>NC_134747.1:7500-10007500 GCF_050436995.1 Anticarsia gemmatalis
CATTTTTTGTAATTTTAGGGGTATTTTATGAGATTTCAGGGAGATTCCATATGTTTTCAAGGAGATTTTATAAGTTTTCAGGGAGATGATATAAGATAACAGGATGTTGTAATAAAATTTCAGGGAGATGTTATAGGATTTCAGGGAGATTGTATTACATTTCAGGGAGATTGTTTTACATTTCACGGAGATTGTATTAGATTTCAGTTAGTCATTTTGTAATTTTAGGGGTATTTTATGAGATTTCAGGGAGATTTCATATGTTTTCAAGGAGATTTTATAAGATTTCAGGATGTTGTAATAAAATTTCAGAGAGATGTTATAGGATTTCAGGGACACATAATATTATTTATTATTGAAGGGAGATGAAATTAGCTTTCAGGGAGATGTAAGGTTTCATGAAGACGTTACAAGATTTCAGGGAACCCTTTTTTTTTTTTTTTTTTTGCAGGGAGATGTTATAAGATGTCAGGAAGTTATATGAAATTTCAGGGAGTTTAAATATCATTTCAGGGAGATTTTATAATATTTCAGGGAGATGTTTTAAGATTTCAGGGAGATGGATAAGATTTTAGGGGGATGTTATAACATTTCAGGGAGATGGAATAAGATTTCAGGGAGATGTTATAAGATTTCAGGGAGTCATACTATCGTTTCAGGGAGATGGTATGAGACTTCAGGGAGATGTTATAAGGTTTCAGGGAGTCATAATATCATTTCAGGGAGATGGTATAAGACTTCAGGGAGTCGTTATAAGATTTCAGGAAGATATTATGTAATTTCAGGGAGTTGTTATAAGATTTCAGGGAGGTGGAATAAGATTTCAGGAAGTTATTATGTAATTTCAGGTAGATGCTATAAGATTTCAGGAAGTTATTATGTAATTTCAGGGAGGTGGAATAAGATTTCAGGAAGTTATTATGTAATTTCAGGTAGATGCTATAAGATTTCAGGAAGTTATTATGTAATTTCAGGTAGATGCTATAAGATTTCAGGAAGTTATTATGTAATTTCAGGTAGATGCTATAAGATTTCAGGAAGTTATTATGTAATTTCAAGAAGATGTTTTAAGATTTCAGGAAGTTATGTAATTTCAGGGAGATGTTTTAAGATTTCAGGGAGGTGGAATAAAATTTCAGGAAATTATTATGTAATTTCAGGGAGTCGTTATAAGATTTCAGGATGTTGTAATAAAATTTCAGAGAGATGTTATAGGATTTCAGGGACACATAATATTATTTATTATTGAAGGGAGATGAAATTAGCTTTCAGGGAGATGTAAGGTTTCATGAAGACGTTACAAGATTTCAGGGAACCCTTTTTTTTTTTTTTTTTGCAGGGAGATGTTATAAGATGTCAGGAAGTTATATGAAATTTCAGGGAGTTTAAATATCATTTCAGGGAGATTTTATAATATTTCAGGGAGATGTTTTAAGATTTCAGGGAGATGGATAAGATTTTAGGGGGATGTTATAACATTTCAGGGAGATGGAATAAGATTTCAGGGAGATGTTATAAGATTTCAGGGAGTCATACTATCGTTTCAGGGAGATGGTATGAGACTTCAGGGAGATGTTATAAGGTTTCAGGGAGTCATAATATCATTTCAGGGAGATGTTATAAGATTTCAGGGAGTCATACTATCGTTTCAGGGAGATGGTATGAGACTTCAGGGAGATGTTATAAGGTTTCAGGGAGTCATAATATCATTTCAGGGAGATGGTATAAGACTTCAGGGAGTCGTTATAAGATTTCAGGAAGATATTATGTAATTTCAGGGAGTTGTTATAAGATTTCAGGGAGGTGGAATAAGATTTCAGGAAGTTATTATGTAATTTCAGGTAGATGCTATAAGATTTCAGGAAGTTATTATGTAATTTCAGGGAGGTGGAATAAGATTTCAGGAAGTTATTATGTAATTTCAGGTAGATGCTATAAGATTTCAGGAAGTTATTATGTAATTTCAGGTAGATGCTATAAGATTTCAGGAAGTTATTATGTAATTTCAGGTAGATGCTATAAGATTTCAGGAAGTTATTATGTAATTTCAAGAAGATGTTTTAAGATTTCAGGAAGTTATGTAATTTCAGGGAGATGTTTTAAGATTTCAGGGAGGTGGAATAAAATTTCAGGAAATTATTATGTAATTTCAGGGAGTCGTTATAAGATTTCAGGAAGTTATGACGTAATTTCAGGGAGTCGTTATAAGATTTCAGGAAGTTATTATGTAATTTCAGGGAGATGTTTTAAGATTTCAGGAAGTTATTATGTAATTTCAGGGAGATGTTTTAAGATTTCAGGAAGTTATTATGTAATTTCAGGGAGATGTTTTAAGATTTCAGGAAGTTATTATGTAATTTCAGGGAGGTGGAATAAGATTTCAGGAAGTTATTATGTAATTTCAGGGAGTCGTTATAAGATTTCAGGGAGGTGGAATAAGATTTCAGGAAGTTATTATGTAATTTCAGGTAGATGCTATAAGATTTCAGGAAGTTATTATGTAATTTCAGGGAGATGTTTTAAGATTTCAGGAAGTTATTATGTAATTTCAGGGAGATGTTTTAAGATTTCAGGAAGTTATTATGTAATTTCAGGGAGATGTTTTAAGATTTCAGGAAGTTATTATGTAATTTCAGGGAGATGTTTTAAGATTTCAGGAAGGTGGAATAAGATTTCAGGAAGTTATTATGTAATTTCAGGGAGTCGTTATAAGATTTCAGGGAGTCGGAATAAGATTTCAGGAAGTTATTATGTAATTTCAGGGAGTCTTTATAAGATTTCAGGAAGTTATAATGTAATTTCAGGGAGATGTATAAGATTTCAGGAAGTTATTATGTCATTTCAGGGTGAGGTTATTAGGTTTCAGGGAGATGTCATAAGGTTTCAGGGAGATGTTATAAGATTGCAGGGAGATGGAATAAGATTTCAGGATGTTATTATGTCATTTCAGGAATGCATTATATCATTTCGGGGAGATGGAATAAGATTTAAGGGAGATGGAATAAGATTTCAGGGAGATGGAATAAGATTTCAGGGAGATGGAATAAGATTTCAGGGAGATGGAATAAGATTTCAGGAAGTTATTATGTCATTTCAGGGAGATGTTATAAGGTTTCAGGAAGTTATTATGTCATTTCATGGTGAGGTTATAAGGTTTCAGGGAGATGTCATAAGATTTCAGGGAGATGTTATAAGATTTCAGGGAGATGGAATAAGATTTCAGGGAGATGTTATAAGATTTCAGGGAGATGGAATAAGATTTCAGGAAGTTATTATGTAATTTCAGGGAGATGTTTTAAGATTTCAGGGAGGTGGAATAAGATTTCAGGAAGTTATTATGTAATTTCAGGGAGTCGTTATAAGATTTCAGGGAGGTGGAATAAGATTTCAGGAAGTTATTATGTAATTTCAGGTAGATGCTATAAGATTTCAGGAAGTTATTATGTAATTTCAGGGAGATGTTTTAAGATTTCAGGAAGTTATTATGTAATTTCAGGGAGATGTTTTAAGATTTCAGGGAGGTGGAATAAGATTTCAGGAAGTTATTATGTAATTTCAGGGAGTCGTTATAAGATTTCAGGGAGGTGGAATAAGATTTCAGGAAGTTATTATGTAATTTCAGGGAGTCTTTATAAGATTTCAGGAAGTTATAATGTAATTTCAGGGAGATGTATAAGATTTCAGGAAGTTATTATGTCATTTCAGGGTGAGGTTATTAGGTTTCAGGGAGATGTCATAAGGTTTCAGGGAGATGTTATAAGATTGCAGGGAGATGGAATAAGATTTCAGGATGTTATTATGTCATTTCAGGAATGCATTATATCATTTCGGGGAGATGGAATAAGATTTAAGGGAGATGGAATAAGATTTCAGGGAGATGGAATAAGATTTCAGGAAGTTATTATGTCATTTCAGGGAGATGTTATAAGGTTTCAGGAAGTTATTATGTCATTTCATGGTGAGGTTATAAGGTTTCAGGGTGATGTCATAAGGTTTCAGGGAGATGTTATAAGATTTCAGGGAGATGGAATAAGATTTCAGGGAGATGGAATAAGATTTCAGGGAGATGGAATAAGATTTCAGGGAGATGTCATAAGGTTTCAGGTAGATGTTATAAAATTTCAGGGAGATGGAATAAGATTTCAGGGAGATGGAATAAGATTTCAGGAAGTTATTATGTCATTTCAGGGAGATATAATATCATTTCAGGGAGATGGAATAAGATTTCAGGGATATGGAATAAGATTTCAGGAAGTTATTATGTTGTTTCAGGGAGATGTTATAAGATTTCAGGAAGTTATTATGTCATTTCAGGGAGTCATAATATCATTTCAGGGAGACGGAATAAGATTTCAGGGAGATGTCATAAGGTTTCAGGAAGTTATTATATAATTTCAGAAACTTATATTATCGATTCAGGGAGATGTTATAAGATTTTAGGGAGTCATAATATCTTTCAGGGAGATGTTATACAGGGTGTAAATGACAGCTAACCGAAAACTTTACTGGTAAGTTTGTGACACTGTATGCGCGAAATTTACTCCAACGATATTTCTCGGAAATGATTGGTTCCCGAGTTAGTCATTTTTGAGCGTTCAATGTATAGTGAACAACGCGATGTATCTCCGCGCATGCCTACGAGATTTCTGGCGGCGGCGGCGCGCTGAGCGACGACATGTCGCGACGCGTCGTAGGTACATACGCGTACCACCACGTCTATGCGCTCACTAGTATGCAACGCTATCATTAGATAACAATCTTATGTATCGTTTATGGTATTGTAAGTAGGCCCGTATGTTACAATAGCTCATAGTAAAATTGTAAGTAGGTAGGTACCTACTTGGCTTACGTGAAATCAAACAATAATAGCAAAACGTAACCAATCATAAGGAAGTGCTAAAACAAATTGTTATCAATGTCTATCAACACGCAAATACCTGGTGTGGTGGCGAGAGTTTGAGTACCTTTGGATCCGGACGTACAGGTGCAGAGCACGCCGTGCACTTCCACGTGCTTCACCATACATAACACATCAACATTTCTTCCTATTTACGAACACAACTGCACTTTGAAAACAATAACAACAAAAATAATAACAATAAAAACACTAACAACTCAAAACCGGAACAATAACAAGTAATAATAAACAGCAGTTCACACACGACACGACGAATAGGACATAACGAACGACACAGGTGAAGAGCTTCCGTCTTCCGCGAGCGAATTGCTCGAACTATCGATCAAAGAGAGCCGCCGGCGCGGGCGCCTCTCCGCTCACTCGCGCCACCCGCTTCCTCCGCGCCGTCCGCCCGCGCGCCGCCGATTTGGTAACGAGCGACGAGTTAGGATCCCAGCGAGAGATTAGATTCAATAAAATATTGATGTGGCATTACTATTTTTACTTGTCACAGTTGTTACTCGTTGCATTGTAGTTTTATTCAAATACCAAATAACATTACAAACATTATTGATGTAAGTTTAAAAAACTTTGATATTTATAACATAAAATCAGCTTAAAGTAAATAAAATAAACACGAAACGTTTATTTAATTAAACCATAAAAAATGTAGGTACATAACAATGATAACAATCAATATCCATTAATATTCTTATCAGAGAAACTAACTTATCATAATTCATAATCCCCGGAGAATTACTTAGCATCCATTTTGTCGCATCCCATCTATGTAACATCCACGCGCGGTCGCGGCGTCACGCGTCACTACGGCCATCTACTTTTCGAGTCGCACCGCGCTTGTATGAAGTATGAATGAGCGTGTAAATATCGAATAGAATTTTGCAAGAACAAATGGAACAAAGCGACAATACATGTTAAATTGTTTATTAGAGATTTTTATAGCGCTGAAGAATATCAATAGGATTTTTTGTTGTTCTGTATGTATTTGTACGTGTAATAATAAGATATCACACATTTTAAATCTTATGAATTTACCTTTTATCGGAGAGCGGGATAATTATGTAATTTTCATTTTTAACATAGAACAAATACTAAGTAACGCTGCATACTAGTGAGTGTGAGGCTGACAGCTGTGTGCGTAATCGTGTCTGTGTGGCGCGCGTAGGTAAGCGGCGTGACGTCGACCGTCGCGGCCGGCCGCCGCCGGCGCGGTGTCGTTGGCCGAACAGCTGATAGCGAATTTATACGTTGTTTTAATCCATTGCTGTTTTTTGTGAAAAACAGTAATATGACGGTTTTTTTTTTCATATTCATGTTGCATTGTGTAGTATTAACGAAATAATACCAGAAAAAATAAAAAAAAACCCATAAAAAATCGGAAAAATCAAGAAAAAACCGATGAAAATTTTCAACGCCATAAGCACCAGAATCGTGTCTAAAGTCATTTTTTTTCGTTTTCGGTAGGCTGTCGTTTACACCCTGTATAATTATGTCCTCATATGTACATATAATTACTTATAATATATTAGGTATACATTTTATAAAGTTCACTGCTCATTATTTTATTGTCGCCGATCTATTGCGGCTCTACAGTCCATTTATTGCATTCATTTCATTCTTTTCGTTTATGAATTTTTTTTTTTTATTGAAACGACAATTTATGAAATGCTTTTTATTGAAAAATATGTATACACACACAGACACATCAGTATGGCCGCTATACTAACCTACTATCGTGTTTAGTAAAACAATGCTCGCGGATGAGAACTTCTTAGGCTTGTTATTCTGTCCTCCACAGGGAGAGGGCTGCGGGCACTGGCAGGGGGGCGGCTTGCCGCGCGGCGCCGGCGCGCTCTGCACGCGCGGGGGAGGCGGGCACTGGCGCCGGGGAGACGCCGGCGCACACGGGGAGCTCGGTATTTTGTCGGGACAGCCGCCCGACCCCGACGATACTAGTTTTGCAGCGGTGTTACCTTTAAATTTCTTCTGTATGTTTTTTATAGATAACCAAGAATCACCACTTTTGCACGCCACAGTAGAAGATTTCGCGGTCGGATCTGGGACCGAGGCGCAAGGTCCCGCGTCGACGCCGTCCAGGGAGACTCGCACGCGAACCTTCGTGGTACCGGACGGCACGTCCATCACGAGCTTCCCCCCGGGCGGCTCGGGCCGAGGCGGCCGCGGCGCGCACGAGTCGACGACGACGCGGCCCAGACCCGCTTCCTTCAGTCTCTCTCTCGATTGGAGCGACCGAACCGAAGTATGGAACCGACGCTCGCAGCCCGAGTCCGGGCGCCGCGGCGCCGAGCGGGTGGCGCGCAGGCGCAAGCGCTCCACCACCGTGAGAGGGCGGCAGCGCTGCGGCGCGCCGGCGCCCGGCGGCGGGTTCGCGCACCAGCCCGAGTCGTTCAAGCTGCGAGGGCCGGCGGGCGGGGCGGGCGGCGCGGGCGCGGGCGGCGGGGCGGCGCGGGGCTGCGCGGCGCCGCTGCGGTCGATCTCGAGGAACACGCGCGGCTTGTGGGCGCAGGGGTCGGGGCGCGCCCGCGCGGCGCGGCACGTGCTCTGCACGATGGTGACGCGCTGCGGGGCCGGCGCCTCGCCCGTGGCGGAGCAGCGCGGCCGCTCCTCGCCGGTCCGCGCCAGCTCGTACATGCGGCCGTCGGTGGCGCGCGCCAGCTCCCGCTCGGCGCCGAGCGCGTAGGGCGCGGGCGGGGGCTCGAGCGTGCGGGTGCTGGGGCGACACGAGATCTCGTGCTCGTACTGCCGCCGCTGGGATCGTTTGGCGCACGCGAGTCGTTCGGCGACGAGGTCCTGGGGGCTGGGGGGCAGGTGGAAGTCGTCCGGCGGCGGCGGGCCGTGACGACTCTGCGCTCGGTCGGAGTGACTCTGTAAGTTCATAGTGAGTTGTGAGATTGTACGATCGATCGGAGAGAGGAAGTGCTCAGATTGAGTGTTCGATTAAAAGTACGCGTGAGGCACCTGTCGAGTGACGTCGGCGCAGGAGCTGGGCCCGTGGCGCGCGGGAATGCAGGGGGGTGGCGGAGGACAGCGCGGGGGGCAGCACACCACGCGCATGGCGCGCGGCACGATGGCGAGCGGCTTGCGGCACGGCGGGGGCCCGGTGGGGGGACACGGCGGGCACGGCGGAGGGTTCCCGGGGCCGCCACACGACGCTCCGCCGGTGAGAGCGCGTGCTACGAGTCGGATCGTTCTTAACTGATGTTGCGCGACCATATCTGTGTTTGTGTGTGACGCTCGCGGTTTGTCGAGCGAAAATGCACAATCTCGATGGTCGCCCTCGTGTTCCTCGCAACTCGTGCCGGAGCCCTCGTGTTATTCGAAACTAGTCGACTGCAAGTTTGAAGCGTAGTGACGTTCTCACAAGGGTGGGGCGTTTCGATGCCGATCATAACCGTCGGAAACCGCGAGGACCGGGATCGGGACTACCTAAGTACATAACTTAAGAAAGCACTAGTCTTATATAATGTATCGCTACATACATCAGTGGCGAGTGTCACGGCGAGGCGAAGCGCTCCGCTTGAGACTGCGGCGTCGCCCGGCTGCGCCACACCTGTGTAGATCACAATCTTATTATTTCTAGCAGAGTCGCGCGGGCTTCACTCGCTCACAGAGCTAGTTACTCACATAAAGGTAATGGGCGGCGAGCACGAGCATGGTCCCGGGCGCGGTGCGCGGCAGCAGCGCGCACACGGCGGGGCCGGCGTGGCGCTCGTCTCCGCGCCCCTCGCCGCCGCCCCCGCCGCCGCCTCCGCCGCACTGCGCCGCAGCACCGCTGCGCAGCGACCACGTCCACACATGCGACGAGAATGCCCCCGCCGGACTGCACACAACACTCACTCAATAGGACTACGCGACATTACTCAGTAGACAGATATTCATAATCAGTAATCACTATTACGAGCGATGCTTATTTATTGTTTATAATTTAAAAAAAGAAAACGTACAGCTCCCGCACTAAGAATTTATTGCTCTTAAATTGTGTCGCGGGTCCTTTACACACAACCGAAACAGCTATTTGTGGATCGCACTAATAATTGTTTCGTGTGGGAATCGAACCCACGACCTATGGTAGGAGCGTCCTTAACCGCTGCGCCACGGAGGAGCTAGCGATGCAAACGACAAGAATAAGGAATATAATGAACACCTCGCAAGAAAGCGCTCCGACACGTCGGGCTGCACGTAGTGTAGCGGCGAGGCGGGCGCGGCGGGCGGGCCGGGCGGGCCGCGCGCGCCCAGCACGCACAGCGGCGCCAGCGAGCGCGCGCACACGCACGTCACGCTCCCGTCGGCGCACGAGGCCCACAGCCGCCGCTCCCTGCACAGAACCGACATTGGCACCGTGCCCTTCGCGCCCTCTCCACACTGAGCCGTCGAGCGGCGCCGCTTCGGCCTACCTATCGTGCGCCACGAGTCCGACGAGCGGGGCGGCGAGGAGATACTCGCGGTCGGGAGGCGTGCAACCGGCGCGGACGCTGTCCTCGTCCGGCTCCGGCGCCTCGTCCTCGGGCTCGGCGCGACGGGCGCGGCGCCGCCGCACTCGCTCGGCGAGCTCCCCCGGCTCGCCGGCGAGTAGCGGCAGAGGACGAGGCTCCACCACGGGCCACGTGGCTAGCCCGCGCGCCGAACCCGCTACCAGCACACGTCTCACGTCGTCACCGCCGGATGGGACGTCCATGACGACCGTGTGCCTGCAGAGTAGAAGACGGGTTACGTAAATAGCACCACAGTACGTGTGCCGTACCTGTTCGTTCGTGTGCTGTGTAGTTAGTGCTGTAGCACTCACGTGATATGCGCACGGTTCTCGTTGAAGATCCTCAATAGAGGCGATGTCACCCCGGCGTATTCGGATTGCGTCTCCTGTGCACGAGTATTTGGATTTAGAAAGGCCCTCTCTAGCGGTCAAATTGTCTTCAGAACGGTCGAGCGAATACCTGTGTGGCGGCATTAAGCCAGACGGTAGTGCAGGCTAGACCCGGCCCCAGGCGGCGCAGTTCCAGCGACAGAAAAGCATCGCCGGCAGGATCCGCCCAACATCCGGCGGCCCCAGCACTACACCGGACACGGCTTGCGACTGTACCGCCACCGCAGTCATCTGGGAAACGAGTTACGTTAAGCGTTCATACGGACAGGGAAAGGGTTACTGCAACGCGACCTACGCCCTGTTTACCGTCGAGGTGAAGCACCATTAGTTCCCAGTCGTCGATGAGCGCCCGGGGCCCCGCGAGCAGCAAGCGCGGTGCCGCGTTAGCCCACTGTACGCGTGCTACGCCGGCCCATCCACGCGCTCGCAGATCCGTACGCCACAGTTCACGCCAAGAGCCCTCCAGATAGCACCACACCTGCGAAATTAACACCCGTAATTATTAGAGCGTAATCAGGAGAGACAGGTGTCAGGATGAGGATAGGACCTGACAGGGCTGACAGGAGTTCGTACCGCGAGGGAGGCGTCGTCCGCAGCGAGCGCGAGCGCATCGTGTCGCGGCGCGAGGGCGGCGTGCAAGAGCGCGGCGCCGCCGGCCGCTGCGTAACGCGCCTCTAATTTCCACCCCGCCAGTGCACTCACGTATTCTTGCCGCCATGACACCGTGTCTGGATACCCCATTTTTAATATTGTTAATACAATGATTCATTTATGATAGTTTGCAAGTAACTGAGTACGAAAGTACGTAAATTAAGTTGAAAAAAAAAATGAGACCTTGGCAGCAGTCGAAATCAGGTATGTGGTTTGTTCGGACAATCGTTTGGCTGGCTCCCTGTAGGTACCTACCTATAGTAACATATAGACCCCCGTTCAAAGTTCGGGCCGAACCATTTGTTTTTTGTCTAAATAGTCCGCTGGTCTAACTACTTGTAGGTGGGTAGGTGCTTTTATTTACTCTGTCTCAATAATTTAAAAATGATTAGGTACACATACTACTAATTTATTATACCTCAAACTTTGTTATAACAGTAATTTTGGTGCATAATATTGAGATAAGTACATAATAATACCTATTTATTTATTTCTAATAATATGTATTTAACTATGTTTAAAAGGGTATTACATTGTTAGACATTATTTGGATGATAACAAAGCTTGGGACTGTGCTGCTTCCACCAAGTCTGTTTCAAAATATTATATTACAATTCGATGAAAGATGGGTAGGTATTAGTTTTCTTTAGATTTCTAATTAACTTTATTATTTCATTTCATATCTCTGGACTACAGAGACCCTGTCCCGGACATTTGGGAGGTGTGCGTGGGGCCGAAGCCAACACGTAGAGGCCCTTTTAAGACGGCTTTAATCTTTCAATAATGTATGGTGACACAATCCGGTGATTATCCCTGTTTACACCATAAAATGCACCCAAGGACAATCACCGGACTGTGTGGAGCTATGGCAAAACGAATGAGAAAAAACTAACGATAACAATGTTGAAAATATGTAAAAGTGGCAGTCGGAGTCTTGCCAACTCACAAACTGGGCCACCCTAAACAAGCCGCATCAATAGCAACAAGGGGGCAACAGGGACGTGAGCGGCTGAAGGACGGAGAGGCCTCGCTGGACGTTAAACTCAGATCACTTGCTCCCTGAGGGTCCGGCATCACTGGCCCACTAGCCACTTACGCTCAGCATCAGTCCTCCTCCGAGCAGAGTGGAAGATCTGCTCTTGCGACTCCACTCTGGATGGCCAATGAAGGCAAGCCAGAGGTGGGGGGCCGCTTCCTCGTGAGTTTTCACTCCAACCAGCCGACTAAGTCAAGCCGAAGATGAGTTTATTATTTTAATATTATTCATATCTTGTATTGTTTTTTCTTTCTTCTCAAGATAGGTATAATAAAAAATACCTACTTTGACGATTTCAAATATTTGTTAAAGTTTATGAAATAGAGCATATTTCACTTTGATTGCCTCTGTGGCTAAGAAAATATTATTATCCTATAGTTATTAACTGCACGTTTGGCGTAGTGGCTAACGTGGTCACCTTGCCGTAACCGTAGCGCCGCGTGTGGTGGGTACGAATCCCACCAGGGACAAGTATTTGTGTGATGTGCACGAGTATCTGTTCCGAGCCTGGTTGTCAGTTTATCTTCTTAGTTTGGAATTTGGAATCAAATGACCATGTGTGAGTTGTCATATTATGATATTTTTCTTATTTATAGTTACATACTTTGAAGCTAAATAAAAAAAAACTTGATGAAGTCTGATAAACAAAATGATATTATTCTAGCAATACAACAGTAACTGTCTGCTGGACACGCTTGATTGCGTTAACTCTATGGGTGATAATTGTGGCATTGTGTAGTTTTGTTCATTATACATATTCACAATAACTTAATGATACCATCTTTCTCAATCACCTATGCACTATATCAATATTTATTTACAAATCCATTCTAGGTATCAACATATTCACTGTGAGCATCAGCAAGAATTAGCAGACAAGCAGGGAAATAGGAATAGATTGTTGAAGGAAAAAAAGTAAAATAATAGACACTCTGGAATATTAATTACTAGCTAACCCGCGCTGATTCCCTTGCGTCACGTAAGAGAATCATAAGATTCCCATTTTTGTAACATTTTTCACTGGTACTCTGCTCCTATTGGTCATAGTGTGATGATATATAGCCTATAGCCTTCCTCGATAAATGGGCTATCTAACACTGACTGATCTGACTAGATCGGACCAGTAGTTCCCGAGATTAGCGCGTTCAAACAAACAAACTCTTCAGCTTTATAATATTAGTATAGATTAGTATAGATAGTATAGATACTCAAATCATTAAAACATACAAATAAAAATGTTTTGTTAGTAACAACATTATTTATTAATTAAGACACACAACTCTTTACTGATGTATTTAATGAAAACTTTGGATTATCACATAATATATGAAGGTTACATAACGAGGGTTACCTACTATCAACCATAGTTTTGCTTCTGATGAGCCCGCAGTTTATTAAATAGCTTTAAGAACAAGGTCTTAAAGGAAAATTCAATGAATTAGATAACATGTTTTAAATTTTAGTAACAAATTTATTTGTTTGTATGTAATTATATGTGCAGCAGTGTTAACTTCTGCGCCCAGTGAAATTCACTCTTACATATGCATTGTATGGATTTTACTGAATTCTTATCTTTTACTATAACAGGTATAAAGGAGCCACTTACTTCAAGTCAACAATTTTCTACATACAACCACAATACAACATGTACATACATCTAGTTAGCTAGAGATAAAGTTAGTATTATATTATATTGGTACTCATGTAAGTAAATAAATGTTGTACAGTAATACATAGTACCTACCTATTATCAGCCTTCTGGTCTTTTTTCCTAATATTATGGAACACTATAACAAACATCAGAAAGTGAGGAAATAAGAAAATAATGAAGTCTAATTTATACTTGTACTTCTAATCATAGCCTATCATTATTATATCAGAACGTTTGACTCAATAATCGTTTAATCTTTAAGAATGTATGGTAGAATTTGCCCAGGAAACTAAATGACTAGCTGTATAGGTTACCATTACAGTATGTCGGAGCCAAGCCACGGTTAACTGCATTTGTGAACACTATTGCTTGAGTATCTATAAACATTTGGTTCATAATGTTTTAGTTATTATCAATAATAACAGTTACAATTGTTATACTTAGGTACAATTATGTACTACACTTATTGTTTTTAAAAAATAATAAAAAGGAAGTAGAAAAAGATTCATCTTTATCATGACAGTACCACTGTACATAACATTTGATATAACTTATCGTTTCTCTGAAAACAACAAGCTAACGGCTCTCTATAGTGTTAGAACACAATGGTCATTATTCAGTGGGGCAGCACACTTCATACGACACACACACGGTTAGTGGGCCGGCTCAGGGCACGCGGCGGGTACCGGGGTCGCGGCGCAGCGCGTGCAGCTGGCGCAGGGTGTGCGGCGCCAGCAGGCCGTCCCGCAGTAGCAGGCGGCGCCACAGCGGCGGGTCGCGCGCCGCGCGCCGCCACGCTGCGCACACGCCGCCCGCACGCGCCAGCTGCCGCGCCTCCAGCCATGCGAACACCTCGCGCAGCACCACGCCGCAGCGCCGCTCCTCACTCTGCCACACTGACCATTCCGCCGTTTCCGTACTCTCGTCACTCTCGGGCTGCGACATCGCGCCGGTACTACTTTACTTTATTATGAATTTTCACACCCATCGACAAACCAATCTTTTGATGAGACGACCAACGATAGATTAAGATTAAAATATTAATAAGGATTAATTTTATTTTACTACATTTTTAGAGATCTAATTACAATAAAATTATTGTTATGACATTTCTGTTTTTGACAGCTGTAATTGAAACCTAAAACTTCAAACTGACAGTTGGTCAAGGGGATAGAGCGCGAGCGTAGGGTAAAGACAAAAGAGACTTTGGATCAGGCATTGGATCTTGTTTCTTTTCTTTTTGGTTTAGCTTCGTAGCGATTCTGGCTTTATGCCTAATTCCGCCAATAACACAGTATTAAATAAAATATATCAAAAAATATTTTAAAGTCGTATTTTTTTTACTGCTAAGGAACCATCTGTTCATTGGGTTCGAATCCCACCCGGGACAAATCTTTGTGTGATGAGCACGAGTATTTGTTCTGAGCCTGGGTGTCAATTTATCTATATAACTATGTATTTAGAAGTATATAAGTATGTTTATCAGTTATTTGGTTACCATAGTACAAGCTCTGCTTAGTTTGGAATCAAATGATATTTATTTATTTATCTTGAAACAAAAGTCCTGAGTGTGCTTTAGTCCTAGCTTTTATATGAATCTTGGATCCTTGTTAGCTACTTCATTAGAGCTACGAATGACACAATTTGACGTTAATGACAATGACAAATATTTGCTGACAGTAATGACAACTGTCGGAAATACGCGGTAATTCTAATTGGTAAAAATTGTTTAGCAGTGAATAAAATGCCACTTTAAAATATTTTTTTATGTATTTAATTAATACTATGTTAATAGTGGAATTCCACATAAAGCCTGGATCGCTATTATACTGTAGAAAGGCATTGTATTATTATATATTTATTATATCAAACAAAAAAAATATTAGTTAATGTATTATTTGTTTGCCTTACGGTATATTACTGTGGGGCGTGCTATATTTAGTTTAGGAGCGCGGGACTCCTTGAGAGAGCTTTTTTGACGGATAGGGATAATGACGGTGGCATCACAGTACCTATGTGCTTGCAAACTTGTTGTATGTAAAACAACATATCGAGACATTTGCAACAAATAGTGATAGGCACAATTATAACACTAGGAACAAACACAAATTAGTAGGTCCCTATCATCGTTTACACTAGGTGCATAATTCGTTTGTAGGTCTTGGCATTCGATTCTTGAACAAGCTTCCTAAGCGCATCTAGGATTTACCCCTGCTAAAATTCAGGGTTGCTGTTAAGGAACATCTCGTTAAGCAAGCCTATTACAGAATTGATGAGTAACTGAACGACAATAGTTCTTGGGAATAGTCGCTCGCTTGATTAGGATTAGGATTCTTTGAAAATAGGGAACTTTGCTATAAATTGTATAAACTCAGTAGCAGTCGGTCTAAATATTGTAAAATATGGGCAATTAATGATGCAAATAAGTGATATAACGTACAAGTTTATGTTAATCATAAAACTGTCACTTTCTTTCCTTCTTCTATAATGTTCACAACCAATGTGCTCACTTGCTGCCCATATTCTTATTGTCACATGTTGGTAGGTGCTCCCAACATACGGTATGATCAGAGACTAATATATATCGTAACTAAGTAAGTAAGTATATGCATTTTCCTTAATTGACGTTTAGTCTATATCATAGATTGTTGGCAGCGCCTCGCATGATCAAATTATTGTATCAACCACATTGTAAATTAAACTTTTGGCGATTGAAAATAGTGGCCGTGAGTTTCTTGCTAGCTCTTCTCATAAGGCTCTACCCACTTTCCGAACTAGTGGTAGATTCAGTAATTGTAACAACTTTCATAAGTGTCAATATTTGACCTAAATGAATAAAATGATTTAATTTTGATTTTGTTTATTCGGTTCTTGTTCAAGTCACAGTCAATTACAAATTAATTAAACACTAAAAATATTTTACTAAATATAATCTAAGTACAATTAAAAGACAATTGTCATAATTAGGTGAGTAGAAGTAACAAAATTATTCTAAAACATTAAATGTGGATATAAATCGTAATGTAGTTGTGATCGTGTGATGTGAAGCGATGCGTCTACATGGAGGCGAGTTCCTTCTTGGTGATCTGGTTGTACTCGAGCGTGGCCTCGGCCAGGTCGCGGTCACCGATGGCGGCGTCCAGGTCGGTGGCGGACGCGGCGGGGCTGTGCTCCTCCGCGGCGCGCAGCTTCAGCCTGATCTCGCGCATGCGCGCTTCCAGGATGCGCTCGCGCTTGGCCTCACGCTCGAACATCTGTACGACACACAGTACTTATACGCAATATGCGCATCACTCGCGGGCCGCGACACACGCACGGTGGGCACGAGCCCCGCACACTTACCGCCGTGAGCAGCACCTTGTCGTTCTTGCTGGACTCGGCGAGGCTTCGCGACAACTCCAGCATGTACACGTTGCCCTTAGAGCTGCCACAAGCTACAATCGAGCCCTGAAGAGTTGTAATTCTTTTTATCAGTTCAGTAGTAATACACAATAGACAATATATGACGAGTCACAAAACTCTATTACGCATTGTATGATTAGATTGTAATTGCAGCAGCACTAATAGTTCCTCATAGTGCCAGCGAACTGAGTTTAGGAAAACGTGAAACGCGCGCGTGACTAAAGCATTGTACCTCTACGCTTTGTAGCAATGTTTGTTTTTCTAAAGCTCCTCAACATATGTATATGTAGTTATCTTTATATGGTAAAACTTTATGCCCATTGTCATTTTTGGGTATATTTATTTACTAGCTGACCCGCGCAACTTCGCTTGCGTCACATAAGAGAGAATGAGTCAAAATTTTCCCCGTTTTTGTAACATTTTTTACTGGTACTCTGCTCCTATTGGTCGTAGCGTGATGATATATAGCCTATAACCTTCCTCGATAAATGGGCTATCTAACACTGAAAGAATTTTTCAAATCGAACCGGTAGTTCCTGAGATTAGCGCGTTCAAACAAACAAACAAACTCTTCAGCTTTATAATATTAGTATAGATGAAGGTATTCACGATCTCTGCATAATTTAGAGCACATGGTTGCTTTTACATAAAGCAAAAGCGTGTAATGTGAAGGGACTTACGGATTCGTGCATGGAGATGCGCAGCAGCGGCTCGTCGCAGACCTGCATGGTGAGGACGGGCTCGTGCTGGCGGCGCAGAAGATCCCAAAGCGCGATCACGCCGTTCGCTTGCGCCAGCAACATGAGCGAGAGGCGCGTGGGGCTCCAGGCGCCCGCCGTGATCTTGTGGCGGTGCGGCGGCGACCACAGCACGGCCGACTCGCGGCACTCCTCGCTCCACACGCGCGCCGTCCAGTCGCCCACAGTCAGGAAGTTCTTCAGGAAGCCCGGGTTGCGCTCCACTGTCCATACGGGGCCCAGGTGCGCTTCGAACTAAACAAAAAACTATTCTTATTAAAACCTTTATGTTCAGCATTCTAGGCGCCTGGCCGTCCGTGGAACTACTCTAGGTGATGAAAAGCCAGTTAATGTGTGTCAACTCACTTATCTGCCTTATATGTATCAATGTATATGAATACTATATATTTCTAGGTGTGATGAATGTGTTGATCGTAGATGAAGTAGGTCCTTAGATACTATATAGTAGGCCGACACTAGTGATCAATAATTACCTTGCCTGGAAGCTTATCTAACGCAGTTTTTCCTTTCCTGTTGCCACCAATAACCAAACCATTTTCTGCTCCGACCATGAACCGCGTCGGTATAGTGGGCTCGAACTCTAAGCAGCTAATGCCGAACGCTTTCGCCATGCTCTGCACATCGTTGGCTGAGGCGACGACGTCGATGATCATCTCGTCTATGGGCTCACTCATCTTGCGCATGTCCCACCACTTGCAGGCGCCGTCGGGCCCGCCGGAGAAGAACTCCATGCCGTTCTTAGCGTTGATGAAGCGCACGCTGCGCACGAGGTCGCGGTGCGCCACGTGCGGCGGACACAGCGTGCACGGCTCGGGGTCCCGCGAGCGCCGGTCCCACATCGCCACTTGGCCGTTCATCAGCCCGCCCGCCATCAGTTCCGTGTTGCGTGGATTGAACTGCAGATCGAGCAGAGCGCACGGCGGGTTGATTGTCGACTCGGGCGCGTTGGCGTTTTCCGGATCCCATAGGAAGCAGCGCACCGGTGCTTTGAGCACGCGGCTGTGGTCCACGGACACGTAAGTCACCGCGAAGAGCTGGCCGTCCGGCCGCCAGCAGATGGACGTCACGGGCCTCTGGGGCAGGTTCGGCACGCCGCCGCCGTCGCGATACACGTTGATCGTGCGACAGCTCGTGCGCTCCAGCTCTGCCATCGCCGACAGCTCGCTGTAGTAAGTCTGGTACATGTCGATGGCATTATTTTGTAGCACGAGACTCTCCATACCCTTTGAAGAAGAGAAAATGAAGCATAATAAATTGGCACCTACAGCTAGGGAGCGTCAGAAGGGTGCTTTTGCACGCGCTCACCCCGGCCAGCGACATGACGCAGTGTATGTACCCGTCGTCTTTCTCGATCTTCCGGCGATAGCGCTGCGTAGTCTCCGGGTCGTTGACGTTAACGTCCTTGGGCCAGCCGCCCTCCGCATGGTTGGCGCCGTTGTTGGTGTACTCGGCCCTGCAACAGCGTGCGCGTGAGGTGTGCGTGACGTGCGTGTGACGTGCGGTGTCGCGCGGTGTCGCCAGTGAGCGCGGCGGGCGGGACGGAGCGCACTCACCGGATGGTGTTGACGGTGTGTTGCGAGAAGTTGGGCGTGTGCTGCGTGGCGGTGTGCACGGGGTTGCGCAGGATGTACGCCTTGTGCTCGGGCACGTGCGTGGGGATGGTGTCGCACAGCTCCGGCCCCGACTCGCAGAACATCGGCTGACGCCCGAAACTGTTGCGCAACTTCGAGTACTGGAAGGTTATGTCCATTTTGATACTGAAAACTAATAATATATTTTAATTAAGAATTGTAAATTTAACTGTATGGCAACTATAACAATTAGTCTAATATATTATAATATTCTTGTATATAATCTTTCTGCTATCTGCTAGGATAAAAAATCAAAGAGAATAATTATAACCACGTTTATAAAATATTCAAAGCATAGATTATACTGGCCGTCAAACCAAAGAGTATCTTATAATGTAAAAGCCCGAACTGTTGTAAATCCTGAGATTTTCCGGTAAAAGCTAAGATTTACCAACTCTCAATGGTAAAAGTCCAAGTAGTAAATATACAAGTCGAACATTTCAGCTCAGGCAGGAGGGCGGCGCATGTTTAGTTTCGAGCGAATGTGCCTGAGCGCTCGCGCTGTGGTACAGTTACCTACGTGCCGCGCACGCACATACATATATGAATATAGTTGTCTGAACGTTATCAGTCAGTTCGCGACTGTAAGTGTGCTGTGCGCGTATCATCTGGTGAGCATAGAGCGGCTCAGAGTATCTCTCCAACTCCAATGTCATTATTTCGTAATACAGTAATTTCACCAGAGCTCGCATTCGCCTCATCGTTAATTTTCACGTCGTCGTCTAATGATCGACGTTTGTATGTTGATAAAATTTTAATTAAAACAAAGAACAATTCGTTCATAGTTATGTATTTAACTGTACATACATAATAATATATTAACAATTATTGTTAGTCACGTATTTAATACATAATAACTTAATATGGACCACGTGAAATATAGAAAATACATGTTGTTTACAAAATAAACGTAGAAAATATAAATAAAAAGAATGTAAAAATAAAAGTAAAACGAAAGTGAAGGATGTCGTGTCACGCGGTGTGTGGGGCGGGGGTGTGCGGGGTGTGCGGGGTGAAGGCGGCGAGGTGGGTGCGCACGGCCGCCAGGTAGGCGGCGCTGAGGTCGGCCAGCTCGCGGTCGGGCAGGTCGGCGGCGGCGGCGAGGCTGGCGGCGGACGAGCGGCTCGACGCGGAGGCGCTGCGCTCGCCCGTCTGCCGCTGCCGCAGCCGCAGCTCGCGCAGCCGCGAGTCCAAGATGCGCTCGCGTTTTGTCTCTCGCTCGAGCACCTGCACTCGAATACGTTGCTAGTTACATAGTTACATATATTCTAAAAAAGCTGAGCCTGCTGAACGCATTAACATTGCTTTAGTTGAATAAATTCTGTCACATAAATATTATAACCTCAGAAATCAGATTAATAACACATAGGCTACTTTTTATCCCGAAGGTCCCGAGGGATTGGTATTTACACGGGAAGGTTAACCGGACGAAGGCGTAGGCGGCCTCTAGTGGTAAATAATATGATCTGGTACAGGTGTAAAGGTTTATAGTTCCGATCATACTAAATGAAGTATACCTACTCTTGTACCTACTCTCACCTGTGTCAATAGACCCTTCTCTTGTTTGTCCGAGTCTCTGAGGCTCTCCGACAGCTCTTGCATGTAAATGTTACCATCGCTACTGCCACATAGAAGAACTTTGCCCTAAAAAAAACAGTACGATTTTATTAAATGAAATCAAGTGACGCTTCTTGTAGTTTACAAATGAAATGATGACCGACAGCTGAATGCAGGCGCACGCGCAGCAGCGGGCGGCGGCACACCTGCACGCTGAGCACGGGCGCGTGGTGTCGGCGCAGCAGGTCCCACGCCGCGAGCGAGCCGTCGGCGCGCGCCAGCAGTGCCAGCGAGCCGCGCGCCGGGCTCCACGCGCCGTCCGCCAGCGCGCGCCGCTGCGGCCCCGTCCACAGCACGGCCGCCTCGCGGACCTCCTCGCTCCACACGCTCGCCTGCCACGTGCCCACGCTCAAGAAGTTCTTCAACGAGCCAGGGTTGCGTTCCACTCGGTACACTGGACCCGCGTGCGCCGTATACTGGAACCATTCAAACACTTTTGTACGTCCATGTGATCCTGTGCGCCAAACTTGTAACGTTTTAAAAACAATCGCTGCATTCGTTCCACATTATAATTACTACGTACCTTGCCTGGCAATTTTTCCAAGATGTTTTTTCCTTTGCGATTTCCCATGACGACCGAACCGTTTTCAGTTCCCACCATGAATCGTGTCGGAATAGTCGGCTCGTACTCGAGTGTACTGACGCTGTTAGCATTACTGATAGATTGGCGCTCGTTAACAGATTTGACCAGATCCAGTATTAACACGTCCGTGGGTCGGTCCATGTTGCGCGTGTCCCACCACTTGAGCACGCCGTCGGCGCCGCCGGAGAAGAACTCCGTGCCAGCCTTGGAGCTGATGAACAGCACGCTCCGCACGAGGTCCTGGTGCGCCTCGTGCGGCGCGCTGCACGCGACCGGCGCTGGCGACGCTCGCGCGTCCCACACGCACACCTGCCCGCTCATCAGACCGCCAGCGCGCTCGCCTCGCGCGGGTTGTACTGTACATCCAGTATGGGGCATGGCGGACGGAGCGACATTTTGGGGCGATTGGGATACTCGACATCCCATATGTACGAGTCAAGGGAACCCCGTGAATTCCTATCGACATCCACGTCCAGATAAGCAACAGCAAATCGATACCCGCCTCCTGGCTCCCAGCAGATGGACCTGACGGGCCTGCCGCCCCCCGAGATGGAGCTGTCACGGTATATGTTAACTGTGCGACAGTCGTCTTTTCCGAGTTTTGGGAACCCCGCCATCTTCGAATAATACGATTCGTACACATCGATGGCATTATTCTGGTTTATGTAGTGTTCCATGACCTAAACCAAATGTATTATTACGTAAACAAGTAATTAATACGTGTTGTTGCTGAACGTTAAGGGTTGGACCACATCTGGCAGCACGGTATCGCCTTTTCACTTGACGCCGAAGCGCGCGATGTGCTAACGCATCCTTTCACCGCCGATCACTTGCTATCGCATGTACACGCTAGAATCACTGCTCTCTCTTCCGTGGTCCTATCTATCTCGCGCTTGAAACTTTACTGATCATGAAAGACCGCGGCAGTATGCCACCCGTGCTGCAGCATGCTGACGCGTGCGATCGCCTTTTTTTGTCTGCGGAATGCGACAGCGCGCGTTCGCATGCGGCAGCATACTGCAGCACGTGGTAGCACAGGCGGAACAATTGCGATTCCGTGCTGCCAGATGAGGTCCAACCCTAAAACGATAAGCTCACCGGCGATTGTGTCATTACAGTATGTATGTAGCCGTCCTCCTTCTCTATTCTGCGGCGATACCTCTGCGTAGCTTCCGAGTCGTTGAAGGAGATGTCGCGCGCCCAGCCGCCCTCCGCGTGGTTCGCGCCGGAGTTGCACACGTCGGCGCTGTAACACGGTGGTCATGCGAGCGGGCGGGTTGACTACACTCACTACACTCACTACACTGCTACCACTCACCGGAACGTGTTGGTGCGGCGCTCGGCGAGGGGCCGCGCGACCTGCACGCCGGCGTGCACGGGGTTGCGCAGCACGTACTGCCGCTGCAGCTCCGCGCTCGGCTGCACCGAGTCGCACAGCACCGGCCCCATCTCACTGAACATGGCCTGGCGACCCAACTGCCTTCGCTTCAACCGATATTCATAATTAAAACTCATCTTATCAAAATTCTATGTAAAAATGTATATGTATGCAAACGTATCAAAACAAAATACAAAAATGTGTAAACATTCACGAAAAATATATTTTTAGAGAATAACAGATAAAAAATATATAGTTTCTACGTTATGGTCAAAGACGGGTCATAGATATACGTATTTTAGCTATTTGGCGAACATCGCGTCGTTGACTGTTTGAACAGCTAACTATTGCTTGAGACTTCGTACTACTATAATACGAAATACATACTACGTATAATCGCAGGCCGCTCGTCAGAGGCGCTGATCAGATTTTCATACAAAATTTCTCGATGACAGGTCGGTTGTCGGTAGTCGATAGTAGCAGAGAATCGAGCTACAGGACTTGATATCAACTGAGGTGTGCTAATTAGTGTCATAGAGTACTTTGATACTGAGTAGTGAGTATACTGACACATGCACTGGGGTTGCTGCTACCGGCACCAGGCTAGTGGTTATAGTTTCCTTACAACCGAAAGTGCAACCGCGTCCCGCAGTTAGCTGGACGGCTAGCGGCTGACCGCATAGTGCGTAGATGCCCTTACTAACTTAATTACTCTGTCCACGTTGAGAACACATGGGAGCCATAGACAGCGTAAATTATAGTATTTACTTTTTATTTATTTTTATTATCGTAGTTTTAAAGTACTCTGTGTTATGTGGTAAGCTATAGTTACAGTACTCTGTCCAAGTGTCCACGGTGGGAGCTAAGAAAATAAAAAATGACAGACAGTGATGTCATCGGTAAGGCTAGATAATAAAGGTTAAGTAAGCACGTAGGTTCAAAATTTTAGTGCGTGAAATGATAACAATAAAATAGGTATGACGGGCTGCGTGTGGCGAGTATGTAGAAGGCGGGGCGAGGTGCGCGCAAGTTAGTGTCGTGGCGACATGCAACAGTTCCCGATGTTCCGGCTCGCGACGCTGCTGGCGCGGCAGCTGAGCGCGCCGCTCGCCGCCAGGATCAAAGTAGGGGCTACGCGCTCGGCGCAATGGCGCGCAGTGGTGCGCAGTGGTGCGTGGTAATGGTGGGAGACGAGTGACGAGCCAGTGTCGTGTGTGCAGGAGGTGGCGCGCAAGCACCCGTGGTTCAGCCGGCACGTGTGCATGGCGACGGGGCGCGCCTACAATGCGGCGCAGCTGCGCTTCCGCCTGTGGGTGATGGCGCTGCGCCAGCCGCGCGCCGTGCCGCCGCTCGCCGACAGCGCCGCGCTCGACGCCGGCGCCAACCTGCTCGGTGCGCCGCCTGTCTCACCCACTCTCACTCACTCTCACTCACTCACTCTCACTCACGATCGCCTTCCGTCTACATATTATAATATATGTATATGTTAAAACTGTGTTTGCCGAATGTCGGCAACGACGTAAACTCTAGGCCGATGTTTGGTTGCAGGCGAAGTGGTCGTGTTCGGTCTGGGGTCACTAATTATCATATTTGAGGTGAACCGGCAAGCACTCAACAAAGAATACAAGGTGCGTATTTTTGGGTAAACTAGTATTGCGTAGAATTCTACAAATAATTTCTCAATGATTTAAAATTGTCATCGTGCGCTCACCCTGCACTGTGGACCTAATACATAACACTGGGAGGAGATTGTTGGCCTGAAGTGTACGTGTAGTGCAAGCCAAGGATCACTTCGTAAAACGGTAGTGAACGGTAATAGCGAATTAAATTAGTTCTATATATTATATAGTGGCGCAGTGGTTTAGGTCGCCACGCCGCTACCATTGTGTCGGGAAGTCATGGGTTCGATTTCCATATGGGACAATAAAATTATAAGTGCGATCCACAAATTTCGTGTCTGGTTGTACTTTGTTTCCGTGGTTTGTATGTTTGTAAAAGTCCCCACGACACAAGAGCAATTCTTAGTGAGGGAGTTGTCGTTTAAAAAAAATAAAAATAATAGGTATAAAACTAGGCAGTTATCGCATTGCACTCCACGGCACCGGGCGGATATTTCAGGTAGGTTGGATAAGAGAGCAGGAAACTGAACAAAATGTTGAAATAGCAAGCCGCCTAGTAATTAGCCATCACAAGTAGAGTAATGAATGTCAGAATATAGCATGAGTGTTAGTGTGTGGTGCGCGTGACGCAGGAGTTGGACGAGCGGTCGCAGTGGGTGGCGGTGCTGCTGGCGCTCGAGGAGCTGCAGCGCGAGCTGGTGCTGCAGCAGCAGGACATCGACCGCCTCATGGCGGAGCTGCGCCGCATCGCGCCCAACAAGTTTCCTCGCGGACCGCCCCCTACCCCCGCCCCTCCGACACTCCCGACCTCGCCCCAACCTGCGCTCCCCGCAGTGCCCGTAGCGCCCGTAGAGCCCCAAGCCCCCGTAGAGGCCCAAGCCCCCGTAGAGGCGCCGGCGCCCGAGGCTCCCATACTGCCGGCACGTTCCTCGGCGTCATCGGCGCCGTCTCCGTCTTCATCGCGAAACATGACGTGTATTCCTCCACGGAAGAAGCCAGTCTTTGCGCCTTCCTCCAAAAAAAAGGATAGTTCTCCCTGACGCAGTGCGGTACGACCACCACCTGCTATTTTTTATTTCTACACATATACTATTTGTCAAAATGCATTATTACTGCACGTAAATTTATTATCAGCATATTTATACACATGAGCATAAAGCATGGCTTTATAGATAGTATTACATTCTTCCATTATAATAATTCAATTATGAAATCGATTTCTTAGTACTAGTTACTTTTATTTATTGACATAATTTGTGGAAAGTGTTTTTGGATAAAGTTTTAATCAGTAACGCATTACCATACCGACTACAATAAATAAACTCAATAATATAATATCAGTCAATATGATATGTATTCAATAACTATGTACGAATTCACTAAATAATATAAAAAATTGTTAATAATATTATAACGTTTTACGTAAACTACGAAGTCCTTAGCTGAATAACTTGTGTTCACGTGAACAGAATGTCGAGCAGATGTGCCAGCGACGTTGGCCGTCAGCCGGGAGCCGTCAGTGCAGTAGGTTGGTGTCCATACGCGCGGTAGAGGTCACGCCACAGTGGGAGCTGCGGCGGCGGCGCGTGGTGCGGCCGCGCGCTCAGCCGCAGCGTGTCCGCCGCGCGCCAGCGCACGCCGCCCGCCTCGCCCGGCGACCTGCGCCCAACAACTTCACTGAGTGACACATCCTTCGTTACCCTGGCGTTAACGACACCACACCGAGTTGCGAGCTCGCCTCGCTTCACTATCGAGTTGTAAAAGTTTACCATAGTAGTCTAAATAGTCCTTCCCGCCTGAGATATAGGTTTAACTAGTTCAGGCACCTACAACCATTGTCAGTTCATTCCATTGCTGTTTTTAGATATAATGTAATTTAAAATATATGAAATTAGGTGATTTGAATAAATGATTAAATGATGACCATGTGATAAACTTTTATAACTGAAGCGAGGCGAGCTCACAACTCGGTGTGGTGTCGGTAACGCCATGGTAACGAAGGATGTGTCATTTTATAAATCCATATTACTACTCTTATTTGCCGTTACTCCATATCTGATGGCGTTGCCTATGAATAAAATAAAATTTTAATGTAAGCGAGTAAGTAAATTAGCAATTCGGCTAACCCGTATTTGGCAAAGTTGCTCCAAAATGCCGTCATGATATTAATCATGTCGGTTTCGAAAACTGTCGGTACGGGGAACAGATTGAACAGGTAGAAAAGTTCATCGGCGTGCGTGGCGCCGCTGGCTCGCCACCATCTCAGTCCCAAAGAGAACTTAGGGAAGTTTCGCCAGCCGTCGTGCTCGAACACGTACGAGTAGACGGGCTGGTCGCTCGTGCTCAGCAACAGCTCGGTCTCCACGAGTGCGGGGAAGTTGAAGTAGGGCTCGCCGTGCAGTCTGGACAGCTGCACGCTGGTGTCCCGCGACACGCGGCCGTCGCCCAGGTACTCGCGCCGCACCCGCTCGGCCGCCGCGCGCCGCTCCGTCGCCGACGGAAATTGCAAGTTACTCGGCAGCGACGCCTCGAAACTCATTCTAGTTAAAGACTCGTCGTCTTCGAGGGCAGCGAAAAAATATCCCTCTTGATCGTTGGCTCCAATGATTACGGGAACTTTATTATATTTTTTTTTTTTTTTTTTTTTTATTTTTTTTTTTTTTTTTTTTTTTTTTTTTTTTTTTTTTTAAAAGACAACTCCCGCACTAAGAATTGCTCTTGTGTCGCGGGGACTTTTACAAACATACAAACAACGGACACAAAGCACAACCAGACCCGAAACAATTATTTGTGGATCGCACAAATAATTGTCCCGTGTGGGAATCGAACCCACGACCTCCCGTTGCAGTGGTATCAGCGTGGCGACCTAAACCACTGCGCCACAGAGGCAGTCAGACTGCCACTAGTGTAAATATCGTACGGGTCGTGGGTGAAGAACGGTTCCTCTCCATCTATCTGCGGCTCGTAGCACGGAGTGAACGGGAGATGCAAGTATTTAAATCGTCCTTCTTTCTTTGGCATTTTTGCGGTGATCATGTTAGATAGAGTTTCGTTCATGAAAATATGATACAATTGGTGTGGTTCTGTGGCGGTGTGGCCGAGCGCTTTCGCTAGTACGGTAGCCGTCTGCAACGGCTCAGTCTGTAGCGCCCAGGGTGCGAGCGACGAGCCGCTTTGTATGATCGCTCGATGGAAGAGACCGCGCGACGCCGACGATAAAAGGTGGTACGAGACTGATGCGCCGCCCGCACTTTCACCGAATATAGTCACGTTGTCAGGATCTCCACCGAACGCGCGAATGTTGCGTTGGACCCATTTGAGCGCAGCCACCTGGTCCTTCATGCCGGCGTTACCGGGGGCATCCTTTATTCCGAGGCATAAAAACCCGTGGACTCCCAGCCTGTAGTTGAAAGTGACGAGGACGACGCCGCGTGCCACCAGGTAGTCGGGCCCGTACAGGAGACGTGCGCCGGAGCCTTCCTTGAAGCCGCCGCCGTGTATGAACACCATGACGGGCAGCGGCGCGGCGGCGCTCGCGTGCAGCGGCGCGTACACGTTGAGCACGAGGCAGTCCTCGCGGCCCACCACCACGCCGCCCGCGTACAGCTGCGGGCACCGCACGTTCTCGTCGACGGCCTCGAACACGCCCTCCCATGCCGGCGCGGGACCGGGGGCCTGGAATCACATTAGTCGTCCATTTCGCTATTCAAGAAGCACTTTCCATTATAATTTTTTCTAAAAACTCGTTTAGCGCTATCGATCAATTCGGCCAACACATCTGCACCTTAAACCTATAGTGGTGGTGTGAGGTGGCGTAGGATATGCCGAAGTACTGGTAGTGCGTCGCGTCGGGCGCGAGCTGTCCGCGCAGCGCGCCCTGGCGCAGGCGCAGCGGCGGCGAGGGGTGGCGCACGCCGCGCGCCGCCCACAGCGACCACAGCACCAGCCACTTGAGGCGCGACCACATCGTGCGCGCGCGCCGCTCGCACTGACACGCCATCCGCCACTCTCCATCACTTGTGTTATCGTGCCGATGATTATCTATCGCAACTGCGATGTTATCAATTAGCTCAGATTGTAGGAGTCTTTCAGCAGTTATTGAGTCTGTAATTTATTGATCCGACTATGTACTCACCATATCTAAATGTGAACACATAGTTTGTTAGGTAATTTTCTATCCTTATCTGCACTGCTGTACCCTTCATGGCAGCAAATACTGTGTTATTTTAACAAAAGCTGTTAAGCTTTTGTTTATAATCACAGTACCTATTATAATTAACCATCGGGCGGAGTGGTCATGTCACATTCGTCATGCGAGATTGTTCGCTGTGCTCCATCGTGATAGATTTCTGTTTTAGCAAATGAGCCTCGCTATTATTTCGACGTAATCATTAGCGTCGTTAAGTCTCCCTCGACTCACCAGCGATCGTAATATACTCGAAATGAGGATGTGTCCTAGTGTGGTGGACGCCGTGGTGCAGCTGCTGGCGGTAGCGTGCGTCCTGCTCGCCGCAGCTGAGCCGGGCAACGCCGCTCCCGACGTCACCACGGACGTCAGGGGCACCTGCTACAACGCTCTCAGCGGTCAGACCCACACAATAACGATTTAATTAGCTGGAAAATTTTACACTTGGACTTGGATAAATAATTGTATTCATATATTTTATCGACACATGCTACCGGTATTCAAAAGATAAACTCTTTACAGGTTTCCAGACTAACAAAACGCGACCGTTCACTTACGCACTGGCCCCGCAGACCTCCACGTTCGACATCGTTATCCCCGAGTTCAAGGTACGTGCAGGGAGCGCTGGGAGTGGCGAGAGCGGCGGGCCACGTCGTGATCGTGTGGGTGATGTTGCAGGGCTGCAGCGTGCGAGGCGTGTCCGTGGCGGTGTGCGAGCGCGGCGGCGCGGCGGCGCACGTGCTGCTGCAGGGCACGCAGCGCGCCCGCGTCACGCGCACCGGCGACCTCTCCGCGCCCGCCCGCGCTGACTTCCTCATATACTGCGCCTAGTCGCGCCCACTCGCATTCTCATACTACGGCATATATCAATATCAATAAATCAGCTGACACCATGATGACTTATATTTATGTAGCGGATACATATAAAGTATTTTTAATCGATATACTCTGTGTATGTATCTACTGCAATAAAGAACTTTCACAATAGTTCTGTGTTTGTTTTTACTTTCCTAGGATGTCGAGGCGCTGATTATGCTGTAAGATATCGCCATGTTAGAGTCATCACGTTGAGATAGGTTCGTAACAATGAAACGTTTAACTAATAAACTGTCTCGGTCAAAGGTGTGTTATGCATGGGTTGAAATGTACCTATTGTATTGAGTAGTAAGTTTCTACTATTTAGTGATACTAAAAGTTAATTGACATTCGCTAAGCGAGAAACTGCGTCATTGACACTTAAACGCGCGTACGATATGTGATTGTAATTTTTAAGGAAGGGGATTCACTTATTAGATACATTCCACAAATCATTTTGGAACTAAACCATTTACGAAGCACATTAGAATTTGTATAAAAGATCTAGATGTCTTCAAGTCAAGCATACATTAGTTTGAATGAATTATTTTCTTTTGTAAGTTGCTATCCCCGTAACATGGCGTAATATGAAGTGTGGACATTAAGTGCGAAGTTAACGTGGTGCTATCGCAGTAGGAATGTTTTGATTAACTATCAAATAATGAATACATGTACACCTTGTATCGATAACATATTGTGTTTGTAACCTGTGATTGCTACATGAAGCTAGAGCGGCTTTGAATTGTTTTCAATGTCGTTCATTAAAAGTGAAAACCATGACTTTGTACCACGACCATTGACCACGATGAACAACTGATATAATAATTACGTCCCTATGTAAAGTATTTGTTTACACCTTGACCCCTACATATACAAATAGCACGTCCTTTATTAAGCTGGCAGCTGTTCTGCTGGTTCTAGCTTCGGAGTGTATACGAATTCGAATAATTATAAGTATATATTTTGTTCTTGAACGTATATTATACCTTCAAGAATAAAATATTCAATATATATGTATTAGGTAGATCGAATATAAGAAAAAAATGTAAAAACAAAGTATTTATTGGATTATTGAGCGTGTTGGTGGTCACTGCTCCGCGTGACTATTATTTGTTTTACCTTCTTATAGAATAATTGCTTGATGGCCTTTATTTATTCAGTTCCAGAAGTACAAACTAATTGATTTGTAAATGTTGGTCACGGTGATCGGTGGTATGTTTTCAGTTAAATGAAAAATGTACCGTGTGTCGGCGAGTGTGGCCAGTGTTGTGTCGCGAGTGCACGAGTGTAGCGTCAGCAGTGGTGCGCACAACACTAGCGGGGAGCATACATTAGTAAGAGACGTTATGTTCGTTGTTGGCGCGGCGCAGGCGGAGCGCGGACACAGACACATGCGCGCGGCGCTGCTGCCGCTGCTGCCGCTGCTGCCGCTGCTGGTGGTGTGGTGTGCAGTGTGCACAGTGAGTACAGTGGAGTGCGCGCTCGCACTCGCACCTCCTGCCTGCAACACGGCGCAGTTTGGTACGTTTAGTCATCACATCGATCGCCATAAATCTTACTTATTTAATAATTTTACGAAAACTTGGAAAACTTACCACTTTTTTTATTTTTTATTATTTTAAGGAAACTACAGATGGGATTTGGTAGCAGTTTAAATAATTGCGGTGTTGGTTGCAAAGGTTCGATATACATACGAATGTCTTGTTGTAACACCAAACGTATAATGCATGAATAGCTTACAAACTAAGTACATATACATAGGTCAGAGATGTGACACACACTACTGTTACATAACAAACTCTTTCCTGACGCGGATATCTAAATGTTCGTAGTTTTTCGTATAGAGTAATGTCATGTCGGTAATGAACTGAGAACGTCGTTGGTATAGTAAAGTGTGAAGGTGTGGTGTGCGTCAGGTCGGCTGGCGGGGCGGGAGCGGCACGTGGTGGAGCAGCGCGTGGCGCCGCGCCTCGCGCTCTGGAACATCACCGTGCCGCCCGTGAGTACGACGCGCCGCCTCATCACTAGCTCACTAACAGTCACGCTGCTCACACTCATTTGTCTAATCTCTCTCACTCCGTTTGGACTCTACATTCGTACACCTTGTGGTAGTTTACGAGACGACACTATGGTCTGCCACCTACAGGCAATACCACAATTCTATTGGTGGGCGCTCCTTCGAGTTATTCGGAACCGATACTTCTCGTGTCAGCTAATAGACGTGGAACCCCTACATTAAAACAGTATATGTTGCGCAGGTGTGTGAGCGACCGGTGGGCGTGCGGGCGACGGCGTGCGACGGTGACGTGGCGCCGCTGCTGCGCATGACGTCTCTGGCGCAGGGGCGCGTGCAGCGTGTCGGCGCCCTCGCCACCGGCGCCTACCTCTACATGACCGTGCACTGTGAACCCAGCTCCTACCTGTTCCTAGTTCCCAACACGCGTTTTCCTACAATTCGTTCGCAACTGTCACCGCCGCCGGCTATAATGCAAACGCTTACCACCATGTCCGATCGTTCAGGACGACAATTGTCACCGCAGCCTACAGCTTCTTTAGAGTCTTCCTCGTTACCGCATTTACAAAAACAATTTCAAGCCATGGAAACTTACGAAGCCGCATCTTTACCAGTATCGGGTCCCTGGTCGGACAGCGTACCGTCACCGAAATTTGAAGATTTTCCTAAAAGCGTTCCCGATATACTCTCGAACAAACCGCCTCTTCGGGGCCCAGAGCAGGGAACCCTAGACACAACTACATCGACACCTCAATCAGAAGATGAACCAAATCCTTCCGAACTTGGACCACAATATCAATCTGAATTACCGTTAGGAACCGCAATCGAAGACCAATCGGCTGGCAATCCAGAGCCGCAGGCGAAAGTGGACGGTGTGACCGGTGTATATCGACCACCGGTAGATTCCGCGTATCAGTGGGAGGGTGAGACGTCGTGGTCGTGGCGGCCGCTGTCGGTGGCGGGGCGGCTGGCGCGGTGGTGGGCGCGCCACGTGCGGCCCTGGACCGAGCCGTGGCGCGGCGTGCGGCGCGCCCACACCGCACCCACACTCACGGCGCGCTCCACGCACTGCACGCGCTCCGTGCACCCCACTCGCACACTTGATTGAGATTAAACAACACTTGTTTATAATCCCTTATAGGAACTTTTTACTTTTAGTTCTTTCTTATATTTAAAATGGGGGGCACGTGAGTGTTCCCGCCAAGACGAGCCAAGCGAAGGATAACATAGAGCTCGTCCTGTCAAGCCGTAATCAGATCTCATGTAAAGACAAGTTTCTAATCCTATATACTCGTATAATTGGTTAAAGTTAGGGCTTATACATTTACATGCCTTGGGAATTTAGCATGGGAATGCTTTTTGTGGCATTAATATGTTTTCCAGTATTTATTATTTTAAGTATCCATACTAATATTATAAATGCGAAAGTAACTCTGTCTGTCTGTCTGTCTGTCTGTCTGTCTGTCTGCTACTCAATCACGCCTAAACTACTGAACCAATTTGCATGAAATTTGGTATGGAGATAGTTTAATACCCGAGAAAGGACATAGGCTACTTTTTACCCCGGGAAAATGACGCATTTCCCAGGAAAATTCAGGTTTCGCCACCGAAGTCGCGAATAATCAAAATTATAATGACACTAGCTGACCCGCGCAACTTCGCTTGCGTCACATAAGAGAGAATGGGTCAGAATTTTCCATGTTTTTGTAACACTTTTTACTGTTAGGTACTCTGCTCCTATTGGTCGTAGCGTAATGATATAAAATATGCTTTTTTTTCACGAAAACTATTCTCAAAATTATTTACATCTCTTAGTATAACGAAGTCGCGCTAAGGCATATCCGCCATTAAAACAGTTGCCATGGCAACGGAATTTTGTTAATTCAATGTCATTATAATATTGATATTTCGCGACTTCGTTGAATTTTCTGAATTTTCCCGGGAAATGCGTCATTTTCCCGGGGTAAAAAGTAGCCTATGTCCTTTCTCGGGTATCAAAATATCTCCATACCAAATTTCATGCAAATTGGTTTAGTAGTTCAGACGTGATTGAGTAGCAGACAGACAGACAGACAGACAGACAGACAGACAGAGTTACTTTCGCATTTATAATATTAGTATGGATTGAATTAACAAAATTCCGTTGTCATGGCAACAGTTTTAATGGCGGATATGCTTTAGCGCGAGTTATATGAGATATAAATAATTTTGAGAATATTTTTCGTGAAAAAAAGCATATTTTGTTGTTAAGGAATAATCAAGTTTTGTATTAGTAAAAAAAAAACATTCACGCGAGCGGAGCCGCGTCAGCTAGCCGGGTCAGCTAGTTACTAATAATAATCCAACACAAAAAAATCAATAAAATATCAATGTAATATTTTATTACACCAACTCTAATAATATTAGTATTTACCGAGTGTATTCGCTTCTTGTTTACGTTTGAGCTGTGCCAGACATTTGATAGGTATTAGTTAACTATTAGCTATCGTGAAACACAATAAGAGATATCAGAATTAATCATTTATTGTAAAATAACACAGTGGTTTTCACCGAAACTTTGATCAACGTGGAAAACAAAAATGTTATTGTATCATTTGTAGCGAGGCGAGTGCGGGGCGAGCGCGGGGCGAGGTGGGGCGGGGCGGGACGGGACGGGACGGTTGATTGCGTCCGGCGCGTCACAATGCGCCATTGTTGAGACGAAATAAACACAAGCACAAAAGACGCTGCTCGCTATAATGAGGCCGCGGACGCAGTACCACCCTCCCCGCGCGCCGACGACTATCATTTGATGACGTGTTGCAACTAGTCCTGCACGACACGTACACGACACGCGCACGACACACGCCCGACACGCACGCTATACGCACACTACACGCACACTGCACGCACCGACACGTCACCAGTCCGACGTGTCGCAACAGTCAACACTGATGATACGCCACGCGACACTCGACTCGTATTGTTCTCGTTACTTGTGAGCTCTCTTACTCGGAGATACTTACTGTTTTTATGAGAGTGCGATATTAACTTTAGGTGTTATGTCATCAATCCATGTAGTTATAGTTATTAATGATAAATATTACAGTTTTATTTTGTACCGGTGAGGTTTTGAACCTCTCATTTCGTTATTTAAATGATCGAGACCTATTCACCCCTGTCTCCATTTCTGCAGGGTTGCGTCTCAAAATATTAACGTTCCTATTTTCTGGTGTATTATAAATAGACAAGATTTGCCACGAAGCAAAGTGAGAGTCGACCTGGATTACGCGGAGATGATCCGGACTAGGCGCAACCTCACCTCGCCTCCCAACCAAACACTTCGTACAGAACAACGTTTCTAAGAATTATAAATGAACTCCTAGCTGGACACACGTCATCATGTGTCATCATGTGTCATCATCAAACAGATTGTGTAGACCACACGACGAGGATCGATAAACGATTTGTTTCCGAAGTAATAGACGACAGGCGTGCGCGGCGTGCGTGGCGTGCGTGGCGTGCGTGGCGTGCGTGGCGTGCGTGGCGTGCGTGGCGTGGGTGACGCAGGGACGTCTACGAGTCGAACTTGGCTATATATTGAGTATAATCTGTTGTGAGTGCGCCGGCACATGACACATGATCAACTTGAAATTGATGTGGAAATTACTTTAGCAAAGTTTCAGTGTGGCAAACAGTAGATAATTATAGAAACCGCCTGGCGCCTACATTGTACAACACCCATCGACGTTTGTCCTCGACCTTTAACGCTTGTAGTTTGTTGTCGCAGTTCCTAGATAGTATGTCCGGATCAATTCAGTCTGATTTAATTCTCAGAAAAATCATAACAACTATCATCGTGGCAGAGGACCTCTATGGTCAGCTAACATATAAATATCGAACACTGTAAATAATGATTGCACTCCATGCATCACGCTAATTCATGCATGCGGTGAGACGTGGGAACGAGATAACGCAGTTTACGTTGACACTGACGACAGAGGGAAATGCTCTTTTCCTGCAACAGGCGTGTCCGAAGGCGATTGCTGAACTTGCCTAGTTCAAGTGAGGGGCGGTCCGGGGCGCGGGGACTGGCGGGGAGAGGGGAGGGAGCCTGTCAATCTGTGCCCCAGCCGCGCAAAAACATATCCCGTTGATAGAGATCGGCATGATGTAGCACATTTGTACGGGGTATAAAATGTAAGACCTACGAACTCTGAACGTAATTATTACGTATATACGTATAAACGTAGTAATTGATCAGTATCAATTACTCATAATATTTGTAATTTTTGACTTGTAGACTAACAATAACTAACTACGACCACTGGCTCGTAGTTAGTCATTGTTAGTCAAAAAGTTGTCAGTACAAAAAGTGTCTCGCATGTTAAATAATTGTACATTGACACAGTGTGACATACTGGAATGCGAAATATCTTATATATGTTACTGTAAAAGCCCGAACTGTGGTAAATCCTAAGATTTTCCGGTAAAACCTAAGATTGACCAACTCTCAATGGTAAAAGTCCGAACGTTCTTTTATTTCGAACTTTTACCACCATTTAATTGGCAAATCTTAGGATTTACATAATGACACGGTAGAAGTTGATAAAGTCATATTGTAATGTGTTTGAGCCGTAATATAATGACATTGCTAGGGATATAATTATATGCCGTAACATAATTATAATGAGAGTTTGAAGATGTCGCCGGAGCCCCGCTTCGCGGGGCTCCTCCTTCTGGGTGGTTTAAAAAAAAATAACCACGAAGGCTGAGGTGGGAGCTTCGCTTCGCTCGCTCCCACCTCAGCCTTCTAACCTAACCTACCCATGTCGGTTTGCCGAAAACTCCTTCTTTATAACTATTAAATTATTTTATATTAGCTACATTTACCTGCCCTTGAGGTATATCCTAAGATTTACCAAGTTAATAGGGGTAAAAGTTCGAAATAATAGAGTTATTCGGACTTTTACCGTTGAGAGTTGGTAAATCTTAGGTTTAACCGGAAAATCTTAGGATTGACCACAGTCCGGGCTTTTACAGTAACATATACACATAACGCAGTATAGTGAGAGCAGTGAGCGAACTTGTAACTGCAGAATATTACAATTGCTGAGGAATATTTGAATACATTTGTTAGCGGCGGAGTGGTGAAGTGGTGGCGTGGTGGTGGCGTGGGGGTGGCGTGGTCGAGCGGTCGACTGCTGTCGCTTGACTTTCATTCCTTTACAAATGAAACGAAAGCAAAGTTTCCGTCTTGAATAAATAACGGACCAACATTCCGCCGGCTACTGTTTTTTCCATCGCGAGATAAAGACCGTCGAGGGCGGAAGAGAGGGGAGGGAGAGGACACGAGAGGAGTGGACACTTCGACGAGTCTTTCTCCCGCATTAAGTATTAGTCAAATGACGTGACAGTTGACCGAGCTTCATAAATCTGTTTGAGATTAGATGCATGAGCTCGCAACTAATGTGAAGAGAGCCCTGCAGGTGCTGGGTGTGAAGCATGACGCTATCGTAGGGCGGCCATGATTCATTATATTATCGCACACAATGCGTATGTTCAGCGGCGGCCGTCGCTTTTCGCTAATTAATTTCTCAATTTTATTTCGATTCTAAGTTGTAGGCGAAGTTATACCCTTCCAGATGGAGAATTCTAATACCATTTTAAAATGTTGAACTCATTCGGAACATACTTAATCGTATTAGGGCCGCTACACACAGAGCCGCCGGGTTACGCGGCTTTCGAGCGATTGATTCGAACATTGGACAGCTGCACTTATCAACTATTGGTAATATTAAACTGACCTTTTCAAATTATCATTCAAAGGGTAGAATTGATTAAAAATGTTAGCTTCAATATATTTTTCAAGGTAACGTAGAATTGTTTTTATCAATTTATCCGAGAGTTGATGGTTGCAGGAAACAACTAACAGAAAAGTGGCGATGACAATTGCGGGGCTTGTGACAGTATCCTGGCATTGTGTGTGAGCGGCGGCGCGGCGGCGCTCCGTGTCAACTCAGTGAGCCCCCCTCCCCTCTCTCCCCCGGCGCACTGTGGATCGAAAATCGACTGTAGAAGACATAGAATCTCGATGTCGTGAATGTTATTTTTTTTTATGGAAATGTATTCTGCTGATCATTACTGTTCTATAAAATGTCATATGACGTAATTGTGTGCACAAATGGAAGAGTTATAATTTTTTAAAGAAAATTTTGTATGGAGCTGACATGAAAAATGAGAATATCTCTGGAATCGCAAGGTTGGCCGTTATATCCTTGCACACTGATATAGTACTATTTATTTGTGAATTTTTGACATACTTTATATCGCGGCATCACTTGCGATTTTTTTTCTAAAAATCGTCAAAATTTTCAAAAAAAATATTTTGTTTATGATACATTTAAATGCTTAAGTATGACTATAACAAGTGTAATTTACAATATTTTTTATGCTTACACCAAAACGTTCTTAGAAATCACAAAATCGTACTACTCCTCCTCCAATGGTGTTCTCTAAACCTCGTATAATCTTTGTTTCGGGCCTCCGAAGCTTCTTCCGAAAGACTTCCAATTGGTACAATAGCATTTACTGCAATTATGTCCCCTCGGTGAATCAACAATTTGTGGACGGCTGATGACATGTAGCACCCATCATACAGTTCCATGTATTTTTCAGCGGTTGTTCTAGCGTATTCGTTAAATTACGGCATGTCTACAAACTCTTCAGATGTGATAGCTCTCAGAATCACAACAAATCTGCGTATTATGTGTTCATCTGCTGCAATGATCATCTTTGAATCGATCTTGGATTAGTTTTTATGTGGATGCAATAACTCTTGAAAGCCTTCTCCTCTAGCAGACCACTTTTTGTAGTCGAGACGATACGGTATGTGTAAAAATTATTCCATCACATTTATGCGGGCATGAAAGTGATACCGTAGTTGATAGTAGCTGACGGTGATACCGATATACCGTATGGGTGAATCCAAAACACTACTCACCTATGTATTACCCTCCAGTCCAGTTTAGTTTTTCGAAAGCAACCAAAGAAGTTGTCATAAAGGAAAAAACTGCTATGGGTATTGAAACTCTCGTTACGGATAACAAAATTGCAGCTCTCGTTCCCTCAAAATGTCAGGGACATGAAATTAGTCACCAATTAATGATGACGATGATTGAGGGCAAAATTTGTATAGACATGTACAAAAAAGCGAAGTCAATGCGGCCTGCTACATGTGTTTGGCTAAGACCACATAAATGAATAAGTTAGATGCTGTTGCGTCAAAAACCATTTCTTCTGGTGTGTATGAGTCCGGATTATCATCATTTCATGCATGCATTTCATAAATGTGATGGAATAATTTTTACACATACCGTATCGTCTCGACTACAAAAAGTGGTCTGCTAGAGGAGAAGGCTTTCAAGAGTTATTGCATCCACATAAAAACTAATCCAAGATCGATTCAAAGATGATCATTGCATCAGATGAACACATAATACGCAGATTTGTTGTGATTCTGAGAGCTATCACATCTGGAGAGTTTGTAGACATGCCGTAATTTAACGAATACGCTAGAACAACCGCTGAAAAATACATGGAACTGTATGATGGGTGCTACATGTCATCAACCGTCCACAAATTGTTGATTCACCGAGGGGACATAATTGCAGTAAATGCTATTGTACCAATTGGAAGTCTTTCGGAAGAAGCTTCGGAGGCCCGAAACAAAGATTATACGAGGTTTAGAGAACACCATTGGAGGAGGAGTAGTACGATTTTGTGATTTCTAAGAACGTTTTGGTGTAAGCATAAAAAATATTGTAAATTACACTTGTTATAGTCATACTTAAGCATTTAAATGTATCATAAACAAAATATTTTTTTTGAAAATTTTGACGATTTTTAGAAAAAAAATCGCAAGTGATGCCGCGATATAAAGTATGTCAAAAATTCACAAATAAATAGTACTATATCAGTGTGCAAGGATATAACGGCCAACCTTACGATTCCAGAGATATTCTCATTTTTCATGTCAGCTCCATACAAAATTTTCTTTAAAAAATTATAACTCTTCCATTTGTGCACACAATTACGTCATATGACATTTTATAGAATAGTAATGATCAGCAGAATACATTTCCATCCAAAAAAATAACATTCACGACATCGAGATTCTATGTCTTCTACAGCCGATTTTCGATCCACCGTGCGGCGTCGATGTAATTGAGTTTCCGATAATGACACAATGCAACTGTTTACTGCCATCACTACGGAGGTTTTAAATGTTCCGCTGGCCCCGCGTGCTCCGGACACCTGCCTGCCTCCTGCCTACTGCGTGTTACTGTCACTTAATTACATGCCGAACTAGTTAAATGCAATTAGGTAGTTGCCTGGGTTAACGAAAAATTATTAAACTTTGTTACTGGTAAGTTCATCTAAAATGCTCAGGCTATGTAATATAAAAAAAAAACTGTAATTCTTACACAATACACACTCAAATATTTTGTTAGGCACCCAACTAGCACACAAGCTGCTTATACAGTCGTTATACAGCCTGATAGTTGCATAAGAGTCGTTCAAATGCTGTACAATTCTCTATAAGTTGTATACTAGCTATTTAAAAAACCCTTTAACAGCTAGGCGGGACAGTAGCCGTTTAGTAGGAAACTAATGACTTATAGTGATATATGAGCATGTAATTGCATCGCTAGACAGCCTAGGGAAGTATAACTGAGTTAATGGAATCTTCTATAACACCGTTAACTGTATAAGGGGACTTTAGGAGATAAAGGAGTTTAAACGGAGTTATGCGTTGCGTTTATAGCGCTCTAGAGCGTAAATAAGCTTTTTGTAATGCCTTAGGTTCTATAACAGATTTTTTTAGGGCTAGTGTATTACTCATCTATAAAAGAGTTGCGTAGGTCTTTAATAGCGCCTTGAGCGTTATATCAGATATTTATATGGCTTCTGTACGGCAAATAAATGTATAAGGTATCATTCGAAACATTTTTACAGCCATGGGGATTACAGAATTATGTTAAGCACCTAAAGCGCTATAACCGAGTAATATACCTTTATACTAAAGCTTAAAATTATTATCATAATATATTTACATAGGTGCAGTGGTGGTTCAGTCTGTCAACTGTTTTTAAAGAATAAATAAAATAAATAAAATAAATAAAATAAATAAAATAAATAAAATAGATAAAATAGATAAAATAGATAAAATAGATAAAATAGATAAAATAAATAAAATAAATAAAATAAATAAAATAAATAAAATAAATAAAATAAATAAAATAAATAAAATAAATAAAATAAATAAAATAAATAAAATAAATAAAATAAATAAAATAAATAAAATAAATAAAATAAATAAAATAAATAAAATAAATAAAATAAAAAAATGATTTTCAAACTATTTTAATATTCAACGACTGACCCCTAAAAGTACGAGTAAAATGCTGGTGTGCGACCAAAACAATTATATTGGAGCACTCTTATGCCACAACTGCAAAACCTTGAGGTCTACAACAGCAAACACTAGAGCCTTTGTACAGCTTAAGGCGCTATAGCAGATGTAACCAACTCTGAGAGCTGCTTGATCGAGACGCCATTACAGCATTTGGTAAACATATTTTTTGAGGTTATTACGATCTTTTGAAGATCATATAAATCTATAGCCTGGTAACGTTAACATAATTAAAATCATTTTTTATTACCTATAACCCTAATTAAATTATCTGTAACCCTCAAAGTCTTATTTATGTTCAAAATACAATTTCCAAATCCACATATCTATATAATTTTTGCATTTAAAACTAAATATTTTGAGGGCGCATGAAAATATTGACGATAATATACATATATATTGACAGCAAACTGGAACTCGCACTTTCATATCACGTACACAAAGAAATAAAAGCGATAGACTACTTGTTATTTTAATAATCCAATCCGTAAAAATAAAATGTCTCCTCATTTGTCACTGATGATTCATTTTAAAAAAATATATTTAGTTTACACCATAATAAACCGACCATATTACTAATTTAGAGCGTTAGCATTTATAACCGTTACACAGTAGCGCTAAAATAAGGTAAAGGTGGTATAATCGCGCTGCAAGAGCTTTTTCGAACGCTCGTGGCGCTAACCACCTCTGTACAACAGCTGGTAAGCGCCACGAAGCTGCGAAAAAGCTCTTGTAGCGCGATTATACCACCTTCATCTTATTTTAGCGCTCCTGTATTACTACTATACTACGTACTATTATAATTACTATTTACGACCACTGTAGATCCAATGTCGAGCTATAAGCTGGACAGTATGGGCCTATTTGACGCTACAAGAGATCTGTAGCCGCTTATAGAACCACTATACTTCTTACTAAGGAGCCTAAGGCGTTATAAAAATCCTTTAACCGGCCATTGTGCAGCTTGTTATAGCGCTTGTGTGCTAGTTGGGCACTCATTTGATTCCAACGAAAATACGAAACTGTGACGTCACCACTACACATTTCATAAAGAGTAGCATATTTGAATGGTAGTCAAGTATCCAATTGTGTCAGTATCGTATTATCATGTATATTATTAGTCGACTAAACTTGCACCGCCAGCTCCCATTGTGTCGTCATCAATAAATCATCAATCTTCAATGAAGTCTTACGTCACGCGGTGTGCAGTAAGCAGTAGCCAGTAATTTAGCTGATTGTACGATGTCCAGTGTGCTACAAGCACGCCACCGTGCACTACTGATAGTGTGCCTCAGTTCACATCAACATTAAATGTACATGTGGAGGAACGAGGTGATCGTGTTCCTCCATCACAAAGGGTGGATCCTCCGACCAGGCGAGGTGATCATGCCTGGTGGGCCTAGGCTGCCCGACTGTTGTAGTCGGGAACTTGTACGTGGGCCACTACTTATATTTTGAGCCTAACTATGAAAAACGGTAAACGTGTGAGTGAAAACTACTTTATCGTGTTCTCGGGTATTCTAATGCATGATCTAGATAGATTTTTATCCGATCGAAATATTTTTTTAATGTTTTTTTTTCTTTCCCGAAGACCCCTCAAAAACAAGGTGTTTAAAAGCGTAACCTGTTTCTTGAGGCGATGAAAAATCAATGTTTACGGTATTTATTTTTGACGTTTTGGATCTAAATAAAGTCATTTGATGTCAAACTGTAACGGCATTACGAGAAACTCATTAATTAGTTTTTTTCGTGCACATAATAGCCAGCTGTTTAGCGAGATGCATTACGGCCGGCATTGATTTTATTGAGCTCGACCTGTAGGATTTTGTGATTTTTCCATATTTTAAACCAGTCTTTAGGTAAATTTTTGGTTGTAAATCAATAAGAATTAACCATTCTGCATTTTTATAAAGACACTTTGTGCCGTTATAAAGTTTTTATAAAAAATCAAGGGACAATTTGTTCCGAAGTGCTTCAAGCGCGAATATTTTTTTCTGGATTTGGTTCATCTTAAAGCTTCCATAAAGTCGACTGGTGTTTATTTTTGGGCTCATGCGCATTATATCCTACATCCCTGTTTTATCACAATTTGATACACGTATTTTGAAGCCAAACGATGGACTTTTCAAGCATTTGTTTGTACTAATCGGCGGGAGGACCTTCTCGAATGATTGTAAAAAAAAAATTGGTTCATTTAGAAAAAATCTTCTAATCGGAAACGTTGTTACCTAATATTTTATATCTAAGAGTGGAAATAATGTTTAGGATTGTGTCATTCTTTTCGTGTATCAGGAAACTAAAATGCGTAATTAATTTTCGCACAGCATCAATTTTTCCGGAGACAACTGGTGACCTTGGACGACCTTCAGGAATTTCATTGGTGATGGAAAAATAATCATGATAGAACTCTATTTATTGGCGTTTTAAATTTTCAAAGGATCAGACTTTATCACCAAAATAATAAATAAGTCGCTATAGACACGACTGTTTCTATAAGTCACGTCGAAAGTCTTAAAAAATATTTGCACGAAAATGTTAACATCCTAATTCCATTTTCCCGCACACTTACAATTTTCGATCGACGATATTGAAAATATTTTCAGCGCAGATTTCAAAACTTTCTTAGGAATGTATTAGTCAAAAAGACCAAACTTTATGATGAAAACGCCAAATCGGGTCTAAAACAATCAGATTCGTCAAGGCTCAAAATATAAATAGTGACCTAAGTATATATAGTCAGTTGCAGTGCAGTAGATGTCGCTGTATGTAGCGAGCCGCTACATACATTTTTGTTCCGTCGACCTGTGTATGAGGATTATAGGGCACTTTGTTTGAATATGTATTGTAAACACATTATATGTTTCAATGAGTAGCCACTAGCTAGTGAGCACACTCAGTAAGTCAGTACACTCAGCACACACTAGCGAAGTGTTGGTGACTAATGTTATTGCACAAAGTTAAACCATTACACGAGTTTACTTCATTATTCAGTTCAACAAAGTTACCGTAACGACGCAAGTGTCGTCGCGTCTATTGTGTTGTTTAAAGAATGGGTCTGTGCCTTCGTTTGCATACACTGTGAAAGTTTTTCATAATTAAAGAGCATGATTAAGTTATGCAAAGCAGAGGAGTGTTCGCTCCGCGGCACGTCGACTGGCCGAGTCCGCCGGCTCCATGCGGCGCAGGCGGCACGGGCGGCTGCAACAGCGTGAGCGAGTGAGGACGGCGGCAACACGGCGCGCCGCCGCGACGGTGACCTGCACCCCCTCACTACCTACAAATGAGCCGACACTCTACTTCAACAGTTATCTATATGATCCGTGACAACATTGTGTCGCATGGTGAAGCAGGTGAGCGGGTTATCTGTCCATTAGTGTTTAAGTAAATAGAACAATGTTACAAGCTTTGGTCACAAAGTTGTAGCCCCGCACCCCGTGCACGGTGCCGCGGCGGCGCGTGGTGTGCGAGGCTCCGCGAGGCTCCGCGAGGCGCAGGTAAAACTTCCACAGTCGTTTCTGTACATTAATATTTCCCAAATCTGTTTGTACTTCGCCAAATTTGCATTTATATTGGCTCCGTCGCGTCTTTTTCGGACTCCACTCGGCGCACCACCGCCATACTGCAGATATAAGTTATTATTATGATCGGTGCGCAGTTGTCGCCGCCCTCCGGATCTGACCGGCTCCGACAGCTGCAGCACACAAGTACGTAATCTCATACACTCGATAAACAATGTCCGTGAGAGGTACTTATAGAGTTAATAACAAACATTATAAGTAACGTTAGGTGGGTTATCAAACATATCGCATTAGTAGAGATTAAAGAATACGGTCAATAACAATATCGTTGGGTTGTAATAATGGCGATAAGTAAATGATGGATAATTTCATGAAACGGTCAGTCTTACATATGTATATGTATATAGAACATACGATAACATAAGGTAGGTTAGTGCTTGCGTAGATATGTGGTGACGATATTTTGGTACGAATAATAATATCTCGGCCTTCGGAGCGTACGGTGTACGGTGAGCGTACAATCCACGTCGTCTGACTCAGCTGATTAGAATAAGGGACCAAAAGGATTTATTGTCTAACAATGTATTAAAATATAGTAACTCACACGACACCTATCCCTCTCTACTGTTGTATTGTTAGAGCATTGCTATAGATTCATACGTACTCGTATCATTCACGTGACATTCCAACTATCTACATCACTTGTAATCTAGCTACATATCATGTTGAATGATTCATTGATAAAATGATAACAATTTATGAACGTTTGGTGTCAGATACAGGTCCTGTGACTGCATCGTTTGTTCACAGCACACAACGTGAGGGAGCCACGATGTGGGCTCAGTTCTACAAGCACATTATACTCTCTCTCAATGATGTGATAAAAATAACCACAAGGAGAGTGAGTTACGTCACTTATATTGAGGTCCGATACGAGCTCGGCGCTCGACGCTCGACGCTCGACGCTCAGCGTGCGACCACTCTCATGTACACTCGATTAAAAATAATAGTCATGTTCATTTACTTAACGTTGTGAGTAGCTGTTTAGAGCTATTCATTTACAATACAAACATTGAAAGAAGTACAATACGTATTGATTGAGTCAATATCATTAGCAACATTCTTGTATAATACAGTTAAGTTGTTGTTTATTTCCTTTTGTTTACCTTCCTAGGAACGAAGTAGGTATGTGCTTTTATTACATCAAGCTGTATCTGCTATAGTTTGACAAATGTTAAATGTTTCTATTTAGCTAGGTATTTTTGTATTCATTATTTATATTAGGATCTATGAAGTATGTATGTATGAATAAAGCTATGAGATCGTTTAGACGTCCATCATGAATTCCAAGACCTGTTATAGAAAACAGTTTTACAACTTCATATTCACACGATTTCATTTATTTGATTGATATTTCATTGATTGAACTTACGTACTTATTATTTATTTAATCTATTTGTTTATTCAAGGATTAATATATCTTTATTGATAGATAACAGGATTATGATAACTAAATAAAATATAGTAGTTGTCAAGCAATAATTACGTAGTAAATTTAAACGGTGTATTGTTACAAACGACATTAAGTCATCGCATTATGATTGCAGTGCACGGAGACTCATAGGGCGTGCCGTACACTTTTCTAATTCCTAGATGGCAACAAACGGTCCTTCATTGTACTGTACAATATTGATGATAAGTTAAAGTAGTTGGTACATGTCTGGTATGCTTGGTAATCCGCCTTTATGAATCAGTTAATCTGTTTGGGATATCACGTCGTTGACGGACTCCTAGTTGTTGACGTGTTGTGTTGTTGTAGGTGTTCCGGAAATAATGCACTTCACAGTTATGAGTTTAAAGTTTATTTCTAAAATTCCTATCTACGGCTATGTTCAGGTGTCTGAGTCGCACTTTACGTAATTATGTTATTGTTGACACTACACATTAGCGCGTCGCGGAGGTTTCGTTACGACTAAATTATAATAATTGTTTAATTGCGTAAGCGTTAGTATAAATGTGCTGTACGAGCAATATTGGCTCGTACATAATCCCTAACAAAATAAGGCAACATTTGGAAAAGAAACACACGTTAACTTTGATACGCAGTGAGGAATGATACAGTCGTCACCGCAACTACCTGCAAGTTATCGCTACATGTTTTGTATTAAAGTTCAGTAACATGAATGTGTGTTTTCAACTAATTAGTGCATAACAGTGACTGTGCTACAGTATTGCTGGACAACGCGTATTGTACAGCGAGTGACGTCACACACTCGCACCAGCGATGATCGGTGCGCCAGATATGAGTGCGCGCCGCCGATAACTGCGCACACATTATATTACACTTACATTCACGTGATGAACATAATTGCATTATTAATGCGCTAATCGTCGTAGACTTTTTAAACTGTTTTTGAAAAGTTGTTATTTATAATCAAATATGTACGTCGGAAGTCATAATACATAGACTGTGATAGGGTTCCGTCACGTAATAACGTATCAATTCACTGAGAATGTTGTAAAGGCACTTGGCCTGACTGCAGCTACACTTCCCTGAACATAAGACATAGAGGGAGGGGGGGGGGGTGTAGGAGGGGAAAAGAGAAGCCTTGATGTTATTAGTTGGTGCCGTGGTGTTCTTAATTATAAGACAGCTTTGAAGTATCTTTATACAGAAAGAAACTCAGAGAAAGTTAGCAAGAACAAACAATAGCGTACAGCAATGAGTGAGTGGGTCGCTGAGCGTCGTGATTACAGCACTCACTCACTTACCCACTCACTCATTGCTGTACGCTATTGTTTGTTCTTGCTAACTTTCTCTGAGTTTCTTTCTGTATAAAGATACTTCAAAGCTGTCTTATAATTAAGAGCAGCTGACTGTGATGTAACGCTACAGGTTGTTTCATGTAATTTAATTCAAATCATATTTTGAAACCTAACGGTTCCCAAATATCTGTCAAAAGAATTCAGGTACTTAAACACGATTAAAATAGCTTTTGCTAAATTCATTTAAAATCTTGGGCTCAATACAAGGAGCACACACAAAATATTGTTCTCTCCATGTAGTGGGACAGCTGTAACAAATGCACGCAGAGACGCGCTAATTGTCGTGTAGTGCTAGTGGACTGTTAGTACTCCACACACAGTCCACACAGTCCATCTCCACGGGACTCTATTAGGCGGCGGAGCCCCGCGGCGCGGAGTAATCGCGCGTGTGGCGCACACCGCGCGCTCTGCCCCCCGCCGCGACCATCAGCCTCTCACCGACTCCGTATTATTATGTTCCCAGATACTACACAATGCTTATACTCACTCGCTACTTAATATCATTTTATTAGGTTTGATTACTTGCAATAAAATAGTACCCGCAGCCGGCGGTGAATGAAGCTAAGGAAGTTTGTAAGGATCGTAACAAGTGACGTTCTGTGGTCTCTGTCTACCTTTATGGGAGAAATGTGTGATTTTATGTACATATGTATGTATAACAATATAGCCAAAATGGTTTTATACCCCTCAGTTCATTAGTTTTACTTCGCGTTGCATGTTTATTACATACAATTTTGACAAGTTACAGTCGCCGTGGTCGCAGGCTGACTGCCACCACCACTGCTAGTAATGATTACACATAAATCTTGATGAGATGAACGATGTTCTCTACTAACAGAGTGTAGTGTTGTGTTGTTATGTTGTTGTGTGTTGTTATGTTGTTGTGTGTTGTTATGTTGTTATGTGTTGTTAGTGAACAAATCGCGAACGTCCGCGAGTCGGCGGAGCGAGTTTGTCGCGCTTTGTCCCCGCCCAGTGATTGATGCTCGCAGATATGATATATACCGGTGACGAGTGAAGCTGTGCCAGTGGCGGCTACACGCGACAATAACAACTGTAAGTGGTGCGGGCTGAAGACGACGAACAAAGAACGAACCAACGAAACATAAGTTGCAAACATTTATGGCATTATTTTTTATAACCGGTGAGTGCGTGCGTCACAATGTTTCTGCATTACCTTAATATTCCCTGAGGAGAAGGAAATACTTACTTTTTCATGGAGGCTAAGTAATAGTGTTTCTTATATCGACATTCTCGTAGGTTGTTGTAGCCAGTGGTAGCCAATAAGCAATTCATGTTTATCAATGTTTGACTGTAAACGTGTACTACAGTTTAGTGTCCCTCAAGTAAGTCGGTTGTTATTCAGTTGTTTTGTAAAAAATAAACAAGTTGGTAACTTGGAGTTTAGTTGTAGAAGTACTTAAATACTTTCAAGAATACGTGTTTTGGTCTCCGAGCAAAGTTTAGAGTGCTTATTCTTTACGTGATTTATTATCAGAAAGTAACCTGAATAATAAAGATTTTTTGAAAGGCGATTCAGTGCTTAAAAGGTCGCGCTACAACGTTCCTCAAAATAAAGTTTGAAGCGTTAAAATAATTCATGATGTCCAAATTTATACCATATACATATATTATGTAAGTGGCCAACCAGGTCCTGGAGCATTCACATACATAGAATCTCTTCATATCTGTCGCAAGTCGAGCAAAAAAAACGGCACGGCCGTACCATCCTTTTTCTCGAAGCAATTCAGGCTATTTTCGACCCCCTTTAATTTCGTAGTGGATAAAACAAGAAGCCTGATATTTCAGCAACTAATCAGGCATTGTATAAACACGGTTTATTTAAAATTTCAGACAATTTGAACCAGTATGGACGTATGGCGCACAACTGTGGGGAAGCGCTTGCGACTCCAATTTAAATATAATGCAAAGGCTGCAAAATGGTATCCTGAGAACCATTTCCACTTCCATGGTTCATCACCAACACAGACATCCACGAAGCTCTGAAAATAACAACAATTAGGGAGGAGCTAAAATTAATCTATACTAATATTATAAAGCTGAAGAGTTTGTTTGTTTGATTGTTTGTTTGTTTGTTTGTTTGAACGCGCTAATCTCAGGAACAACTAGTCTGATTTGAAAAATTATTTCAGTGTTAGATAGTCCATTTATCGAGGAAGGCTATAGGCTATATATCATTACGCTACGACTAATAGGAGCAGAGTAGCAATAAAAAATGTTACGAAAACGGGGAAAATTCTGACCCATTCTCTCTTATGTGACGCAAACGAAGTTGCGCGGGTCAGCTAGTACTACATAAATATAAAACACGGCTGGAAAATCACCCAAATGACTTAGCTACTGCGTTGGCAGCCATCTCCTACCCAAAACGACTGAAATGCCACGATGTAATTGTTGACGGATGGTGAAGGACAAGGTGTCTCCTACTGAGGAGCTCCTTAAAAATGACAAAATGACACAGAATAAATCTGCTTATAGTTTGGGACTGATAGCAGATAAAATTTAAGAAAAAAAAAATTAACCAGTAGTTTAAGAATGACAACTTGTTAAAATTTCTGAATTTTGTCACTCACTGACTGACCCACCGATCATCAATAGTCCAAGGCACTTTTAGCAGGCATAGACGCTTCAAATCTATATACTAATATTATAAAGCTGAAGAGTTTGTTTGTTTGATTGTTTGTTTGTTTGTTTGTTTGAACGCGCTAATCTCAGGAACTACTGATCTGATTTGAAAAATTATTTCAGTGTTAGATTGCCTATTTATTGAGGAAGGCTATAGGCTATATATCATCACGCTACAACCAATAGGAGCGAAGTAGCAACGAGAAATGTTACAAAAACGGGGAAAATTATGACGCATTCTCTGTTATGTGACGCAAGCGAAGTTGCGCGGGTCAGCTAGTTTAGAATACAAATAGAGTTTAGCGTCTTAATCATGGAAAAGCCTAAATATTTTCTAATTTCGGTCCAGTTTTCTAAATAAACAACAATAACATTGAAATGCCATATAAATTTGTTTCAAATGTAAAATATTTTTAATATTGGCATGATAATAACTTAATATGTAATAACTTAAGACAGAAGGTCCTTTAAGTAGAGACTAAATAGATTACCGACTTGGTATTACATGGATCTCACAACTTTTTGCGGCAGAGAGACTTGGGTTTTTTTAAAGCATGTTTTTGATGGCATAAAATATTATACAATATAATGTACATCAAGTTAACGCAACAACACATTCAAACAATGATTCCTTGTCTCGTATGCAAACGATTTAATTCCCGCAGTACAAAGTGTGTGTTATAAAACGTATTCATACAAAGCGGCATTCGTGAGGGGAGATAACTCCATCTGGCGGCGATATCGCGCGATGGATGGCACACCTGCGCGATTTATAACACTGCCTTAATGGTTTGCGGGTCCCACTCTCGACGACACCCGAACAAAGCCGAGCGGCGCCGAGCTCACGTGACTCGAGCTCGCAATATCCGGACTAGTTTAGTGAACAGCTTTGTAATAGATTATTGAGCTTCTTCCGCCGTATATTCATATCATAATCATTTTCCTGTTAGAAATGATTTCCATGCGACCAGGGGATTTTGAATCTATTTAGCCACTACATCTGAGCATTTCTTCTCATCAGTATCTCCTTGACAATTTCATTCTGTTTAGTTAAAGATACTCGTTACAAGTAAGCATTATGTTAGAACACGCTATTTTGAGACAGCGCTTTAATTATTGAAGTATTGACAGTAGAAACACGACGAGGGTAGAGCGCGCATTAAATGGAAGGAAGGAATACATCGCCGAGGCGGCGGTAATGGCACTTTTAAGTTCCTCCCCCCTCCTCTCCCCCGAGTGATAGGTCTGCGCCACTCTTCATTTACCGGGCATCGGTCCAATACTGAGTTCTACTGAGAGTTTTTTCAATAAGAGTCTATTTTAATTTATTGCTTAAACGCGATAAAGTTAAAAACACACTACACTCAGCAGAGCAATAAACCGTTCTTATAAAACAAATTATACAAGAGTCAAGCTATTAAAATAGTCGGTAGGCATTATATCAACAGCTGTGAACAATAATAAACAAGTTGTTTTAAACAGCAGTGCCACAGTTTATCAGTGTTAACTCAGTTATAATAAAAAAGCTGTAACGTTGAGGGAGAGCTTGCGGCAAATGTAGATGATAGTCGTCATAGTGGAGTGAGAGCGCGGAGGAAACATCACGTCGTGTTGTTTTAGGTTTGTTTCTTCAGCTCGTTACCGCGCCCACTGCGCCCCGCTCCGCATCGCTGTACAACGTTTACGACTAAAAAATATGTATACTTAATTAATCGTGGACTGTGAAACGAAACATAAATATCTCGCACTGCTTAGTCACGAAGGCTCACTGTAATATACCCAGTACTCAAAATATCGCTGAACAATCTCAAAGCCTTGTTTACATACATAACATTCTGTTGTAAACTTAAGTGCCTTTACCGTAATCGCTATTTAGACCCTGACTAAGTCCATGCGATGACGCGACCGATCTTGTTGAACTCGATGCTTCGGTGTAAATCTGTATGTGTTCAGGCTCTCCTGTCGTTCCCAGTCCACAAGTAAAGTATTTTATAAACAAATATAACGTTGAGAGTTTTATCGTGCTACGTCATCACAACACGTTCCCCTGTTCTTGCGCGACGTCATATAAGGCTGTTTGCAGACGGCTTATCGAGTGCACACGCGGCGCCTGTAGCCCTCTGTCAACAAGCACACTCCAGTGATGCTGACGTGTGGCTCGTGCCTTCTTACTCACAAACATACTGCGTCCAATGGAAATTGTTCCCGACGCAATCAACGTGTTTGTGTCTTTCAGTACTCTGTCCTGCTGACCACGCGGTGTTTGCAGCTGCCTCTTTCACGTAAAAACTAATTATCAGTCTTTCGGTTTTTGCGTCGACGGCCCTCCAGCTCCGCCGCGGCCGGAACTTTACGAGCCCTCGTAAACACACAACAGCCCACATTCATAACATCGCCGAGAAATAATTAAAATTGAAATAACAAAACCCATTATATGAAAATGAGTAATTACTTTTTATAATACTGTGAGCGGCGCGAGTCGCGAGGCGCGGGGATTAAACGCGAGTCGGCGCGACGCGTCCAGCCACTGATGAAACACTACACCGCGCCGCCATCGACTGTACTCGTTGTACTCTACGACCAAATTATCTCTTTATTATAATGTGGTTTTTATGTAACAATAACTCCGATATTTCCCTGAAGACCACGAGTAATGAGAGTTGACACGGGCTCTACCTCACCTTTACACAATATTGTTTGTAGAGCAGCGGCTACGATCTGGACTTAATATAGGACATACACTACGATCCAGATTTGCTGTACTCATGAACGACAACAAGTGACATTGTAATATAGTTGCATGAAACGTTCTGCGTCGGAACGTAATCACCGAGCGTCGTCGTTAACGAGGCGCGACAGTCGGACATTGTGCCGCAAATCGAGTTGCAGCCCCTAAGTGCGGACTTTTTATTTAGTCGCCGGCGACTAATACAACTGGCTGTGACAATTTGTTGTCGCCGGGGACGTAACTCAGTTAGCGCGAGGGAAGTGCAGCTGCTGCTGCTTTACTGTTGGTTCACCTCGCTCCTAGCGGCTCCGAGCCGCTCCGAGCCGCTCCTAGCAGGGCTTTAATACTTTCTCATTTTCCGATGAAAATGAGAAAGTATTTTTTTAAAGTTCTTGAACGATTTCAAGACCTTTGATTTTAATTTAACGATTGGCTTTTTATTTGACAAATTGACACGGGGAACATAGGCATGATATGGTAAAAACGCTCAGTACGGTTGAAGCAAACTTCGTTTACTATTTATTTAATAGTCCAGTTTCAAGTAGATCGTGGAGTAGGCGACGCGACGTCGACACTCGGTGTACGCACGCAGCCCCGCCAGGACTCGCGCTGATGTTATGTCGAGTGTATCGACATTGTGACAGCTTACACACTACCAACTAACTATGGTTCACAGATTTTTACAACTCAGGTTACTTGCCAGATACCATTAGCACATCCCTATTTTTTTATTTTTTGTTCTTGTTGTTGAAACTGGAATGACTACTGTAATTATAATTGACTTTATTTCCTTGTGTAAGTGCGAGTGCCACCTATACTGATGTTTTTTCAGTGAGTAAAATATCGCATGATGTTTGCCATGTACGGCGCGAACATTCCGGCGCGCGCGCGCGTGTGTGTGTGTGTGTGTGTGTGTTCCGTGCGGTGCAATCTGTCGCGACGACGACGCACTAGATTGATTTACATGTACCGCGCTCTGCGGGTACAATACATCTGGCACGGAAACATTTCGCACACAAAAATAACGAACATTTGTGAGTGATGCACGCCCCGGCTCACCTCGCTCACCTCGCTCACCTCGCTCCACACACACGCGCTGACAAATTACTTACATAAATTGCGCAGATTACGAGCCGCCACACTCCGCCACACTCCACCATGAAACCGCACAATTTTTGTAATACATGCTCATCTCATTATCATTTTTGTATCTCACAAAACTGTCCTTGAAACATTATTGTCAGATTTAGGTAAACGATTATTTAAGATAATGACCTCTACTATATCTTGATGACCTGTAGACGTATGAAATTTTATTACATCCGCGTTCGTATCTGTGCGGTAGCAGTTGTGGATGAAAAGTGTGTCAGTAGTGGCGGCTCACATTGTACAAGTAATGAAAAATGTGTATCGTATTGTGCGGTCCGTCACGGACGTCACGTCACGGCACTCGTGACGGACGTGCGACGGACTCGTGACGGCATGACGGACACGCGCGCTCATCGAATCGTGTCCTAAACGCGGCGCACCACTGTTGTGGGCGAGCCATTGTTCCGAGCATCGCGCGGGAAAAATGACTCAAATGAGTAAATGAGTGAGTGACTGAGTACTCATGAGTGAACGCGAGCGCTTACCGCGAGAACACTCCTCGCTTGTCGGATGAGTGCTGTGTGTGAACATTGCGCTCGGCTGCACTTATGAAATACACTGAATTATGCTTCAACTGAAATGCACCAATCTCTTACAAGTACCATCTTTATAGATCGTTGTTTCCTTTAACGTATTGTAGAGTTCAGACGCGTTGGAGAGACATTGGAAATTCAATCGCGATAGTAAGTGAGTGAGATAAGTGAGGAGAGGAGCGCTGAACGTGTCGTCCGTCACCGTCCGGCGCGTGGCGTGGCGGCGCTCAACTCGCTATAAAACATTTGAATTACATTTATCTGCGACGGAGACATATTCGATTAACGGCTGTCGCGCCACACCGAGCGACGCCACGCCGCGCCGCCCAGTAGTGCCTGAATTTCATTTAAACTTACGAAACGAGTTGTATAAATCTAGTTGACGATTTATAGTAAGGCGCTTCAAAGAGAGTCGCGGCGGAAAATGAAAAGTAATTCGTCGCCGGATGAAAATAGTAAATATGATATTGTGTGGCGGCGGCTCGACGCGGGGTAGTGAGGGGTAGTGCGCGGCCGGGGGCGCGGGGCGCGGAACAAACGCGCACGGGCCGCGGCTATATCGCATTAAGAGCTCTAAACGGATTTAAGTGCGGACGAGTCCGATTTTAATTTCATCTCGGCGACAGCTCACATCCCCGTGATGTTATATTAAAGTCCAAGTCGCGTCCCCCCTCCCCCCGGCCCCCGCGGTATAATCACGACGTTTGCTCGGATTTCGTACGTATTTACATAATGCTCGCGGATACAGAAAAACGTCTTAAGTTTTGATTGCTTTAATAAAATACTGTTGTGAGATGTCGATATGATGTTTCGCAGAGTTTCACTTCAACGAACACTTACCGCTTATAAATATAAAACGACTGACACAGAATTGATTTTCTCATAGTTAGATATTTTTTCTCATTTTGTTACCAAAAAACGAAACCCTGATAAAACACAATAGCTATCAGTTATCGGTTGTCAGAAACAAAAGTGAGCAGTCGAGCGAAGACGGACAATGTGCTCTGATATAACTTGTGTGTGTGTGTGTGTGTGGGCCGCGCGCCGCTCCGTCCACCAGTCAAACAAAACGAGTGACAAAATATCGCGATCTTACGTTAACGTACGTGCGACTTGTACGAAGCGAAGTGAAGCGAACAACACCGTCCAATAAGCCGCCTGATTCCTTCTATTCATCGCATTTCCTGTCTTTGTTCTATTTGTGCCACGTTTGTGCGCTGCAGCTCAACGATATTTCTTCTTACACTATACCGGTGTTGTGAACGCATCGTGCCGCACGCCGAGCTGCGCGGGGTGGCGCAAGGCTCGTTGGCATTACTGAGCGACACGTGGCAAATAATAAAACACGACGATTACGCGCGATTAGGTGCGACACACGATGTCACACGGAGCCTGACGATCATCAGTACCACTACATCTCAATAAATCCGCGGAACATAGCACGGTCTGAGCGCCGCATATTCAAATAAATCTACTGATATTGTGCTATTCGTTTTGTTTATGAATACAAATGTCTGTTTACGCGATGAGAGATGTCGCGCGGAAGCAATAATTAAATCGCAACTACAACGGTATAATGTAGCTAGGACTGGGCGGGACTCATTCCCGCTAGGGACTGGTTATAATCATTAGATAGATCGATACTCGACGTTAGCATCGAGGCCAGAACGTTGGACGCGCGTCATCTGCCGAGGGCCACAGTGCAGCAGTGGGAGCGTCAGGTCTGTGAAGCCGATAAATCAGGCGGACGAGACGGGAGGGCGCGTGTTAGACGCGAGATGGGCGCGCGTGTCAGGTGTCGCCCGGAGCGGGACAACCTTGTGACGTCACACTCGCGCACACTAATTCTTCACCCTCAATTTAGCCCGGAATTGAGATGAAACCGAGGTATAAAGTATTCAGTGAGTTGATCCAGACGCACTGTTTGTGTCTATGTGTGTCGAATATCATCCAAATCTATCTAGTATTTGTTGTGACAGAGAGACAAGCATCCATAGGTACATCTGGAAGTAGAAATTAATGGGAGCAGTCAGTTAAAATCTCCTAAGAAAACCTGTCGTCGTTTATTGCGAAGGCTAAAAGACACTTAATTTATCCAAGTTGGTACACTACATAACATTAATCAGCTAAATGTGGCACACTGAGAGGCGCGTCGTGTACGTTGTGCAGGACAAGTCCCAGGTGTGCGGTCATTGCGTGTCGTCAAGTGTCGTGTCGCCGCGTCGACGTGCGGCGCGACCCGCGGCCCTCGTGTCGAGAGTGTCGACAGATACCACGTGACATGGACCCAGAGCTGGCCCTTTTATTTGATTGTTAAAAGCTGTTCTAAACTGTATGCATATACGAGTATGTATGTATACTGCAGAACTCTGGGAAAAAGTTTAAGTAGACAGATGCGGTTTTATTGGTGTCAATATTTGTGGCATTCATTAAGAGGCGATATGGTAATTAGTGGTGACATTTTAATTTCTTTAGTACCGGCTGGCAATAGATATGTTGCAGGTGTATCGGGAATATAATTATTAGTATGTGTAGGAATTGATGACGATCATCACACCAGTTTGTACTATTTGAACTGTTAAGTCGTAGCTTATCGCGCGTCACTCACGAGTGACAATGTCACTAGTGCGACAAGTTGTGGCAAAGTTGTCGCGAGTTAAGTCGCAGATTATATCGCGTCCTCGGATACAACAGACAGGCTCCTTTGATCCTTCCCCTCACCCCCCTCCTCCTCGGTCGCCTCGCGTCTCGCCGGTGCAGATGGTGGGACGTCTGCTTGTATCACCTGCGTGACTCAACTTAGTCAGGAACTGACGGAGTGAAGTGATGCGGAACTAATGAGTTTGAAGGTGGCGACAAATACGTACATACATGAGTTTATAACATTATGTCATTGTAATGATGTGGGCGAGAGATACGCTACTTACCAAATAAACGAAGCTCGCAACAAAATCGACAAATAAAATTGTCTTTGTTTATTTAAGTAGCGTTTAACCACATCTTATTGAATATACTTGGGAGTGTATCTATATAGTCATCTCAATTGTACATTTCTGTGAACGTAACGCTCCAGAGATAAAGCCATTAGGGTTTTTTTGCGACTGAAAATATAAAGCAATTTATCATAGATATTTGGTTGTTCCATGTGTTGTAAACATGACATGGTAATGTAATACATAGAGGCGGCGCGGGCACCTGCCGCCCTCTAACGATCAAGTGATACATTATCTAAACTTACGTGGTACGCAGTATTCCGGCAGGAGTGTGTTAAACACGACACGATTCACTAATGATTGAGTGTGGAAAATAACGGGATGGAATATTTATTGATGTATCGTAAAGTTTACAATATTTGATGTAACAGGTCCTGAGTCTGTGTAAAATATTCGGGGAACTAACTAGTAGTAGGTATGTTCTGACATTAAATTTTTCATACAGTTTATTTCAACATGATTTTGTAAGTAGCTGTTACGTCTCGGTGGGAGGCTATCACCGTTATTGGTTCATTGGTGCTATCACTGTTACTATGACAACATTAGCCAATTCTACTTATTTATATTGTAGGCTTCAATACTTATTGAGAGTTATTTATAATATATGTACTACACATATAATAATAGTTTATTGTGATATTGAATGAATAAGTAGAGCGTGTCTATTGAGAGAGAGTACGATCGCTGGTGGTCGGTACTGTGGTGCTCGGTAGTGCTTTACAATACAATTTGCACTTATCTATTGAACGGTTCAGTCGACTGATAATTTGGTGGCGAGCGAACTGACGTCTGTCTGGAACTCATTACAACTATGTCGTCAGACTTCTGCTATCAATGTCTACTTTTACTATTTTTAGGTAATTTTATGTACCTAATGGTAAAAGCACTCACATTTTTGTTCCTAAAAGTATTTTTGGATTGACTCCTGTAGGATTTTCATTTAAGGCCATGGTCATGCACAGTGGTCAGGTGTGGGTTAGCATATCACATATTTTAACACTCATAACATTCTAAATCTGACAACAATGTAAAAAAAATATTGGTGCAAATTTTATTGTTGCCTTTGATTTTACTGTAAACAATGTTTACAAATTCAATATAATATATTTTTAATAAGTAGAGCTGCAACGGTACAAGTGAGTTAATTGGTTATCTCCTGCAGCTGTGGTCGTGTACCGCGGCTGCAGTTCACCGAGAGTCCCCGCAGTACTGTGAGTATCACACAACAGGCAACAGTGCGTCTCTGTATTACTTAATTGCTACAACGACAACCCACTTCTCTGTAACTTATTGAATAAATATTGCGATTGTAAGTGAAAGTATCAGAGTTTATCATTGAAATAAACATTTAACTTCATGTTATTTGATATCGTACCCAAATTTAGATTACTAATGCCCGGTTTCTGAGGTACTTACAGCGGCAGTCTATCTATTCAATAGCGTTTAAGCTGAATAAATGTGCCTCAGAAATAATAATATAAGTATAAGTCTTGAGTTTCATACCCGGGTTGCGTAAGGTACAACTTTCGGTTAACTTATTGACAGTAGTTTCGCTGCTATATATGGGACGATATACAAAATTGTCAGATTGAGTTTGTAACAGGTATATTTTAGATTTAAAAGTGCTTGCAGTATTGCGTCAATATGTTTACATGATCTAAGTTGTGAAGTAAGTTATGTATGGCGGTTACACGTCAGTCAGGTCATAACTAAGCGATGAAAGCAGACAAATGTGATGACAACATGTTTATTATTAACAAGCCGGCCGAGCTCAACCCCACTGGAACTACGTACGTCACATAGTTTTACGTAACTACGTAAAGCAATCACGATTTTCTAACATGAATGTAACCAGCATCTTAAATACAACAATTTGAATGTAATCCATAGATTCCTTGATAACCTGAATAGATTGACACTGGATGACCAATTAGTGGCTGAAAATACAGGAGTGCTAATATCTATACCCTTTTTGTCAGACATCTGCTATATCCGTATTATGTACAAATATATATTTTTAGCCCGTTATAATTTATTTGAGCTCTAATGTGTTTTTTAAAACAATAGTGATATGGAACTAGAAGCGTCACTACTGCACAATATTAAATAATTATGTTATAGAGTATAGAAGTATAGAGTAACCAAATACGCGATCAGTTGACAAACATTTGACCGCAGTATTAATGAACAATTAGGCAAATTATTTAATTATCGAGCACGTCATGTATTTACACAAAATTACAATAATCGTGATCAGTGTGGACGGTTATCTGATGACAATACTAATACTGACTGCCAGGGACTAGAGATTTAGTTTAAACCTGATTACAAAACTTCAACAAGAGCGACATCAAGAATACCGTTCATGCAGGTTTTAAGTCTTTTGACGCTTTAACAAACTAGCAAAATTCAAACTGTTATGTATGTTATGTATGTCAATGACGGCTTTTAAAGCTTTTCGTAAGTAAAGCGGCGTAATTAGCTTTATACAAGGCTATGATTTACTCGACATGTTATACTCATCCAATCAAGGAAGGTACTTGACCGACGTTGTCCAATTTACGTGGCTATTTACCGAAACATGCGGCGATAAACAAAGCTTGTCGACACTCGATCGTAAACGTCTCCTTCGAGTGCGTCACCAAACACATTCGTTCACTTTATGTGCCATTTACTTTTATACCACTCGCACCACTCGCACATCGACACGCTGACGAACGATTACATTGCGATGTTGTAAACTCAGCGGAGTGAGCGCATATATCGACACATCCATCACGATCTATTAGTGCAGCTGGAAAGCGCGCGGTGTGTTGATGGAAAGCTGCACGGGAATATATGCGCATGTTATTTGTCGCTCACCACACACACACACACACACACACACACACACACACATACACACACACACACATACACATACACACACACACACACACACACACACACACACACACACACACACACACAGACACAGGGCTCAGTGTGCACAGTGTGTCAGCGTGTCGACGCGTTCACCCGGGAGATGTGTGTTGACGTGAAACTTACGTGCGTTGCATGCGTTTATTGACACTTAATAGACAAGTGAGCGATATTTTTTAAAAACGATTCTTTATTATGATGTCATTTTTATAGAATAAGAGCCTCGATTAACTGGGTTTATATCATTAAGGTGGGACTAAACCTCTTAATAATGAGATAATTTTACTACGACGACAGTAAAAAGCTCCATGTAAAAACTCTCACTCTCAGCGCGTAGCTCTGCTAGTGCAGTGTCGTCTTAAACGATAGCTGTATTCCATTATTTATACAGAAAGTTGAAGAAGGGGAATAATAGCGGCGAGTTCCGGCAAGAGTTTGCATACGTAGCCGTCGTCGCGTCCCGCCGCGTCAGCGCAGCGCAGCGCAGAGCAGAGCAGTGCGGCACAACTTCCACTGAATCGTTTATTCAAGTCTGTGCACTAAAAACTTGTTATCTTAAACTTTTACTTAAGCGACATCGTTTTAAATTCCAAACACTTTAGTAACTGGCACCATACACCATCGACGAGTTTAGCCGACACTCGCTTAGCTGACCCGCGCTTTATAAACTATTATAAAAGAGCTGTTGTGAGTTTATTTAAATTTGAGCACGTGTTTCTTAGAGAAAAAAGTTTAAAGTGTCGTTCGCACAATATTTTTTTCTGAAAATTGTTGCAATATGTCGCGTGAAACGAATTTTAAAATGTTTAAATAAACCGGGAAATTGAATTAGACGGATATATTTGACGCTGATCTGAATTAGGACAATTACTCTCATCGTGGGTAAAGGTTATTTGTTTATTTAATATTCATTTATTTAGAGAACTAAGATATTTAATAACTTAAATGTTTAAAAGATGTGTCTAACAGTTCGGTAATGACGATGTACTGAGTCAATGATTGTGTCGCTGAGCGGCGCGCGTGCCCCGCGCTACACGATTACATTATGTCGCGTGATTCCGCCGTGTGTCGCGTCCCCTCGTGTCCCGGCCCTAACGAACTGACCACAAAGGCACCATGCAGCTAAGTTATAATGACGAACGTTATTACTCATGTGCATAATAGAACATTTATCATATGTAAACCTACAGCATACACTCAAATTCAAATAAACTATGAAATAAGATATCTGTGCTTACCACATAATCGTACAATGTTGGCTTTAGTAACACGATACTACAAGTAAGTTGAGCAAGTAAAACACATAAGGGTATTTCCATAGCATTAGACGTGGCACAGAGGTTGCGCGGCGCGGCGGTGCGCGGCTGCACTCAGCGCGAGCAGCTCTCGTAATAATACGATAGTGGCACTTGTTTGTTTGAACTACTTCCGACGAGCGTTCAAGTGCGGCCTCTAAAACAAATCTGGTTTCCGACGCAGTTCCCGCAGAGATAATATCCGAGGCGGTGATAGGAGCGCCGGCGCCCGCACTTTGTACTGCACTTTATTTACTAAACATCGCCTTCAACGGACGGAACTACTTACGGCCGCCGGGAAAAATACGTGCCGAGCAGGTGAATAGTGGCGAGCTCGCCGCAGTGGCGCCCCCACCGGCCGACATGAGAACCGCCAACGATTCGCACTTACACTCACACACTACTTTGAAAAGTTACCGCCTTTGAGAGCATCACCGTAGCCGCCGTAGCGCCGTAGCCATTCGTAGCTCGTAGCCCGTAGCAGCCTTGCTCTCGTTTTTTACCGAGTCGCGGAAGAAAAAACTGCATCGCGGATATAAGTAAAGTTTTGTGAACAAGAAAGACGCGCGGCCTTTGTTTACACACGACAGACGTTTTTGTACGTTTGTTTATTGGAAGCGCACAACGTGTTCGCGCCGCATTAATAATAAAGAAGAGAAAAATGTAATCTCGAGTATCATTGAAACAAAACGTTATAATATAATTAAGGTTGCGTCTTAGCGAACTTAATGATTTTGTTCATTAAAGAGAATTCGGCGCACGATGGCCCCGAGGAGCGGATTAACGAGTCTCTTCCTGGCGAGTGTCCGGCGCGGCGCGGCGCCGGGCGGGCCCGAAGCGGCGCGGCGCGGTATCGCCGGTGGTCGGTCGCTCGGCAGACAGCGCCTCGAGGCGCGGCGCAATTAAGGCGGACACAAAGCGGCCCGCTCCGCCCGCCCCGCTCCGCTCCGCACCGCTCAGCTCCGGATAATTATTTGGAGCCAATGACTCGTCCCCGAGGCTTAAGTGTTATCTTAACTGTGTACTATAATTATAATGTGTTCCACAATTTGAGTGCGGGCGCGATACACCGCGTTAGTGCGCGTTACAGTGCGTTAGTGGGAGTTAGTGGGCGCTTTCAATAAAGAACGACACTTTTGTATTGTGCGGCGGAGCGTTTATTGTCGTTTGATAGAAAAAGTTTGTGCTTCGAGAGGAATATCAATTGGCATCTTTATGCTCTCACAATGTGCTCCGCGTACAACGTGTACAGTGTACACACTTGTATACTGTACGTGGAACATTATTGTGAATACATTCATATTGAGATCATTTGTACACTGATAGTGAACGTTGTTAGTGTAGATAACGGTAGAGATAAGGAAATCATCAGGAGATTTATTGAAGGTTAAATATTTGGAGAACATGTGTGATACTAACTCAAAGTACTATTAAGATTAGATAGCTAGGTTAACAAATATGGTCAGTATAGATGTACGTGTATATATTGTCATGTAATATTGTTACAGCGAGTGATTCCCAGGTCGCGTCGCGTCGCGTCTCGTCGCGTCTGGTCGCGTCCGCGTCAGGTGATGTCGCGTCGGTTCAACACCGCGTATTCCACAGAGGCTACACGCCGCGTATTGTTCACACATCAACACCAAGTGAACTGACCTGGGTTTTACAGCAAGTCTTTCTTTTTTAATTTTTTTGTGTATTTTGTTAGACCCAAACTCAACGCTATGAATTATTTTGATTATTTCGACGACTAGTTATTCGATTTAAAGCAATAACTGAATTTATTGCTCTGGATTACATCATTACAGAGTCCAGCGACTGGTGAATGCTACTATCTTTGTGATAAGCATGAAATAATACTTAAACATCCATGCGGTTCGTTGCAATTAACTATTAAGCATCGGGTTAAGTAGCCAGGTTAAAGCTAATTGTTACAGATTATAAACGCCACTTTACGAAGCTTTAAATTAGGCAAAGTTACAACAGCGTGCGCTTTAATTGTGTCAGAAAAGAAAAGCGCTGGTAACACACAGGAACAACTTACAGATTGCACTAAACAAATTTCCCACTCGCTAACTTCCCTGACTCTCTTTCAACTACTTTAATAAAGTGCACAGAACATGTGTATGTAATCAAATCGCTAAACAAACTAGTTTTAATTCGGAAGCTAGCGCGACGCGGCGGCGACACGACGGCGGCACGGAGCCGTGACGTCACCACCTACAAAAGGACATCCAATGTGAATAATTAAGCTCTCATTAATTACACTTAGCTTTGCTTTATTTATGTGTGTATGACTGTGTGTGTGTCTGTGTGTATGCGTGTGTGTGCGTGTGTGTGTGCGTATTTATATTTGTAGTGGCAGGTCATGGCATGCGCCCGGAGTCAACGTGCTCGTAAGGGGAATTATACACTAGAGCATTAAGTTCGTTATCAAGCATTAAGTTCATATTTTCATACTGGTATTGCAGAATGTCATTGGTATGGGACGAACGTCAGAACAAAATTTTACAGTTTACAGATATTTGGTTGAATCTACCAGATAATTCCTACAAGGTGAAGTTTTTATATAGAACACAGCGAATAGATGAGACGTAGTTTAAAGCGAATACTGAACGAATGTCATCGGATTAACATAGTAAACTCTAATGTGTGTTGTGGTTAACAAGTATGCAAACAGGCGGCACGATGTATGCTCGTGTTAGTCTGATGGAATTTAAATAGATGCAGGTTTCAACATCGACGGAAAAGTGCTAGTTGTCATCCCTTTATATACATACATATATTATGTGTGCGCTGTTTACATCTAGTTGTTGATGCAGAGTCTTGAGGGTTTGTTTATTTTATAAATCTAAACAAGTTACATTTCTAACTTAAAATCACTTTCTTATTTATTTATGCGTTCTATAGTTATTTTTTCTTCTTACGAGACTTTGCGATTCGTGCATTTATTAAGGGACATTTTGCCCTACAAATTAAACCGATATGCACTGGTATATTTTTAAGACAATTCAAAAGATTTGGTACCATTCTTTTCCGATGTATTATGCAACTTCCATAAACAGCTTGTAAGTTGACACCACAGACTTTCACACTCACTACCTTGCACTAATAGTTTTCATTACATAATTGTCAGGAATATAACATGAGTTAATAACGCTAGTCGCGGATGATTAGGTCGTATATGCCACAGGTACACAATGCACTTGTGACGTTCTGTATCTGTGCACACAGTGCAGCGGTGTATCGGGTGTATTGAAGCGTCGTGTTGCGCGGCCGATATCACATCACACATAATATCACTATTACCACAGTGACGTTCATAATTAGTATGGACATGACCATCATGTCTATATGAACATATTATATTGTGTTGTTAGTAATATAATGTTGTATAATTTGGATCTAATATCTTAATTCTATTCAATTAATTTGATCATAATGTGTGGACGATGATTGTATGGTGCTTATAACATATAGTCATGAAAATGGAACGGCTTGTTGCTTTATCGTACATACAAATATAACATCACGTCCTGTTCCATAGGGTTAGGCAGAGACGAGACCAAAGATCGCCCTTGCCACGATCCCTAAACACTTCTATCTATCATAATAATGCAAATACTTGTCAGGAAAAACTTGTCACATTGCAATGTATCGTCGTTCTCCCAACTTCCTCGCGATAGTTAAGAATGACCTCTAGCTGACCTCCTCAAGGTCCAGTCAGTTCACGTACAGTATCCAACAAACTCAATTGTGTTCGTATTCTCTTCACTAACACCCCTCCCCCCCTCTCCCCGCTGTCCTCCCCCGGGGTCCGCGAGGTGCTGTCATGTGCCATCGGAATTATAATGTGTCATTTATTGGAGTCACTAGTGCCTTCAACCGTACAGTTCTAGATCACCTTTATCGCAAATCTATACTTAATATTATAAAGCTGAAGAGTTTGTTTGTTTGTTTGTTTGTTTGAACGCGCTAATCTCAGGAACTACTGGTCAGATTTGAAAAATTCTTGATGTGCTATATCATCACACTACGACCAAAAGGAGCAGAGTACCAGTAAAAAATGTTACAAAAACGGCGAAAATTTTGACCCATTCCCTCTTATGTAACGCAAGTGAAGTTGCGCGGGTCAGCTAGTTGTATATATTTATGCATATGCCTGTGTGAAGTTTTAAGGTTTATTTATGTCTACATCTAGTTAAGCTGTGTAAGACACTATGATCATATGTTGCAGATGATAATCAAGAAGCAAATATTTTTTATACAGATAGTTTACTTTTCTTACGACTTATTCCAGTATTCGTGACACACAGTCATTATCTTTGCTTTGTTTTGTACAAAGGAGAAATAAAAACCCTGCACGAGTGAGTAACGAATGCGTGCCATTAAGATAAAGGTGTAAATGTACGTCTTTCTGTTCCTCACACCACACTCGACCACACACAACACTACCTGCAACACTGCAATGTGCAACAATGCAAACATGCAGTTGGTTCTAGGCTTTGATTGTTAAAATAATAACTTAATTTATCCGTGGGGTAGTTAATCTCATAAAATCATTAAATTAACATTAACTATTATTGCTTTAGTATTAGTTTGAGTATAAACTATAGCTTTTTTCATTGGCACATTCGTCCAACAGAAGAAACTGTATATAGATTAAAGACTTATAAATAACTAAGTTTTGATTTCCTTACAGCCTCTAAGTTACGTATACACCGAGGTGTTAAAGTTTTTAACTATAGCAATGAATGTGGGCGCTCAGTGGCGCACCCACGTTCATACCTCTGCTTAACCTTTGAGTGAAAGAAAGTCATGAAGTTATTACGAGTAGATGTTTACGAGCGCGGCTAAAATGTCGGGATAGTTTTGTGCCACTTCACTTTACTTTGTAACTTAGTAAATCTCTTGAGAACCGTCTTATATTTTTACAACCTACTTTCTTAATAAACTACTTATTTTTATCGTTAGGGAAAATGTTGGAAAATGGAAAATATATTTTACGAATTATAAACTGTAATAAAAGTTTGACATTTAGTCGATACCAAGTCGATACTATGGTACTACTTTTCTTTCGCAAGATTTGTTCTGCGACTGTCAGCGGCAGGTCGGTCAGGGAAAAGCTCCGTTAGGAAAATGAGGTAATTCTGAAGGTCGTGATGGATGACAGTTAGAAAAATAAAGTAATTCTAAGCTATGAGATTGTCCTACAATAGGTACAGTGACCAGTTAAACTGGTTGATGCAAAAACACGGTGTATGAAAGTTATAGCGGGTGTAGATGGTGTGTAGAGAGGAGAGGGCGACACCGTGGTCGCCGCGTGCTGCGCCCCGCGGTGCGGCCCGCGGTGCCAACTTTTAATTGACTTCGTTTGTTCTGTTTAGCGTGTTAGCGCGATACAATCAAATATAATAATGTTGTGGGCGCGCCGCACTAATCACACTCTTTATGTATTCATTTTATATTCATTGCAATTTCAATTTATTATATTTTTAACACTTTTTCATTATTTATCTCCAATTTAACAAAATATGCTTCGCAGTAATCGAATTTCCGGTGAAATATATTATTAAAACATGAATCGCTATGGATCATTCTTCTCCGTAAATATAGAACGAAACTCGTTTAATTATTTCATAAGTGGCTTCATATCACATCACTGACATCAATGCTTATTATTACTTGTTCCAAGAATTACTCACCAATGTTATATCATTGATAGAGGCCGCCCGCGACTTCGTCCGCGTGGATACCCTTCCCTTGTAAATCCCGATCCCTCGAGAACTCCGGGATAAAAATAGTAGCCTATGTGTTATTCTGGGTCTTCAGCTACTTACACAACAAATTTCATCGTAATCGGTTCAGTAGAATTTGCGTGAAAGAGTTACAAACATCCGTACATACATTCTCACAAACTTTCGCATTTATACTAGGATATTTTTAGGATTTGGATCTTCATTTCTGTTGTATATTGTATATTTATTGCTTATATTTGTTATCATTTACAACAAGCACAGGGGGTTAGATGTCTGGCAATGTCCCAACCAACGATGACTGTGCAAAATATAAAATATTTAGTGTATGACAAAAAGCCAAACAGATGTGTTGTAAATAGATCTAAAACAAACAACACGAACCGCTCTATTCTTAGTATTAGTTTGTCTCATTACAGATAAACATGAAGTTAATGGGGGAGGCTGTGTACCGGGAGGAACGCGGAAGGAAGTGTTAATTGACAGCGATATTGTCACACGTATCTGAAGCACAATGAGCGACGTCGCCGCGTAATTAACGACGAGCACTCGCCGCCGCAGATACAGGACAAATAACTGACTAGCAATTATCTGTTTGTACTGTGTACTGTGTACTGTGTACCGTGTGTACTGTACTCATAACGCGAGCACTTCCTCAAACACACACACACACACACACACACACACTCGCGCGCAGTGAGCGAGGCGGCTCGGAGACGACGATAAGAAAAACCCATCTGTATCTGTTTGTTTGTTTGTTTGTCTGCGTAATTCGTGTATTTGCTTAGGACGAGGGAGGGGTGTTGTAATGAACCTTTTCGTTGCAAACAAATATTGAATAACGTTAATTAGCAGCAGCTAATCGCGGGCGCGCACTCGACTCGCCCCCTCCCCCGCCGCCCGCGCCGCCGCCCTCACCGCCGCGCTCGCCCGCGCCGCGCTATGAACCGACCGGTCATTAATTAAATGTACGCTCTCGTAAATATACTGTAAGTGAACAGTTTTTGTGTCGCGACACTGAACACCTCAAATGAGTTACATTAAGTATCGCATTCAGCGCGTCGAGGCTGCAGCAGCAGGACAGCGCTCGTTCAGAGCTCACTACAAACTATTAAACCTTATTATTGCACCCTATGTAGTAACGTTATAACAATGTCTTCGATCTACGAAACACAATCACTATTCAACTGATTTCAATGAACACTCGTAACTTTAAAGCTTTGCTTGAATATCAAAAATTTATTCAACTTATAATAAATTTATTGAACTTCATAAGCAATATGAATTTAAAATAAATTGGTATGAATAACACATAATAGAAGCGTATTCTTGTAGTTAAATATTCAGTAACTGGTCTCAATCATCTTGATAAGTCTGCGAGTAATAAAAGTAATGTAGTAACGAGTACTTCAAAGTTATCTAAATTGGGTTTCAAAAAGTAATCTGAACGATGGCCTTAGAATGATAATAATATTTAGTGGTCCCGTACATAATCCTCTTAGTAATAGGGTGGAATAAAATCTGTACCTATGTATCAGACGGACTGATGAGTGAGTAAATAAGCAGTAATGTAGTTAGTCTCTACTAGAGACGTGTCGCAGGTTTGAGCCCCGAGTGGTGACCGACAAGGACGTTGGCATTAACAAAAGGTTTGTTATATTTTCTTTTAAGACTAAATTTAATTGTCTGTAGAAATATTTACTTACACCTTTTTCAAACCCTTTTTGTGAGTCTACTAATAAACAATTTCGTTCTATCTTCGTTAAAAAAGAATTGTAACTAACTCAATGTTGGGCTAAAAATTAATGAATCCCTTATTATTTTCCCTTATTAAAGAATAATATGATCTGAAATAAAAATTGTTTAAATTATATTATGATATATTTGTTTATAATATAATTAACTAAAGAGTTAATCCTGAAGCACAGGCTCAAAGGCATCGTCTTAAGAAAGTAAGCCGATATAAACTGATCCAATACTCTTGATAACCGCGTGAATCAAATTAAAATGTTGTCCATAAAATGACACCTTTAAACGAAAAGTGGCATTTCTAAATGATAATCTCCAAAATTATGATAAATCTCATTGTGTAGTTACTAATGTTCGTCAAACTTATTTCTGTTATTACTCATTCGCTTTTTAATGATCTGTATGTCAGCACAAGTATGTTAAGTAGAGAACCCAATAACATCGCAATATTTTCCACTTGTTCCCCACCCATAGCCATATTTAAATAAGCTGCTAACTCTCGTTCCGCGGCTGTTAATACACTTCAGTCGTGTACAACCTTGTATGAAGCCATAAGCTTAATATTTACGTTTTATTTACGTGAAAAAACCGAAGTACAGTCGTTCCCAATTTGCCGCCAAACTGTTATTTGTGTAACTTTTCCTTTAACAAATAAGGATAAAACAAACAACGTTAAAGGCAGCGAGCCAATGAGGCGGCGGCGACGAGCCAGGTAACACACACACACACACAACACGTGCACACACACACACAGACACACAGGTAATACACAAACAAACATTCGAATTGAGTGCGTTCGACAAACATTGAACAAATATTGGGCAATGTTGGCGACACACACGACATACACGACACACACGTCGTACACCAATCACTCCTAAACACGTCACTACCCGTGTATTCGTAATGTTTGCCAGCAGCTAAGCTCTGCTGGCTTATTACTAACATAATTTTACAACTTCCTCAACGACAGAGCAACACATTCGTTTAAACTCTTAATAATGTTAGTTGACACTAGGTTGACCACTAACCATACGATGTGAGAGAGAGAGAGATAATGCTAGTTAGATATTTTTTTGCTAAAAATGTAACATAAGATGTGTGGTAGCAGCGGCGCGACAAGTGATGCGACAGATGAAAGTGTAACGTCGGTGAGCGCAGGGAGCCGCAGAGAGACGATATTACACAATTATACTTGCACTCGCCGCTAGATAAATACATAACGAGAGCCTTCCACCGCTTGCCTGCCAGCGCGACACAACTGAGAGGTCACTACACAGCTTTAAATGAAGTATAAACTTATAACTCTTAATGACAAGTTAGCGATTATGAGCTCTAAAAAAATGCACCCAGAGTACGCTGTTCTGTGTTTCATGTAGTTCGTTGCGTGCTACGTGAAGGTTCTATTTCTTACAGAAGCCTGCTGTCATTGACTCAGCTCAATATATATATTACTTTTGAACATCGCATATAACTTAATAATCTGTGTAAAAGAGATATTCACGGAAATGTATGTAACATCTGAGTGGGGTCTCGCTGCTGAGGTGCAGGGGTGCAATAAAGGCGGGCGCGCACAAAGTTGCGTCCGTCACTCGTTGTCTCTGCGGTATTAGTATTACTTTAACCGTGGCCTCTCTCGGCTCGCTCCCGCCGCGCCGCACTACATGCAATACATACTGTATCACCCGCGGCACTGCCAGCGTCCAACTGACTAACAACTATACTCAGCTTGCCAATGAAAGTTAGGTATGGAAGGTTTCATCATCAAGTGATAATTATTCCTAATACAAGGTGCATGATGCCAACTTGCACCACTCGGCTATTTTATTATCGTAGTTTTTTTCAAAACAGTCTTTTATTTTTGACCAGAACCACATGGATGAAGCTCTAGGGATAGGTTAAAAAGTTAATACTAAGCTGTTGCTTTTTTTTTAAATGATACTTTACATGTTTACTTTGTACGTAGCTTTTATTTGCGTGTATCTCGGAGGGAACGGCGGGAGCAGTGGTGGGGAGTAGCACGGACCAACACGAGGCAGCTAGTTATTTGTTGGAGTCGAACAACAGTTAGTTTTGTTATAATTAATTCCGTTTAACTCGAGCTGTGCGACTGTTGTGCCGCGGTCAATACAGTACTGCTGCCATTCATACAACACACACATCACATACACATACAACAACGTGCATGTTTATTGCTTTGTTCGACGTTCAATTGTTTCGTACACTTCCAGTAGTCGATTTATAAGTCTGTAAGCTAATAACAACTTGCAGTTGCATGAGATATTAAAAATAAAATAAGCTTGGAAATAAGGACACACGAGGGTAATTATTGTAATAAGCTGCACATAAATATACAGATACGAATATGCTACAAATGTATTTTCCTTTCCAGATAATTTTTTTATCAATGCACGTTTCATATTATTCCATTCGTATCGTTTGGCAATAAAAGCGTAAAATATATGTAAACAAGTATTTGTGTGTAATATCCCGGCGCGGCTCGTTACGCGCGCCGCTCATTGCACTGTATCGCCAAATTGAATGATTGCACTCTTTGCGATGTAAAGCCATGTACACTGTAGTCCGAGTAGTGCCGTGTTGAGTACAACCAGATTATTGTTCAAAGGGAAGTGTGTTGTGTGTGATTACGAGGCGGGAGCCAATCAGAGGCTTGATTACTAAATACAATCGACTTAGTAATCGAGTCGCTTTGGACACCTTTATGAAGATTTTTGAGTTATTTTTTTTTTCAATTTTTTTCAAGCTAAAATTGCTGATTATTTACGAATGTTACTTTAGAAATACAACAAACGTCGTTTCCAAAAATAGTAATCAGTATAAACTTCCACAATAATAAAAACTTGCAACACCAGGCAGTGCCCACTAGGTGTGTAATGTTGTAGATAATGTTTCCGATATGACTTAGTACATCAGGTAATTAATACCGGCGCACAACAAGCAAGCTCACGCTCGGCGGCCGGCAGTCGGCTGTAAGCCATCGGTAATGAGATGCAAAGCTGCGGCCGGCCGCCACCGGGCACGTGCCGCGCGCGGCCGGACACGAGGCCGACACGACGTGGACACGGAGCCGGCGCGACACCGCACAGATTATCTGTTCGTAATGCTACTGTTAACACTTGTTTCAGTGTGACGTACTCCAAACTTGAGTGTTTAATATAACTTGAATGTTTTGAGAAATCATTTTTAGACAATCTTTTACACTTAACAATCATAGCTTCATAAATTACTAAATCGGAACCGTGATGTGTGATATTTTTTGTTAAAAATGTTTAAAACTACTGATAAAATATTAACTCATTTATAACTTCAATGTTTCACAAACCGCACTAATGGCAATATAACATTCATCGTAACAATAATAGAGGTCCTTATAAATACGTTATTTCTCCGACACGTCGTACAAAGAGCAATAGTCAAGTATAATGTATAACTCGTATTCTTATTCTTGTCACAATTGACTTAGTCTCGCGCTTTGTGACCTATTTATCAAACATACTACTAACCTCCGACACGACCCCTGTACGACAGCTGGAGGAAACCGATGTTCTGACGACTATTATATTATTGAATACTAGTACTACTGTTACCAACCGATTGTGAGATAGATCGCGAAGTACGCAACATATGTCGTATAAGGCGCAGGACAGGATTCTAACACCACTCAGCTTTGTCTCTCAGGAAGATTCTCTTTATGATTTTTCATCTCTATAAACTTAAGATTTTGTTAAATAGATTTCAGAATTATTGTATAAACAGACATGGGGTTTTAAGGTGAGACCCGGCGAAGTTACAGTGATATGATGACGGGACTTCAACGACACGTTAGCAACAATTCACTGACTGGTGATGCAACACTCTCACTCGCAACACAATGTATTATTCAGTACACGGCGCGCCTTCAAAAATACTCTTACAAGCTTAGTCATAACACAAACGGTTTAAAACCGCCGCCGCTGCGTGGCGCCACCGTCGCGACCTCATGAACAATATTAACACGATGCGTGCTTTGCTTATCAACACACATCACATGTCACGTTGTAGGTAATTTTAAAATTATTTTAATATTTACCGAGTAAAAGCAATGTACTGACAGCCAGTCTGTCGGTATTTCATTATATTACGTATATAGTTAGTTTTTTTGAGTCCATTATGTTAACAAATTCTTCGTAATACAGAAGCTATAGCTACTTATCAAACCTTAATTTTATTAACTTTGATAGGACGATGAAAAATCAATACTAAAAGACAAAGCTTTGGAATGTTAAACACAAAGTTTCGTACGCAAACTCAAACCTAATCTAATACAAAGAAGTTTACAAAACGATCTCGAGCAGTACTTCTCCTTTGAAAATGAACAATCTGCCTTCAAAGTGTACGAGTATATCTCAAGACAGGATCGTAGCTCGTCGTGTAGACACAACGTAGCTCCGTAGCCTCGTAGCTCGTAGCATCGTAGCGGGCGGCTACGACGTAGAGCACGTACGGAGGCTGCACTGTAATTGTGTTTCAATTAGTTTTAACTATGTTCTAGTTCATTAAGCTACGTCCTTTCAACTAACAAATATTGTTGTGAGTTTCATATTACGTTATAAATTCAGTATTCATAGGAAGTTGAGTTTGATGGTTCAGTGCTCGGATTATTGCATATTTTTATACGTGCAGTAGTGGAATACGTAAGTAGGTATGCTCTCTAATAACATAAAAAAATTGACATTTATGAGCTAAGCCGACCATGACAAGTCGCTAGTCTTTTTGTAGATAACTTCTGAAAAGCTTTATCGAATGATATGTACGTTAATCGTCTCTTTTCAAAGCACTTTACTCGAAGCATCTTGGCAATAACCACGAGCAAGAATAAGCAGTATGTATCACATGACAATGGCTTCCCCCACACATGATAGCATTAACACGTGCACAATGCGCCGCTCGGTTGCCTCGCCGCGATGACGTCACAATACAACCAGCATTGTACGTGATTGTACCGCTATCGGCCACACACCACCAACATTACACAATGTTCCGTGTGCATGACACCGCTACTACGAGTGCGTGGACTTTACGACGCTTGTTCACGCTGCAATGGATATGGAACAAAGTGTTAGAGTTTTCGATCGAAACGTTTGTGCACTATCGTTTGGGATCGTAATAGTAAATGTCGTGAAATACACCGACTGTGCCGTTTTAATGTTCATCCAGTGACAGCTTTCTAGATATATGATTAGTACAATAATATATTTATGATTTATGGAAATTCAACATGAGTTAAACGTGAATAGTTCTCTGCTTAACTGTGATAGACACTATTATGGGATCTAATGGTATTAATACTTTTTACAGCTATGTACAGTCGTGTTCGTGACACAAGGCATAACCTAACACTAACACAACTACGAAATATTTAGTCGTGTAAACTACGTTAATCAACTATGATTCTTGCTAACAAATAAAGTAAATTATTTTTTACATTCATTTTGTGATTTGAGAGATGTTTGCTCAAAACGTAATCAAAATATATGGTGTTAGTTTGCTATAATTTGTAACAGAGGTACATTACATTCGTCCACGGTACGTTGAACATCATAAATATGAAACGTTAAAGCGCGCAGTTGAAACTATAACGACGACAGTTAATGTTGCACAAATCAACAAATAGTACGGACATTGTGTGCGCACATAGTTGTGTATGAACGTACATATGTATGTGATATAGAAATGTAACAAAATTACTTTATTAATTTGGCATTCTAGCTTTATGAAATTTTACATATGGCAATATTTTGTAATTAAAAATAAGTTACGTTTTCTCAACATAAGAATAGCAATCAGTTTACTGAGCACTAACCAGGAATGAATCAAATGACATATAGCAGTGTCTATATGTCATTCATTCATTTGGTTATGGTAGTGGTATTGTTGTGGTATATAAAAATCTTTTCGTACTATCATAGCACATAGTTTAATATCTAACAATCGATAGCGTTACAATCGCATACAACTGAAATACAAACTAAAATCAAAACTTGCTATTTTATGTGTAGTGCGTTCACAAACGGACATAAATGTCAATAGTGGGTGAGTGTTCCGAGCTGAATCCTGTTGATAACTTGTTTGAATGTTGTTGGTGACGTCACCGCTCACCGCTCACTGACGGCGGAGTAACGATGGAGCGGCGATGGAGCGTCCGCCGGGATTACCGCCGCGGCGCTCTGTGTGCCTGCTGCCAACACAACTAGACTGCTTTTATTTATTTTTTACTATACAGCACTGAAAATGTTTGTTTACTGCCACGAGATATAAAACTAGGTAACATGTTGTCATTGAGCAACTAACATTGACTGCGTGTTCGGTAATTAATGAGTACGATAGCCGATAGAGAATTATGTTGCACAGCGTTTTATGCATAAGTTCAAGCTACAGCTCCGAGTCTCCGAGTCCAGCCTGAAAATCAAACCAGTGAACTTGTAATATACATACAGACATACACAAGGTGATATTGAAACTTCATGTCAAAACTATTAAATATTATAATGTAATAGATAATAATATTTCTATAATAGAAATATGTGTGTTTGCCAAATCTCTAGCAATAATGTTGAAACGAGTTGCATTTAATAGCCGGCGACGTAACAGACAATAACGTTGTCTTTACGACCAATAACATTGTCATATTCTTTATGACAGCACTGTCATATTTCCCTATTGGATTGGAGGGACTAGTACTAGGCATATTGTCAGGTTTGTAAAATTACCTGCTTTGCTGGTCACTTCTTAACAATGGCACCTAGTTATTGCAAATTCTTATTTGCTTATTTAGACTTTTATGTGTCCCACTGCGGGGTAAAAGTCTCCCCTCCTTCCTTCCTAGCTTGTTTGTCCTGTGCCATGCTCTACTACGATAGACCCGAAATGCCGTTGTGTCATCATGCTAGCTACGTAATTTTTGTAATAAAAAGAAAATATTAGTGAAAGCATATAAAAGTTATGTTCGTCACTGGTCGTTTACTGCTTAGAGCAAGCCATAAATGGCTCAAAAGGTAGGTGTTTCTAAATCTAGTTAAGTTGATCCTGTAAGTTATAAAGAGCGTGACATAACGTAAGCAGTAAAAGTGCAATTTCCTGCTCGCGCGTGACACTTGGTGTGCACGTGTCGCGTCGTGACGTCACAGCGTGCTGCCACCGTCACACACACTGCTGGTACCGTCGTGTGTCACCCACGGGATATACTGCACAAAACTGCAGTTTACGATGAGGTTCAAAGTAGTAGCTTTGGAGGACTGCTCGGTAAGCCCTGAGTGTTTCGATCGTTTAAATTTTTCGGTATGTATTGACATGTTTTGACTGTTTCATAGATTATGCAGTACTTAAATAAAACCAGATCCCTGAATATTTTTCAAGACTTTACTGCACATGAACTAAACGATTAATTTTATTTCGTTACAATTTTGTATTTTACAGTAGATAGTAAGAAACGGCTTTAAATCTAAACCACGTCTAGGTTTAAAGTGTAATCGTTCAGCTCGGAGCGATTCTCATTCATTTCCATTGGTTCACCATCCGTATGATAAAGATAGATGCGCAACACTACTGCACCGCGCCGCATCCGAGATGTGCACATCACTAGAGCTGCTAGGGACGCCGCTTCTCGCATAATGAAAAGGAAAAATTTCATGATTTTAAGTATGAAATTTCCCGAGATGTTCTGTAGACATTTTGATAGAATATTAGTAATTTTTATAGATCTGAAATCGTGAATATTTATGGATGTCAGGGATATGGAAAAATAAGAGTATATAATTTCAATTATACGACCACAACTCTATACTGTTTACTATTTTCCTACACAATGAATAAAATATTTAAATGGAATATTTTACAGTGTCTGTAATATTGATGATCTTAGTTGGCATCCCTGATAGTGACGAAGACAAATGTCCTGGCGCGCCGTGTCGCCGCTACACCGCGCGGTTGTGCGGCGGACAGCTCGCCGCGCGGCGCGGCGGCGAGGCGGCGACGACGGCGTCGAGGCGCAATGCTCCGCTCGTTAACCGATGCACTCGCGCGATAAATACGCTCATTATCGCTTTTTATTTCATCTAATAAATGGAACGGAATCCTTTGAATTCTGATTGTTCGTCGAGTGTCTGATTTTACACAAGACTGTAATTGATGGCGCTAACCTTTCTCAGTTTATTTTATGAGAATAAAGTAAGAATTCCACTTTGTAGAAGATGTTGTTGGATGTTTGATTCATATTTTAAATAAAAGTAGCGTTCGTTTAAACCGTCAAATTAATCGTAGCCTCCACAAAAGAGTCACAAAACAACACAATCAATAATGAAGTACGCGTTTTGTTTTACTCTGATCTCCGATTGCAGCAACAATCCCATGGATCCATTCTCAGGATATTTACAGCGGGTATAAATCGGTGCGCGGTATTTACGACAACGCCAATAAACAATTGCGGTAAAGAAATAGCTGAACGGGTGCGATATGAGATGTGGAATGTGATGTATTGCGTTGTGCGGCGGAGGCGCGCGCTCCGCACGTGGGCCGAGCGGCGCGAGTGCGCGCGTCTGGCGTGCCTTCGCGCCGTGTCTGTAGCCGCCCTTATTATGCTTTATAATTCTCGTTATATCATAGAATAGTGCTAAAGAATTGAATTCAGATGAAAGTTTGTTTAAGTTTAAATAATGTTAATTAGCATTAATTTTTGTGTCGTTCAAGTATTGACGCAAGTTATGTAAGTTTATGCAGGTATAATTATACAAAAGTTATGAACACGTATTTTGAATAAAAGTCGCTGGCAGATTCATGATAAAGTCCTCGAATTTTCCTTTCTTTGATTACTTTTGTGAACAAACAATTTGTATGTAGAGAGAGCGAAGTTTTCATTGAGTCGTTAAAATGAACGGCGCGTTAAATATCATATGATCATGCACCTCTACTGCTCTGCCGTCTACGAGCAGCAGCTGAAAGAAATAACATCAAGTAAGTAACACAATATCGTACATGCAGTTACAACACAACTATAAAGTTCTACACACATTAGAGCATTTACCTCAGCTTTATAACACATACATTGATGATTTTATACTTTGTTACAGGCAACTCACTTAATGAATCTGCATAGCGGCGCAGGACCAAATAGACTAAATGTCAGTAAATACTATCACTAATTATAATCACGGATTTATGTTGTTTTAAGGACTTGGATGTCACGTTATCCACTAACTAGATAAAAATAATATACAGATACACCGATTCAACGGTAAACAGCAATTAAGTAACGTCTTCAAGTATTCGTTTACAAACGTTACAAGTGGAATCTCTAACGTGTCCGTACCTCCTGAGCAGCGAGACGTTCACAGCTCGGAGGGCGCGCGGCGCTGACTCGGCGTGCAACACTACACCGCGCTACAAACTATCACTACGACTACACACCTTATGAAAACTCCCGCCCGCGCCACTGCTCTTATTATGTTATTATTTTAAACGCTACTTTTACCCACCTACTGATATTTGAGCGCATTGTTCTCATATGGGAAGGCTTGTAAAAATATTACTTTGTTCTTTTGTACATTCTTATGTCTCTTTCGGTGTTTAGATCGGGCTCTTTTGCGTAAACCTCAGTACCTGCCCAAAAATTGGATGAACTTTGAGTAAAAAAGTTTACTTTTTACAACTTTGGCCTATGGCTTTTGCATTACGTATAAAAACAGAAAAAACTTATGAAAAACGAATAGTCACGTTCTTCTTTTAGCAAATCGAATAAACAACAGAAATACACGGTGACCTTCCCACTGGTTGTCATGTTGTAACCTTTGAACGAAACAATCAAATCTGGGGTCAAAGACACGGCGGCGGGTCCCGGAGCACACCGGCCGTAAACCAGGCCGCACCGGGCCGCAGTGGGCCGCACCGCGCACTACACGGCCGTTAATGTACAGCTCTGTACCCACGACAATACTACTTTACTTTATCAGATTATATTATCAGCTAATCTGAGATAACTCTATGTTATTGTGTAATGGTGCTTATAACCGGTGCGTCGTACCTACCGGTTTGTGACCAAGTCTTTGCGTTCTTCCGTAAACTTTTGTAAGAAACCCCTGTCAACCCGTGTCGTGCATTTATTAGACACCGCGCTGTAACTTTAAATACCACCCTACACATTCGTTTGTAAAAAATGTAAACAACTTATGCAACCTTCTAAACCAAAAATATATTTAGTTTCTATAAGGGGGCTATCACGTATCTCAGTTGACAATTATTTGAAAGCCACTGTTGTACATAGTTTTCTCCCTTAGATTATGTTGACTAAAAAGTTACGTCAAAGCAGCAATGTACTGAATAGTGACCATCAATTTGACGTACACTAGTTATCAACTAAGATACGTGATATCCACCCAGGTAAATGTTTCTTCTTACTGGAGAGTGTGCATCTATCTTTTAGTGCGCGCGGCGAGAGTCTCCCGGGAGCGGATGTAACAGCGACAATGTCACATTTCATATCACTTTAGTGTTCAATGTCACTACTGCTCAAGTTTTATATCAATATATAATGCAAGCAAAGTTAGTGACAAAATAAATAATTTAACATAAGATAAATACGTATGCTTGAGATATTCATTCCTAATCTTATCTTATTCAAGGTTACTTCAAGCCTTTCTCATAACCAGACCTAATTTAATACTTAACTGTAAATGCGGTTGCTCTCCTAACTTGCTCTGATGAGTGTGGCGACAGACATTTACTTTAAAACCCTTACTTATGCGTAGTGTGAACTAACATACGATACAAAACATGATCTATGTTGATTAGAGTCAATGAAGATTGTGGAATTAGTAAGAGTTTATGATTACATTTTCTCATTTCGCTCCCAACAAAGTCTCTCAGTTTCACTGCTCTCCTCCGTGTTAGCGCCAAGCAAGACTGTTGAATATCTCGGAACGTTCTGTTATTATCATAATGTAGTCATGAGAGAGCCCAACTCGCGCTAACAACCTCCCGCCAACAAAAACTTATTTAATACACCCATTATTCCGAGCAATAGTTAAATTAAACTTATAATACTATCGTAAGGAAACGGTGGCAAGATTTGACAAATTTTCTATTACCTTCAGTAAACCATTGCGACTGGCTTCATAATTTGGTTTCATGAACTAATCTGGAATAAGAAAATAAAGATTATGTTTTGACGTACATTTGCGAACATAGTTCTTAAGGTGATCACTCCGATATCAATAATAGTGCCGTAGTTCCTTATTTTTAAAGAAAACCAATAAGATAGCGCTTATCTTTGTTTTTAATCTTAGTTTTGATAATTATCCGAAAAAATAAACAGTCATATATTTAATGGATATAATTTGTGACTATAAATAGCTCCACAGAGATAAGACCTAGCTAAGTAATTAGCAAAATTAATCACCGATGAGATAAGCCACTGCTTTGAAATAATTCATTTGTTATTCCAATGGATTAAAGTGCTTTAGACAATACATATAGAATAAACATTATAAGTACTTTATTTTAGAAAAGTATTTTCATAGAAAAATAAAAAGTTAATTTATTGGATTTATTGCTTTTGTATATTATGTATATCTAATCTATATCTATGTTTGTTTATTCGCGATAAACTCAAAATTAACTTTTGGATTATTATTGCAGTTTTCATCAATAGATAAAACAATTTATTTGTAGTTTTGTGTAAAGTAACTTTTTAGCCCGGGTGAAGTCGGTGCGGACCGCTAATTAACATAAAATAAGTAACTGTACTATGTTAGTAGTAAATATTTAAAACCTTAGCCTATAAAAGGATGAATTATAATTATTAAATCCAGGCAGACGATACATATTACTTTTTCATTTTATTGAACTTATTTAAATGTCATCCCAAAATGCTCAATATATTTGGTAATATTAAAGTTATTTCAATACAGGATTACGATACACGCGGGTGATTGTGTGTGTCGGGTGATTGGGGTGATTGGGGTGATCGGGGTGATCGGGGTGATTGTGTGGGAATCCAATCTGTCCAGCGTTACGTATTGGACACAAACCTATTCAATATTCAGACTAAATATAATAGAATATACATATTATTAGAATATTTTAATAAAAAATATTTTATTAAATACAATTTATTTTGGACGAACATTCCTTAGCAACTATTTTTGGATCAATGTGATTGTTATAATATCATATTAGTTGGTTTATTTGAGATTTTTTTTATTAGGGTAGTCATTCTAGCCTTTACTATTATTGGAAAAAATAATAATTTTCAGCTTGTTACATAATTCTCGGGAAAACTATTACTACTAGTTTCATGAACTAATCTGTTTAAAACTATTACTACTAGTTCATTTGATCAGAAATTTTTGTGTATCAATATCAGGGTATAACACTGAAAAAAATATTAAATATTTAAAATTTTAACACTTTTTAGGTAAGAACTTCTAATAAGGATTGTGTCAGCGAGTGCTCAAATAATTACGATGTTAGATTAATATGTTATCCGTGAGTTCAAAAACGAGTAAATCCAATTAAATTTGACAAAGACGTATTTAGTCAGCTTAGGAAATAATCTCGCCGATCATTAATCACGTGCGCGGAGTCTATGTACTCACTGTATGTATGTATGTTTGTACTACCGTGTACAGTGTGTACGGTGTTTATATCTGTTAATAAAGATTAATATATCGCGTGTGTTGATTACTTTATTTGAATAACAAACAATCTCTGGATTATTTACAACACAAAATTATCTGAAGCGGTAGCTACAAAGCAGATGTGCTTACATTCCTGTTAACGTTGTACAGCTCTGAATTAAGGGATGCTACTTATTCAGTCTTAACATAAACACGGTGAATCACATTATCCGAATCAAAGTTGCATTCACAACGAGCACTCTGTACCACTAAGATTATCGAGATTTAAGACTTCAACCATGAAATGATGAAGCGAGCGAATCCACTGAGTATTAAGTTTATTCGTGCAACTAAAACAAACTTATATTAAACAGCGGCCACAAATCAGCTCTCTACAAACATTTTGAGAGCTCAGAATAAATAGATAAAACGTCACAGAAGCACCGCACACTGGCTCAGACGGAAATCCCTATTTAATTCCTCTCATTTCTCAGAAAGGAAGCAGTCGTTGTAAATTGAGAGAGCCGTTTAATTCTGAGCTGCACTTTGATTGTAGGGGGCACTTCAAACATCAGATAACGGGGTAAAGGGGACAGGTATCAAAGCCTTTTATGGCAGTAACGTGGTCGCCGCGCTACTAATACTGCGGTATCGTATGTTCTGTAGCCCTACCATGAGTTGGCGTAGTTAAAAACTAGAGTAGTTAACGTGAGAACGCAACTACAACAGTGGGCTCAAATAGGGAAAGAATGAACGACAAAGCCAATCTACATTCACTGTTGTTTAATTTAACTACACGTTATTAAATATGGCGACCCATGGTAGCAATTTTGGTACCTTAACTATCCGCTAGAAGCGCTGTTCGAGTTTTACGAGAACTACAGTGTCTCCGGGAGACTATAGTTACCAACTCATGGTAGCGCTACTGATCCTTTGACCTCTCACTGCCACATAAGATTTTTAACTACAAAGAGGAAACTGGAGTAATTCAAAACCATAAAAATACCATAGATTATAAAGACCTTACTGAAGGATCTAGGTTTGTATCGAGGAGTATTATATCATTATGATTAATTTAATCTACTCACATACGCTTACAACTATTTACGTGTCGCATTGTGTGACCATTGTCCGATATTGTCAGTGCATGAGGGTATGTGCATGGCTGAGTGCGTGTGTGTCAGGTAGTAGGTGATGACGCGGCGCCAAGTGACGAGCATCTCATTACTGTTAGTAGCTACTAGTTCAGCAGCGCACTGTGAGCGCGGCGCAGTTAGTTTGTGACTGAGTATCGGCCCCGCACTTAACTGCAATTACGGTGATCGCGAGACGTTTCGTTAATCGACACGCTAGGGTTCACACTCACTATTATTTTGTGAAATTCATGGCTAGTGTTATATAACGGGAGTATTGTAATGATAGAAAATATTAATTGTAGTATATTTAACCTTGTAGCAGTTGACTGATAAATTATTTGTAAGGCGATTATTGTAATAGTTGGGCAAAGTGTTAAAGACTTTCGTACCTTTATTTGTCAGTATTTATCATGAATAATAACCAAATATTTTTCTTCACACAGACTTTTCTCTTCACTGACAGCTTTATTTCCAGTAAACTTGTTCAGACGCTACAAGAAAATACGTTGCCAAAAAATCGTAAACCGCTCCCATGGGACGGTTAAGTGACAAAGCGCGTAGTGCTCAAACGCGGCTAATTTCACACACGTCGCCGGCGACGGCGCGCGGCGCGCGGCGGGCGGAGTCGAGACGCTCCCACGAGTCAACTTACTGTCTCACATTTATTCCCACTACTTTAGGTAAGTAGGTGTAAGTGCTCATGGCCGGCTGCACTCAACTGTTAACGATCAGTGAGCTGCGATAACTTGCCCTGGCCACTTTCTAAAAACCGCTTACTCGTACTTGAACTGACTTGAGAAGTTAGACTTAAAGTTTGTTTGCTATATAAATAGACGTTTAGCGTGATTTTTAATATATTTATTGTTTTGTTTAAAAGTTTACTATCCTATTTTACTGGTTTACAAGACTTGATGGGAACATATATTATCTCGTGTGACATACCGACCAAACTTATTCAATTTCAATTCAACTACTAGAACGTCAAGTGATAGGTCTAGAAAACTTGAAACTAGATTGTCAAAATTAATATTCTTCAAGTGATTGGCAGCCCTTATGAAGGTTGCGGGGTGGACAAATGCGCGCACTATCGTTACTAAGAAGCGCGAGCTGGTAGCGGCGCCGAGCAGCGCGGAGTAGTGCGGCGCGGCGCTGATGGATGCGCGCACATCACTCAGCGGATAACGTCGCCGGCTCAGTGTCGATGCCCTCTCTCAGACACTGCCGACCTTACTCTAGATGTACTCGTAATCTCTGAGAGCTGTGCCGACAGTTACTTATGCGATGCTCTCTTATTGATTGTATGAGAATCGGCTATTAAAGAATGAGTTCAGAAAGATATAAATTGTGTCGGATTATGGAAATTAAATGTTGGTTTACTTAGATCATCATCATTAGCGTCGTTAATTCGCATTGCAGGCCATGAATCTTCTACAGACTACTCCGTCTAATCCCCTATTATTACCTAGTCCATTTTAGCAAACTTTCTTAAAGAAAACCACCAGTGTATTCGAAATGATCAGTTAGAAGTTACACGTTCAAAATATAAACAAATACATGTGAAACAAGCTCAACTCAGTGAGTAGACGGCACGCAGACATGAACTTGACACTGTTTCAACCCCTGCGTTATGCACCACGCGTCGTAATGTGTTCGCGGCGTCACTCTCTATTATCTGCCATTTAACCGCGTGATGTAACGTCGCCTGCCGTCGCCCCGTGTCGCCGCGCGTCGCGTCGCCGAGACGCGGCAACAGTTGAGCGCATCTGTAAATATTCATGCGCGATCACTTAGCGTGCGATTATGCGCGTTGAATATGCGAACTGCAGCACCTCACACCACGCCGCCCGCGCCGCGCCGCGCCGCACCGCTCCACCGCGCCGCTTTATAAATACTACATTATTATTTATGAGCGTTAAACTCAACGAGTCACGTGACGGACTGAAGATGCTCCGCGCTTCACACGATGAATTTTAATACGTATTTAAATAATGAATATAATAATTTTAAGTACGTGCGGTGCATTCTGAACACCACCTCGCCACGCTATTGTACAGCGCGCTGCTTAAACTCGCTGTAATTATTGTTCGAGACAATAATACATGACTGCAAGACAATTCGTTTCAAATCTGACTGTAAATAACAGGTATTCGCGTAATGACTATAATGGAACATAAAAGTTTGGATCGTACAATAATTGAAATAAAAACTTACAAACATTTCCAAAACAATAAACCAGAATATCTCATAGTCTTGTGTCTTGAAATTTAATGTTTCACTTTAAGAAAAACCTCAGTTGCAAGAACATTTGGCTGCTAGTACGATATAAATCTGGCAACAGTACTGTTAGCGCAGAAAGCCAAAGAAGTGTCGACGCGAAGTAAACTTATGTTAGTATTCAAGTAGTTTGGTGCTATCTGCGCTAATGTTGATCACTGGGCGCCGAGCTGCGGAGTCGCGGCCCGCGGCCGACGCCGGGGCATTATCATATACATTACACTTTAGAGCAATATCTATTAGATAAACTCTTACTGCGATACTGAGCATTGGAGAAACTTTCAGTTTTCTTACAATGATAATAATATGCAAATGTCTTTAATTGGTCTGCATAAGATTTGAAAATGAGTTTTAAAAGCTTATAAAGATAGAAGTTGATAGAGTATTTGTTTAAGATTTAGAATTTATTTTATTTAATTGTACTGTGTCGAGTTGAAACGAATGTTAACAACATTTTTTTCAACTCGACATTCCTTTTTAGATATATAAAATTTAGTTAAATTATCTAAATTTACAAGCGATCACATATTTTGTGTATCAACTTCATCAACTATCATTCCTCGTGCACTCCGCGCACTGTCCCGGCGCTAACAGCCGGCGCTCGCTGATAGCCGCGACTGATAACATCCGCACTTAATGCACCTCCTGCACAAACTGCTCACATTTAAACCTCGGGGGTCCGGGGAACTGTGGAAAATACTCTCACTTTGCATACTAAGCTCGGGGTCAATGAACCTTGGAATAAACTGCAGCGTAAAAGCGAGCTTGTTACTTGCAGCCAGTTCGTTTGTGTTCAAATAAACATGTTGTGTTTGTTTTTATAGATATTACTTTCTACGAAGATAGGTACGCTATATCCAGGGATTTTGACATAATAATAAGCAAAAATCACGTGTGGATATTGCGTTTTCACATACTTAAAAATACAGTCAACATTTCTAACGTATGGTCAAGAACATGGTGAAACGAATCGACCAGCGCCAGAACAAATGGATTATAGTGGTACAAAATAGAGAAGAGCGCACGTAAGCCGTATAAATAAGTAAAAAAATGCAAAACTACTAAATTAGTCAGTCAGAAATAAAATTTCTTACATAATAATACTCTCAGTACCGGGTGAGTACAGTAGCTCGATTCTCTACGACTATCCGACAATCAGCTAGTTATCGACAAATTTTGTATGAAAATCTCACGATCAGCGCCTCTAGCGAGCGTCGTAGGAACTATTTTGGCAGTACATTTTATATTTCAATGTTTTGATATTCGACAGTACCGACTGTAGAGAGTCGCGCTACATTAGTGGATATAATACAGTTAATTGTATGAGTTGATGGGGTGACGCGTGGCGCCGGCGTCGGCGGACATTGCGTGGATTTACGGCGCGCTGCTGACCTCGCAGTGATAGTGGACACAGTGGCGCGGATTATTGCGCGACCGTACCGTCACTCATACTGTTGTACCATTAACGGCATGAACATTAACGTGATTGAAGTTATGGGAGATTGGATTAGGAAATATTTTAGAGTTGGAGTAATTTAGATGTTGGTGCTAATACATGCATAAACGTACATACATCGTATACATACCTACATATATAAAATTATGCCTTTTTTACGTAGAGGCGGGCGCCACTTGTTCGCCTCATTGGCATCTATACATAAGATAATAAATAAACGAATGGTCTTAAAGCGCATATTTTGGTTGTTTGTTTGTCTCTTTGTCTTTATGAATCATATCTGTTTCTCTTCATCCACCTATAGAGCTGGACTTTGTCAATCTGGCAGTCGAGAGAGATACATTCGAGATCCAGATTTCCCTGTGAATGCATTTTGTGTCACAAGGGTCTGAACAAACACACATAGTAAATCTAGCTACAGAGAAATAGCATTTACGAATGGTACAAGCTTATGTTTTGTTTACAAATCATAACCACCTCACTACAAAATAACATACTTTATAAAGGCTACATAATATTGCTATTTATAGCTTCAAGCGCATTAATACTGACTATCAATAAATACGGCAATAAATTAAATGATTTAAACTCTATTAAACAATTCCGAGTCAATCGTTCAACACGCACTATTATCCCGCAGATCCGGCGTGTGAATGCGCCGTGCATTCCGTGACGTCACAGCAATGGCGGCCGCTCGCCAACAATGCCACCAGCGATTACACTGACTGATACCAGCTCATCATTAACTCTAGCCAGTGATTGTACGGTTCACTTCGAGTTAACAGTCATTGAATAAAACTTGAATAGCAAACGATTACATTGACGTTTTATTGGCAACTGTAGTTAAGGCAATTGACTCGAAACTACCACTCAATAACACATAATTTCATATTGATTGTTATGCGGTCAAGTATTATTTATATTCTGTTTGTTATTCTGAAGAAGAATTTAGAAGTGCATTAAAAACAAACCTTTCTTTGTGTTGGTTCCAGATACTTACCAAGTTTATCGCGTAATTGTTTCGATTAGGGTGTGCTTTGTGATCATTATTTGTAGTTAGTAGTCTGAGTTTCTATAATAATCCATATGGTAGAAAACTCAGGTCGAAACGTTAAATTTCAAAGAATAATACAGCATAATTTACGACAAACAGTAGTATTGCAGGTCTGAAACAACTCTAGTTATTGAACGTTTTATTGCTTGCCAAGAACAACACGTTTAGTTACGAAGCGCTTTAAGTTGCTACAAGGTAAGTGAATGCAAAGATAACTAGTTAAGGAAAGGCTTGAATAATCTCCGCGCAACTCAAACGAGCCGTGAGGCCTTCAAGCTGTTATCTAGCAGCGCTGCAGTGTAGCGCCACGAGCGAGCGCAGTACTTACAAGCGAGTAAACTAATAGCGAGAGTTTAACTACTGCTCAGGATTGTGTTCATCAAAGCAACCAACTGCTTGTAACGAAACGTCTTTTACCTTTGAGAAGTCAAACCTACCCTTGCGCTTAGAACAAACCTGACTTGCTCATAGAGACTTGTGTGTTTTCTCTGTTAAAAGTCTTTGAATTACATTCCAATACCACTAAACTACTCTCACGGTACCAATAAACATTTTTTAAAGCAGCCGTTTGTCCTTTTTCGAGACATAATGTCACCTTGTCTTTCAAATCAATCGATTCAATAGTTGAGCTATAAAAAGTAGTAGACAAAGAGAGTTGTTTAAGCTTTTATAATACTAGTCTACATTATTTTGACCAGGGTGGTGGACTCACTAACGCCAACTTCGATCGAAAGGAGACCATAATCAACCAATGAGATAGCAATGGTTAAAAAAAATAATACTTTTGAATTGGAATCAATGACCATCGAATAACATTATCCAGTAAACTGCAACACATCTTCTCATGTGAGTTCAGCGCTCGTTAATTTAAAAATAAAGCACGTATTCTATCCAGAAGTTAATAAAATATTTCACAGTAAGACAGTTTTAGAGCCCCGGTCGGAAGGCTCTGCCAATTCCGTGCGGAGGCGACGCGCACGTGAAATACAGCTTACTACTTAATTAGCTCTCCATGTAGGACCTTCACGTTATCCAACTATAAACCTGTCCAATAACTGCATTCACTGCTTTAAACCCATTCGTTTTGTATTGAAAGTTAACGCTTGACCAACGAAATAAGGAAACCATTTTGAATCTTCGCTTATAATGGATTTTAAAACAGCATTATTTGTTTTTCATACCGTTAAGAGTCACCTTGATCTGTTCAATTAAACTATAAGTGCATGAGCTTGCGACTTTATATTTATGCCATTTCTGCAGATTACAATAAATTTACTTTTGAGATCGTTGGACTCGATCACTCCACAATGTTGAGGGATACTATTTATTGATCTCATTGCCAAACTTGTGAACATTAAGAGTTTCCTTAAGGGTGATGGTAATGGTTGTAATGGTCACTAACAATTACTGAAATTGCTAAACGATTAGGTGAAGCGAGCCGTCCACGTAAACATTAACACTCACTATATACCTATAGACACGAAGCGAAACGTGGTTTATCATTAAACTCGTGCTAAATGTGAAAATTTCCATAAAGATTTGACACTAGCTTTGAGTTCAAAGTATTAAAATCTATTTGTAATAAAATGATTAAGCATTTAGGGTAAATAATTAACCGAATTAACTCTATCACATAAAATACTTTTCGTCGAAAAGAATAAAACCTTTATAAAGGACAAGTAAATAGTGTATGTTAATCCAACTACCCATTAGCCGCACAAAAGAGTGTGTTCTGAGAAAATGCGCCGTTATCTCGTGGACTGAAGCAGTCAGATAAAATTATTCATATTATTGCTTTGTGCAATACGAGTAAAGCCTTTGCTAGCAATTGCGAGCTTTGTCTGCCCATGTACTGTTCTATGAATACTTATATTTCAACAATGTCTAGTGAATAATCAAGTTAATGGATATAAGGTGCAGCCAGACTGAACCGACTTTTTTTTGTGTGGACCGCGACTTTTATACTTTTTAGCAAAAAGGAATGGCTTCTCATGCCCAGAAATGCATCCAAATCAGTTCAGTATTTCCATTGTTATGTATGTACTTATTAATTAGTTATATCTTGAACTGAATTTGACTTGTTCAGCAATAAAAGCTCGAATAATAAATTGTAACTAAATACTGAGAGCATTACAGTACAGAGCCACTGTTCATCAAATGCCATCCTATTACTCTAGAACCCTGTGTATCCGACAGTACGGTGCTTAGTTATCGCACAACTAATCCAATAGCTCAAAGGTGTCAGTAGTTTGTCGAGGCGCCGGTGTAGCGCCGGCGTAGCGCTCGTAGCGACCTCGTAGCGTTTCGTAGCACGAGCGTAGCGACACAATTTACAGCACTGGATATTGAAAGTAGATGATAAATAGCAACAAGCCGATACTAGTGTTAGACGTGTTGGGAACTTTGCTCGCTGACTTTTATCGACCACTGCCAGGTTGTTTATCATAGTTTTACCGTGGTTTGGGATCATAAAGTACGTGTTGTTGGTTTTAATTGGGTAGTTTTCTGTTTAGTGTTTTATTTGTCAGATACTTTTTGTGACTATATATACAGGCGCGATACGAATAATTTAAGCATTGGAACTTAAGTTTAGCAGCAGTTTAGTTTCAAACATATTATTATGCTTCTTGGCGAAGATGAAGAGGGTCTACTTCGTATATATTATTATGGGTCGTCTGGTTCAATGGTCAATTATTCAATAAACAACACATTACTCGCATACGTAGCAATTTTAATATTAATTTAAACTACACATTCGTTTTGCTTTGTATTTAAATTCATAGTGTTGAACATGTTTTATCATAGCTTCATACACAATGTATGTATGTGTGTATGTATGTATGTGTGTATGTATGTATTTATGTATGTATGTAACACATAAATGGTTATAATGTACGTACAGTACAGTCGACCACAAACATTATCGTACCGTTACCGTTAATATTTAATTAGCTCTTGTTTTGTAATGCAAAGCACAGTCAAATACAAATTAAAACTACATGTAACAGAAGGTGTGTAAATGACGTTTACACGTACATAAATGTTAAATTTATAGTTAAAATAAATAAAAGGCTGACAATAAAACGAAGATTCCCGAATTAGAAATACTCTTATTTGATATTGGTTGGGAATGCGTGCATAAATAACGAATGAACAAATTAAATTAATTTACCATTTTGTGATTAAATTTTTTTATGATCATACTACCCGATACAGAAATTAGATAATCTGTCATCGTGATGAAAGCACTAAAAAAATGTTCTCTAATTTTGTATTTTTGTATGTTGAATTAAACTATAAACATTGTAGTACATATATTTTTAATATTAACTGTGTTTTGTATCGAATAGTACGCAAAACACAGCACAATTGCTCTTTGTACATCCGCTGCAACGTTGCACCGCGCGGACACTAAATATGATTTAAATACCAAACACCATTGATAACTGGCGATGTGCAGATAACTCACGCAACATTATCGCTCGCGTTATTTATTACAATATATTAACATACTTGTCACACAGGTTTACTCTTGTGGTTCAAATGTATTGTAGAATAATTCATGTGTCTACCACTGTGACGAACAGCCATCAAAATATTCTCATAATGGAATGCTGTTATCTTTGGACAGGAAAGTGTCAAAAAGTTGAATTAGCTTAGTTTTATGTCCCCTTGTCACAAGAAAGGATTGGTGACAGTAGGGGCTCAGTGATTATACTAATGCACAAGAAGCGCAATTCTATACAGTCGGTACTGTCGAGTATCGAGAGTTTGACATTAAAATGTACTGCAAAATAGTTTCTACAGAGCCCGATATAGGCGCTGATCAGATTTTCGTTAAAAATTTCTCAAAAGCCAGCCAGTTGTTGGTAGTCGATAATGGTCGAGCATCGAGCTGAAGTAGTAAATAAGCAGCAAATTGTTGCATATATTCCGGAAGTCTACTAGATTTGCCGTCTTTAGCTACAAATTTTGACACTATTTTTGAAGATCAGTAGCCATTATATCACATTTCGATGCTTAGCAACAATAATACAATACAATGAATCAATCAGGTGTACCGGGCAGCAGTAAGTGTCGGTGGTAACGCGAAACTTGGTCCGTCGCGGGCGAGCGGCGGGCGGTGATCAATCAAATCACTTCATCTGCAAGTTCCGCTCTAACACCTCCTTGTAATCGAGTTAGCAACACTCCCGCAACTAGTAATCATTCTACTAAATACGTAATTGGATTGAGAAGATAAACGGTTCAATGTCAGCAACGACAAACGTGAACTAGAGCTTATTCCTTCGCGATTGAAACAAGCACAGCTGCAATTATTGCTGTATATTGTACAAATGACTATTTGGAATGATTTTTAATCATAAATAAATGAACAAACTCACACCATGCACTTTCAAATGTTAACCCGTTTTAAAATGAAATCGTAAGAGAAAATTGAAAACGTGCTATTGTACGTTACACACATTATTTGGTAACAAACCTTCTGCTAAACATACCTGATGAAAAATACTATTCACTTTTTTTGACAAATACATTGTTTGTTTGTTTGTTTGTCGTATGGTTAGTGGTCAACCTAGTGTCAAAGTTGTTCAAGCCGCCCGAGAGGCCTTTGACGTGGCTTAACGACTGTTATCTTAGTAGACAACAACCGGGACCGACTTTTAACGTGCCCTCCGAAGCACGGAGACGCCCAGTTCAAACACCACTATGCGGTCACCCATCTATGGAATGACCGCGCCAATGGTTGCTTAACCCACAGATCGTTTACCGACCGGTGAACGCAACTAACAAATACATTGCAACATTCTAAGATAACGCAACGGGGTAGCATTTTAGTTCCCGTCAGACAATACCAGGTAACAGTAGGAGTATTTGAAAGTAGACCGTTCAGGAGCGAGTCGTGACTAACATGTGGAGTGCGGAGTTTTGTCTCATATTCGCGGCCACTGCTATCTGTCGTCAACACTGACTCACCGCCGCGCCGTGCACCGCTACGTGGCGCGCTCAACTACCGCTGAATTATAAAATGTTCCCACCATTTCAATGCTTTTGCCAAAAGTGAATAGCATTTTTCGTCAGGTTTTTCGATAGAGATCTTTTGTCTGCAGTATTTTACTAGCTAAAGATTAAGTAAGATAATGCTGGCAGATAAAAAAAACATATCTATACAATAAGTAAAGGTATATTATTGATTCTTGGTGGTGCCAAAATACTTGTATATGCCTGCTTGACTTTTTATTTAAATGGAGAAGTTTTGTTTTATTAATTTATCCGAATCTCCTAACTACAGTAATAGTCTTCACTTGCGAAGAATAATTAATTTATTAACGAATACGACCCGTGTTCATCGTACTTTATAACATATTGTAATCTGCCTTGATAACTGATACTTGTGAAGTATGATCACATGCATCATAGATGTCACCACCGTGCTTCTCAATACACGACACGACACGGCACGGTGCGACACGGCACGGCACGGTGCGGTACGGCACGACACGGTGTGACACGTAGCGACACGGTGATTAATCGTCGCGTACATCATTACACCGACAAATTAGTGTTATTAAGTATAGCTGTCCGATGGCGGCTACCTTTTTATAAATCGCTTATATACTTCACGTAGAGCTGATTTATCTCTCGCCGGAGGTTGATGGCACTTCATTAATTCACGCTAACACTCAAATCGAAATTAATACCATCAGTATTTGTTATGTTATTAATTATATTTAATTATCTCTCTGCACTAAGTTGGAGGAAGGGGAGAACTTCTCAACACTCTGTCGTTATTAACTAAATGCTGAATTCTTTCCTCAAAGTTGAGTCACATTGCAAGTATTTGCCTGGTCAGAGATATAGGTAAATTACTTATAGTAGTATTAACATAATAAAAATTACACCCGATAAATCCATACGTACAACTATTTTAGTTCATTAATAGCGTCATGCTATAAACAGGTCACACAGGACGTAGTACAAGGGGCGGCGCTACAGGCCTGCAGACATTTAAATCAGCATTAAATCCTTGCTTCAGTGCACAATCCCAACTATTCAGCTCTGAGACAGGAACACCGGACCACTTCCCGCAACACCTACGTACACGCGCCCGACACCGGGGGTGAGAGGGGGGCGCAGGGGGAGGGGGGGAGTGGACTACAATTAGGCGACATTCCGGCGGCTGCAATCTAAGTGGAATGCCTTTAGGTGAGCGAGCGATTTATCGGTCGCAAGCGAAAATTTGTAGGCGAACCGCGCGCTCGCCTCCCGTTATATATGACAGCGGAGCGTGCAGCCCGCCTTATGTATGTGCTGCTAGTTTTTGCGGCCAGCTCTCTGACATTAGGATGTAGTGCTCTGTTTGCGAATGGGGACTTTTTCTAATTAGGTGTCTCGCATGCGCTTTGTGAGTTTCGTGAATCGATAGCTGGACTTTGTACTCAAATAGGTAAAGGATCATTTAGTGCTCATTGGATTGAGTGTCTTTTTACCATACGCTTGCAGGTTTTTATCAAGGTATACAATATGGGCTTGTTGCTATGCGGTTGTGAATTGAATATGTATACTTAATTATGATTGTATTCGACAAAAGTTGTAACGAGAAATACACTAAACTTCTTTACCTGCAAACAAGCGTAAACAAGCAAGATCGAGTGCTCGCAGGCGATACGTTCTCATGCCTGCTTCGTGCACAGGTGATGCGTTTTACACAGGTCGATACAGCAGTGGAACAGGCTCGTTCGAGTGGCACCGATGAGGCGATGAATGCACACCGCGCACGTCTCTCGTGTCCGCTCCGCTGAGCGACTGCACGGCGCGGCGCGGTGCAAGGTGCAAGGAGCGCGCCGTCTTACAAGGAAACTACCAGCTTGTATTGATGAGTTAATTGACTGATTATAGGCTGGAGCCGGTGATCAGGAAGAGACGTGTGGGATGCGTTCTATTAAATTTGTTACCCACAAACCTATTACAATGTTGATGGATGTTAATATATGTGCGATGAGCACGAGTATCTGTTCTTAGCCTGGTTGTTAATGTGTATATATAAATGTGTATTTAGAAGTAATAAGTATGTTAATCAGTTATTTGGTTACCATAGTAGCTTCGTTTGGAATCAAATAACCGTGTGTGAGTCGCCTATGATGATTTTTAAGATCAACGTACTACTTAAAAACTATGCATGGTTGGATACGTATGGTTGAAAAGTTAGTAGGTATATTGTGTAGGACAGAAAAATCAACATTCGTTCATAATCATCAAAAGTAGTGTTTACTATTTCCATTTGTGTTTTAAAGAGCTATCACTAGGAATACCCATTTTCAAGTGGTGTTATTTTAATAATGGGCTCAGCTAATTATAATTTGCCACCCCTATGAGGTGTTCCACAAAGGTGCAGGTAGCTGACCCATGGTCTACTAGTTTATTTATAGTCCCACAGTCGGCCCACAGTGACCGAAACTAACAAAATAAAATAATCCTAAAATATCGTATGATGGGGCATGTTTTCATTAGCGGCGGTGGCCGGGGGTCACGCGGGACGGCGGGGGTCACGGGGCTCGGCGGAGGGGGGGAGGGGGTCGCATATCGTTAAATATTCATGCGCCTCTAAGCCGCTTTATACCGAGTCACAGAAACGCTGAATTATTTCGCTTATTATAATCTATGCGTGCGTCGTATGATTTAGTTGGCAGGTAATTATGTGACGTCATCACATATCTTGAATGTCCCTTGTGTACTGTCGTTTCACTTGCTTTTATGTTGAAGGGGACGTACATTCTTCAAGGACAAATGCAAGCTACTTTCACTTATATTAATACTGACAGACACACAGACTTTCACATATGTGTCTGTCAATTACGTTTTCACGACTATAGATTACTTTGACTATAGATTATTTTGTAAAATTAATTTGAGTTTGTTTGCAATGATAGCCGAGTGGTATAAGTTGATACCTCCCACGCAAATGGTCGCAGGCTCGAACCCGAGGCAACACATCAATAACTTTTAGAAGTTATGTGAGTATTAGAAATAATTATCACTTGTTCCAACGGTGAAGAAAACATCGTGATGCAACCTTGCCTGCCTTAAAGTTCTTGAAGGTATGCGGGGTCCCCAACCCATTTGGCCAGCGTAGTGGACTCAAGGCCTAACCCCTCCCTAATTCGGGAGGAGACCATTGCCCAGCAGTGGGACAGAAATGAGTTAAAAAAAGAACTGTTGTTTATTTTACTCAGCTCCATGTTTCAGTGAACTGTTTAAAATATCTGTATTTATAAAAGTGTAGTAGCAAGTGACGTGAACAGCGTGCGTATGACGTGTTAGTAATAATGAATAGTGCGGGTGAAATGTAATTAAAATGCAAATACAGTGCAGTTAACACGACGGTATTAATGGCTTGTTGCGACATTGTTATCACAACACTACCTACCTACTGTTAATTATATACACATAGGGTAGATAAAACGTTGGGCATTATATCATGGACATTATCTATGCTAATATTATAACATTGTAGAGTTTGTTTGTTTGTTGAACGCGCTAATTTCAGGAACTACCGAACGAACTACCGAACGAACTAACGAATTTAAAAAATATTTTCTTGTTGGATAGTCTTACTCATTGAGGCAGACTGTAAGCTATAAAACATCACGCTACAACCAAAAGGAGCCGAATAAAAAATGTTACAAAAACAGGGAAAATTATGACCTATTCTCTCTTATGAGACGCGAGCAAAGTTGCGCGGGTCAGCTAGTATTTGATAAACACTGTCTTTGCTGGTTTACGTCTAGTTTGGGAGAGTGAGTCTGCATGAGTATTACTACTACATATGTCGATTGATGAACGTGTTTCACGAAGTAAAGTTGTATCATTTGTTTATCTAGGTAGGTTTACTTCTGGTACTTAAGCTCATTGTCCCACCTGGAATTGAACCCTCGTGAACAGCAGTCGCATACCTGTACTATGAATTAAACAACATATAGCCTAAGACACATTTTATTATTACAAAGCAAATGTAATGTAAAACAAGTTTAATGGAACACTTAATTAGTGTAGAGAATTATTTAGTTCACAGTAATTGTTGCATAATTAAACACGATTCTATTCTACAGTCTGACGTCATATTATTCACTTTTGGTTAAGTTCATAAATGTATATGTGATTTGCAGTGCAGAGAGTTTTCGGGGTATTATTAATATGATTCAATTTTATTAATTTAAGAGATTTCCATACGTCGCTGTACAATAGCTAGCCATGGGCGACTCTTTGGAATGAGACAGTGGTTAGACGTTGAGTGTACTTCGTCAGCAGACTTTGCATTCATTCAATAACTGCTTTAACGGCTCTCTTAACCCGTACTATAACGTATACATACATACAATCCACGTTTCTTAAAAGTAAATTGTTTAGTTGGAAGCGGTCCAACTTGAAATAATTGCAATTTGCTATAACGCACGGAGTGGGCTTTGAATAATGACGTTAATTTACGGAACCTACTTCCTCATAAAAAACGTCAAAGAATATCATCTCATCGCTAAGTTATGGGAGGTCGTAGTGACGGGAACCTATAACGTTATAACGCAGGTATTTCGTAGCGGGGTGAGCAGGAGCAATAGATTATGTTTCAGAAACGGTTTTTTCTATCAGATTTATGTGGGGCCCGAGAGCCTTGGGCCCGGAGTGGCTGGATAGTGGAAGGTGAGCGGTGAGACGGCGGCGGGGAGGAGGGGGGAGTAATTGAGCAATAACTCAGCGGCGACACGCGACGTCAGCGCCGCCCGGTGGACACGTGATGTACTACCATCCAGTGAACAAGTATGCACAGATTAATTGGGAGTACAATAAACTACTGTGTAATGTTAGTATAATATAATAATTGTTTGCTTGACATATTGGGTTAAGATAAAAAAACACATAAATTGCTTTCAGTTGCCTCAACTTTCACATCATACAAACGTTATCTGTACGTGTAGTACACTGGGCAGTTTATCAAACAACAACGTCCGATTAAAGCTTCAATTTCTAACGTTGATTTAACTCAAACTGCACACAGTTTCAGGTCATTGAACAGAAATCGCACAAAATGCCCGCGTACATCGCTGTTCTCAATAACTGGTGCACGGAGCACGCACGGAGCATGGCGCCGCCGACCTCAGAACAAAGCTCACTAAATATTGACAACCTGAGAGTTATTCCACACACTAGATAAACAAACACACTAGCTTATCACCGGTTTCCCTCGTTCAATATATCTAGCTGATAGGTTTATAGCCTTATTTTCTGCATTATACAACATGCATCCGTATATACATAAAATCACGCCTTTTTCCTATAGGGGTAGGTAGAGTCCAGATAACAGCACTTGGTACGATCTTTACAAACTTTCTTCGCTTCATTATCATTTATACATCCATGTACAACAAAATTAACAAAAAGCTTGAAATCCAAGGATTTATATAAAATCGTTGAAAGTTTTTCTCATATTTGCCATATTCTCATGTTCGAAGCGATAGTGCTTGCGCGTATTTATCACAAGACCTCGTACCACTCCTGCATGCAGGTACAGGTACATACCTGGACGACAATGTATCACTGAGATATCGAACAATATACCCGCTATGGAAATTTTACGAGCGTATTAACCTTTTTATATGACGTATTACGACAAACGGACTGCGGGCGACGGCGGGCGGCGCGCCTTGTCGTATATTATACGAGTAAATCATGACACAAACAAAGATAATGCTCATATTTAAATACTGCAGTATCATGAGTGAAGTTTATACAAAATGTCGGGTTTATGTCGATACGGAAACGTTCATGTGGATTTAAACGAGGTTTCTGGGTCACTTCATATTATTATGATTTTGGTTGCGCAACTTTAAATATCCTTGTGAAGTGATTGAGCTATTTTCTTTTCAGTTTTATTTGAAGCCCGCGAGATAATTTATAGACATTATGGGGCGTCACGCAATTCGATCCTCAGTTTTAGCATTTGACTAGCCTCTCCTATAGTTGAGTTAAGCCCGTGAAGGCTCAACCTCCAAGAGCTAGTGGATGAATTAAAAATATCTAAGAGAGAGTCATAAGTGATAGATTGGTCGAACAATGCAATTTTATCAAGGTTATAAAATAAATATCAAGAAATACGATCATAATTATTGCTTAATCTCTTAAACCCCAACTAATTGTTAAAATATTATTGTCCTTGATAACTATTCAATATATAACGAATGTAAGTTAAGAACAAGCTCTCTAGAGGCCACTTAAGTGTCAGTTTCCTTTTCGTGAGTGTAACGAGTCACATGTGAGGAGATCAAACGAATGCCGCGCGACGGACGACTCACACACGTTCACTTTTTAACTCAACTGGATTACTTAGACTATTTGTTACCTTTTTATAATGTCCACACATAAGACTGATCTCATATGTGATGAGATTTATATAAATCTACCCTGATTTCACTAATAATAGTCTTGAAAAAGAAAAACTTCCAACACTGGTTATTTGAGTAATTTAACCATACTTGAAAGATTTTGTTACGATTAGCAAGTGAAGAACCTTGAATTTACCAAGCTTGCATTTTTTCACTTACATAGGTACTAAACCAATAAAACAGGTATTACATTTTGTTCCTCGTTGTTTTAAATTTTATTCGTTTCAAAACTTCCGAAATAAACAAAATATCATTCGCCAACACGCAAACAAAACCGAACACAAATTAAATGAACATCTCTAGATACGTACTAGCAATATTGTTCGCCACAAAACCAAACTTTGTCCCGACCGGCTCCCAACAGATTTACAATCTATTTGTATTATAAAAACAAGATAACGGTATCGGATGTCCCGTAGTCCCCATTCATCGCAATATTCTACAACTATTATCAGCTTTAGATAATTTGAGGCCACCGGCGAGCGCGGCCGAGCGCGCCCGAGCGCGGCCGACCTCGGCCGAGCGCACCCGAGCTCCCCGGGGCCCTGTAATTCACGACAAGTGACAGTTTTCTCCTCAAAACGGACTAAACGAGCCATTAATTGAACTAAATCAATTTTGTATTGAAGTGAATTAACTAAACTGGTGTAAAATGTTAAGCTCAGGTCAGTCGTTAAGTCTTCAATTATTAATTACACTTGAAAGGATTTGCTAATTAGTTTTTGTTGGAGACAGTCGGATTATACTTTAAATAATGTTTAAAACTCACTGGATGGTAATTTATACCTCATTTAAATGTTAAAACGAGAACGTGACACGAAAGAGACACAAAATCGATAGTTGCGGGTTGTGAATTAAAATTGTATAAATAAAAATTATTACCCAGGTATATTTTTTAAAAGCGTAGTGTATTAGGCATTTGCCGCCAGTAAAAGTCCCTTTCAGCTCAAAAAACAATTTTGTACCTGGATTTATCTCAAAATTGAGAGAAAAGGTATTTCATGTACCTATTCGTAAATGGCTGCAAATTCCTTCAATTTATTTCTAGAAGGTCTTTATTGCAGAGTATTTTATGAGTGGGTGTCGTGCACGCAGTTCGGAGCCTCATTTGCGAGAGCTTTAACATAACGCGGCGTTTGACCTGCGAGTGACGCCGGCGGGCGACTTTATCTTGCAGTTAAATTGTTTAGTGTTTGAAGCACCGTCGGAGCACTGTCGGAGCTCTGTCACCTGGGAGTACGCGTCGAGGTGACAGATTGAACTCGCCTAAAATATACCTCTACTTTATTACACTTGAAATCTTGATTTATGGCTTTATTTAAACTGCCAGGTGTCGTTTAGGGGATAAAATAAGTAGTGAAATTCAAATAGTTTTGCGTGATCAATCTTTTTATTCTTGAAGATCCATCTTAAAGTTATGAGTCGTAAGGCTAAACAACTTTTCACGGATTCACTATTTAAGTTAAGCTTTTTAATAGTATTTGGTATATGAATCTAATTGTGTTATGAGTTATTGTTCTTCGCCCAACTCTCTTAATTTTCCCATTAAGTTCTTATTAAGGGTGTTTAGAATAAATATAACACATAAGTACTTGACATTAGTCATTGATCTCTACTTAATTAACTATTCCATTAAATCAACCAAACATAGAATAACATGTATTGTTTATAAATAACTTACTCCATATTTGTTGTTCAAATCAAAGTTCAAACTTCATGTTGTATGACGGAAGCCTTTCCCAGTACAACTAATTAGTGGTACATAATAATATGTTGATATGAAACAATAGAGCGACCTACTAACTACTTGTGCCCACTAAACTCTCGGCACTGGCTCGTAATCGCACACGTGACGATCACTTACAAAGGATTTGAACCTTGAACGTTTCACGTGAACCAGAAGTGTGTCAAATTGTTTATTACTATTTATAGTGTGTATTATTTTTACGAAAATTAAGGGACCTAGAGTTTGGGGGCTTGCAGTATCATTAAAAAAGATAGGGAAATGGTTTGCTACGTGCAGTTATTAAGGCAGACTTTACCTTGCTTTTCATCGCTTCGATATCTGCTACTTAATTTTCCACAGTCGATACATTCGACTATGTATAGTGCGCGTAAGTTAGTTAAAAGCTTGTAGAAAACAATTCTTGTGAAATACGCTAAGGGCTCTGATCAGTTGTTCATATAAAAATTGACAATAACATCTCGATCGTCGATAGTAGTGGTAGGAAATTGCCGTCTGATTGAACTTTTGAAAAACTTTAAATTAGTTTCTGTAAAAATGGATTGCGGTTTCCAAAACAAGAACTGGATAAAAGTAGTTTCTGGAACGTAAGCATATCTAGAAAAAGTGCTAAAAACGAATATTGATACTTACTCTACCCGCAAGTCGGTATGTTTTGACATCAAAGGTGAATTTCAGATCTATTATATTATTTGATCTAATTTACTATAATATATTATAGTACGTCTGTATTGAGCGTTTTTTTTTCTAATTCTATGTCAAACAAAAATGCACTTTTGAAAGGGTATAAAAATGACTTAAAGAACGCTCAACTTCACTACTCTCCAATATAAGTACACAGTTAATTTTCAGAACCAATTTTTACCTACAGTTTCAGCACTTCAAGCTATAGGAAATGAAATGCTAAATCCGCCGGTGCTGCGACAGGAACACTCCCGTATTGAATGTTACATTTTTGCCTAGCTTTGTATTTTGAACTTTGTTCATCGTATAGTGTATACTACTGCGCCGCGGATTGTATCGTCACGTGAAGCGCGAATGTGTCCACCGCTTGTTTTTATTGAGCACCGCTATAAATGTTTTATATCGGAGCCGCGCTCGGGACCAATCGGAACTGTTCGGAAATGTTCGGAATAGTTCGGACACTCTCGCGACCCGCACTCAACGCACACACAAAATAAAACTAAGGTAGTCTCTCTGTATCTAACTCACTATTTCGACTATTTTTCATTTGCTCCACTGTTTTTCTACGGCAAGCTTACGATAGCAAAATGTATAAAAGGTCGCATTTGTATTTGCACATGATTGTTTGTTATTAGAAGTAATCCAGTCTGTCTATGCAGGTAAACAATTATAGCGTATGAATAAAACAGTCGTAAATTGTGCAGTAATTACTAATGTGTCGTAATGTTGTAGATAAAAATATTTAATTCACAAATAGTTGTTTTGAGTTGGTTGTCAATTGTGTCTATTTGTATGTTTGTAAAAGTGCCTGCGACGCAAGACCAATTCTTACTGCAGGAGTTGTAAAATAAAATCTCCCTCTTTTTCAAGTGGGTAATAATTTAATTATGAACAACTTAAACATGGTTATGTATAAAGTAGTAAGCACATGTAAAGTGTGTGTATGTGTTATGTTATGTGTTTGTTGCGTGAAGGTTATAAACACAAAGATCTTACGTACAGGCCTCAGTCCTGTACAGTTACATATGCTTTACGATTCCATGACGGTAAAAAAAGGGTTCCATGTCGTTTTAGGGTAGAGACATACTTGACATACAAAGTACTGCAGAATTTAAGTAAGCACATAAAACTAAAGTTAGCTGCAACAATAGAACAAAGTAATATGAGTTAAAATAGATTTATGTATAATTTTTGTTCAATGGCTAATATACTGATAATATCTGACTTACTTGGTTAATAGCCTGGCAAAGGCCTCTTCTCATGACAATCTTCCTTTTGAATTTATGCCACTATGGTCCAATCTATAATGGCGCTGTGTAACTACTTATCTGGTAAAAAACATTATTGCTTATGGAAAATAGAAGAAGATAAATTAACGCAGTTCAATAGAGTGACGAAACGTATGTACAGCGGCTTTCATGCCATATAATGAAATAGCCAAATACGAACACGTCCGAGCATAGCGGTAGTGGTAGTAGGCCGCGAAGGGCGCTCGGAGGCGGCGGCTTGTTTTATGGCGGCTCGGCGGCGGTGTAAAAACCCTGCATCATAACAACGACGGAAGGACGAGATTACGCCGCGCTCTGGAAATACGCACCGGGAATGCTCGCTCACTTAATGACCCACCTTTGTGCACACATACACTTGACAACTGACTACGGTGGCGCCCTTCTCTACAGTCGGTACTGACAAGTATCGAGAGTTTGACAATTAAAATGTACTGCCAAAATAGTCCTTACAGAGCCCGGTAGAGGCGTTAAACAGATTGTAGTGTAAAATTTCTCGACAGCTACCCGGTTGTCGGTAGTCGATAGTAGTAGAAAATCGAGCTACTGAATGTTTACGTTTGAAATAAGTAATTAGTACATGAAAAGACTAATAGGACCTAAGAGATTTGAGCGGCAGTGTTAAGCGTCTACTGATGCGTGAAGTCACAGGTTCAATTTCCGGATGAGACTAAAAGCTATGTATAAGAGAGTGTCTTGGGGTCTCACAAGATGCTGAATTTTGATAAATTCAAATTTGTTTTTTTTTTTACTAAACATAACTTTCCAAATCTGTAGATTCATTAAGACTACGAACTAATTCCTAACCTAAAATTCATCCTAGAATAGTTCAAGACGAACAACTAAACCTAACTCTGTACATTCTATACAATACACCCACATTACCGGTGAGTGAGGTTAACCGGAATAAACCGGAATATACTAGCTATATACCTACAGACAGTACAAGTGTACATACATCATTACTTACTTACCTCTTGTTTCCAAGTAACCGCACTAAGTGCACACAATCAACTACATTCACCTATTTTATCTGATACTCAGCTTTTGCATTAGACTTTGTTCTTCTTGAAGGCGTTCTATGAAAAATTACCTGTGTCCTTTTTCAGGATATTCGGATACTTTATTTGAGTCCCTAAAGCGAAAAATACAAAATTACTGTCGTAGTTGAATACAAAAACCTCTGAAAGTAATTTTTACTGAAATTTGCTAAAGTAAACTAGCATTTATTTCAATTCTAAATAACAGTCTGATTGCATGGGCTAACATTTATTAACTGAAAACTACGTTTTAGATGACGTTTCTTCGAACGACTGACAGAGCAAAACGACTTAATTCTACAATTCAAGCAGTAATTACTGATCGTTGAACAAAATTACACTCTTTAAAACTTGTTGAAAGAGTTGTGAGAGTGTCACTACAAATTTATACAAAAGCTTGAAGCGAGAACTATCGTGAACGACAGCTTGCGCGTATTATCTACTGTGAGTGCTATGACTAAAACCATCCGTTTTAATCGTCCCATTAAATTATTCATTGCGATGTAAAACGGGCGTGTGCGGGGGGTGAGGTGGAGGGAGGCACGGGGGAGGGGGTCGAAAGATTGGAAAAACGCGGGTAATCAAAGAATTAATTGATTCTCGCCAATACCTTTGTACCTCGTCTCCATAAAAAGAGGATTACGGTTGTTCGAGAGGTATTTTTAAGAAATTAATTGTTGTATAATTGTTGCGGAGAGCTGTTTGCGTGGCTGCGCCTGATTGGTGGATGTCCCGGGAGTCGCGGCCGGCGAGATAACAATGTCGCTTTTGTCTATCGAGATAATAAAATGGTTTCGTTATTTTATTTTGCGGGATACCTTGACTATAGACTTGATAGACTATTTGTATAACTATGGATTTGATTGATACCAAACGTAACATGAAAGAAAATTTGTTATAGTTCAGACAATTGTAAGGTATAGTGCTATCAATTTACTACAAAACTGTCGCCGTTTTACACAAGTTCGGGTGTTCTCTCTGTCGGTCTGTTGTTTGCTCTGTGAAGCTCACTCGTGTAAATGAAAAATCTCAGCCCCGAAAAACACTAACGACGAGACTCGCAAGAAAAATGGCCAATTACACATTCGCTTTGTTGTCACTCCACTCCTCGCCACACTCTACACTCCACACCACTTCGCGTCACTCAACCAGACATGGAACCATATTTTTTTATTACCTCACAATTGTTATACCCGCAGGAGTTAGTCTGTAATAAGGGACCAGCCTGTTGCTATAAACCTGGTTATGACAATCGGATTTCGACAACATATGATAACATTTTGAACCCACTTCACATTTTTCTAATACTCTACATTTTGCAACAAAAGCATCTTCTTTTATTTTATATTTTGATCGTTAATGAAAGGTTCCAATCTGCGTAGTTTATATCAGCTATCTGGTTATATCTCATATAACGAGGTCCATTAACGCTCGCGGATCGACAAATTACGGCTGGTATTAATTTTTACTACATTGCCTTTTGGAAAGGATCGTTAACCTGAGTGCACGCTCAGACCTACCTACTCATATCAATGTGTCTCTTGTAAGGTTCAAGGACAGCGTTGTACCGTTTGTTTTATGAAACTAGCTTCGGTCCGCGTCCCGGTGACATTTCCCGGCGTAAATAAAACAGTACCTATTTAAAGTAAACCTAGTTTTTCGGATTTGCCCGCGATCTTTTTTTGCACATAAGACTGATTCCACTAGCTAGGCTTTAGCACAGTTTGTTAATGTGATTCACTCATAGACCAGTAATAGGGTTTCAATTAATTTTAGTTACATAGGATCAATTACATCTAAGGTTAGAATTTCTACACAGCGACATAAAGAGGTGACCTTGAACGTATGAGATTCTTCCTAGTTATAAACCCTAAGAGGGGTATATTTCCCTTGCCTCATGTCCAGTACATTGAGTGCACGCTATAACAATAAAGCAGCCGTCCCTCGGAGGGTGACTGTGAGGTTTACGGCTCCGCAGCTTCCGCCATCAACCCCATCATGTAGCTCACTCAAATAATGTGTTGAAAGAAGCTGAGATAAACATGGAGTGAGTAGAAAGTAGTAGACAAATTTCTGATTTCGAGAACTAGATTTTAATTGAGATTTTGGCTAGATGTTTAGTTTAGCAAAGGTATGTATGTTGAATTTTCTCTTCCGTAATATTTAAAACGTGACTTGTCTGCCATACTCTTCGCTGTTCAGTTATTAGAAAACTTGTAACTCTTGAAAATCTGCGCAACATAATAATATTATTATTATTTACACGGTAATGTCGAGTATATTATGTCAAAATACTTCTTATGGAGCCCGGTAGAGGCTCTAAACATGTTTTCGTGTAATATTTTTCGAATGCTAGCCGATTGTCGGTAGACGACAGTAGTAGAGAATCGAGCTGCTGTATCCTAATAATTAGTTGCACCAAAACCCTTGGCTAGAACACAACACTAACTAAAGTAAACTGTTATATTGGTTGCACCGCACGTTGTTGACTCGCACATTATTATTAACTACACTACACACTACACCGTGCTCAGTGTTCAGTGCTGCGATGTTAGCGTGACGTCACTATCACGCCGTGTTTGATCCTGTACCGCGGAGCCGGAGGTCTCTGTCGATTGCCGAGCGTGTGCCGCGATACTCTGTATCCGGTAATTAGACTTGTTTAGAACGTGGTTTAGATAGAAAGTTATTTTCTATGTATCGCTTAAATACTTTTATTTTCTCTTAATTTCCAACGTTAGGATTATATTTTTGTTCAAGTAAGTGAAGATCTTCAAAGTTTAGCAACAAAGGTAAACTTACTCGTGTTGTACTGATCTACGACTGCAAGCAAAAAGCATTTCGAAATAAACGTGACAAACCATTTATATTTCCCAAATGTAGATCGAAACAATATTCCATAAGCAGCTTTACAGCTGTTTGTTGTACCCTTTAACCATCGTCCCAACACCGTGACACGTAACATAGCGAGCTGACAGCGTGACTTATAAACACGCCCGACCTCGCCCGCCTCGCCCGCCGCGCACTCTGCACCCGAAATAATAGCGAGTGTATTATTTACGAGTGAACGAGTGTTCGAGCGAGGCGAGGCGAGGCGGCGCGGCGCGGGCGCGGAGCGAGGCGAGCGCATCGCAGCATTAGCCGAACAAAACGCTCCTCGCGAATAATTCACTCGCGAACTTGCAGCGTTTAAGTGCCCTCCAGCCCCCGGCTTTGATTAATACTTTTCTTCGCATCCACATATGCAGTCAAAAACAAACCTAAGTACCGACTTATAAGCTTCAATATGGAACGGCTAGTGTGCAAGTGTGTCTGGGGAATTTCTTTCGAATGTTCTTCTATATATCTTGCGAGTATAATCCGCTGTGTTCGCAGGAAAAATCTCTATTGCACCGGTTCAGATGCATTTTCAGTGATTTTCCACTTTGGGTTCACACTCCCCCCGCGTCCCGGGGTCGTCCCCTCTCTCGTCGCGGTGCATGTGAGGGGAGAGGGGGGGTTACAATCGTTAGATACGTTTTCCAGTGAGTTGTCGTTTTATTTCATTAGCGGTGAGACGAGTGCGCGACGCGGTGCGAGGTGCGGTGTAATGAAATACGCGAATACTCACTTGTTTTATTAGCGCTGTACAACGAGCGAGTGATATATGCGCACTTGTTAATGAGCTGTTGCTTTTCATACTGTCTACATTATCGTTTTAAACATAACTCTATGAAACTAGACGCTTCACCTATCAAGTTTCGTAGAACTGCACCAAACTAGAGTGGAAACTACTCTTATTTATTTTGAACAAATCAAACGTTTATCTCATAAATATTTTGCTCACAACCTGATCCTTTTATCCTGATAACCATCAAAACGATCTTGCAGCGGTGGTGGTGATATTATTGAAAGTATAATTACTTATTAATACTTATAGATAGCGCCACTGAACCGCGGATGTAGCACAAAGTATCGCAGCACAGCGACGGATGTAAATAACATCGTGCTACCGCGTGCTACTGCACTTACTTGTACATTAATTAAACTTAAACAGTCTTCAGATAGTTTACTACCGGTGAACGATCTAAAACATGTCTATAAGGAAAATAGAATGAACAACACAATATATCAAATACTGTTGAGGAAAAAAAATCTTATCAATAAAATAGAATAACTTGAACAGTTAATAAGCTATCCGTTAAGCAACCGGTTCAATATTGAAGCGATAAATGTTTCAATATTTCGTGTTCCGTCCACCGCCACCGTTACAATCCAAAACGTGCTTTGAGAGAACTCGAATTTTATTTTCAGCTATTTGCTGAAAGTCTCCAACGAGATGCCAATCTCGTCTCGCCAGTGGAAAACCACCCTATAATACCCACCAGTGGGTATACCCGTATACCGGGGTGTCCGGGGTATTCCCTCTCGCCGGGGTTCCTCCCATCTGTTCCGAATGAAACCCTTGCAGTTTTCGTTCCAAATGAGTTTTTTATTGCATTACCGAGGGATGATTAATTACGCCGCGGGAGGGCTGACTGCTATCGGACACCCTTCTCACTCGCAGGTCGTGCCTGCTCCAATTAATGCAGATTATAATATTTCACGAATTTTCGTATTAATGGTTTGTAATTAGGAGCCTTATACTTTTTCGATTGTGTAAGAAGTTTGAGCGGATATGCCTTTTGGTAAACCATGTACAAAGATTTTTCAATGAAATCACTGTTACGTAACATATAAACTCTTCATCTAATTTATCACTTTGCGGTTCCCATCTATGGAATGACCACTCAGTGGTTGTTTAACCCACAGATCGTTTTCCGCCGTTTGTCGCCTACATATAAACTTACATTCTGTACGAAGACATAATCTCACTTAGTTTTAGTTTCTTATAAATGCTTAGACTCATTTACTAACAAACCCGCACTTTTGAAATAAATATACATAAATACTTAACAATTAAAACATAAAACCTTCTTCAACAATCGAAGGGGATTCGAACTACGTTAAATAATTCACACAAATGTATTATGAACGAGTACTTTGTGTATTGATTGAGTGAAATCCGTCCAAGTTTCAATAACACTACACTACAGTCCTACAGTATGTATAGCGAGTTATTGAGCGACAGGTGAATGAAGCTCATTGTTCATTAACCGGCTGATATTTCACACAACTTTGTTTCAGTTTTAAACTTTAAATATTTGTATTAAATACCTTTTGTTTCGAGACGATTATCATTTAATATTCAAAGTAAGAAAGGCTTGGAGGATTCTGAAATAGTATTTTTTTAAACTTTATCATAATTATTCCTTGCATTAAATATAACTTCTACCTCTAGAGGTTTAGACAGGCTTAGGCTCAGACAAATATTTTTGTCAATTTACAGGGAGCAATCTACACTTTCAAAGTTTTTCTTACTGCTCTAGCGTCACTTAGTCGTCCCCTGCCCATGAAACAATGACGTCATAAAAAAAGCTTTTTCCATTCGTTAACCAATCAACGAACAACTTTTAAAACAACAGGGTGCACATAAATTGGTAATTTCAACAAAAACATATCAAAAATAAAACACGAAACGACTGTTTTCAATTTACAGCCTCCATGCAATCTAAACTTGTGCCATACATCGAGAACAAAACAATGTTATATAATAACTCTTTCGATTGTTACATTATGTCGGAATACATTACTCGTCGCGGGAACTCAGCTGCGCCCCGACTCGTTTAAATAACGCAATCATCGTAAAACATTTTGATATGAACGAGGACTTGTTTGTACTTGCATACTTCAATATGATGACTACTTATTACAAGTTTCTACAAGTTTTAAGGTTACGTCCGTTGCAAAATGATTATAGAGCCTACCATGACGCAGCCATCGTATTAGTTCGACTGCCATATGACATAAGCTTGTATTTTTATCTGTTAATTTCTCGTTCCCGATATTTCCACGATACAGGATTCATTGTTAGCATGATAGCTATTGTTCGCGTTCTTCATGGTATTAATATAGGAATGTTATAAGATGGGTACTGTGTAAGCCATACTACGAGCCTCCTAATCTCAAATACCATACAATGTCAACTTTTAAGCACGATAAAACTACTACTCCAGACCATACCGCGCAGTGTACACTGAGCTTAACTTTATAATCTTATAACGGACACGGTACACTCGTTAACAGTAATTGTGTCGTCATTGTCTCACAATGCAGTTGCACACAAATGTACGCGAGTGTGCGCGAGTGTGCGCGAGTGTACTTATTAATATTAATAATCGCTGATTGGTCCGTTGATTGGACGGTCGCCGGCGCGGCCGCCGATAATTACTGAAGCGATAAATAACAACATGTCGTTGTGGGACACTCGGTTTAAAAATAATAATGTAGATTGACGGTGCGGGAAACACAATGGTTAAAGTTGACAAAACTTTATTAGTTGCCTTGGATATGGATGGATAGGCCATAGATGAGTTCCATTAACTATATACTATATAATTATATACCCCAAAAAGATTACATTTCGCTATTTGAAATTTTAGTCCCGTCATCTATTGCACTATTACAGAGGGCAACCTATTGCTATACTCCAATAAAGTTAACAAACTCTGCGTTATTGCTGAGGGTATTCTATTACAAATTTGAGAAGATCAATAGCACTTTACCCAGCAAACTCGAGACCTCGTGATCAACAGTCATAATATGTAATACTACTTAGACTGCAGCAGCGATGGTCTTCTCAAATAATATCCACATAAACTGGTCGTAAACTTACCAATCTTTCATACCCCACATATTAATAAGCATATTTCCATGTCCCTGCTATCAAAGCAATAGTAATAAGTTAACAACACAGTCGTAACAGTGAATGTTGCATCGCCATGACGTAGCATTGAGACATAAACAACGGATACACTTTATAACGTCCATTCTGTTTTATATCACAACACATTCAACACTTTACGACACACTAACTATATAAAAACTGCTTTTTTTCATAAACATCAGTTTCGTCTTCTATGGTATAATTAGAAATAACATATGTCGCGGTACTTTTACCATTTTACATTGGTACATTAGTATCTCTAAAGCAAAAGTTTGAGCGTATAAAATATATCATACCAAATATCATCAAATATAATTCATTGGACAAATCACAAACGGTCATTTGATTCCAAACTAAGCAGAACTGGTACTATGGTCACCAAATAATTGATAAATATACTTCGAAATACATACTTATATAGATTAATTGACAACCAGGCTCAGAACAGAATTTTACAGTGAATTTTATAATGAAATAAGTCATACACTATAGATTTCACTATTAAATCCTTTCAGTTTTGTAAACGCAAAGCTTCAATGTTACAAGTATAGAATTTAGTAGTTGTATTAGGTAATTAGCGTCATAGTATCTAGTATACGTTTATCAAATTGAACATTGAGCCGTGATGAAGTCATAGAGGCAATTCTCATAGCTCCAGCACAGCGATAGTGAAGCGACGCCGCGGGAATAGTAATAGTCTAATTACTTCACTATCACGCGGCGTAGCGCCGTAGAGGCGTAGCGTCGTAGCGGCGTAGCAGCGTAGTCGCGGGACGACGGTGTGATACGACGGGTGGTACGTAATTGGGTTACCGAATAATTACTCAATATGATAAGGATTTGTGTAATGAAATCTGAAATTGATGAAGTAAGTAATAGGGTAATGTTAGGAAAATACAACATTGAATAATACTTTACTTACTACTGTATATCATAGGTAACAAAAATAATAAGGATCATAAAAAAACGAAATTTTCTACATCGTCCTGTCATTCACTTCAGCTGTTAAGCTTCACCTCAACGCATAGCATACCGATAGAGTTGAGTTAAACTACAAATTTTCAAGAAACAAAGCCATTTGAAAAGAATTCTCAAATAATGTGACGTTTCATCAATAACAATGTAAAAGCAACAAATCAACGGTATCGGTCGGGAGCGGCTCTGTACGGCCTGGTAGCGGCGCAGTACGGGCACATCCATTAATTGGGGGCCATTATCCAGCAATGATGAGGCGTCGCTGGCCTGCCGCTGTCACGTGCCAATCAAAACATAAAGCCAAGCTTCACTCAACTTACAAGTATTAAAATTTCTAGACGGCTGGAGTCTTGCTAAAGCTTGTACCATACTGCAAGCGAAGCTATTTGTTACATGTTTAATTACACAACTTTAGACCTCAGAAGGCAAACTTTTCAGATAGGAAAAATCTTATCACTTGGATAGTACCAATTATTTTATTTACCGTACTGTCATTATGCTAAGTGCAGTTACTGAATCCCTTTAGTAACTAAAAATTTGCTTCATGATTATAAAGCCCACCCTAATTCTACCCATTGCGCATTGCTGAGTATAAACCTCTCTTTGACGAAGCTACGCTCTCCGATCTCTTACTAATCTCATAACTAGAAATTCATACAAATAATTAGCTACAAAATATCTTGTACTACATCACCTCCCTAAGCGAGTAGCCGTCTAAAGTCCCACTAAGTTGGTCGGTCCCGTGGACTGAGAGCTTACAACTATTTACTTATAAAACATTTTATCGTAATTACTCGCACTTGGCCGCGCCGAAGCGCTCCAAGTGTTCAAACGACCGCTCTTCTAATACTTCTAGTACATACTGTACAATGTACTGTATACTGTGGGTACTTAGCTTAATGATCGGATCAACGGTTTTGTATCGAATGGCTGAGATTTTATCTAACTTTTTATCGGTTAAAGGAAAGCTAATTGTTTTGTAAGTTCTAAAGGATTTTTATTGTTCTGCACTTTATTCCACATTTATAAACCAAAAACATCATCAAGAAAGTGATAATAGAAAATATTCAAGGTATTCTGAAGGGCCTCTATTACCTGAGATCATGTAAAAATAACGCGCACAATATTTAAGTTAAATTGAAATCGTTTATTCATAACGTTGTGTCGGGCGCGGGCCCCGGGCCCCCGGGCGGCGCGGCGGCGGGGCCCCGACAGATAAGTCGTCAGCGCAGATTTATGGGGCCCCACACCTTGCTTTTATTCTAACTTGCTCTTTAATTTTTAAGTAACGGAACTTAGGAATTAATGGTTTGTTTTCTTAGCTTCGGTTTAAGGAATAGATTAGTAAGTTAGATATTTTACTCGGCTTGTTTTTGAAGTTTGACTTTTGAGTTCTTGGCGTGGGTTTCTGATTATTTTATTTTTTACCCGAGTTCCCGCAGCATCATCTTTGACGTTAGTTAACATAACTATGTATATGGCAACCAATTTCGTCTAAAATTTCAAATCCTAAAAAATAAAGTTTTTTTTTGGTTGCAAATATAACAACTAACTGCACATCCAAATTAACTTGTGTATTATTTATAATATCAGGAGCAATAATCTACTCATACCTGGTATCGACTCATATTATTATTTATTAACAAAGCAAGAAGTGTAGACGCCATAACTTTACCAAGCTTTGTTCAAACTCAACTTATACTTTAAAATGTTATAATTATGTACTTAACATAATATTCTAATGTTTATCTTCATTTATTTTTAAAGTAAAATACCGTTAGCACAGTAGTGTACAGCAGTAGTTATATTATTTATTGCTCTTTAAAATTACAACTAAACCACTTCCATAGTTAAGTCGTAAAAGTGTAGCAGATGTAAGCATCTGCTTTCACCGTTTAATATCACTTATAGTAGGAATTATCTTTTATCTCGCGCACTACCTATAAATACTCTAAATTCTCATATGACTAGGAAACTTTACCATAAAAAATATGATTCAATAACTTACGAGCGGCCATTTACAAACGTACGAGGAAAGTAAAACTGAGCTCATTTAACGAACATTCGTCGTTACACAAATGGCAAGTAAATCTGCAACAAAGGACTGGTGTACAGAACATCGCATGCCACCCATCCATCACTGGCCACTTAAATAATACACCACATTACTTCCAAGGGGGCCCACGAGGCCGCTCAGGGGCCCGTGATATGGCTGCATTTAGCGGAATGATTGCTGCTCCCTTAAGGGCATTATCTGGTAACGCACTTGATATATGATGGCACGAGCACGGAATAGTAATTGTCTTTGATCAGCTTTTCAGTCCCCTAAGAGTCGGGAGCCTACTACTTGTTTGTGATTAGTAGCGTAGAGTCTAACTATATGCATGAAAGTTAAAGTAGAATTACGGTTGTAATAGTAGCAACGTACAATAAATTTGGTAATTGCCTCAACAATTTTACTTATAATTACGTCCAAAAAGTAGCAGATATACATACAGAGTTTAATACAACCTTTAATGTATATGGAAATCACGATAATTCTAGGCCGTCCTCAACAGTAACATTTATTTTGATACGATAACCTCGTGGTTTGGATTTCTAACTTTACTATAACTACTATCGAACACAAACTACACCAACACATAGTAGCAGCACAACTATTTAAAAGCTATCGCGATAGCTCAGTCGCGCGTGTTAATTGTCGCGGCGTCGGCCACTACGTCGTACACTCGCTCCACGGTGCGGCGGGACTTAGCGGGAGATAATGGCTGGTATCCCCGGTGATCCCGCACTAGTCCACGCTGACTACGATCTCTTGAGGACACTGCTCCATTGTACGAGTAATGTGCGAGGATAAAGGAATATGTCGTTAGTGACCACTTTGGTAATAATTGCTGGTATAGAATGGTTTTGATTCCCATGAGGGTAAGGTATATCTGTACATTTGTGGTGATCAGATTAAAGTATCCTTAGAATCAGTGCAGGGAGTTCAATTCTAGAATAGACAAATTAATATTTGTGCGATCGAGATATATTCGTTTTGCATTAAGTTGTTCTTGGTTCATTGCTTGTGTAAAAGTAGCTGCTACATACATGTTTTAACCCGACTGGATTGAATAAAACAATGATGTTCCTAAAAGCTTTTGTAATGCTAAAGGTCTTATTCTCTACTAAAATCTAGTAATTAAAATAATTCGTTTTCTCATTATTTCGCGCACTGCATGCTATTTGAACGTAACACAGGCCCTTAATTATCAAAGACAATTAACTAAAGGGATGAGCTAGCTAAAACCGAGCGTAACCATTATATTATTATTGTAGAGGCAAGCGAATTAAACGCTTAATTGTATTTTTCCATTTTAAAGTTATAACGAGTTCTCACTATGTATGCACGACCGACTGCGAGGCTCGTACACATTTGAACATGACGTACTTAATAGAAAAAAGCAAGCAAATTTCAAGTCGAACTTTTGATTTACAGCTAACCTATTTACAGCGTCAAAAACCAAATTTATTTACGATTGGTGTTACCTGTTATATTTTCTAAGATTAAATGGAAATGCAGTCATGTTTGTTAGTCTTTTTCTCAAACACTTAATTAGAATGTATTTAGGTTACAAACAGAGCAGCCTTATGGAATTTATCAAGCGCCTTACCATACTTCTTAAAACTTCCAATAAACTAAGATCCTAACATAAAACCTAACAAGACCTCACCCATTCATGAAGCCCAGAACCGCAAACATTTTTAAAAACTCTACGTTAAGAGTGTTATGCTATAGAGTATAATGTATACTGTCCCTTATAAAGTGTAAAACTAATTTAACACTTGATTACAAATGTCAGCGAGAATTAATTAAAACAATTAACTGACGCCGTTACAACTATTATACAACGTTGCTTACTGCTGCTCTGCTGTAAAAAGTTATATTTTCTTCTTGCCAATTGATAAATAATTTATATTATTTCATTAATTCTACGCATTAAATCACATGATTTAGACCATAATAACATTATCATGGTCTTTTAGTAATAAATATATTTTAAGAGACTTATGGTATGTTTAGTATTTACTTGATTGCGGTCAAATAGTCTTTTGCTGAACCACAACGTAATGTTAGTGTCTTTTAGAAATTAAATATATATTTATTTACCTACAGACTTGCAAAAGTATACTAAGATATATCAGATCGCAATGAGGTCAATGAGGTTTTTTGCACGGCGCGGCGATGTGAGGCTGAAATTCAAGGCTGTATCATCTACCATACCGCTGTGCGACCATAAAAGCAGTGTGTTCACCGATTACTTAACTCGACACTAACTATAACCGTACACTACACATAGTTTTAAAGTCATCAGCGTGTTTACACTCCCCACTACTTATACACAACACTTTGTACTATCACTTATAACTTATAAGTTAGCCCCATCGTTTACATTAACTTAGTCCGAGCGCCGCGCACATCTGCGTGGTAGGCTTACGAGCTCCCCCCGTCTCGCCGCTAGATGGCACTGCACCGAGAGCGCCGCTTATTTATTTAATATGAAACTTTGTAACTGTGTAAGTATGATTGAAGTTTACCGAGTTTCTAGTGGATTGTTGCAACTATAAGTTTATGGATAAATAAATGGATAAGATGTGCCTGTTCGTAGATAGGTACCATCTGTTTAGCTAGTAAAAGTAAACAATTTTAATATTGCGTAATTCTCCAAAGATATTTTTAAATAGAACTTGTAAGTAGGTTAAGCTGATTTGCCGGTGTTTTCCATGTCACCTACTTTAAATAAATTAACTTAATGTGTCCGTAATTTTGTCCCAAAAATAGACTTTTATACGTACATAAAGATGCTATATCCGTACCGGGCGTGAATAAGTTGACAAATCGAGATGTCGTTTTTTTTTTTTTTTAGCTTATACGCTTCCTTTACCTTAAACCTTACTGTTAAAAAAAACTTAACTCGAGATGTCCAAAAAATCTTAAAATAGAGGTCTTGTTCATAAGTAAATAACTCCAATTTAAGCAGCAAATATTTGACAAAAGGATATATTCAATTAATAATATTTACGTCATTGCATAAATAATATTATATTTCGATTTATCAATTTATTGCTAATGTTGTTTTGAATATGTGTATGTTAATACCTGGACATATACATTTATAGACTCTCGTGTCTAATTTGATAAAAACAGTTATCAAGTTATGACCGTTCGTTAAGCATAAAGTGCGAACTTTAGATTTAGAGTTGTCTAGTTATGCACGCTCTCAAGAGTTAATGATATAGAATATTTTGAGTTATGTATTAGTTCTTACATCGTAAAGTCGCACTTATAAGCGAGTCATAAGCAGTTGTTAAAATAGTTCTTGTTCACAAGTATGTATCTCAAATTGAGGCATTAAAATATTCTACAAAATTATATATTCATTTAATAATTTTTAAGTTACTGTATATGAACTATTACATTTCGAATTATCAATTAATTGTTAATATAAGTTAGAACATGTCTGTATTAATACCTCAACATATACATTTATGGACTTTCATGTCTAAATTGATAAAAACAGTTATCAAGTTATGACCGTTCGTTAAGTATAAAGCACAAGCTTTATATTTGCAGTTGTCTAGTTATGCACGCTATCTCAAGATAATAATGTTATCGAATATGTTGAGTTATCCAGCCCATAGAAGTCAAAATGCGTAGGTATCTTAAGTGTGAATGTAGAATAATATTGTTTTGTCAATAGTTATGAAACTAATTTAATATCTACAAAATATCAAATAGAAAGCGGAAGGATAAGCCTAATAATTAGGTACTTATTTGTTATTATTTGTTAAAAAATATTACTTAATAATAATAATTATTAACAATAAACTTTAAAATCAACTTTAAGCGCAGGGTAATTTGTATTCTACTATAAATGACATAAAGCATAAAATTCGTCGAACCAAAGCTGATCTGTAGGTAGTTACTAAAAATCGGAACATTCGTTCTTTCAACAGATCGTGTCGGAACTCGTCAGTCTCGCTCGTGTGTTTCGTAGATTGAGTCGGTTTACTTGTTGTACGTTAGTCATAACGTGTGTGTTTTTTATTATAGTGTACTACTATCAAGTGTAAAATTGTGGTTCGTTATAATGAGTGATGATGAGGAAAAAGTAAGTACGCAGAAATGTATCAATTTGCTTATAGTTAGGTTATTAAATAATAAAATTGAACTGTTGTGCTCGTTACACAGAATGCTATGTAAGTTATAAGAGAATATTCGACATAACTAATTTGATTTTTATAAATGTTTATTATTCTATTGCAGAAAGTTTTCATGAGTTTGTTATCTAAAAAACGCAAATTACTAGAACTTCGAGAAGTTATAATGTTAAAATCTCCTGGCAATCGACTGGTGGGTGCAAAAGGTAAGAAACTTTCATTTTTATGTATGTAATGTTAGGCACCATATTATTATTTTCCGATTTACTCCAATCCTTACATACGATACGAGATACATGTTGTTTTTATACAAAAAAATGTTTTTTAACACCACTTCAACTTTACTATTTCAATATAGTGAAATTATCATAACTATTTACGTTAGATACTCTTTATTGTTTAAAACTAAGTACCTAAATATGAAAGGTAGGTATTCTAAAAGTAAGGTTAGTAAAGATAAGAAAAGTATATTTAATTATTTCAATTATTTTAATCTATATTTAATTGTTTTCAGATGAATACTGTTCTGAAATTCTATTTACAAATGAGCCACCATCCATCTCTCCTCCCCCATTTTCTCCATTGACTCCTTTAATGCAGGACTTAAGACAAGGTAATTTTTTTTTCTTGTTTTTTAAATATATTAAATTAGCTGGATATGTCATACTTATTTCCAATTTATATTATTTTAGACGAGGCTAATTCTGATGCAAGAATTGACACTTCAGTAGTTGTACGATCATCTCCATTACTAAAAAATTTGGAAAATGAAGATCAATCATCATCTCCGGTTCGGGTAATGTCACCAGAAACGAAAGAATTGTTCGATGTATTAAATGAACAAGAATTAGACTTTGATGATAGAGATGATATTGAGGTTGTAGAATACCCTGATGTAACGGCAAAGAATATTAATAATACAACAGAGAATTCAGAAACTGATTGCGAATCTTGTGATGATATTTCAACTCCTAAAGATTCACAAAAAAAGACACCTGATAATAATGAGATCGATAACGACGTGATGCACAGTATTATTTCCATAGACAATGAAGGAGAAGCGCAGAAAACGATATCTTATATTCCTGTGGAAGATAATATTATTACACCACACAAAACTACAGCTTCTACTACAGGTAAGTCAATAAGTGGTATAAATCAGGCATTTTTTTGTTCACAGACACGAAAAAAAATTAAAATAAAATAATAAAATATTTTGTTTCAGATATTGATAATATGACGGAGACCAGAAGTGAAGACACACCGACAACACAAAGTGTAGATGTAACCGAAGAAATTGTTAAAAAGAAAAGGAAAGGAAGATCAAGAAAGGAAAGGGAAGATTCTAAAAGGCTTAGGAATTCTGGTAAAGGCTATGTTACTGAAAAAGGGAAAAAAATTGGAGAAAGGCAATTGAGTTCACTAAGTACTTGTAGATTAAAATGTTTTGAACGATTTTCTGAAACAGAAAGAAAACAATGTTTTGACGAATATTGGGCTTTAGGAAGTAGAGATAGGAGGGCAATGTATGTAGCTAGTCTTATTACGATATTACCAAAGAATACACAGAAGACTGATGGTAGAACTGTTAACAGAGAATATCATTGTAAATATAAACTAATTATAAATAATGAAGACAAAATAATTTGTAAAGAATGTTTCTGCAAAACATATGGAGAAACTAAAGGATTCGTTAATATTGTTATAGAAAAGAAAAAAAACTCTGCAAGTGGAGTCATTCCTTGTGATACGAGAGGATGTCAACCACCTAAAAATAAAAAAACTATAGATGATACTACTACAGCCAGAAACCATATACTATCATTCCCAAATTATGAAAGTCATTATTGTAGAAAAAGAACAAATCGAAAATATTTGTCTTCGGACCTGTCTATTGCAGCTATGTATCGTTTGTACAAAGAAAAATGCACAAACCCCGTATCATTGAAATTATACGCCAAATGTTTTCACGATTTGAATTTATCTTTTAAAAAACCGGCAAAAGATACGTGTCACACATGCGATTTGCTTAATACTAAAATCTCATTAGCTCAAGGGCAGGAAAACCTGGATTTAAAAGCTGAGCTTGCCGAACATCAAACATTAGCTGAAAAGGCTTATTCCGAAAAGAGAAAAGATAAAGAAAATGCGAAACGTGACCCATCATTTCAAGCCTACACATTCGATTTACAGCAATGTTTACCTACTCCTTACCTAAACACTTCAGTTTCTTTTTATAAGAGACAGTTATGGTCATTTAATCTCACAGTTCATAACTTAGCTAATGACAAAGCTACTTGCTACATGTGGGACGAGACAATAGGCGCACGGGGTGCTAATCAAATCGCATCGTGCTTATGGCATTTACTTCACAATTTACCTCCAAATATAAAAGAGGTAACATTTTATTCAGATACATGTGGGGGCCAGAATAAAAACAATATAGTCGCTATGATGTTCATGTTCTTATTGCATAAACATCCAACCTTAGAAATAATTAATCACAAATTCCTAATGAGTGGGCATAGCCATATGGAATGTGACTCGGATCATGCTATTATTGAAAGAACAAAAAAGAAGACTTTACTGAAAATTAACCATTTAAATGATTGGGTACAACTGGTTAGGTCATGCAAAATTAAAAACCCGTTTGAAGTAATACCAATGAAACTAGAACAATTTCTCAAATTCAGTGAATTAAGTTCGAAAAAGGGTCCGTTCACAATTAAAAAAAAAGATGTTCTTGGTAATAAATTTTTATGGCAACCTGTAAAGTGGCTGCAATTTCGTAAGCCAATAGGAGAAATATATTTCAAAACAGATATTGACAGCGAGAGCCCTTTTAACGTAATCAGTTTCAAGAAAAGAGGCAAATACAATAATCTGGATAATGTACAGTTAGAACCAGTTTCCAAAGAGACATTGCCCATAACCCAGGAGAAAAAAAAGGATTTACTGGATTTATTACCACTAATAGACCCCGCCTTTCATGACTTTTATCAAAACATAAAGACTGGCACAGAAATTGAAAACATTGACCCTGATGTTGACGTAGAAAACCCTGATGTGGAAGATAATCTACATGAGAATTAAGAAAACTTTGAAGAATAAAATACCTTTAATTTTAATTTGACATGTTAACTTCTACATCCGGTAGAGACAATTGAATTTCTCTCTCTCCCTCTCCCTCTCCCCCTCTCTCTCTCTCTCTCTCCCTCTCCCTCTCCCTCTCTCTCTCTCTCTCTCTCTCTCTCCCTCTCCCCCTCTCTATCTCTCTCTCTCTCTCTCCCTCTCCCTCTCCCTCTCCCCCTCTCTCTCTCTCCCTCTCCCTCTCCCTCTCCCTCTCCCTCTCCCTCTCCCTCTCCCTCTCTCGCCTTATCCACATCCGTAGTACTTTGCATACATCGCTTTCTTTTTCAAGCTTGGTATCCCCGCTCTCTTCTGGACTTGGGATTGTAGGTCTAGTAAGATAAGATCTTTCTGGGACGTCCACCATAGACCCATGAACATTCACCTCATATACCAGCTTACTCATTCTCCTTCCATTCATCTGCTCCACATGATCAAACCATCGTAAAATACTCTTCTCTAACATAGACATCACATCCCCTTTCACACCACAATATTATTCACTTTGTTCATCATACTATCACAAAAAACTCTGCTATATTGCATTTTTAAAATTTATATTAATAAAAAATATGTTTCACTTACTGTTTTTGTCTTTTTATTTAAAGTTCAATTAATATATTTTAATTTAATTCAATTATTACAACTTGCATAGTTGTGTTTATATGGGGAATAAGTTGATAAGTCGTCGGTGAACAATTGAACAAGTCTTTATTTTAATTGATTAAAAAGATAATTTTATCATATTCTTACGACAACTCAAAACGACCGACTAAATTAGCTAAATTCAGTTAAAAAAATAATAATTTCCAATAATTTCGATTTACCAATGACCTTTAAACTTTAAAACCGCTGCCCTGAAAAGTACGCAAAAATGACTTGTCAACTTATTCACGCCCGGTACGGATATTTAAGTTTCATTAAATAAACACACGGGTCCCAAATTGGTAAGTGAGAGAGCTATAAATAGCTACAATTAATATCAACGTCGTAAACAAAATCAATATCAACACACACACACACACACACACATATAATGTACATGTTAATAAATTCGGGCACACACATATTCACGTAACATTAAGTGAATAAACTTTCGACGGGGCTAATTGAAATCAATGGCGAGTTCGCGCTACGAACTCTCGTAGAGCATCGTAGCACTTGTAGCGGGTATGTAGCACTCGTAGCAATGTATTGTTGCATTTCATTGTGACAGGTACGATAATTAACTGACTTTTTCTGTTTAAACAGTATTGAGTAATTCATAATTAATTCTTAAATATTGAGTTAAGTTATAAGAGGTATATTTCCAAAATTTGTAATTTTGATTTTGCATTTTCTGAAATGAAAGAAACGAGCTTCGAAACCACTAAAGCTATTTGAAAAAATCTTTCATCAAATTAAATTTACATTAAGCCAGACCGCGTAAATTGATAAATTAATTAGGTACAAAGCCTGCTGGTCACTAGCAAACAACCTTAAGCGCAATAAAAATAATGCAAGTTTTGATAAGTTCAATATCTTTACCTTATATTTCGTAGTTTGTCGTTTACAGTAAACATGTGGTACATATCGTAATTTCCACACATGCTTATACGATCTCACGTATGAGGTGGAGGCGTTGTGATCGCTCGTCGCGGTCGCACAGAGATTTGCGATGCGAGCACGTCGGCGTGCTTTGATCTGTGCGTGATTGATGTGATGCCGCCCCGAGTTCGGCCTCTACGCTGCTTCTACCGCACATATGTCCTAGATATGTTAAAGGAACATAGCTGAAAATTGGTAATAATAGTACTGAGAGCCGATTTTATATTTTGAACGTAATGTATAGCAAATCAGAAAAAGTTGTATTTGTCGATTGAAGACCATTAACGGGATTACTGGATCAAAAAATAGAGTAAAATTATATTTATTTCTGTATTTATTTAAAAAGCAATCAAAAAACGTCGAACAGATGTCGATAAAATATTTTTAAGCTACGTCCAGCTGCAATTTTTCGAAATTAAATATAAAAAAGAATCCGCGTAAAATATCAGTTTGTGAAAGAATTTTCATTTAGCGAGTTGTTTGTGTGAACAAACAGATTTGTTTCGTTTCGACGTTTGTATTCATATTCCTCGTGTAAATACGACGCTTTAAGGAATACAAGTAAAGCCAAGTAAATAATTACCGAACATTTATCAAGATCAAGGCATATTTTCGTCTCGCAAATAAAAATGTACATAAAGCCTGGGGTTGCTTACCTCTGACATCAATAACGCCTCCTTAATACTCAGATACACACGCACAATTGTACGATATAATTTATTTCTATATTTGTAGATACGTATAACTATAATTAGATTTTGTATTGAATTAGTTCATGGAATTTACATTCAAGAAATATAATATTAATGCTTAATCTATTTGGATTAATTTTCTTTGATTGAAACCAAACTAGTATATTAAAAGTTTTGATACAATTTTAAGTCCCTTCACACCTAAACGGTAGACATAACGATCTCGTAATTTGTTTTTTAAACGTGTGTTAAATATACTGTCGCCGCTCAATTGTTAATCCCATAAACGTACTTCTATCCATAGACTACCTCCCATATTGAGGGCAAGTCTATTGCTAACTTGACTTACACTATGTACTAAGCTCTGCTGTCATTGTCCAAGAAAAGTTAAGCCGTTCGTAATCAGCGGTCATACACATCACTTGGACCACAAACACAATCATATGTTTTACTTGCCAGCAAATCAGTGTTAAGATGTTAAGTGTAGACTTTAATCTTGATAGCACTAGTTAAAGTGTAGTGTCTAGAAGTGGAAGCCGGTCAGCAATTACGCTGGTGCGAGGGGCGCCGGGTGTACAAGTTAGTGCAACAACAGCGCGCAACTTGAAACAAACACCCATTCAAACTACTACTACGTGCAGTATCGACTACTACTTACTATTTATGTGTACAGGAATTTGTGTTTCTGGACAATACTGTAATAGTTATGTTATTTTGATGGCTAGTTGAGGTTGGTGTTCCTTTTGGTCGAAATTGTAGTTCTATATTCTTTTTCAAAAAAAATTCTATATGCCTTCGATATGGTGAGGAGGCACAAACAAACAGAACAAACCCTCACATTATTAATACTCGCAGTCATAGTATGATTAACTGAGGTTGTGTTGATAATCCTATTAGATTATTATTTTAACATGTTAGTATGGGGTACAATACAAATGACTAAGTTGAGTATTATTATGAAAATTGCACCGGATGAGTCTGTAAAAACTATAGACGGCGAAACTTTCTTAATATCCTGAGCATAGAAGTCATTGACCTCTCACTATGAGTAGACGTTTTTGCCTAGTAACATATCAAGATTGAAGATCATAAAACTAACAAAAGGCTTCGAAAAATTGTTTTGATTCTTCGAAGCAACAATATTTATCATAATATTATAATGTAACGGGTCTTAATCGCGATTGAAAATTAAAGGTTAGAATACCTTATATGTTCACCCGACGTTTCGATCGCATTACAACGACCGTGGTCACGAGCTGACTGTTTAAAATCGTTAATATTTATCAGTTAGAAATGAGGTCTTGTATTTTGTTTGTATTGAGTCTAGCTTGAGTCTGGCTTCACACAGTGCGTTCGAGTGGAAGTTTCAACAACACACAACAGAGCAGTGATGAGATATTAAATGTTCTAGGAATATATGCCTTTGTGACTATCGATAGTACAGTACCTATTTTGTTAATAACATAAAGTAGTACAGATAAAAATTCCACCTTATATCAAATAAAATATAGGGATGCAGTTGTATAACAAAGAGACTAAACTAGCGCCTGCTTAAATATCAATCAATTATATTATCGCACATCGGAACAGAAATGGTACGTTTAGCATGGTACACGACACTACAATATGGTGTACGACATTACAATACACCTTTATGGTGAATTGGTGACATTTTTACAACCCCACGAGATTTTTATGTTTATAAAAGTTTCAGCAGCACAACATTTAATATTTTGTTAAAACATAAATCGGTGGTTAGTTGCTGCAGGACTTGTCAACTCATCAAGAATACAAATCGTGCCGTCAGTTATAAACATCGCCGGTATAATTGTGGTGCGATCACAAGAGAGAGGTGTATTCGGTAAAATGGCGGGAGTGTTTCACGTAATGGCCGCTGTCATCATAATATTTATCGCTGAACAAAAGTGGAGGGTGGAAGTGGAGGAGGGCTGATTGCAGGGAGGGGGTGGATATTTCATTTATCTGCAAGTTTTTGTTGAACGGATGTGGGCGCCCTCGAGGTTGATTGTATTGAAGGTAATTTTCATCTGAATCAATATTATCGGGGTGGAACATAACGCGTGTGTTATTAAAGCTGCGAAGTTCGTGGGATGTATTCATCGTTATTCATCATTTGTGAGCGTGAATTGTCTATACGATACTGTAGCGCGATTCTGTTCAGTGGGTACTGTCGAGTATTGAAAGTTTAACATTTGGAATGTACTGCCAAAATAGTTCCTACGACGCCCGTCAGAGGCGCTGATCAATTTTTATACAAAATTTCTCGACGACAAGCCGGTTGTCGGTAGTCGATAGTAGTAGAGAATCGAGCTACTGATCACGGGGTAGGCAGTGTTTTTTAATACACGCCAAATAATTATGATCAATGATCGAAAGCTTAATGCAGTTGTCTGCCACTATGGCCCAATGACCGTTAGTACAACTGATGTGCTGGGCTCCCGAGTACGATTGAGTGAGTCTTCTTGTAAGCGATTCTAAGGAGTATAGTAACTGAAGTTATTGTACCTTTCGGCCTCGGATAATAAGTGCATTTAATATTATATTGTCTTAATATCTCAAAACGACGGATATGTGTAAGTGCGTAAGAGTTAATGCAGTACTATGCCTATGTGTATTCTACGCCACTAATAACTCATTACGGTACAGTTAGCTTAATCACCGTTGTTTAAATTAACTACAAATACATTACAAATTACTATTTTAACCTCAATTATAAACTATAGCAGAGAATCAAATCCTTTGTCATACGAAGTCTTTAGTAAACCGAACACATCATCAAACTCCCTACCACTGAGAAACGTATCACATAATAATTATTAACTAGTAAGCACTACATCTTCAGGTAATATGATGCACATACAGTTTCAATTAACCACGATAATTAAACTAATTAACTCAAGTGTCGGCAATTACCTCCATTACTGTTAGATCAACGATTTAGATCACAGTTTAAGAGCTGTATTAATTTAGATCGTACTCAATTATTTTGTAGAAGCTGATCCGGCAGAAATTGTTCAGCCCAAGCGCCTAATAAAACCAAAATTTCCTATATCTTATACAATCATTATTATTCTTCAGTCAATTTTAAGTTTGTAATACTGCGTTGTAAATCTCTTAATGTATTTGTATAAATCGCATCAAAATCTGTTCAGCAGTTTTTGAATTCATTGCGAGCAGACAGACAGGTGACTATTTAACAACAGCAATAGGGACGAGCAGCATTGTTGATCTAAAAATGGTTACCTACACGTTATTTAATATTTATAGCTCTGAATATTTAAATTCTATACCACAATCTTTTTTAGTACGTGTAATTCTCAGCAAAGGCCCCAATATTTAATCAGCAAACAAACAAATCCCGCGAACTAATTTCCAAAAGGAACATTAATTCTAACAAAGTTCTAACTAAAAGTAAGAAAACCTAAAACTTTCACACTCTCATTGTTTTCGGTTACTCTGAGGGACAAGCGGAGAGGGCGCGGGGGAGGGGGAGTGCTCCCTTTTAGAGTTCAAATTTTAATCTTGCCTATACTTGAAGGCAAACTTATGAAATAAATTAAGTAGAGCGATAAAGGATAAATAATTTTATAAACCTTTATACAGTTTATTTATATTTCGAAGTTTCACTATTTCGTAAACGAAAATAGATTTAATGAAGAAACAAATTAGACTTTAGACGGAAACTGTAGTACTATGATTTCTGCTGTAACCGTTCTTACAGACCACATTGCCAAAATTCCGCTTTAGTTACTGATTAGCCGCTCCGCGCTCCATGCGAATACTTTATAACTATTATAATTGGTCACAAATAATTTCATTTCGAGTTTCAAGTGTAGGCCCGAAACACGTTTTGAAGCATGTAAGCTATTTATTTATTTATTTTAGTAATATTTACCGTATTTGATAGAGAGGTAGAGTTTCAAATCACAAACATCATTGAGCCATCACACGGATTACTGCGCCCTTCACAGCATTGTTCTCTACATGATTAACTATCTTATAACTCACACAATGTCCGCGAGAGGGCGCCGCGCGTACTCTCCCTCAGATCACGCGATACACACATTACACCGTATTAGTCCCAAAAAACCTTCATTACTTTATATCTATCGTTTCGGCAACCGTTCCCAAAATAACGCCGCACTTATAAACGTAACATCTTGTGAAAACGATAAAATATTGTTTCACAAAAATATCTGAGCTTTTTGTTTAACAGAGTTTTTCTTGGAAATGATAATAAAGGTCAAATGTGTCGATGAAATGTGTTTAAGTATTTGTGGTTCTGTATTCTGAAAATTTGTAAATATTTATTTTAGTCTTTGAAATCAGACTTTTTGACCTAAATTTAGAAAACTACATAATAGATGTTTAAAATTCTGTTAAATGTTTCTTGACATAGTCTCAAGAAACTTTTAACAGAATTTTCGACAATCTTTACCTCAAAATTATATGAAAAATCTACCGATTACTAAGACTATCATTTATAGATAGACTGTTCTATAGTATATTATTGTTTTAAGTATCTAAAACTGATGAAATTATTAAAAGTTTCATCCAAAAGTTGCAATATGACAATATTAGTTAGATCATTACAGGTAACACGATGTAATCAATATGAAATTTGATTATGACGTCGCTAAATGAACCGATCATTTTGTAAATTACCATTAATATGAAATTTGTACAACATGGCGTCGATATTTCGATACCATCCAATAATTACATTAGCTGGGATTTTTAACAGTTCAGTATCACCGTGTTACACGTCAACCGGTAGACATGTTTGACCCACATATTAACAAGTGTGATCAACCATTTTGTGGCAAAATTACAGAATAAATAACTTATAGTAAATTATATTTTGTTACCGAAAATTTTCGTAAATTTTGCTTTATTTATTCACAGCGATGTTTCGTTGCCCCTTAGTAATGGCATAACTTTGCATCTATAGTTATTAAACCTGTACTTTTGTAAATAGATATTCAACTGAATACCCAATACTTGACTTGTATATTTTCATTTCCCAAAAATTAAGTATATAAATATATTGAAATATGAGTGTAGTGTATGTTGTAGCATGTGACGATGAAATAAATATTTTCGAATTTTATTTGCAGAGCATAACACACCCAAACAAAAATATTCTTTACCTTAATAGTAAAATACATATTGCGACATAATTATCTCATGACTTTAAAGTACAAATGCCTAAGAAATAGAGAAAAAAAACGATTAACTATAAATCTTATTTTTCATCGCTTCGCAAAAGTTATTCAGTTTTGTTATAACAAGATGTTTTGATTAATTTCGTTCGTATCAGCCGCGGTGCTCGAGCGACGGACTCCGCCGACTGTGCAGAGTGATGCAGAGTGGTGCAGAGTTGTGCAGAGTAGTGCAGTGTAGTGCAGTGTAGTGCAGTGTAGTGCAGTGTAGTGCAGTGTAGTGCAGCGTAGTGCAGACAATGTGCCGAGCGCTTGAGATAGGTCGTCTCGTCGCGGCTAGTGCTTGCACTGCGCTCGCCGCCAACTCACTATATACAGAAGCTGATAGGGATAGCTGCAGATAAAAAGTGAAACGGAGTCGCACGCCCACAAACTCAATGTTATTTAGCAATAATAAATATAAGTTGGAGCTAAGAGGGGACCGCTTGTTCTCCTGTGTTTAATTTTGTAAGAGACTTTACTAGGTAATGTACATTTATACATAAAACAACACAACCGTGTTGCGATTGCTGGTTAAGAAATGTGACGGTCAAAAGTTGCTTAAGTCCAAGTTGATAAGTTTTTTTTAGAAGTAGAAACTCCTTGACGAGTTACCCGGTTAATAGCAAGAAACTGGCCCTCTTTAACATGAGTCCAAACGTCGTAATTGTTCAATTTGAGATAAGTATTTGATACACTATTTAACGTAGAATACTAAATGAATATGAATTATTCCATAACCTATTGGCAGGTTTTACTCTACTGTTGATTTACTACTGTACTTTATAGTTCTGTGGTAGAGCTCTATAGTTGAGGCGCTGCAGCCGCTGTCGGACACTCGATGTGCTCTTTTACTATTCAAACTAGCGAGTAGCGCAGCGGAGGAAATTTCATTATTATAAAACATTACTCCGACATAATGGTACGATACAATGAGAAAAAGCCTCTTGTTGTACAACCAACTACTTTGTTAACTTAAGGAAACTAATAAATCTTCTATAGAGTTTTATCTTCAGTAAGATTTTGTTCAGTGCTTGCTTTAGTTTACCGTGTTGCGGTGGATTTTCATGATTGACATAAACTGTAGCTACCTCTAGATTTACAATTATTTTGTTGATTAGATATGCGATTTGCGTTGATAAAATATTACTATTATGACAAGTGGTATGTATTACGGTAAGATTGGAAGTTTCCATTTGGATAAGGAAAAAATAGTTATGTTAAACTAATAGATAGGGACTGTAGGAGAAAATTTTGAAATAAATTAAAAGCCTGAAGGCTGTTACTAGTTAAGGCATCAAAGTAAGTGAGAAGTAATAATTCTCGTAGAGTCAACAACATGGATCCTCTCTCTTACATAAGCTTCTAGCATAGTTCCAAAGGATTGTTAATATTGTGTAATCTTCTTAAAAATACATCTGAGCCATACCTGCTTTACGTTATTTCAAGTAAAAATATCGTGTATATACTGTGTTCGTAAAGTTCGTTTGAGAATGTTCATTTGGCAGTGGAAAAAAGTAGAATCGTGGAGCGTTTCCTTTGCGTGCAAACGTGGCTTTCACGGAGCTCTCAGCGATGCCGATACCGAGAGAGATTGAAATGTGCATAGAACTCGCTGTAATGTAACTATGTGCCTTTTACTTTACTATAATAATTAATGTTTGAGATTCTTGCTGGAAAACCGAATATATTTATGTTGATTTATGTTTCAAGGTTATGTGTAGATTTTATATTATAACCCTCTTATTCATAAACACACTATAAATCGTCTTTAGTAAAAAAAACTACTATAATATGTTTTCTCTTTTTCATTTCGCTTAGGAGTGAAAGATATAAAACTCTTTATAAGCCTTTTTACACTCATATATTTTTATGAATAAGAGGGTTAATGTTTTACTAAAAAACGTCGTGTAATCTCTGGTTATTTGTACAGTGTTTTGTCTTGTTCACTCATAAACAAAATCGATTGAAGGTGACAAAAAACTAATCAGTGCTTACGTTACTTTTATTAGAAAGACGCACCACACTTTTGAATGAACAATCTGTTTGCTTTGTTTTATGTGGAAATGGAACCCACATCAACATTAAACAGCTTTAAAACGGCAACGTCTTTGTTATTGTATAAAAAAAACATTTTTAATATAAAAGACACTCAACTTACAGTATTTAAGGAGACTAAATTGCTATTGAACTTATTGAAAGAAAATCTTTTGTGAATTTATTTTTACAAGATTTGACTACAGTGAATAGGTAAGTGATAGGATTATAACTTTGAATAAAATCTACTTAAATCTGTATTGATAACTCACGCTAAAAATATATTATTATAGCCTTTTCACACTACGAGTATCACTGAATAAAGTTAAACTTTATAACGAGATTTGTTTCAATACGAATAAATTACTTTGGAAATTAACGTTGAATGAATATTCAGTTGGACACTGTATAATTGTGATATTCATTAAAACAAATAAAAGTGCTAACATTAGTCTTGGAGTTGGCGCGGTCGAGTCGCATCCAGTCACGTCCAGTTATATCCAGTTTGGTGCAGTTTTAATGAATGGACTCGTAAAGTTGTGCACATGTATTGTGTGGGAACACGGCCGCATCATACGGCCATATTCCGTCCGGGCCGTACGAGGGAGCCGGTCGAGCCGTAACCGCGTCGGTACGAGGCAGGCATGCGCCACCGCGCGGCCACGCCGCAGATATACGGCCCAAGTTGTTCTGTCCAAGACTGCACTTGTTGGGTGCTAAGTTTCTTAAATTATGGCGCTAGAACAATAGATGCGTTCTCAAATTATTAAGCAGCGGTGCAGGGAATGCTTGTTATGATATAGAGACTTAGATTTTAGGTGAAGTTAACATATAGTTTTGATGAAAATAAAGCCTTTACTGGTTCAAAATTCAGACGATTTTGCTATTTACTGTAATAAATATTAGTATTACTGTTTTACTGACTAATTTATGGGTGACCATTTTAGCTCCCGTCATTCAGTTTTGAATTTTGTGAATGTAAATTAAAAATCACTGTCACAGACGAATTAAAGACTCTCTTTTTACAGCACTTTGTGAGAATATAAAATCCTATTATTTTTTGTTTGTTCTAGCTCAGACACATGGCTTTTATTTCCGAATGCATTTGTTTTCAAAGTGTCAGTCAGTACAGTGAGGCACAAAGCGCTCGCCGCCGCCGGTACTGTGGCGGTGCACGCAAGTGTTCGCGAGCATACGCAAGTGGTCGCGAGTGTACGCGAGAGGTCGCTGCACGCAACAACTTCGCTTTTGTCGGTAAGACGTGCTCTCAAAGGAAATTGCAAGAAACACAAGAAAGTTTGCGCAACAAAAAATGCAAGGATTGAAGCCGCGATTATGTTGGACAACATGCTTTGCTTTTTAAGAAGCGTATAAAAATGATGAATTTGGAACAGGAGGTGATGATTTCGTTGTTAAGGTTTATGAAAAGTGCAAAAATGCATTTTCCAAGTCGTAGACCTATTTTTCTTCATACTCTTTGAATTTAGCGACTCAGTTAAAATAATAAATAACACTAAAAAAGTGTATGACACTGATAACTAAAAATTCATAGACAATCACAATGTAGAATATAATCTTGGTCACTTAACAACTGCTAAAAGCAAAACCACAAACACGAAATACTGAACACGCACCTTTTACTAAAACAGAAATGACAATACAAAATAGCTGGCAGCAAAGACACAACACTTTTCACTCCGTCGTGAATTATAATCACTAGTGTCACGCACTGGCACGCGAGCCATCGCACTGCCGCAGTACGCGCCATTCAAATTTGTCTGTCTGTAGCTCGATTCTCTACCACTATCGACCACCGACAATACCGATTCTCTATAGTCGGTGTTGTTAATAATCAAATGTTTGACATTTAAAATGTACTGCCAAAATAGGCACCCTGCGACGCCCATTAGAGGCAATGATCAGATTTTCATAGAAAATTTCTCGATAGCTAACAGTTTTTGCTGGTCGATAAATATAGAGAATCGTGCTACTGGTACTACAACTAACGTTACAACGCCCCGCCACCCAGTACTAATTATTTTTCACTTGTATTTATTATTCACTTACGATCTACTTATTGCTATATTCAGGCACAAAAAAATAAATCGCACATTTTATACTGTACCGGAACGCTACGCGTAGCATCGCATCGCATCGCACCATTCCAGCAAATAGTGTGTCATTGATAAAGCGACGGCCATACTCGTACATACGAGAATAGATTAGCCGATGTCTATCACAAACTGTTTGAGCTTTGACTCAAAGAGAACTTGCGACGCAGACACAGTTTGTTGACTAATGCCTTTTACCTCACTTGTGTGTGTCAATCGCTTCATGCTGTTATGAAATTCTATTCAATTTACCTAGCCACATTTGTATTGTGAAAATAACGGAATTTGTCCAACTATTAATTACATTTATAGATTTAAAACCATTATTAACATAGGCATAGCTCCGTTCCACAAAAACATTCATTCTCATTTTTGCAGCTTAAGTATTTCTTCATAAATCTGTTTGTAACGCTTTCCTTTCATAATTGCCGATCCAATCAAATATTTTTGTTGCCACCATTCAACTATAACGATAGGTTGATGTACGAATTTTTGAATTAATAGATAGCTTAATTAGTTTTTTAACAATACACTGGCTATTGTTTTTTAAACGTGAAATCTTTTATGTTTAAATCCTATACTTTTATGAACTCAGGATTAAGCATAGGTAACAAAGACGTTTTATGTAGGTTATGTATTTTTCAACAAAAATACATAACCTACATAAAACGCGAGCAATAGATGCACTGCGTGGATCAGCTAGGAATGTAATATAAACCAATAATAAGCAGCTCATTTTACTAAACATAATAACTGGACTGCTCTTTATTATTAATTACACAATATTTGCACTAAACTCTCTGTTTGGACGCGATTACAGTACAAATAACCGCAGCATTTATCATTTTGATGTAACGCGATCATTGATTTAATATCTAATACATAATAATATTATATTAGTAGGTGTATGTGTAAACTAAGCCTTTTATTATTTAGATACGTAGTGGCGTGATCGGATTAGTTGTGGATTGAAGCGTAAATTAATGAAATTTTAAAATAAATGCACTCGGTATATTTTGTTGACTGTGGGAAGTTCGCATATTCAAATATTGAAAGTAATAAAACGATAGCATTTATTAAATTAAAAAACATAATAAACGAAAATATTATCAATCTTTTCGGACGTGAAACAATATTTTTCAATGGCTTGGGAATGACACATCTACCAAGATCTTTGGGTGGTTATGTATGGCAATAATTTCCAAGAAAAATACTTGAGATGAGTTTCTTCTTTTCTAAAAATATACATTATGGTAGTAAATAAGTGGAATGTTCTAAACATATAATTAAATGTTCAACACGACTAGTTACTAAGTGTGTATCGTTCGACATAACTTTACGATGTATTTTACGACGCGGGGACATTAGCAACTTTGTATCACATTATAACATTATAGTAAATACTTTGAATGATAATACTTTGATCGTATAAGTGTAATAAGATTTCAGAATAAATAGACTTTTGCCTTGAATTTAACATCACATAGTAAAAAACCGCGATTATGTATTTTGTCTTGACGTTTCGGTACAGAACTGAGCGTAGTAGCAAACAAATCGTTGCATTGTGCCAATCGAATATTCTGACTTCCCTGAAAATTAATTCCTGTGAAAAACACACTGAAGCCATTTTTTAAAGAATAAACAACCCCTTCCTTGTGCCATAACCCTATGTCAGCCATATGCAGAGTTAACCTGTGCGTGTGATACGCCTCGATGATATTTTTCTATTGATTCCAATGTGCACAAGTGACGGCACGTGGGGGTTCCGATGTCGATACACACGGTACTGTGAGACTGACGAATTTGCAGGTGCAAAAGTAAGTAGTTGTAATATTTTAGAAGCTGAGAAACTATAGCGTGGTGGGTAATGTTTCATGTACAATATGCGTAATGAAACTTTGTGCACCTTAATAAAGAACATCAATAACAATACGCGGAAAAGGCGAACAATAAAAAAACAAGATATGTTGGAGATTCTAGAAGAGTATTATAGTTGCGTTGCAACTACTCCTACACCAGGTAGGTATATTTTTTATTTGTTCTTTGGGTCTTTGAATTGTACGATTTTTAGACCTAAAATAGCAGCCTATGTGACGGAAAAATGATTCTTTCAGTGAGTTTTCTTTTCTTAAGCGCGAAATATGTATCATAATGTTCAATAAAAACGAAATTTTCGGGTAAAAGAGAAGTATATGTTTTCACTCTAACACTATTTGTAAATGTAAACACATCCAATCATATAATCTTGTACGAATTCGCTTGTCAATCGTCCAGGTTCGTATGTCACAGTGATATACCGTGTTATCGATACCTGCCTACAAGCGTTTTCCTGTTGTGAGCGTCGTGATGTGAACCTCACACTCGTATCATAATAATATCGTAAATACGTGCTTACAACATATTCATATATACACTTATGTACTGCTAGGATACAAATATTACATAAAAAAATACCATGGTTAGTTGAAATTTGTTTATGTATAATTTTAATGGTGCGTGATGAGACTTGCTATTTGAAAAACCGTCATCCAATGTTAGATTGCCTAAGATAACTATGGTGCTTACATTTATTTGCTCCTCTATTAATTGCTAAGACTTGCTAAAATAGTTGAAATTGTTTCTGAATTTCAACCAATTCTGAGTTAAAAAATATATTGGATGAAATTCTGCCTTTGAGAAATGCTTCCTTTTGCGCGTTGTAAAAGAGCGTGCGCGTGCAAGGTGGTATTTCAAATGTACGCGTCGTAGACACAAAGTGAAAATGCCACTGTGTAAAGTGTATGGTACAACTATATGCAATACTAATGTGGCCAACATACCTGCAAGTATTTGTTTCATGGGCGAATCTACGATAGCTTTCGCGACAGTTGGCTAGATGATCACAAAATAAAAATATATCGCTATGCACTATAACTGTTTTACGTAAAATACACGCAAGGCACACTATTTTGCATTCTGTGTATTTTTTTTAAGTGACAGTGTGATTGGCTTTTTCAGAAACGTGGCAGGTTTTACACAGGCCTCGCTTTTCAAAGGCTAGTTTACCATTGACTTATGTCATGCAATATACCGCGATGCAACATTTATTTAAGTGCGGAATTCCGCGCGTATAAACCGGTTACATTCGTCAATATCGTGCGGGCAGCGGTTTTATTTCCGCGTTGGTTCCGCGACCCGACATAAATCTAAACTCACTATTTCCCCACAACGACAGTACATATGTATCAACAACTTTATGTATATATACTTGCAAATCCCTTGCGATAGACTCGTAGAGAGAGATTCCTGCAGTAATACGTATATAGCAGCCAATCCATTTAAGAGTAGATTAAATCATTTGCTTACTTTTTTCCCCAGAGTGAGTCGTGATTATTAATGTGTTTCTTATTAGAATAGTTCTCCCGATTGTTTAAAAATAAACAGACTTAACATTATACTGACCAACAGCTGAATGATGGTCTCTGTCAATATGAGAGTGGACATGATAAAGATTTTTAATTACTTTTAAAACCCTTTCTACACATTTATTTAAACTGTTCGAAATATCATTATTTTGTCATTAAGAAGCATTTAACTGGAATTCATTAAATGCAGATATCAATCTCCGGAATTAATCTAGACCCCTAGAATAGTTACAAAAACAGTATTTCTGTACGATATGACATAAAAATACATTTATATAGAGCTGTTAGTTCACATATAAAGTCGTATGGTGAGATATTACAGCCGGCGGCGATGATGGGAATATAATGATGCAACTTTGCATAGGAATCAAGTGCACACCTCCCACACTCGTACTAGCTCTACACCTGTCGTATAATGTAAGTCCATTGTCGGTGGTAAAAAGGGGACATTTACTATTTTTATGGATTTTATACTAATGTTTACTGACTGCTTTAAAACTCTACAGTTACAAAGCAATGTGTAAAAGATTGCTGCAATGCTTAACTGGTGCCCGCGATTTCATTCGCGTAGTAAGTTTTCTAAGTTTAAGAACTAACTTGGTAACGTAGTTAGTTGCACTCATCGGTCAGGAAACGATGAGTAGGTTAAGCAACCATGGCACGGACATTCCATAGATGGGTGGCCGCATAGTGCTATTTAAAATAAGCGTCTCCGAAAAGTGTCAAACGCTTTCGGGCGGCTTGAACAACTTTAACACTAGGTTGACCACTAACCATACAACAAATTCTATTTCATATTTTGAATGAGTTATAAACACACATCCCATAAACCTTTACATTTGTAATTAATTAGGATTAGTATCTGTTTACCCGCGGTTCAGACAAAGAATAAACACTGAAATGCTTGTAAACAATATGAACAGTCAACAGTTTAACAAATTATAATACTGTACATATCGCTATCGCTATGTAAATATAAACTTTTATATTACCCTTATTATGACAACAGTACGAACATTAATTAATGTTGTAAAACAATATTTGTTTTGTACTTTGTTGTATTAGATTTAAATTTAATATTTATTAAAGCCTAATTTTTTACAGTCGTAGGTTGAAAACCAAATTACAAAATTGTTTGGTTTTATCATCGTTTCGGAACAGAATTTTGTTTACTAAAAACGCTCAGTTTGAGAATCTCCTCCCTTTTTAGTCGGTTAAAATAATTCATGACTGCCTCTTTGATCCGAACGTTAGCATATGCTAAGGTTACGGGTTCTTTTCAAAATCAAAATCAATCTAGATCTCTGATTAGAAGTTTAGTGATGAACTGAAAACTGAAACTTCCCAAAATAGCAAACTGGGTAAGTAACAAACTTTAACCTACTCTCTACATATTATATCTACGCAGATATGTATAATACTACCCCATAACTCCTCACTCGAGAGCCAGTGGACGTTGCAGACGACAGACTTGTCGCTCGACACGAGACGACACGAAGCGACACAGAGCGACACAAGGCGACGACAGCGACACTCGACTGCTACACCAACTATTTGCAAATTGCCTGGACAACGGGTTATGTAAGGAAATGTACACGGTTGCGATTAGTCGCAATTAGAATTTTATACAAAAATATTTATAATTTGTTGCATAATATTGCTCATTAAGTTAATACCGTTTTTTATTGTCTTATGTATTCTCATGCTTTTCAAAAATAAAGTACTAGTACGAACTAGTGCTTAGTTGACAATATTACATTGAAATTACTATCTGCGTCCAGCGGTTTCAATCGCATTAACGATGATTATCCAGTTTACGTAAAATTTAACAAAATTGTAATGAAGACTTTAGCAAACTTTATTAATGTTGATAACACTATTTATTAAAAAAAACAAGTGTACGAGGATCCAAAGGTTAATTATTTAAAAAAATCCAATGTAAAGACACTAGCCTATAAATGAGTTTTTAGAATCCCTAGCGTGTACGAATAATTTAAAACACAGTTAAACAGTAAATCACTTGTCGTAAGTTTTTCTATAAAATTAACATGCAGCGTATACTATCACACGCGACAATCGCACTCGTGCAGCCAGCCTTAGTAGGACAGTATGTTGCTGCGATGTGCATTTTTATAAAGAACACGACGTAAGGCTGGCGGCACTAGATCGTTTTATAATGCTTCACTGAGTGGAGGTGTAAGGGTGTTGTGTTAAGCTGTGCTCATGTAAGCGTTTATTTGAAATTTATGATACTGTGTGTGATCGGAGAGATTTGATCGGCTTTTGTGGTCTGTCGGTCTGTTGAAACTGTATTGTGTGTGTAACATAGAATGGTATTTAAGGCGGGCGTCAAGAAATAAAACAATTTCCATTCTTTTAGGTGCTGACTGAAAAAATAAGTTTAATCTAAGGAATTTTACTATTAGCATGACAAATTTCATGAAAATCGCTTTAGCAGCATAGATTTTAGAGTCCAACAACCACACAGACTGAAACTATCGCATTTACCTATTATATTAGCAGTATGGACAGTCAGACGTAACCACTGGCACATACGCATAGCCCTCCATGGCTAAATTTAGTCTAGTCGACAGCATTTACCCATACAAAAACTCACTAAAGATTTTGTCAAAGTGCACTTCCCTCACATTTACATTCCATCAACACAAATGATAATAAATATCAAACACACAGTACCCGTGTGTCCCCACCCTCGGTCACTGTGTTGAGTGAAGCAACAACATAGAACATCAAATAATATTCCCGGAAGCACCCTGAATGACGCTTTGTGACTGTTTCAAATGACTAATTACTATTTCAGCTGGCTTTATTACTGTAGCGCTGTAACGGCGCGCTGAGGTTCCACGAAACACTGGGTGTATTCGTGCATCGATGTTGCTGGCAATTTCTAAGTAACTGTTTGTTGTTAATTAGGTATAATGATATGGCAGCGGCCTAATTATCCGAGTGAGTAACTTCAATAGATACAAAATTTTAACCAAATTAATGTCATTTTTGCAGAATTTTGTGAGTTATGAAATAATTCTTAATTCTTGGAAATCTATGCCGCTCTTTGGGCATAATTGGAAAGATTTATTTTCTTGTAAAATGCACCTAAAATTAACAAACAAATTGTGATAATATTATTAAACGGCGCGTAGTTAAGGTACTAAACTTAAAAATCAAAATCAAATCATTTATTTATTTAGATGATAGACTATGATACAGAGAGTGAATTTCCAGCCAGTTCAGAAGGACCAATGAGAGGAACTGGAAGTAAACTTCTTATACGACTATAATTAAGGCTAAATATAACAAAATTAGGTAAGGAGTTTACCAAACACCTGGTCAATAGTTCCTGTGACCAGAATGCTGGAATTTGTTTGAGACATTGCTTATTTTGAATGGTTTAAATAACAAATATTGTAGATATTCTTCTAGTTAAATAAAAATAACAGTAAATAAATGTAAAATTCATGAAAAAGACCCAAAAAAGACTTATATTAAGGTTTTCGTACATTCCTAATCACTACATTACTACATATTTAGTAGGCTCTACAGAATAATAAAACAGACTGAGCATCTGTTCCATAACGAGTAAGTATGGCCATTAATTTGTTATATTCCACTTACAACAATATTTATATAACAAATAAAACACACACGTTTTCCTTCCTGTATTATTACGAGGAAAGCGAAGCCTCCGCGATAATAGTTACTTTTCGTATGATGTAACAACGATAGTGTAGATCGGTTATCGTGAGAATTGTTCGTAGAGAAAGAGAGCCAAGACAATATTTTTTTAATAGATTGGATATGCATGCATAATTGCAAGGTAAAAACATGTTCAGTTTCTGATAAAACAGTGCTTTCTATTACCACAAGAAGTTACGGTGTCTATGCTACCTATTTTCTAATATTATTACAACAAAAGTTTACCTGTCTGTCTGTACACTATCACAGGTAAATAACTGAACCGAAAATGACTGAAACTAAACTGAAATAGATGATATATCGAACAGTTAAAAAAAACCTTCATAATCAGTACAGGTATGAAAATTTTATACGCAAGCAGAGCCACGCGAGCACGCTAGTTTCAAAGTAAGCTTAATATTCCAGCACAAACAAGCTTACTTTATCCTTCAAAATTTGACTTGTATTATATTCCGTACATCTCATTTTTCATCGAAGTTCGCAATAACGATTTAAAAATCAAATATACAATAATTTATTTCACGATCACGGCTGACGTTGATGGATGGTGTTATGTAACAAATAACTAAATATTTTACACTAAACCGTTTTTATTCGCTTTATATTTATTATTTGTGACGTGATCAGATTAAACGAGAATTTACATAAATCTTGTTAAATACTTCATGTGAAAAAAGTGTACAAAGCTAGTTTATAAGTTTTATAAAGTACACATGAATAAAACCTTTTGATATATTTAGCCTTTCAAAATATGGCTAAACAACGCTTATTATTATTAAATATTTTGAAGTATTAACTCGACGTACAATTTCTTAGAATTTTGTTATCGAGCTCAAGTCTTCGGCTAGCCAAGCTTTAATGAAGGTCTTAATTTGATCCTAGCATAATTAACTATTTACAGATAGGTTTCATTTAGCTGGTTTCAGCCTGTATAGGTTTAGTTTTTAGTTAGTTGTGTTCCTTGGTTGGTAAATAATTAGTGACGTAAGCAATTAGTCAAGGAAATAGTTCGTCCCGGTTTTTGTCAATCAAGATCTTTCTAGATAGAGTCATTAAGCTGAGTAAAGCCCTCGTTGAATGAAACAAGTTTGACCTACACCTACGAACCCTTAACAATCTTTTCACAAATTACGAAGCAACTAGTTTAATTTTCAATTAATGACAAATTAGTGCAGCGATTAATGATCAAAGGGCAAAGTAATCATTCTGCACAATCACAAAGGTTTCAGTCATAGTTAGCTGCTTATATTAAGTCCACCTGAATAGATTTCCTAAATTAAAATTTTATGAATATCCGTTCAGTAGTTCAGTTACTAAACCACGTCAAAAATTTGTGGCCACTTTTAAATAACTTTAACACCTCACCCAATTCAACCACACGAACAATAAAGCAAAAACCTGCACAAAACTAAGTTTATTGCATCACAAAGAATAAATTAAATAAATCAGCGAACAGTAGCAATAAATTGTTCACGACTGTTCAACTCTTTAGCGAAATAAAGTCTAGTATTTTTATAACTCGGCAGAAAGTCATTGAAGTAGTATTCGTGAGCGTTGTGCACAATATTTAAACAAATTAACATAGAGTTGGCGTGCACAAAAGATGTTCATAAATCCTCCTAAACTCTTGAACAATATTCAGTTATTTTTTTTGTAAGTTGGCTGTCGCACTGCGCACTGCTTAGGTATTAGGGCTAGGCCACAACACTATGCTGCGACGCACAAATCTATGTCGCTTGTCTGCGAATCTTGTTTTCCTATACAACATTGTTTTTCGATGCGTCGACGCAACGCAGTGTTGTGACTTTGCCCTTAGGTTTGTTATGGTTTCCTTCCAACACATCTATGGACGGGAAACAAAGTGAAAAACATATTCTCCTCCTTTGCACAGTCGAGTAAATATTTGAATAGCTGTCGTAGCTTTATCACTGTGTTAGATGGGGAGATTATTGACACTATGAGTTGCCCGATGTAGAAGTGTGTACTAAAAAGCGCATCGCACTAGTATGGCCTCGGCCTTATCCGTACTTAGACAATGAAATTGCCACGAAAGGAGATAATTCAAACAAAGTGGCAATAAATTCGTAAAAAACAGCGTTATGAAGATCTCGCCTGTGATAACAGACACTATCTTAAGATTGCCAACGTAGAATGTTTTACATACAATATGTATGTTACATTGTTTTATATCGGTGTTAAAATTATGGAGTAATTATATACTTCGATAAATTTAAAATTACTTTATAATGTCATCATATACCTACCAGTCTACAACAAAATCTGCACTATTAGACGTATATTGCACAGTATAACTAAGTTGCATGTTATGGGTCTGGGCCAGGCATTATCTCTGATATTTAAAACAGTGCTGAAAATCATTTTTATTCCAAAAACTGTTCATTCTTCAAGCCTAGTTTACCGGGCATCATTAATTTGAAAATTATTTAGACTTTTGGTAGATTAATTGTAGTGAGCCTTTAACTACTAAAAGATAAACACAATTTGAGGAAATCTGCGTACAAATTACACGAAATACCGCCATAATATATTTGACAAACCCCCAAAATATTTCAACTAGTAATGACTGTAGAAACCCAAGCCGTACAGTCCGCTCATTACCGCAGTTTATATCGTGCGTACAATATCTAAACATAATGATTATTCGCTAACACAGCGTGTAACCGGTTATAACCGGTATAATTGACACCCGCGCACCTCCGCCAAAAACACTAATAGTTACGTTGTACCGATGTATCCGTGGCTCATAATTACTGCCTTAGATTATTGCACAGATATAAACAGAATGTCAACTTGGTTTAGTCTTTGAAATATTGGAACAAATTTTAATGCTGTTGCAATTTGTAACATCGCCTGTAAAGCTGCTGCACTATGGTTGAGGTGGTGATGAGCAGCAAACATTGCATGCAGGGGTCGCGGTTTTGATTTTGTAGTACCGAAATACATTTGCCTGATTTAAAAAATATTATTATGGGTCTAAGTGAAATGTGTATTGGTTATCAATGTGTTAAAAGAAAGGACTAAAGCATTAAAGATTATTTACTTTGAGATTTAAACAATATTTATGACTATTTATCACGGCAAATAAATGAAATCTACCATTTCTGTTTAGCTCTACTTTATTAATCTTTTACAAACTGGAGTTTATAACGTTCCACCGCAATGTTATTCGCTCTTATTTACTCATGCAAACATTAACACACTTTATCCGTTACCCGTATCACACAGGAACTTAGTCTACTGCTTAATAACTTTACAGTGGCAAGACTTTGTGTAGAGCGGGTAGTGATGTTCCCGTAATCGTTACAGCGTACATGAGTAGCGGATCAGTGATAGCGGCGAGTGAATTATTTAGCGCGGCTGTTGCGTGCGCCGCACTACGCCGCCCGGCTGCCCTCTACCGTCGCCGTGGTGCTAATATAATGTAACACATAATGCTACTACGTTATCGAGTTATTGTAACGTGAGACTTGTGGTTATGTTGGACAACGCTACTGAAATACGAAGGTAATGTGTATGATCTTGTTTTGTGCTAGGTTTTTGGGTTAGGGATGTTGAAAGATACTGAGTATTTAGCTGTGATTGAGGAGTGTTTTCATATCTTACTCGATCGATTAAAACAAGATTGAATTTAACCATTTTTTGTGATAGAACATCAAAACTATTCACTTTCCAAAGTTATGTCCCTAAGGGTAGAGAAGTGAGTAATAAACGCTTGTAAATTAAAATAGTTAGATTAAACTTAGGCTAAGGACAACGTAACGAATAATGAATTATCATCTTTCAACCATACTAAAAATTAATAACGCTTTTGGCTCAATAAAAAATCTATCGAGCTTTTGACATTTGAAAAAGTAGTTCTATTAACACACGCTAGGGGCGCTGCTCATTTTCACATTATACCAGATAATCAACTAACATAATAATGTAATGTCAGGGTCAAGTGTAAACAAATAAACAGGAACATAAAGAATACAGAAGCGGCTCGTTACACAAAATAAAAGCACTCGCGCTAATTACCGGCGCGCTCCTTACAATGTAATTACGCGAGTTACCTGCCTAGTGTTACCCACTCCGTGTTATGTAGCTGCTATCTCATCTAGTGTGCTATTAGCTATGAATTTCAATCTTCTCAATAATGTTTGGATAGATGATGCATTGATTTGGTAATATAGTAAATGATTAAATAATTTTAGGTTCAATACCGGGACCGAGATGCTATTACTACTCTCGACTAAATATTGAGAAATATTGTATGAAAATCAAATCTAATCAAATCAACGCCTGTACTACAGCAGGCGCCGTGGGAACTATTTTTGCAGAACACTTATTTAAGAAGACAACTCCATAAAGATACAAATAACGGACATAAAGTACGACAACAATAATTGTTCCGTGTGGGAATCTAACCCACGACCTACTGATGCAGTGATAGAGGTGTGGCGACCAAAACAATTTTCCCACGGAGGCAGTCAATTTTAACTGTCAAACTTTAGATTCTCGATAGTACTGACTGCAGAGAATAGCGCTACTGAGAGGCGAAAAGAACCTGCATTTCTTCCAATACCAAATCACTTTCAATCATCTTGAAATTTTAATAAAATAATTCTATAACTGTTAGAAAGTGTAAAGAAAGCAATCTGTAACGTCCAGAGCGAGTCGAGAGTGATGATGAACGAACGAATGAATGAATGTATGCAACAATGGCTTGGGAGTGAATGGTTCACGATCGTTGCATTCACTTCTCATATTTTCAATCAACCGTCCAATTATTGATGTTACTTTATAGCTAATCATAGAAATATTACTACTGACTACTTCTGATTTCAACTGAGTGTTACTCGGAATTGAATCAGAAGTAATTGCTTTAGGGAGTCGTGACCTGTGTTTAATAGTTGTACATTATAATGTTACAGTTTGAATAGGTACTTTAAGTCTTAATGAAAAGTTGTTTTTAAGTTTGGACGTAATTTTTATTGTTATTTATTGTCGATCTTATGGTTCGTCGTATTGGTTTCCGGTATCTATTATTTTTAGTTCAATGTGAGTATTACACATTTCACAGAGCCAAGTCACCACAATAAACTATTGGTAGCCAGTTATTTACATCACAAAGTCTGCTGCTGAGAGAATATAAAAGTAACTGAACTTGCGACCTGTTAAATACAATTTAAATTGTTGTACCTAGTAGTTATTCCCAAAATAATCTCCCACTTAGATCACTCAGGAGAGCTAGTTAACACACATTATGAAGTACTTATGTAAGTACAAGTAAGTTCCACGATGTTTGCCTTCTAGTTCAAGTTCAAATAACTGTGGAGGTACACATCGGTCTAGCTTCGAGTCTGCTAGCTATGTATGTAGATGAGTGTGTCAATATTACATAGTACTTACTGCGTGATAATTATATTTAAATGTAGTTTCAGTCTAGAAGGTCCTGTTGAGGGGGATTTTGTGGTCTTTAAGATGCTATGCCTGTTCTCGGGAGTCGTGAGTTTGATTCATCCAATCCTCATTCAACTAATATAATTGTGTGATTCGTGACTAGTTGTGTCAGAGGGACAATATTCTACTACTATGAAATATTGATAAATAAGTAGCTATCGAAAACATGTTGTACGAAAATGTGATCAACGTCTTTAGCGTTATCCACAAATTACTGTTATAAGTTATTTTAAACGTCATTTTCTAATATTAGGCGTAGAAAAGCGTCTGTTACAAGTATGTTTATAAAAATGACTGTGACCTGTGTATAGTTCTTTGGAAGCCGTAACTTCATAAATATGTTTGCGATATTTGTTTTCATAAGGACGTGTAGCACCACGACATATTAGATAACCACAAATAAAACCCTACACACTCGTAGGACACTACAGCTGACTATAAGCGAAGGTATTAGTAAACGTTTGTATCTACGACGTGCATCGATTATTCATAGTCCTCGCTGTGCGGCGCTGACATCGTGCGCCGATATGTGATGCTACACGATAATAGATTACCTCGTGTCATCATACAAGGCAGCTGTAACCGTTGTCGTGGTACTTAGATAGATGTAGTTGTAATCATTGAAAGTTTAATTGGTATACAGTCCTAGTGTATTCAACAGCTGCGAAGAAGTGTTAAGGTCGAATTCTGGGTAGGATTGAATTAGAGGGTATTTTTTTTGACGCTAGTCGTCGGAGACAGTTTCACTGCGTTATAAGAGTGCTCAATTAACTTAAAAAGAGAGTGCAACTATGTATTGTCACTAGGCTACAGCTATTTGGTAACGAACCCTTAAGCTTTTACTAAGCTACAATTATACACTTGACATTGAATCTTATCTGTCTCGCTGCCGGGCAACAGTGCCTCTTCCTTACTTCGTAATGCCTTCTTTCTGGCCATCTTTTACCACGATGTACGCTGTCAGATACCACCAAACTGACACACCTAACCGTCTCGACAGCAGTGTTCGTCGAGTAGCCTAGTGAGTCAATTTTCCAACTAGTTTATTATGTAAACACTCTCCTACATGGTACCTTCAAACCAACATGCAATAGCACAAGCATCAATAACGATCTAAAACAGCGATTAACAGTTTAGCATCCTTATAGTTAAATACACATTGGTGTTGGTAATTGGCGCTGGGCTGGCTCTGGGCAGGCTCTGGCTGGCGCGGGGCTGCGGCGGCGTGTCGCCCCGACCGATATTAATTTACGAGCGCCGATAACCGACCGCCCCGCGCCCCACGCGCCCCACGCTCACACGAATATATTAATGATATTTGGATTACTACTGCCTAGCTCTGGGACCTTTTTGTTACTTTAGTTTTTGAACGGGTGTAATTCAATTGATAAGGATTTGGGAGGTTAAGTATGGGTTTTGGGGTGCTGATTGATTTTTTTTGTATAAGGAGTAGTTGCCTTTTTTTAATTAAACTATATGTTAGTACTTACGATGGACAAAATTGCAATAAACGATCATTACCATTTAGGTCACCAATACATGAATATTTTTAGCATATTTATTACATACAATTCATCTTTATAGAGATTTCAGAGAATTTTGCTTTGGTAGCCGATGTTTGTATGTTTGAAAACGCCTCGGTGATACATGAAAATTCTTTATAACGTTATCCACCAAACCCCAATTAAAACAAGAACACAAATAAAATTACATCACTATTACGACACACACAAGATCTCCGTCACCTAGAGGCGTCATTAGCAGCGAGACGAGACGTCAAGCCATTACACGTTGCTTAGATACTATTACATTAGTCTGTAGTCTGAGACCTTGGCCTACACTTCAAAGGCAAGGTGTTGGTAACGTGGTAAATAATACGTTTGTACACAAAACTAGTACACCCTGTATTATACGCACAGATGACTAGTAAACATCCTGTATATAATATCTTACTGCCCTGGGGTGGTATTGTGTATCTCAGTTGACAACCGTCTGACAGCCACTACGCTGCACATTTTTTTCTGAAATTATAAAGTAACATGTGATATAAGAGCTGCAATGTATTGCATAGTGACTATCAAAAACTAATTGTCAACTAAAATACGCAAAAGGCAGGCAGATTTAACATGAATTTCGAAGTTTTGTTGTTTATTCTTTAGCTTTAATTTTTGTTTGCTGTTACCTGCAAGGTAAATACATCCTAGAAAACTTGTATCCGTTTTTGTTCAGGTGGTCCCATATGTTGAGAGGACAAACTATCATACGAAGAGCATGCTACCATCTTCCGGACTCTTTTTGCAAACAGTCTAACAGCATTTAGCATATTATACAGTTTATTTTAATCAGGAATCGTATACGAGACCTTTTGATGTGCTATACATTAGCATATTGAGCATGAAGGCAGTATATAACATAATTTGCAATACAATAATGAATTCAAATACCAATTTAGTATGTAGTATGCGGTAATGAAGTTTATTGACCCCACACTAAACAGTAAAGTGTTACCTATTACCGGTGTAGTACGTGAATATTAATTAATGTTCGGTTCACAGCCAAACATGTAAATCAATGAGTCGATAAGCGGAACTTTCCGTGTGAGTGCACTAATACTATCTGACCTTTCACTCGCACAAAGCTGGTTATAATACCTGTCAAAACATGAATATATGCGTTTTGTACGCAAATTCATACTTGTATTATCAATCTGAAAATTGGTGTGACGATCTGTCTATTACGATATTACTCGTAAATACATATATAGAGCTAACTCTACGTAATTTTAACTTTTATGATTTTTAACATTTTTGAGCTTATGTAACAATTATCAATATAAAAATAATTACTTAATAATTTGAGTAATAAGTACTTTTTTGTTTACCTACTTTAAAGCTGACCAAAAGATTTTAACACCTTTATGAAAAATACGACCAAACACACATTTTATCTCAGCACAAAAGTGTGAGTCATAATTAGAGTGTTATATCTTCGCCAATACTGAGTAAGCACTAGTGATCGTAAACAAGGTGGGCGTGGGCACCGCTGACCAGCGCTGGACTAGCGTGGGCTATCGCGGGGACACTGTTGACTTAGGCGCTGTGCACACACGCACCTGATACACGCCCGCCCTAAACACATCTATTGTGTCCGCCACTTTATGAGCACACACGCGTTTGTCAAATGTATCTAATATAATATGTAGATACTTTAACTGTCTTGGATTTGATTTCCGTGATTGGTTAACCAAAAGCGTTTTTTTATATGATTTTAAACGCTATTGAATACATAAACTACCGCTACATGTACCTGAGAAAACTGAGGGTCAGTTGTGTTGGATTCATCTAATGAAAATAATCGCATTTGTAATCGAAGCGATGTATGCAACTGTTGTGACGAGGAGTCGGATTCGATTTCGATGTACAAAGTGTTATTAGGACCCATTTCTATCGGAGTGTTTGCAATAATTGCTAAGAGGTTGAATGATGAAGAATTAAATAATAACAATACTAAGGTCTAGCTGGACTATGTTTGGATAACTATTAGATGGCTTATCTCATTAAATTTTGTCAGTTATTTTCAAACATTTGCTATCAATTAATGAGGCAGATAAGTTATTTGACAGTTATTTATAAGCCATGATTCGTGAAACTGTCCCTAAGAATTCCACATTTAATACCATTACACATTCTTTGAAAAAGCGACGTATTTTTAAATCCTCGCTCTCCTTGTATTTGCCCTCATATCAATATCAAACAGATTTATTCCGTTTGTTCACAAAGCCTCCCAAAATAACACGGTGCAGCCAATACACGTACAGTGTCACACAGTCCTGTAATCACGTCGATGCCAGTCAGATCATGCGGAGATACAGCACGAATAAATCTGTGCCTCGGAAATTATAAACAAACATACAAACATACAAACACACAGACACACATACGAACAAAAGAGTTCACGAACAGAGCTCACAATTAAACCGTAAAGGCGAGTGCATAGCAACCTTTTGTGAAACTTTTTCGCTACGAATTATTTTTGTGTTGCAAAAGACTGGTATTCATTGAATGGAAAAAGTAATTATAATATAGCTTTTTGAAGTGATGGATACTGGGAGCCTTTCACAAAGATACAAGAGTCAAAATTTATGAAAATATTCGAAGTATTGTCAAAGTTACCTGTGAGTGTTGCACACAGCCACATTTTGAATCAGAATCAAAATTATATGTACGTTGTGGAAATTAGATACTTACTATTATGATAATTTTGCTTTCGTTACTCTATCACAGCACAAAAATAAAATATTTAAATTTATATAGTAAGGCCTGTTTCGAAAATTAAAAACATTTTCATATAATTAAATAAATCTAAGAAAATAGTGAATGTCGGCGTGTGCACCAATCTTAACATGTACGTGTGTGAGGAACATAATTAGGGCTGGCCATTCCCGGCTCTGTGACGTGTTGTTTTATAATTTATTAGGGGCGGGTGGCGCGCTCGTGCCAGCCCTGATGCTCGCGATAAAAGCCTCTCTTCTGCGAACTGTGGAATTAGCATAATAGAACATTAGTGGCGCCAAGCAGTAGCAGTAGTACCAGTAGGAGTGCATCCTTTGATGTGACCGACAAAAGTCACGCGATCATTGCAAGAATCTAACTCATTCAGAATTCAATTGAGACGAGCTTTCTAAAAGCAAAATTTATGTTTTAATTTAGCTGCAGTGAGAGGGAAAAACAATTTATTTAACGCTATTAAAATTAAAATGTATATAACTAAGTCTATAAAGGTTAAGTTTGAAACTACCAACGTGATTCTTAGAATTCCAAGCTGTTTTTTTTTTTCCTGGAAAATATTGTGAAGACCACAGGAACTTTTACAGCGTCGCTAAGTTAATAAACGATTAATTATCGTATGTGCAGCATTTTCTTAAACTGTAAGTGTGGGACTCAATTTCTATGTGCATCAAACATTTTTGTGTGGTCTACAAATATACGCAGAAGGACAGGAGTCAGCTGTTATAGCTTGGGAACTTAGTAGCCCTGGCATGCACCATTTATCCGGATTATAACAAAAAATCTGTATGTCTTAAATAAAGTAGCTGTATTAGACAGGTCACCCTCAGTTGCATAAGCCTGTGGGTCATTGATGTTCTAAATTAAAAAAATCATACCTCTGCCACCTGCGAAACTTGCATACAAGGTTCTCTACTAAGTTGTTGGACTATAAAGGAGCAGCTTAATAGTTTTCTATAGTGAAGAAAAGAAAGAAAAGCTTCTATCGTTTGCAATTAAGTTTGTTTTTAACGTGAAGACAATCAATCGTGGCACTAACACGTAGCGAAGTGAACGATCTTTTTAAAACAGTCGTTACTACTGATGGGATCGCTTTAAAGACCTATTGAGAACATCTCATTTGTTCTTTTAAAGTGCGTGCGGTACGTGTACTGCTTAGTCTGGATTTATATTGATTTAAGTACGTAATGTGATAAGTTTAGCTTTACAATAAATATCAACGTTAGACATAATACGAGTGAATGTGATTTACACTTGTGTTACTCTAGTAGCTCAAATCTTACTTAAGTCCATTGATATTTTACGCTGATGTTCATACGTGCTTATAGTGCATATGACTGGTCAAACTTCCAATCACCAAGTGTCTGACACTTGGACTTGAACTTCGCTTTATACTCAAATCTGCAATCTGCGCGACTGTAATCGACGTAAAATAGAAGATTAACAAAAAGTTATTAGCTACATTGTTCCGCACGTCCCGGTAGAGGCATGTCTCATAAAATAAGATTAAGTATATTTAGTTGTGAACAAAGTAGGCACAAGTCGTCACCCGGCGTCACGTCACGTCACTAAACAATAATAAAACACTTTAAAGGTGAAAGTTTCGTCGCTAACGAGTTTCCTACTCCCATTACTGCGCCGCTATCCGCCTCAACCCGCCGCGCGCCGAGTCCACGGTACACCCGCCATCCACCGAGACACGTATATTTTTACAAAATAAATTGTGGAAGTACTCATCTACTCTCACCTTACAGTTTTGTTGTTTTTATGCCGAGTAATAAAGCTCTCGTGGCCAAAATTATTTAACAATGTAATAAGAGCCTATTCTCTACCTGAAATAATAATCTCGACTTCGTCGGATCTTTTAAAGTCGCTCCTTAACTACCTCTGGCGTTTCTCTTCCGAAATATAAATGAGTAATCTGGAAAACTCGTTAGCGTTTCAAAAATCGTGTTTATAAAGAACGCGTGCGGCGCAATCATTGTGATATCCGCATTAGAGAGGCAATCACACGAGCTGATTACTCGAGATCATGTGAGCCTGAGTACATTCGCTATGCAAATGTATTCCGTTGTACATCGCGAGTTAATCCTCGACGAATGCTAAATACGTTAACTCGTGGTGCTACGCGGCTACGGGGCTACGAGAGCTACGCCGTAGCTGCTACGGAGAAAAACTGTACGGGGCGTGTGAGTGCGGGGCGCGCCGGGCCGCGGCCGGCAGTCGCGCGGCGCCCGCCGCATCGCACGCACGTCGTCTCCACGCCGCCGGCACGCGTGCCGCTCGCTGCGACCCGCCGTCTCTCGGACGAACAGTTCGAACACCTGTGACGTGAGGTCGGTGAAGTGTTTCTGTGTTATGGTGGTTCTAATGCTAGTGTCGAGTGAATTATAAATCGGGGCTACCTCGGAGAGCCGGCACCGCTCGAGGTGGGTTATGTATTATTAAGCGTATCGCTCGGCTGTCGTTCGGAGAGTTGTTAAGAGCCGACGAGTGAATGTTTGATGTGATAAGTCTGTGTGTCGCGAGCCGGATGTCGGCGACGTGTGCCCGCCGCCGCAGATAACCGCTCTGCTGTACACCCTGTACGTCCTACACGTCCCCACGCGAACATTACACACTCGGAACACTTTATTTATCTACTCGTACTTTAATCTTACACACTTGTGCTCTCATACATTAAACTTAAAAATAAACGAACTACTCTTTTTCCATTCGTTAGGTAAATGAGAACTATTTTATTTGTACATCTCATTTGCAGTTAGGAGAGAGCGTGCATTTAAAGAGGGTATTTGAGAAATTCTTCATTAGTGCGGGAGGTAAATTAAAGGGCAGATCTAAACACTCGCGTTGAAAGTACGCAGATGTAGCGCTGACACAAATTATGCTCTTTTCAGCTCCAATTATTTTCAAAGGTTTTCTTTGATAACGTATTCAGAACATAATACGTGAATAAATACATAATTATCTGCAGGAAGCGTTCTCGGTACGAGTCAAGTCAATCTTGAAAATAATGAAAATATTTTGAAAAGGGAGGATCCGCCGAGTATTTTCTTTCACAACGTTCCTACATCATCATTTTCGCTTCACACACGAGACTCTGAGATAAATATTTGGCGTATGCCCAGAATAATGCTTATTCAGCTTTTGCTTGTAAAGCGTTACTTGTCTTACGAAAAAGGAATATAATCTTCTATTTTATATAGAGCCTGCTCCCTCTTGCGTCAATTAGACCCGACACATATACAATAGAGTTCTGTTCACCCCGTTTCCAATTAATAGGATGAATGTAGAAGGAATCGGCGCGCGAGTAATTAATTCGGAGCTGGTAATTGTTATTAATTAATGGTGGCTGTATTGTTCACATCGACTGGTGCTTACTGCCAGCGAGTAACAACTAACACAGAATTTAAACTGAGATTTTGGAGCAAACTGTGTAGTTATGACACTTTCTACTAATACTATAAATAGGAAAGCGGGGTTGTAAAAACTACTAACGGATTTGAATGCAAGATTTTACTTAGTTTATAAACTACCTTACATTACAGTATTCTTTTCTACTCATGAGAATATGTAGCCGTAATCAAAACTGCGGACAGAAGCTAGTTTCATAATTTTTAACGGCTTAGAAGGTCGAGCAGACGATTAATCGCTTTCAAAAGTCTGTTTTTAATTGTTTGTTTAAGTCGAGTGTTCCATGATTTTCCCAAATCTCAAAGATTTGAGCTCTGGTTTGATTCTGCTCCTTCATCTTCTGCTTTCTACCAAATAATATCTGGCGTTATATTAAAATAGGACCGTACCCGAACAATATAATGATCCCTGATTAACTCGTGTTCAATCGATTTGAGATAATAAATTAAATTACGTTCTAATTTGGACCCAAATCTACTGGGAAATAATTTTATTTGGGTTTAGTCAGGAAATCTCAACGATTTCAGAAACATATTTCAAACTTTCTTTATTCGAGAGTTTTCTTCGAGAAAGCTATAAAAGTCTTAAATGTCTAGATTTTTCTTTGAAACTTAATATGATACTAGCAATTTGTACACCTTTTTACGCTTTAATATTTCTTTTACTGGCAAAGTTCGTGTAATAAAAATTATGACTGATTTATTTAACAGTAAACCATGGCTCCGCATGCGTGTAAGACATGATTTAATGTGGATTCATGGGGATTCGGGCAGACCAAAAAACGCCTTTCCTACGATCCCTGCGGTCTTTATTAGTATTATATACTTCCACGAATTCTCAAAATTCATAAAGATTTCATTAATGAAATAATGTTACTTATTTTCGTAAGAAAATATGTAGCACAGTTTGACAGGAAATTAGTAAAATATACTTTGAATTTTTATGGTTTAATGTTTCAAAATTTACTCCAAACGAATTATATCGCGTGGAAAATATCTTAATTAGTTGGCTACATTTTAAATATAATAACATACTAATTAGAAAGGCACGTAGCGTTTGAAGGCTCGTTAGATCTTAGGTTTAGAAATCTAGGTTCAATTAGCGAGCTTAGGGTGCCTAGCCTAATCTCAGAACCTAGAATGGCGCGTAATAAGAGAATATTAGGAATTTCTAGAAGGTATATCTGGCAGCCTGTAAAAGTTAATTGCTGGAGTCAAACGAAACTAAGAGTTATAATGAGAAGTAATTTAAGAGTATCTGAAAGTAGTTAGTGATGAGACTTTTAATAGAATTCATAGTAGTATTTGATCATGATTACGATTTTCTTAACGTTTAATATTTTGTTCTTTATGTGCAATGTCTGGAAACTAAATTTAGTGCTTTTTGAAAATCGTAACTAGATTTTTTTCTACGTACTGTAGTTTAGCATTTTATAAGTATGTGAACCGAACTTCTGAATAATCGTATATTCTAGTTTGTGTATTAGCAGTTTGGTCAGACATCCAAATATTTTTGCCATTGTCCCTCGGCAAATTCATGCTCAAACGAGACAGTATTTGAAAAGTATACTCTAAATTACTGTAAGCCAAACTTCAAGAAGCCTTCAGGCAATTTTCAGTCAAAACTTGAAGGCGAATATCTAAATATTATTGATCTCACAGACAAAATTTAAATCCGAAACCGAAATAATTCTTTGAAAAATGTTGTAATATTAGCATAATTGATTGAATCAGGCGTCACTCTACCCATCGTGGAATGTCGGCTCTACGAGATATTCTCATCCGGTGGACTCGAACAAATCAGATCTGTCGACTTCTGTCGATCTCGAGTTAGGATTACGCGAGACAAGGAATTGAGAACGTTTTCATTTTGTACAACTCTGATGGAAATATCTTAGGTGTTATGGCCGTACAGATTTTTAAATAAAACAAATGTTTTTGTGATTAAAGCGTGGAATTATGTAGCGAACACAAGTAGTTTGGCAAGATCTTTAGACAGCTAGTTGAAAATGTGGTGCTTATTTTTCTGACGTAAAGAGTATAACACGTTACTCTTTTGTTTTAAAGGGTTGGCAATACTCACACTGGGAATATATTTTGTTCTATCATAAAAGCAGGAACGTAGATTTTTTTTTAAAACTGTTGGTGGTGCTATTTCAACATTGATCGAATAAAGCCTAAGTGACTTATCATCATCAACAAGTGAATACCTGTCAAAACAAATCAATAACCAAACTTCTCAAATCATTCACCAAATGATTGATCTCTTCAAACAAGATTAGCTAAACTTATCTTAAATATGTACAATTTAACTACAGTGAGAGTAATCTCTCGCAAGTGTGGGGTCGACAGTGGTCGATTGTAAGCGTGATAAGCACAATAAACTCACTTTATGACGTCATTAAAAGTGCGGCTACGCTCTCTTGGGGCCATTAGAACAGAGATTTAAAGTAGCTTAGTTGTTGCACCGCTGCTCTGTGGCCTGATAAATAAGTGGGTGCATAAACTTAAGTGCCGTTCTGAGATGTACAAAACATTTTTGTGGAGCGCGATTAAGCTGTTTATAAGAGTAGTGTGTTTGTTTATGTGACCGGTAGTGTGTACAGATTTTGTTACGCCTTTTTTAAATGTGCCATATTGCTGTTTGTGTACCGACAAATTGATACTATTCTTTTACATAGAATTGGTGTCTTTTAAGCGTTGTTCAATTTTTATACAGTTTTATAGTAATTTAACAAAATGAATGCCATGTAAAGACTATCTGAGGATTTGCAGACTGTTTTCAGAAACTTAGACTATCCCACTATTTTTAGTGATTTGTAGACAAAGCCAATCAAACATATTTCAAGACAAATCTTAATACAATAAAGCACTTATCTTTCACAAATAAAGAGACAAAATAAATCAGAATAACCAAATATTACAGCTATTATCATAAAGGGTTGATGTAAAACCTAGACATAAAACCTATCTGTATATATTATCTAAATATCGTAAGGTTGTAGAGGACCACAGAGGTCAGTGGTTCACTCTTGTCATATTATGTTCGTCTGGACTTCGTCGTCTCGACTCATGAAAAGAAAACCGCGTCTGATTCCATATAGGTCTATTATTTGATGAATTGAAGCGACTTTTGATGTCAATGGAATTATTTTATTTTATTCTTGGACATTTTATTTGTAAAGAAATTATCGTGAATGAGAGTAAAAATTGTAGAGTACAAAGCATTGATTTGGTTGAAAGACTATTTGGTTGGTGATTTATAATTTGTAAAAGTGAAAAAGTTGGTTTATAAATAAATGATGACCATCTCCGTGGTCTGGGTGATGGTGTATGCAACTGCTCGAGGTCTTGGACTCGATTCAAACTCAACCCTATGCTAGCTGGTTGCATAGTTTAGTATGATTCTCAGATAGGATTAAATACGTTTATATTAAACGCTTGTAACCCTATGTCGTATTTCGTTTTTTTAAGCCATTACTGGTCAGGGATCTTCTCCCAAACGCCTCTACGTAAGAACTTATTTGGCAGTACATTTTAAATGTCAAACTCTCGATACTCGACAATACAGACGATACAGAATGGCGCTTTTGTATATAATATACCTACATTATTATATATTATATACAATAAACGTATCATTCAAGTCACTAAACACGCTATTGAAGTACAATAATATATAATCTGTATCGAGAAGCAATAGGTTGAGTTAATAACTCGAGCTCGTGGCTCTTAGCGAGTAGCGAGTATCGAGTAGGTAGAAGCGTGTAGTTTGTGCGATGGACAAGCAATTTGCCGCGTCATTGCTCGCTGCAATCTCCTGCATGATGTGTGTACTACCCCCTAGCTTGTACCCACGTGTCTGTGTGTCTGTGTGTGTGTGTGCGCTACGTTTAACCTGTCAATATTGTAGACGTGAAGAGATTTAAAAACTGAAGCGATTTATTGTTATGTGCTTTTCTGAAAGGGATGGAGGGTTAAATGTTGGTATTTTTCTATCGACGTTTTGAGTGCTTTTGTAACTTGAGTTTTGAAGCACCGATTTAGTTTAGTGTAGCGTAACTAGTATTTATTTAAGTAATACTTAGCTTGAAGATTATTCTACATATCAAAATTTTTGAAAGGACATTCCTCAATTTATAATCCTAGCTTGAAGTCGAAATTGACACAGTGATTTTATATACAGTTATGCATTATTCTATAAAGATTTTAACCATTTAGATAAAATCCCAATTCTTCTTCTATAGTAAAACTAACACGATGTATACAACAATAGCCGTACTAAGCCGTGTAATAGAGGCGGGCGGCTCGAGCCGTGTTTGTGTATGCTAAACAGCAGGTAACTAGACTCCTTGCATAGCATTACCGCGTTATTATCCTACACTTATGTTATGACTCTGTTCACTGACGTAGCAACTAATATAGTTGTAGAATAAAGTTATGTTAAGAAGGTTTTTATAGGTAAAGTGTTTTTATAGAATAACAGTTGAGTCTTGCGGCTAAGCTCAATTACGCAGTTTCTATTCCATAGACCTACCAATTAGGGAATTTTTTTTATTCAAATGTAGGTCTATACTAATATTACCCAGTTAATTTCATGAAGCCTGGTTTTTTACGATTTGATGAATATATTACTGATACGATTTTGATGAGATTAAAAGATAGTTGAAGAGTTTCTTCAAAGCACACTTTTTATTAATTAAAAAACACGATATTTTGTCAGAACTATGTGTGTCAGCTGGTTAATATTACAGTTATTTTATAGCAAAAAGCCCTGAAGCATTTGATCATGCTAGATACATAAATACAAAACGCATAATGAAACAAAAACCTATATGCTAACCTCACGAGTGTATGTTGCAATCAAACTGTAACAATATATTTTTGATTTTGACACCTCATAATAAACATGCCAAAATACGTATGTTGTTAAAAAAGTGTACCAAAACAAACACATTTTAATTTCAGATTAACATATCATATTATTATCAAGAGCTTTACTTTTAGATTTATTATAGTGATGTCTGCGTTAAAAATTGTCTGTCAATACTAAGAACACTATAAAATAAAATTGCATGTTTGTGGGTTGCTTAAGTTCTTTACGGACTAAACTTTTATGCCAAAGTCTATCGAAATAAATATGAGTTAATACAATACGTATACAATTTTTCATTTCCAAGTTAATTTTACTTTGTCGAAACTTTGTCTTTAACTAAATAATTCCTTCTCTCCATTCTGAGATTAATCTCATATAATGTAAACTAAGTAGGTATATTATCTTTCACTTTCTGTAGTTTCTTAATTATTCAGTGAAGAAATTACGATTATCTTATAAAAGTCTAAGTAATTATTTTAAAGTTTTTATCTGTCTTGAAATACTTTAAACAGTTCCAAATTTCACGAAAAAATGGTTTCATTTTATAAATGGCACAATCTTTATATGTTAAAACATATTAATATAATTACGTGCACAGTTCTCGTAACCTGTATGGATGTGTATGAGGCAAGGGAAGTTTGTAAGGATCGTACCAAGTGGAGCTCTTTAGTCTCTGCCTACCATTATGGGCAGCGTAATTTTATGTCTGTATGTATGTATATTACTATGTGCTAATTGGATATATATTATGTACGTTTTCGATGACATTGATAATTATAGCAAGTGTAAAAGAAGTAATAAGTTCCAACGAATTAATTTCAATTCAATTTAAGTCTTTTGTTGCCGATCGTGATTGATAGTTTTATACAAAAGTAGGTATAAATAATGCAATTAGGTTTAGCTTTGTGGCTGTGAGTTTGAAAGAATTCAATGATTGAATAGTATTGTGACTGATTCATCCAATCAGACGAGGTTATTAAAGGACATTTTATATTAAAGAAGATTTGAAAATAATATTAAAGGACATAAGTTTTTGAAAACGTAAATTACAGCTTGCAAAGCTATTACGCAGGTATTTATGATGAAACCTCTTGCAGTGGTATATGTTGCCATGGGTGGTCATAAGTTCGATTCCCACAAGGAACAAGCTATGTGCAATCTACAAAAATATAAAATACAATGTGTGTGCATTTGTTTCGGATTTTGGTTGTACTTAAAATGTTGAGTTTTCTTAGAGTGAGAGGAGCCTTACACAAAGAATAAAATAATTACGCGAATACAGCATGATACATAATATTATATCATTATCCCCAACCCAGCACTTGGGCAGCGTGGTGGACTCAAGGCGGTAAAGACCTCCTTCGGGAGGAGACCGTTGTCCAGCAGTGAGACAGTAATGGCTTACAAAAAGAAATCTGTTTTTCTCAATAATATGTATTAATCAACCTACATCCGAAAAGTAATTCAGATTCAATTTAAACAACATCGCATCATTCGTAAAAGTAATTGTATAAATTATAATTAAACACGATTTGAACGGTTCATTCGGACACGTCATTCAGTTTGTGTTAAAAATAAATACAATTTTAAGCTTGTTATAAGCTATTTAATTTAAAAGATTGCTATTTATAAATTAATTGTTCACTGACAGCCATGTCAGTTTGTTTGAACTTTACATTAATATTTAAATTATTAACTATCGGCCCGGCGTTGCCCGGTTTAAACAGTTATTTAACAAAAAATCTTTTACAACTTTTAGACACAAATGGTCCTCCTGAATCACCCTATCTATTTAAAAAAAACTGCATCAGAACATACAAACATAAAGACATACATACATACATACAAACATAAAGACAAGCGCGAGAAGCGACTTTTTTATACTATGTAGATACGTAGTCCACACTTACTATGAAACTGTCATGAAATTATTAGTTTCGTGAATCAATTACAAACTTAGCTTTCTTAATCTGTGCCTACTCTCATGGGAACAAAGCGTGTAATGTAATCAGAAACTTTGATACTATATTGATTACAATACTTGATTAAATTGTAAAAACTAAAAATTCTAACCAACTAGTTCTATGCAGTATTTGAGCATCGAATTTCTTAAATTGCGGTCTGTGAACTCATTGAAACCACATAGGCTCGATTGAAAAACTTCAGCAAAACTTTGCATATTCAAACAGATAGAAATACGGCAGCATAAATATTTATATTTATTTTTTTATAAAAGACAACTCTCACACTGTGAATTGCTCTTGTGTCGCGGGGATTTTTACAAACATACAAATAACGGACACTAAGTACAACCAGACCTGAAACAACTATTTTTGGATCGCAAAAATAATTGTTTCGTGTGGGAATCAAACCCACGACCTCCCGATGCACTGGTAGTGGCGTAGTGACCACATGAACCACTGCGCCACAGATGCCATCATTGAAAACAAACATTCAAATGCATAAAAAAGTAGTAATTTAATCTATTATCGAACGATTTATTAAAAGTTAGAATATAACCGAACGTGTTCAGCAATTTACGACACTTTTTATGTGAAAACTTGTTACTTATACCCAGAGTAATGCTGCAAAGGAAACGAGCCGAGAGATTTATCTCACTGTTCAAATAAATAGCCGAGATAACTGATCAAGCCTGAGATTATGGCTCAATTAAGATACAAAACGAACCTTGTATAAACTACTGAAACAGATAGGTATCGCTTTCAAAATGATATTATCTGTAGACTTCCAAACGGAATTTCGTAAAGGAAGGAAATCGTTCGAGATTTTACTCAGTAATTTATTTTCGTACGCACTCGTGCAGTGAAGATAAGCATCGTACTAATATTATAAATGCAAAAAATTGTTGGAATGTATGTTTATTTTATTACGCTTTCACGCAAACATTACTCAATTTATTTTGTAAAATTTAGCTACCAGTTGTTTGATAGCTTAGATAAACACTACAATTAATTTCAAGATTTGTTTGATATTTACTAAACACCGAAGAGAAACAAGTACGTTCCAAACTTAACAAAGTTACTGAAAATTCAAAAAATTGTGATAACAAACACAAAAACAGTCTTGTTTCTGAATTCTCTTATATTCTTTTATCGAATCAGAGTGGTTCGTTTGAAACGTTTACAGAAGGTACACAGTGGAACGCTAAACTCTCGATGCATAAAGACATTGAACAGATACGCTCTTTTTCCTTATTGGAGTTCGGTGATGAGCTCTAACGCAATCGTACTTGACTTAATTGGACGCCACTCTCAGCATCGTAATGTGAAACACATTGTACTAATTAAGAAAAATAACAATCTAAATATATATAACTTAAAGGTGACTGATTGACTGACATAGTGATCTATCAACGCACAGCCCAAAACACTGGACGGATTGGGCTGAAATTTGGCATGCATGTAGATGTTATGACTTAGACATCCGTTAAAAAAGGATTTTGACCGATTCTACCCCCAAGAGAATAAAATAGGGGATTAAAATTTGTAAAAATCCTGTCCCAAGTTACAAACCACGCGGACGCGATTTTGCTTTGTTATGTAGAGAGATTAATGTCAAAGTTGTAGTGTTGACTAAGCTTGCTTAGTGTCATAGTGGACAATAGCAACTGAGATTTCGTGTATCTACACTGAAAACATGAACACTTTTAAGTCAAATACTGATTTATTTAGAATTCTTACTGCAATAAATACAAAAACAGTAACTAATTGCTGCTGTCGTATTGCGGGGCATGGATTTCTTAATAGAATAAAAGAATTTGAGATGAGTGCGACTTTAGTCCAGGACGCTATCTAATGTGAGTTACGAACTTTTCTTTTAACTGTGAAGCAATCAATCAGGAGTCAATTTTCTCATGACATTTTCATATATCTTTATGCAAGTGACAACTATTTATAACTTCGAGTTGGTTCGTTTTGTGCCTTAGGTTTGAACTCTCAACTTTCGTGGGAAGTCAAAGCACCTGGCTATTACTGCTAACAAAAAAATATTCTCTTCCACATAATGATAGTATTTTGACATGTCATTACATATTCAAAGTAAGTTATAACAAGTTGTTAATAACACAGAACACATTGTTACAATATAGTTGCGTCTACTGGGAGAGTCCCGCGTCCACTTGTCCGGTAGAATGTTCGTGGCGGACCGTTAATGATTAATGACGTGACGTGACGTAACGTGCCGTGAGATGACCTTCACCGCAGTCTACCTTTGTTCTATAGTCATATTGAGAACAGTGGAACGTCTCGATAGTCCGAGAGCCCACTACAGGGTGTCTATATTCATTTGTTTTTAAAACCTGATAAAACTAAAGATAGAGTTAACTTACAAGACGCCGTACTAAGTTCACTTATTCATTTTTCATGATTCGTATACTCTAAATTTGTTTAGACAACTGATTGATTTGTTTAAAAAAAAACAGTTATCAATTCGCGCAGAGAATTGTGTCATCTACATAATTACCAACTTGAGCAACCTGTTTATTGTACTAGATATGAGCAGATTTTATACGACACACTTTTACACTGAATATGTGTTGTGAAAGAGAATACATATTTCCACTTGAATCAAAAGAGTACAGTGAGAGAACGTATTTCGGTAGAAAACTACATGAACGAACACAACTCGCGGCAGGATCTCAGACTATAACGATATAACAAGACAAATGCTGAAAATGAGTAGGAACAAAAAGTAAAGGAACCAGCCATTCGGCCGGCTAACAATATTACTTGCGAGAAAAACCGGAATGTTCTAGAAGCAGTACAAAAGGTCGAGAGAGAGGGCACGGCGGCAGAGAGCTTAATCACAAAGAAAGCAAGACTAGTTTTTATTGAACAAACGACATAGTATTTGCTATAGTTAGTGTCGAGCCGAGGCTGGAGGAAATTGTACGTCTACTTTACACTGTTTATTGTTAGTGCTTTATTTTGGTGACGAGGTTTTGTTGCTGCGGATTGCCTGATTTTTAAGGGTAAACAGAATTTTGTAGGAACAAAGGTATTTGAGAGAGACTTTTGCCAAAAACATTTGAAATTTGTATAATGTTCTGTCAGAATTATTATCATTATTTTATTTTATTTTTTTAATTTTAGAATGCTCTTGTCTTGCATCAAAACAGCTAAACATTTAGATAGAATTTAGCAAGAGGATAGATTATATCCCGGGAATATATAGGCTAGAAATATATAGGGAATATATTAACAACAACAAAAAATATTGTGTTTGGTCGTCGTAGGCTGATGTAGCTGTGTCAGCGATTACGGCCAGGGTAACCCGCGCCGAAACCTCACGTTTTCCGAGGTAAAATGCGTGTTCGTGTTAATTCCCGTAGTGTAACATAAAATGCGTCCAAGTTTATTTTATTTACCAATATGTATTAAATATTCAATTTGTTTACTACCAACTTTATTTATACGGGATTAAAAATACACACTTAGATAAAATAACCAGACTCTCCCAAATTACTATTTAAACAACCGCACTAAAGATGAGCGCACAATTTCCGAGTAACTCTTCCAACAGTCAGCTTTTAAATTCAAAAACCGTTGCCAAATAATAATATAATATCTGCAGGAAGAACGGCAACAAGTAATAATTTAGCTTTACTCAACGTTTTCATCAACTCACTCATTTTGAATACAAGATAGTGCTTTTAAGAAGCTGTTACCTACTAAAACATTTTGACCTAGTTCAACTAACTTCCTTGAAATGAGCCAAAACGAGTTTAACGTTAAAATATTTTTATAAAAACTTTCATTATTTATGACGCGATCTTCGTAGGGTTAAGTGTATTCCCTAAGAATTATGACCCAAAATATAAGAAACTTTAACTACGTATTGAAATATGAAATATGAATCAAGTTTATTGCCTTTTCCTGGTGCAATATCTTCCAATAAAGGAACTGAAGGAACAATATATCACGGGACACAACAAACGAAACTCGAATACAATTGGAGCCCCTCCCGTATCGCGAGTTGCACCGAAACGGCACCTTGAGCGATAAATTATTCGCGTCACGCGGCAAATATGACAAGCGCACTCGGAGGGAAGAGGAAATAGGCCTTCCTCTGGCAGGAAAGAGGCTCGGCCGAGATTCGGCTGATAACGCGCCAATAAACCAGCTTTATGCGCACAATAAAAGCCAAAGGGCGCGCACTCGCCTCCGCCGCGCAAATTGACGCGCCGCTACCAGCCAGCCTACTACCCACTGTTCTACAGTACTTGCCGGCGGGACTACACGATACGTCACTCCACTTGTTTTACGGCTTATTTTGGTATCTGTTACTTGAATACCGATATAAGTATTCTGTTGGGATATACACATTGTTTTTGTAATGAAATTTCACGCACCTTCATGAACAAAAAATATATATTCCTGCTCGGAGCGAGGGATTTTTTCCCTAGTTTTTTATATGCGGATACAATTTACGTATGAAAACATAGACAGTAAATATTCAGTAATATTAGTGGAAGAGTTTACGAGTTTGTTTGTTGGAGGTAATCTCGACGAGGGCTCACAGATAAGGAATATCCTCCGGTACTGTTACCGCGGAGTAGTAAATATGGGAAGAGCGGTAATCGTATTAGATATGAAGGAAACCAGGTACGCCTCCACACAATGTGGTTTTACTACGAGAATGTCAATCTTATAACAGCTGGCTCGAGTTTCAAACGTTAGGGTACGGTTATGTTTCGGGTTGAAGGTTTACATTTCTGTATAAGCTGATGACAATGTGTCAATATGTAACATAGTTCTACCTCATGGATTTGTTTATGATATACAGATTCCTCGTACAATTTTATTTATTTTACACTATTTCCTGATAAAAAAAAGCTTTTGCCTAGTAGTGGGATTCTACGGATAACGTAAATGATTATAAAAAAAAACAATTTTATACGACTTTTGATGGATTCAAGGTCTAACCCCTCCTGCGTTTGAGAGGAGTGGGATAGTAATGAGATAAAAAAATATTTTTGAATCAATGTAACTACGGCTAGACCATGAAAACAATAATTTAGAGCGTCTTTCGCAAGTAACATTATGTGAGTAGAAACATATTCATTCGTTTGTAACTTAATAGGTTAATTTGAGTAGTAAGCCAGCGATGGCCAGGGCTCGCCAGTCAGATGCCATATCCATTCGCCCGCAAATGTTATATCGGAAACGAATAAAAATAAATGAGTAAAACCAGATAGAGCTCGCCATCAAACGACATACGAACGTGGAAGAATTGTATGTCTGTTTGTGACACTGTATCTAAGTGACGATTATGATATCTGTAATATCCAAACTAATATTATAAATGCGAAAGTATGTTTGTCTATCTTTAAATAAAGTTTAATGCTTACCATGAATATAGTCGAAGACCTCAAACGCAACGCTATGCAATCTGGGGGCACGGAAGTGCCCCCGCAAGTCGAGCAAAAAAAAAGCGGCACGGCCGTAACATAACATCCTTTTCTCGAAGCAATTCGGGCTATTTTTGACACCCCTATAATTTCGTTGTGGATAAAACAAGAAGCCTGGATTTTCAGCAACTAATCAGTCATTGTATAAACACGGTATATTTAAAATTTCAGTCAATTTGAACCAGTAGTTTAAGAATGACAACTTGTTAAAATTTTGAATTTTGTCACTCACTGATTCACTGACTCACTGACTCACTGACTCACCGATCATCAAAAGTCTAAGGTACTTCTAGCAGACTTAGAAGCTTAAAATTTAGAATACAAATAGGGTTTAGTGTCTTAATCATGGGAAAAATTTAATATTTTCTAATTTCGGTCCAGTTTTCTAAATACACCAACTGCAACAATAACTTTGTAATCCCATATAAATGTATAAGATTACAAGGTTACATTTACAGTTAATGAATTATTATTACTGTAGAAAATAAAATAAATAGGTGTAAATAGGTACCTACTATATGAGGCATAACGGGAGGGGGTAAAGGGTGGGTAAGGGTGTTTAGCCCATGAAACTGAACAACATTGCCATAAGAAAATATGTTGAATTATGAAAAAAAAAGTCTTTCCATACAAATTGGACTTATGTTCGCTCTACAAAAAGAAGTGAGATGCCATCAAAAACATTCTGTAAAAACCTCAAGTCTCGCCGTAAAAAGTTGTAAGATCTATATAATACCAAGTCGATTAATCTATTTAGTCTCTACTTAAAGGACCTTCTGTCTTAAGTTATTACGTATGTTATTATCATGCCAATTTAAAAAAAATACCTTTAAAACAAATAGATCGACTTGGTCATCGCAAGAAAACACAAATTCGCCATTATTAACATTTCAGGAGCATTAACTTCTAGTCGTGCTGTGTAGTGTGATACATACTAATAATCAAATCATGCGATGGCCAGGTCGGTCTATTTGTTTTAAAGGTATTTCTTTAAAATTGGCATGATAATAACATACGTAATAACTTAAGACAGAAGGTCCTTTAAGTAGAGACTAAATAGATTAATCGACTTGGTATTATATAGATCTTACAACTTTTTACGGCGAGACTTGAGGTTTTTACAGAATGTTTTTGATGGCATATCTTTTAATGCGTGAGTTGGGCAGAATGTGCAATCAAAACTTTTATTTAAGAAAAGAAACTGTTTTTAAAATTCAGTTACTTATTTTATACATTATTACGTTTTATTTTGAAAAAAATATTGTAGATTAAGTCGCAGGCAACGACTATCATAATATCTGAATTAAATGTCCTTATAACAGGCTTAAAGGCTTAAAAACTACATGTTCTCGAAAACTTACAGTTTATTCTAGTCCGACTGTACAATTGTATTATCTGGTTGTAGCACTGTAAAGGCTTTAAAGCAACTCACATCGAGACACATGTAACACAAGCTGTAAACATGTGTCCGTCAATCTGTCCGTCCGAAAGTGTACACTGGCGTTAATGTCGCACTGAGCGACCATTGTGAGCTAATTGAGCGAGCAGCTGAGCGTAGTTGTGCGCAGTTGAGCGACGGCGACGCCCGGCGAGCGGCGCCGCGCTAATTGTCTAGTGATACTGTTTGTGTTGGCACGGGTTTCACACTGAAGGTGTTTGTCAATACTACTGTTACGGAAATAAGGTGTGTCGTGTGATCGAAGCTAGATCAGAGATGAAGTAAATATTTTGCAGCTGTCCATTAAATAATTAGGTGTCTTTACTTAGAAAAATTGTCGCTAGGATCGCAGAGGCAGTTTTGCCTTGTGGATTCGATGTTAGCTGAAAGTGTTAACGGGTTTTTCAACCAACCATTTTTGGCATAATACTTGTATACAGAACCATTAATCATAACTTTAACGTTGTTAACCCTTTTTGTCATTAGACATGTATTTCAATACCGCAAATGAATCTATAACTTACGCAAAATTCATTAAAACTATGCACTTAAAACAAACAAACATTGGAACTCGGTTTTTCATACTCGAGTACACCGCAAATATGGAGCGCGAAGTTAGCCGACGTACGCGACACCCCTACCTCCGCTGTACAATACTTGTAGTAGAACTATCCACGTAGGGTTGCTACCGCATACTTGCTTTGTCACAAGTATGTGTAGAAGCAAAGTTTGTATGAATGGGATGGATATAGTTTGTATGAAGGCCGCGGTTGGCAAGCATGTCTTTGGTCCCAACACAGCCAACTGTCGTGAACTGTGATAACGAAGTACTCGCTAACTAGTCGTATTAGAATATAGATAGAGTGCTCACAAAACTCTGTACATTTTACATCTGTTTACAAACTGAGTACACCGTTTGATAAATATAACAGTATCATATGTAAGCACGACGTGGTTTGGTATGACAACTGTTTACTGAGGTCGCAGGTTGAGGAATGTGTTATTAGATCCCCGCGACGTTTAGTTCAAGTAGTATGTAAACAGTATAAAAAGAGTAGATAAAGAGATTTGTTGTTTCTTTCTTTTAACCCACTAATGCTTTGTACTATGCACTTGTCTAAATATTTGATCGGATTTCAAGAAAACAATATTTATGGTAGCCACTTTTATGAAAAGAGCTACATGCTAAAGGTTATCTAACATAGTACAACATACATTCTTATCACAGTACTGCAAGAAAACTATGAAATAGTTAGAGCCGTTTTAATTATTCCCGTGAAATATTTCTCATTAACACATAATATAGTGATGTCTAACAATACAACCGTCACCCACACTTCATTAACTAACATAAGATGTTCCATTAATCTCCTTTGACTGCGCTGATCCGGCTAACACGCGCTCACGGGCGCTAATAAGCACTAATAAGCGCAAATAAGCTATAATAAGCGCTAATAAGCGACGTAATCCGCGGACAGCACATCAAACACTTGCTATAAACTCATTACGGAGCCGTCTGAGATTTCATTATCGTGAGATCAAATACAAAGAGGTAGAATGTGTTGCTATTTTTATACTTGATGTCTTAGAAATAGAACATTATTAGATTTGAGGTTCAGTGAGCGCTGAGATTATTACTTTTGTCCTTTTTTGGTGCTAGTTTGTAATAGATATGGAATCTATTAATAGAAATAGAGTGGAATAACTTTTTCTCAACTCTTCGTTCCCGTAGAAACATTCCCCAGGGTAAAAATAATTCCTTGTTAGTTTAGGTTGTAATAAAAAAATCACGCCATTCCATATATTAGTATATGAGTAAACGATAGCAAAAGTCTCCAACCCGCTCCTGGCCAGCGTGGTGGACTCAAGGCCTTACCCCTCTCCGTATTACCTTTGCCCAACTGTGGGAAAGTTATGAGTTAAAAGAAAAACTTAGGTTGTAATACATCTGCGTAGCAAAAGTCATCCAATTCCATTAATTAGTATATGAGTGAACGATAAAAAAGAACCTTCATTAATCCTCACAAATTTTCGTATTAAAGATATTAGTAGAATCTAAATAGTTGCAAGAGATTTATCTAGATCTCGTTAGTTGGTGAAGTAGTTAGTTATTTATATGAGCCGGTGCAACCTGTTGCAGCCGCGCTAATTACGACTGCTCCAAATTTCTGGTCATCATTAATTACTCAGCGAGAACTGTGCTTATCAATGGAGTTAGACGTCTATTAGTCTTTAGACGTATACCACACCTAGCTTTTCTGCTACTGGTTAAAAATAAACTTAAACTTGAAATGTTCTTCATTATACGGATTTATTATTTTGATAAATAATGTAACGTCAGATGCGTTGTAGTCATAAACGATAGTCCTCCTGTATGATTGATGTATGGATGTGAACGAAGCCAGGGAAGTTTGTAAGGATCGTAGCAAGTGGCGTTCACTGGTTTCTGCCTACTCATGTAGGAAAAAGGAGAAAACCTATCTTTGCTAAACAGTAACTATTATGTGACATTATACGTACATACTAAAGTTTGTAACTTATATTGTTCATTCACAACTATCCAGCGTCGTTCTCATCAAACACTTTGTCCTACAACGGTACCTTTAGAACTCCCTGTACCACAAACACTAACACAGAGTCAGCGAAACTTCCCGCACCTTTATATCTCGCCAAGATTTTTTCAATTTTAATTGAAAACTCTTCAACTTTTAATGAAGGGAAATAAAAGAAAAGTTGAAAATTAAGCGCGCCGGAGTTGGCCTCTTGTCTTAATTAAACCTTAGAGACTTTACTATTGTTTAGTGAAGATTTCTTTCCTTCAGGTGCGAGGCTGATATCGAGTGCTGATAGCGTTCCCTCGCTGCCGACATTGTTTACAGAGCGCGATAGCTCGGCCCTCACAAAGGAGACGACTTGCTAATGCTATTGTTAATCTCCAAGAGATGTTATCTCGGAGGTTCGATTTAGTTTTGGTCTCGTTATAATTGTTCTACGGCGATGGCGTTTTGTTCGAAGATTACGCTAAAAGCTCAGATTGTTTATTGATTTGTGTCAGCTTTTATTTATAGTTATTGTGATTATAGAAGCGTGAAGGATTTGGAAAATATTGTGTGTAACTTTGATATTTGAAGACAACTGAATATATTCACATAGTAGTTGTTATCTCATAAATTCAACCTTAAAGGACAAAGCTAGGCGCAGACGAAATCTAATTATAAAAAAATCTTTTGCACACAATATCTCGACACTCCGTAATACTTATAACTCACTAAAAATGAATAGTAAATATTCCGAATAATACTCTTTTATATTAAAAGTGTAACAAAGCCAGACTATTCTCTATTTGACCTAACTTCAATAACCCAAAATTAAATACTCCGCGAAAATATACATTCTTTACGAACAAAGAGAAAGGAAAGGCAAATAAATGCTAAAAAAGATTACTTGAGAGATATTTTTATTCGGCCAACTTACAAGCTGCCTAGATACTGTTTGCATTGTAGATTTCAGAGTACCGACAAAAAAGCACTCTTAACAAATTCAGAGTGGACTGTACGAGCGTTTCTTGAAATTCAGCCGGTTTTTTAAGTTGAAACTATGTACAATTTTCTGCGTGGAACGTACAATGTTTTGCAATTTTAATGTTGGGTGTGTATGCCTGTTTCAGTTTAGTTTTATTTGTTAACAGCTATTTGTGTTTGAGCTACACTTTCGCTCGTAACTTTAGATAGTCAAATAATTGGTGTAAAGTAGTTTTAGTGTTTTGTATCACGTAGGCGAATAACTTTAAAAATTTTTTCATTATTACGAATCGCATAGATCCATTAGAGATATCTTCATAATTTACTTGACAATAAAACCTTGTGTTCTCAATACTCGGTATGAGGAACTACCTTAAAGCATCTCCCACTTTATCCTTTTCCAATACAAATCAACAAAGTTAATTATAATGTACCTAAAATGACAACATTATAGCTATATTATTATATTCTTAGCTTTATTATTATTAGTAAACAAAGGAAATAAATAAAGTAATACATACAGTATTTCCTTCACCCAATCTGCGATGTATCGAATGAATTCATCCGATCGTACGATATAATTGTATCCAAGAGAGAGTGGGACAGCACGAGTGTGCGAGCGAGACGGTGAATACAATGAGGAAATACAACAGAATACAATTAATGGAATAATAATAATATTGTAGGCAACATGATGTGAGAGAGTTCTACGAAGGCTATGTTTATATTGTTCATATTAATGAAATATTTCATCAAATAATATTATTTAGTTTATTTGAACGTAAAAAAACATCACCTTCGCAATAACAACATGCCTGTTAAACATAAAGGTTAGGGCAGAGGTGTTTCAAATACTACCTACGTTTTGCCATTTACAATGTTCCTTATGTGTGTTAAAAGGCAAGTATATTGCCATATATATAACCAACTCCGAGCTACTTTGTGTCGCGAGGCCTTTTACAAACATACAAACTACAGACACAAAGCACAACCAGACCCGTAACAATTATTTGTAGATCTCACAAATAACTGTCCTGTGTGGGAATCGAACCCACGTCCTCCCGACGCAATGGTTGGGGCATGGCGACCTGAACCGCTGCCATAAAATGCCATCTCTTATCACACTGTGACATTACACCACATTTCAAAACAAGTAGAAATTAAAACTACCTACTGTGTTGACAACACAGCACATCGTATGAAAGTTAAATGAATCGCGCTATACCGCGTTTTAATTAACGACAGACATACAGACAAACTGACAACCCGACATGAATACTTAGTAGATGAATTTTTGCTTTTTGAGGCAAATTTTGGGAAGTAAAAACGAAAAGTTTGTACATACATTCATAGCATCACGCCTTTTATGCTCAAAGGTGTAGACAGAGATAAATGAAGGTAATACATCCAGGTTACACAATTGATAATCTTAGTCTCAAGAATAATGCGGCTGCTAATGTCCATATGAGAATATTCTTTCAAATATAAATTAGAAAAGCCCATTAGAGCTCTGCCGATCCTCAAGCAATAAACAAATACCACTGTTCAGACCACAAAGATAGTAAATGAGGCTGAAACTACATAATTATGTGGTTTAAAGCAAAGTGTGGCCGATATGGGCAAATCTTATGTATGTTTTTTCACTCAGATTTTTCACATCGTTATGAAGAAAATGTTTATAATTCTATTCGATTTCGCACTAAAACAAAAATAAAGTAATTTGTTGTTGGACAATTTGAACGCTTCAGAGGATTTGTAAATAACTCAATAACTAGTTTACAACTTCTAATTGAAATTGTCATTAAAGTCGTTTTGAGTCCTAACACTGGTTAAGTATCAATTTACAAGCAAATAATACTTTTTAAAGGTTTTTTCAAACCAATAGATTAAATTCTAATTTAATGCTACATACATTTTAAAACTATTTAATTTCAGTATGATGTGTACAAACTGTAAAACTTTTAAAGCTTTAATTTAATGCTGTTTATTAATTTACCACAAAAATATACAAAAGCAATTAAACTTAATTCCAGTATATACTACTATAAACAGAATTAATTAATAACTAAATAATAAAAATCATCAATTTCTTAACCAATAAAACAATTATAACATTTTATATTGCATCACTATTATGTTATCAGTCTGACGTAAAATTGTGTTGTAAATGTGTTAGGTAGTTTGACGTAAAATTAGGATTATTAATTGACATAATGTATCGTTAACCTCAGCTTGTATTACTTTCCTCCTGGCCGTTCTTGTAATTGCAATGGACGTTTGGTATATAGAAATTATATAACTATATCAAATTAATCCATAGTAATTTTATTAAAGCCCCTAAATCGCTTTCCAAACCCAAAATTCCATACAAAAACATAACACCCAATTTCCCAAACGCTAAGACAATGAATATCTAATCGCTAACACAAACCGCACTTAACCGCTTCGCTAATAGATCTGTCACCGGCCGATCGACCGATTCAGGCCGATCAACCGATTGAACCCACTCGGTAGAACCCGGCCGGTAGAACCGTCGTTCATAATTCACCCGTTCATTATTCCCAACAGTGTACGCGCGGGTTTATTGTTCAGTTTAAATTAATTCCCGATCAGCTTTTAATATGCACGCTCCATTTATTCTGTGTCCGTTTTAGAATCGATAATTTAATTTTACACCGTGGCCGCTGTTGGGTGTATTGTCGGTCGTTGCCTCCTAATATGAACCTGTTGGTGAGGATTAGCTTACATTTATTAACTGGTTGCGTTTAGTCAACGTCACTATCGAATTTAGCAATACGGATAGAGAACTTATTTTATTTAGATTTTTATATAGTTATTTCTTATTATGGGTACTCTACAAGTGAATGACAAAGAGCAAGAATAAGTAGGTACAGGTATTTTGCGAATTATAAATCTGCCAGGCAAGTGAATAAAACTAAAAAATTACTCGTATCTATAGAGTTCAGTTTTACTTTACATACACCAAAAAACCAAAATCCGAAAGTGAAACTGTGTAATTTCAACTGTCGATTACGCAAGAATGATAACGCTTAGATTCTATACATCAAAAGCATTAGAGATGATCAAAATAAAAAGTAAAGTATACCTACCTAGAATAACTTCAAAAGGCTTTCTACATTATTCAACATACAATATCGTAAAAGCGAGTGTGTAACCGCAGTTGGCAAATGCACGGCAGCGTGATGGACAGTGACGGTAGCAGGCAGACAGACGTATTGGCAGCAGTGCAGCACCGCGGAACTTCGTATACATGTCCGATGTCCGCCGTGCACTTTTTCTGGAACGTGGCCGGTAGATTGACGTATGTACTTTTGGCTTGGCTTTTATATGAACGTATGGTTTGATTACGAATGGACACGGCAACGAAACGGCTGTATATACAGTAGTGTGATTTTCTATAGTCGCTACTGTCAACTGTCGATAGGCGATTGTAGTACACAAACGGGCTACTGGTCTATATATTGAATGTCAAAATGTAAACAATCAAAAACAATTTTATATTTAGTCGAAACAAACTTGGTAAATTCAGGTTTGTATTAAACAAATAGAAAAAAAACATACAATTATTACAAAGTTGTTTGATGATAAGTGTCTTAGTACTTAAAATAATTTATTCTGTACTTATTTCTCACAGCTACAACTTTGATAAAAATAAACTCAAACGAATTATTTTATCTCATTGAACAACATACACGTAATCACATTACAGAAATAAATATGATCAGAGAATACCATCAAACATTTGATATTCAGTAAAAATGTACTAAAATAAAAGCTTTTAGCGTTATTTTATAAACGGTAACTGTTGGTGAGTATGAACCGTTGAGCGAACTTCAAAGAGTCTTAAGTGGAATTAAGTTATGTTTATAATGAGCAGATCGCGAGCCCTCGATACTGTAATATGAAGCTTTAGGCTCTGCTAAATATATTGATGAAGTTTTTGAATTAAAATTAATTTTAAAATTCATAACGTTTTTATGTTTGGCGACCCATTTATGTATTGGTTTGACCGTTTTAGATGAATTTATTTGGAAATTTTAAGGATTGATTATGCAGACTTTTTTAATATATAAACGACAGGCACATAGTAAGGCCCAACACAAAATTGCTATTCGTGTATCACAAAAATATTCGACAGAATTTGACATTTAAAATGTACTGCAAAAATAGTACCTACGGCAACCATTAGAGGCGTTGATCAGATTTTCATACAAAACTTGTCGATGGCTAACCCGTTGTCGATAGTAGATAGTGTAAGAAAATCACACTACAGGTAACCAGCTTAGATTCCGCACTTCTAACACCGTTATAATAATTACCAAACACAATTATCATATCAAAACTGAACAGTAATTTAATTCACCATCAATACTAGAAACTGAGTTAAGTGATACTTGAAGTAAACATTTATCTTAAAGCTCCCGTGATCTGAGGAAGTAATAATCAAACTAGTATCAAGACGTTTAAGTCTACTCACTCGGCTCGAACTGGTACTGTTTGAGTTTGTATTCGTAAATACGATCAAAGTTTATTACTAAGTAACAAGTTGATAAATATTGATACTTTTATATGATATTAATTTTATCGAAAGGATGTAGCAGAACTTTTACTTTGGAGCAATCGTGTTGAGCATGTTTTTTATTGGTTTATAGTTATATGTAGATTACCTTAATTGTTACCAGCGGCACAGAATAATAAGTACTAAAGTACCAGCGGCCCGCCAGAGATTCACCCGGTTTATACAGTTATTTTACACAAAATCCTTTACAACTTTTACACATAAACCTGCCCATTGAAAAAATCCGCATCAAAATTCGTTGTGTAGTTTGAACGATCTAAGCATACATACAAACATAGAGAAAGATGCGTGAAGCGACTTTGCTTTATACAATGTAGTGTTTTTTCTTAAAGGCACCCATCATCATGCAGTCACAAGATTGTAGTAAATTACTAAAAAAGTAAAGCGCATTTTTTATTTTCCTTCGATGCTTTAAACCTAAAACTTTACCTTTTTTTTTGCAAATAATTGCAAGTTTGTCTTCTTTTGACTTTTACACTACGTTTACCACCATCCACATAATAAGAATAGAAGCGAATGCTTAGATCAGAGACAGTCTATTAAAGTATCAGTGCGATGAGAGATGAAGGTCGTCGGAGGCTTTGTGCTGCACAATGGGGTGACTATTGAATGAATGCTCTCAAGTATAAGTACGACGCTCCGGTATAATTGAGTGGCTATCGTAGAGCTTCTGTTTGCTCAATCAGTTTGATAGACGATTTTGAAGTCATTTGATATATTTAATTGTAATATGTATATTTAGTGATTTTATGATAGTTATTTTTTTTTTTTTTTATATTTGGACAACTCACACACGGTCATTTGATTCCAAACTAAGCAGAGCTTGTACTATGGTAACCAAATAACTGATAAACATACTTATATACTTCTAAATACATACTTATATAGATACTTTTTACATCCAGGCTTAGAACAAATACTCGTGCTCATCACACAAAATGTTTTCAGTTGGTCTCTAAACCTTCTAAAACCTCTAAAACAACGGACACCAATCAAAAAGTAGAGAAATATATCAACAATTTCCCGATCATCATCTCATATGTGTGCAAATAGCAACAGTACGTTATAACGCAGCACACAACCGCTCACTCACAAGACACGCTACAGATCCGTGCATGCACTTGCACACAAGCCAGTCGACCGACACAATAGCGCCGCACTCCACTGAACTAAACAACCCTTAAACACCCCCCTTCTTAACACTAGCACACATTAGCACGTAATTGTAATACTCTAACGAATGCTCGACGTTCAATTTCACACAAGCGTTTTAAATTTCGAAAATGGTTATCTATATTGATTTTGGGTCTCTCGTTATTTGTGTCTGCGAGCTGTAGAGTCTTAAATCGTGCCCCAATACTGTTTTTAATTTCTGAACTCTACATTAAACTGGCCTAAAAACAGTGCACACGCTATCACCGATCAAACTTGATCTATTATACAATAATAGTATACGGGAATCAACGCGAAAATTAGTTTTACCTTGGAATGCCTGACGTTTTAGTACAGGTTACACTGGCCTTGAAAGCAGGCTAAGAGAAAAAATTACCTTTTAAAAAACTGTTCAAATGATTCCTACAATCAATAGAAAACTGAAAAAATTCTGTACATTTTGTATTCATTCCTCGTCGCGTCTGCTTAACACCTTTCACCCGTTCCCTGTCTTTACTCCTTAAAATAATACACATTCCCTCGATACAAAATATCAAGTGCCGTTCAATATTCGGTTCTTCAAGAGCCCTAGAACACCTCAAAGGTTTGTTAAAATAAATACTCAAATTCACCTCAATGTGTACACACCTTTACGGATAATGTGACCATACATTGTTCGCCTAATGGTTTTGCCTCGACCTGGAAACGAACCCGCTGTGTATTTAGGTTATATCAATAGTTCTCTGTTGTTTTATACGGAGGCTCTATTCAACTTGTTTTCTTTTCACCGTCAGAACGTCCCAACTAAAATACCTTTGATCGTGATACTCGTACTTGTGAATACTAAACGAAATCTGTGTTTTTCATTTTACTAGTAAAAAAACATTTGATATAGGTTTATTCAATTTCACAGAATCGAAAGGTATGTCTACTTTGATAGGTAAACGCTTGTTTTAATAGAATCAATCTAACTTTAGGTATTTGCTACAGATTGATGTTATCATATTTCAGATAGATTTTAGAAAAACGTTTTCGATATTTTCTTATTTGATACTGAATTTTAATATAAATATGAAAATTGTTTTCGTATATAAAAGACAAAAATATATCTTCTTTTCAAACTACAGGTCGTTTAAAGAACTTTTACGGGCTCTTTGAAGCTAGTAGGTACTCAGTTTGATAGCATTGCAGCCATATAATATATGTATTTGTGACTCCATCAAAGACAGTTAAGTTCGATAGTTTATTGAATCCAACAGATATAATAAAGTACAGAATATTCTGTTACACCACAAAAAACGTAATAACACCCTCTCTTGTTTCACTGGGAGCGTCAAAGGGACGATACTTCGACACACGCGCACATATTTCCCAAAAAAAGTGAGATGTCCAAAAGATTTTCCTCAAGGAACCGCCATAACCTATTACATATTGATATAAGAGTACGTGACGTTTAGTTATGGAAATAGCGCGGGGGTCACGCCGACAGATGGCGCGCCGACCCCTGGCCCCCCGAGGGTCACCAGGCCATCCCCGTGATTGATCGTGGCCCCCTCCCATGGGAAAAATCACGGTGCTACCTTTTTTCCCTTTGTGACAAAATGAAAACGTTACCCAGTTCGACGGAATCTTTTTCGGCTTTTGTCTAAAAATGAAATGTGGATGCGTTTACAATTGAATATTTTTGGGGAAATATATTTTTCGGTGCAAGTTTTTGTGAGTATAACTCTGAAAAAGTGGAAGTGTAATCATGCTCGCTGTAACGCAACCTGACGGTAAATGTATTTACTCGGTGTATTTTTATCGGCATGATATCGCTGGGGTGCAGGTATTGCGCCAAATGACCTGGCTTTGAGTCATGCAAATACTTTTTTTAACCTAGTTTGATTGCCTAACAGAGTAGACTAGTTCATTTTATATCCATCCGTTCCATATCTGTAAATTCTGTCACCAAAAAACTTAAAATTTATTATCACTCCATTTAAACATGCACACTTCAACTCTGCCTTTACGTCGCTGAGTGTTTCCTAGGCACCATATATCATTATAAGTTTTTGTTATCAACGGTCGTGACAAAAACATTCCTAACAAAAACTCAAACTATCCACAAGCCCTACACAAACTTTTCAGCACTAAATTACATAAAAACTGGCGCTAATCCACACTTGAACGCACTAAATTACCATTTAAATGTAAAACTATCACGAACAAACAGAGGCTTAGAGTAATTCCCCCGGATCGTGGGAGTAGCGTCGACTAGCGAACTTAACAATAGGCATTATTTAAACGGCTGTATAAATTAAACTATTACAACGGCAGATACAAATTAATCAATTTCGGGTAGTGGCTTAATTGAGTGTGCCGTTTGCGAAGTACTACGTTATGTTGGATCATGTTTCATGTACTCTCGAATTTACTAGTACGTTGTACAACTACGCTCCAAATTAAACACTTGTAGTTTTTTTTTAAGAGTAAGTAAAAGTTACTAAAGCTTTTGAGCAGCTTAAATGTATTTTAATAACTACTGCTGTAGAATCAACAGCAAGATAAAGATAGGTTCTATCAATTTAATTAAAACAGGCTATTTAAAAACTATGCCGACTTTTACTATTATTTTTGATTAACATACTTATGTATCTACTGGCATTTGGAAGTGGTCATTTAAGCCAAGATATACATAGATAGATATTTATAGAAAACACTTAAAAAAAGGTAAAAACTTTGTAATATTTACTATTAAGTAGGTATGTGTCCCCCCACGTGGGTGCCAAAGTCCACGTGCTATTAGAACTAGTGCACACGTGCGGAATCACCGTAACAAGCCTTTGATGTATTATATATAGTTCGACTATTATTGCGACGTACAATACAAGTTCACTTCATCAGCTTCAGAAGTTCTCTAAGAAATGTTACGTAATCATTTGAAAGTTGTGAATTGACTTTTCTCGTATATCCTGATCTTGAAGAATAATGCTTACCTCGTACCTCGATACTGTTGTAGGTGTATTGTGGAATTAGCAGTATTAGTGCAGTTAAGAGCGACTACAAATAACGAAGGAGATACTATTTTTTCTTGAGTCGAGAGATTGATTTTTGTTTAATCGGGCTTAAGATTCACGTTCTAAAATTAGCACTCGCGTTTAAAATGTGACTAGTGATAAGTACTATTAAGATAAATACAAAATTCTCCCAAGAATATCTTAAGAAATGAACTTATAATTATATGTACACATATGTGACCTTAACACGTTTATTATTTTAAATCAATCTCAAAAAAACTGTTCAGTGATGATTGTACTACTTTAACAGAAAATGAAACTGACCGCTTTCACCAGTCCGTTTCATATAATATTTTTTTTACTGCAAATTGTTTTTATTCACAGCAAATTGTTTTAACACCATACTATCACCAAGTTCTATTGCATCCATGTATCGTACAAAGTCTTAACACCTCCTTTCTATTTCAGGTAAGACGACACAAGACACAAGACACAAGCGACACGAGACCACAAATGTGCACCATCAAGTGTAACGACACACGCGATTACTTGCTTTATCACTCTCGGACACCGCACACTGTCCCCCCGTCCCCCCGTCCCCCCTGCGGTGACCACGATGTTGTAACACCGAGATATTAGCGCGGTTGAATTTGTATGAACTGAGTGTGAGTATAGAAATGAGTGGAGTATTAATAGTATATATGTAGCGAAACTTATTTAGTCTTAGCCTACCACGGTGGGAGATTAATATGTATAAACTAGCGGGCCTTGTCTTCATCCAGTTTTAAATGTAATTTTTCAAATATTCCTTACAAAATTTTTACACAAAAGCCGTATCTAAGTTTGTGGCGTAGTTTTAAAGCTATACATTCGGTCAGACAGCTAAAAGCGACTTTGTAGTTATAATAACAGCTGCTAGGGTTATTTTGATCTAAGAAAAAGTGGGCAATCAAGATAATTGGTTAAATTGACTTATAACCTTGTTGTTGATATGATCTTCATATGATCCAAAACTTGTTCATTTAAAACATTGTCTTCCAGGGAAACGTGATTTAGAGTACAATTAAGATTTTTTCAACAATTTACAATCCGGATGTGGAAAACGAATAGGCGTCCCTAACAACCACACAATTATGAGTAGCAATTAAACGAGCGTATAAAAAGTATGGTTACCCTCATGTGAAGTAAAATATAAGCGGGGGCACACCGGCGTCGCGATCAATCATTTCAATGACCGCGGCTCCGCGCGTGTATACACGCCCTGTGGGTCAAAGCGGGATTTATGTACGCACATAAATGTACACACTCATGTACACACATATACATATGTATATATTATGTACTACTTCTTTATCGTGCTTCGTGTTATATGGCTTTGAAATTCAATATGGGACCTCGTCAATGTGATTTTAAGGGAAAAATCATGGCGTATTTCCGTATTTTGAAAATCTGATGTCATTACCCCGCGTAAATATGTTGGTAGACTTTGTTGTGGTGGTTTCACGTGGTGTACAAAATTATAGGAAATTGGAGATGAGTTAAAGTAAATTTATAAAGCGCTAAATATACTTAAAACCCAAAACAAAGTTTTACAATTTTGAGAAATGTATGATTGGTGAAACCGGGCCTTTTTTATTCTAGTTAGTAATGAGACAATATGTCCTATTGAGGGACTTTCTCTGTTTCCGGAAACCTAGAGAGAAGAGGAAGTTAGAAAAATGTTCCCTAAATCATCTTTTCATAGTTGTATGTATTAAAGTCTACTACAGTAAAAATCTATAAATTCCTAATGCATTACGAATTATAAAGTTAAAACTGTCAAAATAACTAGCTTATCATACGTTAGCAGAGTATTTTCACATTCTGTTGGATTGAAAACTCGACCTCTCGTAGTTTTAACGACATCCATATTTCATAGGAAGTTAAAAGTTCGCTCCTGAACTAATATTTATTTTATGAAGCGAAAACCTGTTGAAAAACTGTTGCTATTACTTTCAGAGATATGTAGAATGTTTCTGATGCTGATACAGCCTTCAAATGACAATTGGTTAATGTATTTTTAGTACTTAGTAGCTCAACAGTTACACTATACATCAACACTATACATTTTGAAATGTAAAAAAAAATGTTGACACCTAAGTCTGATCATGTGACTAGTGATTAAATGTTGTTTTTTTACCAACAACACCCAACTTAATCGTTTCTTGCGAGTTTTTCAGCCATTGTCCATCTTGCATATTTATAATAGACTATGTAGTAAAAGAACTCTAAAGCCCAGTGGTTACCTCGTGAAAAAAATAATGAATCATTTCATTTTCATACATCCTTACTATTACTAGCAACGATGGTACCGAAAGCTTAATGAAATTAGTCTTCTAAAAGAAAAAAATATCCGTTAACACCTAATCTTCGCTCACAATATAACGATATAATAATGTCCACTAACTATCCGGTCCATTGATATCGTACAGTCCCATCATCGGGCCATTCGTCAAGTTTTTGCGTCAGAACAAACTACCTTTGTTTACCGGCCGACGCCATAAATCAGAGCGGTGTGCTCGCCGATAACTCGCAGAGAAACTGGCCACGAGAGGGTGAATCTCGTTTCAAGGTAAAAGTCAAATGAGTTTGCCACACTTTGGGTAAGGTTTTGGGTAAAAACTAGTTTTTGTTAAAGTCAGATTGCCAGAAGTGATGAAGGTATCAGGACTTTAGGCTGGGGAATGATTTCCGTTGTCAGCAATACGTTAATCAGCTTTGAGAATATTTCTAGGTGTAATTAGACAGGTCAGCGTTCACACTAACTGGAGGACTGACGTTGAATTATGGTTTTGTAATTTGTTACATAACCCGTTGCCCTACGTGAATAACGCGACACTGTGACCCCAAACACGATTTATGTATAGACTTATCACCAACTTTATTTACATCAAGAAGCAATCTATGACATAACGTGGCTTTGCTGCACTGCACATAATCTAGATTCACCTGCAAAACAAAAACAACGCAAAAAATAGCTTTTACGAATTAGTAGTAATAGCCGGACAAACGAGAGACGAGTGATCCAAGGGTTTCGTTTTACATCACAAACATACAAGAGTTCGCAAAATAACACGTTATTCAAACAAATAACAGTGGAGTCCGTCACGCTAGCTTTATAAAATACAAAAAAAATTGCCTTTGTCGAATCCTATTGAGTTAGGGATCGGGTTTATTGTTTGTCATATAAAGCCTCCAGTCCGAATGGTTTGTACGCATATTTTAATGTATTGTGGCGGGATCATGGTCTCGTGTCACAAAGTCGGTATTTGAGCGCAAATCTCACAGATACGGTAGAGGTAGATTTGTTTGAATATCTCTTTAAGTTATTTACGTGGGTTTTGGAAAAGGTTAGTGTTTAATAGATGAAGAGAGTACTTACTTGATTTTTCTTTCTAAGCAGGTAATGGTATTTTCTTAAAGATATCTGGATTTTTTATGAAAGCTAAATTGCTTGGGATTTTTAAACGTAATTTCGGCACAGTTTAACAACAAGCAGCCCAAAGCGCGACAATTTAATAGTATATTTGAAAAACTTACCCCCACACTGCTGCTTTCCTTATAAAAGGAAACGCCGCCTTGACTTTCCTCCTGAAACAAAAATAAGATAAAACATCAAAATTAATTCCAAAACAGAATATTAATAGCGCTCCTAAAATAACATTTTACACAAAATATAATCAGTACAGATGTTGCTCAATTGAAAAAGCACAATAATAAAATTAATTTGTATTACCATCTGCTAAAGAACAATGGCAAAATCTCATACATCTAAATCACTAATTTTAAAATGTTGCGTCTTTAAATAAAACAAATGTTATAATATGCAGCATTAATTCCCGACTCTAAATATATAAATATGTTCATTAGGCGCGCCGGAGATCCTGAGTAATTTGAGTTTATATTTTTATAGGTTATGTCATCATCACTTCATTAAAATGTTATAATTGACCGTTAGCTGTCAATTACACCCTGTATTACTATCGTCATCGTAGTGAAGTTGACTGCCTTAACCTTTCGAGCAGGTATAGCCCCAAAACTAATATGTACCCAGAGATTTCCGTATGGTAACCTCTGGGTCTTATGTCTACATTTCCAATTCTTTGCGTTAATAAAGAGATAAAGAGCCGATAGCTGCTGATAAACCATTTGTAGCCAACTTCACTCTCCTCTCAATATTTTAATTGAGTCATTGTTCCTACAACTAGACTGTTATATTATAAAACAAACTGTTTTATGGGGTATTTAAGTTATCAGATAGTATAAATCAGCTTGGTTGTAACAACAAAGGTAAATAAAAAGTGAAAAGGTTATACATTATTTATTTCTTTCATACACATCTCTGATTATCATGTCATTTTAAAATTCAGTTGGTACATTATCTTGATGCCTGGGCTATCCTAAGTACCAGACTAAAGTCAGCACAGCAGCCTATTGTACGAGTATGTCTATCCACCGGACAACCTATTTTCGTGAGATATGTTATTGGATAAACCCAGCTAATCAGCAATGTGGCAACTCTTGTATTTTGTTCTAAAGCAGGGTATCAGCGGAAGTTATTCTATGTTACAATTCACGCACAGAATTCGAGTCAGTCTGACACGACTTCCCATACTTGAAGAAGTATTATACTAGTTCACAAAATCCAAAAAGCAAGGGAAACGTCCATGATGAATCAGTAGAAGTCATGTAGATGCAATCCAAATCGAAATCCGTTAGAGATGCAGGGTTGACAAATAGAGCAGAAATCCTCAGTAAGTCAGAGTTGTTTGAAAATAGGTACGAAAAAGCAATAGTAATCGAAAAACACAACAACACGTCAATGCCGAAAATCACCAAACGTCAACGACAAACAATCAAATCGAACCGAAGTAGACAATATATAGTTGCCATACTTTAAAAAGATAATACTACTAAAATATCTCTGTTGACTGTAAATATATCTTTGTATGAGCAAAATAAATGAGAAGTTTTCAGTTTATTAGTAACTGTTTTTAATAATTTGTCATAACAATATATTTCACGTTGAAGACTATTTAGTTTTTTAAACAATTAAATAGACAAAGACAACATAAATCTACTTAATAAACAACAAAGTACCTAATGGCAACATTTTTAATCTAAAGGAAATGGAGAATCATTCTTAGATAGTCAATTTTTTACTTTTTGTTTAATCTATTAAATGTCGCTTTCAGAGGTAAAAATGATATTCCTGAAATTCATACGATAATTAATAAAGTACATTGGTAATATTGAGATTCGAAGACGCTCAAAAAATATAAGTGATTTTTTTGCCATTGTTCTTTGTGGAGGCAGTCTAAACAAAGAGTACAGTCGGAAATTCCTCCGAGGATTATTAAAATAGATTGAGCAAATTGAGATTGTTAATTACGTTGTATACTTTACTTTTAATTCTTATTGTATTATAATTATTTGATGAGGAATGAAGAACATTTATCAAGTGCTAATCTGCTTAAGGGTTTTTAAATAGATTTTTAATTGCTAGATAATTATATTGTCGCTCGATAAATACTTTACTCCCAGATAAATCAAGGATAGTTGATGATATGCATAGATGTGTGATATTGAAGATAATAATTTGGTTGTATTCAAGCCATAAATTGCAATTATATCCTAAGACTTAAGTGTAATTAAGCTTCGTGTTAGGGAATTAATTAACCACTCAATGTGCTATGGTGACAACAATGTACCTATAAGTAAACATACAGGATTGTGCATTAGTGTAATCGCAAATAGCTAGGAAAAAATTCAAGAATCTACTTCAAAAAAATTGCATTATCTTTTTTAAATTGAGTGACTAAACCGATTACCATCATCATGAAATTATTTAACAAAACAAGTACAACAGTGTAATAGCTACTTCAACAAAGTTGTTTCCCCGAGCAGGAAGTTTACAAGCAATAACTGGTATCAACAAGATCCGCGCTGTAGTTACAACATAAATCCGATGACCGCAGTCCGACTCTCGTCTTAAACAACAACTAAGTACATAAATCTAACTTGTCGTATTGCTTCTATTGCAACTCGATCTGTGATACTGACCGCAGCTTGTGCTCAGAATATTGGACCACGTTTACAACGCTACGTGCATCGTGTACACATAATAACTTTACTCGTTCTCGCAAAACGAAAGTGTGCTATGCACTCGAATGCCTTTGTTAATTCTCTTTCTTTGTATAATACAGGACCCAGTATATTACCTTGCATGACACCCTTCAAATTAATGAACGATCTCAATTTTCAAAGTGTAGCTTTTCTATTCTTTTCGCTTTCATGTAATTGCGAGTCGAATTTGTGTCAAAATTGCCCATGCCACCGGGTCACCCACTTTGTATTTGCTATCTTAATTAACAAAAACAGAGATATTACTTTCAACATGCCTACAAAAATGATACACAGAAAAAAAGCAACCCCAATTTATGTCTCATAAATGTAGTCGAATTAAAATTATATTTCCAATAACATATTGATGTCGACCTACTTTCATAACGATAACGAATACATTGAAAAACAAATACAAAAAATACCGTTGAAAATATATTGTGAAATATTTTTGCGTTCGTAAATGTAGGGCTATGATGTTGGCTCTAAAAATGTTACGTTCAGCAATAACTCAGTGTCTCATAAAGGGTAGGCTTCGTTCTCGAGATATACTGGCGGTTCATCATCATCGTGTAACGCGAGGATCGACGGGACACCGACAAATCTACATGTTAGGAAGCGAACAGACAGTCGCTAAATTCGCATATAACACCACATAGAGCTGTAGTTTTGTTGGATACTTGTTAGTGCAAAGTTAGAGTCACGAATTTGTTAGTCGTTTTTTGTCCAATCGTGCTTTGTGCTGTGCTGAGGACACGTGAAAAATCGGTGAACATATAAAAGAGCATTTCAGCTAAGTCTAGGAAAGTTTAGGAAAGTCACGTTTCGAGTTAGGAGTCCATGTTTTAATGGCAGCATGAAGATAAAAGGGTAATAGATTTTCTAACACGAGGATGAAGGGACTGCTATTAAATAATATCTTGAACTAGTAATTAGTAAACTTTATTCAAAACAAATCAGAATGTTGTATAGATAATGACAATTTAATTACCAAACTTTCGCAAACAACAAAACTTTTTGGATCACGCGAAGTAATTTGGACAATACATTATTTATGCAGAAAATTCTTGTCTAACGTAGGGTAAACCAAACTATTTATTAATTTCGCCGTGAATTCGCATTCCGTTTTCGCAGTGACAGTGTGCTCTAGGTTTTACAAGAAGCAGTCGCCGGGGACGACCCGAATACAAATTGCTTTCTCACTTGTCACCCAGTGATCACGGCTTGGGGGAATATATAAATCCCGCCAAATAATATCGCGTATCAGCGGGGGCCGAAATAGCGAGGTATCGGTGAAACAGTATGTGCCACACACATTTTGCATCACTACCTATTATGGGACTGCGGAAGATCTAGGATATATTTGCAGGCAAAAATAAGGAAAAGATCTAGAAATATTTTCAGAATGTATTTTAGGGAGATTTTTGCTGAGCGTGTTGTACTAGAAATTGGAAAAATCTTGTTAGTATTTTTTTGGCTTTAGCTTCCTGATATTAGTTTTCAATATGAAATGCAATAACTCCTGACGACATTTCTATGCTAAAAATATATCCTACTAAAAATGCCAATCTAACATTACGTAACATCAGTGCCATTAAATAAATCTATACTAATATAATAAAGCTGAAGAGTTTGTTTGTTTGTTTGATTGTTTGTTTGTTTGTTTGTTTGTTTGTTTGTTTGTTTGAACGCGCTAATCTCAAGAACTACTGGTCCGATTTGAAAAAATCTTTCAGTGTTAGATAGCCCATTTATCGAGGAAGGCTATAGGCTATATAACATCACGCTACGGTCATTAGGAGCGGAGTAGCGACGAAAAATGTTACAAAAACGGGGAAAATGTTGACGCATTCTCTTAGGTGACGCAAGCGAAGTTGCGCGGGTCAGCTAGTGCGATATAAAGCCACTAACATCAACTTTATTGTAGATCTAAAAGACACTAAACTGTTGGATTATTGACAAGAAAAACAAGCATCTCCTGTAAGTATTTTAGTTAATAAAGAAAATTAAAAAAATATTACAAACCATCAATATTTTACTTTACGTAATATAAACAAGCCTGCATGATTTATTATGAAATATTATCAATAAAATGCATTGGTATCGCTCTTTCACATCGCTTCAGCAGCTATGGAAATTAACTTAAATTCTCGGAGTATTTGCACCGTGTAATTGAAGTGGATAGCGGAACGAGGCACGGTAATGCACAAACATACATACGTACATACATACAAACAGACTGAGAGCTACATGTATGTACTACATGTTTGGCACCACGTTACAAGTGGCAAAATCAAACACTAGCCATCTACAACGAAACTACGTTTATCGATATACCTGATTTACTTGTTATCTATACTATCTATACTAATCTATACTAATATTATAAAGCTGAAGAGTTTGTTTGTTTGCACGCGCTTATCTCAGGAACTACGGGACCAATTTGAAAAATTCTCTCAGTGTTAAATAGTCCATTTATCGAGAAAGGCTATAGGTTATATATCATCACGCTATTACCAATAGGAGCGGAGTACCAGTAAAAAATGTTACAAAAACGGGGAATATTATGACCCATTCTCTTTTATAAGCAGGGTCAGCTAGTTTTTGATGAGACTTTTGAATATTTAATCTACGTTTATGTATAATGATTAGTTACGTAATAAGGTGGGTTATGGTTTTGACTGTAGACATACTAGGTAGGTCAGTTGAGTAGTACTTGTAACCGTTAGTCCTGTATGACAATGAAATGAGATGTGAATGAGGCAAGGGAGTTTGTATGGGCCTCAGTCTTTGCCTATCCCTGTGGGAAAAAAGCGTGATTTTATTTATGTATGGAAATACCAGGTACGTTATATTATTTGTTTTCTAATTCGTGTATTATTTCTGTTCATTTATTTTTCTACCTTTATCATATTCCTTTGCGTTTTCTCCTTGTGTTTTCATAAAGCAAAGATTCTTTTTTGTGTGTATTTTCTGGTGTTTTCTTCAGGCTTCCTTTTAGCCGAGGTGCCATTAGTACGTATAAAATATGCCATGCCTCGTAGTCTAGACGTATAAAGCATCCGAACAGTTTTTGTAGGCAGGGAGCCGACTCAGGGATTATATAAGGCGAAGAGCACACGCGTCAGCTTTCCACTACGTTCACACGATGTGATTTATTTTTGTCAAAAACCAATAATGGGGCTTTTGGACTAGATATAAGTATTCTGCATTATTCTAATTGTGTATGACTGAAATTCTGAAGTAAAATATACCAATCGTTGGAAAAAAACATATTTTTTCCCTCTTCTGTTTTCCATCCTATCTTTCTGGATATTTATCCCTTAATATGAAGGGGTTAACTTTCCTTAAGCTTTCTCTGCACTTCGCCCTCTTTCCGGCTTTCCCTTTTCGAGACATTACATAATTTAGAATAACCCCATGAATAATAACACTGTTGTTTTCAAGATTTTTAGTAGTACATATTATTATATTGCTCATTTAGTTCTAAGTTATGAATAACGCTAAATAATTTCGTTTTTCGACTTTACTTACAAACAATGTTTTTATTATCTGGGTAGTTCTATTGAAAAAAGCATGGTTTCAAATAAGTACCTCTTAATATCTCAATGATTGAATAATTCTCTAAAACATTCTTTAAAAAAAATATCGGTAACCTCAAATAATTTTTTACCTCAGAAGTTGTTTATTGATGTTAACGATAACATTCAGTGACTGAACAATTCTAAGAATCACGTGTATTCCTAGAAATGTTATACCCCAAACGCCTGAATAATATCACTGAAAAATCACTATAAAATACAAAATCTAGAATGGCTACAATAATACATATTGAATTCCATATTTTTGGGAAACTTATAAACGATAAATAATGTTATATTTTCAAACGTTTATCGACCTCAACGGGTACAGAAGGTTTGCTAAAAGATCGACCGCTTTACATACTTACCAAAATACACAGCACCCCAACGGTGGAACTGGATTTTTTAGTCTCACTATAGTTTTATGCAGATAAAAATGCAGTCACAATGACTAAACCAGCAAATTCAATATCACAACCGTGCAATACACCAAACCAATTTAAATTCACCAATTAATTCCACAAAGCCGCGACCTCCCGCACTCCCGTCGCGGACGTCTCAACAAAACTAATGTCATATCAAGTCTAACAAATAGCTACTTTTGTTCAACTACCGTCTTTTATTTCAGACAATTGCTTTGTTCGTGAAATGTTATCATTTGTTACAACGATATCACGAGTGCAACTGAGGACGGAGGAGAGATACACTCAACTCTAGAGAAGACGATATAGATACAGGAAACTTTACACAAGTTTAATGTGTTGTTGTACGCGTGAACCTGCTGTACTCAACCAAGTTTTATCGTGCAAAGGAGATGGTGCTATACGGCATGTATAGCGTTGTCCCTCTCTTTCAACTAGATTCGTTCAGATTCCAGTTCACGAAGTCTGTGTTTAATCTGAACAAGTTTTCTACTTAACATCTGTCACTGGAGAAGAAAACTCGCAACGAATAGTTTTGTACATTTTACAATTGTACTTGTTACACTTTGAAGCTAAATTATATGAGTTTGTTTTGTTTTTGTGTGGGGAACAGACTTTAAAGTTACCTAAGGCTAGGCTTTGTAAAGTTTATTCTTTCAAGCTTCGAGATATCAAGCTCACGCATGGCGTTAATTTTTTTTCTGTGTATTGGTTACGGTAACGGTTGTTTCCTTAGATGAAAAATGAGCCTCATAATTAATTCAATGTTTGAGATCCTAAAAATGTCACGAATTCTGTTTAAGTTATTGAAGTACATCATTTCTATGCATTTCCTTCCCAACAATAGAATTCCCACCAAACGAAAAAATTCCAAACATTCAATAGTCAAACGTGCCATTAACGATGGACTTCCGAATGAAAAAGAGTTCAAATAAAGATAAAAATATATCGCCAAAGTTACAGAAATGATTGATGACGGCCCACTGAAGAATGACACCGAACGAGTGATATTAAAGGAATGAGAGTAACACGGAGACGTAATGCGAATCAAATAAATTCACACAAGCATGAAATTTAATATAGATTTGTTGGAAACAAGCTGAGTGACGTAAACACCTGCTACCTTTATACTGACTCTTTTATACGTCTTACTTCTTACTCTTGTGAATGAAATAAGGTAGAACAAAACTGCCCAGCGTGCGTTTTGTGTGTCTCAGTTTGTAGTTTATGTCAATTTGATAGCCACTATGCAGTACATTGCAGCTTTGATATGACATGTGACTCACTATCATTTTAAAAGAGAAGAAATGTAAAGAATCGTGGCTATCAACAGTTGTGAACCGAGATATACAATAAGCGACGGATGTGTGAACTCCACAATATAAAAACCGAATTCATATAAATTACGGATTGAAAAAACTCTAGTCGATTTTTTGTGAATATACTATAGTTTGCGTTAAGTAAGTTACAATATCCGTGGTCGTGATTAGGCGTGAAACTTTCTGTCACACTAAAAATAACCATTAGGTGCTTATCTTAAGTTTAAAATTTTATAGCTAATAGTTTTAGGTTGTAAAACAATTTAGTCTTGATTTTAATCTAAAAGTTGTAAAACTAGTTATTTTGTAATTAACAGACCTTACGAACTTTAGGATCAATTTATATTTTAATTTTCTAACGACAGATTTATGTCTTTGCAATTACGCAAACTTAAATTAAACATTTATAGAAACCAAATGAAGGTACTACACACTTTACATCACTTAAAAAGACACGTGAAAATAATGTGTCATAATCATTCAAAGGGGCAATTTCCTACAACTTTCATCAAATTTTGTACGAAAAAAGTAATCAACGCCTAGCGTATTTCGCAAAAACAATTTTCACGTCGTTTAAAATGTCAAACGCTTGCTAATCGATATTACCGATTGCAGAAAATCCCACTATAATAAAAAATAAAATACTACTTAACAACAAAATCGTTATCCCATTCCTTCCGTTATTAAAACAAAGCTATCTCACAAGCCTAACACACCAGAATCAAGGCATTGTATGATCACGCGCGAGGGTTCGCGTACGTGTCGGTTAACGGCAAATAGTCGGTGAAGTCCGGCCTATTACGCCACGCTGTCCACAAGGCCGCCGTGAGGAGAACCCCTCATTACTCGCGGATATCTCCCCGCACACGTGCACTAACGACACACCACTTAGATAACTGCACCAAAAAGCGTATGCCTTAGCTCGATTCTCTACCACTATCGACTTTCGACAACCGGCTAGATTGAGAATTTTAAATGCCAAACTGCAGCAACGTGTCGTCATTTACGACGTTAGTCTCATGCAATAGAAGGTGATAAAGGCATATATCGATCAGATTATCAAACTCCTACTAACATTGAATACATTCATAATATCACGACTGTTATACCCAAAGGCGTAAGGCAAAGGTGTTTGAAATGCACACGTTTGGCCATCAACAATAAAATTTTATAATAAAAATTAAACAACGGGACTTTGCACCGAACCCTAGACCTCGTGATGAAGTCACACCACTGAACACTACAGAGGAAGTCAGCAAACCAGTCTCATTTAAATTCATTGTCAGTAAATACCCCATGTATTTCGTATTGAACTTTCTTCCAATTTGGAGCATGCAAATTCAGGATACTGTATATTTTTTGATCTCCAATAAAATCTGAATGGCAAATCTTTTGTTATATTGTACTGAGTAAATCGATTAAGAAATGAAACGCAATCGTTCTACGTTTCTGTTATAAATTAACATTTTGTTGTTTTAGGAGAATTGACATCCAATTGCTTTTTTTCCGAGAGATTAATAGTTATACTAGACGTTGAGACTTATAACTCTAAGTAAATTTAAACGAAGCGAATGCTACTTAAGGCTAAACTCCGAAGTGCGATATTTGTCAAACTTTGATTTTATTGGCCACCCTTTCGGAAATATGGTTATTTAATATCGAGGCGTTCAACAATCTAATCTGTGATCGGAATATCCAAAAATCTTTACATAATAGCTTCTCAAATAGAATAGAGAGCTCAACTTCAAAAGGCGGGCAATGAAAAGACCAAAAATAATGATTAATACCTGCCAGTACTCGGTACGATTTGATCCTCTAAACGGAATTTTTTATCAGATCTCATTGAAGGCGGGAGCGTCGCTTGAATGGAGCGCTGTAGATTACGTTTGTTGCTTTATGTTAAAACTGATGGGAATTTATCTCGAACATCCCGTTTTAAAGGAGCAAAGTGACGTTATCAAAAACCAATATCGCCGGTTCGTGTACGAGAAAAATATTTTCTCGTCATCATTTATCAAAAACACCCGTATTGGAGTCGTGAGCTCCTTTGATACCGACGTCTGGCATTTTGTCACAAATCTCATCCACAAAGAAAGGTAATTTCTGTACAACTGTTCGGGGCTGTATTAAAAATCCCTTTCGGGAGATGAGTGTTCAGTTTTTATGTTCTGTTCGTCAACGTCGCGATACTTGTGTTCGTACAATCGTTTGTCGTCAAATGTCTATCGTTAGAACATTGTCTGTTTTATAGCTGCTTGCTCGACATTAATTTCATTTGAATACCAAATGGGTACTGTAAGGAGTGCAACGACCTCTAAGAGAACTCGTGTACCACGATTATCCTACTCGCAGATACAACACGTTTCTGTCTGTATGAAATCTAATCAAAAATTCTTGTTACTTTACTATCTCCTTTTAAATCCGTATCGCGCTCGTATCCTAGCGCTACAAGCTTTAGAATGTTGTTAGGTCAAAGAGGCGACAACTGTATTAAAATTCTTTAAGCGTTGTTTCAAAACCTGGTTTTTCAGTGCTCTAGTTAAATATTTTATATTACGGAGTTTGTGAAAAGTAGAAATAACATAAATATCTCACATTTTATTTGTCCCTCGTATCATGTAATAACGTTTGAAATGTTCATTTATTTGTTCATAAAATATCACCGTGTTATTACGAGTGTCGGTCGTTTTGATGAGTCTCAGTTATGAGGTCACCTCCATCACCATGTAAATTGAGTAAACACAGCATCCGAGAAACACCACTCATATTTCAGACCCCACGGAAATTTATTTAGGAGCATAAAGTAAAATAAATTCAAAATAATTTTTCTTTTTCATTTGTCAGACAAGTGGGCGGATATTAGAGTGTTCATTAGACGGCGGCGCGAACTCACGTTTATAGCAATACATAAACCCGACGTCAGCTAAATGCGACTTCATCATTTTCCTAAGTCATCATCAGTCCCTTCCGGCCCTTAATGTGGAAACGAAGAATTAAAATCGTTTTACGAGAGGGACTGTTTTACGGCCCAACGATTCTGCTGACGCGTCTTCAATACTTTCATCGTGATAGGCTTTTATTTCGGTCTCCGCCTCGAGCTTATTATGAAAATCATCTTGTTTATGGACCTCCCACTGGTAAATACTTATATACGCAGTTTCTCTCTCAAACGACTGGCGAGGTCGCACATAAGCCCCTAAATTGAATCCGTTACTATTTATCATGATCCTCTGAATAAATCTATTCAAAACTCCAGTCATGGCGTACAACGCGCAAATGATTACCGCTGAAAATAAATTAGCTTTCCCTCGGTATATCCGCAATTGCGGATAAAAATCCGCCGACGTCCGCGGATGATGGATGATCGTGGGATCCCGCGACCGCGTCCGCCACCGCCGCGCCGCGCCGCGCCTCCTCGCCGCGCTTATTACCCACGAATAACGAGAGCTGTAAGCGAAATGAACCGAAACTTCTTGAAAAGGAAAATCGCCGAATAAACCTTGATTGCTTTTTACACTGAATTACTTACGTTATTGTTCTCGGTGTGACCCTGTTATTCGATTTTCCTCGCAGACAGTAGATTAGAAAAAAATACTGCCGTCGGACGCCCGGCGAGGGGAACGGAGCTCGGAAAATATCATAATAGCGAGTCTTATCATTAGATGACATTGTTTTTATGGAGAGGAAGTAACGTATGATATTGTTCGGAAGCGAGTAGACACAGTCGTAAAACTCGGGAGATAAACCGGCTCCGATATTGGTCAAAATCTGAGCCAAAATAAACACGGCCGAATATCGCGTGTATGTAAACGAAAGACGGCCCGAGTCGGCCGACAGATGTGGATTAACGTTCGCTATAATAAAAGAGCACTGCGCCATAACTCGACGAGATTCAAAAGGGCGAGCCTTTCTTTTGGGAGGATTTTCTTTTTGAACCCAATTCCGAGCGGAATTACATATAACGGCGGCGGACATTCGTGTTTATTCGCGAGGATCGCGCCGCACTCGCTTTGACCGTTACATTTTCCACGCAAATGCTCCGCAACGACCTCTAATGGCCTCACTTCGATCTCACGCTAAATTTCTATCGTTATTGCATTTGCGGAGATTCAGGGATGAAATTGTTCAGAGCGGTGATGTCGACGCGAACACGACGTTTCTTTTATTTCGCCGCGTCGGAACTTTCACACTGCAGCGTCGAGAGACGGATACTTGAAATTGTTTACAACTTCAAGTTCAGAGTCCGGACTCGGAGGGTGGTACAGCTCCTCGGAGCCGCCGTGTGCCGCTGAGAGCCGCTGTGAGGTGCCGCAAGGTCATCCTCAAGATTAAAGCTCGCTCGTAAATCTCGATGCTAAAAGTTTTGCACCGTCGCTGTGACTACAGCTCCGGCGGCTTATTTATACGTCGCTGGAGAACAAAAGCTTTTGTCTTCAAACTTATCAGAACCCTGAGAGTAAACAGAAGATTCATTACCAGGTTATAATGATCGAGCTAAAATATAGCGCGGATCTTGCAGCACTTATAGAGGCAACAAGGTCGTGATGTCGTTCAACTAAACTTTGATGATATTAAAACTTGGGAATCAAAGTTCTCTCACAGTTGTTATAACATTTGCAGCGTTCTCACGTCACCCCTCCCGCACCACCCTGCACGCGGTGTGTGTGTGTGCGTCGCGACTCGTGGCTCACTCGCGGCACTCGCGGCTTCGAGCACCAAGCAATATGTAATAAAACTGTCACATACAAAATAGAAAGTTCAAAGGCAGTGAAACGATTACAGCCAATAATAATTCGTTTTTTACAGAGAAACGTTTTCCTTTTACGTCAAAGGCCTCGCTCGTCGCGGAACACTCGACGGCTCGCTCTCGATGTGTATGTTAAATGGTGCGTCCCGACGTCTGAGCACACCATCAATTGATTACTGTCGGTTCTGTGTCATGTATTTATGTACATCCTCGCTCGCTATCACAGTTATGATCAATATTAATATTTCGTTGCTAATTTCGCTGTTTTCGTCAACAGCTACTCGGAGGCCCTCAGAGGAGTTTCCAATTATTTCAAATCGTACTTCTCTTGTTACGGTGAGATTGGCTACAATGGCGTCGTACAGCTTCGCTTTAATCCGAGGATCGTTAGGTTATGCTCTCGAGGGCGGGAGGGCCGGCCGGAGTGACCATCTATCAAAGTAAGCGTCGTTAACTTAGAGAGTGCTCACGTTTAATCGTACTTACTTCTGTTTCTGAATATCGCACAACGGAATGACTAATGTGAAGGCTTCGCTGTATTTTTTGTAAAGTGAAGTGATTGATAGATGTGTTGTACCGCTCTCAGACACATGTGTTTGAATTTACAAATAATTACATGTATGTAAATGCAATCGTTATATAGATTTGGGTACTTTTAAATGTCTTTATTTAAATGCTTATCGATACGATCATTTGCACTGTAGTGTACACCGTTCAATATTGTAAGTACAGTGATATAAGTTTCTTGATTTAACTCAATCGAAGAAAGTAATCTCTACAATCACTGGCAGAACTGATTCTCAGAACATCGTCAAATATTTCCAGAAATTTCTTTCGACCTGTTTATTTCTAAGATATATTTTGATATGTAATTTCCGCAATTTCACCGACAGAAGATTTGTATGAACATTGTGATGGTTGACAATGGCGCAAAGCCTCCATGACGGAGGTTGTCACGTGTCGATTTATTTTGAGGCACAATATCTGCCGCACCCTGTATTCGCGTCACCACTTCACATGGAATCACTATTGCGATGTTCTGAGAATGGAGAGAGAAGGTCCGACTTTGAATAGCCTTTTACTTAGCTATGATTTTATTGAGCCTTTTGATAGATTTCTAAGTAAAATTGGAAGTGTTTAGATTTTAAATGCATCGTCTAGATTCCATGCGAGAGAGATATTGAATACCTGCAGACTCACGCGGCTCCATTCGCGTAATGTTAGGCGTTAATTTTCCTAGAAATTGATGTTTGGTTCTACATCTTCAATATCTTAATTTTATCCAATTCGTTTCATCAAGTGTTTAGCCGTAAAGACGTAACAAACAGACACTGCGCATAATATTAATTCACAGTTTTGTAGTTTACCTTTAAAAACATATTCTGAAATTATAAGCACGTTTATCCCGCTATTGATGTTTTTAACAATACCATAATCACATAGATATCAGAATATGAAATAATCCTCATACAAACTATTCATAGGTTTTATGAATACTTTTATTTTACGAGTTAATATTGAATTCTGCGCTCGCTGGAAATAGGTCAGCGTTTTAAACATGCAGAGGAGCGTATTTGTATCAGTTAAGCTTTATTTCAATGAAATTAATTGTACATTTCTTATTAAAACTGTAGTTCATTGAGCATTCATAATAATTTTCAATGAAAATAAAAATAAATCTTTCTGTGCAAACACCTCTCCCTAGATTAAAAAATATATATTAGGTACTTAAAATGTGACCAAATGGTCCTTTATAATTTTGATAATGACTAAAGTGTGACGTTTGTTCCGCTCAGAACATGATGTGGAATGACTGCTCAGTAGTAGGTATTTAATTGCAGGTTTAATTATTCATGACGAAAAGAAACTAAGTAACTAAATTTCGGTGCTTGAAAATACAGGCATACTCACAACAGACTAGACAATCTTCAGACCCTAGGCCACTTTTTTTTTTACACAATTATAATATTTATTTTGTACCGATAATGAATATATAACTGTCAACGTGTAGCCAATAGTGACAGTATCAGTCGTATCAGTCTATTAAACCACACGCGCATAAAATTCACAAATAACGACCTACAAATATTCAGACACGTCGAGACAATAAATTATTGAATTGGAGAACTAAATCGAGTTTATTCGGCGTCAAGACCTGTCTGTAGGAGTATTATGCCACTCACGTGCGAACTGGTGACTTGGGGTGACTCGGGGTGATTCGGGGTGCTTCGGGGTGCTTCGGGGTGAGTCGAGGACGCGTCAGTGTTGAATAGGCGTTCAGATTTTGGTCTAGAGTCGTTTGTTTAAGCTGCTGTCGCCGTTAGGGATTAGGGTTTAGATCAGTGATAGTGAGTTGTGAATGTGACCGGCTTGCGGTATTGAGGCTATTGTAAATGTGGGATCTACTATAATATCTTACAACTGTTTGTGTAATTTAGAACTGGTTTTCGTAAAATGTAATATTGAACATAGGTTTATTAATACATCTACTACTTTTTCATGTTATTACGAAAATGTTTTGTTAGCAAAAGTATTAGAGGACGAACCTATTACTGTCTATCATTCACTTTCCATACTTAAAGCTGCATCACCAATACATTATTGTACCTCTTTTGATTATGAAATAGTTCGCACGTTTGTCATACCGCAGTAAAATCTTACATTCTTAATTTTTCATCTTAGCATAACATAAACATAACACAAAACACCCGTGTACCCACGCTCTGTGTATTTTAATACACAGCAGTACACAACAGTACACAGTAGCCAGGTCGGGCAGGTATTCGTCCGTGGGGTGTAATTGTAAAGGCAGGTACAAGTAATACAAGTAATAAACGTGCTTGGGACCGCAGTGTTCGGATCTAATGTGAAGGGCTTGTGTTCTAAATGTTAGTTTTCATATTTGTTTGCTTAGTAATCTGTCGGTATATTTAGTAAATGTAAAGGAGTTTTTCAACAACAACCTGAATAAAAATTGGATACTTAATATTAATTTGAAAAAAATAATAGGGCAGCAAATAGAAATTAATTAGAAGAAAAATACATTTCTAAAGAACTGCTTTAGAAAAAAAGATAAAGTTAGTAATGAATATGGAGTCAGCTGGAGTTCTAGTAGTTTTTTTTCAATTTCATTTAATTGAAAACTACATTTATGTGTGAAGTTGTATGCACACGTATTATGTTTGTTCTCTTTGCTTGTATTTCACAGCGACTGAGCTTATGAGAACTTGCTTAGTTACTGCTAAAAGGCTCTTTATTTATTTGTTTTAATATTTTTTTTTCTATGAGTCTTTTTTCTGTATTGTGTATTTTTCAACGCTGTTTTTATTATTAAACCCAGTTTCGAAAGTAATTAAGATTTCATAGGTGGCATTGTGTGTTGTGTGCTAAACGAAAAAAAAGCTTCACTGCAATCAAAACAATATAGTAAAACTAATGTTTTAAAATTCTTAACAAATTGTAGGTTTTACTTCGCAATATTTACGAATAAAACTATTACTCGCTTGTAAATAGGCAACGGACATGTATGAAACGTAATGCTACGCATATATTTATCATTAATAGACACGTATAACGCCACAAAATAAATGTATTAAAATATCAAACGACACCTTACACTTTCACATATAGGGAGAAGAAAAATAAAGTTAAATCGTACATCGTTTCCACAATCTTTTATCTCAAACATTTCAGTTAATACAGCCTCCGTGCGAGCCTACGAGCCTACGCGGCTACGAGGCTACGAGGCAAATACCTAGATATAAAGTATACGTATTTGGTAAAAACCTTACTGTTATATATTTGGTCTCATAGCTCGCAGCCTACAATTTATGAACACGCCACCGCCTGGCGTAGTGAGGTTTTATTTTATACTACCTTCTGCCCGTGGGTACGACTCAAATCGGTTTTTGCTGCGTGATTGAGCAGCGAAAAGAAAACTTTCGCATTAAGAATTTTGTGACTTGGGGATTTTTACAAACGTGCATTGAAGTGACACTCTAACCAACTATACTAAATGTACAAAATAGTTCCTACGTCGCTCATTAGAGGCGCTAATCAGATTTTCATATAAGATTTCTCGAAGACTAGCCGGTTGTTGGTAATCAATAGTAGCAGAGAATCGAGCTACTGAAATATGAAGTAGAAGCTTCAAATACACCTCTTAACTATTGCACCATAGACGCCATTAAGTGGAGTTGAGATTTATTCCTCTCTTTTACGGAGAAGCTATCAGTGGGTTAGTAATAGGTAAAAAAAGCTTTTAGAGTGAAATGATAAAGTGACCGCGGTATTGTGAAATATTTTTCAGTTAAAATTACAGCGCGTTTCGTTTGAAAGGCAATGACGGCTGCGTATATTTATTGGTTACGAGTCGTGTTCGCACTGGAGATAATATATATTTTCACATTTTCGCCGAAGGTTTTTTACGATAAATGTTAGGCTGGGAAAACGGAGAATAGTATTTTCTTTATCTAGACCAATTTTTTATTTGTTTGTAAAATATTTCTTTTTTTGTTCTTTTTGAACAGCTCTCACACTAATAATACTATGGTGTGTGGATCGCACAAATATTTGTTACGAGTGAGAATTGAACTTACGACCTCTCGATGCAGTGCTAGTAGCGCGGCGACCACTTTAACCCCTGCGTTACGGAGGCCATCAGAGTGTTTCCTTCCCAACGCTAGTTGTTCAAGTTTACTGGAGTTTAGTCTGTTTGCTGGAAAGTCTGCAGCGAACTAGATATGACCCAGTTTTGATGATGTATGGCTTTCAGTGTGCATGGTAAGCAGGCTGGCTTTGACCAATAAACTTTTAGGAAACAAATGATTCTAATCATTACTGTTATTTAAAATTATATTGATAAGTATAGAAGTACTTTTTATTTTTCGCGATACGTCGGATCTCCTGCGTACCTATCGTGTATCTCAGTTGACAACCAGTGTACATCAAGCTGATGGTCACTATTCAGTACATTGCTGCTTTCACGTTACGTGTTAATCACTATAATCTAAAGGAGAAAACAATGCACAGAAAACAATTTCTTGACAGACACAATAGCCAAACAATCTTCATGCCCTTTTTATTTTTATTTCGTATCTAATCGCCTATTTTGCTGTCATTTAGGAAAACCACAGCTTTGACAAATCTTGAAATCCAATATTTCATAGACTAAGGATGTATGTATATAGAATAATGTAATTAAAGTAATTATGAATAGTATTCATAATGATAGTGTGTTCGTAAACTAAACGTGGAGCCATTAGTTGTGTTGTTAGAACACGATACAGGGTGCGTTCATTAAAAGCTTTCGTTTTATATTGAAGTTTGGACTGTTTCCAAATCGCTCACGTTTCCCACTTGTGGGTTAATTGGAGGGTAGAATATATTTTACATATTGATTTACGCATAATTATTTGTGTATGTCTTAGTTTTGTTAGGTTGACATGGATATTTTTGAATTTTATTACATCGAATTTAAGGTTAGTTGAGCAGTAAAACGTTTTTATAAGTTTTGCTATAATACTCATATGATTTGAAGTGTACAAAAAACGCTTAACATTTTTAATAAAATATTTTGAAAGCTTTGTCGCGTACTTGATATCAACAAAACTATTTTTTCTTCGTCAATACGGACCTAAGTGATAGAAACAATTCATATTTTTGACAAAAAACCAATAAATCTTTATAGACCCGGTCGAGAACTCCAGATCATCAGTCAGTACCGGGCACATGGTCGGTCGCCGGTCGCCGACCGATGGCTCGCCCCGGGAGCCGCGCCTCCATTTACATATTAATCTCTTACTGGCTCTAACTTTAACTCCCCGGGATTTGAAAACGATTCCACTCAACTTTTGTTCCTATTCATTTTATTTTTTGCCTAAATTTACTTAATGGATTAACAAAGAAAACGTTTTTGCGTATTTTTGACCACATTTGAATATCTATGTAAAGTGACAATTACTGTGACAAAGTGCTCCGGAGTACTGTGGATTAAAATACAATTCCAAGCCTTTTTGCCTTTTTTCACTGGACGTGTGTAAAAATATGAAGTTAAAAATGGTTAAAGGATTTATTTAAAACTCGTGTCACGTGACATGAGTGACTTTTTAAAAGACAATTCTCCGCATATTGTGTTATGTTTCATTCATCATTTGAAACGTTACGTACATACGAATTGACATTAATGAAATACACTTGCGCTTCATATTTGTCGACTAGCGAACTGGCCCGACTTTGTCCGGGTATAGTACAATTTTATCCCGTTGATTCCATTCCTGTGATCACATCGATCTCATACAAACCTTGTCCCAACAATTACGATTATACGCTGTAGTTAAGTTTGAAAAAGTTTCGCGAATACATACATTTCGGTGATTCATTTTTATTTATTCAGATAACACTAACAATATAATTTAGTACGGAATTCAAAAATTGCCAAAAAAAAAATTTGTATCGCTAAAATATCAAGTCACTTATCACCTGTTCCTAAGTCACCTGGATACAATAGCTCAATAAAAGCCTAACACTAAAGAACGACACACTCATTTTAATACAGGCATAATGATTTTTTACAGCAAAGCCACCGCTCTCCATTGTAGTGTGGAATAATGCGACCCTAGACTTAGAGGCTGACGATCTAACGCCTAAGTAAGATAAATGACGACCACGTCCTAGGCTTTACTTATGTAACCCTTAGGGATGCTTCATATTGGACGAACGTTTGCTTGCTATTCTTGCAGTAGAACATACATACATACATTCTTCCCATAAAGGATAGATGTAAAATGCCTAGAGAACGCCACTTGGTACAATTCTTAAAAACTTCCCTTGCAGTAGTTAGTGTGATCTGCACCGAAACATCAGGAATTGGAAGTTAAAATGCGTGTTCACGTGAATGACAGTATCCTATTACATAATTAATAAGCAACGCAAAATTTTAAAGATATTTAATAATAATATATACTTTTGTCACTCCGTATTAAAATCGAACAACCCTATTTTATATAGAATTTTAATAACTCAATGCAATTTTAACAGTTTACTGCAAATATAAATTCATTTTTACAACTTCTAATAATCATATTTTTTATTATTTTCATCGTCAATCGTGCTCTGGGTTCCAATTTTTCCGCAACCTCCAATGCACACAAACTTCAGGTTACTATGCGATCAACCATCTATGGAATGTCCGCGTTAAGGTTGCTTAATTCACTAATCGTTTACGCACCAATGAGCCTCTAGTATTTATCCATTAGCTCTAATATCATTCTCCTAAAATGTTCACAAAGAATTCAGACATAAATAATTACCTAAGTTCAAGAAAATATTCTTGAAAGTTGGCAACAAACTACAAACTAGTGTGAACGTCACCTTAGAGTATTGTAAACTTAGTAATATTTCATAGTTAACGCTAACATTACCGCCGAGGAGATATCATTTATATCATTATATAACGTCTTTAACGCTAATTAGTTTTGAATATAATTACCTTAAAGACTTCAGACTAATGGCTGTGGAAGTGACGGGTTCGATTTCAAGGTTGAGTTATTATTAGCTTTAGTCAGAGTATAATGGCTCGTTAGTTCTATAAATATCTTGTTTATACAAATTATAATAATTCTTTTCAATAGAATAAGTCAGAAAAGTTTCATAATTTTTACTTATTTCCTTTTTTTATGGAAAATTACTTCAAATCTAAGTGAGCCTCGTTTCTAATCTTGTAGTAACTTCAAATAAATTGATAATAATAATTTTACTAGATATCATTATTATTGAAGCGTCGTTTCGTAGCTCTTAACTTAAAAAAAATAGATTAACTACTATCAGAATACCTAGTCAAACACTAACTAAAGTAAAAATATAGGTTTCATTATCTCAGCCATAAATTACAAATTTATTCAGTTATAAACATTCATTAACACTAATAAAATGAATAAACAAACCTATTAACGATGTCTTCAAATATGATTATTAAATAACTAGGAGAAAATGAGTATGATCGTTGAAAACAGCTGCAGAACTAAAATCTTTATAAATAATATTAAATTTTATAGTTTTTGATTGTTTGAACGCGCTAATTTCATGAAATACTTGATTGATTTTTAATCCGTTACTAAAGACCCCAACCCGCACTTAGCTAGCGTGGTGGACTCAAGGCCTAACTTCTCCCTCGTTCCGGGAGGAGACTCCATGCCCAGCAGTGGGACATTAATGGGTTATTATTGTTACTACTGTCCCACTGCTAGGCAAAGGTCTCTTCACGAACAAGGCACGGGTTTCATTTGATTTTTATTTGCATAGTTCATTTATTGAGTAAGACTATATGACCATAATATAATATGACCTTAATATGGCATATAGTACATGTATAGTTATTATATTATAATGACTATTGACTTATAGAATCATGCTGTGACTAATAGAAAAGTGGGTGCAATAAAAAAAGGTTTAGAAATTGAGAAAACTAACTTCCACGCGGACGACGTCGCGGGCGGCCGCTAGTAAGAAATAATTTGCGAGCATTTGCTATTAAAGCGGTTCTCATTTATTAATAGCGCTTATAAAAAGTACTGAAAATTTATTTGTGGCGTTTTTACAGCACTGCTACGTCTAGACTAAAGTATTTTCTAACTTAAATGAGGTTTTTTCGTGATGAGTCGTTTAACGATCGTTTAGATATAAACGGTTTATTTCTAACTATAATTTTGTATTTATTTATCGTTTTATTACCATCGTGTAATAAGTTATCGAAATCTTTTATGTTACCTAGTATTACCAGTTAGAATATGTTTTAAATACGAGATAATATACCTTATCTGACTTTTCTAATACCAGTAAGTGTTCTGTGCCAATCTTTTCAAAGTCTTTATTTGAAACTTATTGATGTAGCGGATAGCCGCTATATCATCCATACTAATATTATAAATGCGAAAGTAACTCTGTCTGTCTGTCTGTTACTCAATCACGCCTAAACTACTGAATCAATTTGCATGAAATTTGGTATGGATATAATTTGATACCCGAGAAAGAACATAGGCTATTTTTAACCCGGGAAAATGACGCATTTCCATGGAAAAATTCAGGTGGCGGATGAAGTCGCGGGTAAAAGCTAGTCGTTGATATAGCGAAAAACTGCGTATCGCATGATAATGATGAATTAAAGTTTTGTGCAATTTATTATTACCTATATTACCTTCCAATATTTATAATATGTTTATATCAAGCCTTTATTCACTTATAATTTGACCTTTTATTTTAATATTCAGTTGTCGAGTGTATCGGAACGTCGCCATTATTCTCATCTGTGCCGCGATCCCTTCGTTAGGCTGTCAATAAAGCCTTTCATGTTTCGACAGACTTGTAAAGGTTACAACTCAAGTTATTTATAAAAACCTCTTAGAAGCCTACTCGGAGAGACTAGACCATTAATGTTGATTGAAAGATGTGCGGCAACTTTTTAAAAGTGAGTTGTAAATTAGAAGTAGCCATTGGAAACGTTTTTGTTGTTGAAGCAATTAGTATTGGGTAATAAAGTTGTTTGATTTTTGAACTGAAAAAAGTGATATTTGGTTTTATTAGTGTTTGCTCGTACAGTTCTATGTAAAACGGATGTTATTATTATTATTATTAATTACGTTGTCATTAAAGGTAATAAGAGAACCGTGCTTCGGAGGGCACGTTAAAATTCGATCCCGGTTATTGTCAATTTTAATAACAGTCGTTAAGCCATATCAAACGCTTTTGGGTGGCTTGAACAACTTTGTCACGAGGTTGACCATTAACTATACGACGAATGAATGTAGAGAATTGTGCTACTGAGCTCGGTTTAAATATGTTTAGTTATAATTGTAACGGTACAGAATAGCCGCGAGTTATTTGTTTTGTTACAGTCGTGTATGATGTATGTATGTATGTATATATGAGTGAAATGCGGCGGAAACTCGATCGAGTTGCCAACTCATTACTGATTCCGGGGTAACTATGTTCTATATTTAGTATGTTTTGTTTTGCTTGTATACATGTATTATTGCACGGTAAACTGTAACATAACGCTATTTTGTGAAACAGCCCTACGTAAGAGGCATAGGTACATTAAATAAGAAGAATAATAGTAGTAAATATTACTTCTATTTCTTCACACTAAACTGTACGGTAAGCATTACGTATTAGTTAGATAGTAACGACTTTTTACTAATAATTTATCGTCTTTAAGAAATTGACGAAGGCTTATTCGTGTCAGCTGGACAATCTCATTTATTGTTTAATATAATTTGTCTAACTTAGGTACATTCACTAATCAGCCCAACAACACGCAAATAACTTAAACAATGAAAGTTTTAACGTAGTCCGCGACATACGACATTAAACTAGATTTCACAACGCCTTTTTCTAAATAAAACCACATAACCTTCCTAAACGGTAGTACATATTTAAAACTCGCACTGAGACGAGCTGAAGCGAGGGGAGGGGGAGAGGGGGGGGGTGCTGGTACAGTTGACGCGAGCATTTATTAAATTCCTCCCATAACTTGCGGAGGTAATGACATCAAGAATGTGGACAAATAAACTCCGCTGCAACTGCATTAATTAATGAGGTTTTTTATTTGAAAGGGGTGACTGCAAACCTGTTAGGTAGAGGTTGCTTTAATTTATATTATCCTAAAAATACTGCTTTTCATACAGGTTGACAATTTAAAAGGTTTTAAGGTTCGGTAGTTATCCTAATTTTAATAGTACGAAAGAAAATTCATTCTGAAAAATAATTGTGAAACTATTTTCGTTGCAGACATAAGATAAGATATTCTTTTTCGAAGGTTTATACAGAGACTCTTAAATTTTAGTATATAACTTTAATGTCTAAATCTCAGATACAATACAATTTTGAAAAATCGCAATTTTGGAACTGGAATCACATGTAGGACTTGCAAAATGTGTCTTTATTTTTAATAAGCTAAACCTTTTTCAGGTTCAGTCTTGTCCCATCAATTCTTCTATAATTGTACAAAAAAATATTCAAACCAACCCTTAATCTTTTCATCCCTAATTAGGGTCGTAACAAGGGCATATTATCATGACCTAAGCATAGGTTGTCAGTAATTGGGTAGCAGAGGTCAGACCTCAGACCCTCTATGTAAATACAAGCGGTAATCAACCGCGGAGGGGTAAAAAACGTAGCCCTCCGTACGAGATGCGTCATTTGATACCGTTGATAAAGGGTCTTGAGGTAGGGACCTATTTGTTAGGCATTTTAGTAGATATCCTTTGTAAGACGGTTTGGACGGCCATAGGATGTTACTTAGCAAGCTACAATTTTCTTTTTGAATCTGACGATAGTTGGAGATTAAAATCAAGTTATTAGCAGTTTTGTATACATTTTCTTTAATCGAATAGTTTAGGTAATTAATTTTAGGGAAAAAAATATATCTGCATCCAAAAAAAATAAATCACGAAAAATTTACTTGTGCTAATCTTACTATAATTTATTTTAACAAGCAAAAGTATGAGGTTATATTCTAGAAAATTTCCTTTTTCCTCCCTTAATATCTGAATCATGACTTGCTACAAAGTAACTTTTACATTGCCCTTGGTAAAAGCTACATTTTTTCAACTCTATTTTTTATAGTTACGTAGCAATACATCACACATCGCAATACCTATAACATAATACCAATCTAAAACCTAGCTATAAATAGCAATAACACTAACATAATCTCCTCTAATCCCACGTCTACCTATTACCTAAGCTGCCCATTTCAATGTACATCATTATAACCACACATCGTAGACAATGGCGGCCGTACGAAACTCATACACAAAACCATTCACAATCACTCAAACGTCGTATTTATTTTGACATTTTAAAGCCTTAATGCCCAGCTTATTATAATAATAATGTAAATAGACGCTTGTAATGCCGTCATTAACGAATTGTGGTTGTTGAATGGCCTCTGCTTACCCCCAAGGGATTAAACAGTTAGAACATTGTTATGTTTTTACGGATCAGTGAACTGAAAGCGCGTTGTTTGTTGTTCTTTTAGCAGCTGTTTGTGTCACGCAATGCGAAGCTTAGTTTATAATAGGCGAGGGCATGATGTTTGGCGAAATATAACGTTTTACATAGGAATATTGAAAGCTTACATCGTTGGCGTTTATAATATGGTCAAAGATGAAAATTAGCCATAGCAAAATTTCTACTACACAAATATAAAAAAGATCCCTCAGGCTCACTACGCACATATTCGGTTCGACATTATTCGGCTTAGCCGGCAACTCCGAATATGAGTAGAGATTGTTTGAACCGAATTGTGACGATTGGATTTGAAGTAACTGCCCGATCGACACAAGAAGAACAAATGCAGTAATTTCTTCGAATCGGTTTTGTTATACGATAAATACAAACGTGCCGAACACGAATATGAATGTAGCATGCCTTAAAAATCTTTATTATATTTGTGTAGTACACATTTTGTTATAAGAACAATCAAAATGACTTCGATAGTTTTTATAGTTGAAATGGATAACAGCGAGTTTATGAATGAAATAAAAATGTGCTAGAAATATACAAGTCCGTAATGTTTTTAATAAAATTCGTTTGAAATAACCGTATTGATAAAGTTCTAAAAACTGCAACACGATATGTTTGTACTAACGTGTAAAAATACCAGCAAAAACAATACAAACAGAAATATTGAATACAAAACTAAAAATAAATAATATCGATAACACTTTATACTAAACTATATTTTGAAATTCCAAGTAATTCTTTCAACGATTTTTTAACCAAACGCTGACAAACCCATCGTCTATTTTTTAAACTCGAATAGATTTCAAACACGTTTGTCATTATTCAAATATATATATAGCTTAACCCTAGCTTTTTGAGGATAATCCATACAAACCTTCATGTTAAAAATACGTTAAATTTTCACAAAATATTTACCCTTCCGAGTTTAAAATGGTTCTCTTCATTGTCAAAAGTAATAGAGTGAAAGTCCAACACACTAACTGGTCAAACAGAATTTACGTATTTCTAGGAATGCTACTCATCTATTGTTCTACAACCCTCAAATGTATACATTTTCTCGTATTTTCCTCAAAAAGCGAATGGAATATGCCTTTATTTTCGTAAAATAAACATGGAATCTTCGTCCTTGTTGCGAGATCAAGCCTTAAAAACACAAAAACAGATTCCCAAATGCGTAAAAGCGAAGCATATTTTGATGCGAAACCTCCCATTGATCTGACACGACAAAAAACTTCTCATTTCCGTATTCCTCGTATACATTTATTCGGCCGCTCAAAACTAGTGAAGTTCCTGACCGAAGCGCTTTCTCAATTTAGTAGAAAGCCGTCTGAGAATATTTTATTTCGCTCCACTTTGGGGATGATCAACAAGAGAGCTCGCGACTCAATTCTTTTAAGGGAAATATACAAACGAGAAATTGTACTGCTTACTGTTTTGACGAATGCTTGACTCTGTATTGAACTGAATGCTCTTACTTAAGTAGCATTTCTTTTAACAAGACATTATAATTAGCCTGGGTTTTTCATCGTACCCCTTTTAACCAACCTTTGTCTGTTTATTCAAAAGTTTCGGACATGCTCAACTGTTCATAGTTTACTAACATTTTGATTTTGTGATGGGACCCATTATGGACAATACAAAGACCTATCCGTTTATAAAATGTAACGTATAAATTACATAGATTTTTTTAAAGGTAAGCAAGTATTTAAAAACAGTAAGGCTATTGTGAAAAGTGTAAACTACATCATGATCAGAAGCATCAATGTGATCGTAGCTTTAAAAGCTTTTGAAATGTGGGAATGCGTAGGTGCAAGTGAGAGAATCCAATAAAATGACGTGACATAGTACGTTTCTACAGCAATATTTTCCAGAAAGTAAATTCTCTAATACACATTCCCCTTTAGAAAACAACTTTTATGTGAATGTATTGGAAACTTGACAGCTCCGCGTCTCCCCGCGCTCAGCCACTTACTATTCCTGTTCTCATGTAATTCGCTTTAAAACGAACACACAGTCTACTGGGACCGGCCAGAGTGGAACTGTCATTGGGGAATAACTATACTACTCCACTACTATAATAAATATAAGTAGTTGAGTACTTGGTCGCACACTTTATTGATACGTAGACTTAGCTGAAATATTTCTAGGAAATTTTATTGACTTGGAAGGTTAAGTCAGTATTTTGTTTAAGTTATTTTAGTGAATTTTGTGGGAACATATTCACGGCATTATTTTTTAGGAACATGAACAAAAAAACAAAATCAGCGGGGCCCTTATGTATCTCTATGCTGTACATTGTTTTCTCCCTTAAATAATAGCAGTTTACTGACAATTTATGAGTGGTTTAATTAATTATTATTTAATTAATTCTTAGAGAATAGCATTGCTATTACGGAAATAATTTAATTCATTATTATTTAATTAATTCTTACAGAATTGCTGTTACGTAAATCTATGCACAATTTCTGTATAAACCGCAGTATACAACATTGACATCATTAGCGAATTCTAGGTAACCCATAATTGTTCAAGGAAGTCCTGTCCCTCTAATTAACAATTAGAAATACATAATTAGTCGCGACGTTTGCTCCACTGAAGCGATGAGGCTCATACAACATGATTGTGTATTAACTATATAGGTATATGTGTAGTGTGTAGTGTGTAGGTATGTGACCGATGCCGGTCGGCTAACTAATCATTATAATTGGCGGTCAGATTCCTCTATCTGACTGTCAACCGCTGTAGCCACCGCAATAACGGATTGTAGAGGACTAGGATTCTATTGGAATGGCTTAGTAACAAATTTTGATAATTTTTTGCATATTTGCTGAGTATATGGATCTTTAGTATGTTTACAAATATAATTGGCATCGAAATTAGCAAAATTTGTTTTACTGTTAGTTACATAAATGGGAAGTTATTGTAATTTTACTACAGTAAATAATATATTAGGACAGAGTTTGAGTTGGTTATGTGATTTCCGACATTTGGTACTATCAAGCATTGCCGTTTCTAAGAAATAAATTTGGCCTCTCGGGCGGCTTGAACAACTTGACACTAGGTTGGCCGCTAACCATAAGACAAACAAACAAACAGAAACAAATCTTGTAGAAGAAGGTGGCTGATCAGTTTTTTGACATAGTGATCAGCAGTCGTATACGTTTTAACTTTGTGAGCTTAATACAATTAAATAATAGACCTTTAAAATTTTGGATTACTCATAATATTACTACTACAATCTAACACTTAACACCCGCTACTGCATGTACTAAAACAGTTAAAATATTTGACATCCCGTTTTGAATGAAATGTACTGGCCAGCGGCTGTCGTTACCCAGTTCCTAGGAACCTGCTGTTTTACTAAACATCTATCATGAACACGTTTGATTGGTATTGCCAGCAATTAAAATATTTTGACACGAAACGTGCAGAATATTGTTGGTTTTCCACGAAAATGTTGTCAATAGTATATTTTATAACGCAATGTTTAGATTTATTTTTGGTTCAGTGAATATACAAAGGACGTAAAACATTAACAAATAATAACTAAATGATTATAGCAAATACAGCAACATTAAATTTCGTACAATGTTATTACCAAACATAAAAAAAAAACAAATACTCGCAAAAAGTAGGTACTCGCGTATAACTTACAGCTTGCTATTCAATTTTGCCCTGAGTAGGACTGTAATACGCGGTAAAAGTAGCCAGGCAACTATTATAACCACTGACATACATACCATAACGAAACACAAAAGCTATGCAATTTAGAACTCGGGAGAGACCTTATAAAAACAACTGACTTGTAGTTATATACGTTTCTTAATGAACCATCTTGCAAACTGTACATTTAAAGGGTAGCGGCGAGTAAACACACTACAACTTCCCCGTAACTTGATGATTGTACATACATTTATAACTGAAAAAGTGGTTACCCCTGCAATAACTAGTTCCTCGGACATCCGTTTGATCCACAGATACATATCTCTCATCTCTCGTCAGATTATTTACAGACCGCATCGTAGCCGGGCCTGCACTTCCCGCTATGAATTCATAAGCGTATCAGTTGGCCGCAAATGGCTTGCTCGCCCCGGGCTCGGCCGGGAACCTGCGACCGTCGCCCCTTGCGGCTCAGTGAGTACAGCGCTCGTGTGTGGACACAGTGCTCGAGGGAACTTAGTAAAGTGTACAATTTTGTAGGGTTTGTAATTTAGTAGGTACCACTGTTTAGTAAATGATAATTTAAAAAGAGATTGAATAATATTGTTCTTGGATCCGTTGAAACGTTGTCCAAAATCAAAACTTAATAAATTGGTTTAGTTTGTACTATTAAGTTCTAGTAATAGAGCAAATTTTATTCAAAATTATATTTAAGTAACTTGATACATTTATCTATTCAATAGTGTCAAAACTCACACAAAAAAACGCTATTGAATACATAAACTACCGTTAAATGTTCTTAGAATCCGGGGGTTAAACTGCTCCTTGATTTTCGATTACATAAAATTCTACCAGTTGCCATAGCAATCGAATTATACCTTTTGACAACAAACAAAATTAATTATTCAGGAACTTAGAAACGTAGCTTCCTAAAACAAAGAAATATGAATCTTTACTTAATATCAGCCCAGAGATTGTGACTGTTCCTAACTTGTATTTATAAAGCGGAAAATGATTTGTATATTTAATATTCAAGGATCGTAATATTTCAATAGAAAACACTTCGAACGTAAAGCTTTTTGATAACCAAACAAATTAAAACTGAGCGTCTCACTTTATTATTTGATGAGTTTTCCGCAATCAATGTTTTATATGTTTATACATATATTAGGTAATTAATACGATATATTTCGTTTTTATTTCAATTTAAATAAATACTGTGGTGTCTGGAATGTGACTTACTAAATAATATAATCAATTGAATCAAATTTTGAGTGGCAAGAGGATGACGATTCCAAATTACTCTTGGTGATTGGGCATTCCATCACCCTTTCTCACTATACCATTTACTTTTTACTAGTCTACTAAAATACCCCAAATATATAATTTTCAAACAAGGACAATTACATTGTTCTAGTAGGTACACAGGGCGTAAAAACACCACATAACCCAAAATTACTCTCCTAAGAAAGTTGGGCTGCCGAAGGGATTTCTTCTCCCGAGAAAAAGGTGGTATTTTTAAACGAATATTGTCTTATCGTCACGGTCATCGAATCCTTAACTACATGATCAACAGTCTTATAAACACTCAGCAGACCACAGAGGTAGTTTTCACCTCAATATAAGTATCTATCACCCGCTCCGCCCACACTGACACTGCACACAATCAACCCACATAGTCAGGCAGGTGAATAATAGTCGCCGTGCCCAGCGGTGGGGAACACAGCCTGTAATTGTTGCCCACGATGCCCACTACACCGTGCTGCGTTGAATTAATACGACCTGCAAGTTATATTATTATGCTACACGTATCTTCTGTGGTGGATAGTATTTTTCCACAATAAAGAAATCTTGACGTCTATTAACTTGCATACCCGCGTGACCCCTCTCGTCACATGTATTTTTTTTCTTATAGTTTATACTTTCCGTAGACTTTCACAAATATTTAATTACTAAAGTAACCAAAACAGTTCAGTTGTTTCCGAGACATAAGTGGTAACGAGAGTGTTAGAAAACAAGGGAAGATGATCTAAAAATAGAATTTAATATAAAACGAGGATTACAGTCAGCATTAAAATGTCCTTGACTTTTAGAAACTTTCATTACCTATTATTAGGAAAAAAATATGAAACGCTCGCGTGTCAGTCACATTTCATAAAATCAGAATCTTGTTCGAAAACTTTTTTGACAGGTGACGTATTTCTTTACTAGAAAATAAATTTGAGGTATAACTTAATACATTATTTACTATACAATAGAGCACATACAAACCTGCCAATACACCTTACAACCCGTATAACCCACAAAACCCACTTGAAACCTAAAACCCTTTACTTGCACTTGAGAGAGGAGATATTTCAATCAGATCTCGAACCCGCGCCCGCAGCTGGCGGCGTCACCCGCGTCACTCCGCCTATTGACGCCGGCACAAAGCCGCCGCTTCAATTAACCGATCGTATCGGCCGGCGCCGCGGGCACACACAAGTGTGCATTGTTTAACCCCACTAGGGTTCAACTTGGGTTGTGTATGCGTTTAGCTGAAGATTTGTGGCGTAAAGTAAGCTGTTAATAAGATTAGGTTCTATTTTCAGGTCGGAAAAATCGTTGGTAACAAGATGTTCCTAATTTCTGTTACAATATTCTATGTAGCAGCCTGTAGTTCAATTTAGAAATAAACTCACCATTGATCAAACTTAGAAATAGCATCTTATTACAAATCTGCCTACGCCTGCAGGTATAATAGGTGAGATTCGATTTACGTAACTTATTTAATTGATATAACATTAAAAACAAAGAAGAAAAATGTTTGTAAACATGTAAAATATTCATTTATTTTCCTCCTACACATTTTATTTGATATAATTCAGATGACATATACCGAATACTTAAATAAGGGAATAATTCGTAAACGCTTCCATTCATACTAAAACGGGGGCGTATTAGGAAAATTGCCTCGATCACAATTTGTGATATGAAATTGACCACGACTTAATTCCAGCGATAAAGGAACTTTACGAGCGCTTAACACTCGCTTTCAATCATATTGTCAGCTGAGATAGCCTGCTTTGATTGCTAACCAATTTTATTTTTATGCAGTAATAGCCCAGTAGTAAAAGCATGCGTCTCCCAGTAAATGGTATATAGTTTGAACCCGAAATATGTTTTATCGAATTTATCTATGTTGTAAATAATGTTTATGTTGTAAAAATATTTGTTAGTTACTGTACCAGTAAAAGAAATAGAAGTTAAAAAAGGCTGCATTTAGTCTGCATAGTGAACTTTATGCCTAGCGCAACTCTCATTCAGGGAGAAAACTCGTGCCCATTAGAAGGAGTAGTGAGCATTTTTTTATACAAGCTACCAAGGGGAATTTAGGGATAGTAAGAAAAACCTTGCTAATACATTAAATTTTACGTAATTTTTTAGGGGGGGGTTGGAAGTTGAGTGTTAGTCCCATACAAACGCGCCCTTAAAGGCTCAAAAGGGGTGAAGTCCGATTGTAAACGGTGTTCAATTAATTGTGGGATATTAATATCTGTATTGTTTACTAGTGGGTCGTAAACAAACGCCTTTATGGCCACATGTACCTACGTTTTTATTGCTAATGCCTATGGAAACGTTCACACGCCCCACCCACCCCCCACCACTAGGGGTTGTATGAATAATAATAAAATGCCTTCGTTTATATGTTGTTTTTTATGAGGGGTTTTTTTGTAACGTTAGTGTATTTCCGTTTGTTTTATTGCTCTTAATTGTAGATTTTTATGGTTTTATTTTATAAGAGGTTTTATTCCGTGAATGATAAAGCAGGAAAAGATATACTTTTGAAAAATATAGGCAATTATTTATTTGATGTGTGTTTTCTACTAATTTCAAATAAAAAGAACATGGCAAATAATAGACGCGTGGTGGGCAACCTTCGTGTACAACCACTTAATCTCACTGCGTGGTCCCGTGGGAAAATAAGAAATGTTATGTTTGTAATTACAATCAACTGCAGGTTCCTCATGAAGTAACATTATCTTTTGTTGTAAAAACTAATGTATTTTTATTTGTTTGTCACCAGGTATGTTGGAGGCACCTTGCAGACTGTCATACGTGGATGACTAGCTCTAGCTTCTGACCTCTACCATGGACCCCCTACGAATACAGGTAACTTTACACTACAGGCGTTTGCCAAAATATTATATTAAGAACGAAGAATTTACCTATTCCCTAACTCTTCCCATTATTCCCATTTCACAAACTTTATGCTAGATGTTAACTCAGCACTCTTTAGCATCTAAAACAAAAAGTAATGTTTTAGAATTAAGAATCACGAGTCAGTGGGTTAACTGTAATGGGTCATCAAATTGGTTTGCTTTTATATTGTCTTCTATATTTTATGTGAATAGACATAATAAAAATGTTACTTTCAATACTGCATAGAAATATAATATACTAGCTGACCAGCGCAACTTCGCTTGCGTCACATAAGAGAAAATGGGTGAAAATTTTCCCCGTTTTTGTAACATTTTTTATTGCTACTCTGCTCCTATTGGTCGTAGCTTGATGATATATAGCCTATAGCTTTCCTCGATAAATGGGCTACCGAACAGTGAAATAATTTTTCGTATCGGACCAGTAGATCCTGAGATTAGCGCGTTCAAACAAACAAACAAACAAACAAACTCTTCAGCTTTATAATATTATAAATATAGTATAGATAGGAAAACTTATACTTGGATTACAATTAGGTTATAGCGACATAATCAATTTTAACATGCTTTATTACTTTCTGACACGCAGCTAAAGACATAATCTTTCCAACATCCTCTCATGACAAAACCATTCACACACTTCCAGGAACTCGTACACAGAATCACAAACCAACGTATTCCCAATCTTAAGGCTTAATCTTCACACCTTGACAATTCTATTGATAACATCTTCGAATTACAGCCGTGTAAATAAACGGAGGCTTAACACGGCTCCTTCCTTATGTGTGGGTATAATTTCTTCCTTACTAAAACTATACAGTTTTAGTTATATTGCATTGGAAGGATAGCTTTAATTTCGTGTGGTTTAAGAAAACCTTAGTTATCGTATAACAATAAAAGTAATTTCTACTTTGAAGCAACTTTGACCGATTTGAACCGACGCGGCGACGGTTGATGGGTCTCAATTCTTCAATTCTGGCAATATGATTTTTATTGCATTATGTTTGTATGTAGTGTTCTAATCTGATCTATGCTATTCTTTTTTACATATTATTGTCTAATTTTCAGACAACCTTAACCCCTTCCTGTACTCTAGAAATTCATAGAGAATTAATACAGTAACACTGCTTAATAACTTGGCCTATTACGGGATTCGCAACTAAGATCTATGTGCTGTAAATATCACGGCAAAGGCACAAATACACGACTTTGAAACACATTCTGGCCTTACATTCAAAGACGATACTCGTAATTTACTATACATATTCACAAAATCACAGTTATAACTAGTTTACAACCCATCGCCGACGAGTTTCCAACTGCAACTATATACCGAGTAATAACAGAGCAAGTGTTGTTCTAATCTTGTCGATACGCTATGTACTAGAATACTGTTATAATTATGCAGTCTGTGCAGATATTTATGTACTGCAGTATATGTAGATACGATATTACTTCGTGCCAGGTCAAGTTAACGTTTCTTAGTCTTGTCTACGCTATGCCTATCCGCAATACATAGATCGCATACATTAGATACACACCTATATAGTCCAATCTACATACTAAGAACCTTAATAAAAAATCTGCGGCCCTTGCAACCTGTATGCGTATCATGTATCTCTGTTCACAACTAGTGTACGTGAAATTGATGGCCGCTATTCTGTACATTGCTGCTTTGACGTAACATATTAATCACAATGATCTAAGAGAGAAAACAATGTACAGCATAGTGGTTTTCAAATAGTTGTACCCACAGTTGGTCCGGAGGGCTAAAAATTAAGAGTTTGTGTAGGTAAACCAGACTTACATATGTCTATAAACATTTCACGTTTTAGCAATTTCACCGTGGGAAAGGTATTATATATACCAAACGAACATGGGCAGCTCACAAGTCACGCTTAACAATCACCAATATGAAATCTTATCAATAACAGTACCATCTATGCATTATAAATCATATTTCGCAACGTCAAACGAAATAACCAATAAAGCAAGCGGACATTGAATACAAAGTAAATGACGTCACGTGCCGTGGCGTGGTCGGAATAATTCCAGCCAGTGTTGCACCGCACTCCAACGAGCGGTCACTGCCGTCCCCAGTGGCGTTATGATTGAACTTATCTTATACTAGCTTTTGCTCGCGACTTCGTTCGTGTGGCTTGTGCGTTAGGGCAAAATTTTCAAACAAACTTTCATTCCCTATTTTATACCCTTAGGTGTATAATTGAACGAAATCATTTCTTAGCGGATGCCGGCTACGTTATAACATCTACCTGCATGCCAAATTCAGCCCGATCAGTTCAGTGGTTTGCGCTGTGCGTTGATAGACTACTATGTCAGTGAGTCAGTCACCTTTGTGTTATATATTTAGATTACTTGCAGTAGTTTAATAGTTAGATGTACCAAGGTTATCGTGTATTCTAGTTCACAACTATTGGAAAGCCCGTGCTGTATACTTATTACTTTTTCTCTTCGATTACAGTGATTATCACGTTACGTCAAAGCAGCAATGTACTGAATAGTGGCCATCTTTTGACATACACTAGTTGTCAATTGAGATAAGTACGCATGCTAGTCCATTTTTACTTTGAAATACGCTATGACCATAAACTTTGGGGTGGACAACTTTCACAGGCCTGTACAAAACCGAAATATGAATCGACATCTATCACTCAACTTCAACCAATAGCCCGTACCGACACGCCCAGCAATTGGTCCAGCAATCGCCAGCAACAAATAGGTTATTTTCATCGAGCCGGTCTATACCGAGGCCGTGCGACCACTTCCACTCATTTGTTACTTGTTACTCGTTACCAACTAAATATAAACATGTACTAAAGACGTATTGCCCACATTTGTTACACGAACATACTTTTTGTTTAAACAATCTGGGAGGCGTTTTGGAAAAGAATTTTGGTACTGGAAATGTATGACTGTATGTACCTTGCTACTAGAAATTGGACTAAATATTAATATTGTATAGAGATTTTCTTTAAGATTAATACAGTAGTTCAAACGGTGTAACCAAAGCAAAGAGGATTAGATGATAGTAGATTAACTACACAACACAAAACAACATACAACATTTTACCAACTGTAAAATTATTTAAGCTCCATCGCACTAGATTAGAAAAATATCAGACGACATTTTTTGGATTTACATTTTTATTTGAAATAGATTTTGTGTTCAGCAGTCCGTCAATAATCAACTAATTTCACGATAACTAAGCCTGACCCAGGGACCGAACAAATAGGATTAAAAGCAAAAACCCAATATTCGCTAACTTTGTTATTCCAATAAAGAGTATCCCGAAATATCAAATCAAATTTTACATCGGATCCGACGCACACGTTAGTTCAAAACCTGTGACTGAATAACTCGGAAAATATTCCCCGGATTTTCTTAATCAAACTCTAATCTTTTGGAAAAAGGTATCTAGTAGGGTAGAAAAGGGGAAAATCTCGGGCCGATCTCATATCGAATTGAAAAGTATTGAGATGGGTCCACGGGCCGACAATCGTTACCTGGTACCTCATAAGCGAACGTTTTTCTATGCGAACTTACTCGGACCCTTTTCCCTTCTTTTCATCGATACGTCTAGGGGGAATATTTTGACAAACTAATATTAGCGGGGATTACTTCGTCCGATAGTTATGCAAACACCCTCTATGTTCACTATGATACTTACGCACACGTGTGTGCGTGAATGCGTTTAAGTGAGTATGTAGGTATGTGTGCGTGTGTCTATCTGTAAATGGAGTGTGTGTGCTTGTGTGAGTGGCGTGTCTTTATGTGTGTGTCCGTGTCAGGATGTGGTTGTAAGGGATTGGTTTTACTTAAGCACGGAAAGGTAAACGTAAAAGTTTTATGAATGGCAGTTTATGTGTGTAAGCCGGCTGTTTCCTTATATCTGTGTTACGGCCGATGTAAAACAAAATTACCTATAACATTGAATATATCTTTACGAATTGTATGTTTGCTAGTTATGGCTGTTATAGAAAAACATGTTTATAGCTGTTGGCTTCATTTCATAATTTTGAAAGGTAATTATATTGATTAATTCTTAAACACAACACTGAATTAACAGCGCGATGAAATAGACGTTAATTTCTCGACGTTTCGGCTGGGTCACAAGCAACCTTGACATTGGAAGTCAAGCATATCTAAGAGTCATTTATACAGTTCTTGAAATTTTATAGTTAATCTTACCTAACATTACAGACTAAAGTTAAATCCTTTTCAAACTGAGATTAAGCCCGCATGCAGCCGTTCTAGGTTAAACCTACCCAAAAGTGAAAAAAACTTATAAAACATGTCAGTTACGACTACAAAAGGAAAATAAAGCCTTTCCTTATACATTTAGTTACATAATAGTGATACAAATAAATAGTAACTTTTGTTCAATTGTAAATACAGATTAGAAATGTTTTCTTTCTTTTGTTAAAGAATAATGGCGTCGATAGAGCGGTGAAATACGAACCTTTTTTGTAGCTTATTGGTGGCTTAGAGACTGTGTATTTCAGATTAAATTGTAGTAAAGTTTAGTAGATTTAAACTCCCATAATAATTATTTATTATTTAAATTCATAGATTTTAGTGATAATATTACTGAGAGAGGATTAAAAAAAAAATTACAGCAAATAAATTAGAATAATAAATTGTTTATTTATATACTCAGTTTCATACTATTATAATTGCTGAAGTATGTAAATGGCTTTTTTATGTATGTCTCTGTAATGCTAAAACGGCTGAATTGGTAAGGATGAAAATAAGATAGGTAGACTTGAGAAATGATGGACTACTTTAAAAACGGTGTTATATCAATGTTATCAATCCTTTACACTAGTGGTATAACTATTAATTTCGAAAGGATACGTTTCAAGCGCCTTCCTACAAAAATCAATAGAAGCAGGATCGTTCGAACAATCCTGATACAAGCAAAGTAGGGTGAGATAACGAGTGTTGTTAGTCTTCATTACTGATCACCCTCCTGAGTCGATGTAGGGATGATAGATTGATATTAAGCTCTTATTGGTAAAGCAATGAAGAAGGGCCGCAGGTTCGAACTCAATATCCAACAGCAAAGTACACTAAAGGTTTAACTTATTGTACACTAGGATTATTTTGCGATTCTGCTCACCAAGATATATGTTTTTTTTCTTTCTTCTTTATACAAGTGGATATTTTTACTAAAAAAGCTTATATCTGTTCCCATGTTATCATTTTATAATCTGATTAAGGTTTGCAATCAGTTTAGCCATTTATCCATAGCCACTATTTAATTTTAAATTAGCAAGACCAAACTCTCCATACATGCTCATAAAATTTCTACAAATGATTATAACTTAGAATATATTGGAATAATCTAAAAAAGCCTGTTCCGAATTGAGTGAGTGAGTTGAATATTGAGTGTAGTATCGAAACATGTAACACTGACAGCTATGCGCCATCCATCATAGTTTTTATGAACGACATCCAACTAACTGCACTTTTTATTACTCCACCGATATATGATAAAATACGTTCAAAGTTAAAAGTTGAACCAAAACTATATTTTATTTAGCTTTTATAGGCTTGATTCAAAAACTTTCCATTTTTATTTTAGTGGTGAAAATTTCCTCTGAAAAAGAAATGCACTGATAACCGAGTGGTACTAATGGCCGACGCAATGGTTCAAACCTGAGGCAAGATATTATGAATGGTGTGTATTAGAAATAATTACTACTTGCACAAACGGTGAAGAAAAACATCGTGATGAAGCTTTTATTTACATCAATTTAAATAAATGTATAACTGACGTACTACTAACGTGGTATTTTTATAATTTGACACTCAATATAAAAACTTGTACAAAAAGCCTTATATTTTTGTGTAAACTACCACCGGTCCGGAAGTAAAGCCTCCAGTTACGAGATCCGCCGGAAAGTCGTCGGAAAATACTTTTATTTTATCTCGTTTAATAATTTTATACTGTTATTTTCATAATTAAGTAAAATTTTAATGTAATGTTGAATTTGTCTCAACAAATTTGTAAAACTTTAGGAACTTAATAATCCACTTGAATAAAATACCAATTAAAGTTAAACTAATAAAGAAAAATGATGAGAAAATAATGGTCATTACATTTTAGTAAGTCTTTCCAATATTTAACGACTAAACTTGACTAAATATTGATTTTATGAAATAATACATAATACTTAAATATATAGTTTTCCATAGTTTTTCCGCTGAATTTGCTGCTGGCCATTTCTCATATCATCTTCACTAATATCCTAAACAGTTTATATCAGTATGTTTTTATTGTAAGTGTATTTATATTATATCAATTTATCACAAAGTATCGATATAAAACCACGCTATTATCCTGAATGTCCAAACGTCCACAAAGTTAAGGAAAATCACAAATAAATAACATTAATATATTGTTGCATAGCAATCTGCTTGATCGAATGTATTGTGTTTTGAGAATCAAGACAAGTGTAGGACAATAGGTCAGTTTTATACATTTCTAACATATATATTTAATTTTGCAGTTGGTAAAATAATAATAGCAAGTTCTAATGACTTAAGAGTCAGTATTCACTGTAGAGTATAGTCACTTTAGGTACATATAATATTTTTAATAAACAACTAGCTTTCGTTTGCTGTTCTGCTGCCAAATACTAGCCAGTAAAATATCCGTTTTAAATCGTTATTTCTTTTTCAAGAAAATTGCTTATATGTACATCTTCAGATTTTTTATGTGATACATATCTGATGTCTACATAGCATTTAAAACAAAACTTTTTATACACCAAAATTGTCCAGCTAACAAATTCAAATCTTGTTTTCTATGAACAGTGATTTAGTATGATCTTGAAGCAATTAGCGGGTCGTGTTGAACCCCGGCGGGTCGCTGGCGGGTCGCTGGCGGGTCTCTGCGGACAGGCTCTGTTTAATCACAGCCTTGTTCCCGCCTTGCTCTATCGGTAGTTATGCAAGAACTGCAGCTCACACTTGCGGTTATGTAAGATATGCATTGCGACTAGCTTGTCTTGAAGCATGTTTTAATGGATGGATATCTAACAGAGCCTTTTGTGTGCAGACTTTTGTTAACTAAATCTCTGGTTCGTATGTGCACAACGCATTCTTTATCAGTGTTAAAATGTCCTATGCTTTGGCCTTTTCAAGTGGTCTGGGTTAGGGTTAAGCACGGAACTAAGGTACGGAAGCCTCGGGCTTGAACATTTCCAAACTGAACTGTTCCACAGAAATTTGAACAAGACCGGTCGAGGATCTATCATGATTTCCATTTACTCGAAAAAACAGCAAACTTATATATTCGAAATTTCGTTTTTACGTCTAAATTGTAAAACCGATTTATTACCTTATTTAAGTACATGAAATTCACTCAGCTTTTCTAAAGGTGTAATGAAGATGTGCACGAATATACCGAAAGACCCTTAGTCAAAAATAACTCTTCTTTAGATCATTACTCATTGTAAGGGCATTAAACTTTACACGCAGCACAGCTAGTCTAAACAAAAATTATTTGAATCTTCAAAATTCATCGCTGCGACAAGGAAACATTCTTCACAGCCGTCTTGAACATCGCATGCATCGAGCTCGCATGTCCCACCCTCATACGTCAAACTGTTCTGTGATTGTAGCAATCATTGCTTCTATGTACCACTGTGTATGACCGTGTATGTATGTATGTACAAACATATATAACTGCCGCTCCAGTTACTTGCCTGATACATCTATACTGACGTTCAAGTGTATTGGCTTTCTTGATTTATAAGTTGTGGTTCTAGAGTAAACGGTTTATTGTGATAAACTTTAACACTTTTGTCGCTCCATGTTGAATACTGGTATTAACTCATATTATTTATTATTAACTCCATGTTACCGGCGAGACTGAAAGACGATTCCAATATAGTTAGAAAAGCTAGGCTGATGAAAATAAATAATACATTTAATATTTTACTACTGACCAAGAGTCTCCCTAAAAATCTTTATTCAGCAGAAATCTTTGCAATCAAACTGTTCCTTATCAAGTCTAATTTGTCTCAATAACATTTAAGATCTGCGTCACGCTCATTAGAGCGTGTTTATTACTGAAATAATTATTTGCTTTCTTAGAATTATCCCCTTTAAGGTCGTAGTTCACGTACCACCTTACAAAGACGGTTCTATGTTGTTTGGTTATTAGACAACCGTATTTACGTCGTCTTCAACTAATTTTCTAGCGTAATAATTTGGTTTCGCTAATTGCACTTTGATTTTATATAAATAAAGATTTAAAATTTTCAACTACGGTAATTTAAAAATGTTACCAAAGTTAGCTAGTTTAGTCGTGACAGCGTAACAAACAGACAGACATCTGCATTTATTACATAAGGTTATGTACTCGCACTTGGGCTACGAACCATAAAAATAAAAATATCTACTTATAAACAGATAATTAATGACGCATTAATTTATAGAGCCTGTATATATTTTGTTCGAAGAAAATGTTTTTGTTGGAATAATGCCTGCTGAAAACATTTCTGTTTCGCTTTTGTTAAGTAATTCATTCTTATCGTCCCTTTTTCTGTATTTTCTATAGTCTTTGTAGAAAAAGGAACCTTGTTTTTAGGTTTTGTACTCGATAAATTCTTGGAAAAGTTTTAGGGTGACCGCAGACTAGCTACTTCTAGCATCGCCGATCGGTGATTGCGTCGTTTTATGGGATCTAAATGCAGCGACTGATCGCCACACTGTGTTTTGACAAATAAGGAACCTAATAACCTAATACATAACATTACATATCTATACTAATATTATAAAGCTGAAGAGTTTCTTTGTTTGTTTTCTTGAACGCGCTAATCTCAGAAACTACTGGCCCGGTTGAAAAATTATTTCAGTTTTAGAAAGCCCATTTATCGAGGAAGGCCATAGGCTACATCATCACGCTACGACCAATATGCGCAGAGTACCAATCAAAAATGTTACAAAAACGGGTAAAATTATGACCCATACTCCCTAATATGACGCAAACGAAGCTGCGCGGGTCAGCTAGTATACAATAAAAATGACGAAGCATCAGAGCAGCCGTAGAAACGCGATGCAGCATGGACACAGACGCTAAAACGTGCGATTCTGCTGTCGCGACAGAACGCCAGCTGTTGCAAAACGCGACGTAGCATTAATACAGACGTGAAATCGCCGATTTGCGATATAAAAAGTTACCAGTCTGCAGCCTCCCTTAGTGTTGTCTTTATTGAAGATTCGTGGATCTATAAATATTTTATCAAATTGCCAAATTACTTAATCAAATAATTAAGTTTTTTAGCTTAGGCGTGTCTAGGTAATGAAAGCAGACACGAACAAAAAAAATTATAAAAAGTTCAAGTTATGAATACCTTAAAAAGACTATTATCGGATAAATTAAGGACGAATAGTTAAAATATGGGACTTATTTATAATAGTGTTAATTATAGACAGATATTAAATTACGCTTTTAGTTAAATCTTCATACCAATGTTGATGCATGTATGCGTATAAAGATACTTAGTTGAAAACCCATGATCAATATAATCAACCGTTTATTTTTAAATATCAGACCCTAATTCTCTTTCTTTTTCAAATACAGACATACCTAGCTAGTTTATTTGATTACACAACTCATAACATTGAAACGGTCCTACGTTTATCTTTAGGTCAAATCTAACATTACCGACATGTCCATTACTGGCACTAGAAGTCAGCAGATAGTGTAACTTGATATCAATCACAACTATCTGATTCAACAGTTTAGTAGGGTACTTAGGTTCTTGATGGAAATTGAATCAATAAAGTACTAGTGAATTTAGAATCTACAAACTTATATGTATGCTTTGGTAGGTCAATGTTATGGCCTTGGCTTTTTGTGGTTGACAAAATGTATGATGGAATGAGAAAAGTGTTAGATGCACTAACGCCCAGTTTCTGAGGTACATTTAGCGGTAGTTTATCTATTCAATAGCGTTTTTGCTGACATAAACATGAGAGTATGAATAGATAAACTACCGGTAAACGTGCGTCAGAAACCGCGCATAAGATTTTCCCTCTTAGTGTATGTAGCGTTTTCAGTCACATAAGTAAAAAGTCACAGAGTCAGAGAGAGTTTAGAAGTTGTAGTTAATTAACAATTTATGCACGAATTTTCAAATTGATGGAAATAATTGGCAGTTTGCAGACACCAAATATTTGTGAGTAAATTGGGCATCCGAAATTGTATTTTGAAGTCCCACCAAACTAAAACAGTCTGAACCAATTTTTTTTTGCATTCTCTCAACTATACATAAACACGTACTAGATCCATAATTAAACGAGAAACAAACTAAAGCTTTACCTAAACCTAGCCACAAAATCGTTTTCATTTCATTAAGACAACCAATGCCATGAATTTTCATGACGACTTATTTTTTCCATTAGTACATCTTGAAAGGGCCGGCCTTATCTCGCACATTAATGCGATTCAGTTAATTCCTGCCTTAATGGCCACTCTTCGGGTACAATAACAGTTACAGTGGGTAACGGCCTTAATCCCCGTGGTATTATACCTCACACGCTTTTTATATGACGACACGGGTGCGACACGACTCCGATGTTGTTAGGTGAAATTGAAATGCGTTCATCTCTTACAATATTTTTATACTTATGTTAAAAACATTAATTATATTCTTTTCAGTATGTTATAAACATTTTATTGTTGTGGATTATTGATCTAGTTTGGTCTTTTCAAGTTATAGTGTCATTAGGTAGGTTCTTTTTACCTCGATGAAACCTCCTGCTTCGGCATTCAAGAAAGTTTAAAAAAATATTTTATTTATTTGTACTCGCTATTTGCCAGATAGATATTATGTCAGTTGGATTGTAATTTTTTTTAAGGAAAATTACTTTTACGGAACAAAAATGGCTACATTTAGAAATCCAACTTTCTAATCTGAAATTACAATTTAGTGTGAAATTACAGTGTTTTACAAGTGTCAACCCACTATCGTAGTCGTGTCGTCCCCACATCGTGGCACAGTTCCTCATTAGCATATTAATCTGTGGAACGTCCCGCAGATCGCGTAACAGCGAGTCGGAATGATACCGCGGCCGGTTATGACGCGATTTGTCCGCGATTCAATCGACACTTGATTGCTTTTCCTTATTAATCGAGTCACTATCAAGATGTAAATGCAAACTACAGTATTATAGATGATTTTTTGTATAAATGTCTCACCAAATGAAAGGTTTGAATACTATTTCCCTTAGTACTAAGAATAAATTTTGTGTCGTGGGACTTTGCTATAGTAATGCTAGAGCCTAATGCCACAATATACACACGATACACAGGTCGTGGTTACGAATTTCAATATAAATTAGAAAACACAATCACACTTAGCTCGACCTCTGTGATGACAATCATATAGCACCCCTGAAACCAGTATAATATAAAAAAATAAACGCTAAAATCAAACCTATACTATCATATAAGCAGCTTTTAGGCAGTTGAAAGTCAAAACTAAACTCAAAGTGTTGCTCGAAAAGCTTCTCTATATAAAGTTCAATTATATAACAACACACGTAAAACCGCTTGAAATTCATTACAACTTGTATAAAAACGTATTGTTGGCGCTAAAAGTTCTGTGAAGCGTACAATCGCGTACACACACGTACAAACGCGTACAGTCGCGTACAGACGCGTACAGAAGCGTGTGGCAAGAAACCCCGCGATTAATCACTTCTACACTCTTTTGAATACTAACAAAAACTCTCAAACCTAGCTCTAATTCATTAGAACTGTTTATAACTTTGAATTGTACGACAAAAACTAGAGCTTATTTCAGATAGCAACGTGAATTGGTACGAAATATCGAGCTTGTCTCGTTCGAATGGAGAAGTTTTGGTTAGTTTGATATTTGGATTTCCTGCTGTGTTAGTTCATTTGCCGAGCTCTGGATGAATTTTCACTGAAATAACGTCAATTTCATTCTTAAATAAAAATACTATATGTCAGGGTCAAATTCTAAAATGTTCTATCCAAGAGCAAGTATAGATATGAGAGGTTTGGCTTTGCTTTCCAAAGAAATATTCTGTCGAGATGGTTATACAAAGAAGGTAATATCATCATGGCATCTGCGTCGCATTTGACCTTCACAACGACGTCCATCATCTGGTGTCCAAGCCGTAACTTTTCCTTCCTTATATATTCATCGTTATACTTTCCCATGCGTGATATGAAACCGCCGCAACCCGAGATGTTGAAAACTGTAGTGCGAGAGAGATCGTGTGATTGCGTGCTCTTGCATTATTTATCGAGCGGCCGCTCCATCACGAGCGCTAAATAATTCGCGCGCCCCACGCGTCTCCGCGCCGCTCTCCACGTCTCTGTGCGACTCCGTGCGTCTCCGTGCGTCTCGCGTCTCGCTCCAACACGACTACCACTAATACAATCCACGATCCTTTGACCGAATCCACCGCTTTGTTCCCTTCAAGTAAGTAATTATTACTCGAGCCCCGAGCCGCCAAACAAAATAATTATAAGTACATGTTACGCAACGCGCCCGTATAATACCACTCTTTACAGACGTCGGCACGTCTCCTCAACACTCGTTTTAATTAAGGTCGCTGAACGTAACTACAATTTGTTTCTGCGGCCATCGTTGCCGACTGTCATAAATCGCGACATTAAAATGATCCCGTTAACGACGCCATGTTTCGGCTCGTTGGCGAAATGTCGCCGGTGCCAATTAAGGTTTGGTCCACGCCCCCGTTCCCAATTAACTGCGGATTGTATCGATACAAAAGACTTTGATTGCTTGTACGGCGATCAATCGAAGGCGGAGGTAGCCGGCCCCTCGAGTGCCCACAACAAACTCTCTCAATATTTAACGATTGTATCGCAGCGAACGAAGCGGAAAAATGACAAACTGAATAAAGAGTTACTCATTCACGGTCCCGTTTGACTTTTCTTTGGCCGATTGACGGCAGAAAAATAAAAGGACAGCTGTCGGTCGCTCTTTTGTTTAAAAATTATATATAAGCCGGGTATTAGGTGAGAGGCTTTCGTTATAAATGTGAAATATAAATCAGCGCGATGTCTGGAGGCGCTTCGACGGCCTCGCTCCACGCTAATGACGTTTCGACATCAATTACGCGCGGACGCGACTTGTCAACGTCACGGGGTGTAAAACAGGCGGTGACAGCGATGTTGAGGATGCGCCCACACCCTGTATATCGTCACTAGTATCTTGTATACTGTTGCAAGATTGTAATCCGGCGTCGAGTCGCTATTGTAATTAATTTTGAAGGAGGCTAAGCGAGCGAGCAGCGTGCCAGCGTGCCACCGTGCTGTATCCCGGCTGAGTTTGGTGCAATTAACTTGAGTGATGTATTGAAGCTGGCTACTACTTGATTTTATTACCTCGATTTATGTACAGCGTGATTTTTGCTTCATTGGATGTTTGTATTGATTGACGTTTTCAGTGTACTGAAATATGTAGCCTTACCCTTCTGTTATATAGGGAGTGCTTTAATGAATGCTGTAACTTTTGAAACCACTTTTGCGGTACATTAACAAAAGTTTATTCATAGTAATACCTAGTTTTATACCTACAACTATATTATCATAACAAAGCTATTCAAAATATAAATTGTGATTATTGAAATAGCCGGATTTCAAAATGTGCTCATTGAGATAACTTATTATACAATTACGCCAAAACTTACAAAATATAGATAATATGACCAACTATCTGAAACACACGTCTTAAAAACTCAATCAAATAACTAGAAAATCACGCTAAACTCCGTTCCATCCTAACCGTGCAATATCTCGGACACAAACAGCTAATTTGGTAGCACAATAGCGTTGATTACTCTTTGCGGAACCTCGGCTAATTACCTCCCAGTATCTGCCGGCGCCTTCGCGACCTGCGCCAATACTTTCTTGTTCCTTTTCTTATTGATACTCCGTATTTTCTCGCCAGGTATTCTGTTTTGTTTTGTTGGTATTGGTTATTTAGAATATTGTTGCAGATTAATATTCATTTCAGATGTCTTGAAGAAATGTTTTGTAGTCATTTTTAAAGATGGTAATGACGTGTTATTAGTAGGTTTTTAGGTCATCGTTTGACCATATGCCGCTCGTGAGGACACACGTGGCGGTTTAGTATGCCTGCCTTTCTGGCGGGAGAGTCCGACATACACCTGCACTCTACCCAGAGTCCAGATGCATGCTTTAAAAAAAAGGGCAGTGTTTGTGTTTTAGGAGCCTCATTTTGTTAGCACTATGATTGACTACTGGATTTGAAAATATCTATTTTCAAATCTAGTATTAAATACAGTTTATTTTCGATGTTTTTAAATACATAATATCACTTCAACTATTGATCAAAAAGACGCATCCATTTTTTAATCCTAACACTCCCAATAGAAATTTGTTTAAAAGTGTTGCGAGGAGACTTTGCCACTAACCTTTTCCAACAATCTCTATTTTCATTTTCACAAACAAAACATAACTCATAAACAAAAACGCCTCAACAAAAGCCTCAATTTTCACATTCTGGAATCTTCCACCGCACGTTACACACGAAGGCTTCACTTTACAGCAAGGCTCGTTTGTGGCCACTACACCAACAACCTACACAGCCTCCAACAACCTCAGTTCATAATTTAAGGCAATTTCGGATCTCCTTAATTAACGTTACCTTTGATGCTGCCGGCGCCGCACTGAACAACGCCTTTCATATTTACAACGTTTTATAATATACGTACCAAATTGTCAGGGCAGATTCTGTTATGAGGTTGAAAGTTGTAAAAGTGAATATGAAAATATTAAAAGCATAAGATTACTTTTTTACCTACTTACTTAGTGACTCTACTATTTACTTGTATAATGTTTATTGTAAATAATGTGAGTGAAAAGCAATGACTCTTAGTCAACATACGAATAATATAACGTCTCATTTCATTTAAAAAAAAAATATTTTACAACAATTTCAAACACCAAGTGGAATAACCCTTGTCCAGCAGTGGGACAATATGGCTCAAAAAAATACAAAATATACATTTTCTATGTACCAACTAGTATATAGAAAACGGTAATGAAACATAGTATATTAATAGTGTGCAAAATGACTACTGTCGATTGCTACAGACGGTGACAAATGAACTGATACTCAGAAAAAAGTCACTAAGATTGAAAACTTGCTGTCTCAGTTGTCTTAACGATAAGAATTGATCACTAGAGTCGAGTAGACTTATTGATAGACACGTTAAATTGTGCTTGTAACCTTCATAAACCTTTGAAAACTATTTGTATGTGATGTTATCTCGACTGGCTGAACGTTAAGCTCATAGCCAGTTGCGCTCACCGGTCGGTAAACGATGAGTAGGTTAAGCAACCGTTGACGTGGTCGTTCTTTAGCTTGATGACCGAATAGTGGTATTTGAACTGAGCGTCTCCGTGCCTCGGAGTGCACGTAAATAGTCGGCCCGGTTGTTGTCAATTAAGATATCAGACATTAAGCCATATCAACGTCCTTTCGGGCGGCTTGATCAACTTTGACACCTGGTTGACCATTAACCATACATCAGAACAAAACTGGCTGGATGTTCAATTCCCGTATCCTATTAATATAATAAGGTGTCAGGTAGAATTAGCACACTTTCTTCTTCGAGAGTGGCAACCGCAACCACATTTGCGACAAATATTAATATAATGTCCTGATAAAGATGAGTAGTTTATACCATGAAATAACTAAATTACCCTCTTACTTAATAGTCTAGAGTACTTAACAATAAATCTATTCTTCTATATTATAATAATAACGAGCTCTAAGCTATTAAATTATAATGGGCGCTTATCTGCGAATCATCTCATTAACGTTGTACGCTGCGCTGTAATCTTCAAAGCCGATGTTCGGAGCGATATCGGGATATATTGGCATTACAATGAATTAATTAATTAGCTGCGACAGATTACGATTCATTTGATATTCAGGCGCAGTTGACTTGGGCCGGGATTTTTCCACCTATGTTGGGCTATTAGTGGTTGAACGGTAGCTCTTTGAGGATAAGGGAATAGATCTTAGCAGATTTATCACAGGTTTAGGCACAATTTCCCGCTTTTTTTATTACTCTTACAATAAGTATGAACCAGATAATTACTGGACTTATAAATCGTACATTTCTTGGATTTTAATTAAATTAAGCTATACTTCGTCATCGTGGGCATTTAAGGTCTAAGTCCCTATTTATTCCCGAAGGAGACTGGTGCTCTTCAACATAATATATTATGAGGCTATAGAAATGTTATTCACATATATAAACATCTTGTTACCTACAGCAACGGTAACGAAGTAGCAACCACTTAAACATCACCTTAAAAGTATACATTTACTTCCAAGCTAGTCATAATAAATACAATTTTCTTCTCTCTGACGCAATTTAGTCTGAAACGAGGGCATCACGCACAAACACCCCCGCCAAGACAAAAGCAATTAAATGCGTAGTTTCACAAACAATCAAGTAGGTACCGAGCGCCTATCATAACTTAGTTTTATATAAAACCAATTTACTAATAAAATACATCGTCAATTTCCGTCGATACGACAGCCATTTTAATCCGCCAACAATATAAACAGCCTTCCAGAACTTGTTTGATGGCAAATTTAATTTCTCAAAAATGCTTCTAAGAACGGGCTTGAGCGTAAAGCCTTTAAAGTGAGCCGAGATTTAGAACATTTCCCGGAACTGTCGAACGTTGATAAAGGGTTTTTTTGGAACAAGTTGGCTACAGTTAATAGAAAAGATACAGTCTTATATGCAGTACCAAGATATAGTCGAAAAAATGTTACACGCAGATGCATACTTTGAAACATGTGGACAATTAATTAATCGCGAATACATTCCATTTATTAATGCGTATTAGCAATTAACAGCTTTGAAACAAAATTGTATAATGCGTGAGACATATGCTATATGTATGTGTGTGGTGTTAAGAAAATTTATTTGAATTTTCCCTACTGCCGTAGGTTATACATTTCCTGTGATGGGCGTGTCTGCAATTTACATAAATCTCTCCCAAAGTTACCTTCTAATAATGTACATTACCTAACGTTTCCTGAATATTAGATAGTTATTTAATTTTGAACACGTAAACTTTATGTCCCTTTGAACATCGTTCAATGGATGGCGGTCGGCAATTTTTCATTTTAACAATAGCTCATATATCAAACGAGCGTTATAAAGAGAGAAGGTTTGTTGGTTTTTTAGGGGCCACATAAAAATGATTCATCGGTTTAACACAATAGACGTATCTGTTACTTGAAACAGTTACTTATTATTATTATCTATATAGGTTTTGTGACAGTTAAAATGCTTTAAGGTTCTGCTTTGTATCAAATGTACGCAATGCAATATGGTGTTTGAGTAGAAGTACGGGTTTGGTTGGGTTTATATTATTCAAATGATTTTAGTGTAAGACACAATCACTTTTTTGTATGTGGTATGGTCGTTCAAAAGCAGTGTCATTTCACAAATATGCATGCTTTACTGAAAACATTAATGTTTTTTGTTATATAACGTAACAAACAAAAAGTAATTCCTTTATCTTTGGCTCAAAACAGCCGTTAAACAAACCATGTAATCTTAACTTAAGAAAACGATTACTCCACGCACACGGTCTCTATTGTTGCAATATTAAATTATAACTCGGAGGTTTACCCCAAGTCACTTGAACTCCGACACGCGTGTAAATTGACATTAAAGTTCCACCGTGTGCCCTCCCCTCTACCCCCCACCCTCCCGCGTATTTCCTCACCCCCTCCGACGCCTGCACACGCCGCAGGTTGCCAAACGTTTGCAGATCCATAATGCATGAACCGCCAAACTTTCCCGTTCAACTATTCCCCTTTCGTTTTTGAGTTACGTTCGTGTCAATATACATTCATATCTGTTAGACAATCCGATGAAATTTCGTGGAAGTGACGATGTTTTTTTTGGGAGTTTGGAAAGTTAGTCGTAATGGTATTATGAGTTGCGGATTAGGTGGCTTGGTGAACTTACTTGTGAAATGTGTTAGTAATGTTTTGTAGATGAATGAACAATGATAATGATGGTTCAAATTAAAGCTATCAACTATAATATTTACAAAAATGGTGGCCTCCTATGTTATTTGTATCGATTTACATGTTAAGTGCAGTGCAATGTTCAAAGTACCCTGTAAAGAAAAAACAGCAATCTCCGGCATTTGGCACCCTACTAACCTACCTAAGTGTATACCTACTCATATTGTTTAGTAGTGTATGTGTGGTGAGTTCGAATTTATGTAACTGTTTAATGTAAATAAATCAGAAAACCGGTGAGCACTGAAATAGATGATTTTAAAAGTTCCAAGCCATTTGGGAGAGCTTTTTTACAGTACCAACTGATTCAAGATATACATTTTCCAAAAAACTCTAAATTTCGGAGTAAGGTATGACACAATACTACAGAGTCAATTGTCAGAGAAATCAATAAATTAAGACATTGCATTAATCTTACATCGGGATTCAACAGTTGCGCCATGTCTTTCAATGATGAGCTGGCAACAGTGCCGGTGGACAGTACTGAATACTGATGGGTTCCTGGTTGAACCTGTGCCAATACCAAGTACAACCACGTGATGGACATCTCTGTTCCGTGAGAAACAATTGACTGTGTCGTTTTTTGGCCGGTTCAGTGGTCGGCTTCCTCTGGCTTGCTACGAACATATTGACGCTTGCACATATATGTGGTTCTGCAATATTTACCGAAAAACAAAACCAACTCGACTAACTTTTTCGGCTTGTGCCGATCGGGTTCGTCTTCACATATTCGGTTTTGCCGCCGCTAGGCCGAGTAATGCCGAACCGAATATGTGTGCAGCAAGCTTCAGACTTACTGCCCAAATCCATAATAATAATATTTCTAATGTGAAAATGCGTTGGTCGGTTTTCCTTCTTTCGTGCGGTGAACTTATTTAGTCAAAGCTTCGCAGGGTGATAGATACATCGTAAGATACATAAGAATATTATACCTTCTTTTCCTGGAGTGATTTCTTGCAATTTTCAATTTTCGATCAAAACCTTAGGCAACCTGAAGATGTTTGACAACATGCAAAGGTTTATAACATTCAGCTCATCCCACACAAGACCAAAACAAAAAACATAACATTTGAAGATTTACTCCGGAACAAACACTTAAGTAAAAGTTGAGAAGCTTGGAGCCACTCAAAATAGAACCTAGAAATAACTCATCTTGTCCTCACAAATTGTCTTAATTTCCTAACGTGGTGGGCAAGTGTGAGCGGTAGACAAAAGACATCTCAATAAAGTGTTTACGACGTGACACGTTCCTCTAGTTCCCATTTTTGTTATCCTGTGACCTTGGACGACCTTGGACCGCTGGCAATGACTCGTGAATTACGACGCTCTTTTATTGAAGCTTATTTGGGTCGGTTTGCAGATGGCAAAAAGTTTGCCGCAAACTATTTACTGGGTATAAAGCGGTTTATTAGCTCAATGTTTAGTAAAAATAATGACATTTCTTCATGGTACCTTAAGGTTTCTTGCCAATCAAATCACATAGCTAAAAAAAACATTCTGGAAAATACCTACAGTGCATATAGATAGTAACTGGACTTTAAAATCATCTTGCATCACACTCGTGCTAATCGTATATGTGTCAATAAAATCAGTATAAAAATGTATTCATAAAAGGAAAATTTCTTTTAGTCTACTTGAAACACAGAGTTTTTGCAGTTTGACAACAGTTAGGCAACAAACTATTTACCGAATATAACAAAACCCAAGTCTTAACAGTTACAAAAATGTTCGTCAGTACCACTCGCGAGCATCGAACGGGTTTATGACACAAATTAGTGCCATCGTAACCTAAACTTTTATGTCAGAATATAAAATTAGGCTTCATTTGTACAGTCACGAGCAAAAAAATCTAGACTCTACCAATTTTCAACCATATTTCTACCAAATAAAATAGTATAGTGGTACGAAAAGTAAGCATTTAAAATTTAAATAACTTGACAAAGATAAATCTTGCGGAATACACCAGAGGTATGGATTGTACATTTTTTTTAATTATTTGATTGAACATTTTCGAACACTGCAGCATATTGTTCGAAATTTTTGAATACACTTAATTCCACGTGTACTTTCAGAAAACTTTTAGCAACAATTATATGACTATTGTCGTACACAAAATGCGTAACGACAATATGAATTTTCACATATTTTAGCCCGTGACTGTACATGGCAGTAAAATTGTAAACAACTTGTGCGTCGGTTATGTGACGAGTAAAAACATTGATAGGTACAGAATTAACGGGCGGATATCATGAACATTACATATATATGTCATGTATATAATGTAGTACAATGTACTGTCTAGTTAGAACGTTATATGAATAGTTTTATTTCTTTATGCCGTGTGAGTGGACAAAGGTTAAATTTATTCAAGCAGACTTTAATTTGGTGTCTGTTTTTAAGGTAAGATACATGCCAGTAACTAGCAGGTATTATTCCGATTGACATGGTCAATAAGATTTTTAAGCATGCACGGTTTCCTCACGATGTTTTCCTTCACCGTTAAAGCAAGTGATAAATATTTCTAATGCACACATATCTTCGAATAGTCATCGGTGTGTTGTCTCAGGTTCGAACCTACAACTTGCGTGGAAGGTTCCAACTTATACCACTCGGCTATAGCTGCTAGTCACTATTAGCTAGTCGAAAACTCAAATATTTCATATGTTTACAACAATTAGTTAACATAAAAAAATAAAATAAATATCATTTATTAACAGTCCACAGTTGTACAAACATAAGATCAGTTACTTAAGCCACACTAGGCATAGCCTGTTTCGTGGCCAAAGATTTTAGGCGATTACATGGTAGGACTATAGGTACAAATCAAAATACAAACTAAAAAAATCTTAATACTAGTAGGAACGACAAAGAAAACTAGTAGTAAAAAGTTAAAATAATTACAGGTCCAACTCAAAGCGAAAATACAATAAAACAACTCGACCACATAATTTTCCTCGTGTCCGAGCATAAAATTCGTCCGACCACCGTTAAGTCCCACCGACCACACGCCGCCACAAATTAGTGGTGCCATCGCAAAATAATGTATTCGATCATTCCCTCTTTAATATATTCCTCATATAATTTCATGTGCAAATGAACCGGACAATTATTTCCCGACAACGTTTAATAAGGCTGTTATGTTTTAAAATCGTTGTGCATAAACATACAATTATAATTACTGTCGTATTTGCATATCTGCTTAAAATTATAGAGATTTATAATAAGTAATTTGGGAAATATATAAGTTTTTTTTGTGGATCGTGGTGAAAATAGTAGTATTTGATAATTTTATATTAGTTTTTGATAAGACTGTATCGCTTTCCTTCCATCACCTTTACTGTAAATATGTTGTTCTTAAATGCAAGATATTAAGAGTAGGAATAGCGAATTTGCTTGGCCATTTAAGTAAGTAACTTTCAAGTTGTGACCCCAATCGAGACTTCCCAAAACTCAATGGATAGTCATCTTTAGGTGATAGAAACATATTTTATCAAATTGCTGACATTTTAGACATTATTTTAAAATCCAACCATGACGACTTATTTAGTTTAAAACCATGTCGTTTTTCGCACTGTCAAACTATCAATAAAGAAAAGATAAACGAACAACAGCCAACCTGTACCGCGACTAATCGCACGATCCATCACAATATCTCTGAACACATCCATCAACGCACTACAACGACGCACCACGCATCGAGAACGATCACATATCACTTTCAACCAAGTGATAATTTCCCCAGAGACGACACATTTATACCAATAAGAAAACCTCCCGAAAACCTCCTGAAAATGTCCCGAAATGTCCCAAAAATGTCCCACAACTCCCCACAATTTGATGAAAGGGTTACTCAGGACCGAACTCAGTATTTTATTTATAAAGATATTTGTTAACAGGGCCGGATTGTGCGACATGCTTGTTCAATTAATAAACGCCCGGTTCTGGGTAATGAATCTTTGTTTGAGAATGTAAATGAGCAAATTTTACAGTCCTTGAATTAACATTTTGTTTGAACAGTAAAAGTATTAGATATAAAATGAGTTGATGAACGCTATTGTTTCATAAATATACTCTTATATTACTTTTTTTTTTTTTTTTTATAATCTTTATTTATTGAGGGCTTTTAACTCTATGAGCTTATGTCAGTCCCATCACAACAAAAACAAAAAATCGACACAGTTATTTTCTTAAAACTACAAAATATAAATTTATAAACACATTTCACCTCACTGGCTGGATAAACTAAAAAAATACTAAACATTCCTATGTCTAAACAATTCAAATTTAAATTATTATAAAACTTTTGCCTTTAAACAATAATGTTTCAAAATCAACTAATTTAGGCCTCAAATTTTGAGAGTTTTACTGTAAAATATCTAACTTATCCATTAAAAAGATTAAACAACTGTCCAACGACATCTCCACTGTTAAACATACTCCTAAGAAAATATTTACATTCGTCACAAATAACTCTAAATGCCAACTGAATCTTTTCGTCTACAGTTTTTTCTGATATAAAAATATTCTTTAAATTCCAAATTAAATTCAGTAAGTCAAATTTTTTCTGTTTAGTACTATTAGGTTGTTCTCCAGTCATTTTCTCAAATTGTTCAGATTGTACAAAGCTGGGAATGGACTCAAACGAATCCACATTTTCACTCCGACTGCTTTTTGTCCTTGTGCTCTTTTCTTTTCGTTTGACGCTGTATTTATGTGGTAATATCGGGGAAGAAGAATTCATGTCTTGCTGGCCATCTGAAGAACTATGCACCACAACATTTGCTTGAACAACACTGCTGTATGTCCTATTTCCACTTGGCAGAACGTTGCTCAAGTCAATAGGTTTCTTTTTAACTATACTCTGAGGTACTGACTTATCACCTTTATTTTTCAAATACATTTCGAAAGCTTTTTTATAAGTGACGCTCTGGTCACTCATAATAAAACGAATCTTCTTCTCTTGCACAAATCGAGGGCAACATTTGTCGAGAGCCATGTGCGATCCCTTACAATTAGGACACTTAAACACAGCAATATCACAGTTAACGTGATCCAAGCCACATTTGGGGCAAACTATTTTACTGGACGAGCAATATTTCTTTATATGCCCAAACTTCCAACACGCGGAGCACTGTGTAACTGGAAATACATATTTCTCGACGGTAAATTTACACCCGTATGCGTAAATATACACGGGAGGATGTATACTCTTGAAAGATAACCTCAAAGTTTCGCTGTCAACCCATACATGATCTCTGTTCAATCTCTTCAATCTTTTTACAGACAGAATGTCACATGACGCCAAAATATTTTCTAGTAATTCCTTCTCATCAATATCCAGATCAACTCCTCTAATGATACCATAAGACAAATTAATTTCATCAATAAACTGAGCTCGTATTTTCTTTTCAATTAATTTTTCACAGTTGGCGAGCTTTTCTGCTTGAATTTTATTACTGAATCGGACAAATACTTTATATGGGCTTTTATATTTAATTTTAATGATGTTCATAATACCTTGATCACGAATAAGTCGAGCTAAAGCCATCTGCTTTGGTAAAATTTGTACCGATGACAAGGATACTTCATACTCGCCTCCAACTCGCATACTCTCCTCAGCATCCACGAATGTTTCAGATGAATTTATATTATTTTCAGCTGAAAAACTTCTGAACAGCTTCTTCTGCTTTCTCCTACAAACCGTGATATAGCCATCCTCGCTGCTGTCTCCACTATCCCGGGCTCTCTTGCCCTTTTTATTCTTGTTATCGTCATCACTGAGGTCGCCCTCCTCCATAACAAAGACAATTGTATATTATTATGTATTTACTGCTTATTAAATCCAAAATATTGCGAAAATATAATTTTGGAAATAAAATTGAAAATTTTAGACAACGTTACGTCAACGGACCATAGACCATATTTTGTACTGTCTTATATTACTTGTAACAGATGTTTCGGTGTATTCCTAAATCTCAAAAATATTCTTGAAAATTGCTGCTCTTTGTTTTTTACTTATTAATTATATACGCTTATGCCTCTGAGTCTTGACGCCAGTGTTGACGACTGCAGCTGATTACGAGATCTCGCGTTTGATTCCCGGGTCGAGTAAAAGAGCTAGAAAAGAGAATACTATTACCAAGACATATGCTTACACCAATCAGAAAATCTTAATGGCTTTTCTAATATAACTTCTACTGGAAATTGGAAGCCTCTTTTAATAGATTACAAATCTACTCAAAACAAATTTGAACCAACATGAAACAAAATCACCGTCTACTAAATACCGCAATTAAACATCTATATAAGCACTCACAAAAAACAATTAACCACTCAATTATGATCCACGTGACCGTACAACACCCACCATATTCCCCACTTCCTCTCCCAACCAGTATTGTTTATAAACGCCATTAAACCTGCTAAATGACTGGTGAAACGGTGGCGCACTCAAAAAATAATTACGACACAACTGGAACATAATTCATGGGACATGGCTCAGAGAACATGTTTGTAGAGTGTTTTAAATTATTTGTAAGAATTTGATGCCAATTTTGGGTTTGGTACTCGAGAAAAGTGGTTATGCAACTAATTTAGCAGTTTTCGAGATTAAGCAAGACAAACGTCGCAATCTTAAGAATTTTCGTTCGGCAATGCTTAAAAATAATTTTGGTCTTAAAATTGTAATGCAGCGTGGCACGTATTGTGAGCAACTACCAAATACTTTTCGACTACTATTGCAAATTAAGAGGCCGCGTATCAGTGATTATTAAGCAGCATTACATTACATACTAATCGTAGATAAGTTAATGGAACCCATACTTAAATATTGGTAACTACCTGACCCGCGCAACTTCGCTTGCGTCACATAAGAGAATCATAATGTTCCCCGTTTTTGTAACATTTTTCACTGGTACTCTGCTCCTATTGGTCGTAGCGTGATAATATATAGCCTATAGCCTTCCTTGATAAATGGGCTATCTAACACTGAAATATTTTTTCAAATCGGACCAGTAGTTCCCGAGATTCCAGAAACTCTTCAGCTTTATAATATTAGTATAGATATGCTCGGACATAAGTCACTGCGTTTCAAGACCCATCTCTATGCGTTTCAAATAGCTAGGCTACTATTAGTGCTATAGAAAACCACGTAAACCACTCGACGGTTGTCTGAGCAACCCTAATTAGTCATTACGCCGGATCAAAGGCACACCTGACATTAGTGGAATATTTCTCATACAACATCACAACATCATATCACAGCGCGTGTTTCATATCAGATTTACAAACTAATTGACATTGACGGAAGAGTTGTTATATGTACTAGTATTCTGACGTTAAGCTGCCGATGTATCTAGTTTTTGCAAGGGTTGAAGTTATAAGATACTAGAATATTGGGATAAGCGTGATTCAGCTCCATTTTGCCATCAAAATTAATTCTATAAAATAATGTTGTATGATGAAATTTAACTTGTGAATGTGTGACGTGCAATTCTATTAAAGACTCGATTAAAATCTGTTAAACATATAATAGATACGTCTAGTCTAGTCTATACATTCGTCTAGTTGCCGGAATTCATCCATCGAATGACACGCACTCAAATATAATCGTAAACCTGCTGCCCAATTTATTCTTAACACATTTCAAAACATACAACAATAATATCCATTTCTGAACTAAAATAAACCCAATTATGTCCTTTAAAATTAATTCTCCACAAAAATAACTCATAATATTTATAAAAAATCTAGCAAATCTCAGAGAAAAACAGCACAGAATCTCGCGAAGGTGGTTGGCTGAGCGTTCAGTTCCCGCAATAGTCGGCATCTCCCGGCGTGTTTGAACAAGTGGCGCGAGTAAATAGCGCGCAGCCAGAGATAACAGCCAGTAGTTTGTGGCTCCCAAGATGTTGACGCTGAAATATCATCGAGGACTGCCTTTGAGGACTTGTCTTTGGGGATGCAGGTAAAGATTTCTTACTGCTGGATAAACGATAGAAAACTTGATGAAAAGGGTGAAAAAATACACGAGCATATCTTAAAATTAAATGCACATATAAGATGTTGTTGAAGGACAATTAGAATATATTCGTACAAGTGATAATTAGTCTACAAGATTCGTTTAAAATGTGGAACAAAAAACACAATCATGTTTTAACCCACTTATAAACTAGCCCACACAGCAAAGTCATAACTCATTAAAACAATAAAAAGTCTTCCTTCCTGAAAATTCATTACAATCTCACCATAATAAAAGCGAGTCCAAACAAACCTTAAAAACTTCCTAAAGAACGTAAAATGAATTAATTTCATATCAAAAGAGAGACTAATTTGCGTGTTGTGCCGTTAATCATGAAACAAAGCTTTCATAAAACAATGTTTGCTAATGTTACAAAAAACCTGAAGATAATACTTTTTCAAAAATCGGCTCCGTTACAAAAAATACTAATAAATAATTCGTAATATCCGATATGGAGTTTGCGAGGAACAAAGCTCGTTCGGGAACAGACAATTATTATAATCTGGGTGTACAAAGGGAAGGTAATGCTATTGAATTAATGATGTCTGAGAGAGCTCAAGTGTTCTCTTGCGTCACAAAAATATTATCGGATCTCTTATTGCCAGGACTTCGTTATGTGGACTGGCCTCATCCAATCAAATGTTCTCGTTTTACGGACGGAATATTTAATAAAATGATTTGAGATGCTTCTATTGTTTTTACTCGAGTGTGAATATTGATTTCGTCATGAAATCAAATTTGTGTTCTCGGAAGCTCATTACGAAACGTTGTGTTCGATATCCTTTGTTGTTCACTGAGATCGTATTATATTAGACGACGTCATTAGGTGCTTGAGTATTTATAATAATGTCAGTGAGCACGAGGAGCCGGGCTCGCAGGTATACATTCTCCAGATGTCAGGTATTTCAATAAAGTCATAAACATCAAACTCGTAATTCTTGGAGCGGAATATCTAGGTCCTAGATGTAAATGAAGGCAATATCTAGCTCCAACGTGACGCGACACTTGGAGCTCGCCTCCATATCTAATTGAGATTTTTTGTTACGAAATCCAATTATATATTTTTCCATCTAGGGATCGAATCCAGGTTCTCGTTAGTAGTCTAAATCCGTGCTCGGCACAGTCAGACGATTCAGGCAATTAAGTCGTAACCGCTAGCCCAATTATACATTTAGGTTTTTCTCTTAATTAGGCATCTGCCTTTGTTACAACCTGCTTAGTTACATCTGGACTGAGAATGTTAATTTTACTGTCGCTTACTTTGTACATGTTTAAGTGTGTTTTATATAATACCTACACGGAATGAGCCTGACATTTAGACGAGCTAGGATTTGATTCACATAGGTTTTTAAGATTTAGTCTTCTTACGCAACAGAAGGCTATGAAACGCTATAGAATAACTCATGCCTATAAAACTTTGTTACAAACATGATTTCCGAAACAGAAACAGTTAATATCAACAACGTATCAAAGTTGGGACGTTTCGCGAGGCAAAGGGATGTCAATTTGTTATGATCGTCAAACCAAACGTCGTCCGTTGCTTACGCGTTTCATTTCAAAGCAATTTGTTCGGCGTCCGTCGATCCGCCATCAAACTGTCCGCGGCCCTCAATCACAACCAATATCTTATTGCTTTCCATCCAATTTCGCGTCTAATGCCTTTCGGCTAGTTTCTGACCTGGTTTCTTTACATCGACGTTTGCCGTATGAATTTATGGTTTTGATTGGTAAGGAAAATTGGGAATACTTTAGTAAAAACTTTTATTTTATGTAACTTCAGATCGCTTACGTAATTTACTTCTTACCTCTACATTAGGTAGAACTTTGGATTTTCAAATGTGAACAGTATTCAAATCATGATCATGATTTTATATTGAGTTGCTAAAATGTACGTAACAAAAGACGTGACAACTAAGGAAGCTGTAAAAACAAAACAATCCTAAGCGATCTGATAAAACATTCACAAACAAAACAATGAATACTTTAAAACGGAACAGCTTCTCACCTTTTCACTTCGAAATTCTATCAAAAAAGAAAAAAAAACCCCGAGCTCTTATTCTGAGAGGAGGCTGTGAGTTGAAACATTCGTATGCAGATGACGGCGGGGCCGGCGACGTATCGCGCCGGTCCCGGGCGTGCCGCCTAACGATATGGGTCTCGAGGTACCTGGGACCCGACATCGGGCCTATATACGCCGATATCTGCTCCCAAAGAATGTACATGCAAATGTTCCCGAATGCGGCATATATCCCGCTGTATGTGAGACGTTGAAATGAAATTTAAAAGGATGTAGAGGTGAAACTGCTCGGTCGGTTCTCTCCGATGTTACTTCCCTTGTTTATTGGTTCAGTAATCACGCTCGAGTTTCGTATTTCTCTATTTATTCTAACAGAGACACACAGACGCAATCACGAGTTGTAAGTACACCGCAAAGAAAAATATAACGTATCTATCAAGATCGAGGGCTGATAAGAACATATTGTCTCCTCCCCGTACAAGCTATTATACTCAATTTATTGGAAGAGGTTATTTGTAGACGGTAAACTAGCTATTTGTATTCATTACTCAATTTCAATTCAACCATTTTTGCTTCAATAGCTGGTCTAACAATTTCGTTCCCATTGTTTCAACTTTGTTTACCCTCAGAAGAACAAAGGCCGCACACAATTACATAAATAGTTGATTTTTATTGAAAAGTTTTTGAAGCTGATAGATTGGGTCAAACTATTTATAAATTGAGTGGTAGTCAATGATAGTCTGCGTGAATTGAATACCGACGTCATTGATTAAAACTCAAATAAAAGGGTGAGATCGTTGCTTTTCATTTACTACGAACCAGCTCTGTAATACGATCAGTCTATAGAATTTAAAATTGATTAATGTCTAGAACTGAATTCCTATAAATGAGATAAAGATTTTAGTTTCCTAGTAACGTGGAATTGGATTTAAAAATAGGGTAAGTTCGGGTACCGGTGGCCATGTGTTCCACCAGACCTGCGGAGTTAGTCGAACTTAATATTCAGAGCATGTCTCGACGTACGACGAACCCTAACAGGTGGATAGGTCTTACAACTTTCAATCTCCTAACAGAATACCTGGATTTTTACGAACCTGTCCCACAATCAAGGTTGCCAGAAAACCGTAAAGACATTTCTACAGATTCCCATAAATCAAAGGCAAGATTGCGAACAACATATTTTATACGAACGTATTGTGAATGTCTCGGAGGAGGAAAACGTTGTATATGTTACTGTAAAAGCCCGAACGGTGGCAAATCCTAAGATTTTCCGGTATAACCTAAGATTTACCAACTCGCAATGGTAAAAGTCCGAACAATTCTTTTATTTCGAACTTTTACCTATATTCACTTGATGATATCGAGATGTCGCCGGAGCCCCGCTTCGCGGGGCTCCTCCTTCTGGGTGGTTAAAAAAAAATAACCACGAAGGCTAAGGTGGGAGCTTCGCTTCGCTCGCTCCCACCTTAGCCTTCTAACCTAACCTAGCCATGTCGCTATGCCCAAAACTCCTTCTTTATATCTATGTCACAGTATATAATTATACCGTGAAATAGTTATAAACATAGTTATGAAGGAGGATTTTTTTATATATCGTAACATAGTTTTTAAACTCTGGCTTTTTCGGACTTTTACCATTGAGAGTTGGTAAATCTTAGGTTTTACCGGAAAATCTTAGGATTTGCCACAGTTCGGGCTTTTACAGTAACATATACATTTCAAGTGGCGTTTACCTATAAGTTGTTAAGTGAGCGGTGAGTGTGGTGACGGGCGCGTGACGGCCGGCCTCGTGGAGCGCCATTGAGCCTCGCCTGCAGCCGGCGTAAGGAGACTATTTGTCTTCCGGCCGCCGGCGACAAAAACTAAACCGCTTTTTCCCTAAACTTAACTTTTGTCAAGAGGAAACCAATTTGCCGGAACCGTAAACATTTCAACGAGTCGGTCGCGGCCCGCCGCTGCCGCCGCCCAAATTGTGGCGCTCGTCAAAGATACGGAACCAAATTAATTGGTAAAGTTGGTGCGGTGTGCGCCGCCGCCTCCGCGCCGCGCCGCGCAGTGCGTGCGTCGCCTTATTGTTGTTTGTGTTCGATGATTGTTTCCTCACTTCCTTATTGTGTGATCGGCTTTTGATGTAAGCCCCCTCCCCCGCGCCCCGCAGAATTTCCATTCGTGTTGTTACAAAGAAAAGTTAATCAACGTGGAAGTGGATCCTGAGTTCTGATCATTCCGTTACGTTTTCCTGTTCCGTGAATTCCTTTTGTCTCGTATTTATGAATAAAACTTAATTTGTGGATATTTTCATGCAAACTTATTACTGTGTAATATTTTTTGTAATTTCCGCGCACCAGAAATATCGTTTTATGTTAAACAACTTACTTGATCGCTCGTATTGTTTATCGAGCGGCTGTCCGAGATCTTGTAAATATGTATTATTCTGTACGTTTCATGTTTTGTTTGAATGTAGTAGATGTTATCGCAGGTTTCGTCCTCGTAAAAAACGACGTTGTGACTTTATCAGGAAGCAAGGAGACACCTACTTCAGTTGAGTTTTAGTCTTTTAGGTTATAGCGATGGGTCTTATCTTACAGTTTGGGTGTCGTAAAAGAGAATTAAGGATTTTATTAAGATGACGACAAGGAACTGGTCGAGTTTAGGACAAAAAGTCTAGTTTAAGTCTAGGCGGCTTTAACTAACCTACTTTATCTGACATTTTGGGGGTCGTAAAAAACATCTTAGGATCTTAGGAATAGGATGACTATCAAGATTGAAAGGATCTGACACTTGATTGCTTTGCCTAGTATAGCGTGTTATTTATAGTCTGTTTCGTCTAACAACCAAGGCTTCTTTTGATAGTTCCCGAGAGTGATGCTATATGACAATACATAGTAGGTAGTATTTGTTTGTTTCAATTATAAATTCAGAAACTGCAATAAATAGCTGACTTTGATATCTTCAAGCCACCTGCAATTTTTATGACACCCCGAACTCATGATAACAATTACCAAAAAACCAAGACAACACCGATCTCGCAGCGTACTTACATAATCATACAATGATTGTATTACATAATGAGCTTTATGAGCAGGTGATTAAGGTGTTGTTTGTTTTGTCGCAGCCAATCGTCGCGTGATGGCGCATGGAGTGCGCGCGGACGGCGTGGTGCTGGTGCGCGGCACTGGTGCTCGCGACGCTGGCCGCCGCCGGGCCGCGCTACAGCTCGCGCATCGTCCACACGCACGCAGGTAACAATATAACAATACAACATCTTGTATCATCACTTTTCTAATATTGTCTTTAAATATGCCTGTTTGTCCGTATATAGTATTGAAGCTAAAACAACGGCAAAATGTAAATAGAAAGTGACGGATAGACAAGCAAGTGATCCTACAATAAAAGCTTTTAATTTCTTTCTATTAAAAATTTTATCTTTTTGACATAATAAACTTAGAATTTAGTCAAGTTTGTAGCACTAGAAATAATAGAATAACTTTTGAGAAAGGATTTAGAGCTAAACAGACGAAGGTTTTGTATAAATAGGCGGAAACAGTATGATGGTTGTCAAAGATGTCAGAAAAATATAGTGCAAATTTAGGCGTCAAGTTCAGGCAGTAAAATGTCTCCTAGTCCTGCTAGTCCTATGATGAAATTCAGGTAAAATGCCGTTGTAATTCTAAAGCACTCACGAGTAATATATAGGCTCAATATTCATAGCGATAAATTTTATGAGAAATGATCTGTGTAAGGCGTTTGACAAAGTCACTTACGATTTATTCCTATAGCTGTTCAATATTTTACGTGGGCTTGAGTCTATTGGTTATGATATGTTCATATTTTATCTCTATATAAAGGAGTGAAATTATATACTTTGTAAGGATGTCATCTTATACCTCCTTTGGTAAGTTTCAATACTATATAACGTTCTTAATGATAAAACTACTTGCATAGTGAGATATTTATTCAAGTTCAAATATAATCATAAAAAATATATACATAAGCTTTACTTACATAATTTTTAATTAAAATAGCGACACAAACCGGAGTACATAACCACAAACGAGGAACGGATACACACAAACATCCAACGGTTCCCTTATATAAAGTTGTAAACTTAATTACATTTATGTTACAAAACGAACATTCAGCGCTAGAGGGTCGTTATAATACGCGTATTACGCAAATCATAATGCTATGCGTAAACACGACACAACCGCCAGATTACCTACATAAGGTATAATCCATGACGTTTATACCATCGCTACGTACAGCGGCGGGCGGGAAGGGCCCGTGAGAGTTTAATTCTCTCGGATCTCGGGACAATCCAATCAGGGCCGGCCTACAAGCGCCTACCCACGAACATGGTGGCCGAATGTCGTATTAGCCGCACCGTAGAAATGCGAGATCAAATTAATTATTGTTTGGAACAGGGTGTGCCGGCAAATGGGATAAATGGTGGCTTTTCCGATACTCTGGGCGGGTGATTCAGCCAATTTATTTGCTACTGTCTCGTGGTGACTGGGTGTAAGCCATTTTTCTGCGCTTCGAGCTATCGTTGTCGGTCGTGAATTTGTTCAACGATATTGCTTTCAGCTGAAATAGTTTTCGGAATTGGTAAATGTCTGTCTTCCCAAGGAGGACAACAATTGCACATATTACATTGTATATTGTTTGCTCAAATAAAAGCCCGATATTTATTTGATGTTTGAAATAAACAAAATGACCAATTATTTATTTATTCAATTACAATTAATTCGTGATATTTATAGCAAATACTTGATACCTTTGAACAAAACCACATAATTAGTTATTATAATGTTCAGTCTATTAGATAAACCACAGTAATAATTTAATGAGAATTTCTATTGAATTGTTGGACCACAGTATTTGACTATAAATGAGGGAACTATTTGTTATTGATACATATTGTTCTAGTTGTAATAAGAAGATAATTCTAGTAGCAGTCTCATTGCCCTGAACCCCTCTCCGAGCTTCTTTCTTATATAAGCTCTGAGCCACTTATTTCCATTAATAACTGAATTCTTCTATTAATTTTATGAAATTTAATACAATTATTTCCTGGAATAAATCAAGTTCGATGCAGTTTCGCTCTTAATTAATTTCCTTTTCATAATAATATACTTCGCACAATCTACTTTCAATTTGCTTTTCAGTGACACTTGCAGCTTTTTTCTTTGTTCCAAATAATTACTTTTATATTCATACAGAGTTCAGTTTTTCTGAGATTTTTAATTGGAGTGTAAAATAAGAGGAAATGAGTGCAGAAATATATTACAGTAACTTGTAAAGGAGGACAAAGAACTAGCCGCTCTCATTCTGGAAACGGAACCAATCAGAGCACAGGAATCATTTCACCCAAAATATGACTTCCAAGTTCAGAAAAATCACACCCTTCCACGGCAATCATTCTTCCATCATATGCATAAATCAATTGTCATCTCCCAGGAGCAATTCGAGGTATAATAGTGGAGCCAGCGTCTCGTCGCTTGGAGCCGGTGGAGGTGTTCCTGGGCGTGCCGTACGCCGGGCAGCCGGCTCGGCTGGCGCCGCCGCCGCCGCCGCCCTCCTGGCCCGGCACCAGGCTCGCCGACGCATTCGCCCCCGTCTGCCCGCAGCGGTACCCCGACATATCCAACAAGTAAGATGTTGTTGTTTTTCCCTGGTTCTCCATGATTTGTGATCAGCAGAAGGTATTGCTGTACTTTTTATTCCTTCATGTCTTCTGCTTGATGAGGGAGAACTCCTGTACCCAACTGAATATTGTATCAAGTGGCGACTGTTGCCTTCTCTGGAAATGTGAATGATGTTAGTTGTATATGACCAAGAACCCTAACATATGCAGGGCAATGGCTTCATGTTAGTTTTGAAGCGAAAAAAATATGTTGTTTAAATTGAAGCAATGTCAGTACATCGGTATATTGTTGTTTAGGAGTGCAGCACTGACGAGAATGCCGCTGGGCATGTACAACGAGCTGAAGGCGACGGTGCCGCTGCTCGCCAACCAGAGCGAAGACTGCCTGTTTCTCAACATATACGTGCCCGGTAGCGGTAAGCACCTAGTTCTCTCGTCCTTACTGTTTTACTAACACTAATTAGGCAACAGCAAGAAATAGTAGTATGGAAATTATCCTGTGCACTTTCAAATGTGACCACTAGTTCTGCGACGTAATAGCTTGCTACTTACGCAGAAATAGATTTAGATGCAGCTAGTTTCCATTTTTTTATTTATTTAAAAGTAGATTTGTAATCTACATACATATTAAACTCGCCAAACATATGTTTAACGGCGAGATTCATTCTATACTTAACTTCTTCGTCAAAATGTCTTCTAAAGACACCGTCATTATCTCTCTAGCTAATAATATGTTGTGATGTGTACAGGCGCGCGCGGCGTGGAAGCGCCTTACGCGGTGGTGGTGTGGGCGGGCGCCGCCTCGCACGAGTGGGGCACCGCCAACGGACTGGACGCCGCCGTGCTTGCGGCGCGCGCGCATCTACTACTCGTCACTATCAACTATAGGCTAGGTTTATTAGGTCAGTCACTATCATGCGATAGTTTATTTTTATAATAGTTTTCTTCTAAATTTAATACAAAAACTTTGCATTAAACCTCTTTTGGAAGATAATTTTAAAACTTGTATAAAATGTGTCAATCAAAATGTCATGCTTTCATGTTGATTCCGGACTGTACAGACCCTGTAAACCCTACAGATAAATAATACTAACGTTTGTTTTGATATTTTTTCTACTATGAAACAACAGCTATCCTATTTACTGTAAAATCTATCTGTTTTAGAAATTAAAACTTGCAGCACATATACTTTGATAAAACTATTTCAATCCACGAGAGAAGCTTCTAACGAAAACAATCAGCAAGCAAATTTTCAGACCAAACCACTCACTATTTACTTCCACCACCCAGGTTATTTAACTCCGGGCGTGAAATCCGACCCGGTGCAGCTGTCAGGCGGGGCAGCGATCCTGGACGTGGTGGCCGCGCTGGGCTGGGTGCGGCGCAACGTGGCCGCCTTCGGGGGAGACCCTCGCAGGGTCACGCTGGCCGGACACGCGGCCGGAGCTGCCCTTGTTAATGCACTGCTCATGATGCCCGATAGTAAAGGTAGAAATACTATTGAAATTTATCTGAATCTAGACGCTGTGTTTTTTGTTTTAATTCATGTTGAATCGTTTGAATTTGTCTTCATATAGATGATTTAGTTTAATCTATTTTTGGTCCTAAAAACGACCATTTTTTTTGTTTTTTCTTTATTTTGTTTGATGAACTTATAAAAAGGATAAATTACATTAACATTCATCATTAATTAGAACAATATAATCATCACGTACGACAGTAACGCCACAAAATATTTTAGAGGATATATTTTTAACAGATACATAAGACATTATAGGTTCCATAAAATTAAATAAGATCCAATCTAGTAAGTGGATGAAGTAATGATGATACGATCGGTAGTCACTCCTATAGGTTTAAAATACGGTAATATTGAATTTAAATTAAATATATTATCACACAAATTTTGGTCGTAAATTATTTCAGCTGGCAGTAGGTAATATAATAAACGATACATACAAAAGTGTCAGAACTATACGAATTTCTTCACAAATAATGACTATTGAACACAATTCGAGGAACCATTTCGAAAATGTGCTCTACAATTGACTGAAAAGTAGGAAAGCGCAATTTGTAGTAAATTTGTACTGATATTCAATCATGTGAAGCCTTATTAACGGGCACAAGATCCGATTACCTCAATTTACTGCAGCCAATTTCATTATACGAAGATTTTCAATGTGAATCAAATTGCATCGATGTATTTGTTATTTTAAAGTAAGCGATACTTCAAAATAAACTGCCTCTTTGATTCAAGTAAATATGCTTTTCACATAAATAGTACTAAAACAGGCAAGTATTTATACCATTCAAAAGTACTACGTATTAAATAATTCAAGTAGTCAGAGTGAGTATATATATTTTTTTAAACTCATTACTGTCTCACTACTAAGCAAGTTTTTTTTCTTAAGCATCCAAAATCTAGGAGAGAATTTTTTTTAATAAGGTTCGTAGCACACATATCCACAAGAATAATTCGGGAAGAAAGGCTAACCGTATCGCTTTTTTCAACCACTGCAGAACGAGATGATTAAATGACTGTATTATTGATGTGTAATCCAACCTTTATCGAGAATTTACTAGTGTGTATCCCCACAGGTCTGGTCTCCCGAGTGCTGTTACTCAGTGGATCAGCGCTAAGTCCCACAGCGCTGGCACCTGATGCAGCACTGTCTAGAGAACACACGGCACAGGCGCTCAGATGTACGCCCGAGTCTTCCAATGATGAGAATTGGTAAGCAACCTATATGAATAAAAATGCATCATCAAAATGCATGTACTTACATAACTTTTCAACAACTATACTAAGTTGGATTTTTTTTTATGTATTTGTAACTGTCAGGGCAGTGATTTTATGGGATCGACGGGATCCAAATTCCCACAGGATTGGCATCAACGGGTTAAAATTGTACTGTATACCTATTGTCGATATGGGCAGCTAGATTATGGAAAAAAATTGCACAGGTCGCAAAACGGTAGAGATGGTATTTTTTGTGTGACCATCTATGCGAGTAATTATTTGATTAAATATAAACATTGACGATGTTACTAAATGCATCATTAGCTAATGACCTAGTACGATTATAATTTGATTTCGTATTCATTTGAAAATGTTATTACGTTAAATGACCAACTATAGACTTCAAAGAGCTGCCAGGGATCAATGAGTGCTTTGTAAATGTCGCATTAATTTATTTACTTTTAGTCTATAAATAAACGTACAACAGTTCTAAAAATAAATAATATAAAGTATCAAAGTATATTAACTTTGACCTTTATAAAATTACCCTTTGACCTACTGTTTAATCAATCAGATTTCTATTTATAAATAACCAATGATAAACTATTTAAAAGCTGTTTAAGTTTTTAACTGAAAACTTACTATTGTTTATTTGGCGCAGTGATTAACGTGGTCACCGCTGCAATAATCTTATCGCCGCGTGTAGTGGGTTCGAATCCCACCCAATACAAAAATTTGTGTGATGAGCACAAGTGTCTGTTCTGAGCCTGGTATTTATGCCTCCATATGTATTTAGAAGTATATACGTATGTTTATCAATTAAATGGTATATAATCAGATGGCTGTGTGGGAGTTGTTCATTGATATTTATTATTTTTTGACATAACCTTCTCTGACTACAAATTCTGCTATGTATTGCGCAAACTGGTTATCCAACCGATGTACAGTTTACGCGGAATAACAATTTGTGGAAACGTTAGTTTGGCTTTTACTGAGAAATGAGCTAATTCTCCGGTAGACTGATACATGTGTATGGATACAGCGAAATGGCCATTTTGAAACGCACACTACAAAAACGACATCACTGCCTATCTAAAACAATGCTCAATAACTTAAAATACGATAAATTGATTGAGCATTAACGAGTCAAAACATAATGAGTCAATCAATGAATCTCGAGTTAACATCCTGACAAAGTTTAACCATTACCACCGTCATTTTCCTCCTAAACGTCACTTGGTAACATATTATGTGGAAAATAAAACCAATGCCAATAAAAGTAATGGATCTTTGGTATATTCTCATTTTAAGTCTATATTTCACATCCTAGGTTCGTGGAATGCATACGAGCTCGTCCATTAGCCGCTCTGCTGGCGGTCGACGCTCCCCGAGCGAGGTTCCTAGCTGGCTGGGCCCCATCAGTACCAGTCGGCAAGGACTCCGCCGGCCAGGGTCAGGCTCCCACCAGAGCACTCCATGCCAGTGAGGCGTTCCTTGACTGCGCTCTTGCGGTCGTGGTGGCTACTACTGAGAGCTACCAGTTCTTCAGTGAAGAGGATATTAGGCACGGATTCGAGGAGGAACACAGGTAATTAAGAAAAAATGGAATTTATTGGAGCTTTTGAAAATATTGGATATTAATGTGGACCAATTATAAAATGTTTAGGAATTATTTAAGACAAAGGGAACCAACATAGAAGCGATAAAATTTGATATTTTAAGTAGCAGTTTTTATCAGATTCTTCGACTCCCACATTGGTTTCTAAGACATTAATGCAAATTCACACTACCGAATCTCAATTAAAAGTTCAAAATTGCCTTATAACTTCCCTTACACAAAACCTATATCAACCTCACCTCTCAATAAAATCTATCCCTCTAGAAACCGTATCCTCCGCACGTACGTCCGCAACGTCTACCGGTACCACCGCAACGAGATCTTCGCCGCCATCCGCAACGAGTACACGGACTGGGAGAAGCCCATCCAGCACCCCATCAACATCCGCGACGCGACGCTCGAGTCCCTCAGTGACGCAGCCGTGGTCGCTCCGGCACTGAGGGTCGCGCAGCTGCACGCAAGGAGAGGGGCCAGGACTTACTTCGCGCATTTCGCTCATCAGAGCAAGGATGCTGATTATCCACAGGTGAGTTCAGTAATTAGAAGATGTGGTAAAAATTTTGTGTAACATTTTTTTTTTGTTTAGCTTCGTGGTGATCCTGATTCCGCCAATAACACAGTAATAAGAAATATATATTGGCTTAGCCTTACTGCCTATCTGACCTCCACAACCCAATACCTGGGTTATAACACGATACCCTTTCGGTAAGACTGGTTGTCAGACTTTCAAGCTTCTGACTAACGACTGTCAAAGATCTTCGTAAATGACAGCCGGGACCCACAATTTAACGTGCCTTCCGAAACACGGAGAAACTCGATATGTATAAGATGGTCACCCATCCACAGAAAAACCTCGGCAAGCATAGCTTAACCTCAGAGATTGATCCGCGCGGCTGTTCTTAACTAAGCCACGAGATAAAATAAATAAATAAATTTAACCCATTACTGTCCCACTGCTGGGCACGGGTCTCCTCCCGTAATGAGGGAGGGGTTAGGCCTTGAGTCCACCACGCTGGCCAAGTGCGGGTTGGGGACTTTGCACGCCCTCAATAAATGTTTTAAACAAATTTTTAGGCATGCAAGGTTTCCTCACGATGTTTTCCTTCACCGTTGGAGCATGTGATAATTATTTCTAATACACACATAACTTCGAAAAGTCATTGGTGTGTTGCCTCGGGTTCGAACCTGCGACCACTTGCGTGGGAGGTGTCAACTTATACCACTCGGCTATCACTGCTCATAACCAAAATATATAAAATGTAAAAAAATATTTTGACGTCATATTTTTTCGATTGCTAAGCAACCACGTTGAAATAAGATCAGTTTTACAATTACGAGTTTTTTTTTCTCTTGCTCATAATTGATTGGAATCATCGGAACTTATTCTTGGACTACTTAAAAATTTTGTGTTTTTAAAATGTATTCTGATAAGTTTACAAACACAGGAAAGATTGTCTCTTTTTTACTGTTTACGTCAAAAGAACTATTTTCATTTTTCATTAAAATGTCTAATCTTTGTTACGAAAATTATTCTGTTGTAACAAAAGATGATGATTAACTTCATTTTTGCATAAACGAGCTCCTGAGTGAATGCAATATAAATCCGATTTGATCAATGCTTTCCCATTAAACATCTTGACACATCGACAAAGTTGAGCACTACTTAATGAAATATACATAAAGCGTCTTAATTAATGAACGTCGGTAATAAATGTAGGGGGAGGCGTGTAATATGGCCGCTGATTTACGTGCGAGCACATTAATTACCAGTCGTCTACATAATTAAGGAATTTGTCATAACTTTACGCTTTCAACTCATTTGCATAGTCGTTCATCAATTTTGCCTTGATCTGTGTTCTTCGTCGTAATGGAATCCCGTTGGTTCAATACTGGAGGAAATTGAAGTATTAATCGTGATATCGTTAACGATGAAATAGTGAAAAATTGTCGCGTCGACATTGCATAAGTGATGTATTCGGTTTCCTTCAATTTGATTTACAACGATATTGTCCCAAAAATGTTCAGACCATAAATAAGTTCGAAGAGATTTTGTGATTATTGACTGAAGGACTCAAAATGAGGAGCTACCACCACAAACTTTACCTTGTTGTTTTTAACCCGATTTAAAACCATATAGCTATCATTTTCTTTCTTGTCCACAGCGTCTAGGCAGTGTATCAAGCGAGACCCTCCCCTACTTCTTGGGTCTCCCCCTAGTAGGGGGCATGCAGTTTGCTCCGCGGAACTACTCGCGGGGCGACGTGGCTGTCGCGGAGATGACGGTGTCTTTACTAGCTGCCTTTGCTAAGACCGGGGACCCCACACCGAGGGCTGATGAGAGGCACCATGAAGGAGCCAACTGGCCGAGATATGAGATGAACACGCAGCAGTACTTAAGTATAGGTAAATTACTTTTTAGTAAGTCTTTAAGCATTACAAAATATGGGAGTTTTGATATTTGTATGCTTAGCCTTTTTTAGTTTAAAAACAACTCTCGCACTAAGAATTGCTCTTGTGTTAACCACTGCGCCACGGAAGCAGTCTGCTTAGCTTAAAAACTTTTATACTGCCAGTTTTCAATTAAATTGGTGAAGCAGTTAGGCTATAAAAGCGCCAGACAGATTTACTTAGTACCTTACATTCGCAAGTAATTCCTTATAATAAAACTGTAGGTCAATGTCCCCAGCTACGTGGCTCCCTCTAACAAGTAACACACATCCAGAATCACGACCTACAAGTAATCAGAGGAAAAAGAACTAACTACTATAATTTGACACAAGTCCACGAGATTAGGTGATCCCGCCGTAATGAACGTATAATGAAATTACACGTATTCACCTCCCTTTGACCGTTCCTTCAAAATACCGGCCGGCCAGTCAACCGTGAGGATTAAAAAAAGTTTGTTACTCCCCCTCTCAGAGGGAGGGAGGGGTTATAAGAAAACACGCACATTCGGAGGGCGAGATCGTAAAAATAACGAGTTTGGGCACAATAAGGCTCTAACTTCGAATGGAGTTTTATCTGATTAACTTTTTGCCGCGAGATTTTATTTTCAGATCAGTTTGTATGAAAAATTTTGCTCTTGTTATATTTGTATGGAGTTTGACTTTCATTACGAGTCCATTTGATTAACCTTTTATGGTCGTGTTTTGCAACGAGATTTTATCGAATGTGGGAATGTCATTTCATATGAGAAAATAAAATGTAGAATTATTGGTTCGTATAAATGAGAAATTCGTTGAACACATCAAAGCCCGTCCAGTAAAAGGATTAGTTTGAATTCACTTTAATACTACCTACCGTTTTATATTTTTCTCTTGAAAATTCTTAAAATACCAGCCTTAAGGAGGATAAAGCGTTTAAAAATAAGCGTGACCTAATACCGATACGTATTCAGATTCTCGGAATATTTCCAATTCTTGCTCCCAGATATTGAAATAGTAAGAATGCACAATGGAGATGGTATCAAATAGACTTATCGCTTGCAGCTGACATCGCCAGATATTTTCAAAAGCGCATTCAAGGATATTATTTTATTCAAACCCATATTATCTCTTCTGAACTTATAAATGCGAAAGTAACTCTGTCTGTTGCATTTTTGAAAACCAGTGAAGCTATTTCAGTACAGAATAAATATGGAAATGTATTCGGCCTTTGAAGAAGTTATAGACGGCATTTCCCAAAAAATACTGCTAGGAATATAGACCGGGAACGTGGTAAAAAGTAAGACAGACACAGTTTTATACGTACACACAACAAGTACAATCTTATTTTAATGATTAGAAAGGAAATAATCACCAACTCAACCAATTACAGGCAATTCTCTCCAAACTTGCGTCGGTCGTGGATTCGATTCCCACACGATACAATTATTTGTGGCTCGCAAAAATAATTGTTTCGGGTCTGGTTGTACTTTTTGTCCATTGTTTGTACGTTTGTAAAAGTCTCCGCGACACAAAAGTAATCCTTAGTGCGAGAGTTGTCTTATAAAAAACAATGCAGAAACCTACGTCTTAAAAATTATAAAGATTCATTACACATTTATCTTCCTCCAGGCACGAAACTCCGCGTAAAGTCTGACTACCGTGGTCACAAGATGGCGCTGTGGCTGCACCTGATCCCGCAGCTGCACAGACCTGGAGCGGCACCACGACATCATCAGTTCAGATCTGTTCATCCTGACATGTTTGCAGGTAACACTTTCAGTACCTACCGCCTGTGACTTACGAAGAGAAACCAGGCCAAAAAAGTTCTTTAGTAAAGACAAAACTTTAGTAACAACGCTACTAAATCGTTCATCTAGACTTGAAGTTGAGTCGTGTGTTTATATGTGTGTATTTTGCCAGATTTCCCTTAAAAGCTGCTTCTACAAAACCATGTAACCACAAATTCTTCAAGCAATGGACCTTTAATGTAATTTGTTAAGCATTCCCGTGGGCGGCTAACGATATAACTCACATAATCTACAGTGAGATAGCAGAATTACAATTAGTACCGTAACGTTTCTTGGCATACTATCTAGGACGAAATGTTTTCCACTCCTGAAACCAGGCCGATCTCTTGGCAGGGATTATAATTTCGCTGTAAGGCTGTTGCCTAAAACCGAATTTGGCAAATCTGTGCAAGTTTTAACGTATAAATCAAAACGGAATACCAATTACGGCCCCGGGGCCTGACTGGAATCTTTTAGCCGTTGCTCGTGAATAGAGAGCCAAATTTAGCCAATCACGGGCCAACGTAGGCGCAGCATTAATGGAAGGCAAATTGGTAACGTCTACCGCCGCTGGTTAAATTGAGCATGCCTTATTATCCGCAACCATTAGTGGCGCTTCCTGGCGCCGCGCGTAAACGGAACGCGCTCATTAACCGCTTCCCTCCCCTATTATAAATGTTCTCAAACACTACACCCTGGAACTGCGGAGCGTGAGCTGAATCGCGCCCCGACCGCCCAAACGACGGAACGACGAAACCTACTCAATAACACGCACGGAATTGTATTAATTGAAGCGGATTTGTCACTGAAACTTCACTCCGGAATACTAAACGTATATTCAAAGAGAATTATGCCAGCAAGTTGTTCGAGCGAGAAAAGTGGATTCTGTGTATTTGTTTCGGTTACGTAACACGACGTTAGTATAATCGGTAGTTAGGCAGGCCATTACCGAAACGAGCCTGCTTAGCTTGGAATTTATAAAAATTGTCGCAAAAATATTTGGTGGTGGAGTGATTAATGGGGTTGGAGGTGTCACGAATGAGAATGAATCGATCAGGGAGTGTTTCGGGGGTAGGCTCGGGTTGTTATTAATTGTCGCTCGCTGGCGGTCGCATTCCTCTATAATGAAGGGAATGCAAAGAATGGCGCGGTCTCCGCGAACGAACAATGCGCCCTTTGTCACGAGTCACTTCACTCGGTACAGCGCGACGCTTCTCACAAATAATTCGTATATCGTTAGTGAGATCATGCTAGGCTTTACGCGTGTGCCCTAAATTGTTTTCTGAAGGATATTTACGAGCTCTTTCTGTAAATACTTTTGAGGGTTCCTTTTGAGACTTGTTTGCGTTCCAACCTCGATAAAGTTTTGTGCTTATTTATACGAATACTTGGAACTTGGTGTACATAATGTATTGATGCTAATTATGTGGTTACATATAAATCTTGTCTACAACTTTAACTCTTTGGAACTCACTATTTGATTTCCATCTGGTTGTTTGTAAATCTGTAAAGTTGGGTACCTAATTCAAAGTTGGAACACAAATGTAGTCTGATTGAGCGATTCCACAGATTCCGTTTGGAAGTGATTTCGTAAATATCGGTCTTGCTTTTACGAGTTTTACTCTATTTTAGTTAAGGTTTCGAAATACTGCCACAATTTGTTTCATCCAATAAACGTAGTTGTAGATTGGTTTGAGAATAAGGAATTCAATATACCGCTACTTAGAAATAAATGAAATAATTGAATAAGTCCAAAGTGACCGTTGGGTTCACGATCCAATTATTTGGCTTAGAAAAGTAATAACGATTTTTCTGCTAGTATTTTCTCTATGTCCGTGAACCTGGATTATTTTTATTGGCATAAGAACGACTAACGTATGTACATAGAATTTACGTACATAATATACCTTTGCAATCATATACTTACTCTCCGTCAAAATACAGGATGTTATTAATATTAAAATTGATTTTATTCAGTTACCAATCACGTTTTTCAATTTAAAGTTTTATTAAAAGCTTTGACGTGTCGCTCAGTGCGTTTATTTCACAAAGCGGGGCTTTATTCATCGTTGTGGCAGCTAATTTATACACTATTGTGCTTCGGTAATACTCGCCAATCGTCGGTAATTGTCGGCTTGATGCACTTTTGTTTTTGAACAATTCGTTGCAAATTAGTTGTGGATGATTGGAAATGAAAGTCCCTAACATAGACTATGTTTGTAACTGAAAGGATATCCTTCTGTCAAGAATCGTGCCAGCATACAGCTGAAATTGCTTAAGTATTATTTTCTGGATAATTAGATTGTAGTTTGAAAGATCTTTCTTATGATGTTACACTCCCTTATTCCATAGACGTCAGACGCAGGATCAACGATTTCAAACGCTTGAGAACACAGAAACCTGATCGACTTTATTGAAATAAACCATTTTGCCAAACCAACACTTGGCCAGCGTGGTGGACTCGGGGTCTAAATCCTTCTTCTTTCCTCAAAAAGGTCAGCCAAAAAATATGGCATGGAGACATACATGAGGTTTGAAATTATGGTATGTGACCGTATTTTTCGGCTGGTGATATTTGACCCAGGTACCTTATTTTATTTTAAAACAGCTGTAGTTTTAATGGTTGTAATGTCTCACACGTGTGTATAATAAACTGTGGTCTCGTATCCCACTGACCTCCCACGCTACAAAGTTTTTGACCGCAGCAACTCATATACCAATCGTAGCCAGTCGGCACTGTTACATAGAAATAGCTTAAATGAATTACGAAATTAGCTTCTATTTTAATCTTTAATTTGATTGAATCATAGTAAATTATCGAGGTACTAAAGTTGTTGACATCATATGTACCTAACACATTTTTTGTGTCAACATATGCATAGCTCTAAAGGTTTATTCTTCAACGCAAAATGAATGAATTTTACGTCCGTTAACCTCATTATTTTTACCTTATGCCGAATTCATAGATTTTCTCAGATCATAGCCAATATTTAGAAGACCATTAACGGTCAAACGTCAGATGTTTATTAAAAAAATATATTCTTTAAAACTAAAACTGTTAATGACGTAACGAATGTATTCCTTACAACTCTACCTTTACTTACAGGTAAAGCAACCTTACTCGTAATATTATTCATTAAGAATCTTACTTAACCAACTTTTTGATACAAACTTAATCACCCATCACACGAAAGACATAACCAACTGTACTCACAGATCAATATCGTTATCAAAAACGTCTTGAGATCGATCTCAGCCTCTACAAGTATATCGACCCACATCACTCGCAAACATCCTCATCCTTTACATCGAAGGCACAATTAACAATCAGCAAGTAGCCGACAAATCCAAGTGTTCAGGTACGCGTCCCATCTTGAAGTTTTCAAAGGGTAGTAATGAATAGTTGTAGGCACAAAGCTCGTGGCCCAAGTTGCCGCCGGTATAAAGGACGATTGTCAGGCCTGCCTCTCCCGGTATTGTGTGATAGGGCTGGGTATGTACTAGTTAGACAAGTGGACCAGTGATTGCGTGTTAAAGTTACTCTGTTTTATGTGTGAGTGACGTTTGTTTATATTGATAGATTTTGTAACTGAATCTACAAACTAGATTTTTTTTTAAATTGCTATTTTTATGTTTTTAAATGGATAACTGAAAAATATAACCAAGATTTTCAGTACTTTTTGCACACAATTATTGTATAATAGCAGACGTTTTGCGTAGACTGTACATGAAAACTTTTTAAAACTTATGCTCTACTCGTAGTAGTCATAGCATGTTGTTTAGGCAGCCTTCCTAAATAAATGGATACACAAAATATTTTCTAAAAACGAATCAGCTGTTCCTGAGATTACCAGCTTCATATTTTGTATAAATATCGTCCCCAATTTGTATTTCATATTACATTACAATTGATGCCGACTAAAATCATCCGCAAAAAAAAACTCGTCAATAAAACTTTTAATAAACCGTCTGCCAGCCCTGCGAGTATAACGGAAGCAGAACAAAGAGACCGCAGCAAACGTGCGGCACCTCACCCGTCGCGGCTCGGTTATCGACAGTTAACCCCTTCTTCCTTCACCACTACATATTTACCCTTTATCATATTTAACTGCTTTTCACGCCACTCAACCACCAAATACGCAGTCGACGGGTGTTCTTACAAAAACTTTGAGAAATATTTTCGATGTTTTAGATCTACTTAGCTAAGATTAGCCAGTCTTAGGGAAATAACTAGAGAGTATTGAAGGTCTAAAATTTCGTGTGTCTTTTACTTCAAATTAAGGCTATTGTCAGAGTATTCTCAAGTTCATACGGCCTTATTCTGCAGCGTGATTTACGCCCGAGTTTCTGAGTACGCTTAGCGGTAGTTTATCTATTCAACAGCGTTTTTTTACATGAGTTTAAACGGTAGTGCTCAGTGCAGTCGGCAAAATCAAGTATCGAAAGTTTGACATTTAAATTGTGCTGCAAAAATGCTACCTACGTAGCCCGCTAGAGACGCCAATCAGATTTTTGTAAAAAAGGTTTCGATAGCTGTCCGGTTGTTGATAGCCTATAGTAGTAGAAAACAGCGCTTGATCTGTCTTTCCAAGTAAAAAATAATACGTTTTTGTTCAATATATGTATTATGATGTATGGATTTGAATGAAGCAAAGGAGGTTCGTAAGGATCTTATATCTCTGCCTAAATATGGGAAGAAGGCGTGATTTTATGTATATGTGTGTTCAGAATAGTACGTGGTTATAACAAACTAGCTGACCCGCGCAACTTCGCTTGCGTCACCTAAGAGAATGAGTCAAAATTTTCCCCGTTTTTGTAACATTTTTCGTTGCTACTCCGCTCCTAATGACCGTAGCGTGATGTTATATAACCCTCCTCAATAAATGGGCTATCTAACACTGAAAGAATTTTTCAAATCGGACCAGTAGTTCCTGAGATTAGCGCGTTCAAACAAACAAAAAAACAAACAAACTCTTCAGCTTTATAATATTAGTACAGATATTAGGTCGGGGAAAAAGTCTTTTCGCATTATAGTATGTATGGTCTTGTAATAAAATCTCTTTGGCTTCAAGAATCACAAATGAGACACACGGTTCATTAGGTTTCTTTCAGTGGGCTCGTGAGATATCCAAATATCGAGCTGTTTTGTATAGATTTAAAGATTTTATTACAAGTTCATACATACTATAATGCGAAAAGACTTTTCCCCCGATATAATATATTGTATGCATTGTGAGTTAAACGTTTCAGGGAATATTCGACCATGATACCTTGTAATCTCCGCGTTACAGACTTGTAATCTAAGCTAGGCGTAGATTATAAGCCTAGATAGAACATGATATAGCAATTTCTAAGTAACTGTACATGAATCGCAGATTCGCAGCTTCGTGAATTAGCAGTCGTAGTTTTATGAATATAACGTTACGTGAAACAAATATAATGTATTCAATTTATATTTATTACAATCGTTTTAAAGAACACGAAATTTAAAGACCCGTTTCACCAACTTGTTCAGTTTTTCAGTATTACAGGCATCTAAATTAAAATAAATATTTAAATGAACTTTTTTTTATAATAACTTTTTAGAATGTTTAGCTACTTTATTACAAGAAAATAATGAATTTGTTTTATCTGTTTTGCAATGATTGTTTTATATTAATTTTCGTTTCTAAATCTTGCCTAGCACGTGTCACAAAAATTGGGGCATGGCATTACAATGTTTCTTATAGCTAGCAAATCAGTAAGTACTTAAATTAAACTTACTAGAATCTTTATTACACACGTGTATGTGAGTTCCTCCCACATTCCAGAGTGGATTATTATCCTTTTAATTGGTGTGGTTTACGAGTGAATTTTTAAACGAAGCCCTGTTTTAATTAACGCGGGTTTACAGGCGGACCCTGCTTATTGCTTCCTGAGAGCCCCTCACAGGATTATCCATGGAAAAGATGAGTTTAATTTATTTTACATCCCTTTATTAATAAATAATAATGACCTAGTTTTTATATGAACTCGAATTAATCCCGTAAATATATAGAAAAGCTAGCGGACGCGTAGGCGTAGTGAAACTGGGATTATTATATTTTAAACATCAAAATCTAATTTTAATAAATAATATCACCCACATGTCTTAATGAATCAGCCCTCAGACGGATATCTAGCATCTTTTAAAGGTTCTTATCGCTTTTCGCTTTATTTTGTCATATTGATGAAAGGGTGTCCTCTCGGAGTGAGAAAGGGTCAGGAATTGACTCCAGCACGCTGGCCTAGTTCTGAACTTTGCCTTCAAGAACTCATCTTTTATATAATCTTTTATATAAAAGATGTCAAGATAAATCCATACAAAATGGACCATAAATAAAATAAAATTCAATTGACATCAATTATTCATTAGAAATAATTCAAGCAGAATCATTAGCGTGATCTAATATAGTTGCCTGAATCTCAACAAATTATGTTAAGTGCTTTGAATATTTGAATATTATCAATCAAGTGCTAATATAATATTATTTTGGACAGTTATTAACAAAGATGATTGACATTATTCAACTGAATATACGAGATACACTGAACGTCTCACATTTGACTTCTGTTATAAGGGGAATAATGAACCAGGCTAACTGTTTGCAGCTTATAATTTGCTGCAAAATATAGGCGTCTTTGATTGGTGACAAAAATGTTGTTATAGTAAAAAACTGTATGTAATATTTAGTAAATTACTTAACTTTAAGCTATGTACAAAATTATAAGTGTTATAGCTTGAATAATACTATGAAGCTATTGACAGTAGGTACCATAAACGTGGGCGTTTTGGTATTTCCAACATGCTGTCCGCCCGACATGATTTATTCGCTTGTTCACAGCAAATATCGCAATATTTGTTCATGCTCTATCCGGTGCCATCCTTACCCTGTCTGTACAATAAATATACGCATACAACTAGCGACAAATATTCTGCTACATGTGACCACAGATTAAAACAAGCATCATTTAGTAGAGAATGTTTGATAAATTAAGTTTGATAATTAACATAACATTGCAGCCTAAAATAAGCTAAAAACGTAATAAACGTCCTTTTGTTTACACCTTCGGGCGTAACTTTTAACTAGAAATTTTATCAGAAAATATGTTTAAAAATGAAATGTCACAGCTAATTTAGATGAGCAGCCTAATTTCGTGTCTGTCTGGTAGGTTATGAACTAGATTATGTTTTAATAAAACGTATTTATGAATTAATTATAAACAACGTAAGTTGCTTGAATTACTTAGATATGACTTTCAAAGTGTCAAAGACAATTTGTGATAAACACCTTGATGTATGATTTCTTAACACAAAATTTAGATTAGTCACGCAATTTTACGCATCTTTTACGCAACTGTAAAATATATAAATGATGTAAGAGAATTGTATGACAAAATGTTACTCGTGCTTAAAACATGACTTAATTAAAAACTGAAAATGCCTAGTGTTAAACTAGTATAAAATAATATTAAACTAAATAAAATGCAGTAGTACTCAAATAATTCCCATATAATATTAAAATTTACAATTGGTATTCATAAACAATATGTTTACTTTGCCAAAACAAAAAGAAGATTAGAAATGCGCTATGTTAAGTAATGCTAATTATTTAATTATATTTTAATTTTCGCACACAGAATAAAAACAATAAAGAGGTATGTTTCTTTGTCCACCAGGTGAGATCTTCCCCGAGCTATATACAACGACAGCCACATTCGACGACGAGGAGGACAGCACAGAGGCTGAGGAGGACTCCTCAGAGGCCGAGGAGTGCGAGCCCTCTCCCTCACCGCGACCAGCTCTGTCAGCGCTGCCGGCGCCGCAACCCTCGCCGAAGGAGGACTCCTTGACCAATATCGACTCACAGTATTATAGGTGAGAAGAATAACGAATTTATTTGGCTGAATTTATTTATTTCTTATAGCTAATGATGATAGATTTTTGTTGGTTTAATTCAGTAGGCGTGATAATTGCGTTTAACTGGAAATAATATAATAATACTACATAAAGTTAATCCATTTTTATTCCGATGCGGTGCATGGATCTTTCCTCGTAAAGTGAAGAGTTCGCAAAAGAAACAAACTGATACAAACCACTTGAAACAAATACAAAATATCGACAAAACACTCAATTGCTGTTAAAAATATTGTAAAAACAGCGCGAGTGTAAACACAAATGTAACTTTTGCTTGTAGCGGAATTTATTAAAATCACAATACGTACAGACTTGAACAATACGCTGAAATTGTTCCAACAAAGAACGTTTCTGTGAATACTCTCAATTCCAAGATATCGATTGGAGTTTAAAACGTGCTTCCAATATTTAATCCTATAATACCGTAGAGACGTCTGAACAACGTGAACTTTCAGTCGTCGCGCCATTTAAATCCTCCGAACATCTGCTCTGTAGTTTCAGAAACTGACTTGTACAGAACCTGAAACATAAAGTGTGGAGCACAACGCCGTTTCATTCCAACTCCAGTTGTACGTTTTACCGTTGAATTATGGATCACCCTCAGTTTGTTATATCTTCTGCTAACAGAGCTTTAAAACGGAATTATTTACTCGAAACGCTTGAATACACTCCAGAAATAAACGTTTATTTACACTGAGACCGAACGTAGATAGCGCACACGACGCGCCGCGGGCGCCCGACGTCGTGACTCTGCAAGATGAAATTTCGCGGTCCAATTAGGACACAACATTATGTGTAAAGAATATGAGAAAAAGTGAAAGGAGCGACATCCGGGGAATACTGAGAGCTGCACAAAACTCGTAACAACGTTTTCTGTAATAAGATAAAAAGTGACGAAACAAGAATTCGCCTTTCGAAGAGAGCCTCTATCTCTGGGGCACTGAATGGTTGAACGAGGGTCCCCGAACACCGAACTGAATGTACCTCCATATATATCTATACAATAGTGAGGCAACTCGAGTAGCGTTCGCTGCGTCATTAAGATGTTGATCCGTTTCTGAAGTCCCCTTCTGTAGTTTGGCTCTCAAGTTTTTCTTTAGGCTCCAAACTTCAAACAACACTCGAAGTTGGAACAAAGTTTCACAGAGACATTCTGCTCTTCGCGTACATGTTTTTATCATAGCTGAAGTTAGTTTGAAACAGCAGCCACTCCATTGGATGTTTTGAAAAACTTTAGCCTAGTGTCAAAACTTGAGTCCGTCTTTGCATCACAATGCATTGTATTCAGAATTTAATAACGAATATTGAAAAAGTTTCCTGAAGCCCCAGCGCGGTTTAAGTAAACATGTTATCGCTCAAGTCAAAGCCGGTAAACTGATACCTCGTAAGACAAACGAGCAGCCAATCAATTTAATCTTTGACACCGAAAACCGCTTGAATAAAGATCAGAATACCAAAAGCATTTCCTGGGAACGTTGTTAAATTTCCGTAACATGCAAATTCCCGGGCGACGGACGCGCGGCGGACTGGCGGCGGACCGGCGGCGGCTCGTCTTGCACTCACCTGAACCGCACCGGCGCGCCGCCGGACGACTAAACAAGATTGATCGCAGCATTTTGTAGCGAGACTCGTAATCTCGCTAATGTGTTTACTTACCTGTTTACCTTCCTGAATTCTGTCTTCTTTGTCTCGCAAATAATGTCTTAATGCTCGCCCCATTTCTCAGAGGCTTTTTCCCCCAGACAACTGGGTACTACTGATAATGGTAATGGATGGCACCGAACTTCGGACTGAATTAACCGGACTACGCGTCACTCCGCAAATAATGATAGTAATATTTCAACCGGCTCGCGGTACTCATATTTTTGTGACGAAGTTGAGGTTGATGTAACCAAATTTATGCATCACCCTTGAGATTCTTAAGGACAATTTGAAATTCTGAGATGCCCTCAATATTTCGAGTTTCTTTTTTGCCGGAATAAGAAATTATGATATCTATTATTGCTTCCTTTATATAAAGCTCGGAGGCTGATGTTTTCTTAATTATATTTTCAGCGAGTCTTCGCTGTATATTTTTTGGTTATTCGCTGACGCTTTTAGGATCAGAATAATCTTGTCAAAAATGTAATACAAGCTGATATTTTACAGTTTATTATTCGTGGCAGTGCGAGACTATTACTTTGTGTTTGAATGTTCCGTCACGTCTAGAAGTGGTTACCGACTAACTCGGGGGGAGACTTGAGCTATCTGCGCGCACTTACAAAGGCTGCTCTGGCATGTCAAGTAGTTTCAACCATGATACCACTCCACGCAACTGAAACTGCAGAGCACTTAATCTTACTTATTTTAATCTTTGGCGCGTTTCGTTTCTCAAACATTTTAAACAAAACATTTTTGCTAAATCATACAGTTTCAGATAAGAATAAAAAAATCACCAAAATGTCCATGAAAATGTATACGTTAACCATACATAACAGAGACCAAAGAAGATGTTACTATCACAAATATTCTCTTCCACAGTTATACAGTAGCTCTGGGAGTGACGGTGGGAGCCGGCTGCTTCCTGCTGGCGCTGAACGTGCTCGTCTTCGCCGGCATCTACCTGCAGCGCGGCAGACGGAGGACGGCTCATCGAAGACCGAGGAGAGAAGGTATGAGTGAAAATTCACATTATTCTCATAGTTATTATGGTGTTGTCTATGTGAAAAATATTAGTGGCTACTTTGAATTCAGTAGTTATTGTGAACGGAACAAGTTATGTGTTTCTTAATTGTGGCCAGTACGATTCGTTCAAGATGCATTACGATAATAGACGTTCAAAGCCTTTAACAAAAATATTTTTCATCAAATCGATTCGAAAACACCTATGTGTTGTCGAATCTATACTAATATTATAAAGCTGAAGAGTTTGTTTGTTTGATTGTTTGTTTGTTTGTTTGAACGCGCTAATCTCAGGAACTACTGGTCCGATTTCAAAAATTCTTTCAGTGTTAGATAACCCATTTATCGAGGAAGGTTATCCATACTAATATTATAAATGCGAAAGTAACTCTGTCTGTCTGTCTGTCTGTCTGTCTGTCTGCTACTTAATCAAGCCTAAACTACTCAACCAATTTGCATGAAATTTGGTATGGAGATATATTGATACCCGAGAAAGGACATAGGCTACTTTTTACCCCGGGAAAATATCTCATTCCCAAGGAAAATAGCGACAATCGGAAGAAACCGCTCTACCGCTTTTTATGGTTGCACTGGCGCTTTCACTAGATGGCGCTACTGGCAATATTAAATCCGAATAAGTAAGCCTTCATTTGAGGTTATACTCTTTCGAATTGATATTATTTTGAAATAGTTTCCACTAAATATTTCGTATTAGTTATAATTTTTTTTTTTAATATTCTTTTAAGTAGTTTTAATGACATTATTTTTGTATTTCATATTAATATTATACACATTTAGTGGTATTTGGTAGAATTTCGTGTTAGTTCAATTGTATATTCTTTTAAGTAGTTATGAGTATTATATCATAGTATATGGTCACCCATCCACGGAACAACCTCGGCAATCATAGCTTAACCTTAAAGATGGATGAGCGCGGTTGTTACTTAGCTACGAGGTTCTCTAATCTATACATATATTATAAAGCTGAGTTTGTTTGAACGCACTAATCTCAGGAACTACTGGCTCGAATTGAAAACATATTGTGTTGAATAGACCATTTACCGAGGAAGGCTATAAGCTATATAACATCACGCTTCGGCCAATAGGAGCGGATTAGCAACGAAAATTGTTACAAAAACGGGGTAAATTATGACCCATTCTCTCTTATGTGACGCAAGCGAAGTTGCGCGGGTCAGCTAGTAGGCTATATATCATCACGCTACTGCTAATAGGAGCAGAGTACCAGTAAAAAATGTTTCGGAAACGGGAAAATTTTGACCCATTCTCTCTTATGTGACGCAAGCGAAGTTGCGCGGGTCAGCTAGTAACTTGATAAAGGGATCCCTACTGCAATAATTAAACGAAATATTTTTGCAATAGAATATAGAGAACCTGTTGATCGATAGTGTAAGAACACACCTCAGCTAACCTTTGAAAAATTGACCTATCATATAGTTTACAAAAAAGACATGTGTAAGAAGGAAGGAAGACATAAGTGCGAACAATACAAATTATAAAGATTATCACAAACTTTCACTAAGCACTTACTATAATATAGTACATAACTCACCAAACTTCTTAACAAAAACGATATTAAACTCTAATATTTTCAAATTTATTAAACAAAAGATTTAAAACTAAAACTCTAATATTTTCTAGAAAACTTTCAAAAGACCGTGTCGGAAAGTTCTGTATGAATTTCAAATAATATAAACATGAAGCAGTGAAGGGTGACGTTTTATTTGAAAGCCTATAAAGTGATGTCAAGTGGTTATCTTTCCGAGCCAGCGGCACGTGTTGATACCGGTGATGGCTTCTTTCTTATTGTGTGAAGACAAAACTCGTGAAAATAACTGTTTACTTGTCATCGATGTTTATTACTGGTGAAAAATAAATAAATGTTTATGAATGTGAGGCGGTTTCTTACCAATTTTGGTTATCGACTATCCGTATTTTGCAGAAATTATTTTGTTCAAGTAATTTTAAATGTCAAACGCTCATTAATCAGCAATCTCATTAATTGAAGTAAATCGCGTTTTTAATTATGTCATTTTTTAATTATGTAATTGTAATTTCTAATATTTATGGATTATTTTGCATTTTTTCTTAATTTTTTATCATGAGTATCCATATATCTTAAACTTGTGTATATGTGGTAATAGTGTGTAATAGTGGTTTAAAGTAAAGAAAGAGGTTCTAAGTGCAAATGAGAAGCATATTTTTCATGTTTCTCTACTTTCATTGTTTGAAATAACTGCAAAAAACATGAATAATAATTTGAGACTACTTCCCCAGATTTTTTTACTTCCTGACCGTGTACTTTACAAACGTCGAATACAAAACAAAAAACAAATCACCCTCAATAGATTATTCTTAAGGCTTAACTTCCCAAAAAGTCGGAGTAAATAACCATTCCATTCCCAATGCAAATGTACTACATATTCACAATGTATATGAACACACTTAAGTAGAATAAAGAACTGACCCACGTTTTGTTTATTCATGGGACCTTAACTAAAAGGGCTCAGATGGATTGTGGGAGCCGTAGATGCCCTTTAGGGATTTTAATCCTTAACCACAACACAGCGGTTTAGGAGGATGCGGCACAAATACTCTGTATTGGGACAGTATTGTGAATGTTGGTTCGGTTTGAGTTTATTTTCTGGACCATCTTTGAAATACTTTTGTTCGTTGAATTTGTGCCTTCTAAAATTAATATTCTCGTAATGTTTGTTAGTGTTTTATTTCCCGATTGAATATCAATACAATCGGGAAACAAATTGCATATTACTTGTAATGATTCTGTTTTACCTCTTAAAATGTATTTTTTTGGGTGACAGTTGTTGTTGGTATACTAATGTAACTAAAAGGAAATATTATTAAAACTTAACACAAAATAGTAACAAACAAATGCAGTAACTTTATTTAATGTTAAGTGATACTTAAAAACATTTCTGTCGTTTTGATGAAAAGACCAATACTATACGATGATTAAAAGTTGCTTAAAGTTGAAAGGAATTTTTGCATTCGACTGTTAATTGTGTAATGGTCTATGAGTCAAAAATACATACATAAAATAACGTCTTGTCCTCAAAGCCATAGGCAGAAACCAAGGGACGCCACTTGGTAACATCCTTACAAATTTCTTGTTTGCACAGAGGTCTAAGACAAAATTTCAAAAACATGATTCAAATTGCCTACATTAACCATTTTTATAACTAATCATGGTTCAGATACGCCATAACTCTTGGACTTGTTACTATAAACTCGGTCCCGTACAACGGAGCGCAGTAAACATCGTGAGTAATGCCTCCACTTTGTTATTCAAAGCGGAGCCTGTGATACGTCTCATAGTATTGACTGTACACTGTTCCTGCTTAGAGTTATTGTTGTAAGGATATGTATGAAATGTATTGTAGAAAGAAAATCTTTACCAGGTTAAGATGATCTTAGTTAAAGACTTACTGGAATGCGTAGAGTCATCGGAAAAATATGATGTGTCAATTCAGGCCTTAAACAACTTTAGCCTAATTTTATCACAACCTATTTGGTAGTTTTGCATGAACTAATACGGATACCTTGTAATAGCTTAAAACTTAATTTTGATAAATTACAGTTATTGAAGGATACTCACAAAATAGTCATAATAAATATGAATAAAATTATGTATTGCACAACATTTCACAATCAAGTCCTTTTTGTATAAAAACATAAAGCTTCTTGTCTTCGAGAACAAAATATTCTCCAAGCAGTTTAGCTTCATTTAGAAGTAACACAATAAAGCGACAGTAACCCTCTTATACGTCTATTCGCAACGTCGAGAAGACATAGGACAACCGCAAGTTGGTATTATTTTACGAGCTGCAGTGGCCATTCGACACGATTGGCTTAGTTTCCACGCCCATAACGTATCTGGACGTGTCAGTCGAGGCGCCGACACACATAAAATTTATTAGAGACATTCGCAACGATTTATCTGCGGCGTGTGAGCTCCCATATACCGGCCCGCTGCACTTCCTACATCGAAACTCGAAGATTTCAAATATTACACAGTTATTTCCAGTTCAAAAGAGAATTTCAGAATTTCCATTCGAGTGTCTTTTCAGTGTATTCATGAGAGCTGTCGTTATTCTGCGGTTTTCGTTTCCACTTTTATTGCTAGACTACTGGAATGTGGTTTCAATATGTGTCGTATTTTCACGCCATTGCAGATTGCTATATTTTTCATTTTACCTTTTATTTCTTCGAATTGGGGTCAGTGGATTGCCGGCGTATTTCTGGAAAAGCAACGGTGACCCAAAAACAGAATACAGTTCTGAAAATCGGGTTCAGCTTAATCAAAAATTTACTAATTCATCCATCATGAAAGAATCTTTGAACAAGGATTATATGCACCTTTTTCTTTTCGTAACAAAAACCATTTTATATCTCTTTTATTGAGAATAACTTTGTACTGATCATAGTTTTTTTTTGTGCAGGTAGTTGCAGCAGCCGCAGCGGAGGATCTCTCAGCAATGAACCAGCCTCCATCACGTCTCCACGCAAGAGCACGCTCAAGGTAACCATATTGTTTGGTTCATCAACTGAGCTGAAAGAACACTAGATGGCTAGGGACTTGACTTTGAGTAATATAATAATAACAAGGATAAGCAGAATTAATAGGTAAATTAACATGTCAAACTCTTATCATCTTTTATGGAAAATTTTGTTACCTTACTAAAAGCTCTTACGAAGCCCAAAATTAATAAATATATATATTTTTTTATCCTAAGAGCCCAACTAACATGTCGTTCGATTTCCACAGCGCAGTTGCGAGTCAGAACTAAAAGAGAGACCGGTCACAGGCGTGCAGCCTCCAAAAAAACGCGTCCAGATCCAGGAGATATCTGTCTAGATGACTTCTGAACCCTCAGGACTATGCTGCTGCTGTACTGGCTCCAGGAAATAGGAATATAGGACTTAGGTTTAAGGGAGAAGTGTGTGGTGACGTGTGTTGTGGAAAAGGGACCCAAATAGTGAAATCTCTGCGACAGAAAGGGACACCAGGACCCATGTCTAAAGTGTTTGATACTTGTGTTTGAACTGTTCTACGATCAAGTGGTAGTGTGCGCGCTATAATGACGTCATGTGGTTAAGATGACTAGTGAAATGCGAGATAACCTCGGATGAGTGAAGACCACGCTCGGTCAATCACCTATGTTATATGCATGCTATATTTACGCGAGTAAACGGCTCGATATCTCTCTTAGTGACGGAATACATTGCCGGTTTACAGTCAACCTACATTCCATTTGTGAAGTCATTCCGTAATGGATGCGAAATCTATCGATTTGTTTGATACGTGATAGGTTTTTTGGTACGACGGTCTGTTCTACCATATATCTACCTCCTGACCAATTTAATGGTTTAGTACTTTTTCACAATTATGTTTGAGTTAACTTTTATATAGTCTACTTGAGTGTTTAGACCAGTCTGTTATCAAATGTTTCTATATTATGTGATAGTTGGTATATAAAGGAATTAATATTTGAGTTGTGAACTCTTTTAGTATTATTTGTAAAGACTTGTTACTTAATGTATGTATATAGACCGAAATATACATCTATAGATAATTTTTGAATTGTGAAGCGAAGCCGTATGACGAACTCTGTATATAAATACTAATAGTTTCTAATTATATAACATTGTAAATATTAGATCGTCGTGAATATCTGTGAACTATGATGAATTTATCATCTATGAAAAGAGGTTTTAATAAAGACCATTTTTTCCTGAAAATGTGATTTCATTTTTGACCCAAGATTTTTCACCAACGTACCTGAATAAATTTCAAAATATGAGTCCTCTGAGGCACAACCCTGCAAAAAGTGTGTAATACTCAACACAAAAGCGTGTTGCAGCTTTCACACAATATTTTTCTTTACCGTACAGAAAAAAAAAAACCAAAAACATATTTCATATATTCAACCAACAGGCTACAGTCTACCACTATGTCTTTATTATCTGAAGTAGGCCAAACACATAATACTAGTTGTTGCGTCTTGAGGTAACCTAAACTCCCCAAGGACAAGCTTGTACAATTAATGGCGCCGTACAAAGCCCCGGGCCTAGTGTTCCCGAGCCCTATAGGCTTTTAGGCTTTTTTTTAAGACTAGCCTATGCATGTGGGGCTACAGCGGGATAAAAGCCTAAAAAGTCTTTTAGGCCTTTAGGCTAGGCCTTTTTCATAGCCTTTTTTTGTCCACCCGATGACTATAGGCTTTTAGCCTTTTTATAGGCTAGGCGCATATTAAAAAGGCTTGAAAGGCCTTAAACCTATATAGATTTTTCGTCCTTTAGGCTAGGTCTATTTTATTTATTATTCGAGTATAAAGTATAATAATCGTAAACTTAATGTTACGATTTAAAACCGCCCTTATGTCGGGGGCATAAGCGTTTACTTTGAGTGTCTGAGTATTAACCGTACATTGGGCGAGCGCGTATTTGATCTTACTCAAGCAATTTTTCATTTCAGTTTTCATTTAATTTGAAAATAAATACAATACAAAAATACTTGTTTAATTCATACTAAGCCATAACCTGAACAATACATATAGCCTTATAATAAGCCTACTACTCGAAAAATACTTCAGTCGGAAATAAAGCCTAAAAGGCTATTTAGGCTTTTTTAAACCTATAGGCTTTTTAATATGAGTAGCCTTTTAAACACCTAGTAGGCTTTTTAAAATGAGTGGCCTTTTAAAAGCCTAGTAGTCTATCATGGCCATAAAAAAGAACTAATAGGCTTAATTTTAGGCCTAAAAGCCTATAGGCCTCGGGAACACTACCCGGGCCTATGAATAAAGCAATATACAAACAAATAGTTCCATTATAAGTACTAATAGTCACTAAAGAGACAACATTCTCATGATTTACAATTTCAATTAGCAACAAATCTGAACAACATTTCATAAAATAATTAAAAGCCATTTAAAATAATTTCGTAGCGCACTGATGGTATTTCAGATAAATAGCGTCATAATTAATTTCCAAGCGAAGGTTATCGCAAATCGCGGCGCGGAGGTGACTGCGCACAAAACCTTAAATTGTTACCTCCGAGCAAAAGTTTTAATACCCCGAGTCGTAAGTTGAAAAATTGCGAACTCCTACCAACAACATTATACTGATCTTTATTGTACAGTATTTTCAACCCCCACCTTACACCCCCGCTTTATTATCAGTGTTCGAACTTTTATGCAAGATATCCTTTAAAAAATTTGATAAATCGTCCAAACGCCGTGATAATAAAATTCGGTTAAAACAGGCCCGCACTCGGGAACGCAATCTTGCCCCCTAATTTATTTCAAAGAGAAAATACTGGCGAAAAAAGTGTCACAAACATTCTAAAATAAACATTTGATTTAGCATACAAATTGCTGAGAAATCTGTGTTTTAAATTGGGACGAGAACTGGAGGGTGTGTTGGGGGCAGGACGATGGTGAGGCGAGGCGACGTGGCGGGCACGGCGCGGGCACGCCGCGGCCACGCTCGTTGCGGACAGGGGAGAATATGGCGTGGCTCCACGATGAAGTTAGTGATTCAACGACCTAGAAGAGTTTCCGAGCGCAGGATAAAGATATGAATCTCCGCCAGAGATAAACTTTGTGAGTTTTTCTTTTTTGAAAGTGTACTTAATCTATAAAGCCTTGAACCTTTTGAATAATTTTCCTGAACGCGCTCCCTTAGGGATTTTATTATTATAATATTTTTTATTCGGACCGTATTTATTTTCCGCTTTTAGAGGTGAACTAGATTTTGAAGATAAGGATATAATATTTGTCAGTGATATTTTTATGCCATTTTTGTTAACGAGGGTCGGAAAGGTTTTAGAGATATTGGAAAGACGTTTACCTGTTGTAAATAAGACCCCGGATAATGCATTTATTTTTAAACGCGTAGATAATATTATTACTGAGTGATTTAAGTAGGATACCGTTTTTGTATAATTTGTAGCTATAAAGGCCGTTTTAAATATTCCTAAAAATCCCAGCCGGGAAACTTTCAAAATATTGAAGTTAAAATCTACTAGGAAATCGTTGGAAAACTACTGTGCATGTACTGTGATATTTCAAGGATATTTTTTAAATCTCGAAAGTGATTTGGAAAATTCAACCTGGGTTTTTGAATAATATTCTAGCTACAAGGTTTCATTCCACTTGATTGCTTTGGTACGGTACTTCGGTACTTCGTGTAAATCATTGGATTTAAAAGCACTATGTTGTAATACTACGATCCAAAAAAAGCACAAAACTTTTAACCTGATTTAAAAGCAATAACTTCACACAAGAAAACGAACAGATTTTGGGAAATTTTCCCCAAAAAATCCGTGCACAATTTGGCGTCACCCCGTACGCGGGGAGTTTCCAGTCGGTGCCTGCATCGCGGCACAAAACGTTCAACTTTGATTACTCACGGCGCATACAGCGCGAACAAATGGCTGGCTTTATTAAATTCACAAACAAAGCGGGCCTTAGCCAGGGCCGAACTTGCGAACCACCATTGTTTTAACTTTACACCTGCTTCTTATTCCATTAAGTAGATCGGTAAATCCACTTTTGGTTAAGTTAGTACCAGCAGCAGAAAAAGTAGAAAATATTAAGTATTTTAATATGTTTCAATACGTCATTATAAGATAATATGATACCTTGGAAACACAAACATCCTTGAAACGAGTTATTATAGTTTATATAATATTTAAGTTCATTTAAAATTCGGAACTAAATAAATAAATATACATAATTACTAAAAGGCAACTCACACCTGGTTTGTTGATTAGAGCTTGTACTATAAATAAACGTATATATTTGTAAAAACATTCTTAAATAGTTTTTTTTCAACATGGTTCAAAATAGATTCTCGTGGTCATCACATAAATATTTGTCTCGGGTGGTATTCGAACCCACCACACGCGGCGCTACGGTTGCTGAAGAATGGTGACAACGTCAACCACTGCGCTAAACGTGCAGAAATATGAAGTCTTTTTGAATTCTGTAGATTAACATTACCATCAATTAATTTTCCTTATCCAGAATTCATAGATTAGCTCTGACCACAAGCCAAAGTCCTTTCAATACAACATTACTCAAGCTTTAATCGAAGAGTGCAGTTAATTTATGATGGTGCGAGCGAGAGGTCCGAGGGGTGAGGGAGACGGGGCCATCATCAATCATACCGCCCGCGATGAGATTCCCAACTTGATTCAGTTGAGCTTGAGAACCGTTCATCCCCTTATTTACTCGTGATTAATTTTGTTCTCAACAATTTATTGTTTCTACAATAACTGAATTTTAGTTTACTGTAGCTAATAAAATGTGGGTTAGCTTATTTATTTCCAATCTTACCAATTTTTTACTATTTTTTCGAACCTTTTGGACCTCTCAAGCCTCAAATTCAATTCCTCAATCGAGTAAAGGTTATTTTATGTACCTATTTTGCAGTTTTACATAATTTTGTGAGTAAATAACATACCTGTTAAAACCTAACACTGATAACACTTCTCCTATTAAACACACTATTTATATACACTTCATAGAACCAAAAAATGCTTTAAAACATAGAGTCAAAATGTGGTTTCACTCGACTACATATTACTAGTTTACTTACTTAAAAAAGGATAAAATAATAACTTATGGTGGCAAATAAATACAACAGTTTTGGTATCAGTTTTCATCAACATGACAATGAATTCGACAGCAACCACGCATAAGGTCGGAACACCATTTTCATCGAAAATCCAATTTATGTACTATCGTAATGACGGGTATGAGTTTAACAGATTCCTGAAATCAGAATAGTAAAATTACTTTTAATTAACGAGTTTCATTAACGCATATGGTCGTATATTTTGAAAGTTACCGCGCATACGGTAGCATTTTGATGTACGACGATATGCGTTACGTTATTGGTTCGCGCCTGACCAATCACAGTCAGTTACCGCCGTCGTATGTCACTGACGGCGCGTGCGATAAAGTATTTTAAGTAAATAAGTAAACCATAAGAACTTTGATGTGATTTATGTTGTAATATCTATTATTATTATATATAATCAAAATGAACAACCTACGGTCATCAAGAATTTTAAAATTAGCACTTAATGACAATAATAAGATAACCTCCAATGAAATCCGTCGAATCGGTAAGTTTTGGTTGATATTTGATTGTTTAATTATGAAACACTCTAAATGATAACGCAATACAAAGTTGTTAAATTAGATATTTTCTAACGTTTAAGTAGTTCTTTTGATATTTATAATTTTAAGCTAGTCCCGCGCATAACGTCGTAACATTATAGTTACGACGTTATGCGTTGTTCATTTCTGAAAGTTAGGGGTCGTAACTAATACTTACCTCTGTATGCGTCGTTATGTAATAACGAAATCTCAATAACAATAGTCGTATCTAGAACATACGACGTTATGAATCGAACTATATATTAAATAAGACTTTATGACACTATGTATTTGCTAAAATTATGAATAAATTAAATATTTTGAACCATTTTTATTTGCTGTAGTGGTTATTGAATTGTTATTATTATTTTTTAGAACCTGTCCAAGGTAAATTCGGTCATAATTGGAATTTGTACGAGTCAATGGTTGAGATATCGCCAACAAGGAGCGGTAATTATAATGATGCCAGGAAAAGTTCAAGAGATACGATTGGCATTAAATGATTTATATAATACTCGCTCAGTTCAAGATGTAATACAACCCAACTAGCACACAAGCTGCTTATACAGTCGTTATACAGCCTGATAGTAACATAAGAGTCGTTCAAATGCTGTACAATTTTCTATAAGTTGTATGGTAGCTATTTAAAAAACCCTTTAACAGCTAGGCGGGACAGTAGCCGTTTAGTAGGAAACTAATGACTTACAGTGATATATGAGTATGTTACATGCGTCGCTAGACAGTCTAGGGAAGTATAACTGAGTTAATGGAGTCTTCTATAACACCGTTAAATGTATAAGGGTACTTTAGGAGATAAAGGAGTTTAAAACGGAGTTATGCGTTGCTTCTATAGCGCTCAAGAGCGTAACTAAGCTTTTTGTAATGCCCTAGGTTATATAACAGATTTTTTCAGGGCTAGTGTATTACTCATCTATAAAAGAGTTGCGTAGGTCTTTAATAGCGCCTTGAGCGTTATATCAGATATTTATGTGGCTTCTGTACGGCAAATAAATGTATAAGATATCATTCGAAACATTTTTACAGCCACAGGGATTACAAAATTATGTTAAAGCACCCAAAGCGTTTTAATAGCATGAACTATCGCTCTTGTAACTATACATCTATAACCGAGTAATATACCTTTATAATAGAGCTCAAAGTTATTTTATTTAATATTTACATATGTAGGTGAAGTGGTGGTTCAGTCTGTCAACTGTTTTCAAAGAATCATACTATAAATTGACTTTCAAACTATTTTAATATTCAACGACTGACCCCTAAAAGTACAAGTAAAACGCTAGCATGCGACCAAAACAGTTATATTGAAGCACTCCTATGCCACAACTGCAAAACCTTGAAGTCTACAACAGCAAACACTAGAGCCTTTTAACAGCTTAAGCCGCTAGAGCAGATGTAACTAACTCTGAGAGCTGCTTGATCGAGACGCCATTACAGCATTTGGTAAACATATCATTCCAACACTTGTTGGAAGCAGGAACCAATCACTGGATCGAGCTACATCAACCCCGGGTCCTCTCCACAGATCGTCACTATTACTCCAGGATAGTACGAGAAGCTGTTGAAATCAAAAAACAGACTAATTTCAACCGTGAAGAGGGATACCGTTTATCATCTACGTGGAATCCTGTCATCAGCAAGTGCAGCCGTCGCCGGGATGACGTAACGCGCCAGTGTAAAGACGTCGTTAGTGTTGTGTGTCGAAGTACCGACAATTCCGAACAATGTACACTAAGTGAAAACCAAGTGAGGGTAGGCGTCGAAACTCGCGCCGCAAGAAGACGACGCTTAGCAGCCACATCAGTCAGCTCGTGACCACGGTCGTTGTAATGCGATCGAAACGTCGGGCAGCAAATAAGGTATCCTAACCTTTAAATTTTCAATCGCGTATAAGACCCTGCATTATAATATTATATCTTTTGAGGTTATAACGATCTTTTGAAGATCATATAAATCTATACCCTGGTAACGTTAACATATTTAAAATCATTTTTTGAATTTTAATTGTAAAGCACTGAGTGCACATAAAGCTGAAGGCATAATTTTGACTGATTATTAGATAAGTCCAAAATAAATAATAATTAAAGACTGATTATATTTTAAGCAAAACTGTTATTTTTATGTTAGTGGAAAATAGCTTAAAGATGTCGTCCAAAAAATATTTTTATCTTTTATAACCATGATACGAGTGATTTATTGTCTGATACAATATAACAATACTTAGGATTCCTTTGGCTGTTTATGTTATTCAACGTTAAAGTTATCTACCTCAAATCATGACTCAGGTCTAAAACTTAATATTATGACTTACCCTCAAATTTCGGTTGGTAATTGTGAATTAATAATAAAGTTGATTTGAAATAATAAAAAAAATGTTTTTTTTAATATGTTTAAGTACCACGACTAACGTCGTAAAAATTTGCATCTTTCCGGTATGTAAATTTCTAGCCACGCATAAGGTAGTAACCCGTCGTAACTTGAAGGTAAGACAACTTTGGTCTACGCATATCGTCGTAACTCGTCGTAACTCTATAATATAATACTTGCATCCCTACGCAAATAGTCGTAAGTATATAATTTCAGTATTTTTACATTAATTACAATTCATTTTCTACCAATGCTGTTTGTATATAGATGATATGTGGGTACCACTAATTATAAGCGTCATTATAATGAAAATTTCTTTCACTTTTTTAAGTTATGATAAAAGTAAACTTTAAACGCCCGTACTGTAAACTTGCCTTATTTTGTATACGACCTTATGCGTTGTTGCTGTCGAATTCAATGATGAGGCGCCGGTCGGTAAACGATCTGTGGGTTAAGCAAACCTTGGCGCGGTCATTACATAGATGGGTGACCGCATAGTGGTATTTGAACTAGGCGTCTCCGTGCTTCGGAGGGCACGTAAAAAGTCGGTCCCGGTTGTTGTCAATTAAGATAACAGTCGTTAAGCCATGTCAAAGTCCTTTGAACAACTTTGACACTAGGTTGACCACAAACTATATGATTAGTAGTAGTAATGATTGCATTATGCTGGAATTACGAAAGCAATACTCTACTCAAGAAATGCTCCCAGAATTCGCTCTACTTTTCATAATAGTTATGATACTCTTCCATCAGATAGCAATTCCATTCCAGATACTGGCCAAACAGATCTGGTGGCAAGACGTCCAGATAAATAATGCAGTCGTAGCCCGGTCCTCTCACGAGTCCTCCGGGAGTGCACTGTCGCACTACTATTGATAACGTCGGGACCCTTTGTCTAAGATGTTGTGTATCGGTAGCTTTGTGTGAACCTTGTTTGTTACCGACTTTGGCAAAGGAAGGTTCTATGTTCAGGTGTTAGTTGAATTATTTTTGCTATGTATGTTGGGACAAAAAAAAAGATGTTAAGGCTCATACATAAATTTGTAAAGGATTTTTTTTGTTTGAAAGATATTTATTGCATATTTGCCCTAATTCAATCTTGTGAAGATTCTGTTAGTTTTGGTTACAAGGATACGCTTATTGTGTGTATCCATGAGGTTTTTATGAAGTGTCAAACGAACAAATAGCCTATTTATTCCACTCTAGATATTTATTGAAAAATTGTTTAAAAATATTACTAGACTATTTCTTTATGCGATAAGTCAGGGTATCAAAACTTAGTTATTAAAAAGTTTTCCTCAAAATATATGTATTAATATTTTTTTCTTACAAAGTCTACGAACTCCTAAAAAATATAAGCAGCAACAAAAAATGTACAAAAATTTCTGCACAGCAAGTCTTTAATATAACACTGGAATTCAAAATTAACTCAGTACACACAACATAACATTAAGTACAGTCTCACCTTGACAACAAGCTCCCACATATATTACCACTATACATTACCAGTAATCCGAGGTATTACCACTTCACTCGTATTACCGGTAACGACATTATTATGAACATATTCATGTAATTACTGCTTGTACCGGTCAGCTTAGCGCTATGTATATTCATGTGCCGCCTTTGATGTACGAGCCTTGTTCAATTATGATTGTATATCATTTAGTCATATAGATTGTGCCGTCAAGGTCCGAGATCCTTGTGTTTGAAAAAGCATAATATTTCACGACTTTATTATATGAAAAAAAAAGCTTATCATGAAAACTGTTGTGTAGATAAGTACCTATAATATCAGTATTAATAATTTAGCAAATTTGAAAAGCAAGGATCTGCTTATAGTCCCAGATTTAACTCACTTATTTCGAGTAGCGATCTACAATTAACATATCGCTTAAACCCGCCACATAAAAAATGGTTTTGCCACGATATCTTTCAAATAAAACATCTTTTAAACGCTTACACTTCAATACAGAGTATGAAGCTCAAAAACTCTCTGAGCTTATCCCAGCAAACCCTATAACCGAACTAAATCATTAACATATTTAATTTTCAAGATCTAAATCTACAGTGAGATGTAAGTAACACAACCTACAACATTAAAAAGACAATAACGTTACAAAATATATCGTTCTCTCCAAATTCAAGTCGTGGTTATGGGAAGATTTATGGCGATATCCGCTAGCGTTTGTACGACGAGTCCCCCGGGAGCCCGGGACTCCGGGAACATCTCACGGGAACCCCGGGGTCGATGATCGTCGCTGATCTGTAAATCCCGGTTATATTGGATCAAAGTATTTGTAAACTCCTCTAAAGGATTATCTTTGGAGAGCTGAATGTGACATACATATTTTGTCTTGTTTCCTTGTTTGGTAGACAGAGGATAACAAACGCTTACGACAGAGACCAACGAATGCTGCGTTCACTACTATTTATTCTTCTTCATATATTTTTCGGTATAATTTTCTTTTAAGCATTTGTAAAGACAATGTTGCTAATTTAGACTCATACTGGTAAGACCAAGTGTTAAACGGTGGAGCGAAATTGAGCAACATTTTTTAAATCAAAAACTTGTTTCATCTGAATTCAAGATTTGAGTGTGATAGTAATCTTGAGGTATTCTTATGGGAAACGTCACGAACGCAAAGTCACGTTTAAAGGTAAATCTATTAAGTTAAAAAAACAATTTCTGCTAAGCATATTACGTGAAATAGACTCGTATAATCCACTTTATCGTATGATAAACCATCATAAAAAAACCAAGCGGGTATCCTCTCAATTCATTCCGTTACGAGCTCACGCTAGCAATCCAACTTTGTTTTTAATCCCGCGCCGGCTAAATAGAAGCGTCGTTCCACCAGCTTCGGCTAAAGCAACAAAAATATGCTTGCCTTTGCAACGTACACCGTACTTCGGGAACATAAAAAATACGATTTTCATAACAATTTTCCACATTTCGTGTTTTTAAATGCATAGTCAGTTGCAATTACTGGCCAGTAAACTTCAAATGGTGAATTTTATTGGGTGTTAGTCTGGAAGTGTCAGCTCGTAGCTAGCCTACTTTTTTGGTTTGCACTGTGACATTTAAACTAGATATTTTCATGTTGATCGATTGTACCGAATTGTTTTGATAGGGTTTTCGGTTTTGTAAACCTAAATTGTATTAATTACTAACGATAAAAAAGGAAGTAAATAACGAAACTCTACTGGTTATGGATAGTAAGTTCAATGTTTTCAATTATAACTCATAACTACAAAACTCTTGTGTTAACCAGTCTTAGTGGGGTAGGTATATTATTTTTGTGTCGAGTATACTTCGTAGTATTGTTGACATTTAGAAGAAGACTGTTTTATGAGACGTATTAGTATGCATCAACAATATAATAGGCGCTGCCGTGGCTTACAAACTTGTACTAACATTATCTGTTGGACGAGCAGAGGGAATTTTTCACAGAACTCATTTGCATAATATTTGGCAAGTAATGGTTTTTGTTAGGCGCCGTACATACTTGAAACATGGCGGAATTGAAAAGTTAACTTATATTACTGACTACTTGATATTTTAGAAATAATGTTTGAGTGTGCTACCTCTGCGGTGCGGAAGGTATTGCGACCGAGTTCGACTTCCGGGTTGTTTTTTTTATTTCATTCTTTGTAATTAATAATTTCATTACTTAAAACCTGCAACCTGTTCGGTAAAAGGGCAATAGGCTCGTCCTCTATTACATGGGACTAACATTGTTATTGGCGAAACCTCTGCCTACTCTTTCGGATATAATAATATGCATACTTTATTTATTTATTTTAAACTTCATATACATGTATGGTGTATATAGGCGGACTTAATGCCAAAGGCATTATCTACCAGTCTACCTTAGGGTGATGCAGAGATTGAAAGAAGTAGGTGATTAATAAAAAAAAAAGCTTTAGGTACCTATGTATGTTTTTTACTTCTTTAACCTATACCCACGTCAGCTCTACAAGCGTTCCATAGCCCTCTTTTGTAGATTTCCAAAGCCCTCAGTTAATTGTAGTTCCGTATTTTTTTTCTAGGAACTGATGCTATTCTCCGTATGGCAGCCAAACTAGTGTAGCTGTTCAAGCCGCCCAAGGGCCTTGAACGCAATCTCTTACTAAACTAAATTCACTAAGGTTTCGCAGAATTTGTGTGTGAAACAAAGTGCTGTGGTAGGAACTAGAAAAGCGTTTGGCACCGTGAAGTCAAAACGACTTTAACATACGATTGACGTAAATAGAGGGAAATAGAGCCTTTCAATGATGGAGAAGAACTAGGAATACTTAAGTATTTGTCAGTAAAAGTCAGCTACCGTTACTACTGTGGGTCTATCCCACTAGTCCCGTTGAGTTGTCCCGTGACGGGACAACTGGCACTATTTTGTCCCAGTTGTCCCGTGGCGGGACAAGTGACACTGTTTTAGTGCCAGTTGTCCCGTTGCAGAAAAAACACGGGACTAGTGGGATAGACGGAAGGGTCAAAACCACTGGTTCCATTGAGTTGTTGTGTGACAACAGGTACTTGGTACTTTGGTACGATAGCAGACGTTATACGTTGTGTTGTAGTACATTTTTACTTAATTTCTAGTGGATAAGTGGAAATTACATCAGGTACATGTTGAATTGACTTGTGTGTTGCTGCTGCTCTGGGGGGGCTCGGGGCCTGTTAACAATATATTTTTAGTTTCTTTATATTATGTTTTTTCAAGTAGGGCATTCCGGATAAGCATTTTACATTTATGGTATGGAAGGTCGTAGATATAGACATTCCTGACAATTTAATTATAAAGTGAAAAGACCAAATGGTAAAAAAAAACTTCTTGTGAATTTAAAGTTTACATAGAGTAGCGTACAATTCATCATCTGCTATCTTACCAAAGTACCAAGTATCTGTTGTCACACAACATCTCAATGGAACCAGTCGTTTTGACCCTTCCGTCTGTCCCATTAGTCCCGTGATTTTTCTGCAACGGGACAACTGGCACCAAAACAGTGTCACTTGTCCCGCCACGGGACAACTGGGACAAAATAGTGCCAGTTGTCCCGTCACGGGACAACTCAACGGGACTAGTGGGATAGACCCACTACTGTAGCGCGATTCTCTACAGTCGATTCTATCGATTATCGAGAGTTTAATAATAGTTAGACTGTACTGCAAAAAAGTAACTACGGTGCCAACTAGAGGGGCCTATCAAAATTCCATACAATATTTCTGGCTGTTGTCGATGGATTACAGTGGCAGAAAATTACGCTAGTGTACTTAGTAGGAAAGACACAGTGTTGATGTTTTAATATTTTATCGCCATGATCAGATTCCTAGCCGGCATGGCCTTAAAGTCTAACCCCTCTTTGGATTATTCCAGAGAAGAACCCTTGCCTAGTGGGGCAGTAATGTGCAAATTTATTTTATTTTTATGATCAGACTAGTCGAATTCAACAAATTTAACTATTTAGCGTCCATAATATTATTTCCAACTAGAAGTTTGACGTTTTGCGAGCATAAAACATCTCAGCGTAATCGTACTTATACTTCTTTGAATAGGATGTCGCAGTTCATTGATTTCAGCCACATTAGAGATAGGAAACATACTCAAAACTAAATGAAATATGTTCGAAGTTGTAAGAATCGAGTGTTGAATTAGCAATCGACTTGAAACGTCCACAAGTTGACGGTCAAACTTCTATAAGACTCCATTAAATCTACTACTTCGGTACTATTGAATCTCTGGTATTCCTTAACAGTCGGTGTAAAAATTTGATATGTTTAGAATTGCAGTGCTTCGTATAAAAGTTTCTAAATTAGATCAAATAATGTGATATGAGTAGCAGAGCCTAATCAAGATATTAGGTTTTTATCTCAAACACTACCAACTAACTAGGAATTCTATCCGTATGTGGGTGAAATTGTTTGTTTTAACAGTGTCGAATTAGTTTATGTTATGTGTCAATAATGTGTGCTTGAATAAGAGTGACCTTCATTTTTAAGATATTTAAATTTGGCATTAATATACCTGTGTAAATGAAATCGGGCAAAACATACGTATAGAATTGTCTTGTTACTTACAAAAGTGACATCGTTTAACAGTAAATCTCCAAATGCCAGTGTACATGTACCCTTACAACATATCTTATTCATCTCGTCGCGCGACTGTCAAACTTGTCGCGAACGACACAGCGACATCGCAACAACGCGACAAGCGACAAATGCCCGCCTGTTTGCGACTAATTTGTATTTCACAACACGAATATTCGATCGACTGAGCCGCTCACGGATTTAGAACATTCACAGAATTTTTATTTGGGGAGTTTAACTTTTGTGTGTGATATAAATATTTTAACTTTTGTAAAAGTTTGTAGACTTCTGCAAAGTTATAATATTATCGAGAAATTATTTTATGGCAACTAGAAAGTTGGCAATATTTTCTATTACGATATTTACGTTTGTCAGGTACAGGAACCATAATGATTCTTTTAAATACGACAAATCTGTGGATACCTCATTAGTTGTTTTATTTTATTGTTCTTTACAAGCTGTACAAACTATAGATTTTTGATGTTGATAATTACAAACGCTCAAGATTGGTGAGTTTAGACGAAAACATAAACAATTATCTCCAAAAGTTAATAATAACACGAAACTTAACATTTCTTATGTTAAGTATCATTGTTGAAATTCGTATTAATACATTTAAATCTAGCGACAAAGTAAAATAAACCTCATTTACTACTTTTGTACCTACTTTCTTTATCAAACAAAACCAATTACACGCCAGCTGCAGTAATATCCTATACAACCCACACGGTAATACGTAACACAAACAGTTCCATTGCTGGTTTCCGGCCATTATCAGTGCACTCTTCCCCAAGGTGTCGTAGAGCGACGGTAATGGATAACGCAACAAGTTAATAACCTTTGTAGTTTAGAAACACGCAAGTTACGGGTATGAAAAGCTCGGTGTAGTCGGTAATTCTGTCGTGTGGAAATTAGAATCGGAAATTCCGTGTTAGTGCTGGTTTTAAACCCTCTATTTAGGTCAATCGCCAAATAGTTTGGTATAATTTAGTAACACATAATTATTAAGGAAATATATCTTCGTATGTGAAAAAATGGGTGTGAAAAAAAAAGTCTTTATTCAAATGATCGTGAATTAACAATACTACTTTGCACGTAACAAAATATATTAAGTAAAAAAAAAGAAACTATTCTTTCTCTAATGTCAGTGACGAACAACGTTAATTCGGCAATTAAACAAATATAGTTCAACAACTTAGTAGTCAGCTTCAGCGTGCACGATTGATCTCGATTATAATTAATAATCCATACTAATATTATAAATGCGAAAGTAACTATGTCTGTCTGTCTGTCTGTCTGTCTGTCTGTCTGTCTGCTACTCAATCACGTCTAAACTACTGAACCAATTTGCATGAAATTTGGTATGGAGATATTTTGATACCCGAGAAAGGACATAGGCTACTTTTTACCCCGGGAAAATGACGCATTTCCCGGGAAAATTCAGAAAATTCAACGAAGTCGCGAAAAATCAATGTAATAATGACATTGAATTAACAAAATTCCGTTGCCATGGCAACTGTTTTAATGGCGGATATGCCTTAGCGCGACTTCGTTATACTAAGAGATATAAATAATTTTGAGAATATTTTTCGTAAAAAAAGCATATTTTAAATCATCACGCTACGACCAATAGGAGCAGAGTAGGTAACAGTAAAAAGTGTTAAAAAAGCATGGAAAATTCTGACCCATTCTCTCTTATGTGACGCAAGCGAAGTTGCGCGGGTCAGCTAGTTTCATATAAATTCAAAATAAAGTATCTGTGTCAAACAAGCAATTGACAGCTGCCAACGATTCGCCGTTTTTAATTCTGAATTTTGTATCTACTATGTTATTCGACAATATCAACGCCTTAAATGATATGCATACGTCATAAAAAATCCTTACTTTGATTTGGCTCCTATTCCCAAACCAATATACCTGCATATCGCGCTTCAAATTACATCCCAATACGATCAATATGACCAGTACAGCCAGTACAAGCTATGATACACGTTCGTTTTTCACCGGCGCGTGACGAACACGGACATACCTACAAAATAACAACGTTTACTTTGACAGAACACTCGCTGCTCTATTTGTAGTAACCCAGCAGATGTATTTGAATGTTTGATATTGCCCGAGTTTCATTGGAGATATGATATATAGCTAAAAAACTGTTTTCGAAATTGCTGTACATTTATTGGTAGACTACGATACCATTAACAGTCATACTAATTCCGATTCATTTCTTACAAGAATTGGGTTAGCATTTGACTCGACTAGCCTTTGACTTACTTTGGGAACTTTTTGATCACATTTTCTTTTACCATTAGAATAAGTGATGAGTAAAATATTAAATCATTGGCCTGTGTCCATCTATAGCAAATGATTCAGGTGGCGTCAGATAGAGGACTATTTGTAATGAGGGAACATCTTCCTTCGTGACTTAAAAGGCCTATGCAGGAGTGACAACCGCGACTATTACTGTAAATATGTAGTTATTTTAACAACACTAAAGAATTACTCAATTTTACTTTATGCTATGATTATTTTTCCGTTCTGATATTATTATATCAACGAAACCGAATAACCAAATATTATATACCTCCTTTATGTTAACTTTGAAGTATATATTGTATATAGTTGACCGCTCAGTAACACAGCTGATATAACCGTCCCGTCAGAGGCATAAAGCCATCGATTCAAGCCATCGTGACCAGACGTGTATCGTTATCCAGACCGTAACCGTAGTCCTTCATAGGCGCTAGATTTAGTGCAATACGTATGTAGGTTTAAAACGCTTCTATAAAACAATATGTAAGGCCAGAGTAGCATATTCCGTCTATGGGGTGGAAACGTTTATTTTAAAAAATACTCGTTTTAATCGAATTGCAGCGTTTGCAGAATTGTCGGTAGATAAAGGAAGGTAGGTAGTAAGTTTCACAAAACAGACGATTACCCCTATAGACGGAATATGCCACTTTGACCTTACATATTATGTTGTCGTGTCCCAGCTAGAAAGAACATTCAAATTAATTCGATAAAATATTATACGTATAATTTATATACGTCGTCTATGGGCACTGAAATTCTTGTGTAATAAAATATTTTTAAAGATACATTTTAGGTAAAACACAAATCGATACAAATATTTTTAAAAATATCTGTGATTACGAAACTACTAATCTAATTTAAAGAATAAGTAAGGTGTTCAATAAAATGTATTGTTTCTGACTTTATACCAACATATTTTTCTTTTTAAATTGGCAGAAATTTCTCGTACCTCCAGAGAAACTCAATAATAACCCTTTAAACAGCCAACGAATGAACACACCTATCCTTCAAGGTGACGTCTTAATTCCACCCGTCCGAAGTTTACAACCGCAGCTATTTAGGGCGGCTGCACGCCTCACCCGCGTACTTCCTACCGTTGCCATGCCACCTGGTGACTCTGTTAGCAAGTTTGCGGACGGCTGATCGCGTGACGTTAGAGGACTGGATATCTTGCGAGGAATGTTATATTGGGAGAAGTGTGTAATGGTATGGGACGGTTCTTAAAATATTGAAATACGCTAAATCGGGTTTTATCAGTGCTAGTTTTATGGGTGTGGTTATAATATTTAGTTCTTTTGCCTTGAAAGATTCCCAAGATCTACAGAATAAACCATTCATTGCTAATTTTTAATGACTTAGGTTTTGCAGCCAGTGTAAGCTGCGCCAAAAGGTTAGGCATTCTACGGTAAAATGCATGTTCACGTTATTTCCCATATCCTTTTACATATTACACATGCAACGCGACTGTTTAAACGTTTTGACTTAGGTTTTACTCTCAATTGGGTTGTTGAACTATATCGCATGTCATAAGTTTGTAATCGCAGTTCGTAATAATATTCTTGCATGATTTCAGCTGTCTCAGGTATATCAAACTAATACCTGATTTTTCATCGTATTCAATAATATTTGGCTAAAATCCTGCCAATAGGTATAACAGATCGCCACATCCCATCGGCTAATAGAATTGAAACATTCACGATTTGGTTATGACAGGAAACTAGCGGTTTGTTCCAATATTTGATAAAACCAGCCACGATTGCATTTAGAAGCTACGTGTTTGTTGTTTGGAGATCGATATTGTTGATTCTATGTTTATTGTATAGTTGTTGAAATCATTAAAATGTATTTACTTTAGGTACTATTTCCATTGAAGCACTTATTTGTGCATGTGTTTTTACGATAGTCCCCAGCATCGCAAGCACTCAATAAATAATTTAAATGTATTAGTGTCCCACTGCTGGACCTAAGACTCCTCACAGAATGGGCTATCTTGCTCTGGGAAAAGTCTATAAAATCAACAAGGCCTAGAGTCCATGGCTGCCAAATTGGAAACAAAAAGGTATTACATATTATGTACAAGTAACAAGTATAATAATACTCATGTTAGAAGATTGCTATCAAGGTAAGACCAATATTTTGGACCAGCCCGTTATATTGACAACAATCTTCAGAAAAAAAAACTCATATTTCGTTCACACAAAAATAATACAAATCCAAAAATAAATCACACCAAATCGGGAATCAATAGTAATTTCAGTTGTGGCATCACATTGCGTTCACAAGACTGCGGCGCTGCGAGGGCGCAAACTTGTTATGAAATGCTAACGACCTCCTCCGAGCACCCCTGATGCTCCCTCAGTAAGGATTTAACTTCCCAACAAGCCTTCCAAAAGTATAAAGGCTTGGCTTGAATACTTTTTGGATATAAGTTACCAACTTTGACGATTTGTGAGCTGTCTCAAAAATGTTGTGTGCCGTATATTTTTTGAGAAACGCGTAGATATACCAGAAAAGTATTGTTTGAAAACTTCCTTGTTTTCGTGGAAATAAACCAAGAATTATTGTGACTGGTAGTAGATAAAAGTTAAGGCATTGTTTTACAATTTAAATGACACAAAATGAAACTATTTAAAACAGAATAATGGTCTCTACATTAGAATAATGCATGGATACTAGGCTACCGATTATAACACAATGTTTTTCACTTGATACTTTTGAATTGGCTGTATATCGAATGTTTCTCAGTTTATTTTCTTTAAATAAATCTACTGACGTATTTTTTTCTTAAATAAAAATTCTATCAAAATAATTTCCCCCTAAAATCTTTCGATTACTACTACAAGGCCTCGCTAAACAGTGATAAGAACTACACAGATCACTGACAACACAATAGACTTCTCCACGAGGTAGGAATAATGCAAACCATCAAAAAACAATAAAGATTAAATACCTATTTATAACTGAACGCCTGTTGATCGCTCATAGACAAGTTTCTGTGAACCTCTCAACATTTCACGAAGTACTGAAGACTAACTGTTTAATTTCAAAGAACAACTAGTTAGCCGATCAAAGGAGATATTTATAAGCTTTCAGGCGCATGATGGGTTCTCGGAACATCACAATACTGTATGCAGACGTCTTTTCATAAAGATATTATCTGAAGTTATAGAATAAAATATTATGGCTTCTTTGTTTCAATATGCTAATCTTTGGTATCAAAAAAGTTTTTTCATTATGGGATATATATTTTTCTTAGTAGTAGTTTTAAGTACTTTTACATCCTTGAGGGCTCATAATGTGTTATTCTACTAAGATAGTTTATTGTTTATGTACTAAAATATTTTATTCAAGACTTAAAATACTTTCTTATATCGATCTAGAAGTTGACAATGCAAATAATATAAAGTCGTTTATTTCAGCCGTACGACAAATCAGAAAGTACAATGAAATATTCAAATGTAAAAAAACTTATGTAATTTTCATTTACTTACCTTACCTTATCACTTCACCGACCACACACCAACCGGCCATCTGAAATCAATAAAACATATTTATTTTACAAATCTACCGTCATAAAACTCACTCATATTTCACTACACGTATTAAACAAAATAAATATTACAATGGCCGCCTCATTGGTTCCTCACCGGATCGTTAGACCTTCAATAACTGTAGGTCCGCTCCCTAGAGGGCGCTTCTCACTCAGAACCTCACGACGTCCCCACAAATCGTTTATAAGCCCCTCGGCCTCACGAGTAATTACTTTTCATTTTGACAAAAAACGATACCTAATTTGGTTCTATACGTTCAATATTGGAATTGGGAAAATTACATCAGTTTGAGGATTGATGAGTCAGTTTTCTGAAGCAATGTTGTTGGTCACATTGCAGTGAATATTTTTCACAGTAAGGGATCTAGCCTGGTTCAAACAGGCTAAATCTCAGACAGAATGATATGACATAAGTACGTGTCATGATAGCTAAGTAGCAGCTACAGGTTTCATAACATATGTTGATCTAGAGCTACAGCAATTGGCTATAAAAGGGAACATAATTCAAATTTGCTTTTAAGATCTTACAATGACCTACACAGATGAGCAAAAAACCTTACACAAAAGTCAGCGACCACTATCAGATCACTAAACAAACAATTCAACGAAAACAAATGCACTCAAACAAAAGCAAACAAAAAACAATTACGATTACAAACAATCCGAGACATCTGTCAAACAAAACAAGTAGGAACTTATATAGATAAACAAGTGCTTTCACATATTTATGACGAGGAGAGGCCGAATGAAAAATGGCCCCACTTTACGGGCCGTATCAATAATGCACAGGGCCCGCTTTAGCCCCACGTCATATTGCCTACACAATCTATTTGTGCCTGTACCGTTATTTGTAAAGAATTGAAACTGACTATGCTTGTTTGATTCTTTATTGAGCTGAGAAGAAATATGGACCATGGAGCTTGTGGACGGCGTGTTTTCTTTTTATAAAAGAAAATAGTAAATAAATTCGCTGAAAATGTGGCTTTTACTGACAGTGATAGCTTTGAATGACTTTATTTTGATATGTTTAATGCTTAGTTTTGTTAAAATGTCATAAAGTCTGACATTATAATTTTTTATTTTCTTAAAAACTGAGCATGTAATTAATTATTTTCATAATTTCCACGTAATTCTACTTAGTAAACTAAAAAGAGCCGTAAAATTATCTTATATTTAGACGCCCTAGAGTAATAAATATTTACTTTTAAAAGAAGAAGCGTAAATTGTAGCTTAACTCATAAACTTAATTACATTTTTGATTATCAAAATTACCTAAAGTGTTTAAAGCAAGTTTTGTAAGGTCCTCAGCGGAGCGAGTATTTAAGTCAAAGTTTAAGTACAACTAAAGATGCTAATCTTTCTGCAGTGTGCTATTTAAACTTGCACAAACTTAATTCGTTACGTGACTGCAGGCGATACGAAAGCGCTTCGAAATACTCTGGAATTTCACATTTTAACTTGAACATTTACCAAGACTCGGGCATCAAAAGGTCGTATGTGAACAATTCGTGAAGTCCTAAAAGTTAAGCCAAAGTTTTTATAGTCCTCGGAGAACAACAGAACATTTCACGTCATATTAACTCACCTTACGAAGTTAAACAATAAAAAACTCGGACGAAAGTCCTCCAGCCTTTTCAAGTTTATTTTAGATTTCAATCTGCGAGCTTTGCCATACATTCCAATGGACTGGATCGATTTTTGTGAGCCCCGTATGTGTTCAGTTAATAAGTTTAGACGCCTTTGGCTGTACGCGGCTTGAATCCTACTCGAAACTATATTATTCAATGCCTGCGCACTGGAAAGCGTACCTTATTTTTTAGGTGGCAAGGTGTATAGTGAGTGCACATTTTGTTTGGTAATGGAAGTGCACATCGTGGTTAGACGTGACCTGTCGAGTGGCGAGTGCCGATATATTAGCGTCAGGTCAACTAGGGTCCTGATGTGTTATTAAACTGGCAGATTGACGGGAGGAAATCACGGGCTAGTCGGGTTATAAACGGCTGTTTAAAGAGCCATCTCTTTGGGATTATGAAGAAAAGTTATGGACGCGGAAGAAGCGAAGGGAAGGGTGAAGGGTCGTGCAACGTCGCGTTTTGTAGTTCCTTCAACCGTATGGTGATTTTGTGAGAGTGTTCTGCAATGAGAGCGTTGAGAGGGTTAAATAGAACGTTGCTAGAATATTGAAGGATAACTGCACGCACAGTAGCGCGAATTTCTAAGATCAATACTATCGAGTATCGAAAATTTTACATTTTAAATGTATAGGTGATAAATTTTTTATTCAATATTATTCGATAGCGAGCAGTTTGCCGATAAACAATTTTAATAGTGTATAGTTTTATATATATGGTATGTGGTATGGTATATGGTATAGTTTAATAGTGATATTGCCTTCTGATACCTATGAATTACATGACGTGATATCCTTAACAATCTCCGTATTACTATTCAGAATATTCCAAACAGATATTGGAAAATCTCAACAGATTTTTTTCCAATTCCAAGACAGAAAACCTCTCGATCAGTCTACACCACAAATGAGACCAAACAGTTATTTTAAAATACAAAATAAAATTACAACAATGATAGCATACCATATCACAATTTGAATGTTACATTCTTACTCACATTCATATTAAAATTTTATCTGGTAAATAAATCATGACATAGCGTAGTTGCCGTGGTTACTCCGATTGCTACACTATTACAGGCAGTTGTACAAAACCTCAAGTCGATAGCAATCCGGCTTACATTGAACAGAACCAGGCATTTCTATGTTTATATAAAAGTAAGTGCAATGATAATAAAACCGGCCCAAAATCGCTGGCAGCTAATCGAGCCGGTTTGCGAACACCAAATTTCTACTAGCAATTGCCAGGCTATTTGCAACCTTATCACATTGACATAAAGACCTTATTCTTTGGACAATTGGCTGGTTATCGATAGCATATTCTGGCAGGGGAATCGCAGCGTTAAAACTAATGGAATAAGGGTGATTTTGGTGTTCGTGTGTTCTGGCTAGTTGCCAAGCGTAGTCAATTGATAGTAAAGGCGTTGCGTGGCTCGGACAGGCTGCAGTGTGGTTCCTGCACTGAAATTATTCAAATATGCATCTGATACTCGGTTGTAGTGTCGATAATATAATCTTTTGTCGTATAAGAAAATGCAGCGAGTAGGGAATTGAAGAGAAAAAGCTTTTTGTTTTTTTATAAACTGTTTTCCGGCCGTAACAGATGAAAATATCATATTAAGGCTTTTACTGTCGCAGTGCCAACAAAAAATTTTCGAAGACTTTCGAGTCGGTTGTCGAGAATATGCAATATTATACACGGTATAATAAATTGACAAATGTGACAAACGTTATTTCAAAATCCGAAATCTTAAGTCAGATTTTTATGTTAATGTAGTACAGACTGATTGTAGAAAACGTTATAGGTCACAGGAGTAAAGGCCAGGTTAAAAACAGATAAGCTTGAAATTTTTCATAAAAATTAGGTTAGGTTTTTTTAATAATGTATTTATTGATATATTATACGTAACCTATGTATATATTACAACGCTAAATTAAAAGCTATTACGAAATACGGCTAACACGATATAACACGATTTATGATGCAAAAAATTATGAAAGGAAATAAAACAAACATAAATTTTACACATTTCTCGCTGTAGTATAATTAATTAATGTTCAAATGCAATATATTACTATTTATTACGTTAAAAGTAATTGATTCTATACCTGTACAGGATGAAAAAACATTGAACGATAGAGTCAAACTACTTTCATTAATATCATAATTCCCTTAGGGGAAACAAGAATTAATAAAAAAAAAATACTGAGTCAACACACCAATGACTTTTCAAAGTTATATCACTTGCTCTAACGTTGAAGTAAAACGACGTGATAAAACCTTGCATACCTAAAAAATTAAAAACTAATTTCTCGAAGACATGCACCAAAACGTCCCCAGCCCACACTTGACCAGCGTGGTGAACTCAAGGCCTAGCCCCTTCCTTGTTTGAGAATAAACCTTTGCCCAGCAGTGGGACAGCTATATTATATTGGCTTAGCCTTTGTTCCGAACTATGTTGGAGTCGGCTTCCAGTCTGACCGGATGCAGCTGCCTATCTGACCTCCACAACCAATACCTGGGTTATAGCACGATACCCTTCGGTAAGACTGGTTGTCAGACATTCAAGCTTCTGACTACTGTTAACGACTGTCAAAGATCTTCGAAAATGAGCCGGGACCCACAATTTAACGTAGCTTCCGAAACACGGAGGAACTCGATATGCATAAGATGGTGACCCATCCGCAGAACAACCTCGGCAAGCATAGCTTAACCTCAGAGATCGATCCGTGCGGCTGTTGTTAACTAATCCACAAACTACGGGTTAAAAAATTGAATTGCTAAACGTCACTCACGCCCTAGTCGATAGTATATACAGTTATTGTTATTCATAGGTTTAACAGTTTTAAATACATCAAATACCATAGATTTATAAGCATCACCCCTTATAATGTCGCGTTGTTTTTATTTATAATAGTAGCTACTAATAATAGGGTACATTATTACTGTACTGTATAATTAAAGCAATAATTTGGGTAATTATCAATTGTAATAAATATCCTCAGTAATAACATATTATATGTAAGGATTCAATATAAATAGTGTGGTTTGTGTATGTATTCATTGTTCAATATGTCTGCAGCTATGAAGTGTGTACCAACGTTTTTGTTATTGTTCGTCTGTGGGAGCCAAGCGGCGTATGACTTCTGGACTGACGGAAATGAATACTCTGGCAAGTACTTCTATTGCGTTTTCTTCTAATACAAAATATATGGTGTGTGAGAAGAGCTCGTGGCTTAGTTACCAACAGCCACGCAGATCGATCTTATACATATCGAGTTCCTCCGTGTTTTTAAGGCGCGTTGAATTTGGTTGTCATTTTCAAAGATCTTTGACAGTCGTTAACAGTAGTTAGAAGCTTGAAATTTTGACATCCAGCATTACCGAAGGGTATCGTGTTTTATTCCTGAGGTAACTGGGTTGTGGAGGTCCGACAGACAGTCGCTCCTTGTAAAATACTGGAATCCAGCTGAATCCGGTGAGACTGGAAGCCGCCTCAAAAGCAGTTGGAAAAAATGCTAGCTCACTGGATCCTTTGATATCAAACGCAAATTACATAGTTTCGATTGAAATTTTCTAGAAATCTAAGAAATTTTATGCAATTCAAGTATTCTATATGTTGCTCCAATACCTATTCTATGATTTTACCAAATATTAGTGCAATTCATTTCGTAGTTTTTACGTGATACTGGAACATACAGACGGGAGGACCTCTTGACCTTGAACTTCTACAGATTTATTATAAGTATAGAATTAGATGATTTCATTAGTTAATAATAATAATGTTTGCAGATTTCGACGACTCATTCAAAGAGCGACCATGCAACGAGCACGATTTAAGCTGCATTAAGCATTTCTTCGCTCGTCACTCCCACTGTTCGCCAGTGTCGGGATATCCGCCAGAGTCTTACTACGTGAAGAGTCTAACGATCAACGTACCTAGTGCTAATGTTACTGCTGAATTAGATCATGTCCAGATTAAGGGACTCAATTCTGGAAATATAGAGACATTTTCGTAAGTATTTGTAATTAATCTAGTGGAACGATTTATACTTCCATCGACTAGCTGCTGATGGCTATAGAGAAATTAAGTAAAATCGGACCACCTTAATTTTTTTAAGCAGATTTTAAGTGTCGATCGGTTGATTTTCTCTGACGAAGACTCTAGCTCCATCTTCATGTCGCCTATAAGCCTGTAATTTCTCTTAGGATACGATTTATCATATCCTAAAAATAATGTTGTATATTGATTACTATTTAGTTTCTTTAGTCCATGCCTACCCCTATGGGAAGAAGGCGTGATTGTATGTTTGTATTTATATTTTGCGGCTTTCCATTTTTTTATTATAATATGTATTTTCTAACATATTTTTTTACAGCATAAACAAGAAATCGAACGTATTAGTATTAGAAGTGGTCTTCGCTAAAATCATTGTGTATTCTCCTAGTACTACGATGGTGTATCACCGCAAGGGCAATGACCCTCTCACCGGCAACGATTACGCTATGGTCGAACAGAGTATGTGATTTTTATATTATTATAATCGTCAAACCGCTTAAAGTTTCATTCCCTAAGCCAGCATCCTAAGGATTGAAATAAAGCCCTTTTTTCGATCCCGAGTCAAATCGTTCCTAGAATGTAACAGACCGACATACAGACATTTTTCTTTTTTATTATGAATGATATCTGAAACGCACAGATTCGTTCTGGAATTTTCTTTGCATTTTTTTTCCCATGTCGTAAAAACAATTTTACAAAAACAACTAGCCGGGTGGTTGAGTAGCTCTTAAGTTTTGTGCTTCTTAACACATATGGCGGTAAATTTACTCTATTATTAAAAATAATTGTCACTTGTTCCAACGATGAAGGAAAACATCGTGATGCAACCTTGCATGCCTGAGCGTTCTTTAGAACAGTTCTTGAAGGTATGCAAAGTCCCCAACTCGCAATTATCCAGCGTGACGAACTCAAAGCCTTATCCCTCCCTCATTACGGGAAGAGACTCTTGCCCAGCACTGGGACATGTTTTTTAATTTATTAATTATGATATCAAAAAGCAGTGTGCATAACCTATGCATTATCTACCGATATCGTTAAACTGTGTTCATCTACTAATTAAAATAACAGGACAATGAACTTAAATTGTCAATGGCTTCTGATTTTGTATAATTCTTTCACAGAGAATTTGTCGCTGACGTTTACAATACAATATGGCCACGACATTAAAATATCGCAGGGACATGTGTACTCTTATGTAACTGATGTACGATACAAAATTGGCCCACGGATGAGCAACATTGCTGGTACGTATACGCTATAGGGAAAGTTTGTATGAAAATCTGATCAGCACTCCTAGCGGTCACCAAACGAACTAGTTTTGCCCAACTTTATTTAATGTCAAAATCTGGAACCTCCATAGTAGCACTGTAGAGAATCGTCCTACCGATCGTCCCGCCATCTCCGTCAAAACTTATACTTGTATCTATGCTATGTAACCCACAAACAGTCAACAGTTTTTAGGTTTTTTTGACAACGTTTTTTTCGGAACAACTAATATGCTATCCATAAATAAATAGGTATATCGAGTCTGATTGTACATTGTGTCCCGTTGTTTGTATGTTTGTAAAAGTCCCCGCGACACAAGAGGAATTCTTAATGCGCGAGTTGTCTTTAAAAGAGAAAAAGAAAGTTGTAGTTGTATTTTATGCCCCTTGTTTATGTTTTTCTAAAAGTCCCCGCAGTACTTAATAAATATATTCCTTAAATATTGTTTTATCATTTTTAGGCTCAGAAGCAGCGCAACAACTATGGGTTGGTAATTTAGGCCTAGCAGTGAGAGAAGCGATGGTAACTCAAGGCCCAGTTATATTTAACGCCTTCTTCCAAACGAAGATCTGTTACAATTCATATCATTAACGCTTTTATCATTCAGTGTTTAGAAAAGGACATGAATAGTATTTGTAATCAGTAGCTCGATTCTCTGCTACTATCGACTCCCGACAACCGACCTGTCATCGAGAAACTTTGTATGAAAATCTGATCAGCGCCTCTGACGGGCGTCGTAGGAACTATTTTGGCAGAACATTTTAAATGTCAAACTTTCGATAATCAACAGTACCGGCTGTAGAGAATCGCGCTACAGATATGCGAGTTAAATACAGTATCGTCAACTGCGGTCACTAAATAATCAGTTTAGCAATTTTTGGTGCGGCTACTGCATAGATTGGTGGCCGTCTGTTGCTGTTTTAATAGTCTATGTTTAACTAATAAAGGGATAAAGCTATTTTAATATCTTGAATTCTTACCATAGCGGGTGTGTATACTTACTGTCTCGAATCTAACATGAAATATATATTTATGTGCTTTTCTTAACACCAAAAGGTTCGTTGTATGACAGAATTATAACATCATTATCAACTACATAAAACAAGCATGCTTTATTAGGTTTACTGGTGTATATTTATTTCTTCATGATATTATCTAATCTTTTTTCTTATACTACTTTGTGTTGAATAAAATTATGCATATGCATTTGTGTTTTTGATTTGATAATGATTTTTATAAGCTTACGTAACATTTTTAAATATTTAGACAACTCCGCACTTATCTGATTCTACTTTAGGCAGAGATAGCACTGTGGTAACCAGAAAACTGATAAACATACCAATACAGGGTGACTGGTTAAACTAGAGTATGTCCTAGTTACCCTGTACCTGAGTGTTTTTCCTGATAGCGTCAGACCCCTGGATTTGAGTAGTGTTATTAGTCATAGTGGGAGACTGTGTGGTCTTCCGTCGTCTCTTTTGGATATCGTCGATGAATATTGAACTAAGATTGTATCTATAGCGAACATAAATGACGTAACAACACTTATAATATATTGAAATAACCGTTTTACTTAATTAATCTAATACTTATCAAATCCGACGTAGTCAAAATTTAAGTTCTAAATGTTTTCACATCACTTTATTCTGTTTACAATTATGAACATGAGGCTGAACCAAGAGCTACGATGTACCTAACTGTGAGTGCGAATGAAATTACGCAACTTTAAATAACACTTATAATGTGAAGAAGTATTAAGCAAAAAATATGACAGCAATCAAGACGGGTATAAATTCTATACATTTTCAGTATTATTCATCAATGTTAAAGTGCAGTATGTTATACTCTTACGAAACAACTGATTGTTGATTTACTTTCCTGTACAGGATGGCGAAAATAATAAGCCATAGCAATTCAAAGATTTTTGATCGGCATCAAAGTCAGCTGTAAAGTTGATATTTTGCTGTTAAATTCATCTTCCTACCAGTAGCGTGATTTTCTAGAATCAGTGGCTCGATTAGACAACCGACCTGACATCGAAAAATTTTGTATAAAATCTGATCAGCGCCTCTGACGGCCGTTGAAGGAACAATTTTGGCAGAGCATTCTAAATGTCAAAATTTTGATACTCGATAGTACCGACTGTACAGAATCGAGCCTTTCTTCCATGTTCCACTATGTTGGAGTCGGCTTCCAGTCTCACCGGATGCAGCTGCATACCAGTGTTTTAAATGGAGCGACTGTCTATCTGACCTCCACAACCCAGACTGTCAAAGATCTTCGAAAATGACAGCCGGGCCCAACAATTTAACGTGCCTTCAGAAACACGGAGAAACTCGATATGTATAAGAAGTGTAACCCGCCCTCAGAGCAACCTCGGCAAGCGGGGCTTAACCTCGGAGATCGATCCGCGCCGCTATTGTTGACTAAGCCACGAGCTACTGCAGGCACGCCATGCAGGGTATAAGTAAATAAAAGTAATGTACGATCGCGAAGGTGTATAATAGCACCACCCCCTACAATACCACGTTCTATTTATTTATATAAGCTAATATATATCTAGCTATTAGTCGTAGCTCGGGTAAAAACTAAACGTTTAATTAAGACGGACAGTTATAAATTGACATATCCTCCCAAGAAATCACACGTCCTAGTTAAACTTCAGTATAAATAGTGTGAATAGTATGAACTGTATATCCATATTATTATAGTATCTTGTACTGTAAGTGCAGACATGAAGTATCTACCAGCTTTCTTGTTATTGTTCGTGTGTGGGAGTCAAGCACATGACTTTCAGAGTGACTACCAGGGCAAGTGTTAACTTATTTTACTATGGCATTTTATCCAGTAAAGTATTTCATTCGTGAAAAGCAGTTTTGTATTGACAGTCATACAAATATATGTCAATACTCTCCACCAAGCCTACCAAGATAGGCCCTTCCGTAGGGAGGTGAGCCGCACATGGCATAGCTTATAGCAGTTATCCGAGCACACGTCTTCGCGGAAGCGGTTGGACACTCATCAAGTTTTTAGTGGGCTTCACGGTGGACCACATACATCGTTTGCGCAGTCGTAGCGCGGGGGCGTCTAGCTGATAGGTCGAACTTTTTACAGAGACCCAATGATTTATCAGTCATTGGTTCATTTGATATCAAACACACATATATTTTGGAAGATTTAATTAGTTAATAACATTGTCTGTTTACAGATTACGGTGACTCATCCATAGAGCGACCATGCAACGAGCAAGATATGAGCTGCATTAAGAACTTCTTCGCTCGTCACTCCCACTGTTCGCCAGTGTCGGGATATCCGCCAGAGTCTTACTACGTGAAGAGTCTAACGATCAACGTACCTAGTGCTAATGCTACTACTGAGTTTGATAATTTACAGATTAAAGGACTGCATTCTGGAAAAGTTGCGAACTTTTTGTAAGTTTTTGGAATTGCCATTTTTGAAGTCTAAAATATAATCCAAACGAAAATCTAATGTATGTGTGTATTATTAAGAACACCATATTCTAATAATTTATGACGCTATAAGTATGAAACATTTGAAGCGCTCTATATTATTATGAAAAATCATACGAACTAGAAGCCAGCGAATTTTAAAAATAACTTTATTTTTAAAGTAGATTTTAAATAATGACTCCGTTGATTCTCTCTGATGAACCCACTGAGGTTGTCTTACTCTCAGTGTATAATGTTTTTTATTGCCTTTTTTCAGCATTAACAAGAAATCGAACGTACTGGTATTTGAAGTGGTCTTCCCAAGGATCGTTCTGTATTCTCCTAACACAAGGCTCGTATATTACCGCAAGGGCCAAGACCCTCTCGTCGGCGCCGACTATGCTATGATCGAACAAAGTATGTAATAATTACATCATTTTAGCTAGAAATTAAATTTATTATTAATGCCAGAAGACATTGTTTTTGACTAACTAATTCTTTTACAGAGAATTTGTCGCTGACGTTTACAATTCAATATGGTCACGACATTAGAATATCACAGGGACATGTGTACTCTGCTGTGTCTGGAGCCCGATACAAGATTGGACCTAGAAACGATAACGTTGTTGGTGCGTATACACATTCAGTTAAATGGAGAGAAATGTTTAAAGTACTCACTACGTATTCGTCTGTCACACTAGTCTTGTAATTCTTCTGGAACGGAACTACTGGTACCAAAACATTCGCATTTGTCCCACGACGCGACGGATCAAAATAGTGTCAGCGTTCCATCCGTCAGTGGGATCTGTAGGTTAAGCAACGGTTCGCACTGTATTTCTATAGTTGGGAGACCGCTTAATGGTATTTGAACCAGGCGTTTCTGCGCTTAGAAGGGCACGTAAAAAGTCGTTTCAAGTAGTTGTCTATTGAGATAACAAACTGAGAGGCTTGATGAACTTTGACATTAGGTTGAGCGCTAACCTTCAAAAAACGTTGAAATAAAAAAGTCTTCACATTTTTAAAACTCCCTACTCTACAAAATTTATTTTAAAAGTTATCTACTGTATTTTCAGGAGCGGAACTGGCACGACAAATATGGATTGATAATTTCGGTTTAGCAATGAGGGAAGCGATGGTAAAAGAAGGTGAAATTTTATTTAACGCCTACTTCAAAACGATGATTTGTTATAGTTCATATTATTAACATTTTTACGATTCAGCGTATAGAAAAGTACATAAATAGTATTTGTAATGAGACTGATAAGATAAAGACAGTATTGCGCCGAATGTTCGACTCAACGCGCGCGCTGTGCTATTAAGGACATCTAGGGTAGTGTCAGGCTTGCTACACACGTATTCGGTTCTGCTGCCACGCTAGGCTGATTAATGCCAAACCGAATATGTGTGATGATCCCGATCGGCATAAGCCGAATAAGTGAGTCGAGTCGATTTTGTTGTTCGATAAATATTGCCGAACCGAATATGTGTGTAACAAGGGTTATGCGTAGCGCCAAACCCTCCATGACCGAGAGCTCTGCGCTGAAGTTCGGCAGGTGTGTCTGTAGACTTACTGTCTCGACAATTATATATTTATGTGCTTTTTTAACATCAAACGGATTGTTGTATAACATAATTACAACATTTCTATCAGCTACTACAAGCCTGTTTATATTAGTTTATAAGTATACTGGTGTATATTTATTTTAACTTTTCGTGGCCATCATCTAATAAATTTGTAATTTTTTCTCTATGTGCTGAATAAAAATATTTCTTTGCATAATTTGTTTTATTTCTGTTTTAACTTGGTACCAAAAGCTTTTTACAAGCTAACATTATTGTTTAGGTAAACATACTAAAAAAATACAAAATATATGCTTATGTAGGTAAATTTACTTCAAGTCATAGAAACCACCGCCGGGGTAAGGAATGGTGTGAGCTTTTAAGGAAATAAAAATGGTTCATCCTAATTTCCACAAAACTGCAAGTCCAATGGGAATAAGTAAAATGATAAAGTAGCGTAGGTAATGAGCAGATCTATAACTTTGCTATACACATTTTTATCACATAACCTCAAAAGGCATGCAAAGAAAAATTGAGAATCCGAGATTTCGGATTCTCCTAAAAAAAGCATTTTTCTTCGTTACTGAATTCGGTGAAACTGGCCTTCTTATAACTCTGTTAGTTTTTAGTTGAAATAAAATAATATTACTTGTATTTTAATAGCGAAAAATAGCCCTTAATTTAAATTGGCAGTAGTCAGCCTTTAAAAAATATAACGAGTATAACCCATTACTGTCCCACTGCTGAGCAAGTGTCTTCTTCCAGACGAGAGAGGAGTTACGCCAAGGGCAAACCTCTTTTTCTATTTCCTACTATTTTAATTTAATTTGGGACTTACTTTTACGAGAAAATGATATTTTAAGCTCTTAACCTTTTGTACCTACTAGACCGGACGAACTAGCCTCGCAATTTTGGTATATTTACTTATTCTATTGTAATGCCTATTATTTCAAAGGGTATGAACGGAATAAGTTTTTAGGAAAATTGAAGATCCCTATGTCTTTATTCCATGGCAGATTATCTCCAAGCTGGTAAACTCAGCGGTCATCAGTACAATAATAAAACTTTATGAACATTCAATCATAACTGCCCATGTTAAGTCTAGCGTGAAAGAGCTGCTGCACCCTGAAGCTGGCTCTTTATGACAGAACTCCTGAAAGAACAACAGCACAGACATAAAACGTTATACTACACGCATTCAGTAATTGTGATTTACTGTTACTCATTAGCAAAACTACTATGTTTGTGCACACACCTAAGTTTCTCTTTCTTATTTATCGTATTATTAGTGATCAACCTAGTGTCAAAGTAGCTCAAGTCGACCCTTAAGGCCTTTGACTTGGCTTAACGACTGTTATCGTGTCCGACTTTTTACGTGCCCTCTGGAGCACGGAGACGCCCAGTTTAAATGCCACTGTGCGGTCACTCATCTATAAAATGACCGCGCTGTGTGGCTGAATCAAGGGTATAGAGCACAAATAATTGATCCCGTGGGAATCGAACCCACATTCTCCCGACACAATGGTAGCGGCGGCGGCGTGGCGACCTAAACCACTGCGCCACGGAGGCAAACTTAAGCGCTTCATTTTAAGGGTATTGTTCACCAGACCCCTAATCATGCTTACAAATAATAGTCGTCCACTGACGAATTTTCTAAACTTTTAGATCGAATCACACAACGGCCGGTCTAGCGCCGCCCAATACCTGCTAGTATTTGTTCTTAATGAATACCTGCTAGTATTTGTTTTATAAATATTAAGAAATAATTAAAAATGTTTAAACTGACTGTACAAATGAAAGTTTAACGTTTTCTACATTGTGGTTCAGAACCATAAATATGTATTTGTTTCTCGTGAAGTGAGATTCTGATAGAGCAAATGATTTTATACACTCAAAAAAATTAAAAAAAAAAAATGTGAGTGCGAAATTACGCTACTTCAAACAACGCTTCAATTTATGTCAAATATAGAGCAAAAAATATGACAGCAATCAACACTAACATCAATTCTACATATTTTTCAGTATTAAGTATTAATCAATGTTTAACTCCAATAAGTTACTCTTATGAAACAATCAATTGATGAATGATATTTTTCTATACAGGGTGGTGAATATAATTTTATTTATAAAAATGAATTGCTAAATGTGTTGCTAAGCCACTAGAAAACGTCTTAACCAATTCGATTTTTATTATCAAAACTGTTTAGGACACGAGAATGGCTATTATGGAGAGAAAAAAATAATCGCGAGCGAAGCTGTGCAGGTCAGCTACAAGTTCATAAAAAACGCTGCATCCCCTATACCATGCTAAGGCCAGCTGACTTATCGCCGTTAAATACATCTTCCTGCCAGTAGCACGTTTTTTTTTTGGGAACTATCGAAAATCAAATGTAAGTACTTTTAATTAGTTTCTACGGCGACCACTAGTGGCGTTGATCAGACCCTTATACGTAAGTAGTAAGCCGGTTTTCGACAGTCGATAGAAGTACAGAATCGTGATGCAGATTCATTATTGTGTCTTTCAGTTCGACATCGCGTCTAAAGAATAACATCACCCCTTGCAATTAAACTACTATTTACTTATAATGCTAGTCGCAGTTTATATAAAAACCAAACATTTAATTAAGACGTCGATTCATCGGACAGTTATAAATTGACATATCCTCATAAGAAATGACTCGTCCTAGTTAAACTTCAGTAGAGGGCTAGAGGTATAAATAGTGTGAACTGTACCTCTATATCCATATAGTATCGTGTAGTGTAAGTGCAGACATGAAGTATCTACCAGCTTTCTTGTTATTGTCCGTGTGTGGGAGTCACGCGTTTGACTTCCAGAGTGATTACCAGGGCAAGTGTTTACTTATTTTACTATGGCATTTTGTCCAATAAAGTATTTCATGTGAGAGAAGCAGTTTTGTATTGACACTCAATAAATATGTGTCAATACTCTCTGAGTGGTGCGCATGAGTCTCCACAGAGAATGTGGGGGGGTTGGGCCTATATAGTTCATTATTATGAGCAAGCGTGGTTACAGAACTATGCATACATTTTATAACTCTTAGGCTTGCGATGATTTTTACCCTCCGGGTGACGGAAATAGAACTTCCGACGCTCACAGGAGAGGTGAGGTTCCCAAGATAAGTGATGGGCGGGTGGTGTCACGTCCATCGTCTATGGTGTTTGATGTCGTCACTATCCACCCAGGCGGCATCAACCAAGATAGGGGCCCCCGTAGGGGGGCGAGCTGCACATGGCGTGCGTCTCGCGGTACTAGCTTATAGCGGTTATCCGAGCACACGTCTTCGCGGTAGCGGTTGGACACTCGTCAGGTTTTTAGTGGGCTTCACGGCGGACCACATGCTTCATTTGCGCAGTCCCAGCGCGGGGGCGTCTAGCCGATAGGTCGAACTTTTTACAGAGACCCAATGTTTCATCAGTCACTGGTTCATTTGATGTCAAACACACATATGTTTTGGAAGATTTCATTAGTTAATAACATTGTTTGTTTACAGATTACGGTGACTCATCCATAGAGCGACCATGCAACGAGCAAGATATGAGCTGCATTAAGAACTTCTTCGCTCGTCACTCCCACTGTTCGCCAGTGTCGGGATATCCGCCAGAGTCTTACTACGTGAAGAGTCTAACGATCAACGTACCTAGTGCTAATGCTACTACTGAGTTTGATAATTTACAGATTAAAGGATTGCATTCTGGAAAAGTTGCGAACTTTTTGTAAGTTTTTGTCATTGAATTGGCCGTTTTTGATATTTTTTGTTACTTAAGTCTAAAATATAATCCAAACGAACATCTAATGTATGTATGTATTATTAAGACCACCATATTCTAATAATCTATGACGCTGTAAGTATGAAACATTTGAAGCGCGCCATATTATTTTTAAAATAACTTTATTTTTATAAAGTACATTTTAAATATGAATCGGTTGATTCTGCCTGACAAACACACTGATATTGTCTTACTCTCAGTGTATAATGTTTTTTATTGCCTTTTTTCAGCATTAACAAGAAATCGAACGTACTGGTATTTGAAGTGGTCTTCCCAAGGATCGTTCTGTATTCTCCTAACACAAGGCTCGTATATTACCGCAAGGGCCAAGACCCTCTCGTCGGCGCCGACTATGCTATGATCGAACAAAGTATGTAATAATTACATCATTATAACTAGAAATTAAATTTATTAAGAATGCCAAAAGACATTGTTTTTGACTAACTAATTCTTTCACAGAGAATTTGTCGCTGACGTTTACAATTCAATATAGTCACGACATTAGAATATCACAGGGACATGTGTACTCTGCTGTGTCTGGAGCCCGATACAAGATTGGACCTAGAAACGATAACGTTGTTGGTACGTATACACATTCAGTCAAATGGAGAGGAATGTTTCTAGTAGTTGTCTACTGAGATAACAGTCGTTAAGACTCGTCAAAGTCCTTCTGGGAGGCTTGATGAACTTTGACATTAGGTTGACCGCTAACCGTCAAAATAGGATAATATAAAAAAGTCTTTACGTTTGTAAAAGCCCCCGCGCTACAAAATATATTTTAAAAGTTATCTTCTGTATTTTCAGGAGCGGAACTGGCACGACAAATATGGATTGATAATTTCGGTTTAGCAATGAGGGAAGCGATGGTAAAAGAAGGTGAAATTTTATTTAACGCCTACTTCAAAACGATGATTTGTTATAGTTCATATTATTAACATTTTTACGATTCAGCGTATAGAAAAGTACATAAATAGTATTTGTAATGAGACAGATAAGATAAAGGCAGCATCGCGCCGAATGTTTGACTCAACGCGCGCGCTGTGTTATTAAGGACATCTATGGTAATGTTAGGCTTGCTACACACGTATTCGGTTCTGCTGCCCCGCTAGGCTGATTAATGCCGAACCGAATATGTGTGATGATCCCGATCGGCATAAGCCGAATAAGTGAGTCGAGTGAGATTTTGTTGTTCGATAAATATTGCCGAACCGAATATGTGTGTAGCAAGGGTTATGCGTAGCGTCAAACACTCCGTGACCGAGAGCTCCGCCCTGAAGTTCAGCAGGTGTGTCTGTACACTAACTGTCTCGACAAATAATATATTTATGTGCTTTTTTAACATCAAACGGATTGTTGTATAACATAATTACAACATTTCTATCAGCTACTACAAGCCTGTTTATATTAGTTTATAAGTATACTGGTGTATATTTATTTTAACTTTTCGTGGCCATCATCTAATAAATTTGTAAATTTTTCTCTATGTGCTGAATAAAAATATTTCTTTGCATACATAATTTGTTTTATTTCTGTTTTAACTTGATGTAGCTTTTTACAAGCTTACATTATTTTATATATTCGGACAACTCACGCACTGCTATCTGGCTACAAATTACCCAGACAACTAGCAGGTAAACGTACTGAAAATTTCGAAATAAAAGCAATATGTAGGTAAATTTACTTCCGGCCTCAAAATCTACCATCGGAAAAGGAATGGGGTGAGCTTTTAAGGAAATAAAAAATGGTTCATCCTAGTTTCCCTCAAAACTGACTTAAAGATTTTTTTTAAGTTGCGTAGGTAATAAGCAAATCTTTACTTTCCTATGCATTTTTTTCATAACCTCAATTAAAGGCAAGCGAAAAAGGATTATCCGAGTTTTTGGATTCTCCAAAAAAAAATCTTTTCTCTTAAAAAAAAACTTTCTTCGTCACTAAATTTGATGAAAACCTACTTTCTAATAACTCCGTTAGCTTTTTGTTTTATTAAAATAATATTAGCTTTACTTTGCGAAAAGTTGGTAAACTAAGCGGTCAATCATTCAATCATAATTGCCCATGTTAAGTCTACTGTGAAAGAGCTGCTACACCCTGAAGTTGGCTCCTTATAAGAGAACTCTTCAACAAAGTACAGTACAGACATAAAACTTTATGCACGCATTCAGTCGTGATTTACTGTTAATCATTATCAAAACTATCATGACTGTGCTGTTGCACCTAAGGTTCTTCTTCTTCTTCTTTATCGTATGGTTAGTGGTCAGTCTAGTGATAAAGTTGTTCACGACGCCCCTGAAGGCATTTGATTTGGCTTAACGACTGTTATCGTAACAGCCGGGACCGATTTTTTACGTCCTCTCTAAAGCACGAAGACGCCCAGTTCATATACTTCTATGCGGTCACCTATCTTTTGCTTAACCCATACATCGTTTAATGACCGGTAAGCGCAACTATCTACAGGCGTCTCAATTAGCATTTGGGGAATGAAAAAACACGACAATTTCTACTAGCACTTCTTAAAGTACTAAATCGTTATTCAATTGTTTTATCTGTTTTATTTTAAAATGCGCCATGATCCGGTTCTTGCATCAAGGTTATCGAGTTCAGAAAGCTAAAATTATATATTATGCAAAACGTCTTCTTGAAATAAAATATGAAACATGAATTTAATCGCTTAAGTATTTTATTAAATTTTAATCCTGATATGTAACGCTAATTACAAATAATTTTTATTACAAGATTTTCACTTTGTACGATAGCAGTGCTGGATAGCACTTGGGTGTGCCTCTTGCGGCGAGCTTCATTTTAAGGGTTCACCGGTTTACTAATCATCGTCACAGCTAAAAGTCGTCCATTGACGAAATAAGCCTCCTTCATCGAAAATCACAACCTCCGGTCCGGCGCCGCCCAGACTTTTGAATTAAGTACTTATATATATATATATATATGTATATATCTTAATGAATACTCAATACCGGCTAGTATATGTTTATAAATATTTAAAAATAATAAAATAAAATTAAAAACTAATTAACAAGTGAAAGTTAAACATTTTCCACATTGTGGTTCAAAACCATAAATATGTGTTTGTTTCGTGCAGTGAGAATCTGTTAGAGCAAATATGTATATAATATAAACGATATATAAATGACACGATACACACAAATAAAATTAAAATGTTTATAAAATATGAACGGCATGATTCTACTAGACTAGAGCAATAATAACTTTATATTTTTTGGATTTTACTTAACGAAAATATGAAACTATTTTGGATAACAGAACAATCAGTTTAATTATTATTGACAACAATCAACAACATGATAATTAGTTTAACAGACTTAACAATCAAATATTTCTAATATGTGCTTATAAAATCGATTTTAGTCGTTCATAGAAAAAGCATTTATTTGCTGCAGTGCAGTGTAAATTTCAAGTACTTGAATCAGTAAAACAATCATTTTTGTGTCTGAAAAAAAGATCTAAGGTAACATAATATTGATAATTCTATCTCCTAATCTGCTTCTGATGGAACTACAAATATAACCCGTGGCTGAGAAGGATCTTTCTGCCTTAAAATATGATATTATTGATTATCTTTTCGCGATTTTGAGGTTTATCGGATCCGGCACCGGATCCGTTGCATCAGTGCCGGATCCGGTAGGTCTAAAAACACGACGGATCCGCCGGACCGGATTGCAATCCCTAGCTACGATGTAAATGTGAGTGCAAATGAAATTACACGACTTCAAAGAACACTTCAATTCATGTCAAATATAGAGCAATAAATATGACAGCAATCAACACTAACATCAATTCTACACATTTTTCAGTATTAGGTATTCATCAATGTTAAACTCCAATAAGTTACTCTTATGAAACAATACATTGATGAATTATATTTTTCTATACAGGGTGGCGGAATAATCTTATATATAAAAATGAATTGTTAAATGTGTTGCTAAGCCACTCGAAAACGTCAACCACTTCGACTCTTATTATTATAATTGTTTAAGACACGAGAGAGGCTTTTATGAAGAGAAAAAGAAATTCGCGAGCGAAGCTGCGCGGGTCAGCTACAAGTTCATAAAAAAGCTTCATCCGTACGATTTTCGAAATGTCAAAATGAGTCGGCAATTCCCCAATATCATGCTGAGGCCAGCTGACTTATAGCCGTTAAATACATCTTACTGCCAGTAGCGCGATTTTCTAAAGTCGGAACTATCGAAAATATAAATTATTTAAAAAAAATAACTAAAATAAACCAATTAAATTTGTTTCTACGGCAACCTAGTGGCGTTGATGAGATCTTTAAACAACATTTGACAATAGCTAGCCGGTTTTCGACAGTCGATAGAAGTACAGAATCGTGATGCAGATTACAAAAAAATAAAATTTCTGTATACACATATTATTGTGTCTTTCGATTCGACAGCGCGTCTAAAGAATAACATCACCCCTTGCAATTAAACTACTATTTACTTATAATACTAGTCGCCGTTTACATAAAAACCAAACATTTAATTAAGACGTCGATGCATCGGACAGTTATAAATTGACATATCCTTATAAGAAGTCACTCGTCCTAGTTAAACTTCAGTAGAGGACTAGAGGTATAAATAGTCTGAACCGTATATCCATATTATCATATAGTATCGTGTAGTGTAAGTGCAGACATGAAGTATCTACCAGCTTTCTTGTTATTGTCCGTGTGTGGGAGTCAAGCGTTTGACTTCCAGAGTGACTACCAGGGCAAGTGTTTACTTATTTTACTATTGCATTTTGTCCAATAAAGTATTTCATTCGTGAAAAGCAGTTTTGTATTGACAGTCATACAAATATATGTCAATACTCTCTGAGTAGTGCGCATGAGTCTCCACAGTGAACGTGAGAGGGGCCTATGTAGTTCATTATTGTGAGCAAGCGAGGTTACAAAACTATGCATACATTTTAAATAGTGATGGGTGGGTGGTGTCACGTCCATCGGCTATGGTGTTTAATGCCGTCACTATCCGCCCAGGTGGTATCACTCAAGATAGGCCCCCCCCCGTGAGGGGCGAGCCGCACATGTTATCCGAGCACACGGCTTCGCGGAAGCGGTTGGACACCATGAGGTTTTTAATGGGCTCCACGGTGGACCATATTCATCGTTTGCGCAGTCCCAGCGCGGGGGGCGCCTAGCCGATGGGTCGAACTTTTTACAGAGACCCAATGTTTCATCAGTCACTGGTTCATTTGATGTCAAACACACACATATTTTGGGAAATTTAATTAGTTAATAACATTGTTTGTTTATAGATTACGGTGACTCATCCATAGAGCGACCATGCAACGAGCAAGATATGAGCTGCATTAAGCATTTCTTCGCTCGTCACTCCCAATGTTCGCCAGTGTCGGGATATCCGCCAGAGTCTTACTACGTGAAGAGTCTAACGATCAACGTACCTAGTGCTAATGCTACTACTGAGTTTGATAATTTACAGATTAAAGGACTGCATTCTGGAAAAGTTGCGAACTTTTTGTAAGTTTTTTGAATGGCCAGTTTTGATATTATTTGTTCCTTAAATCTAAAATATGATCCAAACGAACATCACATGTATTATTAAGACCACCATAATCTAATAATTCATGATGCTGTAAGTTTGAAACATTTGAAGCATGCCATATTATTATGAAAAATGAGATCAACTAGAAGCTAGCGAATTTAAAAATTACTTTATTTTTAAAGTAGATTTTAGATATGAATCGGTTGATTCTCTCTGACGAACATACTAGCATTGTCTTACTCTCATTGTACAATTATTTGTATTGCCTTTTTTCAGCATTAACAAGAAATCGAACGTACTGGTATTTGAAGTGGTCTTCCCAAGGATCGTTCTGTATTCTCCTAACACAAGGCTCGTATATTACCGCAAGGGCCAAGACCCTCTCGTCGGCGCCGATTATGCTATGATCGAACAAAGTATGTAATAATTACATCATTTTAACTAGAAATTCAATTTATTATGAATGCTTAAAGACATTGTTTTTGACTAACTAATTCTTTCACAGAGAATTTGTCGCTGACGTTTACAATTCAATATGGTCACGACATTAGAATATCACAGGGACATGTGTACTCTGCTGTGTCTGGAGCACGATACAAGATTGGTCCTAGAAACGATAACGTTGTTGGTACGTATACACATTCAGTCAAATGGAGAGGAATGTTTAAAGTACTCTCTACGCATCCGTCTGTAACACTAGTCCTGTAATTCTTCTGGAACGGAACTACTGGTACCAAAACATTCGCATTTGTCCCACGGCGCAAAGGTTCTAAATAGTGTCAGTTGTTCTATCCGTCAGTGGAAAAGTCGTTTGTAGTGGTTGTCTACTGAAATACCAGTCGTTAAGCCTCGTCAAAGGCCTTCCGGGCAGCTTGATGAACTTTGACATTAGGTTGACCGCTAACCGTCAAAATACGATAAAATAAAAAAAGTCGGTACGTTTGTAAAAGTCCCCGCGCTACATAATTTATTTTAAAAGTTATCTTTTGTATTTTCAGGAGCGGAACTGGCACGACAAATATGGATTGATAATTTCGGTTTAGCAATGAGGGAAGCGATGGTAAAAGAAGGTGAAATTTTATTTAACGCCTACTTCAATTCGATGATTTGTTATAGTTCATATTATTAACATTTTTACGATTCAGCGTATAGAAAAGTACATAAATAGTATTTGTAATGAGACAGATAAGATAAAGACAGTCTCGCGCCGAATGTTTGACTCAACGCGCGCTGTGTTATTAAGGACATCTATGGTAATGTTAGGCTTGCTACACACGTATTCGGTTCTGCTGCCCTGCTAGGCCGATTAATGCCGAACCGAATATGTGTGATGATCCCGATCGGCATAAGCCGAACTAATGAGTCGAGTCGATTTTGTTGTTCGATAATTATTGCGGAATCGAATATGTCTGTAGCAAGGGTTATGCGTAGAGTTCCGCGCTGAAGTTTGGCAGGTGTGTCTGTACACTTACTGTCTCGACAAATAATATATTTATGTGCTTTTTTAACATCAAACGGATTGTTGTATAACATAATTACAACATTTCTATCAGCTACTACAAGCCTGTTTATATTAGTTTATAAGTATACTGGTGTATATTTATTTTAACTTTTCGTGGCCATCATCTAATAAATTTGTAAATTTTTCTCTATGTGCTGAATAAAAATATTTCTTTGCATAATTTGTTTTAATTCGATGCTTGTCAGTCAGTAGGTATGTTATGTCGGCTTTAAAACTATCATCTTACAAATGTCATCTGGTTACAAATTAACCAGACAACTGGTAAACATACTGATAAATTTCTAAATACCTGCTTATGGAGGTAAATTTACTTCCAGTCTTAGAACCCACCGCCGGGAAAAAAAATGGAGTGAGCATTTAAGGAAATAACAAATGGTTGACCCTAATTTCCCTCAAAACTGCAAGTCCAATGAGAATAAGAAAATGATAAAAAAAATTATAACTTTTCTTTGCACATTTTTATGACATAACCTCAAAAGGCATGCAAAAAAGGATTATCCGAGTTTTTGGATTCTCCTAAAAAATTTTTTAATTCGTCACTAAATTTGATGAAAACTTACTTTCTTATATCACTGTTAGTTTTATGTTTAAATAAGATAATATTAGGTTTAATTTTATAATGAAAAATTGCCCTAAATTTTAATTGTCAATTTTCACACTTTAAAAAATATAACGAATATAACCCATTTCTGTCCCACTGCTGGACAAGGGTCTCCTTCCAGACGAGGGAGGAAGCCAAGGAATAACCTCTATTTATTATTCCTACTATTTTATTTTAATTTTGGACTCGCTTTTTCGAGGATATGATACTTTAACCCTCTTATTCGTAGAAATATATGAAGTTATGAAAGGCTTATCAAGAGTTTCATTTCTTTCACTCCTTAGCGAAATGATAAAGAGAAAACATATTATAGTAGTTTTTTAACTAAAATAGGTTTATAGTGTGTTTATGAATAAGAGGGTAAGTTATTACTGCGAACTAACCTAGCGATTTTGGTACATTTACTCAATTTTTTACAATGCCTATAATTTCAAGGGTATAAACAGAAGAAGTTTTTAGGAAAGTTGAAGATCTCTTTGTCCGTTTTCCATCGCAGGTTATTTCCAAGCTGCTCAGCGGTCAGCAGAACAGTAGTAAAATTTTATGAACATTCAATCATAACTGCCCATGTTAAGTCTAGCGTGAAAGAGATGCTGCACCCTGAAGCTGGCTCCTTATGAGAGAACTCCTGAACAAACAATAGCACAGACATAAAACTTTATACACGCATTCAGTTGTAATTTACTGTTATTCATTATCAAAGCTACTATGCCTGTGCTCACACCTAAGTTTCTTCTTCTTTTTTTTCGTATGGTTAGTGGTCAACCTAGTGTCAAAGTTGTTCAAGCCGCCCCTTAAGGCCTTTGACTTGGCTTAACAACTGTTATCGTGACCGCCGGGTCCGACTTTTTACGTGCCCTCCAAAGCACGGAGACGCCCAGTTTAAATACCACTGTGCGGTCACCCATCTATAGAATGACCGCACTGTGTGGTTGAATCAAGGGTGTAGAGCACAAAAAATTGATCCCTGTGGGAATCGAACCACATCCTCCCGACACAATGGTAGCGGCGGCGGCGTGGCGACCTAAACCACTGCGCCAAGGAGGCAAACTTAAGCGCTCCATTTTAAAGGTATTGTTCACCAGACCACCAATCATGGTTACAACTAATAGTCATCATCTGACGAATTAGGCCTCCTTTATCGAAATTCACAACGCCCGGTTCGGCGCCGCTCACACTATTTAATTACTTATATATTTCCTTATTAATACTTAATACCTGCTAGTATTTGTTTTATAAAAAATAATAAAAAATTAAAAATAAACTGATTTACAAGTGAAAGTTTAACGTTTTCTACATTGTGGTTCAAAACCATAAATATGTATGTGTTTGTTTGTATATTATACACACAAATAAAATTTAAATGATTATAAAATATCAATGACATGATTCGCACCTAACAAGTGACGACAACAAAACTACCCCCTTTACTTTATTCTGTTTACAATTATATTACAACATACGACGCTGAACTAAGAGCTACGAAGTAAATGTGAGAGCGAAATTACGCAACTTCAAACAACACTTCAATACATGTCAAATATATAGTCCAGTCATTTAAGCTTAAATTAGGTAATAATCTCGGAATTCGAGATACCCAGCTGTAAGTCTGGAAATACTTGTACATATATTAACATCCTAAAAGCTGTCTCAAAACCTACATATGGTAGGTTTTGAGGTAGGTGTACGCAACTATAAAATTTAAAGGTCAAAGGTCACAAAAACCGGGTTTTTGCGCTTTTTTGTAAATATCTCATTTCCTATGAAATTTTTGCTATCTGTATTCATTATCAATATTGTACAGTATAAAATTCTCTACAAACGTTGTTAGAAAAATATACAGAGACAACTTTTAGGGTGTCAATATACAAGTATTTACAGACTTACAGCTGGGAATCTCGTATTCCGAGGTGAACTTACTATAATGACTGGACTAATAGAGCAAAAAATGTGACAGCAATCAACACTAACATGAATTCTACACATTTTTCAGTATTAAGTATTAATCAATGTTTAACTCCAATAAGTTACTCTTATGAAACAATACATTGATGAATTATGTTTTTCTATACAGGGTGGCGAAAAAAATTTTATTTATAAAAATGAATCGCCAAATGTGTTGCTAAACCAGTCGAAAACGTCTCAACCCATTCGACTTTAATTTTTGAAATTGTTTAAGACACGGGAAAGCCTTTTATGGAAGGAAAAAAACAACAATTAATGAAAAAGAAATTCGCGAGCGAAGCTGCGCAACTCAGCTAGAAGTTCATAAAAAAGCTGCATCCATTCGATTTACGATCAATGTCAACATGAGTCGGCAATACCATGAGACCAGGAGCACGATTCTCTTCAATTGGAACCATCGAGTATCCAGAGTTTGACGTTTAAAATGTCATCTGATCAGATTGTCATACAAAGTTTTTTGATAGCTGGCCGGCTGTCGGTAGTCGATAGTAGTAGAGAATTGAGCGACTGTAGTGTGTTTTTCTAAAGTCGGGACTATCGAAAATCAAATGTTAGTACTTTTAAATTCGTTCTACGGCAACCACTACTGGCGTTGATCAGATCAGATTGATACAAAATTTGACAATAGCTAGCTATTGTCAAATTTAGGATTAAGTTCTGACCGGTATTCGCCGGTTTCGATAGTCGATAGTAGTACACAGTCGTGATGCAGATTATAAATAAGTAAAAGTTCAGTATACACATTTTTATTATTGTTTCTTTCGATTCGACAGCGCATCTAAAGAATAACATCACCCCTTGCATTTAAACTACTATTTACTTATAATTCTAGTCGCTGTTCACAAAAAACTAAACATTTAATCAAGACGTCGATGCATCGGACAGTTATAAATTGACATAATATCTTCATAAGAAGTCACTCGTCCTAGTTAAACTTCAGTAGAGGGCTAGAGGTATAAATAGTGTGAGCTGTTCCTCTATATCCATATAGTATCGTGTAGTGTAAGTGCAGACATGAAGTATCTACCAGCTTTCTTGTTATTGTCCGTGTGTGGGAGTCAAGCGTTTGACTTTCAGAATGATTACCAGGGCAAGTGTTTACTTATTTTACTATTGCATTTTATCCAGTAAAGTATTTCATGTGTTAAAAGCTGTTTCGTATTGACACTCAATAAATATATGTCAATACTCTCTGAGTGGTGCGCATGAGTCTCCTCAGTGAACGTGAGAGGGGCCTATGTAGTTCATTATTGTGAGCAAGCGAGGTTACAAAACTATGCATACATTTTAAATAGTGATGGGTGGGTGGTGTCACGTCCATCGGCTATGGTGTTTAATGCCGTCACTATCCGCCCAGGTGGTATCACTCAAGATAGGCCCCCCCCCGTGAGGGGCGAGCCGCACATGTTATCCGAGCACACGGCTTCGCGGAAGCGGTTGGACACTCATGAGGTTTTTAGTGGGCTCCACGGTGGACCACATACATCGTCGCAACGTACTCCCAGCGCGGGAGGCGTCTAGCCGATGGGTCGAACTTTTTACAGAGACCCAATGTTTCATCAGTCACTGGTTATTATATCAACACACACATATTTTGGAAGATTTCATTTGTTAATAACATTGTTTGTTTACAGATTACGGTGACTCATCCATAGAGCGACCATGCAACGAGCAAGATATGAGCTGCATTAAGAACTTCTTCGCTCGTCACTCCCACTGTTCGCCAGTGTCGGGATATCCGCCAGAGTCTTACTACGTGAAGAGTCTAACGATCAACGTACCTAGTGCTAATGCTACTACTGAGTTTGATAATTTACAGATTAAAGGACTGCATTCTGGAAAAGTTGCGAACTTTTTGTAAGTTTTTGTCATTGAATTGGCCGTTTTTGATATTTTTTGTTACTTAAGTCTAAAATATAATCCAAACGAACATCTAATGTATGTATGTATTATTAAGAACACCATATTCTAATAATTTATGACGCTTTAAGTATGAAACATTTGAAGCGCTCCATATTATTATGAAAAATCAGATAAACTAGAAGCCAGCGAATTTTAAAAATAACTTTATTTTTAAAGTAGATTTTAAATATGAATCGGTTGATTCTCTCTGACAAACACACTGACGTTGTCTTACTCTCAGTGTATAATGTTTTATATTGCCTTTGTTTCAGCATTAACAAGAAATCGAACGTACTGGTATTTGAAGTGGTCTTCCCAAGGATCGTTCTGTATTCTCCTAACACAAGGCTCGTATATTACCGCAAGGGCCAAGACCCTCTCGTCGGCGCCGACTATGCTATGATCGAACAAAGTATGTAATAATTACATCATTATAACTAGAAATTAAATTTATTAAGAATGCCAAAAGACATTGTTTTTGACTAACTAATTCTTTCACAGAGAATTTGTCGCTGACGTTCACAATTCAATATGGTCACGACATTAGAATATCACAGGGACATGTGTACTCTGCTGTGTCTGGAGCACGATACAAGATTGGTCCTAGAAACGATAACGTCGTTGGTATGTATACACATTCAGTCAAATGGAGAGGAATGTTTCTAGTTGTTGTCTACTGAGATAACAGTCGTTAAGCCTCGTCAAAGGCCTTCTGGGAGACTTGATGAACTTTGACATTAGGTTGACCGCTAACCGTCAAAATACGATAAAATAAAAAAAGTCTGTACGTTTGTAAAAGTCCCCGCGCTACATAATTTATTTTAAAAGTTATCTTTTGTATTTTCAGGAGCGGAACTGGCACGACAAATATGGATTGATAATTTCGGTTTAGCAATGAGGGAAGCGATGGTAAAAGAAGGTGAAATTTTATTTAACGCCTACTTCAATTCGATGATTTGTTATAGTTCATATTATTAACATTTTTACGATTCAGCGTATAGAAAAGTACATAAATAGTATTTGTAATGAGACAGTATATATTTATGTGCTTTTTTAACATCAAACGGATTGTTGTATAACATAATTACAACATTTCTATCAGCTACTACAAGCCTGTTTATATTAGTTTATAAGTATACTGGTGTATATTTATTTTAACTTTTCGTGGCCATCATCTAATAAATTTTGTAAATTTTTCTGTGTACTGAATAAAAATATTTCTTTGCATAATTTGTTTTACTTTGATAATACTTTTTCATACTTGTTTTGAATAGGCAAATTTAAGTATCAAAACAGATATTAAGTATTGCTCATCAACCCACCACACACGGCGCTACACTGAGGTTTCAAGGATATAAAAGACGGCTTATTGCAATTTCCTGCAAAACATAAAGTCCAGGCTAAGTAGTGTATATAGGCAAATCTGTAATTTTTCTTTGTACACTTTAATCACTAAATCTCAAAAGATATGCAAACAATATTTACTAATCGTATTTTTAGATTTGTATCCGTAAAAAAAAGAAGTGTCTTATTGTCACGAAATTTGGTGTAACGTTTCTTTCTAATTTCCCAAACACGGCAATTTTGTTCATTATTGCCCATGTTAAGTCTGCCGTGAAGAGACTAATGCACCCTGAAGTTGGCTCTTTGTGACAGAACTCCTGAACAAACAACAGCACAGACATAAAATTTTATACCCGCATTCAGTTTTGATTTACTGTTACTCATTTTGAGGGTGACTAGACAACTAATCATCGTCACAGCTAAAGTCATCCAGTACAACTGGACTAGGGCTCCTTCATCGTATTTCGCAACGTCCACTCCGGGGCCGCCCAAACTTTTAAAAACACGCTTCCGCTTAGCTTCGGTGGAAATGGATCAAGGAAGGGAGATTTCTCATTTTTATATAGAATTTCGTGCGGCGACCAACGACTAAAATATTTACAAATTATAAACGACATCTTGCGCACCATGGTAGGTACCTTCTAGAGCAAAAATGCCCACTTTACTATATTCTGTTTACAATTATGTGCATACGACGCTGAACTAAGAGCTATGACGTAAATGTGAGGGCAAATGAAATTATACAACTTTTAATTACACTTCAATTAATCTATATATATAAAAGAAAGTCGTGTTAGTTACACCACTTATAACTCAAGAACGGCAGAACAGATTTGGCTGAAAATTGGTAGGGAGGTAGCTTAGAGCCAGGAGATGGACATAGGCTACTTTTTACCCCGGGAAAATGACGCATTTCCCGAAAAAAAACAGGTGGCGAACGAAGTCGCGAATAATCAATTTTATAATGACATTGAATTAACAAAATTCCGTTGTCATGGCAACTGTTTTAATGGTGGATATGCCATAACGCGACTTCGTTATCTATATATATAAAAATGAATTGCTGTTCGTTAGTCTCGCTAAAACTCAGTCACAAAATACATAGTACATAAAAACGAAAAAAAAACAAATATCTAGATATTTTTAAAATAGAACAACCAACTAATATGTCAAATCCAATTTGTATTTAATAAAAATGCATTTATTGAATAAAGCATGAAGTTTTAAGAATTATTACAATATTATATCTATCTTTGTGGCTACGTGCGCTAGAACTTTCTTTACTTTGGTGATCCTTTGTGATAGTGACATTCCAAGTAATGTGCTCTTTTTTGTGATAGTGACACTTTACTGCAAAATGAGCAGGAAATTTTCTCAATTTGATTAATTACAATTTACGATGCCGAGGAGAAGACGACCTGACTTAGGTCGTCCATTTGCGATCCATGAAACACAACCTACAGTAGTCCATTTGGCAGTCCATTTAGAAAATGGTCAACGAGTTTATTTTAATGAATCTAACGCGGCAGACAGAGCGGCACATCCACCGTCGACAACATTAACAAGTTTCTTCACAGTCTGTCAAACTGATGATTTTGCTCGCACTTTGCTGTATGCTGACATGCCATGCTATTACACATGGAATGCATCATCGAAATTGTTTCAGCGTCGAAAACAAGGAACACCAGTTGAAGGACATCCAAATGTATTTGCTTCAGATGCTCTGGGTCGCATCTACACAGTACATCCAAATAACGATGAATGTTATTATTTGCGGTTGTTGTTGGTGAATGTTCGTGGTCCGACATCGTTTAAACAACTGAGAACAGTTGATGGACAGCTGTGTGCGACTTACCGTGAGGCATGTCAACTATTACATTTACTTGAGAACGATTCGCACTGGGATGATACGCTCAAGGATTCCGTAATATCTTCGTCGCCGCATCAAATTCATACGTTGTTTGCGATTATCATATCGACATGTTTCCCCTCGAATCCAAAAGATTTGTGGGTTAAGTATAGAGATGACATGTCTGAGGATGTTTTGCATCGTGTGCGCCGTCAAACTTTGAATCCTACAATACAAATGAATGAAGAAATTTACAATGACACATTGATCATGATAGAAGATATGTGTTTATTGATGGCAAATAAAGTATTGTCGTGTTTGGGAATGACAGCACCCAATCGTCATATGCACGATGCATTAAACCACGAGTTGCAAAGAGAACATCAGTACGACATTGAAGCATTGGCCGAAACAGTTCGTACAAATGTTCCACAATTAAATCAAAAACAAAGAATTGCGTACGACACTTTGATAGAAGCTGTGAACAGTGGATCTGGTGGAATTTATTTCCTTGATGCTCCCGGAGGAACCGGAAAAACGTTTTTAATTTCATTGCTTTTGGCGAGGATCAGATCGCGAAATGATGTTGCTCTAGCGTTGGCTTCATCTGGAATAGCTGCAACTCTGAACCATTCAGAATTTTCTTTCAGGACAGTTGCTTTCCTTCCAATCAGTCGACACCGTAATGAACCAGGATGACGTAATCAACTATCCCACTGAGTTCTTAAATTTACTAGAATTGCCTGGATTACCACCTCACAATTTGCAGTTAAAAGTAGGATCAGTTGTCATCATGCTGCGTAACAATAATCAACCTCGACTATGCAATAGAACAAGACTGGCTGTGAAAAGACTGATGAATAACGTCATTGAGGCGACAATCATAAAAGGAAAATACAAAGGAGAGGATGTCTTGATCCCGCGGATACCGATGATTCCAACGGGCTTACCATTCGATTTTAAACGCTTACAATTTCCAGTACGTCTGGCCTTTGCAATGACCATAAATAAATCGCAAGGACAGTCGTTAGAAGTTTGTGGAATCAACTTGGAGTTTCCCTGTTTCGCGCATGGACAATTATACACCACAAAACAAAACAAAAAATATAGTTTATGAGAAAGCTTTAAATTAATAAACAGACTGTATTTTAACAGTGTGTGTCTGTGAATATCAAATTTAAACCTTATAAATAGCCAGTATTTCAGGAAAACTCTGTTTTCTAAGTAAGCAACATGATGTATTGAAAATAATAATAAAACTTCATGCTTTATTCAATAAATACTTTTTATTAAATACAGATTCGATTTGTTTGTTTTAAAATCATTTTATACAAAAGATTAGGTCTTTTATTTATCGATGAGGCAGTACGAAGTCTGCCAGGTCAGCTATAGAAGAAAGCGTGAGCGGAGCTGCGCGGGTCAGCTAGTCTATTTTATAAAAATGATCCCTATTTCCCTTGGTCACGCCATCACGCCTGAACGGCTGGACCGATTTCACTTATTTCTATTTTATAATATTTCTTGAAGTACGAGGATGGTTCTAATGGCGATTTATGAGTTATTTATATACTTATTTATCAAAATTCGGCTGTTAGGCGATAAGAAGTTTGCCGGGTCAGCTAGTGTAAAATATAAAACAAAAAATATGACAGCAATCAACACAAAAAAAACACATTAATGCTACATATTTTTCAGTATTAGATATTAATTAATGTTTAAACTTCAATAAGTTACTCTTACGAAACAATAAATTGATGAATTATATACAGGCTGGCGGAATAATTTTATACATAAAAAATAATCACCAAATGTGTCGCAAAGCCGCTCGAGAACGTCTCGACCAATCACATTTTTATTAGTTAAATTGTTTTTGTGACACGGAAAAGGCTTTTATGGAAAGGAAAAACCAAGAGTTATTAAAAAAAAATGTGAGCGAAGCTGAGCGCGTCAGCTAGAAGTTCATAAAAATAACTGCATCCAAATGATTTTTAATAAATGTCCATAAAAGCTGGGCATTCAACAATACCATTCTGCGACCAGCTGACTTAATACCGTTAAATACATCATCTCACCAGTAGCGCGATTCTGTACAGTCTGTTCTGTCAAGTATCGCGAATTTGGCATTTAAACCGTACTGTGTAAAATAGTTCTTACGGAGTCCAGTAAAGGCGCTTAACATATTCTCGTTAACGTTAACGTTAACGTTGTCGAAAGTCGATAGTAGTAGAGAATCAATCTACAGTAGCGCGATTTTCTAAAATCGGAACTATCGAATATCAAACGTAGTTTTAAATTAGTTTCTACGGGACCGCTAGTGGCGTTGATCAGTAGCTCGATTCTCTACTACTATCGACTACCGACAACCGAACTGTCATCGAGAAATTTTGTATGAAAATCTGATCAGCGCCTCTGACGGGTGTCCTAGGAAACATTTTGGCAGTACATTCTAAATGTCAAATGTCGATAGCTAGCCGGTTGTCGGGAGTCGATAGTGGTAGAACATCGAGGTACAGATCTTTACACAATATTTGACAATACTTAGCCGGTTTTCGACAGTATGAGAAAATAAAAGTTCAATATACACACTTATCATAGAGTCTGTCGATTCAACAGCTCATCTAAATAATAACATCATCCTTGCAATTAAACTACTAGGTATTCACTTATAATACTAGTCAGTTTACATAAAAACGAATCATTCAATTAAGACTATTCATCGGACAGTTAGAAATTCACATATCCTTTTAAAAAATCACACATCCTTGTTCAATTTCAATATAAATAGTGTGAGCTGTACTTCCATGTATCGTGTAGTGTAAGTGCAGACATGAAGTATCTACCAGTTTTCTTGTTATTGTCGGTGTGTGGGAGTCAAGCGTTTGACTTTCAGAATGATGACTCTGGTAAGTGTATTGCATTTGATCCAATAAAGTATTTTGTGCGAAAAGGCAATTTTGTATTGACACCCAATAAATATATGTCAATACCGATACAATGAAAGAGGTTGGATCTATTCAGTTCATTATTGTGAGAAAGCGTGGTTACAGAGCTATGCATACATTTTAAAACGTTTAAATAACTCTTAAGGTTTCTAAACACAGCCGGTGGCATGGCTGCCGGGATGTGCCGGTGTGTGCCGGCTTGCCGGCTTACGCCGCTTGCCGGCGCGGCGTCAGTTTGTTCCTAGCATTCGAGCAGTAGTGGTGCGGTACTGGCGAGTCCGACTTATGCCGGCGCGGCGGCTTGAAGCCGGCACTGTGTAGTAGGACTTCAGACTTGCAATGTTTCCTCAGTCACTGGTCCACCTGATGCCAACACGAATTATATATTTTCGAAGATTTAATTTAAGTTTAGTTAATAATATTGTTTGTTTACAGATTTTGACGACTCATCCAAAGAGCGACCATGCGACAAGAACGATAGGCATTGTATTAAGAGTTTCTTCGCTCGTCACTCCCACTGTTCGCCGGTATCAGGAAATCCGCCAGAGTCTTACTACATGAAGAAACTAACAATAGACGTGCCCTATGCTAATGGTACAACTGAATTAAAAAATCTACAGATTAAGGGACTCAATTCTGGAAATGTTGAAAATTTTTTGTAAGTATTTCCTATGTATTTACGCTTTGATACATCTATACTAATATTATAAAGCTGAAGAGTTTGTTTGTTTGTTTGTTTGTTTGTTTGAACGCGCTAATCTCAGGAAATACTGGGCCGATTCGAAAAAATCTATCTTATATCATTACGCTACGACCAATAGGAGCAGAGTACCAGTGAAAAATGTTACAAAAACGGGGAAAATTATGACCCATTCTCTTTTAAGTGACGCAAGCGAAATTGCGCGGATCAGCTAGTATTTCTTAACTTCTAAATTGGATTATTTTTGAAGCTATTAGCAACTGAAGATAACACACGCAACACTCGCCAACATCGCCCCATACAAAGAGCTTTAATTATGATGTCACTGTGTTCTCTGCGCACGAACTGTGGTGCCAAACACATTATTTTCTGAAATTCTTATAAGCTATGGTTACTTTTCAGCATCAACAAGAAATCAAACGTATTAGTATTTGAAGTAGTCTTCTCAAGAATCGTTCTGTATTCTCCTAGTGCAAAGCTCATATATTACCGCAAGGGCAAGGACCCTCTCACCGGGACCGATTACGCTAAGATCGAACAGAGTATGTATTTTTCACATTATCTTGAAATCAAAATTACCAAGAATGCTTAAATATGTGCACTAACAAACCCCTAAATATTCAAACCGTATTAATTTATGATTTAACATCTTAAGTGGGTGACTTTTTCGATGTGCCTTGATTCAATGCCAGGTTGAATCAGATTATTTTAACATTTTACAGAAAGACCTTATTAGCTGAAAGACAAACTTTTTCAATCATAATAATCGTATAATTTAATTACAGAAAATTTGTCGCTGACGTTCACAACACAATATAGTAACGACATTAGAATATCGCAGGGACATGTGTACTCTGCTGTGTCTGGAGCCCGATACAAGATTGGACCTAGAGGTGATAACGTTGTTGGTACGTATACACATTCAGTCAAATTGAGAGGAATGGGAACATTAGCCACTACTCAAGACTCGTAGTTTTCCTTTTCCAGTTTTGTGTACCTCAGTGTCTCACTGCAAGGTAGTGACGTCTCTATAGACTTTCCGTTTCTTGACTTCTTTGGCCATCCTTCCAGAAACGGGTCCTGGTCCTCCCAACTCTGATAAAAATGAAATATTTCATAGGACATGCATTTATGTGATCCATAGCTTTTTGGGTCTATCTCACAAGAGCACTGGAGTTGTCCCATGACGGGACAATTCAAGGACAACTAACATTATTTTGTCGAAGTTGTCCTTGTCTTGTTTTGGTGTGAAAAGTCGGGGTGCAGAAAAGTTATGGGAATAAGACAAAAAGTTCGAGCTAAGTCCTATCCTAAACGTCTTAGTATCGTAAGTGTCCGATTATTTTTTCGTTGCCCTATTAGTCCTATCCCATTAGTCCATTACCAACATGTGTCAGATGTTTCGTCACGTAAAAAATATTTTGTCCGTCGTCGTTTAAAATACTTGAAAAAGCTATACATACAAAATAAACTAAAAGACATCGTTTGCTTTTTCAGGTGCAGAATTGGCGCGACAAATATGGAAAGATGATTTCGGTTTGGCAATGAGAGAAGCGATGGTAGCAGAAGGTCCAGCATTATTTCACGCCTACTTCAAAACCACGATCTGTGCCTGTTCATTTAATTAATGTTTTTACCATTAACCGTTAGAAAAGGACATAACTAGTATTTGTAATGAGATAGATGAGATAAAGACAGTATCGTCGGCTGCGTTGAAGCCCAGCGGGCTTATCACGTATCTAAGTTGACAGCTAGTCAATATCACTATTGAGTACATTGCTGCTTTGAGGGAACGTGTTAATCACTATATTCTAAAAGAGAAAACAATGTACAGCATAGTGGCTTCCAAGTAAACGTCAACTAAGATATGTACGTGATAGTCCCCCTGATGCGTTTACGTAGGCAAGAGGATGGTGTTTGCGCTAGACTGGTTGTTCAGACGACATTATGGACAATAGTTGACGTTTTCCTTCGGACATAATATGTATGTTAGTGTACGACACAACGGCGCAACGTTTCAACACGCTAGCTGTGTAATTCAACTCATCAATGATAATCACCTGAAATTACATCGCGTTACCAAAAGTTTGGCCGGTGTGTCACGATTACTGTCTCGAATCTACCATGAACGATACATTTATGTGCTTTTCTTAACACTAAACGGTTCGTTGAATAAAATAATGACAAAGTCACTGTCAGCTTTCAAGATAAACTATGCTTTATAATAGTTTCCAGTTTTACTGGTATATATTTATATTAAAATCTATTTATTTATTGGTTTCTTCTAATCATTTGTATAATTTTAACTTTCTCCTAAATAAAATAATATACGTATTATCATAAGGTGTGTTTTTAATTTTATAATTCATTTTATTAGTTTTATTCATATACTTTCATCTGAATCCAAATTAGACACAGCTAAAACTCATCCAAATAAAATCCTAAATTTCCACATCCAACCCTCCACTTTAAAACTCAATGGCCTTTTTGATAGGGTAATCTTTACTTTCTGATGGTTTAAAAAATAAACAGTGCGTTTGGCAGTCGGTTGTCCAAACGTTAGAGGCATATGGTCTATTCATAGCTCAAGCACGAAAACCTTTTTAAAAACTTTGCATGTAACACATAATTTTAAAGGTAGGTAGGTAAGGTAGGAATTGAAGAAGGTTTGAAGAAAATCAAAGAACGCTATTTTTATTTTCCATCGTGGGTTATTGTACTTCTCAGAGGTCAGAAGTACAGTAGTAAAATATTATCTATGATAAATAATGATTGCCCAATTAAAGTCTACAATGAACGAGCTGCTACACTTTGGAAGTTACTCCTTACGAGAGAACTCCTGAACAAACAACAGCACAGACATAAAACTTTTATAAACCCCTTCAGTTGTGATTGACTGTTATTCAATCAAACATGACGATGCTGCCACAATTATCTCTTGGTGATGGAACTGTTCAATGGACAGTAGCTCAATTCTCTACAACTATCGACTACCGACAACCGGCTAGCTATCGAGAAATTTTACACCAAAATCTGTTTAACGCCTCTACCGGGCTCCGTAGACACTATTTTGGCAGTACATTTTAAATATCAAACTCTCGATACTCGACAGTACAGACTATACAGAATTGCGCTACAGCAGTACAAGAATCAAACTTTATGTACGCATTTATCGGTGATTGGCTAATATCAAAACTACCATAACTGGGTTGCAACACCCACTTAAAAGTATGCAATTTACATATTAAATCAATGGTGAAATGTTCCATTCTAAAATCAGCTATGAACGTGTTGTTGCATTAAGGGTTTCGATTTCAGATGTGCATCCTTTCTAATTTTCGCATTTATAATATTAAAGTATAATCTTAACACCGTGATTTATTTGAATTTTTTGTGGGATAATTTAAGACGGCCCAGATTTGCCACAAATTGTTTTCAGGTTTATGCAACTGTTTAGACAGCACATACAAATATTTCTAATTTAAAAGGCTTTCTTCGACTTGCTTAACAAAGACTTTAATAGTTCAGTTAATATGTATAATTTAAAGATACTTTAAATCCTATAGCACTTAAGGATAATGAATAGATATGTAAGTGAAAGAAATTTCAAAATCGGTTCAGTAGTCTCTGAGATTACCCCCTACAGACAAACTTATAAATTTCACCCGATTGAAATATTAGGACAGATGATGCTGTACTTAGAACTACGATGACGTAAATGAGAGTACGAACGAAATTCCACGACTTTTAATAACACATATAATGTGAAGAAGTACTAAGCAAAAAAAGTATGACAGACAGACATGAACACTAACAAAAATTCTACACAGCTTCATTATATTCCTATACCTACAGGATGGCGAAAATAATATATGTAATGCATTCAAAGATTTTCTATAGCCCTCCTCAGAAGTTGCGAATTTACCAAATCAATAACGCGACAGCATCGATGTGAGCTGTAGAGCGTCTAACCACTAGTAGCTCGATTCTTTACCACTATCGACTACCCGCTAGCTATCGAGAAATGTTGTATGACAATCGATAGCGCGATTCTGTACCATCAGTACTGTCGTGTATCGAAATGTTGACATTTAGTTTAGACAATGTACTGCCAAAATATTTCCTACGACTCCCGTCAGAGGCGCTGATCAGATATTCATACAAAATATTTCGATGACAGGTCGGTTGTCGGTAGTCGATAGTAGTAGAGAATCGAGCTACGGTTCAGTGCCACTTGTGGTTGCCGTAGAACACTTTCGATACACGATAGTAGCTACGGCAACGCGACTTTCTATAGCCGGAACTATCGACTATCTTGAGCTGTATATTTACATCGATTTTTTACATCTGTTCTAACGACAACCGCCGGGGGTGTTGCTCAGATCTTCACACAAAATTTGTACATGGTATGCATATGTAGGTTATGAGTAAATAGATTTACGATAGCGCATGTGTATAATAACACCACCCCTTAACACGTCCTTTTAATTAATAATACTAGTCCATGTTTAGATAAAAACTAAACATTTAATTAAAACGTTTCATCTGACAGTTATAATTGAAATATCCTCATAAGAAATCACTCGTCCTAGTTAAATTTCAGTATAAATAGTGTGAACTGCACATCCATGTATCGTGTAGTGTAAGTGCAGACATGAAGTATCTACCAGCTTTCTTGTTATTGTTCGTGTGCGGGAGTCAAGCGTTTGACTTTCAGAATGATGATTCTGGTAAGTGTTTGCTTATTGTACTATTGCATTTCATTCAACTAAACATTTTATGAGAGAAAAGTAGTTTTGTATTGACAGTCAATAAATATATTATTATGTCAATACTCTCTGAGTGGTGCGCATGAGTCTCCACAGAGAACGTGTGAGGGGTTGGGTCTATTTAGTTCATTATTGTGAGCCAGCGTGGTTTACCTTACAAAACTATGCATACATTTTAAAACGCTTAGATAGCTCTCAAGGCTCAAAACACACATTGCCAGCGACATGGTAGCCGGCTTGTGTCATTCCAGTCATTGATTCATTTGATGTCGAAAAATGACGTATTTTCGAAGATTTTATTTGTTAATTAAAGTGTTTGTTTACAGATTTTGACGACTCATCCAAAGAGCAACCATGCGATGAGCACGATATGAGCTGCATCAAGCATTTCTTCGCTCGTCACTCCCACTGTTCGCCAGTGTCAGGAAATCCGCCAGACTCTTACTACATGAAGAATCTAACAATAGACGTACCCTATGCTAATGGTACAACTGAGCTAAAAAATCTACAGATTAAGGGACTCAATTCTGGAAAGGTTGAAAATTTTTTGTAAGTATTTCCTTTGCACATATTTACGCTTTGATATTTTTTTAACTTCTAAATTCAATTGTTTCTGATGCTATTGGCAACTGAAGACAGCACACGCCAACACTCGCCAACATCACCCCAAACAATTATGACGTCACTGTGTTCTCAGCGCACGAACTGTGATGCCTTTCTGAAATTCTTTATGAGTGTATTAGTGTATATGTTACTGTAAAAGCCCGAACGGTGGTAAATCCTAAGATTTTCCGGTATAACCTAAGATTTACCAACTCGCAATGGTAAAAGTCCGAACAATTCTTTTATTTCGAACTTTTACCCATATTCACTTGATGATGTCGAGATGTCGCCGGAGCCCCGCTTCGCGGGGCTCCTCCTTCTGGGTGGTTAAAAAAAAATAACCACGAAGGCTAAGGTGGGAGCTTCGCTTCGCTCGCTCCCACCTTAGCCTTCTAACCTAACCTACCCATGTCGCTTTGCCCAAAACTCCTTCTTTATAAGTATGTCACAGTATATAATTATACCGTGAAATAGTTATAAACATGGTTATGAAGGAGGATTTTTTTATATATCGTAACATAGTTTTTAAACTCTGGCTTGTTCGGACTTTTACCATTGAGAGTTGGTAAATCTTAGGTTTTACCGGAAAATCTTAGGATTTGCCACAGTTCGGACTTTTACAGTAACATATACATGAGTTATGGTTACTTTTCAGCATCAACAAGAAATCAAACGTATTAGTATTTGAAGTAGTCTTCTCAAGAATTATGCTGTATTCTCCTAGTGCAAAGCTCATATATTACCGCAAGGGCAAGGACCCTCTCACCGGGACTGATTACGCTAAGATCGAACAGAGTATGTATTTATTACATTATATTATCTTGAAATCAAGATTATTAAGAATGCTAAAATATATTGATTTTGACTAACAAACTCCAAAATATTCACTCCGTATTAATTTATCCAATCCGCACTTGGGCAGCGTGGTGGACTCAAGGCCCTGCAAACCCCTCCCCCTCGTTTAGGAGGAAACCCTTTCCCTGCAATGGGACAGTAAAGGGTTAAAAATGTTTTGACTTCTTAAGGGAGTGATTTTTTAACGTTTCTTGGTTCAATCCCGGGTTGAGTCAAATTGTTTTAACAGTTAACCGCAAAAACATTGCAGGCTGAAAGACAGACATTTTCATTCATATTATTCTTTCACAGAGAATTTGTCGCTGACGTTTACAATACAATATAGTCACGACTTTAGAATATCACAGGGACATGTGTACTCTGCTGTGTCTGGAGCCCGATACAAGATTGGACCTAGAGGTGATAACGTTGTTGGTACGTATACACATTCAGTTAAATGGAGAGGAATCTTTAAATTTAAAAGCTTTTTATTTGGCCTTTATCGTGGGACACTGATGCAAGGCAGTTTATTTTCCTAAAACTTTCAACCCCTTAGTTTCTTGCTGTCTTAGGCTGTTGATCCAGAAACCGATCTTTATTTCCGATAAAAAATAAATCTTTTGTGAGACATACATAAGGTACCTGGATCGAATATGGCCAGCCGAATAATATGGCCACATACAATTATTAGAATCAAGAAATATTGTAACACGACCATAAATTGTCGCTAGTATCGCATATCCGAACAGCGAACATGTCAATCCTTTCAGCACCCTGCTCGTCGTCTAGTGTCGGTTAAAGTGAACCATGCAAAAGGTGTAGTAAAATGGTATATGGCCATATTTTTCGGCTGGCAATATTTGAACCAGTTACCTCACATTTTAGACATCCACAAACTGATTTTTGGGTATATCCCGCAAGTCCCACTGAACGGAACACGTACCAAAACAGATGCATTTCAACTTGGACACAAAAGTATTAGTTGTTCCGCCATAAAAAAAATCTTTTGTTCATCGTCTACTTGCTTGTAAAAGTCATACATACAAATTTATTCTTAAAGACATCTATTACTTTTCCAGGAGCCGAACTGGCGCGACAAATATGGAAAGATGATTTCGGTTTAGCAATGAGGGAAGCGATGGTAGCAGAAGGTCCAGAATTATTTCACGCCTATTTCAAGACTACCATCTGTTCTAGTTCATATCATTAATGTTTTTACCATTCAGTGTTTAGAAAAGTACATAAATAGTATTCGTAATGAGATATCTATCTATATAAATCTCAAAGGTGACTGACTGAGTGACTGACATAGTGATCTATCAACGCACAGCCCATGCCGGTGGATGGATCCGGCTGAAATTTGGCATGCAGGTAGATGTTATGACGTAGGCATCCGCTAAGAAAGGATTTTGATAAATTTGGATAGGGGATGAAAGTTTGTATGAACCTATGTCAATTTTAAACCGATCGGGCTGAAACTTTGCATGCATAAAGCTATTATCACGTAGGCATTTCCTAAGAAAGGATTTTGAGAAGTTCTATCCCAAAGGAGATAAAATAGGAGATGAAAGTTTGTATTGCATATTCTTAGATTTTCGACAGATTGACCGAGATTCACACATAGGATACTTTTTTCTACGGGAAACCTTTTCAGGCGGACGAAGTCGCGAGCGGAAGCTAGTATGAGATAAAGACAGTCATCTAACATGAGAGATACATATTTTATGTACTTTTCTGAACATCAAACGGTTCGTTGTATGATAGAATACCAACATCACTATCACGGCTTTATATCAATGTTTACAGGTTTACCGGTGTATATTTATTTATTTTAATTTCAATTTATTTCTTTATGGTACCATAATAATATAATCACTTTTTTAATTCTCTGTCTTAAATAAAACTATATGTGTATATGCATGATTTGTTTTTGATTTAGAATAACGTTATATAACCATAATTCATCAGAACATCTTGTTAATCCTGGTTATTAAAGGCTAAGAAAAAAAAACTGGGTTACAAAACATAATACATTTTGGAAAAATCTATCAATTACAAAAATATTTTATGATATCTGAATAAAAAATTGCATTAGCTAGTTTATTTACTGCCCTAGATTAAACATTTAAGCATATAGTCGTACTTATCACACTCTTCTGTAATTAACATACAAACTTTATTGCTGTGACGTCACAATCCTGCGCAGTTCCGACTAACACGCTGTACAACTGTAACCTGCATTATCGTAAAGCACAACACACACGCTACAGTTGCGTGACACGCGCGGTTTGTCGCGAGTTTGTGCCATTTCACTAGCTGAGTGGACGTAACAACGACGAATCTTACTATGATTTTATCCAATTTCCGATGTAGTTTAAATGAATTTTGAATCTTCTAAATTTACTGCAATACGCGAGAGTGCGTAGCTAAAAATCGATTTTATCACATAGTAGTCATCGAACAGACTGCCTCCGTGGCGCAGTGAACGAACATACATACATACCCAGCAGACAAAATATATGACGTACATGAGTCGTCCCTGCCAGCAGTAATATAAGCATGCTATTTGAACAGTACTGCGCATTAAAAGCCGTAGGTAGTAGTATTAGTAGCCGCAGTAGGTACCTACGCGACCAGCAAGCGCGTAGTGTGAACACAACTAATCGCGCGATTCGTTAAACGACACGACACGGCACGACACGACACACGACACACTCAGTATGTTTCACTAAACAACGTGTTCTAATAACACGCTGAACAACTAACCTCTGCTATAACTCGTTCATTTCGCAACATTACCGTGCATTGTGTTGCAACGTGAATCAAAAGCATTGTTAGTCACTGGTCGTAATGTACAGGATTATGGAGCTGGCTTAATCGTGTTGTTGTCAATGTAGGATTTTCTATCATATTTACTGCTATTGTTTTTAGAAATATTCAAAAATATTATTAGTTTTAAACCTAGTATATAAAAAGCGCAGCCAATTGTTTGAGGACTGAAAACCTAGGTAACATGACAAAAACATTCAGTTATAGAAATGATAGCTAATTAGTTTGTCGTTGAAAGGAATCATATGAACGAACTTAATTGTGGCTGACTAGCACTTTACACTGATATAAGGAGTGGTAAATCTTCAACCCTTACTTTTTCCCCAAAACAATTTTCTATTATTCTAGTAATGGCCCTGTGCAGTGGGAAAGTAATTTCAATCAAAGTGACTTTCCTTTAACATTAAAACAAAAGAAATAACTTGCTAACAGTTCAAATTATGCTTAACAATATTACAAAAAGGTACAAAATAAAACGCTATAACAAGTGACAATAAAGTTGTGTTGCGAGCGCGGTCCGACTGACCGATGCAATTTACTCGGCTTGTTCCGGAATATTCCGCCGTGTTCCGGAATGTTCCGCGGCCGTGGGAACAAACATGTTCCGTGTACTGGGAATTTCATTACAATAATTGAAATTATGAGAGGAAAGTTTTGGTTTTCTGTAGTAACTAGGTAACGTTAATAATAATAGTGTTAAATAGCTACTTATTGCTTTTGTTGTCGGAAAGACAGAGTTTACGACTACTGTAGTATGATTCTCTGCAATCGGTACCCACTATTGGCAATTATAGACGTGATGTTAGAAATAAATGAAGAGCCTACATTTCTTCGAAAGGCCTTTACTTATTAGTTTATGAGATGCATTTAGGACTTTTTAAAGCAAATACTTTAATAGCGGATTTGACTGGCAGCCAACTGTCTAACAGTCAAATCATTTTCTAGTATTACTACTTCTAGTAACGTCACTGTTTCATATTTTTGTTGGGATCAATTTAGTGCCTATTGTAATGTTTCGGTCTGTAATACGAGTATGTTCATTTTTAACATCATAAACGTAAAAAAAATGTACATGTTATTATGAACGAATTTTTACGACTACAAGTTTATTAAACGTTCATTAACCTAATCTACTAATCTATTCCATCCCAAAATACATAATCTTATGCAACATTCATCAAAGCCCAGGAACACTTTGTTTTCTCACAAGTAAAAAAAAACATTCCCATCGCCATACCTACATATAACCAGTTACCTTGGCACATGTGTTCGTACACGGTTACATTTTCCATCAGTCCCCCATCAGTCGCGTGTGTATGTATGTATGTGTAGATATGTGTCACACCGTGTTGTCAGCCTCGAGCCCTCGGCGTGACGGCCACGGAACAGGAACAATGTGATTATCGGCTCGTTTTCCTTTAGAACAAGGTACGAGATTAACGCGAGAAGAAATAGATAAAAGCCTTTTACTGACAACCTTAACCTATTGGGTAAAACTTGAAGAAATTGCGTCTTGCGTCTCAGAAAGTTTTAAATATAAAAACAACAGACTTAAAAAACAACCAGTCCCAGAAACTAATTCAATCAAACTAACAATGGTGCGAAGATTTATGCGTCGCGACCACCTCAAACATATTTTCCATACTATAAGTATAATTCTAAATTCTAACGATCTATCTACGTGTTTCATAGTTGAAGACTCTGGACCAAACAAAGCGTACTACAAAAAATAAAAGTGACCTATAAGTTTTAGAGTTAGGCAGTTAATTGTTGAAATTTCAAACTGCCGTATTTAACTACAGAATCTTTTTTATTCTTTCCGCTATCTCTCATACCTTCTATTCATCAGAAGGAGTGTCTTCTGAGTAAAAACACGGGCTTGTCGTCCAGGTGTCGCCACTCGCGTCACGACGGAGGCCGTGCGTGATGTATTGTAGCTTGTGGGTGTGACCGAGCGCCGCTTGTGTCAGCTGTTTGCGTACCAGACTATTGTCGAGTGGGTTTGTGGGTTATTTTGAGGGTTATTTTGTGAAAATTCTGAACATAGGCTTTAGGGTCTTTTAACTCAGATGCCTCTGAGCGTCGAACGGAAACGGAACGGCTCTGGCCACTATTGGAAAAATGTTTTTTTCTTTTTAGGCTTGGGATGAGGGAGTCGAAAAGGCTTATAATGAACTGAACGAAGTAGTTGCCACAACAATCATGACTGTAATTTATCATTCATAGGGTTAATTAATTCAATAATAGTTTAACGCACTTAGTAACGTTAGTATTGAGTTGCTAAAATTCTCATAAGAAAACAACTGAACAACGAAAATTGAGATCCCTTACAAACAGCAATGCTACCAGCCAGGACTATGAATAAAAAATCTTTTCGCTGAAGATTAATTCCACATTAATGCAACATAATTATGTATATAAAACTTTGGACATATTTCTTTTCAATTACAACTGCTACTACAATTGTCTTTCACGACTTAACAGAGTTCACTGACCTATACTTCTAGGTATAACCCTAACCTACAGACATACATACACTGTATCCTCTTGAAGACATAAAGACACGGCTATTACGTGCGTGTGGTGACGCGATTAAGGGATTTGCAAGTTGGGATGACGTCACAGCTGCTTCCAAACTAACGTCTTACGCAGATATAAGCTGAGTCGGCAGGAGAAACGATAAACTTGATAGTTTTATATATTTGAATGTTTGCTTGTTTGTTTGTCTGTTTTATACTTATACGGATGATCCGCTAAACAGATTTTTGTAGATTTTAGCATGACATAGTTCATGAGCCAAGATCAAATTGAATATAGTAATATTTGATACTAGCTGACCCGCGCAACTTCGCTCGCGTCACATTAGAGAGAATGGGTCAAAATTAACCCCGTTTTTGTAACATTTTTTATTACTACTCTGCTTCTATTGGTCGTAGCGTGATGATATGTAGTTTATAGCCTTCCTCGATAAATGGACTATCTAACACTGAAAGAATTTTTCAAATCGGACTAGTAGTTCCTGAGATTAGCGCGTTCAAACAAACAAACTCTTCAGCTTTATAATTATAACTAAATATAACTATATAATTATAATTGTAATAATATTAGCATAGATTAAAAAAAAACTTCTGAATAAGAAGGTTAAAAATATCCTACAGTCGGCGTTTTGGCTTAGCAAAGCAATAACGTAACAACTTTGGAATCGGCAGAATGATACACATAATATGTAGATGTATTCATAAGTGATAAATAATTGCACTAATGATCTTTATAAATGTAGAAATTGAAACCTTGCTCCTAATTGGCTGAACGTGTTAATTGATGCATGAAACCTGTCCTACTTAGGTACTTTTTATTCAGCACGTTAATCTATAATAATAATTCAAGTTTTTCACAGGATTCAAATAGTCAGAAAAAGAGGTTTTATTCATTTACCAAAACCACCAGTACTTTTTATCTTATTGCCCAATCATTATCCACATTACGGTTTTAATGGCGGCCTCCGTGGCGCAGTGGTTGACGTCGTGGGTTCGATTCCCACACAGAGCAATCATTTGTGCGATTCATAAATAATATAATTGTTTCGGTCTAGTTGTACTTTGTGTCCATTGTTTGTATGATTGTAAAAGTCCCCGCGACACAACAGCAATTTATGTTGCGGGAGCTGTCTTTTTAAAAAAATAAATGAGAAATGAAAATGAAAATCTTTGATTTTCATAATAATATATAAATTTTCTAAAACGGTTCTAAAAATAGCCCTTCAGTGAAGTGATACGGGTGTAGGGCGTAGATAATATCTTATTCATTATACGCAGCACGTGAAAAGGTCCACTCGTCTACTGCAGGGCTAAAAGGGCTGAACAGATGACGCCAGACCCTGCCCTTCCCTTATCCCTTCATTACGCCCGTTCATCCCAAAACTGAAGATATTATCCATTGGGAATATTCTAATGAAATACTCAATTGCAACGGACAAAAACTTTTTTCCTTTTAAAACTCTCTGATAGGCAGATCCTAGATAAGGCATTGTTATAAACCATCATTAATGATTCGAATGGTATCAGATATGTGCATCTAATCAAAATTTGTATGTGCATATAATAATATTACTAGTTAATATATTTCCAGACTTACACCAAAAGTCTTGACTGAGAATGAAGACGAAGAAAACATGGTAATTCAAAGAGTTTACTGACCATTTTTTTTAGCTCACACAAACATTCTAGTAAAAGTATTTTCGAGAAAACTCCGTTTAGTTTTAAAATAACACAGACCAAGAATTTTCTTCGCTCGTAATCTTAGAAACCCCTACATTCTATATTTTCTCTCACCACAAAAGAATTTTTGACAATAACCATATACGTGGAAAAAATCGTCGGAAGTCATATGGGGTGCCGCAAACAGAATATATTTCATCTGGCAGAAGCGCGGACGCTTACTCCCACTCCGCATCATTAAATACAAAACGACGATTATACGAACGACTTCTTGAAATAAAACACTATCCATTGCTGTTCCAGTTCTCCAAAAAAATGACAGCTACTTACAAACCACGCAATGGATTGCAAAGTATATGAAAAGTTGTTATTTTTTTCTCGGTGGGCGGTGCATACGACACAGTGTCGATTGTGACCCCGTACTAAGCCATGCGTGAAACTGAACACAGTAAATATTTCCCCCAGCCCGAACTATCCGGTGAATAAAAACTCACCGTTATTATCGACAGAATTTTGCTCCGATACTCTCGATTTAGAACGGGATTATTTCTGTATGGAAGGGCTATGTGAAAAGGTTGACTTGCTTACTCGTGAGCTACGGATAAATAGTGTGTGAACGTTTTAGCAGAATGTGGTTTGGTAACTAATCCATTGATTTGTATGATTTTTTTTACTTGATTAACTTGAAAAGTTTGCTAGCTTTGTGTAAATTGATTATTTATTGATAGCCCTTTTATTTTATTTGGAAGTCAATTAGTTACAATAAATCGCCCCAATATCTAAAACCTTCTACGTTTTGAATTTTGTTTCGATCGTCGATAACCAAACACCATAATTTAACAAAAATAAGATCACTCATAATCTCCCAAACCAAAACACATAAATACTACCCAAGAATCGTGCCAAAAGATTCATGTAAGACATTGTAATATGAAATCAGTCACGACAGAGCTGGCGCGTGACGTACACCGATACTGTAGCGATAAACAACAGCCTGTATCATCAGATACAGGGTTTATTCTGTTTGTATCATACGTTATTGTGATGTTGTTTGTGCGGAGATATTCTTACTTTAGGTTATAGGATGTTGCTTTTATGTAGGCAAGATGTGGGTCATTTTATACACAAACAATAATGTTAAAAGTACTAGTTTTTTTAACTTGAGCGTTGCATGTTTAATACTCGAAACTGGTCAGTTGACTTGCGACTACGGCGAGTGTAACCTGCGCCGAAAACGTTAACCCTTTTTTAAGATAAAATGCGTGTTCACGTTAATTCCCGTATCCCTTTATATTTATACTAATTTCTGTAAAAGATTTTTGAATGTATTTAAAAGGTAAATGTTTTTATCCAGGCTGTAAACGATATGTCGACCAAATTTTTGTTTAAGACTTTTGGTGTGACAGAGCAACAAACACCAATAAAAACAGTAATGATTAGAACACATTCAATATTGAGATGTCGCCGCTGAAAACAACAAAAAATAAAGTAAATAATAATACAACAATTTAGAAATCCTATAGAAGTTACTATGACCTCATAAACACAAGAAAATCACTTACAAAAAAAAACTTGCAACATTTCGACGTTGTAAATTATGTCTAAAAGATCACTAGGCCTTCAAAACTTTCTCGCTACACTCCCATCAATCCATACTAATATTATAAATGCGAAAGTAACTCTGTCTGTCTGTCTGTCTGTCTGTCTGTCTGCTACTCAATCACGTCTAAACTACTGAACCAATTTGCATGAAATTTGGCATGGAGATATTTTGATACCCGAGAAAGGACATAGGCTACTTTTTACCCCGGGAAAATGACGCATTTCCCGGGAAAATTCAGAAAATTCAACGAAGTCGCGAAATATCATTATTTTAATGACATTGAATTAACAAAATTCCGTTGCCATGGCAACTGTTTTAATGGCGGATATGCCTTAGCGCGACTTCGTTATACTAAGAGATATAAATAATTTTGAGAATATTTTTCGTGAAAAAAAAAGCATATTTTATATCATCACGCTACGACCAATAGGAGCAGAGTACCTAACAGTAAAAAGTGTTACAAAAACATGGAAAATTCTGACCCATTCTCTCTTATGTGACGCAAGCGAAGTTGCGCGGGTCAGCTAGTAACATAATATGTTTGTTTGCCAACATATATCATCACGGCGACTACCGTGTGTAGTCAGCAGATACCTGATTTATGCGCAGTTAAGGTACATGTGTCATATCTAACGGCCGGGGCCATAGACCAATTGGTCCTATTAAATCTAAACTGTAGTTTTGCGTAAGCTACAAAATTGTACACAGAGCTCTGCATTTATATTGCTTCTATGAAAGGTTTATAGTCATATTTTTAATCTATTACTTACTGTTCCCAAGGTGAACCAGAATTCGCGCACAATCCAGTGCGTGTTGGGCATTTTATTTTTATTTACCGATAGAACATATTATATTTATAACTTAAAAAAAATAATCAATTTAACATATTACTGTCCTACAACCAGACAACGGTCTCACCCATAATGAGGGAGTGGCAAAATCTTGAGTCCACCACGCTGACTAAGTGCGGGTTGGGGACTTTGCATTCTTTCAAGAACTGTGTTAAAGAACTCTTAGACATAAACGGTTGCATTACAATGTTTTCCTTCACCGTTAGAAAAAGTGATACATATTAATAACAATATTTATAACATTCATATTATAACTTCTAATAATACGACCGGTGAAAAAATTAACTAGATTGGATCTCTATATATTGACTTATTTAGCTTGACCAGCAACAACGATGGACCCAAATTCTCTCGTTAGGCCGACCAGCGTTTGTGGCTATTTTTTTATTCAAAATTCACCAAAAATTCTACCTGGTACAAAAATTCCCAGCGATGGTCAATGCTTTCAGTCTACTATCGAGAATTTATTTTATTGTGTTCTGTGGGCGTATTCACGCGGCGTGTTTTTTGGCGCAGATAACGCTACGCTTTTCCGCGCTTTAAATGGAATTCAATTGCAGCTAGTAAACTCAGTCGTACGGTCAAAAATTCAGCCAGTGCGTATAAAATAAGTCGTGGGTATAAATAATAAATTAATAAATATTGTTGGACAACTCACACACGGTCATTTGATTCCAAACAAAGCAGAGCTTGTACTATGGTAACCAAATAACTGATAAACATACTTATATACTTCTAAATACATACTTATATAGATACATTAACATCCAGGCTCAGAACAAATACTCGTGCTCATCACACAAAGATTTGTCCTGGGTGGGATTCGAACCCACCACACGCGGCGCTACGGTTATTGCGGCGAGGTGTCCGCTTAAACCACTGCGCCAAACGTGTAGCTTCCACTCTAATAACTCCATGCGTTATTACCCGTAGGCCGTTTATAACCACTGACACCGGCTACAACAGTCCTTATAAGAGAAACAAAAGTAGACATTAATTAAATGTCAAGTATAATAATATTCTTATAACCGTGTATAAAAAGGAGTGAGAAATAAATAAATCAAAAGTTGAAATTATTGTATGCAAAATTAAAGAAACAAAATACAATTACTTTAATACGAATTGAGCGGTGATAGCCGAGTGGCATAAGTTGGCACTTCCCACGCAAGTGGTCGCAGGTTCGAACCCGAGGCAACACACCAATGACTTTTCGAAGTTATGTGTGTATTAGAAATAATTATCACATGCTCCAACGGTGGAGGAAAACATCGTGAGGAAACCTTGCATGCCTAAGATTTGTTTAATACATTTATTGAGGGCATGCAAAGTCCCCAACCAGCACTTGGCCAGCGTGGTGGACTCGAGGCCTTACTCCTTCCTCATTACGGGAGGAGACCCTTGGCCAGCAGTGGGACATTAATGGGTTAAATTTATTTATTATAATACGAATTTAGTAGCAGCAGCCGAAGTAACCAAAATACTATTAGCTTTTTCGTGCGATTTCTCCAAGTTATATATATTATCTTAAGATTCATATAAATGTCATTGAAACCAAATCATCCGTTTTGCTGCGGAACATAAATATAGCAACCATACCAACTTGTATTTATTATATTAATTTAATGTTCAAACAAGTTATTTCATAAATATTAACTGCCTCTGTGCCGCATTTAGAAGCGTCTCTGACGGCTGATCACGAGGTCGAGGGTTCGATTCCGGGGTCGAGCAAAGTTTATATATTGATCTTTTCTACAACATATTATATAGCCAGTTGCGCTCACCGGTCGGTAAACGATCTGTGGGTTAAGCAACTCTTGGCGCGGTCATTCCATAGATGGGTGGCCGCATAGTCATATATGAACTGGGCGTCTCCGTGTTTCGGAGAGCACGTAAAAAGTCGGTCCCGGTTGTTATCTACTACGATAACAGTCGTTAAGCCACGTCTAAAGTCTTCGGTCGGCTTAAACAACTTTGACACTAGGTTGACCACTAACCATACGACGAAGAAGAAGAAGAACAACATTGTTAATCGCAAAATATGGCTTACACCTTCGGGTATAACAAGTGTCATAATAATAGGTATTATGTATGTCATTTTATAAGCACTACACATAAACACACTATATTATTATGTATCTGACTGTTCAGATATAAACGTTTAATTATATTAAGTAAGTGACTGTACAAAGTACATAAGTAAAAAAAGTATATACTTGTATTATATGACTGTGCGGCGACCTTCAAAGTGAGTCGTGTTTTCCTGCATCGGTAGACAGACGTGTGTTGTTACTGCGCAGTATTTGTAAGTTAAATCACATATTTTTACTTAAAAAATATATCTAAAATATATAAAAACATGAGTCACAGATTATTGTTTCAGTAAATTTTACATTTCATGTAATTCTTGTCATTATTTTAAGTAAAAGAAATTCTTAATTTTAGTTTTTTTACAATATTTTATCACGAAACTAGTTTTTAAATATTTTCTTAATAAAATCTGTGATTTAGAGTAAGTTAATTCGTTTTTACTTTAAGATATATTTGTTTACCCTCAAAATCTTATGTGTTTTAGCCTACAGTAGAATTATTAATGCATTACAAACGTAGTTTTGTATCGCAAATATTCTTTATACAAACGAAATATTATTTTACTTTTCAAATACTCTTAACTACAAAATAAACCAATTAACTCTGTACGATAACTGGAACATTTTTTATCAATACATTCAATTAAACTGTCAGTAAAACATTGCACTAACAAAATAATTACGACAAAAAACAATTGAAAATCAACTCAACAATTGTGAACTCTTTGTTATTGGACCTCTCACTCGCACACTCGTTCTCTCTCGCTCCCTCGCTCTAGTGAAACACAAACTAAAGAGAAAAAATGAATTAATTGAAAACGTTATCCATTACTCTTTTAGAAGGAATGTTTTTAATTAATTTCATACTACATGTACCTTTTGGCAGTGAGGGAAAGCAACATTTTTATAAAACGTTTTGCAATGTACTGGAAAAACAATATTTTTTATCCTACATTCGGAAAATTAAAATTTTGTACTTGATTTTCAGTTGATATAATGCATTATGTGATACACAATCAAACCTATAATTTGAGTAGACCAAAACATAAAGTTGCCAAAATGTAGGTGGTTTCTGAATAAATACTAATGGAAAAATTGAAATTGGATAACCCGAATAAAAAAATTCTGCTACCGGGGTTTAAACAAAAGATCTTATAATAAGTAAATTGGCAATTGCATACGATGCTCAAAAAAACACAGAAACATTTAAATAATATAAATAACCTGTGTAATATCTATAAAAATGTCAAAATTACTTAAACGAAAAAAAAAGGTGTTGAATTTTCCAAAACAACCCACTGAGTCCTTTGTTTTTCAAAACTGGTTTCATTCATATTTGAAACAAACATAAAATAAAAACTTGACCGAAAGATTGTAAACCAAATATCAAAGTAACAAAATTAAAACACCCCGAGCAATTACAATGTTAAAACGAAATTAAAAATTCTTCGCGTTCCATGCAATTTGGAGTGAACAAAGCATTGTAAGTGGACTGGGGCATCCGCGGAGACATAAAGCTCGCTGTGGGCTTGTAAACTTGATAGTACAGTTAAAGATATAAAATATGGCCGCGATAATAGCTTTGTGATGACAATGTTGGGAAAATATATTCTTAGTTAAACGAATAGTTCGTGGTTTTAACACTTTCGACGATATTTTTCAAGATTTCTTTAGTTTCATGCCAAGCACGTCAAAAACAAAAGATTGTCCAAAAAATCGTCAAAAACAAAAATTCTGCGTTCTGTTTATTATTTTTTTCTCTGATTAAAAGATATGAAGCTTATCTTGAATTTTTAAATAATTACTCATTAACATCATCAGTTGCCAAATTTAGAAAACATATCTTATTTGTAGACACCATTTTCGCAATAAATATATTCAAAAATATACTTTAAATTATCTCTTATACTGTATCACAGTCCTCAGGGAACAAAATGCATCTGTCCGTCTGACGGTCATTACATGAATATAACATCAGTACACGTTACCGACTGGGTGCGGTGTGTTTGTGTCGTGTGTCGCTTGTGTCGTTGTGTCGTAGTGTAGCTCGTGTCGCGCAATATCTCAGATTTATGTCTTGCGGAGTTCTTTTCTGAGGTCGAAAGGGTCAAAGTTGATTGGAAGGACTTGAGGTTTGCAAGTTTTATTTAACATTTTAGAATGAAACTACTGTTTGAGCGTTTCTTCAATTATACACTTCATATAGAAAATATTTGAGATACTTAGTGGCTTTTTTATTGAATATGTTATTTAACCCATGGAACTCCGACTGCTAGGCAAGGATGTCCTTCCTTAATGAAAGAGGTCTTAAATTCACCACGCTAGCCGTATATTTCATAGCATTAATAAGTATTTTCTGTACTACCAAAAGCTCAAAGGCATTAAAATAGTGGATGCAAGTTAAACGGTAAGTCAGAGGTCGAGCAACTCTGAATACAGGTCGTTCGTAATAGTAAAAAGGCTTACGAAATCTCAAAAAAACACCAATAACTTAACAAAACGAAGGATCAAAACGTGCCAACAGTACCTGGCTTCAAGCCAGCCGACTTCGGCATACACCAGTCCCTCTCACTCGCATACAGACCGAGCGAGACGGCGAATGATCCAACAGTTTAATTAAATCTACTCCATTCATACCGCTCGATTGTTTTAATGGCCGACGCTGTAAGTTTTCGCGGCTGTTACGAATAATTGGAACGGTTTGCGGCCCCACAATGGCTATTCTCTTACACTTATTCAGTTTTAGTGGATAAAAAAGGCAAACTTTTAAAGGGTAAAAAGAATTTGCATTTTCAAAAGTGGTTATTGAGTTGATGAAAGGAAAATATTGGATTTTGAATAGTAATTTGAAACTAAATTAGATTTTTATTGTAGATGGAGTTGGGGAAACATTGTTACTTTTATAAAGTGTAGGCCTTTTATTGTGGAGCTGTTTTAATACTTGTTCTAATATTGAACAAGGTTGGAGTAATCAAAAACGTATTTTTCACAAAAGGGGTACTTTCTATGTTTTACTAGCTTATGCTAGTAGCTTTACCTACGTTCATTTTATTTTGGAAAAACGTTTTTTCATACATACATGAAATAACGCCTTTTACCCATAGGGCTTAACAGAGAAGAAAGAACTTGCTACGACCCTTAAAAACTTTTCTTTCTTCATTCAAATCCATACACCTTGTCATACAAGACACCGGTCACCTTTTTATGGACAAACAGACACTTATTAACGTAGTATATTGTTATTAAACAATAATAAACATAGTTTTATGTAACATTACAATAAAATGCATTTTAGTTTATCTAACTAAACCTACGCCAACGGTATTAAGATTTAACGTTTGAAAAATAGCGTTTTAGTATTTACTTGGCACAGTTCCAGGTCTAGATTAACCTAGGTTTTCAGGATGAAATATTACTGAAGGTACTAACGCATAAAATATCTAGTTTAGTAATAGTTTGGGCTAAAATAATTGTAAAAGTTATATTGTGTTACTGCCTAGGTGGTCTTAGAAATATTATGTATTGTTATTTTCCCAGATAACAAGGTCAATGACCCAATTTACGGGTCAAGATTACATCTATAGTACAAGAATATTGGAACTCTAATAAGGAATTTCTTTATCCTGTGTATGGTTTCGCTCTCTTTTATTAAGTCGCGTAAGCAAAGAAGCTAGGTTACTTACTTTACTTCTGTTTTTCAAACATTACATTTTCTTTTCTCGGAAGCCCACGATATGATACTGACATGCAATGACGAATATTAAAGAAGATGCAAAACCTCACCGTTTACTCCATTAGCTGCAGGCGTTACTAAACTTCCGCAACATCAAAATAAAAGATCAACAAAAAAGTTATCAAAATATGCAAACTAATAAAACTTTTCCTTTCACAAAACATTTTAATGAAGCCTTTAAAACAACCTATAAAACCTCAGTGAAAGCCAAACGCCATTACCAAGTTTCCTTTACAAAAAGCCGTGTGTCGATAGCCTAACACGGAACTACAGTCGCCAGGTTTGCTTAGCGAAAATTTTAATAAAGCCGGCCGCAAGCGACGCCTCGACACGGCTTTGAACACGAACACTAGTATTTTGTCACGCGACACCGACATTGTTTCACAATAAAATATGTATTGGAAGTACCGCGACGTATAACGTTTCATGGGGAATAAAGCCGTACGTATCAATTTGTGAGGGGAGAATGGGCTTTTATGGTGTGTGTTTCATGAGAATTTTCTATAAGGTACGCTTTTTCCTGGATGCTTTTATACTCGAAAATATTGTTGCACCTTGAGTTTGTATGGTGTCGTTTATTGCCAATCTTATTTCGAAGCAGTTGCTGTTCGACATAATTGTATCGTTTAGTATTATTTTATATTGTCAACAATCAACAGCGCGCTGCGTGAGAATGTTTTGTATTTTCTAATGTGTCAGCATTATTATTATTGTAATTTAATGACATAGTGACATGAAAGCATTCGTCATGACAGGTTGTCATTCTAAATTTCTTCCATCCTTTTATCATATCATCGACGTTCATTAACGTCTACAATAATTTTGATGAGATAATATTTTTGATGCTTTTTTAGAACAACGTAGCGATCAATATCGATCACTATCTACACTAAGTCTATCGTAAAGTCTTAAGTCTGATAAGTCAATCAGTAATTAGTAGTAATGCGGTTTTATACATTCATCATAAAACTTTATAAACCTAATCAACAGAAAAATATACTTTTCACAAACTTAACCTTTAAAATGTAACACAAACGCGTGCAAAACGTCTAACACTTGGTTATTCGGTGGCAATTCTCGAGGGTGTTGTGAAATACGATTAAGGCTTAGCGAAGAGTAACGGCTACCAACCAACAACGGGAAGCCGGCCATGTTTATGGGATCGAGTATTGCCAGCCCAAAATAAACCTGTGATATGTAGTTCTAACACTCTAACACTGATAATAATTTGCCAACTGTGAATGTAAAGTGGGTCTAAATTGAGTCATATTTTCAAAAATAAGCCTTCAGTGTACAGTTATGAAAAAATATAACATAATATTAATTTAAATAAGAAAGTTTTAACGCAAAACTAAAGGTAGGGAATGCATTATAAAAGTTCATAACCTTCAATTAGCTATTTAACAGAAAAATAATTACAACTAAAAATGAAACCAATTAACCAAAAATAAAAACACGCAATAGATATGCCGGAAATAATTAACAAAAAATTAATTAGTGGTGGAATTCATTTATCGAGTAACCCGAGATTCGTAACGAAGTTAACCTTTTTAAAGAATAGAGGAGAAACGACCAAAATGGTAACCGATCACTTTGCTTCATAAATCCTAATAATATTATAAAGGCTTGTGAGGTTTGATGTATGTATGTATGTTTGTTACACTATCACAAAACAACTGCTGAACGGGTTGGAATAAATTTTTGTACGCAGATGGGTTATTGCCTGGATTAACACATACTTTTTATGCCGGGAAATCTTCCCATGCAAACAAAGTAGTGAGTAGAAACTAGTTTTTATTATAAAAATCTATTCAAAACACGGTATTAGAATGCTAATTTCAAAGTTGAAAACTAAAAGCTGTTGCTAAATAACAAGCTGTTGACATCATAATCATAGAAAAATATTTTCAAACCGCTCATTTTTTCTTGTTTATATTGTCAGTATAAAAATGACGCTTTATTTTTTAACTTCGTCATTTAAATTATGACCGCAGTATTCTTTAGAGAACTAGTTATTTTTCTGATATTGATTCTAGCCAGAATAGCTTTTTAGCAGGAAATTATTTAGCTTTTTGTAGTTATCGATAGAAACAATGATGTGAGCGAAATATTTTTGTTTTTAATTTTACAAGCCATTATAATTTTACGAGTCGAATTATAAAGAATTTCTAAATATCGTTGTACAAATATTATAATTTATAAATGCCAAAAAGCGACAAAATTGTAATTAAATTAAAAGCAAAAACCAAAAAGTTGTAACAAAATAAAAGCCGAAAAAGACATCAAAAATCATGTTGATTCCACAAGAGCAACACCGCTATTCAATTTATAAAATATAATCCACATTTCATTATGCCATTCACTTTTGCCGAGTATCCTCTAATTAATTAAATTCTCCGTCAAAAAATAGAATTCATTAATAAAAAAGTTGCGCGCATAATACGCCGAGTGGCGGGAATTCCCGGTGTTATATTAGAATTACCGGGATTATGTGGGATCCCACTTAATTACGGGATCTCGCCAAATTACATGAGCTCCTTAGTTTTTTACAAGAGATGAATTATATCTGCTTAGTGATTAATATTATAAAGAAGGTTATCGTTTTAAATGCCAGTGCGATTTCCTACATACCTACGACATTCAAATGTACTTAAAAAAATGCCCCTTAGATATTAAGAGTAAATTTTTTTGTATGTCCGTTTCAAAAATGTTGAATAAAAACCAGGTTGTTATTCAAATTTCTCGATAGCTACCCGGTTGTCGATTTACATAATTTGTTTATTAACTGTCGGCATAAAATGGTATTCCAGCGAATCTATGTAATTTTCCTTGTTTTATATTATCATGGAAAACATCAGCAATGTCAAACTAATTTTAATGGTACGATATGAGTCCTGGAGCGAAATTATTATTAAATAGAAACATTAATAATAAGAAATTCTAAGTTATTATCCTTAACTTTCATTACAGTCTTTCAAAGTAATAAGATATGAGAATCTTTTCAATAAAAATCTGATCCCTGCACATTTTCCCTGAATTTTGAGATAAGAATTTAAAATCCTAATAATGCTGAAAGACGTTCCAAGCATACATTATATTCTACATTTTGCATACGTTGCTGGTTTCTTAGTTTCATCATACCCTCGGCGAGAATTTATAGAAGTTTTCATAAATACTCGAGCGAGCTCCTAAGTCTCAGCACTTTGTTTTATTAATATGTAGTTTAATTTACCAGAAAGACAGTCACAATAAACATACCTAGACAAGTATTTTCTCAGTCTCTACTTTATTTATTAGCAAACTCGCGTGGAAAATAGATCGTTTCGCTTCGATACGACACATTGCCAAAACCGCTACTATAATAACATACATCGCGCCTATTGTAGACAGAAGTGCAGGAAATACACAGCCGTTTTGCTGCATAATAATATAATTATGTATATGGTTAGTTCCGTGTAACAATGGTTGAGTCTATTCCCATATCAAATTCTAACAAATAGTACTTTCAAACAAGTTGTAATCCAATTACGCTTGGCTTTGCCCGAGTAACCAGGATTCAAATCCGAATCAAGCATCTATCTTAACAATGTGGCTTATGTAGGCGAAAATATTTAAAAAAACAATCATTAACATAGTACATCCTCTATTTTGTAGTCAGTATAAAGGATTATAAATCCCAACATTAAATTAAAAAGCGACAAAACTGAAAAACATTTCACAATTTTATCATCTCCATTACTCGCAGATGTCACGTCCAGACTTAAACAATCGATCTTAAAATTAAGATATCTATTTCCTAAGTACGCTCTAAATAAAACTTCTACTATAACTCAAGATAAGTACTTTTCAAGTTATAATCTAGTTAAAATAGGTCCATTTTTATTGAAGTAAAGCTGAATATACACTATTAGCCCTAAATTCTGGCAAATGCTCGGGTTAGTACAATAAATAAAATACAATGTTCTGCAACGATATTTTCTTACTATAGATTGCAATTTAACTTAACAACTTAGTTAATTACTGAAAAATATTTTTTGTATGCTTGCATAGATATTCTAGATATTTGATTAACCCATTTGGCCCCAAATGAAATCTGCCAGTGCAAATTACGAAACCTCTTTTGTAATTTGTTAAGGGTAATATAATTATAAAGAAAACACAAAGAAACTAAAAAAAAAGAAATTGGTTTTTAGAAAAAAAACACCGTCCTTAAATGGGGACGGTGGGCTCATATGGAGTGGAAATTTTCGAAACATTCTCTTTCTACACATAAAGTTATTATACACTTTTTGCATTGCCAGCGTGCTTTCTTATGACATACGGTGCATCGCAGTTGTCTAGAGAGTTTTTGTGGAAAGTGAACCATTCCGTCATGCTGCTAGCTTGGCACCACAGAGGCTGGTAGTCGCAAAGTTTGACCTCCTGAATGTCTCAAATAATGACGGGCAATATAGCGTCGAAACTGAAGCTGGTCTAGCTTGGTATCATTTGTTAGAAGGTGAAGGCGCCATGCATTTGCAACTGTGAGGTCCAACATGTAGGTAAATAGCACCCACCACCATTTTTTTCCACGTATAGCAGTGCGGTACAGTGAAATTTACTGATCTGCTTGATCTACACCGCCCATTCCCTTGTTATATGTTTGAAAAACATGCGGGATATCAACATCCACTTTTTTCTTCTCGGCAGTGCTCCAACGTTTTACTTTTCCCAAAGGAAAAACACTGTCATAATTTGACCCCATTGTGCAGACACTATTATCCAGCCAACGAACAAAAAGAACTTGATTGACTTTGTCGAAACGGTAGTCAAATTCAGCACGGTCTTTCTTCTTCATCTCCTTTACAGCAACCAATGGACATTTTTTAGTTCTACCTTCACGTACAGTACCCGTTGCACGAAACCCAGATTTTTGCAAATCTCTGAGCAAATCAAAACTGGTGAAAAAATTATCAAAGAACACGACATGGTCCCTGGGATTAGAGTTGAGTTTGTCTCTTGGTTTCCACAAGAGTTTCGTCATCACTGCTGTTCCATTCTTCATCCAGAACTGTGAATACTTCAACTCTACCAGGAATGTCACGTGGAATGTCGTTACTGACGATATTGTCCTCATCGCCTTCTTCTTCGTCAGTAAGAACACTAGGTTCTGGAGGTATGGCAACTAATTCTAGCACTGCATCATCATCTTCCTCAAGCATCACAGCATGGAGTGCTTCTTGAAGCCCGTGGTACTCGTTGCCACCGCAGAATGTTCGTTTAGCCATCGTTTATCCAAAAAATACCTTATAACAAAAACACGAAATATTTATCTCGTATATGCCCACTGGCCCCAATTAGGGACACTGTTATAAAATCCCTCTCTCTGGTAAAATTACTAAATTATTTATTATGTTTTAATTTATCTCAACAGTACATACTTTATTTAAATATTTTATGCAAAAAAGAAACAAGTCTTAGAAGAAAAACAAAATAATAAAAAATACTTACTTTAGGTAATCTCTGATGCATAAAAACACTCCAAAAAGTACCAAGAAAAAACACTATAAACTATTTTCATTCAATTTTCAGTGTACTAAGAAACGAAAATCTTCTTAACCTTTAAGTATCGACAGTAGAAATAAGTAAAATCGAATATATAAAAAAGTTGAGGGTATTTGTAAGGGCGTCCTCGTTTGGGCACGGCTGGGCTAAATGGGTTAATCACGTTTTAGAACGTAAGCCTGTCAAAATCTTAACAAGCAGAGTGACGACCAGTAGGAAAGGTAATGGGTTAAATTGTTTGATTTTTTTGGTTAGTTGTAGGTTAAGAACTAAGTTGATTTGATTCCACTCGAGAGGGCTCTCTACTCCAATGTACAAGGCCTTAATCCGCACAATATTTATTACTTTTAACTTTTATTACTGATATATATTTACGAGTACAAAGTCGTTAAACCGGGTATCGAACCGCCACTATATCAGGTTATAAATCTTGCGGAACACTCCGGACATAAAGCGGTCCTGTTGACCCTCGGGTGGGAACAGTCGTTATATTATTATTACTACTGTAAGACGGGTTATTGATAAGATGATATCTATCGGCTTGTAACACCGTTTATGGAGGTAATAAAATAATTATTTAGGTCAGTAGAGATATAGAGGGATGCTTGGAGGCCAGTAGTTGGTTTGAAAAAAAAGGCCGTATGCCACAGAACACTTTAGATTTTATTTTAATGTTATCTATTAACAAATATAAAATCTCGCATAAATAAAACACTTAAGTAAACTGGGTATGTAAAATTACCATAAATATTTGTTCCGCGTGGAAATCGAATTCAAGACAATCGCGTGCACTTCACTAATATATATATTCGCTTAGCCTTTGTTCCAAACTATGTTGGAGTCGGCTTCCAGTCTCACCGGATGCAGCTGGATACCAGTGTTTTACATGGAGCGACTGCCTATCTGACCTCCACAACCCAGTTACATTGGGTATTAACACGATACCCTTCGGTAAGACTGGTTGTCAGACTTTCAAGCTTCTGACTACTGTTAACGACTGTCAAAGATCTTTCGAAAATGACAGCCGGGACCCACAATTTAACGTGCCTTCCGAAACACGGAGGAACTCGATATGTATAAGATGGTCACCCATCCACGGAACAACCTCGGCAAGCGTAGCTTAACCTCAGAGATCGATCCGTGCGGCTGTTGTAAACTAAGCCACGAGCTCCTCTGTGCACGTGCACTTCACTAACAACGACTTAAATTTGTACTAGGTAGCCCGCTTGAATTATTATGGACTCAAGGCCTAGCCCCTCCCGCTCGTTTGGGAGGAGACCCTTGCCCTGCAGTGGGACAGTAACGGTAAAAAAAAATAAACCCGCTTGAATTATTGTTAACATCCCCTATTTCAGTTTATTAAAAAAGAAGTAGCCTATGTTTAGTCCTGTGCATTTACTTTATAATTACGCTCAATAATAATATCATTGAAATTGATTCTTCAATTTCGTCCTGAAAGCAAGCCAGGCATACAGATCATATTTATAACACTAGTATAAACCACAATACCCCTTAAACCCCACAATAGTTCATAACCTACATGCAAAGATCAACGACCGCTCACATAACACGATCACATCGAGGCGGCACAACACTACAGCTTCGATTACCAGTCGTGATCGACTTGAGGCGCAGCTCTTACCATACACGCTTCAGGTAAAGCTGTGACGAAAGTGGGTAAACATATGCGAGATGGTGGATATTGGAAAGTCTTGAACGATTTGTGGCAGGAAAGGTTTATTTTTAATTGATTTTATACTTATAAGTATAGACATGTGTTTATAGCTTTGTGTCGTTACACTCATTACCTACATAGTTAAATAAAAGTATTAGTTTTATAATTTTTAAAAATCATTTTGACTAACGAACGAACGAACTTTTTACACGCGATTTAATGAAGCAGTATAGTCCATTGAAATGGAAAAAAATTTAGACGTTTTGTAACTAGAACTAGACTAGAAAAGCAGTTAAATAATATAATCGAAATAATTATATAGCAACAGACAAGCAATCATCAATGGCGTAACTTAAAAACTGGGCCAATAAGTAAAATATCTTCATTTAGAGACTGAAATGACAGTGAGTAGGCAATATCTGTTGTTTCCGTCTAGATAAACTTTTATTATAATTATTATCTGCTACTTGGACTTACCGATCGTTTATCGTCAGAAGATAAATTTACAGATAAAGGGATTAAAATTGCTTCAAGCAATTACTATGACTTAAAAAATATACCAGCACTCGGCTTTTCTTCTGTACATTACATGCTCTGTGGGTCAGGTATCGATTAATCTCAAAGGTTCTATGTAGGCCGCACATGCCTCCCCCGGGACGCATTACACATTTAGCTCATAAGACCACCGAGTTTCGATCAAAACATCGCAAAATTTACGTAAAGGGTAAAAAAATCTACTTTGATAAATTATTCCCAGGTGTCGAAGCTTTTTTACTAAGACAAGAGACGGATCGATGATACCTCTAGTCTTGCAATGTTTTTTTTTTAAAAGCCAACACCAAGAATTGCTCTTGTGTCGCGACACAAGAGCAATTCTTGGTGTTGTCTTTTACAAACATAAAAACAACGGACACAAAGTCCCAGACACAACCACACCCGATACAAGTATTTGTGGATCGCAGAAACATGTGTTCCGTGTGGGAATCAAACCCACGACTTCTCATCTCATTGGTAGTGGTGTGGCGACCAACTTCACCACTGCGCCACAGATGTTATATTATTACAAAATATATGAAATACCATAACTAGAGCACAAAACTGAAGCTGCCGTTTGATGGCAACCATTTTGTTCCCTCCAGTTCCCATGGGACCCTTGAACTGCCAATTCTAGGCTATAACCATAAAAATATGATTGTATACGAAATTGCCCATCAAAATACCATCGCTTTAACAACATCCGGAATTGTTACTCAAGCCAGTTGTTTTAAACGATTTGATAAAAATAATGAATACAGAATTTCTAAGCTGTTTATAATTAAGACGATTTATTTACAATTATTTAATTTTAATCTATCAATAATACTGGTCATTAATACATATATTTTTTAATATAGTAATAACTAAAACGAATTTCAAATATGACAAAAATAAAAAAGTTATTTAACCGTTTGCAGGGTTACACCTATTTTTGTCTCGAGGAGATTAAGTTTATAAATATATTTGTATGTACAATAAATTATTTGTGAAATTACCAAATTATGGTGAATATTAATATAAAAAAATAAATACACAGATAAATCTAGAAAAAAGTGTTTGAAAGATAAACACACCTTATCTTAAACTAATTACTTTTACGTATTGATAATAACATCGTAACCTATTTGCTACTTTATTACATAATTCTTTCAAACACGATAAGCCATTATCTCTTTGAAAATAAATACATTTATCACTAATGGTATCTCTCACTCGGCAGGCGGACTTCGGAAGAACAACATGACTAAAGTCGCAGTAGTCACCGGTTCGAATAAAGGCATCGGCTTTGCCATTGCCAAGGCGTTACTGCAGAATTTCAACGGTGCAGTCTACGTCACGTCTCGAGATGATACCAGGGGAAAGGAAGCTGTGAAGAAACTCAACGAACTTGGCCTCAAACCGGAGTACCACCAGCTCGACGTCACCGACAAAGACAGCATCACTAAATTCAGAGATCACGTCAAGGAGAAATATGGTGGCATTGACATCCTAGTGAACAATGCAGCTGTTGTCACCGGTTCTGACTCCTACGAAGAATCTAAATACGTCGTCGATATTAACTATTTTAGCAATCTGACGGTCCACGATATTTTGTACCCGATAGTGAGAGAAAATGGAAGGATTTTGAACATTTCTAGTGACTGCGGACATCTATCTAACATAAGGAATGAGTACTGGATCAAAAGGCTGTCCAGCAAAGACTTGACTGTGGACGATGTCAACGAATTCGTCAACTGGTATTTGGAAGAAACGAAGAATGGAACTTTCGACAAGGAGAACTTGGCTGATGATGGAACGATAGCTTCATATAGAATTGCGAAGGTTGCTTTGAGTGCAGTCACATTGGTGCATCAGAAGGAACTGGCGTCACGGAACATTTCTATTAACTCCCTTCACCCAGGCTTGGTGCAGACAGACATGACTCATGGAGTGGGTTTCTACAGCGCAGACCAGGCTGCAGAGGCTCCACTGAAGGTATTATTAGAAACCCCAGCAACTCTTAAAGGAGCATACGTGTGGTACGACGGCAAACCCGTAGATTGGTTCGATTCTAAAGCCGATTATTACTTCAAGATCAAAACTTTGGACGGCAAGATTTAAAAGTCTATCGATAATTGTGATAAGCGATTTTATTCTGAGAGGATTATTTAAATGTATTCTTTATTCATTGTACAACTACAATCAGCTAGTGTTTATTTTGTGAAGTTTTGATTAAATTGAAGCGAAAATATTTTTGTTAATACAACTGTGTTATGAATTTATTCTCGTGTTTATAAATCTGAGATATCTCTGTGACAAGTGGTTTCATCGCAAATAAATTATATATTTTTGTGATTCGAGTGTGTTAATACAATGTCACCTTCAAATCTTTTGTTTTAATGTATTTTATTTATTTAAGTGGCTACCTTTTTTATTCATTGCTGAATACGAAATTCACAAATCCATTTGTGTGTAGAAGTAATTCTACAGGATTAGTTAATCCGTTTTTGTAATTGGCTGGTTTTTGTGAACGATAATTAGTGGTTACTGAAGTGTTATATTTTATTGAACTAGTTCTTATGAATGTCGAGGGTTTCGATTCATATCTTAAGTCAGAGTCAATTTGAAGTCTAATAAAAACATTTTCTCAAATTATATAGCTAACCTAACAGACGGTCGCCAAAACGATACCTTGTTAGATAATACATAAACTGATAACTTTCTGCTTACTCATTAACGAAATAACAAAAGATAGTCACGATTTGAAAATAAAAATTGTTTTAATAACAAGACTGATAGATAACTCATATCTTTTAAACTTGCGCGTTGCATGCCACTTCATAGTATAAAGCGAAGTCGCTTCCCGCGTCTGTCCCTATGTCTGTATGCTAAGATTTTTAATCTAAACATCGGATTTTGATGCGGTTTTTTTTTCAAATAGGGTGATAAGGCGTTTTTGTAAAATAACTGTATAAATCGGGCGAAGCTGTGCCACTAGTTTATTATATAATAAAATACGGGAATTAAAGAAAACACGCAGTTCACCCCTACCTATCAGACTAAATAAACATATTTATCAATTCGTTTAGAAACTGCATATGGGTGAAAAAACCAAAACAGTGTAACACCTACACGACGTTTACTACTAAGACAGTATATTTATGAATAGTAAGACAGTACAAAGTTCAGCTAGTTAGAAATGTATCCAAGCATTATTATAGTCCAGTTACGTATCACCGTCTGTACTAATGTTTACCTTCCATCTGTCTGTATGTAGTGTCGCCAGGCTTTCAGGTAAAGCCGGACATTGTCAGGTCTATGGTCATAATTAATCGGCTTTTGTTTAGTAATTTTATCATAAAACATAATATGATGCTAGATAATTTTCAAGACAATGGTAGTCTAGGCTCATTAGATTATATTTGTAACAGAATATAGCCTAACAGATTAAGAAACCGACATTCGCATTTATAATATCACAGATGAGTAGTTGATCGGTCCTCTTTCGCACTCACAAACAGTGTCATCGAGAATTAAGACTACTGCATGGCTGATTCAAAAATAAAGGTATTGTAAAAGTAAGTACTAATCTGGCGATAATTCACCTACTGTATTTGACCATCATAAGTATATACTTGATTATAATTATCTAAGTATACAAGTCAATATATATTTGTGAAGTATATATTGATATACTTGACTTAAATGAATTATTGATTTGATTTAGAATTTTTCGAGTTACCAACTACCACCACGCGAAATTTTATACAAAAAAAAATTATTTTATCAAAATAATGGCCTTTTTACCCAAATAAGCTAATAATTCTGTCCGGCTTTTCACCACGAAAAGCTGTCAACCGCGTCTGTATGTCCAACTAGCGTTGAGTTAGTTCTCAACGTTTCATGTTTGTGCCGACAACTTTTGATTACGTCCAAACGTTACTCGACTCCATGAGCTATTGTTTTCACAAATTGGACTACACTTGTTTTCAGACTTTCACTCTAGCTAAATTACTTTCACTATGAATTTAGTTAGATAGGTCTTTTTTGTCTAGACCAGAATTACTTTTGTTACTTAAATGTTTGTACTGTGATCTATGTTTGATGTTAGAAGGACTTTATTATCATAACTTTTAAACTTTCGCGTTGCATGGTTAATATATAATAGGATACGGAAATTAACGCGAACACGTATTTTACATTGAAATGCCTAACCTTTCGGCGCAGGTTACGCTCGCCGTGGTTGCAGGCTCACTTCTTTATTTCAGCGAAATAGGCAATGCGACTTATAATACTGTCACGGCACATGAAGGTACACAACAAAAATTCTAAACTATAACAGGAAGATTGTATTCAAAAGCAAAACATACCGAAAACGCGAAACACTGACTGTGGCAAAGAATACCGTAGAAAAAGAAATAAAAAAATTGTATAAGCATTGCAGCAATTCCCACAAAATTCCTTACCAAACATTTTCGCAGCAAAACCATAAAACTAATGACGCATACAATCCTTCTAAAAAGAAATAAACAACGAAATGTGCAACATCACAAGAACATTGCAACAAAGTAAAATAATATAAAATGTAACATTTATCGACGAACAACCGACGCAAATGATTGACGGAACATTGACGCGGCACGGACGCGGTACGGACGCAATACGGACGCGATATGTTGACGCGAACATATTACACGTCAGCGTTTCTTGAACCGCGAGACTGATGGAAATGTAGCCCTTTTTCATAAACCATTCTCAGTTCTGAGATTGTTCGAGAATTTGTTATTAAAGGATTGTCTTGCTTGAATGCAATGATATACTATTTTTATGAACTTAACTGAATACTTTCTCAATCAAAATATTTCATGCTTTGCCATCAAACAGGGTATTATCGAAAAAATTCAGTCTATAATAGGTATTTTAAAATAACTGATCCAACATTCGAAATTCCATGTCGAGTTAAGAGCAATTAGTAAAATAGTATGACGAAGAATTGAATTCTTAACTAATATTATTACTTAGATCATTTACCAGTTTGCGAGCGATCTCGCCACAGATTAATAAATAGTATCTCACGCTCAAAAATTTTATTTTATGTACACCCAAAAAGATTCGATCCCAGAAAAAATTAACTCCAAATTCCTATTATTTTCCGGCTTCAGACTTGTATCAAAATTAAGTATAGCTTATGATAACGGCTATAGTATAGTAATTTTGCGTATAACCCTACAGTAACAATATCTAGTGCATGACTGATGGAACAATTGAGTGTTGTATTGTAGATGTTTGTTCGGTTTAAATTCAAGCGATCATTTACTGTAATTAAGTGATCTGTCTTGTGTCAGCGTTTCTTTAGCTAAATGGAAGATTGCTGCTTCAAAGTACTAACTTAAATCACTGAACAATTTATGTTCCGTTCTCATTTCGAAGAAAGTCTATTTTTATATGTATTCGAGGGTTTTATAAATAATTTTCACGTATTATTGTCTCTCTGTTCAGGTCGGTCTCCTTGGTTAGACAGAAGTCTCGAATATTTTTCTTTCGTTCAAGGTCTAGAAAGTTGCTTTATAATGTTGGTCTTTCGATAAGTGCTACATATCTGGCCTTATTTCGGTCAATTTACAGAAAATCACATTCAACTATCTAAATTTTTGCGAAGCACTATCCATTAGTAAAATCCGCATGAAAATGAATACAGTAGTTTTACAAAGCGACGGATTCTGTCTAAACAGTGTTGTTACATGAGATACGATTATCAAATTATAATTATGTCATAGCTGCAGTAATAAATACACACATAACTTCGATGTTTACCACACACGCTGTTTACAAATCTTCTTCTTCTTCTTATCGTACGGTTAGTGGTCAACCTAGTGTCAATGTTGTTCAAGCCGCCCGAAGGCCTTTGACGTGGCATAACGACTGTTATCTTAGTAGACAACGACCGGGACCGACTTTTTACGTGCCCTCAGCCCAGTTCAAATACCACTATGCGGTCACCCATCTATAGAATGACCGCGCCAACGGTTGCTTAACCCACAGATCGTTTACCGACCGGTGAGCGCAACCAAATGTAAACAAATCATATCATACAGTATATCTGTAACAAAGTTAAATTTCTACAGAAATGTCATTCCTTAATTCCTTCAAGTCGGCAATCTTGTATCTCAAGTCTTAGAGCTTGATAGTAATGAATAGGTTTGTAGAAATGTGTCAACTTGTACTACGTCCTGAACGACGGAGTTTGATAGTTCATTATCAAGGTCAAGTGAGGTCAAGTTGGTTTGATTTTTACTAAAACAATATATTTTTATTTATATTACACTTACTTTGGCTTCGTGTATTTAGTGATGGGTGAAAATTGTGATTTAAAGGAACAAAAAAATATACATTACACAGTGGTATTTGTAACCAATCTTAAGTTCGGTTACCAAATCTTTCTGATAGAGTCTTCCTTTCAAGTTACTTTAAGATTTTAATGTTATTCTTAGCATTCTTAGTAACAGATATTAAACAATCACAAAAAAAATAATATACCTACAGGAAAAAGTCATAAATATCACTATCTTAGAATGCATATTGATGTAATCTTAAATATCCAAAGGTCGTGAGTTATCAAACAAGCCGACCACACAACAGAATCTGTGTATTTACGTGAGTATGTTTAGCATATACATATGATTGTGTATTATCTAACAATTTTAATCTAAAGGTCATTGCCACTCCCTACTGACGCTAGCCTACAGAAAAGTAAGTATATTTTATTGGTCTTAAACACCTGTCAAACCAATTTTGAAAATGTCTGGACGCCATACATGGGTATATTAAGAATCTACTGGAGAATCCAAAATATAACTTGTGCTGAACCTTACAGGCAAGACAAATAAGACGATTCACCATCAACGACTATGGACATCTATGAAAAAGTAATCAGCGCTGCCAGCGTGTTATGCAAAATGTTCAAATTATTTTATACTAGCTTTTACTCGCGAACTTGTCCGCCATTTTCCCTTGGGAATGCGTCATTTTTCCGGGGTAAAAAGTAGCCTATGTCCTTTCTCGGGTAACAATATATTTGCGTACCAAATTTCATGCAAATTGGTTCCGTATATAGTTTAGGCGTGATTGAGTAACAGACAGACAGAGTTACTTTCGCATTTATAATATAAGTATGGATGATAAACGCTCCAATATCGATAGTTTCGAGTGTAGAAAATCGCGCTACTGACTAGTACACAAAACTTAGTGCTCATACAGAACTATCTAATTCATCAACACATTAATACATTCAGTAATTATCAGAGCTCAAAATTCTCGATAATACACCACAACCGGGCCCACAGAACAACGCAACATTGCTCGCTCACTACGAATTATTCATAACCACTAATACATTTTGTGAAAGTACAGCCAAGTTCTTCTGTTGTACAGTTTAACGAGATTTCGTTGAGCTGTCTTAATTGTTCTTTACTCTGCTATAACTGTTGATTTTGTTATTGATAGGTCGATGAGACTGTCAGGAAGGACTTTCAGAGAGAAGGGAATTGGCGTAGAAATTCTGTAGCTGAGTTTGGATATTGTCACAAGGCTATAGTATCGTTTCTAATTTGTATAAACGGCACCAAAGTATGAATGAATACAAATTTTGGGCACGTGGGCACTCGTAAGACCATATATCATATACCTCTAGCCATCGTATTCGGTTTGTCTCTCCAAGTGAACCTCATACTTGTCTTTTATTTGCTCTCGGTCAGTTTCTATACACAAACATAAAATATACTTTAATTCCGCCACTCCTATAACCCACTGGGCAATCAAAATTTGTATTCAGATAGGCAACCAAAATTGGTTTCAATTTGTATTCAGATTAAGCACTAAAATTTAATTTGACGCTTAGTATTATGAAGATCTTATAGAAACAGCAGTTTTATATTCATAAATATCCAAAAATTACCAAAAGCACTTAAAAACTTGCCTACCTACCACACACCTAAACAATTTCCACCACCATAACTTGGCCCCCACACTCCCATACCGCATTAACACATCAGCCGGCGCAGGTTTTTGTAGGGCGTTTTTACAAAGATTGTTTTAATGTAAACATTGAATATCACGGGCGCTTGTTCCCTGCATTATTTATTTGACGCTACGCTTTGCATGAAGCTTCTTTGTAAGGAAAATACGTGAAAAACAGGACAAAGATTTATTATTAAAATGGCGAGATCGTGTTTTTGTTTGTAACGTGAGATAAGTAATTGATGTTTGTTAATATTATTTGTTTTGATATTAATTTTAAGGTAGTGGCTTACTCTACCAGATTCAAAATATAAAAAAGAACTTTAGTTTTGTGTGTAGCAGCAAAAAGAGGGTAATAAGAAGTTGTATCACTATATAGTATAAAGCGAAGTCGCTCTCCGCGTCTGTTTGTAAGTTATACGCGAGCGAAGTTGCAAAAATGCTTTAGTTTTTATACTCGTCTTTCAATTGATGCGGAGATGGTGAGTACACTGTTCTTCTGTACACAAATAAACTAAATAAAACTTTAATTCCATCAATTTTAGAACACGTTAGGCAACCAAAGTGTATTAAAATTTACTTCTTTTGTGATAAGAACATCCATGAGCATTTTTAACCGACCCGGAAATCGTACACTCTACCGCAACAGAATGCTTGTGGGAATCGAACCCACGGCCTCCCGACGCAATAGTATCTAGCGGCGTCATAACTTAATCACGAAGCATTTGATTCAAATCAAAAATCAACTGCACCCAATAACTTTCAAATCAAAATCTCGAGTCAGTACTTAACATTTAATACGTCAGTAATAATTTTATTTTCTTTCAAGGTGCTTTAGTATCGGGAGGCGGGTAAGTCAATAAATCGCTTCGTTGCAGGCAATTTGGCGCCAAGCCTGTTCCCAACGTTCATTCCGTTTTCTAAATAACTGCATAATTCGATTTTTATATTGGAAATAGAGTTCCTGGTTTTATTACTCTAATAAACTATGTACAGTATTATTTTATGCGTTATTTTGCTCTAGTTTTCTTGACGTTTCCAGAATAATTTTAGAGGGGTGATTCTCTACAGTCGGTACTATCGAGTATCGAAAGTTTGAAATTTAAAAAGTACAGCTAAAATAGTTTTTACTGCACCCATTAGAGGCGCTGATAAGTTTTTTTAAGAAAATTTCTAGATAGCTAAGCCTGTTGTTGATAGTTGTAGAGAATTACAGTACAGGATTCTAACAACCTGCCCTAGTGTGTGAAGGCTTCTTAAAACATCTTGTACCTAATACAATTTACATCTTTTTGAATAAAAAACCTAGTATTTTTATTAATAAGTACTTAAGTTTTAATCTAATTAACATTTTCATATTTTACCTTACGTTCAAGTTTTTCATCTATCAGTGTTAATAACTTAAAATAGCAAATCAGGAACGTTTACAATTTTATCATATTTTCCTTTATAATATCGCATAATTTCCGTTATCAAAGCGACAAGATAATTGGATAGTGATTGCAATCAAAACTGATACGTGAATCGAAAATAAATCACATTTTATAACCAACGCTTTATCTCTTTGATATAAAAACTACGTATTTTTAATTATATATCCTCTTTGAGACGACTTTGTGCATATAGTACTTTTAAAAAGAAAATATATTATCAAATGAGAGTAAAAAATACATACATCTTTGATTGGAAATTGTCCAAAGACATTATTTTCATTTCATTTAAAATAAAATTTTGTAAAATAAGAAATGTCTCGATATTTCTATAAGCTTAGTCGTATAGTTTTATACGATTAGTATTTTTTCCCGTAATAGTTCCTTACCTTTTTCTACCAGTTTTGTTTGTTATTAATTTGATATTTTGTAATAATTAGATAAATCGTATCTTCGTATAATCGTAAATCAAGAACAATATTACTATGTAGGTATATAAACAGTGCCTTTAAACTAGAGCACAGTACATTAAACGTTTGAAAGCAGCTCGTCAATCAAAACCACCGCAGATACGAACAGAACGATCAAACTAACATTAAAACTAAACTTACACAATAACAATAATTCAAACTTTACCTTCTTCATAACCAATTTCCTCAATTCTCGTGTCTTTTCCAACAAAACAACCATTGAAATTTCAACCCTAAAGTCTTCAATCCAAGGTGTGTTTTTGTTTAACAGTGTAATGCCACAGAGTGAATATTAACACAAGTTAATGGAGTAATGGTACTCGTACGTATGAATAATGCACGTATCGAATTAAAGCGAGCCAACTTTTGTTCTGTTTACACTGGAATTAAAAAGTTTTCAGCGAGAGGGAGGCCACCATTGAATTCTCGAAAGCGGCAATTTCCGCAGAAAGGGATGACATACGAAATAAGAGTTGAGACGGCTTAGTACACAAAAAAATCAGATTAAATAATCGAGTCGATGTAATTCGACCGAAACGTCGGGTGAACATATAAGGTATTCTAATCATTAATTTTCAATCGCGGTTAAGACCCGTTACATTATAATATTAAGTATACAAGTCGCGACAGTTTTAAATCGTTAATAAATAAGTATGTTTATCAGTTATTTGGTTACCATAGTACAAGTTTTGTTTAGTTTGGAATCAAATGTACCTGTGAGAGTTGTCCAATAGCATTTATTTATTAATTTGGTACATTGAAATTTTCTTCTTACTGTTCTAAATAAAATTGCATTAAAAAGCATTTTATTCCTATCTCTGCTTACTATGGTATCTTAAACTTAAGAAACATAATAAATAAGGAAATAAATCTTGTTTAAAACACCAATAAATCTCTTGTTATGTTCATTCTTGTGCCAAATCCTAGCAAAACATAATTGGTATGCGTAAAGTGCAGTACCGAGTGCACTGTACCAGCCTATATACTCAACATATCAAAGCTTGCACTCTTATTTTTCATTTTGCACTAATCTTCAAAGCACAGAGGTATTACCCAACGTACCCTGCCGAAATACCCTCCCGTAAACCCTCAAATAGAGTGTGTGAAACCTAATGTGACGTGGTTATGTCAGGAGCGGCGAAATTAGATGCGCGACGAGAGGTTTGGGGTTATTGTGCCCCTGCGAAGGGGTGCACGGGAGTGCTGAGGGGTGCAAGGGGGTGCATTGTGATCTAGTTCCTCCATGGTAAAGTAAATCCACGGTAATCTTCTGTGGTTGAAGGAAATTGAATTCTTAACTTCACAGATTCGGGTTACTGCATGCGCTAATCTCGGGATGTAGTTTGATGTTCCATGCTGCTAACAGTTAATCCTTTATTAATTTGAAATTGTGTTGGACGGGTTTGTTAAGTGCTTTTGTTTATCCTACCATGTTTAAGGTGACTTCTCATACAAGCAAGCCAATAAGTGTCATGTTACTATTGCGTATACATAATGTTAAAACTGTCTTTATAATTTGTTTTAAAGATGTGAGTTATTGAAAAAGACCTTTTCTAGATAGACTGATGGGTCTATTTATGTATAAAAACTTAAGACTAAGTGCAAATATAGAAAAGTTTAAACCACTTAAAATCATTGCGTCGTACGTCACTGCTAAAATTTCTACACAACATTTTTAAACCGTAATTCGGTGCAAATGGACTGTACTTATAGGTCTCAAATTTCAGCTTTAAAAATGTATGTTTTAAGCTTGAATATAAAATATTTTACAGTACCCGCGTCGCACATGATATCGTTAGAAAGCTTTTAAAAAGATGAGTCGAGGTTTCATTTACAAGTTTTTCACATTAAGCTATGTTTTCCAAACATAGACGCAAAGTGACGAGGAATGTTCGGCCTTCAGTTGTTTGTGTGTGTTTATAAAATTGAGACGTGTTGAAGAGAGAAGTGAATTTGATAGTGATGAATAAATTATGTCTTTATTAAGTTATTGGAAGAGGGAGAAAAATATTTTAAATCAAGTACTAACATAATAAGTGAAGAATGTTTTTTTATTTAATTATTGAATAATATTAACGTTGGCAATGTCAAAACAAATAGACATCAGTATGGTTTTCAGCTTATATCTATTTTATTTATAGGTACTAGTGCTTAAATAGCAAATAAAAAATTTGCAAATTCGTTAAAGCGCAATATCAGGGACTACTCAACCAATATTTGGATTACTCTATCAAAATTGCAAAGATGAATTTAGCCACAGATACTAGTATGTACTTAATCTTATACATATATAAAATTTCCATGTACCAATGTTAGTTATTGTTCTCCTCTGAAACGGTTTGACCGATTCTTATGAAATTTTGTGAGCGTAATGAGTAGGTCTGAAAATCGGCCAACATCTTTTTTTCATTGTCTACCGTTAACATTCTTTTTTTATTTATATTGCAAAACAACGTTTGCCGGGTTAGCTAGTTATTACATATGTATATAATGTTGAAATTAGCTAAAGCCAGCCAGAACCACTAGTACACAATTATTTCGTTAGTGTTACTAATTTATTACCTAGGTAGAAGCGAGGCTGGCCAAAAACCGGGGAATGAATATTTAAACGCTGGTCCAATACTGGCACGGAATCAGATTGGGGGAAAGAATTCAAATAATTAACGGTAACCATTTTTATCAGCGCTCCGTCCGTTTCCTGTCCATTATTCTTTCGAGCCTTCAGACTTTTGACTTACAAATCAAAGCCATAGAGGTTTTTGTCTGTAATATTATCTACTTAAAAGATTACCTGGGTTAAAAAGTATCGTGTATGTAAATTCAGGCTATAAACTACCAGCTGTGTAGCAAAATTACATCAAAGCTATGCAGTAATTTTAGCGTGATTGAGTTACGAACTATTCCATAATATAACCTTCATTTTGCCAAATATGTGAAGTATTGGTCTTGTCTTATTTATACTATTAAGATTATTCTGTAATGGTACAGTCAGCTCCTAAAGTAGCTGAACAACTTCATATTTTCAAAACCTCTGTGTTACGTAACTTTAATAAATAACTGATCAAAATAGAATAAGTTAGAATTAATAATTTCAAATAATGGCAAAGGTTTTTTCCGTGGAATAATGTGCACACTTCAGTATATAGGGTTTCAAAAGATTGGGTATGATCAGCTACTTTTGGAGCTGACTATACATGGTAGTAGCACTGCAAATGGCAAAACGCAAGTATTTCATACGTATCTTACCCTCGCCTTATATAACGGGTGTGATATTATCTAACTGTCCAGTGAACTATCCACTTTCAAATCTTCCCTCAACACAAGGACCGCATCAAACGTAATCTAATTCTGTCTAAGTTCCCAATAATCTGGCTAGCTTTGTCCGGCTAATGGCTAATGCACGAGATTAGCTTCCATGTAATACCGGACATCGCTGATTGATGATGATAATGCAGTGTTATTGATATGCCGTCGATCTGTGAGAGATGTAAAGGATGAAATGAAATAGGTTTTAAATACATGTATACTTAACTAGATTTTGTCCGCAACTTTGTCCGCAAGTGTTATATACACCGGCGTTTATATTGCCAATACATGTAATGTAAATAATAAATACACACAACGAGAGGTAACAACTTAGAAGTTCTGAAAAGATGCTTGCTAAACTGTTAAAAAATTAAAGAGATTTTTTTCACTTTGCACGGCTATCACACTTCAGGCTAATTTCGAGCATAAGCCATAGAGAATTTCAAATTGGAAATATATCAAAACGTATAGGTAGCGCTTTTTTGTGTATGATTAAAAATCAAGGAGATTACCTATTGCCACTATCCCTGTTACTCGGGGTACTATTGATTAATATTCTGAATAAAAATTGGAAAAGACCTGTAGTACTTTACCCAAACCGGGAATCGGGTCCACGACCTCATGTATTGCAGTCGGATACACTGCCGACTCCGCCCTAGCGGCAGTCAGTCTGTAGTGACCGCACATTCTATACTATTTATTCCTAAATTATAAATTTCTAAGGACTCCACACAACATAAAACCATTTACACCAAAACAAAGAAAAAATGCTAAACCCACAAAAAACACATCCAAAAATGTAAATCCCCAAGCAATTAACGTACAGCAAATCAGTCACAATATTTCAAAACGCCATATTACATACCTACCATCTGCGTCCGGGCCCGTCCCGCCGCCGCGTCGCTCCCGTGACGGGGTCGTCACGGTTACGTACACACGTCACTCGTATATACCAGAGTTCAGGAACACTGGGTGAGTAGGTCTGAGTCATTGTTATTGCGAGGTTTCCGGGGTGATATTTTGTGCGGCCTTATGTGTATTTGGGAAAGATTTTGTAGAATATAATATTTAGATATTTAATGAGTGGTTGGGTTCATATTATTTTCTTATTCTGGTTGTGACGTTTAGATATTTAACAAATGTTTTTTTTTACTTAGTTTAACTACCAAAATATCAGTGTGCAGTCAATTGATAATTGCTTTTAATATTTGAGGCAATTTCTTCGGTTCCAACTTAATTTTTTCAGAAATGTAGGTATATGGCGTGACAGGATGATTTCTTTTAAATAAATCTGCGACGCAATCAGCTTCAATTCAGTAAATTTCTAAACTTTGTGACCTTTTAATTTTTATTCTGTTGGTCTAAAAACACTTTACTCAATAGTTACTCGTTTCTTGAGCGTTGCATGGTACTCGATTGTTACCCGATATTCGATAGTAATGCGATACTGAACAGACCTTTATATTATTAAAAAATATCCATCAAAACACAAAATGTTTATGTTCATTATTTTAAGTCTACAATTTATTCTGAACAAAGTCCTATTTAATTTCACATCACGTCCTACACTAACACAAACGCTGTATTTTCACAAAAACCGTCGCAGCAGTTTATGCAAATAGCGCACACATACTAACACACACATAATTATGCACATATTTCGTGTTTGAACCAACATTTTTATTTTAAAAGTTAAGTGCAGCCACCGGCAGTGTTTCTCTTTGCATTAACTTTATTTAAGTATTTTTTTCTGTTATGTTGTTATTTATAACCGTAATGTAAGATTGTTGGTTTTAGATAATGCTTGTTTGTGGAGTTGAATGTTTTTGAGTTAAGCATTTGTAGTTAATTTAAAATTCAGTTTTCGTATTTTAGTGACGTCACATTTTTGTTTTGTAGTAACTGTTATATAAAACAGATGCAGATGATTTGATTAAGCAGTTAACTGAAACGTAAACATTGATGGATTTAATAATTGTAGTTAAATGTTATTACCATTTATACTCTCGCTTTACCTACTACTTTATTTGCAATGAATGTAGAGCAAATAAGCAATGTTTAAAAAAATTACGGCTAAAGTATTGCAATTGCTGTTTGTAAAAAAAGCTTTGTTTTCTGGTATTTTTTTACATAATATTTTTTTTTCTCAAATAGTATCACATTTAGAAATTATAAAATAATAAAAAATAATTAACTTCATACCTCACTACCGCGTTACAAATAAAATTAACCAAGCACTACAGGGTGTAAAATAAAACGTTTAAGACTTCAAGAAAATCTTCGCGTAGAAAACTGTTGGTGTATTTAGTCGTTTATTTAGTTCGCTTGTAGCTTTATAAGGAACCTTGTTAATGAGCTGGAAACTAATTATTTATTCAACAAGTCTAGACTTGTCTGATGGTGTTATGTTTGTGTTGTACCATTAGAAAAGCTAAGATTATAAGTGGTGTACATGCTGTTTATTCATAGATAAATTAATTCTTGCAATAGAGAGTAAAGTGATTTTGTTAAGACTTGCTTGACTTGGATGTTATCTTGGAAAAAACATTGATAAAATATACTCAAATGACTTGATAATACCTTTACTGTGTCTATATGTCTCTTTGCGATAAACTAAAAAAACACGTATTTTTAACTTTTGATTTTCATCAGTAGATTCCCGAGAAGGCTTCAGTGTACCTACTATACATCAAAAATTACTTTTGCGAAGCCGAAATGGAAATTAAGCTTCCAGGTACATAATTACGAGTCGACCTTCACATGAAAGTATTTTCTTAAAACAACCCTAATAGTTAACATCTATCTGCGTGGCCATATCATTTTATTTCATTAAAATTATTTGTTACCACAAATACCCTTCCATTATCACCAATATTCAAACTAATAGTAGCAGATAGCTATCATATCACTTCCCTAAGTCGTACACGTGTTTGCAACATATACATAGATGTAGGGATCAAGCAGCTTGTTCCCTAACTCCCCGGCCAAAACATTATCATTACAAATCTTCCATCATCTTGACATGGATGTGACAGCTACAACAGCGGCAACACGGCGCAACAGGAGGCAACAGGCGGCAACAGGGAGCAACAATTTACAGTAGCGAGATTTTCTGAAGACGGTACCTACTATTGATAAGCATTTGTTTCATATTTAAAATGATGAAGATCTTTCGTTTTACAAAATTTGTCGAAAGTCTCAGTGGACAATATAGTGGTAACAATTGCAAAATAAAGTAAGCAAGTAACCCGAAAAATGTACTTTAGAGCAACGAGAGGAAAATTAAGAAAAGGAAGAAAAAAAGAAGGAAGATTAAGAAAAACTTTAATTCGAACAGTTGGTGGAAGGTTAGATTTACACATTCCAGAAATCCTAAACGCAGCAAAACAGCAACAAATGTATGTATCTTGTGACCAAATGCTAATAAAATCATTGTCTTTGAACCTCCCATATCCCATAACGTATAAAAACTTACACGTTATTTTAAAACCACCAATCCACAAACTAGTGGCGCGATCAGTTGCATACATAGCAACAAGACACACTGTTCAACACCGATCAATCAACGAGATACTACAATAAGTTATTGATGGAGAATCTTGTTCGTTTTCCTCATGGAGATGGAGAGCTCGTGATGAATTATCACATAGCGATGTGTAATGTGAAACTATGATGCGTTACCATCTGTCGAGAGTGACGCTTTAGAATTGATTGAATATCTTCATAGGTACATATGTATGTATATCTATAATGTTAGTTGTGAGCCATTCGTCCGGGGTAGAAAGGGGCTAGAAATGGACTTATAACCGTTGAAAGATTATTTAGTATTTTAAATGGTAGTAACATAACCTCTCCCTTGTTCGGGAAGAGGCCCTTGCCCAGCAGTGGAGCAGTAACAGTAAAACAATTCGAAGGAAAAGATGCATTCTAATTATTACAAGTAGAAGACGCTCGTTTTTAAGTAGTTTAACATTTTGTTATGCTTAAAAAACATTTCTATCAATTTAGCGGCCGTTTGAGCTGCGTCTGCTATTTTAGTTTTGGAGCGCAGTGTGGTGTTTCTGACCCTGTCTATGAGCCTAACACCCAATATGCTGCGCTCCATGGCTCGTTGGCAAACCTTGAGCCTGGACTTTTGAATGGATGTCAAGGACCAAGTCTGTGCGCCGTAGGTCAGTATGGGGAGGATACACATGTCCATGAGTCTACGCTTCAAGGTAATTGGAAGCTTGCCTTTCATCAAATGTTTCATTGCCCAATAGCTCCTCCAGGCATTTTCGATCCGTCTTTCAACTATATTATACTATCAATATCTTATACCTATTATTATTACATGTGCATATTTCAGTTAGAACAAAAATTCGACAATGCGATTGAAACAGAAACCAAAACCTACACATCTATATAAAATACACAGCCAACATTAACCATTCTCGGAAACACCAACCGAATCACGGAAAAAAATCCCCAAATTCCCAAGATTGGCATTATAGCATTTCGCCTTTGCCTGGCATAATGGAAAAACGGCGGGAAACGTCACGTGGCCGCCATTTTGCATAATTCGCAATTCCTCCGTGACGTCAATTTAATCGTTGAATCATTTTTAAATACGTAATAAAGTTATGAAGTTAAAACAAGTTGGTTTATTTCGAGACATACTGGATTGACAATATAAGTTCGGGAGAGAGTTTTTATTGCAAGAGTTCTGTTGTGGAAAGTTTGTCGTTCTCAATCAGACTTATTCGAGTTTTACGATGTTATGGCGGTGATAAGTTATCTTCGAGAAGAAACGCGGTTCGAATCGCACATGTTTTGTTTTGATAGAAATAGGTTTTGTAAAAATACATAAACAACTGTTGAACGCGGATGATTAATACTACAAAGCGTCTCTAGTTCATACATACTATAATGCGAAAAGACTTTTCCGCGACCTAATATGATCCATTAATTTCAGCGTTTGACTCTTAGTACTTTAAGAAGACGGATGTTTTACTTCGAATATCTAGGTTTGCTACACACATCTACACACTTTCGGATCAGGCCTTTGGTTCAGCAAAATTACCGGCTTGGTTTGTGTCGATCGGGTTCATCTTAAACATATTCGGTTTTGCCGCCCGGCTAGCGCCTTATTTAAAGAACTGATACAATTTTGTTCCACCATCTTTTTCATAGCTCGTTACTTTCACCATACATCCATACATCCTTACACCTCAAACCGCCACATCACCTCAATCAATACGTACATCTATGACAAGCAGTTATTGGCCCAATTCCCCACTATCACGTCGCGGCAGGCACATTAAGATGACTGTTTGCGGTCGCGAGCTCGCATTATCTACCTCGCGGCTGTTTATTTAGCAATAATCGCGAGTAGGTGTCGAGTACAAGGCTGTAGTTCAACTCTCATTGTGTTGTGGTGTTGAACATAGTGAATTGTTAAGGTTAAGTTAGAACTATAACTAACTAGAGGCCGCTCGCGACTTCATCCGCGTGGAAGCCTCGTGCCTTCCCGTGTAATTCCCTTGAGAACTCCGGAATAAAAATAGCCTATGTGTTATTCTGGGTCTTCAGCTACCTATATACCAAATTTTATCGTAATTGGTTTAGTAGTATGTGCGTGAAAGAGTAACAAACATCCATACATACATACATTCTCACAAACTTTTGCATTTATAATATTAGTAGGATTAGTGTGATGTAACTTTTTATTTATTTTTCTATAGTCGTTACCAGTAGTCAGAAGTTTAAAAGTCTTACTGTAGGATATCGTGTTATAACCCAGGTAACTAGAGGTATTAGGTGGAGGTACTAGGTGCAGGTCAGAAAAGCAGTCGCTCCATGTAAAATACTGGTACTTAGCTGCACCTGGTGAGATTGGAAGCCGACTCCAACACAGTTGGAGGAAATGCTAGGCTGATGATGACCATACGTCAAGGCAGCAATGTATGGAATAGTTACCATCAATTTGTACACTAGTTGTTTACTGATATACGCGCTCCTGAGCGCAAATCGCTTCTTCTGAGAAAACTTCTCTGAGCCCCGCTTTCTGAGGTACATTTAACGGTAGTTTATCTATTCAGTAGCGTTAAAACTTACATAAAAAACGGTATTGAATAGATAATCTACCGCTAAATGTACTCAGCAACCGGGAGTAAGACAGTTGGCTGATAATATAACAGATTAATGACACCACAGCATGTAGAAAACAATGATATGAAATTCTCAACTTTGTCATCTTATACAACAAGTAGTATCAACAGGCGTATTTCTTGCTCTAACTACACAGTAACAATGTCCGTTCGAGTGAGTTACTTGATTTAATAGTAGTTTAATAGAATTACGAGTCGGTTTGGAGTTCCCCAGGGTAATGAACGTCGAACTTGTCCCGGCCACCAGAGTTTTGATTAATCAGCCTTTTATTGAGTTTACACTGTGTAAGTGTACGATACTTGTTTAAATTGTTTTATGTTACAGATATTTTGTAAGTGATGCGAAAAGTAACAGAATTTTGAAAAGCTTTAATTTAAATATGAATATTATTGCACTAATTGTGTCAAGATACAAGGGTATAAGTGTACCTAACATTGAATTAAGCATAAATTAGAAAAAAACAAATAATAAGTCAATGTAAACATTACATTCAAATATATTTTCAGCGCTTGTGTATTTTATCCCAATCAAAACGCAAATCCCTCAGGGAATTTTTGATGTTCTTACACCCAATGGTAGCAACGTAGCATTTATCTTTACTACACTGTAGTGCCATGAACGTAATTGGTCAAAAATACATCACATATTTTACATTTTGATACATTAAACAACATTTTAGTGCTTAAACTCATGCAAAACTTCTCATGTATTTTAATCTAAAGTAGAAACAGTAAGGTTAACCATCTTAAATACTATCTCAAATCGCCTTTCCCTTAACACGCTTAGGACAATTAATCTATCTAAAAAGATAACTAACTTGCAAGTGTACCAGCACTTTTTCAATAGTTTATGAAAGGTGCACGATAGCGCGGTACTGACACTTAGTAATTACTTGCCCTCCCCCTCTTCACCCCCCAAATAACTACCTCCCCCCTCTTCCTTTGTCGCCACTTAAGTTTCTTGTAGGAAACTATTAATTCCTCGCAAGACTTAGAAAAGAATGGCTTTGTCGGACCTCGCGAAACGTCTGGCTTTCATTTAAAATCTATTTAAACATAATTAAATACTGCCCTCGTCTACTTTGTGAAAGTTTTACCGGTAGCTGCTTGAAATTAGATAAAAATGGATTTAAAATAAAAGATTTTTATAATTAAAGGCAATTTTCATCATAATTCCTATGAAGATGCACAGCGGTTCTAACTAGCTGTAATCCTTTAAAGGTACTATTTACTAAGGTATACTTTAAAGTATTCACCTCTCCTAATAGTATTATGTGTGCGAACTGCGATAGTTTAAAAACGTTAATATATCGTTTTTAATTTTTGCAACCTGCTATAAAATACTAAATCTTTAATCCAATCTTTTCTAGCGTAGTGGATTCAAAGCCTTAACTCCTCTCTCATTACAAGCGTTTTACAATTTTCCACATTATATCCGAATTTCACATTCAAATAACAAAATCACATATAATTGCAACCATACATCGTAACCACAAACCATTGTTAAGGTTAGTAAATTGCAATCATAAATACACGGGGATCGTTACATAAGATTTATAGTCTTTTACACATTTTAATGGTAACTGTGCAAAGTTTTACAATTATTATTATATTAAAATCGATGGTTATGTGCATAATTATATTACAAATTCTCTTCCTATAAAATGTATTTTTCATCTATAGAGCAGTGATAGCCGAGTGGTATAAGTTGACACCTCCCACGCAAGTGGTCGCAGGTTCGAACCCAAAAGGCAACACACCAATGACTTTTCGAAGTTATGTGTGTATTAGAAATAATTATCACGGTGTTCAATTCCAACGGTGAAGGAAAACATCGTGAGGAAACCTTGCATGCCTAAAAATTTGTTTAATGCATTTACTAAGGGCATGCAAAGTCCCCAACCCGCACTTGGCCAGCGTGGTGGACTCAAGGCCTAACCCCTCCCTCATTACGGGAGGAGACCCTTGCCCAGCAGTAGGACATTAATGGGTTAAATTTATATATTTATTTATTTTCATCTATAGGAATCGGTATCCCAATATGAGAAACCAGAGGGTGTGGGAGATTTATGCCTATATATTAATGGATGTATGTTACTCTTTTGAGGAAAAACTTTGGGGTAAAAACCATTGAGCTATTTATTAACCTAAATTAATATATAGGATATTTTAAAATTCAACATTTTTGTTTTCTAGTATCTCGTAATTTTTACAAGAGAATTTGAGTAACCTACAGCGAATTATAAAGTTAAATGTACAAACTTTGTAGTATTTTCCACGTAGATTTTAATTTCAAATGATAGTTATGTTTGTAGCATACAACAAAATATTTTCTAAAATGCATAGCTGAGTTGGTTTATACGACTAAAAGTATCTTAAAGGCGTACACTCAGTGCATTCACCCCACGATACGAGTACGATACCAACTAATGTATTTAATGAGCCCATTACACTATAACGAGAGTAATCTGCACTGCAGACTCATTAAGACGGTGAAACTGAACGTTTGCGTTAAATATTGCAATGTACTTCATAATTTATAATCTCGTTAAGTAAGTAGAAGAAGAAGCAAATAAACTTCTTTAATGTAGAATTGAAGATTAATACCATAAGTGTTTCAATACTGGGCTACTGATACTGGGCAATATCTCGGGATAAGAGAGAAACTAGACATTATGCAGTATCTAAAGTTTCTCCAAGTGGGTAGTAGCATAGGTTCTCCAAGTAGTCTCTAGTTCCTTCAAGAACTGCCACAAAGAACTCTCTGTCATCACGATGTTCCTGTTCACCATTAAAACACAAGATATCTGTTTTTTAAGGTGGATTTTTTAATGATGGGTGGTACAAGTGATTAAGTACATGCATTTACCTATATTTAGCTTAAATATCAAAGCAAAAGTAGTCCGTCCGTCTTATTTAGTATTAAAAAAATCATTTTTTACACTGACGCGTGAAGTTTAAAAATACATTTTTGTTTACGAAAAGATGCTACAAAATTTATTGTAACATTTATATTTAATGACAGATCCTATCAACAAACAAAACAAACTAAATAACAAATATCTATATAATTAGTGTAAGTTAAAGCACGGCGCTGTTTGTCCGCGCATCGGACCAAGGCTGTTTTAATTGGCGCCTACTGGATCCACTGATACTGCCTGATAGCAAGCCTTAATTAATAACGATCAGTAAAAGAACCGAAACCTTTTTTAAACAACGCTGACGATTCTGTGTGCATTTTGAGTTAAAAAGTTTGTTTATTATTGTTTTATCAAAATAAAAACAGCTGTGATAGCCGAGAAGCATGCGCTTCCTACGGGCGTTACTTCGTAATTTAAACTCAATTCAAAATTATTTATTTCTAAATTATCTGTGTATTATGACTTGCTTCATCAGTAAAGATAAACAACGTGATGCAACCTTGCATGTCTGAGAGTTCTTTAACACCAACTCGTACTTGGCCAACGTAGTGGAATCAAGGCATGACCCCTCCCGCTCGTGGAAGGAGACTCTAGAAGAAAGAAATCTATAAAACATGTCTAAAAAAAATATTTCTCTCTGATCATCATATAATCCTTTAATGCAATTAGTACCAACTATTATACAAACTTTCAGGGCTTTACATATAAATGTGCAAAAGTGATAATCACCAAAAAAAAAACTTTCTAATCCGGAAAAAAGTGTCTCCGTCAATCATTCGCTCAGCTTTGTGTTTACAAGTTTCCCTCGTACAACTGCGCTGAAGTTTGGACAGTCGCATTGTTAATGTCGTCTAATGAATTCTAAAACGAATTACGATTCAAACGCGATTCCCTGCCAGTTTCGGGACTGTGATGTTTTAATGGAAAACGTCGTTATAATGGGCAAGTTTTGTGAAAAAAGTTGTTTTTTTTAATTCACTTCAAACTGTAAAATGTACAGTAATAATTCTTAGATAAGAGATAAAATCAAATCAAATAGAAATATAAGGTCGGGGAAAAAGCCTTTTCGCAAATCAATCTTGACGATGTGGATAGTGCTATCTCTAAAGTGGTACATTGGTTTGTCGTTAACAATCTGCTTTTAAACGAGCAAAAAAACTAAATGTATTAAATTTGTAACACCTAATGTCAAACCAGTGAAAACTTTGATAAAGATTAAGGAAGATGAGCTGGACCTTGTGGACACAGCCAAATTTCTAGGTATAACAATAGACTCGAAATTACAGTGGGGACCACATATATCACAATTGTCGAATAGACTTAGTTCTGCAGCCTTTGCGGTTAGAAAAATTCGCCAACTCACTGACATTGAAACAGCTAGGTTAGTTTACTTCAGTTACTAGTGTCATGTCCTATGGAATTTTGCTCTGGGGTAACGCTGCCGACATCCAAACCATCTTTGTGCTGCAGAAGAGGGCTATTCGTGCAATTTATGAATTAGGCAGTAGACATTCACTAAGGGAAAAATTTAAGGAAATTAATGTATTGACGGAGGCAGGTCAATATATTTATGAAAACCTAATTTATGTACACAAAAATATCCCACTTTTCAAGAAACATAGCGATATACATAACATTAATACAAGAAACAAAAATAAACTCGTTATTCCAACCACTAGGCTTCAAAAAATAAACAAATCCTTTAGAGGTTAATGTGTGCGTTTCTACAATAAAATCCCTAGCGAAATTCAAAATTTAAGTTTCAATAAATTTAAATTAGTGATTAAACGAAATTTATGCCTAAAAGGCTATTATACTGTTAAAGATTATTTGGACGATAATAAAGCTTGGGACTGTGCTGCTTCTACCAAGTTTGTTTCAAAACTGTTATAATACTCTAATGTACGATGTTTTACTGTGTCCTACCTATAAGTATCCTCTTTACTTTTTTTTTATTATTACGACTAGTTCTGTTTTAGGATATGTGACTGTTTTATTAACTGCACACAGTAAATCATCAATAGAAAATCTGTAATAATTATATTGACATTTTAAAAGAGCAAGCCGTGAGTTTCTTGCCGTTTCTTCTCACGAGCAACCAGCTTTCTCGAAACGGACAAAAAAAAACAAAAAATACAATATACTGACTGTTTCAAATACTTTGTGAAAAGTTTACGAAATAAAGAATATTTTGAATTTTGAATTTGAATTGCATTATAGTATGTATGAACTTGTAATAAAATCTTTTCTCTACACAAAAAACCTCGATATTTGGGTACCTCACGAGCTCACTGAAAAAAACCTAATGAACCGTGTACTCTTTTATGATTCTTGAAGCCAAAGAGATTTTATTTATTTCATACATACTATAATGCGAAATGACTTTCTCCCCGGCGTAATATTTAACCCATCACTAAGCCACTCTTAGCAACATATACGATACATTTTCCTGCATTCATGTGTAGTATTATTCCATCTTGTAGCCGAGTCTAATTTAATTCCTCGGATCTTTATTATTTGCATCTATTTCGAAACAACAGGAAAACAAAGAAAACTTTTGTATCTTTAAGATCGTATCTTCGCAAACATACACTACACATACTGCCAACATATGACATGATGAACTACCATGCGTTAGATGCAAAGATTGCACGCAAATACAAAGAACTAAAAAAAGCACACGCAAAAAGCACGCATTGCACGCAAATACACGCGTTGCACGCAAACACGCATTGCACGCGTACAAAGGTCGCACGCATTAGGGGTATTGTTATCAAACCGCTGATTGGTGCAGACGCGCTAATCCTTGCGCGTTTGATGTCACACGTGGAGTTTGGATTTAGAACGTGTCATAAGACGGGGGAGAAATTGGTAGGTGCGTGGTATTGTTTGTTCTCATAACGATAATTGAAAAAAATACTGGTTGTATCTCCGAAGATCTTATTCTATCTCTGTTTTTCAGTGAAAGAAATGTAACCAAGACCTATTTAGCTGTAATTTCCAGACTAAATTCTGGGAAAACTTATTTCGAGACGGAGTTTTAGAAAACATTTTGAGAAAATATCACTTTGAAGAATCCATACGTATCTGAGATCTAAAATATACATACAATTACTTATCACAGGATCGCAGTTAAGATTCACAGATCTGTACCTCGATTCTCTACCACTATCGACTACCGACAACCGGCTAGCTATCGAATTTTGACATTTAGAATGTACTGCCAAAATGTTTCCAAAGACACCCGTCAGAGGCGCTGATCCGATTTTTATACAAAATTTCTCGATGACAGTTCGGTTGTCAGTAGTCGATAGTAGAAGAGAATTGAGGCACTGTACCGCGATTCTCTATCACTATCGACTACCGAGAACCGACTAGCTATAGAATTATTTTGTATTTAAATTTGATCGGCGCGGCGCCTCTAGCGGGTGTCATAGTAACCATTTTGAAGTAGATTTTAAATGTCAAACTCTGGGGACTCGATAGCACCGACTGTTTAGAATCGTGCTACCGGAAGTTTCTAGCCTAAAACTGGGACTAATATAAGTAACCGAATCCTTTATATTAGTCCCATGTTATTCCCAAATATCATTGTAAAAGGCACAAATCTATTGTATTTAAATACGCTTCTGACAACTGATCTTAGAGATTATGAATCACATGATGTAATATTGTTAATTAGATGTCTATAATCTATCAGTCACCTTATATTACAGTTTCTACACAAGTACCGTTACAGGATTACACGAAGCTCTTAACTACGGTATACTAACGTGAAGGAGTGCTTATTAAATTAATAGCAGCGCGATATTGAACCTGTCTCGTGAGTCTAATGAGAGAGTTCAGGCTTGCATGAAGCGATTTGTTATAGAAGTGGATTAACTAAAGCGGCTTAGACTTTTCGACTTTGTATATTTGATAAAAAATTTATATCATTAATATAATTTTTGAGTGCATGTTAAGTTACATGGTCTAAGATATAATTTTTAAAGCAGCTTTTTGCCAGTGAAAGTCTCGATAAAATCTGTTTCTTTGTTTTGGGTACAAACCGGACCAAACAGAGAGAGAGAGAAAGTAAGTTTTATTGATAGTCAGCGACTATTAAGACGATAGTAAAGAATAGCGTGTATCACTATGCAGTCACTCATGTCATCACTCTATGCCCGTACAAGTTGGAAATCTTAAATCTTGTCGCAATATTTAGGACTAAGAAAGCAATAAAATAGCATATTATATTACTATTCGTACTTCAAATCAGTTGCTCACGTACTAGCATCAAGAAAAAGAATCCCAAAATATTTCTTTAGCCAAAGAGCCAACGAGCTTTTAGATTGCCTTACTCAGGTTTGAGTCTATACAATCAAATAATTTAAGTAAATCTATGAATAGTCCCAGACACCTACACAGCGGGCTAACAGCTAACATCTCGGTATAACTGAGTGAGCATTAAGTTAATCATTTCACCGCAACTCTCCGGCTTCCGCGACCTTCACTCGTAAACTTTGACGGCTTAGTCCTGGACCTTTGCTAGGGCTGACACTGGTTTTCCAAATGTTCCAATATGTCTCTAATCATTACTTAGATAACTGCTTACCCCGTGATACTGGTTTGCGTATGTTTCCCCGCCCCTATTTTCTAAACAGATTATTGACTTTTCCAATCAAATTGAAATTTTATTAGTATCCTGAAGTTTGGCAGACCAATGATAAGAGGTATTTGTTTAGGACTTACAAAATATTCACTTGCCATTTTTTTCTCGCTTTTTAGGAGAAACTAAAGCGGTATAATAAGAAATTGAAATTGATCTATTTATGGCGCTTTAAGATTGTACCCATCCATTGTTTATTTCCAATAACAATTTACACTTTTTTATTATAACTGAAATAAATTATATAATCATAAGTAATATTATTAATCTTAACTAGCTTTTACGTCAAAGAAAAACGATCTAATCTCCTTAACAAAACATTTTACAAAATCGTGTTAAAAAAGTGAAAACTACGTGGCATCCCTATCTGATCGGTCGACACACTATTTTCAGTTAATATTGACGCGCGAACTACTCCACTCACCGAACTTTGCATATAAGATTACCTTAATTATTTTATAGTAGCCATCAACTTGCTACTAACGACTTAAAACATCTTACCTTCGAAACTTAATCTATTAAGAGGATTCCTTTATTAGTTTTTAACTTTTTTTATTGCTTGATTGATTTCGCATGTTATCTTTGGAGATGAACGGTTTCTGAGGTACATTTAGCGGTAGTTTATCTATTTAAACTCATACAAAAAAAAGCTATTGAACAGATTAACTGCCGCTAAGCCGGGTGTTAATGGAATAATTACTGTTTTTTTCACGTCTCGGCGCTTTCCTATAGCCGATCAAGTGTTCGACTTTTAAAACTACTTATATGGCAAGTTCTTTTAAAATCGGCTCGCTGATGATATTTTCCACGATAGCTATTGGATATTGGTATGGATAGATAATATTAGTAAATATAGAAGGGAATTTAAAAGCGTTAAGCGACATTGACATTGCTGCCTCCGTGGCGCAGTGTTTTAGGTCGCCATGCCACTGCCATTGCGGAGGGAGGTCGTGGGTTTGATTCTCACACGGAACAATGATTAGTGCGATCCACAAATATTTTTTTCGGGTTTGGTTGTACTTTATGTCCGTTGTTTGTATGTTTGTAAAAGACCCCGCGACAACTAGTGCGGGAGTTATCCTTAAAAAAGGAAAAAAAGAAATAGCAGTATAAATAGATCGATCTTTACGTTATTATTAGAATGTTGACCTTCAACTATGAAAAAAGGCTATATGAATGTCACACCTACGTATTGTTATGTTTCATTGACCTTTTAGAAAAAACATCTAAATCCCATAAGCCGTAAAGCAGTAACGTTGGCATGTCGTTGTATCAAAATTCATTGAATAAAGCTTTACAAATATTAGCACGTATCGTGTGAGCGGAACAAACAGATGAACATATTGTTTGGAATCTTTATTAGATGTATGTTAATCTGTTTTTGGCAATATATGTGTTATTTTTATCGCAGTTTGTAGTCCGTTTTTTCTTTTAGAAGTTATATAATTAGCAGATACATACTTTATGTATTCGTTTCCCTAAGCTGATGTATCAGATACAATACAACGATGAAGCAAGAAATCCTGCAAATGCCAAAAGCAAATGCCTGAAAACTATACTACAGTTCTTCAGATCTCGAACGAATTCAAAATCTTTCAACCAGCTGTTGTTGTGTGACATATTTTTCCAAAAAATATATAAATTTATATGTATACAACAAGATACCAAACAACATACTACGAAAATAAGGAAAACTATAAACCCCGTAATATATGCGTTACCGATGATTGATTCCACCACTTACACATAAATGTGCCATGTACTGTAACTAGGCGCTCTGCTGATCCCCGCCAACAATCACGACTCATGAATAGTACCGAGTGTCGTCGATACATCTCACTATTAAATGTACTAGGAATGGGAAGCCGAATGTTTACGACGAAAGCCGAATAATAGCGAGTACTGCCGAAAATATATTTCTTAAAAAAAATCATATGACATTCATCAACTTTTAATTAAGAACAAATACAATACTGAATATTTCTTTTTACAAAAATACTATACAATATATTTGGTAACGGCAATCGTGTAAAGTAAAAGTTTAAGTTCCATAAAATATAATAAAGTACGTTAAACTGACTGCAAACTAAATATACATATACGGTCTAAAAAAAATCACGTACTTTTAAAAGCTTAAACATATTATCAGAGCGCGACAATGTTTTATTGTTAGCCGAATGCCGAATATTGAGCTCTAATCTGATAGTCGCACCACTAGGCTTTACTCTCGTAAGCCGGTTAAAAAACGCGTGAAAACAATCCTGTTGATAGTGTTATGGGAGCGAATGTTTGTACGTTGAATTGAATTGGCAGACTATTTGGTGTTGAGTGAGCTTTGAATGTTACATGCTGATACTATTGATGCAAATTCAATCCGATTTTGTACAAGATAGGTGTTAAAAAAGCCCTAGTATTTTTCCCGAGCAAAACTTTTTATGTAAACACTCGTGTGTGTGTTACGTTTTAGAATACAATATTTTAGAGCAGTAATACATGTTTTAATTGTATAAAATTATGATTTAATAATAAAATTGATATATTAAATAAGCCGTACATAATTTTATCGCATTAAATCAGTATTTAACGACAATGATTACTCATGTTTAATCAATATTTGTTAGGATGTTAACACATTTTTTTGAAAATAAATGAATTTAATGAGCTCAGAATTTACGCATTAGATAACAATATTATATTTTTAGATGCAGTAGAAGTAAAAAGCACACCATAAAAATAGCTGTAACTAAAACCCACAAGCCAACTTTAAATCAAACTCAATTTTTTTCGGCTTCCAAAAAGCCGAGCACTCATAACTCATCCCATCTCTAGGCAAGTATTATAAGAGTGTATCAGTTGGAGTAGAAAAACCCCGGGAGTGATATATCGTGAATAATTCATACGTAGTTGCGTACAATAAGGAAGTGGTAAGTGTTTGCCGTATCTGAATACATACGCTCCATGTTTTGAGATACGTCGATCATTGGTTCGGGTTAACTGTTTGTTAGGTTAATGTTATTTGTACTGCTTATTACTAGATAACTTAGGAATTAGCTACAATATTCGAATGAAACTAATATGCCTTAGCTTGCTAGCGTCTCTAGATGGTCCTTACTGACCATAAATAATATAACCCATTACTGTCCTACTGCTGGGCCAGGGCTGGCCAGCCTTGAGTCAACCATACTAAAAATATTTAAAAATGTAAGCAAGCAAAACTGTGGCAACCAGAAACAAACCGTTTTAGGTTGAACTTCAATTTTACCTAAAACGACTGTCAAATCCCTTAACCGTCCGAAACCAAAATCCAAAAAATAACATTTACAACTAAAAATAAAACAAATAGTTTCACAAACAATTTCAAGTTTCCTTTAAAACAATAGATGTAAATGAAGGTTACTTCTGTTATTATCTTTTATTTATCTTTCTTTTAAATACAGATAAGCTGTGTTTGCCATATTTGGTATAAGTTTCTGAACTCAGAATGATAGTCTTTTTCAAATACTGAAATTCGGGAGTCTGTAAATAAAAGTGGATCTTTAAGGTGCTTACAGACTGAACATGATTTGAAAAATAATATCGTTTTATAAAGAGTATTTTCTGCAGTAAAAATGATTACGTTGCTTGAAATATATACAAATTATACTTTGAAAGACAATAATATGAAGTACTGGATCTACTTCATCAACGATACGAAAACTCCTAAAACTTGGAAATGATACAGCGACTATATGTATTACCCAAAGTTAGTGTAAATATGTACCAATTGCTACATATTTATTTATTTATTATATATCTGTTTAATCCAAAGTTATAATTGAAAGTCCGTTCTTCTCTAGTCTCTACCTACCCCAAAAGGAAAAGGCGTGATTTTATGTATGTTTGTATGCATGTTTGTTCATATCATAATCAGTCTAAAACACATGTTAATAGTTAGTAGCTAAAATTGTAGTTCACAATTACATATTTTAGAATACACTTAAGTAAATGTTATCTTCTAAGCTAAAAAGCAAAGTCTTTTCTACAAACAAATAGCGGCTAAAATAGCTCAATCTCAGTGCTTACTTGCCAACGGGTGAGTGCAATCGGCTATAACAGTCAGAGGAAACTGCAAATTCGAGATTATAGCTGCTCTATTTCCAAGAAGCGTTAAGTAACTTAATAAATGTAACCCATTTCTGTCCCACTACTGTGCAAAGTTATCTTGGTTTGAGAGAAAGGATAGCTTGAGTCCACCACGCTAGCCCAGTACCGAGTGCGAGTTGAAGAATTGATGACCTTCAAGAACTGTTTTATAGCACTCCAAGGTTTGAAAGGCTTTATCACGATGTTTACATCAACCGTTACAAATAGCGATAGTATTTTCCAAATATTCACGATTTGTATGGAAGGTAAATACTTAGACCATTCAACCACTACTATTATTAACCGATTTTAAAATGTTCGGAGTTCTCAAGTCCTATATATCTTAAATTTCTTTTACGTCTACTGCGTAACGTCTTTTCACTGAGTAGATAGATTTTAATATTGTTTTTTTTCGAAAACTTTTTTTTTTCGTAACCGTAGGTACATGCGTTTATTCCGGACAGTCTGTAAGCGTCTTAGTTCAGTGGATACGATCGTAAAACAGTATAGTAGATAGTAGTGCATTACGGAATCGTGTGCGTTTAGCTTTATACGGCGGAGTGTGCGCTCGGCTTTATTGCTACGGTTTATGAGTGTACCGAACTTGAGCTTTTTAGCGAAAGGTAGGTTAAAGTATATTGGTTATTTTAATCAGGAGAAATAGGTAAAGTTTTCATGCCACTACGCTAGGATAGGGGGTTGTAATCCTACTAGGAATGTCAAGAACTCTGCATGATTTCGAAAGTTGAAACTAGTATGGTTTAATTGTTTCGAAGTGCGCGCACATACTCATATAGATACCTATATGCGTGTTTATAATTTTTATATGGTTCTAAGTTTGGAGTGGAGTTTACAATATATTGTCATGTTGTTTGATTTCGCTATTGACTTCAGTTTATTAAAAATATGGCTCGAAAAAATGTATCGATTTTGTTATGATCACGATAGGTTATTGAAAGAAGATTATTGTTAAAGGAATACGAAAACCATTCGTAACAAATGTAATAAAAACATATCGTTGTGTCCACAGCCAAATTAATTGTTCAACCAAAACACAATACGTAGACAAAGTCAACATGTCCCCAAATCCCCGAACCATTGGTCACGATTAATTGATACACCCTACAACCCTCTCCATCCCCTCCAGCCCTCCCCTCTCTACAGACCCTCCACGTAACAGCATTCATCCCAAATATATTAAAATCATAAATCAAGCACTTCATCATCCACAAATCCACGTGAAACATAATTCGCCATAACAAGCCTCCCTGGAGGCTGTACCTCGTAAATATTGAAACAACATGGAAGCAACAAAAGTAATAATCTTTTCAAATATTTCAAAAGTAAATTACATATCAAATAAAACGAGAATACGTGACGCAGGCGAGAGAGGGGACACGAACGAGGCGGGCGGGGGGCTTATTCAGAACAGATTTGTGTTGCCCCTGATTTGTGTGCTACGTGAGCGTCTACGGACGGTCTACGCCGCTACGAGCTACGGCGTAGGCCGCTTTTAATTACGACTTGTTATGAAAGGCTTCAATGAAGGATAATACGTTTAATTACTGACGGGGAGTAATTTGTATCGCGGAGAGAAAAAAGGGTAATTCTTTTGAATTTATATTTTTGCCTTTTTGAGATAAAATGAGCAAGGAAATATGCGTTTTATGTTTTTATCTCGCGAATTTTATGTTTACTATAAAATATGAATGCATATTTTACATTTCATGAAAATGAATGACGCGATGCAGTGTGTTTTTTGGCTTTTATCTAAACTTTTATGTTGTGTTCCATACAAATTTCAGCCACTATATAAAAAAGTCGGTATTCTTTTAAAATGCAGTACAGAGAATATTATTATCTACTAACAGTATACACTTTCTAGCTGACCCGCACAACTTTGCTTGTGTCACATAAGAGACAAAAGGCAATAATTTTCCCCGTTTTTGTAACATTTTTCGTTGCTACTCCGCTCCTAATAGTCGTAGCGTTATGTAAAATAGCCTATGTAGCCTTCCTCAATAAAAAGGCTATCTAACAGTAAAATAATTATTCAATTCGCACCAGTAGTTCTTAAGATTAGCGCGTTCAAACAAACAAAAAAACAAAACAAAATTTTATATGATATAGTATAGATGTAACGCAATAGCAAATATACTACCACCAAAATCTAAAAATACCCTCATTCCCATCACTCATGGTCCAAACACACAAGTGAATAATCCACAGGCGTACCTCCGTGACGTCAGCCGTGACGTCACATATATAATGCAGGACATAAGGTCGCGATGCATTGTTTATATCCAAGATTGCTCGGAGGTTTTTGTTGTTATGTATTTATGGGGTCGGGTTAAGGGTTGAACCTTTAAGTTGATTAAACTTGAGGGTTATGTCATTGTGTACTGTTACGGAAGTATGCTGCTTAAGAAAATTATTTGGAAGATGATGTTTTTGTCGTGGTTGAAGGTTAAGTCACTACTGAGGTAGGCATAAGTAGGTAAGTTGGTTCGATTCTTATAAGGGACCGTGGTTAGTCTTAAAACTCGAGAGTCGATAGGACCAAAAGGAGTCTTATACTGGACTGCTATGGGTTTTTTAAGTATACACTATACATGGACCCCATTTCCGCTTACTGATCATAGAAAAACTAGGTCAACGACCATACTTTTGTCGGGAACTAATTAAGAACGCCAATTTCAGGCACATTTTTTTTGACCCGACCCGGTTACAAAACCAAAGACCTATATATGCAGCATACGTTTAAATTCTTACTGCATTGTATACAGTAGTAATTATATTAATATCCAATACTATTTAATAAGATAGAGCATGAAATCCTTCGAACCAAAACAGTTGTGAAACTGAAGTGAACCGAGAGCGGTAACAATATTGGGCATATTTAACCCTAACATGAAGTACATACATTAAACTTCGAGAACAAGCCTGGAGTTGTCGTAATCCGTAGGAAGTTTGCACACCAGATTATAACGACTACTTCGCTTGCTATAGATAGCCATTATTTGTATAGCAGTGAGGCGCCTACCGTTGCACTCGCCGGTTGATAACAAACTGTTATGCAGTTTGGCGATTTTTTGTGAAAATTTAAATTTAATTGTCAAATTGAATAAATGATTAAAAAATGAAAAAAATAACGATCAATGGATTAAGCAATGGATGTTCCGGCCCGCTATTAATATGCTAATTCGTGGATAGATTTGCTTATATTAATTTCTTTGATCAATCTTCCATATAAATTCGACTGAAGACAAGCAAATGTATTATTTTCTGGTATTAAAAAAGACTACTCGCACTAAGGATTGCTCTTGTGTTGCGGGCACTTTAAAAAACAACGGACACAAAGTACAACCAGACCCGGAACAATTATTTGTGGATCGCACAAATAATTGTTCCGCGTGGGAATCGGACCCACGACCTCCCGACAAAATGGTATTGGCGTGGTGACTTAAACCAGTGCGCCACGGAGGCAGTAACAGTTGGGAGTGTGTATGCACTAATGATAGCTTTATAACCTGTTATTAAAATAACTGTTATATCCACCACTAGTTACTGCAATGTTAGTTTTGGCACCTTGTAGCCGGCATACGGCTAATGTATTTGTTATAAGTTTGAGATCCATAGGTATTAAACACGCAACGCGAAAGTTTAAAAGCATATACAATAAAAGTTGCGAATATGTATGCACAAAATAATAGCTATATAACCTGTTATCAAAATAACTGTTATATCCATCACTAGTTACTGCACATCGTAGCAGCTTGTAGCCGGCATACGGCTAATGTATTTGTTATAAGTTTGAGATCCATAGGTATTAAACACGCAACGCGAAAATTTTAAAGCATATACAATAAAAGTTGCGAGTATGTATGCACAAAATAACAGCTTTATAACCTGTTATTAAAATAACTGTTATATATTCATCAATAGTTACTGCACACTGTAGCAGCTTGTAGCCGGCATACGGCTAATGTATTTGTTATAAGTTTGTGTTCGACGAACTTTGAGGCGCCTTGTCACATGGCTTGAGGCAATTTCGATATGTTGAGGCTTTTCCCTGGTCTTGAGGAGATAAAGTTTAGTTTCTTGAGTAATAGTTTTATCCGATAACAATTGATTTAATTAAACATGCCTGAATATTTCGTACTAAAAATTGCGTGTTTTGATGTTTGTTTGTCTGTCTTTTGCGTCAAAACTGCTTAACCGATTTGGATAAAGTTTAGTAGAGTTATAGATTCGGTTAAAAAAAACTAATTTTAGTGCGCTCATTCCATTTTTTGATGCAACAAACGAATATTTACTATAGGCGTATCGTATTTTCGAGATGAGATATAACGTATTTTATGAAAAAATGCATTCACATGTCTGCTAACTCCCACATAAATCATGAAGCCTTTCAAAATCATAAAGGCTATACTTCAACAACGAAATAAATATTCAAAACCACATTCATTGAAACGTCAAAACGATGACAATTTTATAACCTAAAACACACAAACTACTGACAATAAAGTATTCAAATAAATACAGTTTTAAATAAATATTGCATCGATGATATCATAAAACTGTACTATCAAATAAACTACGATGATACGTACATATATCTAGTGCAAGTCGCGCACGTAGGGTTTCGTACCGAAAAAGTACGAAAAAACACGTTTATTGTATGGGGAACCACCTTAAATATATTTTTTAATTTTTGGTATATTTCCTTGTTTTTAGAAGTAACAGAGGTATAATGGGGTTCCGTTTTTACGCTTTTTACGCGCTTACGCTGGCATTTTTTGACCTTCTATTTTTTGAGGTTTAAACTGTTATGACTAATATTGAGGAGCTCGTGGCTTAGTTAACAACAGCCGCGCGGATCGACCTCTGTGGTTAAGCCACGCTTGCCGAGGTTGATTTGTGGATTGTGACTATCTTATACATATTATTATCGAGTTCCTCCGTGTTTCGGAAGGCACGTAAAATTTAACTAAAAACGATATGACTAAATTTTAAACTCAGTATTTCAGCAGTGTATATTACATGAAATAGCATAAAACAATTCACAGTTATTCCTTTAAACGTGTATGTACATTTTTATTACGACTTTCATACTATTTCGGTTTTAAAGTAATGTTTAGTTGTTAGACGTGGTGCAACTTTGTGTTATTTCGTTCTCGTGTGTGAACTGTGAAAATAACTGCCTTAAGTCATGATGCAGATCATTTTATTTGCTGTAGAAAGAAAGTGATATATCATTCACAATATTTCGTATGAATATTGTGTGGTTAACAAATAAGATACGGGAATTAACACACATTTTATCATGAAATTCGTGTTCACATTAATTCCCGTATCCTATGTATTGTATGTATATTAATCATGCAACGCGAAAGTTTAATAGTTATGTTGTGGTCATTTTACTTTTGTATTAAGTCTGTCTGTTCCGCTTTAACGACTAAACTGGTAAACGGATTCCGATGACATAAGCATTGAAATATGAGATTGACTAGTAAGATAAGACAGAGAAGATAAACCGTAATAGACGACTATTGATTTACAAGAAATAAAATAAAGAAACCTTTTCATAAACGTTAAAATACTATACACAACTAATTAAGTGTAATTAAATTACTTTAAAAACCACAAAAGTACTGCTACCACTTTTAGCATCATACCTCGATATCTCTAAATAATACTTTTTATTTGCTATTTTTTATTATTATTAAAAACCATTTCATTTACAAATTTGACAGTGGTTTAGGTCGCCACGCCAATACCACTGCAACGGGAGGTCGTGGGTTCGATTCCCACACGGGACAATTATTTGTGCGATCCACAAATAATTGTTTCGGGTCTGGTTGTGCTTTGTGTCCGTTGTTTGTATGTTTGTAAAAGTCCCCGCGACACAAGAGCAATTGTTAGTGCGGGAGTTGTCTTTAAAAAAAAAAATTATAAATAAAAATCACATTAAACTCACCATCAAAAGTCCCCCACATCAATAGAAATCACACACAGTGGAAGAGATCCTAGGATTTTGTACGAAAGCCCTCATTAGGGAAGGCTCGGTTTGCATTTAAGAGGCCTTATTACGAGAGGCAGACAATCGACCGTCGATGCGATGCCGCGATACAGGGTTAAATACCGTGGTAGGAGGGCTAATGGATTTATTTACTAGGAATTTCTATACAAAGATTTTTATTTAAGTTTTTTACTACCTCTAATAACTAATAATTTTAATAACGTAATCGAACGTTATTATATAAAAACAGTAAACGATGAAGTGGGTTAAGCAACCTAGACGCTGATAAATAATCTATAGATGGGTGGCTGCATAATGGTACTTAGAGGTTGAGCTGTGTGTTTTCGCGCGTAGGAGGGCACTCAAAAAGTGTTGGTTGCAGATTAAGCAGTCGTTAGAACATGTCAAAATTCTTGGGTTGGTTTAACAATTTTGACACTAGTTTTACCATTACCCATACGAGGAATGAATCAATAAACATTTGAAATGTTTTTTTTTGGTTTTCTGTTTCAGCTAGGCTCAAAAGTTTATGTTAGAAGTAACTGCTATTTTAGTATCAGTTTGAGTTTTGAGCTGAAGTTTCTAAGCATAAGTTTTCTTTTTCTATTTTTTACTTCTGTTAAGCTCTAAAGCTTTAGTTAGAAATGCATTCACACTAGTACAGCAATGGAATTTGAACCTAACAGTTTCATACTTAATACTCCTACACGCATTGCGTGGGCTGCAAGTTCTCGAAGTAGTGTTGTTGTGTATGTGGATGAATCGACTGATAACTGAAAATATGCTAGACAGTTTTGAGCTTGTTTCTATGTTGGGCAAAAGCCGGCGGTGCGTGCCGCCGACACTGTGTGAAGAGGCGCCTTTCCCTTGGTCATTATTTTCTAGAGGTATATGAATAAAAATGTTCTGCTATCTATCTGAAACGCTTTTACGATTAAACTACTAAACAGATTGCTATCCAAGACATAAATAAACGACAATCATAAAATATTTCATCAAATAAATAACAAAATCACATCTTACAAAGCGTCCATACAATTTCAATTCACGTACATTCCACGAAAGTTTCTGAGAACGATTTATAATAAAACAAGTTGCGAAATAATTCCGAGAATCCCCAGTTCCGGGAACATCCGCAATACGAGTGAGGGATCAAAGGGATTGATATCAGACCCTCAACTAACGGATAAAAGTCACTTGTTTTACACTCAAATACTTTTGCACTTTGGATTAAGTTTTCAACTTAATGTATCATTGCGATGTGATTTAAAGTCAGTTTTCACTGTTATTTTAGTAGGTAATTTTCGTAAATAAAAATGTGGAATGAATGAATAATATAATAGGGGAATTAATAAAGGTATTAGATACATAATAAACATTTAGCGCAAAAGTTCAAACTGATGTATGACAAAAATATTTTTGTGTAGGTACCATTTTTTGCACCTACATCGCAAGTTGAATAGCGCTCAATAATTTATTTATTAAGTTCAATATCCGTAATATTTATAGTATTCAATTAGAACATTGCCCGAAGATTGCGTGACGTCTTGGCACTAATTAACAGGTTAGGCCAGTTCGTAACATTTACATATATTATTCCGAAATATTTACAGAATATTGACTTAAAAACGTTAGTTTTACTTTAGTTACGGTTAAAAGTATTTTTTCTGTGTTCTTTCAATATTTTGTTTCGCTTTTGTTGACTCCACGAAAAAAATATTCCAAATAGCAAACAAACCACCTTTTTGTCGCAATAGAGACGTGACAACTACTTTAATGTTTGTGTTACTCCATATAAACTGTATTTATCTATAAAATAAAGTACTAACTCGTATAAAGCTAAAACTAGATACAAAACTATGTAGAGGCAGCGACAATTTGTCGGTAGTTAGGTAAACTATCGTAGTTTAATTCCTTCAAACAACGGCGGTGGGCTCTCGACCCTGTTTGTAGAATAGTTAACTGCATAACTCGTGTTTAGTCCAGATGAATGTTTGTTGGCGAAGCTTTGTGTTATCAAGTTTGTATTGCAGTAAAGGATTAGTTCTAATCATGTTTCATGTTAACAACATTTCCTGAATAACAGGTTAGTCAAAATTAGTAATATTTGTCCTAAAATCGTCTAAAATAACCTTTTACTTATTCTATGTAATTAATGTAAATACAAGAAAACGTATATCCCAAGTACAATTTCAGGCATTTTTAATTTACATTTGGTCTCGTACACAAGTACAGTAGGAATTAGTAGTCAGAATGAAAGGCTCTATGCTGAATGAAAGCGCCGAGTTAGTGCGGCCTTGAGCCGAGCTTAAATAGAGCCTCCGCAATTAAAGCCTTCCATACACAGTACAGACATACCGACACATTTAATGAGCTTTTAAAATAACCTACTATTTGCGCTTGAGTTTGTCGTATTTTTGTCGAATAAATAGTAAATATTTTAGTCTTGGTATGAATGAATACGCTCTATTTACAAAAGTAGATTTTTGAAATTGTTTATAGTTAAATGTAGTATATGAATTTTTCTAAGCTATTAAGCTTAGGAAATTGCAAAGTTTTGTGCGATTAAGTCCAGAAATTGGGTATGAAAGAGTATTACACTGAATTCTTCTTTTAATGTAAGTACACAGGTAAAAACATTTAATAAATCAAAAAATCCAAACTAAAAAATCTGATAATAAGCAATGTAACACTCCGGATTTTCGAGTTCTTGCTATGTTTTGTCTACAATCCACAGTGAGATACATGTTATTTACTATGCCTTACTTAAACAAAAACACCACATACAAAAATCATTATTTTTTTAAACCAAACTCAATAAAACACAACATTTCGAGTAAAAGATAAAAGCGAATTTTTGGTGCAACCGAACAGATTTTAATATAATAAATAAACAAGGTGGTTGATGAAAATTCATAATTTGTTGGTGGCAGGTTAATCGCGCCGCCATGACACTTGTATCGATTCTTTAAATTAACTGTCAGTGTGTAACGGCTTGATAGTTTAAATTTTAACCTGTCCGTGTGATAAAGCGCTTGTGTTATTTGAACGTGATTTATATGGTTTTACGAATTGAGTTCGCTGTTGTGGATTTTTGAAGTTGAATCGAGTGATGATATTGAATTTAAATCTTGTCAGAAGGTGTGCAAATACACCAATACTAATATTAGACGTTTATTGAACAAATTCTTTCGTACATAGTTTGAGTACAGTTGAATGAACCCGTCTGGAGTTTTAGATATTTGCATGCGAATATTCAAAGGATTTCTAAGTATTACTGTTTAAGCTGGGGTTGAATGCTACTTAATTAAATTTAAGTTTTGTATTGTTATAATATGGGATCATTTTTAAATAAACTCTACTTTCAAAAATAGCTTGCTAGGCGCCATAAAGCATAATTATTAGTATCAAAATGCGAAGCTACAGTCACACATTTAATGATCAATACTAACACTAAATTATGGCACTGTTGAGCAATTGTTACTTAGTAGGACATGTCTCAAAACATTGCTGATAATGAACATGCCCATTTCGAATTTGAAAAAAATCGACAGCCATGTTTTTTTATTCAAAGGGGTTTGCTTTAAGAGGGCGCCAATATGTTTAAGAAAAGCATGCTGCACAAAATCACATGTTTTAGTTTCCATTCTATGAGCATGCGTTACTGGTAACGGAAATTATCCTGAAGAATTCTCGCTTTTCTTTAGAGTTTTCAGCCATCGTAGTAGACTCAGGCTAAGATTTTCTCTCATTACGTTGGGAAACTTGCACCACGCAGATCCAGTAATGAATTTAGTTTACTTTAGGTTACAAAATGATAATTTAATAATAACTAGCGGTCTGGCCCGACTTTGTTCGGGTATAGTACAATATTATCACGTTGATTCCATTCCCGTGGGAATTTTGATCGCATCAATCACATAGAAAGAAACCTTGTCTCGACAGTAACAAACATCATGAAAAAAGACATCCCAATTACTTTATTGAATCAAAAGTTATATACGCGTACATACATTTCGTTGTTTTTCATTTATATACATTTCTGTAGTTTTAAATACTTCACATTATTTTAATCCAATATACAAAACGGTATTTAACATAACCCATATAGTGTTACAATACACATCGATACAGTAATACCATTACGATGTTCAATAATCCACTCGAGTCTCGAGAGGTGTGCGTAGTCCTGTGTACTGTAGCGAAGTACCTTGTTATGTTTATTTAAACTGGTAACACTGAATAAATACGACAATTCAATTATCATTATTAAGGCTATTTTAGGAGGGTATATGCTTTTATTACCCCCGTTTCTGAGGTACATTTAGTGGTAGTTTATCTATTCAATAGCGTTTAAACTCATTCAAAAAAGTTTGAATAGATAAACTACCGTTAAATGTATCTTAGAAACCGGGGGATTAGTCTTCCACGGAAGTGATTGTAATGGTAACACGCAGGTAGCTTTAATGACATAAGTTACCGTAATTTATGCCCTTTTTGTTTGAAAAAAGTTGTGATTAAACGATTAACGTGTATTAGACAATATCGCACGATTTAACTACAAAACATAAAATTATGAGGTTCGTACCTATAAACAAGTTTCTGTAGAATTATAAAACCTTTTAGCCTCTCTTAGCTAACGTGATGACATAAAGCCGAACCCATGCTCGCTTCGAAAGGAGATTCAAGCCCAGCAGTTAATACTGTAGTACTGTACTGTACAGTTAATACTAGATAAAAACTAATTAACATATTTGCATTTTGTATCTCTATAAAATATTTCACAAGAAAATAGCTTAAAATTATCTAAAAAACTTTAATTAAAATAGCTAAACTTTAATATGTAAAACTGGTACAAACTAGAAGCTTGCAATCAGTGCATCGGAACGGTTTAGTGCGAGATAGCGGTATGTAGGTCACGCGGGCAGTGGGTTCGAGCCCGGCTAATGCAGCTCGATCCCCCAGGCTTTGCACCGTACGCTATTGTGTAGGACCGCGTTATGTAATGCTGAAACAAGAACATTTATTTGTAGAAATAAATGAGTTAGATTTTTTTGGTGATGTTATTTAAAATGACTTTTGCGATTAGAAATAAAATGTTGTTTGATTTCTGATGAGTTGGAAGTTAAAATTTCTGCATCAAGTAGGATTTGGGGAATTCTATAACTATTTTCTTAGATTTCCACACGAAATAAATGTTAATTTTGTTCTAGTAATCGTTGCTTGAATGTTAATAAATTTGCCGTAACACTAAACTTAGTACTAGGGAATAGTCTTTTAAAAAACAGATCTGTTATTATAGGCTTAACAAAACTTCGAAGTCGTAATTAAACTAATGAACCAAGATCCAGCCCAGTCCAAAAATTAAGAACCTATTGATTCTTGAAAAGAAATTAAACAAAATAAACTAACCCAAAATTACTCTCCACTACATAAAACCAAAATCAAACTTATCACGTAACTCAAAACGGAATCAAGTTTGAAAAACAAATTCAAACAGCAATTGTCGAAAAACAAATCACATTTCAAAATATGAAATGAAAGTGCGGATTTAATTACGGATTTAAGCTTGCCTCCAACTAATAACCGGCGGATTAGTTCCGTCCGGAGTTCTGCGGAACTGTTTAACTGCGGAACATTAATTCCGTGTTTGTAATCCGCTGTGATATTAGATATTAGCAAGTTTTGTGATTAACGTAGGCTAGTTCTTAGTGCTTGGCTTAGAACCTGTTTGTAGAGGTCAATAGTTTGTTCGAAGTTCATAGCTTGACTAACGATAGATTCCGGCGTCGTTTGTGTAAGCTTTCCTCAAAATTGTCATGAAAATATTTGTCTGCTATTAGCACTTGCTTATTATTCAAATAGCGGACGGTAAAGTACAATTTTATCCCGTATTTTTTTTTTGATCCAATCGTACCCATACAAACCTCCGTTACGTTGCGTTGTTCAAAACTTATGCGCCTACATAATATATACATTTCTGTGATTCACTTTTATTTATAAGTAGATAGAGTAATAAAAATACACTTTTGTACTATATTGTGTCGCAAGTTTTATACACATTTACCCCTACAAATAATGGACACAAAGAGATAACTGAACCGACTAATATAAAAAAAATTGTACAAAAATATTTGCTCCTGCACATCGTTTCAGAGATCATTTTAACACACATACAAACAAGGGACATGTAGTACAAATATACCAAAAATAACTACATTAAAAAAATGTAATCTGTCATTCTTCTATTTAAAATATAAATAAAAACCGACCATATGCCAGATAAAATAAATTATTTGCCATCAAATATAACAAGCCTTCAAACACACTATTTATTTTAAAACTAGCTGACCCGCGGAACTTTGCTTGCGTCACATAAGAGAGTCATAATTTTCCCTGTTTTTGTAACATTTTTCACTGGTACTTAGTTCCTATTGGTCGTAGCGTGATGATATATAGCCTATAGCCTTCTTCGATAAATGGGCTATCTAACACTGAAAGAATTTTTCAAATCGGACCAGTAGTTCCCGAAATTAGCGCGTTCAAACAAACAAACAAACATACAAACAAACAAACAAACTCTTCAGCTTTATAATATTAGTATAGATATCCAATGTAAAAATATTGTTTGAATAATGTTTACACAACTATTTATTGACAGCTAGTTACACAGTACAGTATCATTTTTAATCTCTACTTTTTGACATTTTGATTAACGATTGAAATGAAACTGAAACTGATCGTTTGTCGTTTTTGGTTACAATTCTTGTTACTCGATTATATTTTGTTTGCCGATCAGTGAATGAATCTGGTGATTGATCACTATCAATAATTGAGAATTTAGTAAAAATTATAAGTCTTCAAGTAATAATAAAAGTTTATACGTCTCAAATTGACCCTTATGCCAAATGATTGTAACAAGACATTTTTTATATTTTCAAGAAATAATATGGTCTGAAAGTTTTGCAAAACTGCCGTAACTATTATATAAAGGTTGCAGTTTAGAATGAACTAATCTATTCCCCTTGTTAAATACGTAATAAATAAGCTATGTATCATAAACCATCAGTGCAAAAAACTAACAGTTACTAAATAAACCAAACTACTTTAATATACCTAACTCCATAGTACATAAAGCCGTCCAATAATGTGTTGTGACCTGTGGCATACATCGCCGCATATGTGGGCTCTCTGCGCAACACAACCGCGTTACCCCTTAGACTACTAGCAATGTACACTCGACATAACGATACACACGCATCGATAGCGCCGGTCGGAGGATTTATGAAATACATGAGCGCACAAAGCTGCGTTAAATTTGAAGATAACGTGGAATATAGGTCTATTGTTAGAATATTATTTTATATCACTGAAATAGTAGTAGTGAGGAGCTCGTGGCTTAGTTAACAACAGCCGCGCGGATCTATCTCTGAGGTTAAGCCTCGCTTGTCGAGGTTGTTCTGTGGATGGGTGACCATCTCATACGTATCTAGTTCCTCCGTGTTTCGGAAGGCACGTAAAATTGTAGATCCCGGCTGTCATTTCGAAGATCTTTGACAGTCGTTACCAGTAGTCAGAAACTTGAAAGTCTGATAACCAGTCTTACCGAAGGGTATCGTATTATAAAAAAATATATGCCATATTATTTTCCAATTTTCTACAACTACATTTAACAATATTATTCAAAAGATAGCAAGAAATTTTCCAAATACTAATCTTTAACATAATACTCAAATTGGCTTTGCTTATAACGTCGGTCAGAATTCCAAGTGCCGAAGTGTTTGCTCACAATCCGCATACATTTCTGCATAATATTGGCTTAGCTTGACATCATCCCAACTAACACGCGATGTATACTAAACACTGCAATATAGGCGACCGAACTTCACATTGCACTATTCGATCGATTAGTGTAACATACATTGCTGGGTGTATACGGTGAGTTGGAACGATGAATTGAAGAAAACCGTCAATGTATGTAAAATGTATTGATGTTGCCGTGTATTGCATGCTGTAGTTGAGTAATTGAGTTAAGCGTATTATGTTGGTAACGTCTTCGCAATATCTCGCCAAGTTTCTCGTATATAGCTGATTTAACTTAGACTAATGGTATTCAAATTGTTGAGGAGTAAATTAATTTCGTTGCGTACTAATGGATCTTTAGAAAAGGGATTCTGTTGTATTGAAGTTTTGTCCCAGGTTCGATTACCAAAAATTTTTATAGTAATAGAGTTTCAGACCTTCACATGAGGGCTTGGATTCAATTCCTCAACGAGACAAGTTGTGTGATTTTGACGTAAAGTTGTTTCTGTAGCTCAATTCTATACAACTATTGACTACCGACAACCGATTAGTCGGTAAGCTATCGAGTGATTTGGCACGAAAATCTGTTCAGCGCATCTACCGGGATCCCTAAGAACTATTTTGACAGTACATTTTAAATATCCAACTCTCGACACTCGACAGTACCGACTACAGAATTGCGCTACAGGCATTTTATTTTGTGCTTTATTACACCGTCATCAGCCGTCATGACTATAGGTATACCAGTGCATGACTCTTTGATAAAAATATCCATTGGTCATAATGGCAAATAATAGTTTGAATTAAGACCTTATAGGTATTTTACATAAAATGTTGTCTTATAATAATCTACCATCGTATATCAATACATACATAAACACCATAGTTCATTGACCTATCCACTTCAATCGTGTTTGCGTGTACGTACAATATGTACAGACTGTTATATCGGTCATCTTGACATATTGGTGTTTCCCAGAATCACGGAGAGCGAGATGAGATCGTGTGTCATCAGTTTAAGAGAGCCTGCACATAGACAGGCAAAGACGAGTGCGTATTTATAAGCAGTGAACGAAATCTTTGCAGAAATCTGACATTGATAGTCTATAAAAGTTTTGTACCAGAAGTTAGACGCTACAGAAGACTAATATGCCATCAAAAACATTCTGTAAAAACCTCAAGTCTCGCCGTAAAAAGTTGTGAGATCTATATAATACCAAGTCGATTAATCTATTTAGTCTCTACTTAAAGGACCTTCTGTCTTAAGTTATTACGTATGTTATTATCATGCCAATTTTAAAGAAATACCTTTAAAACAAATAGACCGACCTGGCCATCGCATGATTTGATTATTAGTATGTATCACACTACACAGCACGACAAGAAGTTAATGCTCCTGAAATGTTAATAATGGCGAATTTGTGTTTTCTTGCGATGACCAAGTCGATCTATTTGTTTTAAAGGTATTTTTTTAAAATTGGCATGATAATAACATACGTAATAACTTAAGACAGAAGGTCCTTTAAGTAGAGACTAAATAGATTAATCGACTTGGTATTATATAGATCTCACAACTTTTTACGGCGAGACTTGAGGTTTTTACAGAATGTTTTTGATGGCATCTCACTTCTTTTTGTAGAGCGAACATAAGTCCAATTTGTATGGAAAGACGTTTTTTTTTTCATAATTCAACATATTTTGCTTATGGGAATGTTGTTCAGTTTCATGGACTAAACACCCTTACACACCCTTTACTACCTCCCGCTATGCCTCATATAGTAGGTACCTATTTACACCTATTTATTTATTTTATTTTCTACAGTAATAATAATTCATTAACTGCAAATGTAACCTTGTAATCTTATACATTTATATGGGATTACAAAGTTATTGTGGCAGTTGGTGTATTTAGAAAACTGGACCGAAATTAGAAAATATTAAATTTTTCCCATGATTAAGACACTAAACCCTATTTGTATTCTAAATTTTAAGCTTCTAGGTCTGCTAGAAGTACCTTAGACTTTTGATGATCGGTGAGTCAGTGAGTCAGTGAATCAGTGAGTGACAAAATTCAAAATTTTAACAAGTTGTCATTCTTAAACTACTGGTTCAAATTGACTGAAATTTTAAATATACCGTGTTTATACAATGACTGATTAGTTGCTGAAAATCCAGGCTTCTTGTTTTATCCAAAACGAAATTATAGGGGTGTCAAAAATAGCCCGAATTGCTTCGAGAAAAGGATGTTACGGCCGTGCCGCTTTTTTTTGCTCGACTTGCCGACTTGTCGACGGTACCTACTATTGATAAGCATTTGTTTGACCTTTAAAATTATGAAAATCTTTCTTTTTATAAAATTTGTCGAGAGTCTCAGTGGACAATAGTGTTAACAATTGCAAAATAAAGTAAGCAAGTAACCCGAAAAATGTACTTTAGAGCCACAAGAGGAAAATTAAGAAAAGGAAGAAGAAAAGAAGGAAGGTTAAGAAAAACTTTAATTCGAATAGTTGGGGGAAGGTTCTAAACACAGCAAAACAGCAAGAAATCTATGTGTCTTGGGAACAAATGCTAATAAAATCGTTGTCTTTGAGCCTCCTATATCCCACAACCTTTATAAAAATACACGTTACTTTAAAACCACCAGTCCACAAACTAGTTGCGCGATCAGTTGCATACATACAAGCAACAAGACACACTGTTCAACTCCGATCAATCAACGAGATACTACAATAAGTTATTGATGGAGAATCTTGTTCGTTTTCCTCATGGAGATGGAGAGCTCGTGATGAATTATCACATAGCGATGTGTAATGTGAAACTATGATGCGTTACCATCTGTCGAGAGTGACGCTTTAGAATTGATTGAATATCTTCATAGGTACATATGTATGTATATCTATAATGTTAGTTGTGAGCCATTCGTCCGGGGTAGAAAGGGGCTAGAAATGGACTTATAACCGTTGAAAGATTATTTAGTATTTTAAATGGTAGTAACATAACCTCTCCCTTGTTCGGGAAGAGGCCCTTGCCCAGCAGTGGAGCAGTAACAGTAAAACAATTCGAAGGAAAAGATGCATTCTAATTATTACAAGTAGAAGACGCTCGTTTTTAAGTAGTTTAACATTTTGTTATGCTTAAAAAACATTTCTATCAATTTAGCGGCCGTTTGAGCTGCGTCTGCTATTTTAGTTTTGGAGCGCAGTGTGGTGTTTCTGACCCTGTCTATGAGCCTAACACCCAATATGCTGCGCTCCATGGCTCGTTGGCAAACCTTGAGCCTGGACTTTTGAATGGATGTCAAGGACCAAGTCTGTGCGCCGTAGGTCAGTATGGGGAGGATACACATGTCCATGAGTCTACGCTTCAAGGTAATTGGAAGCTTGCCTTTCATCAAATGTTTCATTGCCCAATAGCTCCTCCAGGCATTTTCGATCCGTCTTTCAACTATATTATACTATCAATATCTTATACCTATTATTATTACATGTGCATATTTCAGTTAGAACAAAAATTCGACAATGCGATTGAAACAGAAACCAAAACCTACACATCTATATAAAATACACAGCCAACATTAACCATTCTCGGAAACACCAACCGAATCACGGAAAAAAATCCCCAAATTCCCAAGATTGGCATTATAGCATTTCGCCTTTGCCTGGCATAATGGAAAAACGGCGGGAAACGTCACGTGGCCGCCATTTTGCATAATTCGCAATTCCTCCGTGACGTCAATTTAATCGTTGAATCATTTTTAAATACGTAATAAAGTTATGAAGTTAAAACAAGTTGGTTTATTTCGAGACATACTGGATTGACAATATAAGTTCGGGAGAGAGTTTTTATTGCAAGAGTTCTGTTGTGGAAAGTTTGTCGTTCTCAATCAGACTTATTCGAGTTTTACGATGTTATGGCGGTGATAAGTTATCTTCGAGAAGAAACGCGGTTCGAATCGCACATGTTTTGTTTTGATAGAAATAGGTTTTGTAAAAATACATAAACAACTGTTGAACGCGGATGATTAATACTACAAAGCGTCTCTAGTTCATACATACTATAATGCGAAAAGACTTTTCCGCGACCTAATATGATCCATTAATTTCAGCGTTTGACTCTTAGTACTTTAAGAAGACGGATGTTTTACTTCGAATATCTAGGTTTGCTACACACATCTACACACTTTCGGATCAGGCCTTTGGTTCAGCAAAATTACCGGCTTGGTTTGTGTCGATCGGGTTCATCTTAAACATATTCGGTTTTGCCGCCCGGCTAGCGCCTTATTTAAAGAACTGATACAATTTTGTTCCACCATCTTTTTCATAGCTCGTTACTTTCACCATACATCCATACATCCTTACACCTCAAACCGCCACATCACCTCAATCAATACGTACATCTATGACAAGCAGTTATTGGCCCAATTCCCCACTATCACGTCGCGGCAGGCACATTAAGATGACTGTTTGCGGTCGCGAGCTCGCATTATCTACCTCGCGGCTGTTTATTTAGCAATAATCGCGAGTAGGTGTCGAGTACAAGGCTGTAGTTCAACTCTCATTGTGTTGTGGTGTTGAACATAGTGAATTGTTAAGGTTAAGTTAGAACTATAACTAACTAGAGGCCGCTCGCGACTTCATCCGCGTGGAAGCCTCGTGCCTTCCCGTGTAATTCCCTTGAGAACTCCGGAATAAAAATAGCCTATGTGTTATTCTGGGTCTTCAGCTACCTATATACCAAATTTTATCGTAATTGGTTTAGTAGTATGTGCGTGAAAGAGTAACAAACATCCATACATACATACATTCTCACAAACTTTTGCATTTATAATATTAGTAGGATTAGTGTGATGTAACTTTTTATTTATTTTTCTATAGTCGTTACCAGTAGTCAGAAGTTTAAAAGTCTTACTGTAGGATATCGTGTTATAACCCAGGTAACTAGAGGTATTAGGTGGAGGTACTAGGTGCAGGTCAGAAAAGCAGTCGCTCCATGTAAAATACTGGTACTTAGCTGCACCTGGTGAGATTGGAAGCCGACTCCAACACAGTTGGAGGAAATGCTAGGCTGATGATGACCATACGTCAAGGCAGCAATGTATGGAATAGTTACCATCAATTTGTACACTAGTTGTTTACTGATATACGCGCTCCTGAGCGCAAATCGCTTCTTCTGAGAAAACTTCTCTGAGCCCCGCTTTCTGAGGTACATTTAACGGTAGTTTATCTATTCAGTAGCGTTAAAACTTACATAAAAAACGGTATTGAATAGATAATCTACCGCTAAATGTACTCAGCAACCGGGAGTAAGACAGTTGGCTGATAATATAACAGATTAATGACACCACAGCATGTAGAAAACAATGATATGAAATTCTCAACTTTGTCATCTTATACAACAAGTAGTATCAACAGGCGTATTTCTTGCTCTAACTACACAGTAACAATGTCCGTTCGAGTGAGTTACTTGATTTAATAGTAGTTTAATAGAATTACGAGTCGGTTTGGAGTTCCCCAGGGTAATGAACGTCGAACTTGTCCCGGCCACCAGAGTTTTGATTAATCAGCCTTTTATTGAGTTTACACTGTGTAAGTGTACGATACTTGTTTAAATTGTTTTATGTTACAGATATTTTGTAAGTGATGCGAAAAGTAACAGAATTTTGAAAAGCTTTAATTTAAATATGAATATTATTGCACTAATTGTGTCAAGATACAAGGGTATAAGTGTACCTAACATTGAATTAAGCATAAATTAGAAAAAAACAAATAATAAGTCAATGTAAACATTACATTCAAATATATTTTCAGCGCTTGTGTATTTTATCCCAATCAAAACGCAAATCCCTCAGGGAATTTTTGATGTTCTTACACCCAATGGTAGCAACGTAGCATTTATCTTTACTACACTGTAGTGCCATGAACGTAATTGGTCAAAAATACATCACATATTTTACATTTTGATACATTAAACAACATTTTAGTGCTTAAACTCATGCAAAACTTCTCATGTATTTTAATCTAAAGTAGAAACAGTAAGGTTAACCATCTTAAATACTATCTCAAATCGCCTTTCCCTTAACACGCTTAGGACAATTAATCTATCTAAAAAGATAACTAACTTGCAAGTGTACCAGCACTTTTTCAATAGTTTATGAAAGGTGCACGATAGCGCGGTACTGACACTTAGTAATTACTTGCCCTCCCCCTCTTCACCCCCCAAATAACTACCTCCCCCCTCTTCCTTTGTCGCCACTTAAGTTTCTTGTAGGAAACTATTAATTCCTCGCAAGACTTAGAAAAGAATGGCTTTGTCGGACCTCGCGAAACGTCTGGCTTTCATTTAAAATCTATTTAAACATAATTAAATACTGCCCTCGTCTACTTTGTGAAAGTTTTACCGGTAGCTGCTTGAAATTAGATAAAAATGGATTTAAAATAAAAGATTTTTATAATTAAAGGCAATTTTCATCATAATTCCTATGAAGATGCACAGCGGTTCTAACTAGCTGTAATCCTTTAAAGGTACTATTTACTAAGGTATACTTTAAAGTATTCACCTCTCCTAATAGTATTATGTGTGCGAACTGCGATAGTTTAAAAACGTTAATATATCGTTTTTAATTTTTGCAACCTGCTATAAAATACTAAATCTTTAATCCAATCTTTTCTAGCGTAGTGGATTCAAAGCCTTAACTCCTCTCTCATTACAAGCGTTTTACAATTTTCCACATTATATCCGAATTTCACATTCAAATAACAAAATCACATATAATTGCAACCATACATCGTAACCACAAACCATTGTTAAGGTTAGTAAATTGCAATCATAAATACACGGGGATCGTTACATAAGATTTATAGTCTTTTACACATTTTAATGGTAACTGTGCAAAGTTTTACAATTATTATTATATTAAAATCGATGGTTATGTGCATAATTATATTACAAATTCTCTTCCTATAAAATGTATTTTTCATCTATAGAGCAGTGATAGCCGAGTGGTATAAGTTGACACCTCCCACGCAAGTGGTCGCAGGTTCGAACCCAAAAGGCAACACACCAATGACTTTTCGAAGTTATGTGTGTATTAGAAATAATTATCACGGTGTTCAATTCCAACGGTGAAGGAAAACATCGTGAGGAAACCTTGCATGCCTAAAAATTTGTTTAATGCATTTACTAAGGGCATGCAAAGTCCCCAACCCGCACTTGGCCAGCGTGGTGGACTCAAGGCCTAACCCCTCCCTCATTACGGGAGGAGACCCTTGCCCAGCAGTAGGACATTAATGGGTTAAATTTATATATTTATTTATTTTCATCTATAGGAATCGGTATCCCAATATGAGAAACCAGAGGGTGTGGGAGATTTATGCCTATATATTAATGGATGTATGTTACTCTTTTGAGGAAAAACTTTGGGGTAAAAACCATTGAGCTATTTATTAACCTAAATTAATATATAGGATATTTTAAAATTCAACATTTTTGTTTTCTAGTATCTCGTAATTTTTACAAGAGAATTTGAGTAACCTACAGCGAATTATAAAGTTAAATGTACAAACTTTGTAGTATTTTCCACGTAGATTTTAATTTCAAATGATAGTTATGTTTGTAGCATACAACAAAATATTTTCTAAAATGCATAGCTGAGTTGGTTTATACGACTAAAAGTATCTTAAAGGCGTACACTCAGTGCATTCACCCCACGATACGAGTACGATACCAACTAATGTATTTAATGAGCCCATTACACTATAACGAGAGTAATCTGCACTGCAGACTCATTAAGACGGTGAAACTGAACGTTTGCGTTAAATATTGCAATGTACTTCATAATTTATAATCTCGTTAAGTAAGTAGAAGAAGAAGCAAATAAACTTCTTTAATGTAGAATTGAAGATTAATACCATAAGTGTTTCAATACTGGGCTACTGATACTGGGCAATATCTCGGGATAAGAGAGAAACTAGACATTATGCAGTATCTAAAGTTTCTCCAAGTGGGTAGTAGCATAGGTTCTCCAAGTAGTCTCTAGTTCCTTCAAGAACTGCCACAAAGAACTCTCTGTCATCACGATGTTCCTGTTCACCATTAAAACACAAGATATCTGTTTTTTAAGGTGGATTTTTTAATGATGGGTGGTACAAGTGATTAAGTACATGCATTTACCTATATTTAGCTTAAATATCAAAGCAAAAGTAGTCCGTCCGTCTTATTTAGTATTAAAAAAATCATTTTTTACACTGACGCGTGAAGTTTAAAAATACATTTTTGTTTACGAAAAGATGCTACAAAATTTATTGTAACATTTATATTTAATGACAGATCCTATCAACAAACAAAACAAACTAAATAACAAATATCTATATAATTAGTGTAAGTTAAAGCACGGCGCTGTTTGTCCGCGCATCGGACCAAGGCTGTTTTAATTGGCGCCTACTGGATCCACTGATACTGCCTGATAGCAAGCCTTAATTAATAACGATCAGTAAAAGAACCGAAACCTTTTTTAAACAACGCTGACGATTCTGTGTGCATTTTGAGTTAAAAAGTTTGTTTATTATTGTTTTATCAAAATAAAAACAGCTGTGATAGCCGAGAAGCATGCGCTTCCTACGGGCGTTACTTCGTAATTTAAACTCAATTCAAAATTATTTATTTCTAAATTATCTGTGTATTATGACTTGCTTCATCAGTAAAGATAAACAACGTGATGCAACCTTGCATGTCTGAGAGTTCTTTAACACCAACTCGTACTTGGCCAACGTAGTGGAATCAAGGCATGACCCCTCCCGCTCGTGGAAGGAGACTCTAGAAGAAAGAAATCTATAAAACATGTCTAAAAAAAATATTTCTCTCTGATCATCATATAATCCTTTAATGCAATTAGTACCAACTATTATACAAACTTTCAGGGCTTTACATATAAATGTGCAAAAGTGATAATCACCAAAAAAAAAACTTTCTAATCCGGAAAAAAGTGTCTCCGTCAATCATTCGCTCAGCTTTGTGTTTACAAGTTTCCCTCGTACAACTGCGCTGAAGTTTGGACAGTCGCATTGTTAATGTCGTCTAATGAATTCTAAAACGAATTACGATTCAAACGCGATTCCCTGCCAGTTTCGGGACTGTGATGTTTTAATGGAAAACGTCGTTATAATGGGCAAGTTTTGTGAAAAAAGTTGTTTTTTTTAATTCACTTCAAACTGTAAAATGTACAGTAATAATTCTTAGATAAGAGATAAAATCAAATCAAATAGAAATATAAGGTCGGGGAAAAAGCCTTTTCGCAAATCAATCTTGACGATGTGGATAGTGCTATCTCTAAAGTGGTACATTGGTTTGTCGTTAACAATCTGCTTTTAAACGAGCAAAAAAACTAAATGTATTAAATTTGTAACACCTAATGTCAAACCAGTGAAAACTTTGATAAAGATTAAGGAAGATGAGCTGGACCTTGTGGACACAGCCAAATTTCTAGGTATAACAATAGACTCGAAATTACAGTGGGGACCACATATATCACAATTGTCGAATAGACTTAGTTCTGCAGCCTTTGCGGTTAGAAAAATTCGCCAACTCACTGACATTGAAACAGCTAGGTTAGTTTACTTCAGTTACTAGTGTCATGTCCTATGGAATTTTGCTCTGGGGTAACGCTGCCGACATCCAAACCATCTTTGTGCTGCAGAAGAGGGCTATTCGTGCAATTTATGAATTAGGCAGTAGACATTCACTAAGGGAAAAATTTAAGGAAATTAATGTATTGACGGAGGCAGGTCAATATATTTATGAAAACCTAATTTATGTACACAAAAATATCCCACTTTTCAAGAAACATAGCGATATACATAACATTAATACAAGAAACAAAAATAAACTCGTTATTCCAACCACTAGGCTTCAAAAAATAAACAAATCCTTTAGAGGTTAATGTGTGCGTTTCTACAATAAAATCCCTAGCGAAATTCAAAATTTAAGTTTCAATAAATTTAAATTAGTGATTAAACGAAATTTATGCCTAAAAGGCTATTATACTGTTAAAGATTATTTGGACGATAATAAAGCTTGGGACTGTGCTGCTTCTACCAAGTTTGTTTCAAAACTGTTATAATACTCTAATGTACGATGTTTTACTGTGTCCTACCTATAAGTATCCTCTTTACTTTTTTTTTATTATTACGACTAGTTCTGTTTTAGGATATGTGACTGTTTTATTAACTGCACACAGTAAATCATCAATAGAAAATCTGTAATAATTATATTGACATTTTAAAAGAGCAAGCCGTGAGTTTCTTGCCGTTTCTTCTCACGAGCAACCAGCTTTCTCGAAACGGACAAAAAAAAACAAAAAATACAATATACTGACTGTTTCAAATACTTTGTGAAAAGTTTACGAAATAAAGAATATTTTGAATTTTGAATTTGAATTGCATTATAGTATGTATGAACTTGTAATAAAATCTTTTCTCTACACAAAAAACCTCGATATTTGGGTACCTCACGAGCTCACTGAAAAAAACCTAATGAACCGTGTACTCTTTTATGATTCTTGAAGCCAAAGAGATTTTATTTATTTCATACATACTATAATGCGAAATGACTTTCTCCCCGGCGTAATATTTAACCCATCACTAAGCCACTCTTAGCAACATATACGATACATTTTCCTGCATTCATGTGTAGTATTATTCCATCTTGTAGCCGAGTCTAATTTAATTCCTCGGATCTTTATTATTTGCATCTATTTCGAAACAACAGGAAAACAAAGAAAACTTTTGTATCTTTAAGATCGTATCTTCGCAAACATACACTACACATACTGCCAACATATGACATGATGAACTACCATGCGTTAGATGCAAAGATTGCACGCAAATACAAAGAACTAAAAAAAGCACACGCAAAAAGCACGCATTGCACGCAAATACACGCGTTGCACGCAAACACGCATTGCACGCGTACAAAGGTCGCACGCATTAGGGGTATTGTTATCAAACCGCTGATTGGTGCAGACGCGCTAATCCTTGCGCGTTTGATGTCACACGTGGAGTTTGGATTTAGAACGTGTCATAAGACGGGGGAGAAATTGGTAGGTGCGTGGTATTGTTTGTTCTCATAACGATAATTGAAAAAAATACTGGTTGTATCTCCGAAGATCTTATTCTATCTCTGTTTTTCAGTGAAAGAAATGTAACCAAGACCTATTTAGCTGTAATTTCCAGACTAAATTCTGGGAAAACTTATTTCGAGACGGAGTTTTAGAAAACATTTTGAGAAAATATCACTTTGAAGAATCCATACGTATCTGAGATCTAAAATATACATACAATTACTTATCACAGGATCGCAGTTAAGATTCACAGATCTGTACCTCGATTCTCTACCACTATCGACTACCGACAACCGGCTAGCTATCGAATTTTGACATTTAGAATGTACTGCCAAAATGTTTCCAAAGACACCCGTCAGAGGCGCTGATCCGATTTTTATACAAAATTTCTCGATGACAGTTCGGTTGTCAGTAGTCGATAGTAGAAGAGAATTGAGGCACTGTACCGCGATTCTCTATCACTATCGACTACCGAGAACCGACTAGCTATAGAATTATTTTGTATTTAAATTTGATCGGCGCGGCGCCTCTAGCGGGTGTCATAGTAACCATTTTGAAGTAGATTTTAAATGTCAAACTCTGGGGACTCGATAGCACCGACTGTTTAGAATCGTGCTACCGGAAGTTTCTAGCCTAAAACTGGGACTAATATAAGTAACCGAATCCTTTATATTAGTCCCATGTTATTCCCAAATATCATTGTAAAAGGCACAAATCTATTGTATTTAAATACGCTTCTGACAACTGATCTTAGAGATTATGAATCACATGATGTAATATTGTTAATTAGATGTCTATAATCTATCAGTCACCTTATATTACAGTTTCTACACAAGTACCGTTACAGGATTACACGAAGCTCTTAACTACGGTATACTAACGTGAAGGAGTGCTTATTAAATTAATAGCAGCGCGATATTGAACCTGTCTCGTGAGTCTAATGAGAGAGTTCAGGCTTGCATGAAGCGATTTGTTATAGAAGTGGATTAACTAAAGCGGCTTAGACTTTTCGACTTTGTATATTTGATAAAAAATTTATATCATTAATATAATTTTTGAGTGCATGTTAAGTTACATGGTCTAAGATATAATTTTTAAAGCAGCTTTTTGCCAGTGAAAGTCTCGATAAAATCTGTTTCTTTGTTTTGGGTACAAACCGGACCAAACAGAGAGAGAGAGAAAGTAAGTTTTATTGATAGTCAGCGACTATTAAGACGATAGTAAAGAATAGCGTGTATCACTATGCAGTCACTCATGTCATCACTCTATGCCCGTACAAGTTGGAAATCTTAAATCTTGTCGCAATATTTAGGACTAAGAAAGCAATAAAATAGCATATTATATTACTATTCGTACTTCAAATCAGTTGCTCACGTACTAGCATCAAGAAAAAGAATCCCAAAATATTTCTTTAGCCAAAGAGCCAACGAGCTTTTAGATTGCCTTACTCAGGTTTGAGTCTATACAATCAAATAATTTAAGTAAATCTATGAATAGTCCCAGACACCTACACAGCGGGCTAACAGCTAACATCTCGGTATAACTGAGTGAGCATTAAGTTAATCATTTCACCGCAACTCTCCGGCTTCCGCGACCTTCACTCGTAAACTTTGACGGCTTAGTCCTGGACCTTTGCTAGGGCTGACACTGGTTTTCCAAATGTTCCAATATGTCTCTAATCATTACTTAGATAACTGCTTACCCCGTGATACTGGTTTGCGTATGTTTCCCCGCCCCTATTTTCTAAACAGATTATTGACTTTTCCAATCAAATTGAAATTTTATTAGTATCCTGAAGTTTGGCAGACCAATGATAAGAGGTATTTGTTTAGGACTTACAAAATATTCACTTGCCATTTTTTTCTCGCTTTTTAGGAGAAACTAAAGCGGTATAATAAGAAATTGAAATTGATCTATTTATGGCGCTTTAAGATTGTACCCATCCATTGTTTATTTCCAATAACAATTTACACTTTTTTATTATAACTGAAATAAATTATATAATCATAAGTAATATTATTAATCTTAACTAGCTTTTACGTCAAAGAAAAACGATCTAATCTCCTTAACAAAACATTTTACAAAATCGTGTTAAAAAAGTGAAAACTACGTGGCATCCCTATCTGATCGGTCGACACACTATTTTCAGTTAATATTGACGCGCGAACTACTCCACTCACCGAACTTTGCATATAAGATTACCTTAATTATTTTATAGTAGCCATCAACTTGCTACTAACGACTTAAAACATCTTACCTTCGAAACTTAATCTATTAAGAGGATTCCTTTATTAGTTTTTAACTTTTTTTATTGCTTGATTGATTTCGCATGTTATCTTTGGAGATGAACGGTTTCTGAGGTACATTTAGCGGTAGTTTATCTATTTAAACTCATACAAAAAAAAGCTATTGAACAGATTAACTGCCGCTAAGCCGGGTGTTAATGGAATAATTACTGTTTTTTTCACGTCTCGGCGCTTTCCTATAGCCGATCAAGTGTTCGACTTTTAAAACTACTTATATGGCAAGTTCTTTTAAAATCGGCTCGCTGATGATATTTTCCACGATAGCTATTGGATATTGGTATGGATAGATAATATTAGTAAATATAGAAGGGAATTTAAAAGCGTTAAGCGACATTGACATTGCTGCCTCCGTGGCGCAGTGTTTTAGGTCGCCATGCCACTGCCATTGCGGAGGGAGGTCGTGGGTTTGATTCTCACACGGAACAATGATTAGTGCGATCCACAAATATTTTTTTCGGGTTTGGTTGTACTTTATGTCCGTTGTTTGTATGTTTGTAAAAGACCCCGCGACAACTAGTGCGGGAGTTATCCTTAAAAAAGGAAAAAAAGAAATAGCAGTATAAATAGATCGATCTTTACGTTATTATTAGAATGTTGACCTTCAACTATGAAAAAAGGCTATATGAATGTCACACCTACGTATTGTTATGTTTCATTGACCTTTTAGAAAAAACATCTAAATCCCATAAGCCGTAAAGCAGTAACGTTGGCATGTCGTTGTATCAAAATTCATTGAATAAAGCTTTACAAATATTAGCACGTATCGTGTGAGCGGAACAAACAGATGAACATATTGTTTGGAATCTTTATTAGATGTATGTTAATCTGTTTTTGGCAATATATGTGTTATTTTTATCGCAGTTTGTAGTCCGTTTTTTCTTTTAGAAGTTATATAATTAGCAGATACATACTTTATGTATTCGTTTCCCTAAGCTGATGTATCAGATACAATACAACGATGAAGCAAGAAATCCTGCAAATGCCAAAAGCAAATGCCTGAAAACTATACTACAGTTCTTCAGATCTCGAACGAATTCAAAATCTTTCAACCAGCTGTTGTTGTGTGACATATTTTTCCAAAAAATATATAAATTTATATGTATACAACAAGATACCAAACAACATACTACGAAAATAAGGAAAACTATAAACCCCGTAATATATGCGTTACCGATGATTGATTCCACCACTTACACATAAATGTGCCATGTACTGTAACTAGGCGCTCTGCTGATCCCCGCCAACAATCACGACTCATGAATAGTACCGAGTGTCGTCGATACATCTCACTATTAAATGTACTAGGAATGGGAAGCCGAATGTTTACGACGAAAGCCGAATAATAGCGAGTACTGCCGAAAATATATTTCTTAAAAAAAATCATATGACATTCATCAACTTTTAATTAAGAACAAATACAATACTGAATATTTCTTTTTACAAAAATACTATACAATATATTTGGTAACGGCAATCGTGTAAAGTAAAAGTTTAAGTTCCATAAAATATAATAAAGTACGTTAAACTGACTGCAAACTAAATATACATATACGGTCTAAAAAAAATCACGTACTTTTAAAAGCTTAAACATATTATCAGAGCGCGACAATGTTTTATTGTTAGCCGAATGCCGAATATTGAGCTCTAATCTGATAGTCGCACCACTAGGCTTTACTCTCGTAAGCCGGTTAAAAAACGCGTGAAAACAATCCTGTTGATAGTGTTATGGGAGCGAATGTTTGTACGTTGAATTGAATTGGCAGACTATTTGGTGTTGAGTGAGCTTTGAATGTTACATGCTGATACTATTGATGCAAATTCAATCCGATTTTGTACAAGATAGGTGTTAAAAAAGCCCTAGTATTTTTCCCGAGCAAAACTTTTTATGTAAACACTCGTGTGTGTGTTACGTTTTAGAATACAATATTTTAGAGCAGTAATACATGTTTTAATTGTATAAAATTATGATTTAATAATAAAATTGATATATTAAATAAGCCGTACATAATTTTATCGCATTAAATCAGTATTTAACGACAATGATTACTCATGTTTAATCAATATTTGTTAGGATGTTAACACATTTTTTTGAAAATAAATGAATTTAATGAGCTCAGAATTTACGCATTAGATAACAATATTATATTTTTAGATGCAGTAGAAGTAAAAAGCACACCATAAAAATAGCTGTAACTAAAACCCACAAGCCAACTTTAAATCAAACTCAATTTTTTTCGGCTTCCAAAAAGCCGAGCACTCATAACTCATCCCATCTCTAGGCAAGTATTATAAGAGTGTATCAGTTGGAGTAGAAAAACCCCGGGAGTGATATATCGTGAATAATTCATACGTAGTTGCGTACAATAAGGAAGTGGTAAGTGTTTGCCGTATCTGAATACATACGCTCCATGTTTTGAGATACGTCGATCATTGGTTCGGGTTAACTGTTTGTTAGGTTAATGTTATTTGTACTGCTTATTACTAGATAACTTAGGAATTAGCTACAATATTCGAATGAAACTAATATGCCTTAGCTTGCTAGCGTCTCTAGATGGTCCTTACTGACCATAAATAATATAACCCATTACTGTCCTACTGCTGGGCCAGGGCTGGCCAGCCTTGAGTCAACCATACTAAAAATATTTAAAAATGTAAGCAAGCAAAACTGTGGCAACCAGAAACAAACCGTTTTAGGTTGAACTTCAATTTTACCTAAAACGACTGTCAAATCCCTTAACCGTCCGAAACCAAAATCCAAAAAATAACATTTACAACTAAAAATAAAACAAATAGTTTCACAAACAATTTCAAGTTTCCTTTAAAACAATAGATGTAAATGAAGGTTACTTCTGTTATTATCTTTTATTTATCTTTCTTTTAAATACAGATAAGCTGTGTTTGCCATATTTGGTATAAGTTTCTGAACTCAGAATGATAGTCTTTTTCAAATACTGAAATTCGGGAGTCTGTAAATAAAAGTGGATCTTTAAGGTGCTTACAGACTGAACATGATTTGAAAAATAATATCGTTTTATAAAGAGTATTTTCTGCAGTAAAAATGATTACGTTGCTTGAAATATATACAAATTATACTTTGAAAGACAATAATATGAAGTACTGGATCTACTTCATCAACGATACGAAAACTCCTAAAACTTGGAAATGATACAGCGACTATATGTATTACCCAAAGTTAGTGTAAATATGTACCAATTGCTACATATTTATTTATTTATTATATATCTGTTTAATCCAAAGTTATAATTGAAAGTCCGTTCTTCTCTAGTCTCTACCTACCCCAAAAGGAAAAGGCGTGATTTTATGTATGTTTGTATGCATGTTTGTTCATATCATAATCAGTCTAAAACACATGTTAATAGTTAGTAGCTAAAATTGTAGTTCACAATTACATATTTTAGAATACACTTAAGTAAATGTTATCTTCTAAGCTAAAAAGCAAAGTCTTTTCTACAAACAAATAGCGGCTAAAATAGCTCAATCTCAGTGCTTACTTGCCAACGGGTGAGTGCAATCGGCTATAACAGTCAGAGGAAACTGCAAATTCGAGATTATAGCTGCTCTATTTCCAAGAAGCGTTAAGTAACTTAATAAATGTAACCCATTTCTGTCCCACTACTGTGCAAAGTTATCTTGGTTTGAGAGAAAGGATAGCTTGAGTCCACCACGCTAGCCCAGTACCGAGTGCGAGTTGAAGAATTGATGACCTTCAAGAACTGTTTTATAGCACTCCAAGGTTTGAAAGGCTTTATCACGATGTTTACATCAACCGTTACAAATAGCGATAGTATTTTCCAAATATTCACGATTTGTATGGAAGGTAAATACTTAGACCATTCAACCACTACTATTATTAACCGATTTTAAAATGTTCGGAGTTCTCAAGTCCTATATATCTTAAATTTCTTTTACGTCTACTGCGTAACGTCTTTTCACTGAGTAGATAGATTTTAATATTGTTTTTTTTCGAAAACTTTTTTTTTTCGTAACCGTAGGTACATGCGTTTATTCCGGACAGTCTGTAAGCGTCTTAGTTCAGTGGATACGATCGTAAAACAGTATAGTAGATAGTAGTGCATTACGGAATCGTGTGCGTTTAGCTTTATACGGCGGAGTGTGCGCTCGGCTTTATTGCTACGGTTTATGAGTGTACCGAACTTGAGCTTTTTAGCGAAAGGTAGGTTAAAGTATATTGGTTATTTTAATCAGGAGAAATAGGTAAAGTTTTCATGCCACTACGCTAGGATAGGGGGTTGTAATCCTACTAGGAATGTCAAGAACTCTGCATGATTTCGAAAGTTGAAACTAGTATGGTTTAATTGTTTCGAAGTGCGCGCACATACTCATATAGATACCTATATGCGTGTTTATAATTTTTATATGGTTCTAAGTTTGGAGTGGAGTTTACAATATATTGTCATGTTGTTTGATTTCGCTATTGACTTCAGTTTATTAAAAATATGGCTCGAAAAAATGTATCGATTTTGTTATGATCACGATAGGTTATTGAAAGAAGATTATTGTTAAAGGAATACGAAAACCATTCGTAACAAATGTAATAAAAACATATCGTTGTGTCCACAGCCAAATTAATTGTTCAACCAAAACACAATACGTAGACAAAGTCAACATGTCCCCAAATCCCCGAACCATTGGTCACGATTAATTGATACACCCTACAACCCTCTCCATCCCCTCCAGCCCTCCCCTCTCTACAGACCCTCCACGTAACAGCATTCATCCCAAATATATTAAAATCATAAATCAAGCACTTCATCATCCACAAATCCACGTGAAACATAATTCGCCATAACAAGCCTCCCTGGAGGCTGTACCTCGTAAATATTGAAACAACATGGAAGCAACAAAAGTAATAATCTTTTCAAATATTTCAAAAGTAAATTACATATCAAATAAAACGAGAATACGTGACGCAGGCGAGAGAGGGGACACGAACGAGGCGGGCGGGGGGCTTATTCAGAACAGATTTGTGTTGCCCCTGATTTGTGTGCTACGTGAGCGTCTACGGACGGTCTACGCCGCTACGAGCTACGGCGTAGGCCGCTTTTAATTACGACTTGTTATGAAAGGCTTCAATGAAGGATAATACGTTTAATTACTGACGGGGAGTAATTTGTATCGCGGAGAGAAAAAAGGGTAATTCTTTTGAATTTATATTTTTGCCTTTTTGAGATAAAATGAGCAAGGAAATATGCGTTTTATGTTTTTATCTCGCGAATTTTATGTTTACTATAAAATATGAATGCATATTTTACATTTCATGAAAATGAATGACGCGATGCAGTGTGTTTTTTGGCTTTTATCTAAACTTTTATGTTGTGTTCCATACAAATTTCAGCCACTATATAAAAAAGTCGGTATTCTTTTAAAATGCAGTACAGAGAATATTATTATCTACTAACAGTATACACTTTCTAGCTGACCCGCACAACTTTGCTTGTGTCACATAAGAGACAAAAGGCAATAATTTTCCCCGTTTTTGTAACATTTTTCGTTGCTACTCCGCTCCTAATAGTCGTAGCGTTATGTAAAATAGCCTATGTAGCCTTCCTCAATAAAAAGGCTATCTAACAGTAAAATAATTATTCAATTCGCACCAGTAGTTCTTAAGATTAGCGCGTTCAAACAAACAAAAAAACAAAACAAAATTTTATATGATATAGTATAGATGTAACGCAATAGCAAATATACTACCACCAAAATCTAAAAATACCCTCATTCCCATCACTCATGGTCCAAACACACAAGTGAATAATCCACAGGCGTACCTCCGTGACGTCAGCCGTGACGTCACATATATAATGCAGGACATAAGGTCGCGATGCATTGTTTATATCCAAGATTGCTCGGAGGTTTTTGTTGTTATGTATTTATGGGGTCGGGTTAAGGGTTGAACCTTTAAGTTGATTAAACTTGAGGGTTATGTCATTGTGTACTGTTACGGAAGTATGCTGCTTAAGAAAATTATTTGGAAGATGATGTTTTTGTCGTGGTTGAAGGTTAAGTCACTACTGAGGTAGGCATAAGTAGGTAAGTTGGTTCGATTCTTATAAGGGACCGTGGTTAGTCTTAAAACTCGAGAGTCGATAGGACCAAAAGGAGTCTTATACTGGACTGCTATGGGTTTTTTAAGTATACACTATACATGGACCCCATTTCCGCTTACTGATCATAGAAAAACTAGGTCAACGACCATACTTTTGTCGGGAACTAATTAAGAACGCCAATTTCAGGCACATTTTTTTTGACCCGACCCGGTTACAAAACCAAAGACCTATATATGCAGCATACGTTTAAATTCTTACTGCATTGTATACAGTAGTAATTATATTAATATCCAATACTATTTAATAAGATAGAGCATGAAATCCTTCGAACCAAAACAGTTGTGAAACTGAAGTGAACCGAGAGCGGTAACAATATTGGGCATATTTAACCCTAACATGAAGTACATACATTAAACTTCGAGAACAAGCCTGGAGTTGTCGTAATCCGTAGGAAGTTTGCACACCAGATTATAACGACTACTTCGCTTGCTATAGATAGCCATTATTTGTATAGCAGTGAGGCGCCTACCGTTGCACTCGCCGGTTGATAACAAACTGTTATGCAGTTTGGCGATTTTTTGTGAAAATTTAAATTTAATTGTCAAATTGAATAAATGATTAAAAAATGAAAAAAATAACGATCAATGGATTAAGCAATGGATGTTCCGGCCCGCTATTAATATGCTAATTCGTGGATAGATTTGCTTATATTAATTTCTTTGATCAATCTTCCATATAAATTCGACTGAAGACAAGCAAATGTATTATTTTCTGGTATTAAAAAAGACTACTCGCACTAAGGATTGCTCTTGTGTTGCGGGCACTTTAAAAAACAACGGACACAAAGTACAACCAGACCCGGAACAATTATTTGTGGATCGCACAAATAATTGTTCCGCGTGGGAATCGGACCCACGACCTCCCGACAAAATGGTATTGGCGTGGTGACTTAAACCAGTGCGCCACGGAGGCAGTAACAGTTGGGAGTGTGTATGCACTAATGATAGCTTTATAACCTGTTATTAAAATAACTGTTATATCCACCACTAGTTACTGCAATGTTAGTTTTGGCACCTTGTAGCCGGCATACGGCTAATGTATTTGTTATAAGTTTGAGATCCATAGGTATTAAACACGCAACGCGAAAGTTTAAAAGCATATACAATAAAAGTTGCGAATATGTATGCACAAAATAATAGCTATATAACCTGTTATCAAAATAACTGTTATATCCATCACTAGTTACTGCACATCGTAGCAGCTTGTAGCCGGCATACGGCTAATGTATTTGTTATAAGTTTGAGATCCATAGGTATTAAACACGCAACGCGAAAATTTTAAAGCATATACAATAAAAGTTGCGAGTATGTATGCACAAAATAACAGCTTTATAACCTGTTATTAAAATAACTGTTATATATTCATCAATAGTTACTGCACACTGTAGCAGCTTGTAGCCGGCATACGGCTAATGTATTTGTTATAAGTTTGTGTTCGACGAACTTTGAGGCGCCTTGTCACATGGCTTGAGGCAATTTCGATATGTTGAGGCTTTTCCCTGGTCTTGAGGAGATAAAGTTTAGTTTCTTGAGTAATAGTTTTATCCGATAACAATTGATTTAATTAAACATGCCTGAATATTTCGTACTAAAAATTGCGTGTTTTGATGTTTGTTTGTCTGTCTTTTGCGTCAAAACTGCTTAACCGATTTGGATAAAGTTTAGTAGAGTTATAGATTCGGTTAAAAAAAACTAATTTTAGTGCGCTCATTCCATTTTTTGATGCAACAAACGAATATTTACTATAGGCGTATCGTATTTTCGAGATGAGATATAACGTATTTTATGAAAAAATGCATTCACATGTCTGCTAACTCCCACATAAATCATGAAGCCTTTCAAAATCATAAAGGCTATACTTCAACAACGAAATAAATATTCAAAACCACATTCATTGAAACGTCAAAACGATGACAATTTTATAACCTAAAACACACAAACTACTGACAATAAAGTATTCAAATAAATACAGTTTTAAATAAATATTGCATCGATGATATCATAAAACTGTACTATCAAATAAACTACGATGATACGTACATATATCTAGTGCAAGTCGCGCACGTAGGGTTTCGTACCGAAAAAGTACGAAAAAACACGTTTATTGTATGGGGAACCACCTTAAATATATTTTTTAATTTTTGGTATATTTCCTTGTTTTTAGAAGTAACAGAGGTATAATGGGGTTCCGTTTTTACGCTTTTTACGCGCTTACGCTGGCATTTTTTGACCTTCTATTTTTTGAGGTTTAAACTGTTATGACTAATATTGAGGAGCTCGTGGCTTAGTTAACAACAGCCGCGCGGATCGACCTCTGTGGTTAAGCCACGCTTGCCGAGGTTGATTTGTGGATTGTGACTATCTTATACATATTATTATCGAGTTCCTCCGTGTTTCGGAAGGCACGTAAAATTTAACTAAAAACGATATGACTAAATTTTAAACTCAGTATTTCAGCAGTGTATATTACATGAAATAGCATAAAACAATTCACAGTTATTCCTTTAAACGTGTATGTACATTTTTATTACGACTTTCATACTATTTCGGTTTTAAAGTAATGTTTAGTTGTTAGACGTGGTGCAACTTTGTGTTATTTCGTTCTCGTGTGTGAACTGTGAAAATAACTGCCTTAAGTCATGATGCAGATCATTTTATTTGCTGTAGAAAGAAAGTGATATATCATTCACAATATTTCGTATGAATATTGTGTGGTTAACAAATAAGATACGGGAATTAACACACATTTTATCATGAAATTCGTGTTCACATTAATTCCCGTATCCTATGTATTGTATGTATATTAATCATGCAACGCGAAAGTTTAATAGTTATGTTGTGGTCATTTTACTTTTGTATTAAGTCTGTCTGTTCCGCTTTAACGACTAAACTGGTAAACGGATTCCGATGACATAAGCATTGAAATATGAGATTGACTAGTAAGATAAGACAGAGAAGATAAACCGTAATAGACGACTATTGATTTACAAGAAATAAAATAAAGAAACCTTTTCATAAACGTTAAAATACTATACACAACTAATTAAGTGTAATTAAATTACTTTAAAAACCACAAAAGTACTGCTACCACTTTTAGCATCATACCTCGATATCTCTAAATAATACTTTTTATTTGCTATTTTTTATTATTATTAAAAACCATTTCATTTACAAATTTGACAGTGGTTTAGGTCGCCACGCCAATACCACTGCAACGGGAGGTCGTGGGTTCGATTCCCACACGGGACAATTATTTGTGCGATCCACAAATAATTGTTTCGGGTCTGGTTGTGCTTTGTGTCCGTTGTTTGTATGTTTGTAAAAGTCCCCGCGACACAAGAGCAATTGTTAGTGCGGGAGTTGTCTTTAAAAAAAAAAATTATAAATAAAAATCACATTAAACTCACCATCAAAAGTCCCCCACATCAATAGAAATCACACACAGTGGAAGAGATCCTAGGATTTTGTACGAAAGCCCTCATTAGGGAAGGCTCGGTTTGCATTTAAGAGGCCTTATTACGAGAGGCAGACAATCGACCGTCGATGCGATGCCGCGATACAGGGTTAAATACCGTGGTAGGAGGGCTAATGGATTTATTTACTAGGAATTTCTATACAAAGATTTTTATTTAAGTTTTTTACTACCTCTAATAACTAATAATTTTAATAACGTAATCGAACGTTATTATATAAAAACAGTAAACGATGAAGTGGGTTAAGCAACCTAGACGCTGATAAATAATCTATAGATGGGTGGCTGCATAATGGTACTTAGAGGTTGAGCTGTGTGTTTTCGCGCGTAGGAGGGCACTCAAAAAGTGTTGGTTGCAGATTAAGCAGTCGTTAGAACATGTCAAAATTCTTGGGTTGGTTTAACAATTTTGACACTAGTTTTACCATTACCCATACGAGGAATGAATCAATAAACATTTGAAATGTTTTTTTTTGGTTTTCTGTTTCAGCTAGGCTCAAAAGTTTATGTTAGAAGTAACTGCTATTTTAGTATCAGTTTGAGTTTTGAGCTGAAGTTTCTAAGCATAAGTTTTCTTTTTCTATTTTTTACTTCTGTTAAGCTCTAAAGCTTTAGTTAGAAATGCATTCACACTAGTACAGCAATGGAATTTGAACCTAACAGTTTCATACTTAATACTCCTACACGCATTGCGTGGGCTGCAAGTTCTCGAAGTAGTGTTGTTGTGTATGTGGATGAATCGACTGATAACTGAAAATATGCTAGACAGTTTTGAGCTTGTTTCTATGTTGGGCAAAAGCCGGCGGTGCGTGCCGCCGACACTGTGTGAAGAGGCGCCTTTCCCTTGGTCATTATTTTCTAGAGGTATATGAATAAAAATGTTCTGCTATCTATCTGAAACGCTTTTACGATTAAACTACTAAACAGATTGCTATCCAAGACATAAATAAACGACAATCATAAAATATTTCATCAAATAAATAACAAAATCACATCTTACAAAGCGTCCATACAATTTCAATTCACGTACATTCCACGAAAGTTTCTGAGAACGATTTATAATAAAACAAGTTGCGAAATAATTCCGAGAATCCCCAGTTCCGGGAACATCCGCAATACGAGTGAGGGATCAAAGGGATTGATATCAGACCCTCAACTAACGGATAAAAGTCACTTGTTTTACACTCAAATACTTTTGCACTTTGGATTAAGTTTTCAACTTAATGTATCATTGCGATGTGATTTAAAGTCAGTTTTCACTGTTATTTTAGTAGGTAATTTTCGTAAATAAAAATGTGGAATGAATGAATAATATAATAGGGGAATTAATAAAGGTATTAGATACATAATAAACATTTAGCGCAAAAGTTCAAACTGATGTATGACAAAAATATTTTTGTGTAGGTACCATTTTTTGCACCTACATCGCAAGTTGAATAGCGCTCAATAATTTATTTATTAAGTTCAATATCCGTAATATTTATAGTATTCAATTAGAACATTGCCCGAAGATTGCGTGACGTCTTGGCACTAATTAACAGGTTAGGCCAGTTCGTAACATTTACATATATTATTCCGAAATATTTACAGAATATTGACTTAAAAACGTTAGTTTTACTTTAGTTACGGTTAAAAGTATTTTTTCTGTGTTCTTTCAATATTTTGTTTCGCTTTTGTTGACTCCACGAAAAAAATATTCCAAATAGCAAACAAACCACCTTTTTGTCGCAATAGAGACGTGACAACTACTTTAATGTTTGTGTTACTCCATATAAACTGTATTTATCTATAAAATAAAGTACTAACTCGTATAAAGCTAAAACTAGATACAAAACTATGTAGAGGCAGCGACAATTTGTCGGTAGTTAGGTAAACTATCGTAGTTTAATTCCTTCAAACAACGGCGGTGGGCTCTCGACCCTGTTTGTAGAATAGTTAACTGCATAACTCGTGTTTAGTCCAGATGAATGTTTGTTGGCGAAGCTTTGTGTTATCAAGTTTGTATTGCAGTAAAGGATTAGTTCTAATCATGTTTCATGTTAACAACATTTCCTGAATAACAGGTTAGTCAAAATTAGTAATATTTGTCCTAAAATCGTCTAAAATAACCTTTTACTTATTCTATGTAATTAATGTAAATACAAGAAAACGTATATCCCAAGTACAATTTCAGGCATTTTTAATTTACATTTGGTCTCGTACACAAGTACAGTAGGAATTAGTAGTCAGAATGAAAGGCTCTATGCTGAATGAAAGCGCCGAGTTAGTGCGGCCTTGAGCCGAGCTTAAATAGAGCCTCCGCAATTAAAGCCTTCCATACACAGTACAGACATACCGACACATTTAATGAGCTTTTAAAATAACCTACTATTTGCGCTTGAGTTTGTCGTATTTTTGTCGAATAAATAGTAAATATTTTAGTCTTGGTATGAATGAATACGCTCTATTTACAAAAGTAGATTTTTGAAATTGTTTATAGTTAAATGTAGTATATGAATTTTTCTAAGCTATTAAGCTTAGGAAATTGCAAAGTTTTGTGCGATTAAGTCCAGAAATTGGGTATGAAAGAGTATTACACTGAATTCTTCTTTTAATGTAAGTACACAGGTAAAAACATTTAATAAATCAAAAAATCCAAACTAAAAAATCTGATAATAAGCAATGTAACACTCCGGATTTTCGAGTTCTTGCTATGTTTTGTCTACAATCCACAGTGAGATACATGTTATTTACTATGCCTTACTTAAACAAAAACACCACATACAAAAATCATTATTTTTTTAAACCAAACTCAATAAAACACAACATTTCGAGTAAAAGATAAAAGCGAATTTTTGGTGCAACCGAACAGATTTTAATATAATAAATAAACAAGGTGGTTGATGAAAATTCATAATTTGTTGGTGGCAGGTTAATCGCGCCGCCATGACACTTGTATCGATTCTTTAAATTAACTGTCAGTGTGTAACGGCTTGATAGTTTAAATTTTAACCTGTCCGTGTGATAAAGCGCTTGTGTTATTTGAACGTGATTTATATGGTTTTACGAATTGAGTTCGCTGTTGTGGATTTTTGAAGTTGAATCGAGTGATGATATTGAATTTAAATCTTGTCAGAAGGTGTGCAAATACACCAATACTAATATTAGACGTTTATTGAACAAATTCTTTCGTACATAGTTTGAGTACAGTTGAATGAACCCGTCTGGAGTTTTAGATATTTGCATGCGAATATTCAAAGGATTTCTAAGTATTACTGTTTAAGCTGGGGTTGAATGCTACTTAATTAAATTTAAGTTTTGTATTGTTATAATATGGGATCATTTTTAAATAAACTCTACTTTCAAAAATAGCTTGCTAGGCGCCATAAAGCATAATTATTAGTATCAAAATGCGAAGCTACAGTCACACATTTAATGATCAATACTAACACTAAATTATGGCACTGTTGAGCAATTGTTACTTAGTAGGACATGTCTCAAAACATTGCTGATAATGAACATGCCCATTTCGAATTTGAAAAAAATCGACAGCCATGTTTTTTTATTCAAAGGGGTTTGCTTTAAGAGGGCGCCAATATGTTTAAGAAAAGCATGCTGCACAAAATCACATGTTTTAGTTTCCATTCTATGAGCATGCGTTACTGGTAACGGAAATTATCCTGAAGAATTCTCGCTTTTCTTTAGAGTTTTCAGCCATCGTAGTAGACTCAGGCTAAGATTTTCTCTCATTACGTTGGGAAACTTGCACCACGCAGATCCAGTAATGAATTTAGTTTACTTTAGGTTACAAAATGATAATTTAATAATAACTAGCGGTCTGGCCCGACTTTGTTCGGGTATAGTACAATATTATCACGTTGATTCCATTCCCGTGGGAATTTTGATCGCATCAATCACATAGAAAGAAACCTTGTCTCGACAGTAACAAACATCATGAAAAAAGACATCCCAATTACTTTATTGAATCAAAAGTTATATACGCGTACATACATTTCGTTGTTTTTCATTTATATACATTTCTGTAGTTTTAAATACTTCACATTATTTTAATCCAATATACAAAACGGTATTTAACATAACCCATATAGTGTTACAATACACATCGATACAGTAATACCATTACGATGTTCAATAATCCACTCGAGTCTCGAGAGGTGTGCGTAGTCCTGTGTACTGTAGCGAAGTACCTTGTTATGTTTATTTAAACTGGTAACACTGAATAAATACGACAATTCAATTATCATTATTAAGGCTATTTTAGGAGGGTATATGCTTTTATTACCCCCGTTTCTGAGGTACATTTAGTGGTAGTTTATCTATTCAATAGCGTTTAAACTCATTCAAAAAAGTTTGAATAGATAAACTACCGTTAAATGTATCTTAGAAACCGGGGGATTAGTCTTCCACGGAAGTGATTGTAATGGTAACACGCAGGTAGCTTTAATGACATAAGTTACCGTAATTTATGCCCTTTTTGTTTGAAAAAAGTTGTGATTAAACGATTAACGTGTATTAGACAATATCGCACGATTTAACTACAAAACATAAAATTATGAGGTTCGTACCTATAAACAAGTTTCTGTAGAATTATAAAACCTTTTAGCCTCTCTTAGCTAACGTGATGACATAAAGCCGAACCCATGCTCGCTTCGAAAGGAGATTCAAGCCCAGCAGTTAATACTGTAGTACTGTACTGTACAGTTAATACTAGATAAAAACTAATTAACATATTTGCATTTTGTATCTCTATAAAATATTTCACAAGAAAATAGCTTAAAATTATCTAAAAAACTTTAATTAAAATAGCTAAACTTTAATATGTAAAACTGGTACAAACTAGAAGCTTGCAATCAGTGCATCGGAACGGTTTAGTGCGAGATAGCGGTATGTAGGTCACGCGGGCAGTGGGTTCGAGCCCGGCTAATGCAGCTCGATCCCCCAGGCTTTGCACCGTACGCTATTGTGTAGGACCGCGTTATGTAATGCTGAAACAAGAACATTTATTTGTAGAAATAAATGAGTTAGATTTTTTTGGTGATGTTATTTAAAATGACTTTTGCGATTAGAAATAAAATGTTGTTTGATTTCTGATGAGTTGGAAGTTAAAATTTCTGCATCAAGTAGGATTTGGGGAATTCTATAACTATTTTCTTAGATTTCCACACGAAATAAATGTTAATTTTGTTCTAGTAATCGTTGCTTGAATGTTAATAAATTTGCCGTAACACTAAACTTAGTACTAGGGAATAGTCTTTTAAAAAACAGATCTGTTATTATAGGCTTAACAAAACTTCGAAGTCGTAATTAAACTAATGAACCAAGATCCAGCCCAGTCCAAAAATTAAGAACCTATTGATTCTTGAAAAGAAATTAAACAAAATAAACTAACCCAAAATTACTCTCCACTACATAAAACCAAAATCAAACTTATCACGTAACTCAAAACGGAATCAAGTTTGAAAAACAAATTCAAACAGCAATTGTCGAAAAACAAATCACATTTCAAAATATGAAATGAAAGTGCGGATTTAATTACGGATTTAAGCTTGCCTCCAACTAATAACCGGCGGATTAGTTCCGTCCGGAGTTCTGCGGAACTGTTTAACTGCGGAACATTAATTCCGTGTTTGTAATCCGCTGTGATATTAGATATTAGCAAGTTTTGTGATTAACGTAGGCTAGTTCTTAGTGCTTGGCTTAGAACCTGTTTGTAGAGGTCAATAGTTTGTTCGAAGTTCATAGCTTGACTAACGATAGATTCCGGCGTCGTTTGTGTAAGCTTTCCTCAAAATTGTCATGAAAATATTTGTCTGCTATTAGCACTTGCTTATTATTCAAATAGCGGACGGTAAAGTACAATTTTATCCCGTATTTTTTTTTTGATCCAATCGTACCCATACAAACCTCCGTTACGTTGCGTTGTTCAAAACTTATGCGCCTACATAATATATACATTTCTGTGATTCACTTTTATTTATAAGTAGATAGAGTAATAAAAATACACTTTTGTACTATATTGTGTCGCAAGTTTTATACACATTTACCCCTACAAATAATGGACACAAAGAGATAACTGAACCGACTAATATAAAAAAAATTGTACAAAAATATTTGCTCCTGCACATCGTTTCAGAGATCATTTTAACACACATACAAACAAGGGACATGTAGTACAAATATACCAAAAATAACTACATTAAAAAAATGTAATCTGTCATTCTTCTATTTAAAATATAAATAAAAACCGACCATATGCCAGATAAAATAAATTATTTGCCATCAAATATAACAAGCCTTCAAACACACTATTTATTTTAAAACTAGCTGACCCGCGGAACTTTGCTTGCGTCACATAAGAGAGTCATAATTTTCCCTGTTTTTGTAACATTTTTCACTGGTACTTAGTTCCTATTGGTCGTAGCGTGATGATATATAGCCTATAGCCTTCTTCGATAAATGGGCTATCTAACACTGAAAGAATTTTTCAAATCGGACCAGTAGTTCCCGAAATTAGCGCGTTCAAACAAACAAACATACAAACAAACAAACAAACTCTTCAGCTTTATAATATTAGTATAGATATCCAATGTAAAAATATTGTTTAAATAATGTTTACACAACTATTCGTTGACAGCTAGTTACACAGTACAGTATCATTTTTTAATCTCTACTTTTTGACATTTTGATTGACGATTGAAATGAAACTGAAACTGATCGTTTGTCATTTTTGGTAACAATTCTTGTTACTCGATTATATTTTGTTTAATCTCAGTGAATGTATTTGGTGATCAATACATTCACTGAGATTAAACAATCACTATTAAGTAATCTATACTAATATTATAAAGCTGAAGAGTTTGTTTGTTTGATTGTTTGTTTGTTTGTTTGTTTGAACGCGCTAATCTCAGGAACTACTGGTCCGATTTGAAAAAATCTCTCAGTGTAAGATAGTCCATTTATCGAGGAAGGCTATAGGCTATATATCGTCATGCCAAAACCAATAGGAGCAGAGTAGCATTAAAAAATGTTACAAAAACAGGGAAAGTTTTGACCCATTCACTCTTATGTGACGCAAGCGAAGTTGCGCGAAAGTTATGTACAATCGACGTACCTACCTATTTTATAAAGGCAGCAGTTTACAACAAACTAATTTATTTCCTTGGTTAAAAAATAAGCTATGTATAATAAACCATCAGTGAAAAAATAAACACTTACCAAATAAACCAAACTACTTAAATATACCTAACTCCATAGTACATAAAGCCGTCCAATAATGTGTTGTGACCTGTGGCATACATCGCCGCATATGTGGGCTCTCTGCGCAACACAACCGCGTTACCCCTTAGACTACTAGCAATGTACACTCGACATAACGATACACACGCATCGATAGCGCCGGTCGGAGGATTTATGAAATACATGAGCGCACAAAGCTGCGTTAAATTTGAAGATAACATGGAATATAGGTCTATTGTTAGAATAATATTTTATACCACTGGAATAGTAGCAGTGAGGAGCTCGTGGCTTAGTTAACAACAGCCGCACGGATCTATCTCTGAGGTTAAGCCACGCTTGCCGAGGTTGTTCTGTGTGTATGACCATCTCATATATATATATATATATCGGAAGGCACGTTAAATTGTGGGTCCCGGCTGTCATGCGACGAACTGAAATAGTAACAGTAGGGTATTTTACTAAGTTCTCAAAGGAATAGAATCGTATAATGACGTATCTCAGTTGACAAGTAGTGTACGTCAAATTGATGGTCACTATTCAGAACATTGCCGCCTTGACTTGATATGTTAATCACTGTCTTAGGGAGAAAACAATGCACAGCAAAGTGGGTTTCAAATTGTTGTCAACTGAAATACGTGATAGCACCAATGGTCTGGATAAAATACAGTAGGAGTCTTACTAATATCGTTAAGTAATTTGTAAGTATGGATGGATGTTGAAAAAACTGCCGACATATTATAATGAAATTTGGTACACCGATAGCCTCCAGCCTGAATAAAGATAATGTGCTTTTGATCGTGTGAAATATTTCGCGCAGACGAAGTCGCAGGCAGAAGCTAGTACATCATAAAACCTTGAACGTTGTTATATGCTTCCTGCAAGTAAAATATTATTTTTGTTAACACTACTGGTGTGGCTTTGAGACTAGCCACTTAAATGCATTATCTAAAAAAATTATATGCCATATTATTTTCCAATTTTCTACAACTACATTTTACAATAATATTCAAAAGATAGCAAGAAATTATCCAAATACTAATCTTTAACTTAATACTCAAAGTGGGTTTGCTTATAACGTCGGTCAGAATTCCAAGTGCCGAAGTGTTTGCTCACAATCCGCATACATTTCTGCATAATATTGGCTTAGCTTGACATCATCCCAACTAACACGCGATGTATACTAAACACTGCAATATAGGCGACCGAACTTACCATTGCACTATTTGATCGATTAGTGTAACATACATTGCTGGGTGCATACGGTGAGTTGGAACGATGGATTGAAGAAAATCGTCAATGTATGTAAAATTTATTGATGTTGACGTGTATTGCATGCTGTAGTTGAGTAATTGAGTTAAGCGTATTATGTTGGTAACGTCTTCGCAATATCTCGCCAAGTTTCTCGTATATAGCTGATTTAACTTAGACTGATGGTATTCAAATTGTTGTGGAGTAAATTAATTTCGTTGCGTACTAATGGATCTTTAGAAAAGGGATTATGTTGTATTGACGTTTTGTCCCAGGTTCGATTACCAAAAATTTTTATAGTAACAGAGTTTCAGACCTTCACACGAGGGCTTGGATTCAATTCCTCAACGAGACAAGTTGTGTGATCTTGATGTAAATTTGTTTCTGTAGCTCAATTCTATACAACTATTGGCTACCGACAACCAATTAGTCGGTAAGCTATCGTGTGATTTGGCACGAAAATCTGTTCAGCGCATCTACCGGGATCCCTAAGAACTATTTTGACAGTACATTTTAAATATCAAACTCTCGACACTCGACAGTACCGACTACAGAATTGCGCTACAGGCATTTTATTTTGTGCTTTATTCCACCGTCATCAGCCGTCATGACTATAGTTATACCAGTGTATGACTCTTTGATAAAAATATCCATTGGTCATAATGGCAAATAAATAGTTCGAGTTAAGACCTTATAGGTATTTTACATAAAATGTTGTCTTATAATAATCTGCCATCGTGTATCAAATACAGATATATGCACTATAGTTCATTGACCTATCCACTTCAATCGTGTTTACGTGTACGTACAATATGTACAGACTGTTATATCGGTCATCTTGACATATTGCTGTTTCCCAGAATCACGGAGAGCGAGATGAGATCGTGTGTCATCAGTTTAAGAGAACCTGTACATAGACTGGTATAGAAAGAAGTGCTTTATTATTCAAAGTATGAAAGTTGAAGCCTGATTATGTGCACTGCACATTGTGCAGGTTTAAATTTACTGTCACATTGAAATATTTCGTTTAAATAACACATGGTAAAGATCAAGTAAATGTACGAGAGACTACACATGGATACCACATAAATTCTCTCACCAGCGGAAGATTTGACCACATCGGAATCCCAAACTAATAAAATGGTTAATAATTAAATGGTTAAGGCATTTTAAAAACCTGTATGATTTGTTAAAACTTCCTTTTAAAATAGTCCCATGCATAGTTACACTACTCTTTTAAGCTACTAGTCACTAAATTAGCAATAGAGTATAGAAGTCCAATAGAGTATTATTTTCCCGCGCTTCTTTCTGAAGTCACATTAAACAAGGATATACAAGAATTACTGTTCTCTTCGCACCAGTTTATGTGCATGGGTCCTAATACACTATATTAAGATATTAATATTTAAGCATTACACTAATGAGGGCGACAAATTAATAAACTGATATATTTCTTAGGTACATATTATATTATGTTATAGAGACCTCTAAACGCCCAACGAAACAATAAAGAGCATGAAGCAGATATTAGAAACTGTAGAGCGATTCTCAACAGACGATACCATCGAGTATCGAGAGTTTGACAATTAGAATGTACTGCCAAAATAGTTCTTTCGGAGCCCGGTAGAGGCGCTCAAGAGATTTTAGTGTACAATTTCTCGACAACTAGCCGGTTGTTGGTAGTCGATAGTAATAGAGAATCTAGCTACTGAAACATGTTCTTAGCTTTTCCTTCGAAAACCTACTTAAATAATTGTATTTAAAGAATAGATTATAGATTAATTGCGATCTTTCATAACATTCGTTCCTAAAATCAGAACCACAATTCTGTTAATATTAGGCATTCACATTTACCAACACACAAACGGATATAGAGCCTTTAAAGCAAGAAACATATACCCACTCTTTCCAGTCGCCAAATAATTTACATCGTAATAAATCCTAAGACTGTTTTATTCAGGAGCAGCAAGCGATCAGCGATGTAAACCAAACGTCAAAAAAAATATCACCAACACGTCTTGAAAACTATTCTCTATAGTAATGCTACATGACCTCCAATTAGCCGCAAGTTCCTCAGCCTCCCAGCACACTGTCCTCACGTCTCAGTGTACAATGTAATTGCACTCTGTACAGCCTGCACCCCACTGTCCTAAGACGTTTGATTGGACGCAAATAGACTGCGGCGATTGACCACAGTGCGTTGAATAATGCTCGCTCGGATGCTCCGGAATACTCTACATGGTTTATATTAAATTGGGGCTGGAAATTACTTTGGTGTAACATAACAGTGGGATACTTCATAACTTCTATACTAACATCATGTAGCCCATCATGCTTCCAATACATCTTGACATCTTTTTTACTACCACTTTCATATATTGATTTAATTTGTTATGACTAATGTTTGTTCGGTAGTGTTGGTAGCAGCAGCTCCTTACATCATCAATGACTTATACCTAACAGAAATATTATTAAAATCATTTGGCGATTAAAAAGAGTGGCCAGAAGTTTGTTGCCAGCTCTTCTCATTGGCCCTACCTTCCGAACTGGCGGTAAATTCACTCTCTGTATCATTGACTATCATAAGTGTCAGCATTTGACATATATGAATAAATTATTTGATTTTGATTCTTTACTAAACTTAACAGGAGTTTCTGGATACCGTTTTCTTGTTGGAAGATTGTAGCTGGTTATCTACTTCCAAATTGCATGATTACCGTCGAGGTGGTTAAAATTAATTAGTTAAAATGTCCAAATTAAAGTCCATTATTTAAAATCTAGGCTCTCCTGGTAAGAACACAGAGGTTCATGTTTTTGCAGTATGTAAATAAAAGCTGTGTTTTATGATTATGATGATAATGATTTTTTAGAGTACAACACCATCAATTTCCTGTGTGTATCTATTGCAGATGATTGAAGTGACGTCAGGTAGAACGATTGCTTATTCGTTTGTGGCTCAAATGGTCCATGTGGCAGTAGTAAAAATATCTGCTGTTAAAAGCGTCTCAGTCCCTCAAGGAGACGCTTAGTAACAGTCTCCAAAAGTCAGTTTTGTTTCGTTCGAAAGGTCAAATTTAAAACCATATTAAGAATCAAAAAGACCAAATAATTCGATCTAAACACCAGCTAGAAGAAACGACCTAAAAATCCTCAAGAGAAATTAAACCAAATATACGTTCTACATTAGCAGAAACAAGTTTCACGTTACAGAACTTTAGTCACGGTTGTTTAAGAGCCAGTAGATGCAAGCGCAAAGCACAACAAACTTCTGAAGGAAATGGTACGAGGTAGTTTGTTATGATGTGTCCTTTGTTTGAGATTTTTGAGACGAGAAAGTAAATTGCTGTCTTTTCTTGGCGACAGTCATTTTAAATGAAAGGACAATTTTCTGGAGACGTAAGTTTAAAAGATAAGTATAAATTTTCGGATGTGATATGTTTCAAGGCATGAGGCCTATCACGTTACATTACGTGGTAAGGTTACCATTTCCTACTTTTTTCAAGACATGGCTTAATTTTTATGTTACAGCTCGGTGGCCTTTTATATGGCTTGACAAATTGTCATGTTGGTAAAAAAACCAGAACCGACTTTTTACATGCGTTCAGAAACATGAAGACGCCCAGTTAAAATACCACTAAGCGGTCACTCATCTTCGGAATGACGGGGCTTAGTGTTCATTTAACCTATAGATCAATTCTATGACCAGTGAGAGCAATTTGCTATGGGCGGTTAAAAACGGTCTATAGAAAAATAAACATACTTTATGAAAGTACGATGTTTGTTTCCATAGTGTTTTTACATTTAAAAAACAATTTCACATACAAACAAAACTGTCGGTTTTAATTTTAAACAAAGCTTATTTCGCTGGTTCCATTTATTCTGTATTTTTAAATGTCCATTCGTTATTAAAAGCCGTTGTTTCGATGTCGCGATGTTCGCTATTGCGAACAGCCGGCGCGGCGGTTCGCTTCGAAAGCGAAAAATCTGGATAAGCTTTGCACTAGTTAAACTTTTATGTGGCTAGCTGCGACTGAAATTGCGTGTGTAACGTTTGAACACAATTTTATCAGTTTTACATACATATATACAGAAAATCAGGCTTTGTTCCCATAGGGGTATTCAGAGATACACACCGAGTTCCTCCGTGGTTCGAACGGCGCGTTAAATTGTGGGTCCCGGCGGTCAAGATCTTTGACAGTCGTTAACAGTAGTCAGAAACTTGAAAGTCTGACAACCAGTCTTACCAATGGGTATCGTGTATAACCCAGGAAACTGGGTTGTGGAGGTCAGATAGGCAGTCGCCGATACGATCTGGGTATGTCTTTCTTGGGCGTCACTTCCCGGCGTTTCGATTTACTTCCAAACAGTAAATTTTATTAGTCATTCTACATTTATTCAGTTTTATTTCATTAATAAACATCGGAGGTAGAGATGTGCTTGTTGCGTTTGGTAACTTGCCAAATGTGCTGCACTGAATTTTGTAAAATAACCCAATAACCTACGACCAGAAAATCAAAACCGGATTCTTGTATATACATTTTTGGGATATTTAATGAATATAGCGTTATGGACAAAAATAACGTTGAATTTTTTGTAATGATTTGTATTGGATCTTAATAATTGTCTACTGTTGCCGGCTCCCGTAAGCAATCTATAGCGCTAGCGCCATTTCTTACTTAATTAACGATTTTGGCAGTGCATTATAAATGTCAAACTTTCGATGCTCGATTGTCTTGTCAGTCGGTACTGTCGAGTATCGAAAGTTTGACATTTATAATGTACTGCCAAAATTGTTCATTTGGAGCCCGCTAGAGGCGCTGATCAGATTATCGTGCAAAATTTATCGATAGCTAGCGGGTTGTTGGTAGTCGATAGTGGTATAGAATCAAGCTACAAAACTGCGTTAATGGTTTTTATACAAATTTTCTCGATAGCTAGCCGATTGTCGATAGTGTTAGATAATAGCATTACTACTTAACTGACCTCAAAAATACCCAATACCTCATAAAAACGGCTTTTTTTTCATACAAATAGACACTGAAACGTTTCCAAGATAACTTCAACTTTACATATTAATGCGATACATGCTCTAATTACCGTTATCTCTTCACAGGCATATCTAAATAGCTCAGGTTTTAAAATGTAAAAACTATTGTTACCGCCAGATGGCACTAGGTAGCGACATTACTTGCACTAATGCAACGTGCTAAGCCTTTCTTTTGGCTTATCTGCGAGGTAAAGATTGTGGTACACCTGCGTTAGGAGAGATAGTTATTTGCATAAAGGTTTGACTTTGCATAGACGTTAAAGAGCATTTCACTGTTTCAAACGGATTTAATGATGGAAGGATCTTTTTTGGTTTCAAATATAGAAACTAAGTCCATAAAATCAACCTCTAAAAAGGTTTTTCTTTTACGGATTCCTTCGAATGATTCCAGAAATCACGACAAAAATACACTAGTATAATACTACTACAGATTTTCATCCCGGTCGAAGCAGAGTATGGCTCAAGGCAAAGTGAGAGGCTGCAGTACTTAAGAACTGAAAGATAGTGAGGAAGAGTGCTTAAGATTAATATTAATGTAGGTATTTACGGACCAAAACCAAGAGAGACATGTTTTTGCATCGCAGGGATTTTTCATACTAACAACTGATTAATTTGATGAGTAATCAAACCCGTTATTCCGTTCTTGCCACATTTACCACTGAACCATGGACACTATCAAAAGCCTTACATTATTGAGAATAACCTACAAAACACCGATTACAAATACCAATACCGGTTTTAGTAACCGTCTAAGTGTGCCCTCAGTACTATAGAGCACAAAACCTTAGTAATCCGGCGGCGGCCACGTTCTCCGCGACACTTTATTATAATCCCTCTCGCCGTAATTACATAAGTTGCCACAACTCTCAGACTAGAGTTAAACTGTTACAATACCTTTGTAGTTTATTCTATAGGTTTTATAGTGAGTTTTCGATTGGAAGAGATTTTCTGTAGCGCGATTCTGTACAGTCGTTACTTTCGTGGATCGAGAGTTTGACACTTAAAATGTACGGCCAAAATAGTTCTTACGGAGCCCGGTAGAGGCGCTTACAGATTTTCGTGTAAAATTTCTCGATAGCTAGCCGGTTGTCGGTAGTCGATAGTAGTAGATATTCGAGTTGCAGTTGAGTGTGTATAATTATTTAATTCCAAAAAACGTTTTTACATAGAGTTATGTCGTAAGATAACCGATGATATTACATTTTTAGTTGGAATGATAGTGTAGCGATTAAATTACAACTTCTGATCATGAAGCACCAGATTCGATTTCAACCTCAGGAAAAATGGATTTATATTTTTTTTTAATTTTTGTTGGTATGTTCCTCTTAGCTTTCATAATAAGGGACCCAGTATTTGGTAATAAAGCCCCGTCTAATACAGTGGACCGACGTTATGACCGGCAAAGAGTACCGTTACGTATTTTATGTATGTAGCAATAACATTCAAGACTATTTCAAAAAATTAAATAATACTACCACACGAACAACACCGAATTTTAACAAAAGCTACAAACTTAAAACTATCAAAAATTAACCGCAGAAACGCTTACAACGGGAAGAAAGACCCAAACTAACATCTTAACATGTTCAAAATATGTGCAAACATGTTCAAAACTTAATTGTACCAGGATCTGTTGTCTCGTCGCTATTACGTCTATTACGTCGCAGTCTGTTTACCCCGCAAATATAGCGAGCGTGAGCGCAACGCCGGGACACTCGACTTGTAGCTTAGTGGGTATATCTGGGTGATGTGGGGCCATTAGAACTGCGGGAATAAGTCGCTATACTTGTCTGCGCACGAGCGAGCGCCGCGGACTGAGGGGTGTATGCGACGCGAATGGGACATATTTTGATTTAGCCTTTAAAACGAGTTAGTCTAATAAGTGATTCGATTGGCTCTATGGTGCGGTTGGAGTATCTGGGTATATTATTATGGGTTTGATTCCCAAGTCGGGCAAAGTACAAATTTAATTATCTTACAATATTTCTCCATAGCAGCCAGCGGTGCGTGCGAATATTGTAAACGGCGAAACGTATTATTCCTCTGCCTACACCTTTGGTTATAGCAGGTGTGATATTATGAATGTATGTATTCATGTATAAAAATACTCAAAAGCTTTTTAAACTAAAGTAGTATTCTGCCACGTGTCTAGATAATAATAAATACCTTTTAAATTGACCTTGAAATCAAAAATCCGAACCTAACTGAACGTAACCTTGTCAAAGTGATCTGTCTACATAGTTGAGGCACATCACACGATACGCATTCTTGATTGCGGTCACCGCTAACTTTTCAACCAAATTAGTTATCTATTCTTCGAACTACACATCACATGGGCACGCTTCAACTAATAAATTTGTGTAGTAAGCTTCTCAATAAGAAAGATTATTGCGAAGGCAAACTTTAGAAACATATTAATATTTTGACAAACAAAACAAAAGAACTAGGAGTCAAATAAATTTAAATAAATGTCATCTCTTAACGTCTCACTGCTGGGCAAGGGTCTCCTCCCGGAGCAAGGGAGGGTTTAGGCTTTGAGTCCACCACGCTGTCCAAGTACGGGTTGGAGACTTCGTATACCTTCAAGAACTGTTCTAAAGAACTTGAAGCAATTAATAATTATTTCTGATTCACATATAACTTCAAGTCTTTGGGATGTTGCCTCGGGTACGAACCGTCGACCACTGGCATGGGGGGCGCAACTGAAAGCAATCGGTTATCACTGCTCCCCATTAAATAACACATTTAAATTAACAGAACAACAGCCAACGAAATCTCGGTAATAGCGACTCAATATTACTCTTTGGACGTACGGAACTGTGATTATGCCTTTTTGACCATGTTCCTTAACATTATAAACATTATAATTTTTTCACACATTCCTTATCCCGCTTCCGCTCCAGCAGTTTTAGTGGCCCCATTAAGCGCTTAAACGCAGCGTCTGTATGCAAATGTAGGTGTTGCGCGTTATCTGGCCGACGCCGCGGCGCAACAAACGTCTTGATTCACCCCAATTCCCCCCCACCTCATCCCGTCGCCCCCCACACACCCTGTAGAGTCTGGAGCACCCTGTATTGTGAACAGATAAGCCGATCGCGTTTGTGAGTGCTCCACTTATTTCTGTTTAGAATAGGTGACCTAGTTCCTGATATAATTAGATCCAAGTACTGGAGGTAAATCTTGTATGTACATACATTAAATAGAGGTACTAAGCCGACCAAAGACTTGTACCCAGGCCTAAACACTCTTTTGTTTTACCACGGTCAAACGAAACAAATGCCTTCTGAAACCGCTTAGTTAACTAATACATATTATGTTCAGCGTTATCAAGGACTGAATCAAATTGTTGAAGATTTGACAGGCGAGTGCAAACTACGGTTGGAAAAAATCTTCTTTTTGCCTATCATTTTTATCAACTTTCGGAAGGTTCTTATACGCGCTTTACCATACATCACTGTATGCAAAAAAACTTCTCCTTGCTTTAAAAATTCTTCAGCAAAAATACCCTATAACAAATTACTAAAACCCATTGCGCTCAAATGCCTTGATGGCAATTGAAAGGAAAAAAATGCATGTAAATAAAACGCAAAGCATTTCAATTGGCTACTCCATCCGTAGTACGAGTTGAATTCAATCATCGGTCGGTCGATTTTACTGCTCGCTATTACCCATCCAAATCAAACGACCCGCATTTTATTAGCACTTTATCTAATTATGGCATGTACTGTACTTGGGAGCGTTTTTGTAAGGCTCTGGCCGTGTTATAGGGGATTTTATGGGATGGATTATAAAATGTGGTTTTACAAGCCTTACTCGTCCAAGGAGTTATGGAATATTGATATCTAGCTGCGATGCGGAAACTTTTGATCTTGGTGATAACAAAAATTCAAATCACAAGTATTTTATTTTGATAATGTAAAATACTTGGCACTTGGCAAGACGTGAAGACAGAAGGTAGACCAAAAGCAGTAACGGACTGGTGGCCATGGAATGGGGGAAGATCGCAAGAAGACCTCCAACTACATGGACGGATGATAAAATGTGTAGGACTGATAAAGATGAGACAAGCGCTGGATCGTAAAAAAATGGCGTACTAAGGTGGAGGCCTATACTCAACTGTGGGTAGAAAGAGCTGGATAGATATATACAAAGGTAATGTCCAAGATGTTTTGGACACGAAATCCCAAGGATTCAGGAACAAATTCAAAAGACGAAAGCTTCTTCAAGCTATCAGTTCTGCTATTTTAATCAAACCTAAAACAACATAAGCAGAAGAAAATAACCTACACAAAACTTCAAATAAAGCGGTCAAAAACATCGATTGAGACATAAAACGATATTGCAAACACATAAAACGTCACAGCAAATTATGCACAGAAATAAAATAATGGTAGCCAAATCACCTTTCAAAATATTTATGGGAGCTTTGTCGTTTATTGTCGCGTTCGGGAGTGAACGATGAGTGCCGGAGGAACGTCCGTCATCACGATCATCAAACAATTTTATAGTCTTCTATACCAATATTTGGAGTTTGAAAATAGGAATAATGGGCCAGTATAGACTAGTGCAGCGTTTCGTAACGTTTTATATTCGGGTTTAATGGCTGATCGTGTTTTTTTGAGGTTATCAATTACAGCTTTTTTTTATTAATAAAATCACTATCTTTGTTCCAGATGGGATTGGCAGAACACCCTTTTTCATTGGACACCTCAGACACGGTCGTCTGATTTAAAACTAAGTAGATCTTGTACTATGGTAAACAAATAACTGATAAATATATTTACTTTTAAATACACACTGATACAGATATTTAAACAACCGGGCTAAGAACAGATACTCGTGCTCACACACAATTATTTGTCCTGGGTGGGATTTGAACGGTTAATGCAGACAGGTGACCACGTAAATAGCGCCAAACATGCAGTTACTGTTAGTCGGGGTATTCCGGTAGCACGATTCTCTACAGTTGGAACCATCGAGAATCGAGAGTTTGGCGTTAAATAATTACTGCAAAAATAGTTTCTACGACAACCGCAAGAGGCGCTGAATTATTTTTTATACAAAAAACTTCGATAGTTAGCCGGTTGTCGATACTCGATAGTGGTAGATAACCGCAGTACTAAAATGTATACTCTAGTTTTCACAGTTTTAATACCAATATTACTTTATACCACAAAATATCTATTTCTCCTCCTAAAACAGTCGTAAGTTTTTATTTTAATACATTTAGCGAAGATATTCTCTTAAAGTGGCGATAAATAAGAGATATGTGCGCGATATGTTTTTATATTTGTGTTTTCAAGATGGCTGACGTAATGCAACGAACATAACAATTGAGAATAATGTCTAATGACGCTGTTTTCATAATGATATTATTCATAGCTCACTTCTGTTAGTGAATAAATTCCGTTACACACATTTTTGTAGATACTTCTGTTAAAGTGTTTAGTATAAAATAACTAGTTGTTTTATGAATTCAACGTGATTTTTTTGTAGATTTTTAATAGGTCGGAGTGCCCAGTGAATAAGCCTGCCTGCATTAAATGCTCAAAAAGCTACAGGGGCTGTTTAAAGACACGTTTCCAACTTTCACTTTTCGTGCCGAAGAGATAAAAGAACATGTACAAAATCTACTACTAGATTTAATACAAACAATTACTGGAAGAAAACACAGCCTACTCAAACTATTACTCAACTAAGGAACGACCTACTCCCACGGAAAACAAGGCCTACTTTTAACAAAATATAAAAGAAATAAACTTAAAAACTATAAAGCAATAATACTTAACAAGTGAAGAAATGAAAACAAGGGCACATCAAACAGATCATTTAGAAAAGGGCTCAGTTAACGCCCGTCAAGGGACTCAGCAACAACTATCATTTCCCTCGTACTTACCGAACCACATAAATTAACCCTTCCGACTACATATACGCAAATTACTAGCTAAAGCTTAGGACAGATGTTAATACGAGTATTTGTTATATACTCAACAACTTGGAAATTACGCACGACTTTTCTAAAATGTTATGAATAATTCTGTGTATTTTTTTAATAAAGTAACTGTATTATATTGCTGGTGACAGACTGGACACCACACGATACGTAGGTGGCATGATGAATTAACAGCTTTTCAGGACCACAAGACAGACTGGTTTGGAAGGCAAGAGGGGAGGCCTTTGCCCAGCAGCGGGACACATAAAGGGCTAATAAAAAAAAACTATATCAAACAAGGCACCGTCAGCAGAATAAACCGGGTCATTGATGTTCTAAATTCTGACCTTACATAAAAGTCAACATTAAGTTATATTTGAGTAATTAACCATATTATTATGCATTAAGACAGTTTTAAAACAGTTTTTTTTGCCTTTCTAGAACCATTAGATATTAGGTAGCTTTTCAGGTGGAATCTTGGCAGTTGTTATCATGCTTTGTGGTTTGTTTGTTGCAAGTTTATCTATCGGACTAAGTATACAACACTTAATATTAGCATGAAACTGGTACGTAATGTCTCGGATAACTAATAAAAAAAATCATTTTTGAACAGTTAAAAATTCTGTTAAAATTTCGTTATTTTTGAAATATTAAATGAGATCTAATATTTTTTAATAATTTTAAACAAGATATAGTGTTAATTTTAGTATAAATTGGATTTACTTACTGCAACCGCAATCCGATCGAAACTGAACTCTAACATCACTTCACAAGTTCCAAGAATTGAAGGTTCTAGGAACAGCTAAAATTATGTCGAGTTTCCCGTTACATCCCCGAAGCAACCCACAGGTTAAATATACACCGGTTTCACGGTAATATACTGCCAATTACATGGTACTCTAGGTTTACAAAATGTTAATTTAACTGATAAACAATAATAACAATCAGTAGGAAGAAAGGTTGCTAAACAATCTGTAGAAAATAAGGCACGAAATAAACAAAATCACAAACGAATTCTTTAAATGTCAAACTTTCGATACTCGACAGTACCGGCTGTAGAGAATTGCGCTGCTGTAGATATCAATCATCAGATATCAAGCACTAAATAAACAAAACGCTCACCTATCGACCATCTCAATCGACTACTTGAGAACAAAGGTTCGACTAATTTCCTCCACCCCACACTTCCCCTAACACCATCTAAGTACCAAAAACGTGGCCGTAAACGTTGCCCAGTAATACAGCCATAAAATTTGTAGCTCGTTTGTTCGTAGCCATCTCGTAAACTTTTTGTCCAAGGGCCCTCGTAAATCCGGCTATTAGAAGCCATCATAAACACTGTCTACACCAACGCAATTGATTTCTTAAGGATATAGTTTTATTTATGAGTTTGCGCTTGTATGAAATATTTGGGATATTATTGTTGTTGAAGAAACGTAGGAATATAAGTGGGTGGACAATGGAAATGGTTTGTTTTTAAGGTTTTTTGATTTTTTTGCAATTTAAGATAATGTTATTAAAATAAAGTTCCCATTGCCGCTTCTGGCTGTTTGTTCGGGAAAATCTTAAAATTGACAGGTCGGATAGAGTGATCCTCGAGACCAATTTTAGTATTGAATTATGGCCGGCACACATAAATTAGCCGACAATTCCTCCATACAGCACCCAATGACTTTTCGAAGCTATGTGTGCATCAGAAATAATTTACATATATCCATCTCCTACAGCGGTGAACTAAGACATCGTGAGTAAACCTTGCATACCTGAGTTCTTTGAAAGGTTCTTGATTTAAACTGTAAGACTGTACCAACCTCAAAACTAACGACAATATGAACCAGCTACTCCACATAACTACGTAACTGACATACAAGAGCCCTCATAAGAAAGAGAGGCCATTAAATAGGAGGGTGCATTCACTGCAGCCGCTGATAAAGTGCGTCGCGACGGCAGATGCGCCGCGCCCCGAGATATTGCGAGGCCACGAGGACCGCGGTAAGCAAGTAAGTTCATCTTCTTGTCGTATGGTTAGTGGTCAACGTAGTATCTTAGTTGTTCTAACCGCCCGAAGACCTTTGACGTGGTTTAACGATTGTTATCTTAATAGATGACAACCGGGACTTGTTCCGGGTTCAAATACCACTATGCGGTCACCCATGAATGGAATGACCACGCCAAGGTTAGCTTAACCAGAAGGCTGGTGAACAGCAACTAGCTATGGGCACCTCTATTCCAGTAGCGCGATTCTGTACAGTCGGTACTGTCGAGTATCGAAAGTTTGACATTTAGAACGACTATTTACTACGACGCCCGTCAGAGGCGCTGATCAGATTTTCATACAAAATTGCTCGATGACAGGTCGGTTTTTGGTAGTCGGTAGTAGTAGAGAATTGAGCTACAGTTTATCTATTCAAACTGTCATAATTATATTTTACCTTAACCCCTGTTCAATAGATAAACTACCGCTAAATGTACCTCAGAAGCTAGGTAGACTGTAGAAGTCGCTAGTTTTGTAGCCCTTCACAGTGACGTCACGTGTGCGATGACACTCATTATCTGTCTACTCATTTATGCTAACCGTTCACTTTGCATACAGCGAGCGACGCCGGGGCACATACTTATAGATAACGTGTACCTAACTTTCATTTAAAGACCAGTGCCTTGAGACGTTTTTATTTTTACTTAAAGGACTCTTTTAAAAATGATTGCATTTATTTCTTTCTCTAAAAAATAGTTTGCGCTGAGTTTTGTTTGCTTTACAAAATATAGATAATATACTCCTATGTGTATTGTGATTTATATCCTAGTGATACAAAGGTTAACAAATGTAACAGAAGTCACGAGATGTGACTCATTGATTTTAATTTTTCCGCGGAAGCTACTTCCAATTTACACCACCAAAATACTTTGTATGTTATTCTCACTGAAGATTTTAAAAAACATACTAAGCTGCAACCAAAACATACTTTTGTGAATTACACCACTGAATAAATTACACAAAGTGCTACAGGAATCGAACTCCGGGTCACACTGCCAGGTAACTAGTATAATTAATTTCTAAATTGTCCTATAATGACCGTATTCATTAAAATTATTCTTAACTACGAAAGCTCGCTCTTCAAGCCAGGTGTTCACAACATTTTACAAGAACTACGTTAAAAACCAGCCATTACTTTGTTGAAACAGCACTGATGAGGCTCATTATTTGACCCCCTACCTCACCCCCTAACTACCCCCTAAGTCACCCCTAGAAATATCCCCAGCACTCAGAGCAAAGTGCCAAGACCTATCTGTTACATAAATTTAGTGTAATGTTTGTACATAATTTTGTTATAACTGTATAAAGATAATATTATTATCGTTGGAAAGTTTCTGTATGCTCGTTTAAAGGTTAGAGTTAGGTATGTTACTATGTTGTCATAATTTGATATGGGGTGTGATTTTTATTGATTTCCATAACTTTGAAATACGTATTTTTAGACAATTTTCCTTGTTAAGCAGTTAGACAAGTGAAAACGTGGATCAATGAATTACTTATATGTTAAATGATGTATAAATAAGTTGACCCACCTAAAATATTTTTATCATGATCAATGATTTATCATTATATATCTTACCGTAGTCTTGCCTCGTAGAATTTTAAGTGAAAATACACGGTGCCTCTTATTGTGTTTCGACAAAATGGCAATCAAAATACCTCTCTTTCTATATTGTGAGGTGATAAATATTTTTTTTGTTGATCTACAGAACTATCTTTCCAACAGCATTTATAATTTCTAAAACAAACCGTTGCGAGTAGAGAAATTGTTCGTAAAAACGCAAGCCTTTGTAAACAACTTGGACAGAGCCTACAACGGCACTGTTAGCGCTGAAAGCATGGCAAAGACCCACCTCGGTGAAAAACAATCCACAACTACACTGCACTAAAGTGTCCGAATTCGAAATGGAAACTGTAATTTTGGATTTTTAACTTTCGTTTTTCGATGTCTCTGGTATTATTTTTCTCCGTGAAAACCAAAACATCGACAACTTCAGCCATTGCCTAGTTAAAAATGGCTAAAAATAAAATTCCACTGTTTCACTATTATAAATACCAGGAGAAGGTTATTAGACGAAATCTATTCATATCAATGAGACAGGCTTAAATGATTTCCGTTTGAACTTTTATATTCTGGTAGCAGACGACCACGTCTCCATAAAATGAAAAGAAACTAAGGCTCTAGAAACGAGGGTGTACTTTATACTCCTCGGTCTGCAAATATACACCTTCGAGTATTACAGACGTAATGTTATGTATATAATTAATATAGCTATAAAATGTCATACACAACAGTTCATCAAAGCCTCCGAATATTCATTTACGTGAAAATAAAAATTAAATTACGCTTAATCCCGAAGAAATGCCTGTAGCTTACCGAAATTCCTTTTTCCTAAATTCATTTTAAACGGATTCTTAGCAAGCCACATTTGCATATCTGTCGCCGTGGAGCGAAAAATGAAAATTATACGCAGTGACCTATATTTTGTGTAAGAGTTTTATTGCTTAGAATGTAAACTGGGTTTTCAGATCTTTTAGAAAACTAGGTGAAGGAAAGCAGTAATCAGTTGTCGGGTGAGTGCACTTTTTGTGGTTAAAATAAGAAAGCCAATGCTGCAATCTGGTTATATACAAATAATATACGGGTAGTAGAAATAAGAACCTGAACTGAGAAACAAACTGATGCTTGCGGATTTTTATTAATTGAGAAAACATAACTCAGGCAGCTCAATTAACATTCATCAATCAATTAACAATCTTGTGCCAGAAATTTCGATTGCTTGTTTTTCAATTGAGATAATACTACTACAGCATGAAGAGATCTTGAAATTTTGACAGTTGTTTTTATACAATTAATTGCTACGGAGCAAGCAGTGAAAGTTGCCCTACATATCAATAACAAGGGATACCTCATATTTATCAAAAGTCAATGAATATTTTACCTCGAATCGTTGGAGAAGACACACGATACTTTGCCAGAAGCCCGTCAGGTTGTTATCCGATCAAGTGGCCCCCTCCCCGCACCCCGCACCCTCGCCCCTCTCGGCTCATATAAATTACAAGCCCACTTCAAATGTATTATATTTTCTGGAATCCAATATTCGAAGATTTTGTTTATTCTGTTATGCTTATTAATCGCTTTATTTCTAAGAATAAGATGAGTGCTACCGAGTTCCTTATAGACAGTATTAAAACGGTCTTAAGTGTTTGATACAAATATTCTAAGGCCGGCTTAATGTCAAATAATTACAACAATAAAATACAAGGAGCTAGCAGTAGACTGTATATAAAATATCTTTTATCAATCATTGTCCTAAAAAGTCAATTGTCAGACGGTTTCACAAGCCCGTTACATTAGTCAAAATACGATGACTTAGTCATGTCGTAAGACAAACATTAACTTTCGACCTAAATTAGTTGTCTTGTCGTCAATTTGATAGTGCATGTTTATAGTAAAGTATTAGTTACTTACACCCCACCCCCAAAGCATTTTTTCATGGTAATATTAATGTCAATATCCAAAGTAATACGTACATTTACACATTTCACTTTATATATAAATCCATCTTTAACACATAGCAACAAAAAAATAACCACCGTTACTTTGAATCCGTACAATTACATTTATATAAAGGTGGCACAAACTGAAATAAATTACACCACGACGGGTGTCAGGAATCGAACCTTGATTTATTTGCAAGGGGCCGCTTTTGAGACCTTCACGTATTGAAGATCGAGGTTCCTACTTATGGGGGGTAATTTACCTGATAGATTAGATATTTCAATATTATTATCTAGTTTTTGTATTCAGATATTGTTTTAGAATATGTTAGGCAACCATTAATCTTAAATATGTAAAGATTCGTATATATGTATAACCTAATCGTTATTTTGCAGTTATATAAAAGTAGGTAATCCAATTTAAATAAAGATGTAATTTTTTTCTATCTATCGTTTTCATATTAAGATTTTAAACTTAAATTTAAAATTGATTTATAATTATAATTGACTGATTTTATCAGAACTGTACACTAAGATTGAAGTTTTTTGTTGAACTCGTTTGTACAGAAAATTTAAAAAACATTAATGATCACTCTAAAATTACAAGTATCAATTTCAAATGCATAATATTTATCAAAACGACATTCAAACAAAAAAAAATTATATATAATTATAATTGGATATTCATCGCCTAAACGTTGCCATAGCAACACCGAAAATCACACGTACTCGTATATTTACTAGAGCAACAAATATACAAGCCAGATCGTGGTACTGAAGAGCTCTTAGGATATAATCTCCACCCTTGAAATTTGCATAGTGTAATCTGTAAATTGTAAATGCGGAGGCTTTCAGCAACCGCAATGATCGCGGCCGCTTGCTAATGTTATTAAGACTGGCAGGTGTATTATTAAATACAATATGATACGAGATAGAGATAAATAAATGCATTTTAGTAAAGTATATTTTTTATAATTGCAATGAAATTTGTAGAGGTTTTTAAAAATAGCCAGGTTTCTGAAAAAGAGCCTCAATATATTCTATTCTATCTATCACAATGTAAAGTTTTAGCGAAATCGTTATATGCGTTTTGACGTGGAAAAAGGGCAAAACAGACATTTTAAAATTTATGTTATCAGTAAAGATAATAATCTATTGTATAAGACGATGTCCAGAACAGAGCGTGTGGAGAGAAGTGGAGACGACAGATTAGGAAATCTGACTCCAATAGCATATCGGATTCATAGGATGGAGAAAGACGTGACATACTATACACGACGCAGAGAGGAGAAAATAGTATATATGTATAAGACGTAGAAAAAATAGTAGAGATAATGTGGGATAACCATCTTCATTACTAATAGACAAGTTCTATAGAAACACCTAGCAAACAAAACGACAACTAAATTACATTCCACCATCTTGCCTTCAAGGCGAACGGAAAAAAAAACAAATTTCTCACGAAACATAATTCAATAAGTGCGTTGTCAACAAACAAACATAAAACAGCGACGATTCAATTATAAATAATCTAATATTTTGTTCCCACTGTATTGAATCCCACGATATAACGGGAGGGGATGCTACACAAATGAAACAAGTAATTTGATTTAAATGACAGAGAAATTTTGAATTGTTGACTTTTGAAAAAGTATGCCTATTGAGCTTTTGGCTTTCGATTTTTTCTCATACCTCTACCAAACAAAGATCTATTCCTATCTTAATCGACCGGGATATAACCGGGACTGACATTTTACGTGCCTTCCGAAGCACGGAGACGCTCAGTTCAAATACCACTATGCGGTCACCCATCTTTATAACGACCTCGCCAACGGTTGCTTAACCCACTGATCGTTTACCGATCGGTGAGCACCGCACTGGCTATGAGCGCCTCACCACCCAGTTACCCTTGTGCTAATGGTAATGGGTTCGACTCTCCCGTGGAAATTTATGTGGTCCAGAAACTGTTGTTTGGGATCTAATTTAATCTTGTGACCACTCTTTAAAAGTTTATAAAATGCATTTCCGTAGCATGTCTTTAGAAAAAATGTTAAACATCATAACCCAAAGAATTTTCAATAGTTTATCACAAAACAATATAAACTAGCAACAAACCAGCAACAGTTGCCCAACAAAGCAATCTTAATCCCGTCGCTTTCTCTACCCCTTAAAATAATACAGTACGTATTTGTTCCGGGTCAAACGAACGAAAACAATTGGTCATGTATGTATCAGTTGTTTGCAAAAAGACGATATATATTATTCTTGTTGTGTTTTTATTCACTCTTGTTTTGTTAGTTAATTAGTTTTTCTATATAAACTATGTTATTCAAGGCTTTTTATGGTAGTTTTTTGTATATGGAGATATTTATTGCTTTTGCTGAAGGAAGGAATTTGCATTCTCCTTCTTGCTTTTGTGGGATTGAGTTTAAGTATTGCTACATAAAAGTTTAAAAATGTTGAGACCGGACTAAGATATCAAAGTTCAAAATTGTTTGAAACAAGAGTCCCCAACCCGCATTTGTCCAGCATGGTGGACTAAAGGCCTAACCCCTCCCTCATTACGGGAGACCATTGCCCAGCAGTGGGATAATAATGGGATAAATATCAAACATTTTTCACAAAATTTTACTACTCAAAAATACAAGAAATTGTAAGGGAAATACTTATCACCAGACTTTTCATATACATATGTCCATCACACATAAGTCCATAATTTAATTGTCAATGGTCATCGATCCAATACCAAACCTTTACTAAAGTAGCTTAACCTCCCCAACTTACAAACTGAGACCGCTTTATTACATTTTCGATACAAAGGACTTATAATAAAGCCTTCGTCGTATTTGTAAAGCGGCATTATGAGTGTTTGAGGAAAATTGTGCCCACATATTGTTATAAGCGCAATTTGGATTATAACGCTTCATCTGATTTCAATTACACTTACACACAAAGCCGCGGGAAGATACTGAGAAATATTCATATTTATTGAGTAATCGGAACAAGAAAAATAATTAATATTTGCATACGATATGAGTTCTGGGATAGAAGAGTTTAAATTATATGTTGATGATAGTGAGAGCTAAAATTCTCATTGTAAGATTATGATAAATGTTTATACCGTATGTTTTTAGAACCACAATAAATAAATTACCTGCATGGTTATATGAAATCTAGAATTTTGTGAAATTACCAAATTAATTTTAAATGACGTCCCTTTAAATTGGAATAACGCAATCCAATTTGCTGGTACAACTATTGGAGTGATAATAAAGAGAAAAAACTAACAGCGCCCCTAGTGTGTTTCGTAGAAACTAAAAAATATCGTGATAAATTGACAAGCGATTTAAAATATCAAACATTTTATACGCAGGTGTTACGACAGTGTTGAAATCGCGCTGCCATTTAAAAACAAACCGACACTCCACACTTTTACCGTTATAATATTTCATGCTATTTTCGGTTCCGTAAAATGATTTTACAACATTTTATTTCCGAGAAAACTCTATGAAAGGCATTTCCCTGACTTTCAACAAAGTCTTAAACCTAAGCGGAATTGGAATTTATTTTTCGTATTCCCGTGAATGGTGGCCACAAAAGATCTCCTTATTCACTAATTACCGTGGCGTCTTTGAAGCCATCTCTCGGAAAGTAACCTCAGGTAGCCTTTTACCATATAAATGCCCAAACCTTTTAACAGTACCGTCTGCAACGAAATACAGTAGATATAGGAACTAGACTATCTTTATAGTTTAAGTTAACTGTGTACTATTAAGTTCAGGGATTTAGATAATGGTATATTCCGTGAAGATATTTTCCGTCAACTAAAATTTCAGATTACAGTGTTTCTAAATGTGTCCAGAGTTTGGTATTGCACGATGACAACAGCGTTGTACAGTGTACACTTATAAAAAATGCTTGAGCATAAGTCTATAATTAATTCTATAGGCATTAAGCTTGATTTACTATTGCTTCCCATTTATCAATCAAATACAACTCCTTGGTGTTCATGGCAGCTCAAAATTCGGTTCCAACGAGACGTAAAGTTTGAGATTTTAAGGCCAGTCCAAATGACTGGGGCACCACAAAAAAGAAGAAAAACTACGTTAAATTTCTTGTTAAATTGCCAAGTTAGTTAAGACGTTCATTGCAAACGGTACAAGAACCTTTTCCCCCCAATGGAAGGAAGTATCTTTTTTCTTTTGTGAAAGTAAAAAGGTGGATTCGTAATTTATTGGGTGTTAATGATGTTTGCAGTGATTGTGATTAGAAAGCTTTTGTGCGGTGAAATGTTACCGTAATCATTCTCATTGCGACTTCGTTTTAAATGCTACCTGTTTTATTTCATTCTTCCTAATAAGGCTATATTATTACGTAATATTTTTTTCAACTGTATTTTTAAACTTTTTAAGATTAGTTGCGTAATACTCGTAACCGGCGGTCCTGTATGACGAGATATATGGATGTGAATGAGGCGAGGGAAGTTTGTAAGGATCGTTTCAACTTTCATCTCTGCTTTCCACCATGGGGAAAGGGCGTGATATTACGTATATAAGAGAGATTTTTACGTCGAAATAGGTCAATTTAGAATTCGGTGGGATGTCGCAACAAGTGTTTTTTTTTGGTCCTAGTCTACCTGTATGGTAATCAGTTGCAATGCTAGATATTAAAGCCAAAATCTTACGCTCCACGCGGCTAGCGATAACTGCTGGCTTATTTTTCGTTAGTTTTTTTTACCGACCTAATTCTACCGATATTACAAAGATACATACGTAGCGAGTGTTAACTCATAAAGCAATCATCCACAAAATAATACCAAACATGCAAAACAATTTGTCATCTCCGAACATGGATACATTCAATCAAAATCACTGACGCCTCGTATCTGAAACATCATCGATTATCCCGTGATTTTCTTCACAAACACTACAGGGTGTTGCCCGAGGCCAACGAGGCGGTGCGCGCATTTTTCCGCAAATAAACACCCTGTTGTTCGTGTCGTGTCGTTGCCGTGTCGTTCCCGTGTGTACCGTGTTTGATGCGCACCCAGTCACGTGGAATATTTGCAGTCGCCGTGATTTTGTTCGAAATATCCATACGTTTCAATTTCTTAATACTTTTGGGTTTCCTTGGTCTTTCTGTTTTGTATTATTTGGAGAGGGGCTTTGATCGCTATTGTGCCTACACCAGTAGGCACAATAGCGGTACGTATCTCTGGTCTGGCTGTAATTACTCTAGACAATGACAGGTAAGTAATATTTGAGCTGTTTAGTTAATTTGACTCTGCTGCTGGAGGCATTAAACATTGATAACTTTCAGTACTACATATCAACTCAAACTATGACCATCAAAAAAGTTATATACAATAAGTCTAGTATTCATTTTCAAGCAGTAATAGCTTTAGCATTTTGAAGACTAAAACAAATAAAATTATGTTGTTGTTAGTCGTATGATTAGTGGTCAACCTAGTGTCAAAGTTGTTCAAACCGCGCGAGAGGCCGTTGACGTGGCATAACGACTGTTATCTTAGTAGACAACAACTGGGATCGACTTTTAACGTACCCTCCGAATCACGGAGACGCCCAGTTCAAATACTACTATGCGGTCACCCATTTGTGGAATGACCGCGTGAACGGTTGCTTAACCCACAGATCGTTTACCGACCGGTGAGCGCAACTGGCTATGGGCGCCTCTCGCTTAAAATTATGAAACATTTATTACGAATATCAATAAATAAACAAAACCTCATTACATTTCAATATTGAAATTTAATCACACGTGTACCTACTTATAAATTCATTCGGTTCAATACTCACCCGTGCGTGAACACTTGAGAATACACCCATTCCCCATGTTCCATGAAACCAATACACACTTTTACATAGAAATTTTATTTAAAACAAGCTTCTATCCGTCTACTACGAAAGTTATCTAAAGAAATGAAGAAGTTGAGTTACAAAAATTGTCTTAATTACGTATTTACTTTGCTTACAAAATTCCCTATGAATAATTCAAAATGTTTAAGATTAGTCATTTGACTGCACATTGATGTAATCTAACCATGAGTTTGATTCCCAAACTTAACACATATTTTTGGGGTCTAGAGGTATAAAACGTTTTTTCTGACCCAACTCTTACTTGGAGATCGTTGCTTGTTTATTTCCATAATCGAGGTTTTTCAAGTATTGTTTTTTTAAACATAAAACAATCTATCAGTTAGTCTGTCAGTCTATTTTTGCGTTATCCAGATTGTACGGACTCATAAACTTCTGGTAACCAAAGTAGGCGGATAAAATTCTGTAAAACACTTTTTATAACTTTGTATGGCTTCATCTTGTAAAAGATTAATAATCTATTATGAGAGGAAATTCCGAGGCTTCAATGAACACCGATCCATCACGGGACTCTGAGACACGATACGACACGGGAAATTTGACGTGTCGTGAATATAAGGGGATATAATTTTATTTGTGTAATTTGTCTTGTAAGTAAATATTGTTTCGGTAATCATGTTCTTATCCAATTACATGGAAATCATTGCGTTGGATTCCTTATTTTTTATAATTGCTTATGTGCCAAGGTCCGGATTAACTTCCACGTAAACGTTGACAATAGTATTCTCGCTACTGTATCATTAACTAACTTTTTATTGCCTAATAATCAAGATACCTCAGAAGCAACTGCTCTGATACTGAACTCTTGACCAAAAAAAAATACAGCACGTAAATAACTAGTACTTTAAGAATTAAGACACATTTAAATCTATCTGCAATCGTAATGATGCGTCATCAAAAAGCCTACTTCACGACCCACATTCATTTTAAAAAATCCTGCAAATTCCTATTGGTTTTACCAGAGTTGTACAACTGACAATACCACTAACTTTAACACTAAACTACGTACATAACTACAGAGGATATTGCAAGCGGATCAATTAGATCCACCCGCCCTTGTATTACAACAATATCCTACTATACCCTACTAATATTATAAATGCGAAAGATGTTTGTGAATATGTATGGACGTTTGTTACTCTTTCACTCAAATACCACTGAACCGATTACAATAAAATTTGGTATGTAGATAGTCGAAGGCCCAGAATAACACATAGGTTACTTTTTATCCCGGAGTTTTTTAGGGATCGGGATTTACTCGGGAAGGGAGTCCACGCGGACGAAGTCACGGGCGGCTTCTAGTACATTGTATAATGTTTTGTAGCAGACCTTCAGAGGGCAGACGGTGCCCTTTTCAACACGCCTCAGTCCACATGACACTAATTATACGAATACAAAATATCCCGGCAAATTAAATTTGTAAACTGCTTTTAGTTTAGGTAAATGTGCTTTGAAACTTTTGTCTAGTATTGTAAGGTAAGTATGGTTTGTTTGTATGGATGTAATCTCGGAACGTATGATTAGAACGCTACTTCTGGCTACTCTTTCGATTGTTTATGAAGAGCTACTTAAAAATCATGCTAGTGTTATAATTAAGTTGCTTGACAAAGAAACTCATGTATTTAACCTTCTAGAAATCTTAGCTAGAATATATATGTTTCATGTTGTATAACACATTTTAAGAGATCCCCTGAACATAGTCTATGTTCAAGGGTACACTTAAAACGTGTAACAATAAATCAAATTTAGGCATTGATTCAACCCTGATAGCCAGTTGCAGGTCAACATTTGAGGATTCCTACAATTTCTAAAACCTTTTATAACTGAAAATTATCCGAAGTTAATCGGACAAAGTCGCAGCCTAAAGTTGCAATAGACATAAGTGGTTTTCAACAAACTATGCCTGTAAATTAGCATCTATGGATTTAATTGGCGACGCCGCGGTATTGGGCCGAAGGGGGCGAGATTTGGGCAAGTAGGACGAGTGGGGCGAGAGGGTCGTATGTCGTCCCAACAATGGCGGGTATCGGGCCACCGCACGACGCCCGTTCTCAATTAATTTCAACACAAGTTGGCAGGTTCGATTCCTGTTCGAGAGCTCTTGCTGTGGTTCATAAAGTTTCGATTGTTTGCCGCCTTTATGTAGATGGTCAAGCGGAGTTTGTGTTCGACGAATGCGCAAATACATGGAACTAATGCATATTGAAATTCTATCCAGGTGAGCAAAAGCAATAAGTAAGTACCTAAATAAATTACCTTTATACAAAACGTGATGTGGAGATCGGGTTAAAAAAGTTATAAAAAGAAAATAAAATTCAGTAAAAATATATAACACAGAAGTAACGGGATATTTTTTTGTGGGAAACATGGATTAAAAAGACTGCCAGGGCAAAAAGCTTGGAAAAGTCTGAATGCCTACCGAGCAAGTAAACCCTTATAGAATGAAGAACCTATGTTTTTCAACAAATATTTAACTACATGTTTGGCGCAGTGGTTAGAGTGGTCGCCTTACCGCAAATACAGTTTATTTATATTTCTATACCTAGTATATATTATTATTCTGTTTCCCATTCTCCTGCCAAATCATTTCATTAGCACAGAACTTTGAGAGCCGCTGGAGTTCTAGGTTCGAGTGCAAGTTCGCGCATTAATTTGTTATTGGTTGTTTATCGAACATTTGTGTAACTAGTGTTGGGGGACAGTTGTGCAACTGTTGGGACACTAAGATAATGTGTTTGGGGAAAATGCAAGTTAGTGGTTGAAAATTTAAGCTTGTTATGAAATTATGTAGGGTAGCCGCTTAGTGGCGATTAAACTGGGTGTTTCGTTACGTAAAAAGTCAGCAGCAAGTCTGCAAGAGGAAGTTAGCAGTAACAATAAAAGTCGCATAGCCATGTTAGTTTTTTCGGAGGGCTTGAACAACTTTGACATTAGATTGACCCATAACCATACTTTAAAATAAATACATGCTTAAAAACCTTTGGCATATTTGTGCTACTGGCATGGAAACATTCTTACAGTCGTGAAAAGAATTGAGTTGCCCACGAATTGAGATCCTCCTCCTTTTTTAAAAGTCAGTTATAGAGTAAGTCATCCGCTCTCAAACCAGGCTTTCAGTATACATCAAAGCCTTGATAATTCAATTCAAATATACTAAAACACTTCACCAAAGTCAAAGTGGCATGCATCCATATTTATTCATCAGTTTCAAATAAAAACCGTAGCGGTTGATATTATAGAGATATTCCCGTCAATGGTGCCTTGCCTAATGGATAGCGGTCCTATGCATATTTATATGGCGTTTTGATGCGAACCCATCGGGTTTTCAGTTATAAATACTATGTAGAGTATATGACATGTACGGCTGCATCAAATATGAATAATAGAATTCAAATCCACGCTTGGCTACTGACTAAAAAGGAAAATTATTTTGACCACACTACGTGTTTTGATTGCTGTGGATCGGGCAATATTTTTGTCGTGAGTGGTGATCGTGAATCTAGCAATCAAGTATACATGATTTCATGTCATTTAATGTTGGTTCAGTAGCGCGATTCTGTACAGTCGGTACTGTCGAGTATCGAAATTTTGACATTTAGAATGAATTTCTTACGACACCTGTCACAGGCGCTGATCAGATTTTCATACAAAATTTCGGACAGAATGGCAGTTCGGTTGTCGGTAGTCATTAGTAATAGAGAATTGAGCAACAGATTGTACAGAATCGTGCTACCGTACCGCGACAACCGGCTAGCTATCGAAAAATGTCATATGACAACCGGTTCAGCGCCTCTAGCGGGCGTCGTAGAAACTATTTTGACAGTTTATTTTAAATGTCAAACTCTCGATACTCGATGGTTCCAATTGTAGAGAATCGTGCTACTGGTCTTATACTGCTTATCAATTTAAGCTGGAACTTCCAAACTATTTATACAGTCATACGATAGATCGTACATGGTGTGTGCAACTGACAGTCGGCGCAACGAACCGCCTCCACCTCACTCCGCACACTTAGCTTTCGCCGCGGTCCGCAGATTTACGATATTTCGCCCCCGTTTTGAGGCTGCTGACCTCGCCCCCTAATAACTGACTTTACATTAAATAAAACCTTTTGCTGTTATTTCTGGAGATTTATAAAAAAAAATGAATTGAAGAGTATCATTGTGGTGAAATCTTGCATGCCAAAAATTTGTACAATCTACTTTTTGAGAGCATGCAAAGTCACTACTTGGCTAGCGTGGTGGACTCTAAGCCTTATTCCTCCCTCGCTCGGGAAGACACCCTTTCCCAGCAGAGGGACAGTAATGGGTTATAAAAGGAGTTTTTTAGAGTGTCAGAGGATGAAAAAAGATAGATGTTACTATTTATAATTTAAGTACGAATTATACATACATAATTTTAAACAGTTCATTTTTTCAGCGGAAATAAGAGTCAGAAGCTGTAAATACTCAAACTTTGTTTATAATAAGAGACAATATTTTAAACTAAGATACCTAGAATAAATGCACAGATTTACTATTGCATTCGGTATGCAAATGCGTGGCGTGTTAATTACTTATGCCGTAGTTCGTTAATTAGTGAGGACACCAGAATACACTCCACACCTAGCTCCCCGCCTGTTCCGAGCTAAAACATTTCACTTTATTTTAATTAATAAAGTGCTTTTAATTAGGTATGCTAATTTATTTTATTATATCCTAATTTACGGTTGAGTTTTAAAAAGGGGTTAGCTTTTAGTTTTCAACTGTCCTGTATTCTCACTCTTATTATATTATTACGTTTATTTCATGAAATAAAGAACTAAAATTTACGACTGATTAAGAATGCGTTAGGCTTTAATTCGACTATTAAGACTATGTATTTTATGTCTCGTATATCATGACTATTGTCTAATAATAACTGAATTAACACGATAAAGAACAAATATAGTCTTTTCTCACAGCCAGTTTGCGACTGATGATATTTCAACCTTAATAAAAAAAAATGCCAATCAATTGAACAGACCAGTTAAAACAAATGACATGCATTGAGATTCGTTCAGAAGCGTCAATATGAGTAAAAATCATTTGTTATTGAAAAAGTGTACAACTGAACAACAATATTAGAAAAAAAGTAAAGTCATTCATTTCAGCTGTTATGTATGTTTTTCAAAACTTTCATCCCCAACACTCGGGGTTCCGATTATTCCAAACGTTTCCACCAAAAAACCTGCACTCACGTTTAAACTTTTATTTATTTACCAAACGTATGTTTTGAATATATTAATATATGAAATTCACGGTTCGAATCTCTTGTATTTCAGTTCATATTTATGTTTGCGCAAAAACCTTTTATCTAAAAATGGCTTTTGAAAAAACAACATGGAGGAAATGTGATGGATCCATGTGTCCGTGATATGAAAACGTTATCTATAACAATTTATCTGTCGCGTCCGGCCGGGTAATGGGTTCGATGCCGAGTCGTGACATGCGGACCGTCGCTAGAAAGATGGATGTGTATTTGCTGACAATATGGGGTGCATTCGACGGGTGAAAATAGAACATCATAGGGGTTGTAATTGGCAGATAGTCAGAGAAAGAAAGACTGGGAATAGCAGGATGATGGCTGATGGATGAATGGAAGATAAATGGAAATAGAAATAGAAATCCTATATCAAAAGCTAAAAGGTGTTTTTTTTTGTCTAATATTTTTTTTGGTATTACATAAAAATAAAGCACCTTTTTGAATTAGATCAGTACAATTCTAAAGGTGTTTAATCTGTGACTAGAGTATGAGTAAATTTGCGAGCCCTGCATAGTTTGAAATACTTTTAAACACAACCAAGCAAGACTGAACCTATAAAAGAGTAACGTCTGAGGCATATACTTCTCTCTAATCTACCTTATATAACGTATGAAACTTCAAGTTGTTTATCATCCTCGCCAGTCTAATTTCGTATATTTGTATCACTATACTCCCACACCTTTCCGAAAGTCCCTAGAAAAAACGTCCATCCACGTTCTATCCTTGCCTAACACCCTGTCTCCCTAACACCACCTAATGCTCCACCGTTATTGTTATTGACTCATTACCGTGGCGCATCCGGTTTGGTTTCCGGGCTAATACACAGCTCGTTTACATTAAATAGTAGGTAATTATTGTCTGTAGTTAGAACAATGGATACCTGAATATTAGATGAACAATGTGTTGAGGATAAACAGTGAAAACTACATGGCAGTTTTTTTCAATCGTACTCACCACGCCTTTGCAAAGTTTGTGGATAATTCGGTGCTGTGTTTATTAATTGCGCTTAGAATAGTATAGTATATGTATGTATATGGTCACTACTTACTATGGCCAGACGATGGTTACAAAATTTGTTTTACTGTTGAAAATTTTTTTTTAATCTCGAGTTAGCAATTTCAAGTATGTTGGAATAATGCAGTTTATGGTTTCAGTCTCAGTTTTCACTTAGCATTCATATTTCTAACAGAAAAGCACAACTAGGGATTTTATCCTAAGCCGTTATAGAACTACAGCAAAATTATAATGACCTTAAACCAACCTAGCGCAATAACACATTTTGCAACCCACTAATAAAACCCGATGATTTAAACACATAAAAAAACTGATTAAAATTCTTTTCCATAGAAAAAATAACCATAAAATGCAAAAGTTTATACCCTTAGGCTACCGTGACAAGTGCCCAATAAATTAACCCCTTACAATGCACTCACTAATATTTTATTTGCTTATTCCACCCCACAGGAAATTCAACCCTTTGTACACAAAATAGGGTTGAAATTGGAGTAAAGTGATAATTACAATGTATATTTGTAATAATAAGCTAGTTAAAATCCCCAGGCTTTGCGTGTGTAAAATAGTATTATATGGTAAAGGTTGTGTTTCGTTTGTATTGAGCCTTTGTAGTGCTGTGTTTATGATTGTTTTGCATTTTAAATTATATTGCAAGTGTCACGGGTGGTTTAGTCAAATTATATTTTATGTTAGACCTGCTGTTGTATTTCATATTTCTCTAATTCATGCAATAGTAGTTACCTATTTTGCAAATGTACGATTTCTAATATTTATATTTTACAACTCCTGCACTAAGAATTTCTCTTGTGTCGCGGGGACTTTAACGAACATACAGACAACGGACGCAAGGTATATACAGGACCGAAAAAAAGACATTAAGTCGAATTGAGAACCTCTTCCTTTTTTGAAGTCGGTTAAAAATTATTGGGAAACGCACAAATAATTAATCCATGTAGGAATTGAACCCCGATGCAATGGCAACGGTGTGGCCTAAACCACTGCACCACGGAGTTCAACTATTGTTTTGAAATTGCAATCCCACTTAAGCTTTGAGTCTACCTTACTGGGAAATTGTGTGTCGGGGAATAAGGATTGATGGGATTTAGGAATATATAGAATTTTGAAACGTCAGCTAGCGCAGCTGTAACGCTGAAAATTCTTTGAAAGAAGTAGCTACTACATAATACACAGTGGGTGCTGATAAATTTTTCGCACAGTTATCAATAATTATACAGCTATGTAGAATACTTTTGCATAATTGCTTTTAACTGCACAAAATATTCTCATGAAAAATAATTAAAACGTCACTTAATTAGTAAACTGTTAATGTAAATATTTTATAAACACGCTCGAGCAACCCCCTGATGTAGTTACGATTAACAGATTTTTGCCCGAAGCATCGTGCCACTGAATTTCGGTCAATATTAATCGCGTTAAGTACTCGATTTAATTTTAATATGTAGTTTAAAATATTATGGAAGAATTATATTTTATGATCCCGTTTAATATTTTATCAGTTTAAAAACATAAAGCAACACGCGGCTTCATACGCGAAACATTTCGAATATGAAATAGTGTATCGCTCTCGAAGCTAATGCAATTTCCTAAAATATAAGGATTTTAGTAATAGGAGTAGTAATTGCAAAAATTACCGAGTTATTTGTATATCATGTTATTTGTCTTCTACGCAAAAGACTGGTAATAAATATTAGACTGGTAATAATAATTTCGACTGCCTCCGTGGCGTAGTGGTTTAGGTCGCCACGCCGAAACCACTGCAACGGGAGGTCGTGGGTTCGATTCCCACACGGGACAATTATTTGTGCGATCCACAAATAATTGTTTCGGGTCTGGTTGTGCTTTGTGTCCGTTGTTTGTATGTTTGTAAAAGTCCCCGCGACACAAGAGCAATTCTTAGTGCGGGAGTTGTCTTTTTAAAAAAAAAGAAAAAAAAAAAAAAAAAAAAATATTCATATAATAAATAAATATTCACCTAATTAAATAAATGTTATTTTTCCGGTACAGACATGTGTCTCAATTTCTTCGATCTATGTATATCAGAACGGTAGACCGAAACGATGGCAGAGAAGTCACTCAAAGACTGCCCTTTTCACCATAAGTAAAGTCTTACTTTCTTGATCGAAATTCAACAAACTTAATTTTGAGTAATTTTTTGTCAGAAAACTTTAGAAAAAATGTAGTCTATAATTTACATTAATATACCCATATAACCACTCTTCTTAAAAGGATTTACAAATCTTTACAAGTAGGTGCAAAGAATGCAGGGGTGAAAGTGGGGTCAACTAATAGTTACGAACTGAACCCCGGTTAGTGATCAGTGAAATGATCCATCGCCACAAAAGCCGGTGATTGGCGACAAACAACGGTATTAATTGCTGATTGGCGCCGGTAAGCACCCGCCTGCGGTCGCAACGTGTTACGTCCGATACGCGATTGATTGAGATTTATATGTTGAGTGTTATTCATAATTTTGTTACTTTTTTTTATTGCTACTCTGCTCCTATTGGTTGTAGCGTGATGATATATAGCTAATAGCCTACCTCGATAAATGGACTATCTAACACTGAAATAATTTTTCAAATCGGATCAGTAGTTCCTGAGATTAGCGCGTTCAAACAAACAAACAAACAAACTCTTCAGCTTTATAATATTAGTATAGATTTGTATGATAGTTTAGTGGTGTTAGTAGTGGAGTAGTACTGGGGGTCTATTAGTGTGGTTTTTTAATTGTTCAACGTTGCAGGGTGGAATTCAAGGCGTATGATGTCTGTTGTAGCGGATGCTGAATGCGAAAAATCAATTTGAACGCTTCAGAGAGAGTGTTTTTTCATAGATTTGCATGCTTATTATGTTTCTTAAAGCCCTAGTTTTTTTAGAGTACTTACTACCTGCTTGCTGTATAATTTCTTTAATTAACCTGTAATTGATTTTAACCACAGGTGAAAATAAATGGTTTAAAAAATGTATATTACCTGTGTACTCTGAAATCAGGTCTTTTTTCTGCTAATGTTTTAGTAATTGTTCACGAATGACGTACCGAGATACTGTCAAAGCTATAAGATAAAAGTTCATTCACCTTAAACATCCTACAATCTTAAATCTACTATAATTTCTATATATTGCGATATTTGTATATAATTCATAGATAAAGTCTTATGATACTCTCATATCGTGGCATTTGCATGAACAACCTTTACTCACGTTTGACCTTCACCTGACCTTTGAAATTTGCATTGGGTTTTATCTTACTACCGCTATGTGAAGGGCTTTTTAGACGAGAGATTTAAGGTCATGTGCTGGCGCCTCCGAATGGTGGCTCGGTTGTATGCCTATATTTTTTGGGGTTCCATACCCAAGAGGCACAAAACGCTGTGGCTTCATGAACCTAAAAACTACAATAAAATATTATTTTCTTATAAAATCATGGTTCTTTCCGAATGTACGAGTACGTCCGACGGCAAATTGATAGTCAAATTTTTGTCTTCTCTAGTTTTCATCATTCTTAATAGACGATGAATCTATTGCATATCTCGGGTAAAGAGCCAATCTCTGGACTCTGATGCAAAATATTTATACTATACTATAGCGATGTCCGATAGCCCATTACCCGGTATAGGGATCGAACCTGAGACATCGTGATTATAGCGTCCACTGACAATTTGACTAGAAAACAGTTACTTTATTCTGCTATAGAAATGTGGAGACCTTGTAATACCTAGTAATAAAATACAACAAAGACTTACTTGAGGCTTAAACAAAAAACCAATTACATGATTCGTTTATTTTAATAAAAGATATGTCAGAGGGTTACAGATGTTATTGTCATGTTGTCAACGTTTAAGGAAAACGTATCCGAGAAAATTGCCTGTCTCAAAGTTTCTCATAATATTTCTCATGGTTATATGCCGTAGCTAATTTGGAATCATTTTCTTTGTATACTGTATATATTTGGCTTTGTGAAGGCAAGAATCATGCACGTGGTTGTCATTTCGCTGAAGAAGATATGATAGCTTGTATTCAACGCACGAAAATGCTACCTCAATAATAGTGCGATGTGTATAGCGATTAGGATGCCTTCACCTACTTTTAATTCAAATATGCTCTCGTAAGCTCAATCGTAGTATCATCAGCTTAACTTTTCTACCACCTATGTTGAAGTCGGCTTCCTGTCTCACTGGATTGAGCTAGATACTAGTTTTTTACATGTAGCGGACATATTACCTGGGTTATAACACGATACCCCTCGGTAAGTTAGGTTGGCAGACTGATTTCAATTGTTAAAAACTCACTTACAGCACCGATATGAAATTACAGATCAGTTGCATTTATATTCATTGCATGTTATAAATATACCCAATCACGACTAATTCTTGCACCGCAATCCTAATTAAGAAAAGCATTTTCCTTAATAGCAAATAAAAACCTCAAACCTGTTTGCATATTCTAATTGGCACCGCAATACGGTATGAATGTCGTTCTAAATGCGCAAACAGCATCGCTTGTCGGACAGAGACAGCAAAGAGGAAGAAAAGACAAAGGACAATGAATACTAAGCGCCGGTAATTAGTCGGACGCTGTCGGCGCGATCGGCGCAATCGGCGCGTATAAAGCTATCGGCGCTATCGTCGTCTCTATTGCTAATGATGTAGGTTTTGTTCTTACATTTTTGTGTCGTTTTTAGAATGAATGTGATTGGAAATATTCCTGTTTTCAGATGAACGTTTGACTATGATAATCTGATAATGTTTAGAATATGTTGTGCTAAGCGGTAATGCGACCGCTAATCACTAGGTTTTAGGTTCGATTCCCGAGTCAAACAAAGTTGTATTGAAGTTTCCTTTTTAAATATTTATAATAGTACCCCGGAGTTTGGTATAAGCATTGCCATTTCCGTTGGGCACTCTTCATTTTACATTGGACTAAAATCGAAAAATGCAAAACATGCACACCTTTCATTCACTCCTGCCTATCTACTTACACTTTTAAGTACAACAGCGTGAAATAATAAAGAATAAGCTAAACGGTAACTCGTTTTAAAACTCAACATGACATCAAGACATAAACAGTGAACTTTCGGATATATTTAGCATATTTTAGAGCACACTTGTCGTATGTCGTACAAGCACTAAGTATCGTATGAAACTTGCCAACTCGCATATTTCTGGCGACATTATTTACTGCATGTAAGGTTATAAACATTGTGTTGCGACGTATGCTAGTTATGTTATCAACGAACGGGAGGATGAGTTATATATTTTGTTTATACTTTTTAATCTTGCAGTAAATTGTCTTTTAGGGGTAAACCGCTGAACCGATTTTGATAAAACTTTCACGGATATATTTAAAGACCCGATATAAACATAGGATATTTAACTTTGAACCCCTATACGGCTAAAATGTTAATATATGAAATGTTATGTACATTGGAACTTATGGCTGAGTCACAGCAGCCGCGAGGTTAAGCTGCGCCTGCTAAGGATGTTGATTGGATGGGTGATATTACACATAGCGTGTCGTAGAAACTATTTTTGCAGTACATTTTGATATATCAAACTCTCGAAGCTCGAAAGTACCGACTGTATACAGTATCGTTTCAAACCTACTGTATAAGAATTTAGACAAGGTTTTGAACAAAACTTGGCCTCTCGATCAAGCTACCGGTTAGAGTAGTCATTCACAAACCATATTCATAGCTAGTATTAAGCTACATATTCTATATAATATAAACGTCCACTATTTATATAAAGTACGCGCTAGTTCTGTTCCTGCTCTACTATAAAGTAGTAAAATGTTAAAATATACGGTTTTAGAAACTGTAACCGTAAAGGCTGTATGATGTGTTCAAATTTCAATTTTAAAAGTTAGATTGCTTCTAGTCGTGTTGAATTTTTGGCAGTATGTAAATACTGAAGGCCTAACCTCTTATTATGTAAATAGCTTACGACGGAATAAAAAACCGTCAAATACTAAAAAACACTATTTATGTATTACTAGCTTTTGCCCGTTACTTCATCCGTGTGGTTTGTGACTTAGGACAGAATTTTCATACAAACTTACATCCCCTACTATATTCCCTTGGGTGTAGAATTGATCAAATCCTTTCTTAGCGTATGCCTACGTCATAGCATCTACCTGCATGCCAAATGTCAGCCCGATCCGTCCAGTGGTTAAGGCTGTGCGTTGCTAGATGTCACTAAGTCAGTCACCTTTGAGTTATATGACACGGGGCAAAGTTTTGAAGTAAGAAGTACTTAGACTAAAATTAATCTTAATGAATTAATATATTTTTTTCGTAGAAAGAACACCAACTTTATTGATACAAGAAAAGAAAAGAAAGTAAGATTAGTAAGTCAAAGATATTATCCAAAATAGTATTTAGGATAAAACTCATTTAGGATACAATAGGTAACCTAGGTTGTCGGTGGCAGCCTGTCTGCTATTCTTATAATACGGTTAGGTTAGATACCGTATACGTAGACTACCTGTCCTTGACACATGTTGTACTGAAATAAATCTAGAAGAAATATAAACGGTTAAGATTTTCTCAGAACATTTTATTTCAGTGAAAACAAGCGTCGTATTATGAACTACAACAATAAAAGATTTTTCCATAAAATACGTGTATTTTCATACATGCAAATGTTTCAAAAATAACAAAATTCAAATTACATTCAAAATACTATTAACTATTTTAGGGTTCGTGTGTTAATAAATTGGGAATCCCACCCGAGGCCTCATGATTTGAATCCTGATACACTACCGGCTGCTCCCCGCAAGCAGTTTAAGTTTTGTACTAATAGTGAATATTGATAGCACGTATAATGCTAGAAACTGTTTGAATATGCGGTGTTTTGATAAATGTTTCAAACATATCATGTTTGTTAAAAAACCTTCGGCGTATAAAAGCACTACCTTATAGCACTCTATAAATGTAACTAGTCAATAATGCTTCTAATAAATCCTATTACTCTCTATTCCCTTCTATCTCGGACTTAATCCGGTAACAATGGTAATGCATTTCCTCGTATTGTGAAAATCCTCTTGCCACTAAGAGCTTGGGTTCTTGAAGAGCCGCCATTTTTCATTTACGACGCAATTCGATTCCAGTTCAACTCAGGTAGGCACAAAAAACACCTTCCATTTTATTCTGCGATTTGCAGCTATTTGCGTGCTGTAGAATTGGTTCCAAGTTTAGTATTATGTTAGGGCTGTCTACTGCAACCTAGTATGGCTTTATTTAGATAATCCTTTTAAAAATAGAAAGGCAAATAGTGTCGATAGCAAAAATATTCGCTGCTGTGTGCCTACGTGAATTTAAGGTAAAAGTAGCAAATGTATTATTTTCACTTCTACACCATAATACTCTAAATTTTCTTTGAAATCTGTCCAGCAAAAGTTCCTTTGTGTATACATATATAAGTATAGCCGTTCAGTATTTTTGTAAAAGATGAACAAAAGTCCTCACAAACATTTGCATTTTTTATATTAGTCTTGTTAAACTATTTTCCTCTCAGTTATTGTTAAATTATTTTATGATATTATGTTCTCAATATCCGAATACAAATTCCTAACACAAGTACTCTTCTCGGTAGAACGTAAATACATTTCGTGTACTCCAGTAATTTTACCTAGTTATTAATTAGTTTTAGTTTAATAGCACGCATCGAGTAACTAAATACTAATTTATTTTTCCCGGAAATTGTTACTAGTAGTAGCGCTAAGGCATAATGAAAGCTGGTAACGTAATTTGCAATTTCAACAGAAATTCTTAAATAAAAGTATTTTAGTATACAATAAGTATGGGCTTTTTAGTTTACGCGCCAAGATTATTTTCAGTCGGAATTATCAAGTATCAAAAGTTTGATCATATATAATATACTGCCAAAAACAGTACGTACGGTGCCCGCTAGAGGCGCTGGTCAGATGTTCGTACAAATATACTCAACTGCTGGCCGCTGGTAGATAATCGATAGAAATTGTCACTCTGAATTGGTCAGAAAAAAAGATAGCTAAAAGTTTCTTGACAGCTTTCTACATTGCCTCTAGCTTCCAAATTAGCTGTTCATTCATTTTTGACAATCATATTTGTCAGTGTTATACCACCCACTATTCGCGCTGGAGCTTTCGTGGGTGGTAGCTGGCAAAGAATAGTGACATATTTTAAACAAAATATAAAATTGGTCTGACCAATATAACTTGAGCAGATTTTTTTATAAAAGGGACGAAAGTCATAAAAGGATGGCAACTTTTGACCTTAACATGTAAGTAATATCATTTTGATGAAACAAAACTTAAATAAGTATAATTAGAATAATTATTTGCTTTTTTTTTAATTGTAAATATTTTCTTTTTTGTCATAGTCATAGACTAGCTAAGTTTAATAGTACATTGTATCACGTATTACTGCACTGATTTAAACTAATAAAACTTATAATAAGTATTTCATGAATATTTGTAGCTGGGGACATCCCTGGCCACGTCTTTGGTGTGTAACGCGAGTAACCGGGATTCGAGGCTTCGTTAATCAGAATAAGACTTCATTTTAAAAGCAAGAAGGATTGTTAAAAGTTTTAACGATGTTATATTTTTTGTAAAACTCCTTCCGAGTAAATAAAGGTTGAATTATGTAATGTACCATGAAATTCTCCACCCAAGGAAATAAGGGCGTAAGTGGGGTAAACTCACTTTACAAGCAAAAAAACTGTTGAAACAGGTATCTGTCATATCTCTGTTTTATATACAAAAAAATTGTAGTTTTAATTAGGTCAATTAGGTATACTATTTTACGTGCGTATATTGGTTTATAAACTTCGTCAATTGACAAGATATTTAATTTATGTGAAGCAACTAATCATTTTCGAGGATATAATCTTCATTCAACCATAGGTTATTTCATCGGTACCTGCTTATTTCGTTTTGCATTTTTTTTAACTTATTAAATACTATAATTAAATTCCATATTTTTTTTAAACAAATCCTGGAATTCTAAAATATTACGAAAGCACTGTTTGTTTCGTTATTTATACTAACAATTCAAACCTACGACAAAAATAACTTATTTGCACTTATACCTTTATTGCAGTGTGTGAATAATTCGCGATAATAATGGTATAAGTTCATACTTGAGAATTTTTAATAATGCCAAGATTCTTTGGGGTGATGGGATGGCTGGAGTTTTCAACTAAAACTTTATTGCCACTGAGAAGTTTGAGGGCATTGATCGCAGAATGACGATAGAACCAGGTGAGAATGGAAGCTATATACTTGAAGTTAAAACGAAGACGTAATCGCAAAACTACTGGAAACTGTAATGACTTTTTCACCTATAGCCAGTTGCGCTCACCGGTCGGTAAACGATCTGTGGGTGAGAATTTAAATATGGAGTAAATATACTAGTAATGTGATTAAATTTCGAACATCATAAATCATAAGAAAACAAGGAAGCAGGCTTTCATTTAACAAAACTGCTTGATCACCTACTTTAAAAGAATGACAATGATAAAAATTCATGCGACACACAGTCAACTCGGAATAACATCGTAAAAACAGCCGAGTACGTGCTGATAAACTTCCATTACTTGTACGACGTCCAATATATTACGCCAAAATTAATAAAAGCCTATCATTAAACAAACGACCTAACTTTGTCCCCCTTACTCGTCTGCCATGAAACATTCAAATTCCTGTAATCACCTTTATGTCCCATCGTCGTCTTAACGACCCCATAACCTCGTAAGGGAGCCATACGATCCCATATAAACATCGATTTAAACAGATAATCTTTTTAATATACAACAAAGTGCTACCATATAAATGAATTAACCCTCTTCAAGGGTAAAAAACCCTTTTTCAAGTGGAAATTTCAAATTAAACGCACAGTTTTTACAATAATACCAATGGTTTTCATTTAAAAGCGCAATCATCGCACACTCTCGGCAAACTTGTTTATACAGTCCTTCTAACCTCTATCCTTATAAATATAAAGTTTAAAATTCCTTGTGGGGAGTGCATGGTTGTTTAGGCAGATTGCAAATGAGATGGGTAAGGCCAAAGTAACAAGATCAAATTAAAATTTCCGTCGTAAAATGCATGTGTGTGTAATATGTTCAGGAGTTTTCACATTCATTCCTTCTTGTAAAAACGTATGTTACACTGATTGAATTTTGGACGAGGAGGATGTATTAGTTCATTGATTTTTCTGCTACTGCTGGAGTTTTGGCTTGAGTTTTAGGACTAACATGTGACCGACTCACAATTTTTTATCACGAGCAAGTTGCCGAATGGAATAAGAACTGTACTTCAGAATCTGTATTTTTAATACATAACTATCTACCTCTTCGAGAAAAATATAATTGTGGTAAAAGATTTATTCCTCCTAACTTGGATTTATTGCAAAATTTTAATACCCCTATTACAAAACATATTATCGCGGGATCTACATTTCGGTATTATTAGGAACTGGTGTTTTTGTCCTGTTTATTTAAACCACGTAAGATACTTTTGTGTATTTTTGGAAAACCAAAAAACATAACTTTCTGCCACTATGAAAATACTGCTGGACCTTTTAAAAGTTTTTAGAAGTCATCTTTTATTTTAGCCTAGAACGTTGGTATCTAACCATTTTGTTTGTTTTACTAATTAATTTGATAAAACAGTGATATTCGAGTGGTTTAGGTTGGCACTTCCCATGCAAGTGGTTGAGGTTTGAGGTTTTTAAGAGACGTATTTTTTATATAAAAACGTCAACCCCATCTTGTCTTACACTTAGTACATAAATGAGGACTATGATTAAAACTAAAGTTAATGAAAAACTAAACTAAATAAAACTAAAACTATGACTAAAATTACTTAACTACGTGAGACTTAATAAATCAATATTCTATTTTCGTTATTCATCCAAAAAAACGTAAATTAAAACACACACGTCAAATATATCTTTGGACATATGAATAATATTGATAGATCTGTCCGAATCCATCACCCGGTTAAAAAACAAACGCTAGCATAATCCTTGCGGTCCAGCAGTTTTTATCCGGCCCGGATTAAATGATACCCGGGTGGATTAATACCGGGCCGGGTAAACGCATAAATATCGGATTATTCTATTAGTAGAGTGCATTATTTGATATTTGTTTTCAATATTCGTTTAAAAGGGGATTTTTTGTGACTGTTATAAACGTATTGGTGCTGGTCTTTTGACTAGCTTTTTACCTGTGGCTCTGCTCGTTAATTAAGTTTTATAAACCTAACTCCACATTGCAAATGGGACTTTATAAATCAGTTTTAAATTACCATTCACAGTGCGAGATTTTACTTAAAATAAGTGTCTTTGAGTTTCTTATGGGGTACCTAAATATCCTTTGAATTGAATAATAAAAATCTATAGTGCGTCTACATGATATGTTTATTTCGTAGAGCATAGGCAAATGGACTCATATCCTTTTACATTGCATCAAAATAACTAATCTGAGGGCTTATCTGGTATCACAGTTGACAACTAGTGTATTGATAGTCAGTATTCAATACATTGCCGCTTTGACATAACGTGTCAAGCACTCTAATCTAAGAGATAAAACAATGTACAGCATTGAGGCTTTATAATAGTTTGTCAACTGAGATACGTGATAGCAATTTACATACAGGACCTAAACTGCCCTACAAAAGTGAGCAGCAAATCTTCAGCTTCTTGTTCTTATCGTATGGTTAGTGGTCAACCTAGTGTCAAAGTTGTTCAAGCCGTCCGAAGGCCTTTGACATGACTTAACGACTGTTATCTTAATTGACAACAACCGGGACCGACTTCTTACGTGCCCTCCGAAGCACGGAGACACCCCGTTCAAATACCACTATGCGGTCACCCATCTTTGGAATGACCGCGCCAAGGTTTGCTTAACCCACAGATCGTTTACCGACCGGTGACAACAACTGGCTACGGGCGCCTAAAATCTTCAGCAAAACCCAGACATATCGTAACAGCACGATTGTTAATTCCCATCAGTGTTGAAGCGGCCTGTAGCTACGTGATCTAATTAGTGGCGGCTCCCGAGCTCTACAAACAGCTGTGCCGAAAGGTTCCTGCTTAGTACCGTGATTGGGAGAATAGATGGTATTGTGAGCTGGCGTTTCGGGTGAAAGTAATGTGCATTGTATTGGATAGTTACTAACTAATGTCGATTGGGATGTAAAGTTAAGTAATGCAAACTTTAGTAAATATGTCCTTAATATTTAGTCATTCTCAGTTTGCCAATAATCTCAGTTTGTTTCTAATGTTATCGATAATCGGCTATCTATTGACAAATAGCATACAATAAATCAATAGTAGCGTCCATAGCCAGTAACGCTCACTTGCGGTAAACGATCTGTGGGTTAAGCAACACTTGGCGCGGTCATTCCAAAGAGTAGTGCCTGCATAGTGGTTGTTTGTACTGCGCGTCTCCGTGTGGAGGGCAAGAAAAAGGTCAGTTCCGGTTTTTTTCAATTAAGCTACGTCAAAGGCCTTCAGGCAGCTTGAACAACTTTGACACTAGTTTGACTAACGTGTAAAGTAAGTAAAATGGCTTTTGATATTCTCGATAGTCACTTTAATGGGTCAAATCGTGTCTTAAACGCTTCAAAAATAACTGTCACTAAATGTCTTCAATTCAAAAAATTACATTATAAAATGAAAAACTACAGGCTACTTTGTAATTCATTGAATAAAAGAAGTAAAAGCCTTGCAGGTAGTATTTGTTCCTGAAGTTTGTCCGCGTTAAGTTATTGCAATTTGCTGGGCAACTCTCCAACCCTTGGTTATGTAAATTGACTTTTTTTCACTTTTTATTTTCCAACGCTTGCATTTTTAGTTTTTAAATGGATTTTATTAAAATAAGTAACAGTAGGTAATAATAGTAGGCAGTATCTTGTTTAAGATTTGAAGAATTATACTACCGTCGTTTTCCTTCAGGTTCGATTTTGTATAAAGTTGTAGTAAATGGTCGTCTAATTATTTAATTGACAAAATGTAAATTTTTCGTCTCAATAAAAGTTCAGGAGAGTTCAGGCCGGTATCTTTATAGGATTCGCACCCATGACCTCTCACTTAAATCATAATCAATGGATTACTGACTGCCATTACCCGTAAATATCTCTAATAAAGGTTTTTGTGAATTTGTGATTTTTAAGAAGCATCTCATGCTCCAAGAATTATTGCCCATGTGTCGCAGGGACTTTTACAAACATACAAACAACGTACACAAAGCACAACCAGACCCAAAACAATTGATCGTAGATCGCACAAATAATTGTTCCGTGTGGGAATCGAACCCACGACCTCCCGACGCGACTTAAACCACTGCGCCACGGAGCCAGTATCCATAATGCCCCAAAGCCATTAACTATAACATAACCCTGAAGGCTCTATTACTGGCATCATCAGATCACTTGGAGCACGTCCAAGTATAAGCTGCGAGGTACTTGATAGATCCATTTGCATGCCACTCACTGATGATCAATTTAATCTGCGGTTCTAACGTAATGAACCAGTAGCCATAACATAGGATAATAGAAGATTGAGAACGAATATGGTAATGAGAAATTGGAAGAACCAGTTCTTCTGGGGTTCTGGCGTTTAAAAAGAGGAGGAGGCAAAAACTGCACATGATGGTACCGATAATCGTAATAGATAGACCTTAAATATGATCTGATTAGCGCCTCTAGCGGGTGTAGGAGGAACTATTTTTTCTAACAATTTTAAATGTCATCTCTCACAAGCTCTCACCACTCGTTCGTTGGAAACAAGAGACACTAACCTACCTAATTTTATAGCTAAGTTAATAGGTTTTTATTATTTGATCTTGGCGATAGAACATCACAATTTTTTTTGTTAAATTTTAAAATGTCTTATTATGTACTATTTGGTTAAATCCAAATTCTACAAAAGCATATCGTGCAGACCTGCGTGGGTCAAGTGCAGTCATACTATATCATGCTTATATTTAAATAATAAATGACTGAATCAAATAAAACTAATATATCTCAGGGATAAACATCTCATGAGATTTTTCATTTAAATTCTCGTACAAACTCATATAAAATGCACAAAACGTCTGTCTGTTGCTTATGAGGTTAGAGCTGTTTATTCAGACGTTTATTATCTTAGAATAATATCATCTATAAAGGACTATTGGATTTAGATTTATGTGCTATGTTTGATGATGTTTATAGAAATATAAAATGTTTATTTACTAACTGACCCGCGCAGCTTCGCTTGCGTACAAAAGAGAGAAAAGGGTCATTATTTTCCCCAGTTTTATAACAATTTTCGTTGCTACTCCGCTCTTAATTGTCGAAGCGTAGGTTTCCTTAACCTTTCTTGATAAATGTAATAATCCAACTGTAAAATAATTCTTCAATACGCACGAATAGGTAGTTCCTGAGATTAGCGCGTTCAACCAAACAATCAGACAAACTCTACAATTTTATAATATTAGTGCAGATTTTATAGTTGAGTGGTATAAGAGGATTAAAACCCAAGGCAACACTGCTTTTCAAAGTTATATTTCTACTATAGATATTATTTTTACCTTTTCAAAATATTTTAACAGACTCGAACTGGGTTTGCGCATATTTGACGTAATTAACAGAACAATTTACCACTTAATATTATAACATCGAGTCTTAAACGCGTTTGAAAAAAGTTTAGGATACCTTAGGACTGTTCAATCGAATAACATCGACCGTGGTCACGGGCTGACTCCTAAAAACGTTAACTTACTACTTACTATATGATAAAATTGCTCGAAATAGTTTTTATTACTTAGTCTCTGTAAACGTCGCCACAGGCAGACAGTTTTGTATATTTTTTAAACTGAAAATGTTTTATAAAATATACACGAGAAAGCCCATTCACTAACTCACCTAAAAACTAATAAACTAAAACTGCAGTCAATGAGTAGAACTAACTAACTCAAATAGCCGGAGTCCGACGGTAGGGAGTTCGGTTCCCGTTTACTTCAATATTACACCTATTACAATTTGTTTGCTTCAACTCTCGCTTAAAAGCTCGAAACCAATAATAATTTTCTCGTGATGTCGAAATTAGGAATGTTTTTAAGACTTTTATACATTAGAGCGTAATATGGACTAGCAAGTACATAAAGTTTTCATTTAATTAAAATAACAAAATCCCTCGTAGCAGAGTATAGGTACTAACACAACTCATTATTATTAGAATTACTAACACAATGGATTTAAGTTGTCCGATAATAAACATTTTTATTTTTTATTTCTATTATGTGTCTATAACTTTTAGTAACTATGTAATAATTGCTAATTTAGTCCGCCCTGCTTGTTGTGACTTTAAAGTATCCTATCTTCGAAATTGTAAGTCCTAATTTTGTGTGAATGGAACCAACGTATGGGCAGCAGACAACGCCAGATTCTCATATTTTCTTATATTGCTTGGACAGCCGAGTGCTTAAATTCCGTACCATTCATATTTACACTCATAAATTCGAATACTTGCTGCTGTTATCAATATCGAGGAAAAAATCACGTTTGTTGTACGGTAGACCCCTTAAATATTCAAATTTGGTTCTTACAGTTACATCTACCTGACTCTCACGGTTCACGAGATACAGCCTGATGACAGACCGACAGCTTAGTCCAACAGGGTCCCGTTTTCATCGGTACGAAAACCCAGTAACATATTTTTTTCCAAGCCTTGTTATTTTCAGTAAAACAAATACCTTTTCCCAAAATACTTTGGTTGGTAATCGTATTAAAGTTATCGGATATCAGTCACGTTTGTTGAGTCACGTGTTTACGATCGTAAATCAATACTGTACAATACAAATGTCAAGGTATGGAGGTATGGACCGATTGAAATGTATTATTAGATTTCAATAACCAAACTTAGTTTATTACAGGAGTGATTTATTAGGTTCCTGTTCAACTAGCTGTTAAGAGAATGTGGTTGAGTTTGTGGAATGTGACCTTATCTTTGTACCTATCTATGACGTAAATAGGTGTGACGTCAGAGTTTGCTACTGAAAAGGCAGTTATTCTAAGATTTCTGATTAGTGAAATAAATCTGGACTGTTAAATAGTGAGAAGTCCGAAGATCAACGTAAAACTAATCATTATAAAAGCTCTCCTAAACTAAGACGAATTTAATTACTTACTCACATTTTATTAATTTAACTTAATAAAATGTGAGTAAATAATATTTATACATAACATCACACCTTTTTCCCGGGTAGGAAGAGATCAAACAACGCCACTTGGTACCTCCTTCATACATCTTATCTTACGAAATACATTTTCTATGATATCACTCTTAAACAAATACCTCAAGCAAAACCTTCCAATCCAAAAGCTTAAAGAAGGCACACATTCCACATAATTCGCTAGCAACATGAATATTCCACCTCAGTGCGCTCACAGCTTAAAACTGCCGAAATTAAAATGGTAATGCCACGAACGACCGTCGGCATATTAAAATGAAACGGGAAAAAACCATTTAGCAGCAATTTGCATACACTTGGACGGGATGAGGCTTTGACGGGAGATTGCAGTTCAACTTGTATTTCATTAAGGAATGCCTTTAAAGCCGAATGAGGAGAAGAGGCCTAAAATTGCGACATGTGGAGACCTTTTACTAACTGCGTCGGTGCTCTCTGAATTTATGCAAATGTGGTGGCTTCGGTGATGGGGGAAATTATTGGATTAGATTTTCTGCTTGATTATTTTATGTCGGTTAAGGCTAGTTTCGCGGGTTCTAGACTAGTGTCGAATTACCATATGATACAGAACAACAATGTTACAAACACAATTGTTAAAATCCACCTGATAAACTATTCGATACTTATCCGATAATAATGGTAAGACTAGGCATCCGATTACCGTTTTCGTTGAAGTGTATTAGAAAAGAATCAAGATTGGATATACCTTCTATGTGTTAGAAAACAGCCTACCTAAAATTATTTAATTAGTAACATTTGAAAATTTGGATGTCAACACACATGAGACTATTTATTTTCGTCTCTGATGGTATACCTCCCTACATTATAAGTTCGTGTGAGGTGATATGAACTATTCGTCTCTAATCTACAATATACATACTTAAGTATATTTGAGGTTGTATGAACTAAAGTCTTTATAAAAACAGTATAGTTGTTAGTTTCGTCTGTGAACCACGGTAATGAGTTGATCCCGTAATTATACTTCAACTCGACCCCTACAGATGAAACAACTGCTTACAACCCTTTCATAGCTGGGGTGTTCAAACGTCTACAATGTACGGGACAAAAAATAACTCTCTGAAATGAGAAACTTATTGAAAAAACCAAATTTATAATCTGCGATAAACAATAGTCCCCTTATCCCTACTTCCTTAAATACAGTTCATAAAAGGTTGCCTGATTATCGTCCATCTGAGTAAACACGTGACCTCATTAGCCATGATTAAATTAAATATCTTTTAAAATAAAGAACCAAAGCTCTAAACATTGTTAGTTATACACTTTACATTGAACGTTAAACTATAGGTATAAGAAATTAAGAATACATAGGTACATAAAAACACCCCTTTGTCCCATAAGCTGAGGCCAAAGAAAAAAAAACTGTATGAATATTATTAAAATTTAAAAATAAGTAAAATTTAAAATAAATAAATATATGTCTGCATTCAAGCATGGTTACCCTACGTAAAGCGGACTCAAAGGTTTCTTGTGGTACCCTCAATTAAATTCGTGTCAAATATATATTGTTGAAGTATTTTTATATAATTTACTTGTGGGGTGAATGGATTTATACCCGGGTTAAGGGTTGAAAGGGTAAGTAGCAATCTGGACGCACATAATTCTACAAGGGTGCTTTTTGTTTTGAGTTAAAACAAGAAATTGTGAATGATTAATTGCGATTTAGGTATTTTATTGCAATAAATCTTCGGAATGTGTTCGTAATAAATGTTTTTCAAATGACAATGGTATTTTCGACACCTTTTTTTGCAGAGTTTTTTTATATCTTTTGATTTATTTATTGATAACTGCATGGGACAACATGGTAAGAATATTAGCAATTTGCTCGATAAATTATAAAAAACAGTTAAAATTATATTTCTCAAGTAAAGTCATCTGACATTGCGCAAATCGAAGCAAATAACAACCAAATTACACAACTCATTTCCTCCGTGGATTGTATTACATACAAACTTGTCCAGATTAAATACTGACCTCTCATTGCACCCCTAACCACACTACCTAGTTAACAGTTTCCACCAATCCGTTGACAACTAACGAGTAAACAAAACCTTATCAAGAGCTCCCAAACACAATTTGCGTCTTATCACTAAACCCCGATAACCGGGCACATAACAACAGTTTACACTAAAGTAATCGTCGCTAAACCCAGCCGGAACTAAAACTGGGTATCCGAAATATACCCGGATGAAGTGGCAATGTGTACCCGGCTATTAGGCCGGCCCTACACATTCGACGTTCGATCCGGGTATTCTGTTGAAGTCGGGAATAGACGCCGAAGTAAATTAACTATTAAGGTGACCGGACGGCTCAACGCGTCGCTATTTCTAATATTGTTCAAGGAATATCGTGGCGATATTTTTAGGATAAGCGTAAACTCATACACTGCTTAAGGCTGTAGATGGTTTGTCTTTTGACAGACTTGATTAAGAGTCTTGCAAGTAAATTAACAGTTGAAAAACTTCGTCACCATGGCGACCACTGACTACGTTAGATAAAAATAATCGCTCAATTACCGTCTTTATATGAACTACTAAATACTACTAATTGCATATTCAGTGTACTTTTGTTTCCGAAGATGTGAAACTTATGATATAAAGCAAGCTCCAATTCCATCGATCTTTCAGCTCGTAATTATGATTATACAATATGCATGTAACTGCTCTACTGCTTGCTGCTTACCACTGTAACTCACATTTATTATCATATATATCTAAATAAAATTCATCCGGCTCAAAGCACTCAAGTCGATGCCCACCTTTCAATCCCAAATTTCCCATTGTACAAATAGCCACAATAGCGGAGATATCGATACGTTTTTGTTCAGAATCTATTGTGATGGCTCCAGACTCCTGCTGGTGACAGACCACGGTGGGCGTGAAGCATGGCTCAGACCTCCGGGGGTTAATTATGCGGAATTAATGTTTAAGTTGATTTGTGACGTAACAGATGTTCCAGATTGGGATCCTATTGAACACAACTGTTTGTTGTAAGTGTTTGAGAATTATGGGAAATCGAATTATAAGGATTGGTAAAATAAAATAGATAAGAGCACTGAGTGGACTAATCTGCGCCTGACAAGGTCGAGGGCTCCTATCCGAGGCAACACATCAATGATTTTCCGAAGTTATTTGTGTATTAGAAATAACTAGCTGACCCGTGCAACTTCGCTTGCGTCACATAAGAGAAAATGGGTCATAATTTTCCCCGTTTTTTATCACCCAACGGATTGAAACATCGTGATGCAACCTTGCATGCCTAGGAATTCTTAAATAAGTTCTAGAAGGTATACAAAGACCCTACATAGTATACAAAAAACAATTTTTTGTAAGAAACATCCAAAATTTTGAGGCGAAAATCAAGCACATGAGGCTACTCGACTATTTGCCAAATCCTATAGCTAAAGAGTAAGCAGAGGTGGATCATTCGAACCTTATTTACTACGACTCAAATTAACCCCTAACACAAAACAACCTTAACACAAAAAAGACAAATTAAGAAAACTATCATTATCAAGCAAATTACGTTTTAGTTCCCTACATATTCAATTTCATCCCACAATTTTACCCTTAAAGTCATACAGGCGAGTTTATCCAGGTCAATGACCATCCTAGGTCATTAACGTTCCCCGTCAAAAAGCCGCTCATGGTCCAGATGTACAGCATCATAACTCATGTTGTCAGACGCACGCACTCGTTCACTGGAATAATTCCAACTCTGGAAAAAATCCATTCATTATTCAGGAGCCGGTTCTGAAAGTTTCAATGCACTGGTTTTTCTTAGCTATAATGAAAATTACAATTAAGGAGCTAAGTTCAGGAATATCTTGCGAAGTATGGTTTTGATATTCATTGTGACTGGTTATGTGGGGAAAGAAAACAGATTAAATAAGGTGCCTTTATCATTTTATAACGATATCACATTTTTTATCACAATATTAGGATAGAACGATATATTTGATAGCAGTGATCGCTAATCCCATTTTAGTTATCCTTTCAATAACAGAATATACTCATAGCTCAAATACAGCTTAAAACGTTGTTTATATTTTCCTAGTATTTCATGAAATCAAAAGAAACTAGACTCCTGAAAACTATTTAAGGAAATGTATAATAGAATACGGGAATTAACGCGAACACGCATTTTACCTTAAAATGCCTAACGTTTCGGCGCAGGTTGCACTCGCCGTCAGTCGCCAGTCAGCCTGGGACCACGGCCACGGTATTCTATTCTGCCGTCGTAAATGTAAACACAGTAACTTAAGTTACTGTGTTTATAGTTTGTTTAGTTCTTTGGAATCAGGAGACCGCGGGCTATTTGAGAAAGTTTTCGGTTTGTTTGTACGATGGATAGTTACCGAAATACATTAAATAAAAACACAGTATTTTTACAAAAAAAACATTTTTTTTAATAAAAAATACAGTATCTGTGTTATTTTTAATTAAATAACAGTATCTCACTACTAACTGTGTTTTTTTAACGTGAATAGATTTTAATTTTTCTTTTTTTGCTTGATTATAACACGGCTTCTTCAGTTACTGTGATTGCGTATAAAATATTGTTCAAAGATAAACAACAAATACTTGAATAAATCACAGTATCTCATTTACTGTACTACTGATTTTATACGTATTTCTAAGAAACATAGTTATAACACAGTATGTAATTACTTACTGTGTCGTAATTCCCCTAATGTTAATATCTTTACAAAGTTACAACACAGTAATAGGTAAAACTTGGTTACAACACAGTAACCGTTGAGTTACCGTGTTGTAACTTAAAAAAGAAAAAAATATTATATTATTACCCTAGCTTAAAACACATTATCTAATTTTATTATTTATACAATAATAATATACTAGATATATATATACAGAATCAAAGATTTAACTATATACTAACATTAAAAGTTGCATGAAATAATATACAATAATTAGTATCTTCATGAGAGCAAAAATTAACCATTAAGCTTCAACCGCGTTTTTCTCAAAACGCATATTTTGAAGTTACTGTGTTTAGATTTACGACGGCAGTATTATACATTAAACATGCAACGCGAGAGTTTAAAAGTTATTTAAGGAAATCTTAACGTTATATGTATTTTTTTTATCCCATTTGATATTGTATAGTCATATTTTTGTTTAGAAAGTTCACACATCATTTTGTTATGTATACATTTTAAAAACACTATTTTAGTTATAATAATATTTAGATAAATAAACATTTAAACAGTTCCGGGTAAATAATACAACAAAACAAAACCTAACATCTAAACCTTTTCTCTCATAATATGTTTCATAATTTGATCATACGTTTCCACCTACACAATGACGTAATCCGACACGGCATATAACTCGTGACGTCGCCGTCACTCATACACGACACGAGCCGTGACGTGTGAGATAAAAACTCATTTTGTACATTTGTTACTGGTGGTTTAGATTGTTTGTTTGTTTATTATGCTTTTGTAACTAACTAAGTATTAGAACAGAAAATTAGGTAAGTAACACACGAATATACCTACTTCATCACTACATATTATAAAACAAAGTCGCCCATTTTGTCTGTAGTCCCTTCGTATGCATAAAACTTTAAAACTACGCAACGGATTTTGATGCGGTTTTCACTAATAGAAAGAGTATTTTCTCCGACAGGTTTTTATATATAATTGAAATACATTGAAACTATATTAGCTGAGTTATAGCGATTTATGTCCAAGAAGTCAGAAAAAAAATCTAATTGAAGATTGCATTTGTGCGTGCGCCGCTTATACCGTTGGATACAAGTAAGAACAATGTATAGCAAAAACATTGGTCTTTATTAGTTCTACAAAAAAGTCTCCGATGACATATATCCAGCTTTTTTATTTAAGTCACAAAAACTACTTTTCTGTATTAAAAAAACATTTAATTCGTTGGGTGATGTTTAACTGGTGATATAACCAATAATACATATATCCTTATCAAAATAAGTAAGTTCATCATCACGAGCATTTAATTTAGATTATTTTTGCAGTTTACAGTGTGTTATTTAGACATATAGTTTAGGAGATATCACGATATTAGTATTGCGGCACGGTACGGTTGACTGTATTTGTCGAAGTAGCGGGATACACGCTAACGAAGTTGCGCGGGTCAGCTAGTAATAATATAAACTACTTACTTCAATCCGGAACCTAATTCACAGCGGAATGGCAGCCGGCCGCTAAAGCTTCCGGTGTGGTTTGAGTTTATGATCAAAGTCATAATACGTACCTAATTAGATACAAATATTTTAACATATTATATATACATCTTAGACATAGTTCTTTGGAATTCGAAAGTCTACGACAGACAATTGTTAATTTGAACGTTTAAGTTCAAGCATCAAAGAAGTCATATGTTATTCGTGCAATTTTTTGAAAAATAAAGGTAAGATTTGTTCTACTCGTGAAATAATTGTAATTCAGAGTTAACACAAGTGACAGTCAGCAATAGTGCGGTGACGGACAGGTAGTGCGGTTGAACCCCATTGTGAACGGGATATAAAGCGGTTACCAATCTTAGCGACTGACACCCAGCTGTTACTCTAGAATCTATACGAATATTATAAAATTGTAGAGTTTAACTACTGGTGCGAATTGAAAAATATTTAAGTGTTGGATAGCCTATTTATTAAGGAATACTGCAGGCTATATAACACTACGTTACGACCAATAGGAGCAGAGTACCGGTAGAAAATGTTACAAAAACGGGGAAAATTATGACCTATTCTTTCTTATGTGACGCAAGCGAAATTAAGCGGGTCAGCTAGTGATTAGATGAACAATAACTTAGAATAATGTGCCTGTATTATTATAAGAGTATCGGTGATGTATTGCAAAAGGGAAAGTGCATAGTACTCGTAACTCGTAGCGGTCCTGTATGACAAGATGCACGGATGTGAATGAAGCAAGGGAAGTTTGTAAGGATCGTACCAAGTCGCGTTCTTTGGTCTCTGCCTACCCGTATGGGAAGAAGGCGTGATTTTATGTATGTAAGTAGTACAATGTTCTACGGTCAATGTTTAGGGAATCTGGCACAATAAATATGTTTTTCAGATGCAAGCAGGCGCTATCGAATGAATCAATGCAATCGTTTGACAACCTGGAATCAAAAGCAGTAGGAAAGACATCGAGGCAATATACCTAAAAACTATTTTTTTACGAAATCTAATAGTCTTTACCCTCTTCCTAATCCACACCAAAACAATGTTTTTATATGTACCTACTTACGGGTAACTTGTCTAACCATATTCCAAAACAGAAGCTTAACATTAAAGTCGTCGCCGTAACCGCAAGGCATAAAAACATAAAGAAATAAAAGGCTCTATAACCCTAGATAGCATAGCGAGTGGAACTAAACTAAGTGGAAAAGTTATGAAGTCGTAGGAATCAATTCCGGCGAGATTACACGAGCTTATGATACAATAACGAAAGCAATACCCGCTAACTGCGGCCCATAAACGAGTTGACGCGGTTTAGTACCGCCGGGACGATGGCGACACGGGGACGACACGATATCGGCGGTAGATTATTCTCCTTTAGTAGTATTCTCCTGGTTCAAGTTAAGTGTGAAGTGCATTTTTAAAGATTAAGTGCGTTGATGTTTGTATTATCGACTATTGACGATTATCACCACTACACAAGTAGTTATATTTTTATACCTATGCCAAATTCTCGATACTCGATTGTATCCACTGAACAGTAAGTATCGTGTTGATTTTTGCAAAAACAACTTTATATTTTAGTTTAATGATTTGTAAACAATTACCACTTGCTAGTTGAACATCCGTCCATCAGATAGCAAGGTAATGGCTACTTTAATAATTTGTATCTTGAGAAAGATAAAAAAGCTTGTAAGATTACAATTAAGGAGTTAATGATTTTTGCGACAGACAGGTTCGGTTTGAGAAACAGATCAAAATAATCTATTAAGTATGTCAGAAGTCAACGGTTTATCATCTCGGTCTAAACCTCGATACAGTTGCTTAATCGCCTACTGCAAAATTTTCATACACGGTCGATTGGTTCAAACAAAATGAAGTGTCGTAACAAGTATCCGCAGTTCGATATCGATTCAAGCTCAAACATCGTTTGAACTAAAACCAGCCAACAACTGTAGAACACCACTATTACTTCGGAAACTGCATTAGAAGTAGTTAAGTGGGGAAAAACTGCATTACCCACCACTAGTGATGTCCAGCAACTATTCCAATAATAGTCGATTAGTTAACTATCCGGCTGAACGTATTAGTTTCAGACTTACGGCCGCTTTATTGCACTTCATGGAGTTTGCAACGAAAGTTATTGGATCTCGGAAATATTTCTACTTTATCGGAGCAGGGTTTTTATTTATTGGGTAGGTTATAGCTTCAAAAATCAAGATAGCTTGCAATTACGTAGGTACTTAAGCGTATTGTCTCAAAAATACAGTAATTGCATGTCAATGCATTACCAATCGGGCTTTTTTTATATTATTTGATTTGATTATTTGAACCATTCATTTGAATAATTTTATCAACAGTACCTCCAAAAATGTACATACAACTGTATGACACACTTAACGTAATGAATTAAAGCTCTGGATTCCAATTAAAAATTAGAACATGCAAAGATACCAACGTAAGAGTAAATACACAACTCGTTCAGCATTATATGTCGTTACATAATTTAGCAGATACTCACCGACTTACAGAACATATCCACATCTCTACACCAAGTGATTCGCGGAATACTTCTCAAGATATACATGTATGCACTTAACAGTAATTTCATACGAACTACTCAAAACTACTCACAGCTCGACTCAAAGTAGTTCACTAATTAAATCTAAACAGTGTCGAGTACTGCTTGATCCCATCCCTACGTTCGATACGATTTACTTGGAAACTTTGCCAAGGTAAGAAAACTACAGACTGCTTCAAAATAACAATGTTTAGCAATTATTACTCAGCTCAACTTTGGCGGAATGAAACGAGTATTTTTGTTCAAAATACAGAGCTGCCGAGTTGTTTTATATAAAAGTGAAATAACAAGTTTAATTTCTTTAAGTTGAGTTAAATAAGGTCGGAACAGAAATTATTTGATCGTAAATTCAATTGGATTTGTTTATTTTTAAATTTGAGGATAAATAAATAGCGTAGAATCAAATATTGGACATTCCATTAAAGTATTCATTAGTACGCAAATGATGTTTTTTTCCTTAATTTGGAAGAAAGTTAAAGCTAAAAATATAGCCGAAAATTTGACCGAACCGTTACCAACTTATTATACACATCTATCTATTGTGAGATAGGTACCTACTTTCAAAGTTCTTAAACGTTCGCGGAGTCTCGGTACAATAACTAAAACTTCCTGTCTAACTCTCATATCGGGTTAAGCTCCACCACCCGGGAAAAGACAACGACCAAGTAAATAAAACCACAAGTTTTCTAAACATTATTCCATGCGACGTACTGTAGCCGTAGTCCCAAACTTTCCTCTCTTTAAAATGACCATAAAGTCTGCCGCTCAAGTTTTAAACGAGATTCTAACGTCGGACAAACTAAGATTTAAGTACATTGTAAACTTGATGCTAGTTCAAAAACTCCGGAATATATTTTTAGGGGAACAGAAACGGTTGGCTGAATTTGGCTGGTCGTCAAATCACATAATTTTTTAGTGTTATGAAGTAAGGGTAGTATTTTGCATTAAATATCGCGTGACAAGATGTTGGGTGGCTTTTATTATCGTTATGACATGTATCGTTGGTTTCTTACGAGATTTAGGCAAAAAATGTACCGATTACATTCGGGGAATTCGCTGTACTGTTTTGTGAGAGATGCGTATTTTTACCAACTTAATTGATGTAAGGAACGAGTAAAGTTTTGAGTATAATATAACTTTAAATGAAAACCAAAAATAAAAAGTAGGATCAACAGTGGGAACTCATTCGTTTATGAGTTGACTAATCAAACGTAACCCCGTATACCTACCCAATTTGAGTAGAATCGTAGCAGACTCCTAAACACATTACTCCCATAACACAGTTGGGTAAAAAAGCTCACAAAATAATGTTTCATCATTCAAACAAGGCGAGAGTGACCATGATTAATAACATCGTTTTTCTTGCTTGTCCATCGTTGAGTACACAACCCAGCGGCGGCTTATCCAACAGTAAGTGGACGCAAAGCCGGTATAACAACAGCGGACACTTCGCTGCATAATGGCAGCGGGTTAGTGACCTACGGGGAAATTGGGAGGCTTTGTGTGTCTTTTTGTATGCGTAGGCTTCTAGTGAATTGGTTGTTTCAATGTTATAGCAAAATTATTAAACGGGGACCAAATTGCGTCTTAAACTCGATGGGAATTTAATAGAAAAAAATCAACGGCCTATTATTCAAGTGCAGCAACCGCGGCATGGTACGCGTCAGTGTGAACATGTCTTTAGTGTAATTATGTGTAAGTACGGACAAGTTGAAATAATTTGCAAAATAGGTAGTGAAGACCAATCGAAGGGTAGATCTCGTGTCACATGGCGACGATGCTTAGTAGGTAGCTACATTAGTCTGCATGTGACCAAGATCGATGTCAGTCGGTCCAAACGTCAAGTGCAAAGGTATCGAAACCTTTTATTTTAAATCGCATTTACTTATGACCCCTGGCATAATAATGTGATGTGTGAGAATATAAAATCATAAATTCTGAACAATTGGCAGTAAATATCAAGTGAGGGTAGGTGTTTGAAACTCGCGTTACAAGGTGATGACGCATAGCAGTCACTTCAGTCCACCCGCGACCAATGTAAGACGGTCGAATATTCGACATGTCGCGTCGGGTAGCAAATAAAGTATCGTGACCATTAAAATTGTCATTTCGTTTGGTATTAGTTATCTGCACAAGCCGCAAGTGCTTAAAATCGTTAATTTCAAACAATTTGAAACTAGTGAAGATCAAGCTTGTGTAGTTAACTTGTGCTACTCGGAGACGACGCTAAGTCGTCTCGTCTATCCACTCGCGACCGGTCAAAACGTCAGTTAACAAGCAAGTTACCTATTGTAAACCTTTAAAATTGTGATCGCATTACCCGTTTAGCAATTGTGTGTAAAGTGAATGAAGTGTGTGAAGTGACGACAGACCACGTCTTCATCAGTGCGACTCTCTCAAGATCGGGTAAGTCCATTGATTTTACTCGTAATTACGTAGGTTTAAGATTAAAGATGACGATATACGAACTACGGCGTCATCTATCCAAAATATGGGAAAAGCTAGAGGAATAATTGTTACACATACCTACCTAACCTAAGTAATAAAATGCAGTAGGTAGGTTTAAAATTGTACTTAAAATACCGTCATGACTTAAAATTATAACTTACCTACCCGCTCGCTGGAGCACCATCGCCGCGTCGCTAGGCAATCTCGCGAGCTCGACGCCGGCGCGTCTCGATCCTGTGACGACACTGACACTTCGTGCGGCAAATGCATTACCTATTGTTATCACCATAATCACTTACGATTGATTATCACTTAGGTGTTGCTACTTATTAATTACCACCAATCACTCCGAGCGCTTATCTTGGAAAGGAAAAGCGTCTTCTGTGCCCTAATTTTGAATTTTTTACGTGTTAATTGTTACCGACATTTCGACGAATACCCACGTTCTGATGACTGATAGTATTGCAGGTATTAAAGGTATTACAAAGCATCGCGAAAATAGAGACAAACACACACACACTACCTAATAGGTAAACCACTCACAACACACGCCTCACTACGGCATTAGATAAACACTTAAACCTAATCATTTACGCGACTACAATACGGTTCACTCCAAAACTATTTAATTGCACTAACTACTAAAACTAAAATAGTAGGTAAACTACTTATAATTACTTAATTCACATTTTTAGTTTTGTTTTGAGTTTTATAGTTTCGATAAATGTGTCAAGGGCACAGGTTCTCGCGGCACTGGCGGGAATGATCAAAGGTCATCAAAGAGCGTCGCGTGCGCCGCCCGCCCAATAGCAGAGACGCTAGGAAAGACAGGCTTTCGTACTGATTTCCTATTGGCAGAGGATTCAATCATTCTAATTTTGAAATTTGACATATCGAATTCTAAGATTCGTGACTCGTGAGCCTGGTAAAGAAATGTTAAAATGCTCAATTTATTACTTTAAGGTTGTAGAAAGTTTATAAAGTTAATTGTTATAAATCGGTAACTAGCAATAATAAAACACGTTGTTGAATGCTACATGACTTTTGAAGGATTGATGCCGTCAGCGGCTCATAAAAATATCCGTGGATAGAAAATAGATACCTATATGAAGATGTTTGTTCAAAACCAATCATAATGGAGAATGTTACTAGGTATGCCAAATCGCTTAAAATTTTTACTCAGTAAAGCCTGTACATGTACATGCAAACTAGTTTTTGTTTCAGTCAAAAATACCAAGAAGTTTTGATTTTACAAGCATACAAAGTTTCAAAAAATATCAAGTCCCGCTAACAGCGTGACGTCATAGTACACCATGCGGCGCGGGCCGCGTCCCGCTTAATATCAAGTCTCCAGCCGTAGATGTAATAGCTTATGCAGTATTTTGTTGTGTTTTCGTCTGCTTATTACATTTAAAGTGTAATAATAGTAAATATTATTAACCTCTCGAGCGCCCCACGTCAAAATTCAAATATACCGTTAAGCGTCCAGGCCAAAAATGGCGCGCGAAATTGAATTGGCGGTTGGCGTTTAAGCGCCGATTCCGTCATATTTTAATACTAACACCCTAGTCATACCTTATATATTTGAAATCTACATAAAATTTGCTATAGATTAAAACAATAAACCACAAATAATATTTGATAGTGGTAGTACAATAGTCGGTTTAATCTGAATATTTTGTGCTTTAGGCATGTGTTTGAAGAAAGTCTAAAAAATATTTTTAGGCAAAAAAAATAATATGACGAAAGGTCTTATCGTGTAGTTAATGAATAATGACATTAAAATCCAACTGTAAAATATACTCAAATCTTTAAAATTAGTTAAAAAAAGGATTTACAATATTGGTCATAAAGGAACATGTCGTTGGGTCAGATGTTGTTTAAGGTGCTCTCTGGCCTATATCAACCACTTATTCAAGTGTGTGCATTAGATCGTCGTCTCTTTTCATCAGCTTCAATGTCAAATATGTTTGAAAGGGATAAACATAGTTTTAGCATTTCGTTTTTACGTTTTTTAAATGTAAGATCGTTTTGCCGTACCACGGTGGCGGGGCGCTTGACGGGGGTAGAACATTCAACCGTGACACGGTGGCCGGGCGCTTGAGAGGTTAAAAAAGACTATGTGAGCCAGACTTAGCGTAATGTACAATGACGTCACACCGACTCGCGCGGTTACAACTTGTTTTACTTATAATTCGGAAACTAATTGACGTATCAAAGTAATTCTTTCACTAGTATTTTTTATTTTTAACAGAGAATATGGAGAGCTAATAATCCAAATTTGTTAACATTCTCCATTATATTATAACTGTTTTTTCTTCAATGTCATAGGAAATTTTAATAAAAAATATTGAAAACTAGCTGACCCATTCACAGCACTTTAGGGGCATTTATAAACAAAATATATAGCATTTGTTTCATCCCTGATCTTAAACAATCTCTATATTTATCTTCAAAATGTTTAAGCAAGTTACTTGTGAAAGTGTGGTAGACAAACAGACAGACTTTCGATTCTTTACTTTTACTGACTTTTAGATTCCCTAACTAGGTAAAGACAATTCAAACAACAACATAAAGAATATAAACATTTATTATAACGCAAGTTATAATACTATAATGTTTCACTTAAATCTATAAAACAAACTTATTCTGGAGAGTAGAGGTAGACTATTCTTCTTCCACCTGGGATTGGCGCTTTTTCTTCTTCTTCTTTTCACTCTTGGGTTCTTCAACCGTTTGGTCTAATTCTTCTGGCTGGTCTTCGGATTTCTTCTTCTTCTTCTTTTTCTTCTCTGATGAAGGTTCAGAAGGCCCTGCGCCATCTTGGCTGTCTTCTTCGTTGTTCTCGGACTTCGACTTCTTCTTCTTTTTAGGTGTAGCCTGTGGGAGAGTTATTAATGAAGTTGATTTATTATAAAGCAAGCATATCTTCTCTTCTTTAAGATAGGTTACTACCAGGTACTTTAATAAGAAATATTTAAGTGTCTCCAAATTCTAAATATTTAAGTGCCAGTTTTTATATTATTATTATATAAAACCTAAATATAGGTAATTAATAGCACAGCTGAACTTTGAACTTTATAGTAATAGTTTATCATACTAAAACTTTTAGGTCATTAATGCAAAATAATAATTAATATTTTAATTTTAATTAATAAATTAGCAGTACTTTAAATTTATTCTAATTGTATGAACCTACATATAAAAGTGTTAAGAAACTTACATCATCAGCCACATCATCCAACTTGATCTTCTTGGCGGAGACCTGTCCATCTTCATCAGGCGAGTGTTCGCGCTTGGCCGGCTTCTGACCCAGGGTGCTGTCGCCTGCCGTTTGGTAGGAGAACACCTCACTGTGGGGGATAAAAGATATTAATTGTTGAAGGATGGGCTGTGTTGATTCCGGTATAAGAAACTTTAGGCTAGGGAACTTTATATTATTTTTTATTAGTCTGTTTCCTATGTCCCACTGCTGTGCAATGGTCTCTCATATGTATTATCATGCTAGTTACACCCAAAGGTATACATTATACTTTAGACTATACTTTAGTTAAATTACATTTGACCCTGAAATCATTGATCAAAGAACAAAAATCTAGAAGTAGTTGCAACGCTGGTAATCTTCAAAATTAAGAATATCCACATAGAAAATAAAAAAATCTGAAACATATTCCCAACCAAGTCTATTGTTTTGAAATAAAGTCACACTGACACAAATATAATATGATTTTTAGTATGACTGGAAGCAATTATTTCTCTTATTATTTATTTTGTTTCGAAATAAGATAACTTAAATCTTTTCTATACAAAACCTTAGTACATTTAGTAAGTCTGAAAGTAACTAAATAAAACTTAGAGCAACAGAGTTTTACAGCAAAGTAACAAAGTTGCGTGCTGAAGCAGATTCAGTACACAACTGTTTAGTGGACCGTAAACTATTTACAAAGTAAGGAAAAACTACAACTTTGTTAGAAATAGCCAATGAACCGAGCTAGTGGGGGTTTAAAACTGTCATATCCACAGTTGATGAGATCATTTACTTGGTTTATTTTTCAAATAATAATGCAATATTGGCGCAATAATAGACTCGAGGCCAAACCGTCCCCCAATCCGAGACCCTTGCCCAGTAGTGTTATATATTAATTAAACTGCTATAAATCAATAACTTTGTTCCATTTAAGAACCATGCAAAACAGCTGGAAGTGAACAACAAGGGTAACTAGAAACTAAAATTTGGAAAGAAGATAGAAATAAATTACTCACCTCTTGCTATGATATTTCTCGAACTTCGCCTTAGCCTTTCCGGTGCCACTGATTCTTCTAAGATTACCTTCCTCCAGTAGTCTCAGCCTGTTCTCCAGCTTCACTTTGTGTTCTGCTCCCAGCTCAAATGTAACATCTTCACCAAACGCATCCACTCTAGTAGCTAACGCAGCCTTTGCGGCCAACATACGGGACATCTTACCCTTATTCTTAGTACTACATTGTCCCACCAACTGCGCATGATAGATCAAACCATATTTCGGTGTGTCTTTCTTTGTCTTTAAAGCTCTGAATAAGGCTTTCTCTGCTCCAAAGATTTGGACAGTAGAAGCGGGATGCTTAGCCAAGTTCATCAAAGAACCAGCATGTGCGATTAACCTAGCCCCGATATGCTCACCAATAAGAACTGTTAGATTAGGTGCCATAGCCATCATTCTGGCTTTCAAGTAGTCAGTCAAATGTGTACGATAGTCTGTGATAGAGATGATTTCATCACAAAGATTCTGTATATTCAAGATGTCATCGTCAGAGATCTCAGTACCCATAGAAATCTCAGCTGCTTCTTTCACTTTCTCCTCTAAATCTTCAGGTAAAATATCTGATAAGTCTGTCTGTGAAGCATTGTCCCTTGTACCAATAAGTTTAACGATTTTGACGAACAGCGTGTTGTCTGTGATAATCTTTCCAAGCTCAGGGAAATGCCAACCATACCATTCTCTACATCTCATGATGTAGTTATTCAATTCCTTGTCTAAATCGTCAAGCAGGCATTGAGCTTGGACAATCATTGTATCAATTTTATCAGGAGAGAACTTGAGCTTGTATCTGGATAGAGAATGAGCAAGACCCAGGGCCATAGCAGTCATCTCTTTCTTCGGAAGCCCAGCGAGAAGACTGTCCATCTGTGAGCGAATACATCTAAGCAATTCTTGAACATTGTTGTTTGATACACATTGTAAATCAAACTTTTCTCTAATGGCACTACCGAGTTTAGCATCTCCGATCAGGAGTTGGTCCTGTACTTCCTTGCTGACGTATTTCTTGAGGGCTTTCTTCAATGGCTTGGAGAGCTTGCCTTCAATAGCTGCTGTGGTTGCCGCCAGGGCTTCCGCTGTGTCTTCGAATTTCACGAAGTTCTTGAGTTTTACACTATAATAGAATCATCATGTGAGTATAGGCCCTAAGGACATATCAGTGTATTTCTATACTTTAAATTGGTAGATAGATAAAGCCATATATTAGGTCAATGTGTTGTCACATAGCAACAAGTCCCTTATCTCAGCAACTGAGTCTTAAACTCATAATAAACTACAGTAGCTCAGTGATAAAAATAGATTCTGTTTTGGCATCAAAACAGAAACATACAAACTTAAACTCAGTTGATAAAATTGACTAAACTGCTATAATTCAAAAAGTACCAATATGAATTTGAGCATACCTCATTAGTAATTCATGGCCCAAATGCAATACAATATAGCTCATTATTTACAATTGAAACAAAGTTTAATAACTTTTAAGTGTTCTTAGAGGGAAAGTACATAAGTACTAGTATAGAAATTTAAATAGATATGACTTACACTGAAGAAGCTCCCTCCGGTGTATTGAACTCTTGATACAAGTCATCTATCTGAGATAACTTCGACTCGTCCAGTAACTATGACAAAACAGAACAAAAATTAAAATAAATATCTTCATACATATTAATAACTTAATACATTATTATATAAAATAGTTACAGAGACATAGTGTAGTAATTCAGTCTTTAAAGTCTTGTAGAATATTTAACTTGGTACAATGTATAGTACTTGTTTACTTTGAATTAGAACATAACCTCAATTTGGTATGTATTGATAACAGGTTTAATATTGTGGAATTACTGCATTATTTGACTTAGCAATATTGCAGGGATAAGCTATTATAATAGCTTTTGACAAGTTTACACAGTGGACGCATGTGTAAATACGATGCACCAAAATGTATTTTAAGACATCAGGAGTTTCGACATAAATTATATTAAAAATCAGTTTTTTCCCACCGTAAAGCATTAATTGCGTTGTGCTTGGAGATCACAGTGTAGTTTTAGTCATTTAGGCATTGTAAATTCGCAAAAATGTGTACAAAATAGCATTGTGGTATAACTAGAAAACACGTTTGTAGATACAAAGTTATACATTAAAAACAAAGCTTTTATCACAACAAACAATATTAACATCCAAATCAAACGAAAGTAAAAGAAAATAAGCTCATATTTGTTGTTTTAAACACTAGAATATTATAGTAAATACAGTAATATTTTCGAAATAAAAAAGCATCCATGCGTATAGGTTAGGAAACAACACGTGTTGGTTATTACCTTGAATATAGCGTACCCCGCCGGGGTTTCGAACAGAACCAACATTTTGAAAACTCACAATAACACTAAATATTGTCTTTTTCACTGATCAATCTTAATATTTTTTATTAAATTTAAATTTAAAACAATTTGAGGGACGCTATCACAGCATCGCGGGAGTTTCACATTGACAGAATGACAGCTGCAATGTTGCCAGTTGTCATAAAAAAACAAATTGTATAAAAAAAATGGTAGTTGGTATTTTTTGGTAGAAATTAAATAAAGTTTTGTATTTAATACAATTATATTTATGATGACCACCTTTGCTGAGAGGTCTTTTAGCCATATTAAAAAAATGAGTACTTGCTAACAATGTCAGTTTCATTTAAATTTGCCAAAACTAGGCGTTACTTCACCGATCGCGATCGGTTCATGCAATGCTTTAGATTCGATCTCCAGTCATCTCGAGATCGATAGATCGCTAGCATACGTAACTTTATTTATTGCGCTCCCGTCACAAAAATGTAATTTTGCTATGCCCGGTTTCTAAGGCACATTTAGCGGTAGTTTATCTATTCAAACTGTTTTTTTTTTATTTGAATTTAAACGCTGTTGAATAGATAAACTACCGCTAAATGTACCTGAAACCAGGGGTAAAAGATTTAGTGAAATACTTGTGAAGGACACAGTTATTTTTTTAAATGTTAGTTATCTTGTTATGTTACCAGTAATTTACTTTAATTACCTTTTTATAAACTGTTTAGATTAGGTAACTGCCTTTAGTCGTAGATAAGTATCAGAAGTCGGTTTTGGGATCGATTCCTTGGTCATGCAAATTGGAAGTTCAGCTGTTAACGAAAGATATTTAAATCCTAAACTTATAATTATTTTTGTCAATCATAATAATTTTACCTTTTGTATATTGATTGCACCCACATTTCACTGTCTACGTAGTTAGTTCCGTAGTAAGTTTAAATGATCAGGCCTATTGCCATGCCCAGGCATTATAATTTTCTGGCAGTTAATCAGATTATTTACATTCATAATAGAATTTGACTAACTAATAATGAATACTGACTGCCTCCGTTACGCAGTGGTTTACGTCGCTACGCGCGCCGCGCCGCTACCATTGCGTCGGGAGATCGTGGGTTCGATTCCCACACGGAACAATTATTATTTATGCGATCCGCAAATAACTGTTTCGGGTCTGGTTGCGGTTTGTGTCCGCTGTTTGTATGTTTGTAAAAGTCTCCGCGACACAAGTGTAATCCCAAATGCGGGAGCTGTCTTTTAAAAAAGATGTTATAAGTGAAGGTATTAGGTAACGTACTTAATTATGACCCGGGAATCAAACCCGGGATGTCATGACTGCCAATTCTGTTCATTCACATTAGAACTAATAATTATAACATTACGAAAAAGTCCTACGCCAATAAAAATATCTTCTCCAATTTGTGTAAGTAGGAAAACCGAGAATCAAATCATAAAAGCAAAAAAACATGTCCTCAAAACTCGAACCACTCATAAACAAAACCGAATTTCGTCTCATTAAGTTCACATTTCCAGCATTCCCGCTTTCCCGGACATTTAAAATCGAAATGAAGAGCACGCGCGCGAACTTATTATCCACATTAAGTGCCTTCCCCGTCGTTACACGAATAAATATTTGCCAAATGGATTTTTGTGTGCGCTCCACCCCAAGGCTGGCGCTCTATTTGGATTCGGAAATTCAATAATTCTGCATAAAGGCATGCATCCACTCGCGAGCGGGGTGAATGATTGAGCGAATGAGCCAGTGAATGGAATCCATCGAGCGGAGCGGTGAGTGAACGAGCGTCTGCGTCAATCCGAATAAGGAACGTGATTATTTTCTGTATTGGATGTTCCGATTGAAACGTAGGTATTTCGTTTATTTTCAAAACATTTTAGGCTTATACAAGAAATTGGATTGCGTTGAACGCTTTTAGATTTTTCTATAGAATATTGCTTTAAGGTTTCTGAGAAAACTTGGGAGATAATGTGCTTAGGTTCGTCAAAACCAGAGCACAAAAATATGACAGAAATATTAGTTGAATTTCAACGACACGGACTTCTTTGCTTCCTTACGCTCTTTTTTATCTAAAAACGATCGTGGTAAATAAATAATTTCAGACAATATGAATTTTAAACAACCGACGACATAAGTCACAACGTGTAGAATCAATTTCCCGCAAACACAAACTACTTGTGAGGAACTCAATGTAATTCATAAAAGCGATCTGTTCGATCAAAGTCCGTTTATTTCCGAGCAAACAAAGTGCGGTAACGGCCAGACGACAGACGCCATTGTGCCACACGCTCAGGAATCGACGCTTTGTGTCTAACTAGGTCAATTATGTTTAGAACGCTTTCATTCAAAGATTAACTAGTACTCGGAAACTATATAACATTTAAAATGGATTATGATAAGTAGAAGTTAATTAGGACGTTTTAAGTAAACTTTGCCTTTCATGCTGGAAAACGGTCAAAAAGTTGTAGATATAAGAATCTATATTTTTTCTTTATCTTTGACTGGTATCTAAAGATTTTCAGTAACGTTTAGTAACTTAAACTTCTAGAAAATATAATGTAAGGGACTCAGGGTGCAAGGACTCATTCTTTAGGTTTAGTAAGTCCTTAAAGTTCTCATATTTTCTTAAGTTCACAGGATCCCAAGAGTACCTATACATATAAAAATCGGAAGAATCTTAACGATTTTATTTTTAAAGTGAGACGTTGGGCCGACCCCGGCTAATGCGAGCCAACGAAGGTTGCCCAGGGGAGCGATTAGCAACAGTATCGACAAGTGATCCTTCCCGGCGGCACCTCAGCACCGCAGCCGGCTTGATGGCACGCCACAACACACCTGACGGCCCACTAACCCGCCTATAACCCCAGTGGCGACAGCACGGTTAAAAGATAAATGTCCTCTTTACCTACTCAGATTTGTAGCCGCCGATTTCGGGTTTGATCTTTATAAATAGCCGCTCTCACATGTAAAATCTAGGGTAACGGATTGAAAGAATTCGGGACTGAGAAGGGTGGCAAAAGTTTAACGTCGAGAGAAAACGTAACGGCTGATAAAGTCGGGTATTTTTCTAGTAGCTATTTCTTTTGTGATATTGTAAGGTTAATGGGCCCTGTTCGGTGAGGGCCTGCGAGTGTCAGTGACTGTGAATGTTTGGTGATTCAGTTTTATTGTGCTATCTGCTAGACTAGGCTTATATTGTTTGGAGCTAATGTGTGAAAAGAGGGCCTATTGTTACTGAACAGATAGTTTCAATGTAAATGGAAAGGTATAGAATGTCTCTCATGACTGGTTTTATTGTACAGATCTGAATAATGGAAGTTTTATTCGTGATTTCGGCTTCTGAATAAGTTAAATATAGTTATTGCTTGTTATTTAAAGGTTGATATTATTCCTTTGTGACTTCTGACGTTTCTACTTCTCTCAATGAAACTGTAACCAACCTTAGAAGGCCATGTGTTTAACAAAATTTTACGAATCCCAAAAACCTACTAGAAAAATACTTCCATTGCAACGATACTTTAAACTTTAATACAGCGATATTCAAAGCAAATTGCTAATATCACGAAGCATACAGCCGCCTAACAGCACGTGTATAAGGCGCTCGAGCTACGGAACTCATCGTCCGGGACTAAGCCTGGGCTTGTAAATAACTTACAATATCTATAACTTATGTCACCCACGGCGACTTAACTTTACTAATATTGTTCCTCACGTCGAAGGATGGGTCGGCCTTTGTGTGAATATGTTTGAGGCGAAATGTAGTCATATTTTAGGCTAGTGGTTGGTCCTGTCAGGTACGGGACCGTTTGAGGCTACCTAATTACACTGTATGATTAAAGTCACTATTCTAGGAAAAGTACTGAATAGAGAAAGGGAACTAAAATGTTTTATGGAGGAAAAAGGAATGGAAAATGTGTTAAAAAGATAAATTGCGTTTTTAGATAAACGCTTGAAGAATTACTTACTGTGTTAAAGTAGTCAAATCTTTGTGATATTTTTATATTATACTTTGATGATCCTATTGTTGAAAAAATTTCTCGTGCTCTTTTAAAACAATTTATATAAACCTCATGTAAAAGATATTACGAACTCAAAGCTAGCGACTAGTGAAGTTTAGTGATTAATTTGGTATATATCATCAAGTTAATTACCAGTCATTGGTTACGGCGCGAATACTGATTGATTTATAAGCTAACGCATCAGCGATACCGGCTCATTAACGTTATGACCTGGCAAATTAGTGAGGTTAAACACTGTCGTAATTATCAACGAATTTACTCGGGATATTACTGTTTTTGTTGTTGATTATGTGACAATATGATCGATGGGGGAAAATTACTGAGAGAATTATAGCCGTTGGTGTAGTTTTCTGGTAGTCTTAAGTGATATTTTATTTTATTAATAAGTATATTTGTGTTATCGTGTGGTTATAATGTTCCTTGTTCTATACTGGTTTTGGATAATTAGTCCAAAGGAAATACTTGTAGATAGCACCATTCATTCCCTGTAGCATTCGAAGTGAAGACTCCCGTGCGTAGTGATACAGCATGGTGATCTAATCACTACTCCACTAAAGTGCCTGATGTATTTGAGACACTTATGTAATAAGACTTCTTATTAAGCTACGTAATAGAAAGTAAGTACCTACCTAAAAGGAAAGAAACATATTTTAAACATAATACTGATGATCTTATTCCTACCAAAGCAAAAAGCTTTGACTCTCGATTTTCTCATTCGCAACACATCCGATTCTGATTGCTATTTGGCGCGCATCGTGACGAAATAACAAGATAAGGCCAATCCTTCCTAATCACCTTTTTACAACGCCCCGGTGTCCGGGACACGGGACCGCTCGGCGATGCGCATCACTAATTGCTAGCCAAACGTGTCGCGAACGTAATTGTACCACAGGGTTGCCATATAATAATATTACGTATGTTATTTTGGTACTTTTTATTTGCCTTTCTTCTACTTGTTATATCATAAAAATGAGAAGGTCTATTTGCCTGTTGGGCTAATTTGTCATTTGTTTAAGGCTAAACTGCTGTATGGATTTTGATAAAGACTTAGCATAGAAAAATCTGGAATGAAACAATCTGCGCAGACTGTACAACTAACTATGTAGTCATTTTAGACTCACATTTTATGGTGTCAGTGTTTCCTAAGGAACTTGAAATTGTTGCGGCTGTTAATTTCAAGAATCTTCGACATTCGTTATCAGTAGTCAGAAGCTTGAAAGTCTGACAACCAGTTTTACCGAGGGTATCGTACTACATTCCAGGTAACTGAGTTGTGGAGGTCCGTAAGGCCGCCGCTGCGGGTAAAATACTGGTATTCAGCTGTATCCGGTGTGTCTGGATCCAACTTTAACATAGTTGGAAGAAAAATAGGCTGACTGAGTTGATACGGGTGTGCAAAAATATAATCAAGAGCCCTCTCAATATTACATAGGCCGAGTCCAATGCCTTATGTTTATTCTTAAAGGCTCTAGAGCCTTTATTCTGCCCACAACAGCAATGGCCTGTATTCATTGGATTATGTTGACAAGTTTCCAGTCTGTCGCCTTACAGCCAGTGTTGCCAGTATCACGGGACAGTACATACGCAATAGACCGGTGTAATTTAGTTAATGTGCCGTGTCGAGCTGGTTCATTTGACCTTTTGTTATTAGCTTATTGTGACTATTTAGACTATTAACTTATTTTGTTGAAACACAACTGCTGGCACATAGTTAGTGCTAGTAAACTTAATATATCAATAGTTTTCTATTCAAAATGTGAAAATGGAAGTTTTTTTAACCCGTTTCTGTCCCACTGCAGGGCAAGAGCCCCAAACGAGGAGGAGGGGTTAGGCCCTTGAGTCCACCACGCTGACCAAATGCGGGTTGGGACTTTGCATGCCCTTAATAAATGTATTAAACATATTTTAGGCTCGTAAGGTTTCCTCACGATGTTTTCCTTCACCGTTGGAGCATGTGATACTTTTTTCTAATACACACATAACTTCGAAATGTCATTGGTGTGTTGCCTCGGATTCGAACCTGCGACCACTTGCGTGGGAGGAGCCAACTTAAACCGTATATTTCTTAAGTTTAATAATATAAATTACAATGATAATTGTCTTAATACGGTATCTTTTGATAGAGTATACCCTCATCTCTCATGTAGCTCGTGGGAAGTTAATACGATGCCTTCACGACGTATGACGCGTGGGAGAAGCAGTACACCCACGCGATACTCTGATTAATTTGCACCCAGTGTTCCCAACATGAAAGTTTTCCTTAAATTCGGTATGTTAATAAATTAAATGAGAATTTATTTGATATTTTTTGTACTAGGATATAAAGTTAAATCAAAATGTCTAGGATCTTTTTATATTGAAAACTTATAAAAGATTACATTTTCAATTTACGTTTCCTCAGTCAACTTAAAACAATTAAGTCCTCTGCCGCAAGAAGGCGTGATTTTATGAATACTTTAATATCATACTTTGTCTTTCATTTTCGATATCGCGTGGGACGTATGTAATTTACTGTTACCGGATAATATTTTTGATTTAAGATATCTATCAAAGCTATCAAACTAAAATCTTATTCACCAATGGGACAATTTATTTCGACTAATGCTAATCGCGAGTGCTTGTCAGCGTGAAAAGATTTACAGCGGTTCAAAGGATCCTATGTGTCAATTGAGGCTATTTACTGGGCTATCTATGTACCTTATTTAATTTTCATTAAAATTCGTTCTGTACATTTTGCCTTATAGAGTAACAAACATACATCCTCAATAAGTTTCAGATGGGTATGAAGTGTTATTCGGTAGCTATTAATTATAGTAGAGTTAGTAGTAGTATCAAACTGTTCGAAAACAGCTTTCAAATATGTTAGAAGTTTCTGGCACAAAAAAAAAACAATACGTATCTAGATAAATGCTACCAAACGGTAGTTGGTATTAATCCACACCAACTCGAGGTAAAGCTGTAGGCAAATGTATTTGCACCGTGTATTTTACAGTTCTTAGTATTGATGTATGTATGATTGACATGAGTGTAGCCTCTCAGTTATGCGAATTCTATACGAAGCTCCTCGACCTACAAACGAAACTAATGACTGAATGAAAACTTCATGCTGAAAGATTGAACTTAAACCTTACGAACCTTAACGAACTTACGCAAAAGTCATTGGTTTTTTACTCACTGTTGCTGCTAAAACGCAGATCAAATTATATTATAGACGCAAAAGTCTGCATGTCTTTCACGTATTCATATTTCGATGTTCATGGACTACAAAATCTACTAACTATTGCTAGATATGCAATAGTTAGTAGATTTAGATGCTAGCAATAGTTGGAAGTTGAAAACCCAGCATGAGCAAAATTTTGTTCCAAAACTTAACATTTAAGCATGCAAAGTAATTATTCATATTATAATCTTTATTTAATAATACACTGTTTACGATAAAGAATAAATGATAAAACAATATGAAGGGCGAAACAATGAAACAATCAAACTTTTATTTAATATAACATTTAGTGTATTATTTCAAAGTTATGGATGTCCTTTCGTGACAGGCTAAAGTAAAAAACTTTATAATTCACCTCAGTAATTTACTTAGTTTACTAGAAACGTATTTAGTAAATTATAAGTTTGCCGTTATTTGGTAAAATTACACTACAGGTCGTTTCGTGGTCTGTACCTATAAAAATGTTTGGCGGCGGTGAAACAAACAGGCATTTATTACAAATAGGCCAGACGGCTATTACTGGCATCGTTAAGGAAAAGGATCCTTGGGTACCCCTACATGCAAGCGCATACTTATGACTGCCTCCATTGCGTGGCACGGTCGTGGGTTCAATTCCCATACGGAACAATTGTTTGTGCGATCCACAAATAATTGTTTCGGGTCTGGTTGTACCCACCAAAATCTGGGTTTCTATTGAAAAAGATAAATAAGTAGATCTTTTGCCTAACCCGAGAGTCGAACCGGGATATTATGAATCACATCACAGATGCAATGAAAAAAATGTATTAGACTAAACATTTTTCACAAGTGACGTGAAAAACAAATGCTCCATTATAACCATTTTTGTACTAATAAGGCTTTTTATTTTTAACCAAGAATTCCGTCACCTGCTGAAGTTTTCAGCAGTGAAGCACCCTTATAAATCACATTACTGGAGTTCATTCACCCTGAAACCTTCGAAACCTTGATCGTAAAGCATATTGCACCTGTACATTGTGTACAGTCACCAACAAATTCACTGTACATGTAATTACAATTTTAAATATCAATGTTTTGTTTTTTGTAAACTCTGACCATTTCAAACATGTGAACTAAGTAAGTCATGTCTCCCGCTCGCACTTACACATTGCTACATTCCTATGATTCTTTAGGCTGTTATTTCTTTAACTTAAATATAGTAGATTAAATTTTTATGCTCTGACTTCTATACGAACTTTAAACTATTATTATAGGTATACCTCTTCACATTATTCAACTTTGTTTATACGTGCTTATTGAGTAATTCTTATATTATTTTAATTCACAACTACATTACAACAAGCCACTCGATAGTAACGAGTATTATTTCAAATAGACGGTTAAACCCCATAGACGGAATTTGCCAACATGACTTTATAATATTTTGTAAAATCCAAACCTGTTTCCATTTATGTTTCTGACTGTACTTGAAAGGTTTTGCTCATGAATTTATGTTGGCTAAGCGATCCGCTGGGACTGACTCCGAACTTATGGTTAAGTGTAATTTAAGCTCCGAATATGTGCCGGTTAAGTACTCGTACCTGTATTTATGAGACCATACATTATTGTATGGAAAAATGATTTGTTTCGACGTAATTGGACTTTGTGGCTTTTACATCAACTCAAAATTTCAGCATCGGTATGTGTGAAAAAAGTTGTTTTTATAAGATTCTGATTCTATTAATGTTGATTGAATAATGTTTTATGTTTAATTAAATAATTTAACTTTATAAGCATTATTACTGAAAATTTTTAGCGTTGCACTGAGCAAAGCAGGGTGCCAAATTACATGCTCCACCGCCGGCGCACTTTTCGTAAAAAGGGTTCGGAAGTAGGAAGCTTTACGTATTAGATTATACAGACCTTCGGAAAAAACAGGAGGTACCTACTTTAAAAGTATTTATAATATTTTAACGAATGACGAGTGATAAGAAAATACCCATGCATCAATAACAAAGTAATTATCAGTGTTGAAGCGGAAACACTTATCAGTAAATATGGGTAGTATGAATTAAATATTGTTTGGAAAAAAAAATGCACGCCATCATTTTGCAACAGCGAAATTTTCGTGACAAAACTAAGGCTTGCTATACACATTCAGACTGGCAATAACTGCCGAACCGATATTGCCGATAAGAGCAAGCCGTGACTTTCTTGCCGTTTCTTCCCACGAGCAACAGCTTTTTCAAAACGAAAATAGATAAAAGACATTATGACGATTTTAAATACTTGTAAAAAGGTTATGGAATATGTATTTGATGAGATAAGTATGTGTGTAATAAACCTAACTGACAAAATGAATCATGTATTAATAATATCTGCCTATAAAAAGAAATAAATACTGATATTTTCACATATTCACTTCGGTCTGCGTTCCCGGTCACACGCAGTTTAAAAACATAATAAGTTGTGAAATATTAATAACTTATTTTATAAAATGGATTCCAAGATCATAATATTTACGGTGTTCATCGCATGCTGTGTAGTTATGGCGGCTCCTCAAGTATGCCACAAGTTTATAAAGTGAGTACCTTTGTATTGTTACTTTTGATTTTCCCACAGTTCTTTCTAGTGTTTTTATTTTCAACTTACATTCCACTCAAGTGGTTGCAGGTTCGAACCCGAGGCAACACAACAATGACTTTTCCAAGTTATGTGTATTAGAAATAATTATCACTTGTTCCAACGGTGAAGGAAAACAACGTGATGCAACTTCGCATGTCTGAGAGTTCTTTAGAACAGTTCTTGAAGGTAGACTAAGTCCTCAACCCGCACTAGGCCTGTGTGGTGGACTCAAGGCCTAACCTCACCCTCATTGTGGGAGAAGACCCTTGCCTCGCAGTACAAGTGTTGTATGCAGTTGCCGCCGACCATTTTGTGACACCCACAATTTTCAATGGCGTTATAATATATAATTATATTTGTTTTTAGTTTTACATCTACGAGAATCTTCACAGAGAAGAGAGCGCATTCAGACTCGTATATAGCCACTTGCAGTCAGGGCTACATTCAATACCCGTGCTGGAAAACCAAGACTTCCTTTACTATTATAACGAAATTGCAACCCGTAAGTATACATACATAATATTACGCCTGTTGTATTCAAAGGTGCAGGCTGAGGCTGTATGAAATACACCCAAGTTTTGCCGCGTGAGATGGTTTCGAATCCCACCCGGGACAAATCTTTGTGGGATTAGCACGAGTATTTGTTCTGAGTTGTGAATTATCTTAGATATAAGTATGTATTTCAAAGTATACAGCTCTGCTAAGTTTGGAATCCAATGACCGTGTGTGAGTGCCGGACCCGGGAACATACTTTTGGAAACAACAGGATTAATGTTTAATAGGCACGTATTTAATTAGGCAATATTGTTTTATGTGTAAAACTTGATAAGTTTGTGCATCAATAGATTTTTTCCTACTAACTCCCGCACTAAGAATCGCTCTTGTGTCGCGGGGACTTTTAGAGATATACAAACAACTGAGACACAAAGCATAACCAGTGGGAGTGTGGGATCCAACCTGCGACCTCCCGACGGACACACTGTGCCAAGGAGGCAGTCAATTATTAGTATTGAAATACTTTATGAAACATTTGTTTCAGGCAAACGTGATCAAATTCGTTACTCTCTGCTGTGAAGGTTTCGCACTAGTTTACGATGAGAAATACGACCTTGCTGATCTCCCTGAGTAAGTACTATTATTTTGAAGATAAACTACTGTAGTTTTGTATTAATGTGATTTCTGAGCTTGCATTTAACAAATAAAGTTACGTATGAATGATTCACTGCCTCAAAAAGCCAGTAGTACTAAATACTATTACTGACACATATCACAAATGAATGATAGAGCAAAGTGCTGGTAATTTCTTGCACTTTACACTTTGTGCCATCTTCGCTGAGCTCCGCTACAACTAAAACTTCTCATCGCCCGTGACTTTTGCGGACCACTGGACCTGGTTGTCCACGGACTACTGGCTGGGAACCACTGATCCAACCCATCACTAGCCCACTGTTGGGCAAGAGAAGGCACTGGTAGAAGACTAGGTCTGGGTTTAGTCCAATACGCTGGCCAAATGCAGGGAATTAGCACACCTTCAACCACTGTTTCAAAAACTATAAGACATGCAAAGTTTCATGACATTATTTCTTTACCGTTAAAATAAGTTGTCACTACTTCTAACACACACATAACTTCAAAATGTCATTTGTGTTTTGCTTCGGGTTCGAACCGTCGACCACGAGTTTTGGAGGTGCCTACTTAAACCACTTGGCTGTCACTGCTACTAGTTTCATATTGTTTCTAAACTCATTTAATCTTGTTTAGTTTATAATTTATATGGTTATTTATTACTTTCAGGGACATAGTATGCAAACCAATTGGAAACAATACAATTGAAGCTACACCAGGGAACAACTAAAACATGATCATTTAGTTCGAAGCATCGCGTCGCGTTTCGCATCGTACTGCATCTATTTTGTTATATTAATTCCTATTAAATATTTTTAACCGATATTTGTTTAACACACTAAGCAAACCAGCGAAGGCGCGGAAAAGATAACGAAGACGAATGTATATAATTTAAAATATACTTTAACTACTATGACATGTGGATTGAAACATGTCAGCTTATAATTGACTGCCTCCGTGACACAGTGGTTTAGGTCGCCACGCCGCTACCATTGCGTCGGGAGGTCTTGGGTTCGATTCCCACTCGGAACAATATTAATATTATTTGTGCGATCGACAAATAATTGTTACGGGTCTGGTTGTACTTTGTGTCCGTTGTTTGTATATTTGTAAAAGTCCCCGCGGCACAAGAGCAATTCTTAGTGCGGGAGTTGTCTTTTAAAAGAAAAGATATGAAAAAATTGTGTTTTGGTAAGCTCATAACTTTTAAACTCTCGCATTGCATGTTTAATATGAGGAGCTCGTGACTTAGTTTACAACAGCCGCACGGATCGATCTCTGAGGTTAAGCTACGCTTGCCGAGGTTGCTCCGTGGATGGGTGACCATCTTATACATATCGAGTTCCTCCGTGTTTCGGAAGTCACGTTAAATTGTGGGTCCCGGCTGTCATTTTCGAAGATCTTTGACAGTCGTTAACAGTAGTCAGAAGCTTGAAAGTCTGACAACCAGTCTTACCGAAGGGTATCGTGTTAATACCTAAGTAACTGGGTTGTGGAGGTCAGATAGGCAGTCGCTCCATGTAAAACACTGGTATCCAGCTGCATCCGGTGGGACTGGAAGCCGACTTCAACATAGTTTGGAACAAAAGGCTAAGCGAATATATATATATTGCATGTTTAATATATAATAGAATACGCATTTTGGTAAGCTGTTTAAATCAACACAAAATAGGCTCAAACTTAACTAGCGCTTACTATGCTTTATAATCCTTTAAAATAATGTATAACTGGTTTACTGTGTAATGTATTATTTTATGACAGAACAATAAAATATTATTAGTCACTTCGCATGTTTATTTGAACACACATGTGCCTATGTTTTACGATAGAGGGTGAATTAACATCAAATATTGGTGCTAAGGCTTATGACACACTGACGGACAATCGGACAAAGTACTGGTTAAAGTATATTGTATAATGATACCATATATTTTGTCGATATAATAATTATACATAAATATTAAACAACTCACACGCGGTGCATAAACTAAGCAGAGCTTGTACTATGGTAACCAAATAAGTGATAACATACTTGTATACTTTTAAATATATAATTATATAGATAAACTTCTGTACAACATACTTATTTTTTTATGTAATAATGTTACGGAACCTTCTGTGCGCAAGTCCAAGTCGCATTTGGCCGTTTTTTATAATCTAATAATGTTGTTTAATTTTTTCGTTTAATTGTGTAACATTTATGGACCCGAAAGCATTAATAGAAGTCTGTCCTAGCCCTATCATTAATGACGAATCGAATCTTTGCTATAGAATATGTAAGGGTTTCCGATAGAAACTTTGCCAATAAAACCTTGGGTCACTGTGACCCTTCCGGGAGAGGAAGAAACGGTGATGGCCTTGACCAGTTCAAGTCTTTGTCATAGTATACGCGCCCATAGCTAGTTGCGCTCACCGATCGATAGACGATTGGTGAGTTAAGTAAACCTTGCCGCGGCCATTCCATAGATGGGTGACCGCATAACGGTAATTGATTTGGGCGTCTCCGTGCTTCGGAGGGCTCGTAAAACGTCGGTCCCGGTTGTTGTCGATAAAGATAACAGTCGTCACGCTACGTCAAAGGCCTTAGGCGGCTTGAACAAGTTTGACACTATGTGGCCTATCCTAATATTATAAATGCGAAAGTTAGCGTGAATGTATGTATGTTTGTATGTATGTATGGATGTTTGTTACTCTTTCACGCAAATACTACTGAACCGATTACGATGAAATTTTGTGTATAGGTAGCTGAAGACCCAGAATAACACATGGGCTACTTTTTATCCCGAAATTCCCGAGGGACCGGGATTTAGTCGGGAAGGGCTTCCACGTGGATGAAGTCGCGGGCGGCCTCTGGTCTACCGTAAATAAATCGATTCCAGCAAAACTTAAAACTAATTTAAACCAGCAAATCTTTATTCTGCCATTTTCTTGAACGCAATGTCCTTAAATCTCTTGTTATTGATTGTGCAGACAATCGTTTTAATTAAAGAGGGGGCGATGGCTGGCGGTCCAGATTGCAGCAATAAGTCACCCTGCCGTGCTCCGTATTATAATTGGCGTTAAGTAGCAAGCCGAATGGACGGGCTGTGGGCTCAGGGTCAGTGGGACGTGGAAACAAATTATTGGGAGATTTCATTTAGATAGAAAAACATAATTGCTTTACTAGTTCTATGGTCTTTGTAGTCCTATAAGAAGGTACTAGATTACCTCAGCAAGTTTTAATTCATGACTCAATATATTAAAATTTACGAAAGTTCTGATACTACTATTGTTTAATAACAGTCAACAACAAGAGGAATAAAAACGGAATTGGTTTCTTGGTAGAATATATAGGTACTGTAGTCCGATTCAAACCTAACTTTGAAGGAGAGCTCTTCATCTCAAATAGATATAGCAATGAAGAATTGAAACATTATGATGAAGGCCAAGCGCCTGTTGTTGATATTGGCCAGGTAGGGATTAAATACATATCTCTATATCCAAACGCAGGCTCATGAAAACTATACCCCTAGGGATATCAAGGATACCTTAACCCTTTGACCGCCACGGTCGGCTATTCTCGATAAATCAGAACGTGCTCACGACGCTTTCGTCGGCAAATGTCGACAAAAATAATAATATAGCGTCTTGAGCATTGTTTTGATTTGTTGAGTATAGTCGACCGAGGCGGTCAAACGGTTAAGCATGCCAAGGTATTGTATCCGACGTGCATGCGTGTATGTAGAGATATCGAAAGATTTTTGTCAGTACCGATAATGAGTGCCAGGCTTTAGAGCGGTATAATGCAGACAAAAAATAACAATCATTAAGGAAAACTACATGAAAAATAAAAAATAATATCTTCTCATAAAATATAACCACAATATTTGTTGTTAATTAAGTTGACAAAGCAACAGTTGGTCCAACAGGCAACAATGAGCTGTGATCGATGGCTCAATAAATCCGTACAGTTCCGCTCAATTCCACGAACTTGATCCACTGGGTAATTATGACTGATTGATGTTTATACAACGGTTATTAAAAAAAGTAGATAATTGACGTGATTGAAGTTTAATTTCGTTGCTACAAAGTAGTACAAATCACTGGCTATGAGGCGCTCATAGCCAATTGTACTCACCTGTCGGTAAACGATCTGTGGGTTAAGCAATTCTTGTTGCGGTCATTCTATAGATGGGTGACCGCATAGTGGTATTTGAACTGGCAGATCCATGCTTTGGAGGAAACGTAAAAGTCGGTCCCGGTTGTTATTAAATAAGATAACAGTCGTTAAGCCATGTCAAAGGCCTCTCGGCCGGCTTGAACAACTTTGACACTAGGTGGACCACTTACCATACGACAAACAAACAGTATCAATCAGCCTAACTTTTCTTCCAACTATGTTGGAGGTAATGTTGTCAATCTTTTTTGCTTGCGTATAGTCCTCTCTGAAGAAACCTCACTCAATTTTCATCACGACATCTAAAATTTTCACCTAACAACTTATGTAATGTATTGAAAGATGTAGGAAAAATAGTACCTACATGAAGACACCTCGACCTCTTATTATATAAGAAATACGTGTATGTATACATAGTCCTGTGAATAACGCCACGCAAAATACTTTGAATTCTCTCTGTATAGCAAGAAAATAGGACGAGTTTAACATTACAATGGATTTCCTTTAAATAAAATGTTGTGGACATTCTGTGTGAGCTATTTTAGATACGATAATGTTATTTCTTGTCCATTTGGGATTTAACTCGAGAGTATTAATACTAAATAGTATAAAAAATATTATTAAGTGGAAGAGCCTATTTTTTGAACGCGCTAATCTCAGAAACTAAGGTTCAAATCGATTTCGAGTAATTATTTTTGTGTTAAATAGTCCATTTATTGAGAAAAGCTTTAGACTATATAACTTAAGGGTGTGGCTGATAGGAGTGGAGTAACAACGAGAAATATCAAAGGCAAGGGTCTCCTCCCGTGATGAGGGAGGGATTAGGCCATGAGTCCACCACGCTAGGCAAGTGCGGATTGGGGACTTTGCAAACCTTCAAGAACTGGTATAAAGAACTCTCAGGCATGCAAGGTTGTAATTATTTCTAATACACATGACTACGAAAAGTTGAGTGGTTAGTAGTGGTGGTGATTGGTGTGTTGCCTCGGGTTCAAACCTACAACCACTTGCATGGGTAGTATCAACTTATACCACATATTATTATACTATGATTACAAACATGAACAGTCACACAAACATGCTCTCAGTCATAACCGAGTTAGTATAACCGGGTTACTCGATCCGTCTGCGTCACAACAAGATTAGCTGCGAGCTAATATCGCCACTACACCGACATCGGACACTGCGATTGTGTTATCGGTCATTAGCAAACGTAGGCTTTGGAGAACTTCGCGCTAACTTGTCTCGAAGCTCCTTCATCCGTACTTGTGTCAGACAAATATAGTCCAGTCATTTGGTAAAAAAGGGGGGCTACCTAAAGGTTTTGTTATGGTTAATTTTTAGAAATTGTTTAACCCATACCATTACCCAAGGGTCTCCTCCCAAACAAGGAGAATTTCCTCCCCTGTTTTTAGAATTAGTTTCCAAAAAGACAATTAGGCAATATTTCTATAAATATTTCTAGTTATATACCAAATCTGGAATAACGGATCGGACGACTCGGAACGAACGGATCGGATAACTGCAGTATATAACAAATACAAAAATATAGATGAATAGCAGAGCAAAACTTTCTCAGTTATAATTATCGAGAGTTGTGCAAGAAATCTGCCAGATAACTTGTCGATAAGTTACGAAAAGTTCCGACTAGTTCCGGAAACTTGCGAATAGGTTCCGATAATAATATATGTTGGTATAATCAGTTATACAGAGAAATGCCTAGTCATATCATAGTGTTATTATAACAATCATTTATTTCGACCAAACGACCATACACAGAAAATTACACAGTAAAAAAAATGACTGATTAAGGTCACCACGCCGCTATCATTGCGCCAGGGAGGTCGTGGTGAGTTCGATTCCCACACAGAACAATTATTTGAGCGATGCACAAATAATTGTTTCAGGTCTGGTTGTACTTTGTGTCTGTATGTTTGTAAACGTCCCCGCGACACAAGAGCAGTTCTTAGTACAGGAATTGTCTTTTTTAAAAAGAAAAAAAAATCTATTTCAAAGCGCTATAGAAGCAGTCAAATACACTGCTTATCATTGAAAAAATCAAAGTATTCAAAAATCCGGTGGCGTTAAACCTTTTGAACGAGTTCTAAGTTCGTTTTATTCATACTTCTCCCGTTCAACAAAACTTGGAGTCACGTCGTCTCTAATATTATTAATCAAATATAGGTAATTTCTTTCTAATTTGTCGCCGAATCGCGTAATAATGAAACCGAGGGGAGTAACGGAACCCCACTTGTTACGAAAACGATCCTTTTGATTAATTAAAATTGATAGAAGGTTTTCAAGTAAGTTGTGAGAGGTAGCGGGAGAGTTTTACTGATAGTTGCTTTATGCTTTGTAATGTAACGCAGATCGAAAAATATTTCATTCATAATAAATTATAATTAAAGTGTATATATTAAACGATTTATATTTTTTGTTTAATATCATAAAATTATCAAAGGACAACGTTTAGATACTATAAATGTAAGCCAAGAGCTGTCTAAAAATGGTAATAAAGTCGTCCTTAAGTAATTGCCAGACGCACCGTAAGGTACTTACAAAAACTTTTGACTAATTAGAGCAATATAGTAATATTTGTAAAGGCAAAAAAAAAACAATTAAAACGTGAATTCGTGAGTAATAATTATTAAAGTTGTAAGTAAATAGGCGAAATTTATCTATTCTATTAAAACAATAATTTCTGAGCTAGGTGTAGCCAAGAGCTATTTATTAGATTTAATAAAGGTGAGAACAAAATTAAATAAAACGTAATTAATAAACATTAAGCGAAAGCCGCAACAATGAGTGCAAATGAACGTTTATTTAAACGAATAAAGTTTTAAACCGAGTGCTAATGTGCTAGTGTAACAATTAGCGATAATCCGTTTTAATTAATTTGCAATCATTGAAAGTCTGATTATACAATTAGTGTAAATAAATTATGTTAGGTTAACTGTCGTTCGCAGCTTTATAATCAATTGTTAGTGGAAATTTATTACTAAATAACAAATTTATTGCCACCGTGGCGCAATAGTTAGGGTTGCTACGCCGCTACCAGTGCTTCTGGGTGGTCGTGGGTTCAATTCCCACACAGAAAACATATTTGTGCGATCCACAAATAGCATGTTGTTTGGATGTTTGAAAAGTCCCCGCGATACAAGAGCATTTCTTAGTGCGAAAGTTGTCACTAACGAAAAAAATAGAAGCATTCCAGTAGCTCATTGATAAGAAAAGTCTAGCACATGCAATGGAAAGAGTTGGCAATTCGTTGATCTGGCCAGTTTAAAAAATAAGGCTAAAAGCTATTGAAATGAAAAAAATCAAACTAAAACTTCGACTGTAAACTTATACAAAGTGTCAGCAATTTACGTATGGTAGATTGGCACTATCCCCTTATCACGTAAACTCAAAATCAGTTCAAGAATTTTTTATCAAAAGAGATAGCGGATCAACCGCTATCTCTCATGCCTTATGCCATCAAAAATGTGAATTATTTTATTCAGAACCTGCCCTACCTGTACAGGTGAGTGATAAATAATTCAAAGGACGAGCATCGAACTTGTGACGTCTCGGAATCTTCAGTAATCCCGTTACGAGTTGCCAACAAAAGTTGCTGGACGAGTTGCCAGCCATTATCGCGGATATTTTTTGCAAAGTTTTGCTTTGGAATTATTGTGACTTGCAGTTTTCAGATTTTATGGTTTTTTTATTCCTTTTACATACATAATAATATGTATATACCCGATATATGACGTTAGGCCCGCGTATTATTACATGGGACCAGCATAGCTAATAGCGAAATGTGGGTGTATTTCATACCACTGCCTACCTTCGGGCATAACAGGCGTGATGCTATGTATACATTAAGTTTTGTTTTAAAGACAACTCCCGCACTAATCATTGCTCTTGTGTCGCGGGAAATTTTACAAACATACAAACACGGACACAAAGTACAACCAGAGCTGAAATAACTATTTGTGAATAGCACAAATAATATTATAATGCAACGGGTCTTATACGCGATTGAAAATTTAAAGGTTAGGATACCTTATTTGCTGCCCGACGTTAAATTTTCAATCGCGTATAAGACCCGTTGCATTATAATATTATGTGTACTAGTCGCGAGAGTTTAAAAACATTAATAGCACAAATGTTTGTTCCGTGTGGGAATCAAACCTACGAGCTCTCGATGCACTGGTAGTGGCGTTATCCACTACGCCACGGAGGCTTTAAATATCAGAAATTTAGTCATTCATATAATTACCAGATCACTAATTGCTGAACTATCAAAATTACAGTCCGTTAACGAAATGACGTCACAATAACAATAGCGTTAGTTAATTTTAATTACACATTGTTAATTAAATTGCACATACAACACGTGTTATTGATGTTTTAGATAATGATATTAGCATGTGGTATTTTGAAAATTATGCAGGATCGCGGTAGTACGATTAGGCGGAATCAAATTTTGGGTCAAACATATTTTTTAACTTAAGCTGGGATCCTAGTTACCATTAAAAGCATATATTCACGTACATAGTGCATAGTGAAATAGAATATTTTAAGTAATTTTGATACCAGATTATAGCTTGCCGACGGAATGAATGAACCTATTAAATTCTCATCGTGTTTACGATGCGGAAAGCAACTAAGTACTATGTGTACAGGTTGACTACATACTGAAAATGACTAGCCCATAAGGATTTTGGTACAAAAATAAGCAACGCCGAAGGCAGTAGCTAGTTATTATATCAGAAGTTATTATGATATATGTATGTTAGGAAAGTATGAAGATTACTACGGACATCAAAGTGGAGACCTATCACAAGTGCCACTCGTGCGTATGGGATAACCACAGAGTATAAAATACAGAGAGGAGTTGTAGCACCACCGTGGCCTGATAACTACCTAATCTAAATAAAAAAAAATATATAACTAGCTTCTGCTCACGACTCCGTCCACGTGAAAAGATTATGTAGTAATTTTTTTTAATAGATAAATCGTAATACAAACCTTATAAACCCCTATCTACAAATGTTTTTAAGTTTTTCTATTAAACGCGTGTATACGTTCCATGTATTAGTCGCCTTTACACTCACACTCTATCGCGCAAGAAATAACAATCGTGCGTGAAAGAGGAAAGGGGAAAGGGAAGACCGCGCCGCGCTCATCTGTCAAGCCCGCGAACAAAATCGCGAGCGAAGAGCGCGCCGGCTTTCCCGTGCGTAATACTACAAGCTGCTAAGAACGTGCGATAGAGTGTCCATCTTATTCATATAGGTATATACACTATAAACCTATTTTAGTTAAAAAGCTACTATTATATGTTTTCTCTCTTTCATTTTGCTAAGGAGTGAAAGAAACAAAACACTTTGTAAGCCTTTCATAACTTCATAATATATTTTTATGAATAAGAGGGTGTGTGTGTAAAGCTGGCTATTGAGTTGACACTCTGCTATAACAAGTATTCTGTGCCTCTGGTCCCCAGTCGTGCGTGGAGCGACGTGCGTCTGCAAGATTTTGTTGAAATATATTTGAATTGTACTTATATCGACCTGCAACTGACTGGTGTGTAGTTGAACTACAGAGTTGAAGGTAGTTTTATTCTTTAGCTGCACTTATGTTTGATGTATGTGGAAATTAACAGGAACACGCATTTTACCTTAAATTGCCTAACGTTTCAGCGCCTGTTCAGCCTTTTTTTTAACAAACTTGAATATTATTTGTGCGATCCATAAATAATTGTTTCGAATGTGGTTGTGCTTTGTGTCCGTTGTTTGTATGTTTGTAAAAGCCCTCGCGACACACGACCAATTCTTAGTGCGGGAGTTCTTTTTAGTTAAAATAAAAACAGTTTAATCATTTAGTAATTAATAAATAATTATCAATCAAAGCGTATAAGACAGACTATGTTTGAATTTAGTATTATTATGAATTGATTTAATATACAATTCAAAGGAAACGAGTAATATTACGATTTATCAAAGTACTAACATACTTCAATTGTTCTTAGTTCAATAAACGTAAAATTTCCAAGCGATATTAAATCCATTCTCAAGAGTGTTTAAGTAAGAAGTCAAACAGAAACAGAACGATCAATTCTCTCCGCCATTTGAAGTTCTTCCACAAATCTTATTAAAGGGACTGTTACAAATCCTGATTATAAACAAACGAGGCCGACGGCCGACGGACGAACGCCGAAAGCCGACTTCGGGAATCAATTAAAAGTTATCGCAAGAACTGTTGTTATTTACCGGAACGGGCGTACATTGATCTATGTACGTACATAATTGTACAATATATTTATTGTTGAGCTGACTAATTTCTTTGTTGGTTTCAAAGTTCAAGTCACAACAATTACCAATCGTATTTAAACAAATAATATTTAATAATATGGCTACAAATGTCCCACTGCTGAGCAAGGGTCTCCTCCCGTAATGAGGAACGGGTTAGGCCTTGAGTCCACCACGCTGGCCCTTCAAGAACTGTTCTAAAGAACTCTCAGGGATGCAAGGTTGCATCAGGATGTTTTCCTTCACCGTTGGAACAAAGTGATAATTATTTCTAATATAACTTCGAAAAGTTTATTAACTTGATTGAAACCACGAGGCAAGATTATGCCTACACATTTGTAGTAGGCACAATGTGTTAGGAAATAAGAGTGTTCCTATATATTAACTGTTTTCCTACGTGTTGGGAAATGGATATATGTTTACACTTACGTTTCATTAGGCTTAGAGTTTGTGGCGTACTTTTGTGGAATAATTTCTAAAGGACTCGGTCTGAATACTAATTTTAAAATGGTTACTTTTTTACGGAAAGTTAATACAGTTAGCTTGTGTGAGTCAATGATAATATCGTTCCACATTGCATCAAGCATCGTGGGTTTGATTGTAAAATGAAATAAAAATAAGTATATATCGTTGAGTTTCGCTGTGTATTGTAGCCACGAAGTGTCTGTTTGTAACATGCTTAAAACATTTCTAATTAAAAGAATTATAAAAAGAACTAGCGATTACTCATAATTCTGAGTATATTTAACGGTGGTTTATCTATTTAATAGCGTTTAAATTCATTTAAAAATCGCCGTATAAATGTACCTCTGAAACCGGGGGTGAGTAATATCAAACTTTTGCCGAATACTTAAAACAACATTTATAAAACGCTATGGGACTATGGAAATATTTTATTACCATTTTACAGTTATAGTTATTATCAATTACTGTCGTATTAACATGAACAAACCACATACGCTCGATTCAAAAAACCAATCCCCAAGCTAACAATAAGCAGCAAATCATCAGCCAGATACAAACTAACCTTACACCACTACATTAGGATTCCTTCACAGCGAGAGCTATTACACAGACAAATCACAGAACAGATCCCAACAAATATCTCCAGTACAGGCTTTCAGTCTGAGCCTGGAGGACCTTTAGCTACATGTATTATGTATTGTGAAGTGAATGTGGCTTTTTATTTTGTATTGTGTAGTGTAAATAATTATTTTTGTAACGGGTGATTGATGAAACTTTATTTTATTTGGTTTTGATTAGTGGTTAATCTCTTTTTTGTGTTTATGAATTTGCCCTGTGATAAAAGTTTGAATTTCATGTTATTTCAGTTTCATTAAATATGTGAATGGCTTATAATCTTCCTGGGAATAAGAAAGTTTACTTATACTACTTTCTCGACTGCCATTGTGGTCTATGCCGTAGTTCAGTATTATGTGGCTGTTGATCACGAGGTCTCTGGTTCCATTTTCGGTTAGAGTAGAGTACAAAAAATATTTTATTCAAACATTCTTAATAACAGCCCAAAGTTCTGAATGCCGCAGTAAACTTACTAACATGACTGTTCTACCTCTGCCTACGCCATTACCACAACACAAAATTTAAAACCCACAATAAAAAAACACCCTATTTTTGTCGCAAACACATTTGTAGCAAAGCAAGTGCGTTTGTAGCAAAATTGTAGTTACGTTTTGCAGCAAACTGGCATTAAAACATAACTCTTGTACTGCGAGCGTTTAGTGCGTCACTTTATGTGCACTCATTACGACTCATTATTATTTTTTAGCTAAGGGGTGAGTTACATGATGGCTTTCAAAAGTACATGAGCCATGGTTTAATTGGTCGCCATGTCGCATGTATTGGCCCGGTGTTGGGAGTTCAATTTCAATACGAAACTAATATTTATTTTAAAGCGATGATTGTCGATTATGTCTGTACTTTATGGAGTCAATAACATCGTATAGACAAAATATTAGGCGTTATTTTTAGGTGTAACAAAAAGGTATGAAAAGCTTTCAATACGATATTATCGAGTCCATATTGTTTAACGTTTTGTCAAATATACTTTAGTATGTCCAAGTACAGAGTTATTTTAAGGGACTAAGCCACGATTGACTATGTAGTTTATTATTTTTAGTCTTAACTGTGCCTCAAAAACCGGGTTAGAGAGTTTTGTTGCTTCTAAAGGGTAAAGACCTTGTTTTATTCGGTTGCATGCATTCAAACCTGAAAGAGCAAATCGAATAAAGAGAACGAAACCGATTCTCATGAAGTCTTTTTATTTTGCATTTTCTGGATGCTTTTTTAAAATGAATTTATTTAACGAAGCACACATACAAATGTAGTTGGTACCCCTTATTTCAATGATTAACAATGATCATAATGTCAATAGTACAGTGATAATGGAATGTACTACTTTTAAAAGGCGCCACGATTGCGCCTTTTTCACTCTTTTTACCTATTCTTTCTGACCTGTGTTCTAAGGTATAAACATATCCGATCCATCAAAATTGCAACACACAGTCAAATTTTTAGAGTATAATGTGCATACGCCTTTAGATCAACAATGTGTTGAAGTAATAAAACTCCATACAAACCGTACTCATAACTCAAGAATCGTCGCATTATTACTGGTAATTACTGCGAATTACCACGCCTTACTGTGTATTACCAAGTATTACCACGCATTACCACGCATTACTGCATTTACTACGTGTGACGAATGTAGTCGTTACAGACGTTTTACAAGCTTATTTGTACGTTTAAGTGGGTTTAGAGGATTATGAGCTGTGTTAAAGCGAGTTATGGTACAAAGTAGTTTTTATTGCTGGGTGCTTTAACTACGCAGCTGGTGCAGGATAACAGTGGCTTAGTAACTTTAAACTTTCACGTTACATGACTATTTTCACATGAGAAATAACGTTATACACACTCTATAGTCCCTAAACTCAGTTGACAACTGGTGTGCGTAGGATTGATAGCCACTATGCAATACATTGCTGCTTTGACGTAACGTGTTTATCACTGTAATCTAAGGGAGGAAACAATGTTCAGCGTAGTAACTTTCAAATAGTTGTCAAATGAGATACGTGATAGCCCTTATCAGGAATTTAGATTTGAAATTTCATAAGACTAGTGAAACCGAATGTATGCGGTCAGCCTTATCAAATTACCTTTCCTAATTATTGTTGAACAATAGTACGAGAGGTATGATAAATTGTGATCTAAAACAAGTACGATGCAAACCCCTGAAACCTCAGAACTTCGTGTAAAAGAGTACGTTTGTACTCGTATGTCTTCAGTAAAATTGTTTGATGTGACAATGTGTTGAATCCCGCGTAAGTATCGGTGCTCGGTGTTGATGAAATGCTTTGTTATAATTATTTATGTGAGGTTGCGACGACACATGAGCATCCCTCTGACACACGGACAAATAGAAAACATTTTTAAACATACACTTATAATCAGCTTAGCCTTTCTTCCAAACTATGTTGGAGTCCGCTTCCAGTGTCACCTGATGCAACTAAATATCAGTATTTACATGGAGCGACTGTCTATCTGAGCTCCACAACCAAGTCGCCTGGGCTATAACACGATACAATTCGTTAAGACTGGTTGTCAGACTTTCAAGCTTCTGACTACTGTTAACGACTGTCAAAGATCTTCGAAAATGACAGCCGGGACCCACAATTACCACCTATACTCCACTACCTCTACATTTGGATAAATTTCATTAAAATTGATTAAGTGTTTTAGCCAGTCGAACTGTATTATATAAAGTACGGATAAAATAGGTAAATTTGTAGATAAAAGATGTAAAATATCAGTCAAAATGTCTTTTATCTAACTGATATCTATTACTTTAACTAAAGAAGATGAAAAGCCGACAGTACTCTTGACTAAGCCTGTCACTATAAATCAACACTTTAAAACTTCATAGATCACTATTTTCTCTTCAAAAATCTCCTCAAAATCCGTAGAAAAAATTAAACTAAATTCAAAGATTCTTCCCTGAGATAATCCACTAAGATTTTTTGTAAAAACATTTCACTTTTATAAAAAGTTCTAAGTAAGTTTGTTAAACTTTGAAATTCCGAACACTTAAATTTTGGAAGAATATTATTTACCTACTGTTCAATAAGTGAGATTTGCTTGAAGGTTTTAATAAAGAGAGAAAAAACTTAAAATTGTGTTCTCTGCTGTCCGAGTGGTTTAAGTTGGCGCCTCGCACGCAAGTGGTCGATGGTTCGAACATGAGGCAACACACCAATGACTATTCGAAGTTATGTGTGTATTAGAAACCAATATTACATGCTCTAACAGTTAAGACACAACAACACAACAGTTAAATCGTCTTGGAGAAACCTTGTATGCCTAAAAATTGTTTAGTACATTTCTAGAGGGTATGCAAAGTCCTCAACCCGCACTTGGCCAGTGTGGTGGACTCAAGGCCTAACCCCTCAGTCACTTGCTAGATGTTATTGAGTGTATTATGTTCAAGATAACAAACCAAAATTTAAATTATTTTTCTACGTCAATGACACATATTGCCGTAATAAGAGACAAACAAACATCATTTTCTTTTTATTTCAACAACTTAAAATCTTTAGCATTTTCTTTCACTGTCAACTTTTCAGGCCGTATGTATCCTCCCCTAATCCATTCGAGGCACCCCCCGGGGAGGAGACTCGGAGGAAATTTACATGTTATGCGTAAATTTACGTGAAAAACTCGTCAACGCTTAACGCGACCACATCTGCGGAGATAAACAGACGTTGCGACAGATTTTTACAGTACACATGTGCTCCAAGGGTGTGGAATGTCAGGTTTATGGCATCGCGTTGTATGTGAGGTGTGTGGGAAATGTATATAATAAAATATCTATATTTCCGTTATATTAATTTAAATGTATAGTGAAAAATCATAAACGCTAGCTCAATACACAGTGCAATACAAAATTCAAAATACAATTTCGAAATTGAAACACAATTGAAGCAAATATTAAAGTTGCATTCGTATTTTCAAGCCTTCAGCCAGCTGCTACGCGATATTGCAAATACGTGATACAAATTGTGCTTGTTAGCTACGAACTTGCTACGAACGCTACGCAGCGCTACGAGTGCTACGAAACTGCATCGCATTGTTGGTTCGGTTCATTTAAGGCCAATTTTTAGATTTAGTTTGTAATATTATTTATTACATAATATACGGAAAAACATTTTTTTGCTTCAATTAAGATTTTATTATTAAACAGCATCTTTACATGAAGCATAAGCAAAAATATCTCGGAGTTCCAGGTTCGGTTTTTTTAGTCCTTTTAGATTTCGAAAATGTGAACCATATAATCATGATGTCCAGCGCTCAATCGAACCTTAGATCTTAGCATACTTTATAACCATACATACATACATATTTACATACACAATCCTCAACTCCTGTTTTACACAAAGGTATGTATAGAGTATTTCACCCTTAAATACTTATAAACAACAACAACACAATACTACAGAAAATATATTCAAAAGCGATAAATATATTCAGTGAACAGTGATTTAATATTATTAGTACATTATCAGCGGCAAATATACATAATAAAAGATACCTCGCGCCCACTGCACGGGAAATGTTTTCATTTTAATTTGCATGAATTATAGCTCAGTCCTTGTGAATCGTTTTAATACAACCATTTTATGTACGGGTACTGCTTTATTTGGTTTCATTCTATTATAAGTATAAGTACATAGATGTATGTATGTGACTGAGGGTAAGGGAGTTTGTAAGGAGCGTTGTTTGGTCTCTGCCTACCTCTATGGAAGAAGGTGTGGTATTATTTATGTTTATATATGTACATAATACATACATTAATAAGTACATTTATTTATTGAGTAAGTTCCCAACCCGCACTTGGCCAGCGTAGTGGGTTCAAGGCCTAACCCCTCCTTCATTTGGGAGGAGACCCTTGCCCAACGTGAAACAGAAACGAGTTAATAAAAATGTTTGCATGGTTAGTTCTCGTGTGCAACTGCTGAGTACAAGGTCTCGATTTCGATGACTAAGTAAGCTCGAGTACTTTAAAACTAAGATTATATTTTTCATTTACATTGAAATATGTTCACCAATAGTTTAAAATTAAGTTACGTTAATGCACGCGTGATATTTAAGACAGTATCACTATAAGTAAAAAGTAGGTACTTCATACACCCCTGCCTAATCTACAGACATAGGAAACGTAGTATGAAAAGATAAATTATTTAACCCTTTTAGTACTTACCAAATAATTCTAAACAAATCATGCTCAATTACCCTCAAAAACTTGTAACAATCTGTTTCACCAGATTTCGTGTCTCAGAATTACCCATGTTTTACCAATATTTACCCATTACTAAGAAGTTGGTAATTAAAACAGATCAGTTCCGGGAACGTTCCCGAGTATTGCACAAACTGTTGAGAGCCTGATATTGGTGTGAACACTTTGGTTCAAGTTTGTGAAGTAATTCTGTTATAAAGATGTTTCGGATTTGATTATGTTTGTAATTTTATTGTTTGTTGTGTACTGTAATTGATGGTTCGTGGAATTGGATGATACGTTTGTTAATATACTGAATGATTTAATAAATAAATGAGTATTTCTCAATTACTTATTAAATCATTTAGTTTAATTGATTGTGTTATACTCCAGTTTTAACATTTAGGGATAGACCAACACGTTAAGTGGTAACAAATACTTTTATGACAATATATTTTCGTAAAAGATGTTTCAGCTGTAATTCGAATGCACTTCTGAGTCTTTACTGATAATACGCGCCATTTGCTCGGTAGTAGTAGGTATTCATGATTACTACTAACAAAGAATTTGTTAATTTTAGACATTTTTAAAATAGTGAAATTACAAGGCTGAGAAGGCTTAAACCTGTTTACGATATATCATAAAATATAATTTAAAACACTTAAACATAAAATTAGTATTCAATAACATAGTAGTATAATTGAAAATTAATAGTTGAATCAAATACAAAGCAATTGCAGACAGGAGTAGTTTAACATAATAACACGCCAGTCTAACGTCCGAATCTGTGCAATAGTTGTGGCACCGCAGTTCCCGGGTTGTTCCCGAGCGTGACAAGTTGACAGGCCACCAATATCCCGTCGACTCACTGCACTGCGTATTAGACAACACAACACTGTATTTGTACAAGCATGTTTATATTCAGTTTGACTAAATATTGTTCCCGAGCATGACCCGTTTGAACCTTATTTATACTAATATTATAAAGCTGAAGACTTTGTTTGTTTCATTGTTTGTTTGAACGCGCTAATCTCAGGAACTACTGGTCCGATTTGAAAAATTCCTTCAGTTTTAGATAGTCAATTTATCGAGGAAGGCTATAATATATCATCACGCTACGACTAATAGAAGCAGAGTAGCTAAATTAGATATAAAATGAAAGTCTATTGTTCACATATTTAATAAGTCATTTGTATGTTGGCTCGGGTTTAAACCTGCGACCACTTGAGTGGGAAGTGTCAACTTAAACCACTTGCTATCACTGCTCTGAATTTTAAGTGTCACAAATTAATATTGCAAGCTTATAAAAGATATCAGGGCTATCCAATAGAGGAAAAAACCGCTCATCGGGAAACCAAAAAAATATCACTCACTTTTAAAACAAAAGTTTAAAAAATGATATTAAAAAAAACAACAAATTGATAAAGTTTTTTAATAAGGCGTAAAGTTCTGAGAATTCGTGACGTAAAGGTCGTAGCACACTTCACTGTTTGTAATTACTCCCTAGGAGGTTATATTTAGACTAATGGCCCGATTTATTTCGGTACTGACTCTTTGGGGGTGTATTATAATTGTGAAATATTTCTTTATCTTTTGTCAGATTCACATAATTATCCTAATTACATGACACTTTATTGAATCTTAGTACATAATTATTGGAACAGATCAATTTCTAATTGATAAAGAAAGTGAAGAAAAAAATAATTTGCATCCTATAAATTCATATACAACAACAACTAAAATCCATGTTTCAATTCCCAGAAATTAGTCTTACTTGTAATCTACAAAACAAGGGCTAAACTGAAAATCTAAATCACCACGCGCGATTCTTTTTTGGGTTAATTCTTTAATAGCAAAATTTAATAGTATATACTAGCTGATTCGCGCTTTGAATTATTTCCTGTTTTTTTCAATACGTACGTCTTCCTAGTGGCAAAAAGAAAATGTATTTAAAAACGACTAAAACGCAAAACTTGAGAACGTATATACGTTCTCAAGTTTTGCGTTTAAGTTAGTAATACATTCGACTTTCATATATTTGTAGATTATGCAATATTATTTATATAGATCCTCCCTACTCCTAATAATTACTTAAATACCGATAATCTAATTTATTTCCACTTAAAAACAACATCTAAACTCCATCCATTAGAAAAATTGATTAAGCAGAGTACAGAATATCGGTAAAAGTTTTTTAATAAGGCTCGCTGCACACGGGCGAGATAAGGCTCACTCAATTAACTGCGCACGTAATAGCTCTCCCGGGATGTCTGATGGATTGTTTCATATACCCGTGTACTCGTACCTTATAATGTTTTTACTTTTGCAAGGGTTTTCGATTTAAAAGCTTAGTAAGGCTTGTCGTACCTGAAATGAGACGATCCGGTCGGTAGTGTATCCGACTGTTAACCATGAAGTGCCGAGTTCGACTCCCAGGTCGGGCAATGTGCTATAGGCTTTTTTTTATTTATATTAGATTATCCTCAATAGTAATCCGAAGCTTGGTAACATGTCCAAGTATATGGCAGTACTAGAGGCCGCCCGCGACTTCGTCCGCGTGGAAACCCTAAATCTCGATCCCTCTATTATTTCAGTATTCTGGCTCTTCACCTACCTATATACCAAATTTCATCGTAATCGGTTCAATAGTACATATTTGCGTGAAAGAGTAACAAACATACATACGTACATACATTCTCACAAACTTTCGCATTTATAATATTAGTAGGATATTAATGGGGACCGGATGTAACGCGGATGTATTTCATACCTCTGCCTAGACCTGAACAGTTTGAACAACTCTTACACTAGGATGATAACTTACCTTACGATAAATAAAACTAAATTATAGCAGTAGTACATAATTATCTATGTATGTTTAAATACTCGAGTAAAACAGGCGTGTCATAAAAAATAGGATCACCAAACCTAACTTGTAATCGTAAATATTCAAATAACTTGCGAAAAACGAGTTGAATTGTAAGGAAAGCTATAATTTTGCATTTAAGACACAAATGTGGTTATAAATTCATTAGTAACAAACGCGTTCAGACGGTTGTTATGAAATATTCAGTTCAAAGTTCGTTATGTGGTGAGGTGACAGGTTACTGTATTAAAAAGATAATATATAATACTTTACTGAAGCTTTAAGGATATGAACAAGATGCCTAGCGTTAGGTGGAATTTTAAAATGAATATTAATTTTACTACTCTTGCTGTCACCTTATCTACCAGATAGGTTATCCGACTGTTATTTAGTATCTGTGAAACTAGCCCTTAGCCGTATATTACGGAGAATTTTACAAACATTCTAATTCAAATTCAAAATATCCTAAACTTTTTTTAAGTATTGGAAATAATCATACCTACAACCTATTGATTTTCATTGCCCGTTTTGGAAAATCTATTGTTACTCGTGAGAAGTTACGCCTATATACCAGGCTTGCTCTTTTTGATCGCTAATATAGGATATATATTATATTTGCCATTAGTAATGTTTGTCCTATGTAATTGTAGATGAGCATATTGTCATAAACCAGACCAAACTCCAGGCTACTTTTGAGAATATTGTAATATAAATAAGAAAACACGTGTCGAACCCATGAAACGAATCCTAGATCTTGAGATAAGACTTAATCCGAGACTACCGCTTAGACCGCAAAAGTAGTCAATACATACTGAAATAGCAGCTAATTCAATAAAAGCTTAGCACTTTAATAACATAACTTAACTTTATACAACAATTACAAAATTAAATTCACTCACACTATGTCGTAGCGTATGTCAATACGCTTATTCTCTTACACAAGGAAATTTCCTACGCCTGTTTTCAAAGTAACCTACATTTTTACCTTGAAAAGCTTCACGGGGGCGCAAACCATAATTTAGTTAGCAGTCAGAAAGTTGTCACGTACCTATACCTTCGAAGAATGCCCCTGTAAGGGGAGGGAGGCCCCCAACCCCCTCCCTGAATGTTTTATTAAGGAAAAGTTTAATCACACACCCCCGAGTTGAGGAATTCGTGAATTAAGTTGTGAGGTAATGAGATAGAATGTTGGGCGTTATTAATAAACGTGTTAGTATGATTCATGATTTGTTTTTGTAATTTTAAAAATATTTACCCCCGGTTTCTGAGTACATTTAGCGGTAGTTTATCTATTCAATAGCATTTTATATATCAGTTTAAACGCTATTGAAGAGATAAGCTACCGCTTAATGTACCTCAGAACCGGGGGTTAATGATGTATAACACAGGATTTTTATTTTAACTCCGAAAAATCGTAAACAAATTCGTGAGAAGCTAGAAGTATATTTCATTAAAAGATTTACAAACAACATCAACATGGTTAAAATCATAATAAAATCTTATAAACTATGTCAATACATTGTGCCCGGGAGGCTATCACGTATCTCAGTTGACGACTATTTCAAACCACTATGCTGTATATTGCTTTTTTCCTTAGTTTAACACTTTACGTCAAAGCAGCAATGTACTGAATAGTGACCACCAAGTTGACGTACAGTAGTTGTCAACTAAGATACGGTATACATTAGCTCGATTCTCTACTGCTATCGACTACCGACAACCGACCTGTCATCGAGAAATTTTGTATGAAAATCTGATCAGCGCCTCTGACGGGCGTCGTAGGAAATATTTTGGCAGTACATTCTAAATGTTAAAATTTCGATAGCTAGCCGGTTGTCGGTAGTCGATAGTGGTAGAGAATCGAGGTACAGGTCATATTTTGCATCAGCGCTACAAAAACCAATAGTTAAGTTTTTATGGTGTAATTTTCACTGATAGTAGAATTTTCAGCATCGTTGAATCAGATAATTCAGGACTTAAATTCCACGACCTAGATTCTTCTGAAGTCTTCTCATCTTTCAACCCATATGACATTGACAAAAATATTTTTATCAAATCCGATCCATTTACTGACTTCTTTATATCACACGTAATATTGGAACTGGAGGAATCTCCACAGCCGGGCAGAGAAACTAAGTCGATATTTTCAGCATTACTTTCGTCAAAGCCATTATTCCTAACATTAACTGTCAGGTTACTGGTCAAGTTTTTAACATCGCTGATATAAATTTTATCGATATTATTGACTGTATCGTAAAACGTACCATTTTTCTCTACATTAAATATAGGATCAAGAGTTTTAAGGTTATCATCTGTTACGTGGTAGATGTTGCGACGATACCAGTCATTGTTTATAACATTTTTAGTGACATCTTGTATAATTTGTGTGCTACTTGTATCACTGTTAGTGACGGTGTTATCGGTACTATATGCACTGTCAGTGACGGAATTGCCAGTTCTCCATGCTCTAACAGTGACTTTATCGTCGGTGCTCCATGTAGTGTCATTGACGTGATTGTCGGTGCTCCATGCACTGTCAGTGAAGTTACTATCGGTGCTCAATGCACTGCCAGTGACGGAATTGTTAATGTTCCATTCACTGCTAGTAACGGTATTGTCGGTGCTCAATGCACTGCCAGTGACGGCATTGTCGGATCTCTTTACACTGTCAGTGAAGTTACTGTCGGTACTCCATGCACTGCCAGTGACGGTTTTGTCAGTGCTCGATGCACTGTCAGTGAAGTTACCGTCGGTGCTCCATGCACTGCCAGTGACGGTATTGTCGGTTCTCTTTACACTGTCGTTGATGGTATTGCCAGTTGTCCATGCTCTAACAGTAACGGTATTGTTGGTGTTCCATGCACTGCCAGTGACGGTATTGTCGGTACTCAATTCACTGTCAGTGAAATTACGGTCGGTGGTCAATGCACTTTCGGCGCTCCATGCACTACCAGTGACGGTATTGTCAATGCTCAATGCACTGTCAGTGAAGTTTCTGTTGGTGTTCCCTGTGCTGCCAGTGGCGGTATTGTCAATGCTCAATGCACTGTCAGTGAAGTTTCTGTTGGTGTTCCCTGTGCTGCCAGTGGCGGTATTGTCGGTGTTCCATGCACTACCAGTGACTTTATCGTCGATGCTCGATGCTCTAACAGTAACTTTATTGTCACTGCTCGATGAAGTGTCATTGACGTTATTGTCGGTGTTCCCTGTACTGCCAGTGACGCTATTGTCAGTGCTCAATGCACTGCTAGTGACGCTATTGTCAGTGCTCAATCCACTGCTAGTGACGCTATTGTCAGTGCTCAATGCACTGCTAGTGACGCTATTGTCAGTGCTCAATGCACTGCTAGTGACGCTATTGTCAGTGCTCAATGCACTGCTAGTGACGCTATTGTCAGTGCTCAATGCACTGCTAGTGACGCTATTGTCAGTGCTCAATGCACTGCTAGTGACGCTATTGTCAGTGCTCAATGCACTGCTAGGGACGCTATTGTCAGTGCTCAATGCACTGCTAGTGACGCTATTGTCGGTGCTCCATGCACTGCTAGTGACGCTATTGTCAGTGCTCAATGCACTGCTAGGGACGCTATTGTCAGTGCTCAATGCACTGCTAGTGACGCTATTGTCAGTGCTCAATGCACTGCTAGTGACGCTATTGTCAATGCTCCATGCACTGCTAGTGACGCTATTGTCAGTGCTCAATGCACTGCTAGTGACGCTATTGTCAGTACTCAATGCACTGCTAGTGACGCTATTGTCAGTACTCAATGCACTGCTAGGGATGCTATTGTCAGTGCTCAATGCACTGCTAGGGACGCTATTGTCAGTGCTCAATGCACTGCTAGTGACGCTATTGTCAGTGCTCAATGAACTGTCAGTGACGGTATTGTCGATGTTCCCTGTACTGCCAGTGACAGTATTGTCACTGGTTGATGAAGTGTCATTGACGTCATTGTCGATGTTCCCCGTACTGCCAGTGACAGTATTGTCACTGGTTGATGAAGTGTCATTGACGTCATTGTTGGTGTTCCCTGTACTGTCAGTGCTCAATGCACTGCCAGTGACGGTATTGTCAGTGCTCAATGAACTGTCAGTGACGGTATTGTCGATGTTCCCTGTACTGCCAGTGACAGTATTGTCACTGGTTGATGAAGTGTCATTGACGTCATTGTCGATGTTCCCTGTACTGCCAGTGACAGTATTGTCACTGGTTGATGAAGTGTCATTGACGTCATTGTTGGTGTTCCCTGTACTGCCAGTGACGCTATTGTCAGTGCTCAATGCACTGCCAGTGACGGTATTGTCGGTGCTCAATGAACTGTCAGTGAATTTACTGTTGATGCTCCATGCACTGTCAGTGAAGTTACTGTCGGTGCTCCATGCACTGCCAGTGACGTTTTTATCGTTGCTCCATGTACCACTATCAGTGATGTTAGGTGTAGTAGCGAAATCGGGTTTGCATAAGAGTTGACTGAAAATTAAAAAATATATTAAGTTTAGAGTATTTTCTTTGCAAAATATTATAATAAGCGATGGGTATTAACATAGAAGATATAAAACATAATATAAACTCACTTGTTGTTGTTAAACTCTGCCTGGTATCCATCGCAACACACTCTAAATCGTTTCAATTTTACAACCTGAAACAAAAGTTTTACTATTTAGTACATAATAATATGTATGTAGATAGAGATTACGATATTTTTGTATGTTAAGGCTTAGTTACTACTAAGAAAAGACTGCTTTAATAATCTTGCAGGTAACCAAAAAATATAGGACATGTATTTTGCATGTATTTATGATAAAATTAAACGAGTACTATTTGATTCGATTTGCATCAACTCAGAAGCACAATATAGCTTGATGTTTCCTTTCACCGTTAACGCAAGTGATAATAATTAAAATTTCTAATACACAAAATTTCAAAAAGTCATTCATGTGTTGCCTCGGGTTTGAACTGCCGTTCAATTGCGTGGGAGGTGCCATCTTATACCACTGAGTTAATATCACTTCGGTGAATTAAATAAAATAAATAATTATGTAGTATTATGTACCGTTTCTGTCTTCCGACGTCCTGGTTTTGAGCAGTACTCCACAGCACCAGTGAGCTTGTTCAGACAAAATCGCTTATTCCATCTACCCGGCTTCACCCTTGTCATTGTATATCTGAAAATGAGCAACAGTGAGTTAAGTTTATTTTTAGTATTTTTTTAAAGCCAACTCCTGAACTAACCCCCGGTTTCTGAGTACATTTAACGAGTTATACGGTAGTTTAGTTATTCAATGGCGTATTTTTATATGAGTTTTAACGCTATCGAATAGATAAACTACCGCTAAATGTACCTCAGAAACCGGGGGTAAGAGTTACTCTTGTGTCGCGGGCACTTTTACAAACACACAAACAATAGACACTAAGCACATCCGGACCCGAAACAATTGTTTGTGTATCGCACAAATAATATAATTGTTCCGTGTGGGAATCAAACCCACGACCTCCCGACGCTATGGTAGCGGCGTGGACCTAAACCACTACGCCACGGAGGCAGGCCAGTTAAATAAAAATAAATGTAACCCATTAATGTCCCACTGCTGGGCAAGCGTCTCCTCCCATAATGAGGGAGGGGTTAAGCCTTGAGTCCACCACGCTGGCCAAGTGCGGGTTGGGGACTTTGCATGCCCTCAATAAATGTATTAAACAAATTTTAGGCATGCAAGGTCTTCCCAAGATGTTTTCCTTCACTTTTATGTGTAACACTATAATTAAAAGTGAAACCGGCTTCAAAGCAAAAATATCACATTAATAGCACTGTAAAATAACATATATTTTCTCAAAATAAACTCGTCGGGCCTATATCAATTTAAAAAGATACACTTACTTTACTTCATATTGACAATACTGCGAAGTCACGTTAACCACACACCACGCGAATAAAACGCACAAAAATATGCACTTCAGCTCCATTTTAATAAATAAATAATTATATACTAATTCGGGAGGACACTTTTGCCCAGCAGTAGGGCAGTAATGGGCTAAATATATTGTATTAAATGTATTTATATAAATATGTACGATCTGGAGTAACACTCGCGACAGTATGGGACGATTGTGATAATAGAGCTTTCGATGGGAAGTTACATGAATCATTTGACAGTCTTGTGTAATATAGGATGTGTTTTATTCGAAAACGTTAGTATCATAATATAATAAGTTATTGATTTTAATTTTTTTTTTGTCTGATCTTTTATTGAAAACGTCCGTCATTATAGCGGTGAACGTTGTCACAATCGCGCGCGAGTGTAATGATCTTGAATAAATTAATAATAAATAAATTTAACTCATTAGTGCCCCACAGCTGGGCAAGGGTCTCCTTCCGTAATGAGGATGGGGCGTAGGGTTAGGCCTTGAGTCCACATTTGCATACCTTTAAGAACTGTTCTAAAGAACTCTCAAGCATGCAAGGATGCATCAAGACGTTTTCCTTCGCCGTCGGAACAAGTAATAATTATTCTGATACACATATAACTTTAGAAAAATCATTGTTGTGTTGACACGGGTTTGAACCTGTGACCACTTACGTGGGAGGTACCGACTACCGACTAATTATACCACTCGGCTATAACTGCTCTATAATACATTGCGATTTTTGTCTACACGCTGTAAATCTCGCAAATTGTATTCAAAATGTTTTAAAAAACTAACATAATAGTATTTGAGAGTTGCGCTATCAGCTGCATCTGTGGTCTGAACGACTGTGTGTGTTTCTGTGTGTGACTCTTTATCACCGGTTTATTAATTTGTATTGAAATGTTCAATCTTTGCCATATACATATTTACGAATTTGATATTTGGTAACGTTTTAATAGCGTTTGATTTTAAAGCGGCTACAGAATCATCTATGAAAATTTCGCAATGAAAATTTCATGGAAATGTCTTACTATCACGGTTCATGAGATACAGGGTGACAGACAGATAGCGAAGTTTCTGTATAAGGTCCCGTTTTTTCACCTTGGATAAAGAACTCTAAAAAATATCGAAATGTATCGCGCAGAAGTTTATATACGTCCGAATTGCCGTGGGAATGGGATCAATTGTATAAGATTGTAGTAAATACCCAGACGGTAGTATTGAATATATTTCATAATCATAGCGTCATAATTATATGCGGTGACGAATTGTTCGTGAATACCTATGTAAGCTGATAAAGGCTTCCGTTAGAACAACTAGAGATAAATATATGTATGTGGGGATTTAACCAAATTAATATGACTAATCGGTACAATATCTGTATATTTAGTCATTATGACGATTGTCTCAGTTATAGAATCACGCTTGTTTTACTCGAAGGATTTAGGCTGTGGTGTATGAAATTTACCCGCATTTCAACAATTACTATGATAGTACAAGTTATAGGGAGAACGAGTCCATTGCCATATATTGAGCACCTCCATGTGATTTAGGAAAACATCGTGAGGAAACCTTGCATGCCTAAAATTGGTTTAATACATTTATCGAGGGCATGCAAAGTCCCCAACCCGCACTCGGCCAGCGTGGTGGACTCGAGGCCTAACCCCTCCCTCATTACGGGAAGCGGCCCTTGCCCAGCAGTGGGACATTAATGGGTTAATTTTATTAATTTTACGTGATTTAAAGATAAAATAATATCTTTATTTTTTTACTACGCTTCCTTTAACTTTTCTTTAAAATATGAACCTTTTAAGGAACTTTTTTTCAGTTTCGGTCGTAACTGAGACCGTTTGTCTAATACAGTTTCGACCGAAAACACCACTTTTAATCGGACACTATATTTAAATTCTTAAATATGTCTGGAATTCGCTCTAGTCCTAACATACTCCAGTTATTATTATGTAAGTCAATGCATCGCTTCTAATACGCTAATTACAAGCCCAATCTCTGGTCAAACGTCGGATTAACGTGATCACGGCACGCATCAGTGAACACGCATCGCACGCATTGCACGCGTTGCACGCATTCATCAAATTGCACGCATTTCTCGGCATCGCGTGTTCACAACACACAATTAACATTGTATTTAATGCGTGATTTAACTTGAGGTGGGATAGCTTATAAACTGTCTTTGTGCAAAATAATAACGAGAGTGTGCCGTGCAGATCTCTGGTTTGATTTCCGGGTTGGTTCAAACCTTGTTCTCGTTATTTTCTTTAGTGATTTCTCAGAAAAACATACACAGATCATATTAGTGATGTCTTGTAAAAAGGTTAAGTGCGTAGTTCTCTAATTACGTCCGTCTATGTTATTACAATGACGGGATAGACGGTCTACCTGAGTTTGGTTTAGAATATTAACAATTTTTTTAGAACAATATTTAGCGAAAAACTGCAATTCATTTCATCTTTCAAGCGCTTTAAATACATGCATATGTAATGGATATGATCAAGGGTTTGATTTTTGTCCTTATCTCGACACCATCTCCCTCCTTCATAAAAAAAATTTAGAATAATTTTATCCTAATCACGACCCCCCCTAAAATGATGCCCAAAACTAATCGTATTAATTTATATATTGTAAATCTGATTTCGCTGTAATATTATCGTATACATTAAGGTCTCTTAAAACTATTATATACTTTGCTTAGCTACAATTTGTTGGAGGAACTAACGTGTTATATATCAGCGCACACAAAGAGCAGGTCAGTAGATACCCCGCTAGTAGGTACCAGTGATTTGTTCGCGAGCTTACTGCAGCTTAAGTTAGTTTTAGGAAGAAATCTGAACCGCACGTGTTGACAGACATTGTGAGTGGTAGACGCTTCATAGTATTACCAGACAAGTGGTATTAATACTACAAGAATAAGATTATATCAATCAATATATTATCATATCAAACCTTTCCGTTACTATGTGGCTGGCTGACTGCATGATGGACAACGCACAGTCGAAACTAGGTACTAAGCGTAGAAAGCTGAAATTTGGTATAAAGATTCCTTAGAAAGTGTAGAGGCACACTATGACAGGATTTTTGGAGCTCTCCTCCTAAGGGGATCCTCCTAATATATGAAATATTAGCTTTGAAAAATATTGTTATTGTGGTTCTAATACTTATCCAAAACTTAAGTTTGTAAAATGTTCGTGAACACAAAATTTAGATTTGATATCAGTGAACAGTGTAAATGGTCTCTTAACTCTTCCCAATGTTGTTTGAGCTAAGTACTTGCGTTGAAAGGATGCCAAAAGACCTGTTTGCTTTGAATACTTTTAAGATATTTGAGGAAACGGACTTGTGAATAGCTCGGGAGGGTTTCCACGGAAATGCACGAGTGTTCCCGAACGTTCACGATGTTAGTGGTTGAATCTGTTCTGTTTGATGTTTACTTACATATATATCCATTTGGCTAGCTTTTAGACGTCTTAAAGAGAAATCTTAGTCTCAGGGCTTGTTTTATTATCCAATAGATAATGTATCATATAGAAATTCATTATTCATGGTATTACGTATGGTTTGTATTCAACGTAGTGTCAAAGATGTTTAATGCACTTAAAGGTATTTGATATGGCTTAATGACTGTTGTCTTAATTGACAACTACCGAACTGACTTTCTGCGCGCCCTCCGACGCACGGAGACTCCTAGCTCAACTTTCCCTATGCTATGCTGTCCATCTATCGATGTCCGCGCTAAAGTTGCTTAACCCACAGATCGTTACCGACCGTTACCGATGACCAGCGCGCGCCTCAAGACTTTACAAGATTCCACTCAAAATCTAATATCTTTCTAAATCTAATCTACAAAATCTGTTTTTTTAACAATTCCTGACCCTGCAATTTTATATTATCTAGAAAACAAATCCTTAGAGACGTAGTTGTAGAAGCTTATACAGTCCATATAGACAAACAAATACTAAAACCATTAGTTCATTACAAATCTAAAAGTATAGTTTCCAATAAATAAGTGAATTACTTTCAAAATTTACGAACCATTCTATATGAGCAGTGAGCAGTATTGGCTAACCATTTGAACGGAGCGGCTAGACGTACAATTCAATTTGACAGTTATTGCACATAAAACTAAATAACCCATGAGTTCGGGCTTTGATCTCATAGTAGTTACCTATAGATAATATAATATGGCTATATTAATACTAATTACTAATCCAATTAAATTGAGTAAACATTTGTATGTAAGTATGTTTGTTACTCTTTCACGCAAAAACTACTCAACGGTTTTCATAAAATTTTGTACACATATACCATCTTATTCATAAAAATAGATGAAGTTATGAAAGGTTTTTTTCTTTTACTCCTTAGCGAAATGAAAAAGAGAAAACATAATATAATAGTTTTAAACTAACATAGGTTTATAATGTGTTTATGAATAAAGGGGGATAGATTATACATATAACTTTGATTAACCTTTAAGTACCGACGTGCTATTTTAGTTACTTAAGTACCGACGTGAGGTCTGCTAGACCACCAGAGCTTTAATAAAGAAATCTTTTATGTTTATTAATATCATATGTAAATAAATATTTCTAGGAATTCTATATGTATTTAGTTATTGAATAAATGAAAAAAAAATAGTAGTGCAACCATTTATAATTAATAATTTAACAACTAAATTACAGCCTCAAATTCTTTGGACGAAAAACGTTACTTTTATATTACTAATTATTATATTTCAACAAACTATAAAAACATTTTAAATGTCCTTTTTTCTCAAAGATAAATAATCACATAAGCAAAAAAAAAAAATTATAGGTTAAAGACAATTTTCTTGTAAATCACAAGGCACCAAATGGTAGGATTTATCAAAGTTTACAAACACTCTTTGCAAACAGGTTTGCTGCATTTTAGGCACACATGTTTCTTACGTTCTTTCTTTAGTTTTGAAGAACAGATGTGACAGAATTATAGTCACTTTCCAAGGCAACAAAATTCGGGTCAATTTCATCATAGTGGGATTCTAAACTCTCATATAGCCATTCCGTTAAAATTTCTTCATGGTCTTTATTTTGAGGCCTTGTACTTGTAGTTGCGTGTAAGTTTTCTTCATGGGAGGAACAGTTTTATTTGCGCTAGTGGTTGCTCGTTTTATACCCGAAGTACCTGGCTTATCTATTTTTATAAGCAACTGTAAAGATAAGAAAAAACCTATATTATCTGACTAAAGTCATATTCAAAAAAAGTTACACAAATACAGACGAGTGGTCTGACAGACCACTCGCGATCTTATAAAAGCCATAACTCACCGGAACCGCAAGCGCCGACACAGCAACTCTCCACGAACGCTGCCGGGCGACTTACTGAGGGGTAGAGAGAAGCACGGGGGGATACGTATTCGCTAACCTATGTAACTAGACTTTCTGACCTACGAAAGTGTCTGTCAGACCACACGTCGGTACTTAAAGGTTAACACATAGATTACTCTTTAAACCGGAGAACACCAGTTTAGTATGTGTTAATACATGATCAAATTACATAATATTGTTATGTATCTTATCTTATACTCTTACTCACAATACTTATCAATTACGGATATTGTCAAAATGATGATGTTAAGTGATTCATATTTAGACGCGTATTTTAGTAACATTTTAAAGTGAGAATTTAAGAGTTTTAGTATCCATATGAGTATCCTTAAAATTTTACCCGAGCCGGGAATCGAACTTGAGACCCCGTGATCAGAAATCGTATATACTATCACTCTGACCGTAGAGACAATTTTTATATAATTTTTGCCGTATATTATATAAGATTTGCCGTATCTTTATCTTTATATATATAATTCTTCTGTAAGTGTGTATGTCTTATCTTATCTTATCTTAGGGGTGGGGGTGCCAGTTAATGACTGGTTGACACTTCGACCATTCCTGATCCTTTGTGTCACCCCCTCCTTTGCTGCTCTAGACGTTGGGGGGCAGGGCAAAACTTATCAGTTTTGCTATGCACCCCACCGGAAGCAGCCTGTAGTCTTCTGGTTTAGGGTAACCGCATCCTAGAAGATCCATTCTTTTCCTTCCTAAAGCATCACACTCGCACAGTATGTGTTTCATGGTTTCTGCTTCTTCATTGCAGTGCCTGCATTTGGGGTCATCTATGGCACCTATTTTGTTTAACATGTAGTTCGTGCCGTAGTGTCCTGTGAAAGCACCAAGTATTTTCTTGATGCTGTCTTTGCTGAGGTTTATTAGGTTATTATTCCAGCTTTTGTTGACGTTATTTATGAACAGTTTCGAATGGGTTAGTCCAGATATGGCTTTCCATTCTTTCAGATGCTGGTCCCTGGTGAAGTTGGTTATTGCCAGTTTGACTGTCGCATCAGGTAGTCCAATTATTGGTTCTGGACCTATTGGGAGTGATTCTGATCCTTTCCGTGCAAGTTCATCAGCTTTCTCATTCCCATCTATGCCCGCATGGCCTGGTACCCAAACTAGCCTAACGTTGTTTGTACGACCTACCTTGTTCAGGTTCTTTATGCAATTCAGTACAAGTCCCGAATTGACCTTAAAACAGCAAAGAGCTTTAATAGCTGCTTGACTGTCGCTGAGTATATAAATGTCGCGATTTTTTGTATCTCGTTTTATTATCTCTTGGGTGCATTCGATGATTGCGTGTACTTCTGCTTGGAAGACTGAAGCATATCTGCCTAGGCTAGTGCTTATGCTGCAGTCCTCCGAGTGGACGCCTGCTCCTGTGCCGTTCTGCATTTTGGAGCCATCGGTGTACCATATCTGTCTCGATTTGGTTTGTGTGTAGAGACCTTGACTCCATTCTTCTCTCGTCGGAATCGTCATCTTAAAGTTTCTGTGAGTGACTAGTATTGTCTGTATTTTGTCAGAGTTCATATGTTTGTATGGTTGCACGTCATCATCTTCCTTGTCCCGAGGTTTGCATCTTTGAGTCTTTTCAACGCATTGATTGCCTCTCTTTGGACTGTAAGGTGCAATGGAGTGATTCCAAGTAAGGTTTCCATTGCCGCCGTTGGTGTTGTTCTGAAGGCACCTGTTATAGACATGCAGGCAACCCTTTGGATTGTGCTGAGCGCTTTCTTGCATGTCTCTTTATTGGTTCTTGGCCACCATACTACACTTCCATACTTGATGATGGGTAGGATCATCATTGTGTAGATCCAGTATAGTACCTTTGGTTGGAGTCCCCATGTTTTGCCATAGGCCCTCCTGAGCATGCCAAAAATTCTTAAGGATTTATTGGTTATATGCTCCTGGTGTTTTTTCCAGGTCAAAGTGTGTATGTCACTGAACTTCTCTTAAACGACTGGACCGATTTTGATAATTTTTTTTGTGTGTGTTCAAGGGGATCTGAGAATCGTTTAGATTCACAATTTTGTCCGCTGGCCAATGTTTTTTTTTATTTAATTTTTATGGCAAAACAACGTTCGCCGGGTCAGCTAGTATTATATAAGATTGCGACCGCGACTTCGTCCGCGTGGGAATATTTTCTGTAGTAAAAAGTATCTTATGTGTAAATCTAGGTTATAAACTATGTGTTCATTAGAATTCGTTCAGTAGATTTTCCTATATCCTCCTTCATAATATTATACTCGGGTCATTTCTAACGTGCGAACTAAGTCATGTCATTTTATCGGAGTCTCTCGCTCGCACTTACACATTGTCACATTAATTTTACTCTTTTAATTATGACGACGATGCACGTTTGTGATTATAGTAGGACTAGCTGACCCGGCGAACGTGGTTTTGCCATGTAAATTAAAAAAAAAAAAAAAAAAAATATTGTCACTTAGGGGTATGAAAAATAAATGTTGGCCGATTCTCAGACCTACTCAATATGCTCAAAAAAAAAAAAAAAAAAGAAAAAAAAAAAAAAAAAAAAATCATGAGAATTGGTCAAGCCGTTTCGGAGGAGTATGGCAACGAAAACTGTGACGCAAGAATTTTATATTTTACATTTTTTTTTTTTGGGAATCTAAACCATTCTCAGATCCCCTTGAAGACACACAAAAAAAAAAAAATTTCATCAAAATCGGTCCAGTCGTTTAAGAGAACTTCACTTACAGAAGAATTATATATATATAGTAGATAGTAGAATAGTACTTGTCAAATTATTCTTCAATAGTGTGTGTTTATGTCACAGTGTATATATGTGTGTTAAGTCTATGCATCTATGTGTGTGTGTAGATAGCCTTATAACGGTACCGGACTCGCATTAAAATTTTTATGAGCGCATAAATTACGCGTAATGCCTCGATAATAATGGAGGCGGGACGCTCTTTAAATGCTTTCGTTTGGGATGAATTATTATTAATTTAGTACTTATTGCGATACGATTGAGTTGGTCATACCCCAAATAATTTGTTTTATTCTGTTTTGGAGTATTAAAGGCAATGTTTCGAGGGTTTTTCTTTACTTGGCTACAGTTTCATGTGAAATTGTATTTGCAGGTTAAATGTAGATTTTCAGGCGGCGTTTTACATGGAGCGACTGCTTATCGGACCTCCACAACCCAGTTACCTGGGTTTTTAAACGATATCCTTCCGTAAGACTGGTTGTCAGAATTTCAAGTTTCTGACTACTGTCAAAGAATCTTTAAAAAAGACAGCCGGGACACAATTTTAAGTGCCTTCCGCAACACGGAGAAACTCAATAAGTATAAGTTGGTCACCCATCCACAAAACGACCTAGGCTGTTATTAATTTAGCCACGAGCTCCACCCACATAATATTAGAACTCCGTATAAGATAAAACGGTGCATTAAATTGACAGAACCTCAATTCCCTTCAACCACCATAAAAGCATGGTCAATGGTTTGTGAACCCATAAGAGTTGCCATCCACCCCGTCTGTCGCCACCAGGATATTTAGTGGTTTGTTTGCCGGAAATGGACGGGGCGCCGCCATTATCGGGCGGATGTGACGTCATTACGTTAATTGGGGAGTCGGTGGCACACTCATGGTGTTGATGGGTTTATTACCTGAATTTTATGGGGTTTTCGTTGACACTTTCTGTATTTTATGTAAAACTAAACAGCCGAAACGTTACTACGGGACTCGTTTGCATTCCTTAAATTAGCACATAAAAGGCTGCATTTTTAAAAAGGAAGTTAATTGGTTTGCAATTATCCCCATGCTAAATTTTATCAAAATTAGTTTTACAGTTTACCCTAAAAAGCGTAACACACTTTTGTATTTATAAGGTACCTGGGTCAAATATGGCCAGCCGAAAACTATGGCCACATACTTTTATTATTCCAAGTCTTATGCACTAAGTGATGTAATAAATTTGGAGTAATGTGATGGGTTGCGAAGCCAAACCGTGAAAGACAGGTTTGTCATCACGAGTGCACGGGTTCAATTCCTTTACGTTAAATTGTTGAGTGTAATATATAATCAAACTACACTAAGTACCTCAAAAGTCCAAATTATAATCATCATTAATAAATCATTTTTAAAGTGAAGTTAGTCGCATCAAAAGTTAAGTCAAAGCCCTAACCACACAAAAAGCCTCGAAATATACTAAAATTAGCATTTCACTTAAACCTGTGTTAAGTAAAGCTCAGTATTTTTGCATTCATCTATTTATTCAGGGTCCGACTCGTAACAGCTCCCAGTTGAATATTCACGAGTTCTAATCCCGGATGAGGCACAAATCCTATCAAACTAAAGTATTACTGTGTATGATAACTGGGTTGGGTTACGAATTATATCGCGCTTGTATGTTATAAGCGTAGACAGAGTTCTATAACTAAGAATGTATAGCTAATTCGTTGTTTGTTTATGTCGCAGGAAAATGATACAAATTGAGATTTCTACCAAAATAACTTAGGGTTTTGATCGATCAATTACTGAGTTTTGTCCAGTAAATGATCCCAAACTGTAGCTCAATTCTCCATTACTATCGACTACCGACAACCGGCCTGTCATCGAGAAATTTTGTATTAAAATCTGATCTGCGCCTCTGACGGGTGTCGTAGGAAATATTTTGGCAGTACATTCTAGATGTCAAAATCTCGATAGCTAGCCGGTTGTCGGTAGTCGATAGTGGTAGAGAATCGAGGTACTGTACCTCGATTCTCTACCACTATCGACTATCGACAGGCTAGCTATCGAAAAATGTTGTATTATAATCGAACCAGTGCCTGGCAGTACATTTTAAATGTCAAACTCTCAATACTCGAAAGTACCGACTTTTATCATTCCTCAGTGACATGTAAGTATAGCACTTATGAAATAACTTACCAAAATTAATGGCATTACACGTATTCTATTGTGTAATTTTTTAATATTGGAATTTAGTTAGTGCACCGTCTCAAAAAGGATCGAAAGATCTTAAATAAAAAATATTTATTCTGAAGCCACAGCAATACAAACTTTAAACTAAACAAAAACAATAGTTATTTCGACGCAAGAGCGTTCATTTATACAAGGAAATGTAGAGAACGTTCCGGTCATAAGTATTCTGTATTCTCATATCCTAGCGCTGGGTAAAACTAGCTGAAAAATAAGCACTACTTGTATTTGAGGGAGACGTGGACATTCGTTTAAAGTAGCCTTGTAGAGTAGTGAGAGCTAAAGATATGATTTACTAAGTCTGAACATAAAAAGCACGAAATATGTAGGTAAAGTCAAAAATATATCCTTTTTCTTTCTTTCTTTTTAAAACACTACTCCCCTACTAAGAATTGCTTTTGTGTCACAGGGACTTTTACAAACATACAAACAACGGTCACAAAGTACAACCAGACCCGAAACAATGATTTGAGGATCGCGCTATAGGCTTTAAAAGACTCAATAGAATTGTCAATATAGGGAATGTTTCAATACTAATTCGAAAAACAAGATAGCACTTTGACTAAGGATTAGTCTATTTCTTTGAAAAGAAAAAAAAATAACCACGACTGCTTAAAGAAAAATATCTCTATAAAAATATAGTATCGCCCGTGAACTGTGTTCAACAGCTATCTAGACGTCATTATACAGGGTGTGTTAACGTAACAAACGATACTCCTCGACACCTCCCCCGTTATAGGACCTGCAGCCACCTTCCAGTGACGGCCACGAAACAAATAGACTACGTCCTGCATCTTTTAAAACAAATAATTGGTATTGAAAATCTAATTGGAGAGGCGGGTAAGTCGTACTCTTAAAAAAAGGCTACTTATACGGCCGCGCGGGTCGATCTCTGTTAAGCTACGTTTGCCGAGGTCGTTCTGTGGATGGGTGACCATCTTATACAGTTCCTCTGTGTTTCGGAAGACATGTAAATTGTGGGTTTCAGCTATAATTTTCAAAGATCTTCGACTGTCGGCAACAGTAGTCAGAATCTTGAAAGTCTGACAACCAGTCTTACCGAAGGGTATTGTGTAATAACCCAGGTAACTGGGTTGTGTAGGTCAAATAGACGGTAGCTACATGTAAATTGCTGATATTCAGCTGCATCCGATGAGACTGGAAGCCGACTTCAACATAATTTGGAAGAAAGGCTAGGCTGATAAATAGTTCCTAAGAATAGCGCGTTCAACCAAACAAACTCAACAATTTTAAAATACTAGTATAGATAAAGTGCTAGTACATTTATAAACTGAGTCCCCGCGAGGTGTGAAGTCACAACAACGTGTTCAAATAGAACACAGAACAAACTGTATGTTTGTTTGTCTCCCACTCACAGCTGTGCTCGGAACATAATCCTGGTAAAAAGCCACTGTCGCCGCTTGTTGAAACTTGAGATTATACTGTCCATTGTAAGTAGTAGGGTATGTTTTGAGATAAATCGCTTTAACTGCACGTTTGGCGCAGTGGTTAACGTGGTCACCTCGTCGCAGTAAGCGTAGCGCGTGTGGCGGGTTAGAATCCCACCCGGGACAAATCTTTGTGTGATGAGCAGCAGTATTTGTTCTGAGCCTGGTTGCTAAGAATCTATCCTACCTATCTATATAAGTATGTTTTTAGAAGTATATGAGTATGTTTCTCCGTTATTGGGTTAACTGTTGAAAACGGCTACCCATCCAGATTTTACGCTCAATAACCTTGCTTAACCTCAAAAATTTTGAAACCTCTCTTTATCAAGTCCAAAATCAATCTGAAAATTCTGAAAATTTGGACATAAAATACGTAAGTTTGTTACATTACCGAGAATTCAGCATCAAGAATTGAAGACACCAATTAGCAATAATTGCTTGCTTTTACCCTAATAACTGTAATAGAGCTTAATTGAGCAACCTAACACCCACTCTAATTATCTTTACAATATTTTAATTAATTGCTTTTATACTTTGTTCGATGTACATTTTTATAACAGACTAAATTCTGCTTCCGACTTTGTCCGAAAAGATTTCTAGAGTAACAATCTTTAGTGTATTATTTTTATTCAGATTATAAAGTACCTGTGTACCAAATTTCATCAAAATTCGTCCAGTTGTTTTGTACAAGAGTAAGTATATCAATTTCACTGTCAAAGTGTAACAGACGTTTACGTTTATAATATTAGTTTCATTTTTTTTAATAAATAAATCATTTTTTTTATTTACTTGAATTGTTACACAAAACTTTATATACATTTTATCAAATCAAATCGAATCATTTATTTATTGGGTCAAATATTGACACTTATGATAGTTGTTGCAATTACAGAATCTACCACTAGCAGGAGAGGGGGTAGAGCCTTATGAGAAGAGCTAGCAAGAAACTCAGGGCCACTCTTTTCAATCCCCAAATGATTAAATTCTTTTCAATAGCAAAAATAATAGCACGTGTAGCAGTAAATACAATTCCAATTCGGGAGAATTACAAGCATAGTCGCATTCCTAATCCTGTCTTTGCGAAAGGCACTTTTTTGTGCGAATAGCCGTCTTTCAATCTGAATACTATCAAAGCATGCCTACATTCCGAAATACAAGATTTTTTCTTGTAATCACAATGAAAGAACAATAAAAATATTTGCCGGGTGTGCGTGGCGCGAGGGGGGAGAGGGGAGGGGTGTAAGAAGTAAATAAACTGAGGGAACAATGGACGACAAATGTATCGGCGAGATAACTGAGAATTTTATGCTTTGTTTACATTGAGACAGTTTGTTGGAGAGTATTGTAGCTTTCTTAGTCTTTAGAACAAAAATATTTCATCCAAACTTCACGTTTCGCACAGTGATTAAAATGGTCACTTCGCGAAACGAAAAAAAATACAGCGGGAACCCACAATTTAACGTGTCTTCCGAAACACGCAGAAACTCTATCACCCATCCACTGACCAACCTCTACAAGCGTAAAGTACCCTGAGAAATCGAACCGCGCGTCTGTTGTTACTTAGCCCCTCGATTAAAATATAAAAATAATCTTAAACAGAAAATAAAAAATAGTTAAGAGACTTACTCAATATACGTATTAATGAATAACATACTTGTGCCAGTAACTAGTTCATAACTCAATGTAAACAGGTCATACACTGAACGTAAGCCGTCAGCTGTAGGTGGTAGTAGTGCTGACGTCACACGACACGATATTTAGTTTTATTGCTCCACAGATAACTCGCAGTTTTGTTTCTGATTATTGCTTGTTGATTCGGAAGAGGAAAATAAGGGTAGCATCGTATAGGCGCTGAAAATTGCAAAATATAAGTAACTGGTTTTCTTTCTTCCTTTTCAAGACAACTCCCACGCTAAGAATTATTCTAGTGTCGCGGAAAATGTTATCAACATACAAACACTAATTAAGGGGGTTAAGCAATCCTTGGCCTGATCATTCAATAGATGGGTGATAATGGTATTTGAACTGATGATCTCCTTCGAGGGTACATAAAACGTCAATTCCGATTATTGTATCCTGAGATAACAATCGTTAAGCCATGTCAATGCCTTTCGGGCTTGAACAACTTTGGCAATAGGTTGAGCACTAACCATACGATAAAATAAACTAAAAATAGCTAGTAATAATTATGACAGCTTAAATGCGAGCTTAGACTAAATATTTTTATGTAACTACAGACATAATAATATGGAGATTGATTTATTTGTATCTTCGAGCCAGTAGATTAGATATATTATTATAATAGAAAATTCTTCCGGTTTTTCACACAAAATGCTAGAGTTTCATCCTTTCAAAGTGAACTAATATAAAAGGTAGGTTTTTCAGTGCACTCACGAGAGTGGTAGGAAGTTGCAGTAAGTGGTAGAGCAGTGGCAACTCACTGGCACAGACGTGGCGGCAATAAATTACCTTGATGTACCGCCTCGCTAATGTCGACTAGACAGCCTGCTTACGTATTATATTTACACTTTTGTGTTTAGAAAACGTGATTTTCTAAATCTATACTTATATTATAAATTGTAAAGTTTGTTTGTTTGTTTGAACGCGCTAAACTCGGGACGTGCTGGTGGGAATTGAAAAAAAAATGTTGGATAGCCTGTTTATTGAGGAAGGCTATAATAACATTACACTTTCGACCAATAAGAGCGGAGTAGCAGCGAAAAATGTTTTAAGGATGGGGAAAGTTGTCACCCCTTCTCGCTTATGTGACGCAAGCAAAGTTGTGCTGCTCAGCTAGTAATGGAAACGTCACGTTTTTAAACTTTGATACCGAAACCCAATTCAAAGGATTGGAATTTTATAGGTACTTTTTTGTGTTAAATAACTCACACACTATGTTTTTACCAAACACGAAACCAAAACACACTTTTAGATCACACGCTAAAATTTTTACATTTGTGAATTAAACTCTTGAGTCTTGACTTCCTCCATCGATAACTAACAAGTGACCGCATCAACCACTGCACCTCCCGTGTAAGTCATGATATTGCTTCGCGCAATTACTTAACAGTTGCATTAACTCAAGATTTTATATCAATCCAAGTACCTTTTCATTACTATTTTATCTACGAACTACACAACCTTTCCCTACTTAAATGTAGTTTCATCAAACGTTTTTGTAAACACAACAGCGAAGGTTGTAAGGAGTAAGGAACTAGGGGCTGCCATTACCGACTGCCGTTAATCTTAGGGGATGTATGCCTTCATTCCACGCGTATTTCTACCCTCTCAGATCTGAGACTTTACGTGAACGAACGGTTAAGCTTCTAATGTACATTAAATATTACTATGAAAAACTTCTAAAATCAGGATTAATTTCAAGGAATTTCTATCTCTCCTTTTTTGAATCTTATAATCAGATTTTGACCAATCACCCAAAAAAAAGCAATAGGTCTTCAGGTAATGAAGGAACATACATGAAGATCGAAAACAATTGAATTCCTCCTCTTTTTTAAAAGTAGCTTAAAAATATATACATAATATTTTTTAATAGAGAACGCTAGGATTACGTGAATATCATAGCCGACATGTATAAAGGAGCCAAATCAAACATACGCACGGTAGTGGGTGAGACAAAATCGATAGCGGTCTCCGAAGGTGTCCATCAAGGCTCTGTATTGAGCCCCTTTCTGTTTTGCTTGATTTTGGACTCACTCACAGAGGAAGCGCAGAGTTCAGCAGCGTGGAGTTTTATATATGCAGACGATGTGGCTATCTGTACCGACAGTCGGGACGAGGTACAGCGAGCGCTTTTATCGTGGAAGCATCAGTTACAGACCGGTGGCCTTGAGCTGAGTGTTGCAAAGACACAGTTTATGTCCCTAAATAAACCAGGTCCAAGCGACAATAGCCCGATTTCTATTGATGGACAACTAGTGGCCATGTGCGATCAATACAAGTACCTGGGTAACATGATGCACAGTTCTGGTAACTTGGAATGCAACATTCAGCACCGCATAGCAGCTGCATGGCTGAAATGGCGAGAAGTCACCGGTGTAACGTGCGATAAAAGAATGCCAGTTAAACTCAAAGGTCTGGTCTATAAAACCATCATTAGACCAGTACTTATGTACGGTAGTGAAACGTGGGCCGTGACACAAAAGAATGTGCATACCATTCAAGTTGCCGAAATGAAGATGTTGAGGTGGATGTGCGGCGTGACCAGGCTCGACAAGATCCGTAACGAGTACGTACGAGGAAGCCTGGGCGTACGCGACATTGCCGACAAAATGCAGGAGAGTAGGCTGAGGTGGTATGGCCATGTCAAGAGGAGGCCTGCAGACTACGTAGGAAACAAAGCACTACAACTTTCCCTCCCCGGTCGTAGATCCAGAGGACGGCCCAAAATTAGATGGGAAACTGTAGTGCAGAAAGACATGAGTGAGTGCGAGGTTACCGAAGACGATGTCCAGGACAGAGCGAAGTGGAGGAGAAAGACCAGGAAGGCTGACCCCACTACCATATGGGACTCATAGCATGGAAGAGAGAGAGAGAGAGAACGCTAGGATTACTAAACAGTACTTTAAACGAAATTTGGTGAAACTTGCTTGCCAATAGTGATAGAAACAGAAAATCATCACCTAACATGAATGTGAGTCAGAATGTTGTGAATTGGGAATAAGTGCTTCAAGATATAATTTTTATACGATAAATACACTTTTTCCCAATAATAAAATGACTAAATTGAAAAGTAAGACATACATAACTCAGCATTTCAAATATGTTTTCCAGTTCATGTTCAAAACTTTACCATTCAGCCTTTAACAGTTCCAAAATTAATATCCCTTGCGATGATCCCTCAAAGGAGCCCTTAAGTTATGGTTTTGATTAAAATATAGTGGTAAGGAATGTGCGACCGTGTCATAACTTGCAAGATAATGACGTCACCATACACTGCCTTAAGGCATCTTCAGTCACCCTTTAGAATCAGTTCTGTGCCCAAGGGAAAAGGACATCGTATATTATTGCTTTATTACTGAATTCGCGCCCATAGCCAGTTGCGCTCACAGGTCGGTAAACGATCTGTGGGTTAAGCAAACCTTGGCGCGGTCATTCCATAGATGGGTGACCGCATCGCGTTATTTGAATTGGGCGTCAGAGGGCACGCAAAAAGTCGGACCCGGATGTTGTCAATTAAGATAACAGTCGTTATGCCACGTCAAAGGCCTTCGGGCGGCTTGAACAACTTTGACACTAGGTTTACTAACCATACTAAAAGAAGACTACAGTATTCCTCAAAAAGTCTTTATAAAACAATAAATAGAAGCACAAGGGTGCATTACACCCCCGCGAGACAACGACGTCATTTATCCGTAGTATTCGCCGGCAAATTGCGCCACAACCCCCATTAAACTAATGGCACATCATTTTCATATACCTATGTTCGTTTTAAAGCAGTTATCGTAATTTTTTCTTGAGTAAAGTCAAAGAAAATGGGGGAAATGCCGTTATTTTTTATGAAAATAGCTGATTTCTGAGTTGCATTTTTAAAGAGACGTGTTATACAAAAAGCTAGATGGCTTTGGACATTTTTATCACAGAGTACCTTGGACTGTTTGTACTATGTTTGTACACTGTAGTTGAGGTATGTGTTATCCAGAGATAAATTTGCTAGATTTTTTATTATCAGCTGTCGGTACCTTCTATAAAATCAAAATAAAATATTAATGTCTCAATTGAAGATCAATAAAACTGAATAAGTAGGTACGATACAGATTTTTGTACGATACTGAATGCGTAAAACAGTGTGCAGCAAGGCTTACAGTGCTGAAAAAAAATACACAATACCTACTCAATTGAAAACTATTTATTTAGTATCAAGATAATTTAACGACACAAAAAGACAATGGTAGCGACGGTAACACATTGATTCCGTAATTCTAAACGTGGAAAATAGGTAGAGAGAACCGTGTGACGTCATAGCGAGTATAACATAACAATAACTGTCATCTCTGTACATAGAGTATATACAATATATATACAAACGTAAACACAGACATAATGTCATGCAATGTTATTAATCAAACAGCCAGTAATGTTTGGCAAGCATCCAGCCTGATATAAACCTAGATACACTAGATACCTACCTGTACCACGCAAATAGTAAACACACAAAAATAAACAACACCTTTCGCGGTAGTTTATCTATTCAAACTGCCATTTTTATATGAGTTCGCTCTTGAATAGATAAACTACCGTTAATTGTACCTCAGAAACCGGGGGTAAGTAACTTAAGTAACTTGGTTACTTCACACAGTTGAGAGAATCCATAGAAAAAGGTGCTTATAATAATAATGCTACACGCATTTTACTTGGAAATGCCTTTCCGTTTCGGCCTGCGTTAGCTTGCGACCACGGCAGGTGCAACCTGCGTCGAAACTTTAGGTATTTTACGGTAAAATACGTGTTCTCTCTTTGATCCTAACATAATAATATATTAAACATGCAACCGAGAGAGTCCAACTGACTTTAGGCGCCTTTTGGCATTTATAAGATTAGAAAGAATCGAATAGCAAGAGGGCGTCAAGTTGCTAAAATACATCCTTAATTCTAATCTTCTGCCTTAAGTGCAATCTTTAGTAATAAGTATTGATAGATAAACAGTGTGAAGTTATATAGATCTGTTGATGAGTGTCGGAGCACCGCACACAGAGCACAGAACAGTGGACTCGTAACATTGTTTATATTCTCACAAATTTTCACACAGAGAGACTTTCGGAACACGACTTGAGATAGATGTTACAAATAACTAGACTACTGATGATCGGTTTCTGAGTACATTTAGCGGTATTTTATCTATTCGATAGCGTTTTTTTTTTGCAACAGTTTAAACGCTATTGAATAGATAAACTACCGCTAAACGTACCTCAGAAACCGGGGGTAAGTCAGATTAAATACTATATTTTGTTAAAGACTTGCAGAAGCAAATTATTCATTTGGTTGCCTAGAGACGTGTAGCTAGTTGATTTGTAAATTACATGTAACATGCTTTCTATCTGAAATCCAAGTGGTAACTAAAATAATTTGGATTTGTGTTCCACAACAGACTTTCGCGAGCAGTCGAATTAATGCAAATCGCATTTTTCGCATCTTTTTGAAACATATTAATTATGTGTTATGCACGCGTCCGTACACGTAAGCAGCGATACCAACAAAAAGAATAAGACAAATTTATTAACACTGAAACTGCGTCTAACCTTTGCAAATAATTACAGCATTAAATATTTCAAAATCAAATACTAAATATCGAAAAGGAAAACCAATAATCGCTTACGATTTTCTATCTCGATTTCCGTGCCTTATACATTTCTCTTAAGTAACCTCTGCCTTGCATCGTTCTCTCTCAGCTTTAAGCCGTAACAGTAACTATTAGGAATATTGTTATTGCACATCCGTAAATATGTCCGGGTGCGGCCCGCGGAGATAATGCGATATATCCGGCTAGAATCGGTTATACCCGGGTGGTACGGGCAAACTTTGACACTTTCACCCGGCTTGTTTTTGGTGGCTACGGGCAGAGTAACGTTTTTATGGACGCTTCGACAAACGTGCGCAGTTGGTTAATGAGATGCTTGTATCAACTGATTTATGGGAATAGTGCGTTTGTTTAGGTGCCAGTGTTCTCAGGGTTGTAATTTGAGTTTTTGTTAAGATGAAATTGATTTAGGAAATGTTTTCTTCTCATTTGCCAATATAAATGTGGATACATAATTTCCGTATATTTATTTATTTTTCAAAGTTAGGCCGACTAAAAATGGGTCTTATTTAAATGTTTATTCCTGCTACTGCATAATTGGTTAACTTTTGAAATTAAATTACCAAAGCCTTTTTACTCGTATCTATCAGATAATTTCTTATCAATAAAGGCCAACCGCAGACTCTTTAAACTCTAGAAAAACGAATAGCATAAAACAGTGTCACACTATCAATCGGGGCCTTATCTAGGTCTCATTATAGACCTAGATCTATCGCCTGTGCTCAGAGTATAGGGAACATGCTAATACATCGCTCATTTATATGTAAAACTATTCAATCAAATGATTACATATTATCCTAGAAACATTGATTGTAATAGTGTTAGAAATAAATGTAGTTTTATGTCGCATGTATTGTTAGAGAACCTGAGGCATAAAATCTAATAAAAAAATGCAATGAATACGTCATGGGGTGATTATCTACGTATAACGGCTATTTAAATTGAATAAAATGAATAATTTATATTGTTGAATAATAAATAATAATAATAATTGGCCCCTAACATGTTTTGCAAGAACTGACAACATTTGAAATAACAACATACATCAACATTATCACGCTTACTATATGATTAAGGTGAAACAATTCACTCAAATTTGTTCACAGTCATTCAGTCATTCCATGTAACGCCGAACATCATGTTTGTTTGACACTAAACTAAACTCCTAGTTCCCAGTGGTTTTTGTCTCTAAGCCCGAAAGACTAATCCAGAAATATGAACTAAGTCATCGTCCTTCACATTCTAGATACACTGGAGTTTTTAGGTCCCAGAGCCTTTCCACTCATAACGCCGGATGGTTGGCTACCGGGGTGGGTTTTTAGTGGAAAATACACCACATACCCCAACATTTCTCCCTTAGGACAGTTGGGCATCGGAAGGGATTTCTCCCCCGAAAAAAAAGATACACTAAATCAAGATTCCATACGGGATCGAAACCCAAGAATTTTAAATCAAAGGAAGAAGAAGAAAAAGCGTTTATTTTAGTGCATAATACAACACATAGTACATCTTACAGACTAAAACTAACAAGTAAAATAATAATTTTCTTAATAGGTAATTCAATTCGATCAGCAATCACATCCATCTGTACCTAAGTACGTCTAGTTTTTAAAAACCATCAAACATTACACAAAAGCTTGTTCCACTTAAACTTACTTAAATAAGTATATAAAAGTAGTCAAGTCAACTCGTGTCCATCAATCAGGGCTGTATAACGAGCGTGACGTCATCGGCGTGAAGGTAGCCATCATTGTGGAGTCATCAATCAGACATTTTGGAAGGTCACCCCTCGTTTTAAGGGAGTTTTTAAGTTGGGACAGATTTTGTGTCAATTTTGGTAAAGTAGAGTACAAATAAGCGTTATTTTTGCAATAAAGGAATAGGTAAGCTTACAATAATGAACAGTAGCTCGATTCTCTGCAAGTATCGAGTACCGACAACCGGCTGTCGCGAAATTTTACACAATAATCAGTTTAGCGCCTCTATCGGGCTCTGTAAGAACTATTTTGGCAGAACATTTTAAATGTCAAACTCTCGGATTTTTACACTATTCCATTCGGTATCGGAATAACCCTATGCTACTAGACTAAATAGAAGAAAACTGTACCTACTATACCAATTAATGTACATAAGTCTATATTACAATCAAAAAACCTTTCCCTTATGTACACATTTTTAGGTTATCTGAAGCTAAGATCTCTACGTATTCAAGTAGTTATACGCATAAATACAAGATCTAGACTATAAATAATAAAAATAGGGAACGTTTAAACATAAGCACCGCCCCGACACTCAATTACTTTCACAAAAGCAAGCCTTCTTTGAGTGAAGCCTTACAGTCTTACAGCCCCACAGCCTTACACGACACGTAATTAATTCCTTCTGAATCGCACACTACTGTGTTAATGATCACTCGTGACGATCATTACGATAATGCCACTAATTTGCTGAATAAAACTCATTAGTGGAGTACAAGTTTATAGGTAACTGCAATCGTTAATGAGAGGTGAGGTGAGCGATGTTTGGTGAAAGCTAATAGGTCACATATGTATGTACATATATATCACAAAACGCACTTAGTAGCATGTATTGCTTACAATTTCTGAGGTACATTTAGCGGTACTTTATCTATTCAATAGCGTTAAACAAACGCTATTGAATAGATAAACTACCGCTCCTTCTCCTGAGTACAGATGGGTAGATAGAGTAATAAGAATTGTGTAGTAGCTTTAGACTTTGGGCATGCTGAAACCAATGCAACTTTGAGCTGAAAAAGATTGGCACACACAAAGCTTTTAATCTTTCTGAAGTGTGGTTTATTCCAGTTTTCCGAAACCGATACCGTAGGATTAATATAATCATAAGCCAAATCGTTACCTCTCAAAACGACACATACTTCAACACAACAGCGAACCATTTCCAAATATATATCCGTGTAATATCAACAAAAAAACACACAAATCGAAACCGGAATGTTGCCATTCACGGGACATTCAGTGTTGCCATAAAAACGGGCACTTTTACACCAGATTTACGATCACATAAACTCGCGCCATGTGTGTCGATGGCGTATATACTCTATTGTTTATATCGGACAGGTATCGCATCAAAATAAAATGGCTGTACGAATTTTCCCTAAAATTTTCCATAAGTTTTTTGGTTAGGGTTGGTCTCAGTAGTGGGGTGAATTTTAAATAGCTATATGGCTGGTTAAGGCTACTTATCAGTAGATAATATTTGTGTTAGGCAGCCTTCGTGTCCGGGCTAGATTTTATATTAATTAAGTACTTTCAAAACAGTCCCGAATCTTCGTATTGAATTTGTTTGTGATTTCAATTAGTTATTTATAAACTGATATAAGCCAGCTGGAATTAAAATACTGTTTCCCTGAATTGACCCTCCTATTCTCATCCTCTAAGTTTAAAAGTCACTAGTCAGTTAAGTAAACTTTATATACGGACAATTTTTTAAGGGCCTTCTAGTCGCTCTGCAAATTTGCTTTGGCAATTATATCCTTTTTGATTCTCATAACTGTATTTCTGTGAAATTGGGCATTAAACTAATAACAACGGATAGTTAGGTATTCAGTGTCGCCACCTGTCGCCACGTCCGTGAAACACGTACCGTTCTGTATAATCTGTGGAATATTCCGGAATATTCCAGAACATTGGGGAACGTTCCAGAATGGGAGTCGCGTACTTCACTCGTTTGGTTCAAATGTGTAATATTTGAATGATCACGCTTGAATTTAAATTGGTATTTTAAGAATTTAAGAGTGAATTGTCTTGTGAATATATTTTGTTTAAGCCATTGTAGCCATATTATTTAGCTTTGATTGCTGGATCCGACAAAATAATAATTCACTAACGGCCTCTTCTCAAGATAAGGGTTGTATAGTCAATCCTATCCCAAAATCCCTACAAAAAATCCATGAAAACCTTACCCTAAAACTCCTAAATCAATATTCTTCTATGAAGTGTAACTGTATAAGTCTGTTAAAATTCGCTCCGTCATAGATACGTAAAAACCGTCTAAAAAGACAATATTATTATAGACCTTGATCTGCTGATTAATAATATGTCATTTACTCAATTTGGCTCGAAACTCGAGTCATTGCACTTTTCATAAGGACGGCAGTATTCGCGATTCCATCTGCATGAAAAGGTTACATACCCGTGATAATAAATCCGGTTAATAAATCTAAATTAAAATCAATGTGTATCTGTGTGTGTATCAATATGTATATGCTACATCAAAATTCATTGTGTGAAAAAGTCGCAAACATACACAAATTCTCACAAACATCGCATTTATAATATTAGTATGATTTGACATCTAGAAGAAACAAAAAAATTTGACAAAATTAATTTATATTGAGTAACTTTCTTAATCCCGTCCCAGTTTTCTTACGATTGTAATTTACTTCTAGATGTCAAGTTTTAATTAAAAACAACAAAAACTAGAAATGAGACTTCCAAAATTAAATACCAGCTTTTGTAACTGACATAGATTCAGTAAAGACTTTTCAAAGTTATGCGTGTATTAAACATGTTATTTCTTGTTGTAACTATGAAGAAAAGCATCGTTAAGAAAGCTTCTGCGCCAAATAGTAAAAATAGTTGTTAGGTGTTGTTAGTTGCTATAACGATTATAAACTCTCGTGAGTCGTACACGTTATATTACAATGTGACGGGTCAAATTGATCGAAACGTCGCGTCGAGTAAACAAATAAGATGTCATAAGCGCCCATAGCAAGCACTAAGCCTCACTGGTCGGTAATCGATCTGTGGGTTAAGCAACCTTGGCGCTTAGTGATATTCGATCTGGGCATCTCCATGCTTCGGAGGGCACGTAAAGCGTCGGTCCCGGTTGATGTCTACCAAGATAACAGTCGTTAAACGATGTCAAAAGCCTCCGGACGGCTTGAACAACTTTGACACTAGGTTGACCACTAACCATAGGATAAAAATAAATATAAATACCTATAATTTTTAATCGCAATTAAGACCTGGATTGATGGATTATAATTATCGTTGCTTTAATAAAGGAACTAACCATTTAAAACCAACAAAACTACGAACTGAAAAAGCTATTTCTAAAGATAGCGAAGTCAAATTAACTTGTGCACTCAGTCAGATCGGCGATAGAAAATAAAAGGCGCCACAGCCTACCCGATGCTTTCAATTTTCCAATTTAAAGAGGCGTAAAGCACACCCGGTGTGGCCCCGTGTTATTGCTACAATTGATACTACAGTGTGTGCTAGGCTTTATTTGAACATACTAGTGTGTGGTCGTTGAAAATTGAAAGGTTTTGTAAAAGGTTTGTTTGGTATTGTGTTGTTCAGTTCACTGTTTTTTGAAGTCAGGTTACTAAATACTATCGTATCGTATATAATATATCTATAATCGCCAAAGGTTTCATATTGTTAAAACCATTTGGCGATTAAAAACAGTGGCGAAGAGTTTCTTGCCAGCTCTCCTCATTGGCCTTACCTTCCGAACTGGCGGTAAATTCACTCTTTGTATCATTGACTTTGTATCTTTGTATAAGTGTTTGACCTATATGAATAAATGATTTGATTTAGATTTTGACTAGCTGACCCGCGCACCTTCGCTTGCGTCACATAAAAGAACGGGTCATAATTTTGCGCCTACTTTTATCCACTAATTAAGAAAAGATTTTTAAATATGATGAGGTACTTAGAATCTGTAAAAACGGCTCGGTTATTCTTCAAATATTTTTTTGTCTTAACTTAAATACCATTAACAAAAATACTGTCCCAAATGTATCAAATACAGTTATGAGATGTTGTCAAAAAAAAATTCTGTTCGTTTGTTTGTCGTATGGTTAGTGGTCAACCTAGTGTCAAAGTTGTTCAAGCCGCCCGAGAGGCCTTTGACGTGGCTTAAAAACTGTTATCTTAGTAGACAACAACCGGGACCGACTTTTAACGTGCCCTCCGAAGCACGGAGATGCCCAGTTCAAATACCACTATACGGTCACCCATCTATGGAATGACCGCGCCAATGGTTGCTTAACCCACAGATCGTTTACCGACCGGTGAGCGCAACTGGCTATGGGCACCTCAAAAATTCTGTATTCACTCAACACAAACAGTGAAAACACTTTATTTACCGCGTACATTGTATACACACCCTAACACTTTTGACATTTCAATCGACTCATTAACCTGTCACTTGTATTGCAATACAAATACAATAACAATACAAAATACAATACACAGTGAACTGCATTATTACGTGTTCGATTCCATGGAGCTACGATAAATATAGACACTTGTATGTATGTATGTTTGTATGTATACTAATGGACAGTCAGCTCCAAGAGTCGCTTAACGATTTTAAAATTTTAAAATCTCTTCATTACGATAATAAACAACCTTAATAAATGTATGAACAAAAATAGGTCCTAATATTGAAATATTTTGTATTTAATTCAAGGGTTTTTTAACAAGTTTAAAAGATATTTAAACAAAATTTAAAAAGAAAGGGAAAACATAAATTAAACATTTAAATCAACGTAAAATGTTTTTTTTTCGATGGAATAATATGCATGTAAAATCTATACTAATATTATAAAGCTGAAGAGTTTGTTTGTTTGTTTGAACGCGCTAATCTCAGAAACTACTGGTTCGATTTGAAAAATTCTTTCAGTGTTAGATAACGGGGAAAATGTTGACCCATTCTCTCTTATGTGATGCAAGCGAAGTTGCGCGTGTCAGCTAGTGCTGTCATATATGTTTAGCGACGGTTGAAGCTGACTGTACATTTGCATCGCAATGCTAAAATGTAATGACCTAAATTAATTTAATTATCGGAGCTCGGTGTCCAAACAATGGAAAATTAATTGTAGTGGAAATTCAGTGGACGATTGTTTCCATGTCCATATATTATTGGGAAACGGAATGTGACTGTATATGCGTTGGCAAGTTTTTAGCTCGTGAATGAAATGATTTAATTCATTTGGACTTATGGTAGTTAGGTGTCTGCTATTGATGTACTTGTGTAGAATATTGTTCGTTTCGTGATAAGTTTCTTCTAATTATGGTCCAAGGTTTATGATACTGGATAGACTTACTTTAGTTAATTTTATTCGTATTTACGTTAAATAGGATTACCTAATAGGGACTTTTGCGATCATGCAATCAACGGACGCATTATGCAATAATATACAATTAATTAGTATTTACCCAAGTGGAAATCGAATCCTAGAACTTGCATTGAATGGTAGCGGCATCTATCACTGCAACACCGAAGTTACCTATAAGTATAACAAGCTAATTAGTACACACCTAGGCGCAGAAAAAGCTTGCAAATTCGAAGCGTTATTATATCGCAAAACTAACAGACTACCGAAAGAAAGCATTACCTAAACCACTTTAAAATAAAATGCATTTCACACTTCATTTTCCAAACGACATACTCTCCACAATATCATTCGTCTCGACGATTCTCACCAAATCACACAGATAGTCTTCAAAAGTTTGATAAAACAGCGGGTATCTCAGTAAGTGCACATTGGAAAGCGTTCACTCTTCTAGAACGTTCTAGAAGGAAATAACTCAAGTTTAAGGAGCCGTGTCGATAAGCCCTCTGTGAAGGTGTCATTTAGATACCAGTTGCACTATGCTAAACGAAGTTTAAGAAATTGTCGGTTAAATTATTGTCTCTAAAGAAATATATACAGAGATTTTTCTTATTAGACACATGAACTGCCTCTTTCTCTTAAGCGTTTTCGAATCTCGGGTTCGATTTCTGATTCGAGACAATTTTAATTGGTTTATCTAGTTTCTCCTGAAGTTTGGTAGCAAACTGAAATGCGGGCCAATAATTAGTTTCTTCTGTACAGTTTTTCTAAATTGTGTTAATATTAATTCGGCTAATGTATAATATTAATTCGGCTCTTAAAAAATACACACCTAATATAATGATAGACGTTATAGATCAGAAACACAAAATTGTACTTCGTTGAACTTCACTGTGAAACGCACTGTACATATTATATAGTATCCAAAAATATTTATCTTTTCAATACACAAAGACAAGAACAACATTCAATTCACTCATCATGTAAATCTTTCTCTAACTAATTCACAAACTACAGTTACAACAGTACAATCAGCCAATATCTGAAGTTTTTGTCAGCACAAGTCTGTTGGACTCCCTCCCTCTTGATGCGCTCGTCATTTGTTTCCGTTCCGTCGCTAGTGTGTCTGTGTGTCGATAGTAAAGGTATCAGCTGAAAATATCCTTCTTAGTTTGTTATAAAATGGTTTTGTGGAACTTTCATTTCGTAGCTTGTGAAGTTTCGTTTTGCTGTACGAAATTTTTTATTGACTTTAATTGTTGTAAGGTTTTAAGTCTATTTATTAAATAACCCTTTTATTCATAAACACACTATAAACCTATTTTATTTAAAAAACTAAATAAACAAAACTCTTTATAAGCCTTTCATAACTTCATATATTTTTATGAATAAGAGAGTTAATGTTTTGTATTGTCATTTTTTTTTCTAATCTAAACTTAATTTTAGTACCAAGATTACTAATTTGAAATTCTCCTATGTATCTCTTTTACCAACGTTTCACGTTACATCTACTACAAAAAATAACATCTTTTATTTTTATTTATAACTAGCTGACCCGCGCAATTTCGCTTGCGTCACTTAAAAGAATAAGTCAAAAATTTTCGTTGCTACTCCGCTCCTAATGACTGTAGCGTGATGTTATATAGCCTATAGCCTTCCTCGATAAATGAGCTATCTAACACTGAAAGAATTTTTCAAATCGGACCAGTAGTTCCTGAGATTTGCGCGTTCAAACAAACAAACAAACAAACTCTTCAGCTTTATAATATTATAGTATAGATACGCAAAATATATTACTTAGATAATGGAGTCTCTAGTCGCAAATAGTTTGTATTCTAAGCACAGTAAATAAATTAAGAAGCGGCGATAATGTTCCTTTTTTGGTTTTAGTATTTAGTTTTTTTACAAGATAATAAATAGACGGACCTTTTTACCTATATATTATCTAAAAATAATCATATCGGTTGTATTTATCATCATGCAACTACTCATCTCTTATCTAAACAAGACTGAACATTTCAGAAAACCCTCAATACTGAGACGCTTTACATCTTACACTTATCAACAATCTCTCCCACACAATACAAGACTAGATAATCGTATCACTAAGACGAGACTGACCACAGCCCACAGCCCGCAGCCCACAGCCCGCAGCCCACAGCCCGCAGCCCACAGACCATTGGTGGTCTAACACATTCATTGATCCTCAAGTCTTCAGTCCGTATTGTTGGCGACGTCTGAACATCAATCGATAGACACTTTACTTGTTATCTAACTTACATTGCTACCTTTGTTAAGGTTCAGACTGTTTGGTCGCTAAGAAAACTAGCCTTGTATGTAATAGTATGATTTTTTATACATGACTATATGATTTTTTCGACATGTGAAATCTGTATTCGAAAAAATGGTAATGAATGGTCAATATTAAGTTCCTACCAATCATAAATTAATTTTAATACAGATTAATGATATAATTTTGCCGCTCGAACTTATTTTTCAAAAAATACAGAAAATCGATCAACTTTTTTCTGTGGATTACTCGACGTTTCGACGCAGATAGGCGGTAAATACTTCCGAAACGCAAAAGCCCTAAAGCAGCTTTAAATTATTTTTATCTTTTCAACATCAGATTTAAGTACAACTTTTAAAACTATAATCTATCTTAGTTTAACGAAACACCCATCCATTAACTAAAACTAACACTTACGAAACTGCAACGAAACCAAAAGATTTCTAATTACTAACTATTTCCTTAAAGACTTTCTGAACCACACAAGGTTTAAAAGGCAAAAGGGAAAAAAGCTCAAGTTGGGAAGAAGCACAAAGTTGGGGACTTCGCCTTAAGTCCCGGGCTTCAGTGATACATCCCCCTCCTCCTGAAACACCCTTTTAAGATTTGCACTCTTCAAGCAAATAGTTTGCCAGCTCTTAGTAATTAGTAAAAACTTAGCAGCTGACATATTTTGATACAAATTACTGTACATTCTTCTTTTTATTCGAAAGCAAATTGTTTTTAGTCACCTAAACAGAATAATATAACTTTGTAAAAAAAGCCTACAGTTAACTTTTAAAGTAGTCTTGTGTCTGTGTCTTTTAAATCATTAATTCTATGATCAAACAAATACATATGTATACTTCAAGCTACTATATCATTTCCACTCCACAAACCACTGTTTACAAAAATATCCCACCCGCTCACAATTCGCAGCATACTTTCGGCCCACAAACAATACGCCACAAACTATCAGCCACTTGCACACAGGTCCTGCGTCGCTCTACAAGACGTTCAAGCACATTGTACAACGAGGACGGCGCACTCACAATGCACAATACATAATGACAGTGATATATAATTAAATTTAATATCAAATGCTTAGTAGTAGTGTAAGAGAGAGTCTAAACACAATATAAAGTACATAGATGTTTACCTGAAGGTTTAATACACGTTTGGCGCAGTGGTTGGCGTAGTCACGTCGCCGTGTAGCGGGTTCATATCCCACCTGGGACAAATATTTTTGTCATGAGCACGAGTATTTGTTCTGAGTTTGGTTGTAAAATATACAAATTAAGTATGTATTTGTAACTATATAAGTACGTTTCTCAGTTGTCTGGCTACCATAGTACTAGCTCTGCTTAATTTGGAATCTGATGATCGAGTGTGAGTGTTCAAAAATATTTACTTCTTACTTATTAGACGACTTTACACACACTCTATCGCACGTTCTTAGGAGCGTACAGGGTTACGCGCGGGAAAGCAGCGCGGTCTTTGCTCGCGATTTTCTTCGCGGGCTTGACATTTGAGCAAGGCGCGTGGTCTTTCCTTTCTCCTCACAACGCCGCTCTTTCACGCGCGATTGTTGTTTCATGCGCGATAGAGTGCTATCGCGATTGTTGTTTCATGCGCGATAGCACTCTATCGCGCATGAAACAACAATCAGTGTTAGTGCATTATTTACTACTTTTCCCATACAAAACAATTTCACTAATAAACTAAACCGCAATTGATCATGTATGCAACATAGATGATAGCACACTGATCATAATTGTGTGGCTCGTGCATAATGGCGCACAGTTCACTGACTGCTGCTGTTAATGCGACTGTTTATACGTCGCGATGATCTTGTGTGAGCTGTTTTGGGTAATTTAGTGAAATATGCAATGATAGCGAATGGTAATAATGTCCGTTTTGAAACTAGCTATCGCAGGAGTTTGTTTAATTTATTATCATTATTTATTATTGAAAAGAAATTGATTATCGTATTATAATAACGTATAAAGTTCTTTTATTTTACGTGTTTCCTAAAAGTTTGAGACTTCAAATTCTAGACGAGTAACCTTCGTTAAATAAAATAATATTATTATCCATACACGATAAATGCATATGCATGCATGCAATGCATCACGCCTGTTATACCCGAAGATACAGGCAGAGGTGTATTTCATACACCAACGTTAGCCTTTAACAATTCCAGTTCCACGTACGGGAGCAAGTCTATTGCCATATACCAGGCACAGTAGCTCGAATGTCTACTACCGATTACCTGACGCTATAGAGAAATTTACACGAAAATCTGTTCAGCGCCTCTACCGGGCTACTTAAGAACTATTTGGCAGTACATTTTAAATGTTAAACCCGCGATAGTCGATAGTGCCGAATGACAGATATCCATTATATTAATTTTGGTAAAAAAATATCTTAGTTACAGAAAATGCTTGCAAACCAGCATGAATGAGAAATCATTCACGTTTCATCCATTCATACAAATAATGAAAAGGAGTTAATTTACACCTAAAACCGCATTCACTATTAAAGCTTGAAATTAACATGGATTTACCTCGTATTTTGAATGAAAAGAAAACGTCAAGACCGAGCCGTGCCCCTTAGAACGACGTCCTTTGAGCTAGCGGTGAATTAAAACTAATTATGCGTAATATTCAGGAGGTGTATTGAAATAAACGTCTTAGTTTAAGTATACATATATCTATATAAACAAACATGATTTAAAATATATATACTTATTTTGTAAATTATAACAAGCTATTACTTAATTTCACTGAATTCCATTTGCCTATTCGTTCGTTCGTCGTATGGTTAGGGGTTGACCTAGTGTCAAAGTTGTTCAAGCCGCCCGAAGGCTTTTGACATGGCTTAACGACTGTAATCTTGTAGACAACAACCGGAACTCACTTTTTACGTGCCCTCCGAAGCACGGAGACGCCCAGTTCAAACACCACAATGCGGCCACCCATGTATGAAACGTCATCATAAAAAAAATTAAATACTTAGATCGATATAAATATACTAGCTGACCCGCGCAACTTCGCTTGCGTCACATAAGAGAGAATGGGTCTTAATTTTTCCCTTTTTGTAACATTTTTTACAGGTACTCTGCTCCTATTGGTCGCAGCGTGATGATATATAGCCTATAGCCTTTCTCGATAAATGGGCTATCTAACACTGAAAGATTTTTTTAAATCGGACCAGTCGTTCCTGAGATTAGCGCGTTCAAACAATCAAACAAACTCTTCAGCCTGCGACCACGGCGAGTGCAAACTGCGCCGAAACGTTAGGCATTTTAAGGTGAAATGCGTGTTCGCGTTAAATCCCGTATCCTATTATATATTAAACACTTTAGCTTTATAACATTAGTATAGATTTGTATTGTAAATAGATTTCCCACGATCGTTGAGGTGGTACAATCAGGGCAATACAATGAGCGGTTAATAGAGGTGCTAATTGTAAGCGCAGTATTTTGTGTCCGCGCTCACGCTAAACACGCGCCCGCTAATTCTATGCCCCTGGCTTTGTAGGGCTGCCACTGACATCCTGCCAACTGCCAAGCAAAAAAAAATCTTTTTTATAAATAACCAGTTAATAATAAAAGTGTTTCTTTATGCATATACCAGTCTATACTTCTACATTAATTTTAAGGAAATGTTTGTTACTGTTTCACGCAAAAATTACGAAGGATTTTCATGAAATTTAGAACACATTTAGTTTGTAACCTAGATTGACACAACGGATACTTTTCACTCCAGGAAATGTATCCACGTAGACGAAGTCGCGGGCAGTAGCTAGTCTTATAATAATATCCGGGCAAATATCTAAATCGGTGGTTTCGATCTCGACTCGACGAGGAAAGTGCAATTGATCATATTTCATTTGTATCACATTTTTCTCAATAGTGCACGACATTATGGCACCAGGTTTACTCCTTAACTGTGTAAGTGTCAAAACATTACTATTTTATACACATACACATAATAGCATCACATAGAAGGATTTAACGTGATGTAAAAACCAAAGAACTCAAGTCCACAGAGCTACGTGTAAAAAACGTCTCTTTTATAGCATTTAAATGAATATGCAACAAAACATCACAACTAAAAGATCTTTGAAACAAACGTTTAAACAAAAACTATGTAAGAAACATATCATTAAAACGGCGCAGCCCGTGAACGTTGCATAATGAGAACGAAATAATGAACACGGCTGTATCAGACTTGTACAGTCAGCTCCAAAAGTAGCTGATCATATTCAATCTTTTGAAGCCCTATATAATGAAGTGTGCACATTATTCCATGGAAAACACATTTGCCATTGATTGAAATGTTTAATTCTAACTCATTCTACCTGATTTTGATCAGTTATTTATTAAAGTTACAAAACACAGAGGTTTTGAAAATATGAAGTTGTTAAGCTACTTTTGGAGCTGACTGTACCTCTTATACAACATGCAAATATCTTTACTTAAATTCAACTTTATTTAAACAAGTATTTTATAGTAATACTATGCAATTTTTATTCATATATACAAAATCAGAATCAAATTTATGCATTTAGGTCAAATATTGACACTTATGATAATCGTTACAATTACTGAATCTACCACTCGCTCGGAAAGGAGGTAGAAGCCTTATGAGAAGAGCTAGCAAGAAACTCACAGTGGGTTTTTTCTTAATTATGAGTCACGGCTATCATTTTAAAGATCTTTGACTATCGTTAACAGTAGTCAGAAGCTTGAAAGTCTGACAACAAGTCTTACCGAAGGGTATCGTGTTACAACCCAGGTAACCGGGTTGTGGAGGTCCGATAGGCAGTCGCTTCATATAAAATACTGGTATTCAGCTGCATGCGGTGAAACTGGAAGTCAAATCCAACATAGTTGGAAGAAAGGCTAGGCTGTTAACAATAATTTCAGCTATAAAAATAAATATATTAAAGTAATGAATAAGCAATGTTATGTACGTTTTAATTGTAACTAGCTGACCCGCGCAACTTCGCTTGCGTCACCGAAAAGAGAATGGGTCATTATTTTCCCCGTTTTTGTAACATTTTTCGTTGCTACTTCGCTCCTTATGGCCGTAGCGTGATGTTATATAGCCTAAAGCCTTCCTCGATAAATGGACTATCTGACACTGAAAGATTTTTTCAAATCGGATCAGTAGTTCCCGAGATTAGCGCGTTCAAACAAACAAACAAACTCTTCAGCTTTATAATATTAAGTAGGTATAGATTATGTCCAAGTAATTTATTTGTGACTAGATTTATTTGTAGTCCCACTGCTATTACTCTTATGTTACTGCTTTTATTATAATTTTATGTTTATGAATATTTAAATCATGTAGTAACAAATGTTTTAGTTTTTACGATTTATTAATGGCATAGATTTAAATGAACGCAGTAATTTACAGATTAAATTAAGAGATAATTTAAGCCTCTACAACGTGCTATTAAAATGTAAATTAAACTATAAAAGTCTTCTTTATGAGATAACGATATAATTTTCTAGAATACTTGAGATTCCTACACTAAGATTTCACAACGGAAATACATTATTTGTAAAAAATTCAGCTTTCTAGCTATCACGGTTTATGAGATACAGCCTGGAAACAGACAGACAGACAAACAACGGAGTCTTAGCAATAGGGTCCAGTTTTACCCTTTGTAAATATCTTTTCAAAATAACTGAGTTTCGTACCATCCCTGCGAGTGCTATTTGAATTCCTATCGATTATGCATTCGACTCAGTGCCGCGGTCAAACCATTTATTTAGGGGATCCGCGCTGACAGCCGCCATTGTTCACCAGCTCCCATAAGTATACCTGCCCTCGGTCTAGATAATAGCATGGAAATATTTCATGCGATGGCTTAATTTTCGTGTAGTTTGGGAAACTATGTTTCAATTGCTACATAACTACGTATTTGGAGTATAGCTAATTATGACGTTATAGTTAGTTATGTGTGGAGTACCTATGCGTCAAAATTATTATAAACTCATTCACCATTACTCAAACATACAAATTCATGCTTTTTTCCCATATACGTAGGCAGAGACCAAAAAATGCCACTCGATTTGCGGTGGTTGGCAGATATTAAAAATAACACAAATTAACTTCTATACGAAGTTAGAAGACCTATTTAATCATAGCACAGAAAAGTTGCATCAAAAACCGTTTAGCAATTTTTGCAACAGTAACAGCAATATAAAACGTAATTTCAGATAGTGCACCCGCTTATTTATTATTTTAAACATTTAAAATTTTTGTATAAAATATAGCTTAACTACATTAAAAATTAATTATACAATTAAAATAAAGCTTAATTTTATTATAAACTAATAATACCTCGCTTTCAATTTAAATTACATCGCGTGCAGTTTATAGCCATGCATGTTCAGAACTATATTTAAATTAAAACAAGTTGGTGCTTACCAAGTTTTAATTGTGTGCTTTAAAGTATATTCATAATCATTAAATATTTTAACGCAAATATATGTGAACATAAAATTATAACGTAATTAAAATTCATTTAACATTTAGCATAGCGAACCAAAATTATTATTTGAAGTTTCTTTTTGAAAATGTTTCCTTTAGATACTGATTTTTATTGAGATACTAAAGAATTAGGTTTGGCTTACCTGACTTGTATTATACAAACTTACACACGCGACTCCGCTCGCGAACATCGCGACTTAAGAAAATTCAACTGCATTTTCATATTTTTAACTATCTGTTTCAACTAAACCTTTTCCGTGGTTTATACAGTCTGTTGCAATAAGATATTAAATCATGGATTGATGATTATTTTAACATTTTTCTACTAAGAAGCACCATCTAAACATCGTCCACTATTCTATTCCAATAATTTAAAAAAGACAACACCCGCATTAGGAATAGCTTTTGTGTTGCGGGGACTTTTACAAACATACATACAACAGACACAAAGTACAACCAGACCCGAAACAATTATTTGTGGATCGCACAAACAATAACTGCTCCGACGCAATGGTAGCGGCGTGGCAACCTAAACGAGGTAGTCCATCTAGAGCACCCGTTCTTATAGCACCTAGCATAGTCCACAAAGAGAACCTGTCAAATATAGGTTTGTAAGGCCACTGCGCCACGGACAAAGTCAAAAACTATTTTTACTTTACAGCTAGTGACTAGTCTTTTATCGTATTGGCACTTCATTTCTGTATAAACATTATACCTCTATGATGGAGAGAGGCTCTACAAGGCAGTGTTCAGCGATTCAAAGGCATAATAGTTGCGTGTCGCAGTTTATTTGTTAGTACACTTGCATGACCTAGTGGCGTGTTCATACGGTGACGATTAAATTGCTCTCAGACTAATTTATTATTAACTAGCTCTTAGAAAAAAGATTTGTAAGTAAGTAGTAAATGGCATGAATTAACCATGATTCATAATTCTCGAACCGGTATGGCGTTAGCAATTAAGATTCTAAACGGATTTAAGACTTGTGTAATTATGTTACTGATCTCAAAAAGTCCCCTCCTTTATATAGTTAAAACGTCATAACTATCTCCAGGCTAAAACCATTAGCGCCAATCTGATAAGGAATTTGGTCAGAGGCATCATCATAAAAATATCATAAAGCTGACATTATACGCAAAACTATTTATTTCTGCAAAATCAAGTCCCGTCTGACTAAACTTCGACGCATCCAAAAACTCTATTGTTTGTCCGAGCACGCATCCCATAGCGTCGGCAACAAGAAAAACAAAAGAGTGCAACAAAATTACTACCACCCGCTACTGTTACCGTCCCCAGCTTTACCGTCCCCACTTTTACCGGCCCCACTGTTACCGCACCCCACTGTTACTCGCTCACAAATTCCTTCTATACGTATTTGAAACACGAAAAAGCCTAAATTCTGCTCGGTTTTTGCAACGCCGTTAAAAGTTTATCGGCATAGACTTTGATTGAAAGTTAGGTGCTATGAAAAGTCCGTTTTAGTAGAGTGCATAGGTTTAGATATACTAGAGGTTTTAATAGTTATGTAAATTTAAAACCGACTAAAAAAGGAGAAGGTTCTCAATTCGCCTTTTTTATGTCTATAGGCTCAGATTTCTATCATTATTGTAGACAAGGTAGCGCATTTTAAAAGACTGTATCTCAAAAATGATAATTCCAATCTAATTCCTATTGGATTGAATAAAACCAAATGGAAAGCACCCGAAGCAAGATCTTTGAAATCACAAATAATCATCAAACATAAATACAACTGAGAATACCCTCCTTTTTTGAAGTTAGGTAAGTTAACATTTTGACTGCAACTCTATAACAGAATAATAAATCCTACTTACAAATGCCAATGTTTCTGAGTATGGATGGTTGGATTTATTTATTAAACATCTGTAACACTATTTCAACTACGTGCAAAAAACATATTACTACAAATTATTATATATGTAAGTAAATCTTTTCACGCAGACAAATTCGCAGGCAGAAGCTAATCTATACTTCTTCTTCTTATCGTATGGTTAGTGGTCAACCTAGTGTCAAAGTTGTTCAAGCCGCCCGAAGGCCTTTGACATGGCTTCTAATATTATAAATCTATACTATACTAATATTATAAAGCTGAAGAGTTTGTTTGTTTGTTTGTTTGTTTGTTTGGTTGTTTGTTTGAACGCGCTAATCTCAGGAACTACTGGTCCGATTTGTAAAATTATTTCACTGTTAGATAGCCCATTTATCGAAGAAGGCTATAAGTTATATATCATCACGCTACGACCAATAGGAGCAGAGTACCAGTGAAAAATGTTACAAAAACGGAGAAAATTATGTGTCTCTTATGTGACGCAAGTGAAGTTGCGCGGGTTAGCTTGTATTGTATAAAAAACTGACAAAACTTTCTATAAAGGTAAATATAGTATACGAATATCAAAATCAAATTGTTTTATTGAACTCTCGAACACAATAAAGTATTGATAGCCGTGCAGCTCTCAGCCCTGAACTCAATATTTGAGAGCGTATTCTCTAGGTATTCCCAGTTCAATGCTCTGAATCAAATATACGCGAGTTATGTTACAAGTATGTTTTTCAGAGATAGTTTTTTGAGAGATTCTCTGATTTATGAGTATTGGAACATTTTACTGTATGTTTATTTTAGTCTTAGAATGACTTGTACTATGTAATAACCAAAATATTAACGAAAGAAGACTGTTTGCGTATCTGCTACGCTTTTTTGATGAAAATGAGCACGAAATTAATTAAAGACCTGATATCCTACATACCTAGATATTTTTCGAAAATTTGCCACAAAGCACATCAGCTAGTTTTGAGCATGTAATATTTACAACAAACTAACTTAAATAAATTTAACCAAAACATAACGCTATGAAATTCAAAATATAAATTTCGCGTAAATATCTAAAACTATTTAACTACCTGTATTTACTGATGTTTGAAGTGAACAAGTTTCTAAAATAAATATAAATATCATTGGGCAACTCACACACGGTCATTTGATTCCAAACTAAGCGGAGCTTGTACTACGATAACCAAATAACTGATAAACATACTTATATACTTCTAAATACATACTTAAATAGATCAGTTTACATCATGTTCAGAACAGATTCTCGTGTTCATCGCACAACTATCAGTATCGCGTGGGGTTCGAACCCACCACACGCGGCGCTACGGTTCAGCGAGTTGTCCACGTTAACCACTGCGCCAAACGAGCAATTAAAACGTATTTTCCATTTTACCATTGAAATATAGTTGCTGATTTTGTAAAATGCATTTCTGAAGCCAATTCCGTAGGTTTTAATTAGTGTCAAGACTTGTTGCAAACATTTTTGGTGAAATGATGACGAATTTTATAACAAGTGGATGCGGTGAAATTGGGACGTAGATCACTGCTCATGAATAAAAAATTGGGCCAAGTGTGTTTCAGATTGCTGAAACTGTAAAAGTTCAAATTTTGGAACATTTTTGCTGTCTGAGTGTCATATTTGGATTAACAATTTGTGTCTGTTTTTATCTTATTATTCGTGGGGACCCGCTGATCTAAATTCAGAAAATGAAGTACCTATATTATTTTTCGGTAAACAAACAATCATCCTGAAAAATTGTATCCAAATCGGTTCAGCCGTTTTCGCGTGAAGTGAAAAGAATTTAACTTTAAAAACGTTATTTTCCCGTCAACGTACCTTAGAAATAAATAGTCTTAATATGTTTATTTCAGCTTCGTTTTAATTTTATTTGTATGACTATTCAAGCTCAAATAAGACTAGTTTATAAAGCAATCTTTATAAAACAGAATAATAACCTTTTCATCCCTCTAAACCAGCAAATCCCATTTAAAACTCAACTCTATAACACTTAAACTGAGTTCAAAAACATGGCATAAAAGTGCAATTGAGAGCGCGATGCATTTCATACAGCCCGTCAATATTATACATTGGCAAGTGTGCTCTGCGCTTTGAACATCAAAGCCAACAGCGCGAGTGTGCGCCGCCGCTTAATCCCGGCTAAACGCACAGCAAACATGGCGAACAAACAGACAAACAAACATGCGCAAATACGGGCAGCTATTACGCTAATTATTTCTTTAATTAGTTGTAATTAATTGATGTGGAGATATGATTTTTATCTTTTTTATGATCTAATTAATGAATTTGTTGTAATAGAAGATATCACCACAAATATATAATTTTATTTTGGGCTCAAATCCTACCCAGAACAAATATTTGTGAGATGAACAACGAATATTCGTTCCGGGCCTGGATATAAATGTACGTATTGAAGTATATAAGTATGTTTATTAGTTGTCTGATAACCATTGTAGAAATTCTGCTTAGCTTTTCTATCAAATGACCATGAGTTGTCTAGAAATAAAGTTTTGTTATACGAAAAAGAGAGAAAACGTTGCGTTCCAATATATTTTCTTATTTCATTAAATAGTGTGTCTCTGCCAACATTTATGGAATGAAGATATAATTTTATGTATGTTATAATGGTGTGTTCAAATAACATAGTCAACAGATATTTTCACGAAACATTTACGACTAAAATAGCGATTGTTTAACACAGTTTTAAAACTATTAACCTAATGAAAGCCATAAAAATAACCCCTAAATCTCTAAAGTTAGTTAACAGCAGTTATGTCCGAAAATGGTCATTAAAATATAGTGTTTTTGGCACTAAAACAGGTAGATTATCCAAATCGCAGCATTTATCATCTGAAATATATTCAGTGAGGATATGAAATAAACTCTTTTTAAACCATTAGCTATCACGGAAATAGAGAACAAGCTTATAAGTAACAAGGAAAGCGAACCCAGGTGCCATAAATATCTAAGTGTGAATCTTCAAGCATCTTCTACGCACATTGTAGATCTAAATAGTATAATAAACAAATTTAACTCATTAATATCCCACTCCTGGGCAAGGGTCTGCCTCCGTAATGAGAGAGGGGTTAGGGCTTGAGTTCACCACGCTGGCCAAGTACGGATTGGGGACTTTGCATAAAAAATAACTTTTTTAGGCTTGCAAGATTGCATCACGATGTTTTCCTTCGCCGTTGGAGCAAGTGATAATTATTTCTAATACAATCATAACTCCGAAAAGTCATTGGTGTGTTGCCTCGGGTTCAAACCTGCGACCACTTGCGTTGGAGGTGTCAACTTATACCACTCGGCTATCACTGCTAAACATTCGTAAGTCATTATTAAAAAACTACTGGGCTCAGATTGTAAGCAAAAAAGGAAGGGATTGATCCGTTGAATAAACGTTTTATTTTACGTTTTTCTTATTATAAAACTAAGTTATCACATAAAACCACCACTAAGTATTTTTGTATGTCCGTATGTCGTGGTGTTATAAGCTCGTTCTCTGTCCAGTATACCCATACACACCGTAACACAAGCTATTGAAAACTATTATTCGGTTTTGAACCGTTAGCGGAGTTATAGCAAGATTTACAGCGGCTATAAAAGTAGCGTATTTCTTTTTGATATACCTTTATTCGTGTGAAGAGTGGTTCATTGAGTGTACACTCGCCTCACTAAATAAACTATAATGGGTTTATTTCTGTGATTGAGTGATATTGGGAAGTATGTATATTTTTTATATTTGTTTCGTATCGTATCCAGGCTCTCGCTAATGAAGACTTAAAAACTTGTATGCTATGTATGTATTTGAATTACTAAAAGCCAGTTTCACCTCTGTTAGATAAGTTTTAGATAGCTTGTCATTTTATCTAGCTGATAGGTCATCTAACACTTACACTTACAAAAACAACTGTGAAACTGGCTCTATGAAAGTATCATAAAGTACATAGTACGTAGACACGTTTTAAGGAAACTTGCGTCGAAAAGTTATAAATACGAGAAAAAAAAACAATGTCAATTCATGTAAAACAAAATATGACACCGCCTTACAACTCAGTAGTGTCATTATTTTAGCGCCATAATACGCAACAAAAAAAATTATGAATAGATAGATAGGTACCCAAGATAAAGATCTATAAACTTTTATAAAAAATAGCTAGCCACAATAGCTTTGAAAACCAACCCAAACTTTAAAACAAAGACACTCAGACAGTTACAAATATGTCACAATTAAATCGTAAAAATACTCAACAACCTTTTTCAGTGCTTTTTGAAACGAATAAAAAGCATCTTTACCTCTGGCAGCCCGCCAGGCAGTCGTTTCTCAAAAACACACAAAAAATAAAACCCTCTCAGGAATAAGTTCAAAGCACTGAATATATCCACCAGCTAGTTTATCTGAGAGAAAATCAAAATGGTGAAGTATTGATTCTAGCTCTAAAAGAGTTACAGTTTATTTCCAAACTATTACTTTTGTTTTCATTCGCAAAATTTGATTGATCTTTAGCGCGATTCTGTACAACTATCGAGTATCGACAACCTATCGAGATATTTTGTACGAAAACCTGATCAGCGCCTCTAACGGGTGTCGTAAGAACTACTTTGGCAATACATTTTAAATGTCAAACTCTCGATACTCGACAGTACCGACTGTACAGAATCGCGCTAGTAGTCATTTCTTTATTTTCGTTAAACAATGTCTCAACTTTTAATCTTCGTTTAGCTTAAGACTACTCAATAACTGAGCATTATTAGTGCACAACAGAACAATATAATTAGCGGAACATCGTCGAGACAATTACGGGCGACGCCGGGCGACACAATTAGTTCCCGATAGGAAACAACCAATTAAAGATGTTCGCGTCGAGTTTTTAACGAAGTAACTAGATTGGCTATAATGTTGCTACTTGGTACTATTTAGAGCTCGTTTTAAAGTATTAGCAAAATAGTATAGTACACTTCTTTTAGTGTGTGGTTAGAGGTCAACGATTTTCTTTTTTAATTTTTTTTTTCGTCGGAGAAAGCCTTCGGGGTCGCTGTAAAGGGTTGACCCACCGGTTAGGTCCCCGTCGCGCTGGGACTGCGCAAGCCGGGTCCGCCATAGAGCCCACTTAAAATCTGATGAGTGTCCAACCGCTTACGCAAAGACGTGCGCCGGAATCCCCGCTATAAGCTAGTACCGTTAGACGCACGCCATGCGCGGCTCACCCGCCTACAGAGTTAGTGGTCAACCTAGTGTCAGAGTTATTCAAGCCGCTTGAAAATCGTTCTACGTGTCCTCTGGAGCACGCTTTACTTGCTTTATTATTAAAACTGTATTTTTCTTAACGTTATTTTGTAAAAAGGCAATAAAAACAAAGGTTACATTAAATAATTCCCTAGCATTTAACTTAAATTAAATTCTTTATATAAAGGATATCATATCTTCAGTAGCTGTCAATCTCAACTTTACATTCCACAATCAGTTCACTGTTGAGAAATTTCACAGCCATTTTACTTAACAAGAAACAATCTAGAGAGTCCAATAAAACAATATTTCCTTTATTTAAAGAAGCGAGCAAAAAGTCCCGACATCTGCACAAACAAATCTGCGAGCAATAACAAGTCGAGACAATGGCAAGTAAATCATTTTTATGTAATTCTCGTCCCCAGCTTCGTACAGACGACTTAAGCTTGACTAGAAGGGGTAGGATCACTGCCCACCAACAAGCGAAGCGAAAAACCACATAGCTAAATTATTTTTGTAAAGTCTATAGGTATATTCTTATGTCAAAAACTTTTCATATGTTGAAAAATTTCGTAGTTTATTAGTCTTCACGTGATTTGTAGATTACTGCATTTATTTTTTAAGATATCTCAAATTAGATTTGTCATCGCACCGCATACACTTAGTTTAAATTTCTCTGAAGATTCAAATATTTTTTTGTATTGAAAGATTATATTTAAATCGCGAGATTAGAGTCATATATGTATATGTATATTTCTTGTCGTATGTAGAGGTGGTATTAAAATCCTAATGATTTTTTTCTTATTTTGCCCGATACTCCACTGCCGAGTCCACTGGTCGAAAATCAAGGTAAATCAACTGTATTCTTTCTTACTGGACTAAATATAATAGTAACCTTTGCTCGCAAAGGTTTGGGAACAAGTGATATTTTTCGTAAATATGTATATTACGCAAGGGTATGGCCTCTCGCTTACTCGTAGTGGATAGTAAGCCTTAAGCTTGACTAGGAGGCTTATAGTGTTGTGCTGTAAGCAACTTGCAGTTGTCCGCCTTAGTTTCTGACAGCACTCGCGCAAATCACAGGCTTTCACGGACTATAATGGAAAACCTACTATGTTGATTAGTTTATCTGAAGTTAAGACGGATATTGAGGATAAAAACATAAAGAAATACTTGAATATATATCCATTTAAAAACCTGTTTGTTACTACTTATTATGTTATTAGGCGTACCAACTGGCTCAATCGTAACTTGATGTAATAAATATTAAAGGATTTCCTTTCAAAATTATTTTCATACTTAAACAGCTGTCGTGCAAATACATTTATAAATCCTGCCTTTACAAGCATTTATTGACAATAAATGTTGAATAACGAAATTCTTAGTTTTATTGGTTAATTATCGGCATTCATATATATATAGAAACCTTAAAAACTTTTATGATATTGCCACGAAATAGCACGTATACGTTTACATAAAAATAAATATATTCCTGTTTCTGCATTTCCGGTTTTAGTATCTATTTTTTTATAGCATAATATGCTAGAACTTAGTGCTGAAAGAGGAATACTCCAAATAAAAAATATCTATCAGCCAAAACCGTAGCCCGCAGCTAGTCTCCAAATCTTTTGATCGTCCCAAATTAACGATAATCATATTTCGTGATTAAAAACTTAGACGGGCGGTGAAACATTTGAGAAAGCTTTCAATTATGAACAAACTTATTTACAGATCATTAGGAGATGTTCGTTTAAACTTGACGAGAACAATGCCGCCGGCCATTTTGTATACAACACACCGCTATCTAGCTGTCACTTTAAATTCAACACTTTATTATAATTTAGAATTAGTTCTTTAAATATTCCAAACTAAGAGCTTGTACTATGGTAACCAATAACTGGTGAACATACTTATAAATTAACAACCAGGCTCAGAACTAGATACTCGCGCACATCACACAAATATTTATCCCGGGTGGGATTCGAACCCATCAAACGCGGCGCCACGTTTACTGCGGCGAGGTGACCACTTTAACCACTGCGCCGAACGGGCAGTTGCTATATAATTGTTTGTAGTATATAAAATATAAATATCAAACAATTTGTTACAGATATAGCGGTGTTCAAAATATTTGTGGTGACATAAAAAAATCTTGACCAAAACCTCAATAGGTGATTTTAACATTTTATACCAAAAAGGTCTCGTTAGGGGTCCCCTAATAATATAATTTGCGTGGTTGTTTGCACTAATTATCAACCAATTACTGTTAATGAGGGCGAGCTGTGTTTGACGTTGAAACTCAGCCGGGATTTGCATATTATGACTTTATAGGAGAGGTAAGAGATACCTTGGAGAACAAAGACTGGTCAATAACCTCGAGGTCATAGGATCGATTGCTGGATTGGGTAAACAGTTTTTTTTTCTGGTTGTTTATTGTTGGTCTTATCAAACCATGATACTTTTAAAGTTATTTAGATATTGGTCGCGTCTTTGCCAAAAAAAATGGCGTGGTTTGAATGTTTGCATTAACACTACAGAAATTGTTAAAGACATTAGAGATGATTGTTATGCTCTAAACGAAGCAAGTCAATTGTACATAGCTTCATAATAAGTTATGGATACTCGTTTGTATCAACCTAGAGCTTTATAAAGCAAATGATAGGCTACATTTTATTGCACGAGACTGAATACAGACTTCCTGAAAAATGGGTGCATTATTTCAGGCAGTCTGCTATAAAATATAAGGAGTCGCTTTTAAATTTATTGCATATCTCCGCGTCCAATATTTTATATTGCAATCCAACTCGGTTGCCATGCCTTTGAGAACATCAAAACTGATTTACCGCCTCGCCTCCATGAGCACGTGTCTTTTCTTATATTCCTCAGCGAAAAATATCTTTAAAATGTTGGCAGCGCTTCCCCGAGAACATATTTCAGGCATCCATTTAATTTTATATCAAAGTGCTACGAGGTTGCTACAAATTTGCTACGAATTCGCTACGAAGTCGCTACGTATTCTTGGAACATAATACAACAATGTTTATAATGCCAGTTTGTTGTTGAAATAGGAAACAATTGTTCATTGTTTCTGAGTCTGCAAGAGTTCGGAAGGAATAATAGAAATAACTTCAACTTTGTAAGCCGAACGTTTCGTGTGTTTTCAACACCTCAAGACAGTTCAAAGCATTCAAATTTAATATAATTGTACATTTTACCAAGAAATCTGTTACCAAAGATCTGCAAATGGCTTTTTAAGCGGGAAGAACTAGGAAGAGGACGACTAGCTTAAATATAATTTTATCATAAAACAATACTGAAACTTTCAAAAGCAGAATAAATAGACGTCTCTTAAATATGAATGCATCCTTACCTTTGTCATCACTTTGCATCAGGTGAGATAGCATTTAAATGCCAATACCAATGCCAATAACACCCACCTTTACTTACATACTCTATCGCACGTTCTTAAGAGCATTCATGATTTCGCACGGGAAAGCAGCGCGCTCTTCGCTCGCGATTTTCTTCGCTGGCTTGACAGTTGAGCGCAACGCGTGGTCTTTCCTTTCCCCTTGCACACGCGTTCTTTCATGTGCGATCGTTGTATCATGCGCCATAGAGTCTATGTGTGAACGTGGCTATTCATTTTAAAAAAAGTTTTACTTTTTAATCACAAAAGAATAGCTATACAGTTTTCAGTAAAGACATACTTCACATTAAACTTACAAAATGATTGGAAAAATTAAGAAAAACCTTTTCACACGGCGACTTCAGTGGCAAAAGGTAGTAAGTATGTAACGTCTTCAACAACTTTATTCTAATCAGCCTTTATCTCAAGATCACGTCCCCCCTCAATTAAAGTGAATGACCTCTCGAAGGCTCTCTCCTGAAGTTAATGTAGCAAGTCTGAGGGCACTGCAGCTTCCGATAACTGGATGTTCCGGCTCGCTGGATACAAGGTGCATCTTGAAGGAGGCCCTATATCTAGAGACTTCAGAAGATTTGCAGATGTAGCGACTGGTTCTATAAATATATAGTAAAATTTTCACTATATAGTTTGTTTCAACATTCATGGTATTGTCACAGTTAATAGATTGTCTGGGGGATTGAGATTATTTTCTATAATATTATAATTTACTTCGGCTTTCATAAAGCAAGTTATAGTTTCATATTTCCTAGGTTGTTAAAGTATTGAGCACTGCGAATCTATATAAATAAAAATTAATCATCGAAAAGTATGTACGCGCATAATTTTTGATCAATTCAACTAAATTGGATAATTCTTTTTTTAATATGTTTGTGACTATATGAGATCGATGGGATCAAAATTTCCACGGGAACGGAATAAGATTGTACTTTACCCGGATGAAATCGGGCCAGTCCGCTAGTTTTGTATAAAGTCGCTTTTATTTTGCTACCATGGGAGGGTGGATTGAACTATGACGTACTTACACTATTATACATAATATATTTTATTTAATGCAGGTCATTTGAAAAAGCCCACGCCATATCACACTACATAAAAAGCATCCAAAACGACAAGCCAGATTTCACTCTAGCATAAACAAACACTATCATAAAGATAAGACCGCGATAACACCACAATTTCAGTCTCAAAACTAAACCTCCCCGGTATTTCAATTACCAGCACTTCAATTACAGCCTCACTTAATTTCAGCAGCCGCCATAACGGGAGTACTTTAGCAAAAACCTCGTATTTTACAATTATTCCCATTACGACACTCATTTTTCCCTCTCATGAGTCCTTTGAAACGCATTAGAGGGTCCCAATAAACTGTCTCGGAGGAACGCGCGCATAAAGAAAGCTATGACGTAACAGGCAAAACGTTTGCACCAACTTATCCTTTAAAAAACTACATAAAAATGAACCTTATGCCTCTGTGTTAAGGTTTATAAGTGTAGTATCTATATCGTGGTTGTACTTGCGACATTTGGCGAGTGAATTGTAGGAAGTACTCGGGTACATCCGACGGATGTGTTAACGGCAGACGAAGGCTTCCACTAAAGTTTGGTAACGTTTTGAAATCTTTTGATTGTTTCCAAGTATTGAAGGTTTGGGTTTGTTTTAGTCTTAAACCTTTGAATGGAACTTTAAGTGGATTATTGAAATGAATACATGTATAGTACATGTCGGTAGTATATACTAGAAATAAGAACAAAATTTCAATAAGATCAGTCTATGTATGTACTCGTCATATGCCTCGGTTGATAGTCAAGACTACGTAGTAAGCTCTTTACCAGAAGGTGCTGCATTTAGTGTTCATTTGTAACTATCCTTATATTTTTTCTGACAAACTACGATTTTTCCCAACCTTTACTTAATCTCAGGATGAATATACATTATTGACATTCGCTGGGCACTTGTGTGCTTAATTAACAGCTGATCTTAGTAGCATACAAACTGCATAAAGGCAAGTTAGCATAACCTAGCAATGACTTATGTGGCCTTATAACAAACATCGCAAAACACTCTAAGTATAAGCAACGAAAAAAAATATCTCAGAAGTTCTAAAAGATTAAATTGTTTAGTTACAGTAAAAAAAACAATGAACTTTTTAAAATACGTAGTTCATATTGATCGCTGTATTCATGTATACAAATGGATGGAAGATAAACCAATTACCGTTATTCCCTGTTCCGTTAAATGGAGTATTTAAAACAACAACGCGATGAAATATCCATAATTTGATACAGAACAAATATGCGAAAAAGTTACTGTCTGTATATCTGCAAGCTTGCCATTAAACTATTGAACCGATTTTGATAAAACTTTCTATATCTATCTATCGTATGGTTAGTGGTCAACTTAGTGTCACTTGTTCAAGCCGCCCGAAAGGCCTTTGACATGGCTTTAACGACTGTCATCTTAATTGACAACAACCGGGACCAACCTTCTACGTGCCCTTCAAAGCACGGAGACGCTCAGTTCAAATACCACTATGCGGTCACACGTCTATAAAATGACCGCGCCAACGGCTGCTTAAAAGTAGATAATAGTTTTTTATAAACTGATTTTATGTCTATCTGTAAAATTAAATGTTTCTTAAGAGAACCTTGTAATTTTATAGAAACAAAATGCTCGATTTCCATGCGATTTTTAATTATACATAAAAAATTACAGTTGAAAGCTAATTAGCTATCTTAATTAACAAACAATAAAGACAGACTTGTATACAACACGTACTTGTTCTCGCAAAATATACAATTAAAGTACTATTGTTTGAATAGCACAAAGACTACATATCTGTATATATACATATAAATATAGCTGAATAGACCAACTAATCCATACAAATATTAAAAAAAGCAAAACTATCAAAAATATCCGCGTGAGTGGCGCCGCGGTAAAACCTAGTGCATATATAATTGGTTTACTGTTGCACACGTTGATCGTGGCCACTGGGACGGAAACGTACTTTATTTAATATACAAACTGAAAATATTTCCAATTGGTAATATGTGTGATTGATTCGATATATGCACTTTTTGTTAAAGTGCACTCAACGAGACGGTATTCAGGTAAATGAAATGGTTGAAAAATATATTTTAGCGATATTTGAGTTCATTATTTCATAAATACGAACGGTAAGGGCCTTTAACCCGATCTATCTTTGAACCCTCTCTTACTTCAGGATAATACAATACATACATAATCATGTACCTCGATTCTCTACCACTATTGACTACCGACAACCGGCTAGCTATCGAATTTGTGACATTTAGAATGTACTGCCAAAACATTTCCTACGACGCCCGTCAGAGGCGCTGATCAGAATTTCATACAAAATTTTTCGATGACAGGTCGGTTGTCGGTAGTCGATAGTAGTAGAGAATCGACCTACAGATACACCCGTAGGTGTAGGCAAAGGTGAATGAAATACACCCACGAAAGCCCCTGAGAATGTCAGTCTCGTTCCTGGGGCAAGCTTCTTTCCATATATACGTATACCAAGCACGTTACCAAACATCAGGCTAATATTAAGAATAATACAATGTTAATAAAATCTTAAAAGATCCAGAAGCACTTTACCCGATCCGGTAATTGAACCCGAGACCCCAGGATCAACAGTACCACTCCGGCAATAGATACGGTCTAAACTAAACCAGTTTTTAATCTTAATGTCGTCTATTTAGTACATAACAATAGTAAAATTTCAAAAACAGTAACAAAACAACACGTCTTCCGTTCTCCGAAGGTAAACATAACATAATAAATATAGGCCATCTTAACTCAATTATAATTTCCAAAGCTTTTGCCGCGTTATTTTAAATAAAGCGAAGGTTAAGGGGGAGGGGGAGGGATTACCAGTAATCCCTCCACTGGTGGGGATTCAGGAGGCTTTTTAAGAATCACAAATAATCGTTAAGTCACAGTGTTAGGTAGCTGGGCGGAATTTTGATGCATTGACTTTCAGCCACTTACTCTACTTACCAAGTTTATGTTTTCTTTAAATTTTGCTGTTTTTTAACCGACTTTAAAAAAGGAGGAGGTTCTCAATTCGACTGTTTTTTGTTTATCGTTTTACGAAATGTCATGTTCTTACAGCTGCTAAGATTAGATTCGATACCAGTTTATACGGATAAGGCTAATGTCACTTATTTGAGAATTGAGTGGACTAGTGATTCATGAATCAGAAGTATATCTACCTTTTGCTATATACTAAGTTGGTTCCATGTAGTAGGGGGCAATCTTATTGCCAGAAACCAGAAGTTTACTTTCTGATAACTGATAAATTGAAAACACACCAAACAGTACTTTGCCCGGCAATAGAAAACAGACCGCAAAACCACTTGGGCCTCGGAGGTAGTCAATTTATTTTTTAATTTTGTACTCATAAAAGATATTAGAAAACCGCACAGGATCGTGAATAAGCGTTTAAACGAGGCAAAGTCAGGAGATCTTGTTAGTAAAGCAATATTACCCCACAATAATTTCCCAGTGCATAAAAAGCGTTAGCCTTTTGTAGTCCCGTAGCGGCGTAGCTCCGTAGCACCGTAGAGGCGTAGCGCGGCTACGAAATTAAAACCGTCCACTCTAATTCAATTGGCGTGGTGCAATTCTGTTTGTCGTTTATTTTTTGTAGTGGAATGTAATTTTGTTATATTACTATCTGTTTTGCTTTTAATATGAAATAAACCAACTTCTAAGGGCGTAGAGGTTTGCATGACTATGTTAAATATTAATATTTTATGTAGAAGGTCAACTCCTGTTTCTTCACAAAATTATTTTTAAGAAAACATAATTGAAAGCGGTATCCAAAGTTTGAGAATCAAAAATATGTAAATGTTCCAATGGTGCCAAAATTTCTCGATAGCTAGCCGGTTGTAGCTAGTAAGAAATTGCCCTTCAGTCTATACCTAAGAACTAATTTAAAACATATTTTATTCAAACTACAAACACGACAACAGCTTCACTATGACAAGAGGTATTATATATACTTAATTATGTACTTTAACTGAGCAATATTAACTGAAACCCATCCACACATGAACTAAATCCCATTATTCATAACACGTAGTAATGAGAGGCCATGAAGGGAGGCTCGATTAATTTGTTTTCATTCAATTACCGAGTATTTGATCAGCATTGATCGTGTTTGATCATGTCCCCTCGTTCGTTAGGACATCGGCAGTGATTAAACGTGAACGTGATTCATGTTGGCGTGTGTTGTTACATTGTAATGCGGTGGTTAGGAGACTATTAGAGGAATGTTTTGCTACAAAAAGGACTATACTACTATCTTTAGTGTAATTTAATTAAAAATTTTAGGTTTTACTATATGCAATGTAATTAAAGAGATTTCGTGTTACATCACTATTGATGACCTTAATTTGACATTTGAGAATAAATTAAGTGCCGTAATTTAGAAAAAAGTGTTGCATGATATGTTGGCAAATGAGGTAGAATGTGTTAGTTACGTACGTTTAATTATATTACTAAATATAAAAACACACAGTTACAGTTTTTTCTTTAAATAATCTTCTTTTTTTATAAATGTTGGTATACTTTACATTTTCTTAAGTATTATTCTACTTAGTTTGCTTGCTAAGCGATATATTACTATATTATCAATCTGAACAAAATTACACATTAACATACTCAGTCCTTAAAACATTAAATCCAAATTTAGCGCTACATTTACATTCGTGGCCATAAAACTAGAACGACAATCTTCAATCTCAGTGAAAGCATATCACGGCATGATTACGTCTAAATTGTAATGAAAAAATCACAAAAATTTAAATAAAATACATAAAAGTTGGGCCGTTAAAAATACTGGGTGTCACGGGCATAAAGCCAGCTCGTAAAACTGAATTCAGGAATTATTGACATCCCCTGTCCCCCAGCCATGCGAGTACTTGCAAAGTAAAATGGAATTTGTTAAAAATTACCCTGTTTATAGGTGAAGGGTGGGTTTTATATGCAATTTTGTGTTGAGTGTAAGAGTGAGTTTGTAGAAGGAAATAGTCGTCGAGGGATGGAAGAAGAAAGAACAGATTGGTCTGTTTTCACTTGATACTTCATAAGGTTTGGCTTGAGGTTTTAATCTTTGTCTTGGATTTTATTTTATGTAAACAGGCAATGATAATTTATAGTAAATATTATCTTGCACTAAGAAAAGCTTTTCTATTACGGAGTCAAATATACAAACAGCAGCCAAAAAATACAACTTCTGATGGCAGTGCGCAACTATATTTAATTCGCAAAAATATTTATTCCATGAGAATAAACCCAAGACCTCTTGTCTCAGTGATAGCGACGAAACAACTACCTTAACCATTGCACCACAAAATCCATCAAAACCGAAATCTTTAAACCAATTTCTTTCCAACACAGCTTCCAATTGTTTCCACAATGTCATACCTCAACACTCAATATATAAGTTGTCAGATTAGTCTGTGTGTCTGTGTGTCTGTGTGTCTTTGTGCCTGTATGTCTGTGTGTCTGTGTGTCTGGGAGGATAGCGGGAGGAAACAGCGCAGAGCCGGCCAGTGTTCGTAATGACCGGCGATGTGAATCATAACAACTACGGGAAATAACACAAATAGGGTAGCACTATGAAGGGTGGGATGAGGCAGTTTTGAAATTTAAATCTGTTGGAATAATAGATTGGAAAGTAATTGGCGATGGGCGGAAACAACTTTAAATATTGAAGATACGCTAGTCAGTAAAAGAAAACGTGCATTATTTTTATTAATAACTGCATTCAAACATTTTTAATAAAGGTCTTCTTAATCCAAAAAATACTGTAATTGTATGTACCTATATACATGTCTTTTTTTACAAAATGGCTGAATATTTTGAATTAAAGGTATTAACGTAGTTAAAGGTCGATTATCAAAAATCGGCCGCATTTCGTCCAAAAATCAAACACAGCTTTATCTTAACTCAACTTATTCATATTAGTAAATTTTAACAACAGTTATCCGTGATAAAAGCAGCAACTAACCTAAGCCCATAATTCTACTATACACAATTTTGTTTGAAATACCTCATCAAAGCCGTATTCCATTCTTCTCACCTCCATGTCAGATCCGTCGTCGGTACAGTGGTTCTGATTGGATCCTCAAGACGCGTCCGAGCTGATTGTCCACCGGCGGTAATTGGACGGCACGGTACGGCACGACACGGTACGACACAGTACGGCACGATAGGAAATGAACCAATAATGGACTAAGATTATACTGTTATTGGAGCAATTTTGAATGTGTTACAATTTTCAATGAAACTGTGAATATATGTGCGAAATGAAATCAAATGTGTACTTCAGACGTTCAAATAACTTACATATGCAAAATCACGCCTTTTATACTTAAAGGGTAGGCAGAGGTGTAGGAAATACACCTACGTTTCGCTATTAACAATCTTTGTCCAATGTAATGTTTTTGTTAAATGTAACATGTCTAATGTAGAGAATATCAAAGAAGTAGATATACGATGAAATCGGTAAAAAGCATAAATAAATTGTATGAAAATAAGAACATTATGTTTGCACACGTAGTTAATTGTAATTTTATCTTCTAATTAAAATCTCGTGAGACTACTTAATTATACACACACAAACACACTTGACTTTCATCGAACAATTTTGTATAGGTACGTACTATATGCAATGTAATAATTTCTCATTCCCCTATTATTTGCAATAACATTCATTTGGATTTCAAAATAAAAATCATACAACAACTGTCAAACATTTCGCTAACTCACACATATTATTATTTATTTCCCAAAAGTTTGCACAATACAATAAAAAAAATCACCAGTTTTTTTTTCAAAACTTCGTACCGAACAAGCATACGAATGAAAATGAATTAACTTGGGTATACAATTAAGGGAATAAGTTAACAAACCCGTGGCACGTAAGCCGGGCCGGATGGCCGGACCGCTCGATTAGCCGTCCGGCCCGTCCGGCCGGTGCCGGCTATTGAAAGCAAAGCCGGCTTTACACCCCGGTAAGATTGGAAGAATTCTTTTAGTATCAATACTGGAGCCAGTGAGAAAATGCTGCTTGATTTATTTTTATGGGTAAAGAGTTGAAAAGGTTTTTAGTTACTCGTGTGGCGATGTTTACATGAGTGGTTTTAACGACTTTTTTCAGCTATGTTTACCTAAGTTGGTTTTAATATTATGGGTTTAACACATTATAATCTTATTCAACAATTAGGTCTGTGATTTAATGAGTAAGACTGCAGATTAATTACAATTATTCAGGTGCGTTTTCGATGTCGGTGAAAATAATGCTGAGATTTTATTTATATTCTATTAGGAAACGCAGGCAATCACATTTAATATTTAGCTTAGAGGTATAATAAACAACTTTAGTAAAAAAAAATGTAAAGGAAGATTATTTTTAGAATTTTATAAGTATCAGCCTAGCCTTTCTGCCAACGTTGTTGAAGTCGGCTTTCAGTCTCACCGGATGCAGCTGAATACCAGTATTTTACATGGAGCGACTGCCTATCTGACCTCCACAACCCAGTTACTTGGGTTATAACACGATACCTGCTACTTAACTGCAATACACTCTACACATACACACATGCGATGCTCAATATCGGAAGGTCTGTCCGGATAACATTCGAGCATCATAATCTATAATGGTGCCCTTAAATAATGAACGCGACGGTCGCAGCTGCGTCCTTGATGTGCAGCCCTGACCTCTGGGAGCCAGGGGCACAGCTTAGGGGCACAATCCCTTTATGTATGGATGTGAATAACGATGTGAATATAGCTCAAGTTGTTATGTCACTCAGTGAAATTGGCGAGCTTGCTTGTGTTTAGATTTCAAAGAGTATTTAAGGAAAAAAATATGTGTTTTTTCATGGATTTTTGCATTCTGCTAGCTGTTTAGTAAGCTTGTGTTTAGATTTCAAGGAGAATTTATATATTTGAGGAAAAAAGATGTATTTTTTTATTTGGTTTTAATTTTCTTTAAAGATTTTTTTATGCTTTCGATATTTTCCTTAATCGAAAAGTATCAGTGCTAATATACTATATTACAATTGGGTTTATATTATAGTACAAAGCCTTTTCTAAAGGTATATAATATCTCAACTATACAACACACGCTAAACTCTAAAACTACCTACCAGATAACAGATTTGGTATATGGTCAGGCTACAAGGTACCTCCATACATGCTCTAGTGACAGGATTCCGCAAGTATTGAAGTAGATTGAGAAATAAACATATTTTGTCGTAAGTATGTAATTGTGGAGGATTACTATTCTTTCAATAAGAACACCGGTTGCGAAGTAATATATTTATTTTATTTTCTTCAAATCTTCAAAGTGGACTGTATTATAAACTATTTACTATACACTGTTCATATACTTTACTATGTACGGTTTATTCACTATGTACTTTTCTTCTTTCTCCGATGAGATCTTCACTCGATGAGTTTAAAACTTAAACTTTACAATAATATTCTACACTATGTTCACTATTCACTATGTTCGTAGGTACAATGTTCTTTCTTCCGAGTGATCTGATCACCATGAGTTTAATACGTAAACTATACAATAATATTCGCTATGTTCACTATGTTCATACTATGTTCTTTTCTTCCAAGTGATCACCATGAGCTTAAAACTTAAACTGATGTTACGCAGCGCGCGTCCCTATTTATATAAACATAAACATTGTTTCTACACTAATCTAGAATCAAACCGAATGATCAAGCGCTCCGTGCCGCACCGCGCGAGGTTCGAGAACGCAGCCGTCTCACTCGCGCGTACGCGACTCGCCTATACGTCCTTCTCGTTCCATCTATTCGGGAACAGTCGGTGCGCTTGATCGAAGGATCGCCGCCGCTTACATTGTTCGCGATTGTTCTTTCGTACTATTCTTATCGACTAGAATTTTCTAATAATAATATACTTATTTCTACGAATTTCTACAATGTTCTACGTGCGTGAATGAAACGTAATATTTTATGCCTAAATATGATTCCATCGTGCACATTTCTCCCGCCGTCGCAACTCGCGATTAATTTGGCAGCACGATGGCTCCTCTGTTCGGTCGTCACTGGATGTACGTTGTCCGTGGCGATGTCCATGTCCATTTTCCTCGGTTGTAGATATTCCGATGTGCGCTGCTCCCGCCGGTGTTGGAGTGCAGGCTGGTGGCTATAAATCCAGCGCTGCCATCGTTGCTCGCTCAACACCGGCTTCTCTCCACCTTTCATCTCTTCACGTTTTCTCCAGGTAGGGTCACTGGGCGACCTTCCCCTTGTACATTTCCATGCTGCAGCTACGACGTGTTTACTATTCCCACACGGGTCATTGAACTGCAGCAATTGTCCTGTGGCGCGATTAGTGAGCCACTTGTTCGGTGTGGTCCGATCTCCGACCATTTTAATTTTCCATTTTTCAGCGGGAGCTTCATGACCGCGCAAAATACATGTCTTTACCATTTCCACAGTCGGCGGCGGCGGTATCTCAGCAGGTTTCGCTAACGCTAGCTGCACTTTCCCAATGTTCTTCCAATGGTGCAACAGCCGATGGTGAGACATGTTGCAGCCATCTTCGCCGCAAGCTTTTGCACGACACTTTTCACGCCTATGCGTGCTAAGCAGGCAGCGGAAACACAATCTACATTTCTTTGCAATGTCCCATCGTTCATTCACACTCGCGTTACGAAATTTACTACAATCGTCCAGTCTATGTTCGTTCATACATACGTGGCACTGTGGTTTCTTATCCACCACTGTATAAATTCGCTCGTACCGCGGCTCATTCATTGTCGTCGTGACGTTCTCGGATATTGCGTACGCACTACACTTGTCAACTTCGGCGTTCAGAAATGCGGCAAGTCTCTTTAAGTCCGGTACATCTTCTTTGTACTTGTAAGTGTAGTCGTACCACTTACTTTTCAATACAGGTGTGAGTTTGTCCAATGTAATCTTCACCAGCTCCGGGTTATACAAGTAGTGGGGCTTCTTAAGGGCCTCGATGGTAGCGACGATATTCGATACTTTGTTCGCGAATATACAAAGTTCGCGGGGTTCATCATTTACTCTCTGCAATTTTCTCAATTTCGCTATTTCATACATAGCCAGTGCGTCCGGTCTTCCAAATCTTCGTTCCAATGCCTCCATGATAGCCTCTGGATCCGGCTGGCTGTAGAGGAGACTGCTGACGGCATCACGAGCAGCTCCTTTCAAACTTCTCCTTATTCTTGCGATGTTCTCGACTTTCGAGAACATTCCGCACGTTTCTCGATAAGCAGCGCGGTACGCCAACCAGCTACTGCATTCGCCGGTGAAGATTGGCAGCTCCTGAATATACCGCGGTGCCTCTCTGGACATCCGCAGAGCTTGCACGAGCGCTTCCGTCAACAAAGTGACGTCCAGCTGACGCGCAGGTACTCCCTCCTCCTTGGGAGTATTCTGTCCTCGCCAAACAGGATCCTTCACCTTGGTGACCTCGTTCATGTCCGGCCATTCCTTCACTCGGCTGTGTGCATCATCTTCATCTTCATCCGATGATGAATCACAATTTTCTTCCTCGTCCTCGATCTCGGCGCGAAGACGCTTCAACTTTAACTCAGCGAGAGCGAGCTTCAGTGCGGCTACTTCCTCTTCGGCCGCAAGAATTTCTCGTCTTCGTTTTCCTGACACACGCGACGTCCCGCGTGACCTCGCACCTTCGGCGGTCATCGCAGGCGCAGCTGTAGTGGCGGTCGTAGTCGCGGTCGCCGATCCCAGCGCAATCGCGGTCGTTGACCCCGTCGAAGTCGCGGGCTCCAACATTGTCGCGGTGTTCAACATGTCTGTGGCTGGCGTGAGGGCAGTAGTAGTCTCCGATGTCGCCAATTCTTCCACAGATTTTCCTTTTCCACTTCGCGTAATAGGCATTCTTCCTTCGTTCAGGCACTGTTTCAATCCGGCGCTCGAAGTGACCAGCAATGTGGAGGATTACTATTCTTCCAATAAGAACACCGGTTGCGAAGTAATATATTTATTTTATTTTCTTCAAATCTTCAAAGTGGACTGTATTATAAACTATTTACTATACACTGTTCATATACTTTACTATGTACGGTTTATTCACTATGTACTTTTCTTCTTTCTCCGATGAGATCTTCACTCGATGAGTTTAAAACTTAAACTTTACAATAATATTCTACACTATGTTCACTATTCACTATGTTCGTAGGTACAATGTTCTTTCTTCCGAGTGATCTGATCACCATGAGTTTAATACGTAAACTATACAATAATATTCGCTATGTTCACTATGTTCATACTATGTTCTTTTCTTCCAAGTGATCACCATGAGCTTAAAACTTAAACTGATGTTACGCAGCGCGCGTCCCTATTTATATAAACATAAACATTGTTTCTACACTAATCTAGAATCAAACCGAATGATCAAGCGCTCCGTGCCGCACCGCGCGAGGTTCGAGAACGCAGCCGTCTCACTCGCGCGTACGCGACTCGCCTATACGTCCTTCTCGTTCCATCTATTCGGGAACAGTCGGTGCGCTTGATCGAAGGATCGCCGCCGCTTACATTGTTCGCGATTGTTCTTTCGTACTATTCTTATCGACTAGAATTTTCTAATAATAATATACTTATTTCTACGAATTTCTACAATGTTCTACGTGCGTGAATGAAACGTAATATTTTATGCCTAAATATGATTCCATCGTGCACAGTAATCTATATAAACATATACAATAAGGATTGATTTTCACCGTGACATGTGAACCTAGTCCCACAGTAAATCTATATTTGATTAAATTTGTTTCGTTCACAAAGTTTTTGTGTTCGTTCCAGATGCGAGCCCTCGCACAACTAAACTAATAGCAAATAAACCTAGTTTTGTTTCATTACTACTTATTTTCTACTGTTTCTTACTTTCTTGGAAGTCTGAGTGATTTTCTCGTGTTTTATTGGGTAATGGTACAAGAACTGTGCATGTTTGAAAGCTAAATACGCACAAAGTAAAATAGAAAAAATCGGTCGGCTTAAGAAATATTAGTTAAAGGGAAATTCTTTTATTATCAAAAAATATACCTATTGCCTATATTGACTATTCTAGAGGTATAACTTTTATGTTTTATCCTAAAAAAATGTTAAGACCTGAGTTGGCTGTCATGGCTTTCCGAAAAATTAAATTTGTTTAAGAAAAAACTAACTTAGGCTCTTCTTTTCTTTCTCCTTGCAGATTTAATTCAAAGCGGTCTACGAGTTTAACTATAAAAGCGATAAAGACAGCCTCCACATATACTATACATACGGATATATCAAAAACCTGAAACTTGTTTAGAAACGGCCTAGTCAGTAATAGCTGATTTGAACATAACATCAAATACCACACACTTCTAATAGTTATGGAATACCCCTAATAATAAGAATTCGATACCCGTACAAAACTCATATATTTGTTTTTAAGCCGGCTGTAAAATGCCGGCTGGCAAATGTTATTTTTAAGCCGGTTTGACTATTTAGGTTTATTTTTCATTTCGATAGATGGCTCTATAAATACAGCGATCAGATAAACAAGTGTAGGTTTTTCAAAAACCACAATATCAAAATTTCAGCGTGGGCTGAAAATAAACACATTGTCTTAAGTTTTCTTAAATGTAACTTTGTACACAAGTGGGCGTTGATTGAAACACAAAGAGTGGGTTATTGTGTAGCAAATCAACTTGGAAATTAATTACTATGGTAAAGTTTTATTGAAAAGGAAGTTGGGGATTGAGTACTTTCAATGTGTAAGTGGTTTATTTCTGAAACTGAAATATGTGAGTGGCAATATAATAATTTTACCCATTACTGTACCTCCAGTCTTACTGAAGGCTATCGTGTTACCCAAGTTGAAAAAGTCCAGTAGGCAGTCGCTTCATTTAAAATACTGGTATTCAGCTGCATCTGGTGGGACTGAAAGTCGACTCCGACATAATCGGAAGAAACACTAGGCTGATGATGACCTATCACTGTCCAACTGCTGGGTCCACCATGCTAAAGTGCGGGTTGGGAACTTTGCATACCTTCAAGAAATCTGCTCCGCCACGTCAAATAGCCACCCATCTATAGAATGTCTGTGCCGTGGTTGCTTCACTGTCTGATCGTTTACTGACTATTTAGCATTGACATTAATCTAACACGACAAGATATATTTAAATTCAATATCTTCAAACTTTTTAAACATCTTCTATAAATAATTAAATCCTCATTTTTGTGAAATCGCTGAGTTAAATCACCAGTTTTCCTTAGAAACATGTAGATAAGCATTGTGTTGTAGAGATGATATCTTACACAATATTCTTTATTCACTGCTCTGTATTACACCTCGCTTGAGCGCTTAGCAACGTTCGTTTAAGGAAATTATTACGTAGATTTTGTTTAGAGAAAATGTTAAACTTTTGCTTGAAAGTTAGATATTATTTCATACGTACAAATTTTATAATATTCAGTTTTATTTTTTTAATGACTAACACACAAAACGTGCCTGTGCAGAATAGTTGGATTTTGCAAATACAGGCTACATACATAATATCATACATAGGCTACTTCATTAAAATCATTTAATGTAACTTTATCTTTATTATAGATACGCGAGCAGAGCCACGTAACGCATCTAGTATATAATAATAAATAAATTTAACCTATTAACGTCCCACTGCTGGGCAAGGGTCTCCATCCGTAACGACGGAGAGGTGCCTTGAGTCCACCACGCTGACCAATTGCGGGTTGGGGACTTCGTATAAAATCCGTCTAAATAAAAATTATAATCCGAAATACCTACCCATCTACCGGCAGATCCGAAAATCATATTAAAAATGTGTACCGTCCCATGAAACTGGCCATGTCAAGTTGACAGCGCGATAATAGACACATGGCCGGTTATTTCCCCGGGGGCGGGCAGGCACAGGCGTCTTAGCGTTCTGCCTAATGTGTGCTATCGATTAGCATTGCTCGCCCGACCGGGGTAATGTATGGCCGGTGGGGTATTACCCAAGAGCGTGTCCAAGACTTGCGGATAGTGACTATGTCTTGGGTGGGAGTTAAGTTGTGAGAGGCAGCGATGTTTTTATTATGCTTTGGAGTTAATTTTTTACTTATATTCATTCTGTAGGATACTATTCCTTTCCGTAATTTTATTTTGCTTCAGGTGTTATTCTAAGAAAATTATCAACCAGCTGAAAAATTATATTTTAATATTATATTTTCAGTGGTGATAGTCAATCAAAAGTAAGAAAATAATCCTGTAACAAAGAAAATCAATATTTATTATGGTTGTAACCCTCTTATGAACGGCATGGTATATTCAAAAACCTATGTCATAGGCGTTCTTCGAAGGGCAATTGTGTTAAATGTATTTTATGTACTAAAATTATGAATATTGCCCAAATAACCTACATGAAATTCTAATTGTTTCAAGAGTTACGTAGACTTTGAACAACAAGACAAGCAAACACAAACACTATATTAATTAAATTCCTCCGACTAATCTCGAAGCTTGCATTCTGCGCTTGTGCCCAAACACCGAACAACACCATACGACGCCATACCACGCCATACTACCTCTCACAACGCCATACTATACCACACAGCACATCGATACAGGAACTTAGACGTGCACTAACTTTAAACTTAGCTTATCATACCCACTAGAGACTTGTTACACACCAGCTTATAGTAGGATACTTTTTAAAGAAGTTTGCAACGCGTTCGTGATATTGTATGAAAAATTAATTTAGCCGATAGTTTTAAAAAATACATTTTAATACAGTAATACTTTCTAGTCGTAGTTTTATTTCAATTATAACTACAACTTTGCTTATTAACTCTGTACCGTCCTGGAAGAAAATTGAAATCGTGACGTCATACTCATAAAAAAAGTTTATTGTATATCTACCAACTCATTTTTTTTCATGCGTTTGTATGTACCAACAAAGTTATGTGGCTCAAGATGTCTTGTGTTATCAAACAAATGCAAAAAGGACAAGTAACTATTAAAAATAATTGTATTTTTGTATCAGAAGTATTGTGTAACAACAATTATACAAACAAGTTAAGATCTAACAGGAACTCGTAATTAATTGCTACAAACTTACAAGGCATTTTCAAAAGCGTATCCCAAATAAAAAAAGAACACCATACAAAAAAAAAAGAAGCTTAAAAAACACACACGATCTTGGTTAAAACTCCTAACCTGAAAAGACAAGGAAATCCCGAGTATTACTAACATTTCCTCTGTAAGAAATAATTGAAGGCGTCCCACGAGACTGTTATGAAATTCAAAGGTTTCTCTCGCAGTACTTGCCAGCCATTTTATGAAACGTACGAAGGCTTAGAATGGCTATTTTTGGGCGTTTCCCTCGAGGTGTCCTGATGACAGATAGACTAGATAAAGGTCGAAAAGAAAATATATTTGAGTGTGTTTTTGACATGAATATTAAAGCTAAATTTGGTCAGATATTTTTTTAAGTTGGAATAAAACAATGACATTGCATGCTTTAAAAACTGCGTCATATAAGGTCCTTTCGTTTAGTAGCTGCAATAGCTCAAACAGACACACAATATTAGGACAAAGAAAGGGACAGCTCTATGCAAACTCAATAGAGCCATCCTTTAATTTTCTTGTATAGTTTTTGAAGGTATGCAAAGTCCCCAAACCGCACTTATGTGGTGGACTCAAGGCCTTACCCCTACCTCATTCCGGGAGGAGAGAGACCTTTATCAAGCAGTGGGACATGATGTTTTTTTGTTTTAGAAAGTAAATTGCTTACTCAAACTATGTTCCTAGATACACGTCAGTCTTTAACACTCTTCTTTTTATTTCAAACATAAAAACAGTTTCAACCATTATTATAGTCATAAGACCTTGGAAATACGACAACTACCCTGTTTAAGGGTAATGACCTCAACAACTGGAAAGGTCAAACCTTTTCTTCAGGCGATCCCTTAAACTTTGTTTCGCAACTGAAACTTTAGCAATAGAGCATGTAGCGCCAACTCTTGTAGGCATATTTATTTGTTACATTTATCACTGCCAAATTATACTTTGTCAGGACAAAAGAGCAGGCTCTAAAACGATATAAATAAGAATTGATTTGGTTTAAGGCAAAAAATATAACGAACTGCAAAGATTTGCATTAGAAATAATTACCAATAATTGTGGTGCAGGAAGCTTTCTAATCCTAATAACAGAGAATCCTAAGTTCGCGAATGCAGTTGAGAAGTGGTCTGACTATGGATCGAGTGCCACTATCGTGAGTCATTCAGGGGCTCAGACCCCAACAGTGGGAAAATAATGTAGCAATCGAAAAATATTACAGTAATCTTTTCAATCAATGCATCTTCAAAGTCAAAGTCAAATATGTATTATTTCATAAACTTTTGACAAGTATTTGAAATCGCAATTCTGTATAATCTGCACTGTCGAGTAACGAGAGTTTGACATTTAGAATGTACTACCAAAATTGTTCTTACGACGCCCTTTAGAGGCGCTGAACAAAATTTTCATACAACATTTTTTGATGACAAGTCGGTTGTCGGTAGTCGATGGTAGTAGAGAATCGAGCTGCTGTCTTAAACAGCTAAACAGAGAAAAACCTTTCTGTTTAGAGTATGTAGGGACACAATAAAACCGATTACCCAGTCTAAAATATAAAACAAAATAAACTTATTTACTTTCACTTTTAACTACATCTATCTTATGCAAGCACTCGCTTAGCATAACGCATAGAAAGCTAAGCATATTACTTATGCGGTGAAGGTGATGGTGGAAGACGAGGTCCTAAGGGAAATCACCAGAGATGCCGTTGAATAAATTACTGAGACTTAACTCGTGCAACTGACGTACACCTTGAGAACAGTGGCTTTTCTCATCTGTCTTGGTAATACTGTCTTTTTATTCAATTTGTAGTTTAAAATAAAGGATTTATGAATAAATTTGCTGATATCTAAACTCTAAACTGCTCTGCTTGCAACTAAACTGTATTTCAACATTTTATGGGTATTTTTTGAAGAAATAAGTTGTTTGTTTGATACCAAATATTCGAGTAACTTCTATTATACTCTAATGTAGAGTATGTAGGATGTAATGGGGGAAGAGGTGTACAAAATAGACCCAAATTCGCTATTAGCAATAATAGTGCAGTGTTAGTAGTAATATTGGGCGAACCTATTGATGCATTTAAATAAATAAGTATATTGAAGACTGAGCGTAACTTGGGTGTGCCAAAGACTGTTGAGTTTTTAACAGAGTCGTAGCTAAAAACTATAAAACTACTATTTATTTACAAAACTCAGTAGTTCAGTTCACAAGGTATATTGTAAGATCAGAATTCATATGTTAGCTCGCAGAGTGTTTGCAGAGCAGACGACAAACGTGGTCAGGCACCTCGCCAACTGTACAATCTCTGTTTGAATAAACTTGCACGGATTTACATCCAGGTATTCCTGTGTACGTGAGAAATGTAAGGGATTTGGGCGCTGAAATACGGTTAAGAAATTTCTAAATTGGTGTTGGCGACTGTTAGTTGGTGCTAATCGAAAAGCTTAAACTATTGTCCAAAGTTAGGAAAACTGTTCATTAAAAGTTAACCATGGAACACCTAGATCATGTTCGTGTACCTTGGGTTTAGCAATTGATTTTGTTCGGTAACAAAGTGTTACAAATGACGACCTAATAAGATGTGTCCGGTAAATGCCAAGTCCCATGCTAAGGTGTCCTAGTACCAGTACATGGGACTTAAAGTAAACTACGCAAAACGTGGGTGTATTCTTAGCCACAGTTTTCATTTGCTCTTTATAGAATATAGGCGTAATATAACTCAAATTAATTCCGTAGATTTTTTAGAGTTCGTCCATCAAAAACGACCAGCAGATATTATGTCAGACACCTTGAAAAATGTATATTATTTTACAAACAGTCTGAGTTTTAGTTCGTCTGTTATGAGTACTTTTCACATAAACGAAGGCTTTGATTTTAACGTTTTGTGAACATTATTAACATGCAAGCGACAAGTTTCCTTAAAACGAAATCGATACGTGAAAAGGGTTTGGTTGTAAATTCAGCGCGCCCTGGCAGACTGCCACAGAACTTATTGAGCTGCTACTAACATACTATATTTATAGCGAACCTCCATTTGATTCCACGTTTGATAATGGAGTAATGTAATGTAATGTCTTGAAAGACATTTTGTTTAATGACTTGATTTACTGATTTATTTACTTCTTTATGCTTCCCCTTTTTCAGTTTCTGTATTACATACTTACAGTAACATATAATAGGGACACAACCAAGCATGTTGCTAAACTCTTGAGCGTTGAGGTGACTGACTAGATGAAAACTCAGTTGTGACCGATTCTGATATATAAAACAATGTTTAATAGTCGTATACTCTATAGATCTCTGGTTGGTAAATACCTAGCTACTTCAAATAGTTAGTCATCCTATCCTATCTACTTCGACAAGTTACTATGTAATTTAGAAATCATATCAAAACACTTTCTACTTCGTTTCACTTAAAAAGTGTTAACTATACCCAAACCTACATCATTCTTTCTAATGACATTTACATGGATTTTTTTTGACATAGATACCTATATTTTGATTTTGGGGCATAGATTAAGCAGAATAAATTTCAATTATACAAAGTTGCTCTGCCAATTTGTGGTTTAGATAAATAAAAAAAACATCTCATGGTTGTATTCAAAGGCATATCTCGTGTTCAAATAAAACTCCTTCCCACATAAATAAGTAAATCGTAAAACGAAGTATTTCAATAGGATTGTGAAACAAGATTTGCCGCTTAATGAAAACCGCAGGCGTCTTCATTGCGCGCGCAAACACCGGTCTGTTCGGAAACCAACGTCCCGCGCCCTGGGGAAATCAGTGTCGACGGCCGGCGTGCGTTCAGAAACCTTTGTACTGAACTGTAATTATACTGACCACTAGGCTCAATGGCGTTTTTCTTGTGCCTATGATACTTTTAATTAGTGTTTCTGGATTGCTGTGTGGTTGAGAGTGCATTGGTTGAGTAGAAAGATGTTATTTTTAGGTATTCGTGTAGCTTTGTAGTGCTTTATTTAACCTAAGTTTAGTATACATTTTAATAAGGACATTTAGGACCTTAAGCCTCAGTCATTTTGTCGGTCAGTAGTTTACCACTGCGCCACGGAGGCAGTCAAAATTTTAATTTGTTAAGTTGTTGTGAAATTGGTTACCCCGCCGCTACCCGTGCGTCAGGAGGTATTGGGTTCGATTCCCAAACGGGACAATTATTTATGCGATCCACAAATAATTGTTTCGGGTCTGGTTGTACTTTGTGTCCGCTATTTGTATGTTTGTAATAGTCCCCGCTACACAAGAGCAATTCTTAATACGGGAGTTGTCTTTATTAAGGAAAAAAAATATACAAACGTTTACCCTTCGATAAAATAATGTATGCTTTTAGGAAACCCCATATCGAGGAAAGCTTTTCCTAAATGCACTTTCAGATTGTTGCAACACAATTAAAGTGCACCTTAACAATATTTTCTGCTAAGAATTCTGCAACGAATAAAAAAACAATAAAGCATCATTTTTATAGTCTGGGAGATAGATAATCAGTTTGCAAGAAATTAAACGGAACTCTCCGACTAATTGTTTTCTTTGCCAACTTAGTTAGGACTTAAGTGGTTTTCTTCAATTGTTTTAATACTGTTATCACTAATTCAATATGGTTTATACTGAGAGCCGTCTAGAGATAGGTAAAGTAGTACCTAAGCCATTCCGGTTGCAAATTGAAAAATCTACTTCAGTAAATGTTTATTCGTGAGATGAAAAGCAGCGTGAAATCTAGGTCTTGATAGAAATCATGCATATTAATATTAAATTAACTTCATATTAAATATCATTTTGGTTACTAGTCGTTAATAGTATAAAACATCATCCTATGGATTCAGGCATACAAAATAATGTGTCACAGTTATATCGTAAACTCGATCAAAAAGTTGTTAATCAAATATAACACCTCTACTTATTAACCATATAATGTATTAACCAAGCACGTTCATTAACATTTGATTGACGCTATTTTCCTACACGATTTAATTATTAAAATAAAATGACTGAAAGGGCAAACATTCCACGCAATCAAACAAAATAATGTAAAATCGAGTTTCGCTAATTGCTTTATTCGCGGTTGAATTTTCCCACAAAAAAGGCTAAAACGGAACGTAAAAAGAACAATGTAAAAATGGTTCGTTCAGAAATGTTACATTCGTTAGCGCTGTGATTGCGAGCACCACCCTTGCTAATGGTATTAATAATTTGCCAGATCATATGCAAAAATGGACGTGTTCGCGCGAATGTGTGGATCCACTCTAAGCCGGATTAAACCGGGATTATGTGTAGTAGATGCACTTTAGAGAGGCGGATTAAAATTGCGTTTTGTGCTCATACCTATGTGAACGTACTCGGAATATTACATAGCTTTTTTAATTAAAACGTAATGATTATTAGAAAAAGTATCTGCACCAATTACTTGGTCGCGATTTGTTATAATAAATCTTGTTATATATCCATAGTAAATCATTTTTCTTTATGACGTCATCACGCTAACTCAGTTGAAGAGCTTGGCAGAACATACCACACTCAAACGTGTCAATAAGCTCGTTACGGGAGCGGGCAACGACATGATAACCGTTTACTGGACACATTTTCACATTTCTACTTAACACCAAAAACTTTTGGACCTATAAAACCTGATTCACGGATTCGATTCCACCCATACTCCTTTTATCGTAAATATGGCTGTACAGACTAAGGTGACGTGAGGTGGTAAGGTTTGTCCTAGGTTTACTTCCCATGCAAAAAATATATGTTCTATTTTTCCGGTTCTAGTTATATTGTACTGCATGTCTATAATTAAAATCTAAAGCGTGACAAATCGTATTCATAGTGCAGGAAATATCTATTTAAAAAATATAGGTAATTTATCTGAGTTAGTAGGTATAAGGAACAAACTTAAAAGATATTAAGAAGCACGAAGATACATAGCCTCATAAAAACGAGGTCGTAAAATGTATCAGTATAAATCTGTAAATGAAATAGGTTAGATAATATTAAGTGCTATATCACGTGCAGTTACAGGTAAAAGATTTCATCGCATAAATTCAGTCGGAGCTCGAATCAGGAATGTAATGAAATGTATGGTAAAATATCGTTGCGTTATTAAACTAATGCGATATACTGAGGATGAGATTTAAAATGAAGTGATATTTTAATCTTTCGTTTAGAGAGAACATGAAGGGACGATACTTGACCACTTGCTTATACATATGTATTAAATGTAACTGGTTCTGTGGTGCTTCGGTAGTGTAAACGATGGCCATGGAGGTGTCGGTTTCAATTTCGGAGTTGAGATAAATATAAGTACCTACCTTTGAAATTTTGACAAAAACTAATTGAATGATGTGTTATGATAATTCTTGAAAACAGTAGGTATCTTTATAATCCTGTTAGCGCTACTGTCCCGACCTGTCTAAACCTATTCAGGTTTCGTTCTAACTCTCATGCGTATTCCACTAATGAAGAGGTTAAATATTTACAAAATCTAATTACCTCTGAAAAACCTAACAAGATTAGCCTAGTTCCCCAGTTCCTGAACGTTCGCAATGGCGGGCGACGAAATACCCGCCAAAATAAAAACAACATGGCCGCTCGTTACTCCGACACACGGTAATCCAATCTGCTTGATTCACATTGACCCTTTCGTTACGCCAAGACTGCGCAATCCAACGTATTTATTTTTCAACGGCTGATATGTGTACATAGATTTTATCCTATACTGAATATTGCAAATAGCTAGCTGGATATTTTTTATTGACCGAATAAATACTGCGTAGATTGGAGCTGAACGACGAACGGAGTTCATTGAAGAGAATTATTTATTGTGCTTCAAGTAATTGGCTGTATTTTTCCAATAACATTTCGTTTATGCTGTAAATGTGTTAATAGATGTTGGTAGTAAACTATTCGTCTACAGTTGTTTTTTAGAACGTAAAATCATCTATTATTAAGTATAAGTAAGTAGGTAGGTACCAATAGCATAACAGTAAGTAAAGAAGAGCGTCAAATCTAGAAAAAACATTTAGAGAAATATAAAACAGCTTATCGGAATATCGAATAAAATCCCCTCTGAGTTAGACGAACCGAGTCCGATAAACAAACGAATAACAGATTTGTTACATTTGGGAATCGAACCCACGACTAGTCACGCGAGGATACATTTTGGTTCCTACAAAGGCGTGTGCTTATATGTAATTATAAAGTTCTTATATACTTTTTAAATTTAGTGACTCATTGCATGCAAAATAATACCGAATAGGTATTTCGAAGCTATTCTCATTATACCTGCAGCCATTACGTTCCGATCACACAAATGCACATAAAATATTGCTATTTTGCGGGTATGTTGAGGTCTACGGCAACCACAATTTTATTGTACCGCCCAGTCGACAGACTAATGTGCGTTTAATTAACGAATTATGTAAATTTACCATTGATTTATATTAATTAATCAGGTTAGTGGATGTGAATTTAACACAGTTTATATTAATGACATTGTATTTTTTTAGTATTGCTTTATACTATTTATATCGATAATATACATCATATAGAATGTTCCGAGTGAAATAATAGCCACATAGATAATAGTTGAAATTTGTGCATTCTGCGATTTTTTTATGCTATCTATGCACATAATGATTGTACCTACCTACAATTATTTCCCAATTAAAAAATACTCAAAGATATATAAATTATTACTAGTCCAGCGTCTAAACGTGACGTTATAATGGACCAAGATCCCAGAGCTGCCAGACCTACGTCATTTTAGCAAAGCTGAAACTTTGAGGATTGTTAGTATAAAGGGTCTGTTAAGAGGTATGCACATCCACTACCTTGAAAGCGGGGCCGTTTCTGAGGTAGCGCGGAGTGAAGGTGCGTAAAAAACGACCCAACCTACGTTATAGTAGCAAAGTTGGTTTTCAGATATGTTATTAATGATATTATGTAGAATTAAAATTGACTATTGCCAGACCGTTTCCCGGGGCCATTACTTCTGCCAGACGCCTTAAATGTTATAAAAAAATGAGGTCAACTACGTCATAGTAGCAAGCCTAAATTTTATATATGTTATTAAAGGTACAATTTTAAGACCCCCTGTATGCGGACAGACCATTCCGCAGGGCCCTTCGTCCCCTAGACGCCATTAAACTTTCCCTATGAGTGCGAGAGTAAGAGCATTATTCATACGCATAAATGAAAAACAATTGAATTAAAAAAATAAAAATTGAAAAATTATTGAATACTAACTGACCCGCGCATCTTTGCTTGCGTCACTTAAGAGAAATAGGTCAAAATGTTACATAAACGGGTTATGTAACATTTTTCACTGGTACTCTGCTCCTATTGGTCGTAGCGTAATGATATATAACTTATAGCTTTTCTCAATAAATAGGCTATCCGACAGTAAAATATTTTTTTATTCGCACCAGTAGTTCCTGAGATTAGCGCGTTCACACAAACAAACAAACTTCTCAGCTTTATAAAATTAGTATAGATTAAAAGTACTTGGAATGTTTAGGAAGATAAGTAACATTATTTTGGGAATTATTTTAAAAATAGATATGGTTTACACTATTCACAAAAATTATGAAAAAAAAATTGTAGTCATTCATCATCATCATCATTATCTGAGCTCTTACTTCCCTCATCAAATTGAATATTTAAATCATCTCCACCATCGTCTTCATTGTTACTTGAATTCTCTGTAAAAAAAAATGTAGGTAATGATGTTGAAAACAGTTACAAGTAGGTATATTGAAATAATTTATAGTTAAAATAAAATACCTAATTCGTTTTCAAGTGATTCGCTTACGAAACTTGGCAATTAGTCACCATCAAACCACTTAAAATGATAATGGTTATCCTTTAGAACCCACCCTTTATTTGCTGGGCTTAAAATGCTAGGACGCTTTATATGAGCATTACTCCAGACACCCGCAATATAATTTGCTCGTCGAAATTGTTGAAGCAATTCAGATTTACAAGGAGGTAAATTACTTGCGTCGAATTTTTTAACATTTTGCCGGTGGAATTTCTCATTCAAATCGCCGACTGTATACGTGTTAATGAAAAGTTGTAGCCGTGCAGCATCTACGTCAATTAATCCGGGAACATTATATAACTCGCAGATAAATTTTTGAATTACATCAAATATATTTTGTTCCTTCGCTTTATCAATAGATAATTCAACTTCTCCGAATTGAACAAAAGCTTCTTGATATTCTGGCGATTTCTTTAAAATTTTAAATGGTCTGAGCTGAATTGATGTAGATGCTGCACGGCTACAACTTTTCATTAACACGTATACAGTCGGCGATTTGAATGAGAAATTCCACCGGCAAAATGTTAAAAAATTCGACGCAAGTAATTTACCTCCTTGTAAATCTGAATTGCTTCAACAATTTCGACGAGCAAATTATATTGCGGGTGTCTGGAGTAATGCTCATATAAAGCGTCCTAGCATTTTAAGCCCAGCAAATAAAGGGTGGGTTCTAAAGGATAACCATTATCATTTTAAGTGGTTTGATGGTGACTAATTGCCAAGTTTCGTAAGCGAATCACTTGAAAACGAATTAGGTATTTTATTTTAACTATAAATTATTTCAATATACCTACTTGTAACTGTTTTCAACATCATTACCTACATTTTTTTTTACAGAGAATTCAAGTAACAATGAAGACGATGGTGGAGATGATTTAAATATTCAATTTGATGAGGGAAGTAAGAGCTCAGATAATGATGATGATGATGAATGACTACAATTTTTTTTTCATAATTTTTGTGAATAGTGTAAACCATATCTATTTTTAAAATAATTCCCAAAATAATGTTACTTATCTTCCTAAACATTCCAAGTACTTTTAATCTATACTAATTTTATAAAGCTGAGAAGTTTGTTTGTTTGTGTGAACGCGCTAATCTCAGGAACTACTGGTGCGAATAAAAAAATATTTTACTGTCGGATAGCCTATTTATTGAGAAAAGCTATAAGTTATATATCATTACGCTACGACCAATAGGAGCAGAGTACCAGTGAAAAATGTTACATAACCCGTTTATGTAACATTTTGACCTATTTCTCTTAAGTGACGCAAGCAAAGATGCGCGGGTCAGTTAGTATTCAATAATTTTTCAATTTTTATTTTTTTAATTCAATTGTTTTTCATTTATGCGTATGAATAATGCTCTTACTCTCGCACTCATAGGGAAAGTTTAATGGCGTCTAGGGGACGAAGGGCCCTGCGGAATGGTCTGTCCGCATACAGGGGGTCTTAAAATTGTACCTTTAATAACATATATAAAATTTAGGCTTGCTACTATGACGTAGTTGACCTCATTTTTTTATAACATTTAAGGCGTCTGGCAGAAGTAATGGCCCCGGGAAACGGTCTGGCAATAGTCAATTTTAATTCTACATAATATCATTAATAACATATCTGAAAACCAACTTTGCTACTATAACGTAGGTTGGGTCGTTTTTTACGCACCTTCACTCCGCGCTACCTCAGAAACGGCCCCGCTTTCAAGGTAGTGGATGTGCATACCTCTTAACAGACCCTTTATACTAACAATCCTCAAAGTTTCAGCTTTGCTAAAATGACGTAGGTCTGGCAGCTCTGGGATCTTACTCTATAATGAAGAACGTAGTACCTTACCTAATATCTTGTGAGAGAAAAGTTTTAAAAAGCGCGCGCTGTTCAGTGTGACAAACTTGAAAACATAAATGATATGACGAAATGTAAACGGTTCATTTAACGCTTACCCTTTCCGAAATCTGAAGTAAAATCTCTTGTGTGAATCTCCTCTCTTTTTTTTAATAATATTTTTTGCTACCTATATAGTTATTTGCGTGAAACGGAACGTCAAAATAGATGATCTGTGCGATTTCGCCAGCTGACATTGACATATGACAAGTTTTTGTGTTCACTGTTCAATTCAATCACAAATAAATACGTAAAAGTGTTGTGTATGCTATGGCGTTGAGTTATTTTAATGAAAGCGAGGCTCCTCGGGACTTCCGCGTGTCGTCCACTGAGAGCGATGGCCATTACAAGAAATGTTTATTATGTTACACGGTCAAAAGGAACTTTTACTGTCCCGATTGCGTCAGGGCGGGCAATTTTGTACATTCCTCGATGCCTTACGCAGACAGGTACGTTCTTTTACTATTATTACGCAGTATTTTAACCATGCTTCTATATTTAAAACAGCTTGACTGTCATCAAATCGATAGGATGTAATTATTTCGAAGTGAAATTACGTTCGTTGTGTCGCAATATTTATTATTTAAGACAACATATGCGTCGTATTTATGTGTAAACAATGCGGAAATTCTCGTTAAGGCGATCGGATATTTCGAGATAAGTGGAAAGACGCACGTTTCTTTATGATGGACGACATGACAAGTCATTATGTTAGTGACATTTATAATTTGATTTGTGTTTACAAACTTACATAACCTTGAATGTGGAAATGAGTGCGATGTTCTACTTACCTATTATAATAGTTTCGTCACTTATGACTCAGGCTTTTAGTATCTATTATAAAAACATATGTTCAGGAAGTAATAGCTTAAATTGTTTTTTTTTAGTTAAGAGTTACCACACTTAAAAGTTAATCAATTAAAATAGGTACCTGTTATCTAGATTGTTACACTTCCTTATGTTAGTTATACTAAACATTTTACCTTCTATTTTCGTCATATACAAGGAAAGTAATCAGCAATAACAAATTTTCCAACATTATAAAATGTTAGCTACCTACCTATACGTATTTTAAAACATACAATTTGAAAAATATAGAGCCTAAAACAGTTATTGGCACAAAATTCACCAACACCTGACAAACTTAAAACATCAAATAATTTAACTATAAAAATTACAGATATTCAGAAAAACAAGCAAAACTACTCAGACTAAAAGCAAACAGAAAACACGTACTAGACAGATGCGAAAAACTATTATCATCAAAGTTAAAACGTGACACACTACTAACCGAAGCAAAACAGTCAAGAGACCGTCTTGACCTATTACGCTTAGCCATAGAACAAAGACGGACTAACATAGAAGAGAAACGCAAGGAATTAACAGAACTACGGAATTACAACAATGAATTAAGTGCTAAGTTACCGAAATACCAGAAACGTGTGTCGAGCGTTGGGAAATTAGCTCAGATGCAGCGCATGGAGCTTGAGAATAGAGTGAGCACGTACAACGATCAAGCAGAGTCTTTGGCAGCTTTACGTAGATCACGGATAAGGCAGCTTACGAAGTATATATTTCCGGTTTACATGAGCTATGATACCAGGTAAGTTGAAATCAAATACCTACTCTTTCTTACAGTCTCTTACATTAGGATACTTCACTGCTAAGCCAATAAGTAACTCTTCATAAACTGTCAAAAACACATGTTTGTATAAAAATATGGTGTAGTGACGTCACAGTTTCGTATTTTCGTTGGTATCAAATGAGTCTATTAAAAGGTTTCAGTCTGTAATAATTACAATTTCAATAGTATATATAAAATAAATTACATATCCCGTGCTTTAGAAGCACCTTTAGCTCCAGTACAAGTTTAATAACTTTTCACTAAACCAGTCAACTTTTTCTAATAAGATGATAGTAGTTTAGAAACTATATACAATCTCCCTTTCTAATAAATTACTTACAGTGTTTTGTCTCATTCGTTTACACAAAGTTTGAAATTTGATTGAAAGTGACAAAACATAGATTGACTTATCCATACTTACATCACCTAAATAAATATTTCATTATCTATATAGACCAGTTATTATCTTATCATGTAAGTGATTAAGGTCTGGTTGAAGTCTAAATCATTATGTTATCTGCAAGTTTAACATTCAGATATTAATAGCTTTTACCAACAATCTTACTTTCTATATAGTTTCTAATGATGAGAACTAAATAAACATACATTTATTTACTTATTTATGTGATAAAATGTATCCTATATGCTACTCCAATACCTATTCTATGATTGTGCCAAATTTTAGTGAAATCCATCCCATAGTTTTTACGTGATAGTGGAACATACAGCCAGGAAGACCCCTTGACCTAAATGTCTACAGATTTATTATAAGTATAGATTTACAAGCAATAGCCTTATCTCCTTCTACATGGTTATAACAAAATTAGTGGGTAAATGTATATATGTATTCAGTATACTCCTATCTACACTTTTGAGTATAACAGGCATGATGCTATGTATGTACATTAAACCACTTAAATAAATGCTTGTCTGAAGACAGGTTTTGATGAAAAAAATGTGAAAGTTGAAAGGAAATAAGTAAATTTCTTATTGCATGAATATGATGACTGCAGCACATAAGTCTCGGGTACGAATCCTGGGGTAGCCCTAAAAGTGGTCTTTCTTTTTCTTGCCATAAAATTCACATTGACCTAGGGTTAAATTGAAACTGGCCATAATCCAATATCAGCTAGGAGTATACTAATTTCTCTTTAATAACATGAATCATGCTTTTTTCAGTGACAGTATAGAGGACATGGAGTTTATAGGGGAGGACACGGAAGAAGAGCCTCCAAAGAAACCACAGCTACATATTGTAGCACCATGGATCAATATTGATGGTGACCATTCACAGATAAATGCTTGGTGTAAGTACTATATAACTTCATATACTTATAAATATACTAGCTTTCCGAGCGCGGCTTTGCCCCCGTGGAATTACAATTGGGAATATCCAAAAATCCTTTCTGAGTGCTTGTCTACACTTCCTAAGGAATCTTCATATCTAATTGCAACATTGTACGCTCAGTAGTTTCGGCTGTGCGTTACCCATCAGTCAGTCACTCAGTAACCGAAGAGTTTTATTACTATTGATGAATCTATAATTTGTTGTGGGGCTTGAATTTTTAAATCATATGGTGATTGTTTGTTGTAAATGACCTTTTACAAATTTGTTTTGCACGATTCTTTTAATGTAAATTAGTCACGCATATTGTGGATTATTATTTATAAACAAATTGAATAAGACAAGTTGTCGAGAAATCAACGTTATATTCTTTTTAAAGAATGGCATTTGGGACGTTATGTTTAAATTGGTCGCCACGCTTCGATCACTGCGTTAGAAAGTCGAGATGGTTTCATGCACGGCAAACTTTGTATGATCGGTTTTTATTAAAATACATGTTTCGAAACAAAATCAAACTAAGTATAAGTACCTACATTAAATTTGTAGGTTATAGGTAGGCTACCATGAAAATCATTGCCAATTATTTATTTGGGCACACATTTGGATATTTTATATAAAGTTCTGCACTGTTGGCAAGGTTGTTATGACGAAGGTATCCGCTAAGAAAGGAATTTGATCAATTCTACCCCCAAAGAGATAAAATAAGGGATGAACGTTTATCTACAAATTATGTTCTAAGTCACAAACCACGCGGGCAATAGCAAGTACAATAAAGATATTTCCATTTGCGTTGTTCCAGTACGTGAGAACAAGGAGTCGATGAGCGCAGGGTGCGCGCCGAGCCCGGTGGCGCGCGTGTGCGCCGCGCTGTCGCTGTGCGGACAGCTGCTGGCGCTGCTGGCCTGGGCGCTCGACGCCAGGCTGCCGCACACCATCTCGCTCAAGTAGGTACCACACACTACACAAACTTTTTACTTTGTTTATGAGTTGATTTTTGAAAAATATTGCTTGTTTTTTATGGGTGTATTCCCCAATGCTAGATTATGTTTTACTATAGGATTAGCTTTTGGCTCTATATAAAGTTTTATCAAAATATACAGAAAACAATAGCGTAACAAGAGACTTGTAAGTACCTATTTTTGTAATAAAAGTATGTACATATTTACTGTTCTACGCGAATGCAATGAACCAGTGTTTAATTAATTAGGTCAAACTAACTACAGTCTCTAAACTGTGTCATTAATGAACTAAACAACTGGAATTCGATTATCGCCAGTCGAATATTATAGAACAGACGAATAGTTAGTTAATAATCCAAGTTGATCCATAGTACCTACCTATAACCCGTAATAGTTAATGGATAATAGAACGAAAACGAAAGAAAGTTGACCACTGTTGACCCTAAAAAAAAACCTATATCTCAAAAAACTAATTAAAAACGTTCATTTGTTACGTTAATTAGCTAATTAGCAATGCTATTTTACATTTAATTAAACAATGATAAGTATAAAACTTATTTGAAGTATATACTGATAACAGCTTAACAAATATTGATAACAAAACTTATTATAAAACATTTTTATGTTTACAAAGAACGATGTTAGTAATAGATCGTTAATTTCGTCGTGTGGTTCCATCGCCTCCATAGCTCAGGGGTTAGAGCACTGGTCTTGTAAACCAGGGGTCGAGAGTTCAAATCTCTCTGGGGGCAGTATCCTTCAGAATTACTTTTTATACATTTAGAATATCTTTTTGTAGATTTTTTTGTATTTTTTTACAAATTTTGAAATAATTTGAAATATTTAAATGTCAATTTTGAAAAAAATATTGGTTAGTTTTAAGTGTTTGTTTTGTGAGGTGATTATGTTAGTATATGGTAAATTATAATGTTTAGCATTATATGTAGTAAATATAATAATTCAGTTCTTTTTATTATTTAATATTTTACATATTTAATTATTACTTGGTTTGTTCGACGTTATACTTTTTCTACTACTTACTTGTGTTCTTAAAAGTGGATATAAAATTAATATGAAGTTTTGATGAGCATAAGTTGTTAAAATGTGATTGTCTTGGTTAAATTTGGTCATACATATAGTGATGAAACACAAATTGCAGTACATGAGTGTATTCAAGAACTGTAGCTCGATTCTCTACTACTAACGACTACCGTCAACTGGTTAGTCATCGAGAAATTTTCTATGAAAATCTGATCAGCGCCTCTAACGGGCGTCGTAAGGACTATTTTGGCAGTACATTTTAAATGTCAAACTTTTGATATTTGACAGTACCGACTGTAAAAAATCGTGCTATTGGTCGTCATGTTTGAAAAGGCTCAAAGGAAACAGAGGGCTTATTTGTGAAAACAAATATTTGTTAAATATTGAACGTGTTCGCTTATGATCTTTTTCTATTTATTTAGGCATGGAGTAGCATGCCTAAAATTTATGTATCATAGTTCGATTGGCATTTTATAACGGACATAATAGCGACAAAAATTTCAACAAATATTCGTTTTCGTCAATTATAGTTAGGTTTTGAGATATTTGGCTGTCTTCGTGGTGCAGTGGTTTAGGTCGCTATGTACCTTTGCGTCAGGAGGTTGTGGGTTCGAGTCCCACGCGGAAAAATTATTTGTTTGATTCACAAATAATTGTTTCGGGTCAGGTTGCCATTCGTGTCCGTAGTTGCATGTTTGTAAAAGTCTCCGTAACACAACAACAGATTATAGCGCGGGAGTTGTTTTTTTTAAAAAACGAAGAATGGAAGTTTTTGTCGATTTTAGTCGAGTCTCAGATATAGTAGAGCTTTAGGTACGATAGCGTTATTTAATATATTATTTCGTATATAGTGAGTACTGCAACTGGCGAGTATCAGAGGGTGGAGTAACATGGCGCGCGCGCCGCGTGTCAGCGTGCAGCGCAGCACTGTGTGTACGCGCGCGCCTGGCGCCGCCACACGCGGCGGGCAGCACGCACCACACGCCGCATGCGCTGCAGGCGCTACACACGCTTGTGATAGCTGCTAGCACTGACGATCCCATGCTTGGCAGGTCAGTAGCTAATAACGTGACACTCCTACATTTGACTTTGGAATCTTAAAACCAAATTTTCGTATGAACTCTTCCATAGAAACGCAATTGCCTCTAACACGGGTCCTGCAAAAAATGTAATCCAACAGAGTAAGACATGACTCCGTGTAAACGCAGCCTTACTCTCATAACTGCTGACGCTACCTTGAATGTAACAATGTTCTCATCCTTATAATCTCTAAATAACTTAACCAATAATTTACTTAACAACTAAGTTAAAAGCAAGGTTCGTGGATAACGAAGTTATACAAGATTTAAAACGTCGGCCTATTTTATACAACTCTTTATCTTGGAAATTCATAGATTAATCATACAGGCCAAGGCTCTCTACTAAGTTGCTTGACTACAATAATCCCTTTCATATAGTTTACCGATAAAAACTTTATGATTCAATTTCTTCAGAGTTGAGTCATGGATGAGCGATGGTTCGTCTCTAGCGCGGTCGGCGTGGGAGGACGCCATAGCGGCGCTCGGCGACCTCGACACCGACGACAATGAACCGCCTGAACATCTACACTGGCCGGAGACCATGGAGGTACACACAGGCACTTCACAAACCTATTTAGCTTTAAGATTTTCAAGCAGTATTTTAATACTGTGTGCAAGAAAAACCCTCTTTAATGAAAGAAGTCATTAGCCTCCATTTTGGAGTCTGCTTCCAGTCTCAATGGATGCAGCTTAATATCAGTATTTTACATGGAACTTCTGCCTATCTGACCTCCACAACCCAGTTACCTGGGTTATAACACAATACCCTTCGGGACGACTGGTTATCAGACTTCCAAGCCTCTAACCACTGGTAACGATTGTCAAAGATCTTTTTGCAAATGACAGCTCACAATTCTACGTGCCTTCAGAAACACGAAAGAACTCGATATGTATAAGATGGTCACCCATCCACAGAACAACCTCGGCAAGTGTGGCTTAACCTCAGAGATCGATCCGCGCGTCTGTTTTATACAGATAAAATATAAAGATAATTTATTTGTCAATCGTGTCAATAAAGATAATTTATTTTGGTATAATAGGCATAGATTCTACAAGTTGCGTCTAAAACAGACATACAAATATTAATAAAAATATAGTTGCTATTATAAATAACTAAAGTTCTGTATTAATTCTAGATGGAAGAGCTATCATGCACTCCTCCCGCGCCGGCGCCGGCCCCCTCCCTCGTGACGTCAGCCGCCGCCTCACTCGCCTCTATGTGGCGAGTCTTTACCAAGTGATACATACATCTATATACATTACATACACTGATTTTGCCTTCGATATAAAAATATATAGTCGGGGAAAAAGTCTTTTCGCATTATAGTATGTATGAACTTGTCATAAAATCTATTTGGCTTCAAGAGTCACAAATGAGTACACGGTTCATTGGGTTTCTTTCAGTGAGCTCGTGACGTACCCAAATATCGAGCTTTTTGTGTAGAGAAAAGATTTTATTACAAGTTCATACATACTATTATGCGAAAAGACTTTTTCCCCGACCTAATATATAATAATATTATGTATTAAACACGAGTGAATATACCATTGTTGTAGTTAATTTAAATACAGTTTTAGTTAAAAACTACTGAGTCAATTTTGTTAGGACTTTCCGCAATGATAGTTTGGAAGCATGCTGTATATTCAGAAACAATATTCTATCGTGTATTTAATGTAATACAAATACAATTGTCTAGTCCAATACATAAATGTAGACATTGTAGATAACTCTATGTGATTCAAATGTGTTGTTTATAGAATTTATCAAAATACATCTATACCTAATATTATAAAGCTGAAAAGTTTGTTTGTTTGAACGCGATCTCTTGAACTACTGGTTAGAATTGAAAAAATCTTTTATTATTGAATAGCCTATTTATTGAGGAACGCTATAGGATGTATAACATTACGCTATAACCATGAAGAGCGGTAGTAGCAACGAAAAATGTTACAAGAACAGGGAAAATTACGACCAATTCTCTTTATGTGACGCAAACAAAGTTGCGCGGGTCAGCTACTAGTATATAAAATCACGCCATTTTTTCCTTAGAACATGAAGATCTGTCTTAGAAAAAGATCAGGTGCGTATACTCGTAACCGGCGGTCATGTATGACAACATGTATGTATGTGAATGAGACAAGAGAAGTTTGTTAGGATCGTACCAAGTGGCGTTCTTTGGTCTCTGCCTACCACTATGGGAAGAAGACGTGATTCTATATTATGTATGTATGTATGTACATACTAATATTACTTAGCTTCTAGAAATTTATTGAAACGCGAAAAATTCACTATTCGTTTCGTTGTCACACCTAAACTGCTGTACCGACTTGGATATGTTTGGCAGTCTTATAGCTTATAGTCTAAGAAATTTTTAATGGCGTTTTTATTAAATGTTGATTCATTTAAGAGTAACTATTGTTTTCAATATTACATGGTCATGACATTAATCCTAAAATCCTTATATTATATACTTGCAGAAACTAGCCCCAAAATGATGAAATTCTATAAACAATATCAAAAGTGTGTGTAAGTGAAATAGCAAATGCCATCAAAAACATTCTGTAAAAACCTCAAGTCTCGCCGTAAAAAGTTGTGAGATCTATATAATACCAAGTCGATTAATCTATTTAGTCTCTACTTAAAGGACCTTCTGTCTTAAGATATTACGTATGTTATTATCATGCCAATTTAAAAAAAAAACCTTTAAAACAAATAGACCGACCTGGCCATCGCATCATTTAATTATTAGTATGTATCACACTACACAGCACGACGAGAAGTTAATGCTCCTGAAATGTTAATGGCGAATTTGTGTTTTCTTGCGATGACCAAGTCGATCTAATTGTTTTAAAGGTATTTTTTTTTAAATTGGCATGATAATAACATGTGTAATAACTTAAGACAGAAGGTCCTTTAAGTAGAGACTAAATAGATTAATCGACTTGGTATTATATAGATCTCACAACTTTTTACGGCGAGACTTGAGGTTTTTACAGAATGTTTTTGATGGCATCTCACTTCTTTTTGTAGAGCGAACATAAGTCCAATTTGTATGGAAAGACGTTTTTTTTTCATAATTCAACATATTTTGCTATGGGAATGTTGTTCAGTTTCATGGGCTAAACACCCTTATCCACCCTATACCCCCTCCCCCGTTATGTCTCATATAGTAGGTACCTATTTACACCTATTTATTTTATTTTCTACTGTAATAATAATTCATTAACTACAAATGTAACCTTGTAATCTTATACATTTATATGGGATTACAAAGTTATTGTTGCAGTTGGTGTATTTAGAAAACTGGACCGAAATTAGAAAATATTAAATTTTTCCCATGATTAAGACACTAAACCCTATTTGTATTCTAAATTTTAAGCTTCTAAGTCTGCTAGAAGTACCTTAGACTTTTGATGATCGGTGAGTCAGTGAGTCAGTGAATCAGTGAGTGACAAAATTCAAAATTTTAACAAGTTGTCATTCCTAAACTACTGGTTCAAATTGACTGAAATTTTAAATATATCGTGTTTATACAATGACTAATTAGTTGCTGAAGATCCAGGCTTCTTGTTTTATCCACAACGAAATTATAGGGGTGTCAAAAATAGCCCGAATTGCTTCCAGAAAAGGATGTTACGGCCGTGCTGCTTTTTTTTTGCTCGACTTGCGGGGGCACTTCCGTGCCCCCAGATTCATTATTAATATAATATTTTTTACGTTACTAATTATGCACATACAAATATGTTATATCTCTCTAAGCTCCCCTACGCACTAGCGGTAAACTTGCCGAGCGGCTAACCGCGCGGCAACCCCCGGTTTCTGAGGCACATTTAGTTTTACTATTTAAAAGTTAACTCCTGCACTAAGAATTGCTCTTGTGTCACATGGACTTTAACAAACATACAAACAACGGACACAAAGTACAACCAGACCCGAAACAATTATTTGTGAATCGCACAAATAAATGCTTCGTGTGGGTATCGAACCCACGACCTCCCGACGCAGTGGTATCGGCGTGGCAACTTAAACCATTGCGTCACGGAGGCAGTCAAGTTAGTGGTAGTTTATCCATTCGAACTGTTTTTTTGTTATATGAGTTTAAACGCTATTGAATAGATAAACTACCGCTAAATGTACCTTAGAAACCGGGGGTAAGTGCTTTTACAGTTGAATATATAACCGCCGTAATTTTACGCACTTAACTGCCAATAGGACTAACCTCCGGTTTCTGAGGTACATTTAACAGTAGTTTATCTATTCAATGGCGTTTAGACTCATATTAAAAGGCTATTAAATAAATAAAATACCTAAGAAACCGGGCATAAGAGCTCGCGCGCACTATGGTGTGTATTGCGATTAAAATTGATCCATTTCAAAAGATTTTAGTATTAAAAAGGTTGTGTAACCAAATTAGTTTCGACTCAACAAATAATTTTGTTTATTTTATATTTCTGTGCATCAATGACATGAATAAATAATAGTTTTATATAAATGTGTTTTATTTAAAAGCAATAATTTTGTGTATTACCTTTCTAACTTATAAAATTCGTGTAAGCACTGATAAGTTATACAGTGTTTTGTCTCTTTCAACCAATGTTGAAACTGTATATGAGAGAAAAAGACAACACACTGTTTTACTTATCAAAGCTCACAAATTTATTAATAACTGACTTATTTAAGTGTAGGCTGAAATATTTTTTTTTTACAAATATTTTTGAACCAGCATAAATACAATTAACATAATAATTACTGAAAATACTTTACTTACATGTCTTCCGAAGTACTTTCGTTTTGCCAAAATAAGCGGTTACCCATCGCTTAAATGTCCACGACAAAAGTTGCTTAACCCACTGATTATATAACCACCGGTGAACACAACTGTTCGTATATTAAATAATCGTTTTTTTCTTTCGGAATAATAAAACAAGTTAAACAAAACAAAGTAATTATTAATATAAATAAATTACAAACGACTATAGAGACTAGCAAATAATACTGTTATTAACTAAATAAATGCACTAAAATGTCTTCATTATTATCAACTATGTCCTAGTAAGCACCAGAGGGCCTACTAAGGTCCGTGAAAACGAAAATTCGTCATATGTTATTTCGCCAGTGGCGTAACTATAGGGTGACAAGTCGGCAAAATGCCACGGGCCCCCAGCCGGAAGGGGCCCCCTATTAGAGGAGAATTCCAGCTCCCAACATGTATTATTTATCATACATGTTTTTTTTCCACTGCAGGGCAAGGGTCTCCTCCCAAACGAGGGGCAGGGGTTAGGCCTTGAGTCCACCACGCTGGCCTAGTGCGGGTTAGGGACTTTGCATGCCCTCAATAAATGTATTAAACAAATTTTAGACATGCAAGGTTTTACTTCACCGTTGGAGCAAGTGATAATTATTTCTAATGCACACATAACTTCGAAAAGTCATTGGTGTGTTGCCTCGGGTTCGAACCTGCAACCACTTGTGTGGGAGGTGCCAACTTAAACCACTCGGCTATGACTGTCTATGTATCCATACATGTATAGTAAGAAACAGTTCTGTCTTTGATTTATTTTTGTTACCTACTCAGTTGCATAAAGAAGTAAAAAATCTTTATAAATATAATTCTTCTGTAAGTGTGTATGTCACTGAACTTCTCTTAAACGACTGGACCGATTTTGATGAATTTTTTTGTGTGTGTTCAAGGGGATCTGAGAATGGTTTAGATTATTAAAAAAAGTTTAAAATTTTCAAATTAAAGACGTGTAGACAGGACAACGTCTGTCGGGTCCGCTAGTGTGTTATAAATTGGGGAGGGGGGCCATTGATGTATTTGCCACGGGCCTCGAGCGGTATAGTTACGCCACTTGTACCTGTTCTTGTTATAAACAGTCTCATATATTAGTGAGTGGTCACCGCGGCGCGGCTCTCGTCCATCGCCGGTATCTCTCCGCGAACGCCTCAGTCAACTGCTCCACTTGTTGAAACAACTCCGCCGGAGATAAGTCTCTCTGTAATGAAATAGAGCGTTAGCGATTTTTTTTTAAGACTTACTTTTTTTACTACTTACTATTAGGTACTACTACTTTTTTAAGACTACTCCCGCACTAAGATTTGCTCTCGTGTCGCAGGGACTTTTAAAATATAAAAAAACGGACACAAAGTGCAACCAGACCCGAAACAATGAGTCACACCAGCACATCAAAATATGACTATTAAATATACTGCATTTAATTTGTGTACTTATGCTGATAATAATAGTTTTTGTTTTATCAAAATCGGGTCAAGATTACCGAAGTTACAGCGTTATAAAGTTTCACTGCTTTTTTAAATTTGCGTTGCTTCGCGCGCTACGCGCTGACGTCACGTCGTGACAGACACGCTTGTTCGACTGCGGGTGATGCTTAGTTTTGATTTGAAAAGTGATTTGCATTTAATATTTAAAGAGTATGTGTATGTGTTATAAATTTATTCATCGTGTTTTTTGTAAAATCGACAACGCACGCACACAATCATCAACTAGACCCAGGTAAAGAAAGTTGAACTCGTATACTACTAATAATATTTTTGTGTGTAGTTAACAATAAAATTGAAAGTTTGTTACAACTGGCATTACAAATAATGAGTGTTACGTACCTACCAAGTGTAAATTTGGAAAACATAGTTTTAAAATAATATTATAAAAAAAAATTGTCACCCCTGCCTCTGACTTTAGTCAGGTTGATGGCTATCATATGAACGCATGAATCTACTCTGTAGGTAGTCTTATATGATTGGGTGTGTAATGAGAACTTTTAATTAAACTAACATTTTAATTTTGATATTATTAGATTTAATAAACATGGGTTCTTTTTTCAAAACAAAAAACCAACGCCAACTCAACCGCCGCGCTCGGCTCGCCGCCGCCTGTGAGGTCATTGAACTGCTCATTAAATAGTATCAACTGTTTAGTAGAAGTTCATTGCTAGGTAGGTATGAACATGATATGGCATCTTGATCTTGAGGAAGTGTTCAAAAGGCAATAAACTTCTATTTAACATTTGCGCTTGACAGTATCTGAACCGGGCTTTAAGTTTTAGATTAGGTGTCTTTAGCAAAAATATAAAACAGTTTACATGGTACATAAAAAAACAATTTTTGGGGTGTTTTTTCACTGGAGTTAGTGCACATAGGAACAATACAATATTTTCTAACCATTTTGTTTGTCCACTATAAGCAAAACAAATTATTTAAAGCGAAACCGCGAGAGACAACGAGCCTATGTAGGTATCGGCAAGTACTGACGAAATAGCAGTGTCACGAGATGACGTCACACGTCCGTGCGGCCGCTTCGCCGGAGTTTGATGCGAAGGCCATACTTTGACGTTTAATATCTCGGTCATTTTTGAAGATACGAAAAAAATAAAAACAGATTTTTTATCCTTGAAGTACCTAGTTTTTAAATATGCTCATAACAAAAATCATTGGTGTGACTCATTATCTGTGGATCGCACCATTAATTTTTCCGTATGGGAATCGAACCCACGACCTCCCGACGCAGCGGCGTGGTGACCTAAACCATTGCGCCACGGAGACAGTCAAGTTAAATGACCTGGCCAATGTTTCCTGCACCAAAACTTCAAGCAACCTAAGTTAACATTCACGTTGCTTCCCGTATCTAATTATACAATTATATAATAATTATAAAAAATAAGGACTTTTTTAACCTAATTAATTAATAATATAGTCTACTCGCCTGGTTCGATTCCCGTCTCGTACAGAAGCGCGGTTCATTGCACCCGTCTCGACTTTCTGGTTGTTGCATGGTTGCGTCACATAACCAAGGGGATGCCGGGCACTGCTGCTAGCAACCAGAATATTATCAGAAAACAGCGAAATTAAGGCTTACACACATATTCGGTTCGGCATTAATCGGCCTAGCCTAGCAAACCGAATATGTGTAAGTAGATGAACCCGATCGGCACAAGCCGAACAAGTGAGTCGAGTCGGTTTTGTTGTTCAATAAATATGACCGAGCCGAAAGTACCAAACCGAATATGGGTACAAGCCTAACTACGTGAGCTTTTTATATACTAATATAAAATTAGCATAATGTGAAAAAGTTATAAGAACAGTAATTCTCTCACTCTATCTCCACAAGTCGGTTTCTTCCTCAACAGGCGCCTCGGCGGTGTAGGAGCCGAGGAACAGCTAGCTATCTCGCTCGCACAGTACTGTGACTGTCTCTCTCGCACGTCGGGGCAGCAGCTTGGCGGCCGCAAACATTTAGAGCAGGACGGACGATTGTCGCTCGTTGATTGCGTGCTGCTTTGCTCTTCTAAACGACGTTGCAGAGATGATAGGTGCGCGTCTTTCTCTTTTAATAGCTGTTCTTGCTCTCTGTAAAGGGAAATTAATTAACTGTGTATTTTTTTACTCTGCGTTTGGCGGAGTCCTTAACGTGCTCCATTTTGACTATGGGATGTAACATCATAATATAAAGGTATTTTGCACGACACAACTAACACAAGAAGGGAAGGGCCATTTGGGCATGGCGCGCGTGCCATATGAAGTATGATTAGCTATACCTGCCCTAGTACTAACGTAAGAGATGACACTAAAAGCACTTAGTGACAAGTTAAATATTTTAATTTGTCACATTATCGTCAAATCACTATCGTCTTATTCCTTTTCATATTTCAGTGTGCGTTAGATGTCATCAGCTGAGTTTGGCGACAACCATCTTCTATTAAATAGTATGACATTCTCTTTTTTCTTGTGTTAGTTATTCCGTGGTATATTACAACGCAGAGTCAATGCTCTCGAAGAAAATGTATGACGAAAGGTATTAAATCCCATAGTCAAAGGCGGTTTATAGAGGTAAGTATACAGACGCGTGTCGGTCGCGCATCCTCCTGGCCCAGTGCCTCACGCCGCCCAGCGCCCGGCGCGCGTGGCCGCACAGCGCCGCGCCCCGCGCGTGCGCCTGCTCCAGCTGCGCCTGCAGCTGCGACACGCTGTGCTCCTTCTCTCTGACAACATTACGTAACATTGCATATTATATTACGTATATTCGAATGTGGCGCGGTCGGTAGTGTATGCGAACGGTGTTCGAGAGGTCTCGGTTTCGAATCCAGGGTCGGGTCAAAAAAAATATTTTCTGAGATTTTCTGTTAAGATTTTCTTAGAAATTGCCCGGAGTCAGGAAGTTGAGGTCGAAGACCTCCGTGCCTCGAAGAGCACGTAAAGCCGTCGGCCCTGTGCCTGGCCTCACTGGTTATGAGAGCAAAAGTATACAGAGTGTACCTGTGTATTGTGCACACACTTGGACGCTATAAACAGTCCTGCATCGATGGCCAGTTTCAATGAAACTGACCGCCGTAGCTGGATCAGCAAATTATTATTATTCGAAAGCCGAGTGGTATAAGTTCGTACCTCCCACGCAAGTGTTTGCAAGTTCGAATCCGAGACAGAACACATTATAACTTTTCGAAGTAATGTGTGTATTTGAAATAATTATCACTCGTTCTCACGATCAAGGAAAAACATCGTGATCGTAGGGGTTAGAACTTGAGTTCACCTTGACCTTGAGCTTCTATAGCAAGTACATAATGGTGGTGGTACCTGTAGCAGGCCTGCGCCTCCCGGAGCTTGGCGTCGAGCACGTGCACGCGTCGCTCGCTGTCCGCCAGCTGCGCGCGCCACTCCGCCACCTGCGACGTCAGGTACGACACCTCGCCGCGAATCGCGCAGTTCTGCACAACACACTGTATGGTAATCTATACTAATATTATAAAGCTGAAGAGTTTGTTTGTTTGCACGCGCTAATCTCAGGAACTACAGGTTCGAATTGAAAAAATATTTTTGTGTTGAATTTATCGAGGAAGGCTTTTGGCTATATAACATCACGCTACGGCTTTTAGGAATGGAGTTGCAACGAAAAATGTGACGCAAGTGAAATTGCGCGGGTCAGCTACTATAAAAATAATCCAAATGAAACAATCTGATTGGTACCAATCATAAAAATAGCGTTTAATCAGCCTAGCCGTTCAGCAAAATCAATGTGAAGATGAATGTTCGGGAAAATGCCGTTTGACGTCGCCGCGCCTTAATATTTCTACCGAATTGTGATCGGACCCGAAATAACTACTGACTAAGGACTACCAACCCACCTCCTTGCAAATCCTGTCAGCTTTCTGCAGCTCCTGCCTCAGTTCGCTGATGGTCTGTTGTTGAGCGGCACACTGTTGCTGCATCTTTGACAGCTCTTCACCCTTATCTGATAATAATACTGGGGAAAAAATCTTTAGTGATCACCATTGCAGTTCTTTTGTCGCAAAAGCAAAATGTGGGAATTATTTTTGCATTCCTTTCATCTAGGTACATTTATAAATATGAGACACTAAGTATAATAAAAACTACTTCTTGTTTTAAATGACATCGTTACATCCTGCAGCAATATGCTAAGACAAATATTTTTGATACACCAATGACTTTTCGAAGTTATTATTGTTTTAGAAATAATCATTAGTTGCTCTAAGATAACGTTGTAGGAAAACATCGTGATGAAACCTTGCAGGCCTAAAAATTTTTAATATATTTATTGACGGCATGCAAAGTTCCCAATTCGCACTTGGCCAGCGTGGTGGTATAAAGGTCTAACCCCTCCCTCCAGGAGAGACCTTAGCCAGGCAGGAGGACAATAACGGGTAAAAAATGATTTAATTTACTTTGCATCTGTTGTAACTGCATGGAGAGCGCTTCACACGTATTGTTGTTATGTCTTGAACCTTCGGACATTCTCTCCAACTCGTCCCTTAAACTTGCTAGCTGGAATTCAACACAGCACGTTTAACCAAATTGAATATGACAAGTCGTTAATTTTAAGATCAGTAGGTTAGCACGAAAGCAGCGCGAAAACTTACCTAGTTTTCTTGAAAGAAACGTTTCAATGAAACTGAAGTGGAAGGAGTGGGTGAAGAAATTTTGGATTTTTTTATAGTTTAGAAAGTCAATATTATTAACTTATTGATATTAAATATTGGATTACAACCAAAATTTATTATTATAATAATATTGTCCAAGACGATTGTATTGTCTTAACAGAAAATCTCAGGAGAAACGTTTCGGCCCGACCCAGAATTCGAACCCAAGACCTCTTGCGCGGCAGTCGTATACACTACCGACAGCGCCACAGTCTATTTAATTTTATTGTATGATCCAACAGGAGACGTGTAAAGAGTAATGGGTTGAATTTATTTTTAAAAGGGGACGTTAACTTAGTCATAGTTTTAATCAGTAAGGTACATACCTGTTGTTCTTTCGTATGTATTTCTTCTTTGTATTTCTTCTCGAGGTTATCCTTCTTCGTCAATGTTTGTTCTAATTCGTCTCTTCTTTGACACAACTCCACGATTTCTCGCTGAAACATTATTCAAAACTAAGCAGAGTTCGCAGTATCGTAACCAGACAACTGATAAACATACATATACTCTTCTGAATGCATAGTTACGTAATTAAATTTACAAAATAGTAGGTATTTTCCTTCAAAAGTTAATATGTCAGTTATTCACCGATAACGCTTCATTTTCTTGTTTTAATCTAGCATTTTCCTTCTCCAAACCACAAGTGCACCCACTCTGTAAATAAAATTATATTTATTACTATTCTGTTTTTTAATGAAATAGACGGTAAAAGTTGTTCAAGGGCAGCTTGAACACTTGGCTTTAAATTAAAAAAATAGACTCGATCTATCCCACGAGGCTTTACCATACATTACACCCTTCGGATATCTCCTGTTATCGGTTAGTTAATAACAGATACGTAAAAGAAAAAAATCTCTGTTTGTTGGGAGGCAACTCCCGGACTAAGATTTCGTGTGTCGCGGGGACTAAACATACAAACAACGGACACAAAGTACAACCAGGCCCGTAACAATTATTTATGCGCGCAATTGTAGTACATAGCTTAGTGTCAATTTATATTAAAATTATTATTGTAAACGCAAAAGTCTATAGTCTTTCACGACTTAGGCAGACACATATTCGGTTCGGTATTAATCGGCCTAGCTGGGTGGCAAAACTGAATATGAGTAGATGAACCCGATTGGCACAAGCCATACAAGTGAGTCGGGTCGGTTTTATTGTTCGATAAATATTGCCGAACCGAATACGTGTGTAGCAAGCTTAACCCATTTAATAGTTTGATAAAAAACATGAAGATTTTAAGTTAGACAATTTCTTTGCCAAAGTCACACATCAAAGCGGCTGCGAGAATGACTCAGTTATTTATAATCAAGTTGTCAGTTCCCTCCACATACAGTGAGCAGCTCTCTGAGCTTGAGGAGTTGTTCCATCACGTCCTGCAGGTCCTCCATCACTCCCGGCGCTGGCGTGAAGGACTCCTCACTGCGCTCCCACATACCCTGGCGGGGAGAATCAAACAACGTCAGGGAAACAGGTCATTTATTATCAATACATTTGTTAGTAAAAAAAACATTGTTAGTATAAAAAGCTTATGAATTTAAAACAAAAAGCTTGTAATGAAATCTTTTCTCTGCACAAAAAAACTCGATATTTGGCTACCTCACCAGCTCACTGAAAGAAACCTAATGAATCGTGTACTCATTGGGATTCTTGAAGCCAAGAGATTTTATAACAAGTTCATACATATTATAATGCGAAAAGACTGTTTCCCCAACCTAGTCTTATGAATTGTAATTTCAGATTATGTTGAAATGCTATGTTGTAATCGTGTATAAATTTTTAATGCCTCGAATATAAAAACTTAAGAGAGCCTGAGCTACGAATCTTTTACGTAGCATATCAATATCAAAAGGGCATATGTTAAGTCTTTGTAATACGATATGCGCCGTTTTAAAGTCGTTGGTCGTATAGCTTCGGAAAGATACATGCGATATTAGGACCTCATACACATACACTAGACTTTTCTTGTTAGTATTGCCATTCTTCAAAATGATTGTTATTCTATTTTCGTTTTACCGAGTCATTATTCGTTGATGTCGAACTGCTCAGAAAGTTCGATATTTCCATCTTCAGACTGTCCACTTCTAGAGCAATATCCTATAACAAAATCAAGGAGATATAACCGGGTAATTAATTTGTTTAGTTCTTTCTACTTCTTTTTTTTATGACAACTACCGCGCTTATAATTACTCTTGTGTCGCGGGGACTTTTACAAACATACAAACAACGGACACAAAGTAACAACCAGACCCGAAACAATTTGGGGATCGCACAAATAATTGTTCCGTGTGGGAATCGAACCCACAACCTCCCGACGCAAAGGCAGCGGCATGGCGACCTAAGCCACTGCGCCACGGAGGCAGTCTCTACTCAGATATTTACGAAACAAACTACCTACATAGCTCCAGCATTTTAGACGAATCTTTTACGAGTACAAGTTTAATATTTTTTCATTAACCGAGTCAACAACCCAATTTATTCACAATATTACCTGGCATCTATCAAGCGACCACTTCTGGTTGTCAATAACAGTCTGCAGTCGTCCGATGTGGTCTGCCTTCTGCTTGTCCATCAGACGCACGTCCAAGTACGACTTACGTAACATGTCTATTAGACTCTCCTGCTTCGCTGTCTGAAAGAACAGGGAACAAGTTAGAAAAGCAACAAAAAAAGTATAGTGCATTATTCATTTTACTATTACAATATTCTAATGTATAAGTATATGAAAGGACCAATAGTGATATCCCCGACCTGTAAGCGTATCACGTATCTAAGTTGACAACTAGTGTACGTCGAATTGATGGTCGCTATTCTGTACATTGCTGCTTTCACATAACTTGTTATTCACTTTGAAAAATATTAACCCGCGAAGAAACACATACATTTAGACCGGGAGTCAAACCCAAGATCGCACGTCTTAATCTGTTAAAGGTAACTATTTATTATTTTAGAAAATAAGGAATATCTACTTATCATATTATCTTATAGATCTGTCTTACCTCATAGAAACACTCGCGGTACAGGTCTTCAATGACACTGAGGTTGTTCTGAAGTGTATTCACTATGTCTGTTTGATTTCCACACTCCTAAAACAGTCTCGATCACATAACACACAGTAATATCGAAAAAAAAACAAATTTTAATTTAACCAAAATAAGGAGCAATTTTGTTATAGACGGCAATAACCGCTGAAGCTCTTCTTGAATATCAATCTTTGAAATATAATTTGTTACTTTTATTGTTAAGTTGCAATATTGAAATCCAAGTTTTAACAAAATGTTAATTCTTTTTAGGCTTTTTTTTCTTAAGGACATGTAACATACTCTACTATACAACTCGCACTTGGCCAGCGAGGTTAAATCAAGGCCTAATTCCATCCCCGCTTGGGAATTTCTTACCAAACGGGGAAGGAATTAGGCCTCCCCTTGCCCAACAGTGGGACAGTAACGGGTTAAAAAAACATATAAAATAAGGCTATTCTAGTAACCGTTTATATATTTAAATAAGACTTAAAAATATTTAAATATTATCATATAATAAAAACAGTACACTTACTGAATCTGCCGTGATGGAGACGTCGGCTTTCTCAACTCTGCTGTAGCACTTGAGAGTTTTACTTAGAGCTTGTATCTATAAACATAATTATATATTAATTTCAATACTTTTATTCCTTACTCAAGATCTATTCTGAGGGAAACCTTTGATTTTGGCAATCTGGAATTAAAAAAAAAACATCTTACCATGGCGGTCCACGTGCCATAATCTTACTAATATTATAAAAGCGAAAGTTTGTGAGTATTGATGGGTGTATGATTGTTTTTCTTTCACGCAAAACGTACACAACTTTTATGAAATTTGTACACATTAAAATACAGATTAACAGAATATGATAGGTACTTTTTTACCCCTAGAAATGTATTCACGCGGATAATGTCGCGAGCAGTGGCTAGTCTATCTTTATGCCAAATGTTTACCAAAATCAGTGCATCTATCACGAATTACATAGGTATGCACCGTACTACGCCAAAAATTTGAAAAAAAATGTCTCTAAATATAGCTAAGTTTAAGCAAATATTGGGACAACATCTGTTCTCGGTAAACGCGCAAAAAATGTGTGTGGGTGTCAAAAACGTTACCCTAAATAACAAGTTTCCTGTTTCTTTTTAAAAAGACTATATTACTTTTACTTTATACTGAAGAATTCTATTTTTGCATGGCGTTATTCCTTCTTATTGAGAGAACACGAAATAATTACAGATTACAATTCATGAGTCTTATCGCAGTAGTGTAGTGTCGCCCCCGATTCTTTAATTACTTTCCAAATTAACAGCTATTTGAACGTCTTGAAAAACTTTATAAAAACAGCATTGTACCCTATTTAAAATACCTTTGAGGCTAACTAAGTAACCTTATCTAAGAATCAAAATCGATGCACCGTGATTATTGCAGTATAATTTTTAATTTTAAGTAAGACCTTACTAAAAACATATAATACAACATATTATCTTGCCCATAACTGGTTTGTGGAGGTCTGATAGGCAGTCGCTCCATGTAAAATATTGGTATCCAGCTGCATGCGGTGAGACTGGAAGTCGACTCCAACATAGTTGGAAGAAAGTCTAGGCTGACTGACACAAACCATTGAACGATGGCTTATGCCTTAAAATAGACCTATATATCCTTTCTGACAGCAAGTAATTAGCAATATAAATAAACTTATAATACGATGGAACTAGCCGCACTAGTATAAGTAGTAGTGCTAAATCCTCACCTCCTTGGTCTTCCTCTCCAGTTCCCTCCGAAGCTCGGAGGCTCTGTCAGTGAGAGAACAGATGCGTCCCTCCGCCACTGCCAGGCTTTCAGCCTGCACGCGTATCGTCTCCTCCTTGTTTTGTAGCTAACGTAACATATAAAAACAGCATTTATGAAATATAGTTACATTACGCATACTACAATAAACATGATGACTAAGTAATACACTATAACACAAAAAAAGATTCTTCAAAATCCGTTCACAGTTGGCGGACAAATTGCGTAACAAACTTCTAAGAAGAAAACATCCTAATGTCCAATGGTTTATTGAATGACAGTAGGTAGCTCGAGACTAAAGAACGCTACTTGGATCCTTACATGCTTCACTTGAATCCTTGACAATTCATGGGCGAAAGTAGAGACTAGGAAAAGCCAATTTAATTTCGGCTAAAGTAAAAGTAATATAAAGCTTTATACTCACAATCTGTAAGGTAGACAGCAGTTTATTTTGATAGTAGTTAGCGCGAGAATTAGCATCACAGGAACCGGTGGCACTGTCCAAGCTGCAGGCACCACCACTGTCCTAAGAACAATACAAATATTAATTACTAGCTGACCCGCTCAACTTCGCTTGCGTCACATAAGAGAGAATGGGTCATAATTTTCCCCGTTTTTGTAACATCTTTTACTGGTACTCTGCTCCTATTGGTCATAGCGTGATGATATATAGCCTATAGCCTTCCTCGATAAATGGGCTATCTAACAGTGAAATAATTTTTCAAATCGTACCAGTAGTTACTGCGATTGGCGCGTTAAAAATAAAGAAAGTGATAAGAAGAAGTGACGATAAGGTTACGATTTTTGCGGCTACTTTTATCTATTTGTTGAATGTTCTTCAACGTTTGCCTTGCCGCTAGGAAATTTTAAGCAGCGAATTATTGCCACATAAATAATTCATAAAAAAAAATACACAACTAAGTAGTTACTTCCCATTGCTGGGCAGGAGTCTTCTAAGAATTAACATCATTTGGTACTTTCATTTCATATTATGACCTAGTGCGGGTTGGGGACTTTGCATTCCTTCTAGAACTGTTCTAAAGAACTCTCGGGCATGCAAGGTTGCAATGTAATAAGCAAGATTAATCTCTGGAAAAACTAGCCTCTCATACATACATTTACAATGTTTCAAAATAAACTTTTCTATCGAAAATATATTTAAAGATGTAACTGATGTTATATTTTAAATAGAAGGGTTGATGCTTATCAACCCTTCTATTTAAAATATAACTTAGTAACCTGATGTCGTTTTAATCCCACTTAAGTCTTGTCTTACGATACATAAAACTTTATATATTTAGAGCATCCTAAACTATCCTAAAGATAATCCATGTTGTTATTCACTAAACACGTACAATCAACCGTGGCATGTGTTTAAAACAAAATCAAAAAGCAGTGACTGACTGATGGAAAATGCACAGCGAAATGTTACTGAGCCTTGAAATTTGAAATTTGGTGGAGATTCCAGCAGTGTAGAGGAACACTAAGAGTGCAATTCCACGGGGGCAAAGCAGTGGGCGGAAAGCTAGTAAGGCCATATTTATATTTCAGTGGGTTTAGTCAATATGACAGAGTATAACACAGTTGACGGAGAGACATACTTTATTTATACTAACAAAAGCTTAAGCTTAAAGGAGCCTACTTCAAGGCTCGCATGACTGTCGCAAAGAGACATACTTTATTCACATTAACAAAAGTTTAAAAAACCTAGCTCAAGGCTGGAATTACTGTCGAAAGAGAGATAAATGATGTGTAGGTAGTTAGGTACCTACCTATATGCCTATGGAATTTACGAAAATCCTTTGAAAACTGTCCAAAAGAACCAGTCTAAAATTAAGTTCTGTGGTTGAACTATATTGGAGTTTATTATTAAGTTCTGTGGTTGAACTGTTTAGGTTTGCAATAAAAAATGATCAAAGGTAAGAAACCACTCGACGGTTAATGTATAGAGCCCATTAACGTCTGTATTAATTAGAATTTGGACTGTATATAGCGCCGTATTTTAAGGACATGAAAGAGTCCAGGTACTAGGCTAGTTTTTGCTTGATTTAGGCATTGAAATACTATGTCACCTATCTGATAATTCGATTGCAAGCTAGGTAAAGTGTTGTTAGGAATTTCAGTTAAAAGATTCTTGAAGGAAATTGGGATTAAGCCGAGCGATGCAATGTATGTCTGTTTTTTATTTACTCGATACATAAATTAAAAATATAAATAGATACCCAGACATAAAGTAATATTACATAGATTCGATCATGATTCAATACATAATTTACTATCTCATTAAAGTTATCGTTAAATTAAGTCCAACGGCCAGTTTCAAAGCTCACGAATAAGTGTCGGCCAACCTATCTTATAGACAAGGAATTCACGAAAACGGAACTATCAAAATTTCATCTGACAAATTATCTGCTAGTTATCCAAAGGCGTTAAAACCGGCTTCAAAACAGGCATATACAAATATTTACAAACAAAACTACCTCTAAGTTTGATGTTAGCCAATATTTACACTGAACCACTTTATGATCTCGAGCCAGCCGCCGAAAGTTGATGTCTTAATTGAGCTCAAGATAAAAATGATCAAACGATTTATAGCACTCAGCGGTTAATGAAAGAGCGCTATAACTGTCAGGGTTTGTTAAAAGGTAGCCTTTATCTGAACTATTTGTTTACTTCTGACGATACGGAAGAGTTTGGTAAAGCTATGTAGTTATCAATACCTATAAATAAAATTATTCACCGAAATATACGAAAGGTTGCATACCTTGCATGCCTGAGAGTTCTTTAGAACAGTTTTTATAGGTATGCAAAGTCTCCCAACCAGCAATTGGCCAGCGCGGTGGACTCATTCCAAGAGGATACCCTTGCCCAGCAGTGGGATGTTAATGGGTTATTTTTTTTCTATTCTACATTCATTCATTATCCCTACACGACCGAACAATCTAAGCATACCTTCAGCAACTGAAACGCGTTAACGACATGACCTGTAGATCGTTAACACCCAAACAGAATGAGTCGCCACACAAAAAGACAAGCGGAACGACACGCGTGTCTTGTTTTGTTTCCTGCTTTTAATGCGTTTAGCCCACAATTCTAACGTGTCACAAATACCTTTGAGTTTCTTTGTGACAATATTTTATTGAATTTCGTCACACCGTATAATTTCCTGAAGAACTAAACGTGGTGAGTTTAAAGTTATTTTTTGTTTGGACAGGTGAATATCACACGGATAACAAGGAAATAAAAGATAGCAGGGCCGACAATCAATCACAGCAACGATTATTATATAAATAAAAATAGTTTAGGAATTGAACTCGAGTATATTTACGTAGATAGCTGCCAATCGAAAGCATGACTTAACTTACTTAAAGAAGGAAAGTATAACGCATTTTATTATTGTACCTGAATCCTAATTACCTATAACAAACACACACAAGACCATAGAAAATCAAGAAACTTAACAAGGCAAATAATACTACTTACTTTTGTAACATCACTGTTATCCGAATCACCGAAAGTCAATAAGCCGTTAAACATCATATTTTAATACACGAACACAAAACCTGGACTTATAAATAAACCCTCTCTAACTTTTAACAACAACACAGAAGGCGAAACGACTCAACCAGAAATTACAAAATATAAGTATACACAAATACTATGTTTGAATAATGTTCAATATTTACAAATAATGTTTGTTTGTAAACGAACACACGAGACATGCGCGTGCGCCGAATGCGCGCGAGTAGATGCGCCTGCGCCGCGTATATTTAGAACAACGTAAATAAAGTTTTTGAAGGAAGCGCCGGTGGCCCACTTGTGTTCTTTATTCTTATGGGTTATGGCTTCACCCGATCACTGAACAGCGTGTTGTATGGTTACAGAATGATCGAGAATTTGTTAAACAGTAGGAAGAAGACTTAGGACAGGTACAAACATCATGAAAGAATATTGTTTCGTATCGCGTGAGTCTAAATAAATAGAATTAACCCATTAACGTCCTACTGCTGGGCAAGAGTCTCTTCTTGGAACGAGTGAAGGGTTGGGCCTTGAGTCTAGTACGCTGACCAAGTAAAGGTTGGGGTCTTACATACATAAAATCACGCGTTCTTCCCATAAGGGTAGGCAGAAATTAAATAACTGTATCGCGTAAGACTTGAAATACAAAACTTGAAAAGGATTATTATTCAGTTGTGGCTAATTCCTTGCTCATCACATCACCACACGATTCTACAGTTTCAGTACTTACGTGAAAAACGTCAGTTAGTATCGTAAGTATACTCAAAATCTAGATTTAGGTCAGGTCTCAATCTAGTACCATTAGTGCTAAAATGACATCCAGTTGTAAGCGGGAGCATTCGTCAATTTTGTTGGTTTATTGAAACTCCTACGCACTCGAATGATTATTTTGGTAAAGTGAATTAAGTAGGCGAAGGCCTTTTCCCGAAGGATTTTTAAAAAAACACTATTTAAATAGTGTCATACATACACACTACATCATTACACGCTTGCCTATAGGTGTAGGCAGAGACCAGAAAACGCCACTTGGTACGATTTTTACATACTTCCCTAGCTTCATTTACATCCATATATCTAGCCGTACAAGACCGCCAGTTAATATTTTAAAAGACTAAAGTTCTTTTCTGGCTTGCATTCTTTTCTAAAATAACCGAATGTATGCTTGCACAACAACTAACTATCCCAATCGACTTAAAACACAACCCGTTTCCGTGCCACTACTGGGCAAATGTCTCCTCCAAAACAAGAAAAGGTTAGACCTTGAGTCCACTTTCTAACCTACCCTCGAACGAGGGAAGGTTAGGCTTTAAGCCTACCACGCTGGCCACGTTGGGGACTTAAACAACATAATAAATTGATTCAACACCCTGTATAATCAGGTAGGTCATTAGTAAAAAGCTAGTGGCGGTGGTTTCCGACGCGCACGTCCGTTCGTTTCGTCACCTTACTGTTAAACATAGACACGAGCTCACACTGAATGCACCACAACACATCAACCTAACACATCAACAAGATACTACTAAATACACCGTTGATGATCGTTCTCATTTAAGATTTGATTCACCCCCCGGTTTCTAAGATGGATTTAGCGGTGGTTTATCTATTCAATAGCGTTTTAACTAAAAATAACGCTATTGAATAGATAAACCACCGCTAAATGTACTTAGAAGCCGGCCATTACTCAACGAGCAAACCTATAGCTTTAAAACGGAATTTCCAAAAGTGATACAGTAATGTATTTTTTAGTTTCTGAAATAGACTATATTTTTTTTGTATGGACTTGCGCTTTGCATGTTAATCTGCGCCGAAACGTCGGGCATTCTAAGGTAAAATGCCTGTTCACAATAAGTCCCCTATCCTATTATACATATTATTATGTATATTAAACATGCGACGCGAAAGTTTAAAAGTTATGAGTATCAAACATTCACCCATCCATACAAACTCTCACATTTATATTATTAGTACAAGGACTTATAGAATGTAAAATTACCTTGATCTTTAAACTCGAACTAGTTCCAGGTTCGGTCTTGACAAGCCTGGAAATAAATAGAAAGTTTACTATATAAATGACTTTTACTCTATTAAAACGTATATTTTACAAAAAAGCACTATTCTTAAACCTAACAATATTAATTTAATAGACTGAAAACTTCAATGTTAACTACTTATTCATAAAATATTTCAGAAGAAACTTACTGTATTCCGCTAGGCGACTTTTTTATTTCCTGAAACATATTTTCATGAATACTTTAAGTAATGAGTGGCATAGCGTGTTTCAGTCATAAGGTATTAAAAATGGAAGTTTACCTTCACATCGGAGCATAAACATTCATCGATATGTATCTTTTTCAACCTAAAAAATACCAATAATTTGTTATTTACTTCGTCTAGGTAATCTTAGATTATAGTTTTAATAGGTAAATACCGAATAAACTAAAGAGAGAGGCGTTTTTTACTCAACAAATGCTTTGGCCGTGGAACACGAACCTATGTTGATAAAAAAATTGTGACTATTTTAAGCAACAGAGATAAAGTAACTTATCTATGTGTGTAAACAATTAATCTCTGAATACACTTACTAAAAAGCCTATGCTTACCTGTTTCGCCTAAAGAAATTAGCGTGAACGCAAAGCACAATTGCTTACATACATTCATGGTTCCGCGTACCGCGGCTGAAGCTATTGTTAAAAAATATAGGAAGTTGTATGAAAAATATAAATTGACTTACTTTTTTTCACTGGACGACGCTTTAGCTGCCTGTAAATTAACAATATTGTTAGTAAACTTAAGACTGTTTACTTTTAATACCATAAGGCTTACTGCATGATGGGATGAGATATTAAAATTGTAGTAAAATTATATTCCAGTCGGTTTGTAATTTTTGCGAGAGAAATATCGCTATGTACCGTTATTGTAACTCAACGTTGGTAAATAAAATTACCTTCTTCTTGGAGCGTACACAAGTTACAGATTCTGCCTTTTCCGACCTAAAATATAGAAAACATTTATACCTTTGACCATAAAAATAGATATACGAGATCCGTATTTACTAAGATAGTTGTTAAACAAAACCTTATGAAGTTAACGACTTACTTTACAGATGATGGTTTCTTTTCCTGAAATACAAAAGCAATCTGAATATTTATTCAATTATAAATAGTCTGAACTAGACCTAGATAAAGTAATAGTAATCTATTTACCTATTGCTTAATTAAGTAACCGATTTTTAACAACTTCATTCCTGAGCGTCTCCGTGCATGCGTTCAAGTAACATGTAAAAACAAAACGGGCCTTTCCTGCCTGGTGTAATAGTTATTCAAGCCACCCTTCAACAACTTTTACACCAGCATGACCACTAGCCTTAAGTAAATAAAAAAAAGATCTAACCTACGAGACTTACTAGGGTTACTTAAGAGCATATACTTAAATGGAGAAAATCTTCAAAACAGAAGAAAATTTAACATAAACTTCTCACCTCCCATGGTTTATCTTCCTCTTCGTTACAATGACCGCTGCAAACCAGGTCTTAGATATAAAACAAGTCATTAAATTGCTCATTAACTCATAAATAAACTCGTAACTCGCCTTTATATTTAGACGCTCGTAAAATATAACTGTCGTGTATTTATGGTGTTATATTACTATTTCGGTTAACCATGAAAGACAACTTGAAAGTCGTCGTTAAAATTAAATGTGTAGTGTTAAATAATAATATGTATGTTTTAATTCAAAGACAGCAACGAAAACACATTTTTTCTTGACATGCAAAGCAATATTTATTGCCGTTGAGACTGTTTTAATTAGATGTTGTAATCAAAATTTTATTCAATTATTTCTTTAACATCTAAGAAGAATCTTCAGAAGTATCTAAGCAACTCTTATGTCATATTCACAATTACTTTCGAAGTGTAAATAAACAATGTGAATTTTCGACAAAAAACCGTTTTTCTAATGTCAATTCCTGCACTAAGAATTTCTCTCGTGTCTGAGACTTTTAAAAACATACAAACATCGGACACAAAGTACAATCAGACACGAAACCACCATCTGTGGATCACACAAATATTTGTTTCATGTGGGAATCGAGCCCACGACCTCCCGTCGTACGGGTAGCGATGTGGCCATCACTTTAACCACATGCACCACGAAGTACATCAAAATCTTTCGCCACTTTAAGCATTTCTTACTAACTTTAGGTGACAAGTGGCCATTGAAAGGGGTTTGTCTTCTAAGCATCTACAAGAAAAGAAGTATTCTTACCCAGATCCATCACTATTCCTAGCCTGAGCGTTGAAGAACAGCTCTTCAACGCACTCCTCGCATTTGTCCTTCCTCTCCGGAATCTGTATATCCACGCACTTGAACATGGGGGACTCATCCTTCAAATCAAAAAACATAATTGGGTAGTTGCCTGGGTTAACGAAAAATTATTAAACTCTCACTCGTAAAAAGTTCATCTAAAATGCTCAGGCTATGTAGCTTTTTTCGTAAATAATGTTGAATTGTAATTGTTACAGACTGAAACATTTTATTAGACACTCATTTGATAGCAACGAAAATCTGCAAAAGTGACGTCACTACGTCGTATTTCTGTACTAAAATGTGTTTTTGACATTTCATAAAGAGTAGCTGATTTGACTGGTAGGCAACTTCTGTATTCATCTCCATTACTTCTGGCTTTTTTAGAAGGAAGTTTACTGCTTGCTTAGAAGGTAGAGGAAACTTGCTACTACTCTACTCCCTTTCAAATACTTTACTATCACTATCGCAAACTAGCACGCTTAGACAGTGGCGAATCCAGGTAAAAGGGGGTACCGGAATGGGGTTATAATAGCGCGCAATAAGCAACTCTTGCATCTCTCCTTCCAATATTTTCCTCCTCACATGCGGCGCTACGGTTATTGAGGCGAGGTAGGTACTCAAGTATCCGGTTCAAACATAAATTCAGAATACTTCTTTGCTGGCAGGTTATAAAGTAATCAAAACAAGGTTCTTGATTTTTTCTTATCGTATGGTTAGTGGTCAACCTGGTGTCAAAGTTGTTCAAGCCGCCTGCACGCCTTTGATGTAGCTTAAAGACTGGTATCTTAATTGACAACAACCGGGACAAACTTTTTACGTGCCCTCCGAAGCACAGAGACGCGGTCACCCATCATGAAATGTCCGTGCCAAGATTTCCTTAACTCACAGATCGTTTACCGACCGGTGAGCGCAACTGGCTATGCGTGCCTCATATATGGCCTTGATTAAATAACAGGAGTATACCTTAATTGTCACGTAGGTCCTAGGACCATGGGTACACTGGCAGCGCTCAGGGGACTGATGATCGGAGCTGGAGGACGTGTCCTTCGGCAGGGGACATCTAAACGGTAGCGTTTGCAGGTCTTCTGCTGATGCGTCCGATATTAAGATAGGGGGTGATGGTGACTGAAATAAAGTGAAAGTTTTTAGATGAAATATGGAAAGAATTTATAAGGTTTTATCGAGTTTTACGACGGTAGTTGTTAAAGTGGTCACAACGCCTCTACCGGTGCGTCGAGAGGACGTGGGTTGGATTTCCACACGGAACAAATATTTATGCGACCCACAAATAGTTGTTTTAAATTGAATTCTTAATGCGGAATTTGTCTTCTTTTTATCAAAAAAATTTAATCAACTTGGATCTTCTTATCATCAAGTTAATTTCTTTATATGTCTGAATTCTATGGTGTAAAAATGTAGAAGTATGCTAGAAGAACTAAATAATAATAATATTACGGTCCTATTTTGGAGCAATTTAATAACATAATTATGAAAAAGCTGAAAGCGTGCACTGTCAATATGTATTGGTACAGCAATAAACCAATCTGTTGTAAGTCTACACGTAGGAATACTAACTCCATCAAAAAATCCATCCTATCGCTGTAATATCCTGAAGAATTAAGGAATTCATAAAAAATACTAAAAAACAATAAAAATAAAACGCACTCGTTCAATAAGTGATACATCAGGTGAACTGTCGACACATTCACATTGTGCCCTGCTAACTTCTGGGGTAGATGTAGTTCGTTTACAGTTGCACTCTATTACCGGGACCTAGCGTAACAAACAAACAAACATAAAAATACATTGTAAACGTGTTCTTATATGGTCCAAACACAAGATACTAGACGTTATGAATTAAAATGATAGAGTACTTACCTTGTAATGTAAATTATCACTTATTTGATAAAAGTAACAATCATTATCTTGTAAGTCATTGTTGTAAGTATATAAAAAAGAGGATAATGTTTAAGTAATTTTTGGTCGATGAATAAAGAAGTTGTTAAAAAATAGGTACAGATTTCGAAGACACCATCTACCGTAGGTAGTATTGTAATTCATTTTAAAATAACAAAGAATAATAACATTTGACTTGTGGTCCAAAGCTTTAACTAAAATTTGAGTTGTTGCCTAAAGCTCATAAAAATACTTTTGAAACACAGAACACCTACAGATTAGCCACAAATACGTCACGGCTGTAATTGCTTTAGAAATCTAAAGGAATCTTAATCGCGCTGTTGTGCGGCTACCGAACGACATTTTTCAAAGAGTAGCTTAAAATTTTACCTTTTTGCGACATTTTCGGGATGTATCATAGTATTTTGCTTGAAAAACTTTCTTGAGCATTACATTTATAGGTTATCGCGACCAACTAGAATTTGGAAAAAGGAAAACCAACAAACCTTTTAAGACACCATCCTATTGAAAAAAATACCGAAAATGATACGAAAATAAGGAAACTGAATAGCTTACTTAATAAAAATCAAAAAATAAAACTAAAATACAACATTTAATAACATAACAAGAAAGAAAAACTATTCATTAACAAACCCATCTTCTTCCGACACGTTGAAATTATGTCCACAATCGAAGACACCTTGATCAAAATCATTTGCATCACAAGTGGCATTCTGGAACACACTGGCTTGATCGTCGCGGTCTGACGTGCGGCTATCGTGGTCTATAGAGTGGCTATGGCGGTCTAAAATACGGCTATCGATGTCTAAATTCCGTTGTATAGTGTCTCTCATGGGCACTTCTCGTTTACGTCTGGGCTGTGCGCGGACACACGCGATGGTGACCGAGTCGTATGACGCGGCTGATCCTCGGGGACACTCGCCGTCTCCGCTCACGAAGTCTTTTGATTTCAGGCTTGTGATTTCTGAGGCTTCTTTCAGCTAGAAATAGTGGGAATATTTAGAATGAGTTGAATAAAAGAGCTGAACATGTTAATAAAAACAGCACAAATGAAGAGCACCAAAATCTCTAAATAATTCTTCCTACGTCGTATTACGTTAGATTAATTTCTAGCTTCTTCTTCTATTGACGATCAACAAAAAAATTGGAAAACGCGGTTCCTACGTTACCAGGGAAGTTCTTACACTTCCTGGTTATCCAGTTACAGCTCTACTACAGTAGAGCACAATAACTAGGCAGTGCACCACAATTTATTGTAAACTGTCTTTGCTAGCTAAAAGTTTGTTTTATATCGCAATGCTCTATAACATACATGCCTTTTACAAATACCTTCAAAGCTTTCCTATCAGCGTTCAGTTAGTTGAGTAATTAGTCACCTTAGCCTTAGCCTGTTTGAGCTGCCTCCTCATCTCGCGGATGATGTCGTCCTTGAACTGCGCGCGCACGGCGGCGGCGCGGGACTCCTGCACCAGCGCCGCGCACACGCGCCGCATGGCGTGCATCTCGTCCGTTAAAGACACGTTCACCTTGCGCAGGGCTCGCACGCTCTCGCTACTGGCCTGAGAGGAGAATATGAGCTGAACGTCTACTGTGTTTCTTCGATTCAAAGTTTAGCTATCCGGCTATCCGACAATCAATCGGATTATTCGTAAAAAAAAAATTGACAAATAAATCCGTTCGAACGAAGTTTACAAATGAATGATTGGAGATATAGAAGTTTTTAACTTTCCTAAAAAGTGCATGGGAGTAGATTTTAAAATGATGTGCCATTATGCATAATAAAACAGAGCAAATGTGTGAGATCAAGTGGCCTGATGAAAACGTGTCGGCAGCACTTGATACTAAGAGCCTGTTTCTTATAGACAACCGTCCGCCTAACCTAAGACTATAAATTTTCACGAAAGAAAGTAATTAGAATGGTACAATGATATAAAAACGACATCAAAAATACTAACCGACTGAAAATATTTAAGAGCAAAGTATTCAATATTAAAATCTAACTGTATAAAAATGACTATACTATACCTTAAGGTTGACCTCCATCTTCTGAATGCGCTCCTGAAACTGTAGAGTTTCATCTCGCAACATCTCGGTAAAGTCCTTGACTGGCTCCCACTCGCCACACTGCCATCACAACACACACCCCCAGTACAAAAACAAATAACTCACCACCGGTTCCTGAGGTACATTTAGCGGTAGTTTATCTATTCAATAGCGTATAAGCTCATATAAAATTACGGTATATTCCCAGTTGTCCCCTCTAACACTGTTCCCCAGGGTAAAATATACCAAAATGACAGCTTGAATAGATAAACTACCGCTAAATGTACCTTAAAAACCGGGTGTCAGTCATTGACGCTTACAATAAAGTACTGAAAGACAAAAATTGGGAACAAGACGAATGAAATAATATGTGTAGGGGAAAATTAGAATTTAGCTAATAAATAACATTACTAGTTCTAAACCGAAATTGTAGCTTTCTAAACATACATGGGACAAATTGGACTTATTCGGAGATTTAAAATACGTGTTGGAAAGTATGGAGTTAGGACATTGAAATTAAGACGTCGACCAGTATTTGTGGAGACGTATTATATGTATAGAAAAGTAAAAAATACCTCAATATAAATAATTATGACAAAAACTACATTTACATATAGGCTAATTTTCAATCGAGAATGTTTGCTGTAATACATATCCCTTCATAGCAAAATGTACAACAAGCAAAATGAGCACGGCACTTAAAATGTACAAATCGCATAATGTGCAAATAGCAAAAAGAGCAAATCGCATAATGTACAATACGCATAATGTGCAATACTTAAAATGAACACTATACGCAAAACGAGCAAAAAGCAAAATGTACATAATACTGTTAGGGCATGTTACAAGACCGACTCGTGGAGATTTTTTTCTTTGATCGTTATTATCCTAAAATCAGCGGGTTTGTTCTATATACATACATCATTTAATCAGTATCAATTTGTATTTATTATTGTTACTTAAGTGTGCGTGCACGAGCGCTCACTCACACTACAGAAAAGCAAAATATAAGTAGTCCAAAAAAAATTTTTTTTTGCCGATTGGTGATCAGATACATGGGCAGTATCACCTCCCAAAATATCACCAGCTATTATGAGAAGACCCTATATACAAGACTTGCATTTTAGTTTGTTTTCTTTTAAGTTTAAATAAATAATATAATTTCAACACAATTAGTTGTTGCGCAAGTCCTCATTGCTTTGTTATTTGGTGATGATTCAAGGATTTCATACCACGCCTCATTAAGTTTTCCCTTTATTAATATATAAATAAGCTTATATTGAATTTTAAGTATTACAATGCTATATGAATCCAACAAACCCCAAACTAAGAAACGGCAGTAAGTGGTTAGTGTGAACGAAGGCGACTATGTACATTTTGCTTTTTGCTCGTTTTGCGTATAGTGTTCATTTTAAGTATTGCACATTATGCGTATTGTACATTATGCGATTTGCTCTTTTTGCTATTTGCACATTATGCGATTTGTACATTTTAAGTGCCGTGCTCATTTTGCTTGTTGTACATTTTGCTATGAAGGGATACATATTTCATCACCCTTTCGATAAAGTATCAAGTGTTTGGACCATCAAATCTACGCAGTCACACAAGTATAAGAGAACGATCTATAATTACCTCGGCACCGGTGCAACACATCCCGGCCATCACCTCCGCGTCCCTCTTCGAAACATCGCTGTAGAAATAATACAGGTTAGCTAACGAATGATTTGTTAACTGAAGTAGGATATTGAAATGTTTGTTTGTTTTTTTGGGAGTTGTAGGTGTTTTGTATCTTTAACGGACCCATTACTATGCAACTTGTTACGAGTATCCTACCGTGAGTGAAGGGTTAGGTTGAGGGCTTAGGGCCGTTCATACACAAGACTGAGCAAATCTCAGACTTCTCTAGCCATGTGTACGCATGGCCTAAGAGTGTCTACCGCGTTACCTACTTATGCTACAAGTTGAAGCTCCCATAATCTTACATCTAGTTCCTCTTTATGTATAAAAATGAATTGCTGTTCGTTAGTCTCGCTAAAACTCGAGAACGGCCGGACCGATTTGGCTAATTTTGGTCTTGGATTATTTGTGGAAGTCCAGGGAAGGTGTAAAAGGTGAATAAATTTGAAAATGCGCGGTATTAAATAAAAACAAGAAAGCATGAGCGGAGCGGTGCGGGTCAGCTACTTAGTTAATATATAAAAACTAAAGTGTACTTACGGAGTTTGATATTTAGACATTGAGATCTCATTTCTAAGATTAAGTATCGTTTGCTCGTACTGTTGTACATCTTTGTTCAATTGTCTTATCTCCCTGAAAATATGAAAACATGGAGGTACAACGACAAAAAAGCCTAAAATTTTTCAAATCCTGCAAACCAACGGACTTTTAAATTTTAACTTTCAGGTTAAGATTTACGGCAACTTTCCTAACATACGAACAAGGCACACAAAATACAAATGAAACTCGAAAAACTTGCAGATCAAGATTTGCAAGTTTTTTCTGAGCTGTGCGCAATGGTGGTCATCAGACGCTGTAACGATTTAAGTCACATAGACCTCTACGTCAAGAACATCATCATCTTGATTGCATTTTTTACGGCATCTGCCTTAAAATTCATGGCGCTTACGATATTTTGGCTACAAAACTATACTTTTGTAAACTAGAACTATATGTATATAGGATCATAATAAGACGATAATCAAACAGCCACAGCCACTCGTGCACTAACTTTCGACACATTCTTTGCTCATCTCCATACTTGTTCTTACTAATATCATTATACTACCTGCAGTATAAAAACTCTTTAATTTACCTGTCCTTAGCTACGTTTTCTTTCAGAAGCGTATCATTGAGGATCTTCAGCTCGCACACCTTACTGCAACTCTTCTTTGATACTCTCTGAATCAAACGAATTAAAAATGCTGTATATAAAACTTCAAATTACTATATAACACACGTTGACATCGTGGTAATTGTGTGACAAGTTATGCAGTCGCTACACATTTTGCAACTGTCTAGAAAAATGTGGGTAGGTAGATAGAAAATTTGAATTCGATACTCGATCTAAACAGTGTGTTGCCAACCTAAAAACACTTTTATAATTTAGGTAATAGAAGAAAATACAAAGATTTAAAAAAAATATTTTGGGAATGCAGTAAGTAGGTGTTTAATTTAGCTATATGGTCTGCTTTATTAACATGCTTAAACCTAAAGCAGACAATGTGCGAAACTAATGAGTCTTTTAATTTTTAAAGCAATATAAATGAAACTCTCGACTCTTTCCCACTAACCGTTAGAATTTCACTCAAACTCATATTATATTTGATAGCGCGTATATTTTTAACATGACACACTTCAAACCGCATTAATTTTGTTACAGCAGCTTGTTTATATCGTCCGGCGACAGAAAGTTACGTAAGGTATAGTTTGTAGTGTTTCTCGTCCCATTATAAAGAAATGATGGAAATATTTTGTGTTGTAACTTCCTACTATAAAAGCTAGTTGAATGGGTTAACGAAAAAATATTTATATGTGGTAGTTTATCGAAAATGCTCACACTTTGTAATTTTGTTTCAGTAAATAATGTTAAAATGATTATTACAGACCGAAAACCGAAACGCCCAACAGACTGGTTCGCTATTGGGAGTCCCTTTAACTTCGAGATTCGAACTCCAGACAGAGTAAGGTTTATAAGAAATAATAATTATCAGTGGCAGCAACGGTGAAGAGAATTAAACATCTTGATTAAACCTTGCATGCCAAAAATTTGATTAATACATTTATTCAAGGCATGCAATGTCCCCAATCTGCACTTGGCCAGCGTGTCGAACTCAAGGCCTAACCTAAACCTAACTAACTCGTTTGGGAGGAGACCCTTGCCCTGCAGTGGGACAGAAAGGGGTTAAAAAAGGGAAGGTATTGAAGGTTTAAATAAAAGTCATTATAGCAATAAAACTGTATATTAATACACAATAGAGCCCAAAAAGTAAGTACATATGTATATTAAGTTACACAAGTCTAAAATATCTGTTACATTTGTGTCTGTTTGATTGTTTCACGCTGCGCGGTTTGATGGGGTCACCTTGCTCCAACTTCTTTTGTCGCCTGAAATAACGCAGCAAATATTAAAGTACATACATAATTTCACGCTATTGAAATCCGAAAGAGTGTAGGCAGAGGCCTAGGAAATACACCCACGCATTGACAATGTTAGTTTCATCTACTAACCATACGACAAACAAACAAACAAACATGTAATGATGGGCGAGTAGTAAATGTTTACTATATACCGGGCATGTTGCCATGACACCATGAGCTCCTTTAGGATAATGAAGTAGGATACCCCAATAGCACTTTGCCTGACCCGGAAATCAAACTCGAGACCTTATAATCAGCAGTCGTATACACTACCGTCTACAGTCTAGACAGTAATCAGAATTGACTCGAGAACATATAGACAATTCTAGTAACATAATACTTATGGCAACAAATATCTTCAAAGTCTTTACTCACCACTCAATAGATCCAAATATATCAGACTCGGAGACTTCAAAGAAGTGTATTCCATCAACGGTGCAGCAGTCGAACTCGCGCAGTCGTCTCAGCACTTCGAGCAGACCGCGCAGGTCCGAGTCCTTGCGCGCCAGCCGCCGCCGCAGCGCCGACACCTCCGCGCGGAGCTCGCACACCACCTGAACATTTACAACACTAGGTTATATACTGACATGAAACACATAGTTCCGATTTCCAGACCACCTAAATCATAAGCTTGAATCAGCCGTATAAGATAGCTTTACGGTATGTGATGTATCTACGGTTATATTTTTATCAAAGTGTGGTTCATGTCTTCCCAGCAATAGTTTTGTGAATAAAATAATTACCTCAAAAACTAAGCTAATAATTTATTTTATGCTAGTTATTTCGATCAGCTTTCCAAGGATTGTTCTCTTCGTTACAGAAATAAAAATTCGAGTTCTTCTAAAATATCAGGTGGTGTACGAGCTCTAGATAAACGTAACAATTCGCGGAAATAAGTAGACGTTAGGAACAAGCGAGAAAATCATAACTTTTCATTTTTCGGTCGTGCCTATCTCAGACACAAAATTTTATTAATTAACACATTACAAAAATTCAAATCAGACGCTGTAAACCGATAACTAGAAACTATTATTTCTAAAATGCACGCACCTCGCCATGTTTCTTTCTTTCCGTAACTAGTTTGGTGGTGGCTTCCGTCTCCAGTTCTTCGACGGCGCGCGTCAGCAACGTGTTCTGACCCACCAGGTCGCTCACCCACGACCGCAGCACGTCCACTTGGAGCTGATGAAAAATTTACATAAAGGCTTTATTAACTTAATTCTAGACTATTTCGACAGTTTCACGTACCTACATAAGCGCAAAGACACTGCTTCATAAACACTTAAAATATGGAAAATCTCTATTTATCTTTATTCTCTATTTCGCCGCGACTATACCTTGAGGATAGCTCCACTCTTCATAGCCTATCGCTTTTTAAATTAGTGTTCAAAATATAGCATCAAGCCAAGACAAACACTACAAAGACTTAAACATGTTTCCGTTCAGTCAGCCCACTCCCTACGTCTCTAGTTGTTTCACGCAGTGGCTTGTCATACTGGGACAGACTAAACTGTACAAGGCAACTCAACAAACCTGCATCTTAGACGCCCCTCCAACTCTATCAATCAGCTCGAGCTTCTCCTCATAAAGTCGCTGAACATCCTTCAGTATCGACAACGTAGGTCCACTCTTACACACACACGGCCCCACGTCCCGCTCCGCCGGGTCCAAATCCACTATATTCTGATTCATTGTATTTATTAAATTGTATAAAAATACTTCATTGTATATGCAGATAAATATTGTTGACACTTTTGACAGTTGTTTCTTTTTTTTATAGAATTTAAAGCCTTCTGTCAGATGACAGAAGTTTGTGGCAAAAAGGTTTGTAGAAGAATAGGTTAGACTAGTCATTGGCTAGTTTACTACATTGACTAGGCGTTCTAGGCATCCTTTTTTAATATTACGATTAACGATGCAATTTAGAAATACTCTACTAATAATTTAACTCTCACATGAAAACGTAGTTTCTCTATTTAATGTTGCTGGGCAAAAGAAAAAGGCTGTTACCATTTATTTCATGACAATGACAACGAATGAATATTAAGTAAACCCCAATAAGTTTTGCACTGTCGGGAAATTAACCCAAACGGAAAACCTCATAATAAAAAGTTTTGGTATCACTCGAGGATTATTATGCATAAATAAAAGTCATAAATAGTATACAAGAGTTGTATATTTAATTAATAATTTGGCTAATTCTTTGTACCTAGTATATCAGTAAGCTGTACAAGTGTTTACAACACGACAAACATACATAACTTATATAAGAAAGCAATAACAACATTACATTATACACAGTCAATTACAGTGATTGAACGTCTACTTAAAACTAAGTTAAAGAATAAAGGTTAATGCTGAAAATATACTACAAAGTAGTTACTGAGTATTTACGTGCACGTATACGCACGTGCACGCAGATACATGTATAGCACGTGTCACAAACGAGAGAGGAGAGCGAGGGAACGAGACGTAACATTGATGGTAATTGTTTCTCATTTTTTATATGACCAAAGCTCTTTTCGTAAATCCCTTGTGATAATTTTACATCACAATAAGATGTTGCGCGTCATATAAATAGATGTGAGTTGGGTTTGTCACTTAGACTTTAACATTAACCTTATTCTTTCAGAACGACAGTTTCACATAAAAACAACCATAAACTTGAAGAATATTCCACGTAAGAAGATTCTAAAGCTAGTCTCTACAAAATCAGAATTTAAAGCGAAATTGCTTATTTCTCAACAAAATGTATTTAAAAGAATTTCTGATGGTCCAACATAACGACGTGACGTCTGCTACATTCACATCACGTAATTTTTATTGCTTGCATAGAAAATGAAATCAGTAATGTTACAATAATAATGATCTTTGAATTCTTTTCAATCGAGTTTCTTAAAACCAATTATTTTCAAAAACAACAATAGTCAAACAAAATAAAGTATTTCTTATAATAAGGGACTACTCTTAGTAGCTTCATACATACATACATACATACAAAATTGTCTACTTAAATACTACAAGTTGAATAAGGGTCACTACAAAAGTTTACAACTTTACAATATCGATGACTCTACGAGTCAGTTTGTCACATTGTTTGTGAAAGTCAACAATTGCTGTATATTTTGAGAATTCTAGGATAATAATAGTGCTAGACTGTGTCTAAGTTCGGAAGCCGAAGATTGCCGAAGTGATTTTAAAACATTAACAGCATACTTTTGAAGAACCTAACATTGTAGTACATATTGTTCATTATTTTATTGTACAACATTACGTCTGCGGAATCTTCATACAAAATTTCAACTTTCTACGTGCAGTAGTTTCAGCTGTGCGTTATCCATCAGTCAGCCACTCAGTAAAGGAAGAGTTTAATATGATTTATATTGATCATAAGATAATCATAATTTATGTGCTCTTACATTAACAACACATATCGAGATTTTTTGTGAGAAACGATGAACACCACTCTTTCGAAAAAAACAAACTAACATCTTCATTTGTCACCTGCTGAAACACAGCAGCGAAAAACAACGGCACAGAAGACTTTCCAATAACGATATTAAATAATTCTGTAGTTTACTTTTAAATGACACAGTCTAGCAAACCATCTACTATAACAGTGCGTATAAACATACATTTTACAACGTGCAGTTACGTACACTATGTGCACAAGTGATATGTCTCACTACACTACGTACATATATTATTAGTTATAATTCGCCAATCTAAGATTTCCCTATGTTTCGTATAAATAACGACTAACGCCATCTATCGGGTACCATAAAAAAACGTAGAGCTGTTTACAAATCCAAGATTTTCTTCGTTTCGTATAAGAATCGAGTAGCGCCACCTATTGAACGCAATAATAAACTTTGGGCTGTTTACATACTTTTACTAAGTTATTCATGATTGTGTATTTGTGTTGTCTCATTTTCACTCATAACGAAATATAATGAAAGAGAGTTTTAATAGTTTATATATTCACGAAAAGTTTCACTTTGACATCAAACAAACTTGCACAAAGAATAGAAATATGTATTATATTAATAAATGTGTATTTTATACTTATAACATAAAGGAACTATTCAACAAACTGCATACAAAATAAATTGTAATTTCTATAAATTACTTAAATATATTTAATTTTCTACAAAAAAGCTTGTTTCTGTACAAATAGCTGCATACATCTAATTGACTATACGTTTGTTACATATCATCTATAAAACTGCTGTGAATGCATTGATAAATTGCTTCAGAATGAAATATTTGAGTTATTGACAAATTATCTCTTTAATCTAACTACATGATATTTATACAATCCAGAATTATATGAAATATTAACTGTCGGTTTAAAAATAATGGATAAGTTTCGGTTAGCTTATCAGCTAGAATTTTATTTCCATACATTTTCTGTCATTTTATCTTTCAGATAGCTCATCAACCACTTATCCATGAGCCGTGAAACAGGCCTGACAGTCGTTTAACCTCTGTCTAAGTACTTTTTACAGTACAATTTAGTACGTAGTTAGATTAAAATAAACCTTCATCTTTACCTTTCCTTAACAAAATGCAACAAAAATTGTAAAATATAATAAGGCTCTTCATACCCTAAGCTATGCAAGTCTTCGATATTAAAATATTTTAGACAGATAATACAAATCGTTGAATGTGGCTTAAACTTACTACACACAACTTCGCTTCGGCACGTTCGGTTCAACAATATTATACAGTATGACTGGTGAGATACCTTCAATACTTATGGAGAGTACTCGGTACTTGATTCTCGTTAACTTGATATAAAAAAAAATAGAAGCTTAATTTTTTCGAAATTTCTCTAAAAATAAGTGAAATTTGGATATTATACTCCCTAAGGCAGTTGTCCGGCGACGACACGCTTTACTAGTTTTGTTGCTAAGCGACAAGCTGTCAAAAATGGACTCACCCATGTAATCGCGCGGTTTCCAATTATTCCGCAGTTAAATACTGGTCTCTCGGTGTACTGTGTACGAAGTTTACAAAGAAGTTATTTAATATTTCGTTTTTATGTTATTTTATTTCGATATATGTTCGCATACTATCACGTCCTCAAATATTGAAGGTATCTCACCAGTCATACTGTATATTATCTAACAACAAAATTGGATCGAAGCAACATAAGTATGTTTATCAGTTACTTGGTAACCATAGTACAAGCTCTGCTTAAGTTGCAATCAAAGGACCGTGTGTGAGTTGTCCAATGATATTTATTTATTTATTCACCTACACATATTCGGCCTTAACGCCCGGCCGGTTTGACTATTGCCGAACCAAATGTGTGTAGCAAACATATCGGAGATTTGTGTAGCCTTGTGTGAAGGTCTTATATATAAAAAGAAACATACATTTATGATACGTAGAGTATCAACAAACAACAGAATAAATCTCAAAGTATTTTCTTATAATGTGGCCAACTAAGATCCAGTTTGCTTATCAGATGAAATAACGACAGTTGACAGTTTTGAATATTTGTAGTTTGTATATCTAGGAGATACGTTATCTGACAGTATTAATTAAGGGTGAATCTGGCCTTTGTTATATTACTATAAGCTCACTCATTAGTTCACGATCCATTGACTAAACATTCACGCTCCATTGCAGATCTGAAATAAGAAATGATATTATTAAGAAACAATTTCTTGAGGTATGAAATCAGTAAAAATTTTATTATAAATATGCTCAACTATATCTAGGATTTGTTTTAGCAATGGTAAAAAATCATGATTTTGAGGGGTTTACTTCTTAAAACAAATGCATAATGCGAATTTAATCAACAAATAAAAACACAGAATTTTCGCTACTTCTCAAAAGATTGCTTGAAATGCGTTTTAAACGATAAACAATACCATTGGTATTATACCGTGAACAAAAAATCATAGATCATTTAGCAGGACTGCTCGATTTAAAACGTTCATGATGACCCAAAAACGACCTTTTATTATAAAAAGTACTCGCCTTATCACTTCATACAAAGCACGCTGGACGCATTATTCCTCGTCCATGTGTGGGCAGTGTTCAGTAGAACTGCTTGAGCTGCTCGTACGTGAGGAAGAAGATGATGTTCCACGGACCCATCCGCAGCCACGTCGGGATGAAGCCCTTGTATAGTGCTAGGAAACCCTCGTTGCGGACCGTCTGTAATAACAACAGGATTTTTTGTAAGAAAAACATTATAGTAATACCATTAAAGGGACTTTTTTTTTCTCCAAATAGTTCATTTTTTAAGACAACTCCCGCTCTAAGTATTGCTCTTGTGTCACGGGGATTTTTACAAACATACAAACAACGGACACAAAGTACAACCAGGACCGAAACAATAATTTGTGGATCGCACAAATTATTGTTCCGTGTGGGAATCGCACGACCTCCCGACACAAAGGTAGCGCCGCGGGCGTGGCGACCTAAACCACTGCGCCACGGAGACAGATTGTTCGTATTATGGATATTATGATTGCGTTTCGACGTAATCCAGGTAAGAACGTAAAGTTAGTCCTGCACCCGTCCTGTCGCAGGCGATGACGGAATACAGCTGGGTTGTAATATAAAACGTATATATGTGTATAGGTGTGTACATGTGTATATAGCTTAAGACAAGTAAATATTACTAGCGTAGCCAATATTGTGAACACACCCAAACACAATAATGTAAATAGTCTTCTGCACTGGCTGATTCAATGACATTGTCATGGCCGAATATTGGTAAAAACTACTATTTTCTAATAGCGAACTAGTTCGCTTTTGTTATTAAACTGTAAAATAAGTATGGAATGAGTACTTACCTGTAGTAAGCAGTCAACAGTTCCTTTGTATATCCTCTCGTTTGGCCGCACCACTTCGTCCTTCATCTTTCTTTGGTTCATTAGTCTTGTCTGTAATAAAACACATTAAGTAATTATTACAATATATTGAGTAAGTAATTATTATAAAATACATAGTTCAAACAGTAACGTATTAGCGTTAATTACTAATTAGCAACAATAAATTGTCTTTGTAGTGAGTATTGACTTGCTAATTAATAGTTAGCGCGATCTTGCGCTAGTTCCTTACTTAATGTTTTTCAATAGATTACTATCAATATAAAGAATCGATGGAATATTAAAAAAATGATAAGCCCAAGCAATTGTAACGTTAAACACTCACTAGTTTATAGTAATGACTGTAAACAACTGCTGTAAAGTGGGGATTTAATATTTCATGAGCAAAACTAGCTGACCCGCGCAAGTTCGTTTGCGTGACATAAGAGAGAATGGGTCATAATTTTCCCTGTTTTTGTAACATTTTTTGTTGTTACTCCGCTCCTAGTGGTCGTAGCGTAATGTGGTATAGCCCATAACCTTCATTAATAAATAGGCTATCGAACAGTAGTACATTTTTTCAATTCGTACCAGTAGTTTTAGAGATTTGCGCGTTTAACCAAAAAAAACAGATTCTACTATTTTATAATATTAGTATACATAGATAACATAAAGCACCTGCAAATTTCTAACAAGAAAAATCAAAGCATACCCTAATAACATCGAGCGGCGTGCTAGCCACCGCGCTGCCGAGGCTGGCGAGCAGGCTGGACGCGAAGTGGTTGAGCGGCGTGTCGCCCAGCGGCGGCGTGAGGCGCTTCTTGCACGCGTCGTACACGGGCAGCTCCACGGCCGCGATGAGCGCCGCGCGCTGCGACGTGGGGCCCACGCCGCGCCACAGCCCGCGCGCGCCTTCCAGCTCGTAGATGCTCACGAAGCAACGGACTAGCCCACGCTTCTCGTCGCCTACCTGCACGAGAAGAAAAGAACATTATTTTTGTCAAAATTTTTGTAATCACACATCTGGATAAGGGTCTTTATCCCTCTTAATTTGGTCGTATAGACGTAGACGTACGTAGTGCGTAGATTTTTGCAGAATGCGTCGAGATTTTTGCAGAAACTCAATAGTCAATTCAACTTCAAGCACTCCAGGTATGCAAGATTTAATCGCGATGATTTCCGTCACCATACTAACAACCGATTCTTTTTCTAATACACAGACCAGAAAATTATTATTATTGTCTCCTTTTTGTATTCCCTCACACTCTTAAAACGGCGGTCTGTCTGTCTGTCTGTCTCAGTCTCATTTGTGAACTGTTGCATATGTCAGTCTTCTGCCTCTATCGCGATTCAACCTTTACCAAGGAGACAAATTCGAATACTACTTGGATATCACAAATATTTACTTCATGTGGGAATGCAACCTAGAACCTCTGTGCATGATAGCAGCAGTATAGAAAACCATATCATCAACGCACAAACATCATCACATAAAAACCCTCACCTGCATCCGAACTTTCAACACATCAGTAGGATTGGCAATAGCACTGGACAGTCCACCGGCGAAGGCCGCGCAGAACGTGTTAGTTGGCAGGTGTTCCTTGCTGCCCCCGTCGGCTCTGTGCTTCGCTATCCACTTCTTTAAGGAGTAGTAGGTGCCGAACTTGATCGTGCCGTATGTGGCTTGGCGGAGGACTGCCGGCCAAATGCTGGGAAAGAAAAATTGCATTTGAGTAATGGAACGTGTATGGTGCTCTAATACGTACTAGTTTTTCTACTGCCTCTGGCGTAGTTGATAGTGTATCTATACGAGTGCGTGTAGAGGTTTCGAGCTCGAATCGGGTCGGGTTAAAACTTTACCAAGGTTTTTTTTCAAAGTAATTCTCAGTAATTAAAAATATTTAATGCCACAGGTTGCAATATTATTTTAAATTACATTTCTCGCTACCATTATTTTATATTACATTTTTAAAATGATTTAGGAAAATCGCTTGCTATAACTAGCAAAGAGGATTTCAGAGATAAAATTTATAATTTAATAGAATTGTTTCGTATATTTCTTTTAATAAAAACTGCGTCCAATATTAGTCTCGATAATTAAATCATAGATAAAATAATTGCGCACTTGGTCAATCGTAATCGTGATTAAAAACTACAAATAGTTGACAATAAATTACGTTTTCAACAACTTTATCTGGCAAACTACCCAATGTTGGCACGGATATAAAAATATTAAGTCGTTGCTGTCATTTTACCCAATAAAAATGAATTAACTTAAACAAATAACGAGATTTTAAATAGAGCTTCATATGTAAAGTATTAAAAAACTCATGTTTTTACAGGAAAAGATTCAGTCATGGCTGAATTTCACCTGATTTGAGTGTAGGAGATCGAATCTGGTATGTTATACGTTGAAATAAGGGGTCTGCTTTATCCACTTATTAAAATAACATTTTTTTGCAACAAATTGATTTCATGATTTTTATGTAAACATATCGCTATGAAATTATTTGCGCAATCAATAAATAGGTAATTGTTATTTATTTGCGTTGTCTTTTGAAAATAAAAAAAATATATTTTAAGCTTCAGAAGCTTCGTTCGTTTCAGATTTTGTACGTAACTGTACAGATCGATTGCCTCCGTGGCGCAGTTGTTTAGGTCACCACCCCACTATTTTGCATCGGGAGGTCGTGAGTTCGATACCCACACGAGACAATTATTTGTGCCATCCGCAAATCATTATTTCCCTGCGACACAAGAGCCATTCTTAGTACGGGACTAGTCTCAAAAAAACAAAGCTAGCCAAATGTGCGACTATCCAAATGAGTCGAAACGAAAATCGTAGTTATTTTATTTCACGCATCGCCCATCAATCAGTTTAAAATAGCTATTATCATAACTGTTTTCTAATTAGCGTTGTTAATGAGCGTTCAATCTCTCCACAAAGTTGAGTGTTCGCCAAGGTCCCGTCTATCGCGAGATATTCGCCAGTTTCGATAACGCTAGCGTATTTATAATGTGACCTACTTGGACAATGAGCTTGTATACTTTACGTTATAGAGGATTTTTTTGTTCACGGTCAGATGATGGTAGCATGAGAATTAGGCGTGTTTCTAAACCAACGCAGTTACACCACTTCTCAATAAATATCGATAAGCTTTTTAGCGGAAATTTTGAGTAGTATTCTTTCATTTGCTGTCACTTTATCTACTGGGTGTGTTATTCGACACTTATTCATTAAGTATACCTGACTTTTAGATATGATTCCACGTAGTTAGATAGGGCTAACATATTTCAAAAATGCGCTCTAAAATACGTCTGAAAACTGAAAACAGCACGACTGTCATTTAATAACAACAAATAAGTTATCCCATATCAAAGCTGTAGCAAGCAAATTCCATACATTAAATTGCTAATATTTTTTTCTGTTACGCATCTCGACATTGAAAAATCCGTCGCTATCAGGTCACAAAAGCACAATAAACAGAACAAACATTTTAAAAGCATAACAAACATCACGTAGTTCATACAAATATTTGCTTTGTAACGCAATTATTCATAATCTCTTCACAATGTTATTTACATGAAAGTGCGCGTTATTTGGCGCGAATGTGTGTGACGAGAATAAATCGCGCGACTGGAGACATCACGTGTTGACAAAGACATGAGTCAGACTCTTGCAAAGGCTAAAAATGTTCTGAAGTGTACCTTCTTGCACTTACCGATTGGTAAACAAACTTTTGTATGGTATGACTTATAATACCTTTTGGGATTTATTATCAAGACTAATTTACAGGCGCGACATGGTTTGCGACTTCTTCTATAGCCTGACTTTGAGTTTTGACTAACTAAAAGTGACAAAGTAATTTTTCAAAGTTTCTAAGACGGCGACGCGGTCCTGAAAAAAGGTCAGATGAATAATTATAAGCGGCGGTATAACAAGTATGGATGTGAATGAGGCAAGGGAAGTTTGTGAGCCTCGTACCAAGTGACGTTCTCTGGTCTCTGCCTACCCCAATGGCAAAAGGCGTGACATTGTGTATGTATTATACAGTGGTAACAGCTATTTAGTTTTAAAAACAGCCTTTGCAAGATATGCAGGTATGAGTCCGAAACAAATTCCTGACCTAACTGAAAGAATGTAACAAATATCTTTAAATCAAAAGTCCATATCGTATTCAAAAAACGGAACGCTAAAAGCCGAGTATACCCAAACCAGCCAGTAAAAATCAACCTTGAAAAATAATATACTATACTATAAGAAACTAGAAGCCACAAAAATGTACCACGCAAAAGTCAAGCGATATCGCGGACCTCGCCATTCCTCAAACATTAATACCCGTGACATTCGCAAATAACTCGTAAAATTATCAAGTACAAGGTTTGGTTTACAAGCGATTAGGAATGATAACATCTAGTGTTATCAGTACGATGTTCAGATACATTAGCGAACAAATCCACGCTACGGATGGATTACTTTGATAGTAGACGACCTTTGAAAGCACGTGAATGAGTGACAAGTGTATCTCTTGCGAAACCATTGCTTAAAGCTTTAGTGGTCTTAAGAGCCGCAGTATTCTTATGCTTTTCTCATAAACTATCCGCTTTATTAATACCAGTAAACCGATCAGCTGCTTCGCTAAAATTAACAAAGAAATTTCCTATAAATAATGCATTCTGTGGTGTGATGCTTCCTCGCTTCAAATACCTTAAACAATGACTATACAAAAGAACACAGGAATTACTTAGGGTACTATTTAACTATAGAATAAATAAAAAAAAAGTTCTCTGCGGACGTAAACGCCCGAAAAAGACATGCACAAATCATCAATGATGTCTTGCAGGTGTGTAGTACTCGTAACCTCGGCGGACCTGTATAACAAGATGTATGGATCTGCGTGACGCAAAGGAAGTTTGTAAGGATCGTACCAAGTGGCATTCTCTGGTCACTGCCTACCGCTATGAGCAGAAGGCGTGATTTTATGTATGAACATAATAATATGTGTGTAGTTCGTAGAAAGTTAGAAACACAAAAATAGATTGCCATGGATAACCTTTAACACAATTATACCGTTCCTAAATTCCATGCTCATTTTACTATTATCTTTGCATTTAATAGGTAGATGACGAAAACCATCGATGGACTGATAGAAATGCACACGTATTATGAGTGGAGAATGACTTGAGATTTTTTAAATATCTTTTAAAGATAGGAGAATCTTTTAAAGACACACAATCTCATTAGTTTATCAAAGAAAGCATCACACCATTTAAGATTGATAGTCAGATATGATTATTTTGGGTTGTCTGAATCATTTTGACCCTAGACTAACCGTAAATTACTATTATTGATTAAAATGACTAAAAATGCTTTAAATGTTGACTAGGTAGTCAGCGGAATTGTGTGAGTTATGGCTAATATTATAGAGATATACAATATACATAATTATATTATTATAATCAGAGCAATTACATGATATTTTAAGACATATTGTTGCAAAATTTCAACAATTATTCTTTGATGATGATGAATGAGGCAAGGAAAGTTTGTACCAAGTAGCGTTCTTTGGTCTCTACCTACCCCTATGGGAAAAAGGCGTGATATTATCTACGTATGTATGCATGTTATTCATCACTCATACAAACAATAAATATTTTCGTCTGAAAGACAAAGGCCAATACATTATTTTTATAGCACACGTAATTATAGAAAGTGATTTCAGTACTAAACAACAGCTGAAGACACGAGATAACATATAACATCAGAATATAATGCAATAGTAACCCTAGAGTACACACATACGCAAGTAACGTGTACAAACAATCACTTACGCACACATGCAAACAAATATTCGCATTGAAGGAGGGTCAGGGTTGACACTTGTCACTTTTGTTTAATTAATGACGTACCTAAATGTTTTGTTTGTACATTGTGACGTTTGTTTTCGATGGGTGGGGTGCCTGTCAAATGTTTTTTGCTACGTCTTGACGTCATGTTTTTATTTGATTACTTAGTAAGATGAATTTGAATGACCAACTTGCAGTGACCTTTATTACTCAGATTTACAAATATAAAATAAAAACGGTGTAGTGACGTCATTAGTATTGTATTTTCGTTAGCATTAAGTGAGTGCCTAATATAATAATTCAGTTTGCAATAATTACAATTTAAATATTAAATAATAAAAAAGATACGCAGCCCGAGCATTGTAGATAAACCTGTTACGGGTAAAAAATTACAAAGATTTTCGTAAACCCAGTCAACCACCCAATTTACGGAGACAGTACAGTCAAAACAGTTCACGGGCATCGTATCTGAGACACCCGGTGCTATGTCACTAGCATGACGATCAACTTGAACACTGAGTCACCCGTGAACGAACAGGTTAATTTTAATAAAAAATCTTGTCATATTTATATTTCTATAAATTTTATGATACCTAAATGACTATAAATAGATCATAACAGTTCGACAAACGTCTTATATTTTCGAAAACGAGCTTTTCTAATAATAGTTATGATATTTTTATGTTTCACCTTCTGACCAATATTGTAGTCGCGAAAGTTTGTTTATGTACCTACATATTTAGGCTGTTCGACGCACCACAAACAAAAACTAAAAATATTTAAAGTAAATTTATCACAGTGCTAATTGCCGCTGGGAAAGAGTCTCCTATCGAAGACAGCAGCATGCAAAATATATATTCTTTTAAAAACTGTTTAATGAGCTCACGGGGATGCAAAGTTTCTTCACTCAAGAAAACATCTTCACCATTAAAACAACTGATTAATGATCCAAACAGCAATAAGTTAAGTCTATATTTATTCTCACAAGTGGCCAGCCCTGCGTGCCACACCCACACACAAGCACGCCTACATTTACAGAGGAGTCATGTTTACGTCTGGTTGTTTTAACCCGCAGATAAGCAAACTACGAAAGCAATTAACTGTTGCTTATCAAGTGATGCAACAACGGGACTTACTGCCTTCTTATAATAAAATTATAATAAAACAATCCAGATATCAAAGGGGAACCACTAACCACACTTTGCAATGTCACCTGATAATAACTATCGGTCAAATTGCCGATTAGAAATCTAAGTTCTTTCTTACAAAACCTTATATTATATTTCACAATTTGCCCTACTGTGAATAGATATCTGATAGATAAGGCCGTCGTCAGAACCTTTAGGTATAACTGAATAACCGACTGATGGATAACGAACAACTACTGAGCGTATTAAGTTCAAAATAATTAGGAATGAAGATTGCTTAGGAACTGTAGATGAGCGCTAAGAGAGCATGTTTGGAAATTCCGCTCCCAAGAGGGCGAAATTCCACGCGGGCAAAGCCGCGGGCGGATAGATAATGTGAGGAAAAGGGACTAAGGGACCAATATGTAGTTTCTTGTCATCTCTTCTCATTGGCCCTACCTTCCGAACTGGCGGTAAATTCCCTCACTGTGTCATTGACCATCATAAGTGTCAGTACTTGACCTATATGAATAAATTAGGTACTTGATTTTGAATAACACTGAATGACTCATTTTTTAAAATTCCGTCGAAAACAAAACCAATTTGACTTCGAATAAAGTTAAACAATAATCAAACAGTTTGAGTACAGACAATGGTCTGTCTGTACTCAAACTGTAGTCGCAAATTGATATTAACCTTATCTTTATTTACCAAGTTACCGCATACCTCCCGCGATTCTATTTGCGTGATAGATAGTTTATCGTAATTCAAACTTTAACCAAAATAACTCATCTACAGTACAGCTACTTTTTTGCTCCTTCGCAGTAACTTGCTGTTATATTCAGACTTCTTCTGACACACAAAATAATTGAGTCATTTAGTGGTCAACCAATTGTCAAAGTTGTTCAAGCCGCCCTAAGGCCTTTGACGTGGCTTAACGACTGTTATCTTAATTGACAACAACAGGGACCGAATTTTTTCGTGCCCTCCGAAGCACGGAGATGCCCGGTTATAATACCACCATGCGGTCACCCATCTATGTAATGACCGAGCTAAGGTTTGCTTAACCCACAGATCGTTTACCGGCCGGTGAGCGCTATCGTGTTACAAATACAAGAATCCTTTACACAATGAACCTGCGTCCTCGGCGACGTGTACGGGCTGTACGAGTTGTAATTAGTTGAAACAAAGACTTTGCAATCAAAACAAACTGCTCCGTATTACGCGTGCACGAGTTTCTGTAATATTTACATTTGTATAATATATAAAATATGAAGATTGGTACGGATAAATGTTTAATAATACTGATTGATGATTATTGAACTCTGTAGGAATTCAGTTCATACACATCACCAACTTCATCCCGCGACTTCGTCCGCGTGAATAGATTTTACAAACTTTCACATTTAAAATATTAGCCTTAGTAATACATATGTACCAAGAGGATATAAACTTAGAGAATAAAGGAATTTAGGAATAATATGGGCTTCCATCTCATTCCACTCTTCCTACTTATTATTATTCTAAACACAGGTTTAGACTTTAGATATTAGTTGCACAGTATAAAATAAATCTTTGTAATTGATAAATAAGAACCATTTTATAAAAGAGTGAACATACTTCATTATTATGTCTGCAACATCAAATCATTTTCAATAATTATGACTTTCCTGACCTGCAATCTTACAATACTTATAAAGACATATCACATGTGAATTAGAATCTTATTAGCATCATATTATGGTTGTTATTGCACTGTAGTTGTCAATTAAGGAAGTTTGACATGCAGTATAAGCATGTATCAATGGGGTAAATAGATTTGTTTACTGCTGGCTGATAATATAACAGTAGAGATATAGAAAATAACAAACATAGTACAGATCAACAACATGGCCCCCGTTTCTGAGGTACATTTAGCGGTAGTTTATCTATTCAATAGCATTCAAGCTTGTATGAACATGACAGTTTAAATAGATAAACTACAGCTCAATGTGCCTCAGAAACCAGGCATCAGTGGAGAGCCTTGTATGTAAGGTTTAAGTCTGACAGAGGTATATAAAATACTAAAAGTTTTACATCATTCACTGATAGACCTAAAACACAGCTGATAGTGATCTCTTTGATACAGTTACATCTGTTTGGAAATACTAAAAAAAAAATATTTTGGAAATACACAGAAATATTATTCATAATCTAGATAAACTGTACATGGGAAGGCCCAGAATGTTGGACTACAGAATATGTTCTATAGTACTTATTATAGCTAAATAAGTATGTGTGTAATGTAGGATCTCTTTTAGCAACTATCAAACTGATTTTGATGACACTTAAAGAGTATGGTTTTATGCATTATTGTTTTCTTGTCATTGCTAGCTAAAGAACAATCAACTTCTTATTACAAATCTTGTTTTTTAAGCACTTTTAAGACATATATAACAACTATTTCTAGTAAAACAAACAGACACAGATACCTATAATAACAGTCAGTGAAAAAATCTCAAAAAAGATAAACTGACTTACCCACAATACAGTGCCTTGACCCCCTCCTGCTGCGAGGTCTTAACGAAGCAGTCCACCATGCCCGTGTATCGCAGCTCCACATGGCGAGGGTCTATCTTCTGTCCCTGGATCTGCAAGCGAGTCTTTGTTGTGTCTATTGGGAATGTACCTGGGCAAAACAATAATATAGCATTATTATTTGCATCTTTCAAGCTTCATTTAGTAAGGGTACCAAGGTACTGATCAACTTATGTACAGAACTTGGTGGTAAGATTTATTGAAAAGCATAAATAATATAGGTATAAACATAAGAACAAACAAACAACATAAATATGAGATATCTATTGTAAAATTAAATTAATAGGAACTTGAATAAGGTTACCTAAGGATCACAATTTTTTGTATTTATAAGTATACTGTTCCATAACTGTTCTGTAATTAGCAATATATAGTTTGCTATTACTAGCCGTTCATTATAATAGAGAACCTTCAATATTGTTAAAGTGTGATGAGAGAGCTGTGTATTAGAAACTAACAAGAATGGGAAACTAAATCACATGGGTTGACAAGATACAACGAATTGAAAACAGGTGTTTTTGTTGTGAACCTAATTAGGAAACATACAGGCCTTATAGCCACCAGATCAATATGCAGATTGGTACCAACTAAACTCATGATTTCGTGTTAATATGGTTTACGTACCAGGTATCTGGTTAAATAATAAACGGCATGAAGCACAAGGACTACAAGATCTTTATATACTTATATGTGGAACCATTCATACAAGTTCCAGGTGATATAATATCATATTTAAGGTTATGTTGGTCGCAACTAAGAATTCACATTATTCTCACCAAATTCAGCGACGATCGACGCAAGGCCGCCGTAAATAAACGGTCTCCAGTCGCTATCTCCCATCACACATGAAGATCTTCAAGGAATTAAGATGTTTATCCCGGTACCGGTGAGTCGGAAACCTTAACCACACAGTTTCTAGTAAAACGTAAACGCACTTGAAGCTAAATTCACAGCAAAAATATAGTTTCACTAATCACGAAACGGTTGACTGAGGAATTAATTACCACTATCAGGGGAAATAAAATTATCGCTTTATTAAAATTCGTCTGCAGCCGAAACTCATAGCGCGCAGCGAGACTCCATTTGACTGAACTGAACTAGACCGAATGAAATTAATCTATTTTAGAAACGTCAGAATACCTTTAAATTGCTCACCTCATTCAGTGAGCAATTGATTGATTTAGAAACGGAACGTTACCTACTTCCCGTTTGCTATCTGCATTGTAACATTTGCAACACACAGTGCAATAATTACGAGTATAGCACGAATAGGAATATTAATATTATTATTGGATAAAATGGTAAAGTTTACGATATTATTACTACCTTCTTACCTTATCTCAGCAAAGCGCAAAGGGACTGGGAAATTGTCTGTGCTAAGCTAAGCCCAAAAACTGTCAGTTGTCAACTTCAGCCGGATTTTGACAGTTCGTTTGTCACCTTTGTCAGTTTGACGTGTTGACATTTCATATTTGTTGGTTTGGTTGGTGGTTGCTGCCTACGCCAATCAATCATTAAATCTCTGTTTTTCCCCTTTTTACGTGTATCTTTATCAATAGAATTTAAATTTAGATTAGAACATATATAAAAATAAGTGATTTTTATATCTGAACTGCTGTAACTCCAGGAGTGCGAGGGGCGACGTTATTAACTCCGAATAACGTAAGTTTGTCAAAAGTTACTTTCGCTATTTACAAATTAGCTCATAACGCCGGCTGTCATTTAATTAGTTAAAACGTTTTGGGCGTGACCAACGCGAGTTTATTGTGTACGTTAGTATCAATAAAATAGTTTTACTAGTAACAATTTACGCATGCCCAACCCAATATCCCTTCCACAGTCATTTGTATCAAGCTGTTTGTTTGTGAAAATTTTACTTTTAGAAGAATAGTTTTGTATTAAAATGGATAACGTTTTTATATTAATATTGTATCATACCTAACTAAATACTTGGTTAAAATTTTATTATAATATATGGTTACTGATTGAGGTGGCTACATCAAATTATAGATTATATCCTTATTTGCATATTCTTGCATATGGTTGTGAATGGTAGAAGTAAATTGGTAAACTTTAACAGTTGATAAGGTTTACTATTGTTTTATTGTAAAAACCAATGGAAATACCTAATAGCTACCTCCATGGTACCAAACTAGTTATAGGATAACCCACTTAGTTATATTTTTTTTCTATTAACACTTAGTTTTTGTACATTAACTAGACTAATGTTCAGTACTGATAATAAATAATATAATCCTACTAGTATTATAACTGCGAAAGTTTGTGAAGATCTACCAATTTCACAAATAAAGTTTGAACAAGATAAACAAAAAGAAGAAAGCACTGGCATACACTAGTGATTTATGAATCTTAATTTGGTTTTTTTTGTTTTCAGCCAGCAACAATGTCGAATTTCAATAGCAATCAAGCATCTCCCACAGAAAGAGTTCGACCAGAGAAAATAGTCAGATTTGACAAAAGCTATATACAGTCCACTCCTGGTTATTTAAAATTAGCTCAAATTGTAAGTACTACTTATCTATATTCTCCTAATATGTTCTTGCTACACAAATATTCATTTCAGCATATGAACAACAAAACCAAGTTGACTCACTTGTTCAGCTTGTGCTGATTGGGTACATCTACACATGCCAAACCAAATATCTGTGTGTTAAACCTTTAATTTGAGTGTGTTTACAAATTACAGTAAGCCCTGAAATTCTATAATGATAACATAAAGTAGTGAGTAACTGAGTCTAACATAATGTTCAGCCATTGTATTTGTGATCCTGTTACTATAGATTAGAATTACCAATTTACTATGAGCATAATAGAGAAGATAACAAAATAGTATATTAAGTACATTTCTTTAGTTTCTTTAAGACTATATAAAAACATTCAATTCATTTAACCCTTTCACTGCCACTGTCTGATTTGTCGAGTAAAGCCAACTGTGGTGGCCAAAGTGTTAAATTTTAGTCTGGCTGCAAGCTATCAATACATTCATGTTTTCATTCATAACCTGCAATGCACTACTTACTAAGGAATTGGTGTTAATCTAATGCAAATAACACATTTCTTTCAGGCATTCAACATAATAGGATTTATCTGCATCAAGATATCATGGACCTGGGTATCAGCTATCTTCTACAACATCCTATACTGGGCAGCGATCATCATCACCGGTCTGCTACTCCTCATGTATACCTTCCACATAGTAGAGAAGTATGACAAGTGGCCGTGGCATAAGTTTGAGTGTTTGTACTGTGGGATAGTTGCTCTCACTTACTTTGGACTTTCTATATTTGCTACTACGATTGGTGAAAACGTTGGATATGCTGTTGGGGTAAGTTTAATAATATTTTGTATGCTGTTTGGAAGGCTCTATTCAAGCCCTGTTTAGAAAATCATTCAGATGCTAAGAAAGAGAGTAAATTAAAGACCATCCTTTTATGAATCCATCACTAATGCCTTATGATCAGTTTTTGATATGTTAGAGATGGCTAAATGTAAAGTGGTTTAATACCCATAATTTTGTCATGGTTAGTTATGTATTGAGTCTCTTAAGGAAGGCACATTCAGAGACAATCAGATGATAGACAAATGACAACTGTTTTTAAAACCTAGCTATTAGATTAAAATAATAACCTGAATTTATATATTTTTGCTCTAATAATAATACTTTTAATTCCAGTTCTTCGGTCTATGCGCGATCCTGGCGTACTCGTTCGACGCGTACCTCAAATTCAAGGGCTGGCAGCGAGGCCTACCACCACAGTAACATATTTAAGATTACGACCAGTACTATAAGACTAACTTAATTAAATAAGTTAATTATTATGTCAGAGTGCGAGATTCACAGTGTGAAACCTGCTTGATCAGCTACTGATAAGTTAAGTGAAAAAGATATACTGGTATAGATTATGGGCCAGTCCCTATATCTTAAGATAGATAGGGATATGATTATCAAAGTAACCGGTTGTTACGATTTTAATAGGGTTCAGTCATACCAAGTGACATCTATGGTCTCTACCTACCCCTATGCGAAACATTTGCGATGTTATGTATGTATGTATGTATGTACATCAATTTATGATCAATCTACATATAATTGAGTAGAGATCGGCCATTCGTTTTATCCTAACGATTCAACTTGTCGATCTAAAAGTAACTATTTAGATCAATACTGTAACAGGAAAATAATACATAAGTGCCTTTTTAAAATATTATATAAAATTATCTTTATACAATATGTAACAGGAAAGACACACATCCTCAGATACAGTATTTATATTTTGGGCTAAATTATTATTTGAATTGTAGTTTAAAATTTAGATAAAAGTATGAATAATACAAATATATGCAAATTGATTTTTGTATGAGTGAGGATACTCAACAGTCAGCTGTTTTTATCTGTTTAATTAAGCTGGATACATTAAAATGTGTAGTTTTTTAACATTTTAATTCGTACGGCGTAGGACTAAAATTTGAAAATAGTGAAATGTGGGTGTATTTCCTACGCGTACTGGTATAAAAGGCGTAATGTTACATATGTCCTTTTAAAATGTCCTAAATAAAAAACTATTTTTTAAGGATGTGTGTATATTTTGTTGCACATAAGTATTTTAAAATAACATTTAAAAAATATTTTTATATCGACTCACGACTTTATCACGTTATTTATGACTACATAAAATCTACACTATTGTTATACATTATGATAAAAGTCTATTTTGAATTCTAAATGTTTGTAAGTGTATATTTTTTATACATAAGTAGATAGGTGCTTACGAAAATTGATAAAATATCTGTCTTTTGTACTGATAGTAAAAAATTGCCCCACCCAGTTGAAAAAAAATACAATTTATAGATAAAAGTGTTATCTTCTAATCAATCTTTGTATTAACTTTCTTTTCATACATGTTTTTATATTGTACTTTATATGTCTGACTAATTAACGCTGTGTACAGTGTTTTGTCACTTTCAATCAAATTTGAAACTGTATATGAATAAAAAAGACAATACACTGCAAAACTAATCACAGCTTACATTACGTTTAATTAGTAACCCTCTAATTCATAAACACACTATAAACCTATTTTAGTTAAAAAACTACTACAATATGTTTTCCTTTTTCATTTCACTAAGAAGTGAAAGAATCAAAACTCTTTATAAGCCTTTCATAGCTTCAGATATTTTTGTGAATAAGACGGTAAGAATGCAAATATGTATAAATGTGAAATTCTAACACTTTTGTAATACGAAGACCAGGTTTCACCATTTCTGAATAAGTATTGGTTATCTTTTTCGTTGGAATTAGGACACTTTTTTCACACTCTGTCACTTAATATATTAGATAGATCATCTAATGACTTATCCATAAACAGTAAGACGCCTAACATAATTTTTAACAAGTTTATAAAACCATCTTAAAAACATAGATGAGATGTTCTAAATCACAATATTGAATAAGCTTAATATTAAGAGTAATATTTTACTATTATGTAACGTTTATATAAGCGATCTATGTGCCTTTATATTGCATTTAATGTACTGGTATAACCAACTGTAATACGCACAAATAATATATTTTGTGCTTACGCTACTATAGTCCGGCAACTTAGTAGAGAGCAACGTGCACGATTTATCTTAATAATGACTATTGATTCTGAGTATTTCCAAAAAAGAGTACAGTCAGCTGCATAAACCTGAAAAAAGGTCAGATATGTTGTGAATTCTGTATTTAATATACCTACGCCAGCCGCGAACCTTGCGTACAAAGCTCTTTACTAAGTTGTTGTATGGCAACACTAATATTATTTCATTTGATAACTTATAAAACTCACTATAAGACTAACATTTTTTATTGCTTCTATATGATTAGCGCGGTTGTGTACGACTGCAGGTTACAAAGTCTCGAGTTTATTTCCCGAATCGGACAATGTATGTATTATTTCTGATTTCTAGGCTTAAATATTTATTTACTTTGATGTCCTGTATTTTTTATTTAACGTTTCTATGACAGTGTAACATAAAATGTAATTAAGTATTCATGGTGGTAGTATTATTTCTCAATATACAAGTATTATAATCGCTTTTAATGTATTTTCTATCGATGATATTACGAAGGTATGATTCTTAAATCTTTTTGTCAAAAATGCCCACCATTTTGGTAAAAGGGTCCAATATAGTTGGTGCCCATTTAATTGTTATTAACTATACTATTTGTTTATGCAAAATGTTTGAACAGAATTTTCTAACTTTGATTGTATGATGTTGGAAAATTGACTTTATTTGTAAGAAGTTAAGGTTCTATTTTGATCTTAAGATACCGATTGACTTAATTAAATTAGTTTTAGTACACATCATTTGACTTTCTGTGTCTTACCCCCGGTTTCTGAGTACATTTAACGGTAGTTTATCTATTCAATAGCGTTTTTTTCACATTAGTTTTAACGCTATCGAATAGATCAACTGCCGCTAAATGTACCTCAGAAACCGGGGGTTAATAAATTTGTAGTTAATAACCGTAGCTACTGGCAATGGTAGTGGTAGTTAATCAAAAATAAATACAAGAGACTGTGGCAGACTCAATTGACGCACATATTTTGTTTTGTTACTTTTAATACTATTTTTAAGTATATTTTAAATTCAATCAAGTCATATATTAGTATTGTTTATTATTACAAGTATTTTGTAATATTAGATTAGTCATGTCACGCAAAAGTTTTGATAATTTTAGTTGTTTTTTTATTATTAAATAACCAAAGGACACTGCTCCGTACCTGTTTAACAGTAGTAATAAGGATATTAACACTTACAACACATATTAAAAATGGCGACACGTTTAGTGTTGCCATAAAATTATGTAATATATTTCATATATTGTAATAATTTCCAAAAATAAGAAATATTGCTATTTTTATTTATGTCTTGGTCTTTAGTTCAAAAAGTCAAGTCAGTAAATAATGTCAATACGCACTTTCAACAGCTCTTTGATAACTAAGGAATTCAAGACCAATTCAGACATAATCCGGCGTCATCTTACTTTTAAACTTGTCGATGATGCGTTGTATTTCTTATATGTTTTTGATCCTTGATTTTTGTATTTGAAAGCGTTTGATGTATATATTTTCATGTTTGATGTATGAATAATTAATTTTTTAACTAGTTTACTAAAAACACATTTTTCTACTGTCCTTACCTTGTTATAAATCTATTGTTACCTTCTTGTTAAAAGGGATTGGTTATTTAGAGTTTAATAGTAAATCTATGTAAACAACTTCACAGATATTACAATTTATACACAACAAAACTATAAGTCCCCAACCCGCAATTTGCCAGCGCGGTGGACTCATGGCCTAATCCCTCCTCTCTCCTCATTACGGGAGGAGACCCTTGCCCAGCAGTGGGATGCCCCAGTAATGGGTTAAATTCATTACGTATTTATAAAATCATAGAATATACATCACCATATAATTCTGGCATCAATTCGGTATATTCATTTAGCTGAAAGTTAGTTGAATTACGAAAAAAGTCGAAAGATTTTTTACTATAAAACTTCAAATAATCATGTTTTTCACGTTAATTCTGTACCACAATAAAACGACTATTACATTTCATATTGTTTTATTTATTACAACAGTGACGTAAATATCAACAAAAAGCCGGTCACACCGGATTACATACAAATACAGATAAATATAATAATAAGAATTTTTAATAGTTTTAAGGTAAAATTCGTGTTCGCGTTAATTCCGGCATTCTATTATACATTAAACATGCAACGCGGGAGTTTTAAAGTTAGAATAAGCAAGTTTTTTGATACTGTGTATATTTCCATCAAGAATTTTGCACTGTACAAGGTAAGATATCTGGATTTTTTTATATAATCAATACCTATATCAATGATAAGATTGATACATACGCATATTCGCCAGTAATTATAAAGTAAGTACTCTGTAGCGTGCACGGATTAAAACATGAACATAATATATATGGTGTTAAACACGTTTAATGCTACAGAAAATGTGTTTTTAAATACATTATATGAACAAATATCAATTGTAATTAATATAAAATGAGCTGTAGCAATAACGCTGGAATTATTTATATTTAATATTGCAAGGTAAATGACCACAATAAATAAATATTTACTTACAAAAGGAAAACGTTTATTTTTCATAGAATTCCGACCACAGACTATTTTCCTCGTGTTACACACAATAAAGGTATAAAAATGTATAGTATAGTTCTGTCTCTATCATTCGTTATGTGAGGAAACGAGACAGCATAACGTATAAGCAAATACATACAACATAGTGACCAAAATTAACATTTTTATTTTTAGGTTTTACATACATTTAACAGCAAAAATTGATAGCCAAAACATTTTCTACGAAAAATTGCTTTTAGTATTTAAGCTTGATCTTGAAGCAACAGTTACAGTGAGCATATTATTATATATTTGACACAATATGAGCAAATATAGGGGGTAATAGCTTGGACGGATAGATTATAGACATTAAGCACTTATTAACAAACTATTTACATTATAAATAAGATATACAAAGTTCGTTATTTACAATAAAATTGATTAAATAAGTTACTACTTAGTAATATATCACAATTTCTAACATTACATTAGTTTCTTAAAAAAAATATTGATGTACATAATCCATACTAATATTATAAATGCGAAAGTAACTCTGTCTGTCTGTCTGTCTGTCTGTCTGTCTGTCTGCTACTCTTTCACGCCTAAACTACTGAACCAATTTGCATGAAATTTGGTATGGAGATATTTTGATACCCGAGAAAGGACATAGGCTATATATCATCACGCTACGAGCAAAAGGAGCAGAGTAACAGTAATTAATGTTACAAAAACGGGGAAAAATTTCACCCATACTCTCTTATTGGACGCAAGCGAAGTTGCGCGGGTCAGCTAGTAAGTATATAAAATAATACAATTTATATCAATAAGTAAGTACGCAAAGAGGTATTTGGAACCCTAGTGCAATATTAATACATATTTAAACTAAATACTTAGTTTCTGACAACAAAACAATTTTTTACTTTTACTCTGCTCCTTTTGGTGGTAGCGTGATGATATATAGCTTATAGCCTTTCTCGATAAATGGACTATCTATATCTAACTGAAAGAATTTTTCAAATCGGCCCAGTAGTTCCTAAGATTAGCTCGTTCAAACAAACAAACAAACTCTTCAGCTTTATAATATTAGTATAGATTATTTCATTACAAAGAATTGCTACAAAAATAAATATGACATAGTGAACACTGCACAGTTACTTTGGTACAGTCAGTTCCACAAGTCACTAAATATATTCAAAACCGTTAATTTTGAAGCATGCATAGTATTTAGTAAAAAATGATATTGATTGTTGGGTTTATAACCAACTACTTCTATTGTACTTGATTTTGTTCAGGTACGTTTTCGCGTCAAAATTTCGTGATAAAGGGATTTTGATAAAATTAATTTGCTAAACGACTTTTGTAGCGGACTGTACAGTGTCCTACATCATTTACAAATTGCCAAATGTGCATGCCAAATGTTTGAGCACTAACACACATTTTTAGATATAAGATAAACCTAATTCAGAGATTTTTGCGATAACAACTGAAGGACAAAGAGATTTTTATTGGATACATTCAATATATAGTTTTAATAAATTATTAATTATAGGTTAAATCCTATAATTAATAATTTATTAAAACTATTACTATAACTATTTGTCTCCCATGCTGATGGTAAGTGACCATAAAACAAGGATGATGCATGCCTATCTATGACATACCTCCTAATTCTGCTTTTGTAAGCTTCGGGATTACGTTCGTCAAAACGGCTGTACTGATATGGATAAAGTTTGACGAGCGATCAATCTTACCCTGGGGTAGAGACAAAAGCGACTCCTAGTACTTCTTTTGGGCATATAATGTAGTTAATTTCATGCTTATTAGGGTAAATCAGATAAGTACAATATAATATAACAATGATTGTGCTATATCCACTGTTATGATGACATCATGGTCCTGTTTTCCTGCAAACATTGCAATCTGCAACAATGTGGGTCAATAACGTATATTTTATCTCTATATAAAGGACACTTTGCTACATGATTTCAGATTTATCTTGTGTCAGAAACTGAGCGAAACGTAGCCGAAATATAGGTTTACAAATTGTCATTTTCAATAACCTATCTGCGGTTAAGAAAAGGTTTCGATATTACTGTTCTCTTATTATCTGTTTAAGTGACAGTTGTTGAGATAGTTCTAGGATGATGAAGAAATAAGGAATAAAACTTTTTAATAGAATGAAAAGTTGGTGAGAAGAATAAATGTAGAACATTATTGTACATTGACGTAATTAAAGATTTAGAAAAAACAACATGCTGGTTACCAAGTCAAGTAGACTTACAAAGGAGTTACTAAATATAGATTTTATTGGAATGGAAAGACAGACAATGGTATTTATTTAAAATTGTAAACATGAATTTTACAGTTCTGATTTATTCTGTCTTTACTATATTCCAGCTACATTTACAACTAAAATAAATAGGTGGGAATTAAATACACTTACAAACTAAATATAAATACAATAATTTGTGATGTGACTTACGTACTACCTCTGCGACAAACGTTTCAAACAAAACATCAACATTATACCTTAACACTTCATAATAAGGTTGATTTTTCTATACATTCTCTTCGAGTCATTATAATCTCATTATTTTCTTATTTCCGATAATAACAAAACAGTTTAGTTATAATTTGACACCAATTTTCTTTTTTTTATGAAGACACTTATTTTTCGCGCGGAAAAGACAATTTTTTTAGGCACAAGCATCAAATATACAGCCCATGAAACGCTGGTAACTCACAAAACGGTCGTTATTTTCAATCATCCATTTTAAAAAGGTGTACCTTTTAAATGATTACAACAAAAGTCTTCACAAAGGGCTTCGATGTTACTCCTCCTTCACTACGAAGAAACTTATCTCGCAAAGAGAGTAGCCTAGCCCTCTTAAACTGAGATATAAAGCCCATACTCGTAGAAGCACAGTTAAACAGTCTAACTACTAATATTCCACAGTTCACTTTTTCTTACCACCTGCCTGGTTGCTATGGCAACGCGGGCGGCGTCACCACATGCGTCTGCTTGGCCACGACTTTATGACCTTGCGCCGGTTCTCCAGCCTTCAGTTGTTTGTACTTGAGGAACGCGTCTATGCCGTACAGCACCATCGCTAGGTAGCCGAAGAACTGAAAAGAGAGGTTTCGTTTAGTTGAAGACAGATGTCGCTAAATAGGCGTAGGGCAAGCTTGTAATTTTTAAACTCATAAAAATACAAAAGTTAACAATAATAGGCTGGATGCCGCTGGTGGCAGATTGGACACCATAAGATGGACATCGTTGTCGAGGGCGACCACGTCGTAGGTGTCATGACGATTTAATGGCATTTGCGGGTCCATCGTGGCGAAATATGGCACAGGACAGACAGGTTTGGAAAGGATGGGCTGATAAAAAAATCAGTAACACTCATACTTCGATACGATTTTGGTTCCAACAAATGTTGCAACAAGCATAGATACGCGAGACCACATCTTTGCTGTAAAACACACAGAAACGCAGTCATGGGTCAGAGAATCTGACATTAAACATTTTACTCATAATATTTCTATTTATAGGTGTCCTGTAAGTTCAATAACGTTCAGTTTATAGCTGAGTTTTATAGCATAATTCCACGTAAACGACAAACTGACATAAGGCACTATTTATAGATTTACCACGCTTCGTTAACAACAACGTACAACGATGAGTCTCAGTTGACATAACCAACTGTAAATTTCTAGGGAATATTACGGAGCTAGGAAACAGCAAACTACCGTTTTAGATCATCGGGACAATAAGATACACCGGTAGGTCGTATACGATAAAAGCTCCCTCTTTTGGAGAGCGCATCTTAAAATAAATAAAAAAATATCATTGGACAACTCACACACGGTCATTTGATTCCGAACTAAGCAGAGCTTGTACTATGGTAACTAAATAACAATTAAAATTACTTATATATCTCTAAATACATACTTATATAGATAAATTGACAACCAGGCTCAGAACAAATACTCGTGCTTATCACATATGCCCCGAGTGGGATTCGAACCCATCACACGCGGCGCTGCGGTTATTGCGACGAGAGGTGACCGCTTTAGCCACTGCGCCTAACGTGCAGTTATCTTAATTTTACGTTCCTTATTATTTATCTACCCAAGCCCTATAGTTATGTTACCTATTCACAGTCCTTTACTACCTAAAACAGTCCCTATTTTTTTTTTTTTTTTTTTAAAGACAACTCCCGCACTAAGAATTGCTCTTGTGTCGCGGGGACTTTTACAAACATAGAAACAACGGACACAAAGCACAACCAGACCCGAAGCAATTATTTGTGGATCGCACAAATAATTGCTCCGTGTGGGAATCGAACCCACGACCTCCCGTTGCAGTGGTATCGGCGTGGCGACCTAAACCACTGCGCCACGGAGGCAGTCAAGATATTTATTTGATATTCTCTTTGAAGAACTGACTTGTTCTGTACTCTTGCTATGTGACCGAAATTAGAACCTACTCAGTATTCTAGAAAAGAGTAAAATTATGAGTCCTCAGCCCTAACATAGCATGTTAGTCATAAACCCATTTACTCCGTTCTAATAGCCCTTGAACATTACACACAGGTATTATTCTAACTCATAAACTTGTAGTAGTCACGAACGTGCATAAAATTAAATGTACGGTCTATTGTATTCTCAAAGGGACAGTCCCCGTGAAAACCTAATTAGCCAAAATGACGTAGTATTTTAATACAACTCTTAGTTTATTTAGAGATGAAATGATTCAAAACCAATAAACCGATTTTTTGGGAAAATGTCGCATTTAACCCACGTCAGTCTCACGCTTCGGCTATACCGCTAAACCAATTTTAATAAAATTTTGCATTAAAATAGTTGTTTAAACATAGGCTACTCTTTTTCTTAAGCCCCTAAGAAGCTGTGAGTTAGTATAGCGAGTTAGCTAGAGGCTATAATCAACTACATATAGGCTCCAAGGCTTCCATGTTGCCAAGCTTCCAGGATCTTCCACTAACCCAGCCGTATTCCAGGTCACTAACTGCCCCAGAATTTGTCACTACACCATACAAATGGTAATTTACCCTCTCATTAGAGGCCGTAAACCCAGAAACATGCAATATGTAGTCACGTGCGTATATAAATAGTTGTTTGATAGCTCGCTCACGTATCGCCGGTATTTTATTAAGGTAAAGTGTGTCGGTGTGATTGTTGGACAAATATGAGACACAGGTGTGCTTGGTTTGTTTTGAGAGTCCTTTATTGTATGCAGAAGGGAAAGTTTATAGTATAACAATAATATTATGGTGATTGAGAGAAGAAAATGTATAGAGTGAAGGACGTGTGTGTAGTTTTAAAAACGAAAAGAAATACGAAACTTAACTTCTTTTTTCCGCAGTGTCTTCAATAGATACTTTTCTACTATTAGTTATATTTCGATGGAAATAATCATATAACATGGTATCGTATACACGGTTGTGGTCAAGCGTGAGCTGCCTGAGTTATTAAGTAATCACGACGGACTCCTAAAAATAAATCTGAAATGGGGACACCGATCAAAATTAAGGAAAGTATTTTTAGTATATTGCAGGGAAACTGAATCGGTAAGAGTGGCATTAAATTAAATGTTTGCGGGAGTCCCTACGAACGAAAAATAGTACAGTAATTGAATTAATATCTTTTGTGTAGTACTATAACTCAATGGCAATAGGTACCCTGCTGCTATCAATAGGTTACGCAAATATTGTATGCGGGCATCCAAGCTAGGGGTCACGCACGGCTCATGAGTAGTGTCGAAATTGTTGATAATAATACTGTTTGAGCAATATCCCTGATACAGGACCATGCTGCTGGTTTATATAAGTCAAGGTCTATGTGTAAAAAATACAGTCATTTAGAACTTAAATATACGGAGAATAGAAAAAAAGAAAAAAAAACAAAATTCTGCGATCATTTTGACTGAGACCACACTATTATTTCAACCTGAAATGATAATTTGGTGTCGTAAAGACCTTTATGATTCGCATGAAATTTTATTTAGCATGACATCGATTCCTAGGCAATCTACAACTGTAGAAGATGCCCTAAAATATGCAAAATAGGCAAATACAGCTTGTTGCTGCTGTCTGAAGCTACTGTTGGCGGTCTATAGTGGACCCCTACCTTTACTATTAACACTATACACACATACTTAAAAATCAATTACTTCAAAAATCCAAAAGTTTACTTACCCCAGCAGCGGAATACGCAGCAGCACCAAACGCGACCACAATAGTAGAGGCGATTAGATACAGGAAGACCAGCACGATGTACCCTATCATCTCGATCTTCAGCCACTTGATGTTATGATACCTCTCCACCACGTGGAACAGGTAGCAGGCTAGCAGGATGGCTGAGAACCAGAGCCCAAGGTGAGCCACGATGTTGAAGTAGACCCCTCGGCCGTTTGACCAGAACGCTGAGGATTGTATGCAGATGAAGCCAATTAGGTTGAAGACCTGTTGGGAAAGTATAGTAGTTCAGAGTTTTGACTTTAAAATGGTTAAAGGTAGTCTGGATGGAGTTGTTTTAGGATAATTGTTGGGTTACGTAATTTATCCTTCTAATATTATAAATGCGAAAGTATGGATGTTTGTTACTCTTTCACGCAAATACTACTGAAACAATTACGTTGAAATTTGGTATAGGGGTAGCTGTAGACCCACACTAACACATAGACTTTTATCCTGGAGTTACACGGGAAGGGTTTCCACACGGACAAAGTCGCGGGCGGCCTCTAGTGTTTATATAAAACCTACCTTACTTCGTAAAACGCTACGTTAGATAATGCTTTACAATTATGCTAATCAGTGTGATTCGGTATTTTGCATTACATTGCTATTTAGCTTAGTAGATGTGGTAATTCAGTAATAAGTGTCAAGAATTAATCTATACTAATATTATAAAGCTGAAGAGTTTGTTTGTTTGATTGTTTGTTTGTTTGAACGCGCTAATCTCGGGAACTACTGTTCCGATTTGAAAAATTCTTTCGATGTTAGATAGCCCATTTATCGAAGAAGGCTATAGGCTACATATCATCACGCTACGACCAATAGGAGCAGAGTACCAGTGAAAAATGTTACAAAAACGGGGAAAATTATGATTCTCTTATGTGACGCAAACGAAGTTGCGCGGGTCAGCTATTAATTATATAAGGTATTTTCCATAACAATATTTTATTCTTTTTACTTTTAAACAAATAAAGTAATGTATTTAATACAATAACTTTAAAATAGGTATTTATGGAACATTTTCCTGGGTTTTCTTTCAAGCGGAAAACGAAACTGTTGTAATTCTTTTACCGGATTGCACCTTATATAAGGCCTACAATCGAAACAACATAGTTTAAGCGATATTCACCGAGTGATAATGAGAAACTAATGAGTAATTAGCTTAACGAGTAAACTCATACAAGTGAATAACTAAACAAACAGGTAACCAACACCATACGTAGGAAATAATGACGAGCAATGAAATTCTATATGTGTAATACTAAACATAGGAACAAGTAGATTGATAACTAAGTTCCTGTTGCAATAAATATCATAACTTGCAATTATAAAGTCATATAAAACTTCCGTCCGCGAATTACACCACGAATGCTTAGCCCATTTTTTTGTGGTAGGTATTCTAAATTGATTAAAGAACTTAATATTATAATGCAACGGGACTTAAATGCTGCTACCTACTTCTCAAATAGACCTCGGGGGTGTACCTTATAGCCGGGATCACATGTCATATCAACTAAGAGTAGAGTAAGTTTATCGTACATTACAACTACAAGGCAATTATCTAGCTCTGAACAAAGTAATTAAAATTGTACGTGTATCCAGAGGGAGTTAAGTAATTAAGTAAAACGAGCAGGTGTGGCGCGCAGTTATTTATAAAATTGTCCTCATGGAAAGTACGGTGTAATTATAAGCACTTATTTTAATTGGAATAATGAAGTAACTAGCGATACTAAATACACACTTAGTTCGTCGACTTTTCGTAAAGTAACGATCTTTTTAGTCTTATTCTCTTTTTAATAGCACTGAGTTTTGATTAGCCGTTTTGCAAGAATCTTCGATCAAGATAGTCTTTTGTACTGTTAATTTATTTCTTTATATTATAGACCACCAAGAACTTGGCTAGTGACGATTGTTTAGCGTTCGAAGAAAACAGTCATTCTAGGCTAGGAGTAGGAATACAACAAAGATGCTTTACTTCGTCGCGAACCACAGATTAGGTACTTCTGATACATAAGATACTCTGACTATTACCTATTGATCGCTAAACTAAACTAACAATAGATTATGGAATACTAGCAGGTAAATTTCTTCAGTATCAAGAAAGCAACAAAAAGCAATTTAAGTACCGTCTTCAAGTTTATACTTACTATGACGACAATCTTAATGACTCCCGGCGGTGTTTTTATGTAGGAGAGGTCAAAACGGGTTTCCGTGTTGAACACAGTGTTTGAGGAGCCCATAGTCTGGGCGGGAGGGGCGGCCGGCGCGGGCGGCGCCGGTGGCGGGCGGCTGGGGTACGCCATGGTTTCTCATCTGAAACAACAGGTAATGCGTGAATGCTGTATGAATAACTGGTCTTTTTTCCAAAATGTATCGCGAAGGTAGGGCAAAAAGTACACGAACTGCTCCTGTACTACAACGATTTCGACATAATTTGGGCTGAAATTCAATGCTGAATCTTGCTGTCAAGAAAATTTTTCGTGAATAACTCGGAGATATATTATGTAACGGGTTACCATGCCCAAGAGAGCGCTTAACGTCACGCAGTTATTGCTACGCCGATTGTATCGGTCCAATGCCTCTTGTCTTTTCAAGAAGATGGTATAGAGTGTCTCAATAAAATGCGCTCCTTATGTGGCCAGGTGATTACTATAAGACTTTGTCATATAATTAAGTAGTTCCAACAAAACTGGCTGAGAACCATCAAACAGGATTCTAAAGCAAAATTTGCCCTTCATTACTTAGAACTAAGAATAAATATAGATGACAAGGGATCCAGAGGAATTCAAGATTTTATTTTCTTGTTGCTAGTACCTTCAAATTCTTTTTACTTCATATAGGTACAAGGAGTACTTCCAAAGCTTTATTGGAGGCCTTAGCAACATCATGTTTCATACTTTAATAGTCATAGATCATAATTAGAATACCATAAGGCTTATGAGTCAATTTATATTCTGAAGATTTTATTATTAACTGTATTAGGTAACAGTGATTCACCAAATTACTCATAACATTGGGAGGTCAATAGCAATTGACTCTATTCATAATATTATCTATGTATATGACTAGCTATTGTCTGTGGTTTCTTCTGCAAAAGCAAATAAAGGATTTTTGTAAGAAATGTCTACAGATGCTTAGCTCTTAGTAGGAGAATCAGTAGGGCAAGAAATAGTCAATAAATACTATTCTCAACAGCTTTACTAGCTAAGATACACAATTCAATGTATATAAACTGGAAACCTCATAAGTAAAGGACAAAATTTTGCTGAAAATAATTGGGAACAGGAACAGAAAAGAAACATATTACTAAAAGGATATTTTACAGAGTGGAAAGTGTTTGTGTTACACCTAGACTTTTAATGAAAGAGCAACTTTTGTACTGATATGTTGAGATGTGATAGTAGATGTTATCGCTCAGATAAAAAAAAAGGTAATATAAAACATGTGAATCCCAGTTTTCAAATTAAAGATATAAGATAAATATTCTGTTGTTTTTATCTCAAGCCTAAGTAATCGGTATTGAGATAAGGAAAAAAGAATGACAATATGAGAGAATCTTGTTTAAAAGAATAATAATACAGACCTTGAATTTATTTATTAATTTATATTTATGACTAAAGTAATAAGTCAAGGACTTTGAAATATACTTAGAACATAAATTATACTAAGACTGCATTTAAATATTTGTGTTACAAGTTGTCAACTTCTAAATTATTTGAATCCAACAAGAAAATATTAATATTCAGAGACACCTGTAACACGTAATTTATTATTTTTATTTATTAACGATAAAATTAATTTAAATTATACTTACACAAACAGCGCGATAATCAGCCTATAACTGCACAACACTAGCACGCAAAGGAATCACGTAAACTGCAACACCCACATCGCGATAAGGAAGGATGCTCTTAACTATTAGCTATTCAGTCACCGTCTCCTTGACACTATATTACTAACCGATATCGAGCCGTGCTAAACATCAATGACTCATATTTTTAAATAACATACGTCTGAAGAATACAGCGGTCGTACATAACTTCGCGGGTGTTATTTGTTTACTCATACGAAACGTACACACGTAATTACTGACTGTAACAACTACAAGTTTTTATGACTTAAGTTAACACTTTGTGCAACGTTTTGAGTAGTTTCGGTAATTAGGGTTTAATTAACTGTAACCGCAATTAAAATGTTTAAATTAAAATAAGAAACACAGGCCGCTATCACGACAATAGAAAAATAACTGCGAAGTAGAGGTAGGTTCGGTAGTGTTTGTCAAACGAATTGATAATAATTTAATCGACTACACCAAACGTCAAATCGGGAAGTCAGTCTTTGATTTTTTGAAGAGCGGGCTGTGAAACGGATACAATTCGATGAAATATTTTTTAGCCTAAGAGATATTGGAATTATTTTAATTTTTACTCATTCTGTTGGTCTAGAAAGCTTCCGATATATCTTAGTCGATACAAAGATGAGGCTTGTGTTACTAAATCAAATGACGTTTCTCAAAAAACTGTCATATCTATTCGAGTTCTAAACATTGTGGAAGTTGAAAACTTTGAATTCTTTATAGGTACAATAAAATATTAAACACAATAGAATCCGCATTGTATTTAATATTTTTTTGTATAAGTTTTTGAACTAATAAATTTTCCATATGACTAACAATAGGTACCCAAACAAATGTGTCTCAGATGGTATTCTATAAACTTACAACAAGTCAAGTTAACATCCTAAGACGCCTAGCTTCTGAACGATTAAAGTGGGTGTCAAACGAATTGTCAATGTCAAATAGTGATTGTGTTCCGTTCACATTCATTTGCAATTTTTAAACATCAGTCTTGCTATTGCATTCGCACGTAAGTAAATCGTTCCGGCCAGAATTTTGTTGATCTATTTTTAATGCTAATGTAAACAGAAATTCGAGTTGTTACAAAATGCTAATCTGCGTTTGACGTTTGTCAAGTTTCGATTTATCACTTGATATTAATTTACACCTATTTTTAATTTGTGAAATTGCGGCAAGTGTGTGAAAAACCGTGTGTACTTGTTAGAATAAGTGTATGTGACCTAGTTTAAGAGTAACGTACGAGGTAAGAATAATTTACAAGATGTTTTAGAATTTTGAATTGTTGTGTTTATTTTAGTGGAATGTTGCTCAATAATCGCTATTTTAAGTGGTGACAGGCGGCGTAGCGTAACTAAATCTGTTCACTCACAGAATTAACGTGTTTATTGATATTTTACGAGATACGATTACGTAGTTTACCTAACAGGTAGCTTTCTTTGTAACACCTTTTACAGCATTTCCTGGCTGGTTGATTACATAAATGGATCGATAATAGCTTTATAGGGGAGTAGTTATTAGTCACCACCTACTTTTAATGTGGGTTGCCGTTTATTTAATTACCAGAACAGTCCCAAAATGAGTCACACCAGCACATCAAAATATGACTATTAAACATACTGCATTAAATTTGTGTACTTATGCTGATAATAATAGTTTTTGTTTTATCAAAATCGGGTCAAAATTACCGAAGTTACAGCGTTATAAAGTTTCACTGCATTTTTAAATTTGCGTTGCTTCGCGCGCTATGCGCTGACGTCACGACGCGATAGACACGCTTGTTCGACTGCGGGTGATGCGGAGTTTTGACTTGAAAAGTGATTTGCATTTAATATTTAAAGAGTCTGTGTATGTGTATGTGTTATAAATTTAATCATCGTGTTTTTTGTAAAATAAGCCTCCACTAAGATATCCTCGATCTCGATCGTCACGCACACAATCATCAACTAGACCCAGGTAAAGAAAGTTGAACTCGTATACTACTAAATTACTAATAATATTATTGTGTGTAGTTAACAATAAAATTGAAAGTTTGTTACAACTGGCATTACAAATAATGAGTGTTACGTACCTACCAAGTGTAAATTTGGAAAACATAGCTTTAATATAATATTATAAAAAAAAAATTGTCACCCTGCCTCTAATTTTAGTCAGGTTTATGGCTATCATATGAATGCATGAATCTACTCTGTAGGATGTCTTATATGATTGGGTGTGTAATGAGAACTTTTAATTAAACAATTTAATTTTGATATTATTAGATTTAATACAACTACAACAATTTTCAAAACAAAAAACCAACGCCAACTCAACCGCCGCGCTCGGCTCGCCGCCGCCTGTGAGGTCATTGAACTGCTCATTAAATAGTACCTATCCACTGTTTAGTAGATGTTCATTGCTAGCTAGGTATGAACATGATATGGCATCTTGATCTTGAGGAAGTGTTCAAAAGGCAATAAACTTCTATTTAACATTTGCGCTTGACATTATCTGAACCGGGCTTTAAGTTTTAGGTTAGGTGTCTCTTGCAAAAATATAAAACAGTTTAGGTACATAGTACAGAAAAAAACATTTTTTGGGGTGTTTTTTCACTGGACTTAGTACACATAGGAACAATACAATATTTTCTAACCATTTTGTTTGTCCACTATAAGCAAAACAAATGATTTAAAGCGAAACCGCGAGAGACAACGAGCCTATGTAGGTATCGGCAAGTACTAACGAAATAGCAGTGTCGTAAGATGACGTCACACGTCCGTGCGGCCGCTTCGCCGGAGTTTGGCGCGAAGGCCATACTTTGACGTTTAATATCTCGGTCATTTTTGAAGATACGAAAAAAATAAAAACAGATTTTTTATCCTTGAAGTACCTAGTTTTTAAATATGCTTATAACAAAAATCATTGGTGTGACTCATTCTATAAATTTGACACTTAATTAAAACATGATTTTTAAAAAAACTGTTATTTACTATGTGCTCCAGCAATAATGCAAAAAAGTCGTCTCTCATCGAGGGCTCAGTGTTATTTAATATGTAAACAACTTTCTCTTGTAGTAATATTGTTATACAACCTTATTACTTTCTTTTTCATGCACCATGCCCACACACTCCCTTGAGAGTAAGGCTATTGTGTGTAGCATTTCATTGTAATTATTGCCTCCAACTAATCATTATATCAGATTTTATAACATGATTAACATTAGTAAATGTTAATCACCTCTATTCTCTATTTACTTTGATAATAATGTAATTATAACAAAATCAAATAGGAGTCTTGTCCTATTGCCAAAAAAATTGGACAGAAATATACCTTTAATTTTGTATTAAATATCCCTTTTAATTTTCACTACCCATTTTTATTTTTATTCTCTTAATTTACACCTTCCAGCTTACCTGATAAAGTTAAATGATTGCTAGTATTTTCCCCTGAATTAAAATATTTAAAAAAATATCACAGTAATTATTTTAAAGAGAGATGCATAGCAATCTCATATTAAAGATTGGCATCAAATAGCTTTGGGTAGAGATAGATGAAAAGAGGGAAGGGATGAACTGCAGAGGAACAATAGAGGCTTATAAATTATAATCATCAAAAATTCTTTAAAGCAGTTTAGTATGATCAGTGAAATTAAGATGTATGTTGGTATTCTATGCAATATGTCTATAATTTTTGAAATCAAAGGGCATTCTCATATCTTTTTCAATGTGAAATAAATCAATGCACTTTATCTATTCAACAAAAACTCTTTAATCATCAGCCATCATGTCTGGCCAATAAAATCATTATACCATTGCACATTATCAGAATTAGTCACAATTTTGTCATCAGTAATATTGGCATATGTCATTCACGTTGTTCAGGCACCGTTATCTGCGGTAATGTGTCCGTAATGAGTTGAACGTTTTATCAATAAACCAGTGCGGTATGCTATCATCACCCAAAATTGTATTTAACTGATAAGATAGGTTTGGTGTTGGTTTAATCAATGTACCAATTTGTGACATTATGTTTTGTTAAATATCTTTTTAGGTATTTATATTTTGGCATTGATACATTTTTTTTTAATTTTTTCTGTTAGTCTTGTTTTGCAGTGCTTACCTAGGTAACTATTTAATAATGTATGAATTTTAACATCTTACAACCTCTTTGTAGATTATTCTAACAGATCTTAGGCAAAAACCACTACTGATAGTAGACATTCTTGTTGTTTGAGTGGCTGAAATTGACAAACATTTCAAAGACATTTTTTGCTATGTAGACCTTGACTAGATTTCCTGAATGAAATAGCAAAAAGTATAATTAGTTAACTCACAAACTAGACCTCAGATTAAATTATTATACATTGAGTAGTTTGCTTATAGGAATGCATAATGTTATTTAATGTTATCCTTATTTCGTTGTTTTAAAAGTACTCATTTTTTGGTGCCAATTGAAGTGTTTAAGGAGTGGTTAAGCTTGTCGTATTTTGCGTGAACTGCAGTTCACGAGAGGTCGACTAATATCCTGCTATTTTTACGCAAAACCTCTTCAACGGATTTAGTCCAATTTCATACGAGTGGAAGCATCCGGTCAAATAGTTAGTAACTACGAGTATTAAGAAATGAATCAAATACAAAGTGTACATTTTATTGTCTTCAGATAATCAATAATGGCAGAAGTAGGGTTCCCCGGTCAGCACACGACGACGACGACAGTGACGTCGAGCACCGCCGTGCAGACAAACATACGGTTTGATCCGTCCTACATCAAGACTATACCTGGCATACTCAAGATTGTGCAAGTTGTAAGTACCAAGACATTATAATATTTTATTACTATGATTATTGATGATTGCCATGTGACTGCCTCCGTGGCGCAGTGGATTAGGTCCCCACGTCGCTATCAGGTCTTGGTTTCGATTCCCACACGGAAAATTATTTGTGCGATCCATAAATATTTGTTTCGGGTCTGGTTGTACCTACTTTGTGTCTGTTGTTTCTATGTTTGTAAAAGTCCCCCCGATACAAGAGCAATCCTTACAGCGAGAGTAATCTCGTAAAGAAAAAGTTACAGTGCCGCTATCACAAACTCATTTACATCACTATTCGTCGCAAAGCTGAAATAATCTTAGTTGAAACACTTAAAGGTGCATTGTTTTGAATCCTCAAAATGCGCCGCCGTCCGGTGTTGTATGTGTTGGCTAACTGCAACTAAGCTTGCTCATTGAGGCAACTAAATTGTCGCAAGGCGTGGCAATTGGCATGCGCCTTCCTCGAAAAATAATGTTCAAAGTTCAAATCAAAGAAATCTGTCCCTAGGCTTTAGGCTTTTTCTAAGGTACAGCAGTATTTAAGCTTACACAGCTTACTTACAAAAATGTGTTGAAACCCCGGAATTTTGCTAACAAAGATTTTCATCGTGACGCATAAAATCTTAACCTACCTTTAATACTGGCCCCAAAGCCACTCAATACTTGCGTGAGTAGACCATTTTATGTAAATGACACAGTTCATTAAAACCCTTAGCTTTCTTCACCCTGCGGCCGAAGCTACCAATTTTAGTCGACCGTGAACTTGAAGTCAATTCACCTGACCTTTACGATAGTGACCGTATTTAACGCCACTTTATCTTAACATCTATTAAAGGAAGTGTTAGGAGACGACTACATTTAGCCTAGACCCCACCAAGGCATAGACATTCGTATACATATACCATTATAGAAATAAGTGCGAAAGTAACTCTGTTTATTCGTCTTCCGTTCACGAACTGTCAATTTAAATATAATTTGGTAGGACAATAAAATTAAATGTTATTATTTCATAGAGAAGGACATTGGGTACATGAAGCGTCGATTCGGGGTGTTGGTGCGAGGGGGCCTTTTACGGTTTCTGGAAGTCTGAAGCTTGATGCTTGAACGCGATGTTGATAGGAATTAACTCAGCAGCTTTTTGAGGAGTCTTAAGACCTTAGCAGCTTCTAGGCCAGTTACTTGGTTTTCCCTTACATGCATCCCATTATAATTCCCATGTGGTAGTGGCGTTAGCCTTCCAAATTCTTCTTCTATACTTCCCTCTATCATCGACACCGTATTCTGTAACCTCACACTCACTCAGGTTATTTGCTAAATTAAATCCACGTAAAGTCGCGGGCCAAAACTTCAAACAATAATAAAGTAACGACCAGGATTAACGTTAGTTAGTGTATAATAATATTGTCGTAACCGTTAATGTTTATAGCTGTATTGATGATCTCAACTGACTAGTCATTTAGGTATTAGATACGCAGTTACGCTGTCTGTTTTATGAATGACTGACGAATACGCGACTTTTGCCATTATTTGAATTGCTATTTTCCTGGTGATTTTGTGCACTTGACTTAAACTTAATAATACTTTAGTCATCACTCAGTTACCTTAGACAATTTTTGTACTTGTTAGACCCATAGACCTGTCTGTAGGTATAGCAGCGGTTTACTGACATCGGGTCTTCTCTTTCTGTGCGGTGTCTTGAAGACCGTAGGCAGTTCTACCTCTAGTATAGGTTTTTACTAAGCATATAAATAAGCTAAGCATATAAAAAAAGTTATGATATAAATAAGCGCTGTCCATATAAAATTTTATTGCTGTGAAGGCGCACCGCTTTAGCGTCTCCGAATACACATATTCTTTGCTTTCGCGTTAATAATATTGCCGTGAAAAATGTCATGTTAGTTATGAACAAAGAACTTTCTTTATCGATTCTGTCTGCTATTGTACTTAGCTAGACAGTTGAACGTAGCAATTTTTATTATTCAAGTATAAAGTCGTGCCAAAATCCTTAAGTGACCCTTTTATATGCATAACGGCACCCAAAAACACTATCATACTAACATGATGCTAGAAGGGAAGTTCATAGGGAAAAAAACAGGTGATGATGCATGACAATGCACAACTCGTCATGCTAGTGACTACATTGCGTTAGTCACCCGATTTGTTGCTAGGGTTTCTGTAAAGGTCGGCTCCTTAAGCCGTAGTTTATCTCTATTTTTAAGGCTATCGAATATGTACCTCAGAAACCGGGAGTAAGTATACTATAAAGCCTGCAGCAGACTTGCAGAGTTACTAGGCAAGTCAGTGATTTCCCCTAGTAATCTCGTCGATATTTGGCTTACTCTGCTTTTCGTAAAAACTCTCTGTAACCGCAAGTAAACTTGCTCATGTATGGCCGCCATTTCTGATTTCGGTATCAGTCTATCGATTTTCCTTAAAGGCAAATAACAAAGTAAATCGTTGCCTAGATTTATTGTTATTGTTAAGAATCAATAAGCTGTGTATTGTTTGTAAAGAGCAGTGTCCTTGTGCGGCTCAATGTTACCTTATCGCCTTTATCAACTGGCTAAATGACGTGACCGGCACCGACCACCGCTGCGACGTGTGTTATACACGCGATACTGCCTTTTGTATTTTGTATTTGTTGTATTTCTATAAAACTTATTGTAATTCCTTGGCCCAAAAAGTTATCAAAAAGGCTTTTGAAAAGTCCATTATGTCAGGTCCTTGGGTGTTAGGAGTTCCAATTTGAGAAGCGTTCGTCCAAAATTGTAACGTAGCTTATGTCTGGCAAACAAAAGTGGTGTCAGAAGGAAAAAATTGTAATCCTTTTTCTTTTATCAATCGTCTGCCAAGCGTATGTCTCATTCATTGTTATCATTGATCCTTAAAATTTCTCTCTATCTATGGTCAACAACCAGTTTTTGTTCATATCTACAGACACGTTAGAGTAGATTCAACGATTAAATTCTGTTTTGGACTAACAACAACGACTTAAAATCATCAGAGCTTCTCTGCACAGACTTAGACTTCTATCATAATAATGTATAATGTCGATATTGTGATTTGTTTATCACAAACGATCCATATGAAATATGATCGGAGTATTGTTCAGTCGTTAGGTGACAGTTTCTTATTCCTAAAGTACATTCGTTTCTTCAAATTCAAATCATTTATTGCTTACTAAGTTATATATACAAAATGATCTTATATTAGGGTAGTGACAAACTTAGTAGCCTTTTTCAGGCATTACAATTTTTACAGGGTAGAGTAAGTTAAGTTATTAAATCTTCCATAATCCTCTGAACTTTGATATGGTAAATGATGTGTGCCCTTGATTATGAGTATGTTTGTAATACTGGGCCAAGTACACAATAAAACAAAATGTTTTCCCGCCGACTGTGAACACAATAACTTTTCTCACGACTCGTAAAACTCGCTACTTATATGTTGTAAGAGTTAGTGTTATGAGGTTTAGTATACGAAATAGCTAAAAGAATTTAGTAGGTATTCGGTTGTATGTATTTAATTGCAAAACAAACAAGAATTTAGAAGATGATTGCGTTTTTTTTTGTCCCCAACCCACACTTGACCAGCGTTGTAGACTCAAAGCATAAGCACTCCCTCTTTCCGGGAGGAGACCCTTGCCCAGCAGTGGGGCATTAATGGGTTGAATTTGTTTTATTGTGCTTTTAAACTGTTAACCGTATGCGGAATCCTCTATTTAGTTATCTGTTTAATTGTACTTAGTTAGGAGTATGTTTGTCGATATTAGGTGAGACGCCTATTCTCTTGCAATAAGACTGTCCCACAGCTGGACCTGTGCCACCACCTGTAGTGAGAGATGGGTGTTTTAAGCCCGCCATGCTGGCCAAGTACAGATTAGCGACTGTATCCCTTAAAGAATTATTAAATTAAGTAGAACTTTATAAAGATACCAAATATTTTATAAAGTTTGATAATCTGATTGGGCAATTTTGAAACAAATAATCTATATGCCTGATCGGTATCAGATTATTTAAATTAGATCAGTGTATCATAATTACAGGAAAAGATGGGTAGAAACCACAAATAATTATATTGGTATTGTTCGTAATATTACAGCGAAAACGTTAAATGATACAGGTGATTAACGTGAATATTGTGATGCGTGATATATGCATAATTTAAATATGATAATCTTATAAATACAATTCTGATATCAGCTAATTAGTTATTTTGGAAAGCAAAAATAAGGAGTTTCTTTGTTGTTCAAATAAATGTGGTCTTGTCTTTGAAATCAATTGTTTCGCGGGGTTATATTAGGATAAATTCTAATTTTAGTTGTTAGTAGCATATTGCTAGAATCTAAATAAAATTGCTATCAAACGAGCCCAAATTAATTCTACGCGTAGAACTCTTCTTGGATTCCCGCACACAAGAACTTTTACTTCTTTTTTTTTATCAGAAAAGCATTTACGTCCAGTGGTTAAGAGTCATATTTATTTACAACCAACTTTTCAGACACTTTCAACTCTTAAAAATATGCATATTCAAAAAGACCACAACGCCCGTTAACAAAAACATGTATTTTTTTTTAAATTATGTTTTATGTAACAATCTTACAAAAACGTAACTTAACCTATCACATATATTTTAACGGAAACTTTTCTTTAATTCCAGTCATGCAGTCTCCTAGGCTTCATTTGCATTCAGTTCTCGAACCTGAACAGCGCGAGTCGCGGCTCCTTCTTCAGTTGGATCTCCATGATCGCGTTCTGGTTCACGGGCATACTCCTCGGCTTCTACCTGTTCCACATACTGGAGAAGTTCTACAAGATACCGTGGCTGAAGATCGAGTTTGTCTTCTGTGCGCTGTGGACCTTCTTCTATCTGCTTGTGTCGATTCTAGCGACTACTGTGCATGATAACCCGCATTCGGCTGCTTCGGTAAGTTGATTTCTTGGGGTAATAAGTATATTTTTAATTAATAAACGGCCAAAATAGGCATGAAGACAAATTATTTCTTCAGCTTCCAAGGGGGTGGGAGTGTGAAAATTAACTCGCAGCTTAGAGGCTGGCATATGCTTGTGCTATTGGTAAAAGATATCTTTAAAATTTTTGTGTCTGATTCGGGAAGGGTAATTTTGTGTAGCCTTTTCTGGCAGCTCGACCCTTGATGACCCATATTATTACTGTCCCAAGAAATAAATGATATTTAAATTTTCAATTCATCATTGTATTTATTCTTCCAGTTCTTCGGCTTCGTAGCAATGATTGCATACGCGGGTGACTGCTACCTCAAATGGGTGGCCGTCCGTGCCGGTGGCCTGGCCCAGGGCTCTCGTGTCGTCTCCAAGCAGACCACCTCTGTGGAGTCCCCACCTCCCAGGGAAGGTTACTAATAAGTTCTGATGTGGCTAGGAGGTAGAATAAGAGCTTTAGAAGTTAAGAGAAGAGAAGAGAGGAAGGTATTTTGAAAATATTGTTGTGTGATGTGCAAGTTTAGTAGGTGCTGATGAAAAGTATTATTATCAAAGCCGAAATATCAAGTCAGTTGCTAGTGTTTGATGTATGTATATATTTTATGATTTGGCAGATTTTCCATGTATTCACACAGACATACATACAAACAGTCCATAATTCCTGTTATACCATTATGACAATGGATAATATCGGCACTCGTAAACAGTTTCTTGAGTAACTGTACTGTGAGAGTTACTTATAATACGTTTATACATATTATCACTATCTACAGGTTAAGCTAACTATCACTTAAACCACCCCTAGCCACACTTATAGGACAGGTTAAAAGACATAGTCACAAAGCACTTATAGATGTGTTTTGAATGTTTATCATGTAAATATTGTTGCATGCATGCATGCATCGCATGGCGGTTGAGCTGAACTATTGTATGCCTTTATCTTAACTATTTCCATACTATTTGACATTTATTGAGTTTTCTTGTTGCTATAAGAAAACTTCTGGAAGTACTTACTATAAAACAATGGAAAAGATGTTTCGTATTTGTAAAAAGTCGTAAGAGATAATGAAAATAATGTCACTTAAGCTGTTTTTAACACTGGAAACAAAACGTAGCTGAAACTTTAGTAAAATATTTTTTGGTATATAATGTTATTCTTTTTAAAGGCTCAGCTCAGCCGATGTTTTTCTGGTCTAACCTTCTAGCTTTTAATTATAGATTTAAGTATAGAACAAAATCATGTACTTATATTAATTAATTTCTACTTACTTATTTTTGTTAAATACTGGCACACTAGCGCCAATGAACAATCAACGAACAATTTCTAAATGCATTTTTATATACTTACTTCATTTTTTCATATTTTTATTACTTCAACCAAGAAATCATTTTATTTTATCTCTTTTATAATTATTATAATTGGGATATTTACAATCTATAAAAGATCAAGACCCGATTTTACCTCTTATAGTTGGCCTACGTAGCAATGTTACGCAATAGTTAAGATGGTCGCCACGCGCCTCTAATTCAATATCACTATGCGGTCACCCATCTATAAGCTATCCGCACAAAATTTGCTTAACTTGATCGTTTATCGACCGGTAAGTGCATCTAACTATGATGGCGTAACTATATAGGAACGTTAAATTATATTAATATCCTTATTATAGTAAATTAAAAAGGGACAAAAATCATGTTTTTTGTTTATTTTTTTCTTAATATCATAGTGTGCTAGTTCAATAGTTATAATTACTTGTAATTAACACAAAAAGGTATTAACCAAAGAAACAATGTACCTACAGGGTGTTACGGCTCAATACGACTGGATTATACATGGTGATCTGAATGGAATCATGACATTTAATGTATTTTTGTATTCGATGTTTGCACCAAAATGTTTGTATGCACTTTATTATGGATTGTTAAAATATGTACATTATAGTGTATTTCAGTAAATATCCTTCCTGAAAATGCTATACGTTTTTTTTAATATATGGTGTTATATCCTCTTGGGATAATGTATGAATTAAAATAGTTAAAAAAAACCTAGTATGGTTAAAACGCCCATATTTACCGAATTTAGTGTTGTCTTCTAAGCACTTATGTCACAGTGACTTGTTAACCCATCTTATTCTCAACCTAGAGTCCGTTGCTTACATCGCCTTTGGCGTGGCAAACGATGCACTCTGCCATTTTAATAACAAGAAATATAATTAATATGGGTATTCTAGAAAGCTTAGAAAAATAACTGAAATACACTACAATATTGAAATATAAATACACGTTTTTAAAGAAAAATATTTTCTATAGCACTTAAAAAAGAGCCTTAAACCACTATTAAATAGCCTTACACAGTGCCTTGTTTGTTTAAAACTTAGAAGTTATATTATAGTCATAATTAATTTTAATATATCGTTTCACAAGACTTTGCCGATGACCGCAAGTAAAACAGTTTACAATTAAACGAAATTTATCGGCAAATCATTTTGAAACAATACACTTTAATATAACAATTTGTTTCATGAAACTTTGCCGGTGAATGTTAACTATTGATTGTAAGTCGTCGGCAAATGATTTTGAAACGTATCTATATACCTCTTCCTATAACAACGAAGTATTTATATTCTATTTTTCTTTTAATGTTATATAAGTACATGTACTCTCTCATACTCTCTATATACTTATTATGGCATTTTTTTGTAATTAACCTAGTCTTAAAAGTGGTTCTAGCCAAAAATAGGCTTAACTCATGCTTTTTTAATACCAAGAGGCTACGAAACTTTATAATGAGCTCTTCAGAAGACAATCGACTGTAGCACGAATGGTCGGGTTTTAGCTTTACTTTGTCTCCGTTGTTTGTATGTTTGTACAAGAAATGTTCTGATAAGCACTTTTAAATGATCACCCATCTTTGTACTGACCGCGTAACGGTTGCTTAACTTAAACGTTTCAAGATAATAGTCATCTCGATTCCAATATACAACTTTCTATTCTTATTTTCAAAGCATTTTATGCATCTTTTTGTATAGCATCCTTATTTTTAACAAATCTATGAACTTTCTAATTTGAAAAGGACATAAGTCTCGGTACAAAGACAGGATATGTGCCTTTTTGGAAATATATTGTTTTTTTTAAATTAATTTAAGTATTAATATGTTAATCGCCATTTTGTTTTGAACGTTCAGGTACGTATGTATACTATACACAAATATTATACATATTAAATAATATTTTAATACTTTATTTTAACTTAAGATTGACTGCTCATTTTCTATTTAATATATAAATGACGATAATATATTACAATACTATATTATTATTAAACTACTTAAATGTTAAGCATATATTTTTATTTTAAGATCCCAACGCAACTAATTCGCAGAAAAGCATTTTTTTTTAAATAAAAGCTTGTTTAATGACTTGTAGATGGCGCTGTCATCGCACTCTTGTTGTTTTCAAATTCATCGCTTATGAATAAGTGCTGGATAACCTATCTAATGGGTGACGGCAAATATATGTATAAAACTGTCAGTATTCCATCTGATATCCTAATCGAGACTTATTCAGAAGTGGTGAAAAGGTAAAACCAGCCATCAATCGTTTTAACAGAAATAATGTATTATATTCTTTGCTGAAATACTGTCTGCTTTTATATTATTATTATTGCGCTGTAAATATGAATGCATTATCAGTATATTTAAGATGTTTTTTTATTATTATTTATGGCTATTAGATTATGTTATTGACTGCCATTTACCGTTATTTTATTAACATACTTTGAGCTATGACATTTAACTTTGCACCCTTATGCACTAGTGGTTAACGCGGAATCGGCTAGCCGCTATATGCTCTATTCAGACACAATGTTAATTAGGGCGTACTATCTAATATATAAAATTCTCGCGTCACAATTTTCATTACCGTACTCCTCCGAAACAGCTTGACCGATTCTCATGAAACTTTGTGAGCATATTGAGTAGGTCTGAGAATCGGCCAACATCTTTTTTTCATGCCCCTAAGTGACCCTTTTTTTTTATTTTTATGGCAAAACAACGTTTGCCGGGTCAGCTAGTGTTTGTATAAAATCAATTTACATGGACTCAAAATAAAATATAGGTGTGTGATAAGATTGTATATTTTTATGTAAGATTGTAATCTTTGTAAGAATTTTGCACATTGCCTAAGCTTGTTTAATTACTAATAGACACTAAACTATATTTTATGAGTATTTTAATGATAACCACAAATAATGGTGCCTTAAGAATTCCATGTACTTTAAACTTACCATATTTATCACAAATTTTATTGGGACACGAAAAAGAAGTGATATTTCTTGTGAATGAATGCGCATCGTCTCATCGTTACTTTTTGACCGAGTTACTCGATTGTTATTCAAATGTTGACCAAGCTATGACTGGTCATTGGGTTTGTCTATATAAAACCAAAAAATAATTCAAAGAGCTGCACTATGTTTTCTAAAAATACTATCAAATCTTGCACTTTGTCTAAACTATTCAATAGCTAAGTAAGAATCTATACTAATATTATAAAGCTGAAGAGTTTGTTTGTTTGTTTGAACGCGCTAATCTCAGAATCTACTGGTCCGATTTAATTTTTTTTAAATGATTTATTATATTATATCTTTCAGTGTTAGAAAGCCCATTTATTGGCGAAGGCTATAGACTATATATCACGCTACGACCAAAAGGAGCAGAGTAGCAGTAAAAAATGTTACAAAAACGGGGTAAATTTTGACCCATTCTCTCTTATGTGAACGCAAGCGAAGCTGCGCGGGTCAGCTAGTTATAAATAAAATTGTCAGCAAGTTTTGATTTGAAGGCGTTTGACGACGGTCGCATAGCGTTGGGTAAGGTCCCTCAGGTTAGACCGAGTTATACTTTGTCCAGAAATCGAATAGTTACTTCTTTTCCGTGTCATAATCAGAGTTTTATAATAGTTGTCAAGTTTTTGTTGTTAAGAGTCGATCGTATTTAATGTTAATCTGTTACTCAATGTATTTCGACATTATCATTAGATTAAAGTGTTATTATTACTTACAATTTACGGCGTTTTATTTGATCTTTCGATATTTGAGAGTATGACATTTTCATTTTTATTATAGTTGCGTCCATTAGTGTATAGCAATAAAGGAAAGTAAGTAAAAAAATACGAAAATAAAGACTTGTGAAGTTATGTTTTTTAATAGTAGAAACTAGCCCGTTCTAGGCCAGTGTAGTCTACTCACGGCCTAACCCTTCCTACGGTCCGGGAGAAGACCCGTGCACAGCAGAGATAGTAATGGGTTATTTTTTTATTACTGAAATGAAACAGGTTTTATAGGTTAAATAGTAAGTATATTTATTTATTTTAAATGCATCGTTATAATAATATGTATTATAGTAATATATTATGATTTTTACCTTGGATTATTTAGTGTTTTTGTATGGGTTACACTAAGGGCGAGTCTTTGTAACTTGTGCCGAAACGTCAAGTAATCTAAGGTAAAATATGTTATGATTTCTTATAGTAGATTCGCTTGCGACGTAACATTAAATACTATAGTTTCAGACGCTTGATATCTTCCATTTTGAAGTCGGTCCTGAAAAACAAAAGTTCGTTGAGTATTGTTTCAGGAAATTTTGATAATTGCTTAATTGCTTACATGAGAATGGGTCGTTCCATTTCGAATCATCAAAGGTAATATTTAAACGATGACACGGGATCTGATACAATTTGTTCTTAATTGATTGGGTTTATAATGATCATCGGATCAGTCTGAGTAAGGTAAAAAAAGGTCGCGTAATAATATAGATGTTGGAATACTTAAAAAGGTGTATAGTAGTTTGTAGGTCAATGAGTGCTAGTTCACAGAACATCAGTTACCTCCTGGCGAGTATATCCTTAGCATCGGGCGCAGCGAGCCTGGGTGTAGGCAGTAGTGCATCGTGCGCATGCGCGGGCAGCTCGAGCGCGAGCAGCGCGGCGGCCTGCGTGAGGCGCGCGCAGCGCTCGCGCGCCGCCGGCACGCTGCCGCCCGCCCACGACGACACGCGCCGGGCACGACGCTCCACCGCCAGACCACCCTCCTGGGGGAGGGGAGAGGCAAACAGGTACAATACACGACAAGTTTCGCGACCTTACCCCATTCCAGTTCATTGGTTTGGAATTAAGAAAACGATTTGATACTAGTTTTACCATTCAATTCGAATAGACACATTAAAAAAACATCTGCCTTCGTCATTTCTCATCATACAATAGACACATGTCAAATAGTAAAATCAATAATTTGTTGCAACAACTTTTACTTAAATAACCCTTCTTTACATTAACCCTCCTTTACAGTCGGATAAAAAACATTATAACCTATTCATAAGTTAAACATAATATATTACAACGAACATACCCGATCATATCTATTATGTAGTATAGCAGCCTCGGCTCTCGCCGCTATCTCCGTCAGCGCGGCCAACAACAACGTGTCAACAGCTCGCCCTGATACCTGCGCCCGCGCACACTCCGTGAACTGTTCTAATGCTTGAGGTAATGCGTCTGCATCGTCTTCCATTTCATCTGAGGAACGAAAGAATAATATTGTGTAATTCTCATATTATTGTCAGTTTGTATTTTAGAGTTCACACGTAATGAGCGTATACGAACATGTACGTATACGTACAAAGTTTTATTTCATAAACTTTCAACAAGTATTTGAAATCGTCGTAGTATTTTAAATCTATCAACGTTTTGGAAAAGCTGTTGCTCGTGAGAAGAAACGGCAAGAATCTTATGGATACACATATTATGCTTAACAAGTAATTTAAAAACGAGACAAATCAATCATGACAAATGTTTGTATTGTGACTTTAATACCACATCTGTCTGTTAAATCTAAGTAAAATTTTATTTGTTTCACAGAAACACAGCAATCTGCTGAAATTAATGGTACGCTACGCTTTATAGTTGATAGCAGTTAGTATGTCAAGATAAAACAAATTTTATATCGACTAGACCAAGATGTAGCAGAGAGCACAAAACCGATCAGTTGAATGAACTTGTTCTTTAAGCTACTGGACTCACCTGCATGTGGCTGAGGATCTACCAGCCTTAATGCCCAGGCAACCAGTCTTGGATGTATAGCAGCAGTCAACGCAGCCAGTGCTAAGTCATGAGCGGCGCGGAAAGCAGCGGCGGCGGCTCCCAGCCCGCCCGCACATGACGTCAGCTTGTCTCGCTCAGCTGAGCTGCGAGCGAGAGCTGATGATGCTGAACAAGCTTCGGTGGCTAGACGCTCTGACCATTCTGCCCCGGCCTCTGCTTCGTTCATGTGAGCCTGGTATTAACAAGTTTGTTTATATGCTGTTACGTTAATGCGTGTACGTGCACGTATGTGTGCGTTAGGATTGTTTTAAAATGTTGGTTAAGGTTATGTCGTTATTATTATAAAGTTATTGGGTTGTACCCAGTTGTTTTTACAGTAATAGGCTGATTTCTATTAGTCAATATCGAGTTCATAGACTTTGTTTTTAGCCTGAAACTGCATTAAACGGATGCCCGTGGCAGGCGTATGTTCACTGTGGAAACGCAACGGTGCTTGTCCGAAACGGAGCAATTTAGTAAACAACAGCACGAGCGTCTGCTCTCGTCTGCAGCGTAAAGAGAAAAAACAATATTTAAAAGTTATTTCCTAATTTCATCACATGCTTCCTAACACCCTACCCTAGCACCATACAAACAACTCACTAGATACAACAGTCTCTGTGCATCCACATCCCTGTTCAACCGGTGTGCGAACTCAGCGGCGGCATCGAGCGGCGCCTGTGGTCCCCGCGGCGGCGCCAGCGCCAGTGGTTCGTGTGGCGGCGAGCGCAGCCAGCGACGTAGTGCCGCCGCCACGTCGCGCTCTAGAGCCGCCGCTACCTCGTTCAGTACTGCGCAGGCTCCGTCTACACTGCCTGATGATATCGCGCGTCTAACACGTAGAAATATGTCGTTTAATTTTTTGATGACATGGTAAACATCGACGGGTCACTTACTTTTGGTAGAGACGCTTTGATTACGAACCATGCGGGCCCTCTGATGTTTGCCACGATTTATGAATTAAAAGGTCAATCTATGGGTAATTTTTTATTAAGTAAGAAGTTGATATTATTAAAAGAAATACACATGCAAAACATTCAACGATAATAAATGTCTCTTTGTAACAAAAACAGGGACTTACCTGATAACTTTTCTAGCGATAAAGAACACATCATCGACGAGACTGGAAGTGGTAACACCAGCCTGTGGTGTTGCCATCTTCAAAGCTTTATTTACGCTCTCCTCCAAAAAGTACCTGTAAACAAACAAAAATTTCAAAATTACAAATCTCACACATAATAAAATAAAAACTCACTAATAAAATAAGCCTTTTATGTTTTACCTCTCTAAAGCCAAATAATGTCCTAAAATATCTTGCGCAGTTCTCATTAGATCACAGTCAGCTATGATTTTCTCTACTTTATCCATACACGCCTTTTTTTCTGCCTCTTTGGATGGTGCCGCATCCACCTGAGAAATGACAGGAATTCTTAGAACTTAATGGACATTCCATTGGCATATATTTTTATTTTAAAACACTAAACCTTTACACACTAACCTTTTATTTTAAGACAGTAAATTATTAAATTTTAGATATTTGATATATTTTCTGTAATCTATGCTGTCAAAATCCTTCCTAAGGCAAATATAAATTCATCCATACATTTTAATATTCTCTTCTTGAAAAAGTATATGTTCCTTACCTCAGTCTTCCTCCTAAGGAACATGAAATACAGCCATATCCTTGAGTGTATGAGGGCCAGCTCTGTCAGTATCGGTTCAGCACTGAGTGGCGACATTGCTGTGCGCTGCGGATCTGCCTCTAATCGACGAGCTACAACCAATTCGTTGTAAACACGACGAACGCCTGCACACACCTGGGAAGAGAAAGACCATTTGTTGAACTGAGCACTTACTTTTAAAGATTTTCTAATTAGATTTTGCTACATTATGAAATTATTCCGCGGATTTAATGCAGATCTTAACTTCTAAGAAATATTGAGGACTCGAGCCCGAAAGTCATTATGAGTAGTAACAAAAAGTGTAGCATAGCCATTGAGCAGACAGTAGGAAGGCTTTCAGTATAGCATATTCTATTATACAGTATACTTTAGTTAATAAAGTGTTATGTTGCTATTTCTTTACGATACTCACAGCTGGTTGCAAAATCTTGATAGTGTTAGTAAGTAGCGAGTGTGCCTGAGCCGTCAGGTGCGCATTCCTGGCGCGCTCCACGGCGCCGCCCGCCGCCTCCACCACGCGGGTCACGGCGTCCGCGAACACACACGCGTCTGATCCTATGTCTGTCACCACGCAGGCGCGGCGGATTGAAGCCTCTGTCTGTGTAAGTAAAAAAAAAATATTTTAATACAAGTTTCGTCAAACAGCATCAATAGGAGTCATAGTCAATGAAGTCAAATCTAGATGAATTTTGATGAAAAATGTTGCAAAAAATGACAACCATTTAAGAAAAAATATTTCTTGTAAGAAACATGGTCAAAACTTATGTTAAGTAAATAAGGTACCTGAGTAGTAAGATATTTAGCTAGTAGATCAACACCTTCTTCTGCTCGTCCAATCTGTGGGAACAGCTTGAAGAGTCGCTCTATGCTTGCCTCATCTTCTTTACGAGCTGCTTCTTCAAATCTAACAACAAGCAAAACCAACAATAATAGTAAAATGTCACTTTTGTATAAAATGTTTAACACTTTTGTTGAATCTTTTCTAAGGAATGTACGTACTTGCGTACTAGATGTTCTCTGAGTGTGTTGGCAGCACGTGTCATGGCGTCCCGAGGGTCAGGTGCGCCACGAGCTCTTGCTGCTGCCACAGAACCAGGGTCCATACTGAGGAAACGAGATACGTGACCCGCACCTAGAAGCAGAATCTTAATTTTATATTATGTTTACTTCTGTGTGTAATGAAAGCAAATAATATTTTGAGATCATTAGAATTACATAACAATAGTCTGAGAGTATTTGGACTTTTAATAACATTCACTGTGTCAAATTTTATCAAATAAAAAAGAAAAATGTAGAGAATATAGCATACCAGTTTCATAATCATGTGCTTTGATAGCAGCTTCTACTCCAGCACTACATAGTTGTAGATCTATCAAGTCGTGTACACGTCGCTGACATTCTGCTACACGAGACTGGATCAAAAACAAGTTTGTATGAACAACATAGAAATAGTTTATTTCCCAAATGAATTACTAAGAAACTTTGTTTCCCCAAATTAATTTCTATAAACTTTGTATGTGTGACTTACCCTTGCAAGGTCCAGCTGTCGTACTTTAGCACTAACGTCCCTCGCTAGGCCTGCTGTCTTGTCCACCATATCCGCAGCGATCTGAGCATCTGTCTTCACTTCGGTCAACTTGGTATAAGCCTGACTCGCAGTGCGCAGACGGCCCTCTAGAGAACAGGCCCGAGATAAAACCCCTGACAGAGCCTCGTCCACCTCCGTCTAATAAAAATATAGGATGAATGATTCCTTTCCTGTGCCATCGTCATCACAATACGAAAACTGACACCTTACCTCCTCTTTCTCAATCTCATTGAGTGCTTTCTGTAGTCCTTCATCTGTAGATACATCATATTTCTCCAGAAGAAGACTTAGTGACATACTTAATGTTTAAATATTGTTTATTTTTATTTACTAACACCGTAACCTCCAAATTAAAATTCTGAGAACGTCAACAATTAAATGTCAATTGATGACTGTCAAATCAAATGTCAATTTCTTATCAGCTGAGTGATCGATATCAGTGCTTGACGTTTTTTTAAAGGATTATTTTCGTGAATCCTTTTAATATTTGTATAATTTAGTTAAAAACGAAATAAGTGTTCCACGTATTTTATTATATTATTCACTTGCAGCAAGCCTGTTTGAGTTTGTGAAGGTAAAAATTTGAAATATTTTTTTATGAATGGCAATCAATAATGAAACTTGACATTACCCAAAAACATTCGAAACCTTGACAAAACTTTTGACGAACATTTGATGTTTGATATGTTGTGTATTGAAGACATGTTTTCTATATTTATTTATGATAAAGTATATATAAAATATATATTTTGAGTGATAAATATTATTTTTATTTTATATTACTCAAGAGTTGTTATTAACACGTCCCTGAGTGAAGGCCACTCGTTGCCTTGTCAGCTATTTTGATCAGACCTTCTAAAAATTGACTAGTGGACAAAAGTACGATACCTATGCTGCAACATTAGTAAACATAAAAACTTGTGAAATCGTAAAATCGATGTGCCGTTAACTGTTTTACATTCCTCGGGGAGTTTAATAAGTGATTAACACTCCTTCGAGGGCAGATTTCTTTGTGGAGTCGAATAATAATCGTCAAAGGTGAGTCCCGAGCGAGACGGGCATACATTGCATAAATTAGTTAGTATTGGCAAACAGGATTGGTTTTTTTGTGTGAATCGGGCTTATTTCATGGTATCGTTGGATGGTGTGTTCGGTTGGTTGCAGATTGACTCCGTGTGGGGTTGGGCTTCGCCCCCGCTGCGGTTGCAGCTGGGTAACTCACGCGGGCACAAGAGGTGAGTGAACTTTCTTGCTATCATTGAGAAATAATTGGCACGATTTTTCTTTCACATAGTTTGAATAGTTTATTAATTGGTGGCTGTGATAACATTGGAAATATGAACTCATTGTTTTGTCTCTGGTGGGTTTCTGTCGTGAATTTGGGGCAGGCAACAGCTGACTGTTTATACAGCCTAGTAACATTCATTTACATTTGATACAGTTTGTATAGCTCTCACAACAACAATATCATTCAATACTTCACAATAACATTATAATTAAATTAATTATTTATACATAACTATTTAACATGTTTGCTTTGTGTAGCAACACATCCTTTGATAAGAGTTCAATGCGTCAGACATAGTTTTGAAATCAACTAACATAACAATGTAAGAAGCATAAACATACATATTATTATGGAAAACATTAATAATCAGTTTAATACAACTGTTCTAATTAGACAGAAACAATTCCCTGAAATATTTTTGAAAACAATGCCTACCAAAATATTTGTGTTTTTATCTACAAAGATAAGCTTCATTTAGATAAAAAAGCAAATATTTTGGCAAGTATAATGCTACAATTTATGTAGACTTTTAGGTCACATACACATTGTCTTTAATTATACTAGGTATAAGATTTGCACATTATTTTTGTCATAATCTAGTTAATTCAGTGTAGTAACTGTGTCTATTGTTCACTGAGCAATCCTAATTGAGTTGAAATCTGTTATAAATCTAATTTAATTTAAAAATAAATAAATGTAGTGGATGTGTTTATAGGATTTGTGTACATAAACACTTCCTATTAATAATGGACGAAACATGTATAAATATTATTCCCACCTATATTCAAAAATATTTTGAAATTTAACCATCACTAATAATACAATTATTATTCTTTACCATAATACCTATCTATCATTTGGGTGACCTTAATGAGTAAAACTTGTTAATTGTGTCTTAATACCATTAAATTCTAATTCTAGCAACCATTTGCAGTTTTTTTATGAGTGTAATTTTTAATTTTTGTCACATGTCACAGTTACAAGTCTATTTATAAGATTTTTTGTATCTAAGTTCTACATAACAAAAAAAAAATGTTGAATTATTTTACTTAAAGAAAATATCCCAAATTTTATGAAAAATTAAATATGATTTAACAAAAAACAATAATAAAGGATATCCTTATTATTTTTATATAATTATAATACAACTTAATCCTTAATTAATAGCCAAATAATAAAAAAATACAAACAAACAATATAACAAATAAAGTATACAAACTTAGCATATTAACCTCATTGCCAAAAACGCTCAAAATGAGTCCACATACAAGAGTAATTACTTTTATATAATTAGAATGGCTAGCTCAGCATTACGTCATAAAGCTGCCATTACACAAGGTGATTGTGTAAATATGTGAATGAACATCCATTATTTCCTGCTCAAATTGCTTTTGCATACCAATCGGTTATTGGGTTATTGGGGAAGCGTGTGAATTGAATCTTAAAACATTTGTTGATAGAGGACAGGAAAGTGGTTTGCCTTGACACCATTTTTTTTGGTTTCAAGAGACATGTCTTTATTATAGGCTTTGGTGTTCAATTAAATATCACGAGATTTTTTTGATCACGGGTTTTTGCGGGAAGTTTCGGTCACACAGGTCATTCTCAATATAATGTACATATTCTGTGCTGAAATATCAAGAAAACAACCAGTTAAGGGTAGCGTTAATTGCCGTGTAATATACCGTGAGTTTCAAAGTTATGATAGTCCCTGTTCAGTGTTTATCAACATTTTTGTTGATCAAACAAATTTGTATTTCTTCCCTCCAGACTCCACAACTTCTGGGTATGCCATTGGGTAATGTTAAGTGTGAGTGAACATTGGCGTATGGTCCACTCGGAGCGTGTTTTTACCAAAACTGAATCGCTGTAGAGTGTGTATGGAATGCCAGGTCTTAAGAGGCATAACCAATCAAAGAACCCCTAGCTCCCAGGGTGGCTGTAGTGTGGTTTTTATTCGACACACTACATAGCCTAACATGTCTTTCCCGGCGAAATTGCTGCCGGGATTTTGACCGCTAAAAGGCACATACTAATATAAAATAATGATATTTTTGCCAAGTTAAGTTACTTTTTGCATTCAAAGTACTATGTTTGCAAAAAACTTCACCTCAAAATAAATTATGCTTATCTTCCTTCTGTAGCATCTACATACTTCGTCATACAAACATATTACTCAGTATTCCGTGCACACATCCAAGCTCAGCCTTTCGCACGCAATCCACTCTCACTAAGAAATACCTCTGTTTATATGATCATTCTCTTTTATTCATCAGCTACTTACTGCATATTTCATGCTTTCTATAATATGATTCACCCTAACATAACCCAATGACTGAACATTTAACTAAGGCTTTATTTCCTTCTACGCTGGATCGGTCGCGTACGTAGATTGAGCACATCGCCGTGCAGTGTTATACAGAACAACGTCTTTATTCTTACACTCGTCCGACAACAGCTTCGGAAGAAAGTAAACCTTAAGGCTGTAACCGCTTTATGATTATGAATGGGAAGCCTTGAAGATAATCTTCTGACGATAAAGAAATTGTCGACTACGTAACGCATCTTGAATATACTATTTTCTTTAAGTAGTTCATATATTAAATCGCTGGCGCGATCAGTAAGGCTGCATTTCTACATTACACCGGCTATTAAAACTCTGTCCTAAAGCTTAAACCCTTATGATGCGATTTCTTTTTGCTACCGCGCAAATCTGTGGTGGAAACGCAGGTTAGCTACCTAGGTAGTTGAATCTGTTTTAAATATAGGTACATAGGGTTGTCGATTGTCCGTCTCGAGGGGAGGTAAACTGGTTTACGTGCTTCGGTCGCCATAGATTATGAAACCTTAAACTCAAAAGTGCTTTACTATGACTCAAGTGCTGCTCACAATAGTATTTTAAAAACCTACATTTATTTTGTGATAAGACTTCATTTAACAGCTATTGACGCTCAAATGAATGAAAACAAAACAGCCAATAGCCATGCCCACCCCAGGTTGCAATAAAAGCTATTCTTACGTCACCACCCCTGTCATAATATCTACAAGCAGGGTGTAAGATGACCTACATAATTTCACGGACATAAATAGTGCTAGCTCTCATCTGGGTCACGGGCCGCAATGAATGAACGATGTTACGTTCTCATAATTACCTAATTGTTTTAGCCTAATTAGTATTTTGATTACGTGAGGCTTCCGCTTACGTTTTGTTCGTATGATGTTTTGATAAGCATATATTATGTGAGTTATTATACTTATAAATGGTGTCTCAATGTATGTACTTAGGTATCGTACTGAGTGTTATTTATAAGTTACTACATTACTTTACGTACCCGGAAAGAAAATCAGATAATTTTTATGTATGCTGTATAATTAATCCCATCATGTGTCTAAGTTTTGCTTAGTGCTTGTATGAACTACTCAGACGAAGATAGATTATTTCACGGGGAATATTATGGGCTACTCTTTTTTATTTTGTGATAAACGTGCGGTCCTGCGAGCATAGACCGTATTTCATACCCCCCACAACCAAAGCAAGAATCTTGAAAAATAAATATGTATAACATTATTATTATTATGGATCTCAGGCTTATTTTTGTAAGCTGTGAAGGAGACAATGATATGCCCTTGAAAAGCCTTCAATCTATTAACTCTTGCCAGCCGCGGAGGCGTCATCGTCTGCCCTTCGTCACATAAACTCTTATACTCTATTATAATATTTATATTCGGTATATTTTCTTTAAAAAGCTTCTAATATTATAGTATCTAGCTAATATTAGAAAATCCTTCTGACAACCTTACGACACCCTAGGTGCAAACATTTTCTCCTTAAAGACCAACCCAATAATTACGCTTTAAAAAGGAAATAGGTAATTAAAACGCTGAGTCGGTATATAGTCAAACCAAAAATACTAAATATACGCCTTCCAATTCTATTGTGAAGATATAAGCACCATAGATATCCGTAGGTTAGCTAAGTATATCCGACGGATTTGGGTTTTCACTAGGGTTACTAAACGTTAGCTAAAGTCAATGTAGTCTCCTCTTCAACGAAAGCATAAAAGTAATTTCTATTGTTTTCTTCGTTTCCGAGAAGCCGAGATTACCTTTAACTTATCAGTTCACATGAAGATATTCAATACATGTGTATAACCTTTATGAAGCGACTCAGGCAAGATAGTTTATTAATCTTAATAATAATATACCATTGATGTGAACAAAGGCGATCTCAGTGAGTTCAATCAATATTGACCTTCCGGTGTAAGAGCGAAGATTTATTCAACAAAGAGCTATCGGTATATTGATTTCTCATACTTACCTTCCATTGGCTTATTTTGAAAACATTTAATTTATTTATGACCTACAGTTAGGGTTGCTAGATGGCCGGGATTTCCGGGATTGTCCCGGAATTTTGCGTGTTATCCCGTGTCCAGTAATTTTACTTTTGCTTTCCTGGAATTTTAACGGAACTTTTTTACAAAGTTACGATACTACGACATGATCAGGATATGATCAAATTAATTGGCTTATATCCTTGCTGATAGCTTACGGAAGGCTCACCCATCTAAAACCTATCCACACAAATCTTCGCTTACCCTGTTAACATACGCGTAACTGGCTACTAACGCCACTGTTCTATTGTCTTGTTCTTTTCATTGTAAATATTTAACGTGATTTCTATAAAATATGTTCCAGGGTGAGCTCGGCTTCCGATGGCACACCCAACCAGTTCCCTTGGGTGTCGTAAGAGTCGTCTAAGGTATTCCTTCACTACTAACAGTATAACTTCGGTAACGGTATATCGTTCCTCCACTTTCTTTTTCATTTCTTGGGTGTATGGAGTCAGGGCTACGACTAGTGAGTTTAGTGACTAGAATGCGTGAGAATTCTTCTATAATTTATTGTCGTTAAGTTTGTATTCTAAAGGCTTTTATTAAAACTAATAAGAAATAAACCCTAGCGTTACGAGTTCACTTTTATAAACAAAGTGTTGTTTTTATTACTTGCTACATAATAAAATGATAGGTAAATGGGCCTCGATTGCATCATTGCTTGTTTTCCGATGTTTTGTCCGAATAACACCTTTAGTGTAGGGAAAACTAGGGCAATTCGTCAATTGAATTTAACTTAGGTGAATTTAGTAGAAATTACGTGACATAAAGACTATTCATTCCGTCATTTGAAAGTTAAGGACATTGTCTTTTAACCTTTGACTTATGCGATGTTTCGGATGTACATTTAGCGGTAGTTTATCTATTCAACTGTCATGTTTATATGAGCTTAAACGCTATTGGGTAGATAAACTACCGCTAAATGTGCCTCAGGAACCGGGGGTTAAAATCATTATTGTTCAACTCTGAAAAAGCAAAATCTACCAGCAACATACGTCATTATTTGCTTACAATATAGGGACCCACCAGAACCTAGCATATGAAGTTATAATATCTATTATTCTTTAGCCAGGACATAGGGATCTATCAGAACACGACCAGTATCTACAAGTATAAAGTTTATTTTCCCAGGATGGGCGAGGGAGGTTCGCCCGGGGGAGGGGGCGGCGGCGCGGGCGGCGGGGCGCGGCTGTCGCACACGTCAGAGAAGCACCCGCGCGCCATACTGGGGGAGCTGTCGGCGCTGCGCCGGCACAGGGAGCTGTGCGATGTTGTGCTAAACGTCGCTAATAGAAAACTGTTCGCACACAGGTAAATTCACCATAGGAAATGAACAATTTTTTTTTGCCATTCGCTTAGTGGTTAACTTATTGTCAAAGTTGTTCAATCCGCCCAAGAGGCCTTTGACATGGCTTAACGACTGTTATTTTAGTAGATATTAGTAGACTCACGTCGGTAAACGATCAGTGAGATTAAGCAATTATCGGCAAGGTCACTCAATACCAATAACACTTAGTGCCACATATTTTAACACTGCACTTTGAAACCTGTCGTAATGTATTGCTTCAAGCTTTTTGGCTATGTAAAGGTTTTTAAATCTTCTGGATAAGTATTAGATTGTTTATCAGATGGAATTTTGATAGTGATTTTTGAGCAGTGAAAGCAGTTCTTTAGAAGGTAGGCAAAGTCTCCAACCCGCAATTGGCCAGCGTGGTGGACGCAAGGCTTAACTCCTTCCTCACTACGACAGTAGACCCTTGCCTAGCAGTCCCCCGCGACACAAAAACAATCGTACGGGAGTTGTCCTTTTTAATAAAAAAAAATAACGAGAATGAAAAGAAGAAAAATATAATGCCAGGTGATCGGACTCCGTTTTATTTAGAAATCGCTAGTTTCTTTTATAATGTAAAATTAGATTATTCCGGAAGAACAATGTCCGATAGTTATCTAATTTACATACGTAATTAGAATTAGTGTCAATTGAGGTTAATGTATTGTTACATTTACAGTTGTTAAATAATACGGTTATTGTACTCAGTAGCATGGCAACACTTAAGTGAATCGAATAATTTGTGTTGCCACTTATTTACTTGATAGTTGTTATTCTCGGGATCGGCGTCTCTTGATTTCCGCTATAGGTCATTTTTGGTTATTCTTTTGTTAGTTTTTTATTGAAAGTTTCTAAATAGCTGATTTTATACGGTCATTGTATGTAATGTGTATATTGCTGGAGTATTCTCGGGAGCGTCCAGGATTGCGTGGTCGACTATATAACGTATTGGTTGATAGAGCAATCTTTGCACGCGCGCTCTTTCTTACACGATGTCTATTTGCATGTTTTATGCTCTACTATCATAGAGCAGTAAATCGGCATTAGCAAACGGCCCATGTTGTTCCCAGTCTTGACTTGTTAAAGCGATGAATGTAAAGGCAACTGTTGTTTCAGAGTGATACTGTCAGCATGCAGTCCGTACTTCCGCGCGATGTTCACGGGCGAGCTGGCGGAGTCCCGCGCCACCGAGGTCACCATCCGAGACGTGGACGAGCAGGCCATGGAGCAGCTCGTGGAGTTCTGCTACACGGCGCACATCGTCGTCGAGGAGAGCAACGTGCAGGTACCGCTAGCCACATGTGGCCACATGCGCCGGTACTAGCAAGTGGCTATCTAATCATAGTGCTCATCTCTAAACATGTATCCATTGCGTAACACCAAAGATTTCCTATACTTCTGACGTAAATTGGACACCTAGAAGCGGATAGAAGCCTGTATAAAATTACGTTGGTTATTGTGACGTAGTCCTTTTAGCCTATGACCTGGTAGAATGACTAGACTGGGTAAAATTACCTTTCCATTATAAAGGGATGGATCCTAATTTGAGAGGAATTTAGTCCACCTTGCTGACGAAATTGCAAATTAAAAGCTTTGATTATGAAATTAAAATGAAGAAACCCTTTATTTTACATTGTATAATATAGAATACTACACTAAGAAATACTAATATTGCATAGTGGTCATCGGCCTATGAATCTAGTAGTAATTAAGGTTGTATTTTCCAGGCCCTCCTGCCAGCAGCGTGCCTGCTCCAGCTACAAGAGATCCAGGACGTGTGCTGCGAGTTCCTGAAGCGTCAGCTGGACTGCTCCAACTGCCTCGGCATCCGCGCCTTCGCCGACACACACTCGTGTCGCGAACTGTTACGGATCGCTGATAAATTCACACAGCAAAACTTTCCTGAGGTAGTTGTTTACCTTATTTTCATGTCGATCCTGGTTTTATTCCGAATTCCACCAATAACACAGTAATAAATATAATTTAAACTTATCACGGTAACTATTAAAACATCAAATTGAGCGTTTTTATCCACGATTCAAGGTCACAGAGCTTTGGTATTGCAGCATTTTACAAATGATTTCAGTATTTTCTGCGTAAAGGCTCTTTAATTGTTAAGACTACAAAACGGAACTTCGACAAATTCTTGTACGACACTACTCTACTCCGACAAAATGGCACTCCGATGCGTTTTAATTTAGACAATACTAGAGTTCTATATACTTAGTCTCAGACACTATTGTACACCGACAAACCGTTTCTTCGACATAACTTTAATAAGAAACAATGCGACTTCGACGACATACTCCTTCGAAAATAATGCTAGGTCGACAGCAGTAAACTTCGAAGTACTCTTCTCAGGCATGTTGTACTTCGACAATATCGTAAATCGACGTGACACATCTAAGCCACCAATGTATATCAATTTTTTTTTAAATGTATTTTAATGAACTATTTTTACAGCATATTTTTATTTTTAATAGCAGTGATAGCCGAATGGTATATAAGTTGACACCGGGACGCATACGCTTATACGTATAAATTTCGTGAAAATACAAATGAATGTTTATTCTAGGTAATGGAAAGCGAAGAGTTCCTCCTGCTGCCGGCGGCGCAGCTGATCGACATCGTGTCGTCGGACGAGCTCAACGTGCGCTCGGAGGAGCAGACCTTCCAGGCCGTCATGTCCTGGGTCAAGTACAACGTGGCCGAGAGGAGACAGCACCTAGCACAAGTATGTCTTGAACCTAAGCCTATTTTGTACATAAAAATTATAATGATGGCCGAATACTGACATGTTTTAAAAGTTTTATATTTTCTTTGCCACTTGACATGCGATACTAATTTTTGTCAGTATAGTAGCTTAATGTTAAAGTCGTTAAAGTTTTTCGCTGTTTTTAGCTGTACATATTTGCTTTTCTGAACCTATCAAAGTGGCAGGTAAAACAGCTATTCGACGGATAACACTATTTGTTTAAATATTTGGAGGTTAGAAGCTATTAATACTTCTTAAAATGTCTGCAATGTATATTGTAGCTAATATAGTTACAACCTAGGCGATTTCTACCCAAATGCTATATTTACGAAACCATAAAAACATTACTTTATATCGCAGGTCCTCCAACACGTTCGCCTTCCTCTGCTCAGCCCCAAGTTCCTAGTGGGCACGGTGTCGTCGGAGCTGCTCATCAGATCAGACGACGCGTGCCGCGACCTGCTGGACGAGGCCAAGAACTACCTGCTGCTGCCGCAGGAGCGGCCGCTCATGCAGGGACCCCGGACACGGCCCAGGAAACCCACCAGACGAGGTAGGGAACATAAATTTTGTGGCTAGTTTATAATTCATATATTTCATAGAGGTTGGTTGATGGCACAGTGAGAGTCTGTGGTCTGGAATGCAGAAGTGTGCTTCTTGAAGGGATGTAAATCACCCAACATCTTTTTTTTCGTAATTTCTTTTTTGTTTGGTATGTATTTCAAAGGTCCTTCTATCATTCAGGAGAAAATCCTTGCCCAATAGTGGGTAGTTGAGGACGATTCAGCGAAAAGCATTTGAAAAAAGTTGTCTAGAAAATAAAGGGTCATAACACAAATTTAAAAAAAAGCATTTATGGCTAAGTTATATGATCGCGCGGAGCCGCGCGGATTTATCAACCGAGCGGTACAAGATCGAAGTAAACAGCTAGTATCGTCTACATCACCGCGCGATACGGTGCGGCGCGCTCCGACCCGCGCGCTAGTTCTTAAACCGCGAGAAACCGCGCGGTTTCTCTGTTCTGTTTTGAATGTAGCTCAGGATTTCGTGAAGTTTTTTGTTATCTTTTCTTTTGTTTTCCGGGAGATTGACTAAGTATATGGTCGTTCGCAGGCGAGGTGCTGTTCGCGGTGGGCGGCTGGTGCTCGGGCGACGCGATCGCGTCGGTGGAGCGCTTCGACCCGCAGACGTCGGAGTGGAAGATGGTGGCGCCCATGTCCAAGCGGCGCTGCGGCGTGGGCGTGGCCGTGCTGCACGACCTGCTGTACGCCGTGGGCGGCCACGACGGACAGAGCTACCTCAACTCCATCGAGCGCTACGACCCGCAGACCAACCAGGTGCGTAGGCTCCACGGATGTTGCTCGACCTATAGAAGATGGTGGCGCCCATGTCCAAGCGGCGCTGCGGCGTGGGCGTGGCCGTGCTGCACGACCTGCTGTACGCCGTGGGCGGCCACGACGGACAGAGCTACCTCAACTCCATCGAGCGCTACGACCCGCAGACCAACCAGGTGCGTAGGCTCCACGGATGTTGCTCGACCTATAGAAGATGGTGGCGCCCATGTCCAAGCGGCGCTGCGGCGTGGGCGTGGCCGTGCTGCACGACCTGCTGTACGCCGTGGGCGGCCACGACGGACAGAGCTACCTCAACTCCATCGAGCGCTACGACCCGCAGACCAACCAGGTGCGTAGGCTCCACGGATGTTGCTCGACCTATAGAAGATGGTGGCGCCCATGTCCAAGCGGCGCTGCGGCGTGGGCGTGGCCGTGCTGCACGACCTGCTGTACGCCGTGGGCGGCCACGACGGACAGAGCTACCTCAACTCCATCGAGCGCTACGACCCGCAGACCAACCAGGTGCGTAGGCTCCACGGATGTTGCTCGACCTATAGAAGATGGTGGCGCCCATGTCCAAGCGGCGCTGCGGCGTGGGCGTGGCCGTGCTGCACGACCTGCTGTACGCCGTGGGCGGCCACGACGGACAGAGCTACCTCAACTCCATCGAGCGCTACGACCCGCAGACCAACCAGGTGCGTAGGCTCCACGGATGTTGCTCGACCTATAGAAGATGGTGGCGCCCATGTCCAAGCGGCGCTGCGGCGTGGGCGTGGCCGTGCTGCACGACCTGCTGTACGCCGTGGGCGGCCACGACGGACAGAGCTACCTCAACTCCATCGAGCGCTACGACCCGCAGACCAACCAGGTGCGTAGGCTCCACGGATGTGTTGCTCAGTGTGTCCGTGTACATCAACCCACAAGTGCGTCGAGTCAGCCAAAGCGTGTGTGCGTAGCAAACCTAACGTGTAACAAGCTACGCGACCAACGTATGCAGTGAAACAGCTTCGTACGTCCTTAGCCAGTTGCGTTCACCGGTCGGTAAACGATCTGTGGGTTAAGCAACCATTGGCGCGGTCATTCCATAGATGGGTGACCGCATAGTGGTATTTGAACTGGGCGTCTCCGTGCTTCGGAGGGCACGTTAAAAGTCGGTCCCGGTTGTTGTCTACTAAGAGAACAGTCGTTAAGCCACGTCAAAGGCCTCTCGGGCGGCTTGAACAACTTTGACACTAGGTTGACCACTAACCATAGGACAAAAAAAAAAAAAAAAAAAAACGTCCGTGAAGACGCGATCCATGCTCAAATGTCTCATCCCTTTCAATATTTGGTTTATTAGAAAAACCTTGACGTAGGTATAGAATCCAAACTTTCTATTTAGTGTATAAAGTCTTTGTATTTAGTGTATAAAGTGAAATGACAATGTATGAATTTGTTATTAAACTTAACTTTATTGTTTCCAGTGGTGCGGTGCAGTAGCTCCGACGTCATCATGCCGGACGTCCGTGGGGGTGGCGGTGCTGGAGGGCGCGCTGTACGCGGTGGGCGGGCAGGACGGCGTGCAGTGCCTCAACCATGTTGAGAGATACGACCCCAAGGAGAACCGCTGGAGTAAGGTACGTAACACGTCACTTACAGGTATTGCAGCGTCATTCAGATTAGTGGAGTTATAATAAATTCAAGTCTTGTGAGTGATTTTGGACACGTCATATAAGCTCTTCTTTTACCATTCGTTAACACGAGTATTTACGTGCGCGTACGTATACGTTTGTACCGTTTCGCAATACTTTCACATCTTTTAAAGATGAATATATATTTATCTCCAAATCCCTATTATTAAGTATTTCTTATAAATGTATCAATATATTCTGATAGTGATATATTTATCAACCTATTATCCACGTAACAAAATCTAACTATTCTCCAGGTGGCAGCAATGACGACAAGACGACTAGGCGTAGCAGTAGCAGTCCTAGCGGGGCACCTCTACGCCGTAGGCGGGTCGGACGGTCAGGCGCCGCTCAACTCCGTAGAGCGCTACGACCCGCGCGCCAACAAGTGGACGCCCGTAGCGCCCATGTCTACGCGGCGCAAGCACCTCGGCTGCGCTGTGTTCGATGGACAGATATATGCTGTTGGCGGCAGGGATGATTGTACTGAACTGTCGTCTGCTGAAAGGTATAGTAACAATGACCTTTGTTGATACAGATTATACAGTATGACTGGTGAGATACCTTCAATATTTGAGGACGTGATAGTATGCGAACATATATCATGAAATAAAATAACATAAAAACTAAATATTAAATAACTTCTTAGTAAAAAAGTCGAGTCCATTTTTGACAGCTTGTCGCTTAGCAACAAAACTAGTAAAGCGTGTCGTGAGTATAATATTTAAATTTCACTTATTTTTAGAGAAATTTCGATAAAAATTAAGCTTCTATTTTTTTTATATCAAGTTAACGAGAATCGAGTACCGAGTACTCTCCGTACCGAGTATTGAAGTCATACTGTATAATAGCACAAGATGACATTATAGTACTGTTGATCAAAGCGATTCTGAGGCCCCCCGATTCTATGTGACCTTGATAAGTGTGTGACCTCGATGACTACGCAAACTTTGCACTTATGCGACCCCATACACCTCAATGATCCTATAAGAGATACACTGGTATAATCGTTTGAATCAATGAGTTCTGTGATCTACTTTTCTATGTAGTTTTATATCGATAATACGACTGTCTAGAAGTCTTTAAAAGATATTTACACAAATATTGATTCTTGTTTGGATTCGAACCAATCATACTGCTTGCATCATCGCCGTTAGCGCGGTGCCAATGACAATCCTAATAACATTTAAATCTTACCATATTAAATTCCTTGTCTATTTATTTGTACGTGCCCGGTGCAGGTACGAGCCAAGCACGGACACGTGGTCGCCCGTGGTGGCGATGACGTCACGGCGCAGCGGCGTGGGGCTCGCCGTCGTCAACGGACAGCTCTACGCCGTCGGCGGCTTCGATGGAACCGCTTATCTTAAGTCTATAGAGGTAAGCTGTTTTACTGCTTGGTTTGTTTGTTAACTTTACGACTAATATCCACATAGCATAGTGAATGTAAACGTGTGTGTAAAGTTTCGTCACGATGTTTTCCTTCACCGTTAGAGCAAGTGATAATTATTTCTAATACACACATAACTTCGAAAAGTCATTGGTGTGTTATGTGTTGCCTCAGATTCGAACCTGCGACCACTTACGTAGGAGGTGCCAACTTAAACCACTCGATTATCACTGCTTGCCATTTCGATACTTAACATCAAATGGACGCACCGGTTTTGTGGCCAAAAGAATGAGTGAAAACTAGCTCATGAATGTAAATCAATAACAAGTCTTGTTTGACACAGGTGTTCGACCCGGAATCGAACCAGTGGCGGTTGTGCGGCGCTATGAACTACAGACGGCTCGGCGGCGGAGTCGGTGTGATGCGGGCGCCGCACCACGACAACCATTACATATGGTAAATATATACCCCTTACTATGTACTATACTTATGGCCTTACAGATCTGAGGCGCCTATGTTATTATAATGAACTTGATGTACACGTTTCAGTGGAAAAACGGCGTAAGAACCAAATACTGAGGATTTACGTCGAACAAACGTTTTGAAAAGTTTTTAAACAAAGTATTGTCTGATGTATAATGTCTAAAAAGAATCGATTTTGCATGTAAGCTTTTTGTAATTGTGATTTTCAGAAAAGGATGTAGGAAAATGGATTTTTAATAAAAAAAGTGTTTTTGATTGTTTATGAAAAAATGCATTTATTATGATAAGTAAAATGAGTGAAGTAATTAAAAGAAATAAACCACCAAGTGTGTGTTCATGTTCTATGGAGGGGGATTTACGAAAAGTTAATTAATATTACAATTTTAAAATAAGTGATTGAATAGTCAATTAAATGGGGAGGGGGTTGGTATCATTAACTATAAAAATGAGGATATATTTATTGTTTTAATATATAAAACAGTACATTTATATCCTTTATGAAACTGACAGTTACCGTAGCTGTCAAGTTTGAAGGACTTTTGACGTTTATATACGCATAGTAGATGCTGGTGTTATGTGCGTTTACGAAGTCTGTTACGAACGATATAACGAACTTTATTATAAGAATTCTTTAGGTATATTTGATTAATATCATAAGAATAGTTTAATATAGGTATTATTTATTAACGTTATTTTGTAAGGGCCGTTAATATGGTGGGGTTTTTTAGTTGAGCAACTTTCTTAGCCACTTAATAATAGTCGTAATATTAATACTTACTACTTCTAGTGTTCATGTGAACCTATAAAAAAAATTCAACAAATTGTTGCTAAAGTTAAAGATTTTCACATGATATTATAGTTTTTCGTTTTTTTTTGTTCAATATAGAGGAGATAACTGTGATTTCAATATACAGATGAAATTTTAGATAGATTAATGTTTAAGAAAGAGAATATTTATTCAGGAGCTATTGCCCCTAACATTCCCTAGATACGCTAGTAACCCTAGCTATAGCTACATCATCGTACATATTTGTACTAACAGTAGTTTTGTTTTCAGGAACAGAAAAGACTCGGTGGTGTGAACCACCCCCTCCCCAGCGATGTAAGATATCCCCCTCCACTCGTATCAGTTAAGTTGTTACTCATTTATTTTATTGTTAAATAAAAATATCTATATAATTAATTGACTATTTATAAATAAATGAAAATACAAATTTTAGAATATTATGTGTGAAGTTTTATTTATTAAGCTTTATTATTGGCAGTATATAGTATTAGTTAGAAGTAATAGTAGTTACGTATTTGAAATATACAATACAAAAGCGCTGCTGATTAGCTATCCATTCATTTAACTTCATTGTCCATTATTCTTGTATTCTTCACAGCCATCTTATAAAATGATTCTACAGCTATTTGATTACTCGACAGATAAGAATCCTAGAGCAAGATATTCCCTATTTTTTTTTCTATGGCTCGGTCAACATATAACGTGCGTTGATATGTTGCTATTACTAATGTTATTGATTTCTATATTTCAACATCAGGGGCCGAAACAAGTTCCATGGTCGAAAATACTGATTTTACTGACCAAAAATTCAAAAATACTGACCAAATACTGACCATTTCCAAACCGTTTTTTTGGGTGAATGGTGTGACATATAAAGCCAATGAAATATAAACCATCCCCATAGCCAACCAGCACCGCCTTTTTATTGTGTTAAATGTCCAATAGACTCCAATAAACTCCGTTGAACACCAAAAACTCTAATAAACTTTCCGTCTTCCGAATTTTCGATCAGCTCTTACGAATTTTCGATCAGCTCTTACGAATTTTCGATCAGCTCTTACGAATTTTCGATCAGATTTTACGAATTTTCGATCAGGTCTTACGAATTTTCGATCAGTTCTTACGAATTTTCGATCAGTTCTTACGAATTTTCGATAATTTAACGATTTTTCGATCAGGTCTTACGAATTTTTGATCAGCTCTTACGAATTTACGATCAGATTTTACGAATTTTCGATCAGGTCTTACGAATTTTCGATCAGTTCTTACGAATTTTCGATCAGATTTTACGAATTTTCGATCAGGTCTTACGAATTTTCGATCAGGTCTTACGAGTTTTTGATCAGGTCGCGTGTCCCTGAATCCTGACGCGAGTTGAGAAGTTTTTACCCATCCCAAAAAAAAGTGCACAACACCGCTAAAGAAGTTTTCACTTCAAAAATGCTGATTTAAAAAAATAGTAAATTCTAGTTTGCTATTTTTTGAAGTCATGTGGTGTTTCAATATTTACGTAGATCATCCACATAATATAGATTGATTGGCCAACAGCAAAGGAAAACCAAAAATTGAGTTTGGAAAAATACTGACAATACTGACCGATTTTCAAAAATACTGACTTTTACTGACCAGGTCCAAAAATACTGACTTCTACTGACTTTACTGACCTGTTTCGGCCCCTGCAACATTCAAAACCCCAATACGTATTAAAAAGTAATCAAACTATCAATTAACATATCTCAATACTATCATATCAATACATCAGAAATATCCTAAAACCCTCAAGGTATTACTTTCTAACGTTAAACTATCTTTCACTTGCAAAACTCATATAAAACAGCTTTATCTAGCTTCACCAGCATTCTCCACCGTCTAATGTGGTGTGGGCGGCGGCGGCGACGTGGCCTTATCCACCGCCTGCTGTTCATCACTCTCATCATCTCCATTGCCATTCTCCTCGTCATCCCCGTCCCCGTTCTCCTCCCCCTCCCCATTCTCTTCTCCCTCTCCCCCGTTCTCGTCTCCGTTGCCTTCTTCTGCGTTCTCCTGGCTTTGTGTACGTTCGGCTGATTCTGCGTTTTCTTCTTTGTTTTCGTGACGTCTCTGAAATAATATGAAAAGGATATGAGTAGACTGACTCTAGATATGAAAAGACTTAAACAGTAAACAGTAACTTTTTTATTTGTCCATTAAAATGATACAAATTCTAATTTAACAACTAGAACTATAATAGACTTCTAATCGTCTAATAATAAAATAGTAATGTTAAATTGTCTATTTTATAAAAAGTAGGTTATATTTGTTTTTTTCTATTTATATGGATCGTATTTCAACAAGGGATGCAAGGACCAGCAACGCGATTTACTGCATTCGATGCAATCGAGTTTGACTTTTAAAATTACTTGAGTAATGTAGTGCTTGTGGAATATGTCAGGGGTGCTGATCGATTGCAAAAAAATATTTATCAAAAGTTACTCGGTTTTTGGTAATCGGCCATATTGCCTTGCTTTCCTTACTCTTCAAAGGTCTGGTCTGAAGTGTACAAAGGAATTTTCATTAATAACTTAATCAAACAATATCAGGAACCCACCTTCTTCTTCTTCTTGCTCTTGGGCTTATGTTTCCTCTCGGGCTCGCTGTACCCTGGCGGGAAGAACTTGGCACACTCTTCGCTGCCCTTCACGGCGTCTTCACTCACGTGCAAGGGTCCTAACGCCAGCAGTTCTGCCGGGGCTCCGTCAGGGAACAAGTCTTCTGGATCAGCTAGTAATGGCTCGGCTAACCCTACTGCTATCATAAGGACTATAGTCTCGCAACTGAAAGAGGGAACATACAAAACTGAATTTAAGTAAAAGTCGTAAATGTTTAGCTACGTATAGGAGCGGACACGCACTTTTGTGCGCGTATTCGCTTAGAACAAATGATGCGTATACCACTTTATCTAATAGTTATGTATTTACTTAAGCTGTAAATACTGGTGACATCGTGGACTGGCGGTAATAAAGCCTAGGATTCGTACGTTAGAAGGCTGATGTTTTTTTATTTAGGGTTCCCTTCACATTAACGTTTGTTTATTTTACAGTTCGATAAACGCTTAAGGGTTTTATCAAGTTAGAAAAATATCATCTCGTCACGTTAATCTTCTTATCAAGTAAATAATTCATCCAAACAATACTCACTAGTCTTTTTCCGGTCTCTGCTCATACTGGTCAACATTCTTGCACAACAACTTAGGCTCTTCAAGACTTGCATCAGCAAAGAACCCGTATCTCAGTAACCTCGTAGCCAACTTCGGTTGTGACGTAATACCGAGCACAGCGCGACGTTGCCACGCGCCGAAGATCAGGGCGATGTGGGGAGGCTCTGCTGGCACTGGTGGCTCGATTACTGACGCTACCATCTGCAAAAGAAATTGTAAGAAAATGTATGCTGATTAGGAACTTTTACTCGTTGTTTGCTGCATTAAGCTGAATATAATTATAGGAAGCACTAGATAAGCTTTAAAACAAAAGATAAGTATATGTTACTGCTTATTGTTCTACAATTTCATTAGTCCTGAATATGCGAGATTTACATATTATTTTTTTGTTTCATGGTAGTTAGACGATAAATAAATATTGTGGTATGTAAAAGTGGCGATTCGCAAGCGAGACAGAAAGGGGACTGAGACAGAGACCGCGATCGTAGACTGCAAACAGCTTGTATTAACTAACACTAGATTGACCTCTGATAAAAAACACATTAACGAAAATAAGTAAAACCGTACAATTATTACCTTAGGAAACAATAGATCAAGTGTAGCAGCTCGCTGGTGTCTATCAGCGGGTATGTACAAGCCAATGATGTTATCAGCTCTTAGCTCCGTCGTGGGCAGCTTCTTCCTTGCATCATCGTCTTCCGCCAGACCATCTCCGCAGAGCGCTTTGCGACATAGTTCTGAAGACACATTACTATGTTGATTATTAAGTGTTTTACAAAATTGATTATAAAAAATCTAAGTACGAAATATTTACGTTCAAACTTGAGACATAATCTTAGATAGGTAGGTCTGCAAATGAGAGCGCCCGGGAGATCACCATGGCGATACTCCCAAATCCCTGTATTTTACGGAATATCAACTCACTGTAGATTTCTTTAATATGTTCGTCCTTCATGTTAAACAGGCGTTTGTTATTTGCCATGCATATTACCATACCTACTTCATGTCTTTAATAAGAACTCTATATGAATTGTCGAGAATAAATTCCAAACCGATCAGCAATAACAGCATACGCTAGCACTACTGAACTGAGTTAGACTAAACAGAATCAGCTCAAACAATAGTGCTACAGTCCTTTACCAATAATATCTCCTTCTTTATCGGGAGCCTTCTTGAACAGCAAGGCGAGTGAGGGTCGTTCGATCAGCGCGGCCGCGGCAGCGGGGTCAGCGAACTCTGGCTCCTCCACCGCCAGGATCCTTGCGCCTTCCTTACCCACTACTATTGGACATTTGTCTGCTAATATCACACCTGGAAGTAGTAAGAAGAAAAAATGTTTAGGTTAGTAAGTATTTTTAAGGAAATAGTCGATGTCCTAGAGGTTGTATAAAAACAAGTTTAGCTGTACAGGACTAGTTCGCCTGTCATTAAAAAGCAGTCTAGCCAATACTAACCATCAAATAATCTCCAGATTTTTAGGCCTAATGATGGATAAAATATAACTATAAATGAACCATATCTTATGCCTGCTTGCGAGGATATCATTTAATTACTGACTTGGCAATACATTTATACCTTTACCAACTTCTACATGAATCGTGATGTTATGATTTCACTAGATAAAGCTCTAGTGAAATCATAACACGATGTAAAACCAGTAATATCTCCTAAAGGTGCGTCTACCTACGCTGGAGGAACCGAGCACGAGCCGAACACAAATTTGTTTAGTGTGGACTGACTGCGGAGCCTCGAACGAGCGTGTTTTTACAAGACATTTGTGCTAGTGCTCAGCTCTCCTAGCGTAGGTAGGTGCCTAATACAGGGAAATGTAATTTTCGAAAACTATTCCTCTCGTTGTACTAACCAAAAGGTTCAATAGAATCAGTGATCTTCCTGAGATTCTTCTGCGCGTGCGGCATCACCAGCCCGGGACAGATGTCATTGAAGTGTGTCTCCAGTCGTTTGGCGCGCGTCTCCCGGCGGTCGAACCTCGCTTCTTCTACCGCCGCCTGCTCTTTCGCTTTGCGTTCTTCTTGCAGCTTCTCTTGGATTGTTGCTACTTCCTGTAACGAGGAAAAAACCGTTTATTTTCATAGCAGTTCAATTAATAAAAGAGCGCTCTTATAGGAATGAAAAGTTCCGTAGAATAGTAAGTATGTCTTCCTAACCGATATTCGGCCATAGCGACAAGTTTAAATAAATCCCGCCAAATGTGTCGGACTTTGCTTATAATGTCCTAGTATACGCACTATACACGGGTGCCTGTACTCTCTTCTCCGTCACTCTCATAGCTCAGAGCGACCACGCTGCAGAGGCTGTATTTCAAGGACCCATGGAATAAATAATTTAAAAAAAAAATAAAAAAAGTGAGGTTAGGCGGCAAAGTGGCGTCACATCAATCAAAAGCCAACTACAACTTTGACACTAGGTACACCACTAACAAAAATAAAATCAGGTGTCATTGTAAAGTGCGGTTAGTGTTTCCTCTCAATTGTTTTATTGCAAAAATTCAGCAGTCGCTGCCGTACCGTTACTATACAATAAAATAAAATAAGTGGCTCGTCTAATGGTGGTACCTGTTCAGGAGTGGTTAGTTCATGAGGTGCTCGCTTCACCCGCTGCAGTTCCCCCTTCTTGGCGAGCTCCTCATTGATCAGCTCTTGTTCTATGGTCTTCGCGATGCGAGGAGCGTCCGCGCCGAAGACCACGTTGATGAGCTGACCGGACTGGAAACCAGGTAAGTTTATTTAAGACAACTTTGTGAGACAATAGCGGGACAGGACAGGATAAGAATTTCGAGATTTTGTTTACCGTATTGTAAAGGATAAAAACTATTGTAATTTCAACTAGTAGTTTGGAAAAATAGGCATTCAAAAGTTAAGCCCGGTTTCCACCGCGAGTGGAACGGATTCATGAATTACTTACTTCGTTAAAGTCGCAAGCACAAATGGCATAGGTATTTTGGAATTCCAGTTTGGTAGAAATACGTTATACAATTTGCGCTTATTAATGGGTCCATTTCGGTAATTGAAAGGTCATATCTTCCTATCTTATCTTCTAATAACTTATCTTTATAATCATATCTTCTAATAACTTAGTAGAGAGGCTTAGATGCCTGCATAGTTGTCTGTATACAACATTTTGAATTTAGAACTACAATGACGCGCATGCGTATACTGCGTGGCTTATTTTTTCCGACTAGACTATGTATACCTAATAATTGGTTCTCCTTTAAATATTGTAACGAGTAAGTACCTATTTAACATACTTATTATTTCTACCAAAAGTCTAGAAAAAAGTTTTCTACTAAAGCGGAATTTTATCACTTAAGAATGTTAAAACTAACCTAAAGATTTAAATAACGACTTAACAAGTCCTTGTTACATGAATATTAAACACCATTAACAACATTAAACCGATTAAAAGTATAAACTTTGTAGATAAAAGTTTACAAAGCACTTTTAAAAGTACTTTTACTTTTAAAAGAACTTTTACTTTTAAAAGTAGTTGGTTTGTTTCAAAGGCGTTTGGTCGATAAGCATTCGTGTTGTTGGCTCGCAAATCATTGGCTTCATATGAGGCTATAAAGACTTTTACCTACGACTGTTGGATACTAGCTTTGTCTTCGGATTTGTTTGCGTAATGTGATTGATTTTAGTGTAAACTGCTAATAACTTTTAATGAAATAATTAAAATAAGAACTGATTTAAATAATGTCTTGGAAATCAAGAAATAGCTATTTCTATATGTAATTCAATATCAAAGCAAAAGAGATGCTGCCTTAAACAGTCATCATTTCTATTTCTTTTTGAAAAAACACTACGAATTAAAAAAAATACATGTCGACCATTCCCTTTTACCATTAAAATCCAGCAGTTTACTACGTCACACATGACAAACGGACAGTTCCTCATTAGCTTATTAGTATGTGAACACACGAGCAAGGACGCACCGGTGCGAGTTCGTGCGGGGCACATGACTCGAGCTTTCATTCAATAGGTGTTTGGACTTAATTAAACTAGGAATTGATTGTGCGAGGGCTTTTGTATTGCCGTAGTTATAAGGATAGGTTTGGTTCAAGATTTCACGGTGTAGGTATATTATATCCGTTCGTATTCTATGATGTCTAACTGATATTAAAAATCAATGTTTCGAAATTCATCCTAAGGTTAACTTATTGTATTGCTACGTTTCGTAACTCTTCATTCTGCAGTCCGACTTTCCCAGACGGCTATCGGAACGTCCGCTTTGTCCGGTCTAATCTTCATCTAAATCTCATATTCTTCGGTTAAATCTTTTAAGTACCATTAGCAGTGGTCTAGATTGGTAGGTAAGTACATTTCTGTATGTAAAACCTAGGCAGATACAGTGTTAATAAACAGAGGTAGGTCCTGTACTTAGCAGATAGATAATAACTCACAGCTATGAACATCCACGTTGGCTCGCTTCGTTTCCTGAACCTCTTCAGACATTCTATCGTGTCCGACTTGGCCTGAAAAAAGTTTTTTGTTAGCCTCAATGTCTTTAGTTTATTGCAGTACTAGCTGACCCGCGCAACTTCGCTTGCGTCACATAATTTTCCCCGTTTTTTGTAACATTTTTCGTCGCTACTCCCCTCCTATTGGTCGTAGCGTGATGATATATGGCCTATAACCTTCCTCGATAAATGGGCTATCTAACACTGAAAGAATTTTTCAAATCGGACCAGTAGATCCTGAGATTAGCGCGTTCAAACAAACAAACAAACAAACAATCAAACAAACAAACAAACAAACTCTTCCGCTTTATAATATTAGTATAGATTAGTATAGATTATAAATGCCTAATCCACTCATTAACTCATTGTTCATTTCGGTCGTTTATTTCGGCCAAATGTATTATCTAATGTAGTAAATGTAACAGAACTCACGACAGCAAGGTGCAGGTTGTCTCCTCCCAACTCCACCTTGATCTTCTTCAGGTTGCCCACCATGCCGATGCATGGTCCACACCATTCCGAATACACGTCCACCACTGGACATAAAGAAAACACTTTTAATTATTCATCTAAATAGAACTGGTATAAATGGAACAGGTATACTTTTTACAGTGCAGTCAACTGATAAAAGTTAGTCACAAAATAATTGCCTTAAGGCCATAACTACTATTGCTTGTCAAATTATTAAATTCTCTACAAATAGGTAGCTATTTCATATCATATGTTGACTGGAGCTGTAGCGAAACTTAAAATAGATTTCCAATATTCGTACCACTCCAATACGAAAAAGTTAATCAAAAACTTTACCAAAGTTTTTATGGGTTTTTACGCAAAACACTCCGAAGGCTCCATTTAAAAAATGTATCTATCTATCTACTAACTAATTTTTACAGAACCAATGAAACTTTAATCTAAACAAAAAAAAAGTAAGTGGTCGAGTGTTCTTTGCCGAGGCAACACATCAGTGACTAACGGAGAAGGAAAACATTAAATTGCACTAATGCATTTATTGAGGACATGCAAAGTCCTAACCCGCACTTGACCAGCGTGGTGGACTTAAGGCCTAACCTCTCCTTCGTATAGGAGGAGACTCTTGCCCAGCAGTGCGACAGTAATTAAACAAAAATGTAAAAAGCACTCACCCAAAAGTCCATCTCTCGTCAGGAACTTGTTCCAATCATCATCAGTATTCAGCTCGGCCTGTAACTGAACCTGCGCCGCCTTCTTGCCTGCCCCGGCGGCGGCGGCAGCGGCAGCGGCGTTCGCGACCGCACTCGTCAGAGCCATGCACGCGGGTGCAAGCGACGCCGGCGGCAAAACGAGAGCCAGAGATTGTTTGACACAGCAAGAGAAACAAACGACTGTCGCCAATTGCCAACACGACAAATCTCTGCCCCAAATGATGCGTTTGCCACGAAGCAGTAAAACTTTGCCGCTTGTGCCGTTGTCGTTTGCCGCCAGCAAGTCTCTTTTGTCGCGTTTTGCCGCCGACACGGCAGCGGTATGCCGCGTATTGGAAGCAAATGCCGTGTTCCTCGTAAGGTATGCGAGGTATGGTGTAAGCGATGGCGTATGTGTATGATGGGAGCCAACGATCGCAGCGTGGAGGCGGCATGTGAATAGCTTTATGTGTTTACGGTTTGTGGTTAGTTCAGTCACGCATCTGTGTTATTATTGCTGTGTTTTAGTGCATTATTGCTGACAGGAATAGGGAAAACAACTATCAAAACAAATCATGACAATAAACATTTCTCTTCGCAAGCCTACTAGATAGATCTTGAGCTGTAATTGTTTCTCTAGTTACTGTGTAGTCTAGTAATTATTGTATAGCAAACATCATAGTTTTCAAGAATTTAAATCTTAAGTAGGTATTTTAACTCTAGGTTAGCTAATAAATACTTCTGCATTTTTCTTATCGAAAGTTACTGAACAACGCGTATTTTTTAAAGACTTGAAAAATAATGAAAGAACCTGCCTAAATTCCAAATTGAGAGTGCTTGAAACTGTAATGTGATTATATTCCTTCACTTAATTTCCATCACTCCCATAATCCGATGGAACGACAAACACACACGGTCGGCGAAATTTATTAGAACCTACCTACGTGTTTTATGAGGCACGGAGGCCCATAAATGTGAACCATATGAATTCAGAATCATTCAGGAGCGACTTTTTTTTATCTAACCAAAGACATTTTATTGAATACTAGCTGACCCGCGCATTTCGTAACATTTCTTATTGCTACTCTGCTCTTATTGGTCGTAGCGTGATGATTATAACCTATAGCCTTCCTCGATAAATGGACTATCTAACACTGAAAGAATTTTTCAAATTGGACCAGTAGTTCCTGAGATTAGCGCGTTCATACAAACAAACAAACTCTTCAGCTTTATAATATTAGTACCTATAGTTTTATAATATTAGTATAGATTATAACGTTATACTACATGACTAGATGTATGGAGGTAAGAGAGGCAAAAGAAGTAAGGATCGTAACAAGTGGCGTTCTTTGGTGTTGCTTATCGTACCAAGTTCTTTGGCTTCTGCCTACTCCTATAGAAAAAGGCGTGATATTATTTATGTACACATGTATAACTAACGATACTTTGTTTAAGTATTTCTCAACAATATTAATGTCGAAAATATAGTAAATCGCCACCTCACTTCAAGCTCGCTCCATGTACCTCGCATGTCAAACTAAAAAGTAGCAAAAAGTACGTTTTATCGTCTCAGTAGATGCTATCTGTTGTCGCGAACATAAACTCGAGTTAAATAAAGTTTTACGTAAACGCCGACATGTTGTATCGATCATGATTTAATAGAGGACACTGATGCCAGTTTTCCTAGGGAAGGTCGAATTGAAAATAATTTAAACTATTGAATGAAGTCGTCACCTCATTATTCTAATTGCTTCAGGTGATGTAGTTCAATCCTCAAATAAGAAGTAGGTACCTACTAAAGTTTTGATGAGCAATTTAAAATAGTTTCGGATCTTGATGTACTTTTTGACTGTGGTTTAATTTATGTCCTCCTGCGTGACCTACGTAAAAAAAATGATACCACGCAGAGTGCGGAGAGTAAGTAACCATTGAAAAAAATTAACTCGTACTATCACTCTGCTGGTTTTCTCTTTCAATGAAAGTCCGGTTAGACTTGGGTCTAATACCCAACTCATTGTTAAGTTAAAGTAATTAAAAGATAAATAAACTGAGTGACGACACCCCTTGAATATCAAGGGAAAAAACAATAAAATAGTTCGAAGACAGGAACAGGCCTGTAACTTTACTATTTTTATTTGATCTGATTTGATTTCATATATGAAATACGCCTCTCAACCCTGACCTTAACACATTTCACAAAATGAGAATCGGTGCTGAGTTGACGGTCTACCCTACTCCCGTAAATACAACGCCCTCTAGGTTAGGTTGGTAGCATTTTAAAGCAAACCTACCGACATCTAGTGGAAAAATAAGTGCCATCTGTTAAACACAACTGGATTCCTGTTTATCATTTTCTGTTACTAGATGGCCATAGCGTCGCTTTTGACAGCCACAGATAGAGGTTATTTAAGATTTTGCTAGATGGCGCTTTAACCAACATTCTAGTAGTTTCAAAATTTTACAAAACAAGTGATGTATAATTTGGTCATTCATAAATACGACTGTCTACAGTTACTGTCAAAAGTATTTCCCTTGTTTTTGTTATAAAACTCAATCTAATAGAAAAGGACATACCTAGATTACTGTTTAGACTATAATTTTACCCCAGGTTTCCACATAAAAAGTGTTCAGCACACTCTGTAGAATAAAAACCACATGTAAATAATATTCAAAGGTGAAAAACACAATCTTGAACGCACATTTTTTATTTCCTTAAAATTGTCGTCGTACCTTCGCAAATCTATTTAATCCGGCTAATTTGAACCACATTCAATTACTCAGCTAGGGCTGTCAACGCGTAATCAATTACGGACCGAGAGCAATCCGTCACCAGCCAGTTAATGCATTCGTGCAATCTTTTAGCCCACCCCTGGCTTTTTGACTGCTAGAAGGGACTTTTGTTGGCGTTAGAAAATGTTCTATCGTATTTTGGTAAGTGTAAGAAAACCTGGGAAGTTTTAGAATAAATGATTACTCAGGGTTAAATACCGCAGATTCTTATGAGAAGCGCCTTTGAATATTTAGAAACCAATAATCGTAGGTACTGTAGTAACCAGAAGAACTTAGTTTCTCTTCGATAGTCTGAGCTCTTTTGCTGCACATATTTTATAACTAAGCTGTCTTGACCAGTATTCTATTAGAAAAGATAGATTACAAAATTATTTATTTTGTCATCATAACTGGTCATTATAAATCAATTTTATCAAAGAAAATCGGATTAAGATTTAGAAACGGCTTTTCACACAGTTTAACTCTAAGGTTGCTAAGTAGATTTGTAACGTTAAAAAAGTACCCATTGCTGGGCAAAGAGTATTCCAAACTGAAAAATGACTAGAGCTACTATTAAATTGCAATTGCCCAAACGACACTAGATTATAAGCATTACAACATAGTATAAAGTTATCCTATTTTTGTCTCACAGCTGGGCAAAAGGTCTCCACCCAGAATGAGGAATGACTAAAGCAGCTATCAAATTGCAACTGCACAAAATATATCAAAGTTAAAGTATAACATCCTCGGCGGGAGAGCTTTCAGTCATGATTTAATATCTCGTAGCATGAATAAACCGCTGAATTACTCGCGACTGTGCACAAACGGACACTAATGTACTGCATATTATTATTATAATGTAAATGCAAGATGGTTGGAGGCAACATTTAGTAGTTGCGTTCTACGTTTTAGTTTGGAGAAGCTGGTAAGGTAAAAGCGCTGGAATTGAGCTTGTTGGTCGGTAAACGAGAGATTGACATTTAAAATGTACTGAGACAATAGTTTCTACGACGCCCGCTAGAGGCGCTAAACCTATTGTCATACATTTTTTTTGACAGCTAATCAGTAGTTGATAGTGGTAGAAAATCATGGTACAGGTTACCATAGTGTTTAATTGTTTATTGATATTTTTAATGTTCTGCCTGCAATTCACTGCGAAATAAAAAGATACTATTTTACATAATACTCAGGCATTTATAAACTTCTAACAGAAAAATTCAGAAACAACTTTTTGACCCGACCCGGTTTTCGAACGCGAATTCGAACCTCATGATTAGTAGTCCCCTAAATAAATAAATAAAGAATAAAAAAAAAAGATTAGTAGTCGAATACAGTTCCCGCATCCGCCGCGTCACATACAGCAAAAAGAAGCTATTAGTGTAAATCATTCAGAAGTCTTTCCTTCTCCTAAACGTCTTACTTTTATTCTAATAGATGCTATCAGTTACTAAGACAAGTCATGGCTAAGTCTTGACTGCTGTCATGCTGTGACTGGATCAATTTGTGAGGTATAAATCTTAGCTGATTACGTAGTACGCGACCTAAAAGCACTTAAAAAAACTTTGAAATTTTCAAGGTTTTCTTCACAATAGAAACATCTTTTCTTAAAAATATGGATGCACCAACTCAATATTTTAAATTCAAGTTTCGTATCATAAAATGTCATTTGTTATTTTTGCCAATAAAGTACTGAAATCTACGATTAATGCAAGCATCATGTTCAAGTTCAATGTCACTTTCACTTTATCAAAATTATGATAATTTTATGCAATACATTTATCTTTTCGATATAAATCGTTCAAATAAATTGACTGGATGAATGTGAAGTAGGTATAATTTATAGATAATTCATTCACATCTATTATTCGCATTATTCGTAAAATGTAATATTTTAAAGATTGGGCCTGATTTTCGCGTTATTTTTTATGTAAACTTATATGTGTAGAAATAAATAACCCTGATGATATAATAATATAAATGAAATATACAATATTATCCTGTTAATTGCATTCCCATGAGAATTTTGATCCCGTCGATCCCATACAAACCTTGCTCCTGCAGTTACAAACGTATTAGAAAAATAATTACTTATCTTATTTGGGTTCGTTGTTGAAAGGATATGCGCATAGTTGCATACATACATTGCAGTGCTTTATTTTAGGACATAAACTGATTTTAAAGATTTTTACTTAAATTTTTGCTCTGTTAGGATCTGATGGAAGACGCTACGATTGTTAAAAACCCCGTCGTTTAAGGGGGTGAAATGACATGCAAAGCTTTTTTTGCGTGATTCAAAAGTAACCAAAGTCACGAGAAAGTTATGGGTTTAAAAAAACCTGTCCTATATATGTATAACATTTTGCAGAAAAATATGTTCTGAGAACTTATTCTTGAAAATATCTTATTTCGGGAGAAAAAGCTTAGTTTGGTAGCTTATTCACTTTAGTTAAACAAAGTATTAGTTACACCATTTCATGTATCTTTACAAAGAGACGATGACTACCTATTTAGAATCAATTGATATTTTACTAATAGGATTCTTGTGTCGGAAACTTGTGTTGGCTTTTTTATATTTTTGATTTAAATTCCAAAATCCGGGGTTTTTGTTGTTATAATTTTAATGGAATATTATAAATGGAAGGTTACAATTTAATAAACTATAGACCAATAGATCAAATCCAGAACCAAACAGAAGCTTAACTTAGTAAGAACTATATAAGCAAAGTTTATTCATTCATTTTATTTACAAATTTGAAGTTTATGGACGCCGTTTACATATTATTATCATTGTCTAAATTTAACCCAAGGTAAGCCCTATAAAACCTTCACAAACAAAAATAGCCAGAAAGTTCTAGACGTTTCCTTCAAACGAAAGTAAAACGTAACTGTAAAGTTAAGAAACGTATTAATTTGTACAAATGTACTGATTGCATGACTTGACATAGATAGCTGTCTCATAAAATACGGAATACAGGCGAATTTAGCCGAATATTGCCGAGTTTAGCCGAATATAGCCGAGTTTAGCCGAGTAACGCCGACCACAGTGACTTGAATTAATGAATCATTTGATGTATGACTCCATGCAATAAGTTTGACTTCTAGAGTTTGATGCATTAGGATTTTATGGGTTTTACCCGTTTTATTATAGGTGGTTCTCTCATGTAGTTATTTTGAGGACAAGCTTCTGTCTGCGGTTTCGCTCGCATGAATTTATTTGGCGGGGTATGAGTATTCTATGGTTTAATCCACTTTATAAACTATCTGTGCATCAAACTTGCTCTTTTTAAAGAACAACTAACTTTGTTTATTCATACTAAACTATAGTTTGGTTCTTACATACATACGTATGCATTTATAATTTTACAAAATTTTATTGGTTCTATGTTTAAGTTAACGATATGGAAAAGCGATGTCTTCCAATACAGGCTGTTAATGTTTAACGAAAGGCTCCAATAACAATCATTATGTAGAATCTTTTAACAACTAATAAATATATTATCATTTTATTTAATTAATCAATAAAAAAAATACCTTATTCTAATCAAATCGGTACCTAGCCCCGGCCTTACACACGAACATTCAGTGAACTTATAAAAAGATCCTGTACAGCCATCAATCATAACAATATAAGAATGCAGCATTTAATGCAAATAACTCCTGAACATTACTGAACAAGCTGAAACATTCCGTACTTCGGTTATAAATCATGATATCATGGGGGAAGATTTATGTATTTAGGTATGTATTGTGTAATTTATAACTGATTTTATATACCTGAGTAATAGCAGGTCAAATAGAGGGGAAATAATCTACTGATAGTTTTTGAAAATATTTTTTTAGCTGGTTAAATTGTGATAGACTTGGTTCATTGAGTAACTAAATAATTGACTATTGGTATTCTGACTGCCTTTGTGGCTCAGTGGTTTAGGTCGCCACGCCGCTACCAGTGCGTCGGGAGGGCGTGGGTTCGATTCCCACATGAAATAAATATTTGTGCGCTTTACAAATAATTGTTTCATGTCTGGTTGTACTGTGTCCGTTGTTTTCTATGTTTGTAAAAGTCCCCGCGACACAAGAGCAATCCTTTGTACGTGAGTTGTGTTTTTTAGTAACTTATTCTTATTAAAAAACATAAGCAATATCAGTACTTGACAAATTTGGTATGGAGATATTTTAAGACCTGACTTAAATAGTAAATGAAATTCTTTGTAAAACTTCACGTGGTTAATGAAAAATTGCATACTTTCAATTTAAAAACCGGCCCAGTACGAGTCGCACTCGCGCATGCAAGGTTCCATATCAAGAGATACATCCTGTAACATACCGACAGAGAGACAGATTGGAAAGCAGTAATAAGGACCCGTTACCACCCTTTAGATATGAAATCCTAAAAAACAAATAAAACAAAACAATCTAATGAGGTAACGTTATAACGAAAATCGTGAGAACCATCAGCGCGTCCAAACCCCGGGGTTATAGCTAGTTTTACGTATATTTTGTGTCTATTCACAATAGTGTGCTCACGCGACCACGTGCCAGTTTGTTTGTTATTTAGCCGCCAGCCGCCATGACAGTTCGCGGGACGTTCGCATGAAAAAATGTAGCGAAGGAAATTGTCAAGACAGTTTTTATTGATGATACTTTTAAAGTTTTTCGTTAAAGACTTTTATAGTTTGGAATTTAGGATTATGAAATATATTTTTTTGTTGTGTGATAGTCTTAGGTGTGTAATTTTATGGATGTGGTGTAATTTATCTTTATGGCATTTACTGCCATTGTCTTAAGCATAGAGTTGTTAGTTACTTCCAGATACTGTAACCTTTTACGATGAGCCCTTAAAGCTAGTATTAACAATTCAGCATTGCTAGCTAGCATTAATAAGTAAAATTATATATCAAACTTTTTTATGCATAGATTTACCTAATTATTTTTTAAATTAAGATTTTCAAAATCCAAGCAATTTTCATATTAATACTATTTTACCTTATTTGAAAGAAATATAAATTATAATACTCTTTTCTGTCTGTTCCCATTCCGTAGCCGTCGTGAGTTCAATTCCATCAGGTTAATGGCTAAGGAATAAACTTTATTATGTACAGCCTTTAGTGAGGGAAATAAATTAATTCTGCTGTAACTAGGCTGCGTTTAGGTACTGGCGTAATGGATTTGAGGCGGCTAAATATAGATCTATAGCATCGTCAGTACTAGGCCTGATCCGCGACTTCGCCCTGGTTTAAATATTTTTTGCAATATTAAGATTATTTCACTTTAAGAAAAAAAAATTATGTAAAAAAAAACTAGTCTAGAAAATAAGGATAATGTTCTTAAACTTTTAATAATGAAAGAGAAACTAGCTAAGATTACATTAAATACAAAGAAATTATTTCACCAAAGGACCTAAGCAAATGAAAATTTTCTCATTGCAAGATTAGTTCAAATCTGAGTCATTACGCAAAAGAATATAATAATATTATTATCATGGTCGCTACAAACGTAGATTAAGATATTTTCCTAAGTTTCCACATCATAACTTCACAATAGGTCCATTAAAAATTACCATTAAAAAACTTTCTTTGGACATGTAAGTAAGTAGTGATTCCCTGCGGTACGTTTGCGAAGCTTTGCGTTAAGGCCCCACGGCCCCAAGCTCTCGACACAAAGCTAATGCGCTTCTAAATTATGTACATGCCCCGGACGCAGAACCCCACACATTAATATGCTAATAATCTATTTACATGAGGGTACCGCCTTTTTGAGAAAGGTTCCGCTGCTACTGATTGTTAGTTAATGCTGTTGTACAATATGAATTTATTATCTTGTCAAGTCTGCACATTAATGCCATGTCCATCTAGCCACTGGTGAATTGTAGATCGTAGGTTGGATTCGAAATTTAAACTATTTATTTATACTTGATCTAAAATATTTCAGCCAGATACATAAAGTATAGTTTGGACTTAACTCGTTTCACATTTGAATTCAGAATGTATATTACAAAATAGCGATATAAAAAACAAAACTTATTATTTTTTCGTAAAACAGGACATTAAGAAATCGACTAAGTACAATTTAAGGCGAATTTGGGCGATTTGGTAACAGAATGAATTTTTACTTATATTACTTACTCTTTACTAGCTAGTCTAGACAATTTTAGTCAGTGCTTTAGTAGTTAACACTTCTAAGGACAAAGTTGTTCAATAAAATTTGTAGAATTAACTCTAATCTCAACATTTCATTTATAAAGTCGTTCATAACTTTCAAAGCCGCTGCATATAACCATACTATTAATAATACGAAACCACAACACATAATTTCCATAAACTATGAACATTGAATAACCTATTGAATACATACACTTAAGCAATACCCTTGAACAGACCAACGTATTGACGAGCAATACATCAGAGATATCAGCCATATTGTCGGAAATGGCGGCCAAGCAGGATGTTAATAAATAATATAACGACACACATATTTCCGTAAAGACATGCTTTATCAAACCTTTCATCTTTAGTTGTGACCTTGAGGAAATACTACTAGTAATACGAAACCTAGCGGTTCCCCCGGCTTCGCCTGGGTTAGCTATAAAAAGGACATAGTGAAAAATAAAGTCGGTTTGCACTATCTGTTCCTATGTGTGCTTAGATATTGGAAACTGATTTTTAGAAAATTCGTTAAGTTAATTTTGATTTTATTACGAACAAATAGATCCTGAGACTTTGTTTTATAATACCTATTAGGTCGGGGAAAAGTATTTTCGCATTATACATAGTATGTACGAACTTGTAATAAAATCTCTTTGGCTTCAAGAATCACAAATGAGTAATACTAATAACATTTCAATATGAGGTAAAATGTATGTTACATTTAATCTAATAACATTTAATATTATTTAGTAACACTAATAGTACCTATATACTACTACGTACTAATGTTAAGCATGAAGTCCTGAAAATAGTAGCAACAAATAAAAGAAAAACGCTTTGACAAATGAATCGTATTTTTGCGCTAACCAACATGCTATCCATGTAAAGAGGTAGTTACATCAAACGATACCTAGTAATACTACCTACTAGTAATGTTTTACTACTTGATAATTTTCCCAACTTATTGAGTCATTTCCTTCCTGTCGAAGTAAGGTATGTAATAGTATGTGCTGTTTAGGTATAAAAATATATAAATAAATATAAATATCATTGGACAACTCACACACGGCCATTTTATTCGAAATTAAGCAGAGCTATATGTATAATGATTTAAAATACTTAGGTACATCCTACTATAATATTATAAATGCGAAAGTTTCTGAGAATATCTGTATGGATGTTTGTTACTCTTTCACACAAATACTACAGAACCGATTACGATGAAATTTAGTATATAGGTAGCTGAAGACTCAGAATTACACATAGAATTTTTACCCCGGAGTTTCCGGGGTATCGGGATTTACACGGGAAGGGTTAACACGCGGGCCTCTATTACATAAATAAAATCACACCTTTTTCCCATAGGGGTAGGCAGAGACCAAAGACGCAACACTATTTTAAATTTAGATTTTCATGTTTATTGCTCATATTTAATTTCATGTAACTCTGCATTTTTTTTACCATTTCACGAACAAACCTCTCCTTAAACAGGGTGGGTAAGCAGGGGTAGAATTCATTTAAAATTATCAAAGCATATTCAAAAAGCATAATTTTATCATGCACACACTAATCTTTCCTGCGGTGAGTTCATATTTTATCACTTCCGGGCCACGAACCCGGGACTTCGGATCTGTTTTATATTTAACAACATGTTTGGGAGTTTTTCAGATGTTGTGACTGAGTTTTTCATAATTGTTGTTTATTTTTTGTGGTGAATTTGAAATTACTTAAGTTGATATAATATTTATGAGTAGAAATTATGTTTGATCAGTCATATAACCTGACATTTTTATCGTTTTGTTTAGAGCAGGCATTCTAAGAAAAATCGAAGAAATAGCAAATTATTAAGCGTATATTTTAGACACACGTACATTTCGCTATCACACGTGGTCTGCTAAACAGGTCATTACAAAAAAAAACATTTTTTTACATCGGGCTATGAGTACCGGAAATATGCGGTAAAATATGATATAAATAAAATCATACATTAAAAAATAATACAGTCGAATTGAGAACCTCCTCTATTTTAAGTCGGTTAAAATTGCGTAAGATTACAAGAACTCAGTATCTAGTTTGTAAAGTTAAAATTACAATTCTTAAATCTCTTAACTCAATTGTTGTAGTAAACGTGAGAGAGTATAACATACACACAGACATACAAACACACATGACATGTATGCGTCATGCACATACTCATGTCACACCGCTTCCCTTTGTCCTGCGGTACACCAGAGGAAGTCGACATCCGTGTGAGGAGAAAGGAATTAATACACGAACTACATTCTAGTAAACTAGACTAGCTGCAAACTAATTACTACTATAATTTATATCTTCAAATTCAAATAACAACCTATTTTGTTTTTATAATGCTAATTGCTTCGACGTGTTACTTATAAACAGGTGCTCTTTTAATGTTTCATTTCACTATATAGTTAGTATTGTTCGTCTATCTGCTGAGTCAAAGGCTATTTTTTTTCTAATAACAGACCCCTGGGCATTTGAACCGGACTTAAAATTTTGTACCTGAGCGGAGCCACATAATTCAGTTAGTCTTACGTTATACTTTTTTTGGTAAAAGGAAGGATCGTTAAGTATGGTGTCAAAATTAAAAATATGTTATTTAAATCTATGCGTATTTCTACGTGTTTATCATTTTTTTAGTGTCTAAAAATAAGCTTACATTAAATAAAACCAAATTTACATCAATATATTTATAAGCATAACAGTATATTTGCTGAAATTGAGTATGAAGCATTGCATTAAGCATCAATTGCAGTTTACTTCTAGTGCATATTTTCTAATCATGTGTCGAAGCTTGAAAACAAATAGCTGAATATTCGCTAATACTGACGAGAGAGCCTCATATTTGCAGTTTCACTTCAGTCTCTATACACAAAACAACGTCTTTACACTATTTAAATAAACAAAACATTCGTTTGACAGATCTATTTATAGGTTTCCGAACTTTTTATTCGTCACAGAAAAAGTATAATATTTAAAATATAGAACACAATTATGACAAATTGAATTTGACAGTTTTATTTTTTTTATTTTGACGTTTAGTTTCCGCACTATAGTAAGACTATTTGAAAGTATTGGTGAACCACATCGTCGGACGATCGCGGCTCCACTGCGCGTTCCCCCAATTATAACTTTAACTTACTAAGTTACCGAAGCACGCGATATTCCTACGTTTCTCCATACATTTACATAAGTAATTTAAACTCAGTTTACGGTAATTGGAAAATAATTTGGTTGTATAAAGTTTTATGTCTTTTGTGCGGAGTTATGTTAATTTGAGTGTGGTCTGGCGTGTGGTCTCAGACTGAGTACCAACATGTTTGTTTTGTCACATCTTTGCTTTATCAGCCTGTAGTATATAAATGTATTTATTACGGGTTGATAAAGTAAAACCAATTTTATTAGATACTTAGATTTTACTTCTCGTAACCTATTAATATAGGCATGTATCTTTTAATTTATACTGCCTACATTTGTTTTACAATACATTTTATTTTTAGAATTAATTAGTTATTTATTATTTCACCTGTATAAAAATTTAACTGTAAATGTATTCTAGTTATTTAGTTAGAAATAGTCTGTTTAGATAACGCTACGTGTATGTTTAGCATTATCTAGAAATAGATAAAGCTAAAAATATAGCTAGCTATCTGGTATTTACGTATCTTGATAAAACAGTGCATTACTCACCTAATGACTACAACCCGCTGTCTGTCTGTTCGCGATAAACTAAAATACTAGTGCGCGAATTTGCATTCGGTTTTAACCTTATGATATAAAGTTATTCTATTTTTTTTTTTTTATTAATCATAACTCCCGCACTGAAAATTGCTCTTGTGACGGGGGGATTTTACAAATATATAAGCAACGGACACAAAGTACAACCAGACCCGAAACAATTATTTGTGGATCGCACAAATAATTATTTGTGGATCGCACAAATAATTGTTTCGTGTGGGAATCGAACCCACGACCGCCGTAGTGGCGTGGTGACCTTAACCACTGCGCCACGGAGGCTAAGCAAGAGTCTCTTTCGGAAGGTTGCATCACGATGTTTTTTTTTCCCTGCTGGAACAAGTGATAATTATTTCTAAAACACACATACCTAATTATTTACAATATTAGTATATATTAAGATATAGGTATCCTGATTACGGTAAAAGGTTGTCATTTACCCTTCAATAGAGTCCCTTTAGGCTATTTTAAACATAATAGCTAATTCCGGGAATCGATTTCGGGACTAATCAATTCGTTTCAGTTTCCCAGAAATGTTCCTTTTGAGATGAAATTGAAATGGTTAGTTATTGGAAGCTGATGAATAGAAAAACTTAAGGTCGAATTACTTATGTAGGTAAGGGAATAGACTGTTTAGATGTTAATATAAATTATTTGAGACGCACACAGCTAGTTTTGAGCTACACTTGCCGAGGTTATTCTGTGGATGGGAGACCATTTTTTTTATGTCCAGTTCCTCCACGTTTCGGAAGGCACGTTAAATTTTGGGTCCCGGTTTCCATCTTCCCACAGTAGTCAGAAGCTTGAAAGTCTGACCAGTCTTACCGAAGGGTATCGTGTTGTAGCTTAGTGTTGGGTTGTGGAGGTCCGATAGGCAGTCGCTCCAGGTAGAACACTAGTATCCAGCTGCACCTGGTGAGACTTAATGAGGGAAGGGTTAGGCCATGAGCCCAAGCTAGCCAAAGAGTTCTTTCGAGAACTACCTTAAAGAGGCTTTAGACTTACCATCGAATATTTTAATTAAATTGTTAAAAACAAATACCTTCTACACATCAAATTTGCTCTTTAAACCAAAACAGAAAATCCAAAAATTACCCAAACATTTTAGGAAAACCTGAAAAATCGCTGAATAATCCCTTCACGAGTAATTAACCTCACGCTTCGGCTTTAAGCGTGTGGGCAGAGTACTGTCACTGGCAGAGATTACATTCGCCGGGGAGGTTGGCACCCCCTCCCCTCCCCTGATCCCCCCCCGGGGCTGCAGTGGTGCCAACATCGGGCAATTTGGCACCGAGCTAGTGGTTAATAACTGTAACAAATAATATCTTTGCTGTGTTAGTATTTTGATTATGAGTTTCTATACGTTTAGGTGATAGAAATATTTTAATCAATGGTGTATTAGTAATCTATTGACTGTCCACAATTTTTGTATTAAACTATATGAACTATTCGGAATGGATAAGATTATGGGCCATGGGGAAACTACTTTTAAACATTGACGATGTTTTATAAAATAGGTAGGAAACATTCTTCGCATATATTTGAAAATTAATATAACATTCGAGGATATTTTGATAAATGCTTGCGTTGACCGGGAATCTAATTCAGTATGTATTATTGCACAGTAAGGTGCAGGAATTTACGCAGACCTTCGAACCTTCTCTCTTGGTTTACTCGACGTTTTGGCCACTAAAAATGTTTTACACCCCTATACGTATAGGGGTGTACAACATTATTATGTAACATATTTCAACATAATGTCACGCCTGTTATACCCCATGGTGGAAGCAGAGATGTGTGAAGCCCTTTAATATTAGATAATAATCTTACAACGCAAAAATAAGTATAACAGTTATTATGTTTTAAACGAAACACTGTAACTAACTAACCAAATATTAACTAACAAACTGTCAATCATGTAAGTTTGTATTTCCTTGCTTATCTCGGAAACTGACTGTCATACGTTTAACGGGTCATAACTCAGTGGGGATCGTACCCGGGCCGGCGGGGCTCGCTGCCGGACCATTAATCACTGGGCCACCCTTGCCCCCGGTGATGTTAGATGCATGTAATGAAGTATTGACTGACTGCAGTGAAATTTGGGTCAATGGAGCTTTTAGGCAAAAGGGCGTAAAGTATGGAAATTGCTAAAAAATACATGTTTACATTAGGTAGATGGTGTGACTTTTTGGGTAAATAAGTGGTTTCCTGATTCCATGATATTAAGTTTGATTCTCAAGGCCGATAGGGTTGTTAGGTAGGTCTGATAACGAAATAATCCGTGCTTACTTCTATTCATATGGAATTTTAAAATGACTTTCTTACCACAGTTCATTTAAAAAATTACTTTTTTGTCGACAGATCAAATTTAAAGGTACTTTGGCTAGTATAAAAAAAATCGGCCAAACGCGAGTCCATGTATTAAGTTTAACACAAAAAAACCGTAGGAAGAGGAAAGCTTTAACTATTCCTTAAAGCTTTCCTTTTCACTCTTTATAGGTATATGTAACCAAAAAACATATGTCTAATACATAGGTCACTGCCCCCATTCTCACGCATATTAACATAGTGTCTAATATACTACTAATTAGTTAATGAATATTGACATAATCTACGGAACACATACTTTGGACACGGTGTTAGACAAATTTATATTGACAGGTGAACTCATTAGATGATCTACTGGTGTTTAAAACGTATTGTATTTCAAACACCTTTAAGTTATTATGTTATTAGGTATTGTATATCTGCTATAATAACGCAGTATTTTTGTTTCAAATGAGTGTATGATGTTGATGTATGTATGTGATGCAAAGGAAGTTTGTAAGGATCGTACCAACTGGTGTTCTTTGGTTTTTGTCTATCTCTATGGCAAAAAGGGATGATTTTATGTTTGTTTGAATGATTTTATGCAGAAAACTCTCTGAAAGCCAGCAAAGTTAAACTTTCTTCGGAAAGATTTATCTCAATCGACTCAATAGTTTATTATTTGAGTTATTTCTACATTTCACCCTAATATACAGCTTTTTTGTATGACAAAAAAATATGGACCATTAAGGAAAACTACTTTAAATACTGAAAATACCTTAAATCACTGAAAGGAAAACGATTTTTGAAACTTAGTAAGCAATAAAAGATCTGATTTAAATTTAAATTATGTTTGGATCAAAGAATAAGATCCAGTTGCTATGGTGTGTTAACTTTTTTTTGCTATGTTCTATACCTATGTAGATAATCTTGGTCACCAAGATGGTTACTTGAATTGGTACAGCAGCCTTATTTTTTTGTTGTCGATGATGTTTATCTTTGTACCACCATATTGGTATATTTATGACACCAGTTAAAATTTACATGTTAAAAGGCAAAGCGCTGATGTTTGCCATTTTTACTCTGCACTCAAATCTTGGATAAATTTTGCCAATGGTAAAAATTCAAAATATATTTATCTAAACAAATTTTTGGCTGTAGTTTTTTTGAACTTAAAGATCTCTTATGTAATGTTTCACAGTACCTATTTCAAAAGGGTAGGTAACCTAAGAGAACCTTCTTGTAGCACAATGTAAAAATGAAACAAAAGGCACGTTTCACAGTTTATTGTGAGTTGTGACAGACACAGTTACATATCACATTACATATATACATATACGCACTTCACAGGACTGAGAAACACAAACATTGTACAGTCTAACGCAAAAATATGTACACAATGTTCCTTTTCAAACAATTTGTTATGATGAAAATCAGTCAAATTATCCATATAATATATGCTCTTAATTATCATTTATCAATAACACAGTAAAACAAAAACTCTTTCGATGCCCCCAAACTAAGTTTGAAAATGTGACATGATTACGTATTTTGGCTCCGGACTGTACATACATAAAAGTAGTTTAATTTAAATATCAAACCATTTTACCAAACAATTAGATTAACGAATTGATTGAAAATGGTATCTCAATATTATAAATTAAATATGACACAGAGAAATTAAGTTATAGGGATATTGACTTTAATGACGTCGACGAAACAGTAATAATAAAATACTACTTTGTCCGTTAGTCAGTAAATAAAAAAATATGAGGTATTTTTTACTTCTACAGAACAAAAAAGACGATTTCAATTCATCAAGTTAGGGCATAGAGGTTACTTACGTCATATGTTGTTATAAAATTTACCAAACTGTGACGTCATATGACATGTAAAATCATTGCATTGTAGTATATCATAACGAACATATAATATGGGCAACATCCCTATTTTTAAAATGGATTTTCTTTGGGTTAGATTTATTTATTTAAAATATAACAAAAGTTTCATTCTGCATAAATTAATATCTATGTACTTAATTAAATTGCGTTATTATTCAGTTAAACATAACATCTTATTTCCGAAATTCATAAGAAAAATAACTAAAATTTTAAATAATAATTTACATCAATACATCCCAAACACAACAACATGGCAAGCTTTTAACATTTTTAAACAAAATAATCATTTTTTTATGCAATTTAGTTTTTTTTTAATTCAACAATAACTTTAAGCTAATACAGTCTAGGCAATACACGTAAAGACTTAAATCAATCACTAACCGTCACAGATTCAGTCTAAGAGATCCGACTCGAGTATTCTACAAGTAATTATTTCTACACCACAATAGACCACGAAAATAGCCCACTGTCCACAAATAGCTAACACGCAGAAAACAAAAAATCTCTATTACGGACAATTTGACGATGTGTATTTTGATGATACATTTAAAACACGTATAGTTTTACAGATTTGTTGAAAATATTAAAAAAATGAATATTTAAAAAAACACTGACACTTTATACATGTCAAAGAACTCAAATGATTTAGTGTTCAACATTTGAAAAGAGTTTTACTAATGATTTATTTCATGCTTAAATTTGATCAAACAATTTGATCATAATTTTATATGCAAGCACTTTATTTTAACATTTTTTAGATCACTTAACTATGCGGAAAATCAGTACCTCATTTATAACAATAGTAGGTATCTAATTCTTACACAAAACAAAGCACGCATACAGCTGAAATACGCATTGAAAAAAGGCGGCAAAATTCCCAACTGTCAAATGCCAAACGTCAAAATGAAATTGACATTACAGATTACGTTCTGAAACCACTTTAAAAAAGAAGTTTAGAAACCAGTCACTCACTTTCACACACAAGTCGCATCTTAAATTAAAATGTCAGTTCTTTTATATTAAGTTTAGAATTAATGTTTATTTCGTATAACACTTGCAATAATATTATTGACTTGAATATTTTTTTGCAAAGTTTGTTCGATATCACTCAAGCATTTTGGTTGATGCTTTGGCGTCGATTGTTGGTCGCTCTGCTAATGTCTTCTGTAACAAAAAATGATGATAGAATAACTAATTTATTACTTAAATTTTGTCGTAGACAGTATATTATAATATTATTAAACTAATGATTAAACAAAATTTTATCATGATAGATAATTGAGCGAGATAATTATATAACAACAGCTTACACGTAAAATGAAAGTATTTACAAAAAACCGTTTGTCTATTTTAAACCTATTTTGTTAATTTAACCTATCAAATTATAATCATTGCAATTACCTTAATTCCTATAAACAATTCAATTAATTATTGTTAAAACATTGTCAGTTCGTTAAACAACTGACATTATCAGATGAAATAACGTTTTTGATATAATGATGTATTGTTTAACCAATAATTATAAGGCTCTTTACAGAATATATCAAACCAAAACATATTTAGTATCTTATACTTTCATAATATTCATTTAAAACGACATGATCCTGGAATGATGCTCAATCAATCTTTTGTACGCCGCTGATAATTATAACCCATTCTTAATTTATCGTTACCCGATTCGAAAGTATAGCTGTCAGGACTTTTACCTAATTAAAATAAAGAAGCATAGTTTAATAGATCGGTAGAAAAACTAATCTTTATGAAACTTTGCATGTATAAGGGGATGTTAAGTCCTTATAATACCGAATTTAGTGGTGAACTAAAAGCCACCTTATATCAGGAGGAAACTGCCTAGCAGTGGGGCAATAATTGGCAACTTTTCAATAAATATTATGATCTTAGCATGATTCTCTACAGTCAGAAACCTACCTAACACAAATTACAACAATAATAATCTTATAATACATCACAAACGGGACCATTTGCGCGTTAACTAATGCATTTCAATAGTTGACAATTGGCAGCCATATTGGGCCATATTGTTCGAACAATCAACAAGGTAATATTGTTGTGTAATTATGCTAAGTATATGAGGAATTTGCGTTGTAATTAGTGAATTACGAGTGCAATTGTTACGTCTGTTCGATTGTTGAGCGAAAATTTCAACTGTTATGGCACGGTTACGGTACTTTTTTGTCGTGTTATTTGCATTGTTTCCAAATGTTTCCTTCATGAGTCCCCAACCTGTACCTCGATTCTCTACCACTATCGACTACCGACAACCGGCTAGCTATCGAATTTTGACATTTTAGCATGTACTGCCAAAAAAGTTTCCACGACGCCCGTTAGAGGCGCTGATCAGATTTTCATACAAAATTTCTCGATGACAGGTCGGTTGTCGGTAGTCGATAGTAATAGAGAATTGAGCTACTGAACTTGGTCCTCCAACCGGCCAGTGTGGTGGACTCAAGACCCGTTCTTTCTCTCGTTCGAGAGGAGACCCTTGCCCAGCAGCTATTACGACTTCTACATTCAGACTCTCTTTGGACCTACTCCTGGGGAAATTTATAGTGAATACCTTTATATACTGGAGGCGCTAATTAATGTATGTTAATAAAACACATTATGTTTCCGTATTTAATAATAATGTTACTATTAAATCTTATATTTATGGGTTTATTTACCTGATAAAGAAAACAATAACTTGCTAAAAATACTTATTTTATCTACGAGGTTAAAACACGGTTTATTTATTCGCAGTAGATATCACAACTCGTCTAGTTACACTACTTACGGGTAAGTGTTAATGAATGTGAGAGCAATTGTATGAAAAAACCTGTCAGTTTTCCAAATGATAAGCTCACCGATCCTTATCCCGAGAAGGGGCCATACCGGCCATCAGACTCCTGATAAACCAAGATTATTGTTTTGGTTCTAGTTGATCCCCGTAGCACCGTCCGTGCACATAGTTTCATCTAAAAAGTCTAAGTCGAGCCTGTCTTCAACCAGTTTTTTTTTTTTTTTTTTTTTTCTTTTAAACAAGACAACTCCCGCACAAAGAATTGCTCTTGTGTCGCGGGGACTTTTACAAACATACAAACAACGGACACAAAGCACAACCAGACCCGAAACAATTATTTGTGGATCGCACAAATAATTGCTCCGTGTGGGAATCGAACCCACGACCTCCCGATGCAGTGGTATCGGCGTGGTGACCTAAACCACTGCGCCACGGAGGCAGTCAATAATATATCAATGCTTTATTTTACTGGCTTCAGTTTGACAGGTAAGCAGTGTAACTAAAACAAATAGACAGGCACGTAGATAGGTACAAGATGCATCTACGCAATGTATCATAAAACAGATGTCATACAGTTTTAATTTTTGGAAATTGCAATGCTTGTCTATTTTCTATAATTAGCCGGCATATATTGGTCATGTATTGAACTGCATACACTTAGCTAGTACTGCATTAGACATTGTTTACAAACCAAATGGACCGTGACTTACAATACGTATTCATATCACGACAGCTACAGATTCAAGGTAAGCAGTACTAATGCTATTTGTTGTGTAACTGTTGAGTGCAGATCGTATGATATTCTACGTAAATGTGACGTTATTGGCCTGTGAGCTGAAGTAAGACGGTTGATATTGAGAGTCTATTAAACATAGAGAGAGCCTTTAATGATAAATCAGCAACAAGCAATCATCCTGAAGAAAAATAAAGTTAGTATGGAATAACATATTTTCTTTTAGAGTTTAGTTAGCAGTGATTTAGAGCGCTCGTCGATCGGTGAACGATCTGTGGGTTAATCAACCGTTGGCGCGGTCAATTCAATAAATGGAAAGAAAGAAGAAAGACAAAAAAAAAAGATAATTTTCAGCGCACAGCACACACGCTATATTCCTTAGAAATAAGTTCACAACTTAAATAAGGGCTGGTGGGGCTTTAAGACTCCAAAAAGTTGGTTCCGTATGATGTCAATTGAGATACCAGTTGCTATGTCCGAGGCGTTTCGCCGCAGACCTCGGCTCAGACCATTTTGAGATTCTAAAATACTCTAGATTGACAACAAAACTTATAATAATAATAAGTGCTCAACGATTCGATACCGATTTCTTCGAATCATGGATTGATTGGATGGATTACTAAAAACTCCTGACATAACCTCTCTTTATTTTCACAGTTGAATCTAAGTAGCTACTCGCAATAAGTCAAATAATGATTTATATACAAAACAGGTTGTGTATCAACGTAGGCAGAACTGAAGGCGGAGGCTAGTAGAACGACGAACTAGGATAAATACTGTGGGTTGGATGTAAGGTCAATTCTCAGTACTTATGTGCTTAGAATAATTGTTGTTAAGTACTAAAAATACCCGGTTGAAAAACATGTGAGGTATATTTAAAGATTTTATTGAAGCTCTCAGTGGGTGTGCTCAATTCCTACTCCGAGATTATTTCTTTGACCAGAAGTGGTAATTTCCCAGGAGGGAAGGGCAAAATGGATAAAAACTATAAAATAGATAAGTAGTAGATAAATTATTCATTATTGTGGCAAGAACGAATTGGCATAAAGATATCACTCTCACATTTATAATTTTTGTATACATTTTAAATAGAACTCCCGACAAATAATAGTCATTCTTATGTTAATCAGTAATAAACGAGATTCAAACAACGAACCTAAAGTATAACAAAACTGAACCCTACTATCTGGAAATCGCACACACGCATTACAGGATGAGATTCAAACCTGTGACTTTAAACACAAAAATACCATCATGGCGGTTACCTTGACCGCGCTACAAACGCTATGCTCTTATTTCCGTTAGCACAATTAGTTTCTTGTATAAATACGTATACAGTGCTATTCTTCCGTTGCACCACAAATTATCTCATAATCGCTTTTTAAACAGTGATATCCGAATGAATCTGTAGTTTACTGTACAACAGATGGTAACTGGATTCCATTTTAAAATTACAACAAGCTGTTATTAAAATACAGTTTTAAAAGACTAGGTTTTTTAAAATGTATAATGAAAATTCTGAGCTATGGAAGGAATTTTTAAAATATAATTTGAAGTGTTATAAAAACAGTTCTTGCATTTCAGTTTAATTATTTTATTTTGATTAGGTACTAGTTGATGAAAAAGGAGCTGCTTAAAAACGATTAGGTATATTGTATTTGGAATATTTATTAGTATCAAATAAATACTATTTTCTATAGTTTCCAATTATGAGATTTCTAATTTTGTTATACTCATAATTTTTTTAATGCTTCAGTTTGTCAGTTCCTTTGTAACCCAACCCATTCACGAATAACTTACTAACTACGTTTCACGAAAACAAAGATGACATTCATAACTTTTAAATTCTCGTGTTGCATGTTTAATGTATAATAGAATACGGGAATTAACGCGAACACGCATTTTACCTTATAATGCCTAACATTTCGGCGCAGGTTGCACTCGCCGTGGTCGCAGGCTGACTGTCAAACGTTAGGCATTTTAAGGTAAAATGCGTGTTCGCGTTAATTCCCGTATTCTAGTATACATTAAAGATGACATTTCTTACGGAGTCCCACATTAAGTAAATACTATTCTTCAGAAAAATCTCATCCCTCGAGCGGAGCCATGCGTGTTCCTTAGTTCACCGATTTCGTTAAATTATAGACTTCAAAGGGCCATCAATATCAGTTAATAAGTGTTAATGATAGGTTTTCTATTCTTATCATTGAACTAACTATACAACGATGTAGCAAAGGGTTTCGTGACTCGGAAACGTAACTGCATGCCAACGATTTATGAAAGCATTTAGAGGTTATTGCAGACTATTCTTACGGCTTGATTTATTAATGGTTGTAATAATAGTCGTAGTCTAATGGTCTGTTTTAATGGTCTAATTTAAAATATGGATAGTTTTTAAAACAAATATAGTTGCTTTGAAACAAAGATAGGGGCTAGTTCTTGAGTCCACCACGCTGATCAACTGCAGGTCGTTTAGACATGTAAAGTTACATTACGATGTTTTCCTTCACCGTTAAAATAAGTGATAATTGTTTCTTAGACATAAATAACTTCGAAAAGACTCTATTATGTTGCCTTTGATTCGAACCCTAGACCACATGTGTGAAAATTTAATAGACCACACACCTGTTACTTCTTATCCGTTGCAATTTTTATGTATATCTTTATCTAGTTATTACTGATATGAATATGTAGATTCTCTGCTTCTGTATTTTACCTGACTGCGCGACGCAAAAATGGGTAATGTGTTTACTCTTGTTTTGGTTTTCAAAAGCGTGGGTCTTCGATACTTATTCGTATGGCGCGTGGGTTCAAATGGTATCAATTGATATGGTCCATTGCCCCTGTTTTATATGTATTACAAAATTATCCCTGACCTCATAACCTTTATAATAATAATATGTATTAGTCGCCCGTATCTCTTAGAGAAAGATATTTAATACACCCACGTTTGTATTGTGTTGATGTCGTTTAATAATTGAGAATTTATTGTTGAATTTCTATTTAATTATAGTTGAAGATATTTTTTTTTCTTGGCATGTATGAGCTAAATCCCCAACCCGTAGCTTGGCCAGCGTGGACGACTCAAGGCCTAACCCCTTCCTCTTTTGGGAGTAGACTCTTGCCCAGCAGTGGGACAGTGATGTGTTAAAAATGTATTGTATGAGCTTATCTTTGAAAACAATTTTCAAATTAATTTTCTTTGCTAATTTAACTAATTTTATGTTAGGATACTTTTCGTATTATTTACTTTAACGATTTTAATATTGTTTCGCGGTGACTTTTATCCAAACCATACACAATTGCTATTAGACCCGAAACTTTTATTCATATGTCAAGCAAGACTGCCTCCGTGGCGCAGTAGTTAAGATCGCCACGCCGCCGCTACCATTGCGTTGGGAGGTCGTGGGTTCGGTAACCACACGGAACTTTTATATTTGTAAAAGTCCCCTCTACACAAGAGCAATTCTTAGTGCGGGAGTTGTCTTTTAAAGAAGAAGAAGAATTACTTGTTCTACGGGACTAACTGGGTAACGAACCTATTGATATCCCGTCGCTAAGTGATATAGCCTCTTGCGAAATGCTATAGGCTCTAACATAAGCAGCGACCTTCTACAGATTCAAGAATAGATCTAGAACTATCAGTGTGTATAATGTAGGAAGTAAGTAGGGCAGGTTAAAACGCCGCGATCGGGTAACCGAGTGGTGTACGTTGAATCGGCGCCGTCCGTGCCAGCACCGCGACGGTAATTAGCCCACTATGGGGTTGCTAGACCACGAAATATATTGTGGACTATTTTAAAAGGGGTCGCCCAGTGATGGGCATGTTTACCGGACCAGATAAATTGCTATTAGGATTTTTAATTAGTAATTAAATCGATCAGAAATATCCCAATAACAATATATTAATTTACGCTGCAGCTGCATTGCGTCACAATCAAAATAAGTTTGGAAATATAAATGCCTATGAAAATGTAAAGTTTTAGTTTATTTACCAGCGTGCTCTTATGTTTTAGATATATTTTGTATTAAATTAATAAAATTCAATTTAACCCATTAATGTCCCACTGCTCGGCAAGGGTCTCCTCCCGTAATGAGGGAGGAGTCAGACCTGGAGTCCACCACGCAGGCCAATTGCGGGTTGGGATATTACGAAGTCTTTTTAAATACTGTCATTGTCAATCACATTATATGACATTGTCAAATACATCATATGCCTAATTTTATTTAAAAATATTCTCCTTAATCTCCCATTATTAGTGGTAATTTCTTTACCCTGGCAACACATGATAGTACCGCATTACAATGAAACATTTCGCGTGTCTACTATTAGGTGGTTTCAACGTAACTGGCTCAAATATTATTTGTTTACTTTTTCACTCGCCGCCAGCTTGGTTACAGCTGGTATTACCAAAAGAAAAGGTTATGGTAGGCTATTTTACAACTAGTAAAATACTCTTTATAAAATGTCGGAATCGTATTTTAGTAAAGAAATACTAAAATCAATTTCTTGCTTAGAAATATTGTATCTACCTAAATATATAAATCAAAGTTGACTGGCTGGCATAGTGATCTATTGACGCACAGCCCAAACCACTGGACGGATCGGGCTGAAATTTGGCATGCAGGTAGATATAATGACGTAGGCATCCGGTAAAAAAGGATTTCGGTAAATTCTACCCCCAAGGGGATAAAAAAGGGGGTGAAAGGTTGTATGAAAATACCTAAGTCACAAATCACGCGGACTAAGTCGCGGGCAATGGCTAGTTTAGTATATTAATGTGGTTTAGTAATGTAATTGTATGACCTCACGTGTGCTCTCACAGAAGATAGCTTCTTATATCATTAGGTTAAATACACAGACAAAACAAGGGGTCATTAGTAGATAATTACATTTTACATTAACCATAATATTTTTACAAATATGAAAAATAAAAGATGTATGTTTGTATGTATGTATGAAAAGTAAAAGACTGTCTCGCGCTCGACTCATGGGGTCTCGGGGTCGATTCTTGGGTTAGGCAAAGAACTTACAGTCTTTGCTAATTTTATATTAGAATATTTTTTAATTGTTGTATAGCGTATTAAATACTCTCACGTTTGGCCATTAATAATTATAGTTCCTTGTAATACGAGGGGGCGCCTATTGCCATATACCGGACACGTAACCAAACTCCACATAGATCAGAGAACGTCATTTGGTACAGATCCTTACAAACTTCTTTTGCTTCATTCACATGATACAGGACTGTCGGTTACGAGTACTACTTTTTTTTTATTTAAAAAAAGACAACTCCCGCACTAAGAATTCCTCTTGTGTCGCGGGGACTTCTACAAACATACAAACAACGGACACAAAGCACAACCAGACCCGAAACAATTATTTGTGGATCGCACAAATAATTGCTCCGTGTGGGAATCAAACCCACGGCCTCCCGACGCAGTGGCATCGGCGTGGCGACCTAAACCACCACGGAACAATTCCAAACGTAAATAAACGGCACACGTTTCATTCAAGCACTTAGGAAGCAACCATATTATAACATTATCATTCTCATTATAGATAAGCTATCATACAAATCTTCACCCTGAAGTGTTGATAAACAACACAACAAGCAAACAAACATAGATAATAACTGACCGACTAATTAAGAATATACACTACTTTGTTAAGTATACTAATGTGCTACTAATTATTTAAGTAGCGTTAATAAACATAATTAAGAATATAATTTGTTCAAAAACAAAAGACAGTTTGACGTTTAAAATGTACTGTCAAAATAGCTCTTACAGAGTCCGGTAGAGGCGCCAAATAGAGTTTCGGTAGTCGGTAATCGATAGCAGTAAGAAATCAAGCTAAAGTTCTGTATTTTTTAGATATCTTTAACAATAAAAAGTAATGCACCTTTATTTAGGCTACTAAATATGCAATTATTACCAAGATAAGTAAATTAGCACCGTTAGTGAATTTTAATGTACCTACCGGGTATCTATTAAATTTAGACTCTACCGATATGTGTTAAACATAAATACATGAAATCACGTTTTTTGTCATAGGGTAGGCAGAGACCAGAGAACGCCATTTTCTAAACATCTGGTTACATGGAACCATTGGTATTCATTACTAATATAGATAAATAAAAAAAAAAGATTGCCCTTCCATTACAAGGATATCCTCCTGGAATGAAGGAGAAGTTAAGTGTTGAGTTTACGACGCTATGGACTATGGACTTTGCTTTCCATCAAAACCTCTAAGAGAGCCATCGCTAACATATTCACTTTAATACTTGATATACATATCGTCTACATGTAACCCAGTCTCATGTTTAAAATAAATAACATCTCGAGAGCTAAATATTCCACTTGGTACAATTGAAATGTTTGATAGTTGGAGTTGAATCGAGGGCTCTGATTGATATGACATTGAACGATTATTGAATCGACAACTGTAACCAGCGCACAAGTACTTGCATACACGAATTGTATTGTGTAGAGAACCAATGTATTGGGAAGCAGAGAAAGATTTTTTTAAAAAGACAACTCTCGCACTAAGAATTGCTCTTGTATCGCGGGTTTTTTTACAAATATACAAATAACGGACACAAAGCTCAACCAGACTCGAAACAATTATTTGTGGATCGCACTAATAAATTGCTCCGTGTGGGAATCGAACCCACGACCTTACGACGGCGACGCAATGGTATCGGCGTGGCGACCTAAACCACTGCACCGTGAAGGCAATTAAGTACAAGCAGAAATGTGGATATACACCCGCCATTAATTAACATTGTTAGTCCCATTTAATAGGGGGCGAGCCTATTGCCATATCTTGGACACATTACCGAACTCCGGACTACCTACTATTGAGTATAATCTAATATACATAAGGAAAAGACCAATAACAAACTACTTTGGCCGACCCGGGAATCGCGCCCGAGACCTTATTGACAGCAGGCGGACACACCGACCGCGCCACAGAGGCAGTATTTTTTATGTCCTTTGAAGCTATATTACTCTAAATATTAACTTAGCTAGTCTATCTTTGATCCCAAGTTTTTAACTATTTCTATGCCAGACTCCGTCAGTATCGGTTCCATGGTTTAAGCATTTAGAGCGTAATAGGACACAGATGTTCGCATTTAAAGTACGAATTACTTGCTTAGAATTTGGGGAGGTATTTTTAAACATGCATGTAGATTATTGGTATTATTAAGAATATTGTTAGCTAATCTGTGCTAATCTGGTCAAGGTATTAGATTTTCCTTTGTTGAATGCAACGTACGCATTGAACTTTATATGCATTTAGATTTTAATTAATTATCAGCCCGTTTTTCATTCATTTACATTGAACAACCTTTCAATATCCATCTGTCGAGTGTCGAGAGTTTGACATTTAAAATGTATTAGGTATAGGCGTTGATCAGATTTTCGTGTAACATATCTCGATAGCTACTCGAACTACTGTCCATTAGCAATATACTCAAGATGTATATCTTAAGTATATTGTATGTATATCTTGAGTATATAGTCGTACTTTCATGCAGTTTTCACACATATTCTGTCCGAATTCTCTAAATTCCAGTGATGATTTTTAATGTCGAAAAAAATATTTGATCGAGTATGCAAAACATGTCTGCGGGTGTATTGGTCAACGATATTCATAGATCACAAAATCAGTCTAGTTTAGCCGTGAACAGGAAACAGAATTTTACATTAATTTACTGTATTCAGATAATGCAATTTTTTTTAATTTATCGTACTCGGCTTGCGTTGCTTTGCTCCTCCTTCAATTCGGGACCCTACCACAGCAGTGGGAGATGGTTATTAAAAAAAAATAGTAATTATAATGCATTATCAAATAAATTTCAAAAGTGATCAGTTTCGCACAAATACAGTGTCTAATAGTGAATTGTTTAACGCACTAATAACTATGTACCACGGTAACTACTTTCACTGCACTTACATGTGATTTCAGACCTTATATAGCTATACATAAGTCTTATTTTTGGATATATTCGTGCGTATGAAAGCTAAACAGGACGTCTTTAATATAACTGAGTCATTTTGTTATTTGTATACTGACAATCAGACACTATCTTTTTAGTTCGAGGATTGTATGCATCTGCCCATACGAAATCCCTGGTTTTATTTCCAAGTCTAGTGAAAGAACGCGACTTCTGGGTCTTCGAATTTATGTTTAAGATTATAGATAGGTTCCAAATGTATGACCTCTAATACAGTAGATGACTACCAGTCAAATCAACTTCTCTTTATGAAATGCCAAAAATACAATTTAGTATAGGAATATGAAATAGTGACGTCACAGTTTCGTATTTTCGTTGGTATCAAATGAGTGCCGAATAAAATGTTTAAGTCTGTAGTAATTACAATTTTAACACTATTTACCAGCAAAATTACATAGCCTGGGCATTTTATATGAACCTTTTACGAATAAAAGTTAAATAATCTTCCGTTAACCCTGTCAACTACCTAATTACACAGGCCTTATGAGGCCATAAGGTCAATTCACGACGAAACGTAGAGAGGTTTTTTCATACATATCTGCGAAGATCTTTGGGTATACACATATAACCAGTGTGATGATACTAAATAATATAATTTTATTCATGTATTTGTGTTATTAAACTACCTACTTATAGATAGATCTCTATTTATGTAACAATCATAACATTGTTAATCAATTCATATTATCAAGTTTGCCTTGAAGGTTTAGGCAGAGGTGTATCAAATACTTTTAAGTAGTACTAAACTGGTTTTGGAAGTTAAAAGGGCACGTTACCAAACATGTTACCTCATAGGTACTTCGCTATTCAATTCTCGGGTTGGTAACAGAAAAAGTTGTCCACCCAGAAATCGTATTAGCATAGTATATAACTTATAATATTATGTTGACTCGAACTGCTATCTTTTAATTCCGTGTTATGTTGATCTTACATTATACCCAACTCGGGATTTGTAGGTTCCTATTGTAATTGGTTTTAGAGGAGCTCGTGGCTTAGTTTACAACAGCCGCACGGATCGATCTCTGAGGTCAAGCTACGCTTGCCGAGGTTGTTCCGTGGATGGGTGACCATCTTATACATATCGAGTTTCTCCGTGTTTCGGAAGGCACGTTAAATTGTGGGTCCCGGCTGTCATTTTCGAAGATCTTTGACAGTCGTTAACAGTAGTCAGAAGCTTGAAAGTCTGACAACCAGTCTTACCGAAGGTATCGTGTTAATACCCAAGTAACTGGGTTGTGGAGGTCAGATAGGCAGTCGCTCCATGTAAAACACTGGTATCCAGCTGCATCCGGTGAGACTGGAAGCCGACTCCAACATAGTTTGGAACAAAGGCTAAGCGAATATATATATATATTGTAATTGGTTTTAATTAGATGTCACGTATTATTGCATTTCACATAATGTATGCGTAGAAAATAAAATAGACTGTGTGTTTATTTTGATGATTTGTGTCGACGTTTAGTTAAAAACGAATCTCTAAATTACAATTTGGTACCTATCTCAAATTACTATACCGTCTGTCTAATACTCTGTAAGTATATTACGTAAAGAATACACAAGCAAAGCAATACACAAGAATAGCAAGGAATGTTATAACAACCTGTATGACAAGATGTAGGGATAAAAATGAAGTAAAGAAAATTTTGGGTATTAAATCATCGTAACAATGGTTTCTGCCAACTGCCACGGATAAACGAGATCATTCTAAGTATATATAGTAGAATCACTGTCACATACCTGTATATCAAATGACATAGTTCTTGCCGGGCTGTCGGCTGCCGAGCGCGAAGGGCCAGCGCTGGGCCGTGGCGGCGCTGGTGACGTCACCGCGCAGCAGCGCCACCACGTCGTCCAAGTAGCGCAGCGCACGCGTCTCCGCGCTCAGCGCGCGCGCAGCCAACGCGCAACGACGGGCGCGTATTGACTGTGCCTGGAATTACAAAAAAACTTTCCCGAACTGGTCTTTAAATTTATAGGTCTCCTCCCGTAATGAGGGAGGGATTAGGCCTTGAGTCCACCACGCTGGCCAAGTGCGAGTTGGGGACTTTGCATGCCCTCAATAAATGTATTTAACAAATTTTAGGCATGCAAGGTTTCCTCACAATGTTTTCCTTCACCGTTGGAGCATGTGATAATAATTTAAAAATAATTTAATCAGATTGATAGAAGAAAAGTCTCATGTGCTTTTTTTATTTTTTCTGTACAACCATTTTCCTCAGAGTTACAGCTTGTTGAAAATCACCCAAAAATTTGGATTTTTTTTTATATCCCTTAATTTTTGGGACTAGTGTAGTTCCAACGGTGAAGGAAAACAACGTCATGCAACCTTGTATGCCTAAGAGTTCTCGAAGGTATGCAAAGTCCCCAGCCGGGATTTGGCCAGCGTGGTGGACTCAAGGCCTAACCCCTCATTACGGAAGGAGACACTTGCCCAGCAGTGGAACATTTTTTTTAACCCTTTCTGTCCCACTGCAGGGCAAGGGTTTCCTCCAAAACGAGGGGTTCGGCCTTGAGTCCTCCAGTAGTGGGACATTATTGAGTTAAATTTATTTATTTTGCTTTAAATAGTGGTATCTGTGGCTTTAAACAGGGTGTCAATGTCCTTTATTGACTTATTAACGGGCAAAGACTATTAGTATTACGTCTATTACCAAGTTGATCTTATCTAAGTTGCGTGAGTTCTGCTGCTAGAAAAGTCATTTCTTTTAGTTTTCAAAATGCATGTACTAATTACGCTTATTCAGTGATTAATTAGCAATAGAAAAATAATATTAATCATTTGATTCTTTTATAATCAAGTAAGTTTAATTAAAACGTAAATGGAGCTGAATAATCGTAGTTATTACATAGGTATAGAGAATGTCTCAATAAGAGTGCATTTTTAAATTTGCTGTATTTTCTATTATTGCTATGTAATTGTGTACTAAGATTTCATATCGATAGCACGTTATTTTTTTTGCAACGAGGCATTTTTAACCGACTTTACAAAAGGAGGAGGTTCTCAATTCTACTGTATGTTTTTTATTTATTTATGAGAACTGTCATACTTTACAACGGAGATAATAATAGGTATATAGCAAATTTAAAAGTGCAATCGTGCTCAAGGTCCTATATTCATTTAAATATTATTTAATAATATATAACCCCCACCTCGCACAAGTGATAACTTATATAATACAGACATTAGCCCGCGACTTTGCTTTGGAGAATGTATCTACAAAAAGCTCAGAAAATAGTCGTTTCGGAGATTTTAAGAAATATACAAAGTTTACTTGCGTTATCAACATAACCTACATAGTAATAGGGACTCGGTTTGGTTCGCGATTTCCCGGTATAAAAACGTTATAGGTGTAAATCGCGGCTATCTGTGTGCAAAAATTCATCACAATTTACAATCCATTGAGTAGCTTTTCCATAAATGAAGCACAAAAATCTGAAAAATTCTGCCCACGAAAAGACTCCGCAGGGTAAAAAGTATTCTTAGTGTTAATCCCGATTACAAACTACGTATGTCCAACATTTTATAAAAATCTCTTCAGTAGGTTTCGAGAATGAGTAAACGCGTACTTGAAAACTTTCGCATTTATTAGTATGTGCATGTTGATGACCTCTCTAAATAATATCGTTTAATACAAGGATAAATAATCAGTAAATTATAAAATTGTGTCATTGATAATGTTATCAATATTGATATAATAAAATATATAATCACGCGGATGCAAATTAATCATAATTATGAATAATTAATTTAGATAGAGTAGTTAGTACCTGAATTATACGTTATTTCCGTCTTTTACATGGCAATCTAGTTATAACATAAGACCAACATTGTTTATGGCGATACAAACCTGTATTTCACTCACCTCTGCCTATACTTTGGGTATAACTATATAATTAAATAATTATATAGTTATATATAATTTTATGTCGTATATTTGTAATACTTAAAAATATTTATTTATAAGGAACCTATAGAAGATAATCGGTTTGGGAATTGTTATTTTTATTACTGTTTTTAAACAGTTAAGTATAAAGTTTGTGGGGATGGATGTATGTATGTAAGGTGCTCTAACGCGCAGAAATTACTGAATTTTGATAAGGTTTGGTTCACAGAAAGTTTATAACGTGGATTTGAACTTAGGATACTTTTATCTTAGACTACAAAGTCACTAGCAGTACGCTAGTAATTATTATACAACATTTTAAAATATAAACCACGATTTTTTTACCGACTTTTAACGACTAAATGAATTTAACGTTTAAATATGACGTATGCAATATTAAAAATCAATCAAATATTTAATTAATGTGTAAATAGTTTAGTAAACTAGTTATAGTTTAGATTAGAAAACTGACTGACAAGTAATTTACTAAAAGATAAAGAAATTATATAACACGCGCTAACACAAGACTATTATTAAATACATGAAACTAATTAACTACGATAGCATCTCTTACACTCGTTTATTTTTTTGTAATTTGACTATAAAGTAATTAATTTTAGAAAATAAACCCTGTTAATACAGCGCTTTCACAGTTAAATGGCTGATCAAGGTTTTTTATTTTTATTTTATGCCGCCTGATATATATGGATATAATATAAGGTCCCGAATGGTAAAAGTAATTGGTCAACGATAGTTCGAACCTGAGGCAACACACCAATGACTATTATAATAATCACTTGTTCCAACGGTGAAGGAAAACATCGTGATGGAACCTTGTGTACCTAAAAAAATATTTTTTTTGTTTATTACGGGCATGTCAAGCAAAGTCCCCTACTTGCACTTGGCCAGCGTGGTGGACTAAAGGCCCAACCCCTTTTTCGTTTGAGAGCAGACCTTTTTCCACAAGCGAGGAAGTACCGGGTCATAAAAATCTACCGAGGCGTTGATTCCTAACTAAATTGCACAAAAACAGATTTCATTCGAATTCAAATTATTTATTTTAAGACTAAATGCTATAGTTTTTTAATTGCCTCTGAAATGCGAGCATAAAATAGTGTTCTTACTTTTCCTTGAATTGAAATAATTATTTGAACAATAACCAATTGTCTTGTGAGCAGGATAATACGATACCTACGTATCATTATGTACAATTAATTAATTAGGTAAGGAGGATAATATGTATATTGTCGTGTTTCTTGAATTGTTGTTTCAGAAATATCCGTATACATAGGCGTAATACATTACGAGTAAAAAATATATGTGTAGTGTGTATTGTGCATGGGTTTTCCATGAAAGTATGGATGAATTTTTGAAATGATTTCGTTAAAAGATAGCTGTAAGTGTATTATTTCTAAGGGTCATTAGATTCTATATATTACTAAAATTATTCGACAAAATCACGAAAAATCTTTATAAAATTCCTGCTTGTAAAAGGTTTTTAATGTGGTCCCGAAATCCACTTGGACTTTAATTTGCGTCTAGTTGTACTTTGCGTATTGCGATTTGGGTGTTGTAAGATCCGCTGCAAGAATAAATTCAATATTTGTATTTTCAATTGACATAAAAACGTGCCTAAATTTAGAATTTGTTTGTCAATGAATTCACGTCCATGGCCAGTGCAATCTGCGCCGATACATCGAGCAAAGCAATATTATGCACATAGCTTTAATTTCTGTAAAATATAGTCAACAGGACTATTTTTTGTCACCTGCGAATCGTACTCAACTCTATGTAGAGTCACCAGTAAAGAACAATAGTATTTTTAATTTACTTTAAAGATTGCAATACTAATGAAAAATAAAGTAGTTTTGATAAGAGTACTAAATGTAGAGTCACGTAGAGTCGTTATCAGTTTGTTTGTATTACATTGACACTATTACATAGTAGATAATGATATCTTACTGCATTTTAGAAGGTTGGCTAGAGTTCGAGGTAATGTCATGTCTCTTGTTATATATTAAATAATTTACTCGATTATAATTGCGAAAGTTTGATAGTATGTATATAACTGTTTTACGAAATAACTACTGGACGGGTTGTAATGCAATTTGGTACACTGGTAACTTAAAACATGGATGAGCCTGATTAACACATGGGATACTTTTTATTTTAATTAAATTAATGGTATTTAGCGGTCTGGGAATGTTTTCTGATTCTACCGGCACAGTCATTATTATGGAAGATTTTTTGATGACTGAATGAATGACTTAAGGTAGGAAAGTTTGTATAGATCGTGCTAACGCCAATTCTTTGTTCTCTGTCTACTCCTATGGAAACAAGGCGTGATTTTATGTATGTCAGTATGTTTGTATTTTGAAGGACTTTATTACGACTTGCTATAATGTTATGTGTGGGTTTAGTTCTATTTTTACGGACGTAATGTCTGTTACAGTTTTATTATTTTTAAGACTTGCCAATTTTTCTAATCAGTATGATAAGATATCATAATTACTTCTAAACTTATTATCTCAGTGTTTATCTGTGTCTGACCTACGTCTCGTTTTGGACTTTTGTCCTCCTGATTTGACGATAACTATTAGCACATTACCGGCGTTTTAGCGATCATCTATTTTAACCAAGGTTTAAGTTATGCTGCTTTCGTTCGCGTCGTATAGTACTAATATTTTGTATATCCAAGCAGGCCAGTGTATGAAACATAAGACACATACCCATCATGTTCCAACGATTTGTTCATCAACTACACATGCACTAATACATTACCGTTACACACAAACACGACCAATAACTTGGAGATTTTCGCAACATCGTCACTTGAGCGGAACTCTACGTGCTATCTTAATTGGGAGCACACGAAACAATCAGAATTCAGAGCTGCCAGACAGAGACAGAGCATCAGTGAAAGTGCCACGACTACAGATAATGCATTACTTAATGATGCGCCCACTGTCATTGATTAATTACACGTTACTTCATTAACTACCCGCCTGATCAACGACTATGATCAATATTTAACTACTTTATACATCGTCATCGTGAGGACGCTGCACTTGCGCAAATAACTATAACGTTTCACTCGACATTGAGGTGCAAGAGGAAGTATACTTCCTCCGAGTGTCGCGCGGCGTGCGGTGCGGGGGGCGGGGGCGCGGGGTGCGAGGGGGTGCGAAAGCGTGCGCGGTGGCGACATGGCACACGGTACGAACGCGTCAGGGGTCGCGGCGCGCCACGCGCCGGGCCAGCACCTGCAGGTCTTCGTGGATCTCCGCCAGCTCGTCGTGCAGGTCGCGTGACTCCGCCAGCAGCGCGTCCAGGCGCCGCGCCGTCGCGCTCAGCCCGCACTCCTCCTCCTCGTCGTCCTCCACGCTGAGCGCCAGGCGGCCCAGTCGCTCACGTTCCACGGCGTCCCGCGCGCCTCGCTTGCGCCACTCCCGCAGCAGCTCCCGCCGGATCCCGCCACTACGCTCCTCTTCCTCGGCTTCCCTCAATTCGTCCGCCAGCGACCTCTCTACGTTAGAATTCTTTGGTTTGTGACTAGTTTCTTCGGCCGCTACTGCCTGCTCCGGCTCTACGTCTGACTGAGGAGTGTCCGGCGGCCTGTGGCGAGGTTCCGGTGTGGACGATGCCGACAAAAATGGGCTAGGAGACTGTAGAGCTCGTTGTAGAAACCGCCTCGTATCCTCGTCGAGCGGCCTGGTCAGACCGCGCCGTGGCGCCGGTCGTACTATAGCTTCAAGTGCCTCTCGGCCGGGATCCTCCGGTCGCAGCAGCTCTAGGATCTTAGCTCGCGGAGGAGATATAGTGGAGCACACGTCGTAGCGGGACACCAGTTTTCCTTTGCTAGGAGAGGTGTGGACGTCGCCCGTCGGAGTATAGGCGCGGATGTTCTCGGTGAGCAGGCGGTAGTTGCGCAGCTTGACGTTGCCCTCGGGCGGCAGCGCGGAGGCGTCGCAGTCCTCGGGCGGCGGCTCCACGATGTGTATGTAGTGCGTGGGCGCGGGGGACTCGTCGCGCGCCGTGAACGCGCTCATGTTCGTGCCGGGCGGCGCGCGCGGACGCACTGCGCGCCGAGCGCTGCCCCGCCACCACACTCGCCTGGGCGAGCTAATCTAATTAAACTGCATTTACTACAGCGTAAAATCACAGCCATACACAGATATTATTCGCTATAAATAGTTGTAAAATGTCCGCATTCCGCCGCGTGCGTTTTCTACAGGCGGGTGACGACTGTGACGAGCTCTATTTCACTTTTGTTACAATGCGTTATGAGTCGGCCGGTGGACGCTTCATCAAATATGATTTCTTTTAATTGGAACTAATATTTTTTGCTATGTTTTTGGTAGATAAGTTACAACTAGTTTCAAATACTTACTGCAATATTTTTAATATTAACTTTTAAATATGTGCAATCATAATCATCATTGTACGCAGTTCTATTTCTACAAATATTGAATCCTCTTTTAATTAATCATGAAAAATAAAATATTTATATTTATTAAAAAATCATGAAACCATTTTTCCTGTACAGTGAACATGGCATTTCTAAGTGTAAATGTGACCTACTTAAAAAAATAATTGGATTTAAAGTTTTAACTGAAACCAATGACTTTTAAATTTTGAAGCGGATTGTAAAACTATTATATTACAATGATTACTCAAAGTTGATGATTTAACTAACCATTTTTGAAATGTGTACGCAATACTTAGTTTAGATATCATTATGGTAAACCACAAAATAGTTGTTTATTTACTTTAATGAAGTTATTATGGTGCAATTAGTTATTGCACCATAATAACTTCATTACGTACATTACATAACTTCACGTTATTACATTTTCCTGTACTTGTTGTTTAGAACGATTTTTATTTATTTATATTATTAATTATAGTCATGTGTTTTTTTGTGTAAGACATTTGAAAAGGCCTGCGTAAAGAACGGTTATGTTTTTTTGTATTCAAAAAGACTTATTAGAATCTGTACAATAATGTACAAGCATCCAAGTTTATCAAAAGCCTAACTTAATGATAGACTCTCTGAAGATTTAAATTCTGACACCTTCGTTAACCATACAACAATTTTTGCGTTATGAATGTGTACAAACCGCAAAAGTTTGAAAACATTAATTAGTGAGTTTATTAGTCCTTCCTTCACGTGAAAACGACTCAACCAATTTCGTTAACATTTGGTATGGTGATAGATTATATTATCATATACTGGCAAGGATTTTTGAGGAGATGCAAGCGTATACTAGTCTTAAAATGTTGTTATTTTCATAACTTTTAAACTCTCACCTTGCATGTTTAATATAATAGAATAAAAGGAATTAAAGGCGAACACACATTTTACCTTAAAAACCTAACTTTCGGTTGCAGGTTGCACTCGCCGTCGCAAACTGAATTTTACCTCATTCATAATTACATGACTGACTCACAATTCACAATGCACAAATCGAACAGCTGTCCTCAAACAATAGCTCGGCCAATTAAATCACGATACATTATCGTTTGGCAGTCAAATTATCAGAGATAACAGTGATAACGTCACGAGGTGTACAAGTAGGTGTCGTTTTGGTCGTTTTATCTTCGTCAGCGGTGGTCTGGGGTACCGCGCTAAATGGCATCACTCTTCTACTGTGCCGTTTGGTATTCGAGACCTCTGCTGATCCTGGCCGATGTTTCTTTTTATCTTAAAACTACTTTTTGACTTATATCTTGATTGATTTGAGTAATTAATCGATTAGGATATTGTTAGGTTTTCCTTTTTGTAGATTTCGGGGAATATCTTTTTTGTATTTTTTGTTTATTTTGTCGGGTACATTGTGACTTTTCGGGGCAATGTAGACTAATTTGACTAGATTAAATTTTGTATTTTTTTAATTATTTGGTATTAATATGGTGTTAATAATAACACTATCGGTTTAAACTTAACTATACTAACGCTTCATGTAGGTATGTAATGTATGTATACTGTAAATAGAAAGTTAGTTTATCTAAGAAAAAAAATGCTTATACGTCTATGAACGTGCGGCAAGTTTTTGTAAAGCAAGCAATAAAATATAATTACATCACTTGTTTTTGCACACCAATAATTTATTGTGAATACGTGAGCATATTTTTACACGTAATTTCTTATACATATTTGACAAATAAATACACATCTTTAACACATTTCACCTGCGATTGAATATTATCTTACGATTAAAATCAAATCATTTATTCATTTAGGTCAAATGCTGACACTTATGCTATGCTGATACATATAGTCAATGATACGGAAAGTGAATTTACCGCCAGTTGCGAAGGTAGGCCAATGGGAAGAGCTGGCAACAAACTCCTGGCCACTCTTTTTAATCGCCAAATGGTTTTAACAATATTTATATTGGATATGAATAATAATTGATGATATAAGGAGCTGCTACTAACACCTAACATAACATAAATTAAATCAGTATATTAAGGCTAGCAAGTTAATCCATACTAATATTATAAATGCGAAAGTAAATCTGTCTGTCTGTCTGTCTGTCTGTCTGTCTGTCTGCTACTCAATCACGCCTAAACTACTGAACCAATTTGCATGAAATTTGGTATGGAGATAGTTCGATACCCGAGAAAGGACATAGGCTACTTTTTTCCCCGGGAAAATGACGCATTTCCCGGGAAAATTCAGGTTTCGCCACCGAAGTCGCGAATAATCAATATTATAATGACATTGAATTAACAAAATTCCGTTGTCATGGCAACAGTTTTAATGGCGGATATGCTTTAGCGCGAGTTATATGAGATATAAATAATTTTGAGAATATTTTTCGTGAAAAAAAGCATATTTTGTTGTTAAGAAATAATTAAGCTTTGTATTAGTAAAAAAAAATCATTCACGCGAGCGGAGCCGCACGGGTCAGCTAGTATGTACATATATTGATTTGAGAATAAGAGAATGTTATCAATCAATCAAACTTATAATGTCCCGGCTACGGCGGCCAGTTTAATTAAAACTGACTGAATGACTGCCTTGAAATGGTGCAAGACTTTTTTTATAGTGCCCAAGTGTATACACAATACACAGGTATTCCTTCACTCTCACAGCCTAATGTAAAGCCAGTAATACCAAAATTCTTTTGATAAAAATCTGAAGGAAATGCGCTCATGACACACGTCTAATGTGCACCAGGGCTAACGCGAGCTATTTCCTATCAGAGATTATCTCGATGTAGTGAGTAACTAGCTTTACTGACGGCTCATGAGGAAATTAAAAATCACGTGCGGATTTTGGTGCAGTTGTTTTGTTTGTGTGATCCTGGTTTTTTAAATTACTAGTGATCTGCCTCGGTTTCACTCGGGTTAAGCCTCTTTGTATCGACATAGTGCACAGTGATGACTTGAAAAAAGATCAGGTGCAGAGTACTCGTCCAGCGGTCCTGTATGACAAGATGTATGGATGTGAGTGTGAATGAGGCAAAGGAAGTTTGTAAGGATCCTACCAAGTGGCGTTCTTTGGTGTCTGTTTTGGTCTTTGTATAATGTACACTGTACAGTCTATCAATCTGGTTTAACCTACGTTTCAAATATTCATTTGTGAAATATTCTAACATCAATTAAAAAGGTTTATAGTACTTGCATAACATGGTAATCGAACCCGAAACCTCATACGGTTACAATACCAAACCCTTAAATCCGGGTTTTTCACTTTCTTCATGACGGTTCATAGAATTTCACATGTAAAATATTAAGTATGGCGTGAGTAGCAGGTATGGATTAGAACCGAAACGCGATAAATATATCATGCCCTATAATAAAATACGTAAAGTGGACACTTTTCAAGGAAACTTTACACACCTTTGTGCATGAATCACCGCGGCTAATCTTGACACGATTCGAACCCAGTACTTATGAGTAAAACTTGTCAAAAGATACCTTAGCGTCAAGTGCTCTTGGCTTCAAGAGGTGCTCATCAGGAGTACCTTAGGGGGAGGGGAGGTGGGCATCAGCAAGGGTACGGCTCTACCGTCAACTTGACAAGTCGGCTTTCGTCTGAGGACCTCACTGAAGCTGGTTCGAGACTAATACCGACTTTAGGGGGTACCGAACCCCTTATCTAGGGGAAGGTGGATACGTATTTTTGTAATTTTTTATAATTTTTGTTCCCTTGATAACTAGTTTGTTGAAGTGATTTCTGATAGTTACGCGACTTCGATCGATAATATTGAGGTTAAAATTATTATTTCTGTTTAGCTGTTCATACTAAATGGTGTGTAGTTTGTAATACGTATTGTAATAATGTTATTCAGTAAATCAGGAAATTTTTTTGTTTACTAATTAGAGTGTAATATAACTAGATTTTTAATACTTTAGTTAGTGATGTACTGCATCAAAATCTGTTTTTATTTTATCGTAAAAGAAAACAAAGTAGGTTATGTCAATACCACGGTATAATTGCACAATGGTTAAAGTGATCACCTCAGAGTCGTGGGTTCGAATTACTCACGTAACAAATATTTGTATAACTTGCGAACTGCATTAAGTTTAAAGCGTGCATCATATCGACATCATCATTCGGCAGTAAAATTTTTCGAGTTTATCAATCTCAATAAATCTTAAATTCGAAATAATCTCTTCAGTAGAAAACTATATCTATTCTAAACTAGTTCTTCGTGTAAGACAAATAAAATAAAAACTAGTAGTAACACAACTTCATATTAGTAGTAAACAAAAAACTATACCACTAAAGTCTTGAAGCATACATAAAAAAGCTGGCACGGGCTTATGAGTGTTAGTAAATAAAGTAGTAATGTGAGATTGATTGAGCGTGGCGAGCGCGTGGCGGGCGCGTGGTGGGTGCGGGCCGGGAGTGGGCCGGCGGCGCGACGGTCACGCGCCGGGGCCGCGCCGGCTGCGCGCGTTGGTTCATTCACTCCGTGACTCATAGGGCGCTACAGCCCGCGGGACGCCGTACGGCTACGATAAGGGTTGTTAGCTGAGGGTGGGATGGGACGGTCTACCGAATTTCGGTAGGATTTTCGTTTTGGTAGAAAATATGCAGAGTGTCATTCGGGTAATATGTTGGTTACAAAAAGATTTTTTTTAAATATGGCAATTGAAGTGGTCATGTATTTTTGTCCGGTTTTACATGTATCAAATTTACAGTAGCAATGATCGCAAACTGAAACCGTTGTGCAAGAAAATTAAAAAATCACACATTTTGCACAAGTTTTTTGTAATTAATAAAACTATCACAACACAAAGGATCTTAAGTTAATCATCATTACTTTACAAATCATAAAAATACTCTACAAGCTTAGCTACGATGTAGCTTTTCGTAGCTACCAATTGTGTATCAGTAAACTTTTACAGCATCTACATTTGCGTAGCGCTACGACCTTTCTCTGATTGAAAGAAAGTAATGAATAGAAAGACCTATTGAATCAAAAATTTCACTGAGCTACAAGTGCTAACGTTACTGGACTGAACAACTACTGAACACTAACTGAACAAGACTATACTTTACTTATAGATAAAACCACATGGAGACTAATTTCGTATTGTAAAAAAATCCTTTCATTAACAGTACAATTTCGTCCTTCCACCCTAACAACCCCAAACGTAGGGTGTGTGTGTAAAGTGGTGTGGGGACGCATGCGCGTTGTAGGCGGGCGGTCGATAGGCGTCGCTGCGTTCAGTCCGCCGCGCGCCGGGCTCGAGCGTGCCTGCGCCGCTCGCGATGAGGGCGCGCGCAGCTCTCAATGTCCTCGCACTGGTCGCGCTATACTCCTCCTTCTGCCATGCCGAGAAGAGCAAATTCTGTGAGTCTTTTTAACTATATTTTGTAAAGAAAAAACACGTTTTTATGATAAATCGTACTGTTTTACCGCTCAGATGTATACTATACAGCTATATGTGTAATTTTCGTCTGATGAATTTCACTGAAATTATTCTCTAATATTACTGTAGATGTTAGTGTAAATTTCAGGTATAAAAGACTAATTTAGTGTATACAAAAGTAATAAAAAGATTACTCCAAATATATGTAATAAAACAAATATGTCGTGTATTATAACACACATAAGCCTCTTACCTCAATTTCGCGGGAACTTACTACGTACTTATCAACTTTAGTACTAAGTTCGTGAAGAAAGTCGCTTAAGCCGTTCTCAAAGCGCGGTCTATGTGAAATTACGTTTTCTTATATTGGCCGGAAGTATGTAGGTCAGAAGACAATAGGCGTAACGTCCCGTGCCTTCTAATATAGTACGCGATTCATTACCGTAGTTCGGCCGTAAGGCTTTCTTTATACCAGCCTTAACGATATTAGGTCGTTACGGTGACGTGTCGTATCGTGTAAGTTATTATTCGTAAATGTTGTGTTTTGATGAGGTTTCGGAAAGGTTTTTGTGTACTCTTGTGTTTAAAGGTATCTTTAAATGTGTATTTTGTCTGTAAAATAGATTTTAGGAGCAACGTTGGAATATGGCGAGGTTCTTCAATTATTAAAACGAGAGTAGAACTTCTTTGAAAGAACTATATTTCTTTAAAATTATAGTAAGAACATTTTGGGTCGAAATAAAATGGCGGTATTTTTCGTTTGCAATTGTCACTGTAATTTAAATTCTCTGCATATAAATCGTATGTAATAAATAAAATAACATGAAACATAATTACTTGTTAATATATCTACAAACTATAAACATTTTAGTCAAAACAATATATTTCTGATAACCTTACATTAAACATAACCACAATAATCATCTTCTTACTTATTCATATACTCATAATATGTTTGTCCCCTTCTTTCGCACTCAGAATACATTAGGAGAGAGCGGGACAGAGTATATGAATGATGTAGGTTGGAAAGAGACTGGAATAGCTTAGGATTTTGAGCGGCGTGTAATTAAAAGAGCTTAAGAGCTCTAGTAGAGATGTATTAAGTTTTATAAATGGTTTTTCAAAGATTTACTGCGTTTTGATATGATTATGAAATATTAATTGGAAAATATACCAAGTGTTTTTATTAGATTGAGAAATTAAAGGAAAATAGCTGAAATTAGTAGTTACAGGTATATATTTATGGACTCGGGGCTATACGCTCTTTTATTACTAGAGTTGACCTATGTCCAGCAGTGGGACCGTTAAGTAGTGAGTTATTCTTTCTCTGTTTATAACCACATTTCGACAAATACACGAATAAACTCATTAGAATCTGATTTAAGTGGGGATTTTTCCACAAACCAATTTCATAAATTTTATTGGCAAAATCAATAAAATGAATGATTGATATCTTATATCCTCCAAATAAATATAATACGCACTTTTTGAATTAAAACAATAAACTAATTATGATACACAATAAAAAATAATTTCTTCTCCATCAAAAATTGTTTCACGAATCAAATATTGCTAAAATACTTGTTGATCTTCTGCCAACCTTCGGAGAGTTTATTAGCAATCTTATCCACCGGGCCAGGTCCTCCACAATGCCTAGGTCCTCCAGCCAGCAGCAGGGTTTCTCCAGGTCCTAGCTTCAACGTCTTCTCCATCATCAAGTGAGAAGTGACAGAGTAACTGGATCCTGTGGAACTGGCTCCCACCGTCATTTCTGCTGGTATACCTGGGATTCTGGACAGCTGGACTTCGGTTGAGTCCTTGCATAGATTGGAGACTAGGATCAGGGAGCCGTGGGATCCCCATCTAAGGACTATTGCTGCTCCGTTTTGACGTTTTATCTGAAAGAGTTTAGAATGGTTTTTTAGGATGTTTGGCTGCTATTTTTTACTGGTAGGTTGATGAGGTGGTATGATATTAATCTGACTGTTTTAATCGTTAATGGTTAATGGTAGAGCTCTTGATAAGTTATTTTTCTGAGTACTGTATGGGTTCTCAACTTTATTGTACGCGTTCGAAGTTTGCGCGTACATGCCCGGTACACAGTTATAAATAAGTCCCGATTTAGAAATTAGAAGGCATTCGGTAATAATAAGATATTCTAAATCAAAGTACAATTTCGTATCAAACTATCTCCTGACTTTACCACGAACAATTAAATTTTCTTAAATCTTTTAATAAGGTTAAAAAAAAAGTAACAAACAAAAATGCCCAAAACAATATCTATTTCAACTCCTTTTGTTGCATAAATTCTGCCCTAACAGGTTCTTATCCCGCTCACAATATACATATGTTTGGTGTTATAATTTATATAAAAAAAATATTTCATACCTAATTGATAATTGTCGCTCAAATATAGCGCAAATCAATTTGTTAGCTAAGTTCTTTAACATACATACAAAGCTCTACCTTTCTAGGTAAAACAATAGTATTACCCTATATAAAGTAGTTTGACGTGATTGATCAAATGAGTCGATGTTTACTTAGGTCTAACGTTTATGTAGATTAGTGCCTTTCAATGATACATTAATGGGTTCTGCTTATTCGTAAAAGGTAAGGTTATTGGGTCTCGAACTACTCTGATGGGTACCAAAAACTTGTTTTAATTGTTTAGTTGCTAGTGGGACGAGTTGCAAAATATGCAGAACTTATAATATGTTAAGTTTAAACATAAATTAGTGTTACGGGGAGTCTGATGTCTATGAAACTACAATAAAATTGCAGAAAAAGTACAAAAAAGCCCGGAAACACTATTAATGAATTACAAAAAAATATGCTTCATGTGGGAATCGAATCCTTGTAGCGGCGTAGTGCCCAAACTCATCAATGTGCCTAAGCCCGTCATATATCATTTTAACCTTATATAAAACTCATATAAGAGATATATAGGATACCATATATCAATATACAGCGAAGCAGCGCAGTACTACATCAAAAAGTAGGGACGATCAAAAACTGATAGAGACGTCGCGCGAGTTTTTGAGGAAATTCTTAATGAATTACGGTCGTTCTTACCCCATATTTTCTATCACCCCCATGAAGGGTATTTCAGCCCCCAACGATAGAAAAATATGGGACGTAATAGTCCCTTATCAGACGCCGCGAGATTCAACCGAATGGGTTATTATGAATTGGGCAGGCGCTTGCAAAATCGCTATTCGAAATTGTCAAGGCGCTTCGCTTTGAAGATTCCGTTTCTTACGTTTTTTATTAAGTTGATATCTCGAGTGTTTTGCTGAAAGCTACTGGATTTCCCTAAGCTATTCATATAGCGGAGGCATAACGCTTGCTGTCTTTAAAGAAATAGGTGGAGTCTAATATTCTTTTTAACTAGTCTTATTAAATGTATAATCTTTGACATTAACTACTCTCTTAGCTAAATAAACGATTTGAAACTCTCGCGATTTTTTGACATAATATTATAAGGTAACCTTTAATTTTCAATCGCGTTTAAGACTCGTTGCATTATAAAATTACGTCTCATAGCTATAGCAAAAAAAAAACTAACCAAGAATCGTATCCGACACCTTACGATAACTAATAGCAATCTATACGTATACTACTAATAGTAAAAAATCTATATTTTCTAATCACATACATATATAGCTACATATTATGCTCACATAAATATTAATTTTATCCCTGGAACCAAACTTACGACCCTCGGTATAGAGCTAGCGTCCCCCGGGGAATACCCGCCATTATAACTTAAACGGGAACGTTTTGGTTTTCAATTATAAATAACTTAGATACCACTATTATTTAAGTAAATAGCTTATGAAAGATAAGGTTTTAATATCCAGTCGGCCTGAACGTATGAAAATATACTAGTGTTTGCCCGCGACTTGCCTGACATTGTGAAAATAATTTTTAATATTTTTGATAGATACTGAAAATATGAGGTGTGTGTTGATAGTCTGGAATGTACTGTATTCGACAGCTAGTCAAAGGGAATCTTAGTTTTGATACTTGGCTCGTAAAGGATTGTGATAAAATAACTAGCTATAAAATTAGTTTATTATTGTGCTACTAGCACAATGATAAACTATTTAAAATCAATCTAAAACAATCTTAAAGAATCTATTTGTAACAAAAACTACTACAAAAACTCTACTAAGACATGCTCAAACATTACAATAAAATTGGGAATCGAACCCACACCTCTCGACTCTTAGATCGACACAATCAACCGACCACAAAAACTAGTACACCTATCTCAAACATTTCTACAACAATCTAGACAAGCAAAAATGAACTCTAATCACCTCAACATGTGGTCCAAAAGCTGGCGACTTTCTCAACGCAGCAGCTACCCTTAGAACACCAACATGACTGAAGTCATTTGCAAACTCAGCTTTCGCATTAGCGTACCTATAGTTAGGAGCTAGTGGCAACCAGGGCTCCCCACTCGAAAACCCCCCATTATTGCCATCGTCCCACGGAAATGGGGATTTCGCTGGGGAGGGAGGGTAAGGCCAGCAGGTGGAACTGGTTGCCCATTCGAGGAGTGTGTCTGCCGCTCCTAGCTCGTCACCTTGCTGGATGACAGCGGACCCTGGCAGGGTTAGGGCTAGGAGGTTGATGGCGTCAACCATGTCGCTGCCGTAACGGGTCACTATTCGGCTTCCTGTGGAGGTGCTGGTCTGAAAAATAAAAAAATGTAGATAAATCAATCTTTACTACGTTATTTAGTTCATTTATTAGAATATTACAATGGCTCAGTATCGTTGATTCCAAACTAGGTAAATAGGTATAATCCATACTTATATTATAAATGCGAAAGTAACTCTGTCCGTCTGTCTGCCTGTTTGTCTGTCTGTTACTCAATCACGCCTAAACTACTGAACCAATTTGCATGAAGTTTGGTATGGAGTTATTTAAATACCCGAAAAAAGACATAGGCTACTTTTTACTCTGAGAAACTGACGCATTCTCAAGGGAAAATGGCGGACGTAGTCGCGGGTAAAAGCTAGTTGTAGATAAATCTTTGAACAACTTAAACAACGTCATCTGATGACGACCCAAACATATCGTCATTGTAAGTACTTAGGTATATCGGTAGATGAATAAGTACTTACTGAAAGAGACCTAACATATAACCTATAATTTCCCTGATGACAGTATTAGACCTTAATGTAGGTCAGGCCCTTACAAATACATCTAGGGTCCCAGATAATAACGACATCTTCTAACAAAATAACCTCTACAAAAGGGGCTGGAGATGGCGTCATTAGTCTCAAAGGAGTACTTTTTTTGTTAGTAATGAAATGACTATCTTAGTATGTGTCAATTCTATGTACTTTTCTTCAGTATTATTTTTAAAATTTGATATTTTTTCTTGTTTTCTATTGTCCCTAAAAATTAATTTATTCCAGACATTCATTGCATTGAAGACATTTCTTACCCCGGGCTGATAAAGAATTAGTTGCCAAAAAATTACTCTTCAAAACTGTAACAGTATTCATTCAAAAAATTAAAAAGTCTTTTACATTAACATTAATCTAGGTAGGTACCGCGGATCAGCCGCCAGCATATTTATTTATAAAAAAGACGAAAACGCCTCCCATCCTTTTACCCTTTTACTATTGATTAAACGTGTACGTTACGCCAGCAAGAAAGTGTCACCTAGAGTGATATAAGTAAAACGTATAATTAGTGCGCAATCTGCTGTAAATGTGCGCCGCATAAAAAAATTGTGCGTGTTGTAGTTTTGAAAAAAAAACGTAAAAACGATTCCTGCTGGAGTAACGTTGTTCTAGCAAGAAAATTCTAGACGAATTATCGCAGAGATAAAATACATACATGGGCAGAGAGCTTATATTTGTGCAAGTATGTGCGCCATAAATATAATTTGTGCGTCTTCAGGTTTTCGAGATATTGCGTTTCTCGCTGCAGTAACGTTTTGCGAATTCGTGTATCTCTAAGACCATTTTATGTGCGCCTGTAGAATGAACATACACGAATAGCTCTTAATTAGTGCATATTTGTGACATAATTAGATGCCAGATAATATTTATAATTTTCAAGTAATCGCGCTTTATTGAAAACTTAAAAAAATATTGTAGCCCCTAAATGAGAAGACGTATAAGCTCGCTAAAAACTGTATTCGTTCCATCTTGTTGTTTATAATTACCATAAAAAGTTTCAAAACAGAACCTACAAGCGTTAATGAATAATATTACTAAAAGTCGAAACGACGGCATCATAACTTTGACGCCAACAAACAAGAAACTGGCTCAACCTAAGATGTGTAGATGTAAACCAAAAATTAGTGCATTTATCAAATAATATATAGTAAAAATATCCAGCTTCAACTGTTTCGTGTTAAGTAAATATTAATACCAAACCAAAACAGTTATTCAGCGCAGGTTATCCGACCAAATTCGAATGACTACAAAAAAGCGACGGATTCATACGTATCGATGACCTCCTTTATTAAACGTATTACACCTAAACTGTGTTCGTACAGTCACGCTCAAATGTTCGAGAAATTCAAGGTTTCAAGGTCGATGTTTGATTCCCGCGTTTTTTTTTCAAAACTACAACACGCACAATTTTTTTATGCGGCGCACATTTACAGCAGATTGCGCACTAATTATACGTTTTACTTATATCACTCTAGGTGACACTTTCTTGCTGGCGTAACGTACACTGATTAAACCTATTATAAGTAACCTATTATCGACGTTAACTGCGCATCTGCATTAAAAAACACAAAATATCAAATTTTATTCATATAACTACTTTAAATAACCTATTAAAATATAAACAGAACAACTATAAAAGCCATCCAAAACAACGAATAAACTGCCCCTAGAGGTGTTTGTCAGGGATTAAATCGGGACAAAAGCTCAAACGAGCCGGCCCGGGACAATGGGCGCATTGTCATCTACTTCCAGCCTTTTATCCGTGGTATCTAATTGCCCAGTAATTAATAGTGGGTAATAAATGGTGTTGTATGTATGACCCGCTGGTGCAGGGATCGATAGTTTAGAAAATTAATATGTAAGAATATTTAATAAGGGATTTAAAAATAACTAATAAAAGATTCGCTTAAAAGGGTCTAAAAGTAAATACGTAGTTAATGTAATTAATAGTGTTTTTAAAATACCAATTGAAAACTGTAGTAAGTAAATACTTCAATTAAAGTTCATTTTTTAGGGAACCATTTTTTATGATTTTTTTCAAAGCCTTGTGCTTCACCGAGCAACTTTTTTACACATTTCTAAAAGGCATTCAAAGCCTCCGACACCTTTTAAGCCAGCCTGCTGAATTCAGAGCCATAACAATATCCCACTTATAAAAAAGACCTAGCAGTGTAAGTTAATCTATTTATAAGTCACTGTAAAACGATCCAGTAAAGTCTAAATATAAATCATCAGCTTCATCTCACCATCCAAGTAGGAGCGGCATCCAGTGGAGCAGTCAGCAAAGACGCGTGGAAGCCCAGCACCATCTCGGGAGTAGACCTGTTTGGTGTGGTCAGGGCACTGCTTAGTACGCTGTTGGCACCGATGCCGCCGTCACCGTAGTATCTAGCTGCTTCTAGTGGGTTCAGGGAGGATTCCACTAGGATTACCCTGAGAATAAAATACGTGATTTTTACGGTGTTAACAAAATAATCATCTTGCAACCTTTACTTTTCACTTCTCAATGAGGGAGCATGAATATTGCCAACTCTATTTAACTTAAAAAGGACATTCATGCTTTATTGTTCCTGCACCTGCATATGTGCAATTCGGGCCCAAAAACTTGACAAAATTAAAAAATAATAGCCCGCTTTTCCTATATCATGTTCATCTTAGCTACAGAAGAAAGAAAAGAAAACTATTTTTATGGTTCTCATAAATATTTATTCGAGGTATTAAACCTATAACACCCCGAGCTTTTTATAAGTAGCTAAAATATACATCAAAACCAAAACCACTTACGGAGTCTCCAAGCCAGCACTCCTGACACAAGTCATGGCATCAGCGACCAGCTTCTTCACGAGTTGCTCCCCACACCTCTGTTCCCTCAAGAAGTCAGGGTTAAGAAGTACTCCTGATACTCCTCGCTTCAACCAGGAACACTGAGCATTGGACAGAGCTGCTGCAGCACTTTCAGAACATAGGTTGACTAATGCTTCGTTGTTGGTGCTTGCCCAATAGGCTCCTCGGCCTTCGTGCCATTTCCAAGTGTCGAAGCCATCTTCAAACTGCAAAATAAGATTAGATGCGAACAATCTACTTTCAAAAAGATGTACATAATCTTCCATAAGCCTTGTACTAGCAATGGGTATTGACAAAATGTCAGCCGAAAATAGCTGTTTTATTGGTTCTATCTTCTATTCTACGACAAAAGTCTTCTTAACGTTTATAAATAAAAAGACATTCGTCTTCAATTGAAAGCCATACATAACATATATATTCTAGAGGTGGTAACTCACTGGTGGAACTTCCTCGGGATTACCATCCTTCCAAACTATTCTGTCTTCAAACCCAGTAGTTCTTTCAGCACTTGATGTAAACCATTCAGACCCTGAGCTAACAGTTTGTAGAGGCAGCGTCACAACGAGTTTCAGCTCTATCGAAAATATATTAAAGTTCAAATTAAAGTAACAAAATCTGCAGAGAATAAGTTATTAAAAAGATCGTTACAAAAACTTTTTGTATAAAATTATCTCGTGTACAAATAACCGTTAATCTATTAAAACATTTGCAGTCATTTTCAGTATGAGCAGATTTTCTCCAAAGAATAACTGCGGAATTTACTTTGCCAAAAATAGCCGTTCAATTTACGAAGTGCTAATTGGTACCATTTTGGCTCGAATCAATTAGTGTGTCTTTTAGAGCTCTAGGGCTTAAATTAGTCTTTAAGTATTTATACTATCTCCTGGCAATGCAACGAGCAATTAAGACTTACTTTGTGAATAAGGTTTTTACACACTAAACTCTTATGAAATTATACGGTTCGGTGAGTCGGGGCCCCTTAAATTTTTCTTTCAACACATAGGTATTTATTGCCCATAGCTTAGGTTCTACAATCGTATGACTCGTAATTTTGTGTAAAAACTCAAATAGCATTTTATAAATGTACAAGCTTTCTGTAACAATTTCATACCTAATTTCTTAGCCTTCTCCACAAGATCGTTGAAATTGCCATCGTTGCCGTATCTCTCATCTATTTGTGTAAAGTCCATGGTGCCAGGTTGCGAACAGTCAGTGCTCCTGGCCACTAGTGGAGACAGGATCACGGCATCAGCTCCTAAAGCTTTGATGTAGCTTATCTGTTTTATTACACCTGGAAATTTTACTACTTTTGATGCTATACTGTCAGTGGAAGTTAAACGCTATGTTTTTCTTGCAATTAAAAGACTGTTACTACAGTTACATATAATATTAATTCCTTATTGCCCCACTGGAGCAGGTTTGTTGAAGAATCAAATAATTTAGCCCTTAGTTCGTCAGACGCGAGTGTGGGTTTGGGAACTAATCCTGACTATCATAAGGTTTTCTAACACATCATCCGTCCTATAGAAATATTACTCAAAGTATAATTGGCTAGTAAGAAAAATAATTGTAGAAGCTCTCAGAAAAAGTATACACAATAAAAATAAAACTTGACTAGATATAAAAGTAGGGATACCTAAATACATAGGTTAAATCATTCTGAACATAATCGAGCAAACATTACATAGAGCGACCAAAACAAAAGTAGTACCTAAATACGTAAATTCGTAGGTAAATAACCTAGCAAAAATTTCATAGCTGCCCTTTTAAACCACTATCTACAGCTGGCCAGTAGAGCAGTGTTCTCGAACATTCCAGTAATAACATTTAATTGAACGTTATAAGCCGTACATAAGCATACGTTTATATCACGGCTATGATTTACGTATGACCGTACCGAACTGTTATTACGTGATATGAAATTTTGCTCTAATGAAATATGAATAGGTTGTAGAAACTAGTTATGTTCGACATTGAAACTTAAGGCTTTAGTATATGGTTTAATTTTGATTGTTGTTGTTTTGTTTAGCTGTCGAATTTTTGGACATTTACTAGTCTCGGTACTTCTGGATTAGTATTGATAAGCCTAAAAGATGAAATTTTGGTCCGTTTTTTTATTTACTGGATAATTTATCTCTATGTATTGAAACGCTCCATGTAAAACACTAGTATTCCGCTGCATCCGCTGAGACTGGAAGCCGACTCCAACATAGTTTGAAAGAAAGGCTAGGCTGATTAGTATACAAAAATGTATATAGACGGACTTAATGCCACAGGCATTTTCTACCATACCATTGATCTTCTTAATAAAATAAATAACGCCAAGAAACTACTGGAAAAAAAAATACTAAGCTTATTGAACGAGTTAAAAGAAAAACCCACTAAAACAATAAAACTTCAACACTACTAATTCCTGACAATTCAAACGTAGTATCTCAACAATTTAACTTCCATACACTTTTCTAACTTTCTCACCTTTCAAATCCCCCAATCCATCCCCATCTCCATCTCTAAAAGAGTCCACCAGGACCCTATAATACACCGCGTTAGTCCACCACGGCGCCACCACATCTCCCACCACGCGGCCTATTAGTCCACACACGAGTACACTCCACCACATCATGACATGAATGACAGACTATGATAAATATTGGCCTTGCTATTGATGCGTCTGGGTAGAGATGGTACTAAGTATTTTCTGGTACTGGTATCTTGGGATGTTAGTTGAAATAGCTGTTATACTCGGGCCATTTCAAACGTGCGAAATAAGTCATGCCATTTTATCGGAGTCTCTCGCTCGCACTTACACATGAGCCGCCTTTACAAACACACTTTATCGCACGTTTTTAGTAGCGTACAGAATTACGCGCGGGAAAGCAGCGCGGTCTTCGCCCACTATTTTCTTCGCGGACCTGACAGATGAGCGCTGCGCGCTCTTTACGGTATAGACTGTGTGTGTTTACATTTGTCTATTGTCACATTCATTTCATTCTTTTGATTATGACGTAGTTCGCACGTTTGTAACGCCCTGATTATAGCTAGTTACTTATAATATGTTCGAACCAAAAATTACTAAATCAATGATTTTATTAATACCTAGCTGACCCACGCAGCTTCGCTCACAAATTTTCCATGCACTTTTCTCTGATTTTTTCACTTCATAAGTTTGAGACGCTCATAGCCAGTTGCGCTCACCGGTCGGTAAACGATCTGTAATCTGTGGGATAAGCAACCCTTGGCGCGGTTATTCCATAGATGGGTGACTGCATAGTGGTATTTGAGCTGGGCGTCTCCGTGCTTCGGAGGGCATGTAAAATGTCGGTCCCGGCTGTTGTCTACTAAGATAATAATTGTTAAGCCATGTTAAAGGCTTCTCGGGCTGCTTGAACAACTTTGACACCAGGTTGACCACTAACCATACCAAACCAAACAAACAACTTCATAAAAACCCTTCCCGTGTTTTAAACACAGTAAGTGGAATTGGTTGAGACGTCCTCGCGTTTTGACTGCCTCCGTAGCGCAGTGGTTAAGGTCGCCACGTCGAAACCATTGCGCCAGGAGGTCGTGGGTTCGTTTCTTACACGGAGCAATATTTGTGCGATCCACAAATAATTGTTTCGGGTCTGGTTGTACTTTTGAGTCCGTTGTTTGTATGTTTGTAAAAGTCCCCGCGACACAAGAGCTATTCTTAGTGCGGGAGTTGTCTTTAAAAAATGCATTTTAAGACAATTAAAACCAAAGCTTCCTTACAAATGTTTAATATCTTATTAAATCTATATTACAAATTCGACAAAAGATGATGTTCATGTAGGTGGTCCTTTCAGTACTATTGCTTCACCTGCATCGAGTTCTATATGATCTATAGTATGTATGTTCCTAAAACAAAGAATAATATTATTAGTATAATAATATAATACAATACTAGCTGACCCGCGCAACTTCGCTTGCGTCACATAGAGAATGGGTGAATTTTTTCCCCGCTTTTGTAATTTTTTTTACTGGTACTCTGCTCCTAATGGTCGTAGCGTGATGATATAGCCTATTTAAGCCTTCCTCGATAAGCGGTCTATCTAACACTGAAATAATTTTTCAAATCGAACCAGTAGTTCCCGAGATTAGAGCGTTCAAACAAAAAAACAAACAAACTCTTCAGCATTTTTTTACGAGAGAAGTGATAGCTGAGTGGTATAAGTTCATACCTCCTACGCAAGTGGTCGCAGGTTTGAAACCAAGGCGACACACCTATAACTTTTCAAAGTTTTGTTTGTATTAGAACTCGTGGAAATCGAAAGAAATCGTGGCTTAGTTAACGAAAGCTGCTCGGATCGATCTCTGGGTTGATCGATGGGTTATAACATGATACCCTTTGGTAAGACTGGTTGTCAGATTTTCAAGCTCCTGACTACTGTTAACGACTGTCAAAGATCTTTGAAAATGACAGCCGGGACCCACAATTTAACATGCCTTACGAAACACTGAGAAACTCGATATGTATAAGATGGTCACCCATTCACAAAACAACCTCGGCAAGCGTAGCTGAACCTCAGAGGTCAAACCGCACGGCGGTTGTTAACCACGCCACGAGCTAAGTACCTGTACTACGAACTACATAACCAATTAATCAATAAAGATACCTTATATGGTTTATTTATAATGACAATTAAATAATTTCCAAATAAAAGTCCATATTATTACTGATAGTGTTGTCTGTTTAGCCTTGAAAACGGTTTGTTGATATCAAATACAACAAAATAACTTCGATTCACATCTAGAAAGTGTTATCTTTATATCAACCTATTTTTACTGGAATAGCTATCTACGATAATAAATATACGATTATTATATCTCCTGGAAATTATTTTATAAAATATTATATTATGTGTTACACACGTTTAACAAACTTAAAGTACCTAAAGATTAGTTTTGAGTATTTGTTTAGAAACCTTTACCTGGACCAAAAATCTAGCGTTTACCTTCCCTTATAAATAGCCTATTTTCAAGTCCACTAGTTTGATTTGCTTGATAGCCTATTCTTTTCGAAATGACATAGATTTTCCCATTTTACGTCCTAGAAAATCATCACATGAACACATAAATGCAAGTTCTCAAAAATCTTAAGATGGGCAAAGTTTACATTCCTTTACTAGTCGGAAACCTTCCAAAATGTTTGATTATAAGAGTGGCCAGGTGTTTCTTGCCAGCTCTTCTCATTGGCCCTACCTTCCGAACTGGCGGTAAATTCACTCTCTGTATCATTGACTACCATAAGTGTCAGCATTTGACCAGAAATTTGATTTGAAACAACCTTTAAAAATAAATTCTTACCCTGGTACTCGCGGACTATGGACGCTAGTGGCGACCATCGTCAAAGGAAACTTTAGGAAGGGTACTTCATTGAGTAACGCTATATCAGGCTCGTCTCCCACGTTGAAGACCAGGGCATAAGTGTCGTAACCTTTGAGGTAGCGGATCAGGAGCAGAGTGTTTGCAGTCAAGGCTTCCACGTGGTAGGATCCGTGGGAGAGGGCTGGTTCCTTGCGCAGTCTGGTTAGGATCTGGTAGACCTGAGAATAAATAAGACCCGAAATATTTAAGCTGCTGAAAGGAGCTTATCTTTATCAATTGTACCTAGAAAAGATAAAAGCCGTATATCTCTGTTTCTGATAATCTTCTAACAATGTTTTTTTTGCAAACCTAAGCAAAATAATCTTTTACAAAATTTCACTTGGAAAAAGTTCTAGACAACAATTTACTAATTTTTCTTTGTTACTTTGAAGTGGCTTCTATCAGCATCCTTCTGAGCTTGCAAATTGATTTCCATATAATCCTCTGCCACTGGCAACCAGGTTTTCTCACTGGTGGAGAAACCAGCATTCGTGGAATTGTTCCAATGGTATGGAGTCCTGCAGGGGTCTCTTGAATAGTCCAGGTAGTTGGTCTCATCGCCCTGGTTGATGGCAGCCACGTCCACGGTGTCTTCCCAGCTGACGAAGCCGTCCCTCATGCCTATCTCCTCACCCTGGTAGGTTACTGCTACTCCTGGTAGCAGCATGTTCAGGCTGTTCAGACCGTCCACCATGTTTGGTCTGAATCTGGATGGCATGCGGCTTTGGTCGTGGTTGCCGAACTAAAATGGAAAGAAAAACATTACAGCTGGTCTGTATATAATTTGACAGTTCATATTCTCTAAAATTATAAATGCAATTGTAAGCAATGGGAGCTAATGTCCCTTTAAATGAATAATTTCATGATTTTTCTTCGACTTACGTATGATCCTTAAAGACGTGACTACATGACCCAAAAGATTAAAAACATAACCTAAACAAAAAAATCACTCATAATATTCCATCATGACATGAAGACAAAAAAAAAAAATTAAGACCAAAAAGAAACAGTATATACCACTTACCACCCAATTAGCGACATTTCCTTTAGGCATATAAGTGAGCCAGTGTTTGATGATATACGCAAAGTCTCTGGCATTGGAGTTGGCGTTTAAGGACGTGATGAAGTCGAAGTTGAAGGGGAAGTGAGCTCCACTGCGACCCTTCTCGTCTCCGTAGTACAACATGGTGTTGATTATATTAGCGTAGGCTTCGGCTAAGAGTACTCTATATTGATATAGAAAAAATATTATTAGTACAGTTCAGAAATAAAATGAAACGGTGAAAGAATTGTCATTCTAAGGTATACGATGAATTGTTATATAGGTTAATTCTTTGCCTTATTATAAAAAAAAAACATTTTTGACAAAAATGAAAAATTTTATGGCACTTAATTTTTATAACTATACCAATTTATAAAAATGAAGTGCCATAAAATTGAGGTAATTAGCATCACATTCATAGTCTATGATGGAAAACGATCTTAAAAAATTCTATTTTTTATAACCTAGCGAGAAAAATTGTCGGACACTAGATCTCAGAAATACTACAAATACATAAAACAACTTACTTAGCATCTGTTCTATTATTCCATCTCCACGTCTCAATAGCAGTCTTCCAATCGTACACCACAACATACAGTTCCTTCAGATCCCTGACATGAACCTGGGTGGTATACCCTGGCTGGTCAGGATTCAAGAACATATTCCCTGACAACGGCTCATCAGGGTATATCCCGTTCTCATCCGGTTCTGTTTCGAAGAGATGAGGAATGGCATCCACTCGGAAACCATCAGCTCCCTTCTCTAACCAGAAGGTCATGATGTTAACCATTTCGTCTTTGACAGCTTGCTCTCGGAAATTGAAGTCGGCTTGCTCGATTGCAAATTGGTGGAGATAGAATTGCTGTCTTTTTTCACTCCATTCCCAGACTGTTCCGCCGAATTGACTGATCTGGGTACAGAAGTTATATGATGGTTTCAGATAAGAGATGAAAGAATTCGAATTGTATGTTTTTGTGTGGCTTCGTTTAAAATCGTTAAGAACAACAGGCTAAGGAAAAAAATAAGGAAAATTTTGGTAATCTGTTTTGTAATCAACAGTAGGTGAAAATATGTTTTTAAAATATTATTGTCTAAAAAGCTACGAGTACATTAAATTTTGCTATGAGTTTAGACACGTTTAAAAACAAAAAACAGTGCAATTAGGAAAGTATTTTTAAGAAAGAAGTTTTAGTTAAACTTACCCAATTAGATGGTACCAATCTATTGTTAGGATTTTCAGGGTCTGGTCGAGGGTCAGCCCATACGAAGTAGTTCTCATACCCTGGCTCTCTTGCTTCCGATTTGATAAAGTAATGGGACTCTATACTAGCGTGATTTGGCACGTAGTCTAGAATAACTTTCAGACCTGGTTGAAAAGAAAGATCGTTTATTAACCCTAGAAATAGATAGTCTGCGTAAAATTTACGCATGCGTTTGCGAAATATCGCTCTATCTTTCTTAATATCGCGAATGCATCGCTCTTCTTCTTCTTAGCGTGTCGATGGCAAACAAATTATAATATTAATTTAAAATAGTGTATAACACTTTCTGTCTTGCTATACACTGCCAGCCCAGTATTCAGCTACGTGTATAGCGTTTTCTGTACAGCTCATAAGGTCCTGGTATGAGCAAGAGTCAGGGCACTCCGGGCATGACAACATGTGGGCCATGTCCTCTGTGGCTCCACATCTACAAGAAATATTTGACCTGTCGAGGAAACCCCACCTGGCCATGTTCTCCTTGCTGCGGCCTACCCGGGTTCGTAGCCTATTGAGGGATTTCCAGGTTGACCACGGCATATTGTGTCCTGGTGGGAGTTCCTCGGCCGGGAGGACAAAGTCTGGAGGTGGAGGGTAGTTTTCACGCCAAATTGTGAGCAATGCATCGCTGTGCGTTTCGGACATTTCACTGGTCACTGGGGGCTACTGTGTGGTGTACGTGTCAATAAGTTAAGGTGCACCCATTTTGAAACATAATGACCGCGTGAGCAAATTTTACGCATGAGTATCTTTTCATTACTACACAATATGATTATCTGTCTAGGGTTAAAACCAGTTTTTTGATGCACACATCTAATGAAAATAAACCTTTGAAGATTCGAGTATTTTGGAGCGCCATTTTGATCTACTTAATGCTAGCTTATCCCAGTTGTTGAGGTATATGTATATATATATCATAAGCTGTTAGGTGACGTTTCAAAACGTCCTTGTAGCGTAGATGTTCCCTGCCCCCACGTTTGCTTTGAGCAAGTTCGGAGTAAAATACTACTTTGCTTTATAAACTTTGGCTTTGCTAGTCATCAAAGAGCTTACGCCAGGCAACAAACCTACTCCAGGTCGCTATCATCGGATTAGGTGAAGAGGATTATATTAATTTATATATAATGAAAATATTGATGAACGGTTCAAGGACCTTATAAATATAAAAAAATACGGTCAAATTGAGAACCTCCTCCTTTTTTGAAGTCGGTTGATATATGATGCAAAGCTTTAATTCAGGCTCGCTATATACCCTACACCAAGTTATTAGACAGTTGTAATGTTCATCTCAGTGTACAGTATATTTTCAAAAAGTCTTTATTACCAAATGTTAATACATAAACAAAATCAGGTAGTATTAGTTGGAATTAATCATTTCGATCACCGTCAGATGTTTTCTCGATGGAATAATATGCAATATTACAAATAGGGTATTATATGGAATAGGATATAAAAATAGGGTTTCGAAAGATTGAATAAGTATGTTCAGTGACTTTTGGAGCTGACTGTACATACAACACGAACAATTTTAATAGACATTTTTATAATCTTACCTAAACTATGTGCCTTCGCCACTAACTCCTCAAAATCCGCCATGGTGCCGTATTCTTCATGGATATCATAGAAATCGCTGATGTCGTACCCGAAGTCTTTCATGGGAGACTTGAAGACTGGCGACATCCAGAGCGCTCCGACACCTGCATCCACCAGATGCTCTAGCTCACTGGTGATACCTGGTGAAGGAAGAAGCAAGGAATGATCAGATACCCTCAATCTTCATGACCGAATTGGAACTATGAGAGCGATGAAATAGAGTATCTCTCTGTACACTTTGATACTAAAAACTGACTGATTTCAATGAAACTTCGTATCTTTCTTAAAGTTCAGATTGAGCATAACATCATGTAGTTTTCCCTATTATTGTTAAGAAGATGTTTCGGTCAATTTAAGTCAACAAACAATAAGCGAAGGCACAAGAATTACAGTCGTCTAAGAGTCTGTAATCCTATAAAGTATTTATAAAAAAATCTAAACTAAGCAAAACTATGCCGAATATAAGCAATATTCGGCATAGTTTTGCTTAGTTTGCTTAGTTACCAATTTGTATTTCAATATCAAAACACATTGTACTGAAAACCGGGTCATCAGGCTGCCGGCAAGATTAATTCACTTACCTGAAACTTGAATAGCCACATCTAGAATTTAATTAAATCAAAATTAGATTTCAGATCTTAGAAATTGTAGTTGAAGAATTTCAACCCTTTGGGGGTTTAATGGAACATTCATCAAAAGGAATCTGCGGAGTTAGGATTTAGGACGCATTGCTATGGAGAATACTGTTATATATTTCTTTATCTGAGTAGCGAAGATTAATTAAAATTGTCTCAGATTACGAGATAAAAAAGCCATTTTCACGGCTGAAGGGTGAAGGATACTATTTATTTACTATGCAGTGATAACGGCAAATGTACAAAAACAACTGTCGAAATTAAGTCATCATTAAGCTTTTTTTCGCATCGACCTCGATTTTATAATACACTTGTATGTATAGTATAGTATACAACAGCCGCACGGATCGATCTCTGAGGTTAAGCTACGTTTACCGAGGTTGTTCCGTGGATGGGTGACCATCTTATACATATCGAGTTCTTCCGTGTTTCGGAAGGCACGTTAAATTGTGGGTCCCGGCTGTCATTTTCGAAGATCTTTGACAGTCGTTAACAGTAGTCAGAAGCTTGAAAGTCTGACAACCAGTCTTACCGAAGGGTATCGTGTTAATACCTAAGTAACTGGGTTGCGGAGGTCAGATAGGCAGTCGCTCCATGTAAAACACTGGTATCCAGTGAAACCGGTGAGACTGAAAGCCGACTCCAACATAGTTTGTAACAAAGGCTAAGCGAATATATATATGTATAGTATAGTATAAGTGAAGTTTCTCGAAAATAGAAAAACAGACGAGACATCTATATTTACCTCAAAAAGTATATTAAAAACACTTTTTTCATTTGGTATTCGGGACCATTCACTCCAAGAAAAAACTTTTTTTTACTGCCCACTGCAGGACAATGGTCTCCTCCCAAACGACGGGGAGGGTTTAGGCCTTGAGTCCACCACGCTGGCCAAGTGCGGGTTTGAGACTTTGCATGTCCTCAATTTATAAAAAAAATATGTTACAAACCTTTCAAATCCCCAATTCCATCACCATCACTGTCTTTGAAAGATCTTGGATATATCTGATATATCACGGTATGCTCCCACCAATCCAGGTCCAACAGTCTGGGCGGTTCTTCCACCGGCGTCCTCACGAGGAGCCAGGTCACCACGCCCACTACCACCCCTACCACCAGCCCCGTCCCCAAAGCTATGGAAAACACCCTGTTACACATTACTTTCAATACTGAGATATTTTCGTTCCTTCTTGTGATATAAAGACTTTATCAAGCAGTTGTAAGCTGTTTTTATCTAAATCTTTCGTTTATTGTTTTGTTTGTAGTTATATCTTTGATCTAATCTAGATTATTCAAGGGTGTCGACAAACCTTGACCATGGGAAACCTGTACAGATGTTAGTTATGGGCACCAGTTACTTTATTACTGCCTTTTTCTTTGCTGATGGGTTGATTTCTGAAAAAATAACTATTTGCAGTAGTTACTTTAAATTCGTTTCGTTGTTTAACCATAAAAAAATCATGAACCAAACAGACATATTTTTGCATATATAATATTAATATTGATAGGATAGAAGACCTCAATTTAAATAACGGTTTTATTTTCAGTATTTTTATTATATAGTTAATAAATATTACATAGATATTTCTCTCAACTTTTGCAATCAGGTCAAAAACAGTAAAAAGATATTCAAACGAAATGAAACAATCTCCAGGGCGTATCATGTTTAAACAAAATACACGTAAGCGCTGGTGCAGCATTTTTAAAACATACCCTTTGGGGAATACCCTATACCTGTTTATATGTGGGAGGTATTTTTGAGGTTCTGATAACGTTATCGTTTAGTCATCGTGTTTCTGATTGTTATCTTGTACCGGATGTTATGAATATTTAATATTACGTTGAATTTTTGTACTTTATAAATATGAATAGATTTTTTCTGTCTGAAATCTATCCAAAAAGGACCCATTTTGTTGGCTCCATGCTCCATCTGCATTCCATCTGTATTGAATGAGAGACTTCTAAAGGGGGACTTAATGCCAGGGGCATTTTCTGCTAGTCTACCTCAGGGTAATTCAGAGATAGATTCCTAGATAGCGAAATTACCAACCATATTAAAATTTACTGGTAAGGATCATACCAAGTGTCATTCTTTGGTCTCTGCCTACCCCTATGGGAAAAACGCGTGTTTGTATGTATGTATGTATGTATGTATTTACTGGTACTTACTTGTCTACTGTTTATTAAGTTATGGCTAAGATTGGCTTCAAGTTGTTCGTGGAATACTATATACATACATAGTACTCACCAGTCCCCTATTTTGCTCAACCTGCTACCGTACATATGCCTAGTTTATTGGTCCGTTATCTTGCAAATACAATGACTCTAATATCAGTAACAGGTACAAAAAATACTGGTATATTTTTCCCATCACTATGGCCAACGGATGTCAAATACATAATTATCACGGTCCAGTAGACAGCACACAAATGATGGGTCACCTCGCTTCGTAGTACTAATTTACTACATTGTTTAGTCTGTTATTTACTGCATTAGTTATCATTCTGATGGTTTCTGTTATATCATGGGGATTCACATGATCATGAAATATTTACCTTAGTTAACGATTCAGCGAAGTTGCACCTTAATATATGAACGTAGTTTTAGTTCCGAAAGACATATTATAGACTGTTTGAAAGATTCTCAATATTTTTGACGTCTGCTGTGCTGTGGTTTAGAAGACATATTTTTGTTATTGTTCTGGAAGGCTGTGAATTCATTTCCGATATGGCAAGAAATATTTTAAGATTTTTAAGAATGCACTTATTTTGCACATACGTAGTGTGTTCAATTCTCTTATGGAAAAAATATCTGTGAGATGCATATTATTATGTAGGTAGTGGTTTGGAGTCTAGTACTTTGTATTCCTTGTTTGTATGTATAATTGTCAACTCAGCAACAATAAAATAACTATAGCATAGACAAATAGTTGGTTTATAAATAAAATCAATATCATTGCCCTTGACTGGTCTACTTTTAAAAATAACTGCTACATAATAGTTTACGTAGTTCACTTTGAACTAAAAGCTCTAATTAAATCTAATTGTCTGATCGGATTTGATTGTGGGACGATTAAAGTTATTATAGTATTTACTATGAAACTAAACTGTCGATCTGGGTACATTATTTATTCAAAGCGTGTCATTGACAGTTTGAAGGACAAATGTACAGAATGATTTAATATGTTGATAGTAGAGAGCTCTGTAGCTCGATTCTTACAACTATCGACTACCGACAACCGGCTAGCTATCGAGACACACGAAAATCTGTTTAGCGCCTCTACCGGGTCCTGTAGGAACTATTTTGGCTGAATATTTTAAATGAAAAAAGACGGTTTCATGTTTTTTGACTTTATTGCGTTCAAGCAACTAGATAGACGTAGTTGTATTATTATCTAAATAGGTAACGTTAATTATACCTAATTTTTAATAATTGTACCCTATTCAACAGAAGAAAAAAGAACGTTAAGTACTTACAAAGTTCACTGACTATTCTCTGAAAAGAATACTTAAAAATAAGTCTATAGAAACGTTTATGAGACTCCATTAAGATCTTTAAATAACCAGGCTTCTAAGTAGGAAATCAAATTAAAGGCCAACAAAGTAAATTTTATATTTATTTTCTCAAAGACTTTAGTATCAGCGCTTCTCCAGGCTTTAATAATATTCTTCCGGAAGGAATTATGTCTCTGGGAAAAGAAAAAGGTTATTATCATATCAAAAGAATGTATAATAGGAGATGTAATTTTATCTTGATCAGAAAGTTACGTGTTACAGTGTAAAACTTTGAAGACACAAAATGCAAATCCTTTAAAGCTGATGAAATATTTCACTAGCACAGCACATGCTTAAATTTCTCAATTCTCCCTTAAGTGACCCCTAACTAGGCACTATTACTTTAGCAGTAATTTTTTGTCTAGTTACCATTACCTAACTAGCTAATATGACAACGCTAAGAGACAAATGACATGACGGTCATCACAAAACACCAAATTATTTTAAATTACACATTATTAAGAAAAATAACTGTTTTTATTAAAGTCACTAACCCCAGTTAAGGTAATCACAATTTAGAAAACGTACCCATCTCTCCTTTCTGAATGAACACTACACATATAAACCACCGCAGGCATTTTCATCAGCTTCACTCTTGCCAGATCCACTTCATCATCTACCTTCCCTACATTGAAGACCAGAGCATAACTATCGTAATTGTCCAAGTATCTGATGAGGAGTAGGGAATGTGCTGTCATGGCTTCAAGGTGGTAGTTCCCGTGAGACAAGGCTGGTTCTTTGCGAAGCTTTGTTAGAGCTTGGAATACCTGATGAAGATGATAATATTGTGATGTTAGTCGCTTTAAAGTGTCGTTATAATAAATTGATCTGTGAGGTACTGTAATCAATCAGTATACATATATAAAACTCTTCGTCACTGAGTAACTGCCTGATGGACGAAAGTTGACATTTGGTATGAAGATTCCTTAGGGAGTGTATAGCACTAAGATAGGCCTTTGGAGACTCCGTAGGAGCTAAAAAGGGACAAAACTTTGATGCAAATATCAGCAACAAAATAATGTTTTAACAACGAGAAAACTAAAGTCCACGCTAGAGTCCACGCAGTCGCGAGTGGCCGGTAGTTCACAATAAATTCTTAATTCAGATAGGTTTTGACCAAAAATATAATTACTGAGACCTAAAAATAGTTTTATAGGATCAAATAAAACTTTGTATGTTTGTAAAAGAAAACATGAAAGACGTAAACAATAATTTGATAAAAAATTATATATATTGATAAAAATGTATACGTGTTTTTGATGACACACAAAGGCTCTGTTTTCCATTTAATAATATATTAAATCCTTCAATGGTAGTTAAAACATTAAACCGACAACAAGCAATACGACCAATTAATTAGCAATAAATAACAGAATTATCAGTAAAACGTCGGTTTGCCGACCAAAATGATATTTATGCGTATCAAAACCCGAAACTTGTTAAGCTTATTGAAATAATGTCAGTCTGTCGTTGTGTAGCAGATGGTGTCCGAATTATCTCTGCATGGCTGACCCAGTGGTTTGAGCAGTAATTATATATGTATGTAGCCACGGATCGCGGGTTGGATTCCTATATGTTAACTACAGTTGCGGTTGATATTGTATTGCAATTTGACTGTTGTATTTGTATTAAAATTCCATGACTACGCGGTAATTGAATGAATATTGAATATTGTATTTTAATGAAATTCTGTGGGTTGACATTTTATTAGTTTTTAAATTCCGTTTGAACTATGGTACAAACAAACAAGGTATACTCAACTGACATACATAATTTCGCGCCTATTTCCTACAAGGGTAGGCAGCGATCAAAGAACGCCGCTTGGTGCGATCCTCCCAAACTGTCATTGCCCCATTCACGTTCAATGTTCATACATATGTAAATCATGTATCATAAGAAAATAAAATTACATTAAGAAAAACAGACTGAAAAATGTTTAAGTGTTCTGGTCAAAAATTCGTAGATCAAAACGTACTAATTCTTCATATAACAATACGCTAAAAATCTTTACCTTAAAGTGACTTTTATCAGCTTTCACTTGAGCTTCCAAATTGTTCCATCTATACTCCTGACTGACTGATAACCAGGTACTAACATTTCTTGAAAACCCTGCACTAGTACTATTATCCCAATGAAATGGGGTCCTTGCAGGATCTCTAGTATATTTCTCATAGTTGTCTTCGTTCCCAAGTCTTAAAGCTCTGATGTCTTTTGTATCTTCCCAAGGTATGTGGCCATTTTCCATGCCGATTTCATCTCCCTGGTAATAGCAAGGGACGCCGGGTAGCATCATAGTTAGCGCGTTCAGACCGTCAACCATGTTTGTGCCGAAACGGGTCGCCATTCTACTGTTGTCGTGATTTCCGAGCTAGAAAATACAGACTTTTAGAGATTTACCGTATTATTTTTTAATTTAGATATTATTCTTCTATCTTATATGAGGAGCAAAGAGATTTTATGAGTAGCCAATTTTATAACAGAGGTCTTTTAGTCTTTAACTGTAAATGTGTATACCAAATTCCCAATTGATGTCTTTTCTGAAACCCACTTCTCTCCCACTACTGGGCAAGGGTCTCCTGAACGAAGGAGTGGTAAGGCCTTGGGTACTATGTCTATGTCTGACGATATTATTTCGAAAACTAAAAAAAAAATTCCATCACCGATTTGAATTTACTACATTTTGAAAATAATTATAATCATCATCATTATAAGTATCTACAACGATGATGGAGGCACAATATGTTTTATACTCACCACCCAATTAGCAACTCTCCCATAAGGCAAATAACTCATCCAATGATTAACAACATACACATAGTCTCTCGCACTGGACATGTCTGATAACTTGTTGATAAAGTCAAAATTGAAGGGAAAGTGAACACCACTCCTATTCCTCTCATCTCCATAGTACAACATAGTGTTGGTGATGTTAGTGTAGGCTTCTGCTAAAAGTATCCTGAAAAAAACCTTGGTGATTGACTGAAATAATAACAATGCTTCGAGTTCTGCCTGAAAAAATATTATTGAATTGTGGGGAGTTTAACAAATATAAAACAGATAAATATCTAGTCCCCAAAAAACTACATGAGGATCACATTAATATTTTCCACTTGCCGAAATCTAACACCCTACCTCTGCGCTTAGTGTTATCAGTGGCGTGTCAACTTAGTCACCGAGTCTTGGACGTCGTATCGTCGTTTTAGTTACTAAGTAGTTACGGTTTCCTTCACTTGTTTGATTAACCGTCACAGGTTTTATTTCTACTTACTTGGTTTCAGCACCATTATCCTTCTGCCACTGGTCTACAAATTCCCTCCACTCATATACCACATCATACACCTCAAACAAATCTTTGGTGTACCTTCTATCTGTGTATTTAATCTCAAACGGAGAAGCCGTTACATCACCAGATAAAGGTTCATCAGGATATTTCCCTTCATCTTCAAGTGTACCTTCGAAGAAATGAGGAAGAGCATCTATACGGAAGCCGTCAACTCCTTTCTCTAACCAGAATTTTAGAATATTTTGAAGTTCTTTTCTGACAGAATGGTTTCTGAAATTGAAGTCAGCTTGAGTTCTGGAGAATTGATGAAGGTAGTACTGTTGGCGTTTGTCACTCCATTCCCAGATTGAGCCACCGAATTCACTGATCTGAAAAACGCACAATTTTAATTGGGGTTAGTATCAAGAAAATATCCGTGCCGATGGCTTAAATTATGAAAGAAATTCGAATTCAAATAGAACTATCTGATCCAAAAGGCTCGTGAAAGCCTATCTCTAATGATATTAAGTACTTTTTATCACATAGTACAGAAGAATAAAGACGTAATGTTGTTTGACGGAATAACATTCTAATAAGTAGTTCTTGGCACGATAAGTAAATGTACAATTTATTGCTATTACCCAATTCGAAGGCACCAGTCGGTTACTTTCATTATTTGGATCACTTCTTGGATCAGCCCATACGAAGTAGTCCTCATATCCTGGTGATCTACCTTCAGATAGTCTGAAGTACTGGGATGCTATACTTGCATGGTTACATACAAAGTCTAATAGCACTTTAACTCCTGGAAACAAAGAACTTCATATGTACGTAACGTAAAATATGCTTCTCTGCTAAAAGTGTAATTTGAGTAAGTAAATAATATGTATTGTATTGTTTAATATATTTCTTTAGGGCAGGCAAAGTCCCCAACCCGCACTTGGCCAGTGTAGTGGACTCAAGGCCTAATCTCTCCCTCATTCAAGAGGAGACCCTTGCTGAGCAGTGGGAAAGTAATGGGTAAAAAGAAATAACTGCAACTAAAGGTCTTTGAATAGAATATATTCTATAGAGAGCTGAGAATCTAGGGATGCTTCTGGACAACTAAGATACTAAAAAAATATTGTTTTCACACAATCTAAAGTTTAAGACTTCCTTACCCAGCTCATGAGCCTTTTCTATCAAATCCTCTAAGTCCTCCATGGTTCCATACTCATAGTGAATACTATAGAAGTCGCTGACATCATAACCAAAGTCTTCCATAGGCGATGAGAATATTGGAGTCAGCCAGATGACATTCACGCCAGCATCCACGAAATATTGCAATTTACTTGTTAAACCTGAAAAAGAAAATAAAATTATATTTGAGGATATAACTTTCAGAATGGCACTTGAATTGGACGAGACTTTTTTTCTTTACGAGGCATTCATATTTAGTAGTGATTAATTGGTTATGAAACCTTTAACGCGGACTTTCTTTAGATGGGTGGCCATTTTGCGGTAGGTCCTGGTAGTTTCCAATTAAGAAAAGAGTCGCTAAACAATATCAAAGGTTTCGGGTGGCTTGAAAATTTTGACACTTTTTTATCATTAATTTTCAGACATTTTCATTTCATAATTACACAAATGCTTAACTTGGGAGTCGAACCCACGTCATTTGGCAGTAATAATAGCAAAAACCTTGCTACTGCGTCTTCTGACCAGTTTAATATTATTTCAGTTCTTATTAAATTTTCATCGAGTCTTTATGAAGCGTTAATTAATATGATTTGATTGAAATCTCCGCAGCCCTATTAAATTTTTATGAACATTTCATATTCAACTGCGGTTCGATTTCCATAATTTATTTTCTTTATTCAGTGCGGTACGATTAAATACTACTACTATTTTCTACGGCTTTAATTTCCTACCGTGGATTAACTTTACTGGTAAAACCTTTGCCTGATATAATTTCATCTATTATATACTTACTATTGCTATTGTTAGCCGTTAAAGCGTTAGGGACAGACAGGATTTCGTGTTTTTTATATGTAAATAGTAACCTTTTAATGACGACTCTTCAACTTTCTTTATGCTTCATCAAAATCGTTTGCGATTTAGCCGTTATAGCGTAACCGACAGACAGACTTTAGCATATATATGACTTTCCAAGTCTAAGCTAAGATATTTATTAGTTTTATTATCTAACATACAGTTAACGGCTAAAGATACAGCTATCTTAAAAAAGGCCACGACGTTTGCTTATATACAACATGTTCTATAAAAGTTAAAGTTATTTATTATTCTTTACTATTACCTTTAATATCTCCAATGCCATCACCATCACTGTCTTTAAAAGATCGCAAATAGACTTCATAAACAACAGCATTCTCCCACCAATCCATCTTCTTCAGCTCCCTCTCATCACACTCCATCTCCTTATTGTTCATCACTATAATGATCAGCCATCCGATCACGATCGTAATCACTAGCACTAACATGATCAACAGTATGATCAGCATTTGTTTCAAGTGGATCTTTTGCTGGACTATGATCATCGTTTGTATTATTATGCTTATTAGTAAGTCGTAAACTGACATAGATTTTTAGGTTTTCTAAATTCTGTAAAATAAACATTTTCAATAAATAACTGCCCCTAGTATCTAATATGCATAATCAACTTTATATCCTGCATAAAGAGTATATTGATATAGGCACAAAAATCTACAAAAGTTTGTTTTAGCCCACATGGGACTCGAACCTATTGCCTGAATGAAGTAAACTTATCTAATTATTATTTGTGTACGATTTGTACAAATTAGTCACATTTAACCTCCTTTGAGGCTCGCAGTTGAGTAAAACACAATTATCAAAGTAACAGGTCGTAACGGTCACATTGCACTGAGTTCTTTCAATGTTTATTTTTAAACTAATTGTATAATAATGTACCATTTAATGAATTCTTGGTTTGAATTGAAAATAATCTGGTTACGGGCATCTACAAGTAAATAATTCGTTTCCCTGATTGATAACTAAGCTATTGGAATAGATATATGTTTTTATTAATCTTCCAGTTATTTATTTCTTTAAAGATCTACTATTAAATATTGATCAAAAAAATAATGGAACAGGTTACATTGTACTCCTAACCTCCGGTTTCTGAGTGCTTTTAGCGGTAGTTTATCTGTATAATAGTGTTTTTTTTATATACGTTTAAACGCTATATGGACATCAGAAACCGGGGGTAAGTGTTTCAAAATGACCCTATCTTTGTTGTAAACTTAAGATTTTTATTTGTTGTAATGATATAATGAAAGTACCGGTTTAACCACTTATTATGAAACTGGTTTTTCAGTACGACCTAATTTTCAAAATATCAGTTTTCGCAATTAAATTTTAACTGTATTAAAGCGGTCAATGACCTTTCATTTGTTAAAATATTCATCTTACATTTGTGAAAATACTTGACTGTTGATGTTATTGAAATTTGATAAACAGCTTTTCAATGATTCCACAATTAAATTTACCTGCCATAACAGAATTTTTATATTCTTATCCGATATTTTACTTTAAATAAAAAATATTTCGTTACTAAAAAAAAATATTGCATTACAATTCTCACCTTATGCCTTATGTTTTTAAAACTACACAATATCACATACCTACGTTTAGTATACCACTAAAATATAACCAAAATTATATATAATATAGTTTAAATAATACACACTAAGTAAGTGCAAGTTAACACACCACTGATGTGCTACTGCATTGAATTAAGACTGCTATCTGAACATTTGCATATTTCGTTTCTGCACTCGTAACCGTTTGTTTTTTGACTGAAATTATCTTTTTGGTTTAGTCTTAGTCTACAGTCGCTATGTGGTATTAGGGTCACGTTTTTTTTTATAAAAGACACCTCCCTCACTAAGAATTGCTCTTGTGTCGTGGGGACTTTAAAAAGCATACAAACAACGGACACAAAGTACAACCCAACGCGAAACAACAATTTTTGGGCCGCACGAATAATAATAATTGTGCCGTGTGGGAATCGAACCCACGACCTCCAGACGCAATGGTAGCGGCGTGGCGACCACTTTAACCTCTGTGCCATGGAGACCGTTTTATAAAGTTTTTATAAATTGCCTTAGTGGTCAAATAGAATTTGGATTTGATTTCCGTATATTGAAAATCTCAGTAGCTAACAATAAGTATTTTTGTCAAGGTCATTTACCATTAATTACTGAAATTTATTAAATATTACTTTTAAGGATTAAGGAAAAATCTGCACGTAAATATTAAATAACTACTTTATTACATTTACAAATAAATAATAATTTATATGTTTATTTACAATAACGAGTATTATGCTATATAAAGGTATGTTCAGACTGGTGCACATTTCAGAATCAAAGCCTCGCCCGCTTCTAGCGTAATCTGATCATCTTCTAGTGTAGAACTGGAAACAAACAAAAAATATATAAAAAATCTCATTTCATAAGGTTGGCCGAATTGATTCCACACTTTGATCTGATTTTAACTTTAATAAAAGTATATAAATAAATCTCATTACATAAGGTTCGCCAAATTAGTTCCATAGTTTGATCTTTTTTTGACTTTAATCGATACAGTAATTTCTTAACTGGAGTCATGTTTTCTAATAATAAATGCTATCACATTGGTAATTATCATCCCAATAAGTACAGTCATAAATCTATGAAAGCGTAAGGTTGAATGAATATTCTAATATTCGAGACCGTCTTTTTACGTACCCTCCGAAGTACGGAGACGCCCAGCTCAAATATCACTATGCGGTCACCCATCAATAGAATGACCGCGCCAACGGTTGCTTAACCCACAGATCGTTTATCGACCATTGAGCACAAATTACTATCACTTTTTTAAATTAATATTCATAACTAATACATACCCTGGAAGTCTACTAGAATGTATACTTGATACATATACAGTTGCCGGCAAAGACATCTGTGGCACTCGACTCAAGTCCACGTTATCAGCCTCCTCACCCACGTTGAAGACCAGGATGTAGGTGTCGAAGGTCCTGAGGTAGCGCACCAGGTAGAAGGTGCTGTCTGACAGAGCCCTGATGGCGTACTCCCCGTGGGAGAGGGTCGTCTCCTTGCGGAGTTTTGTTAGGGCTAGGTAGACCTGGGAAAGATTGAGGATTGGGTTAGTTTTGTTCTGGATTTAATAGAAAACTTACACGAAAATGTACATTTAGGAAATTAATGTAACAGTCACCTAGTTGGTTGGTTCAAATAAATGAAATGACAACCCAAATGAAAATAATATTCTGGTAAAACTTCAATTAAAGTCTGTGGTACAATTGTCGTTAAGTCCTTTTCAATATTTTTTACTATTTGGGAACTATAAAATTAGGTTCAAAATCCCGAGCCCTATGATTTGCTTCTAAGGTTTGTCAAAAGGAATTCCGTACAAAAACATATAAATTTATGCCATAATAATATTATTGTACACATTATGGTTCCACGATACAGGCAACGCCTGGTGTGGCTATCATTGTTCTCAGAAACATTGTGAACTTGGACAGAAATAAATATTTTTATCTTTTTTATCTTTATCTTTGTCATTAGGAGTTCCTAAAAAAATATAGGGCTAAAACCGTCATCTTCAAAACCACCTTACCTTATAATGACTCCTCTCATCTTCCTTCTGCTTAGCCAAATTAATTTCCATAAAATCTTCTGCAACTGGGAGCCAGGTCCTATTGCCAGTGGAAAACCCTGCATTGGTGGTATTATCCCAATGGTAGGGAGTCCTGGCTGGATCCCTTGAGTAAAGCTGGTAGGTGTCTTCATCTCCTCGGTTGCAGGCCTCCACGTCGACGGTGTCTTCCCAGCTGACGTAGCCGTCCCTCATGCCTATCTCCTCACCTTGGTAGGTGACGGTGACTCCTGGCAACATCTGGTTCAGGCTGTTCAGACCGTCCACCATGTTGGTACGGAATCGGGTCGGCATTCGGTTGTTGTCATGATTGCCGAACTGGAATAGGAAGTCGTTTTTAATAAGATAGTTGTTGTCAAAGGCAAGTTTGCCAGATGGACAAAACTTATGGCAGGTACCTAAACTACTTTTAACATTGAAAATATGCTTTAATTTATAATAATATTTTTTTTTAATTTATAATTTTATTGATGCTCACATTAGTTGAGAGTCCAATTCAGTAAAATTTAACTCCTACTCTTAAATTTTATTTTTGTCGGGTGCGCCACGGCCGTAATTCGAGCCATATAAAAGATTGTATCTTCATCATAAATACTTTTAAAACTAAAAATGGCTACAGAAAGCAATTTTACAACAGACGTTGTCCGAATACACGGAATGCATTGGTATATGGAATAAAGCGAATAGCCCATACATACAAACAAACAATTTAGATGATATATTCACTGCATTCTCATTGTTTTAGCAGCCGTGCTGGTTGTCGATACCGAATGGAGGCAATTAAAACGAATTTATTAGTTGTAAATACAGAACACACGATAAACTTCCCAATATATAGGTTCATGTTTTTTAAAACAATAAAATTTAACATTACTCTCAAACCTGCAATAATATTGCACAATGAGATGGAACGTCAATTTGTATCGAAACTGACTAAAAATATCACATACATAAAATAATGCCTTCTTCTCATAGAGGTAGGCAGAGACCAGAGAATGCCAGTTGATACGTCTTATATACTTTCTTTGCTTTATTCACATAATATGTTCATATAATAATATATTGCACTAAACAGAACCTCAACAGAACCTAAACTTATTGTACAATACGCAATATTGGGCAATTCTAGGGGCAGCCTTTTTAATTCTTATAATATTAGGATAATTCTAGGAACATCTGGTGTGAGACATACCTGCCTACCCCTATTAGGAAAAACAGGTGTTATATTAGGTTAATAAAAATTACAGAATTATATGTATATTAAAAATTTCAGCAGCAATTTTCAGTAGTAAATCTTAACAAAAGCTAAAAATATTTGGTAGGCGTTTTCAACAAACAATTAATCACTATTACGCAGGTCACGCAATCTTAATTAGCAAGAGTCATACGGTCACATACCTTATATAGAACTATAAACATAAACAGTCAAGCGTGAGACTATGTAGTTACGTTATTTAGAAAGCCTATGACCATTTTTTGGAATGGATACGTATATGAAAAATATACTCCATCGTTTTTAAATAGGTAAATGTACCTTATTTGCAGTTAAATCTATAGTTACTTAGTCTTAATAATCTTTAAACTGCTTCTAAAAATTCTAAAGTGCAAACCGCGGAACACATTGATTAAGTAGAGGATCGAAACGCGGTATTTTTGATCAACAGTTGCAAACAAAATTACATAGCGCAATAATAAAATGAAGGCATCCAAAAATGAGCATTTTTTGTCAAATTGTTCACTACTCATATCTAAAGCTAGCTACTAAGAATATCACGCTTTTCCTCGCGTAATCCTGTGTAAAGCTTGCTAATATAAAACCACTGACCTGCCAATTAGGAGTGGCTCCATGAGGCATATAAGTGAGCCACTTAAGGATAGTGTACACGAAGTCTCTCGCGCTGGACTTGGCAGACACGTCTGTGATGAAGTCAAAGTTGAAGGGGAAGTGGGCTCCGATGGCGCCGTCCTCGTTGCCGTAGTACAGCATCGTCATGGAGATGTTCGCGTAACCTTCTGAGAAGAGGACCCTAGGGAGGAAAGAAGGAAATATTATGAACAGATGAAGAGTTGCTCGATTCGATCGATCGACGACGATAGACTCGATAGCTAGCCTGTTGTCGGTAGTCGATAGTGGTAGAGAATCGAGCTACTGTTTTCAAAAGAAAAAATCGTAATACGAACTCTTTTTTTTATATCTCAATAAACTTTATAAATAAAACAGTCGAGAAAATTATCTTTAGAAAGTTAAAAGCTTAACATAAATCGAAGAATAAGCAAACAAAATCTGTTCTAAAATAAACTTTTCCATTTACTTTAAAAGGTGCAGCCAAGTTGAAAATCATTAAGTACTATTGAAATTTCAAAGTTTTAAATCAGTCTTATTTAAAATTCTAAGTATTTTTGAACTAAATACTTATGAACTGAATAATGAAAGAGTTGGAGACTTAAATCTGATTGTATTAGGAATGTAAAACAAGTCGGCGTGAACAAAGTTTTCATTGAATGATTTTAATTTTGATTGAATTAAATTTTTAATGTTTTTGAAGACATCACAATAAAATGAATGAAAGAATTTGATTAAATAATGTTGTTTAAAGTCTCGTCACCTTTAAAATCAGTTTAATTTATTGCATACAAAAACCTTGGATCTGATTATTTTTTAACTGCTATAATTCCACCTGATAAACTGAAACGGGCTCTTAATGCATTCCTTTTTGAAATATGTATTTCTTTTGACTGTGTTAAAAAGTACAGAGTATAGAAATTGGAAATATTAAAAGTCAATAAAAATGGAGTAGAGACACCCGTGTAAGAACTACTTCAAACTTAATTTTAATTTCATTAGCAAGAATATCTTTCGATGTTTCGATACAAGTGGTTTTCTCTACGTTCGATATGTCAATAAAATACTTGAAATTGTTACCAAGCTTTGTAAAGTTCTCTCAATTTCATTTGATTGCTTCAACACTTAAAATGTGAAGAAGGAAAGTTGCTCTATTATTTTATAGCTATTATTTTATAGGTTCGATTTTGATGAGGAACAAAATATGTGTGTTTTGTATGTTTGTTAAGTCCACATCTCTCGTAACCCCACATCATAATTGAAATTCTTCATGCAAAAGTTACCTTACAAAGTAACAAAGAAAAGAGAGGTTTTCGAGCAAAAAATGCCTTAAAAATTTCGAAGAACTAAAACAGAATTCTAAGGTCACTTACCTGGTATCACCACCATTATCTTCATTATACTTGTCAATAAACTCTCTCCACTCATACACCACATCGTACAGCTCAATCAGATCCTTAGTGTACAGCGGTATCGTATACCCGAGCTGATGGGACTCGAACTGCGCCAGTCCACTCAAAGGATCATCAGGGTACCTTCCTTCATGACACTCCGGGTCTGCTTCAATCATGTACGGTAGAGCATCGACCCTGAACCCATCAGCACCCTTATCCAACCAGAACTTCATTATATTGAACATTTCGTCCTTCACAGCCTGATTCCTAAAGTTGAAGTCAGCCTGCTGAATCGCAAACTGGTGAAGGTAGAACTGCTGTCTTTTCTCACTCCACTCCCAAGCCGACCCACCGAACTGACTCACCTTGAATGCAAATTACAAATTACAGATTCAAATTTCCTAAATATCAAAGTTCAGATACATTAGAAGTTGTTTCCAACTTAATTTATTGTTATTGAGTCTTGCAAGCGATTTTTTAAAGTGAAAAATGGTAATGGGTTAAGCAAATGGTCGTAGCGAATGTTAAAGGTTGCGAGGTCGGGGAGTCCATTTGTTAAGTTCCTCCCCGAAGTTAAGTCGAGACCTTTAGCAACTTAAGGGTTGTTCATTAATTATGATGGTTTCCTGCAGAAGGTCTGCTTTTCTTGAATAAATAATATCGTTTGAATGCGCGGCCTATTGTGCTGCATGCCTATTGAAGACCCTTCCTCGTCAAATATCCTTGTTATGTGTTATTTCTATTATTTAATGTTGCTAAGTTTGTGAAGGTTTTTCAACTTCAGGGTCTTTCTTTACAATTGCTGCGTAACAGGAAGGAGCATTCGGTTTTAATTGGAGAGTGCATTTGCTGTGATTATATTTTATTTTGAATAGCGTCAGCTATGTACTTTCATACAACGGGTTTTAGCAAGCAAGTGGTATTTTTTCTATTATATTTACACACAACATTTTTACGTATTAATAAAAGGAAACTTCATCATTTACACAAGATATCTAGCTAGTAAATTCAATGCAATATTGCAGCTACATTCTTAAAGTCTCCTCCACAATTCGTTATTTCAAATGGAGTTATTTTGAAAAAGAATCCCGAGGGAATCCACAGGAATTGCTTCAAAACAAATAGCACAGTTAAATGAAACTCCAGGATAATACTAAATGGAGTGTAACTAAGTTTGAAACGCATTGAGCCATTGTGGGGAGAATACGGGTAATTTTAGCAAACCAACCGAACAAGCTAATTTTGGAGCGCCGTCCGATGGTTGTGCGGATGGAAATAGAAACTGCATTGTTAATTTATACTTTTGAAAAGCCTCGGGGGATTATGTGAATAATAGGACCTGTTTGTAGTTTCAGTTGAAATTGTATTAAAGCGTCTCTCTTTATTTCGTGAAGTTGGTGCATAATTGACTATATGTATGAGAGTCTGGTCACGGGTACTCTAGGGGTATAAAATGTCCCTGGATTTCGAGTGAAGTGGTGCAACGTTGTCGGATTTTACTCGAAAAGACATTCACGAGCTCGATAAGCTTCTTAAATCAGTATCGGGTTACAGAAAAACTAGAAATATAAAAATAATATTCAGTTGTTTTGTGAAATAATGACACTAGTGGTTGGCCATAGTTTTCCTGTTTTCACAACATATTTTAATGCTATTGCGCTCCTATTAGTCATAATTAGTCATTTAATAAATGGCCAACTCAGTGCAAAATATTTTTTCAATTCGAACCATCAGCTCCTAAGATTCGAGCGTTCAAACAAGCAAATTCCTCAGCCTTAATATTATCAGTAGTATAGATAATATGAACTCTTTGAGTTAAGGTAACATTTAGGCAGCTAGCCCTATAGCTATCACAACTTACCCAATTGGAAGGTGGTAACATATTAGTGTCATTATCGGGATCAGGGTACCCGTCAGCCCAGACGAAGAAGTCCTTGTACTCCGGGACACCATCCTCCGAGTCTTTGAAGTACTGAGCCTCGGTGCTGGCGTGGTTCGGCACGAAGTCTAGCAGCACTTTGATACCTAGAACATTGAGGAGATTTTCGTTTCCTTTATAATATTACTGCCTCTATGGTGCGGTCGGTATCCACTATATATGTTTGCTAATCATAAGGTCTCGGGTTCGATCTCTAGGTCCGGCTTTTGGATTCAGTTCCTCGGGAGATTTGCTAGTTGTTGCTGTTGGAATATTCTTAATGTAACTTGTAGTATGGTATCGTCATATCAGCAATAACTAGCCCCCTTTTTACAAGGGACTAACTTTACAAATACCAAAATTTTTGACAGACTTAAAAAATATGGTTCTCTTCTCCCGTATGTGTGTATGTTTATATGTCCACGATTATCTCCTAATGTACATAACTGATTCTGATACTTTTGCGTATTAATTTTATATTTGAAATGCTATTAATAAGTTTTATCAAAACAGGCTTAAGTTCATAAGACACTTCAAAATAGCTTGCCGAATGCAGTAGCATTTAGTAGGATTATTTCAATATAGATAATGCTTATGTATTGAGATTAAAGCGTTATTATGTGTCCGGATTAACAATAATTATGATAAATAGCTTGATAATTATACATAAAGGTATTAAGTACCGAATATTAAATACAACAATTTATAAATGTTTTTGTCATTTGCTGATCATACAAAGTTAAGTTTAGTTTTGTATAGTAAGCTATGTTTATAGTAGTAGTAGTAGTAGTAAATTATTATATATTAAAGTTTTACATAATAAGGGAAAACAGTTGCCGAACTCTAGGCCATTTCTTAGGGTAGTCAAAAATAATTTGTTTCTTTATATCACTTTGTCCGATCCAGGAATCAAACCCGGTATCTTTCGGCAAACGTTATAAAGCTATCAATGATATCTGTAACTTTATATCTCGGGTAGGTATTATTTCAAAATAATAGGCTGTAGGTATATAAACATTGGGAATATCGAAATGCTATCATTCTGTCAATCTAAATTAAATTAGCATTTTGATAATAATAAGTATTTTCATTGAATATCTGATAGTCTATCATTCAATCTACATAATCACCGGTGTTATATCGCGTAATGCTGTAAAATGTTTGTGTCATTGCTGTTCCAAGGTTTAATGTATACGCAATGATTTTTTATTTCAGCATCATTATCGTCACTATTAATTAGAATAGACCTAAATATAAACCTACCCTTGACGTACCCAAGGACTTTTGGGCTGTTTAACTTAACAACAATTGGTGGATAAAGGAATCTTTGGTGTGATTTCCCAATAGATGGGTGACAGTATTTCAGCTGTGAATCCCTTTAACTTAACAGCTGATAAGTGTTTGTTAGGGTAACATGTTTTAAGACCAATTAAATGTCTTTGAGTGGCTTGAACAATTTTGACGGTAAATTAACAAAAAACAAAAGTTTGTTACACTATATAAATGGTAACTAGCCCGGTATATAGCTACAGACTAACCCCTTTTTACATTCCAAATGGCGAAATGTGGGTCTATTAATACACCTCTGTCTACAAATTTGGGTACAACGGTAAAGTTATCCTTTTCATACACTTGTACCATGTTAAACATAGGTGTTATTATAAATTTCCACTCACCAAGCTCATGGGCTCTCGCCAGCAGTTCTTCAAACTGCTCCATGGTGCCGTACTCATGGTGTATGTTGTAGAAGTCACTGATGTCGTAGCCGAAGTCCACCATGGGAGAGACGAAGATTGGAGACATCCATATCGCGTCCACTCCTGACTCCACGAAGTGTTCTAGCTCACTCATGATGCCTGGAAGAGATTTGTAACTAGGTTCATTAAGGTATTCGAAAATTAGTCAAGAAAAATTTCTTTGTTCAAAAACGCTCTAAATGTTTTTTTTATTAGTCCTTTATGTGTCCCCCTGCTGGGCAAAGGCCTCCCCTATTCTTAATATTAAAGTTTGTAATAATAATATTATTGTGAATTTCATGTTTCATACGTTTGTATACTGCGTGTAAGCAATCTTATACTGTTACAGAAGTAAAAGAAAAAGACAAATATGTGATGAGATACAAAATAATGTTTCAATTACTCTATCTCTGTCACTAAAAAACTTATGCCGCAAGATTACTACCAGCGAAGGTTTAAACAAAAAATATTTTAAATTCACTTACATTTCACTCTACAATCTACAACAAGTTTAGCCGAATAAGAATCATATCAATGTATTCCAGGCTATTCTAGAAAACATATCCATTAATAGAATACAACACTGCCTGAATTGGGAACCTAACGTAAGACATCGAGATCAGTCGCATATACAACCGTTCGGTTAAAATCGGCAGCCGTACTTATTATTATGAGTAATATAACCCATATAATGTTATTTTAAGTGACCTAAAACACCATGTAGGTGTCGTTTATGTTCTTACTAATGTGTATATAATATAGGGAAGTAATTACGTGATCACTGTTGGCTACGTTTAAATAAATGGTAAAAAATGGTGTAAAAACTTCATTTTGGTTTTAAACCAAAAGCTTCTCGATTTTCGGCTCAATGCAGCCGCATTGTGACCTCAACACATTTTATATCAAGTGCAACATGTTTTTGGTCAATGTAAAAAAAATATTTTTGCAAGGATAATTTTCCTTATTGGGGAAAGGACTTTAAAGGTTTGGTTACTGCTTGTGATTGCAAATAAAATGAAGCGCGATTCACACAGAAAGTAGGTGCTTGTAGGGCACGAGTCGGGACTAGGGAACGGCGAGTCTAATTACTTGCATTCATATTGAAGATACCGCACTGAAAGCGTGTTGTTGTCATATACATGCTATAATATAATGTTCTAGCTAAGGAAGGTACGTTAAATTATGGGTCCCGGCTGTCATTTACGAAGATCTTGGGCAGTCGTTATCAGTAGTCAGAAGCTTGAAAGTCTAACAACCAGTCTTATCGAAGGGTATCGTGTTATAACCCAGGTAACGGTGTTCTGTAGGTCAGACAGGCAGTCGCTCCATGTAAAACACTGGTATTCAGCTGCATCGGTGAGATTGAAAGCCGACTCCAAAATAGTTTGTAAGAAAGGCTAAGCTGATATAATGTTCTAGCTCTCTTCATAGCTAAGGATTCTTTAAAGATATCTTGTTTACTAACCCTTTCCGTTACTAATAACAACTAACCAGTCTTAAATGCTCTTTCATATAATATCTAACCCACTATAGTCTCATTAATGGTCACGGTTTTCTCTCAAACTGCCTGCTCCATCAAACACACTGATCAAATGAGGTTTGACAATATAAATCGACGTACCCTTTTCAAAATTAAACTAAACGAATTTTCATGTACTTTCGACCCCCCCTAGTTGTGAAAAACCGTCTCATTTATTTTCTAGCCGAGAGAAATAGCTCTTTGCACTTTGTAGAAGATTTTTCTTGTACGTAGACCCTTTCTAAAGTAGAGTGTAAGTGCTTTAATATATTCTGTTGTAAAGTATCAAGTTTGTTATGTCGTAGTATACTTTTAGGACGCTTTAATTTTCACGTTTTAGAGGGATTCTAGTGTTTAATAATATTTAAACTGAAACTTTATTTTTGTTAGAAATTGTTGATAACAAGGTTCTGAGCTAGGGTCATAGATCGTGTAGTCATTATAAATTGTACTTATTTGAATCATACCTTTCGGCTGATTAAGTTTACATAAAATATATTAGACTAAAATTTAGTAACGTGCCTAACATACGCCAATAAGCTCGCCCCGCGTAATGTGAGCTTAATATAATCAAAACAGCGAAAAGCGGGTCTGTTTCTTCCGCTTCTGCCTATAAAGCAGTAACAGAGGAACAGTCTTTGAAAGCTATTAAAAGTAAAAATCTATGATAATAAATAAATAAATATATTGGGACAACTCACACACGGTCATTTGATTCCAAACTAAGCAGAGCTTGTACTATGGTAACCAAATAACTGATAAACATACTTATATACTTCTAAATACATACTTATATAGATACATTAACATCCAGGCTCAGAACAAATACTTGTGCTCATGACACAAAGATTTGTCCCGGGTGGGATTCGAACCCACCACACGCGGCGCTATGGTTGTTGCGGCGAGGTGACCGCTTAAACCACTGCGCCAAACGTGCAGTTATAATATGTACATACCAGCAAGGTCTCCGATGCCATCTCCATCGCTGTCTTTAAAAGACCTAGGGTAGATCTGGTACAGTACACAGTGCTTCCACCAGTCTATGGGGATGATCTCCGGGGGAGGAGGGCTGTTGTCCCTCGAAGCTAGCACCCCCCATGTGATCAGACCTGGAAGAGAAGAAAAAAATATAGTTACGAGTAATAATAGGTTTTTGGGATGTCAGGTCTTTTAAGTTTGAAAGCGAGGGTTTCTATGTATATGGTGTTCTTTTTAGGCTCTGTAGTCCTAGCTTTCCGTATTAAAATCTTATGAATTTTTTAATATTTTTGGATTGTAACTGGACTCAAAAATTTCTCTAACTTAAGCCTTTAAATTGACTTATTAGACAGCAATCACACTTGCCTAATTAGTTTAGAAACTAAACCTGAAATTGAAAACTTTATGTTTTTTGCATTGAACCGTTTTACTATCTATCAATAGCGTTTATACTCATACAAAAAACGATATTGAATAGATAAACTACCGCTAAATGTACTCAGACACCGAGGGCTAGTAACATTTTAAAATAATAAACTATAGAATGATTTAACTTACATTGATATAAGAAATAGCAAATATTTTAACAGAAGTATCTATTACAAAATGATTTTTCAAATTGCCTCATCATGACCAAATATTTAAAATGTTTTCCTAATAAGATAATAATCAAACTCATTTTGTTATTGTTATTTCATCGATAAACACATTTATTCAGTGGCACATCGAGATAAAAAGATTATTATAATTAAGTAGATAACTGCAAAGATTTAAATCTAGGAACGGCATATTTTCTTAAAACGTTATCGTTATTGATAACAGATATTTGCCTACTGGGGGGACCCCCGGTGAAGGTCAAAAAGGACATTGGAGTTTGATTCCGAGTTGAAATAAATATCTGAAAAACTGTTGTTTTAAGGCTGAATTTGTTTTTTGTGATATTTGAAAAGGCATTAATTATTTGTGTAAAACAGATTCTTAGAATGATTCCTTAAAATATTTAATTCCTTTTCAAATCTTTTTGCTTTTAAATTATTTATATGTTAATCTATGCTCTTAATTAGCTACGTGAATCAAAACCTTTCAGTAGTTATTACATGAAAGATTAAAAAAACGTCCACTAAAACATTTATCATATTAGTGGTATTAAATCTGGCAGTAGTATTTTTCCACCGGTAACTATAAACAATGGAGCATATGGAGGCTATCGAAATTTTTTTTGTACAGAAAACTGACCAGCACTCCTAAGCTTACACTGTAAAAACTATTATTTCCAAATAAACTTTTAAAGTCAAAAGATATTCAGAGTGCAGGAAATCGCGCTACAGATTCTAGCCACAAGATTAGTTTACTAATAATTCCAAAATTACACATTCATAAAAACAATTAGTCTCCTTTGTAACATGAACCTATGTAAAATTAATTAACTAATCAACAAAACCTTACTAATTATTACGTACAGTACAGAAGCGCGTCAAATGCACACGTAATTAGCTACTAATTAATTTCGCTACTGTAATTATGTTCACGAGAAACTGTTTAGGTATAACCTTTAAAATGGAAAGTTTCTGCTTTGTAAAAGCTTTATGAGCCAACAGTATAACAGCAAACTGGTACTTTTTAACACTTTCAAACAGTCTCGAAACATTTCAACAACATCATTATTGGTCAATGTATAATGTATAATAGAATATGTGAATTAACGGAAGACTGAGTCAGCTTGCGACCACGGCGAGTGCAACCTGCGCCGAAACGTTAGGCATTTTAAGGTAAAATGCGTGTTCGCGTTAATTCCCGTATTCTATTATACATTAAACATGTAACGCGAGAGTTTAAAAGTTATGATCATTATTGGTCATCGTCATCATGTTCATTGTGGGCTTGATACCACGATATCAGCGATGATTGTAGTGGGCACCTTTTAGAGAAGTTTGGTGAGAGACAAGCAATTATTTAAAATTTCTTGAAAGAAACCTTTAGTATTGGAAGACCTATAATTCGAGCCGGAAACCTTTAGCAGGAGTAATTTGCACAGTAGATTCAGAGAATAATAATTTAATAACATCAAAATTTGCTAGCTTTTTCTTTTATAAAAAACCATAGCCATTCTGTAGCTATCTCCACTGCAATTCATTACGTGGTTAAACTGTGTATACCTACCTAATATTACCTAACATTCAGACTTCACATTGATCTATGGAAGATGAACTATGTACCGTATGTAGTATATAATGTACTCACCCCCAATCACCCCAAGCACCCCAACCACTCCAATAATAACTGCTACCAGGTGTAACGTCTTCATGTCGACTGACACACTGCGCGCGCGCAGCTCGCCTGTACATAATTATCTTTACTTATATCTGTTGATAAGTACTCGTTTGTTTGTATGTTTGTGTGTTTGATTCGTTTAGGGAGGTTTCAGTTAGTAATGATAAAAGGTATACAATTTTGTTGTTAATATAATATATTCTTTCTTTCTAATAGAAGGTCGTGCAAAATAGGCTCTATACTTTGTATTGGAGTATATTTTAAGCTGTGAAAGTCTATATCGATAAGTATGCTTTAAAGGTGACGAATATAGTTCAGAGGTTTTGATTTCGAATTAGACTCAATATCGTAACAACGTAGGAAACACAATGCTTACACAGTTTAGCCAAAAGTGTTAGTAAAATTGCCAGTATTGACCCTATAACTAAGAAAAATGTAGGTAAATGGAACCTGCAGTTGAGTTTTATGCAATAATAAAGTTTAAGCAAACGAATATTGATATTTTTGACAAGCGATGTCGATGGAAATAGGTAGTGTGCATTATAATATCATATCAAGTATTTATCGTGATTACAGAGAGTTATTATACTGCTATTATTACGAGAAGATAAAAAATTATGCGCGTGGGGTTTTAGAATATCACATATGTGTTCGACCTCTATGACTTTATACTGTGGAAGTATATAGATATATATAGTATAGATAGATGTGGTTCTATGTGTGGTTGGTGATTTTAGTAATTCAGTTGTTTCAGCCGCCAAAAGGCTTTAGGGCTAAGTTTCAATGGAGCTTAAATTTTAGAAAAATTGTAATCATAGCCTTAGAAGCTTGGTCTATTCATTTTATTTTTATATAAGTCTAGGTTTCGCAATTTTTTCAGCCACTTAATTATTTTACAATTTGTTTTCTCTCAATTTCTTTTGTATCGGTAAAAAGGGCTGTTTTACTGAAAATGTATTTAATTAACTGCGATAAAAGTGTGTCAATTTGCGAAAGAAATTAATAAGTGCAGATAAGCCGAGTTATTTTTATTAAAAAGGTCGTCGTTGTTGCTACATGCACTAAAACAGAAAACCTTGTATTTTCATGAAAACACGGAAAATTATGTAACGACAAGGATAAAGACTAACACTTTAGTTTCACAAAAAAAAAACTATATTATTGAAGCTTATGCATAAGAGAGATAAGTAAAGAGATGTAGTATTTCACATTTAAATAAAAAAAATATTAAAAGAAAAATTCACTAGGTATAGTTATTTTTTCTGTAATAGACCACTTATTCCAAAAACGGCTGTATCACAACTGATGTCAATCTCATAATAAATGTAGCCAAACAATTAAGAAGATAGCGTAACTAATAATACGTTTTGTGTAAAAATTACATGTTTACTATAGAAAAATACTGTCATCCACAATGGAAAACGTCATACAGTAGTTATTTTAAAGTACTATCCTTGTATTTGTCATAAACCAAAAGTTAGGTTTCTTGGGATTTTGATTATAGCTAAAATATTGTCTTATACTCATATCAAGTTACTTTGTTAAATTGCATCAAATTAGTTCCGCGGTTTTCAATAAAAATGTAACACACAGAGTGACAATTTATACAATTTTATAAATATCAGTTTATTACTAAAGTAATAAATAATAATAAAATGATTGATACTTGCTTTTAACAACCATTTTTCCAGCCAATTCTATTCAGTACTGGTTTCAGACACTAACTCACTAGTTATTACTACAAAATGCACTAAACAATTACTAAGTCTAACACATAACTATGCAATTTCTTTAGAGTTATTCACTGAACAACAATAACACACTTTTAAAAAACGACTTAAATACGTCTACGTCAACGTCTTTTAAGCCCTTCTTCCATACACATCTTCACTACAAACACTTATAATTCCAAAACAGCCTAACTGCACCTATATAAAATAGATCTTATGCTCTTTTTCCTTCGACATTATCCTTATACATTGAACGTATCTGACAGTACGACGTTATCACGACAGTAATTTTAGTCAAAGGACGCTCTCCGGTTATGTCCATGCAAGGTCGATACAGGGTAAATCATTATTATTTTGTATACAAATAAAAAAGTTGATAGAATCGTGTGGTATAAGGATGTTTTGTTTTTTTTGTTGTGATGTTTGAGAGTAAAATGTCAAAGTTTGTTATATTATTATCTCTTCAAAGGTGTAATAAATTTAGTAATTTTCCACTTTTTTATAAATCGTCATTTTTTGTTTAAAGAACTTAAATTTTAGTATTATGTTTTATGTGTATAGATTTTAGGGTAAAACAAATAAAACCATAATTTAATGAATTATTGCATTTTTCTCCCATACTTTAACATAATATCGAAACACAATACAAATGTATTAATACGTCATATTCGTCAATTAAGTAAAAACAACCCCAACCAAAAATAAATTCCACCCCTAAAAATTGCAACACAGAAAAATCACTCAAAAAATTTCATCACAAAATCTAATATTCTCATAATTTGTAAGCTTGTACTTGGATGTTTTCAAGATAAAATTGATTTGGGTCGTCCAACGTTTTTTCTGTACCACCATTAATCACTTGACGCTTGGTTAATTAATCTCTCCAGCAAAAAGAACCTGTCGATACCACGCTTCCCTTCCCCAATATAAAATTTGCAGCACATTTTTTTACTTAGTTTTGTAGTAAAAGGGTAGTTTCTATTAATAGAAAATGATTAAAACGTGGTAGATTTTTAAAGAATATTTTTTTTAAACTGACTGGCTAGGCTACATTGTACCTATATTGAAAAAGGGTTTAAGATATAATGAATACTTTTGTATGTAGAACATGGGATTATATTAATACATAAAAATACAGAGCCGTAAAATGACCTAGATATTTTAAATATCGTATAAGGGTTATGAATAGTAAGTAAACTAAGAAAGGGTTTAAAAATTCAACTCCTAAAAAATTGTGGGCCTAGTAACGTTACACCACTCAATATTTGCCAACTTTGCCAGCAAAAATTACTTAAAAGGTAATCGACCAGAGAATTGAACCTGGTCACATTCAACCCCTATCACAAAAGCAATTTTCCTAATTCCGTTGGGTTGCATCCACCACAGTTTTCTGTGTGACACAATTTTCTATTTACGTTTTTTGTTTGTTTGAATGTTAGGGTTGAAATAGAAGAGGTGTAATTGTTGCGTGTTGAGTTGTTGACAGCGTGTACCAGCGTGGTTTGAGTTGATTGTTGATCGAAGGGGTTTAAAGGAAAATAGAGAAAATCGTACCATATTTCTAGCGCTGGACAGTTAGACATACTACAAGAGTGTAATACGAATGATTCTTTTATAGGTATTTCCAGTGTTTGACAATTTACAATAATGCTAGAGTATAATACTGACGGTTCTTTCACGCTAAGGTTATTAATTGTCTACTTATCAATTTTACCAAGTAAGTATTTGTAAAGTGTATTAGCCTGCGAACAATTTAACTTGTATTAAAACGTCAAACCAAAATAAAATGCATACTTGCTTTAATTTACAACATGCAAGCATACACGAAAGAGTAAAAGCTTTAACTTATGTGGCTAGAAAAGAGCAAAAGGCTCTTCCAGACAGAATTTAATCTTAAAACACATCTTCTACTTATCAAAAAACATCACAGGCACGAGACATTCATTCATTCTCTCATACGTGTACACACAAACGCGTTACCACTTATAATTCAGCGTATTCCTCGCAAATTCCCCACTTAGCCGCGCGATACGCAATAATACGCCGTATCGCGTATTGTGGGCACGTATCGGCGTATCGCACGTCTAAACGCGGCTTAAGGGCTTGTCTATCATGCAATCATACGTGGCTAGATAAAGGTATTTGTAATTGGAAAACGGAGAAATGTTCCAATGAAATACGTGCAGTACTGTTCTTAGGTATGTCTTGATAGAGATGGTTAGTACTCTTTATACTGATGGAAGAAAACTAACTTAGAATTATTACATTTTTGTTGTAACTTGTATTTTTTAATTTGATAAAGTAAAGAAGTTTAGATAGTATATTTGTATTATGTGAAAAATCATACATTCTAGATTGCTAAAATATTGATAATTTGTAAATTTACTTGAAACATTGCAGGGGTTGAAATTCGGAATCAAAAAAATCCAATAAGTTTTCTATACTCTTAAAAACTTCTTATAAAACTGCCAATTTACATACTATACCCAAAGATAAGTAGGTAGTGTATACACACAAACACAGTCGGTCAAACTGATTGGTAATGGTCTGTACAACGTTGTCAAGCTCCACTCGCTCGAGGTACTCTTGAGTATGCTAGCGTATGTCTGCATGTTCATCATGCTGTCTCGGTTACTCATATGACGAATGAAAGAGACAGTGCTATAGAACTTTACGAAAACGTAAGTAACTAAGTGTAGTTTTACTATTACAGACTTGTTACGTCTAGAATATGTTGATTTGAAAGTTTGAAGTGTGGTTTATTCATTTATGAAACGAATATTTGGATGATATAATTGATTCTAGTTTACTTTATGCTCTAGCAAGCATTAAAGGTACTCAGAATTGTGTAACCATATTAATAATATGTGAGTGTTTCGTATTTCTAGCTAAATGTACTAAGATTTCTAGGTATTAGGAGTACAACTGATTCTTAGAATTTACGCTTGGGAACGCAAGTGAAAATACGTGAGATATTTGTTCTTTTAAGGCTGAGTCCGAAGTAATATTGTTGAACAAACAATTACATATCAATTACGTATATTAAATTCGTCTGAGACAAAGTTTCCAAACATTTTTTCCCATCGCTAAGCGTCCTCTCATCAAAGTCCCATAAAATATTCCCCCAAACTCCTAAGCCTTGTATTTGTAACCAAATCCCAAAACGTTCCACTGCCTCTAATACTTACATTGTCCTAAAAAACAAATAACAGCCCGATATTGGAACAAAACATCGAGAAAAAATTCCTTCGTAGCGAGCTACGACGTAGGGGCCTACGGTGCTACGCGGGGCGCGGGGTGAACGACCCGGCGGTATAATGCCGCGGGTCGATACCCTCACCCCCTCGGCCCCTGCGCGCCCCTCCCGCTCCTTGTAAAGAGGGAGTCTTCAGTAGACTTCGTTTAGGATGAGTGAAGTGCTTTCCAGGCCATTATCCGTTAGACTAAAAGGTTTGATATAAAGCCTTAAGCATATTATGTGAGAAATTCGCTGGTGTCACTGGTTCATGTAAATATGTAGAGTTTATGAGTAGTTGCGGTACATTTGTGTGACACGTCATGTAGTTGTGTGAGTAGTAAAGTTTCCGAGTTGCTGCCTCGTTTGTCGATAAAACGTATCGCTCGCATATTTTATTTGAAATCTTGAAACGCTTCATGATATATGACACTATTTTGTTTCATACGAAGATTCTAACTTATATCGTATTCCTCTTTAGACACGTGGTTATATATGTAGATACAGACATAAAATCACAACTTCTTAAATGTTTAATTCATTCTAATATTATAAGTTGATGAGCTCATAGTATTTCAATTTTTTTCTAACTATTGAAATACTATGTATATATTCTACTAATTTAGTAGAAACTACGTATGGAGATATTTACTTTACGACTATTTATTAAAGTTTTTAGTAACTTCTTTTGTGCCATTCGCCTAATGTCTGATTATGTGTAGATGTCTTATATTCATTATCGTTTATATTTATTATTATATTCGTTTTGAGGTAAATCCAAATGGTGTGTCCACTTTATTTTATACCAGAAAGCTAACGTAGTGTCCACTCGCCAAAAAATTCGGCCTATATTATACCAGTATGCGTATTACGTACGTCAAATAAATGGTCACTATTAGGTACATTGCTGCTTGGACGTAACGTGTTAATCACTATAATCAAAGAGAGAATACAATGAACAGCACAGTAGCTTTTACATAGTTATCAACTAAGATACGTGATAGCCCTCCAGTTCTTCCACAATTTTCATTAAAAATTTCTAAATCCAGCGGTCGTTACAGCGAAACAGACAGGCCGACAAATTATATAATTACAAAACCAAATTGCCACGTATGAAAAATCGGACTGTTCTCATTCAGTAACACATTTTCTAATAGTCTTAATAGTACATAGTGCACATAAATAAGTACTAAGTATATCTAGACCGGGAGACTGCGTTGTAAGCGCTGTTTGCGGCACAATTAGCATAACTTAAGCGCTCTAATGTTATTCCCAACGAATATTCCCATGCTGTTCTGTGTTACAATAGTTTAATGGTAGAATAGAATATAAGTACAGTTAAATAGAAGCTACTATGTTTTATTAATTGTGAAATAGATAATTTAATCTCATGAATAAATTAAAGTCATATCTCTAACCCTCGGTTTCTGAGGTAGATTTAACGGTAATTTATCTATTCAATAGCGTTAAATCTCATATAATAAAAACGCTGTTGAATTAATTTATAAACTACCGCTTAATGTACTCAGAAACCGGGGGTAATTCTTACTTTTTAAAAATGATCATATTCCTTACGATCTTACTGAATTCGTAGGACCAGCAAGGAAGGAACGAGCACAAGACAGAGAATTTTGTAAGGGAAAAGGAAAGGCCTTTGGGTTTACCTCAGTTTAGTGTGCTGTAGTTTGTTACCGCTGCATCAAAAGCCAGGAGGTTCAACCCCCGGTGAAAACAAAATATACGAAAATAAACAAATTGTTTTCGAATGTCGTTGCACTTTGTGCCCGTAGTTTGTATGTCTGAAAATATTTTTTTAAATATAATGATTACGAATGCAATTCTAAATAGTTTAGGTATAACACATTTATTAAATTCTATTAAAATGACAGAAACAAAAAATAAACAGTCTAACATCGAAAAAACAGCCATTACTCAAAACAAACTTTGAAAGAAAACTGTGAAAGCACTAAGAAATAAAACCTAAGTAAAGTAGGTCGTCGCTCAAGTACTTAGTGCATCATAGCCACTCCACAACTACTTAATACCTAAGTTTCTAAGAAGTTGTCTAGGCTTCTTGTCATATAATACAGATTGTTTGTAGGACTTATGGTTTAAAGGTGTTTATTTCATTTTGTATTTGGTATAGGTACGCAGTGGTATAAGTTGGCACCTCTCACGTAAGTCGACAGTTCAAACCCGAAGCAATATACCAAAGACTTTTCCAAGTTATGTGTATATTAATAATGATTATCATGTGCTCTAACGGTGGAAGAATAGAAAGGATAATAATTTGCTCTAACGGTGAAGAAAAACACCGTGATAAACCTTGCATGCCTAAAAATTGTTCAAAATGTTTCTTAAAGGCATGCAACAAAGTCCCCAACCAACTGTTCGACCAGCGTGATGGATTCAAGTTCTAATCCCTGACTAGTTTTGGAGGGAGAGCCTTGCCCAGCCGTAGGACAGAAAGAAAGAACCACTGTACAAATCAGAAACACCAATGCTACTTCAGACGGGAATCAAACCCTACAAAAATACATAAACATACGATCAAATGTTACTGTTTCCTCATACAATGTGTACAGTTTTTATTTAAGAGAAAACCTATAAAACTCTCGCAAGTAAATTTACATTTTAAATTCAAAAATACTTGTAAAAGAATTGTTAAGTAATACGCAATCATTAATGTTCTAAGGCTTACTTCTGGGTTATTTCTCTGTGAACCATCTATCGTATTACGAACTTAACCGATCATTGCCGAAGCGACTCGTGTTTCTGTCAACGAACGTTTTATTCTTTGTCCTCTTTCCGCTAAATAAAGTATCTTATGTTTTAACTGCATCTATGGTCGGAGTGGCGGTGTTAATGATTATCACAGAGTCTCATGTTTGGTTCTTGAGTCGAATTAAGTGGTTTTGGGTGTTTCTAAGATTATTTATTTAAAATATGTGGGAGTAGATTATATGGCAATAACATTGAAAATGGTGAAAATGGGTTATTAGACACTCCTAGTCTACACCTTCAGGTATAGCAGGCGTGACGTTATGAAAAGAAAAATAAGTTTAAAGAAAATATATAGATATTAATTTACTTGCATACCCATCTTATTCCAAACCTCGACATCATCACTTAACCTAATCACTCACACCACTCAAACTAAAACACTCAGTATTTAATTCTTGCAAGGTAAAGTATATAAAAACCAGACGTTTTTCCTTTTTTACCCAGTTTTCCCTTTCCCCCAGCCCTCCCGCTTCTGGAATTAACGGAGCATGTCTTTATTCTTATCAGGAATACGTTACGCGTTACGCGGTTACGCTGCACATTTTACGCGTCGGTTGCGCGGCGCGTAATTTACGCGGCAACCCGTAAATAATTGCGTTAATTGTTTTTTCGAGAATATTGTTAGTTATGGGGTTTGTGGTGGTAGAGTTAAACCGACAGGCTATTTATTTATAGAATTGTTAACTATAGTGTAAGTTTTGATGAATATTTCTTGTCTGAGCTTTACACTTGGACACGAAAAATTATTTAATATCAATAATTTTTATGTTTGTTTAATTCAGAACAATAAAAAAAAATCTCATTTTTCTATAAATATCAACATTTTTGAACTGAAAATAAAATATTCGATAACAGTTTAAGTCAAGCTTTTTCTAGTCTTCTTATTCAAAAACATAAAAGCTTAGTTTATAATCTGTCTCCTTAACAAAATTCATCAAAATCAATTAAGTAATTTAGTTGTAAAACCATTACAGGCTGGATTACTAACTGTAAAATCTCGAAAGCGTAACTACAAAATATCTTTCTCGATTACTAAAAGTCATTTAGCCTTAGCTCAAAACTAATTTCCTTCAGTAAATAAAGGCAGTACACAGAATTATGATTACATGTTTTACGAGCTACAAACCGGCCGTCGTAAATAACATTTCATAGAAAATTTTAATTTAACAAAGTAAGCCTGAGTGTATTCCTGTTATAATTTATTAAGGTCCCTTCACGAGTGATATTTTTGTGAGATTGCTTTAGTATTCTAGGTCTTGGTTTATGTTTATCATTTAGGAAGTGTTTTCGGCTCCTCTGCCCCTGAAGTAATAATCGTGTTTTTGGAAATTCCTTAAATATGCCTTTAAGTCCCAAGTAACACAATTTTGAATGATGATGCTGGAAAAAGGTAGTAGATTTGTAGTCTGTCTAAGTAACAATAGAACCCTTCAAGGAATATATTAACCATAAAACCTAAGAGAAAGTTAAAAAGTAATTATACTACTTAAAAATAAAACTTACCGCAGTTATTTTAGCTATCACGCTATCTCAAAGTTTTTGAACTTGATTATTTACTACATACAAACATACAATCAGGGCTTCTTCCCACAGGGTTTGGCAAAGACCAGACAACACCACTTGGTACGATCCTTACAAACTTCCTTTGCTTCATTCAAATTCATACTTGATCATTCACCGTTATTCATATTCTTAACATATAATTAGGTCACTTCTTACTTAAATAAGAAGCCCTAAAGCACAATATACTATAATAAAGCCTTACATAATGAAGTATATAACAAAGTCTACATCTAACCCACTTTTTGCTAAGCGTAGCCCCGTTTTTGTACACCTTTGGTCGCGTCGGTCAGTTCGTAGCAGTTCGTAGCGGTCAGCTCGTAGCGGTCGTTGTGACGTCACAGGAATTTGAGGTTTATTTGAAGGTTTAAGTTGGAGCCTTTGTTTTGTGTGTATGGTGTACTTAACTGTGCTTTTTTATATTAAGCTTTACAGTTGGGGATTATTTCCGGTAAAGTACTGAGAGTTATGTACAAAAATCTAGGATTTTGCTTTCATGTTAAAACAGCTTTTGCCAGTTTTGTTTCAGGATCAGTCAAAATTCGGTTTTCCAGTTTTTAACCCTTAAACCCTTAACCGTCAAAGGGTTAAATATATCCGATGTATTCCCGGATTAGGGTGGGGCATAAAATTGCTATAAACTTTCCTGATTTTACTTAGAAGAAAAATATGATTACTAAAATTTGAATCAAATAATCCAATTCAATTTAACCCTCTGAATGCTCCGGAATTAGACACAATAGAAAACACATTGTGTCCCACCCGGGTCCATGACAAGGTAGGGTTAAACCCTTTTAGGCAAAACACAATCGAAAGATTAAAACAATAAAATACAAAAGAATTCGTATCATACATTCTTCTCCAAAAACCCAGAAGCTCTTAAATTACTCCATTTCAAATAACAAAGTCATCAAACAGACCTCAACGGTACCGAAATCCGTCCGATTATCCCCGATACCCGATTGTAATTATTGTCCGTATTCCATCACTGGCTATGTATAGATTGAAGGGACGGGCGCTCGAACGTAACGCGTAATGCATGTCGAACGCTTGTCTGCGTCCGCATGTAGGTCAATGTGTCGGTTTTGTAACGAGATACGATAGTACGAGGGATGTATAGCTTTGCTTATTAGATGGATTAGGTTACCCCCCTGTATGTGCGTGTGTGTGTGAGTGTGTGAGTGTGTGTGTGTGTGTGTGAGAGTGTATTGTGTGTGTGCGTGGTCCCTTTGGGAGGGAGTTTCTTTGTGTGTTATATACAGGTTGATATTAAAATGAGTTTTGAATTTAGGTGTTTGGGGTTACATTATTATGGAAAAGTTATTTTTTGGTGTTGTATTCTAGTAGTGTTGAGATTATAGTATACGTCATATAGACATTGTGCGTTCTAAAAATATAGTAAAGACTTTTGGACCGATCACTGGCATTCTTTAGCCTTTAGTATTGGTACTCTGTTTAACAACGTTTTCTAGCAGAAGGCTTACTTTACGGGAGTTAAAAATGACTTGCAAAATGTAGAACCCCTCTTTACCTCTTTCGAGGGAACTAACACCAAATGGCTGTTTACAAACGTTGTATCAAAAATGATCAGCGCCCGTGGCATATATTTGAAGAACTAATTTTGACAGGTGATTTTAAAAATCATATACTCAATTCCTGCACTTTCAAGTGTAGAAAATCGCACTTTCGGATATAAACCTCACGTATAGTTTCTACATAATATAATGTTCGTAATAGTTCCAGGAATTCAAGCTTAAAGGAATTTCCTTCATAGAATTCGTTTGACAATGTAAACCCGATTCCTCCCAGCCTCTCGAGAAAGAGGAGTGTCCTTTGCATTTCAGAATCAAAGTTCTTCAACTGAAAATTGGTTTATGTTTAAAAGTTTCAGGAATCGACGTTCTTGGAAAGTGTTAATCGGTTTAAATGGTTGAAAATTCTAGGAAGAAGAGATCTTTTACTCTTTAAGACTAAAATAATAGTAATTTGAATACTTGTTTTGCTAGATTAAATCAAATTACTTTTTTTAAGCAAATCAAATATATATGTTTGACAGAATTCTCCATTTTTGCGATTTCTTGCATTTCCAATAGTATTACATACTTCTACTCCAATAGTATTATATAATTGTATAAAATACATGCAAGATTCACCTTTGTCATTATTTTTCAAAAATATGTTAACGCTGTATTGGTCCAAAAATATAGTAAGAATCGGTTTTTTTTTTTTTATAAATATTTTTTTCCTTCCTACTACAATATGCTGATAATAATATAATCAATTCCATTCAAAAAGAGATGCAACGTACCATCTTCACTATCACAACAGATTACCCCACCCCCCTCCACACAATGATTCATCAGGTGGGTCGTAAACCTCATAATATGAAGTAATAACAACAATACGCGATATTTACTACTTCCACACTTTATATACACAATTATGACTATGTGCTAAGAACATGTGCTGCGAATTTAAGATATAGTGTTATGGGAATTTAGTGAATCGTTAATTATTTAAAGGTATACATTGTGTTAATTAACATGTTTTATGAAGATGGTAGATTACAATTATATAATCGTATACGCTTATCAATGAATTTATTCCACACGTTTACACCACATTTATAAATCTGTTATTCCACTTGTCATTTACAAAACATTTTATACTACACAACTCAGATTTTCCATTACAATGTACTTTTAATACTAACGAAATCTATACTATAATGTTTTCTATTGGGAATTCAAGTTTAGAAACACATTAGAATATTTCTCCTTCTCATTTTTTGACGACTTAGCAATAACTCTCACCTAACTAACACTTTCTGTTTACTATCAATATCAACTTTTAACAACACACAATAAGCTGTTAGCCTTCTTCTTCATCAATCTATACTAATATTATAATCTATACTAATCTATACTAATATTATAAAGCTGAAGAGTTTGTTTGTTTGATTGTTTGTTTGTTTGTTTGTTTGAACGCGCTAATCTCAGGAACTACTGGTCCGATTTGAAAAATTCTTTCAGTGTTAGATTAGTCCATTTATCGAGGAAGGTTATAGGCTATATATCATCACGCTACGAACCCAATGCCAATAAGAGCAGAGTACCACTGAAAAATGATACAAAAACGGGATTTTTTTGACCCATTCTCTCTTATGTGACGCAAGCGAAGTTGCGCGGATCAGCTAGTCCAAAATAAAAATTGGCTGATATTGTCCAAGTCACCTCATCTACCATCTTTCCAGCAACCTTCCCTTAAACAAAACTAACCCAAAACAAACCCTTAAGCTTCTGTCCAATAGTTTGTAATTTCCTTCTCTTCCCCTGCATCTCCATTACCGTTGATTGACTTGCAGTAAGCACGGGCTATTGCTCATCAGGCCAGCCAATTTGCTGGAGGACGTGACCACTTCGGCCGAGTTCGGCTGACGTCGGCTGATTCCGCCGAATTCTTGCTAAATTGCCCACTATAATGAATGGCTGTCTTTAGTTGGATTTCGCCCTTTTTTGGTTTGGAAATTTGTGGTGGGGTGAGAGAATGGTCAGAGATGACCATGCAATTTCAGATTTAAAAGTAGCTGCAGAATAAATTAGGTTTTCTAAGGTTTGGTTTTCAAATCTGATGTTAAGAGTCTGTGATCTAGGTTTTGTATAGGGAATTATGTATTTCGGAGATTGGTAAAGGGTAAATAAAAGCAGAAGCACATTTTTGGTTAAGTTTTATTACAAAATATAAAAACAAACATTAACTTACATCGTATATGTACGTAATGGAAAAAACCTTATGAATCATGCATACGTTTATCATCGATAAAATTTTCATTTGCAGGTTTTAAAGATAACTTAACTATTAGACATCGCTTAAATTTATAATTATAAATAATAATATAATTTAAATATTCTTTATTTTTTACATTCAATTATTCATGCATCATCTTTACACGTTAAAAATTCTTACAGTTTTCATTCGTAAAAATAATATTACATTTAAATTTTAATGAAATTATGCGTTTATGATATTTCTGATTGATGAAAAAATTTCTACCAAATGATAAGCCAAAACATAATTCGCCTGAATATCACGAATTTTGATTGCGTACTCTATCTGAATGATGCAATGGGAACCCATGCAGTGTCTCCTGACCAGCAGGAGATCAACAGAGCTATTACTTTGTATGGAAATATGAATTTAAATAATTGACCCTATAATACTTAATTTGACAAAAAATCTTAGAAATAAATTTATAAGTTACTTTGTGCATCGTTATAATACACGAATACGATGCGTCTAAGTTGATTTTGTGAGCAGAATATCTAAATGAATTATATACTTTTATCTTACATTTCAACCTTTAAAAAAATCTTGTATTTTGTAACCAATTCCGTGCAATTATACGAAAGTAATAAGTTAAGACAGTTAATTGCAAAATATCATCTCTTAAATAATTATTTTCGTTCCTAAATTCTTAACAACTTTATTTTCCAATCATCATTTTCATAAAGTGTATTTTCACCTAAATCTCTTAAGAAACGTCTTATCTCTAAAATATAGTCCACTCGTGAAATAACCGTATCTACGTCACATAAGTATTTAACTTTATCTACTGATAACTTAGTATCTGATACTCGAGTATGATCAAATATTTACTTCTTTACTTTTTTATTTAGTTCTACAATATGTTGTAGTTGTATATTATTGTATTTTATTGCTTCACCATTATTGGTTAAGTCACAATCATGTTACCTAACATTATAACATTTTCATATAAAAACTACTCAAAGGATTTTGATCAAATTGTATATAATATATACAGTGTACACACACACACCTGCAAAATGTTTTTAAGTGGAACAATTTGCGGACAGAGTTTATTTAACAAATAAATATAGCCACAAGATATTTGTTTTAAATGGGGCGTTGCGCTCAAAATTTATTCCACTGCCACAGAGCATAATGTGAAAAATAGTATAAAACGAACAAAGCATAAATTGAGTAAAGTAACTTTTCAATATTCTATTGTAAGTTTCATGGTCCATGAATGCATCTTGTAAATTTTGAATTCCTACATTTACAAGCAAAAGAACACAAACTATACCTTTTAGAAAATACCATTAAATGAACAATATTCAGAACTTATTCGTTCCTTATCTCCCTTACGTTTATCATTTTCGCGTGTCTCCATTTCATCACGATTCACATCTCTTATCTGATTATATTATCGTCAAATAGTATAACAAGAAATTCTTAGATAATTTTCACATATAAGTGACCGATACACATAATTTCTTTACAGTATATTATGTACAACATAACCTAAAAAATACATACATATACTTTTTTTTCTTTTCTTTCACTTTCCATATCCTTTCCTTTATCACACACTATAATTTATATTCAAACATTTCAAGATAAATAGCGAATAAAATATGAAAAATAACATAACGTATTTCGCCCCAATTTTACCATACTTGCTTAGACCGCCTTGCGACTATGATTCATGCAGCCTGTGTAAAACGTCTAGCAAAATATTACATCTCGATTATCCTTCCATCCTATCAGATAATATAGTTATAAGTAGTACCCCTTCCGTACTAAAAACAGTAGATATTGCCGCAAAAATAAGAAAAGTATTCACAGGATCACACACACAAACGCACTAATTCCTTGATAACGAAGTTCTCTCAGTTCGTATACACTTCAATATTCCCATTACTATCAGTATGCACATTGATGACGAGCTGAACAGAACCAGTTCCGACCCCTGTACCAGCGGTCACCTCCATAGGCACCTCCAAGCCGGTAGTGACTCCTGTCACCATGGTGGTGAGGAGACGGCCAGCCGGTGCTGATGATGTACTGGTCACCAGCAATAACGCCAGCAGAAGATATTTTGAAAACCTGGAATTAATAGACATTTTTAATGAGATAGTAGATTTTTTGATACCTTCTGCGAACAATCGCAGAAATATAGGTCTCAAGATTTAGCTTCTGCTACTGTTAAGTATGAGGTTGTAGCTTTGATTCCCAAATGAGCAAAATTATTACAAAATTTTAAACCCAAACTTCAGCACAGTATCCAAAATAGCTATTGCACTGAATAAAGTATAAACATTTCAGTAATTTTGTATGTTTTTAAGGGTCTATTTGACCCTTAAAAACCATGTTGTTATTTATATTAAAGTAAAAAGACAGCGTCATAACATAAAAAACCAACTTTCATAAAGTTTGTTAATCCCTTCCAAAGAAAAAACGTCCCCCTATATTCTATGATCAGCATCCTACCATCTTATATCTCAAAGACGTTCAAAGCATCTAGTTTCAGTAAGTGGTGTCACCAAGTGGTTAGGGTCTCCACTCGAAGCCAAGTGCCGTGTCAATGGCCTCAGTTGCCGAGTTAGTAGTGTCTTATTACACAAATAAGTTTTATGTACTACTTGACGCCTATGTAATAGGGTAGAGGAACAATAGGGAGATTGTATATGGAGATAAAGTTTCTGACTGGAGTATGCAATCCAATATTTGACAAATCTAATTTAATAATATAAAATAATATATTAGTCTATAGTGCATTCTTTGGTATTATTGAACAGTTTTTTCAAAATTCTGCTCTTCATAGACTAGACTTTATTGATATTGTGAATGTGAAAGTATGTCTGTCTGTCTGTAACGCGTTCACTGCTAAACTGGTAAACCGATTTTTATTAAATTTGGTCAGGAGATAGTTGCAGACGGGGGTGAACAAAAGATGATTGGAAACATGTGGCCATATAGGCTACATTTAAAAACGTTTAACGTTTGTGTGACTAACAGTAGGGATAAATTGTTCATAATACAAGTATCATACATCTATCATGTAGAAAGATAGCGGAAACATCAACAAAACACTTTAAAACGGATTTGGATGAATTCTTATCTAAAGAACTTCTTAAAAGAATGACAGAAAATAAGCTTTAAAAGGAAAAAATATGTATTTTAACTATGTGTGATTAAATTCTGCAGTTTTATAATCTCATGATAGAGAATGTCTTGATATTAAATAACACGCTGCAACATTCTGAACGGCGTATTCCTGCGGGCTATTAATAAAGCATTATAGCGAAGTTACACTATGTATTTTAGAGAGCGTATTACGACAGTTAGAATTCGATTATGACAGTTACGCTGTGCGAAATTTAATATCAATTCTAGTCTATGGTTCTGGATGATTTTGAAATTGGACAAATGTCGTAGAACAGAATTTTCTTTTGGTTCTAATAACTACTTTGGTTCTAAGCTACTGTAATCAGAGCTATACGAAAATGTGCACAGCCACGAAAAAGATGTCCAAGATGTTTTCAGCTACCTTTACAAAAATATGTTTCTATAAATTCCCCTTCCTTTTTCCTTAACACTGACATGATGACAAATAGGTTTTAACCAGCAAATACCACTGAAAACCTAAACTAGTCTCATACTCTCATAGATTCACTTCCTTAAAAATGTGATCCTTTAGCCAAATGGTTTTGTCACTTCCAAATAAGAATTTTGAAAGATCGCCACTTTATCTTTCGGATAGATTATCCGGCACTTTACAATAAACCGTAAAACAGAACCTTATTTTTAACCACTTTTCACAACACAGGTCACCAAACTATTTCATATTTTACTCACATTATATCTAAAACTGCGGACTAAAGTCTGCCGCAAGCACTCGATCTTCACGCTTGCTAGCTTCTTGAGGACTGGCAGAAAACCAATAGATAAGATGTAGCAGATATCGATCTAATCTCATCTTTATCTCATACGTTTTTTTACAAATTTGAACCTTAAAGACAAATTTATAAGGTAGATTATTTTTTGGAGATAAATATGTAGGATTTCTTAAAATGTGCAGATAAATTTCGACTTTATGAATTTTTGTGATATGGTTGCTTTTTCATTGTAAATGTTGTGTGAAAGTAGTAACTACATGTCATAGTAACAGATAAATATGAAATGCTATGTTTCCTATTGATAAGAGTATTGGGTAATCGTGGGAACTACGTAGGAAGATTCTTTGATGATAAATCATTTCTTATTCTCGGCGGCTGTGTCTTAAATGACGCATTTGTAAAACTTTTTGACTAAAAATACTAGGCTTGTCTCGAATAAAACATGTTTGTCTTCGTGTAGTATGTGAGCGGAACGTGTTCTCATAATATAGTCAAAAAAGTATAGAAATATCTTTTTTTTTGTACTGTTACGTGCCTGCCACAGAGAACAAAATTTCGTTATTCCATTGCTGTATTTAGCAAATTGTGCAGAAAAAATCCAAAAATAGTTTTTGAGATGTGTCGGTGCAAAAGTAAGTTGTTAAACTCGCACCGGCGTTGTTATAGTATATCATTATAATAATTAAGACTTTATTACATATGTTTTTAATTGATTTAAATAACACTGAAGCCCTAACCGGACCATAATTTGGTATGCAGCCTGTAAATGCATTGCCAAAGCATTGCTACTATAAAATACAAACTTCTCTAGCTAAGCCAACTTGTCTTTTAAGAACTGTAAAATATAACCTTTTCAGAATTCTTAACGCCATCTTCCTTTAGCGAATGACAATTAAATTCTTCCACACTCATAACTTTGGAAAGAGATGCCTCGGATTTAGCCGACGCGCTAACGTGACTGGCTTTAATTAAATATCCTACAGTTCACGATTATAGGACTCACGAAATATATTTCTTGATATTGCTGAAATTCGTATAGCTTTATTTTTACCTTGTTAAAAACCTATGCAGAGTATAGGTTACTGATGATTTTATATTAACACTAGCTGACCCGTGCGGCTCTGCTCGCGTGAATTTCGTACTGTTGCTTATTCGTTTGAGCACGCGAATTGCGAAGCACTACACACCTTCACATAAAAATGCTAACAACTCTTTTGTCATCTAATGGTTATTTACGAAAGGGGCCCGAAGAGCACACAATGTGACACAGGCTCAGGCGCGCCTGATTTCCTGTGGTTACCTTCTTTTCCGCTCTCGTCTGTATCCGTACCAGCTTACAGTGTAAAATATAATACTTTATTATACACTGACTATTGCTTACCCGTCTGGATTCAGAATATTATTATAGGTACAGACAGACCTATCTGCGCCGGAGCTCTTCACACGCGTAATAATGTAGGTATACTTGCGATGATACGTCCGAAACCGCGTAACCCGTTATTATTTTTTATATATCATCCGTTGTTTATTTTTTTAAACTTACGACATAGTCTGTTTCATAGCTATCCAATTTATCACCTTGATGCAACCAATTAATTTGGTTACGTGTTACAAACTACAACGCCATCTGTTAGTTGCGGCGAACAACGACAACAAACGAAATTACTCGATTTGCCATCTAGGATATCCCGATCGCACCGGAACCACGTAAACCAACATTTTTGAGTAATATATCATACAACATTTATGTTTGAAAATCTTATAAATGTATAGCCTGTTTCAAAGGTATTTTTTTAACAATAAAGCAATCAAAATAAATTAATTAGGAAAAACATGCTGTGTTGCGGACTATATCGCCATCTATTGGTTGGTGCGAACAGCAGGTATCGATACGGCAGGCACCGCGTTAACTATATGCGAATGTTGTGAAATGGCTTGCAACGCCATCTATGGTCTCTTTAGGGAAACGCAAGTTCAAACGAATTCTACGTATTTTTTTCAATTTTCTAAAAATCTATGAAATTTTATGCGATAAAAAGTATCCCAGTACTTGCTCCACTACTTATTCTATGCATATACCAAATTTCAGTGCATTCTATCCGGTAGTTTTTACGTGATAGCGTAACATACAGACAGGTAAAAACCTGACCTTGAACTCTCTACTGATTTATTATAAGTATAGATTTTGTTGAGAAATGTATTCTTAGCTCGTAGGCATTAAACAGGGCGGTTTATGAGTTAAAGATCTAAAAAAATGCTTTTATAGCTAAGCAACTAGTAAAAGTTGTAGGACGTCTTTAGCTTGAGAATATATGTTTGTGTAACCATAATAATGTTCAGGAGCTTTGGTGAGATCGGACATAATTTTAAGTATCGCACAGTCATAGGTTTTGATTTCCATATAAGTGATTATTAACTAACATAGCACGCAAAAGAGTGCATAAGTTCCCGTGCCACCTCTTATATTTCACCTTCTTACTTTTATACTATACTGAAGCGGCAAAACTCAAAGCAACGTACAATTTATTGATCAAAAAGTGACAGTCGTTACATAGAACTAACGTAACATTTTCTTGTCTCCAGATTACATGGACTCCCTCTGCAAGGACCACTTCCTGCAGCGCCAGTACCGCAAGGTGGACGGCGGCGTGCTCTGGTCGCGGAACGAGCGCAACCTGGACTGCACGGTGACGTTCCAGACGCACAGCATCCTGCAGCGGTTCATGCTGCACTTTGATCTGCTGCAGCTGGATTGCAACGACCATCTGTATGTGTACGATGGCGCGCATGCCACTGCGCCGCCTAAGGTATGTACCTATATTATCATGTCTTCTTCTATATATCCTATAGCGCGATTCTGTACAGCCGGTACTGTCGAGTATCGAAAGTTTGACATTTAGAATGTACTGCCAAAGTAGTTTCTAGGCCGCCCGTCAGAGGCGCTGATAAAATGTTCATACAAAATTTCTCGATGACAGGCCGGTTGTCGGTAGTCGATAGCAGTAGAGTGTAGATCTCTAGATATATGTTCTTCTAGAGTTTTTAATTTAAAACTACGATTTGACATTTGTTCGTATCAATGGAATTTCATATTCGACTCGATACTGTCGGGATTAAGCCTGCTGGTCCTTTGTTATCTCCAAGGGTGACAGAACCAATAAACGTTAATTGGTTGGTTTAATATGAGCTGAAAGTTTACTAGATGCCCCTTCAATAAATATTAAAATACATTTTATAGGAAAGAGTAATGCGTTTTTAGCAATCAATGATTGAAAGATACAGAAAGATGTCGAATATTGTTTTTGACAGCATTGAAGGTAATCAATTGTAGTAGTAAAACAGCAACTACTAGATTATTTTTGGAAAAAGAATTGTAACGTGTTTAATTCATAGAATCTACGAAATAAACTGAAAATGCTTCAACTGAAACGAGACAAATTATCTAGAATTCTAGGTTTATCTTCGAAGTTTGAAAAAACAATTAACGAAAAAATAAAGTTTAATGAGTGTGATTGTCTATTTTATAAAAGCCTTCTATTAAGTAAAGTGAGGCCAGATTAAGAGGAAATTGAATTGTCAACGACTTAGTTCTCTCATTAACATAGCGTTGGCATTTAATAAATTAGCGATGCGATCACGACACGGGGACGACGGGACGGGACGTGAATTGAAGGATAATTGCCGCCTCGGAATCCCTACGAAATTAGTTATTACTCGTTTTAATATTCATAGGTAAGTGATGGAAAATAATGAGATTCCGTCGATGGGAATTATGAGTGATGTTGACAATGATTTATTAATGATTATGTTTATAAGATTATTGTAATTATTGTCTTGTTTCCTTGAATATATTAAGACAGGTTTAGGTCGGAGCTAGGTTATGGCGTGAAAGTCATGATGGTTCTTTGTCAACTTATGTGCCATTCAGTTTAGAGTTTTTTAACTGTTGATGAGCAGCGTAATATTACGTTATGATAATACATTTTCATCGTTTAACACACATAACAATAACACAATGCGATTTCTATCAAAGACGATAAATAAAGAACCTTACCTTATCCTTATCAAGGCTAAAAATCATTATTAATTATCCAAAGAAAATACAGTAACCCAGTACCCCCAAATTGCATCGCCATAACTCGAAAAACAGAAATTATCAGCACGACTTCCAAACTTTCTACCACATCTTTTGAGATAAAAGTAATTAGTATAATTTCAAAGCCCCGAACCCATTATAGATTCATGCTATGTCCTCGAGAGGTGGATTAAATAGAGCCAGCCATTTGCAGAGTGTCTGCATACCGGCGCAAACATTCATCGCATATTCGCCGCCTTTTACTTTATTGTTTTGCTGCCTTGGGTAAGCATTTTGGAAGTCTGTTTTTCGTAATAGTGTTTAAAACATTACTTATAATGTAGCTAAAGTATCCGTTTAACAAGAGAGGATAAGTTATTAAAACAATGTAGTAGCTAGAAAAACTATGCTTTAAAAATATTAAAGAATAATTCATTATTAAGTCTCCTTTATAGTAGTTTCAACGATGAAGATATGCTATTTTTCTTTAAGTTTATGTGTGAAAGTTTTGCCATTTGAGAAAGGTAGAATGCCTCCTCCACTTCGATATTATTCAACTTGGTAAAATGAATTGAATAAATCGAGAGAGACATTTATCCCGATATTCCATTTTATACCCATCATAAACTATTCACGCCAATACTGTCTTCAGAGAACAGATTATTAAATATCTTCCATTCAATATTTCATCTCTAACATCATTCATCATTCCCTCACCTTTATTTAATAGAACGCTAACGACGAATTAATTTGCATCAAAATCAAAAAATCATAAAGCCGGTGCCCGCCAGGTGATCTCAAATAATTAACAACAAAACGCGATGCAACTTTTGTCAATTTTAAATTCAAATTTGCCAAGTTTTTACCAACGGTTCGTACAAAGGCCGGCCAAGTTTCGGCTTCTTTTGTACCTCGCCAAGTTTGCCAAGATGTTTATTTTGTTCGGCTCAAATGTTTTTACTTTGAAGATTGTGAATTAATATTATCGCTAAATATTTGTGAGGGGAAAGCCGTAGCCGTAGCATTGATAAATAAGATAAGAGAATCAAAGGACGAGGTGTAAACGTTCAAGGAAATGTTTATTGGTGTAAGATTTATTGGGAAGATTCTTCTTCCGCTTTGGAAAGAGGAAATCTTTTGAATTACATTTTCGCTTCGAATCTTCGACTGTAAAAGCTGAGAAGCCAGATCAAGTGCTTTTTTTATTTAGCAACCTATTTATTAGAATACCCAGATAGGAGAGCCGAAACAAAATGCAAAACAGGATTACTATTGAACACGAGAAGAGGTTTGTGGATAGATAAAATCTGTGAAGATTATGATAATGAGTAATAAAAAGTATTTTCAAGCAGTGTGACAATCATGGGTTAGTAATAATACAATATATGAAAAAAAGTCTTAATGACACAACTAAAAAAATACAACATTTTTAAACACAATTTTCCTCCCTAAAATAGTAGCAAAAAAATCCATTTAAGTAGTTTATATCTACCACAAAGTATTCCCTCAATTTATAAACAATATTGTTAAACCCACGCTAGACAAAAGCCGTTATAATCTCTACTTAAACACCCACATTCTCTTCAAATAAACAGGTAATTACTTTCACAAATTCTTTGAACAAAGGAAATACAAATAAATGTTGTTTTATAATTCTTAGTTGCTACTAAGAATTTATTTTTAGGAGAAACCTCACGATGCTTTACCTAACCAGGTCATTTAAACTTTGATATAAAAAGTATCCTTAAAAATGCAAGAAGTGGTTACAAGGAGCTTAAAAATAGAAAGTCTCTGTAAAATATGACAGAATTAGACCTTGAATAAAGGTGGCTGACTTAAAAAAAAATAGGACAGAAACCTATCAGCATTGAAAAGGTATCTCCCAAAGAATGTCATTGGTATTATAGTGCAAACTAGCTGACCCACGCTGCTCTCCTCACGAGTAGGTATATTTTTTCAATAATTAGTTTTTTATTGGCGTCATTAAAAACCTTCCCTGTTAGAAAGCTCAATTTTTTTAACCGTTCTAGAGTTTTGAGCTCAGTAAAACATCAACCCCCGATACACTTAGCGGTAGTTTATCTATTCAATAGCGTCGAAACTCATATAAAAACACCCTATTGAATAGACAATTTACCGCTAAATGTACTCAGAAACCGGGGGTTAGTGATTCATTTTTATATTATATAGATATTATGTTGTCTTTTAAAGGAAGAATTATTCTCACAAACGAAATACCAGACATAACGACAAACCAAAATAGATTTTCAATAACAGACAATGTCACACGAACACAGTACCACAGACAAAACAAACCAATCACTTGAAAATTCAAAGTGAATCAAAACTTTCATATGTAAAATATATCCTCGCATTCACAGGGACGTTTGACAAAAGACAAAGTTCTAGCCAACTTGGATTACCAGCCACCAAGTTGCCACTGAAGCTGCTATTCTTGGTGTGACGTCACAAACTTGCTTCAATCCCACTGCAAGTTTTAATGGGATATGTGACATTTTGAATTGTGACGTAGACGTACTGTGGTCGTTGGAATACTATTTGTGAAGGTATTTGAATTGTTTAATTTAGACTTTAATCGAAATATAAAGAAGACAAATTGTAAGTGATAATCGATAATTAGTTTCACTCATGACTAACATTAGGATAAGACAATTGAACGTAGAGTCAAAGTATAGAACTGTTAACAAACCAATGACAAAATTTGTGTAGATAATGAATCTTGGTCCTAAAATACCTACTCGGATTTTAAAAATTTATCAACTATTTAGTCTTAAATCAAGGAAATACGGTATGCTGTGAGATGTTAATCTAAAGACACAAAAATATGCATTTTCATAACAAAACTGAAGACTAAAGCAAAGCAAATAAATCAACAGCAAAATATGCCGAAAGCTGAGAATTTACTCAACAAAAATCAGCAACTCGGTAACGCGTCACATATTTGAGCTATCACAGTATCTACAGCCGGTGCGATAGTTATTTTACATTTCCCGTCGCTCTGTGAAATATGAAACGCGAATACCGAAACCACATTTCAGAACAAACATTCGAGCGAAACTTCAAAAATGTCTGCAGCAAAAATGTTACACAAGTGAAACTTAAATAGAATTTGTTACCTCGTAACTATTTGCTGGTTTACGCACAAAGGCTAAGTTGTAAACCACCTGTGAACTTTGTGAACTATCCCGGGACTGACAATAATGAACGAACGGATGGCCAGACCGATGGTTTGAATAGTTTTGACGGTATGCGGGTAGATGAGCCGCTCTAATGAGATGTGGTTAATAGGAATGATGATGGTGTACATCTTGAATACGTTAACGAAGACTAGTTTGTATTGAATGAAGATAAAAGAGTCGTATTTAAAGAGTCGAATGTGAGTCGAGGACAACGTGAATAAAAAATAAAATTGATTGAAGTAAACGAAAGATTTAAGTATTTTTAATGCTGGGGCTACATTAGCGGGCTATGGCGAACATTCGTGTTAACGCGATGAATGTGGCCGGGTTCATCGTGTCATCGCGTAGTATTCGGGCGAAGACGATGTAGTATCGAGGAGCTGTCGGTAAACTGGCGCGAATCAAAGGGATTTGTCGCGCCAATATTCGCTTAGGTGGCTACATCTACGTCAATTCAGTGTCGTCGTAATTTACCGCTCACGTCTCCGCACAACAAACTGAACAGCACAAGGCACGATGCATCGCGTCAACTCGACACGAATCTTCGCCCGCCGTAATGTAGACAAGAACATCGCCCATACCCGAACACGATGTTTTTGTCGCGCCAACACCATACGAATCTTCGCTCGCTAATGTAGCCCCAGCATAAGATACTAGGTGTAGAAGCAAATAAAAGGAAATACTCATCACATATATTTACAATTTTTTATACAAAATGATAAGCTCTTAAATCATTCAGCTGAATCACTACAACAATGAGTAATAGAAAATGAATAGTAAGAAAAGCACAGTTTGACCATTTATACTGGAGAATAGCTAGTAAACCCTATAAAAAAGAAGAGACTGAACTCTCAAGTGTTTTTATAGACGACAGATCCCCTACGCTGGTATAACGTGTCACATTTATTTTTATTCTTCTAACTAAATATATAATTCAAGAATCTATACTAATACTAATAATACTAATACTAATACTAATACTAATACTAATACTAATATACTAATATACTAATAATATAATATAATAAAGCTGAAGAGTTTGTTTGTTTGTTTGTTTGTTTGTTTGTTTGTTTGAACGCGCTAATCTCAGAAACTACAGGTCCGATTTGAAAAATTCTTTCAGTGTTAGATAGCCCATTTATCGAGGAAGGCTATAGGCTATATAACATCACGCTACGGTCATTAGGAGCGGAGTAGCAACGAAAAATGTTACAAAAACGGGGAAAAATTTTGCCCCATTCTCTTAGGTGACGCAAGCGAAGTTGCGCGGGTCAGCTAGTATAAAATAAAGTAAGTTAAAAGGAACTTACACAAACAAACACAGCGATAGACATTGAATGCAAATTAAACCACCAATTTCTACCCAACAAAACGATGTCTAACTAAACAATTCAGCCAATTCTAACTGGCTTTAGTTACAGAAACCAATATACAAAATCCTGTATCATTTAATTATAGCATTGTTGCATATGCAATAGACAAGTTTACCACAGGTGTTAACATTTCAACAATCCGATGCATTGCGCGTCGAATGAATATAATCCAATTGGATAAATGTCTGAATAATTCTAAATGGAATTTATTTAGAACAGTGTTTGAAGTAGGGTTGAAACGGAACTCTAACTGCGGATTTTCCTTAGGGTTCTGCAAAAGGTAACGCGAGTTAATGAGGAATGTTTTTTCTATGATTTAGATCTATAAATACGTTCAGAAATTGAGCACCAATTTCCTAAAATGTCAAAATACTTCGCATGCGCTTCCCATAAAACATGCGATTGAATTGAAAACTTTATTTACGCTTCTGTATCCACAAAACTAAACAGTGTTGAAACTTTCATTGTCACATTGTTTCAAATTAAGTCTAGTTTAATGAATGTTTTTAAAGAATAATCGCATGGTGTTCTTTTTTGTTTTTTAAAGACAACTCCCGCACTAAGAATTGCTCTTTTGTCACGGGGGCTTTTACAAATATGCAATCAAGACCAAAAGCACAACCAAACCCGAAACAAATATTTGTGGATCGCATAAATAATTGTTCTATGTGGGAATCGAACCCATGACCTCCCGACGCAATGGTAGGGCCACGGAGGCAGATTTAGTAAATCAAATGTCTAAAACAACGATTCACATCCAATACAGTTCTGTAACAGCCCTAGTTTGAATCTTTCAGTGAAGTATCCAATTAATAAAGTCCGTATTTAAATATCGTATTAATTGCTCCTTTGTTCCGTCACTTTATTTTTGATTACTTGCTCAAATTATTTGTTTTGGGTTTTTCGTTCTCGTTTGCTGACTTAGGCTGGATCTGTTTTAATGATATTTGAGCTACGGTTTTGAGGACTAATTTAGTTTACGATTATTAGGCTGTTATTCATATTACTAACTTTTATAGTTTAGACTTTTCTAACACGAATTTTTGATGCTCTTAAGGAAAGAAAAATAGCATTTTTACGCATTTTTTTCTTCTTATTTTAGATGCTTAATAGATGTATGTATGTCCACAGGTTGGACACCGATACCTTCCCCAGTAAAGATAAAAAATCTGTATATCTAGTAATGTAATTCAAATAATACTCTATCAATTTCGGGTAGCTATAAGATCTCCAAGATATATCACATAAACTTTCGTAATATTACCAATTTCATCCTATCATAGAACCTAAATACCATACCAATATAAATCACGTACTTCCTCTAAACGAATTAAATCGTTCTACTAGTTTCCCCAAAAATGACGGCAAAATATAGTTTCCAACTTATTCTGCGAGGCACGTAGTAGCGAACGATTTAGAGAAATAAATTACTATACCGACGGGTCATAGGCTTGCCATCTATCAATACTTAAACTGTAACCTTTTAGCACATTATTTTTTGTTATTAATGGTTATAGGGCACATTTTTTGAACTTCTATTAATCATATTTTTCGGTGATTACAATAGTGCTGTAATTTTTCATTATACAATACGATAGTGTAAACATCTTTTACAACAGAGTGCAAAACCATTCTTAAAGTGTGCAAGATTGATCATAAAATGTATACATTTTAGCTTATACTGTAGAATTAAGCCATCGTCATCAGAAGCATAAAAAACCACGTGTATAGTCGTAAAGAAAACATTTTTACTCATTCTGAATATCAAGACTTCCTAGAATAGACCAAGACGAATATCGACAATAGCTAAAACCAAAACTATTGTATTTTGGTAACCTGTAAAAATAATTGTAAGGATGAATAAATAACGTAAACCAGAAATGTTAAACAAATAACTAACAAGAGACTCAAAGCATCTTTAAGAAGACTATAGAAGCAAGAAGACAGGCAACAGACAAACCACAACAAGTTTACACAAATCTTCACAACTTAATTTATACGAACCATCATTATTTCTCCATGACCGCACAAGTCCTGTAAGTTTTCCAAGAGCTTATTAAGCTAGGCGACAGTAAGTCTCCTTGCAGCGTCACGTTTCAAACTTACTGTCTAGTAACTAGAGTCGGCCGCGGAGCCTGAATACCAAGTAGATGCAATCTCCCCTTGTATTGTGCAAGCGCATTTTTGTAGTCTTTTTGTTGAAAATAGGCCATCTTAATAAAGTGTGCTTGGGGGAAGCCGTTTAGAATATTAATAATAGAATGGATAAGGTGCTACTAGTAGAATTGTAGCTAGTATAGTACAAATAATATTGTGACGTAAAATTTGATTTGATAAGTCTCTGTTTAAGTAATTCTTCTTCTTCTTCTTTAGTCTTTAAATATTTCCGATTTTTTGCTTGAACAGACTCCTGACTTTTGCCTGTCTTCCGACTATGTTGGAGTCGGCTTCCAGTTTCGTCAGATGCAGCTGAATACCAGTATTTTATATCGAGCGACTGCCAATCGTACCTCTACAATCCAGTTACCTGGGTTATAACATGAACAGACTACTGACGATAAAACCCAACTGATGCATTTTGACTTTTTGATGTCAACAACCGTAATTATAAATTGTTTGCTGCATGTTTAAAGGATGTGCAAATATTGTAGCTTCCTCCCACGGCCATGAATTTATTGCTTCATATGATAACCAAAATGTTTATAATGATTTTGTACCTAAATAAACCATATCATTACAGATTGAACGATAAAATATCGTTTTAGATTGATATCCTACTGAAAACAGGAATTAATTACTTATCGGTAGATCAATACATTTGGTTTAATATGTCGTCATTTATAATGATGACGATAACATCATTTTTTATTAGTACACATCACGAAATGCTTTGAGCCTATTACCATTATGTCGAATTTTATACAATTCTCTTTGAAAATGATAACTGAAAAAAAACTCCTGATTGTATAAGTCGGAGATCCCATATTTTACAGCAGAAAACTACCACTCAGGCCACAAAAGCAGTAAAAAAATTGCATAAATTAATAGAAATTGTTTTGCATAAATACAGCAGACACATAAAGGCTTGAATGTCGTTTTAAAAAGAAGTCCCCTTTTCTCTGTAAGTAAAACTAACAAGACAGTGGCAAACAAGAACTTACAAAGTTTGTAGTTCCACAGAGAACTCGTTAACTCATTTTGCACAAACTTCCAAGTGTTAAAACTGATTCTGCTTGCTGACTAATTAAAACCATGTTTTAGGCGAGCGATAGCTATTAAAACCTTTAATACTGTCTCCCGAGGCATAGTTTGCATAACAAAAACCTTTCTTAATTCATTCCTCCCCGTAATCTGGCGCTAAGGAAGAATTTTTAATATCAGCGGGAGCTTTATTAAACGCAGTATATAAGAATAAATGCAAGTCCACTCTTTGAAATGCAAGGGGGGAAGGAGGGGTGTCCGGCTAGACGTGATGTATGAAGTGGGGTGCAAATCCCGGGGTCGTCACGTCTTCGCTATCGTTCTCGTTGAAATATGACAGCGATATAGTCCGGACATCGTCAGTAAGCCCGGCTCGATGAAGAAAATATTGGTGGCGCATGAGCGATCAAGCGAGTGCCACCAATTTATATAGACTGCTCCGTAAGGCTTGATTGAACATCGTGGGAACGGCACGCTCGGTATTATACACAGCGAAATTGTAGGATAAGTTATTTGATTGGACCATGCGTCGGCGTTTTATCAGATCGAAATGAAAGTTTCAAAATGGATTTACTTGTTGTTGGAACTATTAAAAGGCTATTAATATTTAGTTTGAGTGTGCTTTAGATAATTGAGTAAATTGGGGTGAACAAGTGCAGCTTGGAACGCGAGTCACGTACTTTATGAAGTTGACGTCGGTTATGCATAGATAGACGACTCGCTGGCGTGACTTACATATTTCGGTTTACAAAACGGCCATAGTTGTTTTTAGAAAGAGGACGATTATTACTCGCCGGACTTACTTTAATAATGTAACATTAACAAGGAAAATTCTTTTAGGATTAGACAGGTTCTCTCTGTTTTATATTTAGGTGACAAAATTGAAACGATATTTTTGGATAAGCATAGTGTGGAGCTAAAACCTGTCGCTCACCTTTATAACGCTCTTTTATTTTAATCATCATAAAACAATATAGTTTCTGTTACCATGCTACTTTTTTAATACTGCGAATTGTAATCCAAATGATAACAGAAAAAGTAATAAACATTACTATACCTTTCAGGCAAAGGAGTCTCAAACTTATTTCTTTCAATATTATAGTCTACCCACATAAAGATTCTAGCTTGAACATTGTCAGGAAATATCGATTATCATTCCAACTTATCACTTCTATTATTCCCAAAGAAGACTTCGAGGCTTAGTGACAACAGCCGGCACGGATCGATCACTAAAGTTAAGCTACGCTTGCCGAGGTTGTTCTGTAGATGGGTGACCATCTCATACATATAGAGTTCCCCCGTGTTTCGAATGGACGTTAAACGAAGCCCCGACTATCATTTACAAAGACCTTTAACAGTCGTTACCAGTAGTCAGAAGCTTGAAAGTCTGACAACTAGTCTTACCGAGGGGTATCGTGTCATCTAGGCAACTGGGTTGTGGTGGTCCGATAGGCAGACGCTCCATGTAAAATACTGGTATTCAGCTGCATCCGGTGATACTGATAGCCGACTCCAACATAGAAGAAAGGTTAGGGTATTAAATACTTCTATTATTGTCAAGTTTAATATATTTATACTGTCCACATACCAACAGTCATCGAAATCAATATCAATGAATAATTCAGTAATTCTTATTGAGGTCAAAAGTAGTATTTATAAACCTGTAATATGTAAAACCTTTTAGTTGTATTGATCGTAATGTATTATTAATTGCTTCCGGATTTACGTATACATATTTTATTTGATCGTTGTTTCTACAAAATACTTGATGTTTAATAATTTCGATGGCGTGTGTGTGATATAAATAATTGTTTTAATATATTGGTAATATGTCGAATTATATCAATTAAATATAATATTATGTTATATTACCTGACTACATTAATACATACATAAAATCACGCCTTCTTTTCAAAGCGTTAGGCAAAGACTAGAGAACGCCACTTGGTACGATCCCTACTTCCTTTGCTTCATTTACATACATATCGTCATACAGGACCGCAGGTTCTGACCTTTTTGCAAGACATCACCGATATGATCTTTCTAGGGCGTCCTGAACTTACCATACTAATTTCAACCAATTTTAAAAGCATGTGAATTTATATCCAGAAAACCATACACACACGCTTAGTACCAAAAACTGATCTAGGCATTTTTTTATTTTTCGAATCGTAAAAAGTACCTAGAACTATTTTCCATTTCCAATTATTATCCTTAACTCTTAAATTAATTCGGACGAGCTTTTTATTAACAACCCCATATTAAATTACAAGCTATGTTTGTTTAAATAGAAATTAATCGCCATTAGTCTGAAGATGCTAATCACACATAACCCACTTCAGTACCTCAAATCCTATTATAATGGAGAATGTTACCTAATTTTGATTTTTAGCACTCCATATTCTCGTTTAAAAATAAAAAATACTGGTGAAAGAATTACTTCGATACGTCAATTAGTTTTCGATTTATAAGTAAAACAAGTTGTAACCGCACGACGCTAGCTCTCGGTGACGGTGTGACGTCACTCTACACTTGCTCAGTCTGGCTCACACAGTCCGCTTGAGGTCGCGCGCTTGGTGCGTTGAAATTATTCCTAAATACTTTTAAAAATGTTCAATTCAAATACTAGGAAATCATATGTTGTGCCTAAATGTAATTTAATATTATGTAAGTAAGTACATAAGTAATAATAAATAACTTCATCTTATAATGAAACAATTTCTAACCGGATTGATCGCCAGTTTATTGATTTTACCGTGGCAGGGAAAATGTAAAGTCGATAAGTATACGATTATTTCGGTTAAAAACTGTTTCATTATAATATGCAGTGATCGTAAATATTTATCTAACATTATTACTTATTATACGTATGTATAATATACTAGAAGCCGCTCACGACTTCGTCCGCATGGAAACCCTTCCCGCGTAAATCCCGATCCTTCGAGAACTCGAGGATAAAAAGTAGTCTATGTGTTATTCTGGGTCTTCAGGTATATATAAAATTTCATCGTAATCGGTTCTGTCAAATTTGCGTGAAAGAGTAACAAACATCCATACATACTTACATACCTACATACTTACATACATACATATAAAAACATACGTATGTACTATCGAACAAACTGAATCATGACCCACCATGTGCTCATTTTCTAAAACGCGTCTATATACGCGTAGGTCGAAATTGGCTTGAACCTTCGTTTCCTTGGTAATGAACTTGTTATCTGTCATTATTGCGACAAATCTTTGTGCGCCAATACAATAATGCTTTGCTACCGTTTTCAACAGGCTCCGAGGCGTAGTGGGTTGATGTTACGACTGCGACGCGTCAGGAGCGGGTTCGATACCCACTCAGGGCATGGTTTATTCAGCCATTATAGGAAATAATGTAACTATAAAAATTAAATAATATAGGGTAACCAGCATAGTTATTACCCGGTTAAGGAATTGATACACAATTTTGGTCAATAGTATCTTTATTTAGTAAAACATTGACATAAACGCAACTTAAATATTCTTTCTAAAAGAACATCAATCCTTTGTTTCAATAACTTTATACTAATTCAATATAAAATACTTAAAAACCAGAAATACTAGCGAATACTGTTAATTCAAATGTGTTATCCTTAACAAATATTGCAACAAACTATTTCTTTTTCTTTTGAACTACACACCTGTCGCACAAACGTTGGACATGAGTTCTATAAATTAAAAATGTTACCAATATTCTAAAAGTGACATATATCGCAATTAATTTGAACTGGTTACTTTAGAAATTAAAATAAACGTATTATTCCTTAACATTGGCAATCACTGTATGATGGGCAATGACTATAATGGTTACCCTAATAGTTTCACAGATTTCTAAATGACGTGTTATTTGATATTTGACACAAATATGTTTTTTCGTAGTGAAAAGAGTTTAGACTATTTACATTCTACATTCAAATTAAGAGTGATTTATCGAAAACGTATCTACGCACTGTAATAACAAAGGTCAAAGTTGTATGTAGTCGTAGATACATCATAACACAGTCGTATGCATGTTTAAAATGTCCTAAGTGCAACTTTGACGATAGAGACGAAATTCTTACTGTTTTGACGGTGTCAAGCGAATTATCGGCAAAATGGGTCATGAATCAGTTGGTTCGATAGTACATACATACATACATACGTACATACTTACATACATACATATACAAACATACGTACATACGTACATACATACATACATACATACGTACGTACGTACACACATACATACGTAAATACATACATACAATGACATATGTATGTCATTGTATGTATTACTTATGTACTTATGTATGTACATATATACATTCTCACAAACTTTCAAATTTATAATATTAAGTAGGATTTCGGAAGCAACAAAACCTCTATTTGTTTCACAAATAATTCGGAACCATTATTCCATTTATTTTAGGTACATTATCCGATTGCCCTTTTTAAAATCCTTTATCCATTTTATTAATCGAATAGTATTTACTATTATTATAAGTTATTTTATACATAAGCGGACGAAAACACAACAAAATACTACGCAAACTATTACACCTACAACAACGATTGGCGACTTAATACTAAGCGGGACGCGGCCCGCGCGGCGCGGTAAAGTAGTATGACGTCACAGCCGCTCACGCGGCTGTTAGCGGGACTCGATATTTTTCGAAACTTTGAATGCTTATAAAATCAAAACTATTTGGTATTTTTGACTAAAACAAAAAGTAGTTTATATGTATACATACAGGCTATACTGTGTCAAAATTTCAAGCGATTTGGCATACCTAGTAACATTCTCCATTCATGGCAGATCTCTCGGAAACGTTCGGACAATCTAGCTCTTGTCCTATCAACAATACATAGTAATATGTCACTAGTGGCATATTGGCGTGTTGGCATATTGGCGTGCTGGCATATTGGCACATTCGCACATTGGCAAGTGTGTACAAACGTCTTGAGTGACTAATGGAATTGTCCGTGATTTGGTACTTAGATGATCTTGTGATTGTTTGTAGTGAATCTAGGTACAGTTTGGTTGATTATGTTGATTGTGTTCAATTCAAGTGTTATGGGAGTCGAGTACGTATGAAAAAATGAGATCAGAACATTTTGGAATTGATTGTTGCGTTATTTTTTGGTGGTACGATCGAAGAGAAGGTATAATAAAATTTATAATATAATGCTTTGTCATAATTTTGTCGTAAAATAAATCTTTTTCTAACTCAACGATTGTATTATTGTAACCATGGTATTTGTTATATTGAATATTATATAGAAGTTAAAGCATGCACACCTACAAGGGTCACTTTAAGAATCTTGTAATCTTTGACGATTTACAAAAGTCCGTCACATGAGCACCTGGACATTTCTCACGAAAACTAAAAGGGATTTTAAATTTGTATAAAAGAGAGGGTTTTGAATAAGTTTGAGAGTTGCCCTATTGGTCCAGGGGTGGAAGGAAAACAAAGATCTGACAGTTGCTGCACATCACACGGTCGGGGAAGACACGACTTACTGAAACAATATGAACACAACCGGGGGATGAAATAGAATTTACTAAAACAACAAGGAACGGTCGAAATCTTGAAGGAATCTTTGTTGAACAATAGAATTCTGATTAGAAGGTAACAAGTAATTAAGCTTGAGACGAAAGGTTAGACTTAGCTAATATTATTTGTTGAACAGTAAAATATTGGGTATAGACAGAGACTAATGAACGACACTTACTCTTATTCCTAAAATTCATTTGTTTAATTACTTTAAAGTTTCTGAAAATTTAGTTTAAAGAATAACTAGCTCTTGACTATAGTAATATGGCTAAAAACTAGCACAGTTTGTATTCCTGAGAGAATTCCGGGATAACTATCTTATGTTTTTTCCGGGTCTCAAACTATCTTTGAACAAAATTGCTTCAAAATTGGTTAGTATTTTAGGCAGAAAGAAAAGGCAGACAGACAGCTATTTTCGTATTTGTGTTAATCGTTGAGAGTAGGGATTTAACAGTTAGAGTTAAGAGTTTTTAACAGTTATTAGATATAATGCAAAAAAGTGAAAAAAACACCAAAATTAAGCCACTTTACTTAACAGATAGCAATTTAAAGATAGCAAAGTCTATAAAAAGTATAGATACACAGTATCGACACACAGATCTTGTAATGTTAATATCAGAATAATCAGCCAAAGCATCTGACGATGGTATTTATGTGAGCAATTGAACGTAATACGAAAGTGCTTAACATAATAACGTGAGGGGAATGTACTCGGTTATCGATGTCGTTATCACTCTGGATGAAGATATTTTAATATCCGATGTAACATTAACCCTTCCTAATGAATTTTTGGGAAAATATTTGAGTTTAAATTAACTTAATGCACATTTTTATCTGCTATCTTTATTCTACTTAGGCCCGTATTTATAGATTTAAAAAAAGTATTGCAATATGTAAAAAGGGGTTCAGAACGTTCTACTTGATTAATGCCAGTGTATATATCAATCCTTCAAGAGTGTACAGCAAATTTTGTTATACAGTGATAAAATTTAACGTATTGTAAACTGTCGATGACGATGCAATGCAAAACTGTCGATGCAATTTCCCTTACAAAAGTTCGTGCTGGGCAAGATAGTTTGTTTGTTTGTGTTTTTGTTTTTCAGAATTGATTAGTTTCTGTCACTAAAACAAGACGTAGAAAAGCGTTTTAAGTCTAGATTTTCCTTATATGTGCCAGACTAAAGAAATTCTCTCTTCTATCACTGCGTTATATTAGAAAATGAAAATTAAAAACAACGGTAGTGCCTTCTTCATATTATTATCTCTGATCAGATTTTACATACATACCATACTTAAATTGTCAAGCAGGCAATAGGCTCATTTCAAACACTTACGACAAACCTGAAACAATACAACTGAGCACAATGTATGTAATTTTTTGCCGTTTTGTTAACGTGTCTGTTTGCTTGTTCCAGGCCGACCTATCCTGCCGCAACACCAAGCAGCAGGTCGGCGCGTTATTCACACGCAGCAACTTCGTGACGCTCAAGTACGTCACCGACAACTGGGGGACCGACGCCAACGGGTTCCGGCTCGTCATCACCGCGGTCAAGGACCCCAGTGAGTATCATATGTGTTTGTTTACTACAGGTATTCAAAATGGAGAACAGATTTTCTTTTCAATTCTGGACAAACTTTGGTAAGAGAGATACCTATAAGCAAATATTTCTGTAAATGAAAACGAAAGGTTTAAGGGCTACTACACTCGCTCGAATACCAGAAACGATCTGACGCTGGCACACACCCCGGCCTAGCCAGGCAGCCGGTACTGTGTGTAGGAAGCCTTAACAATTTTGAACAGTTTTCGTTAGTTTATATATTAAATTTCAGCTTAGAGAGAGCTAATAAGAAAAAAATTGTTATAAAGGAAGCAGAATTAATTTCAGAATTATACAAAATAGATTATAACAATATAGAAGCCAATGCACAGAACGGAAACCTCTTATTCAATGTACACATAGCAAATTGCACAAAAAATATACAGTAAAATGGACTCCAGTTCAAAAATTGAAAGTGTTGAAACGTAAAATTGAATGACCGATAACGTGAAAATACTTCATCAAGTGATTTTCATAAAGCTTGATAACCGATGATTGATATTCATCAATTTTCATTTACTCTCCCAACGGTGCACGCAGCGTACATTTTATTGTATTTCGAAGTATATAATATCGTTCATTCAGATTTTTGTGAATTACTTTTTGAAAGCTCCTGTCTTTAACTATTTGTCGTTGTAGACTTTTTTTATTATTACTGTTTTAGCAGTTATTAAGACAGTTTTTTGATAGACTTCTTAAATGTTTACAAGAAGATTCAAAACCACTACTTACACATGTAAAATCACGCTTTTTACCACAATAATTTGAGTGGGCGAAGATTAAATAACGTCACTTGCTTAGACCTCTACAAACTTGTCTTGCTCCATACCCTAAATACGTGTTTCATGCAGTAGCCGAAACCAGGACCCCTCGTTTCCCAATCGTAACGGCAGAACCGGTTCAAGCATTTTTTCATAAAAGAAAACAAAAAAATGTCAACAACTGAATACTGAAGAATGCAGAAGCAAAAGCATTATAAACGTCTCAAACTAAATGCTTAATTACCAAGATGTTTGAGAACTGAAACAGTTATTACAACAGATCATAATACGAGTAACGGGAAGCGAGCCAACATTCAGACAAAACTTCAAGCAAATTACTTCCATTTTCACAGACGTACCGAAAGTGTTTAATAGCTTTACATTTTCGGAAGAAAAACAGACTGCCTTTGTGACCAAAACGGTACTATACTACTGCTGATCAAAAGGTTTTGGACTCCTGGACGCAATTCTCAGGTCGGATAAAGTGCTATTGGGTCGTTTCTAGTTCCTATTAGAACATTTTTGATAGTAGCTTGGAGTTACTCGTACGTAACGAGCCCGGTAAATAGCATGAGACTAAATTCGCAAAACGCAAAACTTAGGTATCTGGGGGCACGAAAGTGCCCCCGCAAGTCGAGCAAAAAAAAAAGCGGCACGGCACGTAACATCCTTTTCTCGAAGCAATTCGGGCTATTTTTGACACCCCTATAATATTTTATACACTTCTGCTTTTATTTTACCTTCAGGTATAACGATAGGAAAAACTCTTAAAGAAAGATTGAATGCACTTTAAAGCGATAGAGAAGGCAAATAGTCTTTGAGCTAGAGAAATGTATCTTTTGTTTTAATGATTCTGTCTGTTGCTTTGTTCGTCTGTGATACTCGGGATAAGAGTTAAGTAGTAGTTATTAATCCTTGCTGAATAATCTTTGCAACGAAACTTACAGCATTTATAGTAGTTAAAGTTTGCTCTCGGAAAACAGATAATTTAACGACATCGTTAGAGGTTATGAGAATGCGCTATAAAGCGATTATTTGAACTTGTGTTGTTCGGCGTTGTTGCAAAAAATATCGGTTATAGCGTTGAAGTTTCAACTTGATACATACCAAAGGATAACAGCTCCATCGGACACTGTTTTAAGAGAACCTTGAACAATAATCATTTAGGATAAATCTTTTTCATACTTTTCACGTTCCTGTGATGCGATTCTCTACCGTTATCAATTATCACCAACCTAAGCTATCGAGAAATGTAGTATCAAGCTCTGATCAAAATCAAATCATTTATTCATTTAGGTCAAATATTTACACTTAAGATAGTCGTTACAATTACTGAATCTTCGATGTCAGACGGCGACGCCTCGAGCGGGCGAAGTAAGAACTATTTTAGCAGAACGTTTTAAATGTCAAACTCACAATACTCGACGAAACCGACTGTAGATCATCGCGCTACTAATATTAGAGACTAATTTAGTGCTCCGATTTTTTCAATCTTTTCCTTTTCCTATAAAATAAATTCAAAATACCAATACCCATTTCCAATCACTATGAACATACGACGAAAAACCTCAAGATGAAGCAATATCTATCGCCTGGTGGCAATAAACGCAGGCAGAATACTCCTATATAAAAGGAATCAACCCCTTACCCTCTTTAATTTCGCCAAATGTTTATTTATTTGATCAAACAGACGACGGGCAGTTCGTTTGCACATTCCGCCCCTTTTTTATAAGAATTTATAGATTTTTTATTGCGCTGCCATGTTTAGTGGACCTGTTGAAAGTGGCTCGTGAATTACACGAATTTATTGCTTTTTAAACTACTTTTTGTAGGTAATTTAGTGAAAATGCATTGTTGGTTCGAATCAACTTTCTGTTTATACAGTCTTTATAGTAGCTAATTTTGATCTGGAAAAGTGTCCTAATTAGATTATAAGCTAGGACAAGAATCCAATAAAAAATATTGAGTTTCTCAAATTCACCACAAAAACACTAGGTAAATTAAATTATAATCACTATCATTCCACTTTTGCGCCTGGGTCTTTTCCCGTTCTTCTGCAAGAGGGGTGAAGTCGGCCACGCTTAGATCGAAATAAGGTTATAACGAACTTAAAATATTAAGCTACAATTTATCACCTTTTTCAAGTCATTCCCATAAAAAAGGAAAAACATACCTCTATCCAAAAATATCTTTGTCTTCAAATCGTCTTCGACAATGTAACAAAAAAACTAACTAAAACTAAACTACCAAAAAGTCCCTCTAACTGTTACACTCAGTGGCCAACTTCCTCCATAACTAAAACTACCACTTACTTGCCAATAAACATTCCAATCTGATAAAAATACAACATCCGTTAACATCCAATTCACTTCCTTCCCCCCTTTCCTTGCCTTTCCTTGCCCTCGTACGTTTTCCTGCTTCAACGCTTACCATTCATTGGTCGCAATTTCATTTGCCGTATCCAATTCGATAGTAAAAATAGGTTCTATCATGATCTTGAAGAAGATGGGAATTTTTTCTTCTGGATGTGGTGATTTTGGTGATTGAAATCCCACATGGAAATATGTACGTTTGATAAGTCTTTATATTGGTGGTTAATGGCTGCAGCTGTAAAATATTTTCAGGTCTTCTTTTTGATTTTCTGCTTTTCGCATTAATCTTTGGCTTACCTTCACCTAAAAAAATAATAATAAGTAGTTTAACAATAATCTTGGATGCCCTGAAAAAGATCCCTGTCCAAATATTTTTTTTTTGTTACAACCAAAATGATGCGTTGTTAAAATTATAAAAACGCCGATAACTTCAGTATTTAATAAAAACGGTAATTAACGTGATCGTTAAGCTTTTAATGATGAACCCTTTGAACATGATCACGAGTTACATTCAATTTTGTACATTACACTGATGGGCATTTTTTACGTTCCGTGCGAACATTATTGATATTGCTTTAAAGAATTTATTATATTTGAAAAGTGTATTTTCATTTGACTTAACGCTTTAAAGTACAGCTCCAATATTCCATCTTTCGAACCCCTATATTCTGAGGCATATAACTATTATGTTACCGAAAAATTATTTGAATTCAATTGAAATGTTTATTTCTTACTACTTCTACCTTACTTTGTTCTGAAACTAAACAAAAATATTCTATATTTCTGATTTCTCTGCGTTACTAAGAAAAAACTTCAAAAATATCTAGAACATTTTACAACAGCGAACTAAACTATCAAGTCTCAAGATAAAGATTCCAACTATAAAGGGAATAAATCCATCCAATAGTAATTGAGACAAAAATGTCATCAAATAAGATAAAACAAAAAGATTCATCGTACATATCAAAGGCGAAGCGTCTCCAAAATTTAATTACGTGCGTTACATCTCTTTCGCACAAGTATGCATATGAATAAGACAGACAAAGGAAGCAATTAACTTGTCTAAAAACACTGAAGCAGAATCGTTTGTTTCGTACACCTCTGTACAAACAGAAGGAAATTTGATTTTCCACTTGACTGAGTGGAAAAACATAGTCGAAAGGATTTAGGGGCATGTGAGGACCTTAGGCGGATCAGAGTGAAGATGTACACGGTTGGGAACATGAAGGTACAGTTTAATGGGTTTATTCAATGTCGATAGTCGGTGTTGCGGACGATTTATTGGGCTTCTGGATATTGTATTTTGGATTGGAACAATGATTTTGTGTAGGATATTTTGGTCAAATTTTAGGGAAGTTTATAATAGGAGTTTTAGTGTCGTGTACTGCTGCTTTTGAAAGGAACTTTGGTGTGCCAATTTTCTCTTGATCATATTGACAATTATTATCATTGCTAATTAGATCAAGAAAAATGTAAGACCTACCTAAGATACTAATAAAAATTTTTGTGAACAACACAATGGCTGCTTCCAAATAATTAGGTTTGATGTCAACACAACGCATTATTATGGGACATATCGACCTGTAAATTAATTTAGAAATTATTTCACCAAATCCTCTTACTTCTAAATTGTATATCTACAAACACAACACAATTTTTTGCCGAAAACTCAATACACACCTTATCAAAAGCCTTTGTAAGGTCAAGAAATAACTTTGCTTTTGTGCGAATCTTCATTCTCGAAGAATTCCGGATCGAGTGGGAATATCTCCCGCCCGCTCGACTGTAAACTATGTACAATGATACATGAGGCCGAATCGAAAGAGAACCCGATGAAAATTCATCTGATAATGTTTGAAAAGCTTTTCGATTATATGTGAAGAAATAAAGAAACGTACTTGTTTTTCTTCTCAATTCGAGTGTAATGTTACATTATCTAAAAAGGGTAAAATGACAGAATAGAATAGATGCTTTTATTTATAAATGATGAGTTACACAACAATGGCAATACTGCTAACTTATATAGTTCAGTTAAAAGGTTTTTCTAGCCTAAACTTACACATGAAAATCTTAAAATTTGTATTATAACCCACGAATAACTATTATCGGTAAAGCCTATCCCATTGATAAGGTTAGAAGTTATAACTTTGATTAAAAAGTTTAAGACAAACCTTTATTGTAATAAACTTAAATAACAAAATTAAAATTAGCAATTTTATTTACAACAAAATCAACAACTTATTTTCTTAAAGTCAAGTTCCACACTTAAACCGCTTGTTTATCGCGGGGACTTCTACAAACATACAAACAACTAACACAAAGTACAACCAGACCCGAAACAATTATTTGTAGATCGCACGAATAATTGCCCTGTGTAGAAATCGACCTCTCGACGCAACGGTAGCGGCGTGGTGACCTCAACCTCTGCGCCAGTTTGGTCAATTTGGCAACAAAAAGTCAAATATAATCTGATTCCCAGGTATTATGTCAGATCATTAAAAACAATATGTGTATCGAATGGCATTTATCGAGGCAATAAACCAGGCACATTAAATTGATCTGGACTGGATGACGGGCCGTATCATTTTTATGTGATTCCCATTAAAACTGGAGCTGTCTATGACGACATTGAAAATATCAAGTTATTGCCTATAAATCGTTTGTGCGAAATGGATCGTAAAATTAATAATGTAGTTGATATTGTTGAAGGAAATGGTGATTATGTTTCTTCTGTTGCTGCTACTGATATTTGCATTACCATTGCCGTAATAGCATTTATGAATTTGTCAATATAAATCAGACTTAGGACGATATTTTAAAGAGGTACTTTTTATATTGACTGATATGCTTTTAATAATAAATAGCTACCTTTACGCAAGTACATTAAAATTTGAAGTAGGTCTGCCTACTTTAGAAAAATACATGATGACAAAAAAAAACGTTTGTATTGACTGTTGTGCTGTAAATAATAAATAGCAGTATTTACACATGTATCTTAAAACATGACTATATTCTCTAAAAGGCTAGACTCTAGGAAATTTACGATGCAAAAAAGCAAAACAGTGGAAATTCTATAAGGCGTCAAATAACTTAAATCACAGCTACAAAATCTAAGCGCTACTCTATAAAATCACAAGCAAGAGTTTAAATCAAACCTTAAAAAACCAAGAGCAAAAATCCCTTCTAAAAGAACGATAGTAGTAAAAGCCACAACATTAAAAGCAAAAAATCCATTTAAAAAGAACAGGCAATTCACACAACAAGACCACCTCAAAAGATAGAAATCAAAGAAAACGAATCAAATACTCTTGCATGTGTTGCAACTAAGTCTATAGCGTGGATAATAGAGTGTGGCGAACTTCTCCCATTAGAACATACTTGTGCCAAGTTGGTGGTCGAGTCCTCACGGCCGTCACTCGAGTAGTTCTTTGCTAAGATTGCCGCTCCTCAAACAACTTGCTCGAATTTGTTCTTCGTTTTCTTACGTTGATGGGATTTGTTTGTTACTTGTTATTGATTTGGTAGCATGTGGGAGATTTAGCTTTGGGAGGAAAGTATATGTAGTGGGAAGTTTTTTAAAATTTATTGTGATAGAAATTTTTTCGCAAGGTCATTTTTATAGATAAAAAACGTAGTCAAATACATGTCGAAAAGTAAATCAAAAGTGTATAAAAACTTGTCCCATTGTTGGCCTAACTGTTTCATTGGTTTCTATTCTAGGCCGTTACCTGCCAACCACATCTAAGTAAATTACTAGCTTTCGAAGAACCCCTTATAAACCGTGTTCCAGATTCCAATTTCCAGCGTAAATCATCCTTTGACTCACCTAAAATATTTGACGTACAATTCACAAACTTAATTTACAAACTAAAGTTTAAACTGATTACTGAAACTTCAGCTGAAAGCTCCGACTGTTTATACAATTTTTCCTTTGTACCCGCAAATTCTATTCGTGATCCAACACGAATTCTTCATTAAACATCATCTTCAACTCTCAAACAATGCGTTTGAAATTATCCTCGCAGTTTTAAAATTCTCGACGGTACAAGGCTCACAAAGCGCAATATGTTAAGCGCTCACGTGCCATTGAATTATGCAACAAAAACGCGCGTTGCCACACCGCCCGAGACGCCGGAATAAAATTTTAAACAATGCATTTCATACATGCCGCCGTGAACACAAACGTGCTACCCTTATCGCTTACCTCTGCCTGCGTCCTCTACGTACACGCCGCGGGGAGGAACAATCCCCCTTTTAACATCAAAAGCTTCTTGAACATCTCCAGCGTCTGTTTTGCTTTCTGAAAGAAATGTTATAGCTTTTAGAAGGACGCAATTAAAGGTTGTTGGAGGGCGATTAGCATTAACCGTATCTGTGAGTCGTTACGGGCGTGCTATTGTTCGTTTTTTGGTAGAATTTTCCCCGGGATGAATGCCCAATTTTGCTCCAGCCACAGTCAGCAGTTTGATTGTCCAGTTGTAAGTGACAGGTTTTAAATACGTGGATATATTTTTAACGGATAAATGTTTGGTGTTTTCGTTGTTTTGTTTTCGGAGTATTGTTGGGTTTGCAGTTTGATTCGTAAATGTTCTGTTCAACGCTGATGTTATTTCAGTGTTGTTTAGTATTTTTGGTTTTTAATATTCTATTGTTTGTATATTTTGTGGCTTTATCATATTGTAGTATTCACGTTTTGTGGTCAATCGCCGTTATTTTTATTAACCGACTTCAAAAAACGGGGAGGTTCTCAATTCGACTGTATTTTTTTTTGCATTTTATCAGTACTAGGTATTTTGTGTCTCGAATTATTTTACTAAAAATTCCTCACGATTTTAGAACTTGTGTCGTAGAATTTGCATTTATGTTGTCCCTGATCGCAAATTTCTTAGCATTACTGACTACCTCACATTGGGCAAGCGTGAACAGTCCCTTTTAACTTCAACCAGCATACTACAAGAACACTTTCAACTCATGAGTTGGAAGAAGACAGAAAACATTATAATGCGAAGATATGTCTTCGCCTTATAAAGCGTAATACCTATTTAAAAGTAAAAAAGCAATTTTGACTACTCAAAAAAAAAATACCGAATATCGCAAATGGTTCACCACCATCTTGATCCAAAATAAATGATTATATCAATAAGAACCCACAGCAAACAGTGAGCGATAACATTAATAGTAATAAGTGCAAACACAATAAGTGCTTATCGCTATAACGTTACTTCCCTCCCTCAGACATTTCCCCAGATCTCCCTTCATTTCTCGATCAACAAGTCTTATTATTCTTACCGATTTGTTAATGAAAAGACCTCGATGGAGAAAAACGCTACGAAATAAATATTTTTTACATTTTTGGTACAGTTTTTGGGTATTGAAAGCAATGTTAGGCAGATTGGTATTGTATAAGTGGTCTTGATTAATATTTTAATTTAAAGTATTTTGATCAGTACAGCGGATAAATAAACACTGAAATTATTGTAAGCGGAAAAAATATTACGTTGGCCAACCTTTTTGTTAAAGATAGCGTCGATATTTTTCCTTTGTAAAAACATTTTTGTTATAGAGAAATGTTAATCCCTTTGGATATTTCGGACATCTTATTTAATAAGAATAATGCCAAAGATTTCCTAGCCCTATCTAGAAAGCTACAAAAGGATATGAGTCTATAGCAGCTCCGTAGTAGAGAATTAGGCTGCAATAGAATATGTATATTTGTTCTAAACCTGTTTAAAGGTCCCACCGCTAGACTAAGACGTCCTCATTCTAAAACAAGTGACAAGAATCATTTTCTCTTTAACATTTCATAAATATTTTCACTCCAACTTTTGCTTCTCACAAACTAATGAAATAAATGTCTCAGAAATCTCGTGGAACACAATCATTCGTACGTTTTCCTTCAGCGATCAGACGCAGGCTTTCAGGTCAGTTCGCTTCGTTGCTTATAGCTTTACGTTCACGTTTTATACGATACACCATTGGAAAACGAGTATTCATTTCATCTGGTGTACGTATGTATGTATGTATGTATGTATGTATGTATGTATGTATGTATGTATGTATGTATGTATGTATGTATGCTTCGAGATGAAATACGTGTGCTACTTGATTTGTAAGCGATATTGCAAAGGTTTCATCTTGTATGTTTATTTTTAGAGTTTCTGCTGAATTCTGTTAGCTGTTTAAATATTTAGCTATAGTTTGTTGAAGCTAGGTACGTCGCAGGAAAACTTATAAGATAATATGTCATAATTATAATACGTTTGTACCGAAGAACATTGAATCGTTTCGCTCCTTACGCTGCATTGGCCGCATGTCCACTGACATAGTCAATCCTATTGCATTTCTTTTCAATTCTATGGTCTACTCACTGTCCAAAAATCTGTATAAGTATTCCACCGGTAATTGTGGGTATGGCAGACTTATAATAATATGTATCTTTGTAAAGTCTCCACGACACCAGTTTATTTTTAGCTTTTTACTTAACAATTCAATAAAAGACTATCTTTTTCAACGAAGGTACTTATGGGTAATTTCTACAAATGGGGTTTGATGAGCAACAGGGTCATAAAGCCTCGTACCCACCAAGAATAATTCTGTAAATGTATGTTAGATTTCCTTATTGTTCCAGAACACGGTTGCAAGGAGTTCAGATGTAAGCAGCGTGAGTTCTGCGTCAGCGCAGACCTCACCTGCGACGGCGTTGACCACTGCGCCGATGGCTCCGATGAAGATACCGCTGCTCTTTGCCCAGGTACGACTTCCAGTTTAAATATTCTACTTTTGTTAGAAATCCAGGATTTGAGGGTCAATTAAGAAAGGCAAGAAATTGATTCAAGTGACTTACTGTTTAACACGCTTAATTTAAAACCTTGTTCTCATGACTTGGAATCAAGTTGCAGGGGGAACCAAACGGATTTTTTCGATCACAAAACCTATTTTTCAACTAAGCGCCTGTATAACTAGTAAATGTTTTAGGGTTCGGGGTTTGTCACGCCATTTAACCTACTTGTTTTTAACCGGGTTCGAATCCCACGGTCATTGGGAGATTCTGCAGATAGCTAACTTAGGGTAAGCTAAGATCGTTTCAGTTAAAGTCATTCTTTACTCGATACGGGTACTTAGAAATACAAATTACAATCTACTATCAGCTTAAACAAATGAAGAAGAGGAGCCCCAACAATAGTAATATGGTTTGTTATTCCAGAGAGTGGCGGTAGCGGCGCGAGCGGTGCGTGGGTGGCGATCGGCGCAGGCGGCGCGGCGCTAGCGGCTACTGTGGCCGCCGCCGCCGCCTGCTGCGTGTGTCGGCGCCGCGCCAACAACCAGCGCACGCGTTTACATTGTGAGTATGCCCTGCAAAGCCTGCAGACGCAGAAGCTCTTCATGGCACAAGAAGACGAGGAGAAGCTCGAGGCAGAGACCGTCCTGTGTGACAAAAAACTAGACGATCACAATCTCTTCAATGACAACTGATAACACAATGGCAGAAGAGATAATAATGTACATATCTGTAGAAGAATATTCGTACCCTGAAGTAACTCCTCAATGTGACAAAGGCAAGAGAGAAGCCAAGTTTTAATCTCAAGCCAAATTATTTAACTATACTTATATTAAAATGTCGACTGTGCAAATAAATAAAATATAATATTGTCGTCGATCCCGGTACCCGCAGGTCAGGCTTACCTCGCGGGACCACCGGCTTTTATACCTAAACTTTGTTATCTATTTATCTATTTTTCTTGATAATAATAAACTATTTTATGTTGGATTTTATAAATGTACATAAGATTGTTTTATTGACAATAAAGCATTGATATGTGTCGCTGAGAGTAGCGCGTAGACGTAGCTGTGCGTGTGGCGATGTGGGTACTAATGGGTGGTGTCTGCCAGCAGTGCAAGAGATGGCGAGCAGTAACGGCGGCGGCGGCGGCGGGTGCGCGGGCGGCGAGGGCGCGACGCGGCTGCCGGGAAACCCGCCGCTCCCTGCGGGCCCGTGCGGGGCGGCGCGGGCGGGCCGCCTGCGGCGAGCGGCTTGAGCGCCGCGCCGCATAAGGACGAGTGGTTCGTCTAGCGGCCCGGGGCCCGCAGGGGGGGGTCCGCCCGCCCCCGCAGCCCGCGTCCCGCGCGGTACCTCCGCGTACCGCCCGAGACGCCGGCGCAATATTCGGTGTTACGCAATGTAAATTTATCGATATGACATTAAACATTTTTGGCTTATCGTTCGTATGTTATTGGGTTGTCATTTCGAAGTCTCGAACGCCCACCACTCCCATCCTTGGTTTTGTAAACGTGTGTAAACAGGTTGTAACTTCAGCGACTATAGATATTATAGAGAATAATTGTAATCATCAAAATAAATAAGTTTTTCGTATGAGTTTTGAAAATTGCTATTTATTCCTAGTCCCCTTAGGATCCACATCCTTGCCAACCATTCCTGTCGAGAATCTGCGAGAGTTTTCAAAAAGCCTGACATCAACTAACTCTGACGCGACGTCATTCGTTTTGAAAACAATGGGTGCCTTTATAATTCTGTATTCGGCTTTTGTTTTCAAGATAATAGCTTAATACAACTTGAATTTCTTCAGCTTGAGTTCTGTCTACTAAAAAGTACCATGGACAATATTATCTCTCATCAACTATTGTGTTACAATTTATAAAAGCTGGTAAAAAATACTAAAATTCAGTATTAAAAAGGCACCTAAATAAAAATATAAAGAAACACGTGAAATGAAAACAACGACATGACACCTAATACATAAACAACGAACTCATCAAATCAATGCCATCAGAATTGTTTAGTACGTAAGTATGAAATCAGAGAAAGAATTTATAAGTACAAAGCTATAAAGAAGAAGAACATATGACGAAGACAGAAGTAGGTAATAAGTAAAAATTTTAGCAATTTTATCGAGTGAAAGAGAACTTCTTAACCATGTTAGTTTATTCAGTAGATCCTTGAAATTGTGCTTGATTTCGAAAGGGTCCGAGTTCTAGAAAAGGTTAACAAACGCTGTTCAATGGAATGATTTTTGTATGTAAATGACAACATATATCATCGATTATGTCTAGGAAAGAAGGAAAGCTTAATATAACTTGCATATTACTTAGCATATCAGTACAAGCTTAGTAATGAAAATACAAAAATATGCTAGACACTAAGAAAAGATCTAAAGACTCTATTTTATAAAGACAGGATTGTACTGAAAACGTAGCGGTGCGTAAAAGTAAAGCTGTCCGCTCCGACTAGTTTTAATCTTAAACGCTGCAGTAGAGATTGAAAGAATATAATAATTCTTTGTATTGCAACTCTTGTATAGCATCTGGGAGAAGTAATTCTGATACTGTTAGGCCGGATCCTGGTATTTATAGAAAGTTTTTAAGGAAAATTTGTGATGTATTAACTGAGGTCCCGCAAGACTCAGAACATATGGAGATTACTTAAATTGAGCAAACAAATCGAGTAAAAATCAGGCTACGATAGAAAAAAGCTGTAGAATTTATGTATTATATAAATTGTGCAAAAATCAACGCATACGCGGCTAAAATAAGGGGTCATAGCAGCTAGTTCTAAATAAAAAAGGGTATAAAACATTCGGAGTATATTTACAAAATTCACATAAAATTAAGAGAGAATTAAAAACACGGTTCTTCATTAGAACATTTTAAAGGTACACATGTTCATCCAATTAACCCAAATAAGATGTGACCGGGTAAAAGGGTTTCCGAGGTTCCCGAGTAATGAAAGGATGACACTTTTTGAATTTAAGTGCAAAAAAACCCGTGTTTCAGGCTAAAAAGTAATTTATTAAGGTTGTGTACCGATGTACCGATGTTTTGGGACACAGTACCTATATGGAAAAAATGAGGAATCATTTGTTTTTTTCAATTGCGTATTCTTGCCTGAATCCCGAAATCATGCAGCCATTGTGTTCGGAGTAACATTGATCGGTTTTAAAGTTTTTGCTTATATCTAATATAATACTATTGTGTTAGGTTAGTTTTCACGTTATCACTGGAGTTGAGGTTGCCGAGGTTGACGTTGGAAACCTTTACGTAATTGTTGTCGGAAATATGGAAAGTCATTTTATTACTAATAGTTCACTTAAAAAAAGGAAATTTATGGAAAGTCTTAAAAAAATTAGAATTTTATGATTCATATTTTTAGTATTAATGTAGCTAGAGCGTGTAATATATTTGATATATTATTTGAGTTTCGCTCAGAATACTTCGATTTGGAACGGGAAGGCTTAAAAGATTTTATTAGCAGTTAGGTAGGTATGTATCTATGTATAAAAAATAATTTAGCTCTAAAAGATACTAAAGGAGTATGCTTGAATTATGAAAAGCTATCTGTTAAAGCAATTGAACATTTTGGGTTCGATTCCCAGGCCTAATAAATATTAGCGGAGAAAAAATTGTAGTATTAAAGTTGTCAGCTATACATTTTACAAATATGAAGAAAACTTTAATTAATTTATTTACTAGATCCTGTTTTAGAGAAATAATATATATTTTTTAAAAATCTCGCTTAGCGCCACCTTGTTGGCATTGCACGCAACTCGAATGAATAATTGGAGTAGTTGCGAGAAAGGACTGATAAAACAACAGATGGCGTTAATAGAGAAAATCCGTAATACATGTAAGACGAAATTATGAGGATTTGTAATTAAAGAAAATATTCTTGATGAAACTATTATTTAATACCCTTTATAATGTTATAATAAGAGTAATAAAATATTCGTTTAAACTTTTCGCGGCATGGTATTTTTAATTAACTGCATTACCGTCGTGCGCCGCGTTGGAATAATTAAGTAGGATTATTGTATTTAGCGCCACCTAGCGCTAAGTAGTCAAACTACCAGAACCAGTTTTACCGCAACTGCTTGCGGCAGACAGCTTCCGTCTTGAGTCAATGAAATAAAAAGCTCGTAAACTTTATTAAACAAGTTTTGAATGAAAAATAACAAAATGCATTGCAATTTAACTCTACACAATTACTCATAAGTTTAATAATTTTCCTTGTTGCTTAGAAAACAGGAAAAATAACGTTTTTACAAAAATATATAAGTAAGTTTCATGACCGGTTCGTTTCTCGAAACTCGAAGCTTTACTTCGCTTGTCTGTCAGTCGCTCGCGCGTCGCGTTTCGTGTTGTACGTTACGTATGTACTCCGCCGGCCATTATTCCGTGCGTAAACTTTTTCGTTGATTTATGAAGTGTTATTTTTTACTTTTACCAAGTTTTCTTGTTTAAATAAGTGTATTATAACCTCAAAATATAGTGTTTGTGTTACTATTATGTAGTAGTCACTCATAATTAGTGATATCTAGTGTTATTTTGTGAAAATAATGTGCAAATAACGGTTGTTTTGTTCAAAATTGTGAAGTGTTTGTGTTATTTTCGTTGTGTTAGTGTGTGATGGTTTAGGATGCGGTGGCAGTGGCTGTTGGTGGCCCTGCTGGTGACAGCAGTCACCATCAAGGCGAAGAAACATCGGCACAACAAGCCTGGTTAGTTGACAAACACTATTTTCGTGTATATTTGTGGATATATTTGCCTGAGTTTTCCTTCAATTTCAAACCTACCTTTTGTTAGACATAGCCTTCTAAAACACAGGTAAGTATTTACCTGATCTCTGACCAATCTTTCTTTGGTTTTAATTCAAAAAAGATTGATCGAAGATTAAAATTACTCTAGAAACTGCGAAAGGCCTACTGACGCCGCAAATCCTTCATAAATTGACATAACACGGGTAACCTATAAATATAAACAAGATAAAAAAAAACATTACAGAGGTATGTAGGTAGTTTGGCACCTAGATAGGTACCAAACTACAAACCTAAAAAAAACCTAAAAAAACTGACACGAAAAAAAACCATATTCATTACCTACCTGCTACCTACTGTCGCGTTGATTTTGAGTCCTAGCATCTACGAACTCATGCAATGAAAGTACGTAGGTAGCTACCTACCTAATTCAATTCAAATTCTTTAGTTGTGAATATGGTAAAGATACGTTTAATAAAGTACCTACCTACCCCTAAGATTTAAACCCCATAATGCTTATAAAGTGCTAAGTAGAAACTGTGAGATAAAACCTCGCTTCTTTTACTGTAAAAGGCGCGTAACGGATTAGATTAAAAGACTGGCTGTCTCTATGGTCCCATATCCCATGCACTTATACCATAAGTATTGAGCTGTCTCCATAGTCTCACATGCACTTATACCATAAGTATTGAGAGGAATCTCATACCGTGCTATGGGTTTCTTAGATTAGTAGCTGAGCAGTGAGCAGTACAGTTGTGCAGCCTTTGTACCTACAGTCAATTCATAGGTAGATGAACGCTTAGTGGTGTTTCAGCTGCCTTGCTTATGAAGACGCGAAGGTCCCGGTTTCCTGATTACGATACTTAAGTAAATCATAGAAGAAAAATGTAGATTCATTAATAGGTCACTCATAAGTAGTCATAAAATAAAGAACAGTAAAAAAGTTACATTCTTGTCGTCAATCTAAAATCTATCGAGTAAAAAATATTTACCCTAATGCTACCACCACAAAAGACATTTAAAATCAAAAACAAATAAACTCCCAATAATGGTCGCGTTCTATTTAATTAGTGTCCAATGTCAGCATCACCGACATACCACTGATCCTTTCCGAGAACACCTATGAGATGAACAACGATATAGAGAACAAGCTTAGAATAGTTACTTTGTGTTAGAAATAGAGCGGTGATACGTGGCAAATTATAGCGCTTACACAACCTATTATACTAACTAAAATCATCGGTATGTGTGTAGCTTAGCCAGTACGTTGGTGATAGCATATAGTCTTAAGTAACTACACAGTTCGACACTACAAACAAAATGAAATCGAATCGGAATCGTTTTTCTATAGGTAACTCACTTATAATTATGGATAGATACCTTAACAGACATGGTTTAACTTGCCCAGCAGTGGAATGGAGTAGTTTCTCTTCCCGGGTGACAAAAAGATTATACCTAGGTACCTCCAGTACACAAACATACCTATTAGGTAGATACTTACCCACGTACGGAATGATTTAAAATACTTTTACAAAGCTTGTTCTCCACACGATTATTCATTCATGTGTTTGCAGTGTCTAATGTAAATGACCTAAATGGATCAGCGGTGCGAGTGGACGACTTTATTAATATCGTTACCGGGAAGTCGCGGGTTCGATTACTGGCGCAAATCACGTTCGTTCAGTTTAATTTAACTTGATTAGAACCGGTTTTAGAATAGATCTGATTACATGATCGTGTTTAGATTTTGAAAAACAAACCGGCCATGTTTATAAATGTTTGTGTACCATACGTAATGTACTGCACTGTTGGGTATCGTAGATTTAATTCATATGATAATGTACTCGAATACTGTACTTGTGGATATAAAAGTAGTTCCCACCATCCATTTACTTTACTTATTAAGTATACTGTTGTATATGAGTTTTCTCCCTGAAAGATATTATGAGTTTAACCTATTACCTACGTACCTATTTTTCTTCTTATGGGCAGGGAATGTTGAATGAATTTTAAGATAAAGAAGATAAGTTCTAGATATTATACATAACCTTTCTAATAGCCAAGAAATTCTATTTGAAAGCTACTTGATCCCTACTTACAATAGCGTTGAAACCGTTCCATAGTCTTGCATATCATAATCTATACCTACTAATATTATAAAGCCCAGCTCTACCAACTATAGTTGCTTCAATACAACAATAATTCTTACCAATTTCAGTATGAAAAGACACATTTTCCCACATAAATAGCTAATAAATAAACTAACTGCAGCAATAAATAGTTAATGGTAGCTAACAATGAAACGGACCATTGACTTCAGATAATATCTACGTCTTCCTACACTCGTAAAATGGAGAATTTTAATCAAATATCGTGTTTTATTTATTGAAGTGATTTTACTGATTTGTTGAGGCATTTTTTGGTTTTGATTTTGAGATTAAAATGTTTTTGAGGGATGAAGAAGACATTATTTTATGCAGGTAATATGGTGTAACGAAAAATATTTAGGAAAATAGGTTGGTAATTTGTTTAGAGTTATCGGAAGTATAAAAAAAGAGAAATTATTAATTGAAGCGGATATTACGCATCGAAAGAACTGAAATCAGACTTATATCCGGTTGCATGAACATAATTTCAGATTCCCAAATGAAATTTAAATACCTATCATAATAATAATTAAGACCGATCTTGGTATTCTTTTTTTTCATATTCATCTAACTATACTCTGTTTCTTACGTTTTATAAACAACTACCAAATAGTTCTGTTAATCAATTAGGCCATAAAAGCTTGCATCCGGAGGAAGGCTAGTTTTTCAAAAACGCAGGCAAAAGCTTGTAAACCTATTTACGGAACAAAATTGCATATTTTACATAAAATAAGCTACACTTAGCACAACTTCGTTATATATTCACGCTTACTATGTAGCGACAGGTACGGCAGGTCATTAGCTAATTGCTTAACACCACAGTTTACGATTTGCGCCGGTTATGCCTTTAATAATGGCTTAAGTACTGCTTGTGTTATGTAGCACATAAAATATGCTTTATTTAGCATAATATAACAGCCTTAAATGGGGAGACAGGGTTGTTGTAATTACCTACGTACCTCACTGTTTTAAAAAATGACAACCTAGAGTTAAAACTGTTAAAATCACTTGAAAGTCTTTGAGAAGGCTTAACAACTTATGTTAACTGCTATTTTTTTTTTACTTGACCGTGTCCCACTGCAAGGGTACCAGTAAACAATTAAATATTTGCTAACAATTATTCGTTCTAATGACAGTATTGAGCTAAAAAATATGCTTAAATACCTATGCTATAAAAAAATAGGTTTTTTTCTTAGAAGGCCTTCCCTCATTTAGTCTTGCACCAGTGTTCTCGTTGGTCGTGTTGATGACTGCTCTACCTTGCCCTACCTATAAGAAGGATAAGATAAGAGTGTATTTGTGTATTGGATATTTGGACCCAATAAACAAACTTTTGCACAGTTGTCTAGTTTCATCAACAATTGGCCATCTGGTAGTAAGTAAACAGATTCCTTAATACTTAGCTTTTTTCGCTTAATCTACAAACAAGCTGATAAAAGTCGCCATCTATTGGATTATAGGTAAATGCAAGTTAACTGAGACATGATTAGACTTAATGACAAGTAATAACTGACAGTAGTTGTGTACGTTACGCTAGCAAGAAAGTGTCACCTAGAGTGATATAAGTAGAACGTATAATTAGTGCGCAATCTGCTGTAAATGTGCGCCGCATAAAAAAATTGTGCGTGTTGTAGTTTTGAAAAAAAAACGTAAAAACGATTCCTGCTGGAGTAACGTTGTTCTAGCAAGAAAATTCTAGACGAATTATCGGAGAGATAAAATACATACATGGGCAGAGAGCTTATATTTGTGCAAGTATGTGCGCCATAAATATAATTTGTGCGTCTTCAGGTTTTCGAGATATTGCGTTTCTCGCTGCAGTAACGTTTTGCAAATTCGTGTATCTCCAAGACCATTTTATGTGCGCCTGTAGAATGAACATACACGAATAGCTCTTAATTTGTGCATATTTGTGACATAATTAGATGCCAGATAATATTTATAATTTTCAAGTAATCGCGCTTTATTGAAAACTTAAAAAAATATTGTAGCGCCTAAATGAGAAGACGTATAAGCTCGCTAAAAACTGTATTCGTTCCATCTTTTTGTTTATAATTACCATAAAAAGTTTCAAAACAGAACCTACAAGCGTTAATGAATAATATTACTAAAAGTCGAAACGACGGCATCATAACTTTGACGCCAACAAACAAGAAACTGGCTCAACCTAAGATGTGTAGATGTAAACCAAAAATTAGTGCATTTATCAAATAATATATAGTAAAAATATCCAGCTTCAACTGTTTCGTGTTAAGTAAATATTAATATCAAACCAAAACAGTTATTCAGCGCAGGTTATCCGACCAAATTCGAATGACTACAAAAAAGCGACGGATTCATACGTATCGATGACCTCCTTTATTAAACGTATTACACCTAAACTGTGTTCGTACAGTCACGCTCAAATGTTCGTTGGGAATTATTATTACAATGACCTAATAAAAATATAATATATGTAATATACCTAGGTATTAAATGTACTTTCTGATCATATGAAATCAAAGAGCTTGTTGGTTTAAAAAAATATTATTTTTATTATCATAATCATGATTCTTAAAGTAATTATGGCAACAAATCACAGATCAAATTTTCTACCTATAAATATTAGAACAAACATTGTTCAATTAAACTATTTGTACCTTGTATAGTCATTTGGTATTATTTAAAATCACAGATCAGTTTTTCATTTACTTAAGTACACAAACAATAAAATCACTTAAAGTAGTTCAGTACCATCATGGCGTGAAATTTAAATATTAAGTAGTTGTTGTTTTGGCCGAGATATAATTATGTTTTGGTTAGGTATGATTATATAGTACGCGAACGTAATAAAAACCTATAGAGCGTTATATTTTGTTATCAATTTATGTTTTTTAAAGAATAGCCGGATTTGAAAACTTCAACTCAAGTTTCACATATCGGGCTGCTTAGGTTTGGGTTTTCAAATTAGGCAATTAATAAAAGGATAAAAAAGAATAATAATTTTAACCGGTCTATACTACGTTCGCGTATCATACTATCATACCCAAAACTAAATTATATCTCGGCCAACAAATGATGTACATAATCGTGCGCAAAGTTACCGGAACAGCTAGAATAGAATGATAGAAGAATAGGTATGTTTAATTTAATCAAAAGTTATTTATTTTTAACTATTTTCTACTGCACTGTACTCGGGCACAATACGTTTCAACCAGTTAGCGAGTAAAGTTAAGAAGGTCATCGACACGTATGAATCCGTCGCTTTTTTGTAGTCATTCGAATTTGGTCGGATAACCTGCGCTGAATAACTGTTTTGGTTTGATATTAATATTTACTTAACACGAAACAGTTGAAGCTGGATATTTTTACTATATATTATTTGATAAATGCACTAATTTTTGGTTTACATCTACACATCTTAGGTTGAGCCAGTTTCTTGTTTGTTGGCGTCAAAGTTATGATGCCGTCGTTTCGACTTTTAGTAATATTATTCATTAACGCTTGTAGGTTCTGTTTTGAAACTTTTTATGGTAATTATAAACAAAAAGATGGAACGAATACAGTTTTTAGCGAGCTTATACGTCTTCTCATTTAGGCGCTACAATATTTTTTTAAGTTTTCAATAAAGCGCGATTACTTGAAAATTATAAATATTATCTGGCATCTAATTATGTCACAAATATGCACAAATTAAGAGCTATTCGTGTATGTTCATTCTACAGGCGCACATAAAATGGTCTTGGAGATACACGAATTTGCAAAACGTTACTGCAGCGAGAAACGCAATATCTCGAAAACCTGAAGACGCACAAATTATATTTATGGCGCACATACTTGCACAAATATAAGCTCTCTGCCCATGTATGTATTTTATCTCTCCGATAATTCGTCTAGAATTTTCTTGCTAGAACAACGTTACTCCAGCAGGAATCGTTTTTACGTTTTTTTTTCAAAACTACAACATGCACAATTTTTTTATGCGGCGCACATTTACAGCAGATTGCGCACTAATTATACGTTCTACTTATATCACTCTAGGTGACACTTTCTTGCTGGCGTAACGTACACACAGTAGTTATGTGCGTTGAAATCAATCTGGCGGCGACGGACGATTACATCAAAGTAGGCTTAGGGTTAGCCATCTTATGCTATCCATATTTTTAAATATTAATATTATAAAAAGATAAATGAGTACCTACTTGTTCTGGCTGTGTGATGGGTAAACGCTATCGAACTCCATCTGAAATTATAGATTACATCCAGGGAAACAACGTTAGTTACTTTTTGCATTGACAATTAAATTCTACATGAGTGGAAGGAAATTCCTACTCGTGAAAAAATGGTTCCTTCTGACAAATTGCTAGGAATAGATTTCTTCTAATAAAGGAATACGGGTAGAATCCATTTACAGCCAGTGTCTCGTGTGCCAAAATGTCAAGTAAACGAAATATCAGGTTATTGTTTACTCCTGTGTGATATAAGATACTAGGTAGTCTACCTACTGGAAGAACTTAGTGGAACAAATTTAGAAAAGACCTACAAGGCATGGTATAGATAAAAATGAAGATTCAAAATAGGTAGGAAAATAACTACTAGTGAAAGAACTCAGTATGGAGTTGTTTGATAGCCCTGAGGTTTAGTAGTTAGACCAGTTGTAGCGTATGGTACAGTTCCTGTTTCGATGCCCGAGGCGAGCTGTTGATGGCAAAATAAATGTGTTTGCAGATTGCTTGCGAACTTATGATCGGGAGAGTCTTACGTTTTCAAAGACTTGCACATACCTATAACCTAGGTATATATTACTACCACACAGGCTGTAGGCATTAAGTACGTCCATCAGGAAAGGTTATTATAAGATTTTTCTAATGTTACTATTTGGCACAAAAATTACTAAACGAAATTTATATAGAGATAGTTTGTAGCCTGGACCTACGCATAAGTAGAGTTTTGCACCCTGGGAATACATTTAACGCACATTAAATCGCAAGCAGAATCGTGGCGTAAATGGGACCGAAATGGAAGTACGACTGGCTTTCCTTTATGAACATAAAAATGTATCCTAGACACAAATCTAGATTACAAATCACACGTTGTAAACTCCATCTAAGCCAGTTCAACTGCTTTCGATATCAAGGGAACAATTTACAAACATACATACAAAATAAGTAACAATTAATAATAGCTATTCTTCAATCTTCAATCCACTCCAAGTCGGTCGGCAGACAATCTCGTGCAAGTGTCGGTGCGTCGTATATTTATAGTCGGCAGACGAGACGCCGGGAGATAGTGTAGTGAGTGTGTCACACAGCGCTGAGTGATTGGTGTATTTACTGATCGACGCGGGGATTGTGTTCGTGTATTAATATTACTAGGACATTATGGTATGAGTTGTGCTTTCAAGGGTAAACTTATGGTATTGTATGGTGATGTACTTACCTAGTAGGTGCTATTTCAAGGTTGTTGAGGTGATTTTGTTATAAAGTTACTAGAAAAGAACGTTTACTATCTACCTAGTTAAGTAGTAGTGTGTCACACTCAGTGCCATTGAGTGATTGTTGTATTTACTGATCGACGCTGCAGGGATTGTGTTCGTGTATTAATATTAACTAAGATATTTGAGGTGTGAGATCGGTCTGGTATGGTTTCAAGGGTAAACTTATGGTGAGATTTATAAGATGATTTTGATAGAGTTAGAAGGGAGGAACAGTTCTCGTGGAGGATGTGGTGGACTAAAGCTTTATACTTTACGCCTAGAACGTATCGAGGGTTACTGAATAAACCGATTTTTGAGATCTTCCAAGCCTTGGGTGAGAATTCAGGGAATTTAGGTTCAATGGTTAATTCTAAGGTTTTGAAAAGCAGCATCTACGAGACTGATGATGTTATTACCTACATTGCAGAAAAAGAGAATATTATTCAAACGACAAAAATAGGTAGGTAGCTTAACAGGCTTCAATCAAGAGGATTTTATACCTTGTACAGAAAAATCTAAATGATCTTAATAATCTTCTAAAGGATATAAAAGAATAAACACAACGATCTAACAAAATTCGTAACCAGCAATCGATTACCAAGACTATTAAGTAAGCACCAGCTAACGGAGATAGATGGGTCAACAATGAATGACAAACAGACGTGATCGCACATAATCTTAACACTATTATACATAACCATGTTTATGTATGCAGGTAAATAGTATGACGTGTGTTATACAATGGTTATACAGGGTGTAAATGACAGCTAACCGAAAACTTTACTGGTAAGTTTGTGACACTGTATGCGCGAAATTTACTCCAACGATATTTCTCGGAAATGATTGGTTCCCGAGTTAGTCATTTTTGAGCGTTCAATGTATAGTGAACAACGCGATGTATCTCCGCGCATGCCTACGAGATTTCTGGCGGCGGCGGCGCGCTGAGCGACGACATGTCGCGACGCGTCGTAGGTACATACGCGTACCACCACGTCTATGCGCTCACTAGTATGCAACGCTATCATTAGATAACAATCTTATGTATCGTTTATGGTATCGTAAGTAGGCCCGTATGTTACAATAGCTCATAGTAAAATTGTAAGTAGGTAGGTACCTACTTGGCTTACGTGAAATCAAACAATAATAGCAAAACGTAACCAATAATAAGGAAGTGCTAAAACAAATTGTTATCAATGTCTATCAACACGCAAATACCTGGTGTATGGCGAGAGTTTGAGTACCTTTGGATCCGGACGTACAGGTGCAGAGCACGCCGTGCACTTCCACGTGCTTCACCATACATAACACATCAACATTTCTTCCTATTTACGAACACAACTGCACTTTGAAAACAATAACAACAAAAATAATAACAATAAAAACACTAACAACTCAAAACCGGAACAATAACAAGTAATAATAAACAGCAGTTCACACACGACACGACGAATAGGACATAACGAACGACACAGGTGAAGAGCTTCCGTCTTCCGCGAGCGAATTGCTCGAACTATCGATCAAAGAGAGCCGCCGGCGCGGGCGCCTCTCCGCTCACTCGCGCCGCCCCTCGCCCGCGCCACCCGCTCCCTCCGCGTCGTCCGTGCGCGCGCCGCCGATTTGGTGACGAGCGACGAGTTAGGATCCCAGCGAGAGATTAGATTCAATAAAATATTGATGTGGCATTACTATTTTTACTTGTCACAGTTGTTACTGGTTGCATTGTAGTTTTATTCAAATACCAAATAACATTACAAACATTATTGATGTAAGTTTAAAAAACTTTGATATTTATAACATAAAATCAGCTTAAAGTAAATAAAATAAACACGAAACGTTTATTTAATTAAACCATAAAAAATGTAGGTACATAACAATGATAACAATCAATATCCATTAATATTCTTATCAGAGAAACTAACTTATCATAATTCATAATCCCCGGAGAATTACTCATCCATTTTGTCGCATCCCATCTATGTAACATCCACGCACGGTCGCGGCGTCACGCGTCACTACGGCCATCTACTTTTCGAGTCGCACCGCGCTTGTATGAAGTATGAATGAGCGTGTAAATATCGAATAGAATTTTGCAAGAACAAATGGAACAAAGCGACAATACATGTTAAATTGTTTATTAGAGATTTTTATAGCGCTAAAGAATATCAATAGGATTTTTTGTCGTTCTGTATGTATTTGTACGTGTAATAATAAGATATCACACATTTTAAATCTTATGAATTTACCTTTTATCGGAGAGCGGGATAATTATGTAATTTTCATTTTTAACATAGAACAAATACTAAGTAACGCTGCATACTAGTGAGTGTGAGGTTGACAGCTGTGTGCGTAATCGTGTCTGTGTGGCGCGCGTAGGTACGCGGCGTGACGTCGACCGTCGCGGCCGGCCGCCGCCGGCGCGGTGTCGTTGGCCGCGCACAGCTGATAGCGAATTTATACGTTGTTTTAATCCATTGCTGTTTTTTGTGAAAAACAGTAATATGACGGTTTTTTTTTCATATTCATGTTGCATTGTGTAGTATTAACGAAATAATACCAGAAAAAATAAAAAAAAACGCATAAAAAATCGGAAAAATCAAGAAAAAACCGATGAAAATTTTCAACGCCATAAGCACCAGAATCGTGTCTAAAGTAATTTTCTTTCGTTTGCGGTAGGCTGTCGTTTACACCCTGTATAGAGGTTTACACTTTAAATATAATAGAGATAGGTTTTAAACTCTCGCGTTGCATGTTTAATGTATAGTAGAATACGGGAATTAACGCAAACACGCATTTTACCTTAAAATGTATTTGTATGTAAGGCATTTTAAGGTAAAATGCGTGTTCGCGTTCATTCCCGTATTCTACTATATATTATAATAGAGATACTTGGTGTTTTAAATGAAGCCTTTATAGATGGGAGGAGTGAGGATCGTACCCTTTGTCATGAATTCTTTGTCCGAATAGAGGACGGGTAGGAAATTCTATTAATTAGCGCAGGTTCATCAAAAATCATAATTTGCACAGAGTGATTGTGATACAGAGTTTATTCCTAAACACGAGGTAGTAACTGATGGGTAAGCGATCAGTGGTTTAAGCTATTTCTAGGCTGCTTTGTTAGCGTTATTGTTTCTATGTGAAGCAGAATAAGAAAGAGCAAAGGTAGAAAAAAATACCTACTGAACTTATTAAAACTTATCACTAAGGTTGCCGAAGACGTGACTTCTAAAAAAACCTGTGTGTGCTTAAGATCGTTTCTAAAATGTATGCTGTAATCTTTTTTATTTTACTTTTATAACAAACTATCTGAAGCATTAAGTGCAAAAAGATTCTATAAAAAATATATAAATTTATTTACTTTCCATTTATAGTGAAGTTCTGAGAATTTCACACATTATCACTGTCCCTATTGTTTACAGTAATTATGTTATCTCTCTCACTTCTCGTCGATATTCGATATCATCATTATTTATGTTGCGCACGCGCAGCTAGTAAACATGGCGACTACTATATTGTGATAGCCGGTAAATAAAGCTTTTAAAGCTACCTAAGTATAAGATGATTTACATAACGGTATAATATAAAAGCTCATGTCATAGATAACCAGTTAGATACTTACATAATATTTTTACAACAGAATTTATTTTTTGCCGAAATACGTGATTAAGTGGGTAGGAACAAGTATAATTTTGATATTTAAGTATTATTTTCAAATAAGTATAAAGGTATGTACCTGTATATCATTATGTTACAAAAAAAATATAATTTAAATTATATCATATCAAGCACAATTTGGCTAAAGACATCGCTGTTTTATTCCTACTTATACAAACAACAAAAAAAACCTAAAAATGCTTTTTTTCGGACATTTTAATGGCTTATTTCTTATTTTATGTAGAACAAGCAATTCTTACGATCTACTCACATTCTCACCTCTTTCGTTAACTTTCAAACATTCCCTACTTTAACACCTGCCTGCATTACTTTTTATAACTTTTATCCAAATATTTACAACACGCACATTTACCTATACTAATAATAAAATGTTACTATAAAAACACTTAAAACCATAATATGATGTCTACAAAATGCTAATTGGTTGTTTAGTAGCCCGTTATTGCAGTAAAATGTTCTGTATGTAGTAAAATTTATAGAAAAACGTCAATTGAACTTGCCCTTATAAATGTTTTAAGATAAAATAAGTGTGAAGTAAATTTTTACTGTTATTGGGGCTGTATAAACGACCTTTTGATTACTTGACACCTGTAGCCCCTTTTGTAGAATATTTAAGTTGTATTATTGGTAATATCTATTTTATTACTTGGGCAAGGGTCTTCTCCCAAAATAAGCGAGGGGTTAAGACTTGAGTCCACCACGCGAGGGTTAGACTCTTGGCATATCTTCAAGAACTCTTAAAATAACTATTAGGTTTCTACTGCTACTATACTGTTGTTCTTATTTATAAGTGTATTCTAATTATTTCACGTCCACATAACTTCGCAAAGTAGCTAGTGTGTTGCTTAGCTTAGAAAATGCCGATTTTGCATGGAAGCCGAATTTTTACATCACACTGCTTTTTTTCCTAACCCTTACAAAATCAACCAAAAAAAAACTATAATCATTCAAAAACTAGCACTTCTATTCTAAATCCACCTGTACAAGTATAACATTTGTAAAAGACCCTGCACCTTACACGTCGTAACGGTATTTCACAGTAAACGTGACTGGTCAAAGCAGGTAGTCTCCCTTCCCAGAATCACTTTGTCTTGTATGATTAGGTGCAGGGGTGGTAATTGTTTACTGAATATTTGAAGCCGAGGGTGCGTTTAGGACTCCATTTGGATGTAGTTTTTGAGATCGTGTGTGTTATTTTTGAGATTGGTAGCTGAATTATTGTTTTTGTTTCGTGTGCTAAATCTAATTATTAATGTGTTATTGGCCAGCGTGGTAGACTCAAAGCCTAACCCCTCCCCCTCGTTTAGGAGAAGCCTGCTGTCCCACTGCAGTCTTGAGTCTTGCCCTGCAGTGGGACAGTAATGGGTTTAAAAAAATAAAAAAAGTGTTAAATCTAAAAAATATGTGTTGCCCAGTCAGCCCGTGACCACGGTCGATGTATTTCGATCGAAACGTCGTTTATACAAATAAGTTGCATTATAATAATAATATTGTGTTCAGTGTTGACAAGTCGCGAGAGCTTAAAATTGAAAATGGGTTATTTTATTTTATATTATTATTATTTTTTATAAAGAAGAATTTCAAACCTTCCGTTACTCTACCTTAATTCCCATTGAATGGTACGGAAAGTAATACCGTTGGACACAATACTGAGTTCTCGATCACATTAAAATATCAAGTGATATCGCACTAAGTGCTGTAACGGTGAGTTACGTATCAATTTATGAGTGTTTGACGTTACTTGACAAGTGTTGGAGTGGTCAAAGGCTTGTCAAAGTTGTTATTTAGTGGAGTGGTACTTTTGATGTGAGAATTGATTATTTTGGTTTAAGAAATCGACCATTTTCATTGGGAAATTACTTCCCTTACTGCTCTACCTTTTGGTTAGGTTTCATGTAATCTGATATTAACATTGCATTCGTCCCATTACTTCGAGTATTACTCGGTATTGACTATTGATTGGACAGATTTTCAGCAGTTAAAACATTGTTTTGTTACTAGTTGTACGAAAATTTACAATAGCAATACAATTAGCTACAGCTTCTGTCTTTGCAACACTTAAAACTTTGTACAAAGTAAGGAGGTAAGTAGATAAGTTAGAGATGACGGATTAGGTATTGGAAGAAGTAGATGAAAGAACAATCATTCGAATATAATATCTCCATTTTAAAGTCGGTAAATAATACTTATATGGCCCACCAGCACTGACAATAACTGACAAATAGATTTATCAATTCTAATTTATAATAACTTTTCAATTTCTAATATAGAAAACAACAATTGCACAATAAATAAACGTCTTCATAATAACCCTAATCTTGATATATCGCTCATAATTTTTAAGATTAGAAATCGATTATGTTATTATATCGATTTCTCGTCAATAAGCCGACATAAGCCGTCACAAATATAGATCGTCACGAACTCGTTTGACAGATGACAGTTGAGTTGACAGCTCTACGTCAAAGCTGTCAAGATGACACTTGACATTGATACTGCGTAATTGAGCGTAGGAAATAGGTAGAATGCATCTCGTTGTACATATTTTCATTTAGATAACCATGTGGCATTGGTTGTGTTTGTGTGTTAAGATGAGGATGAGTTACATTCGGAAGGAATATTTTATTCTTGATCTGGAAAGTTTCTGTTTTTGAATAAATATGGCCTATACTTACTTCATAGATTTTTGTTTCTTCCGTACTTTGATTTATTCATAGTCATTAGATTTTACGGCGTTACAGCAAGATATAAAGATTTCTGAGTACAATATCGTTTAAGTTTTGTCAAGATTATTAGATTTAATATCCGCAGATGCTCTACTGACTTGTCTATGACATAAGAAAAATAAATTATACCTATGCGTAGCCAATATATCAAGAAAACCTCGTTAAATAATTATCCCCATGAAATATTATATCAGGAAGTTTGTAAGGATCGTACAAAGTGGCGTTCTCTGGTCTCTGCCTACCCCTATGGCGAAAATGCGTGACATTTTGTATGTATGTATGTAATATTATAGCACAGTGCTATGAGCTTCTGACTCAAAGCTGTTGAAAAGCAAACTCATCAGTTTTCTTAATACCCTCACCATGATGGATGCCGAACATCCGGCCTTCAAACACAACATAAAGCTTCCGAACACGTACTAAGTTATGATTTCCACGCGGATTTGCTCAATGGGCCGCTAAAAGGGGCGAAGGATAAATAGTACGGAGCGACAGTAGAGGGGGGTAATACAGATATAGACTTAAACTATCACATACAAAAACGACATAAGTAAAAAGCAAACCAGTGAATTTTTTACCTTAACGCTATAGACGTAGAGTTGAATTTTGGTTGTAAAGTTTTAAGGTACTTGTGTCAGGTTTTCATTTTAGAGTGTGTGAATCAGCGGTCACTTACCCCTCAACAGTTAGAAAATAAATTTTCTAGATAAAACTGTTTTGTTGGAGACATGATTGTTTATGTTTCCTATTGGCTAGATTTATGGTGGATGAATTTTGGCAGGTGAAGTGTTGCCAGGTGGAATGACCTAATTTTACTGTCGAGTATTTTTTGTGATTGCTTTGATTTATTAAAGGTGTGTGAGAAATCAACGTTTTGAGATTGTAAAAATATGATCAACTCAGAATCATCAGTACTGTAGGTCTTGAATTGATATTAATGTTATGAATTTCTACTCCAAATTTTGCTTGTTGTCAACCACTGTTAGACTACGGCCTGTAGGTTCTCTTTCATTATATAGGAAGGCTTCTACTATCGTAGGTCCACTGTGCTGTTATTCTCTGTCAAGTAAGATCATCAATTCATTTAAGTCGATTTCTTAATCCATTACATAAGTTCGTAAAGGCGTAGGAAACTGATGCGAAGAAAGTACATATCTTTTCGTCTCTATGAAATGGAGTTGCTTTGTTTGACATTTGTTCCTACATACAACTGTCAAGACATTTTTATACAACTGCAAAAATAGATTTACTTATTTCGATCTACCATTGCGGTTTGCACTACCGTGACAAAAGACGGCCACAGGAAGTGGGAATAGTCTAAAAGTGGTCGCATTACGACCAGTACGACCACTATAAACTAAACTTAGTACAGTTTTATTTCGCTCGCCAACCGACTATTGTATTCTATATTTAAATAACCATTAAAAACTTTCTTGTGAAATATTGGGCCAAGTCTTGCAATATTTTTCGCTGCATTAAGATTGTTTTATTTCTGATCCCATTTCGTAATATAATTTTTGTCTTACATTTTTAATTTAAGTCTTATTTTGAAGCTCGGGACATTACTTAAATATTTAATTTTACTTTGGTCAAGATTCAGTGATTTTATGAATATTCTCGTCAAGTGAGCATTATGTAGCTGTGTTAAATTTTTATTATTTCTCTTTTAAATAGGTATATTAATATACTCAATTGATAAATTCAAAACTAATATTAAAAATTATACCTAGCTGTTGATATGCAAGTAAGTTAGAGTTATGCGTCAAAAACTTTTGCCTATGATTTTTTTTGCCGGTTGGTAATTAATCCTAAATTGGACAAGTTCAATTAGTCATTGTAACTTATTGGGTACCTATCAGTTTAAATTGTTAACAGGCACATATCGAGCTTCAGAAACCTTCAAAAGTCTGCGCGGTTTTGCAAATGTGTTTTCGTCAATTTTTCCTTGGCGGTTTCACTGCCGAGTGCCCAGTTTATATGTGAGTGAATCTATATATAAATTGTAAAGAGGACATAGTATGATTCACTGCCACTATATGACTAACTGTGTGCTATCAGCTGGCAACTATCTTGATTTTTCATTAATTAATTAGATATTTTATATCATTGGAAATAATCCAAGAAAAATGAAAAGAATCTGATTTTTTTTTCAACAACCGGGAATCGAACCCTAGACCTCAGTTACATACATAGGTAACTCTCTGAATTGACCACATATTTTTAAGCAGATAAAAAGTAGCATACATTATCCTGACTTGGAAATCGAACTCGAGTCCTTACGTTCAGTTGCATCAATCCCTGAAATGGCAAGATATTTTTATGCATACAAAAATCACAATTCATTTTCCTTACTCAGGATTCGAACTCGAGACAGTACGTACCGTTGCATACAAGGCTCAGAACAGATGCTATGCCGCCATATTAAATTACGCATTGAACGAAACACAATACACACACTGCATATGAACTGAATACCCGTTAAAATCCCTCAAGACATTACAAAACTATTAACACACAATTATAACACAGATTCCATTCAAGTAGCACTGGACCCGACTGCAAGAGAACCTTCCAACCGGTTCTACCCCAATTACCTCTCCCCCTACTAATTGGACGAGCCTGTTTTCCAACAACAAACACTGTGTATGTTTTACAAAGCGTATTTGTTGTTCATTAGACACTGTGTTCAGTTTTGTGTAGAGTTCATGTGAGGTCTGTGTTTTCCAGTTGACGACACTGTGTCGTTTTTATAAAGTAAATGTGTTCCAATTTTCAATTATTTAAAAGCAAATTCTTTTTTTAAGACGATGTTATTCGATTTTTTTCTTTTTTTATTTATTTAAATTGTTCTAAATTGAAAATTTGTGCTTGTATTATTTACAAATTATTGAGGAGTTCGTTTTCCAACTACAAACACAGTGTCATTATTTTAGTACAAAGTATGTTCTTTTAACAAACACTGTGTTCAGTTTCCTGTTCAGTGTCAATTTATTTATGAGTTCTTCGTTTTCCAACAATGAAATTGTGTCGTTTTCTTCATTAATTTATGTTGGAGCAACGACACTGTGTTATGTGCACATGCTCCGTGTTTAGTAAGGACATCTGGGCATTCCTTGCGTGCCTGTTTCAAAATACTTTAGAGTTGACCGGCTAGTTTTTATTACAAAGTATTTTAGTAAGAAAATGTATGGCAGAAAATAAGTCTAAGTTCTTTACCGATACCGAAAAAGGGTTATAAATAAGGTCAGTTTAGAAGGTTGAAGATCTTAACGTACTTAGATATTATTATGATAAAAAATCTCTGAGTATTTTTTTCAAATCAATTTTGGTCGTGAACCATATTGGAATGTAAGAAGCTCGTAAAGGCTTTTTTATGAAATACACATACAACTTACATTAACTTTTTGTGTATTTGACCACACGCATAGTTAATTAGGTAGAACGATGGTTCGGTGCATCAGAACCGTTTGCTGAACAAATACTGGCCGGTTTTGGACCTTATGTGTGGTGTAAGGTATAAGCGCAGCTATAATAATAAGTCGATCGCATACTTAGGAAATTATCAAAATGTATTTAGTACATCGAGAGCAGTGGTTCCCAACCAGTGGTCTGTAGAAGTCAAAATATGGTGCGCGAATGATTTTAAAATTTTATACTTTCAGGATGATTATTACACTTTATTTTTAATATACTTACACAGTGGTCCCTGGTAACAAGAATAATGTAAAAGTGGTCCCGGACTAAGAAAAAGTTGGGAACCCCTGATCTAGAGCACCCTTTCGAATAGCACCTTGGCGAACAACACCTAGCCTAGTCGTTTTAAGTTGCGTTTAAATAAGTTTGTACTGCATTTGAAACTTTGATGTTAATATAATACGCACTTCGGTAAAGATTTCAAATGCCGCTTCTCTACTGAAGATAGTATGTAGCCTTTCTCCAAAACAATATTAGTTAAGTTCATTTTCTTGATGAAGCAGTTATTAATTTAATAAATAATTTTGAGCGAAAAAGGAAGTCAGAGGCTTTTTTACTTCAGATGGTTTCATATAACATGATGAATAACCAGTCCTATAAAACGACGTCTTATTTATTTCGCTGTCACTTATACCTTAAGCGCTATCTTAGGTATGCAACCAAAACGGGCTATCACCTTGTCTACAATAGGGAACTTATGTTCACTATAGATTACCCATATACAGTCATCGTGGGAATTAGGTTAGAAAAACATTTCCTTACTTTCACGATTTTTGTAGTCAACCTAGTGTCATAGTTCTTTAAGTGGAAGAACTACCTGCCTTTGATAAAGCTTAACTACAGTTACTTATTGACAACGGCCGCAACTGGTGTTTAACTTACCGTCGAAAACTTAGAGACGCTTAGCTCCAATAAAACTAAGCGCCAAATATATGGAGTCTCAGCGCCAAGTGTGCCTTAACTGAAAAAAATAAACTCATTTTTATCTATTTACTTAATAACTATCCCGTACCGCGTTTCTCTACAATCGGTAGTGTCGAGCTTTGAAAGGTTGACATTTAAAATGTACTGCCAAAATAGTTCCCACGACGCCCGTTAGAGGCGCTGATCAGATTTTCATACATTTTTTTTTATATCTGGCCGGTTGTCGATAGTAGTAGAGAAAAGAGTTACTGACCTATTCTGCGATCAGTTAGTATGAAAATACTTTTCATAAGTCGCATTGTTTTAGCTGTTAAGCAATGGTAGGTACTAAAAGCATATGTAAGAAAACTAGGTTTTATTCATGTGACCATTGTTTTAAGTTGCTCAGTTTTTAGGGTAATTTGAATCTTGATTAGATGAAGAATGTCAGATACTTTCTAAGGGCTTATGACGAGCAGTACTACAGTTAACCTAGTTTAGAAAACGAGGGTTTGTATTCAAAGCACGTTACGAATCTTTTAGTTGACGCGGCCATCTTTTGTGCTTTGATATAACCGACGAGGGCCATAGCTCGATTCTCTACTACTATCGACTACCGAAAACCGACCTGTCATCGAGAAATTTTGTATGAAAATCTGATGAGTCATAAAAGTCATATCATAACGTCTTATAAAGAAGAAATTTTGGGCAAACCGACATGGGTAGGTTAGGTTATTTTTTTTAACCACACGTAAGGAGGAGCCCCGCGAAGCGGGGCTCCGGCGACATATCGACATCATCAAGTGAATATAGGTAAAAGTTCGAAATAAAAGTATTGTTCGGACTTTTACCATTGCGAGTTGGTAAATCTTAGCTTTTACGGGAAAATCTTAGAATTTACCACAGTTATTTAACTACAACTATTTAACTACAAGGATTTCCACTAAGTTATTAAACTACAGCTTATAAAATAAAAACCCAACGCAATATAATTTTTGCCATTTTTCAATGTTTTACCGGCCTAATAATAAGCAACTCATTTGTACAGGCAGCAAAATAATAAAGCAGCAATAAAAATGTACTCAAAACAATAAAAAACTACGTCAATATTTTCATTCAAAAATACAATCACAACAACCCTTTCTACTAATCCCATAGAAATTCCCACATTATATTGTATAGCTATTGAATTTGTATGGCCTCCAGTCTTGCCGTCCCACTAATACCTTAATCCTCTTACCGTAAGGCACTGGCCAGACGTGAATATTGACAATACACAACACCTGTTCTTTGAACCAGTGGATGTCAAAATTTTGACCTTGACATCACATTACTTTTTGGGGAATCAGTATGCTGGGTTTTTTTTAGAAAAAGTCAATTCAGAAAAAAAATTGCGGGGACTATCAATTCAATGATCGGAGTTCTAATAAGAGAGACAATATGGAGAGGGGAGATCAATTCATTCCGGAAGTGCGTTAAATATAGTTTATTATTTCTATCTTTCTTAGTTAATTATTAATCATTAAAAAGTAAAAGTAAAAAAACTTGATTGGTATGAGACTAATAGTTTATAATAGTTAGGTATAATACTTAGAATCGCTGTATGTACAAATAATATTGAGAACCAACGCTATGATTACTTATTCAATAACAACACAATGATACGCTTTTCTTAATAAATAATATAAGTATAGTTTATAAGTATAAATTTTAATTGTGGGAATAGAAAAGACCTGATTTTTACAATAAGTATACAATTAATAAACACGCCTGACTACCCTGTCTGTCGCTTAGAGCGTTTATGGTCTCCTCGGAATGTCATTTGTGTCACATTGAGATATGACATTATAGCTGGAGGACTTTGATTAAGGTGCAAGGGATAATAACGTTTTGTCATCAGATGATAAACGGGACTTGTTTGATAGGGTGTGGTTTCACTGTAGTGATATGTATGGAAAGAAAGAAATATGTGTCAAGAAATTGATGATGTTAGACAGCTTAACTGTAAAGAGAGGCAATTAAATAAAAACGAATCTACCAAATCTATGAACGGCTGTACGCGCATAACTTTTGAACAACTAAACTAAATTGAGTAATTCTTTGTTTAAATATGCTTGTAATGAGAATAGGTTTAGGTCGCCAGGCCGCTACCATTGGTCAAGCCGAGGGTTCGATTCCCACACGTAACAATTATTTGCGCATACCACAAATAGTTGTACATTGTGTCCTTTGTTTGTATGTTTGTGATAGTTGCCGCGGCACAAAAGCGGGAAATGCATTTAAAAAAAAAATCATTACATAGAAAAGAAAACAAATGATGTATATTATCTAGTTTGAGCACTGGAGCAGTTTGAATTTCACTTGTCTTAAAGACTGCAATCTACATCTACACCAACACCTTACACCTAAATTACAGAACTTATTTATACTAAAATATTTAACATCGCTCTAAATTGTCGCTTACACTATAACCATAAAATAATCGTAATATTATTATATCGCTTAAACCGCACTCTTTTGCTATAAAACTACAGCATCGTCAGCCTAGCCTTTCTTCCAACTATGTTGGAGTCGGCTTCCAGTCTCACTGGATGCAGCTGAATACTAGTATTTTACATGCAGCGACTGCCTATTCTATTGGAATTCTACAACCCAGTTCTCCAGGTTATAACACGATACCTCTCGGTAAGACTGGTTGTCAGACTTTCAAGCTTCTCAATACTAGTAATAACTTCTTCTTCTTAGCGTGTCGATGGCAAACAAATTATAGTATATTATTAAAGCTTAAAATAGTAATAACTGCCAAAGATCTTTAAAAATGACAACTGTGATACACAATTTAAAATGCCATCCGAAACACGGAGAAACTCGGTATGTATAATTATGGTCACCCATCCACTGACAAACCTTGTCAAGCGTAGCTTAACCTGAGAGATAGCTCAATATTAAACTACTGCAATCTAGATATTATCGTTTAAATGTTGTTTAATCATAATACAGTAATATTACCTTTTGTTATCTTGTAGATAGTAGGACCGGTGGCGTTTGAGCCCGAGGTGTGGGCGACACAGTTCTTATGTATTAATCTCGACTATTATGCAGAGAAACAGGTTCGGTGCCCGTGTTACGTAGTAATAACTACTATTATAATTCGTTAGTAATAAGTTTTAGTCTCTTTGTTACGGTTTATCCCTATAGAGGATTCGTTTTAAGTCTTTTAAAGTAAAGATTACCTTCCCTTCGCTCTTTTTTTGGCTACTCATTAAATTATAACAATTTTGTTATTCTAAATCCTAATTTTTGTCATATATGTATACCTAAGTATAATTATTGACTTTTTCGGAAAAGCTGATTGCTCATGAGAAGAAACTAAAAGCTTGCATAAGGATTTAATTCACGTAAGTAGTGCTCTGAGTTGCATAATTGAACCTGGAGCTCTCGATATTCCAGTCTACCTTCGGATCAAAGCCTCTGCCATCATTACATTTTATATAGCCTTTCCATTAGGGAGGAAATCCAGTGTAGATCTTAGTTTTGCTCTAGGACACCATGCGTTTGCGTTTAGTAAGTACACAAACGCAGTCGCAAGCAAAGGCTAGTATGATTTGAATTGTAGTGCTTAAGTTGTAAGTAGTGTAAATTAATGTAGCCTGACCTCCAGGCTACATTAATTTAGAATAGCTTACATTTATGGTATTATATTTTGTGAGAACTGGGTGAATATTAAACATTGGACTGGTCAAGGTAGATTTTATTATAGCAGTCTTAGCTTAGCTAGCTTCTAGTCATTGTGATTAATTCATTGAGGGCAGATCTAGGATCAAACGCTAGTTAATGAAAAAACCTAGTTAAAATGCTAAATAAATTAGCATTTTAACTAGGTTACTCGTTACTTACTTGAAAACATAAATCAGATCTAGTTATAATCTTTTTAAGATTAAGCTAAATCGGCCGAACTAATTACGAATAAATAATAATTTTCCGAAAAAGTAGCACATAGATTTTTATTCTTAACAAAGTAAAATAAATTTTACAACGCAGTAACAGTCGATACACAATTTATCGCTTTTCATTTCAATATCGGAGAATCTCTGCGGTATATTTTAATAGATACATTAATCTTCACACAACACAATATGGCTTGCGGGCACAAACAAGAACGAAATAGTAAATAAACCATTTAATTCAGTATCCCATGTACTAAGTGTTTATACACACTATGTGGAAGGTACGCGGCCGAAGTTCCGCGACTGAAATTTCGCGGCTGATTTTACGTACCGATGTATTCGACGGATATGACACTCCATAAGTGCCGAGCTTATGTGTATGTGTTTACGTGTTATTATGTGCTTTACTACTAGAATTGTAGCCGTAGTAAGCTATAGCGCGATTCTCTGCCACTATCATCTATCAATACCGGCTGGATATCGATAATGATTGTATGAAAAAGTGATTAGCACCCCTAACGAACTATTTTTTCAGTACATTTAAATGTCAAACTCTCAATACTGGATAATACCGACTGTACAGTAGCGACATTTAATATGTACTGCAAAAATAGTACCTGCGATGCCCGCTAGAGGTTCTGCCGCTGATCGGATTTTCATCTTGTTGTTGGTTATCAATAGTCTCAGAATTGCACTGGTATAATACGTCCAGGCGTACATCCATATTGCAGGCGTCCATGTCGAACTTCAATCGCATACCATCGGCATAGTGTATTTAGACACTAAGACCACACCTTTACCCATTCTAATTTTACGACACTTACTACCACACAGCAATGCAATAAATTACCACTATTAGATTATACTAGAAATCAATTTAACTGTTGCCTGGACCTTAAGCATTAAGCACTAAGGTCGAATGTCGCTTGCACTTATCTCTTTACATACTTAAAACCATTTTTCTCATTATCCAAGACAAGGACTGTCTGACAATAATGTTTCAAGAGACATTTTAATGACAAAAATGGGGACTTTCTACCACAGTGGTTTTAGTGCAGTGCTATAGTTCCACATTATATAAAGACAGCTGTTTGTTCGGAGAGACCTAGAGCGGAGTAAGGAGTGCGGTCTTATGAAAGTTTTAGAAATACTTATTTGCAGTTCTAATTAGTTTAATAAAATAAAAAATGATTCATTAAATAGTTGGTTTGTACCTTCTTCTTTTCCAAAGTTTTATTTAATAATTAGTTTAACAGTTTTCCTATGATAGCGCAACAGTCAAGCAGAGAGGCAGGCAGACTTTTCAATTTTAAACATTAGAATTCATTGAATTCATTTTCATTGAGGCGCCCATAGCCAGTTGCGCTCACCGGTCGGTAAACGATTTGTGGGTTAAGCAACCCTTGGCGCGGTCATTCCACAGATGGGTGACCGCATAGTGGTATTTGAGCTGGGCGCCTCCGTGCTTCGGAGGGCACGTAAAAAGTCGGTCCCGGCTGTTATCTGCTATGATAACAGTCGCTAAGCCCCGTCAATCGCCTTTCGGGCGGCTTGAACAACTTTGACACTGGGTTTACCACTAACCATACGACAAACAAACAAACATTGAATAAATTTAATCTCAAAGAATTTGTAGTTTGCACTGGATCGCTACAGTCCATTCCGTTATTGCTTATTAAAATTTGCTTGAAGCCACGGTCATTAGTATAAAGCTCCAGTTCACTGAGTACACTGTGCGCTACTAATTTGTGTGTGTTGTCAACGTTTGTAAAAGCCGCCTCGTTTTCAAAGGAATTTTATTTCGATGTTTATTTGGGAATGGGACTTGTTGACATTGAGCTGACCTCTGTTTTATAAACCACTTTACGTTTAATGTTACTGTGGGACTGTGATACGGATTGAAAGGAGAGGTTAATTGGATACTGTAATTAAGTCAGAGTAAATACAGTTAGAATTGCTAAGTTAAGTTTATTTTCAGCTTTTTTACAGAATATACCTACGGGTCTTCTGCGATCATAAATATAAAAGAGCGATTTTCTCCCGATGCAGTAAGAATGGGGATGTTTATCGGGATGAAATGTATGGTACGTGTTAATCCGGAAATCGAAATTCGGCTTGCCTCTTTTGATTTGCAAAGGTAACCTTTAAACTATCTGATTAGTGTAAAGGTTACCTCAACAAATCAAAAGAGGCAAGCCGAATTCGGGAAGCAGTGAATCCCAAAATTTTAAATTTTCCTCCATTACAATTCTCCCTTCACTTGTCGTCAAATAATAACGACTCCTCAGTAAACTGTATGAACCGTTTGAAAGACTCCTTAGTTTACATTTCTTTACTCCAATCAGCTTACACCATCAACAAACTATCCTTTCAACTTCTCACAAACGTCCCGTGTTAGAACAACTTAACAACAGATTTACGAGCACCAAACCTGGGACAACGCCGCCATTGATCCGCGGCGCGATCAAAACACGACTCATTAAAACTAATCGTTAAAGCTACTATGAATGTTGTCGTTAATGATTTGACAATAGTCGCCTTTACACACACTCTCTATCGCACGTTCTTAGGAGCGTACAGGATTACGCACGGGAAAGACGGCGAATAGATTGTTTGTTCGGCGATTGGTTGTTCTGTGAAAGGGTGGCCTATTGACCATATCAAAGATACCGAGTTTCACCGTGTTTCGGAAGGAACGTGAAATTCTGGGTCTCGGTTGTCATTTCAAAGATGTTTGACAGTCATTACTGTAGTCAGAAGCTTTTCTTGTCTTACCGAGGAGTATCGTGTTGAGGTGTGGAGGTCCGATAGGCAGACTTGATTTCGTTCGAAAAAAAAATAAAATAATTCGGCTTCGCAGTATTTTATTACATGTTGTTTTTTTACGTAGGAAGTGAATGCCTTCAAATTAATATTTGCCGTACAAACAGCTTCTATTCATTTAAAAATGTTAAGAACAGAATATTTTACAATAATGATATCCCGATTCCCGACCACGAGTCTCCCATCATTAAAAACGTCATATTTGTAAATAAACAAACCATGCAATCATCGTACACGCTACAAACACGAGTTTGCACTCAAAACTTAATGTTTGACATAATATCGGTATGTTTACTTGATGATTTTATTTTTTTATCGCTCACCCGTGGTAGATCCGAAGAGTTGAATAAAAAACAGATATGATTTGGTTACTTCTTTGCCTACACTTATTCATTTTGAACCTAGATTCTTACTACAATTAACAGTTAGAGTTCGCATTTCGCTCTAACATCTAGAAATTGGACTACTTCTATAATAAGTACGTATGGAGTGTGTGACAGACTGTTACAAGGTCTCGGGTACGAATTCCGAGTTGGAAAAAAAGGTAGGTCTTTCAGTTTCTGATTGAATATTTTTAGAAGCAGCTCAAAGATTGACAACTTGTCCTGTATGTGGCAATGAGTACGACCACTTAAAGAGGCATATAGACATAAATCTAGTATATAAAGAGCCGTTTCAGATTTCTGTGACCACACACAACACTCAGCAGTTTGTAAATGAAAACCCACTCTTTCGAAACTTTTGTGCATATTGGATTAAGAAAAAAAATGTCAGTAGTTACATACCTACTTGTATTATATTGTTATCTTTCATCTTTCAAGGACCGTCCTTGATAAAATCATCCACCCTTTTAGGCACAAACCTTAATACCATTCTCCCACATAATCTATGTAAATATCGATGGTTTCGTCAGAACAGGTTGTCGGTACAACATCGCGATCTGATAACACGCTGGGTTTTACAACACCCTGTATTTACTATCACTATATACAGTGTGTATCCAATGTAATGTTTATTAACTTAATGCACCATTGATGTGAGGACATCGATTTAAAGGTGGAAAATATTTGATGGTGCTTTATTGAGATGAATAAACAGTAAAATCAAATTCCAATATTTGAAATACGATAGTTTTTGAGAGGGGATGTTGGTGTGTATATTTGTTTCTCTTTCACGCAAAAACTACATAACTGATTATGATGAAATGTGTAACATAGATTGTTCTAGCACATGTGATACTTTTACACTAAGACTTTTTGTTATGTGAGAGAAGTCGCGAAGCCTTGTGAAATTTATTAAACCTGTTTTGTTCTTCATTTTATGAGTTAATTTCTTTTCCCTTTGCTTCCAGAGTAATCTTTACATTACTGGCGATCTTAAAACGTGGGTCATAGTTATTCAGTATTTAACATAGCTTAGATTACAAACTATGAAGTGGAAATTACATAATTACCAATTTATGTGGCACGTAATCAAACCCTGCTACTAAAAATGTCTTCAATACTCAAAAGCACTGCCTGCCAGGAGTACCGCAAGACGAATCTCTTGATCAGCAGCCGCATATGGAGGTATATCGTATATATCTTAAGGCAGTCCTTTACAAGTCAATAATATAATAACCAGTGGCACGAAACCCAACACTTGGAGCCACCAAAAAAGAAACCTCTTTAAACATTATTAAGTAATTTTAACTGACACAATCAGTGGCGAACATCTCAATTCTGACGCCATTACGACATAACCTCAAAATAAATGATTTGTTTCTTTTGAATAAACACGCGATGTGTAACCGCGGGGCTTTACAACTTACTTTAATCATAATGACACGCGTGGGTCGATAAACTTTCATCCCCTTTTTGTAGGTTGCAAGGAGTAGGTTTTAGAATATAATGTTAGCCTATTTATAACTGGGGTTCTTCAACAATAATATCGTCAGCCTAGCCTTTCCTCCCAATCTCACCAGATGCGGCAGAATACCAGTATTTTAAATAGAGCGACAGTTACCTGGGTTATAACACTATACCCCATACTAAACTTAACGAAAGTCTGCCTACTTCGGTAAACGATCTGTTGGCAAGTTGGCATTTACTTCCAGCGTCTCCGCAAGGGTAAATATCAGTCCCGGTTGCTGTCAATACATATATATCAGTTGTACAAGGACCGTCAGGAGCCTAAAAACTTTTGACATCTGGTTGACGACGAACCATACAATAAATAAATAAAAAATACCGGTGTACTGTTTGTTGTTCAAAAAATCCCTTTCAATTATTGATGCCGCTTGATAGAGACTTTTAGAGTACACGACACGAATTCGATTTGATACCAGACAACAGATTTGTTGGTTGGAAGTTGTGCCCATATAATATCAATTATCTATACTTCTATACTATTTAATATTATAAAGCTGAAGAGTTTGTTTGTTTGTTTGATTGTTTGTTTGTTTGTTTGTTTGTTTGAACGCGCTAATCTCAGGAACAACTTGTCCGATTTGAAAAATTCTTTCAGTGTTAGACAGTCCATTTATCGAGGAAGGTTATAGGCTATATATCATCACGCTACTACCAATAGGAGCAGAGTACCAGTGAAAAATGTTACAAAAACGGGGAATTTTTTTAACACTTATGTAACGCAAGCAAAGTTGCGCGGGTCAGCTAGTCTATACTATCTATACTAATATTATGAAGCTGAAGAGTTTGTTTGTTTGTTTGTTTGAACGCGCTAATCTCAGAAACTACTGTTCTGATTTGAAAAATTCTTTCAGTGTTAGATAGCCCATTTATCGAGGAAGGTTATAGGCAATATATCATCACGCTACAACCAATAGGAGCAGAGTACCAGTAAAAAATGTTACAAAAACAGGGAACAATTTCACCCATAGTTTCTTATGTGACGCAAGCGAAGCTGCGCGGGTCAGCTAGTATGGTATATGGGCAAAGGTCGACATGTCGACTTTAATCTACCAGCGGCAATGTTATCGACTATTATAATAGATGAATAATATAACGTCATTTTTGTCTGGATAATAGTTCTGTTGTTATTAAGTATCTACTTGCACAATTGTTTTTGTGTTATTAATACTTAAAATGTCTAGTTGAACAATTGCTTTTTGTAATTATCGTCTAAAATGTAATTTTTTATTTTAAAATAAAAATACTTTATTTTTATAAAAAGTCTTTTTAAAAAAAAACCCCGTCGAATTCCGAACTAAAAATTGGTACTGACTTTTCATGGGACGTAATAATGATATTGAAACTTGTCCCATGTCTGTTGATGGGATGGGACACTGCCCATACATTCTTTTGCATGGTCCTTTTTGGAAACCACTTCAAAAGGCTGATTCCTGACTCAGGCCTGTGCACCAACTTGAGGTCTACAGAGAAAAACACATCCAATGTAGGTATCTAATCTGTTTGATCTTCAAATTACACAATATTTATTTTATTTCTAATACATACAATGGTAGTGAGAATCTTACGACTCTCACTGTAATTTAATGTGATGAGAACCTTAGATATGCAATATTTACCTCGAATAGGGTGGGTGGATACCGAGTTATGATTTTCGAGAGGAAACTGTGTTACAAGGGGCTATCAATTTGGGTGAACGTGTCAACGTGAATTGAACGTGAGATAAATATAGAGCACCGACAGTCGAGTAATTTATGTTAAGTTTTTGTATTTGTCGATAGCTCGACGACGAAGACAGTATACCAACGACTTTTCAAAGTTATGTAGTAATAATAATCTATCTAGTAATTATCATTAGTTCTTTATGTAAAGAAAAACAAAAGGCATGCTTCAAAGTGTTTAAAACAACTTATAACCTTACTGGTCTTACCCACTTCTGCTAAAGAGACCAGGCACAAAATTCCACAGAAATTGTAAGTTTTATTTGGTAGCCCTACTACAGGTTAAATATAAGTACCGGATTCTCAAGCTGTTTGTAATTTCGAAACGCTATGCCTAGAACATCGATTATGATTATATGAGCGTATGAATGGACGCAAATTAGCAAGTGCTATTCACTGCCTATGACTGTTAGTGTTTGTAAATATGTTTGCACAGTATAATTTCTTACTTGTTTAAGCATTAAGTATTTCCTGTTCTCTACAACTTCTACAAGTCATTGGAAATACAAATAACATAGTATTTTCTACTTAAAAAAGTAATTTTCTTGCTGTAAATGAGTAAAAACTGTTGTTAGGAAGTTTACATATTTTCTCTTCAAACAATTTGCAAGTTCTGATTCAGAGCAAGTTTTTTACGACGTTTTCTGAAATCAAAGTTACAGTTTGCAAAAGATATTTTTAAATATGAAGACTTGGTGTTTGGTAGTTATTCGTTCCTCCTTTTTCAGAAATTTCGACAGCCTCCATGGCGCAGTGATTAAGGTCGCCACACCGTTACTATTGGATCAGTAGATCGTGGGTTCGATTCACACTTATTTGTGTGATCCACAAATAGTTGTTTCGCGTCTGGTTGTACTTTGTGTCCGTTGTTTGTATGTTTGTAAATGTCCCCGCGACACAAAAGCAATTAGTAGTGCTGGAGTAGTATTTTGCAAAAAGAAAACTTTTAAGTCGTCCATGACAAAAAGCAAACCATCTTTTTGTCATCCATTTGAAACAACGATCTTAGAATCCTGATTCACCCTAGTAGCTATGTTAACAGCAAAACATCCCTTTTAATCGTATCCGTCCCGTCGCCGCCATTAATAAAAACCTTCAATTAACAAATGGTATATTAATATATTTGTATGGTTTGAGATGAATAGCGTGGCGTCCATTAGGGAGGGCCTTCACTCACCGCTTTATGAACCGTCCTCTTTATAGAGGGATTTTTATTACGTTTTTCTTGAACCGTGGGATAGATGCAGTTGGTTTAATGGCTTGATTATGTGTTGAGTTCTTTGTTTGATGTGTTATTGGTAGTTTTGTTTATTGACTGACATCTGGTCATAATGTTACAAATATTTGATGAATAGAATGTGCTGTTAGGAGTTCTAAGACTTTAAAGAAAGGAATAATGAATGTTCTTAATACTATAACTTAAACCTTCTTTTAAAAGGAAATACTATAATACATATACAATATATATTATAAAGTAGGTAAATATTAGTAAACAATTTGCGAACAGCATATAAAATTATGTTTTACAAAGTCTGTGTTTTTCGTGTAAAGTATTAAAGTAATTTTCATTATCGAATTAATAGTTTATATAGATGGTAGATTGTAGTGTTCTATTACGTCCATTTATTTTGTATTTATTGGTTTACCCAAAGCTTATTTTCGGAAAAGCTTTACTAATTTTAAGGTAAGAACAGTATTTGTCCGTAATGGACGTAGAACACTACAATCTTCCATTCGATAGACCATGCATCATAAAATGAAAGAAGGTGTCATCACCATCGAAAGACTGTCCATAGGGTATATTCCCAGTTGTGCCCTCTAACACTAACGTTTTATATTATTTACTGTCGGCGCCGACTCAAAATCGATTTAAGATAAGTGTGAATAGCTTCATATAAAATGCTCTGCTACTAGAACCTCCGATTAATATTTGGATCCGACACCAGACAAGTGGGAACCAGGCTTAACTGGGAATTTTCTTCCTACTTTTATTCCCAGTGGTCACCCCGGGAGACAGTGTTAGAGGGGAAAACTGGGCAAACTGAAAAATATACCGTCCATAGTGTCCATACCTAGTTGTTCCACCATAACCCAACATTAGTTCAATAATCTTCAGAGTGAGTTTTTTCACACATAACCCAGGAAGAGGCAGCGGTATCGAGTGGCAGGTAGCCGTGTAAGGCGTTCGTTACATCCGCCATATTAGGCACCGCGGCGCACGCGCACACGGTTACACTGCGCTCACCATTGTGGGGTTTTTGTTCGCCTTTAAAATTGTATTTGTGATTATTATAGTTTTTGCTCAGTTTTGTGTATTAAGATTAATGTGGACAGTTGAAATTGCTGGAATTAAATAAAATATAAATGCGATAGGACAGCTTTAAAAGGAAAATATGAAGACTTGCAAGAGTTATAGAGTATTTTATAAGGAAATTATACATCTTTCTAGTGTCAAGTGTGCAAACTAGTCGTAGGTCTAGTAAAAAATAATGTTTCAACTTTTATATAAGAATTTATGTTGGTACTAAATCTTAAGTATTTTGCTATAAAAAAAATAAACCATAGGTATGTCGTAGTTATCTAAAATAAGAAGGTAATTTGCCAAGAATATTGACCAAAGTAGGGAAAAATCCGTCTTTGTGACTATTACCTTACGACCGCGACTTGAACCGCGTGAAAAAAAATCCCGTGTAAAAAAAATATATCCTATGTGTTGATCTATGCTATAAACTATCCTTGTATCAAATTGAATTAAAATCTGTTCAATAGCTTTTTCGTGAAAGAATAACAAACATCTAACCTCACAAACTTTCTCATTTATACTCGTAATATTAGTAGGATCTATTGCCGCGAAGGCTTAAATATTTCTTTGTTATGGGAATCGAATCTACGTCCATGAATAGTAGTTGTAACCAATTAAACTTACACTAACGCCAGTTTACAGCCGCTACATGTAAGCCGCTCCCATCTAAGCAGCACACGAGCAAGCATTGATCACGCCAGTTTGGCGACAATAATGAGGCCCGGCTACGGCTTGGACGTGCAAGCCCTTTTACAGATGTGTAGCTATTGTTGCTCTTGCAATGTAACAGATTATTGTGGTAAGCAACCTTTGCCACGGTTTGTACAAAGATGGGATGGTATTTTGGGATGGGCTGTTCATTGAATTTTATTTCGGAGATTGTGAAATCTAAGCCGTCCATAGGTGGAATGAAATACAGGAGGAGTAAGATTATTGTTTTTGTATTAGCGTAATTTTTTCTTCCATTCCATTCCATTTCCAACAATCCGGCCAAGTGCCAGTCAGGCTCACGCACTAAGTGTTCCGTACCATCATAATCAAGAAATTACGGTTATGAGATACAGCCAAGAGACAGACGGACGGACAGAGGAGGCTTAATAACGAGGTTCCATTTTACCTTTTAGGTACAGGACCCTAAAAAGTCAAAACGTCAAAGGTTGTTTCATTATGTTAGTGTCTAGTTAGGATTAAACTAGGTATTTTAAAGCCTCTGGCACTGCTTTTGGCACTATATTCGAATTGTAATATTGGCTCAAATAGATAGATCTAGAATAGAGGTATTGTATTACTTTTATTTGAAAAACATTCGGAAACAAGACATCTTTGCAAACAAATTAAGTACTTTCTAGTACAATCCTACACTTCATCAAGATCCAATAGAAACATAATTTTAACAAATGATTACGCATTGTTATTTAAATTACTTGTGTTTTAAAAGATGATTATACTGTACTGTCCATCTCATGATTAGTAGGACAACACCTATTGTGTTTTCTCGTTAACTTTTCAATGGATACTAATATTGCTTGTTTGTCGTTTGTGTTAATCTTTCAGTAGGCGGATGCTGCATTAAACATGTCAATTATAATAAAGAAGTTAAATAATTGATTTGGTTCAATGAAAGTCAATTGGGATGTCATTTCATTTTATTATTAAGTGCATTCCGTGGTTTACAGGAGCGAGGGTAAAAACAATAAGACTAATAGTTTTTGAAACGTTATAGAAGAGTGCACAGTTTTTTTGATGTAATAAATATGTACGTGTCTATGTCATTGACGAAAGTGTCTTATGGCGAATTATCTAGTCATTCTTTGGTGGTCGAACTATAGCATACTTGAAAGGCGATCGAAAGATCCCGGATTCCATACAAGATTTAGGTAAAGTGTAAATTCGAATTTAGTGGCAGTTCCCGGAGTTTGAAAAACTAGCAAGGTCTATAATGCAATTTATGAAGCTACGGGGATAAAAATTATTATGTAAATAAATAAGTACCCACAAAATACGAAAGTTATCAAATTCGGCTTCCGTAAATGACTATGGGAAATATACCAAAAAATACATACATTCATAAAGTCACGCCTTCTTCCCATAAGGGCAGGCAGAGACCAAAGAACGCCACTTGATACTTATAAACTTCCTTTGCTCCATTCACATCCATACATAAAAAAGACTTATTACATTAATTACCAAACTAATGATCTAACAAACCATAAACATTATTATTTGTAGTTATCACTTCCTTTAGTGTAACCGCTATCGTATGAGAGATCTTTCCGTCGAATCATCTCAATTAACTTTTATAAGGAGAGGGTGTGTTAAAACTAAATAATAAGTTTGTTAACTATAGTTTATACACTCATTATATAACATGATGTCTGTATTATTTTGTATAAGAGTTGATGCCTGCGGCTTAGCACGGTGAAGTAAGCCGACTAAGCCGTCATAGTCTTATTGGTGAATAAAATGATTGTGATATGATTATGTAAGGACTTTTTCATATTTATAACTAGGTAGTAAATAGATATTTTACTTAATTCAAAGAACAGTGTGGATAATTTTGGTAATAACATATAAAAAAAAATTATGAGATTTAGAAATTATTTATCAGTAGAATGTTGAAATTATGTCTGTTGTTTAAAGGACGGAAAATACCGCCTTTTAGTTAAGTCGTTTAGTTTTTTTTTATTCTAAGGCTTAAAAATTTACAAGCCCATCTAAGCCTAAATTAGCCAGCTACTTACCTACTTAGTTTACACTTAAAATACCTAGAGAACTACGGAATCAAGCTATTAAAATCAAGATCAAAAGACGTCACAAAATATTTATCAACTTTTTTTTAAAAGTGATGGGTCCTATGCCCCTGCCCATTCTGAGCTTATCGGCTATCAATATAATACAATCCCCCGGCTTTCTCTCACGAGAACTAATTTTATGGCGCGTCAAGTGCGAGCGTTGATAACCGGCCCGCCCAGATGCGTGCGCGCATGTTTATATTACTTATTAGTGGATGGTTTAATTTTATGTCGAATATAACTGCCTTGATTATAAAATTATGGTATTACCTACATGAATATTATACTGCCTACCCGCTGCTTACCCCATAATATTTTATTTGGTGAACTTGAAGTCTCGGATAGATAAAATTGGTTTTAAAAGCCCAAAAATTAAACACTTAACTCACTCACTCACACACTGGAACCTATTTATTTATGCGAATGGTGATGTCAAATTCCCAAGATCGATTCCCTGCTTGAGAAAAATGTATTGGATGTTATTATTTGGAAATTCTTCTCGATAATTTAATTCAAAATAAATGAAACACCGTTAACTCAAAAAATCCAACACAACTTGAAACTTCACACGGAAATAACCAACATGTCATAAAATAAGCATGAGAACGAAATTAAAACGTTCCATTGAAAAAGTTTATTTAAGTATAACTGTCATAAGTTCTTCATAAAACATAATATAAACATAAATATATAAATAAAAGTGACATATTTCTACATTTATTGTACACTTATACCAAGTTTAAGCTTTCGACAAGTCTTTAAATTTTATGAATCCTCTCGTGGGAATAGGAACCTACTAATAATATAAAAAACGTAAGTCTGTCTGTCTGCACTTGGCAGCGAAACTGCGGAACCAATTTTGATGAAACTTTGAGAGCTAGATAGTCGAAAACCTAGAATAAAAGATAGGAAATTTAAGAAAAATCTTACATACATAGCCTGTTATGCTCAAAGGTGCAAGCAGAAGTACTCACTATACACTCACGTTTCGCCATTAACATCATCGTTAGTTCCATGTGATAGGGGGCGATCCAATTGGCATTTACCGGGCACGTTATCAAACTTAGGGCTTCTAGTGAGAAATATTGTAATATAAATTAGAAAAGACCTTTAGTATTTTGCTCGACCTGAAAATCGAACCTGAGACCATGATCAGCTGCCGGATGCACTATCGACCACGACATAGAGACAATTAAAAGAATGTAGAGAAGCGTAGTTGCTTGAGATTTTTTTGGGATGAACTTGGTATTCAAGCGGAGTCGTGTGGGTAAGCTCGTTTTAAAATAAATTGTACAAGGATGGTGTGTACGTAACTTAATTTATAGTTATCATTAAGAGGTGTTAATTGCGTCTAAGACGATTAGTTTATAAGTTTTATAATTAGAGATGGAAGGAAACTATGCGTACAGAGTTTATTTATTTAGGAAATGCAGTCATTAGTTGTAAATAAATAATGCGTAGGGACAACATAATATTTTACTTTCCACTTGAAGTAACACATTTTTTTGTTAAGTATTTACTCACTTGCACTCACATGCCGTGCCGTACATATATAGATAGATAATACACATTTTTTTTCAAATATAAATAGACAGAGATTCGAAAAAATAGGTATATTATTTGTGTGATCCATAGATCACTGTTATTTGTCGCCTAATTGTAATTTGTGCCTGACATTTCTGTATACAAAAATACCGGGAACGAAAAGACTAGATTTTAGTGCAAGAGTAAAAAGATACCTATAACCTATCTTAAAATATACATACATACTACTAAAATCACGCCTTTTTCCCACAGGAGTAGGCAGAGACCAAAATAAAAATATTTTAAAATATGTTAAACATAATGACCTCTTTGTGCTTTATTTGCCACCAACAGATTCCTGTTGACAACGGCATTCCTATCTGGGCCATAAAATGGTAAGGGCTACCCGCTGCTCTGCAATAAAAGTCCTTTAGGGGTACTTCATTACTAGTTTACGAGGCGGCCCCTTTGTGCCCAGGGGGGCCGTGACAAATGCTTATAAAATACACTTAAATGGACCTTTATGGTAGATCCTGGTCTTAGAGATCAGGCAAATGAAAAATGGTGGTTTAGAAGGCGAATTTGTAAAGGTATATGTTTGTTCGATTTAAGTGAAAGATGTTTGAGTCAAGTTAGGTTGAACCTAGCGGCTCACCGTTCCCGTAGCTGCATATAAATAAATGTTTTTGGATATCTCACACCCAGTCATCTGATTGCAAAGTAATAAGAGCTTATACCTATATACTTTTAAATACATACTTACATAAATAGATTGACAACTAGGCTCTGAACAGATACTCTCGCTAATTACACAAATATTTAATTTTGTCCTGGGTGGGATTCGAACCCATGAAACGCGGCGCTGCGGTTACTGACTGACTACTTTAACCACTGCGCCAAACGTGCAGTTAAATAATTAACAGTATTCTCAACAAGAAGACGATACTAAGTACGTTCTAATAACGTACGTAATAAACAATACTTTGAAAAACATAAAGGGCGCTTTGAAAGCTTGTCACTACGTTTAATATCAAATACGGACAAAATAAACAACATTTAATTGATGAGTAAAAATTAACAAGCAATCACATAATCTAACTTTGCAGTTAGTGGTATTAGTTAGCGACAGTTAGATATAAAGACTTTCAGTCGGCTCTAAACGCACATAGTTGGATATAGTCAGACAGCCACTACAAACATGGTGTTAATCTTGCGCAACACAGCCAACACCATGACGAATTGTACATCCAATTGTCTAGAAAGTTCTATAAAAAATACTAGTACCTCCCTTTGTCTGTTCGCACCCTTGTCAAGCCCAAGGCGCCGGCGCCCGCGGCGACTGACAATGTACGTGCAGGTAAGGGCGCACGCACACTGTGCGACACGCGACACGACACTGCGACACGACTGTCTGTCTGTGTGATGTATGTTTGATGGTCTTATTGTATGGTTGGGAATGTATTTGGTGTGTATTCTGTCTTTTTTGTCATTTTGAAGGTGTGTGATAAATAGGCTTTGTGGCGGCAAATTCTTTTATTGGTCTTCTCCTATTGAGCTTAAGTTAGTTTTAATATTGGATCAATAGATTTTTAAATAGAGCAAGTCTAGTTATCACTGTAATCATTAAGGAATTAACATTACACTGCGCTACGGGACAGAAGGAGAAAAGGATGTATGCAACACGTACTCCTTTGAGACCACTGTTGAGGGCTTCCGGTATTCTAGATAATTTCTTGAAAAAGTACAAAACTATTTGTAATCAAACATCCAAACTTTTAAAGTTAATCACATGTACTATACCTAAAAAGAGTAGTACTATACCTTAAGTAATGGCAGTAAATACTTCCTCATTCAAACATAACAATAAAACAAGACACATTAACCACTTCTAAACACTATCAAACAACAGACTACCATAAAAGCAAAAACAGTCCTCTCTCCTCATTGGTTCCAGTCGTACAATGCACAGCCGTCCTTACCCGTCCATGTATTGGACGCCAATTACCCGCGCTGATTCACTGGCTCTTAGTAATGAGGTGACTCATAGGAATGTCCTTTTTTGGCCCCTTTTGTGATCATGGTAGGCTTTTTATGGAGATGTGGTGTATAGGCAAGGTTAAGTTTGATGTGCGATCATAAAGTTGTTGTGTTGGTAGGTATTTTAAAACGTTTGATTAAGAGACTATTGTGAGCTTAGCTAAAGGTATAAAGAGTTGAGAGGTAGCCATTATACAAACGACTATCTTTTTAGATGACAAAGAGACACTAAAGTAAAAGTCAGTCCTCGACAACGACCTGTATAGCCTTCACCGAAACGTTAAGCATTCCAAGGTTAAACACATGTTCGCGACTTCGCGTTAATTCCCGTATTTCTAGATAAAGTAACATGTAAGTTATGACAACTGTCGTATACGTAACTTTAAAGAAATTTGGATATAGCCAAGTCAACAAAATCTATATAACATTATTAAATTCTTACGGGCGACGATATTAACACTTACAGCCTTGGCAAGTGACAGACAAACCCAAGACGTAAGTTTGAAACTGCAATAAGGACAGAGCAATAGGAGTCATAACCTCAGGATAGGTACACAACTATTCTTAGGATTTACATCCAAAGAATTATAATAACTTTTAACGAGACACAACTTACGACCATTTCCAGTCCAGCCTGCAAAACGTCAAGCACCCTTGCAAAATTCACGTTCATGTTAATTTCCGTACATTTCAAAACTAAAGAAACCAGCATAAAAATGCATTTCTTCAAACGCACAGCCTTCCTAGTAAGTGTTCATATAATCTGTGTGGTGCTATGCGGCCATATATAAAGGTAGGAACGCGAGAGTATGGAGTTAGATCTAAAACAGGATAACAGACGCTGATCCTTCACCGTCAAGTACTTTATTATAGGGCTGGGACTTATAAGTTAGAGAAGAATATAAATACTTCAGTACTTGTAGTTTTTCGACATATTGTAACCATAAACTGCTTGTTTTTGCGGCATTGAAATGATTTGTGCTTAGAATTTGGACCCGAAAATAAATCAAATGGAAGATCGTTCAAATTTTCTCTGAAAATTGAACTTTTCAGCATTCTTTATTAAGCGAGAAATACTCATTTTCTCGAGAATAGAGTCGTAAACCGGTTCAAACTACAGAAATGTTGAAAGTCTACATCATAAGCGTAGAAAAATAGGCTTGCCAAATAATATGCCATAAGAAACTGTAAGAACAAGAATTAAAAAACATGCATTCTTCTTATTCGTCATCTGCGTCATTACTTTAAGCCGTAATCGCTTTGTAAAGCCTACTAGTACTTAACACACTGCTTCCATGCTGCCCTGTCAAGCTTTACCTTTTGAAAATATAAAGCAAATAAACCTAAGATTCAATTCTGGACTGTTATAAGTAACATACATTGCTCAAGTATGTCTCCAGTCATCCTAAAGTCAGTCTGCTCTGTTATTCAGACAAACGATAATAAAGAGTCTGTGAGCCCTGGACATTCCGCCGGTGTCGCATTCCTGTAGCGAAGGCTGGAGCGCGATGTATGTATGCTGGAGCGGTACATGATAGTATCGTCTCTTGATGCTGAGGTACGAGGTTCGAAGTTGAAAAGTGAAGTTTAAATCGAAGTGAGGTAGAATTTTGTATTATAGTTATGGAAATCTGCCATTTAATAAAAAAGGTTATTTAGGTTATACCTTCAAATTTAATAATTTAACCACTATAGGTTTTTGAGCATCTTCCCGAACATTATGTATATTAAACATTTTTATAAATTTATAATTTATTCAGCATAACCTGTAAACCAGTCTAGGTATAATGATACACATTGATTGGCACACATTTTTGCAGTAGAAAAATTGCTATACCTAATGATTAAAAAAACTCTGTAAATTACACCAGTACCGACTTTTTTAATACAAAATGTTTCAATAAATACGTTATAACATTGTCACCAGCCCTAACAGGACACGTCACTACTCACACGAAACAATCAAACAGTATACCGTTTCCACATCGTATGTCCGCATCGGTCCGTCTGGAGGCTCCCTACAAAAACCCACTGTTCACCATATTTGGAGGGCCCTAATGAGCTTAATGGACCTCAGAGGACCGAGGACATAACGCTCCCACGAGCCGGAGGGCTTTTTACAACGCAACTCCTTTTTGGAAGTTAGCCTTTTAGAGATCAAACCCTTTTTGTAGAGTTTTTTCCGATTGATAGTTTGTGTGATTAGATGTTTTGTTATAACGGTGTTATTCTGTTTGGCGGTAAAACTGAGATTTCTTTTGCTATCGTATCGTGTATTTTGACATTTAAGTTACTTGATATGAATTATAGTTTTGTCTGGTACTTTAACGGTCTATATGGTGCAGTGGTTATGGTTGTTACCACGCTACTACCAATGAGTCCAGAGGACGAGAGTTTAATTCCACCACGAAACAAATATTTCTGCAACAACAACCTAGTTGTTTAGGATCTGTTCGTACTTTTTGTCTTTTGAATTTTGAAGCTTACGACCTTGGCCAATAGAATCTACGCAAAAACGTCAAACAATCTTGGATTCTATAGGGAGTTAGCCAACTGTATACATTCGCAATGATACAATTAAAGTCTGAAAGCAACGTGAACACGAATTTTACCTTGAAATGCCTGACGTTTCGGCGCAATTACACTGGCCGTGGTCGCAGGCATAGGTACCTTTTCTCTCTTAATGATGAAGCAGTGTTAAAGTCCTTTAAATAAATGACAAAAGGCATGTATTAAAGCTATAAAAATCAATTTATTATCGATCCGTGTGTATGCATGCTAAATTACTGAATTAAAAGTGTAAAATAATAAAAACAATAGTTTGTTAGTGGTATGCATGCGCACGCGCATGTTGTCATGGGAATACTCCTGTGCTTCTACCAGTATTACCTAAGTATATAATGTTTATATGACGTATATTTTAATACTATATACATAAAATCACGCTTTTTTTCCCATGAGAGAAATAACACAAAATATTTCTCATTGATGAGATTTGAATAAATATTTGTCCAAGGCTGAGACTATATTTCGTTGCATGCTTTATAAGACTTACCCACTATTACCCAGCAGTGGGAATAATTAATGAAATATTTTATTACATCGCTTTGAGGAACAATTTAGAATTAGGTACTTATTTACTACATAGTTATCTACCTTCATAAAGACCATTTGCAACTACAACGCCACAAAACAAAAAGCCATCCAACCACAATCATACATTCTCATACACATAACATAGTTGTAGTAATACAAGGCTGGTAATAAAATAAAGGGTCGCTCGATTTGTTCGAGCGCGGCAAGTACAAAACGTCTGCGAGATACGTCACGACGCGTGACGTCACAGGCGCAAGCGCATATCTCTAACACACTTGTATGTAGAGTGACCATTTAGACTAGTAAGACGGGATTTAACTCTAAGTTCTAGGAACATAATAAAATTACTTATGCCCAGTAACGGCAGTAACTGAGGCACATTTAGCGGTAGTTTTATTCAAAATATTTTTTTTATATGACTTTAAACTAAGTAATATAACATAAATAATTTATTGGATCAAAGGCGTTTTGATATTCATTGAGAATTTTTTTTACTTTGTCCATCTATCTATGCTAATATAATACAGCTGAAGAGTTGTTTGTTTGTTTGAACGCGCTAATCTCAGGAACTACTGGTCCGATTTGAAAAATTCTTTCAGTGTTAGATAGCCCATTTATCGAGGAAGCTATAGGCTATATAGCATCATGCTACGGTCATTAGGAGCGGAGTAGCAACGAAAAATGTTACAAAAAACGGGAAAAATTTTGACTCATTCTCTTAGGTGACGCAAGCGAAGTTGCGCGGGTCAGCTAGTAACAAATAAGCACGTAACGTTTTAAAATATGTACCTGCTTACTTAGTTGCTTTCGCTTTTATTCAAACTTTTTTTTTCCTGTGATTCACTGCTGAGCAAAGGCCTCTTGCCTTGAATTTCCAGTGCCATCTCTCTATTGTTGCGTCCGGCTTTCTATCCAGGACATACGTTTTTTGTCATTTAAAAAAAATCTACCAAATGTCGTAAAACTTTGTCACCGTACAAGCAATGCCAATTAGTCGTCGTAGTGTTCGTTCAACGCTCGCAAGTGAACGAGTGAACGAATGAAGTGTATGCAAATCATTCAGATAACAGCGCGACGGTGAAACACTTGATTTGAATAAACGCCTCTGTCTATACACACTATCAAATTAAAGGGGTGAAGATATAAGATAATATGTACAAAGTATTCCTTATTTTAAGCTCTGTGGACAACAAAAATCATTGCGATTTGTCGCCATACTAACTTTGTGAACTTAACGATGACTTTTTTTTTACCGCCTCTGTGACGCAGTGGTTTAGGTCGCCATGCCGCTACCATTGCCTTGGGAGGTCTTGGGCTCGATTCCCACACGGAACAGGTATTTGTGCGATCCACAAGTTATTGTTTCGGGTCTGGTTGTATTTGGTTTTCTTTGTTTGTATGTTTGTAATAGTCCCCGCTACGCAAGAGTAATTCTTTGTGCGGGAGTTGTTGCCTTAAAAATTATGTCACGTATATTGTAAATAATATGAAACATCAATTAATTAACCATCCCTCCACTTGGCAAACTAACAAAACAACATTTTTAGCCGTGTATCTCATATAAAACTATAAGAAACAGGTTGATAGTCGATACTAATGAGCGCGCGCGTATCTTCCGACATCGAGTAACAAAACCTGTGTTTACACAGCCTTCTGTAGCTCGATTCTTTACTACTATCGACTACCGAGTACCTTGTCATCGAGAAATTGTGTATGAAAATCTGATCACCGCCTCTGACGGGCGTCGTAGGAACTATTTTGGCAGTACATTCGAAATGTCAAACTTTCGATACTTGACAGTACCGACTGTACAGAATCGCGCTACTGAAGTCCTGATTAACACTAGAACATTATTTATTTACTTTTTCACTGATAACTAAAAAATGTGCGTAAAACTTTTTAGTTGCTTATCTATCTAATAATGTCTATCTAAGCTCAAATTGACACTAGATTCGAATAGACTTGTATCTGGGATATGTGGTCCTTGTGTTACTCTAGTTTGTTACCTTTGTCAAAAAAAATCCGGACCACTAGCTCTGAATAGATAATGAGAGTTGCTACATACATTCAGTTCGGCATTATTCGGTCTAGCGGCAAAACCGAATATGTGTAGATTAACCCGATCGGCACAAGCTCAACAAGTGAGTCGAGTCGGTTGTGTTGTTCGATAAACCTTGCCGTCACAAACGTGCCGAACCGAATATGTGTGTAGCAAGCCTGATTGACAAAACAAATACAAGTATTGAACCTTTGTAGCCTAGCTGCCAGCCATCAGTCCTGCAGTGATTGGGATTGAAACCCTCTTATCTCCCTTTTTTCGCATAGAACCTATAATAAACGGGTTGTTACTAATGAGCAGGCGCGTATCTTCCGACATAGTCTAGTACACGCTATTATTTACTAAACCTGTGTTTACACAGCCTCCTGACTGCCACTAGAACATTATAGTAGACTATCGGTCCGTAGTGGCTTCGGGTAGACAAACATTAATGTAGTTTTAGTAAGATCCTTATTTTTATTCTTGTTATCTTATCATAAGCTAAGCAGTGAATTGGTTGCAGTCAAACATAATAAAATTATTTTGACTATCATAGTAAAAAAATAATGGGTCATATAGGTAAAAAAACTATTGCATTTACGACACTTACTTAAGCTCTTATTACTTATTATCTATACTAATATTATAAAGCTGAAGAGTTTGTTTGTTTGATTGTTTGTTTGTTTGAACGCGCTAATCTCGAGAACTATTTCGGTCCGATTTGAAAAATTATTTAAGTGTTAGATAGCCCATTTATCGAGAAAGGCTATAGGCTATATATCATCATGCTACGACCAATAGGAGCAGAGTACCAGTGAAAAATGTTACAAAAACGGGGAAAATTACGATTCTCTTATGTGACGCAAGCGAAGTTGCGCGGGTCAGCTAGTAACAGTATAAAGTGCTTATAGAAGTTAGTGTTAAATGTAATCTAGTATATTTAAGTTTGTAAGAAATTAAAGGCTTTTTATTTTATGTTTATATATATTTATATGCTTATCAAGCTCTAGCACATAACTTAAAACTTCCCCGTCAGAACCACATAACGGGTCGTAGAACGCGTCGCGTGTGGTCCCAAGTTCATTCCCGACCGCAGTGTAACCACGGTTATGCGAAACTTATTAACGCTCCTCTGTTTGTACCTACCCAAGACATCTTTTGTGTGCCTTTACGATCTTGCTTTTGAGTGAATATTTTTTAGTTGAAAGGTAATTTATGGTAGTTAGCATCAATAGACGAGAAGTGTTGCTTTACATAGATTTAGAGATACTAAAAATATAATTTAATCTTTCGCATTGCATTACTACTATGTGCCGACGTACGGCGGATAGTTTGGCGGTCGTAAGCGCGTTCTGTAGCGCAAATCTCTATAGTCAGTACTGTCGACTATCGAGAATTTGGCATTTAGAATGTACTGCCAAAATAGTTCCTACGACGCCCGTCAGAGGCGCTGATCATATATTCATAGATAATTTCTCGATGACATGCCGGTTGTCGACAGTTGATAGTAGTAGAGAATGGAGTTACTGCATTCACTGTAATGTATGTTCTGTCATGTGTAAAGTCTTAATACATACAAAAATGTTTAGACCACTGTGATGACTCGTCCCGTTTATTTAATCCAAAATGCTAAGTCCCGCGTGGGACACACTTTACACTATTCAGGGATAAGGTCCTGTCTCTTTTCTTTTAGATAAAGTGAATTTGTTATTTTCTTATATTAAGTGCATTACCTTAGAATCAAACAACGTAAGCAACAATAACACTTCCAAATTACCAACAGTTTTGTCTCGATTTTGAAGAAAGGAACTACTCAAAAATTCGAAAGACATATGTTGGTTCCCACATCTGCCAACACAAACCTACTCAAGGATTGTGATACACACCTTTATTTCAATAACAAGTTATATATACTAACTAGCTGACCCGGCAAACGTTGTTTTACCATAAAAATTAAATAAAAAACATTGTCCAGCGGACAAAATTGTGAATCTAAACCATTCTCAGATCCCCTTGAACACACACAAAAAATTTCATCAAAATCGGTTGAGTCGTTTAAGAGTAGTTCAGTGACATATATACACACTTACAGAAGAATTATATATATAAAGATATTATAAAGCTGAAGATTTTGTTTGTTTGATTGATTGTTTTGTTTGATTGTTGGTTTGGACGCACTAATCTCAGGAACTACTGGTCCGATTTAAAAAAAATCTTTCAGTGTTAGATAGCCCATTTATCGAGGAAGGCTATAGGCTATATATCATTACGCTGCGACCAATGGGATCAGAGTACCAGTAAAAATGTTTCAAAAACGAGGAAAATCATGACCCATTCATAATTATGAATAGTGACGTAAGCGAAGTTGCGCGGGTCAGCTAGTATACAATACAAAGTATGTACCTCGGTGTTCCCTTTCCTCTCAGTCGAAGGAGCACGTCCCCAAACATACTTGTAACTCAAAATACGTTGCTTGTTTACCTTTCACGAGCGTTTCCTGCACACCCCTGTTTATATTACCTGCCGTGATGATTGAGATACCACTGTTACTTACCAAGTTTAGTTGAAATACTTGTGTTTTATACAAAAGTCGTAAGTTTTATAAGATCCCTACGTAGGTATCGAATGACATGAAATTATAATGATGTCTAGAATGGTATTAAATGCCTGGTAAAAGGCAAAGTACGGCCCCACGAGATCCTAGAGGGATCTAGTTTATATAGAGTGTATTTGATAATTATTCCTTTGGTTTAGATTCTAGAGTCCCATATGGTATTGATCCCAATGCCTTGTTTTCTGAAGTGGCTCAAAAGAAAGGAGAGAAATACAACAGGATCAATGCCAACAAAATAAAATTAATCCAAATGCGGTTCGTCTTTCAAACAAAATTATTGAATTACCACCAGTTTTTGGAGGCAGCAGGAGCTCCTGAAAAAACACAGCTAAAATCTGAAATTCAATGCCTAACACCCTTGTAAGTCGTATTCATTCAAATCTCAATATTCCCACAGCGGAGTCTAAATATTATGATTAACACCTCATAGTAACATATACAGCACCGGAAGTGACGTGTAAAGTACTAACTGATTGCGCAACAACGTGTTTCCTGTTATGTCTTACAATTTCCAGGAATTAGCAGACCTTTACTGGTATTAGACCTTAAACCAGTTTGTACCATTCATAAGTACAATTTTGGTACGATTTTAGGAAGCTGGTCGAAACTTAAGGATATAAAAAGGTTTCTTTATCTATTTATTAACTAGCAGATTCATTTTAATTACCTGCAAAATTAAGGCAGTGAATTATAACTATAGAAATCAAATTACTGTACAGGCATAGTCCCGTAGAATTCTCAGAAAATCTACCTTGCCTAAAGTTTTTGTATTATATCAATCGGATTAGTCGTTTTAGTGTCAGTAGTGTTAAAACAATATTATAAATTTTACTGTTAACAGAATAAAAAAAAACAACGTTTAATAGCTAATCAATTTACATACTCATATACCTAAGACAAAAAGTCTCCAAAACTATAGAGCTGATTCTAAAAAGCTTTGACAACTAAAAAACAACATTTTACAGAGAAACATACAATCATTTTTGTATCGTTCAGTAGTCGAAATACCTCGAAATCTTTACAGTACCACTGTAAAGCACATAAAACCATTATAGTTATGAACTTGATAAATATAAAGTTATTGCAAGCTTTTAAGAGATACCCTTAGTTTTATTGAGTCAAGTGCTGTGCGGAAGGCGCCAGCCGATCGGACGACGATTGATAGCAGATGATTGACTTATTGACTAGTATTGATCAATATGTCACAACCCTAATCAATATTGTTAGTCATCTAAAGAAGGTTTTATATGGGGATCGTATGACTGAGTATCAATGAAGACACTACATAATTGTATACGTATAAGCAATTGAATAAATTCTGCCACAATTTCTAAGTTCGAGTTAGTTTATCAACTTAATACTTGAATGTTTTAAGGAATTTTACTTACCGATATTTAAGTACTTTTGAAGTACCGTCGTAACTCAGACATAAAGTAAACTAACTGAACTCAAATAATTATTATTAGCGGTGTTCAGTATTTCTAAAAAATACTTTCATATATACATTTTTATTGGATTCGTCCTTCAAGGGGCCTTTCTACAAAAGCTTTTAGGCAGCTTTAATAACTAAGACACATGGTTAACCATTAACCAAACGAGTAATGTTCTTACTACAAAAATCAAAAGCATAACGAGCGTACTCTCCAGGTGTCCAATTACCGCAGCACCTGTTCCCCTCAGTCACGACCACCGCGAGTGCTCGCTTCAATTGAGCGCCAATTGAAGCCATCAGCTGTTCTCACCACTTCCCACGGTCCAGCTTGATTGTGGTACTTGTGTGATTGGTAACAGGGTGTCAATTACACTCGTCTAAGTTCAGTTTCCGGGTTGATGAAACTGTTTTTTGAGTGGTTTGGTGTTAAGTGCATTCCGATAGGCTCGCTTACAATACCTGTTAATATTTTGTTCTATATTGGTCCCAAAAAAATAATAACCGGTACCTTATGAGTTGAAAATCGATTACGGTCTTTAAACGCATATTGATAAGGACGAGCAAGCAAGAGCCGTGAAAGCTCGAGACGAAATTGTAATGCGTCTTTCTTAAAAAATAGTACTTATTGCATGATGAGAAAAGTTCAAACTATGCATATTTTGATGGTTTTAGCAGCTATCAAATATTAGCTGTTAAGTCTGCAAGTCTAACTTTCTCAGTGACATTGCATGCAGACCTGTATTCTGAATCCATGTCCTAGCAATTTCGTAGGTCAGCAATTCTTACTTCGTTGGTGACATTAACTTTATTCTGTATCCATGTTAAACAAAAAGGAATCCGTAGGTACACTAAACGGTGCCTTTGTGATTCAATCGAAAAAACAACTAAACCAATAAACTGACAATATTTACTAATAACATGACACAGCACTCAGAAATAAGTGCTTACGTACAATTTAACGCGGCCGCTCTGGCGCACATAAGGAAGATATTACCACTTGCGATCATTTGATAAGTGCTAAGTGCTAAGTTCAATTGAATTAACTAATTGATGGACGCTGTTTCGTTTTAGACTCGGAAGTTGCAGTTTAATTTATACTGTTGTTAAGATTAGGCTGGCATTTTGTGAGTTTGTTTATTAGTCTAAATTTCAGAGTCACTTTGATTTACTGTATTTCTATTTTGAAGATTTTTTTCTCTCGATCTTTTGCTATTATAAAGGTTTATAAAAATGTCAAAATTGTCAACTGCGGATAATTTGTGCGGGTCCGTAGACTTCGTAGTACTCATTAAGTGTCAGAGTCTGTTACTGCTTTTTTCTGAGTCTTGAACTGAAGTGAAGGAAGTACCTTACTCCTTTGTTTAACCCTGGGATTAAATTCGAGACTTTGTGATCAGTACTGTGTTTAAAATTCACATCACAGGCACAGGTCCCTGGGCGACTGGTTCAGACGTTCCATTCCTCTCTCAGATTTAATTCTCGGTTGAACAAAATATCGCCTCCTGCAAATTATTTTTAAAAAAGAAACTGAAACATGTATTTCTTTCTTGTCCTCAGGTCGAGCGGTACTAGATCGTCTCACTAGCACGACCATCAGTGAGACCATAGTGTCGAGCGGAGCGACAAGCGGGCTGCTCCCCGCGCCGCTAGATGTCGCACCATACTCACTAGTAGTAGCTAACGCGAGTTGCGGCACTACCGGTGCCGAAGAATACTGCAGGGATACGCCGGGAAAGTAAGTAGATTAACTATAGATCTTCTATATAAATATGTGAATGATTAACCCCCAGTTTCTGAGGTACATTTAGCGGTAGTTTATTTGTTATCTATTCTATTATATTATCTATTCAATAGCGTTTAAGTTCATACAAAAATTACAGTTTGAATAGATAAACTACAGCTCATAAACCGAGATAAGTATTTTTGCTTTATTTTGAAGGGAGCATCAATGACAGATTTCGTGAATTCGTGATTGTTTTTGCACGAATTAACAAATTCGCAATGTTAGTTTCGCTATTGGGTACTAGATGTCGCTATTAGTAGTTTTGCACAAATTAGTATTGGACAATAAAATCTCATGAATTTGCTCTTTGTTATTTGATTGTTACATTTGTTAAATTTTAACTTAGTCATTATTATTTTCCTCCAGTATTACGAACACACGTATAAGACATTTAAATAAACGGTAGGTAGATTTCGGCATGTTAGTGTACCATAATGGTACAATGGACCACTCCCACCACACGTGTCTCACAGTATTACCATTTTGGTATAGTTTACGAACAGACCTTTGATGGATATATGGATATATGGTCAACTTTCCCTTATAGTGAGTTACCAGGTTGCACTATCAATTCACTTGCTTACGTGCTTTAATGAGCTTTGAGACTTACGTTACTACAGTGGTTCTCAAACCACGACGGGTAAATTTTGTGTGGGGTGTTTATGCACCCCATGAAAATAGATTTGCTCATTTGATTGTTTCGTGCAGTACTAGGAAGTTCGGTACTAGACTGATGTAGGTATGAGCCCACTGATCTTTACTGTAGCAGGACTTTTGCGAAATTTGTATGTAGTTTATGGATTCGGGTTGTAATTAAACGCATTACATCTATGTAATGAAATGTAATGCTTCTGTAAGTTTTTGACCTTTTAATAGATAGAAAGGTCAGAAACTTACAGAAACTATAATTCACCCAATCAACCAGGCAGATAGTGCCTTTTAATTCAAATCACAATGATTTATTCAACAAACACACAGTATTAGTTAGCATATGCAATTACCGAAAAAAATCCAAATCTTTTGGGGTGTAAACAACATCACACATTGAGAATCACAGTTCTATAATGAGGGTCTAATAGATTTTACCTTCGTTCGACTTTCCCGTGGATAATGCATAATATACCGGTCACATTACCAGGCGTGTGTTGAGCATCGAACCCACTCACTATCAACAGATTACATAGAATATTGAAAATTGAAGGAAATTATAATACTTAAACTTTCTGAGTATAAGGGTTCATACTTCATACATTAAGAAAAAATCTATACCTAGAGATGCCTAAAATCACATGATAAATTTAAACAAAAAAACGAACCGAATTCGACACTGAATTATAGATTATGCGCCGTATTTTCTAAAGCTCTGTATGTGAGATATATGGGAACAAGGCATGACATAAGTATGTTCATAGATTCTCATAGGCTTATTAAAAGTCTAGTTAAATACAATACAAAAAATAGTCTTAAAAACTATTATGGGTATACCTTAATGGTTTTTAAGACTCGTATCTATACTAATATTATAAAGCTAAAGAGTTTGTTTGTTTGTTTGGTTGAACGCGCTAATCTCGGGAACTACTGGTCTGATTTTAAAAATTCTTTCAGTGTTAGATAGCCCATTTATCGAGGAATGTTATAGGCTATATATCATCACGCTACGACCAATAGGAGCAGAGTACCAGTGAAAAATGTTACAAAAATGGGGAAAATTATGATTCTCTTATGTGACGCAAGCAAAGTTGCGCGGACCAGCTAGTAAGAAAATATTCACAAAAGAATCAAAAACACTACAAAATACTGTCATATTTAATCCCTTACTCTCTTTATACAGGCGCGGTATTGTCTGCGACGTGTGTGAAGGTCTGGATGGCTCCTCATCACGGAGACACCCTGCGTCACATGCAGTGGACGGAGACCCCGGCACCTGGTGGCAGAGCCCCACCCTCGCGGCAGGGGATTATCAACATGTGGAACTTGAAGCCACACTACCTGACGTGAGTAGAAAGCAGTTCATAATGATTGAATTCACATAGTTCTGATTTAAGTTTTTTTTTTTTTACCCCATTACTACTACTGCTGGGCAACAGTCTCCTCCTGAACGAGGGAGAGGTATGGCTTTAAGTCCACCACTCTGGCCAAGTACGGGTTGGGAACTTTGCATTATAAATATCGGGTCATAAATTGGGGTTCTAAGACTGACTACAGGTTAGTCGATAGAAATGCGAGTACTAACCTCTAAAATGTCCGTTTTTGTCTACGTTTATAATTTTCCTGTCACCTTAGATTTTAGTTTTACCATTACCCAAAAGAGAAATATATAACAGTGGCTAGCTATTAAAACTAGCCTTTGCAATTTACTTCATTCATAAACGAAATCTCGAATTAAATCAATCAAATCAAATTATTACTATTGGTAACTTAAAACAGAATTAAAATTACGACACAATATTTAAACGTCATACTGTGCCTTTATTTATGTAAACTTAACAACAAAACTCTAAGATAACGACTACAAATCACCCTACTCTCTTAAAAAGCTCCCTAACAGATTACCAGTACCCAACTAGCGGCACAAGATCTCATCTCTGAACAATTTACATACTCATAACACTTCCTGCAAGTAATAGACTGGCGCATACATATCTATGTATTATAATTTATACCATACATGTATGGTGAACGTAGAAACACACCGGAGTTACTGCCTCGAACTTTTTTGTTTCCAAAACTTTATTTGCACATGTATATGTAGGAGTATCTAAAAATCGTACCTTCGTATTTCATTATAAATTTCTTAATTATGCTTTATGTGAGGTCAAGTATATTTTTAGGCAACTTTCCTTATGAATTTTGCTAGGCTTGCACTAATATTTTGGATATGCCTAAACACGTCAAACGTCTAAAACTTTTGCGTTATAGCATAAATTTCTAAATTAAATAAGGAGAATACTGGTTGATCACTAAAGCTTTTTTTTAAATCAATTACTGTCCCACTACTGGGCAAAGGTCTCCTCCCAAACGAGGAAGGGGTTAGGTTTTGAGTCCAATAGGCTGGCCAAGGGACCTTGCATGTCCTCAATTATTGTGTTAAACAAATAAAAATAACTATAAAGAGTTAGGTACTTGTCTATGAATTAGGCGAGGGAACAAAATTTTAAATATTCCTAGTCGTTTTGTTGCAAGCCGTACACTACAAGTTGTTCAACATAATGGTATAATGTATGGTGATGTATGTGTGTGCGTGTGTGTACGAAGCGCGCGCGCAGACTCGCCCACGCGCCGTCTCGTTTGATAGACTTGTAGTGCAAGCCGATGCGCAAGATGACAGGTGGTAAAATTCGGAACTTACTGATTAAAGATTAGTATCTTTGTAACCGTGTAAATAAATTAGGTGTATTATGGGAGATTTAAAGAAATTTCCAACATTTTAAGGTGGCACAAATTATGTTCACCTATAATTTATGTTTAGCAAATTCTAACATTAAAATCCTTTGATATTATAAGACTTTTAATGAGTACTCATTGTAATCATAAACTTCCTTGAGTCCAAATTTATCGTTTTTGTATTTTGGTTCTTGTGTTACCTCTAGCGACACCAACGCATAATAGATGAAGTTCTAATATTGCTACTCTCTACTAGATGGCGTTGCACCAAACGTTACTATAAATAAATCTATAATCTTGTTTATCTTGAAATAAAGAAACATTGCCTGTTTTTATTTGACAAATAATATTAATTATGAACATAAATAATTGATAACAAAAGGTTTACGCACTGCTATCTACTGATTTATTGAAATAATGAGTCAGCCACTTGTATAGTTCATGACTAACATTCTAAAAGGTGCCACATGATTAATAGGTTTTTCAAGAATATAACTGAAAATTATGTAATATTGATGACTCATTCCTTTTTAGAAAAGAAATTATTAAACCTTTGTAAGTAATTATAAACATAATCATGTCATAAAATATTTACAGGTGTCTGATTTTCGTATCTTTGTCCCTAAATCTGTAATTAAACTTTATCATATGATCAATGCGCGCATAACATTATAAAGTACCTACATTTTTGGAATAATAGAGACCAGAGAACTAGACCGGAATATATGTCTAATGATTTTATTGACATGAACCTAGAAAATCTCCCTTTTGAATTAGCTACTTTGATCACCGTATTGATAAAATTCAATAGTTTAAACTGGAACACTCTTCTTTACTGATTTGTATAGCAATAAAATTCACTTAATTCGCTTATTATTAGTACTAAAGCACTTAAAGGGGTTGTAATATAAATTAAAAACTATTGACTGAACTAGTCACCACTGTGCCATTTGCCACTTGGTGTTCGATTCCCTTACGTTGGTAGTTGGTAGTATATTCAAGCATAATGCTCATCTGGGAACTCGCAAGTGTACAAGAGTTTGTGTGCAATGAGAGATCGCAGTTTTGTAACTACGGTTACGAGAATTTATATCATCTCTTGTACATTTGTGCATGAGGAAGAAAGCTTTCTGTTACCTAAAATAAGTTAAATGAGTAGCCTTGTGTTCTGAAAATAATTAAATACACGTTTGCATAGATGACTGAATTTGGCAATAGTCCTTACAATTTTACCACTTCGCAAAAACACTCAATTCCTAAAAATTCATCTTCACCTTAAAACATCTGACCGTTTGCCTGAACGTTGATCAACGCAAGACTTAATGTGATTTCTATTGTCTGATACAGCTTTAAGTAAAATCGTTTAAAACAATTTAGATAACTTTTTCCCGTGGATCAATGGCGCGGCCATCAATAACGTTATCACGGTGAGCTATTAGTGCGTGATAAACTGATAAGGACACAAAAGCGCGCGCCTCTCATTGCCTTATCTACTGGTAGGCGATAAATTGCATGCGTCCGCGCACCTATGGTGTATATAAAAGTAGCTTGTAAAGGGATAAGTCCCGGGATGTATTTTAATTTATACAATTGTGGCTTTGTGCAGAAGATTTGTTAATTTTCATACTCATATTGCATATTCTTCAAGAGGAGCTCGTGCCTTAGTTAACAACAGCCGCGCGGCTCGATCTCTGAGGTTAAGTTACGCTTGTCGTAGTTGTTTTATGAATGAGTGACCATACTGACTATCTTATTGTACATATCGAGTTCCTCCGTGTTCCGGAATGCGCGTTAAATTGTGGGTCCCGACTGTCATTTTCAAGATCTTTGACAGTAATCAGAAGCTTGAAAATCTGACAACCAGTCTTACAGAAGGATATCGTGTTATATTCCAGGTAACTGGGTTGTGGAGGTCATCAAGAGGTAATTCCTCATCTCCATGGCAACCGTCACAGCCTCCGTTATCATCAAGTACAAACGTTGGGTCACTGGTCGATCTGTCGGTTAAGCAAACCTTGGCGCGGTCATTCTATAGATGGGTGACCGCATAGAGGTATTTGAACTTCGTCTCCGTGATTCGGAGGGCAGTTATAAAGTCGGTCCCGGTTGTTGTTAATAAAGATAACAGTCGTTAAGCCACGTCAAAGGCCATCGGGCTTGAACAACTTTGACACTATAGGTTGACCGCTAACCATACGATTAGGAAAAAACACCCAACACACTATAACAAGAGATAACGGCTCGTCTCCATGGCAACCATCACAGCCACCGTTATCATCAAGTATAAACGTTAGGTGATTAGCAGAGACAGTATCTTGACAATGTCTCTTGTTTTGATAGTAATATGATCAGTTGATCACTTGCAAAAAACAAGCCAACATTTTATGATATTATTTGTGAATATGAAGTGTCTTTGATGCTTCTTTGAGATATTTTTGAAATGAAATGAAATGAAATGAAATGAAATGAAATGAAATTATTTATTCTGCGAAATATGGGTATTACAGATCTTAGATGCGAAACATATTACGTACCACCATATTCAACCTTAGTGGCAAGCAGAAGTTATACAAATTTAACAGAATTAAATCATTAACAGATAACTAGAAATCATAAATAATTATAATACGAATTATATCAAATTTAGATTGTATTATTATATCATTAACAAGTCAAAATATAAATCAGAATGTCAAATACTAATATTAATGCAGTATTATAATTAATTATTTATACAAAATGTCAAATTCTCAAATAAATTATAGGTCCAATGAAAGATGTCACAGTACTTACTACATTAATCTATTTTTTTGTCATCAAGGTAATCACTGACAGAGTAATATGCTTTTCCAATTAAAAATACAAACAATTTCCTCTTAAATAAGCTAATACTATCTGTTTGTCGAATATGTTTAGGCAAATTATTGAATATTTTGGGAGCCATTACGAATATACTATTATGAAAAAGTGTGGTTTTACTAGGTATTAAATGTAATTTATCTGCCCGCCGTTGACTACTAACCCTCGAGAACCTTTCAATATTACGCTTAGTAAAAACTGCAGTCTCATATATATATAGACAAGGCATAGTTAAAAGCTTGAGTTTTTGAAAATATGGCTTACAACTATCAGTTCTGTGCAGATTGCAAATGGCTCTTACACATCTTTTTTGTGCGATAAGTACTCGATCTACACCACTAGCGTTACCCCAGAAAATGATGCCATATCTGAGGATCGATGCAACTAATCCGTGATAGGCAGTGATTAAAACTGTCTGATTTACTGTTTTACTCAACATAAACAATGCATAGGACTGTTGATATAATTTATTGCATATATTTTCAATATGGTCGTTCCATTTTAAAGTACTATCTATATTTAATCCAAGAAATTTAGTAACATTTGTTTCTGCTATTTTAGTTCCATTGTAATTTATATCTAAAACTAAATCATTTCTATTGACCCTTTGCCCAAACTTCATTAATGTTGTTTTATCTAAATTTAGATAGAGATATTTTTTTAACAGAATCGAACCTAGGACTGTGTCTCTAAAGTATCTTTGTACTATCAGTTGCCTTCTTATAACATTGTAATGGAACCTTCAGGCACCAACAGAATAGCGAAATGTAGATGTGGTTGATAAACCTCTGCCTACACTCTTTATACATTTTTGGCTTGATATTATTTTAGGTTATCAACAAAAAATTAAAGATATTAAGTAAATGTTCAGTAGATTGAGCTCATTATTAATTTGTACATACATGTATAAAAGCACGCCTTCTCCACATAAGGGAAGACACACAGAAAACGCTACTTGGTACGATTGTTACGATTGTTACAAACTACCTTTGCATCAATCACACCCATATATTTTGACATGCAGTAGCATATAATATATAACGAATCCCTTCATACTATATTTTAAAAGTATTCATATACTGTAAAATTCCAATGCGTAACATTATTATCGTAACTAGAAAACATAATTCGGAAATTCTCCAATAAATAATATATATCCCTACATTTTTAATTTAGATAACTTATCCTTGCACAGTATGACACAAATGGCCCAAAAAGATTAAAAAGTAGCCAACCACTTATTGTACTGATAACTTGTTAGGTTCGATCCCCGGACCGGTAATAAATTACGCCGGAGCAAGTAAAAATTGAACGCAATAGTATGGACTCGAAAATGATTTTAGATAAATATGAATTTGAATAAAAATGTGATTTTTGTAAATTCTATGAAGTTATTGAAGTGAATTTATTGACTTTTATTTTTATCTGAAATATTTAGTTTTATCAGAATTTGTTTACTGTCATGTTTTTTGTTTATGTTAAATATACAATAGAGCATATAATTTGTCTGGTATGTGAACTTATAAATACAATAGCTGATTAATGCGGTAACGTAATGACCAAGGTTCGATTCTTGGGCCAGGTATAGTGTGATCGTTTTTGCTTCATACTTAGTCTAATAACTATAAATTGAGAAATTTACGTAAATTAAAAACAAGCCCTTAATTTAAAACTTAAAGATACGTAATAATTATGTACCTGATATTTATGCGGTAATGAGGTAAAGACCTGGATGTGATTCTTAGTCCCGGTAAGCTGTCTTTCAAATACATTTATATTTGAAACTATTTCGCTTCCACGAGTATATAATTGAATGAAATAAGATGAAACTTATAAGATTTAAAGACACTAGAGTTCAGCCTAAAAAATTACTTAGTCTTAAAATAAAACTTTTCTTATAAAATTTGTTTAAATGAGAGCACATCCTTCGCGTCTGTACGTAGAGTCATTGTCTGCTCACAATAGAGACGGCGGGCAACAAAAGCTCGCTGTTATAATGCTAGAGATCTGTATCGTAGTAAGTAATAGAGCTATGGGGCGCCCCTTATAGTGTAGAGTGCCCATGAGTTGGATAGGATAGTCCTGCTTGATAATTAAATAAATACCTAGTGAGAGATTAAGAAACGGTTAATATAAAATATATTCTATCTTCCTAGGTATTTATTGCAAATAATTATTATTTAATGTCTGTAAGACTGGAGAAACTTTCAATTCTATGCAACTTTTTTCTACTTTTGACGTCTATGGACTGTAAGTAATAACAAAAAACCCCATCAATGTCCCACCGCTGAGCAGGGGTCACAGAATGTGGGGGGGGTTAGGGCGCGAATCTACTAAGCTGACCAAGTGCGGCTTGGGGACTATTCATACCTTCAAGAACTGTTCTAAAGAACTCACAGGCATGCAAGGTAGCATCCTAATGTTTTCCTTCACCGTTGAAACAAAAAGGAAGTAAAAAAATATAGACTGAATTTGTTCCAAGTGAAAAACATTCTTAAATTATATATTTGACATAGACTTTTGAGAAACAATTACAAAACTGCTTCAAGCTAAAAAAAATATGCAATAACCTTAATACCAGTACCTTTAATCCTGGAAATAAATATTAAAACTGTAAAAAGTTAGCTTTATGTAATAACCATAAAGTATTTAATCACAGTCTTCGTTATCAGTTTTCGCGGCTACCTTACTAATGAGAGCTCCTCAAAATTAACGACGTTCCTTCTTAAACGACCTTAATTACACTTATTTGTTAAGTTCAGGCCACACAGAAAAGTATTTAAAATGCTTATGTTGAAAATACAATGTAATTCTGTCTGCAATTATGATTACAAATGAAAAAGTGACTGGTGCGGTTGGTAGTGTATTCGACCTTATTATCAGGTCTTAGGGTCGATTCTACTAGTGGTATTTATTGAAAGTAATAAGAATAAATAATTGAAGTACTAGCTAATAACTTGCAACTTATGTACTTCTAGTATCATTTTAGTTCACTTTTACCCGCTATTTACTGCAAACTTTTCCTACAACATGCCATTTCATACTGCTCTATATGTAATTTTCTACTTATTCACTGATTAATTAATAAACTAAATATAAATTTATTTATTAATAGTCACACTAATTTACAGTTACAACGAATAAAATAAGTTAAAATAAAACGCGCCAAATTACATCCGCCATTTTATCTGTGCAATCTTCGCGCGCAAATTGACGTTTAAATATATACACTCCGGGTTTGACGCCGAGGCTATTAAGTCCGCTCTTAAATGCCAATGTGCGAAAGGTAATTAAAATATTGTACAGTTCTCTTAATTATCTTTCTTTTAAATAATGTTTTAAGATATCTGGACCGGTTTTGAGATCATTAAAATTGTGTTGCAAATATGGATAATTTGTTTTCTGTTATAATTAAATGTTATATTACAATAATGGCCTTGATAGATATTAATAAACAGTAACCGAAGATTTAAACGAATTTTTGACTCCATACCAGTGAGTATCAATCTTAGTATCTATTTTAAGTGGGTGATGGTCATGCCAGTACGTACGCGAACTTGAGGTTCGACGGCCTTTTTCGTCTGTGTGTTACCGTAAAAACACCTTCAAGTACGTGTTTTTAAGGTGTATTTACTCGCATATCTGTCACCCATTTTTGCCTTTTAAAGATGAAGGCTCGTGAATATATCTGTAAATATTTTACGTTAATACTTCTGTCAACAGCTGTAAATCTTTGAGCTAACAGCTACAGTAGTACTACATAATAGAATCTAACAACAAGATTTTTTTTTACAAATCATTTTTTATTTCTCAACAAATACATTGGTCTACCTGGAAATCGAACTGAACACTTTATCTTCAATCGCACACTGTACTGCATTAATTACATATAATTGTATGTTACTGTAACTGTACAAGTTAATCCGTACGTTTAATTACGCCGTGTCCACTGCTGCTCACGATCGTTTTATCTCTAAGATTTATGTTAACGTTCCGTGTAAGTGCTATGTGTAGGGAGGGTTATAGGTTAATTTTGTGTGTGGGAATTAAAATATAAATATAAATAAATATCGTTGGACATCTCACACGCGGTCTTTTGATTTCAAAGAATATAGATAGAGATGTTATTTTAATGGCTTTAAGTCTTTTTTACTTGTAGGCGGAAGGGTACTGATCTGTTTAAATTTCATTCACTCGTAATAGGGGTAAGACTATTGCCACCCGCCATGTGATATTTAATGGCACTTTACCTAATTTGGGAATGGAATCTTCGTAGTCAGCCGCCATTTACTCTATAGAACCACTTCACTGCAAATACTTGATTATTGAATTGGCTTAAAACTCCGAAGATGGCTGCAGAACGAAAACTGAGCGATATTATTTAGAAACATACGCGGCTACACTATACTTGCAATCTGCCAAAGATTTCGTATAGAATCGTCTGCGGTTGCAATCAGCATAGACAATCTACATTGAAGTGTTATATTTTTTAGTCCTTAAGTTTAAGTTCAAGTTTGTGGAGGTGCCAACCTTGTCCCGCGGTCGTCATTTTGGAAAAAGGAGTCAGGACTGGGGGACAAGCATCGCGACCCCAGAAACTTGAACTCAAGCTTCTACTGACCCCTCTAAAAATACAATTGCGTCATCTGAAAAACTTTTCGTGTATCACGTGATGTGATATTTCAAGACAGCTGAGCGCAATTTGCCATCATGCCCATACGGTATTTGGTCTGCGGTCTATAATTTCTTATGGCATTCTCCACTTACCTCACAAAATAAACGAAGCTCTCGTGCCAGTGTGATCGTCAAGGTTGTCAGTTGTCTGATAACAGTTAAAAGTCACTAAGATTGATAGGTTTTATCTCACAACACTTGTCGTATCTATGCAGCATTGAAGTATAATTTAGTAAAATATTGTTTTTTGAGTTAAATATGAGAAAATATGAGAAGATTTTAGGTGGTACTGAGAGACCAGGTATCTACATAATTGATATACGATCTAAATATCATTCTTCGTTTTGATAAAAGTGTAAGCAACGGGAAGACATTTGAGGTTCTGCTCTAAATAATGTTGGTCGTCAAACATGCATGGAATAATTTAAAGAAAGATAAATTAGATAACCTCCTAAAAATAAGGCATCCATCACAACTACTCCTATATTTTCTGCCAATCACCTATTAAGATTCCTTTGTATTTTCTTTTAATGAAAACTCTCACATAAAAAAATACTCTTGTGTCGCGGGGACTTTTACAAACAAACAAACAACGGACACAAAGCACAACCGGACCCGAAACAATTATTTGTGGATCGCACAAATAAGTTTCTTGTAGAAATCGAACCGGCGACCTCCCTACGCAATGTTAGTGCGTAGTTACCTTAACCACTGCGCCACGACGTTCCGTCACAATAATCGCAGCTATTTCGAAAAAACATGCATTACTAACGGTATGATTGTTGTACCCATGTACTACATAACAATGCATTTAGCACAACTTTGTTATTTTGATATCAGACACTTCAATATTTATTTGTCTGTATGTTTGTAATTACTTTATAACACAAATATTTCCGGCGACACCTATTGATTGTGATTGCTATCAGGCACTGATAAGAGTCCTGGATAAGAGCGTGACTCATCGACTGACTCATACAAATTTTAATTAGTGATTGTTGCAATCTATACTAATATTATAAAGCTGAAGAGTTTGTTTGAACGCGCTAATCTCAGGAACTACTGGCTCGATTTGAAAAATTCTTTCACTATTAGATAGCTCATTTATCGAGGAAGGCTATAGGCTATATATCATCACGCTACTACCAATAGGAGCAGAGTACCAGTAAAAGATATTACAAAAACGGGAAAATTTTGACTCAATCTCTTATGTGACGCAAGCGAAATTGCGCGGGTCAGCTAGTTAGAGATAAAGACAATCGATATTAAATGTGCACAATTTCCCATCGTTTTGGGAGTAGGCGGTTAGAGTAGTCTTAGACACAGAACTACCTATTCGCCAAATTTACTCAATCAGTGAGTTACAGCGAACCTTTTTTTTTCACATGGTGGAAAAACTTTTCGGATTTCCTGGGGGAGAAATGCCAGGGTATTTGGTGCTTTCCACTAAAAAACCACCCCGGTGGCCGACAGCATAGTACGTGTTTGGAAGAGCCCTGGGACCTTGAATATTCTCCAGTGCCTCCCACTTGCACTTCGCCTTTAGGCTCTAAACGGAGTGAGTTACAGCGAACCTAGCGATTTCAGGCTTACATAATGTAGAGTAAGGGAATAACGTCAATGTATTTAGACGCATGTAAGTATATCAGTTGTCTGGTTATACTTAGTACAAACTCTGCTTAGTTGGGAATGATGACCGTGAGTGTTGTAATTTTTTTTTTTGTACATATAAACATTACAATTATTGTTTATTTCAAGTAAACTCGCCAAACTCTTACGTTTGATGGCGAGAAGCGCACTTTAAACTTTAAACAAAAATAATAACGTAACAATAATAAACTACATATAACTACAACTTTGTCGATGTTCGATGATGATAAGTCTTCACATCCCGAATGTGCCCGGTCTGACTGTGCTCCGGATACTTCAATCTGGTGATTGCATGCCTCCGTATAACCTGTAGCGCTAAATTCTAGACTTTTTACTATCATAGAGCGAGCGTATATCGTGTTCCAAAGCCAGAAAACAATTGTTCTTACTGATTTTCTCAATGGGTACTGAATTACTGATCAGTATTTTAAACCACATTAGTCGATAGCTAGAAATAAAACAGAAAAATAGACAGAAAACGCCGTACACGTAGCTGAATACTGGGCTGGCAGTGTATAGCAAGACAGAAAGTGTGATACACTATTTTAAGTTTAATACTATATTTTTTTGCAATCGACACGCTAAGAAGAAGAAGAAGTCGATAGCTACCGGTAAACGGTAGTCGGTAGTTGAAAAACCCAACTTTACAGTAATTGCCAAAATTAAATAGTCTAATTTGTTATCATAAGCGTTTTATTGGACTTTCACCTGAGACGCCGTATCGTTATACAAATGATAAGAACAATGTTATACTAGATGACGTTATCGTAATCCCCTTTTTTACACTGGGTCTTCCCCTGATCGGCCAATGTGGGGATATTTTAGAGGGAATTTCCTACCACTGTCAACAACTTAGTAGCTATTATTATTATTTATTTATTATTATTAAAACAGTGTTTCTTACATGAAACTTATACTTATGGTCCACAAAACTGTTTGAACAGTTTGTCTGTGGACACGGTCGAGTCTCATTTAATTATAGCAGTACTTAAGATGTACATATATGTATATATTGTATAAGAGCTTTGATTATATATTATAAGTTTAGTTCTTATATTATAGACTTTTGTATGAAAATTTTGACAACGCCCCTAGTTGTATCCAATATTCTTCTATATTTTTTTTTTAATTAATGTGTTAATCACTATAATCTAAGGGAGAAAACAACGTAGGTACTGCTTAGTGGTTTTCAAATAGTTGTCAACTGAGATACGTGATAGACCCCTGAATTCTAAATCAGAACCTTTCAATCCACATACTGACTGAGATTTAAGAAACAATTTATGTTAAAACAAAATATTTACAATTATACAATATATTTACAATATAAAATATGGATACAAAAGGAGTGCGTCACGCGTCGTAGAATTTCTCCTCACCATCGTCGACTGGTAACGTACCCAGAATGCTGGCAGCATTGCCACGTTGGATGGCAATGCTGCCATTTTTTTTATTTATGTTTGTCTTTTCATATTGTAATCTTATTTATTCGCTCACTTTATAAATAACTATTTGCCAATCTACCTGTAAGTATTGTTTATCGTAAAACGTAAGATTAAATAAGTTATCGCAAATACGTAATATGTTATCTACAGGTCGTTATTCCATACAAATATGTATGTGCAGAGCGGAAATTGATGAATTCCTTCTTTTTAATAGCTTATTTCATAACTGCACCTGTTGCAGTAAAAAGGCATAGGTACTTATTACGTTTTTCAGCTGCGTAAAAAAGGAGACTAAACTACAGTATGTTACTAAACTTTAACTTTAAACTAATCTAGGATATATAATTTATCTAAATGTGACATTTTTGCAATTAAATTATATCTTTGTAATTAACAAACAAACATGAGAAATGCAAATATTTTCACCGCGGGTATCGAACTTGGAGCACAGTAGACTGTCATTGCTATTTACTAAGCAGTACATAATATAGTTAAAAGGCAGCATAATGATATAGCATATTCATTTAAAATAATGTGACTAGACAATCTAATCTTTGAAATTATCATTTTATATCTACGTAGAAAACTGTTCATTAGCTTAATAAGCATTGATTAGATGTTCATACGGGAGTAATTATATCCCATATATTACTACATTATCTACCTAGTAACTTTTTCCCTCGACTTCCACCAAATGAAAAGTATATGGGTAAAATATACTAAGTGTTAATCCCAGTTATAAGCTACCAGTGTACAAAATTTCATTGAAATCTGTCCAGTAGTTTTTTCGTGAAATAGTAACATATATACATCCACGCTCAAAAATTTTCGCACTTATCGCCCAAAGAAAATATGTAAGTAGGTTCATTTACCCCAAGAAATCTTTTCATGCAAACGCAATCGCGGGCGAAACCTAGTAGTTTATAATACTAGGTTACCACGGAAAAATGTGTATTTAACAGTGAGACAGTAACAATTTGGGACCTAGATAGTAAAACAAACATATTCTAGAAATTTCAGTGGCATATGACTTATCAGCTTATCAGTTATCTGATAAGTGGCCCGATTCGCGACTGACGTGCGGATTCACTTTTATCTAAATGTTTTCAAGTATCTGGGACAGTACCGTATGTTTGCTTTTACTGGTAAAATATAGTGTAAACTAAGTCTGGTATAGTATGTTTAACTATCGGCCTGTCCTGGCTTCACTCGAGTTACTGTAGGATCAGCCTAGAATTTCTTCCAACTATGTTGGGGTCGGCTTCCACTCTCACCGGTTGCAGTTGGGTAAAAATATTTTACATGGAGCGACTGCCCATCAAACCTCTACAACCCATTTATCTGGGTTATAACACGATAGTCTTACCGATTAAGACCGGTTGTCAGACTTTGAAGTCTCTGACTACTGGTAACTTCAGTCAGATCTTTGATAATGACATAATGGAATCCGTTCCGAAGATTTTGAGTCTCTGACAAACAGATAAAGGAGGCGAGGGTATTGTGCTTCACAGCATGTAGTGATTGAAACGAAATAAAAATAGTTTAAAATTAATATATTTACAAAATATACATTATAGTTTTACAAAACCACTTATTTACTAAATCACCATAATAATTATTTCTATTATATGTAATTACAATTTGTTTTACAATACTTATTACATAATATTTTTTACGATATTTTAACATTTTATTATATTTAAATGACTGTTCAGACGATAAGGTACAACTCGCTAGTCGCTATTAATGTATTGTTATAATTGTCATTATTTAGTGTTGATTGAAAAGTCAATGCATAGTGTTTGCCAAACTTCAAAAAAAACTATAATTTAAAAGTTCAAATGTTAAACAATGGGTACTTAGGTGACACTTTATTTTTGAATAATTTCTATAACAAGCCATTTTTTACTATCATTATCGACAAGCTTATCATAACCAAGAAATTATAATGAGCGCCTCTATCGGGAGCCGTAGGAAAAAAGTTTAAGTACATTTGAAATGTCAAAGTCTCGATACCCGATAAGACAGTAGAAAATTTGTGTGTCCTTTAGAATTTCGCGCTGCATGGCAATGCATGGCAATTACAATACCCTAAATTAAAACCAACACATCTCAGACTAGAAATAGAATTTAAAATAATATTTGCAGTCAATAACATGTCATAAGATTTGATTCACACTTACTTATTGTACGAATAGCATAAATAGACGTTTCACGATTGTCGTTCACATCTATTCTAGAGCATACAAATATACAATAACATCAACAAGAGTCAAGTTCAATGTTATTCTTCAAAGACATTCGGAAATACTTATATTTATAATCTCGTTATATATTACATACATAGCATTATGTTTATGATGGCCAAGGGTGTAAGCAGTAGTGAAAGAAATACACCCAAGTTTCGTCGTTTATAATGTTAGTTATTGTTAGTACTTTTTAATGGAAGCGAGCAAAAAATTAATGATGACCCATTGCACTTTTCGCGACCCGGGAATCAAATCCGAGGACTCGTAATCAGCAGTCGTATACACTACAGCCTCGATTTCAAAGGTAGTCTTCGCAATGTATTATTAAATAACTTGACATTTGCATATCATAGCATTAGGAATCTGTGTTCAAAAGTACTTACATAATAGATAAAAGTAAGTATCTATAAGTCTACATATTTTCATTATAATTAGTGATATCGGTCTTGAAGTACGTACTTCTTATATTAATCCTTGTCTGCTACTTAAACCATTTACAATTACACAAATATGTTTATTTACATGCAAATCATTTAACAACAATTGTCAGATAATAACATACTTTATAAGTGTATAGTTGTAAAAATATTTTTCTTAACGTTTATCTTAGTAATGCCATTTAGACACATCACATATTTCTTTGACTTAGCGATACTGAAAAACTTGATATTTCACCGCGATTTTGACTCTAACCTGCGATCATGCCAGGTTTTATACCACTTTGACAGTGGTAAGCTCAGCTAAATAACCATATAGTCATAGTATTATTAATGGTAAATACTAGTTACACTGGCCATTGGCTAGAACAATACCTAATGTAGATAATCTAAATAATTAATATTCAAACATACTTAAAGAAACTCCTTCTTCAAGTATGTCCATATCAATATTATTTTACTACATCAACAGTTCGTGCACCCACAAACAAAACCATAAAACCACAGTGAAATATCACTTATTCTTTCAAAAGTACTAAACAATGAATTAACAAACTAATTACTAGACTTTTCCTCACAAAAAAGTGGAGAATTAGCATCAGAAAAACACAGACAACCACATCACGTACTAAATACTAAAGTACTAAATATAAACAGTCAAAGCACTTCAAAAAAGACTATATTTTTCTTAAAACAGTCACCAGGTCTTCCCTTTCTTCTTCTGGACCGCTAATCAGGTGCTGAAGCCTTGAAGATTTCAGCTCCAGGTCCCGTTTTGAGGGCCATGGAGATAGCTAGGCCTATGACCGCACCAAGGAGTACGCCAACCGCGATGGCCAGAATTCTCTGACCCAGCGGCCATTTTGAACACGCCCAGTATTGTTCTCTGATTACACTGGAAAAGAAGACTTTTGTTAGCTGGTTTTGGATGAATAGAGGTGGATAGTCTGTGAGTAGAGTGTAGTCTGATTTTGTTTTAAGACAATATTTTAAAACATTTTCCAGAAACGAGACGGAACCTCTTTAATACACTCTTGGCTACCATTGTAACGAGACGACTGCTGTCTTAATAACATATTATATTTTTAAATGATTCCTGAAAAAGTCAAATAATCCCTGAAATAGATTAGATTTCATATTGCCATTACACTAAACGTTTTGTGCAAAGGTATTTATAATTTCAGAGACAATTTTTATTATTAAAAAGCCAAATCAGGCAAATGGGCTTCCAGAATATCTGGATTTTATATACAAATCCTCGGTTTGACTCCTGGTTTTTCATAGCTGATACTTCTAGTCAGTAAAGCAATATTTTTGTGATTTTGGGTAACTATTCAAGGCTCGATTTCCACGTTATTTATTTTCCTGATACACAGTAATATCTAAAAAAATACTACTATTATATTCTGCTAAGTTTCCTAAACTAACGTCGCAATACAAAGTAAAACAATAGCACAGATAATTATCGAGTATTTGCAGGTGTAGGTACTTTGGGAATCGATATCACTCCGGTATTATGCGATGATAACTCTTATCACGCCTTATCAGTTATCAGCCTCTCCTGTGATACGGGCGGCCGCTTATTGAATGTAACGTTTATGTCTTCTTATTGTTGAATTAAAAGGTTACATTTACATACATACATTACATAGTATCAGTCTGTTATACCTGTAGGTGTAGACTTCTGAAATATGCCCACATTTTGATATTAACAATGTTAGTTCCATGTGAATGGTGTAAGCCTATTGCCATATATATACCGGGCACGTTATCGAACTCGGGGCCACTTACAAACTTGAAAATAATTAAATATCACTTTGCCCGAACTGAAAATCGGACCCTTGTTATCAGCATTCAGTACCACCCAAACCAAAACATAATTAGTTTATGTTATAAATCAATAACTGTCGTTTTATTCATGTTTAAAAACTTTCTAAACTGAAATTTTTAACACATGTCTTTAAATTATGCAAAATCCCCAATTTAGCTAACGCGGTGATCTTAAAGCCCAGCTCCTCCTTCATTGCGGGAGGGGACCTTTGCTCATCAGTGGTTAATTTATTCACCCCGGCCTGCACGAATTCGCCTTTTTAAAACCAGGCTAACCTTAATAAATGATGCACTAAAGCCTTCCTCGAGAAGCACTCTATCGATTGATGAAAACCGCAGGAAAATAATCGCGAACAGACAGAAAGACTGACGCGACGAGGGGATCTCATCTCATATGTAGTGATTATATATCTATCATTATATACATAGTCATCATTGTCATGTTTAATCCAGTATTAATTCCCAAGTATATACGAGAATAGAAGCAAGGCGAAAGTTAATCGTCATAGTACATAATGAGACTAATCTTAGAAATATCTCAGTTATTGTGTAACCTCATTATCACTGATAAGATAATGTGCATTATGTTTATGTAATACATACATATTTGTATGTTTGCTTAGTTTAACAAATCGAAAATAATATGGCTCTTTGTGTTTCTTTATTTTGCGTGTAAAATAATGAGTCCCGGAATAAAAATCGTATATAAAATTCTTGTATCGCAATGTTCGTTCCCGTACTCCTCCGTAACTGCTTGATTCTCATGATTTTTTGTGAGCATATTGAGTAGGTCTGAGAATCTGCCAATCGGGTTGTTCACCCTTAACATATTATTTTATTTTTTTTATCATTATGTCTTTTTTTATCACAAAACCCTATTTTTTAATACCCATTTTAGTATAATCTATATGGCCAAGCAACGTTTGCCGGGTCAGCTAGAATATAAAAATATCTTTGATGTTTTGGTCACATGCTTTTTGAGGCGAGTCCATAGCCACATAGGCACTTGATTAACTCCGGGCTACTATTGAGTGTAGTCCAAAGGCAATGAGGAAAAGCTAGGTTCGAAATTATTGATAATTTATCAATAACTGATTATAATATAATGATAATTATCATCGAGACAATTTTACTTATTTAATCAGCACTTATTAGTAAAAATTAAGAAAAGACATTGCGCAGTGGTTCTAGTGGTCACTTCGCCGTAATAATCATAGCACCGCGTGTGGTAGGTTCAAATCTCAACCCGGGACAAATATTTGTGTGATGAGCACGAATATCTCTATTAGCCTGGTTGCTAATTATCTATATAAGTATGTATTTAGAAGTATATAAGTATGTTTATCAGTTATTTGGTTAACGTAGTACAAGCTCCGCTTAGTTTGGAATCAAATGACCGTGTGTGAGTTGTCTAATGATATTTTTGATAATTTCGGACCCCCGAAACTAACTATCTATATCTGACCTTAAAAATAGTATGATATAACACAGAAATAGTAAAACATCTGATGTAATTTAAATATCTTTACGACTTTTATAAGTTTTTATACAATGTTGTAAAAATATTTTACATATACTTATCTATTGTTGTTTTGTTTAAATATCTTATCTCATTGATAACCGCGTTTTTCTTATCAATGATAGAGATTAAAAATTTAAATTTAATCAAAAATAACATATTATGAGAGGTAGTCAAAATTATTGACTTTATGTCGCTCAAGGCAGTGTAAAGTAAATAAAAAATATTTACGTCTTGTGGTGCAGTGATAGCCGAGTGGTTAAGGTTGGCACCTCCCACGCAAGTGGTTGCAGGTTCGAACCCGAGGCAACACACCAATGACTTTTCGAAGTTATGTGTGTATCAGAAATAATTATCACTCTAACGGTGAAGGAAAACACCGTGAGGAAACCTTGCATGCCTAAATTTTGTTTAATACATTTATTGAATTCTTGCGAAGTCCCCAGCCTGCACTTGGACTCAAGGCCTGACTGACTCCACTCCCCTGCGATTGGGAGGAGACCCTAAATGGTGCTTTGTTTAAGGTTGCCGGTCGTATTGCTGCCAATAGGCCGCGTGTTGTGGGTTCGATTCCTAAATTAAACCAATATTTGTTTATTTTCCTGATATTTTTATGTTTGGTTGCTTACACAAGACGAATTTCATGTTGAGAGTAAGTGTCAAATCTTTTTCAACCGTCTGGTGAATGCGAAATCTACATGCGTATTTTTGGTTAGCTTATGATAAGGGATAATAATAATATACATATATATAATACACTCACGGCGCAGGCACAGGAGTGAGTTACAAAAGTGCACATTTCGAGTCTCCCTCTTTTTTCTCCAACAATCTAGTTATGGACAACAGAAAAGAAGAATATTAGACAGCAGAAGGAGAAGAGAAGTGATAAAGAACAAGGAAATAACAGAAACCTATAAATCCCTGGTTATCAAATATCATCCTTCTTATCAAATTTTAGGTAATTAATTGGAGTTTATTATGCCAAAGTTGCCAATTCAAAGATACCCATCGATGACTTCATTTCAGACACTTTTAAAGTTACTGACTTAGTTCTTCTGAAATATAAAGCCGTATCAATTCCTCGACACTGTGGCGGCGCATCGGCGACATTTTTACATAGATTCCTTATTACTTTGCTAATGTCGTCTTGCTTTTGCGTATAGATACCATTATAGCAAGTAGAGAAATTAGTCTCCGCACTTTCCCCCTGCTCCCTACATGCTATTTTATTTAGGTACTTGGTAGAGACCTATGTCCACCAGTCCTGCTCTACAGGCTTATGATGATCACAGATCACATAATAAAGTCCTTAATTATAAACAATATCCAAAAGTATGTGCGACTTTAAGCCAAAAAAGCAAAACCTAATAGCTTAAATTTGACAGGGTGATAGATTACATACCGAGAAAGAACATAGGCTACTCTTTTCTAACGATAACAAAACAACGCGAGAGCTAATCTACTGATTTTCTACGACCTTAAATAATTTTTCCGCATATTGTCTATAGTAATAAAGTACCAGCATTGCCTGTATCAGTGTAAAGTATGAGTAGATAATGCTACTATCAATAACTTAAGTGATTACATGGAGTTTAATGGGATTTCCTTGTTTCATAAGAGCCCTTGTTGCAGTGTATATGCCCTTGATAATATGCTAGCGATAGAAAAGTTAAGATAGTTTTTTTCCTAGACTGTAGCAAAGATTTGCTTGAATGTTTGTTTGTTTGCACCACTGCACCATAGACACCGTATATTTTATGTCAATGTGAATTGAAATGATACATCAATTTTCTGCCTCTATCTTAATGATTCTAAATTATATGGTGACTTTCACTTGATATTGTTAATTTATAAGTAATTAACGATGTCATTAATATCATATTTTTTCTTTCTTTGAGGTTTGTTTGAGATTATTCATAATATATCAAATTAGTAGATTGAAAATCAGCTAAATAGCAAATGACCAACCATTCACCTTTTTTATAAAAAAAAAAACTTATGAATTTCTTAGGTAAGTTAAAATTTGACTTTAAATTACGTGAGTATTTTCAGAAAGTTATCTGTAGTAGTGCTATCGGTTACTATCTGTAGATTATTGGGAACGGAATGTGTAACATGATTGATTTTAGACAGGACTTTTTGTGGTCTACCGTCAATTCTCAGATTTATTTTAAAGTGTGAGTTTTGTTTTAGTAACTATAATTGATATTCGCCTTAATGTCATTTTTAAAACATGAGAATGTTTATAATTAAAAAAGCCACTTCGATATTAAATGTTATACTATACAATTTTTTTATATTTTTCATTTAGTCTATATCATCATGTGTATTATATCTATCCAATAAAAAACCTGACATATTTTAACAATAGCTGGACAGGTTATTGATAACGATAACACGTATCATATGAGTTGCTATTTTCCGGTAAAAACACGAAATGAAAATGTTTTCGCAAATTACTTAGTTATTGCCAAGTTATTACGAAATGCGTAATTTATAGCGTAATTTCTTTTCCGAAGCATAAACACAGTATTTTATAACTTTATTTCGATCTATCAGGTGAAAAAATGTTTATTAAAATAACATAAATTTTTCTTCAGGCTTTTGTCATTTTATGAAAGATAAGACATCTTATTATCATTTTTACGTTTATTAACTATTGTTTAATAAAAACATCCCTTACATTATTCCACTTAACGGATTAAAATTTGCTACATTTTTGTCAAAATACATAAGAAACATACAGTAACAATTTAGAGGTAAAATTCATCAAACACCGTACGCCTTCACCTATACATTTTAACCAAAATATCTCAAATTCGCCACTCATAAAACTCTAAAATCAGACCACACCACACTTCCATATAAAAAAAAACAACAAACCTAGTAGGCGGCTCCTGAACAGGTTCATTAACACTAGTCAAACTGCCCACGTATGCGTTATTCACGTACACAAACTCACTACTCCTCTGCTTACTCTTCCTCCTCAGTTTCCTCTCATACTCCTCACTGGGCACCTCCACTCTGACATCCTGAAGGTCCCCATCAGACATGTCTTTCTTAGACATGGTGCCGGCTCCACATTTCGCGGCTGACTGACTGCTCTTTATCAAGTGATAAGGCGTGACGCTGTGTATTGATTTTGTAGTCACTGATAAGTTAAATTGTCTTTTGTTATCTTTTTAAATGTCAGATTGCTAAAATCCTCCAAATAAGTAGGGGATACGTTGAAGGTGGGACCCATAGAAAACAGACGTCTACTGTTTTTGTGGTTGGGTTGGATTTTTTAGCCAAACTCATTCACTGTGTACGTTTTAACATAGTAAATTTGATATGAAATACTTTTCATCGACTAATCAGGTCTACGAGGTATCCTAAAAAAAGTTATTTGATAAAGATCAAACTATTTTTCCTCTATTTTAATTGATGAGCTATAAAAATGATATTCTTCCTCGGGTTATAATTTACTGCCTCTGTCTAGACAGTAGTGTATTGTATTGCTGATCACGAGATCTTAAGGCGTCTGAAGGGGGCGGGGAAAGACCAGTAGTACGCCAACCCTCTATAAGAATATTGTCAATAGAAGCCTGGAGACAAGAGCCAGTAGGCTCGCCCCTACTTCATGAGACTAACATTGTTAATGGGGAAACGTGGATGTGTTTCATACAACTCTGCCTATATGTATGAACATACCTCTATATGTTAACTTGTAACCTATGGTCTGCAGCCTCATATACTGCCACTCGGAATAAAAGGCAAATTTTGGCAACAAATCACGTTTTCTTTATTCATTATAAGGTGGCACAATTTAAGTAAAGTAGTCGCACAATGATGACCCATATCTCATTGTTAACTCTGTCAATTTGCACTGATAAGCTGATAACGTAATACTTAGTATTTTGTTTGGAAAGAATGCGGAGGTCAGACCTCTATCTGAGAGTAAATAATGGGAATACGTCATCACTTTGTTGTGGGTTTTTGTTATATGGGTTGGAGCCTTAAATGCAGCCTGTAGCGTACTTAATGCAACTGCTAATACACATTGTTTTGCTTTTATTACGAACTAGCTGACCCGCGCAACTTCACTTGCGTCACATAAGAGAATATGGGTCAAAATTTTTTCCGTGTTTGTAACATTTTTCAGTGGTACTCTGCTCCTATTTGTCGTAGCGTGATGATATATAGCCTATAGCCTTCCTCGATAAATGGACTTTCTAACACTGAAAGAATTTTTAAAATCGGACCAGTAGTTCCTACGATTAGCGCGTTCAAACAAACAAACAATCAAACAAACAATCTCTTCAGCTTTATAATATTAGTTTAGATAAGTATAGATTTTATTTTTTTAAAGATCTCTTCCTCGCCAAGTATTGGTCTTGTGTCGCGGGTACTTTTACAAACATACAAACAACGGACACAAAGTACAACCAGACTCTCGAAACAACTATTTGTAGATCGCACAAATATTTGTTTCGTGTGGGAATTAAAACCCCGACCTTTCGATGCACCATCTTAACCACTGCGCCACGGAGGCAGTCAATTAAAATTACTTGTAAAATAATATTGATGTATTTCTAGCAAATTGCATTTATAAACAACGCGTCTATTTAACTAAGCGTAATGTCTGTGACCAGGACACACATACCTACATACTGGTCACAAACATCTTAACACTCTACAATCTATATGGGGCTAACACAATAGGTAAATATATAACAATAGGGAGGCGCCCATAGCCATTTGCGCTCACCGATCGGTAAACGATCTGTGGGTTAAGCAAACCTTGGCGCGATCATTCGATAGATGGGTGACCGCATAGTGGTATTAGAACTGGGCGTCTCCGTGCTTCGGAGGGCACGTAAAAAGTCGGTCCCGGTTGTTGTCAATTAAGATAACAGTCGTTAAGCCACGTCAAAGGCTTTCGGGCGGCTTGAACAACTTTGACACCAGGTTAATGAAAGTAGGTAAATGGCGAAACGTGAGTACATCTTATAACGCCTGCTAATGCCTACGGGCATGACCAGGCATGATGCTATAAATATATATCAATAAAAATATTAATAGATTGTAAGGTATAATCTTTCACACCATCATGAATACTTGCAAATTTCAATAATTATTGCCTACTTTATGATATCACCGATACATTTGGTTGTTTTTCTAGGACGTCCAGCCCAAAGCATTACCTCAATAGATAGTTATCTTATCAGAAAATACACCTTTATTAAGAATAATAATAATATTAGTCTTATGACGTGTGTGTCTGAATGAGGTTATAAAAATAAGAAATTACATACATTTATAAATAATAATAAAGTCGTAATTACAGACATTATGTTAAAAAGCTATTTACTAGTTTTATAGTGTAGTGGGTAACATGGTTACCAAGCGCTACCACCGAGCGCGGTAGCTGTGGGTTCGTTTTTCGAAAATTGCAATTTGTGATTGTTTCCTTTCTTCAACTATGTTGGAGTCGGTTTCCAGTCTTACCGGATGTAGCTGAACATCAGTATTTTACATGGAGTGACAGCCTATCTATCCTCCACAACCCAGTTACCTGGGTTGTAACACGATACCCTTTGGCAAGGTTGTCAGACTTACAAGCTTCTGACTACTGTGATTAACTGTCATAGATCTTTGAAAATGACACCCGCAAAATGACAGACAATACTTGACTAGGTATAACAACTGTATTTTTGATGTACTAGGTCCTTTAACTTGTATGTCTATAAAATACCTGCGACTTAAGAGTAATTAATTAAATGGAAAAACCAGAATGTACTGATTAAATTAAAAAGACAAATTTTCCTCATACCTAGAAAGGAACCATCATCTTACATAAACATCACAATAAATCCTCCGAGATCCTGGAAACTGGAAAGGCACCTTTTTACAAACACTATTAAGTCAGAGCAGCTAATTAGGGTCCTCATTAATGGTGTGACGTCACAGGTAGCCGGTGCGCGTGCGCTACCTTGTATGGTACCACTAATGAGCGCGCGCGCTTTTTGTGCACTAAGTATGGAATATTCGCGAAAATCGTTAATGTGAGGAGACGGTAACCTGTTGAATTATAGTGTAAGATTCTTTGACATAGCAGAGTTTTTGATGGTGACTGATGAAAATTCGTAAATATTAGATCGGGGAAAAAGTCTTTTCGCATTATAGTATGTATAAACTTGTAATAAAATATTTTCTCCACACTAAAAAGGTCGATATTTGGGTTCCGCACGAGCTCACTGAAAGTAACCTAATGAACCGTGTTTTACTACGTGATTACAAGTTTATACATACTATAATGCGAAAAGACCTAATATGTAATATCACGTCTGTTATACTCGAAAGTTTAGGCAGAATTGTATGGAATACACATAAATTATATTATTGGTAAGAGGGGAGAGTTGAGTTTGGGGAACTAGCTACGATGTTCTTTTTCCTTTTTCTTCACATTCATACATCTAGTCTTTAAGGACCGTTATTATCTACCTATATTGTCTACCTATTTTTGAAGGGCACAAGGGCCTACCTTATGGTCTTTATATCTTTAAGGGGGATTTCTTTTAGGCTTCCGATTGGGTAAGTATACCAAACAGAAGTTTATTATTAAAAAATATAGTTCTAAAAATTTGCTTTTATCTTAGTATCTGTATAAAAAATGCATATCAATTTAGAACAGCAAAAAGTCCCCGTTATTGTTTTTCCTGTTATACATTAATTTGCAATTTGATACAAATTATTGTTATAAAAATAAAATTACTATCCCCCACGTCACAGCAGACGGTCATTGATAAGATTAAATGCGTATCGTTTGACATTTGCGTATCTAAATAACACATTTTTTATGCACCTGTTGCTTTTTGTGCCTTATATTCAGACGGATGCCAGAAAATGGCAAAATTAGACTTGATGAGTAGACTTGCTATGCTTGACATGGGGCATCGAGGTAATACGATTGGCAAATGCTGACTTTATGATCTCCGAAATAAAGGCTTCTATTGGTATACGATAGACAGTTCAGTCGAGCCAAATTCGAGGCCGATGACGTCATTGTCTGTTGGTATTTGTAGGTCCATCACGACAGGAAATGACACAGAACTGAAAAATCTGAAAAGAGTGAAAGAAAGAGCATGTCTTTGCTTAGCAGTGGCACATTTTATTCTGCTATAGGAACTTTAATTCTTTGAATTTTTTATTCGTAGGCTATAAATCCTCCTATGTTTACAATATTGAACTGTTAATCAGTCTTTGTAGGTATCATATCGATATGTAAGTCCAGTAATAAAAACCAAGATTAAGTTTTAAAAATCATTCATGAAATACACGATTTGAATGAGTGATATCATAATAAGATTAACGACTTTGTTGCTCAAAAACAACAAACGGAAACGATGATTTGGGCGTTTCCTACGACGCAGTTTTTGCACACTATTGTATGGATTTCGTATCAAGTATTTGGCATTTAAAATTACATACAGCCAGAGACCAAAGAACGCCTTTTGATATGACACACTTGTCTTTCAAAATGACATGAATATTGTTGGTTGTTTCAAAATACTCTAGTTTGATATTCTACTCAGTACAATCGAGAAACAGGCAACTGTCGATTAAAATTACATTAGAATTTCTGTTGCTGATAAGTTTTTTATACAAAATTTCTCGATAGCTACTCTGTTTCGATAGTCGATAGTAGAATATCCTCACTGATTTATATCTCGATAGTTGACTCGATAGTGAAATTCTTGTAATATGTAGTTATACATCCACATATGTTTATGTTACATTATAATTTGCAATCTTATCTCACGATAGCAAAGCAACCTTTGGTGCGGCCAGTCTATAGATGGGCTTGCGTGATACTTAAACTGAGAATTCGCGTGTTTTACTAAGAATTGCTATTGTGTCGCGGGGACTTTTATAAGCACATATATTAGCACATATTATAAGCAAATCGGACTCAAAGTAAAACCAGACCCGAAACTACTTTTAGAAATTATGTGTGGATTGCACAAATATTAAGTTGGGGAAAAAGTCTTTTCGCATTATAGTATGTATGAACTTGTAATAAAATCTCTCTGGCTTCAAGAATCACAAATGAGTACACGGTTCATTAGGTTTATTTCAGTGAGCTCGTGAGGTACCCAAATATCGAGCTTTTTTGTGCAGAGAAAAGATTTTATTACAAGTTCATACATACTGTAATGCGAAAAGACTTTTTCCTCAACCTAATAATTATTGAACCCAAAACCTCCTGATGCAATGGTAGCCGCGTGGCGACAAACCACTGCACCACAAAGGCTATCGAACAGGCAAAAGATTCTTTTACATGGTGTCGTCTCTATTTGGACCCTAAAGGTCATTGACTTTCATTTCTCCACCCTGTTAATTGGAAAGCCATAACTTAACCTTCAGCAGTGTTAATAAGCCTTTCTTTTATGGTGTCTGATAATTTTGGAGTCACGAGTGTTAATCAATACGTTTTTAAATGAAAGTGGTGTTTGATGTTTTTATTATAGAAGTAGCACTATGGTCACGTCTTTTACCTTTAGGATATAAGTAATGAGTACGAAACATACACACTTTAAATGGCTTTGTTCAGATTATAGTAATTCTACTCCACAATTTTTAACCGACTTAAAAAATGGAAGAGGTTTTCAAGTCGTCTGTACATTTCTTTTATATTGTTAGCTTGTATTAGAGGGTGCCCAATCATATAGTACAATTCAAACTTTTTAAATTCTTGTAATTACCCGACGACAGACCTTTGGAAAACACTTTGTCTGAGCCAGGAATTCGTGATCGTCAGCATAACGGAACGCCGTTTAAACTTTTGATACGTATATAAGGTCAAGTCATTTTTTCTGTGATTATCAACGTAAAATGTAGTTGTTAAATATACATTAGGTATAGCATAGATAAGTATAGCATTAAAATTGAATCGTTTTTTCTTTTACAATTACTTTAATTCTTTGTATTTGAATAAAGATAAATTTTGTTAAACATGCCAGAATATTTGTAGCTGTTGCAAATAATTTTACTTATAAACAATGCAATTTCCGTTTTGATAAAATGAATGATTAAAACGAGATCTAAAGTGTGTACGATAGCAGTAATTACTTATAATTAAGTGTTTAAATGTTATTGATTAATAATTAAGGCATACATCGCCCATACATACATCTGAATGTACTTTTTTTGTATGTAAAATGTATGAAATCACTGGCTACCAGTAAGCTACTTCTTCTTATCGTATGGTTAGTGGTCAACCTAGTGTCAAAGTTGTTCAAGCCCCCCGGAGGCCTTTGACGTGGCTTAACGACTGTTACATTAATTGACAACAACCGGGACCGACTTATTACGTGCCCTCCTAAGCACGGAGACGCCCAGTTCAAATGCCACTATGCGGTCACCCATCTGTGGAATGACCGCGCTAAGGTTTGCTTAACACACAGGTTTCGTTAGAAGCGGAGTGATGTCGATGTGGTCGAAAGTTACTTGCATTAAGAGTCCAGTACAACAATGGATACAGGGTGCTGTTGGAGCTGCCCCGATTCTGTAGTGCCTCCAACGTGTTTGTAGAAGCTAGAAGAGTTGATGGTTTCCATGCCATTATTTGGAAAAGGGTCGCCTCCTTATTAAGGAGAGTGCGGGACAGCACCAATAGCATCCTGAAGGTCATTGCTGAAAGCGTTAGCTAGCTTATGAAAGCGTTCATGCGTGTGTTAGTCAGATAGTTCCGTAACTACCTAGATTAAGTTTATCTTTTACCACTGTACTTTTAATTTTTATGGACATGGTCTGAAATAAATATTTTTTTTTGTTTACCGACCGGTGAGCGCTGGCTCCCATGGAAAAAATCTCGCCTTTTTTCCATGGGAGTAGACAGAGACTAATTAATATTTAATAAATTAGTATTGAATAAATGCTAGTAAGTGGCAGCTAACTTTTTCGGTAGCATAAGACCTTTTTCTAGTTATTCAGGGATCCTAGAATTTGTACTTGATATCTAAGGCGCCCGCAATCTGAAATATGAAACGCAAGTCTATATTAATGGCTATGAAAAAAAATATAATTTAAGTGTCGTTACGTAATTTACATACTGAAATCGCGTAAATCTCAACGATATTATTATTTATCTTCATAATTACAAGATTATAATATTATTAGAATTAAATAATCGCGTAATTATCTGTGAAACATAGGTATTTGATTAGATTGAGTTGGACAGTGACCGAGAACTTAAGCAAGGCGAAATTTAATCATAGAGTTTTCTGTTTCTATGGAAGATATTCCAGTATTATCAAACTATGATACCTGTAATATCATTTAAAAAGATTTTTATCATCCCCAACCGATAGTAATGAAGATACTTTAGGTTCAAATTAAAGCATTATAAATTCAAAACCAAACCTGAAATAATAGCCAGTAATAAGTGTCACACAAGAATCAATATGTATAAAATTCTTCTGACTGATGGACAACGCATAGCCGGAACTACTGAACGTAGAAATATTGGCATTAATGTTCCTTAGGGAGCTTAGAGAAGCACTAAGCTAGGATTTTTGAAGGGGGTGAAATCTCACGCGAGCAATGTCGCGGGGGAAATGCTAGTTATATTATAAGAAATTTACAGCGCCTTTACAGGGTTCATGTTGATACTATCACCTTACTGCAACACCTTTATGTAACTCAGGCGCAATCAAAAATTGAATTTGAATTAGTTTTTTTTCTCTCTTCAAACTGCACATTTGGTGCAGTGGTTACAGTGGTCACCTCGCCGCAATAACCGTAGCGCTGTGTTTGTTGGGTTCGAATCCCACCCGGAACAAATATTTGTGTGATGAGCAGGAGTATCCTTATCGTTCTGGACCTGTTTTTTAATAAATCTATACAAGTATGTATGTATTTAGAAGTATTTCAGTTATTGGTAACCACAGGACAAGCTCTGCTTAGTTTGGGATCAAATGACCGTGTGAGTTGTCCAGTGATATATATTCTTTTTTTTTTCTTTTACAGAGAATGGAGCTTCTCCACGTAATAATAAAGTCTGGTCCATCGCCTCGCCCCCTGGCATGGTCACTAGAAGTCTCCTCATCAGAGTCCGGCGAGGACTGGCGGATGATCAGGGCGTTTGGCGACAGAGACCATTGCCGCAAGCTCTGGGACCTGAGGCCGGAGCGCAGGCGGCGGAAGGCCAGGGGCGCGAAGAGAACCAACCGAGCTGATAAACCTGCCTGTTCTACGCAATTTGTTAGTCCTAGGCCTTTGGAGAATGGGGAGGTAAGATATATAAGAGAAGGAAGAGGTGTATTTGATAGATAGTATTCCTTTACGGATTTTGTGACTCACAATGCAACTTTATCACTCAGATTCGAGAGTTTGACAAAGTTTTTTTGAGCTTTTAGGTACTCCTTAGCTGTTGAAATTTTCTTAATTTAATGTGACCCAGAATTTGAATTTGTAGCTAAAAAATAAGTTTGCCCTCATAAACATGGAACTAAAATTATAAAAATCACTATAAAAACTAGAGTTCAATTTAAAATTACCAGCCAAGATAAAGCAAACTTACAGCTGCAGTATTGCAAAAATAGTTAGTTCACTCAACATCCTTATTTTTACCTGTACCAACATAACGATAGATCCTTCCATCACTATTTCAGATGCACGTAGGCATAGGAGAAGGCGTGTCAGCGCGGCGCGTGCGCATCTCGTTCCGCGCCGCGCACCCAGCGCCACCTAGGCAACAGTACTACACAGTGCGAGCTCTCACGCTTGCCGCTAGATGTCTCTGTCACGGACATGCTGAGAAATGTCATGTTGATGCTGAGGTAAGAAAATATATTTTACCGCGGGTGGTGATACACGTGGTTGAAAAAGGGGCTTTGTAGCTAAAGAAATGTTAAAGATTTTAAGTGATGTAAATTGCACGATGAACGTAACAGAAAATATGAACTTATTTTATTGACGTCTGTATGACTCTATACCGACTACCGAGTCATCTAACAAATGTAGGTATTTTATTATTTTTATATATACGTACATAATAAGCCATGGTCTTAATGTTAGTGTCATTATTTTTATAAAAGAATAATAATATATTTACCGAGTAATAATATCAAAAATCAAATCATTTTATACCAAAGTAAGAGGAACAATTAACCTTCAAATCGCTTTCCTGTAAAATTATTATATTGTCAGATGACTAGTAGGTATCGATTTGTTCGTAGCGTGAAATTATAAAGTTATAGTTCCAACATACATAACGCACAAATCCTACTTTTTTAAAAATAATATGAACTCCAGGGTGCAAAATGCGACTGTCTCCACGGCACCTGCGGCTCTCACTGCCACCGCTGCTGCTCCGGCGGACCTTGGGCCCCTCACCAGCCGTGTGAGGAGGACCGGGCTGAGTGCTCCTGCGGGGAGAGGGGAGCCTGCTCCTATGATGATACGGGAACTATACTGTGCGTTAATTGTACGGTGAGTGTTCAGTTATTCATAAGTATTTTTATTATTGAGGAGAACTAGCGGCCCGCTCTGGTTTCGCACGATTAAAAAAATAATTTCCAAAAAACGTTAAAATTTTTATACATGAACCCACCACTTAAATCATTTTATCTTTTAAAAATATATTTGAACGAACGGCATTTTTAATTTTTAACGAAAATTAATGTACTTATCTTCTGATCAATGGTATTCCGCTTGTGTCTAAAAACGCTAACGTTCAACTTGTTCCGAATCAGTCGACTCTGATAAGTGTGTCTAAAACCTTAAACCTCACGACGCCATTAGTCGTAAGTAGTCACATAACGTTAGGCGTCGGCAGTGTAAAGGTAAAATTGGAGTAAGACTATGTACCCCCGGTTTTTATGGTACATTTAGCGGTAGTTTATATATTCAATATCGTTTAATCTCACATAAAAAAACGCTATTGAATAAATAAGATAGCGTTTAATGTGAAACCGGGCATTAGAGTAGTAAACTTGAAAATTGTTGAAGAAATAATAGTTATTTGTTGTTTACAGGAAAATCGAGCTGGTCCTCTATGTGATAAATGTCTATTCGGGTACTACAACAGTCTGCCGGATGGACCTTGTGTGCCTTGTGACTGCGATCCTCAAGGATCTGACGGTAAGTAAAAAAAATATTAATCAATCGATCCTAGCTAAATATCCCGTTTTTCGCTTCAATTTTAGGTTAAAATCACGCGTGTGCGCTATTTGTTCTATATAGAATTTAACTCGAAAATTTAAAATTGCTGCTAAAACACAGAAAATGTAATGGTAAAATATTATATTCATCGATAATTTCGTATACAAAAATTGTTGAGACCAAGTGAGGGTAGGCGTAGAAAACTCGCGCTACTAAGAGGTGACGCTTAGCCACTAACTACCTACATCAATGCATTTGCGATTAACATCGATTAAGTTATGTCACACCTACCTACAAAACTTTTCTTCTTTAATTTAATTATACATATAATTGAATACGGGACGTAACGCGAACACGCATTTTACCTTAAAATGCCTAACGTTTCGGCGCAGGTTGCACTCGCCGTTTAAGGTAAAATGCGTGTTCGCGTTAGTTCCCGTATTCAATTATGTATACATTAAACATGCAACGCGAGAGTTTAAAAACTTTTCCTCCTTACCCAGGATCCTGCACATGGAACAAAAAGCACCACCAGGTATCTTGCACCTGCCTCCCTGGATTCACTGGACATTTGTGCGACACCTGCGAGGACCCTGGAGCCGTGTACCCTCACTGCCAGGTCACTACGACGCCGGCGTGCAAGTGTGATCCGAGGGGAATAGTGGACTCAAGTAGAGTGTGTGATGACGTCTGTGAATGTAAGGTGAGGAAATTATCAGGAAATTTATGATTATTTGCGTGCATAATCCACATTTTTTTTTCTTTTTCATGCAATTTTAGTCGTCAAACGCTCGCTAGTCGATAGTATAGTTTAGTTAAAAGTTGGTTTCTAGCTAAAAAAAATACATTAAAATATATTATACAATTTGCAAATCTAGAAAACTATCATGATTTTTTATTCATCATTTAATTTTTATGCAAACTTATATGCAATGCCAGGTACTGAGTAATGGTATGCATAAGTAAACCAGGTTAACGAAAAACGTTTGTGGCTGTTCTTGTAAATTTTTGCGACAAGCTTTTTAATTATACTGAACCGTTGTCCGTTCCCGCCGATGTTTCGTGTTTCGTTAATATACAATTATTTTTGATACAAAATGGTCAGGTTTCTTTCATAATTTATAGGATAGACAGAAAGCACTCAAATTCAAACAATTATTTAAATATGTCGGCTTGTTCCAGGCTAACGTAGTGGGCGAGCGATGTGACGCATGCGCACCGGGACACTACGGGTTGAGTGAAGAGTTGGCAGTCGGCTGCAGGCCCTGCTACTGCTCCCATATCACTGACTCCTGCAGCCTGGCCACTGCTGAGGAACTGGAGCCGCCTAGAGATGTAAGTTGTGAGAATACATGCGAATGCTATTATTTATTGATATTTATAGAAATTTCCCCTATTTTTCGTGTTGACGCTTATGGTTTTTAGACGAATGTTATTATGACACAATAAAGGAAAAAATTTAAGGTACTTACCATTGGTAGTTGTTTGAAACTTATAGCCATAATACAACTTTGATAGCGCACAATGAATGTGATGGTATCTGTGTATTTTTCTACCTAATTCAGCACTATGCCATTAGTTAAAAATCATCTAGCTATTAAACTAAGGTATTTGAAACCGATTCACGGCCTATTCCCTTGTTTGGGAGGAGACCCTTGCCTAGCAGTGAGAAAGTAAGGGGTTTAAAAACAATTGAAACCGTTGTGCACCGCATTTACGCGCTAAACCTTTATGTGCACGTTTATCCACGATCATTAGGGTTGCGTAATTGTGCACGAACGAAGAAACTTATTTAATATTCACGTTTGTTTCAGGTGATATTACCGCTCGGAGAAGCGTGGTTAATTGCAGACATTCAAGGCAATAACACGCTGGAACCGTCCGTCGACGAGCAAGGAAAACCTTTCGTTATAGGATATGAGGTGACAGTTGTTTCTTATTGTATACAAAAAGCCTTTAACAATCTGAGTTAGTGTTTAAAAAACTTGACGGTGTGTGACTACTTGTCATACATTGACTTGACATTTAACTTGACTAATACGACCGTAAGAGACAGTACACCCCCCTTCTTTTTGTATTGTATGATATTATAATAGGTCGTATTCCTCTAGCTACCAACTTATTGGTTTTAATAACCTAACAGGGAGGGGTTTGGAAACACCTAGGCCTCCAAACTGTATTCGCTTCAGGACAATAAGTACTTAACTGTAAATAATTAACATTTTACCCCATGAAGCTTATTTCTTTTAATATTATTATAGTATATTTTGTCTTTTTCGAACTCTGACCTAAAACCCTATGCTTCAGGTAGAAGGTTGGGAGAACTTCTACTGGGTGTCGAACTCGTTGACCGGGGAGCAGCTGGCGGCGTACGGCGGCGAGGTCCGAGCCTCGCTGTACTGGGGCATCGTGAGGGGAGATACCGAGGGCAACCCGACCTTTGGACCCGATGTTATACTTATTGGGTCCGGTGAGTACAGAACGATAGTATTATTTATATCTATCATAAAATGCGTACAGTAGCTCGATTCTCTCAACTATCGACTATCAACAACCGGTTAGCTATCTAGAAATTTTGTATGAAAATCTGATCATCAGGCGTCGTAGGAACTATTTTGGCAGTTAAACTTTCGATACTCGATGTTATGGTTGTATGTACAGACTCGCGCTATTGCTTCAGTGGTCTTGGTGGTAATGTATACAACTGTTAATCACAAGGTTTTGGGTTAGGTTTCTGATTCGTGCAAAGAGCCATTTGATTTTCAATTTAGTTAGAATGTTTTCAATAGCAACTCAGGGTTTGGGTATATGTATACTTAGTATTTGTAAGATGTATTGCCAATTGACTCGCATGCTTTCGTGTAGGCACAACATTATAAAGGGCGCAAGGTAGGTATATATTGCACACCTTAAAGAAAACTTTTGGTATATCTGATGATGTAAGTACATAGGAGTATACGTACAAGCGTGAACGTACGTATTAGTATACGTGAACCTAAAATTATGATAAACAAATTAAAATGTTTATTTTTCTGTACAGATGGAACGAAACTAGCTTACTCAAACATAAGCCACGAGTCTCCCGGTCAGCTGCAGATCTCAGCGCCGCTGGTGGAGGGGAACTGGGTCATCATGGGCGAGGACATGGAGGTCGCCTCGAGGATACAGCTGATGGATGTACTCAGGGATCTGAGGGGCGTGATGCTGAAGGCGCATTACCATTTGAATCAGGATGAGGTGAGTGGAATAAGACACTTATGTCTATTGTGATTTTTATATTTTTGTTTTCTTTTTGTTCAGAAGTTAAAGTTCATGATATTAGTTTAAATACTATTAGGTATTTTTGTGTGTGTACTGTAATAATGTCTTTTAATTTGATGTTCCTAAATCATTTTGTTTTTAGTTTACTTGAGACACTTTAATATTGTATACTGTGAGCAACCCTAAAAAAAATATTTAAATTCGGATTGAGAACTTTATGGAATACGCACTTGAGTAACGTCATAAAGGCTTGATTCCCATTTTATCTTAAGGGAATACCTTTTGCTTTGAGTTAGAAATAAGTTGTGTAATTTTAAAGTATGCTATTAAGCGTCTTTATGGTTGTAGGTTCGTCTGGAAGGCGTAGAGGTCCACGGGTCGAGCGCGCTAGTCCGCGAGGTGTGCGCGTGCGCGGGCGGGCACACGGGCGCGCACTGCCAGCGCTGCGCCTGGCACCACGCGCGCGTGGCGCGGGCACACGCCGCCACGCCGCGCTTCGAGTGCGTGCCATGCGCGTGTAATGGACACGCAAGATGTGATACGGGTAAGTTGCTGTCTTTAGTTTAGTTTATTTAGTAAGAATGCACTACCGCATGCCCAATCCTTTCCTACTATGTGTATACTATGGGAACACGTAGACTGAGTGCAAATTACTCGATAATTAATCTATTTATTATTATTACCACCTTACATTAACAGTATTAAGTACACATGTAAAGTATAGGCACATTCAAGATTTACATTTGATCGGGTTACACATTTATCTTTTTATACGTACACGCGATTTCTATGTACTATGGGAATAAGCAAACGAGTAGATACGAGTTTCACATTCGTCAACTAACATGTAGTTCCGGCTTAGGAAGAATATATCTTTGACTTTACTTATTTTCTTTGTTTATATAGTGGATGGACCTTGCGGCCCCTGTCTACATAACACTACAGGACCACACTGCGAACGATGCTTGCCTGGACATTATGGGAACCCTGTACAGGTATTTAAACTGTAGTGACACATTCTACTATCCTTTATCATACATAACATTTTCTTAAAAGCAAACAAGGTGTAAAATTGCTAAATCAGTCATCAAACTTTACAAATAACCAATTTCTACAATAAAACCTGGTAAAATATAGAATAAACCAGTTATCCTTATTTTATACTATTTAGTTATTACAGGTACTTTATTTTTGTGCAGGGTGCATGCAAACCGTGCGCATGTCCTCTATACGAGTCAAGCAACAACTTCAGTCCGAACTGCGCGCTCGCCAGCTCGGAGGGCGACGAGTTCGTGTGTACGCAGTGTCCTGATGGCTATACCGGAGATCATTGTGAAAGGTAACAAAGATGGGAACAAGTGGCATAGCTATAGCGTAGTCTTCTTCTTTATCTTATGGTTAGTGGTCAACCTAGTGTCAAAGTTGCTCAAACCGCCCGAAGGCATATAGGGTAGTTATTGGATATTATACTACTGTGTGATGCTAGGTAAGGTAGAGTTTTGCCAGATTGTTTTAGAAGAATAGTAAGATATGAATTTAAACTTTTTTTAAAGCACCTTGTTAATAGACAAAACTACGATCATAATAGCAATGATTGCAAGTTTGTAAACATAATACTAAATTGTCAAACGGGTCTTTATCGCGGTGAGAATTTTAAATCTTTGTCAACACTACTGGTCGCCATGTGACGCCGAAGACTAACGTCTAAAAAAAGCTTATAACTGCCGGAAATTTACATGCGGGAAATGCTATTCATTAGGTTTTCTTGTTATACTTAATATCTATTTGTTCATAGCTGTGACTTCGGTTACTGGGGTTCCCCAACCACCCTGGGTAGCAGTTGCCAGCCTTGTGCGTGTGGTGGGTCTCCGTGCCATCCTACCACCGGCCTTTGTCTCACCTGTCCACCACATACAGAGGGCGCTAGATGCGATCTGTGCAAGGTTAGTATTGAAAGTGCTATGATAAATATCGAATTAGAATCTTAGGTTTCACGAAATAGATATTTAACAAATGAAGTAAAAAATCTACCTTAAAAATTATAAGAGTGGGTTAGATTATTTCCCGTCTGTGCCTGATATTTATTTAGAGTGAGTGTTTGTTGTGCTTTTGTTTTGGTTACTTCTTCAATTTAACAGCATGCGCAGGCTATGAATTTTTCCCTAAATTGGTACTTAATTGCCAGCCTATCCCAAGAAACGGAAGATCATGGATAAATCCTTTTCTTCTTAATTCTGCCTCTGCAAATTCATGGACAGACATTGCCTTGTTACGAATTTGATGCGTTGTTCTTTCGTATTGTCTTTAATTAATGATTTTAATCTTTAGGAAGGCTACTGGTTCGGTGCGGGCGGGTGGTCGGGCGCGGGCAGCGCGTGCGTGGCGTGCGCGTGCGGCGCGGGCGCGCTGTCCGCCGCCTGCGACGCGCGCTCCGGGCAGTGCGCCTGCCGCCCGGGCTGGGGCGGGCGCGCCTGCGATACTTGTGTCAACGGACATGGAGGTAAGGGGTTAAAGATGTTTACTTATCTATGTCTATCACTCTTCTTCTTCTTATCGTATGGTTAGTCGTCAACCTAGTGTCAAAGTTGTTCAAGCCGCCCGAAGGCCTTTGAGGTGGCTTAACAACTGTTATCTTAATTGACAACAACCATTATGCGGTCACCCATCTATGTAATGACCGCGCCAAGGTTTGCTTAACCCACAGATCGTTTACCGACCGGTGAGCGGAACTATCACTAATTGATGGCCTTCATATCAATGGTTAAGCTGGTCGCCACGCCACTACCATTGCGTGGCTGTGAGTTCAATTCACACACGGACCAATTATGTGTGCGATACATCAATAGTTGTTTCGGGTCTCGTTGTACCTTGTACCCGTTATATCTATGTTTATAAAAGTCGTGGCGACAGAATAGCAATTCTTAGTGCGAGAGAATTTTTCAAAAAGAAGAAGGAAAGAACACTAGGTTAGGACCGCGGCTCTACCCATTTCGATTTATTTTGTTGTCTAAAATAGTTACCAGCTCTTGTATATGTAACAGTGCCTTATTAAAGCACTGTGTAGGTCCACATTTGTAAACGATTTCAACATTGTGAATAACATGTTAATCCTAAAAAGAACTTAATGGAAGTTTTAAAATACACTTCTTATAATAATATAACGGATACAGGAAGGTAGACTTAGAATTTATTTTGTAGGGCAAGACTAATGGTGGAAATTGAGTTTGTATTTTAGAATAATTGTTTCTCCTATAGGAATATCAGACGGCTGCCCATCCTGCCGATGTGGTACAGCAGCCATCAACGATACCTGTGACCCAGTCACGGGAGAGTGCATGTGTGCTCCCGGCGCAGCACCGCCATCTTGTGACGTCTGCCTCGACGAACACTACGGACTGAACGCCACCGGCTGCTTGGGTAAGTCTCTTTGTAGTACGGCCATTTGGTCATAGATGGCGTTGTTATGCATTTATTATATATACAGCCTTGGCCAAAAGTATTAGGCACCCTATAAATTACTGCATATTTCAAGATTACAGAGAAATAAAACTAATTGTAATGATTAAAGTACTTTATTTCCATTAGAACATTATAAGAACACCAATACTTTGTTGAGTCACCCTTTTATTTTATGACAGCAGCATCTCTGTGGTCATGCTACGTACAAGTTTCGTACAATCCTCTGTTGAAAATGCATCCCATTTTTGCACTAACGCGTTTTTTGAAGCAGTTTTTGATGTTTTCGAGTGTTCTGTTATTTTTTCTTTTTAAAATACATCACAAATGCTTAATAGGGCTTAGGTCCAGGGACTGGACAAGCCATTCCAACGGATCAATACAATTATCAGTAAACCAGCGCAATGTGGTGGCTGACTTGTGACACAAAGCATTGCCTTGATGGAATTTCACCATTTAGGTTACTGTCACAAAAAAAAAACACGAAAACGAAGGTACGAGAGCAGTTTCCAGGACATTAATGTACTTTTCACTTTTTATGCGAGTTTTGCAATTGAACATTTTGCCGACTCCATCAGCAGCCATTCAACCCCAAATCATTACACTGTCTGCGCCGTGTTTTATGCGTGGGACTACGCAATTTAGGTGATAATCTTCACCTCTGCGTCGCCTCACGAACGCCACACCTGGTCTTTAAAATACCTGTAAATTAGAAAAAAAATCACACATTACAAACCCTTATAACATTTAAGATTGCAGACTAGCATTACATTGATCGTTGTTATTGTGTTATAGACTGAATTAGTAAAACTAACCTTAAGTTGGAATTCATCACACCACAGCACATTAGACCAATCCTCCTCCGTGAAATGTTGGTGTCCCAGAGCCCACTCAAGTCGTTTTCTTTTGTCACCTCCTGAAAGCCACGGCTGCTTCCTGGCTTTGCAACCTTTTAAGCCTTCTTCTACCAGCCTCTGTCTTGCCGTTCGAGTGGTTATCGGGTTTCCAATCTCTTCAGTTAAAGCGGCAGCGAGCTTCAAATAAGTTTTTTTTCTGAATTTAACACACCCACAGATAAGTTTCCTATTCTGACGGCTAGTAGGCACTCGTTTTCTGCCTGTTCTTGGTTTATTTGTGTGAATGCTAGTCTCAGCGAATCGTTTAATAGCTGATTGCACTGAACACCACGAACATTTCACCAACTGCGCGATATCTTTCAGATTCTTACCTTGCTCATGGAAAAGTTCGAAATTAACACGATTTTTAAGACTAATTTCGTTTGTTTTTGGCATTTTCAAATAGATTTCTTCTCGCTTTAATCACAAAACCACAAATGTTCTAGCTTTAAGCTTAGACTTTCAAATGCAGACTGACAAAACATCAAAAACAAAGTTGTAAGAAATTATGATATTTGGTCATTGTTGCACCAGTTGTTAATCGACCACTAAAATTTGCCACTCATTGTTTTTAATAGTGATTTAAGACACCAAGATCAATTTTCAATAGAATATTTATTCATTATTCAAATAGCACAAGTGTGTAGTAACTTTATTGGGGGTGCCTAATACTTCTGGCCAAGGCTGTATATATATATATATATATATGATTTTTTCAGCTTCGTTTTCGTTGAACTGTTATTATTATTTGCCGCGTTTTATAAATGAATTTTATGAAATTATGAAAATTATAACAAATACGGACAATGGCTACCAATGGCATGAGTAGCAGTATTTCAGACTACTCGTAAAAAAAAATTACCGCTTAAACTCCATCGACATTTTTTTTAATTCAATTTTTGTATTATTTTTCTACGGTCATTTCACTTTCATCTCTCCAAGGAAGACCTTATTAAAACAATCTTATACTTGATCTAAATAATCCTTCTCCTCAATAAAAACCGGTTAAATAATAATAAAATGAGTGCCGTGATATATTCGTGTGAGTTCAGCCCACTGCTTCTAATTAACTAGCCCGGGGCTCGAACTCATTAAAATGTTCTGTTTTAAACCTCCTACTTAACAATCCTATCTAGTTTAGATGTTTATCTATTGTTATGACTTTGAACCATCTTTTTTTAAGTGATTAAGTGTCTGAGCTTCGTTTGTAACGTCTAGAATTCTAGATGGAGTAAATAAATATCTAAACCCCGGCTTAAACTCATACAAAAAAACGTTATTGAATAGATACACTACCGTTAATGTACTCGGAAACCTGTAATGGAAAACTGTAAATGGTGTTATAGAATAGGGAATCATTAACTAGTTAAAGATAATTTTGACGTATTTATTATAAGATCGGAAAAAATGACTGAACTGCGATAACTTTATTTGGATTAGTTTCGGTGTGATTTGTTGGATTTGTGTAGTACCTAGTTAGTTTAAATTTGACAACCAGTCTTACCTAAGAGTACCGTGTTATAACCCAGGTAATTGTATTGTGGTTCGACAAGTTATCATTTATTATTTCTAATACACACATAACTTCGAAAGAAACAAAACACTTTATAAGCCTTTCATAACTTCATATATTTTTATGAATAAGATGGCAATAGTTTTAAATCGTTACATATTTTTTTAACAAATCAGGTTACATACCAAAACTTTCCTCTCCAGACCACCTTGCCAGTGATTTTCCTAGAAGCTAACCTATAAATCTGAAGAGCATGTTTACTTAACGTGCAGCCAGGCACGCACTTACCCGTTACCTAAGGCTAGGTAATCTAGGCACTCGTCTAGGTATCCTAGGCATAAACCTGTGTACAAGCGAACACTACAATTTGCGTAATTTGAAAACTGCTCTGTACTTGCCCTTAGAGCTGAGGTTCTCAACATTGTAGAGATATTTTCAGTTATTATGTCGTTTTTGTAATCCGCATTTATATTTGTTGACTAGCTGACTCGCGCAACTTCGCTTGCGTCACGTAAGAGAGAATGGGTCATAATTTCCCCCGTTTTTGTAACATTTTTCGTTACTACTCCGCTCCTAATGGCCGTAGCGTGATGTTATATAGCCTATAGCATTCCTCGATAAATGGGCTATCTAACACTGAAAGAATTTTTCAAATCGGACCAGTAGTTCCTGAGATTAGCGCGTTCAAACAAACAAACAAACAAACTCTTCAGCTTTATAATATTAGTAAAGATAAGAGAGAATGGGTCATAATTTCCCCCGTTTTTGTAACATTTTTCGTTACTACTCCGCTCCTAATGGCCGTAGCGTGATGTTATATAGCCTATAGCCTTCCTCGATAAATGGGCTATCTAACACTGAAAGAATTTTTCAAATCGGACCAGTAGTTCCTGAGATTAGCGCGTTCAAACAAACAAACAAACAAACAAACTCTTCAGCTTTTTAATATTAGTAAAGATGGTCGTCCTTTAAACGGAACACATCTTTGTTCGTCCATGATCTCATTAAACGAATATCATTTACAATTGCTGTTAATTGTAAGTAAGTTTAAGTCAATGATCGGTTGGTCACGTTAGCTACAAATTTACAAGAAATTCCTGAGAGGTTTAGCGTTATTCAAAATGATTAAGAAAAACCATAACTGTTTAAAAATCTCTATACTAACTTTATAATCATTTGTTTTTGAGTACTTACCTACATCATATTTATACCAAGTATAACGTACCTATATAGTACTACCTAATGTCTAAGACAAAGTTAATGTAGGTGCACTGTTCTACCTGTCCATTAAAACACTTTGAGAACCACCTACCAGACCCACCACATCGACCACACTTCCTCGAGCCATTTACTCATTACACCACATACATCGACCGCATTGTTCTCAAACGACTCCACGCCCCCCATACTAAACCATCAATGGATGTAGCACAATGCATATCGCGCGGTAAATTATGATGTAAACCGTCAATTTATTTAGATTGTCTGAAATGATTGGCGTTTGTGTGTTTTCTTGTTCTTGGTGATTTTGAACTTGAAAGGTAAAGGATATATTATGCGTTTATGCTAAAAGCTTATGTAAGAACGAGATTTTTTGCTTGCTTCATTCGTATGGAAAAAATCTCAGTGTAAGAAGCATCGTGTGTATTAAACCAGGTCAGTCAGCCCGTGACCACAATTCCATCCATTTATATATTTTGTGTAAGAAACTTCCATGCATCCATACATACTGTTGCATAAAATTCGCGAGTTGAATAATAAAGAATAGATGAAATAGATAAAAAAACAAAAACAACTTTATGATGGTCACTGCAGGACAAAAAAAATAATTCTTATTTTTGTTAAAAACATTTGTGACGTGCGATAAATACTTAGTGCGAATTTTCAATAGCGCGGTGCTCAACACGCGCAGAGAGTTACGAGATTCCTTGGTGGCGCGTACTCACACTTCAAAGGATCTACCAGCCACCAGCTTCGCTTATTCAAACACTAAGTTATTACAGACTAGCTGACCCGCGCAACTTCGCTTGCGTCACATAAGAGAGAATGGGTCAGAATTTTCCACGTTTTTGTAACACTTTTTACTGTTACTCTGCTCCTATTGGTCGTAGCGTGATGATATAAAATATGCTTTTTTTTCACGAAAAATATTCTCAAAATTATTTATATCTCATAATATAACGAAGTCGCGCTAAGGCATATCCGCCTTTAAAACAGTTGCCATGACAACGGAATTTTGGGAATTTAATGTCATTATAATATTGATTACTCGCGACTTCGTTCGCCACCTGAATTTTCCCGGGAAATGCGTCATTTTCCCGGGGTAAAAAGTAGCCTATGTCCTTTCTCGGGTATCAAAATATCTCCATACCAAATTTCATGCAAATTGGTTCAGTAGTTCAGGCGTGATAGAGTAGCAGACAGACAGACAGACAGACAGACAGACAGACAGAGTTACTTTCGCATTTATAATATTAGTATGGATATGACTAATTGTATGTAGTTTAATGCCTAATAGATTGTTATATAGAGTAGTAGTATCATTTTTGTACGAAATAACGAAACATATCTTTTGATGATCGTATATATTTGTGTATATGCTAATATGTTACTGTTTTCGTTCTCTATTGATTGAAAAGCGCAATTTGCTTTATTTTAAAGACTAACTACAATCAAAAAATTTCAGGATCTTGCTTTTTAGGCTTGGTTTTCAGGATTGCTGTATTTTCATAAAACATAACAACATAACTACATTTGCAACGACGAAAGTTTAACTTCTTAGTAGATGGCCGCATATCCTTTTAAGAAAAAAAACCTTTGACACTTTATCATAGAAAATTCCTGACTTCTTAGAAATAAATGCAAGTGTAACGGTTTTATCCTACTAGCTTCCGTTCTGTATTAAATTAGCCTGCTCTATGTGAGTAGCGACCGCAGGACTCTGTGTTAAATAAACGACGATCGTTTACGCACTACAACACACCATTGATCGGTTACGAGAGATATAACTAAACGTAGTTGTGTGGTAGATGGATAACCACATGAAAAACTGTGCTTATAACATAGATTTTTAAAAGCTACTTGTATTTTGCAAGTCGCAGTAAAAAATACGAACGATAATTTTAAGAGCTTTTACTGTAGAAAATGATAACAATGTACGTTGCAGGATTTAGATTTCTTTGTATTGCTTGCTGCCTCAATGGTGCAGTGGTTAAGGTCACCACTACCATTGCGTCAGGAGGTCGTGGGTTCGATTCCCACACGGATCAATTATTAGTGCGATCCACTTATAATTATTTCGGGTCTGATTGTACTTTGTGTCCGTTGTTTGTATGTTTGTAAAAGTACCCGCGCGCTACATAAGAGCAACTCTTAGTGCAGAAGTTGTCTTTTTTAAAGATAAAAAAAGAAAGAAAGTGTCATAAAAATCTCACGTGGGGAGATGCGGACAGTAGCAATTAATAATTTATAATTCGGAATTTGATGACTTCAGCTCCGATATTTTCCAAAAAGAGCCGAATGGGAAACTGCCACTATCTGGTTATCAATTCAAAATATCAAACCAGAAGTAAAACATCAAATAAATTAGTATTTCAATCTGAACTAAGACACAGCTCGTTGTCCGTTCAGAGGTCAACTGAGGTCAATTGTGACGTCACACATTGATTGTACAGTTCGCTGCTGAATTACATGAGTTATTACAATGATATGTAATAGAGAATTTGTTAATTGCTTTGTTAAGATTGTTAGATAGGTCTTTTGATAAGACTAGACCGAAATATCTACGAATACTAACTAAGTTTTGCCCGCGACTTCATCTGCGTCGAAATATTTGTTGAAGAACATTATGTACGTATCCAGTTAACCTATTTCAAAATTCAGTTTTCTCTTACATTGTGTGTGTGTTTTGCTAGAGTGTGTAGAAATAAGAGAGAATATTTCAACTTAAAATACTCTAGAATTTCTTTATTACTTAATTACATATTTTGCTTTTCCCAAAATCTGTTAACAAAACCTTTCCATTGGCTCCTTGGCAAACAAGAAAATTACAAAAAAGGAACATAGGTATTTTAGTTCTAAAACAGAATAAATCAGTTTTGTTGAATTTGCTTTATTTCACCAGCTTACAATTAATGAACTTAATTAACTAAAAGTTCATTGACCTACAAGCCTACGTGCTAATTCGCACGTCCATCTCACACGGCACTACAGTACATCTTTCCACCTAATTCCCGGAGTACTTCCTGAAACTTCCTACCCTATATTCTCTGTATATAAACAGACCACAAATATCGCAACACGCTACACTTGTAACACAAACTTACACAATTTATTAACACGTGCACATTCTGTTTACAATTATCAAAGAAGAGGTGCATGCGCGGACGAACGGAACTTTTTGATCCTCAATTTGTTAATATTAAAATGAGCTTATAATTTAAATAAAAAATCGGGTCAGACTGATACGGTCTTCGTCTTTGGTGTGGTTCACCAAACTGGTGTGGCTTCTGTGCCATAATGGTCACCATTGCTTGCGAACCTAGTGAGTTCCTCTTTCCACATGGAATGAATATTTTTGTGATCTATTAAGTTGTTGTTTTAGGTCTGGTTGAACTTTATCCGTGGTTTCTATAATTGTAGAAGCGAAACAGGGCCTAACAGTATTCCACGAGATACCTTAATTTTTTCTCATCATTGAAAATAATTAATAGCCGCGCACTGACTGACCGAGCAGCCTCGCGAGGCAATATCCCGGTCCCGCTCATTTCAATCTGAAAGAAAAGAGACCTAGATATTGCCTCGCGAAGATGATCGGTCAGTCAGTACGGGGCTAGTGATTGATGCTACAATCGTTTTAGAAATACAAACGTTTATCTAACCAAGAACTTCAGCAACTTAGTCTTTACATCTACCAATAATAGCTTAGCAAAAAGTCAATCACACAGAAATAATCCTTCACATCCTCATTAGTCATAGTCACACATCTGAGGTATGCGCGCGCAGTCACCCAGTCTGCCGCGGAGCGCGCCCAGGCAATTAATAGATCCATTCCTCTTATTGTTCTACAGACTGTACTTTATTCCCTACAGTTATGTATGAAGCTGATTCTTGGAACGTTTTATCGTGTAATTGTCATTAGCCAGTTGCGCTCACCGGTCGGTAAACGGTCTGTGGATTAAGCAACCATTGGCGCGGCCATTCCATAGATGGGTGACCGCATAGTGGTATTTGAACTGGGCGTCTCCGTGCTTCGGAGGGCACGTTAAAAGTCGGTCCCGGTTGTCGCCTACTAAGATAACAGTCGTTAAGCCACGTCAAAGGCCTCTCGGGCGGCTTGAATAACTTTGACATTAGGTTGACCACTAACAATACGACAAACAAACAAACAATTGACATTTAATTTTGTAAATCTTATACCCACGATTGAAGATTCGTCTGTTAAGGCTTCAAAATCAATGTTGTCGCAGTGAGGTACAAACAAAATATCTAACGTTTTATGATTTTGTCACTCGTTGCAAAGGCTAGTCTGATCTTTTTTTGGCTTAAATTCTCATTTCCTTATAAGGTAGAGTCTTAATTATTGGCTATTATATTATTTATTGGGTTTATTTTGCTTTTATTTTAATGGTTAATTTTTCCTTTTTTCTTACTTCACCTTGGAAAAGAAACAACTGGATGATATGACTCGTAAGATAATTCCACACAAGCAAGAGCCTTTGTTTATCGTGAATATAATTCACCCTGGGTTTAAAACACGCCTAGTACCTAGATCTGCAAAAAAAATTGAATTAAACAAAAAGAAAGTCAATTCTCTATGAAAAAATAACAATTTGGTATGTTTTGAAAACTATTCTGAAGTCTGAACATTATATAAATATTATGATAACTAAACACCCATAGACTAGGTTTTATTTTGAGTTAACTCCAAAGTATACGATGGTTGTGTTTCGAAGAATGATATACACGTCTTTGCCTCTAGTAAAAAGGGCACAAGTCCGATTTTGTCGAAAATTTGTTAAGTATGCCAAAATATTCAGAAAAAAAATGCTCTTCCGAATGCGACAACAGATATTGTATATTTTTTAAAAATGAGAAAGTTAGCTATGTGCAAAATAGTTCACTTACGCTAAAAATATGGCAAAAGTGGGATAAAAGTGCCCTCTAATTGCTTAACTCATAATCAATATGAGTTAAGCAATTAAACAGTTCGTGAAATATATTGGAGTTATACCCTTTTTCACTACAGACACAGATATATTCTCGGGCGAGGCACGCGACAGACAGGGTGACGCGACGTCGCGTGCCTCTCCACTATTAATACACATACACAGTTATACACTTATACACTTGTACATTTACAAGTTGACTGTTATCGAGAAAGCTTATAATTAGATGTGAGTAATGATAGGGCACTCTCAACAATGTAGCGCTGGAAACGGAATGAGAGACTTTGAAATAGAAATCTGATGTTTGATTTGTTAGATAGGATATCAGTGAGATCAAATTATTTAGGATGTTAAAATGTTGACTATCTTTGTGTGTATAAATAAGTAAAGATTCCCAGTATATGACTGTTGATGACGAGATCTCGGGTTCAAATCCCAGTAAATGCTATGCCAAAAGTGCTATGGGTATTTTTTAATTTATATTTGAATAGTTTTGTGAATTGAATTTGTTTTTTTTATTGAATATTGGTGGTCTGATTTCTAACTGGTGTCAACCAAGTTTTGTTGTTCGTATTGTAGTTTGAGAGGGCAGATTTTTTAAAATAAAAAATGTATCAGGGTTGTAGAGTCAACTTGCAATTTAGTTAACAAAAGTTTAATTATGCTTCACTGGCAGTTTCAGCTGCCATGATTCTTTAATAAATGTCATGAATTACTGAACTTTCTCTTATCACTCCACTATACTATAAAATTCTTGGAGAAGCGCAAAAATAAATAATTGATACTTAATTATGTAGCTCTATTTTTCTTTCTGTCCGCGTTATTTCGACTTAGAAAGATTTATTATGAGCCTAATATTCTCTGAATTAATATGGTCGAAAAGATTACCTATTTGTGGTCAAAATGTCGACTCATCCAGCTACCTATATACCAATTAATAAAGTTTGCGGTTAAATTAACCAAGATAGGAGCAAATTAAATACCTATTTATCATAATAACTATTTGAAAACATCCTTGTTTTGCTATAACTATGATTCATCTATTCCTAAAAGTGGATATAAGGCTTGCTACACACATAATCGGCATTTATTCGCACAGTTGGCCCATAAAGTCAGATGTTTTTGAATGAATATTCGTGATTCACAAGCCGTTCGGCTGTCGCATCTGAACGCTCGGCTTGGTAACTGCCAACTTATGCGGATTGATTTTTATCCTTTCGCTGCTTCTACCTGTTTGCGAAAAAACTCAAAATCTACCAACGGATTTTCATGCGCTTTTCAACAATAGATAGAGGGATTCTCAAGGTTTTAGTGTATAACTTGTTCAGGTTTTCGGTTAAATTACTCATTAACTTGGTAGAAACCGGGATGATCTTCCTGTTAATAGTATGTACTGTACTTAAAACCACACCAATAAACAATTTGATTTGTTAACTCAATCAGCATAAGCCGATTGATGACTAGCCGTTATTGCTTGAAGTCGGTTTCGTTTGTCGACAAATGAACACTACCGGCTTGTATACGTGTGTAGCCACCCTTACGGTCTAAATAGTTAGCTTGTTCTTAGAACAGCTGATAGGAATGTGCCATTAATATTAATTATTTCTATGAAACTTGGATAGACATTTATTGGACCACGACCAATATGTTAGTGACCCTAGAGCTATGTGAATTTTAAATGGAAGATCATATTTATGGTTATATGAAGGTATTCACAGGATTGTCCTTGTTTCAACAAACGGCATATCCGGCAATTTTAATGTAGTCATCTAACTTTTTTCCGTGCGTCCAGGGTTTTTTATTTATTTATTTGATATGGTACACAGAAATAAGGTTTCAATCCAAACGAATGATCTAGAAGATATTCATTAAAAAATTTGGTCTCTAACGGAAAGTTACGACAAGTCTAAAATAGCCAAATTAAATTGCCGTTTGTTAGAATTTCGTAAAAATTATGATTTTAGTCTTCCTTCCTCAATCCGTCCTTCTACAATTTGGTAAATATTTTCAATTTGAAGGGGTTTTACAGTTAATTAAAAAAGAATATTTCGAGATCTCGCTTCTAAATATACTATTATAATTATTATCTTTTAAGTGCTCTCCACGGTAAATTGGGTGTTTCAAAATAAATAACTAATTTGTCCCATATATTTGTGTATGCAAACATTAGTAGTCCACTTTCCATAGCGTCGGTCGTGATAGGTTACTGTTTGCTTAGCCCTTTCACTTGCATGCACCTCGTTATCTCAGCTGATACACTATAAATCTTTTAAAGCTAATAAACACGCCATTTGTTTGCTAAAGGTTTTCAGGCTATTTTGAAATGAATGCTAGTTTGGGACAACGGCAACGGTTAAATTTAAATTTCATTCAGGATTTTTTTTTGTGGTTAACATAACCTACCTATAGTTGAACAACTTAGTATGATTATAGCTACGGTCATCAGGCTGTTCAGGCTCATTACTTGATTACAGAAATTTTTAATAACGCTAAAATAATTTCACAGCCATTTGTAAGTGCAAAATTTTCATCAAAACCGATTCTACAGTTTAGTCTGCGTGACATACAGACATTTAACTGCACGTTTGGCGCAGTGGTTTAAGCGGTCACCTCGCCGCGACAACCGTAGCGCCGCGTGTGGTGGGTTCGAATCCCACCCGGGACATATCTTTGTGTGATGAGCACGAGTATATGTTCTGAGCCTGGTTGTGAATTTATCTATATAAGTATGTATTTAGAAGTATATAAGTATGTTTATCAGTTATTTGGTTACCATAGTACAAGCTCTGCTTAGTTTGGAATCAAATGACCGTGTGTGAATTGTCCCACAATATTTATTTATTTATTTATTTATTTATACAGCTATTCGCATTTAAAATATTAGTGCATAAACTGATCTAAGTACAGTAATCTAAGTACATGGTTTCATTCTTCGCTACAGATTTCACCGTTACAAGTTCCTATACAAGGACATTTTAAAAGCCTTACGATGTACACAGCTTCTGGAAGGCCATTGTGAAGTGTTTGTATAGAGGCCATCAATATTCAAGGTCTCTCTGGCTGACAGCTTTGATGATGCTAATGAGAAGAAATGTCGCTTTTGTGTGCAGTTCTGCAATTGCTGTGTAACTCGGAGTCTGGTGGCTAGAAGATTTATTTGACAAAATTGATTTTTTTAAAGCCAAATCACAGGTAGCTTTTTCAGATAAGTTAGGTTTTATAAAGGACGTATACTCAATGTGCTACCGAAATGATTAAAATTAATATATAACAAACTTGATATGTATGTATGTTTATGTTTCTCGCACCGCTGGGAATCAGAAACTAAGGTTTTCAAAGAGCTTGAATTTTTATGGATTGTCTAATGTGTGGAAAAAGTCTTGGGCAACATTGTAGACACAATATTCACTCTTGTCAACCTCTTTCAAAGTGTTAAGAATATACAAAATAAGGTCTTGAGGAATGGACACCATTTGAATCCTTTCGCTGAAAATAGTTCTCACGCTTATTTTACGCAACTTGTCGGTGGTTGCGTTATCGTTTAATTATTATCTTGATAGCATTTAACTGCAATACGCGTGTAACTCTAGAAATGTGCGAATAAGCAACATTACGGCAATTGTCACAGCCAATGTTTTAGTAAGCTGTTTGGTATAAGGCAAAAGGTTTCTTACATTTATTTAGTTACCGACTGATTATAATTAATTAGCGGGTAGCTAGTCGTCCGCGTGGACTTTCATTTTCAGCTTCACTCCTATTTGTCACAGCGTGATGTTATATAGCCTCTTAACGAAGGGACTATTCAACACAAAAATATTTTTTCAATTCGAACCAGCTCTTTCTGATATTAACTCGACCAAACAAATAAACTCTTCAGCTGTGTATTTATTATTATAGATTTACTTTGGTGGATTCGGAATAGTACTTGAACAATTTATTATACAACCAGCTGACCCGGCGAACAAAAATATATGTTGGCCGATTCTCAAACCCACTCAATATGCTCATTGTCGCTGCGGAGGAGATCAGAAACTAACAAGTGCCATGGAAATGTTATATATAAGATATTTTCTCCCAAAATGCTTAGAATAATAAACAAACTTACACCTTACGATAAAATCAATATTTTAAAACAATGAGTCACACCAGCACATCAAAATATGACTATTAAACATACTGCATTTAATTTGTGTACTTATGCTGATAATAATAGTTTTTGTTTTATCAAAATCGGATCAAAATTACCGTAGTTATAGCGTTATAAAGTTTCACTGCTTTTTTAAATTTGCGTTGCTTCGCGCGCTATGCGCTGACGTCACGACGCAACAGACACTCTTGTTCGACTGCGGGTGATGCGGAGTTTTGATTTGAAAAGTGATTTGCATTTAATATTTAAAGAGTCTGAGTATGTGTATGTGTTATAAATTTAATCATCGTGTTTTTTGTAAAATAAGATATCCTCGATCTCGATCGCAACGCACACAATCATCAACTAGACCCAGGTAAAGAAAGTTGAACTCGTATACTACTAATAATATTTTTGTGTGTAGTTAACAATAAAATTGAAAGTTTGTTAGAACTGGCATTACAAATAATGAGTGTTACGTACCTACCAAGTGTAAATTTGGAAAACATAGTTTTAAAATAATATTATAAAAAAAAAAGTTGTCACCCCTGCCTCTGACTTTAGTCAGGTTGATGGCTATCATATGAACGCATGAATCTACTCTGTAGGTAGGTAGTCTTATATGATTGGGTGTGTAATTAGAACTGTTAAACTAACATTTTAATTTTGATATTATTAGATTTAATAAACATGGGTTCTTTTTTCAAAACAAAAAACCAACGCCAACTCAACCGCCGCGCTCGTTTCGCCGCCGCCTGTGAGGTCATTGAACTGCTTATTAAATAGTATCAACTGTCAGGTAGAAGTTCATTGCTAGGTATGTATGAACATGATATGGCATCTTGATCTTGAGGAAGTGTTCAAAAGGCAATAAACTTCTATTTAACATTTGCGCTTGACAGTATCAGAACCGGGCTTTAAGTTTTAGATTAGGTGTCTTTTGCAAAAATATAAAATTTACAATGGTACAGAAAAAAACAATTTTTGGGGTGTTTTTTCACTGGAGTTAGTACACATAGGAACAATACAATATTTTCTAACCATTTTGTTTGTCCACTATAAGCAAAACAAATTATTTAAAGCGAAACCGCGAGAGCGCAACGAGCCTATGTAGGTATCGGCAAGTACTGACGAAATAGCAGTGTCACGAGATGACGTCACACGTCCGTGCGGCCGCTTCGCCGGAGTTTGGCGCGAAGGCCATACTTTGACGTTTAATATCTCGGTCATTTTTGAAGATACGAAAAAAATAAAAACAGATTTTTTATCCTTGAAGTACCTAGTTTTTAAATATGCTCATAACAAAAATCATTGGTGTGACTCATTACGTAGTACACGTTAGGGGCAGGTGCACAAGTGTCACGGTGTCTCACCGTGTAGGCCATCTTCCGCAAACTGTACGAGATTAGCATCTGTGTGCCGTAATTGGAAGACATTACACGGCTTGCGCGGAAGTCACATGCAAATGATAAGCGTTAGACTGTGAGCTTGGGACTAGAGACTGTGTATTCTAAAGCATTTTCAATTATATATTCAACTGCACGTTTGGCGCAGTGGTTTAAGCGGTCACCTCGCCGCAACAACCGTAGCGCTGCGTGTGGTTCGAATCCTACCCGGGACAAATCTTTGTGTGATGAGCACGAGTATTTGTTCTGAGCCTGAATGTCAATTTATCTATATAAGTATGTATTTAGAAGTATATAAGCATGTTTATTAGGTATTTGTGTGTGAGTTGTCCAATGATATTTATTTATTATTTATTTGAAAATATAAGACTTTGTATACGGTAGTGAAGGCCTTGAATGACTATAATTAAGTAAGCCTGCGACTTATTCCAGTGTAACCTGCGCCGAAACTTTAAGCATTCATAAGTAATATGCGTGGTCGCGTAAATTCCCGTATACGTTTATAAAATATACATGCAACGCGAAAGATTAAAAGTTATGAAAATAATTAAGTTTGGGTTTAATATATTGCTAAATTTTATGCGATTTATACTCGATTATAATCATATTATGATAAAATTAAGGTTTACCTTATTTGTTAAACGACGTTTTGATTGAGTTATACTTGCCGTAGTCACGGACAGACCTTTGACTAAACATTTTCATTGAGGTAAAAAAACATTTTTTTTTCACATTTCGCTAGTTATATTAGGTCGGGGAAAAAGTCTTTTCACATTATAGAATGTATGAACTTGTAATAAAATCTCTTTGGCTTCAAGAATCACAAATGAGTACACGGTTCATTAGGTTTCTTTCAGTGAACTCGTGAGGTACCCAAATATCGAGCTTTTTTGTGTAGAGAAAAGATTTTAATACAAGTTCATACATACTATAATGCGAAAAGACTTTTTCCCCGACCTAATATTAACTTATTTATAACAACTTTATCAAAAACAACTAAAATACTTAAAATAAGCACCTTATTATGCACGTCAGATATCTAACACCTAAAATGTCAAATTCCTATGTAAATCAGTTCACATAAAACGTGTGATGGACAGACAGACAGATACAAAGATGGTTATATAACGGCTCTTTATCTTGTCGAAGTCCGGATGTAGTGTTATGAATGAATTTGTAGTGTAATTACGAAACTTACAATTGACCTAAATAAATATATTATTATGTACGATATCTTGAATGAAATTATGACACGTGGATTTTTATGTCTTCTCTTTTGTTATTCATTAAAATTTTGGGTAAATCTCCGAGGGAATTCTCCAGAGATTGATTTTAGTGCAGTAGTAAAATAACGCATATTATGACTTTTTAGTGTTGAAATCTGCGCTAAGAATGTATCTTTTGCATTATTGACTATACAAACATACAAATAGTGACAAAGTAATAAAAGGCTATTAGTGCTTCCGCTATGCTCTTAACGTTTCTATTTGGTTTATTTTTTATTTTTTTGGTTGTTTCTCAAAACATAGTACCTAGACAAAATTTTCTAGTTTCTTACGTTATCTACAAATCTCCAAAAAAGTTTAGCTCCCCAAGAACGTATCCATTCGTTTAAGTATGCCTTACTCACACAGGAATCTGTTTCGTATGGTAATCGAACCCACGACTCAACCTTACGGTACCGGCTAGGCAACCGCTAATCCACCCACCTTCATAGATAATACTATCAGCCTGATGGATGCTGCGAGCTCGTGGACCGCGGCGACCACCCGCGCGGTTTATCACCGCTTATCAACGCGGCAATCTCCTGATCTGGACGCGGCCTAATTAGTGGACTCGCGTGCCAAGCCGCAGCGGTAAAATGACGCTGATGGATAGATGAACGGGTTATTGAAGATCACCGGGATAGTATTGGAAGGTGGTGTTATTTGCTTTCGTTTCACGTGTTAGGAATACTCTCTTTTTTGCAGGACATTATCTATTCCAATGTCCAAAGCATGAACGGTTTTCGAATTCCGAGTAATTTGACTGTGCTTGCCAATAGGTTTTCGCTTTTTTAGATTACAATTTCAATGATTCCTAGTATTTTCATTACCTTGTTAATTATGATTTATGCCTAGGCTAATTATCTTTGAATAATTTTGATATTTGTTGTAGGTTTTTAGTTTAACAATTTTTGTAATAAGACCTCAATCTCGTTTTGTAATTGAAAATAACACTCATTTTTATGCTGCTTCTCGGCAAGAGCAGTCAGTAGTAGAACTAACTCAATGTAGTACAAAACTCAAATGACCATTGACAACTACTAAAGCTCATAAAAGCCTTCTAAATCCATGACCTCATCCACAAAGCGCGATCTTAAGCCCGCAGGACGGCATGATGCGTAGTCCTCGAGTCCACCGCCAGTCGCCGCGTCTCCACCGGCGTGAACACACGTCTAACACGCCGACCCATTCACTTACGAATAAACACGCGAATTAAACATTGTTATAAATTTACACTTTATTTAATGAAATTGTGACTTTTAGGTTACTAGAGTAAAGTTAAAGATACTTTATTAAAAGTTGCTTTGAAAAGTGCTTGAGTGTGGGTCGATTTTGTTTGAAATACTCGAGTTTAAGTTTAATGAATGGAGTGCTCGTTTTGTTTTCAAAAGTTTCTAAGTTTCATGAATGGATAAACTACAGGATTACAGTGGTTTAAGTGTTTGTGTTGTTCAAAGTTCTGTGGGGTAAAGTGGGGATAAATTTGAGAGCTTTTGAGACACTTTTGTGCTGAAGAAACTAGTGTTTTGAAGTCAAAAAGTTTTTGATATAATTATATTGTTAACAGTCTCGGTATTTCGGTATCTAAGGCAAATATTTGACAAACAGTTTGGTTAAAGTAGTGCTAAAATTACTTAAATCTTTCCTACTTAGTTCCAAAGTGTACAAGTGAATAAAAAAAGGCTTATTTTGGTGTAACTAGTGCAAATCCTACAGTTTCATAGTAATGCGAGAATCCACGGTCAAACACGAGATGTCAAAAGTCAGATGAGATCATGCATTATTCCTTCCTGCTGACGGCTATAGCCGTGGTGGCTGCGGCTTCAGCGGCTTCAAGCCCGCGCCGCTGTGCCGGCCGACTAGCCCGCGAGCGGCTTAAAGCGGCCGAAAAGATCCGTGACAAGAGATACTTTCATTTGTGCTGTTCGTTCCCTTGTGGGACACCGTATCGGAGGCCTAGGCCTTCGCCCACCACGAGGAGATACCAGCCGTTTCATAAAACATGGCTTGGATTGAAATATGGTACGTTTTTGGCAATTGTTTAATAATTAGAATTTGATATCCATAGGGTCGTTTTAGGATCATATTTATCGATTTTTTTGCTTGGGATAATTTCTTCTCACAGCATTTAACTTTGTAGTCGGCAGGCAAATTAAATAGATTTAAACACATTTCGAGTCTCAAAATGTGACTTTGACTCAAAAAACTATATTTCAGGTCGATAACCTCACGCATATCTTGATATCACCAATTAAGCCAAATTTAGCCATATTTGATACTAAAATCGTTTACAAACAATCTCGTATAATAAAGTCATTTCGGCTTTATTCATTGTTCCCCAAACAATAAGATAGTGTGACATCATGGTTAATTCATGAATATAACCTGTTTTATCAGAACCTGTTTGTCTTCTCGTAAATTCGCAGGCGGAAGTAGTGTTAGACACACTTTTATATCATTTATTGTTACTATGGAGCTAGAAATAGATACTATTTTGAAATAACTATACATTTATTTGAATAATAATATTGCCACATAGGTACAGAATTCTCGTTCTTCAACAAACGACAAAATATAAAGCTCAGTAGCTCGATTCTCTAGTACTATCGACTACCGACAAGTGGCTAGCTATCGAGAATTTTTTTGCCTGCGGCACCACATGAGCTTTCCGATTTGGTGTCAACCAAAGTTATGTTCATGACGGAAAACTTAAACTCGTCTCATTTTGAGAGAACCCAAGTAGTTGAAATCATAATTATACATTTTTTTATAGCTGACCTTAGATTAGATAAGAAGTTTTGACATGCTAAACTCCGGAATTAATATACCGATTATCAAAAAATCTTTCATTTAAAGTAACATAATCCCGAAGTGCCTTAATTATGAAATTGCAGACTATCTAATTAGAAAGTGGAAAACATTTCCTTTTAAAAGTTTTATTGCCAATGTTTAAAAAGCTATAAAGCTACTTTTATTAAGTGCTTATGAAAAATCAATTAGAGAAACCTTAGTTTCTTGTATCATTGACTTTCTTATTTATAGGCTCGGATCTTTATTTCTTTGACTGTGCAGCAATAAATGCGACGTATTAAGAAGGCAATTCTTAGTAGTCTGACCACGTAGTTATAATCGTCGTACGAACTACAGGGTACTGCCAGATTGTAAGATGACGGTTTGTTATCATTCTGGGCAAAGAAGTGTTGGGTTTTTCCCAATTTTTGTTTCAATATTTAGTCTGGTATGGTTGCTGTCAAAGTACGGAGACGCTCAGCTGAAATACATTCTGCGGCTATTCCCATCAGTTATCTACGAATTGTCCGGGTGAAACATACGCCTTATTTTCTTAGTTGAGTATTTTCTAGATACAGAAACCGTACGGTTTTCCAAATATGACTCAATGTAAAACAATAGCTGTATAAGCCACCTCAGGGCTCATCAACGCCAGCTAGAATAAAAGTTGAAGTGGTCGTCTTGACTGAAATCATCATCATCATCATCATCATCATTAGAATATGTCCAATAAATTAGTATTGCATTATATCGATTTTTTAAACACACCTTTAATCTAGTAAGCACCTTTTTAGTGATTATCAACTAAAAGAAACATCCTTTCGTGCCTCAAAGCTGTACTCTAAGTCAGTAAACACACTGACAAATAGATCCTAATCTTTCATGTCGTTCTCCTTTAAAACTGCGGAAGTCATGTCGCTTAGCGGAAAGCGCTGAGACAACGTACTTGTATACATAACAACACCTCCTTGTTAGCGTGTAGCCTACTAAGCGACGGGCTAGACAAAAAACACATACATACATACATTTTGTACACAAAAGAAGTACAAATACAAACTAACTATTCATTCATTTAGAGTGAATTCAATCTTTAGTCAAACGATCAATGAATTTTCGTTAGTTCCCGAAAGTAGCCTTAGCTAGAATCTCTTAGCAGAACTAAACCACGCGATTTTCAGGATTTTATAAGACTTTCGTGAGTGAGCGGTCTCCATGCCGCTGCACGGCGCTTTATTAAATGGACAGTTAAGATAACTCATTCAAAAAATTTTCAAATTCAGCCAACTCGAGTTTTTGGGGCTATCAAAGACAGCAGTAACGACGATGATTTCCATTTTTTAAATAGTTGTTGGGTATTGTACAGTTCCCTGCCCTATGTGAAAGAGGCTCCTTTCCGGGTGATCTATGGTCGGCATTCCTCTAGAAAAAAAAAACAGATGTAATCTAACTTGAGCAGTGATAACCGAGTGGTATAAGTTGGTACATCCCATATAAGTAGTGGCAGGTTCGAACCCGAGGCAACACACCAGTGACTTTTCCGAGTAATGTGTGTATTAGAAATAATTATCACTTGTTCCAACGGCGAAGGAAAACATCGTGATGCAACCTTGCATACCTGAAAGTTCTTTAAAACAGATCTTCAAGGTATGCAAAATCCCCAACCCGCAATTGGCCCCCGTGGTGGACTCACGGCCTAACCCCACACTCACAACGGGAGGAGAACCTTGCCCAGCAGTGAGACAGTAATAGGTTATAATCTATTCAGAAAGTCCTTGGCCTTTCTTAACCTCTCGATAAACCAATTTAAAACGGAAATGTAATAGCTAATGAATATTTTATCTAAATGTATAAAGTAATATGGGTCATATGATACCGTTAGTGTTGAATGAGAACATTCATTCACACTTGTTATGTGAGAGATAAGGATCGGAGAATTTTATATAGCGGCTTATGACATCAACTGCTAATTGGAAATGTTGATTCATATTTTAGGTATTTCGTATAAAAAAGAATTGCTCTTATGTCGTGGGAACTTTTAAATATATAGAAACAATGAACACAAAGTTCAACCAGACAAGAATCGAACCCATGACCATTCAACGCACTTAGAAACCATCGTAACCACTGTGCCGTCGCCGTTTTATTGATAAAGTTTACTTTGGATGATTTAAAATTAAAATTTTAGTCACTGTAATAACTCACATACTTGGATTTCTACAACGAAGATGCCAGCTTCTTACAATAATTACCTTCTTTAAGACATCTTAGATTAAAGCGCATGATACGATTTCGTACAATTCTTCATAGGAATTTACCAATAAAGTTCAATGACCGCAAATCAAAAGGCTTGTCCATTTTAACCGTATTATTTTAAAACATGCAATCTCTATATTTTTGCGAAGGTTAAACCCAAAGTTTATATCAAACAATAAACTTCCTTTCGACCTCCTTATAAAGGCCAAAGATATCTTTAAAAATATAATTACGTCGTTAAATTAAACGCAAATAAGACCACACATTAAGATAAACTTGAAACAGAATCGAACCCTGTACTTTTCTCATTCATTCACTTGAAAACTGGTAATAATATAGATCAGATTCCGACCTCGTTTGCACAATTTCTTTTCGGACAACTATATTCCGAGTAGGGATGCAAACTGTGTATCGATGGTTTAAAAGAAAAATATCATTTTATAAGTATCGTATTATGTAAGCATCGATGATGATAATTTCATTATAAGATATCGCTCTTTCTTTTAAATTACAACACACAACGCAATTAAACACATTCATACGTGAATGAAGAAAGTTATATGCTTGTACGGAAATTTTAAAGAACGTCCCAAAGAGCTGATTGAAAAGAGCTTTTACAAGTTTCTATGTTTTGATACGTAAATTTTATTTTCTTAAGCAGTTAGTGGACGCATGCAAATATTTTTTATTATTTTATTTAGTGGTCAACTTAGTGTCATAGTAGTTCAGCCATTCAGAAGCTGTTGCACATGGCTTAACTACTGTTATCCTTGTAGACAAGTGGGACCGACTTTTTACGTGCCTTCTTAGCATGGACATCGTAATCTCTCTCTCATTGTATGGTTAGTGTTCAACCTAGTGTCAAAGTTGTTCAAGCCCGAAGGCCTTTGACGTGGCTTTACGACTGTAATCTTAATTGACAACAACCGGGACCGACTTTTAACGTGCCCTCCGAAGCACGGAGATGCACAGCTCATATACCACTATGCGGTCACCCATCTATGGATTGACCGCGCCAACGTTTGTTTAACCCGCAGATCGTTTACCGATCGGTGAGCGCAACTAGCTATGGGCGCCTTCATCGTAATAAAAAATATCGATATCGACTTTTCATTACGGCCTGCATCCTTAATTCTGGGGTCCAATTGATGCAAATTGCCATGGTTCCCAACTGGTTAGCGTAACCTTTAGCAACCGGGTCGCGACTTCCGCGGAATGACTTAATTTATTGATGATATTATGACAGTTAGGACTTGTTTATGGATAATGAGACTGCAAGAGATTTTGGAGGTGTTGTGTTCCAAGAAATTTGTCCATTGGCAGATTTTTGAAGTGTAATGACCTCTGACTTCATGAATAAGGCATAAAATTTATTTTTCCAGTGATTTGGTAGTATTTTTCGGAGGGTTAAAGAGCTGAAATGTTCGAAAAGCTGTATTATTATTATTATTCTTAGCCTTGAGCTAAACTACGCTATATTTATAGTCTCCGAGATTTTATTTTAAGAGGATATATTTTTTAGAGATAGCATGCACTAGTGTTTTTTGTCACAGTGTACATCACTGTTAATGAAGGTGCGCACATTTGGATACTTGACAATTGGGTGACTTTTGGTCCAAGGGTGATGTACACGGTGACAGTGACGCAACAGTCACGGTGACAAAAATCACTAGTGCGCGCTATCCCTTAGTGTTAATTGCTTTATAGCCTATCATATTCGCATAACCAATCACCATCTTTGACCCAGACGTTTTGACTTTGATAACAAACCTGAGTTAATTTATTAGCTGAAAGCACGTCATATCGAGTGTGATAAGCTGGTTAGAAATAATTATTTTTGCCTAAAATCTTTAACAAGTTGAAACATGTAAGGTTTCATACAATCGTTTCTTACAGATTATGGCAATATTTGTCTTCTAACTGACGAGGAGAATCTATTCAATTTGATGCGATTTTCTTTAATATGTAATTTTGTGTTGATTTTTGCATGTTTTAATTAGAGGAGCTCGTGGTTTAGTTAACGACAGCCGCGCAGATCGATCTCTGAGGTTAAGCCATGCTTGCCGAGGTTGTTCTGTGGATGGGTGACCATCTTACACATATCGAGTTCCTCTGTGTTTCGGAAGGCACGTTAAATTGTGGGTCCCGGCTGTCATTTTCGAAGATCTTTGACAGTCGTAAACAGTAGTCAGAAGAAAGTCTGACAACCAGTCTTACCGAAGGGTATCGTGTAATATCCCAGGTAACTGGGTTGTGGAGGTCAGATAGGCAGTCGCTCCATGTAAAACACTGGAATTCAGCTGCATCCGGTGAGACTGGAAGCCGACTCCAACACAGTTTGGAAAAAAAAGCTAAGCTGATATATAATATTTGCATGTTTTAATTCCGATTCAGAATATGTACTGGCTCCATTTAGTCTCGTGTTACGTACGCGTGCAAATAAATGATCTTGCATTTCAATAACAGGTTATTTTGACCTGAAAAAATGTTGTTGCTTAAATTTTATATTATATTTAGTTTTAAAGACAAGGTCGATGGAAGCAAATTCTGGTAAAGATTTTATACCAACATCAAAAAAAGGGAATTCTCGGGTTTTATGTTTTTTTTCATTTTTGTTACTTAGTGGCAGTACATTGATTGAATGGTTTTTATTTTGTTTATTATATATGGGCAGCACCGATTCCTTCCATGTTCATCCCCTGTGGTCCCGTTTAAATTGTATTGAACACGTATAGGATAGCTTTATAGTAGAAAATCGGACAGAGATGTTATTCAATTTGGTGCCACTTTATCTATCGGATAGGTTATCCCACACTTACCTATAAATTACGAAGCTGGCTCTTTATATAATTGCGTCAAAGGACGTCTTCCAGTTTTAATGTTGTCAGTAAACTAACGAATTTAGCCAGCGCTTAAAACTTCTTCATAATGTCCTCCTAGCCGATATATGGCTACGGCGGTCAGTTTCATTGAACCTGGCCATCAGCTGTGCAGGACTTTGTTTATAGTGTCCAAGTGTGTGCACAATACACAGGTACACTCTCTATTCCATCACTCTCATAGTTTGGTAGGACGGATAACCGACACGACCAGTGAGAGGTCAGGCGCAGGACCGACGGCTTTACGTGCTCTCCGAGGCACGGAGGTCTTCGACCTCAACTTCCTAACTCCGGGCAATCTCTAAGAAATTCCTAACAGAAAATCTCAGAAAAGACTTTTTGGCCCGACCCAGGATTCGAACCCGAGACCTCTCGCACCGCAGTCGCATATACTACCGACCGCGCCACAGAGGCAGTCAAACTTCTTTATAGTGAAATAGCGTTCATAGTTCCTTAAGTTTACTGTCTTAGCTGTTTGTCCGAGCAAACTTTTCTATCTAATATTATGAATAAAACAGTCTAAGAAACTTGGAACCATCAGCATTCATCAAGCAAGGACCCTAAGCGAATAATTACGATCATAGCCGAAGTAACCCGAGATGAAGAGAACCTATTAAAAGATAACTGCCTGAGGTCAATGAAAGATAAACCTGTTTTGTTGCAAAAAAAGCTTCACGCAAATCTATCCAGCCGTTGTTGAGATTATGACACATGATATACGAACATCTGTGTTTTGTAGGCACGTGATTGAGTGGCCTTGGAGTGCGCGAGGTTAAGCTGATTGTCTGCGGTTTGGATTTTGATGGGTGGCCGTTTGTAGACTTACAATCAGGCCGTACGTTAACTATAGCTATACAAATCATGTTTTTTTTTATTTAAGTTACTGAAAATCATTAGACCCTTTTAATCAATGGTATGTCGCGCCTGCAGTGCCCGAAGGTACAGAGGAGGCACTTTTCGGGCCACAAATTTCAGGCTACGATTATTAGAGTTAGAGTATTCAAATGAAAATTGAAAAACCTACTAACCGCATTTTACCCGTCTCAAGAGTTAAACCCAACACTTAATGATCAGCATTCATAGATTGTAGAATTAACAATTAATTAAATACTAAAAGTCATTAATAAATTACAATCTCTACAAAAGCAAGTGCAACCGCAAAATATCCCTAGTTATAATATAAATGTAGGTCCAGACAATGTTAGGAAGTTCCATTCAAGAGCAGAGCAGGTTATCGAGAGAGGTCATTGAACCGCGGTACCGTTGTCAAATCCATTCATGCACTGATAACAGATACGCTTACAATTGGGTTTTACCCTGATTTTTCTGCTAGTATAAAAAATAAAAAAAATAAAATGGGTATTATCCATTGGTTTTTGTAAGAAATAGTCTCTTACTGACTGAGTAAGAGATAGTCTCATACAAAAGCCAATGGGTGAGATGGCCCAGGTTCGATTTAGTAATTTAGGTTTTTAAGCGCTTTCCCAAACTTGTAATTAAGTGCATGTACTTATATAATATTTCGACTGCTACACCCGAAAGTATAGGAGATGTATGAATTACAGCCACGTTTCGCTTTTAATATTGGTCCCATGTAAAAGGGGGCAAGTCTATTGCCATATACCGGGTACGTTACCAAATTTTAGGTTACTGATCATTTTTTTGATAGTCTGTAGTTTGGTAACGTTCCCGATATAAAACAATAGGCTTGCACCCTATTTATTACACGGGACTAACATTGTTAATGGCGAAACGCGAGTGTATTTTTTACACCTCTGCTTACACCCTCGGGTATAACAGGCGTGATATTATATTATGTATAAATTAGGAAACACCAATAGCACTTTGTACGACACGGGAATCGAACCCGAGACTCGTGAACAGCAGTCACACACACTACCAACCACATTTTTACACTGACCCAAAATTTATGTAAACTTTATATAAAACAATTTGCATGAAATATTTCCACATTTAACCCTTCGGTCACCCATCAATATTGTAAGTGTATAACGGTGCCCTGTCATAACAAAATGTTATTAATAACAATTTAAAACACGAATATGAACCAGAATAATAAGTTATTGTGATTTGTGTGACGTTTGATGCCCGAGTCGGGCATTTATTTACCCGAGAAGAATTTATTATGTTTATTATGTACATTTAAGGGCAAAAATATACACTGGCAATTTTTTAACGTCATTTTATAAAATTACAGCGTTTATCTTCAAAATGATCGTAATATGGGTAGGTATATTAGTATAAAGTGATACCTTTGTCCTGTAGTGTATAATTCGAGGTGATAAATATATCAGTGAGAACTATGTATTCGCGGTTACTAAATCTTAGTTGAAATAGTCACTATTTGACTACCGACGAACTTTTGTTCTACGTTATTTCCCTATGTTCTGAGCTAAGAGATACAGAAAGGGGTCTGGAATGCCTCATTCTTGATAAAAGCCTGTATTTTCATTTTTTTTTACATTTTGTCAATATTTTATTACACCAAAATGTCCACGAATATACATATCAACATTTTTATCAGATACTATATTTTACATATTCTGTATATTTTAAACTTGACAATCTTTTGACATCATCGCATGTATTATTTAGCTACTTACATATAAGTACGACAACATCATGACAGACATACATACATACATACATAGAAAAACGCATTTTTCCCATTGGGCTAAGCAGAGACGGAGAATAAGCATAGATTGATTCATTCACATTTATATATCATTAGCTGACCCGCGCAACTTCGCTTGCGTCACATAAGAGCGGATGGGTAAACATTTTCCCCGTTTTTGTAACATTTTTCACTGGTTCTCTGCTCCTATTGGTAATAGCGTGATGACTATAACCTTCCTCGATAAATGGACTATCTAACGCTGAAATAATTTTTCAAATCGGACCAGTAGTTCCTGAGATTAGCGCGTTCAAACAAACAAACTCTTCAGCTTTATAATATTATAATATTAGTATAGATTAGTATAGATGTCATACAGGACCGTATATACCTATAGTAGTACATGCATAATAACAAATGTAATATATTAGTCCAATAATTGAAGAGATCGTTTTAAATGTAATGATTTATTCTGCAGCGCGGCACCGCGGCGGTACGAGCCCGTGAGAGGCACAACTCGATCTACAATTGAATAATAACAAGCCGTTATGTTGATATCATGTAGGGTAACCAGTACAGTTAGTGGACTGTACGACAATAATATTTTTGGTGGTCTACTATTTTTTTAAAACCTGTATAGTGGCTAAAATGCTGTAGTATTATCTTATACTAGCTGACCCGCAAAACTTCGCTTGCGTCATATAGGAGAGAATGCGTCATAAATTTCCCCATTTTTGTAACATTTCTTACTGGTATTCTGCTCCTTTTGATCGTTGCGTGATGTTATATAGCCTATAGCTTTCCTCAATAAACAGGCTTTTCAACAGTAAAATAATTTTTCAATTCGCACTAGTTGTTCCTGAGATTAGCTCGCTGAACCAACCAAACAAAAATAAACAAACTCTAAAATTTTATAATACTTGTATAGATTTCTTAAAATATTTACGCAAGGTTATCGTTACGCAGGAATCGTCATTAAAAAAATATATATCAATATTTATAAGAGTTTGATATTTATTCATTTAGTTCATCAGTTTAATACCAATTTCCATACAAAAACGTTTTAACAATCTTGAAAATTAATTAAATTTCTAAAATGAATACCTTTTTACCTAAAACGTTATTTTCTCGCAGTAAAAGCATAAAATGTTAAGCAACTGCTCAATAAAGTACGTTGTAAGCACGTTAAAGTAATTATCTAATTATCAAGTAATCAAGGGACTACCGCATACACATATTATCTGAAACAATGTCTTAAAAACAAGATGGCTGACGTAAATCTCCTCGTAAATTGACTTAATCTTGCATGTAATTTAATAATTAAAGTGATTAGTTTAGATTGCGACTTGGCTTGTAGTTTATAAAGTTATCAACATATAAAGCTATTCCGTTACTGACTCACACCGCAAAGCCAAAAACTACTGAATGCAAGAAGCTCAAATTTCCTTGAAGAGTGCAGGATAACTTAGAGAGGATTTTCGGAAATTCAACATCTGAGGGCGTGAAATTTTGTACTTAAAAAGCTGTATGTCTATATGGAAAAAAAGAAGTTAATACTCTGTGTGGAAATCAAGAGTTAGCCCTAAAATACATATATTTTATATTTATATTCGTGTTTCGTATTAATATTATGCGCGCTAAAATCTATGTTTGTTTGCTATTACGCCTAAGCCAGCTTAGCGACAGTTAAAAGCCTGAAAGGTTACATTTTGCAAAATTTTACCGCTAAAAGTTTTTTGTATTTTAAAGTTCATATAACATGAATAAAATTCGTACCGTTGTATTACTTAAATTGCAAGTAAAACATTTTATTCTACTCTACGCAAATGCAATACGAGCAATACCTAAGCCTTATTAAAATAAAACACTCAGAGAAAATTCCAGTCAGGTATTACAACTTGTCCAGCGATCTGAATAGATAGATGTCTGTAGAGAGGCAAATTGCGACCGGTGTCTGACACTAATTGAGTTGTTTGGACTTAGATGTCTGAGATCTAGACATTAGTGTCACAGATACAGATGCTTGATAGTAAGCTTCTTGTATATGTCTGGATTATTACGGTATTTGTGTAACTTGATTGAGATATTAATTTAATAGTAGTAGCTTAACGTAGTAATAGTATATGTGCCTTGTTTAGGATTGGAACACGTAATTTGGTTTTTAATATTAATTTAAATGCTAATGTTGCTCCAGTTTGTCACAAATTAGCGACCTCGCACGATTTCCCTGACGAAAAAAAAGTTTTAGCTCGACCAGGCCGAGAAAAATAGTGACTCTGTGGCGCAGTCAGTAGAAAGTCCAACTGCTTAGCATGATGTCTCTGGTTCGATTCCGGGGTTGGCTGAAGTGCTTAGACTTTACTTATTTCTTTTAGCATATTTTCAATAAAAGCTCGGATATGATATCGTGCCCGATATATGGCAATACACTCGCGCTTTATTATATGGGACTGACATTGTAAATGACGAAACGCGGGTGTATTCCATTCTCCTCTGCCTACACCTTCGGAAATAACAGGATGCTGTTAAAAATACATGAAATACTAAATGAAATGGTTCTGGGAACACATAAAATGCTTTACATTTGCCCATAAGCCCCTGCACAGTTAATTCCCACGTAAAGACCAATTAAAACCATCTTATACAGTGTTTAGTTAACTTTTATGGTCACAGGTACTACGATCAAATTAAACTAAAGGCCATTTTATTAGCGCCGATCTTATTGAATACTGTAATTAAACAATAAAACTCAATAGTATCGGGATACTCGGTTTCCTCCTGACTTTACTTGGAGTTCTTAATTAAAATGATTGAAATCTTCTTATATATGTATGTAAAAATGAACCACTAAATGTGTTGCTAAGTTCAGATCTCAAGAATCGTGTCTTAAAATTGTTTTTAAGACACGGGAAAGGTTTTTAAGGAGAGAAAAAACGCAAAGAAAGTTCGAAAGTGAAACTAGTGTAAAATAAATGTAAAACATACTAATCCATACTAACTAATATAAAAGTCTTGCTGCTATGTTTTTACTGGTAAATCGTTGAACAGTTAGAAAACATTTTCATAGAGATAGTAGAGACAAAGGTTGAAACATAGATGCTTTTTCAATAAATACTAAGGGTTTAAAATAGGGATTGAAAGATTACATGTGAGTGGAACCGCTTGAGTCACATAGTTGAAGTTGTATTTACCTCTACACATTTTTGTGGTTATTGTGATGACTTTTTGTCTTAGTTTTTACTACAGATCGACAGACGGAACTCTAGGTTTTGCTATATCCATAGTAATATAACTGCCAATGTATTAAGTGAGTTTAATTATCTAGTTTCATAGCTACCGTGTTAAGTTTTTAAATTTAATTGCTTTTGTTGATTAGGTTCGTAATAAACAGTAGTTATTTTAATGTATGTGTCCTGTGTATATGCAATTTCTCAGGTGGTAATGTTTTTTGATAAAAAAAATTCTAACGACTTTTTCGCCGAGAATACAAAAGGGATTAGGCCCTAATTTGAGTTGGGGAGGCTTAAGGGAGAGGCTTTAAGAACTTTTAGACATGAAAAGTTTTCATTTATTTTTAGACAAAGTGATTGTTATATTTGAGATGTCTTGTTGTCTTGAGATTCGGATTCTCGTCACCTTTCGTAGAAAGCAAATGCTTATAAGTACCACTCGCTTGCATTGGTGTGAGTATAATTTTATTTGTATACTAAAATTGCCACAAAGCTTTATATCGTATAAAAGAAATTAAGTACATTGTCATGCGTTTAAAATTATAAAGCTCAAAAATAACAACGACCTGCCGAGAAGTGTAACACTCACCCTACACCGTAGTGATGTGCTTGCTACAATCAATCATTGAAATGAGACAATCAATCTCTGCGCGGTACACGCAAATATACAACAATACATTCTGATGTCCACACATAGAGGGCCTTATAACTGTGTTCTTAGGCTGTTTAAATGTAGATAACTAGATCGCTATTCATTAGTTTATATAAAATTCGCGCGTCACAGTTTTCGTTACCGTACTCCTCCGAAACGGCTTGACCGATTCTCATGAAACTTTGGTGAGCATATTGAGTAGGTCTGAGAATCGGCCAACATCTATTTTGCCCCTAAGTGACACTTTTTTTATTTTTTTTATTATAACAACGTTTGCCGGGTCAGCTAGTTAGTTTATAAAAATGTAACTGTACTATAATATTGAGAGAATCTTTTAAAAATAGTTGTAAGCGAAAATAAATAAACAGTCTATGAACAAATTCTTTGGTTCACGAGTGATTTATGTAGCTCCCAATTGTAAACATATAGATTAGATACTATGGCAAAAGGCTCAAACGTCTGAAGCAACTCAAAAGTGTCATGGTGGCTTTGCCACTTTGATGTATAGCATAGCAAAATAAATAATTTTGAATTCCGGTAAGACTGGAAGCCGACTCCAACATAGATTGGAAGAAAGGCTAGTCTATTAAAGGATATATTTACTAAATCACTTTTGAAAAATAAACTTTTAAACTTCCGCCTAAACAATAAAAGCAACAATTTTCTTGTTAACAAAAACAAATACAATTTTGTTAACAAGCTATTTCCCAGTAATAATTGGTATCATCGATCACTATACAGGGTGTAATCTAGCGGATTATTTCTAGATCAGATCAGTTCCCTGGCTCTTGCATAATGTTGTCATCGCGTTACCGTAATACGAGCGTCGTAATAACCAATAGGTCTCAATCAAGTGTATGCATTTATCAATCATAAGAGTAGGGAGACTGTGAGTTTGTTGCATGACAGGATATTTTTTTATTAATTAAGGAAAATAATGAAAACAAAAGTTACTGTTCTCTAATCTATCTAATTCCATTGTTTTTAACTACAGTTAAAGTTACAGTGTTAGTAAGTTTTGTAAAGATGCTTCGTAGAAAAAGATATAAACTTATTACATATAACGTGGCTTAAATGTATCATGTAATAAAAATCTTGTTACTCTCCCTTGATGATGGGATGACTAATTCAAAAGCAGTTTTTTTAATAGATAAGTATCAGTTTGTTCATAAGACAAGTTAAGTTTCCAAATACTTACTAATACTTATAAGTAACCATGGTTTATATTCATTGCAGACCACTTATCAATGAGTTTAACAAAATGCAAAGTACTGCTTAATAAATCAATAACTCATTCACCAAACATTTCACTCACAGTCCCCTGGTCACTCAATCGGGGGCGTCATGAACCGGTGCGACCGGCCGAATCACTCAACGGGACTTATCAATGCCCATCACCATTGTCTCCAGCTTCCATGCCTCAAGTACTTTGAATCATTGAATCAACACTTCAAAGTTAAATGTGCCAAAAAGAGAGATAATAACTAATACTTTTATTTATAAAAACAACACATAAATCAATTAAATAAAGCTCCTCTCAACACTTAATAACTCATTCACCAAACATTTCACTCAGTCCCCTGGTCACTCGACGGCGTCATGAACCGGTGCGACCGGCCGAATCACTCAACGGGACTTATCAGTGCCCATCACTATTGTCTCAAGCTTCCCTGCCTCAAGTACTTTGAGTCATCGAATCAACCCACGCCTGTTGATAGAGTTGTTGACATTATTTTAATTTGTTGTTGTAAAAGTTGTTTGTAAAGCGCTATTGAATAGTTTGAGTAGCTACCCGCGCTGCTTTGCGTGCTGTTTTATAAAAAGTACCTACTCGCATACAAACATTTTTCCGAGGCGAAAGAACGCCACGATCCCCACAAACTTTTGCTTTATTCACATCCATACATCTTGTTATGAAGAATCTAAAATAAAAAAAGTACTGGTTCAGTCTAAACGTTATACTATTACATCAAATCGTCAGTTATGTCATATTAGATTCAAGAATTAGTCGTTTAGTTCCACGATTGGCTTTCTTAACTTTATTATTCAAACATCATGTACTTTGGTCCTGGTATGCATATTAATCCTTACGATTACATAAAGATTTCTCAGAAAAGTCTGGTAGTCTCAAAAGCCCGGATAAAGTTATAAAGAAAATTTCCTTTACCACTTTATCCAATACAAACTAATTTGAAAAAAGTCAATGGTCAGTACCTATCGTGTTAAGTACGTTTCACACTGCTTGACCACAAACGAAATAACTCGATTTAATCTCAAACGACCATGTATTCAATTAAATCCATCTGCGGTGTTAAATTCAATATAACTGATCCATACATCGATAACAAACGAGTTTTATTCATTTCTATAATCTAATCTCATTTATTATTTACTAGCGATTGTACGCGACTTCGTCCATGTGAACTAAAATTTTACCCATTTTTATCTTTTGTTATTATTTCTGCTCCACTCTTATTAGGTAAAGCGTGATGTTAATATAACCCAATAAATAGACAACTAAACACATTTTTAATTCAACTCGAATCAGTGGGATTAGCGCGTTTATACAAACAAACAAACAAGCTCTTCGGCTTTATAGTAATATTATCATATAAAAATACACCACAAAAATATTTTTTCAATTCGAACCAGTAGTTTCTGAGATTTGCGCGTTCAAACAAACAAACTCTTCAGCTTATTTAAGTATAGACACCGATAAACCAATGAAGCTATTAAAAATAGTGCTGTAATGTGTATCGATAAATCAATGGACGTCGTTATTTTGACGTTCAAGCACTTCAGCCGTTGTGTTGAATTAGTGATGGAATATATCGTACGTTAACTTTTATTGAGTTGTTTGTGAAATATTGAGGCGCTGTTATTTTTTATATTTACTGGTTTATTTTTCCTGTGTAGTTAGACTATGTTTTCCTGCTACTGCGCTAAAAAACATTTTTTTTATTGTTTGAGGCAATTCGGTTTGATGTTACTTTTAGGATACATGCATACATAAAATCACGTATTTTTCCCATAGTTGTAGCCAGAGACAAAAGCACGCCACTTGGTATAATCCTTACAAACTTTCGTGGTTTCATTCCAATCCACACATCTAGTCAGGATTACCGGTTACGAGTACTACGCACCTGATCTTTTTACAAGACATCACTCATAAGATATTATATAAAATACCATTTACTTCTCCACTTTCAAGATGCATTGCGTCTGTTGAAAAATGTTATAGACAATCTTCCTAACTTATTCTCTATTTTGCCGTCTTTAATATAAACTATAACCACGATTTGCATAACCATAATCACAACTATTTATCTAAGCAAAGCTACAGGGGTTAGTTAACGTCATAACTCATAACATCCTATATCGATAAATCAGCTAATCGATGATCCATCGATGCTGTCACGTAGGTATCTAATCGACACCCTTCTTATCGTATGGTTAGTGGTCAACCTAGTGTCCAAGATGTTCAAGCCGCCCGAAGGCCTTTGTCGTGGCTTAACGACTGTTATCTTAGTAGACAACAACCGGGGACCGACTTTTTACGTACCCTCCAAAGCACGGAGACCCCAGTTCGCATACCACTAGTGTCCCAACACTAGTGATCGATCTTTAGACGTCATAAGTTAAGTCTAAATCATTGTCTGGGTAAGTAAAGGTATAATGGTGGGATTAAGTTATTACTATGGTTGTTTAACACGCAATGGTAGGATATGCATACTATTAGTAGGTTAGAAATAGCATTTAATTCAACAATTAGAATGCTTCGGTACTTTTTTATTTTAGGACAAGATATTAATATTTAAGGTTTTTTCCGTTAGCTGATGTAACCACGACTCGGACTTCTTTACTTTTGGTACTATGAACTGTGACCTCACGACTAATATGATGTAAAGTAAAATAAATTTAACTCTCCGATTCCGCAAAAAAAAAAATATTTTGACACCTCTTGTTTTTTAACTCCCCACGCAAAAAGAGGAGTGTTATAAGTTTGATGTGTCTGTCTGGCTGTGTGTCTATCTGTCTATGGCATCATAGCTCTCAAACGGATGCAGTGATTTCAATTTCGTTTCTTTTGTATTAAAGGTGACTTATATGTGCGAGTGTTCTTGTTGTATTTTTGGTAGTACTCATTCACGCACACATACAAGTGACTCGTCGGATATAAAAAAAAAGTTTTCAAAAAAATCTTTTTTCCAGTTTCTCAGTCGATTCATAGCCAGTATCGCCTCCCAAAATATCACCAGCTATTATAAGAAGACCCTATACAACATGTACAAATATACTATTGTACTATAACCGACTATAGTCCTATAATCGTGAACAAAGTGCATCAATAACAAGGATCGTTTGAGGTCTGTATCGCGCCGACAATGTATTGTGTGTACAGCATCAAGTGAGACAACGTGCCCATTCAGACTATGAACTGTGACCCCACCACTAATATGATGTAGAATAAAAATGATTTTGATGACATTTCCGCGAAAAAAAACTTTTTGACACCTTTTGTTTTTTAACCCCACGCAAAAAGAGGAGTGTTATAAGTTTCTTGTGTCTTTTTGTCTGTCTGTCTGTGGCATCATAACTCCCAAACGGAAGCAATGATTTTAATTTCTTTTGTTTTTGTATTAAAGGGGACTTATGTGCGAGTGTTCTTATTTTATTTTGGTAGTACCTACTCAAGCGACTCGTCGGAAATTAAAAAAAAAGTTTTCAAAAACATCTTTTTTTTCGGTTTCTCGATCGTTTCATGGCCAGTATCGCCTCCCAAAATATCACCAGCTATTATAAGAAGACCCTAAATAACATCTACAAATATACCATTGTACTATAACGGACTATGGGCCTATAATCGTGAACAAAGTGCATCAATAACAAGGGTCGTTTGAGGTCTGTATCGCGCCGACAATGTATTGTGTGTACAGCATCAAGTGAGACAACGCGCTCATTCACACTATGAACTGTGACCCCACCACTAATGTGGTGTAGAGTAAAAATTACAGTGGTTCAAGTGTCTTGACAGAATAGTATTACTATAATTTAAATTTTAGTGCTAGCTCTGGGTTTGAATAGTAGTCGTTTTAGTGATCCTGAAGTCGCAAAATTTGATTTTCAGATCAGTTATTTTTTTCGTAATATTTATTAAGTAAGTTGGTTGGCAACTTGAGGATTCATAGCCAAATTAAGCCTATAAAATAATTGTCCTTACCCCTTTCATACTAGACTACAGTAATTAATACCTAAAAAGGTTTCTGAAAAGCGAATATTAATTTAATAAGTAATGTCCATTATTTCTCAGTTTATATTCATTTTATCAGCTTACAGCATAAAGAGATTTTTTTTCTTTTCAATTTGTTAACACATAAATCTTTTTCGGTCCAAAACATTTCCCTCCTATTGTGAAAACACGTGTAATCACCTCTGACAAAGAATACAACAAAGTTTTCCAAAAATAGCATAATTACATACATGAATGGTCAGACGTAATAACTGTCTGTCCATCCCATTTAGGCGTGTCATTCACACAGTAACGTCACGGTTGTCACCCACGAACATATACGTAAATAATTAGTAGTTATACTAGGTTTTGCCTGTGACTTTGTCTGTTTTCCGGAGACAAAAATTTAAAAAAAATGTTTGGGTTTTTTGCAGTGTTCACTTACAGAAATGTAATTACTCATATATTTTTGATATTAATGACATTTAAAAAAATAAGGATGGTCTACTGGTCCTAGTCACGGATTTTGCACGTTTACTAAGTAAACTAAAGCTCGGCAAAAGTCTTCTCTAAACAGAAATTCTCATCAGAAAAATAATGTTCTAAACAATCATTCTAGAAGTATATTTTAAGACACAATCAAAACTATATCAAAATCGGTTGCACAGTTTAGAAACAGTGAACACACAAACAAACAGACAGACAAACATATTATTTCGTCATATCCGTCATGCACTACAGATAACATGTGTAATAGTATTGTGTTCGACGCTAATTGTTATTTAACGACATCAATTTATTAGTCGACCGGTCATGCGTTTAATTGTCAAATAGATTCGTGTCCGGAATACATCTGTCTTGTTTTTGTTAGGCGTGATTTGTTTGGTTTGATTTGATGTTAATGCTTACCTTATTAATTTAATGTCCTTAAAATTATTTTTGTATGTTATTTGGTCGTTTGTCCCAATGTTAGTAAAAATCTTATATGTTCTTATATAATATGTTCTTGGATGTGTCTCAAAGAAAAAAAAGCTTTGCAATATAATAAAAGTAATATTTAAAGCCCTTGCACATTTTTTAGATAGCATTTTGTAAAACATGATTTGGCTTATAAAAATATATTTGCACCTTGGGCGCTATAACCGTCTTACTTTAAAATTACACTACAGATCAACATATTTATGCAAAAAATATCAAAATTTCATGTTTTTACGTATTTATTCAGGAAAACTACAATACCATAAGCTTCCCAACCTAAGTTACCTCACGCTCAACGCACCGCCAACTAACAAAAAAAAATCGAAAATAAATAATCTTAAACTACACGTTAAACACAAAGCAGCTTAAAACAATCAATCAAGCCTTCCCATTACCTTCTAATCATCACTAAATAATGTTAAAACAAATCATTTAATAATGACTACGTTGAACAACTGACACTTTTACACTGTGGTCGTGTTTCTTCTATAATTACACTACAAAAGAGAGCTTGGGACGCATTTTGGTTTACTATTGAAGTTACATTGAGTGAAAGAGATAGAGTTATTCTCCTTAAAGATATAGGATGATAAGTTATTAAACTATTCTGTTTAGATTACGGAAATTTGCAAATAAAAAATCATCATCATCGCTTCGCTTCAGTTTATTTAACAAAAAAACTGGCATACATTTAGGAACGAACAATAATAGAGTTCAAATAAAACTTGCTTAGGTACCGCTGAAAATGGATATTATATTTTACAAAAAAATTTGAAACTAGCTCATGCTAAATTGCGTAAAATTTTGTTAAGCAGTTTACTAGTAAACGAGTTACAAACAAATAGATTTTGGCATTTAATACTAAAAATTAATATTAGTAAACAATAGTTAGCGCATACACTTTGTACGCCCACACTGTCCCAATAAGTGCCCTATTTGGCATTGCTATCCTTTTCTAACACCGGTATTTAAAATTATCTTTCCTATTAGAATTCGGCCCCTGATGGTAAGATAAACGAGAAAAAATGATCATTTTGACAGCAGGACCTCGTCTTGACATGACGTGCATGACGCGAAGGACATGACGGTGGAGGTCAATGACCTTAAACTAGCATGATGGAAATTTTGCGTGTACGTGGTTTTTGTTGTAAAATGGTATAGTCATGGTTATAAGCAGTTGAATTACGCGAATGTCTTCTTTGCCAATAGAGTAAAAATATTTTAAGTGTGATGATATTACTTAATATTAATTGAACATGACAGTGACAGAATAGTCATGTGATCTCAAAGAAATAAAATAAGGCTCATCTGTTATTCATATGTGTATCTCATATTGATTTTTCGGTGTTGTTAGATCTCTAAAATGGATTTATTTGGTCCATATAATCATAAAAACCTTTTTATTAACCCGTTGCTGTCCCACTGCTGGGCAAGAAGTAGCTGCTTATTGGTCAGTGTCATGAGTTACCTCCTGAAATGAAGAAGGAGACCCTTACATGAGCTTAATTAAAAAGAGGACACTGAGGCAATGCTGTTTGTCTGTTTGTCCGTTACCAGCCCGTGTCTTATAAACCGTGATAGATAGACAGTTGTTTTACAGAAATAAGAAATAGATCGAGTGAAGTCAAGGCACAAATACTAGTCAAATATACTCAAATCAATTGAAACATTATACCTAACAAATAGCACATAATTATTTAGGTTCTACATAATTGACTTGCAATAATGAAATAATTGATAACTTAGTAGTACTAAGCCGCAATTATGTGCTTGTATTTACATAGCAAATTGCTTTATTATATTAACCTAGTACTTAAGAAATAGGCTTTGGTAAATAGCATTGGCAAGGCCACTCACGAATTGAAAGCTTGATAAGTATTCTATCTGTCAAAATTGTATTAAACCTTAAAACATAGTACCTAAGAACATATTTAGGTTTTAATTAAATTAAAATAATATTGGGATACATTGCATTTTGCATACGATCGTAGCGAAATCGATTCAGTCGTTTACGCTGAAAAAAATGCAGACACACTTTCATATAAGTAAATGAATAGTATTTGTTTTGTGTTATTCATATAATTCAACAACTTAGTAAAGGCTCGTATAAAAGGTTTGCGACAAAATTCAGAATTTAGAACATCAATGACCCGTAGGCTTATACAGCTGACGATGGCCTGCTTGATACAACTATTTTTAAAGCAATATTCAGAACTGTTAACTATAATCTATACTCTATACTAATATTATAAAGCTGAAGTATTTGTTTGTTTGAACGCGCTAATCTCAGGAACTACTGGTGCGAATTGATAAATTCTTTTACTGTTGTATATATTTTTGAGGAAGGCTATAGGCTATATAACATCACGCTCCGACCAACAGGAGCAGAGTACCAGTAAAAAATGTTACAAAATTGGCAAATCTAGAATAATCGTGCGTGCCAAAGCTCTTTACTAAATAGTCTTACTACAACAATGTTTCTAAACCAAATAGGCTTATCCCATAGAGATTTCTATTCCACGTCAAAAAGCTTTAACTTGCAAGTAAATAACAAGCGTTCATATCAAATGCAAACGCTTATATTATGTAAATGTCCCAACAGATGTAGGAGAGCAGCTCGAGGGAATATAAGCCAAGTTATGGGCACTTTTGTTCATTAGTCCGAGAGAAATCTATAACAATGTTTGTGGTACTGTCTGGTTACTTTCACGGTGCAACGGATTTGCATACAAATCATATTGTTTATTGAGGTTTTTGCCCAGTAGTGAGCTGGGCTGAAAGAAAATAATAATAGGTGCAGTGAAATGTTGAGGACTAGAACCAAACCCAGCAAAAACTTTTCGAAGTTGTGTTTGTTATCAATAATCAGAGTTATCACTTGTTCTAACGGATGAAAGAAGGTCTGACAGTCTGTTCTTTAGTACAGTACTTACTGGGATGAAACTTTTCAATGGAAATATAAGCTGGTGGTAGACTCCAAGCCTCCCTTTCCGCCAGCAATGGGACAATAATGGAGTTTTATCTTTTGGTTATATTCAATAATATATTCTACACTATTTTTCCATAACAAATTATTAAATAAAGTCCCCTCACCGCGTCTGTCTGTAAGTTCGTAATAAACCTTAAATCTAGTAAACGGATTTTCACGCGGTTTTCGCCAATAAATAAAACGAATGTCGACGAAGCTTTAAGTGTGTCTGTTTGTGTTTATTAAAGCATGCGAAGCTATGTTAAAAATAAACTGTTTTTAACATAGCACTTGTGGATATTTAAACTAAGTTGTAATCTCTTATGCGTATCTGTAGTCTGTAAGGTATTGCACAGGAAACATGTCAATTTGCTTATCCTAAGTTATCAATGTTAGCACTTAGCTTTACTTGCTACTTGTTATTTTTTATAAGAGTGAGTACTGATTAATTGAATAGATTGCCTTGACTATTATTAGTAGATAATAGTCTATGGTATGAGGAAGATATTGTTAGTGCCAAAGTTTACCCAGTCCTTATTTTATCAGCTATGTAGATGTATTTTCGATCGAAGAATAGCCTATGTATTATTATCCGTGTTCTTCAACCATATCCATGCAAAAATTTATTAAAATCAGTACAGCAAAGCGCAACAGACAGACTTTTGAAATTGTATTAGTATGGAATAAAAGATATGTCGTAAGCATTATTATAGTTTAAACGATTTTCGAGTAATAAATCTATCACAAGTTCCTGAGAGTTTGCTAATAAAATAAACCAATAAGGCATTGATTGACCTATGAATAGAGTATAAGACCTTATGGTCAGAAGTCCCATGTGTAATGTGTATTGAATATATTGTGAAAGTTGTTAAATATTTACATCATCTAGTATTTATCCATCACTAATATTGTAAATCTAATAGAATGTTCGTCTGTGACAGACGCTTTCGCACTAAACAGCTTAACCGATTTTGATAATGTAGCATGAAGATAGTTGATATCTTAATGGGCATGGACTTTATTAACTGAGATTGAAATCAGGTTACAAAGGAGAATGGGCACTCCTGGGCGGTCGGCAGCCATTAATGAAAGTAGTGTCAAATTAAAGTAATGATAACTAGGAACAACTTTTACTAAGAACGTTTCGCTGCAATCCTTTCAGGAAACAATATATTGACATGTAAATATAATGGAATTTCATAGAACAAATACAATTATTTCGTGTCTGTAATGCATTTAATGTTGTGTAATAACGTTACATCTTCTTATAACGATTGCAATGCCATCAAAATGAACAATAATCGTAACTCGTATCTATCTATCATATGGTTCACCCAGTTTAAAAGTTGTTCAAGCCGCCCGAATGTTATCTTAGTTGACAACAACCGGGACCGACTTTTTACGTGCCCTCGGAAGCACGGAGAAGCTCAGTTCAAATACCACAATGCGGTCTCCCATCTATAGAATGACCGCGCCAACGGTTGCTTAACCAACAGATCGTTTACCGACCAGTGAGCGCAACTGGCTATGAACGCCTCGTTTTTAAGCTGAGCATTCAAGACAGATAAGTCGTCTCAGTGAATATATTATAGAAGAGCAAGATGTTTACTTGTTACGATATTTATATATTTACATGTTATGATTGTTCGAATATTAATAATGTCTACATTTGTATGCAATAATATAAATAGTACTTTTTATTTAATCTCCGAATATAAGCCAAACATAATTATGTTTTTATACTATTAAAAGTGCTCAAAAACAAAAATGTATTTTGTTCGTCATATAAGTGCGTCGCGGCAATAAAACTTCTACACGGTAATTATAGGACTAAACTACATTAAAAAAACAAAAAATCAAGTTTGGCCGCGGATCGCCCAGGCTCCATACTATTTTGCCCATTCTCCTTTATTTTTTTAATCAGTCGTTAAGTAACTTAAATTAGATATTTCAGTAGATGACCCGCGTGGCTTTACTTTCTTGCAAATTCTTTAAAAAAATATATTTTATAAAAAGTAAGTAGCCAGGCATCTGGACTGACTTTTCTAAATACTTAATAATAGTACAGATTGCTAAACTGTAAAATCATGTGAAATTGTAAAACCATTTCTTTGTACCTAGAGGTCATTAACCCATAATATCCAGGGCATATTTAGTCACAGTTACGAAACAAAGCCACACCGATCACTGTCATCGTAGACTGGAGATTATTACTAGTAGAGCAATGGTATTAACTGCACGTGTGAGTAAAAGTAACTGAATAATACTTTCGTTTGTTGTCGATTTATATGAGTTAATGTTTTGAGGGTGAAAGATAGTTGGATTGAGTGCAGATCTTAGTCGGACTAGACAGAGTACTGCTTTCTAAATTTAAGATTGGACATTAGAAACAAAGCGTTTCGTAGTCAAAATTGTATAATATGGACCTATAAAAAGAGAGGCTTAAATAAGTGAAATAAGTCCGTCTTAACTTGGTGATTTATAAGCAGTCACCCGTAAAAACAAAAATTACAATAACATATTACAGTCTATGTACTGTTCAAGGTTCTCCTTCGGTAATAAGCTCGAGTTCATCTCTGTCAAATACGATTTAGGGACTTTATACCCCTTCTAAAATAGTTTTATAGAACTCTTAGGCATGCAAGTTTTCATCCCAATGTTTAAGTTCTGCCCGCAATTTTTTCCGCGTTAAAAGTTTTCCTGGGGTAAAAGTAGGGGAATTATAAACTGTGTAGTAATCAAAATACGTTCAGTAGTTTTAACGTAACTGAGTACAAATATCCATTCAAACATCTAAACTTTCGCATTTACTTGCTACGTTGCCTTAGGTTTAAATCCTTACGTCCAACCAACCTATCTTTAATTAACAGTTGAATTTCTCATCTCGGTTTGATTATAGACCTCTGCGGTCATTTACACTTCATCAAGTTACTTTGTAGCGATAACTATCAGTTTAGACATGGTTTAATATTATAATTATTACTTTGTAGGTTTTGTTTAATTGAGACTGCTATTTGTTAGCTGGGAAAATGATTATGATTATGTTTAAGAGAAGCTGTTGCTATAAGTCTTCTAATGAAGGTAAAATAGGGGTGTAGTGAGTAGTGTTCATCTGTGTCTGTCTTATACCGATATGTCTATTACAGACCGATATGGATACGAATTTTTTGTAATTGTCTTATAGTATTATTTGTATTTTGTGTAGGAACTATAGGTTAAATGGTACCTTTAACAAAAATACGAAAAACAGTCATAAAATAAAACCGATAACACTGTATGTAAGTAGCACCCGAAAGCTACCGAATCTTATAAGTATGTTTTTTATACTACCAGAATCAATTCTACAATCTTCGCTCGCAATAACTTTTGTGGCAACCACTGCACCACAGTCCCTTGGCTTCTTCTTCTTCTTATCTTATAGTTAGAGGTCAACCTAGTGTCAAAGTTGTTCAAGCCGCCCGAAGGCCTATGACGTGGCTCAACGACTGTTATCTTGACAACAACAGGGACCAACTTTTTACGTGCCCTCCGAAGCACGTAGACGCCCAGTTCAAATAACACTTTGCGACCCATCTATGGAATGACCGCGACTAGGGTTGCTTAACCCACAAATCGTTTACCGACCGGTGAGCGCCACTGGCTATGAGCGCCTCTAAGTTTAATGCCCGGCCTTAAGTTAAATGTTCACACACTTCTACTTACTCCTTAAACCCACAGACGTGATAATGCTATAATTAGTGCAGTGAGTCATGGATCCGGTCCGTTAGATGAATTCGGTCGGGACCGTAACTGTGAAACTTGTATGAAATACCCACCTGTGTGTCTTGAGCTCAGGGTTGCCACGCAATAATCAAATATTCACAATAAAAATTTCTGAAGTTTTGTTTGTCGTATGGTTAGTGGTGAACCTAGTGTCAAAATTGTTCAAACCGCCTGAGAGGCCTTTGACATGGCTTAACGACTGTTATCTTGGTAGACAACCGCCGGGACCGACTTTTTACGTGCCCTCCGAAGCACGGAGACGCCCAGCTCAAATACCACTATGCAGTCACCCATCTATAGAATGACCGCGCCAACGGTTGCTTAACGACCGGTGAGCGCAACTACTATAGGTGCCTCCTCAGTCCTCGCCACGGATGCTGTCAGATGACTGCATCCTTGGCGCAGTGGTTGTCCCAAGTGGGATTCGAACACATTACACTCGGCGCTACGATTATTGTGGCAAGATGACTGCGTTAACCACAGCACCAAACGTGCAGTTCGTTAATATTTTCACTTAGAACTTGTAAAGACACATTATAGGTTTTTATAGTTTTACTAGCTTTTTTGCGGCACGAGCTGTACTTATGTCACGAGATAAACGTTGGTCTTTTTAAGCAAATTTGTTTTATTATTCTGATATATTAACTACAACATTGTCAAGTTTAATGAAAATCCATTCAGTGGTTTTGGCTCTATTTAAGACACATACATCTAAACTTACTTTAAAACAGCATTTATAACATAATATATCATAGTATATTTACATCCATTTTGCGCAGAACCATACATTTTCATTATGGAAAACAGATGAATATGAAACAGATACACTTTAAACACAAAAAAGGAAATGAAGACCATTAAAATGGTTCATTTGTGTATGTCACACCGTCCACATTTACGCCGCGGGCGAAATATTATCATAACCCATCAATTGCTTGACATTAACAGTGTTGCTTACCGTCATCTTTATCACGATCTGCGTGCTTGATAAAGATCCTCCGCTTACATCCATACTAATATTTTTATAAAAATGTCTGTCTGTGTGCCACGATTTCCCGTCCTAACTGATGAACCGATTTTTTTTTAATTTCCTACTATTTTGGTCGAAGATCCGGGATTAAACATGAACTCAACTTCGAAAATAATTCCCTGATATTCGTTTTTATCTAACCCAAATTAAACTCAAGTGCAGTCGCGTGGGATCGATAGTCTTCAGTATAAAACGAAAGCGAGTATATTAAAACAGTAGCCGTCGTGTCAACGATCACGTTTATTAACACAATTTATCAATTTACGTATCTACAATCTAAATCGAACAAAATTATCCGATACTATCTGTTACTTACTTTCAGTCATAAAACCGGGTACTTTGCAATTCAAATACTGGCAACCCTGTTCCCAACGGCCGGTGTATTTAACATTTCGCGTTTATTACTCCGGGTCGATGGGCAGTGTTGCCATCGACGAAATTCCCCACAAATTGAGCGTACCTAAATTAATTGTGGTCAATTTGTTCGCGCCGTTCTGTGTTAATGATGTTTTAAATACAGTTAAATGAAACTGTAATTGGGGTGATTATTTGAGTGTGGGAATCTGACGATTGGTAAGGTAAAGATTATTAATATTTATATTGGTCTGTGTTCGAGTATTCCATGAATAGGACCAACATTTTATGTCCTTTTCGTCCGGAAAGCTACCTTTGGCGCAAATAGAATATAGATGGATGGAATAGTAGCAATTTCAGTTTGATGTGCTTTATGCTTTGGAAAACACATAAAGAACTTGGTATTAGACAATAAATTAAATTAAATAATGATCAGTCAAATATTTGGTAAGGAAATCCAAAGTAATATGCAAAAGGAGTAGCATAATAATCTACCATGTCCCCTTTCCGTTCTTAAAAATCATTTAGTCCAAAAATTCAATAAACTGGGGCGTATAGCCTCGAGGTGTGCTTGCATTCTCGGAAGCAACGGTCAACGTGATCCGATTTACCATATCGGAACTTTTTCATAGCGTACCGATTGCCAAGGAAACGATAACGATGCCTAAATAACTTGTGTGCTTTATGCTTTTGATGTAGATAATTAATTATTGGTGTATGGTTAGTGGTCAACCTAGTGTCAAAGTTGTTCAAGCCCGAAAGGCCTTTGACATGGCTTAACGACTGTTATCTTAGTAGACAACAACCGGGACCGACTTTTAACATGCCCTCAGAAGCACAGAGATGCTCAGCTCAAATACCACTATGCGGTCAACCATCTATGAAATGACCGCGCCAAGGGTTGCTTAACCTACAGAGCGTTTACTGAAAGTTGAGCGTTACTGGCTACGAGCGCCTCAACTTCAATTAATTAACATAATAAGGGCATGACAAGGTGAATGTGCTCTAAATACTTTGATAAATTTCTGTGAATTTTGTGTTGGTTATCTGTGTCAATAAATCACCAAGTTTAAGTGCTACTGGGCTTTAAAATAAGTATTAAATAGTTTGATCTTGTCTTGACAGTTGTCGGAAGGGTATCATAAAACTAAGTAAATGTTGAGACTTATCCGAATCATCATTTTTCTTGAAAGTAAGCGTGGTGGACGTGGTGGCCTTATCCTTCCCACATTTCAGAAGTAGACCGTTGCCTTGCAGTGGGGTATAGTTCAACAACAGAGTTTAGAGCCTTATATGTAAAATGCGGAATTCAGAACATTAATGACCCGCAGGCTTGTAAATTTTAATCACTGAAATGATTTTGCGAAATTAATATTTTTAAAAGTGTAAAACGATAGATTTACAATGTTAAGACTTTCTGAGGCTGATTATTTCACATCTAATTGTATAGTAACTTCTATCTATACTAATATCTATACTAATATTATAAAGCTGAAGAGTTTGTTTGATTGTTTGTTTGTATGTTTGTTTGTTTGAACGCGCTAATCTCAGAAACTACTGATCCGATTTGAAAAATTCTTTCAGTGTTAGATAGCCCATTTATCGAGGAAGGTTATAGGCTATATATCATCACGCTACGACCAGTAGGAGCAGAGTACCAGTAAAAAATGTTCAAAAAACGGGGAAAAATTTGACCCATTCTCTCTTATGTGACGCAAGCGAAGTTGCGCGGGTCAGCTAGTAATAAATAATTAAGATTAATTAGCCCACGACACAGAACACCGGTTGTAATAGATCAAGTGCGCGCAGTCGTCTCGATTGATCGCGCTCATACGAGCTCGCTACTGCCCTAATGTCACCATTTGTTTTGTAGATGATGGTCGTATGCTGGAGGCTAAATTATACCACAGTTATACATAGTATAAAGACATAGTAGACAGACTCGCTTCCCGCGTCTGTCTTTATGTATGTATGTATGCTTATACATATGTTTAAAAGTATGCAACGGATTTTGATGCAGTTATTATTGATCGGGTGATTTAAAAAGCAGGAAGGTTTATCTATGTATAAAAGTTGATGCTGGAGGCTAAATTATAGCACAGTTATAAATCGTATGAGGCAAAGTCGCTTCTAGCGTCAGTATTTATGTCTGTATGTATGTATACTTAGATTTTTTAAAGTACGCGACGGATTTTGATGCGGATTTTTTAAATAGATAGCGTGATACAAGAGGAAGGTTTAGGTTTTCTTATATTTTCTATCATTTTATTTATCACAGAGGATATCCAAGCCTTATGCATAAGCCGTTAAACTGCCATAACTGTAGTAGTAATCTATACTAAAGAATGCCGAAAAATCGATCACAAAAAAGAGTTTTAAATAAACTTATGAAATCACTTGGCAACAGAACAAAACAGACGAAATCAATCTGCTTTAATTTCTGAAGACATTAGCTATTCATACATTAATTTTACGAGTTCCAAAACAAACTAAAAATACTTAGTTTTCAAAACAAAACTATAAGATGATGATCATTAGTCATTAGTTGTTTTATGATATAAATCTCTGCGGTCATCAGCATACATCACTAGTGGATCGGATATCACGCCCAACACACTATAATACGATGAGATTATTTATTAGTATAATGTGAGATGGAATTAATAGGGTTGGGACATTGTGTTTGTGAATATCCGAAAATACTGCCATACGCTTTTTTTGTGTATGTGAACGGTTCCCGCGAATGGATTTTCGGGTTAAATTTAGTTGAATACGTAAGTATGATAATATTAAGATACTTCTCGCAACCAAAATACTAAATATCTTATTTTTTGTTAAGGCAAAGGTTATTTTTCATCTTTTCTGACCGACAGTCTTTTCATTTCATAAAAATGATGAAATATTTTTCATTATTTTACAAAATATTAAAGACTTTCATGCACTTTGGGTAAAAAATCTGAAAGTTCTAAAATAATTACTTGGGTTCTGCCTACTCCTATGGTAAAAAACGTGACTTTACGTATGAATGTAGATGTGTATGTAAGTAGGACAAAATTATATATGAATCATTAGTCCCAGTACAACCATAAGCCCTTAAAAAGGATGATAGTATTGCCAGCCGGTGTTGAGCTGCGTATACGCAAGGACATCGCAAAAGGTTGTAGGTGAAGGGAATCGGTCACTTTTATAGCAATAGAATGCTTTGATTGTAGAGATTGTGCGTCTATAGGATTACGACATCATTAGTTTATGCGTTTGATCATTATTTCTGAGTTAGGGAGACCGTAGATTAGCCACACTTCGGCAGTATGGTCGATTTTCGGAAGCTGCCTGCAGATACCAGCGTTTGCTTGGACCACTCCGCAAGAATGCCAATAGCAAAATCTGGAGATAAACTCAAGTAACGCTCATAAATGGTTCTGTTCCTACCATACATGTAAAAAAGACAGCGACAGCGCGATTTATACTGTTGTGTACATTACATTTTTAAGGCTTTTGTCAAAGATTCTATTGCTAAAATAGAAGATAGTAAGGAACGTGAATGACGGATATGTATCATTTGATATACTATAATTATTTCATTTTGTCTTGTATTAATTCTTCGTATTCTGCATAGCGTCCATTTGCTCTATTTAGAAATACAAGTCAAATAGTACAAATTTTAATATAGGTGCCTATGCGTTTTTGACCGAGATAAAATCCAAGACCCAGAAATTTCGATCTAACCAATTTATATTTATAGTTTTGTAAAACAAAGTTACTTCCAAAATTATTATTAGTCTAGAGAATTAGTAGACTTGTTTAGCACACATTAAATCTTTCCGAGATGAACGGTTTGCGTTCGTTCGACGAGACCGTTAGGGCGTGGGCAGAGGGATCAGCCACTAATTCCCTGACCTCCCGCCCTCCACTCACAGCCATAAATACCCATACATTAGCGAAATTGCACATTTATCCATATTATTATATTATTACTTAAGTCTTTAGTACAAAGGTCGGCTCTGATTGTATGTAATTTTAGTCATTTGGGAAGATTTTCGAATTAAATCAATTGCCGGTTTCGTTATTTTATTTTTGGTATTATTTTGGTAAAAGTATAGGTTTTTAAAAAATGACTGTTAGAGACTGTTAGTCGGTTATCGCGTGTGGTCAAGTGTGTGGAATAAGGCAAAGTTTCTCTCTCTCTCTCTCTCTCAGTAAAGTGCTTTTACATAAATTAGTTATTTTCCTCTTCTTGCCCCCATGGAAGTAGCGCCGATGTTGTCTCATCTTACTAATGTTATAAATGCGAAAGTTTGTAAGCATTGCACTAGACGGAATTTAATAATATTTGGTACACTTATAGCTTTTAAAAAGCTAGTGTATGTATAATAAGAATAGCTTCATTACTTAGGAATACAAAGTACCTTGCGGCCGTATTATCTACGGCTTAGTAAATGCGGAGAGAGCCACGAGTAACCAGACCAGACACTTGCGTCGGAAACCAATGGGACGAACAAATCGACCTTAATTCGATACACACTTCCATATATTTATTCATTAATGTGTTTTACTTTATACAAGTTCATTGTTAATGTTACTACATAGTATTGTAGGTATACATACCTACATAATACATATGCGTTTCGCTTTTGACAATGTTAATCCCATAACAAGCCTATTGTCATATACCAGGTATGATACCAGCTCCGGGCTACTATTGAAAAATATTCTTATATAAATTAGAAAAGAGCACTTTGCCCAAACCGGGAATAAATCTTTAGCAGTCGTATCCCATCCCGCCCAAACCACAGACGCTTAGCTTAGTTTAGTTTAGTTTTTTTTTTATCTAAATAGGTAATGTTTACTGAAATAAAAACTAAGCTGTGTCATATAACGGCTCGGGTTCGATACCCGAATAGAGCACTCTTTAAAACCATTTTGTATATCACCACTAAGTAACTTAAAAACTGGGTTAAGCCGTCCTTAGGCTTGAAAGTTGCAACTTGCACGGTGTCCTGCTTAGTCCGTATTAGCATGGCTAAGCCCGGCTTAGCGCGGCTTAATCTGAATTTACGTAAAGTTAACATAGGTGCAGACTTTAACATAGTACCTATTTTAATGGTATTAAATTAACTCTACAGCAAATATATTTATATTAGCCATTGATTTATGGTATTAAAACTATCCTATATTCTTTCTCGTGTCTCAAACTATCTTTATACAAAGTTTTATGAATCGGTACAGTGGTTTTCTTTTTGCTGTTTTTTTATCAGTTACTCCCCTACTGCTGGGCAGAGGTCTTCTCCCAAACGAAGAATTGGGCATTGACTCCATCACGCTGGCCAAGGGTTGGGGACTTTGTTGCATGCCCTCAAGAAACGTGTGTCAGTGGTTTAGGCATAAATAAAAGATAGACAGACAGACAAACAGACATAATGTAGAGATTATAAATGCGAAAGCTTGAGTTGTTTCTCTTAAAATTAACATTATTGATAAGTATGCTTTACATAAAAATATCTCTATCCTGATAATGAAGAGCTACACGTTATTTGCGCGGACACCCAGGTTCGACTCCTCGATAGGTAATTACAAGCTTGTCTGTTATCTCACTAACCATAGTTTACTCCCCGACTATAAATTATAGTCTAGGAGTTTGTCATCGCGCTAGTATTTTATCCTAGAACTTGCATAACGTTATTTTTTAATCTGATGATGAAACTTGCATATTTTTATAGATTCATTGAACATTTTTATCAAAGAAAACTGCTTTTCTATACATATCAATTCAATGCCAGAGGCTTTGTTATACATTTTATACGACACTAATATCCTGCCGGGCTTCGCCCGGTTCAAGTAGCTGTTTTACAGAAAAATCTTTACAACTTTTTCATAAAATTATGACTTTTTCACACTGCTTTAGGCAGAGACCAAAGAATGTCACTCACTACGATACCTACTAACTAAAACATGTTATTATATACTGTAAAAACCCTAATTACCGAGCTGGCGGTAAAATTACTGTGCGTATTATTATTACTATCATAAGTGTAATTATTTGACTTACATGTATAAATTATTTGATTTAGATTTAAAAAAAATTACTATTTATTTCAAAAATATATCAATTGTAACCATTTTTCAATCAATAAGATATAACAATTTGAATAGTAGATACGATCGTTTATTCATCTGGACATAACAGAGTAGTCTGTTAAACCGGGCCGATCGTACCGTGCCGAATCGATTATCGATTCACGAGATATAATCGAAGTGGGACATCGATGAAGTAATCGATTCCGATTGTTTCTAGGCTTTGATTTGTTTGAATAAAAGGGAGATAGAAAGAAAGCTATGGAGTATATTGTATTTCTTTTACATGTTTTTAAAGAAAGTTTACAAACGTACTCATCTTGGCCTGATATTGAGACATAGTTTAATTATAACATGATTCCATTATCCATTTTCTACAGTTCAAATCGTTTTCTGGAAATCTACTAAAAATATCGCGTCCTAAATTTTAATTAATGTTATTTTATTTTAAGGCTCGTAATCCGCAATGATATACATTACCGTCTTAGCACCGAAGACAAAAACAACTATCCCCACAACAACGGTAATAGGACCCTAACGGTTTGATTGAAAGATTACCAAACAATTGTTAACTCTTTAAGCTATACTAAGTTTTAATATGTTAGGAGCCAGGATTACTAACAATTTTATTAACCCTTCCATCTTAACTAGACTCGGAAGTGTTTTGTTAGGAGTGTGTTCGCGTCACCAGAGCAATGGATGGAATTCAAACCCATGATCTCTTGATCACCAGTCCAATGAGTTAGCTATTGAACTACTACCGTTCGTAACGAATTGATTAGTATATTCACCAGTACTACATCGTTTTTGCCGTGAGAATGTTTTTATTCAAACTTGTTTGGTTTTATACAAGTTAATGTTCTTAATAGCTACAAGGTATTCTAATGAAAACGATTTTTTACTTCTGCTTCGAGTAATTTATGAGAGTTTTCGTTTTTGGTTCAATTTCCGGTGCAAGAAAATGGCGTGTTTTGAGAAAATTTGTCCATATATCCAAATTAAAGGTAACGTATTTTTTATTCGTTTCATTTATTTATTAAAATTGGCTTGGTAAATGGCAATTGGCTTTCCCCCTATTACATAGAACCAACATTATTTATCGCGGAGCAGGCGTATTATTATGACATGACTATGTCAAAATGAAAGAAGTAGAGCCAGCTCATTCATTTATCGTATGGTTAGTGGCCAACCTAATATCAAAGTTGTTAAAAGTGCTCAAAAAGCGTATGACATGACATAGCCTGATATTTCATTAAATAACAACCGGGATCGCATATCTTTAACGCAAAAACTCCTGAACTTATAATTTACCTTGTGTTACAAGATTTTACAAGCATACAAACAACAAACTCAAACAACTTTTTATTCCATATTCTGTCTTGAAAAATGAAACCTACACACCTCTTCTTCATTAAACCTCGACCTTTCTAATCAAAATACAGTTACGACATTATAAAGTGAGAATTACAATCAGAATGAGTGATCTAGTCGATATATCAACGAGATGGTGGCTGATGACGCATGGGTGCGCGTGCTCATACGAGTATATGCGCTTGCGGCCCGGTGATCAATCATTGATCAAAATGTGATTCAGGCGGGCTTTTTGTTTAGGCTTTAGATGTGAATGGACTGATTTGTGTTGGCTGATTGTAGTTTGGAATGTAAAGGAAAATCTTTTAAATAAACTGTAATTGACTGAAATTCAAACTTAATTTTTTAAAGGTTAATAATTTTAGGATATTTTATATACTGCTTAGCCTGAAGAGAGCTTCTAAGTAAAAAAAGAGTGGCTGTTAGTGTCTTTGTAAAACTTTACTCAACCCCGTTTCTGAGGTTTGTTTAGCGGTAGTTTATCTGTTCCATAGCGTTTAAACCCATATAAAAACGCTATTGAATAGATAGTTTTTGGCAGCTGGCTTTAATTTGTGTTTGTTTCAATATTCTGTCTTAACTATGACAGAAACAGGTAAAATCGATTTCATCGTTAATGAATGAGTAATATCTACTTATTTTTAAAGAATACATACATTAAATCACGCCTTCTTCCTATTGTGGTTGTTGAAGAACACCATTTACTCTCTATAAACTTTTGCTTGCTATGCTTCATTCTCAATCAAGAAGAAATATAGATTTTATAGATTATTTATAGGTGTAGGTGTCGGCAGTAAATCAACAAACAATTATCTATCGGCTTTATAATTTGAAGGCTACAACACTGATCAGATCGTGGCAAGCCGTCACCAACGAGGTCAGATGTCGATCACAATGGTGGGTGGAGAACTGTGGCTCTAACTGGGTTATAAGCTAAATAGATAATGACCTAGAAATAAGGAAAGATAGGGCTGAGTAATAAGTAAAAGTAAGCCACCAAAGTATGCAGAGCAATAAAAAAATATCTTCAATCATCAGTTATGTTATAAAAATATACGTATTGAAAACCACCTCCTCATTTTTCTCGGTTCAATTGGTAAATGTTTGCTCATCAAGAAACCCTAGAAACTGAGTTTGCTACTGTTTAAATGGTTAGTAGTAATACTAAAAGACTAGATGGGCTGGCACTAGATCGAGCATGATTTTGTTGTGCTAAGGCATTTTTAATGGGTCACACTTTGAGTTAATTGACTGGATCGCTTTACTGGATAAGAGAAAGCTTATAACAAACCTTTTATAAATCTGTGTACTAGGAGTAAAACTTAATATTTTCTCATTTATTTTCTTGATTAAATGTCTAACTCCAGTGACGTAAATTAACGGTGCGAATTTTTTCTCAAGAGAAATTCGTGCAGGAGAAAAGGTGTGCAAAAGTTAGTTTACAAACTGTAAACAATTCGACCACCTGTTCAAAGTAATAGTTATCGAACAAAAATGTTGATTGTGTACTTTTTACGTGAGTTTTTACGTCCGTTTGTGGTAATCCCAGAATTTTATGACTGGTATAATTGCTTCGCTTCCAAATTAAGACATTTATGACCAATTTATTTGGCTTTAAAAGTTTATTTAATCATTCTTTATTAGGAAATTATTATTTTGTGCCCGTTGGGTAACATTGTTGTATGTAGTATTGCATTTAAAATATTAATTTACTGGTCCACGCAGTTCTGCACATGCGTGCGTTTACGGGTCTTTCAGAACTTCAGAAGAAGAAGCACTTTAGGAGTTTACGGTCGAAGAAAATAGAGCCTATGTTTATTAGATTAGGTACGTCGAAGTTAAGTTATGACACTCGACCAAAATTAAAGTCTCCTTCTTCCGGAAGGCATGTTAAATTGTGGGTCCTTACTGTCATTTTTCAGAACTTTGACCGAAAGCCGACTTACATAGTTTGGAGGAAAGGCTAGGCTAGAGATAATGATTATTACTAAAATTTGCATAAAAAAAACAAAGACTATTTCAGTCAAAAATCTAACCCAGGACACCACTAACCCCCGGTTTCCGAGGTACATTTAGCGGTAGTTTGTCTATTCAATAGTGTCAAAATTCATATGAAAAAACGCTATTGAATAGATAAACTACCGCTAAATGTACATCAAAAACCGGGGGTAAGTCTGTTGCATATTATCAAACTAAAGATATCTAAATAGCTAGTTATTAACAATCGTGGGTGTTAGTCTAATACAGAACCTACGCAAGTAATAATGTCTCAGATAAATTACCCGACAGTTAACTGCAACGTGTTATTAAGTTATATTAGTTAACCGTTAGATACCATACTGTGATGGTATTAATATGCAGATAAACTTGGTTATATTTAACTATGGCTGATAGGAGTTAATTGGATGAAGTATGCAAATGTCGTCGTGACGACCCAGATACGATTCCCGGGGTAGGTATATTGCATGTATAACTTTCCTGGAAGGGTTTTACTATAATTTTAATAACTTAGCTCAGCTAGGCAATTTAAGCTTCTTCTTCTTATCGTATGGTTAGTGGTCAACCCAGTGTCAAAGTTGTTCAAGCCTCCCGACGACTTTTGACGTGGATTAACGACTGTTATCTTAATTGGCAACAACCGGGACCGATTTTTTACGTGGCGGTTGTTGACGCGAGGTCGCCACTTTAACCACTGCGCCAAAGGTACAGTTAACTACAAAACGTAATTACTGAATTCCAAAATATCGTGTTTCCTGCTCTAAAATAATACACGAACGCACTAACTCCACGAACTTACTACAAAATTAATTCCCGTTTCCTATTATATCAATTCTAGATCATAACTGTCATTCACTGTTTCAGTGTTAAACTATAAAGCTAGCTAAAAGCGCTCAGATCTGACGGCCATGCAAATATAACAACGACCGAACTAACATTCATTATACGGTAGAAAGTTTAACTTGATAGCTGTAGTCCGACCACTTAGTGAAGAGTTTTGGCATGTACGACTTTTATTTTAAACTTCACTTAAGGTTCACACAATTGATAAAAGTTTGCAAAACTAAAATAAACCTTTATCAATTGTGTTAGTTTCATATGAAAAAATAATTTTTCAAATTCCCACTGTCAATGTTACCCAAATGATTCAAAGTTACCCAGGTTGACTGTAATTCGGGCAGTAAATAAGCTAAACCTTAAAATTCTTATTGCGTTTAAGACCCGTTTGTTCAATTTAGTGACTTAGAAAGCCTTGGTATGTACGCTTGTGACTAATAGTTCTAGGTATGTATTTTTTAAATAAATTACCTATATTTAACAGTCCTTCGTCATAAGACGTGGCACTGATGTTTCAATTCTGTTTTTTTAGGGATCTGTTAGGTTTCCCTGTAAACAACGGGACCCTATTACTTTGGTGATCGTCACCATGCTGTATCTCATGAACCGTTATAGTTAAACAGTTAAAATCTTCACAGATCATGTATTTATTTCTGTGTAGAAATTTAAGGGAGTTTAGTTTTAATACAGCACACGTTTATTATTACAGAACCCTTCGTTCGCGAGTCCGACTCACACTTGACCGTTTTTTTAATAAGTTCGCCTACAAAGTTGTTGGGCTATAAAACACCGTTGGTTTTGAAATAGTATACTTTTTAACCGACTACAAAACAGATTTACAAACAAACATTCAATCAGACTTTCATACTTTGTAATACTAATAGCTACTATATTCACGACAGTATAATGCAAGGGGACAGACATAAATCAAGGCACCCTTTCACTGCGCGTGCGCATGTAGCGGAACTGCAAACATCTGTAGCGCGAAACGGAACGGAACTTGCATTGATTTGTGCAGTTTGTTTTGATCTGATCGCTTTTGTAGTGAATTTATTGAGTTTTGTATTACTATGTAAAGATTTGTTTAGAAAGGGCGTAAGTGATTGTATGTCGCGTTTGTTTTCTGCTGTTTTTCCACTGGGACTTTAATGCTAGGTTAAGCTTTTCTCTAATTAGTTCCAAAGAAGTACAACATGTATAGATCCGAGTTTTACAATTGTTTACCTAAAAACCTTAATATTTTCTAGAGATTAGTAAGTTTTAAATAAATGCGCTTCTAATCGTCGCCTACTGAAATATGTCTTGATATAATATAAGAAATACCTGTAAAACACAAACTCCCTTTCACTTCCCCCCATGGGAATAAGATGGATTCTATATACCCGCATTTACCTATGTGTTATGTAGAAGTGCTAAATAAATATGCGTATTGTATAGCGTAGTAAATGCTCTCATTATTAAAAGAGTGTTATTGATAGATTTTTTCGTCTATTTGGGTCACACATCAACACATCGAAAAAATCATCAAATCCATTTGTAAAACCAAACAGGATACGTCAATATCAGCACAAACACACGTCATAACTCATAGTCCGGTAGCAACACCGATATATTGAGATCACTACATTTAGTAACACTTGAGATACTGCCAGATGTCCAGACTATAAATACCAATAGTGAACTAACTCATTCAATGATTGTCTAACAAACTACTGAATTTGTACTGTGGATATGGCTGTGTGTGGCGCGATAGTTTTGAACAAATATTGTTGTCTATGTGTAAGTTGGGACCCCACACGTCAGTGGTCAAAAGTTCTAACCCGAGGCAACACACCTATTAATTTTCGAAGTTATGTGTGTATTAGAAATGATTGTCACTTACTCAAACGGTAAAGGAGAACGTGATGAAACCTTGCATGCCTAAAATTGGTTTAATACATTTATGAGGGCATGCAAACTCCCCAAACCCGCAATTAGCCAGCATTGTGGGCTAAAGGCCTAACTTCTCCTTCGTTAGGGAGAAGACACTTGCCCAGCTGCGTCGGGTTAAAAATAAAACATTTGACTGCTTGCTGATTCACTATATGCTAGAAGGAAGCAATGCACCCAGACAATCATATAAATGCTCATTATTATGTTTATCATTCGATATTAATTGATATTAAAAACTAGGGAATATTCACTACAAATTTATTTTCAGATAATACGGAATAAATCAAATGGAATCCTTAGCAAGAAAATTAACTGATTTGGGTATGAGATGTACCTGAGTGTACTAAAAATCCGCTAGTTTTTTTTATAAATTTTCATAAAAAGTTCTTCCGTAACTTCGGATATTATTCTAACTTCTAGGTCTATTTTATTATATCATTTAAGTACTAAGGATGATTTACGATGATCATAACACATTTTATGAGGTACAGGTGTGAACGACACCCACATCGTAATAACTACCTACGTATACACTAAACTTGTTCAATATTATGAAATTCATGTTTTGAAAACTAAAATATATATTATAAATATTCGGAGTGATTACCTTTTGTGTTTATTATCGACACGTCTTCAGCTGTCAATACGATTAGGCGTATGAAATTGATTTTATTGCATTATTTTACATAGAAAATACGTTTTTTTAATATTAATATGGTAGTACAAGAATATCGTTTTATGTATGTAGTTTATCAAGAAAATAATGATGATATTTTAAGCTTTATTGTTGCCAAGTGGGCAACAATATAATTTTTTTATAATTTCAATATAAAATGGATCGTAAAGGCAATGTTAATAAAACCAAATTTTATATAGTAATCATCTTTTTTTGACAGCGTCAGTGGTTTGGGTGACACCCAGTACTCCTTTCATAATTACTAAATAAATTAATAATTTAATTAATTTCCTTTCACCTCTATCTATATCAAACCTTCAAGTATAACAGGCGTGTTGTTATCTACAGGTTTTAATTGATAGTTTTCCAATCGCTTAGTACAACTTTGAATGTGACTTAACAGCGGTGACCTCATACCGCCTACACTTAATTTATAAATGCATTGAAGTGCGTCTATTAAACATTATGACATAAGCCTTTTAACTCGGAGGCTTTGAAGCTGAACGTTAGGCATATTAAGATACCTACACTCGCAGAAAACTTAGCTTGTCCTATTATTATCTTGCCAAACATTATTCAATTCAGTGAGGCTGTCATATGCTTAGAGATGAAACAATTACATTTTTAAGTAGAGAAGTATGGTTTAATTTATATTAAAAAATATTACTTAATTTTTTCCTAAGGGTCTTATGGTGAAATGTTAGAACGTCTTTCAAGTCTTAATTATAAGCGATTATTGAAAATCATGCTGTCTTTGTACCTTTGATGAGTACATAATATACTTTTGTTCCTGCCTTTGACTGCTAAATACAAAACGTGAGAACAAAAATCAAACCTTCCATAAATTCATTAACAAGACATCTTAACAGGAAACATGCATAAACCATTAATAATTATCTCGTAAACGTAATGATTTTCATAAATTTCGCGAGGACCGTTATTACTGCTCACCCCACAGCCGTATCGAGGCGATAAGATAAACGCTGGTTCATGAATGAACGTCTACAACATAAATCATAGTTATTTTATTAAGACGCGCCCTGACTGGCCTAGACTTATGCGTGGGCGCAACACGGCTAGGGCTGCCACGGAAATTATAGTTAAATTATTTTAAACTTTTTCTAGGTTTATATTTGTGGGTTTAGTTTCCATGGCATTTAAGATAGGATTTTGGTTTTAGGTAACACCTACTCAGGATTTAAATATTCTTCATGCTATAAAAAGAAATAGACGAAAGCATTGTATAAAAAACTAAATTGAAATCACTGCATCCGTTCGAGAGTTATAATGCCACAGACAGACAGACACGTCAAACTTATAATAAAATACTACTACAAAACTTATAGTGATATAATATAATTATAATAAACTTTTAATAGGCATAAACCACATATTTTTACTCAATTGTGAAAAATCTTTATTTACTGGGTTTCGCATCGCCGCACTGCATAGCAAAAGCTACAATCAATCATCATCATTTTATCTCCTAGTTTCATCATCAATGAAAATACTTATTATATCTTCTTAAACAGTATGATACATATAAACAAACATTTACTTTTCCCTTCGTACAAACGTATGAGAGATGATTCCGATGAAAGTCTCTTTGAAGTAAATTTATTTATATTTACTTGTTAAATTATAACACAGTGACCTGTTTTCCGATTTATTTCTTCCTTCATCTGGTTAGTATGAGTAATACGTTCAATCCGTTCATAAGAGCATGTAGTGCAATATACTTATTGAATTTTGACTTTAGTTTTCGCCGAAAATATTTACAATAGTGTCAAGATTACACTTTAAAGTGAAACAATAAAACTTCTTGGGGGCTTTCTTGAGAATATATAAGGTTTTGTGTCTAGCACTTTGCAAAAAAGCAGAGTAACTTTAAACTTCTTCAAGAAATGTCAAACACTTTTTACCATTTAAATAATTTTGATCTTTCAAGCTAATGGTTTCCTTTCCTATACGTATAAGTTCTAATACTCTTATATTACCTAACTTATACCCTCGGCTACTTATATCGTCTAAGAGTAGCTACTGATGTCGCAGATATGCATATTATATAACACTGACCCGGGTCGTCCCCTGCACTTTTTCTAGGTCTCTTACTATATTCACACGACTAAAGCTGTGCGGTGTATACTATACGTGGAAAACAAAACGACTAATCATACACTAGCATTATACACTAGTCTAATAAACATCGCTAGTGTTAGTCAGCCCTATGTGTAGCGACCCACGCGGCGTCTGACCCGCCCCTGAGCTCATCAACGGTACAAGTGCAGGTGGGAGATAGCCGCGGACCACTTGATGCCTTCATTACACGATACTGCCTTTATAATTGTTCCTATGTTCGTTCCTTACTCAATGTGCAAACAATTGTGTATATGGCGTATTAATTCAGAGTCATACCATCGTTATACCATAGGACTTAAGTTTTCTCATAAATATTTCTCTTATGAATGACTCAGAATGACATAACACTGTTTTGATTTCCTTAGTTCTTAGTACAAGAAATTCTATTTTATACTTTTGAAAAATTTAATATTCCACCAAAAATATATTTTTTCGTCTAATCTCTAATAAGGAAATGTTTATTTTTAACATAAATTAGGTAAGTTAAGTAAGGAAACAAATCAAAGGCAGTTTAAATAACTACAAAAACGCTACTATTCTGTTCGCATCGTTTACCGCGACTAAAGATTACCCATGGTATAAACTATCCGCCAAATTCCACAAAAAAATATTCTCTAGTTTTTTGATAGACAGATTAGTAAACATCCACACATCCATTAATCAAACTTTCGCATTTTGAATAATACTATTAAACATATATAAGCACTCAACGAATACGCATCGCCTACACAAGCATTAATTTTCGCACTCGGCATACTCATAACCATATAAAGCCTTGTGTCTATACCATAAAAAGACTTAATCCAAAGATTAGAGGCCTGCTAGTAAAAACGGGCTTACAAAAACCGAATACCAATTATAGTCAGATGATGTCAACATACGAACTACCATTGTAGACTTTTTTTGGCGTCATGCTGTGATTAATGAGGAAAATATGTAGGCATGACGGTGGTCATGTATCTCTGCTAATTTGTTGTCAGGAGGCTGCTAGGACTTGATTGATCGATCGAGGTTAAGACAGCTCGGAGTTAGATATTATTGAGTTCCTATGATAAAATAGTTCTTGGGTGTGTTCTGTTCTAACTAGATCGTTTTGCTTCTATGTTTCATTACCACACAGTCACTGTTTTTAAACCAAGAATTAATTAGCTATTTTCAGATTATAATACACTAGGATTGCAAAAAAAACGAGCACTTACATTTTTCATTAGGATAGTCATTTTAAATACATATGAATATATTTCTTTCACTTATTTATAATCAAAAGTTCTATTCCAAATATACTCTCTATATACCCTCTTATTCATAAACACATAAAGCTACTATAATATATTTTCTCTTTTTCATTTCGCTAAGGCATGAAAGAAACAAAACACTTTATAAGCCATTCATAACTTCATATATTTTTATGAATAAGAGGGCTACAATCTGGTCTCTTCCTACACCTATGGGAAGAAAGTGTTATTTTATGAATGTATGCAAGTACTATTCCATTCCCACTTGCAAATCGACCTTCTCGAAACATACAAACACCACATTTGAGAGCAACATCACGTCTTATCTATGAAGATTACGTGTTGAAATTCCTGAGCGTATTCCGTTGCCTCCAGTTTCATAATACGTAACAAAACACGCCTAGACAAATATGTCTAATGTGTACAGGATGCGTAGACTATATGGCATATGATATTCAGTAATTATTAGAGGTGATAAACGGCCTAACTCTGCCCCCGTTCCGGGAAGAGACCCTTGCCTACAAGTGGAATAGTAGTGGGTTACGTTTATTGGAGAAGTGATTGTTTCATTATTTATAAGTTAGTTACTTTAAATTCTTTTTTGTAGTTTCATACTTTCCTTCAGGAATATTATGGAGTAATTTCTACGGTCAAGACACAGTGTAAATGACAAGATTGTTTAATACTTTAAAATTGACTTATGTACTTAAGAGTTTTAGAGCATACTGTATATACCATCTCTAAATAATAGTAAAGATATAATTCTCTAATAGCCTATTTTAGGACACCCTGTATGCCGTTAATATGGCCCTCATATTATCTCTCAAAAGGTCAATGACTTTACACAATGGATGTCAGCAATAAAGCCTTTTATAAAAAACTGTCAATCAATTTATAAAAAAAAATATACAAAGTAAAGCCCTCATAATCATATTGAATCACATCAAAATCTGTATAGATAGGTATGTTCTCTTGCTTTGCATATAAGACACTGAATAGAAACTTGAACACCTGTTGTAAAATGGTTGCTATGCCATCATTGTTTTACCGTGTGGATTGATTTCCATAATAGCAACAATAAATATTTGTTTCATCTATAGGCTCCGGGGTCTATTAGCCAAGTATTCAAATCCTATGTTTCGTATGCACTTATGAAAACACACAGCTAGCCTGTGTGAGCATTTGATCCTAAAAATAATGCACAAAATACGATTCTGTATGAAAAGATGTATGTGAGTGAAGCAAAGGAAGTTTGTAAGGATCGTACCAAGTGGCGTTCTGTGGTCTTTGTCTATGAGAAGAAGGCGAGATTCTATGTAGACATGTATGTAGGTTTGTAAAATACAATACCTGCAAAAGCAAATCTAAATAAACTAATCATAATCATCATTCAGGGGCCACAAAATTCCTGCCACAATTAAAAAAATCAACACGGTACAAAAAATCTCAAACAAAAACGAGTAAGTCAATTAATTTGCGTTCACGATGTAGCCGTTGGCATGGCAACGGGCGCAGCGTGATCGTATCCACGCGTTCAGCATTCTTGTGAGTGAATGAACGAGTGAACGATAGCGAATGTATTGTGTTCTACCGGTTAACAGGGATAGGGCTGCTAGCAGTGGATGAAAGCGATTTCAGTGTAAAACATTTTTCTTATTGTCTGTGCGTTTATCTGTTTTACAAGTCTTTCCTTTGTTGATAAAGATATTCTGACGAATAGTCTTTCTTTTGTTTATCTTTTATAATAACGTAACTAGAGTTTGATTAGAGCTTATTAACTTAAATAACCTTTAGATAACAATAACCCGATAGAAATATAAAATTGTACACTTTTTTACAAAATAGCAGCAACTTGATACTGACAGATGGAGACAGGTTACAAAAGAAAGCAATGTAGAATTTCTTTGCCCAGCAGTGGGTGACAAAGACTAGTCCTAAAAAATACTTCGTGGATCTTCACATGAAATCGATAAAGAGTTAGAGCATTGATTTTCATTGTTTTTGAAAAGCTTATCTTGCGAAAGATTTAGAAAATTAAACGAAAACAGTTGTTTACCAGCCCTACACCACGATGTAAATCATTGATCCCCACACAATAGTATATTGATCCAAGTTAATTCCTACAAAGCACTGAAGTAATGTTTAAATTGTTCATCATAAAGCCATCTAGTATACGTCCATGTTTGTTGTTTGATAAACTATGTGTGGAAATTATGATGCCTTCTGTAAAGTGGTAATGCTCTTTATCTCAGTGGTAAATTTTAGTGTATTTTACGATTTGTTGATACCTGCGTGTAACAAATTAATTGTTTAATGGTACCTAGTTTATGTGTCTCTCTGGTATAAAATCACTTCTGCAAGATCGTCGTTTGTGTGAATCCATACAGCAGCCTATATGTGTACACACAGTTGTCTAAATACGTTTAACCTTATATATGTTTGTATTATTTCATAACAATGTAAGTGTGTAACTGTTTGTTTTTCTCTAAATAAATAAAAATAGCTATATTAAAAATATATATACAATTACATATAGGTAGTACCTATTTGTGTGCAATCAATCTCCAATCATTCTCAAGCTATATCAAATTGCTTACGAACAGTACCTAAAATTAACATATTTACAAACATCCGCATTTAACCTCACTATAGCGTATCAGTTCATTGCCCCAACTAAAAATACTAAGTGCTCAAATTACAAGCACTAACGGTTAGGTCTTAATTCAAACAAAGGTGTGTAAAACGCAGCTCGGGCGCAGCTTGAACTGCTCTTAGACAGTCACGACTGCTCGCTGGAACACTCGGGATATTTACACTCCGTCTAGGAAATTATTTATGGGTCTATTATGGATCTATTGGCATTTTATTTTGATGACTTTAGTTTACATTCACGGTTAAAAACTTGTTTTAAAATAAACGAGTGTTCGAGTATTCCCAATTCGTCTTTTCTGGCATGTTTATGATGCCTAGCAATAACTACTCTTTACTAATGAAATTATCCAATATTAATTGTAAATGACTGCTGATCACGAGATTTAATTTAAGAGCACCACACTGAACTTTATTTTAACCCATAATTGACCTACTGCTTGGCAAGGGTCATGAGGGAGGTGCTAGGCCTTGAGTCCACCACGCTGGCCAACATTGCTACATATTGGATTTTAAATTTCCATTTAAAATGTTCCTGATTTCCTACTTGACAGTCGATTCAAAACAAATGACCGTTTTGCTCTCTAAAGATGAAAAATCACTAATTAAAACAGCCCCTTATTCCTACATTTGCCGATATAGTTGTGAAGTGTGGCCAGACAGCCCAGACTGCGCGTGAGTGGCCCCGCAGACAGCTCACGAGCGCGACCCGCATTCCCTGATACAGAACTACAGTTCATAGATTACGCACTCAATAACATGGAATTACGCTTACTCTATCTATTAGTACTGTATTTTGTGCAGATTGATTTAACTATTCAAATTTAACAACTGGTAGTTGTCACTACCGTTACTGACTGAAGTTACTATTAATATTACACTAGTTAATACTACAGTTAGTCTCTTTGTTAGTATTTGAGGAAAAACTACTAGATGGATTTTGATGTGAGTGAGTTTAACACAGAAACGATGGTTGGTAATCTGTTAACTATTTCGAAAACTACTAATTAAATGGAGTTTGTGCCTTATCATACTGATGAACTATAAGCTGAATTTATCCAGAATCCATTTTACCCTAGGGAATCTTTCCACGCGAACTAAATTGCCTACAAAAGCTCGCAATTCATTAATACATACATAGATACATAAAATCACGCCTTTTCTCTATTTTAAACAATTAACTATTACTATAACTGAAACAATGTGTGTTTGTCCTATGTACTGCATAATTATCTGGTTGAATTAAAAACCACTACTCTTTTCCTGAGTACGCCTTAAGGCCCCTTTTCCTCCTTTTAATATCAAAGTAAACTCAGAATAATGAAAATTACAAGATATTTTCTGGAACATCGTGTAGTTTCTATTCCAGTCGTTAAGTCTATCGTACAGCTAACGACTCGGTACAATTACACCAATAGTACCAACAACTATAGAAACGACACTATTAATGTCATCCACTACATGCTGACACTATTTTGTGTTACGGACACTTGCAAATATTCTACTTTCTTTGGATTTTACAGTTTAAATAAGAAATCATGAGTGAGAAAAAGAAATAAAAGCATTGAAGCGTTATCTTCAGTTCCTTCACTCATTAATGTTGTTTTAAATACAGGATAATCTCATATGGAAACTGCACGGCTGTCAGTCATTTGGAATAATTATTGAAGGAGTGCAGAGTTCCCAACAGCATGTGCTGGTCTCTTATTAACCTTACTACTTTTTAGTGATGTCTCAATCGTGCTCCGTAGTGGCTAGGGAATGCAATCCCGACTCGAGATCGTCAACTCGAGATCCCTCGCGATCAGAAATATCAATCCCGCGGGATCCCGAGATTTTCGGGATCCCGTCTAGTTATACAATTCGAACGGCTTGTTTAATGTAATATGTGTGGTGAATGCAATAAATTATTATTTGAAAGAAAATAAAAGCCTTTATTTTTCAATATTACTAACAACGTAATATAATTAACAGGTGTAATAACATGAACATAATCAAAAAAGTAGGTGTAGCTCCAGGAGATCAAAATAAAAAGTACATGTGATTACTTTTTTATTTTCTTTCAAATAATAATTTATTGCATTCACCACCCTATCACACACATATTTTGAAAGTAGCCTCTTAAAATACAAAGTGTATCAATAGTACGAGCTTCTAATCGGCATCTTAAGTCTATTGCAATGTAGCCAACTGCTGAAAATGCCCTCTCCGACAATCCCGAACGGGATCTCGTCATATTATGCTTCGGGATTGATCCCGAAAAAATACACGGGATCTCGCGAGATCGGGATCCCGCGAGATCGGGATTGCATTCACTAGTAGTGGCACAAGAAAGGATTAAACTTTAACTTTTTCTTTAGTTTTTGCGGTAGGCAGCGCCGTAAAAAAAATATACATGATTGTGGATAAAAAGGAATTGTGATAAAGCAATAGGATCGCCCCTTATTACATGGAACTAACATCGTTAATGGCGAAGCGTGGGTTGATACACCTCTGCCTACACCTTCTAGTATAACAGGCGTGATATTATGTATGTATGTACTTAAGTTTATTACTGGAATAAAGACAAAATTTCCTTTTCTTTCTATGTATATTACATGCTATTTTAATCTATCTTTACTTTAATAAAAACACATTTTACTGTAGTAATCGCCATTTTAGTACAATACTAGTATAAAGTAATCTATTTTTATGTTATTGTGTTTTTAACGAGTTCCTCAATAAGTTTTGATTGAATTCTCAAACGCGTAGGAGTTAGTGTTATGTTGTTCATAAAAGCTGTGGGGAGCTTGTAAATGGCAATTTTAGAATACTTTGCTATATTTTGTTGTACAATGTTGCATGTAAATAGAAACTCTATATAAGTAACTGTTCCTTAGTTTATACTACTTATTACTAATTCTTCTTAAAATAGCTGTATTATAAACTTTTATGACAATATTTAACTATATCATTACTATTTACTACTGAGGGAGGCTTTCTTCCCGGAATGAAAGAGAGTTTGGGTCTTGAGTCTACCTCGTCTACTAAATGAATTGAAGAAGGACCAAGGCTTGCGACGCTTGATAGGTGGTCTTGGTGGGTCGGAATTATGAAATAAAATGGTAAAAATAAAGAAAACAGTTAACATTGTTAGTTTGCAAATACGTTGATCTATAAAACTTGATAGTGGATTAAGGTCTTCCAAAATATTATTTGGGTAAATAAACCAGACTCGTGAGGAACATTATAACCTATATAACATTATGCTATAATCTCCGAGAGCGGGGTAATCACTATAAACGCGAAGTATTGTTTTTGAATCAACGCATCATCGATTATAGGTATATGTTAAATCTATTTCTCATTTCTAACGTCTCGTAACCCATAATACGCGACCCTTTTCACCAGATATGAACATACTCTAAATACTACCTTGTCTTAAACAGAAAGCTACGTAAACTGATTGATTCCTAGAACTAACAACGTACATAGAAAACAAACATTAAAATGATAGATATACAATATACATACTCGTGGCAGCAGTTAACAGCATTCCTTAGCAGGCATTTTGTAGAGCAAACACGGAATAAATCTCGCAACTGATTTATGAGTTCAAGTTGATGTTTAGCTCTTGACGTTGTGCTAGACTTTGAGAGCATGAATAATGTTTATAAAGCCATTTTTATATGGGAAGTGTAGATACTTTGATCTTGATTTGTTTGGTAATATATTATGTATATTAAAGCGATTGTGAGCATCAAATCTGGTTATTAAGGTAATTAAATTATTATGTTGCTAGATCCCTATTGAGTTATGTATTGGTTATAATATATTATCTTAGTAACAATTTTATTTTTTCCGAATTAAAAATGTGGTCGCAACTAAGATGTACCTACCCAAGTTACGTTGCGCACAAGGCAGTCAGAAAACGTCAAGAAGGAAACAGCGTAGTGTCCTATAATGCTGCTATGCTACGTCTGTGCAATTGTTTTTTTTGTTTTAATGTCGTTTTCGTCTCACCTGAAGCGCGATTCTTTACGAACACGAAAATCGACAAATGCCTGGCTATGGTGAAACTTTGTATGAAAGTTATAAGCGCCTGTACTATTTTTGCAGTACATTTTAAATGTCAAACTCTCGATAGTACAGACTGTAGTTCTAGGGAATCGCGGTACTGCTCCTTACGATTAGGAACATTATCAATAATTTGGTCAAACATAGCATATCTTTTTACCTGTAACTTGACTCAATTACTCCCAGGACAGATTCAAATTCAACCTATAAATCTGTAAACACTAATGAAATCTTCTTCAATCAACAATACCCACTCAACACATATCTTACTGTATATACTTATCCAGTGTTGAGACATGATCACTAATAGTCGCGTGATGGCTGATAGCAACTGATAGCGTGTAAGTGGAGAGCCGGTCCAGTCTCTATCGATGTGAATTGATTAGCAATACAGGGTTAATGGCTGACTCTGAGATGTTTAAATTGTGTAAAGAAACATAATATGTTAGATCTTACCTATAGTATGCGCTATCTTAATTTCGATCTAAATATGTTTTTTCTGGTTAATTGTCCCACTGCTGGACAAAGGCCTTCTTCTTTTCCTTGATATAATAAATCACAATTGTTTGCCACAGTAACGAGAGACCAAAGAATTTGGAGCGATTCCTACTTACTTCTTTTGACGTCTGAAATGTGTCGCTCCAGTTTGTTTGTGTGTCTAAATGCTATACAGAAATAATAATAATGTCTTTCTAGACGATATTCAGCTACAGCTGCGGCGGCTAGCTTCTTTGATAAAAGTGTACTGAGCAGTTGCTTGGTTATGGAGTCCAAGTGAGTGCCCAATACACAGGTACACTCTCTATTCCATCATTCGAATAATCCCGAACAGACCAAAGGGCAAAATTTAATTCCATTGCCATAATTTAAAAATGTTATTATTGATTCTAAGTAAACGATAATCTCCATGTTACATGTCGTCAAAATAAATTCAGTAGTTTAACCATGATAGCGTCACAGACTGGCATTTACATATAATAGAATAGTATTATAGACTTTCTGTAAGTATAAATTCGTAATCAATTTAACGTAGCTAATTGCAAGATTATTCATTGATCAATACTGTAACAATAGCCAATAAATAACAAATTAAACACGTACTAATTTTAAACGGATATAACAATAAACTAGATTCTGTATTAGTGTAACTACTGTTAACAAAACGTTAGCTAATGTCTTATGAACCTATTTATAAAGTTACAGGTTATAACTTTACTTGGAGTGGTTGGACAGTATCTCACTTTGTAGGAACACTCTTGGACGGTGTACGCTGGATAAGAAAGCTTTGGAGCTATAGGTAGGATACTAAGACTTGAAGGAATAGCTTAACCTGTCAAATTGACATTAATATTGATTTAATAACTTTGGTTTCACTTATTTTAGATAACAATTTAAAAAAACTCCGAATATGTAATCCGAGTTTAGTGCCTAAAAATGATGTTCATAAGAAGTATGTAATACAAGTTTTCGAAAGATTGTCTTGAAAAATATGAATAGATAGATATCAATAGATGCAGAATATAGAATTATCCAAAGATAAGATCTAACTTGTTAAAAAATTGTTTGCCCAGCAAAAATACTTTGATTATTTTATAAATCTCCAGCCTTTTTCGAATAAAACAAATCTCCACATTTGTTTCTGTTCCTTACAATCTAACTCCATTACTTAGTTGGTTTGCAATAATTTTATCGCTATTTCTTATCCACCCGTTACCACGTCTAAGTAAAGTTAGTAATCTAGGTACATTTACTTTAAACCTAGGGCACATAAGGTCACTGGAACTAGGCTGTGAAACCGTAGACTTAGCCTACAGTTGTTAATTAGCCTTATCTAGGCTAAGCGAGTTGTAGCTAAATTATTTTGTGCTTTCATTGCAACCTTTTATGGCTAAAATGCTAATTTTAAACTATGCAATTTCGAATGTAACGGTTAATCGCCATCTTGTTTTGAATGCTAAAACTACGTTAAATGCTAATGTTATGAAATTTTACTAAAATGTTAGTTTGTAGTAATTTTGCTTTATTTCTGTGTGATTAGACGATTTGACGCCGTTTCGTACTTACAATGAATACTATGTACAGTCTTGCTACACACATATTCGGTTCGGTATTAATCGGCCTAGCCGGGCGGCAAAACCAAAATCGTGAAGATGAACCCGATCGGCACAAGTGAGTCGAGTCGGTTTTGTTGTACGATAAATATTGTCGAACCGAATGGATATGTGTGTAGCAAGCCTCACAAGCATTCACGTAATATAATATTAAAGTACTAAAATTGCATACCACATCAAATTTTCTTTTTATTACGAAATACTGTACCATCTTTACTTCAGTCGGACAATCCATTTTTTTTTTTCAAATATTACGCGAGCGGAACTACAGTATAGCCTACTTGCGCCTACTCTACATTTTTATTCGTTAAAAGGCATTATGTAGATCGCAAATCCATTTATCTGACAGCTATTAACACATAAACTCTTAATAGACAGGAAGTAGAACATCGAACTACTATAAAAAACAAATCGATATTACCACAAACATCAAAAACTCATAAAACACCGAATGTACAACATGCAACTTCTCTTCACTATTTAGTAAGATGTTTTTGTTCTACGCGAAAAAGAGAGAGAGACATTCTTGTAGAGCGTTGTCTCGTTCTAAATTTATAATAGTGTTGGGCACGTTTGTTATCGGTACCCTATAAACGGTTTTTACGATTGTTTTATTACTTGTAAAAGCATAAAGTGCTTTTGATATGTTTAAAGACTGAGATTTTATTTTTATTTCGATCGTTTTGTTCCATTTTACATATAAATTTGTTTCATATTAAAATGTATGCATTATGCGGTGGACATTTAAGATCTATTTCAAATGTATTGATAGAGAGATAAGAAGCTTTTAGCTATAAAATACTAGGATTTAGAACAAGATTATTTCTGCTTAAAAGATAAAGCACTTTAAAAGCCAGTCTACCAAATTGAAAGTTAGAAATATGTACCAAATACCTATTGTGTGTAACTCAGGGCTTCCTATAGTTCGTGAAAAAGAATTTTCGACAAATATTGAAGTTGTTTGTCCCTTTCCTATACTATTTTGACACGGAGTAGACTGTATCGGATGAGCATGCCTAATATTTTGGTACAGTTCGACCGACAGCTAGAAAGCTGAAATTTTCACAAATGATGTATTTTGTCTCTATAACAACAAACACTTAGAATTAAAAATACAATAAAAATGTATTTTTCGTAATTCTTGGTACGGAGCCCTTCGTGTCCAAATCCGACTCGCAATTTTTTCCATTATTCCTTCAAGCTGAACATTTAAAAGACTGTCATATTTTTCAACTTAAAAGTACCTCTTTTCGTCAACACGAGTATGACTCACTCGACTCTATTCAAGGTACTACATCAATAACCAAAGTAAACCCATACATTTGTTTCCCTTCACCATCTGTTTATCCTCTTGCCTGCATTTCCGCGATATATTCCGAGATAACTATCAGTAAATCTATCCGCACATGTGTACATCCTGTACGCGAGCTAATTGAACATGTCTGATTGCGCCGCCAATTACACTAAACGGCTGGCCCGATTGTGATGGCAATTAGATGTATTAGGATACCGGCTGTAATTGATATTGCTGTGCGTTTGTGTTTTGATTTGTTTTCTTGGAAGTGATTAAAAATTAATTTCTGAATTTATAGTAAATGTGTCTTTTGTTGAAAATATTGCAGCTGTTTTTATTTACATAAGTAGTTAATATAGTCTGTGCGATAGCCAATCTCACGTCTGTTTCTGGGCAAATGGCAGTGTTTGAGATAGGGAGGAAACTAAAGTAGCGATCAGGAGTTAACACTCTACGTGTCGTCTCAATAGCTTTGCAGAAGACTGACACTCAATAATGCTAAATCCACTTAACTACGACGTGATTGTCCAAAACATTCCTTCACAAAATTAATGCAAAAGATCAGATGATGGGATGATTGTTTTTCTACTACGTTGTAACTTCTGCACGGATTTTGATGGAATTGGATACAAAGATAGTTTACAGTCTGAATTAACACAGTTGCTACTTTATATCCGAGCATTTCTCAGGGACGGTTTTGAAGTCGACTCCAACATAGTTGGAAGAGAAGTGCCTTACCTCTCTTGAACTGATGGTGATGAATTAGCCAAACATTTCATACCATACTTCGCGAGCTTTGAACCATAGTGTTATGCAAGAGGACCACCCAATAAGTTACGACACACAATTAACATGATTGCGCTTATTACTGGAGGTGCTAACAGACGTTCATTATACAGCCCAATTAAAACGGGAACCTTAATTATGGGGCAATCGAAAACAAACATATTTTGTTTATGTTTGTGTACAAGGTGTTTGTTTTTTAGTTATTTTAAGAAAATCTTTTTTTTTTGGAGCGGGATAAAATGCGTCAGCTATTATAGGCAATCCAAGTTAATCTATACTAATATTATAAAGCTGAAGAGTTTGTTTGTTTGTTTGTTTGTTTGTTTGTTTGAACGCGCTAATCTCAGGAACTACTGGTCCGAATTGAAAAATTCTTTCACTGTTAGATAGCCCATTTATCGAGGAAGGCTATAGGCTATATATCATCACACTACAACCAATAGGAGCAGAGTACTATTAAAAATTTTACATATACGGGGAAACTTATGACCCATTCTCTCTTATGTGACGCAAGCGAAGTTGCGCGGGTCAGCTAGTTAAGGATAAGTTTAATAAGGTTCTAGTAAGATATTTCCAAAAATCGGGTCAGCGTTTTTTTTTATTAATTAATGCAAATAACTCTATTAGAAGATAACAGTTAAGGTCAAAACAAAGACTCTTCCCTTCCTGAGTTCAGTGACTTGGGTTGTCCACTAAACATACGAAGACAATAATATAAATGAAAAACATTGATATTTGACTATAAGAAAGTATTTTCGCAGACAGATAACAGTAAAACCTTTGTAATAAACTAACTGTAGATTAGCAATAATCCAAACACATCAAAACTACTAGAAATCGCACAAGATTTACATTTAATCACCACAAACGTGCCATATTACAGGCCAGACGGGGAAAGCGGCTTGTTTATCACCTATTTGCCCAATAACGACTGGCCCGATTGATATAGAACTCTCATAAAGGATAGCTAATAGCCCTCCGAGTCCAAACAACACGATTACTGTCAGACATTGGAATCGCAAATTGCTTTAGTCTATGTACAGTTAACGGCACAAATGTGTACCTATAGACTTTCGCATTTTTATGAATGAGACCTTGCATACCTAAAAATCGTTTAACTCATTTCTTGGAAGTGTGAAACAAAGTCCACTGCCCGCACTTTGCTAGCGTGGTGAACTCTAGGCCTTCCCTCGTTTGGGAGGAGACCCTTGCCCAGCAGTGGAATAGCAACAGGTATAAAAAAATATAAATTAATGAGCAATTAAATAAATTACAAAAACATCTCAAGTCTACTTTTACGTGTGGGTCCGTTTTTGTGCCACACTTGGAAAAACCAAACAGCAAAATGATTAAAGACATAATTATTTCTAGAGGGATACATATTTGTGCTTGAGACTGTACTAGTCGGGCTTTAGAAGCAAGTAACTTAGGTACAATTTTCTACACTTAAAACGTTTTTAAACGAGTTTAATTACTTCGTATTAAGTTAATTTACAAACCTTTATAATTTAAACGGTATTTTCTGATCTTCATTTACTCCGTTCTCGGTTTATGTTTTTTAAATCATAGTTAATTTAAGTAAACTAAAAAAAATGAAAAATATAGGATTTTGCTATTCGTAATGCTGGCGAGACTGTTAGCTTTGTTGAAAATGTCTTAATAATATGGCATATAAAACTTTTATTTAAAACATACACAGTATTGGAGTCTCCTTTGATACTATTTTCACAAAGCCGTCCGCGAATTTCACAATTTTTTCTACTTGTGATAAGAATATGATAATACAAACCGTTATTAATTGGTAAGGTATAAACTGAACTAGATTTAATCGAAACAGGACTATTAGAAATCTTTACTTTTCTTGATTAATATTTATGTAGGTATATGTTTTTTTTCCTGGACCATCATAAATTTTAATGTGCACGATGTCATAAACATAATCTAGTTATTTTATCATAGGAATTAAATAATAGTGACGCCCTGTACATCGCACATTTAATTAATTACAGTTGATCACCTCGTTAATAATTAAGCGTTAATGTTTATTGCGCACGTTTCCTGCGTTTGCGCGTTTTAAGTACAAGCTAACAAATATAATTATATGTACACAGGCCCTGATGTTCACAATTTTCCATTAAAAATATATTAATAAGCAGATTTAACATTTAAATAACAGCTTCTCCTGTTAAAATCGTAAGAAATATCAGTTTTCTCGTGTAATAGTTCGTTTTGAGTAAGTTTTTTCCATTATGCGTAATGTACCAGTAAGTATTGCGATTTTTACGCGGTACGATTGACAGTGTGTTAAATTATTATTTATAAAACATTAGTTTAGTCAAAAAACGCAAATAATTTCGCGTACAAAACTGCTCGATAGCTACTGACCAATATAATCAAGTCGATATTAAATATGGTAAGAGTTGACTCCTGTAGCGCGATTCTGTACAGTCGGTACTGTCGAGTATCGAAAGTTTGACATTTAGAATGTACTGCCAAAATATTTCCTACGACACCCGTCAGAGGCGCTGATCAAATTTTCATACAAAATTTCTCGATGACAGGTCGGTTGTCGGTAGTCGATAGAAGTAGAGAATCGAGCTACTGGAGTCGGCACTATCGAAAGACAAATATAATACATATTTGTCTTTCGATAGTGCCGACTCCGACATTTAAAAATACGTAGAACAAAATAGTAGCGCTAAAATGTATCAATCGGTACTCAATTTTATAATCATAATCGAAGATCACTAATAAATGCACGAATAAACGCAAAAATGAACAAGTTCATTAAAAACATCCTGCGCCGCACTCGTTCTATCAATTGAAATATCGACACATTAATCGATGTTTTTATTCCCCATAATTTATGAACACTTGTATTTAATAAACCTGCTGGTTAGATTTATGATAGATCGTTAAGATACTCGTTGTATCTTGCTGTTACTGGTCCAGGAATCTTGGAGTTCGCTACTTTATTGTAGCTGTTTGATCGGTAGGAACTAACATTCCTGTATACAATTCATAAGAACATTAAACGAACGAATGCAAAATAAAAAAGGACGTTTTCAATTTTTAGGCCACCTTCTAAGGCAAGTTTAAAACTAGATTTCCTTTTTTTTGCGTATCCTATTTTCAGCCTTTTGGAGGTAAAGGAAAGTAGTCTTTATTAATTCATGGCTTTCCTCTAATTTGATACCGATTTTTATCGTAATCGGTTTAATGGTGTAGGCGTAAAAGCGTTACAGACAGATAGATGAGCGCAGCGCGCGCTCTTTCCTTTGTGTGTGTAAAGGCACCTAATGTCTTATTACTTAAGAAAGTAAGAAACATTAAAGTTCAGTTTCAAAGGGCAATTTGACAGCAACATTTCGGAAAACTATGACATTTTATACCACTACCGCATACCGTACTTATACCACAGAAATCCGATACACAAATTAAACAATGGCTTATTATATTATTGATAATAAAACAATGGGAGTATCGATTGCAGGTGGATGTTCTATCAGAAAACAAAACATTAGAATATAAACCCTACTCCTAAGTAAATATAGTTGAAAATCTATTAAAATGAGATTGTAAGTCTCGTTCCCACGTTGTAAACCGCTTACTGATTTGTTTTTGATAATTGGAGGTGATTATATTATAATATAATATTATTATGTTCACGAAGATGATTATTTATTGAAGCACGATTTTTGATTTCTTGTCATTAGTGTCTGTTGATCTACGGGTTATTATTCTAATGATCAGTGAGTTTATCGGTATAGGAAATTAATCATTAAGTCTATAGAAATGCAAAAATACATCTAAAAAAAACTTTCTTAATCCGGCATCCAAATATTATCTGCTCTCATCAATCAAAATTGTATAAAAAGCTTAGCCATAGCCATAGCTTTATTTACCTAAACTGTTTAGTAATAGCGTATGTTTGATCCTACGTTTTTAACTATCTTGATGCAAAATTTCGTCTAAATCGATTTACCCCGTTTTCTGAGCAAACAAGCAGACAGACTTTTGCATTTTCTAATATCAGTATGTATTCCTAATACATTTAGCTTAGCTTTTAATCTAAGTACTTAGGTTATTCCATAATGTTGCATATAAAGTGAGCCGACATCTCTGTTTACCCCACATCCCAATAACAGTGATAGTGATATCTAAACGAGAATGTTTACAAAGTGGACCGATATGAGGCTTTTAGCGGAAGGACTACTGCCTACCACTCTGTTGTTAATCGTCGTTATCATATAACGGACTTAATTGTTGAAGGAAATTACGGTAATATGAGAATTTAAGGGTATTTCTCTTTATAACTGTATATTTAAGAATAAATACTTCTCATTCTTAAAAATGGATGAGTGTCTTATCATTGATCCGAAAATACGGGTGAAGACAGTGAAGACACGATAGCATAGTAGAGTCACTGTTTTTTATTTTGACGTATCCAAATCAAAATAATAAAGTGCCACTGTTGATTATGACAATTACTGAAATTGGGTGTATTCCATGAAATTTAATGCGATTGTATTATACTTTTTTAACTTAAAAGCCAAAATATTTTCCGTGATCTATGTAGGTATCTAATCGTCCCATTTATTCTGCTGTAAAAGATTGACGGCAAAACTATAATAAAATGGCAACTAATAGACTTTTAATAACAAAACCACCTTTAGCAAAATGTACCGTGTCCATTTCGATAAAAAATAGCTCTAATAAAGTCAATTCTAAGTTCTGTTGACCACTCATACAACTTGTTTTAAATTTACGACTTCAAATTAAACATATTTAGTAATTTACAATCCCGTACATTGCCTCATAATGTCTACTTTCAAAAGTGCCACTCCGAGCGAAACCGCGGGCCGCGCCTACCTTGATAAAAGCGTCTTTATAGCCCTCGCATTAGCAGATAACGGCCGTTGCTGGCATTAGCCGGGTAATGCAGATAATTCAGTGATAAGGGCAAACCTGGTCTTCGGCTTAGCAAAAAGGTCATATTGATATTTGAATTGTGTAATGATTACTTCGTACTTTCAAATAAGTTAGATAAAATATTATTGCACAAGTAACTTTTATTCCTCTAAGCAAAAAAAACTTAAAAAAAATATTCCTGGCAACGCGGTATTTTAAGATATTAAAAAAAAATCTACTTCTTTTCCAATCCAAGACTTATTTTATAACAAGCTGGATAAAAAATGTAATCGATTATTCAAAATTCGAATACAAGCAGAAAAAAAAAGAACGCCGGGAAAAGAAAAAAAAGAGCGGGGTATTTGACATATAATTAAAAAGTGTGTCTTTAAAATGGCGTCCTAATTTTCCAGTAATTTTAAGATTTTATAATAGTTAAAGTTCTTGGAAATAAATAAATGAATATTTTCTGACATCGTATTAACAGTGGTTTGTTTGTTACAGGGTGTAACTGTTCGTCGATCGGTGCGGAGAGCAACGTGTGTGACATTCGCACGGGACAATGTCGGTGTAGGCAACATGTCACCGGCAGAGCTTGTGATACTTGCGAGGTAAGAAACGTTTAAAACCTTTTTACCAAGTTTTACTCGAATTCGGTGCAATTTTTAATAATTTATCTAAAAAAATGGTTATCCTGAAATCGTATGTTTCTGTTACTTGGCCGTGTAAACACAGGACCACACCCTCGGTTGTGTGCAACTAACAAACCATCGTCTAGGTAAGAGGTCACCTAGAGTGTTGCCGTTGGGTTGTTATGTCCGACTCATCGGCATGTGGAACAATATTTTGTGCTTCGGGCAAGATTTGTGATGAGGGACCTTGTTATGAGGACACATGTTGCGGTTTAGAGGGTATGCCCGCCCTTCTATCGGAATTTGCACATAGCCCCGCACTCCACCCTGGGTGCTGGTGTATGCATAATGCGCATACGCACCACTCCCATCGTCGTGAGCCGGGGCGATCACATAACGATTCCGATAAGTGTGTTACAGTAGGGAATTACATACAAATAATACTGATGAGCTCGAGTTGATACGGTGACGACCCGTTTCCGAGTTGATACGTGTGCTTACGACCTTAAATCAACTTCAGAGTGGTCGCTTCACAATCAAAATTGCTTTAGATAGTTAATTCTGGCAAAATCAATCATTGTTTATGTTTCACAGCACTTTCAGAAATGAATAAATGTTTGAATATTATGAATCTTCAAACCTGTATAACTCGGTTCAAAGCGATCCTACCGGTTTCGTGCCATACTAACTATTGCTTCAAATGGCTAGCTCTATCGATACATGCCACTTTTTTTTGTTGGCCGGCACTTTGAAAAAAGTCCCAAAATGGATGATCTCCTTTTAATCAGTCAGACTATATTTTAAAAGAATTTATGCGATCCTTTATGAACAAATTTTTTGCTACTCTCTTTCACAAATGAATCCAAGCAAATTCAGCATATCTAAGTAAATTATGTTCCTATTAAAAGGTTGTCGTAACCGAATTCCTAAACCAATTATAACATTTGAAATGTCAATAAAATAATATAACGTTTCGTTTATGATATCAAATGTACTTCGCAAATGTTTCCGTGACATTTCCAAGTAATAAAACAGGTAACAGGCGGGAAATGGTGCGAAATGAAATATAACGCATTTCGACGACCATTACTATAATTATAATATAAGTAATTGATATCGATCCGATGTTAGTTAACAACAGCCGCGCGGATCAATCTCTGAGGTTAAGTTGCGCTTGCCTAGTTTGTTCTGTGAATGGGTGACCATCTTATTCATATCGAGTTCCTCCGTGTTTCGGAAGGCTCGTTGAATTGTGGGTCCCGGCTGTCACTATCAAAGATCCTTGACAGTAGTCAGAAGTTTGACAGTCTTACTCAAGGATATCGTGTTATATCCCAGGTAACTGGGTTGAGGAGGTCAGATAGGCAGTCGCTCCATGTAAAACACTGGTATTCAGCTGCATCCGGTGAGACTGGAAGCCGACTCCAAAATAGTTTGTAAGAAAGGCTAAGCTGATATACCTAGTTGGAAAGATATGAAAATATTAAAAACTTTAGAAAATAGAAGTGATTGTTATTTAAAATAAGTAGATCATATTTGACATACGTAGGTATGAACGAACTTAAGAACTTCAAAGATAATAAATTAATTTACTTACTACCATTTCGAACAATATAAATCTAGTATAATTAACTTGATAATAAATCTTCATCGTCAGTTAATAACCGTTGACAATATTCGGAACGGTTTCAATAACGAACAGTAGGTAGCGCTCGTAACCCGGTTTACAATTTAACTGTGCTATTTGTTCCTTCAGTAAGTTCGTAACTGTCAGAGATATTGAAACTACATTTACGCGTACTGTTCAATGTACAGGCATGGATTTAGGTTAAGAAGCTTTAAGTTTATTTCAATGATGTATTTGCTGTAATTTTTTATATTGGTAGAGTTACTGGTGGGTAATTAACATTAGCCGTTGCCGAGGTAGTTCCGTGGATGGGGGACCATCGTTTACATACTGATATTTTTTTGGAATTTTCATTGAATCAAGTAACGATAAAGTTTGCAAAATAGCTACCTATCATATTTAATAAAAAATACGATTTTTGAGTTAAGTTAAAATACAATATGTCTTTGGACAAACACTTGCGGCTACTACGTAAGTATTGCAAATACACAAATTAATATACATATCACAATATGACAGCCAAATTAAGTAGATTATAACCAAAACCAAAGTGATCACGTATTTAATATACGAAAACCAAAATCTAAAACATTCTCTGCTGTATTTTTACAAAGCTTACATATGTTGCTCTAAATACATCCCTGTTCAATAATACCAATAATAATATAATTGGTGTCGGTATCGGCACATAACGCACAGTACCATTAAATGTCATTCGGACAGGGCCGCATTGGCGCGTATTTGCGAATTTGGGTCGTGGCAAATATCTTATAACAAATAATAACCGGGACTTTAGACTTTGTAAATGAGATCGGATGTTGGCAAATACTGGGGAGATATATTTACGTGAATATTATTCTTAAACACATTGTTACATACATAATAACATGCCTGTTATAACCGAAGGTGTAAGCAGAGGTGTATGAAATACGCCCACGTTTCGCCATTAGCCATGTAGTCTTATGTAACGGCACGTTAGCAAGTACCGGGCTATTATTGAGGTTTATTTTAATATTAATTAGAAAATACCTACAGTTCTTTGCCCGACCTGGGAATCGAGATATCATGCCCCATCGTAGGTAAAAAAAAAGGATCTAGAAATATTGAATGTGTCTTATGTATGATTAGATTTTGTAACGTGCGCGTTAAAATAACGCTTTTTCAGGGATCTTACTTTATTTCTTTGATTTTTTTTCAATCTTTTAAATTATTTAAAACATCATTGCCATATTTCAGCTAATTATCAACTAAGTCAGCTAAACGAAAATTCGTTTCCTCGACTACCTAATATAATTTCGTCTAGTACCTAAGCCTCATACGATGTTGATTGCGTTATCAAAACACACTATACTAAATGTTATTCAAACTAATAATAACTAAACCATTTATTGGGATGTTGATAACATAATAAAAGTCATGTAAGACATAGTCATAGAAATGTCAAGTTATAGACAACAGCCATTTGTTAGTTATCTTAAGTATATTGTCGGAAGCTGATCTATAAATACTGTAGCGAAGTTAAGGGCTTGTGTAAAATATTAGGGCTTAATAGCCATTTGAGTTGTAAATTAGGTTATGTTTGCTTTTTGGATTAAAATATGGATTAGGGAGACAAGAATAGCTTGGTTTGGGATTACTAAATTGTCAGATACTGGCCCAGTTTTGGATATGGGTTTGCTAACATAAAGTAAGTTTTAATAAAGATAGAGTTTTATTTATTACAAGCAATTATTGCTCCAACTGCCTGTGGTTTTCACTATTCTGCATTTTCATACCTTTGTCGGTAGAACTTAAGATTAACTGAAGCCGAAAACTTTATTTATTTATTAGAAATCAATAATTGCATATTTCCCGTGAATAAGAAATCTACTTTTTCCCATTCTCTTAGTTTTCACTTAGAGAATGGGAAAAAGTAGAGATTTCGAATGTAAAGCTAGATTTTGAATGTAAAATTTTATACGACAATATTTACCCATAAATTCTAAAAAATGGGTTTCGTACGAATAAATATGTTCTTTCGATTCAAACTCAACAATAACTTATAACTACATTACCTCTCTGAAATAACCTCATTGACGAAACTCCACAACTCTTAACCTGTATCTAACAGTGAATATAACTTAAAACCTACTTAGTATTTACGTTCTATTCAGATAGCATCGTGGAGCGTAACTAACGAATAATACAATCATTAAATAACATTTACTTGCCTTGCTTCTGTTCAATTTATCACTGTACTTAAGATCGTGATAAATTACAATTGTTGGTGAATTGAAATATATATAATATATCTGTATAGTTAATAGAATGATATGTTGTGTGCTTATTGATTTCTGTTGCCTTATTACCATATTTAGTAATGCTTAGAATAAGAGGAGCTCGTGGCTTAGTTTACAACAGCCGCACTGATCGATCTCTGAGGTTAAGTTACGCTTGCCGAGGTTGTTTGGTGGATGGGTGACCATCTTATACATATCGAGTTCCTCCGTGTTTCGGAAGGCACGTTAAATTGTGGGTCCCGGCTGTCATTTTCGAAGATCTTTGACAGTCGTTAACAGTAGTCAGAAGCTTGAAAGTCTGACAACCAGTCTTACCGAAGGGTATCGTGTTATCCCATGTAACTGGGTTGTGGAGGTCAGATAGGCAGTCGCTCCATGTAAAACACTGGTACTCAGCTGCATTCGGTGAGACTGGAAGCCGACTCCAACATAGTTTGGAACAAAGGCTAAGCGAATATATAGTAATGCTTAGAATTGAATAGAAATAAATGTCAGAAAAAATATCTTAAAATACCCAAGAAACTTATAAATATCATACTTCCTAATGCTTAGACGTAACCAGAACTCATTACCATAAAAAAATATTCTTGCGTTCCTTAAATCCTTATCATAGGAGCTGTCATGCTACTGAAAAACCACCTTTTATTAATGAGGTAAAAACATCTTGTGAGTATTTAACAATATTCGGTACTAACTCAAAATATATCACCCGTACCTAAACCTGCATAAATAAATATTTTTATTAGATGTCGTTTTAAGATAGGTATATAAAAAGAACGTATAATAGAAATAATAGTTATAAATTGGTAAGCTTTAGCAATACCTACTATTTCAAACATTTTTGAAATTTTCTTTGAACAATGAATAATATGTACCGACACCTATTCACAGTCTGTATGCGCTTGGATAATCTTATAGTAATCGAAAGAATAGCAAAAGTGTTACCCAATCTCTTAAGTAAGAAGGCGTGAACACCTTAGTTATTTATTATTCCTGTAAACACCAATTTGACTTGTAAATACTCATTTTAATTTAAATAAATAGCCTTATCACACAATCTAACTCACAAACTATCATTAACACAGAATTATATCGGTAAACGGTAATTATCTACAATTTACCGCTTAAACATGGCAATCAAAATTAATTCAAATATAAATATTGAAATTAGGTGCTTTGTACACTGCAAGCGATGCTATGTACAGTGAGGAGCAAAAAGATGTATACACAATATTTTAAATCTTGGTTTAGATAATGAAAATGAAAATAGTGTCGTTTTGTTGGCTTCAATTTATTTATTTAATTACAGAGTATAAAATTTAAAATTAAATTATTAAACAATTCTGTAGGCGTTGTTATGTACATAAAAAGAATGTTAATAATACGGTATTTATTTACTGAGGTCTTACGAAATATTATTTAATTAAATTATCATACATTTTTATATTCAATAACTCATTATTTAAATTAATTATAGTCGAATTTCGACTACTGGGCGACAAGCGACAACTAGTTATTATTAAAGTTAGTTATCCATACTTACAAGTATGGATAAATAATACTCACATTATTCATATATGCAAAGACAGCTAAATGATTTTAATGAAATTGGTCACACGGTTCATAATCTATATCAGAACAATGCACTTTTTATACTGCGAAAGTTATTCTTCGTTGTTAAAGTTAAGGTACAAATATTTTTGCCGTTGCCTGTACAACTTATGCACGCAGGGCATTCACGGGCGATGTTATCGGCGCATTCTTGTGCGTAGTGAATGGAGCCGTGTAGTACCGATAGCGTTTGTGATCCATTGTGCACCGTCGATTGAAACGGTAGTGCGCCGCAGATGAAACCAGCTACCATTGTTTATTGGTATATTGAGGTTATGACCCCAGGGTTGAAGACTTTTTATGTTATTTACCTTTTTTAATGTTGGTAGAAAGTTAGTAATAAAGTAAATTTCATCTAAATCAGTTCTTTGCTAACGCAGTTTCTTCGGTTTATAAAACCAGTGCAAAGAGCTAACTACATGTTAAGCTTTAAATAGATAAGTCGTTATGCTACCGTGTCATTCCGCAGTTCGATTATAATTAGCTTCGTAGTTTTAAAGATCCAAGCATACATAATATACATACAGACAAGGGAAGCGACTTTTCTTTATGCTATGTAGTAGACCTTATTTTGTCATATGAGTTTAAAAATGGTCTTGTACCATGTATAGTTTTCCTACATCTTGTAGTACACAACAATCTTAACATCTTTACCTACACGACAAGTAAATCTTGTTAGTTGGCGCCGGCCCAAAGGGACATTAAATTGATTGATAACGATATACAGACACACATCCGAGTTAGATACGCTTAATTTTAGATCGTATTTAGGTAATTGGGTTACGACGTCTACCGTCAGTTTTGCAAGCAATGAACTGAAGTCTACATACTGAAATTATAAGGTTGGTTCGTGACTGAAACTGGATATGGGTTATTTAGACACTTTAAGAGAATCGTATTTATTCTTTATTTCTTATCCTAACCCTATCAGTTTATTTATTTTGATAAAATTGCACCAGTCAAGTTTTTGAGAATTGTTAAAAAGAAATTCATATTCATATATGTTCATCATTTAGAATCGTTTTCATATAGCTTTTGGAACCAGTAGGTAGCACAATTAACTATATTGTGCATAGGTACTTGTAAACTCCAAGGTGTAAGACCTTTTTTCAAAAATCGTATGGCATTAATACTACATAAAAAATGTCGAAGACGACACGCAACGACAAAAAAATCCTAGATTAGTTCGTGACAGTAACTGAATTAATACCTGAACGAAAACTTAATAGGGTCAACTCACGACTTCTTTTCAACTTGTAATTGTATAATCGCGTTTGACAATTGGGTGTGATTACAGGAGGGCTACTGGGGCCTCCAGCTGGGCGGGTGCCGGCGATGCTCGTGCGGCTCCGGCGCGTCCGCCTGCGACCCGGTGTCGGGCGCCTGCGCCTGCGCCGAGGGGGTCGGCGGCGCGCAGTGTGATACCTGCCTGTCTGGGTACTACGGGTTCGGACCCGCTGGGTGCTTGCGTAAGTGATAATAAAGTTAACTTAATATTGTGTTGTTTTGATGCTATAGTTTATGTGGGTGGGACGGTAAAAATGTTAGGGCTAATTATTTTGAGATGAAAAATTTGGTTCGTGATACAACGATAGTATTTTCTTAAAACATCGTTTTCAGAACATTGGTTACGATAGCAAATGTCCGTATCAGTGGTGTACAATTTTACTGATTATTGTTGAGTTAATTGGGTCTAAATCTTGAATTTCCCAGCAAAACTAACTCCCCATTCATTTCGCGTTTTGCATCAATATTATTTCAAATTCTTTAGATTCAAGTATTTATTTTTTTATTACTGGACCTCATAAACGATTTAAATACACTTAAATCCATTAGTTTCGTTATATACCTTCATCAATCCCATACAACTTTCACTCAATAAATTTCTGTCTATCCGCAGCATGTCCAGTCTGCACAGACGGCAAGGTGTGTTCACCTCACAGCGGTCGGTGCGTGTGTCCGGGCGGCTCCATGGGCGCTGGCTGCAGACAGTGTGCCAAGGGCTACTGGGCAGTCGGGAATACTTGCAGGCCGTGTAACTGTGGGGCTGGAGCTGTTTCTAGTGAGTAATCGTAGTATATTTAGTAGATAGTAGTAGTAGATAGTTGAGGTAAAAATATTTACTTATGGATAACCCTTTTTTTGTGGTAACTAATACAATTGTTGTCATGTTTCATTGCGTATATTAAAACTTTTACGGTGGGGGAGTTATGAAATGATGATAAACTAAAAAAAATGATTATTCAGAAGCACCTAAAATGTTATTCTCAATAACATTTTAATTAAATTAATCATGGCAATGTGTTATACTCTCATCATCACAAGTGTTTGCTATGCTTTTTATGTTAGGGTTTGTCTGAATGAGCTCAAAACTTTATGTGTCCTAACTGGACCTATTAATCCATGATTTAAAACTACGTGATTTTTATTTGACAGCAATAAATAAATCCCATTTTTCATGTGTCTTTGTTGGTTTTTATTTACTTCTATTACAATAGTTAAGCAACTAGCATTTTTATTATTCACCATATCACTTAATTCTTTATAAACTTGCGTATCCAGATACCTGCGACCCTCACACCGGCCAGTGCCGATGCAAGGCAGGTTGGGAAGGCGACACGTGCGAGCAATGTTCCCGGGGTCACTATGGAGCTAAGTGCCGGCCGTGTCAGTGTCATGAACCCGGGACTAGGGGGTGTGAGGATGGGGTCTGTGACTGCGATGAGTGGGGCAGGTGTCCTTGTAAGGTGAGTGAAATTGTGACTGTGTATTTTATGATATCTCCTGCTTTCAGCTCTTTTTTTGTGGTAAGCGAAACTAGAAAAATTCTACACATTCGATGGTCTCCAGTTAGCTACTTCAATGTTTTTGTTTATTGTTAAAATTTTATGCAATTTATGTCGTTATCTCCCAAGCCGCAATGATTTTTGGGCAACAAGAAATAAGCAGCTATTTTGCAGATAACTGGAAAGATGTATTCCTAAAAGGAAGACTGTCTGTCTGTTGTCTATTGACCTTTCAATACACTAGGCTATAGGCTTTATAGCATATATCTATTACCTCTCCCGGCTTTATTATTAACTTAACTATCACTGCCCAAGGCAGTTAACACATTGACTTTGGATTCAAGTATTAATCTAAGTTTTTTTATTGCAGGAAAATGTAGTAGGCGAGAAGTGCGACGCATGCCTGCAAGGTACATTCGGTCTGTCAGGCGACAACCCGTCAGGCTGCACGGCGTGCTTCTGCTTCGGGCGCGCGGCGCAGTGCTCGCAGGCCACACTGTCGCGAGCTGCGCTGCACGCTGCCGCACCCCTCCACGTCACGCTGCAACGAGCTAGCCATCATGCTATCACTACTGTGAGTCACTTTATGATGTCATTATTACCGGTTGAAAAAAAACTTTTGTCGTGTGCTAGCAGAAGGCTTTAGTGCCTAAAAAAATCTCTATTGAAGACTGTCGTTTCATTTGTTTTGACATCTGAAGAAAGTCTAGAATCTAATTGTAGCTGTCTGATCACCATGGCCTTTCAAATCATGATTACGACTGTACTTTTTGAGAAACATGCGGACATACCGAAGTATTAATAAAAAGCCATCCTACTTCACCCAATGTTGCTAGCTTCACATTTCTTTATTAAAAGCTAAAACTGCCAAAGAGCTAGATTTTGACTAGTCTTTTAATTTCCAGATGGACCAAGACTCCCTACTAGCCATTCACACGCACACCCCAGACGCCACTATCTCCCTCCCCTGGCCTCCAGTCCCAGTGTACGTGGAACTAGACAAGCGTTTCGTAGGAGACCGCGTGACGTCATACGGCGGGTCGCTACGGTTCAGGGTTGAAGAGGAAGGAGGCGTGGAACTGAGTAGGGAGGTGCTGGTCAAGTTCCCACTTGTGAGACTTTACACGAAGAGTATTGTGTTGGAGTATTTTGAGGTAAGAAATTATGAATAATAATAATATATATTTTAAAGGAAAAGAAGAATTTGGTTGTATAAAGACCAGAAAATTACCAAAAAGAAGAAGTGGTGCTTTGAAAACTTTCATTAAAGTTTCATCAATAAAAAAATTACTAGTAGTAAGCTTCTTTGCTGAATACTGATGTGTTAAATGTAGAAAACAACCAGTGTGATTTACTTTAAAAGATATATTTTTACTTGTACAAGGCTGTAAGTTTTTAAGTAGCCAATACACCAATGAGCAAGTGGTGTAACAAAATATGTTGTTTCGATCTCGTACCGTAGGATAAAGTCCAGACAATCATAATGAATAATGACTAATAGCCCAGTTACTGTTCCTTCATGTCTTTCCTATATTATGCATAAAAATTTAATGTATCCTTTCTTCCAGCGTGCACCAGTAATCAACGGTACTCACAGCGTCCGCTTCCACGAGTCTCTCTGGATGGTGCGAGGTCGTGGGATCGCTTCCCGATCAGCTCTGATGTTGGCACTGCGCCGGCTTGACAAGATCCTCATCAGAGTGACCACTAGGGCTCCTACTCATCAAGACCATGTTCATGCTTTGTAAGTTGATACCGACATTCTAGCAGAATTTTATCAAGCTGAGTTTATAGAGATATTGTAGTGTTTTTAGAAGCTTTAAGTTACCTTATGAATATTTTGTAATTTCAATCAAAGAATAGAAATTACAGTAAATTTATCTAGAAATACGGCTTTCCTGCATTTTGTGGAGTTATAAAGTTCAATGTAATGTTCCGGAATGTTTTCCTGAATGCATATTCTTGTATAATTTGTAAACACACAAATGGCAATAGACCATCGTCTCAGGTTTTCAGATATTCCCCCACAGCATGCCTTAAGCATACTTACATTATGCTTACAGTAATTAACGTATACAATTCGTAGGTACACAGCTTAATAAATACTTTTACATAACAACTTAAAAAACCTACCAAGTAACCTAACCATTTTTTTCCATTTCTCCCACAGGCTTCTCAACGTGTCCCTGGACACAGCCATCCCCGGCCTCAGCCGTTCCGCCCCAGCATTAGGAGTGGAACTCTGCGACTGCCCCCGGGGCTACTCCGCCAGCTCGTGCCAGGAACCAGCCCTGGGCTACTGGATGCCGCCCCCTAAAGTCCACCTGACCAGTGTGGCGGGGACCATAGTCATCAACTTAGAGGGTGATGTCCAACCTTGCCTGTGTAATGGGAGAGCTTCAAGGTGCGATCCGGATACAGGGGACTGTTTGGTGAGTGATTTGCTTCTTGTTATAGCCGCTAGAGGGCGTTGCGTTTGCTTTTAAATATTGGTAGAATTGATTGTTATAGTTATCCTTGAATTATGTAATAATTCGTTGGCAATACTGCTATTTCTTTAAAAAATACATCTTCTTTAAAAAAGTATATACATAGGCTAGGCTAAAACAATTATTTTTGTAGAAAACCAAAAACAATAAATTTTGTAAAGTTGCACCTGAATGACTACAATATATGTAATTAATAATATTTGATATACCGATATTCATAGCAAGACGCCTTAAATAGAAATCCAAATAAGTTTGAGCACTCAGAATATGAACCTTATGCGTTGACATTCATAGCCTACTTCACTACCATAGAATCGAACTTTAGACAAACTCCCTTCGTATCAAGGAAAATAAATATAGACATAAAACATTTTAAAATCTTTATTCTATCAAATAACAAAATAAAATAACAAATAATTCACTCTTTCCTCACATTAAACACTAGCTTAAAACCTAAGGGTCGTACACAACAGAGGATTTTTCATACTTATGCCAGAACAGGTCCCAGAATGCCATCCTCTGGTGGTAGATGTGGTCTCCCATAGTGAGGTCTACGTCGATGTTGAGGTACGGTCTAGAGGACCCTGTTACTGGGGTCCATGTGACCCCTAAGCCAGAGCCTTCAGGAGTAGGATTACTGAAAAAAGGAGAAAAGGAAATTAATTTGATGTTTGATTAATAGAGTAAATACGGAAATGTATAGTTCCGAGTGCTTTATAAATTAAGTAAAAGAATAATAAAGTGCCTTCAGTCCATCACTGAATAACGCGATTTTTTTTAATGTTCAATATAAAACTTTGTTTCTACGGCACTCCCTTAATGCGCTTATCGACCTCTAAAGCCAGCGATAGTGCTAGAAAATTGCGCTACAAACCCATTAACAGATGTTTATAAGTAATCAAAACATAATAAAAGATTGTTGTTTGGGGGAATCGAACCCGCGATGCAGCCTAGTCGTTGCAACTGTCTAACTATACCGTATCGTAAAATACCACATTAATCAAAATCAAGTAGTATTAAATAAAAAATACTAGGAAATTAAAGGTCATTGTGTCAATTAGTTTGCTCAGGTATATAAACATGATGCATTTAAATTATCTGTACATATTTGAATAATAAATTAGTGTCTACATCCTTGCATTTTTCTAAAAGACTAGTGTTTAGTCTAGACTTTAGTTACGTAAACTTTAACAAAAACTTGTAAGTCTGGTATTTAAAGTTTATTACTTGCTTTAACCACACAAAAAGACCGAAGTATGCATACATACAAACATAATATGTCTGTTATACCCTAAGCTGTGGGCAGAGATGTTTGAAATGCCCCCACGTTTTGCCACTAACAATGTTAGTTCTATGTATTAGGAGGCAAGCCTATTGCTAGTGGGGCACCTTACTAAACTCCAGGTTACTATTGAGCAATAATAAATCAAAATTACTTTGCTCGATCTTGGAATCGAACCAAAGACCTAATGATCAGCATTCGGATATTCTACCGATCGTGCCGGTACTCATATAATAAGTAATATATAAAATACATACCCAAACTTAACAAAATTGGCCCAAAGTTCCGTCACCTGATTTCTGACCATCATCTGTTCATCCCCGACTAGTGGCGTCTCCCATTCAAACAGGTACTTCAGCTCCTCAGTATGAGACGCTCCAGACCCACTGATATTCTTGTATGGACTGCCCCCGATGTACGAAAACACATACTTATAAACAGTAGCATTCGTTCTTAAGTATTTATTAATAGATCTCTCCATTGCATGGTTGACAACGAAATCAGAAGACGATTCGCTCAATTCTATTACAGCTCCTGGGCCAATATTCTTCTTTCCTAAGTAAAACTTCTTCAGCATACCGCTAAGAAACTCCAATTCGCGTTTCTTCAAATTGAAATTCTTCTGCAACCCTTTGTAAATGAGGTCTCCTTCTTTATCGTAAAATTCTTGGGGCTGGTTTGCATAAACATAAAGCAGCTCCATACTGGTATACCCTAACATAATTTTCGTATTCTCAACTCTATCTAACTTGCGTAGATGGAATGGGTCGTGTGTGACGAAATTTTTGACTCCTTTAAATTTCTTTTCCTTGCATACTGTCATTGGTAATGTCAGGTTAAATGCTGCAGCCACTACAGACGTTGGTTCAGCCCTTGCGAGGAGTTTTAAAGCATCTTTAGTATTAGTCACATTGTGGCCTAGGAACTTAGCGATTTTAACTGCCGCTTGACGGTCAGGCTTTACATAAAAACCTTCATCAAAGATAGATCCACTTTGTACAATAGCCTTGTCAAAGAGCGTCTCATATTCAGAATACAAATGTAAATCCACAGCACCACCTCCATAACTCTCACCTGCAATCGTAACTTGTTCTGGGTCTCCACCAAAAGCAACGATATTTTCGTTTACCCATCTTAAAGCATCAATCTGATCTTTCATTCCTTGATTGCCTGGGACCGAAGGCTCATTCAAGCAGAAGAATCCATAAGGGCCAAGTCTGTAATTAGCTGTTACAACAATGATGTCTTTTTTTACTAAATGCTGGCCGCCGTATTCTCCTGAACTGCCAAAAGCGAAGCCACCGCCATGGAACCAGACGAACACTGGTAGTTTGTCACTAGAGTTGGTGGTATGTGGGACGTAGATGTTCAGACGAAGGCATTGTAAAATGCCCCCAACCGTGAAGATGGCTTGAGGACAAATGATCGAAGAGTCGTTTGCGTTGAACGGCGTTTCGAATGGCGGATATTCTATGGTGTTCTGGAATATAATAAAGTGGAATTATATATATTGTTAGAATTGTTTTCTTTTTAAGGAATATTATTTACAACGTCGAAACCGATTCTAAACATGATTTCAATAACTTAATGACTACTAAAAGCACATTACCTGGATGCCTCTTGCATGTAACATCTTCGTGTTTATCATCACCTACCATAAGGTAAGATGGGAGACAAATGCCTTATTAAAATACGGAAAAATTCACTACAAGAAACTATAAATAGTTATTATCGTAGACAATCAAACAAATTAACAAAAAACAGGCCGAGCCTCTTGCATAAGCATTTTTAAATATGCAATACTTTTTACACAAATCAGTAATATTCTATTTGTCTACAATATCGGTGACTCACGCTGATAGCCTTTGATATCGTTTATAAACAAACACAGATATTATTATATTATTATATTATATAATATTATAAAGTTCATGGACTCGATGCACAAAAGTCAATGTCATAAAACATTGAAAGTCTTCATTCTTGAATTTACATATTCATAAGTTTCTTTTACATACAAAAAACTATTTACAAATAAACCGGATTATATTTTGAAAAACATTTTGTAAATATTAACAACGGATGTTTTGCCAAAAACGAAACAGACAATAAAGATCGGACCCAAACATTGGTCTACGTAGGAGACCTAAAGCCTAACCTCCCTTATTTTATCTAACTATAGTTAAATATATCTACAATTACATGCTAGTAAAAATTAAATAGAAAAATACTAACCCCAAAAGGATTCTCTTCATCAACCTTCGCAAAAGGTATCCCAAAGAACGTATCATACCCATCATGTTTCTGCCCGACCACCGTTCCTTGCTCTGTCACCACACTCACAGTTTCCGCTCGAACACAAAACAACACACTAACAAATATCAATGCATACATGGCGAGGTATCGATTGAAACTAAGCGTTTGTCCTGCTAGCGTTCTTTATAAGCAATGTCTAGTACTGTCGGTAGCATTCCGTAGTTCAAGTGAATAATCTACGGGATTCCCAATGATTCTTGTTGAAGAGTTTTTAGGCATATTTTCCTTAATTACATATGTCTATATACAATTTATCCACACGTATATATTTCAGTCATTTATATAATTGTAACACGAATTTGTTTTGTGGTATTAGGTTATAAAAATATAATGTAACGCATTTTCATGACTTAGTACCAAAGGTGTATAGATATGATGTATTATGACGATAGGTTTATTATAGATGGCGCGAGTGTGATGTTGGGTTTTTTAAAACAAATATAGTGAATTTTTTTTTGTTGATATTTGCTAATAAATGTTCTGTTATTTATGTCCAAACTATAGTAGTTCGATTGCCTACCACAATTGACTACCGACAACCGGTTAGCTAACGAGAAATGTTGCACGAAAATCTTATCAACGCCTCTAGCGGGTCTAGATGGAACTATTTTGGCAGTGCATTTTAAATGTCAAAAGTCTCGATACTATACAGTACCGACTGTAGAGAATTGCGCTACAATTATCGTAATTCCGTTACGTGAAAATTAAGATTGCATTGTAGTTAAAACTGAAATATTCCTCTCTATATTAAACTAATTCTTTGTATTTAAGTACGTCAATATACGGAACCATTGTAATAAAGAACAAGAGTTTTCCTCAAGCAGACAACAGGTCATTGTGAATCATATTTCTTGTAATAAATACAATATTGTTCACACTGATTGTCTCACTATTATACACAATAGTATACTATACCTTTAAGTTTATCATAACATTTAGTATTTACTTTAGTATTTATATAGATTGTTTGGTACACTTCCTATACATACTATAGTGCGTATTCTAAGAAAATAGATTACTTTTATACCAGTGATTCTACCGATACAGATACAAATTCATTGCGCAATGAAACTTGTACAATTTTTTTGCAACTCGACTTATATCGTATGAGGGTGTGGGTAAGGGTTATATCGAAATAAACCCTTTCAATCGCTTGTAATAGAGGGCGGCACTGTTGACAAATAGATAAACTCTACTGAAATTGGGATAAAACCTGACACTGCCTGTATCGGGAATCGAACTAGAGACCATGGTTTACATTCACGGAGCACAGATACATTAAAATCATTTATAACATAAGATAAAGCAAAACACTCAAGTGAAGCGGTTTTTGTATATAGTAATTCTTGTTTACTAATAAGGAAAGTAAGGATTATCTTTTCATTGGAACAACAAAGCTTGTTGTGTTGTAACTCCTTAGTGTGAATCATTTATCTAATCATGATTTATTTGTTAATTGTAGATTAAAATGATAATATACCTGACCTACCAGATGTTTTGTTTGACTGCCTCCGTGGCGCAGTGGTTTAAGTCGTCTTGCCGCTACCATTGTGTCGTTATTTATGCGATCCACGAATAATTGTTTCGGGTCTGATTATACATTGTGTCCGTTGTTTGTATGTTTGTAAAAGTCCCCGCGACACAAGAACATTTCTAAGTGCGGGAGTTGTCTTTAAAAAAAAGGGATTCTCGCTTCATTCCTATTCTGTGTTATGCAAAAATTTGGTTCGTTAATAAAATTACGCAATTCATAATGGCGACCCTGTCGAATCTTTTGAATCTTAGAATTATTAAAAGCAATGTTTTAAAAACATAGTAGGGAATATAATATTTTACGCACAACAATAAACTAAATATCTCAATTAGTCATACTTAATGATTTTTGAGATAACACAGCAAAGACTTTTTACTATACGTTTCAAAATAATAACTTAATTGCATCAAAAACATTTCAAGTACAATGTTGACAGGACGACCACATAAGGCTTGCCCTGTGAAAAAGATAATTTAAAGCCAACCTCCTGATTTTACACGCCTAACTCTACCGACCCTAACTCCACAAATTCTACATTATTATTATTATCAGTAAAAATGTATGCCAGACATTCCTGCGGGCTTATCACGTATCTCGGTTAACAACTAGTATACGTCAAATTGATAGCCACTATGCAGTACATTGCTTCTCTAACGTAACGTGTAAATCACTATCATCAAGGAAGAAAATAATCTACAGCATAGCGGATTTCAAATAGTTGTCAACTGAGATACGTGATAGCCCCCATGATATGTGCCATATATAATTTTCATAAAATTCTTTCATTTTCTAGAACTGCACGGCTGGTACAGGAGGTCCTCGGTGTGCAGTCTGCGCTCCAGGGTACTATGGTACTCCGGACTCGCCGGGCGGCTGCCAAGCCTGCCCATGTCCCTCCAGGGCCAGGAACTTTGCCTCAGCATGTACAATACGAGATGGACAATTGCAGTGTCTTTGTAAACCTGGTAAGTGGCTGAGTTTGTTGTTTACTTTTGAATATTATATTCAAGATTTATAACTTTAGTCCGACAACTTAAGTGTCGTGTGTGCAAAATGCGCGTATGGTGAAGGCATAATTTTTTTTAAGGATTTAGCGGGCGAGTATATTGCTGTCACTGATCTTCTTACGAAACTCCGGGTTACTATAAACAAATTTTTTAATGTAATTATTAAAAGACTTACAGTACAATTAGTAGTCAGATATACTGCCGACCGAGCCATAGAGCAGTATAGGATTACAGTGTTAATACATTTTTATATGTGGTATCTAGCAACAGACTCACCCACTGTTATAAGGGACTACCATTTTAATGGCGAACGCAGGCGTATTTCTTACAACTCTGCGTACATATTTGGGTATAACATTCGTTTATAATGTACTCATATAATTCTTAAACCTTCCACCTCGCTACTTTAGGCTACTCAGGCCCCGAGTGCGAGACCTGCGCAGTGGGCTACCGTCGCGTACCCACGGGTGCGTGCGTGTCGTGCGCGTGCGACCGGCGCGGCGCGCTGTCGCCGCACTGCGACGTGCACGGACGATGTCGCTGCAGGGACTTCGCCGCCGGCCCGCGCTGCGACCTGTGCGCCGCTAGGAGGACCTTTATGGACGTCGATGGATGCAGACGTAAGTATTTGAGACTAGTTTACTAAAAGTGGATAGTTTTGACATTTTGCAACTATTGTGTAATGCAAAAATATATTTTAATGTAATGGTTCTAGGTTAAATTTTTACTATTGAACTTAGTTTACTATGGTTATCGAGTATTAATAATGGTCTAATGTCAGAGCCGTCTTCTCCCAAACCATAACTTTTTCTTATCATGGAATTTTTTTTTTTCCAAAGAATGAGAAAGATATAATGATAAGAGATTTTTTCCTAGATGGCATTGGCTTTCCTTTTGCAGTTTCACATTATGTCGCAAGATTATAATTTGAAAAGTCTTGTTTGGTTAAATTTTATAAATAATTTATTTCAGCCTGTGACAACTGCACACAAACCCTCCTAGACTCGGTAGAACAGCTAACCTCAGACTTACGCACTCGAGCAGACCCGACCGAACTAAGCCGTATACCCAAACCCTTCGCCGCAGTAAGAGAATACCAACGAAATACAACGATACTGCGAAACGACCTACACCAATACAAAAACAATCTCATTCGCGCTCAAAACCTAGAACAAATGCTTGACAATCTAGAAAGTTCCGAACACAAAACGTTTACAGAAGCAAATGCTTTGAAGACAGAAGCTTCTAGAAGAGAGAAAGAAGCAGAATATTTGAGTTTAGAAAGCATGAGTGCTTTAGAAGAGGTTTTAAAAGTTAGAAGGAAATTAAGTGAACAAGTTGAAGCGTTGGATGAGTTTGCAAGAGGAGAGAAGCATTTGAGTGCTCATAGAGCGTTGAAAGAGGCGAAGCATTTGTTACGACAGATAAAAGATACGAAGCTGATTGATTATGTGACGGGGGCTAATGATGTATTTGATTCTGTAAGTATCCTTATAATTTTATATTTTGATAATGTTCTCTCGTTTTGGCCTGTGAAGAGACTAGATTTTTGTATTCTTTAAATATGTAATAGTCACAGAATTTTCAGATTTTGAACTCTTGGAAATAAGGTATATCGGCGTGGCGACCTAAACCTCTGCACCACGGAAGCAGTCATTAAAATTGTACCAGAATAAATTTGCACTGCATAGAAACTCATAAAATATCACGAAGTGCTCACCCATCTAAATCCAAACCTCGCCATCACAACTTCACTTACCTTACTAAATCTACTTAACATTGCAGGCACATCTCCAATCAACAGCTATCCAAGAGTACAACTACCGTCTGACGGACCTATCAAGCCGCTTGAACGCTCTTCGCTCAGCGCTGAACACCTGGGAACAGAAGGCGGCAGACCTCCACACCCTGGCGCAGACGGTGTGGACCGCTGATGATACCGTCACGGCGCTTGAAGAAAATGTGAAACCACGGTTGGCTAGTGTTAGGGATATTGGGTTGAGGTGCCGGTTAGTCTTAGAGGTAAGTTGACTTATGAGAGATACGTTTACTGATGTTATTTTTAGTATTTAGTGTAATAGTGCTTTAGCGAAAAAAGTACTGAAAGGTAGGCCTTTCTTGCTATATTATTATAGCAAAAAAAATATAAGGATATTATGTAGAAAGTAGAGTTGAAGTCGCAGGATTTTAAATAATGTTTCTTACTATTTTACGTTTACACGCATACCGAGCGTAATTTTCGGTACTTGTACGTCACTCATTTGCGTTCACGGACGCGTGCACGCAAATGAGTGATGTGATGCAAGAATAGGAAAAATAGTAGTCAAAGCTTGTTGTTTCTATAGTATGTTAAAATTGTAAACAGTAACAGAATTTCACAGTAGATTTGTTCGTTATTGATTTCCCTAAAAGATCTAATTCACAATTCACATCAATTTCACAGGACATATCTACCCTCTCCCCAAAAAACGTTACAGACGAGGTCCGTTCCCTCCTCCTTCAGTCTCAGAGCTACGCCATCAAGTTTCCCTCCCTGTCCTCCGAGCTATCGACCCTAACCCTCGCTGCAGAGGAGAAGGAGGGCATACTGTACAACCTCACTCCGGCGTACAAGCAGAAGTATTTAGATGCCGTTGAAGAACATGTACAACAGTTGGGAGAGAAAGCGAAGGAATATAAAAAGTAAGTGATTCTTTTAATAAATGTGTGTCAAGTAAATTGATGGATAATATAAAAAGTTTAATTTTATGGTAGTTATGGTAAGAATGGTAAACATTCCCTATTTTAACAGAAGCAAAAAAAAGTGTATTTTTAATTGTATAACGGTAAACAATTGCCATCTCCAAAAAAATTTGCAATAAACACATGCAAGTGACTGATGACTTTTTGGGACAAGGATATATCTGCGCTTGTGTCACCAATTAATCTTATACTTTAATCTTGGAACTCGCTCGCTCAACAACAAAAACGAAGGCTCTTCAATTTATAGATTCCTTTTATTTTAAAACCGACTATTTTTCCTCGTCATCCACTCAAAAAAAACATTCTGGCAAAATAATAACATCAAAAACAATCTCTACCCAGTTTATTCGCGGGGTCCCGCGCGGCAGCATCCATGGGTGTAACAGCAGCACAAGCGTGGTCGCGCGTCGCCACCCACGTCAAGGAAGCCTCGGACGCGGCCGACACCGCCGCCCGGGCCGCGTCGGCAGCCGCCTCCCTGGTGCAGGGGAATGTGCCCATGGCGGAGACGGCTGCCAGGGGGAAGAGTACGTCTGAGGACCTGGAGAGGAGAGGGGCTGCTGTACTGGCTAAAGCTGAAGGTTAATATTCTGAAAAAGTTGTATAATATATGGGGTTTCTCTGGTTTCTCTAAAAGTTAAATGTTTTCTTAGTTTTGATACATGAAAACTACCTATGGATATTATGTTTCTGTTTCTTTACTCTCATCTTCAGAGCTTTATCGGATTTTAAATTATTTTGTGTCTGATAGCCAGATTCATGATGAGACTATCTAACATTATGCTATACATAACAGTAGCGAAGTTGCCATCATCATGAGTGAACAGTTTTTACCAAGTTTATTTGCAGGTAATATAGGCTTCAGGAAACTAGTATTTAGATACAGTCGAAATTATTATCATTTTCGCTACAAGACCACCTACCACTGCATTTTTTTATAATAGACGGGCCGCTGTCGAGACAATGTGTAAATGGGGTTTGGCTAGTCAAAGTAAGACTGCGGTGCCCCATCACAAACCATGGTACATTTGCTCCAGTGCCCTCTGTGTCCCACAACCTGCACAACTGAGGACCTTAACTTTACTTAACTTATTTATGCAATATGGTGAGTCGTTCACACGACAGAAGAATTTATATAATACTACCTCTCTTCTCCCAGAGCTACGCAACCAGCTAGAACACCTTCGCCGTGGAGCAGACATAGTAAGCGTAATACTTCGCGGCCTCGGCTGGCAAGAACGGGAGCTAAGCGGTAGACCTAAAGCCAACGTCCAGGAAGTCCTATCAGCTGCTAACGAGCAAGCAGACCGGGTGTTTGCTAGTACCAGGGTGTTGTATGACGAGGCCAGCGAGCTCAGGAGACGGGTCCGGTACCATTTGAGGAGGCAGCTCACTGAGTTGCAAAGGCATGGTGATACGGCGCTTGGCGCTGCCCAGGAACATGGTAAGAGAATGTTCTAGAAAGTTTTAGCATTTTGTACTAGGTTTCTGTATAATATGGAATCACGCTTATTACTTATTTTGGCAGTTTTAACTTGATGGCTTTATTGTTTGACCTTTACTATTATTATTTAATTTTGAAACTTGACTTACCTTCGCATTGTCAACAGTCTTCTAAAGCTCCTAAAGCGTGATATTAGCAACTTGCCAATGTCATTAATTTGCTCTCTCATTTTTCACGTCGTATATTTTTAGTATTAAGAAATGGAACTGCTATTTAACGGTTACTTTAACTAATTCTTATCATACCATATCTAACAGAAATACATAAAACACTATCTAAGATTGGGAAGTCAACAAAACCACCGTGAACATAAAACAAAAACATATTACCATATTTAGCCAAATTCTTATTTATTCATCATATTTTCGATCCGTCAGTATCTCAGATCCGCGGCAACACAGTCCGTGGCGCAGAAACTGCAGATGCTCTAGCGGCTGCAGCAGCAGCGCGTGCCCGCCAGCACGCGGCGGCCGCGTCCACACTGAACCCCGCACTGGCCGCGCTACGAGACAAGGTGGCTAAGGCCAGGCATGCTGCTGAGTCCGTGAGTCACTAGGATTTAACAACTATATTAAAAAAATATGGCGTTAATATTTTTCCTATATTTTGTTGTGGAACTCCATATAGATAAGCTAAAGAATCATCAGCCCTAGGCGATAAAACAGCTCTTATCTGTATTAAGTAATCAGTCATTTTTAATCACTAACATCAAGGCACTAATAATATCCGTGTAAAAAAAGCCTAATACAAAGCTCAAAAACGAGTCTAGAGATTTAGATTCTAGAACCAATGTTGCTGATTTTTAACCTTTTTATTTTTTCATGTTACATAGAATTACTATTTTAAAAATCTATTTTATTTAATAACGTATTTTTTTTTTGTGTACACGCATATCTATAATATTAAACAAGACATGTGTTGTGTGCCCCTAGATCTCAGTATCGCTAACATCAGTACCGGGCGCGCCGGTCGGCTGTGCGCGCGCCTACGCCGTGTGGCCGGCGTCGGCCGCCGTCACGCGCCTCGCACTGGCATTGTCGTTCGACGACTCTGTCAGAGATGGACCACTCATGTACTTGTTAGATGACTCGCAGGTAACTTGTTCGTGATACTTTACATCTAAAACTAGACTAAACTTTACAACTAAACTTTTCATATTGTCTTTTAAAAAAATACTACCGATTTTGTGAAAAAATTAAGAAAACTTTACCAAATATACTTGTTTCTTGATATCCATCTGATGACATTCGTAGTGTAATCAGATGGAAACCAATAAATAATTCGTATCCGATTTAAACCAATTACATTCTTCAGTATATGTATGTATAAGTAACTAACTTATTCGTAAGTTTTGGGTCATCCCACAAGATTTCAGACGAGACATCACAACTTAAATTTTCATTCACAGCAAAACGTTTTCAAAATAACTGTTGTGTGTATTTCAGGAAACTGATAGCTACATGAAGCTGTTCGTATCAAACAGCCGGTTACACCTGGTGTGGGATCTGGGCGGAGGAGAAGCGTCCATCGTTCACCCTGAAGTCTTACAACCAACCCATGATGATGCTGACCATACTTCTTATAAGATTGAAATTGAAAGGTATACTATATTATGATAACATATTATAAATATATTTTCAGGTATGTTATCTTAATAAGAACATGAGGAAAGGCCTTTGACCGGCATTAGAATGACGCAGAATAGCATTAACAGTATTTTGATATGCTAAAAGATCCATTGATGCATTATAGTTGCGCCATGAATAGGTCAATATGTATGAGTGTTCCTAAGAAGTCATTTTTCCCGTCTTTCCCCATAGGATCTGGAACACAGTGCACCTCCGCGTGGAGCGCGCCGGCAGCAGCATATCGTCAGCCAGCAACAGCAGCAGCCCCTCCGCCGTCACCCTCCGCTCGTCCCGCGTGTGGCTGGGCGCGCCCCCCGCCCCCCACGTGTCCCCCGGCGGTGCTCGTCCGGGAACACTCCCGGCCTGCGTGCACGCGCTGTACGCAGATGACAACACGGTGGGATTATGGAACTTTGTACATCAGCCTAAAGAAGCGCAGTGTACTGGGTGTACGCAGAGGTTAGTTGACTTTGTTTTTGTTTGTATTCAATCTACATACTTTTTTGCATGTGCTTAATAAAAAAAAATTAAATTTTTGGGAGTGATGATGTAAGATCGCGTTAAAAAACTATAAAATTGATAGAAATTTTAAAAAGGTCTCGGAAGTGATATTTATAGCAACAATACTACATTTTGAAAACAATTTTGCAGATTATGGTCCATAAAACTAACCACTGCGAAATATTCTCTAAATTAGTAAAATAAATATAATTGCAATAAAAATTCTTTATAACTTTGAAGCCTCAAAACGACATTTGTAGTTAAATCACAACCATCACATACATAAAAAATTTTAATTCAATAGCCATTAACAAATTCTCTTGCACCAGATGGTACTCAAGCCGCGGCGGCGAGTCGTCCCTGGTGTGGTTCAACGGCGGCGGCTACGTGGAGCTGCAGCGCTCCCGCGCTCGCCCCGCGGACCGGAGACAGTTCAGTGTGGCCTTCACCTTCCGCACCAGGGATGAGGATGCGCTGCTGTTCATGGCACTTGATACTGCTAATGTAAGAACTATAAGATTTACTGATACTATACAAATGTTTTTGAACACTCCTATCTATCGTTGATTTTGTCATCATGACAGCATGTTGCACGAGATTTTAATATATGGCAAAATTGAAGATCACTTCCAAAATGTCCCGATATATCATATAATTTTTTTTTATTCCTATTTTGATTTAGGACACGTTGAAGGTGTACCCCTGTTTATATTTTACTAACGCTAGTTCGTGAGTAGTGACCGCCAATCTTACATAAATATAAAAACGAATTTTGTCTTCTTAGAACCGCTCGGTGTCGGTGTACCTGCGCGAGTGCCGCGTGGTGTTCCGCGTGGAGTACGGCGGCTCGCGCCTGCACATCGCGGCGGCCGGGAGGCACTGCGCCGGCCGCCCCGCCCACGTGCAGGCCATCCGCGTGTTCGCCAGCAACAAGCTCGAGAAAGGTACTGTTTACTAGACTGCTCCAAAACGCTCTTTAATATAAAGTATTCTCAAATGAGTACAGTTTTAGTCTATCAGTGCCAAATAATAAATTTGGCTGACTATTTCACCTGTATAACGCTATAATTATAATTAGACTCCTAAATGAGACATAGGATATGTTTTTGATTCGGCTAAGACTTTAATTTAAATGAAACATGGACCTCACAGATAGGACACACACTTTCTTGGTTTACTTTAATTTTGCGGTCATAACAGCCGTATTTCGTATTCTAAACATTAACTTCTTATTTAAAAAATCTTTTATCTTGTAAAGTATTGCATTTTTTTCTAAAACATATACGTGAGCCACGATCGGCGTAATAAGTTGGTCCTATGGGCAGGCAGTCTGCGCGTGAACGGCGAGGAGACCCTGGGCTCCCCCACTCCCCCCGTGCAGTCGGCCGCGGCCCTCCCGGACCTGTCCTCCGCCCCCTACTGGGTGGCGGGGGTGCCCCCCGGACACGCGGGGGTCGTGGCTGAGCGGGACATGCCCGCGCCGCTGCTGGGCTGTGTTGGCGCTGTCACGGTGGATAGATCAGGGTATGATCTGATGGATGCACCAGCTAGACATGGTGTGGAGCCGAGGTGTGGAGAAAGAGTAAGTTCTTTAAATATTTATTTAATAATGCTAACTGTATGTAAGTCAAGAAAAAGTATGTTTTTATAGCACTTGTGGTGGTAAAGAACAGCGTATTGCTTAATGCCTATTATTTCCAGACATATTTTCATTATACGTTCCCAAAAAACTTTACGCTATGAAGACAAATAAATGCCAACAAGTTGATTTTTTTTATTATCTGTCAGCATTTTGGATGTGTCATGTAGGTACACGTACACGTATACGCATACGTACAATATTATTTATTTATTTATAGACAAGAGTATCGGTAATAAAATGCCTTTATTCTACATAGCAACTGTATCTTACTTTTCCCCAGACACTCCGCTCAGCCATAGTAAAAGGTGCAGGCTACATCGAGCTCCCCTCCCCACTGCTCCGTCGCAAGGCGTCGCTCGGTCTGTCGTTCAGAGCGAGAGCGCCGGACGGAGTGCTGCTCTACCGAGCCCCTTCTAGCGAAGACAATGAGCTCGATGATGACGAGGATAAGCATTATTTAGCACTGGTCATGATTGATGGTAAGAAAATAATCTACTGAGTAATACATAGTATTACTTACAAAAGCATAATAAAATATTTTCATCTAATGTAAAAAATAACACCTTGTTTCCACGTCAATGAGCTGACCAAAAAGTAAATCAGTTTGAATATAGTCCAATATTTCAACGTGAATAGTTGGTAAACCAATATTAATATGTTTTTCCTTTTACAGGTGAATTACAAGTGGCAGCATCGGCTGGTAAGGAAGAGTTACGATTACGAACAAACGGCACTAGGTTTGATGACGGACGGCTGCACACTGTCAGGATTGTACGCATGCATAAACAAGTAAGTACACTATATATTTTTAAAAGTGATATTCAGTGGTATAATATCACCGTTACTAAACCGAAAATAAACGAAAATAATGATACCCACTTTATATTTGGGTGAAAAAAAATGCCATCAGGAAATCAGTTAACTGGCCAGCGCGGCTCTGCTTGCGTACAAACTTTCATCTATTTATGTATAGGCTGGTTAGGTAAAACGTAACCAACGCATTTGCATTCACAACACAAGTATACTATTTATAATACGTACAACTAACCCGTCCATATTGTTGCAGCTAGAACTATGGGCAGACGAAGAGCGGCTCGCATCAGGAGCTCTCGCAGGGAACGCGTTCCCGTCCCGCGCGGGGGGCTTGTTCCTGGCGGGGGTGCGTGACGCGCCACCCGCTACTGTACCGCTCAAACCTTTTGTGGGCACTGTCGCCGATCTCATAGTCGACTCACAGTAAGTGTAGCTTCAGTTTTGTGGGGATATTCTTATAAGTACACTACACTTTTTTCCATATTGAAAAACATAAGACCTCTGAATTTGAGATACATTAACTATTGTTTTCCTCGTTTTCCAGTGCTAATTTTCCATAATTTTTAAAACAGCTAATTTCTAAACCTTTTTTTATGTTGAAATAATGTGCGATGTTTGCTGCTGTAACTGCTTGTACGGGCTAAATTATTTTTACATAAAAATTCTAATCGACTTTAGGTACATAGAAATTCTTAATAGTCTTAGAATGAACGTAAAGGGCCCAACTATACTATGTAAATCAAATAAATAAATTATTGTTTAAGTTTGAAATCTTAATTTGTAGATTAATCGGCCTAGAAACAGCAGTAGCGTGGGCAGGTGCTCGGCTAGGACGTGCAGACGACGAACCTGCTAGCATTACGAGAACTGAACCACATTCGCTACAACAACAACCTAGCAATAGCGCTGGATGTACCAAGGTATTTAAACGACTGTGTAACTTCATTTAAAGTATATAAGTCAGCTTTATTTGAGTATGGTGATTATGATGGATGACATGTTATAAAAAAACATTAATATATTGCGCCTTAGTGTACTTACAAATAATATAAATATATATTATAATAGAAATTAGTTCTTGGAATGAGATTTAATGACAATGATTTGGCAATAGTATTTAATATATTTGTATTGTACTATAATGTACGAATGTTGTGTATTTTACATGTCTCCTCGTAGGACAAAGCTGCATTAGCTTATTCCCATATTAATAACAATGTTTTTGTGTAACACAAAAGTGAAAAAGATACGAACCAACAAATTCACAGATCAATTTTCTCCCCAGACATCATCATACACAGTGGAAGCAGGTGCTGTAAAGTTCGGCGACGTGGCGCACTCACACGCCACACTCAAGCTGCCCAAGCGCACCAAGGAACTCGCGCTCACGCTACAGTTCCGCACCTATGCCAACGATGGACTACTTGTTTTTGTACCGGTACATACATACACGCAGATAATTGTGGCCCAAAGAAGTTATGTTCAAATAAAATCGTATAAATGAGTTTTATTGTGAAAGAATTATATTATCAGAATCAAAACTTAAGTTTTACCGGTTCAATATGATTTTACTCAATTATTTTTTTATGATATATAGAAAATGTTATTTTGTTGACCCAAATACTATTTTTTTCACTCTATATACCAGTGTCTCATAAGCAAATTTAAGAAATATTGTCTAATAAACATATCAGGGCATTATTTTTTCTCAGATTATGCAAAAATCAGTGGCATTATTTTTTCTCAGATTATGCAAAAATCAGTTTATTAAATTGTTTATGTCAAAGATAATATATATCTTTAGCAATATGTTTTGCCTTTGTACAGGGGTCAAAGAACAAAGCCAAGCACTACGTGGCGCTGATGATAAAAGAAGGCAAGTTACGTCTCGTGGTGCGAGGGAGGAAACGGAAAGAAATATCGTTGACACCACCCGTTGCTGACGGCACTTGGAGATCTGTGAGTAGTAAACAATGTCTTGTGGAATTGTTTATAAATTAATTATAATAAAATATGTATATGTTTGTATTGTATTTTTGTAGATAGAAATAGGTGAGTGTGGCAGTACTAACGTTAACTGTTCTTTGGTATTTTGCCAATTTTTAAATTTTGATGAATACTGAATAGTTATTAAGTGATTAAAAATTGGCATTGTTATTTTTTCAATTTTCGTTCAATCAATCAATAATTATTACTATGATACCAATAGCTTATTTCAGAGCAGAAAAATAAAGAGTACTTTTGTTGGTCTTAGTAATAACATTCCACGTATGTGCAGGTGTCAGTGCGCGTGTCCCGCGCCCGCGTGTCCCTGTCGAGCGGCGGCGCGGCCACGCAGGCGCGCGCGCCCGCCGCCGCGCGGGCACACCGACTGTACGTGGGGGGCGTGCCCGCGCCGCCTGCACTACCCAACCTACCGAATGCGGTAACTATACATATACCATAATATAATCAACTAGACAGTCAATTTCAACCCTTTATTGTTTCACTGTAGAGGATAGTTTTTCTCTCGCAATGACAGCTTTATGGCTGCTTCACACATGCCTCTGCTATCAAATGCTCGAATGTTAGGAACAAATGACGCCGGCAAGCCGCGTAACCCACCAGCGCACCCGGCGGCCGGCACTGTGTGTGGGAGCTCTTAGACCGAGTCCACTGCGCTAACCCAGAACGGTTGGGACTTCGTATTTCTTGAGAACTGTTTTACTCCAGACATAAAAAATTTCGTCACGATTCTATAAATTGGTTGAATTTGTTTTGACCAAGCGTATTATGGTATCTTATGTCGACATTGTGTTTGTAGATTGTTCGTCTGGGCGGGTTCCTTGGTTGCGTGCGACGCGTGGTACTTAACGGACGTGCTGAAGATTTAGTACGAGACACACAGGCGCACCACGGTGTTGGACAGTGCTTCCCTAATGTTGAACAAGCTGCTTACTTCGGAGGTAACAACTGTTTATAGCATTAAACCCTTGAATTATAACTCAAATTAATTACAAGCTGGCTTGGCTTACAAGACGTGCGGCAAAAGCTGTTAGTGTGCACTCATATACGATATACCCATGCATCTTTCATTCATGGCCTATATTCATCTATAACAGATGATTAAAGTGGCGTCAGGTAGAATTTGCATTCTAGTTCGTAGCTCAAAGGGCCTATGCGGCTACTGCCACCACATTTACGGCAGATAAAAGAGTCAGAGAAAGATGAGGTAGTTGCGTCACGTGCACGCAATTAACGTGCACCAATCTTGAGTGTGTACAAAAAAGTGTTCAACCATTTCTACTCCTGTATTTTTTTATTTGTTCATTTAAATAACGTTGTCTTTACCTTATAGGTGACGCGCACGCAACATGGTCAAGCACATGGTCGTTAGTAGCGGATCAAACAGAGAGCTCCACGGAACTCAAGCTGCAATTCAGGACGAGTGAACCGAATGGAGTACTACTTGCTGCGGCTGGGTTGTTGTTGCAAGTACAAGATGGTGCCGTAAGTATACTAATTTATTTATATATTCATTACCACTTCACATTAACAGTTTTTACTATACATGTAATTTTTTTAAATAAAATATATAAAGAATATCGTAATAACAAAATAATTATGTAATCGTAATGATGAATTAATAATGAATAGAAATAGTAGGTCCCCATCATCGTTTACACAAGGTGCACAATTCGTTTGTAGGTCTTGGCATTCGTTTCTTCAACAAGCTTCCCAAGCACATCATGGATTTACCCCTGCCTAAATTCAAAGTTGCTGTTAAAGGACATCTCGTTAGGAAAGCTTATTACAGAATTGAAGAGTATCTAAACGACAATAGCTCTTGGGATTAGTCGCTCGCTTGATTAGGATTCTTTGAAATTAGGGAACTATGCTATAAATTGTATAAACTCAGTAGCAGTAGGTCTAAATATTGTAAAATATGGGCAATTAATGATGCAAATAGGTGATGTTACGTACAATTTGATGTTATTCATAAAACTGTCAGTTTTTTTTATAATGTTCACAACCAGTGTGCTCACTTGCTGCCCATATTCTTATTATCACATGCTAGTAGGTGCTCCCAACATACGGTATGATCAGAGACTAATAAATAACCTAGCTAAATTCATTTAACTTAATTGACGTTTAGTCTATATCGCTGATTGTTGGCAGCTCCTCGCATGATCAATTATTGTATCAACCACATTGTAAAACTTTTGGCAATTGAAAAGAGTGGCCGTGAGTTTCTCGCTAGCTCTTCTCATAAGGTTCTACCCCCTTTCCGAGCTAGTGGTAGATTCAGTAATTGTAACGACTATCATAAGTGTCAATATTTGACCTAAATGAATAAATTATTTGATTTTGATTTTGAATAGTGTTAGGGGTTGCGATTGAATGAAGGTAATGCTCACTGGCTGTTGTAATTAATTGTTTTAAATATGTATGTTCTTTGACTTTTGTAGTGTTTTGGTAGATTGATAGCGGTTTTTCTTTAAATCTGTGTGATGTCGTTACGGTGCAGAAATATCTGGAGGAAAACGTAATATTAATACGCGTACGGCCAGTTTCCGAGATGACATTTCTGCTGTGATCATTACCCGTGGTGACAGAGAAACATATCTCATACAAAGAAGTTAGCTATTCATCATGATAGAAATGAATATTGCGGTCATTTTCGAATAAAAACGCGAGTTACGAATCCTGCATCATCGCCGTATCGTTTGGCAAAAGATGTTTTCTATTGAACCTGTCGGCAGGTGGTCCTGTCCCGCCAGACAGCGGGCGGGGAGCGGTCCCGCATCTCGACGCGCGGGGGCGGCGGCGCGGCGTGCGACGGCGGCTGGCACGCGGTGCGCGCGCGGCTCAGTGCGCGCGGCCTGGCGCTGCGGCTCGACGCGGGCGAGCTGCTCAAGGACGCGCCGCCCGCGCGCCTGCTGGACGACAGCGCCGACCTGCCGCCGCCCGCCACGCTCTACATAGGCGGCGTGCCTGGTATGTAGCACTAATGTCATATGTTTCAGGGAACTTCACTATATGAAGTGGTCTTTTAATCCAGCTGACCTGCCGCCGACGACAGTGTCAGTAACCGGCTTAGCCACTTGAATATAGTGGCGTAGCGCGCAAATAATGTTATGGGTGGTTAAAACGACTGACAACTGAAATAATGCTAATTTTTACAAAAACCGCCAGTGCGTGCTTGCGACACTGTGTATAAGACCTTAAGACTAAAATGTTTAAACACAAGCGTGTACCTTCCCCGAAGGACCGTCTACTGCAACGTGTACGTGCACGTGCATGGTTCAACATTAACTAATACAAAAGACTACCAATGACTCCCAACAACTTGAAATAAATGGTATATTCCCAATTGTCCCCTCTAACACTGTCCCCCAAGGTAACAACTGAAAATACAAGTAGGAAGAAAGGTTTGAGGAGACAAATTGAAATACACCATTGATCTGAATCAAAACTAAAGACTAATAAATTAATTGTATTTTTACAGAAGGGGTATTAGAGTCAACGGAAGGCGGCAAGAACTTCAACGGTTGTATCCGTGATGTATCTGTAGGCGGTCAGAAGCGAGGCTGGACGGACATGGAGTCCATACACAACGTGCTGCTCGACTCGTGTCCCATACCGGAGTAGTAGGGTATACTAAAGAATAGGGTTTAAAATACAAAGATACTGTAGGCAAGCGCAGACATACACATATTTTTTTAACTTTATAAAATGGTTGGTTTGGTTAGCCAATGAAGAAAAAACTTGACTGCCATGTTTTGGTAATACTATAGTTACGTTGCGTATGAATGTACCGATGACTGACTGTCATTAGGCTACAGAAAAGATATCTAACCTCCATGCAATAATCATTTTAGTTTTTTTGTGTTAGAATGTTGTCAGAGATTTGCATGTTTGTAAAATATCATACTTTAAAGGAATAGTTTCTTTCCTTTATCTTGGCCGATTTTTTCTTAAATTAGCTGTTGGTATGTCTGCACTTGTCCTCAGTAAAAACAAAATAAGGTGCCATTTCTAGTGTTCCTTAAACCATAATACATAATTAAATAAAGGCTGAATAACACTTAACTCACTGATCAACTACACAATAGAATAGAAGTCTGTAATGTGCCTTACTATGTTAATTGTTAAGTAATTACCGAAAAGTGCCATTTATATCTGTATTCATAACAAAGGCTGAATCTTCATTGTCATGACAAATAGAACATACTAGAATGTGTGTAGAAAAAGTTATTATTGAGTTTAAAATTATTAGAAAATTTTAACTTACCTTAATTATAAAAATAGTGCAATAATTTTCTCTTTTTTTGTCAAATGGATTATGGTCAATTTGTAAGCATTATTGTTAACAAATTGAGCCAAAAGAAACAAATCAATTAAAAAATTTGTAATTATTGACTATTTTAATAAGTAAGCAAGTAGCTATTCAATAAATTGAAAATTCTATAGGAATATTTATAATATTCTCAGTTTTAGAACGAACCTTTCATAATATGAATAAGCATAAAAAGTTTGATTGATTGATTTTGGACCCCTAAAGCTTATTCAAAGAGGCTATGTAAATAATATAGGTACTTAATACTAATACTCCGTGTATATAGAGTACTTAATATTGCACCAGTATTGCTATCTTAATTGTACATAATAGTTAGTACTTTAGTTGTTAACTATTAGAATATATTAACAAACATTTTGTAAAGTTATTTAGCGAGAATTGACTAAAATTTGTACTTGAAATAAGTTAAATACTGTCTAGTATCATTAAAAATATATCTGGCCAATAAAAATCGCAAAGGCAAAGCGACTCTCGCTTTTACCACCAAAGGCTTCGCTTATCTATCTTGCTAAGAAAAATCTCAAGATTTTTTTATTACGAAATAAAATAGTAATTCTCGCTAAATATACTATGTAATGTCAACATTTTTATTAGAAAGTTTTGTACTTATTGTCATCAAGACATCATACAATTTGGCTTTATCTTATGTACGAATAATAATAAATAACATTGTTGGTGGTTGCTCGGAAATAGACGAAATCACAACAGAATAGTAGCCGAATGGTTTTTGCAACAACATTAGTTACAGTTAACAACATAAGTTGAAATGGATTTTTCTTCAATTTTTTCTGCATCAGGATTGAACAATTAGAATTTGCATTTAAATGTAGTCACTAGTGTAACAATACAATAGAAATAGTATTGTTTATATTGTACGTAATTAGTTATTAACAAAGTTTTAATGATCACTAAAAGATTTCCTTCTTGAAAGATTGAAAAGCGAAAAGATACGCCTTTAGTACGCACTCGCCGTATACGTCGTTATAACGCATACATTCTTGCCCGTTAGTATGTCATATACGTACACTATACGTTAAACCCAGTATTAACGCAAAAACTGTATTAGGGTCGGTTCACAGCTGACGGAAGATGCGTCGAGCGTGTCTTATTTAGTATGGGCTAATAATCTATACCGACGCTTAATCGGTCGAGTGTTTTTCTATGTATTTGTCTGTTCTCGCGTTACGCGACCGAAAATACGCGGTGTATGTTCCGTCAGATATGAACCGGCCCTTATTTTGATGTCTAATGTTATACCACTGCGTACAGTACTTATGTAAATAAATAAATAGGGATCAGCTTTAATAGTTACGAGCGATTCTGTCACAAAATATAATAATTTATTTAATAAAATCGTGTTCAGTAGTATAATTGTATGTACATAAATAAGTCACTGTATATAGAATACATATTTATTATATCTGCTTTTCAGAGGAAGAAATAAAAGCCCACTTTGGCAATAAAAAACATTTATTTCTTTTTTTCAATTCTTACATCTCTGCTTACGTAAAATGAAAGTTTGATACTAAACTACGTGCTTTTAGTATTAAAATTACATTTTTAGTAAGTTATCTTAGACCTGCTACGCGATTGACTCGTTTGTGAATCAATTATACGTTAAATGTTTAAAATATCAAGTCGTTCGACTCAGTCGTGTAGCAGGCGACACCTGGAATCAAACTCCCGACAATACCCTCCGCTTTCCTTCACCTAGCCAGTTCTTACAATCGATCAACGAATAGTAAAAACTAAATCGACCAACGCAGTTAGACGATTTATATTCATATCGAATTCGACTGCAAGTTACATAGCCACAACACTGGGCAACTCATTGCCAGCTTTTTTTCATAATATTTTATTATTATTTATTTACTCTGGCGACGCAGAATTGATGAGATGTCTAATTGCTCTATGACTATCAGTGTGGCTATTTGACTAAATTGGATAGATATATTAGCAAGTTTATAGTGTTGTACTTGAGTTAGTAGAAAGAATATGTTTTTTGTTATAGCAACACTGATAGTTATAGATCTAAGGTACAGCAATGATATTGTCCAGCAGACATGTTATACTTAAAATAGTCTGAATACTAAATTCTAACAAAAAGAAAGACACTGCATTTCATTTTATACACTAACTACACCTACTCGGCGTTTACTGTTATCATGGACATTTCACATAAATTGACTCCATATACATATAGTTTAGTTATACATGCATATAACTGAAATTATAAAATCTTTGGACTAAAACAAGCACAATAAAAAAATTATAAAACGTCTAAAAAATTAAGAAATAATTTGATATTGCATTTACCTTGCCAGACGAAAAAATACTATACTTTTCTACCATTTAAAACTAATAATAAAATCACATTTTTAAAAATGTTACTGTATTATGAATGGAATAGTTTTGTGAGGATATAATATAGTTATTTTTAACTATTATGGCCGAAAGAACGATGGCGTAAATGAATTAATATTATTGGAGAAATGATACATTAGAAACACACTTCTACAGTAGCTAATAAGTGAATCGTGTAAAATATATTATTACAATTACAAATTAATTGTCACGAATATTTAATTATACCAATATTTTATAATAATACGTGTAATCATTATATAATGGAAAAAATCAGGTATTTTTTTGATAATTTTGAGCAAATTCAACTATACACTATTTGCCCGCTAATAACTAAAATTGCAATATATTGGAGTACGCAATGATAACTGAATTTAGATAACAATACTTTGACCAGAAATTAAAATGGACAATAAGACAAACTAATTTTATAAACGAAAACTTATCTGGTCAATTTAAAATAAAAATACAAGATTGACAACAAAAATCAGTCAGTTTATAAAAATGCCTGATTTCCATAGCCTTTTTTTGGTCATAAATGGACGATACAATAACGATGAGGGGGTAGGCAGAGTGACCAGCGCCACGGGCGAGTGAGTGAATGCGACGCAAACAATGTATAACTGTCTTCTATTATATATTTTTTGTTTATTATATATTTACTACCTTCGCCGATACTCAGCGCGGCTGCCATCTGAAACATTGACAAATGTAATTAGAAACTGATGATATATTAATTGATGTTCTTAGATTTTGAACACATTCAGTGCCCAGAACCCGATTACCGAGTAATAGATTGTTAAGCCGACAGTATTTTACCGACATTTTTTTTATTTATTCAACTAGAAATAAGCGATGAAGTCAGACTTATCGCGAGAATATCAACATCAATGCCATGCCATGTGAATTGTCTTCTAATTCTATATATTCTTTTCTTCAATTTCCCATAAATTCTGGTATATATATATCGTAGCTTAACATATATCCTATAGTTATAACGGTAGTGTACACTGACCTTGTATCTACATGGAGAGGTACCCGCGCGCGGCGGAGCGCCTGCGGCCCACGAGGTAGGCGATGAGCACGACGACCACGAGCCCGCCCAGCGCGCACCCCACCGCGATCGGCACCGCGTCCGGCACGTCGCCGCCGCCGCACTCGCGAGCTGCAATATACGCATGATGTGGGTTCAGATATTGTTTATTATTACAAAAACTTAGGCCCACTTTAATGGTAGTAGGTCACGAAAACAAATATTCGTTGATATCTCATCTGTTTCTCATCACAATTTGATTTGTTAAAAAAAGTCGGTCGAACTATGGTACAAGAATGTAAGGTATGCTTATCCATTACAGTAAAATAAAATCGAGCATGGCAATAAACGAACTCCTTCAATAAAAAATCCTTTTCGAAAGCATAGTTTTTTCTTTCATTAGGTAAGTGGTTAAAGTTCTGCTTGTATTCCTATCACACATAAAATAATGTAAGGCATTATTCGGAAGTTTCAAATCACTTTCTATGCTTAGATGGTGAAGAAATGCGAATGTACGCTCCATTCTGAGTTTGTCAACGAAAAAGCAATGAAGATCCGCATTGTTTATAATATAAATTATGGAAAATATTCTCTCCTAAATACATACAATGTAAAATCCAGATGATACAATAATATCAGACGATATCTGTTTGTATACAACAAGATATGTTATAAATTGCGTCGCATTAACATATAACATACGAACACGTGTCGTCACAGAACAATGATACGATATACTATCACACGCACTAAAGGTCATTGATTAACACCTGATTATAAGAACACTTACTATATTTTAATATTTCTTTTTGACTTTAGAGTACTAATTAATCTATACTAATATTATAAAGCTTAAGAGTTTGTTTGTTTGAACGCGCTAATCTCAGTAACTACTGGTCCGATTTGAAAAATTCTTTCAGTGTTAGATAGCCCATTTACTGAGGAAGGCTATAGGCTATATATCATCACGCTACGACCAATAGGAACAGAGCACCAGTGAAAAATGTTACAAAAACGGGAAAAATCATGGCTCTCTTATGAGACGCAAGCGAAGTTGCACGGGTCAGCTAGTGTTTGATATAGGCAGTATATGTCAGTAGACTTTCGTAAGTACGGTCTTACGTTACTTTCATAATTTGGTTTCTTCGGTTTTTAACGTGAAAACAGATGAAACGATTTTGATGAATCAAGGCATCGATATAGACCTAGATATTTTCTTATGGGCCCGCGAACTGGAAGGTTAATCGAAAAATCCTATAGTCGGAGATTTTCCTCAGGCACCGGTTAGCTATCTCGCACATCTTTTATGAAAACGCAGTCTAAATATGGCCGGCACCCATCGATCATTGTTTATGCGCACGCGACGCGAAGCGATAACGATAGTATGACGGGAATACAGCATAACGTTCGTATTATATATTATTTATAATTTATTATCACTAAATGTGAATGTACGGTAGTATATATCCTGTTTTAAATATTTTTATTACAACCGTTACAAATAACATACATCCATACATAATATTTAGCCTTTTATATACGAAGATGCATTAAATATAAGTTTCGCCATTAACAATGTAATTCCCATGTAATAGGGCCTATTGCCAAGTACTGGGCCTGTTGCCCAACTCCGGGCTACTATTGAGAAATATTCCAAAATTAGAAAAGACCAATAGCTCTTTGCCCGACCCGGGAATAGAACTCGAGATAATCGTTATATGCAATTGTATGAACAACAGATTTGATCTCAAAGGCAGTTATATAACAGTATTACTATCAGGATAATATCTTCATAGTCGTGTTAATAGTAAATAATGACTAAGTATTATATTTCATTATCTACAATACATAATTTGATAAAACACTGCACAAACAGAATCCGGAAGAGATTGTTCTCATTATTTATGATACACAATAAAAACATAGCACAAGTTAAACATTAATAATCCTCTAATTTAATACTAATTAATATATTTTCTTGCAACAATTAGCCTTGTGTGAATTAATCAGAGATAGCAGGATCTTTTTCATAATACATAATTAATTTCAGATTTTTGCTTATTATCGTCTTCTTAGAAAGCACTGAGTAGTAAATAACAAGTTGAAAGTCTGACTTACAGCAAGAACTTTTGACTTTTGAAAGTAAACCAGGAATTAATATTACGCCATGTAGCAAAGATAGCATTAAAAAAACCAAACTTCGAATGCCTAAAATAGTTTTTCAAGCCGTAAATATCCTTAAAACAGACTTGGTGCATAGGCCGATTCAAGGACCAAAGGGGAGAAGTGTTCCCTCCCCTAAAAGGCATCTTAGTAGCACCACTTCAAAAGGTGACGGCCACGCAATGTTGCCTTTATGAAACCCCAAAAAAATATAACTTGGATCAGTCACTATTAAGCTGGACTTAACGCCTAACCCTTAAATCACGAGAGCAGCACCTGGAATAACCACTGACTTTGCGGTCTCAAGATCTAAAACCCTCGCATTACGAAGTACCCTTACATGATCGAGTTCTGCACTTGGATTAACCACTGGACGTGGTGGACTCAAGACCTAGCCCCCTCGTCTTTTGAACCCAGCAGAAGAACAGTATTACAATATCTCCACTCACCAGCACTGAAGCCCTGTCCAGGTGCGCTGCGGTAGGCCTCCTCCTGCAGGCTGGTGAGCATCAGCTTGGCCACCACGCTGTTGTCCGTGTCGTCCGAGGTCATGTTCAGCTGGGTGAGCGTCTTGCACCGGTACGACGTTGACAGAGGAGTCTGCCATTCAGGACCATGGTACAGCTGGATTGGGTTTGGTGATGCTGAAACGAAAATATGTGTTGTTGGAAATCATGTTTGGATTAATTTATTTGTATTTGTTGCAGAGAAACTTTTTCTTTGAAGTGTCTATGTATTTCCAGACATAATACGAGAAATCGTCGGAAACCTTCTATTGTTTTGCTTTATTAGTCGAGTGTTAGCGTTAAGATTGATGCTGCAATCTTTAAGCAACATCTGTCTTTCCTAAGAATTCTATTTCAAAAATCATTTATCACTTACTTTTAAAAAGATAACTTACATGCCTGAGTTTTCAAGTTTTCTAGAAGCAGTAATTCTTGAGAAAAACTAAGTATATCGAGCAGCTGGTCATTATGGTAAACTCAAGAAATCCTTATATTTCATGAGTAGAACGAGAAGATTTTTACTATGGTGAAAATAAATAAAATAGTACACAATAAATAATTTTATACTCACATCCATTAACAAAGTTATCAGGCGACAGTGAGATGTTAAGGCTCTTGACTCCATAGTTCTTTGTAGTGTCGTTCTTGTGGTACACGATGGTCAGCGTGTTGGCCACGGTCGCGTTGGGCTTGGACCAGGTGAGCGTCAGCCACTGGTCGTCGGAGCAGCTGCCGTTCAGCACCGTCGCGTTGGCGGGTACGTTGAGGAGCACGTGCCAGAGAGATGTGGCTGGAATGAGAATTATGGGTAAGTATAATGTTTAGTAGATTTATATTAGGGCAGTGAATTAGACGACAGTTTTGGTTTTATATAGAATATTTTAAAAGTTAGATTGGTTTTGCCAATGGGTGTCTTTATGCATCACGGCTGCTATACCCGTCTAGCCCCCGCTTTCTGAGGTACATTTAGCTGTAGTTTATCTATTCAATAGCGTTTAAACTGTAAAAAAAAACATAATTGAGATAAACTACCGCTAAATGTACTCAGAAACTGGGGGTGAGTAAGATAAGGCAAACCTGTAAATATTTTACTATTAACAATGTGTATTCTATGTGTTAGTGAGCATTTCGGAAAGGTCTATCATTTAGAAATTGGTGTTATATACGTCAACTACACTCCAAATAACGATAAAATAAATTGGCCAGACATACTCCCACGTATGTATATCGATAACGCATAATGATTAATTAATTAAAATACATAGCAGGCATTATTTACCACGAACATACAATACCGAAATTAACAGATTGTAATAATTTTTCATTGAAACAAAGAGCTTATCAGATAACGCGTGAGAAACAGATCCTTATCACAAGCCTTATATCTTAAAAAAATCATTTATCTTGCTTTAATTAGGTCATCAACTCACTACATGTTCTAAATAATCCCAGCGTCGACTGTCTGTCTAAAAGTGATTAACTTAAAATCTATTTATCTAGGGTGAAAACGTACAACAATATATTATTTACAACATTTAAAACAATTATTTTTTATGTTGTTTTTACCTACACATAATCAGAAAGCTTTCACTAATAGATGGTGTGATTTTTAATTTTAAATTCATTAAGATTATATTCCTTGAAAGACGATCATTGTTGAATACAACCGAAAAAAAATTGCGGACTGATTCTAAGTTGTAACAGATCAATATCAGTTAAATCCGCAAGTTAAATATTTCCTACAAAGTATCGTGTATCGGACAAAAATATCATATTTTAAAATAGATGCTATTCTTGTTTCATCTTTGACCTTTAAATATCAGTGTTCAAATTATATACATCCTAATACAGCCTTCGTCTGTGTTAATTTGACTGTTGCATTGACTGTAGTTCTCAACATTTGAAAAGTAATTTTAGACATTCTTTATACGTGCCTTAAAGCAAGGAGACAGTCAGCACAGTGTAAAGGTACAAAGCTGGAATCTGTCGCTAAACATGAAGAAATCTTTACATTAATTTTGATGCCATTCAGTTTGGGATTAATTGAAGACCTGGGACCAAACACAAGCATTTTTTTCTTCAAAAGTCAATCACTTAGCAAGATGAAGTCATTGAATTTACATGAATTTCGATTTCTTATCCCGCATTCACGATAATCTATTTAAAAAGTCCTAAACAAATGGCAACCCATCTTTAAACCACCCATTCTCCATCATCTCTCAATTCAACGTACTCTTTCCCTATTGCTCCCATAGACAACACAGTCTATCTAAAGGCTTTGCCGTTAAATATTCCACAAGTTTATTTTTAACTGATAGTATCGATTCGCGCCGAGCTTTGTCTGAGCCCAACATAGACGAGAGCTGATAGAGTCGGAGACTTAATTATCGTCGACTACCGTATTCTGAGAGCAATAATAGATCGAGATTAAAACAGTCATTTTTGCTTCAATTAGGAAATATGTACGTAATTGTGAAGTTATAAATCGTTATATAAATGAAATGGCGATGTTAGTGCGTGAACGGACTACGGCCACTTTAACTTAACCCATTACTGTCCCACTGCAGGGCAAGGGTCTCCTCCCAACCTAGGGAGGGGTTATGCCTTGAGTCCGTCACGCTGGCCAAGTGCGGGTTGAAGACTTTTTCACTAATACTTAATTGAAATTCAAATGCAACACTTGAATCCTCCTACGATAAATTGTGGGACATGTTTTCCCGTTCACTTATCAACTCAACTATTCACGTCAACCTTAGACCTCTTTTAGGTCCAAGTCGGCTTTTGCGCAATCCATTCATCCCTTTTTGGTCTTTTAGCTTACTTTTTTTAATGGTTATCTTAAAATAGAGACATTAGAAACGAAGACATAATTATGAAAGTGTCACCATCTATACTATAATACTATAATTATTTAACCCATTAATGTCCCACTGCTGGGCAAGGGTCTCCTCCCGTAATGAGGGAGGGGTTAGGCCTTGAGTCCACCACGCTGGCCAAGTGCGGGTTGAGGACTTTGCATGCCCTCAATAAATGTGTTAAACAAATTTTAGGCATGCAAGGTTTCCTCACGATGTTTTCCTTCACCGTTGGAGCATGTGATAATTATTTCTAATACACACATAACTTCTAAAAGTCATTGGTGTGTTGCCTCGGGTTCGAACCTGCGACCACTTGCGTGGAAGTGTCAACTTATACCACTCGGCTATCACTATAATACTATATAATATATAATATAATATAATATAATATAATCTATACTAATATAATAAAGCTGAAGAGTTTGTTTGTTTGTTTGATTGTTTGTTTGTTTGTTTGTTTGTTTGAACGCGCTAATCTCAGGAACTACTGGTCCGATTTGAAAAATTCTTTCAGTGTTAGATAGCCCATTTATCGAGGAAGGCTATAGGCTATATAACATCACGCTACGGTCATTAGGAGCGGAGTAGCAACGAAAAATGTTACAAAAACGGGGAAAATTTTGACCCATTCTCTTAGGTGACGCAAGCGAAGTTGCGCGGGTCAGCTAGTAATATTATAAAGCTAAAGAGTTTGTTTGTTTGTTTGTTTGATTGAACGCGCTAATCTCGGGAACTACTGGTCCGATTTGAAAAATTCTTTCAGTGTTAGATAGCCCATTTATCGAGGAAGGTTATAGGCTGTATATCATTACGCTACGACCAATAGGAGCAGAGTACCAGTAAAAAATGTTACAAAAACGGGGAAAATTTTGACCCATTCTCTCTTATGTGACGCAATCGAAGTTGCGCGGGTCAGCTAGTATTCTATAAAACTTTGTAAAAATAAATAAACAAATTATACAGAAACTCATATTTTCCTTCGTTTCGCTTCTGTTTGATATGAAAAAGTTATTTAATTTAACTCGCAGGACACAGGAGTCTGAGGTCAGTCTTTACGATACTTTTTATTTATTTAAACGTACGAGGTCACATTCGACACGCCAAGGTTATTTACATTGAGGAAGAATATTTACCAACTTTATATGCTTATCGAATTACATTTTAGATACATTTTCAGGAAGCTTTTGAAACAGGTTCTTTTGTTCATCGGTTTAAGAAACCTATTTAGTACTTTAGAGATAGAATGCAAAATTATAAGAGAAAAATTACATCGATTGAAACACATTGTATCAAAGGAACTTGGGAACTGAACATTTTGTGAACAATTTAGCGACTGATAGATAACACGATTAAATCCCTTACAAGCTGTGCCTCCTACTTTCAGTGGTATTTGTAGTGACTAACTCGTTCCCGTACTGTTAAGCGTGATGTTAGATACTCTATTGCCTTCTTCATGACTAAAGCAAGCTATCATACACTTAAATATTTTTTCATCTGACTATTAGTATCGAGATATGTACCTACAAAAAACAAAAGAAAGAAACAGCTCTACAGATAATATCTACGATGAGTGCGACCGGCCATGACCGCTTTCATCACGAATCCTTGTAATAATACCTAGCTATAAAGTATTGACAAAAAATAACACGTGCTACACGCATGAATACGATCTTGTGGTTACAAGGTCCAAATTAGGCTTACGACTGGAAGGTAGATTGTTGTAATTAAGTTGCTTAAAGTGCCTATTTTCGGTGGCCTTTATTGATCTTTAAATCTTAATCATTATCATTTTTTTAAGCTTCATAGGATTTCCCCCGATTAGGCCAATTATTTTTGTTTTGTGCCATTTTTGAACTCCAGTCAAACATGTTACTTAAAGATTCGTTTACCTACAGACCTTATATTAGATATGACTAAAGTAACATCAACCAGCTGTCAAATACCTATTGGCTGTCAAACAGCTACCTGTTTTCAAACAGCTATGTATGGAAATAACAGCATATTATGTACGATACTTTTATCCATGTCCGTCAGTTGCAAGTCCAGAACTTTCATAAAATTCTTTGTTTAAAGGATATAGAATATTGCATAGCAAAAAGACCACAAAAACAAAGCTTGAAAACACATTTTGCAGTACAAGCCTGAATAAAGCCTTTCCTTTGTCAAACACGTTGTACAAACATCAGCTGCGACAACAAACTATCGGATCGGTGTTATTTAGCGAATAAATATCAAATAAACGATATCGCACTAATAATACAATTGTGTAGTAACTCAAAATACAACTTTTATCAGAATCGACGAGTAATTTGTTTATCCCTTCCTATCATGGGGGAAAAAACTAAATGCTTTAAGTATTTAAAAAAAAATGGTATGGTTATGGTGTTAAGTCTAGATGAAGTTGTGGCGATATATTTGAAGTTATTATTAGTGCGATATGTTGTTAATATAAATAATATATCAAGTTATGTGTCATATACCAGTTGTAATTTTACACTGTGAGTGATTCATTTCCCGGTAACAGTTATTTCAAAATCATTATCAACACTTATGAGTTGTTGTTAGGTATTCTATTGACCCTTGTCACAAGATGACTCGAGTGATAACAGGACTCATATGGTTACACCACTTTTGTATTAGTATGGGTTAGTTTATCAAGAGCAATTTGGACACATTTTTTCATATATTTGCGCTACCAAGCAGTTATCTGTAAGCCGTGAAACCAACCCTTAATTTTTAACTAAAACCATTGCCCTGGTGTAACAACGCCAAGAATGCTAGGCAGCCTTTTTATACTCTAGCTCATATTACTAAACAATTCCTTCAAAACAACTGTTTCTACTAGTCTCCACATTTTAACGATAGGTAACGATAGGGATATCACTCTGAACTTTTCTTTTCTTCAGCTGATTGTTACAAAAGTAGTCACCTAATTCAATAAAAATACAAGTTTAAGTTGCCATATTAGAGGCAAATTGAAGGCTATTTTGTCAAGTCTTTTTGCTTTTAACGCCACTTTCAGTTATGAGTCAGTGCAAAACAAAATATCTGTTATATCACTATTTCAACGGTCGCGGTGACTGTGCAGAACAAAGAAAAAAACTACACTTACGAAACTAGGTTGGCTTTTGTTATTGAATTTCGGTGAGAATTGCAATTGTATGAGAGAATAAGATTTTCAGTCTCGTTTATTTTATCGTATGGTAACTGTCCCGAACCTGCACTTGGCTAACGTGGTGGGATTAAAGCCTAACCCCTCCTTTGTTCGGGAGGAGATTCTCGCTAGGCAGTGGGACAGTCATGACAGTAGAAAAATGGTTACTGGTCCCAAAGTCCAAGTCGTTCAAACCTCCCGAGAGGCCTTTGACATGGTTTAACGACTAATATCTTAAACTAGCTGACTCGCGCAACTTCGCTTGCGTCACATAGGAGAGAATAGGTGAAATTTTCCCCCGTTTTGTAACATTTTTTACTGGTACTCTGCTCCTATTAGTCATAGCGTAATGATATAATGATATTTTCAAATCGGATTTTTTCAGTAGTTCCTGAGATTAGCGCGTTCAAACAAACAAACTCTTCAGCTTTATAATATTAGTATAGATACCCGAGCCCGCTTTTCATGTGCCTTCTAAAGCACGAAGAAGTACTAAACATACTACATGTTAACAAAAAGAATTAGTGTTGCACAAATCGGTAAATTGATATGGCACGAACCGACGCGGAAAAATGCAAATAACATAACTGAGATGCAATTGCGTATGACGTGGCTTCCGGCCATAGTTTTAGTTTACATAGCAGACAGTGGGTCTTGCCTGTACACACATTCGATCTCTGATCAAATGTATGTTGGACAAAGAAATCAAATAAAGGAAAAAATCCCTTTCCTCATCATTAATAAGCTTATCAGTAATAAACAAGTTTTAAATTACATGATTCACAATGTGGGTGTATATACATTTACATACATACAGTCGTTGAAGTTCTATCACCACGTAAGTAATTTCAAGCAACTTTTCAGTACAGACAAATTTCAATTTCGTCTTTCGATTCTCTAGGCAATGACATCAAAACTGCCAAGAAATTACTTGATTGGTGATTGAACTTAAACGACGATGTATGAAATCGCGCCTTGTTCTCATAGTAGGCAGAACATGAACACCAAAGAACACCACTTGGTACGATCCTTAGAAACTTCCCTTGCTTCATTCACATCGATACATCTTGCATAATACATTTCTACTAAACATTAGTTACCAGAGGCCGCCCACGACTTCGTCCGCATGGAAACCCTTCCCGTGTAAATCCCAATCCCTCGAGAATTCCGGGATAAAAAGTAGCCTATGTGCTATAGGTCTTCAGCTACCTATATACCAAATTTCATCGTAATCGGTTCAGTAGTATATGCATGAAAGGGTAACAAACATGCATACATACATTCTCACAAACTTTCGCATTTATAATATTAAATAGGAATACCTATATCCATAGTAAACAAACAGAGTACGAACAGAATACTTGAGTGCATCGGTTCATATAATTTATGTATGTATTCAAGAGCAATCCTCCAATATCGTGGAACTTATTGACCCATGAATATATTACTGTGACAAGTTTGTTTATGTACAGTCGTTAAGGCATGAAGTCGAGGTTGCAGTTGGTGATGGGTGATTAAAGAGAAGTTTAATTTCTGATGTGATTTTGTTAAAATCACAAAAGCTGACCCCAACTTAAATTGTTTTTTTTGTAAATTCTACAGGTAGTTCTAGCAATAAACGCATTTATCCAAAACCTTCTCCATTTTATAAGACACAGAACATCATATGATTTATAAATATACTGATAACTAGTCTGAAACTATTTGGAATTTTAACGACAGTTGGTCCATGTCTACTCTTGCCTACAATATAGGCATATAACAAACGATAAACCATAGAAGTTATTATAAGGGTAGGTAAAGACTGTTAGAGGATGTTATGGCAATTAAATTCAGTCATAAAAAACCACAAGTTGTGATAAAACTCTTTTTTGTATGAGGGGAAACCTATGGAAACAAGGCATTATACGTAGGTCTATTTTGCTCCTTGCTATGTGAAAAACAACTGGTGCCTCATTTTCTATGCATAACGTACGAAAAACAAAAATACACGATAACAAAATAACATGAAATACAATGTAAAGTAAAACCAAACACCGATATGTACTCATATCACACACACACGTACATCACAAGCACGTATACACACAAGATGCGCACGCGCATGTGTGCGTGTGACCGAGTTCCTTTCAACACATTCCATGAGTCACGACAAACTGAATCATGAACAACAATGATGAATTTACATCAACATTTTAAAAGAAACATCTCGAAATGTGAAAACATTAGTACCTCGATTCTCTACCACTATCGACTACCGACAACCGGCTAGCGATCGAAATTTTGACATTTAGAATGTACTGCCAAAAAAGTTTCTACGACGGCCGTCAGCGGCGCTGATCAGATTTTCATATAAAATTTCTCGATGACAGGTCGGTAGTCGATAGTAATATAGAATTGAGCTACTGGACTGCAATTTCATTTAGAATGAAGCAAGGAGCGTTTAATCTAATTATGTGGAAAAACGATAACTAATCCAATTTAGAAGCAAGTTATTAACAATATGTATAGCTGAGAAATCTATCTAGTATGACTGGCAAACTATGTTGAGTTTATTGGGAAGAAATTTAAAACTTCGATTTGACATAATTTGTTCGAACCAAACGAATTTGATTTTCGACTCGATACTGTCGGGAGTAAGCCTGAACAACAGTGCCCTAAATCAGGATTGACTGAGGTCCACGGGTTAACGTCAAGTCCTGTAGTCGATTTAAAAACAAAGGCAAGGCTGGGTAGATCTCTTATTTGCGAAGGAACATGTTATATGTGGGACCTTTAACTGATTAAGAAGAAATAATTTTAAAGCGATAATGAGTGATGAATGATGAAATATGTTGTGTAAAAAACGTAAAAAGAAATCGATTTTTTATCCGACGATGAAACTATTTATCATCTTTAGTAGAAAAAAAGGCATTATCATTTACACAACTTATGCAAATACATATTCGCCACATTTAAGAACAAATATATGTACAACAATGTATTGCATAACTTTCTTAACAAAGAAAACATTAATATTTAAATATCAAACACTGGCATTAATAATAGTTCAAATAATGACACATGTATGTAGTACGTCAAACATAATAATATATATTACACATATATATCTTTCTCTTTCACTCGTATGCATATCTCTTTTCCCCTTGACCATCAATGAACTCTACATTAATGAAGGATGCACATATACAATGATATTTTCCTTATAATTTTGCAGTAAATTATTTTATAAGAAACTATTTTTAGCATAACTTCCCACACTTGTGTTGCAAGGGACTTTACATGAAATAGCGAAGGACTTTAATAAAGGATACAAAGTACAGTTCTTGCAGGTATGCAAAGTCCCCAACCCGCAATTGGCCAGCGTGGTGGCCTCAATGCTTAACCCCTCCCTTATTACGGGAGGAGACCCTTGCCCAGCAGTGGGACATTCAAAGTACAAATACTTTCGATTCGATTCAGAATCATATGGATTACTATCTTCTTCCCACGACTTCTGAAAAGATGTCCCGGGGTGAAAAGTATCTTGTTATAAATACGATATTGTGCTTCCAGTTATATCAACTAATCTTTATGAAACAATTTTTTTATAGAAAAGCTGTTAACGTGCAATTTTATTTAAATTCCTTAATTGCAGTTATGTTTCTATTCAAAAATAAAAGTACATGTTTTTTTAGTATTAAATGTAGTTTCCATCCATGTGCCCATATTTTTTCCATTTTGAAGATTATGATAAGAGGTATAGCAACTATGAAGTTTAGTTAAATTTAACACACGCTGTTAAATATAAAATCTGATTAAAATAATAATACAACGTTATAATTTGATCAAAGACATGGGGAAATTCGTCATAAATACAGGATACTGATGAACGTGTGATAAATTATTACCGCATACACGGACATACATAAATCCATGTCTTTTTCCTATTGGTGTAGTCGTGCGTTCAGCAATACTACACGAATAGTAGTTTAAATGTATATTTTATAACAGTTTTGTTTAAATTAGCTAAAATATGAATTATTACAAGTATCTAAAAAATTGCTCTTATAGAGATTGCTTTGCTGGGCCTTACTATGTCTGCCGGGTCCGCGAGTATATAAATAAAATAAACCAAAATTATAAGATAACAGGGATTCCTAGATAAGCCTAAAAATATAAAGTAAAGCGGTACAGTATGATGATATCAGCAGCCCTACATTTCCTTGAAAGATAAGATAATATTTTTATTAGACTTTTACTAAGCTTGAGCATTGCTAAGTGTCATTGTAACTAAACTGCCGAACAGAATTAAAACATATTTTTTCTTGTCCTTTTAAAATACATGCTGTAAAGGGCTGATGTTTTTACAACTGACTGCCTGACGTCAACCCTCATCGGGAAAATTAAAATATATTAATTTACATAGAGTAACTCTATTCAGGATACAAGTTTTTAAAGTTTCAGAGAAGATTTGAGTTGACTCGTATAACCTCTGGTAATGCACACCAAGACCATAACATTATTGGAAAATCTACAGTTAAGATCGCAAACTTACAAGTTATAGGAGTAATGCCATTGAATTTAAAGGGGCACTCAAACACATATCTTCCCAAAAAACACACTTAAAAAAAAATAAGCGGCTTAGATTTAAGCATCACTCAAATGGGAATAACGTTTCTATAACATGAACTGTTACTATTACTTGAAGATAATATTTCTGTCTACCAAGAAACTCGTCTGGCACAAAGTTCTCAAAGAAAATATCCAATGCCATCAAAAACATTCTGTAAAAACCTCAAGTCTCGCCGTAAAAAGTTGTGAGATCTATATAATACCAAGTCGATTAATCTATTTAGTCTCTACTTAAAGGACCTTCTGTCTTAAGTTGAGACTTACGTATGTTATTATCATGCCAATTTAAAAAAAAAACCTTTAAAACAAATAGACCGACCTGGCCATCGCATGATTTGATTATTAGTATGTATCACACTACACAGCACGACGAGAAGTCAATGCTCCTGAAATGTTAATGGCGAATTTGTGTTTTCTTGCGATGACCAAGTCGATCTATTTGTTTTAAAGGTTTTTTTTTTAAATTGGCATGATAATAACATACGTAAGTCTCAACTTAAGACAGAAGGTCCTTTAAGTAGAGACTAAATAGATTAATCGACTTGGTATTATATAGATCTCACAACTTTTTACGGCGAGACTTGAGGTTTTTACAGAATGTTTTTGATGGCATCTCACTTCTTTTTGTAGAGCGAACATAAGTCCAATTTGTATGGAAAGACGTTTTTTTTCATCATTCAACATATTTTCCTATGAGAATGTTGTTCAGTTTCATGGGTTAAACACCCTTACCCACCCTATACCCCCTCCCGTTATGCCTCATATAGTAGGTACCTATTTACACCTATTTATTTTATTTTCTACATCAATAATAATTCATTAACTGCAAATATAACCTTGTTATCTTATACATTTATATAGGATTACAAAGTTATTGTTGCAGTTGGTGTATTTAGAGAACTGGGCCGAAATTAGAAAATATTAAATTTTTCCCATGATAAAAACACTAAACCCTATTTGTATTCTAAAGTTTAAGCTTCTAAGTCTGCTAGAAGTACCTTAGACTTTTGATGATCGGTGAGTCAGTGAGTCAGTGAATCAGTGAGTGACAAAATTCAAAATTTTAACAAGTTGTCATTCTTAAACTACTGGTTCAAATTGACTGAAATTTTAAATATACCGTGTTTATACAATGACTGATTAGTTGCTGAAAATCCAGGCTTCTTGTTTTATCCACAACGAAATTATAGGGGTGTCAAAAATAGCCCGAATTGCTTCGAGAAAAGGATGTTACGGCCGTGCCGCTTCTTTTTTGCTCGACTTGCGGGGGCACTTCCGTGCCCCCAGATCAAATAAAGATTAGCTGCGTACGTAGTGCTTATCATCGTTGTTATTGATCGTACGTGACCGATAACGGTAACACAAAAGCATTTCTTACATTATTGTAACTTGGAAACGGACACAAATCACGAATACTTGTCCCATAACATATATCGGGACATATCTGGCGACATTGCGCGACTTTGTTTTAAAGTGACAAATAGTATGTCGAGCAAAGTCCCGCAACTAAGTTTCTCGCCGTTTCTTCTCACGAGCAAACAGTTTCAACCAGTCAAATACTTTGCAAGATGTTCACGTAATAAATAATATTTTAAATTGAATTGATTTGAACCTCGCACCACTTCTACCGATTTCTCTACGTTACATAGGAGTGGATGTTTTGTCTTTTAGTGTCCCCCGGCTTAATGGACAATAATTACTAGCTTTATGTAAAAATGAAATAAAAACTAACCTTTTTACTTTAAATTTCTATCAAGAAAGTTGTTTAAAGGACGTTCTAGTTACATAAAAACAAGTCCTACAAGTTAATAGGAGACACCAATGACGAACAAATAACCTATCTAAAAATCAATTATGTGTATATTAAGTCAGGCACAATAAGTAAATGACTAGATCAATGTTCTAGCAGACATTCTGCAATGACGATCAGCTTCAACGAAACCATGTAAGCAGGCAACTGGGCAATCGGGCTTGATTGAGGACGAAAAGTGTGTGTTAAGTACGGACCAGGACTGAGCTACTGAACCAAATTCGAAGAGATCTAGTTTGAATAGATCTAATGAAAACATAACCCATTAGTGTCCCACTGTTGGGCAAGGGTCTCTCCCTTTAATAAGGGAGGGGTTTGACCTTGGGTCCACTACCTACCAAATGCAGATGGGAATTTTGCACACCATCAAAAACTGTTTTAAAAGAACTCTCAGGTATGCAAGGTTGGAACAAGTGATAATTGGAATTATTTCTAATACACACATAACTTGGAAAAGTCATTAGTGTGTCCCCTCGGATACGAACCCTCGACCACTTGCGGGGCAGGCGCAACTGGGAACACTTGGCTATCACTGCTCTTGAGTAAACGTATAAAAAAAAAACAAATACCGGCACAAGACTCTCAAACTAACGCATCTACAAAAGGACACAAAGAGTTGCCACTTCAAAGCAGAATCAACACAATTATACTCTACTCATCTCTATATTATAATGTATTCATGAGCACTTGCTCTTTGTATCAAGAATCCCTTGCCTCGTGTGTTACGCATGACCTGTGTTAAACGTTCAAGTTTATTAACGCTTCATATTCAAGGCTCTAGTCCCACGTTAGGACCTCAACTTTGACCTTTCGAATAGGTACAGTTAGTTGCGAACATGTAGTACTTGTTTAGTAGATACATTTTTACCGACCTCAAAAAAGAGGTACTGTTTTCGGATATGATTGTTTTCTTTTTTGCTCATCGATTACACTGCCATTTGTATACGGATTTTTAAATTTCTATTTTATTACAAAGAATATACCTTGGATGCTTTTCCCTTTATTGTCAGTGCCTCGTCTAATAAATTATTAAATAGAATATTTCAATTGATTATTGTTACTTGCAGAACCTTTGATGAACACTATTATGAAATTCCTGAGCCCTTTGAAAACATTTCAAAATCAATTATTTCAATTTTCACAATGGATTATAAACTAACACAGGCCGTAAAAATGGTATTGAAATATAATAATGGAAATTATGACGCAAGATTAAAGATTTAATTTATCTCGGAAATACCGTTAGTATAGCTAAGTTAATTAAAAACGCTATTTAAATATCAATATTCTTCCGTATTAATGTTAATTTCACGGCGAATATTTGCTTAGTATTACATACATAGCCTTGCCCAAGGCCGGGGATAATCCCCTATTTACTATGTACGGTCAGCATTCAAACACTCACATACAAAATACCGAAGCCGTGTACCTAAGTTACATAGTTACAACATACAATTTCGTAATGTTTGCTCTCAATGCCTAATTTTATTGTTTTTAACTTAACAGACTCAAAATTTAGGTTCGCATTCGTTAACTCCTTTTAAATGACCAGAATTTTGAAAGCCTTTAAACGTAGCTTGGTAACGACTCAATAAAGCATCTCAACGTAAATACCAACTACGTTAAATTCAACAAATCTTACATATTAACGCCAAATGAGCCGATACTGGAGTACATACCGGTACATAAAACTATTACAGCATAGCATTGACCTTCCACAAACCTACTAAATAACAAATACTTAACATAGTTTGATATATCCATTAGTTTCATGTCGGTACATAGCCAGACAGCCAAGACTAGCAGGCGCCGACACCAGACATCCAATATTACGTGCCAGCAATAATTGAAACTGAACATCGATAATGTCGCTCTCCTACATGCTTCATATCACGCTTCTATACCCGAAGGTCTAGGAAGACATGTAATACACCATTTTGTATACTCTGTATAATATCTACGTTTTTGTTTACGTTATAAAATGAGTTCAAAGTGTTAGTACGTGCGTGATAGTAATTGTATATTGTTATTACTTGCCTGATGATAGTACTACCAACTGAAATATTACAGAGATTTTTAAAATCAATACTAATTCTATAAACGTAAAAGTGTCTGGTTATATTTAGTTCAATAAATTACTTAACAGGGATTGACATATTGTGCTAATTGATTACGTAAGTAAAGTCACGGGTTTCAGCCAGTTAACCTCTAGGTACATTACTAACGGGGACTTCAAAAGCATAGAAATAGACCGAAACGACTACCAAATTTGATCATTTTTTGATATGTTAGAGCACTTTTCAGTGCGTAGCATGAAGAATATAACACATTTCCAAAGGTATTTTATCGGGTTAACTCATTTATTGGCTTAACAACAGCTTTCTAGATTAACAACCGCTACTAAAGTACTATTTCAAAGTAGGTACCCTAGTTCCTCAGAATACTAAACTAGAATAAAAAATACCACACACACGTTAGCACACATCGAGTAGATAAGGCAGCAACGCCCCTTTATTGGCATGCATTGATAGCACAACAGAACACACTCTGTAATACTAGGTACAGTACAACTACACGACGTATGTATTGTGTACATTATGTACATATAGGTGCAGTCCACGGGCAAACAAACTGTACCTAGAGTTGTGAGTATGTAAGGTTAACGCCTTGGAAAGTTGTGGAAAAGTCCTGTTTTTTATTACTACAGAGTACCCACGTATTGTATGTTTTCGTTTTAAAAATGACTTATCTAATTAAAATAGAATAATATGTTTGTAGACTATTTTTACGTTTATAGTACAGTGAAACAGTAGGTATGACTAAATGACTATGTATTAGGTGTACATAGTTAAAATGTTTTGATCCTATTTGATTATTCAACATTAATTTTTTTACACCTTGGGTTAGATTATTCAAATTTTAATAAGCATCCCTATTTTTTTTGAAAATGAAATATAGCCTATGCTACTCGGGAATAGTGTAGCTTGCCAATGGTGAAAGAATTTTTAAATCGGTTCAGTAGTTTCGGAGCCTATTCAATGCAAACAAACAAACAAAAAATCAAACATTTCCTCTTTATAATATTAGTATAGATAGTATAGACAAATGAGAAAATGATTACCTACTAATTTCTAATTTCAAAATAATTACTCAATCGCTGTATAGGTATTCAAAGTTTGGTAACGTTAATTATTTATCCAAACATAAATTGTGTTCGAAAATGTCAGGTGCTTACGAGCTATAGGTACCTACCTACTTTATCCGTAAAGGTATTTTGTGTCGGTAAACATCAAAATTAACCTCAATGAGAGTTCCTTCCCTAACAGCAGGACAATAATAGAATGAATAATAAACTAATCATTTAAAACACTCTCCGAAATTACCAAAACCTCTAGTAGTTGTAGGTAAAAAAGCCAATAAAAAATCACATTTGATAATACGCCACAGCTTCCTCAAATCTTTGATTAACGAGTTATTCATACCGGCGGGTAAAACCATCGACACAGTGCAAGTGAACAATATCTAGTTTTTTACAAACAATACATAACGTATAACGGAAACACGATAACAGACAGGATACCTTACTTCTATGTACTATTATATACATAGAACAATACCTACATTGTAGACGTCAAATGTTTTATGGTTTTAACATGGGAACTGGGAAAATAGCTACTTGAATGAATCTTTATGAGTTGATGTAAATGCTTTACTTGAAATATCAAAAGAGAAAATGGGGAATAATATTTTGTACAAAGAGATGGTGCTCAGAAGTTTATGTAGGTATCGGGAGAATTTGATAAATTAAAATAGAAGACGTCAGTGTATTTAGACTGCTTAGCTAAAATATTGGTTTTATCATTTCCTTTGATTAGCCCAGCTAACATAAATAGGTACAAGATTTTCCAAAAAAGGTTAAGTACTAGGTTTTCTATATAGAATTTCATTATTATTAATTGTTGGTTAATTGTGAACCTGTCAACAACTCATCACAGGATTGCTTTTTACTTACATGTTTTCGCGTATACCTATAAACTGACTTAAAATATTCAGAAAATATGACGTACATTATGCTTCTGATTTAAAATGTTCGGAAAATGTCAAAGTACCTACGCAAGTCCTACGATTTTTTACAAAGTTAAAATTAACTAAGCACGTAGTGATTATTTGCTTTGATGTTCGCAAGTGCAGACGAGCGGGGTATTCCCCGGTACGCCCACACGGAACACCCACACAGAACGTGATAAGACCACGTTTGATATTGTTATAGGGGGCGAAGAATATACATTTAACTAGGCTTTACGTCACTTATTAAAGACTATTGCGAGTGGATTACGGTAGAAAAAAGATGTAGACGCATACATTCAAAATATTATCTAATTAATTAGCGTTTATAATTATTTATGACAAAGCTTTAAAAAAATATTTAGCAAAAAAATACAAATAAACCACTTTTATTGTATGAGGGCTCCCTTAATACTTTTGTTTTGTTGTTAAAGCGGCTACAGAAATACATAATTTGTGAAATTTTAGCTTCCTAGCTATTATGGTTTTTGACGCTGTATGCCTGGTGAGAGAAGAACAAACAGCGAAGGTTTATTAGGGTTCTGTTTTTACCCTTTGGCTATGGACCCTTTAGAACCCTAAAAAAATAAAGAAACGCATACACTACAATCAGCTCCTAGCGTGGTAAACTCAATGTGGGAAGAAACCTTTGTCCAGCAGTAGAATAAAATTTTCTTTTATTTGAGTATGCAGTTTTATTTTTTTAATGCACTAAAATCAAAACTTGTTAAATCAATCACCCGTCCTCAGCTAAAATCATTCGAATTGAGGTCAAATGGTTCATTATTTACTATTATCTAAATCTCGTTATCGATTTGTTCATAATTAACAGGAATTTGATAGCAAGTTTGCAAATTAGCATATTTATTATGTAAATATTTGCAATTTTAATTATAATAAGCACATTGCTAAGCTACAATGGAGAGATTGGGTGTTCGATTCCGAATTAAATAATCTCTTTGCTATGTCTGCTGCTGGGAAAGGGTCTCCTTTATTGAAGTGAGAGAGGGGTTAGGTTTATAGCCCATCTCGCTAGCTAGTTGCAGGTTAAAGGCATTGTATTCTTTGAAGAACAATTGGGTAGTTGAATGATTCATCGAAAAATTTCTTATACTTATACTCGTATGTAACTTTTTTACGTAAATAATGTTGAAATTATACCTAATTATTACAGACTAAAACATTTTATTAGGCAGTAAGTAGGCGGTAATCAACTACCCTATGAGGAAAATAATAATTTATATTAAAAGTTCCTAAAGTTGTTTCCCTTTACCGTTATGAGCAAGTGATAATTATTATTAATCACCATGAAGACTATAACAAAATTTCAAATCTTGATATGTATAAACTAGCAAACTTTCTCGGAATCGAGTCATACTACATCCCGGAACCAAACCTGTTACCAACCGATCAACTGATGACTAACCTCTCTGATGAAACATAAAAAAAAAACTAACATTTCCTTGTACAAGTAATTTTACTCATTTTATCCTCAATGCATAAACCTATTCTATTAAAAGTAAATTGATACGAAATTAAAATTTGCATTTTATTTGAAAACAAAAACATCAGATTTCCGGAACTGTTTTATTAAACAGTTGTTAAAGGCCTTTTCTTTCAAGAAGTAAACCTATAATCAATGGGAATTAAAGTAAAGGGCTTAATTAATTTCTGAGTCTTAGAAATTACTGGTTATAAAGAAAAAAAATGTCCATCTCTTGAGGAGGATACAACATTCCTCTATGCCTAATATGAGTGGAGCAGCAAATAAAAGAGTTGTTATAATAGGAAACCAATATCCGTTGTTTTTTTATATGAGTTTTAACGCTATTGAATAGATAAACTAACGCTAAATGTAACTCAGAAACCGGGGGTAAGCAGCTTAGATACCTCTGAATCTATCATTTAAATGCCAGATCGATCAAACTGACAAATATACCGACAATTTTAATTAATTTTAGAATTATGTTCCTGTTTGTCCATTTAAAGCATCAGATATCAAAATATAAGGAAACTAAAAATACACGAATCACATCGAATGCAGCACATACCTACTACAGCTATATATAGAACGATCTTATCACCTTGCGTGTATGTATAATTTGTTAACCATGCTTCAATTGTCGCGTTAAATGATATATCCTGTTATATAAAGCTGCGGTTTTAACACTTTTGAATAAGTACTGGTTAGTTTATATCAGGTAAAATTTTAACAGTTATTTCATACATTCGCTGTTACTTTACCTAAGTAAGGGGTTATTCGGCACATGTCCAAAAAGCTATAAAAATCACTTTCGTGACTTTTGGATTCGAACCACGACTTTTCACGAGTACATTGAATGTATTTCAAATATCACTTAAACCGTTGGTCAGCTAAGTAATAAAGGCAAATCTGCGTTTGGGAAATACCCGAGAAACAATTTTTGGGTAACTCCAATAACCAAGCAACAGTGCAAGATAATTTTTTTATATCTCGAATTCGCTAGCTTAAATTCACGTCATCGCAATAACTATGTATTAATATAAATGCATGAACTATTCAAAGTCCTTATCTATGCATGTATTTATAAGTATATAAGAATACGGGTCGCCTATCACGTTTGAACTTCCGCAGCCATGTAAAATGAAGGTCAATATTATTTTACACTGGCAACCCTGACATGGAATGTTAGAAATTTTATTCTATTGATTTTGTAAGTAGGTCGCTTTTAGGTCTTGTATAAATCTAAGTTATGGCTGTAATGTTGATTCGTTTAAAGAAATTCTAGCCAAAAAAATGTAGGCAAGAAATAGTTATAATAAAGGAGAACATTTGAAATATCAACCCTTGCCCTTAACAAAAGGCAAAACGAAATCTAAAAATTCTACTTAGAACCCTTATTTTAGTAAATCAGTTACGGATTTGATGCATAGACTTAGCTATAAAATTAGGAGCTTAATAGTCTAAGATACTAAAGGGCATGCTTTCCCAACAATGTGACAGATATAATACAGAAGAAATTAAAGAACTACACATCAATAGACAACTGCAAATGGAACTTGAAGACTATATAATATAACATTAAATACTTCCAATATCATACCACTATCTTAAAAATAATGATTCTATCTCTTTATTATACTAGTTTTTAGAACAAGACATAATCAATCAAATCAATAAGATATGTTTTTTGAACAACAGTACGTAATACAAGACTGGTATCTGTTTTGAAATTAATAATAATGGAGGTCATTGCACCTTGTATCAACATACACACACACATTGAGTTGGTATTTAGCTATCTGTATGTTTAGTACAACATTTACTAATCATAATTATTACTATTATAGCTATAAAACTGACAAATGAATTTCTATCTAGAGTATAAAGTCGATGATAGTTTGTTTGTATGAGTTCATCTTAGAAACTACTGGTCCTTTATGCATGAATATTGTATTGGTTGTAAGTTACTTTGACCCTACTCATTTCTAATTCAGAATAATAGATGATGCTATGTATGGTAAATTTTTTTTTGCAAATAGTTTAATTATAAGCCTAGTGTATTCTATGGCAAGGTTTTAATTCCCTCAGAGAACTGTATAAAGAATTCAATCCATACATAATAAAAGATTAAGGAACTGAGAAAAACAATGAAAATTCCCAATTTCATTATCTATCTAAAAAAACTTCATTGAAATGATGTAGCAGACACAACCCCAATATAATCTTCATGCCCATTATCAACTACCTTTGATAACCTTTAAGTGTCTACAAATGTTTATCATAAATCATACAAATTTTGTTTGAGAAGGCATGATTCATATGAAAAGTGTCGAGAATCATTGAAACTAAGCAAAATCTTTCGAATTACTTAAAAAAACAATTATCTACAGTACTAAACTGTTAAACATGCAGCATTTACTACTGTCATATTTAAAATTCAACCATTCTAAGAGAAAATTAAAAACCAATGCTAATACAACCTTTACTGCAGTTTCCACTTCTGGATAGGTATCCATCAACTAACCAGGTGATATTTTCACAGCTACCAAACAGAACCGTACAAAAAACCATACATTTACTGTCACTTTATCTATCCGATAGGCTACCTGATACTTGCTTAAGCTGTGATAATAATAAAATGGAAAAAAAAAATAACTCACCATTCTTCACAGACTGCGTGTATGTGACGTTGAGTTGAGCAGCAAACTGAACTACGACACAAGTGATATTCTTCTCCTTGTCGGTGTACGCCCATAGACCTTGGTCTGGTGGTGGCAGGGGCCCAGGAGTAGGGGCCGGCGTTGGTGCTGGGGTTGGTGCTGGCGTAGTTGGCGCTGGCGTAGTTGGCGCAGGTGTTGTAGTCGTAGGTGGAGGTGTTGTAGTCGTAGGAGGCGGTGTTGTTGGAGCAACCGTTGTTGTAGTTGTTGGTGCAACCGTTGTTGTAGTGGGCGCTTCGGTACTTGTAGTATTAATAGACTCCGTTGTTGGAACGGGTATCACCTCTGTTGGTGGAGGATCTACAGCAAGACCTGTGGGGAGAATTTATTATTTAGATTTCATAATAATTTAAAAATATAGATGTTTTGTCATCTATTGCCTATGATTGTTCAAAACTCTTGTTTTGTTTTGAAAATGTGTACTTATTGCTCCAAATATTAACACATATCTGCCTATAGGGTTGATAATCAACAAAATTATACACTCATTTACATATATAAAAAATAATGCACTAATCATACGTAAAGGTTACAAAAATTGGTGATAAGAAAGCTTCTGGGCATATATGGGTTAAGAAAATATGAGTTTCAGGCTTATAATATGCACTGAATAGTTTTTATATAACACACTATTAGCAATATCCTCAAAACAGGTAGGTATATATTAATTGACTGAGCCATATTTTTTCCTATTACATAAAACAGATTTAGTTAATAGCTCATGTTATGCTTGCAGTGTTGTATGTCCTATTTTAGCTAAAATACATGGACAATCTACATAGATTTCCATGCAATATCCTAAGTTATATTGGTTATCAATTTTATTTGTTTTAAGGTAGGTATATACTGTTAGTGCAATGTAATGGAATAAATATCAGATTTGAGTCTTCTTTATAATCAAAGATATACCTACCTATCTATGTAATTGTCTCTGAAATGTGTTAAAATGTTCATTCAAAGAAGGACCTACCTACCTAATTGTCTCTTAAACATGTTAAATTGATGTATTTTTAACTAAGCTTTGGTTTGCAGGAAAAATAAGAACAAAATATTGGTTCTATGACTCATTTGGTTTAAAGCATAATAAATTGTTAACATTTTTTGTATAATTCACATTGACAGGCAATGGAACCAGTGAAATTATTTACAAGGTCAAAAAACACAATACAATAGAGCTATTATGCATAAAAGTAGAACAAATTAAACTTATTTTACAATTAGAGTCTTGGCAATATAACTGAGTTTATAAAAAAGGTTTTACTCAATATACTCTCTATAGTTAAAATTTTTTTCTTGGGATTACCTGTATAGGTATTCCTTTTTTGAACTTATTAAGTTCAAACAAACATGGATTAGGTAACAAGGAAAACAGAACTAGGTTTTTAGGCAGTAATGAGATTAGCGCTAACTGATTCAGTATCCCGTTGTAAAGATACTCAATTAACTAATAAAACGAACGACATAACATAGCAACCGACGGTGGGTACATTTTTCTAGAACGACACAGAACGACGGTAGTGCAAAACCGACACTTTTTTACCTCTAATTGCGCAAATAACGCCCAATCACGACAACAAAGCGCTCAAACGGTGCACTCGAACCGACATCACGATAAAAAGCAACAAAGAACGTATTGCAACATAAATAGTTTTACGGAATACAACTTACCGAGATGAGAACAACTGCATATTACCGCTAATAACAAACAAAACCTGAGACGAGACATTTTTTCAATAAATTACGACGCAAAGTCCTAGATAAGAGCACACCAACTGTCCCACAATTATAAAATGCGGTGCAAATAAATGATACGACGATAATCCGGTTGAGGGGAAACGTCCACGGATACGGAATGTCAATTGAAGACAGCTGAGCTGGGTTGCCAGCTTTGACTTACATAACCTACTATTATTTACGAAATGAGTTTAGATCATTTATAATTTTTATTTCAAATTACTTATAAATGTACAGAGTCTATTTTTCAAAGTTATTCGTATCTCAATTAAGTGAAAAGTGATCTGTCTAAGGGAAAACTCTGTCTATAAAGGATAAAACGCTCTTCCAAAACCATAAAATCAATGAAAATGTTAATTTTTATAGGTCTGTTGTTGCGAAATTGTTATCGTACCTAAATTCATTGCTTAAGCACAGTCATTTGACCCATAAACACTATTCTTTTCAAAGGTCATGTAATTGAAATAATAATGTTGGATCCTCGAAGAATACACAAAGACAGTTCAAAAAGACAAGTTTTAACAAATGGGTACGGCACTTAATGTATGGTATAAATAATTTTCTACTATTTTAATATGATTGGAGGCTGGCAGCATTATTAAGAGTTTTATGTTGGCTATCACGCACATACAAGTGGGCAAACTCAGCATAGAAGTATATGCGTCTCTTTCTCTTAACCGGCAATCAGTTGTTGTTAGACTGGGACAGTCACAGACGATGTTATGATATTGAAGATTAACAAGTTTGTTTTGTATTTTGGAGGCAAATTTTAAAATTCAATGATTAAAAATCCAAAGCTATCAAAATTATTTACAAAACACTGACTTTATTTTTGAACAGCAAAGGTAATAAAATATTATTCTGGATTATTTAGGTTACAGCAAGAATGAAATAAACCCATGTTTTAGAGATTTTATTCACAATAAGTCACATTCACATAAAGTAGGATTTTGACAATAAACAATCGACAAACTTAACACATTTTACACACAACATAAATTAAATATTTACAGATCTTAACCTGAGTAACAGTCTATGGTAAGGATTCAACACAGATAAATTATTCATTTAAATTTTTTTTTTCTGGTTTGACGAATGAAACGAACAATATCTATTTAGGTATTTTTTTTTTATAAAATTTGGCATGCTTTATTAACAAGAGGTAGGCTGAAAGGCTCATAAAGTATCTTAGTTTTTTAAGTTTAATGGCAGTATATAAATTTTTTGCTGGTAAGTAGCATTTTACGTAATTTGATAATTTCTGAAAGATTAATTATCAAAATCACAGAAACACCTACCACATAGAAATAGAATACGAGCATATTTTGAATAACGATACTTATTTGTAACAATTATAATTGATCTTTTTACTTATTTAGAGACGAAAACTTACATAACTAACATTCAACTGCTTTTATAATTTCACAAAAGCTTTTATAGGGTAGGTAAATAGGTTTTAAGTATAAATAATTAAAAAATATAACAAAATATACATCCAAGGTAACCAAAATGTGACCGTTTCGATGTAAAACCCTATTACATACTATTATATTATATTTGTTGACGACCAGACAAGTTAGGTAAGTACAAATATTAAAGGGTCCACAATAATTAACAAATTTGTGTCGCATACAAACAACAGGAAACTGTCAAATTTAGGATTAATGAGATCGCCGACAATAAAGTAAAAAAACAGGCGGTCTGCTCAGTGTTGCCAGCCTAATCAATGAACAGCTCGAAGCGCGCGCGGCCTATGCGGCTGCTACGGTCATACAAGATGTCCCGAGTCCAGATACGACACTCTACGTTGATTACAACACCACCTGAAAAAAATACAGTAGAATTGTCTCTTAAAAACATCTTAGATTGAATAGCGATAGCGAAGGTCTAATTAGCTCAAAGAAAACATGATCTTGATTCTCCAAAACATACACATACATGCATAACAATATGTGCATTAGATACATAAATTCACGCCTTCTTTCCAAGGGTAGGCATAGACCAAAGAAAGCCACATGGTACGAGCCTTATAAACTTCCTTACACACATACCTAGCTAAACATAATACAGAATGGAGTGCATTTCGTAAATGATATCGAATATGATTACGTTGATAGCAAATAACTAATGAAACTCTCATGACTTTAAATATCAAAAAGATATCCAGTGGATTTTTTAAGATAGGACTTGTAAAAATAACTTACGTCTTGGATTTTCAAAGTACACGGCGACCAAAGGCCCAGGGACTCTATCAGGCATGCTTCTTTCATGGTAAGATATACGGTCGGCAGTGTGCAGGCGGCTGGTGGGGAAGCCTGGCGGGTAGTCCGCGGGGATGTACTGGATCGGACCCAGGTTCTCTTTGTCTGCTGCGAACTCTCCCTCGCAGGATACCCAGATGAAGTCACCGTGCTGGTGCGCGGGGCGGTACCGCTGGGGAAAAAGGTACGAAGTTTATTTGGCTGATTTAAAGACTAAGGTTATAATATGGTCTTGACTCTGCTACGATAGCGTTCGTATAAGGATATAGTTTTTCATTACATAATTTCTTTCTTATTACCAGTATAGCTCAATTGAATATCAGTGTTTCAGCTACCAAAACGGCCCTTGTGGCGCAGTGCCTAAGGTGGCCACCACGCCAATAACAGTGCGTCGGGTTTCCATTACCACACGGAGCAAATGTTTATGCATCCTCAAATTTCGGCTCTGGTTGTACTTTGGGTCTGTTGTTATTATGTTTTTAAAAGTCCTCGCGACACATGAGCAATTAAAAAAGAAAATCTTGTCGAAATATCAAAACAGGTTGTCTTTTTGACGCGAAACACTAACGAGCACAGGCACTTTTCACCTTTATAATATCAGTAATTTATAATATAGTATCAGTATGAACAGCAATGTTTCCTCTTACCATAGCTTCCCTTATGTGGTGGGGCATCTCAGGAGGAATCGGGAGCGGAGAACTCATGTTGTAAGGCTCTGGCACCCAGTAGTGAACCTGTGCAATAATAAATATGAGATAATTAATACATTACGAAATACTTTATCACTTGGTTTAACATCATAAATACCGAAGATTGAAGACCTCTTAACCGAAACTTTGCAGCCAGGAATCTGATGACCTCATCGTCTGAGGAATCCATCGAATCGGTATTCTGAAAAGTTCATTTTCTGAATACAGTTGCAGAAGAGGTTTATCTGAAGCGCTTGGTACTTTAGTTTATAACAAAGCATTGTTGTCATTCAGATAAAAAAGTTTCTAAATCTCGGCAGAAGTCTCTAGATCTAAAAAAGAAATACTAAAAGAATCCGCTAGAAAAATATGGCTGAAATAACAGAAAAAAAAATCATCAGGTTAAAAACCTACTTCCTTTCTAAACACTAATGAATTAAATATTTAAAAAGATGCCGCGATATCTGATACTTCGTTTGATAAAGTGAGTGAGAGGCATAAAAAAAATAAGAAATACAAGATCAAACTACGATCTCGTCAAACCAAAAATTTTAATTTGTACAAAAATATTTCTGTATGTTTGCTGAGTATCAAAATAATTGCTAGGTGCTGTTGAAGGAAGCTTGTTTACAAAAAGTCGCAAAAATCACTAAATTGAACTTATTTTAGTCGCTAGCTCGAAACAAAATCCCAAGCGCATGCAAAATCTGCAAAATGTAGAGTCAAAGTCGCTTGAACGGCGTCACTGAAACAGACATTTTTACGGCCTCCATGAGCTTCATTCCTACACGAAAAAAATATGTTAGCTCCTTCTTTTATAGAGTTTGCGACATTACTCACATGTCCTAAACGAAGGAAGACGCAAGGCTTTCCATCAGCGTAGCCGTAGAACTGATCAGCGGTGCAGGGAGCCCACGCTCTCATGGCTCGCTCACACTCGTCCGTCCTCACATGCTGGTCGCGACGGTTGTGGATCGTGCAGGGAGCGCGGGAAGGCGTCTCGGGGAGGCTCGTCTCGTATTCTACAAAAAAGAACACAGTAATACAGTATTTTTTTTTTATATTTATTGCTAAATATCTGCTCTAGCTGTCATGAGCCTTAAGATCACTGAAGACTTACTTTTCCAAATACAATGTTTGACGTTAATTCAGCAAATCGTAACTTTTGAAGAACACTTTGATGATCGTAATTTTATTAAGATGTAGTCAAAATAGTAGCCAATAATTATTATATGGGATTAAAACTAGCTTCAAGAAAACTCTACGACTAATTTAAACGCCAGCATTTCCGTTTTCTTTTAATACTTGCTTAGTCTAAACTTTCGAAGTTTGCGTTTAGTTACCTACCGTAAATAGATGTATCGGATTCTATTCTATATTTACCTCTTAGGAAGTTATTAACTCGCTGGTACCAGGCGTGCCAGCTGCCAGGGTCGTGGGAGATCACGTCGATGCGCGGCTGTGTCACCGAGTACTCGTTGGAGCGAGGCCATACTTCCAGTTCTACCACAAATTACAAATGTTTTGTGTAGGAAGAAATGAATGTAATATACACATATTTCGACAAATTGGTTATATTATTCCCATGACATAAGGAACTAACCTAATAGCCTGTAAGCACTCCGAGCGATCCGGAGATCGAATCGATTTCACGTGGGCAATGGTCACATTTATATGTTTCAGTACTGACGAGACCTGAGACGCAATTGAGGTATTTAGGACGATCACTTAGGTAAACATAACACACCTATATTTACTGTGTTAAAAATCTTATGTTGAAGTGCTTGAACTAACATAATAATTGATAACAAATTAACTTTGGGAATATGTAGTGCTTTGTGACTTACCAGCGTAAAGTCGTGGTAGCAGCAAAGCAAGTAGAAGTCCTATTAAACCTCCTGAAACAAGAATTCAACAATTTCTTTAAATCATTAACAATTTTAGGTCCGCTTGGAAAAAATTGCGGGAAGGAACGGCGAAGGCTACTGCGGTTCGATCACCCGATTGGCAGAACAGTCAACCGAGAGTCCTATGCACTCGGTCTACATTCAGTTTGCTTTCTAAAACTCCTAATAGTGTTAGTGTGTTTGGCGACACTTTTTACAATAACTGCAAAAGTATTGCAAAACGAATCGTACCTTTAGCGTTTGAGTATTGCCTTCATGTTGGTGTTAGTCTTGGCTTTAAATTCGGAAGCACAATCCCCAGGCCTTTGTTTCGGAGTAAGCGAATATTCAAATTGATGGACTGTAGCTAGTATCTTCTAATACAAATAGTTGTGAAACATCATAATGCAGCTAAATATTACAACAATTGCTAAAACAACGAAAATCCAAATAAAAGTAATTTATTGATAGTGTAATAAACTGCGTAGTTGCGTAGTGCCAGCGTAGCGGGAGGTGGCGTCTCCCTGTCTCTAGAAAACCTATTATAATGTAGACAGAGACGAAGACATCAATAAATGTAGACGCCACATTGTCTAGGAGACTCTTGGCGTCTTATCCGGTTATACTTGACAGTATTGGCAAATAAGTCTTTAGATTAAGGGCTTATTTTTCCATAGTCAAATGCTGAGAGTCTTATACAAAAAATTATTTGGACATATTAACAGATAATGTAATTAATTATTAATTGGTCAAAGAATTAGCATTGCCATCCAACGTGGCAGTCGACGATGGTGATGAGAAATTCTACGACGCGTGACACACTCGTTTTGTATGCATATTTTATATTGTAAATATATTGTATAATTATGAATATTTCATTTTTTGTTAATTATTTCTAGTTTAGTTTAGTTTTATGTTAAAAGTTATTTTATAGTTTAGTTTTGAATAATGTCTAAAATAAGTTGTGAAACTTTCATTTGAACAAAATTAAATTGACTATAAGAAAAAAGTATTAATTATAAAGATATCTTTCACACGCTCAAGTATACAATTAAGTGTAGTTTTTCTTTTGCATCGCAATCATATTTTTGATGCATTTCTGCAAGAAAATTAGCACACAACTTTTATGACGTCTGACCAAAACTCTTGAAAAAACACAATATATCTCGTGAAAAGAGCTATTATATTGCTAGCTGGCAATATAATAGCTTTTTTCACGAACTTATTAACCAAAAAGTCTTAAAATAATAAACAATTTTATATTTCTTATGTACGTTTTGCGCTAGACGTAATAGAATACGTTAAAAGCCAGTCATAACTTTAATGGCGGCTGCACCTATTGCAATGACCTATATACGGTGCAAGTGCTGAACTACTTCCATCAATGTACTAAACAACTATTTACGAGTGATAAATAGGTTATAAAATATCGTAGTTAAAGTAAACCATTGCTTTTTCAATACTGGGTCTTCTCCCGCACTTAACAAGATAATATGACTTTGAGAAGAGTCCAAAAGTTGGAGACTTTAAACTTACAACTTCCACACTAAGAGCTGCTCTTGTGTCGCGAGGACTTTTACAAACATACAAACAACGGATACAAAGTACAACCAGACCCGAAACAATTATTAAAATTTGTGGATCGCACAAATAATTTTGTTCCGCGTGGGAATCGAACCTCCCGACGCAATGGTATTGGCGTGGTGACCTAAACCACTGCGCCACAAAGGCAAACAGTTTTTTTAATTTAGATTTCTCTACCGTCTAGTGATATTTTTTTCCGACAGTTATTATTATTACATATATATGTTACTGTAAAAGCCCGAACTGTGGTAAATCCTAAGATTTTCCGGTAAAACCTAAGATTTACCAACTCTCAATGGTAAAAGTCCGAACAAACCAGAGTTTAAAAACTATGTTACGATATATAAAAAAATCCTTCTTAATAACTATGTTTATAACTATTTCACGGTAGAACTATATACTGTGACATACTTATAAAGAAGGAGTTTTGGGCAAAGCGACATGGGTAGGTTAGGTTAGAAGGCTAAGGTGGGAGCGAGCGAAGCGAAGCTCCCACCTTAGCCTTCGTGTTTATTTTTTTTTAACCACCCAGAAGGAGGAGCCCCGCGAAGCGGGGCTCCGGCGACATCTCGACATCATCAAGTGAATATAGGTAAAAGTTCGAAATAAAAGAATTGTTCGGACTTTTACCATTGCGAGTTGGTAAATCTTAGGTTATACCGGAAAATCTTAGGATTTACCACCGTTCGGGCTTTTACAGTAACATATACATAAATTAGCTGGGAGGCAGAGAGCAGAGAACGCCACTTACTACAATTCTTAAAAAAAAATCTTGCTTCATTCACATCCATACATCTTACGAATTATTATATTTTTTTAATTATCTCGCTATAACGCTTGCTAATCGCTGTAACATATACCTACGTGATACGGTGTTCCGGTATTATAGTCAAAAGTTCAATGCGTAAATATCACGGGGTCAGTTACGATAACATTTATGGGAAATAACCAACCCACCAACATAGTATATAGGACTCCTGTAACGTACATACATACAGAAAATCTCGCCTTATTGTCATTGGGGTAGGCAGAGACTAAAGAACGTCACTTGGTACAATCCTAACAAACTTCCCTTTCTTAGCAATTTATATGATTTAAAAAGTTATAACATAACCAAGTGACATTTCATAATAAAAATTGTAGGTAATGAGGGAGGGGTTAAGTCCTTAAGTCCAACACGCTGGCCAAGTGCGGATTGGGTTAGGTTACAAAACAAAAGTAAATTTGAGATTATAGCCTCGAAAAAAGACTTAAGCAATATTAAAGAAATTTTGAAACCATTTAACCTTTTTTTTTACAACTCACGCATTAAGAATTGCTCTTGTGTCGCGGGGACTTTTAAAAACATACAAACAACGGACACAAAACACGACCAGAACAATTATTTGTGAATCGCATAAATAATTGCTCCTTGTGTGAATCGAACCCGCGACCTGCCGACGCAATGGCGTGGCAACTTGAACCACTGCGCCACGGAGGCAGTCACCTACTTTTACAATTCTATGTGTGTACAATTATAACTATACTAACATAGTCCCGTGTCCTGCATCGCGTGGCCACTGGAGTATTACCTAAAGCCTATAAAGGAAACCTTAGCAAAACAGGTTGCACCTTCTGTGAGCTTTTATGTATTTATGTAGTTTTACAGGCAAACAGGTTATATTTTATTCAGAACGTTTCAGGTGAAATGGCTCTCTATGATTAAAATTCGAAAAAGGCAGTTTTTTCAGTAAAAGAATTTTCCAAATCGGATAAGAAGTAAGTACCTGAAATTCGCGCTTTGTAAGAAAAACATTTTTTCTTTCATCGTATTTGTAACAATTAGAGATCAGATAACGACTATACTCCTATTCTGGTGGTGTTAATGAAATGTAGATAGTAATTATCTAATTGTTATAAAAATAAAAAGACATCGACTATACGGATTAAGGATTTATTCTGCATAGGACGGTAAAGGAATATTGTTTTCATCTGAACTTTGTATCGTACTCAAATAGTAACAAGATAAACAATAATAGTGACTCAGTGCTAAATAAATACTATAACGTATGCCCTACAATGTGTCTGCAATTAATCCATTAGCGTTGTTTATTTCCACTGTAAAACCTCGTAAAACATTTAAATATAATTGTACATGACAATAAAAGTTATTTACGGAAACTGTTTGGAACTTGTACTGTCTGTATTGCAAAACTACTGAAACGACTTTGATGAAATTAAGCATACAGATAGTCGTAAGCCAGGAATTATAATTTCACACTGGGATCATTAATTTAATAAAATATTTAACTTGAAAATATTACGGGAGCGAAGACGAGTTCACTAATTTAAATGAATGAAATGATATGAGACCGACGACAGATTAAATATCAACTTACACACTGCAAAGCAACATATTGCGCAACCCGGGAATTAAACCCAGAACCTTGATCCACAAGTCACAACATACGCTTAGAGAACAGAGGTATTATACACCAATATTACACTTCAAAAATAATCTTTTACATCTATTTATAACAACCCTAAACCAAGAGTCTCCGGACAAAATCCTGATGGCTTGGCTAACAAATAAATGTGTGAAAAGAACTACTTTTGGTATTTAATAAACTAAAAGGGGTAATTAGCTAGCTAGTTAACTTATCTTAAGGTTGGTGAGTGCCCTGCATGCTTATATTTATAAGTTGACTTAAGAATTGTACTTTTATATGATCTATCAACAAACTTTATTCAATTGTGTTAACTAAATATGACGGAACTCTTATTACCAAAAAAAACTTGAAAATAATAAACTGTCTTGCCTTGGTTTCACAGCCTTTGAAAATTATCGGATAATTAAAAAAATAAATAAATATTTCTAACGTTTTACGAACATTATATGCCATTACCCTATCCTTAAAGTAAAAAAAACAGCACTTAATACAACATTATCTACCAGATACGCTATCCGTAACAGTAACTAGAAAAAAACAGCAGTAAAAGAACTCACCGATAACTAACAGTACGACGACCACAATAACTATAATCTTGATGGTCCGTTTCTCGAACCCCATGGTTGCAGACCAGAGTGATCAGTACCCTGGCTTAGGAGACAAACCAGAGTGACCAGTGACCAGTAAGTACCCTGGAGACAGAGACACACTAGAGTGACCAGAATAACCAGTACCCTGGTTCAAGAGACACAAGAGTGAGCTAAAGGTCAGCAGGCTTACTCCTGACGGTATCGAGTCTACAAACAAATTCAATAGGTTCAAACAAATGTCAAATCGTAGTTTTAAATTTCATACTCACGATCAAACACAAGTTTAAAATGAAAATAATTTACATCAAACAACCCTATTAGCACCCATTTTCACTTCAAACTTTCAATCATGCGCTAGTTTGAAATTTAAAATTACAGTTTGACATTTGCTCTAACCAATGGAATTTGATTTTCGTCTCATTACAGTCGGGAGTAAGCCTGCAGTACCCTGTCTTAGAGACACTAAAGAGACAAGAATGACCAGTACCCTGGCTCGACACACACTTGTACGCACGTCTCAACGGGCTGGGGAACCGACTGTGAATGCTGGTCGACGCTCTCCCAATGAACGATGATACGACGCGATTTACATTGCTGCTTTGTGAGAAGATAGTTTGTTGGCATGGTGTTGCTTGGGGCTTTTTTTGTGTGAGTATCGTGTGTTTTGATGCGACGATTTTTTGTTGTTGTGGAAATTACCTTATTAAAAACCTACTTGGGTCCTTTTTTGGTCAATGATCGTCGGTTATAGTAATAACTTAAAAGTTACGGATGTTAATTTACTGAAGTCCTATGCATTTTACAAAATTTCAACATACAGTAATGGGAAAAGTAATTTAAAATAGGAAATAATGTGGAAACTAGTCTCAAACTAGATAAGAATTTCAATATTTTTTGGAAACTCGTTTATAAACACACATTCTTGGTGTACTCGAGATTCATAATAAAACACCAATCAGACCAAGACAGCAATATTATAAAGTTATTAAGTATCAAGGGATGCTAAATAACTAATCTTATACTTATAACTTATAAGTAAAAAAAAGCAAAATATATCAATTTTAAGGCGAGCAATGTACATGAAAGTGCAGCAGCTTTGTGCCGGCGACGGCGCGCCGCCACTACCCGCCACTATGGCGCCAACGACTTTACGAGATACACCCTCTACCCTCCGCCATGTGTAGTAATACTGATTGAAAAGCTAAGGGAAAATCTCTGTGGAGATTCGAGAGAAAATCCTGAAGATTTGTGAAGAAATGTGGAGAAAAAAACTTTTTTAAACACTTTTTTACTGAAATTCATTTCGTTTTTAGTTTTTAATAAAGAGTTAATTAATTAAGTATACTTTTGTTTCTTTTTAAAGGTAAGACTTTCTAAGTCCTTTTATTAAATAAGAATAACATTTTTAAATGTTTTTAGGTAATGCGTTAAACTCTAACAGCAATTAAGATTTACTTAATTCTGTAGAAATCTTTATCTAAAGTTTCCAAACATGTTTCCAAACGAAAAATTAGCAATAAAGGTAGGTAATTTAAGTCTATTGGTAATAAAAATCAATTACCACAAACATATACATTTCCAGCATCAATAAATAATAAACAAATATACAGAGAAGAAGAATTTCTAAGAAAAACAAAAAGTGATTTAGCGCGCAAATATAGTCACCTTTCTTTCTCTCACCAGACAAAAGACAGAGATAAAAGATGTCATTTATAAAAATATAGTACGTATAGAAAACAGGTAATATAACACCATGGATATAGGAGAGAGGTCGTTGACATCTAAGGAGAGATTTTTATGGGTAGGTAAATATTTGGAGAGGGGAGGACGAGGGAAATTGATAATGGTTCTTTTGTCAATCAGAAGAAAATAATATAGGTCATTTATCTTAAGGTAGTCGAAAGTTCGGCATTGTTTTGTAACAGGTTTCAATTAAGAAATTATTAAAAAAATAACTAGTAAGCATAGTTTCAAAGTAGTAGATTTTATTTCTTTTCGTATTATTGAGATGGACCAACGACTGACCTAAAGTTTGAAGTTTATGAAATTCAAATTCAGATAAGTTTTAAGATGACTGGAACTGGTTTTATATAAAGCTTTCAACACCTTCTCCTTTCTTCACCTTCAGAACTCTGAAAACAATCGTCTTTTATGTTTAATTTGCGAAATTTAATTTTAACTTACTTATGATACCATCAAATAAATTTTTCCGTGACAACATTATAGTAAGACATTATATTTAAAAGTTGGTCGCAAAACTAGGGTCTATACGTCGATACGAGTATTTATTTTCTCAAATTAACTTTGTCGGTTTAACAAGAAATCTAACGGAGCCACTACCGATTTGGAAGTGAGTGAACCTTGAAGAACCCTACCAATATGTTCTCTCAAAATAAATTGAGATTTAAAATTTCTGCTTAGAAATCAAGGCCTATAATAAAATAATTACACAGCGGGATCCTCTGTATACAAAACTATAACTACATGCAATAGGGGTTGATGACATTACGCAGCGTCGCAGCGGATTACAGCAGGGGGTGAGTTAATGGGCCAAAGTATGTAGAGACCGAGCAATTTTACTATAGATTGCTTTTCAATAAAAATTGCGACTAAGAAGAATACGTTGATCAATTTTGGTTTTCAGTGTAATTCTTTCTACTGTTTACGAACATTGAGAAACTCTCCCTTCATAGTTTCTTCTGAATTCATAATCTCTGCAAGTCGATACAGAACTTTGTCAATCATCGTGCCAATCAATAAGTCTCAATTTAAACTATTTTAATATTTGATTCAAAAGTGTGCAACTTAATTTCAGATAATATTACAATAGAAAATAATAATAAAACAACCAGGCGATTCACACTATTACGTGTAAAAAAATATATGTCGAAAGTTTAAAAATTGAAACAAACTTATCAATAAACCAAAAAGACAAGCAGAGCGAAACCGCCATCTGCAAATCCAGGTTATCGACTCCAAAACACTACAAAAGAAATCGAAACTATCTGCCAACAGATACCTAAATCTCTGCCAAATTCACTAGCGACCCTTGCAAAACAGCGTTGTCTGGAATCACCCCCGACATTTGGGTGCTCGGCGCCGGGCAGTCGCGGTGGTCCTCACCCCTCGTGCCCTACTTACATACAGCCTTTGTTTAGTACCTATGTTGAAAGGCTGTTACTAGCCTGTGACGTCATTTAAGCAATCGATGAGCTTATTAGGAGGCTAATTTATTGATATGCTAATTTAGGATTTGGTGGAGAATTGTTTGGTGTCCGATTCTTGTCTCAAATTCTACTGAAATAATATATACCTATGTATGTATGTGAAAATTGTGCTAATTTGTGAAGATGTGTGGTGGTTTCTTATTTTCCTAAATATTTCGAAATAGATGTTTCTTAGCTCTCGTAGCTGGTAGATTAGGAGTTGGATCAAACAAGCTATATACTTTTACAAGTCGTGGGCAGAAATTACTGTAAATTAGTATAACTTATAAATTTAAAGTAAACAGATAGGAATTTCATTAAAATTTTAAAATAAAAATTGGCTACTACTGCTATAACAATTATAAACATCTATTTTAATACTGAAACCAAAAAAAAACTGACTGAATTTCGAGTGCTAATGTTTTATGAAGTTTTATCGTATTACATCTATCTACAGAGTACAGACTGCGTATTACATACATTATTTATGGACGTCGAGAAAAAGGGTGTCTCAAATAGGTTAAAATGTTCCGCTCTGCAAGATCTTGCTATTAATAGGCGATTCATTACTTTATTAAAAGGTAATTAAGTATCGCTTGAGTGATGACAACGGAGACGATCTATAAATAAAAATCTACAATATTTTGAGATTAATATGACATTTTTTATGACAAAATATGGATAATTTTAGTAGTAGTATTGTTTTTTACATATTTTCATTGATCATTATTTCATATTTACTATATCATTCTATGACAGATTCCGTGGCGCAGTGGTTTAGGTCGCCACGCCGCTACCATTGTGTCGGGGGGTCGTGAGTTCGATTCCCAAACGGAACAATTATTTGAGCGATCCACGCAAATAATTGTTTCGGGTCTGATTGTACTATGTGTTCGTTGGTTGTATGTTTGTAAAAGTTCTCGCGCCACAAGAGCAATTCTAAGTGCGGGAGTACTCTTTGAATAAAAACAAATCTTAAATCACAATTGCGAAAGGAGCTATCTATCAGTTGCCAATGGACAACTAACTTTAAAAAAAAAGGAAAGAAAATTGAGAAAATTATTATTAAGAAAATTTTACGAATAACCAACTCAAAAACTCGGATATTGCATTTCTGTATTCTTCTCGTATATACGCAAACTAAAATTGGGCTGTAAGAGGCTTAGTTCTCTCTAGAACTCCGTGTTTGGCTCTTAATGTGCAAAACTAAAAGCGCCTCAACCAAAAACTACGATTGAAATCAATACATAAACAATGATAGCTAATATATTTGTTTGTTTTATTTCAGCCCTTATTTCCCTATTCTTATTGCCATCATATTTTATGAGCTATAATATTACCATTGATTTAGAGATGTTTATGTTCCAATGTTTTATGGATAGAGGTATTGAATAGTAATTGAGTTTTTTGCTATACCAAGTATCTAAATAATTATACTAGGTAGGCACTTTTTTGTATAATTTCGTAGACATTACAGAGCTTTGAATAGTTCCGATGAAGAAAAACATCTTGATGACACCTGCATGTTAAATATTAGAACAGTTTCTGAAAGGATGAAAGCTAACTAGCACTTTGCAATGGCCATTCGGGCCGAAATCGCGACATAAGAGATCCGTGGTGTAAGTTTTTTGTGTTATTTCTTCATGCCCTCCCAAAAATAATACAATATCTAGAAGAGACGTTGGGTTTTTTTTACCTTGGTTTCTTTCAGCTCTATCAAAATTTCAGTTACGGTTTCATAGAACCGTGACCAAATATTATTCTGCCTATACCTATTTTACTTTGTTCTGCTGAATATTGTATAAGTGTAACGTTTCTCTCTCAATTTAGAAAAAAAATCCTTTTTGACGTATTTCTATGTTTCAAGTAAAGTTTCCTTTGTCTTTGTTTGATGTTAGTGAAGTATTTTATGTGTCTGCTTCCATGTGTGTTGGGATAGGAATCAGGTAGGTGCAATAAAACACAAATAAAAAACCTATTGGAACCAACTATTGCGTGTTTATTGACTCTCCGTCCAGAAAACATTACATAATTATTAATAAATATTCAATAATTTTAAATTTCATTAACTTTATTTGAAGCGTGACAAACAAAAGTTAAAATTAGTGGCGCCCTCTGGCTTATTCTAAAACGAATACAAATTAATCGCCGACTATGTGGCTATTGCTAATGGCGCATGGCAGCCGGCCTGGCGTGACCTCGACCTCGCCTGGGCGAACAATTGGCGACCTTCATGACCTTAGAACACTTAAAACAACTAACATGACCGGGAGGACCCGGGAACCACCAATTAGCATGACTAGTGATCAACTAACGATCTTTTGGCAGTAAGTTGATGAACTCGGCGGCCAATTGGGGGTTTGGTGACGCGAAAGACGTCACTGGCGGCCGGTGGGCGATCAGTTGGTGACCTTGGCGTCAACTGGCGGTGAGTGGTGGCCAATTGGCGGCGTGTGCGGGCGAGGCGTTTAGGTGCGGTCCACCATCAGCTCGAAGTGCACCGAGCCGCGCCGCTCGTAGCGGTCGTACTGGATGTTCTTCGCCCACGCCTTGCACTCGATGTTGATCAACACTCCCGCTGCAATACACAACGAAAACATTAGCAATTTTCACCTTTGTCTAGCTGGACATATCCTAAATTGCTACATATTAACAACTTTCAGTTGCTTGGTCTTCGAAAGAAAACTTTATTTCAATTGAAAGTAGAATCTTGTGGTATGCTAAAGCGATATTTAGAATACCATTAGTCGTAGTATATTAGTCTACTCCGGTCTTCTGGGTGTACTTACTCCTTGGCTTCTCAAAGAGCACAGCGACGAGGGGGCTGAGGTATCCCTCCTTGTTGTTGAAGGGGTAGTAGTAGGCGGGGAAGCCTCGCCGGGGGATGTACTGTACGGGCCCGATGTTCTCCACGTCAGCTGGGTTCTCACCCTCGCATGATACCCACACGGTATTCGCTTCTGGCTTGCCCGACTGGAACAAGAGATTGTGGTTAATATACTTCAGAAAAATGCACCTGAAAACTGGCAATCGAGATCTCTACCCCTAATCCCTACTTATGGTAGGGAATACTATCATAATTAGAGTGAGGGTATGGTGTTACGGCTTTATTTTGTCTTAAGCAGCTTGGAACTATAAAAACAATTCAAACATTTTTTTTATAGAGCTGATCGGTTTCTGTAACGATAAGTGCACTATTGTAGCTTTTTTCTTTTTTCTCTAAAGAGCTGTGGTTTCAAAAGACCATATCGTAATATAAAGTATGTGGGTACTTACGACCATCTTGATGTGCTGTTTCAGATCTTCAGGCATGTTGGTGGGCAGCTCCTCAGTGTTGTTGTACGGCTTAGGAGTCCAGTTGAAGATCTGCAACGTACCAATAAAAAATATTATTAATAATTCACACTATAATAATGTACTCAGTATATTAAAAAGTAGCGCCACTACATTCCTTGGAACAAAATATGGTGATTTTTTTAAAGCTGTTTCATGAGAAGTTATTTATATCAATGCAAAGTATTCAAACTGAACAAGTCCCTCGCTATATTCGCTTTCCACCCATTCAACTGTCTTTAGAGGTATATATTTCCTCAATCTCATGTATGAAAAAGTAATCATCGGCCTAGCCTTTTTTCCAACTATGCTGAAGTCAACATGGGTACCAGTATTTTACATGGATTGACTGTACACACAGCAATTGATAGGTACGTACCTTGTTCAACTTCAAGAAGACGCAAGGTCCAGCCTGTTCGTAGTTGTACTGGTTGCCCGAGGTGCAGGGATGGAAGTCATCGACGGGCACGTCGCACACCTGCTTCTCGCCGGTCGCGCCGCTGGTGGGGGAGCAAGCCACGCGGTTCTCGGCTCCAGTCGCCTCGCCACTGCCACTGCCCTTCTTGCGGTACTCTAGAAACAAGAGAAGCGATTGAAAATCAGCCTTGCTTATTAATGATTTTTTTTTCTTTATTGATTTAGGGGCTTTTAATCCCATCTGGATCATGCCAGCCCCATTATAACCTAATCCCATCTTATCTTACTTAAGAATATTAATGTTTTAATACGAAAAATTCTGTATATTTGTCTAATAAATAACGTTTTCATGGTTATACCTCCAGGGTATTTTTCTAAGATTTGACATGAAAAAAGTTGAAGACCTATCAAATATGAGTTTCGCCGTCTACGTCCCACACAATCTATGATGTGGGCAAGTATTTAGTAACAAACGAATAAGTTCTGTTGCCATGCCACAACTATACCATGTTTTTATAACTATCAATGGTCCATCATGTTACTGGTTAGACTCATTACAGTATCCTCCGGAAATTATTGGGGGTTAAGCTCAGAGTCAACCCCTGCTTACTAGAGGCCTTTTTCTGAAGCACATTTAGCGGTAGTTTATCTATTCAAACTGTCATTTTTGTATGAGCTTAAACGCTATTGAGTAAATAAACTACCGCTAAATGTACCTCAGAAACCGGGGGTAAGTGGGGAGTTGGTTTTTTTTAGAACTGATAACGACTGTCAAGCATACAAGTTGTAGATAGTCCAATGTCATATTGGTCTTCCCCACTTTGATAATTTATTTTCCATTAAGAAATTAATACATAGAATACGTATAAGGTATATTACTGTTTACATAATTTTCATCGTTCAAATATCGGTGACATTTATATATACACGAGTACATTATTTAATTAAACTTGTAAGTTAAAACTCAAGGAAATCGTTATCAATTTTTATAACTTATAATATAATTACTTCGTATGTTTTCTGTGACCACAATTATTATTATTTCTGTGTGTAATAATATCAATTAAACATCAGGGAAAATGTTTTATTTTCACCTACACCATTCAGTATTAAGTGTTACTTTTTATATTTTTAACTAGTGGCCTGTCCCGGCTTCGCACGGGTGGACAAACATTATTGTAATACTAGGTTTCCGCCAGCGGCTTTGCCTGCGCGGAATTTCACTCCCTGCGGGGAGGAATTTTCTCTCCTCACCTCTTATTTCTCCTCTGCACTTTCTAAGGAATCTTCATACCAAATTTTAACTTCCTACACTCAGTAGTTTGCTAATTGTTGCAGATCATCAAGCCATAATATTGTATATAGTATACACAGCCTTGAAGAACATTTAGTGCTGATTCCTATACAGATTAAGGCGACAATCCGATGACCTAATAAGATAAATACTGATGTTTTATTCCCATGGTTCTACTCACGTGTATGGGAACTATTCAATAGCTGCACGGAAAAGTAATTTATATTTCCTTGTGAAGGTTAAATCATTGAATTTATGAAAGCGAAATTTCCAAACTTGGTTCCGAATTACTTTTACTCCTGATACATCGATATATCTCTCGTCGTTTCTTTAAGTCAATCCAAGATCTACTAATCAAAGTTCTGTGTCAGTTACCTGACTGTATAATAATTTAAAGTACATTAGCCAGTGCGTGCTGAATTAATTTACCAAGTTAATATTACGCTCCAAGAATTACCCAAGATTTTCAGCTACTACTTCCCTTAAAATACAAGTGCCCCGATTTCTGTCATCGGGTTTTCAGCAATAACTACCCAATGTATGTGTACTTACGGTCAAGGAAGTCATCGATGATCTTAGCCCACTTGAGCACGGATCCCTTGTCGTTGGCCTTGTAGTAGATCAGGGTGCTCTCCACGTTCGCAGAGTCGGGCATCGGCCTGAAGCCCAGACCTGGACACATGAACATAGTTATGAATCATACCTTATGTGATAACCGCTCTCTAAGATGTATGATTCTACAGTCTAATTTCGTAAGTAAATAGTGTGTTAATACAACATTATAAATATGATTTCTTTAATTTTCAAGATCACAGTTAGAAAACTATAATGATTACACTTTTTTTTCTTTATTCTGCTTTAAAATTCTGCATCAACAATTCATGAAGATTTCCTAGAGTCATATAAAGATGTATTTTATGGCTACTTGAATAGTATTATTATAATAATGCTTATAATATAGTGACAAAGTGGTTCTGCTCAGAATATTGTATAGCTTTATATTTGTCGAGCTGGTTATGATTCCTGAACTCCCAGTGACTGAAGCCACTAGTATAACAAGTGTCTTTCACCTGGATTACTTCCGATCAGCGATCCGTCCAGCTGCCACTTGGGCATCTTGGAGTCCAGGGTCTGGTAGAAGATGGCCAGCATCGCGGCGAAGAATCCCACCAGCACCGCATAGAAGATCAGGTAGAATAACAGGATTTTTGCTGAGGACAAACATACAAACATGATTTAAATGTCATTTATAAGAATATGCTCGACGAACATTTGTAAAACATTTTTTTAGCGTGTGGGAAGAACTATTCGTTAAGAATAGTGTGTAATCAGTTTTTTTTATGATATAACGATTTTGAGCAATATGATATTGGGTCATCATTGTAATGGCCATATTACTTGCCAATACATATATTTTTGTGTCAAGTTAATAAATTGTTTATTGGGTAAAAAGTGCCAGAATATGGTAAAGATTTTTTTTCCTGTTGAAGCTTTTTTTTTTGAGTAATAAAACTTTCTTATTCTTAACAGCTTAATCTCTCGCCATTACAATTAATAAAGGTACTAATTATGTTAATTAGCCCATAAAAGCAACAAATGCTTCCTGAAGGACTTACAATAGTATAAGTCACCTTGCCTTCAGGGCCGTCTATAGATTGCAATCATAACTACTAACACGCTGCGTACTAAAATAGAAAAGGTATTTTACGTAGTTTAATAGATTATTAATAACAGTAGCTACGCATTGTCGACCAGTTACAGACAATGACGTAATTAATATTGATGTAGTATATTTTAAATCGCATAACCTCCGATACGCGACAGTATCGATTTTACAGAATCGTGTAGGTACTATTTTCCTAGATCTTCGCTTGTTTTTATTTTTCTTTGCACATCTTCGCACGCGCTTGCATCGTACAATAGAGGGAAAAGCTATGATGTCTGATTTTAGTAAAACTTTATAACCAAAACCAAAAGTATGTACACTATACCCTTTAATAAAAGACTTGTTTTATTTATTTACTTGTAAATATCATCCATTAAGCCAGCTGTGGCACTCATTAACCTTTGAAATAAGGTCTCAAACTTTTACCTGCTTCTTATCTCTAAGAATAGCCTAAGCTCTAAACTGAAATAAAACGCCATGTATCATTGTAATTGCTTGCAATCCTTGCTAATTGCTTAGATTGTGAGAAACGATACACCGTATTATTATAAACTGAAATTGTTCAGGACGGAGCGCCAGTCATTATCGTGCACTGGACTCTATGTAGTATGTTTGTGACGAGTTAAGACACAGTGTGAGGTTGATAGTGAGTTCATTTTACATTGTCCTCTTTTAGTAAAGAAGGGCTTTAATCAGGGCATATAACTGTAAGCAAACTCTGGCGCAGGTGTTTAAAATACTACTATATACATTGAGTTTAAATACTGATCCCACTATACTCATAAGTTTACCATCAGTTAAAAAAGTAGATTGTACAGTTGGTCCTTTTAATGCCATAAACTGGCTTAGTACCATATTATAATTTGTATAAATTTGCATTTGGTGATGAACTTAGACTTTTTATTAAAAGAGACGCAAGGCTAAATAGTATACTAACCTACTTACGTGAAAGCTAATAGGCTGTATCGTTGTTTTATATTTTATATTTCACAATATTTTCAAAAAAATTTCGAGCCGACAGTGCTTGATCTGCGTTTGTGCCAATCCACTTTTTAAACTAGTTCACTGGTGTACACTGTGCCTATATTGAGCCGATAATTGATCACAAGTGGCGACAATAGGAGTTTCCTAGCAAATTGCCGGCCAAACACTGACCGCATTTAGAACAACCTACGATGCACTCTCATTGTACGCAAATGGGTTTTAGTGACAATTTCATAAAAAAATGGATGAACTATTTGAATAACTAATAATAACTAATCATTTTTATGTTAGGTTAGGTTAGTTTATGATTTATAAAATGTTATGCAATTTTCAAAGAAAATCAGAATTTTATGAGATAAAAAGTATCCTAAGTATAGGTTGCTCCAATACTTATTTTATGACTATACCAGACAAACAGAAAAAAGAAATGATACCGTGCAGATTCAGTATCAGTATCCGTTTCTTAACATCCCGCAATGTTTTTTTTTTATATATTCAATTCGAAAGAATTGACCTCTCTACAGATTTATTATAAGTAAAGATATAGATTCTGTATTATTATATGGTACCTTTCTCCGATTGCCTATAATCCGCTAGTGCTATGACCTGCATATAATAGGTATATTGCGTATTTAAACAGTAATTATAAAGCAATTACCTATTGTTTTGTAAACTTTCAACAGATAATTTGAGGTCAGACAGATAAATAATTAAACGATGATATTTGGTACAAACATTTATTATTATTTTTTTGTTAATAGAGTCATATACCTTTGGTACAGTATGGTCTTTTGTTAATCAAACTTGCTTGCTATTAAAAGGGGTGACAAGCATTGTAAAAGTCCCCTCTGTGACAACACCTGCTTATGGTAGAGTCTGTCAAGGACGCTAAGATGCTGTTGTGGGTCCATTTGAATCACTTTTAGTTATAATGTTTTTATATTGTTTGCAAGTTGAAGGAGATAATTTTTGTATATTATAAGTGTGTAGATATAATTCTTTCTCTCAAGTTCCACTAACAAAGTACACTTTCTTGATGGCGGAATGAGTGAGATTATTTCTCGATCAAAAATTTTCGATGGTAAATTATTTATGATTCGCGGTATAAATCTATCTTAATCTCGTATCATAATGTTCTAGAGGAATGTATAAATCTTCTTCTAATAGCGAGCGTATTCTTTAAATGAAATAATACTACTTTTAATCATTCGAATTCAGACGCAAGCATTAATTCAATACGTAAGTATCGAATGCAGTTAATTTTGAAAACAAAATCTTTTTCATTTTCAATATAACAGCTTTAGGGTAACAGTTATAGTAATATATGTACATAAAATCACATTTTCTTAAGCATAAACGTGTCATTTCTGAATACTAAGTAGATCCATCTCAAAAGCAACATTGCAGAAGACCCAACCAACATCACGAAAACCACAAGACCCTAGAAACCGGTGATGATACAAGACATACCCTTGGCCGACCCAAGTTCTTGTCTCCTACTCGCTAATAACCAATAATGTCAGTGAGATGGTACAATTTGCGCTGCATCGCAAAACGTAGCGATTAACGCGTGTCTGCAAAGGTCCTGGAATTAGGCCACTCACTACATGAGTGACTCAAGGATGCTCTTATTGGAACATTGATGGAATCTGTTAACGAATTTGACAAAAAAGATAATAATTAAAACCTGAATTAGAGGTAAAATTATTGTGAATCACTTTGAACTTTTCATAGATTAGAAATTGATTTTTTGCATGTTCGAGCTAGCTGCTTAGGCATTAAACTTATTTTCTGCAGAAAATTCAATTTTAAATCTGCATCTTAAGATATTGTCTATAGCTTGTTTTGTATTGTTCATAAAAAGGCTGACCATTTTGTTTTGAAATGCAGCAAGCTTTTAGTTCCTAACCGAGATAATTCCTGAACAAGTTTATATGTAAGTTTTAATATACGACTAAAAGGCAGGCGTTCGAGAAAAACTCGTAATATTCATGCATTTTCCAACTCAGTGCAACTCGTTGGAACTACTAGAAAACTCATATTAAACTCAAATTTACTTTTCGCAATTTTAAGACCACTTTTTAAGGGTTAAAAAAACGAACTAACACTAACATTAGTCTTTTATTGCGTGCTCTAATATAATACATTTTGTATGAACACAAAAACTTCGTAACTACATATCGATCGAACTTCGTTATATCAGCCTAATTCATAATTTATTACCTATTTCACATTCAGGGCAGCTTATACCTAGAACTAATGGCCATAGCTAGAACCCTTTCTGCCTTCGAAAATAGCTCCCATTAATATTGTATCAACTACGATCAATACGGCCTAATGGGTACTAGGAACGATCGCTTGCAACGCCATGCATTGCTGCATGTATGAGGTGTTTGTAACTAGGTAGACGAACTGGGCGGGTCATCGAGCATGCGCGCGGATACGCCACCTTCGACCTTTACTGCAATGGATTTTTGATGTAGATGATGCGCGATGGTATCACTGCTAACTGACCAAATGGAGTTATAGAATTTGATGGGAAATATTGTGAAAACTCTTTAATATGGTCTACTATAGATCTTTAATTAAGTATATTACTCTTATAGAGTCGATAATTCGATTTAGGGTAAGGTTAGAAGTAATCACGGAAAAAAATGATTTGGAAAATGCCACCTTACTTATGGGAGTCGTAATTCCTGAGTGTGCTCTATGGAATCAATACCGTGAAAATATATTACAAATATAATAACTATGTAATTCGTCGAAAAGCAGGGAACTGTTTCTTATCGAAGACTAAAATGTCCTTCCTCAATAAATAATCTCATACGACTATATACAGTTTATTAACGCAGGCATAAAAATTGTTACGTAGAGATGTACATATGCATCGGTTATTCCCAGTCGTCACCACTGACACCGTCCCCACTGATGATAAATGGGAAAAAAAATCCCACATGTCGCCAGTGGCAGTGGTGACAAACGGGATAAGATATTCTCAGTCATCACATTCACTGTACTCATACTATGGTTTGACCATATGATATTTTATACGCATTTTCAGAGAGTTCCCGTTCATTAAACATGGCCTATTAATAACCTCATTTTATAAAGTGCGCAGCTTTTAATTTTGACTCAGCGCGGTCACTTTCCATTTTCAGGCCTATTAGTGCTCTACCTAATTAAAAATATAAAAAGTTGCGTCCATACCGTCAGGTAGTTAAAATAAATAGCAAACTTAAATTGAATTAAACAAAATGATAAATATCACATTATATGAGAAAACTACAGGGTTTTATATGCTTCTCCTGGCTTGGATCCCAAAATTGAGGCTTAGGCCGCCATATTAACAACGTAGAATTGCGAAAAGTGGCTGCAATTTTAACACCTCTGACTACACCTTCGGATATGGCAGGCGTTATGCTATATATCGTATGTACTGCCTGGAAACTCATTGCTGAAAAATATTCAATCGATACAGGCACGCTGAAAGGTGTTTAAGAACTCAGATATTCCTTAAGTTTTGCTTCACTATTCGAGCAACTGATCATTTTCGATTACATAACTCTGAAAATCTCTTATATTGCGTTTTTTTTGCTTGGGGAAGAATCCCTTCGGATACCCAATTTTCCTGGGGGGAAATCCTGGGTTATGTGGTGATACCACTAAAAAACCGCCCCGGTAGCCGAACATCTGGTGCGGAGATGGAAAAGCCCTGGGCCCTAAAAAACTTCACCAGTGCCTCTTATATTGCCTTGGTTTTGAGCCCTCAACCACCTGAAGCTAATGTCTACACTGGGCTATTTCTAGAATAGATTTACAAGAGTTTAATAACGCTTACTACTTGAGTTACAACTAATCTGTTGCCACGTGGGTGGGCAGAGATACAAGCACTTAGTGTTGATTGACGCGAGCTCCTGATTGTGTAAGCTCCACGTGAAGTTTTATTGATTTGTGTGGGACTTTCGTATGAGAATGATTGCTTTTATTAGAAAGATTGTGTCACCAAGTTTGTTTTACTCTTTTTTACTTAAGTCTTTATTCATTCTCAGGCTTATTCATAGATGTATTGAACGATTTTTGACTGCTTTTTATAGAAATATGATTATAACATCTGTCCCCAACTTTAAACAGCGTGTTCATTGCACGCTTTCAAATTACCCTGAAACTAAAAACCATAGAATGACCACCGTAACTCCCAATTTAATAGGATAGAGCTATGTATCGAAAATACTTCAGTAATTAAAAGTATGTTTTACGATTCATTTGTATAACATTAAGGTTTATTTCAGAAAAAGGATGAGTAAGGATTTATCTGTCACTTTTTTGTACTGTTAGATGTTATATAAAGGGTGTGTCTATTTTCAGAGCTTCAAAAAATTGAGGCCTAGTGTAAATCACACTTCTAGATTTTGTCAAGTATTAGACTTTTTCAGTGTATTTCAGTAAAGAGTTTGTAGGCAATGCGATGCGAATACTACTTAGATAGAGCTAGGTATATATCATGAAAATTATTCATACTATATCCCTACTATACAAATGAGGTTATAGCAGTCTGTCGGTAAAGTTTTCAACGGAAATGAACCCGCTATTGAGGTCCGAGGAAGGAAGTGGTTAACGATCTTTCATGAAGGCGCCGTAGTGTCTATGTATGTCAAATTGACATCCGCAAGTCGCGCTGTCTCTTTTACTCTCATACTGAAATATATTCCTATCTCGTTCTAGTATGGAGGGATTCTGATAAGCTTACGAGTACCTACTGAAACACCTGAAAATATTATTTTTCAGGGACGTTTCAGTCTTGATGCTTCTGTAATGAATGACAAACGAAATGATATTAAATTAAATGTAACTTTTTCAGACACGTTTTTATCTTAGAATTTTTCTTTCCTGTAAAAAGCAACATAAAGCCTAAGAGCTCTATGTAAAAATGTGGTATTTTCTATACAAGTCCGTTAACAGAAAAAGTATCCAACCTGAAAATCGAAGGGAGAATAGCTCGATACGAGATGTTCTTATGACATTTGACACACTTACTGTCAAAGCTGTCATGAACAGCTGGGTCCACCCTAAAATCTTACCCCACAATCTTTTACAATCCTAACCCTCTCAAGTTGGGTGTGACTTCTTGACAGCCTTTTGATAACGTTGCATAATCTACGAGAACATGCATTTGATGACAGACTAGGTTTTCCCGCTTTGCCATCCGGCCACTCCCTGAAAAGTCTACCTCGATTTTACTCTACTATCCATCTGTCTTGCCTAATGCCTCGTGGACTCTACCGATATATTTTGCTAAGGTCTCTCTCCTTTTAGTCTTTACATTGTGATACGGTTGTTAAATAAGTGGGTAGTAGAGAAAATCACTTGAGCAATATAAAATTTTGTTTCAATTTTCAAGACGACAGTAACTCGTTCATTACACAAAAAATATCATATGGTACTTCATAAAAAATTGTTCTCATTTCTATGAATAGAATCCTTATCAAACAATGTAAATTAATCATTTTCCACGAAATAACGTATTCAATTTAAAACGTTCGGGTATTTCCGTCAGCGCTCGGTCGTCCTTGGATCGATCGCGGCAAGGACGCTGCGCGCGCACTCCCGACATGCGCGCGCCTCACCGTGGCGCGAAAAAACAAATCCAAATGCATATCAATGCACCATTTTATTTATTTAAACTCTGAACTCATTAAATTCACATTCGTTTTATTTTGAACACGATAATTGTACTGATAAATGGACAGTTCATTGATCTTAATGAAACAATGGCTGGTTCGTAGTCTATGGAAGTCTATAGTCACTTACGTAACGCAACTCCTTTTGGAAATCTAAAGACATGGCCATGAATTTAAAATATCATTTAGTATTTCAAAATGGGATGGCCTGATTAATTATGTTACGCACTTTTATTATTTGCTTTAAAAAGTATATAAGTTGCGTGTCTTATCTACAAACGGAAATACCCTACATTTAAAAAAGAACTTCGATGAAAGAGCTCAAAATATCTGCTCTGATAGGTACGTAATTAACTCATTAGTGGTCATTGTGATAATACAATCGAACGGTCAAACAGAATATTAAATAAAGAGCGCTATCTAAACCTACTTACGATAAACGTATACATGGTGACTTACTACACCTTTGTGTAAGCTTCATAAAAATAGAACACGCCTTACATAACTGAAATTGTCTCTAACTAATATAACAAAAATTTGACTCGAAATTATTGGAAAACTGTATTACATTTTCACCATTTTCTCATAGACAATCAATCGATTCCCTCCAAAAAGGCAAGGGTACCCCTACATAAAGCCAATAAAAAATTAAAAACTTACCCCAACTGGATCCCGTGCGGCCCAAGAACTGTCCAGTCTCGGAGTTCCACAGGAATATCCTGAACGACTCCCATTTTCCCAGATCCGGCGGCGGGGCGTAATATTGCTCTACAACCTTTGTCTTGTCTGCCATGTTCGAGCGCCGAGCCGGACTGCGGACGGGAATCGATTGCCGGCGCCTTCGCCCTGTGTCGCTCCCCGCGCCGCGCTTTTCCCACCCCTCGCCCGCCTGCCAACCCCTGCAACCCCGAGCCGCCTTACGTAACGATTACGTAACGCGGCGCGCGCACGTTTCAGACCTAGATACGAAACCAGTTTGCTGCGACCTCTCTTTATCCGCATCTAATCCTTTGTTCTATAACAATTGTTTAACATCCGAGGGGTGAGGGAGATCTTTGTTCGCTGGTCAGGAAACAGGGTTGCAAAATAATAGTTTGCCGTCGGTTCGGCTTCCCCTCTATGTATTTAGGGATGTTTTTCAAAGGGGATGTTTTTGATAAAGTTGTGTTGAGGTCTGGTCATTGTGCCAGGTTATTAGTGTATAGGAAAAATTGATTTGATGTCTGCGCAATCTAGACTTTGTACATAAAATTATGATGACGATCGATATTTTATTGTTTATTAACCATTGTCATTGGAACTAATAATGTGTTGGTACTACGCGATAGACATAAGGCCTTCATAGTTTTATACAATTTTTATTTGCTATTAATAAACATCGTTAGTCATGTTGTTATTAAGCATTTTATTTTTAACTAAGATGAGTAGTTTTAACAGAAACAAACAATTAATCTAATAGAGTCTTCATGTTGCCAAAAATAATTTCGTATACTCTTATGAAATAACTATATCAGTTTATTAAAATCGCTTTTTACTAAAAGTACCTTTTATACCAATAGAGTCAGCGTTATTATATAATATCACGCCATAAACATAATTAGGGTAGGTAGGTAGAGACCAGAGAACGTGACTTGCAATGATCTCCACAAACCTCAACATTTTTTTAGCAATAATTTTATTCTTAGCCATAACATAAGAGTATTATACAAAAATAAAATCAGATCTTTACTGAATCCATACTAATATTATAAATGCGAAAGTAACTCTGTCTGTCTGTCTGTCTGTCTGCTACTCAATCATGCCTAAACTACTGAAGCAATTTGCATGAAATTTGGTATGGAGATATTTTGATACCCGAGAAAGGACATAGGCTATATATCATCACGCTACGACCAAAAGAAACAGAGTACCAGTAATAAATGTTACAAAAACGGGGAAAAATTTCACCCATTCTCTCTTATTGGACGCAAGCGAAGTTGCGCGGGTCAGCTAGTATTTCATAAGTTATGAACCGTAAACGATATCGATACAGTTACGGCAAATCTCATAAGAATCAGCTCACATTGTTTATTCAGGAACAACGTACGCTCAATTCGTGATGTTTATCAGCCCAGCCTTTCTTTCAACTATGTTCGAGTCGGATTCAGTCGCATCGGATGAAGCTAAATACCAGTGTTTTACATGGAGCGACTGCCTATCTAACCTTCATAGCTCAGTTACCTGGGTTATAACACGATACTCCTTTGTTAGACTGGTTGTCAGACTTTCAAGCGTCTAACTACTGGTAACGATTGTCAAAGATCTTGGAAAATGACAGCCGAGACCCATAATTTATCATGACTTCCGAAACACAGAGGTACTCGATTTGTTGAATATAGTCACCTAGCCTCTGCTCAGCCTTAGCAAGCATAGCTTAACCTAAGAGCTGGATCCGCGCGGTCGTTGATTATTATCAATTTAAATCAATAGCTGTAGGTACTGTGGTTCTATTCATAAAACAATTGACGTCCTTAGCCTAACTCTGCGTCATATAGTAAAATTAAACATGTTTTCCTTTAGGGATACAGGATATAAAATATATATATTTCATGTGATTTTGGTAGTTTTCAGTGCTATAATATACAGGGTGTCCCATAACTCAACGATAATCCGAGACCGGATGAAAGGCCAAGTCATACCAGTTCTGGGAAAAATAAAAAAAAAAATCCATGTCACTTAGTTCAGCAATAATAGACATTTTTCAAAAAAGTTGAAATTCCACACCCTTGGTCGCATTTTCAAGTCCTGTGATCACCAATGTCACAATTTCGTTGTGTTTTTTTTAATTTCGTGATCTTCAATAAATATGCTATTAATCGTAAAACAAATTAATGCACCAAACATTGTTGATTTCATGAAAAAAAGGTAAGTTTTAGTGAGTCGTGGTTCTCAAAAATATCGTTAGTTAACTTTGACGCTTCATATTGAAAAAAAAATGCAACGCCTGCTCTGCAACGCCTTACAAAAGACCTTTTCACCAGTCAAGCAAAATTCCTTGCATTTATTTCTTCTGACGCTGTGTCCATTTTCTGGCGAAGTTCTGATAGATTTTGTATTGATTTCGAATAGACTTTTTCTTTTATGAATTCCCAGTCAAAAATATCTACTGGATTTAGATCGGGGGAACGAGGAGGTCATAAAATTGAACTACTGTGTCCGATCCATCTGCGAGGATACTCTTCGTTCAAATAAAAATAACATGTTTAATGGCAAGAAAAGTGGCAAGTGTTGCACCATTTTGAAATCTTGATTAAATGCGCCAACTTTTGAAATAACTTGCCAAGGGTAGTGCAGTACATTTTTTTTTCAATATGAAGCGTCAAAGTTAACTAACGATATTTTTGAGAACCACGACTCACTAAAACTTACCTTTTTTTCATTAAATTAACACTGTTTGGTGCATTAATTTGTTTTACGATTAATAGCATATTTATTGAAGATCACGAAATTAAAAAAAACACAACGAAATTGTGACATTGGTGATCACAGGACTTGAAAATGCGACCAAGGGTGTGGAATTTCAACTTTTTTGAAAAATGTCTATTATTGCTGAACTAAGTGACATGGTATTTTTTTTTTATTTTTCCTAGAACTGGTATGATTTGGCCTTTCATCCGGTCTCGGATTATCGTTGAGTTTTGGGACACCCTGTATAAGGAATGCCTACAAATATGTAAAAGGAGAAATTTTATGGCTCGGGCTTTTAATTAAACAGCTTGTTTACAAATTATTATATTTTAAAAGGAGGGCGATTTCTCACTTTTTCGAACTATGGATAGCCGGTTAGCTATCAATGAATTCTGTACGAACTAATTTTTAAGTTTATTTTAAATGCGAAATTCTTGATACTAGAAAGTACCGATTGTAGAAAATCGCGCTACAACTTTTCATCCTTACTACCTTTTAGAATTGCATGGCAACGAGTTACAGTCCTGAAAATTCATTTCGTAGAATATACTTGTGATGTATATTTTAATTTTACAGATTATTATACGAAGTATTAAAACGAGGAGTTATTAAAATAAATAAGTTTATTTATGATATGCCTTACCACACACACAATTTTCTATAGACATTCAACATGCATTACATTGCATTACAAAATTATTCAGAGGCAAAACGCCTGACAAAATAATTTCTTCATACAAAAAATCTAGTGTATGTTCGTTCCCAATAACTTTACCTCCATCAATATTACTTTCTGTATTCGTTTATTATTATTATTTAAAATAATATCAAGTAGTCATCGGTAAAATTACTCGGAACGATTGAAACAAGAAGTTTAAAAGACATTTGCTAAAGGTATTTGAACAGGAACTTATTCCGGTTTCTCAATTTTTTCTTCATTTCTCTGAGCGGGTGCATCGTCTCTTTGTGTTGGGATATCATTTTGGGGCTTGGTCCACGCCTGGCACACGCAAGTAGGGCCGGGAACACCATTGTTTTGGGTAGAAGACACTTGGAAACCTTGAGAACCAGTATGGGAACCAGTTTGGGTCGTCTGGCCAACAAATGTTGAGGACTGTGTATTCTGTCCATGCTGATTTGGCACATAATGGTTTGAAGGTTGTCCCTGACTGACATAATTGCCAGTCTGCTGGTTGCTTACAAACGCACCCTGCTGGTTTCCATAGCTACCAGTCGCCTGATTCTGTCCCACATAGTTACCAGCAGGTTGATTCTGGTAATTTTGCTGATTCACAACTTGCTGCGTGCCTTGGAAGTTCACATTCGTCTGCTGGTTCTGGTTTCCGAACTGTCCAGTTTGCTGATTCTGATTCTGGAACTGTTGATTCTGCACTTGGACTTGCTGGCCTTGGTAACCATTCTGGGCTTGGCTTTGGAACTGATTAGACTGCTGGTTGTAGGATCCAGATTGTTGATTCTGCGATTGAATCTGGCTTCCGGATTGATTCTGTGGGTAGTTGGGGTAGGTTTGTGTTCCACCATATTGGTAGGATCCAGTTGCTTGATTCACGTAGCCTCCTTGAGGATATGTGTTACCTTGTTGAGGATAGCCGTAGTTAACGTACTGTCCTGTGTACTGTGCTTGGTTTTGACTCTGTGCCTGGTAGCCGGAGTTCCATCCATATCCTTGCTGGACCTGCTGCTGCCCCTGGGCTTGGTAGGTAGCCTGCTGCGTCTGTGGCTTGTTCTTGTGGTTCTGCACTATGTCTATGACCCCTCCGATGATCTTTTCGGGAATGTGAAGCACTTTTCTCGCTTCTAACGCACTGGCGACGTGTAAAGCCGCGAGTACTAACTGAAAACATGAGAAATGTATTTAAGGTACGGCTACACTAATGGATTTAATACAAGCTTTATCTAGATCTGAAACTATAACATACGCATTCGCTGTAGAAATATTCGTTCTACAGAAGTTGAACCCGGTACTTAAAACTCTTTCAGCGCAATGGTAACGTAGTAGGTATCGTTTGTGCGCCTAATGAACAGTGAATTGCAACGTATGTTGCAACGACCACTAGTTTTTTAACACACATTAAATTTTGTACCCAAATTATTATAATTACTGAAAAAATATAAAAACAATTATTTAACGAAGGCAAAATCGATTTCTTGTCATTACTACTATTCTACGTATTCGAGTCCTTAAAATAATAGCGATCCTTAAAACCTCCGTCGTAGCTCGGAGACATGTTATGTCAGCCATAATACTATGGGTGGGATCCAAATAGTAATTGGGCTTGCTTTAATTATAAATATAATATGACCGTCAGAGAAATCTTCGCCTTTAATTTTAAAATATATTATACATTTTAAACTAATTTTAAAGCGCAATATCTACACTTCGGAAAAAGTATAAGTTAGGTACCTTATTAGATAAAGTTTTTTATGCATTTCAATTTTTAAGTTTTACATGCATTTGCTACCACTTTATCTATTGGATAAGTTATCCGACACTTAATTTTGGCCATTAAACTTTTTACTGTCTGCTAATATAATTAATTAATGAAAATATCAATAAATACACAGTACTCACGAGTACGGTCGTCTTGGTGGGTCCCTCCATGGTGATGTCGGTGCGAGGCGCAGGCTGCGTGTGGAGCCCTACGTCAAGGACATACCTTTATATTGCAGCCGACCACCAAATTAACACAGGGCTGACGAGGACTTTCTCTGAGAAAAGTATTTAATAGAATTATTAAATTCGGATTGTAATGTGAGAAATTATGGGAATTTATTGGTGTGTTTTGAGTTTATTACGAATGGATGTAGAGTACTTTTAAGTATTTATTTTGTTTATATTCGGATCAGACAACAAATAAATAGGAAATCTAGGATGGTTTTGCTAATGATAATGCTGAATAAAATCTAGAATACCCAAAAATACAATAATTTTCACATAATTACTAACACTTACAATTATATCATATTATTTCCTCAAATAGATAAATACATAATTTGTAGATCAGATCTACTTTAATTCTGTTATATTTGAAATCTATCTATTGCTACTGGTATAACCAATAGACGTAAATAATTTTGCTACCCACAAAGATTATTCGAAACTTTATTATACAACATTATTTTAAAATAATTTGATACAACATGGTTCCTACAAGATTTAAATCGTACCAAAAACATGTATTGAACTTTTCATTTACAAATAAATGTAATTAAACACTTAACGTTTAAAATTGGCATATTCCGTGGCAGCCCTGAATCTGCATGGTGGATCATGTGATGGAAGACGTTGAAGCGCGAGTTATCTCACCCCTCGCGTCAGTACCGCTATGTGGTGCTGTCCGGGACCATACACACGCGAATATCGATAGCGAACATCTATGGAGTCTAATAAACGTTCCAATTGTTTTAATAGATAATAATATAGAATCAATTTTTGTAAAAACTATTTAAGTAGAAGAAGAACTGCTCTAATTCTGGTAATACAAATGCATACACAAACGTTTAATGAGTTCCGTTAGCATATATGTATAAAGATTTTGGTGCTAACGTTTCGGTCAGATTACACATAAATCAAGGATGATGTCGTAACGTTACATAAACTTATTTACTTAGCGTTTTACGTCTGTGACACAATAAACAATAAATAACTTTATTCTATAATCATCTTGTATATGTACAATCCATCAGCAAATTTTTATCAGAGTCAATATCTATAATAGTTAGCCGATTATCTATTGCAAAATTAGTTTTTGATAGGTTTTTCGTCTCATGATTAAGTAGAAAATACAGCTAACCAGAAAATATACAAAAAATAACTTTATCGACACCAAAATCGCTATCGAATATCACATCCCAACCCGTTAACCGCACCGCGCTCATATGATTGACGTTGCGCCCGCGCACCCGAATAAAGAGCATAAACATTCCCTTTTTTTTTCTCCACGCCCAATAAGCACTGGTCAGCATCGCAATCTGCCAATGGCCGATTTATTATCAGATTTATTCGCAGAAGGCTGTATGATTGAATGCCTGCGCGCTTCAATGGTTCTTTATTAGGTATTAAGGAAAATTACTTTAAAATGGCGGCCTTTTTTTCCTTTTAATTTATTGGGTGATTACGGTATTTGTTTGGTTGGTGAATAACTGAACTTGACACTTGATGTCTGTAATTTGGCCGGTGTCGAATTAAAATGCAGTCGGAGAATAAAAATATGTGATGAATGGAAACGGACGATCGTTGATTAATTTTATTTGGAAACTTGCGGCCTGTCCCAGCTTCGCCCGGGCTACCTTAATACACTTCACTCTTAAACCTCTTCCTCACTGGAGAAGCACGTTTTTTTGTTGATGATAAAATATTTTAAAATCCGTTTTGTAGATCTTGAAATTTTCGCGAACATACAGACAGAGGCGAGGGAACTTATTTTTTATGTATTGATAGGTTTCATTTCTTTGCACTTACATAAAAGCCAGTCGAGATATTGTTTAGAGCGCTATATTCCTACCTTCCTAAAGGGTTCAAGTTCTTTAAGAAATGCTTTGTTTGCACAGACGTCACGGAATTTTATTGGTACCTAACTAAAATCGCACGTCAAGTGCAGATCGCTGACTTTGCATTTTTTCAACTACTGTTTAAAGAACTCTCAGGCCTGCTGCCTCCAGGAGTATTCCTCTGCCGTTATTGCAAATAAAGCCCAGATCTAATACAAATATCGTTTCAGAAAGTCAGTGTGTGTCTTGGTTTTGGAACCCTTTACCACTTGTGTGGAAGGTGAATACTTATACCAGTAATAAATTTTCTTTTTTTTAGGTAACTCCCGCACTAAGAATTGCTCTTGTGTCGCGGGGATTTTTACAGACATACAAACAACGGACACAAAGCACAACCAGACCCGAAACAATTATTTGCAGAGCGCACAAATAACTGTTCCGTGTCGGAATCGAACCCACGACATCCCGACGCAATGGTAACGGCGTGGCGACCTAAACCACTGCGCCACGGAGGCATCATTATTTTTATTAAGAACTTAACAAATTTCTACTATGTGCGAATTTCATAGTAAACCATCTAAACAGTTTGTAGGTCAGTAGTGAGAGCAGGACGACGCGACGTTGATTATACAATGTACGTGCTATTACCTCGGGACGACCTCCACGCATTTTTTCGCATTATCTCGAATCTAACTCTGATTCGGCATGTACTCGTATAGCGCAGTGGTTTAAAGGATGCCTTTCCTCTGCCGTTATACCTCTATATCATATGAGTTAAATTTAATCATGTCACAAAACAACGACATCCAGATTTTAAAATAGTGACACATTGAGTGTGGAGGTTGTGGGTTCGATTCCCACCTAGAGCAGAATAATATTAAAGTTCAATCCACAATAAGTTGTTTTGGGTTAAGTTGTTACTTGGTATGTATGTAAAAATTCCGGCGAGGCAAGACTAGATTTGCAGTGTTAAGGCTAAATAAATATTAGTGTTTTTGGTACCTATTTCACAACTATAAAGCACATTATATCGCATCTTCTAAGTTAATGTCGGTTCAATGGCCAAATCCATTTAACACGAAAATGATTGAAGGACATTTAATTTATGACTTATTTATATGCATAGGTGAAATAGAATAGGAACTTTAAAAGATGCAAAAAAAGCGATATAATTTTCATGCTTTCTTCTCTCCTTGTTTAAGGTAGCTCTGCCACGTAACGCTAACGTATACATAATGTGATAATTAGCAATTTCCTCAGAGCGACCGTCAAGAAGCACTTTGTGGTTTATTAGACGACGTAACCTCTTTATGAGCGGCTACAGTGTCGAATTACCTCCCTAAAATGACGGGGTTTTGCCATGAGAAGCTTAATAATATCATATAACCTACTGGATATTTTTATACGTATATTCAAAGTAAATCAAAGAGCAATTTCTGATATCGGTGCCTAATCCAAATGAAGATGAATGTACCCCTTTTTCTACATCATTTTAAATAAAAAAATCCTTTTATATCATACACTACTGTGATCATAAGTCTTCGACCAGTCTGTTCCATGAAATTCTGTGCTTTTTTTCTGTAAGGTTTTCTTCCTTCTAACTTATTGTAACACTGAAAATTAAAAGATGTAAAAAATAAAAACACACGCAAACTGCACCTCTTGTTTTGTTATGTCGTTTAATAAATGTAAAATAGGAAACATTGTAAGTACATCATTTTAATTGTTAGAATTTCAGGGATATGCTATAAAAGTTACTGACAATTATCATATTAGGGACTTATGCTACTTGACAAAATCCTCCCAAGTCCTCAAAATATATTGCTTAGTATAAGTTAGTCACAAAACTATGTTAGTTATATAGCAAGGTAAAGGTTGTGGCGAATCATCGCAGTCTAACTTACTCGTGATCATAACAGACGTAGTTATTACCCAGTGAGGGGCGGCTTGGACGGTGACATGTCACACTGTAACACTGTTTTGTGTCCCAAACCAAAGAGAACTTTGCCTGCAGTCATTTTAATTCATTACTGTCCAGCTGCTGGGGTTATGGAATTGAAGAAGGGTTAAGCCTTTTGTTCTGCACGTTGGAAAAGTGCAATTTAGAGTAATAATAATAATGTCCTAGCCGATATACGGCTACGGCGGTCAGTTTCATTGAAACTGGCCATCTGTGCAGGACTTTGTTTATAGTATCCAAGTGTGTGCACAATACACAGGTACACTCTCTATTCCATCACTCTCATAGTTTGGTGGGACGGATAACCGACACGACCAGTGAGAGGTCAGGCGCAGGACCGACGGATTTACGCGCTCTCCGAGGCACGGAGGTCTTCGACCTCAACTTCCTAACTCCGGGCAATCTCTAAGAAATTCTTAACAGAAAATCTCGGAAAAGACTTTTTGGCCCGACCCAGGATTCGAACCCGAGACCTCTCGCACCGCAGTCGCATATACTACCGACCGCGCCACAGAGACAGTTATTTAGAGTATTATTCCTCTAAGAATTGTTTTAAAAATATTCAAATAATCCAGTTTTAAACATATTTATTCGAAGTCGTTAATGTGTTACCTAGGTTTGACTTGCGTAGGATGTAAAAGATCCGTGCTTACACAACATGACTATATTATTCAACTTGTCATATTAGGCTTAAAACTAGCGTATCTATAAAACACAGGCATTTGTAAAACAAAACGTAAAAAAACGTTTCGATTGTCCAGTGCAAGTTCAAGGAAAAGGCTTCGCTGGACAATGATAATTATGTACATTCATACGAGTCCATCTGTAAATAGTCAATCTGACGTAACTGAAATATATTTTCATTTCAATTCAAAAGAAAAACCTTTTACTCGTAACAAATGTACAGCACCCCGCGCAGGTCGTAAAATTCAAATCAGTTTGCCTAGATATCGAAAGCTGGGTTGACCTCCTTACTCCCTAGTTACTACTACGTATTGTGTAAAGGAAGGTATGAAGATTGGTGGACTAGATTTTGTATATAATAACGCAAGTAGGCAGGTAGTGAGCTTCTCTTTACGTCTTTATGATAAACTAGCTAACCCGTACAAAGGTTTATCTCAACTTTAGCCGCTTAGAGAATAATGGTTAGAAAGAAGCTAGTATCATCGATCTTCATCTATCTGGATCTCAAATGACAACACATTCACCGCAGTTGTGCCCTGATATCTTTGCATTGGTTTAGATCTGTGATTGACAGACATCTTTAGATATTTAGGTACAAATGAAAACATTTTAATTTTAGAGCTACTAATGAGTAAGTTACAATTATTTTTTATTGATCTATTCAGACAACTAACCTAATCGTTCGGCCAAAAACTATTGATTAAAACAATGATAAGAAAAGCAGCCGACAATTTCGTGAGAGTCTTCAAAAATTCATATTAAAGCAAATATTTTTATTTCAAATAGTTTTCACGACTAAAAGTTAAATAACACATAGTAAACTCCACAATAAGACCAATAGACCGTATTATTGAATGGTTCTATCTAACATTGGTGGACCTATTATCCTGCGTCGAGGTCCGATGCGCGGGCGCAGTTGCCGTGCGCTCAGCAGCGCGTACACCCTCCTGCCGATACCGCAGGACTCACTCCAGGTGGACATAGGTAAGAAAATATTTTCACTATTATCTACTTTATTTATATAAAATGTAAGGTTTAATTTGCCTCGTATTTATGTGCCTTTTGTGATCTTTAGTACCGTCAACTGTGGCATCTTTACTTTGCAATGCTAACTTTACCAACTGAAAAATTTAGGTATTTTATTTTTACTGGGAATTGTATTTGGTAAATGTATGTATGTATAATTTAATATAAATCAAAATTGTTGATGCAAGTCTTGGTTAGTAGCACTTTATCATTGAAATCAAACATATCTGTAATTAAATAATGTATAAGTAAAGTTACTACGACACAGTAGAGATGCCACAGTTGATTGTAATTGTTGAATTCATCTTAAATATTCTAGAAAAGAAGAATCTGCAAAAAGGTTTTACTTGGTTATTTCAGAGTTCATAATTGGTTTTTAAAGAGTTAATGTATTGTAGTTACTATGTTCTTCTCTAAACCGGTTTCCTATTCGATGATGTAGAATAGGGAACCCGTAGTTTGAGTTGAGTGGTTTTATTGTAGTGCCAATTTCAATTTGGTGTAGTTGTTAGGTGGGTAGGATTGTTAAATCTAATACTCTCGTTGTGTTACGGCATTGCCGGCTTAGGCTATGTTCATCTGGTATACTCATTTCAAAAATAATAATTAGTATTTACTTCTTTTCTTGATTCATTCATTCGTCGTATGGATAGTGGTTAAAATGGTGCCAAAATTGTTCAAGCTGCCTTAAACATGACGTAACTACCACTTTTAACTCTCTCACTCACTTTTTTGTTATTAAGATCAGTCATCTTCAACTGCGTATCTATCTTCTCTTGATTTGCATAAATCTTAGCAATTGATAAGATATTTTTAGTTAGTTAGTTGTAACTTAACCCCATAGCGTAAAAATTGCATCTCAAATTTTGGTAAATTGTAGAGTAGCTTTAGTAGAGTCATCATTAGTATAATTTTATTTGTATCATATTCTGCGATACAATTACAATGTAAAATCGTACCAAACAGCTACACGGTCCGAAACGCTATTAAACGACTCAAGGGGTCAAATCAGATGCAACTAATTACTGTAGGTAGCATGAATGAAAAGTGCAATAGTAGGTAGTACTTTAATATTTCATGTACCTACTGGTCCGCTTGTTAAGTATCACGTGAGCAATTGAGTGACCTAAGAATGTAAGGACCTATCCTCGAAGTTCATTCATTAATCGTTTAGAAGGTCAGGAATTCAGGATGCTCTGATTTGTTCTAACTGCAGTTATCACATAGTAGCTCGATTCTCTACTACTATCGACTACCAACAACCGGCTAGCTATCAAGAAATTTTGCACGAAAATCTATTTAGCGCCACTACCGGGATCCGTAAAAACTATTTTGGCAGTACATTAATATCAAACTCTCGATACTCGACAGTACCGACTCTAGAGAATTGCGCTTCAGTTTCGGGATATTAACCAAGTAACTTTCCGAATATACATGAAAGATTCTCTACTCTCTTTTCTTTTTTATATGCAGCTGGCATATTAGTTTTTGGATTGATATATCTAATATAATCTATTTGTATTTAACGTCTATCTGGACTTAGCTAATACAGAAACAATTGCCTCATGGCCTGAGGGCATTAGCAACTTCGCATTACTCCCATTAATATTATTTTTAGTGGTAGTTTGTGTTTCCGACGCTACAGAAGGGCCAGGCATAGGGCTCAGGTGCTGAGATCTGCGACCCTTATACTCATACTCCAGGTTAAAACTGAGAATTTATGGACAGGAGTAATTACGAGTAGCATTTTTGTCCCGGCGCTGGAAATAGTACTCGATTCAGTCGGATACCCGACAATTTCTTCTCAGATACGATAAAAAGTCACTTATTCGTATTCTAAAGCTCCTAACTTCTCCCAGGAACAGTAACCCATCCAAGATGACGGTGAAGAAGCGTGTGTCAGACCTGACGAGCCTGGAGCGGTTCAACATGTACTACCGCGAGAAGGAGGCGCCTCTCACCGGCATGCAGAAGTTCAAGCGCTTCGTCTGGAACCCCAAGACCAAGCAGTTCTTCGGAAGAACTGGAGCCAGCTGGTGTAAGTTAATACTGGATTACTCCCGTCCCACTGCTTGGCAAGGGGCTCCTCCCAGACGAACTTTTCGATGAGAAATATCTTGCATATCTATTAAAATTGTAGAGTTTGTTTGGTTGGACGCGCTAATCTCCGAAAACATTGGTGCGAATTGAAGAATTATTTTACTATAATGGCCATTTGTCTGTCTCATCATATTTTACGGTAAACTGTAGCAAAAAGTAGGTTTTAGATGAATGCCGAGGCATTATGGACAATAACAAAAATCCAATAATTGTAATTGTTACCTGACAAGGAAAATTTGTTCAGAGTACCTACAGTTACTGGATTAGACAAATTACCAGGAATTTGGAGTCCATGAATCCCGTCACCTTGTACCTCATCAGACTTAGCAACTATGAGTCAAAAGCAAACCAACGAATACCGGAGACTACATAACGTACATAACGCACATAAAGACGGTGGAACGGAAGCGACGGCGGCTGATTGCTTCAAATGCTTCAATGAGATCATTGGCGCATCCTGCGCGAGCGCACGCCGCCGACCACTGCTCAGCGCTCGTTACAACCGGACCACGGCCGGTTCGTGGCCTTTGGAGAAAGATACATTTGATATACAGTTTTATTTATTCACTGTAGTAAATTAAATAGCTCTCTTTTATCATATTATTTTTCAAAAAACTTAAACTTAGAAAGATCTACTTGGTTGTTAAAGTTGCCAATTTTACTTATAGGCTTATGATCATTCCTTTCTAATTCTTTAACGAATATTGTCAGTTATGATCGTCTAAATATAAATTAAATAAACAATCATAGGAGTTTCTCTTACCATCCAGCCTCCCACAGGTAGAAATATGAGGCCTATTTACGCAAATAAATCATCGGCGTTTTATTTTATCATAAAGTTACTTACAAAAACTGATCACGTAAGGACTTAGTGTACTTCTTAGTAGCGTTTTACCAGAAGCGTGGGATCTAATTTAATTTCGATCACCATTTGACTCGAAAGTCCTACCACAAAATTAAATCAACATAAAGAATCATTCTATGTGAACAATAACCTTTATTTGCATTAGCTTCTTTTAGATTGTAGTTTTATTTTTGAGGTACTAATTAAATCCCTCATTACGGGAGGAAACCTATGTCCAGCAGTGGGACATGAAAGGGTTAAATTTATTTATTTATTAATAAATACTGAATGGTAATAGATGTTAAGTAGCTTTTTGCTGATGACAATCGATTTGCTACAGCATTATTGACACACAATGAGTCTGAGGCATTAATAATTAATTCATCTTTAATTAATTATAATTATTAATCGCAAGAAAATAAAAACCTTCCTTGTATTTTCAGCCAAAATCGCCCTCTTCTACTTCATATTCTACGCAGCGTTGGCAATCCTCGTCGCTATCTGCATGTGGACCTTTCTTCAACTCCTGGACGCGAGGCAGCCCAAGTGGCAGCTGGAAGCCAGCATCATCGGCACCAACCCTGGCCTCGGGTTCAGACCCATGCCGCCAGAGGTCGCTAGCAGCGTCATCTGGTACAAGGGCAATGACCCCGGCAGTTATCAGTTCTGGGTTAAGGAATTGTCTAAGTTTTTAACAGGTTAGTTAGGTTTACTTTTTCTTCTTAGAATTTATTTTAAGACTGACTAATGGTTCTGGTAATGACTAATAATTATGACAACCGCCTTTTACGATAACATATTTCATGTTAATTAAACGCAAAATACGTATACAACAAAGTTTATTATTATCATAATAAGTCACACGAAGATTTCAGACATTAACACAGTTTAATAAGAAAATGTTCATTAATCACAAACACTAATTTATAAAACACATTTTTAATCAAAAATATTAAATATGTCTACAACAAAATTACCCATAACTACATCGTTCTTCCCTAGTGTACAAACGCGACGGCAAAAAAGCAGGTGCAAGTCAGAACATCCACAACTGTGACTTCAAGCTCCCAGCTCCAGCCGGGAAGGTCTGTGACGTGGACATCAGTGCCTGGAGTCCATGCATCGAGGAGAACCACTTTGCCTACCAGAAGTCCACTCCTTGCATCTTCCTCAAGCTCAACAAGATCTTCGGATGGAAACCTCACTTTTACAACAGCTCTGACAGTCTACCTTCAGAAATGCCTGAAGATTTGAAGGAGCATATCAGGAATATTACTGCTTATGATAAGAATTATGTAAGTAGCTTTGAGGATATTAACTTTTCTAAATAGTCTCTGAAGTTGTGGGACCGTTGATTCCAGTCTTGGCAGTCATGTATCAAGTGGTTGATTGATTGCAACGTGAGTAATTGGAATTTAAATTCCACTCATCCTAACCAGTGAGGAGGAGGTAGAGGAAAACGTCCACTTATCCCCACGGTCGGGGCCAGCTGGTCGGGAGTAGTGATGCAGTCCCAATTTTAAATAGGCATCAAATACGGAGCCTCTGTGTCGTTGTTTATCGTCAACATGACAATAACTTGCTCTTTCAAGCCTCTTATTAGTTTTCAACTACATAATCTTCAAAGTTCAGAAAAGGTAAAAGTTCAGTTTCACATGTCATAAAGTATTCCCTTATTGACTCTGAACAACGTTCCACTCCTTAATCTATAAATATGAACTTAAAATTGATCTAACAATATTTTTTTTTTGTTTTCCAGCTGAACATGGTGTGGGTATCCTGCCAGGGCGAGAACCCAGCTGACCGGGAGAACATCGGACCCGTACAGTACATGCCAAACAGAGGCTTCCCTGGCTATTACTTCCCCTTCACCAACCAGGAGGGGTACCTCAGTCCACTAGTGGCTGTGCACTTGCAAAGGCCTAAGAGTAAGTCGGTTTACAGATCAGTTTTACACGATTCGGTGAATATTAGGTAACTGAAACAATCTTGTTCTAAAAGTAACAAATTACTGGGAAGGATTTTAAGAGAAATTTTAGCAAAGAGTTTTTAAGGAATGCCTTTTCGAAAAGGCATCAGATGCAGAAATAAACCCACCACTGAGCTAGTCACTAAGTGTTTTCTTAGCATTTAACCAGCTTTAAAACAGAAAGTGTTTTTAATTCGTACGTTCACCAATTATTCAAAGACACTTGGGGCAATACAAAAGATGTAACACTTCTTTTACGCTGACGCTAAGACCGGTTCGTTTACGCACTCGGTATTCACTGATATACCGATGAATATTCTCTATAGACCATCATTCTTTAACCACTTCTCAATTGTTCTTTCAGCGGGCATGCTGATCAACATAGAGTGTCGTGCGTGGGCGAGGAACATTAAGTACGACAGACACGAGGCCATGGGCGCCGTGCACATCGAGATCATGATCGAGTAGACCTACCTTCTGTGTGGAGTGAATGAGGAGACAAGAGACCAGCGATGCGGCTCCTAAGACCAATCAAACCGATATTGTGGGACCTGTAGATCATAGATTATTTTGGGAAAATAACATGACTTTAAAAATGGCTCATATTACAGCTTTTAAGCTTTGCTTTAGGGTTAAATTACAGCTGGTATTTCAAAGCATAAATCGTTTTAAGTCTGCTGGAAAAATGCATTCGTTTGTCTCTTGGATGAAGTGATTATGAATGAGTATGAATTATGTATGAATATCTATGTATTTTATATTTTCGATGTATGTAGGTATATGTATGGCATGTTATCGATTCAATTCAAATTATTTTGTGTGAAACATTAAACAATATAGATATACTTATATGAAATTACCATTATACTAGAATTGAGGTTAATGTGCATTTAGTAATACATTTATGTATTAAATCTGAAGAATCGATGCGGATAAAAGAAAATAATAATGTATGTATGTATTGTTGTAGTTTAAATAAATACAAAATAATTTGAATATATTCCAGCACAATAAACGTTTAAATAATGAAACATTATGAAAGGCGATTTGTGTGTGTGTTGATAAAATGAGTGAGATTAATTTGTAATTTATTTTAATAAATGTAGATCTATACCAAGACTTGCTTATTTATTTCCATACCTTTACCATAGGTGCATCTGTTCTCGGGTTCGAATCCTGGGTCAGCCGAAATGTTATTGGGATTAAATAACTTTAATCGGAATATTTATACTGTAGCTTCAATTTGGTTGCAGTCTGTTGAGGCAATAAGCTGCTCCTTGCTACATAAATACATAAATGACGTAATATAAATGACGAAAATAAACTATAACACATAATAATATTGATGTAAGTCTTTGCCTGTAGGGTCAGGTAGTAATCATCCAGTATAATTTTGACATTAATTACGAATTGACTTTATAACTCTTTTCGCAAGTTTAGAAGGTGATCGCAAACGATACGAACTCCATCTATACTTATAATAAATCTGTAGAGAGGTCAATTCTGTACATTGAATATATTTAAAAAAAAACCAATGGGGGATGTTTAGCAACGGATACTGATACCGAATCTGCAATTTATAATTTTCTTTTCTGTCTGTCTGTCTGTCTGTCTGTCCTCCGTCTGTATGTGTCGCTATCACGTAAAAACTACCGAATAGAATGCACTGAAATTTGGTATATGCATAGAATAAGTAGTGGAGCAATTTCTAGGATACTTTTTATAGCATAAAATTTCAAAGATTTTTAGAAAATTGAAAAAAATTGAAATCGTTTGAACCTGCGTTTCCCTATAGAAACCATAGATGGCGTTACAATCCATTTCACAACATTCGCATAAAGTTAACGCGGCACCTACCGTATCGATACCTGTTGTTCGCACCAACCAATAGATGGCGTTATAGCCCGAAACAAAGCATGTTTTTTCTAATTAATTTATTTTGATGGCTTTATTGTAAAAAAAATACCTTTGAAACATACAGACTATGTGGTAAGTTTTAAAAAATAAACAACGGATGATATATAAAAAATAATTACGGGTTACGCGGTTTCGGACGTATCATCGCAAGTATACATTATTACGCGTGTGAAGAGCTCCGGCGCAGATAGGTCTGTCTGAACCTGTAATAATATTCTGAATCCAGACGGGTAAGCAATGGTCAGTCTATAATAAGGTATTATATTTTACACTGTAAACTGGTACGGATACAGACGAGAGCGGAAAAGAAGGTAACCACAGGAAATCAGGCCTACCTGAGCCTGTGTCACATTGCGTGCCCTTCGGGTCCCTTTCGTAAATAACCATTAGATGACAAAAGAGTTGTTAGCATTTTGATGTGTAGGTGTATCGAGTTCTTCGCAATTCGCGTGCTCAAACGAATAAGCAACAGTACGAAATTCACGCGAGCGGAGCCGCACGGGTCAGCTAGTTTAGTAATAGAAATACTTCTGCATTAGTGGGATCATTATTCATGTGATATACAAGGGTATATTAATTATAGATCAGTATAAAAATAAGAAAGGTGGAGGTAAATAAAAGAACGATGCACATGACATAGATCACGATCTATTTAAGTACTCATTTACAAAAATACCACAACATATCTAATTACAATATATTCAGAGGTATATTACTTAACTATTTGCACAGTTAAAAAGACTATTCTTCTAAAATATGTGTAAAATATGCATACCGATTCTCTTATTTCGAAACAGTAGGAAGACTATAGCACACAGCTTGATAAATATTCAAAAAAACTAATACTTGTGTCCAAAATTGACGTTTTAGCCACACACATACGGCAAGCATACTGCCTGAGGGTTTTCTTGATTTGTATATATCGTCGATTTGTTTATACCTGTGCAAATAGTTAAAATATTGATATCAATAGTCTTATGATCTTCTATTAAATTAATAATTTATTTAAATTCTTTGTTGGTAAGGCATTTATTTACTAGTGCCATATTAAAGGGTCGTAGACAGTCCTGAGAATCAAAGTTAAGTTACAAAACGAAATGCATTAGTACTTTTTACTGAAAGGCATAAGAACAACTTTTTCCTGTTACATTGAGTACAGTAGCGCAATTTCATACAGTCAGAGATAGCAATGCGTTGATCAATACCGAGTACTTCACATTCAAATTACTAGGCACAAATTAGTTTTTTCAGATAACACTAGAGCCGCTTTCTGTCCCTTTAAATATTTCTGTATTGATCAAAACTCAATCATCAGCTACCGAATGCAAGATATCGCGCTACATTGTTATGAAAGAACCAAATTCTCAAATATAAGTGCTTCGTTACTATAAAAGTACTCTCTGTTTAAAAAATATATGTTTCCTGTCAATGGCTGTCACTCCCCTGGCACCGACAACTACTGGTCCTCTGTTCAGTCAATCATGATCTCAAGATGAGTGGAGCCGAGCCTCTCCTTCAAACTCTCGGTGAACTGGATGTTACGTGCCCACGCACGACAACGGATGTTTATTATTTGATGCACTGCAAATAAAGAAAGAATTAGGTTAAACAAAATTTAAGAAAATTTCATGATCTGTGTGATGATTAAGGTACCTGCGGGTATTAAGGCCTGTCGGGTAATAAGGCCTAAATCACAAAAAACGTACGAAATACAGTAGTTGACGATCAAGATTACTGTCACACAAGCTCAGAGCGTATACAAGTCGCTGCAAAGTGGCGGACGCACTCTAGCACTTCTCCTCCCGCAAATATCGTCGAAATCATTCAGAAGTGCGGTTCAGCAGCACGAATTATAAAAATTGACTCTAGTAAAACGTAAGTTGTTTAGAAAATATCATATTTACAAACCTGTATTGACTGTCCGCTTATTAATTAATGTATGCTTGTCCGTAAATTACCGTTTTAAGAGACTTGTAGTTATAAAAATTATATTATTATTCTTTTCTGTAAATAGGTGGTTGGCGGATATTAAGGCCTATAAAATTTTACAATAGGCCTTATTATACTCCTATTTTTTAACTGCTATATAAGTAGGAGCGTGTTTTTAAAATGTTTTTTAGTGGTAGTATATACGTAGTTTATATTTTCAATTTATATAGGTATTATTGTTTTTAGTGCTTACAGTCACGATGCCTCCCAAACGAGCATTGTGGTCAGAAGGCGATCTGACAAAAAAAAAAAAAATGATCGGTACTGTCATGCTTGCAAATAAGATAGAATGGATGATGCTATGAGGTAATGTTCGCGATGCTCTAAGTGGTACCACGAAGAATGTGTCGGTTTGACTGCAGAATATACTGATGATTTTCAATGTCCTGATGGATGCGAATAAGGACATTTTTTTTATTTATTAAGACTACTATGCTTTCTATTGCCTTATGTTAATGATTATTGATGTCAAGAATACTAATTTACTTAGTTTAAGTTGATTTTTGAATAGTTTATAGTATAGGCCTTTTTACCCTACCCTATTATAATAAGGCCTAAAGACAGAGTTTTTTTAAAAGTGATATAATGTTTTAGTTTTAAGCTTTAGAAGCTATTTTTTGTTTAAACTCGGTAGTAATATAAGTACATGACTGATTATTATAAAAACTGGTTGATTATATTGGATATTCTTCATTTTATTACAAATCTCCCTTAGCTAGGCCTTAATACCCGCGGGTACCTTATTTGCTTTTAACTTTTAACACATTGATTATTATCAATGCAAACGGGGCTAAAGCAATGAAATCTCAAAACTTAAGATAGTTTTTCCTGACTAAAAGGAACCATTTGGATTGTTATTATGTGTATATAGTATATATTTTAATCACGTCAGCGGCAAAACAAAATGCAAGTCACGGTACTCCTGAGGCTCTTTCCCGAGACTAAAATGTTTTCGTCGGAATCAATAAGCAAACCACAAGTTAATGACGTGTCTGGTTTGTGGCTAACGAATAATTCTCTAACCATCACATAGAGCTAGTATAATGTGCCCCAAAATTGAGTTAAAACAAGCAGAAAGAACCGAGTTAAAATATAATAAGTTTCCTTACGTTTAGGCTTGGTTAACTGCACGGCGACTAAAGGACTGAGGTAGCCAGGAGTGTTGTCATACGGGAAGTAGGTCTCAGGCAGACCAGGATACGGATAGTACTTGAGAGGACCCAGTGCCTCCACGTCAGCTGGCCGCTCGCCCTTACACGATAACCAAACTTTACGACGCTGTAAATGAAAATCATTTTGATTTTAAATGCAGTTTGTTGTCAGAGGTCTGGATAAGATAATTATGGTTAACATAACATGAATTTTAATCAGACTTGTTGTTAGAAGATTATGTAAGAAGTTAGTAAAGCCACCCGGCGCCAACTAGATAATTGATCCTCTGAGTAAGTGTACTAAAAACACCCGTGTATGTGTATTCTACAAGCGTTTTTTCATTCTCAAAAGTTGCTGTGGCCTGGCCAACGTTAACAACAGCGCCACATTGACCGATGAATTAGCTTCAAACAAAATCAACCGCCTAACGCCTAATTTTTCTTCTAAAGATAAGGTCTACTTACTTCTTGTGCAGTAGCATTGTTAATGTAATTCTTGATGTCAGGCGGCATGTCGGGCGGCAGGTCGCCGGGATCGTCGTAGAAGTCCGGGTTCCAATCGTATAACTGTAATATACCGCAATAATTATGTAATTATAAACCTTAAAACATAGCAATTTCAAGCTTGCCAGCTTTTGTCAGGCTCTATTGCTATGGAAGATCTGGTGCTCAAAAGTTATTCAAAACAAGTAGTCTCCGTAGTATTTTCTGTTTTTTCAGCCCCCGGCGAAGGAAATAAATCTGTCTAGGGCCAAATAAGAAAAGAGTAGTAACCACTTGACATTGTTTGAGTAGTAACCATGTTTGATTACCTATGCATAAGGTACTGACGAAAGTTTTTTACAGAATGAACTATACAAAAAATTTCATTACTCGAATGCTTATCTATACTCTACTAGGCCGCTACAAACGTACGAACTACTTCATAATCAAAAGAATCATAGGAATGTGCGAGCGAGAAACTCCGATAAAATGACATGACTTAGTTCGCACGTTTGAAATGGCAGGAGCATAGTTTAGGCAACATACAATTACGTTTCAACAACTTACCCTATTTAACTTGATAATAAGACAAGGTGTTTTATTCGCGTAACCGTAGTTGTTCTCCCTGGAGCAGGGTCCGAAGTTGGTTGTGTTGAAGTCGCACACCTCGGCCCGCGGCGGCTTCACGTCACCGCACACGCGCTGGTTCACACCCTGGTTGATTAACAGGCTCTTGTTGTGGTAGGCTGGAAGCATGGGGAAGAGTTTAACTGAGGGTTCCATGTACCTACTACTTAATAATGGCAAAATATCCTATGTTTCACAAGTGCTAATATGTAGTATTTTCTAATGTTGAAATAATCAGAAAAAGTTTTAATGCATTCAGATTTCTTTGCAACCGATATAATATACAAATACTACCAAAAGTTGAATGATATTAATCAAAAGTTCAATAACTAAGTTGGTCCCAGAAATCAGAGTTTAGTATATGATAAACACTAAAAAAACTTGAAAAGAGTATGAACCAAGGTCTACACATAAAGATGTGACAGTTCATACGGGGCAGGTTAGTTCTACTGCAGGAGTATAAAAGTGATATTTTGATATACTTACGTGCTAGAAACTCTTCAATATTATCAACATATTTCTTGACCTGCGTCGCATTGTTTGCGTTATACCAGATCAGTGCTCCTTCTTCAAACAACAGCGGTCTGTGACCCATGCCTGGGTTAGCACCTGGAAAGATAGGTGAACACCACGTGAATGATAGTGAAAAATTTAAGTTACCAAAATTTAATAATTGTGACCACTATTTTTACAAGTTAACGAATCATTACCAACTTATCAACATTTTTGAGACACATTTTTAACTGATATGAAATGTCTACTAACTTGTCATAAGACAAGAAAAATCGGATGCCTGAAAAACTGCAATATAGTTTGTAGTAATAAGCTAACAAAGGGCCATTTTTTACCTCATCAGGGCTAGCCTTTACCAGAGATAAAAAGACATCTCGTCTTGCAGTGGATGTAAAAAAAGTAAGTTAAATATGATACTTACCTATGATAGAGTCGGCTAATGTAAAGTAAGGGATCTTGTCGTCCATGGTGGCCATGAGTCCAGTCATGCAGATGGAGAAGAAGATGATGATGCAGATGTACATCACCAGGTAGATGAGACCTATCACCCCTGAAACAACACATACATTTATATTAGAAACGATAGGTCCATGTTAAACGGGTGAATTGCCAAACGCAGGCGCAATAAACATGTACTCTTTATTTAATTACTCTGAGAACTGAACTGTTTTAGATAGAGGACAATTTTTACGTGCCTCTCAAATGGACAGAAATCTATGAATTCATCTTCTAAGCTATAAGCATTCAGAATTTCAATTCAGGCACATTTATTTGAGAGAGACCACTGAACACGAGATACTGGTGCAATGGCCGATCTAAAACCGCAGCACCTTAAGCGCAGTAGAATCTACAAGAATCAAAAGATGAACGTGGAAGAGATTGAAAAGATGGATATATTAACATTAGATTTAATGACCTAGGACTAATCTGTGTAGGTCAAATTAATAACCTAATTTATGTAAATCTTCAAATATATAATTCTTCTGTAAGTGTGTATGTCACTGATCTTCTCTTTTAAACGACTGGACCGATTTTAATGAGATTTTTTGTGTGTGTTCAAGGGATCTGCGAATGGTTTAGATTCACAATTTTGTCCGCTGGACAATGTTTTTTAATTTAATTTTTATGGCAAAACAACGTTTGCCGTGTCAGCTAGTAGGAGTATAAAAATATAAAAACAACTGTTTTTGTAAGGTTATTATACAAGACAAAGAAACCTAGTAGGACAATTTCTTTAACACGATTGTATAACAAATTGACATTCAAACAATACTAATGCTTATGCTAAGTGTCTTGTGGGTACTTTAATGAGATTTGTTGACAGAAGACATTATTATGTACTTGTTGATTACCACCTTATATGAGTGGTAAATGGATGGTGGCGAAGTATTTATTTAGCATTTAAGCAGCTCCAATTACGTATGCATGCATTACACTTTTTTTGAAAGGCTTCCGAACTAAGAATTGCTCTTGTGTCGCGGGGACTTTTACAAACAAACAAACAACGGACTCAAAGTACAACGAAACCCGAAACAACTATTCGTGAATCTATAATGTTCCTTGAGAAAAAGCCGTCAGAAAGATCACAGTAAACTTTTAGCACGGTAACAGCCATATCTACAATAGTTATTTTCAGAAAAGAACTTACATTTACTCAGCCCTATTTCGTTCAGAACATAAGATACTGTTGCTAGGCTGAAAATATTCTACCAGCGAACCATTTCGCTTGTATTACCATAACCCAGATCTGACGGAATGATGCTATAATAACAATATCTATATATCCACACTACCTACACTATTGGAAGCGGCTATAAAGTTATAAACTGAATATATAGCTATAGAATATTTCGAGGAAAAAAGTGACTCATCGACATGAGAAATCATAAACGATGAAATGGAAACTCTTTTAGTTGGAAGGATTTTTTACGTATTTATAAGTTTTGAACTACATTAATATTATTTAAAATTATACTTAATCAATCTCGCATTTTAAATCAGCATTAGTGTGCAGTTAATTGACATAATGTATAAAATTGGTTTTATAATTATTTTTAGTGTATTATAAGCGCAATTCGTGTCTATAGTTTTACGTTATCAGCGGGAAAGGGATTTCCGAGCTCAAAAAGGTAATCAAATCTTAACTACTTGAGTACTAAACTTCAAGAAATATTAAAATTTCGACAAACTTTTATATTAAGCCGTGCCTAAAATTGTTAGTAGTTTTGTACCTACACAATTGTAATAGCATGAATATTTGTGTGTCTGAAACTGTTGGCAGACGCAGTAAAGTACTGTGGATGGCTATAAAATTAATGCATTCACCATAGACGCGTAATAAGCCGGCCCAAGTACATTCTGAAATACTCCCTATGACGCTAGGGCTGCCTGTACGAATGTCAGACATTTCTTTTTTACATTTTGAAGGTTTTCAAAAAACTTTGAGTAGATAGTCAGTGCTGAAATAAGATGAAGTCTGACTTCTGGTTCCTTTTATAGATTACCTTATAAATTATGTTGAAATAATTTAATGTACCTATGGAGTGGAGAGGCCGCTACCATTGTCTACGGTAATAGATTGCTTATCAGAACAAGAATAGATATTGTGCTACATAATTTACTAACTGTAAGTTATGAGAAAACTAGTCTCTGGCAAAGGGATAGTTAGAGATTAAGATGTTATGAGTTTGGCTGTAAGGAGTGTCTGCCCCCGGGCATATATTCATACCAAGAGTGGGTGACAACTTGAAAAATTTACAAAAATCTTTCAAGTTGACACCCACCCTTTAATCCCAAATTACAGGTCATTCTTGTCTCACTTTACTTTCGCAAAAAACTGCCATGATTTTAATAGGAAACCACATTAAAAGGCATCTATAACTGGCGAAACGCCGTGGTTTTTGCAGTAAACAAACAATGAGTTCGGCGAGGAGTGAGCTCGGAATAGCCGCACACGAAGCCGGTCACGGACTGTTTACTTTACCGCCTCACTTTACTACCAAGGATGTCAGGAACGGACTGGATACCATGAGTCTTGGATCAGCAGAAATTCTGTCACACCATCTCCAACATATTATACATTCATTCATTCATCGTATAGTTAGAGGTTAATCTGGTGTCAAAGTTGTTGAAACCGCTCAAAGGCCTCGCACCACCACCTGCAGCGTTAAAGACCACCTTCCCAAAGAGTTTTTATGAAGTGTAAAGCAACGTAAAGTTAAGCCAAAACGCGGCGACATTCTGTGTTCGTAGTTTTATAGTGATTAAGAAGGAAAAGCGTCTGTTACCACACGAAGGGTTAAAAAATTCGTTTATCACGCGGATCAAATCTATGTATGCAAGAATCCATTGTTTGTGCGTTTATAAGACTGAAATACAAGAGCATTCTTAGTACAAGAGTTGTAATACTTGTATTTGACAAAATTAATGTTCACCCCCCAAATATACTTATTATAGTTGTAGATTAGAATGTACCTTTTATCTCTTCCATAGTAACATTAAAATCGCTAGACTACTACATAGATATATCGGTATTCTCATAAACTCCGAGCTAGGAACTGTTTTCTTTCAGTGCGGTGATAAATAACTGTTGTATACGTTTTACAAAAGCATAGAGTAAACGATAAACCATAGTGTTTGAACTGAGAGTAAACTAACAGCCGATTTTTAGCACGATTCTCTAGGTATTAAGCGGTTTCAATGCGTTTTTTGAACTTTATTAAAATCGCATAGTTAGCGGTCAATCTAGTGTTATAAATGTTCAAGGTGTCTAACATGGTCTTATCATTGCTAACTTGACCAAATAGAACCTTTATTGAAACCTACTCTAAAGCACGTAGAAGCTTAATAAATACTTCCAAGCGACTGTCATTCAGTTAAATATCCTCTTATAGGTTACTTGAACCACTAATCATTTACGGGTCGTGTACATTTTAGAAATGGTATGTGAGTTACAGATTAGGCACAATAAATAGCTCCATTTAATATTAAAAATCAAATATGAGTTTTAGTCAACTAGCCCCAGAAATTGAACTGCAGGTAATGCGACCCGATCACATTTTCGACAAGTTAAATGCCCCAATTTCACCGCATCTAAACAACACACATACATACAAACAAATAGTACCTAAGCAAAAGTAATTTTATCTGAAGTGTTGTCACAGCCCTGCGTAATATAACACTTACATGTACGAGGTATCGATGTGGAGCGACGCCGGGGGAAAGGACAGGGTGGAAAACTCCGCGTCTCGTGGGTTTTTCCATCTATAGTAAATTAAAGACGACACCCGTGGTTGTTTTGCGAAGTTCAATACACTTGGTAAGGTTTAATATGTCTTTTATAAATACCTATGTATTTTGCGAATTTATTTGTATGATGTTTTATACATTTCTGAGTTTGTTAAGTTTATAAAGACTGCCATAAAGTTCTAGACATCCGACTGCTAATCACAAGTTTTCGGGTTTGAATCCGCTTTCGGGTAAACCTATGCACCCCGTATATGGGTATAGGCTCGCCCTGAATTGACTGACTAATTTCATCAATGGCGAAACATAGATGTACCTATTTCATACACCTCTGCTTACACCTTTGGGTACTGCAGGTATGATATTATATCAAACAAACACTTTACTGGAGAATTAAGTGTATAATATTAAAACTTGTGCTACATAGGTGAAAGCTTTGATCAAATTCAAAAGAATAAAAATATCTACAGGCATTTTTGCTCATCCCAGAATAAAGAAGTATTCATAAGCAAACAAATAAACCGTCTTAAAATATTCTTCAACAATCAGGTAACGATTTGTACGATAAAACAATATTTCTGTGAAGCGTAGAGTAATCGACCGCAATACATAAACAGTAGCTATTTTTCGCATAGGTATTGAACATTCATAGTGTTTCTATGTGTATCTAATCATCTTTTACCTATAATAATAAGAAACTGGCTGGCTTTTTATTCCGTAAGGTTCATATTCTCTATTATGTTTTATATATTGCTTTTGGCTGACATTTTTGAACATAACACGGGTATGTACAGTCAGCTCCAAAAGTAGCTGATCATTCGCAATCATTTGAAACCCTATACTAAATGATAATATACTGAAGTGTGCACGTTATTCCCCAACAAAATCAGGTAGACTGAGTTAGAATTAAACATTTCAATCAATGGCAAATTTTTTTTCCATAGAATAATGTGCACACTTCAGTATATAGGGTTTCAAAAGATTGAATTTGATCAGTTACTTTTGGAGCTGACTGTACAATATCAGATATATCATCCCTTTAACAGTATTGGGATGCGGAGTATCCGATTGGAAGTACCGCGTCCTAGCCACTGAAGACGGTGACCGTCCAAGGAACACCGTCTGGTTTCTACTCGTTTTACCCAATTTAAGTCGAAATGCCTTGCCGGCGAGAGAACCCGACATACCCCTACTTCGTCCCTGGGGCAGAGCTTGCAGAAATGCATTTGTCATACCAAAAAAAGGTTTTAAATAAGATTATTTTGTAGCGAGATCCTACACAACAAAAGCAACGTAAGACTTTAACAGTATAAACTTCATCATTCTGGACTGCTACCTCATGCAAAAAGAATAATACAGCTCAAACTTCCCAAACCAAAATCCTAGATTTACCTCAAAGACTGTTTAAATATTGATATCGTTTAATCATTCTAAACGATTAAGCCTTTCTCAGAAAACTTTTATACATACAAAAGTTATAGTTTATACCACAAAGTTAAAGAGATAGTTAATACCAGTTTCTACAACCTTATTGAACTCCATAGCCACCAATAACCAGTATAAATGAGTTCTGTTACTACCCCAACCTTGCACCAAATAACTGCACACACATAACTACACACACATAACTACACACATACCGAAGGTCGGCCTCTATTTGCGGATAGTTTAGTGCGTGACGCGGCTTGCGATTCTGCCGTACCCTTGAAGTATCATGGCGTGAATGTACACACGTCATCGTGATCATCTTTGAAGATATGTTTGATGTACGTATTTGATTGATGCTGGATTGATTTGAACCTTGTCGGCTTAAAAATAGAGTGGAAATTGATGTGAAAATTCTTTGACATGAGTTTGATGAGTAATTAAATGGAAAGTGGCGCTTTTCATACCAAAGTCCTTACTTTCTCGACGTGAATTTTCCCCATAAAAGATAGAGCCTTAATAATCAACAGCCCGTTTGGCATGTAGGTTAAGACGTCAAGACTTTCTCATTTTATCTTAAATACGCAGACACGATTAATCCTAATACCACTGAAAAGCCACTTACTACACAATCATCTAGGCTACTTTGGACAAAGTATTTTCTAAAGCGATTTCTTCAGAATTATTTAACTAGCTATCCACACTTCGATGTGATAATTTTTCCAACATATCTATCATGAAATAATTGAAGTAACGTCACAAACAATAACCTAGCAACACATTGACAGTCAGTTTATTTGCCTCCCGATGGGACAGTAATTGCCCTGACGCTATCAACAGTCATTACTTACGACAACGAAACACGCGACACTACATTTGCTCATAAAGATATTGATGACTTCAAGAGATAGCGAAAATTTTACAAAAAAAGGAATTTCAGTTAATTAAAGTTCATCAGAAGGCAATTTCTTGACTCGCAGAAGTGGGTGGTTTAATAGGTCCTTTTCGGAAGCAGTTTTGAGATTAGCTTTACATAAAGACTTTTGTTTAATGCATTTAAAACCAATAACTTTGATACATCACTGGATTATTATGGTAACATTTCAACCAATATGGATAGAACTATTCTAAGGTGGGTAGCCCAAATAAGGCCTAGGGATGTCCTAACAAGGCTTATTTCTTAATTTTCCCGCGTCTTAGTTTCATATGGCCGCATATGTATGTGAAAGTGTGTGTTAGTTAATATACTCGCACACTTCTTCATTATCTACTTTTCCTGACATATCAATTACAAAAAAAACCATCTGCAATTGGAAAATCCAGTACGAAACAGAACCACATATAACTCTCGTCAACCAATCGATATCAAAGCGATTTCAACGCTCACGATGGGATCAAATCTAAAATAGCTTGTGAATCATAACACTGCACTCTAACCACTGAGCTGCCAGGATTTACGAGCTATGCGTAATATAAGAGGAAGTACAAATATTCGCAAATTGTACGATTTCTCGAATTGTATTTTCATTTAATAGATCTACTTGTTTGTACTTAGTCAAAGAAGAAGAAGAATGCGATCATGTAGGTAAACCAGTAAGGTGCGTGGAACAATAAATAAAGACATAAGGGGTAATTATTGCAAGTTACAGAACGAAGGATGTTATTGGAGGAGCAACAAGGTAATTTGAGCTAAACTGCTTCATTGTTTATTTCAGCTTCATAGCTACTAAATGTGAAGTCCCATTGATTTCATATGTAAGTAATCAAACGATGCCTTGAAGCTAGATATTGTGTAAACAATCAAAGAAGTCAGTAATCTATTGTTTAAGGCTCCAAAATGAACGTATGGTCATTATCCTAACCTGAAGTAGATCACTTATCTTTGACGGTATAAGCATCTCCATGCTTCAGAAGGCAAAAAAATCGTGGGCCCCGGTCTTAAAAGCACAACAAATTTTAGTTCAATAAAAAATCTTCATAAACTGGTTGTCAAATCGAAAGCCCTTTCATTACACTTTAAAGACATCAATTTCAACCTTAACCATACAGAAGATAATAAGAAACTGTGACTAATTTCTGCAACAAACTTTTACGTGATCATTGCAAGTTTTAAACATTATTCCATGGGGTTTTTACACTAGATATCTAATATTAATCTAGTCTAAATCCCACACGTGAGACTAGAAATTATAACAAATAAACAATCCGAACAGATTTATAACTTCAACGTAGTGAACTCGCGGCAGCCTTGACCAATGTTTATATGAGTTCTTTTTAATATTAAACTATGTTTTAGATACATTATATCGTTCTATATAAAGAGTGCAATATTCGCAAGCCGTTAAAATTTTAGCGTCTGTCGCTTTGATGGTAAAAAAGTGGATTTGAACCCACAGCAAAGAGCATTTTAGTAAATAGATTGTTGAATTATTTAGTTGATATAAAATTCTTTTGTCAAGTTTTGAGCCAACGATGCAGTGTTATAGTTAACTTGATGGTAAATTTCTAAAGAATGCATGACTTTACTCTTCATCATAAATGACAACGACCAGCGTCAACGATCAACTGTTAAACGGTCGAACTGTTTAATATACTTACAAAAAATAATAGAGATACATATACTCCAACACCTTGAATTCACAAGATTTGAATCCATGATTCTGTTTAATATCAAAATGAAATAGCTGTATCATTCAAGTAGCACCAAAACCTGCGGGTCACTGATGTTCTAGATTCAGATTTTTGCTTCCCTTTGCCAGCCCTAATACCTCCATGCAAGGCTCTCTACCAAGTTGATGACCGATTTAGGTTTACAATAGAAGTATTAAGTTAAGATTATAAGGCTCACCGCCGGACATCTGTTTCGAGACAACTGAAATAGTTATCGCCCTGAAAACTGGCAGGTAACTTTGACCAGAAAACAATTTACAGTCACTTTTTTTTGTGCTTCGGATAGTAGACAGTAATATAAACGTAATGGCGTTACTTCGTCATTTCCTGCCAGTGACGTAATAGGATGGTTAGATGTGTGACGTCAGTCATTTCGGAGAACTTCTTAATTTATTGATAGTCTTTTCTCACATAAGAAAAAAATATAAGTATACCTAAAAATCCCGACGACAAACGGATTGTTTTAACTTGGAATAACTTTTGTTGATTGGTTTGAGTTGCTGTCTCATCTGGAAATCAAACCTGTGACACGTTGCCCATTGCAATATGGAAAGGAGACACGTTTTCCAAATACCCGCATGTGCTTTAACAATTGTAATTTCTAATATAACAAAGACTTGTTTGTGAGAAAGCCGGAGTGTCGTAATCATTGCTGAGAAAAGTGTGTTTTAAGTTACAAAAGGTGTACTAGATCAATCAAAAGCCTTTGGCCTGAATACAATATCTCAATTTTACAGTCAGCATAAAAAGTGCTTTTAGTTTAAGGATTATTGGATCCGAAATCTTAAAATCTATTCACTTTTATTCCACCTGTTGATAAGCGCAACAACTTAAATATGAATATGCGAAGTTGGTTGCAAGCTTTAATTTTTTTTTTACGAAATGTATTCAGTCATGGTCTAAAGTGAGCTTTGTTATAAACTAGAAAAATATATCTGTCTAATAAACGATTAATCCGAAATCTTGATATGTCTAAACTTGTAATATACCGTATTTTTTACCGTAGGTATAATGGTAAAAAAAAGGAAACGACAGTTAAGTTTCCTTTTCATAAAATTTTTCAATAAACCTTTCCAAAAAAATCCTAATTCACAAAAGTTTCCAACTCACCCCATCGATGTCCAGTCCTTCCCAAAAAAGTCCTTTCCTCTGGATTCCAGATGCCATACTGGATCCTCTGGAAGAAGGGTCTGTGTGGTGGTCTCCGGCAGTAGTTGACCACGCCGTTGGGCTTGTCGGCGCCCATCGTGGCGGGCTGGCACTGGTGGACTGACTGACCGACCGTGCCGTGTGGTGAGAATGATAGCGTAGTGGTTTCCTACCTATTTTACTATTGGCTCTGTGAGGCTTGGTTTTCTTGTTGTTTTTTGTGTTTTTTGAATTTGCTGTTAGTGTTTTGTTTTTGTTAGCAATATATTGTAATCTTTTTGTGATAAAGACACGGAATCTATCCGCCATAGTTTTGAACTTAGTACTTTTTAAATACACCGTGTAAGTTTCAATTAATGTCTCACTGAACTTTAAGTAGCGGAAAAGAATAATAGGAAATAGATTTATGAAATTAAAACATTTATAATTTCGTATAGTTTCATACAGCCTACAAAGGCAGGCATGAATGCAGGTCTCTTAATAATTAATCTGTTTATTAGAGATTTTTTAATTACTACCGACCTACCTACCTAAAATATAATTACGATTCTTATAATAGGCAAAATACTATAAACTTAACATTAACTTCCATCCTCTTACATCGCATCTTTAACCCACATACTCTATGTCATTCTCGTCACCGCGCCGCCCAAATCTGCCTGTAACCGGCAGCCGCCCATACCGCCGCCCGCCCATCACCCCGCCCTGCTAATGTGCTAAGTGATACATTTGATCCTAGGGCGTCTAGCAATTACTTAACACATTAATTAGTGTGAGTAGGAAAATAACTGCGATTTGTTCATTTGCATTAACACTGAATGTAAAAAGAAATATAAAGATCGAATATGACGGTTTTAGCTTCTGTAACTGTAGCTTTTTGAGGTTTATGTAAAAGATAATTATAATGGGTGAAATCACAAGTCGCATTAACGAGGAAATATAAATAGTAAGGATACGAAGAACTGAAAAAAGTTTAGACGCCCATGACGCGGGTTACCCAATGATTGAGATATTTAGGTACAGTGTTACTATATATTATTATCTCCTATTACAAAGCGCTAATAGTGTTTTCCTAACTTAAATCACATTTTATATGAATGCGGGTTTAAAATTTCGTCTTCAGCAGCTCGATTCTCTACCACTATCGACTACCGACAATCGGCTAGCTATCAAAAAAAAATGTATGACATTCGGTACAGTGCCTCTAGTGGGCGTCGTAGAAACTATTTTGGCAATACATTTTAAATGTCAAACTCTCGATACTCGATGGTTCCAATTGTAGAGAATCGTGCAACAGAACCTTTTGTTTATGTTCAGAAAAATTATATCGAAAAAGTTTTGGGGTATTTAAGTGGTAAAAAAAACATTGCGTTACTTTCCGAAGGTGTTTCATCTAATATATAAAATACTCGCGTCACAGTTTTCGTTGCCATACTCCTCCGAAACGGCTTGACCGATTCTCATGAAATTTTGTGAGCATATTGAGTAGGACTGAGAATCGGCCAACATCTATTTTTCATGCCCCTAAGTGACACTTTTTTTTTAATTTTTATGGCAAAACAACGTTTGCCGGGTCAGCTAGTATAAAAATAACAAAACAAATAAATATAAATTGTATTTATTTATTAATATGAATGTTGACAAACAAGTTGGAATATTCAATTAAATAGGATTTGTACTGGTACCAGGCATGACGACACATTATTACTACACGTTATATTATATTACAAAAATATCGATTCCACTACAACTAACATTCTAACCACAATTAGGCTTATTTATTATTAGATATATGTGCACTATGTATTATACAATGAGTTGTTATCTTTTATATAAATCATTTCTAAAAAAATATAGCAGCTTTAATTAAAAAGACAAATAGTAACGCTAAGGTTGAACGAAAGATATTTTTTTAATAAAATTAACTTTTTACTATATTTTTTGTGATCAGAAAAAGTTGGTTTAAATACATACGTTGTAACTGCAATGTTACTTTTTGTAGACGTAAATATGGTCATGTTAATTTTAGAATGAAAATATAATATCCATATCAACAATAATAGTTAGTAGTCATTGTAAGAAACTCTTTAAAACGTCAACATATTTACATGTAGGTATACACAATAATATTTTTTTTGGCCCGTGCACATATCTCCAATAAACAAAAATAATAATCGCAAAAACACACAATCAGGTGGGATGTATTAAAAATAAATATCTTTGAAACATTCTACCTACGAAGCCTAACTCCATACGAAATACGAAATAATATATGCACCAAACACTCTTGATACTATTATTATAATATATTTTACATTATAGTAAAGACTATGAACATTTTTAACGCAATTCTTGAGGGCTGAAAAGTCCCCAACCCGCACTTGGCCAGCGTGGTGGACTCAAGGTCTAACCCCTGCCTCAATTCGGGCAGAAATCTTTGCTCAGTCCGACAGTAATGGGTTTAAATAAATGTGCTTTCGACTATATACCTAAGTGTGACGTAAATAATTTTATATATTGTAAATGACTGCATGAAAGAGATTTTTCTATGTTATAACATACATGTGATATACTGTCATAATTGTTAATGCATGTCTATTATATATTTAATTTAAAAACTACAGATGCTCGGTTAAATTAATTAGTATATTTAATAGGAAATATCCCAAAAACATCATGTATTGATCAAGTATATTTTTTAATTCAAATCTATGTATCTAATAAAGCCGCCAAAAATACATATCTACAAAAATAATCTAAGAATATTTCTTTTTATAAAAATTATGGCTCAATGTAATTTGATATTAAATCATTTTTAACGAAAAAAAAAGGCATAAATAAAAATACAAAGAGATTCATTCTAAATCACTTCAAGTATCAAATTCTCGAATTCAGATCTTTAATAGTTTCTAAACACACCAACAGATGTCGCTACCAAAACAAAATTTAAACTAAACTAGGACAAAAAGGGCTTAAACACCATACAATGGCCCACTGACCTAATCATTTTGACATTGACTAATATAAATTATTACTAAATGTAACTTTTCCACTGTTTTGTGAAAGAACGGATGAACTTCATTTACGATATAAATTTTACAAGGCCCTTTATAGACTTGACTCATAACAATCATTGGTATATAAGGCCAAAAAGGATATAAATAGACCCTATTAATGCATAATTTTAATCCCAAAATAAAAATCTACAGGATTGGGCTTTACGCGGGAGAAACCGTAATTTCATAAATAAAATTGCAAGCAAACAAAATTGCGGCACTAGTATTAATTGTAGATTATAAACTTGTTTATATTTCTTTCCTTTTGTGCACTACACTTCTATTTACTGCGTTGAAAGTAAATAAATATACATATTACAGGAAGACTATTTAATTTATCACTTTTTCTATAAATTAACCTAACTGTCTTATGCGAAAGCTGCAATAATAACATTGAAAAGTTAAGAGCAAAATGCAAAAAAAAAACTCAAAGGAAAAGATTTTGCAAAAAATCAATCATTTTTTCTTTTCATTATTTACGTGATACGAGGGTTAATTTGTTTTTCTTGTATAATAACTGCTTAGACGGCTATAGATAATAACATTGGTCTAATTAAGTTTTTCTAAGGCTTTGTACGCACTACTTAACCATCATACTGACCTACTAACTCAGTAGAACCGACCTAGTTTGACGCAGAGTAATTAATTGTTTTCCAAACTTTTCTCTACGCAAAAAGTACCTATATACTTATTACTTACATAGGTTATGTTAATTACATAAAAATAGATAAAGTCTAAAGACTATTTGATATATTTTCTTATATCGCCTTTATATCAAATACCAAATGGTAAAAATAGCAACCTATTGGATTTCATAAACAAACTGATATGGATTTTGCAATCCAAAATAGTAATTATTTTTACTACAAACCTAGTTATTCATTCCAGTTTTTAATTTTCATACGAATAACCGAATAGTGTCTTTATAGTGCGTACATAACTTCAAAAAAAATTCGTAACTATAGGAACCTATTGCTGCGTTAGTGATCCATTGCAGTTTATGTTTGCGCTTCCGTAGTGTCTTCCGTGGTTGGGTCTTCGATGAGTATCTGTAAACGCGTGTAACCCGACGGCTCTTTGAGACTCTTGTTGTAGATTATGTTGTGTGCCCACGCTCTGCACCGGATTATTACTTGGTGATTTGCTAGAAAAGAGAAATATTTAAAAGATAATTGGAATAATGTAAACTATGGTTGGTATGTTTACCACAAAAATCGTGAAGAAAACTTGCCCGATAATTATAGTTTTAAAGTTAATACAAAGTTCCTAATCTCATTTAACTTTAAAGACCAAAGCCGTCTCGAGAGGAAACCTATGCCAAAATCTATTTCATAATTTATTAGCCAAAATGTCCCACATAGAGAATAGGCAATATTTCACTGGTATTACGTACACAGCCCGTAGACCACAGTCAGTGCCGAAACAGAAAGCACACCATGAGAAAAACAAACAGTTGAAAAGGAAAGCTTCTTTTCCTCCTACGCTGGCGTCGTATTGGTCTAGCATATCTATGAATAAACGACGCTAAAGACCGTCTATATTTCGGGAATCCGAAATATTCGTTACAATTTCGATGCTCAGTAGCTTTCATGTTTTGCTTTGGTTTCGTACTTTCACGAATTATACCTTTTTAATTTTCGGGGATTTAATTTTAACAAAGCTTGAATATGAATGAAATCGTGGTAATAATCAACCGAAGTTTCGTGTTCGTAGGTCCGCTGATGTGACGCCATCAACAGCATTTAATTTAAACAACCTCTACTTTAGCATAGATAGCAAAGAAAGGAAATCTTACACTCAAACTAATTTTACACTCCAACCAAACACGACTTACTAGGCACAGTCAGCTTGACAGCTACTAACGGGCTGATATATAGATGTTCTACAAATGGATACCAGTTGGGAGCCTGCTCTTCAAAAGTATTCAAACGAGGAGGTGTCTTACTCGGTATGTTTAGCTTGACGGCGACGATAGGGCTCCGGTAGAGGTCGCCGCTGAGGAACGGGTAGAAGGATATGGGGAGGCCGCGGCCCCATGGGTACTCGAAACTTGTGTCGTTTGCCTTCTCCTCTTCGCATGATATCCATACTTGTTTTTGCTGGAAGAGAAAGAAGATAATGTTAGAACAATGTAGGTTATGGGGTCTTTGCTCAATAGTGGGTAGGGTGCAAATATCAGAACGAAAAGCATCGAAATATCGATAAATCGATGATTTAGATACAAATGTCGATCATGTATCAAAACATAAAACATCGATGTTTTCTAAACACAAAGTAGTCGGTTTTTACGTAGGCGAGCTTCTTCTTCTTCTTCTTAGCGTGTCGATGGCAAACAAATTATAGTATTAACGAAAAAATGTTCTTTTCTTTCACCTCTTGGGCACGTAAGTGGCTAATTGTTACTAGTCTAAGCTGATCAGTTACCATTTTTACCAAAGGCTACCCCTTCCAAAATCATCAATATTAAATGTATTTTAGTTTTCTCTATTAAGTATAAATCTATTTTGTCTGAAGCGGTGCAGGCTAGCAGACTATGAAAACTATAGCAATTATCGTGTAACGTGGTTAATTAAGCTAAAAACTATTATCAAGTGGTATGCAATTCACCAAATAGCGGAAAATCCCTCACACTCACCTACAGACCATAATTAAGTAATTACTCGAGTGATAATCCACGGCTATTAACATTCTTACCACCTAATCTCAGTAATGAACACTCATAACTGCACTCACTAATTGAGTGCTACTCAGTTATCTGCGTCACGGTATGTGTACGGATGGGTGACCACCGTGCGTCATAAAGTACATAAGTACTCATAGTATCAAATGTCACAGTAATTATATTTTGATGTCATCAGGGCTTCTGGTGTATACATTACACGAATTTGAGATACATCTCAAATTAAGAAAATATCCTTTATTCTATTAAAGGAAACTGCACGTGATAATTCTTCCTAGAAATCATATATTGATTAAACCTCCTGTCAAATTTCTGTTACCGTTCGACATTTAATAATATAACAGAAACGACTAACTATAGGGTAACGACTATTACGCTAAATCATAACTATTTTCCATGAAATATTGGAATGTTCCTAATAAGTTGCCTCTAGTAATAATATGCACAAGGGAATGAATACCTTAGAACAAAAAATATAACTTCAAGTATATATCGGGTGTGTACTTACGTCTGCAGGGCTCAGACTCTGTATATGCTCTACGAGGTCTTCAGGCATGTCTGCGGGCAGTGAGTTTGCTTCAAACACCTGTGGCTCCCATCCCACTATCTGAAATATTCACATCTTTACATTATTAAAAGCACGTAAAGCTGTCAGTCCTGTGCATGATTTCAGTTTGCGTTAGTTACCGTCCTACTGGGTTAGAGTCATAGATAGTGACTTGAACCTGTGTATTGTGCTGTGCATACACTTGAACACTAAACAGAATTCTACTCACAGGTTTTAATGAAATTTATAACGATTAAGAGGACGCGCGTTAAGTTATTGTCGTGTGTCAACTATTCGTATAGATATTAATTGGGTCTGTGTATAACTTAGATCAAACTTACCCTATTAACTTTAATGAATATGCAAGGGTTATCGGGAAAACCGTAGTTATCATCTGACGTGCAGTTCTTTTGGTTCAACCACCAGCGCTCTCCTTTGTAAGCTGAAGACAAGATACAAGTGATGTAGTACATAGTTATGTAACGATAAAATATGTTTTAATACAGTCAGTAGCCCGTGCTAACAAGAGATTTTCGAATGTTTTATAGCCAAAAATGTGTTACTACTTCATCTGATAGAAGCGCTGATTAAGTTATCATACAAAGTCAATTGCGTGACGATTGTCGGGAGTCGATTGTGATAGAAAACCACAACCACGTTACTGAAAACCACTTTTAAATTAAAGACTTTTCCTGTCCTGATTTGCTCTTGTTCTTCGGCTGAAATGGCTTTCTACATTATTGAATGTCTAGCAATTCTCTAGAAATAAAAATGTCTTAAAATAGACACACTTGAATATTAATGAAAACTTAACTAAAGAAACGACACAATTAAAAATCATTTTTACGCTTTGATATTCCAACAAAAGATTTTACTCCTACTTAACTTATATATTTATTGTAGAAAAGTAGGAAATACAACAAAATCAATAAAGTAATTCCATATTATCTGTATACAGTTGTACAGGTTGCACAGTGGTATTGATTCCGTACAATAGGTTTACGTCGCCACTACAAATTGCTTCGACGGCGCACCCCGCGCGGGCGTGGTTACATGTTTCTAACTTGTGAACTTACAAATTACTAGATTACTGCTTGAAATAGGGGTAGTCGTAGTCAATTGTCTTTTCATTTATTAAGGTGAAATTAAGTCCTTTGAAACGCAGATGGTTTTGGGTTTTAGAATGGCCCGTTGTTCATATGGGTCGTATAGACAAGGTACCCTTTTATACATTACTGTGCGAAAGCTAACACAAGTTTATAAGTGACTAGAGACCGCCCGCGACTTCGCCCACGTGGAAACCCTTCCTGTGTAACTCCGGGATAAAAAGTAGCCTATGTGTTATTCTGGGTTTTCAGCTACCTACATGCCAAATTTTATTGTAATCGAATCAGTAGTTTTTGCGTGAAAGAGTAACAAACATCCATACATACTTACAAACTTTCGCATTTATAATTATGAATATAAGTTACCTTCAAAGAACTCATCAAGCTGGTCGATCCACTGCTGGTAGTCGCTGCTGTTGTCCACTTTTACACGAAGCACCGTGTTCTCCGGCAGCGGACGTGACGTCACACCAGGGTTCGCTCCTGAAATCATTACGTAACTTCCGTAAATTCATTTAAATAGGGTGCCATAACTTAAGTGTCTTCAGCCGTCGCGAGCAGTAGGATGTCGTAAGTTCGTAACCAGTGTTGGGCAAAATTTAGTTTGATTGATGATTGATGATTAAGATAAAATGATTTATTCATGACTAATGAATAATGACTAAAAAATTCAATCATGAGTCGTGATTGATGATTAATTAGTGTTAGTGTTAGTTATTCAATCATGACTAAAATTTTAATGACTAAAAATAATAGTTAAATAAAACTAAGCTTTTCAAGTCTACGTTCCATGAATGTTGATTTGTTAATCACAGGTTTTTAATTAAAGCTAGTTTTACAACAGAATCAGTTATTTTTTTAATTTACACAGGCACACATTTGCAAAAATAAGTTCGGGTTAATTTAGTTTAAAATAATTTAAATTGCTTTTTAAAACTACGCGTTTTGAAAATCAAATTTTATAAATGATGGAATTATCTTCTTTCAGTCAACTTAAGGTGGTGATCAGATATAGTTTTATAGATGTGTTCAATTAAACTAAAATTATGTCACCTGAATTATTTTTTTTAGTTTAATCATCATACAAAAATACAATAAATTAGTCATCAGTCATTTAATCATTAAATGATTGATGACTAATTTATTTAATCATGATTATGATTACTATTTTTACTCATGATTAATTCAATCATGACTAAATAATTCATGACTAAATTAGTCATGACTAATCAATTGATTGAAAAAATTAGTTGATTGACCCAACACTGTTCGTAACTAATAAATTTATCGAACATTCTTTAGTCTGTTAAAAATCTATATTTATTCATCTTTTGATATTATATGTCAAATAAAAAAAAATGTACCTAACTTACAACTAATCGATTCCAAATTTGATTATTATCAGTGGTCATACCTACTCAGACTACTAATGATTTAACTTCAACACAATGGAACTCCAAAATGTCATCCATAGTTTTCTTTAACATAGACTATTAACTTAATGGTGCATATAAATCTCGGGTCCGTGCATAAATAACCTGACAACGCAGTAATGTTCTCGTACAAGCATTTAATCGAAGCATTGAGTCGTGGGCGTAGGTTTATTATTACTAGTTATATTATTGTTTTTACAGTGAAGCACATCTCGTGACTCTTCTAGGAAACTGTACATTATCTAACGACAGACAGATAGATATTAAGTAGGTATTTGATTTAACTTGGGGATATTTACGACTATCTTTGTCGAGGAATTACGTATAAAAATTTATCAGTGTCTAGTATGCTCCAAAAAACTATATTTTTGAGTAATTTCAAATGCCGTACGCTCGATACTCGATGCTAACGAAGAGTTTCAAATCGCGCCAATGTTTTTTCATTAATTTATGATATTTTTTTGAGATAGATAATTTGATAACCCATTCTACAAAATGGATGTGTACCTATGTTGACGCGTATCGCGCTTTCCATCTGTTTTTCTTTATCTGTTTGCATATAAGTATAGTATATATTTAGCATACTTTGACAAATGTTGTAAGTAATATAATAATATGGTGAAACTTTGGTTAATTTCTAAAAAAACATCTGCAACACACTTATTCATAAAACAGTTCAATTCATTAGAAATTTGGCATTTTTTTCTAAAAAAAAATTACCCAAATCCCAGCACTATTTCGCTGTTGTTTAAATCAAAACCAACTTTATTTACTCAAGGAGTATTCAACATTCTAATGACAGTTTAACAACTTGTATAACATAGTACCTAGTGCAGGTACAATATAACATTGATACACTGTAACGGTGTAGGCAGGATGTGTGACAATTCACACAAATAATTAAAATAGCCCATTGTTTTACATCCTTGCTCGCACACTAACATACTATGTCGCCATGATGCAACAATGTAGCTTTATGGTTTTGTTAATGGTGTGTTTTAATGAGACTCATATTCTATGGGGTTTATAGAAAATCTTGTCATCTTTGTTGTAAATAATTGTCGATATTTGGTAGGTAACTAATTACTTTGGTTGTTGATAAACTTAAGTTTATTGCTTTCTCAGTTACCAGATAGATTATATATGTATTGTTCTACTATTACAATATTTAACACTATTCATTTTAATACTAATATTAGAAATACAAAAGTCTGTCCGTGCCTGTTTGTTATACCTTCACTATATATGATTCAGGAGTAGACTCCTGAATAATTTTGATGAAAATTTGTATGTAACAATGCTATTTATTTTCAAATGCAGCGTGTATGCAAATGTAGAATCGTGCAGGTTGACTAGTAAGAAATAAGGTTATTTATAGCCCTATTAATGAAACCCGTTTTAAGCAGTCAAACATTAACAGCACAATTATAGCCCAGCTACCAAATAACTGTCGATCAAGTACAATTTCAAACCCCGCTTAATCCTTAAATATTTCCCCCGAGAGTCAAACCTGGGACGTAGCGACTAGACAGTATAATAGTACTAATAGCAAAGTTCATGTAATGTTATATTTCATTCAGCCCAGCCTTTCTTCCAACTATGTTGGAGATGGCTTCCAGTCTCAATACCAGTATTTTATAAGGAACCTATCGGACTTCAGTTACCTGAGTAATAACTTATAACGTGATACCCCTTGGTAAGACTGGTTGTCAGACTTTCAAGCTTCTGACTGCTCGTAACGGCTGTCAAAGATCTCCGAAAATTACAGCCAGACCCACAATTTAACGAGCCTTCCGAGACACAGAGGTAGGCGATACGTGTTAGATGGTCACCCATCCACAGACAACCTCGGCAAGCACAGCTTAACCTCAGAGATCGATCCATGCGGCTGTTGTTATGTAGCCACGAGTTCCTCAGTCAGTATGTAATGTAATATTTACTGACACTTAATACTAGTCAATACTCAGAAATGCATCAAAGCATAGCGCCAACATACTAAACGAACGAACACGTTCTCAAATAACACCTTATTGTGTTAATGGAGATTCAAATAAATGAAGTAATAAGCGAAATTACTTATTATAACATAGATTGCATTCCTAAATGCACACGGGTATGATCAAAAAGGACCTATATAACATCCAAGTTAGTGATAAATTACATTTATTGGTTAAATAACTGAAAGACAACACAGCGAGGACCTTGCATGCATTAAAGATTTTCCATCAGTTTCTAATTAACTTTATTATGTGTTATATCAATTATGTTACGCATTGTTTTTTCTTTCTTTTCAACATTGCACACAGTAAATCAATAATACGAGTATAACATTGTTATTTAATTAGGAAATGTTGACATTTAAAAGAGTAAGCCGTGAGTATCTTGCCGTATCTTCTCACGACCAACAGCTTTTCCAAAACGGTGGTAGATAAAAATGTTTTTGACGATTTCAAATACTTGTTAAAGTTTATGAAATAAAACATATTTGACTTTGACTTTGACTTATAGAGATAAAATCCCTCAGTGTGCTTTTGGTCAGTGGTGTAGATCAATAACTAACACATCTTATTTCGAGAGGAGAACACACGTGACTTTAACGCTTATCCACTTGCTAAATGACCATGTATATAGTTACGGCAAAACCTTTGACTATAAACTATAAATAAGTGCAAAAAAAAAATGTTTAAAGGCACGATCAATGTGTCTAGTCCTTACTCAATATAATGTTTTAAAACATGTTCCTATGTTATTCGCATATTTACCAATAAGTGAGTGGTCCAGTAAATAGGTGGGATGGTCGAGGTCCAGACTGAGGAACAGCCCGCCCATGCACAGCGCGAACAACAGAGCCAGGACCGCGTAGAACACCAGGTAGAATGTCAGCATTATACCTGAAACAAACAGACAAACGTTAGAATTACTTGCTAAATAATATGTGTAGACAACAGTTAGTAATACATTTTTGAGCTGCAACTTTTATGATTGGAGAATAAAAGATGTTAATTTACTTTTTGCAAAGGCTTGGAATCTGAGATGGACTTGAGGGATTGTGGTATCGTTTGAATGATCAATTTGTAAGCTTTTGGACGTTGGAACCTATAGCTTGGCCAAGGCTCGACTAGCGATAGTAGATTAGTAGAAACGTTATCATTTTGGAATAGCTAAAGATATCATTGTGTGCCGTGTCTGCTAAGAAATCTGTCCAGAAAAGAAGCATCTAAATCCAACGTTGCTATGTGCTTATATATTGTATGTGTCAAAGCCGCCGTGACTCATGATTAAAATATAATATTTATATAATACTTAAACGAAAACTTTTAAACGTGAAACTGTAGCCACAACCTTCAATTATCAAAATTCATGCACTCGAAAATATGTCGTTGTTATTTTAAAACAAAAGTGTTACCCAACATGTGTCCTCATACAAATGTAAATATTTCTGTCGACAACAAAAATAGCCCTTTTGAGGTAAACAAACGTGTTGTTAGTTAAATATTTGGCAGACATTGAACGCACGTGATCTGTTTCAACGAACTCACTGTTTTTGTGAGTACTGTCTGTTTCTTCAGAGTATTTATTAAAAATACATAATAATATATACTGAATTATAAGAATTCCAGTCAATTTGTAAACTTTCATAGCCATCAGAATGTTGAACATTTATTATAAACGTATAATCTTTGTGTAGAGGTAGGCAGAGATCAGAGAACGCCACTCTACCCCTATTGAAAAAAGGCGTGATTCTATGTTTGTATGTATGCATATTGCATGTATGTAAACTTTGTGTAAGTATTTCAAAATTTCTCTGGAACTATTTGTGTAGGAGGGAGTAGAAAGTAATTAAATGGGTAACGATCAAACCCAATAGAGATACATAGGCTCGTCAATTTAAGTTTCTTTTATACCGAGAGAAAGACTGGATTACAATCGTCTCTAGCCTAAAAACCATTGCCCGTTTAAAGAAACAATATCATACCCATGAAGTAACATTACCATATGAAAAACCTACTGACTAATCTCTTTTAACTCCTCTTTCAAAGAAAAACCTGTCGAAAGACATACCTCTATGACTTCAACATAATATTTTCATCTCATCTTATAACCGCATAGTTAAAGATTTCTTAAAGAGTTTACTCTTTAAGAAATCTTTAACTTTAAGACTCATATCGATAAAACAACATTAAAAAACGACAAATCTACTCCTCATTTAATGGAAAACCCTATTGAGAATAGGTAACTCTATAACATCAACATAATATTTTCATCTCATCTCATAACCGCATAGTTAAAGATGTAGTTTACAGTCGTGTCCCAGCCGTGCCTCAGCCAGAAGGTTACGTCTCATCCCGTCATACGAACGTTTATGACCACCGTCGACAACTACAATACTGATTTATTACTTCTTGGTTTTATAGAGATTATTTAGATTTTAAAGGAATTCAGATTATATACAAAGATTCTTTATTATAAAGCTCTCAAAACAATCAAATCATTTATTCATTTGTGTCAAATGTTGATACTTATGATAGTCAATGATACAGAGAGTGAATTGAAGAGCTGGCAAGAAACTCCTGGTAAAAGAAGCCAATAAAACAGGGGAAATAGGTGGAAATGAGAAATTTCTATCTATTAATAAAGGTGGTATTAATAAAGGGAATGGCGAAGCTGTAACAACTACAAAAAGAAGTACATATAACTTTGCTATTGCTACCCACATTTTACCCCAATGATATATTTAAAACTTGTACAATGCTTACCTTATGCATACTAACATAATTAATAATAACCGAAGTTTTTCATGAGTTAGTTTTAGAACGCAGCAATGATTAAGTATTAGTAAGAATTATATTTCCTATTCAATTAAGTACCTAATCAAACCTGCAAATTAATTTCAAACCCGAAATTCTTGTTAAGTTAAATTATATAGAATATCAGGCTCATATAAACCCTTGTACAGCCTGAATACCCATAAAGTAACTCAACTCTGTTAAACTGGCGGAAGATTATCAAATCAATTTACATACAAACCTTCCATAAATTAAAGGACTACTTAAATAAGTCTAGACGTAGACAATAAACGAGTAAATGCACGGAAGCACTCGTTACACCTGTTACGTGCCCTTATGCCGCGGTATTTATAAACGAGGCTCATTGTCCAGTTAAATGTTGCTCGTAAATCTGCGTGGGGTCTTATAGTTGGTCGTAGTTGTATTGTTACTGGTATATTCAAATGGTCACCATAATATATGATAGCGTTGTTTAGTATTCTGTTTGATAAGTAGTGTGAATTTCTATAGCTAGCTATCACTATTGGCTATCAGCTACCGTCTAGCTACCGAACACTGTATCAAAACCCAATCAGCGCCCCTACCGGCTGGTCTAGGAACTAATTTTCAAGTACTTTTTTAATCATCAAACATACATACGCGATAACACCGACTGTAGAAAATTGCAGTGCCACAAGCAATTATCCTGTTGTAGTTAAAATTTTAAACTATTGTTATTTTCTTTGTAAATAAGGTACCGCGAATTCCTAATAAATAATACAAAAAAATTTACAATATAAAACCTGTACGCTAACTAAGATTTATATTTACACGTATTTTTCATATTTTTTACAAGTTCTGTTATTAATTTTACATTTATAGATCAGTTCCTAAGGGCTCTTTTACAAATTACGTAACCACAATTTTAACAACGTAAAGCACGTAATCCCTACCACGAATCTCCATCTTAGCAACTGTAAACATTTCTAAAGGGCCTCATTCCCTTCAAACATCTTCAAGGTTGAAACCAAACGATATTACGTACATTCAGCTGATACAACACGATATACCTATGAGTTGTCGCCCTATATGCCCTAACCTACATACAGACAAGCTTCCTACTAACCCACATCATTAGCAAACGTAATACAACCTTATTTCAATGACTTTAAGGTATGTATTTCGAGGAATCGTTACTACATGTATGACGAAAGCATTCTATATCGGTCTTAGTTGATAGAAATAGCGCATACGCATTTCTACGGACACAAAATAATGTTTTTTTATGATATATAAATTGATGTCGCCGTCTGGAGAATTCAGTTATTTTTTGTTGGCGATTTAAAAGCTTAGACATTGACTATTAAAATGTTTGGACGAAATGAAGAATGCTTGAATTATACTGTGAAAAAAAAACTCTGGATACTTTTTTGTGAAAACAAAAGCAGTTTTTTGGTAAAGATAATTCTTTACACCTGTATTTTTTTTAATGTAATATTATAGTGTATTTTATGGCTATTCTTTTTTTTATTTTCTCCATTTCTGTTACCCAATTTTAGTAATAGAATGATGTTAGTGCCATCTACCGAGCATCACTCGAAGTTTTGGATTACAACAAATTCTCTACTTCTCTTTTCTACAAAATGAAATCTTACTAAACAAGATTTGTTGGAATAGGTAACTGAATAATGTCATGCTGCAAACCTTTTCTCTGATACATATCGTTTCTTATCTAATTAGGTTAACTCGTTAATATTCAGCTATTCGTAACGCGTTGGTACAATGATGAGAATTTTCCAAACAGTAAAATTATATGCGTTTGAAATCAGTCAGTTTTAAAGACTCTTTTTATGGACCGAAAGAAACATGATAATATTTAATGTAGTATATTGTTGCAATATCAGATGTTGCCCATATTTAGTTAAGTAACTTGCTCTATAAAAGTAATCAATGCATTATTCGTGAAATAATATGACACTTGCATTGAGGAATGGTACCTACTTGCTGACTGACTACGGTCACTATAATATTACTTACTATAGTTGCTAAGCTGTTGTTTCCATTATTAAATCAATGGTAAAATTTGCATTTGTTTATGATGTCGTTGAAACTTTTGTATAAAGGTATTCAAAAGTACCACATTAACAAAAAAATATATGTACATGGCTAAGCATTTTCGATATCTATATATTTGTACATATTTAACCGGTAAAGGATTACTATTTTAAAATCCATTCAAGTTAGAATTCAGGAATTTCGTCAGAATACATTATTCAAGTAAGTGCTCTATAAATACGAGAGTTAAACGCCTATAATGAAATGCACTAAATACACGAACAGTTTTCCACTGTTTTCTCTAAGGTAATTGTGGAAAATTTTCATTCGATTGCGTATTCTCTTCAATTAATATCATTCATATGTATTTATGAATAATTCATTTGCATAGAATACTGGTTATAATGTCTACTTATGACATAAGAGTTAGTACTTATTGCATTCGTTGATTCATAAAGCCCAGCTAGGTTAAGGCACCTTTGTCAAGTACGAAGAATAGATGGGAGTCCGAGTGACAGTGTGTGTGAAGTTAACAAAAAACATTGCAAGAGTCAAAGAGTCCTTTTTGGCTCAATTGTTGATGTATTCGGCATCGTGGATTTGAATCCCATTTATTAAGGGCAAATATCAGCGTGATAAGCTGGTATTTTGTTCTGAGCCTGCCAGCTAAGCCTGCCATTTAACTTTACCTAAATATGTAATTATTCAAATAGAATAAGTAGCATATATACAAATAATCACACCTCTGCATCATATTATTGGTGTTTATTTTTTTTATGGTAACATGCAAGGAGAACATGGCCAGGTGGGGTTTCCTCGACAGGTCAAATATTTCTTGTAGATGTGGAGCCACAGAGGACATGGCCCACATGTTGTCATGCCCGGAGTGCCCTGACTCTTGCTCATACCAGGACCTTATGAGCTGTACAGAAAACGCTATACACGTAGCTGAATACTGGGCTGGCAGTGTATAGCAAGACAGAAAGTGTTATACACTATTTTAAATTAATATTATAATTTGTTTGCCATCGACACGCTAAGAAGAAGAAGATGGTAACATATTTTCACACCAAAGTTTTTTTTACTTTAATTTCGAACCCGGAACCTCACGATTAAAAGCCATTGTCACAATTGAACCCACAAATACTGTCCCATTTGTACAGCCGAGTAACCCGATAGCCGAATGAACGAATGAATGAATGGGAGCGCGCCCTTCATTGAACAAGTGACCGGTGAAGCGACACGACCTTGCAATAAGTAATCATTACATCGTTTGTACAAAGTATTCTAGCTAATAATAGTCACAGGAAGCTTTGTGAATTACCGGAGTTAGCTTAGCGACTAGATGAGGAGCTCGTGGCTTAGTTAACAACAGCCGTGCGGCTCGATCTTTGAGTTTAAGTCACGCTTACCGAGGTTGTTCTGTGGATAGGTAACCATCTTTTACATATAGAATTACTCCGTGTTTCAATAGGCACGTTACATTGTGGGTCACCGCTGTCATTTTCAAAGATCTTTGACGCTCGTTAACAGTAGTCAGAAGCTTGAAAGGTCTGAGAACTATAGTCTTACCGAAGGGAGTCGTGTTATAACCCAGGTAACTGGGTTGTGGAGACCCGATAGGCAGACCCTCCATGTAAAATGCTGGTATCCAGCAGCATCCAATGAGACTGGAAGCGGGCTCCAACATAGTTGGAAGAAAGGCTAGGCTGATGAAAGATTTTTATATACAGCTGCATAAAAAGATTAATTCATGTCATCGATTTGCCTAAATACCTACTTGTAAATTATTTTTTTTCGATTAAGATGATTCTCTCTCTATTCTGTAACCGTCATGAAAATAAAAACCTTCTACATTATTCCTTATTTTACAACTGTCATAATAATATATATTTTCTATGACAGTTAAAACCGTTATAAAAGTCCTTTATTCACCAGTAAAGACCTCACATAACTCAGTTCCATTGACATTTCCACTTAACTCCGACGGAAGATCAGACACCTGAAGATGTGTCATATCCCGTTCCTTAATCACGCCGGGCTATTTATACCTGCTTCCTTGGGGGGACTGGGGGACTAAGTGATATCGCTGGGGGATCTTGAGGTCAGGTCAGCCGTTAGGCAATAGAATCAGCTGATCGTTTTAAATGTGATTTAGGAGACCGTTGAGACGTTTAGTGTCGTATGATATAGTAGTTGAAATACGTTGTGGAGGATTTAAATAAGGTTTTTTTTTCGTTAGAAACAGCTTTGACTGATTGAAAATGAGTTAGAGTGGAATAAATATCAAAAATAATTAAATTGCCAAGTTTATCATTTTAAGTAAGCTATATAATGCGATTAAAACCAGATACAATTGCTGTTAAACGATTTACTAAGTTACCAACCAGTGTTGGTACTGGGTACACTTTCAGTCAACTACGAATCGAAGGCATGAAAGCATTGTAGAGCCTGTCTTGTGAAAAAATGCAGTCAGCGTATCTATAGGTGGTTTTGAAAAATCAAACTTGAAATATTACCTCAACAGCATTTTTTGTGTGAAATACCCAAAGTTCCTAAAGTCATAGAAATATCTAGACGGTATATTATCTTCTATAACAGTCATACCAGTGCTAATAAATAATAATAAACCGTGCAGGTACCGGATAGTCTCACGTTTGATTCCCGTCCCCTCGTCCTTGAGGCCACAATCTGAATGAACACTTGAATGCAATTTGAATGGCTTTTGATCACGACCCTCGGATTTATAACTGGTTTTTGTTACTGGCTGGCTATTTGGTTGTGTGATTTTCTATAGGCATTAACATGGAGTACGATTAAATGCTCATGTATGTAAGCATGATAGAAATATTGTTATTTACATTAAATTATTGCATTCGCATTGGTTTAGGTCGGAAGGTCGTGGGTTCGATCCCATGCGGAAGAGTTATTTGTGCGATCCACAAATAATTGTACTTTGTGTCCGTCGTTTGTAAGTTTGTATAACTCCCCGCGACAACAGAACACAGTGCGGGAGTTGTTTATTAAACAAAAAAAATGTATCCTATCTATATCTCCGCATCACTAGGTCATATTATATGCCGTGAAAAAAAAAATGTCATATGCCGTAATAATAACAGTGCTAGTTCTTTATCCAAGCCCTTATAGTCACTTACTGCGATGTATTCTAATATTTCCAACCACAGTTTTATTTCTAGTAACTATTAAAGATGAACTAAGAAAAATAACTAGAGCTTCACTCCATTACCATTTAGTGTGGGAACATGTTGAAACAAACAGACCTTCAAGCAATAGTTTGATTGATCATTGATTAGAATTTAGACATGTTTGTTTGCTCGTCGATAAACGTGAAACCGTTTAAGAACAATAAACATTAACTAAATATAGGTACGGTTTCAGTTTCACATTACGTTTTACAGCTGAAAGAATCTTGTTATATATATAGTAAAATTGTGTCCGATATTAAATGTAGATTTATATTAAAAAGTAATGATCAAAAATATCTTAAATGGGCTATCTATGCAGTTTTTGAGATTGTTCCTTGGTAATAAACAGTTTACGTTAAAACTACATTTAAACATAAGCAAATTTTAATGACAAATGCTGGATATATGTGTTTATTGATCCTATAGTAAAGCTATCCAGTCAGGTACGTAGTACTCGTAACCAGCGGTCCTGTATGACAAGATGTATGGATGTGAATGAGGCAAGGAAAATTTGTAAGAATAGTATCAAGTGGCGTTCTTTAGTCTTTGCCTACCCCTGTAGGAAAAAGGCGTGATATTAAGTATGTTTTAAAACTATCCTTTTCAAATTTTACAGTATTTTTATTTACTTTAGAATCTTCAAAAGAACACGCAAAACAGCTTTTCACGCATAGTCTCCGGGTTGTAAATAAGCTGGTTTAATGTTAAAACTATTTCTCTGTAATACAAAGTGTCATAACGTCTAGAATCGAACAGAATACGATTGCACAATCAATCAGTCTGCAGCATGAAGCCCAAACATGTCGCTACTGTCACTGAGTTCAGGGCTGTCAGATACGAATATAGACAGATGATTTTGCCGAGCAAATAATGTCCTCCTAGCCGATATCCGGCTACGACGGTCAGTTTCATTGAAACTGGCCATCTATGCAGGACTTTGTTTATAATGCCCGAGTGTATGCACAATACACAGGTACACTCTCTATTCCTTCACTCTCATAACCCGGTGAGAGGTCAGGCGCAAGACCGACGTTTTACGTGCTCTCCGACGCACGAAAGTCTATCACCTCAACTTCCTAACTCCGTCCAGAGAATTAATTGGCCTTCTAGTCGCAGGAATGGCAATAACAATGCCTTATCGTTTTTTTTTGTAATAATTAACATATATTCATTAGGTTAGGAATAACATCATAAAAAATTACCAATAAAATTAAAGTTCCCATTACTGGATAAGGCACCTGAATAGTCCCATATTATTACATTACTGGATAGTCCATTCCATATTTCCCAGTGGCCTAGCAGCCCTGTCCACCGCCTAACATTGACTAACACTGATCAATCAACGCGCCACCTCAATTGCCCACACGCGGACGAACGCTAACACGTGTCCTCTGTTTGTTTAATGCAACTGTTATACATATATACATATGTATATGAGTATTGTCATGTGTATTAGCTTAGAGATAAACTCAAGGTTTAGGTCGTTGATTTAGTTTATTGGCAGAAGTAAATAGCAATTACTAGACAAAGGTGGTTTTAAAGTATCGATGTTGCTATTGAACTAGTCGCCTCCTATTTCGAATTATTGGCAATGGCGTGCTACGGCGTGAGATGATTTTTTTGAGGATATCATCAAGAAAAAAAAACAGTAATATCTTAAATGTAAAGCTGATCAAAAGGTAAAACAAGAGAATGCTAAAAAAATATTTGATAGATCTTAAAAAAGGTTTCTGTGAAATTATTTTGTTTAAATGAGATATTGTCTTAACTTACCAGTTGCTACACATATTCGTTTCAGTATTACTAGCCGGGCGGCAAAACCAAATATGTGTAGATGAACCCGATCAGCGCAAGTCAGCTAAGAAATTACTGGGAGTCAGTCATGTTGTTCGATTAATATTGACAAACCAAACGTACAAACCGAATATATGGGTAGCAAGCTTTACGGAAAAGTAATATCAGCATAGGTAGAGTGATAAGTAGCTCGATTGTCTTTTACTATTGACTACCGACAACCGACCAGCTGTCCATAAATTTTACACTAAAATCTGTTTAGCGCCTCTACCGGCCTGCGAAAAAACTATTTTGGCAGTACATTATAAATGTCAAACTCTCAATACTCGATGGTAACGTCTGTACAGAATCGCGCTAAAGATTCAAGGATCTTTCTACATTGAGCTCAATCAAACCTCTCCTTATCTCCGACAAGAAGCCATGATTCATCTTTAATTAAGAAAGTGGTCAATGATCAGTCAGAACGAAATGTCACCTATTTGTTATGTAAAGTTTTATTTCAAGGTGAATGTTATCTGTGTTTTGATTTATTGAACTCGCTCGAATTCGCTCTATTGATTCGTTTCTGCAATAATAACGTCTTCATAATATTGATAACGCTACGTAATTTTAATGTTGGGGATAATCTTGGTAACTCCGAAACCGTTTAACAAATCCCATGTTTTCAATACTATGTTCTTGATAAAAGATAAAAGGGAAACGAAAATTAGGAAAAGTCTTTCAACTTAAAGACTGTCTAGACTTTTAGGCTTTAATTAAAGTATTTTGATTACTTGCAAAAGAAAGTTTAAGTACAATTTTTGATCACCACGAATTAGCACGAAACAGGAATACGACTGTCATGTTCATAAGACATTTATTTTATTTTCTTTTCACACTTTAAGCAATACCAGCTTGGCTCTGGCTTCAGCCACGGCGAAACCCATGTCCTTTCCAGACACATAGTCAGCCTGTCAAATTATATCCAAGTCGAATACAAAAAAAGTTAATTTTATTTTATTATTTTATACTTTAACAACTACCTTTTGTGTCAGGAAAATGTATTGCTGCATGTCCCGCTGCAGGGAGGAAGCGGGGGTCTGTCGGGCTCTCCCGCCGGCTAGGCGTTCCGGCTTTTAAATTTGGGCATACCGATTAAAAACTTGACGGTGTCCCTTCGACGGTCACCGTAAGGTGGCCAGGACGCGGTACCTCCAATTGGATACTCCGCGTCCCAGCAACTACATAACTAGTTTACTAAACTTGACCCAATAACAAAATTTCGGTTTCACTAACTAACGATGCAAGGTGTGATGGTGCTAAGTGCCAAGAATTCTCCCATGGAGCGTGATTCAGCTTCCGTCGCCACGTCAGTACGTAACTCGTGCCAGTCTCATTCATGTTTATATACTTATGAACCTTGCACTTTGGCAATGTTGCTAATGAGTTAGCAATTATATAAAACTGTTTTTTGAGCAACAAATTTCAAGTATAAGGTCTTTGTTTCACCTTAAACCTTTGAGATTAAATCACAACAAGTTTATTCTTGATTTCAAAACTGTAAGATTTTTCTAACTGACTTTAGTTTTGCGTTTAAAGCGCATAATTCCTAGATTTTAGAATTGAAGAAAAGTGTTGAAGTTCTGCAGCCTTGCATTAGCCTTTGGTTAGTGGTATTAAACACAAACAGTGTTTTGGAATTGCCTGATATTTTACCCTATCAGTAGCCGAATGTAACTTAAAAATACAAAGCTCTTTGTTATGTCAATGGATTGTAATCTAACCCGGGCCTTAGATATCTACTAGTTAGTAAAATGCAACTCTCAAAGGTTTCATGTATCTTAACGATGACAACAGAGTCGTATTAATTTATACTTTTCTACTTAAATATAAATGTATAAATACGGCGTTTTCTTAGAAGTCAGCAATCCCATAAAAATAAAACGTATCGTAATATTTATGTACGAGTATATCTACATTTCCTCATTTAATCATATTCATTGAATTGTATGCGTTTCTATTAAAAACTAGTATTCACCCGCGATTTCCACCGTCCATCAATAGTACACACTGGTTTATATCTTTGCATTGATAATATATGCAGTTCATCAGATATTTTATGCAAGTCAATAAAAGGCAAGAGAATAAAATCTATAATTACAGTTAATGAAATAAAGTTGGATCGTAAAGTACCAAAAGAGATTAACTCCACAGCAGCAAAGTTTGATACATAAATTAGTAACTGATTTCGTACTTGCATGAAACATTCTATGTCTGACTACACTCGTGGTCTAGCCAGTAGGCTTAAAACGAGGTCTTAGAATTGATAACCGGGTGGGGCAAAGAGCTATTGGTCTTTACTAATTGGAATATTCTCAATAGTAGTGATAGTAGTCCGTAGTTTAGTAACATGCCCGATATACGGCAAAAAGCTTACCTTCTAATACATTTTTTTAAAACACAACTCCCGCATTAAGATTTGCTCTTGTGTCGTACTTTTACAAACATACAAACAACGGACACAAAGCACAACCAGACTCTATACTCAACCTCTCGATGCAATGACGTGGCGTGGCGACCTAAACACGGCGCTAAGGAGGCAGTCAACATTACATGGGATTAACATTATAAATGGCAAAACGTTTACGTACTTTATACACCTCCGCCCACACTTTCAGGTGTAGTCTTATGTCTGTATGAAACATTGTATATTGTTTCAAACAACAATGTCGGTAGTTTATTACTGTGGACCACATGTCTGTCTATTCTACTTTTACACCAAGGCTGCACTCAACATTAATGCAGCTTGTAAAATCGTTAGGAAATAGTTAAAATACTGCAAGATCTTACGGTGCTATGTATATTTGAGAATAATTCCAGGAGATAATTGTTTGCATACAAAGATCTCTTCAATATATAGTATCATGTTTTATTCTCTTGTCTGAAAGATTGAAAAACACTATTTGTATATTTTAATTTCAGCTATTGTCACCTCTTGTTTTCGAATACTAATGTATTCGAAAACAAGAGGTGCTCATAGCTCAGTTTCACAGTTTGTTAATCAGTAATAGATAACATACATACACACAAACATCACAAGATCACGCCTTGTTCCTTGGATAGACAGAGACCAAACGCCACTTGGTACGATCCTTACAAACTTCCTTTGCTTCATTCACATCCTTAGATCTGGCCATGACCTTTTTGCAAGACATCACCGGTATAATCTGTGTATGTCTAATAGATAACCTGACTGCTAAATAGAGTGACAGAAAACGTATTAAATAAACCTTTAGTATTCTACGTGATGAGTTAAATGATGCTTATCCAGAAGTTGACAAACCAGCCGCTATCCTTTCATTCTACCGAAACTTCTTCAAGAGTAAGCACGGAGAAAAGCAACTAGAAATGAGTTGTAGAGCAATCTAAACTACGAAAAAGAGACCTAACAGTACACTGAGTACACCCACAAAGAATTCATTATAGAAAGCGTCTAAAAATTCTCAATTAAAAACGTTTTAGAGTTCAAATCAATTAATTGTTTTGTCATGAAGTTTATTTAAAGATCACAGGTCAATAGCCTTGTTTATTGAGGGTTATATCGAAAGGGAATCAGCTGGCACACTGTCACTGTGTCACTATACTGCAACATTGTAACAATACTGACAAACATTTCGTTAGTACGTAGGTACTGCGAAGTAAAGGGCTAAATTTACGTGTTTGGAGTAGTGACGGATTACCTATTCGATGGATAAAGTGACGAGAAATTCATAGAAACAACTGTCAAGATTCCATCTGACAAACTAACCGGTGCTTATTTAGATATGTTGATATCGCTGGTAATTACCTTGCGATACCATTAAAATTGTACCTACTTATCTATACTAATATTATAAAGCTGAAGAGTTTGTTTGTTTGTTTGTTTGTTTGAACGCGCTAATCTCAGGAACTACTGGTCCGATTTGAAAAGTTCTTTCAGTGTTAGATAACCTATTTATCGAGGAAGGCTTTAGGATATAAACATCACGCTACGGCCATTAGGAGCGGAGTAGCAACGAAAAATGTTACAAAAACGGGGATTTTTTTTTCATTCTTTCTTATGTGACGCAAGCGAAGTTGCGCGGGTCAGCTAGTATAAAATAAAGATGTTCTAGGACATACTGCTATCCAATGTGCTACATAGGGTCGTAAGAAAGGAGGGGTTGAAGGGGATAAATATGATCGAAATATCAGAAAATGCCTGGCTTACGCCTCCGCCCGAAAAGAAATGTCAAAATTAAGTTAAAGCTTATAATAATTCTTATACTAATATTACTCTGTATCTAACACAAAGCAATTTAATAACACAACCAAGAACTTAGTTTTTACTGAAAAATGAATAAAAGAGTGATCCAATATACTAGTAATAGTGGGTCAAATCTTGGTCATAGATTCGTTTCGACATTAGTAGTTTCAGAAGAAATTAAATTGCAACATTGGCAACCGGTATCAAGCTTTCATTGAAACGATTGAACTTTACTACCTATCGTTAAGGAAATATGCTTCTTAGAAATCAATATTCTCGGCTCTAGGTTACGAGTCATAAATACAAGTTAAACAATAAAACTCTTAGAAGAAGTTATACTATTAAAAAATATACGAATTTTAGGGTATGTTAAAAAACCTTTAAAAATAGTGAAGACCAAGTGAGGGTAGACGTAGAAACTCGCGCCGTAAGGAGACGACGCTTAGCAGCCACATCAGTCAGCCCGTGACCACGGTCGTTGCAATTCGATTGAAACGTTGGGTAAACAGATAAAGTATCGTAACCTTTCATTTTCAGTCGCGTTTAAGACCCGTTGCATTAAAATATTATGTGTACAAGTCTCGAGAGTTTATAATAGTCACCTTATGAAGTTTTAAAGATGTAAGTATTCTTGTTTTACCCGGGACAAATATTTTTCTGAGTTATGAGCCTGGTTGTTAATTTATCTATTTAAGAATTAAGTATGTATTAACAAGTATACAAGTATGTTTTTTAGTTATATGGTTACCATAGTACAGTAGTTTGGAAACAAATGACCGTGTGTGAGTTGTTAATAACATTTTTTTTTTATTTTATTTGTTATACTAACGGCGTGTTGTTTTGCAAAGGTATCACGATTAAAAGTTTACCTTTGTTTCTCTTTATAGAAATGCAAACACTAGTTCAATAATCGCCAACCTGCAACATGCAAAAGCTTGTATTTACCAAATTTGGTCGATGTTTCCAACGACAACTGAAAGTGTCAGTTTCTAAATTATACTTACCACGTGGATGAGCTCAGGCCAACGGCAACAAGCCAATAATTAATAACTAAAGGGCATCTAAAATCATTCATAATGTAGACACGAGCGGAAGATACGAAAACATTCGTCCCTTCTCTTTCTCGTTACATTTCTAGTACACCCGGCAAACGTTGTTCTGTATATAAATTAAAAAAAAAGTTAAGTTAGACAACCCTTATCACTTAGGGGTATGAAAAATAGATAGTAGCCGATTCTCAGACTTACTGAATATGCATATAAAATTTGGTATAATTTGGTCCAGCCATTTCAGATCAGAGTAGTAAGGTAACTAACATTGTGACACGACAATTTTTGTATTATATTTGAAATAGGTTTAGTAGCACATCGTCGGAAAACCTCGGGAAATCTTTCCGCACAGAAGTTGTTCGCTAATTTATTACGAGTAGGCGTTGGTAAGTAAATCTCGTGCATCAGATTAGGATGCGCGTGCGCCGGATCGATGACGTAAGTGATAGTTATCACGCAAATACACTGCGCTTGTATGGACTGTAATCGAATATATCAATAGTTGTGTACTGGTAACAGCTGACTAATGCTTTGTACACATCAGACTACCTACTCGGTTTGAATACTGTACAATCAATCAGCCTAGTCTTTCTTCTTATTCTGTTAGACTCGGCTTCCAGTCGCACCTGATGCAGCTGAATACCTACCAGTATTTTAGGAAGTTTTGAGTACTGTATACGACTGCTAATCACGAGGTGTCGAGGAAAGTGATATAAGGCTTATCAATATCATTATATTCTCATGATTGGTACATTAAAAACTGTAAAATCGATACATTTTTAACAGACGATGTTACACTCGTGAATCTTGTTGCTTGGGTAAATACTAGCGGTCCTATTAACATTAAATAAGCTTGCTAACTTGTATTACGTTACTGATGCCGGCTGATACTAAGTTAGTTGGCTCAGATTTAGACATTGAGCACTTTGGCAGAGACCGATTAATATTTAGAGGCATTTGGATGGGAACTTTATTATAGTAATTTGCCATTATAATTATACACTGTCGAGGTTTTGTATAATATCTTGTAAAATAGAAACGTATAGTGCAAACAATGGTTCGTTAATATAAACATTTTATTTCCATGTGATTTAGCTGGCACTCGCAAAATTAATCTGCCACTCAAGGCACCTTATGATTACTTGGTTTGATCACCATTATTTTCATGATTATGTAACTGCTCTAACGGCACATATTAGAAAAAAGAGTCCTAACCTAACATGTAAGCAGTGAATTTAAAACAGTTTTTTTGAGTTACAACATTTGTAATTTCTGGAGAACTAGATTTGTCTGTCATTCGATGATTCATGTTACGTTTTTACAGTAAAGCCACTGAACCGATTTTGATAAAATGTTGTATTAGGAATGTAGAAGACTTTACGCTACTCTTTTTACACGCGAGCGGGAAATTCGCGGGTCAGCATGTTCGGTATAATTGTAATATATTATAACTAAGTGAAATACTTATGGCAGGCAGTTGTATCAAGTGAAGCTATTATGAAAAAAACTAAGCAAAAACGCTTAGTTTTTTTCATAATATCAATGAATGATGAACAGTAAATCAGTCATAGCATCCAATAGAGATGATCATTGCTTATATTAACAACGTCTTTCAACCAATTCAACATATTCATCTAACTGCCTGTTTCGATTTATTTCGGAAGTTTTTTGTCAGTGCTATTACTAGCTAGATTCTCCTGTAGTCTTTAAGAATGAATCTTTACATGGCCTTGCTGCGTCAAAGATAGACTTTTGTTATGAATATGGTGGTAGCTGATTTAATGGCAGCTTGAAACAGGTAGGTAATGCTTGATGTTTTGACCTAGGTATAATGTGATAAAGCTGAACTTTTTTTAAGACGACTCCCGCACAAGATTTTGCTCTCGTGTCGCGGGGACTTTTACAAACATACAAACAACGGACACAAACTACAACCAGACCCGTACTTATATGCTTTTAGCGGTGGCTACCTTCAAAGCACTGTATTTACATTAGCATTAGTGGCATTATAAGCCTTCTTTCGAAAACATTATCGATGATGTTGTACTTAACTTAAATTATGTTAGTTTTTAACCCAAAACGATCAATATCCATTGAGCTACAAAGCATCTAGGGCTTGATTGTGTTCCTTCTTCACTCAGGGTCGCGGGTTTCTTTCCATAGCGGAACTAAATCTATATTATTATGGCCTACAGATGTCGCTGGGCCAGGATGTGTGCTATGATTTATGGATGCCACCCACGGCACGCCACATCCTACTACTATAATGTGCTTGATAGTACGACTTCTTGACAATAAAGAAATGAAAATGAACATCTTTTTATAGCCATGTTTGATAACTGGTGAGTGGTGAATGGTGATGCTTAACTTCTTGGTTGTATGAAATTTTATGAAGGATAGCTTTCGTGGTAGGTGTATTTGATTTGATGCCGCGGAAACTTTGAAGAGATCCAAATCTTAGACACATAGACAAGGAAAATGACGTTTTCTCATGATTAGAATGATATTCCTTTCTTTCTGTTAGTAGCATTACAGATTATTATACCTACATTGTTTCAAAAGTAGTGCCCTACAAAAGTATATTGAAAAGCAGATTAACCAAGACTTATCGGCATGGGTAGAAGTGCAACGTTAAAAGATCTTTTTTCCATAAAAACCCACTCACGCGCATGTGTTTCACAGCTTTTGACTCTTGCAATCAGAGTGTGATGATTTATCTATTAGATAAAGTGACGGCAAGTGTCAAAAATCCCTTTGATAAGCAATCTGTATGTACCTATACCTAGCAATACCATAATATTGCATAATAAGAATCAGTAGTTAAACTACGCTATGTTAAAATGTAAGTATAAATTATATTCTGTAAACAAAGACCGTTTATTCTTCACATTTGTTACAAGTGCATGTTTATAATTTTGCATACACTTTACAATTTATCGCTGTAGGTAATGGCGGCTTGAAATTTAGCTACGGCGGGTAGACTCGCAGTGCGTGGCCAATTAGCAATTTCATTGTCAAGATTACTTTAAATGGTTATTGACAAACTAAAGTGTTTTGTGGTTTTAAATATTACATTTTGATAATAAGTATAAAAGAGAGATAGATAAATCGTTTTCTTTTGTGGTTTACTGTTTTTGATACTTGAAAAGGGAGATTGATTTTGGAGATAGATAGATATAGGTGTGAAAAATAGTGCTCTTCGTTTTGATCGTGTGTGACAATTTCGTATTTATAAAGATTGAAGACTTTAAATAGGTGAAAGGTGTGTGCAAATGTATAAAGATTATTAGTTAGAAGGTGACTAAGGTAAGTTAACCCTAGGTAGATAAGTGACCTAAACATGGGCGTGTAATATAGGTATTCATAAAATATGCTAGCATTCTCTATGTATACTTTAACAATATTATTATCACATTTGTAAAAGATGTCTCTAGCTCCCGGTTTCTGGGGTTCATTTAGCGGTAGTTTATCTATTCAATAGCGTTTAAGCTGATATAAATATGACAGTTTGAATCAACAAACTACCGCTAAATGTACCTCAGAAACAGGGCTTAGGAGAACTATACTTTCTTAGATGTACTTTTGATCAATGCAATAGAAGTATTAAATTATAACAGTTACATATTTTACGCGTAATCTTACGAAATCTATCGTTTAACATGAAAATTCACATGATTTAAGTAAACACTGCAATCTGAAATGCTAACACAATATGGAAAACTAAATTTAGTGCATCGAGTTTAGAAATAATGCGTTCAATGACCCCGACTTGGCAAAGCCTACTAGATCCAAACAAAAATAAAGAACCAAAGTGCAATTTCTTATGCAATTACTTTTTCATGTTAAAAAACTTTTTAAAAACAAAACAATTGTGATAGCCGTTGTTTATGATCTGAAATATTGTGATAATAATTTATAACAACTTTCAGATGTAACAAGAACAGGAAAACTGCTAAAAACTTGTTAAAAAAAATATTTTCCGTGCCCTATTTTATGTGTATAATCTCAGATCTCCAAAGTTATTTTCCGCGTTACCTTTCAACGCCCTTGAAGGGAATTCTTAGCCCTAAACTATTTTAAGAATTGATTTAAAAACAACAATTTTTCAAAGACTTACCCCATCGTTTTGGAGTTCTTCCCAAAAAGCTCTTTTCTTCTGGGTTATAGATCACATTGGCGAATCTTTGACAGAATGAGCCCTGGGGTGGTGGGGTCCGAACCCAGTCGTCCATATTCCCGTTTACTTTTGTAGTCATTTTATTTATTTATTTATTATTTACGAGTTTCGGAGTAAATATTACGCGACCGTCAGTCGTGGCGGTGTCGGGTACACTGCGCGTACGCATGTGTATGTCGCTAACGTTGATATACGATCGGAGATTTAACTAAATGACGGGATTTAGGTATGTTTTGTTAGATGATGCATTTTGTCAGGTAACTATTTTTTAGATTTTATTACAGGTAAAGTGACTTGTATTTATAAAGTTCAATGATTAATCGTTTTGTATAGGTAGATACATGGTAATATATAACTGATAATTACGGGTCTTAAATTCCATTAGATTTTTGAGGTTTACGATACTTTATTACACAGTACCTATTCTATAATTAGGTACACGGTGTTTTTACCCGACTGCGTAAAAGGAGGGTTATTCAGAGGTTTAAGTATTATAAATCATTATAATAATGCTCTAATTGACTCAATACTATGCAAATAAGTTCAGCAATTACTAGAAACAACGTCACTCATTTATCTAGTAAAATTGATAAAGCGTGGCCTATTGTTATCGTCATTGTTTTCATAATAATTTGCCTCAACATTTAAATAACTCACGTTCGTTATTCATGTTTAAAGCGAACTTATCGTAAATGTTGCATATTTCATATCTTGCCTATAAATAAATGTTATGTAGGTTTCCAGCTGAACAAATTCATGCATCGTTTACGAAGTAATTAATTGAAAGCTGAAACGCAGATAATTTAGTTTTGATATGATTCCAAGAATAATGTTTACTTGGTTTATAAAATCTGAATTTAATAAATGATTACGTCTATTTTTAAAAGCCCATTAGTGTTTATTTGTATAAAATGCTTTATAACCACTTAACCGTGATGTTTTGTCATATGGATAGACAGATATCAGATACGTCTATCCAGTAAAATAAAACTTCAGATTGCTCTAATAAAATGAAAACAAACAAATTAAAAATTATCAATTTGAAATTCAAAATAGATATTCTAATTTATTTACGTAAGTAGTTACATAACTTTTGTACAAGCATAATTTGTAAACTTTCGCGTCGCATGTTTATTATATGAAAGGATACGGAAATTAACGCGAACTCGCATTTTACCTTAGAATGCCTAACGTTTCAACGCAGTTATTTTGTACAAGTATTCATACGCCTAAATTAAGAATCTACCATCATTTCGGAAATACGTAATCTTAACAAGAAACAGCAAACCGGTCAATAAATCCTAATAAAAGCTACAGTCATCCGGTGACAATTAGCCGTTTTTCTAAAAGTCTTATTCCGCACGTCATCTTCTACATAGAGCCGTGCACGTGCAAGGGAACCATGTGTCGCTCGGCGCGGTTTTAGCCGTGGTTTGACAGACATTCATTATGCATGCACTCTTGTACGGCCGGCCGTTTTGTTTTTTGTCGGAATGTCGTAGTTATGTGGTAATCTTTACCGGTTCGTGTTTATTTATTTGTTTTTTATGAGAAAGATAGGTGGGATGGTGAGGGACATTAATTTGAAGATAGTGATACTAAGGTTTTGTTTTTATGTGGTTTCTTTTCGTTTGCTAGTTGGGTTGTATAGTTAATAATGACAACAAGTTTTTAATGTATTATATTTATTTATCGTCTGTAAAACCGTCTACTTAATTTAGGTTGAAGAGTACAAAATGTGTAGTAATCGAACCTGTAACCAAAGTAGTGATTTGGTATGTAATGAAATGTGAGATAGTCACCTTAACTCCACCGTTTCATCAGTTTTATTTTGCTTTGAAAGTCGGGCTGATTTTGATGGGATAGATTTTGTTTGTAATCTACAAGTACGAATAATACAGGTCATAAGAGCTCATACCTAAACTAGAAATTAGCTGTGCCTGGAGATTGAACGATTACCCGGGTATGAGGACAGATTTTTTGTGTTGAGTCAGTTGAATGATCAACTTTGTCCGAGTAACATTTAAGCTCGGCAACGGAAAAAAATTTGCTCATATAATATCATAAGGCGCCTTAAATATCAACTCCAGAATACAGAATCCTCCCGTCAAAGATGTTGAAAATGGCTCACAAATCAAACCATCATAGCAATAGGGACCTCAGGGTTTATCTGAAAAAAATACCTAGGCTCACTTTATTGTCAGCCAAGAACTTTCACAACGCCAATTAGTAACGACTGTTGGAACAGTAAGATAGACCAATAGTCAAACATTTATGGTTGAGCCACTCTTGCCCTAACAGCTTCAAATAGGCGTCTTTCGTTTTTCTAAGACCTTTGACAGTCGTTCCTAGCAGTCAGAAGTTTGAAAGTCTGACAACCAATCCTTACCGAGGGGTATCGTGTTATAACCCTAGTAACCGGGTTGTGAAAGTCCGATAGGCAGTTGTATTCCATGTAAAATACTGCTTTTCATCTGCATCAAGTGAGGCTGGAAGCCGACTCCAACATAGTGGGAAGAAAGGCTAGGCTAATGGTTTGGTGCGTATTTAAAAAAAAACAGCAAATATTTTCAAAATTGTTTATTTACTAAAAATACATTCGCAGGCACTTTGATATGGACGTTTTATAACATTCACACAAACAAACACTCATTACAAATAAAATATATTTGGACAAAATTCTTAAATTTTAATATCGTCAATACACGTAATTTGGACGGAAATTGAGATTCAATATCAAAATGGAGCATTTTTAAATATATTTTTCGTTTAGAATAAAATTTTAAAAGCTTAGATACAGTATAGAATAAACAGGTACCCAAAATATGGAATGCAATTCATGGTTGGATACTGGTTATTACACGATAAAGTTCTTGAGAAATACATTTTCAGAGCTTTATAAGTATGGAACTACAATGTTTGAGAAGCTTATACCTTCACTTAATCCTTGAAATAAAACCACTTGTTCATACAAAAGAAGATCAACATTATGTGTCAGGAGTTTACAACAGTTCCACCACTTTTAAATGAGTACCAAATAGTTAACAGGTACAATTTGACAGATGTTGATATTTGTGTAAAACTGCGAAACTGGTACTAAGTCGATGTTTCGTGTAACATAAAGTAAGTATATTAGTATAAAAAATAACTATATAAAACATAGGTATTGTAAAAGTATATAAAATTGAAATCATTCATTTATAAGTACGGATATGTCTTTTGTGTAAAATTAATAAAAAAATCTAGATATATCATTCGTCAGTCTTAAAAATTAAGCTACGTCAGATTTTAGAATAGTGTTAAAATTAAAGGCAAAAAACCTATTTCTGTCTTTACAATGTCTACAAAATAAAATTAGGCATACAAGAACGATTTGTCAAGTAGAAAATGAAAAAGATAGCTGCGTATTTTCAGCGCGTAAACACATACATTCGCAAATGGTCGAACTTCTTAGTAGAGGGCCCGGAATGCATAGATATTCTTGATACAATATGCAAGACCAGGCTTACTCCTAAGTTGTTAGACTGTAATATTGTCTCATATAAAGACTTACATTTTTCGTACGTTGTTACGAACACGTATACGTAAGAACGCGCACGTATACGATTATATCTCTCTAATCATATCTCACGTTTGTATGTCAAAATACGCGCCTATAACTCAAATCTTGTATATTAAAATAAATGTAATTGTAATTCAGGGGAATATGACGTATCTCAGTTATTATGTGAAAGTCACTATGCTGTACATTGTTTTCTACCTTAGATTATAGTGATTGACACTTTACGTCAAAGCAGAAATGTACTGACCTCGTACATTCGTTGTCAACTGAGATACGTGATACGCATACAGATCTTTAATATTGTCAGGTATATAAATTATTGCCAAATGGGTTATCTTAAGAAAATATTACATTTGTTAAGATTACCTACAGAAATGCTTATAAATGCACAATATAAGATTAAATATGAGTAAATAGATAGTTGATTTAATATCCTTATATACTAACACAAACACATACATATTTTTATGTATAATACATACAAAAAAAAACAAAATTTAAGATACATTTACAATCCTTATTACATTATGGACGGACTTACATTTAAGTATTCATTCATTTCATTCATTTTTCATAAGTTTCTTTAATACTTTTTGATTTAATTCAAAATTGTCTTTATTTAAGATTTTTCAAAGAGAGCCTATATCATAAAAAGATCTGTCTTTCCATTAACTGGATATAATAGTAATCTGCATATATTATTGAGAATATTTCAAATGATTTACCAGTCTGGGAATCAAACCCAGGCTATCAATTTGAAATAGAAGTCCTACTTTTTCAGTAAAAATATATAAATATCAGCTGTCTGTTTTGAGATTCTATTAAGTCTTTGACAGCTTATGACATCACGCCTGTTATCTCTTAAGAGTAAGGCAGAAATGTATTTATCCAAATCACTGTCTTTTAGCTGATTGTCGCACACAATTTATTAAACACTAAAACCTATTAATTAAAATACTAAATTTTAGCAGCTACCTAATGATGCTGGTCGTATCACTGATTTATTAGATAAAAAACAAGTACATACTTAAATTAATACATACTTAAATACATACTTAAATTAATTATACTTGAATTATTGTTAGCTATGAATGACTGAATAAATAATTACTGCCACCGTGGCGCTGTTGGTAGCGTATGAATCTCCCGGTCAGAGCTCTCGTGTTACAATCCTGGGTCAGTCCAAAAAATATTGTCTGAGTTTTTCGAGCTATGAGCAGTCCTACACAGTTGGCTGGTTTCAATGAAGCTGGTGCTGGTGCTTCAAAAATTATTATACTCCGGCCAAAACTTATGAACGGCTAGACATTTAACTCAATTTAATTTGAAATATTTGTAGAAGTCCAGGGAGGGTTAAAAATGTAAGTCAATACCTAAGACCGCGAAGTGTCACGAGTCAATTGGTTTAAATAATACTTTTAAATAGATGCATATACTTGTTTCCAATAAATCAGTGAGACCAGTTACCTCCTTGCAAGGTTATTCGATCATGAGCTCGAAGTGCACGACGCCGAGCCGCTCTCTCCTGTCGTACTTGATGTTCCGCGCCCACGCACGACACTCTATGTTGATTACTATACCCGCTGTGAACAAAACACATAATTAGGTTAAAATAATGTGGATACATACATACAGGGTGTCCCAAAACTCAACGATAATCCGTGACAGGATGAAAGGCCAAGTCATACCGGTTCTAGGAAAAATAAAAAAAAAATTCCATATCACTTAGTTCAGCAATAATAGACACTTTTCAAAAAAGTTGAAATTCCACACCCTTGGTCGCATTTTTAAGTCCTGTGATCACCAATGTCACAATTTCGCTGTGTTTTTTTGAATTTCGTGATCTTCATTAAATATGCTATTAATCGTAAAACAAATTAATGCACAAAACATTGTTAATTTAATAAAAAAAGTTTAGTTTTAGTGAGTCATGGTTCACAAAAATATCGTTAGTTAACTTTGACGCTTCATATTGAAAAAAAAATGTACTACACTACCCTTGGCAAGTTATTTCAAAAGTTGGCGCATTTAATCAAGATTTCAAAATGGTGCAACACTTGTCACTTTTCTTGCCATTAAAAATGTTATTTTTATTTGAACGACGAGTATCCTCGAAAATGGATCGAACGCAGTCGTACAATTGTATGGCCTCCTCGTTCCCCCGATCTAAATCCGGTAGATATTTTTTACTGGGAATGTATAAAAGAAAAAGTCTATTCAAAATCAATACAAAATCTTTCAGAACTTCGCCAGAAAATTGACACAGCGTCAGAAGAAATAAATGCAAGGAATTTTGCTTGACTGGTGCAAAGATCTTTTGTACGCCGTTGCAGAGCCTGTATTCGTGCCAGAGGAAAGCAATTATTTTTAGTAAAGATGTAATTGAGTCAGTCCAAAACCAATATTTAATGTAATAAACATAATAGGTAATGATAATAAAAAAAAAGAATGAACGAACCATCGTTCTTATTTAATTATTCTCCTTAAACTAAAGTAATTCCGAATTGTTTTCCTCTGGCACGAATACAGGCTCTGCAACGCCTTACAAAAGACCTTTGCACCAGTCAAGCAAAATTCCTCGCATTCATTTCTTCTGACGCTGTGTCAATTTTCTGGCGAAGTTCTGAAAGATTTTGTATTGATTTCGAATAGACTTTTTCTTTTACGCATTCCCAGTAAAAAATATCTACTGGATTTAGATCGCGGGAACGAGGACGCCATACAATTGTACCACTGCGTTCGATCCATTTTCGAGGATACTCGTCGTTCAAATAAAAATATCATTTTTAATGGCAAGAAAAGTGACAAGTGTTGCACCATTTTGAAATCTTGATTAAATGCGCCAACTTTTGAAATAACTTGCCAAGGGTAGTGTAGTACATTTTTTTTTCAATATGAAGCGTCAAAGTTAACTAACGATATTTTTGTGAACCATGACTCACTAAAACTTAACTTTTTTTATTTAATTAACAATGTTTTGTGCATTAATTTGTTTTACGATTAATAGCATATTTAATGAAGATCACGAAATTAAAAAAAACACAGCGAAATTGTGACATTTGTGATCACAGGACTTGAAAATGCGACCAAGGGTGTAGAATTTTAACTTTTTTGAAAAGTGTCTATTATTGCTGAACTAAGTGATATGGAATTTTTTTTTTATTTTTCCTAGAACCGGTATGACTTGGCCTTTCATCCTGTCTCGGATTATCGTTGAGTTATGGGACACCCTGTATATGTACATAGGATTGCCAGATGGCCGGGATTTTCGGGAATGTCGCGGAAATTTGCGTTTTGTCTCGTGTCTCGTAATTTTAATTAAAACGGAGTTGTCTTTTTAAAACGAGGTCCCGGAATGAAAAAATATTTGTTTTTACTAAGCTACGATGCTACGTAATAAATTTAACACACAACTAATCAGTAATATAATACACGTCTTGATATTTAGTCCTGTGTAATAGGGCTAAGCCTAATGTCATACACGGGGCACGTTACCAAACTATTATAAAAAATATTCTGATGGATATAAATTGGAAAATAACAATAGTACATGCCTGACCCGAGAATCGAACCTAAGACGTCATGATCAGCAGTCTGATACGCATTCAATCGTGGCACAGAGGCAGACAATTTTTTATGCAATTAATTAATACTCACTTCTGGGTTTCTGCAGATGAATAGCCACCAGTGGACTGAGGTATCCCTCTGCGTTCTCATAGGGGTAGAAGTATCCCGGGAAGCCGGGGAAGGGCAGGTAGCTGATGGGGCCGATGTTCTCCTTGTCCGCCGGCGTCTCCCCGTGACATGATACCCATACCATGTTGGCCTGGAAAAGGAAGAAAGTGATTAAAAACAATGTACCTAACTAGCAGACCAGACAGCCTCTGCGCTGCCGAAACTCGGTGCCCGATCGCAAAGTGATATTTTTTCGCCGCCATTTTTTTTTCTTTTAGTTTCTCTTTTCCCAAACTAAGCAGAGCTTGTACTATGGTAACCAAATAACTGATAAACATACTTATATACTTCTAAATACATATTTATATAGATAATTCACAACCAGGCTCAGAACAAATACTCGTGCTCATCACACAAAGATTTGTCCCGGGTGAGATTCGAACCCACCACACGCGGCGCTACGGTTATTGCGGCGAGGCGGCCGCTTTAACCACTGCGCCAAACGTGCAGTTCTACCAAGTTACATAGAACACTCTGTCATTTGGTAAAAACTGCCATAGCAAAACTTTTAAATAAAAAAACGATTTAGTAACAGCAAACCTTATTATATATAAGTTTGTCAGGGATCTAATTTTATACTAAGTTGGCACTAATCTGGCATATATGGGAGAGAGTTAAGGTCTTGCATTAGCTAACTAAAAGCCGTGACATGATACAAGTGCAATAGTACCAATATCATTAGTATAGTTGGTGTAACTAATAACGGTAACTTACATAATCTCTGTTGAAGGCAGTGATGTTTCTAATGTGAGTTTGTAAGTCGACCGGCATGTCTTGTGGCAGGTTCTGGGTGTCGTTGTAGAACTCTGGACGCCAGCCATATATTCTGTAAAGCAGTCATAATATTTGAATATTAAAATCATCATTAGTGTCCAACCTGCACTTCACCAATGTAGAGAAGCATAGAGGTCTTAAGGCCCAATACCTGCTGCATGCCTAGGGGAGGCTCTCCCCAGTCCCCCAGTAGTTAAAGTCACATCATTTATTAATCTAGGCTAATTTACCACCAGTTCGGAAAGTATAATAAGAAGAGATGGCGACGCGACTGTTTGTCTCTTCTCTTGGGTAAAATGATGTACACATTATAAAGGTAGCAGTGGCTAATATTCTCACCTGTTCAACTTCAGGAATATACAAGGCGAGGACTTGTGGAAAGAGAAGTGGTTCTCCTCAATACAAGGGTCCCAGCCGCGGATGTCCACGTCGCACACCTTGCCGGGGGGCGGCAGACTCTTGAAGTTGCAGTTGAAGATGTTCTGACCAGCGCCCGCCGTTTGACCCTTCTTCTTGTACACTGGGAATAAGGTATAGCTTTAAAACTAAAATAATTATTACTTCTCTAGTCTCTTGCCTGCTCTTATGGGAAAAAACTGTGATTATTATATGTATGCTGTGGACGATTAACTCAAAATAATAAAATTACAACCAAAATTGATCACAATATATTTGTTCCGGATTCGAAACATGGATTACGACCCTCAACTTTTATACATCTATACTAATATAATAAAGCTGAAGAGTTTGTTTGTTTGTTTGTTTGTTTGAACGCGCTAATCTCAGGAACTACTGGTCCGATTTGAAAAATTCTTTCAGTGTTAGATAGCCCATTTATCGAGGAAGGCTATAGGCTATATAACATCACGCTACGGTCATTAGGAGCGGAGTAGCAACGAAAAATGTTACTAAAACGGGGAAAATGTTAACCCATTCTCTTAGGTGACGCAAGCGAAGTTGCGCGGGTCAGCTAGTTCTATAATAAAACTAAAGGAAGCTTTATACGTTGGCGTAGCTTCCAAACCACAGCCCGGTTGTGAAAGGTTCCTAATATATAGCATGATTTCTTATCTTATGCAAATTAGCCGAATTAGGATGAAAATGGGGCAGTCCACTATCTAAAATAAACATGGGATCACGGCCGGTGCATTTTGGTCGAAACGTCAAGGAAACAGATAAATAATGAATTATCACATTCAACATTAATAATTTATAATAATATAATCATAATGTTAAATTATGCTTAGATTTGTTGTAGATTTTATTTTCAATAAGGCATTTAAGGCCTAATCCCGCCCCCTCGTTTGGGAGGAGACCCTTGCCCTGCAGTGGGACAGGAATGGGTTAATAAAAAAAGGCATTTAAAAGTCACTATTCAATAGACCTAAGGTCATTAAGGACCAAGAGTCCCTTCCAGCATGTTAGCAATGTTAGAGAAAGCTGATAAACTAACTAGGCCAGTTCAATATCTGAACATTCATTGTCTAGTAACATATGGCTACATTTAACTATGTTTGCCCTACAATAATGTTCTTGTGTACTCATATCAATGAACTACAAGTATAACTAATTTGGGCCATGTGGTAGATAGAATATAGTTTGATGTTGACTAGGTAGTAGGAAACACAATAAATAAATATAACTACAGTATTTTTCATACATGCTTCATAAAAAAGAACATTGCTTGTAATCATAGCAGTAAAAATGCTATTGGAATTTCCAGTAATAAAATAAATTCTCAATAGCAGTGTGAAGTTTAGTAATAAGCCTTGAAAATTGTGATAGACTTGCCCCATTGCAAAAATAAAAACTTATCTCTTTCATATCATATAGGAAGTGGTCCAACTATTTTCTAATTATTGAAATTACTCAATGGCATTTAACATAAAATTAATATGCATTCTTATCTGAAAAACTGCCTAGGATGTTTAGCATTCCCTTCAACCATAGAAATGCTCCAATGCCATGAATAAATCATCCATATCCATATATAGAATAATCATGATTTATGGTAATGCATTGCATACACCTGCATCCTGTGTGGAGTGCAGGGTTATGTGGGACTCTTGCGCCAGACAGGTGGGCTTACCTACTAAACCACCAGGTGTGGCTTTACGGCCGCTAGAAATATTGTTTAACCTGCTAACAGTATATGATAAACAAGCATATAAACTAGAAAAAATAGTCTTAAATAACATACCTGAAAGAAAATCAATCAGCTGGTCTTCCCAATACTTATAACTCTCATAACCAGTTCCTTTATACCAGATGAGAGTGCTTCTCACGTCCTGCGGTAGCGGCCGGAAGCCTAACCCTGGACTAGTGCCGATGACGCTGTACTCCTGCTGCAGGCGCGGTACTCGAGGGTTGATGAAGTGCTGCAGAAATGTCACCATGCAGATGGAGAATAACGCGACCAGACACGCGTAGAATATTAGGTAGAATGTTATGATTTTACCTGTAAAGAAAAAGAAACAAGTTAGATTTCAATACAGAACAGATTAGCAGACATTCTAGTAGCATCACAGTGGACATTGATGAAGTACTTCAATGCAATCAAGACGGTCTCATTCTCCTTTTAAATTTATATTTTGCATATAGTATACTTTAATATTCTTTGGTAAATAATAAATAAGTAGGTAACTTTCTCTTCAAAAAAAGTATAGATTTAGCTTTTGTTTTATGGAGGCTTTTTTACCTTTCTTAACCACTAGATTGTTTATGTATGGTATGATTTTAGTTAGTGTCAATGTGTCTGATATGTAATGTCTTCACTAAACAGATTAGAGTTAAACCCATTGCAAAGCAAAGTGGGAACTGTTACATTTACCCAAACACTTAGCATACTATATTTACTGAGTTCATTAGTTTAATAGCTTTGAATAAACAACAAAAGGACCAACAAATGTTAAATGAAGTTGTTCAATATGTTTATGTTTTAACTATTAAACTACTACAGCAGTACTTACACAGGTTTTGAAATCAGAACTATGTGTAACACATTTTAATATGTATTTTACAGTGACAAAAAATCTCTTTATAAGTCCTCATACAATATATACAGTATACACAATACTAAAGTTCAAAAATTACAAATTAAAAGGCTAACCATCTCAAAACCAAGTCTCTGATTCAAAAGAGACAATATTTTCTTGTAAAAAAGTTTTATATCCTTAGCCCGTTTCCTGCCTTTCCTTTCAAAACACTCTATCAGCATTATTAAAGGATGTTACATAAACAAATCACAGTATATTATCCCCAAAGTATTTATCCCACTCAGCGCTACAACTGGCCAGACAGATATTATGGCTTCTAAGTAGATTAGCTACAATTGTAGTCAAAGCTGGTTATATGACACTGTTTTTAATTAATTAGATTAACAGGTGCCTTTGATTGGTAGGATGACCTTTGGTTTCCATCTTACATAAGTTAAAAGTAGTTAAAGATATATATTTTGGTATTAATTAATAAATATCTTTGGACAAGTCATCTGAGCAAACTAGGTAAAGCTGATATTACAGGAACCAGATTCCATTCATTGGTTAGTGATTAATCTGACATCAAAGTTGTTTAAGCAGCGTAAAGCCTTTAGACAAATGAGACTGACTTTTTAAGCATCAGATAACTAATAAACATACCTTACATAAATACATAGTATATACAAATTTAGCTATATAATTATAATAAATTTTGATATGCAAATTAGAAGACTGTTTCAATACTGGTTCAGTTCCCATTCTAGGTCTTAAGTTCAATAAAGTTTGTACCTTGCAAAGCCAAAAATTTCCCATAAGTAACTAATATAATTTTCATTATGAATTTGTAGCTGATATTTTGAATTAAAATAAATAAACATTCAGTATAATACGTAGATTAGCAATAAAAACATATTATAATATCAATTAGTACCCTGTTAATGTGATTAGTGCCTACAGCAGTTTATTGAAGAAATGGAAAAATATTAATGAGGCCTAACTTTATTCTTCAATCTTGCTATTAACAATGTCATTTGAATTCTATTTCTGATCATTATATGCTAAAAGATGTCAATCTCTGCCTACTGAACATACATAAAGCAGACAACTATAGTTCTAGACATATACTAGCATTTAGATGCTAATGAAAAGTAAAATTGGAATTCGAAAGTTTCAGGTGATTTACCATACACTTTGAGAACAGCAAAATGTTCACTAAAATCTTTGTCAATGAATGTTTGAATTGAATGGCACATGAAATATACTGCTAAGATATTATAAGTCAGTGAAAACTGTAAGAAGTTTGTAAAAAAACTTTAGTTTACGCCACTATTGTGAATACAACAAAGCCACGCCCACAAAACAACAACCGAAATTTCACAGACATTATGAGTGAAATGCTGTAAATTTTATCCTAAAACCTGGTCGAATAAGATGTTTTCATGTTGCAATAAAAAAGTTTCTGAAAATAGTTCACTAACCCCAACTTTCAGGTGTTCGCCCGAGCACCGCTCCCTTTTCTTCATTGTATAAAAATTGCCGTCCAGACCTATGTGTAGGTTTGGTATCCATCTGGAATTCTTCTAGTCTAGGATTGCGAATCATCTTCTCTTTACTAAGGCACTTTCTTTCATAAAAACACGAAATTATCTGAACAATAAAAACAATACACACGCCCAGCCGCTACCGCAAAATTTGAAATATGTAGGGATGCCCAAGCGTGGCACTTGGCAAGCGTTTTCAAAAAATGAGATAGTCGAATCCAATCATATATGCGTAGAATTGATATTTTTAAAGTTACATAAAAGTGACTTATTATATTGCACACAATCAAAAAAATTCATGAATAGCTTTAGTTTGAATATGTTACTGTAATCAATGCAGTAAATAAAATACAGCGTGATTGTATTGTAATAAATAATGTTTTAGAAAATTAGACCTAAATCTGTGTACATTGCGTAGATTGATTTGATACTAATGGCGTGTGATTAATAAAATATACTTTAGTCGATTAGTTTTTAATTTAGTTCTGTTACATGAAATCCATATTCCTTAATCATAATTCATAGTGTCAAACTGACAGTTGATATCAGTCAATGATTATTGTATTTTGTTAATTTCTATGCATTAATCTTGTTAGAAAAAGTGGTTAACTTCGAACTGTATTACTATTGATAAGCACCATGGGTTCTTCTGTGCATAAAATAATTGTTATCGTAGGATTCATATCCCTATTCCACTCTGCCTTCTCGGCAGCCCAGCGTGAGTATTTTGTCTATTAATTGTTCTATATCCTTATAACAAAACGCTAAATTATACTTTTCAATCTTTCAGATCGATCATACCTTCGTATCACATCACAAGAATTCACCAGATTGCCTTTGGATGTAAGTTAACAACAACAATTAAAATTCACGAATATCTACTTAATCAAATCGTACTCTAACACAAGTTTACCCTTCCAGATTGTAGTTCAAGCCGTCACTAGTCTATTCGCGGTTATGTGGGGTGTTCTAAACGTGGCTGGTAATCTACGAGAGATCCCTGCAGCTGCTGAACTCAACAGTGTGAAATGGGAGACACAAATGAACTTGCCCTCGTTTTACATCTTCAACCATAGAGGGAGAGCTCTAGTATCTACATACGTGCCCAGTACTGGAGGGAAAACTGATTTAGAAAATGTAGAGTAATGTTAATGTAAGAAATGCTTATTTAAAATTCTGTTTATATCTATAGACACATGTCATAGACAAAATGCTGCATTTCTATCAAAGATGTGCATGAAAAGAAATCACCCATAGAAGCTTGTTTTAGGTTTTAGCATATGTATTCCTAGCGATTAGGAGATTTTCCTCATACAGCAACCCAATATCTTGTAAATCTCAGATGGAAACCTAGTTTCTGGGTATGTATGTACTTGATTGTATTAAAAAGTCCCTTTTTTTCTGCAACATTGAATAAGTACTGTGTCTGTAGATATAAGTGGAGTGTACTTTATGTTATGGTATTGTTTGTTTCTACCAATTGAATGGTAAAACAATTAGAACAATTTGGTTATAATATTACTTAAATTGTTTTCTTTGTAAGATGATAGTCAAATATTTATTGTATAATTGTTTCTTTGACTTGTAAACACAAATGGGTTAATGAGTCACACCAATGATTTTTGTTATGAGCATATTTAAAAACTAGGTACTTCAAGAATAAAAAGTCTGTTTTTATTTTTTTCGTATCTTCAAAAATGACCGAGATATTAAACGTCAAAGTATGGCCTTCGCGCCAAACTCCGGCGAAGCGGCCGCACGGACGTGTGACGTCATCTCGTGACACTGCTATTTCGTCAGTACTTGCCGATACCTACATAGGCTCGTTGCGCTCTCGCGGTTTCGCTTTAAATAATTTGTTTTGCTTATAGTGGACAAACAAAATGGTTAGAAAATATTGTATTGTTCCTATGTGTACTAACTCCAATGAAAAAACACCCCAAAAATTGTTTTTTTCTGTACAATGTAAACTGTTTTATATTTTTGCAAAAGACACCTAATCTAAAACTTAAAGCCCGGTTCAGATACTGTCAAGCGCAAATGTTAAATAGAAGTTTATTGCCTTTTGAACACTTTCTCAAGATCAAGATGCCATATCATGTTCATACCTACCTAGTAATGAACTTCTACCTAACAGTTGATACTATTTAATAAGCAGTTCAATGACCTCACAAGCGGCGGCGAGCCGAGCGCGGCGGTTGAGTTGGCGTTGGTGTTTTGTTTTGAAAAAAGAACCCATGTTTATTAAATCTAATAATATCAAAATTAAAATGTTAGTTTAAAAGTTCTCATTACACACCCAATCATATAAGACTACCTACAGAGTAGATTCATGCGTTCATTATGATAGCCATCAACCTGACTAAAGTCAGAGGGGTGACAATTTTTTTTTATAATATTATTTTAAAACTATGTTTTCCAAATTTACACTTGGTAGGTACGTAACACTCATTATTTGTAATGCCAGTTCTAACAAACTTTCAATTTTATTGTTACCTACACACAAAATATTATTAGTAGTATACGAGTTCAACTTTCTTTACCTGGGTCTAGTTGATGATTGTGTGCGTGGCGATCGAGATCGAGGATATATGGGTTTATTTTACAAAAAACACGATGATTAAATTTATACCACATACACATACTCAGACTCTTTAAATATTAAATGCAAATCACTTTTCAAATCAAAACTCCGCATCACCCGCAGTCGAACAAGCGTGTCTGTTGCGTCGTGACGTCAGCGCATAGCGCGCGAAGCAACGCAAATTTAAAAAAGCAGTGAAACTTTATAACGCTGTAACTTCGGTAATTTTGATCCGATTTTGATAAAACAAAAACTATTATTATCAGCATAAGTACACAAATTAAATGCAGTATGTTTAATAGTCATATTTTGATGTGCTGGTGTGACTCATTGCATGAGAGTGATTAAAATAGACCACCAGGCCTATATGGAATTTGGGATTTTGCATCCCTTAAGGAACTTTCATATCTACAGTATATAATTTGCATAATATAGTCAGAAGTAGAGTAAACTTGAATTGACCCAAATTAATTATATTACTCTCCTTTTTCTTATCTTATTATGTGGGATTGGCACATGTTTTCTCTCAAAAAAATGTTGTAAATGGGATCTGGCTAATGTTTTTACAACTGGACAACCCTTGGGAACAATTTTATTTATGTTATTGTAAGATATTTAATTATAAAATTTTGTTAACAACAAATAAAACAATATCATCTTAAAATATAGTATTTATTCTTAAAATACATTAATCATTGAGTTTCTCTTTAGAACATAAACCTGTTGTTTTTAGTTATTAACTGTTTGAACTAAATACAAAGACAAAATAAAATACTACAGCCATTTTCACCACCTGCAGTTAACTGCTGGTTAAACTAACTGGCAGGTTTTTAATGAGTAATACATTTTCTCCGGATAGGCTATCCAACAGTCAATGGAGGTAATGAAGGAGGTTTTTTGTAAATAAAAAATAGATATTAAATTGTAACTTATCCTAACAGAAAGTAAACTAAAAAGAAATACATTGATTTAACTAATGTATTATTCTAAGCTTAACTTTAGTACAAAAGGACTCTGTACAAAATTGCAAAGGACAACATACTGACTGAAGATTTACATAGCAAAAAATTATGTATATTAAAAGCATCCGTAATCATCATGAAATCTTCAGTAAATATGTTAAATATAACTAATATAGCTTATTTTACTCCTTACACACTATCTCAAGTCAACCATAAACAACGAAGGGGCAACACATTCTTCTTAGTCTAAGGCACATAGCCATTGTCTTTGAGTCACATTGACTATCTGCCACCACGGCCGCCTCTGAAGCCACCACCTCCTCTATTGAAGCCGCCGCCGCCGCCACGGCCGAAGCCACCTCGTCCACCGCCACCGCCGCCGCGACCGAAGCCGCCACCACCTCGGCCTCCTCCTCCGCCGCGACCGAAGCCACCACCGCCGCCGCCGCCGCCGCGACCGAAACCACCACGACCACCGCTTCCCCTTCCTCCACGGCCACCAACTCCACGCTTAGCGCCAGGCGGCTGCGGCAAAAACCTCTTCAAAGGCAACAACTTCGCTGGATCAATATAGAACTGCTGACCGTCCTTAAAACTGTTCGCCTTGAAATTGTCTCCCATTTTCACAGAAACGTAGTAGTCCCGAAGGTTACCGAAGATCTCGTCGATCTTGCCGATCTGTTCCTTGTTCTCTAAGAAGATGGGCGCGTTGAAATACGGCACGTCTTCGATGTCGACTTTGCAGATTAAATCGTCTTGCACTGTCCAGCCGTAGTGGCCTAGATGGATGACGGACTCTGGAGGGCCTTGGTCTTGTTGCCGGTAGCCACCGCCTCCACCGCCTCGACCACGACCGCCGCCGCGGCCTCCGAAGCCGCCACGGCCACCGCCCCCGCCTCCACCGCGACCACCGAAGCCTCGGCCGCCACCACCGCCTCCGCCGTAGCCACCTCTACCACCGCCGCCACCACCTCTACCGCGGAACGACATATTTCACTCACAAGAGAGCACAAAAATAAAGCGTGTTTGAGAATAACCTCAAAACGTGCGTGTTATCACCATGCACGCCAGATTGACAGTAGTCAGTAAATATTGCCAGTACCTATGCATTCTTATCATATAATTTAAACTGAAAATTGACTATTTAGTTAAAATGTGTAGCAAATAGTTTATAGCACACATAAGTCTCTGTGAATATTTTCTGAGTATATTCTTCTTCTCACTAGATTTATAATTAATGACAAAAAGAATGAGGCAAAAGAAGTAATACTAATGGTCATTGTCGACTCATCACCAGAAAAGGCGCGTTTACCTATTTAAGTAAGATTCCATAATTGCTGCGTTATTAACGCTGAATATTGAAAAGTAACTAGATATTTATCCAATCAATGTCCGATTAAGTACTTATCTGAGAGAAAATAGCTATCTTTTAGTCGAGTTCAAAAGTTCTCTAAATTACGCATTTGTTTTTTTTAGAATAGCAAGTTTATTTGTCATTGACAATGTTGAATTGTTGACATTGTCGATTTCAAAATTTCTCGAGAATCCAATTTTACCGTTTTCCAATAATTCCGATTGTTATTGTGTATTGATTGCGAAAATGCAATCGTGGTGAATTGAGTGTTGCTGTGAGCTGTGGATGTTTTGTTTAGTACTATAAGTACGGTTTAAAATACTGTCACAAGTAGTAAAACTGCAATGGCGACTTTGGAAGACGAAATAAAAGATTTGAAAGAGAAAAACAATGAGTTGGCGCAGAAAGTGCAGTATTGGAAGATGACTGCAGCGGAAAGGGAGAATGATAAGTTGAATCTCATGAAAGAGATGAACGAATTGAGGCTAAAACTGAGCGTAAGTATAATATTTCAGTACGCTCATTTTGTAAGAAAACGGCTCCATTGTTTTCACCCAGTCATTGTATCGTATTATCTTACGCTAATGGTTACGTTGCTCCGTGCAGAGTATATACTATAGTTACTTATAAGGTGTACTTAGTTCTCTCTCAAGTACATTATCACTGTGTGATGTGTGTTTATTTATTAAATCAACTTAGCTCTACACACAACAACTTAGCAATTCTCGAGTCAGTTAACTTAGCATATTGACATACCTTTCAGAACCATATGTGTTTTGAACTAATAAACATTCATCGAATACTAAATTGCACATAATAATTAAACATTTAAACATTATTTCATTAACTTTACAGTAATTTAAATTATACTATTATATTCTCATTAAAAAAAAACCATATTACTTTATTCTTTTTCTCTTTCTCAGAGGCTCAGAAACACAGGAGGGTTTGAGGCACGTAAACTAGATGCAGCACTACAACAAGCTAGTGAGAAGGCCATCTCTCACTTGGTTAAAGCATCCGCAGAAATTGCCAAAAGCATGGAGATAGCAAAAGCGTACATCAGGGACCGACAGGAATTAGACGCACAGTCACCTAGATGGAGTACGTTAGGAGGGACACCGACTGCAGAAAAGACAGATAAGGTGCATAGAGTGCCTCCGATGAATCTCGGTGGACAGTCAATACAGCCCGTTGTGGCTCTTAGCAGGACTGTACTGAATACTAGTAATCCAAGTAAGTAGACTTATGCATTTATTTGTTTTGGGATTGCGATTAATAATTCAATCGTTTAATTAATCGTTTTGGCGCAGTGGTTTAAGCGGTCACCTCGCCGCAACAACCGTGGCGCCGCGTGTGGTGGGTTCGAATCCCACCCGGGACAAATCTTTGTGTGATGAGCACGAGTATTTGTTCTGAGCCTGGATGTTAATGTATCTATATAAGTATGTATTTAGAAGTATATAAGTATGTTTATCAGTTATTTGGTTACCATAGTACAAGCTCTGCTTAGTTTGGAATCAAATGACCGTGTGTGAGTTGTCCATTAATATTTTTTTTTTTTTTTTTAATTAATATTTGGATTAATTATTAATGATTAGTGTGAAGGAATGTTTGGAAGACTTTTGACTTCTATATGTTCCATTAAAAAACTGTTATTTTTGATATTGACTTAAATTCATTTATTATATTTCGTTTCAGGAACTGGATCAAGGAGTCCCAATCAGAATCGTAGTTTAACGGAAAGGGCTGTGCCTATGCATATGTTACAGGGTAATTATACTTACTATCATACTAAAACTGGTGGTGTCTAAAATAAAGTAGATTTTGTAAAGTTGCATGTAATGTTCTTAATCTTATAAAATAAATATTTCTAGTGTTGAATAACTACATGATCTTAATATTTATTTCCTATATACTTAATGCATATAAAAGTATGTGTCTAAAGTTTATATAATGAATGTTTCAGATGTGTACATTCCTTTGACAAGGATAGACATATCGGATCTACCGAATCGTCACATGGAGACAGACACGGATGCCAATAATGCTGAGAACAGTGCTGAAGAACTGGGACTTGAAGGTCAGATACTAAAATGATTATGATTACTTTTATAAGGAATGCATGTTGTCCAACCTGCTATACAATAGTTTAGTGGATTTAAGACTCGTTCTGAGAGTAGACTCTTACTCAGCAGTGGTAGTGAACTAAATTTATATTATTACAGATGGTGAGGAAAGACTGGAGGAATCGGCGCGCATGTCCGAAGATGAAGAAGAAGATGATGACGAATTCTCAGGGTTGGTATATTAAACAGCATTGAAAAAAGTATATTTTATACTTATAGTGTTATTTTACTTATTGTGTATGTAATTCGTGTTTGTGTTTTATATTCCAGTCGTAAACTTCACGCGTTAAGTGAAGAGGAGAGTGAAATTGAAGAGATTGAGACTCCGAGGTAAGGAATTTTTAGTTTTACGACATTAACTGCATAATGTATTGCATATGTGTGGTCAGGCGACACTAGACCGCTGTGCACGTTCACCAGCTCACATTTATTCACTGGAATATAGATACAAGTATATTCTGTTGCTATAGAGCCATTTTAGGCGCAAATAATAAAGAAATTTATAAAATAAATAATTTGTTATTTTCAGACTCACACTGCATATAGACAATCCACTTGAAGGTCCCAGTTGGTTGTTAGACTCGCCACCAGACTCCAGTGTATGTACAATAAGCTCTTGCTGCAATTCTTTCATGAAAATTTTATTATTCAAACCATTCATTTACTTATTGGTCGTGTACTCACTTATTGGTCGAATTTTGGTTTATGATTTTTCATATTTTGGTGAATATTTTTTTTTAATTGTAATGTTATATGTTTACAGTCAAGTAATCAAAGGAGAGGTGGTGCTAACTTAGAGCCGGACTCTACGACGGAACTGGACAGAACTCCTAACACTTCGTGTCAGAAGAGTGACGAAAGCGCACAGGTATTAAGTTTTGTTATTAAATTTTAATTAAATTGGTTTTTTACTGTAATTTTTATACACAAGCTTTTTCAGGCTACATATAGACTAAAGAATGTTTCTTGCTATGATTCTGATAAATTAAATTAGTTTTGCTTCATTATGCAGGATTGCTGATAAAAAAAAAACTTTATTTTCTCACTCTTTGTCATTCCTATTTCTCATTTTACTTTAGGCTATAGACCTGCTAAGGTTTCTATTAACCTAACTTCTTAAGTTTTCGTCTGTTCATATTAAGTTCACAAACAAAGAGCAGTTGAGATCAATTTCGTTTCCCCTACATTCGCAGAAGGACAGCACGGGCGTGTCAGTGCGCGTGTCGTGTGAGTTCTCCCCCACACTGCGGCGCCGCAAGCGCACGTCGTCCCCGCCGCACCACACGCCGCGCCCGCACCACTACTCGCCCAGACCTGTGTCGGCGCGGAAGAACAGGTACATGTATACTCCTTTCTTTAACCACTGTATATTTTCTATTCTCATACATTAAACATAACAAATCCAAGGCACGATGTTCAGTTGTTGAGAGGATAGTACTTAGTCGACTTCAGTTTATTTCAAAGGCAGTCTATAAGCCACTTACAGGAATGTTCTGAAATAAAAAACTGCCATCAAGTTGTTGACATGTATAGATTCATTTATATTTATAAAAATTATACCAATTTTCCATTGTTGTTGATAACTTTATTTCGGAAGTAAATAATGATGTTAAATATTGCGGAACCTGTTAAGGATAAGATATTTTGATAAGTATTTTCTTTCAACATTCCAGCACATCAGGTCGCGTGCTCAAGGTGCTGGTAGCCAAGATGCGGCTGGAGGGGGAGGCGGAGGGCACGTCCCCCCCCAAGCGCGCGCGCTCCCCGCCGCGGGAGCTGCTGAGCTTCGACGCGCCCAGCCCTAACGGTGCTACTGACTCCGCTGTTATTGTATCGTGAGTATTGCTATCATTAAAAAATAATAGGTGTATGAAAATCAATACGAAGCGAAACTAATGAATACTGAAACGACACTTTAACTTATAAACGGTACTTAGAAAGTGTTTTAGAGAAACAATCACTTGTCTTGTAAGTGATAAAATTCCAGATTTCTATTTATTTGCATGCACACGTCCTATTTTACAGATGCATATATCTAGTCGGCTGCGTAATTAACTGCAACTAAAATAGTTGTCATTTTATTTACTATGTTATTTGTTTGACACTCAAATTTCATATAAGAATACACATTTATAACCATCAAAAATAAACCTACAAAGAGAAACCATATGATATTTTTTTTTAGATTCTCTGACATATCCAGAGTAAAAAAAATATATTTTCCTTCGCAGCGAAAGCCGGACACGTCTTCTAGACAAAGAAATAAAGACCGAGCCTGCCACCGAACCTCGGGAAAGCATCGGCCGACGTTCAAGACGTACTAGTGCAGAAAGTCGAGACAGCCGGAGTCGGCTCAGTCAAGACAACGACCAGCCAAGACCTATGGAGGCACAAGAGACACGGATCAGAACCATTGGTCAGGAGAACCGGGAAACTTGTGATAGTCGAGAAACTCGTGACAGCCGGGAGGTTCGGGAGGGCACGTCAAGAGTGACCCATGAGAGGGAGAGTGCCCAGAGGTCCAGAATCGGCAGTCATGATAGCCGGGACAGTGATGGTAGCAGCGGCGGGGGAGGGGACTCTATTAGTGAGGGAAGGACAAGGCGGCCACGGAAACTGATTACGTATAAAGAGAAACCTTTGAATAGGTATGTATTTTATTATTATCATGATTTCTTATAACTAGTTATTACCTATAGAGGATAAGGGTGCCACATCTATAACAGCTGTTTTCGCGACGGTTTAAACACTATGGCGCTTGGGTTATTTATGGTGGTCTCTTCATAAACATGAACTGCAAGCAGCCTGGACCTCTCCAGGCTGCTTGGTCTTGGGTTCAGTACCCGGGTCTGGACCCCCACTCATAATACGTTAAACCATCGGTCTTGCGACTGACTGCTTGTTAAATGTGAGAGTCTATTATTACGATATGGGAAATACCTGTTGTTCATACACAGGCACTTAAACAACTTAATCTCTATATCAATAACTTTGTATTAATCTCTTCCAATTATATTTCTTTCAGGAAATTGCGAAGGTGATCGTCATGCTAAACGCTTAGCAATTAGTAGCTTTAACCGGATAACTTGGAGAACCCGCACCTCAGCAATGAACGTAGCCTTATAAACAGAATACCAGTATTCGTTGTTATTCATTCAATAAACAATTATTTGTTTTACAACTTGTTGAATTTTTGGTTTAACGCCGATATATTTTATGCGTGCGTCTATATATGTTAAACTACTATTGACTTATGCCCGGTTTTTGAGTCACATATAGCGGTAGTTTATCTATTCAAACTGTTTTTTCTATATGAGTTTATACGCTATTGGATAGATAAACTACCGCTAAATGTACCTCAGAAACCGGGTGTTAGTGTAGAAATTTGCCCCGGTATAGGACAATTGGCTAGTCCCTTATAACAAGGGACTAACATTATGAATAACGAAACGCGAGTGTAATTCATATTCCTTTGCCCACACCTATAACACTCAGGATATTATGGGTAACGAAAGTTGGATATGCTTTTTACCATTTGAACTCGCGATTGATCATAACAATTTTTACCAATATATAATAATGATACGCGTTTAAATTTTGAAAATGTACAATAATTATACAACCCAATAATTAATTTATTAATAGCAACAGGGGTGGATCAAGGAGGCACAAAACAGCATCAGATTTTGATGACTTTTACACAATACACAGGTGCATTTTATAATTCGTGTTCCAGTAATACTGGATCCGCCAATACATAGCAGAAGAAGAACTAACCCCCGGTTTCTGAGGTACATTTAGCGGCAGTTTATCTATTCAATAGCGTTAAAACTCATACAAAAAAACGCTATAGAATAGAGATAAACTGCCGCTAAATGTACCTCCGAAACTCGGGGTGAGAGAAGTAAACTGGTTTATAGTCAATTAAACCAACGATTGGTGTCAACTGGTCGAAACTTTTGTAAAAGGAGATCAATAATACAAGTCGAGCAGTTATATACAATAGACGGTTAGTATGCAATATCTCAAAGTTAGACGCTCCTATATAATACAATGACTGATATAAATATATACGTGATCGTAATTTATCGAAACAATTCAATAAATTATCCAATATGTTTGTATTGTTTCTTTTCTCATTAAAAAAAATCTTTTTGGGCTTTATTACAGCATAGTGTCATGGAATGTTCCAGTATTTTTCTTTTATGTGCCACAGGTAAGCGTCCTCTCGGGATGAAATATAAAAAAAAACATCTAATAGTTGTATAATTTTATTTTAAAATATTTAATGTTTTAACATCGCATTAAATTCAATGTACGCAAGAAATATCATTAGTCACTTCTAAAATGACTACTATCGCGATCACCCGTTTGTGGGATATACTAAAAGTATTTAGAGATATTAAAAGATATGTTGGAATAGTACGCTCCATTAATGCTTATGCGTCTAAATATAGCAACAAGTCGCTGCAACGCCGAGGACGCCATCTTTGTTACGTCTCCGTCACCCGCCGTTTGTATCTTTTAAAAACTGTAACGGTTTGTTGTTATATTCAGACGCACAAAGTAAATTGGCGCGTTATATAATATTGTAATGTATTTCTTAGTAAATGCGAGGAAATATTTAATACTGTTATAGATCGAAATAATATACTTAAACTATCTCATTAGCGTTCACTTCATATTGATGCGCATTCTAATAGAAGGCCCTTTATTCCATACTACCTGACTCGCGCAACTTCGCTTGCGTCACATAAGAGGAATGGGTTAACATTTTCCCCGTTTTTGTAACATTTTTTACTGGTACTCTGCTCCTATTGGTCGTAGCGTGATGATCTATAGCCTATAGCCTTCCTCGATAAATGGACTATCTAACACTGAAAGAATTTTTCAAATCGAACCAATAGTTCCTGATATTAGCGCGTTCAAACAAACAAACTCTTCAGCTTTATAATATTAGTATAGATGAATGCCCGAAACTTGTGAATAAGCTTCAGATAGGTTATCAGAAGGAATTTTAACATTTGTTTACACTTTATTCGATAGTTTATCACTGGCCCGAATATTTCCTGACATAAATGAAAATTAAAACAAAATAAATTGAAAAAGTAAGTTTTATTATACACCTAAGTAACTACACATAAGTTACAAATTAAATAATAATTGATACATAGGTAGGCTACAAATAGGGAACATTTATTTATTTTAATAGAATTATTAAGTAATTAAGGCATTTCGTACAACTTACAAAATATGGTTTAATACCAGTAAATGCTTTTAAATTGTATGATTCATAATAATTATTATTTCAAATGGGAAATACATTTTCGAGACGATTATTTCTGGCACCACTAGTGTTGCCAGTTAACTAATCCATGTTGCCAGTCGACAAAAAATGTTTTATCTGTAGTTTTCTACTTTAATTTTAATAAATAATTCTGCCAGCCATTATACGATTTTATATTTCCAATTGTAACAATATGCACCATTCTCGATCGATCAGTCCATGAACTTATCTTAGATTAAGGTTTAACTACAGTGTTGCTAGCGTAGATAATAGTCGAGTTATTGAGTGTTGCCATCCTTATCGGGCGGCGCGGGCGCAGGTGATGGATCGCTGGAGTGCAGCACTATTGACGTTGTTGGCTCTTTAGGTTCCTCCTGGAAATAAGCGATAATGTTTTATTGTATTTTTTTTGTTTTCGAAGTAGCTTACAAAAAACTTTATAGAAGTAAAGCAATTTCAGGATATTTCAGGCATACCATAGATTCCCTGAATATGGGGTGTTAAATTGACGATCCATCTAGGCTTTCACTTTGACTACATTGCTTAGCCATTATCTGTATTATTATTTCAAAGGATTCAGGTGGCGTCAGGCAGAGGAATATTTGTAACGGATATTTATTTCGAGACCTCTTGAACTTCAGAACCCCTAAAACCCTCTTGTAAAGCTTTTCACCCAGTATTTAGTAGAATATAACCCAGTATTTACCTGTACAGTGGTAGTATTAGAGCTGGCATCAGCGGTCTGTTTCTGCGCCTGCTTCGCCTTGCGCTTCTCCACGTGTCCGGAGCAGTGCTCGCACTCGTCGTCACTGTCCTCCGTGTCCGACTCACCGAACTTGTGCGGCTTCTCGTATATACAACAACCTGCAAACAAACGGACAAGTTTGATGATAGATTGTTCAGTAGTTTTCGAGATAATTGGGCACATAAATAAATTTTGTTATGTATCGAGAAAACATTCAACCAATTTGATGCAAATTGGAAAAATGTTTAGTAAAGAATATAAGTGATACTATTTGAATTATTTCACATATACAAAGTTATGTTACGATAAATAGGGAGGCAAAATCTTTCATTTTCATATATTGCAAATACCATTGAACTGCATATATGATATAATAAAAAGAAGCATTCTGAAGCTATGTGGTCCTATACTCGGGCCATTTCAAACGTGCGAACTAAGTTATGTCATTTTATCGAAATCTCTCGCTCGCACTTACACATTGTCACGTTCATACGTTTGTACGGCCTGATAATAACAATACCTATTTTAAACTTATTGGGTATTTCAATGCATACGTACATTTGGACTTCTTCTTATTCATATGTTCATTGTCAACGGTGTCCTCGGTCCACACGACCTTCTTCCGCTCGCGCTGCTGCGTCTGCGGCGCTCGCAGCGTGATCACCGCCACGCGCTCCACCGACTCCTGCTAATAGATGACGCTGGTTAGCCGAGAGGTCACTTTGATACTAATATTATAGCGTTAGGTACATTGGTGTCTGGTTAACTTACCCTGTTTGATAGCACTTTAAGTTTGTTTTGAGAAGATTTGAGCAGGTATTTATGTACTACTTTATTTAGTATTCAATTAAGTCTAATATAATGAGGAGATATTGGGTAAGTAGGTTGTGAGGTTTAAAGTAATAAATGGTTCTAAATAACACAAAATTTTGTTCTTAAAAAGTTGTATCTAGCATATCTACTTTTTTCTGTAAGAGGTTCTTGCAATTATTGCTTTATGAAATGTCTAATTTTATAAATCAACTTATGAATTCCACTGAATAAACTAGACATAAATATCAATTGTATTCAGCGGATAAACCATAGGTAGTTAGATATCTACCGTAAATAAATTTAGGCAAAAGTAATACAGAAAGGAAATACCTCATCACGGATTCTCTTTATCTTCTTATATTTGTTGTTACTATCTAAAGATAAATGATATATCAACAAAGTCGGACCTTCATAACACACACACAATGACGTGCATCGCTGAGTACACAACAAATATTTGTATCTCTTATCTGAATTGTTTGATCATTCTTGAGAACAGTAGTTGTTACACAAGATGCCTGTTACTATAGCTACCTAAAAGGATTTTATTTAATAAATAGGTCTACATACAAGTAATATGTTTTTATAGGATGCAATACATTCGTACATTTATTGAATTTACATGTAAAATCTATATTCTAAATTAATAGAGTTATTTAACGGATGGATGCAGATCCATTCAGATGGAAAGGGCTAGGGTTCTCATCTCTTAACACTATAAATTTTTCCTTATCCTGTTATTCATAAAAATATATGAAGTTATGAAAGGCTTATAAAGTGTTTTGTTTCTTTCACTCTTTATCGAAATGAAAAAGAGAAAACATATTATAGTAGCTTTTTAACTAAAATAGGTTTATAGTGTGTTTATGAATAAGAGGGTTAGAATGCAGTAACCAAAATCATGGAGTCGAGGGTGCGGCGTGGAGCACTGTAGGTTTTAAATAGCTATTTCAATAGACACATAAAAAATCGTAATAAATAATTTAAAAACATTTATTAAATTCGTCATTTGTACATAAGTTAGATTACATTATAACAATTATGTACATAAAAATAAACATTTTACTAAATTGTATAAATGCATCGTCATTCAGGTCTTACATGTAAATAAAGACCACGATAACGACAAAAATACATTATTTTATAGATAAATTCGAGTTATACAATAAAGAAAATATTGTACATGACTTAAGATAAGCATCTTGATATGATAATAAGTATTAAATAACAGATAGTAACAGTATTTTCTTTGAAATTTGCCTTAGTGGTAGGCGAAAATACTTTTCAGAAACCAACATTCAATTGAAACTTACCATTATTCCGTAATATCTAAGAAATGTGTGCGATTATAAAATCTTTTTTGCGCACTAATATTCAATTTGGTATACTTAATGAATATATTAAAATCATTGTCCCTCTGGTGGGCACAGGCCTATTCCTTGAAATGCCCCTGGTTAGACCATTAGTCTATCGATGTGCGAGATTATATTGGAAAAAGACAATTAATACAGTAAATAACTATATAAAAAAAAAAACTGGGATTTTTCGTTTAAATATGCAACAAAATAACTTATCGTACAATCTTACTCTCATACAGTCCCTCTATTTTTTTATCATGATAACCCAAGAAATTCGACAATATATCTCTTGTATGTTGACCTATAGTGGGGGGTGCTATCCTAGCGTCATTTCCCCCTAAACCATAGACCGTAGGGGGGCCAACAACCTTTACCGACCCAGAAACCACATGGTCTAATTCCTTAACTAAACCGATAGCATTAACATGCTCATCTTCAAAAACATCTTGCATCTTATTAATCGGTCCATTAGGGAATGTAGCATTTTTGAAAATACCTTTCCATTCTTTGGAAGTCTTAGTAACAATAATATCACTTATAATTTTAATAATTTCTTCTCTATTCTGTACTCTGCGAGAGTTATCTTTGAATCGTTCATCAGTTATCAAATCTTCTCTGCCAACGATTTTACAGAAATCAACAAATTGGGCATTGGAACCGGTACCAATGACCATGTAACCATCTTTGGTTTTAAATGCTTGGTATGGTACTAGGTTAGCATGAGCCGTACCCCATCTTTCCCCTTCTATACCACAGTTCAAGTAAATCGTAGCTATATTGATCATGGACGCTATTTGAGTTGATAAAAGATTGCAGTCAATCTTCTGTCCTTTGCCTGTCTTTTCTCTGTAGAATAAAGCAGTCATGATCGCTCCGAAGGCATGGAGACCGGTTGTAACATCAGTGATAGCCACTCCTGCTTTAACAGGGCCTCCATTACGTTCTCCTGTCGTATTGAGTAGACCTCCCATAGCTGCTGCTATTACATCATAGCTAAAAAGACAAAATACTTAAGTAGACAAATGCTAAAATGTCACATTTCAAATTAGTCTTACATACGTCATATTCAGTTCAGCATTAATCAGCCTAGCTAGTCGGGCGTTAAAACAGAATAATTATGTGTAGATGAAAATGATTGGTACAAACCAAGAAGTAAGTCGAGTCGGTTTTGTTGTTCGATAAATATTGCCGAAGCGAATATGTGTGTAGTCAGTCTAACAAATACATGAAACAAAAGCCTTTTTAATACTACACCTTTAATTATATATTATTTATTTCGTACTATTCCTAATCTATGCATCAATGTATTTGTTATGTAGATTAACTTGTGATAAGGTATAACTTGATAAAAATACCCCATAGTATGTAAAACTATATAAATAGTGCTTGGATTTAGATTGTATGCTATTTAAATTAGAAATGTCAGATACAACATGGAAAATCCATACTTTTCTCTTATCACGTTTAACATAGTACATGCTGATCGTGCGAGGAGGCGCTAAATTCTTTTTATAGCTATTTGTTTACTTATTACCTAACTGAAAAACAAAGCAGTAAGAGATTGGCCACCATGGAATGGGTGAAAATTGCTAGAAAGGCCTACAACTAGTTGGTCAGGTGGCATGGTGAAATGTGTAGGACTGCAATGGCTGACACAAGCCCAGAATAAAAAAACGGCGTACTCAGAGAGAGGCTGATAAAAAGAGGCTAGTGGATAGCTAAAAGACTTATCAAAATTTTCATTTCAGTGGTTGACTGTATCAAAATCTTTTAAGTTCTAGTTAACTTACCCAGGTTTCTTAGCATAAGGTCCTGTAGGCCCAAAGCCAGTGATAGCACAATAAATGAGCCTGGAGTTAATGTCCTTCAGCTTCTCATAGCCCACTTCTAGCTGGTCTAGTTTCCCAGGTACAAAATTTTCTACTAAGACATCACATTTCTTTGCCAAATCATATATTACTTTTTTTCCTGAAAATTGCAGGAATGTGAAACATATCATATTGTAGATAGGTTGGAATAAAACAGTAGAAAATAAACTAAAATTATCAATGGGCAAGTAAATAAGTAATAATATTTTAGAAACAATAATTTAGAACTATCAACAAGAGGATTTTGTTTAAACAGAAAATTTCAAAATAACAGTTGAAATTAGTACTTTAATAAAATTGTGTTTTAAAATTAAGGGTAACTATCACAGTTAAGATGTGGAATTACCTCGATGACTCAAATATAGGCTCTTTTATAGAAATTATTTTTAGATTATAAAACAATAAGGCTTATAACTTATGATTTATTTTTCAAAGTTATTTATGACTGCAGAATCTTCCATTCATTAGTAAATGACTTCTGAAGTAAACAAAACTGAACTTTACTTTTAACACAATAGAGTTAATTTTTGTTATTACTAACTGTTTGAGTAAACACTGGAAAATTCACTGCAAATAGTGTAAATAGATGTTTAATAAACATAATTCAAATGTTATGTTGGACTTTGCTGTATTAGTTTCACATTTAAAGGGTTCATAGGGTCTAAGATCTTTTGGGTTAGTCCCTAAGTGCAATGTAGTAAGGTAATTAGTTATTGGTTCATTAATAGTTTAAAATATAGATAATTTCACAAACAATATTAATGTTAGCTTACCTTCTTGTGTCTTAAAATCAATACATATACTCTTCTTATTTCTATTCACAGAGAGAAAGTACACGGCATCATTCCCGCCTTTAATGAACGGCGGGCCCCATCTCCGCGCCTCATCACCATCCATACTCTCTACTTTTATAATATTCGCGCCTAAATCACCTAAGGTCATAGTGCAAAAAGGTCCGGCCACCACCCTACTTAAATCTAGCACATTCACATCCTTTAACAACCCCGCATTAGTCGAGTATTCATTTTTTAAAAACATAAAGTGCGTTCTAAGAACGCACTGGCCGAATTTTCTCAAGCTATCCATAGCGCGGTCAGAAAACAATAAAAATTTATGTATCAAATTCGAGTTTATTCTAGAGATATCGCGCGGAATGATAAATGATCAAATAGAAGAGATAACGAGTGTCACAACAATGTTTAAGAATACCTCTTGAATCTGCGGTGGGACGGTCGCGACAGCGGTGCTGGTGGTAGCCATTTCTTCGGGTCTCACAATTCGCTGACGATCTCCCATGAAACAAGGTTTCACTTGAAATAAAAAATCACATTATACGTTCAAACGGAAGGCTACTGACGCCTCACAGAGTGTATTTAACAATTTTACACCTTTTCCGTATTTCTATTAGCAACTGTCAAACTATGACTAATGACAATGACATTGACGTTTCGATTTTTTATATTTAGAGTAGCACGAAAATATTACCAACTAATAACATGGTGGTCATTGGTGGTTAACGTATAAAATCGACTATACATTTAATGAAACAGCTTTAATGTTAATAATCATATCAAATTGTTAAGAAACGAAAGTAAGTATTACATTAGCGGAATTAAAGTTATTTCAAGAGAAAAACAGTCAAAGTTCAAATAGAAGAAAAAGTTAATAAAACACTTTTGATAGCACCTTGTAGAGATATCGTGACAATAAGTCGATATCCATTTCTAAATTTCTAGTGTAGGAAAGATACTAACGTTTTTAAATGAATACCTACGTAACTATGGTTCGCCATACTGTGATAAAAATTAAATGGAGATGAAATGTGTGTTCATTTAACGCCACTTAACAGTTTCATGTTCCTGACAATTACATATTAATAATGGGTATTTCTACCGCAAATATGTACGTCTTAGATTTTTGTCAGGCACTTTACATCTCTGATACTCATTGTAAGTCGTAAACAGTATTATTCTTATCATAGGCTTGTATTTGCTTTTTTCTTAAACGAAACTACTGGGAACAGAAAATAGGTATAATAATTATGATAGCCGTAAAAACAATACTTTTATGATTAAGTTAAGTAACAATTAAATTATGAAAGTGGTCATCATCGATGATCATGGGTTTCTTAAAGTGATTCGTTAATAAAATCTTAACAAATTAATATTTATTATGTATCTACTTTTTAGAAACTGATCTGAACAATTGATCTGAATAAAAATATATCGATACGACCACAAAAAGCTGTTTAAGGTTTTTCAGCTCATATTTAGTTACTTTTACGTGATAATACAAGAAGCGACATCTCAAACGAATTGTTTATGTAATCCAATTATATAAAACTACTTTTGACCAAGGATTTATTCGATTAAAAAGTTTAAATAGTCCGATGCAGTCATAAAAGTCGTTGCGCGGTCGTAAAAATCTTTCGCTACGGTCATGGCAGGTACTGAAATGTTCACTCGTTACATTACAAGTCACATCACGACATCTCAAAGTATTTTACGCGTTTAAAAAATGATATTACTGGCCTAAAATTATCTAAATGCTTAAATTACTGTAATATAATTGATTAGAATGACAAAATTTCGTAGCCGAGGAGCTTTGTGTGGGAAAAGTAAGTATGTTTTTATATTGGAAATAGAAGACATAGCTTTGAGAGAAAATACAGCTGTTTGTGGTCTCTACCCTACTAAGTAAGTAATCGTTTTATTACGGTGATTCCTTTAGAAGCATCGCAGAAAATACCTATAATTCTTGTTTCGGAGTGTCTAATAGACTCTACATAATGGGTATTTTCAATCCTACTTTTTAACCGTTGTTAAAACTCAGAATTTTATATGAATGGAGAGCGCCATCCTATCTACTTATTTGTATCTAGCTCAGACGTTAGGTTGACGTCTGTAGACAAAAACTAGGCCTACCTACTAATGATAGAGACTAGCGCAGGAAATTTTAAATTTTCTTAACGACACGTCTGTCGGTCATTGCATCCAATATTTTTTCCTTGCTTTTCCGAACGCATGCCGTGAAAAATAAAGTGTTTTGAACCCGGCAGAATTCTTTGGAATAATTCCAGCCAACCGCTCGCCGAGAAAAATTATCACAGTTTCGAAAATAAAATAAAAATAATTGCGTACAAAGTGCGCTGATCTTTGTAGCCAGGATTATTTACGATTTTAGGCAGACAGGTCGTCAATGAATACCGTCAATAATATTAGGTTCTAGGATAGCTTGTAGGTAGGTAGGTACCAATATTATTTGCTTACTCTAACATAATACGAAGGAAAATGTTGAGTTGAATTGACACAGTGATCTAGACTCTTAGGTACATTCAGGGTTTACAGTTTGTAGGTATTTTTGTCACTTATAGATTCTGGGCGTATATTCTTAAATGCCGAATATCCAGCTACAAAATATTGTTATTACCTCAATGTTTTGATGTGACGGACTTTTGATGTGGTTAAAATAAGCATGTCTATATTTTATACGTGATTATTTTTATTTATCTTCTGTATTTTCAGCTAATGAACGTGTTTTTAAAATTAGTCGCCTAAAAAAATATGACGCAAAGCGTTAAAGCAAACAATGTTCCCGCCAAAACAACTGCATTTCCCGCGTAATGTGTTGTTTTTTATTCTTGTTGGCTAATAACCTCTTTATCTAATAAAAATAGAATTTAAGAGCTATTTTAATTCTTGACAGATAACAGTCTTGTTAGTCGATTTTATTAAACATCGTCGTTACCTGTTTATGAGTATGTAGATGATTAAATAAAAAAGGTTACCTACTAATTTTTTTGTGTATTTAAATGCTCTTGGGAAACATTATTTTCAGCCAACAATACAGCTACTATGAATAATTGAATAAAGACAATATCGTACCCATATTATTTTTATTTTAAGTACCTAGGTAATGTAGCCTCTGCATCTACATTTTTGAAGTTTAATTTGAGCGTTTGATCTATTTATGAAATGCAGTAAAAGACGCGCCCACGGCAAAGTGCGCACTTACCGCGTATACAGTTAACAATATTCTTGATTTATTTTACGATCTTGTAGCGGTGGAAAACTCTGAAACACAGAATTTTAATTTCAAAATATAATTTCAGTTTTTTTGCAAGCGCAAATAACATTGTGATCTATTTTTAACTTTACATAAGACAACGCGTAGGTTCGTAAACGCAACTACACGTTTTGATAACAAGAAAATTAGTGATTTTGTTTTTTAGTTACCTATCATTTCATTTGGAAGAGTGTAAACACGTGTTGGATACTGAGTTCTCGAAGTTCTTGTGAGGATACTCCAAGAAATGTTAGTACTCATAGAATAATGATGTTTTTTATCACCGTTTGAATAATATAAATCTCTTCTTTTGTTATGAACCTACCTATTTCTGGATCTTTACTTAGGTAAGTATTCAGGTAATTGGTACACAAATACTCGTTTTAATTCGTTACAAAGTAACAGCATGCAGTGCCAATCGTCCGGAAGGAAAGCAGAGCCATCAGCTGATCATTGTCAAGCGTGAGTTGTGCACCGGTAACAGTCAAACCGAAGGGAACGACCGAATTAAAACGATTTGCGGTTTTGGCAAACTGTATTAATTGCAGAGTATTTTTATCGATGGCGCAGTTGCGTCCTGAAAAGGAAATTTTAATTACATTCTTAATTGACTTTGCTGTAAACAAAGTAGGTACTTACCTTCCTATCTATATCTACGCACTTACTTGATTTTATATCTCACTACCTTTAAAGATTTAAGAAGTAAACCAGCTTTTTTTTCATGCTTACACATGGAGATTTTTAGAAACATACAAACTAATACTGAAGTAGGTACAAACACCAAATAACAATTTTGCCAGTCACACAAATATTTTCCTTTTTAGGAATCAAACCCACGACTCTTGAGCACGGTTAAAGCAGCATGCCAACCACAATGGCGACATGGATAATTACGAACCTTGGTGAAACGAGAATCGAACTCCCGTGCATTATTGTACATTGCAATTTTCTATAGTTGCAAGCATAAGTCATGAACAACAAGTTATCTACAATAATTAACGGGTCACTAATTATTTTGTACATTTCGTAAATTCCTAGAAGTGTCGGACATAGATGTCACTCGTTCTATTTCAGTGTGCAATGACCTGAAAGTGTCAGAGAGAGCGCGGGCGACACTCAATCGACACAAGTTCATTTTAAACTAGTGTTTGGGTATTTAGCGGTTAGGGACATCTCTTAGTATGGATCTGTCCGATTTTAGATTAGGCATGCGATTCCGACCTATTCGAGACTTTACCAACTGCTTCTTCACAGCTGCATTGTCCCACCATCCCGCCCTCACCGATATCTTATACTTAAACAATTAACTCGCATCCCCACCAGTGCCCAAAGGAGATCCACTTTGGGCACTGGTGGGCCCAAAGTGGATTTTTGGCCTTTTTTTTAAAGTGATCATAAAAATCCTACAGGTTTTGTGCCGTGCTATTGCTTTAAATGGATATATGACATTTTTTTTTGTTGGACGGCACTTAAAAAAGGCCCATAAATGTATGGAGCTTGAATGATCTCCTTTGCATACATACATAAAAATTACGCCCTTTTCCCATAGACGTAGGCAGACAACAAATAATTTACATTTAAAATTGCCCAATACACATAGGATTCCCAAGGATAGACTTCGGGCAGGCGGTGGTAAAATCATCAGCCAAATCTTTACAGCATGATTTACATGACCCTACTCAACGTGGGGTCACACAGAAGTTTGGGGTATTTTCAGTTTATTGTCTTGTTTAGTTTCTTTGAAGGAGAATAAACAACCGCGATTTGTTTGATGAGACGCGATTGTTGGTAGCGCCAAATGATAGACTATAATGTTAATTAATGGGATTATAAAATAAGACATTGAGGATCGTGTCAAGAACTGCCCTGTCCTCTGCAGTTTTTGAATGAAAGACTTTTGTATTGATTTGGCACCGACAAATTATGGATAGATTAATAGTATATGTAGTTATGTATCTATATATGCCAAATGACAATGTATTTAGAACTAACAAATAATTTACCACATCACTGTCACACTCCTGAGCAAGACTCTACCTTCGGAAGAAAAGAGGTTTGATCCTACTCTTCCTCTAGGAGGAGACCCTTAAGTCCAGCGCCAAGATGTAACAAATTCTACGACTGGTAGTACTGTCAAAGTTATGTGTTATCCGTCAGTTAGTTTAACCAGAGGCCTTGATGATGGTTTACATTTTTATTTTTTAATACAGTATGATCAATCCCGTTTCGTTCTGTCGAGTCACAGACGAAATATTCGCAACATCCGCTGCCCTAAAATTCGTAACACGTTGGTAGTTTCTTTGGAATGTAGAATTTATAAAAGTATTTTCCTTCTTCGAAACGCAACCAACTTGTTTCCTTTATTTCTAACAGAAAACTACTTAATCCCAAAGTGATGTATTCCAATTCAAAATATTCTTATAACCACTGTTTCAATTTGTCATATCATACTGAAACTTTCGAAAATACTGCTAACTCGATAAGAAACGGCAAGAAACAGTATTCCGGACTGCGGTTTCTTCTCACGTGCATCTCGCTTGCTGTTTTTCTCAGTATACTCTTTACAAAAATAACTTATTATCTATCAAATTACTTTGAGCTTAACATTGCTAGAAAAATAAAATTCTTTCCACAAATATCACATAATTTTATTGATCTTAAAACTGCATCGGTCTGGTTGGCAGGCCACAATGTATATTATTGTATGCCTAGAGTGAATGAATCATGTTATTTAATAAGCGCATCGCGGTACTCAAGGCCTCCACTCACGGGCTCAGCGCTTCTAGTGGAATACACTGAAATAACCACTTTGTTGCTACGTTTTATACGAAATTGTGGGTTACATTTAGTACTTAAATCCTTTAATATTACCTGCTAGTTTGTCACTGGACTGTTGTGGAAAACTTTATAGACAGAAATATTAAATTCTACTTAACTTTAACTGTTGCTGCCGTAGAAAAAGACTCATAAAAAGAATGGTTTGTAGTTTTCGGTCGAAGATGCCTGGATGCGAGTAAAGCAAAAGAAGTTTGTATCGATCGAAGCAAGTTCTTTAGTCTGTGCTTACCCCTATGAGAAAAAGGTGCGATTTTATGTGTCTCTATTCCTAATTATCCTAGGTATATAAGGGTTTCAAGTACGTACATAAACTTTATTTACTTAGTTTCACTTGCTACGAACCCTACAAACTTCTTTTGATTTTTACATCCATACATCTTGTCATACAAGACAACGGTTAACCTCCTTTCAAGTTCACTAACTGTAGAGGTTATTTGCAACACTTCGTGGAATAATTGCACTATTAAAATGTGTATGGAAACCAGCTGTTTCATAATACGAATGATTGATAGTTACTTGTAACACACACAATGGAAAATTTAATATAATTAGCTAATCCTAAAATAACTCCTAACATAGCACTTTCAAAATATGTAATTAATAATAGAAAATTTTTGTAGCCCTCCGCTATAAAACCGTTTCGTTGCAAAGGAGGAAGCAAATCTTTAAGAAATCAAATAGCACTGCTCGTGTTTGCCATATCCTTAATAGTGATCTTCTTTCTTTCTTAGTAAATACAATGGCTGGCATTCAGATCAACGACTTCTCTATTGCAATTCGAATAATCTAACAAATCTGGCGCTAAAGTCATAATACTAGAAAGCCAAGCTAAGAAAGCTTAGTTTTCCTAAACGTTAATAAAATATAACCTTCTGGAAAAGCTTTCGTACAACGCTACCTACACTAACTGAACGTATAAGATGAATCAGTAACCACGTGTTAGTAGTTACGTTTATAGACACTCAATATGTTTCTGTGGATGTCGTGCGTAAAGTGTGATCTATGGCCTTTATTTATAGCTAAATTACCTATGTAATAAATAGGTTAGTAAAGAATTTGATGAGAGAAACAGTTTGCAGACCACAAGAATCGTGCCTTCACATTTACTTACCCCTCTATTGGTATCAAGGCGTTTTATGTGTGTGTATGTAGCAATAAATAAAATTATAATAGAATACCAGTCTTACCGAGGAGTATCGCGTTTTAACCCTGGTACTTGGTTGTGGAGATCAGCTAGGCAGTCGCTCCATGTATAACACTGGTATCAGCCGGTGGGACTGGGAGCTGACTCCAAAATAGTTGGAAGAAAATCTAGGCTGAGTAGATATAATGAAATGTGTGAAACGTGTATGAATCTGATGAACTCCGATGAAATATCTATTTAACTTTAAAGTAGCTCTGGCATGGACCGGCCAGTAAGATATTCTTTTCAAATCACGTCTGTGGTGCTGAAAATGGTGTTAAGTCTAGAGCACCTGTAAGCGAACTACCTTAACCTGCCTGCCTTGCCTGTTAGCTCTAATAGATACCTAGTCTTATGACTATAAGAATCAAGATTTAAACAAGACCTGACACGACCATGGGTTCGTGTTAGGTGAAAATAGAATAGTTAACACTAATGGTATAATAGTACAGTAACTGTAGTGGTTGCATATTATTAAGTGATCATCCTGACAGTGATAAGACATGGCGAAACAGACGATAATGGCTATAGAGAGACCAAAACACTAAAGTTTGAGTTTGGGAATTATTTATGAATAGGTAGATAATGATTTTGTGGATCGCGAGATTGTGACTTCATTTACCATTTACGTTCTATAATTCACTTAAGATTAAATGATCTACTTTAAGACTTACTTGCATTTGTTTTTAAAGTTCAATTACTGAAAAACATAGGGCGGGCGAAACGCCAAATTATATTTTGGATTTTCAGGAACAATTGAATTAAAAATAACAATAAAAAACACACTTAAAAACTTAAGACAATGACAATAAAAAAAGGAATTAAATACAATATAAACAAGAAAGGAGCATTTAAAAAATCGTCATAAAATACAATGCTCCATTTTACACTGATAAATATTAAAAAAAAATAAAAATAATAATATGAAGATACAAGAACTACATAAAAGTAGCATTGATGTGGCTTAACCAAGGTTTTGTTGGAGACACTTGGGTGAGATAAACGATACATACGATTGTCTTCGTGTTTCTATTGGATAGACCATGCAAGTAGGCTAGTAGAAAAATAAAACAAATTTTACAGGTCAAATGAAACCAACCTATTACTATGAGAATATTAAAACCAATGATTGATTTCAGTGAATTAAAGATCCGAGGTATCAGCGTCGTGGTAACGACTGTTGTCTGTAAAAAGCTCGAGTGCATAGTACGCGCACAGTTAAAGAATCACACGCACATACGAACACCAGCGCGGAAATAGCCCGGTTTATCATACTCCATAAACGAGAAGAGTACAGGCACGGACTCTACGCCACTGGAGAATTCCAGCCATTTAATTCCACCATTTTCTAACAATTTCAACAAATTTACCGATTTTTTAAAAAATAAACACGTATCTAATGTTTATAACCACTCAGCAGACGCAGCGTGTAGTTATAAGTTCAGTAATATTCATATTTTCCAGCCAAATAACTCCAGTCATAATCTTCAGTAAATATTAAACATGCGCGTTCAATAAATAAACTCACAGCAAATAATAATACACGAGAAACTTCACGAAAACAAAATATAACTATAAATTATTGACACACTCCACCGAATATCTCAATAAATTCGATGGCCACGTTCAAGCCAAAACGGTATGTAAATAAAATCCAAAGGGACATCGGTGTAACGTGAAAAATTGTAAATAAATACACAAATGTTAACAACGAAGAATTTCTACAAGACAGCCAATTAATCACGTGCGTCGCCAAAAAACAAAAAATAGAATGTATTCGTCACGTTTTAAACAATTAGATACATATATATCAAGCTGTGCTCCTCATTTTCTCTCAATCTCGTCTGTAACGCGAAAGAGGTAACACACAACATGAACTCCCACGAAGGAACCAATCTTGTGGCGACATACTGCATCTTGTTGCTGCTGCTCATCTCGCTGTGGCTCATGTACTCAGCATTCTAAGGATCAAAGTAAGTACAGTGCCTGCTTGTCAAACTGGAGAAAATTCTCCGCTTTTCAAACGTCCAATAATATAATTTTCGCTTCAATAAAATTCGTGACTGAGTGTATTAGTGCGGTGCGTGTGAATCAAAAATAACACGGGGATAGATGCGACGTTTTCTGGATTCTTATTATAAAATGTGTGTCATATCAAAGGACTGACAACTGCTTTGATTTTTAATAAAGATTTTTATAATAATTGTGTTGTTATTCGACCCGAATTGAGACATTGGAATTTGCATGAGTTGTAGAATGTTGCGGAAACTGTAATAGATTTTTGGCTGGAGTGAATCGTAGAACGATACAGAGATAATATAATTCGCAGTTTATGAATTCATATTTTTAGATTTGTTTGGAGTTTGCTTTGTTTTCCGGCTTTGCGTTGATTAATGTATGTTACTATAACCATCATTATGAGGCATCATTTCGTCATTTCTTAGAAAAAAATTGAAACAGATCAAATGACTAAGGTTGTTTTTCTCGCGAAATAATTTTCACGTTCGAATGATCTAGATCCTGTGCGAGTTTACGTAACGCCGTCACCTTTGCATTCCTCATAGTCTTAGCTCTGTGGAATTCGTAATAAACAAGCATTCCGAATGACATCTAAAATCGTCATCCAGGTATCCCACATCTACAACGTTAAACTAGCTTTTCAATTTAAGCTAATAAATAATAAATAAAAATAAATTTAAGCTCTTGATCAAAAAATAAAACAGAAATCTATAACGATTTTAGACCCAAGCTATATTAAAACGTAAAAAAAACCTTATGTAGGTACATAAGGTTAAGGTAAAGGTAAACCTACTTACTTCAAATTACTTTAAAGAATAAGTGATAGTCGAATCCTGCGACCCACATGATATATTTTTTTTCATATAATGCATCAGGTTTCTTAGATCATTACATCTATGACACATCGCCTCTGAATATTTCTACCCATCAACACTCTAACCTCAACGAGTTAACTAAACGAGTCTCCTCAACAATAAGGAAGCCTTTCTATGGAAGCCTTTTTTGGTTTAACTTAGTTTGCCAGTTAGTTTAGCTGCAGTTAATAATTTTTTAATTAAGATATCTTTTATTTCTGCCATCTTATGATATTTTCAATCAATTGATTCAATTTCCAAAATGAAAAAAATAACTGTAGCATCCTTCCAAACTCAAGTCGGGCCCTGTGCTGTGACGCAAATTTGGTGTTCTACCGTTTGGAAGAACCTCCAGCGATCAGTCCAGCCTTATACGTTGTGTTGCAACCATGCCGATTAACGCGGAGACAGTGAACCTTGCAGCCACATACATGATCCTTGTCATCCTGCTGTTCTTCCTTTGGCTACTATACTCCACCGTGTTCTAAGTTAACGTGTAAGTGTGTGACTTGTGATAAGGATTTGATATTTATTTCTGGATTACTGTGAAAGGATGCTTTAAATTGAGGAGGAAGGAAGGTTGTCTCGTTTGATAGTGATGATGTTTGTCCCTTTTTTGGTTTAAACGGAGGTTGGGAATCTTGTGTTAGAAATTGAGATTTCGTTGGGTCGTCTGCAATTTTTGATGTGCAAGTTAATTGCCTGGAATCCGAGGACACCTGTCACTTACCAACAGTCTATAACGGTACATTCATATTTATAATTTGGCGTGTGAAATGGGCGTGGCGTACGTAGGCGACTGCGCGCGGCTACGACAGTTCCAGAGCTCGTCAGTTCCTTAGAGCCTCTTGTCCAGTGAAGGTGTCCAGCCATCATGCCTAACCACGAGACCACCAACCTCATCGCCACCTACCTCATCTTGGTGCTGCTCCTCGCCAGCCTCTGGCTGCTCTACTCGGGAATGTTCTGAGGTGCTTTCTTGTACGTGATTGTTTTTACCTTTTACGGAATTATTACACATTTCGTGATTTTCCGCTGTAACTGGTACTCGTGATAAAAGTGTTTTCTTCAAAGGATGGTAGATAAATACCAATAGCTAACCTATTTCTAAAACATAAAAGTAACAATTCTTCTCGAAAAAAGACGGTTTATTTAACTCCAGCTGTTAACAAAAACAATAACAACTCGAACAAGATCAAGCGCAAACGTAATCCCCAATTAGCGTCAAAACTAACCCATGCTTGATAAAAGAGAAACACACCTGTATTTATATAAACAAGTGTAAAATAACAATGAACATAAAACACATTCCATGTGTCGAAATGACCATTTGATCATACGGCACCATCGAGATATGGACGCAATATCTAAAATAGTTCACGAACCGGCGCCTGCGTCTCCTTCGCAAAATCATAACATTCCCGCGGCTAAAATAACCGATATAATCTAACTGAAATGCTGAATGGCCGCACATAACACATATAATACTGATATATGCACACAAGCTTTTTATTTAGATGAGAATTGTACATTTGCCAATTGTTTTTATTTCAAACGATGCGGTTCAAAGCTGGACGGTTGTAAACATGTCAGCATTGTGACGGGAACTCCCACACTGTATGCAATGGTCCTCGGTTAAAGCCAACATCAGCAAACCTAGAGAGATCAAATGTGCCCGGTTGGCAGATTTGTGTGCACGAAAACGAAAAAAAGTCATTCAAAACAATGTGCGTAAGATGTCCCATATGTCAGCGATCAAGACGTCAATGTCTGTTTTGTTTTATTTGCGATCTTGTGACCGGCTTTAACAGATTAGCGACGTTGATGTTGATAAATCTATTTCTATTGTTTACATTCAGTGTGAAAGTATAAACAAAGATTTCACGGACGACAAAAGTCACATTCGTTGATTGTAAATTTGTCTAATTATTATCATTGTTTACGGCGGACTTGAACGTCGCGGTGCAATTTACGCGGTTGCGCTTCATAAATAAAGATTTCGTAGACGCTTCGAATTCACTAGATAATTAAATATTCAGTAAACAAGTACGTAATATGTCTAACGGATGTGAAAAAATATCACAGCTATCGTGAATTGCGTCAATGAAATGTCATGGAATAAATAAGCAAATAGAATTGTAGTCAAATTGAATTTTCTTGTACTGAATTTTGCGTGGAAATCTTGTTAGATGACCTGCACTAACAACTTAAAATATTGAAATATGAAGGACGATACGTTTAATACAAAACAGAAGACTGGAATTCTGCTATCTTTAGCTCGATAATACTAATGGGTTCTATTAAAATATACACTAAACAAATCATAGACCAAAGTTAATCTTTATTACAGCAGGAAATTAGTGAATCTAGATAAAAATAGACTTCAAAACAAAATGCATAACACGCAAACATTTTAAATTTAGAAAAGAGAAACACATGGCAACACAATTTAAAAATAAAACAAAATTTGTCTCCGCGTATCAAAATAGCTTTTAAATTCTATTTCCAATTTGAATTAACCTTCACTTTTTAAATAGAAAGTGTTAAAAACAATAGTGGAAATGACGTAAATCGGACGAAAAGATTGATGATCAAACTAAATCTAACTTTGAGACTTGTAAAAAAGTAGTGACAGTTCGGTTAACGATTGCGATTAATCATTCTACAGACGTATACCTCCGATGAAAATAGAAAATCAACTTTTATTCAAAGTTTTACGTTGCCAAGTCTCGTTCGAATAGAAATGTCGTTAAAATTCGAGTTATAGACGAAGTGTTGCTGAAAGGAAGGTTATTGGTGAAGCACATTTTATTGACGTGTTGGCAAATCGGTGTTACAACACATCCGACTTTTATTATTGTTAGCGAGACGTAAACTTCCACAAACGATCCGTTAAAAGATTTGAAAATAGTTGGGATTAATGTGTTTGTGGTTGAGCCGGAATTTGAAGCCCTTGGTAATAAACAATAGGCGCCTAAGAAAACAACGGTATTTTTTGTCGGCTCTACTCATATACTTTATCAAACTAACAGCTTTTATTGCCTGGTGATGATGATCGTATTCAAATTACTCTGTTAAACCGTTAAAGATTGAATCGCTGCTTAAATTACAATAAAAAGAAAAAAAGTTGTTGTTATCTCACTATGATACTGTTGCATTACACGAAAGTTCATAATTAAGCTTTAATCTTTTGCCTTTCTATCTGCCTGTAACTTTAGCAAAACGGAAAAGTTCTTTTGATTAAAAAGTATCGCTATGTGTTAATATAGTTTATAAATTATCTGTGACAAAATACACCAAAATACTTTCAGTAGGCTTTGCTTGAAAGAATAACAAACAAACAGTCATTTTCACAAACTTTCACATTTACAGTTGTCTAGTAGGATGTTTTTAAGCAAAAAGCCTAATCTATGTAATTATTATCACCATATCCCAGTGCATAGTTCAAGTCTTCATTTACGTCAATCACTCATGAAATGTGCCAATCTTACCCAACTCTCTCCGTCACTTTACACAGTTGTCATGCCAGTACGAAACAAAACATCTGGACAATGTACATGTTATTGTTTTATTTACGACATATTTAATTGAGAAGCTTTCCATATGGTTGACTTTAAGTACTTTTTAAATACGCGTAAAGGAGAGTATTATTTCTTGACAAGTCTGATGACTTACGCATGTAATACGATCACAGCAGTGATTTCTTAATCGTTTAAACATTTGCTTATTTTTTCTTACGCAAATGTAGATTTCTGTGTATGGTCACTTTAAACTACGCCGAAGTTATAAATATCAATTACTTTCGATAATTTTGTTAAGTTTAAAACAATTTACATAGAGTCATGTGAAAGACTGATAGAAAACATTGTTGTATGACATTACAGTTTTCTGAAACGAACTTATCTGAAAGGTCATTTCAGAGTCCGAGATAACCAAGATCTGAAATAACGTCTATAACGACTCCTGAATATCAGAACGATTATAAATTATATTTATCAGATAGCAATCAAATCAATTGGTAGTTAAGATTAACAAGACATCAATATGACTAATCCCGTGAGCTATAAACTGTCATGGCGTCAACATGATTAACATCACTGCCACTTTAGTCCATTGAAATGTTACAATTTGAAGGCCGAATATTGCATTTCTTAGAGGACGCAATTTTATTTATGGAACATGTAGGGGGGGTCAATAGAAGCTTAACTTGAAGTTTGTGGGGTCGCCACTCTTGTCCCCCGGCCGCCATCTTGGAAAAGGGGGTGGAAACACTTTTTTCGCTATATCTCGGAAACTATGCGTCTTACAATAAAATTGTAAAAGCATAATTTGTAGTAAATTATTTTGCCGACAAATATTTTTAATAACTTTTTGCCCTAAATTGACAATTAAAGAAGTTATAAGCAAAAACGTGCAAATTTTTTTACAAACATTTTCTTCTTCGCTCTATAACTTTTTTTGACGACAGTCGCGCGGATCGATCTCTGAGGTTAAGCCACGCTTGCCGAAGTGGTTCTGTAGATGGGTGACCAATGTACACATATCGAGTTGCTCCGTGTTTCGGAAAGCACGTTAAATTGTGGGTCCCGGCTGTCATTTTCGAAGATCTTTGACAGTTGTTAACAGTAGTCAGAAGCTTGAAAGTCTGACAACCAGTCTTACCGAAGGGTATCGTGTTATATACCAGGTAACTAGGTTGTGGAGGTCAGATAGGCAGTCGCTCCATGTAAAACACTGGTATTCAGCTGCATCTAGTGAGACTGGAAGCTGACTCCAACATAGTTTGGAAAAAAGACTAAGTTGATTTATATACATACAAAAAAATTACCAAAGACCAATCTTGTAGAGTATTTTTTGGAGGAAAATTTTTCCCTTTAATTTTTTTTAATTTCATTAATTACAAATTCCGTTACAGCGGTTCAAAGTAGACCGGGTTCGGAAAGAAAAATTTTATAAAAAAATAATCACTTTTTTGCTTATAACTTCTTTAATTGTTAATTTAGGGCAAAAAGTTATTAAACATATATGTAGGTAAAATAATTTGCTACAAATTATGCTTTTACAATTTTATTGTAAGATGCATAGTCTCCGAGATATAGCGAAAAAAGTGTTTCCACCCCCTTTTCCAAGATGGCGGCCGGGGGACAAGAGTGGCGACCCCACAAACTTCAAGTTAAGCTTCTATTGACCCCCCCTACATGTTCCAAAAATAAAATTGCGTCCTCTAACAAATGTAAAACTCATGTAACATTTCAATGGACTACTTAGCGAAGGAAACGAGAGATTTTAATTTTATTGCGATATTTATGATCTTTCCATAAGCTCGCATTTTTAAACATCATAAATACAAAGTTAATGGCGTAATCTTGTCCGCGAGAGATGATTAATAAACCTCTATTAGACGATTAATATTCTTGTTTGTAGAACTGTTTTAAATTAAATTTCGCTTAGCGACCGTCACAAAACACGAATATTCTAATCATGAAAACGCTTGTATTCCAGCACGTTTAGTCGCCTACACGCGTCATAATTTCATGATATGCCTCCTCCATTTTCATAAATAGTTGTGACTCTGCTCAGAATTTAAACATAAATAACTCGTTATTGCGACTTTTAAAGACACACTAAACATCTCAGCTATTTTTTTATCTGTGCTATAAATAAAATATATAATATATCTTGTAATTTAAAGTGCACATTGACGTCAGATATATTTCCTGTAGTTTTATAATTATATTGAAATAGTTTCGCTGGAAATAGTTGCCAGAGTCGATCGTAAAAATGACACGACGGCCGCGAATTTTATTTATAATGATTTATAATTAATTTGATGTCTGTTTGTTTCAGATGCCGTCCAAACAACTTAAATTCTAGACCAATCCAAGATGGCGGTCCACAAACGCTATAAAAACTTTTAATATAAGAAACCGTAATTTTAGTAAATAAGTTTAAGTTAGGCGATGTACACCCAAGCATTTAAATAAATTTAGACCATGGAGGATGGAGGGAGTGGCAGGACGGAGCTCGGAACACCTGGAGAGTGGACAATATGGAAACAGTGCTGGGCATTCCAATATGAATAAAGTCTAAAGTAAAAGTAATGTGAAAGACAACAGTAAAGCAATAATGTAATCATTCAATGTTGAGTTAGCTTATTGTTGATGTTCGGTGCTAACTGCTAACCATCTCGTTAACGATGTATCGTTGTTGAGCTAAGAGAGTTTTTGTAATAAAGGCTTTTTTAGAATATACGCTTTTTATTTATGCTTTGAAAGAAATAGCTCCTTTTAAACTTTAGGCTCTATATTTTCAGTAACCCGTACCGAAGTCTTTATCACTGATAAGAAATTGATTAAATCAATATTTTTTATTTCTGGGAGAGGCTTTCTTACCTATACCTACTGGTTACTCTAGGTCGATGAGTTTACCTGATTACTAATTGCTAAAGATTTTTTTAGAAAGCTATTTCAATTCGAGACTAAACAGAGTCTACTTATTAACTCTACCTGACAGACAACTGACAATTAACATAAACAAAATAAGGAAGAGAGCGAACAAAAAAAATTCACAGGAATTAGACACAGGTGTAATCAAGACGTTTTTTTGAAGAGTTTAAATTGTCTGGAAAGTTCATTGTGTCTTCGATTAAGTGTAGCTTTTAACCTGCCTTTAAAAAGGAGAAAAGTCAATGTTTAACTGTTGTTTTAAAGTAAATTTTTCAAATTTTTCTGCTGACCAATTTTCAAAATGATTATTATGTCTTTTAAGTATAGTAGTAGTAAAGTCAACAGAAAACTTTACTGCATCAGCATTATGTTTATTCCCAAATATCTTTTATACGGTCCCGTTTATTCACCTTGACACAATATTCTATCATTGTGCCACGAATAACAGAGTTCAAATCTCGGCTAAAACAACACAATGTAACGTTTCAAAGTTGCATCTGGGATTTGTATAATTGAAATATTCTTGTACCCGTGACACCAGAATCATTTGAACCGAGTTTCTCTATGAAGATTTCGTTTTCACTATCTCCTACTCGCAACTGCGTCTACATGAAGACATTTTCCAGGGAAAAAAGGTATCTTATTTATTAATCCTGGTTATAAATTATCCATGTGCTAAACGTCAAAATCCGTTCAGTATTTTCGTCTTGATTGAGTAAAAAAAACCCACCCATCATCGAAACTTTTGGATCATTAATATTACAATCTACCTATACATACAAAACCGTCTGTAATACCCTATATCAATTAAAAATATTTCTTACGAAGGTCCCTTAGACCTTTAGGACTATTTATCCACTCAATAAGACCCAGAAACTGGAGAAGTACATATGTATATACAGAACCCAGACAACACCAGTTGATTGATATAATATTCCATTAAAAACATTAACACAATCCCACTAGACGTTAATAAACAATCTCTGAAGGAACAGATGGTAATATGACAGCAGTGATTTCAATTACACATTTTTGGCACGATACACAAACATATAATACAGCAGAGCTGTGGAGATCACAAACAGTTTTAGAATCAGTTTCTATTTTAGGATATTTGGACCCACTTCTGGATATCTAGCAGGTAGCTTATCAGACAGAATTATGTCAGTTGGTTGGTTACTTTATCTAGGAGATAAGTTATTTAATAATTATCTAAGTATGCTAATATTATAAAGCTGAAGAGTTTGTTTGTTTGATTGTTTGTTTGTATGAACGCGCTAATCTCAGGAACTACTGGACCGATTTGAAAAATTCCTTCAGTGTTAGATAGCCCATTTATCGAGGAAGGCTATAGGCTATATATCATCACGCTACGACCAATAGGAGCAGAGTACCAATAAAAAAATGTTACCAAAACGGGGAGAATTTTGATCCATTCTCTCTTATGTGACGCAAGCGAAGTTGCGCGGGTCAGCTAGTTTATAATATTGTAAGACATGCCCTTAGTTTTTAAAACGCAAATCAGAATATGCATGCAATTTACATATAGATTAACTTTCCTGTTTTCCAGAGGTTAATGATCAGAACAGTTGCTTTTGTGTAATAATAAAACCACCTAAACTAAACCACAATAATGTCATAATATGTCATAATATCAATTAATATAAAATTGTTAATTCTACTAAGTACTTATTGTATATCAAGTACTTATGATATAAAATACAATCAACAAAATGTAAAAGTATATTAGTCTAAGACAATGTAAAGTAGTAGCTATAATTAATTCTTGCACGCCTAACACGGCAGATTACGGTTTTTGTTTCAAAACCACCAACTGTATACCTGGTACCACCTGTATTCTGTGCAAATAAATATTTCATTTCATTTCATTTCATTTCCTATAAAAACCAATCAATCAATAGTTTTTTTACATTCATTTTTTCTACAGCCCATGTAACTTATTAAACTATAAAAATTTGGAAAGGGGAAGGCTACTCACTGTCCTTAATTAAGCAAGCGAGTTAATAATTTAGTTGAAAGTGTATAAAAGATTGTATTTTACGTATTTATTATTGAATTTCAAACCTTTGAAGATAGTTGTACATCGAAAACATTGCATTCCTGATTCAGTGGTTAAATGTGAAGATAATGAAAGTTATGCAGAAATAGTTGCACAGTGGGCTCGGGGCCAAATCACTGAGATCTGTGATAAGCTTTGAAGATCCGTGAATGAGACTTGCTGAGAATATGACGATTGACATGACGCACGCACTGACAAATTAAACGATATGTCTTATAGCTAGTTGCGTTCAAACGATTTGTGAGGTAGCTAAGTATTGGCGAGGCCTGTGCATTAATAAGTAAGAATTGCCACGGAATTTCTCGTTGCTGGGAGATTAAAGTTCTTTTTCGTAGTTTTCATCGAGTTCATCGCATCGAGAGCTACTGCTGAACTTTGACACGATCAAAACGAAAGGTAACAGCTTCAAATGTTTATTGAAATTGTGAAGTTAAAATCGTCAAATAAATCTAGCATAATACTAAAAACAATAACAAGGAATATAAAACAAATACTACATCAATCAATATATGAACTAGATATAAAAAGATACGAATAATAGCGATCAAGTAAAGTAATCTAAAATAATATGTGTTTACTGCTTTTTGTATCTCTGTCTTGGGCTTCTACTACGTTTAGAACCGCTATCTGGAGAAGATGATGTACTAGATTCTTCTGTTTCCTGCTGGTCTTCATTATCTCCACTCTTCGGCTTCGACTTATAATAGTCCAGAGGAATCATCATACGTTTTTTCTTATCCGGTGGTTTTCCATTCTCAGGTTCTTGCGAAGTGCTCGGTTTACCCTCGTCATAACGCACACGAACTAATTTCCTATTTTGTTTAATTGGAGATGTGGCTTCATCTACTTTTTCAACTTCTGGGGCATTTACAGCGTGTAAGTCCATGGCTGCTGCAGGAGACTTGAATCCTGATAAAGATAATTTGTCTGCATCAGCACCTTCGGAGACGGAAGACGGCGAGGCACGTACATCAATGTGTTTCTGGCTCCGAATATTTGCCGCAGATAGATTACGTTTTGGAAGATCTTTATCTTCTTGAGATTTAGGCTGAGCTGAGTCACTTTCAGATTCTTGCGATGGACTGCTGTGTATAATAGCAACCTCTGGAACTGATGAGAGTTTACGTGAAGTTCCTGAGGCTTCAGCGAGGCTAGGCTGACTCCCTTGAGGTACTCGGATTTTGAGGACGAGTTGAGTATCTGAGCGAATGTTTTGAGTTATCTCTGAGAGTGCAGCAGGCTGATGACGCCGGTCTGCTGATGCTGTTCTAGGTTCTGCGGTAGCTTGTATGTCTGCTGGGGGTAAACTATCTGCTTGGGGTAAACTATCCGCTTGGGGTAAAGTTTCTGGTTGGGCAGAACTATCTGCTTGGGGTAAATAATCTGCTTGAGGTAAACTGTCCGCTTGGGGTATAATGTCAGTTAGGGGTAAAGTGTCAGCTTGGGGTAAACTGTCCCCTTGGGGTAAACGGTCTGCTTGGAGTAAAGTGTCTGCCTCGGGTAAAATGTCAGCTCGGGGTAAAGTGTCTGCCTCGGGTAAAGTGTCAGCTCGGGGTAAAGTGTCAGCTCGGGGTAAAGTGTCCGTTTGGGGTAGACTATCTGCTTGGGGTTTACTATCTGTTAGGGGTAACCTATCTCCTCGAGGAAAACTGTCTTCTTGAGGTAAACTGTCTTCTGGCGCTTGTGTCTGCGGCACAGCTACTGTAGCCTCCTTCGGTTTGCTTTTTTCAGCAGCTCCAATATCGAGGATCATTTCAGGGTTTGCATTCAGTAAACTATCTTGTGGAGAATGAATAACTAACGCAGGTAAGCTGTCCAGTTCAATTTTATTATCTGCTTGAGTTACAAGTTCCGCACCAGTAATATTTTGTACACTAAGGTATTTGTCTCGCATTTGTTGAATTTTTGAGTCCGGTTTACTTTGGTCTCTTTTTCTAACACTGGTAATGTCTTGACTACCCGATGATTCTTCAGTAGTATCCTGATTTCCTGAGCTTTCAAGTGTGCTTTCTTCCTCCACTCTACCTCCAATGCTCGTATCTTTAGCTTGTTCGTCGGCGTCAATTCCGAATGCTTCCGATTCGTCTTTTACCTCTGCACCGCTGGTTTCAATTTTTCTTTCCAACGTTTCACTTTTTTGAGGAGCTACTAGTAGTTGACTGGTTGATTTAAGAATACTCATAGTTTTTCTGGGCAGACTACCACTCATATCTTTGACACCTGTTAGAGTTTTACCCTTAGTTTGTGAGCGATCTGAGGCTGATGAGCCAGCAGCGTCATGGGAGGAACTAGGCTCTTCATCCTTTATGCGAAGTGTTCGCTGTGCCATCGGCGGAGCTGCTGATTCTTTGTCAGTCTGAAGATTTTCATCCTTATTGTCACCATCATTCATGTCTAGAGTATACATATGCTTTTCAGTTTGTTCTTCAGGTGGAAACAGACTCATACGTCTACTGTATCTAAGTCTCTTTTCTCTATCCATTTCTCTCGTAATTCGTCTAGCTTCATCTAGCTGTTTAAGAAGTGCTGCTGTCGCTTCGTTCTCTTCTTCCAGCGTCAGTTCGTCTCTAATATCCATTGACGAGGCGGTCCTCAAACTCGTGTCAGAATACCTTCCCATTAGTTTCTTTACGCTTTCAGCAACTCGTTTTAAAAATCCAACTTTAGGTTGTTCAAAGTTAACGTCTTTGGAATCTGTGTCATAGTTGGCTTCTTTCTCTAGTTCTGGTTCGGATTTCACTTCTCTAACACTCTGTGTAGGACTTACTTGCCCGTCACCAGTTTCGGGTAGATTACGTTTTGATGATGTTTCTCTAGGTACCCACGATCCTGTTGATGCAGCCGACACCTGTCGAGGAATACGACCAGAAGTGCCTGCAGTGGCGCCTGATTTAATTTTTTCGTATGAGTAGAATTTTGGTAAATTTGAATCCTTTTTATCCCCTGCTTGCTGCGATTCTGGCCCTGGAGGAGGTTCGGGTGGATCTTGGCCGCCTGGCCACTTGTTAATGTCCATATCCTTGTCTGCGATATTCTTCATGCGAGTGTGTATAGTCTTCTTACTTAAAGGGAAGTGGGCGAGCAGATACTCCCAGTCGTCGAGGTGAAGAGTTAGGACTTGAGACTTGATCCTCGTTTGATAGGAGTGCGTGTACGGAGTATCACGCACTAGTCCTTGCAACTGAAGAATAGGTTTATTTTGATATTAATTGAATAAAGCCTGGTATTATGACTTAATTCTTTCACTTCTCTCAAAGACATATTTTTCGTATTTTATTCTCAAAATACATAGCCAAGAAGGGGATACATTGGGGGACAATTAATGTCCTGCAACACATTTCGTCAGCAATACCGGGTAACTGGCAACCCAGCATTGACTAAAAAACGTGAGTCATAAGGTAATACTTGTCTTTCGTCCTAAATTAGTGCCTTAAAAATACTTACGATACCGAAGTAGGACCCGGCTGGGTAGACCCTGGCAAGGACCCTGTCAGCCTCCACCATTTCCTCCGTGGTTTCCTTCACTCGGCCCGTGTGGATCACGTACATGCTGTTCGTGATCTCACTCTCTTTCACCACATACATATCTGCGAAGATCGGACACTTCTTAATGACAGGATTTTGAGGCGTTTGGGTTTAAGCGAAGATGTAAGTGGTTTCGGTAATGGACGATACATTTTGGAAAACATTGGTAACCTTTTTGGTTGGTAAAATAAGGAGAAAATACTGATGAGACAAGGCTTTGTAGTTCTACTACCAAGTACTACGTTATATGAATTGTACTTTTTAAGGTGTGGTCTAGGGTTCGATTCTTTCGGATATAGATTGCCAGCTTTAGTAGATGTAAAACTTACTTTCATTATAAGTGTATAGTCTTAGACAGCCGACCAACTGTCGCAAGAAAGCCGGTTCGCATTCTTCAAATATATGATGCTGTAAAATAACCCCCACAGTAAAATAATAAATACAAAAATGTATCTATCAGGAAGCCGAGGTTTAGTATTCATATAGCTTATAAGATGGATTAACATTTATAGGATACTTTTTACCCCGGGAAACCTATTCAAGCGGTGGAAGTCATGGGTAGAATAGAAGCTAGTATCTCATAAGTTAATGCTCGTATAACGGCGTATTGAAACTCCTACCCTGGCGATATGATGTAGGTAGGCAGCCGACATGACCCTCAGCCGCAGCGACAGTGGAGCATGCTTCAAGAAGTGCGGTATCTGCATGCCTCGGGACTCGCGCCATAAGTGCAGCGTGTATTTGTTCACTATCGTCACCAGGTTACGAGATACGCGGTTGTTCTTTAAAAACTCCTGGGAAAATGAGAGAGGGTAGATTTAGACATTTTAGTACTTTTTGTCTTAAAATTTGTAATTTTTAGTAAAGCATAGGAATGACACGAATTCCTATATTCATAAAATCTATATAAGTGCGGTCCAATTTTACTGGAATACTTAAATCCGCGAGATAAATTGACAATAAATGGTCTTAACAAATTTAGGTTTATTGCATTGAAATAACTCTCGGTACTCAATGTACTCATAAAAGAATATTACCATGCTGTTTATAATATCGTAACAATTACGTTTCAAAAGCACTTTAGGCAACATCATGATATATTTTGAATCCATAAAGTCTTCATCTATGACATTATAAATGTCCGAAGACAATGCAAATTAAATAAAATCTTTTAACACTCACTTGTAGTTCTACAATTCGCAGTTAAAACCAAAAGCACATCATAAAAATGATTTACAAAAATACTAACATCTTACTGGTTTTATCAACAGAATTCTGTAAACTCTTTGTAAATACATTTCATAATCCATTACATAACGTCTTGTGGCTGAAGTTATGATATTTTTCAGAATAACATCCATAATTCATCTTTTTTTTTCACACCTCTTAATGGCCGACGCTGCAGCGCGCTGCCAAAATTTTCCCGCCAAATGCAAGCGATCTGACATTTTTGTAAATTACTTTAATCATTTACAGACTGATTTTGATTTTACGGAAAGTATTTTTAATGAGTAAACGCGAATAATGATAACAAAGATCTTAAACAATATTAAAAATATTTAATTGGCTATTTTCGTGAATGGTTTTTAAACTTCTGTCAAATGTAAAAAAAAATGGCCTTAGAAAATTTTGGTGTCAGCCCGAAGATTAAAAAATGTTTGATAGTCTAGAACTTTAACATAATTTAATATTATGAACTAATACAAAATTGTAGGCGTTAAAGTCTGTTCTGATAAAGCTCTTACTCTCCGAGGAAAACTAAAAATAGGCAGCACTTGACATCCATACTAACTGTGCTAATATTATAACGAAAGCAACTCTGTCTATACATCACGCGCATTAGTATTTCCAGCTAAACGGCTAAACAGTTTTAAATGAAACTATACACGGAGATAGATCACATCCCAATAAAATATATAGGTTACTATTTTCAACAAAATAACCAGCATGGGCGACATATCTTTTGTTACCTATGTTCTGATAAACGGTTCAACTGAATTAAATGAGTTTGGGCAGAGTGAAAGATTACATTCCAGTGAAGACCATGGGCTATTATCTACATAAACAAAACCAATCTGTAGGTATTTATTTGAATAAATCCTAGCCTGAACGACTGTCAAAGTTCTTTGAAAATGAAAGCCGGGACCCACAATTTAACGTGTCTTCCTAAACACAGAGGAACTCGATATGTATAAGATGGTCACCCATCCACAGAACAATCTCGGTAACTTAACCTCAGTAATCAGGCTGTTCTTAACTAAACCACGAGCTCCTCACTAGTCGCGGGTTGAAACTAGTTTAATTTATTTCGTCTAATACACATAGAGTTATGATGAATGTGTTCAAAATACTCGTGTAATGTTTACGGCACATGTTTGATTGCAACAACCTATATAAATGTATTACGTCAACTGTTGCGAAATGAGTATTGAATATTTACGGGATCGGATTATGAAAGGAAAACAAACAATAATAAATTATTGGTAACGTAAATATTTTTATGTTATTGATTTAATTAGATGTATTTCATTACATAAATATCTAGTGCTGGTATTGTAAAACTATCTATTTAAGTTTTTGGAAATCACAAAATATAGACAAGCGTGGAAAGTTATTTAAGATAAGGTGACCTACGGAAGACACCATGACTCTCGCTGAGAGGAACTGGGTACCGCGGAAAGTATTGTAAAACGGGGATATTTCCGGCACCGTTTTAGTTGTAAAGCTACTGCTACTATACAATCCTCTTTCTTATTCTATATTTAGTTTATCTTATCTATCTTATTCTATATTCTTATGCTGTACTACTGAACATATACCTTCATCTTTCTTTACTAACCTTCCGTACCAATAATATAGCTACCCATTTTTTAAATTGAAAAGTTTCACAAAAATACATCTACAAATGTAAGAATTTTATCGTCGTAAAACTATAGAAACCACAACGAATAAATCAAATGGCTAAAAAAATTACAATATGCTCTCTTACCTGTAGTTCCAAGTAATTGCTGTAGAAGCCGAAGGACCTGAAGGACTGGTACTGGATGATGTTGGAGAACTCGCCCACGTACACCATGAACATCAGCGTCGATATTATCATCAGGATCGTCACGAATATCACCTGACAAACACCATCTCTATTAAAACGTATGTCTCCACTTATCTATAAATATCCAAAATAAATATCTTATTAAAAAATAAGGATGTCGAGACTTAAGAACATGTATTGATATATCTTCACTAATCTACTCTGCTTCTATTAAAGAATGAGAATTTTGAGACTTCGTATGTAGAGGGGAATCATTAAACTGATTGGTAAATGATATACATAAGCCTGTGTGTGATACATAGGTACACAGATCATATCGGCGATGTTTTGCAAAACGGACAGGTATGTAGTACTCGTAACCGGCGGCCCTGCATGTCAAGATGTATGGACCCGGATGAAGCAAAGGAAGTTTGTAAGGATCGTACCAAGTGGCGTTCTCTGGCCTCCGCCTACCTCTATGTGAAGGAGTGATTTATGTAATAAATAGTAGTCACGTACTTTTGTACGTGACTACTGAAAAACAATCTGATATTCAATCTACCAGCAGACATTTATTTAACTTTCATAAATTTATTATACCTATGGTTTCATCTGCATATTGGTGAAACTCTTATGCTTGATATACCCGTTTTATACATTTTAGAGGTTTTCGCAAACATTCAGACAGCCTCACGCGTTGAAGAACTTTGCTCTATACCAGAAACCTGATTAAACTTCATTTGGGTTAGCTATAACTAAATTTCACTATTTTTATTACTATACAGAATATTGAGTGCACTCTGTGTTTTAGTTTATTATTGGCAACGGCACTTGAGATTTGAGGAATTCTCAACGTATGAGTAATAAAATCGAACAAGGTTTAATACACTACGAGTACGTCTATGTCATATAGAATGAGATGTAGTTTACCAGTTGCGCGATCAAATTGTACTATTTTATACATTTAAAAGAAGTAGATTTCATCATGCATATAGCAGTTTCCGAAATTAAAAAGTTACAAATCGGCAGAGATAGTTCAAATTTTATCGATATTTTAAGGGCTCAGTTTTATCATGTTTTTACCATACATTATCCGTTAAAATAATTAATATATCCGCTAAACTCCTTGGAATTGTCTACGTCACAATATTGGATATTCTTAAGATATAAGGAACCTAACCAAAAAATTGAACGTGAATAAAGTTTTTCCTAGTAGCTTGTGGTACCGACGAAGGCGAACTGCAAAATATAGGGAAAAAGTTTTTTCATTTTTCGATAATTTGTTAAATCACAGCCTTGTGGTACATTACATTACTAGAAAGTTCAATCACTGTGTAATTACTTAACACAGTGAGTCATAGCAATAAGAGCACATTCAGACAGAATCACTTGACGTTTACGACTGCATCGGTGCATTGATGGACTCAACTTGAAAACACGCCAAATAACACTGCAGGTTACTCTATTTTGCTTGTATTTTTGACAAAATGATAACTCTTCTTCTTCTTTAAAGTAAAGCAATGATAGTCCAATTACCAAGCTGTCAGAAGGGCTTAGAAAGTTTAGAACAGACACAGTAAATGGCTAACACATACTTACAAGCCGTCATTAGGTAGGATATACTAATGACAGTCAGTGTGTGCCAAGCGTTCTTTCTCCCCAGGCCAATTTGGCCATTACAAACGAGAGAATCTGCTTCTAAACATTTTATAGGACTATCTTGCTTGCATTTACACATTCCTATGATTCTCGGCTCTCGATTTCAATAGTTAGTATCAGTAAATTCGTGAAGAAACAATATTCACTGTCAATTTTACTCTACCCCTATACTTTGGCTCTTACTTTTGATAAAGAAACTGGTCGAAAGTCGGTTTATCCTATTTCTATAAAGAATGGATAAAAGATCCCTAGCATCATGGAGGCACACTCATAAAATACTGAACACAAGCATTTGATTCAAGCGGCTGCCAAGGTTTGTAATCACTTTTAGATGAGTATCGTGAGTTATTGCCGATATGTTGATCGTTTCGACAGAGCTCACCGCGCCGTCAAAATATTAGTGCGCGCTGATTGGTCTAGATCGGAAATATACTTGAATCCGGCATTTGAGATATTAAGATTGTTCACTCGATTAAGGGAATTTAATTTGACAGAATAATTTGTTAATACCTTCACAGTAAGCTCAAGAATTTGTTTCCTAGTAGAGTAAACTAAAACCAAAAAAATGACGGAATAATTCAGGATCTTATGAGGAAATAGGAAGGCGATTCTAAGACAATGGCTCAAAGGATTGGCCTAAAACAAAACGACATTTTGAAACAACAACAGGAAAATGATATATAGAAGATGAATTCATCAAGAAAATTTGAAGAAAACATCGTTATTTTTTATGCAGATGCAACATGATTCTTTAAAACAAAAATCCAATGATTTTTCATATTAAATACTAAAGATACAATACAAACCTACTATAATGTGTTTATATCAGCTCCAATTACACGTTGTACTTACCTCGGCCTGTTTCTTAGGCATGATGTCCCCTACTCCGTTCTGCGTGAAGGTCGTCATCACGAAGTACAGAGAGCAAATGTACTCGTTGTGGCACCAGCTTACACCTTCATCTGAAATGAATTCATAGTGATAGAATATTCAAAATGCTCAAAGCAGGTGCTAAGAAAGAATAAACTGAAATTTTTAAACCATTTAAATTGTATTAGATATAAATATACTATATGTAATACACCGAACCACCTTAATTTAATTACCAAATTCTTTGTGTAATCTAAACCTAAACCTAATTAAGTGTAATAGGCTTTTCATTTTTTCAAGCTATGTCAGTTTAGCGGTTAAGCCTCTCTCTCGTCTTCATATTACTACAGACAATAATCACGCCACACAATATTGTAAAAGTTCCAAATTCTTCTAAAAAATTAACACTGACATACCATTATACATCCACGAAGACTTAGGGTAAGCCTGTTCCTCTAGCATGCCGATGAAGTACCAGACGCAGGTGGTGGCGTGCAGGAACATGCTGAACCAGATGGTCACCGTGATGATGGTGCTCATCGTCAGGTTCACTTTGATGCGCTGGTTGCGGCGCTTCAAGCAGTTGTATACTGTCACCTGGGAGTAGGGACTTTAATGAGTTTATGCGCTTTTCTGTGGTAAAAAGTACTTAAAGGTTGCAATGTATGTGTAGGGTGGAAAGATTGGGAACTGAGTGAAGCGAGTGGCGTATGAATATTTCGAGATGTTATTAGTTTTAATAACTTAATCTGCAGTAAGCCAAAAATGTTGTATATAAAAATTATGTACATCAAAATTATAGGTATGTGTAAAAATATATTTTTGACTTTAATGCAGAATTTACTACAGTTGATAAAGACTGAAACTAAAGCAATTCGTTTTAGGAATATATTTTATTATTTGAATAGAGGGTATTTGGACAAACTAATCTTATAACTGTTAAAAGCAATATAAGTTTTATTAATTTCGTGATAGAATTATAAAAGGTGCTTTAGAAAAGAGCGACGAAAGATAAAATATAACGAGCATTATGCTTACAATTCTAAACATTCTATTGAGTCGAAGCCAGGAGAACCACACCCACTCGTTGTCAGCTAACTTGAATGCCAAGAGCTCAACGGGAATACACGAGAATATGTCGTATCTGAACTCTTTCTTGAAATACCTGTAGTTATAAATAACTATTAATTAAACTTCAAACACATTTATCTAACTATCTATTCTACCCAATTTTTTTTAAGACAACTCCCAATTAAGAATTGCTCTTGTGTCGCGAAGACTTTTACAAACATACAAACAACGGACACAAAGTAAAACCACACCCGAAACAATTATATTTGTGGATTGCACAAATAATTGTTTCGGGACTTTCTTCAAACATATACTTATGGATTTTTCTAAAAACACCGAGTTATTTAAAACAATAATTTGGATTGCAATATTATTCAGCGGGTTAATTTCATCATAACTTTTATTATGATGTCTGTTATAAGAACACCCTTCGATACTAGGAAAAACACAAGAATAAAACTCAAAACCTCATGATAAGCCATCATTCAGGCTCTTACCTACATCTATCTATAAAATATAGTAAGTTAGTATGTCTCAACTTACATAGTCCGTAGCGGTAAAAGTAACGTCTTAAGACCTTTGTTTCTCACAAGTAACGGCAAAGCGAAGTGCATCAGAATCTTAACGAAGAAGCACACGTCTAAGATGTACAGCGTTAGTATCATCCAGGCTCTGTTGTCCTGTCAAGTAGATAGAACTTTAGGAAATAAACACAAGGTCATATGTTCAGAACAATTTCCAGAACTAGGTGATTCTGCTACCCTACACCGGGTATTTGCTAAAATCCGGACTGATTTTAGAATATCCAACTATTATACTATGACCTGGAAATCACACCCAAACCATCGTGATCAGCAGTAGCATAAACTACCGTTTCGTATAAAGATGCCGATAGAAATTCTACAATCACGATTTTTTTTCTTCTTGAAGATGGTAGTTGACTTTAAAGTGCATAATTATACTGATACTGGAGAATAGATAGCATGAGACAATTAACGCAGCGTAATATAATTTACTCTAAGTAGAAGAGACAAGCCGTTGAGAGAGCTTATTAATAACCTGATATCCAGCATTATACAGGTCCAAATAGATGCAGATCAGGCTGACGAGGATGAGGTACAGAAGCACCAGGCCCTCCTGGAAGTAGATGTACTTGATGATGTCCTTCCTGGTCCGAGGAGCTGGCATCATGCTGCGGTCGCGTGTCAGTCGCACTCTGAAGTCTCCGATGTGGCCGAGGATGTAGTGCTGCAGAAAATAAACAGGTAATATTAACACACGTAGAAAAACATATGAATTACTGTCTATCACTATACGTGCCTAAGAGATCTATAAAACCGATTCCAAATATCTTAGCCCGCAAATGGATAGCGTAGTGGATTCAAGGCCTAACCCATTCCCCATTTCATAAGGCTTCCTTGCTCAGTTGATAGTAAGTACAGGATGAGGAACTCTGGTATCTTAAAAAAACCCTCTATGGTTCATCATTACTGACACCAAGGTCAAATAATCAGACTGTTTAAAATTTGACAATTTTATCGTTTTTGCGCATGTCTGTCGTAATGAACGGTTCTTAAATCGTATTTCGTGAAAATAACAAAAAAAGTTGAACTCTAACCTCGATAATGATACTTAAATCAGTCTCAATAAAGCAAATAACAATTACAAACGCACTTACGCTAGCTGAATTACTATTTGCTAAACATCAGACCTAACATAAGCCAGAACCATCTCCATTTCAACTAACAAAGTCTTGCATAACAGTGCATTTAATTATATAACACAGGAAATACAAATCAACATAACAGCACCCTTTTACGATGTCAAACATACGAATCCGTATGATTCCTAGAAAACGTTTTATTGGATAACGGAAACCGCAGCCGCCAAAAAGAAAATCTTCACACGTTTTAGTGCATTAAACTGGATATAAAATAGTATTACATCATCACGCTACGCAAGTCTGACTTATAAATGGGTGCTCCGCCACAAAAGTTTACACGAGCATGATTTACTGTGTAGCTATCCTCTGATAAATGTATGTGTAAAGTTTAGTATTCAGTATTTTAGCGCCAATTGTATTACGCATCTACTTTACGTTTAACTGCTATTACTCCTAAGGTAGTAAGAACATACTAGATTTTGAAACATTTGGAGTTGCATACTCTGCGGCAACCACCAACAATACTTTATATTATTCTAAAAGTTAAGAGCGAATCTATGTGATGCCTGAAAGTTCTTTTCTAATTTCGTGAGGCAATAATAAGAAAAAAGAAATTCACTGCAGAAAATATGTTTCACCTATAATTAATGTCTGTTTATGTGTAGCAAGTCATAGATGCACAGTGAGCATGGTTGAAACTAAGGTTAATATTGCGTTTTCCTCTTTTACCATTGTGTTTCTGAACATATTTATTTTGGCTAAAATAAAGGAATTTCCAAATCCAATCTAGTCAAATCATCACGCTAAAAGCTTTTTTACTGTGTTTTGCTTAGTAATTACAAAAACAGTCCATACTATTCACAATATTTTAGGCTATAAAGCTGAGGGGTTTGTTTGTTTGTTTGTTTGTTTGAACGCGCTAATCTCAGGGACTACTGGTCTGATTTGAAAAATTCTTTCAATGTTAGATAGCCGGAGCCCATTTATCGAGGAAGGCTATAGGCTATATATCATCACGCTGCGACCAATAGGAGCAGAGTAGCAATAAAAAATGTTACAAAAACGGGAAAAAATTTGATCCATTCTATCTTATGTGACGCAAGCGAAGTTGCGCGGGTCAGCTAGTATCTAATAAAAACACGCACTTTAAAAAATACCGTAAATTTACAGCATTATTTAAATATTTTCTTTTTGCTATGAAACACAATCCTAGCCCAAAGATGAACAAAAATGTTATATATATATATGAAATAGCAACTAGTTGGATATTCTTCTTACCGGATTATCAGTCTTCCTGTACTTCTCCATGAGGGCCTTGGTGGCTGGGAACTCGTTGATGATGTGGTAGAACGCGCGCGAGTTGATGATGAGCAGGTGAAGACGGCTGGTCGCCACTATGTTCATGGGGATACGCTGAGCGTACGTGCCGGATAGGTTGCCGAAAAGACTGGAGTAGAAAAGAAGACTTGAGATTTGATCACATTTGGAAAATAAATATAGTGTGTGTTGAATAATGGTTAGACCTTCAACTAGGTGACGCAGACTACGGCGCTGAGAGCGACACGTTTCTAGAATATAAATGCCACTCTTAGCGCTTCTGTCGCCTCGATCTCGTAATGTCCAAGTTACGCAATAGCTTCATAAAGCACTACCTAATACCCATTCGTAATTGAATAAGATTTATTGTGCTATACTTTTAGTAAACCCTTACTCAAGCTGGTTTTATCTATACTAATATTATAAAGCTGAAGAGTTTGTTTGTTTGAACGCGCTAATCTCGGGAACTACTGGTCCGATTCGAAAAATTCCCATTTATCGAGGAAGGCTTTAGGCTATATATCATCACGCTACGACCAATAGGAGCAGAGTACCAGTGAAAAATGTTACAAAAACGGGAAAGTATAGATAGTATAGTATAGATTCTCTCTTACGTGACGCAAGCGAAGTTGCGCGGGTCAGCTAGTGTTATTATAAAATGCATAACACACGTGTTGCTCGCATCGTAAGAGCGAGAACGTCTACTACATTTACTGCTTAAAAAATGTACCAACAAAGTACCTGACGTTCTCATCTATACTAATATTATAAAGCTGAAGAGTTTGTTTGTTTGTTTGAACGCGCTAATATCAGGAACTACTGGTCCGAATTGAAAATTCTTTCAGTGTTAGATAGCCCATTTATCGACGAAGGTTATAGGCTATATATCATCACGCTACAACCAATAGGAGCAGAGTACCAGTAAAAAATGTTACAAAAACGGGGAAAATTTTGACCCATTCTCTCTTATGTGACGCAAGCGAAGTCGCGCGGTTCAGCTAGTCAACACATAAAATTCACTTAAACTAAGCCCTACAAAACCGTAATATTCAGTTTACATTTAATCGCCCTCCTTATCAATATTGAAAAACACAACATTTTTTTTACCCACCTGCCTCTAGGCAGTCTCACAACTTGATTCATCTCTCCAATCGGCACCCTGGTCTCAACCCCGCCATAGTCCACGAAGTAGATATCTTTGACCACGTCATCATACTCCACTATCTTCATGTTCCTCAAGAAGTACACGCAGCGAGCTGAACGACCGATCATGCGGAGAAGGGACACGTCGGCTTGCGAGAGGAGGGGACACTGGAATACAAGGACTTTATGGAAGAAGGGACATTTTAAAATGGTATGTAACGCAATGGTATTAATAACAATTACTTCAGCGAGCGTAATGGGCTCTATATTTCAAGGATCAAATATTTTATGTAAAAACTTTTTACAAGTCGTTAACAACTTGTACAACTGGTACAACTTTTTACTAAAAAGTTACGCTTTTTATCCTGGGTTTACTGGGTCTTACTGGGTCACAAAGTTAATAAAACACGAGAAAAGATTACTCTTAAACTTGATCCATGTTGAGTTGATTTTTACAATACTTACTTAATTTATTTAATAAATCTTCTCGAGATCTTTTAGGTTTTAAAATCGTTATGAAATAATAAACCTGCTTTATGCGTGTGTTACCTTAGCAAATGTAGGTCCGTAGATCTGTAGTATGGCATCAGTTCGTAGGGTGATCTGTTCACAAAGCTTCAGCACGCCGCGGTAGTTGATGCCGCCCATCTTCTCCCAGTTGTACTCGTAGTAACGACGCAGTTCCCTAATGACAATAAAACAAGCTTATTATAATAAGAGTGAATAACTTGTGTACCATTTTCATGGCGCCGTTTTTTTCACCGCCCATCTCTGTTCTTTGCCTCTAGAACTTTATAAATATTGGTTTATAGCAATTTACGGATAGAAAGTTCAACAATGTACAGGGAAAATAAATCAGCTACTGACGTCTTTTTAACTCAGCTCCCCGAAGAATTGGGTAGTGCAGGTATTCAGTTAAAGTTTGCGCCCGACGAGGGCAGACGTATAAGGTTACACAGAGTTGTAAGTTTAGTTATGTTAAATAATACTTATACCTTTGCAGTTCAGGGTCCAGATCCTCCCTCTTCATATAAATGACGATATCTCTCATGTGCTGCTGGAAGCCGGCCAGTGCCTTGTTTACGTTCGCGCGCATACTGATGATGCGCACTGAAAAGTACGTGATCACCATGGCACCTGGATACAAGACCACAATAAGCACTTCTTGGATAGGAGAGACTTTAAAAATAATTGATAGTACATTTTTATCGAAAGACTTCTGATTCATGCCAATGCCATTTAAACTTTATTCGGCATCATATTCTCAAAAGTTGGGACCTAAGAGATAGTGGTAAAAACTTCCACGAGAATCATTAATCATGCGTCAGCTGGTTACAAAAAAAATAAGCTTAACAACTTAACTGTTACAGAAATATGTGTCGTAACTAAAATTCGTGGTGAAAATATATATAGCCTTCTTCATCAGGCAATCGAAGCAATTATAACTCCACTTACTCGTTAACATGCCAAAGAACAAGACTTCCATGAGATCCTTATTGCTGGGCTTGAACTTGGCATAACCTGTCGTCGTGGTCTCGTACACCACCCAGAAGTGGGTGGCCAAGTGAAGGTTCCATGGAGATTCTGTCATGTTGAAGCGGACTGTAGGAAAATATCACTATTTTAAACTAAGATCCTATTTCTTCAATCTGACTGGCAAGCATATTTGTATACCATATAGCCCATTACGCGTCTCCCGTAGACGTCTAGAAACCTACATTTCTGGCTGACTTCATTCATACTTCTAGGAATATGCACTAGGAACACTTTCTCCAGGGCCTTTATCTAAATCAATTCTCTCAAATATTTAAAGTGTTTAATATTAAGTCGGGGAAAAGTCTTTCCGCATTATAGTATGTATACACAAAAAAGCTCGATATTTGGGTACCTCACGAGCTCACTGAAAGAAACCTAATGAACAGTGAGAACATTTGTGATTCTTGAAGCCAAAGAGATTTTATTCCTTCTGACCTTCTGCCACTAGCATCTTGTATGTTGTGTTTCATGTTACTTTTAATTACGCAATCGAACCCATTTAGCATTTACCCAAATAAGTTTAAAACAAGGCATTCTTACATGTAGAACTAAAGATATCAATCCAGGAGCCTCCCTTGTCGGTGAACGGTTCGAGCAACCAATCAATGTTTCCGTCAGGCTTCTGTATGTAGAATATCTTCACTGAGTTGAAGATCATGAAGCATGTCAGCACGTTGAACATCGTCAAGAAGATTGGAATCGCGTAGATACTGAAACAATTAGTTTATTCGTTTCTTGAAGATTACATGAATAGATGGAATGAAAAAAGGTAGAAATGTTATTAATGTTACAAATTTGTAAGGTTTGTACCAAGTGACGTTGTTCGGTCTCTGACTACCTATGGGAAAAAGCGTGATTTTATGTATTGAGACTTTACAAGAACCTTCCAAAAAATGATAGCGCTTCACAAAATTTTGTAAGCACAGACAGAAAATAATGAGGTAATAGATGTGTGTGTAGACCAATTTCAGCTGTTGAAAATTGGCTTATTACTAGTTTCAGAAGTACGACTAAATCCTCTTACACCATGTGCACGTCTCTTCTCTCGATGTGTGTCTGTAGTATCTGCATGATGCTGGGGAACCGGTACAACTGAAGAACTCTGTTCATCATCAGGAACTGCCTTACTGGAGTCACGCGTAATCTGTTCTCTGGTGACAATGAGAAGACAAGAAAAATTGTTGTTATACGTTCACTATAACGTAATATTACTGGAGTGGATCCACTTCGACTTGATGCATTACTGACTATTCAAGTTAAGATTTTAAATGACAGCAGTTTAAACGACGGACCGGCAGGCCGTCGATCCATGTAAAAAACTAGTTTCTGCTGCGTTTGCTAAGACTAGTAGCCTATTTCAACATAGTTGGAAGAATGGCTAGGCTGATAAGTAAGGTCACCGATGTTGCATCCAAAATTGAATGAAAAACCGTAGTCTATTACTCAAGCCCAGAACTAGCTATAATATCATCTATACTTATACTTATAATATTATAAAGCTGAAGAGTTTGTTTGTTTGTTTGTTTGTTTGAACGCGCTAATCTCAGGAACTACTGGTCCGATTTGAAAAATATTTCAGTGTTAGATAGCCCATTTATCAAGGAAGGCTATAGGCTATATAACATCACGTCATTAGGAGCGGAGTAGCAACGAAAAATGTTACAAAAATGGGGAAAATTTTAACCCATTCTCTTAGGTGACGCAAGCGAAGTTGCGCGGGTCAGCTAGTAATCTATAATTTCCTTACCAAATGTTTCTTTCGGCTCTGACTCCAAGTGTTCCAGTGGTAGACAACCAATCAGATCCACGATGAAAGGACCTTTCAAGTAGTTGGCGGCTGTGCTGGACGGGTGGTAGATCAGGATACCGTCCTCGTTGAAGTATCCTACTAGCATGCGTTGGAAACTGGAGAAGAGGAATGTATACGAGTAAACAAATAAATATAATTTATCGTCTTACATATGGTTATTTGATTCCGAGAAGCAGAACTTGTACTATGGGAACTAAATAACTGATAAACATACTTATACCTTTAAATACATATACGTTGAAATATTGAAATAAAAGTTTACAACCAGGCTCAAAACGAATACTCGTGCTGATCACACAAAAAATTGTCCCGGGTGGGATACGAACTTCACAAAAATTACGCGTATTCTGGGGTAAATACAAAGAATGTCATCATCATTCTTGGCCTGGCCAGGCCTGTATTCATTTTTTTTAGATGATAATAGATAGGTATAGGATGTAATTAAACTAAAAATATATATTAATAATGAAGAGAACTCACATATCGAAGAAAGCAGACAGATCGAGGAACAACGCGAGCCAGAACAGTCCTGGCCACTGCAGCACCAAGTACGTGTAGTTGGGGAAGATCATGGCAGACGCCAGCGCACACGACACGCGGAACCATTCGTAGCGGATCAGGTATTTACCGTCAGGTCGGATTGTGAAGCGAGGGAACACGTAACTGTGAAGAATACACTTGTATATGCGAATAAATTCTTTAACCTTTGGTATTGTCAGATTTATTCGAAGTTAGCTTGGTTACAAGATTATCCGCAGCCTTTTATTTAACTGAAACTTACTTAACTTACACTTACTTAACTTAATCTTTATTCGAAGTTGTTAGACTGATGATCAGAAAATAAGTCTAGTTTTGAACTGAAGTTTTGGACATTATTTTTTTTAATAAGGTCTTAAATGTCAGTTATTTTCCGCTGTAAGTTTGGAATTCTAGCCTCTTCTACGACATACGTAACACTTTAAGTATAAGCCTCACTTTAATTGACCATGATTCAAAATTCTTTTATATCGTAAATTTATTGACGCCAACCTCTTTTTTTAAAATGTAGTCCTCGTTGTCGTTTTCAATAAATCATTCAACCACTTTATTTTTTTCCGATTCCTTTCAGATCTTTTACAAAAATCTAAAGATTTTTTAAGTATAAAATGAACATCAATAACTACTTTACCGTAATACAGAGAGAAAGCCGAGTCTACTGAATGGGTTCAGGAAAGCGAAGTCAGGTTCATGTTTCCTCGGCAGCTTGAAGTGTTCCATGTTCGGCGTGGGAGGTAATGGAACATACTTCAGAAATCCCGGGAGAGGCTTTTGCACGCGACTGAAAACCTGGAATGAAGATGTTATAGATAACAATAATATAATGTAACCTTTCTAAGTTGCAATGATTGAGTAAGATACATACATACGTAAAATTACGCCCTTTTCCCATAGGGGCTGGCAGAGACTAGAGAACACCTTTTGAATTGGATATTTTTTTGTTTATTATGTTTGAAACTGTCAGGACAAGGTTTGTATGGGATCAATGGGATCAAAATTCCCGTTGGAATGGAATCAACAGGATAAAATTGTACTATACCTAGACGAAGTCGGGCCAGACCCCGTATCGAAGAAGTAAATGAGGAATTTATTTTACCGGCTGACTCTTCGTGAAGTCAATAGCTTCCTTGATCTGAGGGTTGTCGAATATCGGCTTCAGATGTCGTCTTGAGATGCAGAATATATGCACGTGGGTGACAGCACGGATCGTGTAGAACGCTGGTATGCCTGAGGGTAGAACACAAGTCGTGATGACTGCCTGTGGATTTTCTTTGTTGAAAGAGTTTTTTTGCTGAAGAAAGTTTTGTGGAGGAGTCCGCATTTCATCAAATGTTAGTCCGTGATCAGTCCATTTGACGGCCATGGTCGGCTATACTTGACTTAGTATAGCCGACCGCGGCGGTCAAAGGGTTAACAAAGTGCTATATACTTTACTTAAGTTAGTTTAATAGTGTTTAAACGATTAATATAATAATTGGTACTAACGAAGACAACACACTATCGCTCCAAAATGTGACTTCGCTGTCAACTCCCCCACTGTCTTTTTAGTTATAGGATTGATTATCTAAAAAAAATTAAACAGTATTCAAAACAAATTGATATAGTTAACAGAATTTAACATTGTCAAATAAAATAAAAGTTATAAACAAACATTAAAGGCATCATTGTTGGCAAACCACAGAGCTAGGAAATACGATTTTTGGCACGAAAAAACCGAAAAGGCATAACCTTTGTAATATGCAGGTAGTAATACTCAACTATGTTAACAAACTGGTACTAACCTCACAAATGCCTTTGACAACGACGTACATTTCGTTAACGAGATCTCCTGTGTTTAATAAGATCTCGTTGGGAGACGTATAGAACAAGTGAGCACCTGACGCAATTTTTTTGAGCTCTTCCTTGTTCAACATCTGTTTTAAATTGATTATTTTATGGAAATTAAAGATTTTAAATTCCCGCACCTTTTACACATAATATTATAATGCACCGGGACTTAAACGCCATTGAAATTTATAGGGCTGCACCTAAGCCAGTGACCACGGTTGATGCAATTCGATCGCAATGGCGGGTGAGCAAGTAATGTATCATATCCTTCAATTTATCTATGGCGTTTAAGATCCGTTGCATTATTATACTATTATTATCAAGTAAGTGATATAACTAATTATAGTGAGCAGTAGAAATGACCATCTTTCTATCTATCTATCGTATGGTTAGTGGTCAACCTAGTGTCAAAGTTGTTCAAGCCGCCTGAAAGGCCTTTGACAAGGCTTAACGACTGTTATCTTAATTGACAACTACCGGGACCGACTTTTTACGTTTCCTCTGAAGCACGGAGACGCTCAGTTCAAATACCACTATGCGATCACACATCTAAAGAACGGCCGCGACAACGGTTGCTTAACCCACAGATCGTTTACGACCGGTGAGCACAACTCGCTATAATGAACCTTCTAGCTTCTATCTATCCACTTTCAAGACAGGATCTTCGACACTCAAAGGCCTTTCTAGCGGCCTGCACAACTTTGACACTTCGGCCATTAACCATACGATAGAATAGTAATAAAAGATTTCATACATACCTTCATAAGAGGCAAACAGAGCAAGTACTTCAAACGATTCCTGCCGACGATGTCTTGGTACACGTGGTGAGGCAGGTCGTAGAATATTGAGTTGTCTTTCTTGTGATGTGTCATTCTATAAGCCTGGATAGAAGCAGTCATGATGAAATCTAGTTTTTCATTTAAACTTAAGATATATCTTATTTACTTAACCTAGTAAAATATTGCTTAAGGTTTTCTAAAAAAATAATGGTTCAAAAATAATAATAACTCCAAAATCTACCTTTATTTTCTAAAGATTATCGTATCAGCATCCTTTCAATTTTGCAAAGACACTTTATAGAGGCAAGTTTAAATAAGAACATATTATAATATCTATACTAATAGTATAAAGCTGAAGAGTTTGTTTGAACGCGCTAATCTCAGGAACTACTGGTCCAATTTGAAAACATATTTCAGTGTTAGATAGTACATTTATCGAGGAAGGCTATAGGCCATATAACATCACACTACGGACATTAGGAGCAGAGTAACAACTAAAAATGCTACAAAAATGGGTAAAATTATGACCCATTCTCTTTTATGTGACGCAAGCGAAGTTGCGCGGGTAAGTTAGTATTAAAAGTATAATTTCACCTTATCGGTATACCAGCAAAGTTGTAGGTATGTGATGAACCGTCTTCTCAACTGAGGATCCATGTCATTTCTTATGAGGAAGTGCCTCACAGTGGCTATGCGAGCATCATAGGCTTCTCTAGAAATAAAAACGAAAAGCCATTTACTGAAAAATAGATACAGGCATATAAATATTCGAATTTAATTCAATCAATAAAAGATTTTGAAGGAAATTTTGATCATACATAAGTCAGGTCGTGGCTTAATTACCAATACCCGCGCGGATCGATCTCTGAGGTTAAGCTATACTTGTCGAGATTGTTCTCTGGATGGGTGACCATCTTATACATATCGATTTACTCCGTATTTCAAACAATAACGTCCGTATGTCATATGTCATGGCATATTATATTGTTACACCTATCTATCTAGTATCTACTGATTCGTACCTCATAGCCGTGGTGACCATGATGGTGGCGGAGTAGACTGCCTCCATGAAGGTCCTCAGCACGATGCAAATCTCCAGGATGATCAAGGTGTAGATCACGTTGCTCATGTTCACTTTAGCCCACGTCTCCATGTGAGCTGGTCAAGAGAAATAAATAAATGAATTTAACCCATTAATGTCCCACTGCTGGGCAAGGGTCTCCTCTAGTAATGAGAGAGGGGTTAGGCCTTGAGTCCACCACGCTGGCTAAGTGGTTGGGGGGGGGGCTAGTCAAATGTTAAATTAACGAAGCTATTGTGAACAGCCTGTTGTGCTCACCGGTCGGTAAACGATGTGGGTTAAGCAACCGTTGGTGCGGTCATTCCATAGATGGGTGACCGCATAGTGGCATTTGAGCTGAACGTTTCCGTGCTTCCGTGTCAGTCCCGGTTCTTGTCAATTAAGATAACAGTGATTATTTCGTGAAACCACGTCAAAGGCCTTAGGGCGGCTTGAACAATTTTGACACTAGGTTGATCACTAACCATACGATAAGAAGAAGATGTATGATAACATGCACATATTATCAGAAAACTTTCGACTTACTAGTGAACATTATCATAGATATAGCCCAGTACAGTCCAAAGGTAATCCTGGCGTCGACCGTCTCTTCATCTAGGTCCTTCTTCTCCCAAAATGGACTGTGTGTGAAGTTCGTTACTACGCAGAAACCCAACCTGTGGGTTATCAATTTTAGATGAGGAAAATGTTCCAGGAGATTTACTGTATTTACTAGATGTTGTTTGTATTGTAAGTAGACAGCGAAAATTACGCTTTTTTTATTATATTAGTTGAATAAAAACTAATGAATGAATAAATGTGAAATTTGTGAGGATCGTAACAAGTAGCGTTCTTTGGTCTTTACCTACCCCTATGGTAAATGGCGTGATATTATGATGTATGTATGTGAAAAAATATATTTATTCATTCATTTGAAAACAAATAGATTATCTTCAGTAGAAAATCATGAGACATTTCGATTAAATGAGTTCTACGATTTTTATGCTAGTAAAGTGTACACATGTACGTACTCGAAGCACATAAAAGCTTGCTGCATAGCTGCTATGAGATAGCATGCTATAAACAGCAGTAGCGTGTAGGAACAGAACCGCAGCCAGTTGCTGTGGTACACGAAGTTCTCTTCTACGTTCTTTAATACTCGAAATACCTGGAAAAAGTAAGACACCATTAATATAGTCTGATAACTTAGTAGAGAGCTTTTGTGTGCATGATTTAACGAGTTTTCAATGAACGATTCTGAGTATTTCCAAAATAAAGCAACTGTATCAAACAGCCTGCCTTCCGCTGCTCCGGCTAACGGGTCACTGATATTGTAAATGCTGAATTTTGCATAAATCTGCCAACTGCAAAACTTGCTTACAAAGCTTTCTACTTGGTTGTTGGACTGTATAGGTACTCAAATATTACGTATTTTGATAATTAATACACTTTAAAAAAAAAGCTCACATCATTTCCCAACATTTTAATTACAGCTTAGCAGTTCTGCCAAAAATGCCTTATTGGTTACAGTTATACAGACAGGTTATTTCATTTAGCCGTTATTATAGTTTTGGAAATATAGGTACTGCTAGGTAAATTGCATTAAGTACCTATAGCTTGAGTCGAACTACGAACGATTTCTATAAATAAAGAAAAAATTACTCTGCCCTAAGTCATCCTTCCCGTTTTCTTTACCTTGTGTAGTCGTAATATTTTGTTGATTCCAGCAAAATGTCCTTTGCCAATGAACTCAAAGATGGGCAGAGTGCCGACCACGTCCAGCACAAACCACTTGCTCCTCATTTGCTGTGATGATGTCTGCGCAAATGTTATTGGCACTCCTGCAAGTTAAGTCGTTTTTATTATGGCGAATTATTATTTACCCACACACTCTATCGCGAATGAAACCATTCAATTGCACGTGAAAGAGCGCGTGTATAAGAGGAAGAAGAAAGGAAAAACCACGCGCCGCGCACATCTGTTAAGCTCGCGAAGAAAATCGCGAGCGAAGACCGCGCTGCTTTCCCGCACGTAATTCTGTACGCACCTAAGAACGTGAGATAGAGTATGTCTGTAAAGGCGGCTAATGTCCTCAAATTCTACTAGCTTTATATGTGGCGCTCGCTAGGGAAATTTATACAATAAAATAATTTACTATGTCCTTCCTAAGATCAAAGTCAATACAAGGTTAACCGTGCGTCTACTGCGGAATCGGAATTTATGGACCGTTAGAATTTATCGAGTTTTACATTAGAGAAACATTACCTTCTTCCACATGGGCTCCGGTAGATAAATGTACGAAGTGATCCACTGTATACAACAGCGTCACTACGTAGTCCACAAATCGGAACTCTACCGGCACCGTCTTCATGTACACGAGGTAGTATGGGTGTGTCTGGCCATCAATCAATCAATTTATTTATTTGAAAACGTAGGTAATACAATGGTCTTATAATTTAAATTGTACGCGTTTCGCTACGTTCTGTCATTCAGTTTGGCATACAAATATTTTAAATAATTACATGATGTCAAATCTCAAATTATAAATATTCCATTACACATGAGCAGCAAACGCATTTTTGTATTGTTAGCCTGTACTGTCGCACTGCTGGGCAAAGGCCTACTTCAGTCATCTCTATCCCCTGGTTTGCGAGTCCAATTACTATCAAAGGCTCCTAGATCGTGTAGACGCAATTGTTTTTTTTTTATCTTTAAAAAGACAACTCCAGCACTAAGAATTGCTCTTGTGTTATGAGAACTTTCACAAACATACAGACAACGGATGTCATAGAATAACCTGACCTTAACTACTGCGCCACCAAGGCAGTTAAATGCGAATATTTACATAATATAGGATTTTAGGTCGAGGTCGGGAAAAAGTTTTTTAGTATTACTTGTAATAAAATCTTTTCTCAACACAAAAAAGCTCGATATTAGGTAACCTCGCGAGCTTACTGAAAGAAACCTAATGAACCGTGTACTCATTTGTGATTCTTGAAGCCAAAGACATTTTATTTCAAGTGCATACAAACTATGTATAATACGAAAAGACTTTTTTCCCGACCTAATATGACGCTTGTTATATCAAAAGGTGAAGACAATAAACCGTTAGTATACTTACAATACACACAGTAAGAATGAGAATAGCAATGAACGTGTTCCAAACTAGAAGTAGCGAGGACGAAGGCTGCAGGATGCAAGGGAACGTTGGTCGGAGACATATCGCGTCTGATTCGTCCTTCAGGGTGGAGTCCAGGCGCTGGAGCAAGAGAACAATAATGTTAATAACGTACAGAAACAACACAGACAAACCTCGGCAAGCGTAGCGCGGATCGATCTCTGAGGTTAAGTTACGCTTGCCGAGGTTGTTCTGTGGATGGGTGACCATCTTATACATATCGAGTTCCTCCATGTCTTCCGAAACATGGAGGAGATGTTTGTTACTGTACTGTAAGATGGTCACCCATCCACAGAACAACCTCGGCAAGCGTAGCTTAACCTCAGAGATCGATCCGTGCGGCTGCTGTTAACTAAGCCATGAAAATTAATTATGTCATAAGGAAGAAATATATAGGTATAATATAATAATTAAATGCAACTCACATTCCTCATGATATAACAGTTAGCGATCTCGAGGAACACGTCGGTGCTGGCGAGGAGCGGGTGTCCATTGGCGTCCTTCATCTCCTTCAGCGCCAGCAGGTTGCGATTGAAGTGCAGAATACTGCTTTTGTGACTGTGGGAGTATATCATCATTATTAATTGATTGGTAAGTTGAAGGTGGGTAGTAACCGTCTCTCTCTAACCTAATAAACCTCAGCAAAGACAGCATCAAGAAAATACTTGGTGATTTCACAGGACACTACGGCACGAACTACATGTTAAATAAAATAGGTGCCATAGATGACCCTAAATGCAGGCACTGCAATGAAGAAGCAGAAACCATGAAACACATACTGTGCGAGTGTGATGCTTTAGGAAGGAAAAGAATGGATCTTCTAGGATGCGGTTACCCTAAACCAGAAGACTACAGGCTGCTTCCGGTGGGGTGCATAGCAAAACTGATAAGTTTTGCCCTGCCCCCCAACGTTTAGAGTAGCAAAGGAGGGGGTGACACAAAGGATCAGGAATGGTCGAAGTGTCAGCCAGGCATTAACTGGCACCCCCACCCCTAAGATAAGATAAGATAAGAACCGTCTCTCTCTCTCTCATCGTATGGTTGGTGGTGAACCTTGTATCAAAGTTGTTTAAGCCGCCCGAAAGCCTTTGACATGGCTTAACGACTGTTATCTTAACTGACAACAACCGGGACCGAGTTTTGATAAGAAACTCTCTACTTCCCTGAAAATCAAAAAGAGCTTGACCTAAGAAATATATTTTTTTATTATTTTGACTTTACATTTTACATTGAAATAAAAGTAATTCGATAAAATACTAACATGGCACCAACAGGAACCTTCATAGAGTAATGACGTCTTACTTTTAAAATATGGTCCTGTAACAAACCACACATTACACATACCTAACCTTAAACATTACGTCGAGTTTGACGGCCTCCGTGGCGCAGTGGTTAAGGCGGTTCCTATGCCGGTATATTCCCAGTTGTCCACTCTAACACTGTCCCCCGGGGTGACAACTGGAAATAAAAGTAGGAAGAAAATTCCCAGTTGTCACCCCGGGGTGACAGCCATGAAAAATACCATTGCGTTGGGATGCCGTAGTTTCGATTCCCACGCGGGACAATGATTTGTGTGTGACCCACAAATAGTCGTTTCGGGTCTGGTTGTACTTTGCGTCCGTTGTTTCTATGTTTGTAAAAGTCCCCGCAACACAAGAGCAATACTTAATACGGGAGTTGTTTTTAAAAATAGAGAATTTAAAAGACAATCATAACGTTCTAACAGAAAAAGCAGCCAGTATGGGGAGCAATTCTTAATGCGGGAGTTATTTTTTAAAAATAGAGAATTTAAAAGAAAATAGCTAACGAACAGAAAAAGCAGCCAGTATAGGTCCAGCATTGTCCTGACTGACGGAATGCTTGTTAACGATGCGCCACATGTCAGCCGCATGTAGCACATGAGCGGTGCAGAATGTGGCCGCTCTGACGGCGGTGTGAGACCTGCCTAGCGCCGCTGCAGCCGCCCCACCGCATGGAGTCAGGATCGTGCCGCGTGTGAACCGCAAGATTGCTGTTATGTCATCTTCTGCTGTTAGCATCTGAGTTAAGAAGTCGACATAGGCATATCATTAGGTGAGCTGCTAAACTTCCACTCAGTCATTTGATTCCACACGTAACGGTAACGAAATAACTGAAACATACTTATTTACTTCTAAATACAGTATGTATTAGATTATAGATACATTAACAACCAGGCTCGGAACAGATACTCATACTCATCACACAAATATTTGTCTGTAAAGTTGTTTGTAAAGTTTTCAGGTTGATTTAGGTCATTTTAAGTGATTGTTATAACAATACGAGTATATGCTTCGTATGTCGAAAAATGCAGGCGGAGTTGCCAGAAATACATGCAATTTTCCCCTCTGTTTTACTATTGTAGTTTCACGTTATATGGGGCCAGCTTATTGCCGTCCGATTCGAGACTCAAGCCTCAGACCATTTCTATCACTACAATTATTTAGGCTTTCTACATTTTCATGTGTTTCATGTGTGAAAATAACAAGTTCTTACCTCGACATCGCCATACGTAATGTAAATGATGGCAGATTTCTTCGCGTTACGTTCTATAATCGCGTCTCCGGGGATGTAGTGGATCGTCTCCATCTTCTTCGCTAACTCTGATAAAAACTGGTACGAGAGATCTCTAAGGATCCGGGACTGAAATAGAGGTATAAAGATAGTGATAATGATTTTACATCTCAAGGATTTAGTAAATATTTCATGGAGGAGCAAATAAATGTAAGCACCATAGTTAATGGACGATGGTTTTTCACGTGGCATTTATAATCCATGTTGTTAATATATTGTGGAGACGCGAACAGCAATACCTTGATTGTTGAGAACAATTATTTTAGTTTTTAGGGTTGGACGCATGGGTCCTCGAAACAAGGCATTGAATCACAATCCACTCTTGGTTATTGACAGAGGGTATCAGCGATCAAGCAGATTATGATTTAAAAAATCTGGAGAAAGTTTCGTGGAGAAGCCTAGAGCAAGATAATTAAATCTATACTTATATTATAAAGCTGAAGAGTTTGTTTATTGGTTTGAACGCGCTAATCTCAGGAACTACTGATCAGATTTGCAAGATTCCTTCAGTGTTAAAAAGTCCGTTTATCGAGGAAGGCTATATATTATCACGCTACGACCAATAAGAGCAGACCACCAGTAAAAAATGTTACAAAAACGGGGGAAAATTATGACCCATTCTCTCTTATGTGACGCAAGCGAAGTTGCGCGAGTCAGCTAAATAGCAAGATAAGATCCTTACCTTCTGTGTAGCTTCGAAGTAGATATCAGTATAGACGGTGGCTGGTAGTGTCGGCGGGAAGGTCGGTAGCAGCTGTGTCTCGGAGACAGCTCGTTGTTTGTGCCAGTACATCTGATAGAACTTCTTCACCTTCTCGCGGAGAGAGACTGGGACGTGAGAGTCTTTCTGGAATATAACCACTTGATCAGACTGGTAATAGTTACGTAGTAGTATTGTTTCATTTTTGATGCGAGTGAAGAGTGGTGCTAATTATTTTTTAATTTTAGTTTTTCTCCAAAACTGACAAGAGCGATAAAGAGATGTTATGTAGCTTTAGTACTAACTTATTATTATAAATCACAATACTTCCGACTACCCCCATATGATATTATTTTAGTTGAAATAACTTGGCAGAGCGTAACAATGCATTTTCTATTTGTACCTACATGTACATATATTATGAGGTTGTGGAGGTATATGTAATCCCTGCTTTGTCAAGTTTCTTGCCTGTACAAAATTTTGCATCTAATACATTCAAAAGTTACATTAGCACAGCAATTTCTCTCTGATTACTTTCCTTAGCGGGGTAATTATATCTAATATAATAATAACACTTACCATATCCTTGATGATGAGCCGGTACCTCGATCGGAAGGTCTCCTCAGGGCTCATATACAGGCTGATGACGAGCGACAGCGTGGCCACGGCCGCGCCCGTCACCGCCAGACAGCCAGACAGCATCACGAACAAACATGTGATGCGCTCTATATCGTTCTGAGGGAACACTGGCATCCTGTATAGAAAGGTCACTTGATTGAGGGTAGGTGGATAAATGAGACACTTGAATTGTAAAAATACCCACCTTTCGTACCGGCTAATTTTACAAAATGTAACTTTGATTTAAAATAAATTAGAGGAGTTATTATTTGAACTAAATGAATGATTTATCATGCATTTCGTTCAAATACCAATGCGTGAGAAGTAAGAGTGCGTTTCGATTCTGAGTATCTCACGACCGTTAAATAATTAAATCTAAACAAAAACTATAGGCGGATCTATAGGCTTGAGGCTTCGAACTGAAAGCCCTACTTTTCACTTTCAATCCTAAATCCTTATATACAGTAGTCGATGAAGACTATTTAAAATAACCTGTCAAGTAACTGGGCAAGTACCTGAGAAAAATAGATAAGGGTTAATATCAATAGTGATAGTCTCGTTACCCAATAGGTATAAACATCTTGTTAACAGTGTACAGAGCTCGCAGAAACTTGCTGGCGTTATGCTCATCATCAGTGCTCATCTGCGTCAGCTGCCAGCCGTAGTTCGGCGGCGGTTCATACGACGAACGACGGAAAAAGTCAAAGTGTTGCAGCTACGAACGAACAGAACAACATTTTAACTATTATGTTCAGTTAAATACACAGCTTCTTTACTATTTCGCTAGGCAATAGTTTCTTTATGTAGTTATTATTTTCAGCTTAATTCAATTAAAACATATTTTACAGTGTCCTCAGGATTTCTAGAATAGAGGACACAAACACTGTTAAAACAACACTTACTTTTCAACCTAGATGATATTGCTAAGAATTTTTAAACAGGCGCTTGGCTTGAAGCACTTCTTCTAACATTTTTATTTTAATGTGCTATGTATGTACAAAGTAAGTACTAACGTGGTCAATATGAAGCCAGATCCACGCCCATGTGATTCTCAATACCATGAATATGTAACAATACTTCAACGTCGTACCGAGAATACTTCCTTTCAAATTGTAGTCGTTTAAAGACCCTAAAATAAGCAAGCATAATGGGATTTCATTGTTTAGTGGCAAGATACAGTTTTATAATAAGAGAACCTAGCAGATAACATACATAAACAGATCTTTTTTTTAATCGTCCTTCTCAGAACAAACAAATTGGTACCGGATTTGATTAAAATTCATAAAGATTCTTAGTGTTGCATTAAACCTGATAAAGGGTAAAATAATTGTTTCAAAGCGCCTGCACAAAAAATTATAGCAAAATGCTATTTTATCTGAGTTCGCGATATAAGTAAGAGTAGAAAACTTACACAAGTATTTGAAGGGTCTATGAAGACGAACATAATAACAGCCAAGTTTATAGGTAGATCTTCTGGCGACGTAGTGAGAGTACGAGCCCAAGTCTATGAGGTAGCCGACTGAAAACATATTCTTTTTTTTATTACTCGTAAACTGTGATCGTTAGCTTATCTTTACACGATGAAAAAAGAAGTAATACTTTCTACTCTTTGTAATATTTCCTATCAATTTTAATTTCATTTGAAGACCAAACTACTATTTGGGTATCACACATACTATTTCTTCCACGTGGCAATCGAAACCACGACCTCCCAAAGCCGTAGTTGTGGCGCGGCGACCGTCCTACCCATTGTGGCACGAAAGCCATGCATTCTATACTTACATACTTAAGAGAACTCACAAAATAATCACTACCAACACGCATTTCACCAGTGTTACAGAATACAACATGGAATCTATCACCTGTATCTATCATTTCTCTATATAAGCTCACAGAAGATCTTATCCTATCCTAAAAGTAAAAAAATAAAGTCTCTATATAAGCTTATAGAAGATCTCATCTTATCCTAAACGTTAAAAAATAAAGAGGTCCAACTAACTGACAACCCAGCAAGTAATATCATTGCTCTCCAGTTCCGACACGGTCCTATACCCAAGCGCGAACACATGCATGGCGTAAGAGATGTTGTACACCACATCCAGCATGTCGAAGTAGATGCACTGCACGCCAGCAGCCACCAGGACGATGGCCACGAGGACCGCGCCGCAGATGAAGCTGTTCCAGAGCGTGTTGTCTGGCAGGTCACGGTACCAGCTCACGAAGCGCTCTCGAGTCCACCAGGGAGGGTATAGGATCTAGGACAAAGTGATTAGAGGAGAAAGGCACAAAGCCCTCTCTAGGTTGAGCCTCAATAAGGCAAGATGTATGTGGGGAGCACTGGTGTGTTTTTAAGGTCCCAGAGCTCCTCCATCCAAACATCAAAGAACCTCAGTCCTTTGATGTTTGGATGGAGTACCTCAGTACAGTACCTCAGTCTGTTGTATAAACAGTTGGAACTCAATATTAGTATGAGAGCCTCGAGCGCTGCCTCTCGCGGTGCTCACATAACGCGTCGAGGTGCGGGAAGTCGCGCTTGAACTACGCCTAAAGTTCCACGTCATTATGGACTCAACTACTACCAATCTAAATATGGTAACTTGTTGAAACTATAGGTCTTCTAGAAGGTAGTAGTATTAAGGGTCTTTAGGAGCCCTTTGTCGATTAAAAAGTGCAAGTTTTGATGCTGCAATGTCACTTTGACCGCGAAATGATTTTGACAAGTTTCGTAGTTTCGAAGAATAAGTTATGCTTTGAAGAAAGAGTTTTTACTTGGAAAATTCGTTTGTTTTAAATAGCTCTCATTGTTATTTGTTAGAAATAAAAATGCAGTAATAATTGTATGTACATTTATTTTATTAATTACAAAATTACATTATCAATATCACAAAAATCTTATTTAAACAAAATAACAAAGTTAATTACAAACAACTTAAAACTCACTAAGTATACAGAAGTAGCACCGAAAGCGAAGCGAAGGCGGGATTTCTTCGCCTCCATTACGCCATTGGCTTTTGGCCGACATAGCCAGTAAAAATACGACGGTTTTACAATATGAATATTATCAACTATGAGCGAATTTATTTTGGTTTCAACCTTCAATGAATCTAAAAGTTTCGCATTTAGCACCGCTCTGATTTGACATACCGTTGACGATCCGCCGTATAAGATCTTAAAAAAGAGATAGCACTATCAAGTCTTTATAGCATTATCCCTTTCTTACAAGAAAGTTGCTTCGTGAATGGCCTAGCATAAAATTCAAAAGTCTGAACACCTGTCCTACTAATAAACGACGTATTAACTCTGATTAGTTAAACAATGTATTGTCAGTTTCAATCAAGTTTGAAACTGTATATGAGTGAATAAGACAAAACAGTTATCTCAGCTTACACAACGTTTATTAGTGAGACAGATAATAATTATTTGGGAATAAAAACATAATCTCTACAACTAACATTGTACTATTTAACAGATTTTGGTGGGCAGCGGTCAGTTGGCTTTGATCTTCGCGTTGTGAAGGTACTCCTGACGGAAGCCCTCGTTCATGTGAGCACCGATCTTCGTTCGCATCCAGACTGGTACGAATTTGATCAGACCATACTGTAAAGCAAAAAAAAAAATTTAATTATAGTTTGGTTTGGGAGGAAAGAGGGAAGGCCTTTGCCAAGCAGTGGGACACATAAAGGGGTTATCGAAAAATTAAGAGAAATGATTTTCTAAGATTTTTTTTGGGGTTTCTCCCGTATAAAATGTTGTGTTGATCTTTGAAGAAGGTTATTGTGTATTTTCGCGAATTCAAAAGCAGCATTTAGACTTTTTTGTTAAGAATTTTCCGGTATAGGGATCTTTTCTATCAATCGTGGAGATTTTTCCATATCAAAACTCTATAAAACTGCAACTATCCATCGAAACAAAATCAAGAACTTAACCAGTTTTATAAGAACAACATTACTGCAAAGGATTCCCCGGTGGCAGTCTATCTATCTAAAAAATAACGGCGCAAGAAACTAAAAAACGGGAAGAGCCCTTTGAGAAAAGTAGATATATGTAATGATAAATGATAACTAACCTGTATTCCATGCAGCCAGTAGCCAGTAGTATCCTGAACCCTACCGAGGGTAGAGACGGCAGACCTGGCATAGGTAGCCGCGTCAGGCACCAGCAGATTTCCATCCAGGATCCTCTGAGAGAACGCGTTGATCTTCGTGGAGACGAACAGCGGCGCGAGGTGCTGGATGTAGATGCTTTTTGAGGAGTACTCCTCGCGGATGGCGTGAGTGAAGCTGTGGATGTATGCCTGCAAGATAAAAAATAAATGAGTTTATCAGCTGATGGGAGAATTATCTTTGTTTCAAATGCCAACTGTTTTTATAATGCCGTATTGATTTTATGTAGTCTTGGAACGACTTTTATCCTATTCGCCATATTTTTGATGTGACCAGTGTCTTGAGCTCGATTTCCACATAACACTTGCCAATTAGCTGTATCATGGCGTCGCTTCGCATCTATTCTATCATTCCTAATGTATCGAATTGTTACATATTACAATAATTATCAAAGGTAGTAATTTCCGAAGGTACTCTATATGTCAAAGCAATAAATGTCCTCTTTAACGGAGTCTTTTGACAACTTTCGATAAATAAAATTGTCTTCACAAAAGCCACATTATCAGATTTAAAAATCATTACAAATTCTCACCTTAGTAGCAGCATACACAGTCATCAGCGGCAGCGGCTGGAGCTCGGACCCTGAGGACACGTTGACGACAGCCCCGCTGCCCCGCGCCACCATGGCGGGCAGCACCAGCCGCGTCATGGCCGTCACCGCGCCCACGTTCACGTTGATCAGCTCCCACGACTTGGAGGGGGGCACCTCGCATAGTGGCATCGGGTATTCGTATTGTACGCCTACGTTGTTTACTGGAAGATGAGGGTAAGATTGTTGAAACAATATGGTTTATAAAGTTTAAAACGATAACTTTTAGATGGTGTCTTTTACAATAAATCTAAATTTTCTTTATTTTCTTTTTTATCGAATTTTTAAATTCATGAAAAATAGTTATTTTTTGTGCATTTTTGTGTCTGTCGAAATGTAAGTTAGCAATTATTCTGGAAAATATAGGAATCTCTGATGGACTGTAGTTTCGACTGATTAGCACTAGAAAAAATGCGACATATATATATTTTTTGGCATATTTTATTGAATTCTTTACTATTGACGGAATTAGGCATAAAGCTAGGATAGCCACGAAGCTAAACGAAAAGCCTCTCGTATCTTGAATACACGTCAGTCATTCTAGCCATGACAAGTCAGTTGCAACAATGATTTAGAAAAACGGTCAATCTTTTGTCACGCAAATTACCGGCTCCTTCTTCTCACATATGCAATAATGACTGTTCATATTCCATGAGCAGTCTGGTTTAGTTATTTATATGATACTTACCAAGTATACCGATGGGAATGTCTTTCAGCTCTGCCTCAATGTGAGAGTATATTTCAGCACCCTTGCTGAAATCTGCCACCACTATCTTTGTCTTCACACTGTGCTCTTTTTCTGTAACATAAATAAATGAAGTATATAATATAGCCTCAAAAGATCGATTGATTACGAAAAGGTGTATTGCGATCTATGCGAGATGCGAGATCTGGGGGCACGGCAGTGCCCCCGCAAGTCGAGCAAAAAAAAGCGGCACGGCCGTACCATCTTTTCTCGAAGCAATTCAGGCCATTTTCGACCCCCTATAATTTCGTTGTGGATAAAACAAGAAGCCTGAATTTTTAGCGACTTATCAGTCATTGTATGAACACGGTATATTGAAAATTTCAGTCAATTTGAACCAGTACTTTAAGAATGACAACTTGTTAAAGTTTTGAATTTTGTCACTCACTGATTCACTGACTCACTGACTCACCGATCATCAAAAGTCTAAGGCATTTCTAGCAGACTTAGAAGCTTCAAATTTAGAATACAAATAGAATTTAGTATCTTAATCATGGGAAAATTTCAATATTTTCTAATTTCAGTCCAGTTTTCTAAATACATTAACTGCAAGAATAACTTTGTAATCTTATACATTTATATAGGATTACAAGGTTACATTTGCAGTTAATGAATTATTTATTACTGTAGTATAATAGAAAATAATAGGTGTACATAGGTACCTACTGTATGAGGCATAACTTAAGGGTGTTTAGCCTATGAAACTGAACAACATTTCAATAGGAAAATATGTTGAATTATGAAAAAAATAACCGTCTTTCCATACAAATTGGACTTATGTTCGCTTTACAAAAAGAAGTGAGATGCCATCAAAAACATCCTGTAAAAAACCTCAAGTCTCGCAGCGTAAAAAGTGGTGAGATCTATGTAATACCAAGTCGATTAATCTGTTTAGTCTCTACTGAAAGGACCTTCTGTCTTAAGTTATTACATAAGTTATTATCATGCCAATATTAAAAATATTTCACGTTTAAAACAAATAAATCGACTTGGTCATCGCATGAAAACACAAATTCGCCATTAAAATATCAGCAGCATTAATTTCTTTAAGATACTCATCTCGATCATTGTATTCGGAAGGACCCTAGTGAGGAATTCGGTTGCTGGCCCGTCGTGCTGTGCAGTGTGGTACATACTAATAATCAAATCATGCGATGGCCAGGTCGATTTATTTGTTTTAAACGTAAAATATTTTTAATATTGGCATGATAATAACTTATGTAATAACTTAAGACAGAAGGTCCTTTCAGTAGAGACTAAACAGATTAATCGACTTGGTATTACATAGATCTCACCACTTTTTACGCTGCGAGACTTGAGGTTTTTTACAGGATGTTTTTGATGGCATCTTATATTCCGAAAAAGGTTTACTTTCGCAACAAAAGCTAGCAAGCAACCAATAAAAGCTAGTACGATGCATGACTAATGCAATAATTTCCAGAATTAAAGAGATAGAGAAACTTAGATGAAATCTGCAACTTATTCGAAATATTGCAACGATTTTGAATTCTTCTCAGTACATAAAAGTAACAATAGCGTCGATGTGACACAATCAATCTAAACGATGCATTGTTTTGTAAGATGCATACGTGGGCCATACGTGACGAGGACACAGCGAAAATCATAAGTATAAACAATATTATGCCAGCGACGCAAAGTAACATTTATTGAAGGCATGCAAAGTTCCCAACCCGCACTTGGCCAGCGTGGTCGACTCTTGGCCTAACCACTCCCTCATCACGGGAGAAGACCCTTGCCCAGCAGTGGGACATTAATGAGTTAAATTTATTTATTTATTACTATGCCAGCGAGACAAATAATATCTTGACTGGAATTAGGATAGGCTTTAGGGAAGGGATAGGCCTTGAAAGCTCCACACTGATTAATGTGAGGATTGGGGACTTTCCTTTCCAGAAATATTTCAAAGACCTTTCAGACATGTGACAATAGTTATTTCTGTATAAATGGTTGTTCTGTCCCATCAGGTACTTTTTTTGGAGACAAATGTGTATATCACTCAAGCTATCACTGCTCCACCGTACATAAAACGTAGTTATTTGCAATTGAAAACCAATTGTAGTATTGCGCAGATGCTATCGCTAGGATTCTGCAAGACACGCAAAGATATAATTGAGTTAAACTTTTGCAGAAACGATTAGTTTTGATGATTGAGACATTGCAGTATTTGTAATTCTTTTAGATTAAGATAAAAATATTGACTAAGTTTTAAAAAGCGTTTCGTATCGGAACTTAATACTTTTATTAATGGCTTAAGTTGCTCACCAATTAGATTTAAATGCAGTTTTTTCAGGGGTAATTGAAACAGCATACTGTAGAGTCACTAGCGTATAGAATGTGATACCTGCATTTGGCCGGAATGTTAGGTTTTCCCATTAAGAGAATAGCTTGACTATTCGCAAAATGTAGGGAGCAACGTACGTGCCTATTACTGCACCATTCAAAATATATTATGTATGTAAGATTTCCACCAAAGGTTTTATTTTCCTTAATACGCAGACAACCGTCAAAACAATCATAATTTATGATAAATTATTCTCTCCGTACAAATACCGAATAATTCTCATCAAAAACATGTGCCCTCAGTAAACTCACGACTCCCAATATTGACATGAGTTATAGAATAAAATTGTACTTCGTTGTTCAAACTGCTTGTTCTATCAATATTTGTCGCGCAGTTCTTATGGCTAGTTGAGAAAACAATTACGTAATAAATTACTTCCTTACTGTTGTCGTTACTCTTCAATGTGTATGTCTTATAAACATGGTTTTATTTATTTCCTAGAACATTATAAATTGGTATGTACATACATGAATAATGTGTTTCAAAATCAATTTTGTAATTCATTCCCAAATCTTAATATTAATTATGAAATTTGATAAAATTCAGACAGAATGACTAATCGTTTTCTCATAACAAGCTGCAATGCTAAAAAATAGGTGAGCCAAACAACACTCTACATAATATTGAACTTTCGTGACAGCCCGGAGCCACATACTACTATTCAATTAAACCAACGCTTTAAATTTTCAGGACAAAAATGTCTGGATAATATACCTACTCTTTAAAAAAATAAAAATATTTGTGTGACTCCAATGGAATACATTCACATGAAAATTCATTTGAATTACAAATAACGTAATGTCTTAAACAAATGTTGAAAGCTACTTATTGCTTTTTCTTTATAAGTACAAGAGATAGTTCATAAAGTTTCCTTAGTTGTACATAATAGGAAGCAATAAAGTAATGTAGCTCTCTGTATCATTTACATAAGTAATTGTAGCAAACGACGGTAATGTGCAATACTGAGCAGAATTATACTAGATTTATTGTTTCCCTGCAGACTGTTTTATTACCATTACTGTTTATAAATACATCAATCATTTAAAGATTTCAGAAATTCCTCATCGGTCGTAAACGATCTGTGGGTTAAGCAAACCTTGGCGCGGTCATTCCATAGATGGGTGACCGCAAAGTGGTATTTGAACTGGGCTTCTCTGTGCTTCGGAGGGCACGTAAAAAGTCGGTCTCGGTTGTTGTCAATTAAGATAGCAGTCGTTAAGCCATGTCAAAGGCCTTTCGGACGGCTTGAACAACTTTGACACTAGGTTGACCAATAACCATACGATTAGTAGTAGGAAGGGGCTTAGGTATACATATCAGTCTAGTCTAGCAAGGGTTAATGAGGATTATTTTATTTATGTTTACCGACTCAAAAAAGGAGGAAATTCTTAATTCGTCGGATTCTTTTTTTATATCAGAAAAACGATAAGATATTTTTACATGCCATATGCATTTAAAATATTAAAATTACTTCCTGATCCTCAGTTTACCTATATTATAGTCTTATTATAATGAGATGTAAAGTTGTAAGACAGAAATATAAATAAATCTAATAGCTTGAAACGTAAATTAATATTGGTATTAGGTACACAAGAACAATGTTTGCAATAGCGAATTATACGAACTTTGTGCAAGCATTGAATCATCTTAGATCTATAATTTTTAGAATTACTGGCCATTCTAAGACAAGAAACGTCTTTCAACATGCTTGTGCAGCACAATAAACAATTTTCAGCAAGAGACAATATATCCTTTTTTGATAGCTCACCATTTATTATGCGTATATAGTAAAATAATACATTTTGGAACTCAAATAGCGCGTCAAAATACATAAGTTAAAATACGTAAATAATAAATACATAATACATACATACACACATATTCGGTTCAGCAATATTTATTGAACAACAACTTGACTCGTTTCCTTGTGCCGATCGGATTCTACACATATTCAGGTTTGCCACCCAGCTAGGCCGATTAATGCCAATGTGTGTAGCAATCCTAAGCAAGCATCCCATGGAAGCTTCTTATTTAAATATCAGAAAAGGATCCATTCTGGAAAGTCTTGTCTAAATAAAAAAAGGAAGTTTACTTACCGATCTCAGTGGCTACTGTCTTCAATTTCTCAGGGTTGCGGCTGATGATGACCAGGTTGATCCCTCTCCGCGCCAGCTCTTTCGCGTACTGCTTGCCAATGCCATCAGTACCGCCGGTCACCACTTAAAATAACAAGGAAATAGTTTAATACGCAAGTTTATTAATAAATACTTGTGAGACTAACTGGATACAGTCTGAAAGAAAAACTAGATATGAGTGAGTGCTCGATTTTTTTGAAACTAACAATAATTATGGACGGACTCAAGGCCTAACCCCCTCCCTCGTTTGGGAGGTGACCCTTGTCTAGCAAGTGGACAAAAATGTAAAAAATGAAGAAATTATACAATTTCAGAAGACCTTTGCTAAAGACTTAAATAAAAAAGAGTATAATATTGCCATAGCATGATGATCACAATATTCTATGGAGCCTTTACAGTTATATGTATTTGGCATATGGCATATAGCATAGTAGCTAGGTTAGATAATCAAAATATTTAACCACGTACATTACTTACGAATAAAATAAGTTCAAAAGTGATCGTTATAACATACCCTCTATTTAATTCAACAGTTCATACATAAAATTAAATAGCTTAACAACTTATTTCTCAAATGCATAATAAATTGCATAAAAGCAGTTACACTTGACCAATTTTTAAATATTTTTATTATATTACGTTTACGTACAATCATTAATTGAACTGTAACGTTCACGGTCCCAACAAACTTTTATGCAGTCACTAAACTAATGTAATTGCTTTGATAAGGTCGTATATATATTATACATACATAATCGTTACAGCTTTTCGATTAATTATGTTTTATTGTTATACAATTATTTTTAAGTGTAGACCAATTAGCCAATTGCAAGTATACGTAAACAATAATATATTTTGTAACATCGTGATCAATGTCTCTTAAGAAATTTTTAATACCAGCGCTCTGGCCACAATTTTTATTATCTAAATGTATTAAAGCTTAAGTAATATATTCGTGTCTTGTTTTTTTAACTTGTATCTTATTTTTCACCTTGTTCATTGATCTCTGCCTGCCCTTGTATACCAGTACAAATGTAGGGACGAGTGAATATTGCTGTCAAAACGACCACAAAAATGTTTACTAACATAGTTACGTGTTAGTAATTCCGTACGTAATTGTGATTACGTGTATATAATAAAAAGGAAATATTTGATTTCTCTATGAAATATAGAAGCATTATTTACATTGTATTGTCATTCTACATATTGCCATACGGGGCGAAAATAAAAGGTTTCTTGTCCTTTTTATATTCACAACAAGTTATTCCGACCTTTGGTAACGACTCTATCAAAATAGCATGTAAAAAGAAATACATAAAACTGGATATAAATGTATTTTCTTAATTACATACACGGTATTATTTTTGTTCTTTCTCTGTGTTTGCTGAGTTCGACTGCGGTACTATAGTACTTACTTATTATTCTGTGACTGCGGTCTAGAATATAAACGTTTAAGTTAATAGTTTCCTTTTACGTCAACCGAACAATATACTCTTTTTATGCCAAAAAAATCAGGAAATTGAAGCGTTTACTCGGCTTATTTAGCCAACAATCACTATAGGAAATTTACATACCAGAACCTAGTTAAAACTAAAGTAGGTACCTTCTTGTTAAAAGTCATTTTTTTTAGGATAAACATGCTTTACTTTTGCTATACATTTTCTATTTAAATGCATGCAAATGCGATGTTCCATGGCCCTAAAACTATATAAAGCGAGAAAGACTAGAATCTTACGGTATAAGATTAGTTCTGCTAAGCCTTTCTTCTAACTATGTTGGACTCGGCTTACTGTCTCACCGGATTGCAGCTGGATCCCAGTATTTTACATGGAGCGACTGCCTATCGGCCCTGCACAGCCCAGAACGCCGCTATTCTGTCTCGCCACAGTATCAAATATACGCAGATTATACTAACACCTTCATTACTTTGTTTCTCGCAAACAGAGATTTGGTAATATAAATAAAATAAAACTAAATAAACACTATTTACCATTATGCTATAACACGGAGTAACAAATCAAAGTTCATGATCGCGAACTCGGCCTATATGTAGAAAGTGACCGACCTTCAAGACTCGTCGATTGAATACGCAACAAACTTACTGTAAACATTTACGTAATAAATGTACCGTCTTTGTATCACTTGTGTAGCTCATTTGATTACTGTAATTGGTTGTTTGATATTTATTTCAATGTGTATAAAACAAAGCAACCCACGGCGTCTGTCTTTTCGCGAAAAACTCAAAATTTAAAACAAAGATTTGGCCCAAACAATGGCTTTCGGGTCCTCTTATTTGTAGTTGTTTTCAATTATTATTGTTTAGAGGAGTTCATACAATTTGGATTTTGAAAATCTACATACAACATATTATTATCGAGTTATGACCAGATAAACTCGTCCAAATTAAAGGCGATTTTAGACCTTGTTCTTACGTATGAAGCTATTTTTATTAGGGACGCGGTAAATTGTCTCAAATAGCTTTAAGACGGGAGAGTGGTTTTGGGAGAACGGCAATTAACATATAGCGCGAATGAAATTGAATGCCAAGAATATATAATGTTGCAGTCAAAACTCTTAACCAGTTAAAACTACTATTGACTATCGAAATCAGTCAAAACTACTTTTGAATATACAGGTTGGTCAAAAGTTATACGAATAGCATATTTCTAACTGACCGTGCCAAAGTTTATAGAAACTAATAAAGTTACACCATCGTTGTGGTTATCTACGATTACCGAAAGTGTTATGTCTCAAGTCACAAGATGAGGCAACAGATGTGTCAGATATATACAGAATGTAACACAAGGCCGTGTACGGGATTTAGGAAAGTCTATTACGATTTGATTCATTGTAGGCTCTGGTTAGTTTAGTAATACGTGTCAGTAATTAAAATTTTGTTCGTATGTGATCGTTTTGGTAGCAATAACCTCCAAAGCATGTTGGTGCGCAAATATAAATTGTCAATATGCTAAACAACAACGTGCTAAAGATGAATGTAAACAAATAACGTCCGGATTACTACATCAATAATTAGTATGGCATTGCAGTTAGCACCTACTAATAAATAAATAAAAAATAAAAAATTTATAAAAAGTTACAAACGTGTAAACGATTTTGAAAAAAATGTTACGAAACTTCAATTTAGGCATCAATGTACTGTCCCACTGCTGGGCATGGGTCTCCTTCCGTAATGAGAGAGTGGTTAGGTGCTACCTATTTGGTATTTTGTATACCTATTAGGTATACATCTTTAAAAAAACACGCAATTAATTTTGAAAATTGAATTTCTAAACATCAACTATGATGTTTCGTTGTGTTTCGTGGGTGCACGCGCATCGCAACTAATGGTTTGTTGCGCAAACGCATTTCGCGTGCGAGCCGCGAGGTTCAATGTTGAGTTGTTTTATAATATTATATTGTAATAGTTTCCGTGCCACTTTGATTATATACGGATGCATCGTTATGTAATATGTTGGCAATAAGTTTACTAAGACTATATACATTCGCATCTCAATATATATCCATAAGAATTCCCTTTTTCTTTTAATATGCTGTGATTTTGTCATGGTAGAAACTTTCATAGTGTGAATCACTTACAATAGTTTTATACATATATGGCACTTTTGTTTAGAAACTGTTTGAGAAAGGATGTCTTAACTCCATTTACTTTCTTTAAAAAAACGATTCTAGACTAGTCTTTATTTATTACCGAACGTACGACTGTTGATTGGCCGTACAAATTGAATCGGGTAACGAAATCTCTTGATAGCTTTACTCAAATACAAGAATCTTGCAATAGCAGATGTAAAAAATTACATAACTAATGCATGAAAACTTTTTCAGAAATGCTACAATTACTTCCCAGTTACGTGATTTACGAGTTGATTGGAAAGCTTTATGAGTCTTGCATGTGCTCTAGATGAGAAATAGGTAATTTATTGCAGTTTATTGCTTTTTATCACACGCTGGCAGTACTCTCTATAGTTAGGGTAGCTTCCTGACTGTAATGTTATGTCAGATGAGCATAATATCTGTAAAGGATCGTTAACCTTTCCTTTGCGAAAAGTATAGTCTCGAAATTTGCGCGACAGTCGGAAATGTACAACAGATTACCGCATTATTTAGGTCACAAAGTTATGTTATATCACTTTAATCGTCAATTTACATTACCTTATTCTCTGCTACTAAATAGAATGTTATATCAAAAAAAGAAGAAAGAATTCATAACTATAGAATACAACAGTACAGCAACAGAATTGGACTACTAAAGTCCTAAGTTGTAATTAAACTACGATTAATAAATAGATTTGCTCTTATTTCACCGGATGTATTAAAGCGGAACCTATCTTAATAACCCATTAAGACATAACGATCATACAATTGACGTGTATAATAATAGTCTAAATACAAATACAAGAGACCTTGGCCGAGTTATTAAGATATGTGCATTGTTTGAAAATTATAGGTGCCAAAATTACATGTGTATTTGTATCGGTAGTTGAATGTTGGTTGTAAGGTCTTGGGTTTGATTCCGGGGTACTTATACTTAGAAGTACTCTTGGAAGTTGCCCAGAATTTATGTAATGAGAGCTTGTAAGCCTAATTAAGTGACTATTATTTTATAAGCCTCATGCTTTATTTAACAAATATTTTATTCAAAAAAATACTATAGTAATACGATTCCTCTGCTTATTTGTTGGTCTTGTCGAACTAAGGTTATTATTATAACAAGAGTTTTTTGGCAAAAGAAAATAAAAGTCGTCAATTAATATTTTATTTGTCGTCTAAGTATGTAGCCTTAAAACAGGCTAAGATTTGAGAAGAGACACCTAAAAAAATCTAGATTTGGTTTAAAACTGACCTTAATATTCATGAATTCACGGAAAAATAGCGCGCCATATAAAATTATAGGCCAAATTTTCCTTGGCCCAGATCATAACTGCCAACATTGTTAGCGTAAATGATAGGTGCCAAAACCGCATAGAACCTGTAATAACTAAATAAGTGAGAAAACACTGAGATTAACCACAGCACCTTAGTGTAAAAAGAGTTTGAAGGACAGAGTTTAATGGCTAGTTATATTTGTAATTGTGAAATGTTGAGCAAGAAATTTAAACTGTTGTAAACTGTGATGATGTTGTCTAAAACGTTTTGTATAAGTAATCGATTTATTTTACTTTTGCCCGCGGCATTGCATATTTGTCTAGAGATGGTCTGGTGTAGCATGCCTGGATAAAATAAGCATAGGATCGAGAAGCGTTCTTCAGGCAAACTGAAAGGCCTAACTATTTAGTGCCATTTAGTAGGGGTGATGAGTAATTTTGGATGTGAATATAATCATAGATATATCTAGATCAGGCTCTACCCTCAAAATTTGGTCTAAAATCTATACTTATACTTATCTATCTATACTTAATATTATAAAGCTGAAGAGTTTGTTTGTTTGTTTGTTTGTTTGAACGCGCTAATCTCAGGAACTACTGGTTCGATTTGAAAAATTATTTCAGTGTTAGATAGCCCATTTATCGAGGAAGGCTATAGGCTATATAACATCACGCTACGGTCATTAGGAGCGGAGTAGCAACGAAAAATGTTACAAAAACGGGGAAAATTTTGACCCACTCTCTTAGGTGACGCAAGCGAAGTTGCGCGGGTCATCTATCGATGATAAAAGTGTAACGGTTAAGGTTACTTCCACATATTATGCTTTTAATTGAATGAGTAGATGGGACGGTTCAAATTACACGTACATTTTACCTTTATTACGTAACATAAATCTAACACAAGACTTCAATATCAGCAATTTCATGCACAGCTCAGATCGCAAAGGCAGTCAACGTTATTTACATAAGAACTTCTTAAATTGAACCTTCCAAATACGTCTTACTAACCATGCAATAGACTACAAGTGTAATGTAAACATTGCCACTAAAAACATTTCACATACATTGCTACTGTGGCACTCGAAACTTTGCGACATGTCAATAGAAAGCAAGCATTATTACAGCAATATCCAAATCTTACGTTAAGCAATCGTATCGGCCTTAGGCCATCCTTGACATTTGTCGTCCCTTATCTACTTATACATTATGAAAGAGATGAAACATTTCTTTCTAAAAATAACATTTATGTTGCGAAAATTAAGCCTAAATATCCTTGCGAATACGATTAATGAGTTGCGAAATTGATATTTTTGTAACACATATTTGTAAGCTAATAGATACAGATCAAATTATTTGTCGTTTGACCGAAATTTCGTAAATATAGATGAAGAAATAAAAAATACTTGAATTTTAGTTACATACGCATATCCTACAAACGTGACCACTATTTTTGACAACTGTCCTCTTGTAAACAAATGTTTCATGGCCAAAAAACGCATTTAAAACGAAAGGAATAGCATTCGGTTGCAATTACGCATTAGGTACAAGATGATCATTATCATTTATAACCTTAAAACTGAAATAAATTTATTAATTATTCGTACCTAATAGTTAAGAAGTATTTCGACAACTATAATAATATTTCTTTAAAAGTTATTTTGACAACTTTGAAGCAAATACTTTACGGGAAATATTCAACAACATTTTTAACGCTATAATGGACACATAGGTAATGCTATACTATCTTTTGATTGACAAAAGGTTAAACATCGTTATTTCAGTAATAAACACCGTTTAGAACATACTATTGGACAATAGTTTCTAGTAATGACAGTTGTGTAATACCATCTCTCTGTGATTGGTACATTGCAGACGCTGCACGTTATGTCTGCAGTAACTACTTCCCCTTTGTTTCGAGATTCTTGTTTATTGTTCTTAGGTCTTGCATGCGACTTTGTCCGCATGATCTGAAGTAATATAGCCTGTTAACCACATAGTTCCCGTTGGAATTCCTGGATAAAGACTGTTTTGTGTCGTTGTGTACTCTCAAATTATCTTTGAGCAAAATTTCATCTAGTTTGGTTTGGTGGTTAGGTTAGCTTAGGTGAGGAGGAAGCAGACTGAGTTACTTTTGCATTCATAATATTAGTAGCGATTTTGGGATGCTGTTTTTCTAGGTTTAATGATAAGTCATATTGAAATACTAGCACTAACATGAATATGTTGTAACGTGGTTAAAACTGCTCTCAGCCAAAGTTCAGAGAACTTTTTACCGAAGTTTGAAATTGTAGCCATTCGTGGGTATCTATTTAAATTTGTCTGATTGAATAAAGTCTGGGAAAACGTAAATCGATCGACTCCAATCATCAATGATTGCTTTTGCAAAACAATTCGCAATTGCATATCATTCGTATAGAACTACAGATAATCCAGGTCAGATCAGACAAAGTTTAGCAATGCCCTACAGTCACGTTCATGCATACCAACACGTTACAATTACTGCTAAGTCTGCAAATCAACGCAGAAGTGAGACATAAAATAATGGTTAGTCACTCAATGAGAACAGTCATAAGTAATGAAATAATATTTGAAAAATATTCAGCCCACGAATTTTGATACGGTATGGATCGTTATAATCTTCTAGCTGATATTATGATGATGTAATCTACGAAATCACTTGTTACATTAAATATTATTCACTAAAGTTACTGCGCTGTGTATTTGCTCAGGTATCATCAGCTACCTACTCAAGTCAAGTGATAAATTTGTCAGTTTGCAAATTCTCAGTTCATTAGCACATTATGCGGATGAAACATGCAAGTCTTGTAACTTGATATATAAGTTGCTACTGCAACATGAATTTTCATTTGTCAAATATTTTTCTAGGCTTTCAAAACTTACATTACAATATTCTCAATATCAACCGAAAGTTTAATGAATGGCAATTAGCTCGCTCTATTAAATGATGCTAACGTTGTAAATGGCGAAATTGACACCTCTGCCTAATTCTTCGGGTATAACAGGCGTGTTAAATAAATATGTCAAAATAATGAATAATAGTCCAAATCTTTTCTAGCATAGTTACATTACGCTCAATTTTAATACTTAGTGAGTCATTACCTCAACAGCAAAGCTTTCGTTCTGCAATCTCCTAGAGTAGCACGTGAACAGAGCAAGGTACTAACTATTGTTAATCAACCAGTCGTGGGAAAATCTGAATATGTGTGCATTTTTCGTTGATGCAATTTTTCGTTATTATGGCCTTCGGTGATTTAGTAACAAGGTTTTCTAAAGATTTGTTACTTTTTAAAAGTGTATGATTTATGCGCTAGCTAACTTCTTTCCCAGCGCGTTATTGGTCTATATTTTCAGCAGTTTCCTGCTAAAATAAGTTAAATTACTGGAAGTTTTGTGACACTTCATTTGAGTTTTAGCTAGTTTTTCTTAGTCTTATTTCCATAGGAGTAGGCAGAGACCAAAAACGTCATTTGGAACGATCCTTACAAACTTTCCTTGCCTCATTTTCATATATACCTATATGTAGGTATGTATATATGTAAAATACATACCATTTAAAAGAAGGCGACACGCACTCCAGTTCTAGCTTGATTCAGAAGTTTAGTACAGCAAGCATGACAAACTATTTAGCTCAGTAAGTACTTTGGTATGTCAGTGTGGCCTCCATATTTTTTATTAATAAACACTAAAGGCTGGAGTTGAAATAAAATAACGACAATGCCTCTGTTTTAAAGAATTCGTATCGATCGGATCGCAGTATTTATTATTAGAAACAATGCGTAAATAAATACGCACACATACCCATTAGTATTCTGTTCATGTTTTAATACTTATTACGTGATACTGTGCAGTGCGTGATGTCGCATAAACGCTTGAATTTATATCGCAGAAACATACTATTGATAAAATGATGTTTTGCATTTATAAAACTAATTATTGCCATTATTTTGTTTACCAGTAACCGCATTTGGCTTTTATTTTATTTAGTTAGTACAAATATTTCTTCTTATACGTATGTTTAAAGTTTATAGCCACGGGCCGGGTTTTTGTAGCCTATGTACAGTATGTACCTACCCCTTCTCTGGGATACACTTATGTATGTCCCCCGTCGGAGCTAGTGGTAGATTCAGTACCCAACGTCTATTACATTCAAAACTGTCAAATTGTCCAAATTGGTTTAAAATGAAAGATGGTCCAGTAAACAACACTAATATTAAAGTTTATTATCTTTATATGTAATACAGTATATTACCAAAAATATGCAACTGCACATTTCGCCAGTTAAATCTCAGTACCTATTGTACCACATGAACTATCTTACCCAACCCTACAAAACACTGTTGACATGTTGAATACTGTTGCAACACACATCACTACATAGACTACACACGAAACAACCATAGAGATGTGGCACTTATGTAACCTCATATAACATAGGCTGAATGACTTGTTGCGTTAGTCTCACGTAATAAAAACATTAACGATCTATGGTATCTGTGGTAATGTTGAATTACGATCTTTTTTTATTGAGTTTAATTATTGTTTTGAGTACTCAATTGTTTATTATGGTGATTATTTAACCTTCATTGTGTTAACCCGGAAAGGTTATACAATTTGTAAAAGGTAATATACGCCCCGAAACTCAATACCACTTTGTTTGAGATGCCAAGATTTCAAGTTCATCATCGTGGTTATAAATATGAGTAAAATACGTTATAATTGTACAAAGTCCACTATTGTGATTCTTTTGCAGTTAAATTAAAAGTACCTACTGAGCAAAAGCATTGTAGGTACATTCCTGTCTTCGTGGCTCAGTTGTTTTAGTCACCACGCCAATACCAGTGCGTCGGGAGTCGTGGGTTCGATTTCCACACGGAGTTATTTGTGCCATCCACAAATAATTGTTTCGGGTCTGATCGTGCTTTGTGTCCGTTGTTTGTATGTTTGTAAAAGTCCCCGCGACACAAAAGCAATTCTTAGTGTGGAGTTTTCTTTGTTTGTATTTTAAAGAAAATTTTAAGGAAGTAAACGTTTTCTAAACGCTATTCTTAATTTTGTAACAAAAGTGTTTTAGTACGAAATCATTAATTGATTTTTTATGCTCCTTGGTATTTGTTTTTCTAATTAAATGTATTGCCTGTTTCCTTCCAACTAATAATCCCATCAAAATATCATTTTGTTATGTCTAAGCTGACTTTTTCTAATCGGATTAAGTTATCCGAAGAATAATGTTACCATGCCATGAGAATGTTCAAAGTAGGCTGTATAAGATAATAACGTTAGCGAAATAAAAACAAAGATTAAAAACATCGTGCTGTAATCTTTAAAACCTAATTGATGTTTATCTGTTTACAAAAAAAATGCGTACGAAATTCTCTTATATGAATAGTAATTAAAATAATGATTATGAAGTAAGAAATATGTTGTTTAACTTGATTTAAACGCATTTAATTGATTTCCAGTCACTAGTAATTATTTACTACTTTAAAGAATTCAGTCATTTGCTTATTTAGATGCAAGGTTGGATATGTTGGAATGAGAGCTAATATTTTATTCATTTATGTATTTTTATTTTTACAGTATTGGAAAACTTACAGCTGACACATTAATGCCTAAGTATAAACAGTAGAAGACGGCCAATCACAAGTTTTCCCTTATGATAAAATATTTACACTAATATTAGAAAAAGGCATTTTTGTTAGTTTGCATGCGCAAATTTTGAGCAGTACCTACTACACGATAATGATTCATTTTGTGATTCGTAGCAATGCCGAGTTTTCAGTCTATTACATCCCACTATGAAAGGTTGAGTGCTATTTCCCAAAATCATCGTTTAGTTTGGAGCCAAAGATACATGAGGGGATAAATTCTGAAACTATCAGTGGCACACTGGCACTATCAATGCTACGGAAGTTTTCACTGACGGTGTAAATAACTAGAAATCCAAATAAATCTGTATTTAGTCTGTAAATCGTGATCCTCAAAGACCTTGACCCGTTGCTCAACGTGGCCAATGAATTAGTTCGACAGTTAGCCACGGTTCATTGATACAATTAGTACCCAACAGCCGTGTAAATTAACATCCGGTTTCAGGAAAACGGTAGTGTTTTATTGGTAACAGTATCATGAATATTGCTGATAATATACTTCTAGAAGCTTCATACCAATTTAATCATAATATTTCACTGGGTTGAAAAAGAATATGAGGCATGGATGGATGAAAAAATATGGAAGCGGCATTACCCGGATGTCTACAGTATCCCTGTTCTGTTTCTTCTCATGAAATAACTTGGAAATCAAAAGAATATTTATCAAGTAGGTAGTATGGCACTCGAATATGCAGAGAAAAATAAACGTCTGCTTTTATCTTCAAACAGTAGTGACAAATTGAGTTAACTTTTTGTCATGGTCATAACTTCGTAAACAAACTCAAAACTTCAATGATTCCTTAGAAAAAAATTGACTGCAAAAAAGCGATAGTTAACTTAATTACAAAAAAGCAAAACAATTAGAGAACAATTATGATTTCATAGATTATTAATTACCATAGCTAAACTATCTTGATATTAGCACGTGTAAGAAATACACCAATGAATATTAATAAATGTTGGTAAAACGGCAAATTTCAACAATTAACACTTAGTAATCACAGGAATTGCTTGTCGTACAGAATTTCCGCAACAGAAACGTTTATCGAAGGCCGGCGATACTCTTCCGCTCACACTAGGCATAGTTTCAATATCGTTCATACATTTAAAAACAAAAACAAGCGTATTTTCAAAAACAAAACGCCTTATATACCACCGTGGTAATATAACTAAAACAATCAAATTATCTGTAATCGTTTACTTGGGGCAAAGATTAAGCATTGCCATACAACGTGGCAATGCTGCCAGCATTCTGGGAACGTTCCCGATAGACAGCGATGTGGTGGAGTTGGGTACTACATACTACGCGTAGCACGCTTACCATCTTTTATTATTTTCTTTTTTTTTATAGTATTTTTAGTAATACTGAAGCTAATATAATATTGTAATTATCTAAAATTGTAATTTAATAACTTAATTTTGATTTCTATGTTCAACGAAGTAAATAATATACTGAGTGGCTGACTCATTCAAGATCGTGTTTTGGAACAGCACAAAAAATATAGCAGGCCTCAACTTTTTTTATTGAACATTGTTTTAACGATTCGTTATCTATAATAACAGTGTCTTTTTTATAATTGTTTTTGATATTCTGGAACTCTATAGAATTATTCCCGCGTTTTAGTTTGGGAAAAAAATATCTTGAGATGCGCTTTTCTTTCAAGAGGAAGCGTAAAATTCAAGGTAATCCAGTAGTTTACTTACTGATCCTTTCAAATACACAATGACTAATTTCAACAATAAAACCATAGATAAAGAATAACAATGTAACAGAACAACGAACTATAAAAAAAAAACAACCTCAAGGATTATGCGTGAGCTTCCACAAAGTTAGCAAAAAAGTATAAAAAAAATTAATGTTATCTAATAGGCACATATTCTCGACTGCTCAATTAAATGAATAAAAACATTGAAGGTTACGACCATAAATTAAATTTGCTATTTTTACATAGTTGCTTGGTTAATATTAAGTTATTTTTAGTTATAAAGTAACTGGACTGTGGACATTAATTAGCATTTAAAAGCGACGGATTCGGATATTTCGCTTCGATTGTTTCGAATCGTGTTAAATATTACGGTGATTATTAAAAGAAGCAGGATATTTATAAATATCTTTTGGTCTATTAACTTTAAAAACGTAGCCTTTCTTCCAACTATGTTGGAGTCGGCTTCCAGTCTCATCGGATGCAGCTGGATATTATTATTTTAAATAGAGCGACTGCCTAACGGACCTCCACAACTTAGTTACCTGGGTTATACATATATATAACACGATACCCTACAGTACGAGTAGTTATCAGACTTTCAAGCTTCTGACTACTGTTAACGACTGTCAAAGATCTTTGAAAATGACAGACGGGACCCACAATTTAATGTAAAGTAACCTTGGCAAGCGTAGCTTAACCTCAGAGATTTATCCGCGCGGCTGTTGTTAACTAAGCTTCCCAAACTAATTATAGAAAAAAAACCATATGTTACAAAAAAAAAAGATTTCAAACGGTCAATCAAAATTGGTAACAGAACTTATAACCTACTTTAGTTATTTACTATTTGCAAGTCACTCTTTGAAAAAACTTAATCTCGATAAGTTTTTTTTTACTCTTTTTAGCACAACGTTATTGTTGTTCTAGAAAGTACTATTTTAAGAGAACAATATTTGGTTATTTAATTAAATACATGTTGATGCTAATTTCATTCAGTGTCAAATTCAGTCGACCTTGACCAATAGAGCAAAAAGAGATTTATTTAATTAAATATTTCGTAATCAGACCTTTAGACCTTCGCACTCTCGATTTGTCGCTGAAGGACTAGTCTACCTAAGATTTTTTTTTTATTTTACTAGAGGCTGCCCGTGACTTTGTCTCTGTAGACTTTAGTTTCCCCGTTTTCATATTTTCTTTGCTACTTTACTTCTTTTTGACATATCGTGAAGCTATGTAGGCGTAAAAATAATATTAAATAGGAACCAGTAGTTCAGGAAATTAGCGCGTTCAAACAATCTTTTCAGATTTGTAGTTTTAGTACATAAGCCTGAAATCATCGGTAATCTAGCTAATGTTCATTGGTTTGCGTGCAACTTGCAGTCGACAGTGCGTAAGAGGTCTTAGAGACATTTTGTTTTTTTCCTAATGAGTTCTTCATGAGTCAAAGTTTTCAAAAGTACCTCAAGTAAGTCAATAGCTGTACTAAAATGTGTAGCGCAGCGTAAAGAAATAAATTAATTTAAAATGTACATACATGTAATTGAGGTAGGTACGATATGAAAAATTATAATTTTAAATGAACTTTGATAATACGATTATATGTGTTGTGAACAATGGATTTTGTTTTTATAAATAATTAATTTTTGAGCATGATGTGTACAGGAAGCAAAATAAAAACAAGGAAATATTAACGTTTTTTATTTCTGACAAAAGAGAACCAACTTTTTTAGAATTCCTTATCAATTGGTAAGTTTGATAAAAAAGCGTTTAAAATCTATAATAGATATAGGATCTGTAAATATATAAATTTAACCCATTAATGTGCCACTGCTGGGCGAGGGTGTCCTCCCGTAATAAGGGAGGGGTTAGACCTTGAGTCCACCACGCTGGCCAACATGATCCAGATTTTTATTACAAAATACTTTTTTTTATGTCATAAGGCATTTGTATATTTTTTTAAACATTACCGAAATGCATGATTATCACATATTATGCCTATACGACATCAGCAAAATTCTGTCAATTATTTTGCAATACGCTTGCACAATTAAATGAGGTTATCGTAAAACTGTATGATATAACTTGTCTTATTCTATTTTTACTTATAAAATTATCTTTTTTTACCTAAACAATAAAATGAATTGGTTACGTGACTTTAGACTTTAGCCCTAAATGACAAATTGTGTTAAGTCGAATTAAATACCGATAATGGCTGATCAAATTTACTTTACTTTAAGAATATTAACGTTCAGTACTTTAAAGACGGTAGAACAATAATTTATTCTGATGGTAATGAACTTGACCCATACCCCAAATTACCATAGTTCTATTTACAACATTGTATAAGCCAGTAAATAAAACTTACGTTTTCCAAAGATCACAGATAAATTTCTTTATACCGACATAAAACCTCTTTCGAATCAGTTAGGCAGGAAGCACTGACCCGTATCAATGTAAACAAGATTATTTCTTAGCTATCCACGGTTAAAAAATAAAAATTAAGCTGTACACTTACCAGCCCAGGGCCCGAATCTTTTCGATAAAGACTGCACTTCAGCAGGCAAGAAATATGGCATCAGATACGAAGATATCAGTTCCAAAACACTCCATAATGAATCAACTAACATAAAACACAGGGCAACGACCCCCACTAACGCTAAAACTGTGATTAAAAACATATTTATTTCTAATTTTCACACAAGTTACAACAAAAAAGTACGAAACGTCAAAATTTTCGCGCGTTCTCAAGCGTTGTTTTTTTTTTTAAGTGTAGAGCACGCGTCTACCGTGCATGGCCGAACAACGCGCACTGGCATCGTAGCTATTGCCTTTGCCTGCATTCGAGTTACGTTATACCAATTGACCTATAAACTTCCTTATGTCATTTCTTATCAACACATTTGATATTGCCTAATTTATCTATTAATGTATTAAACTAAACTTCTATAATTTTCTAACAGTCTAAAACCTGGTTGAAGATTTTACTTTAATTAAAAATGTCGATAAATAAATTACATATCAGCGTCGAGTCGGTTATTAATAGAGTAATTTATAAACGCCTACATTTTTGTAATAGCAAATTAACTTCTTAGATAATTTGTTAATTCTTTTTGATCGGGCGCTTAATCGCGGTTAACTAATTTATGCAATCTAACAATACAACTTTTAGAGTTATTATCTGACTATTAACTTGCAAGGAGTTTAAATGCAGGCACTTAACGAAATATACAATATACTCTTTGTTAAGTAGGTACTGCTAATCTATACTTATTGGAAGCCAAGTAAGTGACCTAGTTAAATGAGACAGAATAAGTGTTTCTAGCAGTAGAAACACAAAGGTTAATTAAGCATAGGTTAGAGACGTATTATATATCATTATTGAATAGTAGCATAAGTCGTAACCTGGCCGAATTCGAGGAGACTTAGTCATAACTCAACAGTTCACATTCACTGAATGCTTGCTTAGAAATTTCATGAATAAGGACTACAATGACTAAGTACAAAAATATCTTTAACTGCCTCTGTGGCGCGGTCGGTAGTATATGCATGCGACTGCGGTGCGAGAGGTCTCGGGCTCGAATCCTGGGTCGGGCCAAAAAAGTCTTTTCTGAGATTTTCTGTTAAGAATTTCTTAGAGATTGCCCGGAGTTAGGAAGTTGAGGTCAAAGACCTACGTGCCTGGGAGAGCATGTAAAGCCGTCGGTCCTGCGCCTGACTTCTCACTGGTCGTGTCGGTTATCCGTCCCACCAAACTATGAGAGTGATGGAATAGAGAGTGTACCTGTGTATTGTGCACACACTTGGACACTATAAACAAAGTCCTGCACAGATGGCCAATTTCAATGAAACTGACCGCCGTAGCCGTATATCGGCTAGGAGGACATTAAAAAAAAAACAAAAATATCTGATTGCTGTTATGGCACAGGGATACGTAATTAGAACGACAGCTGCGCTGAAGGCTAGCGTGGGTTCGAATCCCGAGACAAATCAAAACGTAAGAGTTTCTGTCAAGTCACCATAGAAGCTGGTGTCAAAAGTCGCTTTGGTATAACATAAGGGGTCAATTACAAATGTAATAGTAACTAAATGGTGACAATGTCAATAGTAACTAGGTACTAGCTAGTTAGGTACTAGGTACCTAAAACCTCTATACTACCTATAACTATTCAACAAATATGTACTTATGTAGGCAGTTATAATTAACATTTATTTTAACGTAAACTAACGGCGGGTATTGTAACTGATGGGACAGTAATGAATCACAATCAATAATGATGTATATTTCATGACACATTCTCTATAGAAAATTACATTTCTATTTGATATTTAGTTTAGTCAATACATTATTATGAACAGGTGTGCAAAGTACAAAGGCTTCAATGTCGTAAGGTCACTGTATGCAAATGTGAAACGTATCTAAAGGTTTTATAAAAGAAAAAGCATAGATATTTTGTATAACTGAGTAAAAACCAGCGGTCCGACACCTAAAACCTGCTATTACCACATAAAGAAGCCATTTTCCCTCAAATTCAAAAATCGTTTATTTCCTAAACATCGTACAAAGTATTTGAAATGGTCTTATAATTTTTGACCGTTTCGGAACACGATTCACTACTGTAATTAGTGACTGGACCAACTAGTAGTAACTTACCTAAAAATCTAATAAGAAAATTTAAAATGAATTCCCAGCTTTAAAATCTAATTCGTCCTTAATTAGACCATCTTTAGTACCAGAAGCGCTCCTCGATCCAATTGGAGATCAATAAGAAATTCATATAATGTGTTCAAAGACCAATATTCGGTTTAATTCTACACCAAAAAGTTTATAGTTTTTACAAGATGGCGTACATGGTCAACTCGTCTCACCATAATAAGATCGCATTAACTCATTTTAATTCTAATTAACCCGTCAAAGTAGCGTTAATTCGTTTCTAAAATTGTTGTAATTAGGATTTCAGGTTAAATACTATTTACCTAAGTTGATGCCTAGGTCTTGCGTCTAGTAATTATAGAGTAGGTATATCTAATTGCTAACATTGTGGTCCTATCATATCCTGTGTGTGTAAGAGTGATTGTATGAAACAGTGCAATGTCTAATTTAAAGGACAATGTATGGTGCTACACTTTCGAAAACTGTCGATTAGTACTAGATGGAATTGTAAATAATCCTGTCATCTTCTAAGGACGGACACTAATTTAGACAAATGAGATTTTTGTGCAATTAAGTACCAAAACAATTGTCACACGCATTATCATTAACTTTTAGGCTAGTTCCTTCAAACCTTATTCAAGCAATTGACACTTAACGCACATATTATTAACTTTTAAGACTTACTTTTCTGAAAAAAGGTCATGCGCCCTCTTGGCCATTGTTTTATGATCAGTTCCATTCAAGACAATTGATAAAGAGAAATGTTAATGATCTACTTATGTTACACTAACCACCGATTTCTGGGGTACAGTTAGCGGCCGCCTTCGGGAGGCTTGAACAACTTTGACACTAGGTTGACCACTAACCATACGACAATAAGAAGAAGCGGTAGTTTATCTATTCAACTGCGTTTAAACTCATATAATCATGACAGTTTGAATAGATAAACTACCGCTAAATGTGCCTCAGAAACTGGACATAAATAGGGTAAAGTAAAGTAACCTAACTCTTACTCCCAATTGAAATGGGGAAGAAACATAACTTGATGATAAACATCCAGTTATGAGAACGGACATAGGAAGGGAAGCAATAACAACAGTTGTCTGATACCACGATGAGAAAGTATCATAAATGTGTCACAAATAATATCAACAGTCTTGTTTGTCTTCCGCACCGACAATACGTTACTTCACATTCAACAATTGTGTTAGCAACGAAAAATATTCTCACGGCAATCCGAATTATTGTGTTGAAAGATGTGACGATTTCAGATGGTTTACAAAGAATGGTGAGTTGGTGGATGAAATGAAATGATGTATTAAGAAATGTAGAGATAGATGAATGATAGATTATTCAATGAACAGGTCGTTAAAAGATTTGCATAATACAATACTGATAGATGTATTTGAAACGCCGGGAGGAGACGCCTTAAAAGACATAGACAAAAATAATATCGGCGATGTCTTGTAAAAAGGTCAGATGCATAATACTCGTAAACGGCGGTCCTGTATGACAAGATACATGGATGTGAATGAGGCCAGGTAAGTTTGTAAGGATTATACCAAGTTGCGTGCTCTGGCCTGTCCCTATGGGTAGAAGGTTGATATATCTGAACGAGAGTACCCAATTCCAACTGCTGTCGGTGATAACGTTTGTAAATTACACCGCTACTGCATTTACCCTGTTCAAACTAAATTTTTGTTGTTATATTCGTTGTCGTCAATGTCTGTCTGTCCGTAGAATCAATGAAGTAGAACTTTAAATTAAATTCCTGTGGTTAGTGCGGTCAACCCATTGTCATAGTTATTCAAGGAAATGGAAAGCGTTTGATTAGGGGCAGGGGGTAGGTCAACGACGTTAGACCTAATGAGTATTACAGGTTTAGATACATACCTATTACGATAGATACAATTATTTGGTTACAACAATTATGTTTTTTAAAAGAAGAAAAAGAAAAGCTTTGGCTATAGCAACCAGAACTTTGATAATATTTATGTTACTGTATTAGTAATAGTCTAGTTTAGTCCAGCTCCAATTATATTATCGGCATCGAAAAGGACTTTTTGGTTTGACACATTGAAACCATTATTGTCGAAAACTATGCCTTGGTATACTCCAATGTCGGTAGAGATGTCGAGGAGTCCTCAAGCGGCTCATTCAATCACTTTAATTCTTATAGATCATAAATTCATAATTCAACTACTTCAAAAGGGTCAAAATCACTGAAAACATTACTAGACGTGTTAATAATATAATGACTTGTTCCGATCGCATCGAAATCGCCCCAGAAACATTATTTACTTGGATCTATTAGATTTTTTGTTCTGGTATCAATAAACACGTGCTGTAAGGCATCCGCTAAAGGTTTGCCGGTGGAACCCTTCCCCCCGTTACCCTCCCGCGTCCCTCGCTCGTCTGAAATGTACCACTTGGCGATATGTGACGTCACGAAACGATCGGCAAACAATTCGCACACAAGTTGTTTATAAGACTAAAGATAATTACTAATTACCAATGATTGTTTGGTTTTAGTGAGTGATTTATACTTACGATGATTGCCTGCCTAAATTACCTAGTTCTAGATCGTTTAATTATTAGGTTTTTATGATAAAATTTTAGAAGGAATGGTTGGTCCATATCTTCGGCACTACTATAAACAATAGTGTTTATAGTTAGTTTTTGTACCTCCGCTAGGCTAAGGTCTCTACAAAGCTTAAGACTTTCCATTGCACCTTTTACTTGTCTTGCTACTTTGAATCTAGATCCTCGTCTCAAGCATTATTGGGTGAAGACAATGTCCAGCTTCAAGCACAATTACAAGGTAGCGGCCGGTGCCCATCATGCCTGTCTTTAACCCTAGCAAAAAATATAAATATCTTGCAGCCAGCAGGGAAATGGACAGTAGATATACCTAGGAGGTTTTTTATCTGTCTCAAAGCAGTAAAAGTCTTAATAACTTGAAAATTACTAGTTAGAGTAGTTAGTTATAATTATGTTTACCAACTAACTATAGCCCCATATTTTTCTAGGTCGTCTTAACCATTATTTGCTTATTTGCTAACTTAAATACGACTAAAGGATCATTATAAAATAAAACACCAAGAAATTGAATAAACTTTTAATACATAATTTAAAACGTTTACAAACAGTAAAACACAGTTTCGTAGTTCCATCACAGTGACATGGAATGGTAACATTCATACAATTTATCATTTTAGCACCATTACTTATCCTAATATACATTTTATAACATTCAAACTACACTTAACTACTTTTAAAGTAACATGGATAAAATATTATGAAGAAGAATGATTGCGCTTTGGACGCAATTTTTCTGAAATTTATAAGCTGGCTATATTTAGTAAAAATAATTTTAATATAGGTACATGTGCCGAAAAAAAATTCTTAATAACATTTTCAAGGTTAAATTTTGATACATAATTACCATTACAATATAATAAATACCATTTACATTCGAATATTGAGTGAATTAAATTCATTAATTATTTATTTTACTTAACAAAATTAAATACTCCCTTAAATACAAGAATAATATAATCTAATCCTTAAAGTAAATAAACTATGAAAACTGTCAAAAGCTAAAACATCCCTAAACTTTGAGTTGTCTTTGTCATTTTTACATGTAGGTATCGTATAGTCTAACAACTTCGCAAAGAGTACTCGCAGGTATAGAAAACTCAGACTGTAAAACATCATTGATTTTACTCAGGCTTAAGCAGTCGACGGTGGCCTATAAATTTTAATTTATTTTGGAAATACACAATATCATTAATTTCAGAGCAGATAACAGCTGACTGTGGTATAGGTACATCTAGTTTATTTTGGAAATACACAATGGTATTAATTACAGTCTAGATAAATCGTCTATGCCAAGACCCTACTAAATTGTCGAACAACCAAAATACTTTTGACAAACACAAAATTGACTGATGTTTTTGCATTTGACTGTTTCAAATAAGTACACACTATACACACAAGAGATTATAAAAATACAGTTATTTCAGCATTTTTAGTGGTGTGTTTCTATAGTTAATGTTTCCTAAGTGCTATGTTCAGACAGTTTCAGAGATGTTGTAAGGTTTCGCTTCAGGAGCTACCACCGGCTCCGGAGCATCCTTCTCCTCCTTCAGGGTCTTCATGCCCTTGAGTGTGTTCTTCACCACTTCGTAAGGAGCTGGAACAAGAGAACAGAAGTTAGAGTAAAACTTTATGATTGTATGGTAGCGGAAATGATCTATGGAAAGTCTATGCTATGAGGGAATGAAAATTCCTGATATTTGGAAAATGTATCGTGTCATTTTTCATGCTCTGATAAATTATATTATTATTTAAAACATCCAACGCCCTTTTCTATCACTTGAAAAATAAACCCCTTAATAAAATAATTATAATCAGGATATATCAGGATTGCATCATTAACACTATTGAACAAGAACAACGCAGGTCAACGCAATTTTAAGTTGAGGCACAATGTTTTTATTGGTTACACGTGTACCTACAAGTTTATAAAGAGAATAACAAGTTAGTGACCCCTACCGTCTTAAAGTAAAGCTACAATTATTTTGATTGCTGTACCCTAAATCACCATAAAACAATTATTGTCAACCACAATGTATAAAAATTATGAACTTGCAACTTTGTGTGCAATCTTATAGAGGTAAAGCTCAAAAGGTTGTTTGTTTGTTTGTTTTAACGAGCTAATCTCTGGAACTACTGGTTCAAATTGTATGAATATTTGTGTGCTTAAGACCATTTATTGGGGAGGGCTATGAGCTAAAGGCCTAAAGAACCTCACGGCAAGGCTAATGAGAATGCAGAAGCAGTAATGAATGTTGTGAAAATGGAAAAACTAAATTTCACTCGAACGAAGACGCGGGCGGCCTCTAGAAATAATAGTAAGCTGAAGAGTTTGTTTATTTGAATGCGATGATTTCAGGAACTACTGGTTCGAATTTAAAAAATACATTTCCGTTGCGTAGTTCATTTATTGAAAGGCTATATTTCATAAAACATTACGGTATTGGCTAATAGTTGATGAAAACTAAAGTCCACGCGAAGGAAGTCGCGGGCCACTGCTACTGAGTGCTACTTATAAAAAAATCTAGACCTGCAACACTATGAACATACAATGTAAAGCTCAAGATAACCAAACTCCATAATTATTTCGCGTTAGATGCAACAGATTATAAAATAATACGTGGCTACGGTTCCTGCAATCTTTGCAACTTTGTAACATAATCTGCAATGATTGCAAACCCGAGATTTTTGTGTTATTCGTGACCCAATTAGAGAGATATTAGTGTTTAAGTATACACGGACATTTTTAAGCTAGGGGTTTAGTGTGTGATTTTTGCTAGTAAAGGTAGGGTAGGAGTCATTTACAGATTGAAATGTTTGCAATATAACTTGTAATTGGTTACAGATTACATTGCTACAGCAAGATTAATGATTCGATCGGATTACATAGCTACATGAATGATTAAGGTATGCAAACTGAACATTTAAGACCCCATTTAGTAGAAACTGTTTATTATGTTTTTCATAATCTGTACTTTTTGTAGTTTAATACTGAAGCTTATCTATGTTATCTATGGGAAAAAAAACTCTCTGTTGTTTTGGATACTTTTAAGGCAGACAGGGTTGAGGGTTGTTTCCTAAGTGTGTGTCTATATTTAAAGGGATTCGCTCAGGAAAATACGTTATTGTCAATAATGTTTTATATTCGGCAATGAATTAAGTAATGCTTAACTTAAAACCAAGAAAAACAACAAAATTGTATTTTAGAAATGTAACGGGATATTTTCAACAGCAATTCAGTAAAGTAATAACCGATATGGTGTGTCTGTCATTTGTAAACTGTTTGCGAGAATTACAAAAAAAAACATTTGCAGACGCTAATCCTGTGTTAAAATGTCTAAATGTCACTCAGACATCATCTTTTGTGAGCGACAGCTTTAAAAAGACAAAAAAGCTATTTTTGAACAGCCAAAAACGTTTTTAAAAAAACTTTTTTAAACCCTAATTTAGAAAAAGGAGTAATGTGGCTGAAATTTCTTTTCTTTTTTTGTTTGATCCATAGTTTGAGTTATAGACCAACAACTAATAGAAAGCCTTGTATGCAAGGGTCGCGGCATCGCGAGAATAAAGCTGCAACGCACAGCTAGTTTGCAGAGTACCTAAATTAAAGAAGAAGAAGAAATTTTTTAAGTATTTTTCTGAGGAAAATATTTACCCGTACACCATGTTCAAATGATTGTTTATGTGAGTACGACAACCGTTCTTAATCCGGTGAGGAGAATTCCTACAAGCGGATGTGTTGTATTGTCCTTTAAGACAATGGGTAAGAGACAGTTTACACATTTTCGTGATATTGTCGCCATATTGTGCCGTCTTTACTGCATTGCTAAGTTATTACGCAGATAGTAGATTATCCAGGAACTGATTAACATCACTTCCTGCCTCGATTTAGTTTAGAGAGTGAAATAGTCAGTATAATTTACAACATGTATACAATTTCATTTGATGCGCTTGGCATCTTTATAAATCGTTGATTTATATTATGGTGTACTTTTCTGTTCCGTCGAAATAATCATGTGAATAATAGCCTGGAAAATGGGTGTTATAATTGCACAAGCCTCGCAGTTTCCCTTGCTTGTATATCCTATTTAAGCATTTGAGGGTTTGTTTTTTTAATGGTAAAATGAATAGCCTATGCTTAACGACTTTGATAGTAAGCTTCATCAAAAAGTAAGTAAAAAACTGTAACAGGCAGATACATTTTCGAATTTAGAAAAACATATTAGTATGGATTACATAAAAACATATTACAAGAACTTACAAACTACTACATTATTCGTAAGTTCTATTTTAAGCATGTCTTAGTTTCCTATCTATTTAAAGAGCTCTCAAAAAACCCAAAGATCACATCTACAAGCATCAAGACATTTAATTACAAAATATCTGACTTCAAAATCTATTCTCAGCTCTTCATAATTGGTACATATTGAATTTCATAATGATATCGAGCGCCAAATAGCGAGACTGTTTCACAATACACTGCTTGAGTCTGTGTCGGACTTGTGGAACGAATTTCGACAATTTTCAAGGTCCTTTATCGCGTAATAAGTACGTTATTATGTCTTGTTTGTATGATATTAGATAGAAGTGATTAATTGGAAAACTTATTAATTTTCAAGTTGAAACAATCGGTTGCTCTGGAGTTAGAGCACTCTGTATCGTTTTCCGAAAAGTAGTTTTGACTAAAAGGTGAATGAACTACAAAATTAGACACTTATGTCGTTCCTTTTTCCATCCTTTTAAAACCACACTACTTTTGACGACACGACGTACAATAGGTATATAGGTACAGCTAAAGATTTCATACACCATAGTCTCCTGAAAAAGAGTGGCGTCCTTGAATATTCGTAAAAGAAATTGCGTCCATTGATTATCAAAACTATCGTTTATTACATAAGAGCAATTAAACAGCAATAACTGAGTTACATGTTGCTCAATACATTGGCGATCGTAAACTTTTATTGCTGCACATGACTTAACAATCGTACGTGTAGGTACCATAGACTTATGGCTGTTAAACCACATGCTAGGACGTAAATAGGTAGGTACCATGTATTTGTATTCGGATCTTATATGAAAGCCATTCAATGAAGATTTTAGCACTGTTGCATAATTATAGTTATTTTGCCAGCGACTTAGTGAAAAATCGAAATGATTACTATACGCATTAATACTGTGATTTATCTATACCTACTAGATATATTATATCGTAAATAATCGTAATATTATATAGCCTATAAACTAAGCATATAGGTAGGTATCTACGTGCTCAATTTCATTCAAATTCTATAAGCTAGCTGCGGGCAAATCAAGTGAAAAATCTCAGGTCCGGATTTATTTTTAAAAATAGGTAAGTTAGGTATGCATAATATGTTGTGAATTTATGATTGGAAGCAGACGGCTCGACGTTATTACTGTCTTGTAATGATACCTATAATAGGCATCACAGATAGGTAACATGTTAGAGGAGGTAAATATGTACACAGAGATGATTTCCTGCACTTTCACAAGATTCGTAGCGTTATTTATTCTTTTATCACTATTTTTGGAGTATATTAGCCACTAGCGGTATCAGGTTATGAGGCTCAAACCTTACAGTACCTAGGAGGTCAAATACCAAACGTTTAGGCCCAAAACATATCAAGAAAAACCTGTCTTGGATTCGCCATTGCCAATTGCACAGTAACAAAAAGTATGCTCGAATTCTAAATCAAAGTGCTCAAGATACCTACTATTGTCTGGGTTAAAATTATTACCTAATACAACAACATATATTATGTACATATTATGCTGCTTAATTAAGACACCTTTATTTAGGGTCTAACATTATTGTCTTAATAAATGCGCGATTCTTTCTATGTGTTCGAAACACGTGACTATTTTTATATTAATTACCTACTAGTTTCATCTTTTATTTTTACCAAATATAATTAATATGCAATGTTGTAGCCGAAACTGGTTAATGTTTAGCAATTTTAAAACTCGTTATACCTAAATGTCGCAATGTTTGAATTTTTTGGCTCCATTTTTTTGCCAACTAAGTCTAAAACCGTCTGCTAAAAAATGCTCTGAAATTGAAACGATTCAGATTATATGGAGTCAATTGGCTTAACTTGAAAAGAGTATATACAGTGCTATTTAGTTATACGATTACAGCTATAATAATCGTATCTAGGACGTAAATATTGGCCACATGTTTGTGTTTAGGTTCAACTTCAAACAACTAGAATAAGGGACGCCACATCCTGTGTAGAGTTTGTACACTAACAAGCTGTTCTTGGACCTTAAGTGTAATAGCATTACCAAGTAACATACTTAGTTGCTATTATTACGTATAAGTTCATGTAATAACATTTATTGCCGACAACAAATTGCCGTAATATCTCAAGGAGAGGTTAAATTAAACCATTGAGATTATCTTGTTAAAGAAACCTTGACTTCGGTAACGTAAACTAAAAAACTAATATTTAAACGTTAAAAAATCTCTTCCTATTTATTCTTCAAACAATGGACGCTGTTTTAAATATTATTTTTAAGTATACATACGCTTTACGCATAACAATTTGCTGTTGTTATACAAATAAATATTCTCCGAATCTTATTCTTCCGAGAAAATAAGCTTTCATATGTAAATATACTAGGTAAATACAGTAATTACTTACCGGACCACATCCTCAGCCTCCTCTTAGAGGCTTCGTTGTCAATCGTACATAGTCTTACAACGTCAAATATCGCCAAAAGTGTTAAAAACACAAGTAAACTGTACACGATTAGTTGTAACATGTCGTCACACAACTTGCTCTCACGGCGACGCTGATAGTACTAACGGCATGGCTATAAAACTTCTGCGAGACTTACTTGAACTTGAAATTTTGTTTATTTTTGCACGATTTTAGTCTTTATTGTTAGTTACAGAAGATCTTTAGTGTGGTAAGGTTGATGATCTGATACGTAAGTACGTGTCATGTCCTCTAAAAGGTTAAAAGGATAACGAATGCGTGTCTATTATTGTTTTCTTACACTAATTCACCTAAAAACTCGGTGCTAATAAGCTAATTAGATACCTATGCATAAGACTAAAAATAAGGCAAGGAATCGTAGACGTATTAAACAAAGACTTCGAAATAATCTACGACAATTAAATAGGAAATGGACTAACATCTAATCTATGCATGGGGAGCAAGGTGATGTGTACCTAATTCTTCATCCCTCTCCTTATTTGCAGCTACAGGGTAGCTAACACGATTTATCCCTTTGCTGGTTAACGCCAATTGTATCCAACAACAAAATATTTTCTGGAAATATCAATGCAATTAAAAAGTAAACACGCTGAAATTAATTCTACCATTATTACCGTAATCCAAAACTATGCCAATGTCATTTAATAACGACTAATTCTCAAGGTTATGGCTCAAAGCGAAGGCTATGGGTATTAAGCGTGTTTATTAGACTGTACCAAGAATGCACCGCCTGGCAAGCATGTAAAAATAATAGATTTAACTAAACTATAAAATTAAATCAATCACTTTTCGGAAATCTCTGACATTCAGCTGCCCGCTGTGGGAGACAAAAAGATTTTCGGTGTACTCAGTGAATTTCAATTTAAAGTTGAGTTTACGGAGACGTCTTGTTACCAAAACACAGCCAGCCTAAAGGTATTTTTGTCCCAATGCATCTACTTTGCCAACGAACGTGGCCAAACTGGCCCTTTTGGCACGCTTCAAGCCAAAAACTTGTCTTAGATTTACGAATTTTAAGAAATTAAAAGCGAAATATGCTGGACGAATTCGAACATTTACTTTGATTCTTATAATGTCAGACAACTTCTCGAGCTATGGGAAAGTCCAGCAGAGTGCTGATCGTTTGGTCGCCTTAAGTAAGTATAATAGGTTTTGCTACTCCTCAGAATTCTAAATATGTTTTTATTGTATAGTATATATTGTACCAAAAGTAAAATAAAAAAAGTTTAGCTTCAATTAATTATTGTATGAAATAAAATGACCAAGTAACCTGTGTTTCCGAACAACATATGATGTGTCACAATTTGACAGTGCACCCCTTTTAACCTTGTTCCATATTCGTAACATCAACATTTTAAACATGCAAGTGAGATAGATATACCGACTGCTAATGTCACCAGGAACAAGAAATTGACAATTCATGTTTCTGTACATAACTTTGTGGTTTGTTTTCCTGTTTGTACACCGTAAATTAGAGTTAATAAATTCTGAAATGGAGAAAGAATTGGACAGAGTTGTTGAGGAGATAATGTCGACGCCGAACGTGAGCGGTTGTCTTGTAGCGGACCATCAAGGGCTATGTTTAGCTGCAAAAGGGTCGGCCCATGTCGATTCTGCAGGGATTATTGTTGCGATATCGGAGCAGGCGTGTAAGATTCAGCCTAACCTGAAGCCGCCCACTGTTTGCCTGGAAACGGAGAAGAAACAGTGCCTGATTCAGCGACACGGGACCATTACTGGAGCGATATTTAAGCAAAAGGCGTAAATGGTAAAAGTTTGTTCTTTATGCACTATTATTACGACTTACTCTGATTTCATAAACTTTTTAAATCATGAAGTGATAATTTGAAGTGGTAGGACATGACATTGAGGGGCCTGTACTTTAAAGTGGCAAGTTGTGGGGCTGCATACAGATAAACACTTTACTTGGCCAAATGCTTTAGTAAAGCTTTGATAATAGTAGTTCCTAGACGAATTTTTCGAGCTATCAAGGCTTGTACACACAACTGAATGTTGTGGTTGCCACAATAATTTTGGCCAATGTAATTTGGTTTAAAATGGGTAATACAATGATTATTGTAACTTTTAAAAATGTCACCTCGCTTATGAGATAACATAGTTGTATAACTCTAGCTATAATTCAAAAACAGTTCATAAAGTTCTAAATTAGGGTTATAATAAAACTGCACTGTAAACTACTTGGTCAACAATCATACTCATAATGGCTCAACCGCAAAAGCTTTAGTTTTCTATCTTTGTTACAGATTTTTAAACAGAATAAGAAATGTACTCAGCTTCTGGGAGACTGATGCAATATATGTGAATGGATGTTGAATAATAATATCATTGTGAAGAGCTTCATCTACCACGGGAAGAGACTTCCAATTATTTTTATTTACTTTATATGCCTAATAATATTATCTATGTAAATAGCATAAGAATGTAAATATATGAAACATTTGTAAAGACAGCTCTATATTCTTATTTGACTAGTAGACTGGCTAAGTTTGTCCAGGTATAATATAAGTTTATAACATTGATTCCATACCTGTGGGAAATTTGATCCCATTGATCCCACACCTTGTTCTGACAGTTAAAGAAAAACAGAAAGATTTAATTAAGTTGTTCAATAGTTATGCATGCACATACATTTTGGTGAATTTATTGGTTATGAAGTGACCAATCTATACTAATATATAAAGCTGAAGAGTTTGTTTGTTTGAACGCGCTAATCTCAGGAACTACTTGTCCGATTTGAAAAATTATTTCAGTGTTAGATAGCCCATTTATTGAGGAAGGCTTTAGGCTATATATCATTACGCTACGACCAATAGGAGCAGGGTAGCAGTAATGAATGTTACAAAAACGGGGAAAAATTTCACCCATTCTCTCTTATTGGACGCAAGCGAAGTTGCGCGGGTCAGCTAGTTTTTCATATAAAGGATGGAAATTTGATTGAACTGAACTGATGGCCTAACAATGAAAACCTCAATACTGAACCTTAGTCAGCATTGGACTTGTTGCTACTTGCAGGGATTCATTGCTGTTTCTCTCTGATATAACTCTGATTTCATTGCTAGAAGAGGAAACATCAATTTAATACTATCAAAATATCTGCCTGACAATTTCTGGTCACTATTGGTCACCCATTGTCTTCATAAAAACTGGTTTTAATCTATGCTGCTAACTTTATAAGTGAATAGTCAGTAGCATGACCAATACTTTTCACATCAAAAGTAAAATAAAACAACAAAAAGGGTTAAATAAAAAATCAATTCAATATACACACATTTATTACAGATATGCTTTCCTAAATAGTAACATTAACTTGATGAGAAACAACTGCAACTGCTTACACTATACAACTAACGTGTACACATAATAATATGTATACACTCACGAAGTCACAAAGTTAACCAATACTCGGTGTCAGTGCAGGGATAAATGGGGATTTTTCAATAATTTTGATTATTTTGCCCTGTTTTTTAAATTCTATGCATTATAAGAGTAGGGCTTAGAATTTTCGAGTAATGTTTCTTATAAATACATGCAAAGATGCGTGCATGCTCGAACTAGCGTGCACGTACGGTTGGAAAGACGCGTCAGTACCAATTAGGCTGTATGTCTGCAATAATTTATGAAAGTTAATATCTAGTTAGTTTGCTGCTTAAGATGTTGCACTTTTCCTCTTTCATCACCATCATATCAGCGTGTAGACGTCTTCGACTGGACGTAGGCCTTTCTCTTTCAATGCATAGAAATTCAGAAACATCAAGTAACACTTAGAATGTTAGAATATCATGGTATAATATTTTTGTTACAGAATTTAGATAAGTACCTACATCAGTGTTACTTGAACATTTCAAACAGGGTGTGATGTCTTGTACAGTTTGATGCTTGTTTTCTGCTGTGAGTCAGAGATCTAAATAAGAATTTAAATGACTCAAACACGCTTGCCATCTGCACAATTTTTACACTGAAAACCATGGTTTACAAATACGACCATGGGAGCCATCCCATAGCATTAAACTAGGCCTTAATACAATTTTATATACTTTATAACTATGAACATCGATTAACATCTTAATGTGACAACATTCTAATATGAAAAACTTTCATACCTATTTTAAATTTCAAAAAACAATTGGCTATATTAATACATTCAGTTACTAGTTTATCTCTGCACTAAACCTAAGTGTACAAGCAAAATAACTATTAACCATTTAACTCTTCCAAACCAAAATGTATAAACTCAAGTTGCAAGTGTTTTAGGCTAAGCTATAAAGTGTATCAACTTATCAATTTAATCATAGCATATACTATATACAATCTCAACGTAAATTCTTATTTTAACAATCAATTCGCTTAATATACATAAATAAATCGATGCATTAAAATCATGATGCGATAATTAATTAAATTTAAAAAATATTCTCATGGTAAAAATAAGGAAGCACATAACACTCAACCATTCCAAGTGTTGCAATTAGAAAAATTCATTCACTAGCAACACTTTATACAAATTTTTAAATAATAAAAAATCTTTCCATTTTACTAAAATATTGGCTGTGTGTGAGCAAAAATTGTTAAAAACTAGCAAAATATTACCTAAGACTAGGGCCTTTCTTATACACAATAATACTTACGCAGTCGCTGTGGCGATTATCGTTTATATATTACAAAAATATCTTGCAATTACAGTAACAGTGATATTTTTATTCTATTCTGTGTTTTGTGGAACAATTTTACTAGAGGCTACTGGTGTATAATATTTATATATGACACAAGTGTAATATATTCTCTGTCATTTTCCAGTGTGTAGTAAGTGAGACCCATACTACACGTATATTCTACGACACAGACAATATGCATCAAATTGACATTGTTGCCACAATGTTTTACAGAACTACACCTAGTACGTCCTTCATGCAAGATTATAATAAAAACAAGTCTAAAAAGGGCTGGAAAGAAAAGACCCACAAATCAGTACAATTTTGGAATGCGTACGATACGTATTGGGCTCCATTTTGTTAGATTTTTGAGCAGAGGGCGCCACTTGTATGACCCTTATTTTACTTCAAGAAAATTCGACATAAATATAAAGGTTGATTATTATTTCTTTATCAATCAAAGATTACGTAAGTATTTTCGAAATTATACTATAAAGTCTGTATTGCAATAAATAGGTATAGCCTCATCAACCTTTGAAAACAGTGGCGCCTTTACAATTATTTAGTAAATGGAACCCTCTAATAAAACACAGCTAAAACAAAATGCTCCCGTTACACACTTTAGGACGATATGATATACAAATAGCATGGGAAGGCATAAGAGTAGATATAATTTCACTAACTACCATGCTAAATATGGATGAGAGTTGTTAACAAACGCGGGCCGTACTTGTATTTAAAGATGGTTACATTAATATTATTCGGAAATTAGTAAACATTACTTTGTTTTGCTTAAATTTTCGGCGCCGTTTGTTGTGGCTGCAAGACTCATGACATATGTAATTCAAGTTAAACATGGACAAATTTTATCAAGTAATTTGTTTCTTTACCTATCGGTTAGGTTATCTGATACTTCAATCAGCAAAACCAAGCAAAGTAAGTTAATTCCCGTATAATATTAGATAAAAGAGCGATCAAAAATCCATCGCTAGAAAGAGACAGCACTATACGGACTTTATTGCGATCCTTTTCTCACGACAAAACATATTATAAGTACGAGCCCTTATTATTATAACCCATCTCTCTCACTGAGAGAAGTATATAAAAAATGAAAAAAATAAATTATGAAAATGAAATGAAAGTAATAAAAATTGATATTAATAATTAACTTTGTATATAATAAAGTCTTTGTTTATTATGTGTTAGTTATAATTTTGTGAGCGTGTCGAATTGCCTATGAGTCGTAAAGGGATATGTATAAATTATAGGCATTTTATTGTAGTCTTTGCGGGGAATAATGAAAGAACTGAATAATTGCTTTTAATGCCTGTTTCACCTACTTACCTTATGTATACGTATCAGATAACCTATCTGCTAGATAAATTAACAGAAAATGTCGGAAAGTACTGCCACAATTCCACCTGACGTGCTATCCGATATTTATCCAGAAGAGGTGAAACATCAGCTTACAATTATTTTTAAGTAAGCCATTTTTGACGCAAACATAGGCCTAAGAACCCAACTTTGATAAACTTCCATTGCTTAGAAGTTTGTTTAAATTATTTTCATTAATATGAACGGACTGAATATATTGCACTAATCCTCTATTATGCTTGTATTGCTACATAATATTATGGGTCAAAACATACACTACTTCAAAATATTATGGCTCAAAATTTTCAGTTCAAACCCATTATATTCCGCAAAGACATACAAAAAAATCAAAAAGAAACAACCAGACTCGTCCCTGTCTACAACTTAATTAAATTAACTACACTATTAACAGCCCTCGACTACATTACGATACAAACTTCTACCTAAACGAATAAATATAGAAGATGCCATGAAAGGATACAACATCAAACTTTAGTCACGACTTCGAATTGACCAAGCGAATATACAAGAAATTTATTAACTTTTGAACATTATATCTGAAGCCATGACTTATTATTTATTTATTTAACAGGATAATTGAGTAATACAAACATTATACGTGCACGTATACGTTTTAGTATACGTAAACAACGTGCACGCATTAAAATCTGCATTTCTTTAAGTTCATATAAACGAATATTTCTCGTAAAATTCTGAAGTTTCATCAATAGATTCCAAATGCACTTGGTCCGTTATTATGAACAGTTTTATTATTTAGACCATATTAAAACTCTATTGTGAATATATTAAGGTATTATCCATTCACTCCTCTCATGGGCTAAGCGATATGGTACAACACTAGTATATGTGCTTATTTCATAAACCTCTATAATTATAACAAATAATTGGATATAATACATGCTGAATATTATCATAGACAAAATATTAACTATCTACAAGCTGAATGGTAAATAAAAATTGGCAATACTATTACTTTTTATGGAGGACACTGGTTTTTTTGTTGGCAACACTAATGTTGAGTGGAATATTGTGTCGGGAGACAGGAAAGCTTTTACATGGTCACACTGACATCGTAGATGTCTAAGTCTTGAAGATTTACTATGCGCTCCATAGCACCTGAATATTTAAATAAATTAAGCATTCGTTCCACTATATCCAAGTACAGAAAATATTACAAAACACTATTTTAAAAGAAATAGAAAAAGTTGGCTTTTTATTGCATTACTTGGACATACTGAAACATAGTTTCACCGCCGTAAACAATATCATTCTAAGTTATTTAAACACCGCAATTTGACAGAAGACAGAAGAATTAGTGTACAATACAATTTTGCTAAATATATCCAACAATCAGTAAATACTGCACCTATTATAGCTGCACTTTCGATATTTTACAAAACAAAATATTCTCAATACATTTTAAGGTATACGCTAAGTTACGAACGAGTGCACGTTGAATTACGACCATTTAAGTATACGTTAGTTATGGCCAAGTACTAAAACACTTCTCAATTTTAAATAACGTTACTCTCTTGCAGAAATAGTTGAAAGTACCATTTAAAATTGAGAAAAGTTTCAATAATCGTTCTCAATGCACTCGTAAGTTTTAGCGTATAGCCAAACGCAAAGACTACACGTCATTATCATGATTTGTTACAGGAGGAGTGTATTTTTAATTAACTATATAATATATGGATTTTCAAAGGAGTTTACTGCAAAGCCGCCGACGCACGGACACATGTTGACAACTTAATTTCAAAGACAGTCTTTAACTCGCTGACAAAAATTCATTTGAAATAAAGAACTTCTGGCATCAAGTCATCATGTGTCAACGAATTAGCGGATATTGGGTCAGGGTGTAGACTCCTCAAAAAATAACTGTTGTGACTTATTATATAATAGAAATACGGGAATATTGAGTCACAAGCTGACTGCGACCACAGCTAGTGTAATCTGCGCCAAACTATCAGGCATTATATCAAGCCAATATAATATTCCTGTTAATTCCCGTATTCTATTAAGCCCGATTTCCACCGCGAGCGGAACGAACCCACTAATGACTTCATTCAACTGGCAAGCGCAAACTGCATAATTGTATTTCCACCAACAAATATACAAGTATGCAATTTGCGCTTGCGAGTTTAACAAAGATATTAATGGGTCTTTACACACACACTACACTATATTAGGAGCGTACAGGATTACGCGCGGGAAAGCAGTGTGGTCTTCGCTCGCGATTTTCTTCGCGGGCATGACACTTTCCTTTCCCCTTGCATACCCTTTACACACACGCTCTTTCACGAGTGATGGTTGTTTCATGCGCGATAGAGCGTATGTGTAATAGCACCTAATGGGTCCGTTCCGCTCGCGAGCTTTATATAATAAATTTACAACGCGAAAGTTTCAAATGTTCTATAAACATGTAGCCTTGCTGAAACGATTCGTGTACCAGGAGCGCAGTACATAGAAGGAGACTCACGGTGGGCGGTCAGTTGCGCGGGACGCCGGTGAAGCTGATGGGCTGTTCGTTGGTGACGAGGTTGGCGCGGGGCGCGCTGGTGGGCTGCCCCATGCCCGCCTCCAGGTTAGCCGCCGACGTCCTCATGTCGTCTATAGATGCTCTGTTTATAATACAAACTTTCGTCAGTATTTTGGTCTCGATGACGTCATTGTGAGTTAGTATGTGCGAGATTTCGTTCGTGTTGGTGATTTTGTTTGTATATTGTGTTCAGGATAGTTGCAAGTTTCTACCAAGGCAATTATTTTTATTCCAGAACATTGATAGTCTTCATAACAGAGCTATGTAAATGTTCTCGAATAAAAGTAATTTTAGGTTTTAGTAGAAATTTTTAACTATCTATTTGCAATAGGTGCGCGAGTTTATGAGTTCATGCGTAACCTTGCCATTCTCTGTTTCCTTGGTGACATGATATCCAGCCAAGCCACCTATTCCACTGTTGATTTTTATACTTAATTGTATTGAAAATGTGTGTGTGGTTTGTGCTGAGTGAAAATAATGTATATTTATAACAAATGAAATAATATAATGTATTCTTAACAATAGATGTATAAAAATAAAAACAAATAGTCGACTATATTCTGGTAACACCGTAACCTAAAATAATTCATAAATAAAAAGGTGTTGCTAGCTGAAATAAAAATACGAGCAATGTTTTTAAAATCAAAATAGTTAGTAAAACATGCAAATTGCGACACAAACCCATGCAACTAGCAAAGAACAAAAGGACCTTTTAACACGCGTGTCTGAACGAGCGAATATTCTTTAAAATACATTTTGTACTCGTAGATTTCTATCAATAAATTTCTTATTTTTAACTTGCATTTTACTTATGCATTATTTGTTTTGTTTTCTTTCATGAGACTTTCACGGTTTATTATTTTGTCTACCAAAAATGACACTAACGCCATTGCATTGCCAGATTAAATATAAAGCCATAATCATCGAGATATTCTTTACGTCGTAAACTTTTTAACAAATATCCTCTTTGCATGTATTCATAGTTATCTACAGCTTCACAATATTGGGCCCCGTTTCGATGCTCAAACAAAAATCTGATCATTTTATCTAAGAAACAACAATCTCTAAAAACATCGCGGGCGTTTCTTCGAACTTATCAAATAGGCCACAAACTAGATACAGTTTAGTCTAAAGCAAATAAGTGTAGAATATTCGCTCGTCCAACGCATAAGTATAATGCGTGCCTTTAGTTGGGACGCCAGACGTCGGGGTCCTCCATGAGCGTGACGTTGTGGTCCTGCGAGCCCTGCAGCGGGGCGCCGGGGGGCGTGCTGCCGCCCGCCGCCATCGCCGCCATGTCGTCGCGAGACCCCCTGTTGCACCCCACACACACGCGCACACAGTTATTCACATGTTATTTGTAGCGGTGGATCTAGTCTAACCGACAAGGCGATACTTCTAGTTTAAATAAATGACTCTTTGAATCTAGGTCTCAGGTTACTTTACGTAAATACAATCAAATGTATATGATAAATACTCCTTTGGTTTTAATCACACAAAATATATGCCTAAGGGCTCCTACACACAGTGCCGGCCTGGCAATGGCCGCCGGCTGAGCCGTGCGGGTTTCGCGTGTTCTTAACATTCGAGCGATTGATTCAAGCATTTGACAGCTCTGCGCGGCATGTGTGCAGCAGCCATAATAGTAGTTTAAAGCATTTTGTGTGGATTGAGAAGTCTATGAATATCAAGTAAAATAATTGATCCCTTACCCCAAAAAAGCAACCCAATGAAATAAAAATCAAAATCCCGTACACCAGTTACGTGCACGTACTCGCACGTATACGATCAAGAAACGCACGGACTATCTATACAAATACAAATTCCTAGATCCACCGCATATAAGAACACACAAGTAAGCAATAAAAACCTCAACCCTGTTAATTACAAGCTCAAGTTATAGATTCAAAACTTACAGAAACAGCCATTATTATAACATGGCTTTTATAAAGCAACACACAGTTTGAGAAAGGATTCAATTATATACTTTCATTGTATTATGTATTTGTACTCATTAGTTATACATAATGTTTGTTATTAGTATTCACAAATAAAGCCGGGTCCAGACGAGTGTAACATAATGTAATATAACCTAAGTTCTACATGAGGACGATTTGCGAACGTTTCATGTAACGTTCACAGTGCCATCTACACGTCAAATAGGGTAGTTGCCTACCAGTCAAATCAGCTACTCTTTATGAAATGTCAAAAACACATTTTAGTACAGAAATACGACGTAGTGACGTCACTATGTCATGATTTCTTTGGTATTAAATGAGTGTCTAATAAAATGTTTGTCTGCATTAATTACGATTTCAACATTATTTACGAAAAATGCTACATAGTCTGAGCAATTAAGATGAGTCTTTTACGAGTACGAGTTTAATCATTTTTCGTTAACCCAGTCAACTACCCGATCAACGTTACTTTACACGTTACACTCGTCCGGACCCGGCTTAAGACATACACCACAAGTATATATAAATATATTATTTTATAAAAGCATTATCAGGGGCTATTAAAATTCCCGCGCAATCATACGACCCCTATATTACTGAATCAATGATTCATCGGTATTTCCCCGTTTGTTTTGATTGATGACTGTATTAGTAATGTACTGATAAACAGAATATAGATAAACCCAGATACCAGTACCATTTCCTGTAGTACATTTTCAGTACAGGTGGCATAATAGCGTTGATTTGTAATTAATATAGGCTGTATCATGATAGTCTATTTCACATACTTCAATTATAAGGAGCAGTTTCAACAGTTTATATTTAAGTGTCAGATAACTAATCTGCTAAATAAAGTGACAGCAAATGTTTGAGAATAACTGCCACAATTCCATCTGATAAGTTATCTAATAGATATTTAGAAGTGGTGTAAACGGGCCTTAGTCTAATTAATAGAGTACTCCAAATTCAGTAGTTCAGGCTCTGTTATAATTATTATCAGCCAGTCGATCAATAGGCCAGGATCAGTAATTTTATACATTTAATAGGGCCAGGCCTAAGACTAAACATCGATTCACTACTCTGAATTTGATTAGATTTATAACGGTTGTCTTTATAACATTTGCTGCCAGTTTACCTAAAGTTATTCAACAATTAGCCGGCTGTAAAACTAGCCCCTATTTTAATGCAATATTTATAATCTGAACTTTTAATTATAAGCTACTTTGCCACTATATCCCTTAACCCGTAATATGAACCTTTATAAACCCATCCCTTATAAGACAGACAGATAAGACGCAACCTGCCTTAAAGTCTGATTCAAAGCCCTGTACTATAACGTCATATAATACTATATTTGATGAAATACACTGACTTTTTGCCGAGCGCCATCATGCCATAGATGATGCCGGTAGCGAAGATGAGCCCGCTGCCGAACCACGTGCTCATGCTGAGGAAACACATGAAGAACGGCACCACCGACAAACTGGAAATTAGAAAAACATCATATTAATTACATAGTCGAGGTACAAAAATGCCCGCATATTTTTTAATTGCGACAAAGAATTGTCTCTGTAGGCGGATAATAGAACGAGGGCTCCAAAACAGCATCTAAGTTGACAAGCAGGTAGTCTTCCATATCCCTGACGCGTATTTGAAAATGCAATCAAATAGGTAAGTACCTAATTTCTCGATCTCTCACTGCCTACTCTATAAATATGTTCTCTATACATGTTTTTATCTACATCAACCCGAATTGCTAGTTCTTAAAAACGTATATTAAATCACGTATCATCTGAAACACGGCAAATAAAGTACATAACTTAAAAATCCAATGAATAAATCTGGGGGTAACGATGCAAAAGGACGTCGGCGTGCGTGAGTTATCACGGATCTCGACGGTGATCCTTCAAATATGTACAGAACCATAATACCTACTTATAACCAGGGAGCGAGTGAGGTAAAAACAATTGCTTTTTCTATACAGTAGACGTTTAAGAATTCAATTTTTCTTAAAAATTCTTATTAACTATGGCGGGGTACATAGTCCAAATGATAATCATGAGATCTCAGGTTCGATACCCGGGTTTAGGAAAGTGCTATTAGCATATTTTTATTTACTATATTAGATTGCTTTTCAGTAGCAGAATTTCAGAGTTTGGTAGCGTGCTCGGTATGGCAACAGACTCGCCCTCTACTTCATAGGACTATCATTGTTAATGGCAAAACGTGGATGTACTACACCTCTGTCAAGCCTTTGGGTATAACAGGCGTGACATTACGTATATTTTTTAAATTCTTACGGAAAACTTTGTTAATTTACTGATTAACGCCATATTTATTATGAGGTTGGGGAAAAAGAAAGAAAGCTATTTCTATTTTTTTCACCTTTTTGCATTGTTACCCGAAGTGTAATTAAAACAGACTGAATTTTTAGTTATGTAACAACCTACACGTACCTTATTGCAGAAAAGTGCATAAAGAACCTAAAGTGACTTTAAACGTTGTTATCAAATACAAAACCTTACCATATAACGTCATAGAACACAATACCTAATACAATATATTATCCTCATACGACGATCAATCAGAGACACACGTAACACGAGATCTATACGCAATACGATTCTAACAATAAATAACTACAGGTACTGGGAAATACATCAAATTGAAGTAATAGGATATTTTCTACGTAAGACATATTTACTACTTACTTCTTTGATATAGAAAAACGATACATTACATACCTACTAGATGACACGGCATAGTTCTACCTTAATTCGAAAAATAATGCATGATTTTTTTTGACATCATCAATCGTTGATATATTTTAGCCAATTTAAGAAGGTTTAATGAATTACACTAACGCATGAATCACTCTGTCATGGCGACCTGAAATTATGCTCAGTAGTACCTGCTTAGGACGCGGACAGTTATTAAATATCGTTTAAAAATTATGTTTAAATTACAGGAGCAAATGTATTTTTTTACTTTTTATCCCCATAGGAGCTGAGCTTGATCTATCTTTCAGATAAAATTGCTCGTGTATGTATATAATCAATGTAAGGAAACTATGTACTAAATGTACTTATGTATACCTAATAAACCTATGTATTAATTTAGCTAACAATAATATAAATAGAAACTTCCTCAAATAAAATGACCATTGTTAAAACGTAAGGAAAACGTTGACTAACGACATAACAAGCATAGTTAATTAATTGACGTTAAATTATAAAATAGAACTCATTTTGTACAAAAAAGAATAATTATTTCGCTTACACAGATTTTATTTTCTAAACTTTAATGAATAAGGAAAAACTCAGAAATTACAATTATAATATACAACGATAAAAATGTCAAGAAGAGAGCTTTTGGGTGTACTTATTCTAATTATTTCTGGAAATACGCATTTTTTTAAGTAATATCTGTCCCACTGCTGGGCAAGAGTGTCCTCTCAAAGTAGGGGAGAGTCCACCTCGCTGACCTAGTGCGGACGAGGACTGCATGCCCTCAAGAAATGTGTTAAAGAACTTTTAGACATGCAAGGTTGTATCACGATGATTTCCTTGGTTCACCCTTGTTTGGTATAACAACGTTTTGTCGAAAATCGCTCCGGCGAATTTTAGTTACAATAAAGTCATTACGTTTAATTATTCATTTGACCGAATAATCAATTGGCAGATTTTTTATTTAGCATATTTATTTCTTTGAAATAATGTCATTTGACCGAATTTTCAAAAGTACTAGTTTTATTTAAACGAATGTTTTACTCAACTAATAATAAATTTCCTCTCTTATAGATATATAAATAATTCATACTGATGATAATACTGTCACATATTGACATAAATGCATATATATGTTACTGTAAAAGCCCGAACTGTGGTATATCTTAAGATTTTCCGGTAAAACCTAAGATTTACCAACTCTCAATGGTAAAAGTCCGAACGTTCTTTTATTTCGAACTTTTACCACCATTTAATTGGCAAATCTTAGGATTTACATAACGAAACGGTAAAAGTTGATTATCATGTGTTTAAGCCGTAATATAAAGATATTGCTAGGGATATAATTATATGCCGTAATATAGTTATAACGAGAGTTTGAAGATGTCGCCGGAGCGCCGCTTCGCGGGGCTCCTCCTTCTGGGTGGTTTAAAAAAAAATAACCACGAAGGCTGAGGTGGGAGGCACCTCAGCCTTCTAACCTAACCTACCCATGTCGGTTTGCCCAAAACTCCTTCTTTATAACTGTAAAATTATTTTATATTAGCTACATTTACCTGCCCTTGAGGTATATCCTAAGATTTACCAAGTAAATAGGGGTAAAAGTTCGAAATAAAAGAATTGTTCGGACTTTTACCATTGAGAGTTGGTACTTAAAGCGATCGCATTTAATTTAAGATTAGTCTAAGTGTTTTTTTTTTTCAAAATAAATATTTTGCAAATATTTACAATGTTTTATTTTCTGCATTACATTACACCAATTGAATATTCGATAAAATATGTACATGTTATACCACCTGAACATTACATCAAATGAACATTATACCTTTTGATCAATAGCGCAAATGTTGTTATCGCAAATAAATATTCGATGAAATGAAAATTATGTTAATCGATATTATACAAATTGATTATTTTCTTAAACGTTGTTCGAATTAGTAACATTACATCAAAAGTTGTTATACCAAACAAGGGTGAACCGATTTCCTTCACTGTAGAGCAAGTGATAATAATTTTAAAAAACGTAATCGTAGGAAATAAACCAAAAGACCGTGTTTTGTCTTCTAGGAAGTTATTTCGCTGATATAAATCTATTATACTTAATATCAAATATTATATTATTATCGAGGTTCATGTTCCGATAAGATCTTATAAACAAATTAAGTAATGGACATTTGATACGCCTGTGACCGATTAATGAACAAAATAACAATATTGTATAGTATTTTACGCTAGTGACTTATGAATTGATTGTTAGATAATCATTATAGAAAGTCTTTCACGCTATAGAAGAGTATGTTAAAAAACTCTAAGAGCTTACCATGTGGTAAGTATTTCCAGAAAATCATACAAAATGTCTGTTCAGCAAAATAAACTGCCACTATTATTATGCTCAAGTCCGCAATTTACCAGCATGTTAGACTCAAAGCCTTTCCTCTCCCTTATTCCGGGAGAAGACCCTTTCAAAGCAGTGGGACATTAATGGGTTAAATTTAATTTATTAATTACTATGCTGGCACAAGCACTCAATACTAATCTGTAGTTCTAAAAGTATTGATATTAAAAAATAACCCAGTAGCCGTCTCCAAGCCAAATTAGTAAGTCAATTAAGTCAACGATTTAAATTCAACTATTATAAACGAAGATAAGAGTGAATTTATGAATAAAGCAATAAAATCACCTTATCAACCAATGACGGCTACAGAACAACATAATTTAATAATCGTATTCAATTACTTTAAAACGGGATTTGAGACTTTAGTGAACTTGCTTAACATATTTTTGAAGCGTTAGAACCAGTCAGATTACTACTACATACGAAACACGAAAGCATGTATGTGAGTTAGGATAGATGGATGTTACTGTTAAACTAAAAAACTGCTGAAGTAAATAGGATCGAATTTTGTTTACTATACTTTATGATCTTGAATATATTTTCATTTATTTTGATTTGTTGTATCACGCCTGTTATTCCCGAATGGTTAAGCAAAGGTGTACGAAAGACGTGCGTTTCCTTTGTCAACGTTAGTCTTGTGTAATAGGAAGTGAGCCTGTTACCATAACTGGAATGTGTAGGCAGAGGTGTTCGAAATACACACACGTTTCACCATTAACATTGTTAATCCCTAGTACTCCCAAGTAATATGGCAGGGCACGTTATCGAGCTACTACTGAGAATATAATAACCTAAATCAGAAAAGCCGACTTTACTCGACCCGGGTGTCGAGACTTCGTGATCAGTAGTCATATACACGACCGAACATACCACAGAGGCAGTAAATCTCATACTTCCTAAACTATATTTAAGATTCAGTCAGGGACATATTTCCATATAAAAATTCATTGGATTCTTTTATATAAAAACACAACTCCCGCACTATGATTCGCTTTAATGCCGCGGGGACTTTTACAAACACACAAACAACACACCACAAAGTACCAGACCCGAAACAACTATTTGTGGATCGCACGAATAAATAATTCTTCCGTGTGGGAATTGAACCCACGGTCCCCCGACTCAATGGTAGCGGCGTGGCAACCTTAACAACCACGGAGGCAGACTTTATTAGTATCAGTCATGATCATAATTAGCCTGAATATATCTATATAGTATCAGTGAAAAGGTACCATAATGTGATGACATTATTTGCGTTCAAATCTAAGTGGCTGGTAGTCTGACAGCCATGTTCTATTATTGTAGATTCGATCAATAATACCTAGTTTATTTAAGTCGCTTCAGTCTGAACTACCCCGCTAATCTGTTTGAATCTATACGTCGCGGAAGTGAGATAGCAGTTATACTGATTCCCAGGCTGATATATCTAGCATTTGTTGACATTTGATGAAACGTAAATAGGTAAAGTATGTTGATTTGTATACAGATTTTAATATATTAGCTTAGCCTTTTTCCAAACTATGTTGGAGTCGGCTTCCAGTCTCACCGGATGCAGCTGAATACCAGTGTTTTACATGGAACAACCTCCACAACTCGGTAAGACTGGTTGTCAGACTTTCAAGCTTCTGACTACTGTTGACGACTGTCTTCGAAAATGACAGCCGGGACCCACAATTTAACGTGCCTTCCGAAACACGGAGGAACTCGATATGTGTTAGATGGTCACCTATCCACAGAACAACCTCGGCAAGCTTAGCTTAACCTCAGAGATCGATCCGCGCGGCTGTCGTTAACTAAGCCACGAGCTCCTCTTGTATACAGATTTTAATACATCTAAAAATTAAAAGTAATGAAATGCGAGATTCTCAAGACTTTATACACATTATTATATTATAACCTATACATAAAACCACGCTTGTATTGTTGATGTATTACGGGGGTGGGCGGAAACCAAAGTATGACGTTACCCGCTACGATCCCTACAAACTTCTTTTCTTCATTCCTATGTCATACAGAGCTGTCGGTTAGGAGTACTACGCACCTGACAATTTTTAAGGTTTTGTCCGTAGAAAACAAAAGATGTATAGTAGGCTTTATCTATACTAATTATAAAGCTGAAGAGTTTGTTTGTTTGTTTAAGCGCGCTAATCTCAGCAACTACTAGTTCGAATTGAAAAAATATTTTTGTGTTGAATAGACCATTTATCGAGGAAGGCTTTAGGCTATATAACATCATGCTACGGCCTTTAGGAGCGGAGTAGCAACGAGAAATGTTACAAAATCGGGGAAAATTGTCTCACTTATTTGACGCAAGCGAAGTTGCGCGGGTCAGCTAGTCGCTACTAAAATAGTATTTTTTACAAACAGTTTGTTGACCATATAACAAACCGTATATTTATTGTAACCTTTTTAAAACATACGAAAGAAGCAACACTTTAGTTCAAGCACGCTGACATCAAGATAAGAACTAATAAATTGCAATGTCTTGTTCGTAGGAAACATGATAACATTAAGTAACTCAGGTTATTTAATCACGAACATACGTTTTCAATTTAGACTATTAAGTATCTTGTATGAAATACAATGTCGAGTCACGCGAAGGTACAAGAAAACTTATGAAAGACCAGTTAAAATGGACGAGGCTTTCTAGCGAACGCCTGAAGCCGTCTTCCGTTTTCGAACTATTGTTTCTGTACAAAACTTACGTGACAAGGGCGAAGTGTGAAAACAAAAGGTCTAGTATATCTAATTTTTAAACAGTATTTTGTTTTAAGGGCTTCCAAAGGGTAAAAACGGTGCCCTATTATCGCTGTCTATCTGTCACCAAGCTGTACCTATTGAACCGTGATAGGCAGACAGTAGAAATTTTCACAGATAATGTATCTTTGCTGCCGCAATAAAAACAAACACAAAAAAAGGAAACATATACAGGGGCTCCCCATACAACAATCGTGATTTTTTCCCGTTTTTATAAAAAAAATCCTATATTTATTTTTCCCTACGATTCTCGCATTTCTTCGCATTCGCCGTGTAAGACACAGTTCAAAAAACTTTTAAGTAAACAGTCATATCAAAAAACTTACCCAATATAAAGCGCCGCCTTATTCCAGTAAGGTCTCGTCTCCACCTTATCGCTGAGGGTCTGGACATAGTCTATAAAGAAGCAGCAGCACGGCGCCTCACAGACGATCACGATGAACCCGGCCAGCATCTGCCAGATGCCGGCGATCAGGCACGTCACGTTCAACACCACAATGCTGATGCAATTGATCAGACCCGTGATTATCGCGACTGAAAGAAAATGGAGGGTAGTTGAAAAACTCTGTGCGCTAAAACGCAATAAACAAAATGTATGTGCAGAAACAAATGATATATGTTTTTACAGTTTGTAGATAAAGGAAATACTGAATTGATTAGGGCGCATTTTTATTGGTCGTTAGTGACCGTGTTCAGGAGATTTTGTAAAGGCATGCCATAGAACTTGCACGCGGAAACCGTTTTCATTGATCTCTTTTGTATGATATTGAAGCCATCTCGTCTAAAGGTCAGAATGTATTTTAGAATAAATACTTTTACAGCCCCTGAGACGACAGTATTACTCTTATGTGTTATAACGATCCATATCCGCATTACGAAAAGCGGGAGAAATTAATAATTTCAAGTTAATTGTGTACCCAATCGATAAAATTATCATAACGCAAGATTGTAGTCGAAATACAGGAGTATAACTAGGCGTTCACAGGGGATGTAATATTTAGATTCACACGTTTGAATCTGACCCATTTACATATCGACCCTAACCTATTTCTAGGACAAGCGTACAACCACCGCGTGGAATGACGTAGGTACTTGTTACAAATTCTGACAAGAATCGTAAACACTTCTACTTCATTGACTACACTAGTATATATCATGTAGTTGTATATAACTGTCGATCTCGTCAACCCAAGTTTGATTTCCGGGTCGAGTACGAGTAAAGTTTTACGGGATTTTTTTAATTAATGGGGGTTTTTTTTGTCTTGAAATATCACCTGAACGTTGGTAACTATAATGAATTCACATATTGGTGTATTCAGTCTGCATAGTTCCGGGGATATCAAGCGTGAGGGAATATAACAGAAAAAGAAGACGCTAGAAATCTAATTCAAGTTCTAGAAGTTCTCCAAAAATAGACGTTCTTCTTTTAGGAACACAATGGCGTTTAAAATGAAACGTGGAGCTATGATATCCAAATATAACACGAGTGGTATACCATTTTCGTCAATGGCCTTCCCACACACGACACAATTGGATAACAAGTCCAATTTGTTGTAAATGAAAAGCGCTGAGATGATGTTACATATTATACAATCATGTAACAAACATCGCTATGGAAAAAACATCCTGTATGGCCCTTAGAATAGTTAGAACGGTTGAACGTAGTAAATCTCCAACTTTGCTGGAAGCACCTCTGTTATGAATGGGAACATTTTAGTAAGAAGTGTTGCACAGACAGCTGAAGACTGCAGAAGGAAAAAAAGAGGTAGTAAACGTAGAGGTCGTCTATCATATCGTCCTAAGAAAAAACGGTAATCAAACAGGCTTTACTTAAGAATTGTTATTTTCAACAAGTATTAAGTCCCCAAATCGCAATTGGCCAGCGTGGTGGATTCAAAGCCTAACCCCTCCCTCATTACGGAAGGAGACCCTTGCCCAGCAGTGGGACATAAATGGGTACTATATTATTACAACAAGTATTTACAGTCCTTTTAAGCACTGTTACCAGTTTTCAGTGGAGGTTTTGTTGGTAGCAGATACCAGAACAGAATGAAAACCATAGATAGTATCAATAGATAGGTGTGAATAAAATGACTACTACGGCTAGTAATAGCGGGAGTTCCGATGTTCTCGAACGCGACAAAGCAATTGTCTGGAAGCGGCTGAAATTCCTGTACATGTGGGCGAATATATTAACGCGCATTGTATGAAGCGAACCATCTGTATTTATCATCTATATTTTATCTACAGGCACCGTGTAAACGCTATACTTTTCTATGTCTTTAGACATATGAAGAAGGCTTTTATTATTGCTAGATTAGCGGTCAACCTAGTGTCAAATTGTTCAAGCCGTACGATAGCCTTTGACATGGCTTAACGACTGTTATCTTAGCGGGCCTTTTTACGAGCACGAAAACGTTCAAAATCCACTACGGTTACCCATCTACGGAACGACCTCGCCACCTGTTCCTTTACGGCACAGATTGCTAACCGATCGAAGAATGCAACTGCTAAAATAGTATTAAGAAGGTATGGAACTGTCTCTGCTGTTCTCTCAAATCAGAGTGTATGATAAATAGTAGTGGGCGGAGATCAGTGAAACAGTATACACTTATCTAGTTTTGAAAGTAAAAGTGTATGGGTAGAAATCGAGAGCAAACTATTATTTTAAAGCCTAGAGGCAGAGAGTCAGCATTTACAAAAATTCTGAACCATCGTAATCGGGCAAGGATATTTTTTGAAAAAAGGGAATGGTATATCTACTATTTTCTTTGATCCACAAAATTTTACATAAGAATTTAGTAAAAAGCTTAGTAAAAAAATAACCACATGGGAGCATTTCTCGCATTCACACCACTTTTCCTTAAAAGTCGACCTCGAGCAAAAAAATGGCGCTGGGCATGGCACTAATTAAGAAGGCCAACGAAAGTGCTTATTCAATTGCATTTGCAAAACACCGTTCCAAAACCCAAAACAAATTATGAATGAAACGTCAATTCATAAACTACATAGCTTATATTTATTATCTTATCATTTCATGAACTTGTTACATTTCTGAATGAACGCGAACAAAATTAATTAATTGTGTTATAGACGTGTTGACTCGTATACGATTGGTTGAAGGGAACACGATTGAAAGCATCGTTCGTGGAACTTGTGAGGGAATCGATTTACGAAGTGGGGCGATGTTTTTTTTACTTTTTACGGAAGGAAATGGCATCGAGAATGGTTTATAGATGCTGACAAACATTGATATAATATATTTTCAGGTTTGAATACTGTAGATAACAATTTAGGAATAGGTCGTTTTTTTTAACCCATTACTATCCCAGTGTCCCACTGCAGGGCAAAAGGGTCTTTTCCCAACCTAGGGACCAAGTAATAATGATTTTTTAATACACACATAACTGAGAAAAGTCATTGGTGTGTTGCCTCGGGTTTGAACCTGCGATCACTTGAGTGGGAGGTGCCAACTTAAACCACTCGGCTATCGCTGCATCTGATCTGGTTAACTCGACATTTATTGTTTTTTTTCGTAAGAATGGAGGTAATCAAGTGTCAAAGTTATTGGAACCATCCAAAGGTTTACAGGGCATAAGGTCAAAATGATATCAAACAAGGCTTTACAAATTAAGTAGCAACAAGTTTTTACATTAAATGCGTTTTATGTTATCGACAGACTTTTAATTTGGTACCCAGGATTGTATCAGAAATGGATTAGTATATAATCTACAGCAGTTATAGGCTGAATTCAAGCAATCGTTTTATCATCAACCAAGCGTCAAAGTTGTTGAAAGCCGCCCAAGGGCCTTTGACGTGGCTTAATGACTGGTATCTTGATTAACAACAACCAGGACCGACTTTTAACGTGACCACTGAAGCACGCAGATGCCCAGTTCAAATACCATACCACTATGCGGTCACCCATCTATGGAATTACCGCGCCAAGGTTTGCTTGACCCAGAGATCGTTTACCGACTGGTGAGCGCAACTGGCTATAGGCGCCTAAGAAGAAGTTATAGGCTGGATTCAAGCAATCATATTATTGATTGTGATGAACGTTAGTGGGTCAACTTCAATCTACCTATAGCAGTTATATCGTACACATTTAGTTTATTTATATAACGACGGCTGTTGTCATTAAGAGTCCGTCAGATAAGTGATTCATGCACATTTACAATGTGCCAATGAACGCTTAACGCACTCAAATTAACGTAGTAACGTTGCGAATATTTACTTCGCGAAACTTTGCTATTTTTTACATATTTTTAAGTGTGGTTTGTTGTAGTGTAACTAAGGATGCTAAGGAATTTCGATCTCCAGAGCCTGAAAATCAGAATTGTCGATTGAATTTATACGTGTAACTCTGATAAGATTCTATTAAATTCTTCGTTTCCAAATTAGTTAGTATTAACAATCAACATCTTCTTAGAATAGGGCCTTCACAAGAAATATTCAGACATCAGAGCAACCTCAGTTACTGAAGGGTTTCTAGAGTCTGTATTTCACAGCGACTATCATACAGTCAATAACCATGTGTGCGATATACGAGAAAAATATCGTAACCAACTATCTCTACAATAGAAACGAAATAGCCAAAAAAATAATTCAACTTCATTGCATTTCCGTAATCAAACTAGTTTTGATAAACTAGGTTAATTCAACACACAATTATTTCGTACAAAAACGTTGTTATCAGCTGTTATCTTATACGAACAGATAGTTGTGTACAAATGATACAGCACGTATGAATGTTTGTTTAGGAAGTAATAGTGTTTTTAGAAACGTTTAGAATGATATGTGAATTTCTACCTGCTGGTTCACTCCCGACAGGATCAAATATGAATTTGATTGAGTAAGATTCGAGCTAATGTTAAACCGTCTCTTTAATAAAATAATATTACGAGAGAATATAACATAATTGAACACTGAATTTAAATTGAAACTAATAAGATTATTTGATTCACATTGTTGTCATTTCGAATCAGCACTCTTAGTTCATTCGAACGAATTCGATTCTGTCACAAGTAAGCCACCTGACTACTTTTTGTACTTCCAAAAGTTCTTTTGTCAAAGAAATGATTACAAGTGTGGGCAGGACCTTTGGACATCTTTCCTCAATCAATTTCTTTTTATGTGAAATATAGCCATATTTCGCATAAACAGCTGTGCAATTCAGCCGAATTGCACAGCTGTTTAACCAGTTCTCATATAAGATAATAATATAAATATTATTTTACACTAAATTTTTGAAGAGAAAACAGAAGATTATTTTTAATTTGCTTGATACAATTTTGAATAACAGGACAGTTTTCGAAATATCAACAGAATTTTTGTATGTATAACAATGGCACAGATTTTTTTCCTGCTAATTTATTAAGATTTGATTTAAACAATACATTTATATTACATAATTTACAAGGAAAATATTTAATTAAAACTTGTAAATGCTATTACTATGAATGTGAACAAGCTGAGTTTTTCCTTTTATCACACATCCAACATACATTTTTAATTGCAAGTTATTACATACTGAAAAGGTGCATTTTGCTCTCATTATTAGATTTATTCTTTTTCAGGTAAGGTGAGTGTAAAATTTTATAAGACAATGTCTAGAACAGAGTGAAGCGGGGTAGAAAGGTAGAGAAGACCTCATGCATGCATAATAATATGATGCATCACAGGGAGGACAGAAAGTCTAATTATAATTATTATTAAGTTTAGCAAAACAGTGACTTGTAACACTCACTGAAAACATTATCTTAGCAAAAACTATATTTCTTACTTTTTCTTATCTAGTCAAAACTATTCTTATACTTTTTGCTTATAATACACTTTGTCCCATTCTCTGATGTCATTCTAATACTATAGATGCTGATTTTCAAACACTATACTGCAAAGATTTTTTTAAAAAGCCATTTGCAGTTGCTTGTTTTGCCTATTTGAATATGGAATTTAATAAGTTCCATGACAATATAAGAGACTGCTGGTTAAAAAGTATAGTAATTTATGTATAATCCTGGCAGGAAGAATACTCTTTGAACTGACAATATAATTGTGTCCTAATATAAGGATAAAACAGCAGTCCATAGAAATCATTTGAAATAACCTTAATTACTACAAGCATATTCCTTGTTAATAGTTCCAAATAATTATGGTCTGTCAGGCACCACCATAAATAAAGCATGTAATTATTCATTTTTATAGTATTCTTACAGCAATTTACATCTCATTATAATAACAAATAATTATACTGCACAGATTTTGTTACAGTTATGAGTATGTGACCTACTAAAACTGAGGTTTAATTTTTTTTAATAAATAAATGTCTGTTTTCAGTTGCTCTAGATTGTCTGTGCTAAAAAAATGTATTTCTGTGATGTAAGACTGTATTGTTACTCAATGTCCTCAATTTCTTATTGGACATTGTATTTCCTTTTTTTGTTTTCATATTTAGAATCTGATTTCTCTATGTAAACAGATGACTTATCAGAGTGCCAGTATTAAATTAACTTAATTAGGAACTTTGTATCCAATTGTGATCATTACAATGTTTTATAGAGTGTATAAATATATGCATGTCCAGTTGATTAAGTAACTTTTATGCACCAGTGATGTTCAACAATGCTTTGTGAAAGTAATTAGTCCCTTTGTTCTAAAATTAAGACGCAATATGGAGCAACACTATATGTTTATTATTTTAAGCTCGATCACTTTAGGGAGGGTGGTGTAGGTCTCGGCGACAGTGATAAGATAATGGTAGTATATTTTCCATAACCCTGGCTTATTAAATACGTAATGTATGGGCTGTTACGTCAAAATATCACGTGTGTTTAATAGAATATACATTAAAACAATACGAACTGAAACCGCCAACTGTTCCAACTCCCCGACCAGCGTAGCGCATCCACCAAGGCACGTCATCTTTCTGGGCATTGTCGCCGCCCGGCCGCGCCATAAGCATTGAAAGCTTGTCTGTTAGCGACTGGAACAATCATTTTTATGTTTATAAACTTATTTCAATGATTTGAACGTAAATCATTGAGTATTTACGAATAATTCTTACCATTTTCGAAAAAATCAATTCACTGCCCTGTCACCTGTCAAGTCAACTAAAGACGGCTTGTTTCCGTTGACACCAATTGCATTCTTGAGTTGACTACTGCAAGAAATCGATTGTGGTAACAAAAATGTTTTTAATTTAATTATAGTTGAACAAGTTATTAATATTAAAATATTAACAAAAATAAATAAAGTTAATATATCAATCGAACTAGTAAACTATAAAAATAAATGATGAAAAATGCTGTACCTATCTTACGTGTAACTGAGAACAGCCTTAAAGAAACGCGAACTGCGTTTTGTTAATTTTAACATTGATATTTAGGAATAATTCAAATATTATATTTTATACATTTGGCACGAATAAAGCCGGTGTTAAAATGTTTTATATGTGTGAGATATAATTCAATAATAAAAGCGACAAAAAATAACGTTTTCAATGATTCAATCTCGTAAGCGCGTTATCTTAAAGCATCAATAAAACGCACGCTCATGTCGGTCATTGTCGGTCGGTATCAGCGGTTTGCTGTTGTAATATTTGCATGATTTTTTGCAATTACGATTCTATTGTGGATTTGCGTTATAGTTTCTGAAATTCATGTGGAAAGTGGAAGATTAGACTAGTAATGGCACCAACAACAATGCTTCCAAAGCTATCGGATGCCACCCAAACTATGTAAGTGACATTGATTCCGAAACTAAATTTCGCTTATGATTTATCGCTTACGGTAATAAATATCGACTGTAAGAGGTACCATGTCTTGTTAATAACTTAATACCTCTATTTCATCACAAACGAGCTGTTTAATTCCTAGTAGTAATGTAACCTGTTGCCTCAGTTACATTTTACATGCTTGAAATCAGGTAGACTTCCATTTGGCATTCCCATTTATTCTTTTCGAAAATTTCAATTAAATATGACATATACTTTGATCTACTAACCTTGGTAAATACATAGCACATTTATATATTTTATCCCATCATTTTAAACAGATGCTACAAATTGTCATTTAATAAAGCCAAACATACACACTAATTACATGAAATGTCGGGCTAATGTACCATAGCCATTCAATTATGTTAAAATATTTTAATCCTTGTGTAAAACATAAGGCCAACAAGAAGAAGTAAAGTTCAGAAAATCCTGGAAAAAAATGTGTTTTCTCTTCTTTTAACTCTAATACTAATATTGAAGATCATTCATGCTTTTCATAATCAGACATAATCAGAAACAGATAATGGTGATGAAAATATTTCTAAAGGGACCCTTTTGCCCTATCATCTTTCTGTCTTTATTTTAACTTTTTTAGCTTGCTGTGCTGGTTTCTGCTATACATATATCTACATAGTAAACAATGCATAATATACTAGAAAATCTATAAGCTGAAGATAATTCAAGCTTCAAAAACATGGCTTATACCTCCTAAGAAGACAATGACAAATTATTGCAAATTATAAACATAATATCTCTATATCTAAAAGAAAAAGGGTTAATTGTATAGAAAGCTTGCCATTATCTTATTATGTCTTTTTAAAAAGTAAGCATTAACTCAAGCCAAAAATTTGCATCCACCCTTATTAATAAGAAGCAAAACAAACCTTTGTAAATTCACCACAATTTAACTTCTATATCCTAGATCATTCTCCGATGGCGACGGAGTATGCAGTGCGGAGGTGTTTTCCACCAATGTGGTGGTGACCACTAACGCCGGCAACCATGACCATGGCAGCTCCAAGGTGAAGCTCAAGAACCTGGTGGACTACAACTGGGAGCCCAAGTTTTACTCCGGGCAGCTACTCGCTATTCACACCAGCGGGAAGTACCTTGCTTATTCTATCAAAGGTAAGTGACAATTAATTGTAAATTTGTCTGCCTATACAGGGTGTCCCATAACTCAACGATAATCCGAGACAGGATGAAAGGCCAAGTCATACCGGTTCTAGGAAAAATAAAAAAAAAATTCCATATCACTTAGTTCAGCAATAATAGACACTTTTCAAAAAAGTGAAAATTCCACACCCTTGGTCGCATTTTCAAGTCCTGTGATCACCAATGTCACAATTTCGCTGTGTTTTTTTGAATTTCGTGATCTTCATTAAATATGCTATTAATCGTAAAACAAATTAATGCACAAAACATTGTTAATTTAATAAAAAAAGTTAAGTTTTAGTTAGTCATCGTTCACAAAAATATCGTTAGTTAACTTTGACGCTTCATATTGAAAAAAAAATGTACTACACTACCCTTGGCAACTTATTTCAAAAGTTGGCGCATTTCATCAAGATTTCAAAACGGTGCAACACTTGTCACTTTTCTTGCCATTAAAAATGTTATTTTTATTTGAACGACGAGTATCCTCGAAAATGGATCGAACGTAGTCGTACAATTGTATGGCCTCCTCGTTCCCCCGATCTTAATCCAGTAGATATTTTTTACTGGGAATGTATAAAATAAAAAGTCTATTCAAAATCAATACAAAATCTATCAGAACTTCGCCAGAAAATTGACACAGCGTCAGAAGAAATAAATGCAAGGAATTTTGCTTGACTGGTGCAAAGATCTTTTGTACGCCGTTGCAGAGCCTGTATTCGTGCTAGAGGAAAGCAATTATTTTTAGTAAAGATGTAATTGAGTCAGTCCATAACCAATATTTAATGTAATAAACATAATAGGTAATGATAATAAAAAAAAAGAATGAACGAACCATCGTTCTTATTTAATTATTCTCCTTAAACTAAAGTAACTCCGAATTGTTTTCCTCTGGCACGAATACAGGCTCTGCAAAGCCTTAGAAAAGACCTTTGCACCAGTCAAGCAAAATTCCTTGCATTTATTACCTCTGACGCTGTGTCAATTTTCTGGCGAAGTTTTCATAGATTTTGTATTGATTTCGAATAGACTTTTTCTTTTACGCATTCCCAGTAAAAAATATCTACTGGATTTAGATAGCGGGAACGAGGACGCCATACAATTGTACCACTGCGTTCGATCCATTTTCGAGGATACTCGTCGTTCAAATAAAAATAACATTTTTAATGGCAAGAAAAGTGACAAGTGTTGCACCGTTTTGAAATCTTGATGAAATGCGCCAACTTTTGAAATAAGTTGCCAAGGGTAGTGTAGTACATTTTTTTTTCAATATGAAGCGTCAAAGTTAACTAACGATATTTTTGTGAACGATGACTAACTAAAACTTAACTTTTTTTATTAAATTAACAATGTTTTGTGCATTAATTTGTTTTACGATTAATAGCATATCTAATGAAGATCACGAAATTAAAAAAAACACAGCGAAATTGTGACATTGGTGATCACAGGACTTGAAAATGCGACCAAGGGTGTGGAATTTCAACTTTTTTGAAAAGTGTCTATTATTGCTGAACTAAGTGATATGGAATTTTTTTTTTATTTTTCCTAGAACCGGTATGACTTGGCCTTTCATCCTGTCACGGATTATCGTTGAGTTTTGGGACACCCTGTATATGTCAGTATTGAATCTTGAATTTAACATAGGTTATTGTAAAATCATTGAAATTAATTTTAATTGAAATATTGTATGTTTCTTATTACAATTTTATCCGTTGTAACATATAGGTCATACTATGGCACGATAATATAATGCTCAATGCTCATCTGATACTGCCTACCCAGCCTTTTTCTTCTTTAAGATATTTCATTTTCACAACCATAATCAGTTCTCAGATTTACATAATTATGTTTTATCAGTATTCTGCTCATAGAGAGCTGTTTAAACAATAGATTTTTGCAGTTTGCCCAGCTTGAACTCCTTTAAATGAAAGTGGGGTCTAATTAAATAATTATATTTAATTCAAGAATAAAACAGATGTTGCCTTCATAACAGACTATTCTTTATGTGAAACAATTTCGAAACTGGTTAATAATTCAATCAGACTCTTAGTTTAATCAATCATGCTATGCATTATATTACTTTTTCATTATTAGACTACGACTCCATACCATACAATGATACCTGGTGGGTACCTAATGATAATATAATGTATTGTATGTATAAGGAGTATTACATACATAGCTATGTATGGAAAGGTTTCCACAGAAAACAACCAGAATAGGTATTCTCGTTGTATTCTTAACTAGCTTTTACCCGCGACTGCGTCATTTTCTCGGGGTAAAAAGAAGCCTATGTCCTTCTCGGGTATCAAAATTTCTACATACTTTAGGCGTAATTGGGTAACATACAGACAGACGAGAGTTACTTTCACATTAATAATATTAGTATGGATAGCAGTACTAATTTATGTCCTTACTTTTATTTTCTTAGCAATCATCTAATTTGTAATGTGTTTATGTTCAGCTCCGAATGCGGTGAACCCTGGCACATGGAGCGGCATGGTCCGCGTGGTGTACAACCCGGAGCCGGGCACCGACAGGCGTGCGCTCATCAAGGGCATGAAGGGAGAGGTAAGAACATGTGAAATGCTTAATTATTTTTCAATTTTTAAGTCGCTCAACGCACTATATTGAAGTTACGTGACCGTGTACGTAGTACACAAATGTTATATGATTTTTCTTCCGTGTTATTTCGGCATTTATATATAAAATACATCGAAACCTACGACATAGTGTGTTTAGACACTAAAACCTGTACTATGAATGTGATGAACCCTAGAGAGGAGAAAACTTCAAGGTTTTATCACTCCATACAAACTTTTTGTTTGTCTCCTTACAAACTGTTTCTTTGTCTGTTTCTGGGATTGTCCAACAATTAACTTTACTTCATTATTGTGAAAACTACAAACTTAATAAACAATACAAATGCTGAAAGTCTCTTGCTGATTGGAAAAATAATATCTTTGTTATGATTTGTTGACAGGTGCAAGACTTGGCGTTCGCCCACATCCAGAACCAAGTGATCCTCGCGTGTATAGACGAACAGGGCAACTTTTATGTCCATGAGATTGAAGTAACTGACAGTGGCCTGAGGTAAATACACACTTTTCTGCATTCTTTTCATTTATTTCATGTTTCATCTATTCAATTAGCCTCTTTAATCTTTAAATTTTATTTTGTTTCCAAATTTAATTTTGAGAATGTTTTATATTTTAGGCTGACTTCAAAAATGTCGTGCGTCTGAAATGTAGTGGCCTTTTAAATCTACTAGATGAAAGTAACAAGGAGTATGTTAGTGTATAGTAAAAAGTATCAAAAACAATATTTTTGCCAAACGTCAACGATTGAACAATCCAAGATAGTGACTGAAGATATAAAAAGTTCTGAAATCGTGCGGCATATTTTAAGGCTCCCAGAACCTTTGAACTAAGTCAGGCAGTTAAAGTATGTGCTAGATATTTAAGACGTTATTGTGTATTGTACAGATGCACGCTACTGGCGGAGGTGCGCGAGGACACGGGCGTGGTGGGCACGTCGCACCGCGTGGTGTGGTGCCCCTACATCCCCGACGACGAGGAGGACTCCGGCGATGACGACGTCGCCAGGCTGCTGCTCACCACTCATGATAATATCGGTGAGTGGACACTTGTATTTGTATCTATCAGCCTTTCTTCCAACTATGTTGAAGTTGGCTTCCAGTCTCAACGGATGCAGCTGCATACCAGTGTTTTACATGGAGCGACTGCCTTTCAGACCTCCACAGCCCAGTTTCCTGGGTTATAACACGAAACCCTTCAGTAAGACTGGTTGTCAGAATTTCAAGCTTCTCACAACTGTTAGCGCCTGCCAAAGATCTTTGACAATGACAGCTGGGACCCACAATGTTACGTGCCTTCCGAAACATGGGGGAACTCGATATGTATAGATAGTCACCCATCCACAGTACAACCTCAGTAGGCGTAGGCAAACCTCAGAGTGGTTAACTTCAAATGCATTCTCACTGTAAGGGGTATTGTTGGATACTTTCGGTGGCTAACGAGCGTCGGCTTCAAATCTGGGGGTTACAGTTTTACTTAGAGACATACACGCATGCGTATACGCGTGCACGTGCACTTGTAAGAAAAACTATTTGGCTTGATAAATTTTACAGTCGAGTCTCAATTTTGGATTATACCATGTACAATAGTGTACATCTTTCCATCGTATAACTTTTCCAAATGACTACTCGACTTCATAAAAAAATTAGTTTGGCAATTGATGATTTTCGATATCTATCTTTATAATGATGTATTTCTGTGCGTGCAGCGCGCATGTGGAACACGCGCACGCTGTCGGGCTCGGTGTCGGCGCGGGGCGCGAGCGGCGCGGGGGGAGGCGTGGCCAGCGCGCTGAGCGCGAGCGAGCACACGGCCGCCATCCTGGACGCCGCCTTCTCGCCCGACGGTAGCGCGCTCGCCACCGCCTCCGCTGACGGATACGTCATGTTCTTTCAAGTGAGTACTCACCACTACAACATTTTTACTCCGAAATATGCACTCAAAAGGTCTTACATACAGTTGGCCTATCGCCCACTATCCCTCCAAACATTGATTTCACTATTGGTAACCAAATTGACAAAATGAGTTGTCATATTGTGAAAGTCGCGGAGACTCTAATTAAATTCAATGATTTTGCCATATCTCCGGGGTTATAACTTCACCACTGCTACCAAGCATTACGGAGCTCTTCTTTGAAAAATAATCCTATGATTCGCTGCATTCTATAATAATTTAAGTCCAATATAAGTACTATTATAACATAATAATTTGTGTTGTCAGGTATACCAGCACGGAGACAGCAGTCCTCGCTGCCTGCACAAGTGGCAGCCTCACGGAGGCAAACCGCTCAGTTGCCTCTTCTTCTTAGACAACCATAAGAACTACAACAATGAGTAAGTGTCTTACTATTACTTTGTATTTTGTTCCTATTTAGAAAGGTTCTTCTGTAGAGTTGGTTTCTCTTAAAGAGATTGAAGTAGCGGGCATCCGACTTACGATGACATGTAATTTGTTCGATAATACCATTTCATATTTATAGATATAGATCTTAGATCTTTATATATATAATTCTCCTGTAAGTGTGTATGTCACTGAACTTCTCTTAAACGACTGGACCGATTTTGATGAATTTTTTTGTGTGTGTTTAAGGGGATCTGAGAATGGTTTAGATTCACAATTTTGTCCGCAGGACAATGTTTTTTTAATTAAATTTCAATTTATTAGTAACGTGTAGACAGGACAACGTCTGTCGGGTCCGCTAGTATCCTATAAAATTGATTGGCGTCACTGCATTTATATACATTTGCATTTAATAAAATGAAAAAATACGAAATATGTAACGGTTATTATGAGATTTCAGTTTTAATAAAGAAATATAAATATGTTGGCTATTATTCCACAGCGTCCAATTCTGGAAATTCGCGGTCACCGGTTCAGAAAACAACACTACCATTAAAATCTGGTCGTGCAAATCTTGGACGTGTCTGCAAACCATCACGTTTACTCCTGGTTTAGCCAACGAAGCCACTCTAGGCCTCAAAGCCATGTTAGACACTAGTGCCAGTTACCTACTGCTGTCAGACTTTAAGTCAAGGAGTTTGTATGTGCTGAATATGGCGAGAGATCCAGAAGATACCCTGGCTTATTGTAAGAGCATCTCGGAGTTCTTGCTGCCTTATCCGGTGTTGAGCTTTTGTATTGTTGATGCTGGTAAGTGAAATATTTTTCTGTTGTATTTTTATAGTAGGTATTGCGTTATAACTCGATTTTAGTATTGATACTAAAGTGTAAGTGGCTCCTTGGCTTCTTAACAGGTCAATTTGTGTTATTATCATAAGTATTATTTTGGTGAGGTCAAACCTAATTGAAATGTTTAAAACATAAATTATCTTCGCGTCTCCAGTCGCATTAAAAAAAGCTGAACTAGCTTAAATCATTTCCTTGCATACGCAATCTATTTATATACTTACATACTTATTATAAAATAGATGGGTTTTGACGTGAAACAAAGCACAAAAAGCAAAGTATCACATTTATAATATAAGTTTGGATTTGTTACTAATAAATGTATTTGTGTTGTACAGAGGAGCAACAAAGCAAGTGCGAGCCAAGTTGTGACGATCCGTTCCACCGCAATGGCTCCAGTGGTGATGCTGGAGACTCTCCTGACGACTTTGAAATACATCATGATGTAAGTAATGATAATAATAAATCTTTACACTGTTTCGGAAGGTATACTATGCATTATCGGCATAGAGTGTCTAATTATTGTACTTATACAGTCACTTTTAAATTGACTGCATTTGTAAAAGCCATGTGCTTACACATACGTCTTGTATGTGATAGCACGTATGATACGTGCACGTGCACGTGTATATTTTAGTCTTAAGTTTTAATGTCGCATACAAATTTGAACACGCTTTCGAAACGTCTTTACGCTTTTAGGTCCTTATTCTATAGTTTTTAGTACCTTCCTTCCGTATATAACGTTTTTAGATTCTTATTTCAGAGCAATAAAAATAAAGTCACAAAGACAATAGAAAGTATATCCATACTAATATTATAAAAGCGAAAGTAACTCTGTCTGTCTGTCTGTCTGTCTACAGTCTATAGGCTACTTTTTACCCCGGAAAAATGTCGCATTCCCGGGAAAATTCAAGTGGCGAACGAAGTCGCGAATTATCGATATAATAATGACATTAAATTAACAAAATTCCGTTGTCATGGCAACTGTTTTAATGGCGGATATGCCTTAGCGCGACTTCGTTGTATTAAGAGATATAAATAATTTAAAGAATATTTTTCGTGAAAAAAAGCATATTTTATATCATCACGTTACGACCAATAGGAGCAGAGTAACAGTAAAAAAGTGTTACAAAAACGTGGAAAATTCTGACCCATTCTCTCTTATGTGACGCAAGCGAAGTTGCGCGGGTCAGCTAGTTGTAACATAAATAATTAGAGTTTAGAGTTAGAGGGTTGTGAGTGCTTCGGAGCACTTACCTAATGAGCAGTTGCAGGGAGCAGAGGTCCGTAGACGTCACATACCTCTTGCAGGCACCACCACTCCGTCGACGTCGCCGGAGTACGACGTCATACATAAAAAGTCGTAAGTAACACTACTGTATTGTCTCTTATGCTTAATGTGTGCGTGTGCAGGAGTCGGGTTCGGGCGGGTCGTGCGGCTCGGCGTGCGGGCGGCGCGTGGTGGTGCGCCTGTACATCGTGCAGCCCAAGGGCCTGCAGGAGGGACGCCTGGTCTACTCGCCGCCCCGCAACCCGCTGCATGCGGACCTCATGCACGGTACGAATACTACTTCTACATCCATTTAGTCATCTGTAGTTATTATTCTTGACAGCCCCTGTCGTATAGACGATACCGTATGCGACAGCTGATCGCAAGGACTCAGGTTTTTAAGTCAGACAAAATCCAATAGGATGGTTTTCATTTCTTTTAAAATGATCATAATAGTAACCCGGAATTTCACAATGGGGCCGCTTTTTATTGCATGGGGCTAATTTTGTATAGGTAAAAGATGGGCGTACATATTTATTATTCGTCTGGTAACATCTTCGGGTTTAACAAGTGTAATAATTATTTTTCCTTTCTTAATTTTTTTTAATTATATTTCTAAAGGTCTGTCTGAGCTGAACTTGGAAGAAAGCGCGTCGGAGTCCGCGTCGTCTGCGATAGCATCAAGCATTCTACAACAACAGAGTCAGCAGCTCAAGAACTTGCTTATGAGGACACAGGTAATTTACATTATTTATAAACACACACAGAGCTGGCGATAATAAATAACACGAAAAGTTACTTTGCATATAAATATTGTTTAAGTTAACAAATCTACTAAATAAAAGCCAAAGATAGTCTAGAATCGGAATTTAAAATCTTGTTTTTCTTTGTAAACTAAGTGCCTACATAATTAGGTACCAACATTATCTTTAAATAGTTTTTGGACATAATTACTATGACTTAACGTTTGAGTAGAAAAACTAAAGTAGAAATAATAAAATGATGACTAACATAGTAATATATATAAAGGTGTAAAATATTAGCTTTTACCGTGCTTCAGAGGGTACGTATCGCACATACATGCTTACCGTTCACTCATAATTAAACTCTCCCAGTAACAATAAAAATACGTCACATTGTATTATATTGCACATATCATTACAAAGGTATACATGGGTCGAGGGTATATTAAATAGTTGCTTTTTTACACTAAATCACATATGAGATATACATACAGAAAATCACGCCTGTAGGAAGAGACCAAAGAACGCCACTTGGTACGTCCCTCACAAACTTCCCTTGCCTCATTCACAACCATGCATCTTGTCCTGCACATAACAGGACCGCCTATTACGAGTACTACGCACCTGATCTGACAAAATTTATATACACCAAAAATTACCTTTATCTATGCAAACAAGTTGATAAATTTTAAACACAGCACAGTTTTCACTGCCAACACTTAGCACTAAACTTTATTATCCGACATTTGTGCAATTAAAAGCAAATGCTTAATTGGTGAAGGAAAACATCTTAAACCATGCTTAACAGAGTGCTTTGAACAGTTTTTGAGATAATGCAAGGTCTCAATACTACACTGGCTTACAGTGGCGAAGGGTCAGTTTTTACAAAAGGTAAGCCGGAGCTATTAGGCATTGTCTAGGTATAGTACCTACATATTATGTACATCGTAAGAATATCGACGTAAAATTCTGCATAATAACAATATGAGAGTATTATCTACATTCGACTACAGTCTCTTATTTCTCTCTCTACAGTCTAATAATACATAGGTACTTACCATGCTACCTAATCATGCTTGTTTTTCATTAAGTTACTCTGTCTTCAGTAGTAACACGTAGGTAACACAACAGCACATATTTAAGATAACGTATATCGAACGATTGATGATTGTCTCGCACTGGTTGTTTAATAACATATTATACAAGCAATTTAGAATATATTCATCAACAATAAAATATCAAACACATTATGGATAAACGCAGAACACTTTAATAGAAATGAGTTTAACCTATAAATCTGACAAAATGAAAATTTACTCGAATAGAAACATGCAAAACAATTACTGTTTAATAAACTGATACGTTCACAGTTATGCACAAACACATTTACTAAGGAATAATGTTGTAATAAACACAAATATTCTAATTTGTTATAGAGCGCGCGGAAAAAACAGTAGGTAAACAAACATAACCTAATGTCAAACTGGTGAACAATGTTCGACTCATACTTATGCAGGATGCTTAGCTTATATTTCGCCATCTCGCTCTTGCACGCGGCGCGCGCCGCGACAGAAACATGCGTAAGATCATGCGTCCGCCGCGGCGCGGCGGCGCGAGCGCTGTAGCGCGAGGCAACCCGCTCTTCCTCCGGCTTGTTCGCCACTATGCAGCGCGGTGTGACATCGCCGCCATAGTTTTTATTGTACGCGATTCCCGATCAGCGCCTACGGTTTATTTCATTATTATTACTTCACGTTGCGTTTTTAGCGGAGCGTAATTTTTGAAGGGTAGGCGTTTTCGTACTGTTTCGATTAGATTATTGATTCTAGTTAAAGATTTCGGTTTAAATATTGTTGATTATTAATTAATTGTGTATTAATTATTAGGCAAAAGTAAACAATTCATTTAACACTAATATTAAGTCTGTCCAGAAAGGGAAGCCGGTAGGAATCGAGTTGTATGGAGCCTTCGCCACTGCTGGCTTATTATTTCACATAAATTAATAAGGAATGTGGAAATAGAATACTTGCGGGTCGTGCTTATTCATTATCGACGTTATTTCAACGCACGCAAAGTGTCAATTGTTTTCTCAAAGACAAAAGTAGTGCTTTTCGCTTCACCGTCGATGTAAAACTCCGTTCATATCTAATATACACTGATGACTATTGAATACATCATTGGATTGATGATTTTATTTCAGTTGTATCGAAATGGTCACTTTCAAACAAAGAATTTCAATTGTAAATTTTGTACACCTTTGAAAGCTGCGAACCTTGCGTACAAGTTTCTACTAAGTTGATGGACTATAATATCTGTTGATGAATTCAGCTGCTTTACAGTATCATTAAATTACTTTACTCTTATAATAAGGATATTATCCTGTAGATATGCACGGAGCTTCATAGTAGAAGTACAGGGAGCTGGTTGTAATATAGTGTGTTGTTTATTTGTAATTTTAGCCTGAGGTAATGGAAGAGTATGATCCGCAGAGACAGCCGGGCAGTCTGATCGGACAGCGCCCGGAGTCGCCATCTACCGCGCCGCAACTAAACCTTATGACTCCAGACGCTTTTAGGTAAACACTAAGAGTTTTGAAGTATCATCAGCACCACATTTTAAGCTATTTTTAAGATACAGCAGTCAACACATACTTTAACCTTCACATTCCATCCAGTAATAAGGATAATAAACCTCTCATTTGTCACTCCAACAGAATATTAGACTCATATTTTTCTTCCTCTAATAAATAAGGTTGATACTGTAAAGGTGGTAGATAGAGACATGAGACCGCGACAGGAGATTGCGACCGTAACTTTATTTTAGGAAACGTTACAGTGTGTCATCTGCCCCTGTCTCGCTTGCAAAATGTTTCAAATGCATTACCTAAAATCAAGTAACGTTTGCTGTCTAAAGTCTCGATCTCCAGTCTCTGTTGCAGCGCGAACCGCAACCTTCAGTAGCATGGTCGTGCGCCCGGTTAATTTATGCTACGCTAAATCCAATTCTAGAGTCCGCCAATCAAGATGTCCACTGCGTTACGTAGAAAGTCCATATTGCATTATTACGACAATTCTCTTTTGTTAACCGTTATCACTATATTCATGGCTTTCTTATTAATATAAACAAAGAATACTTATATTAAATAAATATGTATGTTGTAGCTCGCCTGGTAAACGTGAAGAAGATGACCCGCCATTGTCAGCAACGCCTGACGTCACGGCTAAACCACGGTCATCTAATGCAGGTAACATAAGGATTACAATTTTAAAAACGGCAAAAGTCTCCTCTAGTATTTATTTGATACTAGTTTTTAGTATTTGTTGTTAAATCGGCAATAGAAAATACATCATCTGTGCAAATTTCAACTGTCTAACTTTCACCGTTCGTTCCTGGTGACAGTCAGACAAAGAAAATAATCTTAGCTAATGGGGTTCCCGTTTTACCCTTTGGGTACGGAACCCTAAAAATGGTCCGTTCTCGACGGTGCAATCCATATTAATATACAGCCAGTTTTAATAACTTAATTAGTTCTAGAATACATACTCTATTTTCGTTGCCTTGTCTTTTGTACATAAATAATGTTGTATTACTGTTCATCCGTATAGGTTGTGTAGAAGAATCCTGTGTTGCTGTCGGCGGCAAGCCGGCGTCGACAGGTTCGAGTCCCAGTCGCGAAGTGCAGCAGATCATGGCACACAACGAGCATACGTTCTACAAGGATATGGTATGTTATATTCAGCTGTTAAATCATTATTGTTAATAGTGTGGAGGATCACGTCGGGGTCACCACTGTGGAGGAACGAGGTGATCATGTTTCTCCAACACAAAGGGAGGATCCTCCGACCAGGCAAGGTGATCATGCCTGGTGGGCCTAGGCGGTCCGACTGTTGTAGTCGGGCACTTGTATATTGTCAATTGCAGTGCAAACTTCGATAGCGCGATTCAGGATTTGTGACGTCAGTTACACTGCGCGTGGTGATTGGTTGTGCGCTGGTCCCAGTAGATATCGCTGTATGTAGCGATCCGCTACAATAGATTTTATACATAAAATACCTAAAGCCTGTTTCCCATGGAGGTAGGTTAAAAAGCGCCAATTACTACGACCTCAAAAATCTTTTTTATCTTATTCACATCCATATAACTTGTCACAAAAGACTGCTGATTACGAGTATTACGCGCCTGTCCTTTATCCAAGACATCACCGTTATGATTTGTGTACAACCTGTAACATAATTAACGCACATCCTGAAATTAGTTAGTTCAGAATCGGTAGCTAAATCCATCCCACTTCTTTCCAAAAAAATTTTTTTTTTGTTTAGAAATACTTGAAAGTTAGTGAATTGTAGACATTGTCTTCATAATCACGTTTAAGTCATGTTTAGGTAGATACCTAGGTAGGTACGCCAGCGCTATTCGTGTGCGCCTGTGCGTGAGTGCGTAGGTTTATTGTGACCATAGAATTTGCGGGATATTTTAAAAACAATATGTTCCATAAACAATATCTACAGTAATCAAATTATTATACTGATGCATTAATTGTGAATGAAAAAGGATTTTCTTGTTGGGGTGTCTGAGGATGTGCGTTGTTTCCGTTACACGTTGTATATCTTTCTAGGGCAACTCATCCCAACATTTACATTGACAGTAAACTTTACTCGTCATTCTGCATTAATTATTTCTCTCATTTTATGTAATACAGGAAGAAGAAGAATCCAGTTCCCCAGCACCAGAAGAAGAAGCAGCTCCAGTAGCAGCAGGCGGGGCGGAGGCGCTGTTCCCGGCCGCGGACATGTTCCCGGCGCCCGAGCCGCCCGCGCCGCCCGCCCTGCCCGCGCCGCCCGCCCTGCCCGCACTGCCCGCGCATCCGCACAAACTGACACATACCAGTGAGTATTGTTATAAAATACATGGTTTATGGTTTAGTAAAATTTTTGTTATATGGAAATAGGGTTGTGTATTAGATCAAAAAATATATTATATTGTCTCTAATTACTTCAGGTAAAGATTGAAATTTATTGGCAAATTAATCACAATAGAATGAGAAAAATATCATTTTAAAAGAGCTAATCCAATAAAATTACTAACCCACACTTAGTCATAAAAGCGTCTAAAAATCACAAAAAAAAAAGCAAATCTGTCTTGTGTTATCCAATATTTCATATTCCTTTGTACTACCCAATAGAAATTTATTGTAACATTGTAAACTTAACCGACAAAATAAAGAGGTGGTCCATATAGAGCACCTGTTTGAATAGCACTTTAACGAAAAGTGCCTAACCTAGTCCACAAAGGGGATCCATCAATATATGTATTTTGCAGATGCTATTTGAACGTGTGCTCTAGTCGGACTACCTCAAAATAAAGCCCATCATTTTTTCTTATAACTATTATCTCACCTTCCAGACAGCGACACGTCATGGCCGCAGATCTCAATCGCTCAGATAACAGAGGCGAACCAGCGCAAGGCGTCGAGCGACAAGTCCAGCAGCCAGTCGCTGAACGCGTCGCTCAACGTGTCGTGTGTCGAGCGCGGCGCTGACGAGGTGCGCTGTGCCGGACTGTCCGCCGCGGACAAGACCAGGCTGGAGGCGCTTGAACATAAACTTGATAAACTTACTGGTAAGTTATTGATAAAAAGACATGAAAAAGAATTCGTGGGCTACAATAGAGTCTTCGGCTATGTGTAATAGACTTTTTAAGTGGTTAAAAGTGGTTGTATTTTATACGTTATGAGAATGAAATACATCTACAAAAGAAAAAGTTTAGAAAAGTGGATTGCATTAATACTTCACTTCACTATATTGCGATGGCGGTTTTGAGTCTATGATGTAACTTGATGTACCTAAATGGTTTTATTAAGCACAGATGGTATTTAAATATAGTTTTAAACACGATTGTTATTGTTGATTTCGTCACTGTTTCCATAATCTGAAGCTTGTCTGCTATACCCGTTTCTTTAGTGTGGGAGATGTTAACCAAATAGCCAATGGTTTTCTCAATTTTACTCTCAGTTAATGCCCAAACTATAACTTTATTGATTTTCCACAGAGCTAGTGACGGCACAGAGTCGAGAATTACGAGTCCTGCGCGGCGCCGTGACAAGTCCGCGCGAGCTCATCGACGAAGCACTCCACGCACACGCCACAAGGACCGCTGCGGCTGTCGAGAGTGCTCTCGCTGACGGGTACGTACACGTGCACTGAACATACACGTTACTACATAGTAATATATGACTTTAAAAAAAGATAAAAATTTAATGCTTTATAAAAGCCAATTCTTGGTGTCGGTTGAAACTAGTGTATATCACAGAAAATGTATCGGCAATTAAATTATTTTGATAAAACTTCCATATAGCCACTTATTTCGTAGTTTAAATAGTTGGTTCTAACAAACAAGGCTTGCTAAAGCAAAAGCCTCTAGCATTTCATAGTAGTAATGCACTTTACTCAGCAATAGTTTCACAATTAAAACAATAACTATATCTTAAAATGTCAGCTCAAAGAAATTACAAAATTTCTGAAATCCAAATCCAATTCAATTTTGTAAAATTGTGGAAATCCAAAATTTTGTGATTTCAATTATTAATGTATATTATTGTTGTTTTAGTTGGGAGCGTATATCCCGCGTGGGTGAAGCGGCTAGCGCGCGGGCAGCTCAAGCGGCAGGTGTGGGGGCCGCACGAGCACTGGAGCCGCTAGCGACCGCGCTACAACACGAACTGGCCGCCAAGCTGACCGCCACCGACCTGCTGCTCAGAGATAATATTGAGAAATTGGCTAATAGCAAGGTGGGTACAAAATTATACCTTTTTACGTATTAATGGCTACAGCATCATGGTCATCATTTTCACAGCAAAAATTGGATATAAGACCATGTTTTCAGGTTGTCGAATTGTATTTTTTTTTATGAAAGTGTTTTATGGAAATAAAATTACACGTACTTGTGCACATTCCTGTACGTAACTTATATGCAAGCTAATTTATACAATAATTGTATCAGAAATGTTATCAGAATAAGTTCCCACGTGTCACATGTCGGAAGATTTAATATTAGTAGGAATGGTTATAATATTAGTAGGTATATTATACTTAACGAATATTTTGTACACAGACTGTAATGGAGCGCCTCAGCACGTCGATAGCCAAGTCCCTGTCGGACATGGTGCGCGAGTCGTTCCGCGACGCGCTGTTCGAGAGCGTGGTGCCCGTCATGGAGAAGGCGCATGCGCAGATATTCCGACAGATCAACCAGGCCTTCCAGAACGGCACCAAAGAATGTGAGTTTATGACCTTTAGTTAAAATTCGTATATTGATTAAAAATATTGGCTTAGGATGAGATTTAAACAGTTATCAAAAATTCGTTTTACTTATTAGGGATTGAGACGATTAAATTTAAATTAGCAAGGAGTTTTTTTTCTCCTTTTCTTGTTTTCCAAGAATATAGTGTTAAAACTTTTTTTTGTTACAGTTAGTTTATTTTTACTTTTTACCTTAGAGGTTTTAATTACTTATTGATTTATCTATTGTTGCATCAATTATACGGGGTTGGTATGTTTGCTGTTTAAAAAGTGCAAGTGTTTGTTAATATGTGACAATCATTAGATATACCGAGTTCGTCTGTGTTTTCAAAGGCAGGTTAATTTGTAGGTTCCGGCTAGTAAGAAGTTTAAAGGTCTCACAGTCTGTCTTACCGATGTGTATCGTGTTATAACTCAGGTTACTGGGTTGTAGAGTTCTGATAAGCAGTCGCTTCATGTAAAATACTGACGCTCAGCTGCATCCTGTGAGATTAAATTCTGATTTTAGCATACTTAGGAAAAATGCTAGACTGATATGATAGTTGATTTGTATAACATTGTCGTGTATCAAGCTGTAATCGTATTTGTTTGTATGTACAGTCGCCAGTAACACGGAGGCCGCAGCCCGCGCGGCGGCGGAGCGTGGTGGCGCGGCCGCCGCCGCAGCCCTACGAGCTGCTCTCGACCGCCACGCCGAGGCGCTGGCGCAGCAGCAGCCGCAGCACCACCACCTGGCCAACGTGCTGCGGGAGACTGCACACACGTGCGTACACTTACTCATTTTTCACTACATATGTTCAGTCAGCTGCAAAAGTCTGAACATTATTAAATCTTTCGAAATCCTATATTCTAAAGCACACATATAATTTCTATCATGTACTTTCAAAATGCTACGAATTACTCGTCACGTATACCTTAACTTACGTACGACAGAACCTTTATACTTACATTCCCAACTTCGCAATTTCCTCAAACGAAGCCATTAAATAATTATGCAAAAAACGAAGAAAAATTATCATCCATCCACATGGCAACCAGCTCCCAATATAGGTCGGTTAGCAAAATTCGTATGCAATGAACATCCACAAAACTCAAAGAATGCGTGACGTATCTATGTTTATTTATGTTTATACTGTACTATGCCATTTTGTGTGTCCCCGCAGTGTGCTGGAGAAGGAGCTGGTGTGGTGGCGCGAGCAGGCCCGGACCGTGGCGCTGGCCGCGTCCCGGGCGCACTCGCCCGCCACGCCGCACGACCGACAGGTACTCGCCCGCACCCCCTACAGCCCCACAGTAATATACCTTTTTGTTTATTTTATTTTTTATCATTTCACTATCAACATTCCATTATTTACCATGTTAGGCTTGTTTCATAGGGCTCCTATTACCGATAGGTCATATTAGATTTATTAAATTTCGACCATTTGTTGGGTTTTTTAAGAAAGCGATTTACGCTCGTACTGGCCGAAATTTCAAAAACTATGATACTTATGCCAGAGATAAATTTTAATCTTTAAATCAGTCGGCTGGTCGCCCATCCGCTGGTAAAGGATTATCCATTATTTACGCCACACCCTGTATATATTGTAGTAGAACACTACAACATATGCCACGTCACGCGTGCTATTCCCGGAGGTGTAGGCAAAAGTGTATGAAAATCACACATTTTGTCAAATACAATATTATTTCCATGTACTAGGGAGCCTATAGCCATTATACCAGACACATTTCAGAACTTTAGGCTTTTTAACTCCATACATAATATGCTTGTTATACGCGATAGTATAGACAGAAATATATGAAATACACTCTTTTGTAATAAGTCGCCTATGGCCATATACCAGGCAAATACTAAACTCCAAGCTACTAGAATAATATTTATTATTCTGATGATTATTTACCAATCTTACAGAAAACATAACCTCACGCGCTTTTAAGACTACTTATTTTGACTTGTTTTGATAATAAATACGTTCTGATTTTAAAACAACGTATTATACCCAAAGGTATAGGCAATTGAATGAAATACACCAACATTCCCTAACAATGTTAGTACCATGCAATGGGTATAAGCTTCCATACACCCACGTCAGTAACAATATTAGTCTCATGTAATAGGGAGGCTATATGCCGGGCACCTTTCTGATTCTCGTTTCTGTAAATTCTTGCAGAGACCCCATCGAAACGTTACAAGAAATTGTGTGCAAGAATCCTTACCTTTCCTCTTACAAGTATTTCTGTTCTGTTTCTTTATTTCTTTGTAGATAGATATTTCTTATTTTATTTTTTATTTTATAACCCTTACATGTAGTTATATGTACATTTTAAGTAGCAGTATTATCATTAGGTAACTTGTTAGATTTTTGTTACTATGTCATTTTTTTAACGTGCTCACAAAAGCCATACAAACACTATTTAGTGAAATATCGTACTTTTTAAAATAAGACTCACTTATTAGTGAACTCTCTCAAAACAATAATGGCCAGTGTTACCGTTATCTGACAAGTTCCTATTAAAAAATGTCGAATACAACTAATTCAGATTTTTTTTGAAAAGATGAGGCATATTCACTAGTAGTGAAACTGCCTAGGTCTTAGAAAGCAGTAGTTAATTACTTAAAACTTTATTGTTAAACCTAACATCTTTTCTTGGTAATCAGTAGCATTTTATGAATAAAACCATTAATATGAACGACATTTCAAACAGAGACTGCCTCCATGGCGCAATTGACCACGTCGCTACCATTGCGTCGGGAGATCGTGGGTTCGATTCCCACACAGAACAATTATTTGTGCGATCCACAAATAATTGTTTCGGTTCTGGTTGTGCTTTGTGTTCGTTGTTTATAAGTTTGTAAAAGGCCCACTACACCAGAGCAAGTTCTAGCGTGGGAGGTGCCTTAGAAAAAAAACAGACGCAACCTCACATAACTAAACACTCAAATTCATTCACAGATGCAAGTAGCTCAAATCCAGTCACTAATAGCTTCTGGCGATGTGAACGGTGCCTTCCAACAAGCGCTCTCCGCATCGGACCTCGCGCTGGTGATGTGCGCGTGCCGGGCCGCCGACCCCAGCGCCGTGTTCGGACCGCCGTGCAAGCTCAAGCAACATGTATTGTTGTCGCTCGTGCAACAGTTAGCGGCTGATATGCAGAGAGATACGCCGCTTAAACATAGGTATGACATTAATGATTCATTTTGGTATAGTTTTGGGATGAATGTCAGTTGATTTTTGGTTTTATACCAAGTTTTTTTTGTGTGCAAAGTGTTTAATAGAATACTCTACAAAAAATTACGGTTTTAAATGTCAGTTGTTTCTGGTTTTGGTATAAGTTAATATTTCTTTCATATCAATTCTTTAATGTAATGCATGCGCGTTTTCCCATATAAGCAGGCAAAATCCAGAGAACTGAATATGCATAGATTTTTCTGTTTTTGCTTATAACTGCTTAGAATCAGTTGTGTTAAGCTGTTTTTAATACACTTTTTTGTGGTTCTCTGTTATTAAATCGACGTTATGACGGTTTTTTGACCCATTAACCGACTGTTAGAATCCAAAACAATAAGTTATTCAAGTATCTACAAACCATGAATTTTATTATTATATTGAATTAATCAAAAGCTTTATTCATAGCAGAGTTTCTGGGACTTTTTTTGTTGAAGTGCTTAAAAAAAGTACAGAAATTAAGAATAACTGTACATACATAAAATAACACATTTTTCCTGTACTATAATAAATTTTCAAAATGAACACTTTATAACAGGTACTTAGAAGAAGCAGTAATGAACTTAGACACATCGAACCCAGTCACACGGGAGCACCTACCAGCCGTAGTACGAGAACTGCAGAAACAGCTGATGTCTTTCCTCGCGTCATCACCGAACCACGCCCTGAAGCGACAACTGCGCATGTTGCTCATGGCTACCGAAGCGCTGGTGAAGGGCGGCGTGTGACGCGCGCCGTGTTGCGCCTGCTGCGCCCACAGGTACTAGCGAGGGGGAGGGGGGGACGTGCTTATTTACAACTTGTATATAGCGTATATTAGTTTAGTTGTTACGGGTCGTTACAAACGTGCGAACTACGTCGTATTTAAAAGAGTCGTAGGAATGTGACAATGTGTAGTGAGTGAGAGACTCCGATAAAATGATATGACTTAGTTCGCATCTTTGTAATGACCCGAGTATAGTTTTCTTTTGGTTTAGTTTTGTTTAAATGACAGCAGTTGTGATGTAAAATAACTGGTTTACTTCACGATAAAACTAAAAGGATCTGTTACTTGAATAATTTGAGGTGAAAATTTGATTTACGCTTAAGTTGGGGTTGTAATGTGTTATAGCTGTTGTCATTTGAATAACTTGAAAGAAAAGTAATTTTAGTTAGTTTTGTTTGTTTTTACTTAAAATTTGATTGTTACTTTCATTATTTATATCTCAAAAAACATCACAGAAATAAAAAAATACAACAAAAAGTCGACAGAAAACAGAAGTGACATTATACATTCATCAGTGATTTGTAGCAAGTGCGTCTCCCATATAACGTTTGTAACATCTATCTCGCGTCAGTCTCAACTGTGGACTTTCATGTGATTTAATTCTAAGGACTTCTTGAAACGTATAATACGTTCGTAGATTTCGTTCTAAGTTTTTCTTTATTGTAAAAAGTCAGTCTTTTCTCTAGTATTTAATACCTCCGTTAGGAGTAAAATGTAGTTCTTATTGATAATGATAATTAGCTTTTAAATTGATTGAATTGTTTTTATTGCACCAAGTAATTTGTCAAAAGTCTACGTTCAGTTGTGTATTTTCAAAATTATTAATTTATTTTCAAATATAGAGGCTTGTTTAATACCTTAAAACTAATAAACACGACGTGAGTGTCCATTCTATCATTTGCGTGTACGTACGTATACGTAACGAACTACATTACGTGCACTTATTCAGTGTAAAACAATTTTTCGGAAAATTTTCACAACATCAAACTTAAATATTCTTAAAATGGAGATCACTAAATATATAAAACAACACAGGTTAAATATTTCCAAAATTCTGTCAAAATGAAGCTACATTTTTTTTATTTATCTTGGTGTAATAAAAGCATTTCATAAAGATCCAATTGACTTGATAGTTTGTATTTGTGTTTCACTACAGTATATAAGTGCGATAAGGACAGCTATATACGCTATGTACTAGTGAAACAAAGACAGATATAGTAATACCTCATATAGGAAATAGAACTATCGTTAAATATGGAAATAAAAATGCTCTGAGATTATTATGAAATGATCTGGTACTAATTTTAAAGCTCTGTTCATTATCCACCTAAGGCAAAACTGTCCGCGCAAAAGTTTCTACATATAAGCTTACGGAAAACTTTGCATTATGACAGCTCTCAGCTTTTTCTTTCCTGTCACATCTTTGACTTGCGTATTTTTATACTTATATTTCTGTAATTCGTCATATAGAAAAATGCAGTAGAATAAGGAATACGCGAACACACAAATACGCATAATTAAGTTAAATGTGCAGTTTTAGCATAATTTTGTGCAGTTCTGTCTCATTTCATATATTATGAGTATCTAAATAAAGTAATAAGGCTTATTTTCTTCCTACGAAAATTTGGGTGACAAATATGTAAGTTAATATAACACATTGGAACCAGCCAACTGTGCAGGACTTTGTTTATAGTGTCCAAGTGTGTGCACAATACACAGGTACACTCTCTATTCCTTTACTCTCATAGTCCGGTGCTGTGAATATGAACAGAGTTTTTACAGTCTCAGAGTGGTCTAGAAAACACCAATATGGTGCTAGTCCATTATACAAATAAAAGAAAAATATTTGACACAAAATATTGAAAAAAATAGAATATAGAATTGGAACTGAGTCTTTTGAGAATTATATGTATTTGATGACGTAACATTGTAATTTCTCATTGATATAAGTTTTTTATTTGCTGACGATTTATACATAAATAAACTGTGAAAGGTGTGTGTAAATATAAAAGCAGGAACAAGGGGGAAACATTATATACCACCAAATACCTATAGTCTAAAAATATTGTAATTAACAATATAAAGTATTTATGTCAAACAGTCTACGTACCGCAATACGTGCTTACTGCTTTTATATTTTACCACATCTTAAAATAAAGCACGATGGCTAACTACTGAAGCTAGCCTAGATGATGTGAGTGATACATTCGCGGTATTACGGGTTACGCGCGTGCAGTAAAAAGCGCGTTTGAGCCTTAAGTGTCCAATGATCGCGCTATATAAGATGTATAACTTCTAAAACCACTCCCGCGTACTGAAATATGAGTCTACTCGCATGAAAACGCTCATTCAGAATAGCTGAATTAAAGCTATCGTGCTATAGGACCTTTTAAAATGATTACAAAACTGCACTCGTTCAATCTTACTTTGTTCCTATGCTGATATCGGCCGAGCATACTTTGAAACACACAATACTATCATAACTTAAACTCTCGCGTTGCATGTTTAATGTATAATAGAATACGGTCGCAAGCTGACCACGGCGAGTGCAACCTGCGCCGAAACGTTAGGCATTTTGAGCTAAAATGCGTGTTCGCGTTAATTAGCGTATTATATTACACATTAAACATACTACTAATTATGAAATACAATGACGCAGACATACGCTACCGACGTCAGTGTAGGAGGAAATAAAGCCTTGACTATGACTAATAACAAGTTATTTTTTAGTAATTATTTATAAAGGTCCTAACTATTGGTGCCATGATTCGGTACCACCAATATACAATAGACGAAATATAATAATATGTATGTGTGTTGTTCTGTGACTCTGTGCTTACTCTGAATTTATGTTATTTTTTGTACATGTGACATATTTGTCTAGATATTAGTTTGAGTTGTTGCATTGAAATTGTACCTTATGAACTTGTAGCCCTGCATTCTTATCGTTATATACATCTTTGATGCCTAACTGCAGAATATCTCGGCTACGTTTTGTAGCTATTCTTAAGTAACTGTCATTTGTCGAGTGAAAAATCATTCGTGTGTGCTCCCGTCATGAACTTCTGAACCTGTAATATGTATTTAAAGATTATCAAGCCTTATGAAGACTGCATAGAATAATCACATTTTCTGGGAAATGTTTTTTTCTTGTATCCTAAACATTTTTTAACCTTAACTTTAGTATATTCTACCATAATTCTTAAAATTGTCTAATATCAAATAAAATGATGGAATCGCTCTTGATATACATACTTAAGTTTGCACAGTAATCTGAACGTCTATAAACTACAAAAACATACCTCTAACTTTACAATACGCAAGGCAATTTTAAAACGCACCAGGCATAAAAAATATGGCGACATTTGGACATTTCAATACAACACCCAAATGTATTTATAACTAACGTCAAACAAAGACTGTTGGAGCGGGGCTGTCAAGCCTATAACTCGGTTATATTAACGTGTACAAACAAACAACCTCATTGATATAATATATAATTAATTGTAATTAGGAGGCGATTAGAACAAGATTATTTATTATAACATGTACATATATGTACACATTATTACGAAACTTTGATGAAATAAATCTAGTTTGCCATTAAATACGAACTAGGATTTATTTTGTAAATGTATATGCAATTTTGAAAAGAGCGACAGTAACCCCCGGTTTCTGAAGTACATTTCGCGGTAGTTTATCTATTGAATAGCGTTTAAGCTGATATAAACATGACAGGAATAGTTAAACTACTGCTAAATGTACCTCAGAAACCAGGGGTTATTCATACTATAGTTAGCAATCCACGTTGTTCAAGCCGTCCCAAGGCTATTGACATGGCTAAACGACTGCTATCAGAATGACACATTGATTCTCCCGAAGCACGGAGTTCTTTAGTCATAATTGACAATTGAAAACGACTTAACATGAATTCCGAAATACGAAGGTGCTTAGCTAAAATGCCACTAAGAGGCTATCCATCTGTATAATGACCGCTCTAAGCGTTCCTTAACCTTTAGGCCGGTTACCGACCGGTGAGCGCTACAAGCGACTCGATCTCCAATAAACATCTCTATAATGTGTCCTTTTATTAATTGCGTATTTAAATAAGTTTCGTAATAATGATTAAGATAGTCCATCTAACAAGTATCAAGGCATGTTTAAGGACATCCAGATAAGTGTCGGTTAGCTTAACAAATGAATTTTGGACCGAGGTTTTCATACATTTGCTGTCACTTTATCTATCATATACATACGTTGGCCGGCACTTATCCGTAAGTCGGGACACTGGCTTTTGAGCTTCTGAAACTCTCTTGAAGAAGGTAGATGCCGTTGCCATAGCAACGTATAAACAACGTGCTTGTTAATTGTACGTGTACGTATATCATAATGCTCGAAGGGTTTTACAAATTTGATGATCTGACTGCTATGTATTATGCTTAATTCATGTTGGGACAGCAGCAGTACGGCGAATACTATCAGTCTGAAATAATTTTAAACTTTGTCAAGATTGTTTAGAGATCAAAATCGCTTGGAAAGCTCGAAAAGAGCCCGTGGCCGCCCACATTAGCGCGAACAATCGCCCTTGTAGCGGTCCTAATCGCGGTTTCCCGCCCGCCGCTGCTATCCTGGTGTAAATTAAACCTTAACAAATTTTCCTAGATGGACTATCAAGTATGTACATGTATGCACTTTTAAACTGTCGTATTACTGTTTCTTCGAATACTTATAAGTGTACGGTAAAAAACGTAATACGAGTTTTTAAATTGCATACTAAAATAATGTTTTAGATTTAGATTTTGTTCACTATAAACTTTAAAGTAGTGTGCGAATTCCTACATTTCTGAATACTGTTAAAACATTTCCTTTGGAATATCAGAAAATGTAAACATTGAGTTTGTAACTTGTATGTCTGGCAATAGAAAACATGGCTCTTTGCCTAAAACAGAAAAGCCATTGGGCAGACAAAAAACTCGAATCATCTTACGGCAGAATAATATATTGCCGTTCAATGTTAGTTACAAAAAAGACGTTTTACGTTATCCATTAAATCTAAAAAGTTGATAAAGTGGGATATATCTAAATCTAAAACAGAAAAGCACTGAATAAGCCTCAGCTTACTGTGGATATATAATTTCTTAGCGTACGATAGTGCTGTGTGTAGGGCTCCTCACTGTGTCCGTAATTATTACTATATACTCCTATATACATAATATATAAGATTACATTCTGGTACTACTTCTCAATCGCTATTTATACCTAGGATAGTTTATTTTACAATTTGAAAGCTGAAGGCACAACTTTAAAGGAAGGTTCATATCTAACGGGAGATGCGTCGGGCGTAACTTAATTTGTATGGGCTTCGCACCGACGCATCATCGGTTGAGTGAGAACGGTCGAGTGTTTTTCTATACATTTGTCTGTTCTGGCGTTGCGTGATCGATAATACGTGACGTATGTTCCGTCAAATATGAACCTACCCTAAGGTTCAATTCACACTCGGAAAGCAATGGCACACGCATATTCGGTTCGGCGGTAAAACAGAGTATGTGTAGATGAACCCGATCGGCACAAGCTGAACAAGTGAGTCGAGTCGGTTTTGTTGTTCGATAAATATTGCCAAACCGAATGTGCCAACAACATAATATGTGTATAGCAAGGGCTACAGTATGGAATATTGTTTCAGTTTGTCTTTGTGACTTTAAGCTGTATCGAAGGGAAATACTTTTTATGTATCTGCCTTCGGTCTTAAGTCTTTCTACAATTCAATTGCTTGTATTGGCTTTAATAAGTAGTCGTCCAGTTACCATATAACTGACATTATTAATCCATGTTTGGATATTGAAACCGATCGAAAGTCAAAATAAGACGAACTTAGTGCCAATATTCACATAATCTGTTTTTGACGATTGATACATTTTCTATGTACTACTTAGTATTAGAATAAGTTACTTTATAACCTATCAATATTTATAAGCCGATTGATACAACTGTCAATTAAACTATCAATCGATTGATCCTTGTCCTGTGTCTCGTGTTTCAAATAAATATGACGATCGTCAATCTCATTGATCAATCATCAATTGAACTGATTGATGTTTGTGTGAGGAGCCCATGTTATTTGGTTTTTTATAAATTTATATTTTGTCAATGCTTTAGGTATTCCTGACATGGAAATATTGATAGTATTACTATAAGAAATACATTTATCAATAAATGCGTATTTGATTTGTATATGTTCGTTTTATTAATTCCTTGTAACCTAAAACTGATTCTACACCAAATATCAAGTCAAACCGCTGTTCCGTTCGATTTGACGATAGATATATAAAGAATGTTCTCTTGTAATTCAGAAAAATAAAATAAAATTACATCGGCGATGTCTTCAAAAGCGGTCAGGTGTGTAGTACTCGTAACCGGCTGTACTGCATGACAAGATTTATGGATGTGAAAAACAAACTTCCCTTGCCTCATGGCAAGGGAAGTTTGTAAGGATCATATCAAGTGGCGTTCTTTGGTCTCCGCCTACCTCTTTAGTATGTTATTTAAAAAATATCGATCCTTTGGTATAAGCACAGGGTGCTTTATATTTAAGCTTTATGCTTGTTAACTACTTACTGCCATACCAAAACTCATCGAAATTGGTTTAGCGACCGTTATAGTGTAACAAACAGACAGATTATCTGTATCATATTATATACTATCGTTATAGTATGAATGTAATATGAGGGTAGTCACAAAACATTGCTACACAAACCAAAGAAAAAATCTACCCTCTTTCCTCAACTGTTCAATCAAACAACACGTCTCTGCAACACCATAAAATAACCATGGAATTCCCATCAAACCGTCCTTTGAAGACCGAAAGACGTTCTCATTCTCTTTGCTCGTTGCTAAGTGAAGAGCAGATCGATTTAAAGATGTACAAGAAGCCGGTACTTCATCGTACGTATAGTGATTCTTCTGTGGAGTTCTGCGTGCACTCTGATACAGAGGAATGTAAGCATGTTGATAGTGGTATTTGTGATAAAATCACTGATAGTGATATGTTGGGAGTGTTGGAGCAGAAGATTGATCGACTCAGTGGTAAGTAGAAAGTATTTTATGAAGACTTACTCGCTCTCGTGCGTTCATATTTCAGCCTTATTGGGATAGATGATTGAAAATATTAAGCAAAAGTTTGATAGTGGGTTTTCATTCATTTCATTAGTTTTAAACGGACACTTCGACATTTACGTGCCTCCAACCCACCATCGACCTTGGGCTCTTTCATCTGCCAAAAATGCGGTCGCGGTTGTCACTCCCGCAAAGGCCTTTTAAGCCACGAACGAAAATGTTCCCTCATTACAAATATTCCTCTATCTGACCCCACCTGAATCATCTGCAATAGATGGACACAGGCCAATGATGATGATGATTTCAACTATCTACTATTTCAACTTAAAAAAAAAGTAGATATTTGAAAAATGAAATTATTGTTTGAAAACTGTATGCCAAATTTTACCAAAAACGAGTTAGTGACTTAGTTGTGAAGGGTAACTGTTTATAAAGTCATTGTTTCAGTATCAACTGGTGACATTTAGAGACACATTTGATATTTTTGTTACGAGTTAAGCAATCAATAATTAAAATTTCCATTTGTTTTAGGCAAATATAGCTGTTATAGTCTATAAACTTCAAGTTGAGTCTTTTAGTGTTAGCATAATTAACTTTCAATGCAATCGATGCAAACACATGCAATCAAATACCAATTTCGTTGCAAACGATAAAATTTTGTAGCACTTTTCATTCATAAACATTTTACGATCTCAGCTTGACTACAACGCAGCCGAGAAACTAAAATACGTCGATAAATAAAATTCGATGCTTTTGGTTAATAAAGAAAATATGAACCCCATGACTTACCCCCTGTTTTTGAGTACATTTTATTTTACACATTTTTTTTGTATGAGTTTGAACGAAATTAAAACTAAATGTACCTCAGAAACCGGGGCTTAATGCAGTAATACTATGCATATTTATAAACTACATCGGTAGGCATCTACTGTATCTAGCTACTTAGTTATCGTAAAAGTTAACTTAACTAGATTATAAAATCCGCACTAATTTCTATTTTGCCTTTACGAAGTCATTAGCAAACTTTCTCTATACATACCTTCTGAAATACATGAGACAAATATTAAGTAAATACCTAAATTGTTCCACTTCCTAAAACGCGTATTTGCCTTTGATATGCTTCTCAGACATGTTCCTAGAACAATGCCGACTGCTGAACACGATGAAGGATGAGATCCGTAGTTCTAAAGTGATGATTACGAAGACAGAACACGCTCACAACGCTATACTGGTCGATAAGTTGAAGAAGGCTATCTCACAAAGGTTTGTTGTTACTTTCATTAAGGCACTGTAACCTTATTAGGTAATATTTTATTTGACTGCAGTTGTGTCTACACGGCGATTTGAATTCTATTTTGGGATTGTTTAAGCAGCTGTTTTTAGCCCTCAGCTTTGTTAATATTATTGGCACTTGTACTGTCTATAACTTGCATAAATGCCCTAATTTTATTTAACTGTCTTATGTACCTGGCTTATTCCTTCTAGAGGTACAAACTTTATAAAAGTCGAGAAAATCATGCATGAGAATACACTGTGTTCTGTGCGTACAATCTAGAGGCAATCGAAAATTCTAAATCTATTTAATTATATACCTTTAAGAGTCGAAGGCTTGAGTGTGGCAGAGTCCAGCGAGGACGAAGGCGAGGTGATAAACAGCCGCGCCAAGAGTTTGCTCAGCGCTATTGAGTCACGCAGGGAGGTCTCTCTCGATGCTGAGATCAAAGACAGTCTCATTAATTTCCTGCAGAGTGAGGTACGAGACCACATACCGTTAATAGACTAGTCCTTTCCGTATTACAAATTGTTATAGACCAAAATGCAAGTGAAACTTTTGCTTCCTTTCTCATCTATCTCAATCTCAAGACACATCAAAACAGTTTTACAACTAACAGTTTTTTCCCTGACCTCTCTCGTTATTTTTTTGTAACTGTTCCTCCTCTCCTCTAGGAGCTAAAAGACCAGATGGTGCGTGCCACAGCGGAGTCAGTCCGCGGCATGATCGGGGGCTGCTTCAGTCGTGACATGTCCACTCTGTACCTGCCGATCTTGGAGCGATCGCATAGACGTCTCATTGGACATATACACAGGGTCATTGGGCAGGCGTTTGTTGAATGTAAGTTATAATTTAATGCACAGTGCATTTTTGGTAACGTAGCTTTGGTAACGATTCATCCTCTAAAATATTTTTGGAGTAGATGTCCGCTTATGAAAGAAACTGTTCATTATAGTACTGAACTATTTCTGCCATCTAAAATATTTCTCGATGGTAGATTAAAATAGCGATTTTGAATTTTTATTATGACGGTGCAACTCCATCAGAGTACTCGGTATGATACGAGATAAATGAGTTCAATAATAAAGTAATAATCCAGACTAAAACTGACTCTGAGAATTAATAATGTGTAGGTAGTAGTTACTCATAAAGTTAGTATTTATTATGTGTGGGTACGGAAAACCTTATACCTTTGTTTACAGTGGAAGATAAATCATCGTCCCTGTTCAAATCCGTGTACAAGACATCGGGTGCTCTCCGCCGCGCCCTGGAACGTCACCAGTGCCTGCTGGAGGCTGCAGCCGACCCTGGGAAGAACGTCGCTTCTACATTGCAATGTACTGTTGAAGAGTAAGTTCCTATAAAAATGCGCAATATACCTACGGCAAAGTTAAAAGTTATGATAATTACAAGTATGAGTGTGGACCCAAGTACCTACTTTTTATAGAAGCGAAAGGAATAAGGGGTGGATTCTAGTTTGAAGGGGGTAAATGTTATACATAGGATGCTAGTAGAGGGCTTGGCTTGGGACAAGAAATGTTCAGGACTTATACGGCCTACCGTATATTTAATAAGCCCCAGCTTTCCGACGGTGCCTACAGCTAAATAGTCTATCAAGGGCTCCCCATGTGGAAGGAATCAGTCGTCTCACACAGGCTAAACAATTTCGCAGCACTTCAAAATCCTCCTTTCTTTTTCTCCAGGTTACTGCAAAACGAGTTAAAAGACTGGCGTCAGAAAGTGCTGGACATGTTCTCGACTCAGTTCCATTCAGACGAGTTGTCTGAACCAGAGAGTGTACCACCGATAGACTACGTGCCGGTCTGCACGCCACAGCCAGCCGACCCTGATGTCTCCGTCATTGATCAGCTGGTAAATACATTTAGTTTTACATTTCTACTTATAAACGCATTTTGTCACCCATCTTTAAAGCCGGCTATAACAGTCTAATAGATTGTATCTTGGAGGATCCAGGAATTACCTTGTGCTCGCAAAGCCCCATTGGTTATAGGTATACGGGGAAGAAGGGGTGTTTGATGAGATTTAAATGGTCGCGCCTGTCATGTGAGAGTTATCATATTGGGGGATAAGCTGTCTGGCTCTCCCCATCATAAATCATAGGTAGCAAGATACTTACTTAAACTAAATTGCGTGATTTTAAACTTATTTAATATTCTACCTGACGCCACTTACATCTGCAATGGATGAATAAAGGACGATGATCATGATTCTAGATGAAAACAGCCCTAATCAACAAGCAGATCCAAGCGGGTGACATCAATGGTGCGTTCGAGCGCGCGCTGACAGCCGGGGACTTATCCCTGGTGATGTCTGCGTGCAGGGCTGCAGACCCTGGGCTGGTGTTCTCCCCTCCCTGTGACCTCAAGCAGCATGTACTGTTGTCGCTGATACAGCAGCTCGCCACTGACATGGTGCATGAGACTCAGTTGAAATGCAGGTTACTATTTCATAACCTTTTTTGTATAAAACTGCATGCTAGATATAGATATCCTACAAAAGTTTTTAACCTACTTCAAAAAAAGGAGGAGGTTCTTAATTCGGTTTCGGTTCAAGATTAGAAAGACATAGGCCCATACGTAAATTTTACTACTAAGTTACTCCTTCGAATATCGACTCACGAAATTATTACTGAATGCAAAAATTTATTGGTCTTCGAAATAAAATTTACAAAAATATTTTACTCATCTGAATTTGGTTATCACCGTAGCCAATGTGTCGCCATGTGCTTCACAATGTTTTACGATTCTCTCTCGATAACAGAAACGACATAACATCAACATACGAGAAACGTAGGTAAATCTGGAGAGTGTGATAATCTATTTGCAACGCCTTTGTAACTATAAAGTTATACACGATGGATTTGGTTACTTATGTAAGTTAAAATACATGTTTTGGTTCATAAAATAAAAATAATTCTTACTTTAATTAACAATATTATTTAAAAGATATATCTGGTAATAAAAATCTATGTAAAATTAACCCGTAAATGTAATAATAACTCAATGTTTTTTTCTCAGATATTTGGAAGAGGCCATGATCAACTTGGATACAGCCGACCCGGACACTCGCGCGCATCTGCCGCTGGTCGTCGGAGAAGTTCGCAAGCATCTGTCCAAGTTCCTTACTGCCTACCCCAACCATGTGGCTCATAGAAGAATAACGTTGATCGTTATGGCTGCTAATAACTTGCTCAAATAAACTTTTTATTACTTCATCGTTTCTTTTATTGACCGTAACCCCGCGTAATTTAACTGAACCTTGAAACCCACCTGATAACTATTTTTTTAACGATAAAAGCAGTTTGTTTTGTCGTTGGTTATCATTTCTTTTCGCAAATTCTATGAGCAAATGAAAATTGTGTGTCACTGTAAGCTCTCCTCTAAACCCAAGCATCCGTTTAGATACAAAATGTGCAAATCTTGCATAAATTAATGCTTCACACTCAAAGCTACCGTATATTCTAAAAATACATTACAATACTTACATACGTGATGGATCATTTAGACGTGAGATTATACAAAAATGTATGATCCAGCCAATGGAGAGCGAGCTATTTTGATAGCATGATGTTGTGTGGATAACACAGTTTGAACCTATATCTCTGTTTGTATTCGAAATATAAACAACATACATCCGCTAGCGCGCCGCGGTGTTGTGTTTATTTGCAATCTTTTTTAAGCAGCCAATTTGCTATCCGACTCAAGCGTGAAGATAGATAAGGATTACGGGGAACACCTTGCATACAATCAGTTCCGTTTTCCGTGCACATTGGTTAGCTTGCTGGCAATAAGTGTAATTTTATCTATATTTTAGAGTATTTATTATAGCATAGCAACACCAAATTAAAAGTCAAAACTGCCATAAAAAGATAAAGCTGGACTTCTTTTTGCTCCGTCAGTGTTACTTTTGAAAATAAACAATATAATGAAATCTGCATAATAAAGCTATTAACACAAGGTTATAAATAAAAAAGTGCAACGGAAGTGCTGAAAAATGGCTTACAAATATTTTTTTGGGATGCTTTTGACGCACAACATGCTGTTGTATTGTGCGTCGGCGGCGGTGCACGGGCACAGTGTGGACAATTTGGAGCGCGAGACCGATGGGAGCTTCCGCGCGCGAGACTACGAGCACTACGGAGACTCCGGGCACAACGCGGATTTCGACCACGAGGCCATCTTGGGTATAAAGTTTGTTTTAGTGCGTTTTTTTGTGACGTCGACCGGCCGCAGTCGTTTAAGTTTTGCAAGTGTTCAGTTGATAAGGAATGCGTTAGCGGGCGGTGTGCGATGTCGGTTAAGAACGCGTTGTTATTGCTGGTGCCTGTTGCGTTGGCTCTCACGTATTACTTCTCGATAGGGAGCGTGAAGGAGGCGGAGGAGTTCGACCGCCTCAGCCCCGATGAGTCCAAGCGGCGGCTGGGACAGCTCATCCCGAAGATGGACCTGAATGGAGACCAGCTCATAGACAGACTGGAACTTAAGAAATGGATTTTGAAGTCTTTTATGTGAGTTTCAACATTTGTTTATCTTAGCAATTTTGTCCTTAGAATTTTACTGACTTGTGTAGTATAAGGCACTTATATATTTGTGTGGATATACCATAAATTGAAATTTAACATTGTCAACTGCTACTAAAAATGTTGAACAGTATTCTGGAAACCGTTATAAATTATTGATATACAGAAGTTCATAAGATTAAAAAATCTATTTTATAATGCTTAGTTATAGATAACATTGTTTTTGTTTATAATTGAGTTCAATTTTAAACCATCTAATTCCCATTTACTTAGTCTCCACAAACTTCTGCAAAATAAAATGCAATAGTTTAATCATTTCAATAAATAGTGTTTTCTTGTAATTATTATTATGTTTATTATACTACTGGAATAAATTTAGGTCTTACCTACGCAAAATGGACTAAAGTCCAAATAAAAGAAATAAACTGTCTGCTTTGAATTTAAAATTATGTGAACAAAAACAAAACTGATTTAAATATTCCAATTCATAAATGAAATTAATTACAGTCTGATATATTAGATTCATGTTAGAATAAACATATATTATTGTGTTATAGCTGTATTATATTTTTTACTTGTTCAAAAAATGCTATTAATTCACTGGTGCCATTGTGGGTTTATAAAGGGAATAATTTAAGCATTTTTGTTATAATTTTCAATGATTAACTTATTCATAGAGGTCAACCCACTTAGGCTAATTGATTTACAGCTAGATTAATTTTTCCAGCTTCTTATCTCATTTTCATCTTAAAGTAGTTTTAGTATATGTAGTCCTCAAGTGCAACTAATAACGACTGTTGAAGTAATCAAACACTTCACCCTGACTTATCTTTAAATACTAACCAACCAACTAACATATCTCCTTGTTTCCTAGTAACTTGTCGCGTGAGGAAGCTGAAGAACGCTTGCAAGAAGCTGATGAGAACCATGACGGAGCTGTCACATGGCCGGAGTACTTGCACCTGTTTGGAGTTGACAGTGAAGATGAAGTGGCTCCAGATGATACAGGAGACACTGGCATGGTAAGAAAGAAAATTTTTAATCTAGTAATGTGCAGTAACTGTGGGCAGATTCAAAATAAGTGCTGCCAAGTGTTATGTGAGAATTATGCATAACTTAAGCTTTTACTGGCGACTTCATCCGCCACCCGAATTTTCCCATGGGAATGCGTCATTTTCCCGGGGTAAAAAGTAGCCTATGTCCTTTCTCGGGTATCAAATTATCTCCATATCAAATTTCATGCAAATTGGTTCAGTAGTGTAGGCGTGATTGAGTAACAGACAGACAAACAGAGGTACTTTCGCATTTAGGCTAAACTAGGCAGACTCTTTCCATAGATCTATTACACTTTGCATAATCTTTAAACTTAAATAGGTAACACAATGATAAACTGACTGTTTTGTGTGATTCAAGTTGTTAGAAATTATTAGTGACTTAACTTTAGAGTTCATAGAAACCAGAAAACTAGTAAATATAACATTTTCTAAGAAAAATGCTGTAATCTAATTCTACAGTGTATAGTCATACTATACTATTATAAGTGTATATGTTTGTAATAGAAACCTATAATCATATGTTTTTTTCTGTTTCCTTTCTCTGAACAAAAACAAAACTTTAAACTCCTTTTGACTAGTGAGTTATTCTTGTATTTAGTAGAAAATGTGTAAAATATGTCAGGATAATCATCAAATTTTAGCCTCAAATAACCAGAAACTATATCTAACCGCCTTGCAGTTAGATCATTATGATTGTCTATTGACACAGTTGTCTATTGTCAAGGCATTGTAATAAACAAACAACAGTTACATTGTATTTTGTGTTTAATTAGATGGCCTAACTACATGCATATCTATGCATGTAGTTAGGCCAGAGAGATCTTGTACATTATAGAATGTCTTAATTTTAAACTATTTTAACTGACTCACATTTACAAACCTAGAATCTAGTCCACTAAATGTGTGAATTAGGTTTACATGGATACTACTAGGCACTTTTAAAATTTATGTCTCTATATACAAAAATGTCGCAAATATAAGTACAGAGAACCTCAGGTATGATGGAAACATGGGATGCGGAGTATCCAATTGGAGGTACCGCGTCCTGGCCACGTTATGGTGACCGTTGAAGGAACACCGTCAGGTTTTTAGTCGGTATGCCCACATTTTAAAGCCGTAACGCCTGGCGACGGAGCTTGACAGACCCCCACATCCTCCCTGGAGAAAAGCAGTAATGCAATTTACTGAAGAAAAAAAAAGTATGATGGAAACATCGACGACGATCGAAAGTTTGTTCTCTAAAATAGACATTTGTGTTACAAAAAGTCGAAACTCTCTACAACTTTATGGTTTTGCTTGTGTCTTCCCTATACTTTAAATCTTCTCGCCTTCATTTCTTAATAACTGAATTTAAAGTTGACCTACCTAATTACCATAGTAATAATTAAACGTTAAATTATTTTGCAGAAAAGAAATCCTATAACTTTCAATTCATACCGTGGAGTGGTACGTAATTTAAAATAGTTTTTCCTAATCATATAAGAGTGTAAGAACTTTCAGGTTGACTGTTCCGTTTGGTAATCGAACCCACGACACCCGCACAAGAGTGATATTAAAATATTACGTAAAAATACGATCGTCAATCTACAATTACTTAACGAATATATTTAAAAGAATATAATTATTAAGACAGATAAAATAATTCAAGATTACATTTACACTAGAACATTAACACTTAGCAACAACAAAATTAAAATACCATGAATAACGACGGAAGCTATAAACATTTTATATTTACTAATTAATTTCTGCGACCGCAGTGACATTCTAAATTAGGTAATTACTAAGTAATCGCAATTCTAACTACGTATTATGTGTTGTATTTGCGATATTAAGGCAAAAAAATACAACTATTAGGAAAAAAGTCCATGTAAAGATTCTGACGAATTGAAGACCTTCTCCGAAGTCGGTTACAGCACGGTAACACTAAAGTGATTAAGATATAATCGTATATTTTCTAGTCCTGAGACAACATAAGACGCTATGATCTAATCTTCTAAAATATTTGTTAGGGGATCTACAGTACGCTAATAAAAGCTAATAATAATAATATGTTCTTAATTTTAGTCATTACAAGAAGAGAAAGCAATGTGGGCGGTGGCAGACGCGAACAGTGACGGACAACTGGAACTAGAGGAATTTGAGGTCAGTATTAATTTGAATTACATAAAACAAATAGAATAAAAAATAAAATGAATCTAGCTTTTCGAAAAGCCATTCGAATCATGCCTAATGACATTTAACAAAACATGTGCTGGTCATGACATTTTATGCTCTAGACCTGGCCTCATTAAATCAGGACTGGTGAGTAGTCAGGCGCAGGTTAGACAGCTTTATATGGTCTCGGAGGTCTGTGACCCTATACTTATGATAACAACACCCTGTATCATCGAAATAGCGAATTTTTATCATGGACCAGGTAATCTAATCAAAACAATGGATGGAACTAACTGCTCATCACATCTTTGTGACAGGTGTTCACAAACCCTGAGGAGCATCAAGAGATGCACCAGTTCCTGATCAACCAGACCCTCAGGGAGAAGGACACCAACAGAGATGGGGTCATTGACTTCATGGAGTATGTTGGAGATAGAGGTATGATGTTTTATACTACTTTTTTTTATTTGTATCGGTTTTTTAAAGTGCAATTTGTTAACCAAAAACCTCCTTGCCTTATAACTTCTTACCATTTATAAAAAAGATTTAATCCTTCCCAAGAAAGCGGGAGTGCGGGACACTTTTTTTCGGTTAAGGGCAGTCGAACAAATGCCTAGAAGCGGGACGTATACTCTCATTAGTAATTTTTTATACATTTTCGACCTGAAAATTCTGAAATTACCTACCATGTGTAGTAGAGTAATGGCCCTATTAATTAACAATAAAATAACATAACCCATTTTATTGTTTTTGCGTATTTGATTATAGGATATATAAAATCATTTAATTACATCAACATATTGAAGACATAACAAAGATAATAATATTTATTACTGCACTGCCTACCTCACGGGTCAAGGGCCATGATAATACATTATAACTGTTTATTTATATATATTTAGTATTATAGGTTAGTTAGGTAACCTATTTTGATATCGGTAGACCGGAGATAGATAGTTCTAGTAGTAAATTATTATAATTGGAATTTAATATGTGCACAAATAGCATGTAAAAATTAGTAGAAATAATCACAAAATATAGGTGTCTTTAAATTAAACCTTCTTAGAAGTCGGTAAAACGAAGCTTTTGTGATGAAAAAGCCGGCTAAGTGCGAACTGGACTCGCGCACAAAGGATTCCGTACCATATTTTTATTAAAAGGCAAAAATAAAATGTCTCTTGTATGGCAGCCCCCTTAAGTACTTTCTTCTTCTTCTTCTTCTTATCGTATGGTTAGTGATCAATCTAGTGTCAAAGTTGTTCAAGCCACCCGAAGGCCTCTGACGTGGCATGAAATTTAGTCAAACAACACCATACTTTTGTAAGAAGTCCTTAACTCCTTAACACGAGACTATAATAACTGCGTCAACTTCAAAACAAACTCTTATAAGTTCAGTATAACTAATCTAATGCCCAGTTACGATTTAACACGCGTTATAACTATGTAGCTCATCACTCATTCAATAAATTTGACCTATATTTGCATTTTGATACATTTGCATGCGAGACAGCCAGTTATGAACGATTAGCACAATTAAAATAAATCTTTAATGATAGCTTGACACAGTTATATTAAGAGATTTCATTGCATCGTAGTGTATGAAATAATTTTGAGTCTTATTGACAAAGAAATCTATTTGAGCAGTTGTTTACAAATGATTGCCAAGGGATTTGGCAGACATTGTTTTGATCAAATTCGGAGCCCTACCGCAGGGTAGCGTTAAAATTGTTTTTGATATCATTATAAATCCTCTTTTATATTTATGTCTATTGATGCTAACTGCATGAAATTTTATATTCGATTTGTGTTGTGCAAACATACAAACAAACGAGAAAGGGGAACCTTATATGTATTTGTGGTACAATAGCAGAAATAGGATTAGATATGTATCAGAATATCATCAGATAGCTTTCTTATAGAAAACAAAAAAAGACTACGAATCACAATCATGTAGACAAGCTATTGTTTTTACTATGATTATTTATTTATTTAAAACTTATTATACAAAGCTGTATCGGACTTAATGCCAGGGGCGTTTTCTGCCAGTCTGCTTTGGGGTGATGCAGAGATTATTGTGAAGGTGTTTAAAAGAGGAAGGTATTATTCTATCTGGTATAAAGACCCGAATGGGTTATGAAATAGGCATAAACAACATCACAATGATCAGTATTATAACATTCCAGCCCATCAGTGGTTCCCATCGCCGCGGGTTATTTCCTGCGATACAACCGTGCACTCATGCCATTGTGCTGTGTTTGTAAACAACGATTGTAAAGACACTTGATTGTTTGAGATGAAACACGTTATTGTGATGAACACTTATTTATTATGAAATATGTGTTTGAGCATCTGTTTGTGTTTTCAATTGTTTGATTCTGAAAGTTTTGGAGCTGATAAGTCTGTGATTTCGTAATTAAACTTATAGGGTAGTTGACTGTTGTTATACACGTAAAAGGTTCATTTAAAACGTTCGGGCTACGTAAATTTATCGTAAATAATGTTGAATTACATTATATTTTATTAGACACTTATGTGATTCCAACGAAAATATTGTATCGCGACGTCACTAGACTATATAGTCTATAGAAATATTTCTCTACTAAAATGTGTTTTTTGACATTTCATAAAGAGTAGCTGATTTGACTCGTATTCAAGTAGCTACCCAATTTAGTCTATAATATTGTTAGCTATGTGGGTTTCCCACGACTGTCTTCTGGTAATCATTAATTTGTGTGTATTTACAGGTGTGCAGCAAGACAAGGAGTGGTTGATCTCGGAGCGGGACAAGTTCGACAACGACCTGGACGTCAACAGGGACGGGGTCATCGACCTCGCTGAAATACATACATGGATCATACCTAATAACGAGTGAGTTGATGTATTGTTCTATGGGATACACAGTGTAGTTAAGTACAAGCGTACTTAACAAGTTGTAGTGTTCCAACTATGTTGGAGTCGGCTTCCAGTGCATGCAGCTGAATACCAGTATTTTACGAGGAGCTTCTGGACAGAGCGGACCTCGACAACCCAGTTACCTGGGTTTGACACGATACTCCTTGGTAAAACTGGTTGTCAAACTTTCAAGCTTTTAACTACTGGTAACAACTGTCAAAGATCTCTGAAAATTACAGTCGGGACCCACCATTTAACATGCTTACCGAACTCGATATGTACAGTATGGTTACTCATCTACAGACTAACCTCGGCAAGAGTAGCTTAACCGGAAACGTTGATCAGCGCGGCTGTTGTTACTTAGCCATGAGCTCTTCAGGTATTATCCTTCTGTTGTGTTAAAATGTCGGAATATAAAACCTTTTAACCCAAAACCAGACAGAACTCAAGTACACATGATTTTGTTGGACACACAAGCATTTATTCCATTTACGTCGAACTAACGACCTTCACGTGCCGTGGCAAAATAGACAATTAACATCTGTACACACCCATATATCAAAGACTCAAAACCGTATTTTAACTCCCACCCTCCTTACATCCACAGAGAAATAGCAGATGAAGAAGTGGACCACTTATTCGCGACAGCGGACGACAACCACGACGACCTGCTCTCAGTGGACGAGATCCTGGAGCACCACGACGTGTTCGTCGGCAGCGAGGCCACTGGGTACAACTCAGACATGTCCGACATGCTGGGAGACCACTTCGATGATGAACTATAAAACTAATGTTAATATACTAGTTATAATCAGTTGCGGATCAGGAATTATAGTTTGCTGGACTTGATATTTCGGCCTGGAGTCGTGTCAAGTAGTATTATGCCTAATGAAGAAAAGAGACAACGCTCTGATTTTCAACTCATAGTTATTTTCAAGGGAAAATTAGACGATGGGTTACATCTCGTATAGTGTTGGTGATTTTTACGCCCGTTAAATAAGACTGCTGAGGCGGGCCGTGAATTGGGTATCAAAGAAAATTATGTTTTGAAGTATCTTAAATGAATCCGCAACTGTTTATAACATCAGATTCAGTGAAATAAGGCATGAAAAGGGATGTTTAAAAATGTAATGTCGCATATTTTAGGAATCGACAAAATTCAAATCGACTTCTTTTTGTTTGGCCTCACATAAAAAGTTTAAATCAATTTTACGTACTTAGTTCTTACATGGAAAACTATTTTATACCGAAACATAATCTTACTGTGAATGTACTTATATTGTCATAATATGTCGTCATAAAATACTACTTAGTGACTGACACAAGACACGTAGATCATATTATCAGTATTTCAAATTAATTTGTTTTATAAAGGCAAGGTTTTAAAATGTAATATATGTACAGATTACACTATAATCATATTTGTAACCTCCTTAGCACGACTTACAAGCAATGGTGGACCTAGAATCTTGGTCTGACTAGTTCTGTGGTAGGAAATAGGCGTGATTCATACCGGGACGGCAGTGGGTGGGAGCGGCCGTCAGCGACGGACAGAAAACCGCGATTAGTGCCGCTATATGACGCGCGTGGCCACGACTTTCACTCTCTACGACACCCTTTTCGAGTTATAAAACGATTTTAATCCCTTAATTATAATTATGTAGATAAAGTTTCAAATAATTTCACACTGAAAGGTGTTTCCTAGTGTGAATTGAGTCTTATCGTATGATTTTAACCCTTAATTAAATAATAAATTTAAAAAAAAATCGTATGACTTTAGTATTAGGAGGGGTCTTGAGCCTCTGAAACTGGATCAACCACTGCTCCAAAGTTATTCTCTTGTCACGTACAAGACTGTTTTATCTACTCCCTAAACGACGTTGTTTGTAATAAACGTCACATCGTATTGTCAATTTTACACAGTCATGCTAAGGAGGTTTATATCATTCACCTAGTTCAATATAATTTTAGTGTTCTATTCGTATCTACAGATACACAATGCGTAAAAACAACTTAGATTAAAAATGCCCGTTATTCTTAAAATGCGGTATATTTTGCAGAATTAATAATACGTGGGACTGGGAATTTCCCAGTTATGCTTGACTACATGCAAAGTGTCTGTAGATATGAAATAATCTTAATCGTATGGTTTTAAGTACTTCATATAATCATAATTACTGTGAATATCAATAGAGAGCTTATCATGTCCATGTAACAAGTATTTGTGCCTAAAACTAGCCGACATTAGTGTAAAAATGTATTCGTATGGGATATGAAAGCTTCGTGTTATCAATGTTCGTATTTATTAACTAAGCCTACTGGCCTACTTATAAGCGTTTCTTCTCGAATAAGTAATCTCTAAACATAATTTTTATTTCAGCCATAGACAATTTTCACTTTTTAAACAAGTATTGCCATATCAAAATATATGTAAAGTAAAATTAATGTTAAAAAATATTCGGTAAGAAATATTTTATTTTTGGTTTATTATTTTTCAACTACATTATGTAATTCAATACATAGACTAGTCAGAATGTTAATATATTTTAAGAAAACTATTTATATTGCTGAACATTGTTTAAGGAGTTAGGAAGGCAGGACTGTTTCTCTTTGTATTTATGATGGATTAACGCACAAGTGTAAAACTAATTAAACAATGTTTACTAACAAATTATCTTTTATTTACATACATTTTCCGATTATTTCCTGTAAATGACATAATATGTTAAAAATGTTACAAATACATTGCCTTGAAAATGTATCCTGATCTAGGATTTCTGAATCTCGAGGCATAAGGAAGAATTGAAATAAAACACCAAATATATCCATTTACAATGTTTTTTTAATCAATATAATAATATTCTTAATAAATCCAAAATATTTACACAATACAAAAAACATACAATACGACCATGATCGGCGTCTGTCGCCAGCCAGAGTGGTGACTATTCACTAAACAATTTTGGGGAACTGTAACAACTAACACTATTGCGTTATATACTCAATATACACTCGCTCCCTAAGTCATAAGTAGATCAGTAAGATACAATAATGACGCTAAAAACACTGATTTGTTAAACAAATTACTTATCTTTAGCTTCAGTATGAGAATGTGTAGTAGTTTGTATCGACAGTCGGGAGCGACGTGTTCAAACGCTGCCATTGCACCATTCCATAGTACGCCACAAACAATACGCTCACTATTGCCAACAGACAGACAGTGGCGTACTATCAAACAGAACTCATAATATAAGCTTTACAGTTGAACGTCTATCAACAAGTTTAGAACTAAGTCCCGGTGCGAGACACAACACTCATTGTTTCGCGTCAGAATCTGTCCCACTCTCGCTAAGGTGTTACACGTTACCTATCCTTCTTATACATACAAAAATAAACTGCTAAGGAGTGACGCAAGCCTTTAAGGAAATTAACGTGATTTGAACAAGCGAAAACTGAACGCGATCACACTGCATTACAATATAATATTGCTATTTTTATAGCGACGTTTGAAATCAATAAAAGCTGTTACAAAAATTGATTTAAGAATCAAAAGTCAAACCCGCGAACGTGAAGCTAAGTTGCGTTATACCGACGGTAGACAGTAGTGTAGTGTGGTATAATGTGGTGTAGTGTGGTATGTGTGTAGTGTAGTGGCTACACGAGGCGAGACGTGATCGATATATAGCTATCATTCTGTTCCGCAGGCCCTAGTGGATCCTCCCTGTATGGAATGCGATTATAAAAAAGGACACGACAAATGACCCCACCGTTTTACATTTTACTTATAAAATATAAATTATACAAGACAATATACATAATAATTAATAATATGTATAGAACAATTTATCCATCGAATAATTAGTGTTTTAAAAATAACTATATAACTTCCTAGCTGAGAAGTGTAAATCTATTTCTTTCATTAAATAACTATGCCATATTATATTATTTTGAACTAAAATAATGCATCGATGAATGTTCCTAAACGTTTCGAAGAGAATAATCACATTTAGTATCAGTATCAGTAGTGGATACTCACTGAGAGTGTTGAAATAATATTGAAACGTTCAGTACATGAGTGAATTACATGACAGAAATTAGCCTAGACCTTGAATGAATGGATGAGTGAACGATACGAACGAACCACGCGATATACAGGACATAGAGGTTTCAATACCTTTCATTAGAAAGTGGAGTAAGGGGGAAATGTTCACGAGGAAATTGTATTCCATTAATTAGTTATTGCGTTTATCTAGACAACTTCGTTGCAGACTTTGAATACAATCTACAAGTGAACGTTATATAGTACATTCGCTAGCTCGTTTATATGACAACTAAAAGACACACAAGTACCGAATTTATAGAAATCACTGATTTCATTTATCTATTAGTGTCTAAATCAATTGCCACGATGATCTGTTAAAATTAAGATTCTGTTTTATCATCACCGAGTGATTCGTGCTGATTTCATTAAAATTTCCTTCGAAACTAATATTATTAAATCTGCGTGTTATCACTCGATGATAATGAAACATATAAATGTAAACGAATACATGTAAATGCACCTTCACCATAAATTTTGATAATAAACACCTCTATTGCAAATTTAATACACTTTAGTTGGTCGAAATTGATGGAAAAATAAAGAATATATATGAAAAAAGGCCGTTTATACGCTGGATACGTGCACGTTGCGTATACGTGCACGTACACGTACGCAGCGTATACAAATGTTATATATTATTGTATATTTCGACCAACTAAAGCGTACTATATACATATAGTACAATATAACACAAGCTGTTTACTATAACCGAAGGCTGTAGCTACGTCAGTGCTCTAACATGATACAAACGAAAGTAAATATAATCATTTTTATTACATTTTCATTACTGTTACAAATAAGTTTTTAATTCTAGTTATCATTTTTTATCATTAGCTTGTTTTTTTTAATAATATAATGTTTTTTATGACCTCCGCCGACGTACATGCGACATTTTGATGGAGAAGTCGGATAATACATAATTTTATAAAAGATCTGCACATGATTTAATGGCTTAAGACTGTAAAATCATTACTTCAATATTGTTGAAGCATTTTTAAGGCATTTCTAAATAGCACTAAGTTCTAAATTCATACCATATTGTTAGTTCAACGTGTTATATTAAATAATAATTAATCATTGTATTACAGTTCATGCCTTTCAAAAGATGTTCAAATAGAAAGAACTCCACAATAGCAATATAGACTTACTAAATAAAATATATATGAATTAGACTATAGATACTATATTAGTATCAGACCAAAGTTAAACATAGTTCAACTAAGTTTTTAAAGAGATAATTTCAATAACATACTGGTAGTAAAAGATAGGTATACTAGAGTTAGTTCACAAGTAAATTTTATCATAATATACCTAACTTAAGGTCATTTTCACAGCTTACAGTGGGTCTCAGATAGCCTAACTGTAACATAACAGCAATTTATAAAATCAACTGTTATAATAACATGTTATAAGCTATCTTATACTTACATGAAAGTTCTGAAATTGGGCCTTTTTCTTGCAATACATTATTAAAACGAATTCTCTTCAAATACTTAGTTGTTTAAAAATCGCATAACAACTTTGATCTTTATTTTATGCCTTAAAAATAACACAACAATAATCTTTCTAGACTTTTTAGACTTCTTAGTAGTGTTTGTCTGACTGTAATAGACTGAAACATTACTCAAATTGTCACTCAAATCTGAGACTATCAATCAATAACGGTAAAGACGAAGAGTGGCTATTTGAGTAATGCTTCAGTATTGTTTGTTTGTGTGACTGTGTGTCGCATGTAGGCGGGCGCGTGGCGTGTGCGGGGCGGGAGCGGCGCGGCGGCGTGTCCGCTACGTGTCACTACTACATACCTCAACCCGCGCGCACGCCCTCACCAACTGGCGATTTTGTCTGGAATATAGAGAATATGACGCTTTATTATAGCTCAAATAAGTTGTGATAATATGCTTTATGTCAAACTCATAGACTATGGGTCTAATTATTTTGATTGCTAGTTCATAAGTAAATTATAGGAGCAAGGATTACTACAAAATCAATTGTAGAAATCAATTGGCGATTGCATTAAGATCACGTTTACGTTTTAATGATTCGCATTTTCGTTTCGATTTCGGATTCGAATGATATAATAGCCTGATTCAGAGACTGCATTCTACAGTTTTAGCATAAATGTAGCAGGTCTTCAAGTAAATGATAAGTAGGTGTGTGTACCATATGTCGGTCGGTGTATCACTTGCAGCAGGAGGAGGAGCGCTGCTGCTCGGCGTCGCCCAGTCGCCGCGCGCCCGCCGCCGGCCCGCCGCCGCCACCCTCGCTCTTTGGTAACTTGTTCGCTGCAAACACATACATACATTACTTATTTACTATTCCAACTGCGAAAGAAGCCTGAAAATACTACGTTAAGGTTGACATAAGGCACCACACGTAAACATAAAGTATTACGGGCCAACGGGCACGTGTACGTTCGAATTGTTTGGTATAACCGAGCTTGTATTGAAAATATGGATACTGTGAAATCTCATGCAAACCGGTCCCAATGTCTTATATCGAGATAGGGATAGATTTGTTTCTGTCTACTTCTTTTGTTTATTATAAAGTTGCTGAAAAATCTCAGACATTACGAAGTAAGTCAACACAAAAGAGCGATAACTAGCTTGAGCCACAAGATCCTTATTCCTTATGCCTTGTAGTGGGTAGAGAAAAACTGTGGATGATGTTAAACCAAACCATTTTAGACTACACCTATCTAAATAAAATAACAGGCTCTATGCAGATGAAAATAAGTATGACAGATAAGAAAACAGCAACTGACCGATAGCTAAGAATATATCGTTAACATTCATGGCGGTCTTGGCGCTGGTCTCCATGAAGAGCAGGCCGTTCTCGTCCGCGTACGCCTGCGCCTCCTCGAACTCCACCATGCGCTTGGCGGCCAGGTCGCTCTTGTTGCCCGCCAGCGCTATCACTATGGACGGCGACGCTTGTCTCTGGAGCTCTTTCACCCAGTTCTTCGCGCGCCCGAATGTGTCCTGGAAAAATGGATTTGTTGGTTAGTTTACGTGTTTATAAATTGAAATGTATAGTGTCTTTTACGACTCTCTATAATAGAATTTATGATCGTTGATTACAACATTTTACAAAAATCAGTTACAAGATTTGATTTTAAATAGTAAGAAATCTGCGTCTAATTTTTGCGGTCATAAATTTTGATAGAAATAAAATGGCCAACCAAAAATAACCCTTATCTTGTATGGAACTTTGTCGTTACTGTAGCTAAGCAAGGTTTTGGTGTTAAGTGATTCACAACATAAAAAATACTTCTCATCAAAAAATTACTACAAAAGCTCAAAATTTCACGTAAAAAAGACACCTTTCCTTACAATCAATCAGCTTAGCCTTTCTTCCAACTATGTAGGAGTCGGCTTCCAATGTCACCGGGTGCAACTGAATACCAGTATTTTACCTTTTATTACACCTTATTTAAATTTCGACGTGGTAATGTAAAACAATGCGTGTAAGAGCCAACATCAGCTGTGGGTCATCCCACGCGGCTTGTCTAATTGTCTTAGCGGCCAGATCAATATGGAAGATTTAAAAATAAATATATGCTATCGATTGCGCACTATACATAGCGCTACACGAGTGCATTACTACTTTGTTACGTCAATGGATGGTGAATGGAAAACGCATTTACTATGGCACTTGCAGACTTCCGCGCTAAGAAATTTGTCTTTCAGGAACTTCAACAAACATATAAACAACGGACGCAAAGTACAAATAGTACCAATTAAACACATTATGGATGAAAACCTAACTGTTTGATCCACAAAAACAAAAAAAAACTTACATCCGCCCTAGGGTAGATTAATCTGATTATTTTTACGAGAAACCAATGTCTTTTTTGCTCTATTACTGTGGCAAACAAACAGAGTCGTCGGCCTAGTAGTTTGCGATTGGCATCACACACCCGTTGCCGACCCATTAAGAAACCTATTTACTCCCTTTTTAAAGAGCCTTATACTGTAACCCTACGTCTTAGAAAACCTTTATAAAATAAATACACAAGCAAACTCATAATATACATTGTAGTAAGTTGTACGAATAATGAGTCTGTATGAACGTTATCAGTGAAATAAAATGAATGACAGTATAAATAAAACTTAACACTATCACTCATTATAACTCACTATTATTATAAGTAGATAGTTTATTTTAAATCGTGACTATACAATAAGGGCAAGACACGAAGTAAAGTATTTGTTAGTACAAATAGTACCATTTGGCTAAATGTACTGCAGAACATGAATACCTTTTGGCGAATGCAACTTGCAATCAATTACTGTTTTCTTGATATTTTCTTTTGGGAAGGAAGATTCAACAGACAGAATTATCTAGAAAGGATAGAGCTTGCTTTAAGAAAATCTCTGTCTTTTTGGTTCTCCTTTGCTTGGAAAATTGGCGCAAGTTACACTGACCAGCTGACAAGCTTTTTTAAGTCTGTGAGATAAGATTTCCCGGAATGTAATAATACAGGTATAAACTTTATTAAAATCCTTCGAATAGGTTAAGATTAAAAGAATAATAAACACCCATATATTCATCTAAACTTTTACATTAATAATGTTAGTACGATAAGTAAAACCAGTCAAAAAAACCCTATCCCCGCCCGAACTGCAACTTTTTACCCTCCACAATGGTGATTTATAAATATTGCATACAACATACCATGAAACGGTACAATATTAATACAATTAGTAGTACAAATACAAATAATATGTATTGTTTGACGCTCTCGTATCAGTGTCTGTCTGCGACTGCGTGCTGCCCTTGAACCCGAAGACCTATGCGTGTAATACCATTTGTCATGAACCGAAATACAGCCTGGACTGGTCAGAGTATTCAAATATTTATGTGATTACATCTGATTTTAGAAAAAATACTATACGGAATCTTCAGACATATTAAGTGCAATTCGAAGAGTAATTAAAAGGAATTAGCCGTGGGTTAGATTTTCAGTAACTGTCAAGTTTTGCCATAAAAATTAAAACAAAAAGTGTCACTTAGGGGCATGAAAAATAGATGTTGGCCGATTCTCAGTCCTACTCAATATGCTCACAAAATTTCATGAGAATCGGTCAAGCCGTTTCGGAGGAGTATGGCAACGAAAACTGTGACTCGAGAATTTTATATATTAGATTTCAAATAAGTATATTGATTATTGTACGAAGTTTACGAAACCAATGATATTTTGAATTTGAATGAAGCAGAATTTCGACCCCGTACACTATTGACACATACTGTTTTACCTAACTGCCTCCTATTAAAGCTAAGGTCCCATTATATTTGTTGTACATGTAGTGAAAATGGAGAGTTCTTTTGCTCAAAATTTAGAAATTAAACTTTATTTTTACAATAATAAAATTGTGTAAAGGAGATAAACCACAAATATAATTGAACTTACCCAACCTAGCCGAAGGTAGTCATTGCAATTTCTATGGAAATCAATTCCGTAACAGAAGTATAAAATATTAGGATTCCCAACTAGCCACATTAAAACTATAGCTCAGAAATGGTGTACAACTTCGCCCTGTCTGCGATAGCCACACCTTTGATAGTCTGGGCCGATACGTCTATGTCATGATGCTATATTGAAATTAAATTGTCTATTGCAATATGATAGACGGCAATCATAATAATTTTATATTATGGACTTAAACTGCAGATAAAAATAATGAAAATATTGAGTTTATCCAAGAGATATATAAGAGTTTTCGTTTCTCTTCTCCAAATGTGTTTTTTTTTTTGCCTATGTCCTTTTACCAGATGAGGTATACTTATATTATAAATGCGTAAGTTCGTATTTTTGAATCAATGTTTGTAATACAATCACGTCAAAACTACTGAATGGATGAGGCGCCCATAGCCACTTGCGCTCACCGGTCGGTAAACGATCTGTGGGTTAAGCAACCCTTGGCGCGGTCATTCCATAGATGGGTGACCGCATAGTGGTATTTGAACTGGGCGTCTCCGTGCTTCGGAGGGCACGTAAAAAGTCGGTCCCGGCTGTTGTCTACTAAGATAACAGTCGTTAAGCCATGTCAAAGGCCTTCGGGCGGCTTGAACAACTTTGACACTAGGTTGACCGCTAACCATACGATAAGAAGAAGAAGACTGAAGGGATGTCGATGAAACTTTGGTGCATAGATAGGTTTTGTCGCGTAAATCTTTTCACATGGACAACATTGAGGGCAGAATCTAGTAACTATAGTCGTGTTAATTTTGATCCCAAGTTCCGAAGTTTAACAAAAAAGACTACTTCGGCATTTATTATTTTATCATTTTATGGATGATTAGAATTGAGAAACAGAAGCTAAATAACTTTATTAAAAGATAGACTGGTAATTTATACCAGCTATGGAAAGTACATAACTATTATAAACTATGGTGAAAATGAACAGTCATGCTTCATTTCTCATAAAATAATAGAACATTCACGAACAAATAGTATGAAATGATAATGAGATAAAACAGAGGCGCGCGGAGGTTCGTTATATATAATTGTAACGTTATCTGATAAACGTATCAACTGATAACAAGGAACGCTGCATTTCTTTTCATTTATACTTGTCACTTTGGATTTTACGCAAATATTGAAATGGAAGACACGATTGTAATAAGTTTTGTGACATTATACAAATAATAGACGGGAAAGATTTATTATAAGTATAAATAGCTCCGAAACTACATGAAATACGAACTACACGAAAATATTTTAATTATTATTTTATCGCAATCGATTAGCGAAAGGGTCAACATTACTTAAATATAAAAACAAATCCTGTAATTTTTTCTCAATTGCTAAGCAAGGAAGTAAGGGAAAGACTTTGGGTCCTCCACATTGACTCAGTACGAGTTAGACAACAATACTATCATCCAAGAACTGCTGTTTAAGTAAACCTGTATATGCTTCAGCCGAAACGTCGGGCAGAGAACATATAAAACACGTTTATCACAAGCTGTTAGTACTGCTATTATACCTAGTATCATTGTTAGTACTACAACAAAAATGTTATTTGCAAATATAGCAATGTAATAGATATTATCTACGCGCCATCGGCCGGTAACTCCTGCGGGTCAATGCTCTCGTTATTGAAATAGTATAATTGCACGTTTTATTGCTTTATGTGGACTGTCGATAGTGTCGGAACAATTAGAGTAATTAAGACACAGTTTTAACACCTCTGGATAAGTGTCAGGTAGTCTATCAGAAGGAATTTTAAGTTGTTTTTTAAATTTACTATCGCTTTAGTTAGCAGATAGGTTATCACACACTTATTCATATAAAACTAGCTCTTGGACAAGAAATAGCCTGATAATTGCATATTTTAACCCTTATTTGGATTATCAATAGATTCAGAACATTTACGTTAATTTATTTCAGCTATTTACCAGATTATTGATTAAATATGCTGTTTTGCGTCGTAACAAGACGTACTTACACTTAGGTAATACTTATATTAGCCCAGTTCCCATTACCAGCATCGACAAGGAACAGAATCTTACAGTATCCCAGCACACACTGTTGGAAACTAAGTATTAACATGCTTAAGGTCTCCTCGACACATTTTCCTTGCTAGCTTTTCCTTGCCGATGCCAATAATGGGCGCTGGGCTTAATACTAACTAGATTGTTATAAAACGGGTGTCTTTTCGCCCGTGACAAGACGTTCTCTCATAGATACTAAGGTTACCGAGTTAGGGTTTTTTTTTCTGGCAATACTAAACTGTAAAGCAAGGCTTGAAGGGGTTGGCAAGTTGGCTGCGGTCCAAAACTAGAGGTCATTTCTTTTACACGACACTCAAGTCAAAAAGCTTCAAGCATTTCTAATTTCTAGTCTCTGAAAGATCGTTTCCTCCTATCAAACAAAATTCTGCTGAAAGATGTCCTTTTTTTGTAAATTTATTTTACTCTAATGCCTGTTTATTATACCATTTCTGAATAACTCTTAACTAATAGAGGTTTTAATACATTTCCATGTGTCAGATAGGTTATCCAAAACATATCAATAAGTCGTGAAACAAGCCTTACGTATTCCAAAACAACTGAAAAGTAGTATACCTACTCTACTACAAGTAAAAAATATTTTTTTCTAAATCGTGAACTACTTATTACTGTATATTGACAATACGAAAACAGTGCTAACTAAAACGACATCGAAAGTAACATTTTGGAAGTAAACAATGTTTTGCATAATTTCCAGTTTCACACACCTATGATATAAAGGATTTCATACACTAGTGTGTAACTTTTATTTTCTTGAGACGCTTCTGTTCGATCAAGTTTAAGCTATATGTTATTACACTGACAGCCATATGTTAAACCTATGTTAAATGCGAAATAATTTTACTCATCTAGTCTCAGTTCGAAATTTCCTCAGCTAAATTAAGTTCAAAGTCACAGAACAAAAAACTAAAATGCTACTCTCCTATGTAGATGACCTGGACGCATTAGAAAAAGACTAGTCGGATCTTGCCGCCGATAGGGGGATTTAGAATGGAAGGGGAAAGGCCCTTGCCCAGCAGTGGGACACTCAAACGGGCTAAAGAAAAAAAACCTCTCCTATGTTCCGCAAATCTCCAAGAAAAGCTTTATTTTTAAGCAGTCAACTCCCGTAGTTAGAATTACTTCTCAATTTTCGTCATAATAAGATGAGCAGTGGTTTGTACAAGATATTATACACTTGTTTCATTGAAGTGTATAATATTGAATGTAAAATATCTTTGTTCATTCAGAAACACCTGTTTTAAGTAAAGTATTGAATATATCAACAACATTACGAGGTTATCGTATGAGTTTTATTAAACACGTTCTTTATACAGACTCTTCGACATTTAAAACTGTATTGCTATATCTTAAAATTTAATATCAATATCTTTTAGTTTCAAGACTTATCTTTCAGTCTTTTTAGTCACTAAGCATACGCGCGAGTGCGTCCCACGTTAGTGGTCGACGGTTCGAACCCAAGGCAACACACCAATAACTTTTCAGTTATGTTTGTATTAGAAATAATATAATTATCACTTGTTCTAACGGATAAAAAAAATATCGAGATAAATATTGCATGCCTGACAATTATACACATTTCTTAAGGGCATACAGAGTCCACACACTTGGCCAGCGTGAAGCCAAAGCCCCTCTCCCACAATTTGGACACAGCTACAGTATAGGGTTAAAAAGAGTTTGGTAATAATTTCGTCCCTAATGTGGCTAAAGTTATGTCTGGTTCAAAGCTGGTGAAACTTAATCGTAAACCATAATAATGCGTTAATCCTAATACCATACTATTATGCAAAACAAAAGACCTGATAACTGCCTTTTAAAATAGGCGTCTTACTGTAAAGTAAACCGTAATTACAATATACAAGCAATTAATTATCAATTTCTCATAAGAAAAACTGCATAACATATAATAATTCATGTATTTCTTGCGCAGTTTTCTTCCAAGCTAGACATGGTGTGAAAACCCCTAGCTGCCTTGAGACGCGAACGAATGTAATGAGAGGTAAATTGAAAAAGTAGCCTATTACCAGACCTAATATAACTAGCGAAATGTGGTTTTCAAACTACTTAAATACGATATATTTAACTACTACTTTACAAATGATTTTTAAGCAAGTTTTCTTCTAAAACTATTTTTCTATAAATATTTTATTTATAATACCTTCTGTATGAAATAGATAACGCAATGTTATCTATGCTAATATTATTATCGCATATTTGTCTTTATTTCGTGTGGTTGTAAAAATAGCTGAACCTATTTAAATTTAACTTCAGGGCGACTTTTGACTTATTGGGCGAGCGAAGTCGAGGGCTATAACAACGCGGGTATATAAACACAACGTCAAAAAATTATATTGACACCTATTATCATCATTATCGCGATGATCGTTTCAAATCCGCATTGTAAAGTCAGCAAGGTCAACGATATTTATTATAAAGACATTTTATAACTGTTACTTGCAATTGTATTGAAAACGAAACAAAACAAATATTTATATTTTCACACCGGCTAAACTTAAAGGTACAGATCACTCTCGCTATCGGCAGTCCTAGTTCAGTGTCATTAGCTACCGCTCAGATCGTAAAGACAGCCAAAGAAAAAACTTTCAATAAAATTGTACCGAATGAATTAAGGTCGCCGTCCATTGTTTAGGACCGTTACTAGTGCGGGCTGAATCTTTGCAAACAATATTGTGTTCTACCAAGCCTATTGAAATATCAGCTGGTTAGCTAAGCAGTCGTAAAATTGGTTTAATATAGGTACCTATTCGAATTTTGTCAGCAGATATAGAGCAGGTTGAAGACTTTGTATTTCTTCAAGAACGTTTAAAGAACTCTCAGGCTTGCATAGTTTCCTCATGATGTTGTCCTTCACTGTTGAAACAAGTGACAATTCTTTCAAATACATAGACGTACATAATTTCAAATCTAAGCCAAATATCATTGTTTCGGGACTATCTGACTGACAATTATTCCTAAAGGCATTTTTAAAAGTTAACTCAACTTCAGAACGAATTGGAATCTTCAACTTATTTATCAGTACATACATAGTTTTACTACCAAAACAATGTCTACAGATTTTTTGCATACTTATAAAAGTCACATTACAGGTAATTGTGTTAGTGACGAAATATAATAGCATCACGTGTAGTGAGCACTTGTTTATGAATGGTACATACTACATAGTTACCGAGATTCTTTCCTGCTGAGTATTGTCATAGATAAATTGTTCGCGGTTGTATTATTACTGTGTTCTTAACAACTTAAAGCTTATATTTTTTCTTGTAGAAGAAATTGGTGAAATTCGGAAATATAACAAAAATCAGCATAATTAAAGAAAACACACACATACGAAGGTAGTTCACCCACGTTTCGCCATTAACATTGTTAGTCCCATGTAATAGAGGGCGAGCCTATTGCCATTTACCGAGCACCTTATCAAACTCCGTGTTACCAAAGAGAAATATTTTAGCATAAATTAGAAAACTTTTCTTGATCCCGGAATGGAACCCGGAACCTTATGTACAGCATACTGTTACACTACCGACCGCACCAGAGCGGGACTAAATGGATTAAAAACCTACTAATCACAAGGTTCCTCGGGAATTAACAAACCCAAAAATCCTTTTAAAGATTAATACACGAACTGTCCCATGTTACAGTGTAATGTTCGCACACCTTATAGTAAGTAGTTCGCACTAAGTGTAGTGCAAACACGATCGACCTTTGCCTACAGCTGGCTACCACGGTACTGAGTCAAGGCAATGCTTTATACAATACACACTACATAGCTCGTCATAGTGACATAGTTTTAGGAGAATTTCCGTGCAATTCTGAATATTTATCCTTAAAAATGAGGTCATCGATAAACACATCGGATTTTTTTTTGTTAATCCATTATTGTCCCACTGCTGGGCAAGGGTCTTTTTCTGAACTACGGAGGGTTTAGGCCTTGAGTCATCCTCGCTAGAAAAGTGCGGGTGTTCTTAAGGAACTCTCAGGCATGCAAGATTGCATCACGATGTTTTCCTTTACCGTAAGAGCAAGCTAAAGAGTTTGTTTGTTTGTTCGAACGCGCTAATCTCAGGATTGGTCCGATTTGAAACATTCTGTGTTAGACAACCCATTTATCGAGGAAGGCTATATATCATCACACTACGACCAATAGGAGCAGAGTACCAGTAAAAATTGTTACAAAAACGGGGAAAATTATGACCCATTCTCTCTTATGTGACGCAAGCGGAGTTGCGCGGGTCAGCTAGTTTCTAATACGAATTCGAAATTCGTTAGTGTGTTGGCTCGGGTTCGAACCGTCGACCATTAGCATGGGAGATGCCTACTTATACCACTTAGCACCGCTTTACATGATTTAATAACTAAAGGCTAAAAAATCACTACAATCTCTTACATATGTACATTCACCTTTGTTATCAATAGCGTGCGTGAAGTTCACAGCACGTATCAATCCGTGCCGTTATACAGCATGTCGAATGAACATTACATTTGAACCAGTTCATACATTCGGTTACGACGCGCTCTCTAGGTCAACTTGCGAACTTCGATACAATGGAGGCTTTTTGCTATACATCTTTTTAGTATAATAGTCTAGTTTGATAAAAACTGCGGTTTTGATGTTCAGAGTTTAGGAATATCTATTTATTAATTGTCGCCAAGTGTTTAAGTTAACGGTGACTTTAAGTCATTTTAGTAAATATAAATAAATAGGTATATACTATGATTTCAGTTTCCTTAGGACTGGACAGAACTTACTGTCGAAAACACCTTGACTTTTTTACGGCGTGTATAAGCTTGTAAGTGAGTCAGGAAAGTACGTGTGACAACCTATAAGGTGCTATAGTGTACGTATAAGTGCGTGTACGCAAAGGCGTGATAACGAATACGTGCGTATACGCACAAGTAAATGCGTTCGCTAGAGTACGTATGAAACGATTAAGACATCCATTATTAAAAGAAATGACAGAAGAACCCCGAAAAGGCGAGACACGAAACAATTCTTATTTACGAAAGTTGCAAAATATAAACTTAAGTGATAAAACAATATCGTTCATTCACTTTAACCAAAAATAAAGGACAATAAAGATTGTATCGTGCGTGCGCTAGTTTCCGCGTTGTACTATTTTGTGTTACAATATGACGTTTGGCGTAAACAATACAAAAGGACAAAGACGTTGTTCTGCCTATTACGAGGCAAAGAGGAAACGATGACTAATCCTCTATAATCAATCGACTTTAGTACCTAGTACTAAATACCTTTTGTGAAATTTCATGCGTGAAGAAAAAACATCTATACTAATATTATAAAGCTGAAGAGTTTGTTTGTTTGTTTGTTTGTTTGTTTGTTTGAACGCGCTAATCTCAGGAACTACTGGTCCGATTTGAAAAATTCTTTCTGTAATAGATAGCCCATTTATCGAGGAAGGCTATAGGCTATATATCATCACGCTGAGACCAATAGGTGCAGAGTAGCAATAAAAAATGTTACAAAAACGGGGAAAATTTTGACCCATTCTCTCTTATGTGACGCAAGCGAAGTTGCGCGGGTCAGCTAGTTGATAATATATGCGTCTCTTATCGAAATGTTATCATTATCGCTCAGTATATTTTAGTACCATGTAATAAGGAGCTATTGCTATTTACCGGCCACGTAAGGAATTGATTACTGCTGCTTATAGCCTGTATAATAAATATTTGACTGAATAAAATTGGTACCTGTTAAATCCGGGAGCTGTCGACCCCCAGAAACATGTTTAGAACATGTTTCTGGGGGTCGACAGCTATTTTACTTTTATATAATTAGTCAGCCTAGTATTTCGTTCAACTATGTTGGACTCGGTTTCCAGTCTCATCAGACACAGCATTTACCAGTATTTTACATGGAGCGACTACCTATCGAACCTCCGCAACCCAGTTAACCTGTGTTATAACACGATACCCCTCTGTAAGACTGGTTGTCAGACTTTCAAGCTTCTGACTACTGATAACGACTGTTAAAGATCTTTGAAAATGACAGCTGAGGCCCACTACTTTAACATGCCTTCCGCGCATGGAGGAACTCGTTAAGTATAATATGCTTTTAAATAATTGATTCGTCATATTAATTTCAACTACTGAAGAGTTCGTAAGGTTAATTTCCCGCGTAAATTGCTCAAATAAGAAAAAATAAAAGAGTGTTACCTGATTAGTAATATCATATACGACGATCGCCGCCTGCGCTCCCCTGTAGTACATCGGCGCTAAGCTGTGATACCTGCAGATAAACAATTAAAAATAAATAACATTACAAAAAACATCACTTATGTGGCATATAGTAACGGTTCAAACTATATTGTTTTAAGGTTAGGCCGTGAGAAGTGTGAGAAAAGTTATCAATTATCTTAATGTTAAAGAAAGTAAGTAGGTGCATCCTCAGTCAGGCTTAGTTATTTCAAACAGATTTTTCTATGAATCTCCCAACCCGCACTTGGCCAGCGTGGTGGACTTATGGCCTAACCCCTCCCTCATTACGGGAGGAGACCCTTGCCCAGCAGTGGGACATTTATGGGTTAAATTTATTATTTCTCTGAATATTGTCTAAGGGCTACATTTGTATGAATTCTAGATAGGACAACAATATCATCGAAAAATTATATTTAAAAACCATCACCTTAACTACAATCAAACCTAGTCTATGCCCTGGTTTTCTTCTGAATAAGTATCGGTTACCTCATCAGGTAAAATTTTGTCAGTTGCTATCTTAGAGCCCTACCTTACTAGCACGCCATGGCGGCGTCGCTCGTACGTCGTCGTCGCCTATAGTGCTGTCAATTTATCTATCGGATAGGTTATATTTCGTCTTTTAACCATAAGGTGCGAAACAGGCCTTTAAACCTGGACCATCTGTTTGACAACCAGTCTATAGTTCACAATCCATGTCGAATTAACTTTCAGAAGCATAATCGTGTTTTTAAACACGGCAATTAAATGTCTTTGTATTCAATGTATTAATTCCCCTATAAACACAGTATAAGTACAAAAGAATGTAGGTCAACTAACAATTATAAAGAACCGACGCAGATTTGTTCGCAAAGCGCTCACGGTACTCCATTCTTATTATGATTCAAGGACTCGAGCTGCAGTTTTCCTCTGCCATTTACATTTTAGGTGTTTGTGATTTTTTTCTACATAGCTTTATTGACTTACTAGGTAGGTATGCAATTATTTCCGAAAAGAGTTCTTAGAAAAATACGTTGTCTTAATCAAGGAAGTATGTAAATAGAACTAAAATTCGGTAAGAGAAAATCGCTGAGTAAAAATAGCTAACAATGAAATATAACGTAATGACCAGATACGTGGAGTACAGAACCTCATAGGTCTATCAGAATTCGGCAACAAATATTTTTTTTTATATTAGCCTTGACATAGCTACTGAGACACGATGTTTAGTTTACTGGATGTCATATTAAGTCTGTTCAATCAAATCGTAAGTTCTACCTAACGTTATGGCTCGAAGGAGCAATTTTATTTACGACTAGCTGACCCGCGCAACTTCGCTTGCGTTAAAAATTTTCCCCGTTTTTGTAACATTTTTCACTGGCACTCTGCTGCTATTGGTAGTAGCGTGATGATATATAGCCTATAACCTTCCTCGATAAATGGACTATCTAACCCTGAAAGAATTTTTCAAATCGGACCAGTAGTTCCTGAGATTAGCGCGTTCAAACAAACAAACAAACAAACAAACAATCAAACAAACAAACAAACTCTTCAGCTTTATATAATATATTAGTATAGATGATGGGCATCTTCATGCTGTAAGTTTTGATAATTGATTTACTAGTATTTAAGTAAAACTAATATGTGAGTACTAAGTTGTATAATATATGCGTTTGTATCAAAAATCTTTGTACTACATAAAAAGACAATGCAGATGAAGATATCTGAAAGAAAACACCATGACTCACTCATTTTTGTGAGCGGCCTTGTGCGATGACGTCACTGGGCGATAATGCACGGTACTTCGAACACTACCTACTGAACGAGTACGAATTCGAACAGTAACCATCGCTCATTATGTGACAATCGCAAGGACGTTCGATTATCTCTTAATTGATTTGTTACGTGTTGTTTTTTAATTAAGTTTAAAAATAGGACATTTTTCGTTTCGTCAGAATCTTTATTTATTGTTTTGTGAGCTATGAAATACTGATAACTGATAACGTATCAGTTTAACTGAGAAGAATGCACTGTAAACATTAACTTTAGTCTACCTCTGTCGTTTTTAGACAGATAACCATGAGTTTCTAAAACAATACTTAAATTGGTGCTGATGAAAAGGCCCATATTCACTTGATAGTGCATCTCTTATTGTCGGTTACTGTAATCGTTACTGCTTAGACATTTCATTTGAGAATGTCAATCTATACTAATATTATAAAGCTGAAGAGTTTGTTTGTTTGTTTGTTTGAACGCGCTAATCTCAGGATCTACTGGTCCGATTTGAAAAATTCTTTCAGTGTTAGAAAGCCCATTTATCGAGGGAGGTTATAGGCTATATAACATCAGTAGCAACGAAAAATGTTACAAAAACGGGGGACATTTTGACCCATTCTCTTATGTGACGCAAGCGAAGTTGCGCGGGTCAGCTAGTGGTCCATAAACTTGTTTTGATAGAAAGGTCGCTATTCTGCTGGAAGATACTAATGAAACAAAAAGCTTACCTTTCCTGTCCCGCAGTATCCCAAATCTCAAACTTAACGGTAGTGTCATCGAGACACACAGTCTGCGTGAGGAACGCGGCGCCGATGGTGCTCTCCTGGTACTCGTGGAACTGGCCCTTGACGAAGCGCAGCACCAGCGACGACTTGCCGACTGCTGACTCGCCCAGAAGGACTAGCTTGAACTGACACACTTTGGTCTGAGGCGCGCCGTTCGGCCGCTGCGCAGCACCGCTCCTGCTTGTCGCCATCGCCTGTAACAAACATAAAACATCATGAGTCAAAGCTGTTCTTAAAAGCTACACGGTATAAAACGACGGTTTGAAACAGAATAGTCTATATTAAGATGCTCAACAGGGCTTACGCGCGATGATGATTTTACGATTCCGCGAGCATTGGCAAAATATTTTCTAAGACCAATAAAAAAAATCATTAAACAAAAATCGAGGTGCAATTAGTATTGCCCGCGAAAGGGTTTAAGGTTAGGATACCTAATTTATTGCCTGACGTTTCTGTTCTGACCCTGAGATCGCAAACTTAACGAATTTAAAAATTAACTTGCGAAAAAATTGCGTTTGTAGTACCTTTTGACAATTTTAGACGACGCTAGTGAAATAGGATAGGTAGCTCTCATTGTAAATGAGCTGATACGATGAAGGCAAAAACTGGATACGCCCACTTTTTATTCAAATTGATAGTTCTTGTCGTAACTGCTTTAAATTAGACACAGAAATTCCCAATCTCAATAAAAGTATTCTAGCTCATACGGCATAATCAGAAGCCTAACCTATGAATAACTAATTGTTTTTATCCCGGGAAAACCCCGGAAACAATTATATTTCTACGTTATTCCAAAATAATCCATGACACAATAAAAAATTGGGTTGACAACGGTATTACGATTACATGATTAATGTATTTGTAATGTTATATTATCGTATTGTTGAAAAATGCGAACAAAATAACAATATTTTATCTCGCACAGTCTAGCCCGACAGAGATAAGTATACAAATGACATTTAAATATAACGGATGGCGAGTTTGTTCGTTTTAACTTCCTTGAAGGTATAGCACAGAGAAAATATGGAAGGTATGCTGACTAAAGACCGTCTGACTACTACGGAACTACAGAGGATCGAAGACCATTGTGGACCTGCATGGTAGATGTGGCTGGGGGAAAATTACTCCAATAAGGTATAAGGAGTCCATACAAAAGAATTATGTCATTTCATCTTAGAGGCCAAGATCTACTTCAGGTAGCCAGTAAAGTCAGTTTTATAGGTAGATATCTCACTTAGAAGCTAGGTAGGAAGATTCTTAATTTCCGACTTCAACATCCTAGAATCGTGTGTAGATATGAATGTGGGTGAAGCGAAAGAAATATGTATGACATAGAGTAATGCTACAAAGTGTTTAACTCCCGCATAGAGTAGTGTTATGAAGTCTTCAACTTTCCCAAAAAGTTGGATCCATGATTAAGTCTCACAAATGGACATTTCTTATACTTAAAATATAGTCGGCACTGTCGATAAATTATCAAGAGTGACATTTAATACGTACTCCAAAATAGTTCCTGTGGCACCTGCTAAAGGCGCTGATCAAAATTGTGTGTCAATAATAATACAAAATATCTTGACTAGTAATATAACGAAGAAAGGCAGGAACAAAATCCTTTTAATTTAACGATCCAATTATTTTACTAAATTAGATATTTGCTTCACGAAAGCTCTGAAGGCTGATAAGTGGCATGGTTTACAACATTTTTCTAACATTTATTACTACATTTGAATAGTAATACGTTCGCCCTTGACCGGCGAGAGTTGGCTCAAATGTTACGACCTTACTGCCATGTGAAAATTACTAAAACTAAGTTAAGAAAATGGAAAATAGACGAAGATGGGACTTGTTTATGACTGTCTAGATGTGAATAATATACATCAGGACATGCGTACATACATGATATCACGTCTTTTGCCCATAGGGCTAGGCAGAGACCAAAGAACGCCACTTTGCTCGATCCTTACAAAAATCCCTTGCCTCATTCACATCCATATATCTTGTCATACAGGACCGCCGATTGAGAGATGTGATCTGTGTATGTCTTTCTAGGGCTCTACTTAAAACATTTCTACTAATACTATAAAAGTTATAGTAATTCTGTATGTCTGTCTGTTACGCACATGCTGCTAAACAGCAGAACCTATAAGGATAATGAGAATCATAAGACTTTTTGTTCACTTTCTTCCTTGTGTGTGACTTTTGCTTTCATGCATTGACTAATTTATCAAATAATATAATTGTTGAAGAGTGAATTAACGAAAACAACTTAAGCCAAAGACTTTATTATACGTATTTAACTAAAAACTCAGCTAATAAAACTTGGCTCCATTTCGGATATGAGCATATTTAGTTAAACTTCAACATGCTGACCAAATGTAGAGGAAAAAATGTTTTCCTAATAAAAATACAAGTTAAAACAATAAATATCTTTGTGATGCGGGTTTCCTCATACAATATGACGCTGTTCACCGCTAGCCAGTCATAATACGTAGTACGTACGTCATCGCAGTGCAACCGCGGGGCTTCACTACTTCGAGTTCAATATGGAGTAAATATTTGATTCACTGCCTACTTTACTACTTCAAGTATGAACAATATATTCATTATATTTAACGCTCTAAAGACCTTCTGAAAAATTTCCTCGTTCGGGAGGAGACCCTCGCCCTTGGGATAGTAATGGGTTAAAAAAAGACCTTCATAGTTCTTTTGCTAAAAAAAATATATAGCTAAGACCATCATGCTTAATAAAATACCGGATTAGGGACATTTTATTACCTAAGCTGTTTAAAAAAGTCTCAGGGTTTGTTCCTAAAGGAAGTTTAGATTACATTAACACAGCTATTCTGTCATGCAGCAATATTTAAAAGAACTTTTACGATAAAAAGACGGAATATTTAAAATATATAAGATTTTTTAGAAAATAGTCTCTTACCCAATGATTTCTATAAGCATGTACCCTCGTCATTTCATAACAGCATAAATTACAGTTAGTACTAATGCCTTTAGCTACAATTACACACAACTCATTACACACTACAACAATATAAAGACCAAAATATCCCTTTAAAATTTTCATTAAAACCCCATAAAATAACACCTCTTGTATCGCCCCCAAAGTTCCCGGATACACTGGACTTTTTCATATTTACAAATAAAAATTAGTCATACTTAAAACTTCAAGTGGATTTTTAAATTCAAGAAATTTCGTCCACGTCAACCTGTCTCATAATTTTGATGATTAATGTATACGATAATTCTATGAGTAAAGTATTGAAACTTAGTTAGAATCATCTTATGAAGTACTTAACGAACCGCCTAAATTCCAACCCACTTGAGATTTATAAGGGTCTAAAAAAGACTGAAAAAAATATTGCTTATAAGGATTTTTATCTAGGCGTCAGGCCGTGATTTTATACATGAGAAATAGGCTTTCACTATCGATGACTTAAAAGAGGCCAAGAATCCCTTCTTGTCGTATGGTTAGTGATCAACCTAGTGTCAAAGTTGTTCAAGCCACCCGAAGGCCTTTGACGTGGCTTAATAACTGTTATTTTAATTGACAACAACCGGCTTTTAACGTGCCCTCCGGAGCAAGAATCCCTGAGAGCAGCCTTCGTTACTATATTATTCGTGAAAGAAATACAGAAAATATGGTTTCCGAGTTTAGATTTAAATAAGTTTGCATCTGGCGCTAAAAATACTCAGTATTACAAAATAATTGAAAATTAGAACAGTATAAAGAATGTGTTAAACGTAACCTACTTCATTCCAACTGCAATATGACTGCAAATATGCAGTTTAACATTAGGATAGAACGCAAATTGCAGTTCGTACATTCACCCTTATAAAAATGATCTAAAGGTTTAAATATACGCAGTGCTCGTTTGTTGACGATATCCATAATAATTTTGACTTACAAATGTCATTTGCATAGCGATATAAGAAAAAGTAATTTGCACACAGATTACTTGCTTATAGAGGAAAACAAGTAAATGTATAAATATTTGTATCGTATGGGCATCGAACTCACGGTATGCAGGCAGAGGTTTACTGTACTAATCGGTACACTATAGGAATAAGTTAGCACTTTCACTCGTCAATACGTTTATGTAAGTGGCTATGTGATATGGCTAGAGATGCAACCACTATTTTATTTAACCGAAGAAACCTTGCCTAATATGTAACAAAAATACAATAAAATCTCAGGCAAAGATCTTTAAAATAAATAAAAGGTGAAAGAGTATGATGATCTGAAAGGAAAAGCGACCAATGGCGACTTGGAAGGAACGGAAAAAGTTTTGAAGTTGGTATAAGTTTTGACTAACTACAAAGAAGTTTGTGGTCGACTACCATAATAGTAGTCTTCGTGTTGGACAAGTGACTTCGGTGCGTTTGCGCATAGATACGGTATATTTACAAAGCTCCTTTAATTTTATACGATCCGGAAACTACAAGGTACGAACATGTAGGAAGGAAAATATTTGCATATCCTTTTTCCTTTCTGAAAGACAGTATTTTTGTTGAAAACCATAATTATTGTAGGAAGGTTAAACAGTATCGAAAGATACAAGTGTTAATTACTATTTTACGACAGGTGTTGATTCTCACATGAAACAAACATTTGTGCGAGATAGCGAGACGTTTAGGAACTGAAACTTTATGGATACATAAAGGACCTACTAGCGGATAGACCCGAACTCGGAGCCCGATCGCAGCATTTTCTTTTTCTCCATTCAACAATCATCATCATCATATTTCAGTCTTTACTTACTACAAAACTGTAATAAAAAAATCATACTAAAGGGATTAACCCTTGAAATCACTGTATATTGTTGTAAAATCCGTTTCGTATTTACCGAGTTCATACGAACAGGCTGACAGACAGACGCGAGGAAGCCTGTGTTTTGTGATATTAAAAAGAACTGTTTAAAAAGTTTTATCAGCAGTCTTAAGGACAAAGAAGGTAGGAAGAGAAAAGTCAACGACACGTAATGGCGACCTCCTTCTCATAAAAACAATAAGTTGCACACGCTATCTCGAGCAAATGTTATTAACTTATAAGCGCTATTTATCTGCCGTCCTACTGACACTAAATATTTGAAAATATCAACATTAAGAATAAAGGAAGTCGAAATGAAAAAAAGTCTACACCCAATTTTTTTATCGGCGAAAACTTATTTCCAAAACCAAATTGTTACGTTCTTGATAGATAATGTATGGAGAACCTGTCAAAAACCTCAAGATATGTTTTTGACGATGGCAATACGACTTATAGAAAAAAAAATACAACAAACTAATTGGCGCCAAATAACGAAAAGCGAACGATCCTCGTGTCTTTTTTATCGGACAAGTTAGTGTTTACATTCAGCCAACAATAAACATTAATCTACATAAATCAAGCGTAAACAAGTATCTCTACGCTTATTTATAGAACGTTTTAATTAGAAAAATAATAACATAGTACCGCTTAGCGAACGATGAATATAATTGCAAGAATCATTTACGAAATGAAACGTCAATCAAAATTAAAGTCTTCGCGAGTTTTCCTTCATTCTTTATATGACCATATTTTCCTATTAAATCTATACTAATAGAGTTTGTTTGTTTGATTGTTTGTTTGTTTGTTTGTTTGTTTGTTTGAACGCGCTAATCTCAAGAACTACTGGTCCGATTTGAAAAATTCTTTCAGTGTTAGATAGCCCATTTATCGAGGGAGGCTATAGGCTATATAACATCACGCTATGGTTATTAGGAGCGGGGTAGCAACGAAAAAGATCTCTTAGGTGACGCAAGCGAAGTTGCGTGGGTCAGCTAGTTGATAAATAAAACATGTCAGACTAGAATGTCAATACAATCTGTGATGTCCTTCAAAAAGGACAGGTGCATATTTTGCAACTGGCAAGCATGTTTAAAGATTTTGAATGTCAATGAAGCAAAGTCTGGAAGTATAAAAATGAGGCTGTATAATTTTTGCCTACCCTCATTCAGTGTCTTAGTTATCTGGAAGGATAACTACAGGTACATAGATAATAAATAAATAATACAGATAGCTACAGGTTTATGCTTCATTAACGAAAATTAATTTCGGGAAGCATTTTTAAATTCATTAGTGTCCCACTGCTGGGCAAGGGTCTCCTAACGAAAAAGGAAGGTTTGAATCCTTGAGTCCAAGAAGCATGCAGACAAAAAAAAATACGGCAAATTATTTTAATGTAAGGCTAATAGGATTCTAATAAGATTTTCATAAATTATGAATAGCTTAACTATAATATTTTCTACTGTTACAATGAATGCTAAAAATCTTCAAATCGAATTGACTAACCAGTTTTACTTGTAAATAAATTATGCAAAATGTAGTGTACGATAATTAGCTACCCACCTTGAGTACAAACGGCTAAACATGAGCCTAACCATACACAATACCTAATGTCACAGGACAATAGCCTAACTAAGGCCTTGAATGACCAAAATGTCGTAAATTCCTTACACAATTGTATGCAGTAAACAAGGTTTTGAAAACATCCATAGTATTATTATAATTTTGTGTTATTTTTTCATTATTAACACTAAGTTTGTGAGAGTTAAGTTACTCTAAGTTTTGCTTCTTTCAATTTGGGTCACAGCAGGGTGTTATTGAAAGTGGGAAAACACAACAGGAGTTTGTTTATAGTGATGAAAAACTATCACTAGCTACAAATGTTGCTTGTTTCATTAATAAATAACTAAATATAATTGGACAACTCACACACGGTCATTTGATTCTCAACTAAGCAAATCTTGTACTATGGTAACCAAATATCTGATAAACATACTTATATACTTCTAAATACATACTTACATAGATACATTAACAACCAACATTAGATTCATACATCTTATTATTCATAAATAGGTGCAAAATATACAAAAATACTCTCTATTCTATCAATCTTGTAAAGGGGATGGTAGACTGAGGCAATTGGTGAGAGGTCAAACACAGAACCAGTAGTTTACAGGCTTAGTATGAACATCCTTTCATCATAATTGGTACAGTAGTTTATGTGTGAAAATCTTACAGACAAAGAAACATAATTCTATATTATAGTAGTTAACATTATAATATTAGTGAGTGTTGTGTAATGTTTACAACTAATAAAACTGGTTAAGTTATCAGTATAGTTAATTGCATTTATAGTCAAACCAGATTAGGTATGAATAAAGATTAATTTTGAGGTAAACAAACATTTAAGGCAACAAGAAAAGATTTTAATATAAAGTAAAGTGAAAATGAATTTAGTGAAATTTGACAGGAGAGATAATAGGCAACTAGCACAGTTCATTAGATACAGTATAGTGACAGACAGTCATACAGACAGACAGACAGACAGACAGGCATGCAGGCAGGCAGACAATCAGACAGACAGACAGACAGACAGACAAGCAGGCAGGCAGACAATCAGACAGTCAGACAAACAGAAGTCTTAGTAACCTATTATCTTGTTTTTACCTTTTTCCAGACCTATTTTTACGCCTTAAGTAAGCAACACAAAATAAAATTATTTATCTATTCTGGTAAACTTCTTCATATTTCTTCGGTCTATATGTACCCCTAGTGAAATAGCAGTGATTTTATGTATGTATGTTTATAAAGTTACATAACATGTACATAATGACAAACACACTCTCATCTTCAATGACTGCACAAATGTTATCAATTAGTATAATTTCTAATCATCTATGATATTAGTAAACTAATGATGTTATTCATGTTTATATTATTGCATAATGTTGTGACTTGTGTTAGTTTATTTATAATAAATCTTTGTGAAAGGAGAGTTTAATATTTAGATTTTAACAGGAATATGTATGTCTGTAACTTGTGTATGAGATATGTGAATAAAGTATAAGATAGAAGGATATAATAATACAGTCCACATACAAAATATGAAGATTTTGAAGCATATGCCAATTATAAAATGAAAAAAAGTATATTTGTGAGTGTATTTTGATCTAGACTAACCTATATATTATAGCAATTAAAAAAAAAAAGGTGGCACAATATTTATAAAATAACATTGTTTTGTCTATAGTTCTTACTACAGGACTTAAGAATAATTTAGGAAAAAAATATTGAATGTATTTTTTATTTATAAAGATATACAGCTATGTCTACTACATGTAGAGAATATGTAATTCAAAATATTTATGTAAATGAGATTAAAATACCAGTTTATCAAAACAGATTATAACTCGATACCAGAGTTAACCAGAGTTAACTTACTAAAAGTTTACTAAAATATTGAATTAAGGACTGTTGTTGAAAACTTTTTACATTTGGAAATAAATAAGGACACTTGTATGTATAAATAATAGGAAAGAACATGTAATACAAATATTGGAAGGGATTACTAAGTTACTTTAAGTACTTGTATGATTCATTTCAGTAGAAATTGTAATTATTGTTCATCATAAGAACTTATGACAAATCATTATAATTATAATTTTATCTTTTATTGTTTTTAAGACTAGAGATATTATAAAAAGCAGGCCACATGAAGAAGTATTTTTTATCTATGTTTATTTAGTTCATTGTGCAATGCAAAGGAAAAGGTACTAATTTCTTACTCTAAGTGGATTGTTACCTAATTCTATAAGCAAGTATCTATGACAGTTTAAACATATTATTGATTCTAAATATTACTTACCGGATAAAAGTCCAACAAAAACACAATTGGACACCATTGACAAAGCTTAACTGGTTACTCAGAAAACTAATCACCCATGCACATTAAAAAAATCCAATTTGTTTTTTTTATCAAACCTTGAGGCTTGAGAACTACGAAAGCGACTGCAATAAAGTCTCGATTAAAACGGTAAACAAGAAATTGTTATCTCTACGTCCGTATCGTCGGGAAATCACAAAGAAACAAAAGGTATTACAATGACACTTTATCAGCCACTGTTCGACGCAGTTCGCCGGACCTACATAATATAATTTCTCGATCAATTTATCTGTCGCGCACTAAAAACGTGTCTGTTATGATGATGACTAACCGCTTATGCCCGTATCACAGCGTTTCCTTCGACTCGGACGATTAAAAAATTACCTATAGACGCCCTCATCGGAATCAGCTGTATGTCATAAAAGCACTCGACGTAGGCATCTACGCGTTCGATCACTTGTCCAGACAACTACTGTGCAGTACAATACACCTAATCTTCTCGTTTCATGAACACTCTCAACATTATTCGATAAAATGACGCATTTACTTGATTATAAGGATATGAAAGACGTACCCTCCCTGTTATTATACTGCTGTTTTGCACTTTTCCTCTGGCGACAGATCCTCACGAGGTCGCCGTGTCGCCGAAAATATCATTAATTACACACTTTAATGAATAAAATCATTAATTTTAAATGCTAAACTGGAAAATCTAGCACAGAAATGCAAAATGACCACGAACAAACATGGAAGCGAGAGAGCGAGCGAGACGTTTCATTTCACAAAAAAACTGTCTATGGTTTGAGGATACGTCATTTTTAAGAAAAACAGCTGATTGTTTATGATTTAAGTAATTTTTCACGTAATTTATTAATGAGCTCATTCATGATATTTGTCAATAAAATTACAATAAAACGGACCAAAACTACGCATAATATCTTATGTAGATACGAGGTTATTTTATAACTGTTGAACGCTAGAAATACGTTCATAGTGTACCTATTTTAAGATTTATGCCTGCTTTTTTAAATTCATCAAATGATAGTAAAAATCCAGGAACTGGATTTAGTTAATATTTCAGAATTAATCAAACAAAAACATTTATGTTTCTTTTAAATATTTTATATTTTCATTTATTTTCCTACAGTAACACCAAGCCAATGAAAAATAACGTGATTGTGTTCCTTTCCTGAACATTTTATTATTCATCTCTTTCTATCATACACAAATCTCTGATTCTCGTATTCTTTCTAGCAAAGAATTAGTAGCTGACCTCCATGAAGTCCATGGTCTCTTCTGGAACATAACTATTGGCATTTGGAAAAGTCAAATTTGACAGCAAATTGACATCAATCCGCATCGCAATATTTTCGTCGTTGCATGTGGTGTGCTTTTTGAATAACGAGAGAAATAAACTAACAATTACAGGTTGGTACAGTAGTTATTCAAAATGAAAATAACCAGGTATAAAAAGGTTCAAAAATACCTGCGATTCTACTATAATAACTACGGTTTCCACCAACCTTACCAGGTTTTACTTGACGGCACATTTTGTTTCGCAGCATTTAAAGTAAGTCTTCTTCTTTTATCTACTTTAACGATACTAACAAAGCAATTAAACACTCATCTATCTTTCAACACAACTGCGTTAAAGAAGAAGTCTTAGTTTTAATTACTGCTCTTGAAAACGTAGCTAAATACATTCAAAAACTTAAAAAGACCTCGTCATATCTACAGAATGGACAGCAAATATCGTCGGAACGGTCGTCTGATAGACATAGTGGATGAGGAGTGGAGGGCGGAGCAGCTGCCTCATGAGGACATCCAGGTTCCTTTGGAGGAGTTGCCGGACCCAGAGGCTGATAGTGCAGACTCTCATCTTACACTTAAAGAGCAAAGCATGCGCTGGCAGGAGAACTTCCCTGAGCCAGCTGGCAGTAATTAAAACTAGGTATTCTTCTTGGTCTTAAAATAATCATTTATTATGTTTGCCTCTTATTAACTTTGGTCTTCATTTTCTACATTAGAAATATTAATACTTAAGTTCTTGGTTTTGCTTATGAATTGATATTTAACTTACGTTTACTTATGTATAGGTAATCTTGGTAATCTTGGACAAGATTGTTTTTGCTATAGTTTTGTGTTGAGCCTCAATTGTTTTTTGAACTTATAATACTTATCTACCCATACAAGAGAAACCCATAGTCAAACTGGTTTGATTGGTCTCTTCATGAACTTATGAATGTTTTTTTATTTCCAGGAACAAATAAACATAAGAGAACAAATCCCAAAATATTTAAACTCTCAAGCTAAACTATTAACAACAAGATGTATTATAATGGAAACTGAGAAAATTGCTAAAAAGACACACGGAGCATTAACAATATTGAAACAATTTGGTATCCATGAATGTGGGCATAAAGAACCGATTGCTGGCTCTAGCTGCATATTGTCTATGATAGGTAAAAGGAATGACAAGCATTATATCCTGGCAACACAGGATAGGGATTTACAAGACAAGCTTAGGGAAAAGGCTGGTGTTCCACTTCTGTATCTTCATAATAAGTCCCCAACATTAGAAAAACCATCCAAAATAAGTTATTCAAAAGCTGGACAAAGTTTGGAAGGTGTGTTCATAACTGAAACTCAGAATGAAGCATTGCAATCTATGAAAAAAGTTTTAGGTCTGGAAGAAAAAGTTGAGGAGCCAAAAATACCTATTAAAAAGAAAAAGCCTCATAATCCAAATCCTTTGTCTTGTAAAAAGAAGAAGAAGAAGCCAGTAAATAATAAAGTGCAGAAGGAAAGTGTGAGTGAAGGTAAAGTTAGGAAGAGAAAGAAGAAGAAGCTGCCTCAACATTTGAAAGAGCAGTTGAAAACAGCTGTTAATGGCTAATAAATATGTTTAGTGTTATAATTGTAGTTGTTATTTATTACAAAACCATAAAATTGGGGTACTAGTACCTGTGTTTCGTCTTAGATTGGCTTTTTCAGGATGTTTTTGATATTATACCTTCAAAAAGATGACAAAATATGTTTGTTGAAGAAAACTCTTGTCTGTAATATATCCCAAAATATCTACAGTTCACACTTTGCCACACAATGCCCGTATAAGTAATCGAATCTAGATCATTCACATATCAGGCCTAGCGCAAAAATAAATGAAGTAAGTAATAAGTAAATAAATAGTAATAGATAATTTTATTGAAAGTAATTACGAACTAAGAATAATCAGACTGCCGGAAATAGGCTACAGTGAAAGCGTCTTTGCCCAGCAGTAGAACAATACAATCTTACAATGGCAACAACAATGACAAACTAAGCTTTAGGCTTGTAAGGCCAGAGTAACTTGAGCCTATAAGCACCGAATGTCAAGATGTGTATCAGCGGCAAGTTCGACAGATACACCGTATGAAAGTGAGTGATGATATCGTAGCATTCCTCCGGTTCGAACACTTCTTGCCCAGTTGGGGAGTCCTGGAACCATCATAAAAAAGATATAATAAAACCAGACGTCATGATTCCCTCAAATTACATCTATTTATAACACAACAGTTAAAGTTCTGGTCAGTCATAGAGTTTACGGGAATCGAACTTACTACCACAAAATAAGTAGTACGATAGATTTCCTTCACCGTTGGAACAAGTCATAATTATTTCTAACTAGCTGACCCGCGCAACTTCGTTTGCGTGTATCCCGCTACTTCGACAAATACAGTCAACGCACCAACACATATTGGATACTAATTTTCAATTCACAATAACTTCTCTTTCCCTTAACCGCGTTTAAAATATTAAAATGTTTTTTTGTTTCTGTGACTCTTCTTTGATCGCCCCCCCTATCGGTTTTTGGAAAAAATATTTAAGTAATGTACAGATTTTTTTTGTCTTATATGTATAGATCAAAGTCGTAGTACCTACTTTTTAATATTATTTATTTTTTATGTACCGTTTTTTTATATTTTTTGTTTTTTTTTATGTACTTACCTACTTTTGTTATATACATCTAACTATTATTTTCTTGTTTACTTTTTAAATTATTTACATTCTACATTTTATTACTTTTACTTATTTTTTATTTACATTTATTTTTAGAAGATTAACTTTGTCTACATTTTTTGAAATATAATATAAGGTATACATACATTTTCATTTTAACGATGAGAAAGGTTTCCCATATATTTAAAATTAAAGACTATCTACAATTAAAAACTACCTGTAGGTAGATATACATGTTATTTTTTTTTATTTTCCTTTTATTTTTTTTTTCTTTACCTTTTTTATGTATTAGATTGTACTTTATTTATGTAGGTACACTATCTATTTTAATTTTTGATTTAGTACTTTTTGTATCTTTTGCCGTGCCGCAATACTAATATCGTGATATCTCCTAAACTATGTGTCTAAATAACACACTGTAAACTGCAAAAATAATCTAAATTAAATGCTCGTGATGATGAACTTACTTATTTTGATAAAGAAAGAAAGAAAGAAAGAAAATAGTATTTATTGAAACACACAGAAACCATATCAAAACACAATAATATTAATATTAAATAAGCAGCGTCCTGTGTGCCAACAGGGAGGTCACTCAGCATTATGCTGGTTGTGACAAACCACAACACAGCGCTGGTTTTCAGTGACCACCCTAAATGACGCCATTTACGGGAGCAGCAGAAACAGAAAACAAAAAACCATTGTTTACAAACTTACTTGTATACCCATCACCAACAAAAATACCCACATATTAATTGAAAAAAATACTAATAAATAAATAATAAACAATATCATTCATCAAATAAACTGTATCATTATAAATATTATGTAGGTACACAAATTATTGTCGTACATACTTGTAGTTATCTCTCTCACACAAGACCCGTCTCGCTCGCCGCCGCCGCGCCGGTCCCATCACGTGAATTACTCACAAACACGCGCCGGCGCGACAGCAGCGCACGAGTCACGCGATATTGAACATAATTTCGACAGCCTGATTTTAAAAATTTCCGTGGACACTAACAAAGATGCAAAACAAAAATGGCAGCCACACTTCGTCAACAACAAAGATAACAAATCACCGCCACCACTGTATGAGGAGCAGTAAGAAAAACCAGCTTATGCCAAAATTATGATGTGCATGGATCATAAACATAGTGTAAGTAGTAGGCAATTACATATTAGATTATCTATACTAAATATTACTACGTGTTATTTGCTGGTTGAGAAGTATTTTTTTCATATTACTTCTAAAACAAAATTTTGATTTTAGGGATCTTACAGGCGGTGGTATATTGTTCCAACAGTGAGTGGCGGCATACCTAAAACATCCCCTGAATGCCACAGTTTTGTGATTTTGTACGGAAAGCGGCCTCGATGACGATCTTGTGGAGTACGAATAGTGATCACGTCGCCAAACCAGCCTGTTATAGAGGTACTCCGGTGTTTTATTACTTAGAACCCCGAATAATAAGGTAGCCAGGTGAAGTTCTCTCCTTGCCTCCATTTTTAATTTATTATATTGATTCAGATAGGGAGTGATGTGGCTCCTTCGGGGTATATTGTAACAGAATCGAGCGCAAGCGTTCTGTACCCGTTGAATCAGTCGGACTGTACGTGACAACAGGCAAGGCCCGTAAACCACATCACAATAATTGAGCTTAGATAGAACAAGGGATTCAACTAGCATTTCTCTCATTGGTATGCTAAGGAATTTCCTGATCCTATACAGAACCTTTAATTTATAGAAACAGCTTTTGACCAGATTGTTTACGTGTCCCTCAAAGCGTAGTTCAGGGTCAAAGAGTAGGCCTAGGTTTCTAGCTGTATCAACTCTTTCAATATTTACCCCCATAATTTTTATTTCCGGTCTACATGATAATAATGAGTTTATTTGTTTCTTGCTGCCCATAATCATAAACTTGGATTTCTGTGGATTTAGTGATAGCGAATTTTTATTGCTCCAAGATACAAGTCTTTCCAGATCCAAGTTTATAGCTTGCACAGCAGTCGATACGTTGTTTGCCGTCATGGAGTGATACAATTGTGTATCATCGGCATAAATATGGTATTTACTGTTTCGTATACAGGTTGTTATATCTGCACTATATATAATAAAAAGCAGCGGTCCCAACAGTGATCCTTGGGGAATTCCCCTGGGAACTGCTTTAGGGGTGGAAGACAAAGTAGTACCGTCTTTCTTTTTAATCTCAACCCGCTGGAGTCTATTAATTAGATAACTTTCAAACCACTTGACCGTGTCGCAGTCAAAACCATAGAACGACAATTTTGAAAGTAACAAATTTATATTTACACTATCAAAAGCGCGGGAAAAATCTAATAATGTTAATATCGAGCCTTCGCCCCGGTCTCTTGCCTCTAGTATGTTGTCAACAACATCTGCCAGTGCGGTTGCAGTGCCCCTGCCCCGTCTAAAGCCCGACTGCAAATCCGGCAGAATTCCATTTGTTTCTAAAAAATTTACCACCTGTGTATACACTACTCTTTCCAGAACCTTGGACAGACTCGGTAAAATACTTATGGGTCGGAGGTCTTTATAGTTTTGAGGGTTGTTGTTCTTAGGCAGTGGCCGTACATTCGCGAACTTCCATAAAGTCGGAAAAGTATGTGTGTTGATAGATTTGTTGACTACATTAGTTATTGCATTAAGGGACTGCGGAAGAGTTAATTGGATCATATCTCTAGATATACCATCTATACCTATAGCGTTCGACGTTATGTTGTTGATTATTTTTAAAACAGTGTTTGAATCTGTAGGAATTAAAGAAAAAGAAGCTGAGCTGTATCTATGGAATTCAAAAAATGATAAGTCCGAAATCGTTACATTTGAGCTGCCGGGTATATCTAGAAACGCAGTATTTAAACCGTCTGGGTCATCACATTGTTCTAAAAATGTACTGTCCTTCGTAGGAGTGGACAGTACGTGCGTTTTTATGTTGTACCATAAAACTTTAGGCTTTTTTGTGTTGTCAGTAATATTTTTGGTGAAATATGCCTTTTTTTCGTTATATAATGCAACGGCGGCTTGGTGTTTTAAATCTAAATAGTAACGTTTTTGTGCTTCATTATTAGTTGTTCGAGCCCGACAGCGGGCTTCATCGCGTAATTTGAAAATTAATTTAATGTTATCTGTAATCCACGGCGTTGGTGTACCCCGAAACGTTGTTTTTTTTATTGGCGCGTGTTTATCAAAAATACTTAAAACATATGAATTAAACATACCCACCAGGTCATTCACGTCAACCTCACAATTTAATGCCTCCCACCTGATCGAATCCAAATCGGTCAATTATATAATAACATTTACTTATTTGGACTTTCAACCACAGCCGGCCCAAAAACCCGTATAAGATCTTCCTCACTACGTATAACACTTGCCTTGTCTCCAGGCCCACGACGGGCAAGAATACGGCCGTGCCTGGTCCACACGTACTTCCATCCCGCACGTTGTCCCGCGTCCCTCGCACGACGAAACAAAAGACGATTCAGCTTTGTGAGACGTTCATTAACGTAGAAGCGTCTCGGTGCACCTGCCATGTTGAGGTCAGCTGTAGTCGCCCCCCGCCGCACGCGCGCACCATTTATAAGATCGTCACGCAGGCTGCGACGCGCCAGTCGTACTATGACTGTACGGGGACGTATCTCCATCTCGCCGGCCGCGCTTGTGGCGTCAATACGTCTCCCACCGATCCGGTCCGCACTCACGATATCTCGATCCTCCAAATGAATACCGATTATATATCACCAGTTAAACATCACCCAACGAATTAAATGTTTTTTTAATACAGAAAAGTAGTTTTTGTGACTTTAATAAAAAAGCTGGATATATGTCATCGCGGACTTTTTTGTAGAACTAATAAAGACCAATGTTTTTGCTATACATTGTTCTTACTTGTATCCAACGGTATAAGCGGCGCACGCACAAATGCAATCTTCAATTAGATTTTTTTTCTGACTTCTTGGACATAAATCGCTATAACTCAGCTAATATAGTTTCAATGTATTTCAATTATATATAAAAACCTGTCGGAGAAAATACTCTTTCTATTAGTGAAAACCGCATCAAAATCCGTTGCGTAGTTTTAAAGTTTTATGCATACGAAGGGACTACAGACAAAATGGGCGACTTTGTTTTATACTATGTAGTGATACACACTTAACTTCGAAAAGTCATTGGTGTGTAACTGTTGCCTCGTACATGAAAAGTCCATCATCTAAAAAAATAAATAACATCAAATTAAACACCTTCGTAGAACCGCAAGAGAGCACCTTACCTCTATAGTATGTCGAATCATAATCTCCTTAAAATAATTCCACACAGCGATGGGAGACTGCCAGTAATACCACTTGAAATAACAATGAGAGTCCAGATATATCGTGAGCAGGACAGACAGTTTGAACGCGTCGAAGTCGCGCTGTGCCGCGTAGTCAATCGTTTCTCTTAGCAGGCTGATGAGAAAGTTCTTCTCTGATAGGTCGTGGTTACGTGTTATTTTCTGTTCGACTAGGATTTCAGCTGAAAGTTATATATAAACGTTCACTGATAAACACATTATTTATTTCTTTTTCTGTTGCATATTCAACCATTAACCTATGTTACAGACAGCCATAAAAATGTATTTATGGTACTCATTTTAGTTCAATCTTGTCCCGAGCAATTTTACATACATAAAAAAACTGAAAAAGAAACGCTGGCGTGACGACCTAGATGCCTTTGAGAGGGATAGGTAATGGAAATGACTGGGAAAACGGGGGAAGGCCTTTGCCCAACAGCTGGACAGTACAGGCTACCAAAAAAAAGGATACAAAAACCGAGCTCAACGAGTAGGAATCGCTGTGTAAAGTAGCAGAATTTCTAACAAACCTAAGTACTTCTTCAATCCATACTCCTTATCAGCATCAGCAGCCGCGATCATCTCAACAACAGTTTGCTCATTGAAAATACTCCCAATTATCAGTTTCGGCTTCGGTTCTACTCCTGGCTTTTGGAAGGGAGGGGCATCGTTCTCTTTCAAAGAATGAAAGTAGCAGGGAGCAGACGTTTGCTGTTTTACTTCACCTACTGAGGAGGACGGTACTATTGGTGCTGAAGCCGCCTTGATCTTCGTCGACGGAGTTTTAGACTTGGATAAGTCAGAACTTGTGCTAGTGTTTGAGTTTATTATGGATTTTGAGTCCATGTTGAACTAGAGAAGAAATTATAACGTATCAGCTTTGTTATTGTTGATTGGTTGACGTTGTCAAAGTTTACTTTTAACAAATTTAATACGAAAGAGGTAGGAGAGTCTTACGTGTGAAACGATAAAGTTTTTACGTGAATGTATCAAATAACAGAAATGAAAGGAGATCATCCACGCTCCATACATTTTTGGGCCTTTTTTCAAAGTGCCGGCCAACAAAAAAAAGTGGCATGTATCGATAGAGCTAGCCATTTGAAGCAATAGTTAGTATGGCACGAAACCGGTAGGATCGCTTTGAACCGAGTTATACAGGTTTGAAGATTCATAATATTCAAACATTTATTCATTTCTGAAAGTACTGTGAAACATAAAATAATGATTGATTTTGCTAGAATTAACTATATAAAGCAAACGACCACCCTTAAGTTGATTTAAGGTCGTAAGCACACGTATCAACTCGGAAACGGGTCGTCACTGTATCAACTCGAGCTCATCAGTATTATTTGTATGTAATTCCCTACTGTAACACACTTATCGGAATCGTTATGTGATCGCCCCGGCTCACGACGATGGGAGTGGTGCGTATGCGCATTATGCATACACCAGCACCCAGGGTGGGGTGCGGGACTATGTGCAAATTCCGATAGAAGGGCGGGCATACCTTCTAAACCGCAACATGTGTCCTCATAACAAGGGCCCTCATCACAAATGGTGCCCGAAGCACAAAATATTGTTCTACATGCCGATGAGTCGGACATAACAACCCAACGGCAACACTCTAGATGACCTCTTACCTAGACGATGGTTTGATAGTTGCACACAATCGAGGGTGCGGCCCCTTGGGTTCGCTAAGGGAGGATGCGCTGACCTTGCGCTAGTCGCCAGTGACCAGTCCAGTGGCGAAGCATTGAGGCGCCGGGGGAATCAAACTCGCACCTAAGGGGCCGCACCCTCGGTTGTGTGCAACTAACAAACCATCGTCTAGGTAAGAGGTCACCTAGAGTGTTGCCGTTGGGTTGTTATCTCCGACTCATTGGCATGTGGAACAATATTTTGTGCTTTGGGCACGATTTGTGATGAGGGCCCTTGTTATGAGGACACATGTTGCGGTTTAGAAGGTGTGCCCACAATTCTATCGGAATTTGCACATAGCCCCGCACTCCACCCTGGGTGCTGGTGTATGCATAATGCGCATACGAACCACTTCCATGGACGTGAGCCGGGGCGATCACATAACGATTCCGATAAGTGCGTTACAGTAGGGAATTACATACAAATAATACTGATGAGCTCGAGTTGATACGGTGACGACCCGTTTCCGAGTTGATACGTGTGCTTACGACCTTAAATCAACTTAAGGGTGGTCGTTTGCTTTATATAGTTAATTCTAGCAAAATCAATCATTATTTTATGTTTCACAGCACTTTCAGAAATGAATAAATGTTTGAATATTATGAGTCTTCAAACCTGTATAACTCGGTTCAAAGCGATCCTACCGGTTTCGTGCCATACTAACTATTGCTTCAAATGGCTAGTTCTATCGATACATGCCACTTTTTTTTGTTGGCCGGCACTTTGAAAAAAGGCCCAAAATGGATGATCTCCTTTAGGATTTAATCGGGTAAGGAAAAACTAGTGACCATCAGTGGTACAAGAAGAGAGGGGACGAACGAACTGGCACTAAAATATGTCTCATATGAACAAAAAGTTGAAACTAAATATACTTACAAAAAGTTAGTTATTTACAAAAACAGTAAAATATTTCAAATTAATTTTATTATTATAATAATAACAGACTGAGGAAATACACTTTCAACGAATTTTCATAACGCAACCGCATGTATCGACATCACTTGAAATAAAGCTACTTGTATTACTTACAAGGTACCATGCGTTAGAAAAAAAAAGGAGAAACAAGACTACAGAATAGTGATAACAATTAATAATCACTTTAGCTTGTTTTAAATCAGAAAATGCACTGTAACATTTATAAAATCTCTATTTTCAAACACTCTTAATACAAGCGACGTCTGAAAAAATCCGTTGAAAGATGTAAGATTTTTACAACATTTTTTTACACACTACTTATGAATTACCTTATATTATAATGGTTAGAGCTCACTTGTCTACTGTTTGCGTATTCATCATGTTGTCTCACTTACACACATAACGAATTATAGAGATAGAACTATAAATTTTGACAAATATGCAAACTTAAATATAATCAGGGTGGCATATTCCGTCTATTTGAAATAATACTCGTTATAATCTAGTTGCAGCGTTTGTAGAATAGTCAGTAAAAGTAGGTAATAAGTCAGCTGTTTCTATAAACGCTGCAACTCGATTATAACGATTATTATTTAAAATAGACTGTTTTACCCAATAGACGGAATATGCCCTGACTTTACCAAAGTTTAGTCTCACCAGTAAACACCATTTATGTATGTATCTGAGTATAGCAACAAACCAGTGCGTAGAAAGCGATAAATAAATACAAGAGATTTAGAAAGAGTACAAGTACACACGCACTCCTAAACTAACATAAAAGGAAATATTTTGAGTTAACTACACACGGTCTTCTGATTCCAAACTAAGCAGAGCTTGTACTATGGTAACCAAACAACTGATAAACGTACTTATAGACTTCTAAATACATACTTATATAGATAAATTTACAACCAGGCTCAGAACAAATACTCGTACTCATCACACAAATATTTGTTTTAGATGGGATTGGAATCTACCACACGCGATGCCACGGTTTTCTATATCTCTTGTTTTATATATCATTATCAACACAACGGCTTGAAGCTATATACAAACACAAAAAAAAAGGCAAATAAACACAATTATTTATCATTATGACCGTTGTTGTTTCACTTTGACCCTATCTTTGCCATTTAAGTCAAAATTATCCCAATACCTCCCCGGAGCGGCTACCGGGGAGTCTTCTGAAGCGCTACTCTCAGAAGACGATGAAGAAGATGAAGAAGAAGAGTCTTCAGATTCTGAACTTTCTTCTTTCCTTTTACTCTTCTTTTTAGAATAATCATCATCACTAGACTTTTTGTTCTTTTTATTCTTTTTAGAACTCTCCGTTCTGTGTTTATTATTTTCTTCTTTACCGTTCTGTTCGTAATGTTTACGCTTAGATCTGTCATCTACGATATTTCGTTCGTCTTTCCGACGGCTATTCTTCTCTTCTCGATCCCCAGTCTTCTTTTTATTTCTGTATTCTTCTTGGTCGTCTTCTTTGCGTGATTTCTCATAATTCTTACGATCTTTATCTTCTGTGTCATTCCTACGAGACTTTTTGTCATCTTTGTTATATTTGTCAGAGTCTTTCTGTCTTTTGTCATCATTATTATCTCTATCCTTGCGAGGTCTATCGTCGTCTCTGTCTTCTTTGCGACGTCTCCAGTCGTCTTTTTTTTCTTCTCTCCAGTCTCTATCGTCCTGTCTCTTTTCCTCATTGTCATTGTGCCTTTGGTCATATTCTCTACGTGATTTACTTTCATCCTTACGCGATCTATCATCCCTGTAATCTTTTTTGTAACTTTCATCATCTTCTTTCTGTCTCGAATCATTCCTATAGTTCTTTTCATCATTTCGTGATTCTCTTTCATCGCCTCTCCGTGTTCGGTCATCATCACCACGGCTTTTATCACCTTTTCGGGGTCTATCATCATTATTTCTATTTGACTTAGGGTCCTCTCTTTGCCTGCCTTCATCTTTACGATTCCTATCACTGCGTCCTTGGTCTTCCCGTGACTCCCTTTCTTCCCCTTTCCTTGATCTGTCATCATTTTTATCATTTCTCACTCTTTCATCGTCCCTACGATTTCTCTCATCATTACGATCAGACTCATTTCGTCCCCTTTCCTCCCCTCTGCGCCTTTCATCATCTCGACGACCACTATCATCACGACCTCGGTCTTCTCTTTCATCTCCTTTGCGTCTATCATCAGCACGTCCCCTATCATCACGACTTTGTTCATCCCTTTCATCTCCTCTTCGTCTATCGTCATCTCTACGAACCCTATCATCACGACCACGGTCTTCCCTTTCATCTCCTTTGCGTCTATCATCAGCACGTCCCCTATCGTCACGACTTAGTTCTTCCCTTTCATCTCCTTTTCGTCTATCATCATCTCTACGAACTCTATTATTACGATCCTGTTCATCCCTTTCATCATCCTTACGGCCCCTATCATCACGACGTCGGTCTTCCCTTTCATCTCCTTTCCGCCTTTCATCACCCCTCCGACCTCTATCATCGTATGCTAGTTCATCTCTTTCATCACGCCGTGGCCTATCATCATCCCTCCTACCCCTATCATCGTTTCTATCACCTCTCTCATCATTCCTACGACCCCTGTCTTCATCCCTACGTCTATCTCTGTCATCCATACGACGTTTGTTCTGATCTCTCTGTCTATCATTATCTCTGCTCCTATCACGTCTAAAGTCATCTTCATCATCGTCTCTTCTCCCTCTCCTGTCGTCTCCGTTCCTTCTGTCTCGAGGCCTGGAGTCTTCTAAGTCATTCCTGTCCATTCTTCTAGCGTCCTTGCCGTATGTGTCGTAGAAGCCGTCGTGCCCCCACCTCTCCCCCTTCTCCTTGGCAACGGTTTCGGCTAGAGTCTCCGGGTCATCATCCTTCTTTTTATCCTTCTTAGATTTGCTTTTCTTCTTCTTTTTGGATTTCTCTTCTTCGTCTTCTGTAAAGAATAGTTACATTAGAGATTGAAATATGACTTTGTGCCTCTCGCATTTCTTTTAAAATATTATTTGTATTGGTACTATTTTTATGTAATATGAAAATATGTTCTTTTCAGATACTTTTTTATAGAAATAACTGATTCCACCTCGTCACTACGCAATCGTATCTTTCTGCAGCTATAATCTTGAAACTAAATAAGTATGAAATACTCAATAATTAAATTAGATAGTCATCACAATGATAATAGAGTATAGTATATTACCACTGGAACTTGAATCACTGGAAGACGATGAATCAGAACTGGAACTGCTGGAGTCGGAGCTGGAATCTGAACTGGATTCACTGTCCAGTTTGATCTCTGTCACGGGCGGTGGGACATTCTGAAAATGAGGAACATAAGAACTTAATAATATGTAAGCACATATTATTACTGCGAAACGTTTTACTGCAAAAATATCATTCAACATTGTCAAAAGAATTAAAATCGGCCTATTATTAATTACGACTATCATAAAAGTAATCCAAATTACAGAGGTATGATACAAACCACATTGAATCACTTAAATTAGAGGTAGAGATCTCTAGAAAGACACAATTTATTATACCTAGCAATCAATTTTGGGCATTAAAATCATAATATAGCAGCACTCCGCAGTCACGAAGATAAGATTAAAACTGAAGACGAACTCGAAAAAAGTATGTACTAACGAACGACGGCATCCATACATTCTGTTAGATTTTTATCATTTGTCTACCCAACATTATATATTCTAACTAGCTGACCCTCGCAACTTCGCTTGCGTCACATAAGAGAGAATGCGTCAAAATTTTCCCCGTTTTTGTAACATTTTTTATTCGTACTCTGCTCCTATTGGTTGTAGCGTGATGATATATAGCCTATAGCCTTCCTCGATAAATGGGTTATCTAACATTGAAAGAAATTTTTAAATCGGACCAGTAGTTCCTGAGATTAGCGCGTTCAAACAAACAAACAAAATCTTCAGCTTTATAATTTGAGTATAGATATGAGTATAGATTACCTTAGGCATCTGTTTCAAGTGTTCTCTAAGCTCGTCAGTGAGACCTCCAAGACCTATAGAAGTGAAGAAATTGATGGAGAACCTCGTATTCTTGGGGTTGTCGCGCGGGAATATACCGGAGAACGCGTCCTGTAGAGTCCTGAAACAGAAGAGAAGAGCCTTTATTAATTGAGAAGCTTAATATCTTAAACATATTTAAGATCATATTTTCTTATGGGTGGTTTTCTGGGTTACACAATATTAGTTAATTAGTATTAGTTCATTAGTTTTGTTATAGCACAGGCAAAAGAGATAAAGGGGATTGATAACTTTCCTATAAGGATTGTATAAATATTTTTTAAAAAGGACTTTTTTACCAACCCTTTAACAAATAACTTGTGTAATCTTAGTTAATAGACGGAATGGCGAAAGGTTTGCGTGAATGATAATATAATTGGTAGTGAAAAGGTGCCGCCAAACAACTTGAACACGAGGTCGGCAAAATGGGAAGCAAACGGAACGCTAAGACGTTACAAAGGGCAGTCAGATATACGAATCGGGTGATGGATAAACAAGAGCTTTCGCTAACGTTTTTTTCCAAGGGGACTGATGTTTACATCAAATAGTTTTTTGGCATCTAGATAGTCTATAAAACTTAGCGATAGCTAACTCACGGGTCTTTCAGTCGATCATTCAGCTTCTTCAATCCCATATACTCCGCTAGCTCTTGGAATAATATCTTGATATAAATACGACTGGAACTAGTTGTATCTTCCTCATTCAACTTCACACACTCCAATACTTCCCAACTGATCGAGTCTGTAAATAGCAAGTGAGCGAAAAACTTGCTAACATTCCTTAAACGATTTGTATCTAACCTATGAGCAGTCGCATAAGAGTCTTTGAAAATCTCTTCAAAAGGCCCTATGTATATTCTGTTGATGTTACAAAACCGTTGGGCAAGTAACCCGTAGAACTTTTCATATGTTCTCTGTTCAGCGCAGCAGTCTAAAAACATGTGACATAGCTCTACTTCTTGTCCCGGTTTTAGCTGCATTTTCATCAACTTGTGTGCGCATTCTTCAAAGTCTAAACTGGAGTTGATCGTCAGGTATATTGTTCTACGTAAAGCTACGAGGTTTGTTTCCGTATTGTCAATGATTGTGACTTCCTTCTGTTCCTGGTCTTCCTCTTCTTCTTCCTCGTCACTGCCGCTTTCTCCGGAACTGTCTTCTTCACCAGATTCAGCGTCGGAGCCTAAGATCTCTTTGCTGAGTGTTTTGTATTTTTGTTCATTTTCCTCATATTTGTCGTCGAATTTGAAGACATCTGGAATAATTGAATTAAGAATTAGAATTGCACCTTAAGAAATATTTTATCTGAAATTTAAATAGTAACAATGGTTTATATTGAAACTTAACAATTTATTGTTAACCAAGGTATAAGGTTCAATTGAATCAAACCCAAATTACATTAAATGCTAGTTAGTTGATAAACTATTTCAGTATTGCAGTGTAGAAAATTAATTTACCCTGTAATATCAAAACAAAAAGAAGCTATTGTAACTTAGTAAAAACATTAGCCAAAAACAATACTTACTCAGGATATCCTGTGGGTCCGTAGCCTCATCCAGCATCATGAGGTGAGTGAACTGTTCCTCCTCAGGCACCAGTTCCAACTCCTCAATCAGAGCCGGGTGGTCTTTGAACCCATCCTTCCACACTTGGAACATCACTTCAATCATGTACTGCACCCTTTTATCCAGCTGGCCTTCATGGAGTATGTTCCTCAACATCTCAAATATAGCATTGACACCTTTCGAAGACACCTCGGTCAGTTTCTGACCACATTCCTTCAAAAATGCTATAGCTACTTCCACTGAATCATCCGTAGGTGTCTCCACTAGTAAAGTGAGGAGCTCTAATGCCAATATCTCGTGTGCAACCCGCTGGTTCACAAGATGCGCTATAAAAGATGCTGATGATATACATACAGGTTTGTCATTACGTTTGAAACCTCTTTTGAACTGTATAACTAACCTCTTTAGAAGAAGTTCGCCTATGTTTGGAAAACGAGAGTTGACTGCGGCCACTAAGGCGGCGTACACATTTGTGAATGTTGGAGAAGCAGCTTGTGCTTGGATAACTGATCGACATAGCAGACCTCTACCTCGGACTATGTTTTCCTTTAGCAACTCTTTGATGATTATACCAATGTTACCGACGTTAATTTTATTGATGTGACCGTGTATTGACTTCTTCAAAGCTTCCCATGCAAGTCTCTGATATGCTACTGAAGATTTGTCTGTAATTTGAGCCTGCATCATCCTCAGTCTTGCCGGCGGTATGTAAGCACCACCAGTTCTTGTGTTCAACATGTCTGTTTCCTTCGCACGACGCGCCGGAGCCTCTTTCTTTACTTCGGAATCTTTTTCAGAGGTTGTTTGTTTTTCTTGTTTTGGCGCAACATTCGGCGATCGTGACCTGGAATGTTTACGTTTACGTCTAGATTCTTTGTCACGGTGCTCTGCTGGTGATCTGGACCTCGTACGTGCCCTTTTTGACTTCTTTTCCTTGCGTCTTTCGTCTTCATCACTGTTTCTATCTTTCCTACGTTTACTTTCCTTTGAAGGCTCCATCTTGTATTGCGAAGCACTTAACCATAAAAGTAAACAATTGTCACGTGTAGAGTTCTCTACATAAAATAAAAATGCGAACTACACACTAATATATTATTCAATAAACTCATGTAATGTGAATCAATGAATTATCAAACACGATGGCGCGACAGCCATTTTATTTTGACGTTTGACGTTTTTGAGTAGTTGTCATGTCAGGGTTACCAGTTCATAAAAAAATAATATAAAAGTACGTCTAAAAAGAAGACGGTCTAAAAATACTAGGTCTAAAACGGAAAAGCCTTAAACGTGTAAAAGGAAACACCAATACGATCAAAGTATGTCCTATTCAAACATTTGTTCTTAAATCAAATTGTTCCCATTCTCCCTCAACCACGATTCTTTAATACGTAGGACACGATTCATAAGTTAGATAGACGTAGATTAAGTATGGTCTTTTGACTAAAGGTTGGTAGCACGTCGGTAGGTACTAAATAAAGTTGAAAAGTAATAATATATTGTTTCGACATTCGGTTAGATATTGAGTATAATAGGTAGGTACTAGGTACTCATTTTATCTAATAAAATACTCTGCATAATACTGGGTGTGGGTGGTGTTACGTTTTATAAGTTGTTGTTTGAATATTATTTTGAAATAATTTTTAGCGACTGAATCGATTCGTACCTATTTCCGTAAGGGTGTGTAAACCCGAAGTACATTATTCAATTTTGTAAGTATATATAAAAAACTCGGCGTTTACGAAGTTTCCTCGGTACATTTTCAAGACATGATGGTAGCCAATCGTTCAGAATCACTGAATTCTTTAACACTTTCTTTGTTACCTCGAAAAATATGCATTTGACTTGACGTTAGTGTAAAACCCAGTCTTGAACTGGTTCTGGGATCTGTTGATAGACCTTTCTAACCAGAAATATGTGAGACTCGAACTCAAGATGTCAGCATACTCAAGATGTTGTGTTGTCTGGTAGGTTTTCTGTCAGGAATGGATAGGGTGTATGTATAATAAAAAGGCATATTTATTAGTATTTATGACTTTATTTAATACGACAATGAAACTACAAAAGTTGCCTGCACTTCAAACAGCAATTTTCATATACCTCACAAACTGAAGCACATTAATAGAATTAATCACATAAAATATAAAAATTAACGATAATAACACCATAATAAGAGATAGGAGAGTGACTAACATTACGCAAAAATTACGAAAAACATAATATAATAATCCGAAAAGCTATATGTTGCATCGCTATACATGATTTGTCTCGATCGTGAGATTTCTAAAAGGCTACACAATACCCAAGGCAAATTGGTCAGAGGTTTTCACATCTTCACCGAGAAACAAGCTAGTAACTTACACCTAGTTCCTTACTTGATATTAGCGTTAGTAACATAGAATACAAGCAGGCAAGCAACTCGCCCCGCCGCGCTCCACGCGCCAAGCAACGATACATCATCTCTTAATATTATATACAATTATTATCATATCTTTGACGTTAAAACAGACCGACGCTAAATGAATGGCAAAAATATACTATCAAATACAGGAATAGTCTCACTTAACAGTCGAGCGACAACCCCGCGTGTCCCGAGTATCCTACCGTTATATCCCGGCCTAACCGAACGATACCATACATAATATCACTAGAGCAAAAACATCACAGAAGCGGCTTGTGTCCAACACACCGTTACGTCCGCGGCCCGGCGCCCCCGCCATCTACAATTAAAAAAATATAAAACGCTATGAAGGCAGTTTTATACGTTACATTATTGATATTATCAAGAGCCAATTACCAAATATACTGAGGCACTTCCGCTGTCGACTAATCAACTATCGTTTCATATATTGTATTGTAACCGATGTATCCGATGTATACGATTGAGATCATAAAAGGAAGTGGCACGTAACGAGTTGATTCAACGTTGTAGACTAGATGTTGTGGCGTCCCGTGGCGTCCCGAACGTGGCGCGGCCACAACCCGCCCGCGACACGACACTCCCGACCAACAACACTCCACGTAAATGTAAATAACATAATGGACAAGTTAATAGCGTTACGGCGATACGTGAGTCAACTTAAATTTAGATTATACCATCCTAAAAATACTGTTGCGTATGATAAACATTAAACATAATGATATAAGTCTATAACTAACGATTAGGGTTCCGTGATCGTTTCACCATCCGCCTCCTCTCGCTTGCTTACCGACTCGTCCGTTGCGTTTGCCGTGGGTTCCGTACTAAACTTAATCAGCTAGCCTCTGCACCACTAACACGTGAATTTGTCAATTCAGATGTCTACAAAATTAAAATATAAAAATAAATAGGCAATTATGCGGCATTTAGGTACAGAACCCTGTGTGCGACCACCCAAGTTTTAGTATACCAAGACGACGTGTGACAATATTCAACTAGAGATAAAATTTTCAATTGGAATACTAAAAGTTGGTTCTCAGTGGGATCACGTCTAAGACATATTCAATCGATTTATCGAAATAGGCCATAATTATTGTTATTTAAAGTGTACAGCAATGTTGCCATAGTTGTAGTTGTGAAAATAACAAACTTAATTTAATAATCAAAGATGTCGTAAGCATGATCACGAGGGACATATTTGGTGTCACAAAGTAAGCGCGTCTGGAGTGTAACACAAATATTGTGAGGATGCGGTACGTACCGTGTGCAATATTAGAGAAATGTTCAGTTTATATCATTTGTATCACAATATTTTAATATGTTACAACACCGACGCAGTATCGGCCGTCTAAATGGCGCCTCCACGTTTTACACCGAGGTACAAATTTTACTACTGGACCAGCCAAAAGACCTTAAAACTATCACCATCAATGACTACAACGTAGACGTGTTCGCACTGCAATAGAAACGTGTGTTTTTAAAATGAAATGAATGACTTCACAACATTGTAGTGATTGATGACGTTTCTCTCTCATCCTTTGAGCGTCGAGGCACTAGTGCGGTCACAGGAGCGCACTAGTACGTCGCGTTCTCAAAACCTTTCCGTAAAATCTCGAAACTGAACATTAACAGAGATGTAACACTACATAAATGCGAAGAGCGCACTGACGCACGCTCGCTAAGCGACCGTCTAACGACGTGCAATTACCGACGATGTGACAACCCTAACAGTATGGTAACACGTGGCAACACTCATTGAAAAACGAACATATTTGACAGGTTGAATTATTTTATCCTAAAAGTGTTCTCGACACTGGCAACACACGTCAACCCGGCGAGGTATTTGCGCAGTCGCGTCGGACCGTCACAAGCTGCGAGCGTAGCGACACGAATAGAGCTATGGAAAATAAATGCAGGGTTAAATGCGTCGTTATAAAAAATGAATATATGTTTCGCTGGGTTCGTGTGTCGCCGGTGCGGAGGTCACGGTTAATGTCTTAGGTCGAGGGATAGTGATTGAGTCCGTCATATGTTGCAGTAGCAGGTGTTGTGAGTGTTGGTGCGTGGCGGCTCTAGCCGGAGGTGGCGGTGCCCGCGCTCTCCACGCGCGCGCTCTTGTTCTGTCGGACCAGCTCCGCACGTCGCTCCTGCACAATAACACACGCATTTGTACACAACACACATTAATATGATTATTTTACCAATCGTATTGCCATAAGATATTTTATACTTTATTAGTAACAAGATATTATTTTGCAATCTTTATTAGGTGAAATCATCATAAATATCTAAAAGGAGCTAATAATTTTCTGACATATTTTAACTAGTATTATCAAAGGAATGTTATACACCATAAGTCATCAATATGAATCCCTTGGGATTTGCAATAGTAATAAGACTTAATATAATTATGCCAATTCATCTAAATAATATATCTAACAAACTCTAAGAACACAATGAGAAAAGATTTGCATTCAAACAAAAATATGAAGTAACATCAAATGATCAAGCATTTTGTGTAATACGAAGTTAATTAAAACTTACTCAAAAGAAAATATTTTATTTCATAAAATATCAGTTCGTATTTAATCAACTTCGTATTCTGTTAAGATCAATACAGATTAAAAGACTTATCAGAATACTACAATATATCCAATGCAAAAAAAAAACGATTTCAAAAAAATCCTAGTCATACTCTTCGTATCTTCACTATGTTTCGATCACCAGTCTTTTAATCTGCAATAACAACTCTATGTAGTAATAAAAACCCAGATGGATGACACAACCAACCTCCTTTTTGACGAAATCTAGTTTCTTCTGGATTTCCTTCTCTCTATTCTGTTCAGCGGTGGTGAGTTTAGTCTCGATGTCTTTGGTGATCACTTCCACCTTCGCGGTGGCGGCCGAACGCACCTCGGCTAGCTTATTATTCTGCGTTTACGGGTTAACAAAAAAAAATAGTAAAAATAAAAAAAATCATGCATACATGACATGCCAGGCTATGGTTTAAATGATGATAAGCGATATCCATATGCGGAACCAGTTTGAATTGGTATTGCGTGTCGATGTCGAAGCCAATTTTAGCAAAAAAATTTGCACGTTACAAGAATTTTGAACGCCATTTCAGTATTGCCAACATAAAAAAATACTGAAAACAGTAGTGTTTGTTGGAGTGTTGCCAATAAAAAATATGACCAAGTTAAAATGCCAATGTTGCCACCAAAAAAAAATGCTTTATAAATTGAAGGTAACACAAAAAGCTGCCAGCTAAAACTTCAATCTGGCATACCTCGTTCCATCGGCATCATACCGCATCAAACCGGTTCGCGGCAACAAACAGAACATCTAACATATCAGACAAGTATCATATTGTAATACGTGTGGTGTGACTCACGTGGTTGCGTAGTTTCTCCTTCTGCTCGGCCTCAATCAACAGCCGGCGGTCGGCGGCCTGCTGCAGCTTCTCTTGGATGGCGCTCTCCAACTGCTGGAAACGTTCCTGGTTGCCGGCGCGCACTTTCTTCACCTGCTCTTCCTGTTGCATACAATTAAATAGTCTTGTATTATATCTGATAAAGTTAGGCCTATTTTCAGCCCACTGCTCGCCACGGGATTTCTACTATAACGAGAGAAGGGTTACGCCTTGGGAGTTAAATCTACCATATTAACATACAAGAGCGTCTAAAAATCTTTGCATTCTGCAACAATTTTAATAAGTCCTTGGCATCCAGATTGTCCTCATTATGTTTTCCGTCGCCGGGTAAACAAGTGATCATTTAAAACATTAACTTCTAAAGGACATTAATTCTTCTTAATTTTCTATGATCATCTTTTTTTATACTTACATGTTCGCGCAGGCGCTCGAGCATCTTTTTGATGTTCTCGTCACGCTTGTCAGCGGCAGTGTTCATTTTCTCCTCGATCGCCTTGTAGACCTCCGCCGTCTGCTGTTCCAGGGTCAGCCTGAGGATATGATGAGCAATTAACATTTGTTTATAAACCTTCCTTCACAACATAATGTTGTGACCGTAAATTATTACGCGTCGCATCTACCAGCAGGAGCCAAATTATGTACCACTCTTGAAAATATTTTCTAAAACAAGCCCGCCGTACGACTTTTGCGGGTGTAGGTATAGCCTGACGTAGTTTTATAAATATGCAAAGGCAAAATTGCATTTACTCTCCGGGAGGCGAGATCGTTTATGGCATTAGAGTAGAGCGATCAATTCAGATTCCAGTATACCATATTATATTAGTGTTATTTTTGGAATCAAATTGAAATATCTGGCAAACCTTTCAGTCTTCTTTCGGTCTTCTATGAATTGTACAAGCCCACAAAAGTATCCAGTATAAATACAAACATACATTCATAATATCCCGCTTTTTCCCAAGCAGATACCAAAGAACCCCACTTAATGCGATCCTTACAAACTTCCCTTGCCTCATTCACATCCATACATCAATTGTATATCATCTCACTAACCTGGTCTTTTCAACTCCCTCCAAGTGGTCCTTGAGACGCGCGCGCAGCTCGTTGATGTAGGCCTCGCGCTTCTCCTCGTGCGTCTCCATCTTGGCGTCGAGCGCCTCCTTGGTGTTCACGATGAAGCTGTTGGTCTGTTCGCTGCGGATGCGAGACGCCTCCTCGATCTTCTGCATTTTCTGCGCGATAGCCGCCATCTTGCTCGCTTCCAAGCTCTGTGGGGGATATTTTATTGGTTGAAGATATGGCTGGAAACTGATGTAGGTCTTTGTTAAGTCTTTTGCACTAAAGTGGTTTAAGCGGTTTCTTTTCTTATGTGTTTTTTGTAAATATGTGTACTCTTGATAATGTGACAATAATGTTAATTGAGTTTATAATAACCAGTAAGTGTCACACCGTAAGATTTTTGAAGACGGGCTAATTAAATAGGAACTGTTAGAAAGAAAACAGCAGCTTAGTCGTCACAAACACTTCTAAAAAACCTAGATCAAACAAAATTGAAGAATCCTAAACAGTCATATACGAAGATCATCAACTGCATATTGATCTCAAATCCCTATTTGCAGCAACAAGTCCTTATTCTGATAGGAAATAAAGGTGTTCTTTTTTATAAAAATTGCAGCTACAATAAAGTTACTGTGATAGGTAATAAAGATGTTCTATTAAAGATTCGGGAAGTCCGGATTCCACCACACATGGAGGCCACGCGCAGGTGCGTAGTTGCAGTGACCTAGCCTGCATAGCGCAGTACACTGGCTCCCAAGGGCACAGCTCAGGGTTACTTCAATGTAATTTATATCTGCACAAAAAATTCGCAACAATGCGAAATTAAATTGGTTTTTACAGACGAGGAAATCCTTTGTTTAATCCGTTTTATCCGTACTGCTTTTTCTTAACAATTTTAATGAGGTTTTGCGAAATTTATTTTCTTTGTAATAGAGAAGTCTGAGTGCGATTGCAAAATTACAGTATCTAGCTACCGGATTTCGATATGTATTCTATTATAACATAGATTTTTTGCTTTCTTTGTGACAAAGATAGTACTCGTATATTAAGTAATTTACAGTATACTAAGATTTAAAACTGATCAAAGACTTTAAATATAGCGACACATCATTATTACAGACACCATTTGCCCCAACTGTAGTTGTAACTGTTAAAAGGTACTTCAAGTGACATGGAAAACATGACTATATCAATCCCTCTGTAAGAACAGTTTTCTAATTGTAAAGATATCTCATTGTACTTACACGTCTCCTTTCCTCAGCAGCCTTCAATTTCTCCTGGATCTCTTCCACCGAGGGTGTCTTCTCAGGCGAGTCGGCGCGGCGCGGGACTGGCACGCCCACTGGCTCCGCCAGAATCACCTCGTACGCGAGACCGCCCTTCGACATCTCCTGGCAGCGGATTTCGGTAGCTGGTGAAGGTATATTACAGTTAGTAAATCTGCTAGAAATGGGCTGGAAAAATTGTTTAATGTTGTTCTCCAGTTTTGATTTCAAAGTTTTAAGTAGCAATATTAAGACGTAAGCGATGCTGGCTGTTTTCAGGGACTAGAACCTCTTTTCCTTTTTTTTTTACATAGAACTTAAGTTCAAGTGCAGAAAGTCCTGCTTGTAATTTCGGTTAGTTCACGGTTACGTAGATAGCTGTTTTGCGACAGCCAATATGATAAGGCTGATCATGCCAGTCTTAACTGATGGTACTTCATAAAGTTGATTTTTAGCATAATTATTACCACAAGTCATAAAAAATAGCAACAGCTATTAGCAGAATATTGTGTGTCGTGCGGCTCATTGCATATAATTACAACTTTTATTTTCACAGAATACCTGCGTGACGGAATACATGAAATGGAGATAAAAGCATAAAATGTCACACGTTAGGCCTCTATCCAGGTCATAACAGGTCAATATCGGTATATAATTAACTGTTTTATATGGCTTTATTCACACCAGGTAGGCATGTAAACAGCTGATTATATCTGACCTTTCCAACCCTACCGTATTATGATATTTCGTGGAAATGAACTAATTGGAGCAGGTAATCTGAGGTCGTAGTGTTTGTACAAGTTAATACAGTTTAAACATAAAATTTTAACAAGAGATTTTCGGTAAAATATGTTTAAAATTGTGAGCGTTTTGTGTTCAGCGTAAAAGAATAAAGTTCGACTACTAAGTAGAGAGCCTCGGCATACACAGTTTATCTAAGAAGTGTATGTAGTTGTATGAAACAGACCACCATCAGCTGCATAAACCTGTGGGTCACTGATAATCTGAAATAAATTCAGAATTTTGTATACCAACGTCAGCCGCAAATCTAGAATACAAGACTCTATACTAAGTTATTAGACTGTAGTTTCTTATTTTAGGCAATACATAGGAATTCATCTTTATGTTACGATACGAAAAGTATAATGTTTGCTAGATATAATCTAGTTAGATTGCATATCATTATATTCTTCACATTTTTATACATCAAAACTGTAAATCTACTCATGTATTTCAGTCTCCCTTTTTGCTTTTTAGTCTCAAAGTTTCAAGGACCCTTACAGAAGCTAAAGCGAACTTATAAAAGCTGCGAGCCGTAGGCTAATTAATACGCATTAAGAACAGACAGCGAACACTTTCATTTGAAAAACTTCTATCATTATTTTAACTAAAGGCAAGACTGTTTTTCGTTTATTATTTACCGTATTTTTAACGCTAGTAACCCTAATACTAAATGTCATATAAACACGTTTTTCTCAACTGGCAATTCTCATAAGAAATGGACGCCTCGTTATTTTCCAATTAACTAGAAAACGATGCGAGAATAATTAATTTTTTGCCATTTTTGAAATTGCTAATTGGTTTACTGTCGATTGTTATCGATTGCTCATTAATTAGTCAGTGATAGATAGTGAAAACACGTTACTTCAGTGGTTACAAACGCAAGAGAATTAAGTATTAGTCCGATATCAATGTACTATGAAATAACTAGCCTAGTATAAAATAGCCTAGGAAAAGACTTTGAATTTTAGAGATTGAATGAAATTATAATAAAAGAATTCCATATTTTATATTTTGGATAGGCTAGACGTCTATTTAATTGATTAGTTTACATTTATTAGTTTTCTTGGTGTCTACTGTCTATCTATCCTCAAAAACAGGCGTGATTTTATTTATGTATAATATACATAGGTCCCGAGTTCAAAATAATAAATGTTTACTTACCTCCCTAGGGGCTACAGTCGTGATATGAACAGATAAATAAACTAATTACATTTTGTCATCGCCATGCATTGTTAATGATGAAATATTACTCATTCCGTTTTATAGTCACATTCACGTAATTCATGTTCAGACAGTACCCGTTTAAATATTCAGTTGATCACCCACTAGGCTATATGGAGTAATAGTATGTAATACTGTTTATTAAAGGGATATAGATTTTTCAGGTTTTGATAAGCTACAAATTAGATGTTTGTGGACTGTAACATTGGCCAAAATTATAGATAGATTCGAACAATTCCAGGCATTCTGCATGAAAATACAAAGGTTTAGAAAATCTATACTTTATAAGCTATGTCTAAATTCTGTGCGTCTTTTTTATAATTTTATGCATGTCCTGTATGTCAAGATGTATTTTGGATGGATGTAAATGAAGCAACGGAAGTTCGTAAGGATGGTACAAAGTGGCATTCTCTGGTCTCTAAGTGCCTGCCCCTATGGGAAAAAGGCGTAATTCTGTATGTATATTTTATGTCTTTTCTATATGAAAAAGTTTAAATGGTGAAGAGCTTTCTACTTGCGAGTATTTTATACAAAACGATTGTAGTGTTTAAGTTATAGTTCGATTTTCCTAACATAGTTCAGCAAATCCTCTGTCTACATAACGACATTCATGAACTAAATATGAAAGGTTTATTATCCCTCCTACGCAACACTTAATTGCTGAACAATTTACAACAGGTATACATAAGCCTATGTTGATATATATTCTATTACGAACATAAAAAATTCCTCTGTGACAGGATGCTTAACTGACAAAACCTTTGATTAATTACAACAGAGCTTTAGGTAGAATTAACTAGACAAATAACACATTTGAATGTATGTAAATTTCACAGTAGGTATCCACCTTTAGCCTTAAAATAGGGTAGATAGACAAAAATAACAAGTAGGTATGATTAACAACTAAATGACTGGACTGAGTGACTGGAATTTTCTTAAATCTGTATTAGAATAGTAAACGGTTGTCTGTACAGGCAATGATAGAATACGAAAATCTTACGATTCATTGGATTTCTAAATGCAACCGTGTGTATAACAAGTGCTTTTTCAAAATTGAGTATCAAACCGCATGGCCTATACCCGTATACAGACTTTGTGTTGTTTAAAGTGTAGCTTGAATAAAAATGCCATTTTATTATCAGAAATCATGAGTATTGTGTGTGCTTTGACAGCCTGCCCCCCTGGCATCTCTTGGTCATGTCTTGTGAAATCGGCAATGTTGCAGATACTGGAAAGCCTTTCAAAATGTTCAACTCTTGAATCAAAAATAGACTTGATTAATGATTATGTCGACTGGTGGTTGTATGTGGGCAGATTGAAGCTTACAAAAGTATGAAAGCTGCTGGGTCTCAATTGCAAAATGTATTATGTGATATGCTTTTAAAACAGTACGATGAACTATACGGAACTACGGCTCACTAGCGCCGAGTAGCGACGAATAGCATCGCATAATGCTCTGATTGTGTACAATGAAACGCATTGAATGCACTGTTCTATCGAATTACGATAATGATACCGTTCAGATGTGGGAACAAAAGAGCTTGTCTCGTTACTGAATCTAGTTGCTTCCTACTGAATGTATTGTGAACACTTTCCATGTTTAAATGAGGATTTCGAATGTAGAGAATAAATTGTTCGTTTTTACAACTACCCTCGCTTGTTCATTTTCTTATTTACAGGTAAAATCGAAGTTCATTTTATTATGCCATAATAACTTCGCATTTCTATTCTTAAATATTAAATAATTTAGTCAATGTAAATACTGATAGTTTTCACTTTGTTCTCACAATGTAAATGAGTTCTATTTCTGAACAAAACAGGCTATTGTTCACTGTAGTCCCGAGCTCAAGTTTTAACCCAAAAACAGAATTTATAAACACATTGTTTCACAAAGTTAAAAGTCCTTGTTTAAACAAGGACTTAGAGGTATACCCTCTCCCCAGAGAGCGTCCCATGTCCGAACACGACGGCCTAAAACATTTCTATTGTACTTTCCACTCGCGTAATTACTTTTTCAATAAATTCACCAAATAATTTCTTGTACCAAAATGGTGGCAAAATAAACCAAGTCGTTAAAGCTCTCGTCATAGTTTCAAAACTCACTAAACTACCAAATTTCGTCCCGCTATCCGTTCCACTAATTTCCTTTATAATATTTTACAAATTAACCATAATTTTAAAGGCGTTAATTAACATCCCGTCTGAATACACTCGCAAAACTCATTAAATTACACCCCCGCCGTTTAAGGGTGGAATTCTTAAAACGCAACACAACGCACCCTTGTGCTAAATTAGCGTTATATTCAAGGTCGGAGAAACTCTCTCGGTTGGGCAAGAGGACAGGAATTCTGTATTGTTTAATTATCGGGAGCTAGAGCCGAGTAGGGGGTGGCAGGGGGTGCATGGGGGTGTTTCTCCGAGTCTCGAGCCGCACCCCTCCCGAATGAGTCACGCCGTTGCATTACAATCGCGTTCGGTACGATGACTGTGTCTGTAAACTACGTCTGCCTGAAAACAGGTGACTAAGCCTCGGGTAATATTAACAAAAGGATATTTATATTAACAAAGTATTTGGATGGCAACGGGTGTCATTTGCACAATTTTTAAAACATTTTAACCAGGATTTTCCAGAATACTACCCACATGGGAGACCATTAAACCTTTACGACATGCCGACGCTAATAAAATGCAATTTCACCATAACACGTCAGACAAAAAGTGGAAAAAAAAAACAAAATGTGACACAAAAGTAACAATAACTCACTTAAAAGGGGTGAAAACACTTGACCCGGGACACAAAAGGGAGTGCCTCGAGAGGCCCCGAGGTGTGGTACTATCTGTGAAAGGGATCTTAGCACACATTGTGCACACACTACAGGATACGGAGACTTGCTTCAGGCAGTAATTTAGCTTTTTCAGGATGAAATTCTCGCAAATTGAGAACACTTCGTCACTGCACTTAGCAAGAGTCGAGCTGAACGTATAAAACAACCAAGTTTTTTGGCAACAAGTTATTGAATCGCTTCCAAATGGCTGTCTGATGCAATTTGTCGCCTTATATATAGCTTTAGGGGACTTATTTGCTATTATGTTTTTAGAAAACCCATTAGCAGTGGCAGTTTATATTTATTGCAGTTTCGTCCTCAAACCCCCTAGGGTGGTTAATTTTAGTGCAGTTCTTTATGTGTCTGGTATTTCGGAGGCATTTTGCCTGAAATTGTAAAGTATTAAGAACTATCATACCACTTACTTATGAATTTGACCTTCTTAGGTTGCTTGGTCCTGGGTTTGCCGACTGGTTTCTTGACGGGCGCCGACCGTCGGTGGGCTAGAATAAAACGAGAGAGTCAGCGCAATCCACGCCCGGAGACGTCCACTACTCTCTTGGAAGGCAAACTGGACCATCTGGCTTGAAATTACGTATTCGCCCTACTTATCCCCAAAAACGACGTCGCAAATGGAAGCTAAAATAAAACAATTACCGAAAACCGAAGATAAAATGGTAATCCACTCCACCCTAAATCCGAAAACTCAATTAGATTAAGCCAAGACCTCAAAACGTCGATTGCAAATACCATCAAAAGTGGAGCCCTTCGCTGTCGAGTCAACATTCCCCCAAACATCATTGAAGGACAATCGAAAAACGATTACGGTCGGCGGATTCGTACCGACTAATGTTTATTTGAAGAGTATTCGGACCCACGCTTTAATGAATCGGCAATCGATGTTCGCGTGACTCCCAGAAAACATCGATTCCAACTCGAACAAACATTCTACACAGTCGCTAGTTGTATATAGTCCACCTATTATGTATAATGGCCGACATAAGCAGGCATACTTAATAACTGGATGACATGTACTATGGATGATATGATGCACATAAAAACAGTTTTATGATCCACTATTCGCGATTCCTGAAATTCTTTTATAGCTAACATGAAGTCACCTATCTGTGAAGGCTATTATAAAAGTAAACTTAGTGAAGTCCATTACAAACATTACTGTAGGATCACTTTTTATTTTCAACTTGATGACGAATACTACCAAGATTGAATTTTTTTGCAAATATCTTAAGAGAGGCAGACAATTGAGTATTGAAGTAGGAACATTAGAACCACAGACATTCTAACCAAAAAAACGTTTTCGAGCAAAAAGTTCAGAGAGTGGTGAAGTTGGGGCGCAAATGAATAGTCATTTATTAGATATTTGGGCTTCAACTCATGTTGTTGGGGACGTCAGTAATAGTATCGAGGTAATAACGGCGGCACGACGTCGCGAGATGAGAGCCCGCTACGTGACGAGAATGGCTGAGCGCCGACGAAATTCGCCGCAAATGCGGATAATCCCTCACGGCAACGCTAAGTCCCAGTTTACACCACAGACGATGCGGAGACCATGCTATACAAACTGTTAAGTCGACTTAAAACTTTAATTCTCAGCCAATTCATGGCCAAAGTTTAAACAAGGTAGGGCACTGTTAATTTTGTGTCTGTGTTAAAAAACGAGGGTTTTTAGCGATGGCAGCGAGCAGACACATCAAATTAAAGCTCTAAGTTCTCGTAGGGGAAAACGTGTCAAAGTTGTAACATTTGCCAATTTCATTACAAACAAACGCAAAAGACATTTGCAACGAGCCTTTATCATGTTCAAACAGAACAAATTACTTGTGAAAATACAAGTTAGCAAACAATTCGTATTAATCAAAACAATATTTGTGATTCCGTAGCGCACGGCCCCAGCGCCTCGGGAGGGTTGTTTATCAAAAGCTAATTTGCTTTCCCTATAATTCATGTCAATCCAACAATCGTCAAGAGCGTCTCCTTCATACAGTATAATTTTGTCTCTTATCTTCAGAGATACATTTCTTAAATTACAAGTTATAAACTAGAGAAAATACTGCGGTGAGCGGATTGTGTTTACGTAACCGCAGACTAAAGAAACCCCTAGATTACAGATAGGTATTACAAAGCTCCGAGGAGCAAAAACCAATTCGAAAAAAGTAGATTACATTGATTTATGTGACGTAGTGATTACGTAAAAGCCTTTATTAGTATCACACTAGATACGAATCTATTGTTGGCATTAGAAATTACGCGGTGATATCTATTTCATCGGACAGACATAGCATCAGAGTTCGTAATGGTTGGAAAATTGAAATAGATCATTTTAGCTAGTGAATAATTAAACAATTTGAAATGGACGACAGCCACGTAGCTGTTATTAAAACTGTTTGAAATATTTTCAGTTGCCGGTTCAGTTTCATTTCGATATAAAACAAACCGACATAAAATATTCTAAGCTCCATTTCATTGCTAGCGAACGTTAGAATTCAAATCAATACTTTTTCATCCATATTCAAGAGCTGGGAGCTGTTATAGCAGCGCATAAAACAGCAATTTAATGAACGTGCATAAAAACAATAAAGCAGAAAAAAAGTATGGTAATCGAATACAAACGGGGCAGTTACAACTGAAAGGACGACGGGCAGCCCCCTCCTGGCGCCGCACGATACAACATGGAAAACCTGATAAAATATTTAAAGGCAGCTTTAAAACCCACGAGGGGAGAGCTGAAAGTAAATTTACTACCGCTGGGAATACGAACGTTGGCACGTAGAAGTGTTTTAAACACGACGCAAATGCGGCGGCTAGCTGATGCAGAAACAAGAGATATATTCAATGCAGCGTTGAGAACATTCCAGAATAGCGAGACGCCACAGTCGTCCTCTTTACGAGTAACGCTCATTAGGAAAATGGGTGTGACTTTGTATGCAACCCCGTTTTATGGCGTCACCGCAAAAGTGTTATTTTTAAATCCATTCACGACCGAGTGTGGTGAGTGAGAACCGAGGTGGAAATTATTAAAGTTACTTCAGATCAAAGTAGTAAAGTTGCTGCGAATATTTAAGTTTGTGAGTCTGTTTGTATCGGGAGGAAATGGCTCGGAACACGCCAACTTTGTTCACACCTGCAATGCATCACTATAAAGAGCGTACTTGAAATACTAAATCTGTCTGATGAAAGGATTGTGCAGCGTTTTATGATGCGTGAACTTGCAATTCCATTACTTGGGTCTCTCGAGATACGTTTTAGATCCCTTGTAAGATGAAACACGTATTTTATTTGTACATTGAAGGTCCCAGATACGGGATCAATACGGACTGTCGGCACCGAACCCGAACAAAAAAGCTTTAACTCGAGTCTATTCACGTTCCTGACCTTTTAAACCCGACATTTTCATTTAACAGGAGCATCGGTATGAATTACAATGTAAAAGTAATGTTTTTATTAAACATAATGACATGGTAATAAAGATGATCAAATCTGTAAAGCTGCCGCACCCTCCACAAGGGGTGCTAAACTTGTTAAGTCAATTAAACCCTACTGTTATAATCGTCCCCTAAACAATTATGTGATCTCGCGTCCCCCGTTGTCACTCGACAATGGCGTGTTTGCTAATCCAAACACACTTGGAAATATGGTGACAAGCAATATTTGTCATTACAGGGTGTATTATGAGTAATTAGTTTACCGCTAGTGCGGTAATTAACGAGTTATTTCGAGTCCTGTTCGATTCCGTACACGGTACGAAGGGGGAATGTTTGTGGCTTGAAATGCGCAATTACTGCGATTCTAAAGAAAGCTCCGTTTGTTGGAAATTCAAGTTTCCAAGGCTATAGGCATGGTCTGCGGAGCGTTTTATGAAGCAATGAAGCTGAATATCAAGGGCGCTGTGCTCGAAGATCGATAGCAATTTGCTCAAGTAATCTTTCTTGAGGTAGTCAACCGAAGAAATTTTGACGAAACTCCGCAGCAATTTTGAAAGACGAAAGTAAATGAAGCTAATTTATAAAAGGACCCCGGGGGCTTTATTCAAAATTGTATACTTGTCAATCTTATTTAAAAAGACATCGTAATTCCAATCCCAATTTGCTTGAAACGATTCGGTTTAATTATCAGGGAAAATAATTTTAGGTTTCGCAATAACAATTCACTTTTATGTTTTCCGAAGATATATCTGAGAATAATGGAAGATTGGGAGAAAATTTTGACCAATTAATCAATAGTTGGTCTAAATAACTAGCCCGCAATAACAAGCCGATATGAGATCGTCGAATGCGTGTGTAGTGACGCATAAAATACCAAAACATTCTACAAAAGGGCCGCTAAGTGATTATGTCGCGATTGCGTGACACAATTTAATCAGACCTACGATATTACGTGAAAACAACTATTTTTCCAAAATCCCCTCATACGCCACCCTCTCAAGTGCGTTCTAACGTTACGGAATCCGAGTACTCCATTACGTAAGTTAGAGATATAATTTCGCCGAAAGGGTTTCCTAGTTTGCATGTTCGGCCTCCAGACAGAAGTATATCGGTCGTGCTTTGTGCGCAGAATGGTGGACGCATGCCATGGTATCGCGATTCGTAGCCGGTACAAAATGGTGGACATTATGCAGTAATGTTTAATCAATAGTTGTAGTGAGGCCGGCACAGACTGACAGGTATCCATAAAACTGAAAGGCTCGACACGAACGGGCTGACACGAGGTACCACGTTCTGTAGTAAGAAAAAATGTGGTTAGAATACATGCTATATTTAAAATGCAAGAAAACCCTATCGACAGCTCCATAACCAGTTTACTACTCTTTAGCAAGTTAATCTATCAAAGAAAATCTTACATAACTGCAACACATCATAGATCAATCTACCACACACGGCAATGCAAAGTCATTGACACTTGATCCACGCTGGTGATACATCGGCTGTCATCTATTATCCTCCTCTCATTCGTAACAGAGCGCAATAGCGATAGATCACGTGATTTACGTCAAATGTAAATTAAATATGGGTGCCGGCCGGTACCCCGCACCCCCGCGCCGGCCGGCCGGCTTTGGCAGATTCAATAACAGACATCGTAATCAAGGAAAATTACAAATTCAACGATTTCGAATTGGTTGAAGAACAGTGGAAAACGAAAAATTAAGTGAATTACCTTCAAACTTCTCGACAACGACGTAAAAATCAATCTAAAAAATCATTACCTTCGATATTCCATCTCTAAAAAGAAAATATTCCCGTACTTCAACAAAGGATTAAACCATTTTGCTGATGATTTCAAACCAGATATCACGTAGGGCGTTTGCCTCCGCAAAGAGAGTAGTGACAGCGTCGCCGGCCAAAATTGATGATTACGATAATATTGGTGTCCAGGGTTACGGCGGTTCCAACCTGCAGGCAAAACGGGTGCGCGGCATGAGTGGCAGAAGCACTGCATCACCGAGTCCCGAACGAGCCCTATCAGCATGGTGATGACCAAAATTGACTATCTAACGTAAGACGGAGTCGCGTCGCGGCGCTGGCGGACTGCGCGACTCTCGCCCGGAAACTGAGCCACGCCGGGGGGAGGGCAGCCGGTCGATAGCTGCGCCCCTCGCCCCGCAACCCCCGCCCTGCGGACCCACCCCGCAACCACCCCTTGCGCGCTACCGTCCCTAACTTGATAACCCGCACAAGAAAATAAGCCTACACAAATGGAAAAATAATGTCACCCACGACATCTATTATGTTGCGTCAAGTTCCCTTCATGCGAGGATATGAGATTCTTTACAAAAGCCTCATTTCCTTTTTGGAGGGTATCCGTTCATGTTACGGAAATCAGTCAAAATATTAGTGACGTGTTATAGCAAAAGATGAAAGAAAAGCTCTGTTGACGCATTTGACCGAGTGTATTTTATGAATTGGTGGGGTCCAAGAGACCGCACCTAGCAACCAGAGAGTCTAGGGTCGGGGAAGACAAACTAATTTAAGAGCCGCCCAGACTCGTGCGGGTCTCGACGGACTTCTCGCTCATAAAAACGCCGAGCTGACGGGGGCGAGCAGGAGGGTGCGTGGGGAGGGCATATGAGGGAGGCACCATGCGGAGGTTCCGCCGCCGTCTCGGCGCCGCCACCCGCAGCCAATTAACAGCCGGCAACGCCACGCTGAATTTGTTTCGCCACTCGAATTGCTTCAGATTGATTTCCTGTTCTCAAAATCTATCCATCTTCAATGGACCCCCTGACACCTCTAAGATGCTGACATGTTCCGCACGAAAAAGCCGCAGAAAATTCGGCCAAGTCAACGAGTGAGGTTAAGTAACTCCCAAAATAACTCGTGAAACGGCTTACCTAGTCCGGTGCAACAGAGAAATGAAATAGGAAGACTGCAGTGGTGATGGTGTCGTAACCTCGTGCACCGGTAACACCGGCGGTGGTGCGGCGGATCGATGCCGGCCAACAACCCCTAGACCGCGTCCCCCTGCGGTAATAACTGGGAATACCAGGAGCGAGCTACGTTCGGCCGATGCATACGCACAGAAACAGACAGCGCTATGGAAATACCGCCTGTGGCGTCCGCCTGGCTGCCGGTCGAAACGTCCCTAACAAACGCCGACATGTTCTAAAACTTAAGCACACGTGTCTATTTAAACCTCGCACGACGTTGTAATAATTAACATTATTACAGAACAGCTGTCTTTTATTACGAATAAAAATGCAAATGTACGCAATGTTAGGCAGTGGGGGCGACATAAAATCCCAGACAATTTGCGAACACTCCATCAAAAGGACATGAAACTCAAGATAATGCCGGTAGTCTGTCTACCCTCCTGACGACTGCGTTCCATAGATCATATCACCGCAGTGATAAATTAGTTTCCTCAATAAAAGTTTGTCGTTGGCTCTCAACAGTGAGGTGACTAATAAAACTTTTTTTTCGGAGGCTTTTATTTACAACAAACTTTTCACATAAAATGAAGTTTGCAGACATTATTTACTTTGAAATAAAAAACATCAAATTACTTTTTTTATAATATATTTTACTGAACGATTGCCAAAATTCACTTAAGTGGCTTTATAAAATGAAAGAAGCGTTTTAATTCGGGCGACAGCATGGCGCCCACCGTGGGGCAACAAGATTAATAATTCCTGCTTAGGCGCTTATTATACGTGCAGCGCACGACTGCAGTCACATTCACGAGCGATGCGATAGCGATAATAATGAGCCTTTTGTTTTTCTTAAGTTTTTTATACAATATTATCCCATTAATTCCCTTGAAGGGGATTGAGTAATGTGGGTATAATTAGATTAGGCTATTTAAGGCTTGATATGGGTCTCTGACAGGCCATTCGTTATTTTTCTTGTCAGTTTATTAACATACTGGATGGTTTGTTTCTGCGTAATATAAGTCCGTGATTGTAGTCTATTTTTATCATTTGTCGTTTTATGACGATTCTAGCAAACGATGCCTTGAATTAAAGGTAATATAATTTATTAACGTCGCAATTTCATCAGATTATAGCTCTTCATTGTGCTACATAAAGAAATAAACGATCATTCTAAAGTGAAACCATGGCAATAACGGTGTCAATGGCGCTTCAAACAATTTAAATGGGACACTTAAGATAATGGTCAATAATCCGCCATCGGTGGCCACGGTCTCGCCACCAGCATATTGCAACCTATTATAACGTTGCCTGTCTCTTTCCACAGCGGCAACAAGTTGAGTCACGTGCCGGCTGGATTTGGCTGAGAATATAATTCGGAGCTAGCGGCGCGCGTCCGCCTGCGACGGCAGCCGTATCGATTTTGCCTTGTTTCAAGCATTGCTTAGACATCACCGACCCGGTATTTTGACGCAGACACAGCCTAATGCCAACTTGAACCGTACATTATCTCGCTGGATGTTTTCGGTGTTACTAGAGATGAGTTCCACCCGCTTATGTACACACAGACATCCGTAGCACCACAGTGCGTACGTGTAACAGAGGCCGACATACGTGAGTTAAATAACTTGGAATGGCAACATATTGTGTACTGCGGATGGAGTCGTAACAAATAAAGATATTACGTGATAATAGAGATATAATTACAGACTCTTATCCTGCGATAAATTCCTACAAAGTAATATTAATGGGACCATTAAAACGTATTAAATGGGTGCCGTTGACAGCAGTAAAGAGTCCGCAAACAAAATAATGATAATTAAGGATACCTCTCGATTAGATATTAATTATGGACCTCACGTTCGAAGATAAGTAATCAGAGTTGAAAAGTTGCGTCATTAATACTGACTAGGACTTCTGAATTATTCATACAAGACGCGTCTGCGTTTCTTTTTCATATTACCAGACAGTACAGGTAAATGTCTAAATATGTATTTATACGAGATATTAGAATAGAAGAGAATACCATTAAACATGTAAGGGGGCGTAAAGTTTAGAAAGTCATTTGAAGCGGTCTCAGCGGAATATAAAACGTGAATTTATAAAGATGGCGTGAAAATTCGTTTGCAGGGATGTTTAAGTATGATTTAGTGGGTAAGGTTCAATATTTGCGAAGAGATTGGAGCGCCATATGGCTATCGCTCACTGGCCACGTCGGTTCGGCTCCAGCCATCTGGACCGAGCAAACTTTGCCAGAGTTGGAAAAGGAAAATTTGTTCGGAGAATTATTAAAGATGTTCGCTTTCAAAGATATTAATACTTTGATCTGAAATGTTCACAAGGCGCTGACATCGATTGGTATCGTGTACGATGAATATATATTTCTTTAGAGGGGTAACAAATCCCTCGATGTGTGTCAACAAGACTTCTAAGAGGATAACATAGACTTAAAGGATTTGAAAGGCTTTTACGTACTTATTGCAATGTATGAATAACTTTTACTTCTTTAATACAAGGAGCTTAAGATTTAAACGCTTTTTAAGAAATAATTAGACAACTGAATCGTATTTATTATGCATTCGAACCTAATAGCTTAAGTCCTCTAAATTAATGTTAATGGAAGCGCAAATCTTAACATTAATGTGGCACCGTTTTAAAAATTTTAATCGATGATTTTAGAAAAAGTTATAATGTTGTCAATACCTTCTTATTTCTTCAGTATATACAGGTACTATCACAAAAACTACCAAAGAATACAATATCTTATCGTCAACAAAATCAATCTCTACAAAAGAAAGCAACATTTAAAAATAAAACATCTTCACAACTCGACGGTATTGGAACACGCAACATACTACAAAGACCTTATCAATTTTATTGTACCGACCAAAATAAACTAAACGGAATATTTACTGCTAAAATGATTCTGTAAGTATAAATACCAATTATGGCCAGTTCCTTCACATTCTTTTACAAGAAAATTGTTTGTTGACAGACTATAACAAATGTTCGTTACACAATACTTAGAAATTTCTCCGTCGCTTGAAATTCACAGGAAATACAATTGTCAGACACAAAATACAGCTATAATTCTTGTCTTAACATAATAAATTGAAGTCTTAATAAAGAAAAACACAAAGTGTTTTCAAATATTTTTGTATAGGATATACTGCTGAAGTTCCGATCGCAGCATTGAATCTCTCACGATAGTGCAAATTTAACATGCAAACGGCCAATTTTATTTAAACGCTACTTTTTATAGAGCATTTTAAAACGCATACATCAAGATCGTGCTCATAGACCGTAACATTGAATACTAAGATCTTATCTGAAGAATATTAAAAAGTAATCCATAAAAACGGCTTGTTCGTCTCAGTATCTCGACAGTCATTCGTGGGAGGCACATCAATCGTACGAGACATCAATACCGAGGTCCCTTCTTATCCGAGGGTTCATATTATAATGACCCTCCTTGTATAACATCTTTATTTCCTTTCGCGCCCCCGCGCCGTTCCGCTTGATTTATCTTCATGGGTTGTTTACTTTATATCTTGAGCAAATAAAGCCTATGTTTGTGACGCAAGTAATCCCGTAATCCAGTACAGGTGCGGGGAATAAGGGTTATATCAACTGCACACGTTAATAAAAAAATATGCGTCTCATTTCAACTCGAAACTACATCATAAGAAAGAGTGAGATGGAGCTTTATGTTGTAAACTGAAATTAAATGCACATATCGAGGTGCGGCATCCCTTAATGCTGTAAAAGTTGCTCAAGGCACGACCGTCACCATCGAAAGCTGTAAAGAGAATGACACACGCACACGGATCGATGAAGGCCAGACGAGTCGCACGATTAAGACTTTTTTCCACATGTGTGTTATCCGAAGCCCTTGTGCACAACCCTATGTATAACTCACGTCTGGGCAAGAATTTTGTACGCACCTACATTCTCAAGGTGAAAACTATTTGTGCGGCTGTAAGCTGTAACACCTCAAGGATACGCGGAAAATCAATAAGGACAATGAGAATAAAGGATCTCAATGATGCGATATAAAGATTGATGGAGGCCGAGTAAATTGGAGCACGGCGGTTGACGCGAAGCCGCAGTCGAGAGGATGAAACGTTAGACTGAAGCCGTATGGAGTCGCGGTTAATTGCCAAGGTCCGCCGATTTACTTGATGGACGGTCGTTGCCTGACTGAACTTAGATGACATAACGCTGGATTATAAGTATTATATCCAAGGCTGCCTAATATCATGCTATTAACATGAGTACGAGCAAGTCTTTGATAAAATTAGTTTCTTAACTTGACACGATTGAACTAATTGGATAGTTTACAGAATTGTAGATATGAATTAAAGATACAGATTACCGTATAGGATTGCAATAAGACACGAAAATCATACTTAGTTTTATGACGAAATCATGAAAACAATACAATCTAACCTAATGTATAACATTCTATGTAACGTAAATGTACTACAATCTAATTTATTATTATACCAGAATCCAATCAGCTAGCAAGGGAGGCGATTTCGCCATTATTTTCCCCGAGATTGTTTTTATAGCGGTCGATGCGGAGAGCCTATGTTCGGTAGTGAACTTTTAAGTGTCTATTAATACAATACGGTTACTTAGGATGGGATTACTATTGAACACTTCGAAGTACCCTTGTTTTGTGAAATAGCGTGTAACATTTATAAGATTTTCAAGAGCTTTGTAAAGGATTTTGACACAGAAACAGTACGTCGCTGGAATTTATTTTAAAGGATGCGGAAGCTTTTTATGTAAATACTTAAATAGTTTTAAGTGTTGAGCGCGTCAAATAACTGCAAAAGCCTAATATAATTTACAAGTATGCATGAGAACGATGATTCATGTAATACACACATGGTTTAAATAAGTCGATGAACTTTACTTTGATGTCAAACTCTTAAGAAAGGTGAGAGGCCCCAGGCAATGGCAAATTGAAGTAGAACTCGCCATGAAATGACTGAGAAAACTATAGCAGTGGTAGAAAGAAGAATGGGAGACGTGTTCAAAATATATAAATGCAAGTGAAGGTTTAATTTCTTCGAATGATGTAGAAGTAGGGTAGCTGCTAAGTAATAATGATCGATTCGTATAGACCACCCATCTGGATCCCACGCTCACCAAAAAACAGACAACACATTAATAAATAATTTTCATTCACAGTTCAAAACTAGATCACAAATTGCGGTATGACGAATCAGGATAACGGTTGCTTGTTTTTATGTCCCCGATACATACTTGAAAGTTCTTTGTTTCAATAACATGTGCTCTGAACTCAATTACTCATTCATGTCACTAATGTGCAGTTTTTTACTTTATCATTTCATTTGTCGGGCACATGTCGGGTATATTTGAAAGTATGGTTGCATCTCCTTTCCATATAACATTTTTGAAGCTATAGCATGAAGCAATCGAAATTTACATGATTTGAACAGATCTGCAGTATCCCGTTTGACCTTAATAAAGATGTGTTGTGTGCAGATACAAGCAAATAATCGGATTTTGATTTATTTTAGTTTATTCACGTGCAGTTATTATGTACCTATGTCGTATAGAGGAGACAAGGGTAGACTAAAATCAATTGATATATTGAAATCCTATCAATTTCTGGGCTTGAAGAGGAAATTTTGCTTTGCAAAAATAAAAACCGTTTCAAAAGTAGTTTTCAAAATTGTGTTCTTATGGCAAAAAGTACGATTCTAACAGCTAATGTACACGTTTATAGGTTCCTTCAAACCACTAATACTTGTCTCAAATGCCATCAGATATAATTTATGCCATCCTGATATGAATCCACGTGTATCGAGTACTGGCATGCCAAGTGGCAGCTGCTCGCAATATCTGTTCCGATGACTCGTCGTCCTGGGGGACAATAAATATCACTTGTATTGATCCTGCGCCGTCTGCCACTACATTATGTTGAAGAACAATCTTCTCACACAAACGGTTGAATAATTCAAGAACGATTCTTTCGCAAGGTGTAAATTTTAGCTTATTTATGCTAAAGTAAATAGAAATTCATAAGCCTTTTTCTTCTTATAACTACCTTCTGAACAACAAAGAAGCTTTGGTGTTGTAAAAATAGTTTTCTAATTGAGAGTTACATTAATACCGGCTACGAATGTGCTATAAAAGTTTTGACAATAAAATCCACTGCTCAGGCGAAAGTGAAGAGAATGACTTAAATAAATAAGGACTAGTCTATTCGTGCTTCTGATCTGTAAGACGAAAAACCTATTAGTTATTCATGTACCAAGAAAATTACATTACTAATAGAAGACTTGCAGGCAACCTGCATTCTAGCAGGTCGATAAAATGTACTGTAAGCTAAAAATAGCCAGTAGAAACCTAATTACGGCAACAAAAAGCTGCTATAGTTTGGAAAATCCCCAAATCAATACAACTAACAATTGAAGTACTGCATTACTTCGCCTTCGTGCGAGGGTGAGTCAAACTTCTAAGAACAATTACACACATCGATTTACTTTGACAAAGCTTTTACTATAAAACTTTCATTTATTATCAATTCCGTTCCTTTCATGTTGTGTTTGTGACGATTTCTATTGAATTGTGACTAACATTATAAGCGTACTTCACTGCATTTGATCCACTAGTATGAAATTTTGTTTCCGTTAACAAACTTATGCCCGGTTACTGGTGGTATACGTATAGCTGGTTAGTGGACGTTTATCTATCCAAACTATTTTTTTTATAAGTTTAAACGTTATTGAATAGATAAACTACCGCTAATGTACCTCAGAAACCGGGGGATAGACGTGTATAATATAAATGATATTTGTATGTTCGTAAAATTATCATAGTCTAGTGCGAACTGTCAAATTAGCACTAATCTTTTACTTCGATGGTACTATACTTTGGACTATGATTCACAAAGTCTCAAACAAAATGATTTTACGTGTTCATTCATCCAACTATCTTAATAATAACTACTTTTTTACCAAGATGATAGACGCAAAATAGAAAAGTATTAGACAGATTGACTTTATTTTTCTCATAATTTCACACGCGAGAACTAATCTATACACTTTTCATAGTTAGAAAATTTTATTTTCAATCTATAACAGTATTTATCAAAAAGTCCATCTAAAAATAAAGTTACTGAATAAATGGAAAAAAATCTTTAGAAGATACAATTAATTTTATATGCAAAGATTAACTTATAATTCTATCCTAATCTCTCAATGTTCAAATTGTCCTATTGCCATTTCCAGAACATTCAGTTAGCAACTAGTTTTCAATAACCGTATTGTGAAAGGTATTGTCAGAGGCGTGTGCTTCAGGAATTTGTGGCGGATAACGGTGCATGCCCTATAAGTCCCGGTAGACTGAGGACTGGCTATCTGATCACTTGTACATTGAACATACGGTTACCGAGAATACGGTTTAATACTATATCTGGAAACTATGTGGCATGTTTATCAGACTGTTGTGGGCTTTATTCGCTTACTTAAAACTTATTAACGCTTATGACTTGTTTTCTAGCATATTTTGAAGTTGATACATGAGTCTAAAATTACCCACAGTAATAGAAGTTATAAACAAAATAGGTTGGGCATTGAAGAGTAGCGGAAAAGACGATTTTTCATTTTATTATGATTAGGTGCAGAATAAACAACTTTTATTATATTCTTCTTTAACATCAATATATAATATTACTGTGATATTATTAGCAACAACAGTTACGCCTAAGATAAAGAATACGATGAACTTTATTACATATGCACCCTTTAGACGTATAAAGCATTAGCCCATCACTCATAATTTACTACCTCAATAAACAAGGAAAAGAAAAGTCAAAGCTCTATGACCGATAACAAACCAGGCAATGACCTTTGCCTGCAAATAAAAAAACAAACTACACGTCTATATTGTCTATGACTGTGACAAGTAGAGGCTTTTCAACTAAGGGTATTGCCTCTGGTATTTATAACTCCGATACGTAGAAAGAGAAATCTTTATCGAACTAATTTCATGAGAATTTGAATCGATTAATGTTCTGACATATCGTGAATGAAATAACATGTGTTTGTTTTTACATTATAGGCGCTGTCTCCACGAGCGAGAGAATCGCGGCGATATTATCGTCGTGCCACGTATTTATATACATACATTCTCTATGGAACCGTCTCCACACGGCGATAATATCGCCGCGATACGACGAGTGTCAACGAGCGTGCGAAACGTCAATACATCGTCGCTAGTCGGCCGCGAAAAGCAGCGAGTCCGCCGCGCGATCGCGACGAGCGCGCAGCGAGCGCGCTGTCAAATGCAGCGTCATTTGTTTTCAATGTTGCCTCTTGTTTCGAGAACCTTTTTAACAAGGAAAACGCGGGCTACGAGTCTCGAGACTCGCGACGATACGCGGCGGAATTATCGCTCGTTCGTGGAGATTGTCCGACGATACAAGGGCGGACTCGTCGCGATTCTCTCGCCCGTGGAGACAGCGCCATAGTGATAGATTAGTAACTTTTACATAAATTTCAGATTTTCTAACGTGTATTGAAATGGCGTATGGCAAGAAATCTTTTCCATATCAATTTGACCGTTAATTTATAAATGGATTTGAATGTTAACTAACTTCTCTAACCCTTTGCTCAGCTTTCCATGTGACTCCACAACAAAGCTTTATGCCAATAGTCAGTTATTTTGCACGTTGAAAAGTTATTAAATCCTGGCTCTACTATCATTGTACCAAACGTGGAAAAATTCAAAGATTTATCCAGAGACTACACTCGGGTCTTCTGGCCGCATGTTTCTCGACAGCAAGATATATTTTTTTCAATTTTCTAAATAAGACCAAAACAGAGAAAACCCATCCAAAACTGTTGTAAACGAATATTTTCAGCAAGAATTCTCTTCAAACTGTCGAAATGCAAGTGAAGTATATCGTAGATAAGAAGGTGGCACTAGTGGCATGCGGTCGAGGTTCACAACATGAACGTTCCTTGGAGACTGTTCACCATAACATTACAACCGTATCTCTACACTGTACTTAGTGCGGAATATTTTGTACAATATTGCTGCGGTGAACAAGTTTTGTTTGCTACTTAATTTTTTGGACTAGTCGCTATAAAAATAAGTTTTTAGAGTATTGAGGAGAAGATATCACGTGCTTTCTGAGCTTTGGTTCTCTCGTTTATTATTAATGTAAAAAATTATGTCATCAAATGTTTTATCGTATTTTATACAGATGTAGCACAGCGCCATCCTTGGCTTAAGTATATTTTTTGCTGCATCTAGGTGGAGTCTTTGTACATAGTTATACATGCATACGCGTGTTTATACAACCTGATATTTTACATGAACAAAGGCTGAATCAAGTTCAACAATGTTCCTAATTCAGAGCGTTGGATGCGTAAGTTCAGAATTAAGCCGAACAGTCCATTCTAAAAATAGCTTCCAGGTTTGAATCATCAACTTTATAACATTAGGGACATTTCAACTGTATCTATAATCTCCTAATAGCTTATTAAAACGTTATCATACAAAATGTAATGTTATGATAGTGATGAGTCAAATGTAACAGGAAAAATACACTGACTCATATAGATAAATACGTCTTTAGGCTATAATATAAAATCCTAGATTTGTTGGTGATAAAAATTAAACTTACTCATTCATTAAAACTGCCAAAAAAATAGTAAAAAGACACGCTGGCCAATGACCAAACGTGATCAAGTTTATTTTCAATTCTGCAAAAGATTTGATGCAGCTACAGAATCAATATACTTGCTGTAGTAACCAGTATAACCGGGCATGACCACCATTTTTGCAGAACCAATATCTGGTCAGTGATGGTCGCGTTGGACTTCTGCAAACTTAACCGTGTATAATGACCAACATTTTTACATTTAAACTGTTCTCGTAATAACGACTCCAGATCCTGAATTTGGTCAGTGTGATAGACTTAAGGCTTAATCCTTCTCTAAAACTGAACTACCTACCTACCTATTTTCCAAATGTTTCTAACAATCGATAGTAACGAGCGTCCATTTTGAAAATAATACAACCGTATTCGGTTCGAATGGTTTTTTTCCACGATAGTGATTACTTCTCTGTGTGCGATGTACCGTTGTTGCACCGCTAGGCAATGCCATTGAGACAGGGGTTGTGAACCTGTGAACCGCATGCGTGGCATGCGACGATGTGAAATGTTATTGCTAAAGTTGCAGAGATTTAATGAGACTCTTAGAAATTATTAAGATTTTGGTAAATCAAAATTTGTTAGGCTGGTGTCAACTTTACGCAATAAGCAATGACTTAAGATACGGAACTCATCAATACGTAAGTCCCTTATGCTAATAACGTCAAAACAAAGCTAAAAAACGTTAAATATCATTATTGGGCGCTAGGAGTTTTAAATACATCTACTGAGGTAGGTAATGTTTAAATTAATTAGCCTTAAATGAGGTCGCTATTTCAAAAGGTTGAAACAATAAAGCTAAAAAGTACATTCATAGAAAAAACTATAATAGAGAAAATTCTTCGGCGTGTCACGGCCACATCGACATGAAAAAAATAAAATGGCGTACATGTAAAAAGGTTCGCGATACCTGCACTAGGCTCTGCATACTATAGATTATTCACCCCGGCGCCGCTCGCTTAGGTCATGCGCAATGAACCTGATTAAATATTTTGGGCTCTATCCAAATGCTGGCAGATTCTTACATGCGAATTGAAATTTTGCCTACGACTTTGACAAACTGTTTTCGTCGCCTTCGCAATGCGAGGATAATATAAGGTTTAATCTTTAGAAGTGAGTCTGAAATGTAGGAATACTTTCTGTGACTTGAAGGCTACAAACAACACTATCAATAATAGGTATCTGCGAAGATATATTATTACAGATAGAAAGCTAGGTTTTGACACAAGTAATGACGATATTTGGCTACGTAACACGCAGTACGTGTTTTTCAGCACAGTATTTACTTAGATGAATACCTACTTTTTAAATAAGCCACCCGCTTCTAGATAAAACAGCATTTTGAAAAATACACAGAACATAACTTTTCGAAAACACGTCTAGCATCTAATGACCAATCTTCGTAAAATATTTAAAGTAACAAAAATAGAACAAAATTGAATGTATTTTTCTGTCTATTCCTCTGGGGGGATAAGGCGAGATGATATAATTTTCTCAAAAAAAAACGTCGAAATGAGAAGGGAGGCCAGAATACGTTTCTGTTGTTTAATAAATTCATGAGTAATTCAAGGACACCGCTATTCTGTCGGAGTCTCGGCCTTTGTTATATCGTGTGACCCTCCGTTCGACTGTTTCTCAACTTATTTTATCAAAGAAATGTAATATGACGCTTTTATTAAGCAGTATTCGCATTGGGTAACATAAATCGAATTTTGCTATCACCTAGTCTATACAATCATAACAAGATATTGGTGACGAAACTATCTTAGACGAAATCAATCACTTAATACATAACATTTTCTCAATTATTATTAACTAACTTTAACACCCGAATTTCTCCAAAAAAGAAACGGTTTTTATCATTTAGAACTACCGTTTTGGCTCTATTAATGCTAGACTATCTTGTCTTCGTTCAACATGAACCTGAAATGACTTAAAAAACGTCAAAAACATATCAAGAAACTGCGTAGGAACGCAAGGTGACCTTACCCAGTAGACTGCGTCCCTCGCGAAACCAATAAAATGACTAGTAAAACCGCTACTAGGCTGGATTTACAGCCACAATAAACTTCAAATTAATGATCGGACTCGATGTACCCCGTGATATGGATCGTGAAGACTCGTATTAGGGCAGGCTTTTACAAGTACTATGCACGGTTTTTGATCGAATTATCTGGAATTTTTCAGTCTGTTCGTAGAGATAAAGTAGGATCTAAGGTTTAGTTTTTATTTCTACTACTGAAATCTTGAATTTTGGGGACCGGTACACATTGCAAAAACATTAAAACTATGAATGATATAAACAAACGAGCGATCAAGTCAAATATGTTTTCGTTTGCTAACTAAACCACTTCTGAAAGGCAATTGGAATGTAATTAAGAATTCCCAAACAGAATCTGACTGAACACAAGTATGAGCAACCCCGTAAACGCAATGCGCCACAAAAAATAATACACTACTAATTTGTATTATTTTTTTCAAACTATTATGTGATTTTCTAGATTTATAAATAAGTGCATGTACTCCTGGGCAGTGGACACATAAAAAAACAGGTACAGGAATTGCTTACGCCCCTACAGTATTTTACCAAATGTTGTCTAGATATTGAACAAAAGACTACCGTCGCAGTACATTCACTGCGATATAATATTTCTGTTGTATGCCATGAATACAAAATTAAGTTAAGTACTCGAGATATTTTCTTTGTTTTACTTGTATTTCTGCTTTACATACTATTGATATAGAGCTGTATTTTGTTCTACAAAAAGTACTGTATATTGTAACATCACGCATACATTATCGAAGGGAGTTGAACAGATGGACACAATACAGCCTAATTTCAATATTATGTTACGCTGGATTTATTGACTTTAGTCCAATCTAAACTGTAAACTATCGCCATATCGCTGTTGGACTTAGAGAAAAGACAGCGTGTCCTGGAAATTCCTTGAAAGCTTGCACGACACCCTCATTTATGCTTACCAAGATGGTCAAAGGAAGAAAAAGTTAGGATTATTTTTTAGAAAACCTGACACATACAATGTCAGCCTCTGCCCGCGACTTCCTCCGCGTGGTTTGTGACTTAAGATAGAATTTTCATGCAAACTTTCATCACCTATTTTATCCCCTTGGGGGTAGAATTGATCAAAATCCTTTCTTAACGGATGCCTAGGTACATCTTGTCATCTAACTGCATACCAAATTTAGCCCAATCCGTTCAGTGGTTTAGACTTGATAGACTATTATGTCAGTCAGTAACCTTTGAGTTATACATATTTAGAAAAACAAAAATTACTGCTGCACTGGCTTAAAATGCCATAATGTATACGTAAACTGAAATTCTACAGCTATCAATATGCCAATCAACAACGCACACTTAAGGCAAATTAAAATCGCCTTCTAAAAATCCCAGAACGTTTTCACAGTGAGTGTTTACTGAAAAGACAGAATCACTTAATTTAATCAACATTGTCTTCGAGCAAGGAGTAATCAAGTTAAGACCGAACTCAAACAAACATTGGCTACGGAGTTTCAGGTTACAACTTTATACCTATTATTAGACCTGTGTTTTAGTTCATATTGTGTCAAGACAAAGAATAAAAGCTTTTGAAGTACGCTTTTATAGAAATTAACGGAGTGTGGGACCTATATAATTTGCTATATAGGGTATTTATAAAATCTCTGTCTACCCCCATTAGAATATAGTGACCGCACTATTAGGTAGCTTTACGTGTCAAAAAAGGATTCACTATCTAGAACTTTCGAATACAACAGCTTTTATCACATGACTCAACTGAAACGATTACTAATAAAGAACAACAAAGACGTAATAAGGAATAAAAATATTAATAAAACTACGCACTGAGGAAGCGTGATCTACACAGAACAATATATCTATCAAGGCTATCATTCCTTTGTATATAATATACATTATTATACATAATATAGTTATTTGTTGCAATTTATAGCAAGTTTGTTGACCCGCGTGCATTGTCTCCCCTCTATTACTCACGCGAATCTTGCATGATAAATCGTCTTGCGCCTACGCAATAAGTAAAAGTTTGTACGTATTTTTAGTAGAGGTAATTTTTGTTTGTAAACAGTATTATCTTAATCTCTGGTATTAATGAAGAGACAGATGGTTTTATTGATATTATCTTTTATTAGTTATTGATATTAGTCATTCATTATCAATATAGTTAAAATACCCACATATCTATTAGTTAGTCAGAGATACACAACTAATTTATTTAATTACTACTTTTTATGACTAACATAAGCTATACTGACAAACTGTACAGGATAAAAATGAAAGATCACTTTTTTACTAATACCTATCTCATAAAGAAATAAGCATAAAAAAATTGTTTTATTGACCGTATCATCAGAAAAACCTTATAGGTATGTGAAACTTCAATTGCTAAGATAACAAGTAAAATGTCTTAGATGCCTGCTTAAATCCATTCACACTATTAAAATAATCTGTAGCACCAACTAAAGACGTTATTCTATGAACAATTACTCATTTACGAAAACGTATGGCCTACGCAACTGCAAAATTAACACGAAATCAACCACACAATAAGCCGTCACACCACAATCGACAGCAATAAATAACACAACGGAATTTCAGAGTAGCAGGCCGGTTGCAGGCGTGGGTTGTATACAAGCAGTACAAGTATCGCCCACGGTGTTTCTCCATATCTGGCCATGGTACTCAGAGCAAGCTTTCATTGCAGGACTACAAAAACAACCCGCTTGTTCACGGGAACTAGAGAAAGCCACGTAGGTGGACGTGTTCAGTTACTTTTGATCGTCCCCGTATGTTGCGAAAATTTATGCAATTAGTGACTAATTCCGCGTTGATGCTGTTAATTTGATTGATGTTGGTCTGTGAATTGATTTAGAAAGTTATAGATAAGATAGATAAGAAAAGTACTGTTTAAGTAGCGCATCTGTCGCAATAATTAAGGTAATCGATATCACTTATCTCTTTGAGTGTCGAAAAATTGCCATTCGATATTGAGCACTACTTCGCACAGGTATATTTCGACCAACGAATGAAGAATCTTTAGTATGACTGCTATAATACTACTAAAGAATTAATATCCATTTCAGATCAATAAGTCCAGTCTAGCTTATAAAACAATTAGATTAACAATAATAGAAAGTACTCGTAACAAGTGGTACCTGAAAGCTACTTAATCAATATTTCATTGCTGTAACCATGTGGATATTTCAGAGCACGGACTATTGATCGACACTCGACTGAAAGCCTGAAAGGAGAGACTTACAGCCGCAGCCGGTCAAATTAGATTGACCTTTTTATTTACAAGTTTCTATCTAATCAGGAACTGCAACTTAGTTTTGCGACACGACTTGCTCAATCAGCTAGTAGTTCATTGCTTGTTGCACTCACTGATCGGAGAACGATTAACGTAATGTCGCAGTCATTGTATGGATGACTGAGCGGTTCTTTCAGTTGCGTATTTTTGAGAAAATAACAGTAGTTTGTTAGAAACATTTATCTGCCTAGTAAACGAGTTTAAAACATATATTTTGATACATGTTTTGAGTCCTACGTAATAAAGATTGGGTGAGGTCAATTGCTATTAGCTGTTGTTGATAAAAAACAGTTCTATCAAGTCGGCTAATTTGTGATCTCTATGACTAATCACTACATAAAAAGCATCGTTCTCAATCTTAGTTAATAGACACAATGATTTCGCCTTCCAACTGTTCCTGAGACAGATTTAAATTAATTAATTACGCAGTGAGTCAAAGTCAATGTCGTGAGACATTTTTATCGCGTGTTATCTCATGATATCCGTGCATTCACTGGAATAAACTCGTTGTTTGCGTTCCGTTATGGACAATGGTCAATATTTGCTTTAGGAGCGGCGTAACGACCCGTAGATTCCTTTCATTGTCATGTTAATGTGTCGGGTATCAGGCGAATAGGGGGCGAAACACGAAAACACCAACGATTCTTTCACAAATGTACAAAGTTCCCGAAACAAGCCATTAAGCCGCGCGCTACGAGATATTACACTGTTGTATCGTATCGAAATTTACCTCAGGGACCATACCTTCTCTCGACTCGTTTCCTCGGCTTTTAATCAACGACACCCTCCGATTTGGGAGCTCTTAGTGTCAATTTAATATCGTTTTAAACTGAGCGTCAAATTTAAACATCGACGTGAATATGAAAGCATTTTAAATTAGACGGTACCCAATTTAATAAAACGTATTGTTGCAAGGTTTTTTCAGCCGTTTAATTAAGCTACGGTTTGTTTACATCGGCCGTTCGCCGCCTCTAATGCCGCCAGGACAATGGAGAAAAGAAAAATATAACATTTTCATGGACGATTAAGTGAGAACAATGGAAATTGTGTGTCCAGTGATCGTTGCGGTTACCCCGCTCTTTGTAGGGTTCGTATAACAGTTTTAGTCTATTTTAAACTCAATAAAAAGTAAAACAAAGTGGAGTAAACAAAGAAGTACGTATCCTTCACACGCCGGAACTCGAGCAAGTTTCTTTACATGTCTACAAGGAACAATTTACATACGGCGCCGGTCGTTTGCGTGTAGCATCGTCCTTAAAAGGGTAGGTATTCAAAGATCAAAATATGGTATAAACTCGTTATGTGGGCGCGGAAGAGATGCGCATGAGTCACGGCGACGGTTGCAGCGTCCTTGCCAACCGTCGTTGGATGTTTTAAAAGATGACACACACCCACACACTCGCACAACGCTTTTACTGGTCGCTGTTTGTAAATTGGAACTTGTTTAACGGTCGCAATGATGACAAATTGCGAATACCGTGGCGCGCAAATTGCTGAACGTTGTTAAAATATTAACAGACTATAATTAACAATTGAAAGCAATATTTTGTGGGTTCACTGCACTTGGTTATTGATAAATGGATGTTTATAATTGTTTATTACTGGCACTTATACAATAGGCAATTGCTGTGAAATACAGTGAATGAACATTGAACAATCTAGCTAAACTAGAGATCCCGCAAGCAAGCGTTACTGACTAGTTAGTTGTTCTAGCTACATTTTTTGTGGATCGTGGTTCCTTATTATAAGAAACTGAGTTCAAATCTATGACGACTACCCATCACAAAGATCAAAGAGATACTCTTGTACATAGTTAATCATATACTAGGTAGTAGTCCTTACAAATCTCAATTAACTTATATCGTTACTAAACATTATCATGCCTGTATGTTTCGATTTAATGTCAAAACAGCTGAACCGCTACGAATAAAGACAGGCAGAATGATAAAATATATTTATTACAATCTAGAACAGGGCTAGAAATTTAATTTCAAAGTAAATACCGCGGGTTAAGCCACGGGTATAAGTTAGTTAGTTCAAAATTTCAGTAAAATTACGAAACAGGTCGAGCCAAAAATTGCTTTTAATCGTGGGGTTTTGAGCAAGAAGATGAACGGTTGAAGTCGGGATTAATAACGCCACGATGAAAATATCTATTAGTTCATGAAATATGAATTTAATATTAAAAACATGGGGGTGAAGCAAATCGGTTAGTAGGCCAAGATGGCTGAATGCATAATTAATGAGATATAGCTATCATTGACAGCTTGTGGCTTATTTGTCGACATTATATTTATACTACAATAATAACAAGAAGACCAAATGAAAAGGTTGTTGAAGAATAGTAAAAGAGTGGGTAGGTACCTACCTAGGTACCTGAATTTGAACTAAAACCACCCTCAATGGAAGTCGAGGGTGGTCCTTAAAAAAGTCACCTGGACTAGGTACCTACCTACCTTGTAATCTACCTGGACTAGGTGGGTACCACAAACTTACCTGGATTATTTTTTTATTGACTCTGTTACGATCAAATGATATCTAATTCAATAAAATAATATTAGTAATTATGTATCCTTAGTACCTACCTACCTATACCTTGTGTAAATATTCCTTAGTTCCTAAGCCTAGAATCAAAATTATTTTAATTAAAGTCACCGATTTTAAAATCATAGATACTGAGCGAGGAATACCTACCTATTTCTAGACCACGCAGTCAACACAACCCTGTGTGAATAAAACCATTGCATTTATTTTCTTAGCTACTTAAAACTTTAACTTCGTTCTTCCTCTTTGTTACAATAAAGAAAATAAACCAACGGGCTTTTAAAACGAACACCGTGTCGCATCCTCACAAAAACCGGTTCACAAAAACTCCATAACATGTTTCGATCAGCTGATGTTTATTTGTAAAGTTTACGTTACTTTTTAAATACGAGAACTGTGAACCCCGAGACATCAACCGTAAAAAATAATTAAAGCAATAAGAAGGGTAGGAAGGTACCTAGTTATTTTTAGGTAGGTACCTAATAAATATGGGTAGGTTCCTAGGCTCCTGGTTTATTAAACGACAGTTTTCCTATAATAAAAAAAGGCTTCCTATTAATTGTCATTTTTATAAAAGACTAGGTAGGTACCTATCTGAAATCTGAATAAATCAAATAACCGACATGGTTTTTCCATTATTCTACATCGAAAAAATTGTGATACGTTTATCTGAATGATTCTATTTTTTGCCGTTTTTTACAGGTGTATAGGTAAATACCGTAAGTACTGAAGAAAAAATTGTTTCACATTTTATTATAGGTGTAGTAGGTACCTACCTATTGTTGTACCTATATTTTTTATGTTTTATGTAGTATAATAAAACGTTACGAACGAAAAATAACCGGTTAGTATTAACATGATCATCTGATAATAGTAATTAGATCAACAAAGACTTGATTGATGTAGGTCAGAAATGCTTGTTTCAGATAGAACTTTTATAAGTTTAAATAAAATAAAAAAATCGTCCCGAAAAACAACGGAAATAAATTTGGATAACGAGTAGATATTTTAGTAAAGTATCAACATAATATTCGTATTTTCATTTCAAAAGAAAGGTTTTAGGTACGAAAATACAACAAGTTTAAATCGAAAAGTGTTCACCAAAAGAATAAAAAATGTCAGTTGTTCGGATTTAATGATCAATTAACGAATAATCAATTGCCGAAGTCGGCACCGGAGAACAACATCAGATAAATCAAATAGAAAATAAATTAAATTAAATGCACTTACATTTAGCAGCTTCAACTTCCATTGCTTCGCTTTGTTTGAACTTCAGGTAACAAAGAAACTCAAAGGATCTGCAAGAACGTCCGCTGCACACAAAGGACCAACAAGTTTTACTTAACTAAAAGCTCGATACAAAAACTTTATTACTCCTTATCGCCGTTGAAACAGTTATTTTGAATTAAATTTAAATAAAGACAGGATATGAGTTAATGGTAGACGTTTTAGTTCATAAATGAAGTTTCTGTTTTCGTCCGATCTATTGACAAAACCGCAAAATGCTATCCTGTGATTGGCTGAAATCAAATCTCGCGCTTCTACGTTCGATTCATCGACCAGTGATCTAGGAAGCTACGTTGACGTGAAATTTTAATGTTGCACGTTTATAAAATAGAAGCCTAAAAAGGTTTGGACATTGTAATTAATTTAATATGATGATCTAAATACAATGGCACAGTATTTTGATAATTTCCATTCTTAAGATTTGTATTTTACTTAAAAACATGAAGCATTTTTCAACCCCAACGCCAACTAGCTTATAAGAATCTTATTAGGAAACTAACGCCATCTGTTGTAATATTATGGAAGAACCAAAAATTTTGAGTGCCTTCAAGCAATCTTTAAATTATGTGGATGAACAAAAAAATATTAAGAGCCAAAGTATTATTCAGATCGAAATAAAATTACAACTGAAATTGGGATATAATTTATAGAACGAGTTTCAAGAAGCATTGTAATAAAACTCACAAAGTAGTGTTCTTATAGGTATATAATTTAATAAATTAACAGTTCACTATATTCACTATTATGAACGAATAAATACATTAATAAAATATTTGTATAATATTACGTAAAATACATATTTACTACTTTTCACGGACATCGAATACAAATTGTCTTAAACGTTGTTTAATGTATAATTTCATAACGTTGCGATATTACAATAAAATCTACTAGTATATAATTGAATCAGAAACATTTGGTGTCTTGGCATAAGTTAAACGTGATATTAAAAAGTTAGTATTTTAAGTCATGTTTTGATTGATCATACAGGCACCTTTTATAAATTAACTTAAATCTTTGTCACACTAAAATAACATTTTATAATGAAAATTATAATTAAAACTAAAACTAATGGACATTGGCCAAATATTCGTTGATGAAGAATACACTAAAAATACTTTTTACAAAATTAGAATAATTAAAAACCTATCCAAATGTACCAGAGACTTGGTATCATAGATGGACACAGTTTGTTTTTAAATTATTCTTAGCACAAACATACACTAATGTGTACATTAAATGTAAAATTAAATTAATATTTGTATCATAAACTGACGTAAATAGTATGTATTTGGGTTTATTCAAGGAATTTTCCTTTCTATATTGTCCTGTACAAGAGATTTGGCATATTATGATTATACAGTGTCGAAAATTAATCTATGTGAATTTTAATAAATGGTCAAAATGTTTTGTTTTGCATTTTATAACATTAGAAGAGAGCCTAAAATTAATAATACATCTTTATGACACTTGTTGTAATTTTCAAATATTCGATTGACATTACTATTTATCTATGAGGAATAGGCAGAGATCATTACTCATGCATTTTATTTTTATAAAACGCAAGAGCCATCTATTGGTCATAGTTGAAACCTGAACAATTAGATTTTTTTTTGAGTACATAATAATAATATACCTATATTCTAATACATTGCAGTAATTAAAGGTATTCATCATCATAAAAACGGTAGAATTATATAATTTCCTGTTATACTTCATGTATGATGATGTCAATGGAGGATTTCGCTATTATTCATTCTATGGAATTATTCGAACATAATTTGGCTAAGATTATTACATTTTCATTTGTAACAATCTCGATTTCAAGTAAATGACTGGATGCTGAACAACTGATAATGCCTTATCCCACAGAAAAATAGTATTCTATACAAAATATTGTCATTATAGAAAGTAAATAATTTAGCAAACTACATTTAAATTATATTTGTGAAAACACGAGAGCCAAACAGTTATAAATGCTGTGAATTTATATAAAATCTATTAGGTATTAAGCGTAAAAACATTCTGAGACTTCTTTGACACAGATACAGTACAAATGGCTAGTTTATATGTGATTATAAAAGTAAAAATACTTCCTAAGAATACTAATGGAAATTTTTGAGTATTCTAATATATTAAGAACAATTTTATTATGTATGAAATGCATACTAAACTAACATTGATAGAAAAATGAATGACTCAATGGGGCAGATATTCCTAATTCATTTTTCCAGCAACATTTTACAAAGGTACAACAATTATCTAGAAAATATTAAATCACTATGATCATTTACTAGGAAGTGGTATACGAACTGAGCCTTCTTTTTGTCTATGACCTGTTTGTTAATCCTTGATTGAGGCTCCTGTGTTAGGCTCGGATTATCCCTGAGGAAAATGGCGCCAAATAATGTAGATAACGTTTTAGCATCAAGCCCATTTTCAGCACTATGTTGCAATGCCTCTTGTAAAAATTCACACAGATATAGGAATACATTCTTTCTGAATTCAGGCAGTTCCATAATAATCTGCTTGCATTGGAGATAGTTGGCTGATGCTCTTAGGCATACAGACTGCAAATTGTAAGGAATGATGGGATCAGCTGTACTTTCCAGAAGCAGTAACAATGCTTCTGCTACTGAATGGATACTCCCAGGTATAGGATCCACTGACCCATTGTCCAACCAATCCCTGATCTGAAGAATCTCTGAATGAAATCCCGGCTGTTCAAACAAATTAGGCTCTTTCAAACCATGCAGATAAATATGGTCTACTAAAAACCAAATTTCTTTTGGTATAGAATATGTAGAGTGATTAGAAACACATTGGTCCCTCTTATTCTCCAGTTCTATCAGTTTTCCCACAGGAACTTCTTTTATTGGCATGTTGAGGTTCACTAGAACCTCTATAGAGCATCCAAAACTACTTCTTTGGTATGTCCCATTAATTGTTATGAAGATATCTTTACCTCCATACAAGTGTAGGACCAATATGTCATATAGTTTGTCAGTACCAGCATTCATTTTACATGCAGAAGTCTTATTAATTAAGACTTTTAGTTGTATCTCACATGTCTCTTCAGCACAGATACATTTCTTGTATGGTTCTACAATAAGCCATTCCTTACAAAAGCTGGACTCATCCAATTTCTTTATAAATTCAAACTCAACGGGCAGCTTACCAATATTCTTAATTGTGATGGTCCTCACTTGGAGTTCTAAGTATCGTACAGTTCCAAAGTCTATTTCAGTCCTGTCAACTTTGACTTGAGGTATCAGTTCATTCTCCATCTTATCCAACTGCTTAATTACTTCTTCGTATACTTTTCTGTATTTCTCCTCATCAATGATCTTGATGGAGGAGTTAAATATGGCAGAGACAGGCTTGTGGTCACTGATGTTCAGTGATGGATGGCTCCTGTAGGCCAGTTGTGTGATGTTCTCTCCTTTCCAGAATATTCTGTCACACCAAGCTGGAGCCCTGTTTTTCTCACTTGAGTCCCAGTTGTCAGTTCCAGGGTCGTATTTGTATGTAGGTTTGAAGTTAATGTCACCTTCCGTATAGCCCGCAAACACATTGTTATTTTTATGTTGCTGTTTAAGTTGATCCCACTGTAACACTGGAACAAAATTATTATCATTCACAAGCTTCTTTACAGTTGTGGGATCAAGTTCTGTAATCCTGTAATTCAAATCTCCGAGCCAGTAGATATGGTCATGGTCCTTTATGGCCTTTGGAAGCTGATTGGGTTGCACAAATCTTGTCCTGTTGCAGATGTCTCTGAAGTCCTGGTTACGTCTCTCAAACTCTTCAACATGGGCAGCCAAGTGGGAGTTGACAAAGCATAAAGAAGTACTGTGAAGATCAAACCTTATAGAGACTCCTCCTTTATTCCCCATCTTGCCCATGATACCAGTTCCAACAGTATCACAGACTATATTACGTACATGGGAAAAGTGCTTCTCTTTTATCAAAACAATCAGCATCATGCCCACCAGTCTTACTTTCTCCACTTTTACATACTTGGCCCTCTTGTCCACAGACCCAACTACTGCATTGTACCACTCATCTTCTCTGAAAGTCTGGTCAAACAGGAATGTCTCTTTAGATAAGTCCAGCTCTTGGAATCCAACAGCATATATGTCAGGAGGTTCTTTGTCCACAGTCAGCCAGCCCTTAAGAGGAATCACAGGTGATTTATCATTCACATTCCAGGTACCACAGAATATTGAGAATCTTTTTGTGAATGTGTACTCATATTCTTTATCTGACATCTTATGTTTGATAAGACTCTCTCTTATAGCAGGAGCAGCACTCTGCGTGTGTGGAACGCCTCCTGGCAGCACCATGGTGTGTGTTAGGATGTCGTTGTCAGTTTTACCATGATATTTCTTGAGCCACACAAACTCTGGCTGGGTTGGCACCTTGTTCACTGCTTCTATGCCTCTGAATAAATCATCCACGAAGTTGTCGACTCGCGGTGTCATTTGAATTTCAAACTTATACTTATTATTACGAGATTGCAGGTTCAGGTACAGTATGGCCTCGGGGTCGGAAGGTTTGTTGTCAATTTCACATTTGAAACTCTTGTCAATCGGCAACACTATCTCTATTGACAAATCCGTGAAGGACTTCGGTGGGTAACATGACGTAAACAAGCAGAATACGGCCTTCTCGTCACCAAACTCAACGATCGCTAATAGCCGATCCTTTTTCACCCACTCGGGGTGCAAAACTTTGGCGTCACATAGGAAAGCTGTTACTCGTTCGCTTGATAGGAATTTTTCCTGTACCACAGACTTTATTTCATCGTGATTCATGGTGTTTTAACGGTTTATTTCGGTCCACTTAACACATATTATCGAATTCATTTGATGTTCATGTAAATTCGATTTTATTGACAACTTTGACGAATTATTTTGACACATTTTAATGATTTCGTTTAGGAACGTGGAAAGATGATCTGGCAGTTACAAGAAATATTGAATCTGATAAATCGTCGAACAGGAACTTACTTATAAGATTTAGATTACTTTAATAACGTATTTTACTAATTATTTTCTTGAACTAGAATTAGCTTTATTTGTCTTTAAGTTTGCCGATGTACATACACAAAAACTAAAATTTTTTCATCAGTACAAAGTCGTGTTCATGAGGCAAGATTTTAAATTAAGATATGTATAATGTATTTATATACTATATAAATACTAGGCTAACTAATAGAATTTTAGAGTATTATGTTATCATATATTATAGTTTTGCCATTTTCACTCTAGATGGTAAGTTTTGGAACGAACAGTGTAAGTCACTGACAGGTCTATAAAGTTTACAGAGGTGGTTTGAAAATACATAGTTACAAAACATTATACTAGGCTACAAAAATGTGCATTGCTTTTGTATTTAGTATTATATTGTTATAATATTATTTTTTTTGCTTTTTACAAACTTTTAAATAAGGACAACATAAGAATTAATTTAATGATAGCCTTCCCCACCATTCCTTTTTTGGTATAAACGTAGATTCGTAAACAAGCAGCTGTCACATCTGACTTTTGTCATGTTGGAAGTGGCGAATTCTTTGCAAAGTTTTGTTCCTGATTCGGGTTGTTTTATCCATATTACGACGGATTCCCGATGAATTGTTAATTAAAATGTTGTTTAGTGGTTTTATTTGATGTTAAGATAGTGTTATTTGATTGATAATAGTTAATTGAACCGGTTATATTAATGATTTAAGCCACCATGTCCCCGAATAGATGTGATGGTTTACTGGCGAGGGTGGATTTTCCGCTTTATACGCTCCAAACGTTAACGAATAGACACGTAATAGTTGCGGGTGGCGGCGGAGCGGCGGCTACAGGCGTTGCTAATGGATTTGTAAGTATATACTTTATCAAATATGTAATTATGCGCCATGGATTAGCTATGATTAGTATACGTGTCAGCTGCTTACTCGAACGTTAAATCAATGCAGGTTTCGCTGGTTTCAGCTCCGAAAATGTCGTTTCACATTCCTATGTAAATTATGTTGCATAGAGAGTTAAACATAATTATAATTTCTAATTGCAGTGGCAATAGCAGTTTTTTAATGTTTTCGCATTTGTTTTGGTAATACAATACAGTTTTTTTGTCATATGATTGGTAATGGTAATCTGGGAGAGCATCTAGCAGTTAGTTTATTCATGAAAATGCACTCTATATTATCATGCAATCATTAGTAAAGAAAACCATATGCTGACTCCTAACATTGTCTCCTATCATCTTTGCAGGAAATATTTGAGCTATCACACAATGGAACGAGATTTGTGGCCGAAGAGGTGATGAGGCATGAGACTGGGCCGAACGTTGTGATGAACTGTTCTGTTCGGAGTACACAGAACAAGACATTTCTAACAGCAGGCCAGGAAAGTCACTGTCAGCTGTATAAAGTGAACATCCGCATGGTGGACGCGGCTGAGATGAGACGTGGCAGCTTCAAGGCAGAAAATGGCTTAATACGGAGAAGACGTCGCACTGTATCGGAGAATGACAACATATCTAAGAAGGACAGTAACAGTAATACTACGGAGAAAAGAATATCATTTGAAATAAGGCCCAGCGATAGTGTGCAGACTGATTTTAGGTAAATACATTTATACATACATACATAATATCATGCCTTTTTTCCCATAGGCTTTGACAGAGACTGTTAATAGGTTCCTTATAAACTTCCCTTGCCTTATTCACATCCATATATCTTGTCATACAGGACCACCCAATATGAATATTACACAGCTGACCTTTTTCTAGTCATAAACATTTATTTTACGCAAAATCTAAATTTTGTATTCAGAGCAAGTGCCAACATTTATAGTTATCATTCTGTTGAGATACAACAATAAAGCTTTAAAAGAACTTTAAGGAGATTTTAGTGACCAATATTCACCATTAAAAGTATTGCTTTTACAGCATAACAATAATATATATACAAACAACCATTATGGTAATATTTATCTAATATGAACCATATTAATTTTTCAAATTACTTGCATATCAATTATGAGTTCTTGAATACAAGATTACACCCTCTTATTACTTTATTATATTATATTATACACAAAAGTGAAATTCCCAGAAATGAATTATGTGAGCATTCAATTCCTAAACTTCCCATTACTAATGAATTCCATTAATTGAATTATGAGTCATGCTATTCACAATGGTAGACACATATTAGCTATTGTCTCCTATGGTCAGTCAGGTCATTGTTTCTGGGTCAATAGTAATAAGGGGTCATTTAGAATCTAGGGTACATTTACTTAGATGATATTTAGATTTATTTAGGGGGTCCTTTTGAAGGATTTAGATTTGAATTATTTGGACATATCTGTCTGTTAATAAAGGTTTGAAGAATTGATATTTATGTGGCAAGGATTCTAGCATTAATATATTTAATATGTGTCATCTAAAACTGTAAAGTATATGTACAGTCTTAGCAAATCAATATATCATTTAATTTCAGCAGTCTTTCTATATTCATGAAATAAATCCAAGTAGGTAACTTAATAACAACCTGCATTAGTTATTCTAATGCTCCACCCTGTGGAAGTTTCAAATTAAATAAGTAACAGGCAAGCCTTATTTATAAGGAAGGATACTCTAACATGACTAACATCACACTACAATCTCTGAGAGCATAATTTTCACCATTAATACAAATGAAACTGTAGTCCACAGCTTGTAATACAACAATGTATTATTCAATAGAAAAGCAATCCATGAATTCTTATAGGAGAAAAATTCTCAGTAGGAGTGCAGACTTTGGCAATGTGCCCAATAAGCAATAAATAACAACATGCTAGACCATTATTACTTGGAGATTGTAGATTGTATAAATATATATGAAATGATGACTATTCTTATTGTTTGGGCTGTGTATTGACTTAGAAATAAATGTGTTCTGATCTTGTGCATCCATATTTTGGCCATGATTTAAGCTTAGAAAAACAAAGTCTTTGTTAAGTTTTAACTATTTGATGTAAAAAGAAATATTTTTTGGAAAATAGGCTTTTTTAGTTAAGTTCAAAATTCCGACAATCGAAGAATTGTATTCTAAGATTATCTCCTACATTTATGGTCTGTTTCATGGATGTATAAGTATTGCTTAATCAGTTGTTACAATGATGAATATTGACAGATGTTTACATACATTTGTTGCCACTTTATCTTTCAGATAGGCTATCAGACACGTATCTAAATGTCGTGAAACTGGCCCTTTAAATAACAAACTAAACATCTTAAACATTTCAACAAATTTGTGGTGTATTTAGTTGCATAACCACATGAGGAAATTCTTCTCTACTTAATCATCTGCCAAAAATAGTTTCATTGTTAGTCTACAATAGCTAAAAAAGGAGATAACTGACCCCATTCACCAGATAATAGATGATCTATTATCAATAGATAAGCACTGATAAGGGCAGCTACTATTAGATTATATTACAGAAGAATGCTTATCACTATATCTTAACATGCCTGATAATAACTTTGACGTTTCTTACTAACTACTTGCAGTCATGATGACTAATTATTTAAGATTAGTAATTATCTGTGATTTTAATGATGTATACAAGTCCGGTTTTGTAGATTATGTATCTGCATTGCTAAATATTCATAATGATCGTGAATTTTGAGCTGCCAATACGATAGAATCTGTAGGTTGGAAACTGCATGTACTTTATTATTCATGAATATATGTACCTATACATACCTTTTTCCCATGAGGTTGGTCAGACTAAAGAACGCCATTTGCTACTATTTCAAAAAAAATATTTTCCTTCATTCACATTCATATATCTTTTGATGAATAACAAACTTGCTTTGATTCCCATCTTTCTTAGCGTATTTTTTGTAATAAGAGCAAATCTGAGCTATTATACTCCTAAAACTCATCAAAATTGGTACGACAGTTCAGCCACAAACCGTACAAGACCGAGAGTAATATTCGCAATAAAAAAATTAAGCATTGATAAGAATAGATAAACCTTTTTAAAAAACACAGATGTAACTATATAATTAACATCTACTCACCTCTGTACATATTGATTTACACAATAAATAATAAAGAAACAATAATAATATTATACAAATAGTATCAGACTGTACAAATACAGCAGTCAAGGTTAAAGGTCACACATTGAACCCAAACAATGAACTCACTTTAGGAAGTTTCGTGATAAGTAATTATAATCTGTTTAGTAAAGACTTCATACTATAATACATATTTATATTAAGTTGCGTAGTTTTAGTATTGAGTTAAGCAATAAAAATACTTTTTTAATTTGTCTTATATCTTCACACTTTTAGCATCAATTATATTTTAACAATCTTAAGTGTTGTTAGTGCATCAATAGTACTAAAGGTTTTTGGGCTAGATGTCACCGTGTGTGCCACATCCCTTAAACTGCAACTAAGCTCAATCAAAAGGCACCTTACAAACTGTTGCTTCTTACATTATTCTTCCTGTAGATTTTTTAATGAATAGAATTTAGATCCAAATTCTACACCAATCTACTCTCTGATAATTAGTGTGAACGCTTTCTTCGCCTATCTTTTGCCTTTATGACAATACACTGCTCATAAAATAAATTCATTCTCTTTGCTCTGTGACTAAGATCACGACATGTTATGTTTTCAGCAATGATCCACTACAGCGAGTGGTGCGCATCAGCCACAACGGCAAGCTGATGGCGACGGGCGGCATCGACGGCAAGGTGCGCGTCTGGAGCTTCCCCAAGATGCTGATGCTGTTTGAACTTGATGGACATACTAAGGAGGTTCGTACACCATTCATTAACTACCACACTACTACATTAACTTATACACTTGCAATGTACTTCACATGGAAACATAGATATACAGTTGTAGATAAACAATAGCGCGGGTTATAAAGTTGTTTAGTGATTAGGACATTTGACTGGTCGTGATTGAGGGTTTGAGGGTCAGAGGTCAAAAGTAGTCATTGTGATTAATGTAAACATAACTAGCCTAATACCTTAACCAGTCTTATCTAGTGGGTTACAGTATTTTCTTAAACTGTTGAATCAGTAGTTTTTTGTATGGGTGTATTTTGAGTTGTTAACTAAAATCATAATTTGTACTTATGTTTTCAGATCGACGACCTAGACTTCAGTCCATGCGACACATCACTGGTGAGCATCGCTAAGGACGGCCAGGCGCTGGTGTGGGGCACCGCGGCCAAGCGCGCGCCGCTCCTCACCATCACCTGCCAGCCGCCCAATGGCAACAAGTATCTGTTTAGACGATGCAGGTTAGATGTTATACCATTCTATATTATGTCATAAGAATATTACTAGTGTTATTTGGCCTTCTTTGTGTTTGATGCCATATGTTAAAGAAGCTTGGTTAAGATAGGATACGAATATTCTTAATTTTAGTTTGTAATAAAGATAAAACTAGATTTTTTCTGGTTTAATTGGTCTTTTTATTTGAGAACGTACACATTTTGTACCAAAAGAAAAAAAGAGTTTAATTTGACACTACTTTCTAAGGATAGCAACGGCTAAATTGACAATACGAAAATATATTTAAAATGAAAGTTAACAGTACCAAATAGTATTATGTTAATCACAAGAACTAATCTTCCAACTTAATGTTATTTCAGATTCGGTCTCATAGAGGACCAGAAGGGCGAGTACCGTATGTTCACGATAGCCAACCCGCTGACGCGGTCAGGTCGCCAGCGCGGCCTGCTGCAGTCGTGGGAGCCGCGGGGCGGAGCCCTGGCGCGGTCGGCGCTCGCCACTGAGTCACTGTCGGCGCTCGCCGTGAGAGATGACGGACGGTTCGTCGGCGTCGGCACTATGTTCAGCGGATCTGTTGATATTTATGTCGCTTTTAGCTTACAGGTATGTTATGATCAAATTTTTTTATTAAGTAAATAAATTATAAATAAATTTAACCCATTAATGTCCCACTGCTGGGCAAGGGTCTCCTCCCGTAATGAGGGAGGGGTTAGGCCTTGAGTCCACCACGCTGGCCAAGTGCGGGTTGGGGACTTTGCATACCCTCAATAAATGTATTAAACAAATTTTAGGCATGCAAGGTTTCCTCTCGATGTTTTCCTTCACCGTTGGAGCATGTGATAATTATTTCTAATACACACATAACTTCGAAAAGTCATTGGTGTGTTGCCTCGGGTTCGAACCTGCGACCACTTGCGTGGGAGGTGTCAACTTATACCACTCGGCTATCACTGCTCAAATATTTTTTATTAAGTAAAATTTTAAAATGATTAAGCATATTGAACCCATTAATGTCGTACTGTTAAGCAATGTTTACCTTTTGGAATTAAGTAGGGGTTAGACCATAAGTTAGGGACCTTCGACCCACGAAGAACTGTTTTAAATAAATTTAAAGCACGCAAAGTTGCGATGTTCTTTTTTCACTTCTTAACCAATGATAATTATTTCTAATACACACATAATTTTGAAGAGTAAGGTACGTGTTGGGTTCGAATCCCCGAAGCGAAAACTTCAAACTTTCCACTACCACTGCTACAAAATCTTTAAACCATAGTTCAGATATTTCCTTACAAGAGTAATACAACGTGTGTGTGTTGTACAGCGAGTCCTGCACGTGAACAACGCGCACATGATGTTTGTGACGGGGCTGGAGTTCCTGCCGGTGCGCGGCTACGGGCCACCCATCACCTCCCGCAGCGAGGCCGCGCTGCTTTCCATCTCCGTCGACAACTGTCTCTGCGTTCACTCTCTGCCTTATAGAAGTAAGTGCACATACCATTATTAGCCTATTTCAATGAGGAAGGGATGTTTGGAAAAGTGATAAAAAATGAAAAGTTTTCCATGCAAGTCTGGTGGCTCTGGTGCAATGCCTAAAGACATGGCGTAAGTTTGTTTTAATTATAATGTGTATCGTTGATAAAGAGATACGAAATATAGTTTTCTAATCCAAACTTACACCGTGCCTGATAATAGGAATGCTTTAAAGTGGATCTTTGTTGGATTTTTTTTAATTCACTTTTTTAACATTAAAATTTGTGTTTTTGTTTACAGGTACCGTACCTGCCTGGGTTGCCATCCTACTAATTATATTCGTGTTGTTCTGTACTTTCGCGTTATGTTCCTACATGGGCATTTAACATAAAAAAACACATATTTATTGTATACATAAACAAAATGAAAACTATTTCTTGTAAGTGATCGGGGTTATGTCTAGTGTAATTTTATTCTAATAGGCAATTATGAATATTACGCTCATATACATATTATGTATGTATAAATAGGATTAATTTAATTAAATGAGGTGCAATGTTGCAATGTTTTGGATTTTTATTTTACCCTATTTACAAAATATAAATAAGTACAACAAGTATTTATTTATTTATAATCTTTTGGTCCCCAAAACAAGCCTTATCCTAGCCTGTCCAAGTCATACAAGTAAATCACCTGAATTTTCGACAGGTCTGCCATAAAAACGATGTGTATCTCTGTTCCCGGCTTCAACACCGCCTAGGCATCTTGATTTCCTGAAGTGATAAAGTTTTAACCTGAACTGCCAAATAAATGCCATATGCATTTATCTGGCTTGGCGTCTGGTCTATGTAATGTCTGACATGTGGGCATACATAAAGTATACAAATTACACAATGCAATATAATTTAATAGCATAAAATAATATATTATAGTCTTCAGTATGTAGGTGATATGGACAAGCACAAGCTTAGTGTAGTATATTCAACGGTAAAACTTTTTTAGGTTTCGTTGTGGTAGATGAAAATAATAAATGAAAACTTTTTTCAGAACTTGCATCTTATAAATTAGTTTCAATTTCAAAACGAACTTAAGTAACGTAAAGCAAGAAAAATCACAATTTCTAAACGAAATCTTAAAAGTCAAGTTTACAGAGGAAGCTTTGTTTGACAGATATTTGGTGACGTTTTAAATTCTAAATTTTCGTTTACTGGTTTTGAAATTATTCGTAGTGATTTAGAATTAAAAGAAAATAAGTTTTATGAGTCATATTTGAACTTACAAAAATCCCAATATTTTTAAACAACATAAACATTAAATTATGTAATACGCTTACCTAAAACAACATTCGTAAACGCACATATGAATCAAGCGATTATTTTGGTGTAACAACTGTTTTTGTTTTTATTCGTAAATTACGATATTTTTGGCCTCCTGGTGTTGTAATTGTCCTGGGATTCATTGGATTCTCTACCTAGGCCAGGATTGTGTGTGTACAATGGCAGGAGCGCCTACGGATTGGCAGTTGGGATGTGTGGAGGTGAAGCAAAGAGGAGCATATCTTTTGCAGTCTGGTCAGTGGTCTGATTGCACCTTCTTGGTGGGTGCTGAGCCCCACCAGGTCGTGATACCAGGTCACAAGCTAGTTTTGGCGATGGCGTCACCAGTTTTCGAGGCTATGTTCTATGGTGGAATGGCTGAAAGGAATGATCCTATTCCCATCCTTGACGTGCAACCTGAGGCTTTTAAAGCACTGTTAGAGTGAGTATGTAAAGTGGAAATCATATTTATTACTTACATTCTATTAATATAGCTGTAAAACCCGTACGTTAGCTACTTGACATCTCAAAGCTGATGACCACTATTAGACCAAGGTATTCATCTTTACAGCCTATAATGTCAAAGTACCATGAAGTTAAACTCGTTACTAGAATAAATACAGACTTTTTATGTATCTAAGTACTACATACAGGCTTACATTACCACCAAAATCTATAAAATTAAACTTCCACAGAATAGTTCTAGATCTTTCTATTTAAACTTGACTTCTATTCTTTCTAGATACATATATACGGACAATATAAACATAAGTTCGTTTGACAAAGCCTGTGAGCTGTGTTACGGAGCCAAGAAGTACATGCTACCACATTTAGTGAAGGAGTGCACGAGGTTCCTGTGGTCCGACTTGTATCCGAGGAATGCTTGTCGTGCTTATGAGTTTGCGAGGCTGTTTGAGGAGAATGTTCTTATGGATAAGTGTATACAGGTAATATTTTGTTAACTTTATGTAGAAAATAGACAAAAAATCCTATCATATCAGTATACTATCTTTGGAATGTAATGAAATAGAGTAAAACCAAGCAATGTTGCTCCCATATTAATATAATAAGAACTTAAAACATATTTATAGTAAAGCATAATCTTTTTATTAGCCGAATTTTAAAACCTTTTAGAAACATAATTCAGACACTTTATTCAAATGTGGTTGCTTAATGGTTGAAGCAATGAGAATTTAAATATTCTTTTAAACATTTTTGTATTTAAGGATTACACAAATCCAGGATTGTTATTAAACTGAACTGAAAATGCACAAGACTTTTCACAGAATTAAAAATAGTTGACCTTAAATCTTTGCAAATGAAATCAAAATAAAAAAAATACCCAATCGACTTTATCTTTACACATCTTTCTTTTTAACTAAATCCCAGATAATCAGTACAAACACCAAAGACGTACTAAATGACAGTAGCTTCGAGGACGTTGAACTGAACACAGTGATCACGGTCTTCTCCCTCGACCATCTGAACATAGACAGTGAGCTGGATCTATTTGAAGCAGCCGTACGGTACGCTAAGGCCCAAGACAAGAGGGGCAGTGAGAGAAGTGTGAGCCCACCCTCGGAGAACGGACCACCGAATGAGAAGAGGTCTAAGAGTCCTGGACCTTCAACTTCTAAGGAGAAAGTTAGTGTGAGTGGAATTATGTTTTGAGTTTATATTTCAAATTATTACCTGTCACAACAATGTGTGTAAGGGTATTTTGCTGCTAACAAGTGTGTGGAATGTAGTGATATGGCTAGCCATATAACTGCCTACCATGTTATAGCATGAACAAAACCACTAGGAGACCACACAACACAATAACTAGTACTTCAATAGCTTATTCTGGTCATTAGTTTCAACATTGCCAAGTTCTGCCAAACTCGTTTAGTAGTTTTGCTGTGATTGAGTAACAAACATCCATCCAACCATCCAATCTTCAGCATTTACGATTCGCCTTGTATTTATTGCAGGTTGTGAATGTTGAAAGCAGTGCAGAAAACAGTCCAGAAGCTGTGGTGGAGACTCAGAAGACAAGCGACAGTGATCAACCACTGCCGGGACCGTCGGACGAGAATAGTAAGAAACCAGGTGACATGTTTACCTATAAACTGATACATTACATTATTTATTGTATTTCCCTTATTGCACATAGATAACTTTGTAAGTATACCATGTCCAAATTGCACTGATAGGCTGCAGGTAATTAAATCGACACTTTGTATCAAATTTCACAGGCTTATTTCCTGCTTACTGCATAAGGCAAATGCCGGTCTATTTTAACGTGATGTTGACGCTATAAGACTCGATAGACGAAGACGCGACGAAGACGCGATAAACTCGCCCCTTATTACATGTGACTAAGTTTGCAAGAAATATTAATGTATCGTGTATTTGACACATTTCAGTACTTTTTGTCTGTTGTTTGTATGTTTGTAAAAGTCCCCGCGACACAAGAGCAACTGTTAGTGAGGGAATTGTCTTTTTCAAAACAAAAAGAAAAACTAACTTTCGAGTATAACGTGTTATATTTATTTTCAGATACCAAAGACAACAAGCCAAAGATTCGCAGTGCTATAGAAAAGATCAGGTTCCTGACGCTCACTCCTCAGGAGTTCGCAGCGGGTCCGGCGCGGTCCTCCCTCCTCACGGAGTCGGAGGCCTTCGCCGTCCTCATGAACATACTGTCGAGCAACTCCGATGTGCCCATGCCTAGTGGCTTCTCTATGTGCAGGGTGCCCAGGAAACAGCTGATCGGAGATGGACCTTCATCTAATGTGAGTACTGTACATTTATTAAAATTATGATACCTTTGGCGTAGGCATATTATTATTTGAGTCGTTTAGAAACTAGATGTTCATTATTGGTTTTTATTCTGAGTGGCTTTTAAACTATAAGATATTTTTATTTTATCACTTGCTGTAAAATTGTTTTGAAACTTTTGCATGCCTAAATATTATATAATACATCTCCTAAGAGAAGGCAACTAGGTCCATAACTCGCCCTTGGTAAGTGTGGCCTCAAGGCCTAATCCGTTTCGCGTTTGGTAGTAAACCCTTGCCCAGCAGTAGGACAGTAACGATAATAAAGTGTTTTTTTAGTTACGAAATTAACCAGACATATCTATACATAATTCACGAAATGTAATATTCACAGATGGCGACGCTAACAGTGGACACTCCAAGCCCGGTGATGTTAGAGCAAGTGTTCGGAGCGCCGCAACAACACTTACCGAGCACTGCTCACTACCCACGACCTACACGGCATGAAGGTAACGAAAACATGACATAGTATACAGCGTTCAGAATACCGTCAATCTGGGTAATGTGACATGACATTGTAAACTTTTGTCTTTCCTGAGCCAAGTTTATATATTAAGCCTAGGAATTATGTGCCGTTTAGAAAACTAGCGTTCCGGCCCGCGTCGATTTTAAGTGCTCCTATACACTTCCTGAGGAATCTTCTAACCAAATTCACTTCAAATTCACTTCGCCGTTAAACTAGTAAGTTTGGCGAGTATAAAATAGTTAATAGATTAAGATAAATTGTAAAAGTACAATAAATAAATAAATATAATAAATTTCGACTTTCTACGCTCAGTAGTTTCGGCTGTGCGTTGTCCATCAGTCACTCAGTCAGTCGATCAGTAATGGAAGTTAAATTAGTTATCATTTTGATGTATCAGTGAATATATGCTAAAATAATATTAACAAAACTATTGGAGTCTGCAACAGTACAAACCATTTAATATAACACAGAACATAATATAGAACAAATCTAAATTAAGTGTTTAATATAATGTTTCTCCACAGTGCGCCACTCATCAATGGTACAAGGCCTAATAAACCCGAGTCTGTCGGGCGGGCCGGAGCACTTGGAGCGCCACAGCTCCGACTTCAACAAGATCTACTGCCAGCGCGCCATCATACAACACACGGACTGTCTCAACACCAGCGTGCTGGACTGCTCGGTCACTTTCATGGTGGATAAGAATATATGCCTGCTGGGAGTGCAGGTGAGCTGTCGCTTTACTACCAACGAATTTTGAAATTAGCTGTAATAAGTTACTACTTGTAATTTTGATATTAATTACTACTTTCGTAGCTCAGTTGCTACATCGCTACCATTGCGTTTTGAGGTCGTGAGTTCGATTTTCACGCGGAGCAATTATTTGTGCGATTTATAAATAACTAGCTGACCCGTGCAACTTCGCTTGCGTCACATAAGAGAGAATGGGTCAGAATTTTTCACGTTTTTGTAACTCTTTTTACTGTTACTCTGCGCCTATTGGTCGTAGCCTGATGATAAAAAATATGCTTTTTTTTCACGAAAAATATTCTCAGAATTATTTATATCTCGTAATATATGTAACGAAGTTGCGCTAAGGCATATCCGTCATTAAAACAGTTGCCATGACAACGGAATTTTATTAATTCAATCTCGCGACTTCGTTCGCCACCTGAATTTTCCCGGGAAATGCGTCATTTTCCCGGGGTAAAAAGTAGCCTATGTCCTTTCTCGAGTATCAAAATATCTCCATACCAAATTTCATGCAAATTGGTTCAGTAGTATAGGCGTGATTGAGTAGCAGACAGACAGACAGACAGACAGACAGAGTTACTTTCTCATCTATAATATTAGTATGGATTGTTTTGGGTCTAATTGTATTTTGTGTTCATTGTTTGTATGTTTGTGAAAGTCTTTGCAACACAAAAGTGCGGGAGCTGTTCTAAATAAAATTGTTGGTACATTCGCGTAATTTCAAAGTCCTCATATTAAAATCATGAATAAAGTATCCGGAGTTTTCTAACGCTTGAAGCGTTATAATATGTAACTAGGTAGTGTACTGTCCTTGGATCCTGACTGATTACTGTCTAGGCGATTTCGTAGGAAAACAGTATGTATAAGTATTTTGTAGTCAATACTCTTAAGCGCTGTCTCCACGAGCGAGAGAATCGCGGCGATATTATCGTCGTGCCACGTATTTCTATACACTCTGTATGGAACCGTCTCCACACGGCGATAATATTGCCGCGATGCGACGAGTGTCAACGAGCGTGCGAAACGTCAATACATCGTCGCTAGTCGGCCGCGACAAGCAGCGGGTCCGCCGCGCGATCGCGACGAGCGCGCGGCGAGCGCGCTGTCAAATGCAGCAAATGTCAAATCATTTATTTTCAATGTTGCCTCTTGTTTCGAGAAGCTTTTTAAACAAGGAAAACGCGGGGATACCGTTACGAGTCGCCGCGGAATCTCTGCGATTCCGTTACGACTCGCGACGATACGCGGCGGAATTATCGCTCGTTCGTGGAGATTGTCCGACGATACAAGGGCGGACTCGTCGCGATTCTCTCGCCCGTGGATACAGCGCCTTTACCAGTGAAAAATACGATTGACTAACAAAATCAGTCAGTTTTGACCGGTTAAGGGTTTTGACTTCAATATATAGTGCTCATTCACGTTGACTCGCGGGCGCGGTGGCGGGCGCGGTCGCGAAATATCAAACATATGGCGTAGTTCCCAAGTGTTCACGTACAAACCGTTCGCGCGGTCTAAGTCGCGGGCGAGCTAGCGGTGTCGCGCGCTCGCGGCAATATCAAACATATGGCGTAGTTCCCAAGTGTTCACGTACAAACCGTACGCGCGGTCTAAGTAGCGGGCGAGCTAGCGGTGCCGCGCGCGGCCCGCGTGGCGCGCTCGCGTCAATATCAAACGCGTGAAGATGTTCGTGTGTGTTCACGTCGAACTAGCGGTGGCGGGCGCGATTCACTCGCGACGTCAAGTAAGTTCAGCCAGTTTGAGCCGGTTTGAGCTTGTTAACGCCTGGCGGCCAACGTGAACACAAATCGCCACGTCCCCGCGCTCACGACCGCCACCGCGCCCGCGAGTTCCAACGTGAACAAGCACATAGACTACTACTCTAGTCCTATACCGAATTTCGCCTTTCACGTGCATTGAAATGTGTGTTAGGTCCCGACGCAGGCGCCGAGCGAGGAGGGCGTGTCGCTGGCGGGCGCGGGCGGCGCGGGCGGCTACTGCGAGCTGCTGTACGCGCACCTGCTGGACGCGGACGGCGCGCGGCTCACCTACACGCACTACACCAACCGCGTGCCCTACCGACACCTGCTCGACATCATGTTCAACCGACCCGTCTACATACAGCGGAACAAGGTACGGAGGCTTATTACAACTGTTAACTTGAAAGAAAATAGTTTTTATTTTGAGCAAAGAAAATTGGGATCTTGGAATTCCGCTAGTGAAACGCCTACAGACTCCAAACAAACCTCACATACAAGTCGACTATAGATGATATTGACAGTCCAACATCTGTCCCTTTATTTCATCATAACAGAAAGACAGACATTTTTTTTATAAGAGACAGGGAAAAGTTTCTGTATTATGTGATATCATTAACATCGAAAAAACTAATTATTTGTGTATTTACACCTGATTGAAACAAGGGCTAAGAAAGCAAAAGCGACAGAAATTATCTTTAAACAATTCACAGATAAAATTATTTTAAACTTAACTTAGCTTACTTTCTTAAACATTAAAAACTGAGCCAATAATATGTTCTTACATAAAAACAAAAAATAACTCTGTCAAAAACCTTTCATATAAATCACCCTTTTTTCTTCTCACAGGTGTACAAAGTAGGCATAGTGTTCAACAAGATGGGCTGGTACCCGATGGGCACGTGTGCCCAGCAAGTGGCCGCCGAGTCCGTGTTCTTCAACTTCGGCATCGGACAGAGTTCGGACTCAGTTCGCGACGGACTCATTCGGTCCATCATCTTCACCTACTAGCCCGAAATGTGCCGATGTCGGCCCTGTACTGATCTTGTTATACTTGTCGATTGATGCCTCTCAACCTACGCTTTGATATTGAGAAATACTTGTAGAAAATTTTTGGTACTTTTGAAATTCTTTGATATTGTAAATTTTCGTGTATTGCGTATTTCGCGTCGTAGTTAAAATTAACAGTAAATGAAGTGATTAGGGATTTTTTATGAGATTGTTTTCAGAGATAATTAAGTTCTGAGTTTTAATTTGTAGAAGTTAACATTTCAAAATGTTATTATTATCAGTCGTTGGATGAAATAAGTTGTTTTGTTACATAATTGAAAAAGGTGTCTGTTGACAAGGTGTATGAAAAAACAGGTGTTACACCAAAATAAAGAAAAAATGTAAAAAAATAACATCAAAAAAGTGAAAAGTAATTAAAATTGTGGAGTCAGTGTGGCGGGTACCAAGATCTTGATAGTTTTGATGTATAATTTGTTATTTTGATAGTTTGTCTAAATTGTGTAGTTATTTCCCAATACGAAGGAGGTTGAGATCCATGTATAATGCATTAGCTGGCTTACTACATAAGTCATTATGCTTAGATGTAAAATTTAATAAGTGGTTATATTCTGAACGTGAACGTTCCTAAAATCGTAAAACGTGTCCTATTTCTATCATAACTATGTTTTTATGGCGCAACGGTAGTGTATGCGACTGTCGCGGGTTCGAGTCTCGTCGCGACAAAAAAATATTGGCAAGTTTTTGTGACAAGAAATTTGAAAATCTGACATTTGCAAAATTAGGTTATGTTTGTATATTTAGCTATACTTAGGCCGTTACAAACGTGCGAACTACGTCATAGTTAAAATAATCATATGAATGTGACAATGTGTAGTGATTGAGAGACTCTGATAAAATGACATGACTTAGTTCGCACGTTTGAAATGGCGCGAGTATAGTGCGTCACTTTATGATTTTTCTTGTCTAGAATTGTTAGAGTGTGTGTAACGCAAGTATGAGAGAATATTTTGCCAGTCAATTGCAGTGCAGTGTTATTAATAAGGTTTTGTGTGTCGTTCTACAAGCTAAGCATTTGTTTATACATTCCTAGTGTAACTGGTTATGAAATATTATAGTATCAATAGGCAAATAAGAAAGTTTTGTTTCAAATACTTTTATACAAAGATTTTGAGTTTAATGTTAATACTACATAGGAAATATGATTATGCAGATACCTTAACAAATTGTCGCCTTAAGAACTTCCTCCTTTTTTGTAAGTCGGTTAAAATAAGACATTTCACACATTGACATGAGTTTCGGGCACACAAGTTCTTGCTTTTTAAAGGGTTTACTGCAAACATCGAGTAATACAAGATAAAAAATGCGCTATTGTTTAAATCCTGAAATCGTATTATGTATTTCTATAAATCTACTTTTCTCAGTCATAACTTTTAAACTTTCGCGTTGCATGTTTATTATATAATAGGATACAGTCAGCCTGCGACCGCGGCGATTGCAACCTGCGCCGCAACGTCAGGCATTTCAAGGTAAAATGCGTGTTCGCGTTAATTCCCGTATCCTATTATATAATAAATACTATTCTCAGTATTGTATAAAGTTTTTATACTTGTAATTTCGGTGTCGCTGTAATTTTTATACTTATCCCGTTTCCGGGATTATGTTTCTCTGATGTGTAAAAAATAAATCGTGTACGGACAATCTTAGCTTGTAATGTTTGTTAAAAACGTATTTATTAAAGATATTTTTGATAAGATATTGTTGTATTTTTCTTTAAAATATTCTCTTATGTGTTAATACTTTTTTGTTTTGAAATGTATTTTAATATATATGTATGTGTTCAGTACTACCTGCCTAAACATTTGTCTAACCCCCCGGTTTCTGTGTTACATTAGACGTTAGTTTATCTATTCAATAGCGTTTTTTATATGATTTTAAACGTTATTGAATAGATAAACTACCGTTAAATGTACCTCAAAAACCGGGGGTAAATAGGTTTATGATTTTTGTGATCTAGCTGGTCGTTTCTAGGTTCGTAGCACTGCGCAGTTTGGGGTCATAGGTTTGATAACCAGATATTCACCGTTAAGAAAATGAGGTGGCACATCTAAACAAAAAAAAAATTTTTTTTAACTGTGGACTATCATCTTATGGTATGTTCAACATGGTTATTGTATGATCAATAGCCCCTTATGTGTAAAACAAGAGATTAATTATTTATATCTCTAATATATTCTTGTCGTTACGTTTTAATACGTCATTCGAGTTAACGATTATGTGTCATGACGAACGTATCGGTATTACAAAACGTAGATAACTAATTAAGTGACTGTTAACTAGAAGTGCTATAAGATTGTTGTAATTAATTGGGTATCTGACGTTCATTGGCATTTTCCATGAAGAAGACCTAAGTATATGGACTTTTGAGTACAATTCTAATTATGTCGATAGTAAATTATTAGTGTCCTAACGATTGCATAAAATGGACTAGAATTACTAAGTAATATTTATTTTCTGGTATTTCTATGGTGGATTCTGAGCATATTGTCGAAGTGGGTTTCATTCAATACAATACACATTTGTGTTAACTAACTTTATTCCCAGGCATTTAGAGCACACTGCAGGCGAAGAAATAGTCTTTAAAAAGGCAATAAAACAAAGTAAAATATTTTTCATAACATTTATTAATTACATCAAAACAAATAACATAGTTGATGACCGCGGCGCTCGGCAAGTGCCCGCTTAGACCGACTAGAGATCTGTTCATACCTCCCTCACTTGTCCAAAGAAGATAGTTCCGTCATAATACAAGTTTTACTCACATTTCATAAATATTAAACTAAACAATACACTTTAATAGCGTTAACCAAAGCACGCTCAGCGCGATAAATTCATCAAAATATACAAAAATTAAAAATGTTCAACTAAAATTGACGATCAACTATCTTCTTACAAAATTGACGTAACAGTTTTTAATTGATTTATTTTATTGTTAAATGGAAGACGAAAATAACTAAAATGTGTGATGTATGTTTAAATAGAAAAACTTATGATACACTGAAAGCATTTTACAGGAAGACTGGAGATTCTAATAGATTTTTTCGAAAGATATAATTTTTTTGTCAATGCGCTATAAATAATTGATACCTTGATTTTTCGATATATGTAAGTCTATCTTTTATTTGGCAGACTGTATATATCGATAAAACAAGTTTCATAATAAGACTACAGTTAATACAATTTAATAACATTATTTTTTATAAATATTTGATTTGTTAAGTTAAAACATTTCTAAGCGCATTGACTTTATAATGATCAACATTTAATACATTTTTGGTCAGTGAATATATTTTACAATTGTTATACAATATGTCTGTATATTGAAGGATCTCCTAAACTCGGCATCCAGCAAATACATTAGTACAAAATGTTAATACATAAGTTTGTATACAAATATGTATATATTCTGTATATGAATAAAACTGCATTGTGGTCCCTGATTGAAATACTGTGTACAATGTATATTTTTACTATTTATATTAATTCTAATATTGCCATAACTCTATTGTGGGTATTTGAAAAATGTTATAAAAGTCGTTGACATATTTTTTTAATTACGTTTAAATTTGAGTTATGGCAACACTACGGTTTGGCTCAAATCACACCGCTATTTTGCACGACGAGGCGGTAACCATGGCAACGCATATTGTTTACGTTGTCATGGTGACCGCGTCGCGTGGCTCACATAGCAACAAAGCCGTGTTGTTGGCCCTCGTCGAGCAGAAGGCACGCGTCATCCTGTCGGCCTAAACCAATCGTTGAAACTCCATCGATATGCTTCACATACACTAACATATACCTACGTTTACATTTATTTAAATGGCACAAATATGTAGCATTCGACTCTATAAAAACTCAATTAATAATAAATGTTCATAACATAATTTTAATATACTCTTTGCTCTAACATCACATCAGTACAAATCCTTACTTAACAACTACGATGATTAATATGTATATTCAGTTATATATATCACAATCATATACAACATAAAAAAATATAATTTACACTATAGAAGTGGTCACACAAAGATCATTTTCGTTGTGAACGTAGCCTGTCGTTTAAAGCTGTATAATTTCGATATTTTGTTAATATTAAAGGAAGCTGTAGACGGGTAGTTGTATGTATATTACGGGCACGTATTCGCACGTGTACGTGAAATGCGAGCACCAAGCATTTTATACGGGGACTTGTTTTATTTACTATATAAATGAGTGCCGAATTCAGTCGCTTATCTGTTAAAATAAGCAAGTGTTTTAAATATTTTGAACTTTTGAATAAGTTAAATTAGTTTCGATGTTCCCAATAAAAAAACTGGAAATAATTATCTATTAGGGGCCATAAAATCGTTGCCTTTTTATGTCTGTATATAGACAATTACCTTTAAGGCTTTCAAATCGTTGAATTGAAATACTCATAGGCCAGACTGCTTATTAAAAATATTCGAAAATATATTTAGTTTCAACTACCCGTCTTTTTTATATTAGTAGCAATGGTTTTAATTTAACTAACCAATAGAAATATCCAGAAACATAAAAGATATTTTTCATAATTTTTTTTTTTTTCGAAATTACGTCATCATTTCGTATTTTTTCTGTAATATTTTATTAGTTAGTTAATCATGAATTCAGTGAAAAGAAATGATAATAAGTTCCAAGACATTCTGAAATTACAGTACGAATGAAATTTGAACGTTTTGAACCGTGAGATGGTTGATTAAGATTCAAGCAAGCGTTTGGTTATACCCGTTTTGATAAAGCAAGGGAGAACTTTTATTTAACCTTTACACACTAACGTTTTATATACAAGACAGTTTTATTTCTTGCCCATAAAATGTGACTTGTTTGATAAATAATGGTAAAATTTAACTTGGTTATTGTACAATATTAATGTAGTGTTACATGTTTATCTATAGGTCTTTCACGTAAATATGGCTGTACTGATTTGGTTAAAATGTGGTAGAGTGATAAATTATACGTTGTAGAAAAATATAGTTACTTTTTAGTATAAAAATATTGAGAGACTGATAAACCAAGTGAAATTTCTCCACAACACATATTGTGGGCATGAAATTGAAATGTTGAGTATATAAATCGTTTGCAGTGAAAAGGTCAAAGGCCCCTTTAAAAACACATGCTATAAGATCCCAGATTTGAAAGGCAGTTATATTATATTATCATGTTCAAAATTACTGTAAATTGATGTTGATGTTTGACTGATGGTACGGATTGATTCAATCCGTCAATTGTCGTCAATTGGCGTCAATCAACAGGTACAGCTCACACAACTGCAGTACGCTGTCCAATTGTGAGTTCGCATTATATTCGCGCAATCTGACGAAGAAATTATAATTACAACTTTAGTTTTATTATCATTTCTTAACACAATTATGGTGAAGTAACGATATAATAATATATTTTTTTATGTAACCCATTTATATCCCACTGCTGGGCAATGAGGGTAATTTTTGAAATAATAGATATTTTTTAAACAAGATGGAAGTCCCAAATATTGTATACCTACTTTCTTGGTACCGAAAAACCTCCTTAAAATATCGGATTCGTGTCTTAATAATGAAAAAAGCCAAATTTCTATAGTTAAATATGTCCAGTAATTATTATATTGATACTTCACCATCAATTCAAGGTCCGTGGTGGGGAGAGGGGTTAACAAACATAAATACTCTAACGTGACCATATTTACAATAATTCGATAACCGTGCGTACACATACGTTTCATTCCACACCTCTCTGATGCAATACATACATAACGAATTTGTGCGATTTGAAATCATTGTCCAAATTGTAACGGTACTATAATCGGGTCAATATTAGATCTAAAGTTACAAATTTCACTACAATATACGTCCTGATAAATAAATATATTTGTTACACAATTCGCAATGATCCCAAACATTAATACAAGTGTTGAAACAATGTTTTGCCCTGTAATACTGAGTCACATGATCTATTAATTGACCTCCAAACACTTTTAAGTTCTGAGTACACGTATCATTCACACAAAACGTCCGGAGATTATATTTTCTAGTGTCTACATATATTCTACGTTGACATCCATTAAAAATTCACATAAAAACTGCTTTGAGCCCTCGACACAAGAAATGCATTCAGTAGGCAAATAGTCCCGTATGTCTCGAATCGTCACGAAACGTCCCGAGCGAGCACGACGCGCCCCACTTTACACTGCAATAAATAAAATGTCGTTTATTTTTTAATAAAATAAAAATGTTATTTATTTATTGAAGCGTGTGTTATGTTAAACAAAAGTTATCCAAACCGTTCAAGATACTTGGATTACCTTTGGGTACAAAATTTTGATTTGTGCCAAAATAATGTGTGGAAACGAAAATTTGGAAAAAATTGCAGCAATATTTGGTGGCCAAAATACATTGTAAATGTACTAATCTACTGCAGTTAATATAAGAATGTTTAACAAATGAGGTGTTAGGAACGTCGCGTTGGCCCGAACTCACTGTCGATACAAAACTATTCTACGCCCTGACTTTATACATATTTACAAGATCACTGAAGTGAAAGGCCTATCTAAACATACACTTACAACTATCGCGCTATTATAAAATTACAGTAGTTTATCACTTATTTGACTTTATATTACCTAAATACTACACAATCAAAATTACTTAACACAAAATAAATCCATCTTGTTTTATAAATCAAACGCATGCAAGGTTCAATTCAACCAAAAAAAACAAATCAAATCGTGTCAAAATTTCTTAAAAACCACACATTTGAGATATAAAACAAGAGGGTAAATAGATAAATAATTTTAATCGTATAATGATATGCTACCATCGAATTAGTAAAGAGTTCGGAGCATCGCAACTTGACTAGTTATAGTATACATCCATGTACTCACCTTGGTCAAAAGTGCTAGGGTTTATGTAGGACAGTAGGTCTTGGTCTGACATGTCAGTGAGACCTTGGACCGGCGCCGTCATTTCCTGGGTGACAGCCTGCGAGACGGCCTGGCTGACCGCCTGCGACACGGCCTGGGTCACAGCCTGGGAAACTGCTTGCGACATGGCGACTAGAGGCGTCTCTGCCGCAGGCTCCGCAGGTGGCTGTGATTCGTTCGTCTGCATGGTCTGCATGACCCCAGTACTCTCAGTCGTTAAGATATTCGCCGTGTTGATAGCCGACGTCACTAAAGCATTCATTGTCGTATCCGAAGTTAAGATCTCCGCTGCAGCATTGAGGATCATGGACTTGACAGCCGCTGGGGGAGTCTTCACGGATGTGAGTTGCACCTGGTCCTGAATCATCATGAGCTCGTCTTGAGCAGGTCCGGGAGGTAGTACTATCCTCTGTGAGCTGTCACACAGCATGCTGGGAGATACTTGAGGGTTGAGGATCACGTCCGGTGGCATATTCGACGTCGACATTGGCTGCAGAAGCTCAGCTGTTTGATTTCTGTTCACCACTGCAGCGTTTGGACTGAGAAGAACGTCTGACGCGTGAGAAGCAGTCGAAGGAGACGTTGAAGATCCAGACAGATGGTCATCTACCCTCGAGTTGACCAGCTCGTCTAACTTGCTGGAGTCAGGTAAGATGGCGGCTGTAGCCTTCATAGCGTCTTCTACTAGAGTAGTGATATCAGCAGTCTGTCGCGCCATGCGATGTTCTATCTGACTGGTGCCCATCTCCAACTTAGTGATGGCACCGAAAGGATTGAAGCTCTCCTCTCTATTCCCTTGCATCTGGTTGTACACCATCAGTCTTTGTTCGTTGCTCTGCATCACGGAGGACTGCATGCTGGAGTCAGTGATCATGAGTTCTGGGTTCATGACCTTCATCTCAGGCGCGAGGGGGTCGACGGACTTGGAGGAGATGAGCTGTCTCATGGGGTCCATGGGGAGGATGGGTGGGTAGATCTGCGCGTTGTTGTCGTCCGTGTTGAAGATGGCTGCGGTGACGGTCTCCACCATCTTGTCCGTCTGCACTTGGTTCTGAATGGCTTGCAGCTGTTGCGTGAACGACGCGAGGGGGGAGGACGGCTCGCTCTGAGCTGATGTCGATGGAGACAGTTTCATGCTGTCGTAGCCGTAGCTGACCTGGAGGTAACGTTAGATTAGTAAAAATCCTTTTAAGTTACATAATTAAATTAAAGTTTATCCTCAAAATAACTTCAAAGATGTTCTCCAATCTTCTAACTATCTCTACTCTAAAAATTACGTCATTTTGTTTGATAGAAGAAGGACAAACAATCATGTGGAAACGAACTTCCTTTTGAACAGAAATATGGTATTTGTATTTACCTGTGACTGCGAGTCCCGAGACATCTCAGACTTGAGCCTGAGGTCTACGATGTTCAAGTCCTCGGGCACGGCCATCATGGGCTTGTCCTCCTCCGCGCTGCACGAGTCGCCGCCGTCCACCAGCGAGTGCTGGCTCGACTCGTCCGCGGCCTAGCAACAACATACATTAGCTCTTAGTCATTTATGTTAGTGTATTTTACATGGCTAACGAATGTTTCTGATAATATTGACTGCAACCCGAGCCGACTTTTTAAAAGTACGTCTCAGCTGACATACCCCTGAGCGGCCATTCATCTATTGAATGTCCGTACGAAAGGTGAATTAATCCATTGATTATTTACTAATCAGTCTGTGGAACTGCCTATAAGTGGCTGAAATGATTGAATTGAAGCGTCTGTTATATGCTGTTCTTCGTGACTCACCTCGCTCTTGAGTCCGACGGGCGAGTGCGGGTCGGGCACGATGAGGGAGGGCCGGCGCACGGGCAGCGCGGGCGGCGGCATCATGGCGCCGCCCCACAGCAGCACGGGCCGCGCCTCGTCCCCGCCGCCACCTGCACAAACATGCTCTGTAGTCTCCGCCTTCACCGCTCCCTACTGCCCTAATACTCCGCTTTGACTGGACGCTTGCGAGTGACGGAACTTAAGAAAAAATATAACTCGGCAAATTTCACCACCGTGTGACTCGAATTGTTCAATTTTGAAGGTGCAATTTTTGTGCTAAATCTTTTTTTACATAAAATAAAATTTTACTAGATTTGAGTGCAACTTTAAAACTGAAATACAAAAACGAATAAGGCTGAGAAACCTACATAATTTTGACCTAAATAAACCTATTTGTGAAATAAAGTTTAAAGGAAAACTATGCTCGTGTACAAAAAATTACATGTGATTAAAAGATCCCCTGAATTCAGAATTTCCTTTGAAAACAAAAAGTACACCACAAACACGACTGGCTATAAATTCTTACTAAAAAAATAAAGTTCGAAACTGAAACAACACAATTTTTATCATCCCCAAACATTAATGGCTTCATCTGCCATGAGAACAATTATTTTTTTATCAAAAATATACCTTATTGTCGTGTTTTAACCCACATTTTAATTTGTTCACCCCATAAGATATAAATTCGTAATTTCAGTCAGCTAAACAAATCCTACGGGCCAGTTAAAGCGGAGTCCTATATAAAGTACATAACAGGGCATATATTCGGCACGTATAAACTATTGTGGGATTGTAGAGTCTGTCCTAGGGGAGCAGTGTCACTGAGAAGTGAGTTCTGTGTGTATGTGTATAGAGCTCGTTTTTCATTTCTTCTTCTTTTTTGTATGTGTTTGAGTTTTCTCTGTACGGTCTGTATGTGTTCAGTGTGTGTGATGGTTACGCGTACAAAAACTATGATTAAAAAAAAGTAATTCAATAAATTAAAAGTTAATTTCTGTTAAAATAAATTAGAAAATTAAAACAAAAATGTGATTTTTAGTATAGAAAAAAAAGAAAATTCAACAACAAAAGTCTTCATTTAGCTAGTTCGAGTTTTGTTATTTATTATGAATGTGCTCATTGTGATTGTATAATGTGTCGAGTGTATGTATCAATGTGAATGATGTATTGTTTGTGAGCCAATGTATGGCTGTTCGTGTATCTTGTGTGTGCGCGTGTGTGTGCCAGTAGGCTGGCGGCGTGTGTGCGTGCGTGAGTGCGTGTGTGTCAGTACCGTGCTGGCGCGGGGGGGCGGGCAGCGGCGGCGGCAGCACACTCGCTACCTAGACAGACCTAGCTTGAACAGAAAGGGAAAAAAGAAAGAGTACGCCATTTGCGCATCAGTCGTTTCTTCCAAATTTCTCTATATTTACAATAACTTTTTATTGTTATAACCGGATAGTTACTTACATGCTACGCGTTAGGTATAAAGCAACATATTCTGCGAAGCTTGTGTATCCCTCACGCCTTTATCATTCTGAGTTAAGCCGACGACTGTACAACATGCAATGGACTTTGCTAGTCAGTCAGTCAAATAGTACTAGAAATCAGCATGCATTAATATTACTACATATTTCTTTACTTGGCTCATTTTTCTGTGTGCTCAAATAGTACTAATGCTCGTTGTCATAAGTAATAAATGCGTTAGCGATACATATTATTGTCTATTTAATTCTAATATTGAAAGCAAATTTTGTATGATTTATTATTCACATTGTATTATTATGGTACATTAGAATTATATGAAGTTAGTACATTGACAAAGATGCGAGGGCCTATCAAAAATTTGATTCGTTTAAAATATTTGCAGGTTTAAAACATAATTCTTGATAAGATTTTTAATGTGTGTGTTTTTTGATAGGTCCTTGCATTCGAAATATATTAGTATCAATTGACGAAAAGCAATATTAGATTATAAGCAAATATGTGTTTTGCAAGCGTATCAAGCAACAATTTGTGTGACACATAACATTAATGGGTTCACCAACCAATTCAAAATGTACAGACGAAAAAAATACCACCATTTAAATTAAAATTTTCTATAACTTGGCGGAAACACGAAGTAATTTTTAATGACTTTTACAATTTAGAAAAAAATACATTTACATCAATATTTTATATAATTTCAGCTCAAAATCAAAAACATTTTGACATTTTCGACAAAATAAAAAATACAAAAAATATTTTTTAAGAACATTTCGTCGTTTTTATGTATCAATGGATAAAGCATTGCATTATAAACAGCAATTTTGTCTGCTATTACAAGCTGAACGTTAGTTCGTGCGTACATTGAATGAACGACATTACACAGACGGCACCAATGATCTCGTGATATATGCGGATGCGTTTCTTAATGTCATTTATTTGTATATGTGTATTAATAAAACGAACTGTAATTTTAATTTTAGTAATGAGTGTCTATAATCAAAGTAATAGGATTCCTGTTTGAACGTTTAGGTACGGAACCCTTAAAAAGTTTTTTGTTTTTGTTATACAGTAATTTATTTTGTACATTCCTGTATAAACTGTGTAACTGTATTTATTCAAAGGTGGTTTTAATAGTTATTGAATCTATCTGAAATAATTCTTTCTAAGGCTAAGACACGCGGTGGTATGTGGAGCCAAGGTAAAGTAATAATTACTAAAATTTATTATTATCGAAAATGACAACAATTTCCAAAAACCTATTTATTCACTGTGTTCTTTAAATATTCTTATGTACCTATTCTGTGTGAAAAGTAATAATTACTAAAATTATCATCATCGAAAACTGTAATATCCAAAAATTTACTCATTTTTGTATTTTTTCAATATGTATTGTGTGTGACATTAAAAAACGTTAATAAAGAACAGCCAAGCAGTGTGTGTGAGGTGTTTGAGCGCGGCGGTTACCTTGCGTGTGGTGCTTGGTGGAGTGCAGCGGGCCGGTGTCGAGCGCGGGCGGCGTGAAGTAGAAGGAGTGCGGCTCCGAGGCCTTGCCGCCCGAGCGCACGAACAGCTGCACCGCCACCGCCTCCGAGATGTCCGCCTGGCGGTACGCCGGCACGCAGCACACTAGGTGTGTCTGGACAATACAGTACTTATGAGTCCAGTTGCAATAAAAATATAGAATGGTAGATCCTTGATTTGGTTGAAGCGTTATTGCAAAAAAAAAGTAAAAGAAATAGGTTTTGATTCTCCAGAATTGCTTTATGTGAAAAGAAAATTCGAGTCGACATTGGGAAATATATATTTTTTAAAATACCAAGTTTAAGTATATAGAAATTGAATTCACATATAGCCAGAATAAGTTTAAAATAGTTTAAATTAAGGAGAAATCATAAATGCCACAAAAAATTAGCCACAGAATAGTCTCATTAAAAAGTGTTCTGAACTGAACTCTCTTCTAAAGACAGGACACATACATGCTGCTAAATAGACCATTTTGGTTTAGATATAGAAAAAAAAATGTCAACGAGAATCTTAACTACATCCATTATAAACATAATATATGTATTATAGTTAAAGTAGATGTAACACTTACTTGTTGTAAAAACTCTTTGTCAGGCGTGACCTCCTCCTCCCAGTGCGTCCTGCCGTCGAGCCGCTGACAGAACACCACCCTGGTCTCCTTGAGGAAGTTCTTGCCGAGGAGGTACAGCTCCAGGCCGCCGGTCGCCGGGCAAGACACGAGGGACTTTCGACATACTTCCGGCACGCCGGGCGGTTGAGCTGGAAGGAGAGGAAGAGTTTAGTGATAATGACAGCTATCAATGATAAGTGGTTGTCTTTTGTAAGGTTAGATGAAAGGTGGAAAAATAAATTGCGTATCTCTCTGACAGTTCTGCTCTGGAGAGGCAAAGGTGACAAGGAAGATCCATTAGTCGTTGCAATAAAGATTCATAAGATTGCTTGATATACAAAACTGCAACGCATGCATTAGCATAAGTTAATCCTGTCATAAGGTATAAACGACTGTCACCCACAAAATGTGAGGTAATAGATAGAAACTAAATGAGACCAAAATCTATCTTCCCACATTCTTCAGCATACTGCCTCGGCAGTCGAAAATATAACAGAAAACAAGTACTTAAGTAATTCCTAGAAATGTTGAAGACTTACTTAAAAAAAATAGAAGAATAAGCATATGGACATAATTTTAACCCATTTATTTTTGTTACACATAAAGAAACACCACGAATACAGAACTTAATAACAAGTACTTTTTATTGGTACTTACTGCATATGATAGGTGTGGAGCAGACTTGCAGCGTCTCGGGATGTCCGGCGGCGTTGATGATGTCGGTGCGGAACACCATGCGACAGCGCGTGGACTTCTTCTTGCCGCGGGAGATGTGCGCGCCCGTCGAGCCCGCCGACGAGCTCAGCGCTTCTCCGAACCTGTGCTCCACGTCCACGTTGCGCTCCTACAAGAAGTAAGAAAATATGTTTCTTTTATGCTCCTATTTTTGGAACTATATAGGCATGCCTATAAAGTTTTTTATAGTAGTACTATCTGTTATTCTAGATTTTTTAATAGCTACTTCTGCTAAAATAACTAGGAGAGGTGAGAATATATCGCTACAAAATGATATGCAGTGAAGACCAAAGCGAAAATTATAAAGTCTTCGCTTCCAGAATAAGAGGAGTGCTAAACCCACAAACTTATTTGTAGACATTAAAGGGTACCTACCAAAAAAAAATTACTAGAAATAGCACTTTTTTTATAAATTTGAATATTTTAGAGCATCAACAGTAGATCTTCGTATTTAAGTTTCAATAATATTATAGATTTTTTTTTTTATATAGTACTTCCAAACTTCGTGTCAGAACTCAATATACATCAAGAAGTCTATAAGAAGTTTTACCTTGAGTATTCCAACGCAGTCGCAAGTGACCTGCCAGTGCTTGGCTGGCTCCAGGTCTATCTCGATGATGACGGTGCCGTCGTCCTTGCGCTCCTTGCACGGCGTCGAGTTCTTGCCGGACACGCGGCACGCCTGGTAGAACATGTGCGGCGCCACGCGACCTGCGTCTGTACCTATGTATACCTGAGGAGATCATTACTGTTAGAGGAAATGTAGTTAGATGCCTTTTGATAAGGACTAATACTGTATGTTTACCGTACAATTTTGTACTAAGTGTGTCTAGTAGTTGAAAGTTCTGGATAAAAAAACATTATTATTGTTTGCCTCGTAACTACTCTGTAATTCTTGTATATTGCGGAGAAAATAAATTTGTTTATTTATTATTTAGTTGTTAAAAGAGGGCTAATTTAAGGGTTTGTGCTTCATGTATGTTAAGGATAGTGAAATGTTATTTACCTGCAGCACCGCCGGTTTATCATAACCAACTAATTTGACTATTGGGAATCCATTCCCAGAGTTGTCTTTGACAGCACCACGGCTGCCTTCAGTCTGATATCTGCAACAAAACATACAAAATCATTACAAATCCGTACAAGTCAATGGACACGAACACTTAATTAATTTATACAGTTTGTAGCATACCTTGCTCTGTGTTGTGTCTCAGGTTGGCACAGTATCTGTAGCTCGACAGTACCATCCCTCGACCGGCCGGACAGCGGCGCGGCCAGTCCCGGCCTGCCTCCCTGTGCCATGGCGGCCAGCGCCCTCTTCCTCGCCATCACTAACTTGCCTCCGTACTTTCCTCCCAGTTTGCCTCCTAGCTTGCCCCCCGCGCCGACTAATTTCCCTCCTCCGGGATACTTGTTGGCGAGTTTTCCCCCACTTCCTAATTTGCCGCACGATCTGTACGGGTCCTGGAACCTCTTGCCTGCAGTGTCTGCTATGTTTGGACTAGATATACTGCACCCCGCTCTCATTCTGCAATAGATCAATAGCAATATGAAATTTTATGCTATAGAGTTAGGACATATTTAAAACCATGATGCGCTAAAACCTTATAATCGAGTTGACAACAAATATAATAATGTAAAGGCACAATGAACACAGAGCGACATAGCGTTGTAAGTAACCATAGTGCGGCACACGTACACAACATGTACAGGACAATTACATGCGGTGATCATGCGGTTTCATGAATATGCTCGTGATACTGCAGTGTTACATCCTTTCACACACAAATGTACATCATTATCCAATTAGACACTACACGTCTAGGTGATTACCATCGTATGGACACTCTGGAGTCTCCAGGAACCCAAGCGAGCCAGGAGCCCACGTGTTAGGAACAAGATGAATTTAGAATCTCAACTCACGACTTCCTACCTTCGATGATCAAAATTGGCTAACAAAAATGCAACATACACGGGAGCGGGTAGGGGCGGTGCTGAGTTGTCGGGCGGGGCGGGCGCGAGCGCGGTGCCGAGCTCCGCGGCGCCCGCTGCGCCCGTGGGGAATGCGTACGCGTCGTTGGCGTCGTCGCATTCTAGTTTAACCGCCGCTTCGCTCTCGCCTCGTCGCCGTTTCGAGTCCGGGTGTTCCCACTCCTCCAAAGTGTCCGACAATCTGCACACGCCATCAGGCTTTAGTTAAATTTTGAAGTTAGCCCACCATGGGTGCTGTTAGTTCAGTCGGTCAGGTCGGTTTAACGCCAATGAGTCGATGAGGCGTGCCCGGGTGCATTTACGAGTACATTGTCGATGAAGAGTATACGAAAATCGGAGAATATCTTTTAGTATAGAAAAGCGATGTTGCCAGATAAATGCTCATAATTATATCAAAGAAAACAGTAGTTTAGTCAACGTATGAATCGCCAAAAGCCGAGCGCTTGCACCACAAACAAAAGCAGGTGACTTATCAAACCATTCATAGATCGCAGCCGAAATAAAAAGGCGTGTGTAAGTTTATTATCAAAACGGACCGGTAGAGATAATGTGTAGTCGTGTGTCGGCCACGTGCGGCGAAACGTGCCAAAAATATACACCCAAACATGTGGTGGCTCGCGACCTCACCCACAGATATCGTGCTAGAACTAACTCTTAAATTGGAGCACTTTAATAAAACTAACAATATCACGATAGAATCACGTGTCAACTTTTCTATATCACGTTTGCGGTACACATTTTTGCATTTATGTATACTGTATACATTATTTCGTCATTGTAAAGAGAATATTGGCGGTAAATAAAGATTATAATGTCTTTATTTTTGGATATCCTCGTATCAACAAAGTTAAACATTACACCCGGAATGCGGAAGTCCTGTTGAAACTATTAAATTCGATCGTAAAATTACTTCGCATATAAAATAAACCTTGTATATGTATTGAACCGCGAGTTATTTTTAGACGAACAAATAGTTTTTACAAAACCATCGGATCGAGAAAAGTGCAAAGTTCAAACGTTTTTTTATTTTCATATAAATGGTAGCTTGATTAAAACGTGTGGTGGAATGACTAAGCTAAACTAGATTTCATTTGTGTAATTTAAATATAGTTCTGGTGTAGAATTATTGAATCCCTGGTGGTTTAATTAGTGGGAAAGTTATCATTTGAACTGATGAACAAAGTCGTAGTTGGAGTTTTCAATTAAATCCCAACCCTATGTTTTATTAGAACATCAATTTGCTTTACCATGTGTGCTAGTACTGACTAATATAGTATGTATATAGAAATGTACATAATTTACGCTAGAATACTTAATTACAATGAAAAGTCTACACACTATTTACCGTTCTTATTCAAATTTATTCTATTTCTGCATTTGTAACAATCTTCTTTAGTTGTTTTATAATAACGTACAACATAAGAAGCTACAAAGTACACTCTTAACAATGGTTAAATGCACGTGAAAATGTACAATCGTAACTTTTCTTATTGCGATACAAAATTTATTATTATCTAATCTACTCAGCCTGTGCCGAAACGTCAAGCAAATCAATCAAAACAAACCTGATTGCGTTAATTCCAAGTATTTCTACGTAACTTTTAACTAGTAAACAACTTGTAATTTCTTAACAAATTGCGTTAAGGGCTTTAACACATCCGACCACATTTTGTCACCGGCGGCCATTGACATTAAACATTCAATTTCGTATGTATCTCTCAATTGCTTACATAATCCTATGTGTTGCGTTGTCGTGACGCAAAATATATACTGTATACATACTATAATGAATTGTGTTCAATTGTAAATGCGACTAATATGTGAGTGTCACTGTGTTCGTGTGTGTGTGTTAGTAGTATGGTTGTCAAAAAACGACAAAGATTATATTTGATGTTAGAGGAAGTAAAAAATGAGTACGGGCCTACAAAATAGATAATTATTTAGATATATCGATCAAATAAATATTGCGTAATAGAGTAGACTACTCCATTAGCCCCTTAACGCACTAGCGGCTAGCCGCGCGGTTACAGTTTATAAAACCCGCAAGTGAACCGTCATTAAATTGCCAAGCAGTTGCATACTAAATTGAAACCGCGCGGCTAGACGTTCCCACGGTAAACGGCTAGTGCGTAAGGGGGCTTAGTGTTAAAGATCATAGAGTAATCCTATATGATTAAGAGTACAATACTCTATTCTGGAATACGGTTGGCAACCTTACAGTAGGTATATGCGTCTGGTAAGTGTGTGTCTGTGTGTGTGTGTGTGTGTGTGTGTGTGTGTGCGCGTCATACGTAATACGTTTCGTATTGTTAGCATTAAACGTAGTGTTGTGTATATTGTTTACAATACGTTTTATTTCTCAGCTATTTGTTTAGTGTTGCTATTTTGTTTTTATATTATGCATATCTTTTGTTTTTTTGTAACTTTTTTTTACTAGAGAAAGTAGGATAGTAACTTATTCAGCTTTATAGTTCTTATAAGCCAATATCGTCCCACTGCTGAGCAGAGGCCTCCCCCATAGTTTTCCATTGTTACCGGCCAAACTCGTCTCTTCGACTATTACGGGGTTTTCTTTAGTTATAATTAAAAATACTAATTGATTTTTTTATTATTGTGGAGGAATGGAATCCAAATCTATTTTTTTCTGCACATATTGGTGTCGAAAGCTGACATATCTTCTGCTCCATTTTTACGTGGTTTGATCTACCATGACAGACTTGAATTTTATACGACCCGTTCTATTAAACTCTTAAATAAAAGTAAATATAAATAATAAATATTTTTGAGGCCATTGTCACAAAACTATTTTATGTATAACAGTAATTATTATAAACATCTAAAGGTTTGTAATATACATTGCGTAGTTCAAAAGTTGTACAAAACAAAGGTTTATTTGGGACTTTTAGTGTACAGCGAATTATTAATATTTTCCTATTCTATAGCAACAATCAACAAAGGGCCGAGTTTCTCTAATTGCGTATGTACCGTCACGCTCCCTTTCGTTATGAGGAAAGCAGAAACCCTTCTAATAAACGGATTTAGTAATGCTTGAGTTGTTTCGCAATAATTTTGTGTTTACTAAAATGTTCTGTTTTAATGTATATTAGAACAACCTCAGTTATTGAAAAAAAACTGATCTGATATGAAGATTTAATTAGATTTTTCACAAACTATTAGATGCTTGGTCGTCACAATTTTTATATTTTTTTTACTAAAAGTAAAAAATATATCATAAAATATATCATGCCCACTTTTTGGCAACATTCCCCGTGTTCAGTACCAGGACGATATTAAATCAACAATTTTATAAAACTTCTTTAAGACATACTATGTATCATCTTTTCCTGGGGTCTTCACTCGCTTAAATAACTACATTACTAAGATATTTTATACTACTTTCTTTACTATGTAACACATTTAATTTTAAAGCGTAAGTGGAATTTCTTAGTAGCACCCCAAAGGAATAACCTAACCTTGCCACGTGTCGATCAGATGTATTAGGATTAATTTGCATTAAGTCCTTGCGCTGATTGTAGCATTTCCACATGCTTACAATGTTTTGATTCTAAGGAAATTTAATTAGGAAAAGTGCTATTAGGTAAAATAAATTTATTAAAACCTGTGTTTCTGTAACAATGAATCGAATGTGTTTATTTTGTGTAGAATGTATGTATATGTAAAGTGTATCAATTTATGTAAATCTATGTCGCGAATCGTGAATCTAATGCTTGTATTTTGTGTAGTAGATATGTCCATGAAAATTGTATCGATCTATGTCGCGAAATTGCAAGTCTAATTAACAAATTTACTACAGCTATATTCATCGCAGATTCAAAGCAATAAGTAAAAATTTCGTATATCTAAGTACACCAAATTTATCTCACAACTCGCACAAAAAACCACTACGCATAAATCTGTATTTAATCAAACAAGAAGAAACAAATATACCTACCCATTTCTAATCCAAATACGTATCTGCAAATCTAAAATTGGAATTTTCGTTAGTCTACATAAACTAGATCTTTATCTATATCCGATAAAATGGTGTTTGCGATAAGGACGTGTTCGCGCGGTCCGAACGTGCGCGGGCGCATCTCTAGCGCCCGAAGGTCGCATGTTAAAGAATTCGCATTGAATTCAACTAGACAATGCATGACGTAGGTAGCTGACGAAACTATTGATAACTTTTTGCATAGTAATTTAATTATTGTAAACAAATTAACTGTACAACATCTAGTCACTACTAATACGTTAATCAGTATTATTAAATAGAGTCTCCTCGCCGCCTCTGTCTGTCTGTTCGTCATAAACACAAAAGCTACTGAATTAATTTTTCACGTGGTTTTCATCAATAGATAGCGCGATGCCTGAGAAAGGTTTTACTCGATGGGACCGGTAGTTACTTTTAATTACTAATTTAGATCCGAAATTATTTTGAATCTTTAAACTAGATATGATTTTTATCACAACTATGTGCAAAATTTATTGAATCTACCTTTTGAATGATAGTAAAGAAACTTATAGTTACGATAAGCTATTTTACTTACCTTCGAGCCTGTCGAGCTTACGAAAAGCGTAGATCCTTAAAGCATGCATAAATACATCAACTTAGATAATAGCCATAATACGCGGTAGGAAATTCACATAAAACATTACAATTGAGGTGCAAAATATTATCTCACCTTTCAATAAACTTAAACTCTCCATGTATACAGTACACATTTTAATCCAAGCAAGCATTTACATCATATTTCTTACAATTTCTTAAGCATTTACGATAATAGCATAATGCCCTAAGTTTTTGTGTTCGCGCACTCCTTTTACGATCAGTCGATTCGATTCGTCATGCTTTGTATGTTTGTTTGTGCAATAAATCACGCGATTTTATGACACACTTCGTTACATAGGCCAAACATTTTGTACTCAAGCATAGTACAAACAAAATTAAGCGTTGTTGTCGATTTTCTACGATTGTATACACGCAAAATAAAATTTAAACGCAAATTTCGGCGATCGAGCTTCTATATTAATGTTAAACCACTCTCAAGTAATGACATATATTTTGTTTATGCTTGAGAATCGTTTCAAACTTTAAAGCTGTAAAGTACCGCAAATACATTGACAAGCACTTTAGATATACAACGTTTTGAATACCCGCATCATCCAGCTCCGAGCTGTTTAAATCGAGGTGCGACATTCACAAAATTAGTATACCTCCGACATCGACACTGAGTTAATCTCGAGCCCATCGACGGGTTAACCATACCCTGGTACATTGCATCACAAAGCAAGTGCAGTTAGCATAACTGTAACAATTAACCCTTACCTGTGAACAGCGTCGGGGCCTAAGCCACTGTCGTTACTGTTCTCGCATGGTTCCGGCGGCCGCAGCGAATGGCTGTGTGCGTAGTGCGCGAGTTTCCCGAATTTGCCTAAGTGCGCCAGTTTGCCCGGGTGGTGCACCATTTTGCCCGGGTGCTGCGTCTTACCCGGGTGCGCGCGCTTATGAGGCGCCCTCATTACTTTTCTGTGGACACGAGCGCTCATCGTCGGTGCCGTGGACATAGTCATTTTCATGCCTGTCGACAAACAGAAAATAAAAATTTTGTTAATTTTTATTGACTATTGTGAAGTGGCAGTTTACGTACCGTGGTTTGTGTTGAGTTAGTGTTTTGTTAGTCTGATTTACATTTGTAACGATAAGTACTAATTTGACGTTTAAATTCTGTATTACAAGACCCTCAATGCAATCGTATATATTATAAAATCACTAATACGTGCGTGATTACAATTTCAGGTAATCTACCTCGTTCCTCCACGCCACAAGCACTACCCGCATTCGTGAACTGCAAGCTAATTTATAAGCGAATATTTGAACGACACAATATAATTGAAGTAAACAGTAAAAGTTATTATTACAAGTGTGTATTTTATTATACAACCGATCATAACGGAAGTGGGTAATTGTAATTCCTTGAATGACTCACGAGACATTTAAAGATGGCTATCTGTTTTATGGACCAAATGCTATAACACGTAAGATCGTAAACTGAACTAAAACATTAAATAGTTAACTCCCAAACTCATATTATATGCAAAACTTATCTATTATGCTGTAACGGCTAAATTGTTAGGGCGATCTTATTGAAGTAGAAATAGCTTTAACCCCAGAGGAGTTGTTAGTGTTTACGAAAAAAAAAATCTAATTTTGAGATGTTTTGTCAATGCAGTTTTCACGAAATTTAGGAGAGAAGTAGCTCCTGTTATATGTCCTTGATAAGGAACACATTGAAAATAATTTCCTAAGTGGTTATTTTTCTATAGTTTTTACTAACTTTGTAAATGGAGTATTTTGAAATCTTTGTTCCTCCGACAAAAGCTAATATTTCACTATTTATCTCTTTGTGCTATATTAGGGTATGTTGTTTGAAATTCTAGAGCTGGACCCTTGCCCTAATTTTATCAGCGCTATCTACACAAAGGTCGACTGGAAACCTCCCAGAGAGATAACATGACTACTTACAACGGAATAATGTACCGCTTTTGTACTTAAAATGAACTTTATAAAGAAAATGAGAACTTATAGCATATTTTGAGATATTTAAAAGTAAGAACTTTCATTTCACTAAACTTATTTTAACCTAATAATCGAATCGATTACACATATCAATCAAGTCATGTCATTTTAACTATGTTATAAGAAAAATAGCACGAATAAGTATCAATTAACTTAAGTTTGTCTCAAGTTGATACAAGCACTTAAACACGAGAGATATTTGTCTGCAATCATTAATATAAATAGTACATAATTTTCCCAATATGTTTAAAATGTTTCTTACACTACTGCCATTTGCCTGTATGTTATAACCCGACCGGACCCCACTCGGTTGGCGATCGGGCGCGCCCAGTCAAGTGCTAGTGCTTACTATTTTCATTAAACTCAACTTTTATTGTTCATCTTTATTGTACCCTCGTTTTATGATGATATAACTACTTTTAAAACTATTCAAAGCCCTATTTATTTTAATTTTTATTTGTTATTTTCCTTACTTTTGGATATGGAAAGGATTTAATTTTTATCTTTAATGGAAATAAATCGATTGTAATGGACTTATTGAAGCACTCTGCTGACAAATAAGAATATCGATAAATCTTTAAGTTTAAGTTTTTATTCTCACTTTTCCAGTTAAACTTTCTTCATAGAATAGAAAATGTCTATATTTACTAGAATTTTCTTGAAAATTTTCTTTACAAGAAAATTACATACATATCATATAACTACTATTTACATAAAAACCTTAATTTCTCACATGCAATTGACATTCCTTCTCCTTTACATGGTGAGTGGCCGTACCATAAATTATCACGTTTAAGATTCTTGAGACGATAAGAAACTATTAGCTAGAAAGTAGAAAACTACGCAGAAACAATTTTCTTTGCAGTATTCAAGGCTATCAACTTAAGAAAAGCTGTCTAGAAACTTATTTTTTGAATAAATTTGACTACATTTAGAACTTGAGTTAAAAGTCAAATCAAGAGTTTTAAAATAGAAGATATGAAAATGTTAAAGAGCAGTGACTTCAAATATTTGAAATTGTTTATTTTTCCTTAGATTTTATTTATTAATGTCTCTTTTTACTTCAGTTAAGCATATGACCCTGTAGTATGGCTTCAAAAAGAAGATATTCTGCTCTAAATTTCATAACTGACCTAATGACTTGACCGCTTTAGCAAAACCTTCAAACTGGCTTGCATTTTCTTTCCTTTTCTTATGCCCGGTTTTTGAGGCATATTGAACGGTAGTTTATCTATACAAACTGTCATGTTTATATCATCTTAAACTATTGAAAAGATAAACAACCGCTAAATGTAACTCAAAAACCGGGCATAAATCAAGTTGCTATAAGTCCAGAATCAATCACGACATCAAAATATCCCTATTTTTTACACAATCTAAAGGAAAATCTCACCTTTTCTATAATAAGATCCCTCTATAGAAGGATCACATAGGTGTCACATTTACATATGTAGATATATCTACATATGTAAATGTGACACCATAATTAGCTCAGATATCGTTGCACATCAACGTTTTAATTTTAGTTAATTAACTTGAATAACTAACCTGCATGACTTTACACGTGCTTCTGACCAGGTTACCTTACTATTATACCATTTTAAACCTTATTCTTATAGGAAAAGAGTACATTTTAATACAAATGCATGTTATTTTACAATGATTGGAATTTAAACTTTATTCTTTATAGTAAAAGAGTGTATTTTCTTTTGGGCTTTGTGGTAGTGACCGCAATGGAACTTGAGTGAAAGGAGAATTTCTTCTTATATACTTACAGTGTGTATATGTATAATATGTGTTACGAATTAAGGGCGTTTCAATCATGTGTGAAGTGCATTCGATGTTTGATATAGATAAATCGATAAGACAAGATTGTGTTTACTTTAGATTATGTTACGTTACTTAAATTATGTTATAAGAATGTGAATGTGTTTGCTTGTTTAACTTATTTTCACGTGAAAACGTCTGAAGGGATTTGGATAAATTTTGTCAGAGTGACAGACTATTATGTGTTTCATTATGAAATATAATTAGGTTAAGGTATTTGCATATGGCTTTTGTTGCTCGAAAATAAATGATAATAAATATTTAATAGGGAAAGACAAACGCTACTATTTTTATAAATAAAAACAACGGAAGCCATAGTTTCATATATTATGGAATAAAAGCATCATTAAACTAGAGTCTTGTAAGTTGTAACGTACAGTCCTATTTATTTAGGCTTATATTTTGCAACAAGGAAGTCCCATTTAAAATTAATTAGGCCGACAAAATACGTAACAAATAACTAGTACCTACACAGTTCTCCTAATTTACAAACGTACTATATTATAAGTAAATAATATAATATATTGTGGTAATATTAAGGTAAACACAATAAATAAGTACTCAGTAGTATGTATTAACCACAATGAACAAAATTACTCAGCGTGCGTCGAAAAAATTGCACAAATGTTATTTAATTCTCGTGACAGTATCTGTATTTCCTTGAATCATATACCTATATAATTAATTAAAATTGTTTGTCTGTTATTTACAATAATAAATGCAATTGTATATTTATTTTTAAATTGGGGAAAAAATTGCGTTAGGGTTTTCTGAGAGCATCCTTTTAAATAAATTTGATGGCATATTATTGTATAGTATGTATATTAAGTCATCAATAGATATAAAACTCTTCCGTTACTAAGTGACTGACTGATGGACAACGCACAGCCGAAACTACTGATCGTATAAGTTGAGATTTTGTATGAAAATTCCTTTAGGAAGTGTAGAGGAGCAAGAGCTAAGAGAGAACTTTTGAGAATTTCGCCCCGAAGGGGGTGAATTTCTACGCAGGCGAAGCCGAGGCCGGAAAATTAGTCTATATAACACATGCGTAAAACAGCTGATACTCAATCAAGCACTGTTTTATATAAATCAGGAACTAACTAACATAGCAACATACAGTGGATACTATTCACTTATCAACTGAATGCACAGACTGTAACCTTTGCTATCCACCAGTTATCTATCAATCAATAACGTTTGTTTATAAATCTCGAGGCAATAGAACAGATTGACACATGTCTTTGTTCACAGATTAGAATAATCGATAGTTCATCAATGTGTTCGAGCTAATGGGTTTAGCGTTAGGTACTGTTGGGTCAGATTTTATATTGATTAAAGGGTGGCTTTGCGATCGTTTAAACAATGGTACACGTGGGTATCAATTCTACCGCATATTAAACATAATAAGTCAAGTCTCTAGTTTGAAATGCGTCTGAAAACTACCGATTTCTAACTTTTAGTAGTATTTTTCTTTAAGGATATTTTTTTCAGTACTTATTGGAAAATATGGCAAATAAGCAAGAATTTGACAAAACCTTAAACCAGTATATAAGGCTTTTAAATCTTTGTAGTACGACAATTTACTAATTTTCCTAATATATACAGCAATAGAGCTTGTAAATAAGAGTGACACGTGCAAGCACGAATGTTCTTCTGACACTGCAAAAGGCTATAAACTTGGTAGATAGACGAGCGCCTGTCACCATGACCTGGCCGAGACATAGGAAAGTTTGAGAATACTGCCAAAAATATACCACTTAATATTCAGTTCAATTGCAGTGCATTCTTGCAAGAACATTTGTTTTAGAGCTTGGATGGCATGTTTGCAACTAGGCATAAATCTATTTATAACACTTAATAGAATGTTAAGAGAAGTGTTTTCTTCTTCTTCTTTTTGACCCATTGCAGGGCAAGGATCTCTTCCCAAACGAGGGGGCCTTAGGCCTTGAGTCCACAACGCTGGCCAAGTGCGGGATGGGGACTTTGCATGCCCTCAATAGATTAATTAAACAAAATTTCTTACGAAACCTAGGTATAACGAAATACTTTTGAAGGCGCTTCACAAATTTACAGCAGCTTTTTTCCAAATCTCTTGAACTCAATTGCAGACATCAATAAGCTTGTCATATTTCTGCCATGTTATTAATATGTCTACAACACAATATCACGCATTACAATATAACAACAATAAATAGTGAGGAAGTGTGACACTTGCATGCGGAACTGACATCGCGTCAACGCGTCTGAGGTAAACATTGATACAGTATTATAATATAACTAACAACTGACTATGGCTTTACCCGTGTATACTTTAATATTTTCACATGTTTTATTGCAGCTCCACTCCCGTTATAAATAAAATCAATAAATTTAACCCGTTAATGTCCCACTGCTGGGCAAGGGTCTCTTCCCGTAATGAGGAAGGGGTCAGACCTGAGTCCCGTTAGGCTAAGTAAAATCAAAACATTATTCATTGATGAAATATTGACGCACATGATAGTCGTTACAATTACTGAATCTCTAACTAGCCCGGAAGGAGGGTAGATAGAGCCTTACGAGTCGAACTAGCAAGAATCTACTACTAGCGTGATGTTATATAGCCTATAGTCTACCTCAACAAAATCAACAAATCAACTTTTCAACACAAAATCAATACTTCAAATAGAACTAGCAGTTCCTGAGATAAACGCATTCAAACAAACAAGCAAACGAACAAACATAAAAATATCTCTTCAGCTTGATATTATATATTTGCCTAGATATTATATATTCTTGTTAGTTCCCCCACAACCTTGGTTCGTAGTACATATTATTAGAATCGTGTAAATAAATTCTATCTATTTATACGCCTTGGAGAAGCTGTTTATGCAAATATGTTACAGATAGTTTAGTGATATAGTTTGTGATTAATCATCAATGCAATGGTTGCTTAGATATTTAGATTAGTTACAAGAATTTTAATGCTAACTAAAAGCATTATGATACTGATGATACACTTTTTCCCATAGCCGTAGGTAGAGACCAAAGAACGCCACTTGGTACGATTGTTAAAAACTTCCCTTGCCTCAGTCATATCCATACATATTGTCATACAGGACCATAATAACTAAAATGATACTGGGCTTAGAAGTGGACACTATACAAGCAAAATGACTGTCTGTGACTTTAAACTACAATTGCTTTACCTCCGGATGGATAGGGATAGAGAGAATACCTACTTAACATCATTAACCAACCCTTTTCTGAATCAGGAACTGAACCCAAGACTACATAATTAACTACTATATTTAACAAGCCTGCTTCTACGAAGGTCACAAGTATTATGGTAGTGCAGCATTATAATCTACAACTACACAGACCAATTGCATCAGCTAAACCACTGACCCGTTCAGTTAAAACATGAACTCAGTATAAATATGTTCAATACAGATTGTAGACATTGAAAGATAACAGTCCTATACTCATTTACATATACGATAGACTTAGTATCGATTTATATGGAAGCCACTCAATGAACTGGACACGAAAGTTCGACGTGATTTTATGTAGAAACAAATGATATTGAAATAATGTGTGATTGTTTTTTGGTACAATATGTTTGTTAGCTATGAAAAGCACTTTATTTGACACAGTCTTTTGATTTTGTTCGTTTAAGGTAAGTATAAGAGACTTCATATATTTCAAATTCAATCAAAATCAAATCATTTATTCATATAGGTCAAATGCTGACACTTATGATAGTCAATGATACAGAGAGTGAATTTACCGCCAGTTCGGAAGGTAGGGCCAATGAGAAGAGCTGGCAAGAAACTCCAGGCCACTCTTTTTAAAACAATAATTTACTTATTTTTCTTAAGGACATACAACAAAAAGTCCCCAACCCGCACTTAGCTAGCGTGGTGAACTCAACTAACCTAACTCCTCCTACGTTTGGAGAGGGCCCTTGCTCAGCAGTGGGACAGTTTTGTCACATTTGTGGAATAAAAACCGATTACATGTATGACACGACAAACCTACAATTATTCATTCCCTACGTCAGAATACGGCCTAGATATAATTAAGCGTCAGTTACCTAGTCATTGACCTGTGCCTATCCTCTGTTAAACGTAAATATTGGAATATTTTTTATAAACCACAATAAATAATAATATTCTAATGCAACTGGTCTTAAACGCGATTGAAAATTAAAAGTTAGGTATCATTTTAATTTTCAATCGCGTTTAAGACCCGCTGTATTATTAAATTATGTATACAAGTCTTACAAGTGCCGAGAGTTCCAAATCATAATAAATAAATCTGACAAATTAAACCAACCAACCTTTTCTTCTACATAACCAAAAAAGTAGCAGTATGTAAAGCTTAGAAGCTACATCGAACGAAAAGTCGGGCAACAAAAAAGGTATCTAAACTCTAACCGCGTTGGAGATCTATCTAGCAATTTTAGTATAACAACTAAAAGTATATACATGCAAAATGAAGTAATCTTACACGAGAAGAAACTTGCCAAATAGTACACGAACCAAAAATAGACGGTAAACCAAAAGTGTTCTCGTTTATTTTCAATTCCATTCACTTTCCTTCTCCCTTGTAATATAAAGTTCAATCTAGATAAAACCTAGGGTTTCGGCACGGCACTTAATTTGTTCTAGAGTCGAGCTACAAGGGATCGAGTGAGCTCGCTTGGGACGAAGAGGAACGGTGAGTAGGCTAGCTATGATGTATTGCTGTAAATATGACAGTAAAATATAAAAAATACTACCCTTCTGATACGAGTGTAACCAACTAAAAGAAATAGTATAACTGTAGTTACAAGAAATATAGAAGAATTAAACTAGACTTTTAACAGGCATAATTGAAACCCCAAAGTCAATAGAATTGCTTGTAAACAAACTATAACTTTTCAAATCGAAGGCAGAATTTACATAAGTAGACACCTTATTTGAGACTGAAGAGATTACTCAACAAAGAGCACAATTTCTAAAAAAGCAAAACACTTTTTCCAACAAAAGCAAATCTTATTCCACAAGGCAAAAACTCCCTTATCAATACCTAATACAAAGAAAAAACAAAAATGATTTAAAGATTACAATATAACAAATAAAACCCACTCTATTGGAATCAAAACAAACCTGTTCACGTTCTAGATGCCGTCAAAGCCTTTCCACGAGGATCCCCTACAACAAGGAACATTTGAGAACATCCCCTTCCCACCTGTTGCCGGGCACGTGGTACCTCCCTGGAGACCCCTAATTATTACGTGTTTATAAACACACGCCTACATCCGTAATCTTTAATTGGAATGATATAATATGTAATGGAAAAATTCTACTTTATTTGTGACTGCCCGGGACTTTCTTTGCGTGGAAAGATTTCCCAGACAAAGGTATCATGTGACAATCTATGCTGTAAACTATAGTATAATTATATCTATTACTATTAGTATGTTTGCTTTAGTTTTTCTCAACCCGCACTTGACCAGCGTAGTGGACTCAAAGCCTAGCCTCATAACGAGAGGAGACACTTGCAGCAGTGGGACAATAACAGGTAAATTTATGCATATTATTTATTTAATGGTAACAGACATTCATATTTTTAACTCAGATATATTTACTAGTTTCTGTACGCAACCACGTCCGCGTGAAAAGATTTTCAGAGGTAAAAAATCTACAGATTTTTAAACTATCTGTTTGTCAATTTTCTTTAAACCTATTTAAGATAATTACATTAGATAGTGACAAACAAACATCCATCTATTCTAACATTACCTCATAAAAACAGCAGCATATAACGTCCTACGTGATTCTCAGAATTGATCTTGAAGACTTACAATATTGATACAATTCTTTGTATTTTATTATCGAAGTCCTTTGCAAGATTACGGTCAGGTTGTCTGGAAGAGATTTCTATACAGTCACAATAAGACTGAATGTTTTTTATGTTATATAACGCCACGTGTACAATGTAAGGCGATATTTTGTTTTGAACAAGATTTTTTATTTATTAACACGATTATTTAATACATTTATGAGGGCATTCAAAGTCCCCAACCCTTGGCCAGCGTGGTGGACTCAAGGCCTAACCCGTCCCTCGTTCAGGAGGAGACGCTTGCCCGGCTGTGGGGCAGTAACAAGTTATTAAAAAAATCAATATAACAATCTAAACTGAAAACTTAAATTCAGAAAAGCTTTTCACAAAAGCTTAATAATTGTCGGACATTCTTCATATCGAAATAGTATACTTATAAAATTCTTCAACACAAGCTGCGTTTTGGTCAAAAGCTAGCTCATAATTCATTTATTAATTACATCGACCGAGATTCAAAGTACCAATTACCGTTCACAATAACACAACAAGGATCCGTTTACCGTCGAAAATATTTACGGTTCAAAACTGGTTCAAACCAGATGGAACCGGTAACTTGCATTGATTTTTCCGGTTCGGACATATGTACATGTGTAGAGTAACTTTTACCGGAACTATTAAGTAGCTCTCTCTATGTGTTTACGTGTATTTTATTATACGGTATATTTGCTTGAGGTCAAGGGGTTATTTTAAATGTTGTATCAATTCACTTCAAGTATACTTGTAAAGCTGTATTACAGGAGATATTTGTTGAGGTTAAGTCGATTCGTTTCCTTAAGAGCGGCAACCGACATCGAAACACGCCATAATGTAAAACATCGTGTGTCTGTTTCGATAAACACTAAAACTACCGAAGGATATTCAAGGAAATACCTATGGTTCTGCGTACACTACGGTTTTTTGGTACAAAAACCACTTCTTCGAATATTTTTCCCAACTGAACTGGTAATTTGAAATTACGTAAATGGCCCTTTATTAGTGGGTAGTAACAACCAAGAATTTGTTGAGACAACCATAAACACAGACAAACAAGCGCGTATGTTTGAAAGCCAAAAAAATACACAATTACATAGAACACGGAGATAAAACGTGTAAAAAATACAATTACCTTTTTTACACAACAGCTAAACACAATTTGATGAGACTCAGCGGAATGTGAGGAAAAAATTACAAACGTAGTAATCTTAAGATTACGATACTAAAATAATATAAAAATTATTCATGTTGTTGAAAATAACCAAAATATGTGAGCAATAACCTTAGTAAATGAGTAAATGCAGACCCACAGACGGGGAAAAGATTGATGCAATGGAATTAATTTTTAAGATGTATGACGAACGATCTTGCTTATAAAAGCAACAATTTAAGCTGTGGAATGCTAAAGCGTTGAATATTTAGAGAAATAGCGAGTTTTTAATTGTATCTATTTAGGAAATAGAGCTTTTAGAAATGATTTCAGCTGAAATAATGTTTTCAGAACTACTTTTCCTGATGTTCATAATGATACTACAAGATTTGATAAGGATGAAGCTGTACATGACATGCAGCATTTTTTTAGTAAAATAATGATGGTATTACAAAGATTTATAGGACAAATAACAGTAGTATGATTGCTCAACCTCTCTTATCGTCTACCGACCGGACAATGCAACTGGCTATGAAGTACAAACGCCTTATTAAAAAACTATACACCTGTATGTGAAGCTGACAGTTATGCATACTATATAGAAAAAAATACGCCCTTTTCTTATAGTGGTGGGCCAAAGAACGCCACTTGCTAAGATCTCGAGGATACAGACTTCTTTTACTTCAATCACATGCAAACATTTCGTCATACTGAAAGTGATATGAAACTTATTAAAGAAAGAATCAAGATCAAAGCTAAATAAACAAAAACACCCTACACACTAAGCAATAATAGTGTTGTTGCAAGTGTATTCGATTCGATGCAGACGCGCTTGTTTATTTAATCGATTGCGGCGACATATCGAGAGAGTGCATTGAACTTTATGACGTCGGTCCGGCCGATTGCCTCTCTCTCACGTCACACGAATTCCCCGCACTTATAATTAATACTATTTTTAAACAATCCCTAAATAAGCTGAGGTAAACTGCATTCATAATAATTGGGTTTTTTTAACGAGCTTGCAGCACACCGGCTGCTAAGACTGATATAAAAGCAATCAGAAAATTAGTTGATCTAAGGAAATTCCGTTTGATGTCAGTTTCAAAGACAGGAAATATAAATAGGAAATTAACAATAGAAAAATGCCTCCAGATGCAATCATTTTTTGAAGCATTTTTGAGTTTTTAGTACTAGTTTCTCAAATTGAACTTATTTGAACATATTACCCATTTCAATTACATGATCAACCAAGCAATCATTTCCAAAAGTCAGTAATGGTAAAATGACAGCCTTAGAAACGTGTGAAGACCCTAACCATTACATCAATTATTTAGAATGAGAGGACATAATGGTAATGTACTTGGAAACCAATTAAGGGCCTGTGTAATCAACTAGCGGGTTGTTCTCGGGCTAGAAGGCAAGACAGTCCTTAGATAGCGGGAGAAAGATTTTCTGTTATTTGCGAAACACACACATTTTAATGTTTTGTGGGGAAATGTAGTAATACAACATGGCTTTCTTTGTAGCCTGTATTCAGAAATCAAGTCGTTTAACTAAATTTATAAAATATTTAACCCGAATTAAGCAATAATTTAAGTTACAATACGTTGCAGAAGTGAAATTTATTTTTTACGGCTTCTGCGACTGACTGTTGACTGTCACTGCCTTTTCCCCATACGCAGCTTTACTTATATCTACCTACTAGGGTAGCGTCTATAGCTTTGCCTGTCTTTTTCAGCACAAGTATTCTTTTTTACATTACTAACAACCATTTATAATAAAAAAGGTAGTCCTTGAACCTACTTCTAATATAACGTATAAAGAACCCAGTATCTTTCTAATTTTTTGAAGAACGCACTAGAACAAGATAAGGTCTATTACAAATACTCAATAGTCAATACAAATGTAATCTTATCAATGAAATGCAAACCGAATGATCAAGTAATAACCTAATAACAGGTAGATAACTGAAGCACGTTCATTGAAAATTGTTATAAACTGAGATCTTATATAAATTGTTTTATATCGCTGATGTTTCTAGGCAAAGTGACTATGTACTTCAAGACATTTGTATAATGTAGACTTATCGTTCAATTTTTCTAATAGAATTTGTTTAGTCGATTGGAAAATCAGACGCTGAGAATTATGCTATCTATCTTCTTTTGTATTTGTAGTTTTTTTTAAAGACAACTCCCGTACTAAGAACTGTTCTTGTTCCGGGGCGACTTTTACAAACATACAAACAACGGACATAAAGTACAACGAAACCCGAAACAATTATTTGTAGATCGTACAAATAATAATTGTTCCGTATGGGAATCGAATTCTCGACCTCCCGACGTATTGGTAGCGGAGTGAGCGTGTATTAAAATAGAATCCATACGTGCATATTGATATTATATTATTTTATGTTTTAAGACGCAGTCTAAAGAAACAGCAGCGTCTGTACATAAGTACAGTTAACTAGTAAATCAATCTGCATTTCTAAAAGCGTGCTTGTCATAGTTAGACGCCAAAACTTGATAGACAACTACAGTGACAAAATATTCAGACTCTTGGCACCCATTAGCATCCCGCCACGGTTCCAACACCTTAATACGTTAAGAATTCTTGAATGATACGCTAAAAGATCTTGTCATTATGAGTTTCTAGTTTCCTATCTCCAAATTAAGTTTATTGGTTTAAGCTCTGAATACTGCGCAAAATGTCCCACAAAAGTCAAACTTAAAACCGGATCTTTAAAGTTTAAAATTGAATTAGCTACCGTGTTTTGCTATAACAATTCTTTTTTGCAATCTAAAAATATTCGACACTGGCTTCTAGGTGGATTACTGAGATACACTCTGCGGTTATAAAACAGAGAAGCATTCCAAACTAGCTTTTAAGATGATGGTTATACGGTTTATGATAATTTTAATGTTGATTCTCAGAAATTGCGACGAGTTTTCCAACGTTTGTTGACGTGCCAAGATTAGAAGCAACGTGGTTGTACGAAAATAGCCATTCGACATGATTTTGCATTTAAAAATAAAAGTAAACATGTTTTTGGGGACTATACTTATGTTGTATTTGGATAAAGACACAGTATTTAGAGTCCTAATCGCATTGATCGTAGCTTTTTATTCACGATCGAGTTGTTTTGATATTTAGTTCTCCTTTTTTGTCCCACGTTTTACGTTACAACTTAGTTTTTTGTTCTGTTCATGTGATGTTTGTTTTTCTGTTCTGAAATATACATCACAATACAGGCATGCTTGATACATTGAACACGAATATGAGCAAGAATATGATGTATGATTACGTAGAAGACGTGTTAGTTCGATACAAGGTAGTGTGTAGCTTTAGGCTTTAGTATGTTTTAGTAAATTTGTGTTGTGATTTTAGAGTAATAATTTTGATATTGTTATTCGGTGGTAGCTTGAAATATAACGTTGGAAGTTTATGTTAAAAAGTTATGAAAACAATAAAATCATTTGCATGACTCTTCCTGATCTAGAATTATATAAAATATGGTACATGGCAGGATGCTAATCCAGGCTCATTTTCCATTTAAGATGAGAAGAATAAAAATCACTGTCGGGAAGAACTGAAAAGCTCCTTTTGTAATCTAATGAGTCCTGGAGATATACAGAAAGACCTCGGAATTACCAGTCACACTACAGATTGGATCGCCGAAGACCTTAATTTTCATTCAAATTATACTGTGGTTAATATGATTAAGAATTCAGATTCAAGAGGTGTTATTCTAAGCTACTAAATGCGTAGTATGTTTTGTAACATACTTGCCGAACCACTTTTAGTTTGCTTTCGCATGCTCTGACTCACACAATTTTCAATAAAAACAGGGGATTTTTGTATTACTTAAATATCAATCCAGATCATATTTGCATATTTATTGTGTACAAAGTCTATCAAAATAACATTTTGGAGGGGATATTGCCAAAATAAGTTTGGAAAGTCTGTATCGCCAGACATTTATGCAAAATACGTGCACTTTGGTTTTACCAAAAATACTGGATTATTTATAATGTATATCTTAACATCTTTATCTTATAATAACTAAGGATATGCGTTGCAAGACAGTCGTAAGTAACTTTATATGAACAATATAATTTTTGCCCATTTTCAGGAAGCAGCTATTTAAATTTACCTTGGCACCGATGAGAAATGAAATTATACCTGGTAAAATGATTGAATTGTTCACTGACACTGTAATTATTCCTCACTTCAAAACAAAAAACTGCAAGTACAAAACAATTGAACAACTGCAACAACCAGCTGCATTGTAACAAAGCGATTCTTACATTTAAAAGCCATTAATTAATCCAAGGCTGTCACGATTTCAACGAATCGAAGGGTTGGTCAACGTGCAGCTGTGACGCACGGACAACCCTCGCTCACCTTCATAACTCGAGGAAAACCCACACACCCCGCAGACGAAAACAATCCTTAATCTTACAATTACAAAGTTTAATTTACAACAACATCCTGTAGCTAATGAATTCTTGCGGTCAATTATATGAACGATACAGTGTTGTGACTAAGAATTTATAAGGCTTTTGCAAACTCGAGATCGTTCTAAATTGCGTTTTAAGAAGCACGAGAGTTTCGTGTTTCAAATTCGTGTGTATGGACTTTGATCTTAAGGAAAATACGCACTTTCGGACCCTAGTTTGAAGAAGAAACTTGATCAAATCATATACTAGTTTCTGTTCGCTTTTTTGTCCTAATGGAAAGGTTTTCTGAAATTCAAAATGTCTTAGGTGATAACTCATACTAAGTATAGCCTATTTGTGTGCCAAATCTCGTCTAAATCTAATTAGAAGTTTTAACGAAAAATATAAACAAACATCCATTCATGGTCACACACTTTCATCTTTATAATATGAAGTTTAGAATAATAATACAGTCTTTATCGATTTTATTTATAAATCTCATAGTTATGTAAAATGTACCTTTCTATTTTTATACATTGTATAAAAATATCGGATTCGTCACAGTACGGAAACTTAGCCGGCTTAGTGACGTACGCACTTGATAATATTTATATAATTATATAATAAGTTGTAACATATCATATCTTAACTAATAGATATGGATGTGACACATCTAGTAAAGGAACAATAATTAAAATTCAATTATAAAATCTAATTCATTCGTATTATGTAACTTTAGATAAATTACTAATAAAACGACGCAGAACGAGATAACTAGTAATATCTTAGCAATTTTTCTACGAGCTTCTTGTAATTTAAATTTAGGGTTATAGATAAGTGTCGGGTAATCTACCGATAGATAAATTAACAAATTATTTATGAAAAAAATATTTTTTTTCTGTTATAAGTTAATCAATACTTAACCAGTAGTGCTAAAACCGGCCTACCACCGTACCAAAAAGCAGCTAAAATTCGAAGCAATCACACATGCTATATGCTACCGTAAAAAATAGCATGTTGAAACTAACATGCTTACAATTAATAGCATGCTTTTTCGCCTCACGTCAATTAGTGAATTAACAAGCGAAAAGTATTGAGTTTCATGTCTGTAAATACATTCTTAATTAAACCGCTGTAATGCCTATTAGCTATTATAAGCGAGATGTTATTGTTGTGTTTTATAACTTGCTACCACCAAGGACTAAGAATTATAAGAAATTACACTGAACATTTTGTCGAACATAATACTTTAGTAGCTCGATTCTGTACTACTATTGACTTCCGACAACCGGCTGGGTATCGAGAAATTGACAACACAAGAATCTGTTTAGCGCCTCTACCGGGCTCTGTAAGAACTATTTTTGCAGTACATTTCAAATGTCAAACTCTCGATACTCGACAGTACATACTATACAGAATTGCGCTACAATTGTAGCTAGTTTTAATTCAGACAAATATAAAGCTTACTTTCGCAAGTCTTTGATAATATACCTACATTTTTGAAATTTTAATTATAATATCAAGATAAAAGGTCTTGTGACAATACGAATGGCATAATTGGCTAATTCGCTACCTTATTTTCAGGCAGTTATATATGTTTAGTCTTATTTGAAGTAATTATTATGTTGCATCTGTGTCTACTGTCTACACAGTTGCAGTTCTATTTGCTGACCGTAATAACCGTGGTAATAATCACATGATTCAATATTTGTACTAAATTGAGATGTAGCCCTAATGGGACTCATTCTTTAAGGCTAACTTTTACGTGTAAAGAAATGACAACTAGTATCAAATCCTGATCCAGAAAATCTCTGAAATGATAGCTTTTCTTATTTCTTATTAACTTTATCTGACCAGTAGTTGTTCTATCGACAATTTCAATAGCCTATTCTATTCCTACTCTTCTATAAATAAGTTAATTTTATCAATTTCTATGGACACTCACAAGTAATCATTGGAAATAGTCAAGAAGTCGTCTCAAAAATCTGAGAGGGAGCGACCAAAAGATCTGAATATTTTTTAAAAATGAACAATAAGCTCAGAAAGTGCTGTGTTTAATTGTTCATATTTCTGTCCGGCCAACATCTCGTGGCGCCAATTAATCGTGTCGTTCCCAATCAAACGCATTCGTTTAGTTGCACTTGCGTACACGCACTTAACAGACGCGTGGGACTGGCATTTCAAACATCCGTCTGGGTCAACTGTGAATTAAACCGACTGACAAGTTATTGTATGTAATAGTTCTGTTGACTTTGTACGGTTTTAATATGCAAGAATTGCATTAGATTTAATGGTTCAAAAGTAGAATTTGGCTTCGTTTTAAGCTTAAATAAAATATCCGAAAGTTAAGCGAAAAGATGATTTTACAAAAGTCTATTACGTTTTTTGATAAATTTGGCAACCATAATGTCAAATAAACTATAGTTTATTATGAGCATTGGTATTGTGAAAAGCTCAAACTTAAGCCCAATATGCACACGAATCGGACGGACATTTTTTATGTCCACCACTACAATTACTGCTACCATTTCAGCTATTTTGCCCAAGATCCAAAAAAAAATCTTTAATATTTACAGGCATCATAGTCCAGAACCACCTTAATCACAATACTGATTTCCCCAGAACCACAGTCGATCTTTGCCCACTGCAACCTAGTTTAAGTACAGTCCTCAAATACAAATGCACTATAACAAATGAGACTTGCCCTGTAGTTTTCCTCGTGCAATTTTCAGATACAAAGATTCCACTGTAACCTGATTAGTTGCATATGAGTGTGTGACCGCGGCTTTACGTCACACATGATCTATTTATTATATATTCGGGGCAAGGTGAGGTTATGTAATGTTTACTTTACTAGTAATACTTAATTGTTGACTTCTTTATTAACTCTTGGTGGTTTGAGATCAATTTTTGCGATATTTTTCCTTATTGGCGCTGCATTTGACTTGCCTTTTCACCCATTTTTCTTATTTTCGTGATTTATTGTCCCTAAATTAATCATGTTTTTACTGATTGTAGCTATTAGTCTTATTCTTTATCGTGTAATATTTTGTCTATTTTGAAGTTGTGAACTGAAGATGTCAATAAAACTTTCAGCGTATCGTAATTTATTTTAAAATATTTCTGAACAGATTTCACTAACTAACCCTATATGAAAAGTAATACATAACGTATGTTACACTAAAAGATTTCGTCAGCGTCCATGTACCGAATGATTTATTACACGAACGTACTCACACAGTTGTCACAATGAATACTAATTATTATCCGTCCAAGATTTTTATCTCTCATTCTAAAACCCATAAAATATATTTACGATACTGCGATTGTCGTACTGATAACTAAGAATTTATGGTACAGTCAGAATCAAAGTTCGCTTGAATTTTTTCAAATTTTCAGCATCGTCTTACTAGTACATTAAATAATTAACTGGTATAGTTAAATATGATGAAGGATTATCCGCAGAACTCCATTTACTTCTATTTAATAAAGGATAACTATAACAACAACAATTTATGTACCGCTAACGAGTCCCTGAAGATTTTTGCCATTTATTCAAAATTATTACGCGTCTGGCAAGCAAACTTTAGGCTCTTTTATAAAGTATACGCTATAGGTCTAGAAATTTCTTTAATGTGTTGTTCTAAAACATATTATGTATCTAACCATACTATAACAGTATATACAGATGAACAGATTTCCCGGTAACCATGTAATCGTATCGTATCGGGACGGATCACGTATGTACTCCCTCGAGGGTTTTGCGGTGGCATTTGAAACTGCTAAAACATATTGCTTGTATTATATTCTGTATAAAAGGGATTAAGTGTTTCGCACCTATAATATAATTAATCTTTGATATTAAAGCATCGTTGTTTGGCAAAATATACGAAGTTACTGTGTCAAAAAACCAATAAAATTATTTAGTTCGTTGTAGTAGTAACGTGAAAGGTCGTAATATCGTGTGTAAAAATCGAATTATTTACTGTCTTGCTTATAAACGTCGTGTAAGATGTATAGGGTTTTGTCTTTTTCCCTCATATGCAGTTATAAATCTTATTGAAAGTGACAAAACACTGTATGGCAAATCAGAGCTTAAAGGTAAATTTTTAAAGATATTTAAAGTGAAAGTAAATAGAAAAACGGCAAGCTGATGAATCAGATATTATTTATCTTGATATCAATGGAACACTAACTTCTTCTTATCGTATAGTTAGTGTTATATCTAAATATAAAATAAACTTACTTCATGAGTAATGTTTAACAATAAGACTTTCCAAGGGACATTTTCTAACGAATCAATCAATTCAAGTACCACAGCTGATTCAAATTTTATTGCATGAAGTGGGCACGTGAGAGTTCTTGAAGTAGAAAATATATCAATTTGACCGATAAACGTTGTTTTTCCTTAGTTAATATTTAGTAGAACAATTGTATTATATTTATACCTTATTTTTACCATAAAATAGTCATATTCGATAACCGGAAAGCCTTTAGTGGAGATGCGATTTCAAAAAGGGCACGTCTTTTAGCCTTGTGTTAATATGCCCTTTTCCAAATTACATCTTACTCATACTACTTGCCTATAAATGCAAGTGTCTTAAGCCCGGTTTCTGAGGCACATTTAGCGGTAATTTATCTATTCAAACTGACATTTTTCTACGAGCTTCCACGCCATTGAATAGATAAACTACCGCTAAATATTTTTAACACATTTTCCACTGGGATATTTTAAAACGCGGACCAAGTAGCGAAAGTAAGTTTCGAATGAAATCGCAATCGCTTATTCAGTTAGTACTAGTATGTAGTAAAACAAGGTGTAATTTCCAAAAATAGAATAATTTCAATGAGCCTGTTCAAGTACGTGTCGAGTTATATTTAACTCAGCAACTTTCGTATTGCATGATATTCACACGATGCAGGCGTGATGAAGGACATACATGTAGCGTTTTGTTGCTTTACTTGCTACTTTTACTTTTTATCAGCTTTATTGTTACTGTATGGTTAACCTGTAATAAAACAGATTAATTATATATGGACAGCTGTTTTACAATTACTATAGAATATTATTAAACGTGTTTTGAGCTATAGAGGCGAAATGAAATACCAGCAATAAAAAAAAAAGATTTTGGTGAAATTACTGATTTTGTCGATTTCGTAAAGTACAATCAAATCTCTAATCATATCTAGAGCCCACCAGGGCAGTAGGTACTTAATACCTACTTATCAGATTTCAATAGTTATCAAATAATTTCAATATTTCATATCAGCCACGAAAGAAACCCGCGTGCCTGTATTATTCGCAAATCTAGTTCACGACTGTTTACACACATTAGCTCGTGAAACAAGAGCCACACAGTATGTAATAGTTAGCGTAAACAGACGCGATATAAAATGACATAACACGCTAATACGTGCAGTTTCCTGTGTGTGGCGCTACTTACAGCGACGGTGTTACATTGACTTTAACAAACGTATTTGAAATTTTACATGAACGATATACCTCTATAGATAGATAGATTTCTTTGTAGATTTTGTTCTATCGCTCTTTTTGCGTGATTTTTTTATCTATTACTAACTTAGCTAATATTCAACAAATTCAGTGAAGGCGTTTGGCCATAGATAAATACTGCAGTTATCAACTTACGGTCAATATCGATTAAATCTGTTTCTTAATAACACCATCAATAAATTCGTGAAAAAACAAATGTGACTGTCATTTTTACTTTACCCCTAAACTTTGGCTGTTATTTTGATTAAGAAACTGGCCGTAAGCAAGAAAACTCGGGTAAAAGGAATTACATTATCTATTAAATACACTTTAGGTGAACAAAAATACTAAATACTGTAGGAAATTAATTACTGTCTTTTGTGAACAAATAATATAATAGAAAGACACCATTATATCAAGCCTGTCACAAACAGTGTCAGACCCTAATCACTATTTGTTGCTTGAAGAAATATATCTGCGTTACATTATTATATTTTATCCAAAAAGAAAACTGATATTTGTACCGGACGAAGATCATGATTTGTACTATACGAGCATGTTAATGCAGTTTTCAATATTGAAACCATTACTGAGTATTTTTTATATTATTTTGGGTACAGACAGCCAGAGATTTTGTCGCCCTCCGCGGCATAATGGATAAGCTGGTCGCTTTGCCACTATCATTGCGTTAAGTATGCGCGGTAAGTCGTGGGTTCGATTCCCACACAGGATAATTTATTTGCGCGATCCACGAATAGTTGTTTCGGGTCTAGTTGTGCTTCGTGTCCGTTGTTTGTAACAGTCTCTGCGACACTAGAGCAATTTATTAGTGTGGGAGATGTCGTTTTAACGAAAAAAAGATTCGGATGATTTGACAATCTTATAGTATTTGATAGAAGCAGACGTTTTTGACTGAGAATAGAACGAAGGTCATTGTTCTGAGACAATGTTTAATAGACACGTTAGAAATAAATAGCGTTCATCTAATCGTCGTTTGCACACTAATGAGCTTGGATCACGAAAATTACACGATACTGTTCAACTGACGAGGTTTGAATGGGGATTACAGATGACAAAAATGAACTTTTGGATGGCTTGGGAGGGAAATGGGGGGTAAACAAGTGTAATGAATTTACTTTCAGTTAAGGAGGAGGAACATTGACTCTTCAAATTGTGCGTGATTCTGTGCAAGTTTCGAGAATCAGAATTATAAGGGTTGTTATTTTTTTTTATAGAGCTAACTAATAAAATCTTTATAAAAATTAGAAGTTCTATTTTTTCATTACTATATCCCAAACTCTGCAAGGTATAAAAAGCCTATTCCGATTTAGGTTTTCCCTAGTTATTTTTGTAATATTGACAACATTGACGCGCATGCTTAATCATCAGAAATCCTAATTAAATCTAGATCCATTCCTGTTATTAAATCTCCATCTACGTCAATTTACGTTTGTTTACTACGAATTTTAATATAAAGCGTAAAACCCCGCTTATCATGGGGCCATACAAAAATAGACCCACTAACCACATTGTTTAAGTGACTCAACGTTTCCTTGCCACGCGATTCTTTACACAATAACATGGACCCATATGTTAATTAAGGCGATTTTTGCATTGACCATGTGTGGATGCAAATGTTATGACGCGCGACGATTCTTGCGAAATTAGTAACGTATTATCCTTTATATGACGTCACGCGTCGCAAGGACACAAGACCCTATGGTTTAGGTACAAAGTACGGGGTGTCGACCTGAATATTTATGAATAAGTCTGAAATGGACAAGATTGGTTGACTCACGGTCAAGTTTTCTTCAAATTTGATATAAATTTATAACGTAATTTTTGCTTTCATTTTCCTCAAGTTTCGCGAAGATCTTCGATATACTAATCTCTTGTAAATCTCGTGTCTTCAAAGATTATGAAAATACACAGTACACGGACTTTATTTACAACTGGAGCCAAAACAACTTCGTGTGTCAAAAAACTGCTTCGAGTGCTTCTTAACATTTTTACACATCAACATTGATACGTTTAACATAGAAAACATGAACTACAAGAATATTACGTAATTTACGTAAACAAAGTTATTATTGTTTTTATATTACCGGTTGTCACTTACGACGTTATGAAATCGATGGACATAGATTTTTATAATCCAAGACATTAATAATGTCGTAAGCGACTAGTCGACTAATCTAGATAAAGATATACGAAATATTAGGCGAAAATACATAGAAATACTAGAAAACCAGGTCATTTTATCAAACAGATGTACAGAATACAGAATAAGATTGCATTGGGCCTTGTGTATAAATATACAGTATGTTTACTTTCTGATAACATGTAATGAACTTGTCAACTGCAGTTACATGCAACTATGGCGTAAACAAACAACCATTAAATATAACACGATCAACTTTTTTTATTGCCGGCAAATAACGAGACATGTGATCGAGAAAACGATCCATCTAGAAAATTGTTTTATACACATATTTTACGTCTAATAGAAAAATCTTATTATTCATGACTTTTTTATCGTTACAAAGTATGTCAGCGTTAGTAATTAATACAAGGAAAATATGTCGAAAATGTACTAAATCACAAACATAATACGGGCGGGATCATAATTCAGTTGTAATTGAGGACATCGATAAAACCATAATTATGTGAAATAACTTACAAGACTTGGATGCACGATAAACACCACTGCGTAAGTCCAAATAGTTTATACACTTCACAAAATGTTCTGGAATAAAATCCATTCACGAGTAAGCGACAAATGCATGCAGTCTCATCGGTGGCGAAACGTAAACTGAACACAAAGTAGGAATGAGGTAAACACCATTATATAAATTTAATTGGAGATAATTGCGCGAAACCGCAGCTGTGTGACGTAGGAGATGCCATTACCGGGCGTTGTACGGCGTTTTTCTTAGAAGTGGTCGGTGGGCACGGCTCTCCTTGCCATTCATCTCAATTACGATAATGCAAAGTAATATCGGCCCAGGGAACAACTTAATCTTGAGACCAGATAGAAACTACATTATTTCGGGAAACGTTTCCTTGAAAAACATCCCGGCTACAAGAAACAATTAAAAGTCCCCTCCCATTCGTAATGCATCATCTCTTCCCCGGGGGATGTCATCAAAAATGCATTAGTGTGATGCAAGGAGAATATGAATAAGTTAAATAAAAATGATACGGCATGTCCTTCTATCTCTTAAAATTTCGGGTCTCATATTTTAATATCTCATTTTGAGATTAAGAATAATACTACCTTAATCTTGTATTCCAGAAAATTCAACAAAAGACTCAAGAAAATCACAATTAAACGTGCCTCAATTAAGTCAGGCTTCCGAGATTAACGTATTAATCGGCTAAATCGAAGAGCTATTAGCTCGCGTGAGTGGTTGGAAGGCAATGTTCTTCTTAATTTATTCTCTTATTCTTGGTATGCACGCGATGTCGGCTCTCATGGTCGATAAGTTGTGTGATTAAGTCCCGCACTGACATTTCTGCGGAACTTATTACGATGAGGATATCATGGAAATCAGTGTTTTCTATTGCTTTATTTAATTCTGCAGTTGCAGGTGTGTTACAACAGTTGGCTAGTTATATTAGGTCTTTGCCACCGCGTATATTGCTGTGTAATGGCAATTGGCACGGCTCCAGCATACAACGAACTGTTAGTTAGAATTCTTTGATAGAATAACTGAATAAGAAACACATTCAACTACGAACCAGACATCAGAAAATACAAGACTGGGAAGAATTCAGACAGAAAAAACGCAAAAGATGAACAAAATTAATAAAGTAGGAAGTAAGTATAATGTGAAACAGCTGTCGATGCTACAAAAACACTTGTACGATGGAAATGTGAATGAGTTCCTACTACTGTAGCAGTTCACACAATTACCAAGGCGATGTGGTGTAAGACAATGCGTGAGCAGCATCAATATGCAGGAACTGGTATCGACTGACCAAACAATACTAGTTTTAGCACTCATTGTTTGCAAGTTTATAAGGTTTTCTTTTTCACACGGAACGGTGACGATAGAGTAATATCAATCAAACTGACAATATAAGACATAAAGAAACCTACTCTCCTGTCTATCTAGATATTATCTACTTCATAAGGGGAGTTGGTTTTTGATTTAAACAAGTGTTAGTTGTCCAGAATGTTCAGATAAGGCCGTATTTTGGATACATCTCTACCAAAATCTGAAAATTGTACTCTTAAATGACTTATTCAGTATAAATAACATTTAGCAGGCAAATAAATTTTGTACTGGTCGAAGAACTTCTTCTGGCGAGCTACTTCTACAACACAAAGAATAAGGCAGATAGCCTGAAGCATAACCTAGTAATCAATACGCTTACAAAGTTCCCAAGACACAAAATTAGTTCTTAAGTGCGAGAGCTAACAGCGTTTTTTCTAGACCTCCATTTTCTTTTTCCATTAGAGATTTTTCTTGTAGAAACTTCTTTACTCGGAAACGTTAATTAAATTGTTCTCCTTGTCTAGATAAATGTTTGGAGTAGATAAAAACGAATCGCTAGTCGCCACTGTTATTAAACTGTACTTTCTATGTGAAATTCTTAGAAGAAATCTTTAAACCTGTAGTTGTTGTAATATTTTTTTCCTGTTTCTAGACTTTTAGACTAAAGGAGCACAACTCTATAGTAAACGTCATGAGTTAACAATAAAATAGAGTTTTTTTTTCTGTAACTTGTGACCAGTATACCCAGAATAAAAGCAGGCAGAAAGAATTTATCATCGCTTTTCAATATATTCTACCCTGTTAACTATTCCACTGTTGGACTTACATCTGCCATATATCTCTCTCTTCTATGCTGTGAATCCCATATGGTAGTAGTGTCAGCTTTCCTGATCTTTCACCTCCACTCCCTCTATCCTGAACATCGCCTCCGGAAGTCTCACACTCACATACGTCTTTTTGCACTATAGTTCCGAAGCTCAAAGACACTTATGGCAACTTAAAAAATTAAATTACTATGGTCACTTAAAAACTCGGATATAAAACAATCTGCTACATAACCAAGAGATAACTTCAGGGTATTGTAAGCTTGTTTACAAATACCTGACAATGTAAGACTTATCAATTACAATAACCCACGCTATCCATGTGTGTGTGTTATGTAATACTGCAGTAATGTGCATGTGTACCTCGCTCGTGCTATAAGGAACGTGGTACACTGTTCTAGAATAAGGAAATTATGCCTAAGGTTAACAACCTGTACTCGTATTATGTTTAATTAGAGTGAATCAGTTGTTATTGCATATTGAAGATGAGTGATTATAGCCATTCTGAAGCGATAGTGTTATATTATCTTTTTACTCTTATTCTTGTTTGTAACTAAATGTTACTGATAATCCTTTATGAATTGACATACCTAGACTACGTTTTACCCTACAGTGCAAAAGAGGATTGTGTATAAGGCCTAAGTCAGTTATGTAATAAAGTATTTTTGCAAGTCATCCATATTTTTACATATGTTTTCACAAGGACAGAGATATTTTTGCAAGTATGATAATCGTTATTTATTTTTTATAAAGAAATCATTTGTGTAGCTATCTGTTGCATACGTAGTTCCATGTTATGTCACGAATATGTATATATTTATCGCTTTATCGTCACATAATTAAAATATACAACAAATTATTTTATTGATTATTATTCATCCAATTAATGCTGCAGTGTCAGTAAAGTATCAACGAGAGAAGACTATCATATATTTTTAGATAATCATGGGCCCAGATGATCCCTTTCGTCTGTGCAAGCTAACATTAGATCTAAATATTTTTTTATACATATTATATTATTACATGTAAAAATCACCTACCTACCCCAGAAAACAATTGACTAGCTAAAATGGCTTTTGGGACTAGAAAAAACGTATTTAATACAAAAATCAACATGTTACATAAGGAAAAAAGTCTTTCGTATATAAATACCTACATAAGTGCTATCTTTCGAATCACTACAGTCATGTTTGTCCGTCCCAAACATTCGAAGCGTGTTTATTTGTTCACAAATGTAATTAGACGAACAGTCAACAGCGGCCAGTTAATAGTTGAACTCATTAATCAGCGCAAAGTCCAACATATTGAAGCCAACAAATCATTTCTGCTCAATTGATCTTTTATCTGTATTGTTTCCAATTCGTATTTTGTTTAGTGCGATAGCTTTTGAATTAACTTATAATTGCCTAGATTGAATATGCCTAAATCGTCATCATCATTGGCCTGTGTCCGTCTATTGCAGATGAATCAGGTATTAGTCAATTATGCCTAAAACTGCATTTCGAAGTGACTCATTCTGATGATTTTAAGAAGTCAGAACGATTTCAATCTAGTTTACTATCAATCCTCTTCAGAGTCTATGATCACTTATTTATGTGCCTGAGACAAATTTTGAGCTTTTAAATCTTATTAAATACATTTACAGTAAAATTACTATAGTAAAATTAACTGCTAGACGCCTAAACTATTCTTAGTTTAGTTAACTATTTATTCAGTTTTAGAAGGTTTAAAAATGATGATGTTCAAAACACTCGGATGCCACAATCAATCAACATGTAAACTATATTTCTAGTCTACTTCTACTTTCTACTCACAGTGCCGTGAAGATAAATGTATGAGCGTCCATTACCTGCAACAAAAACAATACAATATTAACATTATTATAAGTCACATGTTGGGCGCCAGCCAGGGTTAGGAATAACAATAGACGCCAATATTTAATCTAGGAATCCTCTCTATGCGTTTATCGGAAGACAAGAACAAGAAGGAACTTTAAGACAACTTGTAAAACAACTCAGACTTATTAATCAAGATTTACGATAGCTTTATATTATCTACAGTCTTTTAAGAAACATTGTATCAAGGATCAAATAGTTGGCAGTTCTCGAAGACGGTTAGACTATTGAAATCATGTACAAACATATCAAATATGTGACTATATCGTCCGCCATCTTCCTTCTGGGCACATACTTGTCTTTAACGTGTATCATTTACTACAACTATAGAAACCGAATAATTGTTTTCACTGTCAGTAGCATTTGATTAACAAATAAACAAAGGACTATGGGCGGAATCGTCCCCACCCATCAACAAAAATGAAATGTAGCTCAATTGATATATCTTGGCAAGACGATATTTTTATACTATGGCGACATTGCCCAAATGCATGGGGTTCTCATAGTATCTTACGTTTAAACAAATATCTCGTTAACGTATTATTGACGACTAATTCCAAAATACATGCTCATTTATTTATTAATTAGTGCACAGCGGCGGACGCCGCATGCACATAAAGATAGCTGGGTACAAAATAATCCCCTCCCCCCGCTCTCCAACCCACGATTTTAGATCTGATCAGATTTTAATCTGCCAGCGCATCTGTTAGACAGCATTATAATTGACGAGTAAAAATAATTATTGAAATATGAAATCAATAACTTGTATTAACCATATAATGGAAATGATATAAGTATATACATATGAGTGCCTCTGTGGCGCGGTCGGTAGTATATGCGACTGCGGTGCGAGAGGTCTCGGGTTCGAATCCTGGGTCGGGCCAAACAGTCTTTTCTGAGATTTTCTGATAAGAATTTCCTAGAGATTGCCCGGAGTTAGGAAGTTGAGGTCGAAGACCTCCGTGTCTCGGAGAGCACGTAAAGCCGTCGGTCCTGCGCCTGACCTCTCACTGGTCGTGTCGGTTATCCGTCCCACCAAACTATGAGAGTGATGGAATAGAGAGTGTACCTGTGTATTGTGCACACACTTGGACACTATAAACAAAGTCCGGCACAGATGGCCAGTTTCAATGAAACTGACCGCCGTAGCCGTATATCGGCTAGGAGGACTTATACATATGAGTTAGTACTGTAATATAACAATAATGTTAAAATAACTTACAAATGTAAAATAAAAATATACGTTAAATAATAATTACAAATTGTTTTTTTTTTTAAATATATATTCCCACTGATTTATCAAAAACAAAGGATTTTAATTAAATAGGGGGCACTTTATGAACACGTTGGTATCAGTTCTATGTTTGTTGGTAGGTGGGGACGGAGCCCATACATTTTTGCCCATAGTCCTTTAAACCGTCAATGTCCCACTACTGGACAAGGGTCTCCTCCCGAACGAGGGAGGGGTTAAGTTCTGAGTCCACCACGGTGGCTGGTTGGACTTACATATGAAAAATTACGTTTTAATATGTAAGTAATCAAGTATCTTTATAGGTTGCGTTTCCCTTGGCCCGTGTATGAGACCTTGGAAGGATGCGGCGTATAATTGATGACAACCAGTTACGCCACGTGCAGTGATGCAACTAATGTAACGCAGATGTGCACTCTGTAAACATTGTAGAGCTGGCTTTAGAACTGGTCTATGGATGTCCCTAGACAACATTATCAAAAAGTAAAGAAACAAAGCTAGTCTTACATTGACCAATAAAAAACAAATCATGTAAAACTTGGAGCTCTTTTCAGCTTTAATATCCATCCAGATATTTTTTTTTCAACAAAATTTAGTTCTTTTTTTTTCTTTATTTGTAAAGGTGTGGATTCAAATTCCACTTGACAGTAGGTACTTAAAATTCGCTTAACGATTTATCATTAAATAAGCTTGCTTTGCTTTATTCGCTCACTGACTTTATATATCAAAATCGAAAAACGTTTTTAATATTTAGTTGGTTTCAATACCTTTCATTCATGAGATAAACTGCCTTATGTCCCTATAACTTTAGTACAAAAGAATTACCTTTTACTCTTCAGCAATAACGTAGGGTCTGTTTTGTTAAAACTTGCTGGGTCTTAAAACCCGTCAATTTCATTCACAATCTGTCAGTCCTCAAACTGACAAAGGTTCTACCCACGGGATATTTGTAGCAATAAAATATAACAATGTTTTGTGGTTTCACGTGACTAAAGTGACTCAGAACAAAATTAGAATGCTCTCGAAATGATTCAAAATTCTGATCATCAAAGCAAAAAATTCAAAATCCCAACAATGTTATATTTACAAGTTTATCGAGTTTTTGTATTTGACGTCAATGAATATAAAATTACAACTTGTTTTTTGTAAATTATAGTCTTGTTTTTTTATAATTCTATAAAGAAATTCGCAAACACGTGTTTAAGTTGACAGCATTTTGGTAAACAACGTCCGCAAAAAATCAAGGGCCAAGATCAAGGTTTTTTGTTTTTTCGTAAAATTCATAAAATACTGTTTATTCAGACAATCTCTTAATTTTAACAATTTTACTTTATTAATCATTAATCCGGCGGTCCTGTATGGTAAGATGTACGAATATTATAGACCCAAGGCAAGTTTGTAAGCATCGTACCAAGTAGCGTTTTGGTCTTTGTGTACTCCTGTAGGACAAAGGCGGGATTTTATGTACATATGTACATATGTACTACGTGTGTATACTATGAATGTTTTTATTTATTTATGTGTATATATGTGCAGTGATAGCCGAGTGGTATAAGTTGACACCTCCCACGCTAGTGGTCGCAGGTTCGAATCCGAGGCAACACACCAATGACTTTTCGAAGTTATGTGTGTATTAGAAATAATAATCACATGCTCCAACGGTGAAGGAAAACATCGTGAGGAAACCTTGCATGCCTAAAATTTATTTAATACATTTATTGAGGGCATGCAAAGTCCCCAACCCGCACTTGGCCAGCGTGGTGGACTCAAGGCCTAACCCCTCCCTCATTACGGGAGGAGACCCTTGCCCAGCAGTGGGACATTAATGGGTTAAATTTATTTATTTTATTTATGTGTATATATGTGCTTCAATATAAACGTGATTTTGTTATCTCTATTTTTGTGTTCACAACGACAGCCCTGACTTTTCAGCAAATAATGCACTCGTATGACTACTGTTTAAATTTCGCTTGCACATGCATTGTTTATTCAGTGTTTCAGCTCAGATACATTTTCTAACTTAATCGGAAGACTTAGCATTTTTTAAATTAAATATTTATCAATTTAACAACTGGATGTTTTTTCAAGACCTTATGCAGAACGAAACAGGACCAATTTAGACCATCTTGTCCGTATATTCTCTGAAGTTTAGCGGTGACAAAACTAAACGTTTTATTGACCTAAAATATTTTTTTCTTTTGAGGCTTTAGTGTCATATAATAAGAAAGAGTAAAAAAATATTAAAAAATATTCGCTAGTCACTTAAGTTCACTGTTACTATCACATTTTCGAACGACGCAAATAAGATTAGTCATCAAGAACGTGCGATGTGGTTTGTTTGACTGTGATTACGCTAATAGAGTGACAGCACATTAGTAAATATACGAGAGCACGGGCTTCTGCGATATATTGATAACTATCTTCATAAACTGTTTCATATGTAATTTTGTTAATTATACGACATTAAATAACGAGTTTAATACGATATTTTAACACAGTTAATATATAAAATCGCGCTTGTTTCCCACAGGGCTAGACAGACACCAAATAACGCTAATCAATTGCTATAATATAGTAACAGACATACAACACAGATCTTTAGATGTTCGTCGAGAATGACACGTGTATATTCCGTACAACATGTAGTTATGTATGTATTGAAGATGCATCTCGTATAAATCATAGCAAATATAGAGATCTAAGACTGGTTCCGATAGATCCATCTTTAGATACGAAAAGTCATCTGCAGATACGAATAATAATACATATTACTTAAGAACCAAGAATCAGTTAGTCAGTGTATCCGTTTCTAAAAATACATTACTTGAAATTTGAACCCACACCTACGATGTAGAAGAAAACCTCCGCAAGAAGCGATCCGAAATCAACGTCACATCGTGTGGGAGCAAATAACTCGAGTCAGAAATGGGACAAGGAAAAGCCTTCACTCCGGAAGAAAATGAACTGAAATAAACACCATATATATGAGGTATTTTGTTTATATTTCAATGGACGAGCACGTTATTACTGCGTGTCTAGAGTACATCAGAGCTCTTACGTGGCTACGCGACTATACGTAAACCGCGTCAGTGTAGTCTTCACGGCCACAACTGCTACAGTCTTGTTGCTAACGCGAATCTTGAAGGTTTATCCATGGTGTTATAAATACGTAACTAGCTATCTGTTTCATACTTTTTCACGGGTTCTGCTACTCCAATATCAAGTTCCGGCATGTGATAAAAGCAAAAAACGGCATGTTTAATTAACCTGTGCCAAAACGTCGAGCTAGGTAAGGTGCTCGATTGCTTTTATTTAAAAAACGATCATGTAATGTCTTTTTTAAGTTCTGTAGCACGATTTTATACAGTTGGAACCATCGAGTATCGAGAGTTTGACATTTAAAACGTACTGCCAAAATAATTTCTACGACGGCTAGAGGCGCTGAACCGAATGTCATACAACATTTTTCGATAGCTAGCTGGTAGTCGATAGTGTTAGAGAATTGCAGTACTGATTAGTTTGGTTTTATAAAGAACTAGCTGACCCGCGCAACTTCGCTTGCGTCACATAAGATAGAATGGGTCATAATTTTCCCCGTTTTTGTAACATTTTTTACTGGTACTCAGCTCCTATAGGTCGTAGCGTGATGATATATAGCCTATAGCCTTCCTCAATAAATGGGCTATCAAACAGTGAAATAATTTTTCAAATCGGACCAGTAGTTCCTGGAATTAGCGCGTTCAAACAAACAAACAAACAATCAAACAAACAAATTCTTCAGCTTTATAATATTAGTAAAGATTTCTCCAAAGTAAACTATTAAGATACAGGCAAATGTAGTATAGAAACTATTATGTAAATCCTACTATCTGCAATGTCAATCGATAAAGCATTAGCAAAGTACTACACACGTTACATAGCACTAGTAACAGATACTTTTAACAGTGATTTATCATACTAAGTACTTGACGCGTATAATTTATTGGTAACATAATACGTCACACTTTGGCTAATTAGTTCAAGGCTACGTAACTTCCGGCGGTAATATAATAAGGTGACATAACAGCCGATAAGCGTTTAGGTATTATGTTCAAGACAATTGAGATTTTCATTCGATACAACATGTTCTTGGTAGTACTTAGCTTTTGTTCTAAGAAGGTACTGTTACGGAGGATGAAAAGAGACTTCAGATATTCTTGGAAGAAGGAAAAGGTGAAAGCAGTACTTTGGCAACAGTTTGATATAACTTTGTTTGGTTTAAATTTGAACAGATGTCTTCAAAACTGCCATGAATAATATATTGCAGATCTATACACGCCATTATTATTATAATGTCCTACAGAAAATAATGTGGCTAAGCAATTGAAGAATACTGAAAGGACGTTTCAGAATGCACAATTCCACCCACAAATAGTCTATCAACATTCTATGGCTTTCCATTTTCTAGTGGGGTGTAACGGCTGCACGTGAACATTGGTTTGTGTTGTGCTATTCCCTATTATACAAGTCAAACCTAGGCTATAAGCTAGACCAAACATAACCACTTTAAAGAATCATAAAAATCGGCTCATTCAAATTACAACCAGCAGAGAGGTGACCAGCATAAAAAGCAGACAAATTGAGACCCATCTTTTTTTGAAGTCAATTAAAAAAGGAAAATTATTTTCACACTTTATCCATACAATGGCGGGAGGAAACTATACAGATTATTTTCTAGTAAGGGACATCATTACTCAGCAGTATTTTGTTACATTATATTTCCAACGATCGTCGTCAACGTTCGGCTAGAATCACAAATGGCAGATTAACTATGCATGCATGTACTCGCATGTATATTTCCTTATAAATCCCGATTACCTTGGCCATGTTGACAAATAAGGTGATATTGCATAATTATTCTAGTAAAAATTAATCAAGGAATTTAATGGAATACTAGACCATTATATTGTTTATGTATGTGATGTTAATTCCAATTAACTTGAAGTAGGATGAATTTAATACTAATGGCTTAATTAGAAGAAAATTTTATTGTAATTAAACCTTTTTATTTCATTGCTCCTTAACCTTTGAAACAGCCATGTAATAGACCAAAATTTGAACTAAATTAAAAGAAAACAGTATTATAAAACATGTAACGTACTTATTAGCAAGGCTTCAGAGACACTGACTAAAGAGATTACCCTAAACCAACGATTTTCAAATACCCACTAACTCCTACCTACAATCTCGCCAAAATAACAAAGGAACTCCCAAACCTAACACAACACAACTATTATAGAACACGTAATAACAGCGATATGATAAACAAGTGTACAAATAATAAGGCTTTATCGGACGTCTTGGTCGGTCGTTACTCCCCGAACTGCCTCCGTACACAATGCAATATTTATACAAGGCTCTGTGAGAGCGGAATTGACATTCATAACATCACGAGAACACTGGATTTAGACTCGTTAACAATTGGATTGCATATTTCGGAAAGGGCATAAATCACATTCGACAGATGTAAAACATATGCCGTTTTGATTCTCAATAAAATTCATTTATATACCACCAAAATGACAAGACGATCACAAAGAAAACATCTCATGGAGCGAAACGCTCTAAAACTCAAAAATATTTTTAACACAGGCAGAAGAAAGCGAAATTTTGAAAAAGAAGGGGAGCTTATTGCCCTATATAAAAGAAATAAAGGTCAAAATACCCAGTGGTGTCAACGTGACCTATAAGAAACAGCCTGACCACAAACAAAGGCCTTCCCTGAGGCCAACTTGGATACTAGCCTTCACCAATATCCATTCCTCTAGGGAACGGCATGTTTGGTTACTAGGCAATATGTTTTATTTATATTTAGATAGGGCTACCCCTATATGATATTGACACCGGACATAGGTCAAGCACTTATCAAATAATAAAAGAGAAATGGTGAGATCCCTCTTGACGCATACTTTGATGTTTTGAAGCAGATCTTCGGAGAATTTTCTATTAGTTATTAGGGTGATTGCAGAAGGCAAAGGGGTACTCAGGTACCATTTTCAATCTTGAAGAAATTCTAGAAGCTTTGATAATAATGGCTGCGGTGATAGAATTTGCAGGGATCTTTAAATCTTGATTCGTAGAGATATAGAGGAACAAAAGTGGTTGACGCGTCGAACACGAGACAACATACCAATGACTTTTCGAAGTTAGGGGTTAAAAAGAACAAATATGGAGGAAGCTTTGTAGCCGACTTTTATTGCAACAAATATTGTGTACATTATTAAAAAATAATAGAAAAAGAGTGGAGGAAATAAACACAAAATCAAATAAAGATTTTAAAAACTGATATGAAACATTGCTTTTGGGGTTTTCTACTGAACTATTCTACTTTCACGACGCATGGAGAATGATTGCAACATTTTTATTTCATACATCTTCATGTCTGCGGTTGGGTTTTAAAACATAATCATTATTTAAGAAGTTTCGTTGTGAAATAGCTGGTTACGGAGACCGGTTCATTGACGTCATGAGAGTTAAAGATCCATACTTGATTTCGATTGGTTTCGAGAAACCCTGGTTAACCTGTGTGGCAGGCAATATAGGCAATTCATAAATATTAATTACCTATAAAATGATTATTTTCGCATAAACTAGTTGTTGCAGACTAAATAAAAATATTTGTAAGGATTGTCGCAATTTTATTACTAAAGTTTGAGTAGGTTTTTTTGCAGATTTATAACCAGCCACAGTACTATTTGTTTTATTGTCGTATCAATGTTCGCCTTAAAATTTCTTTGTATTTAGTTTTCATGAAATACACTGAAGATTCTGATCAATACTTCTGTATAGTCTATTTTGAAGTCGATAATGTTACTTACATGTTAAGCCTTTAAGTTTTATACTAGCCTTAGTTGTTATGAAACCGAATTTTAATTATATTCTTACATTACCTTTTCATAAAGTGATTTGTTTCTTGTTATAGGTATGAATGTATGAATATCTTCCCTATGATATAAAACGGGCCACGTGGTTGCCTAGTTGTAGTGAGTGGGCGAGTCCAAAATTATCGGCGCACATACAGAGACGTGGCGTGACAGTCAAGGCTGGAGATAAATTCTGACTGATTAGATAAAGTAAGATCCGAGACCTCTTGATAGTACTCGTTTAAATTAAACCTGTTTTAATGATTTCATTCGTGTTACTATTATTTTATGATGTTGTATTTGTTGGTTGTGAGCTACTTTTGGCTTTTTAAAAGCTTTCCATCGACGTGCAGAGCTTGTTGTTTAGTTTGATTGATAAAGTAATTGGAAAATGAATATTCTACATTTTCAATTATTATGCATGAATTTGTAAAAAACATGATTTTATCCGAATCAAACATTATTAGGTATGTTATTATCAGTGCGTCTAAAAAAACAAAACAGTTTTACAGAAATAATTGAGAAAATGGTTTATTCTAGACACGACAAATAAATATTGCTCAAATAAGTCCACATTTAAAAAGTAGGCGATACAATATTATTGATAGCTCTCAATCGGGAATCGTAGAAGACTGTTATAGAAAGGTACTGACGTACTTATAAGCTTATATTCTGCAGTGGGCCGATAAAGCTGCAAATAACGACATGTTCATGCTATTTTAGTTTGTTTTGTTGTTCAAATACCAAGTAAAGATATAAGTCTATAACAATACTAATGGTGGATTAAATATATATAATACATCTTTTTATGAAAGGTTTACGGGTACGTTTACCGTTTTAATGAGGTAAATTCAGGTCATGTTATGTTTGGCAAAGCCAATGTTATTCTCATGTTTTACAGATTTCACGGAATCCTACCATTATCATAAGCTTAAATGTTGGTAGGGGCTGAAAGGTGTGTGTTTTGCTACATACTATTTTAAGCAAAAACTTTAATTTTTGCTTTAAATTTCGGCACAAGTTTGGTTTATAAATACTTTAAACTGCTATAAAGGCAAAATCGCAGACAAACGCTGGTATAACTTAAATATATAGAAAAAAATAAAGAAGTAGTTTTATTCAAGCCCAGACAGCACAATAATTAGACAAATATAATTATCTAGAATTTGCCAATACGACGCCATCTACCGAACTCAATATAAAACTTTGAAAGTAATATAGAATTAACTTTGTTTGGATTGTAAGTAGTAATAAAACCCAAGATAGTGCAAATTCCCCGAATTTCCTTATTTTTGTTTTCATTTGCAGATAATCTTTAGCGTTTGGTAATCGTTGATGTGTTGTGCGTATGTATGCGTAATCGATTGTTTTCATAACAATGTCATGATGTGAATGCGTGGACATTTCGACTGAATCACTTTGATAAGTACTGACTTTTGGTTCGTGTGAATGAAACGGAACGTCTACGGAGATTTAGAATTATTTATTGAATGTTGCCTCATGTTACTGCAAGAGCTAGAAGGGCGGTAAAACTTATTTCACTTTTATTTGCATTTAGTACTGTGCATATAAGCCCTGCTTGCTCTCTATTTTCAATTTAAGGATTTCGAGGGTTTTTTTAGAAATATATGTTAGTTATTTCACACCACAGTTTTGTAAGTCTTTGGCCTAAAATTATATAGGATAGGTTCTGTTTCCTTTACTAAGTGTACTTAGTGTTTACTCTACAATATATACTCTTCAAACAGATGTCTTAAGTCATGTGTTTTGAAATATTACATAATTTTGCTATACACGTGTAAAACAATACAAGCCAAATAAATTAGGTTACTTAGTAAGGAATAACAAAATTATTTACTTTAGATTAAAATAACATCTGTTTTATTGTCCCAGTGTCATATTGTTAATTGTATCTTCATTTCTCCATAAGAGAATTGACGCACTATCGACTGTCGCAAATAACAAAAGGTCTGCAAAACCATACAACAGGTTTATTCCATCAGGTCATCTTAAAACTTTTTACCTATTTAAAAGTACTAATGATGCTACTAAGTTAACCAAGTATTATAATGGGTTTTAGTCATTTTGTTTGGATCTATAGTCAATTAGCCGAAGGCATTGGCTAGCTAGCTCCCTCCCGTGACATGACATGGCAACGGAGAGACAGGTTTAAACCTAACCAAGAAAAGTTCCGTCAGTTGCTGTGGCGTGACTTAAACCAAACAATGCTATGCTATTTTCAAACTGATAATAGCCCAAATACAATATGTTAGAAATAACAGCATGCGATCACGGCGAGTGTAACCTGCGCCGAAACGTCAAACATTCTGAGGTAAAATGCATGTTCGTGTCAATTCCCGTATTCTATCATATACTAGCCCTAAATAGTTGCCTTTTGACATGGGAACTGATGGTCCGAACAACTGAAAAGCCTGTCGACAGTGCGTAACAATCGTAACAACACATGAATACGTGTATGTTACGTAATTATTCGATTACAGCCGTTGCCAAGCACGCAATACGCATGCCTGATTGTTTCGTATTCAGCCCATAACTTTAATATAACCATGGTGAATTATCAAATACTTGTGTCAAATTACGTTAGGAAATATCATGTGCGGGGATTTTAAGGGTACTGGTAATTGGCTTTGTTATTTGTTTTTAACTAAAAGGACTTTGGACTTAATAGGTAAAAGTTTAAAGTGGCGGTTATTGCTAATGACAACAGTTGCTAAGCCACGTAGACCTTCCTTGGTAAGTACCGCTTGGGCCGACCACTAAAGACGAAGAACTGCTCTAAACAAACCCAAATTAGGGACTGAAAATATAACTTTTAGACCTTCGTCTTGCGACCACGGCTAGTATAATCCGAAACGTCAAGCAATCCAGGGTAAATATAATATTAGATATTAAGACTGGAAATCTAGTAACAAAGGATCCTTTTGTAACAGATTTAAGAACGAGGTTCTGGTTTTTGTAATATCATAAAAAAATATACATTAATGATATAGTCAGTATAGTCACGTTTGTTTCGCACTGCTAATAAAGTGGCATTTTGCTCGAAGACAGTTTTAAGGATTATTCAAATAAGAAACTTAGCGCCTCTGTACCTCATTATTCATACCTTTACTTGAAAATATAACGTATATTCTAATCGATATATCAACGGACTATGAGTTGTCGAGGTCAGGTGAATCGTTACATGAAATAGATACTAGAAATCATGAAACTGATAAGTGGTCAATATCAAACGTATTGGGATTGGTTCTGTCGTCTAATAATGTAGGGCAAGGGAACTTTATAGTCCAAGCATTTGAGATCTACCTTATCAGATACATGGCGCTCAAACAGTAGACTGTGTTGACTGTCATGAAAGCAAGTTGTAGTAAGTGTACCAAATGATTGCTAAAGAAATTGGTTGATAGACGCAGGGCATTTCAATTTTTTTTTGTCAATTTACAGCCTGTTATATTAAGACATTGCATTGATAGGAACAATTTTATTTTTAGGTTTAATTACTAAATAAAATAATGGGAGTCTATACCTTTATAACAAAGCCTACAATGCCTACATACACGAAGTAAAAAGCGTCTTTTTTAACGCAAGAGAAGTTGTCGCTCGAAAAATAGGTAAAAATTCGTCCCATGGTTTGCTATTTACTTTTAAGTCTTTCCCACTAAACCTTGAGTGTTTGCATTTATAATATATTTCTTAGAACACACCTTAGGGGATCCTCTGAAGAGGCTTATCATGAATATTAGTACAGTTGTATTTTGGCAAACACTACTTATCTGTATAAGTAGTGTAGATATGCCGTGTATGACGTGACATTACATAACTCGGTGGGGGGTGTGGCTGCCTTTATAGTACTACTAACAATCGTTTACTTAGCAGAAAACTCTATCAGACTTTGAATTTTACGATAGACAAACAGTAGTTTCTGAAACTTGTAAAAAATATTTGAATTTAGCAAATCCTCTTGCAAGAAAATATACAGAGACAATTTGTCAAATTGGCCTAGTAGTTCTTGGGATCACTTCTTGGTACAAACTTCTAAACATATAGTGGAAACAGATAATATAATTTATCTCACCCCTACCTCGTTAGGGAGGAAACCCTTGTCCTGCAGTGGGACTGTAATGAGTTAAAAAGACAATATGGAGTCATATAGACATCTTAATTAGATTTCTGTATTCTTAATATTCCAAGTTTGTGGCATTCAAACATGAAATATGTGTATACGATAGAAACCAAGTCCTTGGGATACCCATTTAGAAAATCAGACATTGTATAATGACGTTTTACTTTTTGGTGAACATTGGACTTAAATCTTGTAGGTATTCAACATGCCAAAAGTCTAGCCAACTTCGATATTGTAAGCTGAAACTGTATAACCGATATACAATAGGTTACATGACGATATTTCAAGATCTTTGCCAAATTTTGATATACGATACGATACGCTTCAGTGCGAAAATTTCACTTTGCCAATTACTATCGTTACTATATCATATCTTAACAACGATGCACAGCTGCAATTTATCTTTGGATTTTAAATTAAGTAAGTATACCTAAACTAAGGAAGACATGTGATGATTCGCTTCTTATGATTAGATAGATAATATAATAATACACTTTTATAAAAATCTTCCCAATATGTATGTTGTAGTTTGTTATTTATAATTTCTGAAGTAGCGTTTGACTTATCAGACGGAATAATGACAGTTCCTTTCATCTATAATTTTATCTATCGGATAAATTACCAGACACTTATCCATAAGTCTTGATATTGGCTCTTAATCTTGCAGTTAAGGACATGATATCTATGCTGAAAATAGTAGTAGTAATTAGTTAAATAACCTTAGTGTTTGTGTATATTAATTTGAATTTTTCAGTTCAGCAGACATCTATTTTAGACTACTGTTTCGGTAACACACGGAAATCAGGCAATAATTTATGGAGTACACAAATTATTATAAATATGTAACTTTAAACCACAAAGGCCTTGAAATAAGGATGCAATACAACGTATCAGCACAGTTCAGTCATCTATTACGCAGTCGCGACGTAGTATCTACACGGTATCGTTATCAAACGCTCTGTATCTACGCACTCGATAGTAAGACAAACACCGATAACGGTTTAGGACACTAGTCATGTGGTTTAGTTTAAGTAAAACTAAACCGTTCATGTTAGGTTTGCCGGTGCGATTGTCTCTTGCTTGATGAATTACTACAGACTTAATATGAGTGACGTCACACTACCACCGGCAAATATTTTGGGACAGCCGATTTTGACGCAGATGGCTTTCTCGTCCAAGTAATGATAAGTACCACAGTCACTAATTGTGAAGTGGACGTCGTCTAATGTAGAGAAATATAACTAAGTAATATTAAAGGAGAGCTACTAAAGTTCCAAGTCTTAGTTATGTATAGAAATATAACATAACCTCTAGTCTATGAAAGACAAGACGAAACCAATTGACGTGACTCTTGAACTAACTTGCAAACTCTTCACAAGAGGCGTTAATCAATAAAATATACAATTTTGAAAAGGGCATATCTCACATTACAATGACAAGACATGTGTCCTTTTAGAATTTAAGTCCTAAAAGTTTAAACGATTATTCAGTAACAAGGTTTTCAAGAGTCAGGTAAGTAGCGATAATATTTCCATTCTTCAGTGAAACATAAACGTGATTGCGCGGTCAATATGTAATTTCATATTACTGAAACGACTATAGTATTGTTATCATAGTAATTGTATGATATTGCAGGATTTAATGTCGGTCGCAGTAGCACGTGGCACCGTGCAATCGTTTCATGGACATTAAACTTTTATTAATACAAATCACAAGACTGAACAATTTTATAACTACATTCTTTAAATTTTAATAACATTTTAACCCATTACTATCCTACTGCTGGGCAAGTGTTTCTTTCATCTTAATAAGCGAAGAGTTAGGCATTGAGTCCATCACGCTGGAAAAGTATAGGAGACTTTGCATACCTTCAAGAGCTGTTCTAAAAAACTCTCAGGCATCACGATGTTTGCCTTCACCGTTAGAACAAGTGATAGTTATTTCTTATACACACATAAACTTGGAAAAGTCATTGGCGTGATGCCTCGGGTTCGAATCAGGAGGTGCCAACTTATACCAGTCGGTTGTCACTGCTCTTACATTCATTACATTCTTTTAAACATTGAAATGAACAAAGCCCAGCTTATATTGTAAAGAAATCTTGGCTTTTTAACAAAAATAGAATAAAATTTTCCTCCAATGATCTTCTAATCGAAGCCCTAGAAATGAATCTAAACGTAATTTTTCTTTATTGCCAATCTCTTTGAAAGCTATAAATACGCGTGATTGACGTAAACCTTCGTGTTTTTTTGACAATTTGTTTAAGTATCATAAACACTTTCTTAAATATAGTGAGTGTTATTTTCCTCATCATTTCGTATTCATAGAGACACATTAACCGCATTCTGTAGTACAACTGCACCGGCCGGGGCTCAACGGAACGAGATCTTAAAGTTATAAACAAGTAACCGTTAACTTATTTATCAATGTTGTGAAACTTCACTCACTGATTTTAATTCACATGACAGCTTGTAAGACAGGTGACAGGCCCTTATGACGATTTCTAATTAATTTCATAATAGAATATTTACCCAATCACCCGCGTTGGTATTCGAAACTAATATTAGAGGTAATAATTTTTGATATTATACTGAAATAGCAGGAAACGGATTGAAAAACAATTGACATCCACGAGTGGGCATTGAGCGTGGGAACAATTGGCATAAGTATGTCGACGACCATAGGTAGAATTGTTTGATAATATTGGAACTACATAATATATAGAGCACTAAAGAGTTGACGCCGAGGAATAAAGGCCTAACATTCTAAAGTTTAAATTTGATGCAGTAATAACGACAAAGGCAGTTTTTTAAAGAAATCAGTACACTAGACAACTACTGACTAGACTAGTACTACAACTACAGAAACCAACATTTCAATTTACCAACAAAAGGTTAAAGAGTAAACAGATACATACTGTTTATTAAGAAAATACAGTCCAAGCTATTTGTATAAAGCAAAACATTGAAAAAACAAATAACAATGAGAAAATAATGACTAACTACTTGATAAGGAACAAACCAAATATTTGTTTTTGTTGTTATTCATTTTGGGAGGCGAAAATAAGTAATTATTGTTTTGGAACTCTAATTAGGTGGAATATTACAAATTAGAACCCGATATTGGGGAGAATGACGATATTTATGTGCCTGCGGGCAAGAAAGTTGATCTTGATATCATTAGAAAAGACACACATATGTACGTACATATACACATATACACATATACACAATAGTGTATAGTAGGTCTCTTATATAAACACAATAGTGTAGTATATAAGAGACCATTCCTTGAAATACCTCTTGATATTATGATTATACTAAATGATAAAGTAAAGAAAATAGAATTAGAACAGCAGGTCAAATGTCATGGTCTTGGGACACTCTTTTAAAATAAATCAATCATCTTACCTCATGGGAGACTTGTAAAAATAGCAAAGCGTGGGTACATTTCTTCAATAAAAACCAGAGATAGAAATGTTTTTACAATGCTTGAGGTATTGAAACAAGACGCAAATGCAGACGACGAAGCAAAAAGGCAGAAAATAAATCAGTGCTGTTAAAGTCTATTAGACTGTTGCGGACATCGATTTGAAAAGTAACAATTGACCATTAGCATTCAATAAAACGCGACCCGAAACGGCCTCAATGAAAACATAATGAAGCATGTAAACAAAGGCAGACGTGGCAGAACACGTGCGCGTGATAATATATACGTAATCCCGTTTTTTGTTCGTACGCTTGCACGGTTACCTGAACATGTAAATAATTATTTACGTTTGATGGTACTTTTAACAATTGTTCATTAAAACAATATTTAATTTTAGCCACGATGTTTTTTCAATTCAATTTCAAATCCTTTTTTAGAAAACATCATCAGCCTACCCTCCCTTCCAACTATGTTGGAGTCGGCTTCCAGTCTCACTGGATGCAGCAATACCACCATTATACATGGAGCGACTGCCTGTCAGACCTCCACAACCAAGTAACCTGAGTTATAACACGATACCCTTTGCTAAAACTTAAGAAAATTAAGTACTTTTTAAAATATCAACTGTCACATTTTGATTGAGACCTAGAATTTCTCGCAATTCCTAAATTCACAAGTACCTATCGTTTTACAATTTTCATTAATTTTCTATTTGTTTATGAAATCCTGGAATTTTATATTAGATATTAATGCGAATACTCTAAACTATTCCTTTTTCGAGTAGTTTATTGTATCAAGTAATTAAACCTCGCTGAACATCAAAGGTAGGAAAATCGGTTTAATTCGGGACACGGACAAATCGACTCAATTCGACACGATTAGGGGCTTGATCCGTTGCTATGCAACAAAACAGGATTAGTTCGACAACTATTTGATTTTCGAGTGAATATTGTGATTTATATAGCGATAATTAAAGTTTACATTACTGGTAGTCAACAGGTTAATTGCAAGTAAGGTCGCTACCCACAAATGAACTTTGAATTTGATATGAAATATTATTTTTACACAAGAGGATATCACTAGACAAGTGCTTAGAGGAGTCAACATTCTTAATTTCAGATGCAAATTAATAAAGAACAGATTTTCATAGTCATTTACTGGCCTCTATCGAATAAACGATAGGTCAATCCAGTCCTACATTGACCGTCGCGAATTACATTCCACGATATGTAAATGTACCACCAGCCTACCTCTAAATACGTCGTAATATATAAAAAACTAAGAAATATCTCGTTTTTCCGACGGTCGTCCGAGGCTCCAAGGCAATCAATATTGGTGTAGGCTCGGTATAACAAGTTTTGTATTCGTAAACGGCTATTGTATCAATTGCAAATTACTTAAGAGTGCGATAGCTTGATTCACTACAAGGTCAAGGTTGATTAGAACGCGCCGCTTGCGCACGTTTCACGGCAACACGCTAAAACGCTAGCTGTCTCTTTTACACGCCCGCTGAAAATATCAATTAGTGAGAGATGGAGAATCAATAGTTGTGAGCAAACTGTTATATAGATCCATCACAAGACTTCAGACTCGTCCGCATTCCGTAGCTGAAAATAAATCATTAAACAAAATTAGATCTACTTCAGCGATACATCATTTTGTGACAACAACGAAGTTACTAATGGTGATTAGCGTAACTTAGTTAATGTTGATAGCGAGAAGCTTGACGTTTTTCCTCAACTTTTTATCTCGTTAAAGTTGATTCGAGAACAAAGTTTGTATACTTCGATAAAGTTTAACAATATTATTATATTGATGTTAATTTAGGAAATTACATTTATTATGAAGTCTCGCTTCTACTTCAAATTCTATTAACAAAATTATTCTCATACAAGGAAAACGATCTTTATAAATCAGCATAAGTAAATATTTCTCTTATTTTACTTACAAATTAGCTTGTATATGCAGTATTCATGTATTTGAGACCGTTAGTAGCTTGCGTAATGATAGTCAAGTGACAAACCGTGCGACCAGTCCTATTGACGACAACGACGCGGGCGCATCTCGCACCAGATTGAATGATTAAGAGGTAATTTAAACATGCGACTGGCCGACCGTCTTGTTTTAGGGTCGAGAGTTTCTCTAGCGTGCACTTTAAATAAATATTATGGCTACATGATACCGGTATTTCTGTGATAATCAACGTTGATTTGTGAAACTACTTTGGTATACTACAGGTCATTTCACTTAAATAAATTTATTTTAGAGGTTCATTAAAACCTTCATTAAAGTTCGGCCGAACGTCATGAATTTTAATTTTAGGTTATTGAATATTTAGGCGCTTATATAGACACAATACAAGAAGGTTATCTAACTAACAGTGCTAATTAAGAGTACAAGATAGGAATCAAAAACAAAACAAACGAAATACATCTGAAATGATATTATCAGTGAGTTGTGTAACGTTTAAAATTATCTTTCAAAATATACAAAGTATTCCTGATGTAATTGTTTGAACTATTTCATAAAGCTTAGCAGTTTGCGCTAACTAAGTATGCAATGAGTACGCTACCTGTTGTTTTTATAGTGAAGTCATTGAATAACAGATTTTTTACCTTACCGTCGTTGTTCATGTTTCCTTATTGAATCTAATCGCTTACGGAAGTTCTCAGAATTATGCTGCAAGAAAACCTTTTCTTGATGTTCCGATTAAATTAACTAAAGGTGATGAGGTGAATGCAGGTCCAATATTGCGCCCTTGGGGCATTCCGTGATCAAATTTCCTGTAATACTCAATATTTATTTAATTTTAGAGTTTAAATGTGCGTATTATTTGTTATCTGTTACAAAGCATTATTTAAATGACTTTATTTAGCGACTAATGTTCAAAATATTGACTTAAGTCTCATGCTAAACGTAATCAAAAGTCTTTGACCTTTCTAAGAAACATTGTTCATTAAACAGCATAGTTAATCCTAGGTAATTTATTATAATGGTCTGTCTTTATGTTTGTTTACTAAGAAGGTAAGCTGCTAATTGGATTTATTACAGTATAGAAAAATATTGTGCGTGCAAAAACGTTTATGTATGTACATACATAAACGTTTTTGCAGTAGGTAGTTACTGGTCAGTTACGTTTAGAATAGGGGCAATTTGACGACCTCGAGAGTCATTGTTGACATCACAATGTTATTATAATTTAATACAACATAGAACTTATGCCTGTCATCCACAGTTATGACGGTTGTGATTTTACATGAGCCTGTCAGCAAGTAATGTACCTTGATGATTTTCTCTGAGTATCACGTGTCGATTTAATGAAATGCTCACGGTACAATGTGGCAAAATACGGATGATCTTTGAACCCTGCGTCTACAACTGAATAAGTTTAGCAAACCTGATTTCTACAGACGGATAGCGAAATATTATGATCTCACACGCTCGTTTCCTGAGAACATTGAACTTAATTTGTTTTAAATCTTTAGCTATTTGAAGTTTAACATATTTCAGAATTACTATTGTACGTATATAACCAAAATTACTGACCTGACTCGACCGTATAAACCATTGGCTAAATTGTTTAGGTTCGAAAAAATCAGTTACTAGCAAAAGCACAGTTGGAAGTAAAATTCGTTACATTTAGCATGTTTCACACCACGTGAATACACAGTATTTTCATACCACGTTGGACAATATAACAGACACAAGATTATCGCAATGTAAAAGTCTAGCTTCATCTAATTATCTAGTATCAGTAGTGTGGATAGCATAGATGCTATTATCGTAGATATGTTAACAGTTGTTCCTACTATCAAAACATATACTAGAGCCGTCATGTTTCTATTAATATCATGTTTTATGTTAGCACGTGGTACTGCACTGTTCATCTCGCGTTGGCTAGGTTATTGATTTGTAAGGAAGAATATTTGTATGTATTGTGAAGTAGTTTTGTCTGTTTTCATAAAAAATAGTAAGTCATATTTTGCGTATAGTTTAACGTTTACAAATTACAACTAATCTTCTTTCTTTTTTTGGGACTGATGGCATCATGAGAATGTCTTCTTTTCAATTTCAATTAGTTTTTTGGTGGGTCCTATTATTATTTGCTCCTATTTCAGCGCTAAGATTCAGTCAAATTTGAGATCTTCGATTTATTCTATGATACTTGACTATCGATGTAAACAAAAAACAATGATCATATTAGTTGGTTACAGTATTTTGTATTCGTCAAACAGATTATTTACCTTTTCAACCACAAATCTTACCGAAAATCACATGATGTCCTAAAAAGTCTAAATTAATATTAGCACATCACCATTATGACCAAAGTAAGTGAAGCATCACTCGTGCTATACATAACACGATTAAAACCAAGAGTACCATCAATATACATAAGTAATCCTGACACATTTACCTCATATCTCTTAAACAAGCTCATTATATCACCAGATTATATCATTATGAGTAAATAGCTTCAGTTACAATTCTATTTCCTTACCCGACCCTATTACGCCAGCTTTAAAGATTACGGCCAGGTATGGAATAGAATAAGGCCGGGACTCCACCAAAGCAGAGATGTGTGCGGTGTGCTGTGTGCTGTGCGAGAAGAGATGTTTTTCAGCTCGCGGGACTCCACCAAAGCGGAGATGTGTGCGGTGTGCTGTGTGCTGTGCGATAAAAGCGTGTGCTCGCGCGCACGGTACTAGCAAGATGGCCGGCCGGCGCGCGCGCGGGGTTCTGCGGGTTGCTAGCTGGCGAGAGGAGGGAGGGTGACATCGCTCACTGCACGCCGCTCACATCTCTCGTCTCCACTGCGCGTCGTCCGCGCACAGCTCACATCTCCGCTTCCATCGCGACATACAAATATTACACATCTCCGCACAGCGATCTCCACTGAAGCTGAGCGGAGAGGAGACGTGTCAATAAGTCAATTCTATTGGTTGTTTAAAAAACATCTCCTCTCCGCTCGTCTCGTCTCCGCTTTGGTGGAGTCCCGGCCTAACACATTGAAAATATACTTTTTATAAACCTTTTTGGCAATGTATTTGTTATCCTCAAAGGCACTAAAGCTACAAAAGTTAGAAGAGGTAAGAGTCTTAAGGTTATTCTCCTAAATCATCGTTTGATAAAATATGTAGAGTTATTTTCTTCGAAGGGAAGAATTTAGGTCTGTTTTGATGGAAGCACAATAGCCCATACCCTAATCACCAATTTAATACGTTTATTATTAACGAGTTAATGTGTAAGATGATTAAATAATGTGTTTATTAGACACCAACGTCTGTAATTTGGGTTATAAACGGGCACAAGATTCAATACGAGACTACTGTAATTTTTTACTAGCTAGAATGTTCATGGCAGGTTTGTTTATACATTTTATAGTTCAAAATATTAACATATGCAATGCACCTTTCAACTGTGTCTACTACATTTTATGGTACTAAAAAGTAAAAACAATATTATAACAAAAACTAGAAATCATCAGTTCTACACGGAAGTATTTTAATACCCACTAAAAACCTCTTACTTAGACCTCCCTCAGTCATACTAGCAGGTGCTAATAGCTACCAACAAATTTGGAGTGCGTTAATAATGACGCTAAATTCTCGGTTACGAAATCAATTTACTAACATTTTATTTGTAGTAGAAGTTATGTAAGGTTTAAACAATGGTACAGTTAAAGACACGAATCAGTTGCAGACAGCAAAAGATACGGGACGTTTAGAACCAAATTTTTAATTAAGACGTTAATTCGATAAAGAACTCTCTAACGAAAACGGAGAAACGAAAGAAGAACACAATATGAGGAGCTTGTTAAGATATTAGACTTAGACCATTATTTGCGATTATTAAGTTTGAAGTAGAGAGCATACCTTAGCGATTTTTAGAGTAGTATTGCTCCCGGTAAATGTAAAAGAGTCAGCTCATACAGTTACATAATCAGACCCTTTTCAAAAACTATGTAAAAATATTGTAAGGAAAATAGAGTGGTATATTTGAATGTATAAAGTTACAAGTAGTTCCTAACCTTATTCAGAAATACATCGGGGTCACAATTTAGTTTAACCAGATTCGTTTGAATATCAATTCGACGGAGCAGCTGCGATCTGACCTGTATAACCTGTGTTGATAACGTACTGAGATTTAGACAACTTATAAGTATATTGACTTAAATATATACGGTAGGAATAAAGGTTATTACTTGAAAGTGGAAACAGGTCCCAGATGTCATTTTTGAAGTTTTTGACAGTCATTGCCAGTAGTCAGAAGCTTGAAAGCCTGACAACCAGTCTTATCGAGGGGTATTGTGTTATAACCCAGGTAATTGGGTTATAGAGGTCAGTCGCTCCATGTAAAATTCTGGTATTAAATTGCAACCGGTGAGACTCTAACATAGCTGGCAGAAAGGCTAGGCCGATTACTTGAAAGTGGAAAGAGAAGTCTCTTAAGACAACTTCGTGACAAACCTCAGACTGCATACATACGTAAATTTCAAAAAATACTTTTTTGAATCTCAACTAGACGCAAAAACAGAAAAAACATTAATAGCAGAGGTTTGCGTTGAGCAGCTTGTGTGTTTGATTCTGATCAATTAAAAAAATCTAGTTTATAATCTCTCCTAAGTTATAGACTTTAACTTAGACTTATATAGGTATAGCCTTAGATTGAAATCGATTCAGATTACACAGTTACGGGGGCAAAATCATATAACGCGGACAATACGAACAACTTCTATGGGTTCGCAATTCTACGAAAATGTATTTGAATATTAATATCGACATTTTTGTACAGAGGGAATGTTGTTATGTAACCTTTCAAGATTTAATATAATATCTAGGGTGCATGTCAAGTGTTTGGCAATGCACGACTGTTGATCAATAAGTCTCGGGTTCTGTTTCCGAGGAAAGCTTTATAGTGAAAATAGGCTTGCCTTTTGTTACATTGGACATGAAAGCAATCCGAAAAATGGATGTACAAAAATCAAGAAATGGAACATAAGAATCCTAAATAACAATGTTATGACATCGAAAATTAAGTGGTTATATTTATTTATACTAAATGTAGACGCATGCGCATCTAACCTTCAAAAGTAGGTCGATTCAAGCACATATTATTAACATTTTGTATCAAAACAAATGATTAAAATCACTGTATATCATAAAAAGTTATTTCCATCGTCTCAACGCGACCAACTCAATATATTCTGGACAGATTTTGATACAGTTTTCCCTTATACATATAGCGAGATTCGGCAAAACGATATCTCCTGTTTTTCCTATAAGAAATGTATGGATTATGGGTGTCTTACAATGTTATAGGTGTTTTTACAACCATCAAGAATAACCTTAACTTACGAAGCCTTACTAAATCGACAACATCAACTACCGATATAATAATTTTCATTTCAATACAGTTTTTAGATTACGAAACCTTAAAAGTCGCCAATCAAATAAAAAAGCTCTGAATAATGTACCAAATATGAATCCTATTGGAGATCCAATTATAATACAGACAATGAAAGAAAGAAAATATTATTCAATTGGAATTTAAGTCGATAAAATTCGCTTTACTATAAATATACACGTTTATATGCTGGATTTATAATTTTATATGTATAAAGTCATTGTAAGTATATTAAAACATTCCTTCAACACGAGTCGATAGCTCTACTTATTTTTAGTCTATTTTACGTGATCCATTTATCTTTAAGGATAATAAACCTTTTTTTTCAGTTTGAGTAAATATTTTTCTAATTGAGTAAATTCATTCTTATTTACCCAAATAAAATTTGATAAGTTATTGTTTGGATCAGAATAGATAGTTTAGAGTACCGCAAATTACCTGATATTATACCACGACAAAGGTTTAGAAAAAGGTTTACAAATTCTGAGACATTTCTCCAACCTGAAGATCTGAACATAATAATTAAAATTCCATAATACACATACAAAAGGCAAAATTAATTACATATCGACCTATTTAAACGGTCAACGACTCTCCATTCATGGCGAAACCAAATTACTTATCTTATCTTTGGCTTCCCTTTTATGCTTTTAATTAGATACCAGATAACATTTGTAAAGCACCTTTTGTACATGATTTTTTTGATAATTATTCATTCCCTTGAGAGTACTTAGGTATAATTTAGGGCGGTGATATTAACTTGTCAGTTTTGTGAACGCACCCTAATTAAGAGTGACAGTGCTGTGATTCTGAGCCTCCGTGGGAGGGAATCAGGCGGTTTGGAAAATATGTTAATAAACTATACTACATAATATTGTATAACGATTTTTCAAAGAGAAAAATCACGTAATTTCTTTACCTTGAACCTTCAATCCACTCTCAATACTTTAGAAAAGTACTTGCCTTGCTAAAATTATAAAAAACTATAAAAATGAAAAAAGGTTTAAGATATTTATTCTCCAGGATGAAGCAAACAAAAAATTACATCGTATAAAAAACATAAAAGAGTAAAAGCATTCAAATAAGTTAAGTATTTCAACTTCGTTAAAGCTTCCGAAATACAAGGATAATCGGAGCACTCCGCTCTAATCAAATATTTACTTAAGCACTCAAAATAAGTGTGGACGGACAGTATTAACTTGAACAGATTACATAGAAACGTTGTGTTTTACTTGTAATCTTTAAAATGGGTAGAAGTGACGCGATATTTAACAAGTAACGTTATTGTAAAGTCTAAAGTCTTAACACCCAGTCATAACATAACAGCTTACAAGTCATCGTTCTACAACAACGTTCGCAAAACTTCCTCGAAACCAACGTAAACTATCAACTTTCCAAACAAAATGTCTGAAAACAAAACATCGGATTTCATAATACGCAAATTGAATAATTAGCGGTGTCAATGGCCAAACATTCAGGTGAATATTCGGTGTGAACTAGTAAGCACATCATATGACAGTCGCGTGCGCATATCGGAGCGGTAAACAGCGCGGGCGCCGCCACTTCTGACCCCCGATAGCTCTCCCAGATAACAGCCTGATAACCGGGGGTCGCTCCACTGACAACGCGTCTTATTTAAAACAAACTTACTAACTTCTACTTTACAATAACTACACGTACACCAGTTTACATAACACTACAAACGAACCAGAATATTATAGTGTTACGTACTAAATTCGGATAAAACCGACTATTAATAATATTGAAAACGTTATAAAAAAGATAGTCACAATATTTGGCACGCAGTCGTGTCATGATTATGAAATATTATTATATCGATGTTGTGATAATTGGGAGATGAGGGTAATAATCGCTCGACCCCTCTACGGAGGCGGGGTCCGCGATTGCGCGAAAAAAGGTTCAAGTACGATTGCTCAGATTGATTAAACAGAATAGCACTCCAACGTGAATCTGCGTACAATTTAATATGACATTATTTGAAGAGCTACTGTATTTTAAAGCGTATAAGTGTTTTTGGTCCTTTCGACACTAATTGGCTTCTGTAATTTTGTGTTTGATAGTACATATGTTACTAGGTACTAGGTTTCTTTGTGCGAGATATGACAATTAACCACTTCTGAATTGAATTAGTGGTTTCGTTGCTTTTGAACGTATCTCGTTACTGTAAATGAATACGACAGTTCATATTCTTAGCCCATTAGTAACACAGACCGCCCGCAAATATTATCAATACCTTGATGAAGAGGCTAACCCGACGACAACTAACTAAACACTCGTGTTTGTTTCTCGACCACTCAACCGGAACCGAACGTTCCTGAAAATCCCTTTGAAGTTGTAATTATAGCGATATTATTGATCGTTATGGACCCGTCAAATAAATATATTTAAAGTTATTGCGTCCATCAATTATAATTATACTGTTTGTTTTTGTGACTGGAGCTGAGTCTTTAACATCAATGGAGTTAGAAATCTGGAAAGCGTTGGGCGAAGTGCGCACTTCGTGTAATTCCGGAACTGGATTGTTTTGACTCGCAGATTTGTGAATGATACTTACTCGTGTGTGCTAGATACTGTATTTACTCTAAACTGTAGGTGGTATCATTTTTCGTGGGCAGTTTGTTATTCTGACTCCGATACAAAATAATCCTCTTGTTATATTCTTAGAACCGCGTAGTACCCAATTAGGACGCGAAATTCAATACTCGGTATTCGTTATTTTTATATTCATCTAATAGGTATTGTCTGGTTTACAAACATTGTACAAAAATATTGTTAGACATAAACAACATTTTCTTTAACATATTTAGACAAAGGCTTATGAAATAATGGCCGTGAATAACTAGGTACTTTCAGTTTTAAGCTTTTATACTCAGTAGCAGGAATTAGGAGCAGGAAATATGTCAGTATCTTATTATATTATTTTTACCCAGAAATGGGCCCCGTGTCTTGTTTCCCTTGATTCTAGAAAACAGTCATTAATATTTCTCGCCTAAGGGAACATTTTTCTTTTAGAGTTATTACTAAAAACCGTCCCTAATTAATCTTGATTTGTAAATGACTAAGAACCACTGAAGTAAATATTTACAAAAAATAACCAGTAGGTACCTATTATATTTAACAACTGGTGAATCTCTTCTCAATAAATTCGAGGCTGTATTAATTCACAATTGTAATAGTCCACCTTAAGATATCCCTATTAACTTCCAGAAATTGTTGTCCTTACAATAGTTATCAGAATAGTTACATGATAGTCTTCTTATTGAAGTTTGCTCTTGCGAGCTACTTCTCAAAAGCTTCTGCTAGCTATGACTGTTGTAGTAACAGCATGCAGATTGCAATTTTCTGTTCTCATAAAGGAGCAAATTTTGTGGTTTAAAATTGTGTGTGGTAACTGTCACCTAGGTAATCTATACCAATATTATAAAGCTGAAGAGTTTGTTTGTTAGAACGCGCTAATCTCAAGAACTACTGGTTCGAATTGAAAACAATTTTTTGAGTTGAATTGAGACCATTTATCGAGAAGGGCTTTAGGCTATATAACATCATGCTGCAACTATTAGGAGCGGTGTAGCAACGAAAAATGCGACAAAAACGGGGAAAATTATGCCATATTCTCTCTTATGTGACGCAAGCGAAGTTGCGCGGGTCAGCTAGTTGATCATATACACTTATGACAATACCAAAACTCAGTAATTGTCTTGTATACCTATAATACAAGTGTGTTATTACCTCGGTGTACGAAACAAACAGAATTATCAAGTTATCAGTACAACGGATGTTGCGCGACAATATGTGTGTCGCTGAGTTTTTATAAGTGTTTCTACTCCATTCAGACGATGTTGATGTCGTATAAGAAGTTTATAGTAAAACGTGCTGGCTACTATTAATAGAAAAATTACGGTTTTTATGTCTAACCTTGGTAATTTTAAAAGTTTTTAGCTGTTTTGTTTGTGAAAAATGCAAAAGTAGATCGTAGCAGGTCAATGTGTGATAAAAATTTAAAGTGCAAAACTGGTTGTAGACGTATAGACTGCCACTTGCAAGTAATAGGTACAAATAGCAAGAATATCTAAGTACGTTATAAGATAGGACTAACCTAAAATATTGAACAAGTCTGGGGAGAATAGAAGAAAAGGGAGAAGAAATTTCTATTACGCACCTAGCTTTTTGAAACAAGGCCATGCTTACTAGTTTAAAAGATTTTTTCAGTTTTGTTCAAACACTCCTTTCGGTAAACTACCTACTAAACGGCAAACTTCATATCAGGATGTGGAATTTCAATAACATCACTGATTTACAATATGATCGAGAAAGGTTTTATAAAGAAGTCGTAGACTTGAATTTCATAAGCATGTAGGTACCTACCTACATAGTACATTCATCTTTAGGTAGGTATTGAAAATCCTAAATCGTCCAAAAAAACACGTCTACTACCAGACGTAAATCCCTTATCGGCGTAACTTTCTTTAAATAAATACTGTTTTGATAACAAACTATTGTTTTTATTTCATCGCTATCAATGTAGGGTAATATATTGTAATACACAAATACACACGACGATGTATTTTAAATTTGGTCACGTTTTATTTTTACATCGAAGGCTAATTAATCGGTTATCGTATAGATTGCACTTTGTACTGTCTATTGACTAAAGTTTATATTTAACTGCGCATGTATTTTTACCACATATTTAAGTCCGATTTCTTCTTTTTTTGTATTAATAGCGACATTCAGCCTTGTCATTTAGGACAATCAAATGGTAGTCAAAATCTAGGAAATCTCAGTGAATTCCTACTTAACTTAGTTAAAAAAACATTGAAAAATAGTCTTTTAGGCTTTTCATGAGGCGCCCATAGCCGTTTGCCCTCACCGATCAGTAAATGGTCTGTGGTTAAAGCTAATCTTGGCGCGGTCCTTCCATAGATGGGTGACCGCATAATGGTATTTGAGAAAGTCGTTCCCGGTATTTTCAGCTACGAAAACCGTCGTCAAGCAGCGTCAAAGGCCTTCGGGTGGCTTGAACAACTTTGACACTAGGTGGACGACTAACCATACGATAAAGAAAAGAAAGAAGGCTTTTCAATATGGTCCATAACATACGATGATCCGTATTAAACGCGTGTATGAAACAGAAGAGAGACGGGACTATCTCAGCGTCCACTGTTCGTTATTGTCCAAGATAAGTATTATTCGATTGCTCTACAGATATCAATAATCTATGATAATGAGAGTTGATATCAAATAGAACATGACCTACGAACATGGACAGGTATGATCTATGAATAGAGGAATGGTTTAAAGGATGAAATCATACTCTTGGGAAATGAGGGTACTTTAAAACATCTCCGCCATAAGATGACTTTTTCGTAGATAAATAATGGTAAATGTTGTTCTCAATCGAAACAAAATGTTATTTGTCCATAAAATCAGTTTGGATTGTTAAGAATCTTTAATTTATTACTGCGTCAAATATAACAAATGAAGATAGACTAATAACTACCTAAATCGATTTCAGGTTCAAATCAAATATGAAAAGTTTAAATTAAGAAACAAGTGCGGGAACAGATACAATTACGTAAGTACCAACATAATAAAAAGAATATTTTTATCGGGAAAGTTGAAATCGCATGGTCGAAGGCCACGGGGTCAATGGACCATTACAGCCAGATTTTTTATCATGCAATTCGAATAAAAATAGACTGCACCGTCTTGATCTTGATACTAGGAGTACCAATATTGTTCGTAGTAGGAATCCCAAAGTATCAAGTAATGTTGGAATGTAAGAAGACACCTGTTGCGTAGGAGCGAATAAGATACTAAAGTGTTGGTAACGGGTACAATAATACAGGCAATATGAATATAATATAAAGCCATAATACCTAGTAAGATTATGTATATAAGAAAACTGTTATCACCGTCAATTAGTGTTTCTTTGCTACCGAAATTATAACCAGCGCTCTTCAAGTGCGTAATTTTAATCAGCTGACTAGTGACCAGTCTATTTATAAAAAAAAATGTAGGCAAGAGTAACAGATATTAATTAACAAGATAATTAGAATCGTATATCAAAGGAAAACGCGTATTATTATTAAAACATATTACGCCACGCTTGAAATAAGTGGTTTCAAGAAAGTTGATCCAGTCCAAGCTGTAATAAATGTATGAAGAAATTCGCGGACCTTACCTCTCGCTCCATTCCCGTGGCTGACCGGTGCCCCGTTCACTTTGATCGGCCTCCCGTCTGCAGTACATTTTAACAGCATATTTCCAGTCTTCAGAACATTCACCTATTACGATCCATCCGATAAAGTAAAAACATTAAACTAAGTAACCAAGAAAACAAAAACACGCGAGAGTAGTATAGTTATTTATTTTTTCTTTGGCGCGAACTGATTGGTTGTCGCGCGTGACGTCAAAAGTCAATTTGAAACCACTGAAATCGTCACAAAACCTATATTTTGTTATCTTTACAGTTCAATTAATGTAACACGTTGTTTAAATAGTTCACACAACACGGTTAACACTACCAGCATATGTGTTTAGTATCGAATTGCACAAAATTATTACGTGAATCGCTCACTAATGAAGTACACACACTCAATGCAACAGGCTGGCTAGCTGACTGGAATGAATACTGCTGCGATTTGCGATACAGACCACGGCTGTTGCCGTGTTTTGATTGATAGATCAAGAAAAAAATGAATGAAACATGTGTGAAGTTCGTCGCGATAGCAGTATCGTTATCTCACTCTTGTTTGATGCGGTGAATTATATGAAAATGAGCTATGATCTACCGAATGATATAAAATATGTACGCATTTTCAGGTAGATGGTATCAAAAACTTTTGTTGAATAAATAGATACTCTAAAAAGCGACGCTCTAGCCAAAAAAATTGGGCTGTAATCATAATTATCACTTATCACTAGACAAAGATAGAATATCAAAAGAAGATTTTGTTTTCCTTCATAATATTGATTACGTTGGTATTACTGTTATTAGAGTTGCTACAAAAGAAAATGAAACAAGGAATATTATAAATCGCAATAAAATTCCTTATGTTTAAATAATTGTCTTTAACATATATCATTTGAAAAAGTCAAAATTTTACATTATATTTTTTTTAAATAAACGTAAAACCATAATTACACACAAAAAATAACCAAAAGCAGTTATCGTTTAATATTTATTTTGCATGGCAGCATCGAATAGCGCCATATTTATTTTGAACGCGCCATTTTGAGAATTTATTCGGGTGACGCTACGGTGCTTAGATTGCCGATTTATTATAAATACTTTCGAAATGGGAAAAAAAGATAAGAAAGGTGATACTAGCGATGGTTCCAGCGAGGAGGAATACGTTGTTGAGAAGGTTCTCGACAAACGAACTGTGAAGGGAAAGGTGAGTCTTGGATCTGCTTCTGCAATTTTCTAGCTTCCACAATATGTGTTCTTTTCACGAAGGTGTATCGATTACACTGGCTCTTGGGTGTTTGTCATATATTTTTCTAATATTTATGAATACTGTATTCGAAATCTGACTGTAGACAGTTATTTTTACTTTGGCCTCGCTTGCTCAATCGGTAACCTATAGCCAACTAAAACTTTTCACCAAAATATCTGATATTTTCCGGCGTTTGGAAAATCCTTGGAAGTATACTGTATAACCACATGAAAAGGTGATGACACACCAATAAACCTTGTTTGTTATCGTGTGATCTACAATCTACAATAATTATAAAGAGGTGCAAAATCGATAAAAATATGCGGTCCATCTTGAAAACTACGGTTCTAAGATAAAATTAACATGTCTGAAGATCTCTGTATACCTGAAATCAATAAATTTAAAGTTGTTGGGTACTAAGTATACAAATTTTTACAAATATTTAACTAAAAATAAGATTTATCAAGTCACTGGAACAAGCCTTCTTCTTTCAGCAATATTTCTACATAAATAGACCTTACAATATTTCCTTTGCTCATAAATTTTTCATATTCTTCACAATACTAGTAATCCTATTAACCCATTCAGCCAAGCTTGAAGGTTTTTATCAGGAGTGGGCTTGACTTACAAATACAGGAGATATGTGTAAAGGTTTCAAACCAGGACCTTGTCATGACTTTGTCAAATGTTCAATGCCTTATCTATTTGGCTATTGTAAGCTTTTCATGTCTGAATGAAGCAATTACTTTTATTTATTAAAAGACAGAGACTAGGTTTGTGGAAGATGGAGACAAAACAATGACAGCTTCAACTCCACCACCTTATTTTTTTTGGTTTATATCATCTTCATCATTGCTATATTCAGACACTTTTTTCACACTGCCTTCTTGTTAAACTAACACCACCCCTAAAATATACTCTCTTAACTGTTGTTTAATGTATGTGTTAACGTGTTGGTCAGCTGTGCGGTAGGATTCATGGATCCATATTAACTTAACAAACATAACATCATACCATTACTCCCAAAGAGGGATATGCAGAAGTGTATTAATGCTATTACATTCACATTTAACCAATTATGAAATGTGTTTAGTTAGTATCCACCAAACTTTGTGCTTCAAAATTTTGCAATAAGCCACTACTAATGTACAAAAGATATCTCCATGGAGTGAAGGTGATGGATTCATAATATCAATGATGTCCTGATTGTCAACTGTATTCCTTGCTTATACCTCTTTGTATGTTTTCTTATCTTTTAGGCAGTGGCTTATTGCTAGATTCAGATTCACATCAAATGGTGCATACTATACTAGATAAATTAATGTAAAGAGCAGTGGACCAGCTCTTCACTTTATATTTTATGTTTTGATAATGGTAACTCCTTAATACCCATGAATCTAGGTTCTCAAGACTGGACCAATGAGGCAGTAGAAAAATGGATTTTTAATACTTTATTGTAGATGTTTATGAGTGTTTTTGGTTTCTTAAATAAAGAACACAATACAGAAAAGATAATTTTGTGTCACACACAATCAAAACAAACATTTTGGCATACACAGTAATGAAAAACATGACTAAACAAACAGTTAAACTAACCACATTACACAATATACATTTCTCACACAATAAATTACAATTCTTTGCAAACTCCTCAAAAATACAAAGTATAGTAGATGTAGGAGCCTACAATCAGGATGTGTTACCTTACAGATACAATACCTGCTGAAGTGGAAGGGCTACAAGGAGGAAGAGAGTACGTGGGAACCTGTTGAAAACCTCGACTGTGAGGAGCTCATCAAGACTTATGAAGAAAACCACAAAAAGGACAAAGAGGTAAGTCTATTATGTCTAGTCACTTCACCACTTAGATATAAGTGTTGGATATCTTATAGATAGTAATAGAAATTCGATAAAATCTTGTTGTTAAGCTAACCAATACTTTCCTAAGTTGTTGAAATAAGTGGTTTTCTTTCAATAATTAAATTATTTACTCTAACCTTTTCATGTTGTTTTATTATTTGTTTCAAACTAACCTTTTTCATGACATTTAACATAATAATGTGAAGCGGTTAATTAATACATCTCTACGTAAAGGTATGATGTTATGTTGCGAAATATACTAACAGTCATTTTAACATTCATAATCTACAAATAGGGCTTAAGTAACACTATATATAATAAATTTCTTCAAGAGTTTGTTGTCTATTCTCAGCCGAAGACTACCAAAAAGCCTGAGGATAGAGGCAAGAAGCGCGTGCGAGAGTCGAGCGAGGAGAAGTCCTCCGGTCGTAAGGGTCGCGGTACCAGCGTGTCGTCTGCTGATGAGCACCGGGAGAAGCGCGACCGCAAGGATGATAAGGCCAAGAGCGGCTTCGAGAAGGGACTCAAGGCTGAGAAGATTATTGGTAAGTGTTTGTAGTGATTGTGTGTTATACTGCGGTATTTGTTAAATTATCGTGGTATATGATATGTTACATAGTTATTTTACTATTCATTCAAATAATTATTATGAATGATTATGGAATATTCTATAACAAATTCCCCAGCCTTTTGAGGCATGAAAAAAAATGCCTTATCTAATTTGAATTTGTTTTGTATTTACTATGGAATACTAGCTTAACAATGTTGTATTCAAGCTTAAAGTTTTTTAAAAAATATCAAAAATTTTTATATAATTGAGGTATTTAGGTCACTGTATACTGCAGTATAAGTACGTAAGCAACACAAACTCTACAAATCATGCAATGATGTTTCCAGGTGCATCAGACGCGACTGGCGAGCTGATGTTCTTGATCAAATGGGCCGACACCGATGAGGCAGAGCTTGTGCCCGCCAAAGTGGCCAACATCAAGTGCCCACAGCAGGTAACACATACAAACTGCTTTACTTATTTTAGTGATACACATATTTTATTTAATATTAATTGGCAACTTCGTAAAAAAAAAATGAAGTGGTTCAGGCTGTGTGTAAAAATATAATGTAGAAGGAAATAATCTTTGGAAAGGTTTCTTTAATACATTCATTGATATTACTATTTTGAATTTGCTATGCATCAGCAGTGTAGTAGTTAGTGTTTGACATAAATTAGCAATATTCTAAAACATTTTTTTTTTTGCTTTCTCAACAGTAGCTTATTACTATATATATTTTTTTTATCTGGACATAAGTATTGATGGACATCATTGAATGTATATAAATATATGACATGTTGATATCTTATCACTAATCTGTGACCCGGTTTCGTCTATTGCTTGAAAACACATATTTAATTGTTATCTTTAAAATTATCATGATGATGAATAGCTTTGAATGCTTATCAATGCATTTTAAGTTTTTAAACATTCTCTGTCACTTACTGGTCGTGACGATTATCCATCCCGCCAGACTATGAGAGTGAAGGAATAGAGACACTATAAACAAAGTCCCGCACCGTTCTCTCGTTGGCCGTTTTTAATGAAACTGGCTGCCATGGCCGAATATTGTCTAGGAGGACATTATTAGATGATAGCTTTGCTACTACCCCTTCAGTAACGATCTTATTAGCAGTCTAATGTAGTAATAATATTAATGAATTATTTGTAGGTGATCGCATTCTACGAGGAGCGGTTGACATGGCACACGCCGGCGGAGGAATGATTAGCGGCCACGGCGGGGGACAGCTTGCAGCGATACATTACTGCGTACTTCTCCAGTTCGTATCGCTCGGGCTACCGCCGCCCGCTGCGGGAGCTGCAGCGACCTCTACTGTAGGCACACCGGCGTATACATATTATATAACAACGATACCGCGCATGTCTCTAAACGTTTTAACTCCTTAAGTATTGAACGGTGTGAGAAAATTATCTATTACAATATTTGAAATATGAAAGTATACACAATAGCGGCATTTAAAGTTTGAAAGTTTAAATAACATCTTATATAGTTGAGTCGTGTAATACATTGGTCTCGCATATACAGATTTTACGTTTAACGTCGACTATTCGGAAGGCAGCAATAGGAGTAAAGGCAACTCGATTAGCTTTATACAGTCGAATGTATTAGGCGACTACCAAATGGCTGTATTTATAAGTGTCGTAACTAGAACTCATTCGTCGTACGTTTGTGTGACTTTGCGAATTTGTTTCGACAATATCTCGAAACAACTTCGCCAGCAGGGGGCGCTTATAACAGAGTAGACAAGACTTGTGCGGTATTGTTCAATAATATACGCTACACACACCAGTGAAGATCTTACGTTGAAATACGGCTATAAACCGTATTTTAGACTTTTAGTTGGTATTCCGAAATTCTCATAGTAAGGACAACTAGTGAACGTTTGGCGATTCAAGTTTTAAATGGCACTGACGATACGGTTGTAAGTGTTATTTTATTGACATAGGTCCTTTTGAACTTGACTACAGATGTACAGTATGTATAGACAGCCTGAGCTAAAATGACGGTACTTAGATACTATTGTATTGTTCGAAAGGACTAACTAGGCCCGTGTTATTGTAATTAAGCTTATATTGCAATAATACCGAAAGCTGTGTGTTCATGAAATAAACACAGTTTGTGCCACGACTGTGGAAACTTCTACGAACACCGACATTTTATAGTTATACGAATGACACTGGCTTAGAGTATGTGCAATTTTATACCACTTATAGACCTATCAATCAAATAGAGTGTAAAACAAACTTAGTACTTGATCAGATTAGTATCTGATCTGCTCCATAGTTCATGTTAGCAGTCCTATATACAATATACCGCTAGTAAAATGACTGAAACAGATTTGTTTCCTTTACATAGGTGTATTTTCGGTGTCTACCTGTAAGATAATCTGAAAGTAAGTCGTTTGATGTATTTTATATTATAAAAACGGGTAATTGCGACCGCTTCGTAGTCTTAACTCAAACGAATAGGGTAGCTTCCAATCAATTTAAAATGAAATATTCTTCTGGATAATGCTTTTGATTGTAAAATAATTAGTCATGCAAACATGCCCATTGCAGAATTAAATCCAGTATTATGTAATTCTCTGATTTGATCTTGACATGTTTTATGTGTGACTGAAAATGATTCGAATCAAACCAGCGATCGACGTAGCGTAGGTATAAAAGCGGTGACAATTTCCCCAAGGAAATTCTTAATATTAGTCTCCGAACTAAAGTTCGAAACATTTTTAGCTTCTGAATTTGTGTTGCATGCGATTGCATATATTTTTCCACATCATACTCTCCATTAGCAGTAAGTTTTCACATTTCATAATGAAATATAATATAATTAATACATGAGCATTGTCGAAGTTCTAAAAGAACTTTTCGTATCGATCGACTGAATCGAATACATATTAATTTATCTGAAAGTGTAGTGAGTGAAAGTTATTTTCCTAGACATTAATATCACAAACATATTGTAAGTTTTTGATATTTATCCTTTAAATTAAGGTTTAGAATTTTAAGAAATGAAGTTAGTAAGCGATTTTCTTGAGCAGCAGAGTATAGTTTCCTACCGAGTGACGAACAATGTTCGAAGTGATGATAAGCACGTTTACTGTGACTTTGTCATCGTGGTTTTGTGGCACAGGTTACTATTACAAGATGGTTTCACAGCCACGCAATAACTACTTCGGCTACTTGTGTATTTGTTGTAAAAATATGTATATATGTACGGTATAACATACATATTTTATAACATTTCCCCATCTTGATACAGTAACCTTAAGCATGATACATAATTTGTAGTAAATGTGCTGCAGGGTTTGTGCAAGCGCTCTTTATGTTAGCAATGTTAGTTTGTACAGTGCAGCGTGACGATAGCACGCGCGTCTGTGTTTAACTCTTAGTACTATCGTTGTAAATTTGTTTTATATACACATTGCGACGCTAAACGGCGTGACCTTAGATAATACTATTGGACAAGTAAAATAAAATACATTTTTAAGTAAATATCGAGTTTTATTCACCCATTAATATAGGAATCATAGTCTTATGTTATTTACGAAGGCAAAATCACTGAAACTTTCAGTAACTTTCCAACAAGTACTCGAGACGATACATAAATAGAAATGACACTAAAGACACGAAATATTAAATACATTTGTAATTAATACAGACACATATTACACTATGAAGATCAGAATAAACTAAATAAAATACTGTAAAAAGATCAATGATAAGTTCCTGTAATCATTCGCGGAAGGTCACCGTGGCACTTTCAATGTTAATATACATCACATACCTATCACATTTCCACAGTCTAATTATCTCCAGTCGTGTTATAAAATCAATGATTACCTTTATCATTATTTATTAATGAATATTTGGCTTTGAAAGCACAATGAAAACTATAATCTCGATTTGAAAGAGGCACTGACTAGTGTTAGTTGTTCATAGAAATGAAAAAATATACTTATTCTAGGAATATAAATCGTTACATTTTATTTATTTAAACTACTTATAAAATAAGAGTATATAATTACTGAGTAATTTCATATTAATAGTCAATGTAGGTACGTGTGAGGAGTACAACTGCGTACATACGTGCGCGGGAGAGCCCGTATTCGTTCGAATCATTTCATAACTTACTCTCGAACATTGACAAATATTAAAGTATTATTATTAAATAATAATAGTACATAATAATTACAAATAAAAGCATATAATTGTAGGTACATGTCGACGGTGGTAATCCATTGTTTTAAGTTATTGGCAGTGTTTACGCTTGGTATTTGTAGTCGTGCTTGCTCAGACCATTACTGTAACAAAGAGTATCTCGAGTTTATTCAAATAAAAGAAAAGTTACCCATCTTTACGGTATTCAGCCAGGTTTGTTCAAACGACTACACCATTTAAAAACTTGTAAGCAACGATGTTATATAAACCAACGTAAAAACGTCACATGTTATGTGAAAAATAAATAAAACAAATGATATCTGTCGACTACATTGTGAATATGACGTCTTGATCATTTGTGTTTCATCGTGAATCGTCAGGTACCTATTTGACAATCAGCAGATAATATTCGGTCGTTTGTCCGGCACTTCTTGCCTAGGCTTTTATATTAAGTTTTCAATTCATGCCTTACTTAATTGATCTCTTCGCTACTATTAACTAGCCTGTATATAGTGGAACAAGTAAGGTCATGTACCAGTACATACCTGAGCTGCGCCACATGTCCGGGCGTGGCCTGTATGAGCGGCGCGAGTCTCTCGGTGAAGCGCTGGAAGTTGCGCTCCAGCTCGCGCTGGTACTCGCGCTGGTCGCTGCCGATCAGGTTCTTGTTCTTGCGGAGTGCGTCGTGACACCTTAGAGCAATATAACATGGTGTAATATCATGTACAAGAGCAGTAACGTATGGAAACTGCTGGCGAAATATATTAAATAATAATTATATATATATATAGTGAAATGTTAGTTGTGTACAGCATTATAAAAGTAAACAATTTGTAAACGAAATCACTTACTTTTTGGAAAAGTCTTTGAAGGCGAGGCGTAGTTTGTTGGTAAGCCGTGTTGGTGGCTGTGTGCCTTCAGCTACTGGAGCGAGGAACACCTGTAACAAAACAACAAATTGTAATAATTTCACGCTAGACGTTTTTAGGAATACAAATAAAAATACAACCGAAAAGTAGACAAATTAATTTGAAGCATACCTGTGCAAGTTCGAGTGGTCCTTGGTTGACAGTAGTGCCGATACATCCTTGTACCACCATCTGTAGCATCTTCGGGTCGGCTGGCTCCTGGCTTGTTGCTGCTGCTAGCTCGTTGATCTACAACATTAATAATAGATTATATTATATTGTACATTGGAGAGGCCTTTGCCCAGTAGAAGGATACCTGTAGGGCTTACAAAAAGTAGATCATAAGCGAAATATAATAGAAGCGACAGAAACGTAAAATTACCTTCTTCTGAATATCTTCAATGGCAACTTCGATCGGAGATAGTATTATCTGTGTTCGCTGTACTACCTGAAAACACAAATTACACATTTATTTCTTAGTAGATTCGTGTTTCTTTTATCAACAGTCTTTTGAAGAAGCAGATTGTCAATGCTTATTACTAGATTTTTATAAGAAATATTGGACATAGTTATTGTGTATATAGTACCTGTATCCTAGTCTTGACGTAGGGGAAGTGGTGCGCGGTGGTGAGGATGGTCTTGCGCTTGCACTGCTCCGCGATGTCGCCGTGCGCCCGCCCGCCCACCGTGAACGGGGTCGCGTACATGAACCGCTCTGGACACGGACTTATATGTTACATTCTAGACTCATATTACTCTAAACTATTGTAACTTAATTAATAATTTTCTAATATAATAATAAATCCTTAGCACTCCATTGCATTTAAAAAAAAAACTAATTTTGTCTTTGTTGATTAGGTTTATTCAAATAATAAGTTCAACTTTCTGACAGATTCCTCATACATTATTCATTAAATTGGAATTCAAACTAACTATACTCTTTAAAATATAGCTTGATTAAAATGACAGTTCTAAGCAAAACAGAGAACACAACTTTGTAGTGACGTCTAACGAGTATTACAAATTGAAACACGAAAAATCTGTCTTGTCTAGCATTATAACTAGTTTTTAAATACACATCCTCAATAAGAAATCAGAATAATTTAATACAATCAGCCTTTAAACCAAAAATCAGTACTATTTTCTTTAGTCTTAAAATAATCCTAATAATTTTCAACCTCTCTACAAGGCTACGTCATGTTGCAAAAATTTGAGTGAGGAGACACAATAGATAAGAGTAAATCGATTGATTAAAACAATATTAACAATAATTGTTATTTTTCATAAAGAAGTAAATCAGTATATTACTATCATCTTCATCCCTATCATCAGAATTGCACCATTAACTGAATAAATTAATTTTATTTAACTGTTTTCATTGTTTTATTTAATTGACCCTAATTAATACTAAACTAGGAGAGGTCTCCGTGCGGTGTTAAAAGTAGGGCTGGTCGTCCTATACGAATTTGCTTAAACAATAAGATTCACAACAACAATTCGTAAAAAGCAAATTCAAAAATAATTGAATCCAATATAATTATTTTAGATTCGATTTTGCCGCTATCGATTTTAATCAATACTTCTACAACCCTAGTCAAAACAGTTTGTCATCTGTCATTCTAATCAAGCTATATTTTAAAGAGTATAAATAAGTGATTGTACTAACTGATGTTATAGTTCCTCTCGTAGTGCGTGACGCGCTTGCGCAGCTCGTGCGGCTCGAAGTAGGGCTCGACGTAGGTGATCTGTATGTAGGCCTTGTCGGGCTCCAGCGTGCTCGCGTCCACGATGTTCGAGTCCTTGATGATCACCACGTTCTCCGCGCCGAACCGGGCGCCGTAGAAGTTCTGGAAATGCGATATTTAGAAATATACTGAGAGTTTTGCCTGAGGCACCTCTTGAGATGCATGTTTGAATGGTAATATCCCTCCCAGTAGCATTTATGAATGTAATCGCTGAGCGATCTTCAATTAAGGGGATATATTTTTTTATTTATCTGGATATAAAATGATATGAAGATTTCAGTGCCTATGAAAGCATGTAAATAAGACTTGACTCTTAGTCGTGACCTATACGTGACATTTTACCTAATTTTAACGCATCTCACCTTTAGCTGGTCATTACGGTCTCAGCCAAATAGGCATAGAGGCATAGGATTTATACACAGATGAGCGTATTGCAGTGTACAAACTCAGACAAAAAATAATTACAATCAAATGATCGACCATGAATAAAAAAAAAGTATAGTTTATGCCAGTGTCATACCTCTAGCCGACTGAAGATCTCGGGCAGCTTGGTGAGCGCGTGCTCCTTGTAGATGAACTCCTCGGCGTCGAGGTCCCCGAACCTGGCGCCGTAGAACGACACGCGGAAGTACGTGCCGAACACGCGCTTGCCGTGCAACTGCTCTATACGGGTGAACGCCTCGTTTAACTTGCTGAAATACGTACCAATAATAGATGTTAAAATCTTATATTTATAAAATTCTGTTCAAATACCCGGAGTTATAGGCAGAGCCTTTAGGACATAAGGCACTATAACCATTACAACATTGTCATTAAAAAAAAAGGGATTTAAATTTGCAACTTCGGACTCCCAACTAAAATAAAGTTAGCATCTCTAGTCAAATATTTCCTTTAATGGCGAATTCCTCGAGTGGTGAGAATTCTATTATTTCTTGCACTTTTTGGCTTAAGTTTTAATACATAAAATTTTTTTTAGCTCTGGTAGAAATAAACTTGAACAATAACTGTTCGTGGTACTGGGTCTTGGTATTTAAGTTTGATCTTTTTATTTCTCATGAAGCTTGTATATTATTGTTACCTGTGTATATTGGCAAGTTTCTTATAATCCCTGTGTTCTTCAGCGATAGGTATCAGCACTTTGTACACTTCGTTCACAGTCTCGTACATGCCCGCTGTCATCAGTTCACTGGCCGCGTGCTCTAGTAGTGCCTGGATATGAAAATATTTAGGTTAATGATTGGAAGAAAGTAATAACAGTATATAATATTTAAGGGCGTTTTAAATGCGTGTGAGATACCATTAACACTTGAACACGCATCTAACCTCATAATGCTAGAGGTAACACTATGGCCAGTGTAACCTGCGCCGAAACGTCAGAAATTCTAAGGTAAAATGCGTTATCGCGTTAATTCCCGTGTCATTGCCGAGATTGGCTCTCATACTCGGCAAGCGACTATGCGTATACGTTTGTGCACGTATACGCCCGGCAGTTGTCTGTTCACACATGTGACAGTACAGTGCAGTATACCTGCAGCTCCAGGTGCGTGAGGTGATGATGGAGAGCATCCGCGCAGCTCTCGTCCAGCGCGTTGTGCGTGACTCTCTGCAGCAGCGCGGCCCCCCGGCCCCCCGCACACATGTGACAGTACAGTGCAGTATACCTGCAGCTCCAGGTGCGTGAGGTGATGATGGAGAGCATCCGCGCAGCTCTCGTCCAGCGCGTTGTGCGTGACTCTCTGCAGCAGCGCGGCCCCCCGGCCCCCCGCACACATGTGACAGTACAGTGCAGTATACCTGCAGCTCCAGGTGCGTGAGGTGATGATGGAGAGCATCCGCGCAGCTCTCGTCCAGCGCGTTGTGCGTGACTCTCTGCAGCAGCGCGGCCCCCCGGCCCCCCGCACACATGTGACAGTACAGTGCAGTATACCTGCAGCTCCAGGTGCGTGAGGTGATGATGGAGAGCATCCGCGCAGCTCTCGTCCAGCGCGTTGTGCGTGACTCTCTGCAGCAGCGCGGCCCCCCGGCCCCCCGCACACATGTGACAGTACAGTGCAGTATACCTGCAGCTCCAGGTGCGTGAGGTGATGATGGAGAGCATCCGCGCAGCTCTCGTCCAGCGCGTTGTGCGTGACTCTCTGCAGCAGCGCGGCCCCCCGGCCCCCCGCACACATGTGACAGTACAGTGCAGTATACCTGCAGCTCCAGGTGCGTGAGGTGATGATGGAGAGCATCCGCGCAGCTCTCGTCCAGCGCGTTGTGCGTGACTCTCTGCAGCAGCGCGGCCCCCCGGCCCCCCGCACACATGTGACAGTACAGTGCAGTATACCTGCAGCTCCAGGTGCGTGAGGTGATGATGGAGAGCATCCGCGCAGCTCTCGTCCAGCGCGTTGTGCGTGACTCTCTGCAGCAGCGCGGCCCCCCGGCCCCCCGCACACATGTGACAGTACAGTGCAGTATACCTGCAGCTCCAGGTGCGTGAGGTGATGATGGAGAGCATCCGCGCAGCTCTCGTCCAGCGCGTTGTGCGTGACTCTCTGCAGCAGCGCGGCCCCCCGGCCCCCCGCACACATGTGACAGTACAGTGCAGTATACCTGCAGCTCCAGGTGCGTGAGGTGATGATGGAGAGCATCCGCGCAGCTCTCGTCCAGCGCGTTGTGCGTGACTCTCTGCAGCAGCGCGGCCCCCCGGCCCCCCGCACACATGTGACAGTACAGTGCAGTATACCTGCAGCTCCAGGTGCGTGAGGTGATGATGGAGAGCATCCGCGCAGCTCTCGTCCAGCGCGTTGTGCGTGACTCTCTGCAGCAGCGCGGCCCCCCGGCCCCCCGCACACATCTGCTCCGCCACCAGCGCCGCGCCGTGAATCAGGCACATGCCCGCCTCCGTGTGGTTTGAACGCTGCGAAAACATTACATTATAGATATAAAACATAAATCCAACACAACATAATGACTGCCAGATAACTGAATCCACTCCAAACTTATCCGACGCGCTCTGATCGCACGCGGCTAGATCGCACTCAAACTGAAGCGTACCACGCGCAAGCTAAAATGCGATGTTGAAGCGCGACTCATCCATGATTTACGATTCTAAATTGCGGATCACGGGATGGCCGATCCAAGATTCATTATTTGGTGTGAATCTCGGATATAACTACATTTTATCACACCATAAAAACCGGTTTTTTAAACATTTGTGGAATAAAAAAATTTGCCTTTCGTCGATTTGGTTGACTTGAGGATCGAACTCCTACCTGAATTCAGGAGAAAACCGAAATACTTTTTATTTTTAACAATACCAGATTTTCAAACAAATTCTACGTCACGCACAAAACCTCAAAAAGTTTAAATCATCACACCATACACGATATTTATCAAAAACACGAACAATAGCTTGTAAGCCATACCTCCATATGCTTCTGCGCCATATTGTTCAACCAGGTAAGCCTGAGATCAGGGCTGTGCTGATACCCGCGCGCGATCCTGTGCATCAAGTCCAGCAGCATCTCAGGGTCTTCCTGGAACTCCTTCATCTTCACCGTGTCCGACAGGATCATGTGCAGGTTGAATACCAGGTCTTTCACCTAACGAATAAACAAGAAAATGTGTTTGAGCAATTATATGAGAGCTATTAGCTATCGGTATTTTGATAAAAATAATTACAATATCCACTGTTCGTAGAAAGCAATAAATATATTTGGATATAATAGATTTTAAAAACATAGAAAGGATATGTAGAGGCCGTAGGAATATGTGAAACTTGATAGTAACATTCCAATATAAAATAAAGGAATCAGTAACTTTTACTTCAAAAATAGGAAAAATGCACTTGTAAAAGTTCGTTTTTTTTTCTAGAAGTTGGAAAGACAACGTTGATTATAATAAAACACATCATAATTCTCGGCACAGGGGATTGCTGCAACATACCGAATTCTTCGTAGGCGTTGCCTCGGGCGATAGCTAGATATAATAACATTTCAAATTTGTTTACAAAAGCGATTATAATTAGAACATCATATTATAATAAAAAAAAACCTTTCAAAAATCAGATAATTTTCAGTTCACGGAGGACCTTCTTTAGGAAAAATCAGAAGTATGTAATGTCTATTCAGTTTAACAGTCGTTATTGTCATTAATACGGAACTTCTTTTTATATGGTTAATTCAAACCCAATTTTTTTAAATAACCTTTTATGAAACCCACTGGCATTTTTATCATTCATTTCATCTGTAAAAGTGTTTACATAGTAAAATAATTAAGAAGTATGTAGTGATAGCTTGGTACCTGTTCGGGGAAGCTGGAGTCCTGCAGGTCGTGGTCGTGCTCGGCGTACACCAGGATGGTCTTGAGCGCGCGCCGCAGCGACTCCTCGCTGAACGTGGTGGACGTGCCCACCAGCGACGACAGGGACATCGTCACCTGCATCTTCACGCGGCTGAAGTTCTATCACACAACAGAAATTAAGTATTTTAGTAATTGTATGTTAAATAAGAATATTGCTAATTGCTTCAAAGACTTTACATAGAAGAGAAGTGAAAGCATTTTTTTTTAAATAAAACTATGTGGTGATTGAAGTAATGTGTAAAATATATTTTTTAAATATGCTTAATATGCTAGCTACACAATGCTTTAAAAATAAAATTATATGAATAAAGTCACAAAAGAAAAGTAACTATGTTCAAAAAATATTCTGAATCTCAAAGAAATTATTTTCACAAAGTAAAAAATAAAACGTGGCTATAAATTTTGTTTGAAGCAAGAATTGTTTGTCACAAATATTTTTTTATACTAATGAAGATCAACACAAAGTTTATTATTTCCAAAAAGCACTTACAAAAGTCTCTTAGGTATATTATAAACAATATAGTAATAATAAACGGTTAAGTATATAAAGGGTGTGTACTCACATTCCCGAGCTGGTAGTGTTGTCTCATGAGCGCGTAGAGCGTGGCGGAGGCGTGCGCGCGCGTGGCGCCCGACAGCGCCGCGCAGTGCCGCAGCAGCACGCGGCAGATGCCCGACTCCTCGCCGCAGCACGACCAGCCCAGCTGCACACACACACACATACATACATAAATACATCACGTCTGATACACCCAAAGGCGTATTATGTGCAGGTTTCTCGCCATTGACTATGTTGTTCTACATAACAGAGGCCGAGCCTATTGCAATATGCCGGAAAAGTTACAAGCTGCTTGCTTTAAAGAAAAACATCACTTTGATAAATCTGTCAATCTATTAAAACGAATAAAAATGTCACATTTTTATTAGTTAAAGCACGAAAGCAATTCTAAACTCAGCGTTAAACATAGGATATTTAACTTCCGATAACCAATCGACATGCGATCGTAACCGAGAAAAAAACCCCTTTTAACTGACCTACTGTTTGGCACAAATACGAAAAAAGGTTAAACCTTGGGTTGTCCAGAATGCTGGGCACATACACCTTTGTTAGATGGCATTCCTTCAAGAACTGTTAAATCTTCAGGCAAGCAAATTTTCTCAAGATATTTTTCTTATACCGTTAGCACAAGTGATAACTATTTTCAAAACACATCACAATGTATGCTTCTATAAAGTTGTTTATAAAAGTTTATGCGTTGTATTTGCGTATTACACTGAACTACAACGCGGTCAACTAGATAGTGAACACATAGACACATAATATGGAATATTCTTAAGGAATGTGTGTAACGGACTATTATTTAAAGAAGACTATAGAACAATACTATAATAAGGACTGTTGTTGCTATTTTATAACTTAAAGATATAGTCAATAGTGGTCTATACAATTACTAATAGTAGTAGTTAGTGGTTAACCTAGTGTCAAAGTTGTTTAAGCCTTTTGAAGACCTTTAATACGGCTAAGCGACAAGAATAACTTTTTACGAAGAATGGAGACGATCTGCTGAAATATTACTAGGCTCCAACCCATCGTTTACGTTAAGATTATTGAACACGAAAATCGTTCGTTAGCTGGTAAGTGCAACTTGCTATGAGCAATCTATATAATGGACTAGCGAGAGTGACTGCCTCTGTGGCGCGGTCGGTAGTACATGCGGCTGCCGTGCGAGAGAACTCGGGTTCGAATCCTGGGTCGGGCCAAAAAGTCTTTTCTGAAATTTTCTGTTAAGGATTTCTTAGAGATTGCCCGGAGTTGGGAAGTTGAGGTCGAAGACCTCCGTGCCTCGGAGAGCACGCAAAGCCGTCGGTCCTGCGCCTGACCTCTCACTGGTCGTGTCGGTGTACCGTCCCAACAGACTATGAGAGTGAAGTCCTGCACAGATGGCCAGTTTCAATGATACTGACCGCCGTAGTCGTATATCGGCTAGGAGGCCATTATTTTATTTTATAATGGAGTTTACATACCCTATGATTTTTTTTAACTAAGCGCTATTGACCTTTGTCGACGGGCTGGTGATTTTAATAGATGTTTGTACGTACCTTGACGATGAGTGCCCGTACAGTCGCGAACATATGTTGTAGTACAGTCACGCTCTGGTTACGTTGTAGTGCTCGTAACACTACTTGTAGCGCGGCGCTGCATACGCTCTGACCACATTCTAGGTTGCTGCATGTCTAGAATAATGTGAATAAGTTTTAGTAATATTAATTTTAGATCAATTTTGTTGTTTATATAGTTTAATTGGTGTTTATAATTAAGAAGTTTATATTATAATTAACTAAAACTAAAAGTATAGGATTTTTAGGTGTTATTGTGTTCGAAAATTCATTTTCTAATTGATGATACAAGAAGAAATTATCATTTATAAAGTTATTCTTACTTTGCATCATGTAAAGGAAATTTGTTTTCCAAAAGTTATTATTGGCAAACTCAATCTATGATTCGTGATAAAAAGAAATGATTATCTTCTCTTATGGCTTGAAATTAGTATTTAATAACGTTTCGACCGAATTAAAAAAAACAGTCGTTGGTGACGATCTGTTCACAGTATTATTGTGTTTAAACTACAAACGTGCTCTAACATTAGTAAAAAATATTATACCTGTACGATAGTCTCAAGCGTATGTAACAAAGTGAGAGCGAGTTCAGCGGCGAGTGCAGCAGCGAGCGTGGGCTGAGGCACTGGCGGGTGCAGCGCGTCCTTGTGCCCGCCGCGCACCCAGTCCTTGCGCCAGCGCTCGCGCCGCCACGCGCCGTGCGCCGCGCTCGACCCGCCGCCTGACCACCAGAGACACAGTATTATACGTCACATAACTAACATTTAATTACAGAAAAGTAAATAGGTACTCTATGAGGCAATAATATCTTTTTAAAAACAGTATGCGTTAAGCAATGTGTCTGAATAGAGCAACAAGCCGCGGATAAGTACACAAAAAACATAAGAAAAAGAGTATTGAAGTCGGTGCACACGTAATCGTTTGCATGTTATCATTTTGTTATCCATTAATGACATTATTAATAGGGAAATTACACAACAAAAAGCAAATCACAAACCAAATGCACACATAATTTCTATGCGAAATATGTCAAATAAAAAAAAAACCTTAACCTCAATTAAAATTAATACCACAAATAATAAAGCAGTGAATACTACTCACCCTTCCTCCTCATAATAAAGTCAGACCTGGCCGAGCCCTGTCCCAGTATGACGTCCTCCAACTTCGCCTTGATGTCCGTCGTCTTACGCACGTTCTGTTGCGCACACTTCATTATCTCTTTACGACCCTGCACATACAAAATATAATGTAACTAATGCTAATCACAGCCCATTAAATATCTTATACTTACTACTGCTCGCAACTTCGTCCGTATAAAAGAAAATCACAAAGTAATGCATTAATGGCGGTTATAAGCTGTCATTATATCAAACTTCATTAAAATCCAAGTTGGGTAAAAGAGTAACACATGTACATACATTCATTCTCACAAACTCTCAGTGCGATAAACTTTTATTTCTAAAATATTATCAACAAGAACTTCACATAACTCTATTTTAAAGATAAGTTTGAGCCTATAATATTATACAGAGCCCATAGGCATGCTATACGCAAGCAAATTTCCCGCTATCACAGTGTCCACCAAGATAACAATGGAAGCACCCAAGCACACTATGTCAAAATTTTTACATATTTCAGTAATTAGTGCTGGTACCAACTTGGAACTAAGTAGTTGAACTGTTAGCAGTCTGCTGTACCTTGTACTCCTGGCACTTGAAGCACAGGTCGATGAGCGCCAGCAGCGAGTGTATCCTGGAGGCGGACAGCTCGGCCACGCACGCGGCCAGCGCGCCGCGCTCGGCCCACTTCAGCACCCACACTAGACACATGAGCATGCTGTACCTTGTACTCCTGGCACTTGAAGCACAGGTCGATGAGCGCCAGCAGCGAGTGTATCCTGGAGGCGGACAGCTCGGCCACGCACGCGGCCAGCGCGCCGCGCTCGGCCCACTTCAGCACCCACACTAGACACATGAGCATGCTGTACCTTGTACTCCTGGCACTTGAAGCACAGGTCGATGAGCGCCAGCAGCGAGTGTATCCTGGAGGCGGACAGCTCGGCCACGCACGCGGCCAGCGCGCCGCGCTCGGCCCACTTCAGCACCCACACTAGACACATGAGCATGCTGTACCTTGTACTCCTGGCACTTGAAGCACAGGTCGATGAGCGCCAGCAGCGAGTGTATCCTGGAGGCGGACAGCTCGGCCACGCACGCGGCCAGCGCGCCGCGCTCGGCCCACTTCAGCACCCACACTAGACACATGAGCATGCTGTACCTTGTACTCCTGGCACTTGAAGCACAGGTCGATGAGCGCCAGCAGCGAGTGTATCCTGGAGGCGGACAGCTCGGCCACGCACGCGGCCAGCGCGCCGCGCTCGGCCCACTTCAGCACCCACACTAGACACATGAGCATGCTGTACCTTGTACTCCTGGCACTTGAAGCACAGGTCGATGAGCGCCAGCAGCGAGTGTATCCTGGAGGCGGACAGCTCGGCCACGCACGCGGCCAGCGCGCCGCGCTCGGCCCACTTCAGCACCCACACTAGACACATGAGCATGCTGTACCTTGTACTCCTGGCACTTGAAGCACAGGTCGATGAGCGCCAGCAGCGAGTGTATCCTGGAGGCGGACAGCTCGGCCACGCACGCGGCCAGCGCGCCGCGCTCGGCCCACTTCAGCACCCACACTAGACACATGAGCATGCTGTACCTTGTACTCCTGGCACTTGAAGCACAGGTCGATGAGCGCCAGCAGCGAGTGTATCCTGGAGGCGGACAGCTCGGCCACGCACGCGGCCAGCGCGCCGCGCTCGGCCCACTTCAGCACCCACACTAGACACATGAGCATGCTGTACCTTGTACTCCTGGCACTTGAAGCACAGGTCGATGAGCGCCAGCAGCGAGTGTATCCTGGAGGCGGACAGCTCGGCCACGCACGCGGCCAGCGCGCCGCGCTCGGCCCACTTCAGCACCCACACTAGACACATGAGCATGCTGTACCTTGTACTCCTGGCACTTGAAGCACAGGTCGATGAGCGCCAGCAGCGAGTGTATCCTGGAGGCGGACAGCTCGGCCACGCACGCGGCCAGCGCGCCGCGCTCGGCCCACTTCAGCACCCACACTAGACACATGAGCATGCTGTACCTTGTACTCCTGGCACTTGAAGCACAGGTCGATGAGCGCCAGCAGCGAGTGTATCCTGGAGGCGGACAGCTCGGCCACGCACGCGGCCAGCGCGCCGCGCTCGGCCCACTTCAGCACCCACACTAGACACATGAGCATGCTGTACCTTGTACTCCTGGCACTTGAAGCACAGGTCGATGAGCGCCAGCAGCGAGTGTATCCTGGAGGCGGACAGCTCGGCCACGCACGCGGCCAGCGCGCCGCGCTCGGCCCACTTCAGCACCCACACTAGACACATGAGCATGCTGTACCTTGTACTCCTGGCACTTGAAGCACAGGTCGATGAGCGCCAGCAGCGAGTGTATCCTGGAGGCGGACAGCTCGGCCACGCACGCGGCCAGCGCGCCGCGCTCGGCCCACTTCAGCACCCACACTAGACACATGAGCATGCTGTACCTTGTACTCCTGGCACTTGAAGCACAGGTCGATGAGCGCCAGCAGCGAGTGTATCCTGGAGGCGGACAGCTCGGCCACGCACGCGGCCAGCGCGCCGCGCTCGGCCCACTTCAGCACCCACACTAGACACATGAGCATGCTGTACCTTGTACTCCTGGCACTTGAAGCACAGGTCGATGAGCGCCAGCAGCGAGTGTATCCTGGAGGCGGACAGCTCGGCCACGCACGCGGCCAGCGCGCCGCGCTCGGCCCACTTCAGCACCCACACTAGACACATGAGCATGCTGTACCTTGTACTCCTGGCACTTGAAGCACAGGTCGATGAGCGCCAGCAGCGAGTGTATCCTGGAGGCGGACAGCTCGGCCACGCACGCGGCCAGCGCGCCGCGCTCGGCCCACTTCAGCACCCACACTAGACACATGAGCATGCTGTACCTTGTACTCCTGGCACTTGAAGCACAGGTCGATGAGCGTCAGCAGCGAGTGTATCCTGGAGGCGGACAGCTCGGCCACGCACGCGGCCAGCGCGCCGCGCTCGGCCCACTTCAGCACCCACACTAGACACATGAGCATGCTGTACCTTGTACTCCTGGCACTTGAAGCACAGGTCGATGAGCGCCAGCAGCGAGTGTATCCTGGAGGCGGACAGCTCGGCCACGCACGCGGCCAGCGCGCCGCGCTCGGCCCACTTCAGCACCCACACTAGACACATGAGCATGCTGTACCTTGTACTCCTGGCACTTGAAGCACAGGTCGATGAGCGCCAGCAGCGAGTGTATCCTGGAGGCGGACAGCTCGGCCACGCACGCGGCCAGCGCGCCGCGCTCGGCCCACTTCAGCACCCACACTAGACACATGAGCATGCTGTACCTTGTACTCCTGGCACTTGAAGCACAGGTCGATGAGCGCCAGCAGCGAGTGTATCCTGGAGGCGGACAGCTCGGCCACGCACGCGGCCAGCGCGCCGCGCTCGGCCCACTTCAGCACCCACACTAGACACATGAGCATGCTGTACCTTGTACTCCTGGCACTTGAAGCACAGGTCGATGAGCGCCAGCAGCGAGTGTATCCTGGAGGCGGACAGCTCGGCCACGCACGCGGCCAGCGCGCCGCGCTCGGCCCACTTCAGCACCCACACCAGGCACATCAGCAGGTTGCGACTGGTCTCGCTGTTGAACGGGGGACGACCGTTCTGCTGCCGAACAAGTATATAAACGTTAAGTTTATGAGTTACAAATATCTGCGGGTGAACAGGAGACAAACGGGGGCATGTGTTTGGCGCAGGGCAACGCGACACAGAGGCGCAGCTGCCGCGAAGACCACCACTCATTACGTCGGCTCCACACGTTGGCCCCAACGCTCGTACCAACGTTGGACTGCAAACTCGGTGAGGCGTACACACGTTGGCTAATAAACTAGTTCAGTTCCGTCAGATCGCGAGCGTTGGCGCAGATTCCTTTGACGCCACACGTTGGCCCCAGTATAGGCCCCAACGCTATTCGTGTGGATCTAGAAAATGGCATTGGTCCCAACGCTGGGGCGAGCGTTGGTAGTTGGTCTTCTCGTGTCGGTTTCATTACGCCGGCTCTTCACGTTGGCCCCAACGCCCGTAACGAAGAAGAATACGGGAATCGCATTTTTTTGCGCACAATTACGTGAGTAGAAAGTACGAACGCAGATATGCACGGTGATGTCTTTATAAGTACAACATTTAATTAGTGATGGAATTTTGTTAAGTAATAGGTATTTACCTTATTGAATTCCCCTTCTGGAGATTGTGCCGTGTATAAGTTTGCAAACTGTCCCATTTCACTATCCAGTTGTAGAATCTCTGTTGATAATAAAAATATACTTTTGTTTATTATTTACTAGCTGACCCGCGCAACTTCGCTTGCGTCACCTAAGAGAATGGGTCAAAATTTTCCCCGTTTTTGTAACATTTTTCGTTGCTACCGCTCCTAATGACCGTAGCGTGATGTTATATAGCCTATAGCCTTCCTCGATAAATGGGCTATCTAACACTGAAAGAATTTTTCAAATCGGACCAGTAGTTCCTGAGATTAGCGCGTTCAAACAAACAAACAAACAAACAAACTCTTCAGCTTTATTATAATAGTATAGATTTACAAATAATCAGATGTGTGATTATAAGATTTGTGGGAGGGTACTTTAGGAATAAGAGGAATCATTCGAATATGTATAAGCATTTGACAACAAATTGGAACATAAGTGAACATGGGTGAGAGTATTCTTATTAGTTGTCTTGTTGGCCTTAAGCAAATTCCAAATCAATCTTGAAGTTAAGATTGGTTTGGAATTTGCTTAAGGCCACAATATTTAACATTTTATAGAAAGTTATTAGTCCTTACTCTGTTATTTTAATGCGTTTAACAAAAACAGTTTGAATAAAAATACATATGGCTATTGGACTCACTAGAATCTCTGTATTGTAAACCCGGAGAGGTCCCTATTACCTTTATTGTTGGAGAAGCCGCGGTACAGCTGCGGATGGGCGTCCATGACGATGCCCAGCAGCGGCAGGTACAGCGCCGCCACCCGCGCCTTCAGCTCCGGCGCCGCCAGCCGCGGGTCTGCGTCGTGAGCTGTTAGCAGGGATAGCACGCCGTTCACTGCCGCACATTGTAGTACTGGCGATCTAAGTGAAGGAAGTAAGGCGGTAATGTATTGACTGTAGTGATGTCGTTTATTATATCTTTAATAGAATATCGGTCGAATATTTAAACGACATTCAATTTTAAGTGAGTCTTGCATAGAGCTAAGTGTTGGTATTATAGGAGTTACTATGTGTCTACTTGTGAGGCTATGGAAGCGTATAATTTTACATAAAATGATAATGACGAAAAATGTAGGTTTCGTTATTTTTCATTTTAGTAAACTCTTTTTTAGTAGCATTAAAAAAAAGACAAAATAATTATAAAGTTAATATTGTGTTGTACTTGTTCACTTCAGATGCATCCAGATAGGTAAGTGCTGGTAGACCGAGAAAACGTTGGTGTGAAGATTTAGACACCTATGGACGATGGACAGGAAATGACAAGATCGTGACCGATAGAGAAGTTTGGGGGACACCTTTACCAAACAATAGCACAATATAGGTTAGAAATAAAAAAAAAATTGTACTTACTGTAAATCCAGCGCATTAGTAAGCTCAGTGAGCAGTAACCCGGCGAGGTAGTGTCGGGAGCGGAACTCGTGGCCCAGCGCGTGGCTGGAGTGCGAGCCCAGCGACTGCCACGAGGCGGCCGGGGACACGCCGCCGCCCGTCCCGCCGCCCGCCGCCGCCGGCAGGTTCAGCGACACGTAGTGCTCGTGGGAGCAGATGATGCGCAGGAACGCCAGCTAGGACCAATATTTTATTTAAATGAGGTCCATAATTTAACTGTCAATCAGTTTACGACTACGACTAATGAGATCAGGTCGAATCGTCAGTCATACCAATGTATAACATGATCCTTGCTACACACATAATATTCAGTTCGGCACCCTCGGTTTGGTAATATTTATCGAACAACAAAACCTACTTTATTCGGTATATGTCGATCGAGTTATTCATTTGGTTCAACAAACCATCTCATTCCATTCAGATCCTCAATAACTACTACATTAGGTTTTGACTTATACTAATTGGATAGATCCTTCGGCTACGATCGTCACAATTCGGTTTTTATTTAGGCGCGGCGATGTCGAGCGGCTTTTTTCCCGAACAGTCATCTCCATAATTATTCGATTTTACCGAACGACTGAACCGATTCATGCTCATATTGATCTCTAGCCCTGCCCACACACACGTTGAAGGAAACAAATTATTGAAGCGACTTGTTGTATACTAAACTGTAACGTCCCTGTAACATCACGTTTAGTTCCAAAAAATGATATTTGTGCAGCTACTGCTGCTAACTTCAAGCCGGCCGAGATAGATTGCACGTATTGTACGAAGAATAAAAGACGGGCTATATTACTATACCTATAGTCTACGCAGACGAAGTCGCGGACTAGAGTTACAGCATATAACTAAACTAGCGGACCCGACAGACGTTGTCCTGTCTACACGTCAAAAAAACATTGTCCAGCGGACAAAATTGTGAATCTAAACCATTCTCAGATCCCCTTGAACACACACAAAAAATTTCATCAAAATCGGTCCAGTCGTTTAAGAGAAGTTCAGTGACATACACACTTACAGAAGAATTATATATATAAAGATATTTCATACCTTGTACTGCACAAGCGGCACGGCGTCAGGCAAGGAGGCGATCTTGGCACACATCTGTTTATAATAGTTGCGTATAAGGTTGAACACGTAGCCGCGGTCCATTATGCTGAGTAAATCGAATAGAAAGAAAGCCAGGCTGTTGTTCAGGCTCTGTGTGAGACGACTGTCTTTACCGTATCTGAGGGAACAGAGTGGATTCATGAGGATATATAATTATTTTCTTTTGTTTCACGAAAGTTAGATCACAACTGTCATAAAAAAAAATGATTGGTCTTTGAAAGTGTTACCTCAATTGACGTAAGCGTGCACGAGCGTGCACGTATACTAAAATATATCATTGCAGATCTTTGACAAAAGCAATACGAAATAATTTTAGACCAAAATGTATAAAACAGCTCAAAAATCTATCTAATATCCGATTCTTATTCACGAAATAGCTTACAATAGGGCATTAAATATACAGTTACACAAATACATAGATTAAATCACGCCTTTTTTTGCCATAGGTGTGGGCAGAGAGAGTACCTGGATATAATCTCGGAGGTGACGTTGTTAACAAGCGTGGTGATGTCGTCCGTGAACTGGTCGGGGAAGCGAGCCTTGCGCCGCGCCTCGTGGGCGCCGCTCCAGTACAGGTACTCCACCATGGACTTCACCATCAGCTCGAACAACGCCCTGGGTACAGATACGTTACCATCATAATCTAAATATAGCAAGTATTCGCGCCTCGGAGAGCACGTAAATCCGTCGGTCCTGCGCCTGACCTCTCACTGGTCATGTCGGTTTAGCCGTCCCACCGGACCATTAGAATAAAGTAATAGAGAGTGTTCCTGTGTATTGGGAACACATTCGGTCACTAACAAAGTCCTGCACAGTTGGCTGGTTTCAATGAAATCGGCGTATCGAATAATGACTTAACAGTATAAATGTGCTGTATTGTGAAATTGTAAATATTATTGATATTTGATTTGAAACATTTTGATGGATCATATAACTAAGCAAAGTAAGACCGTAGTCTTCGTTAGTAAAAACTGGATATACCAAGAGTTTTGCATGGCGAGGTCTCGTGTAGCTCCACTGGCCACCACCCACTGCAGTGCTAGCTCCTCATGCAGGATCTTGCAGGAACCATCCGTCATCACTGCCGACAAAATTAAATAATTAAATTACTGGACCCTGCAAGAACAGGAATCTGGAATATTTCTGAAATTATCAAAAATATACGCCGTATTTTTTTTATTTTGGAGAGCAGTATGGTGCCGCTAAACCTAAGCGATTTCGCTTTATCTTAATGAACGATTTCAGGTCAGCTTTCAAGGATTTGCAGATCGCCCTATTAGTAGAACAGTCAATTGAGAGTCCTCTGCACGGGGTCTACGTAAATACTCAAACACAAGTAAACTTTGTATTCAAGTTATTTGGCGAAGGTTATACAACAAATCTACATGTGAAAATTTTAATTTTCTAGCGTGTAGTTCGTTAGTTCGAAACGTGACGAACAGTTGTTTTTAGTTTATTTTAGTTTTTACATGAGTGTACACATACCCGCTGGAGGCAGCGGCAGGCCAATGTCTCTGTCGGTGAGCGAGGGTCGGGGGATGGTGCACTGGTACTGGATGTACGACGTGATCAGACCGCTGCGACCGTGAGAGTCGCACGTCGAACCCTCGTTCATGTTCTGTGATAAACAAGATAAACTTTTAATAAATATAGTCTACAAGTCGTAGGCTACAATTTAATCAAATGGGAGTCCTGACTGCGCCGACCGACCAATACCTATGTGGTTGGTTACAGCCATGATTATACGGCGCGGTAGTGTACAAGTTGAGTTGGAGACTTGATTCTTTTTATATAAAACTGCGAAATGCAGTCCTGTGTATCCGAAAGAAGTTTAGCCAAATGGCAATAGTCTCGACATCTCGTCCCCGATTACATGAGACTAATATTTAAAATGGTAAACCGTGGGTATATTTCATACAGCCCAGCCTACACCTCGGGTATAACAGGCGACTAACATTCAATCTCTAGAACTAAGTACTTACAAAATAAACTATCTTGATTAAACAGTATGTAGTGAACTCACAGATATATCAGTGAAGAGGTGCGCGAGGCAGGTGAACACGTCCTGCGCGATGTTGAGCGTGAGCCCCGCCAGCGCGGGCGGCGCCACCAGCAGGTGCAGCAGCTTGTCCAGCACCACCGGCAGGTAGCGCGCCAGCACCTCCACGCTGGCCGTCGGCAGCTCCGTGATACTGGATGAATAATGGAGTTGGTTATTATTGAAATGAAGACAAATGTTGGAAATTAAAGGTAGTACTAGCTTTATATTTCTTTTCTGTTTATAATAGACAACTCTCGCAAACATACAAACAACGGACACAAAGTACAACCAGACCCAAAACAACTATATGTGGATTGCACAAACAATTGTTCCGCGTGGGATTCGAGTGGGTTCGATACCCACAACGTTCCGAAGTATTGGTAGCGGCGTAAGCGACTTTAACTACTGCGCCACGAAGGCAGTCAAAATAGCTTTACACTAAACAGAATCATTGCTCCGATCTCACTAAAGAAGTATTCTTATTACTTTTATAATATAGTAATTAACAATTAAAATGTTTTTTACCTTGCTCTAAGTTCAGATTCCATGTTGGCTAGTCCGATTCGTGCTGGGATGTTACCTTCCTGCACCGCTTCGCAAGCCATAGCAAAGCGTTCTATGTAGCCATCCTGCAGCAAAAAAACGACAATAAGTAATAGTATAATGTTCTGGTTGTTACATACATATAAGGTTATTTTCGGTTTGGCAGTAACAATTGTCAAACAATTCAGTCGATTTGAAACAGATACTATACGTCTTGTTCGGCTTGTGCGGATCAGGTAGTTGTATTATTTTTACCAAACGATAACCAAGCTTAATGGATTGGAGGGAGTGGAGTACATAATTTTAGAGTTTTAATTATTTTCAAGAGTATATATCAAAAAATCAAATCATTTATTAATTTAAGTCAAATATGGCATACATATATGATAGTCGTTTAACGTTTACATACCAAGGGATGTACAGTAGTGTGAGCATCAAGCGACACACTGAAGATGGGCTTGTGGTTGTCGATCCACCTGGTCCCGGGCAGCAGCACGTCGGGGAAGATGTACGAGTAGTTGGGCGGCGGCTCCTCCTGCATCACGGGCAGGTTGAAGTCGCCGCACGTCAGCTTGCCGTTGCGACAGAGAGGGAGCCACTGGGAACAAACATGGTTATAAATTACTGCTATGTGATGAGTTTGAATTATTTTACTTTTAACGATTTTAAACTCTCGCGACTTGTACACATATTATTATAATGTTACGGGTGTTAAGCGCGATTGAAAATTAAATATTAGAATATCTTTATTTGGTTACCCGACGTTTCGATCGAATGGTCATGTCAGTCCGTGACCACGGTCGTTGTAATTCGACTGAAACGGCGGGTAAACAAATAAAGTATTCTAACCTTATATTTTACTTTATTACATAGGTATCAGAATCTTCTCTTAAAATGAAATAAAGCCTCGCCGCGTCTGTCTACCTATTCGCGATAAACTCAAAATCTAGCGAACGGATTTTCATGTGGCTTTTACCAATCGATAAAGCGATTTCTGAGGAATATTGAAATGTACAATTTGTTAAGGTTTAGTGTTAAAAAATCTATTAATCTGGACAAAGTTGGGACAGGCTAATAGATAATAAAATAGGTACTCATAGAAGCTTTAAGGGACGTCTAATTCTGAACAAATATGAAGTTTTATAATCTTCTTCTTCTTCTTATCGTATGGTTAGTGGTCAACCTAGTGTCAAAGTTGTTCAAGCCGTCCGAAGGCCTTTGACATGGCTTAACGACTGTTATCTTAGTAGACAACAGCCGGGACCGACTTTTATCGTGCCCTCGGAAGCACGGAGACGCCCAGCTCAAATACCACTATACGGTCACCCATCTATGGAGTGACCGCGCCAAGGGTTGCTTAACCCACAGATCGTTTACCGACCGGTGAGCGCAACTGGCTATGGTTTTATAATGCTCTAGCAATAACCAATAAAACTATTACACTGTCAGTGCTATAAGGTCGTAACTCACCGAGTATCCTACAGGTGTTTCGACGTTCTTCTCCTGGTCTGGTGCGACGGGCTTCCTCTGACACGACACGTGTAAGAACGTAAACAGCAAGTGATGCTGATCGCCCAAGTCTGCTGGTAGCTTCAGTTTTATCTCGTCGTAGAGGGATGGGTTCCTGCAAAACAAATAAATGCGTTATATTTTTTACTAGCTGACCCGCGCAACTTCGCTTGCGTCACATAAGAGAGAATGGGTCATAATTTTCCCCGTTTTCGTAACATTTTACTGGTACTCCGCTCCTATTGGTCGTAGCGTGATGATATATATATAGCCTATAGCCTTCCTCGATAAATGGGCTATCTAACACTGCAAGAATTTTTCTAATCGGACCAGTAGTTCCTGAGATTAGCGCGTTCGAACAAACAAACAAACTCTTCAGCTTTATAATATTAGTATAGATTAGTATAGATTACACAGTAGAATTTTATATGTTATAGTGTCGTCCTAAACAATGCAAGTTTTGCTAGGCTTGAAATTTTAAATAATTGTCCCTATGACAGTTAGACAGAGCCTTATAAGTCTTTCTTTGTCCCTTTTAATATTTTTCAAATAAAATTCTCATTTACATTCAAATATATTTTTTTTAAAGGCTACTAAGTCATCAGACTAAAGTTTCTTATCCTGCCCCAAAAGCATATGTGTATGTGTGCATGTATCCTCTGTCTTTTTGCTCTCCCAAATTAACTTAGCTTAGTCAATGTCAACATCAATAGTACTTACTTGTTATGATAAAGCACGGTGGTGTACGCTTCATTAGTGAACTCTGGGCAGGAGCTGCGACCGAATATAGCGGGGAGCGCTGACTCTTCATTCTCGCCTGACATTAGTTGTATACGTACCTGAAAACAACAAACATAAAAAAAATATTTTTTGCATACTTAGTTTCTGCTGTAGTAATCATTGACAGCTGTAGCTCTATTTTCTACCACTATTCACTACCAATAACTGGTCAGCTAATGAGAAATTTTGCACGATAATCGGATCAGCGCCTCTAGCGGGTTCCGTAAGAACTATTTTGGCAATACATTTCAAATGTCCAACTTTCGATACCCGACTATAGAGAATTACGCTACTGTTATAAAGCATATTTATTTAGCTTATAGTAAAACTAGCTGACCCGCGCAACTTTGCTTGCGTCACATAAGAGAGGAAGGGTCATAATTTTCCCCGTTTTTTTTTAATTTTTTACTGGTACTCTGCTCCTATTGGTCGTAGCGTGATGATATATAGCCTATAGCCTTCCTCGATAAATGTGCTATCTAACACTGAAATAATTTTCAAATCGGACCAGTAGTTCCTGAGATAAGCGCGTTCAAACAAACAAACTTTATAATATTAGTATAGATATACAATGCACTCACAGTGATATTCCTAGCGGAACCTGTGCGTGAGGTATACGCGTTGAGGTTGATCTCCTTCACGCCCAAGTACAGCAGGTTGCGGTACTGGTAGTGAGGGACCGCAGGCGGGTGAGACGGGAACGGCAGGATCTCCTTGCAAGGACGTACGTTGTCATCTAAAGGCAATAAGAACATTATTTAAACCATAAATATTCGACTGTTATAATAAAAAATGTAGAAATAGGTAAAAGAAATCGTTATTTTACCACTATTATTAAGGGCTGTCGCCTATTATTAGATAGCATTTTGATGGCTTGATAAAAACTAGTTATCTCTATGAATATGGCCAAAGTAACAAAACGGCGGGTATAATGATTTCATAAAATAGGGGTGAGCTTTGTAAAATACCCAAGTGTAATCAAGAACAAAACAACGAAAAATTAAAAATTGTATAACATTTTAAAAGCATGTTTTCGAACATTTGGTCACAGCCTAACCGGCTTTCGGTAGTTTTTATTTTTTACTAATCGTCTTCTAACCGGTTCTAAACTTCATTCAATTTAGAACTCTATTCTCACCTCCATAAGGGTTCAACTTGGCGAGCTCCGGTGTCAGTCCATTCTTCAGTTCCTCAGGGCACGGGCAGACCTCAATCTTCAAAGTGCCGGGGATACACTTGAGTTTCTTAGGCGCCGCGCTAGGACGCTTGATCTCTGCCAGAAACTTGTATAAGTCCTCGTCGCGCAGTTTGTCTGTCTCCTATAAGAAACAATATTAATTATAAGTATTGTAAGGTAAATTTGGGTAACTTTGAATTATTTGGGTAACATTGACAGTGGGAATTTGAACTAGCTTCGATTATTTTTTCATTTGAAACCAACACAATTGATAAAAGTTTGCAAAACTAAACTAAACCTTTGGTCAGGTTGACTGTATTATTGCTTAAATTTATGTGTACTATATAATTAAACTTGGCCCCGCAAACTTCGTATTGGCTAACAGCTGATTTTTTATAAATAAGTAAATAATTATAATAAATCTTTCTTTTCTTTTTTTTCCATAAGAACCATACCTTTACTTTAAGGAATATTATAAATAAAGATTGAGTGAAATCAGTCCAGCCGTTCACGCGTGATGGCGTGACCAAAGGAAATAGGGATTTGCTTTTATATAGACATAGATTATAATAAGTAAGCATTTTATTCCTATTTATTTGGAATAAATTCATTGATGAATAATGCCTCTGTGGCACTGTCGGTAGTGTATACGACTGATGTCTCAGGATCGAGTCCCCGGTCGGACCAACCTACTATTTCCTTATACAGATTGTATTAACTACCTCTATTCTAATTTAAAAAATCGGCCAAGTGCGGGTCGGATTCAAGTACAAACGGTTCCGTACCATCATAAAAAAAAAACGAAATAAAAACCAGTCGGGCGCAGAAAAGAGATTCATTTGCGAGCCAATCTTAAGAATCTATTCCGATTCTCAGTATTGGCTTGCAATTGTATCTCTTCAACTTATAGAAACATAACAAATACCATGAAACTGTGCCATAGAACCAGTCTCTCACTTAACATTTTACCTGAATTTAGCCTTCACTATCATCAAAAAACCGAAAGTTCTAATCTCAGTCACACATGTACTTTTTGTTATTCAAATTAAAATTTTACGTTTTATTTATATAATTGTTCATATATTTTTTTGTTTATTTATACATTTAAATCGTGTTAATTAACTTATTTTTATTGTTAGTGGCGATTGAGCGTAGTTTGTTACAACGCCATCTATCGACACGAATGTGTAACTTGTTGTACGAACTAAAATTGTAAAAAAAGACGTAAAGTAAATAATTATTAGTTTCGACTTTTTAGCATAGATGGCATTGTTTTTGAGGGCTTACTGAAAATATCACTTTCAGTTAGAATAACATCTTACCGAAGGCAATGTCTTCAGTGAGCAAGGACTTAAGTAATTATACGTTTATAAATACGGAGGTAAGAATGTATATTTACCTGTTTTGAGTAGCGGTAGCCCATTGGTTACACTCACCGGGTGAAGTTGCTGATCGAATCGGGTTCGAATCTCATAGGATGTGTGATTTTTTTTGCACTGGTGAGTTTTTACGGTCCCAGAGCTTCTCCATTCACACATCAATAGGTTACCGGAGTGGGTTTTTAGTGGCAGCACCACATAACCCGGCTATTCCCTCTAGAAAAGTGGAGTCTCCGAAAGGATTTTTCCCTTCGAAAACAAAAATAAAAGGTGTACCTGTTTGAAGAAGCTGGTGACGGTGATGACGATGGGCTTGAAGGCGTCGAGCTGGTGCGCCAGGTCGTCGGGCGGCGGGGCGGGCGCGCGCCGCTCCACCGAGCCCTTGCGCGTCAGCGACCCGCCCACCTCGCCCGCCCGCCGCCGCAGCTGCTCCAGGCTGCTGGACGACGCCTTGCGGTCTGGAGACATACCGAATTCGACATGATGAGCAGGCCTAATCCATGCTTCGGTAGACGGTTTTTGTGGTATAGTGATAAAATGAAATGTTATGTTTGAAATTTGTTAATAGTGACGTTGATTAGTGAATGGAATGTTGAATTATTATATATTTTAATATATGAGGTATATAAGCCTTGGAACACTGGGTCAATAGTGTATGCTTATACATCTGACTAATGCCAAAGTCCAACATTTTAGCAATTATGTCAAAACTTATGCGATTACGTGCACGTACGTATACGCACACTATTTGACCAGCAATGTCAAACACAGTTTATTTCAATTGAAGCACTCTGAAGGAATCTAAATATATGAGACGTCGTATTTCCATTGACGTACCCAACTACAAAAGAAATCTTTAAAACAAGTATTAACAGAAACTCAATCCCTGGTGATGAAATTTATTCAAAACCTTTAAAGATAATATGATGTAATGGTGACAAATGAGCCGTTTAATAAATAAACCAATTACCAGACGCTTCTGTGTGTGTTAAGGTTCCAGGTGAGCGTGAAAATTAAATACAATTTTGAAATCAGTGGCCGAATCAGAAACAAACATAAAATCAACAAAAAAAGATGTCTTCAAATCAGTGAATCACCTCGAGGGAAGCCAGTTACCGCCAATTTTGCATAGACAGAGGCCACAACACTACGTTGCGTTGAAGCATCGTAAAGCCGATGTCACTCGTCAATACAGGATTCAATACAAGCGTCGCAAATGTTATAATATATGTTTTATATTATTTTCGAACACGAAAAGTTTCCTGATGTATGTATGCTAAAACTATTTTTCGAAAGAAAAATAATTAAGTAAAACTAAATGAACCTTTTTCTGGAGTCCTGTGCTAGTAAAAAAATCTGCCGGTTTTATTAATTTTATTTGTTAACAAAAGACTCTTCTTTTGCCCAACAGTAGGATAATACAAGTTACATATATACCGTTGAACCGACAATGCCAGCCCGAAGTCTGTAGCAAATCCAATATACCCTCAAGTGGCCAACGTGGTGGACTTAAGGCCTAAGCTCTCCTTCTTCCGGGAGGAGACACTAGACCAGCAGTGGGGCAGTAATGGATAAAGCCTACTTACCCAAGCTATTAGTGTTAGCAGCTCCAGTGACGCTGTCCTTGTCGTGGTCGCGCTCCAGGCTGTTGGAGCCGTTGAGGATGTTGAGCAGCGACACGGCGCTCCACGCCAGCGGCATGCGGTACTTGCCCAGCCGGGAGCACGCCGCCGCCGCGCCCGCTCGGACCTTCTCGCGGTTCTACACAAACATATGAGTTTTATTACTTGAGTCCTAGTATTTCTTTTTTCGAGGCGCCCATAGCCCTTTGCGCTCACCGGTCGGTAAACGATCTGTGGGTAAAGCAACCATTGGCGCGGTCATTCCATAGATGGGTGACCGCATAGTGGTATTTGAACTGGGCGTCTCCATGCTTCGGAGGGCACGTTAAAAGTTGGTTCCGGTTGTTGTCTACTAAGATAACAGTCGTTAAGCCACGTCAAAGGCCTGTCGGGCGGCTTGAACAACTTTGACACTAGGTTGACCACTAACCATACGACAAACAAACAACTAACAAAATTTCTTAAAATCTGGATTTGCTTTTATTTTGAGTTAATAGCAAACAGATGGACTAGTTGATTTTACAATTTGGTTACTTTTATTTTCCTATAAAGAATTTAAAACACGCTTCGAAGAAATGCATGTATTCATTTGACAAACAATCTCATTATACTAACGTAGTTATGTTGTACTTATAACACTATATGGGATTCTTGTATACTACATTAAGTTAATAATATAATCATAATACTTAAGAAAAAATATTCTATAAATAGACTAAAGTTGACTAGCCCCCGGTTTCTGAGGTACGTTTCGCGGTAGTTTATCTATTCAATAGCGTTATTAAAAACTTAAATGTTAGAGTCATATAAACAAAATGCTATTGAATAGAAAAACTACCGCTAAATGTACTCAGAAACCGGGCAATGCCAAGGCTGAAATGACATAACTCCAAAATCTACATTTTAAAACTACGAAACTAATCGGAACTATTTCTATATTTTCAAGAATATTTAGTTTGGAATATAAAAGGAGGCAACAAGCAATGTATTTTTTAAAAAACTGTCTTATGACTTCCCACTGTAACATGCATATCAAATTGCTGTTAAAATAAGTATGAGTATATTTAGATTGCAAAAGAATAAACGAAAACCAACCTTATCATCCTTAATATAAGGTTCAACGCACTCATTCACATCTCCCTGCAGGACCTTCTCTACCCTCACTACTAAGAACATATCGGGCGATGGGTTCAGTATATCAAACACCGCACTTCGACTTAAAGTGGACAGATCCGCGTGAGGTATATGTGTGGCCAGCATTTGTCGCGTACATTCCGAGTTCAGGTTGAAATAGAAGTTCTCTGATACTTTCTTCTTTTCTTTTGCGTCGTATACTGCCATTGATGCGAAGAGTGGTTCCACGTCTAGTTCTAGCCTGTAAGGTAAGTTGTGATTGGAAATAAATGATGGGTGATATTTTAGCAGGATTATCCTGCTAAAATACCACCACAGGTCTATTTGTTAGGTAGTCTGTAAGTAGACTTGAATATGTTGCTACTGAAAGTTGTAAAAATACTGATCAATAAAACTTAGAATTGAGATTTACTTAAATAAATTTGCGTAAATTGATTAATCGAATAATATCCCAATCAGTGAGTTTAGCAGTATTTTAGTTCAAATAAAAATGTTCACAGTCTAGGATTCGTTACTTACAATTACTCGAGATGCTGAATATTTAAATTATCTGAGTTTTTTAACGCATATTTCCAGTGGCAAATATAAAAGAAGTGGCCTTCTGAATAAAAAAAATGTCTTACTAACGTTTTTCACAAAAATATTGCCATAGTATATTTTATACAAAATTTTCTGAAATAAACGTTTTGCTTGGTTCATTACAGTGTTAAACCTATAAGACTTACTTTAACTGATGACATAGCACCAGTATTCTATGTCCCATGATCTCACAGGGCATCTCAGCGGCCAGTCTTCGTTCTACAGCCTCCTCTTCATCCAAGTACGGTGTGTATAGACCTAGCAGGTCTGCCTGGCGGTTTTCAAGCCTACAAATAAAAAAGACGGGCAATTAGTTATTATTTATTTTTTGATGTCCATCACTCTTACAGCTATAACAATAAGAAAATCTTTGCCCACTTAAAAGCAAGACGGGGATAAGCGTATACAAAATATTCGTAAAAGGTATTTTGTATACCTTCTTGCTATTCAGTTTGAATACCCATCAAATCTGAGCATCCTTTATGATTATAAGACAGTTCAGATAGTCAAAACTACTTTTAAATATTCTAGAGTAGTTGAATCTCTCTTTTATTTCGTGTCGTCTTTATGTAATCACTAGCTGACCTGCGCAACTTCGCTTGCGTCACCGAATGAGAATGAGAGAATGGGTCAAAATTTTCCCCGCTTTTGTAACATTTTTCGTTGCTACTCCGCTCCTTATGGCCGAAGCGTGATGTTATACAGTCTATAACCTTCCTCGATAAATGGACTATCTAACATTGAAAGAATCTTTCAATTCGGACCAGTAGTTCCTGAGATTAGCGCGTTCAAACAAACAAACAAACAAACTTTTCAGCTTTATATTATTAGTATATAGTATATAGAAGTATAGATAAAAGATTCAAGTTATTCGTTTAATCAATGACTTTAATTCTTAAAATCTTATTAATAGGTGGGATATACAACACTTGATACTTTATAAACTTACCTCCTAGACTCATTCAACGCATCAATCTGTTCGGGTGGCTTCCTCTCAAACAGGTCCGGTAACAACGGATCTGAAGACGAGCTCCGCAAGTCCAGGCTGGCCCAGGAGCCGCGAGGAGTGAGGGTCTCATTACACGATGATGACGAGGATATGGAGGCCACCGACTGGCGCCCGCTCGACGGCTGAGACTCGAACTGTAGGTAGTCGGAGTTCAGTTTAACTATCTGTGTTTGCAAGAGAATTTATATTAGTATATTATATTGATAGTTTTTGTATAATGTCCTTTGTAAAACTTAAAAAAATACTATTTTTCATTGATGACATAGAAATTGAGAAAGAAAAAATCTTAATCTTCTTATATCAAATTTTCTTGTCACAATGTTCGTTCCCGTACACCTCCGAAATGGCTTGACCGATTCTTATGAAATTTTGTGAGCATATTGAGTCGTAACTTTTAAACTTTCGCGTTGCATGTTTAATGTATAATAGAATACGGGAATTAACGCGAAGTCGTTGAGTCGGTCTGAGAAACGCCCAACATCTATTTTTCATAAATTTTGAAGCAATGGACCTTCACCAGGTCAGTATGGTGGACCATTCTGTTACATGACCCTTATCCAGCAGTAGGACAACATTGAGTTAAATTTTACTTTAATATACACTACAGAAATCATAGAAATAATAAGTACCTGTTGTGAAGCCAACTCCTCAGTGGAAGTAGTGTGACACTCATCCACCTCGTACTGATGTTTGGGTCCCGCGTGCAGTCTCTCCAGCCGCTCTCCTATACGCTCCCGGCCGCAGGTAGAGCCGGAGTACGCGCGGTACTTGTACTCAACCACGGTATAGTCGGTCGTGTAGCAGCGGATGCAGTCGCGGACGAACATTGGAGCTTTTGCACTGGAGATGATGATGGAAGTGTTTAAGACAATAATAATAGAACCTGTCTGAAATGAAATAGCCAAAATCAGCCATGCAGGCTAATGTACGAAGAAGTTGTTTGGGATTGAATAAGAATGTTTTTTTCTTCTTCTACTTTCTTGGTTAGAGTTGTTGAAATACCAGCAAATGAGTGCAGTTAAGCGTTTAAATCTAACCACAAGATTTCTTTCTTTGAGATTGCGGGCATTCATTATACTGTATACAGAACTTAAATTTAATGACACTTCAATAATGGAAACTACTTTAGTCTGATTAATAATAGTTTATACACTTCATTTTGAGAATACAATTTGTGTGGTCTCCTTGAAAGAACTTTAAGCCCATCACATTACTGCTACATACTTAACATTTTACCAATACAAACAGTCCTCAATTTTTATTTAGTTTTCAATAACAGATAATCTATTAGCAACACTTATGTGTAACATATTTATTCTATCTGAAACCGTAATTAGTTTTAGATACAAGTTTCCTCTAAAATATATAAGTAACTCACAGATCTTCATCAGGCAGCACGTGTGTCATAGTCCTGATCCGTCTGGGCACATTGCACAGCTCCATGTCGACTGCGGGGTACGCGAGCGGGTCGCGCTCCCCCATCAGCCGGTCGCATACCTCCTCGTAGTCCGGTGGCTCGATCATATCGCACAGAGATACCTGGTGAAAATTCACTGTGTGTTTTTCTTCTAATATTTCCTGGTGGATCTCTGTATTGTCTAACAGTTATAATAACTTAACATAGAGTTAGTAATGGAAATCTATGTTGATCAGGGTTAGTCATTTGGTTTGTTGTATAATAGTATATGGAAATCAATATAAAAATGCATTCTACTTTAGAATGCTTGATGTTTCAGCTTTGTGCATTGCGAGGTAAAACGCATTTTAGCATTTTTCCTGTTAATTCCACAAATTGTATTACACAATAAACATAACGAAAATTTCAAAATTATAGTCCACAGATATAAAGATAATCTTTTGTTTCCTGCTATCGAAAGTACCACATTACTAACTCTTCCAACATCACACTTTACCAATGTGATATAATAATTTAATTAATTGAAAACACATCAACAAAGACAAATACAAGACTATCCAGACAGTCTTGTATTTATACTAGATTGCTTTGTTTTATTACAAAACAACCCCAAACTTAGTATTATGGCCCGACCCACATAATTATACCTTTAACACATTTGAGATGAGAGTGTGTTTCTGCAAAACTCAAGAGATAGAATTGAAATAATTAAAAATGCTGTAAAATTAACAATTATTATTGTATATAAGAATTTAGAAAACAATAAGTGAAAGTAAAAACAAATGGATGACATACATTCATGCTATGTACATGTGCATTATGAGTTCACTCTGAGAGTCTAGGACATTGTTTTATGATGATATCATACAATAACTCACTGGCTTATATGTTACATTGATTACTAGGAATACTGACACAGAATTACAGTAGTATGGAGACAAAAACTGTAAAAGAAACTTTAATGTGAATATAAAACTGATATACAGAGTGTTAATGGTATTATAGGATGTCTATGTTGAAATACTGTGCGTGGTAATGATTTCCAATCACGGTAGCCTGTATTTAGCACTCATAAACAGGTCACAACTACATTACAGCACAACTGAATTAGTGTTATACCTTAAGGATAAAATGAGTGTTATTATAAGTTATATTACAGTATTGAGTAACTCATTAGTATTAAATAGCGGTATCTATCAGCCAGCAATCCTCCTAGCCGATATACGGCTACGGCAGTCAGTTTCATTGAAACTGGCCATCTGTGCAGGACTTTGTTTATAGTGTCCAAGTGTGTGCACAATACACAGGTACACTCTCTATTCCATCACTCTCATAGTTTGGTGGGACGGATAACCGACACGACCAGTGAGAGGTCAGGCGCAGGACCGACGGCTTTACGTGCTCTCCGAGGCACGGAGGTCTTCGACCTCAACTTCCTAACTCCGGGCAATTTCTAGGAAATTCTTAACAGAAAATCTCAGAAAAGACTTTTTGGCCCGACCCAGGATTCGAACCCGAGACCTCTCGCACCGCAGTCGCATATACTACCGACCGCGCCACAGAGACAGTTAGCCAGCAATCAATTAGTAAACAAACCGTAACGCTACACTAATAAGGAAAGGGCAAGGATGAATCATTACAATTACTTCTGAATACCAAATTAGTAGGATAACTTACTGAAGACGAGCACCCAGAGAGAGTCCCGACCTTCGACTGGTTAGAATACACCTTACGAGCCTCCCCAGCATTCCTATAAATAGGGAAAAATCAATTTTGCTGTATTTAGAAGCCCCTTCATGCATCACTACAGGGACATTGGAACAAGGGCAGGGGAACCATTTACCCGGAAGATTGCTGGTATTTACGTCCCAGAGTCATCTAAAGCAACTTATTTAGCTTCTTACTCAATGTTATGTTTTATTTATTGATTATTTCACATAGGATTCCGTTAAAAAACAAACATTCACGAATTTCTTGTTTACAGCTTTGACATTAAACTGACAGTTTGAGTTTATGTTAGTGTTGCCATACTCCGTGCTATTTTTAAAATGTTAAATACGGTCCACTGAATTATCAATGTTATTTATTTTCGTCGAGTGATATTGATTATTTCTTCCCTTTAACCGCAACTTTTGCTGTTTGCTACTGCTATTTAATGCCTAATTTATGCAATGTTTACTGCGTTAGCGTTAGCTTATTTAACTTTTTCGTGGTAGGAGTCGATTCAAGTTTCATTTAAAAGACGATAATAATATATGAGATGTGTTTTATGATACATGCATTTTGGTGAAATATTATGTCAGAAGAATTTTATAAATTAAAAAAGGTAATTGAGACCTGCTGATGATATCAGACTTTTATTATCATGGTGTGGATAAATAGTTTGTTGCATAGCGGTACGGTCTAGCGATCTCAAAGTTATTAAATGTCGAAAGGATGGAATTTTGTAATTTTTTTAATATTCAAATATTGGCATTGAATAAAAGCTGCAAAAGGAGATTCATGTATAGTATAGAAAAAAATAAATAATGGCTTTCAACTTAACAATGTAAGGAAATTTTCTAGTACCTACATACTAACTAGTAACTACCGTATGAAAGTATGAAGTATGGAATTTAATAAGCTAATACGAGCTTGAACTTGACGCGTAAAGTAGGGGACAAGGTCAAAGAAAATCTTATAACAGTGCCCAGACAATGTCACGGGCCATAACAATTAGCATATCGCAGAAAAAGGTATTGCTCGCTTAGAAATAAATGCTTGAGTAAATACTTTCAAAGATTTATGTGTCTGAAATTGGACTTTTACAATTTAAATAGAAAATTCTATTGGACAAATAAAATTATTTATTTTAGATGGTATTTATTTTTATCTCCGAAAGGTCGAGGTTTTCTGGAGGGAGACGCGGTAGGTACCTATGTGCTATGAAATAGTTAAAAGAAGGGCCCATTTATGGATCTCTACGACTTTTTCTGGTTTTACGGCAAAAGACTTCAGTTTAATTAACTAAGCTACGTTAAAACCCTTTTGCGTTATATTGATGACAAATTACTTTACCTTAGTTTTTTAAACCTAGTCTTGATACCAAACCTGAAGTACTGTGACATTTAAGGCTTACACCACTGTTATGCTAGAATAAGACCCTTTTTGTGCAATCCGGCTCTAATGGGTTAGGTAAGTACGTTTATTTGACTATGTTATAAATTATAAATTTAGGAATCGTTTGAGAGCAATTGCCCTACATTGCACTGACATAATTAGGTAAATACGAAAACACTATTGTTTGTTTAGCAGAACAAAATTCAGTAGATTTACCTACCTGGCTTTGTGGCCTACTACTTATCCCTTACCGCATTGAGTCGACTTTCCTCCGGTACTGAGAGCTCATTGACCGTAATTAATATGGGTTTGCGCAGCCAAAAATCTAAAGTCATTATTTATACGTGGGTTTATCAGTTTTTTGGGGTCAGTACCCTCGGGTTTAAACCCTTGGCAGAGCAGGTTGTTGTTGTGCCAACTGTACCTTAAGCTAAGATTTTTATTAGCAAAAATCTATTAATTGTAGGTACCTACCTATTTTATTTACGAACTAATGCTTGGGTCATAGGTAAGCTATCAATGTTAAACAACTGAATCTAAGTATTTTCAGTCTTACAATTTTTGGAATTTATAATACACTCATTTAAATAAGGAAAGGCCCGATTTAAATTATTTTTTCATATGACTAATTTATATTTATATAATTGAAAAGCTGTGTGAGAATATCATTTGAAATTCATTATTGCAGAGGTAGTGTAGGTTTGCAGTTAACTCAGTTTAAATATTTTCCTGAGTTACTATTTAATTAACCTCTGCATTCCCAAAAATATCAGAACTTTCTACAGCAAAATTTAAAACGTCGCATTAAAATCTCTAACAGACAAACTGCGCATATGAATAATCCTTTTGTTCTATTCACGTTTCGAGATCTAATTGGATTTGTGCGGTCGCGTGGCGCGGGCTTCTCGCGCACGGGATCTCGCACGCGCGGCTTACGAACGCACTTGAAAAATCAAGCCGACTTTGTTCTACCCCCTATTGTGATTTTGAGAGAGGCTCTTTTATATGCATGCGGACTCTTTGTTTTCTCGCTGGATTTTTATTGTGAAGGTTATTGAAATGGTATTTGATTTTTCATTTTTATTCAGGTATATTACAGTGCTGAGGTAAAGGCTCTTTTTATTCGATTTTGGGGCCGTATTTTCCAATTTCAGACAATATTATTTGAGTAGTATTTTTTACAGTTAAGTTATACCTAAAAAATACATATTGGGAAAACTGTGAAGAGTGTGAATTATTGCAAGAGCTAAGTAGGTAACTAATTTGTGTTAAATTGTGCTTTATATTTTTACACGTTTTCAGTTTATAAAGTGATATTCGAATATTGTAGAAATGGCTCCATCATGACGTTATTACGTCATACTTCTTCATTCTTATTCAAGAGAACTCACGCGGCTACAAATATTTATGAACCTTGAATACGTTACATACAAATACGACTTAAGAGATGACCATGACATGAAATAAGTTTTTCATAGTATTTGCACGTGAATAGTAGGCTAGGAAATGTTTGATGAGAATTGATCTTCAGAGACAACTGCTTACAACCTGCAGCGTAAATTGTATTGTATTATGTGTGCATGTATTAATCACGGTCGGTTATAATTATTATTGTTTTGTAACTAATTTTGACGAGCTTGTAAAACAGATTCTTTAAAATTTGAATTATGATTAGTTCATCTGAAATACGGTAGAGGCGCTGTTAGACATTTCAGAAACAAAAGAAAATACAGAAGAGATATGTTACAAAGGTTGTCTATGTACTACTTGCACTAGAAATATTGTGTAAAATGAAGTAAATATTATGAATACATACATTCTAAATTATAAAAGCATGCTTAGAAAGTTAAATTTTATTTCAGCTACTCATACCCCGTTTCAGAAACTTCGCAACAATTTCTGAGTTTTCAATAAGTTTGTCTTTGATAACACACGTTTAATGTAAAAGGCTGTATAATCTTGTGTCGCACGTCACATACAGTTTATAAAGTCAAAGTCTTTTACAATATGGAAGTAATTGATATCGCGCGCGAAAATTTTAGAGGCTTAATTTCCTTGTCATCCTTAGATTTGATTGAGGAAAACGGGAGGATTATACTTCAAAGGAATATATTAATTAACTTTTAAACCTTTTATGGTTTCAATCTATAATTTCAAAGTTCACATACTGAGAGAGCTGTTACTTTGATACTAGTTAAACTAGTTATTAACTTCTTGCTTAAATTACCTAAGCCTTTGATTTCTTTCCGTAAGTACTTATATAAGGATATCTGTTTAATATTTCTGTCTGAATAAGTTTCCGATGTCATCAATAATATTGTTATTAATCTATATAATCAAATGATTTAATACCAAACTCTAGGGGTCGAAAGTTCGTGCTCGGAATCTGCTAACTTCACAGACGACCGTCTTTGGGGACATAGTATCAAACTATCGTAATACGATTACTACAACGTAATTAGCAGTATATTTTTAGCTGAGCTTGAAAATTTACCGCTACTACTAGTCTGGTGTTAAAATAATTAACGGCTAGCACGTTAGTGGTGTCTACTGTCTAACTGAATTAAATCTGCGCTTTTCCGACCTGCCCCGCCCATGGACGCCACCGGCCAGCCGACAGCTACCCTTAGTGTACGCCGCACTTTCAACTAGTGCGCTCGTCTCTTTACTTAAATAAAACCATACTGATATTTCGAAACACTAACTTTGCTGTATGTTTTGGTTAACAAAACAAAGCCATAACTTAAAATATTTATACTTCGATCTCATATTTGATCGAATACCCAGTGTTACCATTCAGTGTTTTGTGTTTTGAATTTCGAATAATAACTCTGCGACAGTCGATGCATTTAATTGCGTGTTGAATTTTTTAGAACTATTTGTTGAGTTGGACCGTGGTTTACGGGTTTTATTAAAAAGTTTGGAACATTTTGAATAATAAAAAAGTTAGAACTTACTTTTTGTTGTGACTCCCTCTCTAGTTTATTAAAGTTTATTTAGTCAAATAGATAACATTACTCGTAATCATATTGATTAGTTGAATAATTAAATATATTAATAAGTGTTAAAGATAGAAATCATTAATTTGAGAACAGTGCAACAGGTGACCGACACAACGACGCTCGACATGATTTTGTACGATGTAAGTAAATATTTCTTTAATTTTCTCATACCTACAACATTTGTAAATGTTTTCAGAATACTTTTCAAACTTGTTTTAAAATGTTTTGGGCTATTATTAACACAACAGATAAATAATTCAAGTTTATTAGATACTTTATTTCACTTTTGGTTATGATATTAAATTTGTTATGAACTAACTCTAAGTCAGTCGAAGCATAACCCGCAGTATGACCACGTATATGATTAGCCTACCATGTAATAAGTAGAGAACTCATTACGACTAGTCGGACATATGTACGATAAATTATAATGATACAGCACTTAATAGCTAAAGAAATTGCTGATCCCGAGAATAGAACTCAAAGCCTTATGATCTTTTTACCGTTGGATCAGAGAGACTTCATTGTCGTGTTGCAATATAGTATGTATTTTATTTTAAACCAAGCTTGTTTTGTATAATTTTAATTAAATGACTTTTATTTTATTTATGCCTGATGATAATATGGGATTGAATTATTACACTTAGTCACAAAAAATATGAAAACAGAATAATCTAGCGGTAGACCTTGCAATAATAATAATATGTAGCAACATAACTAAACATCAGATTAACGTTATAAAACGTTTATCAAATACGAAAACAAAGCGGTACCGTTATAACATGGAATATTCCGAAATTCGAGTAAAACATCCCGAGGTATGTTTGCTAGCTTGAAAATTAAATAAAAGTTACTTGCAAACGTACAGTCGTAAGCAGAAATAAGTATGCAATGTCACATTTTCAACAGCATTTATCAATGAAAATACTAAAATTAATGCTGTTTATTATCTTGACCCAAGGTCTTACCCCTCCCTCGTTCGATATTAGACCCTTGCCTAGCAGTGGAACAGTAATGGGTTAAATAAAATCTAAATTTATTTTTTACAATGTCTATTTATTGCCGTCTAATAGCAATCATTATAAAATAAAAAATACGCAGTTGAGTCCACTACGCTGGCCAAGTGTGGTTTGGGGACTCTGCATTCGTTGAAGAGCTGTGCTAAAGAACTCTCAGACAGGCGAGGTTTCGATGTTTCCCTTCGCCGTTGGAACATGTATAATATACTTTTCTATTCTTACACTGATATTTTTATACAAGAAAGTACTACTAAAGGTTCGCATTGGGTACATATTATTATGATTGCTCGCGACTGTACTATTTCATTGGAGGTTGTAGAAACAATGTACACGGTCTGTTATTGTTTTAGAACAAATAATACTTGATGGAGTTTGTGAAATTAAATGTTTTATAAAAATGAAAGAGATTTTAGGTTTAATGTAGAGTTTGCACATTTGGATTTTGCTCTTTTGAATGGTTAATTATTATAAATGTTTTTGAATATTTTTTGTTTACTATGTAGTACTATACTTTTTATATTATTATACTAATTTACTCATATAAATTCATGTCAAAATTAAATGATATGAACTTCAGCACATTACAATACGATTCTGTTTGATTACAATACGATTTGATGTTAACAAAAGAATATTAATTAAAATATTTATCTTTATGAAAAAAATAATAATAACATTAGTTATTTCCGAATTAATTTAAACATTAACGACCATACCTAAATAAAAAAGGTTAATATATTTTTAAGTAATTGTGAAATGTACAATTTTTTGTTCGGTATATTCCAAGGTTAAAATCAACGCGAAACGAATTTAATTTCACGACGTACCTAATTTGGGTATAATTTTTCTCTGAAACGTAGACTGGTGGAAATTCGTAGCTCATTCCCTAATGAGCTACGATGCTACGAGTGCTACGAAGCTACGTATTACGCATTTAATAGGCCTTCGCGCTACGTGTTTTTGCAGAGTCGTTTGTCAAAATTACAAGATGTATTTTTTATTAAAATAAAATGTATATGACTCATAAGCATATCTATATTATACTAGCGAACTGCCGCGACTTTTTCCGGTGTTAACCTTAACAAATTATACACCAAAACTTTCCTCGAGAATCACTTTATCTAATGGTGTAAACCGCATGAAAATCCGTTTAATATTTTGTAAGTTTATTACGAAAAGACACAGATGCAGCGAGCAGACTTTATAATACATATAATACAGCGAATAGTAAAGAAATATAATGAATTCATATTCGGTATCTAGTTTATTAGCATCGGTGCATGGTTATGAAAAGTTTATTATAGGACTGTTTGTACAAAATGTGCAGTGCTTTGCATCGTTCATCGCACTGCACGTAGTCAGCGTTTTCGATAACACGCGAGGTTTTAATTAATATATTGATTAGTACATGTTTAATTATCGTTCACACGTACTTTTAACACATTTTCAGGTATACAATATTATTTTACATATACATACAATCAGCTGGCATTGTGCTAAAACCATATTTTATGTAAAAGTAATTCAAATGGTTTATAAAAAGATGAACAAAAAAATATTCTTAAAGAACTTAAAAAAATTCAGCATAGAAAAACATATTTTCTACTTCCCAGTTCACGATTACCGTTATACAGTTTCCTCGATATAGTAATTCTTGTAAGTACGTATTCCCGTTAATTAAAGCGGTGATTACTATGTACATATGTTATTATCAATAGATGCTCACCTCTATAATGAGGCATCAAAATCATTGTAGTATACTTTACACCTACACCATGCTATAGAGATACTAAATACAGGTATTATATGAATGACTTGATGCATGAGAATAAGTAATGTGACTCTGCGTTTCTCTTCATAGGAAATGTTTGAAGAGTAAGGGATGAGATGTAGTGCTGAATTTGGTTGTGTTAGGTTTTCTAGTAAAGGGTGTTATCTAGTCTAACCATAGACAGAGCCAGTATTTAGGTCTTTGGTCTTGCAGTGGTTTACGTGGTCACCTCGCCACAATACCTGTAGCGCCGCGTGTGGTGGAATCGAATCCTACCCGGGACAAAATATTTTGTGATAAAAAAGGACCTATTTTGAGCCGTGTTGTTGATTTATCTATATAAGTATGTTTATAGGACAAGCCTCCCTCATTACGGGAGGAGACCCTTGCCCAGCAGTGGGACAGTAATGGGTTGAATTTATTACTTATATAGTACAAGCTCTGCTTAGTTTGAAATCAAATGACCGTATGTAAAATAAAATGTTTGTGTTTTAATTTAATCAAGTAAAGTTAAGTTAACCATTAAAAAGCTTTTCCTTAAGTTAGAAGACACCGTTAGATATCCACTTCCATACTAATATTATAAATGCGAAACTAACTCTGTCTATCTGTCTGTCTGCTACTTAATCACGCCTAAACTACTGAACCAATTCGCATGAAATTTGGTATGGAGATATTTTGATACCCGAGAAAGGACTTAGGCTATATATCATCGCGCTACGACCAAAAGGAGCAGAGTATCAGTAATTAATGTTACAAAAACGGGGAAAAATTTCACCCATTCTCTCTTATTGGACGCAAGCGAAGTTGCACGGGTCAGCTAGTTTCATATACAGTGATGGTTGTTTGTACATATGTTTACTAATACATCATACACATAACATATTCGTATTCAATTTCCTCCTGAGATTGGCAAACCATTGGAGCGGACGTGAGAATAATTACAAGACCTGATAAACGGATTAGTGACCGCAATTCCATGTTGTTATTATATTGCTGCCACTGCCCTTTTCGTTTAGCTAGCGTTGTTATAAGAGGGTTAGTGTACTTATTTGACGCTTAGAAAAAATTTGGTCGTTCACTTTTGCTCTCATTTCTTTTATCTATACTAATCTATACTAGTATTATAAAGCTGAAGAATTTGTTTGTTTGATTGTTTGTTTGTTTGTTTGAACGCGCTAATCTCAGGAACTATTGGTCCGATTTGAAAAATTCTTTCAGTGTTAGATAGCCCTGTTATCGAGGAAGGCTAAAGGCTATATAACATCACGCTACAGTCATTAGGAGCGGAGTAGCAACGAAAAATGTTACAAAAACGGGGAAATTTTTGACTCATTCTCTTAAGTGACGCAAGCGAAGTTGCGCGGGTCAGCTATCGTATATAAATCTGAATCCTTTAGCATTGCACTAATTGAGCGTTATTATATTAAAATCTAAAAACTTATATTACTTCAGTGTTTAAAAAATCTTTAGTAGACATATCCGTGTCCAGCAAAAGTAAACGATATTTAAAAATAAGTATATTACAGTATTTTTAAATATCGCAATTTACAAAAACATTGTAGGTTGAATTTTTAATATATGTTCAGACTTTTGACATACGTATATAAAGTCACATATTGTTCCCAATTAGGATAATCAGATACAAAAAACACCACTTATTTTGCTGCCCCTTATTCACATCCAAACATCTTGTCATACATGACCACCTACCAGGACTACGCGCAAGTATTTTTCGTAACTATTCAATATAAATATCTATTATAAGACCAATTCAACTACAAAATGCTTTTAACGACCATTGTCAAACCATTGAATAATCTGTATTTGAGAAAGGAGGGCCCATCTGCCGGCAAGTAACGATTTATCTGAAAATTGAAATCATTACAGTGATTTATATATACATAGATTATATAGATGAAATTGTCTCTGAACCATTGAGCTGTGTAGTGAAACATATGGGACATACATAATGTATGGGAATGTGATTATGATTTGTTTCTTAGGGGCCGTTTTTGTGTTAGATTTTGATAGATTCTCTTTAGGGTTCAAAGTTATCCGTTCAAAATGTTGATAATAAAAGGAGGAACAAATGAAATTGTAGTTGCGTAGATCATTTTCGAGTAGTTAAACTATTATGAGAAAAAAAATGAGGAGAAGAAATACAGTGATAGCCGAGTGTTATAGGTATTTGCCTCCTGTCGAAGTGATCGAGGGTTTGAATTTGAGGTTATGGCAATACATTGGTGTTTTTGTCGGAGCTATGAAGAAAAATGGTAAAGGCGATCACTGCTCTGTAAAAGTAGCGTGAAAACGAACTTTCAGTACTACATATGTATAAGCCTAGATCTTTTTACTTTCAACTGCTTATAGAATAAATATAATTCTAGAAAAGAAATAGTTATTAGCCGGTAAAGTGCACTGCTAAATTATAAACAAAATAATATACATAGATACGTATATGTAGGTATTAAAAGCATGGAAAACATCCCCATGCACAAAAACCATTAAACCGCCAATGCATTAACATTTCAATCCAAAAATAGTATAAAATAATAACATTTCGCTCGTTGGCTTGTCAATATACCGCCGACATTTGGACTGTCTGTCTGTATGTATGTGTTGTGCGTGCCGCGTTATATCTAGTAAATGCTATGACCTGTGTTATGGGGTTAAGGGATGAGGGATAAGCGAGTTTAGTTGGGAAGTTTTGATTGTATAAAGTTATAGTAGACTGGGTTTGCATAAGAGGTTCCTATATTTAAGTTTAGTACTTAGTACTACTTAGGTATCTAGGCGCTACCACGATGATTTCCTTTCAAAACTTTAGATAACATTATTATTATATTCGTAGAACGTTAAAATATTAGTCTCATGTAATAGATGATGAGTTTTACCCAGTTTTGATTTCAAAAATCTATTTATAACAATGAGAACGGCATCAATATTAATTACCTACGCAGTAAAAAAAAGGTTTATAAGGTTCAATTTCATGTACCTATATATAGAAAGAAAAGCAAATTGTCCACAGATACAGATACATTGGCAATGATAAAACGTGTCCTATTAATAAACACATCAAACACATAGATCCGAAAATAAATATCTATTTATAACCCTGCTTTATAGATAGACCTTTATCTTTTAACATATTATTATTTATGGACCGAGTTTAAAGGTGAATTTTATTGATGCGAGAGAATAAACGTTATCACAATAAAGTTTCCCGTTATATTAAATCTAAAATGTATATTAATAAAATCTACAATGCTACAGCATCCCTTGGAAATTTGGACATACAAAGGGATTGATTCATGTCATGGGTATAACCATAAACAAGCGTAAAGTAATGCTTTCAATGTCTTGATATTTATATTCCGTGATATCCATATGCATGTTATCCAATAGTGTTGGTAGCATATCTTTACATTACAATGATTTATACTTAATAGGAGTATAGTTAATACAATTTGGCGATTCAAAAGTATAGCCAGGAGTTTCTTACCAACTCTTCTCAGTAGCTCTACCTTCCGAACTGGTATCTGTATCATTGACTATCATAAGTGTATCCATCTAAATGAATAAATGATTCGATTCTGATTCTATGACCATCGCGATTCGAATTGCTACTGCTATAACGAAAAAGATTAAAGTAATATATTATTTGCAACCTAAAAATACGTACGGCTTTGGGCGTATTTTTCAGTAGAGTGCACAAAAGGCCTTATGTCGGGATAATATGTGGAAACGCGTGGGCACGCGTAGATCTTCATTACCTTTGAGAAAGTCAAAGTTCATATGATTTAGATATAAGCACTTGCTCCGCGTAAATGTAGGCGTTTCATACGTAGGTACCTACTGTTATTTTAGATACATGCATAAAGTAATTCCTGGTATGCTAGAAGGTGTAGGTAGGTGTGTATGAAATACACCCATGTAATAGGGGACGAGCCTATTGCTCTTGTAGTTTAATAGGAGAATATATCTGTGGTACTGTTACAAATAGCGAGCACGAATTTTATTAGTTTGCGTATTTGTATATAGGGGAAGAAACTCTTTTTATTTCAAAGGAAATTGTTCCTATACATAGACTCTTGGATTGAGAAAATTTATCAATCGGGGTTAGGTTAGCGCAAGTTCTTAAATATTTTATCAGGTCTGGTTTTCGATAATTTAGTATTTTTAATTTGGTAGATTTATAGTTATCTGCAAAGTTTTCAGTACAATAAATAAAAATGTAGATACTAGTCAAATACAAGATTATGTTCGGGGCACTTCTTTCAAAGTTATTGAAAGTCATAAAGTTTTAAATATATGACTCAGAAAATAGTTCATTTATATTTGTTTTGGATTATTTACTTTTAAAGTACAGTTGTATTGGGCGGGGTCATATTGGAAAAAGATTTATTGACGTGTCAAATAAAAGTGCAGTTTCCAATACAAAATAATACATTCAGCTTTCATTTTTTATATCTTTGTTGAAATCAAATATTTTAAAAGAATATTATGAATTATTTAATGCTTATAATGAGATGGTCCATGTTCGCATCAATTGTAAAGTTAACTAAATCAATTATTTGATGTCTAAAACCTAAATGATAGCACTCAGCCTCACCGCTGGCAATCATAACTTGTACTGCGAGTAAAAACGAAGGGCGGACATGATGTTGTATGAATTGAGCCCTATAATAAGGCAATAAGGTGTAGTTTTGAGTGGTGAAGTGAGATGAGGTGTGAGGCAGTCTACGGACTGGACGGCGCGCGCAGCATCAAGCCTCGTAGGGATGTGAAGGCTTGTCGATACATTTTCTCACTATTTGATAGATTTTTTCAAGCAAATGAAGAAATTTTGAAGTTGGGTTCTAAGAGAAAAGTGTAATCGTAAGCTTGCGGATCTCGAATACCATAGATTTTTTATTACTTCGTGCATAATATAAAGCTGCCAGCTAAAATAACGCGAAATATTATTTAAAAAACCGGGTGCTATATTTTTATTGAGTGAAATTGTAAATTGTTATTAATTAGGATATGTATTACTGCCAGCCGTAGTTAAACTTAAATGTCGACTATAACATCGACACATAAACCTCCCTAAACTCCCCAGTTCTCTCTCCAGCAACCATGGACGCGTTCACACGGCCGCTCAGCGGCTAAAAATAATATTAACAAAAACACTACAAAATACATGAAAGTTATATAAAAACAGTAGTAATATGTAACTAGTGGTATTGTGCTACACCATGGGCGTGGATAGCTTACCCCCGCAGAGACAAAATGTGAGTATTACCTTAACCATTGCGGTGTTACACACGGGCGGAACAGATGCGGTTTTATGACTTATTTTCGAATCCCAGTGGACGCGACGTTTTAAATTACGGACGAGCATAATTTTTGGACATTTAATTTGGTCGTAGTAATTAACCTATTCAGCCTGCATTGTTACACTTACAATTTAATTATTTCATTCTTTAACGTTAAAGTGCTTTTTTCCTCCAACTATTTAAAAACCTAATAGGGCCTAAATTCATCATAAACTAGCGGATCGACTTCGTCCGGGTATAGCACTATTTTATCCCGTTAATTCCAATTCCGTGGGAATTTGGATTTCATCCATCTCACACAAACCGTGTCCATGTGAAGTTACAAATATAAAAATTGTTATCCATTTTAGTTTGAGTGTCCAAAAGTTATGCGCTTACATTTCGGTTATTTATTTTATTTTTGTACATAAGGTAATGTAAATAAACCAATTCATATTTTCAAAATCTATACACATTTACTTCAATACATTTTCTTCCTAGTTATATATCTACAGTGAATGAGTCACACCTAGACAGTAGAGTTATAATAACGTTAGTTACCGTAGCGATGGCGTCTTACACGCATTGCGCGGTTTTAATGGCCGACATGAAATGCAATTAACGGTAATTAATTATTGCTTGCACCAAGTAATTTATAATTATAGCCCTCTTGTTATTTTGCTAATGGGTGGGTATGGGTTTTTTTATTTATGGTCGTGAATTCGCTGTTGGTAATGTAAATAAAGTCAGTTTTGTTGATATAGTCTCATAATCTGATAGTTTACTATGTCCTTAGTATAAAATAGCTTAAAACTTCTGTAGTTTTTGCACATTACTTGAGCATTTTAATTACAAGTATAAGAAAGTGAAATGCGCTTCGAGCGCTGTCCCATAAAAAAGAGTCCACATCATACGAACATACTTAGATCGTTACACGCTTGTAAAACATACTTATTAAGAAATTAATGTCAAATGCCCAAATTCCTCCTTCCTTCTAAATGATTTAAAACTTTCCAAGAAAAATAGAATCTAGTAGAAGGTGATCAATTGCATACTATCTGTTTTTGGAATATTTCCCCCTACAACGTTCCTGTAATCATTAATCGTTGAAAACAAAAGATATTTGATAAGACAATTCGTGATACGGACCATAAAAAGTATATTAACACCTTACACCACTAATGCCCGGATTCTAAGTACATTTGGCAGTAGTTTATCTATTGAATAGCGTTTTTTTATACGAGTTAAAATGCTATTGAATAAATAACCTACCGCTAAATGTACCTCAAAAACCGGGGGTAAGGCTTGCACTAATATTTACTTAAGTCTTGTATTTTCATATTATTAAGCTTTGTAGTACAAAAATGCTATTTAGCATCGGTTTATAATTCAGTAACGGTACACAGTTTACGTGATCAATAGCTGAGCAGACGGTAATCCTTACGAAATTGCCGCTCGCTAGGATTATCACCGATCGACGGGATTAGCAAACATATTAATGAGTTATTTTCGATATTGTGTTATACTAATATAGCTTACTAATACAGTATATTTATAATTTTCGAAATTTTTCCTTTTTTTATGGAACGTATCCTTAAGCTGAATTATTTTAAAATCTTCTGATTTTTTGTCATGGTCTTCTAAATTAAAGTTTGAACTCAACTAAAGTATAAATAAATTTTTGTTATCAGAACACTTAAGTAAAACTTTAAAAATGATGCATGGGTTAGTATTTCTTTATCGAGAAAAAAAGCGCCTCAAACAGTGGACGTATACTACAATTTTCAAACGTAAAATACTTTTCAAAGTATAGTGTGGGAAAAAAGTAACCAAAATCTGTATCTACACTCTCTTGTATGCAATTAGCAAACCCCTATCCGAGGTAAAAGGTTTACTTCACTGCTAAACGTGGTAGAAAATTTACATTTCAATTACAAAGATGCATGGAGAATGTAGAGCAACGTGCACTGTAACCATTGTCACGGTATGAGCTTATACATGGTGTGTGAAAACTCGTTGCGACGTGTAAAAAACCTTGTAGTTTGTAAAAACAATTCTAAAACGAGAAAAGAAAACATCATGGCATAGTACCGTGTAGGTAATAAAATAGAGCGGCAGATATCGTGTCTTTTATTATTTTAAAGAACGGAATTATTCAAAGTAATCGCAAATAAAAGGCCTTAAAATGCCTTAAGTTTTCTATAAGATATTTAGTGGACTAGACATATAGTTGGACTCAACTATATGTCTAGTCCACGAAATATCTTTCGACAACTCTCACACACGTTCATCAAATTCCGAACTAAGCGAAGCTTATAATCATGGGAACCAGTCGACTGTTTAGTATGATTTTATGCCTCATGCTATACATACCTAAAGTACATTGTAGTATAAAATCCTTGTGTTCATGTTTGACACACAGAAATATATAAAGTAGTAGGTATTCTCTGATACACTAGATATGGAAAATTCTTCATGTCTTCGGAACTCAATATTCATAACTTAAACTTATTCCTTTTCAAAGAATCAAATAAAGTGGAATTCTATAAAATATTAAAGGCACTTTCCTGCACTTTCCACTGTAGCCAGAGGTCAACACATCAAAGCTTGAACTCTGACATATTGAGTGAAATGCCGTAGGAAGTAAAAATGACACGAAGGCACATTTGTTGTAGGTTTTACGACTATTTTATTATAGTAGTGGTAGTACTACTTTTATGTAGTGAAGAAGATAAAAGGATTTTTAGTTGACGGTTTTTTGTAAAGGATGTGATCAATGTTTCGAAATATGAGGTATTTTTGTTACCCTCTCTGTATTATTGCTAATAAACCTCGTACAAAATTTGATAAATCTGTGTGTGTCTTTTTCATTCATATACAGTTTCAAAAGTAGTCAAAATAGTTGTGTTTTATTAAGCTATCACAAAGAAATAAGCTGTTTGTTTAATTCTTATCATTCATACTTATTTGAATCAGTTCAAAATAAGTAGTTACATGACAATACAAAACTACGTAGCTGGTACACTTGGGACAAATTACCTAAAACAGTTACTTTGATGCTGTAAATAGAATCCTAGTCCTTATCACTAAAGGTACAACTTTATTTATTAATCCCAAGAGCTATTAATCCATACAACTAATTACGTTCAAGTATTCAGAAACTAAGTAAAAAAAGTGCCCAAGTAACAAACTATTCTGGAACAATAACAAATAACAATTAACCTTTGAACTTGGCCTTACATTTACGACCATTAGACATTGCACACTAGGTCTTATTTGACCTTTGCAGTTCATGTAACTATTCAAGAAACTGTTTTTTTCTATAAACTTATATTACCTAAGTTACTGTTATTTTTGTTGAGCAAAACGCAAAAAAGCACGACGTATTTTAATGAAACTTTGATTGTCAATGATTTCAAAATCATAACAAAAAAACTCCAAAAAATATGGCTGTCAATGAAATCGGAGGGGAGGAAGAATTTTTTTAAACGATGTTCGTAAATAGAGAGGTAGCCTGCGCCCAAAACTGGGGCAGTACCTATTGCGTCATAAAAAAATATTATCAGTATATTGGTTTAAAAGAATGAGCTATAAAATATTGTATTTAATAGAACGAAAGATTTCTTATTAAAATAAACATGGATTTTTCACGCATAGAATTTGAAACCTTTCTTCGAAACTATTTCAAAAGAAAACACCAAAGGCTCCACGTTTGAACTGTCATAACACACCTATGTTACTTACAAAGTTACGGTCTGCGTCGTAATAATATATAACTGTCACGTATAGAAGCCTTCGGGGATTACCGAGAGGGACGGAGGACGGAGGGAAATGTACTATGTAGGAGGAAACATGTGATGAAGATGGTAATGTAGGAATAGTAGGTGTTGTTTTAAATTGAGATAGATGTAGTAAGGCAGTAGGAGAACTTTTGTATTTATAATATTGATTTCATTGTCTTAAATAAACATAATAAGAAAGGGTTTATATTGCGAAATAGGAGATCGCTAGGAGAGTTCTGTCACGACCCTCATATTACCTAGAGACTTAATGAAAAGAAAATAAAAAAATACACCTTTACATCAAAAAAGTCACACCAAATTGTAACCACGCAGTTAAGCTCATTGAGCTAGTTTACTTAGCTTCGAATATAACCAGAGTTTTTGGCGATATGAACCATCATTTCAATCATATTTTTTGTACATAACAAACATGACTTAGAAGGATCGTTGACACAATATTAATCGCAGTAATTAGGTTAATCGTTAGAGATAACGAACAACATTTATCTAGTAAATGAGACGAGACATTAATTACAATATAATTAAACCTTTTTCCACATCGAAAAGCATAAACAAAACATGTCATCGTTCATATCAGATAGTGGGATGTCACTACGCATTACTACGCCGCTACGGCGTAGTACCGTAGTACATCTACGAGCGCGTAGCTACACCTACGTGCTACGAATATTCAATAGGTTTTGTTACTCATAGTACCTTTAGAAATGTGATGAATTGAAAATATAAAGACGTTTTATTGCCTTGAACTTGCTGATATTTTACATTTCAATAGACACTGATAAATGTGAGAAAGTTAAGCTATTTCTTTATCTTTCAATGTTTCTTTATTTTGTTTGCTGAATAATATAGTTTATTTTATAAACTTTTGCATCTGTGTATCTATCCGTGGGCGTCGTCTATAGTAAGGAGTAAACATATTTTTTAAATATAAGTTACAGTCTTAAAAACGAGTTAAATTAAAAGCTACTTAACAAATTTAAAGCCTCTTAACGCTTAATAAGATACTTAAACAAAAGTTCAGATTCTAAACTAAACCGTAATATCAACAGCTCAGTAAACTAAAACACAAACATGACATTTTAAACTACAAAAACGGCAAAACAATTTAGACAAAAACATTCACGAAATATAAACATACAAAAAATCGTTATATTCGCAAACAATGTGTTTAATTACGTTACACAATGCACACTGATCACAAAAGACATGGGACAGTCACTGAATGCTGTGATTGATCGCTAAATATTATATCTGCAGCCTGCATGCTCCCGACTCCGGACACTGTTGACGTTTGCAAATATACATTCATTTTAATACTGTTTTGAATAGTCAGAGGATTTTGTTTTGTATGAGATGTTTTTGTTTGTTTTTTGGTCAGTATTTCGTTAATATGAAATAATAATATAATCATTGTTTTGGTGATCTGTTTAGTTTTTAAATTACAACTGACCATAAGCGTGATTGTAGTTTTTTGTTGCTCCTGACTTTAACAACTATTTCGAAGTTTAAGATGTATTAAAGCCTATTTAAGGGCCACGTAGATGTTAGTTTTAGTGTCACCTATGCAACGGGATGTGGTCATTTAGCATTTGGTATTATTTGTCTTCGTGGATGGCGGTTTGAATAGTCTTATAATAAAATCAGAATTACACCGGTCAGTAGTTTCTGGTTAAACATAAACATAAAGTATCATAGTACATAAATATAAAGTATTATACCCATCTGGATAATCCAGGGAAATTTTAACAATAAATGAGCAACGATAAACATTAAAACATAATATTTCTAAACGCTTCATATCCAAGGGAATGATTGTTAGAGTCGTATGCGGGGATTACGCGGGCTCTACTGGCGTTATTAAAATCACCCACGCGGGTGTTATCACATTGTCACATGCTAACGACTATCTGCGGATCGCATTATCTTTTACTGACGGTTTATTGGGACCACTAGTTTTATAGAAGTTAGGAGTAGAGTCTGTTATATAGTGGATTTAGTTGCGTTGTTGCCTAAAAAAGAGAAACTGTTTCAAATTGGTATGTTCTCGTAGCTCGGTTACTGCCACACTATTAAATAAGTATAGTCGTCTTTTGACTTCGAATATGCACTAGTCGTAGTCTAATATAGTGAAAATTCTTGCATCAGACGTCCATGATGGGTACATAAACATAACTTTGGCATACTTCGTGCATAGGGTTGCTGTAGACGCACTCCATTCCACTTTTGCTGATAACGTTTGTTCATATCAACACACTCGTTGGTAGCCAGAACTATTGAAACACCCTATGTGACAGTTAAGCTATTGAAAATATTAATTAAAAGCTATTGGAAATCAATCTATAAAACAAAATCCAAGGTCATTTTCCACTGCCAATTAGGTCATCTAATAAAAAAAACGTAATTTAAAAGCTGTTAATAAAGACCCTACTAATTTTCAATTAAGCGACATCCACTTCATTTGCGAGTGAATAATTCACTTGAATATTCTACCAGTGAAGCTCTATTCAGTTCGCAACTCGACTGTAACATAATTTGGCAACGTGCACCGAACTATTCCGGACCAGTAGTCCACTGATGCGGCTGATTTACAAAGAATGGATTTTGGCTTTTGATTTTAGCTTCTGGTGTTAAAAGTGGGTGTAAGTGGTTTGTTTAATTAGTGAAACTAATTGGTTTAGTTTAGATGTGATGTTGTTTGATAGCTTCGAATACTTTTCACTGTTATCTGACGGAGGCTATTTACCGCTAAGCCGGTAAGTGATAAACTGTAGCTGATAAGCTTCTAGGATCGTGAACCCTAAAACTTGTTTCATTACGACTGATTTCAACGGTTTCATAACATTTTTCATTAAACTTTTTTACCTATCCTCGTGGTTTTTCCATACAGTTACATTTCTTCCAGGTTTTGGCACTTTTTGCTTAACACGACAGAATCAAAAAGGTACATAGTTTTGCCCTCATCTATAGGGAATATTGATTAAATTTTATATTATTTACTATATCAAATTACTTTATAACTAATAACAATAATTAATTGAGATAGAAACGAGGAAGTCAATTAATTTACTTGGCAACGAATAAACTAGACGGTAGCCTCATAGGATTTAGTGATTTATACACGTGCTCTCGCGTAGAGGTACCTATACTTGGAACTATCTTATTGCTTTCGTATTATTTGATATTAAAAATATCTTGTGAAAAGTAATTTGGAAATACTCTTCGGGCCCAGCCTGTACCTAAAGATTTTTTGATAGCCATTCTATAGCTAGCTTAATAGTAACGGGAAACCACTCCTCCAGAAGTTAGTATAGTGTTTTTGATAAAAAAATATTCTGTATATTCTTTCCCCAAACAAAAAGTTTCACCGAACAAAAGGCACGTTTGTTTATTTTTTCGTTTGTAAGTCAATAGAATCAAATCGTTCGGTTATTATTGTATTAGTAATCACGCAATACTCGGTATTTCCAATGTATATTGTACCGTGATTACGTTCCAAACTACAATTTGAAAGATTCTTTTCGTTTCCGAGCTCGATTTCGATTGAAACCCGAGCTTCCCTTTTTAATACAGTCCCTGCTTTTTTAGCTTCGGGTAATTATTATCTTTTGGTATTCGTGTTTCTATTTTTATCGGTAACAATGTAATATGGGATGGGTGGAATGCTTCAGGCTATATAAGGGTTGATAATAAAAATATATAGGTAGGTATATACTTTATTCGTACCTACTACCTACCGGGCAATAAAAACGTGAATTAAATTTTTATTTCGAATAAAAGTACCTTGATTCTATGAGTTTTATAAATATGATGCAATTGCAGGGGCTATCTGCATATAAATAGGCCACATCGTGAAGTTCAAGTTTCAAATAAATGAGGAACTTAAAACAAATAGAAAATAAGATTATTCTGTTCTATTAAGGAGAGTATACATATGTTAGTTCTATCTAACTTCGTTTTATTAAATCTGAAACAAAATTTAAAAACTAAAAGTCGACGCCAATTTGTTATGTAAAATGGGGTAATAAAAATTCATAATTTGATTTAAATTCTTTAATCCCAAGTTGATATTCCAACATCAAATTGAAGATCTCACTAAAATCTCTTCAAATATAAATCGTAGTGAGATCAAAGAGTTGCTTCGGCTTAACGACTAATTACTAACTTTGGACTGCGATGTTGAGCCCTTTGATGTCTACTATCGGATTACAAAGACACTTTTGGATTTGAATGTAAAAATAGTTTAAAATAAATTGTGAAAGTATTTTAAATCTGATAATATTTATGCGAATTTTTTAAATCATAGCTTTTAAACTTTTGCCTTGCTTGTATATAACGCAGTATATTTTTATTATTATTCAAAGCTCAAGCCTGTAATCCCACTGCTGACAAAAGGCTACTCTCATAGCTATTATACGGGTACAAAATGTTAAGCCGATTTGAAAATTTACCTAATTTGCGAGTGAAATCAAAGAGATGTGTCAATAATTCAAAATTTAAAGTATCGTTTTTAGGATACACACAGCTATTAACATCTCTCCAATACAATCAAACCACATCACTCAACGTATTGGCTTTCCGAATATTAACAGCCGTTTGATATCGACCATCATCATTCCATCGGCTTGAATATCGCAAGCCGATTGAAACGAGTTGACCGCTACAACAGTCGGCAACAAGTGCTTGATTGATCCTCGATAAATCTTATACAAGCTTTTATGTATATAAATATTCGAACCTGTATATACGAACGAAATATTCGCCAGTTATGTTCTCTGGTTCGTATTTTTTTGGTTTATAGTTTGTTTATTGGGCTTGGAGGTTGATTGGCTTCTGTATTCTTGATAAGGATATTTTATAGGCTTTTTGACTTGATTGAAACTTTTAGTGATAGTAGCACGATTCCTTTGTTTGATGGTTTCGTTCAATTTAAATGGTATTTATTAATGAATTATAGTTTAAGTTTCTGTTTCAATGCAGAAAGTTTTTCACAATATGAATATGATTTAAACGTATTGATCTTTGTAGAAATGGTTATTTATTTACCGTTGGGGTACCATTTAACTAAAACTTGGTTTTGTTGCTTTGAGGGTTTTGATAAAGAAGGACAGATGGCTAGTTTTAACATCATAGCTTCAGATAGGGATATCTAACTCGCGGTAAGATATAACAAATACAAATTTTACAGATATTTGCTTGCTTGGTACTCATTGTACCCAGGCCTTATCTTAAGTCCTAAGATATAATATATGGAACCGACCGTTCGCCCTTTATTACAACCCTTGGGGCAGAATTCTCACAAAAAATATAACCGTAAATAAAATCTATTAGGCTTCGTAAAGGCTTTTAAAAAGTAGCCAGAAAAACCGACAAGCACTTTATCTTAGGTCTAGTCGTTAAGTACTAGTCCTATATTACTTGTCGGGTCAACGACCTTTCTACTTGCGTCATTCAGAAATACCTACATATTTTATATTGGACTATTTATTCCCCCTAAGGTCTGTCTTGGATTTTAATGTAGCCCGAATCGGTCTGAATCTCGCGAGTGACATTATGAGAAAAAAATGGAGGTTCCTTTTTTATACGCTTTTTTCGTAGACTTACGATAAGTGACGTATGAGGCTGACGGTTTCTAAAATAGAAATACTTTTTACGTAGTTTTGGTAGGATTATTTACGACTGGTGAAATCTTCCGAGAAGTATTGGCTGACAGATCAATATTTCTATAGATAGGAACAGCCAAGACTGAAAACTATGCATAAAATAGTTTGAATGTAATATTAAAGTACGATAAAAGAGTTGAGAATGTAATCGCTTGCATACCTCTGGAATAAAATTATTCATATTACGTGAGTTATATAAATAAAAAACAAACTCAAGAAAATTCTTGTATTTGCCAACCCCAAGCGTAGGAATCGTCTTTTCGTATTTCCAAACACGTATATATTTTATTTTCACCTCGAAACTTCTTCAACAAAGAAATATTTGCAAATTGAAACGTGATTTTCTTGTTTATTATTATTTTCTTCGCAAAGTGAAACCTTATCTGTTCGCAATCTTGTCTAATTTAAACATTCATTTTCAAGCCAAAGAAATTCATATTTTTCTTCAAAAAATATGTTCATTTTATTTCTGGCTACGGGAAAGTTTCAAGATGGCGTTCCCGCCGAAACTTGGTAGAAGTGTCAGTTGGTTCGTGACGTCACCGTTTACGTCACGGCCTCATATTGACCTGGCCTGGGGGTGGCAAGATGCGTTTGTCCCTAGAGCCCGCCCTTTTATGGCCGGGAGTACTTCGGAATACATTTGGGAAGTCTTAGACAGTTTCATTGTCCATTACGTTTTTTGTAAGAAACAATTTCGGCTTCCTTCAGTGAAATAAGAAGTGGATGAAATAAATAAACGATTTTTACGGTCGTGTAGGTTGAGGGGAATCTGTGGATGTTATTGCTGATATCTGACTGCGTGAAGTGTGTTTTTATGGCAGTTCTCGCACTAATGTGAAATGAAACGAGTATTTTCTGTGTACTTATCTGTTAATATTCTTACACGAGTTCTTTCGTTACTATTGACTGTTTGTGTTTACTGAACAGGAAATAAATATTCTTTATATGCCTCATACGGTGATCTAAAGTGTCCTAAAATGCAACTTGATTTTAGATTTCTGCTACAAATTCATTTTGAGTACCTAGTCACCTTTCACGAGGTGTGAAGAGGCATGCTCGTCGTTTCCCGCTAGCTCCTCGAGAATCTAGTTTTGTTGGCAAATCTCCCGAATTGTATAGATGTGCTGATCTTTGCGGTTTTATTGGTCTTTTAGTAAATTTCGCTCGATCGAGTATTCTCGTTCTAAATATAGGTACTTACTTCAATTTATTTTTGAGTAACTTTATGTAGCAAACGATTCTTAGCGGGTATATTTTTCACGTGATGGTATAAACCTGTTCCTAATTTTATCTCCTTCATTATTTTGTAAAATCTTGACATTTCATTTAAGTTTTTTCTTGAAAGGGTCGGTCTAACTTTTCTCAAGTTTTCCTATGAGCTTAATAAATCGAGCTTATTGTCACGGTAGACAAAATTATGACGCAATTATTTTCTTTTATTAAGGAAAATGACTTCCATAAGATGAAAAGAATACACATCTACTTAATAAAACCACAGGTTTATCCAGAAAAGATATCTATGCTATTCATAAAACTAACCACCGTTCGTTGCAGCAACTAGTTTTATACATCCAAACATCGTTTAAAGTTCCTACCAACTGGCCGCCAAGTAATAAACAACAACACAATCTGTTATTGCACTTTATTCTCGGAACTTCAGATGCAGCGAAAGTTAAAATGTATAGAAATCCTTGACCTTTATTATATCAATTGTAAAGTTAGTATTAGTTTCTCTTAGAGCTCAGTGAGACCCTGATATTGATATAGATTGATTATTTTGGAGAAAATAGTGTGTACTTACAAAATATTTATATCATTTGCTTGTGTTTTAGTAGCTATCGTGTTCTATTTATTTTTTCATGTTGGATTCAGATTATGTAGTTTAGTGTTGAATAGATAATATGGAGATATATAGAGTAGTAGGCAAGACCCCAGAGTAGTAGGCAATCGCTGAGAGAGTTCGTGAAACGACTGTCGACAGTGTGTTAGGATTCTTAATAGTCCTAACTTTTGTAGACTAATGTTACGTAAGTGTTATCGTCTTTATTTTCTTGATGTTTGGGCATTAGTTGCATTCGTTCACAAGCTGACTGCTAGCCGTGACTCATTTAAAATTATACAAATCGATAGGTATCTTTTAGTACATATCTACCTGAAATATAACACTTTTCGGGCCGTGCAAAACACGATCCAAATAAACGTACATAGGTGAAATAAAACACGCGAAACATAGCAGGGCTGGCGATCATAAACGAACATTTACGACGGTCGCCGAAGGTACCCGATTCGCGTTTTATTCCCGCATTCCGGAGTCAATTAGGACGCTTTGATGGTGCAATGAACGTTGCGGCCGGTATAGCTTGCACGTAAACTATAAATAAAGTACATAGTTGGTTTTGTGGTACATAAAAATATATAATGTACTGGCCCTTTATTGTTTACACAACCTTTGTAAAAGTATATAAGGGATTGTAAACCGAAAGGAAATTGCAACTCAAAGAATTAAAACTATTGCGAAGAGCATGTTGTTCTTTGGCGTAGTTTAATTTGAAAAATAAATATAATATATGTAATTTTAATTACTAGTATATTAGAGTTCTTTTTACTAAGTATTTTTTATAATACTGTTAAATTAATTTTCATCACAAAAAATATACGCAAAAGTTATTTACTAAAGTATCTGAACTATTCGCTCTTGAAATATAATCCTAAAATCGCAGTTTCAGTGTAATTAACGAGAGATACGATGTTGAAACAGTTGAAGCAGATATCAAAATTGAACGTTTAATGAAATTCGACGCGTAACCGTCTGTGAACTCGAGTTTTCGAAATAACGCTATAAACTTGTATTTACTTGATACTATAGTATTTACTTCAAGCTATAGTTTACTTGAAGTATATAAGTGTAGTTGTAGTTTTGTTGTTGATCTATAATAAGGAACTAGCTCATTGAGCATGACCTGGATAAGGGGCTAGACCTGGCATATAACCACTCTACTGTTGATAACAATACAACAAAAATCGAAAAAATTATAACGGACTTTCAGTTTCAACTTTTAAATTTCGCGTTGCATGGTCATTGTATATTAGACTGCGGGAATTAACTCGTAAACGCCTTTTATGTTAATTTGCCTGACGTTTTTTTTTTTTTTTTTTTTTTTTTAAAAGACAACTCCCGCACTAAGAATTGCTCTTGTGTCGCGGGGACTTTTACAATCATACAAACAACGGACACAAAGCACAACCAGACCCGAAACAATTATTTGTGGATCGCACAAATAATTGTCCCGTGTGGGAATCGAACCCACGACCTCCCGTTGCAGTGGTATCGGCGTGGCGACCTAAACCACTGCGTCACGGAGGCAGTTTCGGCGCAGGTTACACCGACCTTGGTCGTTAGCAAACTTTTAGTCTGTTTGTCACACCATTCTTAAACAACAGAAGCCGTCAAACTTAACGGAATGTAATACCTCGCCTTGTTCCCATAAGATTAGGTAGAAAGCAATAAACGGTACAAGCCTTGTCCAATCATTTTGGAAATTACGAAACATTTTGGTAAATTGTCTAAAAGTTGCAAAACAAGTCAAGTTTGAAAGGACTGACGGTATTCGGTAGCTAGAAAACGTCAAAATACAATGTTCAGTCGCGTGCTTTGTAGTTTAAATTGTACCGGTTTGAATGCGAAGCACTGCCAACTGTACCGACTTGAAAGTTTCGCTGCAGTTTAAATGTTATTAATTGGTTTACTTGCTCCGACTTAGACGGAGTTGGACTTGCGATTAATCGCGTGAAATATGGTTTTAATTTTTGTTGTAAAAAGGTGATTTTTTGATAGGATGATGGGTGATTTTGAGTCCTTTTCGACAGCGCTGTTCCGCTAAGTCTTTATACCAACCTTTATTGATAAGATGGCGAACAGAAGATAACTTTACTTATTCACCGTTTTCTAGGTTTATTTCTAAAACTGTCTGTCGTATTTTGCACTTTGTTATTGACTCTTTTAAAGTTTGTTATACATTGAATCACACTTTATTTTCATGGAAATATGTAACTATTAAAACGATTTTTCAGGTTGTGGATTTAATTCAGAGCTATAATATCTTTACTTTATCTATCAAAAGACGCTAAGGAAAAGTCGGATACAGTATCTTTCTACTATCGGCTAGTATTTTTATTATTTTCGCACTCATCTTTCAATCTATTCAATCTCAAGATCTATTATGTCTTAGACATATCATATAACAGATATATTCCATCAGATGGCGCTTGCGAGGTTGCCCAAACAAAAATATTGACTGTCTGAGTTACGTCCTAAACAAACGGTTATATTACGATGTAATGGTGGCTATCTATCAAGAATAGAGTAATTATTGGACATGATGAAACTTTCATATGATACTTTAGCTAACTAACTTTTGTCTACGGCTTCAACTATGTCAATTTACTTAGTTTTTGACTTTTTTCGATGATTTTTTACCCTTTTATATAAGTAAGGCACGTTGTTTTAATTGTGATTTTATATAAACATCCACTAAATTCTTTCTCTTCGATCAGCTATGTCTTATCAGTGCATGGGTGTACAGGGGATACTTAAATGCTCCTGTCCAATATTGAGGATATATTTGACAGGAGGATATTGATCATTGCGATTAAGGTTACTTAATAGTTAGTAAAAGATATGAACATAATATCGGTTAACGTCGAAAGAAAATCTCAATTAGAAATTTACTTATTTATTTTAATTATCCTTTTTTAATTAATAATATATGTCACCTGAGGTATCTCACCGATGTAAGATAAAAAGATAAAAATATTTATTTCTGTCCAAGTTTACAATGTTTTTGAGAACAATTATAGCCACACTAGGCGTTGCCTGTATCGTGGTATCAATGCAATTGATTACCAGATAGGACTAGTTATAGATGTACAATAATTCTGCTTACTATCTAATAGTAAATAATACAAGCGAATATTATTATGATAGCAGAACAGAGAACAAAATTTTACACAACAACAAAGACTTAACTATAAATGGTCTGTGTGTATGTGTGTATGTATGTGTGTGAGTGTGTGTATGTATCAATACGTTTATGCACAGCAGATAGGCTTTTTCGAGCTCTTCATAAAATTATATTATGAGTTGAGTTATCTTCTGAAAAAGTGTTTCAGAAAATTAATATTTTATTCAGCTCTCTTTTAAATTAACATAAACAAAGTACAAAAGTATAATTCAGGAATAGGTACTTACTTTACAAACGTAAACCATTTATTTAGCCCGACTTGTCCCCAGCGTGTTGAGACGGATGTGACGTTGAATACTGGCAACATACTTTCAGCTTATTCCACTGGGAAGCTTGTAAAGCTTAGGTAAAGTTTTGATAGACTTATTTTTACGTTGTAACTTAGTAGCGTAAGTCATGGATTGTATAATATTTTACTTTTCAGTTGAACAACTCAATGCTATTCACAGTAATAGATAAAAAAAAATATAAATAAAAAGTAAAACTAATTCGTTGCTTTTTTTGTCGGAAAAGCATCCACTGATTTGGATAAAACCGCCTATTCCAGTTTTGTAGGTCTAGAAACCTAAATCTCGTCGCATTGCCACGCTAACATGGCTACACTTGGAGCGTTACCTAATCAGTTAACTAGGCCTTTCCTCTGCTGGATTTTTTGAATAACTGACCATCTTTTACAACAATTCATGATATCATGATCATATCAATTTCAAACTTTCATGTTGTATGTTTACTTAAACCTCTACTGCTTGACATTCCGGCGCATTTATCAGTTGCCGTAGTAACAAGCTGGCAGTTTATTTCTTTTCACGTATCTCAGTTGACAACTAGTGTACGTCAAAGTAATGTCACTATTCAGTACATTGCTGCTTTGACGTAACATGTTAATCACCATAATCTAAGGAAAAAGCAATGTATAGCATAGTGGCTTTCAAATAGTTGTCAACTGAAATTCGTGGTGGCCTCTGTATTTGTTTACTTACTTAAGGGTGCACTTGCCCATAAGCATTAGGTCAAGCTTTAAAGGTAAAACTTAAAGAAAGTGCAGGTACAACTATGTTAGCAGGTACGAGTGTTGAGTGAACGTGACAGACACTAAAGTGTTTCGCTAATGCAATTATGTAGTGCACACATTAGTGCTTAGGGGCAAGTTTACAGTTTAAAATAGAATGTAGTGTGGGTTTTTGGCTTGAAAATTAAGTGTTTATACTTGTTAATGTTGCATTTTGCTTAGTTGTTCTATTAAGTTACTATTACGGGTGTTTCTGAGGTTTAAGGTGTTAAGGATTCAGTTTGAGGATTTTTCAAGAAACTTTTTACACAAGAATAATTTATGTTTCGTTGCTTAGTCCGTATCGAGGAAGTCTTGATGTGATCGCTAAATTGACGATTTTATTTAAGTATATTTAGCTTATATTCGAATCGAATAGCAAACCGTTTCCTAAGTAAGTATAATATATTATTAGATTTACGATAGAAATAAATATGTCTTATTTTTCTTAGCAGACTGCCTCCGTGGCGCAGTGGTTTAGGTCACCACGCCGATACCACTGCATCGGGAGGTCGTGGGTTCGATTCCCACACGGAGCAATTATTTGTGCGATCCAAAAATAATTGTTTCGGGCCTGGTTGTGCTTTGTGTCCGTTGTTTGTATGTTTGTAAAAGTCCCCGCGACACAAGAGCAATACTTAGTGCGGGAGTTGTCTTTTTTAAAAATGAAAAATGAAAAAAATGATTTGACAATCACATTTAAGGTACCACACGGAATAAAAAAAATATTCATAAAAGTACAGCAAACTTATAACACGAACCGTTTAAAAAACAACTGCAATTACAGTAGAATAAATTAAAGCAGGCTCGCAATATTTTATTAGCGCAAAGACATCGCGTGTCGCGGCTGTTGTCGCATGGGAACGAACGGCCGGTGTAATTTCTCATCACTCGTACAAATGTTCAGCTTGGTATTAGACTCCATGCAAATTACGAGGTTTTATTAAATATGTTGTACTCCTGGAAGGGAAATAAGGAATTTTGTAAGGGCTTTTTTGAGACTTTTTTTGTAGGCGGCATCTTGTTCGTCAAGGGTTATTAAATACGAAATGCAAGGAAATATTTTTTTATTACGGTTGCAGAGAAAATATTTCTTTCAAGTATTAATACTTTGCAGAAATGATATGTTGAAGAGTAGTTTCTCGTATAAATGATAATAATTGGTAATACTAATAAGAATTAAAAGTAACATTTTAATAGGAATCGTGCGATTTCAATCCTGTACGATTTTCAGGAATTTATACAGTTTTCATAGTACTCCTATTAAATATTATTGTAAGTGGGTAGAGACATTTATTGGATTGTTTCTACAGTAGTGACGTAGTGTTTTTGATCAATGAAACAGTTTATAAAAGGCTTTTGAAACAGTATCGCTGTCTATTTTAAGGCTTCTTTGGTGTAATGACGTCGAAATGTGCTGCGTCATCGTCTTGTTATTTAAGAGCTTATTTATATTAAAATAATGAAGTAGAGTTGACAGATTTAGAATAAATGGATTATCATCGTGTTCATAGAATACGAGTATATCTCCTTTTGGTGGGTGTTAAGAAGCCTTCTTATCAACGACGCCGACCCCCCAACGAAGGTCGACGACTTGATGTCGGCGGCTCTTTCTTTCAAGTAAAGTGTGTCAGAAACTTGTAGGCTGACTTGAACTAAAAAAAATATGTTTCGGCGAGTCAGCGACTTCGCTATTAGGTCTAGACTTAATTATTAGGTCGGGGAAAAAGTCTTTTCGCATTATAATATGTATGAGCTTCCCCGACCTAATATACTAACAGGAAAATGTGCTTATAAGTTACTTCTTTACTCAACTATTCCATGACTCCTATATTCCAAAAGTCCTAGTAAAAACTATCTGAGCAGCATTTTACTATTTACCAGCCTTACACTTAGACAGATAAATCTTAGTTTTCTGAAAAAATAAGTTTTATACCTTAGGCTTTTATTGAAGAATGATAAAAGCAGATTTCTATTTTATACTCATCCACCAGATTCTTTAGAAAAATCTTTGCTTATCATCTCATGACTCACGATATATTATTATGTTACCAAAAATAACAGATTACAAAAAGCTTGATCGCATTATCTTGTCGCTGTAACCGAAATATGACATAAATCTGAAGTTCGGTAACTTGTGACGCGACGAGCCTGTATCGTGACTTTGATGGATTACTTTATTGCTTCTAATTCAATGTAACTTGTGCTAAGATTTTCCTTATGTGTTTTTGATCGTGCCGTATTGTGGGACTTTAGTCACGTGGAATATTTATGTAAAAGAATGTTTTAGTAGTAGTTTAAGTGGGAAAAAGACAGTGTAATATGGACTCGTAAAACAGTAAAAATGTAGAGTGAGAGTTTCTTTTGCCCTTAAACTGAAACGTACTCGATTTACTAGAGAGTACTGAAGAGTAGTATAAGCCCAGTGTTAGGCTAGATATTTAGCCAGTTTTAATGCCAGAGACGCAGCCATGTGTTAAGCTAGCTATTTGCTGTCTATTGAGTCTACTACCAAGCTAGCTATCAATATACAATCTACAATTTACACTTTAAAAATAACGTCACAGCCAATTACACTCACCGGTCGGTAAACGAACTGTGGGTTAAGCAAACCTTGTCGTGGTCATTCGATAGATGGGTGACCGTCTAGTGGTCCTTAGAACTGGGCGTCTCCGTGCTTCGGAGGGCAGGTAAAAAGTTTGTCCCGGTTGTTGTCAATTAAGATAACAGTCGTTAAGCCACGTTAAAGGCCTTCGGGCGGCTTGAACAACTTTGACACTAGGTTGACCACTAACCATTCGATAAGAAGATAAGAAAGACTTTAAAAATGCTAAGCGACCGTAACTAGTTCAGAAAGAAGTAGTTTTGTCAAGAATCAAAACTTATTCATCGCACTACAGAGATGACTCACCCACACATATTCACTTTACGCTTTCTGTAATAAATGATTTATTATACACGTGTCTTCAAACTTCACGAAGTGCCATGAATGTGCTGGAAATAGCAAATATGTGGGATTTGCTCTTTAGCAGCAGCTTTAGCCAGTTAACCTTTAAACTCTCTCATAGATTGATTTATTTATAAGTAGTGAATAACATACACATAATAATTCATCCTTGGTTTACCTGACTTGTGTTAGCCATGGTAGCATTGACAATGGTCGTACACTTACATTTTTTCAGTTTTTTTTTAAACCACGTCAAAGGCCTCCGATCGGCTTGAACAACTTTGACACTATATTGACCACTAACCATACGATAAGAAGAAGAAGTCATAATAGCATACGACATCTATTTAAATTTTGTCTCACCTTCATCATTGTCTACAGTTTCTTAATAGGTTTCTTCTTCCCCAGCTTCAACTGGAGGCAGGTGCCGGCGAGGGTCCAGGGCCTCCAGTGAACAATAACTCGGAGGGGGCCGTGGCCAGTCCTCCGAGAGATGACAACCACAACGCGCCGCAACCTCCACCTGTCACTCCACGACCGAGGCCACTGACCCCTGCAGGTATGTGTAAAGTAAAACATAGTTTTGAGAGCGAGATACTTACTGAAGAATTCAGGAACCCATTTAGCTCCTATTTGGAAGATAGCGGAAGATTTAGTGATCCAGCAAAACATAGCTTTAAGAGATTGTTGTCTTTAGAGCGATTTTGAATGACGGGTGCTCATTGAAAAAAAAACATAGCAAGAACGATATAATTAAAGTAGATTTTTTATATTTTAGCTGCATTATGACAAAAAGGTTTTCTTTAGTGGAAATAATTCCAATGAATATTTATAAACGAAACAATAATTACGACTTAAATTAACGTATCCATAAGCGAATTGCTCCTTGTTTAGCATTTTACGTAGCCAAGCGGATTTTATGTCACACAGAACTGGCGCAGTTTTGTGACTCATCGCGTGCTTATTTACTGCAATTTGAGGAAAAACCTCGGAAGCAGTCACGTCCTATATAATTAGGTATTATAATACCATTTTTGGATTAACTAATAAACAATAACATATTGAGGATTAGAAATCGGCGATTGGTAAGTTTTTAAAGTCGGGGATATTAATTACCTTACTGATGTAATGGTGTAAAAATGTAGTCGGGAATAATAATTACGATGATAAAATCGCACCTATTAACCATAGGGGAAGGCAAACACCAGAGTATTGAATTACATGCTAAATTATATTGAAAAGTTTGGAAAGTAAGAGAACTCGACCAGCATGCTGGACCAAGCTTTAACCCACCTTACTTTAGAAAAACCTTACCTTACGTGGAAAACTACAGAAAACTCAACAGTAGATAATAAATAAAATCACAATAAACAATTGTACATCTGCAACAACTGAAGCGGATTCACAATAGCTCAAACGCAGTGATATAAACGATAGTTGTGACCTCGAATCGTGACAGATGCAATTGTCGGAGTAAGGTCGCTCCAAGGACGGACGGCACGGATGCGCTTTGTCCCTGCAACTGATTTGTATACAGAACATTGAATACACTGACACTATCGTTAATTGCTTTTCACCTGATTGTGCTAATTGAATGGCAAAGTTCGCGCAAGTGGAATGCAGTTTTCAAGGTTTGTGTTCGAGTCAGTGAAGTTTATGATGGTCTTTTAGATTCGACTTTTTAGGGAGGTTAAGCAATCTTTGATACGGACAGTTTAAAGATTGGTGCTAGGTAATTAAAGTGTCTTCACGAATTATTATCTTAGGATATTTGATAGGTTGGGTCCAGTCATATGAATTCAAAATAAAATAACAGTCGTTACATAAGAGGCTTTCGATTGGTTTGAATATCTCTGGCTCTAGTTTGACCGCTTACTGTAAAAAACCTTGTAAGAATATGATGGCTCTATAAATCTACACGATATCTTAATATTGAACAAAATTTTCCATACTTAACTTGACAAAAATAGACCAATTAATTAAATCTCAACACCGCTCTTTCTATTTTATTTTCGCCAACGAAAATCACATTGAATTATTAAACGAGGAACCCATATTTGGCCTCATTAAAATTCTTATTAGGTATTCACAAAACAACCTATTCCGCTTAACCTACTTATCAAAATCGGGAATAAATTATACATGTTGAAAATTTAATAGGTTTTTGCTTGATCGGTCATCAATTTATTGGGGAATATTCGTGCTACTGTTTTAACGAATTCAATTCGTCGAATGATGATTTTATTTTTAGGTTGTTTTTGTTTGTTTTTATATTTGGATGTATGTAGTTTTTAATTAGCGAGCTTAAATAACAGGAATACGTAGTGAAATTATAACTGATGTACCTTTCTGGAAGCTTTTTTAAATTGTTTAGTAAATATCTGAATATTGGCATCGAAACCTTTACGAATTGTCATAAGTACTGCCTTAATATGACCGAGGACGGCGTCCGTGGCGAAATGATAAAGAGGGCCAGTGATCAGTGCGTCGAGAGGTCGTGGTTTCGATTCCCACATGGGACAAATATTTGTGCGACCCACAAATAGTTGTTTCGGGTCTGGTTATACTTTGTGTCCGTTGTTTTTATATTTGTAAAAGTCACGGCGACACTAGAGCAATTCTTAGTGCTTGAGGTGTCTTAGAAAAATAATGACATTATAAGGATGTTTCCATGAGTAATTTTAATATTTCATGCCTCAAGTTTGTGATATTTGCCACACACACAGTTTTCATAGTAATAATACATCAAAAAGAGTATTTTTAGTAACGTGTTACTCATCGTTTAATAAAAAGTTCAGTTTAAAAATACGAACAAACAAAACAATTCGGACCACAACACAGCAAAAGCGGCCTACACATTATAAATTTGTTTTAGGGTCTAAAAATAAACTCTCATTTACGACTCTGTGTACCACAGCCGTGGGTGTAGAGTAGTAGACCTTTAAGGGGTATTAATGACCTTTCAATCACTGAAACAGTTGGGTGAGACGTTTTGATCGTTATAATGTAGACCTTTAGGTCAAGTAACCAATGGTGTGGGGCTATTATTGGAAACTAGTAATCTAGATGGAAATGACTTTTGGTTAATCGAAATTTTGGGTTCAAGTGACAAGGTGAATTGTAAATTGATTGTATTTAACCATTGTTATGCTTTGGATATACTTAGTTCTTTATTAATTTATACATCGGGAGAGACTTGGTGGTAGCATTTATAAATAACTTTTTATATTAATGTCGGGGTAAAATATTTAAACGTACATGTTTATGTAAAATTAATTTGCATTGCACATAAATTATGACGAGACTTCAAAAGTTTGAACTATAGCTTGGTATACAAATGTATGGAATTTATAGGATTAATACATATTTACAACAGAATACAATAAATCTACTTAATTGATTGAGATTTATAAGCACTCATCGAACTTACGTTCACACCGATCGCGGATGCTAACAGAAGCTAGTGTGCGGCCTTCCTATATGTGGTAAAACCAGGTAAAACATTATATTCCAAATAAATTATATAGCGAACTCAATATGAGTCTGTTCCGTGAATTTCAAACCACTATCCCATTTTAAATTACCAATAACCTCAAAATATTAACCGGAATTCAAAACTCAATATAAAAAAGTCCATTCCATTCACCATTAATGCTAATATTGGAATTATGTGCCATATATTGGTTATGTGTGTAATTCAGTCTGTATATCGTTTCAATGATAACGATGTGGTAACGTTTCATTATTTATACTCAATTCGTTTGTTATTTGTATATTTGTGAAATTTTAATGTGTTCGAAAAATAAAACTTAACCTTTGATTATATTCACTAATCCAATTTTAGCGGAAAATTAATAAAAATTCGAGCCGTCTCCTATGCAAATGTGAAACATGCAATATAAGACGAAAAAGTGTGTAGATACACAAACTTCAGCCCTGAAATTAGCTATTTGATACCAATAACCACAAAATATTAACCAGAATTCCAAACTCAATGCAAAAAAAACCATGCCATTAATGCTAATACTGGATTTATGAAGTACCATATGTCAGTTATGTGTGTAATTCAGTCTGTATATCATTTCAATGATAACGATGTGGTAACGTTTCGTTATGTTATTCGTTATTCAATCGCGGTTTTATCGTTGTTCGTTGAGTGCGGATGTTATTGACGTTTTTGTGATCTGACGGTGTTGTGTTTCACTTTGTTAGCTTTGTAACATGAAATGATACAAGTAGGTACACAATTAATGATTAACTACTGCATACTAGGTATAATTGTATGGTTAGGTATAAGCAGCATATATTCTGCTTAGATTTTCGAAATATGAGCCAAAAACCTGAACAAAGCTTCGAAGTGTCTTTGAAATGAACCGTATTGAGAGAGAACAAATTTACACGACACAGTTGCAGTGAATTATATGCTAATAATGTGTAAATTCCGATACTGTTAGTGGGATGGGTTCAGGTCATAAAATACTGTCCTTATAGGTATGATTTTCTAGGAGAATATCTAACTACACGAAATGTTGTTTCACATTCATATTTATTCAAATTTTACTCCCAACTAGACTCTGAACCATTCACTATCCATACAAAAATAGCGCTGCAGGTATAAATTTCCTATTGACAAAGCCTAATAAATCTGCCATAAAACATTCAGCACATAATATTTAATATAAAAAACAGCAAAACATTGCATAACCACCTACACAGTAACTGGATATATTTGCAGTACGTGGAGTGTATGTGACAACTCAAGCAGTTAGGTATCAATTCGGCTCCGAGCAATCATCATAAAGTGTTTGTTGTTTGTCTGTGACGTGTGTTACACTGAGATATATTATATACTTTAGGAGAAATAGGTCAATAGGATAGTGTTAATATCGTTACGTTTTTTTTCTTACCCCATTACTGCCCCACTGCTGGGCAAGGGTCTCCTCCCAAACGAGGGAGGAGTCAGGCCTTCAGTTGTATCGTGTGTTTCATAAGTAATTTTATTTAATAAGGATTAAGCCGCAATTACTGAGTACTTAGGTATACAAAACATTTCATTTATTAAACACTTTATAATTAATGGACTTGCATTGCACTATATTATGCCCTGAAAATGGAATGTATATTATAAAAGTTCTACGAAGCTTTCAGCGAAGTGAGTGAGAAAAGCCTTTCGTAAAGTAAGTCCATCAAAAATATTGATTGAGCTTATGAAAAACGGAAAGCTGTAATTACGATTATTTCGTAATTGTTTTATCACACATAGATCTTACGTGATTACAAAAAAACATATTTACTCTATTAGGTGCCTAGGGTACTTAAACGTTTCTCCAAAATAAAATTAAACCTTAAAATCCAATGTTAGCTCAAAATTAATATAAAAAGGAGCCGTCTCTTGTCTCTAAATTAGAAAATATAAAAGGAAAAAGTAAGTACACAAACTTCGGTCCTAATTAGGTGTTTGGTACGTTACAAAGATAACCCTAAAAAGGGCTGTAAGGCCGTAACCCTCGCCCGGCTTTCCTTTTCAATCTGTTCACAAGCATTGAATTGCGCAAAACTCTAATTACGCATCCGAAAGGTTAGCAAAAAATACAAGAACATCAAACCTTTTCCCCTCAAGGCTGTATTACGTATTCCATGAAAAATGAACTGCTATGAAGTTCAAACACCTCTTTAGGACATCGTTAGCGAAAGTTTTGAAGGGAAATATGAAGATTTTTCTTTTTTGTCTGAATTAATGGCTTGATTGGACTTTTAAATTGATTGTGTTCTGATGGATTGTGAATAATGAGTTTTTGAAAATGAATGAACTTTGTTTATCAATAATGTCCTCAATTTTCTATATCATAACCGCTTTTCTAGGAAGTGAAAGAGGCACACATTGTACAATCACTTGCGATGAAGTTTACTGAAAGTTGTTATACGCTGTCTCCTGGCCATCTTCAATCTTCGAATCAAACTTTCAATTTTGTTTTTGAGCATAACATCATTACTAGATAGAACTTACTCTAAGTAATTTATAATGTGTTTAAATATAGTACCATTAATTCCTTTTATCGCTACTTTTGACTAAATGATACTTACTCAACAAGAAAACGAAAAATGTTCCTCATTGAAAATAAAAGGAAAAGAAATTCAATATCACTCGCAAAAGCTTAAAAAGTCGCAATTCACGGAATCTCGAAGGGATTGCTTACGACCTATTATTGCTGGGTTCCATTAATCCTGGCGGCTTAAGCCCGTCACTGGCCATCCATCACACGATCAATCTTCACCAAAACGCTCCAGAAAGTTGGATGGACGTCTCTAAAGTGACCCAGAAATCTTTGCCAAGTTTGACTACTTAATAAAAAGTTATACGCACTTTTGTTGTTTGTCACTAAATTACTTGAAAAATCTACCTTATAAGATAAAAATGCACTTTAAGATAGTTATGACTTAGTCCCGAAAGTTCTTGAATTGTCTTCAAGTGAGTCGCAAGCCCATTTGTTTGAAACTGGAAGTAGGTCTATGCCCAGTGTGCTTTACACTCGTTTCCAAAAATATTGACACGTTTGCCTATGGAGAAATACGCGTTCTAATATTGATATTCGATTGTTCCTATTCTTTTAACAACAGAATTCCTTCAGAAGTAAGACATTATATACCTACCTAGTATTTGGAATATTATTATCAATCGAAATCAGTCGGCCAAAGAAGTAAAACCCAAAAAGAGAAGTATCCCCGAGGGTAAATATTCCATCCGCCTGTAAATATTCTATAGCTACCTACACTAGCATAAATATACATTTTTTGTATATTGTATGTCTGTGACCGCTATAAGAGCAATTTTTCATGTATGAGAACAAAAAGTTTGGTGGGATTGTTTTGTTTTGTGTATGTTTTTTCGTCGTTTACATATTCATCAGGCACGGGGAAGCTGGTGTTGTACAGTTCTTTTTGTTTTATATTTCTGTGTTGATATTTAGGACTGCTGATAGGTTTATAATACGTAAGTTATGTAATAAATAACAGCTTTCTTTGATTTGTCTCTTCTTTACATACTTTTATTCTTGCTGTGTTTGTTTGTTTGCTTGAAGTAAGTTATTTGAAAATTTTCCTACATCCTGCTGACTAGAAACCATGCACAGTAGTTAAGTTCGCCTGTTCGGAGGATCCTCCCTTTGTGTTGTTCCACAAATTCTTATGAAAACCTACCTCGTCTTCCATCGAGAATAATTTCAAACTATTAAAGTTATCATTGGGCAGCAGTAAAAGAAATTGTAATGCTTGGAAACCTCCCAGATTTTCACCCACAATTTTTCGCCTGTAAAACAACAAACGGGGTCAGTCTTCAGGTCGATATTACCGATACATTCGTCAGCAGTATTTAACACTACTGCTTGATCACTTGGCAGGCTTCGGCATAAGGCTGCCTCGCCACGTGCAACTCACTCGGCTGTTTAATGCGTACGACTATTTATAGAACACACTGAATACCGTTGTTTGTTCTTGTTTTACATTTGTTGCTATTTTATACGTAAAGGTCACTGGTTTAGACAACAGGGGACTTTATAAATGTAGAAGCACACTTTGAATTGGATGTTTTTATATAAATTAGTTTGGTGGTAAAACTGGATCGTGATGCCAGTACTAGCTCTGTTGTTCAGTGTTGTACCTAAATTTAAAATTCTACTACAACATTTTGTGTTTTAGGGATTTCCTAATACGGGTAGTATGAATACCTACGATGAGATTTAAAACAAATTCTGCTGCGTGAAAAGAAGGCTAAAGTAAATTTATTTAGCTATAATAATGCGTAGGGGTAAAGACAGTTAGTGATGTATAGTTGTGTTCAACAATGAACACGACAGTTTTCTAACTAAACGATTTTCATGAACTTCAATTTCTGAAATCAATGACAAGTAATTCAATATGGGAAGTTTCGCTAAACGTATTTGACTAGGGTCGAGTGGTACGGTGTTCGAGTGCTACCCATTTGCCTAGTCCCGACTAGGCCGAGAGGCCGGGACAAGTTTTAAGCACTTGTCCGCACTCCACGGGCATATTATCTGATATAGATTTAGTTTCTAACCCCTGATGTTCGATGAAATTGATTTTGAAAAGTTTGCCAACTACTTTTAAGTTTGCAGTAACGCTTTTCATAATAGTCAAGTAATAATACCTATATACAAGCACAGTATCACGCCTGTTATATCCTAAGGTGTAAGCAGAGGTGTATGACAAACACCCACGTTTCACCACTAACAATGTTAGTCCCAAGTTAGCGAGCCTATAACCATTTTCCGGGCACGATACCAAACTCCGAGTTACTATTGAGAAATATTCTAAACAAAAACACTTAGTAGAGAGAGTAGACTAGCAATAACTTAGTTAAACAGGAAATATTATTTTATTTAGCCTATGTTTGTGGCTTTGAGTCAGTTGCCGCAGTTCTATTGACTTTTATAATCCAGGGCATACAATGACCTTTGAAAGGTTGTAGCAATTCTTTTGTTATTTGCGTAAAGTAACGAATCATTAGTCCCTTCGAGCTGCTCGGGTGGCGCAAAGGTACCTAGTTATGTTGAACTTCTCTCTAGTACTACATTACCGTGAAGTCTCTTTACTTACTAGTTCCAGGCTTCTATCAAAGGGTTGCCTGTAATTTGTCTTGAAGTATTTACCTAACGTTTTTAAAAAAGGTACTTTTTTGTTCGTAAATAAAACTGCTGGTGTGGACTGGTTACGTCAACGGTTTACGTTTTCTCAGTTGCTGTATCTATAACTTTGCACTTTCGTTTATGGCGAATGCACCACTTCTACAAGCAGTAGCGTGGTTTTAGATATCACTCAACCTTCTTCATGAATTTGACTTACAGTCGTCAATCTTTGCAAACCGATTGGTACCTATTTTCAGAGATTAATTTCCCGATCAAACAAATATCTTGGTTATTATATTAGTGGATTGATTTTAATCGACAAAATTTATACAAGTATTGAGAAGGATAATCACACAAATAAACTCATCATCTACGATCACGTTTATACAGCAATACTGTCCACAATACCTATACAACGGCCATCATTAATCCCGTCTGATCCTTCATAACGCAACAATGTCCATACTAAAAGCCGGCGTAATCCGACACACACAGATTACTTCAAGTACCTGAGTACTTTGTCCCTTCTTCATAAAGATATTGTTATGTAAAGTCCTATCTCGAATATCCCCGCTCGGGGGAAATTAAGGTCCTTTTGCAATTCATTTTTTACTTATATGTATATGCCTAATTTTGACGTTATATAAAATGATACTACTTTTGTGCTTTCGTTTTAAGTGTTTTTACAGTAGGTTTTTTTATGCTCGTCGTGGCTTCTTTAATTTTGATTTCCTGACGACTTGTACTATTTAGCACATAGTGATAAATAGGTTGGAAGTTTATTTTCCTGACTATGGAAAAACAAAAACGAGGGCAATGCTTAAAACAGTGAAACAGCATTACTTGTGGGCATTTGGATTTAAACGTTTAGTATAAGATTCGACTACTTCATGTATATCAGTGTTGCTTTTTGTGTAAAGATACTGTAAATGTGTTAATGTAATTTTTACATGGAAAACGTCTAAATCAATTTTGATAAAGCCAGCATTTCTGAAATTGGGTGTAGATAACGCAAAGAAAAATTATGTCTGCGATTTGATTGCGCAGTCAATGTTTATGTATGCTAAATGCTCTTATACCATCATGCTCCTAAGTATTGGTTGTTTTGTCACAGAAAATTACAGTTCGTAAACTTTCTAACACACGATTATTTTTGTACTGTATGTGTTACGTCACAGTTAGACGTTTAGCAATATGAGTACACATTACGGACCTTTACGACGGCCGGTGTCATTTAAATTTGGACCGGCGTGGGTGCTCTCGTGGTAAATTAGTTTCGTAAGGCTTTGAAGAATTGTTTCAGAACGAAATATGTTTATTTAGTTCTCGTCTCCTCTGCCCTGAATTTGAGATGAGAGGCTATTTTTAAGTGTGATCGTGTTTACTTATTTTTGTGAATGAAAAACAATTTGAAACTGTCGTTCCCTAAATAAAGTGTTTCTATTGTCGTAAGCACTATGGAAAAAAACGTAAAGAATTATACTTTGAGTAACCGTCAGTATAAAAGCTCACACGGTGCTTGAGTCAATGAAATAAACTGTAGGTAAGTATATTAGCTCACACGTTGCTCGAGTCAGTGACATAATAACGAAATTATTTTGTTACAATATGCTCTATACCAATTTTGAATAGCTTCCGTACACCATTGTACTAGTCTAAAATAACTTTAGGAATCCCTATCAAACTAATTGTAAATCAAACCTAACTACACTGCGTAGTAGCAAATATTCAAATAAATATACAAAACGAAATCATGTAGTCCCCAAAACGGTGCCAAGAAAAAATCTACCCGAGTGAAAAGTATCAATGTATTGACGCATTGCAGACCCAACAAAGGGGGACATTCATCACGATTGACAATCATTTACCCGGCTTCTTCTCACCTGACGTGGATAGATGGAAGTCTGCTCCTGGTATAATTTTATGACCTCACGGCCTGTTACGGCCGGTTGCTTTAATAAATTAACGATTTATAGACTCTTAGGTACTAGAGCTACTACTATTAAGCGGTAGAAGGGGTATATATGAACCTAAAATCTGATGGAAATCATTGAAAACGATAATGCTTTGAATTTGATTAGTAGATACACTGAGCTCTAGGCAAGTCTGCAGATGTCACTAGTTTGGTGGCTCCATTAGATTATTATCAATAGATAGTTAGTAGTTACTTACTTAATATAGTCTTCTAGCATAAGTCAGTTTTTGTATCTTTGCCGTGGTTAAACTTGACTAGTAAACAAGAAATACGGTTGAATTTTTGACGCGTACAAAACAGTAACAGTCTACTCTATCCTACTACAAGTCATACGATATTCACGATACCTTCCTTTACATTTACTCGTATAGTCTTGGACAGTATAAGATCGTATAAGATAATATAAGAGATAAATAAGATCGAATATGTAAAGTTATAGACGATCTACATCTAGTTCTTTAACCCTGTCACGTTGACAAGTGCCTAAGAAACAGAAGCATTGTCTGACACAAACTTTAACACAATTTAATATTGTATCAACAGACATTTTCACTTTTCGTGCCTTAAATACCATACTTTATTTGATCCGAATGTGAGAATTTGTTTCATTTAAGATTTATGTCAAATAACGTAGGTACGGATTATGAGAAAAGGTTTCTACGGACTTATATTAAAAAATACGCGACGTGTTCACGAAATTCCAAACATTTGCGATATTAAACTGTCGATGGGACGAGTAGGTATAATGTGTCGACCTAGTCTTCTCAGATTCATGTTCTTTTATACGCAGAATTAATAAAAACACTGCGTCATCATTGCTTAGCGTATCATTTGGGATGCTATTGCGTATCTCAGTTGACAACCGTTTAATAGGTAGTACCTACTATTCAGTTCCGCAATTCTCGACAATTGGAACCATCGAAAGATTGACATTCAAAATGTACTGCCAAAATAGTTTCTACGATGCCCGTTAGAGGCGCAAAACTGATTGTCATACATAATTTTTCTATAGCTAGCCGATTGTCGTAGTGTATGTAATGAAATGACATTTCATTAATCTGTGGTTTTCAATGACGGATGATTGTCAGATAATTTTGTGCAAATTTATTGATATAAAACTTATGATTTAATTTGATTATATTTAAGAAACGATGTAATTCAGGAAGTGATATTAGTAAACTTTAATTGTCGTTTCTTTGTGTTTTCAGGTGAGATAATTGTTATAGTGTTAGAAATTGATAATTGTTTTGTTATTGTAAAGACGTATGAAATAAAACAAACCTTTGTGTTTTCAGAGAAACAAATTATGGTTTATTTTTGAAAATCCTGAATAATATATCTTATAAAACGACAATTTTGTTAACTAAAACAAGATGGACCGGTTGCAATTTGAGTTTACGATGATAGCTTCAAAGGATGGCAAATCTAATGTATTAGCCATAACCTCAATATCTACAGAAGATGGAAAATGTTATGTTTTACCTGATGAACTCGAACCGGTGATTCATCACACATATATTGTCAAAATGAACACTTTCTCAAAAATAAAGAATAGCATAAAGAAAAGGCATCAAAGTAGAAAAATATGGATAAAATTGGATGAAGATCTAAAGAAGACATATATTGACGAGGAAGGTAATTTACAATTTCATGATCAATATTTAGAAGAAATAAGCACTATACAACAAAAAACCAAAGATGACAATTTGCAGCATATCTTAGAAAAATTAATAGAAACTTCAGCGAAGAAAGAGAATCAACATAACCTAAAAAATATCTCAGAAAAATTTATTATTGAAAAATTCACAAGCAAGAATACTAATGCAATACAATGGATAGAGACTTTTGAAAAAGAGTGTGAGCGCTTTAATATAACAAAAGATGAAACAAAAATAGATATATTGAGATTATTTTTAGAAAAATCCTGTTTGGAATGGTACAGCTCGATGATCATAAAACTAACAGTAAATTCTGAATGGAATGAATGGAAAAACAAATTTTTAGAAACTTTTAGAAACCAAGGATGGGACGTAGTCACATATGCTCTCACATTCAGGTATAAAGAAGGACTGTTAATTGATTATGCTATAAAAAAAGAACGGCTTATACTAGAAATAAACAAACTGATAGATTCCAAAACAATGATAGATCTTATTGCAACAGGTTTACCTGGGTTTATCTTAAATAAGTTAAACAGGGATGAACTCAACGATACTACTGATTTGTTCAACGAGATAAGAAAATATGAAGGTATGATGTACAAGAAAAACTCAACTATAATAAAGAGTGGTACATTCCCTCATAAAAATAAAACTAATGAGAAGAAACCATGTAAGACTTGTGAATCCTTGAACAAAGGAATAAGATATCATCCGGAGGAGTCATGTTGGTTCAAGAAAAATAAAAATGAATCTGAAAAGGTTTTCAAAGCCAGAAATGTAAATAATAACTCCATTATTGAAGTAGATATAAACACTGAAACAAAAAACGAGTAAGTACACCATTAATCAAGATCAAGCTTCTATTAGAAAATAAACTGGAAGTGACAGGCATTTATGATTCAGGCTCACAGATTTCTTTAATAAATTCAAGACTGATTAAAGTAAAAGAAAAAAGAGATAATGTGAATATAGCATATATGAAAACGGTTAATGGTGTGAAGAAAACAGATGGCTTGATAACAATAAAAATAAATATATTTGATTTAGAAGAACAAGTGGATGTATACGTAATAGAAAATGAAAATTTTGATGATTTCATAATCGGATTGGATATGATAAAGAAATTCAGACTTACCCAAAATGAGGACTTGCAGATAGAACAAAAGACAATAACAAATAAAATAGACAGGATGTCTAAAGATAACAGAAATGAAAAAAATAATGAAAAAACGTTTGCAATAAATTTCAATGAACACATACAAACAGAGGAATTTGTAAGTGTGACAGACCATTTAGATAATGAAAAGAAAATTGAGATAGAGAAAATTATAAAGGAATATAAATCAATTTTTGCTAAGGATAAGTATGACATAGGAACAGTTAAGGATTACGAAGCTCACATAGATTTAATAGTAAATAAATACTGTAGTAAAAGACCATACAGATGTTCAATTGAAGATAAATTAGAAATTGAAGAGCAAATATCCATGTTACTAAAGAATAATTTAATAGAAGAATCTTACAGTCCTTTCGCCGCTCCAGTGACATTGGCATTTAAAAAAGGTGAAAATAGAAAATCTCGCTTATGTGTAGATTTCAGGGAATTGAACAAAATTGTTGTACCACAAGCTCAACCTTTCCCGTTAATAGATGATTTGATTATAAAAACTAGAAATTGTAAGTATTTTACTACACTGGATATAAACTCAGCATTTTGGGCAATACCACTAAAGGTGGAAGATAGAAGTAAAACAGGATTTGTCACACAAGATGGCCACTTCCAGTGGACCTGCCTCCCATTTGGTTTGAAAACATCATCAGCAATTTTCCAGAGAATTTTAAGCAATATTCTAAGAAAGCACAATCTCACAGGATACTCTGTTAACTACATCGATGACATTTTGATATATTCGTCCACCTTTGAAGAACATATAAGACACATAAGAAATGTATTAGATGCAATAATAAAAGAAGGCCTTAGATTGAAGTTTCAGAAATGTACCTTTGCTTCAAACTCAGTGAAGTACCTCGGCTATGTAATTCAGAATAATTCGGTAAGACCACAAAAGGACAATTTGATCTCAATAAGAAATTTTCCAACTCCTAAGACGCAAAAGAATATAAGACAATTTTTGGGAAAAATCAACTTCTACCATGAATACATACCAAGAAGCGCAATGATCTTGGAGCCATTACATAATTTATTAAGAAAAAACGAAAAGTTTGTGTGGTCAGAGAAGTGTGAAGAATCATTTAATCAAATAAAAAGATATTTATGTTCTCAACCTGTATTGGAAATATTTGACAAAGATTTACCAATAAAAATATTTACGGATGCATCTTTAGAGGGTATTGGAGCAATATTAAAACAGACACAACCAGACGGTAAAGACAAACCTGTGGCATATTTCTCAAAAAAACTGAATGAATCTCAAAAACGGAAAAAGGCTATATATTTGGAATGTTTTGCTATGAAAGAAGCTGTTAAATATTGGCAACATTGGCTCATTGGAAGACAATTCACTATTTACTCAGACCACAAACCTCTAGAGAACATGAATATTAAATGCAGGACAGATGAAGAATTAGGTGACCTCACATATTACCTATCTCAATATGACTTTACAGTAAAATATATACCTGGTAAAGAAAATGTAGAAGCAGACTGTTTGAGCCGAAACCCAGTATTAGAATCAGAAGATAACAACGAGGAACTACTGAAAATAGTTAATTTAATACAAATAAAAGATATAGTTGAAGACCAAGAAAAAAATACAGCAATAAAAGAAAAGAAAAAAAATCTAATACACAAAAATAAAATCTACTACAAAAAAATAAAGAAACATGAAAAGATCATCCTCTCAGAAGAATTTAGCAAAAATCTTATAAAAAAGGTGCATGAAGATCTATGCCATATTGGAATCAGACAGTTACAGAAAAAAATAAGTCCAATATATACAGCTAAAAACCTAACAAAAAATATCATGAATATTTGTAAAACATGTGAAATATGCATAAAAAATAAATCAAGATGTAAAGAAAACTTTGGATTGATGTCACATCTGGGACCAGCAACGAAACCATTTGAGATAATGTCAATAGATACTATCGGTGGCTTTGGAGGATCTAGGTCAACAAAAAAATACCTACATCTTTTAGTAGACCACTACACAAGATATGCATTTATTACGACTTCAAAAACACAGAATGCAACTGACTTTATAAAACTAACAAAAAAAGTCCTAGAGACAGATGAGATTGGAATAATTTTGACAGATCAATATCCGGGCATCAATTCACGAGAATTTAAGCAATATTTGCAGGAGAATAACATCAAACTAATCTTTACAGCTGTCAATACACCATTCTCTAACGGCTTGAATGAGAGATTAAATCAAACTATTGTGAATAGGATGAGATGTAGAATAAATGAGAAAAATAATAAGAAAACATGGACAACAGTAGCAAGAGAATGTGTACAGAAATATAACGAAACCGAACACTCTGTTACAGGTTTTGCACCAAAATATCTACTAGATGGTACAAATGTCAGTATTCTACCAAATGAAATTAAAACAATAGAAAAAGAAGATAAGTGGATTGCTAATAGAAGATTAGCATTAGAGAATACAATAAAATCCCACAAGTACAACAAGAAAATATTTGATAGAAATAGAAAAATACAAAAGTTAGAGATAGGAGACAGTGTATATGTAGAAAATGGGAATAGACTGAATAGAAAAAAATTAGAAGAATTAAGAATAGGCCCTTTCAAGATAGTAGAGAAAATATCGAACTCCATTTATAGGATTGACACTGGCAACAGAAAAACGGAATCAACTTTATTCCACGTAACAAAATTACAACCTGCCACAACAGAAGCTGAAGAAAACGAATATGAAAATAACTTATAGATACCTACATTATGATATACTATTATTGGGAATTTTCTTTCTTAGGGGGGGGAGATGTAATGAAATGACATTTCATTAATCTGTGGTTTTCAATGACGGATGATTGTCAGATAATTTTGTGCAAATTTATTGATATAAAACTTATGATTTAATTTGATTATATTTAAGAAACGATGTAATTCAGGAAGTGATATTAGTAAACTTTAATTGTCGTTTCTTTGTGTTTTCAGGTGAGATAATTGTTATAGTGTTAGAAATTGATAATTGTTTTGTTATTGTAAAGACGTATGAAATAAAACAAACCTTTGTGTTTTCAGAGAAACAAATTATGGTTTATTTTTGAAAATCCTGAATAATATATCTTATATGTATAAGTCGATAGTGGTAGAGAATCGCGGTCCAGTACATTGTCCGATTCTCAAAATTATGGTGAGTAACTTATGTTAAAGGTACTTCATAGAGGCGTTCAAATTGACGTTTGATGTCTCAGATTAAGATACTCAACACGCATGCTGGTCTCTAGACCATAAGACCCCGCTTTCTTTATTTTCCTCTTTAGTTATCCAACAATGGCCCTAGTTAATTAGTACAACAAATAAATACAACCAATGTAAAAGAAATCATTGGACACATAACTTACTTAATTGTAAAAAATAGCTACAATAATATTAAAAGAAACAATGACTACTTCAGGTAGACAGCCACTATAAAATACTCATACTATAACATTCTCTAACCGTCTCTTTTAACATTAGATTCAATACCTATGCACATCACTCGCAACGGTCATATAAGTACTATAACGTCTGGCGTGCCTCGACTACGAAGGGTCAGTCTGAACAGCAAACTTAGTCTCGCCAACTTTTTCTACCCTTGCAGCCCTCTGTGGTGGGCAGTGGTTCTCAAACTTTGTTCTGACCCCCAAAAACATAAAGGTGTATTGAACTTGTCCGTCATTATAACTTTGACCATGTTTTGTGTAAAGGTAGGTTTCGCTTAAGTTAAACTTTCTTTGGTCCTTGTTAAAAATACTTTTTTAAACCCATAACTGTCTTACTGACCGTCAGTAAGGTAGTTCTCCCAAACAGGCGAGGTGTAAGGCTAAAATAGAAAACAAAATAGACTTAAATTGTCAAAAAACTATTACTAAATTGTAAAAGCGGTGATTGAAAAGTTGTCTTAAGACGACAAACAAGAAAGAATAGCAATGACCATTTACGGCCGTATTCTACTACCTAGATATCATTTGAAACATAGCTGCTGATGGTGCTGAATATGTCAAAGGGGAAAAAATATGGGAATTTTAATCTTTGGTCCTACTATAATTATGTCTATTCTTAGGGGTCATTAACCAAACTTTGGGAATATCAGGAATAGGGTGAATTTAATCCGATGTCAGCTTATATTCAATGACGTGAATTTGTTGGATAGGGGAGCTTTAGACCTGTTTAATGTTCAGTCTGTCGCTTTTTAATGACCATAGTGAACACGACTTGAGAGCTTATTTTTATATGTACAGAAATAGTCAGTTTACCGAAATGAGATTGGGAGATCGATTGGAACGAGATCGACACTAGTCCAGCGTGATAATTTCTTAGTTTTTATTAAGACTTAAGCCCTTCTCCCATTACGATACGCCCGCGCGACTCTAGTCTCGGAGACTAGTCGCCACGAAGTATCTCACATACATTTGTATGGAGACTACCAGTATCGTAATGTGAGAGTCTCCATACAAATGTATGTGAGATACTTCGTGGCGACTAGTCTCCGAGACTAGAGTCGCGCGGGCGTATCGTAATGGGAGAAGGGCTTTACTTACGTTCATAGTAATAAAAGCGCTTATTCGATTGAAATTAAAAAATAAGGTTTTAGTTACGAGAATTGGCTTTCTAATGAGAAAATGAGAAAATATATTATATCCAATATCTGTCAGTATTTCACTTGATTAAATAGGATATCTCATCATAAACCGGACATAAGAAGATTCTGAAGATAAAATAAATTCTATGGACTCTACAACGGGCGTGGTAGCAGCCGCGTTTCACTTGCCGCTGCTACCACGCCTGCTTATAGAGACCTTAGAACTACCAGCGAAAGAAGACAGAAGCTTCTGGAAGAAAGGAGTAAGTTTTTGTGTAGTTGTTATTTTTTTTTGTATAGGTACAAATCATATTTTATTTTAAAGATGTAATATTTACTACTTATTGTATTTGTACCACCATATTACAATTTAAAAGTGTTTTATATTAAAAGAAAATATGATAATAGTAGATTTTATGTATACGATCCTTGTTAATAGGTTGTTAACTTACTTTGTACCTGTCCATATACCAAAGACAAATCTTGGAAAACACGAAGCAAGTCTGTGTTCTCGTCTGAGTACGAGAATACAGGAAAAAATAATTTTAGACAAACGCATGAAAACATCGTTAATTCTTTACACAGATTTAAAAAAATAGGTACATATTACAATACTGCGCACGTTATTCATCCGAAATGTTATTCTTAAAACAACACAAGACTTCGTATGTGGGTCAACGGGTGGCCGTACTTAATTGGACCAAGAAAAAAACAGCGAACGTGTGCCCAACACTGATGACTAATGATCTCGTGAATCTTTCAACATACCGCCTTTTGTTTTGACTAGCCTTTAGAATAGAAGGACCGGCTTAGGAAAGTCGCTGATTAAATCTAAGAGAAAATTGGGAGTTAGGGCGACAGAAATTTATGTTAAAAGTATAAAAAAATATCTGTTATTACTTTCAATTGATAAGTAAGTAAGGCGGAGAGAGGAATTTTGTAAAATCATGTTAATTTAATAGGAGAACACATTTTTTGGAGCTATAGAGTTGGTAGGTTTGTCCATGTAAAACCTTAAATCACTAACTCATGTATACCCATGTAGAGAACAGTGTTCTAAATGTATCAACAGAATACCTTTTTATAAGATCTTCCCGAAAGCTTCAAACTTTAATCAACTTTAAAACAATTTGACAACCAAAAGCCAATCACAGTGCCTATCACCGCCATCAATCACCAATGACGTCCTAACCTAGATCCTAATAGACCTATCCTTTCAAAGAGTCACATTCGAGCTTTAACTGGAACCGATCTAATAGCACTAAAACGCGGAAGCACAATAGCCTCAGCAGGTACGCTTTGTGCCCTAACTGAATTGGACCGAGCCACGAATCGCACGTCAATACGAATATACGAACCCTCCAGCATTTTGGCTGCGTCAGTCTATCTATTTTTGGTCGAAAATGCCAGCCGCAGATTGAATTTGGTGCCAAATTTTTAGATCTACCCTCCCCTTGCTTCTTTTTGGCAGTTATCTGAAGGGCTTTACACGCGTTCGGTGTTATTTTCACGAGTGGGTGTCGGTCTATTTGTTTTATTTTTGTTTATTGGTAATTTTAGATGTCTGCTATTTGACTGTTGTTTGTTGTTGATTCCTGTATTGCGTGTTAGTGCTGGATTGATAAAAAATGACAAGATTATATTATCTTTTCATAAAGCACTTTTATGTACATTATTTCACAAAAACAAAAGAACGCAGGCCTAAAAAGAATTTGATAAACTTTGTAAATTACACAACTTTTCTGAATATTTTTAAATCATAACCAAATAACTTTGTTTGGTTAAAAGAAACCAAGTTTTATCATGTAACTCACTCAAGCAATCATTACGTACCAAAGCTAACGAAAATAAATATTTTTCAACATTCAACAAAGTTGGTTCAAAGAAAAAAGTATTCGCAATTCTTGGCTAACCTTTTTGAATAAATTCTAACGCTTTTTTTTGTTATGAAACGAAGTTTTCATTCGCTCCATGTATTTTTGTAACCGTAACCTTTTCTATTTCAAGTTTGCGCCTTACACAATTCGTTTTGACGGTAGAACGCGTTTTGCTAAGTCGTTTTTTATAGGCGCTGTGATTTGTTTTAGGTCGCTTGGTCGTAGCTTTTACCTGAAACCGTGCATTATTTATTAGCCATTTTCTTTATAGGTATCTGAACATCTTGGTATTATTAGAAATTTGGTTGTGAGTTATACAATACAGGTAGAGTAAAGCAAATATCAACGATATTTTACATAGGATTTTTTCTAGTGGTTCCTTATAAAATCAAATCTCGGAAAATAATCTATTGAAAATACGAAACACACAGTGCCAGCGAAGTCATAGACCTTAACTAAGTATTTAACTAAACTACTTATTTCAATAAATCGTCTAAGTACTCAAGTATATCATTATGATCTGAAACTCACAAACTATTCGATACAGAGTTCACGGTGGTTGAAACTTGGCATAACTATTAAATCTATGATAGTTATAAGTTCAGCTTAATAGATTAGTTTCAGTTTCAAACGCGTAATTAACAATACAAGTTTAGTTTTCAATATACTTGTTTAGAAATATAGATATTAGTTTATAGTGAGTTTGTGGGCCTTCGTATGTTTGAAATATCGGTTGTACAACCTTTTGTGATGCGATGACCGGGTAAAGCTATTGTTACGGAATGTCATGTTCGTCTCTTCTATACCCTTCAATGGATTTTTCCATGTAATTTTAGTATTGCTTTATTTATTACTTTATTGTATTGCTTTGATGACTTGATGATTAGCATAGCCTCATACCCGTAGATAATTTCGTTACGGGGCTCGCTTACGGGATGATTTTTGAAAATAAAAATGCAGCTTTTGTTTGTCTTCATGTTAGATATCTCGAAATTGGTACCAATAAAATGAATTGCATTATAATGATACTATCATTTGATGTTCTATGACCACAGAATTCGTAATAATTCTATTACCCATTCAAGCAGATAAATAACCGATATTTCCTCAACACAAATATTTGATCAGAATACCGAATAGTGGACAGAAATAATCGCTACACAGGACCGACCACAGACGAGCAAACAACTCCAAATATTAAATACAAATAACAATATAGAAGTGGTATAGATTTCCATTGAGAATCGCTTGCTAAATTGAATTTTCATCGATAAATAACGAATGAAACGATCCAATAGGAACGCTTTGATTTGATTGAATATACCATTTCTGAAAGGGCTTAAGTCCTGTCTTTGTATTGTGAGATGTGTCTCTTAAGAAATTGCATAAACCCGTCAGACATTTTTTGCACAAAGTCGTACAGCTCGCTCTCGTATCTTCAATATTTATCATTATTCTTTATGTAATATTAATAAAATCTCAAATAATTAAACGTGCTATCCTTCCCCATGATACACTATATCTATTCCTAAAAACAATGAAAATCCGTGTACTCGTTTTTCAGTTAATCGTGGACTAACAATCAGACGCTTTGATTTTGTTTTAAAATACGAGTACGTAAGTGATATGTAAGTAAAGCATTAACACCAATCAGAAGACTGTGTTTGAAGAGCACTGAAGATTATGGAACTCATTGAATCGTATTGAATCATACATTATGCTAACAGAATGCTTCGGCAGGCCTTGGGCTTGCCTCGTGTCTCCACACACACGCTACACGTGGCGAATTTCAATTACCATTTGTTTGTAATAAAGCATTGAACATTGGTAATCACTGAAAGTTACTGCTCTAGTAATTGTCGAAAAATGGTTTATCAGTCTGTTTAATTCAAGTTTTACAGTTACAACCCAAGAAGGGTATGCGGGGTTAAAACTGAGTTACTATTATTATAATCATGTCTGTCTTTTTTCCTATGTTACAATAATATTGGTTAAGCTTTTTAACTCAGCGGCTGAACCAATTAAAAATAATTTTAAAAGGCTACATTACGGGAAAGCTACATACTTACCATCTATTAAAATTCATAGTTTTCAAAGCTTCGTATGTTATAAAGGAAATCTACTTGATAAGCAGTCTCTATGGCAGTAAAAATGAGGTAGATCGAACTAAAAGATCGTATCAGCTGAAAAATAAATTCTCAATGTCACTGTAAAAATACTAACAAACTTTGGTCATCGAAGGTTGACATCAAAGCACTCTCGGGCACTTCTCACCGTCTTGAGTTAAGCTGACCTCAATCTAAGAAAAAGATGGTCTTATAAAATGTCTCCTTTAAGGCTGTGTTTTTAACTGAAATGTGCGAGGCAACGAAGTGATAACGAGGAGCAATACCATTAAAAGGGATAGGAATGTTTTCAGTTTTGGATAAAAAATCAAGATAACTTAACAGTTTAAAACATTCAAGGGTATGAGGATAAAAAATCCAAAATTTTTCAAAATAATGTACGCAGCTGTAACGTTATGCGACTTAGCAAAAAAAAATAAGAGAGTATTTTCAATATACCAAACGATCAATATTAATAATAATTCAATTGACCAGAGATTTATGTACCAAATGGACAAAAAAAAATTAGAACACCCCATTTATTTAGTACATAACGGTGTTTAGCACAGCAAGATCCTATCGATGGAAACTTTATTTCACTTCGCACATCTTCAGTGAAAATACAATCTTATTCCAGTTCCTTTGAAGGGAGGCTTTTAAAGCGATTAGTAGTGCATTAAGTGGCAGCCGTTTAATTACGGCTAAAGTAGTTTAATGGGTAAACGTTGAGTTATCTGACGGTTACACGATGATACGTATACGTATAAGCATTGCTGCAATTTACTTAGACGCGTCGGTAGTTTAGCGGTGCTATTTAGTAGTTTATTAAAATGTAAAGGTTGTTTAGTGTTTTAGTAAACTGATAGTTCATAGTTTGAATTTTTTGTGCCTCATATATGAACTGAGTAACGTTGTCTTATAGTAACTCACGTTTTTATATGCAAAGGTGTATTACAAATATATCTATACTAATCTATACTAATATTATAAAGCTGAAGAGTTTGTTTGTTTGTTTGTTTGAACACGCTAATCTCAGGAACTACTGGTCCGATTTGAAAAATTCTTTCAGTGTTAGATAGCCCATTTATCGAGGAAGGTTATAGGCTATATATCATCACGCTATGACCAATAGGAGCATAGTACCAGTAAAAAATGTTACAAAAACGAGGAATATTTTGACCCATTCTCTCTTATGTGACGCAGGCGAAGTTGCGCGGGTCAGCTAGTATTAAATACATTACAAGTCATTCCATTTTATTTTGGTGCTATGTTGGGAGCCCAAAGTTTTATAATATATGTGCTAGTACGTTAGTAAAACACAGGCTAATTTTAATTATAAGAGAAGTTGGTAAACCTAATATCAATTTGTTTGATCCAACAAGAGCTCTAACTGAAACCACAGAACTGTAAATTTTACTAACGGTTTTTAAAACTATTTCACTTATGGAAAGGCCCGATTTCATAATATCAGAATCCATTCAAGCTAAGATATCGTATGTTTTCAAGTGCCTATTCTATGCCAAGACTACCGCAGTGGCAAGCCAAAGAAATTATTTTATTTACATATTGCAGCCGCATAATCCATCTTGTGCTAATCAACACTATTTAGCTTTGCAAATGACTGTAGACATTGCGTGTTGCTAGTGTTGCCAATTATAATTCATTGATTGGGTATTAGTGTCGTTCTAAATTAGGTGTTGCCAATTTATGAGCATTTCTTCTGCTAAGATATGACTGTTTATTATGGTCCACGCTTTGTTGTTTTTTATTCCTTAGCTGTCTCGAAATATGCGATATTTTTTATCATTTTTCACAAATGGGGTTTGCCTACGAGTTTGTCCATAAGAAAACTTTTCTTTGCTTTAACACAACAAACCTGTGAACACTGCTTTGTAGTAAAATAATTATGGATAAATTACCACAGTTAAAAAATTAACATGTTTATAAAAATCGGAATCCCCATTTCAAAAGTCACCCCGTGATATTATAGTACAGATACAAAGCTTTTAATACTTATATTCAATACTCTAGCCCTTTACCGTATTTATCAATAGTAGTCTCTCAATTCTTCAAATTGCAACCCCTTTATTAAAAACACAAATAATCTATATTTAGCACTCCAACAATACCAATAGTATCGAATCCATTTGCAATATTAAAACCTCGAAAATTCTATTGGTTGGAAATAAAACTGTCGGTCGTACATGACGAAGAGATTCAATTCACTAGCGACACCTATCGGCTTGATACGTCAGCGAACCACATGTGCTAAATTGTATTCAGTCTATGCGGTATTGAAAGTTCCAATACTAAGAAGATATTATTATGCTCGTGGAAATGTGTGAGTAGTGTTAATCATAGAATATGAGGTTGGTGTTTAGATATAGCGTTAATATTTGTGGGAAAATGTTAATTGTAGTTACAAAATTTTGAAAACATGTTTTTGTTAGTGTTTTAAAGTAATAGGTATAAAGAAAGCTTATCTTATCACTTTACAAGCGCCTGTTGTGACCAAGAAAAGGGCGACTGATGATTTAGTCACAACGTATTATTAGTAGGTAGCATTTTTTCAGATGCTATGTGAAAAAAACTCTGGTAGATATTTTTTTTTTAATTTAACCCCACAGCAGCTGTATATCAGACTAATGCATAATCACATTGTAAACCAAATAAAAATCTATTCAAGTCAATTCCTATATCTAACAACAACACATTAAACAAGACTCATAACTTCATCTAAAACACAAACACCAAATAAAGCTTCGTACAAAAACAGTTGTTTCAAACATTAGTATGCATTGCAACAAGTTGCAGTCCATCAAGTATCACCACAGAATTCTAAAAACGTCCGCGAAGCGTTACTTTAAACACATTTCATCCTGATTTACTCGTGACCTCGGCCAGGAAACGTCCCGTCCTTGCCCTATTTCCACTTCTTCTGAACTGTTTGTACTGCTCTCACACTGTGAGCGCTGTTTGAGTGCCCACTTAGTTTTGATACTGTATGAGTGATATATTGCGATTTGAAAAACTCGTGGCTTAGTTAAGCACAACCGATCGATCTCTGAGGTTAAGCTACGCTTGTCGAGGTTGTTCTGTGGATGGGTGACCATCTTAAACATATCGAGTTTTTCCATGTTTCGGAAGGCACTTTAAATTGTGGGTGTCATTTTCAAAGATCTTTGACAGTCGTTAACAGTACTCAGAAGCTTGAAAAGTCCGCCAACCATGAGTGTTACCGAAGGGTATCGTGTTATAAGTCAGGTAATTGAATAGTGAGATAGGCAGTCGCTTCATGTAAAATACTGGTATCCAGCTACATCAGGCGAGATTGGAAGCCGACTCCAACATAGTTGGAAGAAAGGCTAGGCTGATATATGAGTGATATACCTATTGTAAGACTATTGACCATCAATCTTTGTTTTAATTTTATCGCTAATATTTTTTGTGTGTCAGCTCGTGATGTGTGAGTGTTTATGGCCTGTAGATGTTTCGAATATCTTTATGTTCATTTTATTTCGTTAGTCAATCATTCCGATGACAGATTAGACAGTAGGTAAGAATTATTAGCAGTTGAATGCTAATGATTTTCTATTGGAGAACTTTTTCCGAAAACTAAACAATAAGTTCTCCAATAGAAATCTTTAGGTTTGAGGATTGTTTGGTTGATCGTAAGTTAACATAGAACTAATATCAAGTATAAATCACATTTAAGCTTACTTTTTTATGAGGTACAACCTCAACATTAAGTTGTTCACCACATAGAAATCAAAATACAAACGTCTATATACTAGTACATCTTCTGCTTTCTTTGTTTTACAACGTTTTATTCAATAAAAATAATGGAACAGCATTTTTATTATACACTATTTTATTTCCCTTTTAAACACACCTACTCGAATTTGTTGAAACAAAATTAATCTCCCCAAAGAATGTTAATAGCTACCGAATAGAAATATTTACGCGAACCCTTTTGTTTGAAAAATACATGATATGGGCTACTTTGCCATTCGTCCGGACCCTCTAGATCCTATTTTATTGACTCCTAAAATACACATTTGCATAATCCCAAGTCTTAAGTATTTTGCCCAAGTGCGTTCCTTTAAGCTTCGATATAGTTGCGTTTTGAGTGTGACTTTGCTAACAATATGTTACTTAGAATAATCTTTTACATTTCTTTTCATACAGTGATTTAGACATCAAATAATTTAATAAAATATGTTAATATTTCATGGTCACATTTCCTTGAAATTAGAATGTGGTGTCTCCTCTTTTCCAAAAGAAGAGTGATCTAGAGTTTTACGATCAAACAACCAATAGTCACTATTAAGAAGTTCGTGTCTTATGTAAACTATTTTAATATCCTGTAATGATAAATGTTAATTTTAAAATTGTCTTTGAATTTACCTACTCTATTACTTAAACTTCTCGCACTTCAAGAAAAGGAAAAAACAAACAATTCCCAGCCATTTTATCATCCAGAATCTCTTCTCAATTCCCAAGAGAACCTAGAACCTAGACTACATAAAATAGTTTGCTTGTTTATCATCAAGTCGGACGGCTTAATAAAGGAAATGGAATATAAAGCCGTCTCCACATCTCGACTCAAGCGACTGTTCAAATGAAAAGGATCTTTACAAAGGGATCTGTTTTTAGAATTTCGTGACAAGTTAGCAGAATAAAGGGTGAAAGTGTACCTACGACTTATAATGTACCTATATGACTGGAAAGAGGCTTGGGTTTAAAACTTTGACTGTATAAACGTTTGAACTTGCTGTTTAGTTTTTGTTACTAACCAATTATACTGTCCTACTGCGGCGTGGGTCTCAAGTGTTCGACTTATATGAATGATTTGGCTGCTAAATTAGCAAACAAACTTAAGATCTATTTAAAGGTGCGTTTTTTTTTCAAGTTGTTTTCCTTCACAGTTCTCTTGTTAATTTGGAATGTACAATAATATTTAGATGATGAAGATGTAAAAATGTCTTTCTTTTTTTTGGTCCTGTTTTTGATTTCTGAATAGATTCGAAGAAAGAAGAAATGGTAATCAATGACATGAGGTCTACAGCTACCAATAACAAAGCATGTGGGCGGTGTCGTGGTTAAGCCTTTTAAGTTATAAATAAAAATGGAAATATAAATATCTTTATACGCGAACCGTTGACCAGTTTCCATTGAAATAAATCCAATAATAAATATAAATGCGTCAGTCAGTTGCAACGGAGCGGAATGGGCGTATGAGTGCCCATTAAAAATGCAATCAGCCAATGTTTTTGTTGACTGTTCCCGACATTACGAATATTGCATGCGATGATCCGTTTTAAAGCAGAGAAAATATCATTTTAAGCATAATATTGGTTATTACAACCTCATTTTTGATGTTTTTATTTTAAGAAATTATAACTGTATTCATTTTTATACTCGGGTACTGGAGAGAATTGACATGGTTGAATGGAAAGTCATAGGTGTGATGACATAAATAAAAATAATTAAAAACAGATAAGCAAAGTAGGCAATAGCGAAGATTAAAAAAAAGACTATAATACCTTTGCCCCTAGTAATAGGCCATTATAAACACAAACAGGACACGATCACTACTTCGCCGTCATAGGTTTTCTATCATTTCCTCGTAACGCTGTTATCCAATAAATACAGGTTCCTGGTAAATGCATTTCAAATTCGATTCAATACAACGTGTGCGTTTGACATCTATCCCTTTACGCCCGCCCGCGTTTACTTCTCTTTCAATTACTATCAACGCTTAGGTACAAATAGAAAACGCGTGATATTGTTAAACCATTGCGGTTTCCTGTGAGTGGAAATACATAATAATATTGTCTAAACATTCGAGTTAATTCACCAATTTGAGCGCAAGTTTTAACGCTGACTTCTCCATAGTTACATAACGTTATTGGAGGTATTATTTGGACAGACATTAATTATTAAAATAAACAAATAAAATAAATGTAATTCGTTGATGTCCCACTGCTGGGCAAGGGTTTCCTCCTGTAACGAGGGAGGAGTTAAGCCTTCAGTTCACCATGCTGGCCAAATGCGGGTTGGGAAATTTGCATACCTTCAACAACTGTTCTAAGGAACTCCCAGGCATGCAAAGTATGCATTATGTTTTCTTTCACCGTTGGATTGCATGTGATAATTATTTCTAATAGACACATAACTTCGAAAAAGTCATTGGTGTGAAGCTTCGTATACAAACCTTCGTCTCCTTGCGTGGGCGGCGCAACTTAAACCACTCGGCTATCACTGTTCTTTACAAACTACGTAGATATTTTTCAGAGTCACGTCAATTTTCCAAAAAATCTCGAGACCGTAGTAACTAAGTTGTGTTCAATAGAATCATCGCTAAATGTGTTCCACCGGTTTTGAACTATACTTAACTCAATCAAGTTTCAGTAAGTGCCTCTTACAAGTTGAACATGTTTGGACGTTTTATGTAGTTAGGTTAAATCTTTTGTTAGTAGGTTAGCGTCGGCCAATATTTGATTCTTTACAAGTTTTTTCTTTTATTAAGGTGGATTATTGATATCAAATGTCTTAATTAATTACATTTGATATTTTTTTTCAACCATCCACACAAAATCGACAAAAAACCAGCTTAGTTTTATATAGTTTTATTAGTAGCATAGATTAGCCTAATAATAGCCTAATTAACATGAATATAATAAAAAAATACTGTCAAACAATGAGGCCTTTGCCTGACAGAATTTAATTTTCAAATTAATACTTTCCTAAAGGGTCTTACATTTTTAGAATTAGTTTTTATATTAATTTTTTATAACATAACAGGTCACTGAAGAGGTTGACAACTGTAAAGCGATGCAATTTAACAAACGAATGATAAACATTAAGATTACTGATAATTTTCTGACACACAGAACATGAAAAATAACTTTATCTGAAAAGTGAAAAAGTGAATTTATCTTAAATCCTAATATTATTCACTTTTCTACGAAAAAAATATAATCCTCTCCGTCAAAGAGTCTTCAGTGAACTCGTGACTATTGAAATTTGAAGTCGATGCGTCTTTTATACCAGCTCGGTGACATTTGAACGAGCTTTATGAAAGGGCACCCGTGAACTGACTGTAAGGTACTGCATTACTACAGCTTGACTGAATAGTGGAGTTTTTATCTACTGACAACGATTCGTGTTATGATTCAGTAATTTTAGTTTTGAGTTAGTTTTGTAAGTGTTAAGGTTTGACTTAAATAGATTTTGATAGTTTTGCTACGTACACGTTTAATACTGGAAGTTTAAAAATATATATTGCTGACATTCTGCAGTACATTCTTAGTAATTCTTAGTTCGTTTTTTGGAGTGTTACATTGACATGAATTTCATCGAACAGGGTCGGAATTGTGATAGGTCATGTGTAGGCAACAACAGCGGCGATTTCATTCCTCAGATTGAATTCTAATAACTTATAGTTAACAAAAGATAAACACATTCAGTACCGTAAATAATAATAGGCCCTAAAATTCATATCAATCATACCATTTGACTAAAATACTGAACTACTTAACTAAAACCTGAAACTTAAACCACAAAATTAAAAGAAAAACTCAACGTGTACTAAGAACATGTGATCATAATATCTCAGCTTACAAAATTAAAAGAAAACGAACAACATTTAATAGAGACAAGCATACGGATATGATGTAACGATGCGACGGCACCAAAGTTTTTGGGTCAAGTGTAGGCGACACTAACACGAAACTTTCAGTAGGAATAACAAAGTTCTGTCGCAACTTGACGTGGCTCACGACACCGGAATACAGCAGGTGATTGAAGAAGATTTAATACAATATGCAGTTGTCAGTTCTCGGGAAAGTACTTTTTAAATGCAACTGTCGTTATTTGGTATAGAGACTTGACATTTTTTGGAGGTCGACTTACGATATGAAATACTAGGAACTTGTATATCAATTATACCTACTAGGTACTTATTATCATAACAATATAACAGAGAAGTGAATGGATAATGACATAAACATAGGTAGAAATAGTTAAACTGTCATGATATGTTACTCAAAAATTAAATGGGACTAAACAGTAGATAGAAGAAGACATGAAATAGAAGGCTTGAGTTGGATACGCTATCTTCTTCTTCGACTTTTAATTCTCTAAAGCGTTAGTCTTTTTAATTAGGGTCTAAAAACATAACACAGATGAAAAAAACAGCTAAACAGTCTCTCACAGTCGACGTCATTTATCAAAAGAACCTCAAATAAAACTACACAAAATGTGGATGGACAACACGCGACGCGAGCACCCGTCACTGCACTTAACAACGTCAGAGCATCTTTCACGAAAGTGATGGATAGCCAACTAGGTCATTGCCAGACACCCTGCAGAACTATGCAGTACATAGCAGTTTTAACGGACATTCAGTAATGGTTCAGGGTTACATGTAATGAGCTGAAAGTGCTTCCTCAAATTGAGTTAGTTCACTGGAACCACTTTCCTGGTCATTGGATTATTTTGGACGTAAATCTAGCGTTTTCAACAAACGTGGTTTGTAAGTGTAGTAAATGTCTGCTGCTTATTTTATTTTACTTATTTTAGTTTTATGGTTTACCCGTTGTTATTTTTTTTCAATGACTATACTTTACCCGTTATTTGTAAGGTTGTTTAGCACATCGTCTAACAGATTTGCATCGGTCTGAGCATCAAAGTATTTTGAAAACATTTATATCATTTTCAACGAAGCAATAGATTTAAGGAATTCCATCGATCAATTCGTTCCCACAATAGCTGATAATAATGTTTGACGTCTTTTACAGAAGCGTTGAAGCTGTACGGCGAGAGACTCTCAGAATGGGAGAGGAACGAGATCAGGAAGTACCCGGAGGTGTGGTTTCTGGGTCTGGAGGCCAGCAAGGTCCAGGCTAGATCCAACCTGCCCAATAACTGCGGCTTCGACGACGAGAACGGTAGTTATAACAAGGTGAGGAATATTTTTTTAACAAGGGTGATTTGGTATATGATCAGTGATTGATGAAAGTAAAAAATAATCAATTCTTATAAAACGATTTAACGTTATTACCATGTAACAACTACTGCGTATTACGACTACTTCATTCGACAAAATTATTGTACTATTAAAATGTAGCATTGTATTTTAAAACTGACCTTTCTCCTGAATTACTTAAAGTTTAATGAATACTCAAAAACGTATCTGTACTTGATTAAAATACCGAAAATCCAGCTAAAAAGAGAAAACCTTAAAAGAATATAAATTGAAAAGTATTTTACACGAAAAAAATTAGCCTTAAAAACCCTACCTGCCGAGTTTTATTGAAACAGTAAAACGAGGAGTAAAAAAAATTACTTTGGCTGAATGCTAAGTAGATGTCGAGAATAAAATTGAAAGAACGATATTATCCCAAATTAATTGGGCGAGGGCTAAGCGTAAATTATATTCCAATGATTTTTTAGAGCATAAAATATTGTGGAGGGTTCGTAGGCTGGCTCCGGAGAGATTCATGACCTGAATTTTATATTCTCTGGTATCGAGCTACCTGAATTCTCATTTGGCTTTCAAAATTCATGTGTGGTTACCTTAGGATTTAAAGGAATACGTAAGTATTGGGTATCGAGTTTTACGTTTGCTGGTTGATCGAAACATTTCAGGTTTATGTCTGGATAGGGAATAGGAATCTTATCAAGTTTTAAGTCAATTTATTGGTTCTAGATCTAATCGTTTACATTTACTTATTTTTTTGTATTTAGTATTGGATTAGGCTTTTATTTCCCATCTCTCTTGATAGTGAGTGACAATGAAGACGAGGATGTTACATATCCTATCTGAGGAACACCCATTAATGTTGCTCTTTATCCTTCAAAATATACAAGCGGATTAATTTCAGTTTTAATAAATACCAATAAACAAAACGTCTGTTTTAATTTCTGTTTGTTAGTAGAAATCAAATATTCTGTCAAAATTCAAGCAAAGAGACATGGCTTCTAAATTAATTCTACCTTATATTTTAGACCCTTTGCTTGTACCCATTTGCGCTGACAGATACAAGTTATTTCAATTAAACTAAATTTGGAATGTCTTAATTGGGTCCGAAATATTATTACGGTATGATTTGACAAGGATTCAACTTTTAAGTTACTTGGCCTGGATCACTGTAAATGGTTGGTTCATAAGATATAATGACATGGAACGTTCGCACCTACTAAGATACGAAGCTTAAGAAATCAGACCCTTTATTGAAAATTCTTGTAACTTACCTAACTGGAGATACCGCTCGTGTAAGGGTCGGTTAATATTTGACGTAAAATGCGCCGCGTATTATCGGCAGCGTAACGTTAAGAACAGAGAAATACATATTAACACCTTCACCTTTACACATTTAATTTACTGATAATGCGTTGATGCAAAGACTAAACTTTGTAACATCTTCAGTTAAATGTGACCCGACCCTAATTGCAACACAGTGATAAAATAATATATATCCCTTTTGTATATCCTAACAATTCTTTAGAATCGTTGTTAACGTACTCCAAACCTCGACCATCAGACCGTGAATGGATCCCATGTTAAACAATACCTCTTTTTTCTCATTGACAGCAAATCCATGACCACATAGCCTACAGGTACGAGATCCTTGAAGTAATCGGCAAGGGTTCCTTCGGCCAAGTCATCAGGGCGCACGACCACCGCACCGGCAACCAAGTGGCCATCAAGATCATACGCAACAAGAAGCGCTTCCACCACCAGGCCCTCGTCGAAGTCAGGGTCCTCGACCATCTCCGCCTGAAGGACAAAGACCAGTCGCACAACGTTATCCATATGCTGGATTATTTCTACTTTAGAAACCATTTGTGCATCAGTTTTGAACTTATGAGGTAGGTTTTGCTTTGGTTTTTTATATCATCATTTTTACCTATCATAAGCATCATTACGTATGCAGTCTTTTAAGCACTTTACCTATGTTTTACCAGGTTTTGTTGCATATATTACTGAATATATTCGAAATATTTTAGGTACCAAACTTCTGGTTACTACTTAAAAGATTTTAACAGTTTAATGGAAAAATTCTCAGCCTCATTCGACCCCTTTGTTAATTGCTGGGGGAATCCCTTCGGATTTTCCTGGGGGGAGGGGGGGAATTCCCGTCTATGTGTCATTAATAAATCAACCCGGTAGCTGACCATCTGTTGCTTGGGTGGAAAGTCTTTGGAACCTTTAAATCCTATCTTGTGGCCTGATACGACCCTGAAGCCTTCATGCCAGCACTACTATTAAAAATCTGTAAATTGAAAGTAAACGTAACACAGTAATAAAACATAATGTAATAGGTTTGTTTGTTCATGGAACTTAATTAATTATTTCCTTTCAGTATCAACTTATACGAACTCATAAAAAAGAACAACTACCAAGGCTTCAGCTTGAGTTTGATCAGGCGGTTCGCAAGCTCTCTACTACGATGCCTACGATTGTTGGAGGCAGAGAACATCATACACTGTGACTTGAAACCGGTGAGTATTATGTCGGCGACTGTATTATATATTCCGATTGTTATATCGTATTATTTAATCATCTGCAATAGACGTATTCAGGCCAATGATGATGATGATATCTTATTAGACCATATTAAGTCCCTAACCCGCACTTGACCAGCGTGGTAGACTCAAGGCCTAACTCTGTCCTCGTTTGGGAGGAGACACTTGCTCAGCTGTGGTACAGTAAGGGGTTAAAAAAAAAACTATATTAGGGACACATCTTGAATCCAAAACTACTGAAACTAAGTTTTCCGTACTTCATTCAGTCATTTGAAATTCAATATCAAATTTCATCTGCTGAACTCTTTCGTCTAGCAAAGGATAAGACGAAATATAATTGTTCAAGCTGCTCGAATGCCATTGACAGGGCTTAATGACTGTTATCTTAATTGACAACAACTGGTACAGACTTTAAATAAGCTCTCCGAAGCACGAATATGATCAGTTTAGTTTCTGCTCCAAATATAGTGGTGACGCACATCTTCTTTGACTGCCATAAGCACTAAAGAACTATATAATACATAACCTTTTGTAAGAAACAAAATTAATTCATTTTCCTAATTTTCCAGGAGAACATCCTACTCAAGGCGCGAGGCAGCTCCTCCATCAAGGTGATAGACTTCGGCAGCTCGTGCTACACGCACGCGCGGGTGTACACCTACATACAGTCGCGGTTCTACCGGAGTCCTGAGGTCATACTCGGCCTGCAGTACGGCACGCCCATTGACATGTGGAGTATGGGTAAGTGTCACTTGACATCTATACTGATATTATAAAGCCGAAGAGTTTGTTTGTTTGTTTGAACGCGCTAATCTCAGGAACTACTGCTCCGATTTCAAAAATTCTTTCAGTGTTAGATCTTCAGCCTTCCTCAATAAACGGGATTATCGAGGAAGGCTTTAGGCTAAATATCATCACGCTACGACCAATAGGAGCAGAGAACCAGTAAAAAATGTTACAAAAACGGGGAAAATTATGACCCAATCTCGTTCCATGAAAGTATATTTGGACCAAAAAACATCAACGATCACCACAAATTTTCGTTTCCAGGAATTATTTTTATATCTGCACGCCATTTTTTCCTGAACAAGAGAGCTTTCCGTTTTGGGTTCATGTCAATACGTAACACGAAAAAATCTGAAAAATAAGTAAACAATGTTTTCGTGAATGCAATAGTCGATAATATAATTAACGATGCTGATAAATAAAACGCAAGGAGTATTAAACTCCAATAGTTACAATACTACATACTTTATCTGCAAGTATATTGATATTATTTATGTTGTCTTAGCATTAATGTAAAATTGTATAATATTTTCTTTTCATATTATGTACACATGCTTCAACAACTAGGTTAAAGACTCTTACGTATTCACAACACCATCATCTCAAATAGCCCGATTGCTAATAAAATTAAAATCACTACCGACATTCTTCAAGTAAATTACTTTTTACAAGTAACTGTGTTACATAATTTTAATAACGGCGGTAAACACCATAGCGCAAGATTCCTAAGTAACCGTCGAGAATTACTGAAGTATGTTGCTTGCCGTAAAATTGACATCGTTTTACTGACCGAGTTTATAAACATGTTTGGAGTTAATTATTGGCAAATAATTTAATTCCTTAAGGGAGCTAAAAGCTTAGTTAATAATAATGGCCGCGCGGATCGATCCTTAGGTTAAGCTACGCTTGCAGAGGTTGTTATGTGGATGGGACCATCTTACACATATCGAGTTCCTCCACGTTTCGGAAGGCACGTTAAGTTGTGGGTCCTTGCTGTAATTTATAAAGATCTTTGACAGTCGTCAGAAGCTTGAAAGTCTGACAACAAGTCTGACCGAAGGGTATCGTGCTATATCCCTAGTAAGCAACTCCGTTGTGACGGTCCGATAGGCAGTCCCTCCATGTAAAACACTGGTATCCTGCTGCATTCGGTGAGACTGGAAACCAACTGCAACATAGTTGGAAGAAAGGCTAAGCTGATTTAAGTAGGTCTTTCCTGTGATTCTTTTTCCGTGATTAAAAAAGACGCTAATAAGTACCTATCGAACAAAGCATGATGTTATATCATCTATTTTCTTGCTTGATTTCGCACACTCTTTCCCATAGTCCCAAAGTCCATCTTTCAACATAATTAATAGCTGACCTCTCAAGCCATAATTATGTAGAAAATGTGTCATAAAATAATTGCGATACGTAACCGAAAGAGGTATTGGGGTCTATCAAATTTTAACAAAGGCCTTACGTCACTTACTATAAGTGTTCTTGAATACTTTCCGTGAGCCACTTCTATTATAAAGAAACTATTGACGATGTGTATGAAACTTGTAGATTTTTTGCTTTTCGAGGAGAAGATCGTTTATTTCGACATCATATATTAATATTCAAAAGGCGTGTTGCCTTTTATGTATGTGACGCTTCAAAACTAACAAATTAAATAGAATTAAATGATAGTCAACAATCATCGTCATATCTCAGCCAATTTCCTCAGAAATGGTAATGAATTTATATTAAAACCTTTCTCATTAATTACTCTGCCTATTGGTGAAAGCTGTTTTGTAGTTTGTATGCTTTGCGAAAAAAACAGTCAGTTTAATGTAGCAAAGATTAATTACGTCGCAATCTACGACCCCGAACTTACTCCAAAAGTATTTAAAATTAATTGACAATGTACAGTCGTGTAATCTTTGTCCTTATTTAATGCTTTAGTATGAAAAGAGATAGATATAGTCAATGAATAAGATTGACATGTTACTCTTACTATTAATGAGCTGATTGTATAAGGCTTAGTAGATCGATTAGTCATCTCACTTTCAAAGTATTGCCGAAATGTTTTGGAGTTTTTGATAAATGAAACTTCATTTATGTACGTCTACTCTCTATAGCATATAAGCAATGAATACTGACCTCTTGCCTTACTTAGATAAGCGGTAAAGTACACGATTTTTGGAAGAGTAAGGTAGCTTTTGGGCCACGGACGAAGGTGCCCTAATTCTACGTAGGGCTTTCTTAATCGTCTGTAATAAATGAATAGCACAAAGTTCCGCACAAATACATCACCGTCTTAGCGGTCTTAATAAATTACGTACCTTTTACCTTTATACTGAAATAAGGATCTAGTTAGTGTCTCTTAACCTCGAAGCACCTTATAACAAGGAAAAGCTTCTACAACTTCATTACCAACGAAACATCACAGAACAGTAATTCGAAGACGTAACCAGCAATAAACCTTCCAAAAATGCGTCATAACACAGCACTTTAACACATCAGTAAACGGTTTTACGCGTCATTCGGAACAAAAACTCGTACAACGTAGAAAGTAATGGAAAGGTGACCTCAGTTCGCAGATATCGAAACATAAGAATGTTGTTTTTACGCAACTTATGATGGATCTTACTCGTTACTTTATGTGTGTACACATTGGATCATCTACTTTTGATAGCATTCGCAAATAGCTTGCAAATATACCGAACTCCGAATGCAATTTGCCTAGACATCGAAATTAATTTTTACACAGAGATAGGATTCTCGACCCTTTTCGAATCATCTGCACTACTTTGCGACAAAAACAGCTTTTCTTAAAACAAGGTATAGAGAATTATGAGCTCTTCTCTAAGTAAAAGTATTTTCCTTGTACTAGGGATAAAGATCCGTGCACGGTGCATTGGCTAATGACGTAGTTCAGAATGCAATAAAATTATAGATCTCAGTGAATATTACCGCGATTATACCGGCAAGAACGCAAAAAAATATTGTAAATGCTCACATACATTAAATTAGCGAGCATTCGCTAGAATATTACAACTTAATTCTCTAACGGATACACCCCATAACGTTACGATTGTTGATGCGATGATGCGTGAAGATGGGAAACAGCTCAACGTGGTCGCGTAGGATGTAAGTGCTATGTAACTACTTATTTCAACATTTAAATTGTTTCTGAAGAGCACACATTCCAAAGGATTTCTTTTACGAAATGACAGTGACTAATGTAATATGCGTTGACAAGTTTCACGTAATCTGATAGCTTTGAAGATTATTGTTGTATTAGATAATAACTCTTTTGTTGAAAGTGTTACATACGCAAGTAATACTAGACTTGAAATAGCTTCAACCATTAATAACGTCACGCCTGTTATATCCAAAGGTGTAGGCATATGTGTATGAAATACAACCCGCTTGTCGCCGTTAGTCTCGTGTGAGACCAAACTTCGGGCTGCTATTGAGGCTGAGAAATATTCTGATATAAATTAGAATAGAATATATCAATAGCACTCCTCCCGACCCGGGAATCGATCCCGGGACCTCGTGATCATCAGTCGTATACATTACTAACCTGACCACAAAGACAGTTACGCTTTAATCCGTATAACTAACTGCAGTTATGTCAGTGACCACATTAACCACTTACTTATACACATGTTATAACACCATCATCATTATTTATATATTCAAATTACTAAACTATAATCAAAAAAGGAAACCTTAATTTATTATATCGAGCCTCTAAGGCGTGTCCTCGCATCCGGTCCGCCTTTCGCTTTCGATTTATATTAACAACTGAATTGGTTCCAGGTTGCATCCTTGCGGAACTCCATACTGGGTACCCACTGTTCCCGGGGGAGAATGAGGCAGAACAGCTGGCTTGCATCATGGAACTGCTCGGGCCACCTCCTCCGGACCTTCTCTTGCATGCCACTAGGAAGAGGCTGTTCTTTGGTAAGCGTTTAATATAACTTATGGTGTCAAAGGCTTGCGTAGTTCTTAACCTTTTATTTAATGGGACAATTCACGCTCTAAGAATCACTTTTGTGTCGCGGGGACTTTAACAAATATACAACAAAGGGCACAAAGTATAACTAGACCTAAAACAACTTACTGGGAATCGAACCCACGACCTCCCGAGACACTGTTAGTGGCGTGGCGACTACTTTAAACACTGCGCCGCGGAATCCGTCAAAGTTATTGTTTGTCACTTGTTATGTAATTTTATGAATCTCAATGATATATTATTGAAGTGGGTCTGTAAGGTGTGACTACAGGTACCTGTCAATTGTGGTTTATGCCTTTCATGACTGTCCTATAAGTAGGAATTTTAAAATGGGTTTGGCTAAGCGAGCAATTTTAATAACGTATTATGGAAACAAAGGGTTCGTAGGAAGCCCTTTCAAAGGAATTTTTAATGCCACTACAATGAAGTACAGAATGAATTATTAATTACATTCCTCAAATATAAGATTTGTTATTGACATTTCTAGTTTTCGTTTCTATGTTAATTATAAAGTCAATGATATTAGGAAGTTATTTCATTGTCGAATTAAAATGTAAAATGTCTTTGTAAATAACAAAGACAGGAAGAGATTCTTTCTACATTTTGTAATAAAATAATCGTTAAATTCGGCCTTTGGATACATTTTTTTTCTTCCTCAGTGGAATCTGAAGTATTGTTTTATGGTTTCTATGTAGAATATTATGTCAATAGCTTAAATAGTATTAACCTAGCCTGAATAGTTACTGTGCAATGTTTGTTATTACTATGAAATAATTATGTTAACTATCTAATTACAATAACTTTTCTAGGCTTCTGTTTTCTAAGCACGAGGGGTAGCCAGTAAGCGTGGTCCATTGAGACGTAGTATTTAAAAAAAAAACTATTGTAACGGTGACTTAAAAGCATTGTTTAGAAACTCGTGAAAAATTGCTAAAGAGTTTTTTAACCATTACAGTCATATTTACTCAAGAAATTCTTCGTCTCTTACCTTTCGTTTGTTTACACGGGATTTTGTTCTTGTTTCTAGATTCCAAAGGCTCTCCCCGCAGTGTGACAAACTCCAAAGGTCGTAAGCGGCGGCCTGGCTCCAGAACCCTCGCTGCTGCGGTACGCACTGACGACCCAGCTTTCCTGCACTTCTTGCATAGATGTCTCGAGTAAGTACCAATAGTTTATATCTTTAATATTTAGTATGAGCAATCTACCAGGTAGTGAAGAGATAGGATTATGATATTGGTTGGCGATAGCACCCGAAGACCCGAACTGAGAATAGGCTTATCTTAAAATGTTTTTAAGAGAGCAACGAACCATAATACTTTCTCTAGAACCTGGTGCTATAAATGTACCGTCTGTGTCCCACAAATAAATTAATTATATGTAGAATCGAACCCTCGTCGCAAACATCATCGATTACATTATCGCTATACTTATTATACCTACTCTAGGAATGCTTCACTTTATTAACAAGTAGTGGTTGTAAAATGCTGTTAAAGTCCTTCAATCAAGCACCTGAAGAAAATACTTCCAGTAAAAAATACTCGCTACTAATTTAGGCATCGATAATTATATTAAATAATCATTGTATAATATTTACAAGTTCATGAATTATTAAACAATTTGTAGTTATCTAATTTGATGTCAATGTAAAACAAATTCGTAACATAGTATTACAACTATTACTACACAAGTAAGATAACTCACGTTACTGTTACGTTACTACATCATTCATGACTGTTCTCATTTGCATTTTATGAATGATGTTGGTACCTACTTGTTCTGTAATAAGTATGTGTGTTGTGATTTATGATTTTACAAGTTACTTTTTTGATGATTCTATTTTGTAAAGGGTTTTGGGATTTTTAAAGTTTCTATAGCGAATACTGCACATTAGATATTAAAAACAGTTTTCCGACCTTTTTTGTTAGTTGTTTTAAAGACTTAAATATAGTAATAGAGATTTAAGCTTTATTTATTGACCATTTCTCTAATCGTGGCACTGTATGAGACACAGAAACATTCACTCATTAAGACCAATATCTAACGGTCATTATATAGGGTAAAGACCCGATGAGCTAGGGGAGGAACAGTACCAAGAAATATAATAAAATACGGGCACTGGCCGTGGTCGCAGTCAGACTGCCACTACGGCTATTGCTTTTGCTAGCTTGTACCGAAACGTTAGGCATTCCAAGGTAAAATGCGTGTTCGCGTTAGTCACCGAAAGTTTTAAAGTTATGAATACCAAGAAATACAACAGAAAAATAAGTATTGCTTCTTATATGCATGCAACGTAACATATCTATGAAAAAGAAGGTTCTACATCATTAATTATCTCTTGCAGCGACAAATAGCTAAAGATTTTCCGAAAAGATAACGTTATCTAGAAACACAATCGTACTATAAACTTTATATGTGTTTTTAATTGTAACTTGTTTAGCATTTAGCTATAAATCTTACAATATCTCCTTTATACATTTACCAGTACATATTGTGAATGTATGGTAATTTCTTAATTACTGAAGGAAAGAAATACAATAGGCTCGTGTTATAGTGTCATTAGCTCGAAGACATATTGGTATAACTTTGTGTGCATGAATATAGCAATAAGTCGTTGCAAAACGCCAAATACAGAAACAACAGCTTACTACAAACAAAGCGTGTTCCGCAAAATATAAGGAACTTACTCTGTAAATTACTCTTAACTAGAGATATATTATAGCAATTGCACCAGTAAGAAGTGAGCCTGCTACATACATTCTCAATTTTATACATTCCATAACATCACGCCTGTTATACCAGAACTACAGCTTCTGAGTATAGAGTTGTACGAAATACACCCACGTTTCGCCATTTGCAGTGTTAGTCCTATGTAATGTTGAGGACACATTACTTCACTCTCCATTGAGAAATATTATAATCTGAATTAGACCAGTAGTATTTTATCCGCCATGACAATCATACCCGAGACCTCATGATACGCAGTCGAATACACTATCGACCAAACCACAGAGTCAATCACTCAATTTAAAATTGAGTTCATTTCCATACAACATAACCAAATCAAAAGTGAAAACGGCAGAATACCAACCCAATAACCTTCCGTAAAGAAGTGAACTATTGAAGCAAACTCGGACGCATTATGAATAAGTGGCGGTATTGTGAAGCATTGTGGAGTGTTCCCACACGACTGCTCTGTACACGAAGTTAATACGAGCGATGGGAAAGCAGATGATTCTTGATCACGCTTACGTAATACTCACGACGTTGGAAGCTATATTTAGCCGTGCTTGGTATAAGAATCAAGTGATGCACAGTAGTTGTTGTAGATTAAATACCAAATATTTGATGGGCTTATTTCACATGATAAAAGTTTTTGTGAGGTAGATAGGGACTAGGCTTCTATTTAGAGCTATTACTATCACTGTCACATGTTTAGTTAGGCAGATTGCCATATACACTTTAAGTTTGTCAACAGTTTAGACACAACAGATTGGACTAGGCTACTTACGGTGACGTGTTTACAACGTAAAAGCTCACTACTGTTTTCTGTATAATAGTTGATATAGTGATGGGTAAATAAATAACAAAATATATAACATCATTATTTGTGTTCGGAAGGTTTGATTAAACGCCTCCGTACTTCGGAAGGCATAAAAATGTCGGTCGGTAGTTGACTTATGCATCGCTTCAAAGTGCGTTTGTGGTTACGTTACCATCATCATTCAAGTCTGGTTGCTCTTATTTGCATTTTATGATGTGTGTATTAACATGTGTTGAGATATTTATATATGTTAATGTTCGAACTTACTAGTGGTTTAGTAATTTCATTTCATACTTACTTAGGTCAAGGGGGTCAAAACCCTTCAGGCGAAAGATGTCCATGATTATCTTACAAATATTTGTATATAGATTACGTGATAAAACTAAGTTCATTTAAAAATAAATATGATGCCATACATTCACTATAATCGTTGTGCTCTTTGTGTATACTAAAATAAACATTGCTTCTTTTTATAACATCCGATATTATTTTCAAAGACTAGGTTATTGACAATTTGGTAATAAATAACTAGGTAAATAGGTCCAATGTTGTTTGTTATTAAATATTATTTCTACCAATTTCGTTACAGTAAGTGCTTTAATAGATTATAATCTTATTTTGTATATCTCATAATATCTGATTACACGGATATAATTTTGATTATATTTTTATTAACTATGTCAGGTCGTGATGTAAAAAAGCATAGCGAATAGTGTCAGATTTCGAAAACTTTGTATTTTTATTCATAAAGCCTAGATTTGGAAGTAAACCCTGTGCTATATTTTTTTATTACTGCAATTTTGTAATTATTACGAAAAGCTTACAGATCTACGACAAAAAAAATGTTATCGATCAATTTAGTAACTATTTAACAAGCATTTGACATTGAATTAAGCACGAACCTAAAAGAATTATGATCATGATGCAGTCTATTTTTTTTACCGGTCCTTAATCAGAGAGATACAAGACTCGCTTAAAACATTCGTGCCTCAGAGTTCAGCGATATAGGCGAATACCTCCGAAGGTTCTCCAATGACTTTGCATAGTTTAATATAAACATTACAATTTTAAGCGCATAAAAGAAACTTCACATATGCAAAAGATCACCAACTGAACTCGTAAATAACGATATAAATTATATCAATCGACGCGAATTCCTAATACAGCTCACGCAATTCTTATTCATAAGAACACTATCTATGTTAATAAGTTACATAAGGCAAAATGACATCCTCAAAATTTCTTTATCACCAGTTTGTAGCAGATCTTGGCATTTTTAGCAAATATTACGCAACATTGCCATCAAATGTATGCAGAATTTTAGAAGATATTCTATTTCCTAGCATGGCGTGCACGGTTTCTAATTTATATAACGCATCTGTGTTTATAGAAAGTAAACGGAGACTTGTTTCTTTTTCAATATTGTGGTCTGATCAGTTATAGTTAATGTGACCATTACTAGTGGGACAAACTACAGATATCTGCTGCACTGCACTGTAAAAAGCTGGAACACTAATGACCGAAAAAATTGCTCATAACTTGTCCCACCATTCATTCCCCTGAAAGCGGAGTGAGGCCAACTCAAAGTGCGGCATAGTTACCTAAAGATAGACGTACAGTCGAATGCAGAGATATTCCTCATCTTGACGTATATACAGACAGAAAATCTTTTGAGAATCACTTCAATACTGATATTTCTGCAATCGGCTGATCTCTACCTGATGCGGGTTATATTACCTAGAGCGGACCATAGTTACCAATAGTGGGACTCACGGCCAAATGCAGAAATATACCTAAACTTTCGGTTAAGAAAAATATGCTTGTTAGTTCTTTAGAACAGTTTTTGATGCATTTGCAAACTACGCTGGCCGAGTGCGGTGGTGGACTCAAGACCTAACCCCTCCCTCATTCCGGGAGGATACCGTTGCCCAGCAATGGAAGAATAATGGATTCGATTGTTTAATTTTAGACATAGCCTAAAAGCGGGACAATTCCACTCAAAATAGAAAGTATGGCCACTTTACTTATAGTTGAACTTTTATCAGATCTTTGCTTTTCTTCCCTTCCTTATTAAACGTGTGCGTTTCCTCTTACATTTCCTTGTACGTGGCTTTTAGTTAGTACTAAGTGCATTTCTATTGCTTCCTTTTTCATATAACATTTATTTGATTACGTTGATATAAAATTATTTAACGTTTTATAATACGCTACAGCGGTTTATATGGCTATATTTTTATACAATACTTAACGTAAATTACAAATGTTATTTATGAATTTGTGATACATTTAAAGTGGCCAGTGTAATTTTATATGGTTAAGGAATCAATTGAATGCATAATAATTAATCAAATAAATTTTATTACGTTGATAACTCTTTTTTTAATTTGGTTTGCTATTACTAATATATATTTATGCATGTCTAATTACATGCGTAGTTTATCTAGGTGTAAATATGTCGAACTAAATTAAAGAAAAGTAGTCATTTTAAATACAATATTTAAAGGAAATATGATACTTTTGCATCACGGATAGACGTGTGTGACACATCATTCCTTTCCAAGTAGAAGATCGTGACATGCTAATAGCTATCCATTTAAGACTTTCTGTCAATATTGCTAAACATTACTCATTGTATTACTTATTGTTTTATTTATTATGAACTTAATATACAAATTTGTATAAAGGCGGACTTAATGCCAGGGGCATTTTGTGCCAGTCTACCTTAGGGTGATGCAGAGATAATTACCTCATATTTACAATCCTTTAAAACTGGTTAAGTCAACCATATATACCCAAATAAATACATATACGTATGTGGGTAATACTACTGATATAATATCACACCTGATTTACACAAAATTGAAGTCACAGCTGTATGATATACACCTAGTTTTCGCCATTAGCAAATAAGTCCCATGTAATAGGGGCGACCCATTTACCGGGCAAGTTACAAAACTCCGGGCTTATATTAAGAAATATTTCAATATAAATTAGAAATGACTGATAGCACTTTGCCCAACATGGGACTTGACACCTCAAGATTAGCAGTCGGATACACTACCGACCGCGCCACAGAGGCAGCCAAAATAAATAGTTCAAACAAAACTATAACAACTGTTTCTATTACCACAACCTCGCTAATTTGTAACGATCTAACAATGATCTACACAAATACTCATATTTCACGCTAGAAACCAACCAAGTACGAACACAAAAGAAGACAAACATCAAATTAGCCACCACACGTGTAAAATTATTTAATTTGCGTAACAAATATGACATTGTAGACACAGATACATATATTAGACTTTACATTCCTAAGAATAAGGTTGAAAATGAAGATGTATTGGGTAAAGATAGTGTTAGCAATAAAAGCGGAACTTTCTCTGCAAGTTCACACCTATTTGTGGATTCTTAGACTCAAGAGCTACACGGAATGGGAAGCGACGTTTTGTAGATGAATCTGTTCATCTTAAGAAAGGCGTTGGTTCGTGATTTCGGTACTGTTGACAATAGCGATATTTATGCAGTAGAATAGGCATTTAAAATTACGATCACGAAAGGGTATTGAAGACATGGACATAATGGGTCTTTGTTTATTATTGAACGGCTAAAAGATTATTTCATTCAATGTGAGATGAATACCGTAAAGACTATTGTTTACAGTCGATTGTGTTATGAATCTACCGATTGACTTGTACACGTATTACGATCTCAGATGACAACTAGTTTAAGTCAAATTGATGATCACTATTTAGTATATTGCTGTTTTGATATAATGTGTTCATCACTACAATCTAAGGGAGAAAACAATATACAGCATAATGGCATTAAAATAGTGGTCAACTGAGATACGTCAGCTTTATGATTCAACTATTCAAAATACTATTCAGGAACAAACGGCTATATCAAGCTTCAGTTATTTCCAGAAAAAAAACAGAAAGAATATTAGCAAACTTTTGTTGAAGACGAAGTATCAAGTCTTTCAAATATTAAAGTCTGTAAGAAAAGGAAACCAAAGCAGCATCATTGTATAATAACTATATCAAACAAATCTGACGGTACAAAAATGCAGTTATCAGCGTATTCTCATCTGTTATGTCGTAGTGTAGTGGTTGTAAAAACCGCGATGGTTGTGGTGATAACCCGGGAACCTATCACAACGTACTTGTGTCGTCATAGCGAGGTCTTAGTGCTAAGACGTTGCTACATGCTTGGGACTGATGTGTAGTAATGATAAGAGTGACATGTACTGTTTTACAATGTTGAATTTTTCTAGTTTTTGATATCGTTTCTTGCACTCTTAATTCCTCTATCCCTAAATCTTCTTATTAGCACCGGGTCCCCTCCGTGACTAGTGCCGTATAAAATGAATTAAAGCAATGTCTACTAAAAAGTACTATCTAATATCTTATTGTAAAGCGATTGTCTCCTTTCATTCCTGGCACATGTCTGATGACGATGATGTCTGGCGATTGACCGTATATTAATATAAGGTAAATCCTTTAATAATGTATGGATGTAAATGAAGCAAAGGAAGTTATGCACCAAGTAGCGTGTCTCTGCTTACCCTTGGGAAAAAGGGCGTGATTTATGTATGTATTTTATGTATGTATCTCTAAATAACAGTCTGATATAAGTCTTCTGTGAATTTAGTTAGTGATTGTTTTAATGTGAATGATATTGATGACACTTCCCTGCAAAAACATCACGGAAATCGTAAATACGATTAACACGCCTATTCCACACATCACGATCAATAGTCACATAATCGTTTATACATTTGTAAACTTTCGCCTTCAATTCACTAACGATCGCAAAGTCCTTCAGAACCGAATACGTCACAAAACCAGTTTGCAGAGTTCATGCCCCGGGCCTCAGTTGACGGTCGGTTAAGAACATTTCGCATTGTTGACCTTTCGCCCGTGAGAGCGGTGAAAGCTTAGGACGGCAAATACTACTCGTTATATGCGAGTATGTGATAGAATGTTCAATGGGATTATAGGTTTGGAATTTTGTTAGATGACCTTAATTGAATTATGCTGGGATAGAAGATGTTATTGAAAAGAATCGATTGTGTTTTTTTTTCTTTAAATAATTATTTTAGGGTACATTACCGAGATACAAATTACCGCTATAATTTATCTTTTCAACAGCGTTTAAGTGAATAGACAAACTACCGCTTATTGTGTCTCAGAAAAAGGGGATCAGTAAATTAAGTTAAGGGGCTGTCTTCCTGATAAAAATTACGAATACAATTGTCGGTTCTCCGTTAGTAATTCTATATTTTTTAAAATAATAATGGCTTTTATCTATACTTTTTTGTCAATATTTTAAGTATTTTGTACTTAAATTCTATCAAAATAACTTATCGATGGGCAAATAAAGATTGAATAAAATTATAATTGAATTGAAAAACTGCTGAGGTATTCAAAACAAAACCATTCATTAATAAACAATTAATGGCGTGACCTCTGCCTTCGGCGTCATTTCCACGTAATAATTGATACTTTGTACCATACTCGCCATGAACCGAGGTTACATAACAATACTACATAACAACATAATGAATATTATAAAAAGAAAAGTTTATCACATCGCTAAGAATTCACATAAAAATATAACTTTCGCTACGGAACCGATTAGATTTTGTCTTATGGTGCAATCGTGAAGGTATTTTTGTGGAGCAACAAAAAATAATATGTTAACATTCTTTAACTTTTGTTAAAACTTGTAACTAGTTAGTTGTTGAATTTGATCCGAATAATAATGATGCCACTGCCAATCAAAATAATAGCGAACTAATTATTTAATGTGCCCTGGCAACAGGCATGGTAGTAACAGTGATCGCAAAATGCGGTTGCATTACATACCCCTTTCTACACCAAGTAAAACATACGTGATGTTATTGTACAATACATATATAACCTTTTGCTATAAACTGCTTCAATTCGAAAATATCGTTCTACAAATAACTAAAATGTTAATAATACTATTAGTTCAAAACCTGAGTAGAAATTTGGCGACTCCGTCTAATAAAAGCAATATTGTCAATATTTATTGCATACAAAAATGAAGTTATGAATTTTTATTGCTATTTAAATCATAACAAGCCGTTATGAATTTTTATCTTTCTGTTTTGATAAGCGTAAGGGATTTCTCTCTATCTTCCATGGTATGAATCTCATATGGTAGTAGAATCAGCCTTCCCAATCTTCCTCCTCCACTTCGCTCTATTGCTGCTCTCTGTATTGCTCTTGTGTCGCGGGGACATTTACAATCATGCAAACAACGGACACAAAGTACAACCAGACCTGAAGCAATTATTTGTGGATCGCACAAATATTTGTCCCGTGTGGGAATCAATCCCACGACCTCGACCTAAACCACTGCGCCATAGAGGTGGTCAACTCACACTCATCCATACCTATATTTTTGCAGTTTCCATAAAGTTTTCCATATTATTATAACTATATAATAATATGGAAAACTTTATGTATACTATATATATAACTCCTCTGAATCTACAAAAAAAAATATCTTACTCTTACGTAACTAAGGGTTTTACGTAATGTTATTTTTAATCGTTTTATCATTCACTATTCTGTGTGATTGCATTGATTGCCCTTTTCCTTCTTTGAGGTCAATGGTTCGACAATCAACGGTGGCCATCTTTTGCCCTAAATTATTAGAATGGCATGTTTTACGTAATACTAACTCATTTGAATAACAAAATACGTTTATAGAAATACACTTAACATGTAATTAAAATTTTCCCCTCAGGCAATCTCCAGAAAGGTTTAGAAACGCAAATTGTTCTTTTGATTAAAATTATGTGACTATTGAAATAATGGTTCTAACTGGCAAATTTTACGTTATATTCTTTAATGCTTTAAGTTATTATTGTTTATATTAAATTATGAGGCTATGGAAAAAATATTCCGTTATATGCTTTAATGGTTAGTCCTAGCTCGTCTAAAATTTATTGGAAAGTTAAAACGTTTTTACAAATAGCATCTAAAATTAACAAACGAGTCGTCAGTAAATCAAAAATGAGACAAACCTGTCTATAATTGCATTGGCCGTGAAACATTCAAAATGCAAAAACTATCTGTATATATCTATCTCTTTCTAATGAACTATAACAATAACGTTTACCACACGTGTGAGAGATTATAATAATTATACGAGACATGAGAGTTCAATGTCGTGTGCCGTGAAATCTAGGTAGAAGGGTGAAAGTATGAGCATCCTCGACGCGAATTCACTTTCAACATGAATGGAGACCGCTTAACATTTCGCGACGACCAGTTTACCAAATTGACGAGGATTTCGACCGAAAATTTGTTTTTAAAGTGTTATTTTGGAAAATATTTTTACTTCCTTACACTATGTTGTTTTAGTTACACACTTTTAATTCTCATTTTTGTTACGACAATCAAATGCAATATCATACGAATAAATTTAAATTCTAAATATCCTTTTTTGATGCAAATACTTTATTTTTACCGTTTCGAAAAAAAAACCAGTTGGTAGTAGGGACCGTAATACCCATGGTTCGAAATAAATCAAAGATAACTAGAAAATTTCTTTAAAATCTTGTCATTTTTAAACTCATCACGAGCTAATAGAATTTTTATATTCAAAAATAATTATGATGCATAAAACTATCGTTACTTTTATGTTTGCTAGAAAATATTGCAAACATACAAACAATGGACATAAAGTACGTAAATGACAGAAATAAGTGAAATATGTAATAAAATTATAACAGAATGACAAGAAAAAATACAAAATGTTACAGATGCTATGTACAAGTTAACTATTTAGGTTAACGATCAGTTAAGTGTAATTCAATGCGGTTAGTGTATTGCGTGACCACATCTCTTATTTAAGTCCAGCATCATACATCTTCATCATAACTTCGGAAGTGTTACTATGTCACTTTGAGATCTACTTATGTAATAATTAGATTATAGATACATTAGAAATATGTAAAAAGAAAAAAATAGGAAAACTTCATAAAATCTGTTAATATGCACAGTATAAAAGGTTATTGACCTAGCGTCATTCTTGCAATAGTCAGTTTTATGAGACCTTCGTACGAAGGAAACACTTTAGATGTTCTTCTGAACAGCAAATCCGTGAATTTCTCCATCTGCATTTTTAAGCCACCTACCACGTGCTACTGACTTCTACAATCTCAAATATTGCGTAACTTAATCTTCTTTTTTCTATAAAATGGTAGCGATATCTTAACCAATTAACTATTTATCATATGATTTATATGTTAATATAGGGACAATAGTGCCTTAGTTCGAACCATCATCATCATGATTGGCCCTTATCCATCTATTGCAGATGATTCAGATTTAAGTAAGTTCAAAAGCAAGATAAATATTCAAAAGATCAAATCGATAAACGATTTCACGCAGACGTACTTTACATATCCAGATTACAGATCAATAGTCTATTGCAAATCGTACATCTGACATAACAAGCATTCCGATGAGCCGCAAGGTACAGCGCACGCATCATCTAACGCAGTGAAAGGTTACCGCCGAGTCTTGCCGCCAGTGACGTAACCACGCTAATACTGTCGCCGCTGTCGCCGACCTCAAACTATCTGCAGATGCGCAGATAGACGCGTTTTTAGATATAAATTGTGGTTTTTGTTAGACTTGAATAATTCTTTGGTAATTTGGTGTAAGTTACCTTTGGCTATTGTGGTTAGCATGTTTTAAGATGTGCTGTAGAATTGAATAAATATTGAGAATTCGAAAAAAAGGTTGATAAATTCTCGATGTTATTGAAATAGCAGTCAGTTTTTCAGATATCGCGGGTCTTAAATCTGCTCTACTAATTACAGTCGTGTTGACTACTTCGATTCTCGTTCACTACACCTATGCGTGATTTTTAGTCAGCCATAAAACATGCCCGTAGACATAAAATGCAAATTAGCCAACACGAACAAACCAACTGCACAATACTTTATCACCAGCCAACAAAGAAAGTGGCCGAACTGCATAAAACAAAACATTCGGAAGAACCTACAAGTATTGCTAATTTACGACAACACCTTACCTAACTCAGGCACGTAACGGTAAGGAAATGAGAATCAATTGACTAAGCGGTTTCTCTAGCAGCCGTTTACCTAGCATTTGCATCGGTAACTTAGAAATTACTTTGTTTGGACGCCAAATTGGATACGTGCGTAAACGTAGTTAAACACCGCGGAGGGAAATAAGCAATGGATGGGGTGACGTAATACAATGAGAAGGCAACTAAGATGCCTTGATGTCCGAGATTTAAATGACGTCATCAGTAGCTCGATTCTCTACCACTATCGACTACCGACAACCGGCTAGTTATCTAGATGTACCAAAATCTGATTAACGCATCTAACGCGCATTGTGGGAACTATTTTGGCAGGAAATTTAAAGTGTCAAACTTTCCATACTCGATAGTACCGACTGCTGAGAATCGCAATACAGATGATCAGTTTTCATTGATCTAAAAAAAATCATCACCTCGTCTATGAGTGGGAAAATACTGACAAAATGCCTTTGGATTTTAAACAACTAACATCTCCTTTGCTTAAAAAGCTTACTTCGTGTACGTTAATTCTTATCTAACATCATTCGTATAGTAAATCCATTTATTGCTTTACAAGTACAGTCCCTTTACCCTTATAAATAAACAAATACCATTCTCCATTCACCAATCCATTTGTAACAGTTTCCAACATTATTCCGCCATTAGCATTGATTTATTTCACCTGATATGTTCTGTCGTAATAAATTGTGAAGGGAACTATCGTCCAGTCGCCATTGTTAGCTGTTCTGATGGCACCTTCACTTCGCTTGCCTTTGCCTACCATCTGATTAGCACAGCCTGGGAAGCGGATGCCTAGATTGTGCTAATAAATTAATGGATTCCAAGTACTTCCATTCTAAATAGGCTTTGATTTCGCCATCTGGGATCTAGAAACCAAGATTTGATAGATATATCCGAATTTGGCATTATCGGCGCAGTTGTAACGAATGCGGCTTCTATGCAAAGTAAGAGAGATTTGTACTTAGTTTCAGGTTCACACAAAACGTTGTTTTGTAATGTTTCAAGTGACTGCCGAAAATCCTTGGCTGACCCTTTTGATTATTGTGACTGTTACTTCTTTACTTGGATATAAAAGTGAGGAATAGAGTTTACTCGACGTATAAATTTGGCCCTAGAAACTAATAGAAACTGAAGGCACTCCTGCACAGTTTAATAAATAAAAAATAAAAATCGTGAGACAACTCACACACGGTCATTTGATTCTAAAGAGCTTGTACTATAGCAATGAAATAACTGATAAACATACTTATATACTTCTAAATACATACTTACTTATACATATAGATAGATAGAAATAAAGTTATCAGAGCTAAGTTTTTCACATGCCTATTATTATATTCTATTTATATACTTCCCTATATAATAATACTATCTAATCTCATCTTATAAAACATTCGCATGTCTTCATACCACAGTATTACATAACAGAGGCTCAATAGAGTGCGTGTCATCTGAGTCGCTACTGCGCATTATAAGAGGATTAACTTGATCTCATAACTTAATATAAAAGACTGTATGTAGTGAAAGATGTTACTAATTTATTGTAAATTTTCGAAAAATTGTTGGATATTATACAGCAATGGTGCGGTTTTGGTACCACGGAATAATAACTTCTTTTTCTTTATTTTCTCTTAGTGAGTCTCTTTTGTTGCCCTGATAAATACTTAAAACGTAACAATATAAATCTCTAATGCTGACCATAGCCCTCAGACAAAAAGCCCACATCCGGGAAGCAAGCAGAACTTAAATATGCATAATAATAAATAACAATAACAGTGTGTGTTTAATAGACTCTATATACCAAAGTCACCGAACGGCTGATTTAATTTATAGGTAGGTATTTAACAAACGGAATTAGGTGAAATTGAGTTTTATATCTACTACTCTACAATTTCATCTCCCACCTGCTTAACCCAAGTAAATCCACAGCTTGAACTAGTATAAGCCAGCTAACGTAACTCGATTACACAAGCCTAGGTCTTCCTATGACATATGATTAACACGGCTGTTCACATTCGCGGCCCGTCTCACAGCGGTCACGCACCGATGTTGCGACACCCTGCCTTTACATGCTTCCTTGTGCCTGTGCACCTTAAAACACTTTTATATTGACCGACAATTTTTATAATAATTTTTTTTACTACTGACAAATTCAAAATTTAAAATTTTCCCTATCCTAAAACGTTACATTCTTACAATAAAACAATCAATGAAAATACTACCCAAATCTTCCGGCTTCATCGGGAAACAACTAGGAAATAAGCATGCTGTCAAAAGAGCTATAATTGGTCAACTTTATCCGCAAATTTCTGTTAAAATTCTTAATTTTTTTTACGCATTACATCATTATAGAGCGTAAGGAGCTTATATTTGTGGAAATATTTATAAACTATGTTAAAAACAATTACCACTCGTACAATTTTATAAAAAAATACACTAATTATTCGGTATCGTCGTCGTCACGGAACCGTGTCGTCCAGTATAAAAACTCTCAAATGCTAATTCTGTAGATAATTAAAGCGGCTGTTTAAAATATGTGTAGTGATTAGAAGGATGTTTAGTGATGGTAATATGTTCGGTAATTACCTGCGTATTGTGTGCGGTGACAATTGTTGCCGTGACTTACTGGCTCTTATGAAATATACGTTTAACTATTGTTCCTGTGACTAATAAGTAACATAGCTATGAAGTGCCCAAGAGAAAATTTAAGAGAAGAAAAGACTGCTTAGCGTATCCAAGGTGCCTACAGAAGCTCAAACCTTAGAAACCTGTCTCTCTTAAATGTTAAAGGACCAAGATTTTGAAGATCCAAGCGTTCTCTCCTCAAACAAACATAAAGATATTTCCCTTGGATTGAAAAAAATATCCCTCATTCCCAAAACCAAGCCTTGATCCTAAAGAGGTAAGCAGAGAGCAAAGTAATTATTTTTTTACGATACCTGTTCAAAAATATTGTATACAAAGTTAGGAATCTCGAGAAATGTACTTGTTAAATCAATATCTGTATTGCAACATGGCAATTATTTTTATCAATACTATTTGTGGAATTCGCCTTAAAACCAGGATCTCTATCAAAGTCAACAAAAATTTTTAATAACACATAATTCATTGTATCCCGCGTTCCGACATTTTACAAATTAATTGTTAAATGTTCTACAAGGGACAAATATTTTTATATCTTTATCGATTACGACATGTGGTTGAATTATTAATGTGTACTGGGCCCGGCTGCTCGCAAAAGTGACTGTTATCTCCTTGATCCAGATATACTGTGCCTATAATGTTTGGCTACCAGTTGGACATTAAATAACGACTTACAAAAGTATAGAAGAGCTTTTCCATAAAAAAAAATCATTTATTTCCCAAGACTTATTTGATAAGGATTTTCTTTCGGAATTAGGAAGAGGGTAGACCTCGAAATCCCATGCTGAGTTAAGAGGGTTTTTTTTTCGTAGCCTGTTTGAGTGTCCCACTGCTAGGCAAAGGCCCCCCTCTCTTACAAATCTTATTATGGACGGCAAGATCCGGCCAGTCCTTTTTAAATGCGTCCAGGTCATCCCGCCATCTCCGTTTGGGTCTCCCGTGTCTGCGATGACCATCTTCTGGCACCCATGTTGTTTTTATTCTTCTTATTTAATTATGTACTACCTTACTGCGTTTAAATATCTTCTTGAATGTTTGGACGAGAGCAACTTGATTCTTGTTCTAAAATGAGGCAACTGCGACCATTTGTTTGCAAAGTACTGTAATGAAATTTGTTCTTATAAGGCTTTTACAATCAGTGGTTTCACAATTTACAGAATGTCATGTCTTCTCGTGAGAACCCAGGCATTTTTTTTTGATCTTAGGCTTTTATATCCAAGGCCTTTATGCCTTTGATAGGTATTAAAGAAGTATTATTTGTAAGCACAAGTTTCATAAAAACAATAGTTAGCGTCATTCGCAGATAATACGAATATATGTATATTGAACATGAGATTAATATCGCATTGCTGCACCCCGCCACCCCTTACTTACTTTTACACTGAAAAAGGTTAGTTCAGTCAGGTTTATCATGTTGACTTTATCCAGGTTCATTGACTAATCGTATGGTAAGAAGTAATAAATTCCTCTGATTAATAAACTTCGAATCATGCATATTACTCCATAACGTCTTCCTCTACTGTTAAAGTATTTTCCTATATGGTCTTATTAGGTACTTTCTTAAGGATGTTACATCCTCGACTAGTCATATTACGACATTAGTCGTATCATCATACAGACTGACTGTCCAACACATTACGTCAATCGCGATTGAAACATTGACGGTGTTCTCAAGACATGACAATAGGACATTGCACTCAACAATGCACGTCAATCTGATTGGTGATCTAGATAGTGTATTCATTTGCAATTATTGTTATGACATAGTGCTTGTAAGAACAATTGAATCAATAAAATGTGGGTATAGTCTTTTTTAATATACAGAATGAGAAGTCTTCTGTAGTACAAAGAGAATGACATGCATATATATCACGCCTGTTGTACCCAAAGTTACCAGCGGAGGTTACCCGCGTTTCGGCATTAACAATGTTAGTCCCATGGAATAAGGAGTAAGCCTATTGTCATATACTGGGAACGTTGCCGAACGCCGGACTACTATTGAGAATACTCCATTATAGATTAGCAAGAGACCAAAAACACTTCGTCTAGAGAAACATACCTCGGGGTTTGCTCGATCGAGTAAAACCCTGTGTGAGTACGGAGCTTTAAGCTCCGTACTCACACAGGGTTTTACTCGATCGAGCTAAACTGTCGAGTTAAACCCATGGCATGGGCTTTCGTCCACACATTCAGCATTTATCTATCGAGTGAGGCGCACCGTTCAGTATTCACCGGTCCGTTCGAGCCAAAGGATGTCTGTGCTACAAAGGAAACGGTGGCTGTATTTAGCAAATCTCGCAGTTCTTAATTATAAAAGAATTAAAGAAAATGAAAGAAACACCTTTGGAATAAACTCGTAAATCCATTTTTTTATTCTACACGTGTTTTCACGACGATCATCAATGGCGGACTGACGCTCGAATCGCGCCACTCGCGGTTACGTACACACGCTTGAGTCAAGCTCGACGGCTCGCTTCGAGTAAGTGCGAAGGAAATTAGTTTTATTTAATTCCATCGAGCCGGCTCAATGCGAGCCTTCGAGCTGTGAGTTTTGCGGTCCACACATTGATTTTTACTTGAATTCGAGTAATACTATCGAGTAATACCGTGTGTGAGTACCCAGCTTTAGATACAACACCGATCATTCCACAGAGGCAATCTAAAGAATGACATGTACATATATTATGTAGGTATATGAATACAGATAGTGGTTACTACTGGTTACCTAGTGTCACTATGTTCTGAAAAGTTGGAGGGCCTCGGTTTCTCACAATTTTTGTTTATGTTTTTTACATGATGGCGACTGCTTTCATGCACTTGGTTACTCTCACAGCAAGTTTTTTTTATCTTCAAAAAGAACCTCTAGTCTCTTTACTACGCCTACATATTGTATGTCCATACACAGGATACAAGCCGACCATGTGAGCTCCATTACCTTCCATTATATATTACACTTAATAAACCACTTATTAACTCTATCGAGAAAACAAAATCATGTGCAAAAAACATTTCGAATAATATTGCAAACTAAACAGACTGTACACTGTAGACGGGTTTCCGTTCAAACTAGTATATTTCGCAAAAGGAAGTGTTCCGATGTAGATTGCTAATATTGGCCAATCTATACTAATATAATAAATGCGACAGTATTTCTGTCTGTTCACTTTCATGAATAATCTGCTGGTTTTCAAGCAATTAAGTGTAGGTTGCTGAAGACTCGGGAACAAAAGCTTTTTGACTGCTTCCCTGGTGTAGTTTAAGGTCTTCACGCCGCTACCATAGCCACGGTTCAATTCCCCTAGGTCGTGGCTTCGATTCTACTAAGAATAATCATTTGTGCGATCCAAAAATCGCTGTTTCGGGTCTGGTCGTACTTTGTTTGTATGTTTGTAAAAGCCCCCGTGACACAAGAGGAATTCTTATTGTGGGAATTGTCTATTTGAACAATAAAAAGACAAAAAACCAAGAAAGGCATCTTTTTTTATAAGCATACCTTAAATTGCGTGTCTAATTACGCATCAGCTTGTCCTACAAATATAATAATTATGCGAAATTTTGTGACAATGTATATATGGGTCATAATATTACTATACTATATTTTTAGGCGGATAATGTCGCGGGCAGAAAGTAGTGGTAATACAGTACCAATTATGGTCAGATGTAACATTCTAATAAACTAGTAGTTAGGGAATCGTTAGAGAATGTTAGTGGTGAAATAAGACTGCACTCAAATTGGTGCCGCTGCGTTTACTTATGTTGTAAACTTTATAAAGATGGCTATAACGTTTTAGAAGTTATTTCACTTGATATTACACCAACGCGCTAAAGTTTCATGTTAATATCAGAACTTCAAATTAAAAGATTTATTCCTGTTATGTCACATACGCCATACGGCATTACCGAAAAAATTACTACCATATCGAAACTAATAAATTGTCCTGGCCTTAATCGTTTTAAGGACCAAATTATCATAACTACTTATTTTGGATTTAATTTGCTAAAATCGTAACTCGGGCCTTTAGTTTCGAAACCTACGATCTTATTCTCTCTCATACTTTAAAATCTACGAAAAAAACTATTGTGTCAACAAAAATTAACCATCATCCATTATCCTTAATACCTTTCTTTTTTGCAGATGGGATCCAAAACGTAGGATCACGCCTACCGAAGCCTCCCGCCACGAATTCGTGACTGGCTGTGCTCTAGGCACGGCGCCTGCAGGAGTCCTGGCCCTCCCTCGGCTGGCCCCTCCTCGGCAGACGAGGGGAGCTCTCCTGCACTCCCAGTCGGCTGGAGACGTCGCTGCCATGCTGGGCAGGGCGTGACCTAAAGACTCCTGAGCAAGGGTCGGTTCCAGCAGGCTGCCTTAGTGAGGGTTCGATACAGTAGGTGTGCTTTGTGGACTCGATGTAGGCTGTAGGACTTTTTTGTTAGGCCTCATTTATATAAGTACTTATAGAAAATTGCGTAGGGCAAGATTTTAAAGTTTTGCAAGATTTTTTAGTTTAAGATCAATGGTGCAATGCAGTTTGAAATTACAAGCAAACACAAGTATATTAATCTATGATCAAAAAACAAGATAATTGTAGAGATATGGATAATATTATGCGCTTCTGTCAAAACTTTACATTGGACAGGCATATTTACCAATATACACTTAATTAAGAACGCCCAAACAGTTTACTATGGTGCAAATATTGCATGTTGATGAAACCCACGCAGTAAAGCTCAAACAGTGATTAATAACTAATTATACGGTATTATAATTATACCATAATATTGGCAACCACTGGTCAAGTGGGAGCCGGGAACTCGATCTGAAAGGTTTCTGCAACGTATTCAAAAACTAACTTGTTCTTGGATACTGGCAAACATTTTAAATGGGTCTTGGGGTAGTTTGATCGTATCCAAGGGAATGTAACTTTTAGTGATCTTGCAAATAAGGAAAGCAGTAGTTGAGTCGAGCCTAAGACTGGTGAGGATGGTTTTATCTCCTACTGATTCAAGAAAATACGAGAGCAATTTTAATTTCTCTTTTATAGAATCATGGCTGTTGAATTAAAGTTACATGGAGTACGCCCAGGCTAGCTATTTAAAATGTACTATCTCTTGGGAATCGAACCTAAAACCTAGCAACCACATAAACAATCACGTTAACCTTATATAGTACTATGTAAGTCCATGGTTAATATCTGATCATTAAGCGCGGAACCCTGTTCTAAAGTATATTACTCAACAGATCATCACACTATACGAGTGTTCTTGCTTTAATTTTGATGAACGTTTATTGTACAAGCAATTACAATATGGCTGTCGATACGTCAATCAACTTTTTTAGTCGATCACGAGTGGGGTTTGCAAATTGAGATTTCTGCATCTTGTAACTGAGGTATATTCTTTATAATTACACTGCGAGAACGGCTGAAATATTTTGAAACGGGTTTGATTGCACTATAAAGTTTCTTTAAGGTTCCTTGATCTCAGTTAGTGACTAAGTTTTCAATAATTTAAAGTACTTTCTCGTACAGTATTGTAAAAAGTGCCAAATTTTATTGTATTTTTATAAAATACATGCCAAGTTTACAATGCCTATTAATTTACAACGAAATTTATTTATTATTAGAAGCATTAGTATCATGATTAATACTATAATGTACTTATTTTCTATGTAACTTTAGCTATTTGTTTTTGTTCAAAAGCCTGCTCGAGTCCCACAAATAAAAGCATATAGTAAGAAAGGTGTATCTGTCATATCTCTGAATATCATTGTTCTTTTGGAAAGCGTAGTGGTTCCAGCCCATCGTAGCGTTATCCTGAGTTAGACCTGCCATCTTGACTGAACTGAGACATAGTACAAGATGAAACAAGTCACTCATATCAAGGCATGGCTCTACTTAGACAAATATATTTAACACGGAATGACTGCGTTCGAAATTGCGAGGGAAATTAATTAGACTAGTCGAATTATTGGTGCCAGGAAAGTAGCAAACGTTTTTTAGATGGCTTGAAACGTTGTTTTATCGATGCTAGATAGACTAGGTGCTTTTTAAGTATATTTTAAAAATTGAAAGTTACTTAGTACCTACTGGTTAAATAAAGTAATAACTCGAAATAGTTAATAAAGATTTTGATTCTTATAACTAGAAAAGGAAAGTAGGACGTGAGAGATAAAGAGTGTTACGACTATAGTCTATTAATTTCATTCGCAATTATACTAATAAGCAGAAGTATTTAAGTACTTCTCACTTACAAAAATACCTTGATGTACTCTAGGCTTGCTCGAATCACAATAAAGCGATCGACTAAACCACTAGTCTACTTATTTAGAAATTACGACTACTTTAATTATTGATTTACAAATAATTTGTTTACTATGTAAATGTTTTTAAAGCAATTTTAGTTTCTTATTGAGGCTATAATTTAATTTAAGAGTTAACTAAGAATTTACTTATTATTTAGAATTAAGAAGAGAGTTTCTGACTAATTTATTTGTTTAAAAAATCAAATATAAAACAGAGTTTTGAGTTTGTAATTTGATTAGTCTAATCAACAGACTAATCGTTTAGTTCGATCGTTTTATGAGTGATACAGTTGAATAGTTAACTGTATAGAATAATAGTCGAAATCGGGTATTTAGTTGTAAATGTTCTAGTGATTGTGATGTTGTAGAATTTTGTAAATTCATTATTACATTAGATAAGATATCTAAGCTTTAAATAACCAAAGTGTTGATAGTTAAGTAGTTAATCCTTTCACTGGTTGTAAGTTGACTATTTTAATTTAGTTCGACTAATTTGCGGTGTTTGACAACAGTTTTTAGTGAGAATATAACGTGATAATAAAAAAAAAGATGCGAAATACAAATAGCTTAAACAAAAAATAATTCGGCGATAATAAGTATAGAATACTTTTAAGTTATTTGCTCTTTTAATTTTCAATAGATCGTTACAATTGAGAAAATGTGATGTTTGAAAATTGAAATAACCTCAGATCGAAACCACAGATGTTTGATAAATGAAGTTAGTTATTGTAAGCAATGTCCTCTTTTAAACTTAATAGTAATGGCTTTTTCACTTCACAAATGATCTCATTACGAAATAAGTAAAGTTTTTTGAGTCGTGCCTAAATTACTTCACTGTCAGTACTTAAATATTGTTCTTACTATTTATAAAAATATCGACAAGAATGGCATATAATAATTGAACTAGTCGGTTTGTCCGCAAGCGACTAGTCTAATTATTATGCTGCGATAAACTAGTCGTATTTTGTGAGTACTAAGAATAATACTTAAACGGTTAAATAATGTATGTTAGGATGTAGTTGTGACTTTTGTTCTAGAATAATGAACGGACCAAACTCTTTGGTTCTGTAGCTTTGATATCCGTGCGTATTAGTTAAATACATCGAATTCAGTTTCTATTAAATATTAGTTTATTTATAAGTTTTAATTGTTTATCTAAGAAAGTATGAAAAGGGAGATAAATGTTGAAATACCTGAAATATACTGTCGTTTTAAGTTGCCCGCTGTGGCCGGTGAGTTGCTTGATTGTTGCGTTGAAGTTGCGATTATGTTTCTAGCGTCGCAATCTAAAAATGACAGTGTATTTCAGGCCTTAAATAATTTTATATAGAAGTAATTCATTCTGTTACAGTTTAAGATAGCCATATTCACGAAAAATGCTCATTTAACCTAATAATATAAGGCGATAAAATTCCACTTCTTAATTTCTTATAATTTTCAAACTTTTCTTTGAAGCTATGACATTTCCATATTTTCTTAGAAAACTCTCTTCTATAACAATTCCTTTATATAAGGAATTGCTTTTAGTTTTATTTCTTCATAATAAAATGTACTACTTAAGGCAATCTTCTGATAGATCTTTCTAGATTTAGTAAGAATTTGTTACTCCTAGGAAAATGGTCTAAGAACTGTATATACTCTTATCATATTAGTTTAGGATAGGCCAAGCCAAACTGTGAATTGAAATAAGTACTCATTAATATTTAGTTAGATTTAGTTGTGTGTTCAAACGAGAAAGCATTTCCGCAACGATTATAATCATCCAAACCTCTTTAAAAGCTTGTGATTGGTTGTAAAAAGCTTGTAAAAAAGACAACATAGATACAGCTTTATTCTATGAAAACTACCTTTTTTAATGATGCCGTCAGCAATGGTAGCAGTTGTGGTGTTGCCAGCAACATATCGTTGCTCAGTCGTCAACAACTAGTTGCCTTACGAACGTCGTTTGAACCCACAATTAAGATATTAGCGGAACAAAGTGTTTGTGATTTTGATGAATACAATTAGATCTAGCCAATGGTTGTTATACCTGTGTAATGTATATGTATCACTATGTATGTATATCGTATGTATCTATACGTAACCTATTTGTTCTTATGGAATCGTCATGATTAAAGTTCTTCCAAATGCAAGATGTCGTTTCATTTGTGCACTAACAAGGTATTTTTTTTATTATCTTAGTGGATCGAACTACAAATCACGGTACAACGAATTATTTTCTTAGGACGGGTAAGTAATTGTGTTGTTTTATGAAATATTCAGTTGGAGTAAAGATTTAACATGATATGCAGATAAACATCTGTGGAAAAAATGCATTGGCGTGTGGAATGTGGCGATTAGCTCGGATTCCAAAAGTTATACATTGACATACATAAAATCACGCCTTTTGCCAATAGGCGTAGGTAAAGACCAAAGAATTTTATCGTTATTGAAAAAGTTATATTGCCTTTTGCAAACATCCATATTGCAAATAGGATAATTTAAATTCTTTAAAATATCGCCTCCAAAAGGTAGTAAGCCACATTAAGAACACTTAGATATATTTATGTCTACTTTTCCTTGTGAACTTTTGTACTCTTGAAACTGATAAAAGCGATCGCGAATCTCTTGAACTGACAAATACATCAATTAATGATACTACATCAACGAACACAATTAATCAATTAAAATACTATTTCCTAGTTCAATTCACGGCGTTTTTAGTCGCTCAAACAATTATACACCAAGATAAGTCGTATGTAATTGTGCTAAAAAGTAAAACGTCGCCTTCCGTCACGGAATGAACTGCTGTTACTCTGTGACAATAGCGAGATGATATCTACTGTTATTCAATGTGGACGATAGTATCTGGGAGCGGTAAAATGGCGTTAGGAGTTGAATGTTTTTAACTTTTGTGTGTATTGGTGTATGGTGTTACATGTTTTAAGTCTACATTCAGCCATCTAATAAAGTATCTCTACTGAGTAATGGTCATTCCTTATAAAATATCTTTAGCTAGAAGATAAATAGTTGGGCTTTCAAGCCACATTTGTTATTTCTTTCTATATAGGCCTCATCCTACTTGGAAATATGCTGCAGAGAATTTGGAAGGGCGAGTTGAGTTTATGCTGAATAAGGAATATACATTATGGGTTTATGCTGAATAAGTAATATACGTTGCTGGGCAAGGGTTTCCTCAAATTAGGGTTTTACCAAAGTTAAGAAAGAAATGAGCAATAGACGCCCTACATAAAGAACTTTACTCGAACGAGCAATCGATATGAGTTCAATATACGGCTCAATCCAATAAAGTATTCGGTAGTTCGGACTACATAAATATTGTCTTATTTTATATCCAAAAACATCAAATATAGTAGTTTCTCAGTTCAAATAAGTGACAATTTACCACCATAATTTTAATTCCCTTCACACGTAGCATCACCTACATAGTCGTGCAATAATTAACAAGTTGGTCGCAACGTATAATTGTGGTGTATTGCAGTATTACCGACGTTACCGCGCTCCCTGCGTTACCGTAGCCGACATAACCGTGATATGAACAAATTGACACGGTACTGTAATAGGCACTAGCTTTTATAATACACGATACGGGAACGACTAGACTACGATTTGAAAACTGCAACAAGGCTGCAGTTTGTCGTTACTATAATAATAGTTCTAAATTAAGCTAATTCAAAAATACTAATGAAGAAATGTATAGACGTAACATACTAGTAGGTATGGAACTGCGTAAAACAAATTACAGCCTGTTTGCACGTTACATCAAAAAAGCAGCGTGAAAACCACAAAGTTGAAAAACGTCGATGTATTTGGTAATTTCTTTCTATAATTTTAGAATTATCTACAAAGGTTTGATTGATAGCAATATATTACTAAAAAAAGCATTTGTTTTTACTCGATATCTTGCATTAATATATTCTGCAAAAAAATGAAGATCCTCATTCCAAATATCGTCATGATATCGTGGTCGTATCGTCCCCGTCTCATCTAAACCTTCACAGTCCGCTGGTTCATAAAGCTCTGGATCAGACCACCTTTCACTGTTACCAATGCGCTGTTGCAACAGTGTCCTAGCCACTGTGGGAATGACCGGGTCCAGTCAGCGCTAGCCGCTTTACTTTCTCAAAGCCTCGACCCATATTGACCAGGTATGCGACTGTTATATATAACGTTTAGCAACACTTAGGAGGGATTCATACCATTTTAATCCAGTAGTATTCTGATGATATGATATCGGGGAGCTATGATAAAGTTCGAGGAGAGGACAAACAATTTTTGAAATCCGTTAATACTTTTTGCATGTTCATAGTAACAGTCGTTATGAGTAACTTGATTTGTTCTAAGGAATCTCAAGATCCAAACTGCAATTATTATGCAGTCTTTTTCTTATAGTTGGTATCCTTATATAAATTCCTTTTTTTCAGCAACAGCGTAACAAGGTTCGGTTTTCCGTTATTTATGTCTACTCTATAGTTACTGTAAACATGTAAAAAGTAAGTTTCTAAAAATAGCAATACGAGTTTCAAAGGTAACGAAAGTTAAAATAAAAATATAAAAGTATTTTGAAGATTCAAAATAATAACTATAAATATTTATCAAACCGTTAGCTGTCATATCTTGAATACTGATCCAAATATTGCAAACGTGCCTGTTCAAACCGAGCTTTAGCGCGAAACAAGCCTAACTGAAAATGCCACCTTCTCAGTACCAGTGCTTCTGTTTCGATATTAGATAGTTACTATTAGCTAAGCCTTTCATAAGTCTAGCAATAGACTTAGTAATATTTTGTAAGAGATAGCAAATAAATGTGTAACAGTTAGTTTATGGGCTGTTAGTAAAAGTTCAACTTCGAACGGTTATTATGTGGTGAAACATTTAGAACGCATTCCTTGATTAAAGCTATTTTGTTACGATAACGTATTACGAATCAAATTAAAAATGTTTGAGTAATGTTTGAGTAATAATTCTATCTGCTGAATTGGTATAATGTATTGTCTAATTTAGCAGTATCGAAATCAATGGCCTGCAAAGGCATCTCTTTACTTACTTTACTATATACCTACGACTTACCAGACGCGTCTGTGTATACAATATACAAGTAGAATTATGTTTAAGAAAAGTTTGCGTAAAAAAAATACATAGCGCATTTTCATGCCGTTTTTACCACGAGCATAATCATTAGTAACATTTCTTTTCTTAAAGATTCATCCGGTTTTGATGTCAATATTGAACATGGACTACATGGACATAAACAGTACAACTCTGTCGGACCTGGTAGTTTGTAATTACTTACATAATTCTATTCTACAACAATTATATTACAATAAAAACAAAACTGAAATTTCCGAGAATCAGGATCGGGAGTCGACCTAGGGACATCTTCTGGAGTCCAATAAACTACAAATAAAACACAATTTAACGTGCCTTCCGAAACACGGGGGAACTCAACATGTTAAAGATGGTCACCCATCCTCAGAACAACCTCGGCAAGCGTAGCTTAACTTCAGAGATCGATCCGCGCGGCTGTTGTTTACTAAGCCTGTTCTCCTCAGGAGTGAACACGTTCTACATCATAAATCAAAGATGTTATTGTAAGGACACGGATGCATTACTCAACAGATCTAGATAAACACTAGAAGACCCGACAGACGTTGTCCTGTCTACACGTCTCTAATTTGTTTTAATAATCAAAACCATTCTCAGATCCCCTTGAACACACACAAAAAATTTCATCAAAATCGGTCCAGTCGTTTAAGAGAAGTTCAGTGACACACTTACAGAAGAATTATATATATATAAAGACGTAAATCAAAGATGTTATTGTAACGATACAGATGCGTTATTCAACGGATCTAGATAAACATATGACGTGTGAGGCGTGACAATGATATGAATATCTATACTTTATTATTCACAGCGAAGGTTCCCGTGTATGCAGATTTATGGAGATGGTAAGAGAGAAACTGTGTTATCATGGCGGGTTCTTTACAATAATTTTTTTGCATTTTTTTTCTATGAAGGTATATGTTTTCTACATTTTGCATTGTCCTTTTTTGCGTCAAAATAGAGCGACGGATTAACTTATACTTTTTAGTTCTTTAGAAGTCGCAAATTTCACTTATTATTATTTCACTTTTTTCGGGTATATTTGTAAGAAATAAGCACTTGATGGTACGGATACCGCTTTTAAAATACTTTTTCCCTCAATCCACTTTGTAATAAAATATTCTTACTCAATAGCAAATCCCAGGCATTATAGTCCCATTTAATAGTTTATACAAAAGATCACATTCTGATACTATTAAGACTAATAGAATCAACCCGACACTACACAATATTATCAAAACGAAATCATTTCAAAAAACATTCAACAGTTTTACAAAGCGCCATTACTAGGGAGTACTCACGATAGCTCAGTGTGAGAAGGGCCTAAGTAATGCACAATTATGGGAACGTTACGACATTCTGATAAGCCGTGTGAAAGCCGTGCTTAGTTGCAGGCAAATGCATGTGCAATGTTAACGTCTTAGTTGAAAACTATGGGAAAAGAAACACGCCACCATTTAGACAAACCATCATTTAAAACATCTAAGGAATCCTCCTGCCATTTGACTGCCTCCGTGGCGCTGTGGTTTAGGTCGCCACGCCGCTACCATGTCGTGGGTGTGATTCCCACATGGGACAATAATTATTTGTCCCCGCGACACAGGAGTAATTTTTAGTGCGAGAGTTGTCTTTTTTAAAAAGAAAGAAAAATCCGTCTATCGAAAAAAAAAACACGAAGAAGAAAAAAATACAGTCAAAAATGTACATTTTCTACTGAACTTAGCTAAAAACTAGTCTTCTATAATGCGCAATATCAGAACATAACTTAAAGAGAAATAAATTATTGTTACCTTGTACCTCGGAAAGAGTTTAAAACCGTGACACTCGACATCGAATAATCTATCCAAAAGATAAAGTATGTAAACAACTGAAAAATACCTCGTGATAATAGCTGACTGAAACACGGGCTTAAAATCTTAATTACGATAACTAAACCTTTTACATAATTATATTCATTTATAGACCGTAGAAAGATACATGTTTTAAACATTATTTCAAAAAAACATTTCAATAAATGTTTGTTCAGCACATCAAAGCCCTTTCTAATTCGTACACATAAGCTACGCATATGTTTTTATGATAGCCATAAAAACGCCGCATTTGCCACAGATCCCTAACGTTTTGATTTTGCGCTTTCTAATACCATAGAATAATATTAGTTCTATACAATAAAGAATAGCGTAGGCTTTAGAAAGTTACCTTTTAATTAATATGAGAGTTATTTACGAATTATCATTGTGATATATCGTTTTGGGAAAAAATAATTAACAATCTTCTTAATAAAATGCTTGTCTTATGTAAAGGACATAAGACATTCATTTTATTACATTAAAAAATATCGAAAACCTTCTACTTTTTTGATAGTCGGTTTAAAAATTATTTGCAAAACCTAATGTAAATAATTTTGCGAGACTCAGATGAAACTAATAAATCAATGGAATAGCTAAACATCTTGTGTAATGTAGGAAAAAGCAAGCACAAAAAAAAACATTAGCTCCAGTTTCAGGAATGAATAATCATAAGTAAGAACCTTAATAGTCCAATGTCCATTATTCCTTCAGAAAAGCTTCCACTGCTATTTTCCGATGCACCAACAGACTCCAACAATATGCTGCATATGATCTGTATTTATATCAAAAACAATCAACCAAGTAAGCCTTCTAACCTTCCTACAAAACAAGCATTCCTAAGACATTATTATACCTGCCACAAATAATAACAAACAGTACATACATCAAAGCATCTTGTCCCAAATTACCATTACTTAACTCTCAAATGAGGATGCGTGATTACGAAACATGTCGTGACGAACACGATGATGGATGATGTCGATGATCACTTAGAAGGGATGTCAAGGGCTTGGACATAATAGTTTGACAATATGCGATCGTGGAGAACCTAATACCTTTGACAAAAACCTTTGTTGAACCTTTTGGAACCTTTAAGGTATGATTATGTTTTTGCGCTCAAATTCTTAACTACTCCATGGAAAGGCACGTGTTTAACCGTGCGTCTGTATATTTTTACATTAATAAAGTATCTATCTTTATACATATAATTCTTCTGTAAGTGTGTCACTGAACTTCTCTTAAACAACTGGACCGATTTTGACTGTGACGATGTTTTTTTATAATTTTTTTATGACAAAACAACGTTTGCCGGGTCAGCTAGTTTTTCTATATTTTGTTGGCTGATTAAAATAAACTTTTTATCTTGCAATGCAGCTTAATCTCTTTTTACGCAAAATAAAGTATGTCATTTAAAATCATTCATCACATCGAAATCGTGTACTCAAAGCTATGTAATTTCAAGACATCTGTCTGTTATTTACCACAAGCTACAAAAAAATCCCTAACTAAAGTATAGAAAAAACATAATGAATTTTCAAGAAAAATTATCAAGTAAAAAAAGTGACCATATATTGTCGCTCGTCGACTTAATTCAAATTGTAATATTATCTAGTCATCGAACCGTAGACTCACGACAAAATGCAATGTAAATATAGTAAATAGACGCTATATAATAAATAAAGTCGCTCTCTAACAGCAGTTCCCGCCGGCGCAGGCGCAGTAGTCACGCGAACATATTGTAGAACAATATTCATTAACATATCGGCTGCGTTAGTAGAGAAACCATGGTTTTTGTTGAATTTTCTTGTTGTTACATGACCTTAGAAATATCTTATTAGAGAAAGACTAGACGTTTTCTGTAGGAAAGTCTATGTTCAAAACACGGAATGTAGTCGATTCTCGGGAGAGGCAGTAGCTGAATAGGAACGGCTAATGCAGTCAGAACTAGACTTATACCAAAAAGAGCTATATTAAAAGAGAGAAAAGAGCTATATTAGTTAAAATACCTATTGTATTTTTATTATCAGCCTACATTATCCCACTACAGGGCATATGTCTCCCTTCCCTCCTTCCACCTATCTCAGTCTAAAGCTATTTCATGCGAACCTTTAGTATGAGAGTTCAAGTCATAAAAAATATGGCTCTATTTTATTTAGGGTACATTAAATTAGGAGCAAAGCGTTTTGGTTTGTAAGTGCACGTTTCTTTTGTAGTACAGAACTAAGTAAAGCTACAGAGCAGCTGAAACTAACTTGACACAGGATAGGCACTTTTTAAACCTATTTTACTCTCCTTATTGTTGACTTCGGACAGAAATCAATGGAGACATATAATTCCTTTCAAAGATTCCAGTGACCACGATTCTCGAAAGAGCTAAAAAACCTTTTTAAAACTTATTGTACCAGAGTTGAGTCAATTTGATAACAGCGATAATTTTATATTCTATTAGAAGTAATATAAGATAAATCACCGTTACGCTACATTATAAATCTATTACGTTACTTCATAATAATAAGTAAGTATTATTACCACACGTGGTGTTGAGAGGCCATTATCTCTTAATTACTGATCGAGGAAGCATTGTTACGATATTTAACTATCTGCTTTTAAATTGGAGACGTTTAACAAGTAAAAACGTACTATAAAAATACCTAGTCAATAAGACTATACCTACAATATAGTCTTTTTTTTTGTTAGCCTGTACTGTCCCACTGCTGGGCAAAGGCCTCCCTCATTTTCTTCCAGTCCCCTCTATCTCCTGCTATTCGTGTCCAATTCATATTAAAGGCATCTAGATAAAGTTATAGTCTTGAATTAATTAAATATGACACTGATGACACAGTCCTAGAAAAGTCAGTCATAGGGGTATGGAGTTCTCAGCTGACCCTATTTGCCATAACTAAGGCAATGGCCGATTTTTTGTTATATAACTGTGTCCCCTATAAGGTGTTATGTAATGTAAGGATGGCAAATCCATACTAATATTATAAATGCGAAAGTAACTCTGTCTGTCTGTCTGTCTGTCTGTCTGTCTGTCTGTCTGTCTGTCTGTCTGCTACTCAATCACGTCTAAACTACTGAACCAATTTGCATGAAATTTGGTATGGAGATATTTTGATACCCGAGAAAGGACATAGGCTACTTTTTACCCCGGGAAAATGACGCATTTCCCGGGAAAATTCAGAAAATTCAACGAAGTCGCGAAAAATCAATGTAATAATGACATTGAATTAACAAAATTCCGTTGCCATGGCAACTGTTTTAATGGCGGATATGCCTTAGCGCGACTTCGTTATACTAAGAGATATAAATAATTTTGAGAATATTTTTCGTAAAATAAGCATATTTTATATCATCACGCTACGACCAATAGGAGCATAGTAGGTAACAGTAAAAAGTGTTACAAAAACATGGAAAATTCTGACCCATTCTCTTTTATGTGACGCAAGCGAAGTTGCGCGGGTCAGCTAGTCATGAAATAAAGTAATAGACAAAAGGACTGCCTCTGTGAAAGCACGATTGTAAAAACGACAAACTATACTAATCACGATGTTGTGGATTCAATTCTCGAGTCGGGAAAAATGCTACTAGAGTCTTGAAATTTTTGGATATCTATGTATTTTCAAATATAACATAACGCATTGTGTAGCTACCAAAGATATATAAATAAAAAATGTATAGAGCTCAAATGACCACCCATCTCGAATACAAAAGTTGCTTTCTAAATAATTGTTTATCAGCTAGTTAAAGCAATTACGAACTTCATTGAACTTTATTAAAGCAATTACAAACTTCATTGAACTTTATTAAAGCAATTACGAACTTCATTGAACTTTAAGTGAAAATTACTAACACTATATTGAGCTGACAGCGAAAGTTTAAACAACTGCTGACCATGCTTTGACCCTATTCAAGAAAACAGGATTACCTACATTTCAGGCTGATGAAAGTGACTTAGCGACTATCAGTAGATTATTTAGATAGTGGGTGATACTGAGAACCACTTTCAAATAAGAATTAGCACCTGGTCTCATCCTTTCTGGATAAGTATTAAACAGTGGAGCATAAGTCTCCGTGGAGATTCGTTTAGGTAGCCACGCCGCTATCATCGCGTCGGGGCCTCATATAATAATATTATATTTAAAGCCTCCTCGGGTCTGTATGTTAGCAAAGTCAACGCGACACAAGAGCAATTATATTAGTGCGAGAGCTCTCTTGATTACCTGACATTTATTCACAACACGTGACACTGGCTCTGAGTCTCCTTTATTCACCTAAAAGATAACTACTTCAATATGATTACAAACTCTTTGTAATCATACATTTAAATTTATCTTGTTAAGCTTGACGTTTCGGCATTTATAATTATATAATTGTTAAAAGTCAATTTATTGGCCAATCCTTTTGGAACAAGTATGTATGTATGAATACTTTCCAACACTTGAATACTACAATAAAACATATTTCAGATTACAAAACAATTTCACAAATTTTCAGACAGGCACTTTTACATTCAAATAAATGATTCGATTGTATCTTCAAAGAGATTAACAACTTTTACAAAACGTTCAACACATGTGCTTAAGACCTCAAGGTTTATATTCAATACAATTTGTGTAAACCGACCTTCAGGAGGATAATGCTACCAGCTGATGAAGAAATGTTACAACAACGGTAATCGTCCGTGACGAGATACTATAAAGCATTTTGTTTAATTTTTTTTTTATTTATAAATCTAAGAAATTCTGTACTACATGATGTATGGATATGAATGAAGCAATGTAAGTTTGTAAGGATTGTAGCAATTAGTGTTCTTTGGTCTCTGACTACCTCTATAGGAAAAGGGCGTGATTTTATATATGGATATATTATGAATATTAAATGTGTAGGGCTGCATTGAATGAGACATGCGCAGGACTGTATCAAGTGACATACTAAGGCCTATACTCGACAGTGGATGGAAACGGGTTGATTAGATAGATATATAATATATGTACATAATTATATGTCTAAGATATTGTTAACAATATAAGTGTAGTACTAAATGACGCTAATCTTAATGCCCGGTCTCACAACTCCTGAATAATTGGTTACAGTAGCACGTGGAATATTGACTGGTACTTTCATATATTAGCTGTTATTTTCCCCATTAGATAAGCCTATAAATCTTACAATCGAAAATATTTTAAGCAATTGTGGACTTACGCGAAGTTCATTACGGTCAAAACGAGAGTTAATTGATAACGCAGCCGGCGACCGAGCGACCGGCGAGTTTGCTCAAAAATACGAAATTTTCGTAAATATTAAACTACAATAAAATAAAGAAAAACACCCGTAAAATGTCTTTATAATATCAATACAAAAGTCAAAATAAGTATAACGAATCGCTATTTCAAAGATATTGCTAAAACCATTAAGAACACAATAACTTTTTACTAAAAGAAGAATAAAAAATACGCTACCGATTAGATTATTGTAATAATTTTATTATATTACTAGCTGACCTACGCAACTTCGCTTGAGACACATAAGATAGAATGGGTTATAATTTTCCCCGTTTTTTACATTTTTCGTTGCTACTCCGCTCCTAATGGTCGCAACGTAATGTTATATAGCTTATAGCCTTTGTCAATAAATAGGCTATCCAGCAGTAGATTTTAATTCGCATCAACAGTTCCTGAGCGCATTCAAACAAACAAACAAACTACAATTTAATAATATTAGTATAGATGAAGCAAGAATATCTTAGGTAGTTATCAAATAGACTATTTTTATTTATATTGCAAACTAAGTGAAGTGGAAACGTGAAGTAATTGATTAAAACTGTGTAATAGCTGTGACCGTCTTTCAAAGAACTATGCCACGCGACTGATGGACATAATAGACAAGATGTAAATAAAAATGTTGAAGTAAATAAGTAGACGTGAAATTGCGGACTTCTTCTTTTTAAAAAACGTTTATTTTTATTACGGTCGAATAAAGGTGTAAATTCAGAGGATTTTGCTAAAAATGTCTTGAAAGGTTGGCTTTCAACAACATTGATTTTGATATTAAACTTTAGTTTTAGTATTTAATAAAGAGGTTTTTTTCAGTAACTAATGGTCTCCAATCTCAGGCCGCAGTAGACAAGAAGTTAGGCTTCTTGGTCACAAGCCTACAATCCTCGTAATCTTAGTCTATAAATGAGATAAATTAAAGCAAATAACTTATGCTAAGTTAAGAGTTAGAACAATAGAGGAACAATTTCAACTAATTAATTTTCTATATAAGTACAAGCTTATTAACATGAAGAAGGATGTAGCGCTCAAACAAAAACAAAATAAGCTTCGCAAGAAACTTAGGTAACGACTAATCAATTTAATTAAGTAATTATGTAAGCAGGAAACATATGACTGTAAATGTAATGAAAAAGAGTCAAAATAAACAAAACAACAACAGACATTTCTTCAAGCGTATTACGTAAATGTCCCGACAATAAGTTTGTGCTACTTAGAAATTCAGTTTCGATATTTGCAATACAATATTCTAATCAGTAAAACAATACTCATCCACTGTGGAGCAAAAGGAAAACAAAAAACTTCTTCCTAAATGGGAGAAAGGTAAGGCTTTGAGTCTAATCAGAAGCTTGATTTAAAGAGCTAATTTTTATTTGCAACTAAGTTGTTCCTTTCCGATAGTTTGCTTTCATAGCCAAAATGATATTTATGATTACAGCTCTTGAGTTTCAATAACCAATTAATAGATAGTAAGCATCGTTTCTGAGGTGCGAATACCAGCAGAAAAGATAAAAATTCCATAATACATATTTTTTAATTTATGATTTCAGGCCTGTTACATCCGACACTATAGGCAGAAGTGCACGATATACACCCACATTTCGTCATTTAGCATGTTAGTCCTATGTAACTGGGGGCGAGCCCATACCAATCATAACATGAGTACCGGGGGACTTGACATGTATGCAAAAAATACAAAGAATTTCCAACCTGCTCTTTTTGGAGTCTGTTAAATGCATACTAATCTTGTATTAGAACTGAATACAAAACAAACAAAAAAGTATAGTTCAAAGTCACACTTTTTTGTTGTATTTAGTGTCAGAGGAGTTCAAGTTGGCACCTCTGACTTGTTGCATTATAACTAGGCGGCTGATTGAGGTGGATGATGACAAAACCTGGGATTCATTGACCTCTTGTGCCGTGGAGCAATCCATTCATGACTACGAAGTATTTAGCTTGTGGGTGTTTTTATAATTGATATGACATTTAACAAGGCGAAAACAGGTGTGTGCATATGCGTGACAGTGCAAAAAATGCATAGATGTATATTTTATTAAATCCTTTTCTTGTAATGGCAAAAGAAATAGAAGGGTTTCTTTAGTAACAAGATAGCTGTAAATCAAAGGATGATTGCCTCAAGCCCTAAAAATCGACAAGGTTTACCTTACTTATATCAATACGTAGTTGAGTACAAAAAGAAGCTTGAAAGTCTGACAACCACTGTAACCGAAGGGTATCGTGTTATATACCAGGTAGCTGGGTTGTGGAGGTCAGATAGGCAGTCGCTCCATGTAAAACACTGATAATATAATCAGCTGCATCCGATGAGACTGGAAGCCGACTCCAACATAGCTTGAAAGAAAGGCTAAGCTGATATATAATTGCGTACAAATAATTTCTAAATAATATTCACAGTGGCAAAAAAAAACTATCTCTTCACGCTTAGATTAGGTTTTCTAGAACAATTACCTAGATTGTAATCTATGTATAATATGATATAATGAAACTACTACTAACAAGCAAAAAGCCGAACTCATTTTCAGAGCCTAACTAATTTAAGTCACAAAGCTAAAGAACAAAGCCGAAAAAAAAACTAGTCTCTAGTGACATTACCGTATTACTCATAATTATATAACTATTATATATTGTTATAACACTGACGAATAACAATTAAGTCATGTATAAAGAACAAGCACACAATGCAACTCGGTCGTATAATAGTAATACATCTCATTATAACACTACCAAATAACAAAGATTGTTTTAAGCAGTGAAAATAAATAATAAGTTAGCTGACGGGTTCTCCAAAAAAATATTAAACTTGTGATCTCCTAATGTTTATTCAAAATGCTTATAAATACTCATGTATTTCTTCTCCTAAATAAATGTAAAATTAAAATTATATCACAGACTGAAACATAGTGAATCCAGCGAAATTACGACATAAAGACGTCACTTTGTCGTATTTCTATACCAAAATGTATTTTTGACATTTCATAAAAAAAAGCTAAAAAAACAATGTAACTTGGTCGTCATATACACACGTTATAGCTCTACCAAATTGAGATGGTCATGCCACAAAGGTAATGTCTTTTAGTGTGAAGACTATGTAATTTGGTCGTTTTCCCTACTTTCTCTGGCAAGGTCAACGGTGAAAGTAACAGTGATGCTCGGAGGCTATACTCGTCATATTTGTGTAATAATGTAGTAAGTTTCGTAAGATATGGTTCAAGTCATGGTCGTTGGTTTGACGAAGGGGAAAGGTAAAAGATGGGTCAGCTGTACGATGTCGACGATCGAGTAAAGTGGAGGAGAAAGATCAGGAAGGCGGACCCCACTAGCATATGGGATTCATAGCATGGTAGAGAGAGAGAGAGAGAATATCGTGTAATGGGGTTCAAGCTTATTTAAGTAAAACGGAATTCTAACTAGAGGCGCCCATAGCTAGTTGCGCTCACCGGTCGGTAAACGATCTGTGGGTTAAGCAACCCCTGGCGCGGTCATTCCATAGATGGGTGACCGCATAGTGATATTTGAGCTGGGTGTCTCCTTGCTTCGGAGGGCGCGTAAAAAGTCGGTCCCGGCTGTTGTCACTAAGATAACAGTCTTTAAGCCACGTTAAAGGCCTCTGGGGCGGCTTGAACAACTTTGACACTAGGTTGACCACTAACCATACGACGAACGAACTAATGAAAAAAATTCAATAGATGTTAAAGAACCCGAAAATGCTTGCCTCAACAAAGGAACTAAGCTCGTACTAAGCTTCTCTACGTTACAGGCTACAGACTTCTATTAATATATAGAAAGGAAATACCAACAAGTCATTAACAGACAACTGGTTAAATATCAATGAAGCAATATACTTCAAAGTGGTTTCGTTTAACAATGACTCATGTTATTCTATGTGAAATAACATCCTACGCACACTGTTGACTTTTTATCTGAAATGGTCTTATAGTGGACAGCTGTCTAGCTCATTTGACCTACATATGAACCTAAATGACATTGCACGTCTTTTAATAGTTTCGACAACCACTTCTGAAGCTGACGAAATGCAGGATCTCAAATAAGAGAAATAAAAATGTGAATATTAGTAAAATGCTGCTAAAAAATTTACACAATTGAGAGTTGTCATTAGAAAATTAAGGCTGTGTGGCAAAAGCCATTAATAATTTTATTATAAAATCAAAAAATTTGGTAGAACGGAAACATATATTTATTCATTCATACAAGCAGTCAAACGTCTCATTAACGCATGTGCGTATGTCAAATAAATATTTCTCAAGTAGACAAGACAAAATTTCAAGTACCTGATGTAAAGAAAACGCTGTGTTAGTTACAATCGCACTATAGTTCGTAAAATCATTTACCCATACTTTTGACTCATACTTAACCTAAATTGTGTAAGCATTTCCCACAAATCTCATGACGTAACTAATTCAGATAAAACCCATAAGTAAAAGTATAATACATTATAAATCCTACTAATATTATAAATGCGAAAGTTTGTAAGTATGTATGTATGTATGTATGTTTGTAACTGTTTCACGCAAATACTACTGAATCGATTACGGCGAAATTTGGTATGTAGGTAGCTGAAGACCTAGATTAACACATAGGCTTTTTACCCGGAGTTCCCGAGGAATCGGGATTTACACGGGAAGGGTTTCCACGCGGACAAAGTCGCAAGCTGCCCGTAGTAATTTAATATATCCTAAACTATAAATAAAGAACCACATCAATCACTAATCAAGTTCAATTCAATCAATCGTCACAGATTAAACACGAGACTTGCCAAACGTAACCATTATCAATCAGTGAACGACCTTCCAACATTAGTTCCGTTACAGATCTGTGACAGTTTCGTGTCGGAGCCGCGTCGGTTCCGCGTCGGTTCCGCATCGGTTCCGCGCCGCGTGTCGCGACCGGTTGCCGGCTACGGTCGCGAGGTTACGTAATGCGAGAATGTCAATACATTGAAACGTGAATTACATTCATTGTTAAGTAATATTTGAAGAGATAGATTACTGTGTGGTTTTCTTGTTTCTTAATTTTTTTGACAGTTGCCTTTTTTAAATCTGAAGTATTTCTTATTGGAGTAGAAGCAATGAATGATTCTTGAATGTCAGTGCCACAGCAGTATTTTGTTTGTTCTAGGTTTTTTTAACGTTTCTAGTAGACTAAAACGACGTAAGCTACGTCGTTTTATAGATATATATTCGTATTGCTGATTAATTTTAAATCTAAATTCCTCGATAGCTTGTCATTTGTCGATATGAAATCACTCCGCAGACTTACAAAACACTACTTTTTCATTATGAAATGTTAAACAAATCGTATTTTCAATTGCGCTATTATTACTACAGAAAACGTATCTATTATTTCAATTGTTTGAACACAGCCGCAGAAAAAGTAATAAAGTTTTTGCTGAAAATAATAAAGAATAAAAAATAGAGCACACCTGAAACTGCTGAAATCTTTGTAATTATTTGTATACTGCCCGACATTCCATTGCCTTTGTATTTCGCAAATTCGAGAAACCAAATTAATCTGTTATTCTTAATCTATATTTACACAAGTAATTAAGGAACAATAACAATCGTTGGACACCCGACATTGTTGCAAATAATTCATTTTTGTTAGTCAACATTAAATGGAACTGAGCAATCATTTTCTGACAGCTGATCGATTTCCCGCCAACACCATTATAATCTGCATACAACTACAAAAATAAACAATAGTTTAATTCATACTAAATTCAACCTTATTTTAATAATCATAAGGAGTAAGAAACCGCAAAAAATAGCGCGTAAAATCAGACATTTCATAAACCCGTTTAACTTATAAATATATTTTATTTTGCCATTGTGAAAAGTAATTTGCAATGTTGATTATAATTAGTTATAGTTTCGAACAATTTTTGGACATAAATATTTATTTTTTGTAGCCAAAACACTGGACAAAAAAGCGTCTAGATTGGCAATCATAATTTTAGGTCGTAAGTTCGTTTTGGGTGTTGCTAGGTCAATTAGGTTGGCCTTTTGTGAATTATAGTATAGTATTTAGAGGCATTAAGGAGTACGGATGTCAACAGAGCGACAGAATTCTTGATTGGCTTGACCGAAACTAATGTAATCAGAAATGGTACTAGTTCAAACACGTGCGGCGTGTTGGCATATAACGGAGACGTACTATGCAATTAGCATTATTAAAACAAAAGTTATGAGATGGGTTCTGTCAAACCTTAACTCAATAATTGAATAAAAAAAGAAACAATATTTCATTAAGAAACTGATCTTCATCTATGAAAAGCTAATAGTAAGAGTAACATTTCTATGAATATGTGTAGCGCATATTTAATTGAGGTATAATATCTGGAACCCTGTACGTATTTGATAAACCTCTCACCTTAATCAATACACTAAATGGGTGCATAAGATAATTGCAATATCTATAATATGCACATCAGCTTCGTTCCGGGAGAAATCACACAAAAAAAGAAACAAGAATTAACAACACATATCATTTTGACAACGACACCTACCTACCATTCTTCCTATATGGTCATATGACCATTTAAGACCTTATATTGCTTAACAAACTGTCGATATCAAACCACCATTACCATGTCTAGATTTTATCTCAACTTTTTGAATTTCAGCACCTATTGTTGTCGGAACAATTGAGTTGCAAAATGGCGATTTTTTGCGACCACCATAGAGGATGTTGCGACAGTGTTTTTGATTAATAAAATTTGATTTTGGAGGGGTGAAACCCGAGAAGAGATGATTGTATTAACTCTTGCATAATATGGTTTTGTGGATTTCAGTCTAAGATATTAAGAATTAATAAAAGAGCGATAGATCTTTTTTTAAATGTCAGGAAATTAGGATCGCACGGATATTCTGTTTATTGTTAAATAAAATGGGTGTCACTCAATGCCGTTTTGGAGTCTATTAAGAGTCATTTAATCCCTATTGAAACTATCTTGTCTATTTTTATATATTTTTTGTATCACTATTTTATCTAGCACTACACCGTTAAAGTATTTTTAACGCTTGAATAATTAATTTTGAAATATTACCTAAAACATGATCCATCATGTTTTAAAAAACTTTCAGTTTTGTTAATGCACTGCGGCCATGAAAATGTCAGCTTGTATTTTAAGTTATGAAAGGGAAAATAATGATTCCTGTTATGTTTTAGCCATCATTAATAATTTTGTAAGAAATGTAATTGTCAATAGTTATGATTAATTAATTAATAACCCCGTTACATTGTTTGTTACATCGCCGTTTGATGACGAACCATATGATACAATAAATAAAATTGTATGATATAGAAAATTAAGGACTGATTTAAAATTATAGATTTGCGTTTAACTGAGGTGTTAAATACAAATATTATTTTGATGAGTATTATATACCAGTCATCACAATACCTACATACGTAACACTACCCGTGTTACGTATGTAGGTATTGTGATGACTCTGTATTTGTCAAATATTACCTTTAATTTTGGAGCCTATTTATTTCTTATTTTCTCAAATTTCATACACACATTGTATTTATAACTTAGAACAAACCCTACAATGTACCCTTAGTTTAAACCATGTGTGTGTTAATGACCAAATGCATTATCAGCTATTAAAATTAATGATATCGATTTCATGATAGAGTAGTAGTTGTAATTTTATGATTATGATCAGGTTAGTTGAGCCTAGTTATTATTATGTAGTTAAGTTAGATAAGTATATAATCACGTTCTTTAAAACGTTATTTGACACACTTATTCCGTTAATCTGGGGGCACGGAAGTGCCCCCGCAAGTCGAGCAAAAAAAAAGCGGCACGGCCGTAACATCCTTTTCTCGAAGCAATTCGGGCTATTTTTGACCCCCCCATTATTTCGTTGTGGATAAAACAAGAAGCCTGGATTTTCAGCAACTAATCAGTCATTGTATAAACACGGTATATTTAAAATTTCAGTCAATTTGAACCAGAAGTTTAAGAATGACAACTTGTTAAAATTTTGAATTTTGTCACTCACTGATTCACTGACTCACTGACTCACCGATCATCAAAAGTCTAAGGTACTTCTAGCAGACTTAGAAGCTTAAAATTTAGAATACAAATAGGGTTTAGTGTCTTAATCATGGGAAAAATTTAATATTTTCTAATTTCGGTCCAGTTTTCTAAATACACCAACTGCAACAATAACTTTGTAATCCCATATAAATGTATAAGATTACAAGGTTACATTTGCAGTTAATGAATTATTATTACTGTAGAAAATAAAATAAAAATAAATAGGTGTAAATAGGTACCTACTATATGAGGCATAACGGGAGGGGATATAGGGTGGGTAAGGGTGTTTAGCCCATGAAACTGAACAACATTCCCATAGGAAAATATGTTGAATTATGAAAAAAAAACGTCTTTCCATACAAATTGGACTTATGTTCGCTCTACAAAAAGAAGTGAGATGCCATCAAAAACATTCTGTAAAAAACCTCAAGTCTCGCCGTAAAAAGTTGTGAGATCTATATAATACCAAGTCGATTAATCTATTTAGTCTCTACTTAAAGGACCTTCTGTCTTAAGTTATTACGTATGTTATTATCATGCCAATTTTTAAAAAAATACCTTTAAAACAAATAGATCGACTTGGTCATCGCAAGAAAACACAAATTTGCCATTAACATTTCAGGAGCATTAACTTCTCGTCGTGCTGTGTAGTGTGATACATACTAATAATCAAATCATGCGATGGCCAGGTCGGTCTATTTGTTTTAGAGGTATTTTTTTTTAATTGGCATGATAATAACATACGTAATAACTTAAGGCAGAAGGTCCTTTAAGTAGAGACTAAATAGATTAATCGACTTGGTATTATATAGATCTCACAACTTTTTACGGCGAGACTTGAGGTTTTTTACAGAATGTTTTTGATGGCATAATTAATTAACTCGGTGACATTCTTCTCACTTTATTTAGAAAATAATAGGCAATAGGCATCAACTTAATGAAAGAGTAAATTAAGAAATACTTAATTGTTTATTTATGTGACATTAAAAGATTTATTTATTTAAATCTATTTCAGATTTCTGAAATATCGTGAGATTTTAACAGTTGTGAAATTAGACTAAAAGCTATCAAATAAAGTTGACATATAAATGACCTAGACCTAACAGGTGTGACCTGGATAGATCTAGACTACACCTGAGGTAGATAAGATCTATAGCTTAGTGATTTTTGAATAAATTATGAACGAGCGTGCTTAAATTGATGGATTAATTTTTGTACTGTATTTTGTGTTTCACTTACCACACTTTATTTCCTTATATTATATAATTATTATACCGACTATCCATGAACAAATTCTATCGTGTGCTAAGTTTCGTATTGTAGAACTCTTCTTGTATTCCGTTTCTTATATTTGTAAACTGGATAAAGTTCTCTGCAAATTTGTATTTTTAGCTTTATCAATTCAAATATATCGTTAAGATTTGGGCGATTGTAGTGACAAATTAAAAGACGAACGACTTACTGTTTTTGGGTGCATGTAAAAGTCCTTAACTAGACAAAATTAATTATAAGCGTAGATTTACATTAAAATGGCAATGGCAAGCAGTGAAACAGCATATAGCATATCCTGCGGCCGCCATCTCGAGGGTTCGGGACCGGGGACAAGGGTGACAACCCCCACAAACTTGAACTTAAGCTTTCATGACCTTCCTACGCGTGAAAAATAAAATCGCGTTCTGAAAAACGAAATCCTAAAGGTAACTTTTCAATGAACTCACTATAATATTTCGTAGAACACTCCACGAGTGGCTAATCCCCCACAACATTACACACATAACCGAGCAGTGAATTACATGGAACACTTACAACACACAACACAATGCTATCTTAAATGGTGCACATCGTACAATTAGTGCATCGTTGGATGTGCTCTACGCTATGGGGTTACAGAACATTAACGTACAGAGGAAAAGTTGTACATTTTATGTATTCTTTAGCAGTGTTGCAGGAACTGTAAAAGGCTATAGGGCTTCTTTGTCGTCTGAATTAAGCAAGTTTTAGCTGTACAATCATCAGTAAGTAATGTTTTTGTCAAATTGTGTTTAACGTAAAAGTGACCGATTTAAACGAAATTATCAGAATGAGAGCTTTTTACTAAATTTGATCAGCGCCTCTAACGGGCGTCGTAGAAACTATTTTGTATTATGCAGTTCATTTTAAAATGTCAAACTCTTGTACAAGAAATCGAGTACCGACTGGAGAGAATCGCGCTACTGTACACAGTATTTAACAATAATAATTGACTTATTAAACTTTGGCATATAGTGCAATTTTTGACTCTACATGTCATAAGTTCACGCGGCACAGTACCTAAGCACTCACTCGCTCATATGTAAGCGTTCTCCAACATCACAGTATTTAGTTCACAACTGTACGGTTTTACCATAACGACTTGTTTCCATTGTGTTCATGCAACATTACTGCTTACAACACTGATATTTCGACCGATTAATGATTTTACCATAAGATTTCGTGATGCCATCGCTTTGTGGCGAAATTACGATGAAAGGGCTTGATTGTTTTAATTTGGCTTTGTTTAGATCTTCATTAAACAAATATCTGGCATTATTAAGTACTTTATGAAATTGATTTGACTTTAGTCACAAAATATAGTGTTTAATTCTCGTACGTTCGATTTTATTTTCTAATTAAGATCGAACTTAAGCAACATGAGTGATTGAGCCATAAAAATGTTCTCTGATTTTATAATATTTTTTGTATTGCTTATAAGCTGAAGGATAAAATCCTTCTTAATTAACGATTATTGTTAACCGGTATAGCTAACACAAATTCCATTGCGCTAATTACGCTTTGTTATTGTTAAGCGAAAGTTATTGATTAATTAGGTCCTTAATTTATCAAATCAGTGGTAGGCCTAGGTATCTAGCTTTACATAATCAGAAAGATTGGTATGTAAGGTCAAATAAATAATGTGTAATACATAGTCATTGTTTAAACATAGCAACAAATAATGAGACATGATAAATTATAAGCCATTAATTTTATCTAATTAGAAAGTTAAAATACAGAAAGGGGTAAACCCAATATTACGTTTTTTTTACAGTGAATTTAGGAACGTCTAAATTCATATTATGTTCCGATCGAATACTCATGTTTGACATTAACAAGTGCACTGTAGAAATATGACTTTTTAAGTACCTACTTTTTTTCTACTGATCGTCTTGTTTGCTCTGACTAGTTATACAGTGTATTGTCTTTTTGACACATATGCAGTTTTAAAATTGATTAAAACACTGTATTACTAATCAGAGCTTACAGGAGGTTTATTAGTAAGACTGCAAAACTAACCTTTTTTAACACAAGGTTAATAAATCCTTACGGGCGAACCGCGAGTTATGTATTGCTGACACTAAAAAAAACATGCTGGCCTTTTTTTTTGGCGTGGATGGAGGACCTTAAAATAACACCAGTACCCAGTAAAACTAACCTATAAGTGCTTAGTTAATGGTATTATTTACATATGTCAAGTAGAAATGTGAAAATTATCGTAGAAATAGACATCTTACGAAGTTTTCACTAGTTAAATAGTCGAAGAACTTGACAGCGTAATTACATAGTATTATTATGACTAGTAAAACAACAGTAAATTTTCGATATAGGCTGGACACTTCTAACATTTATTTACATATAATTTTTAAGATTTTTTTTTAAAGATTTTTTTTTATTATCTGTGAAAAACGTTACAATTTTCTTCGTATAAAGGTAGGCAAGTATTTCAATTTAAACATCGAACACCAGCCCTTACTATAAAAAATGACACTTTGTTTACGATATCAAAATCACGGAAATCTCAAAAACTTTGGAGTTTCAAAGTTGAACTTGTTTTAAAGTGAAGTTGCATATCTCGGATAGCTAGTGAGTGTTACAAAAGTGTGCCTATAAAATTACTGTTGCGTGTCCATCTTCTATAAGAAAAATAATTAAAGAATGACCTTGCCATTTACTCTAGAAATGTGAAAGAGATGCCACAATTTCGACATGCCGGCGAGATATTACAACACTGCATAAAACATCTGCACTGGTAGGCCATTTTAAATTAACAGTCAATAACATATCTTTATTGTCATTTTCCGCAATACGTCGACCCAGAAAATATTATAAAATTTATGCAACATTCAATTAACATCCCGCGAAGACGACTGTTTTATTTCTCATCGGTGATGTGATGGATCCTTTCGAAACGAGTAGGGGGTTCAAGAGTAGGGGGTGGTAAAACGGACAGGTGCGAGCCGCTCGCGTTATTGCCGTGCCGACTGCCGCAGCGCGCGTCTGCCGCGAACTCCCCCGACCGACTGTTCAAGTGACATTTCACATTTAACCGCCGAATTCTTTTTTTTTAATCGAGTTCATAGTGACGTGCAGTGATTTTTTTTCGTGGCAAAGGAAACACTCTGACAGGATAGTGGTGTGTTGTGTGATGATACTCAGCCGCTCTGGTATTTGAGAGCAGTATGAGGAGCTTTTGTCAGTTATTGTTGTTGGCGCACGCGGTCTGCGCCATCACCGGACCGAGAGTAAGTACAATCTCTTTGAACTTTGACATAAGAGCCAACTTTCCTTTGTAAATGTTTATGAATTAATTGCGTAACCGCGTCGCTTTTGAATGGTTAAATATGCGTTAGTTAGAAAACATTTACATAAGATTAAAAAAGAATAAATTGATAGATATGAAAACGTAGAGTTATACGTATTTAAATACTTAATTTCTTTTCTATGGTGCAATAAATTATGGAAAGTGATTCTAAGAAATTTGAAATGATAGAAAAATGTGATGTTTATCCACAAATAGCTCGTGTTCTTCAGTGGTCCGGAAGAAAGCGGCGGATAATTACGCGACGATATCGAATTTTGCGTGTTTGTGTGGATTATTTATTAACCTAGATGCATTCTTACACAGTGGTTGGCCACGCATAGGCATTTTCATTCCTTTCAACGTTGTATATAAGAAAACTATAGCTTGTAAAACATAATTGGTAGGCATAAAAACAGCCGGTGTTTTTCTATGTCAGATTTTTTATTTATTTTTAGAAGAGATTTAAGAAGAATTATTAATTTAATTTAAAGTATAAATACGGGAAATTGCTTGACTGAGGGAAATTCGTTTACCTATCTTTTTTCCTTAGCTAAATTGGCATAGATTTGAATAGTTTTTGAATTCAAACTAAAGTCCAAATCATACTTAGAGCTTACTAGACATATTCTTCACGTATAAATAAATCTTTTGTAAGGTCTTGCTGTACGAATAAAAATGCGATGTACACACAATACATTTAGATGCAACATTTTATTATTTGTACCTCCGTGTGTAAAATAATAAAATAGCAGTAAACAGTTTAATTAATAACAATTAAGTCGTAAATTATTGAGGAAATTGGTCCATATTTCAGTGTAACAACGCGTTTTTCACGATTATGTATGATTTATAGTACTTTAACGATTGGACTGAAAACACTTCCGATAGGACTTCTGATTGATAGACACAGTAAGGAAGTATGTTCCTACTGAAACATGAAAAAGTCAGTATATATTTACAATAAATAGTTAATTAAATACACTTGAGGAGCTCGTGGTTTAGATAACAACAGCCGCGCGGTTGATCTCTGAGGTTAAGCTACACTTGCCGAGGTTGTTCTGTGGATGGGTGACCATTTTATACATATCGAGGTCTTCCTGGTTCGGAGCACTTTAAATTATGGGTCCCGGCTGTCATTTTCGAAGATCTTTGACAGTCGTTAACAGTAGTCAGAAGCTTGTAAGTCTGACAACCAGTCTTACCGAAGGGTATAGTGTTATGAATACTGGTATCCAGCTGCTGCTTTCGATGGAGACTGGAAGCCGACTAAAACCTAGTTGGAAGAAAGGCTAGGCTGATAATAAATTTAATACATTCATCCATTATTAAAATTATTATAAATACGAAAATTAATTCTGCCTGTCTTCAACGCTTTGTCAAATGGCCAAACCGATTTATTGTACGTTAATTGTTTATATGATATATACTGGTGAAGGCGACATTTTTTGATATTATTTATTGAATGCGTGCGTAAGTTAGATGATTTATTAATTTTCTTTGTTAAATACTTACTTAGATATTGTAACATGCCCATTAATCAATATGTTAATGACTGCTGGTAACAAATACGTATCGTCCACAATTTTTTAAAGATTTTTTTGAGTATAATGAGTCCTGAAGCAGCAGTCCAGAGAGGTAAAATCAAAGCCTAAGCTCTCCCTGATTTTGGGAGGACACAATTGCCTAGGAGGAGGCAGTTACGGTTATTTTTTTAAATAATATCAACTATAACTTTTTAATACACTTCCTATTTTTTACGATTAAACTGAATGTTTTATCTTATCCTGCGAAACTTAATAAAATATTGTCCTATAAGAACTCTATGTAAAAAGAAAGTAGTATTTAAAATCAAATGAATAATTATTATTTTCCGTATTTCCATTGTACTACCAAAACTTGACACGAATTTCTTAAAAAGCCGTATTTAACCAAAGCATTGAACCCATAGAGTTATTTCTATAGAAAACATCTAGTCTATGGGATGAGAGAATCATAAACAATACAGAATAATTTAATTAAAGGTTAAAAAGTGTTGCAACATATACCTTAACTCTCGCGTTGAAACAATGTAGAAAACCTTAAAACATTACCGTATCATGACATGGGATTTTTGTAGCTATTAGTAGAGCATTAACATCGCGAAAATACACACCTTTTAATTAGGCTGATAACAATAAGTTATATTATGTTCTTGCCTTTAATTATGTAGGAAATGAAGGTTAATATCAACTGTTTGTATGCTATCTAACGTAGTTTCAGAAATACTAATAGCTATAGCGCAAATTTCGAGAGCAGCTAAACCAATTTAGCTAATCATTTTTTTATGATAATATTTCTTGAAGTACTTACGAGCATAATTTTTATCAAATATGTTTTGAGGTACCACATCACAAACATCACAACTTTAGGTGTTACTGGAGGGAAGGGTTCCGGGAGGGCAAAACAATTGAGTGACGTTATTAGGCGGTTCGTCTGGTCAGCTAGTATTATTTAAAAATTACAGATAAATCATAAAACTATCTCCATACGTAATAGAGCTCAATAATTCTATGATTAACTGAATATCACATCACACATGACAATGACACAAATCATCAACACTCATGACACTTCATCTCGTATTTCAAATTACGATGTCAACCCGGCGCATCTATGCTAAACAATTCACGTAATGCGAGAAAAAACTACCTTAACACGAATTATTGAGTTCTCTAATTGGCATTTACGAGGTTCTAAATATGATGCTTATCGGCTATCGACTAAGTTAAGGTGAAAGGTGACAGAAAATACAGATTTTGTGTGTACTTTGATATGCCGATAGATAACTAAAAATGAGAATAATTTCATTGAAAAAATGTTCAAGGTGACTGTAGTATTACGAGGATGACATGGTCACTTCTATTGTGTAAATAAAATAAAGATTTAAATAAATAAAACTATCTGCAATGCATTAAGGCAGAATAAGAGAAGTAGGAATGTTGCTTATAAGAGAACCAAAGGACGCCATCGTTGTTAGAAGATCACAGAAGATAACAATAGGTAAATGACCTTTCGACAGTCCTTCTAAGACATACATACATTACCTACTATAAAGCCTATTTTAACAAGGTCTTTACTCCAAATACGCAACGAAAATGCACAATTAACGTATCATCGTATAACATCGTCGCGTGCAGTATCAACTATCGAAATATCAGCCACATTTGATATGAATTAATGAAATCGTAACTGATCACGTAATTTTCTAGAAAACATCACATTGCTCATCTGAAACAGTGAATGAACTAATTAATCATTCAATTCAATGATTGTTTGATTTATTTTTGATAGTGATTGAGAAAGTTTGGCCATTTTGGTGCGATATGAATAGTCGCGTACGCAAGGAGATTGTAATATTTTAGCTAGGTAGATAGGTATCTTCGTTACTAGATTACATAATTGTAGGATTTTTGACAGGAAATATTTAGGGAAGCTGTGAAAAGCAACTAAATTGTCGGGACTTTTGTTTCAAGTTGGTTGCTTAGCAGTCGAAAAACTGCGACTTAAAAGTATTTTCAGATTTGTTTTATTTAATACTGTGTTATTAGCAGAAGTAGGCATAAAGCTAGAATTGTGGCGATCCTAGTAGTTGAACATGAAAATACAAAATTATCCTTCAAATTAATTTAAATCGACATAAATTGCAATACACAGTGTTTATTTAAATTGAACAATGCATCTTCGCTCCTTATCTGATGAACAGTGGCGTGTATCAATGTAGAAGTCAATAAACTAATAATACGCATGATTTCCTTCGCACCCCGTCATTAAAACTGTATTTGTATTCTTATGTTGACGTTGACGTTGCTGTGCATGTTCTTAAAATTGAAAAGAAAGCATTTAATTGCAAGATATCCGACGATCGTGCTTGAATTGCGAGATTACTTAACGGAAAAAATTATGGAAAGATTTTCCATAGATTTTGTCCAATGGACATACGGTTCGTCGTAATGTGAAAATTTACTGTAATATAACGATGGCCGTTAAAAATGTTGTAAGTCTTTACGCCACGATCTAAATCAAGATTGAGATGCAACCAAATTGCTAGTCCTGCTAATATTATCCATGTCAAATTTTCTTAGGATAAATTATTGTATGTTTGTTACTGTCTCGCAAAAGAACCACTAAGTGATTTTTAATAAAAATTGGCACACATAATTTACAACTTGGATGAACAATAAATATGAACATTTGGGCTCAATTTCACTTCGAAAAATCTTCCTACATTGACGGAATTGTGTGGCAGAAGTTAGTACAAAATAAAAGGAAAAAAAATATCCCACGTAATACGTAACATATGAGATAATTTCTCTCACATTACATGTCGCTTCACGTTACTGATATTGTAAGTGGATACTACCTTTCTCTCAGAGGCTGCATTCCGTGATGTAAGACACACCTTGCTAAATGCAGATGTGTTTGACCGGATGTTTAAAATTATTGAGTCAACAAAGACTGAAATTGGCAAGAGCCTTTTATTTCGGAAATGTATGTACCTAGGACTTTTGGCATAATATATATATCTTTAGATACGTAGATTTATTCATTTATTTATTATGGTACACGAAGCGAAAAGTATTTTAAACAATTTATTATAAAAACATTACATTTAATACTGTCACCAATAAAGCTTCCTACAATGAATTGCACTCAACGACAATAAAAGTTAACAAAACTTAAAAATTTATATTGAATATACCTGAAATATAACTGAAGAAAAAAACTGCTATTATTATCCCATCTTTTCTGAATTTTATTACTGTGAGATGTTAGACAAATAGCATAGCTGTGTACTAAAGAATAGCATTGCTGTTTTTCAAACTCTACCCATTCTGCTCTATCTATGTATTAAAACAGTCAATTTTCCCGAACAAAAAATCAGAAACACTCGTAATATTTATAAAAATTAAAAATTATGCTTAGATGTCGTGACTAATGAACTGTCAACATAAATTAAAACATGTCAAAACAATCTAATCTTTTATTTTGTTGAAAGTATCGTGAGACACGAACATTTAAAAAGTCACATGAGTTGTCATACAAGTCTAGCTTTAGGTGATCTAGGTCGTGTATTAAGTAAGCTAAATTTGTAGATATTTTTTGCTGAAATTAATAAACTTTGCCATTTATTTAAGGTAACACGGCTTGTTAAAAACAGAGGAAAGTAAGTGGAGTAGGCAATAATATAACGGTCTATGAGCAAATTGAAAAATATATTAAATGACGTTTTCTGATTATCGTGTTTACGTATTTGTCAAATTTTATTTCTATTTTATTTATCTACCCACATATTATATTTTTAAGTCTATGTAATTATGGGACACATTACCAACATCAACCTAAAATCCAAGTTTTTATGTGAATATGTACAGTACCTATAGGGTAAGCAAAAACAAAAGCCAAGTGAAATATTCTAGCAAATCATAGGCAGACAACTATTTCCCTAACAAACTGTCATCAGTATTTTCATTCCCGCCAACTTTAATGTTGTTAATTAAAATGCAGAAAGCATTCATAGGAAACAATTACTTAAACAAAATTACCTTACACGTACATTTAATTAATTCAAATCAAGTTAATTGACGTAATTTATGCAAGAGTTCGTTTTGAATAAGAATGGCGCCTTGAACTTAAACCATAGAGTTTATAGACCACTGATGTAATGTAGAAAGCAAAGGTATTATGTTTTACGGCCAATATGATGTTTAAAAGAGATAAATTATGTTTAATCTGTTACAATGATGGCAATTGTCTATGTTCTTTGTTTTATAACAGCCTCTTACATTGTGATTTGAAGATGTTAAAGGGTTTGCGAAACATTACAATATGTGTTACATAGGATTTCAAAACGCCGTAAGCAAAATTTGTTTTTAATTTATCTGACTTTTATCCAATGGTGTAAGTCTGAATTTCTTAAATTATTACAGCGGAGATTAGTTGCGGTTTAAATTATAGGTACTTGTTAATTTCGCAACAGTTAATTGGATAGCAAGATAAGAAGATTGCATGAAAGTTATTTATGGCCGTATATGTCTATGGTAACTATCAATTCTATTAAAAGGGAAAGTATGATCAGCTGACAAAACGGATAAAAATAAAAAAAAGTTCTTTGATTAGTTTAAGACAGATTTAATAGATATTTTAATTGCTGTCTTCTGCCCGCGTCTTCGCCCACCTGGAATGATAGCTCATGTTAAAAAGAGCTCAAGTTAACCCAGCTATAACATGTGTTAATTTGCCAAATTGCATTAATCTTATCCATTTACTAGCTGACCCGTGCAACTTCGCTTGCGTCACCGAAGAGAGAATGGGTCAAAATTTTCCCCGTTTTTGTAACATTTTTCGTCGCTACTCCGCTCCTAATAGCCGTAGCGTAATGCTATATAGCCTACAGCCTTCCTCGATAAATGGACTATCTAACACTGAAAGAATCTTTGAAATCGCGTTCAAACAAACAAACAAACAATCAAACAAACAAACTCTTCAGCTTTATAATATTAGTATAGATTTGTTTCTATACCAAACATTCACGTCTAGTACGACTCTTATTTTTAATGCGACAATCATAAGATATAATGGGGGCATCATAACATCTTCATAGGAACTGACATTATTGAGATCATTATGTAAGTCGATAGAAATAATGCCTGCTTGAACAAGCTCAGTACAGTAATGACACCGATCATTTGGAAATAAGAGGATTTTAAACAGTTCTACATTATTGTTTAGTCATAATGTAGGTCAAATATTGACACTCAGGATTAGTAAAGAAAAACTTTTTGCCTATTGGATTAGAGAGCGAGATTCGTATGAAGAAATAACTGATTATTTTGAGTTCATTCTGTTTTCACCAATAGATGGAGTGCATCTCGAGGATGGTTATAGTGTATCACATGTTCAAGTTAACCCGTTTTAAAACGTTTGATCACTCACACACAATCACTCGTTTTCAGCAGAAGACAAAAAGCAACCAACGAGAACAAAAAACGTAATTTTAACAATGGTAAACAATATTTCTATGTTTTCTTTATATTTTTAAACTAAAATCAGTACAAATACAATACAAATAACTTAATGAATGAGCTAATTATCGTATACGTTGCGTGTGTCAAACTGGCAACTTTCACCAGAGATGCGCCCGCTGAGCGTCGTTGACGCTGATAATGCAGCAGATAATATCATAATGACGCTTAATGCCGCTTGTAGGTCGCTAGAGTAATGGAAAATTGATTTTACTATGTCAGGAAACCTGTTTAGAGTGTAATAACGTTTTTAAACTCTCGCGACTAGCACTCGCGACTAGCAAACGTCGGGCAACAAATAAGGTATCCTAACCTTTAAATTTGCAATCTATACTAGTATAATAAAGCTGAAGAGTTTGTTTGTTTGTTTGTTTGTTTGAACGCGCTAATCTCAGGAACTACTGGTCCGATTTGAAAAATTTTCAGGGTTAGATAGCCCATTTATCGAGGAAGGCTATAGGCTATATAACATCACGCTACGGTCATTAGGAGCGGAGTAGCAACGAAAAATGTTACAAAAACGGGGAAAATTTTGACCCATTCTCTTAGGTGACGCAAGCGAAGTTGCGCGGGTCAGCTAGTCGCGTATAAGACCCGTTGCATTATAATATTGGAGTGTAATACTTGGATAATATACACAGATAACATCAAATCTCCTCTTATAAGGGTAGGTAGACATCAGAACATTCAGACGTGTCGTTTCGGAATCCCCAGAGAACCCTTACAAACTTCATTCACACTCATACACCTTGTCATTCAGGACCGCCGGTTAATTTAGATATTGAATGAATATAAGTCGATTGAGGTCAAAGTTGGATAGTCCTGTAAGATGTCCGTGCTTTGGAAGGCAAAGAAAACATTATTGCAGTCCTACTTTTGTCTAGACTATCAATTTCTTTTTCGTATACGCACATATATAGAACAGTCTAGGGTAGAAAAAAGTACGGGGCAAGCATGTTCCGCGTAGTTGGTATTCTTGTAAAATGTGTGACACAAAATATTATCAAATATTCACACAAAAGAAGTGACTGAAAGTAGAGCGTGCATTATGATATAATCACGAAAGATAAAAAAGAAAACACAGTCAACGAACCGAGGAATATTTTAAAGTAAATTATACTCACACAAACAAGTCACGTGTGTTACGTGTCTCCAATAATACCGGCCACATCACGAGCTGTCTAGACGTGATGTAGTTTATAATGGCATAATGCAATTCGGGTGGGTATTTGGGCGGTTCCATTAAAACTAGCCAATCACGCAAGTATATTTTATTCCGTCATCCCCATCCCTATGAATCAGTGTCTTCATTGCACAAAGACCCTACAAAGGTCACGTAAAGACGACGTTTTTACATAGGCTAAGAGGCACGAAGGTCTACGACCCCCCATTTCATACTCTGAACATTGACAAAAAAAAATAGACCCAAAAAAACTGGGTTACTTCTTAACCCAGGATCCTAGAACTCTACCTGTTTGATGGCACATCTCATGACGCAAACAGGCACAACACGACGATACCATTATATCACAATACATAACCCACTTAGAATTATGTATCAATCTTCACAAAATTGCCATCCAAAAGCTGCAATTTTATCCATTTCTTAACAATTGCTTCATTTAAAGTTGTCCGATTACAAAATACGATTCGAACGTTATTATTGAATGAGATCAAAATGGTAAGACCCAATTTTGTTGAGATTAAAAAACCGCAGCTTTGATTATGGTCGTGAAAAAAATCTAGTCTATGCCGTTAGATGGCTTGAGCAATTTTTAGCTGGTTAGAACAATACACGCCATTTATGGTTCTTTTATCTTTTATCTTTTACATAATACAAGTTAAATAGGTATAACTGCATTTCAAAATAACATAATGTGAAAAAATATTTTAGTACAGTTCAAAGTAGGTCAGAGTTCTAAATATCGATACTAAAAGTTATATAAATATGTATGTTATCGTTTTTTGGTCTTTGCTCCCAAGAGAACAAAATTTAATGTTTTACTTTATGTAGAAGAAGGATATGTTTAAAAAATAATCAAAGCCTCATGTTGTTACAATCTGAAAAAATATTGAAAGTTTTAACAAGTCGATTGTACACCGTTCATACAACATAGACAAAAGGACGGATATTTTTAATTTCAAATACAATAATATTTAAAAAAACGTACACTGTTATGTCTATGACATGGTCTATTGTTACATTGTAGTTGGCACAATGTTTTAGCAATCCATGTTGTTAGAAGAATGACTATGTTTTTATACTTTTTATCATAATATTGGAAGATTACGATTACCTTTGTCCACTCGCTATAAAGAATGAGTAGGTAAAACTGATTATTATTTCCAATAGACAATGAAATATCATATCTTTGGTCTCTGCCTACCCCTATGTGAAGAGGGCGTGATTTTGTGTCTGTACGTACATCGAAATATTTATTTTAATATTACCGCTATAGTCTAACAACTTAGTAGCGAGCTTTGGCATGTTCATTTGTCTAGATGTAAATTAATAATTCAATTAATACCCAAAATAAAGTATTAACATCAATTAGACCACCGTCAGCTGCATAATTCTACGGGTCCTGATGTTTTAAATTTTTGTTTTTGTATCCTCCGCCAGTCGTGACCCTTACATACAAGACTCTCTACCAAGTTGTACTGTTAGTCTGGTATCAAAATGGTAATTTGTTTTTACAAAAAGGAGGGTGTTCTCAATTCGCCGCGATTATTTTATTCTGCAACATCTCAAAATCATTTGCAATCAAAACACTAATTATGAAATTACTTAAGCGTATAATATTTATAATTAACTGTGTAATAGATAAGTAACAGGATTTTGAAAACAAATGTTTTTATTTGAAGATTGTGACACCAGAGTTTAGCGCATTTCGCCATTATTGCCAAAATACTATGCAAGATTTAAATATTTGTAGAAAATATACATAAGAAACGAATAAGCAGAGTTTATTTATAACATTATTGTAATACTAGCAGACCCGCGCAGCTTCGCTCACTATTGTTTTTAGTTTTTCTCTCCTTCAATTTTTTTTCCGGGTCTCAAAGACAATTTCACAAAAAACAAAAAGTTGAATTGGTTGAGACGCTCTTACATTTTGGGCTTAGGAACATATTTATGTAAGTATCTGTATAACATTAGCTTACTGGGCCGGCTTCGTCCCGGTATTATACAATTTTATCCCGTCAATTCCATTCTCGTGGGAATTTTGATTCCTTCAATCCCATACAAACCTTGCCCGGCAATTACAAATTAAAACAAGAATTATCCAATTCCTTTTTATTATTATACATTTCGGTTATTCATTTTTATTTATATAGATTCAGTTGCAAAAGTGCGAATTCGTTTGCGTAAGTCAGGAGTTCGATATCATCTTGCATTTCGACTTCTCTTTACGCAATTTCAGCTGCGATGTTGCATTCATTGGGCTATTTCCATTGCCGTCACCGTAAATAGTCTGCGATGAATCAGTATTCCAATTAGTAATGTCCAGTTCCTTATTTGTGCATTTCGATGTGAATGCTCTGTCGTAAATCGTATGATATTTATTGCTAATGAGGTATCGTGTTCCTATTGGGTGTGTTAGCGTATATTAGGTTCTAATTACAGTTGTATACGGTTATTAGGTAGTCATGAGCCTATAGAAGAGCAAGATTTATTTGAAATCCGTATTTAAAAACCAGCCATTTTTTATTTCATCGTCATAAGGAAATTAAACTATACCACTTAAAGTATCCGAAAATTTTGTTCAAATTATTGTTAGAAACTATAAAAAGTGTTGGCAGGAAAACAGAGAAAATGGCGGGAGAACCGCGACATAGTTTTTTTTTTATTCATAGACTTTAAGTGAACAAAAAACTATTCGAGATATTCTTGACTTATTCAAAGAAATTCCCGCGCTGTTTTTTTCATTATCAAAAACCTAGAATAACTAAATCAATCAATCAGAAATCAATAGCAACGTCAATTTTCCTCTCGATTCTCAAATTCATCGATTAACTAATAATATTAAAAATATAGTATCTCACGAACATCGCACTTTCACTCTCGAACAAGTTCTGGAGCTTTCTGTTTCGTACCATTGTCGGAGGTCGCCGACATTCTCGGCAGTAATTACATAAATTATGTTGTTGTGTGTAACATAAGATCCGTTTGTTTTTTCGTGAAATGTAGACGTTTTTGAGTAAATACAACTGTTAAGTTAAGTGTTTCTGTGTGTTTTAATATGAGATAAAATGTTTTTTACTTCAATCGAATCTAATAAGAGAATACGATTGTAAATGTATTTTTCTGAGTAAGGCAATTTATTGAGATAGATAATGATAAAAAAGATAAAAGATATTTATTTCGCGTAAAAAAGGTTTGATTCTAAAATATTTTTGTGCATGGTGATTTACAAAATCAGCTCATATTCCGTCTGTGTGACTAGTTCATTGTGTCAATTATTAACACTCGATTCTGTTTTTAATTTACTTTTAATTTGCCGTAATTAAGAAATGTAAGTAATAACTTACAGGAAAAAAATCTCATAACATGTACCAAGACATGTCGAAAAGTTTTACTTCATTATTTTTTGTACAGAAACCTCTTTTTCTAAAACTTAATTGTATCACTTATGAAACTGGGTTGGTCTAAAATAAATTAGTTGTCACCGGTGACCGGATTTCTTAACTTCAATATAATAACTTGTGAAATACATGTCTCTAATTATTGTGTGAAAAATATATTCTATACCGTAGTTCATTACGTTTTTTTTATAACAAAAAAAAACATGTAATTAACTCGTTTAATGTGCATTAGAAAACTAGGCATTGGTGTCCTAATACATAGGTATACGACATACGTTGTCGATGTTTTGGTTTAAGTGAAAAATTCAATTCGTTTTGAATCAATTAAAACCATACAGGTTTAAATGTATGTTAGAAGAAAATGTGGGCTTCCTTAATATTTCTGAATACTGAAGTTTGTGGTTCGATTAAAAAATAACTGCATTTGGTCATTTGTAAACCGTGACTTCTCATAAATAAAAAGTAAAAAAATATAAAATCCTTTACGAGAGTTACTCTTACAGTACTCCATATAGAAATTGTCACGGTTAGTTGATTTAATTACTATTTTTATAGGCAATAAAATTAAAAAATCTTAATTCACTCATTTACATAATTACTACATAGACTTTTCGTAATCATTTTTTATCATATAGCTCTGAACAAGACATGAAACTAGACTTGTTTTTACATGTTTAACTAAATATAAACGTGATATTATTTTACCAACTTTCTTTTCCTTTTATAATCACAAACTGAATCGTAATGCATAAATGATAACTGCATGTTTGGCGCAGTACTTAGTTAACGTGATCAAAGCGCCGCGTGTGGTGGGTTCGATTCTCCCCCTAAAGAGGACAAGCTACTGTTCTAATCCTGGTTGTTAATTTATCGATATAAGTATGTATTTAGAAGTATGGAATCTCTGCTTAGTTTGGAATCAGATACCCGTGTCTGAATGATTTTTACAGTGATAGTTATTATTTTAATTTCCTAACACTACATAAATGTTTTGATTAAATTTAGCCAGGGTTTAGGATGCTTGGCGAAACCCCTATCAAATTGCGGCAAAAGCCCCGTGCCCAGCATTGATAAACTAACTGGTATTCTTTTCCTTGAATACTAATTTCTGAAGACATTTTCAAAAAGAGGAATGAGTGTAAAGTCGTAAAGACCATAGATATAAATGGCTGTACCTACTGAGTGTAAGGTCCTAAAGACTATAGACTACCTACAAGAACACTAAAATAAATCTAGACAGTAAGTATGCGTGAGAGGTGTCGCATTACAACACACAGAAAGTAAACTTTCCTCGTTTTGTGGAAACGTCGCCATTGTTATTCACACTCAGTGCTTACTGCTCTCTTTGTGATAAACTTTAATTTTAATGAAGCGAAAGTTTGACAGGACTGGACTGTTTATGAAGCTCTGTTATTTTCATGCCGAACCTATTAACCTGAGGGTAGGATACCTTTTTAGTCAGAAAACTAATTTGACGAATAATTTTACCATTATAAACAGCTTCTGCGCACGGTGAAACACGTTAACTTTTGAATCCAGGAATTAAATGAGTATCTACGTTTTAAGAAATTTTAACTAATTTAATTGATACAATTTTGAGTTAGTACGGGATAACAAAATGATTTCTTTGATCATTTTTCTTATGCGTGTTATTTACTTATTTCTATTATCAAATCACCCTAAATTTTGAATATTACACACTATTACACTTATATAAGGCAACACCTGTAAGATACATGTAAGATACAAGATTGTGAGATGATCGGAGAATCAGTGACCATCGTGAAATTTTCATCTTCCATTACCAGAATTACTTGTTCCTAATTCTTTTTCCGCTTATTGTGCTAAGTCTTCAAGTCTTTTGTATCAGCCATTTATTCCTCAAGCTAATTATGAAGACGACAAGCTGTCAGCACCTCCAAAGATCTATTAAACTGATAATGTCGTCGACTTGTAAATTGTAAAACATCGTGGAAAGTTCAAGATGTATTGCTGTTATTGAGCTAACTTTATTGCTATCAGATATCGTTGTTGGCGGCTAAATGATTTAATGAAAGAGAAGAAAAAACGTGATTTATTTAGGTACATACTCGGTTGCGTTGACATTGCAGTGTAACTTAGCTCCTTTGTAGTTTCATATAGTTAGTAAATAGTCGGAAATAAAGTGGTTTAAATAAAAATGCAAATCTTTCTTCTACAGTTTACAGGATAAGCTTTATTATTTGTTCAAATTTTCCTTTGTTTTGGTGAAATTTAGTATTTCTTTATATCATAGATTGATGGGATAAGATTTTTTCTAGGTAGTAACCTCAAGAGACTAAATTAAAAGTAGTATAGTAGAAGTTTCTGAATACCATTCCTTCTGAGTTTTATCCCGGATTGGTCAGGCCAAATATTGGGATAGGATTAGCAGTCCAAAGTTTGTAACAAGTCCATAGTATCTGCTTTCAAACAGACATATTTAAATATAAAAAATGCGAATCTGTGATATTCAAATGACCTTATTCAGTATTCTTCATTAAGCTCAAACTTCCTCACCAGACGGAGACGCAAAAGTGCAAGTAATCATTAGCAATGCAAATAGTAGGCTCGTCCAATTTCACCGTGATGACGTCACGTGTCGTGTTCACACTTGACACCTCACACTGTGGCGGGTCGATGATCTTAGTAAATGAGATGTGATAGATGCTCACAACCTTTAATTCGGTTTTCATTTTATTGATTATTTTTGTGGGTCCCGACTGTCATTTACGAAGATCTAGCAGCCGTTATCAGTAATCAGAAGTTTGAAAGTCTGACAACCAACCTTACCGAAGGGTATTGTGTTATAATCCAGGTAACTGGGTTGTGGAGGTCCAATAGACAGTCGCTCCGTGTAAAATACTGGTCAGCTGCATCCCGTGAGGCTGGAAGCCGACTCCAACATAATTGGAAGAAAGGCTGGGCTGAGTTTTGTAATTTTATTATAAATGCAAGAATGTAATATCAGTAGTATGAATAAATATTTGGATGTGCGTTACCTACTCTTTCATGCATAAATGGCATACTTATCTCTGATATTCAAATTACCTTATTTAGTATTCCTTACCCAGAGAAATCATTTTACGCGAACGAGTTCTCGGCCAGTAGCATTTTTTATTAATACCATAATTACGTCTATAGATATACTCGAGGGCAGAGTAGTATGAAATACACACACTTTTTATAATTAAAATCAATGTTTTATTTCCAAACTCTGGACTAGCATTATAAAATTCCGACCCGAGAATAGAACCTCAGAAAGCAGCAGTCTTATTCACCACCGTTTGGGCTTAATACACAATTTCTAGATTTTAATGTACCTAGTTTACCATATGTGTGTAAATCAAAGTTTGTCGACCCGCGAGTCGTTAACATGCATTATTCGTTATTGTATAATCATTTTCACCGGCCGTCTTGTATTCTGTTAACACGATGAACTTTCTTAAATGGTTTTTAATATGATAATGATGATTGTGGAGATTTGACGCATGAAAGATGAAAGTGATTTGTAGGCACGTGTGTGAAGAATTACAAAACAGAGGGGGTTAAAACGTAGATTAAATAATTTGTGTCTTAAATAGCAAAACCATGAAACAAATTTAAAAGCACGGACACTTGAAATCGTAGAAGAGGTAATCTCCAAAACCGAGCAATGAGAGAATAAAGAAGTTACCTATCTTTCATGACAATCGGTAGGTAAGGTGCAGGGCAGTCTTCTAGCAGTCCTAGTCGATCCCTTCCCTTTGATATTTACATGAAAACAGACTTCTGACTAGTAATAGTATTGTTTTGTGCTTAGCATTAAATGCTTTAGCTGTTTAACGATGCAGAACGATGGTCTTTGTAACTATTTTATAGACTAAATAACTGCTCTTTTTATACGTTCAAGTAAGTAATACAAACACATTTTTTTCTGGTTGACTTATTGGAAATACTGAGTCTACTACTACTAAATTAAGTATTACTTAATCATAATATTTCTTATCGCCGGGTTCTTAAAGAAACACGTATGTAATATTTTAAGTAGCGTGAATAGCCGACGCATTTTCTTTAACATGTAAATAAAGTCACGTGACATATAAAAAAACACTAGTTGACCACGAAACAACAATCTCTACCCACTTATTTTTTTCTTTTTGCATACATTCATATAAAACGAAATCAAATATATTTTCAGAACCAAAAACACACAATACAACAAAGATACAGAAAATGCAAAAATATTTTTTTCATACGGTTCTAAACACTGACAGCTAACGTCATTTTTCCCGCGTACAATTTTCTTTTTCATAACAATGCACGAGCGTTCATCATTCTGCCAGGAGCATCGCATCTCGCGCGGATTCGCCTGTCCGTGACGCATCGGCCACAAGAAAGCGCATTCTTGAGCACATCGCTCCACTAGTTAACGCGTCATTTACCCGACATATTACTAAATATTCGTTTCAGTCTTACGTATTTGCTGTAACATGCGAAAATATCTTCTCTTTCAGGATAAACACTAATATTATGTAGTAAAAGTCCAATTATAGGTTCTATAATATGAGCTCGTTATCAAGCTAAAATTAAAACAATGATTAGAATTAAATACGTATATTTATTTATTTAGGACGGTATTTTCTTCCTACCTTTTTTCGCAGTTGTCACTCCGGGGGACAATGTTAGCGGGGACAACTGGGAATATATCTTGACAACCAACAAAGTATGTACACCAGGAATCAGTACATAATAGGATACATTCATAAAAACTTAAACTTAGTGTTACCTAGATTAAAGGCTGCCACGGCACGCAACGTATTTTTACAATAGATCAAAGCAGATCGTGAATATCTCTCGCTTCTTACTAACAAAATACGATTTTATCTTTCACACCTTTTCACCAATTTCTATGACTGCTGACTCAGCGAATAAAGGTATTATATTAAGTTGGTACCTACTGCTAGTCAATTGGCGCGAAAGTAGTTGTCAATCCGAGATTTATGGTAGTGACGTAACCTCCGGTTTGCATAGACAAAGAAACTAGTGTGAATAGAAATAGGCACCTTTAGAAATTGAGCCATTTGAGGCTTATTGTAATTATTGTATTCGTTTCCTAGTTTCGTAAGTTTCTTGGGCTCTGAAACTATTACATAAACTGTCCTGTGTTATTTATAACGTTTAGACAGTTGTTGTGACTTATTAGCGTTGTTTAACGGACCACTGCCGGGAAAGGAGTTTAGTTAGAATGAGCAATCAGTATGGTACATATAGTAAATCACGCCTTGTATGAATAATGGCAGGCAGAGAGTAAAGAAAAAACGACACTTGCTACGATAAAAATCTGGTATTACTCTTTGGAAATATTATAAAGGTACACTAGCTATTTGCGTATGTACATTACTGGGAATAGTTTGTTGTAATTTCCAAAGATCTTTGACAGTTATTAACAGTAGTCAGAAACTTGAAAGTCTGACAACCTGTCTTATCGAAGGTAACTGGGTTGTGGAGGTCAATAGACAGTCACTCCATGTAAAATACTGGTTTCCAGCTGCATCTGGTGAGACTAGACTAACTCCAACATGGTTGGAAGAAAGACTATGCTAATGCTGGCTGGGAATACGCAATACGGCAATACGGCATTTATCATATTGAAAACCAATAAATATGGTTGAAATATTAATTTTCTCATATAAATTACATAGCGAAATAAGCCTATTCAATTTTGAAACGCTTCGCATTCTGCATAAATTAACTTGACAACCTTATTTATGCAACTTTTCTCACCGGTTAGGTAACTTAGACGACTGAATTGTTTCTAAATGTATACGTAAATAGTTTCTAGTGTTTATTACTTAGTTTCTTCAAACAAAAACTGTAATATAATAAAAAGTTTTACACATTTTTAAGCAAACAAGCGTGCAATTGATTTCATAACGACACTTCCGCATCATAGATTCTTGACGTAACTTTTTTATTGTGGTTATGACAATAGACAATCAAATTAATAGTTTTAAACTCAAAAGTGACTATGTAATTTTATGGCTAATTGGAAGTATGTAACCATAAAAATGTTTTATTAAAAAAACTAAGACTCCAATAAACTTAGTATTATTTTATAAAATTTTTCTACTAATTTTTTTCGTCGTATCACATCTGTCTCTCCGTATTTAAAATAAAATGGCTTCACAAATCATTAATTAATATTTTTGTTATTGTTTCAGGTAGAGAATGACTTCGATAGACGAAGACAGGCGTCCCTACCGCATCCCGGATTTACCGAGCACCAAACGAGATTCGGCCTAAGTTCTCCCCTTCAAAGCTTCCAGCCCCAGCCTGGAGTAGTCACCAGTCCCACACCGACCGTCCAGTTTCAACAGTCCCTCTTCCCGCAACAACAACAAGCTCAACAACAGTCATACGTCCCACAGTTCAACAACCATATCCCAGCCATCCCCAACAACTTGCCAATTCAGAATAACAACTTGCCAATTCAGAACAACAACTTGCCATTACAAAATACCAACTTCCAATTCAACCCGCAAGCGAGTGTTCACACACCTGTGCTGCAGAACAACTTCCAACAACAGCAAAATATAAGGCAGATCCCTCAACAGACACAGAACATACTCCCTCAGACTATTCCTACTCTGCCAACCTATCAGAATGGAATCCCGATACAGCAGAGTCCTCCTACCTTCCAGTCTATCCCTTCAAGTCCTATCAGCTTGACTCAGCAAACGCCTACACAACAAGCTTTCTTGCCAACCGTAGCTACCCAGAGTCAGCCTATCAACCAAGCCATCAACCAACCTATCTTCAGTCAGCCAAATCCTATTACTATCCAGCCAGCTCCAAATCTAGGTCCTCAGAACTTCAACTTGAACAACGCTCAACTCCCATTCCAACCAAACTTAGGCCAAGCTCCAATTTTCTCCAACGGACAGTCGTCCCAAATCCAAGACTTGCTAGAGCGTCAGTCGAAGGAAAATTTGGAGAAATTGAAGGAGCTTCAAGAGAGAGCTCGTATTATCCAGAAGCATCAGGAATTCGTGCAGAAACAACAACAAAAACAGCAAGAGAAAGTGGAAAAGTTACACGAAGAGTTTGTGAAGAAACAAGCTACGAAAACGATTCCTAATTATTCGACTACCGAAAGTTACGAAGACTACTGGAGAGGCAATGTGGAAAGACGCAGGCCGATTCTTCCTCACGAGACAAATCTGTTCAGAAAAGCTATCGAGCTGTATGAGAGAGATCACCCAACTACTACGACTACGACAACGACCACTACTACCACGACAACTACCCCTAAGCCTCCCCCACCGACCCCCAGATACAGACCTCGACCTAAGCCTAAGACAAGGAACCCTCCCCAAGACAGGAATAAGCAGAAACTGTACAACGAAATCAAGAGCCTTCTGCAAGAAAGCGAGACCAATGGATTTGACGACAGTCTAAGAGCTAAAAGTGCAGAGTTATTGAAGAAACCCGACATTTTGAAACAACTAAAGGTCGCTCTCGCTGAGAATCCGGAAGACTTCAACGAAAAGAACTTTTCCTCTAGGGAGATCTCGCTCAATGGCCAGAAGTTCGAAGTCATTAGAACAACCAATCCTAATCTGATTCCTAAAGGAGCCATCACTGCTGACGGTTCAAACTTAGCTCAAATCATGGCTGCTGCTCATCATGAATCACAAAAAGAAATCACTTCGATTGAAGACCTTACTAAAGGCATCTTACCACCTGGAGCCAACTTCGAACTCATCAAACAAGCGGAGAACGGTAAACTTGAAGAGGTCAAAGCTCCGAATGAGATTCAAAATAAAAAGAAGGTAACGTTCGTATTCTTGGAAGAGCAAGAAGATGGATCATTCAAAGTCAAGGGTGTGAAAGCTAACGGTCAACAAACTGAGGAAGGACCTGAAGTCGAGAATATTTTGAACAAGATCAAGAACGGTGAGATTCAGCTGCCTGGACAGACGAAGATCTCGAACGCAATCTTCAGTTCGACTACAGCCAGACCTACAACAGAAACGACTGACTACATCGCGGCGTCTTCTCATGCTCCCCCGAGCTACTCCACATTTGTCAGTACCTCTAACCATGGAACTACTGGTCATACGATCCCTGTTACGCACACAACACCAGCGCCAACTTACCAAAGCTCTATCCAGTCTACTCGCAGCACACAAGCACACACTCAAACCCACTTCCCATCTACCATCATCGGATCAAGTACAGAGCGTTACATCACGAAATCCAGTACTCCTTCCATCGAATACACATCAAGGAACAGCATCAGTCAGACACCAAGAATAACCTTCCCAAGTTCCACTCTATCTACTATTATCAACACCACTCCGTTCCGTTCCTCTGAAAAAGACCTGGTCGTGATTGGATCCAGTACCATTGCTCCAAGTATCGGTGAAGGTAGCACAGCAAGGCAAGTTCAATCAGGAACTCCGGGATTAGTGGACATTCTGAAGGAAAATGGTCTATTTGCGACGGCGAAGTATCTTCGTCAATCGGGTCTGGATACTATTCTCAATGAGACTGGTCCGTACACCATCTTTGTGCCCACTGACAAGGCGTTCAGGACTCTGTTGGTGCAGCTCGGAGGTCCGGATAAGGCTGAAGAGAAGTTCCGTGACAACCCAAGACTGCTGAGTGGAGTAAGTAGAATTTGAATTTATCATACCGCCTTAAATAAGTAATCTCAATAATCGAAATTTGCCTTTGTGAGCAGCAGTACTCAGATAACAAACTCATGGGTTCGATTCTCGGATCGCGAAGATTATTTATTTTCCACGTTACCCAGAGTTTGGTAAAACACCTATATTGCTACCAATAATGTGTGGGACTAACATTATGATAACAGCAATAAGCAGACATTTGTTGCCTCTCTTTTAGGCTAGATGACGAAAGACTTTTTTTCTAACATTAACATTATGTACTTACCATATCATCTATTTTTCACATCCAATAGCTCTACACTGTTTCTATTTCAGCTGTTGCTCCATCACGTGATCCCCGGTGCGTTTGACATCGCCTCCTTACAAGACGAGATGACTGGCGTGTCTCTAGCTGGCACACAACTAAGAGTGAACCAGTACGACATGCATGATGCGGAGTGGAACGAGGTCCGCGTCACTACCATCAATGGTGCCAGGGTACTTGATGATAAGAAGGACATTCATATACCACAGGTAAGAAGCAAGTACTACCTAGGTAGTTCTAATAATTGTCATTAGGAATTCACGAAACACAAATTGTTGTTAGTTTAGAATGAAGAGGTAATGGAAAACCGCATGGAACGTTTTGGTTAGAAGCGCTGCTGTAATAACCTGTGTTCGTAGTAAGTCCCTAGGTACAAAACTTAAGAACAGCATAAGAATAGGCTGACTTTATCTACTGTTATTCAAATCATAAATATTTAAATACTTAATTGTTTTTAACTTTTAACCTCGGCATCATTAAAATATGAAAGGATATCGCCCATATGGATAATAATATATTTTAAAATTAAACGTTTTTGTACTTAACCTACTAACGAGATACGAAAGGACAATTGGGTGTTCAATCCATCCTCATCAAACATGTCATTAATCGCCGAGCCAGGATCTAAAACTATACCTTGGAACTATCTGAACGTTCTATCAATAACTTTACTAAGTTTCACCTCACTTGCCGTGCTCCACAGGGCATAGCGCATGCAGTAGATCGTGTAATGTTCCCGCTACCCGTCGGCGACCTGGTCCAGACCCTGCAGGCTGACAGAGACCGAAGATTCACCACCTTCCTCAAGGCAGTACACGCTAGTGGCTTCGCGGAGACGCTGGCCGGTGAGTTATTGTTAAATGCCTGACAAAATTGTTAGAGCAATGGTACGATTTGCAATTTAGGTAAAGATATATTTTTAGTAGGCGCTTGAACATTGATGTAAGGTTAGTAGGGTAGCATTGATAATGTAACAATTACGACTTCTTACAATACACATGAATTTTGCAATGACGTAAATACCTATTACTATATATTTATACGTTCTGAGGTCTTATGTATGTACCTTATTTGAAAACCGTTCCTTATACTTACGTAAGGTTTTCTTAAAGTTGCTGAGCTTATCCAAAAGCATAGTTTACTTAATATAATTTTAACTTTTAAATCTTCCAGAAAGCAAAACCTACACGGTATTCGCGCCAACGGACGCGGCGTTCGCTCGCCTCCCCGCGGCAGATCTCGCGCGGTTTTCCGACAAGGCGGGAGCGAGGGCTCTAGTCGCTAGGCATGTGCTGCCCGGCACCTTGTACAGCGCGGGAATGAGGTATTACCAGCTCAGAAACTCCATGGAAGACGCTAAACCTTTGACGCTGCAGAAGAGCTCGGGTAAGTTGATAGATAGCTAACTTATTATTTACGTAGTTTTGTAAGAAAAACGTTGTGACGTTGGAGTTTGAGAACGGCTCTATCAAAATAAAAGGGAATAAAATTGTAACATGAGAACGGAAGATGGGAATAGATTTTCATTTAGAGAAATCTGTAGCTCAAAACGGATAATAGTTGTTTTCTTTAAATACTATCAGTCCGTTTAAAGACGATTACCAACATTTAGCTATGTTTTATCAACCGCATAAGGCGAAATAATTCTTAGTACTCTTGTTTTATTTCATATCTAGTTATTTTAAATGAATAAATTTGTTCCCAGGTCGTATCAAAGTAAACAACGGACAAGTAGTGACCCACAACATCCCGGCGACGAACGGTGTGATCCACGCGGTGGACGCGGTGCTGTGAGAGCGCGCACTTGGCTTCAATGAAGCCCGCGCCACGCACAGTCCTCCCCCCTCCCACACCCCCCAACATTACATTAAGACTGTAAATAACGCTAGGCTAAGATAATAATTTATATACGCGTGTTAGATTTTTGTAAATAAAGTTTTTTAATGGTGTAAAATATTATGAAGAATGTTTTGTCTTTACTTATTTACTTTATAGTGAAATTAACCTCAACCCTGCACATATTGTAGATGAGGGACTGATTGTTTCTTGTGTTACTTATTACATTATTGTATTGATATTATCCCGAAAAGCCTACATTGCTGATATTATTTTACATTCTATTAAAAAAATGTCCTATTTTTGGACTAATAATATTTGATTAACTATGTATATCAAAGTTTGTTAAAGCCTGTAGCTCAAAATTGTAGTTAGGTAGTCATCTATAGATATGTTATAGAAAAACAAAATGACTATTATTATGATCAGACCACTTTCCATCAGCATTATAAAAGGTCACAAAAAAACCAACTTATAATCTTAAATTATTATATTCACAAATAAAACAAGTAATTAAATATTAATACTATAATGAGCCACACCATAAGTACACTTTCACTGATAATTGAACTTTGCTAACATCATTTTTAGTTTAGCAATTTCATCGTCTTTTGCCGCCAATTCTTCTTTCAACGACTTTATAGTGTCGTCTTTGTTTTCTGATAGATTTTTCAATTCTTCTAGCAGTTGGGCAGTGTCTAGTCTCTTGCTAGGCCTTCGCTGGACTAATTTGCCTATAATATGGGCAATTTTGGGGTAGTTGGCTGTCAAATGCGCTGGTATCTGACCTTTACGAAGGTCTGTGATCGTCTTCACACGTTCCATGTCTGTGCTGAATGGTTCTACCATTTCTAGGAGTATTATTCCCAGGCTGTACATGTCGCTCTGTAAAGAAGAAAAAAGTACAAGTTTAGTATTGTTTTCATGTTGAAATAATGCAAATGTATGTTTAATGAATGTGGGTTCAATTTAAAATTATTGTCATCGAGTTTATAGTATTCAATTGAAATCATAGATTTAGGGTTTAGTCTCGTACAAACATTTTGTGGTGGATGCCTGAAAATTTTATTCTGATACTTTGCAAGGTACGAAGAATCTGTACAAAGAGACCAGTGTCTAACAGCTAAATGTTTTCAGATAAATTATTGCAAATAAGAAGTAGAAATATCAACTCACCTTAGGATTACACTGCCCATCCAACTGTTCAGGTGCGGCATACAAATGCGTTCCCAAAGCCAATCCACTATGAGACTGCTGCAACGGACACGCCAGTCCAAAGTCACCCAACTGTACCGACACACCCCCTTCAGTCTGTGCCACGAACACATTACTGGGCTTTATATCATGATGGATAATACCACGAGAATGAATGTAATGAAGACCTTTCACTAGCTGAGTAAACATATCAATTAAAACATCGATATGGGTCCAAGCTACCGGGTACGTCGGATCAGGGGCCTCAAGACAAGCTGATTCAGTAGAATCACTGTGATGGAGACTCAAATCTTCAGACCCTTTCCTCGTCACTGTCAATTTCAAATTGCGGTCGTCCAACCACTGTTTCAAAGTCTGCTGGCAGAATGTCATTTGAATGTATAAAGTCGCCCATTTTAAGTTAACTCGAGAGCAGTTCTCGAATTCTTTGCTGGAGAAGAAATTAGCTACGGCATTTTCTTCCTGTGGAGTCGAATCTGAATCGGAATCTTCCAAATAATCATCATCTGAATTTGAACTTCCATTGTGCTGGAACTCTTGTTCAAAACTGCTGGTTTCTTTGAAAGATATGACAAAGTCTGATTGACTTTTATGTTTCGTCAATTCTTTAGAATTGTGTGTTTTAAACGATGTTATTATGTTCGGATGGGCGGATGAAATAATATTAGAATTTATTGAAAAGTCTTCACTGTCAGTTTCCATTCTGAACTTGCGTTTCTTTTTCACAGTCGATTCTATCATCGGTTCAAGCCAGGCAGCCTTATAATTCACTATATTAGGATGATTGAGACTTGCAATTGTTTTCACTTCAGACAAATGCAGCATTATCGAATTGACATCTGACGACTTAATGTACACTTTCTTCACAGCATACTCAACTCCATCTAATCTGTGCCGCGCTTTGAACACACTTCCGAAACCGCCACCTGCTATGAAATACAGTTCTTCGAATTCCCTGTGGTATCTGGACCACTCAAGACCTGAAGGTTGGACGATAGGCCACGTCGCTGGTAGGTTTATAGGGATTTCGGAGCCGCTAGCAACAGCCACAAGTTGATACAAAGCCCGTTGGTACTGACTTCTCATAGCTTCGAATTCTCCCATTGCATACGAATCATCTATGAGGTTCATGCTGTGTAGTTTCTCGCATATTGTATTGTACAGCTGATTCGCTCGGATATTGTCTTTTTCTAGTAGGGAACATAGTTGCTTGACGAGAGACTGGACTAGTAGACTGATTGGGGTGGTGGCGGCCGAGTGGATGATGTCGATCTGTTGCATGCTCTGCTGAAACACGGACTCATGGTGACTGTTGCGAGTTATACCTGAAAAGAGAGAAAATGTACATTAGACTTATTTACTTACGAAAAACAGCGGTTGAAGATTTACAGATTACTGCGTATTGATCGTGATTGTAGACATATATCGATAGATCTTTCACAAATCGGCAAATTGAATGACAAAAACGTATGCCTTGAATAATTATACTTTTTTATCTTTTCACTTATCTAACTGGCCCACATTAACACACGATTAATTTTAAAATAATTACTTTTCGTCTGATTTTCTCCAGCCATTTTGATATCTTAAAACACAAGGTGATTCCTTCGCAGTTGGTGTGACAATACGGTCAGGATCACCCGGCTACTGTCACATTTATCTGTTGTTCCGATCTGTCATTGAATACATGTTTGTTTAATCATGAATTGGTGATGGAAATCGATGCGTTGTGCCAAGGTAATGGTGGCGAGGGTATCATGAAATATGGATGGTATTTATTTGTCGGATGTTGACTCTAATGGGACAAGAGGTAGTCAGAGGATCTTTTGGAATAAAATATTATCGAATAGTTTTAAATGTAATAAGATTACGGGCTGTACTAGGCCGTACTAGCTAGGTCGCGTTCTATTAGAGAGTGGGTTCAGCTGTGGATAAAATTGTTTATGATATCAGGTAAACTAGTAGTAAACATTTCGTTCCTCCTGCATTTTGTTTGTTTTCAATTTTCTATGTAATTGTTTTAAAAACAAATGAATACACTAAAGAATAAGGAGAAAATGGTACCGAATACCGATATAACGCAAGTAGGTACTGTCAGCTATGTGACAGAAACTAAGTTAATTAGTTATATTCAATTAAATTTGAAATGTAAACCGCAGACACTGTTGAGGTTTCCGTAGTAATAAAGTCATTACATAGAAAATAGTGTCGCCAATACTATGTTCTTTAGCAAATAGATAGGTAGGTACAATCCCTTATCTAAAGGGGAAAAGGAAGCAGAAACAAACACGTCTCGAGTGGCTATTAAGAAAACATTTGCGTCTGTTTTCAAACGATTTGCAATACGTGGCAAATGTAATAAATGTAACAATCCAGAAATATGATGCAATTTACATGCCTCTTTTGACATGTGATTTTCAAAGCTGGTAATTGAGTAGATTTTGTGTAATAGGTATTTGTTTTTCTTTCTAGTAATCTCATGAGTCATAAGATTAGAATTTTATATTTAATAACATGGTGTCGTTGACGAATGAATTAGCTACACTTTTCTGCGACCTTTACGGAAGATAATTAAAATATTTAGAGTCTAGAAAGTTTTTTCGCCGAAAGAAAAACCCTATTGATCTATTAAACAGTTTGTCAGGCAAAGAATACAAGGTACCTAAGTATATTACTCAGTTAATATTTCAACGAGGTTAAACCGTTACCGCAAATTTATTCCATCCAAGAAAATAATCGCACTTCAACCAAAGTTTGGCAGGAGACTTAACAAACATACAAATTACGGAAACTTAGTTAAGAACTTAGTTAGGAACTATAATCACACAAGCCACTTTTAAAATTCAGTCTAGAAAACTCACGACGGTGGTAGCTATCACACCATAAATATTCCTAGTTTTTTTTAAATCATGTAAAAGATGCTATCAAACGCATCTCATAACGCATACTGCATAAAACATGGAAGAAGTTTCTTGAATTACACATCTGCATGCTTTTCTTTTTATTCCCTTATGGCCTTGCGATGTGCAGCTATACAATAAACTGTAGGGCAGTGTAGGGGGGCCGACTCCAATCACACAATACCAAGATACATTTCAAAATCAGCCTTATGTTTAAAGCTGTAAAGTTTAAAATTCTTTAAAGATACCTTTCGTTGAGAGTGTTTTCGATCTAAGTTACGCGAAAGTAGACTTTATTTAAGTTTATATAAGGTTCATTATGTTTTATTTCTGTAGAATGGTCTGGAAGGTTCGCGTTTTACGCGGTTCTTGCCGGTGCGTGTTCTAACCACAAAAGATATAAAGTAGGTATGTACTAGTAAGGACATGGAATTAAAACAATAGAAACATGATACGTTTTTGAAACAAATAAAAATAAATGTAAGTACGTAAATAAAATCAAAGGTACAGCAAAGTCTTATGTGTCTTGGATTCTTCCTAGTCACATAAGACTAGTATATTAGTATATTCTAGTCTATGCTGAATGAGTGTTAAGTGACTTCACCAAAAAATGTTATGACTGAAAATAAGGAAATATCAATAATATGTTCAGACAAGTTACAAAACTCTGTAGCTCAATTGTGGATTATTGCAAATATGGTCAATGACCTTATTGCACAAGTCATAAAGTCTGTTCTGTCTTTCTGTATTTCTTTAAATTGCAATCCCTACTTTCTGTTTAACACCTACGTTTTTAAGAATGCATGGTTGGGTTTTGTTTAATTTAATATGGAGGAAAGATTGAACAAATTTTTCGAAATATTGGTACAGAAATAATCAAGTCAAAATAAAAAGAAACAAGGATACAGGACGCAATATACAGGATTTCAGGTCATAGTTTCTAACTCATTTACAATCTTGTTTTGTTTAGAACATATGAAATTCTTCAAAATATTCAAAAGCTTTGTAATTTCTTCATCTTTCTCATTTGCAAAGCTATTGTTAGAGAGTTACTGAACTATGATGGTAATATTTTTGTGCCTTGTACTACTTGGAAGCCCGCCAAGATACTGATGTTTGTTGAAAGTTTAGGGCAAAAATAATTTGATTATAACAAAAGAGTTTCCATTCTACAAATTTTGGGATGGCATACCTACTACTCACTGGCCACTCAGCTCGAGTATCGTCTCTAACGTCCATGGAGGGTATTGTAATATAATTTTGGATACTTTAGTATCCATTGGACGTTTGAGTAGCTAAATGACTATAGTGTGATATGTGAAAAATTATAAATATAATTTAATAACGGCTAATGTAGCTAAATTTATTTAGACAAATTCATTTATAATAAGTTATTGTCTTTACTACATATCTCTTGATAAGTCAATCCTTTACTAGTACCACATGAATCAGACACTATCATTTAGACACCTATCTAGGCAATAAATGTATAGTTTGAAAAGTAAATTAAAAGCCTGACTGATAATGATTGTTATTAAACAAGATAAATGCAAATAAATCACGTGTCACACGTGTTTCTAGAGGTGTAATTAGTAGGCATAGTTTTATCACAATAGTGGTCTAGATTTCATCATTATTTACTAAAATAGACTTGTCTAGTTCATATCAGACAAATCTTGGAGAGTTTATCAAAATGAACACGTCTTTCAAGGTTTATTCTGCCCCTATTAATAGTTCATAATATAACTTGTATCAAAACAATTGATTTTCTTAACGTAATCATAAATTCAAGGCTACGGTATCACGATTTGTTTTGCTGCACACCTGTTCATTAGAAGTATAATACCTATATCATTATGGAGTACGTAATTAGTAAATAACTTACCTAAATCAAAGGATTTTATAGTCGCTAAAGCCTTCCACTTATCCTGTTTTGATTTGTCCATTTTATTTGTCCTTTAGTTTTCCTCTCGTATCACTGATCAAAATACTGGAGCCAAGACTTCAATTCAACAAAGTCTCGGAAAGCCATTTTTCAAGCAACTTCCATTGTCGTACAGGTTTTTACTAGTAAAATCTAAAACATTGCACTAAAATATTCATAACAACTAAAATAAAAAGACCACGACGATAATTTCACACACACAAATTCCTTGATTGACACGTTCTCTGACTGAACTAGCATAGACAATAGAAGTTTGTTCATTTTTCAAGTGACATAATATAAAAAGTCCAGAAAGGAAAACAGACTACAATAAATTAATTTCAGTATTGTTTATTGAATAAAGTAAAAACATTACAAATAACAAATGTAAAAAATGATATTCCGAAACATGTCAACAAAATCAATTTTTTTGTGTAAAGATTTATGGTAGTTATTGAAGAAAAATTCATGGCGTAACAAATTGAATAAACTTTTAAAATTATATTTTCATGGATTTGTTTAAAAGATTTGTTATTTAGGAATTAATAGTCAGAAAAGGGTCCAAACCTACGTACTCCGTAAATATTTTTTGGACCAGCACTAATTCTCTATGATTTTCTTCAATATGTCATAACATTAATCGCGTCAAAGTTGTCACTGCCAATTTTTGACAGAAAAACAAACGCGCAATCCATGTGCATTAATAAATTTCATTAAATAAAGAGGAACTAAGTAAATAATAACAATGAACCTTTTGCCAAAAAGCCATAAGGAGTTCAGCGAAAAAGACTACTGGAACAAGTTCTTCAAAAAGCGAGGAAACAAAGCTTTTGAATGGTAGGTTATGTCAGCCAAATATTTCAACAAAACACATTACATTTAATGCGAATATAGTCTAAATTTATTCCTTTCTCTCTGCGTACAGGTATGGAGAATACCTAGAACTATGTGGACAGCTGCATAAATATATAAAACAGAAGGATGCAATATTAATTACGGGTTGCGGTAACTCAAGTCTAAGTGCCGACTTGTACGACGTTGGTTACCAAAACATCACTAATATCGACGTTTCTGAGGTCGTAATTAAGCAAATGAATTCTATAAATGCGCACAGAACGAGCATGAAGTTCCTCTGCATGGATGCATTAAAAACTACGTTTAATAATGATGAATTTAACGTAGTTTTGGATAAAGGCACACTCGATGCGCTCATGCCTGATGATGCAGAAGAAACAAAACAGACCATAGACAAATATTTTTCTGAAATCAAAAGAGTCTTGAAGCTTGGAGGTCGATTTGTGTGTATATCACTGCTACAGAGTCATATTTTAAGTAAATTATTGGAGACTTTCTGTGATAAGTCTTGGATGTTCAGAGTAGTGAGGTGCCATGAAGCAGAGGAGAAGAATGCTGAGAACACTGATGGACCAACTTTACCTGTTTTTGTTGTAGTTGCTACTAAGTTTAAAGAAATGCCTCAACAGGTAATTATGTTTCAGAATGAAATTATTAAACTTGTAAAAAAAAATCGAACTTGTAGGTAGAAATATATACTTTACTACTACTACTATAATCTTCAAAAATAATTTTGGACACATTATGTTGCAATTATTTACCCATTATTCATTTCATTAAATTTGTAGGTAGTTTAAAAAATAGGTACTTTCTCTACCCTAATATCTTTCTCAACAGATCACAGATATTACTACAAAAATATAAATTCAAATAACTTGACAAACTGTTTCTTGTATATTGCAGATATTAGAAGTGTGTATGGCTGGTGACAAAATGGTGAGACTCCAGACTCCTGAGGAGGTGAAGAGCTATGTGAAGTCAGCTCAAGACACTGCCTTTGTCACTAATGGACTGGCTAAAACTAGCTTAGATGATGATAATGAGGTTTGTACTGTCCATATTCATAATTTCAAACTATTTACGAAAATAGGATTACTTTAGCATTTTGCTTGTACTCTGCTAAAACTCCATGTAAAAAACATTCCTGACATCGCATGCTATGCATATTTTCGTCGTCAATAAGTTTGTCTTTGTTTCTGAATATGCATTTTATTGGGAACTTAGTATTGTGTATGAGTTTAAGGCGACCTGTGTTTATGTAAATACTTTCGGCGATTATTTCGAAAACACTAATAGGTTCTCCATTTACCGTTACGTCTATCTGAAAGTACTCTAATCTTTATGCATCACATTAAAAATAATATTCAAAGTTTGTATTAAAAGATTTTACATAGGTACATAGTTAAAATCACGCTATTGTCCCATAGGGGTAGGTCAGAGAACGAAAAGTTTTAATAAAATCCTTTTGGTTTGTTGTAGGTATCACTGGACCTAATGCAGCCTGGCGAGGACACGCCGCGGTACACACTGTACGTGGTTGACCAGAAACGATCACAAGCCATCAACAAGTATGCTGTCTTCATTGTACCTCAAGGAAGGTAAGTGATATCAGGCCGAATTAACAATATAACATTTAAAGAATAATGCCTGGTTTCTGAAGTACGTTTAGCGGTAGTTTATCTATTCAAAGTGTCATATTGAGCTTAAATGCTATTGAATAGCTAACTAAATGTACGTCAGAAACCAGGCATAAGTGAGGTACTATAGTTTTTATGTCATTGAATGATGGGGTCAAATAACACTGAATAAATATTTATTTGAATAACATATATTTTGGGTTACTGACTTTGTATAACAATGCACGACACAAAAATTCGACGTAATCTTCAAATATTACACAATCATGTACCCACACATAGTTTGCCTTCGGTTTGTCATATTTTAGACTTAAGTATTCGCCATGTTGATACTTGTAATTACTTAAGTTGGTAGTCGAAAAGCCACCAGGACTTCGCGAATATTCCCTGTACTCGCTTACTAGTATATTATCTAATTCCAAACAAACAGCACAAATCTAATAAAAACCATAAAAATAATAAACATTCGTTCTAAGTTTACACGATGTATGTAGTTGTGCAAATAAAAATAAAGCTACCACAATACACTATAGATATAGTGCAGAAGTGTTAAAATAGCGTGCGCACGCAAACAACGCCCACGCGCTTACGCCTTGTTGATACTGAGGATGTTATACATGGACTCTGCAACAATCCGTCTGTATATCAATAATATTAGAGATATTTAATGTGAACTTATCTCTTAAGGCCTATTCAGACACAAGCGTTATCCGCTAGTGGTATCGGCGGTAGCGAAAACCGGGAACCGGCCACACAAAAACGGGTTCTTCTAATCCAGTGGTGCCCAACCAGTGGTCCGTGGAAGTCAAAATATGGTCCGCGAATTACTGTAAAATTAAACATTTTCAGGATGACTATTACACTTTATTTTTAATATACTTACGAAGTGGTCAATGCTAGCAAGAATAATATTAAGGTGCCAATACACAGAACCACCAGTTACTATAGTAACTAGTGGGTCACGGGACTCCTAGTGGAATCGGTATTTCAATCATGCTCACTGAATTTTCTGTCCGAAATTCAGTGGTTCTGTCTGCTATCCACCGTGGATAACGTTTAAGTCTGATTTTGTGTAGGTAAGTCTTTATAACATCACGTTTATAAATTTGATCTTTAAAAATTCTTAATGCCCTTTTAGTAGTATTTTTTTAACGAGGGAGGATTTGGGCCGCCACCACCACGCTGGCCAAGTGCGAGTTGGGGATTTTGTATGCCCTTAAGAATATGTTTAACAAACTTTTAGGCATGCAAAGTTTCATCACGATGTTTTTCTCCACCGTTGGATCAAGTGACAATAGCATCTAATTCACACAACTTTTAAAAGTCATTGATGTGTTTCTTGTCAATTACTTGCGTAGGAGGTGGCAACTTATACCACTATCACCTATGATTGGTTGATGATTTCAGTATTATAAAAAATAATGTTTTAAATACAAGATATTCTTGAGCGAATCCGTATGCAATGGCTAGTGTTATAAAAGCAGGAGCGTCTGGATTGTGCATGTTGTCGACGCACCCCGCTGTTTACTGACCCGTAAACTTGCCCGGCTTTCAATACGGACAGACGTGCAGTGTTACTTTTATTATATTATTACAATTTTAATATTTTTTCACAAAAATATATTTAATAAAATTATAAAGTAAGGAAAGAACGGTAAAATTATTTGTCGTGTGTTTTGAGTTTTAAAAAGGTAGGTGAATGAGGATGAAAATTCATTTAGTTAATAATAAAATTAATGATAAAAAAATTGTGAATTAAATTAGATACAAAAATATTTAGTGCGTAAAACGAATTCGGTAAGTACTCGTACTGAATACTACTACTTAAATTATGTTGTTGATAATGGCAGATTTTTTTACAATAAAATAATTAAAAATATAATTACGAATATATCTTATCAGAAACAGAGGAGCATATAACTATTTTTCAACCCGCAAATGAAAAGATAGTCCTCACTAAGAATTTCTAAAGCGTGTTTAACATTCTAGAAATAATGTGAACCTAGATTTTCTCAAGTGCTGTTACTCAAATAGGTCGGGTCAGGTATCCACGTGAGTGTTATCATAAACGAACTAAAAACAGCGTACAGACTTTAAACTGGAACATTATTTTAATACTAGCTTCTGTCCGCGACTTCGTCCGCGTGAATAGATTTCCTTGAGTTAAGAGAATCCTATGTATTAATCCTAGTTATCCATACTAATATTATAAAGCTGAAGAGTTTGTTTGAACGCGCTAATCTCAAGAACTACTGGTCCGATTTGAAAAAATATTTCAGTGTTAAATAGCCCATTTATCGCGGAAGGCTTATAGGCTGTATATCATCATTCTAGGACCAATAGGAGCAGAGTACCTACCAGTAAAAAATGTTACAAAAACGGGGAAAATTATGACCAATTGTCTTTTATGTGACGCAAGCGAAGTTGCGCGGGTCATAAGCTATAAGTGTACCAAATCTCATTAAAATCCGTCCAGTAGTTTTGTTTTAATTCTCTGGTCTCTGCCTACCCCTATGGGTGATTTTAATTATGTATGTATGGTAGGTTTTTTGTGAAAGAGTATCTAACGTACTTACATCCTTCCTTACAAACTTTCGCGTTTATAATAATAGTAGGATTTATATTTTTATCCAGCCGCGCGTTTTAAAATTAGCGTCCGTTGATGTTTTCATGTCGTTTGACGATAAAATTAGTAAAAAATTAGAACTTTTAGAAAACAGCTTTTAGTGAGATTTACTCATGACTTTTGATAATTGTTATTGTATAATGTTGTAAAGAAAAGTGCGACATGACAGTTCAAATTGCCTTGTTTTTATAAAACCAATAAATTGGTCGTGCGACCGATATACTTACATAATAATATTTTTAAATGTTGCCTTACTTAAAAAAAAGTGAAATAGAGAGAGTGAAAAAAGTTCGGAAAAATGCTATTGGTCTTCTCTAATTTATATGAGAATATTTCTTAATAGTAGCGGAGTGTGGTAACGTGCTCGATAAATGGCAATTGGCTTTCCCCCTCAGGGGACTAACATTGTTAAATGCGAAACTAGGGTATTTTCCTTACACCTCTGCCTTATACCTTAGGGTATAACAGGCGTGATAATATGTAAGAGATCGCTTTTGCATCGCTGAAAAATACGGGTGATGTTGTTTTTCAAAAAAATATTTTGTTCTGAGTGCAAACATACTTAATTTTATTAGAATGATATTAACCCAAATTCCTACTAAATAGTATAAATAAGAGTAAATAAATAACCTCGTCACTGGCAGGTGTGAATCCATATATCAAACTAATCATAAACTGTTTATGATGAGCTGGAGCGCTGAGCTGTTTGTCTATGTCACTTTAATATACCTGCTTCAATCATTTTAATGGCTGACGTGCGACACTCCTGGATAAACTAGATAATATTTTGCGAGGGATTAATTAGTTTATTAATTAGGTAATCTAATATATAAAATTCTCGCGTCACAGTTTTCGTTGCCATACTCCTCCGAAACGGCTTGACCGATTCTCATGAAATTTTGTGAGCATATTGAGTAGGTAGGTCTGAGAAACGGCCAACATCTATTTTTCATACCGCTAGGTGACACTTTTTTTATTTAGGTATATGGCATAACAACGTTTGCCGGTTCAGCTAGTTGTATTATATAATAATTTAAGACTGAACAGACTGGCTGCGAACACACAATTTTGATGCTTCTTAAAAAAAAGTAGATTTTTTTACGTTTAAAGAAAGCTACGAAGTATAAATTCTTGTGATTCGAAAGTAATTTCAAAACGTGTGCAAAATTTTACTACCTTACTAGTTTCCAATGTGTAACCGATCTTTAGTTGATATAGTTTCGAAAGTTAAAACTTTTATAGAGAAATGCTCAAATATTCATTTCGTATGGCAATCGAACCAAGAACCACCAAAGCGTAACGATCATGATTTGATATCAATATTATGCCAACTAAATGAATAGGAAAGTGATTATGATCTACAAATGATAATATTTTTGCACCCATAATAAGGAGTGATAAACAAGTTATTCGTTGATTCTGATAAAAGTTGTATTTTGAGTTACAACAACATTATTAATGCGATATTATGTACTATTGTAAGATAATTATGACAAATGACTCCTGCAATTATGTAGTCAACTTTCTAGAATTTTGGCACACAATGATATATGCAAGTGTTCACACCTCTTACTATTTTTAAATGTGTCCATTAACAAAACGTATAAACAGACACGCCTACGAACTTCAGTTATATTGGTACACTTGTTGATCAACATTCTCAAGCGATGAACTCGCAATATTTACGTCAAAAATGTTTTTTTATAACTTGTTTTTAGGAAGGTGTTATGAAAACATATTTTGAATTTCGAGTTGCGTAGTTCAGAATTTACGGGAATTTTTATATTGTCCAATAGTGTATTTTGTCCTGATTTTTGAAAAACAATTTTTATGTTATTTTAGACTGACCAGTTGTTGTATTTTTACCCAAAAAACAGCAACACTCGTGATGGGCAAACAAAGAAATAAGTATATTTTAACTGTTTATATGTTTGTTTGTCCATCATCCCTCGTATGTGGCTATCTTCCAATTGGTGTCACAGGATTTTACGAAATATGTTCTTGTTTTTGTACGGTGATCGTAAATCTTTTTTATTAAGTCGTTTGGAACGCAATTTCCTTGAATAACTCGGAGTTGCGAATTTTCTTAAAGAATGTACGATAGCATCATTTAAACGAAATCAGTAATATAAAACCATATACTGTTGTAAGTACAGGGTTGGAATCCCAGTCGAAAAAACTCTTAAAATTACTTTCAAGTATTCGTTTCGAGCTATGTCATAATTTTTTTTCTTCATATGAAAACAACTCTCGCACTAAAAATAAGCCATTCATCACAACACCATAACAAACGTATAAGCTATTTATAGATCGGGAATCGAACTCCCAACACCTAATATAGAACATTAACTGGCGTGTGACCATCTTTGCTTCTATATCTTAACGCGAAAAACATCGTCAGTCTTTACTTTTGCACATAAAGTGTAAATAAAGTAACTATTTCAAAAGTTTCTTCTCTCCTTTCCCAGAGAATCAGAGTGGTTATTCGGCACTCCTGCCGGTCGGCGACAGCTGCAGGATTCGGCGCGGTTCGGTCGGCTCGTGGTCGCCGTGTTACGACGAGGACACAAGTTCGAATCCCTTGACGCTGTGAAGGAGGAACTCGCACACGCCGCTAAGATGCTTATTCCGTATGGATTTATTGGACAGGTAAGGAAATGTTTGGGAAATTACATAACATTTGACATAAATTATTTGATTACTGTCATATTGTGTTCCAAGTTGTTCTCTACTTGATACAGGGATAATCCGGATTGAGTATAGGGTTATTTATTTTCAATACTATCTTCTAATCCCGATATATATGTACCTGCTACTCAATCTTGCCCGAATAAATGATAGGGTCTCCAGTTCAGCACTATCGGATATGAATTACGGATTTCAGTAATTGAGGTTGGACCTGGGTACTGTATGAGACCGCATTTTAGAAATATAAAAATGCACGATCTCCTGAAGCATTCCTGAGTTCCGCTTCTATTTTTCAAGCATGATATTATTATATTATAGAAAATATGTAGTAATACATTGTCCTGTCGTCTCCATTTCAGATCCCATTCTTATCACTGGGTAGTGACGTGGGTCGTCGTGTCAAAGTGTATGAAGGCGCGTCGCAGATGTCCGGCCCCTTCGTAGTGGAAGATGTAGACGTAGAGGGCGCTACACATAGGAGACTGGTCTTCTTGGACAACCAGTTCTTAGTGCAGTCTGAGGCTAAGTTGAAGACTGGTAGGTTTTGCTTGAAGATAGGAGTAGCTAAAATTTTAAGAAATAGTAAAAACTTTCGGCTCTGAAATCATGTCATGACAAAATCGGTTGTTGTGCTTAGACAAAGAATTTCATTTCCTATTTAGACTGGATTTAATTTAGCCTAATAAACTGAATTTGTATATTATTATGACAGTTTTGTACAGGCAGTTGGGAAAATAGTGTTTTCTTTCATTTAACTTACATCTTTTGTCTGAAATGATGAGCACGAGTATTTGTTCTGAGCCTGGATGTAAATGTATCTATATAAGTATGTATTTAGAAATATATAAGTATGTTTATCAGTTATTTGGTTACCATAGTACAAGCTCTGCTTAGTTTGGAATCAAATGACCGTGTGTGAGTTGTCCAATAATATTTATTTTATTTATTTATTTAAATAAGAGAGTATTTCATACTTTCAAAACTAGCAGGTGACACTTATTTCCGTTCCTCATTTATATTTGAAAATTCAGATCTTGATATATAAACTTGACTCCAAAACCTGGCAGTGTGGAATTTTACCTAATAATATTTTTTCAAATCATTACTTTCATATTTATGTATTCTCATTTCCAGTGAAAAGAAAAAACAAAACCAAACTAGTAGTGGACTTCGGGCACATATCCTTATACCATTCATTCATGTGTGTTGGGGCTCAGCTCTCTCACACTCCTGCCTCAAGCATAGCGGTCCTCGGCCTCGGCGGCGGCAGTCTGTGCATGTTCCTGAGGAAGTGCTACGATGACTTGAAGGTCACAGCCGTGGACCTCGACCCTGCCATGCTGGAGATAGCGAGAGACCACTTCGAGTTGCAGACTGATGAGCATTTGGAAGTACAGATTAAAGATGGGCTGGATTTTTTGAAGGATGAGGTTAAGAAAGGTGGGTAGTTTGATATTTATAAATATTTAGGGGGTTTTTTAAGTAGGTTATGTGGTTAGTTGGTATATATTCTGTCATTCGGCTGAATTTGACCAGAATCGGTTCAGTAGTTTAGTCGTCAGCGTGATAGATATATTTATGAATGCAAGCACAGCGGTCCTTGGCTGAGGCGGGGGCAGTCTGTGCCCGTGCATGTTTCATAATTTAGTTAACCATTTCCGTAAAAATGTAATTTTTTTACAATACAATACATTTACAAAATTATCTCTCTCCATGTTTCAGGTAACAAATACTCGTGCGTGATGTTCGACATGGACAGTAAAGACCGCAGCGTGGGGCTCTCGTGTCCGCCGCGACAGTTCCTAGAGAACCATGTACTAGATGACGTCAGCAATGTACTGGCTGAAAATGGTGAGTGACATTTGAAGATTGCAACTAATACAGTAAAGTTGTGTATAGTCTATGTTATAGTGTTGTTGGTGTTCGTTTTGAGAGCCAATGAGCCATACAGACATTTTCTTCATTAAAAGTTTCTTTGGCTGTTACTTTTGATGAAGAAATTGACCAAAAGACAGGACACAATATTTGGTTTTTCAGTGTATCGTTAAATTAAATTATTTCCCGAATTAGACACACGCACGTTTCAATCCCCTGTGATGGTAAACACTATGTCTGCAAATGCTAAGGGGGTGTCTGTAATATAAACCTAAACAGAATATAAGTAGAAGATTTTTTCTTCTAATTCATACCAAGTAGTTAATAATAATACTTTGTCATAACCTGACATCAGATTTCCACCTCCTATTTTGTTTTAAATTTTGAACAATTGTTCTGAAATATTTTAAAATACTTACTCCTTACCTTTCAGGCCACTTCATCCTAAACTTAGTCTGCCGCGACACGGAGCTCCACTCATCAATTCTCGACACGTTAAAACGTCACTTCAAGCACCTCACTACAGTGAAACTGTACGAGGAAGTGAACGAGATAGTATTCGCTACCAACAGTGATAAAATGTACGATAATGAAGACTTTGATAAGGCAGTCAGAGAGTTGAATGCTAACGCTAGGCAGAAGAAACTGGTGAACGTTAGGTGTGTGGATCTGAAGGACTTTATGCAATCCGTTAGTATCGTGTCGTAGTATTGAAGCGAAAGTATGTTTTATAGTAGGTTTAGGTCATCATATCGTATGGTTAGTGGTCAACCTAGTGTCAAAGTTGTTCAAGCCGCTCGAAGGCTTTTGATGTAGCTAATGACTGTTATTTTTATAGACAACAACCGACTGACATTTTACGTGCTCTCTTACGTGCACGGAGATGGATCGGAGAGCACGCAAAATTCGTCGGTTCTGCGTCTGACATATTACTGGTCGTGTCGGTTTAGCCGTCCCACCGGACTATGAGAGTAAGGCACAGTTGGCTGGTTCAATGAAAATGGCCGCCGTAGCCGGGTTTCGGCCAGGAGGGCATTAATGTTTATAGTACTGTGAAAGTTATTTGTGTGAATCTGCATTGTATGTTTTATTACTAGTCTTTTATGGTATGGTGTAGATGATAAGCTATTTTTTTTCTAACGTCTTGGCACCTAAGCCTGTATTTTTCTAGCCGCACCTGTATCAAATATTCCGTAATACTCTATGGAATACGGTAATATGTTATTCGATTTCTGCAAATTTTCAAACTATGACTTGTCTGAAGGAACGAGTTATGAGTATGCATGAATATGTAGTGATAGCCTATTATTTGAATAAGCTTATGTAAACTTGTTAATTTTCTTTTATTTGTTATGAAGTGTGAATAATTTAAAATGGCCTGTTTAATTTGTATGTATTGTTGAATGGAATACATAACTGTCCTTCTAGAGGCTTGGTCCTCTCTCGTATTGGGAAACTTAGACCGGAGTCTATCACAGTGGCTATATACTTGAGTTTAGTTTTCCAATGAAAATGTTGTGAGTATGTACTAGATATAATGTTGATTTTTAAATATATAATAAGGAACTACTTGTTTGCTAAACATTGTAGACTATACTTACTGATACCTAATTGTAGAAATATGTAGTTTTAAGTCACAGAAATATAATTCACAAGCAATAAACTGTACCTAATCAAGTAATATATCTGAGATTCATATATTTTTCACCAATTCCTACAGATATAAGTATAACTGCTTAGAGTTTTTTATATACTTACTATTCTGTGATAGGAAAAGGCAGATAAATTATACATTATAAGGTATTATAAATGAAACGAAAGAATAAAATTAATGCATTTAATGCCGTTTCTTTGTTTACCGATCGCTCCCCTCGAGACTAGCACTCGTCCGTTCAATTTCTCATTATTGTCGCCACCATCAAACGCACCACAAGCAAACATCACTGCATCAAATCAAAATTTAACACGCTAACAATTAGGCTCCCTAATTTATCACAATTGGCACCTATGAGGTCTACTAACAACAAATATACAATAATTTAAACATTAATATTCGCAATGAAATAAATTACAAATAGCGACGCGCTTAATACTTTAAGCGGAGATACACGACACTTGAATTATAAATATTGTCCTCAAAACACTTTCTTCAGAATATTCTTCAGACTTTTCTTTTTCTTGCTACCACCGTTCTCTTCCGGTTGGCCGTTCTGCGAGATCTCTGTGGAGTCAGACCACAGGCTCCCCGTGGGGGACTCTGAAGACGCTTTCTTGTTAACGTTCCCGTTGAACACGGGCTCGGACGTCCTGACCACGGGACTGGGCGTGCTCCGGCTGCTCTGTCGACTCAGCGTCCGCAGGAAGGCCGGCGACGACAGCCGCCGCGTCTTCATCGTCTTGGTCTTCAAGCTGTTGAAGAAAGAGCCGTTTGTCTTCGGGAAGTCACGTTTTGGAGGGATGGTGACTTCACTCTCGTTGAACTCCTTAGGCTCGGGCACGGGAGCGTAGAACTCCTCCTCGTCGAGTGGTATGGGGTTCTCTTGTAACTTCCCGATGCTGTCTTGTCGAGACCAGTCCTTGGGAGGCTCCACCTCTCCTGTTCTGTGTACGATAGAAGTCTTTCTTCTTCTATTCTTGCGAGCGACTTGCCACTCGCCGCTGTCCTCCTCTCTGCTCATCTCTTCAGTGGACTGCCGCGCTATTTGCAGCGCTTCCTCGCTCGGCCGTCGTTTCTTGGCGGACGGCGTGGCGTGCCCACTGACACCTTCTACAGATTTTCTCCTGAACTTGTCTTGCTTCTTTTTGGTTTTTTTAACTATTGGTATGATGACTGGCTCGACTTTTCTTCGTCTTTTAGACAGGAAATAGAAGGCGACGACGATTATAATCGTTTGGAAGAATACGAATTTGAAGAAATTGATGTTTCCGAACCAGCTGTCACGTTCTTCCATGAGGATGTGCATGGCCGCGGCCATCTGACCGAGCTGTTCCTGTAGCGTGGTCATCTGGTCTAAGTACTTCTGCTCTCTCTCGTTGGACTTGCGACGTTCTTCCGTCATCTGCAGGACGGTCTTCTCGAAGGTCTTCTGCATCTCTTCGACTTGTTTCTTGTACCGCCTGCTCAGCTCCTCTAAGTACTGGCCTGACAGCGACATGTTGCGTTCTAGCGTCTGAAACAGTTTAATTGGACACGTTAGTTTCTTCAAACAATACGTGGTTTATTTGTAAAGGCTTTCTTTTAACAAATTCTAAATAAAAGTACGTTTTATAGTGTACAGGAAACAATAGGTCATGAGATTGTTAGATAGTTTTTATTGTTCTTATAAGAATGCATAATCCTCTGCTCCAGTGGTCTCACGATTTATCGTTGCATAATTTAAATAAAAAGTGAAGGTAAACGCCTATTGTTGCAGCTCGACAATCTTGTTAGTCTTATGTTTAGAAACATTATAAATTAGCCGTTAACAATATTGTTATTATGTATACATGTAGAGATAGTTTATAAACTTAATATGTAAATTAGCTTCTGAGAATACAGTACCTTAGATGTGCAGACGAAATCGTCACTGAGAGTAATTTAGTCTAGAAATATACTTTTACCTAACATACATACATCAATTCACGTCTTTTTTCACCATAGGAATAGGTAGATTAAAAAGATCACCGCTAAGTACGAGTCTTACAAACATCCCTTGCCTCAGTCATATCAACCACATCCAAACATCTTGCTATATAGGACCGCCGTTTACGAGTACTACGCACCCGACCTTATTTTAAGAAAATAATGTGATATGTTTTCTTGGGCGCCCCCTACCTCTTATAAATAAGATTTAGTATAAAAAGTTGTACCAACCTTAACTCTATTAGATAGTCTCAAGAACACCGATTCTTTCTGCAACGTGGTCTGCGCTTGGTTCTGATTCTGCGAGGCCTGCACGCCCGCGGGGGTGGGGTCCACCGCCATCTGATCGAAGTCCGATATAAAGTTGTCACCGTCTATCACTATTTGATCGTTCGACTCCTCTAAACCATTACTCTCTTTAGATTTCTCACTGACAACTTCCACTTTACCATTCTTTATTTCAGTTTTCTGAACACTATCCTTATTTTCAGTATCAGTATTAACCTCAACACTCTTCTCAGCTTCTGGTTGAACCTCCTGCGGTTCTTGTACTGGTTTCTCTTCAATAGAAGGGACCTCTTCGACTTTCTCATCCGTTAACTCGTTCTGCTCCTTGGGTAACTCTACCGGTACAGTAGTACCCTCAGTCACCGCCTCTGCGGCGGTCTTCTCCTCAGACTGCGACGTCTCATTTATCTTACTATCATCTGAGGACGTACTCTTATCTGGCACTAACTTTATCTCTTGTTCAGAATTAGTTTCACTACTCACTGTTTGCGGCGACTCGTCTACGGTTACATTCGTGGTAACATTAAGTTCAGTTTCAAAACTAGTGTTCAAAACCACTTTTTTCTCTTTAATAGCTAAAATATTACAAAGGGCGGCTAAATATTTTTGAGGAAACATAGCATTCATATAAGCGACTCGTTCATCACTAAACTCTATTGTCTTTGTACTTTTAAAATCAAGTCCGTACCGGTGACAGATGTTGGTGCACTTCAACGTGTCGCGGAGGAACACCTGACGCACTAGACTCACTAACTTGTCCGAGCTACAACTAATCAGTTCGTACACTTCATTGTAAAGCGTCTCACTGCAATTATCACACACGATTATATGGCTGGGCGAACAACACCGTTTGTACGCTTTGTCTGTGGACGTATCGTTGTGCTCCGATGATACGTTCTTAGGAACTTCAGTTTTCACCAGCGCCTGTGCCGCCTTCTTCATGATGGACATGACGGCGTCCCGCGCCGAGCCGAACAAGTTCTTGGAGGGCTCGGTCTCAGCGGCGGGGATGTCTGGCACGTCTATTATCTCATCGTCCTCGTCTTCGTCGATGTGCGCGGGGTGCTGCGAGTTCTCTTTCTCTAACACTTCAAACTCCGAAGTGCCGTACACTTTAAACAGCGACACCGGGCAGTAATGCTCCGACCCGTGATGAGACAACATCTCTACTTTGATAAATTTTCCAAATAAATGCGGGAACAGATCAAAGCTCTGCACGTCTCTCATGTCTTGCGCCGTGAACTGGCCGACGCTGGCCCACTCTCGCGTCGGAAACCGATCGCTGAAGTATACAGCGATGTCTTTGGGCGTTGACGAGAACAGCTCGAAATTAGCTATCTCGATCTTCTGCGCTTGTACAGCCTCACATAGTTCTACGACGAACCAGATGCGACTGTTGCACGTGTTGAGCATGTACTCGTCCCTGTTGGGCGACAGTATAGAGCTGGCCGAGCCCGCCTCCGGGTTGACGGCGACCACCTTCGCGCCGCACGCAAGTGAAGCGTAGTTCTTCGAGCGTAATTTTGTGCTTTTACTACTAAAGTTTGTATTACTATGACTAGGTTGACTCGAGTGGTTTAGTACTGTGTCTTTTTTCTCGGCCTCGGCCAGCTGTTTCTGCGCCCACTCGGAGAACGAGGGGATGTCCTCCTGGGGCGTCTCCGGTTTGACTGGAATGTTTTCAATTTCTTGTTCTTTAGGTTCCTCGACGTGAGATTCAGGGGCGGCTTCTATTTCAGGCGCGGGTGCTTGGAAGGGTTCCTCTACCAGTCTGGTTTCGTGCATGGGTTTAGCTTTGACGACGAGCCGCGGTTCCGTGCTTTCCTTGTCCGAGTCCTCGGGCGGCTTGTCTGCGACATCGTCAACGGTTTCGCCGTCAATGATGGAGAATATCTTGGTGTCGTTGTGTTCTTCCGAGTCGTTGGCGAACAGTAGTTCGTCTGGATGCCTCAATTCCAATTTGGCGTTGTCTGCTAACGATATGAGCACTGGAGGTTGCCCGGTGTCAGGTAACCTGGAAACAAAGAAAAATAACACAAATTAGCAACTAGTCATTAAAACGAATTGAATTTGGCGATTGACATGTTATATTACATAAAGTAATCATCGTATTACAAAAGCCGTATAATTAAAACATCTATAAATAAATATTGATTGTTCGTTAGACATTTTGGTATTCATAAATTGTGGTAGATTATGAATATTCAAAGGAGAAATTATACAGTCTGTAGAGTGGACAGACAGACTGAAATATTAACCAATGCATGAAGCGTAAAATAAATTCACTGTGACTTTGTCATTTTAGGGTTTGTGTAAAAAAGTGTTTTAAATTTCCAGCTGGCTCATAACGTATTTCATGTTCATAGCAGCCCAGATGTCAGAACAGAAGAAGTATACTCAGGCCGTTACAAACTTGCGAACTACGTCATAATCAAAATAATCACAGTAATGTAACAATGTGTAAGTGCGAGCAAGAGACTCCGATAAAAAGACATGACTTAGTTCGCACGTTTGAAATGTCCCGAGTATAAAAACTTTGGTTTCTCGACGTCCCGTCATAGTCGAGTACATTCAGTTCACATAATATTTGATATTATTTACGATCATTGGTTTCATTGCGGACAATTGAGACAATCAGTGTACACACGAATGTTACACAATTGTTTAGCTTTTGTACTGGCAGATACATGTAGCAGAATAATATTTTTTATGGGTTTATGAAGCTGCATTAGCAGTTTGACAAAGCCTTGAGAAAACTTTACACACTAATATGGTAAAATTGAACTTATGACTACTTTATGGAGGTACGCCATTTATTCATAAGTAGCTTAAAATTAAAGACCTTATTTTTATATGATAAGTGAGTGAGACATACATAAAACCATGCACCAAAAATTACCATAGGGAAAGGCAGAGTCTAAATAACGCCACTTGGTACGATAACAAACTTCCCTTGCTTCATTCACATCCATACATCTTGTCATACAGAACCGTCGATTAAATAAAAACAAATCAATGAACCTTAAGCTATTAACTTGTCTGGAACAATTCTTATAACTCGTTCAGAACACGTGTCACCATATTATTATGATAACAATAAGAATAGATTGTACAAAGATGTTCAGTTCAAATACACCTACACAGCAATTTATATGAAAAGTTCTAGACGGTAGCAGACTATTACGAAAAAACAAACCGGGCAAGTGCGAGTCGGATTCACGCACGAAGGGTTCGGGTTTATTGTATGGGGATCAAAAATTTTAGTAAGTATATTTTTTGTTATAGCGGCAACAGAAATATTAGGTCGGGGAAAAAGTCTTTTCGCAGACATACATACTATAATGCGAAAAGACTTTATCCTCGACCAAATACATCATTTGTAAAAAGAACAGCTTTCTAGCTATCACGATCTGTGAGATACAGCCTGGAGATAATAGGCTTCCTTTTAGGTAAAGAACCCTTAAAAATTATAGCCTTATATTATCCCTGGAGACGACCGAAATAAAAGTAATTTTGTACGTGAAAAGCAAAAGATATAATCACAGGCCTTTATTTCATCTTCAAAAGGTTTTTCCAGAGAGTTCTTTTCATAGTTCAAGGCCATACTTATTATTTCTATTACACGTTATTTGGGACGATTTTCAAAATAATAGCTTGTTGTGTTGACTTTTCAAAGCCCCGTAATTTTGCAGTCGAGGCTGAACAAATTTACACAGGCTATTACACTTTGAAATGTAAACAATAATTATTATCTTTATGTTAAAGGTTGTTGTTTGTTTTCTGTACTTGTTACGTAAATAGGTGCATGTTTTTAGAAAGCCCTTCATGTATTGTATTTAGTAAATATTACAAGAGAAGAGAATCTACATCAAGATGAAAAAGAATTAAAAATATAGCATTCTACCAAGACCAGAACGCTTTTGGTAAAGTAAATAGAAGGCAACCTTATCAAAAAATAAGAAAGAAATTCAATAAAGTCTTATTTCACGTTGAAAATGAAAGTAAGTACCCTCATAATGAAAACTGGTTCTATATCTTAACCTATATTAGTCTAAGAGCTTACAGATATCTATCTACCCACAATTTTCAGTAGCTGCCCAAAACCCTCATTTATTTCAATAGGCGGGCTGCGGACTGCGAAATCGAATACTCTTTACAATTTCACGACCAATTACGTTTATTTCGTTTTATATAAAGCACTAAACAGTCTGCCTACTAGCAAGCACCGACTACTTTTTTCATTTTCATCACCCACGGATAAACTTTCCCATAGATAGTGACATCAGAGCAAAATCATGCTGAAATCTAAACTGTTAATTAAGGTTGGTCAATCAAAATTATCAGGTGGGTATGATAATTAAGGCCTGTTTCGTTCGTTAATATACTCGCACGCTTCTACATCTACATACATATATTGGCGGCCATTCGAAATCGAGAAGCGGGAAATTTAAGAAATAGGCCATATTAGGACATAGGACTTATTTTGGTTACCTACCTTATTTTGTTAAACTTGCATAATCTATATCGATGAATATAAACATAATTTAAAAAAACTCCTTTTTTTCGAACTAAAAGCTATTACTATAATTTAATAAACTGAATCGATAGTAATAATCAATCAACACATAAATATATACTAACAACCGTACCAGTTTTAAATAAGCATAAAAAGTGGAAATACTATAAAAATAATCGATTTTGTATGTTTTATGAACGCACAAGTAATATCGTAGACATTGTGAAAAGGATTTCAGACGGTTAATGACTTGTAAATACATAAAAAGGACTTTCCCGATATGATAAAAAGTTATAAAAATGAGCAATATGCATAAAACAGACGAAATGTTAATGTATTTTATCTATACCTACTGATAGAAGAGCGTACTAAATGTTGAGTGCGTGGTCGATAACCTATCAGCATTGGGCTGTGACGATATCCTTTCATAATAATAATGAGTTTTAGTTTATCTATAGCAAAATTATATGGAGCTGAAGTCATTCATATGTTTGTAGACAGGTAAAGGTAGCATTCGGTTCTTAGCGACCGCGACGCGCGACCGCGACCCGCGACCGCGACCGGGTCGCGCGACCCACTGCTTAGTATGGATTTATATGGAGTACTAAACAAATCTAGCGACCGCGACGCGCGACCGGTGGGCGCGGCTAGAGAGCAGAGTGGGTCGCGCGACCCGGTCGCGGTCGCGGGTCGCGGTCGCGCGTCGCGGTCGCTAAGAACCGAATGCTACCTTAATCTAGAAAACGATGGAATCCATTTTTTTGACCGCAAATCTTAAACCAAGTAAATTCCTTGTATTTGTAAAAGTCCCCACGGCAACACTGATAATTTCTTGTCTCTTCATTAACCCTTTGGCGCCACGGTCGGCTATACTCGTCAAATCAGACAGTGCTCACGACGCTTTTGTCAGCAAATGTCGACAAAAATACGGTCGTGAGCACATTACATAGTGACGATCAAAGGGCTAAAGGCTCACATGACTATCACTCACTGAAAAAAGTTGGGCATAAGTTTTTCTTTTGCAGCCCAAACTTTGACAATCACAAGTCACAGTATTTACTTAAATTAACAATGACTATTGTACTTTTGATTTACGATAGACAAATAAACAAGTAAACTCGGGTGCTAGTTCATTAAATATTAATGTTTTAAGTAAATTAGTTCTAGGACGTTCGGCGCGGTCAATACTTTGTTGACTTATTGACATTCCAACTTGTTCTAGTCGGTAATCGACTTTTAAACTTTAATGTTTATTCATGTATTGAATATGTAATTATTTATTGATTACTGTTTCATTATTTTAAAATGTTTCTAGTACTTTTTGTTTTGTTTTTAAGTAATGTAGGTCAATTAAAGTCACCTGTAAAAATGCCTACTAAAACGTACCCAGAAAGAGTAGCTTAAATCCTACGTGAGTCTGGAAATTTGGGCAGTGATGGTGATGAGGGTTAATAGGAATCTGGAATATAGGTAGGGCAGTTGGGGAATAATGCAGCTGTGAGTAAGGAGTTGGTAAAGGCTGTAGTGGCTCGTGGGCCGTAGGCTGGGATCACATGTCCGAATTTATCTTTTCTATGTTCGGACAGATCCATAGGTAAAGACATCTCTGAAGCGCATTTAATTGACCCAAATTAGAGTATTTTACGTAATATAGTGCTTCATGTAGGACCGAATCTACGTCTGACCTCAAGTCTATGGACCCAGCTTCTGTTCTACCGACTCTTTCAAAGTACCTATCATTATATATCCACGATTCCATTAACAATTGAAACGCCAGAGTGAAACGTAATGCCTTGAGCCGAAGGCTATGGGAGCCTTGAATGGAAAACTGTTGTTTATTTCAGTAGTTGAAGGTGACAAACATGGAGTATTTGAGTGAGTACAATTTGTCAGTTCGACAGCTACCTTGAATAAATGGTTTTGTACAATAGTTAGCTTTGTTATGACCAAACTTAGTTTATTTATTGATTGATTGTTTTCTTGTAGTTAAGTTGACTTTGTGGCAATGTACACAAATATACGTCGAAATCGGTTTTTGAACTAAATTTGCATGTCATGTCATTGTCATGCATCATTAGGCACTTAAACGTCTACAACAATTCATTGACAATACACTTTTCTTTACATAAAAAATTGTACTGGGCTATTTTACCAAAACCCTTTCCCGTATTTTTTACATCAACGTTATGCTTCTATTGCTCGAAACTATTCAACATTTGCGATCACAAAGCAATTAAGAATACCTTGATGAAATTAAATGCAGACAAGCTTGATGAAATTAAATGCAGACAAGCTAACGGTACCCGACTGAATGAAATTCAATAAAGTGCAAAAATCTTTTCACAAAAGAATTTTATTACTTTTCCTGTCGAAAACAGACACGAAAGTACAAAGGAAAATGCATTATACTCCAGTTGTTAAATTTAAAATAGATGTCAGTCATCTGTTGCTCTGCAATGCGGGTGCTAAAACAGGTATGGAACCTTGAACAACTTGGACAATTACCGTCTGGGGGCGTAGTGATCGTCTAGTGAAATAAATGAACGCGGCCATATAAGAATAAGGTCAATTTTATAAGCATTCCCTTACATAGGTGATGAATATTGACTAGATTTTTTTTTTACTTTCTGCAAAAAATATCGTAAGGAATTTGAATATATAACATAACATTCCTGGAGGTTTTAGGTACTGTGTACTTCAAGTAAATTGCATTTTCCGGTTAAAATAATTAGGTACTAGAATAATTAGGTAATCAAAAAAGCTTTTCCCCATTAACAATTAAAATACACTATGGCAACTGCAGAATTTAGTATTTTCGAGTGTTTGCAACCAGACTTGATCTTAGAAATGCTTAGGGATCTCATCCTGGAATTCAGTCCTGAGTTAAGATCGGTTCCAGAGCAACATTGGAATCACATTAGAGAAATAGACAATGGCTTGAAGTATATCTATATTTCTGATAATATTCTCCTTCCCATTTTCAGCTATTAAAGAATCAAAATGTTTGAAACCAAAGGCCTCTGACATTTTCGTTCTAGGTTTTCCCTGATACTAAATACATGTATTTTTAATGCTTTTCTATCTTATCAGTGACTGTAATTCAAAGGTATTGACTATTGGGGGTATGTTATCGTCTTGTTATCAATATTGCAACAGCATTATCATTTGTTTATTATGAATGCAAAGAAAATAACGCGAAGAATGTCTTTATTTTGACACCTTTGTAGAAATCACTAGAGACAGATAATAAAATAATATTCTAGGGAGAAAGAATAATTAATGTAAACTTTTAGTTACGTATTTATGTATTTTTCATAGAATGGGTTTTTAAAGCCTGTTTGGACTAGTCCCAAAAGACACTGAAACAGGGGTAATTTGACAGAATTATGTAAATAAGAGACAGTTTTAACGCTTGCAGTCTTCGGTGACTCTTAAAACAAAGGCAGAAAATGCAATTTTACCTCTAACTTCGAAATCGGTCGCGTTCCCTAATAGTTGTAGTATAATTATATATGTTTAATAAAAAACGCGTTCATTTGAGAACCACTTTTATTTTTTTAAGTCGGTTAAAAATAAGTATGTACAAAATACATAAAAAATAACCGGTTTAGTTCACCAAAGGAAACGATGACTGGGTAATACAGTCCTTTAATAACATAAAGTAAATCCACTTGCAATTATAGCATCCGTTCACAAAGTAATAAACTTAATTGGACTAAGCGATGCCCTTGACATTGCACAAATGTACAATGATAAACAAAAGCAGGTCACACGAAAAATGCACTCGACAAATTAAATATGCAATTTTTTTATTTGGACAACTCACACACGGTCATCTGATTTCGAGCATTTTACTATTGTAACTAGACAACTGTTAATCATATTTATATAGGTACTTCTAAATTCATACATGTATAGATTTTATATCCAGGTTCAGAACAAATACTTGTCCTCATCATATAACTATTTTTCATGGGATTCGAACCCACCGCCCACTGCGCTACGGTTAATGCGGCGAGGTGACCATGTTGACTACTGCGCCAAACGTGCATTTACATTTAAAAGATCACATTATATAGTATTTGTAATGTACTATTTACAAAACCGCACATTCAGTTTGATATGTGGTTTCGCTTTTCGCTAGCGAATATAATTTTCGCCACACGCGTACGCCAGACGCTTAGTCAGACGTGAGATTATTCTCAAGTGGCTTATTGCATATGATTTGCAACGACACACGCCAGTTTTGAGGTCAATGACACGGTGACGTTGACTGCATAACTGTCACGGATATAAATAATATTTACTACTAAGTAATTATTTATTATGGCTTAGATATAATATCTTGCAAATTATGCAATACTAGGCGTGACCTTTGAGAGACAGCGTGTGTATCATTAGAGATCTCTAGAAATCTGGGAAAATACATAACAATGTACAAATGTTTTTACAAAAACCTGTGTTGTGTCATTTTATTTACGAGTTTTTTCTAACATTGATATAGTCTTGTTTCTATAAAATCCTGTAGTATCATATAAGCATGCTTACGTGTAGAATATCTTGGTGAGTCCTTGGTGGCCACCGTAGGAGAGCAGTTGACATATCAGGAGAGCCGCCAGCAGCGCCCGCGGCGGCGACATCCTGTACCCACCGCCGGCGCATTGGCGACGCGCCGATACACCTATCACGACACTACACCGAACACAACGACAAAACGCACCACTTGTCGCTGTCGACAATCGCACTCGTCACTTGTCTGCAACTATTAGCGATTATCGCTTTATCGATGATCTATATGTCGAAAATGCGCCGCGATGTCGACAGTTCGCGCGCACTACACTTCACCTCTTCGTTCTAAAGTTTGACTTGGCCCGATACTCGTTAACGTCCATTCGGCTTTTTAACGGCAATGGTAATAGCTGCAATGACAGTTGTACTGAATGTTTGCAAAACAAGGATTGTGTGGGAATCAAGTAGACAATGGCGCTTAACTAAACGTGTCGCAAAATCTGGATATTTGTTTTCCAAAGTTGGTAAACAGAGAGTGATAAATTCTTAAATGGCTGTGCCAAGAACAGTGTCTTGGAATGGTAATGTGACATCATTTTTGTTGCTTATGAGAATTGCCGTTATTTACGTTTTCATACAGAATATTGTTAACAAAGTGTTTTTATAATTTATTCAGTGTTACGAAACAGATTTTTGTCTTGAACAGTAAGTGTTAGTTGTGCCAATTAGTTTGTCGAGCCTGTTCTAAATAAACAAAGCGTTAGGACACTGTTAGACACCGTGTCGAAACGTTGCGTTTTATTGTGAGTGCATTGTTGAACCACACCTTTTCTTACGCCTAGTAAATGACCATGTAAATGTAGCCATTGGTTTATGAAGACAGAGTATTATTACGAAACGTGAGAAATAAGGGAATCAAGGAATAACAAAAATATTTTTTGCCTAATTGTCAGATTTTTTATTAAGCCGACTCCAACATAGTTGGAAGAAAGACTAGGCTGACAAATTTGTCGAATATAACAAAGTGGACACGCCAACTGGGAGACGGTAGTGAGGTAGACCCCGTAAAAGACGGAGAGATGAGCTTGACTCCTACAACCCAGAATGGAAACAAATATAGGGTACTCCTTTGCCCAGCAGTGGGATGATACAGGCTAATAATACTTAATAAAATATGCTAATCTACTAACATCATAATTGCGAAATTTTGTATGGACGAATGGCTTTTAGTTCGTGGATATGCGTAATTACTGATAGATATCGTGTTCTCAAATAAAAAGTGATAGTGGAATGCAATAGAAACATTATTCAATCGATCGTGCAATACTAATTATAATGAAACGATACGGGAAGTATCATCTATTTATTACTCTATAATAATCTATTCGAGTAATCGTTTGATTGTGAAAGTGTATTGAGATATCGACAATTGGAATCATTTGTTTTTGAAGTAATTTTAAATGTTGGGTTTTTGCTGGATATTATAATTATAACGAGGTCTTTTAAGCAGAAATATTTAAGTACCTATAGAATAACAAAAAAATATTTTTTCACGTCTTTTCTTTATAAATATACTTTTTGAATTAACGATTTCAAACTCTCGCGACTTGTACACCTAATATTATAATGCAACGGGTCATAAACGCGATTGAAAATTAAAGGTTAGGATACCTTATTTGTTTACCCGATGCAATTGGATCGAAATATTATTATACTTTAACAATAGTTACTACATGAAACATTGCTTTTTGTGATTTTTACTGCACTTGGTCTTATCCAAGAATCAATAAAGTAAGATCAAATCAAATAACAAGTGCTTAGTTGCTTACATAATGTACTAAGATACCTATTAAAATTTCGAAAGGAGGTTATCTGATACACCTACAGTCTTTTTATTTATTGAGATCAAAATTGAATGTTCTAGTCCACTTTTAATAATATTAGGTACTTACCTAAATAAAGATTGGTATCAATATCTTTATTAAGATCATCTTTCGAAGATAAATCTTAGCAGACATTAAAATAGTGTTATTGTGTAAAGGCAAAAGGTATGAATAGACTGTGACATTCATTTGTATTTAATAAACTACAAGGTCTTCTAAAAATAGCTTCCAGAATGTTCGAGTTTAACCTTCTAAGAAAATTAGACAGTTATTAGGTTTCTTTGAGACAAACAACTGGTAATGAAAATTACTCGGACGTAGTCTTCGGGTCAATCATTATACTACTAAAGAAAATCTACAGTATTTGAACTTCTTTAAATTGTAGTCGAAGCGATTACAAAAAATGTATGCAGCTATGAATGCTAGTAAATCTTTTCAACTTCATGTTGCTTAAATGTCAAATCTTGCTTAAATGAGTATCATTATCTACAAAGCAGCGTTATGTTATAACTGTTATGTTATGTTACTAAAATGTAGGTACCCTACGATAAAACAAAAACCTTTACCTAACCTAACCAGCGAAATTATACCTAGAAACAACAACAAACGCAAGGATGTGTAGATGTCTCTCTGTCATTCATACGAAAACATTTAAGGATTTTGATGCAATTTGGCACACAGATAGTTTACAACCTGAATTAACACTATGACTACTTTTTATACCGGATTTTTTTCGTTTTCTCAGTCAGAAGTTACTTCGACAAATATAATTCGCGGCAGGAATGTTCAATGTCTAGTTGTTCAAAAGGAGTCACTGTTGGATGTCACCGGCAAGCCTTATGTCAACGCATTGTTTTAACAAGTAAACATTAGCGTTATTATGATAACACTGAATCATAATGTTATTTAGGTCATTGTGTTATGACTACCAATTACGGTCGCACCGGGTGAAGTCCCTTGACAAATATAATAAGTAATCTTGGCAATATTTATTGCAAGAAGAATTACGGGTGCATTTATAATGTATAAGTCTGGTATAGTGGCAGGTAAAGGCAATTTCTTTGATTCGTCAACTTCTATAACGTCAAACATGTCTGATTGAATGAGGCTACTACATACTTGCCTGAAATAATACTTATTACAAAACTATTATTTAAACCAACTAATAGACCAGTTAGTTATCTTTAGATTTGCTTTTTATTGAAAATATATATAGAATAGCTTAATTGAATCCAATTCAATTCACAAATTTTCATATGACAGAAGAACTTCATTATAATATTAATTTTGAATACTCTTCGTAAACAAGCCAATTCGGTTGGCACTTCGCACAGTATCAACTTCTATGAGCCGACGTCAAACGAACCGTGACGTTGTTGGATGATAAACAGATAATATGAATAGTTATAACTTATCAGAAGGGCGGCCACGTGTGCAAGACAATGAACGATATACTATTACATTGTACAGATCGAGTGACGCAATCGAGACGCGTGGGAAAATTTAATGATGCGCCCGCGCAATGCATGTGCGAATACGTGGTAAACGGATTTTCGGATAATCTAAATGCTTATTGTTTCAGTTTTAGTTCATAAGTACCTAATACTAGTTAGAAGCAATCACGTTTATGAATATATTTTATAAGCAGAGATTTCGAATTTTTATGTTTCTTTGACCAAGTCTTTGCTGAAACTTTGATTAACATATCAAAGGGAGGAACTTTGGTAGACGGTAATGGCCGGGACTACACCAAGTTATCCAACAAGTCTACGTCGCGGGCGGCTAGTTTGTGCTCATGAGCCGTTGGTAGATAAGTGTGAACTATCCACGATCCTGGATCACGGAATCGCTGATCAAAGATGGTTTACTTAGTGTTGATCCGGCTACTAAAACATCATTATTATGTTAATATTTTTACAAGTTGTTATACAATAGCTATTTAGTCAATAAATACGTCAAAACAGGCACTAAAGTAAAAAACCCATTACTTATAATTAGCATTCGTGTCTTTATTTATGTAATACTCGTAACTATGCAAATTAAATTACGCTACATTTCATTACCGCTGTAAAGACGTAATTACATAGATATTCACTGTTATACATAATGCATTATGTATTGTAGTAGAAGGTAAGTTTTATATCGGTGTTGTTAGAAGTCAAAATGTAAAGATACTATTCTGTCTATACTAGTTAATTCAAGCAAAAGTTTAAAATTATTTTTTATTCAATATCTTTACTAATACAATAGATTTAAAGAGTTTGGTCTCGCGGAGTTTGATTTGTTTGCGCACTAATCTTTGGAACAGAAAGTCTGATTTTAATTTATTTTTTGTGTACCTATAATAGTCATCAAGCTTACGACTCATGGAAGAAAAAAATCACCATGAACGTAAACACTAAAAAACAAAGTGCGAATCAATTTTATTGACTCAACCGTATCATCATATTAACATAATTTTAAAACTACTTAAACGGTTTAAGAAATTCTTGTTTATTTAGAAAGCTAGAATATTCTAGATTTATAAGACGAAAACTAAAAACCTAGACGTAAACAAGGTCATATTTTTTTGTTGTTTACATACGACGTAATATTAGGTACCGATATTATCTGATCCAAATAGTTATAAAAATCACGCTTATCAGTAGAGAAATCAAAGTAATAGATTAAAGGATATATAATATCTTGTAAATCAATAACTTTAATAATATCTTTGGATGACACTATAAATAGTTTTTAGCTGAGTTTGTCTAGTCTAGGAATTACGACAAAAACATGATTTTATCAACAATCGTGTTTTTTTTATCTATTTTTGTCTTATTTATTTAATGACTAGCTGACCCGCGCAACTTCGCTTGCGTCACATAAGAGAATGAGTCAAAATTTTCCCCGTTTTTGTAACATTTTTACTGGTATTCTGCTCCTATAGGTCGTAGCGTGATGATATATAGCCTATAAGCCTTCCTCGATAAATGGGCTATCTAACAGTGAAAGATTTTTTCAAATCGGACCAGTAGTTCCTGAGATTAGCGCGTTCAAACAAACAAACTCTTCAGCTTTATAATAATAGTATAGATTTGTGTAAAAAGTTCAATGTCAAGGTATTTATATCGACAATCAAAAATATTTTGCAGTCGTCGAAATTAAATATGTTATTCAACTTAGCAATAATGTATTTTTCATACTTATTTAAGTATCGCCTGTCGTTTTATAAGCGACAGTTTCACCTTCTACCCCCGGTTTCCGAGTACATTTAGCCTAGAGTCTTAACGCTATTGAATAGATAAATTGCCGCTAAATGTACCTCAGAAACCAGGGGTTAGTGGATTAAAGCCTATCATCTAGGCCATCGTCAGATGCCTATGGGTCACTTATGTTCTAAATTCTGAATTTTTATACCTCCCTTAGTCGCAAACCTTACATACAAGGCTTTTTACTAACCCCCGGTTTCTGAGGTACATTTAACAGTAGTTTATCTGTTCAATAGCGGTAAAACTCATATAAAAATGCTATTGAATAGATAAACTACCGCTAAAAGTAATCAGGAACCGGGAGTTAGTCGTTGATCAATAAACGCCACTTGAAATAAATTTGTGTCTATATCTATACTAATATTATAAAGCTGAAGAGTTTGTTTGTTAGTTTGTTTGTTTGAACGCGCTAATCTCAGAAACTACTCGTCCGATTTGAAAAATCTGTTATAGATAGCCCATTTATCGAGGAAGGTTATAGGTTATATATCATCACGCTACGACCAGTAGGAGCAGAGTAGGTACCAGTAAAAAATGTTACAAAAACCGGGAAAAATTTGACCCATTCTCTCTTATGTGACGCAAGCGAAGTTGCGCGGGTCAGCTAGTTAATCATAAAACAGCACGTCAATCCACGACTATAAGGAAATATCACACAAATATAATATTATATTAACTAATTTTATAAAACGTTTGCAAATATAACTGCACGATATCATGTTGATAACGATATGAATATTTGTTTTAATTATCACGCACGGGTATGAAAATTAATCTCTATAGAAATGCACACGAATATTTTGTTGTATTTAGGTTCAGCAAAATTAATAATTTCCCGATTGTAATTTAAAAGAGGGTATAAAGTCTTAATTTGAATGAAGTTTTCAGTTATCCTACGTGTTAACTTTTCAAATGTTTTAGGCAATTATTCGGACCAGTAATATCTTAGAAGCCTATAAAGGAAAAAACAACACTATAAGTTTGTTTCTCTGTATGCATAATATTTTCAGATAACTCGTGTCAAGCAGGCTTGTGTAGGATGCAGAATCTCTTGACATAAGTGCAAACGCACTTAAGGTTAGGTCTTACCATTTTTGTAGTTATTTTCCCTTAGCATGACATACTGTAAATACCTCTATGTGAAACAAATACGAGGTGATTTACCTGCCATTTGGCAGAGATTGAGGTGGGTTTCTTTGGAAAATTTTCCTTAAAACGATAAAACAAAAGGATAAATTCAACAATTTCTACACAATACGACACTAAAATGTTTATTTAAAGACATTACTGCTACTAAATTATACAATTTCACACCTTATCTGAACAAAACACAGCTACCGTCCAAATAAAACATTGGAAACACATTTCAATCGTAACATTCCACAGAAATCGGATACTGATACCAGTTTCGATTTTACACAACACTAGGCATAGCAACGATAGCCGGACAACTTAGTAGTGCACCAAGCACGATTTATCTACACTATAATTAATAGGTCTGTGTTTTCAAAATAAAATAGATGCATTAAACAGACCACCATCAGCTGCATAAGTCTGTTAGTCCATAGAAATATAAAATTTTTGAGGCTTTAGCTTGCAGTTTTAACAGGACGCAATTGTACTTTTTTATCTGTAGTGGGGTTACGGGCGCCGGCAACTGTTTCTTAAATGGCGGCTTGGGGACAAGGGTGGCGACTCCACTATCTTGAACTTAAGCTTTTTCTGACCCCTCTACGTTAAAAACCACAACCCTAATCGTTTTTTTTCAATGCACTAACATTTACTACTTAAGATTCAGTGATTTTATAAATTCTGCACTAATATTTACTGTGTATTTCCTAAACTCCGAGAATCTTGCAAACAAGGATCTCTATTAAGCCGTCGGAGTATAGTCCAGGCAGTTCTATCTGAGTAAGTTGATACAGTCCAGGCAATATTGTCTTGGGTAAAGTCATTGTTATCTGGAGTGCAATAAACCAATTAAATAATGCTTAGCTCGTGTCCCGCGTCTAATAACTGCCTGCTTGATATACTGTGTTTTGAATTTAATTATGTTGACTATTATTATAGTACAAGTACGGTGTGTCAGTTCTCTGGCATTCATATTTAGTACTCTCGCAAACATGTAATAGCAGAGACAAAAACTGCAATTTCTATACATTTGATATCCTATAGATAGATAAAGAGGGTCTTTATTAATTTGCAATAGTTTTGTATTTGTTCTGTTACGTATTGGACACGTTGGATGTTTGTTTAGAAAGTGCCTTATTATTTTCAACGATTGATGATGATATATAACTTCTTCCTCCTGTAAGACCATTAACGATTTATCAACTCTTATGGTGCAGGAATAAGGGCGAAATAAACTTCATTCATCGACGATATTCCGTAGAATGGGTTTTAACATCGAGTTTTTTGCTATTTTTTTTTTCAATTTAATATTTCCAAAACAGTAGGAAACCCCTCAAACTCTTCGACTTCTCACTCTATTTATAAAAAAGCCCGAAATTTGAATCCTTCCAATCTAGACACTTAAGATCCTGAGAACTTAAGATTTCACGGTCATTTGAATTTTTGCCATTCGTACTTAGAACTGCGGTTACGTATATCTATTTATTTTACAATACACTGCAAAACCTAAATCAAATAGCACGGAATTTGAATGTTGTACAGTTAGTGGAATTTCAAGATAGAGTGGCACATAATTCTCCTGACAGTAATTAATGAAGGGGGTAGGGCCATGACACTCATTGTTGTGTCAAAGGAATGTCTGATATGAACATTGCGATTGTAGTTAAAATGTTTTAGAGCAATCTGTCATAGATCTTGATATTTGAACTGCATGACTAAGTTATCTGATATCTTAAGTCAACACCTTTACCTATAAGTTATGACCCGGCTGACTGGTCTTTAAATTGTATAATATCTTAGCGTGAGTAATTGGGTTCGAAAATGTCTGTTTTACGATTAGTTTGTGACTCATAGATCAGAATACATAGAATTATATTGATTTTAAGGGGTTTTTCGAGCAAATTAGAGATTACAAGAGATTAGAGTTGGTGTATACATTTATTGCTATGGTATGACACAAAAATTTTTTTTGAGTTATCAATTTTAACAAAGTTTCCTACGTTAAATGTTACGTTAGCCCATTAGAGTGAAATGGGAAGACGATTTCTGTGAGATCAATATTAATTATATATAGAAAATTGTAAAAGACCGGCCGGCTATTTGTGACCAGGATTTATAAGTGATACAAGAATTTCAGATCAGTATGCAAAAACAGCCGTTTTCACTGTAGGTACTACAATTGCATAATAATAGTTTAAACAAATGATTAGTGGAAAACGTCCATTAACAAACGGATTGGACGATTACAACGCAAATTGCCGGCCAATTACCAAACAACATTGTCTTGTAATTACAACTCGATACAAATTGGTAGCCATTTTGTTGCGAAACACTGTAATTTTGTATAAAAACTATAATTCAAGTGGTTGATTAATTAGTCTACTTAGTGAACGGGTCAACTTTTTATTTAATTCATACTTGATTGCAAATGTAATAGTAAAAAAGGTTGATATACATCGAGACTTCGAAAAACCACGTCGTTAGTTTACGCCACAAAGGTAAATTCTTTTTTGCGCCACGATTTACTAAATTCTACCCGACGCCACCTTAATCATCTACAATAGATGAATATAGGCCAGTTATGATGATTATCAGCCTAGCCTTTCTTCCCGCGCCTGCCTATCGGACCTCTACAACCCAGTTACATGGGTCATAACACGATACCCCTTGGTAGGTTTTCGGTCTTTTAAGCTTCTGAAAATGACAGCAGGGACCCACAATTAAACGAACCCTCCGAAACTCGATATGTATAATATGGTTATCCATCCACAAACTAAACTCACCAAGCGCAGCTTGAGATCGATCCATTCGGGTGTTACTGACTTAGCAACGGGCTTCTTTAATGATGATGATAAAGGTTAAATTTCTAAACCAATAATAGTAGATACTGCAATAAATCATGTGATGATTTATAAGGTCCTATTGTCGCAGAATCAACCAGTGCTAATTCACTACAGTTGGCGAACAGAATGCGTTCAGAATGAGTGGTCTAGTAGAGCGTGAAAAGTTGCACGTTCAATGGTGATTGATTGACGCGGACAGGCCTGTTGTGCGAACTTATAGTTAGGTGCGTTTATGTTACAATTATGTATGTTGTAGTAGCTTCAGTACTGTAGTAAATATAGTTGAATATGCAGTATCTTAAAGGGTATATACCTTACTCGCACTATAACAAAGATAAACATCAGCAACATCTCGCGAAGATAGAGAGCAAGTGTCCTTTTCGAAATTGTTTCTCTGTTTCTTTTGTAAATATTTATCCTGAGCGATCGCTACTTTCAATTATTATTGCTCTTTGCATAATCATTACCCCAGTAACTTATATTCGTACATTGTTTCAAATTTCCCTCTATTATTTTTTCATAAATCCTTCACATAGTGTTTTACATTGCTAATGTTGTACTTCACTTGCAAGTTCGTTCATCCATGTAACCGTAGGTGATCGGTAATAGAAGACTATCACAGATGAAAGCGACAAGATAACGGATGCACATACAATAATCACCGCATGATTTATTTCACAAGACCTCACCGTTAAACCCCGTAGAGTTGAAAATTGCAATCATTGATCAAACAAGTTATCTAATCCTATATACCGTAGAACAAGTTTCATCTCAATCGCAAGACAAATTGATATAATGACATTTCATCGATCACTTTCGTTTGTCATCTTCTTATAATCTGCTATTCATCATCAGGTCAATGATGGTTTAGTTCAAATCAATTTATAAGGTGCAGCTTTCGCCTAGGTGCAACGGCCGCAGTGGGCGGGCAGGTTGCATACCCGGCCGGCACTAAGGAGCGCCCATAAACCATGTTTGGAAAAGGGCGGTGAATTGTGCGAGTTCGTTAAAACGTCTAGTTTTGTAGGTTATGTTTCTATGCTAGATTAGATTCGGGATTGATGATTTCGCTTTAGTAAATTGACGTGGGACTGTCTTTATGTAAATATGAAGTGAATTAGTATGTAAGATTGTACTTTCTATTTCGAAGCTGCTTTGATAACGATTTTCAATGTTCTAGTCCATGTGCTTTATGAAATGTCGCTATGCAGAATAAGGTTGTCATGCGAAGAACACAATGTGTATTATATTTACATATCATTATACTAATTTTAATCTCATTACTTTACTGACTCAACCAGAACGGACGGTGTATTTATAGTGCTGTCAAATTAGTGCACATTCTGAATGGAATTATTAGCGGTACTGAATAAAAATGGATCAACCTGCATTATATCGATTCAAATATTTTGTATATTACAATTTTAATATTTTCAGGAGTTTTCACACTGTCATTCTTGCTTACGAAAGTGCAATTTGATCGCCTCAACTTTAATATTTTCAGGTGCTTCCAGACCTCTCGATCATGCTGACCCGACATTTTAATCATTCTTCAGTTTGGGTTAATAATGCTTTACCTACTGAAGTTTTATTTTGTATTACATATTACCTACAATCTGTACTCAATTAGAACAATGCTCAAACCTATCTCAAAACACAGATTTTTCTAAAAAGATTGTAAAATATTTCCTACAAGTAAATGGTCGATCCTCTCGAGTTGCTAGGTGGATATTATTAGCGGGTTCAGTCGTGCATCGAACGCCCTGCATCGCTGGAATGTGGCGGACACTCACCGAGCTTATATGGAAAAAACTGCACATCACATGGCCTTGATTTGTTGAAACTTGTGCGTTTAACGGAATATGCAAGTTGATAGTCTAGTTAACACTAGTTGAATATATAATATGGATTACTGTAGTTATGATTGACGATGTATCAACGTCTACTGCTAACCCCTTTTTGAGCTGTAGGTTAAAGTTAAGCTAATTTATGCTTTTGCCGAAAGTTTTTTTTTTTAACACATATTATCTATGATTAATATTATATCCTGTTAATTCCTGTTTTCAATATAGCCTGCTGTAAGCACGAAAAAATTCGCTTTAATATAGTAGTTAAGCCACGTAAATAATCACTTGTATACCTTTCGTATTTATAATATCGAGTAAGTATGTATCCCATAAATATATTTTTGTTAGGTACCGAAGTTATTTTACCGCTCAATAAACGAAACCTTTACAGAAATAATCGTACAAAAACCCATTAATTTCGTCACCAAAGATATTTTGAAAACGGAAATACTGACAGTTATTGCTCCTTTTGAAGACAAGAGGTTAACGACCTCAATTGGAAAGACATCTATAGATATACATATTATAAAACTAAGTTAAGTAAAAATGGCATGCCACATAATATATTTACAAAATAATCAATGAGTACGGGGGTTTAGGAACTGTAAAAGAACAAAAAAATATCTACGACGTCCACTAGTATTAAAATAAAATTGCATTAAAGTGATACTGCACATAGTAATAATGTTCTAACAAGTAAATAAATAGACGTGACTGAATTAATAGCGCATTGGGAAAGTGCTGACCTTGCAAGCACCTCGTGTACCGGATCTAATCACGGCTCAGATAACAGTTTTTGCAGAGGATTGTTTGGAAAACCACATATATTTCAAAATTAATGATATTTTGTTGTTACATCGGACTAACATTAATAATGACGAAACGTGGATGTTTTTCAAGCTCCCCTGCCTACATTTTTGGGTATAACAGGCTTGATATTATGTATGTATACTGGTACTTCGTACGGTACGACTTGTACAAAATGAAGTGGCTTTTTGAAATCTAGTTATGAATAATAGAAACAATGTCACTACACCGAAACAAGTAGGTACTTCGAAATCCATTTCAGTCGTCGTAAAACAGCCTGTATATCTACAAACATAAATATCTAACTATCTTTGCAAACTACGGGTTGCCATAAACTTACTGGCAAAGGAGACCAGAGTCGTTTGCAGTGATAAATTCGCGCTCGAACCGACCTGTCCTATAATTAATCAAAATCCACGGACAATTTATTGGGAACAACAAATCAAACGGTTTAGAATGCAGTTGAGACATGCAAAGCTTTGATAACTAGTAAATCAGTAAATGTTAAGATACTTGCCATCGATACTGAACAAATGATGGATGAGTTTTGAAATGTTACGCGCTATGAACACCGTGATTGATTGTACAATAATTATAGTTGAAACTTAGGTGATTGTTTACAAATTGCTATAAAATAGCGAACGTTGAAGACATTTATTACTTGAAGAAAAATAAAATCACTCAACCATGAACAGTAGTTTCATCAAGATAATATAATATCATACTGTTCCGTGTCTATAAACCTATTAAAGTTGATTGAATTGGGTCTATAACAATCAAATCTATCTGACAAATAATCAGGGCTGAAATAATTTCAAAGCTTAGAGCAGTCCTAAATCAACCCTGCCTTCAAAATGGCACCAGCTCAATACGAAAAGGACACCCAGAATGATCACTAAGTCAAATCCCACGTCCGCAAAACGTAGGCGTCTCATTACCAACTGTCTTCGAAACTGCAACACCAAATGTTTACGGCCCATTGTCTTGTAAGCCCAGTGGCGAAACCACCACTATCCTCATACCAGCGATGTAGTACCATAGTAGATGTCTGCTAGGGCCAGGTCAACAGATAATTGAATATTACAGTTCCTTCTCAGATTAGGACCCTCGATCAGGTTTATTGGTATTTAAAACAATTAGATTGCATTGAGTTTGAACACAGTGGGCGGTAAGCTTACAGTTTGCATCTTATAAATTGGTATTATCTGCTTAGAATATTGATTTACTTTGGAATTACTACAGTTAATTTTCGAAAGCTAACGCAATTGTGCATTTACGCCTACTGGTTTGTAGATCTCGAATTCTGAGGGTTTTGCCCCTCCCCCCGAATAACTTGTCGCTGCGTCATCAAGAATTCGTCGGTTTCTGTATGACAACATAATCAATAACGCTAATAATACAAAAAATCATTACATTTCGTCCTCATTTTCCTTCAGATGATAAAATTTGACCGTATGAGAAATATGTCTGTATGTATGTAACGTCCACTTATTCCTCGAATAAAGTAAACAGCAAAAAAAACGTCAAAATATCAAAGATCGATTTTATCCGAGTTCAATACGGGATGAGCCTACCCATTCGTCATCCTACTACAAACCAGACAAGCGAGACCATCTTTCATTAAACACATACCTACAGTACACAAAACATGTGTAATGTCCCGCTTGAAGTTTTCAGGCCACACTTCTAATCTCGGAGTTTATGCTCGCGCAAAACAACGATGACCTAGTGCGCGGACGCTGCTTACGAAGCGAGAAGATATCTATATATATAACAGTGGCGTGTCTGTAGGTACATTTAATATACATATTTACAAACTAATCCTACCTCCTTTAGAAACAGTAATAGAACAGAAATCGACAAAAAAAAAGTAATCTGTTTGCCTGTATGTCAGTTTGTACACACACGCGTTAATCGCGTCCGGAACTACTAGACAGATTTGAATGAAACTTTTAAGTTGTATAGCTAATAAGTCTCTATAGTATACAATTTATTTTGAAGAACGGGAATTCTACTATGCGGACGAACTCGCGGGCGTGCGCTATCTATACTATAATATTATAAAGCTGAAGAGTTTGTTTGTTTGTTTGTTTGAACGCGCTAATCTCGGGAACTACTGCTCCGATTTGAAAAAATCTTTCAGTGTTAGATAGCCCATTTATCGAGGAAGGCTATATACTATATATCATCACGCTACGACCAATAGGAGCAGAGTACCAGTAAAAAATGTTACAAAAACGGGGTAAATTTTAACCATTCTCTCTTATGTGACGCAAGCGAAGTTGCGCGGGTCAGCTAGTAAAATGTAAATAGACACGTTTACTGACAGTGAAAGTTAATAAATCTCTAAAAAATTGAACCATAATTGCAGTGTACTCTCTGAGTGATGTGTACGCATACTTAAAAGCTATTCAATAAGAATTATCTAATATAATTTGTAGTTGCCTCATGCAATGTTATAATAAACATTGTGATTTACTACTTTCTATGTTTTAGTTGGTATTTAGTTTTACTATTCTTCAGCCAATTATGTATTGTGTTGTACGTTTTTTTTTTGCTTTTAAAAGATCTCTTGACGTACCTGATTCTTAGACCCGAGACAGCTTGTTATTATGTATATAAAGATTACCTATTAAGATAGGGTATTAACTACCTATCGGTCGCATATAAGAAAGGATTTTTTTTTTACCTATTACTGTCCCACTGTTGGGCAAGGGCCTTTAAGTCAGTTATAAAAATAGATAAAAAGCATTCTGGACTGAAAAAAGTGTTTTTTTCGGGATAGCATTTTTTTTTCGAGAAAAAGTAATATACATATAATTATCCAGGTTATAAGTCCCTGCATACCAAATTTCATCCGAAATCAACCTATCTTCAAAAAATATTACATTAGTAGGTAATTGCCATGCCCTATTAATTCCGATTAACAAATCGTAAAGTCAGAATTCCTTTTCTCTCATATCTAATATCGAACTAATATAGATACGTCATAAATTACAATAAATATCGCAACTAGGGCTCGCGGCTAGCAATTGTACATTGCAATTAATGAACGCTATTGCTTATAATAAATAACGACAGCAGTTATAGCTGCTATTATAGCAGGTAATTGACTGTTACAGATATAACAGGAGCTTTTTAGCTGGTGGCGGCTAAGGGTATTATTGTCAGTAAGTATTAACTATGAAGAAATGTATCTATGAAAGATTTTATTAAGTACTTTAAAGAGTTGTGTCTGGGGTTATCAATACTTGAAACTTAATGTTTATGTTAATGTTTAAAATACTGTTATTGGTAATATAATCAATTAGATTTGATTGAATATTATCGTCCCAGTGTGACAAGATGTATGTGAAGTTTGTAAGGGTCGTACCAAGTGGCGTTATTTGGTCTCTACGTATCTCTATGGGAATCATGCGGAATTTTATGAGTATTATTATTAAATTGGATGTATGTGGAAAATTGCAAGCACTCAAAAAGCATGAAGAACATACGATGTCAGAACCCAAATTTCGTTGACAAGAATACCAATCCTGTGTCGTCTGTCGCATAAGACAACATCCTTTATTAAGTGGTCCACAGACAATTGACATTTTACGTCACGATCTGATATTTTAGACAATGTTACTCGGATGCGACTGACGCATGCGACCGCCATCAGCGTAAGAGGAATTCTGTCTTTACAAACATTTTAGTATACAATTGTGTTGCGTTAAGATGAATTGTTTCACATTCTTAAGATACCAAAACCTCTCATCATGGTAGTAAAAAAGTCAAGATCAATATAGAAATCTGTGTATCTTTAACTTTGTTATCACACTCACAATATCTTTGTATCAAAATCACATTCTTGCATAATATTGTTAAATAGTAACATCTTACTAAAGACACAAGCCTAAACAAACTAACTAATATAAAAGACCATAAAACGCCTTATTTGTTCAAGAAGAAAGAGCAATAAAAAACGTATGACAATAAATTAATTTGAACTGCGATAACAACTATCAAACAAAAGCTAAACACTAAACTTCACATATTTGCACAAACAACCGCTGTTTATCAAAGGAAAATCACCTCTAATACTTTTAAAATTAGGGTTGATTTTAGTGCAAATACGCTAGACACGCAATGAGAAGGACATTTTACACAAGTCACGGTAGTGTGATATGTGATAACACAAACTGATTTTAAATAGATACCATTAATTTACGAGATAATTTATATGATTGTGTAAGAGCATGATTTACTCCAAAAATAAGCGTATTTATTTAACCAAATTCAGGAAAGACTTCATTTACGTATTTATTTTTTACGTAATAGACAGATTTTAGAAACGATTTTTTGTTTGTAGATCTTTATCTAAAATACTTAGTCCTATTTTAATTTCGATATAGACTAGAAAATTAAGCCTTTTTTGGTACATATACAAAACGATTTTTACAATATCAAATTTTTCATTTATCGTATATCATATTATTTTTTCTCGGCCTAGTCTTTTATATGAAAAGTGCCCATATTGCTCCTCCGCCCGATTGCCAATAACTAAGTCAACAGAGCCGGCTTGGCAAGAGGCATTCACAAGTGCTTTCAGCATATTGACCATCGCTCCTTATACGAAACCACGTCATAGCAAATCTCAAAGGAAATCTACCTAAAATCTTCTTTTATGTGCAATCAAAATACATTTGCTTACACAATTCGGTAGAATTTAGGTCACGAATCTTTAAAGACAAATGTGGGTACTTTGATAAATATCCAATCAAAGATGGAACAATTTGGTAGAAAGCTTTTAATAGGTCGTGAACTAGAATCTTGTACAATATATTAGGAACTTTTAATGAATACGAACAGACAGTCTTGATACTTTGGTACCGTATAACTAACTATATTTGGATATCAGCGGAAACATTGTTACGATCAAGAATTTATATAACAATTACTCATGAGATTCCTTAAAAGGGACAGGTATAAATAAACCTACGCTTTATAAAAGACTTGAGTAATTTTTAATGCATTTTATTAAAGTTCGACAAACTTATTAAAGAGCCTTACGTGCACAATATCTAGATTATATTAAAGTATACTGTATTATTTCGAAAATAATGTAACTGTATCAGCTAGACCACCTCACTCATGGTCTAATTCATGAATTGTGTATACCTCCTCTTGTCCTGAACTTTGCATAAAAGGCTCTCTCTCTCTCTACTAAGTTATTGGACTATAAAAGGTTTGGACAGTAAATATGAATTCAATTTAGAACTGTAATAAGAGACCACAACAATATGCCCGGATCTACAAGTGTATTGGAATGTCGGTGCGTTTGGAAGGGAAGTGCCGCTATTAACGTAAACGGAACTTAAATATTTGATCGAGGGAATGTTTTGAATGATTTCCCCTCATGAGTGTTTTTTGTTCCTCTGTTCGACAAGTGTCTCTTCCCGAAAGAGGGAGTGGTTAAGCCTCGAGTCCACCACGCTGGTAAAGTTCTAGTAAGGGACTAACAATCATGTGCAAACTTTAATATTCGTAACTCGGCCGTTAGTCTTCATATTGTGTTTTATTTATGACTTCCTTAGGATAATCGTGTTTGAATTGATCTTAATGCTATCCCACACTCCCTGTGACTTGCTAGTGCTATAGCAGAAGTAGAATGCGAAACCAAAACTTACTGACGGAAAAGTGTGAAACGTTGCGTCAGAATTGACTTTTTGTGTGTGTGGCACTTAACCTCCTGCCACTAATTAACAAAGGCGAACGGCAGGTTTATATGAAGAATTCGTACAGCTTATAAAATGTCATGTTTAGGTTTACTTTTTGTTTTAATTGGTAGCTAATATGATAGACAAGCTTATTTTAAAATTCTTATATTTTTAAAAGTTGGGAGGTAAAAGTTATGTCCATTTTTAGAAGCCCCGATAGTTCGCTAAATTGCTCAAATGCTGTCAAAACAACAGCAAATTAGCGGATGCGTAGACGTCAGACTAAAAGTGACGTCTCATGAGATTTTCTATTTCATTTGTCCAGATAAATTAAAGACAAGATGACTCAATCAAAACTAGTTTTAGCTGACAAAAAGCGGCCCGGATTAATTTTAACCAAGTACTACATAGTGTGAATACAAAAATGTACTATATCTTTACTTCATAGTAACAGGGCAAAGACAAAAATTTAAGACCAAGCTATCTGCTACAAAATCTCAAGAACTCATAACTAAACGTACGCCGTACATACTTTAAGAGTGTCTCTCGGCCGGCTAATTCACCAAGCCACCAAGGTTTTGCCGAGCAGTGACCCAAATAGCGGCCATGTCTGCATTACTCATGTTATGTAGGTGTACCAGAACATGTTCATACAAATTGCATCTGGAGAGAGGTTTAGGAGATATTCTCGGTTCAAGGTGTGACCTAGAAGCTTGGAATAGTGGTTATTGCGATATTATGCTCCTGTATTATAGTTATGATAGGGATAGGAATACTTTTGTTAAAATTATAGCATTGTTTTATTGCTGCAATGAATTTTATAGATATTGTTTTACCCAAATTGATAGTGTTGTTAAATAATTATGATTATTTTTATTACAGTAAGGCACCGGCCTTACTGTAATAAAAATAATCATAATTATTTTTTGTACACCAATCACACCTCTCTATTTGTTTTAAGTTCCGAATTAGTTAAACATATTAAGTTCTCGTCGCATTTAAGACCCGTAATATTGCAAAAAAATGTTCTATGAGAACAAACCGCGATACATAACTTGTGTAAAGTTTTTCTCACCATAAAGCTAATTTGTCAAATAACAGAATCATAAATCATCAATACCAATCAATTTTCCATTACCTACTAGAAAATTAAATAAAGAAATCACTCCTACCTTTGAACAACGGTCATAAATCGATAAACTTGATCGTATTGCAAGCATTTACTTCAGTTTAATGGAACGTGCACGACGAATACGTTAACGATAACGTAAACTCTCATTGCCAAATCAGCGTGGTTTTATGCGTATTGAATTTCTACGATAATGATAAGGAATTGTGGCAAATTCTTTGAAAAATGTGACTGTGTTTTTCTATTTACGTTTTTTAAATGATTATTGACTTTTTTACTCTCCGCAGTGCAAGCGTTCTTCAGTAATTATTGTCTTGTGCAATTTTCCCTATGTCTTCCCAAGTATCTTTAGAATTCGCGACATCGACCCATCTTGCCCCATTAATATACTGCGCTACGGTATAATATGAGAGTAAATTCTAAGTGTCAGCTTTTATATTGTATCCTCAGATGAAATAAGCAGAAATAACATAATTAAAGAGTGTTAGGCCCTCCACTTTTCTTAAAACTTCTTAGATTCATACTTTTTGAATTGGCGTGCCATATGCACTACAAAACTTTGAATAAAGATGTAAAAACCGCTAATTTAATCCGCGGTCTAGTACAAACAGGCTCAATCTTAAGACTTATTTAAGTTGAACAGTGTGAACGTGTCGGCAGCAATTCTAGACCAGATGCCTAAATCCTTTTGGACAACCGTGTGCCCAACGCCCTACATAATTTAATAACCAAATAAACTTATCTTAGATCTCTGAATATATATACTACATACTACAAGGAAGTAGACGCACTAAGAATTCACAATCACTTTGTCCAAAAGTGAAATCATGAACCATTTATATCACAAAGAAAATTTCAAGCCGCAGATGTTCACATGCCATCTTAGCAAACACTTCCTCCATTTAGTGGATATAAAGCAGACAAGACTGAAACGATCCAGGCCGAAACTCAGGCTATAAAAACCATCCCGTTTAAGGCAGTACATTAAACTGTCTGGAAACTTGGATGGCGTCCAATTTTGTTTTTGACCTTAATACTAGATGTTGAACAATGTGATTGATGAGAAATCGTGTTTGCTGAAGTACCGTTTAGTGGAGACTGGCTGTCTTTTGCGAATAGTCGAGTATGTTGTTCAATCTCCAAGTTAGACTAACGGCTGTTCCGGCTTTGCTCAAGATAATTTTGGTAAATTTCATCATACCTACATACATGTCGACTAATACAATGTGCCTTTAAAGTGGTGTAAGAATTTTTCAAACAGATTTCGGAGGTTATCTGTTATAATACATATAAACTCTTAAATCTTTATATTGAATACTATAATAAGTTAAATGTAAGCGTGTATAGTTAAATCCATTTTACTGAGTATCTAAATCTAAAGTCACTCAATTTGTAATGTCCGCGAATCTACTTTCTTCCCACTGTTTCATTGGTGGGTACGGCATCTGTTTTCTCGGTATGTTCTCCGATTAGATACGGATTTATCTAGTTGAGCACTAAGCCCTTGTATTTCAATTATATCTAAAACGGGAAAGAAAGGGATCATAGATCTTCCAAAACTTCTTTACTTAATAAAAAAAAGCACTGCAATAATTACAGACATCTATTCATCATGTTTTTCATATTTAACGATGAAAACAATTGCTTTTTTTCTGCTATTCTGAGTATCAATAACATTCCTACTGATGTATTGATCGATTTATATCTTAGCATTGAAATCCTGAGGCTAGTAAACGAGACATCTCGTGGGAGTATTACGGAAGTATCTAAGCATCCTAGACTCCCTACAGACTGATTGTTACCTGTATTATAACAAACCTATAACAATATTTCACTCCCGACTGATACCAGTGTACTTTTGTTCACTACAATAGACGTAGGTGCTGGTTATAAATAATGTTAATATGTCGTGAAGCCAATGGCATTTAAAAGGAGGTGAAACCGGATTGATACATTGGTATAATGAGGAAGTAAAGAGTTCACTTTATAAATAACTCTTTCATTGAGTGCAGGTTCGGCATTACTTGTTTGTATGGTTTAAATTCGACTCCCATTCTTAAAGGTACCTTTATTTTTTATTACGATTACGATGAATTTTTGATGTCTTTTTTGAACTGTAGTTACTCTTGTTACATACCTACATAACTTAATCGAATTCTGTGACGCAAATAACATAAAACTCTTAAGATAACAACCCTATAATATCACTTAAAGTACTATATTGATTAAAAAACAAGCATTCCAAAAGTGAAACCATCGCCCCTTCGCATTCCATTTTAGGAGAACAACAATATGATTGAGTTGTACATTCACAATCGCTATAGTGAATATAATATACCAATAAACCTCTTAGATTTCTCTAACAATAATTACGAAGCTGTGTCCAACACCATGGTTGTGTACAAGCTAGGCCGGTGGGCGAACTATGTAAATCGTGCCAATGGGGCCGACCTAACAAGTTTTCTACTTCACAGAGAAAATACAGATTTACAGTGCGCCCGTGAAACGTCAATTAGGTGGCTTTCGCGCCTTTTACAACTATTTCGAGTATTGTGATTGTCTGATTGTCAATCTATATGCCTTTAAAGGGTGAATTGAAAATTCCTTAGGGCGGTATGCGTCGCTCGTGAAATTGGGTTGAGTTTGCGAGCGGCTTTAAGTCGGATTTATTTATTTTAGCTCGAAGCGATGGGTGAAAATATGGGTGCGACGCGATTATCGTGATAATTCGCCGACTTAGTGTGAATTACTGTTATAATAAGTGTTATTATAAGTTATTATATACTAGCATGCGAATTTCAATTAACGTGTTCTGTGAATGTGACTAGATAATGAGTTTTTAAGCCATGTTAAAAGCCTTTCGGGCGGCTTGAACAACTTTGTCACTCGTTCGATCACTAACCATACGATAAAACAAAGTGAGTTTTACTTATATACGAAATGTATATTTATATAATCCACAAGTATAGTAACAAAGCTTATGTGAATGTTCATAATGTCAATTTCTCTCCATTATTTTTGAAAGAATAAGGTTGTTACAGCAAAAATACACGTTGATCGCTCCAGGGTGCTAAGTTAAAGGATAACATAACATGAACTCTAGACGATGTAGGTCACTGTGATTAAACTTAATCCAAGCTCTTTATTGCGGGAATTTTCCGTAGTTTGTACTCAGTCTTAGACATTTAATATTGTTAGCAATATTTTGTTGCATAGAATTTAGTCTTAATAACTCTCTCAGCCTTCTTGAAATGACATAATGGATGGCCTAAGATCCTATCAAATGCTTAAGGGTGTGTATGATACTGTGCCTATATATTCTATAAATTTTACAGCAAACCTTTTGTGGTTAGTTATCAACTAGTTTACGTCAATTAGGTATCCTATAAGCAGTACATAACTGTTTATATAGTATATTAATCACCATAATTTTAGGAAAAAACCGATATTCTGCATATGGACTATCACATTGACGTACACAATAAACCCTTTTAAGAGGTCTACTTGTATTACTAACTGCCTACTCGTAATAAACCCTATAAATATTATTAATGCGAAAGTAGCTCCGTCTGTCTCTTCTTCATTTCATTTATTATTCTTATTTTTTTTTATGTTTAGTATATGACCTGAAAAATGACATCTATCTATTCATTCAGCCCATTTCTACCCACTGTTAAGTTATAGGTCTCCCACTCAGTACGCCATTTTTTATCCTGGAAATTCCACGAGCACTGTAACTATGCGTGTATTAAGCCATATATTTACTGGACAAAATAACCTCCAACACAGGTCCTCGATCCTCTCCCAGCAGAAGTATTTCATCAAACGATGAGTTCTACATCTTGCACTTAGTTCCTCGTTTGCCGCGAACGACTAATACCGTCCCACTTTTTAGTCCACGGGCAAGAGCTGGTAATATATTTTTTCCCATAACTGTCCCACTGCTGGGCAAGAGTCTCCTTTCTCCTGCTCTCCTTCTCCTTACGAACGAGACAGGGCATAGGCTTTGAGTCTACCACGCTGGTCAAGTCCGGTTTGGGGTACTTAGTAATAAATATGGACTTCAAGACAATCGTCATTTTTAATAATGTTGCAACTTACAAATACATTAATAACCAGCAAATGACTGTTAGAATGGTCTGCTGTCGATTTATTATCAAATTTAATCCTTAAAGCCTGTCAGGGCAGGTTCGAGTTACCATTCTGGATTAGATTGCGTTACCTTGAGTAAGTATTTATTGATATTTTGCAATCAGTTTTGGAGACAAGCGTTTGGTTTCGGTAGTCGTTTTAAGTTTCAATTGTTTGATGGATAGTTGTGTTTTTATTCTGTGGGTGTTTTTGACAGTTCTCACGATGATTAAGTTATTTGAGATTAAGTTGACACTACTTTATCCAAATTTGGCGTGACTTACGAAGAAACAAGACTAAGAATAACAGATTTCTTGAAGACTTTTTTAGACCAGTAGTTAAGGTATTACCTCGCGATTAAGATTCTCACGTACGGTTATTTTGAAAAAAAAAAATATAGTGAGGATTTGTTTTATTGGAAGTTTAAATATTGGTATTTATTGGCATAAAGTAAAAGTTCTATGGTAAAATAAGGAAAATCAAATATTTCATGATTTTTCATGACATCATAAATGTCATGTTATTCGAGTAAAAGGTAACTAAAAGGATATTTATAAAATAAAGTCAGTCAAAGAGACCGTTTCACTTGTATTTTGTCACGTTCCAATAATAATATACTCAAACAATGGACATAAAGTACAAGGAATGCCAAACTATTGAATGAACTATAGTTATAAAAAATCAGCACAAAAACATACCATCCTTAAAGAAAAACTCGCTCTCATTGTTGTCACCGCTTAAATATATTGTAATGTGACTGATCAGAAGGCAAAGCACCCCTTAGCGCGAGCAACCAATAAATAAATAGGTGGGTAGCCGCTTAGTGATATTTCAGCTTAACATATATGCGCTTCGAAAGAGACTATATAAGATGTTCCCGGCTGTTAACAATTTAGTTAAAAGTTGGTAGACCAATTCTGACCTGTTTAAAAACCTACAGTCAACCGTTTTTAAAAAAAAGTCAGGCAAAATATAGCTTCCATATATTTTTTAGTAATCAAATTAAAATCTGCGTCGCCAAACTGGTAGGTGTTGAAATATTTAAATTTCGTTAGTGCCAATATGATTGCACATCGTATTTGAACTAGTTTTAATCTTACACGCATCTCTTTCTGTTCAAAGCTATTAAAAAAGGACAACATGCTGATAAATGAGTTCAAGTTTTGATTTGATCATATTATGTCGTTTTGTAATAAAAATATGTTTATTTATTCTATGCTAATGGCAGAGTAACGCAAGAAGAATCAGTAAGGATTGGTTCAGTGTATTTCGTCTAAGACCATGGCTTCTATGCTTTTGAATTGAGTAAATACGAAACTTAAATTTAATATAATTCTATGACTGGAGTCAGTTGAGTTGCGTTAGACATATTTAAGTTCAAAATGAAAACCTAGCACCGAAAAATAGTCCTGGCCCGGCACCAAATCAGAAATCTACACACTTTTGTTTTGAGAAGGATATACACATACATACATTAGCCTAACGTAAAGTCCCCTATTTTCCTAAAAGCAATCAAATACAGACAAAATAACTGCTAACTTTTAGAATTATCATACCTTTACCAAGTTCTCTTTTTCCGTAGCGGCGAGTTAGCCTTTTTATCGAATTGATTGGCAATCATTTCGCAAGCCAATTCTATGGGACCGACTGTTTTAAAGAACAATAGACTCCAATCTCATTGATACTGACTCTGCGCATTTTATTTGCCATAAGAATCACACCTGACGTTTACGTAAAAGCTGACATCAATACAGTAATTAATTATTTTGACATATATTTGAATAATTTTTACGCTTCTGGGCACTGACACGGCCAACTGATTTTAAACTAAGCAGTGCACTGTGTTATACCTACAGACGATTGAAAATAGTCGGAGTATCTTGTATGATACGATGACATTTTGGACTGAATTAGTAGTTAGAAACACATGAACAGCGGCTACTATTACTTCGTTGTATTGGAGCAGGCTGACCCCGTTTTTATAGCGACAATACGGAAGAAAGGTGGTTATTTTATATCACTTAGTATAAAATAACTCGGTGATCTACAAATATTCTTACAAATTCAAGACCCAGAGATACGTCGTCTTTTCAATAGGTAACAATAACGGTCCCAGAATACACCCTGTAGCACCCCGCAAGCTGCACATTATAATAATAAAAGGGGCACATCTGTCCATCCGCGATTTTGTAGTCGCGTGGCAAACGAAACTTGTAAAACACCTTTACTTGATCTTTTGAGTAAGTATTTTTATAGCATAATACTATTTGGGTACCGAAATTTTAATGTAGATTGTCTGAAGTAAAAATATGGAACGAGGGTGTAAGTGAATATAAATAACTAAAAAGCCTATATTAGAGTGTAATTTTACACTATTACCGAGAAATACTATGATATAGATATAGCGTGATATCGAAATGAAGTCATTTCAAAAGTATAATTTTATGAAGTTGGTATTTTTTAACAGTACTTTATTAGCAACTAAACCAGAAATTTCATTTCGGGCACCAATCGTTATCTTATACCTTCGTTTCTTTAAATCCATTCAATTTCGTAATTTTTACAACTGAATAAATCACTTCAAGTTAATTTCTATGCTCGAAACATCTTAAAACGCCTTCATTTACATCTCATCATACAACCATCACATCTTCAGCCATAGGTACTCTAAACAAACATTGTTACGAATCCTAATTGTGAGAGACAATTAAATCAACAACATCCATACTTTACCTTTGATTGTTATGTCTAATTGTTTACATCACACGGTTACTGTCAACATGATCATCAAAAGGTTTTCCTACCACGTATTATGTTGCAGTTCGTGTATTAATTATGTTGATGAGTTGCCTACTATAGTCTCATGTGTTGATATTTGATTGGTTACATTGATACGGAAAATGATGTCCCTAGTGTTGCTAACAGGCTTGTTTTCCTAATTTTATAATTTATAGTATGTAAGGACAAAGGAATGTTGACCCGCAAAATATAATTTATTTAATTTGATTGATCCCTTACTACGTTTCTTGATGATTTGCTCATATTATTATCATAATCTCCTTCAGCCTCAAAAGGTTTTAGTTTCCGAAAAATATACCTAATTGATGTTAAGTTTTTTCATTCTTTTATTTTATTTAATTTTTATGGACTGTTTAGTTTCTCCAAATATCGTGATTGATTACTATACAGAAAAAGACATATCTATTGGAAGCCAGGCGTAAACGAAATTACTGATGAAAATATATTTCGCACTTGTCCAATGCAGACGTTTCGTTACAAAGAATTACTCCAGAAAAACTTCGTGTAACATTCATAAATCATGCGAAACGTCTTCACAGTACGTTTGTGTTATTGAGAATAAAAACCAAGGTTTCTTTCCGTTTTATTTCTAAAACAAGGATGAATATTAAAAACAATAGATTAAAGTGCCGTAAAGAACATCGATTAACTGATGGCACTTTATCTCGAGGTACTTAATAATGTTTATTGCCATTGGAGACACATTAAAAACGAATACAAAATAAATAAGTATACTAGTAATCGAAAAAAGTTAAGAAATTATCAACTCTGTAAAAACAATTACCTAAAACTGAAACTAAAATTCCGCAATCAATTCGCACCTTCCAAACTTAATTGAAAATACCAATTGAAAGTTACACTAAATTGTGCGAATTTAATTCTCATAAGCATTCAAAAATGAAACCAGAAACCTAAAATATTACATTACACAGTGTAGTATTCTAATAGTTTTGCCCTACGTGTTCAATCGATGTTTTGCAAACACACGCAGAGGGATTACCCAGATGATAAAAAACTCACGTTAAAGAAGATATACCACAATCCAAAAAGATATTCCAAGCACTACAAAACACTTTAGAATGCGAATAAAATAGAAAGCTAAAACACGTATTCGATCAACGAAATTTAAACTTTGCAAAATTCACGATCGCGTCGGATAATAAGATTTATTTTCCGTTCGGACGTAGTGTGCACGTCCTTCGTGTGCGCAGTCACGCGCCGTACTGAATTATTACTGGGTACTGCGTCGGCTGTTGAGAGCGAAATTGGTTTTCGAACCACAATTCCCATCAATTTAAAATGAGCCCTACCATGATGTGATTACAGTTGACTTTACAATGGTTCGATTGTATTTTTTCGCTGCAACGTCAAACAGGTTGGACACGAGAAATTCGCAGTCTGCCAGGAAATTGACACATAGGTCTTTAGCTTTTTGACCGATAGTGACGCGCAATCACTCATAGTTTTACACGCCCATAAAACAACAATGTAGGGGCCGGTATCAATTTTAAGACTGCATTCGAGGTAAAATAATGATTTATTGGCATTGAAACAAAGTTGGCGTTGTCTCTTGAGCCAATAGAGAGCTGAGATAGACGAAGGCCTCTGACATAATACTTGCAAATGAGTACAAAGCCATAGAAAACGGAAGCAAGCGATCTGCAATGCAGATATTATGCCCAAAGTTTGTTGAAAAACTGGCTCTTAAGTCCGCTTATCGTTGACCTTTTTATGTCATGTGGTAGTATTAGAATTTCAGATGGCACGTGCGGTTGATACCGTTTAATGGTGACGGATTATGAAATAGCAACAGTCTGCCGGTAGCAGGAAGAATTTAATCAAGCTTTATTGGAATAACGAAGGCAATCAATTTCAGTAATTATTGTAACATTGAACAAGTACCTAGAATATTGAGTAAATTTTAAGTAGAAACAGCATTTTATATTACTGCACATGTGCAGAGAAAGGTGCCAAAGTCCACAGTACAAATATCGGTAATACAAATGATTCTTAGTACTCTGACTAATACAATTATAATAACTACAATTACTATCTTCTTGTCCTATTCATAGCCGTGTTATTTCAAGTTGTTTAATAAAAGAAAATGAAGATGGAAGCGTTATTTTAATAACGAGAGTGGTCGAGTCAAACATGGCGTGCTGAGCTCGTGTTCAGGGCATAAAACATAGGATAAATGTAAAAACTATGTTATACATACATATCGATAATACAGTGGGTTTTGTATGAATAGGTCATACAAATGTTAAACAGCCTAGTATAATAATTATGTCTGCTGCTATCGAACTAATAATGTATAATAATGTATATATTAGCCGTTATAAGGTACTTTTTCTTCTTCTTCGGACGAAACGACTCGGCACTTTTGACGCAATACCTTTACAGACAGACAAATAGTTACTTTTGCATTCATATGCAAATGTGCTAGCGGATAACAGATTTTGACCAAACCATTTTAAAGCACGTTTCTTTTTTGCTCAATTACAGAGAAAAGACCAAACTATAGGCCTTCTCAAATGGTTATAACTTCTCCTGAGAGCATCTAAAGAATGACATGTAAATAATTGACATGCCAACGAAATTATAGTAATTTTAATAAAACCTATCTGGTATGGACGTCCAGACTAATATCATAATGTTAATTAATATACCTATTACCTAATGGCTGTGAAAACACTGGGAATAATAAAATGATTCCTAGAATATTAAACATAGTTTGGTCAAGCAATTAACATGTTAAATGTATGTGCTAATATTTGGTGCAAGTACACGGCTAAGTGTGAAAAAAATATTTGTGCCTGGTCAATGTAATACCGAGGGCTTGACAAAAATATGAGGAATATTGTTTTTAGACCTACTGGTATCTATTTGTATTTAATGGTCGTCTTTTTTTATACATAAACCTGTCTTGTCATGCGCGATTTCCTACTGAAACTGACCCACAAATTCGTACGTCGTAATAGATCTTTGTAGGCGTATAAAAGGCGTTTAAAGGCGTGTTAAAATTGTACCCTCTCTTTTTCAAGCATTACTGTCCTGTGTGTCTCCAGTCATAATAGACTAGCAAGGATGATGTCTATTCACATTTTTCCAAAATTTAACTGTCTAAGTTCCGCTAAAAAGCAACAAATATATATGTACGTCTGTAACTTTTATCAGTGTATCAGTATTTATAATGTAAAGAATTTCGGTATCAAAATTTAAGGTACTTAATAGATAATTACCACGTAATTAATCAATATTCTAGCATCAGATTGTATGAATAATTAAATGATAATATGTGACGTATTGGTAATTCCTAAGAGTTTAGATAATATGGTCGAAGGTGAAGAGGTACATAACTTGGGTTGATTTTAATAATTAAAAAAATACAGCTTATTTTATCCAACTGCGGGGAATTTCTCGCTTTCGAACTAAAAAACAAAATCAAAAAACATTTCAATATAAGATATCAAGATAAGAGAGAAAAAAAAAAATTTAGCGACGATTAATTATATTGTCAATTATCAAATTATTCAAAATCAAAAATTGAGACATTTTATATTAGACGAAATACCAAAGTATCCAGAATTAGTAACAATATTAATAGGCGCAACAGGATATTGGCAATAAAACTAACGACTATAAATTAAATAAGGAAATACCAGAACTATGACAATAGTCAATTGATAACACCATGTTAATTTTGACGCACACGGTGACAAATCACACACTTGAATTTTACGCGCATAAGGATAATTCGAATTAAAAGATGTTGGTACATTATAAACTTATTGTATGAGTCGTCAACCAAGTGTCAAAGTTTGTTCAAACATGAGGCCTTCAGGCTTTTGACAATGCCGTAACGGCTGGTAAACCGGAACCGATTTTTACATGCCTTCGGAAGCACGAAGACACTCGACTCTAATGCCGCCTAGCAGCCATGCATCAAAGTAATGTCTGCCTTAGACGTTGCCTTAACCACTGATCCTATACCGAACAGCAAATGTTATTTGTTTTATAGCACTTAGCGTATGACAAGCATTGAGACATGAAGCAGAAAAGGATAAAAGAAAGATAGTTGTACGAGTATTTAAACTGATATAATCTTATAGCTTTATTACCAAGACAACTTCCATTGCCTGTTGAAGCTAGCTATTTGCTTCTGATTCTTTGTAAACACGTAATCCTGACAACTACTAGTTGTTTACAGGGTGAACAACGACAGAGACGCTAGATTGAACACCGAGGTTGCATGTCGAAGACGTTTGACCTGGAGTTAACCAGCCGTTAGTCACTCAGTACCTGAACCGTGGAATATGCAACAAGTTAAAAACAAGGTATTGAACAAAGTCGACCAGTTGCTTACTGTAAAAAAAAATCTGTTTTTAGAATTTCACTAGTATGCAGTGCTTTTTTCGACGTTTATTCTGCACCTCAATTTGCTAAATAGCCTAGTTGGTAGTATGATTAATTTAAAAATGATACGAACATTACTCCCGTATGGGGACGCCGAGTAATATTTCTTTTTAATTTTAGTATTTCTTGTTACAGCGGGAAAGGAAATACTTGATTTGTGAAAATTTCAGCTTCCTAGTTATTACCGTTTATCAGATACCTGCTCTTGGTGACAGACGACAGCGAAGGCTCAGTTATAGGGCGGAACCCTTGAAAAAATGACCAGATGTTTCTATGTTCTTCTACATGCAATATGAACTAATTTGCAGAAATATTAGTACCTACTTCAGAGTAAAGGGTCATCAGACGGTCTAGTAAATTGTACTAATTAACGTAACTGTATAAGCATGACACATCAGAAAAACACGCTGGTCATTATTTGGATTGTAACCTACAAGTAACTGTAATATTCTGTAATATTGCGTCATGGTGTTTCAATTTCAGTCAGTTGGGAAAGTCAGCTGAAGCTTCATAAAAACTCAGTCCAGTCCAGTTCACACTTTATAGGTCCAAGTAGATGCTGACCGTAATATTGGTTTGACTGCCTCCGTGGCGCAGTGGTTTAGGTCGCCACGCCGATACCACTGCAACGGGAGGTCGTGGGTTCGATTCCCACACGGAGCAATTATTTGTGCGATCCACAAATAATTGTTGTTTCGGGTCTGGTTGTGCTTTGTGTCCGTTGTTTGTGTGTTTGTAAAAGTCCCCGCGACACAAGAGCAATTCTTAGTGCGGGAGTTGTCTTTAAAAAAAAAAAAAAAAAAAAAAAAAAAAAAAAAAAAAAAAAAAAAAAAAAAAAAAAAAAAATATGGTTGAGAACAAAGAAGAAAATTAGACAGGTCCAAAGTATGACAGTATTGATATATCTCCGCATTTCCTTCGTTCCTTTTTATGTAATAGAAGCCATCTTAATTTTACTACAATAATGATAAGACTAAAACCAAACTTAAATTGGTGCTCCTACAGACAATTTCCGATGGCTACTGTTTTTGGACACAGGCGGACAAACACATACATACGTAATAAGTACAAATAGTCGTTTGTCGTCATCAAATCTATTTGTATAGTCAACAAACATGCGATTCGCTACAATATGTTTACAGACATAATTACTGTCTATTCATGAAACACAATTTAATGTGTTTATTGTGAACTGTACAGTAAAATTGTAAACACGTAGCTTTATGTTTCAGGAAAATTCGTTTTATTTCGTCATCATCCTGGCTTCGCGTGACATGTTTAGAGCAGGTCAACCGGCTTTTTCGAAACTGTCAAAAAATTACAAAATACGACTATTTCAAATACTTTCTACAAAGTTTACAAAAAAAAGGATATTCTGAATTTGAATTGATATAGCAGACACATGATCTCAGACATTTGTCTTTCAGTGTATCCGTTGTTTAGGAGGCAAATATTCCAGGATATTAGGTGGCGGTGACGTGTACAGCGAAGCCGGATTTCGTTCGACATGTCTGGCGACATCGCACGACTTATGACCGAACCAACCACGTCTGGCGACACTTGTCGCAGGACATTTGTTCCCTATTAAGTCTGTATAATTTTTCTAGAGACACCTGTCAGTTATAGTCTAGTCATTTGATATAATATAGACTTGTGAACATGAGCTTACACGCGCGTGTAAGTTCTCATAATATGAGTACTAAATAAATAACAAATGTCTGCCAAAAATAGTCGCTTTTATTTGGGGTTTTTGAGCTTTGATTTGAGTCAGTATAATAAAGAGGGTAACCGGACGCTAGTATCAAAACATATTATTAAGGGCAAAGGTACCTCTATAAAATAAGGAATGCTGGCGTCAAAGATGTCAAAAGAAGTAAGGGCAGAAGTCTTTATTATCAGTATTTCTTCCCTCAAGTTTGAATCAGCATCCAGTCTCACCAGATGCAGCTGAATACCAGTATGTTACATGGAGCGACTGCCTATCGGACCTCCACAACCCAGTTACTTGGATAATAACACGATACCTCTCGGTAACACTGGTTGTCAGACTTTCAAGCAAAGAGTAGTGAACAATTATTTGAATCTATTACATCTCATGAATTGGTAATTTATCTATCTATCTATCTATCCAGCCCACTTCTACCCACTGTTGAGTATAGGCCTCCCCCTCAGTACTCATTTTTTTTCGATTCTACGGTAGACAAGTATAGGCAAACAATAATAAATTGGAATTGGCACTTGCTATTAGGCAATTAATATAAGTCCTACATTCAATTTTAAAAGGTGAGCAATATTACTTTAAAGTACCAAATTCAGCTAGTTCAAACATAAGCAGAGAAAGTAATTGCAGATTGAAACTAACATTCCGCAGCGAGTTTACGCCCGGAATCAAAGCGGTTATTACATTGAATGTCGTCTAATGTACTTATATTAGATACCTTTCTAACGGTACATGGGTTACGTAGATGCTAAGTTCATTTATAATATTAATAAGTGTTATTATTCTACTCCCGCAGGTCTTGATGTGATGTTAGATAATCTATATTGACAGTCCCAACATTTTTTTGTAAAGCCATGCTTTGTCAGTATGTTGGATCCATAGCCTGATTCATGGTCTAACTCCACATTCGTTCCAGAGGGCTACTACGTTACTATGGGCCGTGAAAACGAAATTTCGTGAAAATTCTCAATGAATTTCTTAGACGATCATCATCGACGTTCAGCTATTTATTGTCTACGACAGTACCATCCATCTCTATAGTAGAATCTCTATAATACAAATTCACATTAAATTAATCATTATTTTAGTAGATAATTATTTGAGCGGCAATTTTCAAACATTTTTTATGATGTACAAGACTATATTTTAATGCAGCAAACTATAGAAATTAACGTAAATAATAAATAGGTATGCGAGTTTCCTTTCCACCAGCACACCGACATATTTGAAAATAATTATGTCATTCCATTCCTGCCTACGACCTCCACGTCAGCTTACAAAGTAATTATCACAAATGCAAATTAATTATCGATATAAACACCTACATAATAGCACTGATTACTTATTATTATAAATTATTTACCTCAAACAACAATAGCCGAATTAATTTTTAGTCTGGCTATATTTGTCCATAGCAACGAAAACAAAATGACGTCAAGGCGCATAAAATCTTTCAAACAGTTATTTTGTATCGAAGAAAATAGTTTTTCATTTATTTCTCATAAAAAGAGAGCGATTTTTACAGCTTTTCCGCTATAACATTAATTAGATGCCTGGGCTACTATTGAGATATGTTATAACATATAAAAAAGCCACTAAAAACTCCTTGCTTGCCCCAGAAATTTTATTGGAGAATTGATCAGCAGTCGTACACACTACCACCCAGACTGCAGACGTAATTAATAGGTACTTATTACATTAATTTATTGAGCCACAAAGCATCATACTTCCGCATGTATCCAAAGATTTGCTTCACGTAAAGCGGCAGTTCAACTCGCTTCTAAAAGCGTCCACGACAACTGCGTGACGTCATTTGACGTTTCAAGACGTCAAACGTTCGCGATTGTGTTCAAGTCAACGCTTCAGTGACGAGTGAGAGGCGCGGCACTCCGTAAATACGTTTAGAGATTATTTTTAGACAATTGTTTGTAATTTTTGAGAGGACTGTCACTCGTACAGACGTCTGATATTTCTCTAGAAAAATGTGAAATATTTCCTCTTTTATCAGAGAATGAATTGTCTGGGGAATGGTGAACATTTTTTGGCTTGTCAACTTGTTGTTTTGTGACAGTATTTTTTTTTCTGTTGGACATTAATTGAGATAAATAATTTACGAAATAAGCAATTTAGTTTTCATGTTTTGCCAAAGCCAATAATTGTATAATCTGTTAATATAGACTAATAGATTATAACAGTATTTTATTAAAACTAAAAAATACATATTAAAATATTTTCTGGAAAGCACAAAATATGTTCTCAGCTCCCTAATAAGAATCTTAATATCATTTTTTACCGACCATCTGGACAGCTTCAATAACTAACCTATTATAAATTCATAGTACCACCCCATGGCATCACACTCATAGTACATTACACTTTAGAAACACATAAGGTCCAAAATCATACACAGCCAATACAAAGTTGCGGCCCAACTCTACAAAAGGGTGAACTACAAGATAGCAACAAAGATAATCTCCGACCAGTATCGATCACTTGATCACAAGATGTACAAGTGAAACAATAACTCAATTGTTGAATGTTTCCCATATTACGTCACGGTTCAAAGTTCGAATACGGCTCGTGACTGCACCGGCTGATAATCAAGACGTAAAAGGCGAATTAAACTATCTAATAGATAAATTGTGGGATTTGTTCGTAATGATTCATGAGGTGGCAACTGCTTTCTCTTACTTAGAAGGGTGTTTTAATGAGATGACCTTTATATGAAGGAATATGGAGTATTTTCACTTTTGTCTCATTTTCGGTTGAAAATAATATTGTTGTCTAAACGACACATTACGCGACTAGATAAAGTTATAATTTTGTTTTCATGTATGTTGTATCTGGAAGAGTTTCAGGGATAGAAGGTTGTATAATTAAATGCAGATTATAGTAGATTAACAATTCTAGTGAATTAAAAGATTACAACAATCACAGAATTACATTTTAGAACAAGTTAATCAAACATGTATCTCAGATTGAATGAACCGTAAGCAAAAGAGGTGAATGAACGATGAATCTCGAGTAGTTAAATTATAATCGTCACGAAAATTTGCACAAAATTCAGTAAATTATGCTAGGTGGATGTTAACATGGAAATACATGAAAATTTTTGAGTTATCTGATGATGACATTTCGAATCCCATTCCATTGTCAAAAAAGAGCTACTCTACCCTAAGGTATAATGTTCCGTCAAAAATTCTAACAAATATAATTAAGTTAAATGGGAAAATTAAACAGTCCCTTCGTAGAATTATTTCACACATTGAAAAGTCATACTTGACATTCAAACGTTTCTCGCAATGTTTCAAAGTCAATATCACAGGTCAAATGAAACAAGATGAACTTAATTATGAAGCACTTTCCAAGCCGTGAATATCTTTATATGGTTGGTATTCAGAATTAATTACGTGGAAACAATGGTTTACGTAAGTGCGCGGTCAGGCGGCGACCTCTGTACACGCTCTGTGTACCGAATGTAACGATATAAGAACGGTAACTCACAAAAACGGATAATGGCTGGTAAATCTCTAGACAAAGTTAGGTTGATCAACACTCTAATTAAACAATAATATTTTCACCTTGTGAGGCAACCGGGAAATCTCTTGCTCAAAAATTAATTAACCATTAGCGTTTTTTTTTTTTTTTTTTAATATAAGTTTAAACGCTATTAAATAGATAAACTACCGCTAAATGCACTCAGAAACCGGTCATAAGACAGGTTTTTTAAATAACCATTTACGTATCTCGCTATTGAACAAACACCTCCTTTTTTTCTTCCAGATATTTCTTCCCAATTTTCTGCCACCAGATAAAGGCAGAAAACTCCACAGTACTAGAAACAAATAATAAACCCACCACATGGAAACAAGGGTATGCACAGAGCCTGGAAGAAAACCCGGCAAGGGACTTTCCAGAGTTACTAAGGAAAGGATCGAAAGACATTTTACTGTCTGTTTGATAAAAGAGCCGTTCTTGAACTTTACCACCAACAAAATTAGCATTAAATGGAAAGCACTTGAGTGAGAATAGACAGTCTCATTTCTTCCTACATTTCCTTAGGCTCAGCTCGTTACAATATTACAATAGTGTTGCGTAAGATCGCGACGTGTACTCCCAAATACCAGTGGGTTCTCACACACGAACGGTGAACACAGATGGGATTTGTGATAAGATGCAACGTTATATCATTGATGAGGAAGAGCTTTCCTTGGTGGCAGACAACCGATCTACGCTCCATGAGAATTTGTTTAGGGATATTTGAGTCAAGTCTGATTTGTAGGATAACTTTATGGATGGATATTGGATAGATTTCGTAACATGACTGGCTTCCCTTACATTAAATTTGTTAAAATATCAAAGTTTTCCGTCAAATAAATTATCTAAGGTTGAAAAATCTGCCATGAACTCAATACTTAGCAAGTTCATGGTTATCAAAATATGAGTAAAAATAATTTTGAATATTTGAAAGTGATCTATAAGATTGTCCAACAACTTAGATATCTTCATTTAAACGTCTGTTAAGGCTCTATGACAAACATAGCTCGATAAGAAAAAGAGAAAATAATAAATGACCGTTGTTTCAGTAATGAATACATATTAAACAGATATTACTCAGAAGAAGATTACATTCTTTATTCTATCAAGCAGGTTAGAATTAATTGTACGTGGAACCAACAAAATAATTAATATGATGGTCAGCTGATGTTACAATTTGTTTTTGTCACCCGAGACTCCTGTAACCAGGAGACTGTAGTCAGAAGTTTAGTTATCTGATAATTAAGAATGCTATTACAGATTCTGTAACATGAAGTGCTATAAGTGTTAATGTCTGTAATTTGGCGTGATATCTTAACACATACTTACAAAGATTTTATAAATCGTGAGAAATTTTATTTACATGAGCGTAATGGGTGTACATAAATGTTACAGATATTTTTGATAAATACAATACGTATGTAGATGGGAGGAAATAAGATAATAGTTCGGATAGCAAATAGTCTAGTCCACGTCTTATTCAATATGGAGATTGTAAACTAATCTAGTTCGTAAAGGTTTTTCTTTAGTATTTTTTAAATATCTAGTCTTCTAAATAGCTTTTATGGTTCTGGTTTCGCTTGTATGTGTCGCTTTTGCTGTAGGTACTTTTAGTGTTTTCGGTGTGGATCGCGGGTATAGGCTAGTATTAATACGGTTGTATAATTAGCAGAGTTAGTGCAATAGTGCGCGACTAATGCCGGGTTAAAAAGTTATAGTGCACATCGACTGTAACGTTTTAGTAATGCCTAGTAATCAATGGTTGTCATAGTTAACCTAATAAATAACTGGGACCGACATTTAACGTACCCTATGAAGCACGTAGACGATCAGCTGAAATAGCCCTATGTGGCTGATGAAATGTTTGTGCCAAAGGTTATCTAAGTGAACTTTTATCGATAGGTGAGCGCAACCAACTGAGAACAACTCAAAACTATTATAAACCTAATCCAAAATTTTGTATAAGCCACAATTTGTGACCCAAATTTAAACACGAGCCAATAATAGATCTATCCAAAGCCACAAAAATAAACCTGCATCAAACCACTCTATTTCCTCCCCCACACTTTAACCGCAACCCTATGACCGTCCCTGAAACATTCAAGCCTGAAAGTGCATGAACCGGGACGGGTTAACCCAGTTAACTCGTCAACTGTACGGCACGTTGAACTATGTAAATGTTACTTTGTAGCTTGTATAATGGCTTAAAGCCAGGGATAGCCGGTCGAAATGTCCGGCTAAAAAGCCAGGCATACATTAGGGGACAAATGTTTTGTAACATGTGTCGCCAGTGACGTCGGGAGAAGCAGAGCGACTCTGCTGGACTTCGCACGACATGCTACGAATCTACGAGATATAAACCGCGCGATATTATGAAATTTAAGGCGAGAAAAGGCATGATTTTGTGTGTGTATGTTACATGTATACACACACAACACGCCTTTTTCTCATGCAGATGATGGCAGAGACCAAAGTACGCCATTTGGTACGATCCTTACAAACATCCTAGTGTGGGGTCAATTGAAACTCGAAACGTTGTTAAAAAAAATATGGTAATAAACGATTTTCTTTTCACATAAGATTTATCTAGCGTTATCACTCGGTTTCGATTGACATGTCATGAGACATTGGGAACTAAATATCACCTAGTGTATTCACAAAATAAATTTTAGAACGATTATTGTATTCCTAGCTTTAGCCACGGACCAGTCGAGTGAGTGATCGAGCGATTTTTATGCAAAATACCTCGTATGCAGTTTATTGAGTTCCGTTGTGAATATGATAAAGACTGACCGGATTTGTATGCAAATTGGAGCTTTTGTATCATATTGTGAATTGACATAGGTTTTTTGCCGAACATGATTTGTGTGCAGAGTATTTTAAATTTTGTCGGTTAAAAGGACAGGTTTTTCAAATAGACGACGAGATATTGTCGTAGCAGCTCTGATCACGTAGGTATATTTAACTTCTAACTTCGCAGCTATTCGATTTCGCAGTTTTGCTGAAAAAACAGTTTCATTGGTATTTATAACGTTAATACATACATAAAATCACGCCTTGTTCCCATAGGTGTAGGTAAAGATCAAAATGCGCCACTTGGTGTATACCTTAAAAACTTTAATAGCTGGAAAGTACTACATGATTATTTCTAGACTGCAATCATTAATATTATAAGAACTAACTGTTATTTAATCTAGGAAGTAAAATCTTTACGTTCTGAAGGAAGTCGTATATTAATTAATAAACGATTTATATCTATAAATACCGTAAGATAAATTATATTTATTGATAGTTTAAATTCATTTGAAAAACATTAAATATTTATTATAGTACGATTTGAAATCACTTAGCTGGCTTGCTCCTAAGTTATTTCTAATCAAGTAATTATATTTACAATTAGTGAGCCTTATTAGTGTTAATTATGGTTAGATAACTTAAGTTAACTCAGTAAGTCGCGCTGAAAGGATTACTGTCAATAGATGAACATGAATTCAATAATCCTATAAAATAACTATTCTCTGTACGGTACTATACTCGGCCTATTACGAACTTGCGAACTACGTCAGAGTCTTCGCACGTTCTTAATGGCCCGAGTATAGTGTAATGCCGAAACGTCAAGTTTTTTTTACATGTTTCTGAATCAATATTGGGGTAGAGTCTCCTCCCGTGATAATGTAAGAGTTGGGCCTTGAGTCCACCCAAATGCCCAATAGCGGATTGTTTTTATTCAAAGCTAGTTTTGATAAAAATGGGACATTGTATACTTATTCCTGTCCCTGACTCTACTTATAACGAAAATATACTCGAACGTATCCCGACAAACAGTTTTGACATTTAAAGTTCAAACAGTATTTAGTCCGAGATATAATTAGTATGATAACTGCCCCATTAGTGTGACATTAGGGGGACTAATAATAACTGTAATAGATAAATTAAAAGTCAAAAGAAAATATACTCTAATGTTATAAGCATAAAGTCTAGTTTCTATAAACAGACGAAGATTATAATCATTACTGTTAGGTCTAATTAGTGTCACAGAGTTCGGTTGAAGTTTTCAACAGAATCTGTAAAAGTTTATGAAACTTTTGCTGTATGAAGAAATTCTCTTTAGAGATGTCGTAGTTCTTGAGCTTTAGTTTTCAGATAGTTTCAAAGTTTTGTCAAAGTTGTTGTACAGTTTTGACAATAATTCGAACTAAAGTTTTGTTAAGTCCGTTGACAAATATGTCTGAGAAAATGTTACTGCAAAGTTAATGTAGAAACCTGTACACAAACTCGCCGAGGGCAGAGTTTGTTCCAATTCAAGTTAGCAACATTTTCATTTCATAGCACATCCTGGGTCTAAAAATAATGCAAATGCAAATTATGACTTATACATTTCAGCATGTTGAGCATCACCTCAACACGCTGAAATGCCTCGGCATCTTGATATATTACGCTGACCGTGGACTCATGTTAATATTTGGTTGTGTTTGTACCGCAATAAAATAAAAGGGTTGCTAAAGATTCAATATTATTATTATGTATAGTGGGAGAAAAGTGCGCTGTTTCCCACACGAGGGTAGACAGAAACCTATAAACTTCCCATGCTACGAACCCTACAAAAATCTTTCGCTTCATTCACATCTATACATCTTGCCATACAGGACCGCATTTCTTCTATAATCTCACTCCCAATTCCAAAACGTCATATCACTCCAAACCCCCACACTTCCTCATACCATCAGGTCGTAGGTTACGTCATTACGGTTCTAGGCACAGATAAGTGGGTAAGTAAAGGTTGTTGCTCACGACGCACGCCACGAGCGCGGAAGCACGTGTGCCAGTGATCCTATTATAATGTACTACGTGCTTTATAATCTTTTATCGGAAGCCTGAGGAGCTGATTATATGCATACTGATTTCTGCAGTACAGATTTAGAGCCGCTGTATAATACATGAGAAGTTAAAAGTAGCAGTTTATTTTATCTGGAAATCGTACCAAAAGCAAGCAATCAAAATATGACGATATTTATGTCTACTATGACGATAAATAACAAAAAAGCAGTCAATAAAATAAACAGACATTCTGATATGAGGATTAGAACCCGTAAATCTAGAACTGTTTTGAATTTGGAGACCTAAGGTAATAAGGTGACCTAAAATTCGAAAGTTTATTCTCGTCTTATCCCAAAAGTGTTCTTCCAGTATCATAAAGCCTGTCTTTTAATTCAAGCGTACCTACTCAAAATTTTCCATTACACTATTTTCTCATAAGCATACCAAAACAGGCTCCTCTTACATAACCCAGCAACATTTCAGCATGACAGTTTCATTTCACCACACTAGGAATGAGCCAATAAGTGCTAGATTTTATTTAGGTCACAATTCCGTCATGCAGACAGGCTGAAAGGAACTATTGTCCGACGTCTGGGCGGGGTCGTGGGTTCAAACCCGGCGCTATTGAAGCGACGAACGCCGGCATAATTTAATTAACTTGCTGTAAAGGTGACTGTAAAGGAATATAAGATAATTTATTTAGTTACGTTGGAATAGCTAAGGATTAATTTTACTGATAATTGTTTAGTAGACTTTAAATTAAATTGAATGAATGTTTGATCTGATATCTACTTATGGACAGTCTGCCTAAAATATACCATACTACTATAATGTGACGTCATATGGGTACCATTATAATAATATCATCATTGTAATTAAAAGAAGATTTTTATTGCAATTTCTTTATTGTTTACAGCTATTGTATTAGCTAATTATGAGCTGGAAATTGTATGGCCATCGTCGGTGGACTTACCTACTTATCATAAATGTACTAAAATTATTCTTCAGTATTGTGTAAAGACCTTAACTACTTGAAAAGTTGATTCACGCAACGATTAATTCAATCTAAAGGATTGTAAGTTGGTTTCTTTAAGCAAGTACTTAAATGGAAGTCATTAACCTGTGGCAAGTATAATTTCATATAAGAATCTACTATTTTATACATTTAATATTAAGCATGTATTTTTACGCATATATTTATACTAGCCTCTGGACCACGAGTTCATGGGCGAAAATATTTTTTAGGTAATAAGTATATATCGTAATAAACAATTGGTCGTCTGCCGAATTTTATCACAATTAACTCAATGGTAAGAGCGTGACAGAGTCACAAAAATACATTCCTCGCCCTCTCTCTCAGTCTATTTCATGCTACGAATCAAATATGATGGTTGGATCAGTCTTCCTATTTTTTCTCCTCCACTTCCTCATTCATGTCTTTTTGTACTACAGTTTCATCCCATCAAAAATACATTTCTATTTCGCTTTTATAATATTAGTCGGATTTATGATATTTTAACAAAGATGAAAAAATGTGTGCACGATGGAATCATATTTAGGCATAAAATATTACGTTTCATTCACGCACGTAGAACATTGTAGAAATTAGTAGAAATAAGTATATTATTATTAGAAAATTCTAGTCGTAAAGAATAATAGTACGAAAGAACAATCGCGAACAATGTAAGCGGCGGCGATCCGTCGATCAAGCGCACCGACTGTTCCCGAATAGATAGAACGAGATAGATATATAGGCGAGTCGCGTACGCGCGAGCGAGACGGCGGCGTTCTCGAACCTCGCGCGGTGCGGCACGGAGCGCTTGATCATTCGGTATGATTCTAGAAACAATGTTTGTGAATATAAATACGGACGCGCGCTGCGTAATATCAGTTTAAGTTGTAAACTCATGGTGATCACTTGGAAGAAAAGAACATAGTATGAACATAGTGAACATAGCGAATATTATTGTATAGTTTAAGTTATAAACTCATGGTGATCAGACCACTAAGAAGAAAGAACATTGTATGAACATAGTGAATAGTGAACATAGCGAATATTATTGTATAGTTTACGAATTAAACTCATTGTGATCACATCACTCGGAAGAAAGAACATAGTATGAACATAGTGAACATAGCGAATATTATTGTATAGTTTAAGTTTTAAACTCATCGAATGAAGATCACATCGGAGAAAGAAGAAAAGTACATAGTGAATAAACCGTACATAGTAAAGTATATGAACAGTGTATAGTGAATAGTTTATAATACAGTCCACTTGAAGAATTGAAGAAAATAAAATAAATATATTACTTCGCAACCGGTGTTCATATTGAAAGAATATTAATCCTCCACATTGCTGGTCACTTCGAGCCGGATTTGGAACAGTGCAAGAACAAAGGATGCCGATTACGCGAAGTGGAAAAGGAATAATCGAACAGTTGGCGACGTCGGAGACTACTACTGCCCTCACGCCAGCCACAGAGATGTTGAACACCGCGACTTCGATGGGGTTAACGACCGCGATCGCGCTGGGATCAGCGACCGCGACTACGACCGCCACTACAGCTGTGCCTGCGATAACAGCGGAAGGTGCGAGGTCACGTAGGACGTCGCGTGTGTCAAAAATACGAAGAAGAGAAATTCTTGCGGCCGAAGAGGAAGTCGCCGCGCTGAAGCTCGCCCTCGCCGAGTTAAAGTTGAAGCGTCTTCGCGCCGAGATCGAGGACGAGGAAGAAGATTCTGCTTCATCGTCAGATGAGGATGAGGAGAATGCACTCAGCCGAGTGAAGGAATGGCCGGACAGGAACAAGGCCACCAAGGAAAAGGATATTATCTGGCGAGAACAGAGTACTTCCGAGGAGGACGAAGTACTTGCGCCCAAGAAAGAAAATACGCCGCGGTACGAGCAAATTTATGTGGCGATGGATAAGAAACCACAGTGCCATGTGTGTATGAATGAACATAGACTGTCCGACTGTAGTAAGTTCCGTAACGCGAGCGTGAATGAACGATGGGACATAGCGAAGAAATGTAGATTGTGTTTCCGCTGCCTGCTTAGTACGCATAGACGTTATAAGTGCCGTGCGAAAGCTTGCGGTGAAGATGGCTGCAACATGTCTCACCATCGGCTGTTGCACCATAGGAAGAACATTGGAAAAGTGCAGCTAGCGTTATCCAAGCCTGCCGAGATATCACCGAATGTGGAAATGGTTAAGCTGTGCTCTTTGCGCGATCGTGAAACTCCTGCTGAAAAATGTAAGAAGAAAATGAAAATGGTCGGAGATCGGACCACAACGAACAAGTGGCTCAGTAATCACGCCACAGGACAATTGCTGCAGTTCAATGACCCGTGTGGGAATAGTAAACACGTCGTGGCTGCAGCATGGAAACGTACAAGGGGAAGGTCGCACAGTGACCCTACCTGGAGAAAACGTGAAGAGATGAACGGTGGAGAAAAGCCGGTGTTGAGCGAGCAACGATGGCAACGCTGGATTTATAACTGCCAGCCTACACTCCAACACCGGCGGGAGCAGCGCACATCGGGAACATCTACAACCGAGGAAAATGGACATGGACATCGCCACGGACAACGTACATCCAGTGACGACGGAACAGAGGAGCCATCGTGCTGCCAAATTAATCGCGAGTTGCGACGGCGGGAGAAATGTGCACGATGGAATCATATTTAGGCATAAAATATTACGTTTCATTCACGCACGTAGAACATTGTAGAAATTAGTAGAAATAAGTATATTATTATTAGAAAATTCTAGTCGTAAAGAATAATAGTACGAAAGAACAATCGCGAACAATGTAAGCGGCGGCGATCCGTCGATCAAGCGCACCGACTGTTCCCGAATAGATAGAACGAGATAGATATATAGGCGAGTCGCGTACGCGCGAGCGAGACGGCGGCGTTCTCGAACCTCGCGCGGTGCGGCACGGAGCGCTTGATCATTCGGTATGATTCTAGAAACAATGTTTGTGAATATAAATACGGACGCGCGCTGCGTAATATCAGTTTAAGTTGTAAACTCATGGTGATCACTTGGAAGAAAAGAACATAGTATGAACATAGTGAACATAGCGAATATTATTGTATAGTTTAAGTTATAAACTCATGGTGATCAGACCACTAAGAAGAAAGAACATTGTATGAACATAGTGAATAGTGAACATAGCGAATATTATTGTATAGTTTACGAATTAAACTCATTGTGATCACATCACTCGGAAGAAAGAACATAGTATGAACATAGTGAACATAGCGAATATTATTGTATAGTTTAAGTTTTAAACTCATCGAATGAAGATCACATCGGAGAAAGAAGAAAAGTACATAGTGAATAAACCGTACATAGTAAAGTATATGAACAGTGTATAGTAAATAGTTTATAATACAGTCCACTTTGAAGAATTGAAGAAAATAAAGTAAATATATTACTTCGCAACCGGTGTTCTTATTGGAAGAATATTAATCCTCCACAAAATGAGTCATTAACCTTTAAGGACAAAAGTCTTAAAGTAAGTCAAACAATATTTAATATTTTTTATAAAAATAGTTAATGAATACTTACTTCTTTCAAGTTCATCGCACCGTTATCAGTAGGTCGTTAGCATTATAGTAAACGTCAAGTTTAGAACAATTAAAGAGTGCTTTACATGAGTCAACCTTTATTAGTGAAGTGATAATAATCTTTGTTGTTTAATATAACGGATTAAACAAAGATAAACATATGGATCACCTACCCCCGGCTTCTGTGGTACATTTAGCGGTAGTTGATCTATTCAATAGCGTTTAAACTCATATTAAAAAAGCACTATTCAATAGATAAACTACCGCATAATGTACTCAGAAACCAGGCATTACTGGTGTTCAAATTCTGTGCTTTATTCATGCAATTGCTGTAAATCAGATTGCGCAGTCCACCCGCATAAGCTGACACTTTTATTGTTAAAAAATGTGAATGTGTAAGTCGTTCTATCATCAAATAATCTGAAAATCCACAAAATTAAACTGGCTTAGAGCCCGAGACACAGTCATGTTTCTTTCATCTTAAATGTGTAATTCTTAACAGTATAAATTCCCAGAAATTAGTTGTATAGTACTGAATATGTCACTCAAGCGTACTTATTTAGATATCGTGTTACCCTCATTGATACTTTTGGCACAAAAAACCATTAACAAAAAATATTCTCTTTTTAACTAATGCCGGAAATACTGATGTTATTTTGGTCAACAACCAAATCACGTAAAAAGTATTTCAAATGATTCACGTTTTCCGAATGCCTTCCTGTATATCCCAAATCGTACAGTCACAAGCAAAAATATGAATAGATTGTAAGTCTACGTTAAAGATAGAACGAAGCGAAAAGGAACCTTATGAAAGGCGTAAAAGTAGGCAGAAAAATGAGAAGAAGTTAACATTAAATAGTTTTTTTATATAGGGTATCGTGTTATAGCCCAGGTAACTGGGTTGTGGAGGTCAGATAGGCAGTCGCTCCATGTAAAACACTGGTATCCAGCTGCATCCGGTGAGACTGGTAGCCGACTCCAACATAGTTTGGAACAAAGGCTAAGCTAATATATATAGTTTTTTATTATGTACCTATGCCTCCAGCAATATTATTAACTAAACTGTAGTTGTAATAAAATTGAAAACTCCAGAACCCATAGTATTTCTTTGTTAGATTGAAAATGTGGCGATGTATACATGTTTTCGATCGTGACTGTACTCCTTAAGATCGCTCACCTATTTGGCATATATTCAGGACAGTTGGCAAACGGGTTGAAACAACAGCGATACGAGGAAAGTACGCGAGATTATGTAAACAATGATACATGCAGACATACATACATATGTATGTATAGTCTGTAATGTATGCATTGTAAACAGTGTCCGTTTTGCGATGGTAGAGAATAGCTTTTATTGGATTTTCATTGTTTTTTTTCTTTCAAGATCCAAACTTGAGTTTACGCAGATAGTTCCAGGGGTATACTCAACAAAGTTTGCGAGCAGTGTCGACTCCCGGCGTAACTTTTGTCCATTTACGTTTTTGTAATAAGTTTTCACAATGATATTTGATGACTGGTGATGAAGCAGGACCCTATTTAGTTGAGTCTTCGCTGTCTTTCTGTCTGTGTTTTGTGTAACGCAGCATTTTAACTAAACGGAACAGTCAGAAGTAGTACATTACAGCTCAATAATTTCAGAGTAACCACGAGAAAATGGTCACTTCAACTGCACTCTTATTGAGTGTGAGACACTTATATGAAGAAGACAAAACTTATGAATCACAGGACTCCATTACTTCGCAGTTTCTACATTTTATTATACAGTTACAAAAGTCTTTTGTCTAAAGACAGTGCAAAAAGCGAGAGTCATCAATTCTTTAAAAAGTTTTGCTAAATACTGGCCATGGATTTAGTGATTGTTCTCTCAGATCAGTTTCGTTTACGGCTAATCATCTTGCATGATGTGCAATATGTGCATGGATATTTAGAAAAAGAAATTCTCAATGGTATATTTTATTTGTTGCAATGTGACGAATCTGTTGTTTCTTTACACATGTGTTCACGAAAATATATTGACAAAGGTTTAAATGTAAATATTTTGAGAGAAAAGTATTGTTGTTTCTTATGTTAAAGATACCAAATTTTATTTTCTTTTCACATTTATAAGGTACTACAATCTTATGAAAGATACTGCAGCAACCCCCCAAATAAGAAACATATTATTATTTAAATTCGATCCAGAATATCGGCATAGAATAATACTTAAAAAGAGTGAGTACTAATTAAAATATTAGGTTACAAATAGAATACAATTTCTTCATCCGTTATCCTCTAGATTAATTTCAAGCTAACTTTGATTTATGAATATAAAACCTATCCGTTATCTATACCACATCAGACTACCAATTACGTCCACAATAGCACAAAGCAACGGAAACGTATTAACATAGAACATCTAAATATAAAACCTTCACATCAAAGGCACCTTATTAAATTCAAACGAACCGCGCAAATCCATAAAAAACCTTATTTTATTTCAACAACTCCCAATGAGTATTTGAATTTATAAACGGCTACATGAGTGTTGACATTGAACAAACAATACGCGGCTAATTGTTTGCTGTAGGAAAGCTTTGTTTGTTGTGTAGCAATTTAGCTCGGAGCCATGGTGTAAGTAGTTGCGGGGACGAAAGTACACATACTGTTTGTTATAGTCGTATATGAAGGTACAGTAAATATTAACTTCGAGTAAATATAAAATCTTATTGTAAATTTTTACAACAGCGATGAAGAAAACTTCTTGAAGTTATTATTTTAATATTTGATGCAAGGAATTGTGAATCATTTGGGTTGTCTAAACTCAGTTATTACTTTCCGTGTCTATCCAGATGTATTTAAAACATACATACCTACATACATTAAATCTCGCCTTTTCCCATAGCAGAAAGCAGAGACCAGAGAACGCCACAAGGTACGATTTCTATAAACTTCCCTTGCCTCATTTGTTGATGTGTTCCGTGAGTTGGTTACGAATTTTATACATTAAGTCCAAATTATATGACTTACGCCTAAAGCCATATTATATGCTCATTAATCCATAGTGCCCATCCATCCCATACAGCTGCTACTCCGCCACATACAGTTCGCTAAGTCAATCCCATCTTTATTCAGCGAAGAAAGACGGGATGAGTTAGCGTGAATCCTTCAGGGATCATGACTCATATTACTAAGTGAAGCATTTATAGCGGGAGTACGTCAAACGTAGCACACTCCTTTGTCTTAAGAGATGGGTATACATGATACATGAATATTGTAAGATAAAAGCTTTTTTAGAGTGTACCATATTTATGTTTTATTACGCTTTTTGTTACGTGGGAATATTGTTGGGTATTTTTTAAAGTGTTAGTTCTTTTACCATTTTCTTTCAAGATGGATTAATAAGAAGTTGGTGTTAAGATATATTCACGATGTAGCACAAAACAATGACTAGCGTAAACCAAAGGGTGAGAGGTTTAGGACCTGCAATGGGTAGAAGGAAACCTAAGCGGAATTATTTTATTATCTTTCTGTTTATGGTCGAATTAATGACAAGTATCATCTGCCCTAAATAACATAAATGCTATTAAAGCAGTCTCTAGATAACCAAGGCGTTTAAGTAAAAAAAGTACTCTAGTATATATCCGGTATAAAAAGTCTCTGTACTGGCCTTGCTAAAATTATTTGTGTGACTTATCGTTTCCTGCCTGTCTAGTTATAAAACGCATAACAGTAATGACTTCTTTGTTAGTTGACGATGTCCAAGACAGAGTGAAGTGGAGGAAAAAGATCAGTACGACTGACTCTACTACCATAAGGGATTCATAGCATTGAAGAACAGACAGAATTACATTACCCAATCCTCAAATGAGAAACATTTTAACCTTAAATGGCCTGAAAAGCATCCTTTGTGTTAACTGCGTAGTGCGTTATTTCAGATCTTGGCAATCTTAAACGCGAATATGTCGTAAGCAGAACTATACATCTTGTATCTCATTCCAAAGTGTTATTATTAATTAGATTATGATGAATGTTGTCCTAATATATGATAATCTGTGTGTCAATACTTGTATTAATGCCAGGAGTTATGGCTGTGGTGAGTGGTATAACCATTTGTTTGATGGTAGTAATAATAGTCACATTAATCAGTGGATGCTTAAGGGTCTTTGTGAGCAGATAAATTTGTTCAAGGAAATGTGTAAAGATCAATCTATGAAGAATAGGTGGATGAACTAGCAATCTGAAAAGATTGCAGGTATAAAGCGGCTAGAATTTGGTATATATCAGTCGCCATAGTATCTTAAATTCTATAGCACAAGAAAATCGCGCAACGAATAGTTACTCTTTGTTTTTATTGAGGTGTCTGATCCTGGATCCTTCCGAACTGGCGGTAAATTCACTCTTTGTATCATTGACTATCATAAGTGTCAGCATTTGACCTATATGAATAAATGATTTTGATTTTGTTATTAAAAAAAAAGAACCCATGAATTTTCCTACATTTGTAAAATTTACGGCAATTCTTGATTCATTTCAATTACCCACAAAACGGTATTTCAAAGTTTCCCGAAAAAACATTGAATCATTGATTTTTTCCAGTCTATTTAGAATTTATGCAAACAATTTGATAAACAACAAATCAGACTTTTCTTTTGATAAAATAGATTAGTCATAATCTGATTGCTGTTATCAAATCAACGAGACTATGAGCCGTCGTCGTGTCTGATTGCGATAGGTGCTATTAAATTAATTATATCTTAATAATAATTGATATTACTATTGTTTTTTAATATAAAGGAAAGCGAAGAATGTGGCCTTGAATTTGAATGATTACTTAGATATTGATCATTGTTTGTTTATAGAGAAAGCAATAATGAAAATTGGACATTTATTTAATGACTACAGCTATCATGTACTTTCAGAAATTAAGGAAATGTTGTTTGAATACATACAGATAGTATCGTTAGTATTTTTTAAAGAAAAAAATAATTAAAAATTTGTCAAATAAGAATGACATTGATAACATAACCCCTTCCTCATTACGGGACGAGACCCTTCCGTAGCAGTGGTTTTGTATAGATAGTGAAAAATTTATGGATGTCCCATCCATACATTTTGTCATACAGAATTAAGCACGATTGTAATAATGTAGAGTTGTCTGTATCAGAAATTTACTCAGACATATAATTACCTAATTAACAGTTATTATTAACAGAATGAATTAATAAATCTATCTCCCGATTGGTGATAGACATCAAAACTATAATAATATGCTTTACGTCACACAACTGATGTCTGGATAGCGGCGGAGTGCGCATGCGCAGGTAACGATGAAAGCATACTCATTTTCCGTCATTCATGCGTGTTGTTCTGGCAGCCCCTTGTTTGGCAAAATGCCTTATGTTACGAGTGGCCATGTTGTAGTTAAATAGAAATTTAAGTCTTTTGGTAAAATTGACGAACATTTAAATATTTTCCTAGAATTCCCTTATTATATTCTAATATGCATATAATTTATGTATAATAAACATGCACCGCGAAAGTTATATCACTTTCATGGTGTGTGGTCCGAGTTGGGTGTGCAACACAAAGTTCACGGATCAGTCACAGTGTTAATGGATATTAAAATTTCCGACATTTTGTTTAAAAAATATCATCAGATTTTGAAATCATGTTTGAATACACTATTTATACGAACTATATAAAGTATATTCTATCATCAAGAGAAATATTTCTTCAGTATAAATAATACAAGTACTTTGTACTAAGCAACAAATATTTACTATCTTCTTAGAGTATACAAACTCAGATTTGACGAAACCTTTCAACTCTGTTAGACGTATAACAAAAACAAATTGAATTACGCACTCAAGATAAACTAAAGAATTAAAATAAATATGATAACCTCTTGTAGTGAACTGAACAACTGCTAAAATATAAATACTGTCACGGTTATGAAGATCTGAAGAATTTAAACAACATGAAGTTTATTAAAATATGAATGTTGAGATGTATTTGCTTATACTATATTGTAGACTTCAAATATGTTTTATGTAATGAAATCACTCATACTTTGTAGATAGAACCAATGTTTAATTTCATTACATTATTCGTTTATCTGCAAGACCAGAAGAGGTGTCATAGGACGGGAGGAACCTGTTTCCTTCCTATTATAATATAAAATGAAGTTATTAGAGGGAAGGTTGAAAATTCTTTGAAAACGAAGATCGCTACATCTTATTATTATTTTTCTACTTCAGAAATTCAAGTCACTTTTTGACGTTTAAATATTTTTAAGTCCCCAACCCACTATTGGCCAGCGTGGTGGGCTCAAAGCCGAATCCCTCCCTCATTACGGGAGACTCATGCCAGCAGTGGGACAGTAATGGTTTAATTTTCTTTTTCAATCTCGTGTGGGTGAAATTATTAGTAATTTGTCAAACTGCCTAATTCATTAGCTACGACAAAGAATGTCTTGTTTACATTCTATACATACTGATTGTCGTATCATTAAGCTTCTTATTAATTGGACAAAGGAATGCGATTATATTACGAGTGTCATTTAGATGAATACGCTGATAAAAACACTACACGCGTAAGTTCTTACTTCTAGATTATTCTTTCAGTGTAAAAGTATAAGCCTCATATTAAAGGCTTATATACTTTGAAAACTGATATACAAGACTATGGAATGGATAATAAAAGTAACCCAAGATTTTCTTCCCCATTGCTGGCACAGATCTCCTCGCATAAAAAGACTAATGTAAATCCATTAATATATGCTTCATACTATAATTACCTTAATAAATAAATATGGTTAGCTCTTAGTATAATGATAACCAGGGTAGAGAGGTTGACCTCTCTACTCTGAGGATGAGAGAACCATAAAATGGTCCTGAAAATTGACAGAAATTCTCGAGTTTAAAGCTAATTAAATCGATCTATCGACTTCCATACCTTCAACTGAAGAGAAAATATATATCAATATTAATAAACAACATAAAGCAATAAACAGAACAAGCTCGAATCAGAAACACTGAAAGTCTATCTGCTTGTCTATTTAAATCAGCATTACTTGTAAGACAATCAGACGTATATAATTCTGTGCTTCTAGTGAAAAAGGGTATAAGTCCGATTTTGTCGAAAATTAGTTAAGTAACTAGAGTATACTTATATCACATTTTTGCAATATTTTTAATATTAGTTAACCCTACTGAACATTGCTAACTTATCATTTTTAAAGATAAACGATATCTGTTTTCACCTATCTTTAGAGCATTTTTTCCCACCCGCCCCGGACATCCCACCCGGGACAAATCATTGTGTGATGAGCACGAGTACTTGTTCTGAGCCTAGTTGTCAATTTATCTTTATAAGTATGTATTTAAAAGTACTAAAGTATGTTTATCAATTATTTGGATAGCATAGTACAGGCTCAGCATATTTTGGAATTAAATTACCGTGTGTGATTTGTCCAATGATATTTATTTATTTACTTAACAAATTTTCGAGAAAATCGGACTTATACACTTAGTCACTAGAGGCACAAAATAACGTACCCTGTAGAAACTAATGGTGTTAGAATACCTTTGTTTAATGGTATCGTTCCCACAGTTCCAGACATCTGACGTAACATTTCTATACAAACCTAGTGACTATTGTCTCTTAAAGTAATGATTATTGTGATAGCTAAACTGAAAGTAATGGATTCACTGCGTCAATAGCTGGATAATATCTTCCGCGCCGTGTCGCCTCCCACGGAAAGGTATAACGTGGTTTTATGTTCTGGCACTGTTCATTTGCTTATTCTACTCGACACACTTTCCAATTTATCCTATGATAAAAAGATAGGGGTGCCTTTAATACGGAGGTCCATACATTATCAAGGTTCATAGATTGGAAAATTTAGTAGCAGAGAGCTCGTGGCTTAGTTGACAACAGCCGCGCAGATCGATCTCTGAGGTTAAGCTATGCTTGCCGAGGTTGTTCTGTGGATGGGTGACCATCTTATACATATCGAGTTTCTCCGTGTTTCGGAAGGCACGTTAAATTGTGGGTCCCGGCTGTCATTTTCGAAGATCTTTGACAGTCGTTAACAGTAGTCAGAAGCTTGAAAGTCTGACAACCAGTCTTACCGAAGGTATCGTGTTATAACCCAGATATTGGGTTGTGGAGGTCAGATAGGCAGTCGCTCCATGTAAAACAATGGTATCCAGCTGCATCCGGTGAGACTGGAAGCCGACTCCAACATAGTTTGGAACAAAGGCTAAGCGAATATATAGTAGCAGAGAGCTCGTAAATAGGACAAGTTATCAAATAGTTTTATAAGACGACTAAACTGCGTTGCTGATGAATATAGATGTCATTAAAGTAAAATAAGCTCTGAGTACAAATGCCTGTACAGTGTACATCATTGACTGCATTTATTGCATTTGTTTGTTAAATTTTAAGCAACATGAATTAAAAGAGCTTTCAAAACTTCATGTGTAAATAAGAGAAGATGGCAACCAGAAAACTAGGCAATCATATGCAAAATTATGAAATGTATTTGATTTAATAGAAAGTTTTTATGTACCCTTTGTTTGTTCATAGAAAGCAATTTATACAACAGCTGTCAAGTGTTTCTATGTTTTTGTATGTATAATAAAAAAAAAATATATTTCCAAGGCTAATTATGTTGATAATGTGAAGGGTAAAACCCATTCAGCTTAATGACGACACTTCATTATCGGAAGACTAGAGTTCAATATTTTTTTCTTTGCCTAAATTTGCTTTATATCAAGACTTGACAAAAGTTAAAATAAAACAGCAAGACAATGATGACCTATGCTATAGTAGTAATGGAAAAATTGATTATAATATTTTCTGGTAGAAATATATAATGAGCTCCGTAACCAAATTGTAGATGGAAATCAAAAGGACGTTACTAAACCTTGTAGAATTAAAGGTAAACCTTCCAATTACAATTTCCTAATACCTTGACTTGTGAGTGCCTTAGACTTTTAAAGTAACAACCAAAATTATACTAACTTTCCTCAATATTATTAAACATATCCAAATTGCCAAGAAAAATGCAGGTACTGTAGTCATGTACATATGTATATCTGAAGGTTATCCTTATAAAAGATACGTTCAGTATTAATACTCAAACCCTATTAAATTATTTCAATAGTGAAAACACAGTGCCCTTTAGCGGTCATTTTGCAAATAAGCATTTTCGTATCATATAGGCAATAGACAAATGCTTATCTTAGGAAAATATAATTACTTACAATTTTAGTTATTTTATGGTCTTATACTTTTTTTATAGAGATAAATAGGGGGTTTCTGTACGTTTACGAGCACGTTATCTGCGACTCAATCTGTAGAAAGACCTGTTATCCACAAGTTAACCGTTTTACCGTTTATAGAATTTTAAGTAAGGTCTACTTACTTACCTATCCAATAATTTATTAAACAATAGACTCATATAACTTAACATGTATTCATACAATAATGAAAGTCGTATAAAATCGATACGTGTGACCGGGGAGGCTGTCAGTTGGCGAGCCGCCAGTATCGACCAGCTGATCAGACATGTCGCTAGTTCAAGGACGTGCACTGACATTGACAGTTATATATCATTGTTAGAAATACTTGAGTTTTATAACTAAAACTACTAGAAACTATGACTAAAACTATGACTAGGACTACTACTGTTTAGGACTTTTTATTTAATGTAGTTTGTATGCACTGGTGCTGGAGTCAAATCAAAGACGTTTCTGAATTAATCAGTATTAATAAAACTCTTCAGTAACTGAGTGACGGACAACGCATAGCCGAAACTACTGAGCGTAGAAAGTTGAAATTTGGTTTGAAGATTCCTTAGGAAGTGTATATTTGAGGATTTTTTGCAAATTCCCCTTTCGAAGAGGGGTAAAAACGGGAAACCTAGAGTCCATGCGTATAAAGTCGCGTGGGCCGATAGTACTACAGTTCAGAACTGAAAAATACTCCTCCGTATTTACCGCGCTGATTTTTAAGACTGATAATTTTCGCCCAACCATTTGACAACTCATGTTTAAAAAAAACTAATTACTGAAAACAAAACTAAAAGACATTACACACCATTGCGTGACGCAGTCGGATAAAAAAAGGTTCATGTGTCAGTTTTACATATCTTGGTAATCTAATACATTATAAATTTGTTATATACGTGTATTCATATAAATCATTTGCTTGACAACAACAAGAAAGTGTGAAACAAAAGCGAGAATGTAAAACGTGATGCAACGTTGTTTGTTTTTCACGGTGTGTTGACACCTTTACTGGCGCATCGGTCTAGTGTGTGAAAGTCTTCACTCAGAGTTGAACTACGTATGAAATGTACTGAAACACGACAGCTAATTATATTTTTTGATGATCTATTTAATATACTCAGTCACTAGTGGATCAGGATTTCGAACTTTGACTTTCTTTTATGTGCTAGGGTTTTTGCCCTGGGTAGGTACATCAAACAGTATGTAATAACGATATTTTATGTGGGCTAGAGTACTCATAATTCGGCTTTAAAATAGCTTAAGGAAATTAGTTCAATTAATATACGCTAGGGGCGCTGCTTGCTAAACAAGTCAATGCAATAAAATTAGCAAACTCGGTAGCTCTTTTGATTATTTGGCAAAGTAGGGATGATTTGTATGTTAATTAAGTTGATAAGCGATTAGACAATAATAGACGATCATGCCTCGTCCGTAATTTATATAGCTTACGAAATTCTTTTCCAATAGTTTCGTAATATGATTAGAGTAAATGTGATCTTACTGAAGATTACAAATAATTACAATATTAAATGGTCTCTAACAGATAGGTTTTATATTTTAGTTTAATATGTTGACGCAAAAGACGCCACCTTAGTTTTATTGTTAATAACTTACGCAATACTGCAGTGGTTTATTCTAATTAAAGTTGATTCCATTATGAAGTACATACCTGAAAAGAGAGAATAATAACATTAGAACATATTAATTAAATCAACTAAAAACATAACAAAAGTAAAGAAAGTAATGTAACGCATAGTTTATGAACACAATAAGAACCGTGGGTATGGTATTTGTACAAGACAAGATAACAGAAAAAAAAACATTATGGAGGAACTGCAACAAATTGTTTTTTTATTAATTTAACAATGGAAGTAAAAAAATATTCATAATATACATTAAATAATATAATTATTATCTTATGCAACAGCCATAACTAATAAAACAGCACTACAATCAGATAAAAACACATTTTCATACATCACATCTGTATAAATAAGTGGAAAGAAAACTATACAAGTGGAAAACATAACAAACAGTATATAAAGTAAAAGAAATATAATTACACGTGGAGATACATGACGCAATGGTGGACTGTTGTTACATATGGTTAAGATTTATAATTTTTGTTAGAAAAAATAGAGTATATTTGACTTCAAACGAGAGAAATAAAGAGTACGGACTTATAAAATAGAGTATTAACTTGCTATTGGTAAATTATAACAGGGTATGTTTTGAGTATTTTTTGCAGCACTAAATTATTTGGTGACTGCCATCATAGTAAAACATAGTGGGAAGTAATGGAATCCTCTATAAGCTTATACATTAAAAGAATAAGATTTCATTACGTTTAAAAGTATCGGTTAGTTTATCAGGCGCAATTTTAGCAGTTGTTCATTGCTTTTACTTCAGCTCGCGGAGAGGTCGATACTTTTGCTCTATGAAACTTACTTGTAAAGAGTGAAACTGACTTTTAACCACATACAACGGTGATGAAAAACAATATTATAAAGAATCCTTTTCAAAATTACAAGCGTTAGCTTTCGGGCCCTCAAAATTGGTACATAAAACTTAACGAATATTATATTTTCGGAAAAACATTAAACATTCATATAATAGGATATCCTACTATTACGTATTATCAAGTTGAAGTACATCAAATTTATTCTATTTTAGTTTTGACGATATGCAACCATAGTTTTTATTCAAGTCATTAAAGCATCCTTGTGATACATAAAACAAAGTACCACAAAAGTATATTTTCATAAAATTAATTCATTTTATAATTACAAAGATTCCTATGACCTTGTGAGTAATTTATTAATTAACGCGCGCATATTTCGCGTCTACTTTATTGAAGGCAAATGTTTTGTGTTCAAATGCTCGGCATAGTTGCGGGCGTCAGATAAGAATGCATGGTGTGTATGAGCGTCGTATGAGGTATGTGACCTTATTTTTTATGAACCTACTTGATGGCTGTTCCCGCTTGGTAGCGCCACTGTTCAGTTTAAATTGCAAGTTCTTTATTAACATTTCTACCTATCTTCGAAACTGGACATTAGTTAATTATATGAATACATAAACTGCAAATATATATTTTTTACATATACTAATAATGTATACTACTGCCCCCGAATAATTCAGTAAAAAGTATCCTATGTGTTAATCCGTCCGCTAGTTTTATCATGAAAGAGTAACAAACGTACATACATCTTAACATCGAAACTTTTGCATTTATAATATTAGTAGGTTTTTAACTGAAGAACTTTTTATGTTTCGCGCGTGTGATATCGAAAAGCTGCAATATTTAAGTAAAGCAAATCAAATAGAAACGTTAGGTACTACAGAAATCTGGAATAGTAGACGTCTTAAAATTCTATGCCTTAGTAAAACGTGGTTATAAAACTATTGATGGATATTGGACGAGATCGGATCGCTTTCTAAATAGAATAGCCTGTAAGACTATCCAGTATGTTCTGTGAAGAAATATTTAGTTTTAAAGGGAAAGCAAGTGATATCAATAAATAGGTTATGATCAAACGAGAGATATGATTATGCTTAGGAAGCAGCAGAACAGGGATAGGCAGAGACCAGAGGCAGTAATACCCGATTTCCGAGGTACATTTAGCGGTAGCTTATCTATTCAATAGCGTTTAAACTCATGCAAAAAATGTTTTAGAATAGATAAACTACCTATAAATGTACTCAGAAACTGGGAAAAATTTAACGCATTATACATGTCATATAGTACACGCCATTTAAGTCAACATACAAAGTCCGAACAAAGCAGCTAACAGCCGCACTAAAGGCGAAAAATATCCACATGAAACGTACCTAGACAAGGAGTGCGAATATCGAACTTTTAGGCAATGGTATCAAAGAGTCCTATTGACAGCCGAGGAAAGAATTCAGGAAGTTAATCAGATTACAGGATGTTTTACACTAAACATTGCAGAACCCTAACAGAATTTACTAAGAAACCACACAATGGACATAGATTAACTGTTGAAGAATGAACGGTAACATTTACTATTTGATTGGTAATTCAGTCGTTTAACGAGTACTTATACAGCAGACTTTAAGCAGTAGTGTAAAATTGTAATTTGTAGGTTTTATTGCGTTAGAAACAAAAATACAAATGATTTCAACTGAATCTAAATAGTTTCCCAGATTGTGAATAAGGTATATTATGGTCTTAGAAGGATGGCTAGAGACAGCAGGAAATTGAGCGATTTAGAAGTCCTGGTAAGAGGCCTATTATAGACAATAGTGGGATTCTGAATTGCATTTTTTTTTAAACTACTTCTGTCCAACTGCATGACAAGGGTCTCCTCCGAAATGAGGAAGGGATTAGGCATTGAGTGTACTACGCTGTCCAAGTGCGGGTTGGGGTCTTAGCAAGCCCTCAATAAATGCAATTTTTGGGCATGCAAAGTTTAATCACTGTGTTTTCCTTCACCGTTAGAGCAAGTGATAATTAAACAACGTCGAAAAGTCATTGGTGTGTCGCCTCGAGTTCGAACCTGCAACCACTTGACTCGAAACATTTTAGTCAATCTCACTCACAACTAAATAGCCGTATATCCATCAAATTCCTGCCCATATCTGACCTTATTATATCGCGTTTATCTAGCAAGAGTCGATCGTTTACGATAATGTGGTGTTACGTTGATGATCCTACGTATGGTGATTGACGAAGAAAGCTTACTTTCACACAGGAAGGCTCGCCGCCGAACAATTTGCACTCGACGGCGAAACCCCGTAAACAACGACTTTATTAATATTGGAAAGTATTGCATTGTTCAGTTTGAAAGATTCACGGTCATATGTTGTGTATTGCTTAATATGTTAAGACTGTTGTATAAACTGCAGGTTGTTGTTGTCGATTTGTATGTTGTAATGTGTTTTTCACGGATATTTGTACCTTTCTTGGAAGTTTGATATTGAACCTAGATCGTAGTTTTTAATGAACTTTTTTATAATAACTCTCCAATACAAAAAAATAGTGTTTTTCTAAACAATTTATGTCATACGTATACTCATCAGTTAATTTGTTGAGTCTTCAATTCGAACAAAAAAATAAAAAAGTATTTGTCTTTTACGTTTTCACGGCAAAACTACCGAACCAATTTCAATGCAATCTGGCATGACGATTTTTGAAGACGCGGGCTCAAATATAGGTATAATTTCTTTTTAATCAACTTTAGAAGTTGTAATAGTACATAAAATATTGTACTCACGGAACCGAGCGGGTCAGCTCAAGCTTTTCATTAATAACTAGCCCACTTTCAATAAATCAAATAAAATTACACTTAACCCTATATTTGCGAACACAACACAGTCTCCAGTGCAGATTGATAGACTTTTACTTGTCAAACGGTGCATAGAATCTCGTGTAAAAGTGTACCGAATGAAACTAGTTTCAGGGAAAAATGCGAGTCCGTGAGACTGAACATTATACTGTCACCAAAGTAATAGCTCTCTCTTTATACAAATATTGCATCTGGGGTAGGGCTGTCCTCTTTATATTGTTTTTTATTTCCATACTGTTTCAACTGTTATGTTTCATTGGAAGGATATTTTTTTTCTTTTGTGTTAGCACCTTTTCAATGTTTCCTTTTGGAAACTGTGAAATGTTAGTACTTATCGGTAATTATCCTGTTCATTTAGTTATGTACAAGCCATTACGTAAATTGAAATTGTGCATAACAATACATATGTAGTCCTTTTCAAGGGCTTTGATTTACACTTAAAACTTAAGGGTTTACAATGTCAACCTTTTGTGAATACAAACTTAAATTTAAGTCCCATTCACTTTTTAATTCCTTGCCAAAGATTTTTACATGATAATATTAATCAGAATGCAAAACTATGGAAACCCTTATCTTGTCTGCAAACCTTGATCAAGTTCCATTAAACCACTAATCAAACAACGCCATGCATAACGACGTCTAGTTTATCCCATCACGTTCGTAACTGGCATCCCTACAAAAACCAGTAATAATTCAAGCGATTAACTCTCCCAGCAGTAATTATATTGGTTTTGTACAATATCGAGTGTAGTCTTCAAGGGGACTTCCTCGTCATCAATCTTCAAGAGCGGGATGGATAGATCACCTTTCACTTTCTAATAGATTTTACTGCTTATTCAATATTTAAACGAGGTTTCTTTTGCAATTTTCTTCGTTGGTGGTTCATTGATATGTAGATGGGGCATTTTTATAGAATTTTATGCCGGTTCGTAGAGACCTGAAGTTATTTTAAAATGGTGATTGATGTTGTGCTATGGTTGGTTGATGACTATAGTATGACGGATATACGCAAATGACTAGAAGTCCCGTACTTCATAGAAAAGACTGTAAATCTTGCAACTTAAAGGTGCCCACCGGGTAAATTTTATCTCAATCGTGTACCGTCGAGTAAGAATTAAGGTTTGATCTAATTAAACGATATCTAAGTTCACGTCAATATAACGTATTATTACTTTTTGTATACATATATACATATATATACACCTTCAAGTTTTACTGTCAAGCCTGAAGATGACGCAAAGCTTTGAAGAAAATAAAATAAATATTTAGATAGGACAGTAGCGAGAGGCGTCATTTGGACTCTACCTTCCCTATGACAATAAGTATTTTCATATATTAATGAATATTTCATAAGAAATATTACAGTAAACTGTATACTCAGTATAATGAGTATTTATTTTGTCTGATCTTATTATAGGCCGTTTAAACGCGCGCAGTAAAAAATGAAAGTATTGTCCGATAAAAGCTATGATCTAAATATTATGTATTTTCCTGTACCAAATCTGATTTGCAATAACTATTACTAACAAAAGCAATTACACTTATTTTAACAATTTTCCTTATTATTACGCAAACAAACTAATCAATCAGTCTCAATTTATTTTACTTTGACAATGATGAAAGTTACACAATGAGAGTACTTTCACTAATAATAATTACACGATAGTTAGCTAATAAAGTAATCTAATTACTAATTAATTCACGGTTGATGAGTTCCTTTTTGTGTCTCACCTTTGCGACAGACAGATATTATTATCGAAAACGGAGAACATTTTGCAAGAAATTTGCAGCAATAAGCACGTTAACCAAAAAGCTCAGACTATGTTTTTTTTCCTTAATAATGAAACATTTACATTAGTTTAAGGATGAGAGTTTGAGATGAGGAGTTTCATCTCAACGAAAATATAAAACTGTGACGTCACTATGGCGTAATCCTTTACTAAAATGTGTTTTCAACATTTCATAGAGTAGCTGATTTAACTGGTAATCAAATACCGCCACTATGGTTGCATTTAAAACAAAGTACATCAACTCTTATACCCAATATCTTAAAGAGGTATAACAGCAGGTGTATGTTCGGATGTAAGAAGTTATCTACGGAACTTCTCATTCGTTTATACACATTCTTCTTTGTTATGTTTATTCATTCTTTAAGGATTATTATTAGCTATTTTCTACAGTAATTGTTTAATCATAGCTAGATTTTACACACAGAGTAAGCACCGGAAGCAATTATTTAATTCAAACAGAAATCGAATTAGATAAATAACTTGTGAAATACGTTTAAAACGATTTTGAAAAGCAGTCTTTCGATTAAAACAGACATCTTAATGTTACTTTAATAGATCCAGCAGTTTCCGAGTTAAAACCTAATAAACTTTCACACATATAACACATTGCAAATGTTCTAAATTACATTTTATAGTACATCAAATATCTTATTACTATCACCGATACGAGATACGCGAATCGTAATATATTTAATCGTATAAATTATATTCTAGTTTTATTCACTTTCTATGCAGATGCTTATGAGATCGGAAAACGATCGTTTACTTGCAGATTTATTTATCGTATAATATTGAACAGATAAGTATCGATCATTCACTTTTATTAGGCTACACTGATTTTCAATTTATTTTTAATGGATGTGAAAACCACATTTATCTTTTTAAAACTAAACGTTTTGTACAATTCCGAAACAGATATACCAAGTGACGATAGACTTAGAAATATACGCTCCGGGAGAACGATGCTAAGCAGTCACATCACTCCGACCGTGACTAAGACCCATGAACCATAACCCACTCGAACAAACTGAGGTAATAAAAAGATATCATTACTCGTATTGAAGACAGTATAGTATTAACATTACCATTGCGTCGGGAGGTCGTGTGTTCAGTTCTCGTTTGTGCGATCCACAAATAATTGTTTCGGGTCTGCTTGTACTTTGTGTCCGTGTTTTGTTTGTTTCTTTAAGTCCCCGCGACACAAGAGCAACTCGTAGAGCAGGAGCAGAATTTAAAAAAGAAGTCAATAAAGTCTAAACTTGCCTGTAGACTTAAATAATAGAATCATTAACGCATCTAAACGCAGGACAGTCGCTGTGTCGCCATTTCCTCTCTGTATATGGCGTCGAATGATAACAAGAGCCCGTTTCCTACACTCCGCTAACCACTCAGATTAACATTAGAAAGGTCTGACATCTGATGACTTCAAGAGAGTTTTCACCATGTTTTTTCTTATAACGAAGTGGTTTGGCAACAAAATTGAGATCGAACACAGATAATTCGATTGGTTTGAGAAAATGTGTGAAATCTTGGATTGTCAATTGTCAATGTGGATTGACAGATCGGCCGCCAATCGGTGTATCGAGATCGCGAGATGTAGTCGACAATTGATTCGGATCTACTTTCAAAATTAGAGGTAGCGGTCTCAAGAACGTGGGAGTTTATCAGATTCCTAACTTGGTAGCTATATTAGATGCCTAATGATTAGGTAAAGTGGACTGTACTACGGGATTTATCAGATTTTGTGTACACTTTAGTAAGTAATTTATGCAAATAAATGTATACGCACTATGTGAAATTGGTAGGCCAATATTATTGTTTGAAGACTAAGCTCCTACCATATAAGAAGCAACAATAAAAGCGTAACTTTTTGTCTGAATTCCACATCAAAACGGGACAAAACAGGGCAAGAAAAACGGAACAGCTAGACCCGAGAATACGGAAACATACTGCATTCTATATTAATGTACCACGCATATACTCAGATCATAGCTCACAAGAACCCTGCATAAACCGTACACGACTGACGCATAAAGCTTAATGCACGTTTAACGATAAATCGATGCGACTCGTGCAAATCGACTTATTACAGTACCAGTGGGAATGTATGGGAGAAATCAACGCCGATCAATCGGTAACCGATCGCATCGATCATGTTTGAATCGAGAATTTGTGATGTATGGTTTGTTAGGTGTGGTGTGGACTTGGTGTTTTATTGCTGTAATACTGTTTATGTTGCTAAAAGAAGTCGAAGTGCAACACGATTTTCTATTTGTTTCAGTAATAACGATATTTTAGGCTTTTTCAGAGAAGAACATATTCTATGAGGTTAACCACCACTAAAGCATAATCAAGCAATCCGAGGTAAAAATGTTTGTTCGCGTTAATTCCTATAGTATAACTTTTTCAATTCGCACTAGTAGTTCCTGAGATTAGCGCGTTTAAACAAACAAGTTTTGTTTTTTTTTTTCAAATTTTCAATTAGTTTTTGGTCAACTAGTTCATTTCACTAGATGTACGTAACTCTTGGATTTAACCCGACCACACACGTGCCACAATCATCGTAACTTAATTAGAAAAGTACTAAACGGCCTCTCAAGTAAAACCTAGGTAAAGCTTAATTCGTTCTTAGAATTGTGAACCGTAATAAAGCCTTCGGGATTGATGGACTACCTTTCGTTTCGTAGAAAAATCTAGAATGGGAGAGAAAAAGGAAACTTATTCTTAAGACTACTTTACTTACATACCCGTACATTCACTAACCCCCGGTTACTGAGTACTTTTAACGGTAGTTTATCTGTTTATTATGTATTTTTTATGTGAGTTTAAATGCTATTGAATAGATAAACTACCGCTAAATGGACCTAAGAAACCGGGGTAAGACTTCTTAGTTATTTACTTAACGATATACCTATGTTAAAACGAATTGTTACTGGTAATTTAAACCGAGAAAGGCGATTACCATCAAAACTTTACAGTTTCAACTTAACTTTATGAGATTTACTAATTATATGGTTTATTACTCGCATAGTTCCCGTTTCCGGTTTCCGGGAAAAAACGATTCTATGTCCATTCTAGAGTCCCCATCTTTGTTCTCAAAACTTCACCCAAAAGGAATCAATAGTTTAGGCAAGAGGCAGAAAGAGTTAATTTCGCATTATAATTATATAAGTAGGGAAGTAGGGATACAATTGGTAGGCATTTAGTTAATAAAAAAACAATATGTTTTTTTATTTTTCTGTCAACCTCGGGATCGGAAATGTAAGAAAAAGCCAGAATTATTGTATTCTCTATACGCGATTACAATCACATTAATTAATTAATATAAATTAATATCGCACATTAGTAAGTCTATAAGTTCCACTTTCGTAAAGCCAATTAACCTTGTTAGGGTATAATTATCGATACTTATTAATAAATCTACTTTCTCTATCAATACGTAATACGGTATATCTGTCACGATAACGTGGAGTCTGGTTTTAATTAGAATTTTCTTTTAAAAGATCATTAATAACTTAGTAGTAAACTAGTGCTATGCTTCGACCTGGTTTTAAAACTAACAAGTAACTTTTGCCAGTGTCTCTATCTGTAGGAGAATACTTCTGCATATTTTAAATCAATTATTTCATAATCAAGAATATATTCCGTTTCTGACTACGGCCCACTTAACCTAACATATCAAAATCCATTCTTATCGGTAAAAGTCCATACATCCTGGTGAATTTTTTTATTTTATTTATTTTGTACATATAAACATTACAATATTGTTTATTTTAAGTAAACTCGCCAAACTTTTACGTTTGATGGCGAGAAGCGCACTTTTACAAAAATAATAACGTAACAATAATAAACTATATACAGAAAACAATATCACATCCATCAATACTATTTAAATTATACATAGTTGTTATTATAACTAAACTCACATGCTTTTCCACATTATTCCATAGATACTATGAATGCGAAAGTCTGCCTGTAGGGGATTCTGAGCTTTAAAGATTTGGGTTGTATAACAAAAACTCGAAAAAAAATATCAGCTTTTTTTTTTAATCAACGCCTTCTCTTTCATTCTGCATTCAAGTCACACACGTAGCCGCGCCGATCAATTAGTAAGTATTATTATAAGATAAATCAATGTAAAAACTATAATATAATTTAGATCTTGACATCCGCCAGTAATGAGGAAGCGGTGAAAATGTTCCTGATCGTGTAAAGCCTTATTGACGGAGACATAACCCTGACTTTAACGATAGCTCAATTTATGTTCACGTTATTGACCATAAATCTCACGGACACTATCAGTTCCTGTACCATATTATGTACAGGATCTATTTAGTTTTGCATTCTAGTTGAAAGGCGACGAATTTCAATAGAATATTACGAAATTTATTCTAGTAATCGATATAGATTAAGAAAAAAATATATACGTAATTCTCTCGCTTATGATAACTACATCTACGCTCCTAAGATCATTCAAAAGCTTTTCACTTTTCTATAAAACAAACCACTACTTCAAATGAATACCTTCAGTACTCTTATTTCCTGTTTTCTTCGTTAATAAGGATTTAACATAAAGATTCGCAAAAGCACCAAACAGACAGCGCTACTTTCTTAATAATACCGACCAAACAAACAATCCTTGGATAAATAATAAACTTGCAACAACAAACTTCCGAACATCCACAATTAATTTAATTAATAACAAATTGCTGGACTTTGAAACAATAAATAATGACCCTTTAGGTACACTTTAGTTTGTTACTTCTGAATTTCCAAACAATTTGGCAAAAGTTCCTTAAAACTGGGTTTATCTGTTTACCCGCAGCGATAAGAAAATGCTCCTGAATAAATAAACATAAACGATACTTCAGAAACTTAGGGTTTCCATTCCTCCAACGTTGGCGACGGTCGAACCCATAAAACCTTGTGAATGCTTGACCGATGTACGCGACTGACGGCATCGTGGAAAGAAAGGCTGCCTTATTTTTAAACATAAAGAACTACCTTTAAGTCGTACGCTTGACTTTTGAAGTGAAAAGTAAACAAGACGTTAATTCTTGTAAGGACCTTTAAAGAAATATCTTATGTTAAGCACAGCACACCTGTTTGTCAGAAAAAATAACGAAAGCCGATGTCTAGTAAAGCTTCGTCCTTTTTACTCTATAAGGAATCTATTAAGAGGGAAAGAGAACTACATTGAATGCATAAATTCAATAGCTGTATTCTAGCAATTGATGACAACCGCAAACATTGCGGTTATGGTAAAATGGTCTAAATTGTATTCTCGGCTCAGATACCTAAATCGGACTCATCTAAACCACAACTCAATGGACTAAGATGGCAGCTCCACACCAAACCACAAGTCGACTGAAATAGATCTCGTATTGCATTTTCCAGTTACTAAAACTGGAAAAGCTGACTTTTGTCATCAAACTTGTATTCTTGAAGTATCATTTGCTCCTGACAAAGAGGACTCAACAGGAGGGGTCCTGTATAAAAATGAAATCGAACGGATACATTTGTGAATTTTGTGATAGGGTATCTTGTATGTCCAAGGGGTTAAGCCAAAAAATATAGTAATAGACGTGTCTAACGTCAGACATTCCAAGGTAAAATGCGTGTTCGTATTAATTCCCGTATAATATTATAATATACTAGTGGAGTCGCCCGCTTCATGTTCAGAAATATAAAACTTGCCTTTCATCCCTTATTTTAACGCGCTAGGGGATTTTGTAAAAATACTATTGTAACTAAATACTTTTCTCATAAAGATCCTAATTCTTCTAAAAGTCAGTTTCTAGTTCTCATTAGCCAAAGTTATGTCATTATAAACAAGATTTAAGAAAACATATAACAAGTTGAGGAGACAGTTTAATGAACTTTAAGGGTGCGTCCACATCTGGCGAACGTGCCGCGAATGTGCAGCTCGCAAGCCGTTTTCGAGCTGCGCGCGTGCAGTCACAGCAATAGTTTGGTGCGCCTCTTTAGCGCAACTCATACAAGGCTCGTATAAAGGCGTGCGCGCGGCGCGCGATCTGCGCGTACTCAATCCTCGCGCTTACAGTTCCATTTACTGGCTCAGTACTTTCGAAGATGTCGGACGACACTAGTGCTTTTAATATAATTGCTGCATCATTAGCTATTATATTACTGATAAAAAGGAAAAAAAAGAGACAACGGCGTTGGCGGGTAAGTTAGGGGTGCGGGGATTGAGACGCGGGTGGAAGGAAGACGCGAGCCGCTAGCGCGCCGCCCGCGCGCTGATCGCGTACGGCGCTTAGGTTGCGCGTGAACTGCGCGCGGGCGGCGCAGGAGCGGCGCTCGAACAAAATTGTACGCGCGCAGCTCGCAAACGGCTCGCGAGCTGCACATTCGCGGCACATTCGCCAGATGTGGACGCACCCTTATATATTCGCAAAAGCCGGTTTATTTGCAAACTGCTTGTCTAGTTTGAGTACGTTAATTTTGAATTTACCTTCAAGTCTGCTTATATTCTACTGTAAAATTAGCTTGTTTCTCTCTACTGTTGCCCATAGACGTCTTAGTAATTACGCATTATCTTGCGCTGATCTGTGATAATCGAGTCTCATTCGTATTTAACGGGACCTACCTAGTTTCTAAAGATATGAGGCTCAGTATTTAGGATAATGTAAGGATTTAACGGTGCCACATGGCTTCTTTAGCGTGTATTTTTGACTAAAATAATGACAGAGGAGCTTTTTAAAAACATCGATCTAAGCGTAACTGGTCTACTTTTGAATTTATAACATTTATACGATAAAGGCCTATCTAAAATTTGTTTAATAGATTTATTGAGAGCATGCAATCCTCAACCCGCACTTGGCCAGCGTAGCGGACTCAATGCCTAAGCCCTCGCTCATATGGGAAGAGACCGTTGCCCAGCAGTTGGAGAGTAATGGGTTAAGTCTTATCCGTTCAGCAATCCGACATAAAACTTCTTCAACACTTATAAATATTACATTAAATACAATGGAAAAGAAGATATCGATTTCTAAAACATGAAAAGGAAATCGATTAGCCAATGCAGTGAAGGTAAATCAATCGATCAAGGTCTAAGTACACCGACTCGTCTGAAACGAATGTCACAATGACTGAATTAGAAATAGTGTTTATTTTCCACTATGTTTATGTAACGAACACTTTTTGTATTTTAATAATAGTTTTAAGGAATGTTGTTTACGCTTTCTCGTGTAAAAAGTTAGAATTTTGGTGCTAAAAAATTGCTGGAAGTAAAATGTTTGCGTCATATTGTCATAGAAAAAATAATAATGCATAGTGCATATAATCAAATCTTGTCAAACGCCTGCTTTAAGCCGGTGGGTTTTTAGTTGTATTTGCTATCAAAGGAAAATAAATCAGATCTCAGAGAGAATTATCTCAATCTAGATCGACTAATGCGATTTGAATTTCACAATGTACAACAAGATTAAAGTAAACTGCTCGAAATTTATAGAAAAACAATTTAAATCAAATACCGCCATTTAGATAGTCAAATATTATTCACCGAATATTCCCAGACCTCTCCTAACCTCAGGTAAATGCCGGATAAATCACATTTTCGCAAACACAAGACTTTCCCCATTTTAATATGAACACCATTGAGTGACTACACTCACCATATTTCGTCTCGGACGTTTACAACTGGTGTTCGCAATAACTTTTGAAATATGTTAGTTTTAACGTTGTAGGTGTCAGATTTCTAAAACATGATCTGCACATAAACTTTACACTTGGCATAATATAATTGACGTTTGAGTAAATTATTCGTTTGGGTCGTAAACTTAAGATTGACTAGTTGGTCATATCTCGAGTAATTTGTGCTAATCTGACAGTTGCAGTAGCGTGGCCAAGGTCTATAAAGAAGCAGGGCTCGTATAATTCAATAAATTTATAATATGCGGTTTGTAATGCTCGTAGTACTTGAGTCCGTGGTAATAAACGGCTCTCCCTTGTAATCGGTCTGAGCGAGTGGTTCCGATGCAATCTTCTGTTGAATTCCCACTCGTAATAACTAAGTCAATAAACATCAGTGTATACGAGAACTTAATTATTTTATTAGTAAACATAAAGTATTCTCATTTATTTTACAATTTTCTAACAAGTCTTTAAACAAATGATTGATATTCCGTAAATAATTAACGGTAAACCTACTTTATTAATTTTATTGAAATAACGTCAACGCATTGCCGACATTCTTATGAGATCTACGCTCAATTCTTTATCTTTCCGAGGCCAACAGGAATTGCATTAATAATAACTACCTTACTGCTACTAATTAGCAAGAAAGGGAAGTTTATCAAATTCACGAGAAAGCCGTCAGAACAAGCCTCTCTTTGATCTAATATATTTCCAATAAACACCCACGACATTAACCAAGATTCATAGGACGTCGCGTGTCAAACGTTAGCAGTACCTTTCTACAACAAACAATAATTATATATAAAATACACACAATATAAACATTTATATGCATTTGTCATTAGATGCGTGGGCGGGGAGAAAGCCGCATTTATCTCGGCTTACAGTGCCGTAGTAATAATGCTTATAATTCAACCAATGCGTAATAGATTTCAACTAGGTGAGTCGGCGCACAGTGTACTGAGAATGCACTTAAATATAAGTAGTCTTACTGACGATAATATCTGATTGTGTTTGTAGAATTTGTTTGTAAAGTCATGGTGGCAAATTGGATAAATCTCTTGTCTTTAAAGCCAGAGATTTAGATAGAGTAAATCTCTAACGGATTGCTGTCAGAAAGTGGCTACACGCTGGCTAGAGCGGTCAGTGATAATTATGGAATTGACAATAACATAATGAAAAACATCAAAAAATTCAAGGCAAACGTATTTACTAGCGAAACATAGGAAAACTTGAGTGCGCACAAGAAAGAGATATCCGAGAAAACAGATTTTCTAGTCTAGAGCCTCACTCCCCCTGGTTAGCCTAGAATTATATCGTATTTAACATTAACAGACTTAAAAAGGATAGCTTTTAGTATACTTAGACTTAAATTTATTTTCCAACGGTAATTTAGTTCCTGCTCAGCACAATTGCATGCGATTACAAAATACGCGAGGTTGTGAAGCTGTCTCACTGGCGGCTTCCCTACACTGTGGCCCATGGTGGTGTACAATATGTCTGTGCTGTTGTATGGCAGTGGTTAATGTGGTTCTTGGGTTAGTGATATGTAATTTATTGGGGAAACTGGATTACTGTCGGATTATAACTGTACGTGTAATGGACTGCTACCTTTATGCACAGAACCTTGGATATCTAGGTCTGGGAGTATATTGGGAATCAAATGTTTGAAATTATTTAATGTCATAGGACCGTAGCTGTAATATATTCTAGAGAAATGTATTGGAAGCCGTACGGGTTCATCTAAAGCCGGCAGAAATAAAATTCGTATCAGACCGTTAATATCAATATATTTTCAATTTGCTGAATCGAATATTGATTTTTCACCTTTTCCCAGAGTTATCGAAAGAAACCAACGCAATCTTCAGATATTTATTACATTATTTAATTTTATGAAGGTACTTATAAGTTATGCAAAACCGAATCCAAAAAGCGATTTCAATTTACCCATCGCATTGCGAATGTACGACTCTCATTTCACATCTAAAATATAAGGGTCGCAAAAATTACTCTCCAAATAAAATATTCATACATACTTTAGAGAAATAACCTCAATATATTTATCAGTAAGGCTTGCTACACACATTCGGCTCGGCATTAAACGGCTTACCTGTTCGGCAAAACCGAATATCTGTGAATGAATGTTCGGGAAAAATGCCATTAGACATTGTCACGCCTTTCTGTTTTAAACCGAATTGTGACGGTCGGACTCGAAGGAGTTTTCCGGCACAAGCCGAACAATTCAGTATTTGCTTTCGAGTCGGTTTTGTTGTTCGATAAATACTGTTGAAACGTGCCGACTTGAATATGTGTGGAGCAAGCCTAACATTTTGGAAGCTCAATAATTCAGTGTGGGTAAAGTAGGTTGCAATATATCTATAGAGGGCGTGTCTGTGTTACTTCAGAGTTCAGACTGTTGCTTAACATTAACTTACTTACTAATAAACGTCTAATAAACACAGTGTTTTGTCTTTTTCACTCATATTAAGTTTCAAAATTGATTGAAAGTGACAAAACACTGTACAACTAATCAAAGCCTACAAGACGTTTATTAGTAAAACGGCTAGTGTTTTACGACAGTAAAGCTAATATAGGGTCAATCACCACATGAAAATTATCGCCTAGGTCAATTTAAATTATTGTGATAACATTTTTATTACCTATAAAACGGTTTAGTGGGATTTTGATTGTTGTAGTATATTTTAAGTTTAATAATCCGACAAGTAACAGCTAGCCATTATTATAAGTAATTGCTGCAAAGAGGAACATGCAGTCATGTACCTATATATAATATTGGACAGATGTAAGAGACCCTGGAATTTATTCGATTGAGAGGTCAACTAATTGTAAAATATTCGACAGAAAATCTACGACAAGTCACAAGTTAGAAGACGGATTACTTAAAAACTCACAACTTATTCGAAAGTAAGCCACGTCTAAATGAAAAATAGACTTGTATCGAACATCGCAATTTCAGTACACGTAGTTGGCAAACGTGAGAATCAAACAAAACCCCAGCAATTACTAAGTAGCAGGAGATTTATTGTGGTAAACATGGTCATTTCACTTTCGGAATCGTGTTCGAGAAAACGAGAACAAGTGGTAGACGGCCATGACGGTGAAACATTCAAGTAAGGGCCATAGCACACACACCATACTTTTAACTAAGCTTTTTTGAAGCTTACAGTCATAGCTACACAAAATAACGTAGTTTGAAGTTATTTTTTGAACACAACCCGGTCTTTCGCATTCATGCATTATCTATCTTGGTTGACTTGACATTAATAACTTTTTAGCCAGGTGGCATATAAATAATAAATCATCGCATAATCGTTGCCACTATCAGTTGTCAATTTGTCGTTCAAGATACCTATTATAATCAACTTAGCAGCCACAAAAGTTTTGTGAAGAATTCAGAAGCTACATACTACTACACACAATTTTTGTATTACAATGTCCCAAAATCAACTAAAACGCAACCCAAGATCGATCGAAAGATCGAAAACCCTTTACCACACGTAAGTCGAACCCAACACGATGTAGAAACGACGTAACACGCGTCTCGAATAATAAAAGTCAAAATTTGAAGTGCCATTCTTCTCGTTGCGGCGAAGCGTATTTCACTGAAGTAAGCCTAGGCTTAAAACTAACGTCTGTGCTAAAGCCTTTACCATCGGCTTTCGCCACAACAATAATAAATAACATATTCATTATGAATAACATAACAGTTCAGTTGTTTTATTGTAGTGTATTTCAAGATTAGATTTTCATTGCCACTATAAAGCGGTCTTAAAATCAGATTGTTCTAGTTAAAGGGAGAGACAGAACACTTTATGTTGTCGTCCAATGATGTGTCATTTGCAATCGTTTAGACAAATAATCGACTTGAATAGATTAGAAATTTGATGTAGCCGGTTGGATATAAATAATGAATGAAATTGATAGTGTCGTAAAGTAAAATCTAGATTATTGTGTGACTTGTTTAATGGGTAGTAAGTTTGCTATGTATTGCGTGGATATTTACTGCCTAATTGGAGGTTGGATTTAGTTTTGTACTATTTCTTCTTGACATTACTTAAATTACTGATAGTTATAACTCAGAAATAAAATAAATAAATAAGTCTTTGTCTTCTTGTAGTTATTTTTCACTATTTTAGTACACAAAAAAGGATCCGAAATGTCAAAAAGGTGAAAAGACCATAAATGTTCTGAAGAAAACCGACAAAAAACCGTCGTAAAAAAATCACACTCGTCTGGAATACACATTTTTTTCTTTAGAAATAACTACAAGAGAAACTAAGCAATTACATCTTAAATCAAATATCAAATCTTGATAACAATATTTGAGATTGACTTTTAAAAACAGCAAACAAAATCTCTGGCGTATAAAATTGGCAATCTGAAATTATAAACACATTCACACAGACATTGCAAAATGAATCTTAAATATATGACGTTAGAGTGGTTTTCATAATGTGATTGTAATGTTAGAAGGTTTGGCCGTTAATGATAGCAAAAAGTCGTTGTTTGTATAACTTTGTATTTATCACTTTCCCTATATCGGACACCAGCTGAGCAGGACTAACGGCTGTTAATCGTTTAACTGACAGTGAGCTACTAAGGAAACTCGAATGGAAAAAGAGATTGAGAAAATATTTTTTTCGAAAATAGGCTACAAGATAACCTATATCAATTTTTCTCATATTTACAACTAAGAAGCTTATTAAGTATCCAATCATGAAGTAAATATTTTTATCCGTTACTGTCCAGTGGGCAAAGGTCTTCCAAACGAGGAAAGGGTTATATGATGGCAGGCATTGAGTAGAGAGAGCGGGTATTACGGAGGAGAGAAGAATAGTCAAAATAGAATATTTTAAGAATTGAAAATCTTCAATAAAAAGGAAAATTCAACAGAAACTAAAACAATTTTCTATTTACATTCCCAAAACATTTTGCATTGATCCTATTGTTGATCAGAGTCATTGACGCTTCAAATATTTGGGTCAAATTGACGGAATCGCTCGTCAATCGCGCGTTTAATTTGGCTATAAATGTTTTAGCACAATCTAGAAAATCGTACGACTTTTTTTATTCTATCATTAGATTTATTTTTTACGAAGCCAAGTTTGTTGATTTGACCTATTTTTAGACCAGACACCGTGACTGTCAAACAAGATAAGCTGTTACCAATATGCACTTCAGCATTTTTTACAGAATACTGAAGCAGATTTAAGATTTTAGATACATTAAATGTTAGTTAATGGCTTGGGTGTTAAGTCCCAATTGAGTTGTGTATTTTAAGTATTTTTATTAAAATTGCACTATAAATGATCATTAATTTAACTCCACGCACAAAATTATTAATTAATGATTTTCAGGGAATTACTATTCTAAAATCATGTGGTAATTAGTAATAATTTGTGCAATTAAGAATCTTTACTAGGAATCAGCCAAAAATACCCTCACAAACTTAACCCATTGCCTACATTTTACAAACAAATATTATATTTGAAACGCATTTTACTGCTTGTCATTTAGACACGACCTTGCGTATAACAATGGTAATGTCAACGGTTCAAGACTGCAGATAATTTGAAGGTATAAAAGGGGAAAATTTAATTTCCTTTCAGATATACATCTTGACAACCTTTTCCTTAACGATATCTTCGAAAATCACCGACAAGAGGTAACATTTTTAATTGAAGAAAATATTTTTTAGTATAGGCAATACTCAAATTATCCAATAACAACATTTAAGACATAAGTTGAGTACAATCTTGGTTCAGACAATATTGCATAATTTGACTTGTATTGTTACAGGAAAACAAAATTTAACTATAGACATTATTGCTTAAGGAAACTTTAAATAAACGGCTTTAATAAAAGTGTTAAGCTTGATATTAATAACTATATCCTAAAAAATATATATTGTGTCCGATATTATCACAACAAACAATTCACTTCACACCTTTTCCATGCGAAAAACGTTTCAAACGGAAGCGAGTATCATAAAAACGGATCGTGGTTACTTTCGACAAAAACTCACACGATCTAAAACCCATAGTAGTTACTTCAGACAGTTGAACGACCGATTGCAACTGACTTACCTTCTACAAAGTGCGGAAACCAAACGCAATGTACTTTCAAATGCCAGAACACGGTACACACGAGATAGGCGCGAACTTAACGACGATCTCAGGATAAGATCCCGAGATACATATTGATACGAATAGAAAATGGTGAAACGGGCAAAAATTACCGGTTAGTTAGATGAAATCGATAAGTAATATGTTCGAGGTAGATTTAACTAGGTTAGTAGTGTGTTAAATTAACTAAACTACTGCTTCAACGATGGTTTAGTAAATTTGTATTGTATCGATGCTACAATGCATTTTGTCGTCGACGTAGGCATATTCGAGGTTGTGAAAACATATACCTAGTTATAAAACCAATAACTATTATGTATAAAAAGTAAACCTTTGAGATACGTGACATGTTTGATTGCTTGTACAAGAAAAGCAAGACTGCAATGTGCTAAATCTTTGACATCATAGTTGCATTATCAACTTGACATTTAAAATATAAACAATAGCAAATGGGTCAAACACACTACAAAATTCATAACTGCAATGCAATACTAAAAAGTCTTACAAAAACAAAGACGTCTGCAATATTGATTTAACAATCATTTGGCAAAATTCAGCAGTGCTCAATACATATTTGCAATACGCTTGCTACACACATTCGGTATGGCATTAATTGATACGGCCGAGCGATAATACTAAATATGTGCGGATGAACGTTCGGGAATAGCCGAACTATAGCCGTCGTGCTATCGAATAGCCGTCAATATTGCCGAATGTTTAAACCGAATCGCGACGATCGGAACCGAAGAAACTATCCAATCGGCACAAGCAGAACAAGTGTTGTGAGGCTTGCTACACACATGTTATATTCAGTTCGGCATTAATCGGCCTAGCCGGGTGGCAAAACCAAATATCAGTAGATGAACCCGATCGGCACAAGCCGAACAAGTGCAGTGTGGCTTGCTACACACATGTCATATTCAGTTCGGCATTAATCGGCCTAGCCGGGTGGCCAAACCAAATATGAGTAGATGAACCCGATCGGCACAAGCCGAACAAGTGAGTCAAGTGGTTTTGTTGTTCGACAAATATTGTACCGTACGTGCTGAACCAAATATGTATATAACAAGCCTCACGATGTATAAATAATATAATTCAGTGTGGTTTTCGCGAGTCCACTCAACTGTTGCTCCACATCGCTATCGATTAAAGGAAACGAGATACAAACGTACATTGTGTTAATTAAATATCCACATGTCTAATGTACTTTATCTTCCGTCCACATGTTTTATATAGATTATACTTCATAATGAAATCCTGCTGGTAATAAAAAACACAGAGGTTTGACGAAATTCAGTGACATTCATATGAGAAACTATAAAATGTTAGTCTATTAAGAAACATTTGAGGATGTCAGGTTTTCGAACAACTAACAGTACCCGCGTGCAATAAAAAGTTGAAACATAGAAAAGGGCGTCATCTTACGTCCTTTTCTATGTTTCAACTTTTTAATAATAAACGAGAAATCGTCACATAGGTGAAGGTAGACCACTAACACTGTCTTCTGATTGATTAGTAGTTTACATATAATCTGTCATAAGACCCATGACTCCGATTAATCACAGCTCTCTTAAAGGCTAGCGTAAGTCTCGCTCCCGCCCCCTCTTTTTGAAGACCAGCTTTAGATTCTAAAAGCTACTGTGACCCCAAGATCATTATCTTACGAACATGGAACAGCCACGCAACTCAATAATACTGCACCTATGACGTACATACAGGGTGATGACAACCACATTACAACGGTTGCCAAGTACAACGGGTGATAAGCATGTTTACTGCATGCCATATAAATTGTAACGAATTATGACCAATACGACGACGAAGATTAGAACAGAACGACAGGTCAGGAGTTGCCAAGTACTGGAGAACTTGTATAGGAAACGAATTGTGACACTTTGAAAAGATATTAATTGTAGTATAGTGGGAGTAATTGGTAAAGCCAGGTGATATATCTAAATGAGGATTACTTTTGTCAACATCGTTTTGGAACACATTTCAGTTTCCTTGTTATTTATTTACGTCTTTTCAGTAAGGTTATTAGCAAGTTGACAGTCTTGGTTTGGTAAAGTGCAAGGCAAAATGAGAAGAATAGTAAAAATGACAGTGGTATGTTATTAATCGCGTATGACCAGCAGGTTTTGATCGATCGATCAAGACATTAGTATACCACTATTATATCAAAAACAAACCTATATTTAAACGTATGAAGTATATACAAACTCAATAGTAAACGACATCATGTTGTAAGATTTGTATACATAGTAATAGTGTCTTTACCACGATCGTCGGAGCAAATTTTTTCTCACATTTACATGAAAAGCTAGTATGGATTAAACCAAGTACAGCGAAGGTCCGAACAAAATTTTGTCATTTTTACAAGAAAAGCTAGTATAGAATAGAATAGCGATATTTTTTTCACAAAGATAACTATCTATACTGTTATTTCCAAGGAAACCTTGTTTACAACTAAACAAAAATACAATCCGTAATACATATCGTATTGCAAATATGTAACAAACATTAGTCACTCTAATATTATCTCGTGGCCTCGGCGCGCACATTGCCAAAGTCATCGTCACATTAATACACGAACGCTTTCAGTTACTTACACCTGTTGGGAAAACGTACGAAAACAAACTGAATTTTGAAGGCGTCATTTATTGCTATTTAATCCGTATAGACAACGACTATAGGGTGTAACTATTAACATAAGTACTAAATGAATGATGTGACATAAATAAATCAAAATTTCTATCCAAATTCTGCTTCTTTTTCTTGTCGTATGGTTAGTGGTCAACCTAGTGTCGAAGTTGTGCAAGCCGCCTGAACATCTTTAACGTGGGTTAACGATTGTTAACTTAATAAACAACATCTGGGACTGACTTTTTACGTGCCCTCCGAAGCACGGAGACGCCCAGTTAAAATACCGTTATAATATACGTTGCTTAACCCACAGATCGTTTACCGACCGGTGAACGCAACTGGCAAATTCTACTGATTCTTTATGATAATAGAGCCACTGCCAGTTTACCAATTTTGTTTTGCATAAAACTTGTACTAGGTCATTGAACTTTATATGTGTTCTGGCTTATACGTGTATTAAAGGTCAGCAGATCGATACTGAATAATGGATTATAAATACGTTTAAATGAATTGTAAGAATATTACAATGTTACGCTAATTATAAACCATGCCATATTATTATCTAAAAGGGCACAAAGCACATTGCTAATACACAAGACATTTGCTTATTTAGAAATAACACAGATTCAATTATTTACTTACTTAAAGTCATTTCAAAGAAAGTCCGTACCTTAATCTTGAATAGAAAAGCACAAAACACATTCACTTAACTCAAACCATTGAAAGAGATGTTTTCAATACGTATCATTACGACCTGTATAGTAAGTAGTTTAAGCAGTACAGTTTACGACTCGCTTTCAATGTGAATTGAAGTTTGATTGAAAACGAAAACGATTCATTGCGAGTGAATAATTCAGTAGCGATTACATACGTTTGGTTGTTAAATAAAATGAGGCGTTTATATCGTAATTTATGATGATTAGTTTCATTTTAATAGATAAAGTGTATGGTAACAAGTTATGGAGTATGATTTGAAGATACGCAGTAATAATGACTCGAGTCAAGACTACAAAATCAGTTGTACTTTACAACTGAATATTTACACTTTAATGAGAGACTGCATTATAAAGAGGGTGAGTTTTGTAACAGTGTACAGATAGAGACAAGCGGTATTGTTGTTGAATGTCTGTCTCCGCGTTGACTGCGGTCAACTGTCGGTAAACGATCAGTTGTAGGAATCTACGGCGCGAAATGTTGATAAAAAGTCAGCTAATTTTGGCTTTAGCTTCGGATCCACGCTTCGGATGACACGTAAAATCATACCCAGAAGTCCTTTCAAAAGTCAGATATGAGAAAACGTAGATTGAAGGACTGAAATCCAAATTACATCCTGATCAAATTCCTATCAAAATCGGTCAAACGATACTCGATACATAACGAAATCAGATCAGCTTTACTAACGGGTCCATGGAACAAGTCATGATGTAATTACATTAGATTCTGAACAGATAATAAATAACAAGCTTCAATTAATAATAAACGGTTATAACTTATTAACAATGGTCATATTCAATTACTACGAGTATACAATTAAAACTGTTACAGTTTAAAATGGCTGCAGCTATGGTTGTCACGTACTTGTGCATTCGATATTTATTTACTCAATTTAGCCATCGTATAATAGAAAAATGTTTCAAGGGAAATCAGACAGATTTCATTGAATCTAATTTTACTTTAAAATAAGTTTACGTACTGTATTTTGTGAGCAATTAATGTTATTTTTGATTGACAACTACCGATGACGGCAATTAATTCTCCTTTTTGGTACTTCGTCTATTTGTATTAAATTGAACAAACTCATAATTAAATACAAAATAGAATACGACAAATCCACAGAAAACCAATTAAACCACACAAAAGGATATACAACGACTTTTACGGGTTATGACATTTCTTTAATTTCGTCAAAGACTTAGATATCACTGAATTTATAACGCTGCATGTTTTTCACCTAGTTAATTCAAGGAAAAATGCGCGTTCGCGTAAATTCCCACATAATATGAGTTTCAGCCCTAGAACCTCGGTAATAATATAACCAGCACAAGATATTATGTCAACAATGGGTTACATAAAGTTACGAAACGTTAAACAGTAATTACTCTATAATCGAATATGTACACGCCGTGAGCTAAACGTTAACCAACTGATCAATTACTGTAGTTATAGATTTTCTTGCATAATAGATTTCTTTTTGAGAGGTCAATGGCCGTGTTATTTGTGTATGGACCAATTATTAGATGTGCTATGTCATTGATATGATTGGGAAGAGAGTAAAGTGGAGTGAGATGATAAATGGAATAAGTCATAATGTAATGATGTTTAAAGAAATGTAAGTAATTTTATAGTTAATTACAATAATTGCTTTTGTAATAAGAATACACAACAATTATAAATGTACTAAGTCATTGAACTAACTAAGTACAAGCATTTAATTTGGACTTTGATAGTCACTCACAGATACACGTTATAAAATAACGTCACTCGCCGCGTCTGAGCGTCACCGTGCTCGCAAGAAACTGAAAATTAACTGAACGAATTTTAAAGATTGTATAAATTATGAACTCGGACACGGTGTAAAAAAATACACAAAAAAAAATCTATTTTTAACATCGTAACATGTGTTATATTGTCGTATAAGTATATAAACATGAAATAACAAGAGATTTGCTCTCGCCAACAGAATAACGCACGAGCACGGTCTAAATCTGTTGGTCTATAAATACGGACATCTGTCATAATTATGTGACAAATGTGTGTCAAGTTTACATACAATGTGGGACTACACTACTAATACGGGTAGTTGTAGTAGTATACATTTAATAAAAAGTTTTTTATTTATTTTACTTTAAACTAATATGCTGCTCCTTTGCCAATTAATGAATTTTGCAATTTGCTTCCTGTTGAAAGTACTTTTTTCAGGAATTGACGGTTCAAAAGCAAAGACCCGCCGGTAACTTTTAAAATTACATGCATAATAATAATTATGTGTATCGGTTGCTTTACCAGTGAAGAAAAGCATCGTGTAACCTTGCACGCTTAAAAGGTCTTTAAACGATTCTTGAAAAAATGCAACGTCCCCACCCCATATTTTATCCGGAAAGGCGGCTTAAATTCCTGATCCCATTCTGTGGATACTTCCATACCAGACTCATGTCCATTGTCTATCAATGGAACAATAATTAATAAATTTAACCCATTTCTGTCCCACTGCTGGGCAAGGGGACTTAATAAGGGAACAATACAACAATAATTGATCAAATTCAACTTCTGCTAAACCTACTGTTCGTAGTACTACCATCAAAGTTATTGAACAACAGGTGAATCAATTTCCTAACATTACGAATGACATGCAACACAAAACCTTTGACACGACATTCCTGCAGTTCTAATGCCTACATAGTATGCATTATCATCGTTTTAGTAAACACTTACTCACAGCTGTTCATTAAAGGTAAAGACAGACAATCGGTCATAAACGATCCGCTAATATCATTGTTATGGCAATTAGCACGCCGATAATAGACCTTTATCTTGCAACACATTAGTTAATGGTATACTGTTAATTTTATTAGCAATATCTCTGCTCTTTTTAATTTTGATAGCAGTTGTCTTAGTTTAAGAAGATTGGCCGTGAGTTTCTTGCTAGCTCTTCTCATAAGGCTTTACCCCCTTTCCAAACTAGTAGTAGATTCAGTTATTGTAACGACTATCATAAGTGTCAATATCACTACATAGTATAAAACAAAGTCGCCCATTTTGTCTGTAGTCCCTTCGTATGCATAAAACTTTAAAACTACGCAACCGATTTTGATGCGGTTTTCACTAATAGAAAGAGTATTTTCTCCGACAGGTTTTTATATATAATTGAAATACATTGAAACTATATTAGCTGAGTTATAGCGATTTATGTCCAAGAAGTCAGAAAAAAAATCTAATTGAAGATTGCATTTGTGCGTGCGCCGCTTATACCGTTGGATACAAGTAAGAACAATGTATAGCAAAAACATTGGTCTTTATTAGTTCTACAAAAAAGTCCGCGATGACATATATCCAGCTTTTTTATTTAAGTCACAAAAACTACTTTTCTGTATTAAAAAAACATTTAATTCGTTGGGTGATGTTTAACTGGTGATATAACCAATAATACATATATCCTTATCAAAATAAGTAAGTTCATCATCACGAGCATTTAATTTAGATTATTTTTGCAGTTTACAGTGTGTTATTTAGACATATAGTTTAGGAGATATCACGATATTAGTATTACGGCACGGTACGGGCTGGCCGTTTGAGAAAAATAAAACGTGCTTTTCAGCGCGACAACAATAATTGTATGATAATAGTAGGTATTGTATTCTAAGGTTAGTATTTATTATATTAATAATACAAAATATATTCAGTGTTAGATAGCCCTTTTATCGAAAATAGCTATAGGCTATATTATTATATCATCAAGCTACGACTAAAAGGAGCAGAATACCAGTAAAAAATGTTATAAAAACGGAAAAAAAATTGACGCATTCTCTCTTATGTTACGCAAGCGAAGTTGCGCGGGTCAGCTAGTTTGACCTAAATGATTTGATTTTGATTGGTTGCCAAGGGAATTATCAATTTTGCACTTTTTAGGTATTCAGCAAACAAGTTTCAGGTTATGTTTTCGTGGACAGTAATAAGCCAGCTATATTTTTGTACAGGCTACATTTTTCATTCGGTTATCTAAACGAGAAAGTTTATTGGCAAGGTGGACTATATTACGGAGAAAGACCTGGAATATAAACCAATATCACTCTGCCAAATTTCAACTAAATTACTTCAGTAGTATTGCAGTGAATAGGATCATATAGCTACTTTCGCTTTCATAATGCTATTACAGATGAATATGAGTATATAAAAGGATAATAAATAAAGCTGTTGAACAGCGGCTACCTTTTACAGAATGAGAGTAAGCTAGATTCTGAATCCGATACCTTGGACAAAAGCTAAAAACTTTTCCTTCTTAAAGAAACTGTTAAGGACTCTCTCATGCAGACAATGTAAGAAAAATGTTACACAGGGGTATGAATAATACCACCATAATAAAAGCACCTTTTACCGTATGTATAACAAAACGTGAGACAACATCACGTTATTCTATGCCCAAATAAACCCTAAATCAACTCATTACTATTGACATTGTAAACAGTAATTGCCACGTAAACGAGATAAATCAGCATTGTTAGTGGCTGTGTATAATAATGGCGGAATGCCAAGGTATTGTGAGTATGCACCTGATGGCCGGTGCACATGGTCCAATGATAACATCGTTAGTAATGAGATATCGTGAGAGTATGAGTTCAATATCATTGAATGATTGTGTGTGGATGTGTTTATAAACTGAGACGATTTATAGGCAGTCGGTCCGCTTTAAGGGTTTGCATATGATTTGTCAATGTGCATTGCTGTAATGGATTTTTTCATAACAATTTTATGGCTTTTGCATGCGATTCCAAAAGTTCTTAGTGCTCCTCTACACTTCCTAAGGAATCTTCATACAAAAGTTCTACGCTCAGTAGTTTTGGCTGTGCGTTGTCCAATGTCCACTCAATAATGGCAGTTAAGAAATGTGAATACGCGCGTACTCGTGTCTGTATGGTCGTTAATAAATGTATAGTTAAGACAATTACAAACTCAGTCACATTAAAAAGAGCTTGTAGCTATGGCTGAAGCTAGAAAATATGATAAAGGAAAAAAAAGTGAGAAGTGGTTTTAAACATTTTCGTAAATGTTGCCTGTCAATCCGGACTCATTATTACCCATCGCCCGCATATATGGATCCTCTACTAAGTAAAAGTGAAGACGTGTGGAGTAAGTAATGTTAAAAACCACGTATAAATAAATACTTTATTACACACGGTCGTAGCAAAAGTAAACAATTTTTTACACCCATACAAACAAAAAACAAAATGTCGGTTATTGATGTTCATAACTGTAGGCTAACGGTGCGCAACGGAAAACGAAAGTGGCCTCTAAATAAACGCTAAGCAAGAGGCACTCGAATTTGATCGCTAACAATGATACATCGATGACGTATTAATGATCTTGGAACTGGGTTAAAGAAAGTGCATTTCGATTTACTCTGAGATAATACATTGAGGCTGGATATTTTTAGACGTTGAAATAAAGTAGAAGGTTCTAAAGTCACGATGTTTACTTGAAGTATTGAAATTCGTCGTTATTAAAAACAATGAAAATATTAAGTGAGTAGACGACATGTTTCAGCTCAAAGCGTGTTAAGGGTATTAATTAGACTCATAACTTTTAAACTCTCGCGTTGCATGTTTAATGTATAATAGAATACGGGAATTAACGCGAACACGCATTTTACCTTAAAATGTCTAACGTTTCGGCGTAGGTTGCACTCGCCGTGGTCCCAGGCTGACTGGATTATTTTTATTCTGATATTCTGGATTATTGGCTGATTAATTAGACTTATGTTTTTTCAAACAGTCGCTCTGCCAGACGTCGAAAGTCTCTGGGAAACTTACTTTTAACTGGAAAATCAAAGGGAAATTAGGCAGTTGTGGGGATTCAGCTTAATAGAATAGGAATCAGGGATAAAGGTGAGGACGGGACTGTAGGACACTGCAGCAGTAGGGAATGATTGGAATAGACGTTAAGCTAATTATATAGATAACTTTACGGGGAATAATATAGACTATATATGTTTTTTCCTTGTGAGCCACAGACAACATCGTTTTTACACAAAAATACAGGATAGTGGAAGTCTTTAAAATATGATATGCAGTAAAAACAATTAACCTAGCTTTACATACTACTAAATCAATTTTGAAGATGCCTTTGTAAACATCGGCTTTGATCTTAATCTTTACTGTTACGTGTTTACAGTGAGAGTAAATTTTAATAGTGTCAGTGATTTCTCGGTTTTTCTTGTTATCAGTACTTTTAGTTATTTCAAAAAGATAGTCTTCACTTTGGTTGAAAAGGACTTTGTAGTGTGTGACAGCGAATAGAAAACGAAAAAAGTACTTAAAGGTGAACTAGATTATATGGGATGTTCATCCTACTAATATTATAAATCCGAATATTTATAAGGATAGATGTAGGTAAGTTTGTTATTTTCTTTAGTCCTTCAAGCCTGTCTCATACGGACATTTTGAACTATAATAAATCTAGAATATAAACAAATATACAACTATTTATACAAAATAGTTGTGATATTTTCAAAACATCACGCCACACTAAAGCTTTTAACAAAACGTGACTAGTCTGAGCCGTTTGCATGAGAAATAGTGTTTTGATGAAATTCTGTGGGCGCAAAAACTCACATCACTTATATCAAATAGCTGAGAATATAAATTGTCTTGAATTGTGTCTGGTGGGAAAATTCCTGTGAAATATTTTCAGGTCACGTGTGAAAAACAAAATCATTTTGGTTAAGGTTATGCTGATATTAAGATATTTTTTGGTTGATTAGATTCTTCATGTTTTTTATTGGTAAAGCGTAGTTGATTGAGATCTAGGCGAAAATAAAGTAAAGTTCTAATATAACTTTACTTCACCTATAACGAATAAATAAAAAGGGTAATTTATCAATCAGTTCATTAAACTTTGCGTGTGAGTTTTGAATAATGTTCAAGAAAAAACAACAAAAATGGATTTTTATTATTGTTTACTTTAACGCTCAATTAACATCATTTTTTTTAATTGTAGACATAGTACGATAAAAAAAAAATATTGGTACGCAATTTCCTTTCCAAAAATGGTAAATTCAGTAATTTTCCTGGGCGCGTACGCGGTCTAGTTAGCATTAAATTCATCAAGTTGTAAGCAAAAACGTGATTGATATCGTAGTGGTATTAATGGTAGATATTCAGAATAGCGGCATAGACACCTGGGTGTGATAGAAAGTGGAATAAGAAGCCCTTCGACTTTTTACATATAACTAATGAATATATACTACAAAACGGGTCTTGAGCCCATTAATGTCTAACTGCTGGGCAAGGGTCTCCTCCCGGAATGAAGAAGGGGTAAGGTCTCGAGTCCACAAGCTGACCAAGTGGGAGTTAAACGGAGGTTAAACGTATGGTATATCCCCACGTTGTTTTCCGTTTCAAACACGTTTACATTATTTAACATATTATAGAAAATACTTTTTAAAAATTATTCTGCGTTAAGCCAGTAATGCCTATATGAGCCTTAAAACTGTATTTTAGCATAATGTTACCAGCAAAATTATGAGAAAATATAAACCGTTTTTACGAGTATGCACTCGTGAGGTGAATTACGCATAAAACATTCAATGAGACGTCGAATTTGCGTTTAAAATTTCGTATAAGTACATTTCAAGGTTATAATACAATCGATCGGATGTGCGCAGTATCCGATGGGCTGAGTATCGATAAACAAAAATTTATATAAAACATTTGGAGGAAAAAGTTTTACAACTAATCTGGATCTTCATATACGTACGAAGGATTTGCTCGCGTTAATATCAATGTGGGGACCAGTTTTACTGCTTATGAGTGATGTGATGCTTAAATAAGGGTGAAAACACTGGCATCTGTAACACAGCTTCGGCTAGCATAGATGTCAGGACAATGTATGGATATTGTAACAGATTTTATGTCCATAAAATATTTGTTTTTATGCTTACGTGGTCAAGTTACCGGTAACCGTTTATAAGGTGTAATTATGACAATTGTTTTTATTGATACGCATTCAAGAAGTGGTGAAACCGGTCGCTATATGAAGCAAGGGAAGTTTGTAAGATCGTACCAATGGGCGTTATTTCTTCCTCTCTGTCTCTGCCTACCTCTTCGGGAAAAAGGCGTGATTTTATGTATGTATACAATTAGTCGAGCACTTTGCTTGCAGATGGGGCATCTCAATAATATTATATTCTATTTTAAGCACCGGTATTCTTATCAGAGGCATCAAGCAATAACCAAGGTTACTACGCATTATCAACATGAATGGTGATAATTATCTCAACATACAACTTATCACGCAACTGATTCAACAACACGTGTCTGTTACATATCATATCTACTAGGTCTTCTTTCTACGTGCTTACTATACTCTCTATGTTTTCGTAAACAAGAGGGATTTTCTTGAATTCGTAATCATATAGTCACTTGAATACTTCACTATGTAAAATAAGCTTGATATCTACCTTTTAGGCTTAATGCCTCCCTCAATTTGGGACGAGACATTTGCCCAGAAGTGAGACAGCAATGGGTAAAAATTTAAAAACCTATTCGAGTTTTTTTTTCATGTGATCAGGGTTAGATTTGTTTTTTATAGAATCAAAGACTTAATAAGATTTTCTTTATTATTTGTTAACAGAGTTTATTTGTAAAACTGCGAAACCAAAACCAAAGATATAAACAAGAAAGGAATACACAAAATTAAATATTCTTTCAGCAGCAGAAAGCTATATTCCTATATTAACAATAATTGGGATAATATTTATAACACGCAAAGTTGTAGAGCTGTTAATATAAATATCAGCCCGGAAAAACAATTTTATTTACATCGATCACACCAAATGAAACGTTTCAAGGTTAAAGCATGGTGTTGATTGAAATCAGCGCACGTCGGTAAAAGTAATCATTGCGGGGAAAATCAATTCAACACGCGGCCCCTAACGGCTAGATACACTTACACGATCATATTTACATAATATCATCGCCTATGTAGATAGGATCCATTAAAGATCATTATAAGGCTAAAGAAGTGTGCAAAACTATGTTTTTGTACGATCAGCTGATTATTGCTTGCGTTTTATATACATAGGTTTGCGACAAGGTCTCTGCTACGACAAAAGCTGTTTTTTAAATTGTTTGTACATAATTATTACGGAAATAATTAAACGTATAAAACTTCAGCAGATACATTATAGAATGAATGGATTTTGAAGTAAGAAGAAACAAAAAATTCTCAAGTTATCTGTCCGAATAACCTAAACGTAACTTTATATTACGATTAAAGTTGTTCGGCAAAGGTGAATAGTCTATGATCCATTTAATCTCCGTGTGATATTAGATAACATACTAAGCAGTGGATTGAATTAGTCTGTGCATGATGATAAGGGTTACCGAGGGATCAGGATTTACTCGGGAAGAGTTTCCAAGCGGACGAAGTTGCGGGCGGCCTCTAGTATAATATAATAAATAAGTAAGGACATAGTTTTATGAATTTGAAGCATGTAAATCTACCTGACATTCAAAGAGCTATGTGCAAACTATGCGGGCGATGTCAAGACCGATCGATGGTTAAAAATACAACCGCGAATATGCGTGTGTCAACGTACGTGGTGCTCGAAATAGAGGGCCCACGGTTCATTCTAAAATAACTCTAGGGTTACACACAAAACCGGGGAAAGTTGAGGGAAATTTCCTTCAACGTCATAAAGCGTATCGAGGAAATTCTACAAGGTAGGGTAATAAAGCTAGAGTATTTTGTCTATTTGAATTTAACATGAATGTCGCACTGCTGGGCAGGGGTCTCCTCCCGTAATGAGGAAGGGGGTTAGGCCTTGAGTCCACCATGCTGGCCAAGTGCGGGTTGTGGATTTTGCACTTTCATAACCCAACAGCTAAAGAAAGTGTTAGTGTTCTAAAGAACACCTACCATGCTAGGTCGCAACACGATATATTCTTTCACCGTTGGAGCAAGTGATAGTTATTTCTAATTTAATTTGAACATAAACCTGTGAAATACGTTTGATACATTTATCTACGGTAACGAACAGATACAATTTTCGTTCATGCAATATTCTAAAGAGGAGTTGGGCTAAGGGAATTTAAGCTCGACGAGGGTTCATGACAGGAAGCAGCCATACAAGCGACAGAAACAGATCGCGTGACGACATCTGCTTCATGAATGATGAATGAAAGAGATGAATTATAATAGACGGTTACTCTGTTGTTTGTCAGTTACGCTTTTAATAAAAATGTCATTCCTTAATTAATTTTAAACAGTTTTATCCAAAATGTGATGGATTCACGTTTTCTTATGCAAAGAGAATAAAGCATACAAGAGATTCTATTTTGCGAATATCTGACAATATTTAACTAAGCAACAAACTATAATATTGGACGTAAACTTCTTATTACAGCTTATTAACTCATAAATACTGTATAACTTAGTCATCTGTCTGCTGCATTTATATAGTCGTTTGAACAGATGGGCGGACCATATGCATATGCGATTACATTTTAGCATTGAAGCTGTCTCGCCTTATATATCACTTGCAACTATACTGAAATATACTTGAATATTTAGTATATATGTTTTATAATCAGAATCGATATATTTTAGTCCTGGATTAATATGATTTGTCAGTTGATGAAGTATATTAATGTAAAATATAGTATTTACTAGTAGTCAATTAGAAGTAATTAACATAGTAATTAGTAGCTAACTCTTTATTTATCGTCATCTTTCTAAGGCGACAGGATAAGTTAGAAATCGTGGAAGTATTTGCCCAGCAACGGAGCGACATAGTAGCGTCAACTATGTCTAAGTCATTTTTATTTTATCATAACATAAGTTTTAGCTTTCAATTAACCATTTTTATTCCTGACTGTATATTTGACCGTGTCAATATTTGACATAAATGAATAAATGATTTGATTTTGATTATATTGCTTGCCGCCATATGTTCCTTTTTAGCCTACAAAGACTGCGTAGTATCATCAGTCTCCGATAAGCATAAGGCGACAGAATCAATCGTAACCCCGCGCCACGCAAGGTCAACGAACAGAGATTATGTCTAAAATTATGCGGGTTTGACAAACCACGCCTACCAGTAACAGGGCTGCTGCTTACATAGTAACTAGGTATTTAGTAATCTGTACTGCTATTTACAGCTATGATAGGATATGATGACATCGCAAAACATTAAGATTTGAATTCTCATCATGGCTTGAAGATGAGTTGATGTTTCATGATTACATTTTGAGTATGAGTTTTCAGTTACTAAGCCGAATTTTACGAAACTACATAAATAAATCTCTCTTTTTTATTAAATTTATTGGCAGGGCCTTTAGCCAACAAATGGCTATGTCGGCTTCATGGGGAAACTTAAACTATTACGTATTATACAATAAAACACAACAAGAAAACAACTGAAATATACGATTAAAGCGATCAAAATTCGTGTTATAAATCATAACAGCACAATTTTTTACACACGGAAGCAAGTTAACGTAACTATTTCAAGGTAATTAATAAAATGATCAAACAACGCACCGGACATTACCGGACGTCCTTCTAACTAGAACAGAGTCATAAAACTAGTGAAGAATGGCAGCCCTACTGACGTCATAGACGTTTTATTTAACGGGACATCTAGTGACGGTTAAGTCCAACGATTGGGCGCTGTCCCCATAACGTATAGACAAACGAAGAACGTCGATTTAGGGGCTGTAGGTAAAATGTAGGTTTAAGAGTTATGAGACAAGCACAGGATCGTAGAAAATGGCGAACTGATGGAGTGGTCTCTACTCAACAGTGGGTAAAAATGGGCTAAATAGAGAGATAGAAGAGGGATAGGATTATATGTAGTACCTACTTAATTTTTAGATTAATAGATGATGTTGTAAGTCAAACAGACAATAAGATTTTAATGTGAGTTATTTCTCCCATATTGAGGTGAATAAAATGTCATGATCTTTCTTCATAGAAATGGTCAGTTAGTGTTTTAGCAATTGAAAAGATCTCATTGATTACGTTTTTGATGGGCGTGTATTCTTATCAACGTGTGGTGTTTTCAAAAGCCCTATGTTAATGTTTTATTTTTACTACACGGGACATCAGCTATCGACATCTGGCGTGTCTCCTTCGCGCTCTAGTTGTCAAAAATGGTGGGCAGAGCTCCAAAATGTCAGGTATATTAAATGACAGCCCTTGAACTCGTAACATGGAAAACTGACAGTTGTGACCTAATTCTTTTATGATTTCCGAAAGATAGTTTTGAGAAGATATTGTGTTAAAACATAGCTTATAGTCAGAAAAGACGATTAATTACAAAAAAATTAAGATAAATTATGATATTCATGGTTATATTTGCGAAGAAAGCTCATGACTTTATATAAGATTGCAAGACAAATCTACTAACCATACGAAAACAAACGTAGACCATCCAAAAATACATCATTTACAGCTACACTATTTTTTCTATCATAACAATAATGTCATATGTTTCAACTGAGAGCACAGACATTCAAATAACTGTTTTTATAACAATAGTACTGTTTTTTGTCACACAAACTATAAGGCTACTTGCTACACATATTTCGTTCGGCACTTTTGATTCTGCAATATTTGTCGAATAACAAAACCTGCTCGACTCACTTGCTCGGCTTATGCCGATCGGGTTGATCTATACATATTCGGTTCAATACGTTCGATTCGGCAATATTTATCGAACAACAAAACTTGCTCGACTCATTTGTTCGACTTGTGCCGATTGGGCTCATCTACACGGTTTTGCCGCCCGGCTAAGCCTTAGACGCTCTGCACACTGCACCGCACCCCAACACGTAGCGCGGGACGGCAGATTTTACCATTGTGTGCAAGTATCTCAATTTATAAAGAAATCACGCCTAGCATAACACACTGCCGACTCAGAAATGCCCGGTAAAATGCCATAGCAAAAATCTGCCATCCCGGGCTATGCGACGGGGCGCAGTGCAGTGGGTGGAGCGCCTTATAGTCTCGTTCCGAATATTTGTGTCACAGCCTAACACAATTTTTTATATCTAGATAGTGTGCAATGGCCAAGCCTTCTTCAGTCAGTGGCCCAGTAGATAAGATAGAAGGTATCTTCTAAGAGATTAGTGCAGTAAAACTTTATTATCTTTGGTAACTGATTCACAAGATTATCTACCAATGTTTGTATTGGTGTTAGTCATGGAAGAAATTCGTAAGTTTTGTACGAGTTTATTATACTACAAATTGGAAAGGACTATGGGATTAACTGAAACTAAAATCTGTGAACTACAATGTTTCTAACACAGGTTAATATTTAATATTTGAGAAGTTTCTAGTAAATGATGTATGGAGAATCTTTCCTCAAATAAAATTGCTTTTAGACAATGTGAAAATCAAGCCTAGAATAAATAAGACTAGTAAAGTATCTATAGGACCAATTGTTACACTTAGAAGAGAAGTGTAGTAGTGATTATGAATTAGTCTAATAAGAATAATTAATCACAAATATGGACAAAATGGTGTTCATAATCATGAAATTAGAAGTATAACAGATACTAACAAGATTTCTATTCAAGATAAAGATTAAGTAAGCAGTTTTCACTATCTATACAAGTAAATCTTAATGAACATAGTATTCAATCAATATGATAAGATAAGGCTTGCATGCCATCATTAAAGTGATTAGGCCTAAGCATCATTACTTTGGTTTTGTATTAGATTAGAAAGATAATGTCTTAAGTCATGTGGAGCTTAGGATTATGACTTGAAATATAATAGAAATAGTATTCCTAGTGATATGTGTTAGGCAGAGGCCATTGCCAGGCAATGGGAAACTCAATTGGACTAAAAGAATGTGATAGATGACTAAATATAATATCTGTATAATTTTGCTTTAAGAAAATTACTTTTGTAGTTAGATACTGGTTGTTAATAATTGATGAGGCAGTTAATTATAAAGTAAGAAAGATTTATTGTTTTATTATAAAATTTACAGCAGGCTGAGTTAAAAATGATAATGAAGAATATAAACCCAGTGAAGGCCAACAGAATCATTCAACGGAACGGTGCACTTTCACTGCTCCATAAAAACATTACAAAATGACTTACCCATCTGTGGTCACAGAGTTCAGTGACAGGGTGTCCGGGAACGTCATCTCATGCTCCTCATTTTCAGCGCCTTTCTTCGTGTCCTCAACCAACTGCGCTTCAGGACTATCCTCTGGACCCACTTCTCGATCACTGACCCCGGCTTTCTGACTGACATTATGCAGCCCCGATAAATCAACCTTTGCTTCCACACCGCCCTCGCCTTGGAGAGCTTCCGAAACCACCAAAATGAAGAGAGCACAACTGTGAACAACAGTTTTCATGAAACAGCTGCGTGGACACAAGACCTACCAGTTACTGCAGATTTTTCCATTATAACTTACCTGGAAAGCACTGAAATTGTCAGCAGCGACGTGTAGATAACACATAAACCACCCTTCATCGTAATATTAGTGAAATATCCACAGTCCATATCATTTTGTGCGTAAAATTAACACATTTTCACGACTCCTCCAAAGTTACTAATAAAAACCGAATAAAGTCACTGATCACACTTAACACGGTCACAGCTAACACATTTTGAGATAGGAAATATGATAAAAAAAATTAGCAGCCGTCGCTAAACGGATAAAAATGTGGGAACGAACTTTTGCTCAATTTTACTACAAAATCGAATCGTGTAATTTGACAATTACCAAAATGTTGTTCTCATTGTCACACTAAGAATCCTTAAGTCCTATTGGCTACATAAAGAATTTGAAATCGATTCTAAAATTTTAACCAATCGCGTGTAAACATTTAATGCAATAGCTACGTTTTTATTGGCGTGTGCAAAATTCGCCCTGAAAGCGTTTCGTTATACATTGTATTTACAAGAAGTTTATTTTTGTAATGCAATATGAAGCGTACATCCTAGCAAAGAAAGCATAATAATTAGAAATTTAAACTGTTTATTTTAACAATTTAAGAATTTCGGTTCGTAAATATTTCTATAATCGTAAAACAAATAGATTCAAAAAAATATTTTTAAAACGTATACAACGGAACGTGCCTACTAAGAACGCCTCAATATTTTGACAAATGGCAAATCGACTAAAGTGTAAATGATTCTTGAGTATGAAATAGACTAAAAAGCTACACGCTATTTATTATCAAAATATTTGAATATAACAACCGGCGTAATACCTTTTCTGGTCTTCGATAATGCCTTGATCATAATTTGCGTAATCAAAGTGGCAAGAAACATCTACTGCAGCTTCAAAGAGATTATTTTACGCTTTTAGTCTTACTACATCAGGGCTTTTAGTAATACGACGTAGTCGACTATTTGGGCACATCATTATACCGCAGTAGTAGCAGCTGTCATTGACGTCAACAGGCTTTCATCAAATTCGTTCGTCGGTTCAGAATAAATTCGAAAAATGGAAGCTTTATTCGCACTCCCGTTCACAGTTCTAGAGATTCCTAATATTAAAATTAAAAAACCGACATGGCTTCAACCTCCGTCCGCTATGACCACATTTTCATTGGTTTTGCTTTCGTACTTTTTGGTGACCGGAGGTTAGGAGCTTGTTTTCATGTAATTCTAATGATTATCTTATTGGATTTGGTGTTGAGTGGTTCTTATTTGTGTTTTCTTTTGTAGGGATAATATATGACGTGATTGTGGAGCCGCCGAGCGTGGGATCGACGACGGACGAACATGGGCACAGTAGGCCGGTAGCCTTTATGCCGAACCGTGTAAACGGGCAATACATCATGGAAGGGTTGGCGTCAAGCTTCCTGTTTTCTCTGGGGGGCGTTGGGTTCATCATATTGGACCGTACACACAATCCCTCCACTCCTAAACTGAACAGAATTCTTCTTATATCAGTTGCTTTCCTTTGTATCATAGTATCTTTCTTCACTACTTGGATATTCATGAGGATGAAGTTGCCAGGCTATCTACAGAATTGATTGTTTACTAATGTAGAGTAAGCAAAGTCTCAAACTGTTTTTTTAATAAGTTTATGTAATAAATATTTTTTATATTCCTTTCATCATTGTTTTATTTCAACTTCTAAAAATTACTTGTTGAATTGAATTGACTTGATGAATATGTAGAAGTAAACAGCTAACTTTGTGATCTGTAAAATTTGGTATTTATGACAATGATAACAAAAAAATATTTGCTTATATCAACAGGATTAAAGTAAACATTAAATAGAAGAAACATAATTTTAATACTTCAATATATTTGGCATTCCAGAAAACTGCTCTAGGAAAAACACAATAAATCATCTAAATTATCACATTACACAAAAACATTGATTGTAAACAAGAGATTCACAATACATAGAATATTTTTATAAATAAAAAATATTACAAAAATTATGAGGAAGACATCATAAATGCATTACTTAAAAGCTATAGATCTAGTAATCATAAACTATTACATTATAAAAATGATAAAAAATAACACCAATTAATTACTGTAATAATATCTAAGGAGTTTCATTCATATAAAGTACTTTGAGACAATGTTTGAGACTTACAACCTTAACATAAAGCTGGACTTGATGTTATTTCAACATCATCAATTAATTTACTAGAAAAATTATTCAGGAGTCATTTCAGCTTTTGTATCTAGTTTTGTGCATGTTCATTTGTTTGAATAATAAATAGATTCAGACAGTATTATTAAAAAGACATTTGGAACTTAATTGTCCACTACATAAATGTTCTGTCATGTAACAAACCCATAAGAATTTCCATTCATAATAAATTTATAATTACACCTTACTTTTGTATCATGTGCCACACTGTTTGCTGTCTCTTATTTTTTCATAGCATTTTGAAAATTGTAGCTAAATAATGCATAGATTCAGACCAATTCAGATGCTACTATTAATAGGACAGTTGGAATATTGTATTGTCCACTACAAAAAGGTACATAACTTTATATGTATTGTTACTATTCAGTATGATCAATTTATAATTACATTACTTTTGTATCATAAGTTTGTGCCACACTGTTTGCTGTCTCATATTTTTCACTAAGGATTTTGAAAATTGTAGCTATATTTCGATTAGACATTCCATAGTAAAATAATGAATACCATTCTAGCTCAATGTGGTAAACAAATCTTACAACATTTTAGTTTAATTAAATTGAAGAGATACCTGTTATTATTAAGTTGATAATATTTATCTGAGTAAGGAGTGTAAAGCTTCTGTTTCAATCAGTGTTCCACTGTCTGGCACAAAAGCCTTCCTTGTAGACCGCTAGAGCAGGGGTTCCCAACCTTTCCTGAGTCCCACTTTTATATTATTACTGTTAGCAGGGACCATTATGTACTTATATTAAAAATAAAGTGTAATAACCATCCCGAAAATTTTAAAGTAATTCATGGACCATATTTTGACTTTCATGGACCACTGGTTGGGAACCACTGTTCTACAGCCTTCTGTAAATCTAATCTGAAAATTCTGGACACATTCCTAAAGGGTTGGCCAGTGAAAGCAAGTACAATTTTCATAGGTAGGTATAGGTACATATTATTATCACACCTGTTATACCCAAAAGTAGAGGTGTTAAAATCTTTTATATAATAACTGAGTTGCCATATCAAGCTAGCATTATGTTACAATACAAACACTAAGATATAAAAAGGTTTTACATATTGAGTTGCATATTTACTATACTTATTGACAATGTACAAACTATTTGAGATGCTCCGTTGAGTATTTCGTTGCAGATCTTCTTGTTACAACCTTATTCTAAATGCACTGTAAACATAAATGAAACACAAATTAATAAAAAGCCATGTTTAGATATTTGGGAGTGTGGAGACTTGAGCTTGAGGATAACAGAAATATCAAGTTAAATCTGGTAGCAGAGTACCAGTGAAAAATGTTACAAAAACGGGGAAAATTTTGACCCATTCTCTCTTATGTGACGCCAGCGAAGTTGCGCGAGTCAGCTAGTAGTTGGATAAAGGAAATCAAAGGTAATGTTACAAATATTTGAATGAGGAAAGGAGATTAATATTAAATTTTATCACCATACTTAACATGAAATTTGATTCATATTGGCACATTTTCAGAGTTAATTTCACAACTGATAAGCCAGCTGAATCATGCAATGACTGGATGAATCTAATGCCATATTGTTAAAATTTTGTAAAATATTCAAGTTTTTAAATAAGGCTAAGGTTCTATTATACCTGGATTACAAATTGAAAACAGATAAATCAATAACCTGTACTGTACCAATAAGAAACTCATAATCATATGGTTAATTGACAATCCAGTCTACAGAACTTATAGCCTTATAATTTGCTCACTGTTCCAAATATAGAATATCAGTTAAGATAGTCAATAAATCTACAATTTTCTTCAATACTCACTGGCAAAAGTCAGAACTCTTATCAATGATGTGTTCAAACTCGGCAAAAGACAATGCTCCATCGTCATCTAAGTCAGCCTCTTCCAGTACATTCTGCACCAACTGCTGGATCTCTGCATCACAGAGCTTCAGTTCAGGACCACACAATCTCTCTATCACTTCTCGCAGGTCTGATACACCGATCATGTCATCACCATCAAAATCTGAAAATGATTTAACCATACTCTTTTCAACTGTTGCCATATGATTCATTTTACATGCTATCAATATGGCTCAATGATATTTCTCCCATAATACTGACCTTCACAACTACATCTTCCTAGCACTATATACCAGGTTACTCTGTTTAGTGTAATACATTATTTTATAAAAAAAATATCTAACTATTTATTTCCTAAGTACCTACATAAACTCTGTTAATAAAACATAAGTACTATTGAAAAACAAAACTTGTCGAAAAATTTAAGTTACTAGTAACTATCTTATAACTGGTACACTTATGTTAATTCTTCCTCTTATGAACTACCTAGCATACTTCATCAATAGAACAAAGTATACTCACCAAATATCCTGAAAGCATGTTCTGCCTTCACAGCTTTAGGTGCCATCTCGCTAAACACAGACATCATATCCAGAAAGTCTTCAAAAGTGCAATCCCCATCGTTACTAGAGCTGAACACTTTACATATTCTATCTCTGAATGGATTCACTCTTAATTCTGGATACTGTAGGATCTTCGTCATTGGTAACTTGGCGTTTTTATTGTGACCTACTTTCTCAGGAGCTAATGCTTTGAATTTCTGGTGAGCACTGAAAGAAAAAATATACGTATAAAACACTTTATTTGGCTTGTAACAATAGACATTGAAATTTACATAGGTATTAGTTACATAAAAGGTAAAACCAAAAAAGGTATACACATAGATTGAGGTGTGAGTAATGATGAATGACAGGAACAGGAGTGCCTAAGTAGATGAAAAAATGTTTATTATATCTAAGATTATCCACTTATTTTACAGTGAAAAGTTTTTATACAGTAACTGATCGAATATATTTCATACGAATTGTAATTTGAGGTTTATAATTTTGGTTTTGTAATAAGAATAAGACATTGTTCGTGGGATATTAATTTAACTTTGGGTATATGACTAGTCGTTTTCTTACTTTATTAAAACTGAATCACTAGAGGAAATGGTTGAAATTACTTACTATAATACTTCCTTCTTCGTAAAATATGTGAGATCCTGAAATTAACGAGGATTTTATTAGTCATAGACGAGGGACAACAAAAAACACACAAATATTTTGCTATTACCTCGTAATCCTGAAGTTCTTCTTCAGTGAATTGGCTTTTGCCTTGGCCCATGATGATTATTTGATAATTATGAGTTTATAAGTATGAGTCTTATAAAATTAATGTAATTTTAAATGTTAATGTAAACAAACAATGATAAAACCTAGGCCTATGATCAAACATGGAGAGTGTGAGGGGGGAGGGGATAGTCTGTGCCATTAACGTCAGTTTGAAGTTTGCGTTTTGTTGTTGCACTGAATATGAGTAACTCGTTTGTAATATTTTAAACTTGTCGATTTATTTATTTTCACTAGTCGTCATCATTTTTCTCTACCATGGTATCTAAAAATAATAAACAGATTTAAGCAATCACTAATTCATAAGAAGAAAACGATTTCCACGAACCAATCATATGGGATTTACCGTTATTTTGGTTTCTCGAAATAAATATGGAACCTTTCTTGTATGGACCACCAGGTATAAGCTCGCAGAGAATAGGATAGCTAGCCTTGCACGGTGCTGATCGCCAAGTTCTTTGTCGTGTGATTAGCACGCAATCAAACTTGTTGCGATACCTTCTTGGATGACCGGGGGCCCAAGCACGATACGTGGTGCATTCAAGGGAGTCACCTGAAGATGAGTTATTGCAATTACACTTCAATATTTATTTATTTCATTTTGCTGAATCTTTAGTTAAGTAAATGGTTATTTTAGAGACTTACCAGTAGAACTAACAAAACCGCTTCCATTCTTGCTCCGGAGCCCTACAAAGGCTGCATCAACGCTCGCTCCAGCTAGTAATTGCGCAAGTGCATCAGTACGCTGTTCGCTTAAAATGTCGGCAGGCGCTGCGGTGATGTTCTTACATTCCCGCGCTGCTAGCGTGTAGTTCTGTTTCTTAGTTATCAGGTAGAACATTCCTATTGCCGGTACACAGGTGGAATTTACGTGCGCTGAAATAAAATAGTAAAGTTCTCCGTTAGGTAAGTATGGATTATTACGGATTTCATGTAGGTTTTCAGTTCCACTCTAATTTGATTCATTTTCATAACGTAAGGGGTGCAAACTTATCTTTCTGCAGTATACGAACCTAAATAAGCGGTGATGAATTTTGATACAAGACTATTATATACCAATTATATTTTTTTAATTATTAAGAACAACCAGAAATTCTTGCAACTTGGATATTTATCGTTCCCAATATAAAACTTTGAAATATGCCTCATACTTAGGTCACTACTTATATTTTGAGCCTTGACGAATCTGATTGTTTTAGACCCCATTTGGTATTTTCATCGTAAAGTTTGACCTTTTTGACTACTACATTCCTAAGAAAGTTTTGAAATCTGCGCTGAAAATATTTTCAATATCGTCGATCGAAAATTGTAAGTGTGCGGGAAAATGGTATTAGGATGTTAACATTTTAGTGCAAATATTTTTTACGACTTTCGACGTGACTTATAGAAACAGTCGTGTCTATATCGACTTATTTATTATTTTGATGATAAAGTCCGATCTTTTGAAAATTTAAAACGCGAATATGTAGAGTTCTATCATGATTATTTTTCCCTCACCAATGAAATTCCTGAAGGTCGTCCAAGGTCACCAGTTGTGTCCGGAAAAATCAATGCTGTGCGAAAATTTATTAAGCATTTTCGTTTCCTGACACATCAACAGATCGATACAATCCTATACATTATTTCCACTCTTAGATATAAAATATTTGGAGAGAACATTTCCGTTTAGAAGTTTTTTTCTAAATGAGCCAATTTTTTTTCTACAAGAATTCGCAAAGGTATTCGCGCCGATTAGTGCGGAGAAATGCTTGAAAATTCTATCGTTTTGCTTCAAAATACATGTATCAAATCGTGACAGACCACAGATCTAGGATCTATGCGCATGAGCCGAAAAGTAAACGTCAGTCGACTTTATGGATGCTTTAAAATGAACCAAATCCAGAAAAAGTTTTTCGCGCTCGAAGCACTTCGATACAAATAGTCCCTTGATTTTGTATAAAAACTGTGTCACGGCCCAAAATGTCTTTAGAAAAATGTTGAATGGTTAATTCTCATTGATTTACAGTCAAAAGTTTACCAAAAGACTGGTTTAAAATATGTAAAAACCACAAAATCCTACAGGTCGAGTGCCATAATGACAATGCCCGCCCCAACGCATCTTGTTAAACAACCGGCTGTTATGTGCACGAAAATTATCGAATAAATTAGTTTCTCGCCATACACTACAGTTTGACATTAAATGACTTTATTTAGTTCCAAAACGTCAAGAATAAATAGCATTAACCTTGATTTTTCATCGGCACAAGAAACAGGTTATGCTTTTAAACACCCTGTTTTTGAGGGGTCTTTGGGAAAGAAAAAAAAATATTAAAAAAATATTTCGATCACATAAAAATCTATCTAGATCATGCATAAGAATACCCGAGAACACGATAAAGTAGTTTTCACTCACATATTTAACGTTTTTCATAGTTAGGCTCAAAATATAAGTAGTGGCCCACGTATGATGTAGCAATTCGAATGATATTACTGTCAAGGTACTCACGTAAAGGCTTCGCATAAATACTATAGTAATCAAATCTCGTATCATTCACCAATGACAGTCCTCCATCTGCTTCAGCGCACTTCAGAACTTCGCAGGTATACTGCAGCGTCTCATTGCCTTCTTCCCAAGCTTCGGGAGGACTGAAGTTGATAGCCAGTCCTTTCTTCTCAATACCAAGACGCTGGCAACTGGTTACCGATGAAAAATTCCCTTTTGCAACTACTCCCAGCTTGGATCGGTAGCATTTATCCATTAGGTGATATTTTGGCGGCAAAGATGGGGCCTCTACAGAACACTTTGAGCTTGGAATAACATTACGAAAGGATGCCGTTATGATTAAAAATTTAAGCGTATTGTCTAATGGCCACATAATTGCATGTATTAATACTTTAAACTGCTTATTTGAACACCAATTGATCAATGTATTCCCGAATACACTCTTGGACAGAAATTCATTAAATATTAAAGTTGATTTTTGTTCATCTGTGTTTCAGTATGAACGGATTACAGCCTACTATTCCAACAGAGAGTCCAATTATACATAACATAGAATGTAGGTAATTAATGTCTGTTATATCATATTCATGACGAGATGATTACTTACATCATTTGAAAAGCCTTCTACATTATTCATGACCCTGGTTACATTGTCGAGATTATTCCGTATTCAATTTGTCATTATTTCCTAGTAATCACATGTGTTTTGGGATACTCGCAGACATATTTTCCCGATACACCTAAGTGTTAAATGGGCTTGCCAGTGAACAGTTTTAATAAAACAAGTGTATTTATTGCCAATAACTTAGCCCTTGAACTTATTTCGCAAATCCTAAGCCAACAGGTTCTATTCTTGCTACTGTCCACAACAAAAGATAATTCGAAAACCGTCAAAAATCTAGGAGGCATTCAAACAACTGTCATCTTATTTGGAAATGTCATTTTACTTGAATTTTATTGAGGATTATAATTATAATTAATTTACAAAGTTATAAACAAGTGGATACATCGTGGGAATACGAAATGGGTTGTTTTTACTCTAGGCATCATGCAGAGGTAAGATGATAAAATAATGATCATCATAGAGCAGTTGTGATGATACCAGGCTTGTAAACCAGACTATACACTATTATGACAGATATTACGTAAAGTAGGTATGATAAGCTAAGACTTACTGAACTAAAAAGGGCACTGACTAAACGTATTTTTTTATATGGAGATATTAGAATGTAAGCTTAAATTACCAATTTAATTGTCATATCAACATTTTAGAATCTAGTACCATTGTGAATATGAATGTTTAGATTAAATACCACTAGTTGCGTTACAATGTTGTACCTAATAGGCCTAAACTAGGCTTACAAAAAAATACAAGTTGGCTAGTAAATGACCAGCACTAAGATAGCGTTATTAGGAACAGTTCTATGATCTACCAAAAAAGCTTTAAGATATTTTGATCTTTCATGCTCCCACATGGCTAAGACTTCATTCCACATAATAGCTTCCTGAAAAAATTACGTCCTCATACACGTAACACGATTATTTGTTCCCAATATTAGGAGGACACGGTCTACGACATGTCACCGATCCGCCACCTGCCCGTGATCTTCGTGAACGGCGTGCCAGGCGCGGGCAACCAGACAGTGTCGCAGACCATATCCAACATCACAGGGTACACCATGATCAGGCCCGGCGAGCTGGTGAGAGACGAAGCGCTGAAGGACACGGCGAGAGGACGACTTATCGCTGATAAGCTTCAAGCTCAGGAAGATATTCCTGAGGTAAGGAGATTTACTGAAGTACCTGTTCTTAAAGGTATATCTTTGCTTGCTATTTTTAAATTTCGATGATGCAGTATAAACCTGATTCGTCATTTCTTGAAATCATTGTCATTCGTATTTTTGGAAACAGGGGATTTTCCTTGGCTGAAAAAAAATCTTCTAAGACTTAAGTCTGTCGTGAAACGGTAGTTTTTGACCATTAAGTTCGGATTTTCGCGATACAATAAAGCTCATTAAAATATGCGCTCTTCTTGTTTTTTTGATGGTTTTCATTTTGTTACTACGAACTGATAACTAACCAATATAAATATTATTTTTTTTCCCCCCTCCAGCAATTAACAGTAGACCTCATAAAAGAAGAGATGTTGCAGCAAACAGACGCAAAAGGGTTCATCCTAGTCGGGTTCCCGAAGAACCCTCGTATGTCCAATATATTCAACAGGCAAGTCAAATGGCCTGAAAAGGTAGTGGCCCTGGAAGTTGACAACGAGGTGACTATTCTCTTTTTATTTGTCTGTCTTTAATTCATTTTTTTTGCTGTAGGTATGTGTGAAAAGCTGAAATTGTGGATCTGTCGTTTTTTTGGAGGGACATATGACACGTTCTCTTAAAACTATGAATAAAATGTAAATAAAAGACGTTAGCCCACATTTTTAGCGAAGACGCCAAAATTTTAAGGCAGAGGCGTTTCACTTCTTATTTAGTTGCCCGTTGGAGTAGCTCCTAGGTCACAATGTATGCCACCTTTCTACAAACTAGTTATATGATTTCTGTGATTGTTTCCCCAGGTAGCGGCAACCAGACTTCAGAACAAACTATCAGAGCTGGGCAGGCCAGAATCTGAGATCAACGCAGCGCGGCAGATAGTCAGAGAAGCTGCACATAAAGTCAAAAACGTCCACAAACGATTTGGCGGACATGTCATTACGGTTAGTCAGTTTTATAACCACTTAGACTTTACAAATAGCGATAGCCTCTTATACTATCGGACTGAAGATCATGAAACTTATTACTATTGGGATATTAAATTTCTTCTTCAGCTTATTCGACATTACTCGTGTTCGTATTTTTTTAAGTGTCTTGTTGAAATCCGCGCTTCACATTGAACAATACATGACAATAATTTAACTATCTTTTGCAATAGTCTAGTAGTTGATTTGGTCGGGATTTTTTTTATTGTATTTTGATCAGCAAAAAAACGATGACATAGTTTAATTGTCCACAGTTGGACAGCAGTGGGAACCCGAAGGCTTTAGCGTCTACTCTCAAAGAAATACTATCAGATACGATGGACAAGAGTCAAAAGAGAACGGAGTCCCCGGGCCCTAGGCCTCCGGCGGTGGTCTCCGCGCCCGCCGTCGCACCTCTCAACCTACCAGCCATAGACGCGCCAATAGAGGTGGACGGAGACAAGTGAATTATAGAATAACTCAATTAATTATTGCGACTTGTTTTAAATTTTGCTATATTACAATATTACTGTTTTAATTTGTTTTTTTATTTTGTTTAGGTATAAAGTAAATAAATGTTTAGAAGTGGTTGCTTTGCTTTAATTGATATTTCATACCCGTTTATTGCAACCTAGCTAACTTATAGTAAACGTCTCTGCGAATAGGTGACTATATAGTTTCAGCGGTTAGTCCCTACACGGACGTACACACAGGGATTGGTAATGATACATCACATCCAGGTGATGTAGATACTAAAACAACAAGTGTGAAAATTATTATGTACGTCTCTTTCATATCTTTCTTTCATATAAATTATTATTATAATTATTGTTTTGGGGCGTGAGCTTCACCATATTGCTACATAGAGATTTTATATACCTCGTTGGCAGGTTTCACCCGTGTCTAGTAAGTAAGTCTACCAAGTCTACCAACTACTTTTTCGCAACGTATAGCGTAGTTGTAGTAGGTTGGTAGATAACATAGATACTCGTACCTTCACAGAAGTAGAATAACTTAATAAGCTTATACGAGTTGCAGAGAATTTATACAGTACCTGCTTCGTGATACTGCATAACACAGGGTCGTTGGTTCGATTCTCGAATCGAGCAAAGTGTTATTGGAGTTTGGTCTCGGGGAATTTGGTCACCCTCTGCCTCCCGCAAAGAGCAAAAAGTGGGTGATTAATCAGTATACACATTTCGAGTAAAACAGTAATAAATAGTACAAAATAATGACAACACTAACCACTTAACTAAATGGTTCATTTTACAAACCACAACAGTGTGTTAAATAATAACATTATAGTGCTGAGGTTGAATATTACCTAAAAGTTTAGTCACAATGCTTGATCAAACTTTTTGGTTGTCAACAAAAAGTTTGCATATTATAAACTGCTGGCACAAAATAAATTCTTTTTTTCCAAATTTCAAAAAATGACAAGTGACAATGCATGTCGTTGTCAATTGTCACAAAAGCGCATCGATTTTCGAAACAAAAAATAGAAAAGAATTCATTCCTTACAGAGCGGTCTTTGACTTACCATCGCATATTATTATTTTGTTTATTTTGCACCATTTTTCTGTTATTTCTGTGATGTCAATTGTAGATTTCAGTAATTAACAGCTAATGTCAAAAACTTGAAGTTTCGTGGCGGGAATTCCACTTTGTTGATTATTTGGTAAATTCGCCACGCTGCCTAGATCCGTGATCAAAGTTATGAAGATCAAATTGCGTAAGTATTTCTGTGATGATAGCAAAATCTACTAGGTATAGTCTATTTTATACAGGTACCTGCAGAAGAGTAAGGTAGGTAAGTATGAGTTAAATGTCTAAAGTTGTTTACAAGTTTTCTGTCACGGAAAACTTAGCGTCATCACGTGACCAAAAATAGTTGTTGATAAATTTTTCAAATGTTTTGAGACACAGTGCAACTATTTTTCAATAATTTCACGATCCAATTTTTATCAATTTTCATTTGCAAATAATTGAAATGTGGGTAGGGTACTCACCTTATTTCAATAAATAGCAATTGTTTAAGAAACTACGATCTAATTCGCTTCGATTGAGCTTTTTGCGATAGATTTATGTGCCGAAAGTAAAGCTTTATTTGATCTACACTAAATTATTAGATACATGTATAGTTTTCACTCGATATTCAAGCAATAAAATCATTTATTTAGCGCTTGGACGACGCAAAAAATTATTTTTTCCATAAGCAACGAGTAATAAACTTGCATCATAAGGCTTTACTGTATAACAGCGCGCGATCGTTTCCCTTCGACGTCATCGACGGAGGACAACGAGAGCGGCACGGACTGGGACGCGGAGGGGCGCCACAATGCCATGGCGGTCCGCCACCCCCCACCGCCGCAGGTGGGCGACCACCAGCTCTACATGACACACCATCGACGGACCGACGGACCCACGTGGGACCCTGAGGGACGGCATCCGGCTATGACACATCCGAGACATCCACCACCGCCGCCGCATGCCCCGGTAAGTCGTAGTTTAAAGAGCTGACATTCGTTCCCGTAATTTTCTCTTCTGCCTCTACTTTCGTTCCTCATTAAAACTGTAATTCTTCTCATTCCGTTTTCAAGAGAATCTTCTTTAATGATCCGTGCCGCGTTCCGACTGACCCATAGCAATACGATCTTATCTGCAATTGGTTTCATCAAATATTGTTTATTCACTTCGGACTTATTCATTTTATAACAATGTTATAGACGGTGATAGTCGGATCAGTTCGTAAACGTCGCGGGAATTTGCCAAAGCATTCCGTGAAAATCTTGAAGAGATGGCTGTATGATCATCGTTATAACGCGTATCCTAGCGACGCGGAGAAACTGGCGCTCAGTCAGGAAGCTAACCTCACTGTTTTGCAGGTAAGGTGAAAGTTTAAGATGTCTTTAATATTTTACGTAGCCGTACAATTTCTTAGCTCATAGGCGCTGGGAATTCCCACTATTTTTTTTTAAATCAACATGCTACATTTTTTTTGGCATTGTCTGTCGAAAAGAAACAGCAGCACGCAAACTCACTCTTGTTCGCAATCTTTGTAGAACACTGAAAAATCCTATGAAATCATAAATCATTGCCACTACAATTTGAGATGAAGATTGTAGGTCATCACTCATCTTTTCTTCCATTCGTTCCATTCCATTCCTTTCCACAAGGTATGCAACTGGTTCATAAACGCTCGCCGGCGCATTCTGCCCGAGATGATCAGACGCGAGGGTCATGATCCGCTGCATTACACTATATCGCGACGAGGTAGGAAGCAGCCGGGGGCTATGGCTGGAGTGGGACCCATGGTTGGTCTCGCTGGAGCTTCCACTTCAGGCCTCGGAGTCGCGCCAGACAGCGTCAATGTTGCCGCATGGGATGGAATTGTTGTTGAGGTTAGAAAGCTTTCCAATTTTAAAGATTTTTTTCTATACTGGAACCATTTCAAACGTGCGAACTATGTCATGTCATTTTATCGGAGTCTCTCGCTCGCACTTACGCATTGTCACATTCCTATGTTTTTTTTTATTATGACGTAGTTCGCACGTTTGTAACTGCCTAAGTATACACTGATTTTTGAAACCGTGAATTGCAGTCTGTTATTCTTCTGCAGCGAAGAGTTGTAAGTTTTTAAAAGAGTTTAGGTTTTCTCAAACCTGCTTGGAAGTAGACGATTAAGATCCATCTGCTGTCAACTAAGGCTTCAAATCCTTAAGTACCCCAACTTAAAGTCCTTTCCTCAGAACGGTGCCGACGGTCGAGCTCATGACTACGGAGACGGCCTGCTGGTCTACCGTAGTGATGGAGACGAGCTCGGGGATGGAGAAGAAGGTTACTCGAGCACTATTAGTGAGGAGGAGGTCAAGTATGACCCCTCGGTGTGGCAGTCTGTCATACGGTACGGGCCTGAAGACCATGATCTGCACCCAGCCGTCAGAGAGTAAGTTTTTACCCAGGCTTCAGTTAGCATGAATGTCCGCAAATTCAATTATTCTGTTCAATTGATTTCTTTTTTACGAGGTTTTCAGCAATTTCATAATGTCTCCGATATCTAGAAATAAAGCTTTTTATAGTAGTCTCTCTAAGCCAGTCTTAACTAGTTGTTCTTCCAACAAATTGAATTCCCTTTTAGCAGCACAGCTTCAGTAGTGACAGTGACAACGACCGAGGACATGGCTGACCAGCCCGCGGAGGCGGTATCAAGCAGCGAGGAGTGGCAGACCCTCGCTCACCCTCAGCTGGCCCATCTGCCGCAGTTGCCGCATCCGTTGCGCCGGCGCATGCAGGTGAGCCCGCCCCCGCAGCCGCCGCCACCGCCCCCCGTCGCCGTGGAACTGGAAGTGGCTACCACTGACATGTGGTGCCATACTTAACGATTATTTAAGTGATTTTTAGGAGACAAAACGTCTTCTGATAGATGCTTTTGTATTTAGTTCTGTTCCCTTTAAGATTTTTTCATTATTTGGTCTGGTTTTAATAGTTATCACTAATTTTGATCTTTTTCTTCTTCTATTCTAAAATAGTGCATGCATTTCGTATTATATACGTCTCTTTTCTTCCAAATTTCTTTCTGACTATTAATTCTAGAGCTGTATCAAACATTTATTTGGAAATAGCCAACTTTGTGTACATATCTAACTGTAGGCGAAGTCGGTGTTAAAACATTAAGTACTTTGAAATCAAGCCTTACTTTTATATCTCTAGGAGTATAAGAGTATTTTTGTTTGTAAAAACGAATTTGTGTTTGTTGTGTAAATAAATTTTATACCAAATACATTTGATTTTCATTATTGTATCGTAGAAATGGGCGTCTAGTGTTTTAATGCCGGCATCACCTGATAGTTTAAAAACCTGATGATTGTGTTCTTCTAAATTGAAACTTCGATTATTATATGATAGAATTTGGCTGGAATTCTTGGTTTTATTGTTAATCTGGTCTAAATTAATTTGACTTGGGGTCGTAACTTCAGGTGGTGCCGCGAGGGTCCGAGGTAGACCAGGACAAGTTCAAGTGCCTGTACCTCCTCGTGGAGACGGCAGTGGCTGTTCGTCAGAGGGAGAAGGAACAAGAGGACGCTCTACTTCCACACTATTAGAAAATACCTCATTAAATAAGACTGTCAAAAGTCAGGTATTTTGCTAACTTTAAGATTAAATTTGAATCTTGCACAAGAAAGGTAGTAATCCCGAATTTAAATGTTTATTCAAGTTCGTTTACTTGCATTTTTATTTGGCTTTGTGAAATATCTATTGTAGATTGAGGATATCTGTGATTGGAAAATGTGTTTTGTAAAACATTAGGTTGAGGTCTGAAGAAATCATTCGTTGTGCTAATACTAGTATATTCAAATCTCGTTTCATACTTATGTTCTGTTTAAGTAAATGCGAGCATGCGATCACGAGTTTCTCACATTAGGTTCTTTGATTCTTAATCAAACACGAATCGATGCTATTGTACCTACCAATGATAGGTCTAGGAGAAATAACAAAAAGTTTTTGATGTTAAGCACGAATTGGGATTCTATTTTAATAAAAAATCTATTAAGTTTGATCGATCGGTGTGTTTGTTGTTCGTTATCATAAGAAATGTTTTCGTTTAAGTATACCTACTTAACTAGAAGTTAAGCGTATTGTATGTTCTCTAGAATAAGATCGAATGTTTTGTTAATTATTGATTAATCGTAAATAAATTGCGCTGTTAAGTTAATTTTGCTTATGTTTCATTTTAACTCTCAATGAAATGTTGAATGTGAGCCAAGAAAATATTTTGGATTGTCCATCAATATCAATTTTCTTTTAGTAGGAGATATAAAAACTAGGCACTTTCATCTAGTTGCAACTTCCGGTCCAATATAAATACGATTTACCAGTTTGTTATTTGCTGGTTTCCTAACTTTCCATACAATGTGTAAAGATGAGAGAACCTAACTTTTGAACCCTTTTTTAACATTCATATTGTGATCATCATCATACAAATGAATTATAGTAGAGAATATAAAGATCAATGAGAGTCTCCCACCTGTAATGCGGACCTTATGACCTTTTTAATAATTAAAAAGTTTAAGGTACAGATTATATTCTGTAAACAGTATGTCAGAATCTGTCACATTGTCACATCAGTTCTACCCACCATAACAAATTCTGTGCATGCAAGTCCTTCTAGGGCTCCACTGCCCTTGAGGCGAACTCCGAACCAAACAAACTACCATCTTCAAATCTTCAAAATTAACAGTATCAATCGGCGCAGAACATAAAACAGGACAACAAAATGGAGCGGAGACTATGTCCGAACTGTGGGGAGATGATGGTAGACAAGCAACCCCCTTGTCCGTTATCATGCATGTCTACAAAATGTCAGGCTTATCAGAAAAAGGTCAGTTGCTATATATTATTCTAATCTTCTTACTTTTTAATAATTCAGAGAATTCCAAAGTATCTATAATTTTCTACAGTTAACGAATACTTACTTTCTAATTGAATTTTGTATTTCTTATACTATACGCACTGCAGTACCCAACTTTGGCTTGAATTATTTCAGACAATAATAGACGTATCACTGAAGCCCGTTGTCTGGATCTTGGGTGGTCCAGGCGTGGGCAAAAGCACTCAATGTCAGAACGTTACCAGGAAGTACGGTCTCGAACACCTGGCCATTGGTGATCTGCTGCGCGCTGAAGCCGTCAGCGGTTCAGATAGGGCTAACTGCTTGAAATCTATTTTAAGACGAGGTAACGAAGAAACACTGCTTACATGGAGATTGTCTTAAGTTCTAACCCTTCTTTCATCTCTTGTGGGGCCTGATACAGCCTTTTTGAACTTCAAATTCCCTAAAACCTTCAATAGTATTGAGTAAATAGCTAAATAGCTGTTTCATTTGGGTAACCGTTTACTTAACACTTCGTTTTCGGTACTTTACTGTTTATTTACTAGGAGGTCTAGTGCCAGCCGATATCGTTTTGGATCTCGTGAAGGAAACCATCGCAAAGAAAGGGCCAGGGGCTAAAGGGTTCGTTATCGATGGCTTCCCGCGCGAGAAGACACAAGGCATCGGTTTTGAGGAAGCCGTTGGACCTGCATCTGTAAGTTACTAAATCTATTATTTTAAGCGGTATTACCAAAAAGCCCAGCTGGACTCTCCGTTATGACATTGCTTCGAATGTTGAGAACTTGTGATACCTGGGTGTGCGAGAAGTGTCAAAACAAGCCACTCCTAACTATGTGTTCTTTTGCGTTACAAGAAAGCTAACATATTCGATGTATTTATCAAGCACGGAATGTTAAATTCCGTTCACTTTCAAGCGCTGTTATTAGGTGTTATCATCATCATCATTATCATTGGCCTGTGTCGATATATTGCAGGTGTCTGTCTGTTGTATAAACTTAATATCTACTTAACAGCTTTTCGTGCGCTCCAATAGAAAGAGCGATTCCTGAAGAAGGTTTAGTGTATTATTCAACCTGATGCAATCTATACGACGCTGGAGTGTGTAGCTAGCGTACCTATATTATCTTACGTCTATCTTTCTTCTAGGCAATCATCAGTATAGAAGCGTCAAAAGACACGCTGCTGCAACGCTTGAAGGCGTGCGCGAAGCAATCAGATCGTATTGACGACAATGACATAAGTCTAATGATGCGCATCGAAACATTTTTGGAGTCAAACCACCATGTACTGGCTTTTTATAAATCTAGAGTCATAATGGTAAGGGATATGTTATCATTACCTATATTACCTACCTTTTATAGCATAAAGTACCATCGATGCGTCTATCTATACGCTCACGATAAACTCAAAATTTACGGAACGAATTTTCATGCGGTTTTTACCAACATATAGAAACGTTTTACGTTCTCTCCAAGGCACGGAAATCTCCTTCCGGTCCTTCCGGTTTCTGAGTACACTTAGCGGCAGTTTATATATTCAATAGCGATATTTTTATATGAGTTTAAACGCTATTGAATTCTTATCAGAACATTTCATATCAGAAAAACAGAGTAATAATTTTTTGGTCCTACTTGGCATGTAAACCATAGATCATTGCGCTGCCGTCCTATACAGGTAATCATTTGTGTTTTGTGTAATATCATAATATGTAAGTCAAATCATCGTAATCGATAGTAATATTATACGTACATTTCTATTTAACATTTCAGATAGACGGCGAGGGGTCACCGGACAGTATATTTAGTCAAATACAAAAGATTTTGGATCCCGTGGTACAAGCGGCCACCAATGCCACTTCACAGGGTAATAAATGATTTTTGAAATATCTCCAAAAGTTATATTTTAACCTTTACCATTTACTCTTGCTGAAATACAGTTCTTTGAAATATAATTAGTTGTTTTATTGTAGCTACGATTTCAACAGCGTCTACTGTAAATGCTTTCTATAATATGGATAGGAGTACTTAACTCTTAATTTACAGGATTTATTTCAACACCAAACTGGTAGATAAATAATTTATTTTAGGTAGTAGAAGTACCTATTTTTATTTAGATTTCATGCAAAGTAAATTTTTGCTATTTTTATAATAAGCCGACTAGTTCTACTTCAAGTTAAAATTAGTTGACCGCTGCAGCAGCACCGGCAACGATCGGATTCAAGACTTTCACCACCTCGGCGAAAACTGCGTCTATACTCTGTTCCGCATTAATCTGGAAAAGTGAGAAAAATTTCACCAAGTCACCTAATGATTTAAATAAATATGTATTTAAGTTTTGCTTACGAAAATACCCATTGGCCTAACGGCTTTTCGTAACAGTTAATATTGTTAGCTCACCCTGCAGATTTTCTTAGGGTACTGGTTCAGGACTTGCTGGTTGTTGTCAAGAAAGGTCTTCAATCGCAGTTTGATGGTGTCTTCGTTATCATCAGCGCGGCCTGAGTGTAGACCACGACCCAATAGACGTTTTGTCATTGTGTCAGCTGATACCTCGAAGTAGATTATTACCTGTACCAAATATGATGGTCTAGTATAAGCCACTTTATCTTCTGTTTTTAATCTACAGGTTGTAAGTAGTAGAGGTCCATTAATTTAATGCAATTAGGAAATAGCTTGCAACGACACAAACCGCGCTGTGGTGCGATCTGCATATTAGGTGTATAACTTAACTACAGATCAATATTTTAGTCTACAGAAAAATAAATATATTGTGCATCTACAAAATAAGTAGGTATTCAGTAAAACTAACGGTAACTGGAGCAATAGCCTTCTCGAACTCGATGCCCTGAGACCTTTCGCGCGGGTACCCATCTATGAGGAAGCCGCTGGCTCTGCCCGCGTGCTTCTGCATCGCCTCCTTCAGCAAATCCAGAACTATGTTGTTGGGGACCAGCTCACCTTAGATTGGAAATAGTCGAGTCATATAATATATTTCCTTAGTTCAGCATATATCTATTATCTAGAAACAGATTTTTTGCATAATTAACCCGAACAACAAGTCTCCGAATAAAAACGTGCAAATACTTAACAGTAATTCAACTTGAGTATTCGCTTTCATTAAGTGTCTAACCAGTGGCTTCACTCTGTGCTAAAAATACCTGGTAAATATTGGCTTGGACTAGAAATTGCTGCCAGAATTCATAACTAAATCAGATTACGAAAGATCAAACCTTTCTCCATAATAGTCTTAAGACTCTTGGCCCTGTCGGACCCGGAGCTCACTTCAGCGCGGAGCAGGTCGCCGGTGGACAAGTGTGTGAAGTTGTACTTGGCCACTATTCTGTCACATTGCGTGCCCTTGCCGGCGCCCGGGCCTCCCAAGACCCATACTATAGGCTTGTTGGCAAACACGCCACCTGCCGGCTGGAAAATTTGAAGCAAGTTTGTGCTTTATGAAGCTAAGAGAAATGGAATGCAAGAGTTTTGTAGGAGCATCTTTGTGTCTTTGCTTTTAGCAATCTACAATTAGAGAATGGTAATTATAGCTTTTAATGAGATTGTACTGCTTAGACGTAGGAAACTAAACTAAGAGGGGTTTATTGAAACTTGTAGTTTGACTATGGCCCTAGAAATCAAGATATACGAAGAAAGGTGTATATATTGTTATTAAAAAGAGTTTTTCTAAATGAGTTTTATGTATCTACAAACGACAAAATGCGTAGATAATTCTTGGTATGTTTTCGATTATAAATTAATAATAAATTATTGTTTACTCTTCCACATTTCATATGTTTGAGCAGGCATGGTAGCGGGCAGGACTTTCCTTCTTGCGCCGGCGTAGGCTCTTTAGCTGGATCCTTTGACTGCATCTTGTATGAAGACTTTCATTTATAGGAAGTGTAAAAGCTTGATTTCATTCGTAAAGTTATGATTTATAGTGAATTTTGAAATTTTTACCACCAATTTTACTGTAATTTTAAGGATTGTGGTTAATTTCTCAATGTCAAATTAACCGCCAATCGCTGACATTCTTGCCACAGAGTACGTTTGATTCTTGCTCAGAACATCTATTCTAATCTTTCATTCAGTCAGTCCTTCTATTATAGTTTTATGAGCAAAGAGGATACATTTAAAGTCGGCGTTTGTGAACATAGATGCAAAGTCCGGTATCGACATATCGGGCAATCCAGGATTAAGGGCAATTCACACAGAAAGCGGGGACGTGCCGGGACGGGAGTATGACAGGTCGTATTCATATGGAAGGTACCAAAATGAAAGTGTGTGCGGGGCGAACGTGGGCGATAGAGCGCGGAATGTATTCGTTTTCTGCGTGAATCGCGGTGGTTTCAGGTTTGTGATACTTTATTCCTCTAAATCAGTCACAGAGCTAATCGATGGGCGGCTTCAAGTTTTGCACACATTTACACACTTCAAAGCTAAAAATATAAAGAACTGGCAAAGTTTTTTATATATAAAAGACAGTGTAAATAAAAACATATTTAATCAACGATTTCATTAAAATTAACGTAGAGTAGCGAGTATGTACAGAGTGTATAAAAGTTTGTGCGTTCAGTTGGCGGCGGCGACGGCAGCTCCCGAGGTGATGGGGTCCAGGATCTGTTCCACTTCGGCGAATATCGCGTCCACACCCTGTTCCGCGTTTATCTGGAACACCCAAGAGTATATTAATTGGATAACAGCCTCTTTTGTCTGACCAGTTGTGTAAGGTTAGACTCCTGACTTAGTTAATGCTATTAAGATCTCTTCGCTTGGAATGATTAATGATTTTAAACTCTCGTGACTTGTATGCATAAATGCTCTTATAAATCATCGATAGAGATTGAAAATTAAAAAGGACATCTTAAGGTTTGCGCAACGTTTCGATCGGAATGTTCTCAATTAATAGATATTGCACCATTTACGTAAAATGGCAGAACAACCCTATTGCATAGGTTCAACAATAAATACGAAACATAGTAAGTATATATATCCAAACGCCATAATCTATGAAAAAATCAGACCGCCGAATTTAGTAATCAAAACTTCATTTCATTCACAAAACAGTAAAAAAGAAAATATGAGATCTTCAGTGGTACGTGGTGACAAATTGGTATTTTAAAGTCTTTCAGTTCACATAAAACATATTGTACTCACCCTGCGCAGTTTATCAGGGTACTGGTCGAGGACCTGCTGGTTGTTGTCGAGGAAGGTCTTGAGCCTCAGTTTGATGGTCTCCTCGTTGTCATCAGCGCGGCCCGAGCTCAGCGCGCGGCCCAGCAGACGCTTGGTCAGAGTGTCGCACGACGCCTCGAAGTAGATTATCACCTGGTAACAAAAATAAACTTCAGACACTCTTCTTTTATACTTTTTTGAAGATAGAAATTTGGCCTTTTCACATCTGCCGAATACATGTCAAACCTTGGACCAAAAACCAGCAATAAAGTGAATTTTGAATTGAGGAACGAAGTAGAATTAAGGTACTGTAGTGACATGAGTTGAAGAAAGCTGAGATGGTGCTATCTTTAGACTAACACGAATGGAGGTTATGGGGTCTTTGGCCACAGTGGGTGAGATGACGTGAACAAGAAAAACAGTCATATTTATTTATGAGGACGTATAATTTAGGATGAAAGCAACAGCCCGCAATCAATACTCCGTCCTACGCCTACATAAATGTTAGCGGTTGCTCTCATGAGTATAAATAATAAATTACTTTGTCCTTTCCTTTGAGCCAAAAACTTTTTAATGGACACTTAATCCAAAGTATAACGATTTATTTGGCGGTTATTTTGCCACAGCACACTGTCAACACTTAGTGGCAATTAAGTAAAGAGTGCTGTCTCTTTCTTTCTCTCGCTCTCGCTCTATTTTTTACGAAGCTAGATTGTTTTATTTCTACTGTTAAAATAATCTGTTTGACCACTCACAGTGACTGGTGCGATGGCCTTCTCGAACTCAATGCCCTGAGACTTCTCGCGCGGGTAGCCGTCGATGAGGAATCCGTTAGCTTTAGCGGCGCGAGCCTCCATCGCCTCCTTCAGCAGGTCCAGGACTACGTCGTTGGGGACCAGCTGACCTGCAAGTCGGCAAAAGGTCAGGTTTTAAATAAAATTCAGCTTTGAAAAATTGTTTGCCTAAAAAGCAATCAAAGTAAGAGATTTTTTAAGTTTGTATATATTTTATAAATAACTAAATAGCTTTCCTTTTTAGTCTTTAGAATCTTCTGAATAGTATAGTTTTAACAAGAGTCTCACTACAGAGTAATTTTGCAACTTAATTCGAAGCGCAAATTTTAATCCGTTTCTCACGTAAAGATATTATGTTTTCTGCCATTCTTTTCAATGTCTCATATTTTCTCGTTGAAACTCATTTAAAAAAACACTATTGAATAGATAAACTACCGCTAAACCGGGCAATAAATGGTTTTATCAAGGAAAGAACTTTTACCTTGTTCCATAATAGCGGTAAGGTTCTTAGCCCTGTCGGAGCCACTCTTGACCTCAGCGCGGAGCAGGTCGCCGGTGGACAGGTGGGTGAAGCCATACTTGGCGATGATCTTCTCGCACTGGGTGCCCTTGCCCGAGCCAGGACCGCCCAGGATCCAGACGATGGGCTTGTTTGCGATGCTTACTGGCGGCTGCAAGGAGTAAGACAATTAATTTTGAGTACTTACAAATTTTAATATGATTATGCCATACACTCATGCCTACCATACCTCACCTCAGGTTTCAATGCAGTATGATAAAGACCAAAGATAGGTCTAAGCAACAATCTTTACATACCTCTTTTTCTTGGTTCATGCATTAATCTCATTTATAGTAAAAACTTGTGTTTAGGTACTTATTTTTTTTCCGTATTTTGTATTATTAAAATGGTATAGTAAGTACAATATAACAAGATTCATCGCTTTAATTACTATTGGTCGATGCCTACTAGATTGTTTAGCATGGCTCAACATGGAACAGTATAATAAGTAAATTCCTACAATGCCTGAGTCCCATAATAGCCAATTTTCTCATACTAATTTCCAACTATATAATGCATTTAAATAATATTAAATAACTATAGTTCCTGTTAAACAACTTGAACAATTTCGCTACATCTTAGCAAACGAAGTCCGCTTGGCAAGAAATGCAGAGCGGTTCGACGAGAGCGCTTATTGCGCGTCGTTCACTCCATTGATAGATCAGTCAACCGAGTGTCTTCTGCACTGCGTCTACGTTCTGCCTGCTTAATACTACAGCAATTTATGTTCAAATTGTCTTGCGACACCTATACATAACCACGTAATTAACATGTTTTAACCTTACAACAGTTGATATGCCTCAACAAGCACGGTAGCGGGCAGTAAGGCTTATCATTCGACTGCCCTGCATGGCCCTGGTTCCGACAAGCCATACTAAGTCTTCAGTCAAGAAATACACAGCTTAATGATTAAGACAAGGGATTAAGAGACTGATAGTAATTAGTAATCCCGATTGACGATGTTTTCAAAATACACTCGTTTTTAAATATTTTTTGGTAACAATTTGATGACATGTCTTTTGTCAACTCGTACTTTTTTTTTATTGACTATTGAGCAAGCTTCAATCAAAAAGGTTTTATATTACTCACTCGCGTTAATAGCTCATCTAGTTTTTAGTAAGCGGTACCCGGCTGCTTGGAATTTGAAACAAAATCTCTACAAAATTTCAAGCTCTACGGCTTAGCAGTTTTGGCTGTATGATTATAATAGAATAGTCAGTCAGTCAGTTATTCAAGTTCCTTCAGTATAGAATATAACTATGCGCTTGCTTCTTTCAAAAGACTTACGTAAAAATCTGTTAATTTACACGCCATCTAACCATTTAAGTGTCTAACCTCTGTGTGGTTCAAATCCCATGGTACTGTTACTTCAAACATTATTTTAATATAACAAAACAATATCTACCCATACATAGGTGCGTAATACCCCATTGTAAAGAGCTGATAATGGAATGCAATATGCATATTGATTTCCTAAGTGCCTTGATAGCAATTACCGAGGAAGCCTTCGAACAAACCGATTGAACTCTGATCGATAACTCACTTACTAACTGCATCGATTATGTCTCTACTTTTACTTCTTTAATACTTTAACAGTAGCTATCTAGCTATTACAGTTTCAGGTTATAAAGGTGGAAATTTAACAGTCTTTTTCGTCAGCTCTGTAACCTGGATAAACCAGCACTTACTTTAGATCTGTTTTCTTAATAAGGAACAGATTTTGACACGATTTTAAGTAATTAATCTTGCATTTACATACTCTTTTTCTCTTATCGTAGTTTGCACTTGACCTAGTGGTATAATAAAGTTGCTCAAACAGAAAAAAAGCATGTACCTATCTACTAACCTGTTTACAAAGTACAAGAAAAACATATTTTTATAATAATCTATAGTAGGTTAATATACTTAATATTTACATAAACCAAGTAGAAAACAAAATAGATTGAAGACATAAATCGCGATATTTCAATTAAGCAACCGCCTGTCAACTGTGAGATGTAATTAAACAGACATCGGATATCCATTTCAAGGATCGTTAGCGATGCCTCGTTTTGAAGATAGTTCGTAAATTAACAGTTTATTTTAGCTCAGACTGAAATTTTCCTAAACTTCTTCAAACTGCAAATTGATGCAAAGCTATTTATGTATTACTTGACTATAAAATTATTGTTATGTTTGTAAATAGCTAACCGTGTGCCTCTCAAAATTTGTTGATTATATTTTGCTTTGTAAAACTTTCTTATTGGTAATAGAAGTAGGACAAAAAGTCGAGTATTTTTCATAAGGTTACTATAATACAGTCTCTGTTTTAAGAATCAGATAACCGTGTGTAAGTTACCCAAAGGTATTTATTTCATACTAGCTGTCCCGCGCAACTTCGCTTGCATCACATAAGAGAGATTGGGTCAGAATTTTCCACGTTTTTGTAACACTTGTTTACTGTTACTCTGCTCCTTTTGGTCGTAGCGTGATGATACAAAATATGCTTTTTTTTCACGAAAAATATTCTAACAATTATTTATATCTCTTAATATATGTAACGAAGTTGCGCTAAGGCATATCCGTCATTAAAACAACAACGGAATTTTGTTAATTCATTCGCGACTTCGTTCGCCACCTGAATTTTCCCGGGAAATGCGTCATTTTCCCGGGGTAAAAAGTAGCCTATGTCTTTTCTCCAGTATCAAAATATCTCCATACCAAATTTCATGCAAATTGGTTCCGTAGTTTAGGCGTGATTGAATAGCAGACAGACAGACAGACAGACAGACAGAGTTACTTTCGCATTTATAATATTAAGTATGGATTTTTAGTTAGATCTAATTATGCAAAAGAAAATATTTTTGGTATGTTTAAAATCTGTCGTGCTTAAAACCTATGCCTCTATCGGGTTCTGATAACACTCTCAAATTATATTTTTTGGAAGGTTTTTAAGCCAACGAGATAATTTTTCGCATAGAAATAAAATACTCTACAGTAACTTTTTAGGGAGTTTAGCCTAACAGTTTATTTCGAAACATTCGTTCATCAATCAACTATATTTTCCATTCAAAAGCAAAGAATGACGTATTGTATGACGTGAAACAATCGTAACAAATTGAAGGATAACACGTTTTATTGTTACAGTTTGTTTTATTAACGGTTTTTGTGATTTATGATGCAAAACGTCAGCAATTTTACCGATTTCATCTCCTTTTATTGTTCCAACGTATTTTTACACTTTCAGACACTAGTTAGGATCTATTTTTACGGATATTTGTTCAGCCGAATGACTTAACAGGCTACTATTATCATTTGCCAATCATGTGGCTCTAAAATTAAATACTTAGTCACCATTTTATCTTGATATCTACTATTAGGTAGACAGAGACCAAGGAACGCGGCTTACAACGATCTACAAACTTCTTCTTCTTCATTATTCATACAACTTAAGCATACACGAGTAAAACCGCGAGAAATGCCATCATATAGAAATACGATATAGCTACATGATGACGTCAAACAAACCCTAATCCCTGCAGTAGCGAAAGCTTTGAGAGTTCAACGTAATTATTCTGAAGGGCTCACAAAGGCGGGATTGTTGTCTCAAGGAAAATGCCTAACGTTGCGAGTGAAGTGATAATCACTGGTATTTCGAGAAGCTTTTGGTAAAATAATGGATACTATAGTCTGCACAGAAAACCCGCCGATTCGCGGATACATGTTGCCGGTATTATTCCCAAGGCAGCATATCAATGTTTTTTTAAATCTTTTTTTTAGTAGTCAATCTATTATCAAAGTTGTTTAAACCATCCGAAAGGCATTTGACATAGCTTAACGACTGATATCTTAGTAGCCAACAACTAGAACCAACTTTTAACGTGCTCTCTGAAGCACAAAGACGCTCAGCACAAGTTCCCATGCGGTCTCATCTATAGAATGACCGCGGTAAGAGTTGCTTAACCCACTGATCGATTACCGACCGGTAGTGAGCAAACGGCAGTCTACAAAGTAGGCATGATTCTTTTTAATAAAAAAATTGACGATATCAAATCGCCGACTAGTGTTGGTTTCTCGTTCTTATAGTGTGTATTCTCCATTATGGAATAGAATTTATAATGAGTACTTATTAAGGCTTAATGTGTAATTAAAATGAATGTCTATTCAAAAGGTTGGTAGAAATGTATTAAATAATATTAAATATGCTTTTGTGAAATGGAGAATGGAGTTTCGTGTAATTAGGGACTGTTACTGAAAATTTCTTCACAGGAAATGTGATACTGATTACAATGTTTTGGTTCACGAGCACTGTCACTATGGAAACTAATTTAGGTACCTGTAGATTTATGATTTTATGTCAAATTCAGCGTACTTATATCAAATCAATACTGTGTTCCTGCAATAGGCTACAGCGAAGTGCAATAACAAATTGCATGAACTGCAATAAAATGAATACCTTAGCTTCAAACAATGAATTAATTTCAGTCAAGAAAAAGTAAATTATTCTGTAAAATCACTACATATTAAAGAACTTGTTTAATTCGCGGTTAACTTAAAATCTGCTTAACTGATTGCGGTTTTCACCAAAAACATTTAGGGTGATTCTCGAAAAAAGATTTCAGTGAATAATTAGTTTGGGTTAACCCGGTGTAACACGGGCGAAGTCAGGGCAGATCGCTAGTACTAAAATAAACGAAAACAACCAATTAACGCGATTTTTGTTAAAACGTCACACTTAAAACAAATTTCGCTCACATGACAATTCTATTTCAATGTATAACGACAGTGACCGTGTCGGAGTAACGTCGGCACAGGCGAACAGACAATGCCATCACTCGGAGGCCATTGTCATTAACGATGACAGTTCATGATGTGTGTGTATTTGTATTTATGTATGAGACAATTATGTAGTCTAGCCATTAGCCACCGGATGAGACGGGGATATGTTTTGTTTTATTTGATTGACAGAATAGGATTATTTTGTTTTGAATATTGTGTTTGATGGATCAGTTGCCAATAGAAAATGCTGAAAGAAAAAGTGATTTATTTTTTTTGATTTTACTGAAAAAATAATTACAAAAATTAACTTCTATCTTTTGCGATGGCTTTTTAATATTGCCTTGAATAAAAATGTTTCATAAACATTTTAAACAGGTAAAAATTTTTAATAGACAATTGTTAATTACACAAGACTCAAAGAATTAATAAGATTGTTTGCGTTTTTAAAACGAAAATGGCATTATTTGACGTAGGTGTAAACATTTACTTCAAAAAGAAAATCAAAAATATGTAATTATACTTATATCCATCATTTTCGTACTTTCACACTTCAGAGAAAAAGTAGAGCTTGCGTACATCATCAAACTAAACCTATAAATCATTCATCTCATCCATTACCTAGCAAAAACAAGCACTCACCTGTGCTCCAGAAAAATATGAATCGTTTCAAATAAACATTGGAGCTCCAGTTCTAGACAAATGTTCTTTATTGGTTAGCATAATTTAAAATCTATTTTAAAATCGTTTTAAACACGTTTTTTCAACCACCTACTTTTCTAATTCAGCCAAAAATACCAACCATATAAAGAAAATTCTTTTTTCGATTATTTCAAACTTAAGCGCGGATTACGAATTCAAGTCGAAAGACTTAAGTGCAAGTCTCATCAATAATGAAAAGACTATTCAAAAGATACAAATTGGTTAAAAAAAACGGTCAGTGTTCATTTAATGCATATCCACCATCCACCATAATGATAACAATCTTCCTTCCCGTTAACAACTGTTATCACTATTCTCAAACATACTACAAAATGCTTAGTCATTGCGTAAATTTGATCGCAATGTCTAACAACATGTGTAAACAAATAAACACTATGTCATGGTGATGCTTACTGAATGAAAACACGATATAAATACTGATAAGATTAGATCTGTATTAGATAAGGTTATCTTTAGTAGTGGAGAGGAAGGTGTAGTTATCACACTGATTGATTCTGAAACTATTTTAATAAGACTTCAGCTTTTTTAATTTGAGCTTTTAGAGAATTGCTCTTGTTGAAGTAATTTTTATGAAAATTGAGTCCAAGAATTAGTTTATCTGGATCTTTTTAGGTGACAGACATGGCGACTGTCTGTGACCTTATCAAAACCAAAGAGACTGAGATATTCTACACATTATAATAAACATAAATTACGGAACTACTGCAAACTCTTCCGTTATTTAACCATATATTCTATAAGTCGTCTCACACGTCTATGTTTCGCCCTTAACATATAATTTGAATCAAATTTTGGATGATGTTTTAATACCTGAATTCTCTGTTCCTTGAAATAAAGCTGTTTCACGTCCAACCAGAACGCAAACACCACCACAATCCCAAACCGAAACTTCGATTTCACGCAACTACAATCACTGAACGTTTCTTTCATTCCAAAATTCACTATAAAACGACTAAACACAATTATAATACGTTCTCCGCACGATTTTTACTGAGATTTCGTCTCAATGATTATACTATCCCGTCTTTAAAAGTGGCATTGAGACAAAAACAAACTGTGTTGACTGTAAATAAACATAGAAATTTTGCCAAATTCTCTCGGCAGCGACGGCCACTTGCCGTGAGTGAGTTCCCACTGGATTATTTGGAGAAAATGTTCTTAAGATGATAGTTGTATAATGTGGCACACCCACGTTGGTTGCAACGTGAATTTGACGTGTAAGAATCTGAATTGGTAATATAGATACGTGTGCATCTTGAATCTGAAAGTGACGACAGTTTACAAAGTATCGTATAGTACATACATAAAATCACGCTTTTTTCCCATAGGGGTAATCAGAGATCAGAGAACGCCACTTGGTAAAGTACCAACTTTACTAACTTCCTCTGCTTCATTCACATCCATGCATACTGTCATACAGGACCGCCCGTAACGAGAACTATGCACCTGATTATTTTGCAAGACATCACCGATATAATCTAAGTATGTTTTTCTATAACGTCCGCTCCTGGCGTTTCCATTTACGTCGGCACAGTAAATTTTGTTCGTCATTCTAAATTAATTCATTCAGAATGGTATAGTATTATAATTAAATGCTGTAGCTATGTATGCAGAAGACATATACCTACTAGAGTCATATATATCTATAGCCCTTTTACTCTGCCGTCATTGCAGTAATCTTGCCCTTATCTCTAGCGCCTTGGGGTTTGGTGCAATATGTAAATTGCTGATAGACTACAAGATAGTAGCAATTTAAAGTTTAAATTAACCTTTGACTTTTGTTGTTGGTTTAAACCTAGTAAGTTGTTAGACTGTTGTTCACTTAATAATTTAACTGTATTACCATAAAATGCGGCGTATTGGCGGATTATTGTCAAATTTCGCTTATTTTGAACAAAAATTTAAAGTAAGTACGTGTAAGTGCAAAAGTCTACAGTAGGTATCTGAAACTGCAATTACGCATTTTTTTTATAAGAAACTAGAGATTTTTATGATGACCAAAATGCAGTCTTTAGTCGTGGACTTATGCCTACTGTTATATCACAATAAGTAAGAAACTAACAGGATATAAAAGAACTAATAAAACAGAAATATATTTGTTTCCCTGAATCCGTGTCTCTCTGTGATTGTCACCAGCTATATTTAACGAAGTACACGTGTAACGTCTACGTTATAGAAAGTTACATAACATTGCCCTAAACTTAGACCAATAAGAAAATCACGGGATTTGTGATATTTAGAAGATAGTTTTTAAAGTGATTATTTAGGAACCTTCATGTCAAAAACACTCGGAAAGGCGCATCTCATGACATAAGAAACGGGTTCATAAATTTCTTAGAGTGTTCACTGAAAAAGAAAATTATGCTTCCCTAATAGATGTTTAGCATAAGAGTATTAGTTGGACCGCCAAGTAATACTTTAAAAAACTTGTAGCAGTGGTCACTGTTACCAACTTCACGCAAAACCTCGTAGAATTTGACCCGGAAATTTGGAAGAAGAAAATTATACCATCAGATTTTTTGGCAATCTGGATTATTTTGTAGATAACTAAAAATATAAAAATCAGACTATGTGGCTTATTTTCCGCATGTCAAACACTTCCTGAGACCTCATAGCCGTCCTCACTCACGAACAAAGTCAAGAATACATTAACCTCGAACCATTTTGATAGTTTGCCAAATCATTATCTACAGGTTATCGGCGCATGATCAAAACACATTTGTCGCATATACATTTAGTTGTATGTTCTTAGTAAATAAACAATTAAACGTCGTATGATTCTCGGGATTTGTTAAGAGTTAGAAAATGTATTTAAATTTTAGTATCATGCTTTCTTTACGTGGGGTTTGCGGAGTAAATAACTTTTATACGATCTTTACAATAGCTCTACATAAAAAAGGTAGGCCTAACCTATTTATAAATAGAGTAAAAGTCGTGATTCTGACTGCTATTACATAAAAACATAGTTTTCTAGTTCCGTAAAAAAATTGGATTTATTTTAAGAATGTATGTAATAATAATCCCTTTATTAAAATTGAACATCTTGTATTTTCAGGCATTGACTTTAAATTGCGCAGACGTCGCAAAGAAACAATTTTAAAACAAAGCACATCAAAACATAAAAATACCGTCTCCACAACATTAAAGTATTGGATACAAAAAATACAGCCGAATTGAGAACTCCCTCCTTCTTTAAAACCAGTTAAACGGTGTTGATGGACAGTAAATCATATTTTCCTCACAAGTCATGGGTATTTGCTAGTACATTGTAGGTATTCTTGATCGATAGCATATTATTATAGCTCTATCAGAGCATAACATAATCGATCAGAAACACGATGTACTTATGTAAACTCAAATATTGACTGAGCAACCATCTGTGTTATATGAAATTGGTCTTAAGAGTAGAGTGGTTTCAATCTCTTTGCACAAATGAATTACTGTTGTTGTTTATCCCTATTTATGTTTATAGATCTTCAAAGCGTTAACTCTCTTTATTCATATAAAAATAAGGAACTTTTAAAGGTCATCAATCACATCATACTTTTAAACTTTCGCGTGGCATTCTGCAACCACGGCCTGTTAATTTTGCGCCGAAATGTCAGGCATCCCTAGTACCTAATGCGAATTTTCGTTAATACCCGTATTCTATTATATAAAAACCATCATTTATCTACAAACTGCAGGGTATACATAAGCCATTTACGTCAGTACATCGAATCTGGATAATTAAGATATGAAAAGTTCAGACAACGAAATAGAGTCTTTTTGATAATATGAAATGGTAGGCATCGTATCTATACTTATATTATAAAGCGGAAGAGTTTGTTTGTTTGATTGTTTGTTTGTTTGTTTGTTTGTTTGTTTGTTTGAACGCGCTAATCTCAGGAACTACTGGTCCGATTTGAAAAATTCTTTCAGTGTTAGATAGTCCATTTATCGAGGAAGGCTATAGGCTATATTTCATCAGGCTACGACCAATAGGAGCGGAGTAGCAACAAAAATGTTACAAAAACGGGGAAAATTTTGACACATTCTCTTTTATGTGACGCAAGCGAAGTTGCGCGGGTCAGCTAGTTACAATTATAAAGGAACAAAACATAAGTAAATTACGTTATTATTTTCTCATATCTTCTCGTGAAATCATACACCGTACCTGATTCCTTTACTTGTATTTGAGGATAATTACATTAATTACTATTTATAATAACATTGTTTGACACACATATGTTTTTTAATTATATTAATACATAATTATATCCTTTGTTTACAGTATATGTACACAAATTTGATTAATATAATAATATTGTTTATTATGTTAGATAAAGGGCGAACTACTTATTGTAAGTATTGTAAACTATTGGTTAAAAAAATAAATAAAATAAATAATAAATATTGTTGGACAACTCACACACGGTCATTTGATTCCAAACTAAGCAGAGCTTGTACTATGGTAACCAAATAACTGATAAACATACTTATATACTTCTAAATACATACTTATACATAAATACATAATTACCAGGCTCAGAACAAATACTCGTGCTCATCACACAAAGATTTGTCCCGGGTAGGATTCGAACCCACCACACGCGGCGCAACGGTTGTTGCGGCGAGGTGACCGCTTAAACCACTACGCCAAACGATTAGTCACCTCATTAAGATTTAAGTAACCCAAGAAATTTATAAGGATGTTCTTGAGTCAGTCTACTCCTATAGAAAATGACTTTATTTATCAATACATCGCCCAAATATAGATTTTAGCACAAAAAGATAGTATTAGTTCAATGTCATGAGAGGGGAATAATAAAGTCGAACGGAAATCGAATCAGTGAATAGGATATATTCGCGAGCGAGGGAAGCCTGGAGAGGTCTCTACGGTTTTATTGAGTTCAAATGAATAAGAACACGACAGGTAAAGGAATATATTATACTAGTTTCTGTTTGTTATGTGATCAAAGAGTTTACTGAATAAAAGTAATGTACGTACTCAAGAATTATTTACGAAAAAAATGTAGTTTCAAGAGCTTTACACTATTTTGATAGAATAAGTGTCGGAGAAACACTAGAAAATAATGAAACCTGGTATTCCATATAAAATAATATTAATTTTCTTTCTTTCTTTATTTCAAAAAACAACTCCCGCACTAAGAATTGCTCTTGTGTCGCGGGGACTTTTACAAACATACAAACAACGGACATAAAGCACAACCAGACCCGAAACAATTATTTGTGGATCGCACAAATAATTGCTCCGTGTGGGAATCGAACCCACGACCTCCTTACGCAGTGGTATCGGCGTGACGATCTAAACCACTGCGCCACGAAGGCAGTCAATGTTGTTCAGTTTTTAGAATCCAAGAACTTATTTCTTCAGTAGTAGAAGAGCAGAAATCAATTTGGTTTTCTTAGTAATTAGTAGGGGTTAGCTAGGTATTTATACATAGGTCCGATTCTTAAGCACCAGGAAGTCTTTTATTAGACGCACCTAGTATAATACTAGACGTCGTGGACATTTCATACATTTTTCTGGTCCGGGGATCAAAAAGATTCCAGCGGTAAATATTATTGGAGGAACCAAGACAAAGAGAGAGATATTTTCGGTATGTGCCAAGTATACATTATGTGAAAAACTGGGCAACTAACCACATATTAAACCGCTATACCCATGCTATAACTCATAACTGCTTTTGTATGTAAATAACGTTTTTTATCGATCAGATAAACGGTTACTGCATAAACGTTCTCGCTGCAGTACGAGTTTTAACGAGCAACATTATTTAAAGAGTGAGTAGGTAGGTACATTTTTAAAATAAGTATTTTAGTGCTTTTATTGTTTTCTGGCTGTTTTATCCTGGTTCTTTACATTATTTTAGGAGTTAGCTATAATGTTTCCAAAGACTGTAAAAGTTTAAATAAAAGCCGGTCTCTCCATTATTTGGGTTGAGAATTACTTCATGAAAATATTAGAAAAATTGCGAATAATAAATCGAAAATGAAGAAGAAACTAGGTAGGTAGGTAGGTATATTACGAAAGAAATTTTCAGAGAACGTAACAAGAAGCGTTCTTCAGTCTGCCTAGCCCGTGGAAATAAGTTATTTATAAATGTATATATTGTATTGTATATAATTATAATACGATTATTACCCAGAGAGGTTAGCGGTGTACAATATATTTATATTTAACCTAGTTACTTTGTTTATGCCGACACGCTAATTCATAGTACTGCATAATAGAGTTATATAAAAATAGCGTAAAGGCTGCTTATAGCGTATATAGAATAATATATTACTGCAATATATAATATACTAGCTGACCCGCGCAACTTCGCTTGCGTCCTATAAGGTAGAATGGGTGAAATTTTTCCCCGTTTTTGTAACATTAATTACTGGTACTCTGCTCCTTTTGGTCGTAGCGTGATGATATATAGCCTATGTCCTTTCTCGGGTATCAAAATATCTCCATACCAAATTTCATGCAAATTGGTTCGGTAGTTAAGGCGTGATTGAGTAGCAGACAGACAGACAGAGTTACTTTTGCATTTATAATATTAGTATGGAGTATGGAGGATTTATGTACTTCCAGTCAACACGGTTTTATAATAATTTTATATAAACAAAGCCATTCAACGTTTTGATTTTGTAATAACAAACCCTTGCTGATTAATAAGGGTTGTGAAATCCCATGGAAGGGTTGAAATACGGGGTTTTTTAGAAATGTTTTTTAATCAATTTATTTAGCGGGTTTTTCGTTGTTTTGCTTTTTTTTGAAAGTGATAAAACACAATGTTTGTACCTAGTAATATTATCAAAATTCAAATTCAAATTCAAAATTATTTATTGCAACAAACATGGTTCAGAGTTCTTATTTATAATACAGTTTCACATATTTGGCCGTTATAGGGACGCTGCCCCCGCCGCCGCGGCCGGCCCGTACCGTGCCGCAATACTAATATCGTGATATCTCCCAAACTATATGTCTAAATAACACACTGTAAACCGCAAAAATAATCTAAATTAAATGCTCGTGATGATGAACTTACTTATTTTGATAAGGATATATGTATTATTGGTTATATCACCAGTTAAACATCACCCAACGAATTAAATGTTTTTTTAATACAGAAAAGTAGTTTTTGTGACTTAAATAAAAAAGCTGGATATATGTCATCGCGGACTTTTTTGTAGAACTAATAAAGACCAATGTTTTTGCTATACATTGTTCTTACTTGTATCCAACGGTATAAGCGGCGCACGGACAAATGCAATCTTCAATTAGATTTTTTTTCTGACTTCTTGGACATAAATCGCTATAACTCAGCTAATATAGTTTCAATGTATTTCAATTATATATAAAAACCTGTCGGAGAAAATACTCTTTCTATTAGTGAAAACCGCATCAAAATCCGTTGCGTAGTTTTAAAGTTTTATGCATACGAAGGGACTACAGACAAAATGGGCGACTTTGTTTTATACTATGTAGTGATATATTGCACTCTGTTATCGGTCAAAGATCGAGGATAAGCAATCGATGCTGCGATCGACCTGAAGATGGGTGACCGATATGTGTTTTTGTACTGTAGGTAAAATCTCTTAATCATTGTAAGCTTATTTCGACAAAAATACCAATTTTCTCGTTCATAATAGTTTAAGTAAAGCGAATATCAAAGTCTTTAGACCGTTGGTAAATAAATTTCAAATGAGGCCAGACTAAAAGAATGAACTATTATTAGCGGCAAAAAAATATTCATATAAATATTCCGTTCTTTATTTAGGTGTAGGGCCCCGGATTGTATGCGTCAAATCTCAACAAAGGTTGAATAACTTCCTTAGATATAGCCAAAACAAGGCGGCTCCGAAGAGCTTTCGCCACAACCTTCAACATACAATTAGTGAAAATCGTATCACAGTTGCATTAATTCCACCTATCTCAATAAACACGCATTCCAACGATCTATTTTCGCAAATACAACACACTACTCTCGTGATAACACACGGTTTTCTATTCCAATAATACTCCGATAGTGACGTAACAATTCTCACTCAAACTAACTGAAAATTACGAAAAATCATCCTTCCACATACATTACTCATTACTTATACCCACTATAGACCCGTATTGTGAACATAATCAACGATAATTACATAATTATGAAATAACTGATAACACTCACCATTTTAATTTAAAAGCGGCGCGTAATCCAAAGGATTTATAAATAGAGCGTGAGGCACGTTCGCACGCCGCGAGCAATGCGGACCAACTGCGGTTTCGAGTTCGGTCAAGGCCATGGAAACTGTGCCAAACAGCCAATAATCGACCTCTGACAGCGCGGGAAAATTCAGCTCCGGCGGGAAATATACGCCGACATTCCACCCTAACCTAAAAATGTCGGCCTTGTAAAACTTTAATTTTAATTATTTAGAAGTTTTGTGTTCGATTCTATAGCTTATTGGTACCATGTAGTATCAGTATTGTAGTTTGTAAATCGATAAATATAATTATACGGCTATAAGGTCATACACAAAAAGTACTTACTCGCTTAAAAAAAAGAACATTTATTTGATTGGACTATGAAATATTAATCACGTCATTTCCATCTAAGTATTATAGCCATAGGCATATAAGTAGGTACGTACTTACCTAATTTGTTGAACACACGTACATACATTTCATTAATAGAAATTGAAAAAGATATGTATTATCAGTTACTGTAGCACTCAATGGTAGGTAGGTAGTAGTAAACTACTAGTTTATCTCATCGCAGTGCAGTAAATTATAATTGCAATAAATGTATCTATTAATGTTGTTTGAAAGATTTATTATCATAATTAGTGTTACACACCTTCGTAATTAGATTGAACTGACTTTGTTAATTACGTCTATTGTTATTTATAGATTTAGATCTTTTATTTTCGTACTAACTATAAACAACAATGTAACTATAATATACTTAAACAAGATTAAAAAAAAATGTATGACTGAAAAGCGAAATGAGCACGAGATTTGATTTCTTGATCTTTCCTTGATCCCCAACTCGCATTTGGCCAGTGTGGTGGACTCAAGGCCTCCCTCATTACGGGAGGAGACTATTACAGCTAGACTATACAACACACTAACACACATAGTTTCGAAAAGTCATTAATGTGTTGCCTCGGGTTCGAACCATCAGCAACTTGCGTGGGAGGTACCAACTTATACCACTCGGCTATCACTGAAAAAAAAGGTTAATTAGTGAATTAAAATTATATAGTGTACGGGACGTTCTTTACTTAGAAATAAAAGTCAATGTGTATAAAAAAGTGCTCTTTTTATTTTGTTGTATAATAATAATAATGTCTACAAACACGTAAGTGTTTTAACTAAATAAACGTCACAATAATAAGTGGTCATTTTCTACAGGCTGGAAATAATCAATATTTCAACTTATATCATCAAAATATACATTTTCGAGAAATATTATTAACATAATATTGCATTGTACCTACCTATATTTATATAGACATGCAGGCTTTGCTATTTTATTCATACCATAGACAATTTTTATTATTTAAATTCCTATTTTTTACAAATTTCATCGCTTTTTGCTGCCATTTTTATTGCGAGCTGTACTGAAAACTGAAAGATATTCTAAACTGACTATGCTTTTCTAGTATTCTTATAGATCGGCCAGCATTTGTCATAGGGGAATATAATTTTTTTATCGTCGCAATTCGTCGCAATGCAGTCTTATTAAAGAAATAATATGCAAAATAAGTATTTTATCTTTGTACAAGGATCTAGGCGCATACGATATGTTGCATCATTATGTCATTATCATAATCGAAGAGATTACAAAGATTATTTCAGTTTATCTTGTTACCGATTGAATTAATTAGCAAAAATATTTCTCGAAAATGTTTTATTTTGTTTACATGACAAACCAAACTCAAATTCAACTAACATTTGATTATTAGGCGCATTATTATTTATTAAAGTTACTGGGGCATTCCTTGATTTTTCACATTTGGCGATAGGTATTTCCGTTCAATTTAGTTTTCAAATATACGTGTATGTAACAACGAGAATGCAGCACAAAACTTTTGTATCTTGGGTAAGACTTCAAGACTTTAATCTTAAATAGCTGCGATAATCGTTTGCAATACTTTCTGATAGTTGATATAAGTACTTATTATAGTTTATATGAATTAATTTAGGATCTTTTTATTTGTCTACATCTGAATTAACAATAATTTCACACAGTTTCTTTAGTTTAACTAGTCTTGTGCTTCACTTCGCAGTTACATACGCGTGTAATCTGTCTGTTGATAACAACGAATTTATAGATTCAAAAGAGAATGACATAAAATATATCGACATTTTTTATTTGTAACGAAAAAATTCAAAATATAACTACAGACACGTGTTTCACAGTTCTCAGAGCGTTCCCAATTAAATACGATTCATATAAAATTTGTGCACATTAAAGATTATAAGTGAAAATATTATCTATCTACAGTAGTTTCTAAACCATTTCTAATTAACTATGTCTAAGTTGGCCCCTTTCGTGATACTATCTAACTACGTGACTTAAACGACTAGTTTAATTACTAATTAGACTAGTTTGTAGTGAGTGAGTGATGCACGCTAATTTTGAGACACCATCTGAGATCGATCTCGAATTAATTAAAAATAATTATACTGTAAAATGATCTTACAATTATCATTTGGTTTTATATATTTTTGTACTTTTTTATAAATAACTATTGCACTTAATTTTAGCTGATATTTAGTTGACTACAGTATGATATTAAATATTTCTAAAAATACCTACACTTGTCTTAAGCTAAGGCACTTCTTACATATTTGTGTGTGCGTTGCTCTTACAAAATATTTGATATAAAATATATGTAATGTGTCGAATACCTTAGGTTTGTGCTGACCAACGTGGCTCGGTTTGTCGACTATCTATCTATCGTATGGTTAGTGGTCAACCTAGTGTCAAGGTTGTTCAAGCCGCCTGAAAGGCCTTTAACATGGTTTCGACTTATGTTTTTAAATACAAATACCAATAGTTAAATAGGAATATCATTTCAAATAGTATGAAGAAATATTTCTGTACTTAATAATTTCAATTGTTATAAAAAAAAACTTTAATATTCACTGAAGTAACGATTTACGGAAAAACACAGTCATACTAAATTATGAATGGGGTGCTAGGCAAAATTACGTAAACCTAGATTTACGCAAATATTACACAACTATTGTGAATAAATTTATACAAAGTACGTTTATTTTTCCAACTGCAAGGATAGCTATCCTTAATTACTACGAATCCTTAAATTAAAGTTTTTTTTATTGTTAAAACCATTTGGCGATTAAAAAGAGTGGCCAGGAGTTTCTTGCCAGCTCTTCTCATTGGCCCTACCTTCCGAACTGGCGGTAAATTCACTCTCTGTATTATTGACTATCATAAGTGTCAGCACTTGACCTAAATGAATAAATGATTTGATTTTGATTTTTGTTTTTTTGATTTAAATTATCCCGTATTATACAATAAAACAAAATTGTTATGCGATAGGATAGTCGACAAAACCAAACCAAGTTGTCACATAAATACTCATAATTCGTTTCTCTTATAAATACTACGTCTAATAATATTGTTTCCCAGTTTTTCATTTGATATTAACTTTTATATCTAAGACTAACTTATTCGGCACTTTTCTAGCTCTCACAGAGTCTGCTGTACTGGTATTATATACCAATAGTGAGATATAGACCACTGTAATGTCCTTGTTACTTATACTATACGATAATAATGATAGGATATTTTGATGACTCCTATACATAAGAGTTAATGAGGTTGGTGGTAACTTCTATATACATTACATGGCTATCTGAGATGTTTTTTTGTAGTTCCTTCGTCTCACTTCTTAGCGCATTTGTTTCGAATCATAATTTTTATTGGATACTGTTTTATTATATGTATAGATAACTTTTAAAATTTAATTTAGGTGTAATTAACTTTGTTGCCAACTAACAAATAATTTGTACAACCATTTTGATTTTATTTTGTTTTTATTTTTATTCAAGTATATTATTTTTCTTGTATCTTCTTTTTTATTTTATTTATTCAGTACAATAAAGAGTATTTTCATTTCATTTCATAATTATGTTATTTAGAAGTTTCAGTTATTTCATACTACCGCTTTATACGTTTTTACTTTTTGGTCGATATGAATAGGAGTCATCAAAATATGAATTTAATTTAACTTATAATTATTCGCTAAATGGATTTAAGGCAATATTTGGTATTAAATTCCTAATAATTATGTTATTTTGTGAAAATGATATAAATACGGAATGATTTACTTATAATTAATATGACTTCTGCCATTTTCCTTTATGAGATTTCGATATGTGAATGTACCAAATGTTAGTTTTAGTACGTGTTATCACTGTTGTATTAACGTATATATTCAAGTAAGCTTGCATAATTTCGATTTCCGCAATATTTTTCACACACAATCCATATTTGCGCAAGTAAAAATTTTGCAAGCAAGTTTACTGGCAATTATTTTTTGCTCCCAGTTTCTGAGGTACATTTAGCGATAGTTTATCTATTCAATAGCGTTTAAACTCATATGAAAATGACGGTTTACACCACTTTTACCCTTTTACAATTTGCTATTGAAGAGCGAGACCTAGCACAGGTATACTTTTTACTTAAAAGGAGGTGTCTATTTAAGATTTATTGTAAAAGTTGTACGAGATAACGAAATAAACATTTTTGTTTTTTTTTGATAAACTACCGCTAAATATACCTCAGAAACGGGGCATTAGTAGTGTTGTTCTGTGTGTGTAAATGATATGAATGTATTATAATCTAGATGTGCGTGTTCATGGTGATCTCGCCGGAGTTGTGTTCGTAGAGCGCGCGCACGTCGTCGTGCGTCAGTTGCGACACCGTCGGGATCTTAGACACGTTGTTTATTATCGGTTTCACCTGCAAATTCAATATAGCCAGTTAGAAATTATAAATTGTTTTATAGTAATCCGTCCAATAAACTACCATCACGTGCAAATAACTACCCATATTTGTATTTGTAGACGTTAGAAAAATATTATTCAATGTAATTTCGAACAAAAATGAATGAAGTCAAAACATTTTCGAGATCATACGTAATTCTCTAATAAACACTAGAAAAGAATTAACAATGATGGGCTGAGTACCCTCGAACTTGCTGAATCTCAATTTATACAAGTTTGTTTTAGTAATGGTGTATAAAATCGTATGGGAGCAACTGTTTTGGAACGAGCTCTGTAGTCGCGGAACACCGACAGACTTAAAACGTCAGCAAATTTAAAAGGATATTATTAATGGCATCATCATAATATTGTGTAAAAAGTTATACTATTAGCAAATTAGAATTATATATTGTTTAATGATAATGTAACTTCTTTAACGCATTAGTCTTAGTGACTGTAATGTTAGATGTAAGTGATTGAAATAAATAAATAAATAATTATTCAATGTTAAGATAATAAGGAATATTTATGCGTACCTTATTCCCGTGCATGGGTATGAACCCGTTCCCCACAGTACCGTTGTGCGCGTGTCCGTTGTGCGCGGCGCCGTTCCCCACCGCGTGTCCGTTGGCCAGCGCGCCGCCCACGCGGGACACCGCCGTGGCTAGCTGCTGCATGCCCGACACTTCTAGAAAAAATTGTAGTTGTCTTTCACTATTTTGTAGATACGTAGTATATCCTGATTGTTATATGCGGATATTGTAGGAACAAAATTGTTATTAGTTTGCAGTATTTTGGATTTTGCATGGGTAGTGTCGAATTTATATAAAAATTTACGCTTATACAAAAAAAACATTAACCGTTGTGCAAAAAACCATAATCGTTTGGATACCCAATATCACATTTCTATAGGTTAATGCGGTCAATTTTGTGCTAGATTATAAATAAGGATTGCTTGAACAAAACCGACTCGACTTATTTGTTTAGTTTGTGCCGATCGGGTCACCTACACATATACGGTTTTGCCGCCCGGCTAGACTGTTAATGCAGAACCGAATAAAAATGTAGCAAGCCTTAGTGTATAGGCAGTAAGTATAATGTAACTTACCAGTATTATTGGCAGGTAGCGTGGTCTGCGGCATGGCAGCAATAGCCTCGGCCTTCTCCATTTCTTCGCCGAGCACGCGCGCGAACTCGCTCTGAACATCCGGGGAATCCGTGTCGCCGTCCACCTGAAATAATTGTTACATTAGTATCTACTAAGTATTATTGGTATTGATTTATCAGTAACTAGCTGACAAAAACGAGAATAGTTCATAATTTCCCCCGTTTTTGTAACATTTTTTACTGGTACTCCTATTGGTCGTAGCGTGCTGTAATATAGCATAAAGCCTTCCTTAATAAATAGGCTATTCAACAGTAAAATATATTTTCAATTCGCACCAGTAGTTCCTGAGATTAGCGTGTTCAAACAAACAAACTCTACCATTTTATTATATTAAGTATAGATTAGGAATCGTAACATTGTACAAGGAATACCTCTTATCACTTTTTTTAAGTACAAGATACAGCACTTTCCTTTGCAGTTAATATAACAATCAGTTTATCGAATCTGATTAATCTATTGCACTTTTACGTAGATTAAAACAAAAAAACAGCAACCATATCAATTCGACCATCCACCAACTAATTTTCAGACGGACTCAGAGGTTCAACAAGCGGTAAAACACGTTTAAAAAGGTGTATTCATATATGTAGGAAATTTTCTACCTACTATTATTTCACATGTCACACCAGGGGACAGTTTTAGAGGAGACAACAGGGAAAATACCTTTAAAAAGCCCCCAATACCAAAAAAGTAGGCACTATACAAAATTCTTTAGTCATAATATTTTTTGGTCTACTCACAATAACCAGCCGATGATCCTGGTCCATAGTCTTGAGCATGGGCAGCGACAGTTCTCTGAACACTTCGAGTCTTCGCCGGAAGGCCGCCACGGAGTCGTCCCGTCTCCCGCGGCCCAGCTGCAGCTTGGAGCAGTCTAGGAGCACCATGCGAGGTGACGTGCGGAACTGGAATATGAAGACAACAGGAATTAAAAGGCTGTTTGAAATTATTGGCACATACTAGTAGCTAGCACGATTTTTGGTATAATGGCTAACTGATACTGCTGTGTGAACAAAGTTTGTGCGAGTTTGAGAACCGATATTTACCATGAGATTTTAAATTGGTCAATAACAATTCCTATAAATAAAAACTTTCTAAATGTTATTACGATATAGTACCGAAAATGATAAGTAAAAATTGGACTTCTGATTAGACTGTACGTGTATTTATCATGCGGGAAACCTAAAACATGGCTACATAAGAAGAAATAACAAGGTTTCTGAAAAGCCTCACCTCATTCTGGAACTGCTCCATCTGCTCCAAGTCCCTCGGGTACCCATCCAGCACTAGTCCATTGCCCGTCCTACTGGCATCAGAGACGGCAGCTCGCACCAGCTTTGAGACCAGCTCCTTGGGCGCCAGCTCCCCGCCGCTGATGGCCATGCGGGCCAGCGCGCCGTCTGATGCTGGCCGGCCTCCCGCGTCGGCTAAAGAGCGGAGACGCTGGCCCAAACTGAAGGTGGAAGAGTAAGATATTGTAAACCCGTGATTTTAAACAAAAATACTAGAAAGACAAACTTAGCTACAGAAAAGTTGTGAGCAAATGTTTTTTTTATAACCTTTCTCTATTAAATTTTATAAGTAGTTGGTAGTATCGGATAATTATGCCAAACATTGTTGTATCATAGTTAGATCATTGTTTTAAAAAGGAAAGAATTATGACAAAGAGCAAACGAAATTTCGAAGAATCTTCGTTTTCCTTGATTATACACTTATACAGGTCCGGCAACGTTTCAACAACATACTTATAATCGTCATCTTAGGTTCCATACCGGTGGATAGGCATTGGTATTCGATACTTTGACCTGATCTGGAATATTTATCCATATGGTAAAAAGTTACAAATTATCTAATTTAAGTAATTAGCAATTGGAAGCTTTCCATCAGTTTTTACGCTTTTGCGTGTTTCCCCATCCAACAAAATCACTAATCGCTTATCGATAGTGTTTTGTTTATCTTATAGTTACCTGAAATGCGTCCACCCAGGTCTTTGCGCGACGGCTCGCTGACATAACGTGGCCTTGTTACTGCCGGGGCCACCCACCACCCACAGCATGGGAGCTGTCGTCGTCTCACCACGGACTCTTATCACTTCAGCCTGGAGGAGAAACAGAGATCATAAATAAAGATTCTAATCACCAGCATTTAATTGTTAAAGATTTGCCCCTGGTTTCTGAGTACATTTAGCGGTAGTTTATCCATTCAAAAATGCTATAGAATAGACAAAGTACCGCTTAATGTACTCAGAAACCGGGCATTAATAAGGTGACATGAATATCAGAATCTGTCAACTAGTGCCGCATTCAGCTTTGTGTAACTTCAAGTATTAAAGTTACTAGTTAGACTCGTCTTATAGTCGGCTATCCAAATCCACCATTCATACATGTAGGTCTAATTGTCAAATTTACAAGTTAGTGGAGTGGTAATTCTAAAAGCAGCGCAGTTGCAGAGTCCCTGCAACGCGTCTAAACAGATTCAATTGATACGCATTGCTGTGTTTGTGAGGAACTTTTTTAAGTCCATTAGGAGTATGGACTTCGCAAGTTAGCAATAACAATAACAATTTCCCAAACACTGAAATATTTCTTGTATAGCACCACGGTTACATAGCTCTAATTTGTAGTTACTGTAGTCAACCAATCCGTCATTGTAACCGATTTATTTACGAATAATGTGTAAAAATGTGCCAAAGCCCAATAGTTATCAGGTCAAGGCACACGCGACCTGGTGTATTGAATACAAAGTGATGAATGCTAACATTTTTATGTTTAGTCACTGCACTTAAGTGTCTTTTTAACACCGATACTATTGGTATACTAAAAAGGTCAGAAAGAAGTTCTAATTTTACTCGTTTTTTATGTCTAATTCGTAGTTTAGTTTAACTAATGTAGAAATAGTAAATCAAGAGGAAAATACTACTTTATTTTTATGACATTATTTTGAAAATGTTCCTGTTAAAGGGAAGGTAAGTCTCTTATTAGTCGTCAGAATGGCAAACCAATAAGTGTTTTCCACCTTTCAAAGATCTGTTTAAAAATCTCTCAGGCATGCCAAATTTACTGACCATGTCGTTCTTCATTAAGTTCTTGTTAATGGATACCGAATGTGTATTGAACTCCAGAAAGTAAAATCTTTTTGTCCAAGATTAGGGCCTACCTAGGATTTACCTTCTATATTAAAATAAAATGACTACTTTTCGTAAAGATAAATCCAAAGGTTTCAAAGATAACAGTTCTATAACATCAATTGAAACCCACCTTTGGCGTGACGACTCTCTCAGTTATCGTCTCCACTTGTACCGGTAGTACAGGCGGCAGAATATTAACACTATCCCTTCTCTCCTCCCGTGGTTCCCGGTCCCTATCCTGAGGAGGAGCCGGTTCTACCCCAACGATCTCGCCAGGTATACCACCAGCCCCCACTCCAACGCCGCTGACGCCGTTCATAGTGGACTGGTCTTCCGTAGTACCAAGGATTTGGAGAACAGCTGCACGGAAGTCTTTGTAGACCTCGTCTGGATTGCGTTCGCCGTTTACCTGTAATTTAATTGAGAGTTTAAGATTGGAAGACTTATTTTTGTGTATTAAAGTTTCTATTGCATTTTGGATACGGGGCTCCCGGCTATTTGTATTATTGAAGAGTAAACGGAAATTCTTCGTCGTTCGTGTCTTTAAACTTAGTTTTCCAAATTTGTCTCGGTAACTAGGGTATAATTTACCAAACTGAGGTTCCCCTTTCCTTATCAATAAAAGTAGAAGGTCTGGTTGGTAAGTTAGGTTCCGATTAGTTGCCTTTATACACAGTTCTATTTTCATTCTTTATTAAAATATCTTAACGGAACCTGTGGTTGTACAGCACTTCGTCACTAAACGTTGGCCAAAAGTCATATCTTTATGATCAATTTGAACATAAACATATCACTACAACCTCGACCTACGAAACACTTCAAATTAAACTACAGACCCACTTTAATACGTAATATAATATTTAAAAATAGTCATAATTAGTTGTCTAATACCTCTAAATTGTATAGAAGACAGTTTTAATTCGACGGGGCTGTGTTAGTAATTAACATCGTACTTAAGAACTCGTATTGGGGTCGGCTCATGCATCATAAATGTGACCCAGTAGCTATCACTACAAATATGTTTTGAAGAAACTTCTATGAAATATTGGTAGCTGATTTTGTAATAGAAAAGTTGCCTTCAATAAAATATGAAGCAACGCCAAAGTACACTCGCAAGTCGTTTTTAGGATAAACGTAGAAGATGTATACTAATAATACGTATGTCAAACACAAAAAACATTTTACCAAAAAACGGGAATTATAACTTCCTACTGGATTTCCATTAAAAATCTCTAAGAGGAATGAGGCACGCGTTGATGTCATTCCGCTAGCCATTGCGACCTGCTGGCAAGATCACCGTCCTAGCTTGAGTTAATCTCAGTTCAAAGTAGACATTTTGATTTCATGATCTATTTACTATCGTCGTATTTGGAAAGTTCGAAATATGTGACGATTTGTTAAACGTTATAATTAGATCCAAATATCAATTCCAAATTTTAATTCTGCTAACATCACGCAATATTAAATACTTTTTTTTTGTTAGCCTGTTTTGTCTCACTTCTGAGCATAGGCCTAGTAATTTTTCCCGATTATCCCTATCTTCGATTTGCGTGTCCAATTATTAACAAATCCAATAACTTATTCAAACAGAAATTACAAAAACAAATAAAGAACAATGCAGTCTTTTAAAAAATGAACAGAACGGTTCAATATTATTTCCTTATTTCATGGATAGTGTGCATAAGAAACGACTTGAAAACCAATATTTAGGTCATTCAGGTGTGTTACAAAAAATTCATAAACGCTTTGACGGTAACGAAAGCCACGCCTTCAACCACTTACTTATTCACTGTATCATGTGTCATGGTCTACTCGATACAAATTATATGGTAGCTTTAATAAGTTCTTGTAATTCGTGTTTTGTTGGATACTATTGTTTTCTGGAAAGTTCTGTGAAGTATTATTGTTAATTTTTAATGTGCAGCCGATTTGGGCTGTCGAATTATAGATTGTCTCATAATACGTGACACGCATTATTTTTTGTCTTTGGCTTTTGGTTGTCTTTCTTATGTCAACTTATACATATGTATGAGACGGGTACGGAGATTCGTAGTTATTATAGATATCAACAATAGGCAGATCCCCGATTCGATAGAACTGAGATTTATAGGTAAAGAGAAGTAAATATGTACTCAAATATCTTATTATTTTTCGGAAAACAGGTAAAATAATCAATTTAGTCATCCCCAAGTCTTTTCTGCCTGAAGGCATCAAATCCAGCTAAAAACTACCGTTATTTTTTTTAAATCGCGCTCCTAATTTTGCCTAATATATTCTTCTGCCATATCAAAGATTGAAAGCTCACTACAATAATAAAATAACTTATAAATTAAAAGAAAACAATACATAAATCTTTGCACAAACAGCAATATTAAGTATAAGGTAGGATAATGAACGGTTGCAGCCTACAGTTAACGGTCACATAATAACACGGTACACAATTGTTATATCGATCGATATTAGCAAATGTTGTGTCATTATAATTAGCTGTTTTCTCTATACTAGGCGTTATTTAATACGCTTGTCTTTAAGTTTAAAAACAATTTAATCGTTTTCTAAGGATATTATACGTCTACGTCTTGTGTTCATTTTATTTATTAAAGTTTGGATAATAGTATGAGTTAAGCTTATCAATTGAAAACTTACTGATTGTTCGTCAGTTTTTTTATCAGGTAAGTTACGCGACACCTTTTCGTACTGGCCGTAAAAGTGGCCTTAACAAGTGAGCCTAATTTAGAGACAATTTAGGAGCTTCATTCACCCTTCATTATTTTGGATGTAACCTTTTCTTTAATTTATGAACTCTATCTCTTCAAGTATTTTTTTCTCTCTCCTGTTTTATGTTCTAAAATACTACTGTTTCACGACTGTTTACGAAATATTTAAGTGAGAAACAGTGAGTAAATGATAATCAAAAAAGATCCAGATACATTCGTACATTCACGCCTTTTTTCCAAAGGGGTAGGTAGAGACCAAAGAACGCCAATTATAAAATATTTACATATTGTAACGCTAAAAATTATATTTCAAATTGTTCAAAACATCTCTAACATAGACCGCTTTACGTCACAATCTTCGATCATTCTTCGCCATTGTAAAACGCGAACAATTCCTACAACTATCAATAAATCGAACTAACAAACATTGAAGCCCCGCCCCCTCTTTCCCGTATATTTGACCTGTAATCTAGCTGGTATGAAATTTTCAACGACGTTCAAAGGCAGGCGGACAGTCGCACGGTGTACTACGATCCTCTCATTATAAATTCATGCAGATCGTGTTTGGTAGTTTAATGCCTGGAAAATTTACTGCAATTCTTTGCTGAATTTTCTTTGTGGTTTCGTCGTAGGTTTGGAGTTTTCTTTGAATAAGTTGTTGGGATTTAAGTATTGCTTTTAGCGTTTGGAGAATATGCAGATGGTGGATTGTTGCGAGCAGCATTCTTTTTTGGCAACTCTTGCACTAGCTACTAGCCAGTAATATAAATTTAAATATAGAAAGTCTAAACTTACTGTGCTTAAATTTAAATTACCAACACAAAAGTTAGTTATTTTGGGTCATTTAGGTATACTATAAACAATTTAGTGATTTCATATATTCCTTAACCCCTCCTCGTTTGGCAGGAGACCCTTGCCCTGTAGTGGAAAAGTAGCGGGATAAAAAAAAAAAAAACCTTTGGGAATGGAGCAACAAACCCAATTATGGCAATCTAAGTTGTTACGTTAATGTTATGCGGCGTACCTTTTAACTGGTATTAAATACGTTCTCTTTAGCTATTTTTCCATGTAAGAGCCTTCTAGCCACAATTTCCAATACTATAATTTCTAAAGCAAACAAATACTGAACTGTTTTCTAGAAAGTGCCTACATAAAATCAATGGTCAAACGACAATAAAGGGCAAATATCAAATAATTATAATGTTGAAGTGACAACACTTGCACACCTGCCGGTACCCATGCACCGTATCATCTTCGGTTTAATTATTCCTGAGGTCACGCGTACAAACATACACACAATCCGCTCGGTTCACATGAAACTGTGTACAGAAAATTAGCAAGAAAGTTTTAAATACTGAAAGTTTATAATTGGTTTAAAATTTGTTGAGTCTGGCTGTTATAATTATGCTTTGAAAAGTCTAGTGTTTTAACTAGTGTCCAAGTCTGTAAGTTGGTATTTGTACAAGAACTTAATACATACATTTTTCGTTCGATTTTTACTTTTTGTGTAATAAATTAAGAGACGTGTGGATTAATAGATGCTTTTTAAATTAAGATGTAATTCATACTCTTTATTTTACTTTTTATTCATAAAATATTTTTTTTACTTTGTTCAGATTGAAATGATAAAAATGTAATAATAATTATTCCTAGGTTTACGCTTAACGCATTACGCACTGCAAGTTAAATATTTCCACACGTTTCCAAGTAATTATGTTTAGATCACATAACTGCATCAGCGGTCTGCAAGAAAAGGGCGTTCTAAATTCTTAATCATGTATGTACCTCTACCACCCGTAATCCTTGCATACAAAGCTTTCTTCTAAGTTGTCGAACTACAAATCTCTTCATAGCAACAGACATAATCAATATCAGAATCTGCTGGTTCCAGTACCACAAAGCAACGGCCTTAGCCCACGAAGGCCAGTGCTAATGAATGTAATCTTTAAAGCATTTTCACTTACATCAAATTACGCGTCTATCATCAATCAGACGTACAATCAATCATCTTAATTCAACGCGTTAACGGCTGTAAGATCAATAGAAAATGTGCGTTTCAACTGTTATTGATTTTAGTTTTATGTAACTGGGGTTAATAATGTGTTTTGGATGGTCAAGGGGGGTTTTACTAAGAAGTAGCAGTATTCAATATCTATCTAATCTATTTTTCATGGACAATCTTTCGCGCGTTCTCAGCAGCGCGAGCGTTCAGATGACTGTTCAAAAGCGATAAGCTCAAAAGCGTGATCTTAATACACGATATCACACAAATATCTTGTTGTTTTTAGTGTATAGCTAGAATTATAGTTAGAAGTAAGCTATTGACCTGAATTCCAAAACTTTGAGATGTAAATAAAATTCAGAAGAATTTAGCTTATGCTTAATCCCAGTCTTTAACAAGCTCGAGGCTTTTGTTATTTTTACATAATAATATGTATATTTAATGGTTTAGCGGTGAAGACGTAATAGACAGTCCCACAAACTTTCGCATTTTTTTGGTTTAGAACTATGGACAGTCTAAATTCAATCGTTTTACGTCGATTGTCGACTGAGCCATGGACTACAATACCTACCTGTATATTGTTTCCAAAGGTCACCGTGGTGTAATAAGCGTGTAATAATATTTAAAGCAGATGTAAGTTTCACATTCAAGTGACGAACTATTCATTAGAATGAATTAGATATTTATGTCGTTGACGGGAATGCAACACCTTTTTTTTACGGGGGTTTTGTAGCTAAATTGCAAATTTTCAAGCTAATTTTTGTGCTAGTAAATTAAGTTATCCTTCTTTATAACTTTTCTTATACGTACTGAACTCAAAATACAACTATACCTAAAAGTTATTACTCCGCAAATCTAGGGTGAGAACCCACGACAGTCTTAACAAGTAGAGTGGCGTAACAGCTTTAACCACTCCACCAAAATATGATTCAAGAAAGGAAAAGTGTTGAAGATCAGAAAAGTAGACAAGTAGGAAAGAAGTTAGTAATAAGGTAAGTAAATTTCTTCAAAAAACAGTGTTAAAACCAACCCTTTTTCGCATCCCAATCCCACATTTTGTTCAATATGGTCTTCTATGTTCTTTGCTTGGCAGTAGGCTCATATTATTGAATAGTAAATCACTCATCTATAGTAACTCTTTATCTAGGTACTAAAGTGTATTGACCTCTGCTAACTCAATACACTCAGGGTGTACAGGTGTATTTCTAGCGATGAGTCTAATAAAAGCTTTACAAATTCCAGTGTTCTATGTATCTGCTTATTTGGTTATAAGTTATTTATAACAAACTTTTCTTTGCATTTAAGTAAACGCATCGAATTATGTACTCAGGGTTTCATCCTTCTACAGGAAAAAGGCGCTCTTTCATGGATGCACCTACGTTAGGAGTTTTAAATTAAAGTATCAAAAGGTTTCGCTTTAATTTTGGGCTTTGGCATTGGATAATGTACTGTACCTGCAGCCGTTAAATAAGAAGTTTACCTCTCAACTCTTTTAAACTACCGTGAGATAAAAACTTTACGGAGGTCTAAGAGGTCCCTTTTCGTAGTGAATGTCTGCACGTGTTTCAGCTACAGACACGTAATTTTGGCGGTGACTCGACAGTACACTTAAAATATCGATAATTTTGTCATGTTAGTGTTAGTCCTAAAACCTTAAAATATGCATGAAGTTTGGTAATTGGTGACTCTTATTGCCATCCGAAAATGAACCTTAACTGATAGAACAAAGAATCAATATTTAGTCTACAGTTATCAAACTTACGACTTTTAGTAAATAAAGCAGTGGGTTTTGTATGAGAACGATGGACACAATTCATTAGATATTTTGGTTAGAATAGAAAACTTTTTGTTAATTGAAAACGTCCGTATGAAGACAAACTAATATCATTGTAAAATGTTTGTTTTAACAATAGGTGTTTGATCTTTATTTGTGTTATTAAGTAAAGAGTTTATGGTCTGTCATGCCGTGACAAAGCCAGAGTGCGATTTCAGTGTACACTTCTAAGGTTTGCATCAGCAAAATTTTATTATATGCGTATTTTTATACATCAACAAGTCAACAAACTGCTATTTGCGTCTTAATCTACATCGTGGAATATACTTGCCTTTGGAAGCACCCACTCGTAAAAGACAAATTCTAACATAGAGGCAAAACAGTTCATTCATGCAAAATCAGAAAACTATATAATCAGACTAAGCTCAACTCTATTATCATGATAAGTCGCATTAAAAAATGCCATGTTTTCAAATGAATCTACACTACATAATCTTTGTTTAATTCTAAACTTCTTCAATCCTATTTCCAACATATGTACATTGTTTTGAATCAAAGCCCAAAAAGTAAAGATATCTTTGTACTTCATCTGTCAGTGTCAAGGTTCCCTATTTTCAAAAATGCCTTATTCATACCCACTATGAGTCGAAGCTACAGGTTGCGTTGAAGATTACAATCACGAACACAATGTCATTCCTTATGCCTTGTTACGAGGCTTGAGTAAATATGTAATCGCTGTAGGTACAAATGTCCATTTATTTACGGCTTTCTGATGTCAAGGTGAAGTTTAGCATTGTTTTCTTTGGGCTTCGAGCTAATAATGTTTTTCTTGTGTGTTGTTAGAGAACTGTCTTTGCAAAAAAATTGGTTTTAATTCGACATAGACGTAATATGTACTTTAGATAACAATAATTGACGAAGTCACCTTACTGTTCTGATAGCTTGCTAGTAAGTTAGTTGGTTCTTATAAATCATGGGTCAATATATTTTATCTATACTAATATTATAAAGCTGAAGAGTTTGTTTGTTTGTTTGTTTGTTTGTTTGTTTGAACGCGCTAATCTCGGGAACTACTGGTCCGATTTGAAAAATTCTTTCAGTGTTAGATAGCCCATTTATCAAGGAAGGTTATAGGCTATATATCATCACGCTACGACCAATAGGAGCAGAGTACCAGTGACAAGTGTTACAAAAACGGGGAATATTATGATTCTCTTATGTGACGCAAGCGAAGTTGCGCGGGTCAGCTAGTACTGTATGAAACCCTCCCAATTTATTTTAGAAAATAGAATTAGTTTATTTACAATGACAGTAAAAAATAATTAAACAAATTCGAAACCTATTTTCAAATACGAGCGTTATTGCAGCCACTGAGTTCTCCAGAATCTATCTCATTTAGCCTAAACGGAACGTGTAATCTAAGAAAATATTGATTAGTAAGATCATGACTCCTATGTTGTTAATCAGATGCTCGAATTAATCTCTATCTAACAAAAGATAAGAAGACTTTAATAAATTAAAAAACGTCAATATCTAGTTTAAGATCTCGGTTTCCATGTATTTAGCCAGATGATTGAATTTGACCTTAATCTTACAAAAAATTACAAGACGCAAGTTAAAAACGTCATCAGATCGACTCTAAATTCCACCACAAGCACAACCTATCTTCGAAACCCTCAACCAAAATTCCGTCTCACCACGAGGCCAGGTTTAAAAACGTTGACCGTCAACGAGTGACATTGTTCGTTGACCATCGCCGGATCGATACGAGTGCCGTGTTTTATTCACGTACATCGATTGTCAATGTCTACTGTAATGATTCTAATGATGTCGTCGCATTTTTATTACTTTCGGTTTTGCTTTCTTTTAGCGAGACTTTCAGTAAGATGGGAGCAGGAATAGCCAGTTCTTTTCCGGGACACTGTTAGATTAGCTATTGTAATACAACACAAACTAGGATGAATACTATATTCAAAATACCTTATAAATTAAATGACCAAACGTTTTGTATTATTTGAGTAATTAACTTATTTTTATTTTTTTAGTTTAATTGGGTTTGGTGATTGTTTTCTAATTAGCCATAACACTACACACATTAAATTCAACACATCTTGTGGGTGGAATATTTTTTGTTTAAGAGACAGTACATAATTTACTCAATTAAAATAAGGCCAAATTACAGGGAGCTCCCTATAGAGTATCTCATTACAAAGCTTAGTCCTCTACAATATAAAAGGATTTCTACATCGTTTTATTAGAGGCAGAGGCCTTTGGCAGAGAGCCTTCTGTCCCTGGAGAGGTGGTTAAAAAATTATACTCTATAGCAGTAGTTATATTCATAGAATTCGGAAACACTAATTAACTAAATTAAGAACATAAAATTCTCACCAGAAGATATTGTAACACTGCTCAACCCATAGAAAAGTTTGGAAATTGAACCTTTAGTTGGTCATGAAAATCCACCCCGTGCAAAATAAATTAATCTTTGATTCCACTTGTTACCTGTCTTTTGAAATAACGGTTACTTATAAAGAAAACCACTTAATAATGCATATTATACATAAAAAATCAAATTTAACCCTCACATGTCAATGCTAATATAAATTGTACTTTGACATATTTGACATCAAAGGCACATCGCGAATACCGTTTAAATAACGGACGAGTGGGCGGAGACGGGCGGCTAGCTAGTGATTTTCACATTACTGATGCAAATCGAGCCTGTATAATAACCCGTTATTAGAACTAATGCCTGCCTTTGACGTGCCTACCTGAACGATATGTTGAAGGAAATATACATATACGAATTTATAAAACTTTTAGAAAGGTAAAGTTGCTTTTTCTGAGTAATAGTTTATAATACTTCTTATGAAAAGATCTCGATAAATATTTAATACTCCAGTTTATTAAACTCATTTTTAAAAAGACGCTACAATAATAAAAAGATAATTTAACACATTTCTAACGCCATTGGACACCAATATCTTCCTGGGATGAAAGATGATTAGGCATTGAAACCAACATGATCGAAGACCTATTCAAACAAAGGACCATTCTCGATGTACTTTGTTGTCTTTCATAATACATATTTTACCACTACACTGAATAACACAGGCAATTTATTACGTGTTTCTCGTTTTATCCGCGATTTTGTGATGTTTCTTTGGGGCTTAAGTTTCTCGGCAGGCCAGACTTTAAGGTCAGTTGACTTTCCACCCTTTGAAGGTTTGTTTAATTCTCTCATACATGCAATTTTCTCTAGTAACTAATACAAAAAATGAAATTGTATTTATTGAGTAGTAAGAGTCGTCATAGTACAACTACAGTCGCCCTTAAAGTTTCCGCTCGCAACTTAAACTAAAGAAATATTTTCCGTGGTATTTTATTTTGATCAAAAGTTTAAAAGACTTTTTTACCAACTCTTACTAGATAATACGATTTTTCTATGTGCACGAGGTTTGTTAGCAATCTGCGTTCCCGTTTAGTGTGATTCAGAACATTCCTCTTGAGCAACTTACGTATATATTCTTAACTCTCACCAAACAAGCAATGCTTTATACAAAAAAACGTGGAATGTATTATAGCAATACAATATCCGATAAATGAAGTCTTTCCACCAAATATGCTTGTTTTGTAAAAATATTTTAAGAAAAGACAAAAAGAGAGTGTGGCCCATGAGGGGATCGAACCCGCGACCTTCGCGTTATTAGCACGACGCTCTAACCAACTGAGCTAATGGGCCGATGACTACGTTGTCCAAATAGCAGATCTCTTGCCAAAGAGAAGTATTTATAGAATGAGTATGCAATATTATACTTTCACTTATATAATAAAGAGGTTAATGTTCTTATCTTCATTATCGATGCTATCTTAAAAATAAACTGGATATATTTAGTCAGATTATGTAAATATGTAGATTATTATAATACTTTAATATATTCTGAATTTATTTTAATTTGTTTTAGTGACTAATTAAAATTAATTTTACACTTAACACATAGAAAAAATATAAAGTGTACCTCAGTACAGTATTTTTGAATGCATGAACCAGGAATCGAGATAAAGAGTTCTATGAACTCAATATTACTGAATTCAATTTAAAACTATTTATCTAATAATTACGTTATTCATAATAATTTTATATAAATTATAATAAGCATACTCAATCGGAGTGCATTAGAAGATAATGACGGTCAAGCACCTTTGAATTAGAATGCTATAAAAACCGTAAGTTTTTCAATAACTTATGATAATAATCAATAATATGATTCATAGGTATAAAGTACAATATTTATTTGAGTATAATTTATCTGAGTAACCTTGATTTAAACTATTACTGTTTCAATGTTTATAGGAACAACTGTGGGGAAATCCTAAACGTAAGAAGATACAGGAAAACTTTTAAAGGAACGGCCGAGACTGAGAAGAGCTTAGGTATATTCTTAACAACTATACATATTTATAAAGACTTAAGCAATTCAGGATAAACAAAAATATATCCTCAGTCCAGACTAGCCCATACGTTCCGTAACTTTTACGGACTATAGAAACCCTATTAGAAAATAAGCCATTATTGTCTTCCCTTTACACAATAGCCGTTCCAATTTAAACCCGCCCCCGAAGATACTATAGCCTCCTTATGTAACCTACGATTTAAACCCCATGGGTCCCCAATTGCCTTCATGTTAAATTTTAAGAAAATCTGGTACCTAACCAACAAAACTTATTAAAACCTCCCAAACATAAAGTCGTTTCAAATTTTTTTTTACAAAAGTCCTATAACATAATGAAAGTGACACTCACCGCAATCAGCATATTAGTCTGGTCGAAGTAATCAGCTACAGGCATGACATGCTTGTAGAAGTTGTGCAGCTCCATCCTGGCAAGACTCAGCACGACATGGCCGAGCCTGGCGCCGTACTCGATCTGACGTTCCAGCACTCGCTGCCGCCAGTTGACCAGGACTACGCCGTTTATGGTTTGTATCTAGGGGAAGTAGAAAATAGAAAATTAGTGGAAGAAGAATGGGCTGTGTTGAACTCGTAATAAATTTGCACTTATTGTCTTTTCAAGTTTATTTCTTAAAATCTGTTTTAAACCTACTGCTGATTACAGAGGCATTCACTGAAGATATCGGTACTTCATACTTACATATAAACATAATATCAAGCCTTTTTCCCAGCCTTTATTTTTAAGGGAGTATTGGTGATGTCCTACAAAAAAGGTAGGTGCGTAGTATTTGTAACTGGCGGTCCTGTGTGACTAGATTTGTGGATGCGAATGAAGCAAGGGAAGTTTGTATCGTACCAAGTTTTGTGGTTCCTGCAAACCTATATGGGAAATAGACGTTATTCTAAGTATGTATGCTAAGTACAGCGTTATGGTAATCAAGAGTGAGCTAAAAATAAGTGATGATCGAGTTTGAGCTCCACAAAAACGTTTAGCAAAGTAAGCTTGGTTGAAGAGCATTGTCATCTATAAATCGTTAAGAAATCGACATTTTCAAAGCAGGTTTTTTACTATAGCTTTACCTACAAAGTAATCAATAACACATAAACTTTTGTGTCTTTTCAAGAAGGCTTGGTAGTACTTAGTCAAGTCTTTTTTTACCCGTTCCTCGGTTACACGAAGATAATTATGTTTTAATTTTAATAGTATTTCACCGAGAAGTGCTTTTTAAAGTTCTGATCGTTTTTTAGGTTCGATAGGTCTCTGGCTACACCTATGGGAAGAAGGCGTGATTTTTTGTATGTTTGTATGTATTTATGTATGACAGGCAGTTTTTAACCGTAGTATGAATGCTGGATCACTGACGACAGATGTTTTCAAGTCATAATCTAATTTAGACATGTAGTTCCTGCGAATACCGTGTTTAAACAAACAAACAATCTCCAGTTTATGATATTCAATATAGATATGAATCCGTTGACCTTCCAGCAGCATACAATATTTGTCACCATTTACACGTGGCGTGTTTCATGAGCTGTTTCACGTGAATCACGGCGGTGACGACACGACGCCGTGACGTGCGTGTCGCGGCTTATTTATTTACTAATATCTTGTCATATCAATATGTGGACATCGTTATGTTACGCAACCCTATCGGCTCTCAAGGCAGGATAAGCTTTTCAAAGCATTGTCTTTAAAGTTTGGTTATAAGACGTAGTTAGTAGAATGGAAGATAGGTAAGGAAGTTTTATGTGAATAGATGAGACGATAGAGGGAAGCCGTGACTTTCTAAAAACGCCTAATTTAAGACAGCATAAGCAGATTCAGAGGGCTCTAGTCGCAATATCCAAAAGTAAAGTCTAAGTTTGTCCACCTTTTACACGTACACCGTTGAGGGCAATTTTGACAAAATTTCACAAGACTAGAATCAGTCGCGTACCCCAGCATGCATTTAGAATTTACTTTTATCAACGTCCACCTCGTAGTCAACATTTTTTTATAAGTGTCGTAAGTTTATCAATCAAGTAAAGTAAGCAGGTTGAATTTCAGTTAACAGCACGTCAAAATTAAAATTTATCGTTTGGTAAATACCAAAAAAAAGAGACAAAGATCTAAATCTGGCTTTTCTTTTTCTAGCCAAACTCAAGACTAAGTCATACTTTATTATTCTTACAAAATACATCAATATACATATTTATTTAGCCACAATAACTAGTGTCCACGCTACATAGGTCAAGGGCATGGTTTGGTATGGACACTGGACAGTCGTATCCACAAGTTTTTATATACTGTTCGTTTTTGTATCGAATACATTGTAGCTGTAGGAATGCTATTGCGTTGTTAGAGTGCAACTTTGTTTAATTTAAAATATGGCACGATATAAAACTAAAAAATATATATGTTACTGTAAAAGCCCGAACTGTGGTAAATCCTAAGATTTTCCGGTATAACCTAAGATTTACCAACTCTCAATGGTAAAAGTCCGAACAAGCCAGAGTTTAAAAACTATGTTACGATATATAAAAAAATCCTCCTTCATAACTATGTTTATAACTATTTCACGGTATAATTATATACTGTGACATAGTTATGAAGAAGGAGTTTTGGGCATAGCGACATGGGTAGGTTAGGTTAGAAGGCTAAGGTGGAAGCTCCCATCTTAGCCTTCGTCGTTATTTTTTTTTAACCACCCAGAAGGAGGAGCCCCGCGAAGCGGGGCTCCGGCGACATCTCGATATCATCAAGTGAATATACGTAAAAGTTCGAAATAAAATAATTGTTCGGACTTTTACCATTGCGAGTTGGTAAATCTTAGGTTATACCGGAAAATCTTAGGATTTACCACCGTTCGGGCTTTTACAGTAACATATATATTACATATCAGAAACTAAACAAGAATAAATCTTTGTTAGTGTGTTTAGCACCGATTATTATACAAACAATTGATTCTTCTCCAAAAAAACCTGCAATGTATTGTACCAGATGATGATATAAGTTCACAGTCTTGCAGTTTATCATGACCACTCATTAGAACACTCAAGGCTCGAAACAGCCTTTCATTTCCACAAAAAAACGAAATGACTTTCTAAACCACTTAATACATTAACCCCACTTCACATTTTGGTTCAACAGCTAGTTACATAAGATATAATAATAATAATAATAAGTGACTTTTTAACTTTAAACCCAAAAAATATAACCTATACCCATTCAAGCAATCAAAAATCTGAAATCACTTTTTTCCGTAAAACCTTCATTTCGAACTGGTATAAAAGTTCAATCATCGAGCACCACGTGCATTGAACACATGGGTCTTGGAGGCAATGACCTGCAGACAAAGGTCAGGAGTTCAACCCTTATGCCATTGTGAAACAACCCACGCTTGACGGAAGTGCCGGTTGTAACTAGGGCTCGTATTAATAGCGTTGCATGCAAATTTATGATTACATTTCTATGCTAAACTTTTTAAGTGACTATCATCTAGTAAAACTGCTAATTCTTATAAAACTATCCAAAAGAATGTCTTCCAATTGTATATTTTGCGATAAGCAAAAGTATATGCTGTCAAGAGTGTTTAAAAGGACGGGTCTATTGTCATCAATAAGAATATTGGTAGTTGCAATTGATTACTAAGATTTTCATAAATATGACAACTCATTTCCTGAACAACAAATTGAAGTCCCATACTAAAACGAAATAAACTATCAAATCACTTTTACTATAAACTCGGTATACTCATTTTACGCTTATCGTACGTTTTAAGCAAGTAATGTCAGTTCAAAGTGAGCCCCCGGACTGACACGCGAATTCGTTTATAAACGATCACCCATCTGTTACCTAACCGTGGCCTGATTTTTTTTTCACACACTCATTTGATTCCAAACTAAGCAGAGCTTTTACTGTGGTAACCAAATAACTGATAAACATACATATATACTTCTAAATACATATTTATATAGATAAATTGACAACCAGGTTCAGAACAAATACTCGTGCTCATCACACAAAGATTTGTCCCGGGTGGGATTCGAAGCCACCACTACCGGGGTGACCGCTTAAACCACTGCGCCAGTGGTTTACATTGCTTAACCATTCGTATGATTTACACGTTTATTACACTGTTCAGAAAGTTTTAATACATTATAGATCATTTTATTAGTTATCAACCCTCATTGATCGCTAGTAACAAGTAACACTACCCCTAATTAGGGGTAATTCATTCACGTAACAAGGCGTTGGACTTAACGAGACTCGTGTTTGTAAGTCAGATCGTATCGGCGCGAGTTTATTTGTGAATTGCTGTTCTAATATTATTATAAGACTGGATATATTTATTATAAGACTGGAACATGACAATGAGTTTTCACTATGTACGTTTTTAAAATAGTACCTACCTACGTATTGGCAGGAAATATAAACAATACTGTACAGTAAGAACGGAGACACTTCAGTGTTTCATAAAATCTGCTTTTATTCAAAAACACACAGCAATAGACTCTATGCTTTTAAGATCTTGGGAACTACGTCTACAACAAACAACTAAGTCTTCAGGAATATGACTGCAAGGTAAGTGTTACCTGTTTAATTTTAGCCCTATGGGAGAGCACGGCGTTTATAAACGTCGGGAGCATAGTCATCGTTATGTACTAAACACGCCATGGATTTGTAATTATCTGTTGCAGAAACCACTCAACAAATCTTATGAAAAATGAAGAAGATATACAAGTACACAAAAATACAATACAAAATATGTTTAATGACAAAAATGTAAAGACGGGCTAAGGGTCTAAGGAATTTCTTTTCAATTTTTGATTGTATCGTGATAAAAATGGCCACTGGCGATGTTCGCAACGATTAAAATTAACAGTGGGCTCTATCGATGAAATGGAATCAATCAAATACCAAAATCAGTCGATTGCCAAACCCATAATACTTTTGCTTTATATTTAGTTATGACGTGTTAAAAAAGCAAAATCAATGTCATACGTATAAAATGCATTTCGTGTGGTATTCACATAAAATTATCAGTATTAGCATTTAGCACGTACACGCGAGGCGTGTCCTCGTTTGTCATCTGATCGGTATTCAGTTATGCTTCATTTGTAATTATATTAATTAGTAACAGCCTGATTGAAACGTTCATTTAAACGTAATAATTCGTTTTTAATTCTGCGGGCGATTCCTCTATCAAAACAAACTAACATTGCTATAATATTGAAACTTTCGCTTTGCACGTTTATTTTTAGGGTAGATATGAACAGAACATTATTTTGGAAGCTTGCGGGCATTGTAGCAAGTGCCCAAACATCAAGCAAGCAATCCATGATAGAAAGATGGTCAAATTGAAAAATCTAACATATTTTAGATCTGGTCTTTTGAAAGTTGAGAACTCATGCTATTGACCGTTTTGATAGCTTAGCTATGCTTATTTGTTACAAACAAAATATTCCCGAAGAACAGACTATTCAGACGATTTATATATACGTTTAGAGATCTTGTCAATTTGTTACACTAGTAATACTAGAGACTGAATTATAGCCCACACAAACTTTTCAATCACTAAAAACATTATATTTGAATCACACCTTTCTACCCTCATTCTTCATCAAAGAATCACCCCTTACACGTTTCATTTCACCCTTCACAATCAAGTCTTTTGACCTCAAAGTAATTATGTTACCTTAGCAATAAATAGTGATCAAATACTCGTAACTTCTGAGCCAATGGGGATAGTTTTACACTTTCATTTAGATAAGAGATCTTTGCGTTGGCGGTGCAATGTAGAACGTAGTATTGTAGTAAGCACTTAGGAAATGGGTTGGAAATTATGAGTTTGTTTTTGTAAACATAAAAAATAATGCATTACTAAGAGTGTAGAAAGCTATTTTTAAATCGTACTTTTAGCGACTGAGGTCTATAAGAAAAAAAACGTCAATGATGTTTGGAAATTGTTATAAACTTTGAAAGATTAACAACGTACCCCTATTTCTTGAATATGTCTATTGTTATCTGTGGCCTAAGAAATTCGTTCGAAGAACTATGGACAGTAAGCAATTATCATTATAATCTCCCCCAAATGTTAAGCTACGAACCAAATTGGCTAACATTACTTGCCTGAGGATTATGCCTAGAGCTTTGCAGATCTCAGTCGCATGCACACTCTGATAGGAAAAATATCTATCTACTTCTTCCCCTGATAAGTAGAGTACCACTTTGTACATTCAAATAATAGGTAAAATCTAAATCAATTGCAAACCCCAAAATCAAAACTAAAAGCTCTGACCTCTCCCAAAGACACAAGTACACATTTATTTAAGTTTACTACAGCAGTAATTTATCACTTAAATGACAACTCATTTGATATCTAATGTGTACAAACAAACAATAATGTCGTCTACAATTTTTTTTATAAAAGCATACATTATCATATTTTGTTGAAGTAGAACATAATGGAGTATGAGACAATTGTTTTCCTTCGTGGACGATCGTTTATTAATAATGCGTCACGGGAAAGGTAAAGGATCTGTATTTTTACGAAATAAAGTCTTTTAATACTTAATTTTGCATTTGCATTGCATTACATTGTATAACAACCGTAGATCTAGCGCGTAAGCTTACTGATACTACTTGGAACTGACTATCCCTGAATTTAGATCAATCACAAGTTAGTAGATGACTTCAGTATATAGTTTAAGGAAGAAAGGGGAATATTGCCATACAGCTGCTGAACTGAACTGAGGACAAGTACAGTAGCGATTTATTTCAGCATTTCGTACAAAACTTCTCGATAGCTACTCGGTTGTCGATAGTAGACAGAGGTAGGAAATCGCAATTCTGGACACCATTATGACGTCCGCAGCAGACTACATAGTAAACTTGATCGCGTACCGTCATATTATGTGTTAAAACAATGAAACATCGGACATAAAAGTTAAGTACATGTTCATTTTATAAATTGTTATGTGCTGCCCTTGACATGGATACCAATTTTTATCCTAAGCGTCTTCATCGATCCAAATTCATGGTTCTAATAGCTACTCTCAAGGTTATTGGGAATTGTTTTATATTAATTCAAAATCTACCACAGTAGTGTTTCTCTTACTCTTATTTAAAGTTAAGCTGATTTAAGACGTCGCTCGAGTATAGGTCCCCAAAAGTGTCACCAAAATTCACGTCAAAGTTACAAAGACTAACTTTTCAATAGCCAGACAACAGAGTAGGGAGTCATTTAAGCCGCCTGAAATATGAGACATGGCTTCATGACGATAACTTGAACGGGCTTTTATAATGTCCTTTGGATGCGCTACCTAAATGCCATTTCAGCGGACACCTTTTTAATTTTAATCCTGAAAATCAGAAATTCCGAACCAAATCTATCTAATGCTATTTTTTTTAAAGTGACACCCATTAAAACATTGTAGTCAATGTGTACAGTTCATCAACAAATTACGGTCAATGGATATTATTCTGCTATTTTGATAGTCATCGTGTTATTCTCACATCATCACTCATCACACTTAAGGTACTAAATATAATAAATCAGTCTTGTAAAAGATATTAGCGTTTTTTGCGATTCCATGAAAAATATTCGCCAGCCCTATAAATAGGCCCTTGGGTACCTATTTCAACTAACTTTTACGAACTACCCTCGTTTCCCAGGAAAGCAATTTGCGGATTTTTCAAACGTTCGCTTGAATAGACATTGATACAAGTTGAATGCTATGACGTAGGCACCTAATTTGTAAATAAACGGAACGACGGGTAAAAATAATGTTTGAATGTCACGTCAAACTAGTATCGTAGGTTTTTATTGATTGAAAGTTTTTGATGGGATGGACGTCGAACAAAATGTGTGGACGGTAGTTAGTATGGCTCTGAGATGTGATAGAAAACTTGATTTTCTCTAAAGAGATGTGCTTCGGTAAGGCACTTAGGAAAACTCAGGAGAACAACTAACGGTACCAGAGTTATTCTGGAGAGTGGTAATGGTGGTAATCGAGACTCTCAACCCCAAGAGAATAGGGTATCTTATGGAAGATTTCCCCAACAAAAAGATGTAGATATTGGCGAATGAACGACTTAAATCTTCAAAGTTAATTTGTCTGGGCTGAAGCCTACCAGTAGCTTTCCCTATCCCTTAAAATCTACTCGTTAAATCAGAATCAAATTTAAAAGTAATCTCATCACTACCTTTAGTGTTTACCTATAAAGTTAATTGGAACAAAAATAAATATAGATGAAATGAGAACCTCTTCCTTATTTAAAAGTCGGTTAGATAGCAGTAATGACTCACCTTATCCGAGTACTCAGCGACGTCCCGCATGGAGCGCGGGTAACCTGACACGAGGTAGGTCTTCGCGGTGGGTGCCATCTTCATCTCCAGCATCAGTACCTCCGTCACCGTCTTGCTGGACAGCGTGCCGAAGTCTTGCATATCTACGAAATATGTAGATACATCGTTAGAATAAAGTAAAAGCGGTTCAAATAATGGTTGCTTAAACATGGTTTTATAAGTTGGGCATAGTTCGATTTGAAGCCCCCATTTTGCTAATTTTTAATTTGTGTTCGAGATATGTTATATTTTACCCAATGTTTGAATTTTATTAGTCGCCTAAATGCATTAGTAACATGTTTTTTACTTATTCCACTGCAGTTTTCAGAGAAAAGCTACTATAAACATTCCACATATTCTTTTTATTCATAAGAAAATTCTAACACAAAAAAAATGCAGAAATCATAACTTTATTCCCCAACTAATATGTAAAGCCTGTATCACTGAAAGCCCAATAAAAGTATTTAACCCTCAAAACTAGAGTGTATTGACTACAACCTTGTGTTTTGTGGCCCTTCACCTTGCAGGAAGACCTCGACTCACTGAGCTTTGTTACTAACAAACAAACTGAGTATAGTGAGTATGGTCACCAGAAAGACATTCCAATAGTCTGAAGTACAGTTACGAAAAACTTGGACTTTACTTAATCTATACTAATATTATAAAGCTGAAGAGTTTGTTTGTTTGTTTGTTTGTTTGTTTGTTTGAACGCGCTAATCTCAGAAACTACTGGTCCGATTTGAAAAATTCTTTCAGTGTTAGATAGCCCATTTATCGAGGAAGGTTATAGGCTACATATCATCACGCATAGACCAGTAAGAGCAGAGTACCAGTAAAAAATGTTACAATAACGGGGAAAAAATTTACCCATTCTCTCTTATGTGACGCAATCGAAGTTGCGCGGGTCAGCTAGTAAATTAATAATATACACATGCTATGCCTAGTGTGGTTTTAGTTGCTAGTCTAATCTATGTACAAGTGTGGATTGTAGTAAATGTTTTTTATTTTTTTACAAAAAAGGCTAGATTAAGGGCTTAGTTACCTGTCAGTAAGTGTGTGGAACTATTGTCAAAATATTCCCTAACGGAATCGTATTCAAAAGTAGTGTAACTGCGTCTCAAAAGTTCGGGAGATGTCATCAGATAGGGTTAAATACTCTTGATACAGCTAGTTTGATTATGGATACCTTAAAACCGCTACGAAATCATTTAGAATTTTCGTCTCTGTAAGAGTTGACTTATTAAAGGCATCGTCGTTAATAGATTACTAATATTGATAAACCTTTTTAGATTAAGTAAGGCAAATTTTCACATAGGAAGAGCAATTTGTCAGGGTCGAACTAGCAACGCATCTATTTCAAGTTATGTAACTTAACCAACCGGCTATCCTACTATTCTTCCTTCTAATATTATAAATGCGAGAGTTTGTGAGCATGTACGGATGTTTGTTACTCTTTCACGCAAAAACTACAGAACCGATTACGATGAAATTTGATATATGGGTAGCTGAAGACCCAGAATAATACATGGTTTTTTATGCCGGAGTTCCTGAGGGATCGGGATTTACATGGGAAGGGTTTCTACGCGGACGAAGTCGCGGGCGGCCTCTAGTCATCGCATAACTTAGAAATTGTCTTGTCCAATATATGTAAAAAAAAAATATAGCTAGAATCTCGACTAGATACTGATGGATTATGAAGCCAAATTCTTTACAGGTGCAATAAACCGTTACTGACTTATTTGACTCATACAAACACATACACCAAATAATAACACGCCACAAACTAATATTTCTAAGAATACCTCCCAATACATTATTAACTACTATCACTTACTAATAAATAGAAAGTAAAAATATAAAATTATTACAGACAATTTTCAACCATAACACAATGTGACAAGGTACAATTTTCTTTGTGACATTTTTAATAAAGTTTGGAACATAAAAATTGTGTGACGAGTTATGGGATTTTGAGCCTTATTGAATGATTTTACGATTGGTATTTGTTTGTATGTTTTAGAAGCCTTGAGACAACTAAAGCACTTGTAGTTTTCCCACAGATAATGGAGAATTTTATTTTTTGGACTTTCAATGTTGTTAAGAGGTGACAACCAAATTAAACTAATAACTAATATTTTTTGTACGTTTAAACGCTCGTTTATGATCTAATATTGAACAGTAATTAACGCGATAATGCAGCGAATCACGTCTTCATGTTTTATGTTCTAGATTTATTTACTCGACGTTTCAGCTCAGTATTACTATTTTTACAAGATATCGTTCCCGTGTATGCAAGGTCTACGCAAATCGTGACTATGCACTAAATTAAAATAGGATTTTCCTTACAATAAAATACAACATTTCGCCTTGTTTCTATTTCCATGCTCCAGTCACCTTAAGTTTAAGTACTACTAATTTAATTAAATACACAATAAAGTTTAACGTAATAACTGCATAATACAAGGTACCAACCTTCATTTTGCATATAATTTCATGTTAACACGTAAGAATTTACCAAAGTAAGTACAAAAATATTACTCTAAAATATATGTCATATTATACTGGAGTTGAACTATCGAATTTGGCAAGACGGGCTGACTTCTATATCCACTACACCACGAAGAAAATAGAGCGTAGCTTAATAGAGTGAAACAGAAAGATCTTTGATAAGAAATCAGCTAAATGTTGTGCGCTACGAACCGTAGCAGCTACGATCACGTAGCATTTGAAAGCCTACGACACAAGAGAAACGATGACGGCCCGATAATGTGGGAAACCCATAGAAAGTTTGCTGACGATGGAAAAATATATTAAAAACTAATTTTCATGAAACGTTTTGAGTTCCATAAAGCATCCTATCCTCCTTACATAAATGCGAATGTTTGTGAGAAATATGAATGTGCTGATGTTTGTTATTCAATCACGCAAAATTTACTGAACAGATTTCGATAATATATCGAGATGGTTCACATATTATTAATACCTCTTATACCGCGCGAAAATTGCCCACACGGACAAATACACAGACAGGAACTAGTTGTTATTAATTTCGAATATTCCAGTCAAAAGTTAGTATATTTATATAAAAACGTTAACTGCAATTACCACGGAATGTTGCATTCACCATTGGCCTTAGTTGCATTCTTTCACACCATAATATAACAATATAACTACTATTGCTGGTACACGTTAAACCACTAGTAAGTTGTACTGAGTCACGACAAACTAGTCTGTGACGTCGTATTTGTAATCATTGTGTTAAATTAACTCTATATATTATAAAATGTCGTCTTCTGCCGGTATGTTTTTCTGACTGTTATAACTCCAAATTTACTGAAAAAATTTGATAAATCAAAATCAAATCATTTCTTAATTTAGGTCAAATATTGGCACTTATGATAGTCGTTACAATTACTGAATCTACCACTAGCTAGGAAAGGGGGTTGATAAGGTTTCAAACAAGTACTGAAAAAGTAATTTAAGGTTTATGTACCGTAGCTGAACGATATATCATAATAATATGATTGACAAATAAAAACACGGGATACGGAAAAAAACATGTGGGTATTTAAAAATCGAAATTCCCCCCGGGATTTACTAGGGACTCAGGTAACCTGAGTATATCAACCCCGTGAAAACGTAATAGATCATTTTTAATTCTTGTTTCTTCGAAAACGAATTATTCGGTGATTGTTATCCGTTTTTCAACAATATTTTGAAGCATTTCAGACATTACTATTGCCAATTTATAGTCCATTTCCTTCAAAACCGTTTAAAAAGAAATTAAAACAATAGCAGCAAAGTAAACAATTCTTAGAACAAATACGCCGATTGAATGTTGATTGTGTTGCAAGAATCGACATTCAAGTTCATGGTTCATTAGCGTGAGGGTAGTCATCGATTGTAAATACTGTTCAGCTATTTTGCAAGTTTTGAAGACCATTTTTTGGTTTCTTTTCCATTCAACACACAAGCATTCGACGTCTACATTGCTAGGAAGCTTTCAAAGTAACAAAATGAAATAATATTATAAATCACTACATAGTATAAAACAAAGTCGCCCATTTTGTCTGTAGTCCCTTCGTATGCATAAAACTTTAAAACTACGCAACGGATTTTGATGCGGTTTTCACTAATAGAAAGAGTATTTTCTCCGACAGGTTTTTATATATAATTGAAATACATTGAAACTATATTAGCTGAGTTATAGCGATTTATGTCCAAGAAGTCAGAAAAAAAATCTAATTGAAGATTGCATTTGTGCGTGCGCCGCTTATACCGTTGGATACAAGTAAGAACAATGTATAGCAAAAACATTGGTCTTTATTAGTTCTACAAAAAAGTCCATGATGACATATATCCAGCTTTTTTATTTAAGTCACAAAAACTACTTTTCTGTATTAAAAAAACATTTAATTCGTTGGGTGATGTTTAATTGGTGATATAACCAATAATACATATATCCTTATCAAAATAAGTAAGTTCATCATCACGAGCATTTAATTTAGATTATTTTTGCAGTTTACAGTGTGTTATTTAGACATATAGTTTAGGAGATATCACGATATTAGTATTGCGGCACGGTACGGGCCGGCCGCGGCGGCGGGGGCAGCGTTCCTATAAATAGCGCGTCGTATATTATAAAGCTAAAAATTAAGGGTCCGATTTGAAAATTTATTTTAATGTTAGATAGCCCGTTTATCGAGGAAGGCTATAGGCTATAATATATATCATCAAGCTACGACCAATAGAAGCAGAGTACCAGTAAAAATGTTACAAAAACGGGGAAAATTTTATTATGCCCCATTCTCTCTTATGTGACGCAAACGAAGTTGCGCGGGTCAGCTAGTTATATATATATGCGTTTTATTGGACTGTTAATTGCATATATCTACCCTAGTTAGGCATTATTTTGGCTGCCAAAATAGTCAGAAGTAGGTCTCGTTGAGGTTATTATAGACTGTAACTTAAATAGTGCGTAATAGACCTTAATAACAAGATGTTTTTAAAAATATTTTTCAAACTGAAACAACAAAATACTTGTTATTTTTTATTCGCCGAGGCCAACGGCTCCAACATTTTACGTATTTTAAACAGTTCTTTGTTGTGTTTATTCTAAAAGAATAAACATTTTTCAGATAAGTAGAGTCCAAGACCGAATAGTCAATGCAATTTATCCAATCCAAAGGGATTACATTTCATTTTCATTACACTATATTACAATAATCTTAATACACAGTCCACAATTTTTATGTTATTTTCAATAGAATATCAGGTTTCTCTATTTTGAATAATCACTGAATTTCATATCGTAGATCAACACAACCGGCGTTCACGTAGGAAACACGTTTAAAGGATAGATTATGAAATGTATCGTACTTACCGTTGCCGATAGCGTACTGTTGCAGGAGATCTGTCATGTTAATGTGCACCACACCGCGACGCTCCTGCATCAGGTTGTCGCAGTGTGTCACCTTCCCGCTGCCCGGACCGCCTGAACACAAATATATGTTACTTAAGATCGAGCAGAGATTAACATGTGCAGGAGACGACATGGAAGAAATGACGACGAACCAGGCGACGAACTTTAAAATGTTCTATTAGTATTTTGGTACTGTTAAACTATTCTAAAGCCAGGTTAATGATCTTGTTAAGAAGGCTGTTCGACGAGTTTGTGTATGTTCTGTGAGCTAAAGATCCCGGAGAGGCTCTCTTATTACTAGTTTTAAAAGTAGAAAATATTTAAACTTATGACGTAAAAATAACATTCTCCTGGCCGGTATTCGGCCACGGCGAGTGTTATTGAAACGAGCTGAATGCTATTGAGATGTTTATGGTGGCTAAGTGTGTGCACTTTCAAAGCCCTGTACCTGGACGGTATTACGACGCGACCCCAACATCTATCTTCTTCAATAACTTAAACTTTTTACCCCGACATGAGATTAGCGGCAGTTGCAACTGATGATGCCAAGATCCAGTCAAAGTTCCCTCTCTCTCCATTATTGATTACACTCGGTTCTTAACCATACTTATTCGCAAAGCTATGAATCATTACAGCTATTTACGAAGCACAGAGAATGTTTAAAGCAGTCTGCCATTACCGTATCATTGAATAATGAGTCAACGAATGACTTGCGGTTTGAACGAGCTATTTGCAAACACGAGTAAATACTTGATCGACGCAGACATTGACGTCGCGATTGATTGGAAAATTGTTGCTTGTTTAACTAAAAATATACCTTTATAGAATACTTTTAAAGTATAATACATATTTTAGGAACCTTCTGAGTAATAGGTAAGTCTAATAGCAGAGATGAATAAAATAAAATACATATACTTTAATATTTTTGGTAATGAGTTAGGCTTGTAATAATCCATTAATTGTTACTGTCGTCTACAGGGATTAGAAAAGCTCAATAATGCTGCCTTCGGGAATCGAACTCCTGATCGACAGTAAGTAGATACTCAGTATCGATAATGACAGTTGTTTTGTAAGACGATGCTATTAATCAGTGAAAATTTCATCTATATCAAAGGTCAAGCCACATTCTAGACTAGACAACATTGTCTATTAGTGTCAGTTGCTCATCACGGAACAACTCAATGGGACTAGTATGATATATACCTTACTAAATTACTTAATAAATATACAAACCGAGCACAAATATAACGGGCACGTTAGGCGGCTCGAACTTGACGTGGCTGGAGTTCTGCATGGGGAACGCGGCGGCGGAGGGCGTGGCGCGCCCCGCCCACGCGCTCTCGCCGCGGCTCTGTGCGCCCGCGCCCTCGCCGCTCTCCACTTCGACATTTTTTTGTTCTACAAGGAAAATATTATATATTATGATGTACATACATTTTCAGGAATGTGCCTTGGAAATATTCATGTAAATTGTCCGCGATACAACAGTAATCTATACTAATATTATAAAGCTGAAGAGTTTGTTTGTTTGAACGCGCTTATCTCAGGAACTACAGGTACGATTTGAAAAATCCTTTCAGTGTTAGATAGCCCTTTAACGAGAAAGGCTATAGGCTATATAGCATCAAGCTACGACAAATAGGAGCAGAGTTCCAGTGAAAAATGTTGCAAAAGCGCGGAAAATTATGTCATATCCTCTCCTATGTGAAGTAAGCAAAGTTGCGCGGGTCAGCTAGTTCTTAATAAACAGTAAAGAGGTTGGATAAAAATTTACATACAATTTAATGCAACTCTTAATCCAGAATCCTAGCTTGACATCCCTCAAGCTACGTTTTTATTTTCCAAGTTACAACTAGATAGAAGGTTTTTCCTATAGTCAGTAGTCTACCTAGTGTCAAAGTCAAGTACTTAAATAAATAGAGAGCTTTGTCATAGATTAACATTTGTTTACCTGATAATAACTTGGTCTTAATTCTAAAGTGCTCTTCTTAATTAGTAAAGGCTTAACTCAAATATCACTAAGCGACTACCCACGAAAGTAACGTCCATAAGTTTTATATCTTCACAAAGCTACGAACGCTGAAATTCCGAACAGTTCAGTGTAATTGACTTTCAAACATTAACTGACCCAGGATTTGAACCCGTTACTGTTCCATTCCGTTACATTAAATAGGTACTGCTAGAAGTTAAGTAGGTACATTGAATTTGCTTAAGATTAAAAAAACACATATGTAGATACGTTTTAATTTCTGTAGCATATAATACATTTGACGTAAATTCCAAAACGAAGAAAACTTAAAAGCCTTTTCGACTATTACAAGTTACATATCACTCCATGTCTTCTAACACTGAAGTGCATGGGTTCATTGACAAAATATACACTCCTAAACACTAGTTTCAATATTTTTATTATATAAAAACTGGCAGGCTGGATAGAATAAAAAATAAGAAACATAATTGATGCATAGATGAATGCTTTATTTTGCATATAATCGGATACACTTGGGTATAATATCGCCGCAAAATGGGTTCCGTTAGCCGCTAAACGATCGGCGGTGACGGGGAAGGCCTAAGAGGATATGGCGAGATAATCTAAATATTCTGAATGAGAATGTTGATATATAGCGATAATGAGTGACCGAGAGGTATGGAAAACCATGGAAGTGACTTTCGCCCCGTAGTAAAACACTCACTGAAGGAAAAAATGTAAGCCGATGGTGCATCAAAATATTGCACTACTCCTGAGTAACTGTCATTTTAAGTATATGATCTTGGAAAATAGTCGAAACTATATCCTCGCCGAAATATGTGATTAACACGTTGCACAATTTTCGCAAGCTTTAGCAACCCGTTTTCTATTGCATAATCATTTATATATCAGGAAATATAAAACAAGGAAACGTTTCACTGGGTTATGACGTAATTAAATACTGTACTTAACTCAAATTAAATAAACGGTCTCCTTCCGTAATGAGGCAGGGGTTTGGCCTTGAGTCCTACACGCTGGTCAAGAGCGAATTGGGGACTTTGCATATCTTCAAGAACTGTTCTAGGGAACTATCAGGCATGCAAGGTTGCATTACGTTTCTTTTCCGTTGGAACAAGTGATAATTATTTTTAATATATACATAACTTCGAAAAGACATTGGTGTGTTGCTTCGGATACAAATTTTCGATACATATTTTCCTAAAAAGCTCATTACTCTCTTTATTGAATTAGAAAACTCGAAAATGAACTGCAGTTCAAGTCAACTAATTAATATACACAGGATTATTTAAATCACACACGTCATATATGGGCGATTTCTTTAGAAAAGGACAAAATACGAGGTGCAAGAAAGTACCTACCCATAAGTCGGGGGTAGTCTATCGACTAATCTATACTTCTATACTAATATTATAAAGCTGAAGAGTTTGTTTGTTTGTTTGTTTGTTTGTTTGAACGCGCTAATCTCAGGAACTACTGGTCCGATTTGAAAAAATCTTTCTGTGTTAGATAGCCCATTTATCGAGGAAGGCTATAGGCTATATAACATCACGCTACGGTTATTAGGAGCGGAGTAGCAACGAAAAATGTTACAAAAACGGGGAAAATTTTGACCCATTCTCTTAGGTGACGCAAGCGAAGTTGCGCGGGACAGCTAGTATTGAATATAAGATTTAGTCGGCGTATAATTTGTTAGTGTTTACGCCTAAACTGTAAACATTTATTATTACATTGAGGGACAACGAATTGTTATCAATTGTGTAACTAAGATTCAAACCCGCAACTCATCTGCAGAGAAGCATACAGCCGCAAATAGTTTCATTTCATATTTTATGTTGAAGCGATGAGACAATCTCTAAATCAATTAATCAAATCTAAGAGATATTTTCAAAATATCACAACATCGTGAATTTGTTCACGAAAAAAAAAAGATCGATATGGAGTTCAAAATCTTTAAAGCTCGACTCTTAAACACCAACAAAGTTAAACCTTCTTACTCCTTACTAAAACTCACTTTTTTCAGTCATGGGAAACTGCTAGCTAGCTCAAACTCAAAATCAATTTATGATGTTCATAAATGCGTCATCAATATGAACCCGGCGCGCACAGATCGACAACATTTACTAATTGACATTGAAGCCAAAACTATTAACTCCAAATTAAATTTCAAATGTCTAAATGTACTAAACTTCGTAAAATCCGTTCGCACCTACAATTAAAACGATATTAACAATAAGTGCGACGAAATATTAACCGGCGATTAGACGTCCGACAATGTTTACTATTACTGGCGCCCAAACATGGGACCACCGGCTTTCATAAACAGATAACAAATAATAACGTTACGTAACATATTTATGTCAACATTATTATAATGTCCTTTCAACATTTTCGAAGACTTCACGGTTGATGTAATCAGTAAACAAATTCAATGTCACTAATAGCGCCCAACATGGGGCCTACAGATACCTGTAGCTAACGTAACACTACAACTAATGTACAACATAAAAAGTACTCACCAGTGTCTAAACAGATGCCCATATTCCATGAAGATGCCAATTATATTTAAAGTCTCTTCACCAGCAAATTTCCGACACGGAGTCCGTTATAAAAAATTACACCTAATGTTTTTAATTGGCACTTTACAAATAAAATATACATCCAAAACACGCGTGAAGTTCCGCTGTCTACCGGCCACGGGCAATCACACGCGGCAATTAATAGTTTATCGATTGAAGGACGCGACCTTCGCCAACGAATCACAAAACGAAACTAAACATAAAACTGTTTAAATTGAAAATTATCTCATTTTACAAAACTTTTAACTGATCGACTTCGTCTTAGTTATTCGGAAGTTGTGCCTTAGTGCTAGCATTTCTGCGAGCGGTTTGAATCTTAATGGCATCGCGGGCCAACCGCTTCGTCGGAGCTCTCACACACGACTGAACAAACTTCTTGGCGCGCGCGACCACCTCACAAAACACCACCTGCCTCGCTCTAACACTGCGTATTTCATAGTGATGAGCGAGAAAGGACGATCGATTGAATAATTAAAACTGCGTCCCCCTCAATGAAACAGAGTAATTACCGCATAAAATGCAAGAGTTGCTCTTGCTAGTGACTGATGACGATGTTTGCTGACTAAGAAATGATGCGATTAGGGTCATGACAATATTTCAGTGCGACAGCGCCAAGGCGATCATATTTTATTCACCTCCGTTACATTTACGATAATTGTCACGTTCAAAACTTTTCATTTCTATGAAGTATCACGAAAAGTATGGACCAATTACTGGTTACGATCGGTAAATATTCTATATGGTACAAGTTTGTACGGGCTGTAATTACCTTATTAATTTTTTATTTTATGATTCATCGACGGCTTGCCGAGGGTCGTTCAAGTTTCTCGGTACATAGTTTTGTTGTTTTAGTGTGTCACTCATTTGTCTTCAACATTTTATTACAAACTCAAGGAAACACACCTGATAGCTGTGGACATAACCCTGATCAGCCAAGGGTGTTAAGAGAAAAAGGTCAAAGAAAATAACTAAATTATTTTTTACCAAAAATTTCATTTTATTTCGTTTAACACTTTTGCACGATAAACTAGTGAGTGCAAGAGATTCGGAACATTATGAAGGTAAAATAACAGATTCAATAATCACATTCTCTATAAATTATATAAATATCAACCTTAATATTAACTAAGTAGTGTCTATAATTGTGTGATTTCATTATAAATTAAGTACAAATTTTGTACGTTCAAGTAGAATGTAGTGAATAGTTATATTACTTGTATAGTTTGCGTCACAGTTTTGCTATCATTTGCATAGATTATGTATAATATATATTTTATCCATAAATTATAATTATTATTTAAGAATAAAGTACAGCAGGCAACAATAATAACAAAAAATATTTATACATTCTTGTGTGCATCGTTTGCGGTTTTATCATTTCTAGCAATAATAAACTATTTCTGTCTACGAATAAATATAAATCCTTTTATTTAGGCTTGCTTTTATAAAGGTGCGTTCATATTACGCTAACAATGCGATCTATAATAATATTTTTTTATAATTTGCGTAACATACAAAGCTAGGTGTGATTATTTTACTCACATCGTAGCATCGAAGCAGTATTGCGATGCAGAAAAATGAACATAGTACTATAAGCATAATATGAAAGCACCTTTAGTTACAATTTTGTGATGAGCGGTATACTTCAATGAGCAACTGGAGACTGCAACTGGCACGATTGATTTCTAACGTATTATTAACCAATCAGTCAGTCTGTTATCATTGGATTAAAATTACAGACAGGCTTGTAGGTGCATTTCATTTCAGAATAAACGGAGCTTAGCAGAGCGTATAGAAGCGGACCGCCAATCGACCAATGACGACCTGCGTGGCGCAGTGGTTTATGTGGTCACCACGCCACTATCCACTGTCATTGTGTCGGGAGGTCGGGTTCAATTCCTTCACGAAACAATTATTTGTGCGATCCACAAATAGTTGTTTCGGGTCTGGTTGTTCTTTGTGTCCGTTGTTTGTATATTTGTAAAAGTCCCCGCGACAAGAGCATTTCATACAGCGGGTGTCGTCTTTTTAAAAACCAAAAAAATACTTTACACTTTCGGTCACTGTAGATTTCGATCATTGTGACTAGTCGATTGGCAATCTACTCCACTCCGCCCTAACGAGTTGCATTTCAGTGGAAACAAACCCTTAACCTTTTTAAGAAATAATGCAATAATGCAAGCGGTGTATCCTTCATCAAAAAATTGCACTTTTCAAAATCCAAGTTCCATTTACGTATATGTGCCCCATTATTATAATAATATATTTTGCTATATAAACAAAATTCTATTATAATATATTCTACTTAATATACATATAATAACTTTTATATACATTTTCGTATTGCCGAGCCAGATATAATCAGTATTAACATTATCTAACTGGTAGTTTTTCGCAGAAACACTGTAAAAATATTATGTACTTTTCTATCTAATTGAATAAACTTGCCTTATCATCAAACTTTATGTTTTTTAAAAATCCTACACACGGATGAACAGGTCCGGTAGACACACGATCAAAGAATAAGTGATGTTTGGCGTAACCAATTCATAGATGGATAGTCAGTAATAGTCACATAGCATCTTTCGTAATAATAAATTGAGGTTTCTAGAGAACGTAACTCATTTCAATGTAATTTTTTTGTTACAAATATCTCGCTACATTAGACTTTTGCTCTGCCCGCCGTGTAGAGGTATTGTGAACAATTTAATTCCAATGAAATTCGTAATAAAAAGTCAAAGACTGTTTACTTCGCTTCCAAATTGCTAAATAGAAATTTTGATTAAATACTGGAGTCAAACATAAAAGATTTTTTACAAAAATCAACCATCTTTTATTGTCCTACCCTAATTACATGCGAGCGAATAAGCTGTTTAATATATTTTATTTTTACAGTGGTTCTGTTTCATAATATATAAATTGTGTCTTTAAGTATACATTATATTACATAAAGGATTATGTACATCGTTTTATCTAACTAATATAAGTCGAATGGAAGAACGTGTTCACTTTATAACTAATTAAATGCGTTATATACAATTATTATTATATTATATAATAATTATTTATTATAATGTGAGTATACAATTTCATTATAATATTGTCTAAATTGACTACGTCTTTAAGTAAAATGCTTTTATTTATTGATATTTTGTTAACAAATATAATAAGTATAATTGAGTTATACGAAATTGAATGGATTTTATTTTGAAAATTATTTTTAAGCAATGTTTAATGACACTTCTATGCATGATAAAATGTTATCAACGTATAATAACTCGGCCAGCGTGGTGGTATCAAGGCCTTACCTCTCCCTTGTTTGGAAAGAGACCCCTGCCTAGCAGTGGGACAGTAATAGGTTAAAAAAATGCTCTACAGTGTGTACGTACATTAGCTTGAATTCAAAATTGTAAGTACCTAGATGTTAACTTCAAAATTGAGTACCTAGTAGTTTAGTAGTAATTAATTAAGTTCAAAATAATATTTTAATTAAAAATATTGTATTCAAAGTATAATTAATATACTAAATGTGATGACGTCATTATAATAGTTACAAAATCCGTCACTAGGTGGAGTTGCTATAAGCATAAAAACAAGTATCAACAAAATAAAATCCATTCCGTAAGTTAAGAGCCGATATATAAAATGAACACAATATTACTAACAAAAACATGAAACAAATGTGTAAGGAACATTAAATTATAAATGCACAACCAATCATAAGATATATCCGACGATATGTAAATACTTAATTGTAATAATAATTGAACAAAAGTATGTATTTCAGTATTAAACGTCGTATACTAAAAATACTAGAACACATATTATATTAAATTTCCAAAAGGTCGTATCTCACGAGACAAAAGCTGTACATATGACTTTTTCGAAATCACTTGTTTAATTGTTTGAATGTAATTGAATGCTAGTTTTAATAGAGTATGTATTAGAAATAATATAACAATTAGTACCATAGAATATTTATCATATACTATAATATCTATGAAACTACAGTGTTATAAAGCTGTAAGGTTGAACAAGTGGCGCCACGCTGCGGAAATAACTAGCAACTGTTTAAGTTTTAAAGCAAAATTTTATGTTCATATTTTTTGTGTTTTAAGTTTTGCCATATTATTATATGAATTAAGATATGATTATTTATTGCTTTTTCGTTTTTAGTTTAGAAAATTATATACGTTTACCAATAATAATATGCGTAACCATACTAAAGCGTTCTACACTAATATTTAACTAAAAATACAAAAGTTCAAAACTCACCTGGATAGATGGCGCCACTAGCATTTGTGTTAAAATATCTTCTGGAAAATTTTATACAACATCGCATATATTACTTATTTCATTCTTTCAGTAAACATTATCCCATAGTAACGGATAATTTAAGTGATAATATCATCATACTGAGTTAAGTAACCTAGCTGGTTATAGCACATTATAATTACAAGATTGGTCCATACAAATGACGTTATATACAACTCTTGGATTTAGTAGTATGTTATCTACTGTCTCTCTCTTTTATAAACTTACTCTTAAACTATCTGGATTTTAACCCCACATCGTACCCTAAGCAGCGTAAATATCCAATACGCGACGATTTTGACCCCAAGTGATACACTCATGTAGGCATTTTTACCTACATATGTAAAGACATAAGTCTATATGAGCTAACACTGTAGTTGTCGTATGGAGATGAAAATAGTCACATGTGTAAGATTTACGTGGCGCTATGTACGAACGCCCTTACACATATATTTCAAGACAACCTGATGTTAAATGCGATAAAAAGTTATAAGTTTCGACATATCTTTATTCAGCCATATTCAATCGGCCTTGGTTACCATAACTTGGTCTTATAGTTATGTAGATCTTAAGAGCAAAATGTAGATAAAATACTTCTAAATAAAAGAGTAAAACAAAATAATAACAAATAAAACTAACGTGATATAAACATTGCAAAAAATAATAGCATCAAATCGAGTCAACAGGTCGTTGGATGGACTTTAAAATATCACAATTAATTATTAAGTAGTTTTTATATAATTATTGATATTTAGGACCAATTTTAACCCAAAATCCTTTATAAACGGCAAACATGTAACGTGCTGATTTTACTTCAATATCGTTATGGTGCAAGTGTCGCCCTCTATTGATGGAGTTTATAAACTTTGAGATAAAATTAGTCCTACTTTTTCATATAGGTAGGTGTAGATTAGAAGTGAAAATATAAAAACAAAATGTACCTGATCTATAGCATAAAGAAATCTTAATAAAGCATGTTTTTATTTTTGTAGTTTTATAAATTTTGGAGGTGCAATAACGCGCTTAAGTTTGTACGAAAATGATAAGTGGATAAAGTAATTGAAGTAGCACACGAAATAGAATGTTGAGTTCAAAGAAATAAGGTAGATTTTCATATGAATGTATATTTTCACTTCTGTCTACAGTATATAATATTGTGATAACGTAATATTTAAACAGGTAACTTATTAATTTGTTAAGAAAATATACAGTTTATTAATGTACTTGTGAATGTTAGCTGTATAAGAAATAAGACCCATTTCAGAAGATAAAAATGAAAAATTTAAAATCTGAGAAAATATACACCAGTTCAACACCATTGGGTCTATGAAAAGTTCACAGTTCAGTTATTACACAATTAATTCCAGGAATTGTGTTTATTCCGCGATAGAAAACGAGTAATTAATCATTAGAATCATTTAGTTAGTGTCTAATCTGAAATAGGTCGTAAGAAAAAAATTACATTTCCACCTTCCTCAGTAAGAGTCTTTATAATATCATCAACCAATAATACCAATAAAAATGTCTTTTGAACACATGTGAGCAAGTTAAAACAAACTGTTAATCAATATTAAACCTTAACTTTCATAAAATAAGGTACTAAATCCTACGTTTTCCTATTAAGTTTAAAGGCCTACTGACACTATTAATATACTAAATTTCGTTACCTAATTAGAAGGCCTAAGTTTAAGTACCTAGTCGTATTTTTTCTAAGCAGCTAACACTATGTTAAGAACGTGACTTTTTTGGGCAATACATAGAAACATAAGTTTTAGATTTTACAAATATTTTAAATTCAACGACTAAAATAACAGTTTTTTTCTATTTTAAATAAGATCGTTACTAAAAAAGCAAAGGCTCTTAATGTCGGTGATCATTGTTGTTTTTGTTAAGTGATTTATGATAACAATTTTTTTCCATGCATAGTATAGCATATCTTTGAATTTCAAACGCACTTTAATGAAAATCAGTGCAAGATTCTTACGCATTTTTTGTAATCCAAGTGCAAGATATTTATAGATATATTTTGTATCAATACCTACTATTACTCATCATACAAAAACTCAATAATAAACCACTGCTGTTATTTGCCTGTCGAATGAAGATGACACAATGCTTAGTCATCTCAAACCATTCAAAACATATAAAGACAAATATGCAAAAAGGTACATAAAAATCTTGTATATCTCGTAAAGCCACGCCCATAACACAGTGATATAAATTCTAATATATTTACATTCCCTGTTCACACGTGTTTAGAACCAATGTCTTTAAATTATATCTATTATTATAATTCGTGGAATGATTCATTATATAATATTATATAGTGACTGTTTTATTACTATCAAGTAGTTAAAAACATCTTGTTATTAAAGATTTTATAAGAATTTATGAATGTCCATGTTGTAAAGATTTAAATAAGTGACGTATGAAGCAATGAGAATATTCAGAAAGAAAGTATCAAACCGAATGCAGGTACTAACAAGGTATACACACTTGCACGTGCGTATACGGACGTGTACGCATGCACATTCAAGTGTACGCATGTAATCAGCACTCTAAATTACTTACTTATGTAACGTTAATTTAAAAATGAGTTGAATAGTTGCCAAAAATACTCTCGGTGTAACACTACAGGAGCCTTAAGAGCTACAAATCTTGCAGTTCATTTGTATAATATCTAATAGTTGATGGGAATAAAACAGCCACTAGTAACTCATTTAAACATAATATCAATGTTAATTTCACTATACAAATATAACAAAAAACATATTAATAAACAAAATCTATAAAAATAGATCGATTTTTAAGAAATTTTAATAAAACAGGCCTGTGTTTTAACTTCCAAGCACTTCGGCAATCATCGTTGAAATTCGGTAAAAAAAGCGTAAGATTGTGATTTGAAGAAATAAAAACGAAAATTACCGAAGATCAACGAAGAAAGCCGAAGCACATAACTGAATAACTATTGTTAGCGAAAATATAAAAAAAAATAACGAAACATATAACCACAGTTGTTACAAAAGCACTGAAACACTCATTTAGGCCGTATCTTTTCGTAGAAATATATTTGCGCGACATTATTCGCTTCCCGAGCTAAGAGTTTTCTTTTCACGAAATTAAACTGTTCTAACGCGAACTCGTATAACTCATTCTCCATTTTCCACACTGTAGATTGTTGTATTCGTTCTATTGTTAGAATATTAGGTTCTATTTTAGCACTAGTTTGTCTCAAATGAGACTTGTTACTGTTTAGATAGTATTCTGTTGCTCCCTTGAAGAAGCGTGGTAAGGTAGCCTCTAGAACTGTGATAAAGTCGAGCATCTGTTCTGTTACCCCCACTAGTAGGTAGTGGTTGACTAGATTGTGTTTCGCTTGCTCTAAGGCCCATTGGTTGCCGGGTTTCCTAGAATATAATTGTACATTTTTATTTATTGATTGATTAAGTAATATAATGACAGATTTGTGGAGTTATTTGGGGTAATAGACACTACCGCCACCTGGCGAACAAAACGAATACCATTTTATGATGCTTGAGGTTCGAGAGAAATTTCAAAGCATTCCCTCTGTTCCACACATAACTACAACAAAATGCTATAATAATAAAAGAAAACATTATAAGAAAACCTACGCGCTTCAGAATTTATGCAGTCTTTGAAAGACTTAACATACCTTTGAAATTGCAGATTTTGTTATTTGACTCATAATGTCGTGTGTATCATGCAGATAAAAAGAAATCCTAGTTACTAAGAAAAATAAAACAGTCTAGAGCATTCTTACAATCGCGCTTGTTTTTAAGTGAGAGATATTAAGAGAGATAAGATTATAAAGATTTTATTTGCATCCACTATCTGTTTGATTTAAGGATTTCCCAGCTTTATGTATATGTACGATGTACGATGAAATGAAACAAAAACATCGTATTTTATGAAAATGTTTGTTTCTAGAATATAACATATTGATGTGTTCAATAAATCAATACTGAAAACTTGTCTATATTGCAGTCGTAAAGTCTGTTTTAATTTTAGCAAGGCAGGAATTACAATGTACAATAATATATTTATTATAGAATCTGGTTCTAAGATATCGCAAATGACTGCAGATCAGACGAACATCATAGCAATATGTATGAGAGTCAGCCAGTAGCAGTCGAAGCTAAAGTCGGTCTCATACAAATTAATATCTTAAAAAGATAAATAATATGGATGCTGAAGTCTACAGTGGTATAATAATATAATCAACAGTAGTATGTGGTCTGCAGTTGTGTGCAGTTTGCAGTCGAATTCGGTTTGCAGTCAACTGCAGTCTACATTCGTATGCACACAATAACATACTTAAAGTCACAAATAAGTTGATGAGCGAATTTTCTGGTCTCGAGCAGGGGAGAAAGCATAAGTTAAGAAATGAAAACCAAAGGATTATAATATTTTCATAAAACAGCCATAAAATTATATCCTTAGCCACAATACAGATGCAAAATTAACCTACATTTGAAACCAGATGCACAAGTCAGCCGGAAATAACGATCAATGCAAATTCCAGCTTATTTAGCTGAAAATGATTGATACTCGTATATAATCTGAACTGATACAAAGATGAATCGAGTAGAAACTAACTAAAAATACCGAAGTTATAAAAACGGAATCTGTAAAGAGCAAGTACTGAAATAGACAAAGAAAAATTGAGATATTTTAGGCTCTCTCTAATATTTCTACAATCCGCAAATTATACAGAGTTTTGCAAACTACAATATGTACTTTGTAACTAATATTTATATATACTATTTATCTTACCAGCACTCAGCGGCATGTCCACAGAAGAAGGGCACTTGTAACCACATATTGTTTGGATCACAGTCTGGCTGTGACCTCTCCACACACTCGTCAAATGTCTGCAAAACAATTATATGGTACAATATCTAGGCTAAATCGAAAGTTACATGGCAAGGAGGAAATAGCTTGATGAAAACACTAGGTTTATAGATTTACTGGGGTAAAGGTATTCTACGTATCTTCTTTTTGTACCAAATTTCATCAAAATGCATTCAATAGTTTTGAAGAGATTGTGTAACAAACATTCAAACTAGGTACTGTTTTTATAATACTAGTATGCTTCGAGAAAAGGATGTTACGGTCGTGCCGCTTTTTTTTTGCTCGACTTGCGGGGGCACTTCCGTGCCCCCAGATAAGGATAGAAGCTTCTATTTGCTGACTAAAGAACTTAAATTTTATTTATGTGTATGACTAAATTAAAATCAATGATATAATAAAACTGTATGTAAGCTTTTGTATGACTAGTGCTCTGAAACAATTTCTAAAAATTATGAACAAATGAGCTAATTCAACAGGAAACATTTCATTACAGTGCTTTATGAAATAATCTCTATCATCCTGAGTCAGACTGATACCGTTGTTCAAGCTAATGCTAGAAAAACAAGTTGATTTAGGTTACTATAGTCCAACAACTAAGAAGAGACTGTGCATGCGAGCTTCGCAGCTGAATCTGAATTCAGAACATCTGTGACTGACTACTACAAAACTAATGAAGCTGACGACAGAGTCCTGTCTGTTGCATCTATCTTTATTCTAGGAATAAACAGCAGTATTGATTAGAAACTAGGTAAATCTTTCATACCAAGGCAGTCTACTAAGTTGTTAGACTATAATTTACTGCCTATAATATAGGTCACAACTGATAATTCTTAGTTATCTTGAGTTCAAGTTTCTTAGAAAAGCTAATTAAATAAATAATTAAAATTACCATTTTATCTCCATGTTTCTTTCGCACCAAATGCGGTCTGTAATTGTCACCATTTCTTAGAAAATAGTAGTAAGACACTAGTCTGTCTAATGGTTTTCTTATTAAGTTAATAAATATTGGTTTTGATCCTGCTCCCAATCTGAAATAATGAAATTGAATATGTATAAAACATAATATCACTATGGTACAACTATTTATTGCAAAGGAATACATATACTAGTTTATCTTTACTATCATTTGTCTTTGCATACACCTATGGGAAAAGGGAGTAATTTTATGTATGTATCTAAATAATATAACTCTAAGATCACTGACTGATACAGTGATCTATCAATGCAAAGCCCAAACCACTGGTTGGATTGGGCTCAAATTTGGCATGCAGGTAGATGACAAAAGCATCCACTAAGAAGGATTTTGATCTACCCCAAGGGGATAAATTAGTGAATGAAAGTTTGTATGAAAATTCTGTTCTAAGTAACAAACTGCAAAGAAGTCGCAAGGAAAAGCTAGTGTTAACATTTGTAAGTAAAACTATTTTTATGAGGTCACAGCATTGTAATAAAAATATCTATTAATAGCATGCTCAGGAGCATTCAGTATTAATTATTTTTAACAATGCCATTTGTATGGACTATTTACTTTGACAAGTGTTATTGCCTTGCCAACTGAATCTTGGCTAACTAGGTACCTAGATAATAAACTAAAAAACACTAAAATACATATAATATTGACATTTCTAAGATTTTGTTTAGACCACACTATTATTTTCTTTCATTGTATCTCTTATTGTTTGTTTGTTAACTTAGATATTATGTGTTAAATACCTCTGACCTTCATAGAAACTTGTGTTGAATGAACAACTATAAGTTATCTAGATTCAATCCTTTTTGTCTTAGAAGTAGTTACAAATAGTTGAATTAAATTTATTTCTTAGAGATATTTATTTATTCATTCAATAAGCTGTGATTATCATGAGTAAGTAGATGTTACTATGAGTATTGCTAAAGGTAGTCTAACTTTTTAAATGCGTTGGTGTTTCCAAGGAAAATATTTCTTAAGATAAGGTCTGTATGGATGCCGGAGATTCAATATAAATAGAATAGGTATGATATCCTACTATGCAAGTTGATAAGCATTCATCTAGTCATAACTATTATTATTTCCTAACTACTTACATTCTGCATCTATAAATATTTCTAAGTAACCACAATAAATAGTATATACAACTTACCTATCAAAGTTCAAGAAGGCCATATGCCCATGATATAAGGCCGGCTTCACGTCATACCATTTAGATACATTCTGAGCAAACTTGTACTGATTGCTCAGTGACATGATATGTCTGTTAGCTGTTATGTTGATATGTAACACCTTAAAGTTATTCCTCTTACACAAATCGTATGCTACTCCCACAAAACTCGTGGATCCCGTCTTCGGGACCCTATTGTATATCACTATCGTGTCATCGTCATTTTTCTCAACACTCTTTGGGAAAAATTGACGAGAATCCGAATGACTTTGTACAAGTCTCAACTCTGAAAAACGAACATAATTCTAACTGAGTGACACTATAAAACACACATTCAACGCATTACGGTCTGCCGCCTTACCTAATTTTTGATTATTTTCCTCCAAACGCGCGATCTCCGATTGAAAATAAAGAACAATAACAACAATAACGCAGAGACAAGAAAACAGACATAGTTTGTTTACGTTAAACATATCTGAACGCGTCCGGTCCGTGCAACTTCACGCTGAATTCAGCACTGGCATAATTAACTCGCGTACATTATAAATAAACATTATTTGGGACACATAGAAATGAAAAATAGTTCATCGGACGACAAACGCCATATAATAACTTTCCGCTACTACATTAGAAATCGGCTGCATCGTTAACATTCCTTTCATTCATCTCTTTCTAGAAATAGCGTGTGAGAAAGAGACAGCGTGCTATCCAAGCTATTTATTGTATTTAATACGAAACGCAACTCAGATGCATTATGTCAACACTGTCATGTCACTTTAACAAATTTATATTTACTGTTGTAAAAATAAGAGAGTGAACAAAAATCTTAAAACCCAGATTTTTGGAGTATCCTAAGATAATTTGGTTCTTTTAGGATTATTGACATGAGAAACGTTTCGTTCCACATAAGTCTCGTAAATATAATGCCATCAAAAACATTCTGTAAAAACCTCAAGTCTCGCCGTAAAAAGTTGTGAGATCTGTATAATACCAAGTCGATTAATCTATTTAGTCTCTACTTAAAGGACCTTCTGTCTTAAGTTATTACGTATGTTGTTATCATGCCAATTTAAAAAAAATACCTCTAAAACAAATAGACCGACCTGGCCATCGCATGATTTGATTATTAGTATGTATCACACTACACAGCACGACGAGAAGTTAATGCTCCTGAAATGTTAATGGCGAATTTGTGTTTTCTTGCGATGACCAAGTCGATCTATTTGTTTTAAAGGTATTTTTTTTAAATTGGCATGATAACAACATACGTAATAACTTAAGACAGAAGGTCCTTTAAGTAGAGACTAAATAGATTAATCGACTTGGTATTATACAGATCTCACAACTTTTTACGGCGAGACTTGAGGTTTTTACAGAATGTTTTTGATGGCATCTCACTTCTTTTTGTAGAGCGAACATAAGTCCAATTTGTATGGAAAGACGTTATATTTTTTCATAATTCAACATATTTTCCTATGGGAATGTTGTTCAGTTTCATGGGCTAAACACCCTTACCCACCCTATACCCCCTCCCGTTATGCCTCATATAGTATGTACCTATTGACACCTATTTATTTTATTTTCTACAGTAATTATAATTCTTTAACTGCAAATGTAACCTTGTAATCTTATACATTTATATGGGATTACAAAGTTATTGTTGCAGTTGGTGTATTTAGAAAACTGGACCGAAATTAGAAAATATTGGATTTTTCCCATGATTAAGACACTAAACCCTATTTGTATTCTAAATTTTAAGCTTCTAAGTCTGCTAGAAGTACCTTAGACTTTTGATGATCGGTGAGTCAGTGAGTCAGTGAATCAGTGAATCAGTGAGTGACAAAATTCAAAATTTTAACAAGTTGTCATTCTTAAACTACTGGTTCAAATTGACTGAAATTTTAAACATACCGTATTTATACAATGACTGATTAGTTGCTGAAAATCCAGGCTTCTTGTTTTATCAACAACGAAATTATAGGGGTGTCAAAAATAGCCCGAATTGCTTCGAGAAAAGGATGTTACGGCCGTGCCGCTTTTTTTTTGCTCGACTTGCGGGGGCACTTCCGTGCCCCCAGATTATGTTACATATAAGAAATAACGGAATGTTATTAATATGTGTACAACTATTTTTGTCCTTTTTTTGTAAAATAAGTTAAATAATAAGCCTTTTATTTTACTAATTTATTATGTACTACATTGCTATTGGCGAAACTTGGATGTATTTCATACGCCTGTTATATCTTGTGCATGTTATGTACAATAAAGTTAACATATTGTTAATTTTATCAAAACAGAATATTATTGTGATGAGATCGTGATGTGAATGCGAAAATAGCGTTTACTATAAGCCCTGAAAGCCCATCAACATGAAACACTTGTTGCTATAGTACTTATCGGACCAACCGATTAAAATCAATTCAATATCACTTTCCTAGCCATAGTTCCGTCCCTGTAGTTCCGTACTATGTACACAGCCAATCCGTATCGATCAAATCGATTGATTGGATGCGGTGAGCGAAAATAATTCAACATAACTACCTCATATTACTAAGTAGGTATGTACCTATTTAACTTATAGCATGCGCCAAGTAACTTTGTGTGTCCGAACATAGTCACACCATGTGTCGACAGCAAAACCCTGCGGATGAGAGACATTATTAGTTATCCGAAAGTCGGTGCTAATTAGAACGGGAGAACTCGGCAGAAGCCCAGTAGTTAAAAAAGCAGAACGTGAACAAATTGTCGCGGGTTCGAGTTCTATTACTCATAATAATTTCTAACCATTGGGTTTAACATGAGTGAGTGAAGGTATGCACCCTAAGTACCTATTCTTATATCCCATTTGCATGTCATGATATTAAGGTTTTAGGAATTTATCTGTGTCTCCTTACCATAGTGACTGGCTGCGAGCAAAGCTAACACATCCGGTTAAATAAATATTTAAAAAAATACTAAGTACATAACAAAAAACCAAGCGACGACAATATAAAGTCACCGGCAGGGCGTAGCATGACCAATACACAAAAGTGACAAAACACACAGGAAATACGGACAGTATTTCAAGGTAAATCCTTCATAATAATCTCAGTGTCCGATGGCCGCCCTACGCACGCGGGTGCACGCGAAAAATAGCGCTGGCTGACATTAAATTAGTTTTCCCGCCAAATGTGGGTCACCGAACGGGCGCGTTCCATTTATTACGTTCAGAAATAATTATGTTCATTTAACGAACTTTATTTGTTATTTATTTTAGTGATGTGATGTCTCATCTTTGGTAATATAATGTTTTTGTAACGTGTTTGTCGGGTAACTGGTATGATGAGGTTAGATATAGATAGATGGCTAATATAAGAATAGGTGTGCGTTTCATTGTCGCTTTGAAGTCTAAAATAGATCAGGTGTTGTACCGACTGATTGTGTACAGCTTTTAGTTAATTTCTGTAATAGTTAATCGTTAGTTGTCTTGACATGGTTTTCATAGTTGTTAATCGTTTAGCGGCTAGTCTACACCTATCGTAGTTAGGTCAGATAGAGATTTAAATATTATTATCATTCTTTGATAAATAATTTCAATGTAGGTAGTTTCTTTCTTCTTAAAATTAAATACAAATGTGTCTCGCTTTCTGAAGATATGCTCTTCGCACCGATCGTTTTTATTGCACTACTTAAACCCTTTTCAATTTTAGCAACGAAAAGTTCAATTAATATTATTTAACTGAATAGCATAACTGCGACAACACCTTTTTATTTTATAACTAGCATAATAATAAGAAACTTGCTGTATATTTCACGCATGCCTACTTAATTAAATTACAGACTGACAAATCCTAAACGTAACAAATAAGGTTTTAAAGCGAGGCGGTCATTCAATCATACAAATACTCTGTTTATTAGGTCCCTTTCCGGTCATAATTGGATCTCGATTGAATCGGCACACAATCGGCACGTGCTGAATAACCAACATCGATTAATGCTATAAATGAATCAGTTTTATATTTCCAATGGGAGCGTGTTGTTACTGAACGTTGTTGATTGTGTTTTATGGTTCGCTGTTGTAGGTACCTACCTACATAGTTATATTGTTTTAAATTAATTAGATACTTTTTCGTATAAGTTCAAAAAATACCTTAATCCTTAACGCTATTTTATTCAATGTATCAAAGAAGTAATGTACAGAATTGCAGGTACCGGCAAATCATACATAATATCATTTATTTTTTAACTAATGTGTATTATTAGACCGCTACTCCTGTCGCCGGTAATTCAAATTATCATTTTTTTCTTCAACATCGTGCCTACAGAGTAGGTAGGTACCTACGCGAAATAGCCGTATATCATTGGAAATAAATTAATTGTGTTAATTCTAAATCCTTAAAAGATCGCTCTCAAATCATTCTTAAAAACCTTAACAAAATATTGAACTTAAAACACGATAAATCCAAAAACTTCATAATCCAACCAATCATGGCCCAAGGATGTCCAAAACTCGAAACCATAAAAATCAATCAAATAGCAAAGGAAATGAGAAATGGCGGGGGTGCTTGGACAAAAATAGACGTTACTTTCTCATCCCTCACATTATCGTAGGAAATTGGACAGAGCATGCATCACGCGTCATTGCTATATTAGTTATGAAGTTAAGTGGGTTTTTTGTATAAACCATAAATAGATTCTAAGCAATTTAAAACGAAGAACTTTTGGACCCTATTAACAAATCTTACGGGATCCGATTTTATTACCAACTCTCGTGAGATCAAGTCGCGTAACCAATTTATCAACTCTATAGATATCAGACATCAGATTCTATTCCTAGGTCTTTAAAAGCCAACCTATTTCGCAAAGATCAGTACTCAGTATACCTGTAGCTATCGAGATTAGTTTATTTTCTTAATGATCCTTTATTCTAGTCTGTCACACTCTGCATCTTTACCTAGGGGTAAAGATAGTAATTGGGTACTTAAACAGTTTATATCGTATCGTAATTTAGAAGCTCTTTCCTTCTTAAATCTAATCTCCAATAACACCTGCCATTGCAGCTGCTTGCACTTGAAACTTTGCAATCATTAAAGACAAAAATAAAAGCAGTACCTACATGAATGTTTACATCGTTCAAATCCTTAAAATATGAGCGCCCCTTTTGCAAATTTGAAGAAACTTTAAACCCCTACAGGCACAAATTATATTCTTGTCATATTCCCTAGATAATCCCCGACTAATTTTATTAGTAATACATTAACGACTTTGTAGGCAGTTCAGTCGGGGCATTAGAATAAAACAAGCGATACATTATCGCCGCATCTGTTACGTTTCTGAACGTAAGTCAGTCGAACAACGCGCGGCACAGCGGGCACACGTTTATAAATAACGATGCCCTTCACGCACGCTTTCGAAATATAGATCAAGTTTATCATAAATTACAAAAAAATATTTGATAAGTTATAAAGAAAATATCAACGATTTTAATTTCAATTAACGGTAGAGTTGCGTTTAGTTACTGCTAAATATGGAAGTAGATCGTATTTTATATATTTTCGGCAGTTTTACACGCAAGAAGCAAGACAAACGCAAGTCTTTGGAGCAGTTGTCACTGAGTGCTGGCAACAGTCCTATCCATGGGAAGGGGTCTCCTCGACCTTTGAGTCAGAACTTGAACATCGCGCCAAGAACTTCAGCTTACAACGATGGGAAGAAGAGTAAAGTGAAAGAATGGGAGTGTGGGATCTGCAAGAAGGAACTGGTAGAGCCCAGGCTTCTGGGCTGCCTTCACAACTTCTGCACCAGATGCCTTCAAGGCCTACATCAGGAAGGCGAGGCAGAGATATGGAGCGAAGTGGACGGTGAGTAATGATGTGAATAAACTTGTAACATTTAAATGCTTCCGTTTGTTTACAATATTTTGCAAATGAATCGCGATCGTAAAGAAATTGGTCGTAAAAAATTTGCAGGACCGTATTCAGAAGCGAGAAATGAACGAGTTTTCAAACAAATTCGGTCAAATGATGTTTTATAGATACGACACTAGGAATCACTGAAGACTTGGGTTCGATTCCCGGGTCAGAGATAAGTGCTAGGTTTGTCTTTTAGTAGAAGTAAGCATTTCCTTTTATAAAGTAGTAGGTAAGATAAATATGTGTACTGCGGTCACTCCGATAGACATGAAATGCTTAGCGAAGGAAAAATGCACAAGTATATAAGGCTTCCTATGATGTATGTCTTGATATTAGGTCCGTTTAATACTATGTTATTCTGCAACGATACAGCTAGCCAATGTGGTGTAATTTTTCCGTTATTTGGCTCACCATCGCGTATCATCATGTCGATCTTTTACGTTTATTTACAGAGCTTTGTCATAATTATGCCTACCGTTGTAATGTTGGACCAAATAACGCAAATATTGGAACAAATACTAGTGCCAACATGACTATGACACACTTTTGATTTGTACACAAAAAATTGCTGTTTTACATAGATCTATGCTATCCAATAAGATGGCTATTTTGTTAGCTTTACGTTACATACAGTAACAGTCTTATTAGTTTTACTACTAATTACCTGTATAAGTTACTCGCCTATTGTTACTCAGGTAAGGATAATATGTTAATTTGGAATAAATTTCACTTTTCGTAAGATTCCTTGCTCTCCTTCATTTTGGTATTGACTATCCGTAATTTTATTTATATTTCTGGCTATCTAACCACACAATCAAGGATTAAACTATGAATGCCGATTAATTTTCTTATTGTTAAATTGGTATCCCTAGATCCTAGTTGACCATCGCTCTCGGAAAAGTCTGTAGTTAAATTCGTCCCAAACATTATGGTATTAATAGGTTGATGATTCAAATCCCACCTGCTCTATATCACGTATATTGTCTTAATAAAAACATAAAACCAAACAAACCTGTTCACGAAACAACTCAGTATTTTACTTCGCGTAAACAAACGATGCTCATAAATCCAATAATACAATCATTTCAGATATTCTTTGAAACCTCAGCATTAATTGGATTGATTTGATTTTAACAGTAGCTCATTGTTATATCAAAGACAACTATTCAAAACTAAATATAAAGACCGCTTTCTCAATTAATTCTTATTGTATGGTTAGTGGTCAACCTAGTGACAAAGTTTTTCAAGCCGCCCGTCTTTAACGACTGTTATCTAAGTAGACAACAACCGGGACCGACTTTTAACGTGCCCTCCGAAGACGCTCAGTTCAAATACCACTATGCGGTCACCCATCTATGGAATGATCAAGCAAAAACTACTGACCCCCGGTTTCTGAGGTACATTTAGCGGTAGTTTATCTATTTAATAGCGTTTAAACTCATATTAAAAAAAACGCTATTCAATAGAAAAACTACCGCTAAATGTACCTCAGAAACCAGGGGTAAATTAATTTTGATGTATGGTATACAGATGGTTTAAAACCTGGATTAATAAATACAAAGGATACTCTTTACGCTGGGATTCATATTCACGTAGATGAAACGTAGCGAACAGAAATTAATACGACTATTATAAAAAGTTGAAGATCGTGATTTTGAGAGGTCAATTTATTTCAAGATTGTTTACATTAATAACCTATTTTATAGTTCATCTGGACTATAGAAAAGTGCATCTGAAGGAGCTATCAAATTGTTATGGTTTTTTTATTGGTTTGCTGCTTTGGCTCTAAACGCGTGATTGTATCAAAAACACTTAAATTTATTAGGTGTTAATGTTGCAGCAAAAGAGCAACATTGGTTGCCTGAAGCGTATCGCAGTATCTACTGTAATTAGGCAATAATAGGCCTTTTGAGCCACGAACGAAAGTGCAATAATTCTACCTAACGCCACCTTAATCATCTACAATACGGGCCACTGTAATTAAAAATACATAATTAAGTACTCTTTAATTTTCAAACTTAATTTTAAAAGCCTCTGTGGCGCAGTATTTTACGTTGCCACCTCGCCACTACCAGTACGTCGAGAGGTGGTTTCGATTCCCACCCAAAACAAATGTTTGTGCAATCCAAAATTGGTTGGTTCGGGTCTGGTTGAACTTTGTCTCCGTTGTTTGTATGTTTGTAAAAGACCCGACACAAAAGCAGTTCTTAGTGCGGGAGTTGTTTTTTTTATATATTCTTCTTTAAACCATAACTCTCAGTATCAAAGGATAGTTTCATCTCCGAATAATCTTTAGGCATCATAACAGATAACTTTGTTGAAATAAAGATGTATACTTTACAAACTAGACGGCTCGTTGTATATTTTTCTAAGCTTTTGTGTACATAATACCACCCACGGTTCAGGGAAACCCCAAAGGAGTACTTTTATTTATTTGTATTTGACTCTTAAAAAACAGTCTAGGCTTTCCAGAAACATTCGCAAAATAGCCTTAACCGTATTAAAAAATGACTCATTCAGTGATAATGAAGTTAATTAAAACAAACAAATCTAACCAATTACCATTCTGTTGGGTACGGGTCTCGTCTAAAAATAAGGTAAGGATAAGGCCTTAATTCCACCACGGAAGGCAACTAATGGTTGCCTTTTATATTACAACGATTATTCCGTAAAGGAAAAGCAAGAGTGGATTAATAACATGCCTTATATAATCCCCTATACATACATATATTTATTTATTTTAAGAATAAAATATTTTGTATCTTCGGTTCGTCTATGTATAGCGTGTTTTTGATTCACTCTTGCTTTTATAGCTCTCAGTATTCCCATCGGAACAAGTTAAAAAGACATAATACATATTATGATGTAAATTAAACACAATATATCACATAACGACAATGTAGACCTACTGAGGCGTGAATACACTGCGAAGCCGCACAAGTCAGATCCTCGACCTACTGGGTAATCCCATCACCTATCGATTGGACAACTCGCTGTGCTGGTGGCTAATGTAATTGTGTTACGAGGGTATATTTCATTGTAGTGGTGAAATGTGGTAACATAGTTACTTTTTTGTGATAGTCGACCTTTTGTTAAAGTTACTGAAGCTGCTCATTGCTTGCAGAGCTAGCTACCTGAAGACTTTGGGCTTAATGCTAACGACTGTTCCCATTTATCCATGAAATATTCTTACCATAGATAGGGGTGCCAGTGGGCATAAAACAATGTTAATAGGTAAATCTTTTGATAACGAATTGACAGGGTCGCATAAGATTATTAATGGTCTTTCTTTTGTTACAATTTCTATGTTCGATAACTATCACGTGTCTAAATAGATTTTGGGTTTCGTACTTTAGCGAAGTATAGAAGGTTAAGTTTAATTCAAATTTCATCCAAACGAAACTTAGTAATTAAATGAAATATATTGTTTTCGGTATACTAGGCGCCACAGCTACAGAGCAGTAACAAATCCATTCACAATTTACATTCAGTTTCATGAATGAAAACACATAAACAGCTGATAAAAGCGTGGTGTATCAACGATTTATCCTCATAGTTACAAACAGGAACTAAGCTAATGTGTTTCTAAATATAGTGGTGCCACCCGGCGCGGCGTATGACAGGACATACAAACAAACGGTACTCCTTCAATAGTAAACGTTAACTTGTGAATGAATGATCTATGTGGAACCATAATTACCTTTTTGTACTACAGGATCCAAAACGAATATCTTCTACTTCATAGTATGTATTTGTGTTTATTTAGTTGATAACAATTATGTTCCTATAAAGAAGACACGTGAGAGTATCTTGAAAAAAATAATCCTGGATGTGTATTCATTACTTAAAACAACTGTAAAGAATAATGAACATCTCAAGTCCCAGTAAAAAAGTCTGCCCTAACGCTAATTTCTATTCGAAAATTAAAATCAAATTAAATTATTTAAACCCAGATGGAAGCTTAACTAAACCACTACGTACGTTTACTTAAGTGTCCGTTTCTGGAGATTATGCATTTTTTCTAAATTACTAATCAAAGGTGCTCTCTCCTTCTCACTCTACCAGTCAGTTACCACGCTCTTTGCTAAACCATAACACACTCCCAAAAATACTAACATATCAAAATGCCAGTTTCATTGACTGCAATACTCTCGAATTATCAAAGCGTTATACCGCGTGAATCACGTAACCATAACAATGAGATATAAAACAGACGCACAAATTAAACATAAGTATCAGTTTATTTGTAATATCATTCAGAGAATTATAAACGGAGATGGAAGCCGTTTACGAGGTGTGTTTCTTTTGATATTATGTTGCAGAAGGTGATTGATATTTGATTTCTGTGCAGTGGTTTATCTAGTGTAGAAGTTGTTTAGTTCATTGCCTTTGATATAGCTAAATGACTCTAAAGAAATATAGTTTTATGCGTCATACGAAACACGGGAAGTTAAACCTAAATAAAAAAATAACCCTGCCAGGCAATGGTCACCTCCCGGAAAGAGAGAGAGGTTGGGATTTGAGTCCACCACACTGGCCAAGTACGGGTTGCGTTCTTTGCGTAGGTACCTTCAAGGACTGTTCTAAGGAACTCTCTAATAAGAAAAGTCTCTCTCGAAAAGTTGCGTCACGAGTCACGATGTTTTCCTTCACTGTTGGAACCTGTTTGTAAAGCCAATTCTAGTCTATTTTTGTAGGTATCTAAGTATTATAATTAGTTGTTAAGTCTGATCAAAAGAATAGTTCAATACCTTAATGAAAATCAATGAATCAGCTTGAAAAACTGTAATACAAACATTACAATCTGTCCAAATCCATCACTGTCTAGTTCATCGACTCATAAAAACATAACTTTTAAAATAAAATATATTATTAGCTAATGAATCACACAACTCAATGTCAAACACGAAAACATATGAAAAACTATAGATCTTCCGGCAAAATCGTCGCTTTGCCAAAACCTTGCCATGACTCATGATTGTACTGAATCGTAATGTTTACGTAACATTACTGAAAAAAGCTTATTATGTCAAACAAATGTTGGCGATCTGCAGATGTTGTAAACATTTTATGTGTTTTATTGACAACATTATATATTTGTGTTTTTTACCGGGCTCAAGGCCTGACTCTCTAATTCAGTAATATGGGATACACACTACGCGATTCACTCTCGAACTAGGTTTAAGAAAGAATCATTGTTGTCCATTATATAATAGGATACTGAAATTAACGCGAACACGCCTTTTACCTTGCCGACTACGTTGCTGCTTCTGCCTGTGATCACGGCTAGACTTCCCTGCTCCGAAACGTCAGGCATTCATATCCTAGAAGGTACATACATAAAAATATGCAAAGCCAAAGTTTAAAGGTTATCACTGTCCAACAACAAGTATAACTTTTTATTGCGACTCAATGAACCTAACCTGAAGGACCTGAACTCCATAGGAACTGAAATGCTAAAGGTATATAATGGTAAAGGGTAATTTTCGTCTCAAGGATCAATCCAGCTGGACCCAGGCGGCTCCCGTTCAGGGTCTGGAGCTGGTTCAGCAGGATCTGGCTACGAGAGCGACCTTCGACACTCTGGGTCTGAAGGATCTTGGGAACAGAAACCACACAAATATGGAATATTTTCTAGAAAGGTTAGTATCAACCCACCGGCTTTTAAAAATGCGTTAATGTAGACTGAGCGTGTTGACACCTAGTGAATAATAAGGCTACCTACAAAACATACAAATATCGGACATAAAGTACAACCAGGCCCGAAACAACTATTTGTGGATCGCATAAAAAATTGCTTCGTGTAGGAATTGAACTCACGACCCCCCAACCAATGGTAGTGGCGACCACCTTATCCACTGCACCACGGAGGTATTATTACTTTCGATCTGGCCGTAGCTTTTTGGCATATTATCCGTTACTTACCAATTACCTGTAAAACTAACCCTAACTAACTAGTTTCTGAACTACAAGTAAAAATATTTGTATTTATCCAGGTATCTGGCAAAAGCGTGCAGTTCCTTCTCTGCCCGACATGTGGACATGAGACCCAGTTGCCTATAGGTGGAATATCAGTTCTGCCTCTCAACTATGTACTCCTGAGGAAGATGACGGCTGCACAAGACAGCGATGGAGTCAATGTGCTGTGTGATTTGTGCAGCACCGATAATAAGGTAAGATTCGAGGAATGTTTTCGAATAGCCTTTAAAGTTAAGTATGATGGAGATTTAAACGGCGTTATAGACGATACAGTAGAGTTTATAATGTTAAATCTTGCGCTGGTGTCTGGGTATCGATTTCCGGCTTGAATACAAAAATATATAGATTTTTACCTACAGTACTTATACTACACAGCCATGTTTACCGGTAAATTACGTACAGTCCCGGATTCGATTCCAGAGTCAGGCAAAAAAACGCGACATTAGCTTATCATAATCGTTACGCTTCTTATCTGAAATTAATTGAGGTATGTTGAAAGAAGTGTCACAGTCGGTTCCCGGGTCGGGTCAAATTATGCTCGATGTCAGCTCGGGACAAAGCATTAGTAAACGCAATCTATAGATACCTTATATAACCATTTGAACCATTTCCAAAAACCATTACGTTTTCTATCAATCTTTTGTCCCCATTACTCCCTACTCAATACCCATGACTTCTTAACAAATGGTGTCTTTCTCAAAATACTCCACATTACTAGTTTAAACACGTGAGGCAATCGAGCCGTGCATTGCACGCTTCTGAAATGACACCGAATTATCATCGCTTTTGCCTTCGTTCGGCTACATTGAATGGGAACAATTTTACTTGTTATAGAAATGGGAATTGTCTGTTCTTGTTACATTTCATTTGACTTGATTTATGGAAATAATTAGTCGATGTCTCCATTAATTGATTTGAATGGGTAATCTATAAGTTAATACGTAAAGGAATATTACGTTTGGTCCTATTTTTAAATGTGTATGTGCGCACAAAGAATTGAGAGGTTTGAATAATTTATTAAAGTTTATTTTGCGACCAATGGTCGGCACTTATAAGGTAGATACACTGTAGAAGACGCAAGATGTTTTTTGTTTTACAGTCGTTCTACAACTAAAATTGATGTTGACTCTAGCTATGGATCGATAAGTAATATGCGATCATAAGGAGTTTATTCCGTCAAGTTCCGGAGTTTGTTAAAAAAATCTAACCTTAAAACTGTCAATCCCATTGTATCAAGTTACTTTGTAGTTTACAATGTTATTTCCAGTATATTAGGTCAGTTCCTCGGTCCAGCACACGCGACTGAATTGCCAATACTTATTTAAATGAAGCAATCCTACCATCTGGCGAACAGGCGGAACTAAACTTAGATCGAGACATCATATTCATTACATTAGCTTCATCATATAATTATAACAGATCTTGTACCTACGCACCTGCACCTTTTTTTTGTTTCATAAAAAAACAACTCCCGCACTAAGAATCGAATTGCTCTTGTAACGCGGTGACTTTTACAAACATACAAACAACGAACACTAAGTACAACCAGACCCGAAACAATTATTTGGGGATCGCACAAATAATTGTTGCGTGTGCCGTGTGGTAATCGAACCCACGATCTATCGACGCAATGGTAGCGACGTGGTGACCTTAGCCACTGCGCCACGGAGGCAGTCAAATATCGCATAAGATTGTAACTGAGTGTTCTATTTAAGATAACACACGATTTTTTCAATTCATAACGTCTTATGAAGACCTCTAAGATACCACCCGAGCTACGAATGTCACAAACTTATACGAACTAAGAAACTTTTCCACTCAACAAACGTTTCTTCATGCAGGCCGAAAGCCGCTGCAACCAATGTCTAGTGAGCATCTGCACATCATGCGAGGAGACTCACGGCAGACAGCAGACCACTTCCAGACACTCCCTGCACCCGCTCGACCCAGCGCCAGTTAAGTACTGCAGCCAGCATCCTAAGGCTGAGCTCAGTGTTTATTGCGCTACTTGCCAACAGGTAAGAAATTCTGTTAAGAAGGTTTTTTACATGAAAAACGTCAAGGAGTTGTACCTATATAATTGTGCTGTCATTCGAAAAGGAGAAAGATACTTTCTGGCTCTGACTGTCTGTATTCATACTACTAGGTACTATTAATGCGAAAATAATTTTTCCCCGACGTAATAGGTATATGGATTTTTAAAACACAGATGTTACAACAAATCTTCTTATCCCCAGGTGATATGTCGCGACTGCTGCATAGTATCACACAGCGGGCATGCTCTAGCGAGCGCATCACGTGCGGCGGCTGAGCGTGCCCGCGTGCTGCGTGACGCGTGCTCGCGCGCCAAGATGGTGCCCGGGAACGTGGAGCGAGCCGCGCGGGGACTGGCTGCACAGGCCTATGAGACTGACGTGAGGGACTTTTATACTTTAATGTAGCTTTATAGAAGAAGTGTTCCTTATTCTTTATGGGGTGCGTTTTTTTAATACATTTGGCTGGTTCATGATGGGGTATCGTGCTTGTAAGAGGTATGGATCTGTGGGGTTTGTAATTTGATAGAAATAGTAAATGAAACCGCAACAACTCTGCAGTTAAATTCGTCTGAACGTTGTTCCTCACAGTACCTATATTATGTAATATGAATCGTACTTTCCTCACAATACGACAAATCACTCAATTCGAACAGTTAGGAAATATTAACAAAATTACCACCATAACTTAACTTTATACCATAAATTAATACTTTGGGCTTTTGACTACATGTAAGAGTTTACTTTAAGATTATAACTTCAGTAAGTTTCATCGCATTAAACTCATCAAGAAACAAGATCAATGCATGCCACTTTTCCCCTTTGTTTCTCAAGTATAATTTCCTCGTTTCTTCGCCACAGTGCCAAGCAGCACAAGTAGAGAGTTCAGTCCGCGAGTGGTCAGCTCAGTACCGGCGCGCAGTGGAGGCGCACACGCGAGCGCTCAGCGCGGCGGCGGCTCGAGCCCGCGACGTGCACCGCGCGCGCCTTGAACATAACACGCGCGCGCTCGACGACAGGGCACGACAGGCTGGCGAGGCTGTCAAGTTCGCCGAAGAGGTAGGCTACTTTGACCACGTTTATATAGATTTTCAGAATTGATACTGGCAAGAGAAACAAAATCGTTACCCATGTTTTACGCCGTTCGTCTCTTCCGAAACACGAAGCAACTCGATATGTTTAAGATGGTCGCCAATGCACAGAACAACCTATGCAAGTGTAGCTTAACCAGAGATCGAAAGAAAAAAGAAAGAAAATTGTTTTTCAAATTGAAAAATAAGTACGGGCGATTTCTATAGTGGCCAGACTTGGCAAAAAGGTTGTTCACCAAATTCCATGCTAACTAGATCCCAAACTTGAGTAACCTCAAGTCTCAAATTATTTCACTCTTTCTCGCTTACCATTTTCCCAACAAAGAGCCAAAGCTAGTGTACCCAAAATAAATCATCTCATCACAAACATTCTTTCTTTCTCAGCTCCTATCAGAAGGTAAAGAAGACGAGCTCCTCACCCTCAGTGGTCCAGTACTTCGTCGTCTAGAGCGAGTGACAGAACTGGAGCCACTCACGGAAGCCCCCCGCCTGGAGCTGCGCTTCGCCCCCCGCGCACCCTCCACACACGACCCCACTATATTCGGCAGACTGCTCGCTCAGGCCACTGATCCGGAGATGTGTGTGGTGAATACTGAAGGTATGGTACATGGTACAATTTTGCTTAAAATTAGAAGACAACTTGAGTCATTATTTGAAAAACTATTGAAGACAGAAGTAGACATCCGTTCTTTCACATTTATTTCTTTAAAAAATTATTCGTCACTATGTTGAAGAAATTAAAGACACGAATAAGTACCTACCTATATTGTGAGAGAGCGAAGTACGTATTTAATAATAGGGGTCTATGGCGAGCTAGCTGCTAGTTTTCAGAAGTCTAAAACTATATTTCTGTGTTGTATTGTCAGGTCTCCAAGATCTTCGAGTGGACGTGGAACATGAAGTGACTCTTGAGTTACGAGACAGCGGCGGTGACAGGATTTGGTGTGGTGGTGAACAGGTACAACATTTATCTAATTCTATTTAGGTGCCTAGTAAAGTACTATATAGTATTTACTTACTATAACTTGACGTCTTAGCAGAAACTAACAATATGGCAAAGAACAAAACATAACGATCTACGGATCTACCATATATTTTTCCCAGATCGATACCATGTAATAGTTTTAGGTACCTACTTCTCTCTCCAAAGTCATATATGACTAAGAAAATTATCCCTTCTATATATCAGGTATTACTGGTGAAAATATAGTCTTCATTCATGTGTTTCTTCGTCCAGGTGGCAGGTTACTTCCGTCGCCGCGACTCGAGCGCCCGCCCCAGCTCTGCGCGAGTGACCGCTCGCTCGGACGGCACGTACTCGCTGGCTATCACACCGCGGTCACCCGGAGCTTATTTATTAGCTGTCACTGTTAATAATAATCCGATTAAGGTAACACTGAGTACATATAATTCTGATTACATATTATTTTAATATCATGTTGGCTAGTTACATTGACAGTTATGCAAGGGTTTGTTTATAGTACTTATTATGTATACGTACACAATACGCACGTACACTATTCCCCCATATTCATAACCTGGTCAAACGGATTGAGCAATCAGGAGGCTTTACGTGCACTCCAAGGTCCAGGGGGCTATAATTAAAAACTTTTTAAGCTGGACAATTCACATAACGCAGTTATTAGGTAGATAAATGACTGGACCCGCGATTCATACATTGCCGCTTGGATAGTATTTTTAGGAATAATAAAGTTACATGATTTGCTTGTATTTAGGGCAGTCCGTTCGCGTGTTGTGCGCGTGCGGGCGCGGCGCACTGGGGCACGTACCACTGCTGCACGTTCTGCTCCAGCGGCGGCAAGCGCGACGTGGCCTGCGGCTGCGGGGCGCAGATGCCGCACGGATATAAAGGTACTACTAACCAATTGACTTGTCCTATTGTAAGAAAACCAATAACTTTACTGCTAACTTTATTAATATAGAACTAAGTACTGAAGGATTTTTTGCAAATACAGACATCGGCGTTGGCTTCAATTCGATTACAAACTACTATTTGTGGATTACACAACTATTATTGCCAATGTAGATATCGAGCCTCTATTACGTTGATTAGCAACGGTTCAAATCATTTACTTATAAGTTACATGAGCAATTGTATAACAATAAAAATAGACACAGCTACCCATGATTTACCGTGACTTGATTTTTCATTCTTTATGTGCAATCATGCTAGAATTACTTCACCCGTTTTTGAATATCAATTTGTCTGAGTATCAATAAGAATTATATTTCAACACCTATGTCATAAAGTAGTATAACTTATATGGTGTTCGTGCAGGTTGCGGGCACGGGCACGCGGGCTGGCCGGGCACGCGCCACTGGTCGTGCTGCGGCAACACGCGGCGCGACGCCTCCTGCACGGCGCCGCGCCGCCCGCACACGCAGCTCTACCAGTTCTCACTATGATATTATATGTGTACTGTTGTATAATTACAAGTTTTATTACACCTTACTAAATTACTTGAAGTTTTTTTCCATTGGACTCAAGGCCTAACCTCTCCCTAGTTACGGAGACCCTTGCCCAGCAGTGGGACACTGATGGGTGAAATTTGTTTTATTTTTTCCATTGGTAGTTACTCCCACTACGTCACTACTGTCCGGTTTCTGTGGCACGTTTAGCGGTAGTTTATCTATTTAATCTTACATTTATATGAATTTAAATGATATTGAATAGATAAACTATCGCTAAATGTACCTAAAAGCTTTTGTACTTGGTTTTTATTTGAATATTGAAGTGCATTGAAGGATACAGGAACACACAATGAAACAAGTCCTAAGATTTAGTTGACATTTTATTTTAAAATTACAAACATGAATTATTGCTTATTTTGATTCACATCTAAACATTTAAAGGGACCTCTGAGTTAAAACATTCCTTGGCTAAAAATTGAACTCAAATCACTTGACATTTTAGGTTATTAAAGAAATACGTATTTTGTGGCATTTAACAACATATAATATTAGAAATTACATAAAAAATTGTACATAATACAATTTACTATTAAAATCAACAAGAAGAATACGGCCTGCTTTCATTTATTTCTAGATATATTTAAGATAGTATATCAGATGAATTGAGACTGGTGTTTACATCCATTTTCTGTCACTTGATATAGAAGAAACGTTATCTGCTGTGTAATTGGCCTTTATTCTGTTAATTTTATCAATCAGTACGGTAAATGTCGACAAAAATATTGCGTCGTGAGCACGTTCTGATTTGTCGAGTATAGCCGACCGTGACGGTCAAAGGGTAATATTATGTTAACCATCATCATATTATTTCGCAAGCAAAGAACACAATACAATATGGATACCATGTTGAAATGCAAAGAGATGAAAGCTTTAAGGCTCAAGTTCATCACTCACAAAGGTAAACTGCCTTATTACAATCGACCGTATATGAATATAGTGGATAAAACCTGAACGGTATTGTATCAAATTATCACAGATAAATATCACTGTATAAAATAAAACCGAGGACCCTTTGCAGTAAACAAAAATCTTGAAATTCACTGATAAAAATCATATGTGCCTTGTGAGTATATACGATAATAGCCTTTCTCTGCGTAAAAATAAAGTTGCAAATTGTATAACATTTATTACGTCATGTTATATAGAGATGTATTAACAAAATGCAAGGCACATTATGAACATATGAAACCTGTTTCAGTTTGTTAGTAGTTTTACATTGAGTTCGAATTATAGAAATCATTATATAATCATCAAAGCAGTATGAATGCCGCACTCTCATTCCGAGAGGAGACCCTTGCCCAGCAGTAGGATTTATAGGTATCAATTTATTTAAAACAGTATCGATGATAATAATCGTACAGGATTTTGACAATCAAGTAATTTCGAACCCTGCTGTTATATATGCCTTTCAAAACTGTGAATACTTATTACTACTTATATTAAATATTCGATTTACTAGTATACAAATTTAAAATAACTATTAAACTAACTATTAAAAAATCACGTCTTACCATTACTGCGGTATCATAACGCGTTGGAGTCTTGGGTTCGATTCCCACACGGAACAAACACATACATACATACATACATTCAATAAATTTCACGTATTATTTTATATAAAAGTTCTTTAAACTATAGTTGTCTACAGTCCGAGTGCGGGCACGGGCGTGTACGTGGAAGGTGTGGGTGCGCACGCTTGTCGCACGCTCATCTCCCATGCGTCTAGAAGCTGGCCTACTGAACAGCTCTTTGGTAGCCTGTAAAGAAAATAAAGGATTTTTAGATTGTACAGAAAACAATTTAGAACTGATGAACTGAACACGTTACGAATGAAAATGTGTTTGCTTACATTCGTATAGCGTTTTTGGGTAATAATATTTTTTCAAGTAATAATCGATACTATAAGGTCATAATCAGTGCAATTTGCAATTCCTAGGTAGTTGACTAGTTTCCATGAAACTGATGTCATAAGTTTTTTTATTCTAAATATCAGTTTAACGGCTTTTTACGCATTTACATGATTGTGTTTGTTATCCATACGAATCCTATCCTACAACATTTCAAAAGATATAGAAATTTATCGTCGTCACTTATCTACTGAAAAATTGCAATATCAGAAAGTATGTAAGCCTACCAATTTTATAGCCAAACGCAGAAGTTAGTAGAGTTTATTACCTGGCACACCTAGCATCCATAGCCTTCTCCAGCCTAGCGAGGAAGCTGTCAGGCGCGTGCTTGGTCCGTGGCTTGAGTCTCTGCGGCGGGCGGCGCGGGTAGTCGCGCGGGACGGACACGTGGACCCCGGCTACGGACGGCAGGCGAGGCTCGTCGAGTGCTGCTACTAGTGTGATGGCGCCGCCGCCACCGCCGTTGATGCTGGACATGGGCTCTAGAGATACCTGAGGATAGGGCAATATCTTGATTTTACTAAAAAGTCAACTAATATATTTAAAATCATTTCCTTAATAAATTACAGGGTTATGCAGAGATCAGAGAACGCCACTTTGTACGATCCTTACAAACTACATATAGAAATAGTAGTTATCAGAGTCATAATAGTTATCAGAAAACCAAGGATATTCTACGCGAAATCGTCGTCGACGGCAAGTGGTGCGATGTTACTGTATTACGTTCGACATGCTAAACTTCGCTTATTGCTGTGTATATAAGTCGCGCAATACTACTGAAAATCTCCGAAAACGTCGGCCTTTAGAACGTAGGAGTTGGGTCCCTTACTAAGTATATGTCGAGGAAATATAATAGTAATGATTATATCATATGGACTCACCTTAAACCTTGAGTCTAATCTCGCAATTTCACCCTGAAGAACATCAGGGATTTCCAATGTAGGCTCTTCTAGTTTCGGAATCTTTTGCGGTGGAGGTAAGTTCCTGGAAAGAGACAAATTTCCATTTTTTAAAGCAAAATATGGTAGAATGAATTTTGGCATTAATTTCCGAATTATATTATAAAATAACTACGTTATTTCTATACTTACTTGATCTCAGGTCCGCTTAGTGCGTCTAATGTTGGTCCGAAGGTACGTTTGAGTGTGTGGTTGGCAAGTGGTGACTGTAGACAGTTGTTTACCACCTCCAGTAATGGGTTGAAGATTTGCTCCTATAAGAATACAATTAGGCACCTTTATGTTACGTAATTAATTTTTGGACTAAGTGTAGTGTTTAATTTAAATTAAACACTACACTTAGTCCAAAAATTATAGTTTAATAGAAGGAGTAATTTTACTACAATTATTCACTCTATTGCAACACAGAAGAGGATTAGAAAAATGGTGAGTAAAATTTCTTCCCATTACATTCCCATAATTAGGTATTTACTATTCACATCGCAATAAACGAAAGAAAAACTAAACTTAAAAATTATAACCAAAAGTTTATAGGTGGTGAACATGTTGCTTTAGATTTCAACTGTTATATATTATTATGACCTAAAATACAAAAATCTACACAAAAATTATTGGGTAAATGTATTTGAATGTTACCTTCCCAGCGCTGGGCACGACGACTCCCTCGCTGCGCTTAAAGTCCAGCTTCTCGAGCACTACTTCACATTTGATGAGAGTCTCTAAAGGCATGCGCTTGTTCGGGTTTGATAGTATGTCGAGTAGGTTCTTCATCTTTGTTAGTTTCTCCACATCTGAAAGAGATACAAGATAGATTAGATTATGTACGTAGTTTTTAGTGTGTTTTGGGTATTCAAAAGTATAGTAGATGTAAACATTCGTCTCTTAATTTGATGCCTTATTAGAAGCTAGTGTGCACAAAAGATATTACAAAACAGCTTGTTTTTATGTTAGCTTCGTTCAGAAGTCGATACATCGCTAAAATTTCTAGCAAAATGTTTGTTTTTTGGTCTAATACATACATACGTAGGCGTGAAATATATCAGCAAAGCATCATTTTCTTTTGAATATATATTTTGTAAGTGATTCTTTTTTGCGTTATTATGATCGGTAAACAAAATAACTGGATTTTAATTTTGAGAACTACCTCATGAGCAATTAAAAAATGTTCAATATCTTCAATCATACTTCCACAAGCGAAACATTAAAATAACTACAGCTTCAAACATCTTAATCCCACCGTGCAACAACAGTTCACATAAAGTTACAACATTATAAAAGTCTTGTATAGCACTCACTTTCTCCTTCACTGACCATCCGATGCACCATGCGTCGTAACGGCTCGATGTACTTGGACAGCTGCCTGACCTTCTCCCTGTAGGCCGCCTCCTCGCCGCCAGGGGACGCCACTGAAGCACCCACCGGCGTGTTCAGCGAGGATGATGGAGACGCCACCATACTCATGCCTACACCCCTGGAAAATATACACTAGGTTTAGATTTGAAATTGGGGAATTTTGTTTCACCAATATGAGATTACAAATTTGAAATAATAAATACGTTATGAATAGCCCAAAGCGTGAAAATTGGTTTATAATAGTTTATTTATAATATAATATAAATAAAATGGTATTTATAGGTCTGAAAGGCCCCACGCAGATTCGTATAACCGCTAGGTTTGAGTGCTGACAGGGCCGGTAGCTTTAGCTAGGTGGCGTCTCAGTCATTAGATCTATAACAGTTCTTGACCATTGAAGCGTCGATTTGAATTGGTAAACGACTGAGAGGCAAGCTTTACATCGACATACCTATTCTACAAGGATCAGCATTTCATATAAAAATCGTTCAGGAATTATTTCATGAAGGAGTAACAAACATACATACATTTTACAGAAACTTTCAGCCATTACTGGCCGATAAACCAAAGCAAAATCTTTCTCTAAAAGAGATAGGTATATTATCAAGATATAACTTACCTCTGTGGTGGAGGCACGTGGTGTCCAAGATGCGCAGGGGTGGAGGGCGAGGGGCTGCCGACACTGCCGCACGCGCCGAGCCCGCCTAGCGACGACATCGGTGACGTCATAGTACTGCCCATCACGCCTGACACATACAACACATGTTAGAAACGCGTTGTAGACTTATACTTTAATACTTAAATGTGTATTGTTTTGATGATTTTGAGAGCAACAGAAAAGATGTTGGTTGCCATTTCATTTAAGTACCTATTTTGTTTTGTTTATGTAGATTCAAATATTAAATAGGTAACTAGCTTCTGCCCATATGAGAGGGCCTGTATGAGATTTCCTGGAATAAAAAGTAACCTAGGATGTGTTAAGATTTGAACTAACAAACATTCCCACATGCTTACAAAGTATCACATTTATAATATTGGTAGTATTAAATGGTGGTTAGGTAGGTATAAAACGAGCGGTTACGATACCATGTTTCCTTCAATGTATGGATCGGTCTAGAGCCCCTAAATTAATCATGAACTCGTGAGAAATATTAATAAACGAATAATTAACAATTAACTTTAAATAATAATTCTATTTCCACGGTCTACACTCAACTTTAGAATAAAGTTCGTTCACCCCACCGGGCTCACGAGACATTTGAATTTCGAATTTCCTAGCGTCGCGTCGCGTCGCGTCGCTGTCGTTTCGTTTGATGTACTTTGATCTATACCGCCAGTGCCGCGCAAACCTGTGCCCTTGGCACACTTATCGAAACTTTTCGCGCTAAAAACTCGAATTTAAGTTAATCTTTCGCAAAAAGATCGATTATTAATGTTTTTAGTGTAAATAAATAGTAATAGTTAATTTTTTGTGTACTAAAGATGTTTTAGTAATAAGGTTTAGTGCTTACCTACTGTGATAAGGACGCCATAGTGTTAATGGTTTATTATTATTAGGTAGGGAGTGTTTGTGCTGTGTTCCCGATTATTAGGTAGTGAGTTTTTGTGTTATCTTCGCAGTGTCTAATTTCCAAAATACCTATACGTTCCCAAGATTCGGTGTTATAAGCAATAGTACGCGGTAATATACAACACCAATTAGCTTTGTATCCTTCGAGAAATCACAATTTAACATGTCAAAATTTAAATATTATGCTTTTTCCAAATTATAATTAAATAGTGCTCGAAGTGATTAGTGATGATTAATAAGTGATTATAACTCGTAAGTAGGTTTTCGCCGCACAAAGTGTCAGTGTCGTCACAGGATCGAGACGCGCCGGCGCCGAGCACACGACTTTGCCGCGCTACGTTTCCGCCGTTGTTTTAGCAGGTAAGTATTTTAGTTATAGCGGGATGATACGTATGAATGAATGTTTGATTACTTTATTATATTATTATTTAGTAGGTGATCCGCCCAACTGCGCTTGCGTCAAATAAGAGAGAATAGGTTAATTTTCCCCGTTTTTGTAACATTTTTCACTGGTACTCCGCTCCTATTGGTCGAAGCGTCGTGGTATAGCCTATAGCCTTCCTCAATAAATAGTCTATCCAACAATAAAATAATTTTTCAATTCGTTCCGTAATTTTTAGTTTGTCACATGACTATTAACCGTACCCATTCGTTGAAGGAAATAGGTAAGTCATGTTAGCGACTGGTTTTATGAAATAAATAAAAATACTTTTAAAAGTCATATTTTTAATTATAATTATTTCTAATATAATATCACTAAGTATCATGGCACAAGCATACAAAATAATTAACATTAATTCCAAATTCACATTAAAACATCTTTATTTATAAAAATATTGTGTAGGTAAGTATATTAAATCTTTCAATCAATTATATTGAAATTTCATTAATATAGTGTTCGTATTTTTACAAAGACAGACAAAATATAGCATAAGATCTTTATAAATAAAGCCCACGTTTATTCATAAACACTAAATAATATTTAAATCAAAATTACCATAACATTTTTAATATAAATTTTTAGGAAAAAAGTCCTTCATACAATCATAATCTAGTCGAAACATTCGGTCGCAACCAACTTACCCCCGGTTTCTGAGTAAATTTAACGGTAGTTTATCTATTCAATAGCGTTTTCTTATATGAGTTTTGACACTATTGAATAGATAAACTACCGCTAAATGTACCTCAGATACCGGGGGTTAATCAGGCAGTCAATATTTATACGTGTTCGCTTGCGTATACCAGTTAACGTATACGTTAGAAATAATAATACTTTTTGATCTTTTAACGAAAATATAATATTTGACGTGTTAATGTATACTTAAGGTCATAAAATATTTGAACTTTAAACTTTCGAATAAATAAAAAGTTTTGATCTACAATCAAGAAAATGCTGTGATATTTTCGTAATAATAATCAAATTAAGTCACAAAGTTGTCAAATATTTTAATAATTTATAAATACCTATTTAGTGTTACTGATCAAATAATTTAACAAAATTACGCCATCATATTTTATTAATTTATGCTTATTTAGTGTTTACGAATATTTTCATTATTATTAAACCTTAGCACCGAAACTCAGTCTTCATACACACACTTTTTACATAACTATTTAATATCAATAATTATTATTATAGGTATTGGGTACTTATAAATTAAACTGTACATTTTAATTCAGTATACTGAATATATCACTACATTATTATTCTACAATAAAAATAGTATATGAGATAAGTAACTCTTAAATAAATAATTGCACTTAAAATTAATCTATTGGAATATATCGACTTATTACTATACTAGCTTTTACCCGCGACTTATTTTCCCATGGGAATGCGTCATTTTCCCAGGGGAAAAAGTATCCTATGTCCTTTTTCGGGTATCAAAATATCTCCATACCAAATTTCATGCAAATTGGTTCAGTACTTTAGGTGTGATTGAGTAACAGACAGACAGACAAAGTTACTTTCGCATTTATAATATTAGTATGGATATACAGTTTCAAAATTGATTGAAAGTGACAAAACACTATAAGACTAATCAGAGATTACACCACATTTATTAGTAAGACTCTTCGTACAACGCTACTTAAGTCATAAGTTAAAGATTTTAGTCTTCAAACGACAAGGTGTTTTTAAAAAACTTTTTACAAGTATTTGAAATCGCCACAGTATTAAAAGTGAGTATTAAAAATACTATGACGATTTCAAATGTTTGTTAAAGTTTATGAATTAAAACGTAATTTTGATTCTGAATTTCACGCAGTGGAGGGGCAGCTTAAGGTAAGGTTCATGTCTGACGGAAGATGCGTCGGGCGTAACTTAATTAGTATGGGCTTCGCACCGACGCATCATCGGTTGAGTGTGACGGTCGAGTGAATATCTATACATTTGTCTGTTCTGGCGTTGCGCGGCTGATAATACGCGACGTATGTTCCGTCAGATATGAACGTTTCCTAAGACAGTATGATAAAACACAGTCTACTATTTCTTATCTAAGTCTAATTTTACAGGCGAATATAATTTAATCATGAACTCTACTTGTTTCCACATTGAAGCTAGTTTAGCGTCCGGGACTGTTTGTATGAGTTCCTTGAAACGCACCGGCATTGCTCTGCGTAGCTGACGATACGGCATTTCAGTGAATTCTGAAATAAAACAATGAAATGCTAGATTGATAGTTAGAGTGAGTGAAGTAAAAATATTTTGATGTTGCAAGAATTGTGTAAAGTGTTTTTGAAATTGTATTTTACGCGGTTGAATTTAGGTTTATAATACTACATATTATTATATAAAATCGCGCATATGTCTCATAGGGATAGGCAGATATCAAAGAATACCATTTGCTATACGGCTGTGTACAGTTTACTTCAATTTCGCAAAACAAAAATAAGGAAATATGATATGTAGGTCAAATAAATAGATTAATCAGTCAAGGGTTTCCATACATCACAAAACAATAACAACTAAATGTTGTTTTATTAGATACGTTTTAGAATTAGGAACTAGAATGTTTGAATTTTACCTACAAAACCACCACTTGATCAAGCCTTAAGTGATACAGCTTGCTTGATCGATGGGCAGGAAACTTTACAACTTTACCTACGAATTTATTGCATAGAAATTGACGTGATAAATAAAATTAGCGAGCGAATGTGAGTGCCCGCTTTAAACAGTGTGATTTAATATTGAAAATATCTGCATTTCTATATTTTTTTAAAGTATGAATACCGCTAGAATCCGAATTACTACGGACGTTTCTGCCTTACTCTTATTAAGCTAAAGTAAGAATTACACGGAATTTATACAATTCTTACGATTATTTAGCTTTTTAAATTTGCCTGGTTTTAACAATCCTGCCAAGCCAAGTGCGTAATTATATACATGTAAGTGTATTCAAAGGCAGTTATTTTACAAATTTATATAATTTAAACATTTAAAATCAAGCAAAACTAAAAAGTTAAATATTATCTGTTCATTACTAACTACAAAATTCACAAAAATATATATAAATACACACATACCTTCGTGGATCAGCGTTAAGCGATTAATTTAACATGTTATCGATAAAACATCGTATAAAAACGTAATCGTAACGAATCGAAAACAACGTATCGATTAAAGCGCATCGAATTAAAAATGCAGTGCTCACAAGGAAATTGTAAATAAACAATGTCACCGTATATTAATGTGATAATCAAGAAAAGTAACAGAATTTGGTAGAAAAAAATCTTTCAAGAACTTGCATAGAAAAAAATTCAAATATCAAGTAAAAACAATCTAAAAATATTAAAAATAAAAGTAAAAAAATGACAACCAACTTATTAATAAGAACATGTAACATTTCATTTAAAAAAACCGTAAAACACCGAAAAAACACATAAAACGAGTTACAAAAATCATTGAAAAATATTTATTTCCGTAAAATTTCATTATTACTAATAACTCACTCATAGGGCTAGGTCCTCCCATGTTAGGCGACGGGGCGGAGGGCGAGGGACTTTGCCTGAGGAACTGGTTGGGGGGTGGAGCCCTAGTAGGAGGGTAAGAACCTCCGAGCATCCCTCCCACTACCTCAGGCTTATTCTGTACTCTTTGTTGCATGTGTAGCATGTTTAAACCAACGATTTGATTGTTGCCCATTGTTCCAACTGTAAATGAGAATTATCACTGATTGTAAACATCATATATCTTCTATTATTGCTTAATATAATGCACTAGAAATATGCTGGCTCAGAAAAGTTGTCGCAAAACTTAATGCTTGAGTAATAACTGGGTAATTAACGTTAGTAGCAGAATAACCCCCAGTTTCTGAGGTACGTTTAGCGGTAGTTTATTTATTCAATAGCGTGCGTAGTAAATGTACTCAGAAACCTGTGGTAAGTGGTATTAAAATACAAGCCCTTCCTTTGTTCAATTCATTACTCTGATAGTAATTATTCAATGACAAACGGTATATTTCCGACACCATCAAATTCTACATTAACTTGACATAGCTTCACCTCTTAACTTTACCATCTTTTAAAACAAGCAGTGAAGCACTCACCCATCTGCCCAGGTCCCATCTGTCCCTGCATATTATTCGGCGCCATCTGTCCTCCCATACCGACCTGGTTGCACGGCATCTGACCCACCATGGTATTAGCCCCACTCATGGGCACAGACATCGTGTTCGGCATAGACATCGTCGGCATCATCTGCCCCTGCATGCCACCAGCCAACTGGTTCTGCAACTGGCTTCCCATAGGATTCCCCATGGATCCCATACCGCCCACCATATTCCCTCCTAACTGCTGTTGAGAACCCACCATTCCCATTCCCCCACCGATCTTATTAGTCATTTGCATGTTCATTTGAGGTCGTTGATTCAATGTTTGTAGTAAATTCGTTGCTGTCTGCGCTTGAGGACCTTGGGAGACTATAGGTCCTTGCTGCCCCATCTGGCCTTGCATGCCAGCCATTCCTGGATTGGGACCCATGACGCCTTGCTGTTGCATCTGCCCTTGTGGACCCATATTCATCATCTGGTTTCTAGAACCTTGTGAGGCAAGGTTTTGTAATGCGTTGATTGGGTCTGGTGTGAGACCAGGCTGGCCACTAGGACCTTGCTGTGGTTGGCCTTGCGGCGCCTGGACCTGTGGGTTCGGACCAGGCTGGGCTTGGCTTTGCCCTTGCATGTTCGGCTGGCCTTGATTTTGTTTGGATTGTGCTGTAACAGACATGATTTGTGGTTTAGAACCAGGATCTACCGTGTGACGGTAGTAGAGGAAGATTTTAAAAACTACTATGTACTACTATTATTAAAAATACTTTAAAATAAACATTTTGACCTCCTTGATAAGTCATGTATGTATGGGTATACCCCGTCACGTGCAACGAATGACATCATTATTATAATTTCAGATACAATTGACGCAGATCTTTACTTGAGGAAAATATTTTAATAAGTTTTAAAATGTACATTATTTAGAATCTATTCATATTATATACTAGCTGACCCACGCGGCTTTACCCTGGCCTTCCTTTTTTTACTCTTTGGAGCAGATTTATGAAAATACTGGCTTCCACCCGCGACATCGTCCGCGTGAAAGAATTACCCTACTGATTAATCTATTGTATGTGTTAATCCAGGTTAAAAGCTATCAGTGTTAAAAACTTTTGATACTTTTTCGTAAAAGAGTAACAAACAAACAAACATACATAATACATCTATTCAACCTCATAATCGCATATTTTTATTTATAATATTAGTACGATTAGCAGTAGGTACTGAGTAACGCATTCATCGCGTTAATCAATGCGCCGTTTATCGTGTTGAGGGCAGCACTAGGGAAATAGTTTCACAACAAATAGGTATATTTGTTTCAAGTATGGATATGAGTTTATCGATTTAGCAAGAAATAACACATCGGTAGGTATAATATATAGTTTATCTGTATCAGTTATCTGGTCTGCTATAAGCTTGCGAGCCAGGTGACCAGAGTTGCAACGAAATGAAGTAGGTAATTATATAATTATCGTGTTAATTCCCATACAATAGATAATAGTCATGCAACACGAAAGTTTAGTTTTATGACGATACTAGCTTCTATCCGCGACTTCGTCAGCGTTAAATTCCCCGAAAAGCGATTTCCCGAGGAAAAAGGTAATCCTTGTCTATATTCTATATCCTTGTCTTGTTGTGTGTTGTAAATCCAGGTTATAAGCTAAGAGTAAGCCAAATTTTCATTAAAATCCATCCGATAAGTTTTTTCGTCAAAGCAACAAACATAACTAGTTAAATACATACATCAATGCTCACATACATTTATATTAAAAAACTGAATGGATATATAGCAATAGGTATACAGGTTCCCTAGGAAATGTTTTTATGCAGAATAAACTAGTTAGTTATAATACTTACACATTTCTCGTACATGTAGTATAAGTTTGGCCACCATGTTCATGTACTCTTCCCTCGTCTTGGCCTTCATAAACACATGGTTCTCCATCTCACTGCTGTTCCGAGCCACTTGGACACCAGATCTTTGTATTACCTCCTCACTGTAAAAAATAAAGTTATTAAGAGTTTAATGCAATACATCAGATCTTTACTAAGACAAATCTTGCACTAAGAATTACTCTTGTGTCGCTGAGGCTTTAACAAACATACAAACAATGGACACAAAGTACAAATAAATTAAATTAATTTAACCCATTAATGTCCCACTGCTGGGCAAGGGTCTCCTCCCGTAATGAGGAAGGGGTTAGGCCTTAAAATATTGTTTTTTATAAAGCAGATAAGTTACCTGAAATTCATCTAAATGCTGTGAAACTGGCATTTAGAATTCTAAGAATAGGGTGACTCATAAACATTAATTAAGTTCATAGTAGTTAGCAGGCAGCAGCACATTTAAATTCAGACAATTCTTTATTGAGGTTTTATCTTGGGTATTTCCCATTGCAATGAGGATAAAACTGCCATCAAATTCAATTTTTTTGTAATGTAACTGTGTATGTGTTTTGCAAGCAGATATTCCCTTAACTAAATCTTCTACATAATTATAAATATCTTCTGCCCTGTCTTCGTCAGCATAAAAAATGGCAGTCATATATTCCAGGTTATAAGGTATCAGTGTACAAAAATGACATTAAAATCTGTCCAGTACTATTTTGTGGAAGAGTAACAAACATACATCCATCCTTACAAACTATCACATTTTATAACTTAAGTAGAATATCTTGGTTTGAAAAAGATTAAGGAAAATGTCTAAAACTATTTATACATGCAAAGAAAATATTCCATAACAATGATAAACAAAAAAAAGCAATGCTTGACAAAACAATAATAAGTAAGATAACAATTTATAATTAGATGAAATCAAGTAAATATGTGTAATCATAATAAAGTTATCTGCAACAAAATACTTATAGTCAAATTGCTCTACAATTTTTTTTTTTATGTTTTAAAAAATAAAAACAAGACATAAGGAGGTGAATAACCTGTTCCCGAAAACAGAATATCGAAAAGAGAAATTATATCAAAGCTTAATAGGTTTTTAAGGTAAATTTGTTCACTATTGGATGTTGTTGAACTTACATTTTGGACACCACACTCTGCCTGAAGGCAGGAGTTCTCCAGTTGTCTTCTGAAGCCATTATGTTGAATTGTTTCACTACGTTAAACGAACACTCTTAAATCCCCACTGCCACTAAATACACATTTGTATTAAATAAAAGTTATGATTCATGCATTGGCCCAATGCTCGATATTTCGCGACTAATGAAATTAGCAGCGAATGCGAGCTTGCTTATCAGCGAATAACCAATGATGACACGATCTTTCTTTCTTCCCAATATTCTCGTTTACACTGACGTCTGTGACGTCAACACCAGTGTTGACATTTCAACAGTTTTTTATCTACCTATTACTTCAAAACATTATTTTAAATAGAAAATAATCAGTGCTGACGGCATAACGTAAAGCACTTCCAAAATAATAATAAAAGAGTAGATAAAGTAGGCTCAGTTTTCCTTAAAGAATTGCTGATCTTTGTATAAGCGCCTGCTTAACTAATTGGAATGTAGTACCTATTTCATAATTCACACAGAAGAGTTACGAAAATTGATCCACGAAAAAGCAGGGTTTTAATTACAAACTATACTTTAGGTCATCGTAATAGTATGTTTTCGTTTCCTACGAGTAGTACGCAGTACGTGTTTCAGCGGTAAAGCAAATTGAATTCTACGAAATCACTGCAAATCAGTCATCGGTTAATCCGATAGAAAACAATGCCATTGAAACGCCTTACTTATACTACCAATATTAGTAGCAATCTTATAAAGGTGGTAACACTAAATTTGAGTCATGACGTCATTTAGCGTGACATTGACATTTACTTTCGTCATTCGGTATAGGGACGTGCTTCGATGACGTTAATGGTTGAAATGAAAACTAATTTCTCTTTTTATAAAATAAATCGAGTTATGTTCTTCTAGATGTATCATTAGTCTTTTTGTTACTAAATCTGTTCTAAACAATCTATTTGTTTAAAGATTATTAATAATACACATTAATAAGAACACGTTAACACCTTGCGGCAGTCTAGGGCCATGGGTTCAAGGACTTTATTCGTTTGGTATATTGAACCGAATAACTATCCTGATTTTATGCCTAATTCCGCCAATAACACAATATTAAATAAAATATATCAAAAAATACTTTACATTCGTATCCATTCGAAACATTTGTCATAACCCTTGAGTTAATCTAGCTCAGTTTGTGCGTAACGAAGGCGCATCTCTAGACTGACTTTATTGTCATTAATGTCAGTTAGTTGAATTTGACAAAGAGCCGCGCGTAAATTTTGCATGCGTGAAGTGAAATAACGAAAATAATTAAATAAACTTACCGCGAAAACCATTCTTAGCAAGATGGCAACGTCAACAGTGTTAAGAGTTAAGCGGAGACTTGAAGAGAACCCGCAAGATGCTTTGGTACTCATGTGCAAGCGAATTAAAACTGACAAAGAGGAAATTTCACCTTCACTGTTTGTGTTCCGAGGGACCGTTGATAATCAGGTAAATAAGAAGCTTATTTTACTTTTGTATAACCCGAAACAGTCTAGAAACAAGAAACTCCTATATACATTGCAATAAAAAACATATTCACATCGTAAAAAGTATAAAAAAAAATATATATATCAGCGGTTCCGGAAGTACGAATTTCATACTGCTTTATCTCATTTCAGGAAACGGCACATGTCAAAAACCTACTCCCTAAAACAGATATAAAACTGCAAACAATACCAAATGTGGATACAATTATAAATAAAATAAGGAAGGAACGCAAAGAGGCTTCAGCGGACTCTCGTTATGAAGTCGTGAACTGCAGTAGAGGTATCAAAGATGACGAGAACGAAGAAAGTGACGAAGTGTTGAATCTTATAGACTTGCAAAGAAAGAAAGACAAAGACGATGATGTACAGTACGCATATGACTTGTATACGAGTTGGAAACAAGACTTTGATATATCAATGATTGATAATTTAGTTGGGTTAGTATATATTTTACCGTTATTTGGTTTATTCGGGGTTAATTAGGGGTCATTGAACTGTTTGACCTTCATTCCTTATGAATTTATAGTGACAATTCTTATCATTAACTGAGTACTTTTATTCAATTACTGAATTAAGATATTTGTACATTTTAGCAGTAATGATTATTTTGTCATGTCTGGTGCTCTGTATGGCATAACCATACAATAGGTAAGCATATCAGGGCTTAGAACTGATTTAAAAATTAATATCAGCTTATTACCACTTTCGTATATATCACTCACTTCAAATCAGATTGACTGAGGAACAATCAAGCAATATTATTCACTTTAACCCATTCAACCTTCAAATTGGCAGTTTAATTAATTTCAGACTAGAGTAAAACACTTTCTTGTTGTTTGGTCTAAATTTAATTCTCCTCAGTGCAGATTCGTTTTTAGGGTTCAAAAAAGGGACCGTATTATCAAGCCTCTGCTGTCGGTCTACATTCTGTATCTCATAAACTGTTATAGCTAGAAAGCTGAAATTTTTCTCATTTTCTCATTACAGAGTAGAAACAGACCTAGTCTTTGATGCATTCCGGGACCCTCGCCAGGACACATCGGACAATGAAGCTGATGATGACGATGACTCCAATGATGAGAACAACTGGAGGAACGAGTACCCTGACTCTGAGCCCAGCAGTATTGATGAAGATGATATTATTAGGGCTATGGAGAGAGTAGATATAGGTATGTTTTAAATACCTGTTGAATATGGAAACTTTAGGATATTTATTTTGCCTATGATGATTAATATGATGAATATTTTCTGTACATATTTGATGTGTGAGCTTAGATGCAAGCATTATTTGAATTTATGTTTAAATAAATGAACATTTGGTGGCACTACTTGTATATAGTCTTTATATTATTGCTTGTACAGATTTACATATTCAGTAAAATTTTGAAGCAAATGTTGCGATTCAGTTTTTGTGCCATTATATCATCTTAGTATGTGTTCCTGTTTGTGAAGTTATACGAACAAGTGCCGCCATATATTTCTTAAAGTAAGCAATAATCGAATTGTTGTTTTATTACACAAGGCACCAAGTATGTCATATTTATAATACTGCCGTCGTAAATGTAAACACAGTAACTTAAGTTACTGTGTTTATAGTTTGTTTAGTTCTTTGGAATCAGGAGACCGCGGGCTATTTGAGAAAGTTTTCGGTTTGTTTGTACGATGGATAGTTACCGAAATACATTAAATAAAAACACAGTATTTTTACAAAAAAAACATTTTTTTTAATAAAAAATACAGTATCTGTGTTATTTTAAATTAAATAACAGTATCTCACTACTAACTGTGTTTTTTTAACGTGAATAGATTTTAATTTTTCTTTTTTTGCTTGATTATAACACGGCTTCTTCAGTTACTGTGATTGCGTATAAAATATTGTTCAAAGATAAACAACAAATACTTGAATAAATCACAGTATCTCATTTACTGTATAACTGATTTTATACGTATTTCTAAGAAACATAGTTATAACACAGTATGTACATACTTACTGTGTCGTAATTCCCCTAATGTTAATATCTTTACAAAGTTACAACACAGTAATAGGTAAAACTTGGTTACAACACAGTAACCGTTGAGTTACCGTGTTGTAACTTAAAAAAGAAAAAAATATTATATTATTACCCTAGCTTAAAACACATTATCTAATTTTATTATTTATACAATAATAATTATTGTATAAATAATAAATGATTCTGTACTGATGATGATGATGTAATGATACAGAATCAAAGATTTAACTATATACTAACATTAAAAGTTGCATGAAATAATATACAATAATTAGTATCTTCATGAGAGCAAAAATTAACCATTAAACTTCAACCGCGTTTTTCTCAAAACGCATATTTTGAAGTTACTGTGTTTAGATTTACGACGGCAGAATAATAGTCCTAAAATTTTCAATCTATTTACTTCTACAGAAGACGACCTCTCAAGCGACGAAGGCGAAGACAAAATATACGACGACCCTCAAGACGTATTCACTGATGACGTTAAACGATACGGGCCGGCGTACGCCAAGTACAAAGCAAGGGTTTTATCAGAGAACCCTGATTTATCTAGCAGTAAGTCACTGATACAGTGCAGTCGAGTGCAAGAGGAGCGAGGGTATAAAGACGATAGCGATGATGGCTTCTACTACGGCGAGGATGAAGACACGGAGCACTTCAAACAACAGTACCGCGCGCACTCCACTGATGATGAGAGTGATGAATATACTCCTGACTGAGGAACTGTGTACTCTTAGGATATAGGAATAAATGTACATATTTTATACCTAATAAAGTCTTTTATTGCCAATGCTGTCTTTCGATAAGTTAGATAGCTATTGCCCCTCACTGATAGACCCCGTAGGATGATATTCAGAAAGCAATCTCCAATCGGCTCAGCGCGTTTTTTAACTACATAAGATTCTACCTTTCTATCTCCTTGTCGCCAGATGTCGCTACTGATATATCGTACTAGTAGCGACATCTCGTGCTACTAAACAGTACTATAATTTATGCTAACCGTTTAATTAGCTGATATTTCATTGTTTTGGCCGAGTAATGTTTTTCTTGGGAAAATAGTTGTCTTTTTACAAAGTACTATCCATGCTAACGCTCAGCTAATGGTGAATCAGATGCGTGTAGTGAAAGACCTGGAATCGAACCAGGGAAACATTTCATTAACAATTTCTGTCGTAATCATTTCATAATAATTGTTACAGTTATTTTAAGCTTAATCGGTATATTAGGTTCTCTAAGTTTTCTTTCTACATCCTTTTATTTTTGGGAGAGGGTTTGTATTAAAATAAAAAAGAATAATATAATATGTGATAAATAATTTATTGTCTGGCGGTATTTTTACAATATCATTGTATGCCTACATCAGTTTACTTTCATTAATCGTTATTATCACTTTAATTCAACTTCTTAATAATAATGTTGCATTTTAACATTGGAGATAAATAATGTATGGCTTAAATGATTTAACAACTAACAACAAAATTATTGAAACATTACATTTACTTTTTTTTTAGTATTTTCAGCACTAGATGACGCTACTAGTACCTACTTTGAAATTTTACTTTTATTTAAATGGAATAGTAGGTATAGTAGTCGCTGAAAAGATTTGTAAGAAGAAAAGATTAAAATACACAACATTATTGGTATTTTAAAAAGACAGTATAAGATTAAATGGAATTTTATCATCAAAACCAAATGTAGAATCATTTAAGCCATACATTAAATCATACGAAACAAATGTTTTTATTCGAGATGAAGTCCCTACATTAAAACTATGTTTTACTGAGAACACAGTTATGGCACATAACATCAGATGCTGTTCCGTTCTTTCAAAGATTTAAGTTCTCATTAAATGTCATGATTTTTACGTGTATACTACTATTTTGGACAGTCGTTCAAATATGACCAACATTATACATTATTTCAATAAATAAAATATAATCTGGGACATCATTTTTGAGTTTGCGGAAGAAGAAAAAAAATACTTTGAGAATAAAGCAAGAAACATCGTTATAATATGTTTTTTGATTTCCCGCTTGTATTAAACGTTTAACTGTATTTCAATGTAACCAAATAGTCTTGATACTTTCGTAAAACATTCCTAAAAATATTAATAACCATATGGTTTAAATTGTGACATTTTTCTAGTCATATTTCTAACGACTGTCCCAATAAAACAAAATGGAAGATCGACAACATAATTGTTTGTACCTATTTCATAATCGCAACACTGATTCGAGACTCATTCCTTTACAGACAGACAAAACGTAAAGTTACACAAATTACAATAATATTATACGTAGGGAACAAGTCTTGTATTTACTTAATAACTATTACTATATTAATGAGATAACTATAAATGCAAATTACAATATATCTAGCGATGCTTTGGCATTGACAAAACATGGTATTTTATATATTTCTTATTTACTCTTAGGGAAGATTCATATCTGACGGAACATGCGTCGTGTATTATCGGTCGCGTAACGCCAGAACAGACAAATGTATAGAAAAAGACCACGTTCACGCTCAACCGATGATGCGTCGTTGCGAATCCCATACTATTTAGGCTACGCCCGACGCATCTTCCGTCAGATTGGAACCTTCCCTTAGACCTTTTGTACGTAAGGCTACGCAAGTCTTCGATACTCAAGGATTATAGTCTTCAAACGACTACCACCATACAAATCGATTGATCGTACACGAGTCGACAATATTTGTCCCGCGACTGAATTTGTATGGCCGTAGTCACTGAGAGACTAAAATCGTTGAGTATCGGAAACTTTCGTAGCCTTATGTACAAAGGACCTTACGTTTTCATACTTTTAGTTTGGAAAGTGTTAAATACTGTGAATAGCCAGTTACATTTTTGCTTTTTTAAAAATAATTCTGAATACTTGTTGGAAATTATGTTTTATTGAATACCAAGTGTTGGGAAATAATCTAGAAAATATATTAATATGTTTAAAATGAAAGTTCTTGATACTTGTATTTAAAAAATGGGTGTTACTGAGGACAAAATAATAGTAGTTTGTAAATAAAGTTTATGTTGAAAAGGATAGTTTAAATATAGTACTTTTTCGCTATTGTACTGGAATTTTACAGAAATTAATGGAAAAAATAGTGAAAATTGGAACACTGGTAAAATAAAACTGTATTACAAATCAGCACCTGCTTAAGGAGTAGATAAATTCGCCTAATAATAATTAATATTAAACAAAAATTAACAACAAAATCGAACAATCACTTAAAACGAATGGTAATAATATTTAATAATATCTTTACATATATTTACAATTTTGGTAATATTTTTTAACCGTATACTAATACAAAGACGAAGTTTAACTTTTAACTAGGAAATTTACAATAACAGAGTAACAAAAATCTTATATTACTGAGGGCTTTTATGTACACTAGCCAATATTAACACTCTTTGAACCTCAACACCTCAGCTAAGTACACAGTGGATCAAGACGTGCATATGAGTTGATCCACTGTGTACTCTATTGAGGTATGAACTCAAGAGCTCGAGTCTGCAAAAATATATTCAGGTTACATTACTCCATTTGTCACTAGTCAAACTATTATATGGTAAGTTTCTGAGCCACTATATCATGAAGTAACGTAAATAAATATATTTTTGCCTTTACATTTAATATATAACATTGAATCGAAAATTTCAAACATCGATTTGGCATTGATATGCAGTACAAGTGTAATTTTAATAATCATTAATTTATTGCACATTTAATTTCAAATGAGAGGATACATTCTTACCCTAGGAATAATTACAAGAAATTCCGGTGAAGCAACTTAAGCATTAGTTTCGCTAGCGATATTTCAAAGTACAAATTGAATTTCAGGACTCTGAATTACGACAAAAATTCGCCAAACACTCGTATAAATATTTTGTATGAGAAACAGGCTGACAAATTTTACACATCTCGTCAATAGATGGCGTTAGGAGTCACACCAATTGCTACATTTTTCTCTTATCGACGAAGTTCTGCCGTAATATGATTATCACGTTTTGTCTAAAGCAGTTAAATTCATAGCACAGGAGTATCGGTGACCCTAGCAGGTGTTGGTACGTTATTATTAGCGGTCGCATCCTGGTTATTAGCAGTGCAATAGAACTGCTTATGAGCTTTGTAAGTGTTCACGTATTTGAACGAGATGTCGCAGGATTTGCAGTAGTTGGGGGTTTCTTCCATTTCGGGTTCCGGTTCCTTCTTGATGTCCACTGTTGGGACGGGGGAGGTCTGTTCCTCCTCTGGTTCGTCTGTGGCGTGGACCAGGCGCGCGTGCCTCACGACATTGCCTCTGTACGTGGAGGTGTAGGCACAGCTGCTGCAGCGGTGCACGCGCTCGCCTCCCACGGCCGGGCTCGGGGAAGTCGCCTCACGACTGTCTTCTTCCACTACGCATGCGATGTAGCTTTCTTCCTGAAATTAATAAGATTTTGTTAGGTTCGGTTTGTGGTCATTTCAATGTTGAGTTGAGATTTCTGTTTAAAATCATAAATAATTATTAATTTTAGTGAGTTTTATAATCAACATAAGGCCAGTGTGACCTTTCAAGGGACTTGTAATTATTACGATTATATCATAGTTTTGAGGAGTTACTCGCACACTAACATTGTTATAAAATACCCACCTGCAAATCAGCAGGCTTCTTGTTGTTGAAGTGCATGCGAATATGAGTGCGCATGCCTCGCAGCGTGTTGCCTCTGTACCGACAGATGGTGCAGCGGAATGCCTTGACGCCGGCGTGCGCCTCCATGTGACGCTGGGCGGCTGCAGCGGTCGGCGACACCACGTCGCAGCAAGGACACTTCCAGCCACCTTCCGACCCTGAGGTTGGTCGAGGAGCCTCAGCCGGCGCGTTGCGAGGCGACCGAGTGTCTCTCTTTGTGCAGTAGAACGACTGGTGAGTCGTCAAATTGTCCAGCGAGCTGAAATGGATCCCGCACGCCAGACAGATCAGCTGACGGTACTGCGGCGGCGGGCCTGGCTCCGGTGGCGCAGGACTCGCGCGCTCCTCACCCCCGCCCGCCGAGCAGTAGTGCCGCTTGTGAATGCGATAGTTCTCATACTTGCAGAACACGATGTTGCATTCCTTACATTTCGAGACTCCTTGCTTCACTAACACCTGAGGAGACACGGCGTTCACAGGTAGCTCTGACGCTAGCCGCAATGCTAGTGCTGGAGGTATGATCGCAGGTGGAACTACCGGTGTGAATTTCTCTTCTGGTGGCGAGGGTACACTCGGAGGCTTCGGAGTCGGCCCTCTAGAGTTACGTCGTCTACGCTTTGGTGAACTTTCTGCGCTCGGAGATGATGACCTTCGGGAGGGCGACGGAGTACCCGGAGACCCAGGCAGTGATGGAGCGCACACTATCTGTTCGGGCGTTGTTGATCTTATTCTATTTTCCTTCTCGTGTTCATCAGTAACTACGGACTCGGGAGTGCGGCGCACACTGAGATCCAACGGTGTAGCGCCACCATCTCTCGATGGTTCTCGAGGCCGGTTGGCAGATTTGAGCACTTCAGATTCTTTTCCATCATTATTAACATTTGTTAACGCCCGACTTATCGGCTGGAAGGTTCCGTTTGGTAACAGGAAGCACGGTGTGTCCGGGTCGGGTAGTGTTGCACCTGGAAGAGTACTAGCGCTTCGAAGCAACGAGTATGGTACGATGAGAATCGGGTTTGTAGGCAACGCGAGGGCGTACTGGTTCTGTGCCGGAGGTGTCGCTCCCGGGGACGGCGGTGAGGACCCCGACGTGGCAGATCCTCCGCGCCCTGCGGCTGCGACTAGAGCCTGCTTCACAACTTGTCTCGTGCTACAGTAATGCGCTTTGTGAGCTCTGTACGTTTTTATGGAACTAAAGCGTATGTCACAGTCAGCGCAGTAGCGGTCTTGTACAGGCGGACTATCGGCTACTTCACCGTTCGAAGTCGGCGTTGGTGCAGGCGTTCCACTGCTCACCGGAGACGACGAGTGCATTCTCATATGTCGATTTAAACTAACTTTTTTATCTGCACTATAATTACAGTATGTACAAGTGTACTGCTTGCTGGCAGGTCGCGGCGTCTTAGCGTCGCTACTTGATTCATCCACAGCCGGATCAGCCGGTGTATCCGTCCCTTCAGTCGGCTTAGGTCTTCTATTCGAACAGTAATGTTCCTTATGTGCTTGGAGGGTGCTAAGAGAAGAATATCGAATGCCACACGGTTGGCACATGTAGCTCGGAACATTGGGTAAAAACGCCGGGAAGGCGGCTGCACTCAATGCAAGATAGTCCCGCGCTTGTGTTGGAGTAGGTTGCGGTGGCGGTGGTGAGGGCGAAGGCGGCTCATGCTTGAGCGCCGCCGCCTGCGGGGCCAGCGCGGGGTCCGTGGCGAGGTTGGGGTTGAGGCGCAGGCGAGGCGGCGAGGCGGCGGGCGAGCCCCCGGACGCAGGTGACGCGCCGCCGCTGGACGCGGGCCGCTCGCCCCCAGAGCTTGGCGTGCGCGGTTCTCCTGGCATCGCTTCGCTCTCGTTTCCCCATTCCTCGTCCTCACCTGTAAATAAACAAACAACTCAATCAGACACTATTGACGGCGCACCTTAATGTAAAATGTTGGAGCAAAAAGAATCGTATGCCATATCGGCTCCTATTAGTGTTGTTAATAGGTGTGCGATGGCGGGTTGGCAGCGACGTCCCGCGATAGTCGTCACTCGTCACGTTTCGTCCCGTATCTGTCGACGTCAGTCAGATGGAGGGCTCGCGAGTCGAGGCATACATTAGCGCTCCTAATTGAGACGTGGCCGCGCTATGTAAATGTCGCCGCGTGGGTGGGGCGCGCGCACCGGCCACTCGGCTTAACAAATGCGAGAAATGTGGTCGAGATTAAGTTCGCGCACCCGGCCCGGCTGATCCGTCATTACCGCCGATGCTCGTCCATCAATATCGTGAGCGGGCCCGCGGCAAACAGAACAAAAACTTAACGGGCCCCGTTGTAATTGGATCTGATTTCCAGAAAACGCTCGCTCACCTTCCTTTTTGAGCGACAACGATCTCTACCGAGCGAGGAATTAACCTATCTTTCGCGCAGCGATCTCGACTCAAAACGCCAATTAATGAGAGGCTCAACTTCATTCTCCTGGCCCTGTGAAGATCATTATATGGGCACGACAGTGAGATGGACGCGACGATTGGTGCGGCCGCGCACCGACCGCCATCTCGCGGTAACGAACACCGCTCGGATCGGATTGCGTTCGGGTCACGCTATCCTAGTGTGCGCGCGTTCCGATTGGTCATTACGATTGGTCGGTGACGCGCGATTGGCCGACTAATGCTGCCTTTATCTGGCAGCTTAATGTTAGCGTCATACTGAACGCGAGCTTATCGCGGTTCGTTAGTCGCGCTCCAGCTTCTGTTTTTCGCTAAATAAGTTATAAGCTTGTGATTGTTGGCTCGGCGAAAGGTTGTCCGGACGATCAGATAGATGGCGTGACTCGGTGTCGTTTATGCAGCGCTCGCGAAACTGAACGTCGATTCGTTAAATGATATACATCTGTGCCCTTTGTCTTTATAAACATGTCATTGCGTTCGTACAAGAGAGAAACATGCGACTCATGTGTTCGTTCAAAGCTAGCCCGCATAGTTTCGGCTAGAACTTCACAATGAGCTAGATTAGTGGTACCCTTTGACTAACTTACCTCACGAATTGCAGGAGAACAATGCATGTTGCCTTTGGTGTGGCGGTCGTAAATGAAAATTTATATAATGAAGCAATAGAATTAAACGTTAAATGTCGTGTGGAACAAGGCCGACAAGCGCGACAAGCGTCATACACGTGCCTACACACGTAGGGAAAAAACAAAGCGGCCATCTTGTTGAGCATTTATCAGGGCCGAGATCAGGGTCCAATTAAAATAGTCGTGCATCGGTCGCGTCACAATCTCGCTGATACAAATCTGTGATTGTGACGCCCATGAGCGATCACCTAGGACGCGCGCACCGCTACCAGCGGTCCGGCTAGCGATATCTCGATTGATAACTCGCTCTAATCTTTTATGTATTCTACAGATAGTACGGTAAATACCAGCCATTTGTTTATGTATTGTAAATAGTTGGAGCGATATCGTGAAAGGCTAAGTTATGACAGTTCTGATTTGAATATTGTTGGGTAACCCGCAGGTTGAGTCCCACACTCGAGTATTCATTTAATCACAGTATAGAAAAGTTCATCATTTACAAAGTTTAGTTGTTTTTGTAAGGAGCTGCATACTTATACGAGAGATAAGGTCTGTGTACGGCTTATCCGATCCACTTGGGACTCTAACTCACCATGACTTGCTTGTATTGTCATACATTATGTCAGCATGTTTTATTTTATTCTAAAGCTTTCAGATAAATATATGTGAGATCATACACATTGTCAGGCAAAATAAATAAGAAAGTAATATTATAATATAGTTTATGAAAACATTACACGTACTGTACCATTTTGTAACTAATTTTGCAAGTATTTATTTCGAGTCAATAAGTCTAATAGTTAATTTCGAGACAATACTCACTAAAGTGAGTTTTCGAATCGAAATCGATTGCACCGATGGTAGTGGTGATGTAAAACTCGAGGCGACCGAGATACACCTTGAACTGAGCCGATGGTCTGATAATCGAGATAAAAACTTATTCATTGAATATTAATGTGTGTCTAAGTATTATTACAATCTTCCCAAACCTTTCCTTAGAATCTCTAATGAGGTGTAGAGTTTTTGCGTGCCTGATAACAGATGGCGTTGGTTGGTGTGTTTTAGTTTTTATTTTTTCTTCGCAGTATTTTATGATACTTAAATGAATTAGGTACTGTACTGGTCTAAGTTTTTTAGCCAGAATCTCTAAATGGGTTAGATCTTAGGACCTGCACTTTGGCCACGGGAAATCCCTTCAATTTTTAAGGAACTCTCAAGCATGCAATGTTTAATTTATTCTTTCACATTAAGAACGAGTGATCATTTACATGGAACATTTTTTTTTTCGTTCCGCCAGTTGTACAAACAGGGAATAGAACCCACTTTCTCTTCAACAAAGATTAATCCACACATCAGTTAAGACAAAATCAAAACATTATCTACAAATCTGAACACACTATTTTTAAACCGTCGTCTTAACGTCACTACAAAACAAGAGCCATTACCAGTGTTGCCACAAATAAAAATAAAAAACCGTAACTGTCCGGACAAGAGTTGAGTGACAAAGTCAGACAAGATTATCGTTACATCTTGATGTATTTATGTTTGTATGTATGTATTTAACGTATTTATAATCTATCCTATTACTATTAAGTAGGTATACCTAAACTTGTCAGTTTACTGTATATCCGTAAAAGATCTTCAAACCAAATTTCAACCCTCTACACTCAGTAGTGTTGTCCATGAATCAGTCAGTCAGTCACTCACTCACTCAGCAACGGGAAAGATTTTTATATATTTATGAAAACGATGGATTTTTTCCGCTATCGGAAAGTTTTCCAAGTGGATGCAGTCGTGGGCAAAAGCTAGATTAATTAAAAAATATATATTAATATGTTTAATAGTTACAGAAGAAATCAATTCAAATATTTTACTGGTTTTGCAATTTATATAGTCGAACTATTGTTGTGAAAATATTTTTTCTAAACTACTGATATGTCTTGATGACTATCTGTAATCTGTAGTTGAATATTAAAACTGATTAAATTCAAATGTTGATAACTATGTTTTGTAGCAGTCATTAATAGATTAGTATACGAGTTAACTAAGATGGTTCAAGTTCAGTTTCAAGGTTTTTGTTTTGGTCATGTTATACGTGTATTTGAAATTCAAAGATATCTATTAGCATATGTACAAAACATCCAGCATGTAATACCTGAAGATATAAACAGAGTTGCATGAAAAACAATCGCTTTTTGCTGTTTACACATCTTGTCCGACTTGGAAATCGAATCGTGGTCAGCAGCCGAATACACTGACCGCGCCACTGAGGCTAAGTTAAACTATGTCATACATTTTTCAACAATCCAACATTAATTAAAAACCCAATACTATTTCACCCGGCATGGGAATCGAACCTAATACTTCCAGATAACAATCAAAGGTATTAAAGCGCAAATCCTCCATTTAAGTTTATTACTTAATAAAACAGAAGAAACTATCTCATTCCCAACGGTTGTATACCACGCTATTTCCACATAAAAAATATTCTCAACTAACTATCATTGCGGCGATCAGTTGCAAGTGTCCGGCAGGATGAGCGTCGTGCGTCACGATCGGACGAACATTAACATATCGCTGGTTCGATTCCGATATCGTTACGCTGTGCAAAACACGTGCTCACTCGAATACGTATATGGTTTAAGTATTTTTAATTTAGTTCTGTTATTGATTTGCTCATTCGATTTACTTAATTAAAATAGTTGACGGTATTTTATTGAATCTTTTTTTTGTTTAAATGTGATATAGGTGTTTACGCATCTGCTTACACCTTCAGATGTAACAAGCATGGTGTCCTACGAATATTATACATGCAAAAGTTTGTGATGATTATTTAGGTAGTCTTTTACGCCAAAACTACTTCATGGATTTTGATCAACTTTGGTGTTCAGATAGTTTATTACCTGAATTAACACAAGGGCTACTTAAATCGGGTTTCTTTTCACACAGAAAAAAATGATCGCAGAAGCTTACATACGAAGAAAAGAGTTAATTCAAATGCATTTGTTTTCAAGTAATTCGATAGTACTAACATAAAGTCAAGTCGCAGCAAACAATTTAAAACAGATTCTAATAGCTAAGTAATTTACATTAACAATGAAAAACATTCGAATGGAGACGCAAAAACTGTTTGTAAGTAAACGCTGTACGTAGTAGATAAACATTTCCTAGGCTGTGTCCTGTTTCATGACGAATAAATCTAGATGTCCACGCGGCTGCGATAACACTAACGTACAGCCGCGATGCCGGTATGAGCCCGCGATAAATGTTGCCACGCTTAGTTCCTTATCTACGGTGTTGCGAGTGCAAAAAATGTTTTGGTAATTTTGATTGGAGGTTAATTTTAGGGAGGATTATTTTTAATGATTTTTGACAGATGTTTTGTTTGATAGAATGACAAAATTCTTTCTTGATTAAGTTTTGTGGCAATGGTAAAATTGATCCTAAAGGGGCTTACGGATTCAGCAGGTAGCGTTGACGAGTGAAGTTCAATTGTGAGTGGATGAGAGACTTCTACAATTATGAGCCAAGTTAGGATGTTAGAAGTAAGTCTTGCAAATTTAAAACCTGTGGTAATTTATTAAAATCTCCTTTTTTGTTACGTAAACGCTAGTCGCTATACGTAAAATTAAAGCACATAATATCAGCCCCACGTATTGTGAGTGTGTACAACCGGCGATAGTTTTAACAAGTAAATCGGTGTAGTGTTAACTGATCTCGACAAAAGAGGAATAGATCGTTTTACAAATGAAAGTTCGTGTAAATTTTATTGTAAAATAGGTACTTTTGAACCATACAATATCTTGTAAAAACCTCTTAAACTTAAAAAATCTACTTGAAAAAGCCTCGCAAATGGAGTACGGTTATTTGATTACTGTTTAATTAACCCAGTTTACGTGCTAACTAAATATCGTCAAAGGAGCCCTTGCGAACGAGTGGCGTATCGCACAGCGAATCTCAACTCACTATGATTGATGTAGGATTTAATATTCATAAGGTGTTGCCATGTGTGAGCCGTTAATGGTGAGGTTTTTGATACGGTATTTTTGATATTGGCAACTTTTAGAGAGTAATTATTTGGTTTATAGTTATTATCCAAAAACTAAAAAAGTAATTAATTTGTGATTATTCTTGTAAATTGCGCTTTCATTTGTGTAATGAAACTTATTTTTTATATCAAACGTTTGTTTAGAATACGTAATTCTTAGGAGTTAGATATGCACTTTCCATATTTCCTTTATAGCTAAAAAATCGGCAATGTGACTTATAAAAAGTTGATCACAATACCGAATTAAGCCGGAACTTTATTTTTATACGTAATATGTTGTTATTGCTGTTTGTCTTTTATATCAAGTTTTTTTTTACTCACGGACCATACAAGGCCTAAAGTGACAGTTAACAGTTAACAATTAACAACTATTTACAACTATCAGTACATTTACTTGACATTTTCTTTTCTTTATAGTAACTTGCTAACTTTATTTCAGTACAACATTGCCACATCCAACCTTCGTAGTCACCCCATTGAAACGGCATGCGTATTTAAAAACACAAGTAAGCAACGATCGTTGAGATACAGCCGAGGAAATTAAACGTTTCACGACTAATTACTTATTTCACTAACACTGTTATTTATCAAACGCTATGTTACTCAAATATACGAAAAAAAGAGTTTTGAGACTACTTATTCTCAAAACCCCTTTTTTTTCGTTGTAGTTGTTGTTTAGTTGAAGTATTTGATTTATTAAAGAAAATAGATTAAATTAAAATTATGTTCTTAGGTACTCATGCTTAGTTTAATAAGTCTTTGGTACTTTTTTGTTTTATAATTTGTATTGGCAAACTAGATACCCCATGACTAAACATTTCATTCTTTTTATTGTTAAAAAAACAACTTCCGCACTAAGAATTGCTCTTGAAAATGGAACTCATAGCTCCGATTTTAGCTTTTCTGAATAAATAATAGTTTATTGGTTAAAATTTCAACAGTTGCTTTCAGGTACTATATTTGTTACAATCATTTGGTGTAATGTTTGTTGAATTAGACCTTGCATGATGCAGTACTTATAGTTGATAGGTAACCCAATATATTTTCGTCATTCTAGAAGGTGACTTAAGTCATATCAGTAATAATCCCCTGTAAAGCGGAATAAAGCCCTTAGTTTTTGAAAACTTTATGTAAACGTGACTTTTGTTCATGTAGGACATCTTCATCGTTTTATCACATCACGCCTGTTCAATCTACTTGAACCTATAGGCATACTGTTGGTCTCATGTTGGTAATACTGCTATTGCAAATTTCCAACTTACAAAGGAAAAACCCAAAAGATGATTGATTCAAAGAGTTAGTAGTTAGAAAATAAGTCATTCGTGAGTTGATTAGTGGTCATAATTATGTAAGCAATCTCAAAAAAATATTTTTTCTTTATAAAATTATGTTTAATATGTAGGTACTAAATACCATGGCAATGTCAAACATACGTGAGAAAAAAAAGATAAAACAGTGATGTGACTCATCACGCACTCAAGTTTCGAGTCGTGACCGACTCGAGTTTGCAATCGAGCACCTTCACATACTACACACTCCCCAATTTCAACGAAATAATCACCACCATCTTTCATCGTAAGTAATTCCACCGCAAATCTTTTAATTTCGTGTTTGTAAACAATTTTAATATCCTAATATTAGATTCATATGTCCTTAGGACACGCAAGCTGCAGTCGCAGAAACGCTAAAAAAATGGCTGAACACACAAAAAGTCTAATTCTGATAGGCGCGGGTCTATTACTGTGGCACGCCGTAACTCAGAAACAAGTAAACACGGCAGTCTCGACATTTGCATAACTATCGAGTTTTTAAATCTATGCAAAACGCGACGATACGTTGCACGGGCTCACGAGTCGACCCCCCCACCGCGCCTTCAGTAAAAACACATGCGATTTCATAATACGTCCCCCCATAACTCCACGTGTGCCACGATTTGATTAATAACCCGGGATTACGGCGGACGAGATTATAATATAATTTGAATACACACTTTTTAATAACAATACCGGTAATACACTGCGAAATTGATGATAACGTGATAATGTACATAAATAAACAGCTTAAAAGTTGCGTACACGCATCGCTGGAGGCGTCAAAAGTAGGCGGTACTTATGATGAATAACGTGACGGAATCCGACGTCCAATCGGATCGATCTCGATTTTAATTATACGAATCGAGAACATCGAGACGCCTATAGATCGAATATTAATATGTCGATTGCGCACGCGGTGATATCGACCGCCTGGCCTTTGATTCCGCCGTTCGAATTTCGAATGCGTAATTTGATTTGAGTCCGCGACATTCCGCGAAACAGATGTACACGATAATGATCTTCCGCAAAAGATTCAAGATAGTTATTGCCAACTGAGAAAAATAAAAGCATACAACTTATAACTGCTAGCATCGAGTGATCTTGATTTTAGTTTATTTGCATTCCGTGTACGTGCCGTCTGCGTTTTATTCATGTGAACATAACATGTTATACCGGGCCCCATGAAATAAAACAAATTAAATTTTAAACTAACAAAGCATTGTTACAGTGAGACGGTCAGGTCAAATCGATCCATTTCCTTTCTGTACAACTTACGGCACAATCTCCATACTCGATAGGATCTAGAAGTCGCAGCACGCCTACGACACGAAAATAATTAACTCGGTCCACCGTCAAACATCATGTTTAACATCGGCTACTCCCATACCAATTACTACCGACAATCGATCGACTCACAAAAACAGGCGCCCAACACTAGTCGGGACTGGTTTGAAAAAAGAACACGGCCGACGCGCGGTGCCGCGTCGCACCCGACAACGTGTTAACGAGCGTTTGATGGATCGCGCTACAATCTAATATCGATGTTCTTAACACTACTACAAGTTTCATGAACCTGTGCACGGTTTTTGTCACTCTTTATTACCCGACACCCTTCATAACATACGAGTGCGTATACAACCGCAACTGGACAATAACAGATTAAAGATAAATCGAAAGAAATCAATTGAATTCATGAATAAATCGCATAAACTTGTCCCGCTCTGTTATCAACGCGACATAATATTTTTTACAGCTGTTTCATAAATGCGAGAAAGCGACGCACGGGGACGCGACGGTACTTATTTTTTTTAATAAATTCACGTTTAATCGGTATCCGGTATCTTTGAAATTGCTAGCGAGGACCGAGAGATGGAATCGATACGAGCTTCACAATGTAAATTATATAATTAAAGAAAACTCGCGATTGCGATCGAATACTTATACGATGTTGATCGAATAACGTGACTTTTATCGTGGATCGCGTCAAATTACTGTTCAAATTGCCGTTTTAAAGTAATAAAGTGTTGTGTGGCGAGCGCAACGGGGTTAAGGGATAAAAATCGGTTTGTTTCTTGAAATAAAAAGTGTACGGTGTCGTTTGGATCGCGGGCGGGCGAGCGCGTTGGAGATTTGAAAATTAGCATTTTTGTCGAATAACTCTGCGGCGGTGTCTCGCTGAGCACCCGATACCGACGAACTGGCCGAATCTCAGCGTTTTTATACTTTTTAACACGATTGGACTTTAAAATATTTCTCTATTCTTTGGCAATCACTTGTTTTAGGAGCTAGGAATAGAGCCGCGTTTGCCGTTAAACTTTTTTTAAAAGGTTTTTATTCGTGTATTTTATGCGTGGTGGTGGAAATAAAGGTGAATAACAGTACCGTTGCTCTTAATAAAAATATCATAAGCAATAACATCGGCGTATAAGATGGCTTATCGAGTTTATTTTGCCACAATAAAAATAAGTGAACCAGTACTTGTTCTTTTCCGTGCACTTGTTAACAAGTTCGCTGTATGTTGTTTAATTTTATACAAATTAATTGAAATTGTCTTCATATTTTAAGTAGATACATCATCGTTAACTTTAAAGTTATTTGTGTTCAACATTCCTGCGGCTAATAGAAAATTCCCAATAACGAAACCGTAAAAAAGCAAAAACACAGCCTTAAAACCGTTGACCCTTTATCTTTTGTACCAGCTCTCATTGGACGAGTAGAAATTTATGTCGCCGAGTAATCCGGGCCCATTTGTATAGATAATTTTTATTATTGCCATCTCCCGGAGCCGACCGCAGCCGATAAATGCCGAACGAAAGAGTTCGTAATGACGATTTAAATAAGGAAGACGTATTCGTTTCGAACGATAACACGGATTTGAATTTTAGAAAATTTGTAAGTGGTAAGTTTAAAATAGGGTTGTGCTTAGTTTGGAGTCGCAAATCGGTCGATTGTGATGTTGAATATAAGTTAAGAATGGTGTTAAATGTTGCTGATTTAACCCAAATTATGATAATAATTTTAATAACTAATATTGTTACTCCAAAATACGGCAAACTTTGTCAAATGGGTAGCTTTCAACGACAAAATTTTTAGTATTGTTAAATAAGATGCTAAATAAGTGGTATCTTTACATTTGTTAAACATAACACCATTTCACAAAATAATTTCTCAGTTTATAAAAGCCATTACAATACTCACAAACCCTAGCAGACAACGAACTATGCGTGTAAACTATTTTTAACATGACCACACTGAGTTTATCGGCTCCCGCTCTTATGTCCGTGTTATCTCGCGCAGTGCATTAGTCTTCGATAATACAACGATAAAAACAGATCGGACGGCGCCACGCTCGATACAGATTGTATTTAGTCGATTTAAAAGAAAAAAAGAATCGATTCAACCCCGATAAAGATGTTATGGCGTGTTTTCGTAGTCGAGTGACTTAATTGTGGATTCCTGTGCTATGTTTACGTGGGATAATAAATTTTGTGATTAAAAATGTTTTAAGTAGATGTTCGGTTTTATGTTTGAGTTGTTCTTAACTAGAGTACGAGATAGTGAATGTTAAGTGCCCTCCTGGAATGCTCATATTCTGTATCAGGGATATTAAAATAAAATATTTATTGGTGAACTAATTTTACAATTAGATGACCGTTCCAAGTATTAACACATTGGTTTTCAATATGTAAAACAGAATTAACAACTTTTAAGTGATTCGGCTGACTTAAAATATTCATAATATTTTTTAGATTAAATGCTACCTACTTTATACTTAGAAGAACATTAATTTCCAAACTAACGATAACATTTTATTATCTTTGGAGAATTAATTAATTTCATGGGCATTTCTTGACGTCAACAGAAAAGTGCCAATGATATTTAGATAGATAACAGATACATTTGTTATTCTCATAATGGTCCGTTACTAAATCGGTCGATTGAACGTTCAACTATTAGGTCACTTCACTACCCTAACAAAATGGCGGTCTAATTTCCCTCCAAAATTAATAACCCGCATCGCTCGCGTCGTTTTTCATCAACCTCATTTTAGTGGGTTTATTATTTATCGTGTTTTCCTCAAAACATCATTTACATCGCTTTCATAACGCCGACGCACGTTGAAAGACTGAAAATTTTGTCTATTCGACAAAATAGTGCGATAACTGTGCTAATGACGCCATCACGCCCGCCATTTTACCAACGGCCATTTTGAATTTGTAACGTTTTGTTTGTTGTGTTGTGTGTAATAGTATGAAAAGGTTTAGGGTCCTAGATAATGGGTTTATGGACATCAGTTTTTGTTAAAAGGTCGCACTATTCCCTCCTTGGTCGGCCCTTTTCGCTTAACTGGTAAATTTATCTGGCGGCATTTTCTTTTCACGTTCAAAATGAATACAAAGTAGCGCAATCGAAACATCGATACAGTTTATGATTTACAAGACAGTGGACATTAAAAAACAATGCTTATTCAACATTCGAAAAAATAAACAATGAGATCGCACGGGCTGAGGTTAAGCGCCGAAAGTTGAATACAATCCCTTGCACAGTGGGCCGAAAGCGATCCAGATCTGGCTATCGGGATCTCAGTTTGTTCTCACATCATTACCCGCGCCGACGGCTACAAATTTACATCCAACACAATGGCTATCCACCATCGAGACATCATTAAGGTGATGCCGATAGCGCCAGCCAGACCACGGAACAAATGCCTTACAGAATGAAAGAGTTTCCATCAAAAATGAGCCTTATGTAACAGCCGCGTAAAGATTACTTGAGTGCGCTTCAGGCTGGCGGTTACGCGGGAAAATTCAGTCGGCCGTAATGACGGAACGTCATATAAGTTAGAATGGAGCGAGCGATTATGAGCGCAAGAATGAACGCTTGTAGAGTCGAGTTTAAATTGTTACGGCGGGATTACAAGGCTGGAGGGACGGTTTAGGAAAGGATCAGTTTGAGCCGAAGCCTGGGGCTATCGCGGCCGCACAATGGAACTTATAATATGGGTGATTGCGGAAAAATTGATAATAAGAATTTTGTACGCAAATCGTGGATTTTGTTTAACATTTTTTTTATCTCGGTTTTTTTGGATTGTTATGAAATGTAGTTTATATTTTATTTGAGGTCGCTGTTGTATCAGATGGCCGTACGATAATGTGCAAAGTGGGCAAAAAAGAAAATGAAATAGTGAAATAACAACAATTGCAGAATAAATACAAGTTACATTATTATCGTATGTAAAAGATTCAATATCTAAGTGAGTACATATCGAGGGTGCGTTTGCATACAATACGCGGTTCGTTACGCGGCGCGATTGACGCGCGATCGACGCGATTTGTGTCGCCGTGTGACGCGCGCGACACTTTATCGCGTCATCTCGCCCGCCCTAATTTGCTTCGTGCTTTATTCAGCACCTGTTTAGTTATTGTCTGCATTTTCAAATTTATTGGCGGACCGGTCACTTAAAAATGCTCAAGAACATTCTCGTTTGCTCTATAAAAACGCCCACAGAGAAATCACTTAAGAAAAATGATCAGCAATAAAAAACGCGCAGATGAAAGTATACAAACAATATGATTATCTTTACTGAATACACTATCCGTCACGCCAAATATACTGCTTTAATCATCATTTATAACCTAATCTCACATAACGATCGCCATACATATTAAAACAATCCAAATAATTATACAAGCGGCCGAATCCTACGTTGATTAATATCAACGCGAAACAATAACGAGATTGCGCTGACGAAAAACACGAGGAACAATCGACAAACATCGTATTCGAATGCACAGAGATAAGTAAAACATGGCTACCGTACAAAAATAGCAGAGATAACGTGCGATCGCATCTGTAAACAATGGTAGTGGTATCCACGCTCTCATTAGCCAGCCTCGTCGACTCGACGCGGGAAATTGTGCAATTCCGCGGGAATCCGCCGTATCGATACTCGATAGGCGATTTGTAATCGATCGATTCACGATCGTACATCACTAGTGTTCGTTTTTTAGATGCAGTTCTATTTGTTCTAAGGATTGTGTTGTTCAGTTGCGACCATTTTGTTTTGTCAAACGATACGCCTAGCGTTTAGTGTCATGCTCACTGTAAGTTGCCAGATTGAAAATGATTTCTAATTTTCTATGTTCAATAAACATTTATTGAATTCGTGTTTTGTAAAAGTATATTCAAACAAGTTTCAAATTTGAATTATATAAATGACTATCAAGACTTTTTATTGCGATCATGACATTTGATAGATCCATAGATAATAGTGGCTTGCCGCTAGCATTCTTTCAAGTCTGGTCAGGTCAGAGTTGGTATTTCACACTTATCGTAAGATTATTAATAAGATAACATTATTTATTTTTAATTAAATATTATTATAATATTTAGACGCGGCTTAATTATGATTTAAATAAATATTAAGTGTTGATTCATTATACATTCTGTTAATAAATTGATGGTAAAATTTAGCGTTATTCTAATTTGATAGATAAGAAAATTAAATGATGAATTTGAATTATTAGTGATTCAATGTAAGGTTACATAGGCCATAAATTGTCACGCAAACGTAAAAGTAACAGTTAAAGAGTTAATTTATTGTATTTTTAATGATAAAGTTGACCTTAATGCGTCATAAGTAGGCATATATTTTAGATACATATCTATATTTGACGTCAAACTGAATTTGGTAGAAAACGGCCTAAAATAAAGGTCGGTCGAAGATTTGAGATAGATCTTTGCTTTAGAGACGAGAGAGTATAGGTAAAAACGAGATTTAGTATTCCAAATAAAACGAATGTAGCTGAATTCAGCCCAGATTAAAAAAAACACTGGTCATATCAATTTAGCTAAAATAATCGATTATTCCGGTCAAGTGCTTAAAATTTGAAAGCCTGTCGAAGAACTAATAGGAAAGCTCTTAGAAGAATTAGTTAGTAGATTTTCTTTATATCTATACTTAATATTATAATGCTGAAGAGTTTGTTTGTTTGTTTGTTTGAACGCACTAATCTCGGGAACTACTGGTCCGATTTGAAAAATTCTTTCAGTGTTAGATAGCCCATTTATCGAGGAAGGCTGTAGGCTATATATCATCACGCTACGACCAATAGGAGCAGAGTACCAGTGAAAAATGTTACAAAAACGGGGAAAATTATGATTCTCTTATGTGACACAAGCGAAGTTGCGCGGGTCAGCTAGTAATTTATAAAGCCTTATGCTGTATACTTACGCAAATGAAATTTAAGTACATAGCTAAAAGCCCTTAGCTATTTCTACAGTGGTCAATGGTCCACTCTGTCAGTGGTAAATCCTAAATATCTTTTAACAGAAACACATACAAACGACTCCCAATAAATTTAACCAACAAATGGTTAAAAAACGTATTCACAAACTAGAAATATATACGCACTATATATCTTAAGCTATGTAACGGATAATTCTGTACCGTGTGTCTATGGCGCAGTGGTTAAGGTCGCTACGCTACTTCCATTGCGTCGGGAGGTCGTGGTGTCGATTCCCACACGGGACAATTATTTGTACGATCTACAATAGTTGTTTCGTGTCTGGTTGTACATTGTGTCCGTTGTTTGTATGTTTGTAAAAGTCCCCGACACAAGAGCAATTCTTAGTGCGAGAGAACCGACTTCAAAAAAAGGAGGAGGTTCTCAATTCGTCGCGATTTTTTTTTAAACAAAAAAAAATATCATAAAAAATGTCTTCCGTACTTGTGTTAAAGGTTTGTAATTCAAACTTAAAAATTACTTAATTAGTTAATCACAACGAATAATTAGTAGCATTAGAATGTTTAATTAAGCATTTAGTTTTATTACACCGTCTTGGGTCATTATGGAAAAGCTTCCAATTTGAATGTACGAGTGAAAGTAATTTTGTACTAACATGGTGGACATGACAGGTTCGTGGTAATCAATTTGGATATTAATTAGTTTCATTTTAAGTAGCTAAGTAAGTAATAAGTTGTTACTTATAATAAAATAAATTAGATTTAGTAAGGTAAACTATGTATAAGAAATCATTATCACTTGCTTTAAAGGTGAACAAAAACGTTGTGATGAAAATGCATGTCAGCGTGGTGGACTCAAGGCCTAAACCGTTCCGGAGAAGACCCTTGCCCAGCCGCAGGACTGTAATGTAACTATGTAGTTTTGGTTTAAAAGGGATTCGGAAAATATGAAAGTGAGGTATGAATCCAAATAGACTATAATATGAGTAAATTTTAAAAAATGTATTTTCCGGGAATTGCTAAGGGTAGTGATCAATTTTCCGTACATCAATTCCCAGATTACTAGGCTCGAGTTATGGGGACTTATTTTTGCCATCACACATGTATTTTTACGATGAAGGAATCCTATCCACGACCATTGTAACAGTATCTTGTAGAGCGGCAAACGTGTTCAACCATCACACGCCGTTTGATAAGTTCAACTAACACTACTAACAAGTATTTCATAGAGCTTTGTCGCTAATTTGTACACAAACACGCAATAAAAACTACAATACCATTCACTCATTCATTCGTTCACAATATTTTCATACAATCTAACTTGACTGATGGTATCATTACACACCGCTGACCTGTCTTCGCTTTCGAATCGAATTCGCGATCGCCGTAGCGATACGCCAATGACAATAAACGGACAGCGCGCGATATTCGCTAGCGATACACGATGTGTGGCCACACTGGTCACCCTTACGGTCCAACTTTTTACCGATCACCGATTGTATTGTGTTATGAATAGGGGTATCAAGATCATCCTGATTTATTTATTTGTTTTTTAATATTTCGAATTTTTATGGCTGTCGAAAATTGTTGTTGCCTGTCGACATCCGCTTGATGTTGCTTTTTTGTGTGACAAAAGATAAATAAATATATAAATTATTTTTAGAAGCTTGGATGCTGCATTCTTTAAGTAATGCTTCAAGTTACTTAATTGATTTTTTAGAGATTTTGTGATATCGATGCTAAATTAAAAAAAAGTAGAAATAGCTCTCTTGCATTTTAGTCTCAAATACTTATATCTTTTTATTCCATTAAATTTTTGAATTAATTTAATGCATTTTATAAAGTCAACAACAAACTTATGCTAATATCACTAATTAGTGTATAATGTTGACAACATCAAATATGCATTTCACTTATAAAATCTATAAATATCGTGAAATATTACTTAAATCGGACAGGTTAATAAAAATACTCACTTATATTCGCAAAAAAGGACTATTTAATTTTAGGAAAATAACTGAATTATAAAACAAATTTCTTGAATTACTCCATTAAACTTCCATTAAGAACAAAAGTGTCCATTTTATAACAAAGTAAGGCTAAATGCATGCCTAAAAATTGTTTGATACATTTTTGAGGGTATGCAAAAAGTCCCAACCCCGCACTTAGCCAGCATGGTGGACTAATATAGGCTTAATTCCTTCCTCATTTAGGAGTTCCTTGCCTAGCCGTGACAAAAAAGGTATAAATCAAAACCTAACCTTATTTTCACCACGAAATAACATTATTCTAAGTTAAATTATCAATTTGAGGCGCCCCCATGCCAGTTGCGCTCACCGGTCGGTAAACGATTTGTGAGTTAAGCAAACCTTGGCGCGGTCATTTCATAGATGGGTGACCGCCTAGTGGTATTTGAGCGCGTCTCCGTGCTTTGGAGGGCACGTAAAAAGTAGGTCCCGGTTGTTGAAAATTAAGATAACGGTCGTTAAGCCACGTCAAAGGCCTTCGGGCGGTTTAAACAACTTTGACACAAGGTTGACCACTAACCATATGAATAATAATAATAGTTAAATTAATAAAGAACTTGCTAACCCTACACACAAACCCATACATTTCGTCACACCATGATTTAAGCGGTTTATTTCACTTAAAATTGAATGGACAGTGCGATTAATGGTACGTTATGCCCTATTGGTTGAATTTAAAATGCATTTTATTCTCGTTAGGACTTCGCTGGTATTATGCGAATGTCGTTTAATATGCATGCTGCCTTACATGGCGTAGTTTATCTATGGTCAGTAAGAAACGGATGGTAGCACTGTGGATATTTAGCTTCATGTTTTGATGTTGGTAATAGTGTTATGTTATTTGGAAAATAGAGTTTTTGGAAAAGTTTACTGTAGTTTTTTCTTTGGAAAAGAATGATGTGGGCTTCCTTCTAGTGGTTAAAGGGGAAGTTTATAAAGATTTTTATTGATAAACTAGCTGACCCGGCAATCGTTGTTGTGCCGTATAAATTACAAAAAAATAGTGTCACTCTAGGGTATGAAAAATAGATGTTGGCTGATTCTCAGACCTACTCAATATGCTCACAAAATTTCATGAGAATCGGTCGTTTCGGAGGAGTATGGCAACGAAAACTGTGACGCGAGAATTTTATATATTAGATTACTTATTTAATATAGGTATTATACTTGTCGTTTACGACTCAGCTTTAAGTTTCTGAGAGTTGAAATGGCATGTAAGCCCAAAACTGCATAAGGTCGAAGAGCTTTATTTGAAATTTACAAAAAAGTACTCTTTTGACAATAAGAATATAATAATACAATATTTAGGTATTTATGTGTTTGGTATTTTTAAAGTTGGAATATGTCCCGTATTTTGAGGGACTTTGAAACTTACAAGACAGTCCCTTTAATTTCACGTGCTCTTCAAATACTCTTTAAATTTAAGACAGTACATTCTTCATGCAACTAATCTATTGACCCACAATCCAAATTTTAAACTGCTTCCATAGACAATATAAAATATGTCAAAGTGCTGTCACATAAGGCGGTGACATTAGTGCGTTACACATGACAGTGACAGATCGTTATCGCACGCGATGCGCCAGTGTCAATAAATGCGTGCGTTTTGTCGACACGCCGTTATGCGTGAGTTTTATTTTGTTTATAACCTGTTTAGTGTACTGGCTTGAATGATACAAATGTGAAGTATTTTGTACAACCGTAGCATAGAATTTTGTACCATTAAGTACTTTAGATTTCAGTCTAACAAATTGAAGCGAAAGCTGTGTTTATTAAATACAAAATGCTACTGAATTTTTTTTTATTATCCTGAATTGTCCCAGTTCTTAGGCAAAGGTTTCCTCCCTCCTATTTTCTATTGCTCCAAACCGCAAGGAATAGCATTTTCAATTTTTTTTATAAAATTTAAATAACTATAAATTATGCGCTCTAAAGCACATTGGAACCGTTTTTTTCTATATTTTTCTGTGTATAACATAGTTAATGTGTTAGCGTGATATAACTAACAACTATTCGCGTATTATCATCTAGAACTCATTTAATAAGAATTTGATGACAGAGATATATTAATACTTCCTGATGTCTATGTCATAAGAGAAAAGCGGAAAAGCGAACAATGACGTCATGAGTTTATAGCTACGTTGATTTTCATAAGGCTGATGGCTTAAGTTATCTAAGACAGCTTCGGCATTCCGTATTCAATATCCTATTTTTCATAAGCGTTATATAGCTAATTATTGTATTTTTATAGGATGATCAATTTTGTAATGACATTTTCACACAACTTTCCATTTGGATAAATACTAAGATGCATCACTTCATATAGATACAAATTTACATTTTCGAGATTCTAATTATAGCCCTATGAAATTTGCATAAATGGCATTTCAAAATTAATTTCTAACTTCAAAGTTAAACATTGAATCGAATTTATCATTGAAACGAAACATCGTGTCAATCTCATCACTTGTTCCATTCAAAGGGCCAAATACTATCACTTTCCCGCAAGGCTGTACATCGCGTGCGTTATCACACTATCTCCAGATCGCGTCGCGATCGCACGCAATTGTCAAACGCGTGTCACGCATCACGCGTGATGCGTGCGTATGCGTGCGTTTGCGTGCGTGTCAACGCACCTTATTTCGGAGCTTTTTACATACTTTATGTGATGTGACGATCGCAGTTGAGTTGTCACGTTGTTTTGTCATTTTTCAGGTGGAGTTTTTGTTTGTGGGTCAATAATTTACTGAAGAAGGCTTTTCCTTGTTTTAGTTTCAAGGCTTTATCAGATAAATGTAACGTAAAGTTAGTTTTCTTACTACTTCTTCTCCTAAAGGACAGATATTCTTTGTATTTAATTTTAAAGAAGTAAGTAGGAATTCTAGCTAGTCGCGTTTTTTAGCATCTGTCTACACCTACGAGAGCAGTGTCATATCCAATGCAAGTATAATCAATATAATATGTACCAATAGTCATTAGAACATTCATACATAAGCGTAAGACATAGGTTACACATAAAATAAGGGCTCTCTAGTAATCCATATAATACAGTTAAAATTAAAACATATTTTCAATCTTGACAGACGCTCTTGCTACAACCACCAATTCCCATTTTTTACAATAAATACCTACTAGCTTATACACAATACAAAAACAATAAAATATAAAGCAACTGATTTAAAACATTACAATAACACCGGCATCAAAACGTACCTTAACTTTATCATCTGAAGAGTGAGCCAACACTACATTACATTATGCTAATATGTTACAAAGTAGTTTATTATGAGTAGATAGCTAGTAGGTGCGCCCGGCTCCGCCTGGATATAACGTGTTTCAACTGATATGAATGCATTAATTAATGGCCGCTCGGATACTTTTGTGTACACTGATATATTGTGTAGATTATATGTTTGATAGTGGAAGGTCATTGATAAGGGTTTCAACCTTTTACGGGTTGGGTTTTAAGAATTTGTCAATTTGAAAAAGGATATAACTTTTTTAAGTGTTTTGTTAGATTAGGTTCTTTACCTAGGTGTCTGTTAATACAGTTATTAATGAATGCAATCCAATATTAATTGTGAAGCACACACATCACAAAAATTACTGTTTCGGAATTCGAACCCACTACACGTGATCCGCTTATATTGATAAGCTAAACACTATTCTTTTACAATTATACTAGTCAAGCTAAATGTAGTTTCAGTTATGTCAATAATTTAAATTTTAGGTAGGTACCTGTTTATTCTATTCTCTTTGGCTTTTTCGAGAGCTTTGTTTCACGATACAAACATATAATTTAAGCATAGTTTATCCACATTCAAAAATCAACTCCTATCCCTTATTCACCATTAAAACACTTTTTCATCCAAAAAATCATCACACCCTTTCAAAAGATCTGTACAGCCGTACATATAGATTTAATTCACTGAAGTAACCTTAACAACTGGTGTCAGATAGTCAAATCTATTAGCAGTGGACCGTAGCCCAGGCGTGGACAATGCCTAGATGTGTATCAGTGCGCCCACGTTGCCTTTGTGCTTACCCTCGAAGCTAAGATACTAAATATTCGGTTTGCGAAGATACGTTCGCATGTGCTGTGCATGTAGGATGTGTATGTACTGTTATATGCTATATAGCTGTAAGGGTGCTGGGAAATTGTGAAACGATTGAATGGAAACCACTGTGAACCACAAACATGAAGATCAGGAAAATAATATTTGTTTTTAAAGTGAGACGTCCAATTGGACTATCTTTTTCCGAATGTGAGTGTCCAATTGTTAAAAGCTTTTTAGTTTTTGTAAATTCTTATAGATTTACACTACAGATCAAGAAATTTAAGATGATTTATTTTGAAGTTTAAAGAAATGTTGGGTATTGTTGAACTGACTTATTAACTGTAAAAGATTGTTTCATATTTAATTTTAAATATGCCTTTCTGGCATTCGGTATAATAAGGTTCTTATAGCAAGGAGAAATGTAGAGTCGTGGACCTAACCAAAGTTAGATAACGCAGGGCTATTTTATGAAATCGACAATATTAATCTTTTCAAGTTTTCGTCTAATAAATTTTTAAATTAAATAAAATCAAGGAACATACTAACTGTAGTTATTCGTCTCTCGTCCGCACATAAAGATTTCCCAACATTTTCGGATTTTTGACAAAGTAAAAAATAGCCTTTAAGGAACAATATTTATTAAATAATTCATTAAAAAACTATACTACCAAACATTAAATCACCACTAAATACCACATCATAATTTATCTACTAACTATCTAGTAACACATTCCTGTACGTGTGAGAGCACTCTAGTTAGACGCAGGTCTAGCCCGCTGTTATCACAACACGTGTTGCAGATGTTCTAGATAGCGAGCTTTTAGCCTCAACCACTTATACTCTTGTAAAAATAGACTTGTACTTGTTAGTGCAACTAGTTGGGTGCTAGGTGTAGATTGATTTAGAATATTGAAAGTAATGTCGTCATTCACAAGACGGCCGTGGCTCAGTGATTAAGCCACTGCCAGCGGGTCGGGAGAGTGTAGGTTCGATTCCCATACGGAACAAATATTTGTGTGATTTAAAGATAGTTATAACTTTTAAACTCTCGCGTTGTATGTTTAATGTATAATAGAATACGGGAATTAACGCCAACACGCATTTTACCTTAAAATGCCTTACGTGCCTTACTGCACTCGCCGTGGTCTATTCTATTATACATTAACTATAGTTGTTTCGGGTCTGGTTGTACTTTGTGTCCGTTGTTTGTATGTTTGTAAAAGTCCTCAGGGTACAAGAGCAATTTATAGTCCGGAAGATGTCTTTAAAAAATGAAAGAAAGTAAGATAAGGGTCTATGAGAAGAAAGTAGTTTTTATGGATTAATTACATTGTAATAAGATACGTGGTAAGTTTATGTTATTTAACTAACTACGACTTGTTGTCACATTTTATTATGCCTTACGTTCGCATTTTAGGTTTAACTTTTACAATTAATACCATTACCTGAGACAAACTTAATTTTTAACAATTAACAAACTAAGCACTATCTGGCAATCAAATTATAATTAGCAGAGCTAGTAACTAAGGAACAATTATAAAATCGAAATATGAAGGAAATGCAGTTTAATCTTGATTTACTAATAAAATCATATAAGTTAAACCCATAAAATTACGAGATTACACATTTAAGCCTTGCCCCTGTTTTTGTTACAACCATTCAGAAGCAAAATAAATCACCAAAATGAAAACCCATGAAATTTCAAGATCTATAGATATGAGTTTTGCCTCTGCTTTTGTCACCACCATTCAGTTAAACAAAAATTTTCACCTAAATTAAATTTTCTATCTACCTAAATATAACTTCGTACAAAAAATATGAGCTGCATAACTTGCGGCTCCGTAAATTAAGACAATGCAGATAGCTCACATAAATCTGTTGTATCGCCAATAGGTGATCGCTATCGCCCCCTAACTGCGCCCCCCGTGGGGGGAGGAAGGGGGCAGCTCTCGTTATCCTGCATAGAATGCAACCAAGAACATTTTGGTTATTTTCTGATTGGAATTATTTTGCTTTATTAATGTACACTTATTTATGCTTTGGGTAGAGCCAATTTTAGTGGAATTATGTTGTAAGATGAGGCAACTCCAAAGTCGTTGCCTGCTTTTGACTGAAAATGCAACATAGTTTCCGGTTAAAGTAAAGAAAAATATTTCTCTATTCTCGGTTTCTATGAGTAACGAAAAAGTTCATCGTGCAATTTGATGAAATCATCCAAACAAAATTAACAATAAACTATATTTTTTTATGTCTGCACTCAAACACTCCTATGAAGGGTGGTCTCCTTGTTTGCGTACTTCTAAAATTGTCAGTATCTAATACACTGCCACACTATCTATCCGTAGTTAGATAGAAGATAGTTTAGTACTAAATGGAGTGCCAAGTAATATCGGAATCAAATATGTATCCTTTATGTTTCAAAGCGTTTATCAGCCACATAAACTAACAAATTGATTTCGTTGCAGTTCATTTCAAGAAACATTGTCTCTATTAATATTATCTCGAAAACAATATTCGCAAACAATTCGCTATAACTTGTCCGTATCGAGTATCTAAATCTTTGAATATGACAAAGCAACAAATTTCCACACTTCAATCTGTGTGCGCGTAGGCACAATCGCGAACATCTACGAGCGTGGCCGAAGCGGGCCGAGGGCGCCCGACGCGACCCGAGCTCGCCCGAACTATCGCCGAGTGTGTCCTGCGATATCTGTAGGCCGTGGGTGGCCGATCTATCTGAAATGCCAAGTTGAAGGGAATGTGAATTTGACGGTCAAATGGCTGCCTTGATAACTCGCCGGGACTATTTATGGAAGGCTAGCAAACTAACAATCTAAATACTTAAGTGAAAGACGTAAACGATGTTGACAATTTTGTAACTAACACACGGAAATTACCGCGGGCAGGCTTTCAAACATATCTGCAGGTAATTACTGATTGAGCGAAACGATAAGCAAATCAAAGTTCAATCAGATTATTTACTTTAAAAGGGTTAATATAATCTTAAGGAAAATAATTTCAGCGATCGTTATCTGAATCATCCGCATTGGATTCACGCCTCATAACCAAGCAGACATATTTATATCCTTAATATAATTGCAACACAATATTTCCATTTGACAAAGGCCTCAGTATAAAACCACGACGTTTTTCACGAGTACTTTATCTCAGTAATCGGCGCTCTTAAGCCAATCCTTATCCCATTTACGCCTGCCATTAGCATTAAAATCTCGAGTTATCTCATACAATAAAAACTGAACCGGTCTGATGTATAAATAATAATAATATAGAACAATCATGTACAGTAATTAGGTAATAAATTCTTCAAAAGATATAAAGAAAAAAATACTTTTTGATTTGTTTGTGTGCCCGTAATGTTCCGTGGTCGTGCGATATGAGATGACGTAAACGGAGGTATGAAACCTTTTTACTGATTTTTAGTTCGATATTATTTATGTTGTAGTTTATTTTATACAAAATGGCCGATATTGTATCAATAAGTATTTGCGGTTTTATCTCTGATTAGGGTCGATTCTGAAAATGGTGTGGTAATTAGTTTAAGATTAAGCTTATTTTTAATACAAAAAGGAATTAATTAGGCACGCTCAACGTTTTACCTCTGTTCTTTTCCTTAGTTTCCTTCTATAAAGGGCTCAGCAATTTCTAGCTACTGTTCTTCGATGGCTTATTGTTATATTTGCTCAATAAATACCATTTTCAAACATTTTCAGGACCTCATCCCCCATAAAATGCATGTGACTGACGATATTAACGCCCAAACTTAAGTGCATTTCATAACACTCTGACCACACCTTTGGGTATAACATCCATATCTTACTATATCCTACTAATATTTTAAGTGCGAAAGTTTGTGAGAATGTGTGTATGTATGGATGTTTGTTACTCTTTCACGCAAATACTACAGAAACGATGATGATGAAATTTGGTATATACGTAGCTGAAGACCCAGAATAACATATAAGCTTCTTTTTATCTCGGAGTTCCCGAGGGATCGGGATTTACACGGGAAGAGTTTCCCCGCGGACGAAATCGCGGGCGGTCTTTAGTCTATACATATAATAATTCTGTAGTTATTAAAAAATCTACACATCATATTATACGTAATATAACTCAGTAAGTAAATAAGCCACGATCTCGCATCGTCTCGCCGTGCACTCAGAGCCGAAATCTTGCCGATAAGGGCGCATTCGTTTTTATATTTATTGGTAGATAAGAGCCGGCTGCGAATCGATTAGACCACTTAAACAAACGATACCTATCTCTCTCTGTTTGTAAAAATAGACGGGTTATTGCGACCAGTAGGGCATTAAAGGAGATTATAATAAGTCTTCAGTAACTATTGCTGTGGTCTTAAAATGAATCATTGAAATGTACGCGGATAACTTTAGAGCACATTTATCAGCCTAGTTTTTACTAACCTAAATTAGATAATTATTTTTCATGGGATTGTTACTGTCAGTCCATGATGAGTACGGGAGCGATGGGATTCAAATTTCCATGGGAATGGAATCAAACTAATAAAAGTCATAAACAATGTACTACAAAAATTATTCTTGTAGTCGAGGCTATGGACAGACCATAGCGAGTTTGACTTTTAAAATTACTTGGAAAAATAAATCTTGCAAAATTAATATTTGTCGAGAGTTAGTCATTTGTCGACAGCAGATCCAGAGTTATTTTTTGATCTCAGAGAAGTTACGACTAGCATAAGTTTAGGCTGATTTTAGTTAAACAGATTCGAGCACACTGACATCTGGATTCTGGAACCATGACATAGAAATCTTTCTGTACACGACAGACACATACAAGGGGTAATTTAAAGCAATAGGCTATTTAGACCTAAGGGAGCGGAATAATCACTATAAGATAGAGCAAAGCTGTACAAAACAGGTAATACAATCTACTTATTTCTAGTCCTTACTAATTAGTGTACCCACCTCATAAACTGAAAACATATCAATATTAATAATTTTCTTATAACTAAGATGCGCTGTTAGATTGTGTAGGTTTCTTTTACTCATTGATAGCTCTTGATAGCAGCATCCCGTCCTCAAGATAATGATATTTACTATTTAATTAGATCGCATATTATGCTATAAGTGGCGTTTTATGTTGCAATTAGCTGTCCACCGTAGTTGACAGAGCGGTATTCATAATCTGTGGTCGAGAAAAAGGCGGGAGTTGTGAGATTAGTTGTCTATGTGTGAAAAAAAAGATAAATCTATGAATGATATTCTCTTCTAAATGCAAAATATTGTTTTGATTATATTACATTATACTATTTAATGTGTTAAAAACACTTTTTAATATTACTTTGGAGTATAGAAATAGATTTATATTGTTAATGACATGGCCTATTAAAAATGTAATTTTCATTCAAATCGATTTCTAGATTTCAAAGATAACGCTAATTAGTAAAAAAAACAGTGTTTAGAATAAAAAATAATGCATATTCTGTGTAAAATATATGTAAGTAGTAAATTAAAATAAACCGAATTACTTAACACATAATTATTACTTCCTGTTTTATTAATTAATTTACTTGATAGCTGTGGTTTAATATTTTTAAAACCATTGACCTCACACAGGATATTCCGGTTCGAATCCGGGGCATAGAACTCTAGAAAATAATCGTAAATTATTTAAAAGTATGTCTTAAAATTAATATATTGAGGTAGGTCACTTTTGGCATGGCCAGTATATCTACATAGTTGACTAAAGATTCGATTGGAGATAATAAGTATTTCTGAACTTGATCTTGGACGATATCAAAAGTCGATTTTAGTCGTTGTCAGTTAAATAACAGTTAGGTAGGTATATCAAATTACATAAAACGGGGTTACAAGTTGACTAGCAGTTAATTAGAGTCAACTCAAAAAACATGACTTGAACAACATTAAATCCGAAAATTATTGACTCGATTGTCTACTGCTATCGACTACCGGAAACCGGCTAGCTATCGAAAAATTTTACACGCAAAGTTAGTTTAAGTAAAATACTAGTTTGTGTAAAATACGCTAGAGGCGCTGAAAAAGAATAGTAATTATAAATTCTCGAAAACACTATCCATAATAATGATAGGAAATCTCCTACTAACCAAAAGAAACAATTTTCAAAATGCAAAATGCGAAGAGACATTTCGAAGTTTAGAATTGAAATAAAATCCAAATTGATTTGAAAGCGGTTTTGTTGTTGGTAGTAAAAGTCGAAATAATAATGTATCTTCTAAAATATAAGTCCATTTATGACCGTATAATGTTATATTGAAAGGTGTTCAGTTGCTGATAGCGGGACTCGGTCAATACGAATAGAATAGAGATAGCGAGTCGTCTGATGTTTGGTGAAAAATGAAAATTATTTTTTGAACATTAAAAGTGCCAAGTGTTTTGATTTTTTGGACATTTAATGTCATTTTGACACGTGCATCAGTACTGAACTATGTTAAATTATGTATTTCTTTGATATGAAAAGGTTATAGTAAAAATATATTTTGATAAAGTAAGTAGTTTGTTGCTGCAAGTTGCTATTGAAGCTGAAAAAGAAATGAAAAATAATAGAACTTATTGAATAAAGTGTTGCTTTACATTAAGTATAATAAAAACGAATGTTTGAGTTTAAAATTAATTTAGGCCTCATAAAATAACCACAATTAAGTTAAAAAATCAAATAAAAAGAAATCACCAACTCCTGAACGAAAAGTACGATTCTCATATCAAAAAAATAAATTTCAAGATTCCCGCGATACACCTTATCTGTTTAAAGCATGGTAATGACAAAATTAGTCGAAAATGTTGCCATCATTTTATGGAAAAAGTGTGCCATTTTTGCAATCTAATCTTTTAATGTATTAGTCGATTTATAGGTATTGAGACTCGTTTGAGTTTCCGGCCAAGATTGAGTCGATAAGATATGATCTTAGAATAACTTGCGGGGTCAATGGCCGGTGTTATTGGTTCATTAGTCCAGTGGTTACAAGGTTAGTGAGGACCTGGCCGAGGACGAGGCCAACGTACTCATATTTTAGGCTTTACGTACATGTACAGCTGGAAAAAGGAATTGTCCAAATTACACTCAGTAACGGACGAAGTTCTGTCATAAGATGATTGTGTCTTGTGTTTTCTTAAAATGTGTATAATTATATTGCTATATTGTAACCATAGGTTAAATTTATTATATTAAGGGCTAATTGTCTTTACTATACTAAAACTCGACTAACTGCAGACTCCGAAACGGTAATCAATGAAAACTAATTAAATAATGTAGACTAATGTAGAGCCAAGAACCATCAGCTATACTCTAACTCCACTCAAAAGCTGCAATATACGTTTTTAATTTACGTAGACCTATGAGGACTCCATTCAAAGGCCAGAGTAATCAAACTATAGTAACCCACAGTCATCGCTCTACATTGAAAGAATACCTAACTTAATTATAAACTAAATCTAAAATAAACATATAATGCTTTGTTATCACAGTTCACATTAGATTTACCTTCACAGAAACACAACACCATATTTCTTCAACTCAAAGTTACTCAAAATTACATACTTTCAGAAGCCATTTTTTTTCAAAAATGTAAATAATTCAAGCAGTAAAGCATAATATCTGAAGTGTGTAGTCAATCAGGTTGTTGGGCATCAATGCCATCAATAGCAGGTTATCTGGGCGCCCAGCAGCTCTATCGGTCTATACATCACGTTGGGCGGGCGGCGCCCTTATCACCCGCTCGCACACCGCGTACGTTTATTTCCACAATCAACTTGTGTGCAAATATTAAGTGTAGGTTTTATGTCTGCCTGTTTTTCGTTGTAAACGGTAGATTGTGATTACAATTGTTTGTTGCTGTTTACTGTTTGTGAAAACAGATGTGAAAAATGTTGTGTAACGTTTACTTTGTGGAAGCTTTACTGTTTTGTAAACTAAATTATAATGAGTAAAATGAAGATTAATATGAACGTAATAACAAAAAAACTACCCTAAGGAACGTTCCATGGTTCCAGTATGCGTATAACTTTCTGTTTGACAACGAGTGTAAAACAAATTGATAGTCACTATTTAGTACATTGCTGCTTTGACGTAACGTGTTAATCACTATAATCTAAGGAAGAAAATAATGTACAGCATAGTGCCTTTTCAAATAATTGTCAACTGAGATAGCCTCCCAATTTTAAGTGTTCTTGCTTATGGCAAGGTATTATTTACGCAAGTGTAAAATTAAAGCAATATTCACACTAGAATCGATTAATAAAATGCTTAATTTATATTAAAAGCTACATAACATAGTCATTATTACTTTTAATTCCAAACAACTCGAAAACATCGCATTTTTGAAACAAAAAGACCCTCTAAAAAGGCATCTAAAATCCAAAAAAACTATGGTCTCCATGCAATCTTCGCACCAAAGCTTATCTGAAATGATCGCAGGTTTTCCAAAACAGGTACAAAGCATGTTGACTTAACCTGGCGGCATTAAAAGCCAGGAGTAGAGCGTTGTATAGCATATAACGGGACGAACTGCCGGGTGCCGCCGACTGATAACAACCGCTAGTATTGCGTTATTCTTTTTATGGATACACACAACATTTAGAAGTGAAATTCTTGATAATGTATGCTTTATTGGCTGTTTTAGGGATTAGTGCAGTTTAGGTTGCAGTCTTTATCTACTTCAAAAAAGTAATTAATCGTAGAAAGTTAACTAGATATTGGATTGACTGTTGTTTATAGTGCTTTCCAGGAATATGGAATTTTTAAATTTACAGCCTGAAGTAACCAAAATTCGAAACTTTGTCATGTAAAGTTAAAGTTGTACAGTGTTTTGTAATGGGACATTTAAAATGACTTAAGTTTTTGATATACAAGAGATGCTGTTTATATTTTTATTAAAAATTAAGCAAAGTTTTGAAATATTTTATGATCACCTCTCTGATATAGAAGGACATACTCTACGGCTTAGGTTAAAAAAACATAACGGTCCATTTGTACAATATTAATAAATAAAATTATCTTCAAAGTATGACCCTACAATACAAGCAAACGAGATTTTAGTACAACAAAAATAAGATAAAACATTAATAGCTATAGCAACACAAATAAATAATTTTCACGTGTGGCAACCCGCGTCGGTTGATGGATGCACCGTTCAGATAAAGGTGGAGAGTTAAAATGGCTAAACGTAAACACTTTGAAACGACTACATATTGTTTTAGGAGCTTTTTACTACATTATGCTTGTTAATTCTGAGCATGGGCAGAGTTAGTACTTGTTTAGGATTTATTAGAGTTGACTGATATAACATATATTTGTAGTAATTACTATTACGTAGAAGTGTAACTATGTCTATCAGTTATCTAGGTACCAAGTTCTGCTTAGTTTGGAATCAGATGTGCGAGTGTGTTGCCCAATGATATAAATTTATTTTATTAATTTCAGACGTATGTACCCTACTCTGCTTTTTATTCTAACTTAGTCGATCTATTTTAAACTACCAAGCTAGCCATAATAATTTGAGCTATGAATTACATATTTGTATTATGATGACAATCACGTTATACTTTTAATTATCTAACAATACAAAAGGTTGAGAGACTTAGATATGGTCTCTCAGCTAGTTGTAGCTACTGAAATAAGTCTCAAACAAACGCAGCACCCTATACACCCTAAGTGACTGTATAAAAATTGCCTATTTACTGTCAATTTCTAGCGCCCGTCACCTTTACTATTCGAGTAATAATTTTCAATTTTTGACGTAGGATATATGTCAAAATCGACCTTTAATCGTTTAACCGTTTAGGCACTACTTATCATAAACCAACCGGTAACTTATCATTTATCATCGAAAACCATTAAAAATATTCTTCATCTTTTTTGAGATAGTACATTGACATTGCTTGATAACCGATATTGTTTTAAATCATATGCGGATTTTTGTCTTTGACTCGTGTTATCTCGGAAAGCACTCTCAGTTATCTGTGGGGCTGCAATCTCACATATTATGTATACGTTAAGGTGGCGGTCGCACTGGTTAGGGGCCGCTTTACGTGCCTTTTAGATGAATAATTTTATGTTGATTGATTTAGTTTTTGTAGTTTTATATTTCAGTTTTGCTTAGAACTGTTATTTTAATCAAGCTATACTTAAAACACTAGACTTTTGTTTTTGTTTGCTTGGCAGTAAAAAAAGATTAGTTTATTTTTTGATATGTAATAATTAATAACGTGTTATTGGCGGAATTAGGCATAGGGCTAGGGTCGCCGCGAAACTAAACAAAAAAAAACTAAAGCATGTGTTGTTCGTAAATATAAAAAGAATAAAAAAATCGTGGGCCCTTTATTTAGGTACCATATTTTCTTGTTTAAAAAATATAACTCAATATACCGAAAATATTCGTGATAAAACTTAAACTGATATTTTAATTTCCAAATTATCAAAATAAAATGACAAACCGCTGCCACAATTTAAATAATGTTACCACAAAATGAGTAATAAACGATAAAATAAAACTAATAATCCGATATCTTTAAATACCGTAAAACAACTACCTAATAATTGTCTATGGTAACCACAAGTCATGTACAATATGGCCGCAGCACTACCCATAATAGTGTAGTGATTCATTCGTCTTAGCACTATCAAACTGTTTTTAGTTTAGTCGATAAGTACGGATGGGGCACTAAATTAATGCCTGGTGTTACCGCACTATCGAAATAGATAAAATATATGTCGCTATTAGGAGGTGCTCTGTAATTATGTAGCTTACAATGGAAGCTACGTACGGAATTGGAGTAGTAAAACAAGGTTTGAGATGATAATAATCTTTGTTTAATTATTTTAATTAGTTGTATCACCATTTTAAAGGAAGAACGAGAATTTCGCTAGTTTTTATGTAGAAGATGAATTTCAGCATAATTGAAGATATATGAAAAATCTTTCACCATATAACAAGTTTACGGAAAGTCCTCATTCTGAGAGAGCTTTGTCCAACAGTATGGAAGTAGAGAGTTATATATTTATTTTTGAAAAGCACCTTACACCAGATAGACAAAGGCATTATAAAAAAAATAACTTTTCTATATAACCGTACTTTAGCAAGCCTAGGGAAACCAAGCAACCGAAATTTTAATGTTACATCAGAAATCATCTGAAATTTAACATCATATCTTGAAAAAGCGCTTTCAAAGTCAGGCACCAAAGTACCGATTCTGGTTGCAAGTAATCTCACAAAAGAAGGCCTAAAAGTTTAACTAACTTTACCGACCGTAGGTATTCAAATATTTTCAAGTTTTCCCCAAATAGTAGATAATACGTGTATCTTCACGTAGTCCAAATCAATTGAAACAAACAACGGGGGCACAAAGCTACTTGTGAACTATCTTATCAGCACACGTAGAACATTTGCGCCACTCGCTAGACATTGCTACACATTCGCGGAGACATTAGACATACAAACTAACATAACTGTTTAATTACAAGTGCATCTAAACCGTATTAGTTGCAATGGCGTAGGCGGACACCGGTGTAAGACATAAGCGAGGGACTGAGTGCAACCTGCGCCGAAACGTTAGGTATTTTACGGTAAAATGCGTGTTCGCGTTAATTCCCGCATCCTATTATATAGCGAAAAAGTAACGAACCGCCAAAATCACCTGCGTCTTGAAATGAGAAATGCATTACTTATTTATTTGCCCGGTTTGTGGATGAAACAAATTTTGATAACTTAATATTGCAGGTATATTATGAGGACGAAATAAATGCTTATTTCTTTTAAAAAGGAGCTTTGAAATACTCTACAATCAGGATGAATTAATTAATGTCATATTTTGTAATATCATCTCGATATTATAATATATCGAGCGTTGTAAATAGGTTATTGAAAGAACAGTCTGTTTTCTATAAAGACAATAAAAATAACTGAAATACAGTCCATTTTCTATCTCTCTGTTATCAAGAGCCGATAGCAGTAAGAAATCGCTTCTTACACCACTGAAAAGGCAATTGCGCGTTCTATTAAGAGTAATTTCTCGCTCCCGCTACAGCTAATACCTTGAACTACAAACAGTTAGAACAACTTTCGGCGTTTCGTATTGGATCTTGGAAGTTGGTATCAGGACGTATCGTGTCGATGTCGTGTGCACATAAACGTTGTACTACAATGTACATGCAACTGTTATTGTTATAATAACTGTTATTACTTACTATTTTGTATCTAGTTTAGTAAGATTTTTAAGTAATGTGATTAGTTGTAAGAAGATTGGGTAATGTTTTAATGAGGGTGGAGAGAGTAAGAGGTGCTAGGGGTGTTCTTTGGTATCTGTCTGTCTTCCCCCTATGGAAAAAGACGTGTTTTTATATGTATGTAAATTAGGAATTTTATGCTTCTCATGTTTATTCGAACACTAGACTTTTGACTCACATAGTTTCCATATATTTAAACATTAAATGTTAATTATTGAGATTATATATATATTTTGCAAGACATTAATAGTTACATAAATCTTTCATTTGACAAAAAAACAATATAAAATTAATTTTCAGCTTCAGTATCTCATTTCACTGTATTTTAAATCTTAAAAAAATGCTTTAGAGCAAAATAAAAATTAATTTAAAGTACCTTACGTTCTTTACGTACCCTATAACTTAAATACCAGTTAATAGTTCCTAAACCAATTATTTTACATTTAGCGTTCAAATAAGTACAATCGCGTCGTTTACAACTCAAACATGTAATTAACAAGTTAAATAATTAACGTATTTCTAATTAATACACTTTAATTGCACGTTCTCGTGACGTTTTATAAATGTGTTAATCAATCATTTTAAGTTAGTATTATTTTTGGTAGATTTTTAGGGCCATTTTTTAAGGAAAAGGTTTAGTTGTTGTTAGTATGTTTAGATTTTGACCTAAGGTCTTGATTACCAAGGCCTTTTTTAAAGCCTTCACTGTCCCACTGTTGGGCACGGGTCTTCTCCCGTAGGAGGGATTAGGCCTCAAGTCACCATCACTTCGAAATTATTAAAGAAATACCAGAGTCTTGTATAAAAAAATGACGAATTTAAGACCAAATTGCTTGATGCATACCTTTTATTTCGAAATTAATTTTCCATCGAAGCTTGAAAGTGTCGTTAGTGAATTTGAAATGGGTTCTTACTTACTACTACTGCATCTTTTATTAGTGCTGTCTGCATTACTTACCTGAAAAGATAAAGAAATACTTATAAATTAGTTTATGCGACAATTAAAAGTTAAATTTAGTAAATTAGACGAAAAATTAAACGCGAAATGAAGAACGCGAAAAAGTGATATAAGGATGATTTGTTTAAATTTCAATTTACATTAATTCTTATGATACTTAACTAGCGTCTGGTCGGTCAAACATAAAAATATCAATAATGATTATTTAACCAATTACGACATGTACCTACTTCAAACAAAATAAAGTAATTTCAACCACAGATTAAACAATAACTCAAGCACAAACCAAACGTCAAATAAAAAGTCCCACAAAATTGCACTCATAATGTTGGGCAAAAAGCTAAAATGACTGATGACAATCTTAACACGGCCCTATGTATCATAGCAAGAGTTTATCTCCAGCGCTGGGCTTATCCGGCCGCTGTGGATGAAAAATGTTGAGCAGCTTAGAGTGTAGTTTAAAATTTTATACGATATCTACACTATCTCGATGTAGTGCACTTGTAAAAGTTTTACTTCCTCAGACAGGGGTGGGAAATACGGGATAAATTGGGGATTTTCGGGATATTGCTTTTAATTTTTTTTAGTTAACCTCGAATAACTGAATAGCCAAATATTAATTGTTTGGATTATATATAATTAGAAAATGGAAATTAACGCGAACACGCATTTTACATTAGAATGCCTGATGTTTCAGCTCTGGTTGGATTGGCCGTGGTCGGGTTTCGATTAAATGTTTCAATGTGTGTGTGAGATCTTGTGTGCTTTTGTTTGTTCGGTATAAGCACACTTTTTTATAGATTTTATCAAAACCAGATAGAGCATTTGAATTCTTTTATCTATTACGAAACCGCTAGTTTTCTATGCTTATAAAGTAAGAAGAAATTGCTCAAAATCATCAATTTTATTCAATAACCAAAAAGCACAATTTACCTACATCCGTAAAGTAATTTCCAAAATGCAGTTATTCAAGTTTTTCCCCGTTATCCCGGGACGAGTAAAACACGGAACATCACTACAAAGATACCAGACTCTGATATATTCCAGCGCGATACCAACTTGCGAACTCGGATGCTTCGGATTTCGCCGAATTGTTCCCAATTTTAAAGTAAATAATGTACTTTGATAGATAACGTAACTAGGTGTGTAGATACTTTAGATAGTTTCCCGAGATTGTGTCGAGCTCGCCGACATCACTATTTATTGTAGTTTACTTCTTTAATAGTGTTTTTGTTTTAATTTTATTCTGTATGCATTCGTTTAGTGTGGTTTAAAAGAAGTATCTCACAAAGGCAAGGATAGTAGGGAGGTAAGAGGTTACGGATGATATGAATTAAAGCATTAGTAAGAATTTGTTACATTATTTAATAGTGAAAGTAAACAAAGTTATATACTTTGATCAAAAAGAGGGGTTGTGGAAATCCTAGAAAAAAGTATTTAAAAATATTGTTACATACTAAAACGGAGAAGGAAATCTTTGTAAGGAAAGTGTATTTGAGAATTTCAAAAATTGTTTCAAAGGATTTCAATGTAACCAACTTTCTTTGTTGTATCCTTTTTAGCATTAAGCATCTCATTTAAGGTGAAACTAGTGAAAAATATTTTTTCATAAAATTCGTGTCTCGGCAACTTTTATAACAAGAGCAATACATACAGTCATATGCTAAGAAAAAGCTGTCATATTCCTACTCGATTATCGTTTAGTTTTTAAACTATATATTAAAACATCTTTAACACATAAATAGGACAGTTTTACGACATCGATATTATGTTAGTAATACAATAGTAATAAAATCTAATAACTTTAGTTTTATCCGCTCGTTAAACGTTTGAGTGCTGTATTGAGTGCTAATCATTATTGAACCGAGTCTCACCTGCGGTCTCAAGACATAGACGTCTAGATTCTTGTCTATGTTTTTAAAAATATATATAAAAGAAAAAAAACCGTCGAATAGAAAACCTCCTCCCTTTTTGATGTCGGTTAAAAATAAGAAATATTATAACTAAACTACTGTACAAAATATGAAATGAATTCAATGAATGTATGTTTCGAAAAATAATTATTGCATAGGTTTATAAAGGGATATTTTTTCGTAAGTTTTGGTACTGGTCTATCTATTCGATTTGTTTAATAGTCCATTCGTTACTAAGCCGATAGACGGATTTTAGATATTTAATATTTGCAAGATGGTAATAGGGAACAACTAAAAAAAAAACAACTAACAAAAGTTACTGTATAAAAATTCACGTAAGTTTCTAAATCTCAGACAAAATATGATTAAAATACAAAAAAAAAAACAATTGAAGCAGTTACTTATACAACAATAAACTCATTCGAATAATTTATAACTGAACAAATATGCGAGTATTTCGAATAAATATACCAATTTGGTATAAATATAGCAGTGATATAGTTTGTTATGAATCATTATAATGGCTACTGTCTTATATTAATATCTAGATAACATCTAAATCGTTATATCTGGATGTTTTGAACGTCTGCGGAGTTATTACTGGGAGTTTGAATTATCTTTATGTTTCGAACGCACCGATACATGGCGCAGACAATGTTGAAAACATATTTCTTTTTAGATGAATACGCCTTTAGAAATATTTTGAAATTATACAAAAACTTAATTTTAATGAAAATTACGGTCAGATTTTAAAGTACTTATAAATTATATCAAAATCTTTGTAAGATTTTTTCTAACAACACTTGATACAATGATCGTATTGGGTAGTTCCTTTCCTTAAAATTTATAATTGTATTGCAGACAATATCCACTACAATTTTCCGTCAATGATGAGGTTAAGCTTAATTCTTTGATGCTTTGCTATTTATTCCTAGCAGAAGCAAGTTTTAATATAATTCAGACACCATCTACCTTCACCACCATCACCAACTATAAATCTAAAAATAAATGTCAACAAACTCTGTAAATAGATCATAAGTAAAATACTTGAGGAACACCACACCTGGAGATAACAAAATTTAACATAGTCCCGATCACGAAACAAATTTACGATGCCCACCGTTCGGGCATTTTACAAAGTTCGGCCACTCGCCACAATGGCGGAGGAAGTAACCTCTACTAACGGCGTCGTTACGGCTGCTAACGCCCGTTAACGGCTGTTAACGTACGTTATCTGCGATATAGGGCGGGCGGAAGATCACCTGAGGCCAACACCCCGCCCGCCCTAATGCATCCGCACTTATTTATTCCCCTGTAACAAAACCCGATATGTTTCCGTTGATTTTTATCTTCGGGGCCCCGCGCGACATCGTGGGCCCCGCACAGGTCACTCAGGTGGGCCCCATATTATTGTTTTTCTGGATTTTAAATGTGTTGTAAATGTTTATTGCGCTGTTCCTGCGTGGAAGCGTCTTTAATTAAATTTCATGAGCTTAGAGAATGTGTTTTAATTTTTTGAATTAGCTTTTATGTTTTTTGGATTATTTTTTATACTTTTCTTGTTTACGGATGTTCATGCTGTACGTCTGAAACACATTTTATTGTAGAATAAATGTTTTAATTCTAAAATATCGAGATCAATTGCTGACCAAGATTCCATTAACTTTAGCGATTCTATAACGCGATTTAAGTCATTATTTTTCGCGTCCCTATTTTTTACTACAGTAAAGCTGATATATCACTGATTACTAAATCATCTATTCACACACTTTTCGAAATCCTTTTCCCTGTAAATCTGCTACTACAAGTGTTTCCCTTATATTCAGTAGTTGTGTCCAGCGGGTGATTACGACCACCTCGGCCGATATACATTCAATTAGAGGGACGGAGCGATGCTATCACGCAAGCCTAGTGCCTTTTAATTTCGTGTGTGCTTTTGTTTAATCGTCATACAAACATACGGCTAGATTTTAAATAAGGATGTTTAGTGTTTTAGTAAATTTAATAGTTTCAGTAAGGTCATTTTATTGATATTGATAAATAATGTTTGTGTACAATAATATGCTGAGTGTTTAACGAAATATGTATTGTACATGAAAAATGTTGGCATATTTCAATATGTTCTGTGAATTTACTGCTGAAAACGTCACGTTATTTAAAAAAAAACGAAATAAACGACTTTAATTGCCTAGTTAACTAACGCGGAAGAAATATCATCATTCTTCAAAACACTATTTGTAAAAAAAAAAATGTACTACGTACTTAAAATAAATAAAAAAAAACTATTTGAAAAAAGGAACCCACTGAATAACAACTATTAAAAAAGAATAACACCTAAAAAAGAAATAATGCATTCAAAAAAAGAACACTCTTCGAGCAAAGTTACCAGCGTAAAAAAAAAAGAAAATTCCAAGTAAAAAAAGGTTGTACAACACCGATAGAACAAATAGCTTGCGTACCGACACTCGGTCTAATTAGGATTCAGTGTCGATTGTACATAGCTATGCAAATCACTGATTAACTGGATGTTGCTAGTAGCTGATGATTACCTTGATTAACATATTACTATATGCTTCAGTGTTTTATGAGATAGTGTGAGAAAAAAAGAGAAATTGTTTTTTTTGCCGACTTCAAAAAAAGGAGTAGGTTCTCAATTCAACTGTATGTTTTTAATATTATTTTTAGGGGAAAACCGTTGATATTAGATATGTGTATAAATAAATGAAATAAAGTAAAATTTTGGAATTGTTGTATTAAAATAAATAACATAAATGAGTTGAGTGTGACTGTGTATAAATCATTATTAATTATTAAAAAAAATAAAGCAATATTTTGACAATTTTTTTCTTTGAAATTAAAAATAATTAAAAAATTGTGTGGTTTCTAAGCTTCATAGAAATAGAAAACTATACAAAATTTTATTAAACTTTAAATAGAAAATCAAACTTTACATATTTTTATTTGAAATTAAATTTAATCTCAGATTGAAAACTGAACGTCAAACGTTTGTGTTTAAGTCGAAGTGTTTAAGTCTCCGTGACTTAGCCGCCGCGGAGACGATTATGAAAACTAATTTATTTTTTAATACGTTTATAAGATATTTTAAATATTTGGAGAGCATAAACGGATCGGATTTTAATATTTTATGGCTTAATTTCTATTTTAAAATACGATCGAGAGTTACCTTTTTTCGTGTAGAAGGTTTCTTTTTAAATACTGGGATTATTTGGATGGATTTGGTAGAATTCAGAGCAGACTCGCAAATTAGACTATTGAGGACTTTTTAAATTGAGTTGTTAAAAAAAACATACAAAGTTTTTAAATTATAAAATAATATATAATCTTTGAATTCAGTGCTTGCTAGGATATAATATGGATAAGTACTTAGGAAAAGCCACCAGGAGTAATTCAAAATATACGGCCTTGCCCAGCGTAGTGGACTTTGATCAGTTGGCAAGAAACTCCTGGCCACTAAAACCGTAAATTTGGTACAAAAATTAACCACGAAAATACTCAAATACATAATAATATACAAAATAACCCATCAAACGTTGTTTCTTTAATCCCAAATCACGCGCACAAATTTTGTTCGCTGTAAAATTTTATTGTCGCCTTATCATCACGATGCAGAGCAAATTCTCTTTAATGGCTGCCCCTTCTGACTCAAACGTATCTTGTTTTACTTTCTATATTTCGTAAACTCGTAAATATTACAGCGAACTCATGTGTGGTCACAAAATAAGGTTATCTGTCATTTTTGGCTCATAATTTTTAAGTGTATGGTCAGTGGTCAATCTTGTATAAAAAAAATTACAGAAAAGGAACTGAATATTTCAATTCAATAAAACTAAAGAACTAAGAGAAGCTGTATTTTTTTTTAAAGGAAACTGGATCATTTTAGAAGTATCAAGATGTTCTTTTATAAATATCTGGGCTATAGTCAATGGCTATAGTCCATAATATAAAGCCTGTCTAGCCTGTGTGCCCTTAACCCTCAATTAAATTCTCTAATTTCGAGCACTAAACACAGTTTCAGTCAATAACAGTTTCTTAATTACAAAAATAATAACTAATTTTTGACATGCAATAAAGCTTTCAGCAACAATCACTGCCTTGCGATCCTTATTCAATCTTTTGCAAACGGCCAACCGTCATCTTCCAAAAACCGTATACTTCCGAAACAGTCCTCATAAGTCCACAGCAATCGTCTGCAGCATCCCAAGGCACGCAGTCCTGTTATCAGCGCGATAAAAACCGGCAACTACCGGCGTGACGTGTGGCTGTGCTTGTTCAAACGTCGTTACAGCCTCACTAAATAAATCGTTAGCGCCGCGTGAGCTAACCGCGAGATACGGCACGTAATGCTGAAGATACTTGGTGGACTGGATACGGCGGTCGGTTACAGATCTTTGAAGAATTTGGTTGAGAATTGCTCAGGTTTTGATAGGAAGTAAAGTAATTAGGTAGGTTTCGGACACAACTCAGGTAATTTTCCAGTCTCTTCACTTCATAAAAAACATTGATGAAAAATATTTTATCGATATTTTTCGTGATCAAATCATCATCAACTAACTGCTAGGCTAAAATGCCAAGTCAAAAATGATTTTGAGGATAATGAATAATTGCAATTTTCTATAGTTCTAAATAGTTTAGAAAAGGCTATTGTACGTTTAAAAAAATACACAATTGAAGCCACTTTTAAGACATTATTACCTAACTTCAAAAATGTTACAGCATTTATATTACAACTGTCAGTGAGCGTACTTGAAATCGCAGTCACATCTATGTGTTAAACATCATGGTCCAACCTAAAACCGTCTCAGTTTCCCAAACAAACTAAAACTGGGAATTATTAGTGTTTTTCGTATTGTGACTAACATTGTGTTTGAGTCGTTTGACTAACGTCTGTGGATATACAACGGTATGATTTGCTGTTTTACAACAATACTAAATGTTTTAGCTTTCATTTGATTTCGTATTTTGCTGTTTAATTGGTTAAGCATTGTACTTATTTTGAAGAATTTTTGAAAGGCTTTAAATTGGGTGGATTTCAATGAGGCAAGGGAAGTTTGTAAGGATCGTAGCAAGTGGCGTTCTTTCATCTTTGCCTACACCTATGTGAAAAAGGCGGGGTATTATGTATGTATGTAAAAGTCTGTATGATATTTTATGTAGTTTTAATTTAGATTTAAAGAATTTTCGAGTGCCACATTTTTTGAGGTAGTGTAAGCGACCGAAAGTTAAGATTAATTTGATCAATCATCAAATCAATAACGTACGATAAGGTCTCAAGTTTAATTCTACTTCAATGCATAATTATATTTGCATATCTAATTTCGAGTGAAATATTTAAATAGCAGTCCGGCTATTTCAGTGAACTTCTTGTATGGAACAGAAAAGGCACTGAGAACGATAATAAAATTACTCTTGATAATAAAATTATTAATTTTATTATCAAGAGTAATTTGATGCCACTAAAATTGCAAAGAAATTGAACTTTGAACTAAGACACGGAAACCAACCCAAGTAGTAGTCAACCCTTAAAGTGTAAAATGGGGCCATGTTCCTACTAACCAAACAAAGACGCAGTTTTTATCTAGTATTATTATAAAACGTATACATTAGATGTTATTATAGTTTCTTTGGTTATCTTTGAATGTTAATTGTAATTGTAATGCACCCGCGGGGTACAGTACTGCTGATAATATTGCGCTTTTTGTGTTAGGAGGTAAGCAGGGTGGCAGTAGAATTGAATTACTTGGATTGTGAGAGCTTGTTTACAAAATCTATTACATAAGTAACATCACGCTTACTGGATCCGAAGGTATAGGTAGAGATGAATGAAATAAAACCACGTTTCGCTTTTTACAATGTTTTGCTTAATGTCGTATATCGAGCATGATACCGAATACCCGACAACTCTTTAAAATAAACTAATATCAGTCAGAAAATACTAATAGTACCTACTTTGCTCTTCCCGATAATATAACCTGAGACTTCATGATCAACAGTTGTATACACTACCATCCACACTTTAGAGGAAGTCAACGTTTCTTTACACACACAAAAATCATTATTGTATTTGCACAGTTACATGTGTGTGTAATCAGAATATTCACACACATTGAAATAGCAAGTTTTCACGTATTTAGCTTAATAAAGATAATTGACTAGCAACCAGCTTTGTGGGGGCAAACCACCCTTAAGAGTCACACATGACATAAACCCCTACACAGTACAAACGACTTTCAACCTAACGCTTTAAAAATTAGAATTCAATTTTGTTCAACAGTGATTGCAGTTACGTCGTTTAGTTATTGTGTTGGTTGTTGTAAGTAGAGATTAATGCAAGCTGTTTTAAACTTAATTTGAATGTGTGTTAGGTTTGTTTTTGATGTGTATAATGTGTGTGTGCAATAGATGTTATTGTTTCTCTATTGAAATGTGTTTCTTGAGGTAGTTCGATCATTGTTTTTGAATATGTCTTAAATAAACTATTATAATAACTGTATTTTTTTACCGCACACGTTATTTTCGTAGGTATGAGTCGTATAGATTTTTAAGGAAACTCCAAAAAACCTATCCCTTTTTGGCGCAGTATTTTATTGAATCGGTTTTAGTCTCTATATGTTCTGATAAGAGTGTTTAGTATGCCTCTTTTCACTACGTATGAGAAAAATACATTTAAAAAAAACTATAAACTAAAACTATAAAGTAACAAAAAAAATATTTTGCAACAAAAAGCGCAAATAAAAAATTACAAACAAACAAAAACCATGGCATTTTAAATTAGTTACTAAACTTTTCACAAATATTTACTAACTTCAATTATTGACAAGCAAATTTTATTTAGCACACCGCAAGCAATAAAAAAGTCCCTCAAATCTAACCCTTTCACACACAATGTTTAAATCACAAAAAGCGTCAATATACATCACACGTTAGAAACTTAAAACGGCTGGGGCGGGCAGATAGCGCGATACGCCTGGGCGGGCGCGATAACTAGCCGCCCTGCGACGCAAGACACTGCATCTCGTAGCTGCCGTCCGCCCTACGGACACCAGCTTGTAAGGCTTTGACGGACAGTCCTGGGGTTGAAAAGGGTTGTTGTTGCTTTTTGGGGGTTGGGGATGTACGAATGTGGTTTTTTATGTACTAATGTGATAGTAAAATATTTTAAGATAAATTTTGTTTTTTTATGTATGTACAAGTGTGTTAGTTAAAGATTTCAAAATAAATTGAGGTGAAAAAAAATATAGAGATTTTATAAAATTGATATTTGATTGTGTGTGTACATGGTATTTTTTTTGTGGTTGTTTATTTGTTCATTTCAAATGTTTTTATGCTTAGATTAAAATATAATTTCCAATCACCAAAAAATAAAGAAAAAAGTATTATAAAGTCTACTTCAAAATACAATATTAGTTTATTTTGAATCAGATTTTGAATATGTACTAAATTTCAAGCGTGCAAGATGTATCTGCGATGTTTTTTTTGCCGTTACAAAATTGGTATGATAATAAATATTTTTTCAAAAATACATAAATTTACTAGAAATTCAATAAAGACAAGTTATTAATGCACGATTTTTACATACTACTATTAAGAGTCACACTTAAAACTTCTTTAAAATGAAAATATCCCGAACATAGAGTGCAGAGGGGTTGATGGTCGCCACACACCCCCCTGCAGGGGCGTCCGAGCGAGCGCGGCGACCCGTTATCTTCGCCGAACACCCGCCGTATCAACCGACGTTGTATCTCTCGGGTTTTGTGCACCGTTCTATGAATTTTGATACAGATATGTACTAACCTATGAGCTTTATGTCTGCTTGTCACTACGATTTTCAGAATATAAATGCCCCTTTTTATGGTTGGCAATGATTTGTATCGTTTCTTTTCTAATTTGTATTTAATTTGAAGTGAATTGTTTGACGGTTTATTTTTATTGTATTTTTTTTTGTCATGTAATTATTTTTATTATAATGATACATCGAATTATTATTCATGTCTTTATGTAATAAATAGGCATAGAGTCTTCCACTCAATCTTTTTCTGGGGTATTAAAGATAAGGTACAGTGTCTTCCGATTGACTCTGGTATAATACAATTTAGCCGTATCAGGGGTAGAGTTAATCTTTACGTGTAGTAACTGAATATACAACATATTAAACGTAGATTTTATTTAAGAATATAATAATCATGCATAGATTACATGGAGGTATCGTTTATATACAATTCTAATTAAATAAAATACATATTACTCAAAGACAACGGCTTTTATATTTTAATAACGTTTTTTTTCCTACAGGTAAATGACTTACTTATTTATATGTAACAGAGATATCGACGGAATCCGACTGACGCACTTTGGTCACAAACAACCGAGTTGAAATTGATAATATTAATTTAATAGGTAAGTGTTATATAATGGTATATGTATAACATATTTCCTAGTAAAACACTGTAAAATATGCCTATTTTAATATAAGGATAACTTACTAGTCAATAGTAGTTATTGAAATTTAAAATCACCTATTTTAGTTTGTTCGCCTAGTAAATGTTTGATGATATTACTAGTTAGGTATTTAATTTTATTTATTTTCTATAACTCTGCCAATGTATTCAAGGTCTAACCCCTCCCCCGTTCAGGAGGAGACCCTTGTCCCGCAGAGGGTAACCCAAACCTGTGGGTAAAACAGCGACAAAGTGATAATCGCGCGAGATAGCGATTATTAGTACATATGCGCGATTCAAAATAATCTAATCTCACAATCTCGCTAATACAACTTAACATAACTACACATTTAATTTTAACTATAACTTACGCGAATTAGTTTAAGCACAAAATAATATTTTCACTCTATAATAAATAAACTACTATAAAACTACAATTTTTCTATGAAATATCTCCGAAAAGTGTCAGTAATTCAGTGAAAGTTTGACGGTAACGTTGCAAGCGCTATCGGGGGTGCAACGCTGCGATAACACGACACCGCACGGCGAGTCGCATCGCGATTTGAACAGATAACATGCCGACCGTATCTGAGCTTTAAAGAACGTTGTATGATACGTTTTATTTTGATATAAAATTTGGTATTTATGTAATTTTAACGCTTTACTACACTACTCTTAAGCACCATAGTTCTTTCGGAATGATAAAGAGGAAAGAAAATAGGTATTCTACGTTGCTAGCAAAATGCTGGTTAAAGATAGTTTAAGTTACTTAAAGAAATAATAATAATATATTGAACCCATTTATGTCTCACTGCTGGGCAAGGGTCTCCTCCTGTAATGAGGGAGGGGTTAGGTCTTGAGTCCACCACGCTGGCCAAGTGCGGGTTGGGTTAGGCGATTCGAACAAATGCGCAGTTAAAAGATTTCTTTACAATGTTTTCCTTAAATGTTAAAACAAGTGATAATTATTTATTATACTTTTTCCAAGTAACATCAAAAAGTATATATTATAAATGCCTGTATGTCGGTGTTTTACAGTAGGTATATTTGCTACGGGGAGTGCAAAGGTGTGATAACGAGAACGCACGGGTGCTCGCATCGCGATGTACAAAGATAGTGTCTCTGTAAGTGTGATAATAGGCCGGCCTTATTTGAACACAAACCTTACAAATAATAATATGAATACATTTTTATTTATGTTCTTTACATAGTAGCAAAAATATCAAAAGAAAACTAGGTAAGTTTTGGTTTAAAACCCTACTTAAAACTACCAATCTTTCAGTCTCGTTCTAGCAAATGGAGATGGATAGAGAGACTCCTTGTTAGTAAGGTTTCTGTCTTAGTGAAACATGTTGACTTAAGGGGCATAATTAATATTAGAATAATTGGATTTTGTTTCAAGGAACATTCCAATACTTGCAAGCTTTCATTGCTGCATAGAACCTGTGCCTCGATTCTCTACTACTATCGACTACCGACAACCGAACTGTGCCTCGATTCTCTACTTCTATCGACTACCGACAACCGAACTGTGCCTCGATTCTCTACTTCTATCGACTACCGACAACCGAACTGTCATCGAGAAATTTTGTATGAAAATCTGATCAGCGCCTCTGACGGGTGTCGTAGGAAACATTTTGGCAGTACATTCTAAATGTCAAAATTTCGATAGCTAGCCGGTTGTCGGTAGTCGATAGTGGTACAGAATTGAGGTACTGTCATCGAGAAATTTTGTATGAAAATCTGATCAGCGTCTCTGACGGGTGTCGTAGGAAACATTTTGGCAGTACATTCTAAATGTCAAAATTCGATAGCTAGCCGGTTGTCGGTAGTCGATAATGGTAGAGAATCGAGGTACTGCGCTTTTGTTTCAAAAGTAAAAAAAAAACTCTTTAAAATTCTCCCATAAACAACACATACTATTATTCGTAATAACTTCTATCGTAAGAGCTTATTTAAATGTGGTTATTAATTTTATAACCTAAGTAGTGGACTAGGTTTACGCGAGGGGTGCGGAGAGGGGGGGAGTGCAAGAGCGTTCGGAAGTGGATATTAAATCGTTTTATTAGTCGTCGCCGTCGCGTACTGTGGGGTAAGAGAAGAGAAATTGGCGAGGGTATTTGATAGTTGATGATTGTGTGGCTTTACGTACTCTGAGAAGTTTTTGATGAATTAGTTACCAGCTGTTATGATGAAGATTGTCATGCTGTGTCTTCTTGGCGTATTAAGTTATATATTCTTCCTCTACTCATGTTATGTTTGTTCTTCCAGACATGTCCATATAAATACTTTAGGACTTACTTATCATCATCTGACAATTATCCTATAGGAGTTGGAATTTTCATAAGATATGAATAATATCATAGAAACAGTTTAAGGTGTGCGCTTTCTCTCAGACAAAATCAAACTGCATACCTTAAGATAGTTAAAATAAAATTGTTTAATCCACAATGTCCGGGCATAGGTTTCATATCTGAGTAAGAAAAGATTTTTTTTAACCCAGTACTGTCCCACTGCAGGGCAAACGTCTCCTCCCAAACTAGAGAGGGGTTAGGTCTTGAGTCCATCACTTAGAGCGGTTTGGGGACTGTTTGCATGCTCTCAATAAATGTATTAAATAAATTTAAGGCGTCCATTTCATCACAATGTCTTCCTTTCCTAAACAACAAGAAACAATTAAATAAAAAATACAATAATATAACATGAAATACGAACAGCAGCGGCAAGTGTGGTTCCTACACAACCTTGCAAGACTTATAGCTGTCTCACAGCTCCCATATAAGTCTCCCACTTCCATACCTTGGGCCACACTCCGAGTATGGTGTGAAATATAGGCGAATGGAGCCGGCGTTATCAGGCGGGCGCACGCGGCACTATCGACTCACTGATAACTGTAGATCTGTGTGCGTCATGTAATAGTAGCAGAATACGTTCTGATTTGTTGTACAGGAAATGTTCTAGTAGATAGCAGAAATATGGATGTAAGGTAGCCTTTATGACAGTGGTGAAATAGAGCTTTTTGTTGCTGTGAAGTGTAACTCAGGTGATGATATTTGCACCCCATCTTGCAAAATTGCTGTTGCAGGTGTTCATGATAAATGAATCAGCTATTATATTATTTAGTTCAACCATGCAAAAATATGTGTTTGGAAAATTCTCTTTGAAATGGTTCAAAACAATTGAGTAGAAAAGTTTTTAATATCAATGACTAATCATCAAAACTAACTTATAGTATCTCCGACTCGACGAATAACAGTCCATGGTAAAGTGGCTGTTTTTGATACAGGATGTTGCAAAGACGCTTCCATTCCCAAAGTTTATCTAAAGGGGTGTTCTGTGCTGCCTCTTAAGCTCAAACAATGACTTAATTGTCTTAACCGTTCAATAGACCACATCGATTACGATGCACATCCTAATTTAACCCGTCGAACGCTGTACCTAATGAGACGTGGTATCTACGTCGCTCGGTTGCACATACTATCGCCAAATTGTGTGCACGTACAGCTTGCAGGGTTAACTGGCTTGTGATCCAGCTTCCGATTTGAACAGGTTATATTGGAAATTGAGACCAGAATACCTGCAGGTTCCGGCTTAAATTAAATACTTTTTTTGACCCCTCTCTCTGGGCTTCTGCTATGTAATGTATGGCATATGGGAGGAATTAAATATATTTTTCTCAATATAAAAAATCTTAGAATGAAATTTGTCTAGCTCAAATATTAGTTGATTCTAACATGAATGAAACTAGAAAAATAGAGATTAGATCCAAAAAGTCGACTAAATTAATAATCCCATTTTGCTATAAAAACAGTTTCTAATTCATAAGTTTTGCTATAATAAATTATATTATCTGTTGAAAATCGGAAGCATTCTACACATTTTGACAGATTTTTTAATGCATTTCGTTGTCTCCAATATATTTCATCAAGTTTATAATTTTAGTGCATTTTAGAACACGTGGCGGCAATCAAAAATCTTGATTTGCAAAGAAGATGTTATCATTAAAACCGTTTTTTCTATAAAAGTTGAAAATAAGAGACATTTCGGCTATATTTTACGATGTCCGCCAAGATTATATCGATTGAGCGTATCGGATTACAGTTGATGAAAAAACCGATATATTTTATAGTACATTACGTCCCAATTTGATATATAAAGCCCTCGTTTCTATGTTAATTATGTGTTAAAAATATAATATTGTGTTAGATATTTATTTTTGTGTTACAAATGTAACTTTATATCCTGTTAATGAGTTATTGGAGGAATATATCATAGGCTTACAGATGTATATCTTAATTAATTTACTAGGCCGATGACTTTAGATCATGCGATTGGCAAACTTGTTAAAAATTCCCTTGTTAACGTTTTAGAACATTTTGTTCTTGCTAGTTTCTTTTTTATTTCTTCTTATAGTTATGAATGACTATAAGCATACCTAGTTCAAACACGAAGATCATTCAGAAAACAATTTTTTCTGCATTAGGCTTGCTTCTTGTCTCATGACATTATTTGACTCTCTTTTCGTAAAGATACAGACATACACATATCAAGACAGACGTCATGACTGTCTGTGCTGTGTAGATACGTGTGTTTGTCTTTGCATCGTAGCTCCGAAACAGACGGATCGATTTTAATGCCTCTTAATTTATATTTCGTACAACCAATTGACAACCTTATAAAAGCTGCAAACTACCAATATCAATTGTAAAACATTAAAAAATTCCAACTTACAAAATTTTCCCAGCCAAAAAAAAAGGTATGAGTATAAAGATAGTGACACACAAGTGGGGAGATATAAGGGCGTATTCACGACACAATAAACAGCTACCCACGACGCGACGTTGTCGTGTCACTCGCTAAATATCGCGCGCGTCCGCGAACTATCGCGCCGGAGGATCGCGCGACGCGCGGCCACCCCGCGCGCCGATATCCAGATAAATGCTGACTGTTACACCGATGTGTAACGAATGCTGAATCATTTACTTCTTGTTTGTTGTGAAATTGGGTAAAGTGGCCCGAAAATTCTATTAAATTCTACTACTGTTTGTGGTTAATTGAGACCTATATTCAACAGAGGCTGATTAGATAGATTGTAGTTAATATGCCTCCGGTTTCTGAGTACGTTTAGCGGTAGTTCATTGAATAGATAAACTACCGCTAAATGTATCTCAGAAACCAGGATATAGATACGCATTATAAAGATCATACAATAATGAATAAGCATCAGTAAGATAATTCAGTAGAATAATTAAAAGCTGTGCGCCAGTGGCTTTTGCCTGAGTAGTAAAAATTACCTCCTAATCAACATTCTGTTTCAGTAATACTAAAAACTCTACATCCTATTTAAGTTCAGTTCAGGACTAGAATATTATGTGTGGATTTCTTAGCTGGGCAGTATTCTTTAAAAAAAATATTTTTAGGAACTTCAAGAACGACTTATTCACACATGTAGTTTTGATTTTGGTCACTTTTTAATGATAAAACGTGATTATTTCTTTGGAAAAATCAATTACAGACCTATAAAGTTCGCACTGAACAAAATTTAAAATTTCCCACTACCGTGTAACACGCGGCCGTTAGCACAAAACATCATAACTGCAACTTTAAATTTCAATCTTACATTATTGTTTTAGAGTTCATATTTGTGTGTCCGTAATCTTGTAGTGGAGGGAAGATTTGTCTGTTCGTAGAAGTAAGGCCTCGCCGCACGACCTCAGATAACAACTATGAATATTATATAGGATTTCACTAAACTTGTTTGAAATTGACTAATATGTGAACTTTACGGATTTATGTACGTTTTATCATTTAAAATTGTTGGGTAATATCTTAGAAATTGATTTGAAGATAATCTAGGCAAGCCTATCGGATGTGAATGAAACAAAACCAGTGATGAAAGACTGTAAATAAGTGTGATAGACTTTTCATTGGGACTCTAAAATCTGTATTTGATAGAAATCTAATAAAATAAAATGCGTAGAAATCTATTGTGATGATTTTATGAAACATGGGTTATTAAACAAGATGAAAGACAGCCTAATCTATGTGTTAAATAGCTGTCTAAATTATAGACTTAACGAAAAGCTTCCACCAAAAGATTTTAAACTCTCGCGACTTGTATTCATTTTCAATCGCTTTTAAGACCCGTCGCATTATAATAAAAGGCTTACATTAAACTTTAAAGTTTTACTAATGATTTAACAAAATAAACAAATAGTTTACATCCACATAAAATACCACAAAACATTCGAAAAACATCAAACGACATCACATTTCTACTCCCAATACAAATTAAAACAAATACCGCAATGTAAGTTGTTCATTACGCGCGGGCATAAGGTCGCTGTGTTAATGAGCGTTGATAGCGCGCAATGTACAGCGCACAACGCGATCAGATAGCTGCAACAGGTGTATAATGTGCCCACCGTTTATGTTCTAGCTGGGTCATTAGGAGCGTCACAAGTTTTCAAGAAAATTTCGTTAAAGTGAGAGGTCCGATGTTTCGTCTCCCTCTTTTTAATGTGTTTATTGAATTGTAAACAAGGCCTGTTTTGTAAGGTTTTAAGTTGTAAATTAATAGACATTTTAACCTACGAGATTAATGTATTTAAAGTAGGTTTCTATTAATTTGATTATTGGAGTTTGTTGGAATTTAAATGATCATTTTATTTGACTTATCGCGTTCTCGTTCTAAAGGCTTTTATAGTTTTTGCGAAAGTTGTTTTAGCGATATTCTGTGCTTTTTTATGGTTGAGAAAAATTCTTTTGAATACCATCTTCTCCTAGGAGAGAGAGTGGCCTGTACTGTTTTAGTTATACACTTTCATAAAGCTTTTTTTGCGCTCTAATGACCTTAAATCACTCTATACTTGAATTCAGACTAACTAGATTTAAGACTAACCTAAGAGCCATTGAAACGCGGACGGACTGACGGACGGACATACGCACAAATAGCTAGGGCTAGACGATGCTTTTAGGAACCCAGTTCGAAAAGGACCCTTATAAAAAAAGTCTCAGTTTTTAAAATCAAACAAGATATCGGTTGTCGAAAATGCTATAATAAATATGATTTGTGATATTGTTAGGAACTCTATAAACAACGGACCTTTAAAAAACTCTACAAACTTTTATCAAACGTAAAATCTGTAGGCTGAAACGAATAAATATGTATTTGTTACTAAATAATGGTGGTATGTATAAGTGACAAACATTGTCATCTGTAGTTGCGCCACAGTGGGGCCACGATCGCGCGATACGTGTGACGAACGAGCAAGATATGCGCACGGGCACCGGGTGGCCATATTTATATACTTTATGTACGCAAAATATATAAAAATATCCTACTAATATTATAAATGCGAAAGTTTGTGAGTATTTTTGTTACTCTTTCACGCAAATACTACTGATCTGATTATGATAAAATTTGGTATATAGATAGCTGAAGACCTAGAATAACACATAGGCTACTTTTTATGCCGGAGTTCCCAAGGAATCGGGATTCACACGGGAAGGGTTTTCATGCGGACGAAGTCGCGGGCGGCCTCTAGTATGAAATATTTGTTTTTCAATGCCAGGTAATCAGTAGCGCGATTCTCTACAATTGGAACCATCTAGTATCCACAGTTTGACATTTAAAATGTACAACCAAAATATTTTCTACGACGTCCGCTAGATGCGCTGATCAGATTGTAATAATTTTTTTTTCGATAGCTAGCCGGTTGTCGATAGTTGTAGACAAACGGGCTACTGATGAAATCGATTCGTCGGTTAAGCTACGTTAGTCCGGACATTCCTTGGATAGGTGTTCGTATTTGGCTGCAGATTTTTTGCATGTTTTATAAGCACATAATACATATTAAAAGGAGTTAATTAATTATACCTATTAAGGATATGAAAAAATAAGAGTAAGAGCATTATACTTACCATTATTTCATATTGGTCGAGTGCCACAATGATGACTAGTTTTTACAAATCGAAAACGAGTTCGCGTTCCTTCGCATCGTACTTACTTAATTAACAATCCCTCTTAAGTTATTAATTTTCATTCAATCATAAACGACAACTTCTGATTAACAATAATGAAACCACGAAGGGCGCGCAAAGTCAACACACGCGTGGAATTTTTAATGCTGGCAATTCTTATTAACTGGCCACCCTATCGAAACAATGACGATAAACTCGCGGCAATATTTTAAAATCGATGTTTTTATGAATCGATAATTTGCTCGGTGCGTTTCGGCGCGACGTTTCGCGAGCCTATCGATTCTTATCGCAGTGTCACAACGCTTTGTTTCGATTCGACCCCAACAAGGTCCGTGTTTCGCTTGAAATGTGTTTCTTGCTAACGTACGAACCGATATTATCTCTACCACTATTGCAATTTTATTTTGTCATTGGAAAATTTTATTTCACTTCGATTTTGGGCTCTACTACTTTCGTTATAAGGGTTGGGGTATACTTTTGGTAGTGTTTTGTTGATGTTGTGTGTGTGTATCTGTCCTTTTCATATGCATGCCAAGCCGTCTGGCTTCAGGTGTGTCCGATGGTTAATATTTGATGCTTTCTTGTTCGAGAGAGGTCCCGGGAATGCGGTCTCTTGTCATTATGCCCGATGGTGTAGCGTGTTCGTTACATTTGACGTGTTTTTTCTTTGAAAGAATGCTTGTAGTGTTAATTGATGGTTTGACATTGAACTACAGTGTGGCTCACATTGTTGGAATAATTAGGATAAAAAAAAAATATTGAAAAAATTAAAGGTGTCGTTTTGTAACCTGTTTTCCGCGAAGAGGTCTTATAGGATATACTAGAGTTAATTGTAAAGCATGTTTCGTTAATTGCTTAATAATTTAATTTAGTAATTAAGTAATTTTTACAAATATGTTATTGCATCCGTTGTACAAGTTGATAAAGTTATTGAAGCCATTGCTCAAAATAATCACTTAATTTAAGACTAATTACAAATAAAACTAACATTAATCAATTCATTATTAATGTAATAAAAAAATACATACCGAATTTTTGACGCGACTGAATGAATTTAAAGATCTGATAATTTTAAAGACATATTTTGACAATAATTTAGATTAAAGTTTTGAAAAGAAATCAGACGAAAAATACGATTCTTTATTTGAATCACAATTTTGTGTATAGACAACTTGATCTTTGACCTCAACCAATAAAAAAAAAATTCACAAGAATACAATACAAAAATAGTATAGGTACATTCCCGCTATTTCGTGTTCCTAGTATTTCAATTCTTTCGCGCGGCGTGGGCGACTCCCGGCCAAATAAATAAACCACTATCTTTGCATCTCGAGATACGCAAGATAAAATAGATTTTCGAATAATTTATACGAAACTAGATAGCGAATATTATACGGCAGGAATAAATAAAAATCGAGACAGATGGTTATCGGATGAATGCCGAAATTGGGCGCGTTGTGCGGTCTTCGTCGGGCGATAAGCTTGCGTTGCCTTATGAGGAAAACTTCACTGTACTAGGTAAAGTATTATTATTTCGCTCCTTATTATAAGATACGTGGAAGCGCGTACGTGAACTGTTACATTTTAATCTATTTGATGTATTGAGAAATGAAGTTTTGCAATTTTCTCTTAATGTTCCATCACTGTCTGTGTTAGAGACCCATTGTATATGTCCCTAAAATTGAGTATGTTTCTAAATTCTTATTTACTCGTTTGCGTGACTTAAAAGAAGAAAAATTATTTATAATAAAGAATGTAATTTATTTTTTCAGATTTTTTTTTATATGTTTTTTTTTAAATTGTCTTATAAGGCACTCGCAGATTTCCATACGGCCAGCAGTTAATTTTCTCTGTCATCTCTACACTATTACTATAAGAACTTCTTTGTGCTATTGTATTTATTTTACATCTTGACATTGAATCGGTTTAATAAATAAATATAGGAAGGGGTAGATCATTCATACACGTTGATTGTTGCGATAAGTATGTTTTAAAAAGGTTACAGTTCTTACAATGTGAGTGCACTTGTGTGTGTGCAAGTTAGTATGTGTGCACATGTGTGTGTGCATATATCTGTGTAGATGTGTGCGTATGTGTGTGTAGATGTGTGTGTATTTGTGTGTGTGTGTGTGTGTGTGTGTAGGCGTATCGCGACAGGGATCTTAATTTACAATGGTGTTCTTTATTCAATGGACCTGCCGATGACAGATGTGGCTGATGACTGAAGTATGGAATCGGTACGACTTATATGGGCTTTATGTTGATTTTTAAAAGTTTAGTGGTGTTGTGGGTGGCACTGTATTACTTTGTAGTTTGATAAACTGTAAGAAATTTGGTTTGACATCTTGCATTGGACTAAAGAACACATTATATAATCGTTAGATTCTACTTTTAGTTGTCTATTAGACGCATAACTGTACGGCCTCAGTGAAAATGTTTCCTCTAATTTCGAGGGAAAATCATATCAGCCAACACATAACCTGTCACCTTCCCAGATAACACATTTCCACGCAAAAAGGTAATGCAAAAACGTCCGGCTCTCCCACGGCTAACTAACGTTTAACAAAGATTAATGCAGCCGATATATCATTCGCGACACGGCGAGGTGCGCAAACTTTCAACGATAAACTTTTTAAAGACTCAACTTGCTAGCTTTATATCGTTCTGAAAAATTGTGTATCTGCCCCGTCCTGGGGCGAGGCGATAAAAGAGAAAAAATCTCTCGTAGCTTATTTGTTAAACGAGATATTTGTCATGGGACGCCAACTTTAGTAATTGCTCTCTGGGAGCTCGATTTTTTTTTTGTATTTGGATAGATAATACTGGAGTATACATAGCTTGTTCTATGTAGTTCAGGAAATTTTAACATAAGGATTCGGTTTTCAAAGGCGTATGTTTATATGAAGCCATTCGTATGAGATCACTTAGTATAAAGAGGTAAGTCATAAAACTGATTGAATAAAAAGGCCTCGACTTCTTTGCTTTCTAGAAAACATTAAAACTTGCTATAAACATTGAAACACTATTTTCCTTTAAGCCAGATATTATTATGGTCACCATAGAATGTGTGCAATGGTAAATATAATTAAAATCGGTAAATATCATTTAGATTAGTTTGCAAGTAAGTAATTCGAATTAAATTTATAAAACCAATTCTTATTATTAGCTTTCATAGTGTTTGTGTAAACCGATCAAAATAATATTTCTAACACAACTCTACATTTTAAACACACATCCAAAGCTGATTTTATTAAACTTTTTTACAATTTTTTGCGCGGCACCGCGGATAAATTGTCGCGCGATAAGTCAGGGACTAAGCGAGGTTAATACATTAAAACGGAGTTTAAGCACAGTTCAGGTTAACTTGACGGTGCCTGCGGGCCGGACTCTTGATGGAATGCTTTGACGTAAGAAATGACAGTTGACAGTTGGACGCCATTTTTTTAAGCACAAGTATTGTTGTTTTAAGTCCTGAAGTTTAAAGATTTTGTTTGATATCCTTGAGTAAGTATTTTTATGTAGTTTATGTGTGTAAATACCAATTTTTGAGGAAATTAATGATTTAATTGGAAAAGCGCTGTTATCTAACTGAAACCAACCAGTATTTAAACCCTTTTTTTTTAAAAAAGCCGCCGAAATAAATCACAAAAACCGCCAACTAATTAAAACGAAAAAAAATCAAACGAAAGAAATCCTTTCGTTGGATATCTAAAAATATGAAAATGTATGTAAAGCCGGGCACGGATGGTGCGACTATAAATCGTAGCATCGGTATCGCGTGTCATTAGCCGCAGAAGTAATTGTTCAGATTTGTCTTGCGGACTCCGTAGAGTGGGACGGTTTATCTCGCCTCTTGACAAGATGTGGGCCGGCGAGATTAGCGCTTTTTAAGGGTAGGAATGAGTTGTGGAAAATAAATGGCGTCTCAAACGTATTGATAACGTAAACGTTTGCAGGTTGAAGCGAGAGCCTTTACAATGTACTTGTTCCCTTCTGATTTATGAAATTTGTTGGATATCAGTCTGAGAAGTGAAATTCTACGGAACTTGTTTAACATTAAGATAAACGAACTACGAGTGGTATGGCTAAATAAGACAGGATTTTTTTAGCCATTGTGTTTGCTACTAACAGACTAAATGTTTAAATTATCGTCGCGTCAATTACATTTATCGTTCTCAATATGGCAAGGTAGACTAATTTAAAAAATGTACAGCGCTTTTTGGGCTGGTCATAAAAATTATGTAATGCCGTGAGACAGTAGTTCCACAATAAAAGTATAAATGAAAATACAGATAAAAATTGTATGGACAGCGTCTGTGAAGCTTGTCATAAACATTGATTGAAGACGGTATTCTAAGTAAGAAATACTATCAAAAGAGTAACAAATCTAATTGTAAAGGTTATTTGAACTTGTACTATAGAATTAAATAATTAGACTACACAGTTTCAGATAGAAAATCAGTGAACAGACAATTTCGTAGCTAATAGGGCGGGATTACCGCATTAGCCGGGCGATGTGCGATGTCGCCGATCCGACTGTATCTTACGTGAGCTAATCTACGACTTAACGGACGTTTAGTTAAACCGACGCAATAAAATACAGATTGAGTGTATTGTATTGTATTTTGGTTATGTATTGTAGCAATGTTTAGAAGAAAAGTTAAAGCAACTGGAGTCTAAGATAGATTAGTTTTGATGTCAAATGATGATGTGGATTATTTTAGTATGTCATAAAGATTGTTTATAAGTATCATTATAAATAGGTAATTTAAGGCCTTTCTTGTCCCTCATTCCGAGAGGAGACCATTGTCTTATACTGAGACTAGTAATAATTTGTTTTGTCTGATAATGTAGACACGTTTGCGTCTAACGGATCAAGCCCAAATTAGAATAAGTTTTCTGGAAGTAAACTTTGTAAACAATTCTTAAGGGCTTTAAAACCCAATTTTGCTTAATTTTCAAACATATGACCGTATGTCAGTTGCACTAAATATTAAATCATTTGATATAAGCACAATCGAAATATGCAATACCTAACACCCTTTCCCCATAACGTAAGCACTAACATTAAACGATATGAAACCATTCACACATTACACGAACAAAATTCGCGTTATAAATCAGTCGCCCCCTCAATGCTTAAAGTATTAGTTTTTTTGTATTGCCTGATAATGTACACAGCGTCTTACGATTCAGCTAAGAAATTATTGAATTGATTGAACATTTCCGATGGCAACCTTTAGTAAAGAGTTAGGATATTGATTAATTGGACCTATAGAATATATTCCATTTAGTTTTCAATCAGATTATCGTAAGTGAGTTTTAAAATTGATTTAAAGTTAATGGACATACACCTATAATCACAGTTACAATACCTTGCATTTTTTCCCCCATAGGCAAGGTAGCAACTGACATTAAACATATTTAAACCACACATTACACCAACAAAATAAGCGTCATAAATCAGTGGCCCCCTTACTTAATGTATTAGTAATAAATATTCATATATTTGTAAATAAAACGTATGCTAACGATGTAATGTTTCCTCTATACATCTTATTTGACGTGCGTTAAACACGACTTACTAATGTCTTGTCGTATCTGTCGTATGATGAATGCCCCGCTTTACTTACCTGAAAAGAAAAAATAATTTGTTAATATTTTGTCTGTGGAATAGACTTCATTATATTTAATACAACCTGCTAAAATTCTGAACGCGTGAAAATAATAATCAAAATGAAATAAAAAGTAATTAAGTAGATTGTGAGGTGTATCAAAAGTTTTAAGGTTTGATTCCCGGTTCGAGTAAATGGTAGTAAGAAAATGAATTCTAATACTTTACGTATATAATAGAAACTTATCAAAAGGATCGTGATAGGCATAACTGTGTATATGAAATGTTTATTAATCACGCTCTTTAGTAGTATTAGCCTCCCCTTATAAAAATGTTTGCTACTCTACCCTAATATGCCAATTTTAAAAGGGTATATCTCACGTAAGAAGACGAAAGACATATGCCCTTTTCGAATCCAAATATTAAATTCTCTATCTTTATGTATTTAAAGCTATTTTTTTTACGACAAGCATTCGATAGCTTTCGACCCTGTTTCACACTAGGTATTTATATCTAAAAATACCTACTATATAATTAGCTAATTAAAAATCAAGGTTTTCACAATATTATTCTTAAGAACAAAATAAACCAATGTTATTTAAATTGTATATTTATTTATTTATTCGCGCGAATGAACATATCATTATTTAAGAAAGGAAAACGATTGGTCTGAATTTAAAGAAACTTTTTAGTGATAGAATAACTGTTCTCTAATATTAGGGTAGCCAACCACTTGCGTGTAATATTTAATTAGTATTACTTTAACATGCTTCACAATTTAGACCTTAAGACGGAACATTCGTAGTTGATTTTAAGCCACACGAACGCTTCGATAGGCACATTGTTATAAGGTTTATCTTTGTAAAGAAAGAACCTAATAGAAGAACTAGAACTATATGTTATATTGTATAAATAACTCGTCAAATTGGCACTCTTAAATTATGTAATTTTAGGTTCGCGAATGCTCTCTATTTAAAGTTACATGCGAATGCCAGTGTGTAACGACCTTTCAAATGTCCACACAACGTCAGACCACCTTGTCAAAATAGATGCACAAAAAACAAACAAATTATATAAAAGAGACAGTTTTACATATATTTTAGTGCATTTTCGACATCGTTATCTAAATAGCGGCATAAGCACGTATATAAAGGAAGTGGCGAGAGGGGACGCGTGCCCATCTTGAAAAACTAAACAGTTTTATAAAAAAAGCTTATAAAATATCAATATCCTGCCTCTTATGTTGCACGTGGCAGATCATTTCAAAGATAATTATTTAATACGTTATTTTATTGTTCATTTACTAAACTTTATGATGTTTTAATTTTGTGACCTCCAATTTTATGGGTTGCGAAAATTTTGTTTTTAAAAATGATTGTCAAAGTTTTTTATTGGTCTACTTTTGGTATTGTTTATGGTTTTTGAGATTTTATGGCTCATAATATGACGCAGCAGAAAAGACAGACCAGACAATTCCTGCACTAAGAATTGATCTTGTGTCGCGGGGACTTTTACAAACATGCATACAGCGAACACAAAGCACAACCAGACCCGAAACCACAAGTATTTGTTTCGTGTGGGAATCAAACCCATGACCTCCCAATGCACTGGTAGTGGCGTGTCGACCGCCCCAACCACTGCGCCACGAAAGCTTTATACTGCCATGGTTTCGTTCCTTTGTCCTTGAGACACTTCTCATTACAAAAACCGTATTAATTTACATGCTTAGAGTAACACAAGGGAGTACCCCGATAGTCAAATATTAAGACAATTGCATTAGTAGTTTAAAATATGTACCTTCAACATAAATAAGTCAGTTCTAAGCTACATACTCTTCATACTGTAGTTGATGGCTATAAATATTATGACCTAAGGTTGAGACTGTAATAAGTTGTCGGTAGCTCTTAAGGGTAATGCTTAAGTATACACACAATAAAATATAACACCGTTATGTTTCTGATAATCTATCTATAACGGTACAAAATTAACTGAAGGACAATTTCAATAAATACACGAACACATCACTAAAATCTATACAAAAACAAATAACTCACGGTTATCGATTAGTAATAAATCGAGTCGGAGCCTTTAACGATGTTAAACGAGAGTAGATCGTATCGATTAAACTTTAAGCTATGCAGTATTTTTGAATTTCGGAAATCTATTTTCCTAATCGATTAGTAAATATTCGGGTGGGCCTACGGCTGAGTTGTGCTGACATATTGTAGCCGTCGGTAGCTCGATACACATTCCATTCGAATTCTATTCGATTAGAACTACTATTTTACAGAACTACATTCTTAAATTGGATATCAAATATTTTATTACATTATTATATCAATATATATTTGGCTTGTATCAAATTACTTCGCTACCGTGTGATGTTTAGTACATAAATCAAATTTTATACTAATCAAATATGCAGCGATGATTGAGCAATTTCCATTCGAAATAGATAATAATTTAATAAATTAAATGAATGATAATGGCTGCTGTAATATAATATTTCATTCATAATCTTAAGTTTCATTATTTATTTTATGGTTTGTTTTTAATAATTTCGCTAAAGTTATAAATGATGAAAGAGAAACAGATCGGAGTTGGCCAGGTGTGTGGTATTAGGCTCGTATTACATAATTTAAATAATTGTTAACACTTTTTTCAAATATAATTTGATATATTGACACTTAATTTATAATAGTTCATTATAAAATGGACCTTTAAATTGTTGTTTCTCTATGAATAGGACTTAATGCTGGCCACGTACACGAAATGCTCAAATCAATTGATGCAATTTTATTTTAAGTACCTACCCATTTATAAATTACTTTTGAATGAAAATGACTATAGATTTCTTTCTTAAATATTGTCAAGCCGTCATATCACAGCTCGTGATATATTTATTAATATTAATTTTGATGAAGTAATTTTATGCACTAGTAAAGCACAGGCAACCATTAGTACTATCTTTCTTTGATAAGTACGTGTACAAGTGCCGTAAAAGTAATTGTGAAAGTTTACCTCTTTTCAGTACAATTCTCTTAAGAGAAGATCACGTGTAAGTATATTATAGAGGTACATATCTCTACTTCTTTACCCCTTATATGGCAATTTTTAGCATAAAATTAAAAAAAAATACCACCTTAGTGTGCGAAAATTATTAGTCGGAAAGTCTTACATTTTTTTGACGAATATTCAAGTCATATAGCCACGAATAATACGAAGTTTTTGTCTGATATGGAAATGATTGTCACTTAAAAATGTTTTGTGGTAAACTGGCATTGTTATTAGTCATCACATGGTGTGTCACACCCTTGATAAATATTTGCGTGATGAGTACAAGTATCTGTTCGGAGATTAGTTGTCAATCTATACCTATTTGTACGTAATTTGTAATTTTCTCTCTCGATATCTAGCCGGTTGTCCATAGTAGATTACGCTCCTTATATCACGGTCAACGCGTGATGTTCAACGTTAAAAAGTAATACCCATATGTAATGTAAATAGTGTTTAATTGTTTATTGGTATACGTATAATTCTCAGGTAAAAACAACAGCGTCACTTCATGCGTCTTAAATGTTACATACTTCTAATAAAAGTAAAAAAAAAATGACCGAAATACAAGAATCGTTGTGATTTTATCATCGTCATTCGATATTATAGCTCCATAGATTTTATCAAACGAGTTTGTATGGAAATAACTACGTAGGTGTCAAATTAACCGATCTTTGTGTGAATATTATTAATTTTGAATGTGTTATACGCCCAATTTGAGACAAAATTATAGAAAAAACCAACATCTTGATGCTACAAAATCATTTTGTGCAAGCGTTTTATTACGGAGAAATCGATACGGAAAATCACAATCGATATTCGAGGATTACTAATCGATTAGTGGGACTCTTCGATTGGATTACGGCTGGGAATGTTAATAGTGATGTGTTATGTTACTTTTCTTGTAATGTTCATTGTATCACCCTTTTTATTCCTTTGGGTGTGGGCAGTGTTTATGGTTACGCTGATAGCGATTGAAAGACATTCGTAAACACGTCATGTTGAATTTTAAGCATGTGTAAATCGAGTTGTCGAGGATTTGTAAATAGGCCTAAGACAAGGTGTTAAAGATGTTTTACAAAAAAAACTCGTGTTATGTCTGAATTAAATTAAGTATGTTAATTTTTTTTACTTACATAAATTATGTAGCTGTGCGAAATCAGAAGAGTGGTTTCTTACTAATATCGACTATTGGCTACCGACTAGCCATCGACATATTTTTTAATGAAAATTGATCAGCGGTTCTAGTCGCCTACTGAGGGTTCCATATTTTTCTTTTTGGGGTACGTAACCCTAAATAACATTGATAAATAGCTTAGGTTCTAGACGACTAATATTATAAGAAAATTTGTAATGATGGATGTATGTGTACTCTTTCATAAAAAAAACTACTGGACGGACTTTAATGCAATTTGGTACATTGATAGCTTTTAACTCGAATTACCACATAGGATTTTTACTACGGGAAAACTTTTCACTCAGACGAAGTCAGGACATAAGCTAGTAGTATATACAAGTGAAATTTGGACTTATCTTATATACACGTGTAATGTTTATAATATAACATACATTATAATGTATTGTTGTAGTTGTAGTGAAACGGAGTGCGTTATCAGTGGCTTATCACCCGGTACTAAAGTCAGCCGTATGAAATGGTTCGTTATCGGTAATTAAAAGAACGTTGATTTCACTCGATACGATTGTGAGACTGAAATTGTGTTTGAAATTTACTTTCTGTAGCTCGATTCTCTACTACTATCGACTACCGACAACCGAACTGTCATCGAGAAATTATGTATGAAAATCTGATCAGCGCCTCTGACGGGCGTCGTAGAAACTTTTTTGGCAGTACATTCTAAATGTCAAATGTCGAAAGCTAGCCGGTTGTCGGTAGTCGATAGTGGTAGAGAATCGAGGTACTATTCAGTTTTAAAGACAATAACATCATGCTTTTTATACGCGACGGTGAATAAAATATACCCATTGGCATATTTCGCCGTTTATAGTGATAATTCAATGTAGGCAGGCATTTTTTATATACTGGACTTAATTTAATCAATATAATTATATAAAAGTCTTTCGTTACTGTGTGTGTGAAACTAGTGAGTGTACCTACTTGAGTGTAGTAAATTTAAATTTGGTACAAAGATTCCTTATGAAGTCTAGAAGATCACTAAGAAAAAAATTGTAGTGAAATTCACGCGGGCAAAGCCGCAGGCGAAATAGGAAAAAGTCCAATATAAGCACTATGTCCGACCTAGAAATCGTACCAGAGTCCTTTTGATCAACAGTTGTATACCCTACCGACTGCGCCAAAGAGGCAGTCAAATTTATTTAACAAGGTTTAATAATTATAATTATAATAATTGATATCTTAATGATGTAATATAACAAGTATATAACAGTTATCGTAACAATAACATTACATATCTTGTAATCTGATGTAATTCGTTTTCAGTAGCTATCTACTACTTACACAATCAATCGTAAGAATTGTATGAAATTTATCTTATCACGTTGCTATATTGTTGGTCAACGATCCCACTGTTGGGCAAACACTGATTTGGACATAGTATATGTAGCCAAGAAATTTATGAAATATTTTTTTTAAGATTTGTACTTTAACCTTAAATTTTCAGTAATTAGATAAGAGTAAAATCATGCATTTTTATCTTGATTTGTTTTTGTGTAAAATATTACTATAGTGATTGTAAATATCTGGTTTTTGCCTAAACCCTTCGGGAAAAAGGCGTGATTTTATGTATGTATGATTGTTAATATAGAACCGGCAAATCTGTATATCTCCTAATTTTAATAATTAACTTTAAAGTTACTAACACGCTGCAATGTAGTCACCTAAACTACCATTTCACCTTTTCAAACTGTAACCATGCGAGTCTCTATCGCCACCATAACATAGTTATTGATTGAAAAACAAAACAAACGCGTAACCACTAACGCGCCGGTTATCGTATCGAGAGGGGGGGGTGTGTAGAAGGGAGGGGGTGGACAGATAAGAAAGAAATCGACCTTATCGCTCGCTAGCACGCGAAAATCGACAAAGTGCAGGCTGCGGGCGCTTGGCACCAATGTACACAAACATTTGCCAAACGATTGGCCGTCGCAAATCATTCATGCTGATGTTATAAATGCAAACGTTTGTCTGTCAGTCTTTTACAGCTAAACAACTGCTTCGGTTTTTATGAAATTTCGTATGCAGATCGTTTGAGCTCTAGATTAAATTATGAATTAAATAAAAATTTAACCCATTAATGTTTCACTACTGGGCAAGGGTCTCCTCCCGAAATAAGGGATAGGTCAGGCCTCGAGTCTACTACTTCTTTGACTTTTACCACTTGGGCAAGGGTCTCCTCCCGTAATGAAGGAGGGGTTAGGCCTTGACTTCACCACGCTGGCCAAGGGCTGGTTGGGGACTTTGCATACCTTGAAGAACTGTTCTAAAGAACTCTCAGGCATGTAAGGAAGGAAATCATCAATATGCAAACGACGATTACCTTCACCGTTGGAACAAGTGGTAAAATATAAATTTTAAAGTATAATTTTGGAAATCGCCCATAATTTTGTACAAAGGTCGCCACACAGGCGCCAATAATGTGGAAAAATATTTCCAAAGATTCCTATCTCATTGGTTATTTATCTACATATTGTTTTAAATAAATCCCTGCCATTTTACATATTCAAATTGTTTAACACATAATGCATAATTTATTTCAAATTACAAACACGTGCTATTAATTATTTTAATTTAATAAATAGGAGGATTTAATTTAAAAATAGCGTCAATGATTTTATTTATCAGATTTATGTATCTAACCTTTTTGGTTTATATCTTTATTGAATATTTATTAAGGTATTGGTGCCAATGTTTGATCAAATGTTGGTGACGTTGGCGATGTTATTGGTGATAAGAGCCCGTACATGTGTTATCTATCGCTACTGAAACAATTTTACATTGTGTGATAAAAAAAGAGTTTACGAAATATATTGTTAATATATCTTGTTATCAAAGCAATTAAAGGTTGTTTAATTAACAGTTAAAAAGTCGAAATTTCCAAATTTTTGTTTAGCTTTAAAATAGTGACTATTTGACTGTTATGTAAAATAATTTTACGGACATTGGAACATAAGCTGTAAAGTTAGGCAATCCAAAGCAAAATTAAAAGACCCAATATGATATTTTAAAACAAGACGCTATGATTCATATAATTATCAAGATCAATTCGTTTCAATTAAATGTAGTTTACAAGTATTTTAGTTACTAGCTCCGATTTGGCCACTGTGATTAACTCAAGCCCTATCCCCTGAGAGAGACGACTTAAACCCAACAGTGGGACTGTAATAGGTTTATATCTATTTAATAGTGATTAATTATGGCTCTATTTAAAGGAAAGGGATTCTTTTAATTTGTAAACGATTTAAGTTAAAATAGATACATAATGAAATCACACCTTTTTCACGAAGGGGTAGGCAGAGATTTGAACCGCCACTTGCGTCAATATTTACAAGTTAAAAGAAACTAGAAAATAACATTATATTATTTCATAATGATTAGAACTTCTCAATTTTTTTTTATTTAAATAATTTTAAAATTAAATAATTAATATAATACACAGTCATTTTCATAAAATAATAATTATATTTTTAACAGGAAAAATCTATACAACAACAAACATTTACAGAAAACATTTCAGTAAAAAAAAACCGAAACCACAACTTGAACACACAGTGAGCAAGCCACCGTACAACCAGGACAAAATAATATTTGATATACATCGATAATCTACAAGATACCGAGGTCGTTTATATTCCCTTAACTACTGATAATCATACTAATAGTATAAATGTGAAAGTTTGTGAGAATGTATATTAGGTCGGGGAAAAAGTCTTTTCGCATTATAGTATGTATGAACTTATAATAAAATCTTTTTTCTACACAAAAAACCTCGATATTTGGGTACCTCACGAGCTCACTGAAAAAAACCTAAAGAACTGAGTACTCATTTGTGATTCTTGAAGCCAAACAGATTTTAAATCAAGTTCATACATAATAATAATGCGAAAAGACTTTTCCCCGACCTTATATGTATACATGGATGTTTGTTACTCTTTCACGCAAATACTACAAAATCGATTACGATGAAATTTGGTATGTAGGTAGCTGAAGATCCAGAATAACACATAGGCTACTTTTGATTCCGCAGGTCCCTATGGACCGGGATTTACACGGGAACGGTTTCCACGCGGATGAAGTCGCGGGCAGCCGCTAGTATTTGATAAACATCAATAATCTACGAGATACCGAGGACGTTTCCATGCCCTTAACTACTGATAATTCTAAATAAATCTAAGATACGTGTATTTACAATACTCACTGATAAAAGATAACGGCACTTGGATTTTTATACTTCTGTTTATTGTAGTACTAACGCGTGGTAAATATGTTTAAATACACGTGGCTTTACTCGCATACAAAAAATCATGGTCTGTTATAGCAATTTCGAGGAACATTTTTCAAAAATTATAGCCTGTATTTAATCACATATATACATAATATCACGCCTGTTAAAGCTAAAGGCTTAGGCAGAGATGTAATACAGCCAGGTTTCGCCGTTAACAATTTAATCCTAGATTTTGATTTAGCAAAATTGCTTTCAAATTTGTTTAGTGGTTTAGCTGTAAATGCGTATCACATAGGTACAAAGGTTTTTGCATTGATATATTAAGTAGTACGGGTTTTCCAAGGAATGCGATAAGCTAATGCTAAGCTGAAATGATTTGGAAAATTTAATTTTCATGTTTTATAAGCTGTGTTAATAATATAATCTCACATTTAAGTTTTAATAATAATTTAGTTTATGGAAAACTACTAATTTTTTTACTTGGAACTGATTATCTTTTCAAATTCGTGTCTGGTTGTACTTTGGGACCGTTGTTTGTGTAAAAGTCCCCACAACACAAGAGCAATTCTTATAGAGAGAGTTGTCTTAAAAAAATATAACATACTGTATTGCGCAGATTTGAATACATTTAGCATACAAATAGTTTAAAACATGCAGGACTTTTAACATCGAAAATATTTTCCATGCAGACGAAGTCACATACTTCAATATGTTTTAAAGATAATTCTACCAGCTGTCTAGTTCCTATGTACTACCATATGTGTTAGTTATATACATAGTACATACACATTATGACATGGCATTTTTTAACTGATAACACAATCAAACAGACAAATCATCACAGATTATACATGTTGTCAAATATTATCAACTAATTGTGTTTAATTAGGCATTTAATTAGTGGAAAATATTTAGATGGTAGAAATGGAGATGTTACTAACTTTTTCAGTTTGATAGTTTAGTTAGGTGTTTCAATGCTAATGTATAATAATGTGTTCATATATAAATACGCTTTTTAAGGGCTCTTTGTAGTCCATACAAAATTGAAAAGTTTCAGGCTTGTGCTGAAATGGTCAATTATTATAGAATAGATAGTTCTATAGTCATAAAGTGTTGCGACAATTTTTTAATGTATCGTCAAACAATGACGTTTGCTTTATTCAAAGTTAGTAATCATATTAGTAGCACTACTCAACATTCTCTACATTTTATATATTTGTTATGTAGTGGCATCCCAATTAATATTCAACAACATAATCCCAAAAGACCGTTAAAAACAAAAAACCGTAATAAACAAAAAACCGTATAAAATAAAACAAACCGTAAAACTGGTGTCACCTAACTCACTCACATGTACACTAGTGACGGTATTATTGGCCGACAATCAAACACTCACTAAGTACTTTCGACGAAGCGCAACTCTTATCGGTAAAAAAACCGATAAAAACTTAATCGAGCGCGATTTTTACGATTCCCTTTTTTATCGCGCGACACGCCGGATTACATAGCCGATAGCAATCTGAATTATTGTAGGAGCTGTGTAGATTTTTATCTCAACATACGCGATTGGTATGTAAAAATATTGTTTTTAGTTGATACAAATCTGTTGCGTCATAGATTTGTAAATTGAGTTGCACTGGTATAGGTTGTAAACACACTTCCCACGGTAGTTTTCGGTTTTTCGAATTAATACGGTTCGACGATTCGATTCTTGTAATCGGTGTAGAAGATCTTAATGTAACAGGCCTTTGAATATCACTTTTACATGTGTTAAACCTGTCCGTAATGTTGTAGAAAGAAGTAGTGCGTCGTAGCCTGTTTCTTATTGCGTATTTCCGAATACGCTGCCTTAATTACGAATACGTTTACTAGTTGATATCGTTTACCTAATTTTTGGATGTAAAAGACGCAATGTCTAACTTTATTCATAAAAATTGCGAAAGTCTATCTGAATTTGACGCTATAATAGCCTAAATACTGATCCGATTTGGACCATATTTAGGATAGACATAGTCGAAAACATAGGTCTACCATGACATACAGTTTTTCATTTCAAAATCTACCCCTAGGTAGTAAAACCTGGGGAGGTGGCTTATAGTGCAAGCAAGCCGTGAGTGTCAGCTTGTATCAGAGTAATGTAGTCATCAGTCAGTACACAGTGTGCAATATTTACTTAGTACTTAAGTGCAACCGGCCGTGCACGTGTATAAATAATCGTGATTCTATGTAACAAAGCCTTCTAATTTATTTCGCGTCGCATTGTACGCCATATTAGCTTATCAAAACTCGTGTGACTAGTCTCAAGTAGATAGGAAACTATTATCGGCAAACAATGCCTTCGAAACGTATATAAATTGTACGCGACAAATTGCTTAAGTCTATTTTAATAGATTATGTTATATGCGCTGTAAGTGGGACAGTCGTTAAGACGTTTAGTTGTAGTTATAGGTGGCGCCACTTGCAACACAGGTAACTGTTTTAGTTTATTGTCATGTCACTCAATTTAAAGGGCATGCCTTTTTTGTTTTTGACAAAAGGATTGAGACTTGTATATTTCTGAAAGCTACATATAACTAAGTGATGTTTCAGTTTTCGTATAACAAAGGCTTTGATTACGTTCTAGTAATCACCGTGTAAAATACATATTCATGGCAGGCAATCTATAAGTCATTACACCTCACCTTTAGTAACATAAATGTCAAAATAACAAATAATAACACCTACACTCGACTCAGTCGATACGCAACATTAGTTTAAAAAATTACTCGACGATAGCTAGTGTGGCACACTGGTGCCAAGCTTATCTTGCGGACAAAAGAATTTTTGACGACTGAGCAAACATAATGTCGGCGGATCGCGATCGGAATCTGTTCGGACAGGTGACGTGTGACGATACAGCGGCGAACGTAGAAAAAATACACGTATTTTTATAGAAAAATATTCATTTTAACATCAATTTATTCTATGTTAACGATTTTTTCGAATTAGATTTCTAAAAGTCAAAGGCAAAGAGATTAAAAACGCTCGCCCGGCTCGTGCGGCTTCAATAAAGTGCCTCTCTGAGTGCAAATGTCGCTATCACACGTGCCAGTCGAAAAGTTTTTCAACTCAGTACAGAATGGAGCGGGAAGCTTAGCTTGACGAGAACGACGACAGGTACGTACGTAAATACGTGGATATCTCGTAGCCTGGCGCACACTGATACGTCACTCATGTAAGTTTTCTTCGCGTTTCCGCGAATTATCGAATAGAAGTTGAAATTGGAATTTTTGTGAGCTACTTTTTTTTCTAGCGACCGCACGAGTCGAACATTGTGCGATGTCATTCGATGATATTGTCAGTCAATTTTCGGATGAATTTTTATTAGCACTTATTATCCTTTACTTTTGTGGAAATAGTGCATAATCGAGTGTCACTCATCTTGAGTTTCAATTGGTTTTCAATAAAAGTATTTTGACATTGATGATTTGGAAATGTGAAGGCGTTTATTTTCGACGAAACTTGGTTTTCTGGAGACAGTGATGTCTATATCGCTTTCAGCAACTGTGTTACTTTTTCTTCTTTCATCAAACCTTAATGAGAATTCCTTTGAAAGTCACTCTAGCTAACGTTCATAACAAAAACAAACACCAAAGCGCAACTATTTCAATTGTGAATCCGTTAATTTGCAGTACAACGCCGCGCAATAATAATATGCGATGCGTCGATAATAGAGGCGTCTACTCGATGGACTTTCATTTCCGCGCACACGTCGCACGATAACAAAGAACTGTTGACATATTTAGAACAAGCCTGAAATCGAACTGGCAATGCGGCAGGCCCGACAGCCGTCACCACTGCCAACATTGCCAACTAACGCGAGATTTTAATTTTCGTATCCATCGCCGGTGACGCGCGCTCTTTTGTTGCCAACGTCACAAACCGAATGGCTCCTTCGGATTTTTTTTAAACTGTCAAAGTTGACGTGACGACAGTTTTCGAACTGATTGATTCCGAATTGGAAGTTTCGACAGACGTTCGGTTTTTAAATCCATTTTTACAGTCGCTGATGCTTTTGTTTTTTAAATAATGTGCTCAAGTTAACTCACAATCAACCATCAAGTACCTATCTTTCCTACAGTGCAAATGTTATGAACATTATTACAAAGAAGGCCTTTTAAGCTTTCACCTGCGTTCAAAACTGGACGAAAATTGAAAAATATGAATAGATTTCTGGCATGGCGCGCCTTGTATCGTATCGTTGGTGGCCGTCCACCGTCCGTCACTATCTATATTCCACACGAGCGCTCTCGATACTCGCTTCCTCGATACACCTACTCGATTAAAATAAGAATATTTTAAGGCGCAACACTATTGTGAGGCGAACCTTCCGAGAAAGGTTGTAAGCTGATATCGCATTCAAAAACCTGTGAATACTTGACACGTGTTTACAATGTGTTTGTACACACATTATATACTTAATAATTTATGGAGTTGCTCGCATAAATATGGAAACGGTTGGTTCATTTCTCAAGTAATTAAAACGTCTTGATAATCATCATCAAGTAAGTAATAAGAAAACAGAGCTTAACAAAGAACTTTGATTGAATAATCCTTTACCAGAGAACAGTGACAATCATAAAGCAAAGAACTGCAAACAAGGGTGGGAAACTAAAACAAAGCCGGCGAGACACTTAATCGAAATAGAGGTGCGCAATAATCCAACATGGAGTCTGCAATTCGACTGCAGATGCAATTGTCACAGGCCGGTGGGCTCGCGCCCGCTCCTTCTGTTTTTACTCGATTGCTCGATTACTCTATTCTCGTTTTTCGTCGTGCCCGACTAGCGATACCGTTCGTACACTGAGACCTGTCATATCGCCTTTGTTCGACGTACACCGAAAAAATAGCAAAAAACGAGATAAAAAGTCCTCCCTAGCAAATTGGGCGTCTCTGTTATAAACAACAGAGGTGGAATGTAACGATAGCGAACAATAAATGTCCGATCCGTTTGTATGATGTGAATTTGTTGATTGTTTCGGCTCACCGGTGCTTTGTCACCGGTAGTTTTGGCGCGCTTTCCCAACTGTCACTTTGACATTTCCACTTTTTTTTTCGACATCCTGTCTCGCCTGCCAGCCGTTTAAGGAAAAAGGTTGTGAAACTTAAGGTTAATTAAATTGTGATGGGATGTTGCTTTTGTTATTCTCATTTTGTTTTGCGATGTAACTAAGTTTTGTTTTATTGCCTTAAGGTTCACTTTGCTCAAAGCGCTCTAACTCTGCTTAAATGAAGCCATAAAACAATGAAGTAGTTCCGAGTTTTTGTAAACAGGTTAAATTTTAATAGGTATATTGGGCGGGCCGTTATCTCAGGGAGCCGGGTGGTGTGTAGGGGTGTTCTGGGGGGCAGGGGGTGTTCGATATGAATCACCAGGAGTAATGGCTGCAATATCACGTAGTGCAGTTTGTCAACTGGTTGTAACCTCCCGCAAGCATAGATAATACAGAGATTGTGCTCGCAAGAGATATGCTTGCAGCCGATAGACCAGCCTGAGCTCGGATAAGCCGTTTGAGTAAGCACGTTCAATAGCTTAGTTGAGGTCCAAAAATGGATTTTAGCACAAACAAGTTATGGAAAATGCAGTTTTATTTGAATTGTTAAAGAACTGGTTGCATCTCATGTTTAAGAAAAACAATCATAAGAAGTTCGACGACCTAATGTTGTATGATGTTCCTAAATCGATTATTTTTAACTTGCAAGGTTAATTATCTACCGTCTTATTTAAATAACTCTACGACAGAAATATTATCAAGTTGTACACTTTAAAAATATTTTTCAATCATACTTCTTTTACTATAATGTATTCTTTTACATGTATAGATTATTATAATATAACTTTCAAAAGCAGCCCCACCCTACCAAAAAGCTGCCACAAAAAGATTTCTCCACTTACTGTATCAATAACTCCTCTTTAGGCTTAGAAAGAGCAAGGTTCTGATAGCATCATATTCAAGGGTCATCAGAGCTGGCTTGAAGGGTGTGAGCGCGGCTAATCAACGTTCACCAACCGATCAGTGGAGAGCCCATTCGACAATTAGTATTGCCTTCAGATTGCCACGAGAGGTCTCAAGTTTTGCAATGCGAGACTTTGCGATGTGCATCGAGTTTCTCGATTGCTTTTTTGATCGAGTGACTTTGTATTTTGTGGTAATCGGTTGAAGAAAACAGTTTGTTTTATTTTAGAGATGTTTTTTGCTGTAAGTGAAGTGTAGATTAAGAATTAAATATTTTGTTTGTGATTTAAATTCTTTAGTACTTTAGTAATTGTACGTCACAGAATTGTATTTAGGCTAATATGTGGTGAAAATAAGATAAATTGTTCGTACTCTATGTTTTTTTTTACACAGCGACAGCAGATACTCAAAGGTCTTTAGCAATACCAATTTTTCTTAAATCTAGTTCAAGTGACAGTACTATATTTATTAACAAAATTGAAATTAGTTTTATGAGCTCAAGACTAAACAATTTTATTCATGCAACATTGTGTAGCATTAATAACTAAACTACTTTACCAAAACTTTCTCAAATTATATCTTCCCTGCTAATTAACAATGTCCTTATTAAAACAACGAGCTAAACTTAATTGCTTGTAACATTACAAACACAACATTCAGTGAGTAATCGATAACGCCAGTCGAGTGCTCGATTATATCTCGATTAGATCCTAGAGCTGTGCTTGCGCAACACGACAAATGCTAGGGTATTCTCACGGTATGATACTTAAGTTTTTGTTCAATAAATAGTGGAATTTTGCTGAACAATCTTTATTAAATTAGTTAGTTATAACTGCTTCTGTCGCGGTAGGTCCGACTGCTAGCCATGGGGCCTCGGGTTTGGTTTCCAGGTTGAGCAAACGACTTTTGGTATTTTTTTTATTTATATTAGAAATGACAGAATAAGTAGGTTATAATTCTGTTTAATGTTTATACTATTGCAATTGTATTACTAACACAGTTTAAATTAAAAAAGTATCTCTTTTACTTTCCTTGTGTGTTTTTCTCTACTCCTCGGCGATTTGCAGAGACGTAGCAAAGTGACAGGTACTTACCTGAAAAATAGAGAAATCAAAATGAATAATAGGAAACACAACTATAACACAATTCAACCACAAACTGTTTTTGATTTGACATAAATTAAGAATTTTATTTATTTATCTATACTAATATTACAAAGCTGAAGAGTTTGTTTGTTCGTTTGTCTGTTTGTACGCGCTAATCTCAGGATTAGCGCGATTAGCGATTATTTTTATACTGGTCCGATTTGAAAAATTATTTCAGTGTTACATAGCCCATTTATCAAGGAAGGCTATAGGCTATATAACATCACGCTACGGCCAATAGGAGCAGAGTACCAGTGAAAAATGTTACAAAAACGGGGAAAATTATGATTATCTTATGTGACGCAAGCGAAGTTGCACGAGTCAGCTAGTTTAACATAAATTTAGGAGTTTATAATAGTTAAGTTATAAAATATATAATAAGTTTTAAAAATAATCAACACAATAAATAAACCATAACAATATCGGATAGATATTCCATAACTCATAGTAGTTGAACGTTAACATGTAAATATCCGATGGGCGCAAGAAACGTAATAAATACCAAGTTTACGGGAACAAAGTGCAATGAATCAAAAACAAAACAATGTGATTATCCTCTCGCATTGTAGTACTAGTGGACGGTATAAGGGATGAGAATATGGCGGGTTGGAAACTATGCAACTATGTGTAAGACTCTATTTGAGTATTCAGACTTTTGTTTCAATAAGACTGCTTAGCGGGCGAAAATATGCGACTGTATAATACTTTTTGTTGAAGTCACGATCTCCACTATGTTAAACCAAAAATAACTATGGGAAATATAGCGCTTGAAACTGAGGGGCGATTTGATACTATTTAATTAATTTAGCAACCGTGACCGACGGCTCTGTATGAATTTGAAAGAAGCAAAGGATATTTGTGCGAATTGTAGCAAGTTCCATTCTTTGATCTCTTCCTACCCCTATTTATGTTTTAATATGAAAAATTCACTAGCACCTCTATCGGGTGCCGTAAGAACCAATTTCGAAGTAAAAAAATCGCGATACTAAAAAGTGAAAAACGGATCACTGTGTTTTATTAAATATTAATTATAAAAAAACCGAAGTGAATAAGGTATAATGTACAACCCGTATTTAATTAGATATGAATTATTCAACAATTAAGTTTAAAAGCAGAAAATGTATCAATTTATTCGCAATATTTTCAAGTAAAGTTCTAGGAATGTGTTCAAGAAATATACAGTGGTATTTCAGAGAAAGGAATGTGAGCCTGTACGAGAGTAACAAAATACCTGTCACAAAGTCACGGAGATTTAGAACAGCCTGAGTTCACTTGAAATAGAGACAATGTGTTCTTGGACACGGCCGACGCCATGCGCGCGAATGTTTGTAAAACTACTTAAATATTTATTAGTTTTTGGATAAAAGGAGATGTTTTTGTGCTGAAATATCTACTACTTTTTGACAATTTGCCGTTTATTTGTCGTGATATTTTCTATTTAGTATTTGTTACTAATAAACTGACTTTAGAACTTAATAGCACATTTGAATATTGTTGATATTGATTACTTATAATTTGGCATTCTTTGGGCTCTGCCTACCCCTATGGGAAAAGGCATAATAATATATATGTATGTTTGTTACAAAAGACTGGTATAAAATAGTTAAATAAGTTTATTCCTACTATATTCGTGTATAACTTTACAAGATCTTTTAATTCCACATTTTATTGGAGTATCTTCAGTCTTTTACGTCCCTGCCCCGCTTCAGCTTGTAATTTACATCACGCATAAGTTCGACAAGAGGCGAGCTCAGGAAATGAAGCCGGGCCCGAGAGAGGTGCCGATAAATCCACCGCCACACAAAGAAACTTGCCACTTCTTGCGTCTTTATTCACAAGACAAATTGACTAGTTTTAATTATATGCACGTATTGCATCACTGAGACGAAACGATACTGTTTAATTGGGTTTTTTATTTGTTATATTATTATGCCAAGTTTACAAATTTATCTGTTCATTTTTCTATTTGTTCATTAATGGTGAAGGAAACATCGTGATAAAGTTTTACATGATTGAGAACTTCTTGAAACATTTCTAGACACTTATACGCAGTCCCTAATCTGCACTTTGTCATCGTGGTGAACTCAAGGCCTAATCTCTCCATTTTCTAGAAGGAGACTTTTATCCAGCAACGGGACGGTAATCCGTTTAATGTGTATTAAAGTTGTTGTTTTGTGTATAACCAATTCGTAGTGATCGTGATAGTTAAATATTGAAAATATCTTTAAAATCTAACATGACACATAAGCTCGTAACTGTACTAAATCTATCCATATCCACGCCCATAACAGTACTTCTAAACAATTCAAGTACAAAATAATGAGTAATCTCATTCCGCGCGACATCTCCCAAAACAAATTAAACGTATCGATGGAGCGTAAGCTATTACATCTAATATACTATTTACATACAAAAACGATCACTTATTGTTAACATTTTCAGTTTAAAACGGCATTCAGAAGCATTGTCTCATCTCTTTCAGGAAATTACCACAGTTCTAGCGGGATTATTGCAAAATAAGATATTGTTCAGTCAATCTGTTCATTCGTTCACTCGTTCGTTTCGTTCCCTTCTCACTCCTTTGTTTCCGAATTTGTGAATTTGTTGTGATCCTACGATGTTTCATTTTGTTTTATCTTTACAAGTTCAATCGAATGTAAGTTTTGGATTATTGTTAATGTGTTTGTTTAAAACATTGTGACGATTTGATTAAATGTTTTGTTGGAGATGGAGGTATAATTTAATTATCTCGGGAACTTTGGATCTGCGTGTTTCTATTTCATTGCTTGTGAAATTAATATGGTATTAATTACGCTGGGTGTTTAGTTTGAGCAGTTACTAGGTAAACGACATTATGACGTACGAATACGCAAATCTGATCTGAGTAAGTCAACGTTTTAGACGCATCATTTGTAATGCTTTTAAATATGAATTGATTTCATCATTGCATTGAAACAAACTTACTCTAGTTTTTTTCATTAAACTCAACTTTCATTGCTTTCATTTCACTTTACTTTCACATTTTTACAGCAGTTCAACCTACAAAAAAAGACATCTATGAAAAAAAATATAACTAAAAAGTTTCAATTACAAATCCGCGTGGCGGCGCCACTAGAATGTTTGGTAAAATATTGAATAACATTAGTATTGACGTTGACAAGATGTGGCTCGCAATTTCCTATTCCGTCGGTCTGTCGGTCCGTCCGTCAGTCGACACCGCGTTTATTTATTTCCTCCTAACATTTCATAGTATTTATCTTTGATATCGGACAAGTATGTAAAAAGGGAGGTTTTATATTTCTTTTGGGGTATATTTTAGAATATTTTTTACATGTACGGTAGCTATTTATAATAACTTTGGGTTTAACTTGTGTTCGAAATCCTTAGAGCTTAGTTCAGTTAGACAAAAAGATTATAGGTGTTAGAAAACTTTAAAATCATATAAATGACAAGACAAATTACGATCTGATCTAGATTACAACTATCGATCCAAGCGGGAATCAAACTCAAGTCTCTTTCAAGTCACCGAAAGCACTGAGAGAGACAATTGTCTGATTGATTTGGTAATCATAGAGTTTTTACAACTAACAAATGTACAGCGAGTAGATCCAGGGTTTTGGTTTACACAGCAGTCGAAGTCTGTTCTTCGACTATTCACACAAAACTTAGAACACCTATCAGAACCTAAGAGTGTCCAGACTTGAGTGAACACACAAATAATTAAACACACACATGGTAAGTCGTCGCGTAGAAGATGGGTCAGATATTTCAATCCACCGACGGATATTGGCCGAGTCCGTGACAACGCATACATCTCCGATCGTGGCCCCTTATCGTTATAATACGATCTGTGTGCAATGTAAGTTATGACGGTACGGACTTTATGGACGGATGTTTGCGATTCTAATATATCGCCTTTTTTCAATGTTTGTGAAAGGGTGCCTTCTAAATGTTGAGGTTTTTGATGTTTTTCTGATTTTGTGTTTGAGAGAGTGTAGAGTGTTTTAGTTTAAGACTATGTCCATTTGAATCTGTATCGATCTACCATCTTACCACATATGTCCATTTAAATCAGTTCTTTCTACGCAATTATGATTAAACGTGTTATTTCATAACGGAATCGTCAATCCATTGGTACTATTTGATATATTTATTGACTCTAGTTCAGTGAGAATAACTTGAGGATTTTTTTTGTGAAATATCTAAGCTGTAGGTTAGATCGAAGATTTTGGCATCGGAAAAAGTACCTAAAAAATAACTAACTTTACTTTTTCATATTATTGTCAAAATCACTTTTAAGACCCACAATAACGAAACTTACGTAAGGCATTGCAATAAAGGAGGAATGAAATACCTATATTTTATAATTGTCATATTATAACCCGTACAACCTACTTTTAAAGTGTCAATAATTAAATGCGATCAAAATAATACTGTAGGTACACTACACTCAAATAATTTTAACTTAATATCATAGTAATCAAACAACCTTTGCTCTATAGTTAATCCTTGATAACACATGTATTTATATATAAACATGAATACACTGATATGTATGTCTGTTTGTGCGTGGGACTATCAATATCGGTGAATCATTACTGACTCATGTTATCGACAATCGAAACAAAGTGTATATTTTTCCTTGCATTGTTTTGTGATCGCTTTAAAAGGAATTAAATACAGCTGTTTTCTGTATGTTTCAATTGGATAGGATTATCTAGATAATAATAGAAATAGTAGTAATAAAAAGTTCGTATATAAGAAATAACTTCATTCAATCACTCGCTCTAACGGCGAAGGAAAATATCGTGATGAAACCTTGCAAGCTTAAAATTGTTTACGCATTTCTTGAATATTGCGGAAAACAGAATCATGTACGCCCAGATGTAGCTGTGAGTAAAGTCGCAATTTTCTCCTGCCCTAATGAGAGAGGGGTTAGGCCTTAAGTCCACCACGATGGCCACTGCGGGTTAGGGACTTTGCATACCTTTAAGAAATGTTCTAAAGAACTCTCAGGCATGCAAGGTTGTAATATGATGTTTTCTTTCACTGTTGGAACGAATGGTAATTATTTCTGATACACCTATAACTTTGAAGAGTCGGATAAGAACCCTCAACCACATTTGTGAGTGGCAATCTCTTACCCCCGGTTTTTGAGTACATTTAGCAGTATTTTATCTAGTCAATAGCGTTTTTTTATATGAGTTTTAACGCTATTGAATAGATAAACTACCGTTAAATGTACTTCAGAAACCAGGGGTACGTCTCTTGTTATTACTTATTCTTAGTTCTAGGTAAAGCAGTTCCCGTTGAAGTGTGCTTGTCCATTAGTGCTATTACACGATGTTTAATTATTCTCTTATTGCAGTTCAAGTCACATTCCGATGACACGCACCGTCTGAACACTGTCTAGTCGCTCGGCAATGGCTATCTGCGCGTACGCAACCTGCTTTCGCGCCAACACTTACTTACAACACAAAACGACTTATAAACAATACAAAGAAACACTAGAAATTATACTTTACGAGTTTAAGTTAAGGTTCAATTTAGTTTGACGAGTAAACGGTAAAGTTTAATGAAAAACATACTTAACAGCCAACGTTTTAAAATTGGAATCCATTGGACGAACCAAGTAACGCTTTTTTCGAACACCTTCGATTGATTTTAAACCTTCTTTTACTTATTTTAAGGTATATGTTCGTTTGTTTTGTATAAAGTTTTAATGTTTTAGTTTTAAACATGGCGGTGTCGCAAAAGGCGAGTTCACACGTGCATTGCCTGCGTAATTCTGCGACCGGCGATCGGTAACGGAACCAGATGCGTGTGAGGTGACCTTTTAAATGATTCATTGAGTTATGAAACAGTGGTCGCAGGGAAACAGGTGGCATGTAGTTAATAACTTTTATAATGTGTCAAATTTTTATTGTGAAAGTTGTTGGTGAAATTACTCTGTTTATTTAAGAGGTAGAGCTAATTTTATTCAGACACATTGTTTTAAAGTCGATATACTTCAAAAGAACATGATAGTTATGGGTTGCAACCTCACCTTGTTGAATATACTAGTAAGAATTATGAAATAATATCTGTTTTTCCGAACAAGTTATTGTTTTTAGGGATAAATCGCAGCTTTGCGTGATTTTGGCTGTTAAATAGAGAACTCTATGGAACATATCCCATTTACAACTTATATTTTCAGCTTTTGATGTAAGGTTTTGGGAATACATTTAACTTCTTTTTCATCACACTAAAAAAGATTAGTTTAAGGAATTATGTCATAACTAGCTGACCCGCGCAACTTCGCTTGCGTCCAATAACAGAGAATGGGTGAAATTTTTTCCCGTTTTTGTAACATTTTTTACTGATACGCTGCTCCTTTTGGTCGTAGCGTGATGATATATAGCCTATGTCCTTTCTCGGGTATCAAAATATCTCATGCAAATTGGTTCAGTAGTTTAGGCGTGATTGAGTAGCAGACAGACAGACAGACAGAGTTACTTTCGCATTTATAATATTAGTAAGGATTATGGGATGAAAACGGTATACAAATGTAGTTGAATTTTCTTTGAGTGAAATAAGTTTAAGTTTATCATAACTTTTCTTCACATATTAGTTCTACATTTCCATAGTTATGCAGTTACTATAAAAAGTCGTATTTATCCTCAAATACGTACAATTTACTTGTATTTAACGGCGAGGTGCTAATGGCCGAGTGATAAGCGATAATGCGTTGATAACTACGTGAATACTTCACATTGTTTCTTTGTAGGTTATGTGTAGAAAAACATTGTTTTAGTTATAGTTTTGTAGTAGTTTTCTTTGCTTCAAATTATTTGCTGATTGAATGTCCGCGAGAATCTATGGATAAGAAATTAAGATTGCAATAAATTGATATAGTAAAGGTGTGGGTTCGAATTCCAGGCAATACTTTTAAGACGTAAATCTACTTCATACACAAGTCAAAGAGTTACTGGATAGGTTACCTACATATGTAACATTATTAATTATAATAAAATAGTTTAATTAACAATTACAGTAATCTTAAAAAACTATAATGCTTTTTATTTAGTAAATTCATAGTCGAAACTAACTCTATCATCATCAGAATCAACAATGGAAGTTTACAGAATCAACAATCTTAGTTTATCACAGAATGTTTTCATTCAGCTCCTATTATAAAACACCATATGCAAATTTTAAGTTAATAAAATGATATTCAATCACTATAACACCAACAAACTATAACAAAATAAAACTAATTTCCTTTAAACTAATTAAATTGTCAACAGTTAACCAACTATCTCTCAATAAATAACACAAACTATTAGTTTTCAAACTAAACATTTAAAAGCAAGTTTCAATTATTTTTCCCTCAATACATAGCGATACTCCGGCTATAACTCAAATGTTCTAGCCATTCTAACTTTTCACAATGCATAAGGAAGGGACAATAATTTTAATTGGCACACAATAAAATATGGCGAGCCAGTCGTATCGATTACGTGGGACTCTCGATTCTGTTAGTGATGCGACGCAAGTCGACAGTTGCTGTTTTTAGTCGATTTTTTAAACTTATATTTAGAGCTGACATTTCCATCATCATATTATTATATTTAAGTGTCTCGATTACCGGATGTTAATAGTTAAACCGGTATGAGTTTAATTTATATTAAATATCAGTTAAAGCAACCACTTAAAACGTCAAAGACTGTTAGAAGGCGGTCAATATTTAACCTTAAGTAATATCACGCCATTATATCAAATGTCATTTTATTTTATTTATATATAATAAAGTACAGTAATATAGTGTGAAGCAGCTATTTAAAAAAATCAATGTCACATTCAAAATACTTTAAAATTATCAAACATATGCTTTTAATAAAATAATTCCTATTCCGTGATATCAAAATAACCAATAAATTATGTTAGTGAAGAAATGCCGACGGCACTTTAATTCTTTTATTCGATTTATTTAGTCGTATCGATTACACGCTGTTAAACTGTCGACAGTTATTGCTAGTGATGTCCCAATGTTGACAGTTTTAGTCGATTATTTTTATTAAAATGTTTTTATGTTGATAAATAAATAACATCATAAACGTAAACAACTAAAGATACAATAAAAAAATTGATCGCAATCACAAATTTTTAACAAAAAAAGCTCAAAAACAAATTAAATTCTTAATGACACGTATTAATCATTAATAATTGTAATTTTAAAATAAAATGTAATGAAAGTCAATATTTATTAAGAATATAATGTTTAAAAGTAAAAAATATTTCGCGTCGGGTTAGCGTGCGCGCGCTGCGATGGTAGAGGCGATTGCGTTTGCGCAGGTGCGACCACAATCGGCATATTCGTGACATTATAATTGTACCGCATGCCTCATTCCAGCTCCCTTAATTTATACCTAATAGAGAGATAATCTTATACTTTTTCAACACGTCTCATTTACATTTTAAGCCTTTATCTTTGGGTACAGTCGGGTGTAGCTGTTTTATGATTGTATTATTCACTGCTGATGTTGTTTTTCTTTGCGGGGTTCGTGCTATTTGTTTTTACGGTGATATATACGTAACGGAATTTGGTAGGGTTTTGTTATAAATCTGGTTTTGAGGAAAGCGTGGGTGGAGATTTTTTTTTTGATGGAAATAAGTTGAGAAAAATAAAAAGGGTCTTTACAGTTTTGAATGGACTGAAGTTTAGTCCCTCTATCAGTAACTGTGTCCAGTAGTGGGAAAGTAATGGGTTATTGTTCCAATGTCACGGGTTTTCGATTGTTAAGACGGCTTAACACTGTCAAGTATAGTAGTATTGCTGTTTTCCATAAAAGAACGACATCAACGCGCTAATAGTTAAATTAATAATTTGATTATGATAAAACTAGGCATATAAATTTTATTATGTAATACAATAATATGGTTAAATGCAAAATGTTAGGCTCAGTGCACATCTCAACTTAAATTATAATTAGTGAATTATTATGCAAAAAAACAGCGATGATGTTTTAATTGACATTAAACGAAAATTTACGATCCAAATTAGCCTTAATGCGTGACGTTAGTCTATAAAATACAAGGTCAAGTTTTGTATTTATTTTAAAGAGGAAGTACTTAAATACATACGTACAAACGTACATACATACAAACATACAGACATACAGACATACGTACATACAGGCGTAACATACATACACATAATAATATAGACATACATAACACCAAGCCTGTTATATCCGAAGATACAAGCAGAGGTCCATGAAAATACGTGTTTTTTTCGTCTCGCCATTACTTATTTTTTATTTATTTACTACCACCTTACACTAATATATCTACTACACATGGAATATATAGGTACTTATATACATCCCATGTAGTATGTAGTACTGGGAGAGCTACCATTTACTGTAGACTACCAAATTCCGGCTACAGCAAAAGCTACTATAGAGAATATTCCATCAGAAATAAGAAAATCCAATAACGGACTCAAACCTCAGACCTTGCGATCAGCTGTCGTATAACCAGACAGAATTACGCAGGAAATAATAAAAAGATTTATTATAATTCGTTTTTAAGTGAAACTTATCTAAAATATCTTTATTTATCAACTAAATATTACCAGACTGACCGGTACATAAAGAAAAGTTTATAGTAAAAATTTTAAGTAAATACGCCAATTTTACTACTGATATAGATAAAATAATGATAATTTGCATATCTAAAGTAATTAATTCTAATTAAATTATAGTTGAAAGCCGCCATTATGGATCGTGACGTATTATTCCGTTGAGTATTATTTTATTGTGAATGTGTTTTTTGAACTAAAGTGTGATGTAATATTGGTATCGTTCTGCTAAACTCTATTTGGTTAGTGTAGGCGTATTTTTAGTATTATATTAATTGATTTCAAATTAAGTTATTGGATTGACTCAGGTCAAAATAGATGAATGTACCCGTGAAGAGTACAAAGTCCTACAGATTTTTTACATTGGTAAAAACTGTTAATTACAAAATGCAATAAAAAATAATTTTATGAATCACTTATTCGTCTTTTCTCTTGTTTTTTGATCAGTTACAGTTAGACCTCATATTAAAGGTCAATGACCTTTATTCAAAAAAATTCAACGCCGTCTGTCTCCCGCTGCTATGCAAAGACAACCTTTCCTCCTCTAAATTTCTAATCTCTTTTAAATTTCATATTAATAAAGTTAAATTATATTTAAATTGCGCATTTTCCCTCCGACTGTCCCTCTCCTCCCGGGGTGGGGGGTACAATAATGATATTGCGGTCCGCGATCGCAAGCGGCGATAGCTCCGCTCGCCGATAGATCGACTCACGCGCACCTTAACGTTTATATTTCACTCCGGCAGAGGGCGTGAGTGTTGCACTTGTAAACTCGCACGATTTAATTGGCGAAATCGCCGCGGTTTTAGAGAATTGTTCAATGTTTTCTGTTTTATGTTTTTTTGTTTCGAATTGATGGGAAGTGTCTGCTTTGGTTTTGTGCTTTGAAAAACATGTTCCTGTAACTTAGCTAAGAATGTTTTTGTTTCTAGATTTTAAAATACAATCTAAGTAATGTTAGAATTTGGATTTTGAACGTTTAATTGAAATCTGGACAGTGATTTTGAATACCTTTGCTGGGTTTAGAAATGAAGGCAGAGGAGCTTTACAATCTCTATTACCTAACTCATGCATTGAAATGGCAGATTATAACTTAACCTTTTAAAGTTTTGAAATCACCATAACGGGATATGATAGGCCATTCACTGGCAAACCAATTGTAGAGCAAGGAATCGAAAAGAATACCTAATAATAAAAATAAAATCTAAAATATAAATTTGAAGCTTTTCTTAGTCACACACACAACTAAGGCCGTACACAGACAATTGTCTCTGAAACTTTTAAAGGAAATAAAGGCCGCACCAGACTGTACGACTGCGACTAATCCGCGACAGGCCCACCTATGAGTCGCATCGTATCTAGCAATAAGCGTTGCTCGCGTGCTCAATAAATCTAACCGAGACGTGCGTACAAATTGGCGCGATCGCATCGGGACGTTGTCTCAACCGCCTTGTTAACGCTTTCGCGAGATTCGCCTTCGATTTTATTGTCGCACCTACGTCGCCGTCGTGAGTGCGCCCACGACTTGTCGCGTATAAAGTTGTCGCAATAAAATAGTGCTTTAATTCTTAAGGTTAGTTGATGCTGAATTGCAGATGTTATCTCAAGTGTTGGTTATAAAATGTGGTGTATGGTCGTGTTAGATGTTTGTGGATGTAGTGTTTCAGTGAAAGAGTAGAACAATTTAAGGGAATGTTATATGACGAAAACGTTAGATGATTTAATAGGAAAGTTGACAATAAGGAAATTATTTTTTGCTGTTATTCTCTTACTTAGATATTTTTGTATATTATGACGCTCAAAATACCTCAAATTCTGGTTAAGTATTTGAGGCATATATTGTGTTTTTTTATTTTTTGAAAAATGTGAAATTATGACAGCCGGTATTACCATTCGCCTTTTGTTAGTGGTCAAGAGTACAAAATTAAATAACACAGTTATCACTTTTAGAAGTTACGTTTGTATTACGCTGGCTTCCGTGGCAACGTGGTTCAGGTTCGATTCCCAAAAGGAAGAATTATTTGTGAAAAAAAGTAACAGTTGTGTGGAGGTTAGATTAAAAAACCGTGATGAAACCTAGCATGCCCGGGATTCTTCAAATTATTTGCACTTTTCGTACAGATTTTTATAACAGACATACCTTTTTATAAATTGTAAATAGCAATTTACATGAACAAAGTTAAAGCTGAAACAAAACACACAGCCAGCTTACCCCCATTCACAATAGCGTAATGTTTCACGATAAGGCCGGCGACGTTTCCGCGAGCGATTCGATAACGAAGCGATAACGATACGACACTGAACGTGTGTTGTAGTAATTAAGTATACTTTTTAGCTTTTTCATATTTTTGTTTCGTGTTCCAAATTTTTTGAACAAATGTGTAGGTTATGTAATGTTACGTCGATGATTTTGAAAGGTAAGCAGAAATGACGATAGCCAAAGAGTATTTCGATGATAATCTGTATATTTTACGTTAAATCCATTATTATTACACAGTTTCTGAAATACTACCTGTATCAGTTGTTAAGCTACGAATTACGCTAAAGTTAGATTAAAAGAATCTTGTATTTATAATGAAAAGTCGCGAAAGGGTTCATTGAACTCAAAAGACATTCCCTAAGAGGTCGATAATGTTACACATTAATGATTTAGCAGGGGGTATGTGAGTTCCTTTGGTCTCTGCTTATCTCTTTGGGAAAGAGGCTTGATGTTATAAATGTATGAATGTATGTGAGTTATTGGTATTGTAGCAACTTAAATTACTCTGGTAGCTATTTTGGGAACCGTTTGTCTATTTGACATTTAGTTCTGTCAAAATCTGTCCATGCATAGAATTTATATCAAGATATTATACCATATTTTCATTCATAATTTATTCAATTTTGCATTCAGAGTCCCGTGTCATTCATCGCAACCCACGATGCGCCAGTCACTTGTCACATCCGGGTCGAAAATACAAGCGAATATCGCCTTAGCGAAAACGAAAATCGCCACACTTGGAAGCGAATTTCCATTTTGATTATTTTACATATTTAATTTGCGTATTTTATCAGTCGATTTCTGATAGTTAATTCATATTAATGGAATGATTTTTATCTGGCACGAACGTATAAATCTAACAAGTGTCTTTTAAATCTTTTAATTTGCTTTTTATATTGTCTATTACTGAAATCTTGTTTTTATCTGATTGCGAAATAAATTAACAGATTTGCATTTAAGTTTTTTAGTTAATCATGCATGCGATAAATGACAAAATCAATTAATAAGTCTGTATGATACGATCATACATACATACATACATACATGGCGTATGTTGGCCACTTATGCTTTGATTTATATTTTGGTTGCTCTTATTTGCATGATATTGGAAGTTTATAAAACAGTCGCAGTGTTAATTTATCTTAAGAAGAATGAAGTAAATTGCTAGGGAAAAACGCAATTGTTAAAATTTTAAGACGAATTGAATTATAATTGTGTTAATAACACTTTTTACTCCTTTTAGAAGTCTAGGAGAAAGTCAAACATAAAAAAAAAACATTGGGGCAAGAATATTAGGAAAATTATATATTTTTATGGAAACTTTTCTTTGAACTATAAGTAAGTAACAAGTGTGTTTTATTGTTACAGGTAATACGACAATATGTATGGAAATAAAATTAAACAAGGGAAGTTTGTAAATATTGCAGCAAGTGGCGTTCTTTGATCTACACCCCATTGGAAAAAGGCGTGATATTACGTATGTATGTAATTTTCTTACTTCTGGGAATGGATTCTTCTACTTATAGGGTAAAAGTTAAAGTTATATACAGGTTTCAATAGATGAGCGTTGTGTTCTAATCCGACAATTATGCCTTAAACGTTCAATTTTCTAACTACAGGGTAACTGAAGTCATAACGTTACATTTGCCTGACAAACGTCACACATATTTGATAGGATAATCTGCAACTAGTCGACATAGGGGCAAAGTTATCAGAACATCGGATACCGCCCGTATGCTGGCGTTAGATAAAAAAACAATTATACTACATTATTGTGTCTGTTTGTCTGTCTCGTAAGTCGCTGATAAGCATCTACTGTTGTACTTTTAAAGTTATGTTTTGTCTTCGTAACTAAATAGTTTTGGGGAGTGTGAACTGGCATTATTCTTAAGTAGACATGAAAATTTGTGTTGATTGTAAATGTATATAATGACAATAATAACTGTAATTTTTCCATCGTTGATTAACTTCATTTGATTAATTACTTTGACATTTTGACAGACAATATATTTTTATATGTGTGTGTGTATATAATATAATCGGCCAATAAGAATTTTACTTACTTTACTACATTGTAAAGTGACAGTTATTGATGTACAGGTATTAATGTATGGAGTAAATTTCACAGTTATTTTTCCACACAACCTGCTAATTGATTCCAATTAAGTTTCAATTTACAACAAAACACCTGTAACTAAAAAAAAATCTTCATAAAACTTATAAATATCCCGTCAGCGTAAACCTATTATAAAAAGTCATTAAAACTAGATTGTTGCAGGCGATTACGGACAAAAAACGCCTTTGAAAGATACAGGCATGTTGCGCGGTATCGCGGGAAGCGATCACACTGTATCGCTTGGCGAAATCGCGCCGCGATCGAGAGAGTTTTCGGCGATAAGACACCCCACTGCACCCCGCTACACCCCAATGGGGTGATACGGACGCCTTTTAAGTGTATGTTAGTTGGGTGTTTGGACTATGAGTGAAGTGGGCTTATTTGAGTGTTGTAATTATTTAAATTAGTATGAGGTTTTGTGCCATCCTCTTTTGTCCTATTTGAAATGGTGTCGATAGTCATTTGTTATTATAATATTATGATCTACTAGCTGACCCGCGCAACTTCGCTTGCGTCACATAAGAGAGATAGGTCAAAATTTTCCCCGTTTTTGTAACATTTTTAACTGGTACTCTGCTTCTATTGGTAGTAGCGTGATAATATATAGCCTATAACCTTCCTCGATAAATGGACTATCTAACACTGAAAGAATTTTTCAAATCGGACCAGTAGTTCCTGAGATTAGCGCGTTCAAACAAACAAACAAACAAACAAACAAACTCTTCAGCTTTATAATATTAGTATTAATATTTTAAATAATTGTGTTTTGGTGTGTACAACACAACTGCGATAATGAATGGCATGAGCTTCTTTTTTAATGAAGGAGGTAACTCTGCTTCTCTAAAAAAAGAGGCTCTTCAAACTGGTCAAGTGCCGCAAATCCTTTCTAGTACCGAGCACAGACTTTATTGACGTTTTAAAATAGTACAAAAATATTAGATTCAATAGTAATTTTGAAGCTTATTTTCACATTAAATATTGTATTTATAAAGGCAAAATAAATCTAGCGTTCAACTAAAACATTTACTAACTATATAAAATCATATACATACAGTTATATACACATATCTAGTCACTAAATCAAAGATGATATGATAACATTCTGTTCAGTAATTACAGAGCCCCCCTCACACCGTTGCGTCGGTGTTATCACGATCCGAGCGTCGCCGCGTTATCGGGCGCCCGCTCTCCATCTTAGATAACAATCCGGTGTAATAAATGGAAGGTGGATTGGAGCGTGACGGTGTGATACGCGGACGTGTGGCTGCGAGCTTTTTTGTTCGGTGGTATTTTAAAACGTGTGTTTTCAAATTGTGTGATAGTTTTTGATGAAATAGTTAATTGTTACTGTAGGTACAAGTGTATACTGTGCCTAGTGATTTCTTTGTTGGTAATGCTTTAAGAACTTTAATGAAGTAACACCTAAGTAGATTTTAAAATTTGTTTAGGAATAAATATAGAGAGGTTTTTAAAAACTACTTTAGTTTAAATATAATAAAAAATGCTTATAATATTAGTGAATCTAGAGGGCATTAGTTACTTAATTAGTATTGTCTAAATTTCAAAGTTTTATTGACTGAGTTACCCATGATTTACTATGAACGAAAACTAAACTTTAAAAAAGACTTTAAAGCCACAGATTCCCCATAATCAAACCATCAAAAACATCCAACAAACTTATCACTAAAAAAAGCTTTAAATAAAAAGAAAACAGTACCACGAAACAATAACTCACGACAAAACAGCAACTTTCACAGTTCCGTCAGTCGGCACCGAACCGGCGACCTTTGGATCGCCCCGCCCCTCGCGACTGAATCAATTAGCGTGCGCGTGAGCCGGCCGGCCCACACCGCATAAATCGATGCTAAACGAGATCCACCAAATATCACATTAAAATATATTCGACTGAGTAGAGTGACACTTTCGTGGTCTGTTTTATAACTTCTTAACGGATAGACTATCTATCAGTTAAGTCTATCCGTAACTTATTAAACATCGGCTATCAAATAGTCATAGATTTTTTTAAAGATATTAGCGAGGTCTTATACCTACTAGTAATATTCAAATTGCAAAAATGTAGTTGTATACACATATTTTATAACATAGCAAACAATACCTGGATTTAAAGCATAAAGTATGCTTTAAATTCTCGTAATTTTTTTACACAGAAGTAAGTCATTTAAATAAGTTTTTATTTATAGTATCAAGCCTGTTATATCCGAAGGTATAGGCATATTATAACATACGCGTTTTGCCATTTACATTTTTTTGTTTTTGGAGGAATATGGTTTCTTTTTATCTGTAACATCAAGATTAATATATTTTAATATATTTTTCTTTGTTCAAGATGTCTAGTATTATTTTCAACTACAACGTGAACATATTTAAAATGAACAATAGAAAATATTTACAAATTTCAGATACAAATCAAAAGAATAATAAAATAATACCTATCTGTCTGGTTTTTAACCAAATGCAATTGCTATGAAATTACATCAGTCATTTTTATGCATAATAGCACGGAAACGAGATTAACTCTATATTTTTGCAACCAATCCTACCAATACTATAAACTAATAAACTATAATATTATACATGCGAAAGTTTGTGAGTATATTAAATGTTTGTTACTCTTTCACGCAAATACTACTTAATCGATTACGATGAAATTTGGTATGTAGGTAGCTGAAGACCCAGTATAACACATAGACTACTTTTTATCCCGGAGTTCCCGAGCGATCGGGATTAGCACGGGAAGAGTTTCCGGACGAAGTCGCGGGCGGCCTCTAGTATTGCAATAATCTTTTTTAAAATCAGTAATACAATCTAGATACGACGATCTTTCGATGGACTACGACCGTGACGGATGAATTAAAAAACAAAGAAATTATACAGATTATAATCACACATATTACACACAGACAGACAGTTATTACGGTGATTTTTATCTATTTCATTAATTGCAAACTAAAAACTCACATGTTTTTAGTTAATTTAGTTTTTTCTTTTGGCTGTATGAAGTTTGACGTTTGCTGTTTTAACTATCAAATTGTTAGAAGTGTGTTTTAAATGTCATCTTTGACACTAGAGAGGTGAGAGGCGTAAGGCACTACGCTAACTAGTTTTCTTATATGTGATTCTTATAGGTACTCAATTTACTTAGCCTCTAACTGTTCCACTCTCCGTTCCCACTGTTGGGCAACGTTTGTTTTGGTTTTTGTTGTGTCTATTTGTAAAGCCAAAAGAACAATAAACAAAAAAGTGGTATAACTGACACTGAATCTAAATTTTCACCCATCAAAAAATAATAGTAGTCAAACATTTTTGTACCATAGACCTTCAAGGTGGTTAAAATAACAGATCAGATAGATAAGCGCAGCGCAGCGGTGTAGATTATAAGCCGATGATAACGGCTTCGATTCCCCGGCAAGCCGATGTTTTCCGTAGATAACTTGCATTTCGGATGAAAAAATAATGTTTTAATTTTAAACAATCGAGCTTTGTTAAAGACGTTGGTCTATAAAAGTTTTTTTTGGCTTGTAGAAGTGGGTATTAGAAATAATAATCACCTGCTCTAATGTTAAATGCAATTGTGATGGAACTTTAAATGCCTGAGAGTTGTATAAAACTACAAATTTTTAAAGGGATACGCGTTACCTAGCCCGTATTTGGCTAGCGTGATGGACTCAAGGTTTAACTCCTCCCACATTCCTGAAGAACATGTTTGCTGAGCAATGGGATACATTTAATTTAATATATTTTTTGGGTATGTACGGTCAAACTGTCAACGGTCTGAGGTCAATGACCTCTGTGACTGATAGTAAGTAATAAAATGTCGACCCAAAATACTATTATACAAGTCTAATAACAAATTAATTATAAATAATGTTTTTTCAAAATGCCGTCGGTTCATTTAATTTTATTTTATAATATTTTAATATTCACTTTTCATACTAATATTTCCTTCTCAATTAGTGATGTACAAGTCTTAGATACCGATAGACAAGCAACTGTTATCGTAAGATCGAAATAACGGTCCCGTTATTAATTTATTCATAACTTTGCAATTACATAGTAATTAGAGTTTAATAGTACTTGCCAATATCATAAATTGCGTATTGTGAGGGTAAATAGAAAAATCTTTGCATTTTAAAAAGATGGAAACATTGTTATGCGTTCCAGCTTATTATTTTCCCTAACTTTTTCTATAAAGAAGCGACAAATGATTTGATAGGATTTTATTAATCCATTACTGTCCCACTGCTGGGCAATGGTCTCCTTCATAATTGAGAAGGTGTTAGGTCTTGAGTCCACCACACTGGCTATGTGTGGGTTAGTGACTTTGCATACCCTTAACAAATGCGTTAAACAATTTCTAGGCATCCACGGTTGCAGCAGAATGTTTTCCTTTACCGGAGCAAGCAAAAACATATTTGTGATGTACAAATAACTTCGATAACTCATTGGTCTGTTGCCTCAAGTTCAAATAGATATATTTAACCAAATAACGGTTACAACAAGTTATCGATAAATAGTTCTGGGAAAGCCCATGTGTATAAATTTTAAATATTTTTATTAGACGACGGCTGTTATCCGTGAGGGCGATAAAATAACAGTGTTAAGCATTTTGCTAATTAAAAGTCAACAATGTTTATATCATTACTTGTTATCTCGGAGGAAATATAACATACTTCCAGTACCGATAAGGTGTTTGCCTAATTGATATGTTGAGACCAAAAAACTGTATCAGTTTCAACATTATGTACGTCCTTATGGAAGATATTTATATTTTTTGTAAAATTACTTCATGTTGTATGAGAAGTTATTATAATATAACTGTTTAGAAAAGCTTAACTTAAGGATATAAAAATAAATTAATAGTTATATTTAAATTCCAATTTCTTGTTAAGTTTTTTTCATATCAAAATAAAATAGCAAAGATAACTAAGTCCATTAAATCATGGGAAGACCCGGACTTTGGAAGGGAAGGGAGGAGGCCTTTGCCCAGCAGTGGGACACTCAAACAACTTAGAGAAAAAAAACTAAATTCATAACTTTTAAACTTTCGCTTTGCATGTTTATAATATAATAGAAAATGGGAATTAACGCAAACACGCATTTAGCACTGGCCGAAATGTCAAGCATTTTATTCCCTTAGCAAGTTATACCCTTCCAAGGGTTTAGTGTTTAGGTAGGTATATTAATAAAAGTTCACACATTTGAAATCAGATAGTTTCAATAGACAATACAATAATAATTTCAATAATAGCAATTGTTTTTGTTTTCAACGCGAGCCCTATTAAAGTAACGCCTATTTCTATTTTAATATAGTAGGCCGATAATTAACGTTAATTACTTCTATAAATAACGGTTATTTACCTCAAATAATTATAGATTGTTATCATAATTAAGTACTGATATGACGAGATGGTCATAATAAATGGTAAAATCACCCATACGATCATAAAAACTTAATAATAACTGCTTTTTAGGGTACCGTACCGAAAGTGTAAAACGGGACCCTATTACTAAGCCTCCGCTGTCCTGTCTGTCTGTCTCCAGGCTGTATCTCATAACCCGTGATATCTAGAAAGCTGAAATTTTTACAAGTTATGTATTTCGATTGCCGCTATATCAATAAATAAAAATTAAAAAAAATTGAATATTAATGTCCCCATACCAGTGTTGGGTCAATCAACTAATTTTTTCAATCAATTGATTAGTCATGACTAATTTAGTCATGAATTATTTAGTCATGATTGAATTAATCATGAGTAAAAATAATAATCATAATCATGATTAAATAAATTAGTCATCAATCATTTAATGATTAAATGACTGATGACTAATTTATTGTATTTTTGTATGATGATTAAACTAAAAAAAATAATTCAGTTGACATAATTTTAGTTTAATTGAACACATCTATAAAACTATAACTGATCACCACATTAAGTGGACTGAAAGAAGATAATTCCATTATTTATAAAATTTGATTTTCAAAACGCGTAGTTTTAAAAAGCAATTTAAATTATTTTAAACTAAATTAGCCGAACTTATTTTTGCAAATGTGTACCTGTGTAAATTAAAAAAAAAATTAACTGATTCTGTTGTAAAACTAGCTTTAATTAAAAACCTGTGATTAACAAATCAACAGTCATGGAACGTAGACTTGAAAAGCTTAGTTTTATTTAACTATTATTTTTAGTCATTAAAATTTTAGTCATGATTGAATAACTAACACTAACACTAATTAATCATCAATCACGACTCATGATTGAATTTTTTTAGTCATTATTCATTAGTCATGACTAAATAATTTAATCTTAATCATCAATCATCAATCAAACTAAATTTTGCCCAACACTGCCCCATACAATATTTTTTTCGTATTTTTTTATTATGATGGTACGGAACCCTTCGTGCGCGAGTCCGACTCGCACTTGACCGGGTTTTTTGTCCTATTTCAACAACTAGCTCATTTAAAACCAAATGCTTTCATTAGTTAAAATAAACTCAAAGATTATATAAAATGTTAGTTTAATATCAAAATTATTCTTCGTAATAGTCACATTATAATGATATACAATTAATTGTATATGTTAATTTTGTAAAAAAATACTATTTACATTAAGATAAGTTAATTCGATAAGTATTTTGATAATTGCGATATAAAAATCGTGAGGCCTTAAAAGATTGGATCTTTCTTTCGTTAATCTTGATATTTTATTCGAAGGAGAAATAAAATACGTACTTATATTGATGTCAATCTTATAATTTTTGCGTTTGATCAACAACTGTTTAGTTATCTGGATGTCTTTGTCTTTTTGCATTAACAAGAAAGAGACGGCAAGATTCAACTATAACGTCGAAAACATCGTTTTGATGTTGAAAATATCAATTTAGCAGTACTGATGCCAATAGTATAGATTGATATTCGAGTTTATAAATAGCATATTTTACAATTATTTTATGAACAGTTGTTGTGAAAATTCACATCACTAACTCCCTGTTTCTGAGATACATTTAGCGGTAGTTTATCTATTTAAGTTTTAGCTTAAATAAACATGATAGCTTGAATAGATAAACTACCGCTAAATGTGCCCAAATTCAAATAAAATAGTTTTTGTTTTTATTTATTTCAAGAGCTGCATTATATTTTTTCTTTTTATTTAAATGTACAATGAAGGTCAAAGTTATTAGTCCAAAAATAAATTGGAAGATTAAATCAAAATATTTATTAGACATTTTTATCTTACATTATTTTAGTTGAGGTTTATCTGTAAAGAGATAAACTGAATATGTAAATCTCGCATTGATTCGCATTTCCAAAATGTACTGATAAATATGGCTGATAGCGTGTTATCTTAAAAATACAGAATCATCCATTTTATCTCTTCCCCGTTTGCGTTCCGCGACAAACTTAATATATTTTCAGCATTTTTCCTAGTATTTTTCAATTCTTTACAGTACCATACAAAACAACATTATACGGTATTTTTTTTTATTTAATAATCCCCAACTCGCACTTGGCCGGCGTGGTGAACTTAAGCCTAAACCTTCCTTCGTTACGGGAGGAGACCCTTGCCCAGCAGTGGGACATTAATGGGTTACATTTTTACAGTTTAATAAGTGTACCTTATATTCTTAAGTTGTAAGCTATATTAAAATCAAATATCACTAAAATTGTTCCATCATTTAACCACAAAGTACCAGCGTAATGACTGGCATTTATAATAATAGCATATATGTCGATATCTATTAATAAAACGATAAACTGATAACGTATCAAACGGACTCAGTTGAGAACAAAATACATCATTCATACAACAGAGATAGAAATAACAAAACACTGAGAGCTCTTGCTAAACTGGACGTTTAAACACAACGTATAGCTAACCAGTATAAATTGACCCACCACGCGCCCCTATATAGTCCAACAACTTAGTAGAGAGCTTCAACATGCTCAATTTATCTACATTATACTTAATAATACTGTGTAATTTCAAAAAATATCCTTAGCTGTATCAAAAATGCTGTTGGTTGCATAAACTTACGTGTCACTAATGTTTTAAATATTGAATTTTTTGTACCTCTGCGAGCCACAAACCTTGCATACAAAACTCTACTAAATTTTTTTTGAAACTTTTTTAAACCCGCACTTGGCCACCGTAGTGTACTCAAGGTCTAACCCCTCCCCCTCTTTAGGGAGGAGACCCTTGCCCAGCAGTGGGACAGTATTTTTAAATCACACTGGCCAAGTTTGTAAGACTATAGTACATTTTAAAAGACACCCCACATTAACGCACACAACCACGTTCCCGCACACATTGATAATTTGATAATGAAAGGAGAGATAACGTTTCTCCCTCTCGTTATCAGTGGGATCTGGGAGGCTGGGGCATTGGGAACACACGTCATTTTTATCGTAAGCACGAATGTAAGGGCTGATGGATAGTTGTTTTTTTGTTTGTATAGCTCTTTGTGGGGTTAGGAATTTTGGATTTTTTGGTGGTTTGTGTTATTGTTTTAGTATTTTATGTAAATAAGTTTTTTATGTGCTATTCTTATTACTATAATTTTATAAATCATGATTTATTAACCAATATTTTTTGGTTATTGAAACAGATATATAATTAATTAGTATGTAAATATTTCGTTAAAATTATACGACACTACCGGAAAAACTTTCGGAAAATTAACTAAATTATGTATTTTTAATTTGTCATTTTCAAGCTACCCTAAAATTACTAACAAAAGTGTGAACCCAAAACAAATACTTCAGAATCTTTCACAACAAAACAAAAACAGCGCATTGCAATTTAAAACAGAAAACATTAGTAGCAGACAATAATTATATTTTTATCAATGATTTACACTCGTTCATGCTCTGATAATGTATCTACAGGGCAATAAAAATCCTATATAATACATTAGTACGATTGTATAGGCTATCAGACATGAAAGATAACAACAACCAATCTTAACGACCTTGTTATCGCAAATTCGGAGAAAACTGGTAACAAACATACTTACAATACTATCTAAGAGACGGTTTTTGATTTTTGAAAAGTGATTTTCTTTATTAGATAGAGTTTATGGTACTTTTTTGTGGACTGTGCGTCAAACCATTTCTAACAAGACTGTTTTCTAAATTCTGGATAAATAATTTAGGTTCAGTTTGACAGTATCTTGATAAGTCTCAGATAACCTATCCAATAGAATCATAAATGATAGCCAATGTATTAAAGAAACCGGTCGAAATTCCACCTGTTAAGTTATTTGGTAGTTATTCAGAAGTGGAATCAGGCATAATAGAAAAGAAACTAAATTAAAAAATAATAATCTAAGTACCAAATTTAAGAATTGAAAGTGTATTTAGAACGTTAAAAAAAAAAAAATAATAATCAATATTCCTAAATTGAAAATTGAAAGTGTATCCTAACGTACATTCAAAATGATAAAATGTGTTATTCAAATAAAGAAGTCCCGAGTAGTGATGGGCATAGATAAGTTATTCACATGTAACAGTTATCTGATCGTTATGAAATCGATATTATCGCCTGTTGTCCAGCGGAGGGAGTGTTGTGACTTCCGGAGGGTTCGTGAATGATAAAAATATCGACTATCAGACATAAATAAAAAACTACTATCATTCTTAACTTTTATGTAAAACTATGAATTGAGGAATCTTATAATTACCAAGTGTACAAAATGTGTATTCCTTTTAAGTAACTTAAAAAAAGGAGGAGGTTGTCAATTTGACTGTAGGTTTTTTTTGACAAATAGCATACATTAGTTAGGTAGTTACCTATATATATTTGTATCTCTTGTAATTATTGGATATAACCAAGCTATCACTGGGTATTTACCGATAAAAAGGACATTTTGTTGCTCACAAATCTCAGAAACACAACAATTACAGTAGCATTTTAACGGCTACAACAATTTCTCGTTACAACTTTCCTTTGGAATGCTAAATAGCTATTGCTATTATGCAGAAGAATGATCGATAACGTTGCTTATCAATTTGTAAAAGCACTTAGTTGTTAACGAGGTGGGCTGGACCGAAAGTACATTGATACGCCTCTTGACTGACAACTGACCAGCTGACAGATGTGGGAAAATGTCAAATGACTTGAAAGTTTTGAACATAGACAAAAACAATTTCTAAAATAACAGTTTTGTGTCAATAACAGTAGCTGCATCTAAGTTTTGATACCACTACTGATTTATTTATGAAAAAAATAGTTTCTAAAATAACAGTTTTGTGCCGATAGCAATAACTGCATCTAAGTTTTGGTACCAATGTTGTTTATAAAAATACTGATTTTGATTTATTTATGTAAAACGTAATAAATAATAACAGTTTTGTGTCAATATTCTTGCGTCGGTATTATGCATCCTTACTAATACAATAAATAAGATAGGTAGATTTATTATTAAGTGATTTTGAAAACCGTGTTCCACAGTGTGTAATTAAAACATGAGTAATTATCAGCTGTCTCTTTTCTTTACACTGTGAAAGAAAGAGAGGCACAATGACATGTGTTCCTGTCCGTTCCATGTCAAAATCACTGTATAATTATTTAAAAGGAAGACTGACATTTTGAATTGAAGGAAAAAAACGAGATTTTATGTAGAATTTGAGGCAAATATTCTATTTTACTATCATTGTTGACTGTGTAGTTAGTTCCCACATATAAAACCTAACATATCAGTTGTTTACTCACTATTATAGTTTAAATACTTCATTGAAATAGTGATTCAACTGTTTTTGTCATCGTTATTTGGGAAATAACACTGTTATTATTCTATTTTTCCCAATATTGTGGTAAAGAAATCATATTTATATGGTTTTATATCTACAATTTGAAATGTATAGGTGTGAATGTTACTTGTAATCGTTTTAAGGAGTAAGGCAACAAGTAAAAATGTCAAAGTTGAGTCGATAACGATATTAGTGTTGGTTAGAAACGGTTATTGTTAGTTATTACAACATTCCGCTTTAATCCACGTAGAATGTAAGGTAATAACATGTTTCTGATCAATGTTCGTAACGTTTCTTAAGGTTTTGACACGATTTTTGTCTGTAAATCGACAAATAGTTGTATAAACGAACGAATTTTGAACGTAGCAGTGTAACAAAGGCCAATTGATCACTTGTAACAATGAAATTACCTCTCAAAGACGTGAAAAACAAAGCGATCACAAATAAACATTGGTATCCAGCAGCGACATGTAAACAAATCTTACACATTGTTTTGAAGTCGCCAGCGCCACCTGGCGGCGCGTCCCCCTCCAGCTGCTTCAGATAGCGCAACCACAATAACATAATATCCACAGCACAACACTAGTTTGTTATTTTTATTTATTAATTTGCGCGCGCGACATTTCAACCGTCATACTTTTGCCGCGTAAAGTGAGTGACTGAGTCCGGCGCGCCGTACGCCCCACCCGGCACACAGGCGCGCCGTGTCCGCACGCCGCGCACACAGACACACATGATCCCTTATCAGGTTGGTTTAACTAGCAATGGCTGGCCCCAGATGCTATCACTCCCGGCTCGCGGTAACGTTGCATTGAAAGATAAGAGTCAGCGATACTATCGTTGTTTGAATAAACTTGTATAAAATGTCAAATAAAAAAGCTGCGCGCGATAAAACGTGGTCTAGCGGCGATATTTTGATAGCAGCCCCTGTGATGTCGGAAGTTGGGCACGGTTTTGAAGAATGTGTTGTGACGTTCTTTTACTGTAGAGCTTATAGCTATACTTAACAATATAAAATGAATTTTTGTTTACTGTACAAAATTATACTTTTGTATTTTTTTCTTCATACTTACGCAATGCTGTCTGTATTGCTTGAAGTTGTATTAGCGAGGTTAAAAAACTTACCTGAAAATAAATAAAAACACATTAAAAACGTGACTTTAAATGTCATGCATGCAAAAAACTCGGACTAAAAATTCTCGGATTCCAATTGACATTAGAACGCTGAAATGTCACATCATGATTCATGATTTACCACATCACTATTAACCACAAAAGATTGACAGCTGTCAAACGTTTTTGAACTTAAAATTGACAAATTGACGATAGTGACGACTACATTGAAGATAGCTAGATCTTTGGGTGACCACAAAAATGTCCATGAGTCTAGTCTTTCTTGCATGTAGGTAGTGATTAACCTCTTCTTAAAGTAGTTTAAGCCGCCAGAGGGCTTAACTTGATGATAAAATGTCTACAAGCTGATGCAATTTAATCGACAAACTAAAGTTTAAAAATAAAAAAGTCTATTCTTTTAAACACAAGAATAACAAAAATTTCGATTAAAAATGTCTATTCTAAAATGACGTTTATTCTTTTTCACAAACGTCAAATTACAACTTTTGAAAAGTATACATTATACAAACAGCCTATATTTAAGTGGAGCAGTAATAATATTGTCTCTAAAGCGAGTTTTTGTTCTCTCATATATGGTACGAGTGCGCAGTTAATAGCAGTCTAAGATTCGGTGCTGATCTCTGATAGCTGGCAAGGTTATGATTTACTAGATACGGACGCAGGTGGCTGAACAGTAGTGAGGGGACACTGAGAATAACCGTTTAATAAACTAACGATAAATACCGGTTTTTATAGACATTATGATAGATGAGGCACTGTTAGCTATTGTCGGCTTCTGGGTTAAGCAGTCTTTGGCGCAGATGCCTTATGGATGGTCGCTTGTAGTAGCGTTTAAGCTGAGCGTCTCCGTAATTCTGAGAGTTTAGCAAACGTAGGGCCCAGTAGCTGTTAATTTTTATTGGTTGGGCCTTGTCAACCTTGTCGTTAGGTTGATTACCAACCATAGGATGGATAAATTAATAAAAAGCAAGTATTTTTTGTAATATTGGTTGAACCTGAAGCTAAAAGGGTATGGTTAATTTAACAGGAAAAATGTATAGGAAAAATAGTAAAGTAATTCTGATAGCTTTTATAATGATAACAAGTATTTACTAATAGGTAAGGTATGTAACTATTTGATGTAAATATGGAGTGTAGCAAAATAAGGACCGATATTTCTATTGTTTATTAAATAACAGGGAAAATATATACATATAAATAAATAACTAATTGGTAGCAAGTAGGTAGTTAATTCCTTTTTCATTTTTGATAACCGTTAGTTTTAACGGACTTAAGTTAATAAGCTACTTACCCATTTTTGGGCAAAGGTTACCACCAAATACAATATTACAATACAATTTAAAAATAAATAATAAAATAAATTTAACCCATTACTGTGCCACTGCTGGGCAAGGGTCTCCTCCCATAATGAGGGAGGGGCTAGGCCTTGAGTCCACCACGCTGGCCAAGTGCGGGTTGCGGACTTTGCTTGCCCTCAATAAATGTATTAAACAAATTTTAGGCATGCAAGGTTTCCTCACGATGTTTTCCTTCACCGTTGGAGCATGTGATAATTATTTCTAATACACACATAACTTCGAAAAGTCATTGGTGTGTTGCCTCGGGTTCGAACCTGCGACCACTTGCGTGGGAGGTGTCAACTTGTACCACTCGGCTATCACTGCTCCAATACAATTTAACTAGTGTTTTAAGTTTTCTTTCACCAACTATCCATATCATTGGAAACATTATTAGCCTATTTCAAATTTAATCTACAATAAAAAAAATAACACGCCATAACACTTCATAATCAACAATAGATTTCCCGCGAACTTATTACGGGTAACAAAGGCACATCACTAAACGCACACAAGCACAACACTAGTGTGCGATCTCCGACTGCGATTGTGTTTTATCTCCAATCTTGTGCAATGTTCATTTACATAAAAACCATTATTTTTTCCTCGCAGCCATTATCTTTTCTCATCGATTAAGTTTTTTGAGCGGGCTTTACTCATTTACCTTTTGTTAATAACTAACTAGAAGTTACGTTTTTTATTTATTAGATTAAACAGCTGTTGTAATTAGTTTTCCTGATAAACAAAAACAGTGATAGCCGATTGGTTTCTAACTTCCCAACCTTAAACAACAAAAAATAATCTACTCCCTTCTTTACATATTAATTATAATATTTTTTTTTATTAAATATCATTTTTCAACGCCTAGTACGAAACTTAGGTCTCGGCACTAGCTTTTCAGGCAAGTGGAGAAGGGCTCGAATCAATACACCATGACTTTTCGAAGTTATGCGTGTGTTAGAAATAATTATCACTTGTTCTAACGGTGAAGGAAAACATCGCGATGACATCTTGCACGCCTAAGAGTTCTTTAATACAGTCTTTGAAGGGATGCAAATTCCCCAATTCGCTTTTTTCAGTAAGGTGGCCGATCGTGGAAGTTATATACATGCATAGAAAATATCACGGCTTTTTCCCATAGGAGTCGACAAAGACCACAGAACGCCACTTGGTCCGATCCTTACAAACTTCCCTTGCTTCATTCACATCCATACTCCATAGAATTTGCCTTCTAAAAAGCGAAGAAAAATACATTTTCTTATCAAATAAGGCTCCCGTAATTAGTAATGATAATTTTCTTGACGTAAATATTTATAAATTGTGCTAAATTTAACATAAAACGAGTAGAGATTTTTATCTTGTTTATTTGCATTACTGCTTTTTCAGTTTGCACCTGTTCTGTCATCTATCGTATCGGATATCATGTAAATCGTTGATAACTGTATTCTATTCACTTTTACTAGTCACATGACATGATAGTGAAATTTTTTTTATTACTTCTACCTATTTTTTGTACTACTTTTACCTATTTTTTGTAAACTTGAAAACGAAAGCTAAGTTAAGGTGGACATGGTGTTGTTTTCGGTCGCATATCATTCATAACAATGTTGTGATTTTATGATTATTACTTGTTTTAATGGTATACCATGAGACAACTTCGCATGTCCGAGAGTTGTATGACAGTTTTCAAAAGCAATGCATAGTTCCAAACTCGCACATGACTGGTAGAGTCAAGATCTAACCCGTCATTCTGGAAGGAGACCCGTGTCCCGCGTAGTGAGACAATAATATGTGTATGATATAAGGATTTGTATTTTCTATTTACCAAAACACTAATTATTATGTAATAGAATACAGAAATAAACGCGAACACGCTTTTTACTTTAGAATGCCTGACGTTTCGGCGCAGGTTACACAAGCCGCGGTTGCAGGCTTACTTATAAACATGCAACGCGAAAGTTTACAAATTATGAAAAAACATTTTTTGTTACGAATGCATGTGTAATGTGCATTTGTTTACAATTAACACAGCACTTAAAAAACATGTATCTAAAACAATTTGTACAAATCGATCACACGGAACATCTTTATTCAAAAGGGTTCAAACAGGAGCCGCTAAGAACATATATCTACTCGAAAAAATTCATAAAAGAAAGCACTGTGATAGGACGGCGCCGGCCATATGCATTGATAACAGAGAATAAATCAACCCGTCTCAGAGCCACTGATAAGAGCAGATAACACATTAATCAGTAAGTTAGAGTTAATGGACTCTTAATGCAAGGGACATGACTGGGAATTTGGGTGTGAAGCTGCTTGTTTCACACTGAGTTATTTTGTTAGTGTTTATTTGGTAATATTATTTATTAATTGTTCAACAATGTTTTCAAGTAGGCAAGTTAGGTAACACGTTATATTCGACAGCAAAAATGTAATATATTAGGTCGGGGAAAAAGTCTTTTCGCATTATAGTATGTATGAACTTGTAATAAAAATCTCTTTGGCTTGAAGAATCACAAATGGTGACACGGTTCATTGGGTTTCTTTCAGTGAGCACGTGAGGTACCCAAATATCGAGCTTTTTTGTGTAGAGAAAAGATTTTATTACAAGTTCATACATACTATGATGCGAAAAGACTTTTTCCCCAACATAATATAGTAACTGTAGCCCGTTTCTCTATTACCATCGAGTATTAGCAACCGACTAGCTGTCGAAAAATGTATGAAAATTTGATTAGCGCCTCTAGCGGACGACGTAGAAACGATTTTTGCAGTACATTTTAACTGTCAAACTCACTACTCATTGGTCCTGATTGAAGATAATCGCGCTACTGGTTCGAGAACTTTCAGGCGTACAAAGGTTCTTGATATCGTCGTGTTGTGAGACTTTTGCCCGACAGTGGTACTTTTTATTCAAATACAAGTCAGTTATTAATAATATGATGAGACTAGTACTTTGTAATAAAAGTTAGAAAATTTGTTTTGTTTTTGTTGCTATCCCAAATTGACCAATCACACACAGTTGTTCAGTAAATAAGTTGTTTGTATGTTGTTGTATGTATATAACGCGGTTCAAACTTGTTTGGTGGCTTCTGTATCTAGTTTTATTAGTCATCTTTCAAATTTTATGATTTGATTTCACTCATAACTTTATCATCTACGATTCCGTCTTTAAAATGTCAATAAAATTATTTATAATGAGACTTTTTTTACCGATGAAAACATGGAATAAGGTCTGAGTTTAACATGAGTTAAAAATTTGAGCCCTAGATTTACTACTTATAAAGTATCAGTTAGTTTATTCAATGGATTTTTTTGGTATATATATTTTTTAGTCTATTTATCCATCTGGTAGAATATATCCTACAATTAATATAACCGTGAAACTGACCCTGAATATTTATGTATATATTGCTTTCTCTCTTAGATTGAATTTCTAAGGATTTAATAACATTATTGAAGAAACGAAAAGTTATACTTATTTATTAAAATGTTGTACTCGATAACTCTACATTTTCTTCTTAACTGCTAAGTACTTGTTTTAAAACATACTATACATACTAAAAGGGCATTAATAACACGCCTTTATAAAACAATACAAATGAAAATTAACTTTTACATATCATTATCATATGCTTCATGCGTCTTAAAAAACCTGCCAAGCTTGAGTAGGGCTCGCGCACTAAGGGTTCAGTACCACTATCGACTACCGACAACCGGCTAGCTATCGAAATTTTGACATTTAGAATGTACTGCCAAAATATTTCCTACGACACCCGTCAGAGGCGCTGTTCAGATTTTCATACAAAATTTCTCGATGACGGGTCGGTTCTCGGTAGTCGATAGTAGTAGAGAATCGAGCTACTGTGCCATCCATATACTTTATCACGACTAAACTACTGAACCAATTTTACTGAAAATTATCACGTTAATATGATATGAGAGCCTCTTTAAATATTTATTCTAAATTCGTTTCTGATATTTGTTGTTGAAGCGGCCACATAAATACATCATCTATTAAATATTAACTGTCTACCTTTCACGATTCATGAGATGTAGCCTGGTGACGGTCAGACAGACAGATAGACAGACGAACAGACAGACAGCAAAGTCTTAGTAGGGTTCGCTTTTCAGTACGGAACCTTAAAAAAAGTACAGTTTAAACATTACAAACACATTTAAAAGTGAATGATATTTTTTACTTAAGTTTCTTAGTTTGTCCATCTAGATTATTATCTAAGTGAGCTACTGTATATTTTTATCTGTACATCAAATTATTACTTACAATTGTATAGTATTAATTAACATAATGACCGTTAATTGTAACCTTGTTGGTTGTAATTTAAACTTTCAGAAAATTTTATTGTTTTAAAATTACAGTCACATGTTTGTTAAATTATATGTTTTGTTCATGTTATAGACGTTAACGAAACTATAAACGGTTCTTTCTGGCTTTGAAATTTTGACTTTAGGCTAAAAATTTACGTCAACATGGCTCGTGGATGCTCTTCGGAACAGAACCTTAGCTATGATATTGACTGTCTTGAAGTATTCTGTTTTTATGTTCGTTTTCATTTTATTCTACTTTTTACTTAAGGACTAACTATATTTGACTAACAATAACAAAAAAATCATATGCCTTTTACATTTTCAGTAATCATAAATTATGTGCATACGAGAATACTTTTAAATTTGATTTTTATTTTTAAATTATTTTTTGTATTATGGCTCGGATTTCTTTAACCATGAAAATAAATATTCCTACTTATCTCCATAGACCGAATTATTCATCATTTGTACGAACTTTTTTACTAAAATATATTCCTTAATAAAAATAAATTAACCATTTTTCAAAATATGACTACACAAAGCCATATTTTAGCAACTACTTTAGTCCCTTAACGTCATCATATAACTAGACATAAAAAACTATTTTAGCCCTACATTTCAAACGTCAAACACTCGACACACACTCGATAATATCGACATAAACCTCGAAATAAAATCGCTGTAACGATACCTAGGTGTTTGAACGTATCGGTGATGCGTTTCGTTTCGTCGATCGAGCGATAGGCGGTCAATCGATACGTTATCAGTGGGATCTACTCCCCCCTTCCACCCTCGCCGGCACAACCCCCCCACAGGTGCGCTCGTACAGACAGCAGAGGTGATGGATGGAATTCAATAATGAAAACTGTTTCTGTGTGTGAAGGTAAATTGTTTGAGTTTTAACCGATTGTGTTGAAGAGGGGTTATGTGTTTGTAATAGAAGGTGTGTTTGGTGATTATTAAGATGTTTTTTTTTTTTATTTAAGAATCAGAATCAGATTTTATGTGTTTAATAAATTTTTTTGAGGGTAGTTTAATAGGACAATATTACTCTGCATCCAGCAAGACTTTTTTTCAAAAATGTATTTTTCATACAAAACTTAAGAAAATTTTCCATATAGCCAAATTTTTCATAATTAGCTAAGTTTATTCAAAGGTTTATTTGTCTAACCCTCAAATTGCTCCTCAAATAATAAACATTCGCGTTAAAAGTCAGCCTTAAATCTAAAACTACCACAATATGACGTCACTTCACGTCGCTATCCACCAGTCATATTTTGTTCCCACTACACTACATTTGTGTGATGGCGAGATGGCATCGATAATCGCGCGATCAAATTACCTCGGGCGATGTCGGGTCACCACCAGCTCTGACGTCACAGACCCTCATGATTAACGGCATACCGGCTTACTGCTTCAAGGATGCCCTTGTTTTACTACCATCTTTTAACAGGTTCTTTTAAGTGATAAATATTTATTGTGTAAAGAATGTGTTTGTTTGTGATTCTTCAGCTTGAAAACGGCTGAACCGATTTGGATGAAATTTTGGCAAGCGATAGATTATATATTGAGAAAACTTTGGCTTTACGGGTAGTCCGGAGCGAAAAAGCTATTATTTTATATGGAAAATATGTTCGTTTGTCTCTTCGTCGTTCTGTCTCAGTAAAATTGCTGAACTGAATTGAATGAAATTTAGCAGAGTGATAGATATATTACATCCTTCGTATGGATGGCTTGCGCTCAACTATTTATAGAATAAAAAAAAAAACATCTGTGTTCTGCTTTCTATTTTTAAAATCAATATCTGACTCAAAATCTAACGGAGTCTGTATCTAGTTATAAAAAAAGTCATTAAAAAACTAAAAAAAAAACTATTACCGTTGACCAAAACATAAAACCAAAAATATCACCTCGAGTTTGTAATATGATAATATATGTATATTCTTATATTATTATTGAACCAAAATTATAATATGTTGTTTCTATTGAACCAAAATATTTTGGAATATCTGATTTAATTTAACGGTAGTAAAAAACTGGCCATGTGCGAATCAGACTCGCGCACGAAGTGTTCCGTACCATTACTAAAATTGCCCTCTTTTAAATATTAGGGGTAGGCAGAGATCAGAAAATGTAATCTGGGAACTCCCTTTTATATCAAATAGCTGACCCGCGCAACTTCGCTTGCGTCACATAAGAGAATGGGTTAAAATTTTCCCCGTTTTTGTAACATTTTTCACTGGTACTCTGCTCCTATTGGTCGTAGCGAGATGATATATAGCCTATAGCCTTCCTCGATAAATGGGCTATCTAACACTGAAAGCATTTTTCAAATCGAACCGGTAGTTCCTGAGATTAGCGCGTTCAAACAAACAAACAAACAAACTCTTCAGCTTTATAATATTAGTATAGATTTATTATGCTTTTTAGTATTTGTTGTTATAAGCACAGGAGTTCCCAACCGTTTCTTAGTCCGGGACCACTTTTATATTTTTTTTGTTAGCAGGGAGCACTTTGTTAGGCAAATTTATTTATGACATATGAATCAAAAACTTAGAACTATCAAACGAGGATAATATAATTTTTTAACATTGCACAATATTATGAAACGTTACATTTAAATTACTCCATAGGTATATGACGTATATGTACAATTGTATGGAAAATCAATATTTTATCCAAACGTCCGATTTCAAGAATTGTCCCCTTAAATCAATTTTGAAACAGTATATGAACCACCACCTTCCATGCCTGAGAGTTCTGTAGAACGGTTCTTGAAGGTATGCAAAGTCCAAACCCGCAGTTGGCCAACGTGGTGGATTCAAGGCCTAACCCCTTCCTTCTTGCGGGAGGAGACCCTTGTTCTGCTGTGGGACATTTATGGGTTAAATTTATATCTTGCCAGCTCTTCTCATTGGTCCTACCTTCCGAACTAGCGGTAAATCCACTCTGTACCATTGACTATCATAAGTGTCAGCATTTGACTTAAATAAATAAATGATTTGATTTTGATATATAAGTTAAAACGACAAACATAACCAATCAAAACTTACGACGTTTAAAAGTAAGACAATAAGTCTGTAAAGGGCACAATATTACAAGAATTTTCATTTTTACTGACCTTTAAAGATATATTTTTAAACTATCGCGACTTGTACACATAATATACTAAAACGCTACTTATACGCGAATATTTAAAGGTTAAAATACCTTATTTACATTCTAAATACTCATTCAAATTGACTTGATCCCTGTCCATTATAAAAGCAAGTATTAAGTTGGCCTAAGACCATCATATAATCATATCTTGTATGTATGTATATATCTAAGTTAAATCAAAGCAACCTGTAATTATCTCTTGGCCTTAGAAGAGGCTGTATTAATTAAAATGTGATGGTAAGCCAATACTTCCGATCTTTTGTGATTAAAGAGATTGTGTACTACTAGTAAATCTACGCGAGTTCGCTTCTGTTTTATAAATTATTAGCTTGTGAACTCATATGTTAAAATTGTGGTAGGTCCTTGCATGATTAAAAAATTGGCGATTAAAAAGAATGGCTAGGAGTTTCTTGCCAGCTCTTCTTATTGGCCCTTTTTTCCGAACTGGTCGTAACGTACTACATTTAAAAATCATAAGTTTCTGTACTTGATCCGCATAAATTATTAAATGATTTAATTTTTACCTTATTTAGTACCTGACTTTTCGATCAAATTAAACTATTAGCCCATACCACGATTGATGTAATTCGATCGCAGCCTCGAGAGTTTGACATTTAAAATTTACTGTAAAAACAGTTTCTACGATCTACACTAGAGGCGCTGATTAGATTCACATACAAAATTTTCGATAGTTAGCCGGTTGTCGATACTCGATAGTAGTCGAATCAGACTACTGTACAAAAACAGTAGAGTTTTAACACACATCGCTACCAAAAACACATAAAGTAGAAAACACACATAGTCATAACGTTGAGACGGCCCATATTGCATTGTGGAGCTAATTGGATAGAGATGCTTATCGGCTGGACTGATAAAATGGAGCTGATAACATTCTGTAGTGACTTATTAAGGCCGTTCCCAGAATAATATTAGATGGTACGATACGAGTGTGGGTACCGATAGCAGATATTAACTATAGTTTTTTTTTTACTTTTACGTTTTTTGCCTTTACAGTTTTGACTCTATGTGAATTTTCGACTCTATGTCTCTTGTCTCCATTTATGTGTATATGTACAGTATCTTTAGTTTACGTTTTTGGGCCCTATAGTTTTGATTCAAAGTGATTTTGAGACTCTTATGTGTGTCGTGTCTTGGCTAAATTTACGTGGAGAGAGAGTTGGATAGATTTCAGTGAGTGAGAGTTTTAGTCTAATTATGTTGATGTGAAATGAAAAATAATTATAAATTGCTTTTTATTACAAATTATTTGTACATGTCATTTTTAATCGACATGTACAAACATATACTAAAATTAATTTTCTTTTGAACAAAATTCATTGATGCTAATTATCAAAATCACTTAGCTATTCATGTTAAGAACATTTTTCCTACACCTCAAAATCGACCTATGTACCACAGATTACTACAACAATCACACAACACCACATACCATCAACACAAAATTACATTATAAAAAAAATATTTTACGCCAAGAAGATTTTTTTAAAAAATGAGGTCAACCTGCAAGGTGTTATTTTGTCAACGCTACCCTGGTATCAGAGCGATCTGAACAACGGATCGCGTTGTGTAGTTTTTGCGAAATTGGTCCCGATCAAGTGTTCACAGTGTCGGCCAGCAGGCTGCATGTATCGGGACTCGAACCCACGACTGACTCACCGAGGAAGTGATTTCATTCATGCCTTTTTTGTTTTACGCCGTTGATCGATTTAAGTGGCTTCAAAGTTTATTTTAGTGGGAATTTTTATGAGATTGATTGAGGTCGGGTTAGATTCATGGGTCGGGCAAAGTATAGCAATAGATATTTTGTTATTTATTAGTTACTGTTTAAAAAATCATGGGTGTAATATAGTGAATATTTGATTTGATTTTGATTTATGTGATTATTATCAGTAGTGGCGAAGAGTTTGGAAGAGATGGTATGACACTGACAATATAAATAGAACATGTATACATTTAATAATTTTGTCTGCATCCTCCAGGTATTACAGGCAAACAGTTGGTTTATATGGGAAAAACCACTGGGGTGATTGTCAAACACTCCTTTTACTCCCGGTTTCTGCGTACATTTAGCGGTAGTTTATCAACTCGATAGCGTTTTTTTATATAAGTTTAAACGCTATTGAATAGAAACCGGGGTTGAGTCGGAGGCATGGGTCTTCTCCTGGAGTTAAGGAGGGGTTAGATCCTGAGTCCACCACGCTAGTAATGTGCGGCTTAGGGACTTAGCAGTCCTTCAAGAGCTATGGACGTACTCTCAGATATGCAAGGTTGCATCACGATGGGAAAAATAAAAGGCAAATTTATTATGATCACTTAAACATGAGTACACTTTATAATTCACAAAGTAATTAATGATAAATAAACGATATTTTATTAATCGTACATCGTGACCGCTTGTTAACGATCTCTTAGTAAAAGGTGCATATATCGTTTAATTAAAGTACTTATATTGTATTTATACAGATAAAATCATGTTGCTCCGTTCGTTTGTAGCTTCACACCTGCTAAACTAGATAAATATGGGAGTAAATAACATATTATGATTATTATGTAAAATCACGCCCTTTCTTTTTGTTGGAGTAAGCAGAGAACCGAGAACATTGTGGTGTTGAGGGTAAAACTTGCATTGGGTTAGGCAAAGATCAAAGAATATGATGGTTTTATGGGTTACAAAAAATATTTATATAGGCTATTGTTCTTTTTTTCCTTGTCTTTCCTAAAACAACCTTTAAAACTGTAAAATTTTGTTTATATGAGTACAGCAGTTTAAACAAATAATGAGAGAAATTTAATTCAAATTGGTTCAGTATTTAGTGATTTTATTTCATGTATATCAAATCAAAACTAAGTTTTGACCGCAACTTTACTAGCGAAGATTTTAATAATAAAGGATATGTTTTATTCCTAGATACGTATGGTAAATGAAATCAAATCCGTTCAGTAAATTTGAAGTGATTGAGTTACAAATATCAATTCAAAAATCCAAAAATGCATAAATCTATACTATATATAATATTATAAAGCTAAAGAGTTTGTTTGTTTGTTTGAACGCGCTAATCTCAAAAACTACTGGTCCGATTTGAAAAATTATTTCACTGTTAGATAGCCTATTAATCGAGGAAGGCTATAGGCTATATATCATCACGCTACGACCAATAGGAGCAGAGTACCAGTGAAAAATGTTACAAAAACAGGGAAAATTATGATTCTCTTATGTGACGCAAGCGAAGTTGCGCGGGTCAGCTAGTGTATAATATAGTAAGTTACTATAGCGTCTAGACTCAAAATCTTATCAATATTTTGATCACATTTTGAAAATTCTAGTATATTCTTAGCACCGTTATTACCGTTATTTACATAGTTATATAAAAACATAGTTAACATTCATATAACAAGATTGTTATCAATTTAAAAAGGTTGATTGCAATTTGATCTGCCAAACCAAGTGAGATAAAAATTGTCTGTCGGCACAATATTTGCAATAAAAAAAATCATTAATGCATTTATGCCGATATTTTGAATAGATTTTTGATAATTAAGGCCTGTTTGACTAACTTTAGCTCAAATAACTTAATAAATTTAAGATTTAACTGCATATCTGATGGAATTTTAACTGTTGTTTTCGTACATTTACTATATTTAACAAATAGATTACCTGTCACTTATTTATAAACTGTATAAATGGCTCTTAATGTTTTTTTTTTATTTTGTGTGTAACGGGAATTAAAATTTTCTATTTCTAAAGTAAAATAAACCGCAAAGTTCTTAAAAATACCTTCAAAGGTTTTCAGTCAAGTCTCTCAGGTATTCTTCTACCTATTGGTAAAACCCTATGAGAATTCGTTCAGTAGATTATGAGTTTATCACAAACAGACAAACAGGGATGACTTTCTTTCATAATATGCACTGACGTACAATCAGCTCCAAAAGTAGCTGATCATACTCAATCTTTTGAAACTCTATATACTGAAGTGTGCACATTATTGCATGGAAAAAATATTTGATATTGATTGAAATGTTTAATTTTAACTCATTCTACCTGTAGCTCAATTCTCTACTACTATCGACTACCGACAATTGACCTGTCATCGAGAAATTTTGTATGAAAATCTGATCAGCGCCTCTGACGGGTGTCGTAGGAAACATTTTGGCAGTACATTCTAAATGTCAAAATTTCTATAGCTAGCTGGTTGTCGGTAGTCGATAGTGATAGCGAATAGAGGTACTGATTTTGATTAGTTATTTATTAAAGTTACGTAACACAGAGGTTTTGAAAATATGAAGTTGTTCAGCTACTTTTGGAGCTGACTGTACAATCTTCCATTTAACGATTACCAAAAACAGATTTTTACAGTTATAATTGCATGCACGCGTCAAAACTACCCATATCGGATTGCATTCGACCGATTTCTAAAATCGATTGCTATCTTTATAAATTCATGTTCAACGGAGACATAAACTATATACTGATAACAATCAGGAACGTGCCAAAACTATCAAATACTGTTAACCTTATCATTTAGTGTCCAGTCTAACTTGTTTAGTAAACTAGATGTTTTATTTTTATAGTTTGTTAGTTAGTTAATAAGTTGTTTTAGCTCCTGAAGGCTGTAGACAAGGCTAAACCACTGTTATAATAAATTAACACATCCGGAATTGAGTTAAATGTCGACAGCTACAGAGTGGCTCATCTTAAATTCCGGCAAATAGTCTCTTGTGAATTTGACGACCTCCGTGGCGCAGTGATTAAGGTGGTCGCCACGACGCCACCATTGCGTCGAGAGGCCAATTCCCACAAGGTACAATTCTTTGTACGATCCACAAACAATTGGTTCGAGTCTGGTTGTACTTTGTGCCCGTTGTTTGTATGTTTGTAAAAGTCCTCACGACACAAGGGCAATTCTTAGTGCGGGAGTTGGCATATCGAAAAAGAAAATTTGAAGAGAGTAAGATGTATGCCCAACAGTGAACGTGGAACTAATTTACCGAGTAAGAATTTATTAAAGTTATCAACAGTCATGATCAATTATATCTTAGTAATTAACATTGTTAAAGCTTTTGCCCAACAGTGGGCTAGGCATTAGTCATGTTACATTAATGGGTGAACATCAACTCTATCTAAGTAATTAACATGGTTAAACTGTTTGCCCAACAGTGGGCTTGTGTAAGGTGTGAGGTAAGTAATCGGTTGCATGGAGTGAATCATTAAACACGGCGGAGGGCGGAGGTGACGCGGCGCCCACGGTGGGTGTAGTGGGGCTCAAGTTATAAGAGATTAGCGGGTAATTATTAAGATAATCTGTTTGTTAGAATTTTTTGTTTGAATTAAGATTCGTTTTTATTTAAGTTTCATCGTTGATAAAATTAGTCTTATGTAATACAAGCTAGTCTTGGGGAGATTTACAAAAAAATGTGGAAAAGCATAATGCAGTCAATAATGAACATCTTCTTCGTCGTTTTTCTTTAGGTGCTATTTAATGCAATCCGTAGATTATTGAAGTCTTTTTTTATGAATTTAATTATTAAAAAAAGTATATTGCTTTTCATCGACCTAAAACTTATATTAAGAATAACACACAACACTTTATAAATTTTGAAAGGATTTTTTATATGAGTACTTGCGGTCAATTTATACATTAAATAGTTTAACTTATTATCATTCATAAGCCCATTTACTTTTACTTTATTTATCAGATTGGTCATCTGAAACTAACTATAGGGCCCTAGGCCACAAATAATTTGCCTTCTTATTTCTTAAGGTTCTGTGTATTCGCTATATCTCATCACTTACGGTACATCACCACGTGTGCAGCTCACGGTCCATTTGATCCTTTGTTGTTCACAAGAAAAATGGCCAAACACTATCCCGCGTCGATACTATTACTTTAAACAAGATCAACACATAGATAAGCACAGAAAGAGATGAAACATCGCGATTTTGTACCAAATTGATAGATGTTAGACAAGGACAGAGTATAAGACTAAGATTTACTTCCATGATTGTTTAGTTTCTCGTTTAATAAGGGCTGATAGATACATCGTTAAGTCAGTTTGTTCGGGGAATAATTTTAATGTATAGAAAGTCGATGAAAACTAAGTATACGTTGCTCACCACAAATTCGGTTATTATTGTATTTGGTAAAATACAATAAAAAGACAAAAATCTTGACAGCAACAAAAGATATTTATTCAAATCACTTTTTATGTTTTGAGTCTAATAAAGTAATCATTCATTTATTTTTGACCAGTAATGATGAAATGACACATGCACATAACGGCACTGAACACATAGTACAATACGCCAATACTTCTCAATAGAATCTACAAACCTTAAATTTATCTATTTAGTTCATGTACAGGTTGTCGGTAGTCGATAGTGGTAGAGAATCGAGGTACAGTACGCCATTTTTAAAGACCATGCGCTTCTCTCACTCTTTGAAGTGCTACACGAAGCCTTAAAACTGGCTGAATAACCAAATCACCACAATGCAAAACTGACGTTAATAGAATAGTTAAAAAAGTAAAACTTCTTCCGAAAAGTCACCATGACAACCTCGCGTTGGGTGGGCAAGATACCACATTTGTCAAGCCGTGCTACCTCGATACGCCCCCACCTTGAACCGATAGCCATCTGAGAACAATAGCCCAAGTGTTTCGGTACTTACGTCTGTTTAACACATTTGTACGAGTGTCTTAGTATCAAGTTACTCTAGATCTCATCTCGCTTGATTGAATAAGGGCGTATGTTGTTTTGACTACTGTAGTAGACTTTAGGATTATTTTAAGGGTTTTTTGTGGTTACTGAGTCACTGAAGTTACTGAGTGAAATAAATATTTGTATGTCCTATAGGCTTCTATGCTTACTGTGTAATACTGTGTATAGCGGCTTAGATTCTATGAAAATACTTTATTTCCAAAATTTTTAGGTACATGAAAAAGTTTTGTATATAAAGTTGCAATTAATTGTAAAGTGCAGTCTGTTTGCAGATAATTCTGTTGCCTATTACAGAAAATCTGTACTTAGTTAAGAAAATTGCAGAACGAGAAAAAAAAAAACAGTACGTATTGTCAAAAATTATCTGTAATTTGTTGAAAATAAGTAAAGTTCAATTTTACATTAAACAAATGAGATACTGTATCATTACAATTGAAACAAACAGATACAAAATCGAACCACCCACAGTGGACACACCAAATACGATGCTCGAAAATTTATAACTCACAATAAACAAGAAAATAATGGCGACAATCGAATACCAGATCGAATATCGATATGGCGTACCGTTTAGTGTTTCAAACCTTACACAATGAGCTATTTGTTACAACAAATACAGCCTGCACAACACAATACTAACAACTAAACGAAACAATTCAATATCCATTGCTCTTTTTGTTCATGTTCTATTCAAAAAACTACCAGTGTACCCGTCAATGTATACGATACAAATCGATGCGGTCAGATTTATCGGTGTTTATTGGTTGATGCGCTCGCGACGGTAGTGTACTTTTTTATTTTTTGTCTCGCTCCCACTCGTTAGTTTGTCGTATATAGTGTTACGCCCTTATTCTCGTCGATCGATAATATTGTTCTACGAGACTTTTATTCGATTACTATCAGTGAAACTGTCAGTTTATTAAAACTCTCGTGTTTGTGTCCAGCATGTCGTTGTTTTATTGGTTTTGTTTGATTTAGTTATTATTGAGGTGATTTACGGGTACTGATTATGTTACAATGGAATTTTTGAATACTATTTCAATAAATCATTAAGAAATTAGTTCCGAATAGTTTATTCTACAAGAATATGGTAGGTGCCTACCAGTCAAATCAGCTACTCTTTTAGTGTAGAAATACGAGGTAGTGACGTCACTATGTCATCTTTTTTGGTTGGTATCAAATGAGTGTCTGATAAAATGTTTCAGTCTGTAATAATTACGATTTAAACATTATTTGCGAAAAAGCTACAGTCTGAGCATTTTAGATAAACCTTTTACGAGTACGAGCTTAATAATTTTTCGTTAACCCAGTCAACTACCCAATTATAGAAGTGAAACTTCATACTAGAATAATAATAAAAAAACAATATTTCGAAAACTCAAAAAATCTTCATTAAAATAACCAACTGTTCTACCGGTTAAAAATCCAGTTCAAAATCTACCCAAAACAAGTTTTATGAAGAAGCTCCATTCATTGAAAAACAGCATTTTTACACACAAATCTGATTAACGGTCTAGACATACTATGAACCTAGATATCTAACATTAATCTAGACTCCACTGAAACTTGATACCTTCGTATCAAGAGATCTAAAGTTATTATCTAGAACGTGCCATAGTTTACGGTAAAAAACACGTGGATGAATTTGTGCGGTTTTCTTGCAGACTCGTGTATATAGGTCTTAGTCTTAAACTCTATGTCGAAGGTGCGCGTTTGACGTAAGCTGTATGAAATAACGCTACGTGATTTCAGTATAAACCAATTCAAATAGGATTGCGGGCATAATTATAATATTTTGAACTTCGGTTGCACCTTCGGCATAGTGTCTTCTATAGAGGAGGCGAGCATAAGCCGAACCCAAGCCGAGCCTCATACAAAAAATGATCGGCTTCTCTAGCTTATATCTACCTTTAGGACAGTGGCTGTCAACCGTTTATTATGCTTTCATAGCAAAGGTAATTAGAAAAAAATACAAGAAATATCTCTTAGAAAAAAAGATTTTGTATGAAATATCTGTCAAAAAGCTCAAAATTATACAAATCATTAATCTAGACTGCGCTGAAACACGATATCTGAAAAGTATCAAGAGATCGAAAGTTATTATGTGGAACGTGCCTCACTTTGCGGTAAAAAACACGTGTAAAAGTGTTTGGGGTTGGCTTGCAGACTCGTGTAAGACTTTATACTGGTCTTCAATGGAGAAGCCGACCACAAGTCCAGCACAAATTCATGTAGTTATACACTACAGCTTGAAGTCTCTAACTTGAATGACTTTGAAGCCTCGAACGAAAGCGCTTGTAAAATAAATTTGTCCTAGGACCTTGCTCTTCTCATACTCTTCGCCGGGCTTCTTTAGCGTACACCCACTTTTATGAAAGTAGCTGTCAAACCTTTAATGTGCTTTTAGAACAAAGGTAAAGCAAATACATATTTTGCCGTGAAAAAGATTTTGCATGAAGTATCTGTAAAAGTTCAAAATTATACTTACCTAATAATATAGACTTCACTGAAATACGATATTATTATGTTGTTAGTATCAAGAAATCGAAAGTTATAATTTGGAACGTGCCTCACTTTGCGGTAAAAAACACGTGGATGAATTTCTGTGACTTGCTGACTCGTGTAAGTGTTAGGACAGGTTTGCGATAGGTAGCCGAGCACGAGCTGACCACCAACTTGTATAGTATTGGTTGACTTACAAGCCTCTTTCTCTCTTCCATGCTATGGAATCCAATATAGTTGGTTGGTTCAGCTTTCCTAATCTTTCTTCACCACTTCGCTTTATCCTGGACATCGTTTTCGGAAACCTCACACTAGTACTTTTCGCACTTCACTTCCCAGTCTTACTTTGGGCCTTTGAACGGAGAGGGAGAGCTGTCGTGCCTTGTTTCCTACGTATTCTGCTCTTACAAGCCTCTAATTTGTGTCGATAATTAGAGACCTGTCTTTATGAGGCTGTCAAACCTTTAATGTGCTCTCGTAAAGGTAAATAAAAAAACAAAAAACTTGCTGTAAAAAAGATTTCTTATGAAATATCAGACAAAAAGCACAAAATTATACATAACATGAATCTAGACCGCACTGAAACTCGATAAGTTCAAAATATCAAGAGATTGAAAGTTATTATCTGGAACGTGCCTCACTTTCCGGTAAAAAACACGTGTAAGAGTGTTTGGTGTTTCCTTACAGACTCTTGTAAGAGTTCAGACTAGAGCCTATGATATTCCTATATATGCCAAGAACGAGCTGAGAACAAATACGTACATTGTGAACGGATTTACAATCTCAAAGTCTCAAACTGGAATGAGTTAGAAGTTTCCAAATATTAGCGTTTTAAAAAAAAAAGTTCTCTTCCCTTGTTTCTCTCGTGCCCGACTCCTGTAGCGTAAACCCACCCCAATGATAGTGGCTGACAACCCTTTAATGTGCTTTTTTAGCAAAGTTTTCTAAGAAAAACAGGAACTACTTTGTTGTGAAGTCTTTAAGAAGTACCTACTTATTTGTCAAAACGCTTAAAATTAATGTTTAAAAATATGATTGTATTTAAAATTAATCTAGACTTCACTGAAATTAATATGTTGATAGTATCAGAAATCGAAAGTTAGTATCTGGAACGTGCCTCACTTTGCGGTAAAAAACACGTGGATGATTATTTTCACTCTGACACGTGTAAAGCTTAAGACGGCTCTGCGAAGAACCTGTCACTCTTGACGCCAAGTTAATGTTAATTAGGACGAGAGCTTTATAGTAAGTAACTTAGTATAGAGGATTGATATTAGGGTAGGGTACTGAAAAAAACGAATATTTTATATTTAAGATTACCAATGGCACAAAACCATAACAACTTCGAAAGATGTCATTAAGTTTTGTTCCTCTTTTTTTTCTTTTTATGAATTGTTTTTTTATTTTATTTTAAAGGCATTTAAATCACTTTTTCTCGCGTACCGACCAGTAACTTCATTCATATACATAGACAAAAAGCTGGTTTCAAAATTATTTATTAGATTGTATTGTACTTATTTAATTTAAAATTAATATTATTAATTATTGTTCTATAATTTTATCTAAGCAATTTGTTTCAAGATTAGCTATAACTATCCAGGCATAACTTGAAACAAAGAACAGGATAAATAATAGGTTTATCCATTATTACGATCATACAAAAACAATGTTTGTATATTATTATTTAATCATCTAGTTTCTATAATTTTAATTAAATATAATTAATAATATCTTATGATACATGGCATTAAATTTCAATAAATAAGGTAGCATTTAACTCAGTTACCTACAGCTAAGTTCAGTGCAATAGAAATATATAAGGTAGAAGTATTTCTAAAATCATGTATAAAAATCCCGTGACTCTGTCCGCATGGAAAGATTTTCATATCCCAAAAGTATATAGTATTTGTGTCAGATAACCTATCTATCTAGGTTGATAGGTAAAAAAATATTTTTGGTCTAACTTTAAATTCATAAAACACATCAAGTGCCTTTAATACATCCAAACCATAAAAATACTATAATAACCAACATTACAATAACGTTTGGCAGTCGTTCCGGCGTCGTGTCGGGGTCGTGTCGGCCTCGTGACGTGTCAGCACTTAACTCTCTCACACGTCACATTAACATAGCATTTTTCAAAAACACTGCAATCAAATGAACAGTTCTGCTTACGATATAAGTTGTGGGTTAAGTTGTAAGCTGAAGCGGGGAGATTAGATTTATTTTAATACTTTAGGCAATAGAATGTAGAAATTAAGACTTAATGATGTCCAGTCAACTGATGGGTGATGCAGAGTTGAATGCTTGTTTAAGTAGTAGATAAATAAATAAATAAATTTAACCCATTACTGTCCCACTCCTGGGCAAGGCTTAGGGTCTCCTCCCGTAATGAGGGAGGGCTAGATTAGATACTTACTGAAATAAGAAAGCCTAAATTATTTAAATAGTAGTGTTTTTATGTAACGGCTGCAAATCTTTGATATTTTATTGCGAAGATCCGACCAAAAAATGTGGTCTGATTTAGTTGCAAATAATTGGGCTAAACTTATTTGCCATTTTTTATATATTTGTTTATCTTAACTCTAACTCAAGGCGTATTAGTAGTTGCCATACCAACTGTTAAAGCTGACAGATAAACAGTTCTAGAGATTGTATTAAAATTTGTTTTATTTTAAAAGCTAGAAATTCTTACTTCGAAAAGACATTACATAAGACCATCTTCCACTATAAACTATTCTCTTCCAAATCGAATTACCTATTCCACTAGCTTTAACAACCATTCTAGAAACCGAACCATAAAACACAGCAATTATTCCCAACTTACGAAAAATATCCCATTCCCGCTCCTCTCTTAATCCTTGGGCCACAAATCCAGCGTATTTTACTGCCCAAAATGGCAAATTACATACAAGAATTGTGCACTTGCATTACAGTATTAACATTTTTATGGCCCCATATATTGTATGCAAGCGTTTTAGGTTGCAATTGATGTAAGGCAATACGATTTTAATGTATCTCGCTCGAGTAATGTTCCGAGGTGATTAGAAGATTATACTGCTGTGAAAATAGGTGCTATTTTAACAGTTTTTAGAAGTAATTATAGTAATTTTGCGTTTGGTTGGTTGTTAGAATTCTTTGGTGATTTTTGTGCTTAAATTCTTAGATTTGTTACAACGATTGTTCGTTCGTAAAATGAGTGAATTCAGTCTACGTGAAACTGTGTATTGTATTTTTAATATAAGTTCTGATTTGTATTATACGACTTGGTATAATATGAAGTTTGGATAAATAAATAATAATTAACTTTAACATTTTCTCATTTTATAAACTGAAAGAATTTCGTCTTATAGGCATTAATGGAACTAAATTACAACAAAACATATTATAGTATCTTCTAATAAAAAAAACACAATGCAACATTCTCAAGTATACACAATGGCATCTAAAGACTTTGAATCATCATCTCTTTGTAACATTACAAAACTTATAACAAAAAAAATATTTTTCCCCACCTCACAAACATTCACACATAACCCAAGCATATTTCACACAACAGCACTATACAGAATAAATTATCCCACGACAAAAGTGTCTCAAATTATCAGATAAGTCTTCAACACAGTGCCTGCTTTTATTTGATAAGATACAAGTATATTTTTAATTCTCCGATAGAGTATCTATAGCCGATGGGCTTGGCGCCTACTAATGGACGAGGCGACTTCGGAGAGCTTCGGCTAATTTCGGGAGGGTTCGGGAAAGCTGCGCCGGCGGTGCTTTTTGTTTAGACATTGTTTAATTGAGTTTATATAGACACCTGTATTTCTAAGTATTTTTGATGATAGTGTTGATTAAAGTGCAATTGTTAATGTAGTCGATCTAGCATAAGGTCACGCTCAGTTAGATAGGTTCTATTCCCAGACAGCTTAACTAAATTGTATAGCCTTGCTCAAACCTGGTTGGGGCTGTGATGTGTGAGAACTTATTAACAAAACTATACAACATTTTCAGGCATATTCAAATATTTAGAAATCCATAAAGAGACAGATATTTGATTTACTTAATTTTAAGATGCACTCAAGAATGCCCTTCTATTATTACACTTTAGAAAGGTTAATACATAAGAATCAATTATTTAACTCTTAAAAAAAAGACAACTCCCACACTAAGATTTACTCTTGTGTTGCGGGGTCTCTTACAATCATACAAACGACGGACGCAAAGTACAAGCAAACCCGAAACAACTATTTGTGGTTCGCACAAATAATAATTATTCCATGTGGGAATCAAACCCATAACCTCCCGACGTAATGGTAGCGTGGCGACCTTTGCCACCGCGCCACGGAGGCAGTCAAAACTAAATTTAGCTTTGACAAACGTTTCAGTCAAAATATGCAGCAATCAAACAAGCCGAAAACCTACTCTACTTTAAAACCAAACACACACAAGATTAACCTTTAAAAACAAGGAGAAAAAACGTCCAAAAAGCCGTGATATAATAGTAGCAAGTTTACGATAATCGTCGTATATAAATAGTGAACAATAAAGTAACGGACTGTATCGAGGCGACGGTTGCCAAAACGTCGATTGTGCATACACTTGTGCCAAAAAAACCTTTTTACTTATGCATTTTATGTACACACTCATTATATTTTTACGGGTTTAAAAGTTAAGTTATGAAATAAATAAAGAAATTTTAACCCACTAATGTCCCATTGGGTGTCCTCCTGAAATGAAGGAGGTGTTAGGTCTTGAGTCCACCACGCTGTCTAAGTGCGGGTTGGGGACTTTGCATGCCTAAAACTGTAAGTTCTAAATGAAATGAAAAGTCGTTTATTTTATTGACTAAACTTAATCTAATTACAAGATTGCTGGAGATTTCCTTTTAGGCATATCATTGTCTGTGTTTGGAACCCACGCTCTACAGCATACAGACATACGATTTAATAAAGTTCACGCGATTTAGTTTATAAGTACAGTTTGGAAATAAAATTTAACTCATTCCGAGTCTCAAACAGTAACGGTGGGGTATTGGTAAAAGACAAAAAGATACACGTCCTCATAGCTACAATTACAGGCTAAGTAAAAAGCCTTTTAATAACGGATTTCATACATAAAATCACGCCTTCTTCCCATATCTGTGGGCAGAGACCAGAGAACGCCACATGGTATGATCCTTCCAAACTTCCTTTGCCTTATTCACATCCATATATCTTGACATACGGTACCGCGGGTAACGAGTACTTTGTAAAGTATATTTATCACTATAGCCAAATGCTACAAATATCACACTCTAAGGTAATTTATATACATTTAAATATTTAACTTTTCCACTGGATACGATTAAATAAAATGTATATTTATTTATTATTTCGTTAATTAAGAACATTACCAACTATTCTTCCGTAACTGAATCATGTAAGGCTATCATTTGTTCAAAGTTTGGTCGTATTAATGCAAGTAATTATGTAGTTATTTGACTTATTTGACACGGCGCGTTGAGGAAAATCCTCACAGTAGTACCGGCCACGTATCAGGAATATGCAGTGTTTACCTATCTATGGACACACGGACTGACGGGATAGACAGCTGTTTTATCGGACGTTAAGAAATAGAAAGGATTAATTTTATAAACGAGTGAGATATTCACATGTGCTGTGTTCTAATTAAAGAATGATTAGTAAAACTGAGTTTGTAGATATCGTTATTAGAAATTATTGCAACAATTCAGAACAATCGAAGCAAATACCTGGTACTTGGTTGGTGTACCTATATCTTCTCTAATATATTATAAAAAAATGAATCACTATGCGTTGCTAAGCGCAAATCTCGAGAGTAGCTGAACCAATTTCACTAATTCTTTGGTTTATAAATTTTCTTGAAGTACGAGGATGGTTCTTACTGAAACAAAACTTGCAAAAAATAATGAAATTAAAGAAAAAATGACTGCTAGTGGTACCAAGTTCGTAGGGTCAGCTATTCAGGAATAAATTAGATCCCATTTTCTATTTTTTTGTTACTCGCTCCTGAAATAAGCTCATTTACAAAGAACGTCTTCGGTTTCTAATATTTGTAGGTATAAATAGGTTGTCGGTAGTCATTTTACCGCAAGAAATACCTTTAAAATGTTTATTACAATATAATTGCATAATTACATATGAGTTTAAAGTGGACGTTGCGTGACTTTTAATATGCAGAAATTGTTTGGAATAACATTAATTGGTGCAGCATGTATTACAAATGTACATTAGTTTCTTTGCTTAACTTAAGTACAAGCTTAATTGTTATTAGAAGTAAATAAATGACTGGCTTATAAACCGTTTGTAGAAATTATACAACTGCAGAAATTAGGCATCTAAATGTAGTTATATTATCGTGTTACAGCATATGGACTGAAATTCATAATTTTCACTTTTTTCTGCTATAATAGATTTCAAACAATAAATGTACTTGAAACTCAGCTACAATATTTAGTTGCATAATAACAAAGGGCTTATTACTACTTACAAAAATAAACAACAAAACGATGAATTCTAAACTCATTATAAATCGTAATCAGATTCACGACACCCACAATTAATTACCAGCTTGTTATCCAACTAGTTGGCGGACCGATACGGCTGTGTGTCTCACAGAAACTTTAACACAATGGTTGAGCGCGATAAGCCGTACTTATAAATAAATTGGTCTACGATAATTCTAATTAAGGCGATACAATCGAGCGTATCTTAACCAACAGGAAATAGATAGTGTGTTTATTAACATTTTAAATGTACGGTGAAGTACTTGTATGTGTGTAGTAGGTACAAGGTATAATTGGATTGTGGGTTTTATTTGGGCTTGTCATAAATTAATACCACTGAACTTACACATGGTTTTGATTCCAAACTAAGCAGAGCTTGTAGCATGGTTACCAAATAACTGGTAAACATACTTATGTACTTCTAAATACCTACATGCTTATATAGATAAATTAACAGTCAGACTCAGAACAATAAGTCGTGTCCCGGGTGGGATTTGAACCCATCACACTACGGCTATTACAGAGAGGTGATCACGATAACTACCGCGCTACCGCGCTTTATACAGCCTTAGGTAACTAAATATTACTTAAAATATCAGAATATTATATATAAATAACTCTTTATTTGTTTAATATATTATTAAAGATGCTTAGTCCCCAACCCGCACTTGGCCAGCGCGGTGGACTGGAGGCCTGACCTCACTTCGGGAGGAAACCCTTGCCCAGCAGTGAGACATTAATAGGTTATTTTAATAATATAAAATGATTCTTAATAATAACTCTTAATTTATTACCTCAAGTAATAACTTTACTTACAAGATACAAGTAAGCCTAACCACTAAGATATTAATATTGTACAAATACGTAGATTTCCTTACGATCATTTCCTCAACCAATCACAGTTATAGCGCGTGACCTTACAGTTCAAGGTCAATGGAGGTCACCTGATTGTTCCACATTAACTACCTGTTATATTGTATCGGTAGTTAAGCGTATCGTTTATAGAAAAAATGTGTTATTACAGCAATGATATAGTCCGACGACTTAGTACTGAGTCTTGTATGTATAAGGTTGTGTAAGTGTTTGAGCCCAACGATATTTGTAAGTTATGTATGTGTGTATAAGAAATAATTATTGCTTGTTATAAAGGTGAAGATAAAAAACATAATGAGACCTTACATGCTTGAGAATTAACATAGTTTTTGCGTATGTCAAATCCCCAACCCGCAAAAGATTAGGCGTGGAGGATTAATTTCTTCCTCATTCCTAGAAATTAACCCATTAATGATTAGTAAGGAAAAAGATGGGCATCTTGGCTCAGCAATGGGTTAAATTAATAATTAAGGACGAAAATTATATGGACTAATGGAATGTCTTATTTTTTTTGTTTTGGTTAACAATTAAAAATATTAATTTTAACATGCCATTTTCACTTTTGAACAATTCGATACAAAACTATTGCAATACAAATACAAGTCATATATTTTCTCAAATGTATTAAACATACTGTCAGCCATTTTACCTATATGATGAATGTTTACCCCGACCTTCTGTCTGTTTGTGTCGCAAGTCATAAAAACTCTATCGTTGCTAGGATATCGCGTATAAATACTTTTTATCTCTCTCTCTCGTCAACTGTTTTATAGTGCAAAGATGAGATGGATAAAAGATATGGCTTAATAACAGAAAAAATAATATTGGTATTTATGTAGACATTTGATGGTAATTACTACATTGACATTTAATTTTATATTTTGTAAATTAAAAACCCACGACCCCTACTCGCAGTGGTTATGGCATGACGACTACACGACTACCTGACCATTGTTTACGGAGCTTTTCATAAATATGGCAAAATTGTATTGTAAAAACATTAATTCTTTATGGATATGTAAAAAGTCTATAGTCCTTATAATTTGAAAAACTTCTTCCTAAAAATCATCATGGAAAGTCTTGACCCAAAATACAAAATCGATTAAATTGTATAACCCCATTTTAAAGTGCGCAGTTTTATTCTTGTCATAAATGCTAATGTTCTTCTTAGCAGTACAATTCATAACTCTTTAAAACTTTATTCAAATCGGTTCACTAATTTTGACGTAAAACGAAACATACATACACACAGTTACCCTATTAGCAAAGACTAGCTGACCCGCGCAACTTCGCTTGCGTCACATAAGAGAATCATAATTTTCCCCGTTTTTGTAACATTTTTCACTGGTACTCTGCTCCTATTGGTCGTAGCGTGATGATATATAGCCTATAGCCTTCCTCGATAAATGGGCTATCTAACACTGAAAGAATTTTTCAAACCGGACCAGTAGTTACTGAGATTAGCGCGTTCAAACAAACAAACAAACAAACTCTTCAGCTTTATTATATTAGTATAGATATTAGTATAGATTAATATCGGTTTACGAGTGACTAACTCTACGTAACAAAAAGCTAAACTTAGCTACAACTATGGCTATCAACATAAATAATATCGATAAAAAGCCCAGTAAATCGCTCCTGATACGCATCTCTTTGGATTTATATTGTACTGATAACGATAGATAGAGTCGCTCTATGTATTGTGTAGAGTAAAGTAACGGTTGATTGTCTGTGTGTGTGTTAAAAAGTTATGTTAAGATTATTAAAAGATAGTTTCGTTTTCAATGGAAAAGTTTTGTGTTATTTCCGGCGATTACTGAGTTCCAAAAATATTGGCCAAGTATGTATATCATATTGAATTCAGTCTCTACATTAACCGATTTTGAGACAGTTTATTTTTTTTTATTTCTCTTCCATTGTTTTGTAATGGTCAGTTGCTCCTCTATTCGTGTTAGTCTTAACCTATTTTTACTATATATGGTAGCACGTCGCATCAAAGTATTTATTATGAACCATAAGAAGTATCTGAGTACCAACATTACTATGTACTCTAAACACCATACATGATCAATTTTAACAAAATAACTCTTATCTTAAATACCAAATCTAGAAAGAATCTTATAAGTTTATCAAAATATCCTTCAGAAACTCTCCAAATGGGACCTAAAATATGGCATTTACCCGAGAAGCCTTCAAGCAATCGATCTAAAAAACCTACTCATAAATCAGAACAATACTTCAATTTTATAGAAGTAAACATAAAGTTGGAAAACATCGCGACGTCCTTGAAAGCTGGATAAGAATTTATATACGGGAGTGATAAGCTTGGGCGGGCGATAAGCCGGCCGCGGGCGGTGATAAGGCGCCGCCCGCCCTACAGATCTTATCTGTGATTAAATAGCTCGCGTTATCAGTAGCGAGACTCGACGATCTTGGGCGATGTAGAGTAGGACGTGAGTGTAGAGACTTATATTATTTCTTGGTTTTTAAAGAGAATTTACATTGAAAATTGCTTTTAATTGTGTTTGAAATATACCTTTGACTAATTAAATAAACAGCTAAAAGTTTTTCAAGGAATTAAACCCGCGTTAAAATGAAACAAACAAGGGATTTCCTCTTTAAATTCTAGCAAAATGATATCATTACCCCATTTATGTTGAATTTCAGGGACACTGAGATCCTTATTTGGCTACAAATAAGATCATTATTTTTGGTTCTACTTTGTAAACAGCTGTAATTTAACTGTAAATTATTTATTATTTTCTCACATTACATGCGTAAGTGTCAATTTTATAAAATTACTTTAGGATAAATTATTTCGACTTTTGACTACAAAAGAAGTTTTGAAAGCAAGTTATTATCATTTGACTGCTAACGACTTGGTTTCAGAGCTTCGAAAGCAAGTAATTACTATTAGAGCCGTGAATTGTCACACACTGTCACTTAGTAGAGGTACAAAGTACACCTCAACAGCCAACAGTCACATACACACACCAAGATATTAATATGAGTTTTAATTTTGATTGTATTCTCTACATCTCTCCATTAATCTGTACAAAATATGAATACGCAGCGTTGTCGGTAGGAATCCGTCAAACAGATGCGATAAGACGGACGTGAACTTTTGCTGTGTTTGTACCGTACCTCCCCCCCTTCGCCCCCTTCCCCCCGGCGCCCCCTCGCCCCCCGAACACCCCCGCGCCCGACACTTACATATATTTAGAAGTTAGAATGTGTGTGTGATAATGTCTCAGACAAGGTTCTCAAATAAAAATTATGTTTGAAGGAATTACTGTTGTAGTTTTTTTTTGTATTTATAGTGATTAAAAGTGGACGTGTTTTTTGTATTTTTCCTTAGGCTATTTGAAACTTTATACCAATTTTTATTAGCCCCTTTAGCATTAGAAAAGTTGATCGACATTTTCAAGAAAAATGGGCAGTTTTCCAAATTGTTCAAGTAGTTCCGGAGATTAGCTTTTCTAAATAAACAAACATTTTAGCTTCTTCCTTCTTGAAAAGATTTATTGTTGTTGTCAAAATCTTTAAAGTGCGCAACTTCAACTCTAGTGGCTCTGTGACGCGGACAGTAGTGTATGCGACTGCGGTTCAGAAGCCTCGGCTTCGATTCCCGAGTCAGGCAACGTTCTATCAGTTTTTTCATCCCTATGTACCTATGTTATTTTTTATCTAGATGTCTAAAAAAACCTTTACTTATAATAGTGCCTTTGGTTGGAGTCCCGTATGTTAGACTTGAGCAGGGCAAACCATATGGACTGGAAACTTGTTCTGCGTTCTTTTTCGACGCATTTTGTATGTACATTGGTTTCTATTTATGTATGTATGAATGAAATGTATGTATGGATGTATGCAGGTAAGTAAAAAAATATTTTTTAAATTCTTACATTGATTATTCCGCTTGATTACACTACCTGTACCTGAATAGTTGTGTAATATCGAAGTTGGTCAGTCCTGCAGTAATGGCTGTGGCCTACTTACCTGTAAGTAAAAAAAGCGAAATTAAATTACATTATAATATCATTACGAGGTGGTGTGGGTCGCGACCTGCTATTGACCTGGGTGATTCAGTTATGAGCGATAGCGATTTGAGACAGAGCTGGGTTTGGTATATTTCTTTAGAGTTTTTGGTAAGGTTTGGGATAAGTTATGCTTGGTTCAGTGCTGATTTTATTGGATTAAAGTAAATTATAATCCATTTGTTCCACTGTCATCTCAAAATATTATTTTTAAATATTATGATAATGGATCATTGTTAGACATTTTTGTTTAAGAGGGTAAAAACTGGTTGACAGGTAGTTGGAGATTTATAGTACGAATTGCTTAGTAACGTTATTATGAACAAAATAAGCGTTATAGTAAGTACTAAGGTTTTTAATTGAATTTTTATCTATTGATAGCACAATGAAAGCTTTTTATACCACTGTAAACAAAACACTTTTATTTGAGTATTAACCGTCAAGAATCATTAAAGTTAAGTTAACATAAACTACATCAAATAACACAGTCATATCAAAAGCCTCCTCAATTAAGTAAAAATCCGCTTCAATAACCACCTTACTCAATGGCCTTACAGCGATTTAATGCCACCGCTACCCGCTTATCGCTCAGCTCATAACTTACTCCACTCACCCTAGTATTAGCGCACAAAGTTTATACGTATGCGATGTTAAAAAAATCTGCAGTATTATGCAAAACAGTACTATCGTGAGATCTAGCGTGAACCAGTGTACTACTTGGTTATTGTTCTGAGGAAAACGGCTCGATATGAACACTTGACGATGAATTGATTCCGTTAAATTAAATTAGGTTAGAAGTTTATTAGAGGGTAAGGTTCTGCTAGCTTCTTCGTCTGAGAAATATTTCTTGGGGTTAAGAGATATTATATATGTCAATATAGGTGAGTTCAACAGCGTAATAGCCTTGAGAGCCTTGTGTGTTGTGCGTAGTTCGCGGCTGGCGGAGGTATACAAATTTCAAAACTTAAAACATCAGTGTGCAGTTTGCAGCTAACGGTAGTCTGTTTCATATGTCATTTCGTTAATACACGTCATATCATTCTTTCATATACACTATTTCTCTAGATAACCCTTATGTATGTAAATCGTACATGCCAAGGCTTTCTACTAAGTTGTCGGACTATATTTGCTAACCATATTTCTTCAAAATCCGTTCTGATCTTTTGGCATTAAGGAGTAACAATCACGGATACATAAATATTACCGTAGTGGCAAGGATTCAGAAAATTGAGATATTAACCATTATGTCATGCCCAAAAGACTTTCAAAAAACCTCATAATCTTATAAAAACTGGCATTATTAGTAACAACAACACATACGTTCCGTAGTAGTAGTAATACCCGTAGGCGTCCGGTATCGGTCGCGCCAAAACAACGTTATCTCGTCGGTCACTTTGCACGTTTTTCAACGATGCGCGCCAGAATAGGACGGTAGATCATGTGATAACAGCCAGCCTTTTGTTACAATATCTAGTTTGTTCTGACGAGGTTATGTAAAATGTACTTATTTAGAATAAGTTTTTTTGTTATCTCTATATTATATCACTGGCAAAGGTGTCCTCCCGAATTGATGGATGGGGCCGTGAGTCCACCACGCTGGCCAAATGCAGGTTGAAATATATGTAAAACTAGCTGACCCGCGCAACTTCGCTTGCGTCCAATAAGAGAGAATGGGTGAAATTTTTCCCCGTTTTTGTAACATTAAATACTGGTACTCTGCTCCTTTTGGTCGTAGCGTGATGATATTTAGCCTATGTCCTTTCTCGGGTATCAAAATATCTCCATACCAAATTTCATGCGAATTGGTTCAATAGTTTAGGCGTGATTGAGTAGCAGACAGACAGAGTTACTTTCGCATTTATAATATTAGTATGGATTAAGTATGGACTAACTGGTTGATTTCAGAAAATAAGTTTTGTATTTAACCCCATATGTCATTCAGTTATTAATTCACGAAAGCGTTAAATACAAACTGACAGTTTTTCGCATTAAAATATTATAGTTAGATGCTAATTTTTGTTTCGTACGTTCGTTCAATTCCCTGTTCGGGCAAAGGAAATATATTATTTATCAATAGTAGCCCAGAGTTTAGTAACGTGTCCGGTACATAGCAATAGCCTCGCCTCCTATTACATGGAACACTTCTGCCCACACCTTCGAGTATCACAGCCGTGATGTTATGTAAGCAAAACCTACTTCTATTTTCTTATGCATAAAAAAATCCTGAAATATTTTTCCTCAATTTTCAAAACTATTTTTTAACAACAAACCCAAGGTTTAACTCATTCGTTTTAATTGGCATTGCTACAGGTGTAAGATAGCGGTATCGGGTTCGATTCCCGCGCGCTCTCATTAACTGATAGTTATTCAGTCAGTTAACAATGGAATACGTGTGATAACGGCGCTACTGATTACAGACACGTGTATACAATACTCGTTTGAAGTAGTGAGATGTGCTAACCCCCGGTTTCTGAGTACATTTAGCGGTAGTTTATCTATTCAATAGCGTTATTTTATATGAGTTTAAACGCAATTGAATAGATAAACTACCGTTAAATGTACCTCAGAAACTGGGGGTTAAACTTTGATATTAACTGAAGATAGTTTAAAGTCAAACTTAGTTTAAAGTGATGGTTATATTTAGAGATAGTAATTTCAATTTGAAAAATAACAGTAGATTTAAATAATGGTGTTTGACAAATAACTTTAAATCGAATTGTAACAAAATTCGTAAATTGATTTTTTATTTATATTTTCTTTTAAAATACCGCAAGTAAGTATAGGAGTATAGTATACCTATAGGTTAAAAATAAAAGGGTATTTATTTAATTGTTGTCAAAATCCACTATATATCGATAATTTGTAACGTCTGAATATTTTAATTGATTGATTAAAATTCCACCTTACTTATCTTTTTTTCTTAATTCTTGGCACTGCGTTACTTATCTAAGTACTAAAATAATACGTAGACCAAAATTCTATTTTAAATGCCATAGCAACGGATAATACCTTAACTCATCATTAAAGCAGCAATTGAATTAACATAAGATTTTTCACTTTAACTTCAAAATTTACCATCTATAGTAAAAAATATTATATAAGCCATTACTGTCCCACTGCTGGACAAGGGTCTCCTCACACAATGAGGGAGGGGTCGGCCTTAAGTCCAAGATACACGATAGGTCTAAAGTTTTTCTGTCATATTTTTTCTTGTAAATATTCTAATTAACAAATGTAGCATTAATAGCTCGTAAAATTAATTCAAGATAACTGGTTGTTAAAAAATCTATTGAACTCAAAAAAAACTCTTCCGTTACTGAATAACTCACTGATGGATAACGCACAGCTAAAACTGCTGAGCGTAGAAACATGAAATTTGATATGAAGGTTCCTAAGAAAATGCGAAGGAGAGGAAGAGAGAGGATTTTCGGAAATTGCCCCTGAAGGGGGTGAAATTCAAAGCAAGCAAAGCCGTGGGCGGAAAGTTAGTAACTATAAGTAAAATAATAATAAAAAAAGATATAAATAAATAAATAGAAATAGTACGTATATCTATACAATTATTCAAAGTTATCTTCAGTACATACATTATCATATCGTTAATTAAATGGGGACACACTTATCTGCGCATAATTAATTTGTCACACCCGTGTAACTCTTTTCTTTTTTCAAACTGAATTTCAGTTACTCGTGGATCTGAAAGATAAGAATATTCCAGAAGAATTATAGCTAGTACGAGTAGCTAACTTGTATGACTAGATGTATAGACGTGAATAGCCTGATCCACATAAACGATCTGTCTATGATCGGCGATCCCATTATCCGTGATCCAGGATTGTGGATAGCTCGTGATTTGCGTCAAGTCTCCACTTATTGCTCCAATCCAGCCACGCACGATCGTTTCATGTGCTTTTAAGGTTTCAGCCCATAACAGTTTTTAAGACGGACGTTCCATCGTCATACTACTTACTATCCTTACTAACCTTAATTACGAGTTACAACACGCAAAAGCCAGTGAATTCATTGTTTTGAACTTATATAAACAGATAGTTTACAATGTGGCTTGACACTTAGGTTACATTTTGCCCCGGTCAGCTTAGCATATAGGATACCTTTTACACCGGTCAATCTTTCCACTCGAAAAAAATGCAGACAAAAGCTAGTTTTATACAAAATTCAAAAAATATTCCCTTCTTAACATTTTAACATAAAATATCTACAAAATTGTTGTGCAGAGAGTTAAATGATAACCCCATAAATAATTTCTCATGGAAAAATCGAAACATAGCGTGATGTACGTTAGTGGGAAACTGTGTGAAATCTCGCAAGTGCTCGGATCTTGCATTAACTCACACATGAAATATATTCAATCTGCGACTTTGCGATAAGAGTCCTACCCCCCACTTCACCCCCTACCCCCCTCTCCCTGTGGAACTCCCGCCCCGCTGCCACCCCACGAGCTAAGCCGGATGCGAGGATGATTTTTGACGGTCACTGCGTATGTGTTTTTTTTATTTTATTATATTTTTTTGTTTAATGATATTTTGGTAAGAAAAAATAGTGGTTAATCAGTTTTTTTATTATTATTTTTAATACAAAAGAACTGAGGAGCACTTTTTCTCTTATGTTAAGTCGATGTGTATGATGAATAATTTTCTCGCCATTTTATTTTTTACTAGCTGACCCGCGCAACTTCGCTTGCGTCAAATAAGATAGAATGGGTCAAAATTTTCCCCGTTTATGTAACATTTTTTACTGCTGCTCTGCTCCTATTGGTCGTAGCCTGATGATATATAGCCTATAGCCTTTCTCGATAAATGGGCTATCTAACACTTCTTCTTCTTATCGTATGGTTAGTGGTCAACCTAGTGTCAAAGTTGTTCAAGCCGCCCAAAGGCCTTTGACGTGGCTTAACGACTGTTATCTTAATTGACAACAACCGGGACCGACTTTTTACGTGCCCTCCGAAGCACGGAGACGCCCTGTTCAAATACCACTATGCGGTCACCCATCTATGGAATGACCGCGCCAAGGTTTGCTTAACTCATAGATCGTTTACCGACCGGTGAGCGCAACTGGCTACGGGCGCCTCAAATATTATCTAACACTGAAAGATTTTTTTAAATCGAAGCAGTAGTTCCTGAGATTAGCGCGTTCAAACAAACGAACAAACAATCAAACAAACAAACTCTTCAGCTTTTTAATATTAGTATAGAAGTATAGATGATTTACGTTTATGTATGTACATGATGTTCGTAACCAAAAAAAAATTGGAACCTTACTGGCTCTCTTATTACTGTCTCACTTTTGATAATTTCTTTCTATTAATGGTAAATTAGATCAGTAACTCACGGGCTTATAGTTAGATAGCAACCAAAGAACACCCGAAATAAGTACACCTGTTAGCACACCCTCTAATACAGTTTTTGTTTGATTAAATAAAGACTACTAAATACATATCATACATTTTTTTTATATAGACACCATCTATTTTGCAATACTCGTAACTTAAAGAAATAAGTTGTCCCATTGCTGGGAAAAGCTCTCTTACTAAAATGAGGGAGGGGTAAACCCATAAATCTAATACACTAGCGAAGCCCAGAAGACTTAAGTACATTATAATACCAAAAATATATTCACAAAAACATTCACCACTTAATTCTGAAAATTCACTATCCAATAACAAAGAGGCAGCCCTGGATCGCGATAATAAAATTATTATTATTCGTACTATCAGGGTTGGCACCCGGCGATGTTATCGGCGCTATCTCGCAGCACCAAGCGACGCTCACCCCTTCAGTGAGAAGTAGGGATGAGACACAATACCCTCCATCGTATATTATATTATTTTATATTTATTATGTTTAGTAACACTATGATATTTTATTTTGACGTAGATGCATAGACGTTTGTGCTTTATTTTTTGAGAGTTACACTTAAGGTAATCTTGAGTTGTCCAACGAAATTTATATTTAATTACACTTTTTATAAGCGGGCTGTTTTTAGTTTATGTTATACTGTAAGTCTTATTACTTGGTGGGACAGTTACAGGTGGAATCTAACAATTACGTTACAATTTACGTTTAACAACGTTTTCTAGTGGAAAACTTGCTGTTTTTACTCAATATTCGTGAGATAAATAGCATGAGGATTAAAGAAGGGACGAATGCATTTTCACACATGCAAAATAAACTAAATCAAAAACAAATTTCAAACTACCCACAGCAAAACAATCCCAACAATTCTATCCACCTAACATCGATAAACGAATCGTATCGTCACTGGCATTTACAAAACATTATCGATATCAGTCGCGTCACTAGGGGTGTAACCTGCCTTATTCCGGATAAGAATAAATACAGTGGCTCGCCGGCGGAATGTGCTAATACATCCTTATCGACTGCGACGCCCCACACACACACATACAAACATACATACATACATACACACAAACATTCACGTCTATTTTGTACTGTGAAGAGATTTTTAATTGAACTTATTTTGTTACGTCAATGAAAGTTGTGTTAGAATTATAATGTGACGTTGCTATGCGTATAATATATAGTAATTATATTCCTCTACTAGCTAACTTATAATGTAATGAAAGTTGACGATTAAACTTTTGAGTTTCTTTAACTACCATTCAACACTTGTTGACAACGCTATTTCAGCCACAAATAATTCTGTTATGCTTCTTAGAATGTGAATAGGCTGATAGAGGCAGAGTGAAAGATGGTGTCAGTTCAACTTCCAAATTGGCAAGAGTTGAAATCGTTATATCAAAAAACTTCAATAACATTTCGGTGAACAAAAATATTGTAATAATCTTGCCTATGAGTTGTTTGAACAATATTCCAAGGAATGATAAGACCCCAACCTACACTGAGTTAGTTCTTGCCGAAAGTAGACCCTAGTTTGTGGGACAGTAATCAGCTGGAATATACTTTATTTTTATCCAAAAATAGCTGTGTATTACTCTGTTATAGTCATAGTATAGATGTTAATGGCTCTACTTGTAGACTTTTTACCGAACAATTAGTGTTGTTTTATTCGAAGTTGATGTATAATTGACAATGACAATGTACTTAACATGTACTTAGTCATTATTTGCAACTTCTTCCTTTTTAACATATACTATCTCTACCAATAACGTCACAATTAAAGTATCGAGCGGAAGTGAGTATCGATAAACAAAAGTAGTGTTGTGCCAAGGTCTTTGCGTTTCCTGATGTGACAGTGTCCTCGTGCTGTCCTTACGATAATTATATCGATATGCTTAATTATACGGGTTTTGATATTTTTATTGAGTTGGTACTGAAATAGTAGAAAAGTATGCAATATTTTTGAACAATGAATTTCTATCAATCTGTAAAAGAGAAAACTCTCGCGTTGAGAATTGCTCTTGTGTCCCGAGGACTTTTACAAACATACAAACGACGAACACAAAGTACAACCGTGGATCGCTTAAATATTTATTCCGAGGACCTTTTGATGCACTAGTAGGGGCTTAGAGACTAAGAGATTCAAAAAATTAAATAAAGTAGTAGAAAAACACAAGAACACAGTATTTCGATTCGAATCCTAATCAAATTACATTTGTTTGATATAATTTATTATTGCTACTTTGAAAAAGAACACTCAAAAAATACTTACTACTTACTAATTTCTATTATATCTAAAATTCTTCAGTCTACACGAGTCAGTAATCGAACTGGTAGTAGCACTCCCACACCTGAATTAATTACATTGATAAGGGTGCGTGACGCGGGCTCGACACATTTTTACACTGTTTGCAGTAATTAAAGTGATAATATCTCGTCTGGCTGAGATGATAAACGTGTACTTTCAAGGCTTCTACAAACATTACTTGGTTGCTATCTACTTGTTACATACTTTTTCAATGAATTGAAGCTTTGTAGGTAGTTTTTTGTTATGTTGAAATAAATAAATGAATGTGTCACCGTCCAAATATCGTAATTAAATTTTAAGTTCTCGGAATTTTACTTAGAACCTTTGTGTTGCAGGCGCTACTATTGTACCTATGACTGCATTTTACGTGTTTCTTTTTACAAAACAGATAAACAGCTATATTTATAACCCATTTCTAATCGGGTTCGCAATAGAAATTGATTCTAAATTTAACATTTCTGGTGTAACTAAATTCCTTTGCAGTTTGTTTAACTTAAAGATGGATACTGTTCAATATTTTCACTCTAACCCTGAAATACTTTGGCCTCACTCGAATCGTAAGCCTTCTCAACCATTTTAACATAAATCCAAACAACACAGAACAATTAAAATCGATTAAAAATCACCCAAAAACTAGGCATACACTTAACACGAAAATTATCCGACATTACGACTCTTATTACTTTCATTTTAAACTCTATCCTTTACAAAATAGGGTATAAAATCGTGTGTGTGAGTGATACAGCCTGTTGCTCCGGATATTGCCTCGCTCTATCACTTCCAACGCCCCCTAGCGGGAATTACCTTGTAATTCGCCAAATTACCCAGTGCTCTTCGTAATTAAATACTTTTCTTTGAGGTTTAACATTTTTGTAAAGTTTATTTGTAAAGCAGTGATAGACGAATGGTATAAGTTGGTACCTCCCACGTAAGAGGTTGCAGCCATTGCAGCTTCGAATCCGATGCAACGTATCAACGACTTTTCGAAGTTATGTGTGTATCTTGTTCTAACGGTATTGGAAAACATCGTGATTGAGCCTTGTATGCCCAAGAGTTTTTAGAACAATTCTTGAAGGTATGCAAACCCGCAATGGCCAGCGTGGTGGACTCAAGGCCTCACGCCTCTCTCAAACGGGAGGAGACCCTTGCCCAGCAGTGGGACATTAATGGGTTTTGTTAATAGAGAATGGGAATAAACGCGAACACACATTTTACCTTAGAATGCCTGACGTCTCGGCGCAGGTAACACTGGCCATGGTCACAGGCTGACTAAGGTAGAATGCATGTTCATTGCTAGTTTAATGTTACGTTTTGTACAGTTTTTCTTATAAATGTATGATTGTGTACCTGTACAAACTCCAATAGGATACCAATTTGTAACTGAAACTCATTATTTTTAACACATTGCATTTTAGACTAACGGCTCTATTAATCCTAGTTACCTAAAAATATGATTTAAGGCTTGCTTTTGCAACAAAATCGAATACAAACTAGAGAAATATATGTTACAATATACAAATCAAACTTAATACAGTCTACCTATCAGAATATTTATAACTTAATCAACAAATACCTAAAACCCACTGTATACCCTATACCCTAGTCAATAAAAACCCCGGGGTATGACAAACAACCCCCGTACCGTTATCTCGACGGTGCAAGCCACCCTGTTATCTACTGATAACGACGTTGTGTGTTTGTGTGTGTGTCAGTGTGTGTGTATGAAATGTGCAAGTGTGTTGTTGAAAGATAGAGTTATTAGAAGTTTTGTATTTGAAAGGGTAGGTAGAAATGTTGTGGTTTAAGAAGTTTTGTTTTGCTCCACTTAATTTTCAATAACACAATACAACTCGAAAAGGTATAGGGGATTGTGTAAAGTAAAATTTAAGAAAATGTGTATTTTTTATAAATTTCAACATTAACGACGTTGTGTGTTTGTGTGTCTGTGTGTGTGATGGAATGTGCAAGTGTGTTGTTGAAAGATAGAGTTATTAGAAGTGTGTTTGAAAGGGTAGGTAGAGATGTTGTGGTTTTACACTTTGTTGTCGTTTGGCTAAGGTTAGCTTTCGATAACACAATACAACTCGAAAAGGTATAAGGGATTGCGTAAAGTAAAATTTAAGAAAATTTGTATCTTTTGGAAATTTCAACTTGTTATTATTTATAAACTTAGGATATTTTTAAACTTAGTTTATATTTATTACAAAGATATTATCGGAGATTATGTCTTAGACATAGGCTTTAGCAATAAAAAAAAAAATAAAAAAATAACATGACATAATGCGACAGGTCAGTAAAGATATCATAAACCATTGCCGATTTGACTGGTAGCCGATCCTATTGAGAACGAAGTAAATTCATTTTGTAGGGATGGTAGAAATTAGTATTTTCTAGCCTAGTCTACATCAGAAAAAGGCGTGATTTTATATCTGTATGTATATGCTTCTAATCTCCAGCTCGTTCGAATGAGCAATCATAAAAACAACACACTTAGCATACGCCACCACAAGTTACGTAATCACTGAGCAGCGAAATCTCAGCGTTTGGACAATTACAAGATAAAAACCGTGGGTTGTGTAGAACGTGTTTAGAGGTGTCTCGTTAAAGGCTCAATTGGGCGTGACGGTTGATAAGGATGTTAACTTGTTGTTGCGATGTGTTTCATGATGTTTTTTAGGTTAAGTTTACTATAAAGCCGTGTACCAATTTGAAGATTCTTCGTGTTCTCGAAAGGTTTTGAATGAGTGAAGATTTGGAAAGGAACGGATGGTGTCAAGTCTGATACCCAATAATATGTTATTGTTTTAGACTGCTTGATGATTCAGTTCTAGCTACATAGGTCGTGGTCGAAAGCAGAGAGCTTGCTATATATCTCTATCCAATCCAAAGTAATTGCTAACTAACTATTCTATTCTGTTTGACTGTCGTGCATTCACACCTAAACTAATGAACCGATGGAGTTAAAATTTGGAACGAGTAAGGCCAGGGCATTATATACTCTGCCCTTCTGGCGGGAGAGCCCCACATAACCCTGCACTCCACCAGGGTGCAGGTGTATGCTTAATGCATTAGCCACGTTAAAAAAAAAAAGAAAGGGCATTATATACTGGAGAAGACAAGCCCGCGAAGCCATAAGCAAAAGTAAGGGTATTATTTTGTCAATCATAAGCCTCAAGTAGGTACACTCAAATTTGATAAAAAAACACACTTTATCTCTCACCCAATCTTATTTAGCAAACGCCAGCGTAAATACAGCGATTAGACTCGACCCATAAAGCCTTATTCACCTAAGCCTATTCAGAATTTCGCTCGAGTGATTTTAAAAACGTGCCTACAAGGTGTGATCGTGCCGGGTATCGCTCCACACAATTTGGTTGGTTGGCCATTGGCATCATTTCGCCATCATTTCAGCTAACTACCGTATCTTTAGATAGCTCAATGATCGTAAACTCGAAGTCGCTGGCTTTAAAATGTAGGTTTTATGTGTATTTTAAGGGTCTGTGAGCATATGTTCGTGGAAGATATTTTTTAGGATGAAGCTGGGTATTGAGCTTGGTAATTGTATGTTATTTTCTGTTTTAGCTTAGTTAATTAACTCTTAATTCGGAAGATAATTTGTTTGGAGCTTCCACTCTTCAGTAGTTCTGCAGCCGATAAAATTGGTTAAATATTTAGAGTGAATAGTTAGAAGTTTGTACATTTAGATTGATTTATGTGTCTATTTGATAAGTAATTTAAAATTAAGTTAAATTTTGTTTGTTCTTTTAGCTAAAATAGTACATACTCATGACTTAACGAATTATAGACCGAAAAATTAGCAATTTTAAATATACTATGTACTAAACGTAAAACCGCCATCAAACTGAACAGGAAATCCCGTATTTTTTCTCTCAAAACATAAAGAATGGTATCGAAATCTTTGATATTAGTAGGCTGTCCGATACGCGATACAAAAGTGTTCAGTATCAGGTGCGGAACAAGAAATATTTCAAACGAGATAACGTACAGTTGAGAAGGGCCGTGGATTGATCACAGGTGACGTTATCCAAGTGGTAGGGGCTATCTGACAGGGCTATCCCTCAAAGGAAAAGAATACAATGGCTACTTATTAAGACGTAAGTCTGGTCTGGTAAAATAAGGTTATGGTTAGAAAAAAAAAAGATTATTAATCTGGGTGAATTAAGTGTACTATCTGTAGCTCAAATCAGATCTTAAAAAACTATATGACTGTTAATGTTTGATGGTTTATATTGTTGAAAGTCTAAACAATTGTAAAAGCTTAATCTAACATGATCTCATGATTCAATAGACAAGTCGCTTGTGCGGTTTTGTGGGGCACTGTATTATAGAATGTAAGATTAATGCATATATTTTATATTAAATAACAACAATTTCGAATTAAACGGCCAGGTTCTGAAACTATATTAGCTTCAATACAGTGGAAATTTGAAAAATTCTATTTATTCGACCATTCTATAATACAACTCATATTATTTCATATATTAAAATTCAGGGCTACTGCATTGCCAATTCCATACTCTTATACTTGCCTAACTGTCGCGAGTACGCTACATTCGAATTCTTGCCTTCCTTTAAGTTGTCAACCCTAGCTACCTGTAGCGGCGAGTGAAACGCGTTCGAGTTCGGTAATTGATAATTGTCGGATCTCAACCGTAGTGACGGGATTCGATGATCGATTTGTATGTAAATTGATATAAGTAGATGTTTACTTGCCGATATTATCTCGATCTGGGAAACGGATGCTCGTGATAATTGCCGTAATCTTTTATTTATAATAACTATTTATCATTTTATGGGTAATTTCAATAATTTATTTAATTATGTTTGTGAATTTTGATCGTGTTATCAATTATTTACAAAACCTTGACTATAGTAAAGATATTTATTTATATTTAACTTTCTTATTTATGGAGTATTCTACCAGTTTAAATTATATTCTTCTTGTCACAATTTTTGTATGTATTGTACTAGAAACCACAAATATTTGTCCACTTATACCACCAATGCTAATTTTAGTAGCAGCCACGCCAAATCTTTTAGGCAGCTTGAAAAACTTTAAAAACTATACTTAGACCAACTAATCAAACGTAAACATATAACTATAGAAACTTTCGACTTCTAATCACTATACAAGTGACTTATTAATGAAACTAAACGAAGCCTTAAAATATTGAACACAAGAGCCTTACAAAAGCGATACATCGAGCATGAGTCTCACTCCTCACTCCTCATCGCTGGGGAAAAAGGATAAATAATTTAGTATGATCCTGGCGCGGGAGATACGCGATCTGAACAAAGGTAGCTATCGCGAGCGCCAGCCGCCCCGCCGCCCGCCCTAGCGGTGTGGCCACGTTGAAACACGATACGGGAATTTTGACGTGACGCAAATAAATTTATGATGAAGTTGTCAATGCCACAGAATTTTGATAGAGTTTTTAATGCTGTAAATTGTTAAGAAAGAGAATAGCAAATTTTGAAAATTAAAAGTACTTCATGCAAAACTTTCGCATGGGGCAAAAGTTGGCGTTTTTTTTTTGGTTTGCTATATTCCTAAAGTATTTAATTGTCTAGTGGCATACGACAATAATGATTATATTTGTCAAATGGTATTTAAGTCACGAAAGCAGTTAATGCACAGCTTACTTTTACCAATTGTCATGTTACCTCACAAAGGACACATTTCAGCTTTAAAAGGTGATTTATTTCATTAAAAAACATGTGAAATTTCTTACACTATAAAACATGTAAAAAAAGCAAAAATGTATCTTCGTATGATAAACGTATGTATCTTTTCCAAAAAAAAATCGTACATTCAATGGAAACGTTCACTAGGGTGTGCAAAACTCAAGGTAAATGAATCTCTTATGAAAATGTGATACAATGTATTACGTTGCGATAGCCGGGGAGATAAGTCGATGATGGAACGAATGTGAGGCAGGAAACAGACAGGTAGCCGGATCAACGCTATATGAGGGAATCCTTATATTTGTGTGATGTTAATTGACTAGTTTTTGCAAGCTATTTTACGAATTTTGTTTGTGAAAAAGGAACATTGTGGGATCAATTGTGAAGTCGTTTTATGGATAGGGGTTTTAAAAGCTAAATCTAATAATAATATAAGTAATTAGTTTTCACACTAGATCAAGTCATATGTTTCTATGCAAAAATATTCAAACATTATTAAAGACTGTTTTTTTATATTATTTTTTTTATATTAAAAAAATTCTGTTCTCAAATTGCAAATGATTATAAATAAATTAGAAAAACAGTCTTAAAGTCAATTTACTTTTAATAAGATTTTAGGTTACATAACCTAAAAGTGTCACTGTCAATTTTTTATTAAACCAATTAACAATCTTAACATCCCAAAAACCACACAATCCCAGCCCAAACATCCTAACTAATCACCAAAAAATCAAAAGCGTACCAAACTCGGAACTACTCGATTATCTATTACCAGACAATTACACTGATCGGAGATCTCTAACCCCCTGATATAGTACCCGGTGGAAGGGGGCGAGGGGTGCTCCCAAGCGGTAGGGGGTGACGGGGTGGATAGGGGGTTGTTATCAGCGATTTTCGCACCATTAACCGTCGCGATACAGTCGCCACTTCATGCAGACAACGCGTTAAGTTCCAATCTAATTGATATATACAGGTGCGCTTTCAGTCCATCTTACGTGATGGAATACGTTCTTTGTAGTTCGTGGACCTGTTTTTGTCATATAGTTTTAGGTAAAGAATAGTTATAATGTTTTGGCAGATCTATACTAATATTATAAAGCTGAAGAGTTTGTTTGTTTGAACGCGCTAATCTCAGGAACTACTGGTCCGATTTGAAAAATTCTTTCAGTGTTAGATTGACCATTTACCGAGGAAGGCTTTAGGCTATTCGGCCATTAGGAGCCGAGTAGCAACGAAAAACGTTACAAAAACGGGGAAAATTATGACCCATTCTCTCTTATGTGACGTGTGGGTCAGCTATATTTTATATCAGCTATCCAGGGAGTAGTTATGATGTTTTTGAGAGATTGTTTTCTATAGTTATCTGTTATAGAGTAATGGATAAAGAAGCAGTAGATAGTGAGTAGTATTTGAAATTTTACGCGGTGTTTTAAATATGTCTTTGTAAGGAATTTGGAACAGCATAATAATCTTGTATTTCTTTATTTCATAGAAAAAAGTAAAATAGTAGTCTTTTTAGGAGTCATAATAATTGAAATAACGCCCACGAGAATGACTGTACTATCCTGCCTTGAAAATATAAAATAATGACTATATGCACTTACCCACAAAAATCTCGTTAGAATTTTGGTTGAAGCAAACCCCCGTAATTAATCTCATTTACCTATTTTAATTTCAATATTTGATAAATTTTCTCTACTGTACTTTTAAAAAACCATATTTCCTCGACTACAATTTTTAATGGCTACCTGAAACTCTTTCATAATCTTATTGTCAACATACCCTTTGTTACATAACAAAGTAGTACCAATAGCATGTAAGACACACCTGCGTTATCACCACAGTCGACTGCAACACTGTTATCCGCAGATGGCTTGATGATACGGCACGCCAAATGTACTTGTTGATTCTGTACGATATTGTTACTTAGTACTTGTATGTTTAAACGATATTTGTATTGTATATATAGTTATATTATTTAAACAAAGTTAACAACAGCCGTGCGGGTCGATCTCTGAGGTTAAGCTACGCTTGTCGAGGTTGTTCTGTGGATGGGTGACCATCTTATACATATCGAGTTTCTCCTTGTTCCGGAAGGCACGTTAAATTGTGGATTCCCGCTTCCCGCTGTCATTTTCGAAGATCTGTGACAGTCGTTAACATTAGTCAGAAGCTTGAAAGTCTGACAACCAGTCTTACCAAAGGGTATCGTGTTAAATCCCAGGTAACTGGGTTATGAAGGTCCGATAGGCAGTCGCTCCTCGATAGAAGGAGGATCTCAATTTGTCATTTTTCTTCTTAATAATAAATGATTTCGTTCCATTATTTAATTATAAGTATGACCAATATCATAATAATATATGTACTTAAACTACGTTCCTTATTCATATTATGAGTCAATCTATATAATTGCGTCTGTCTGTTTGTCACAGAGATAAGCAACGTCGTGATAATTTATTTAAGTAATATTATGACGCATCAAACTTACTGTGATGACAACATATTGATAAAGAACTATAAAATGAACCTAAATCACTTTACCGGGAATTGAACGCGAGACATGCAGTTGATTTTTAAATTAGTCGTTATTTTTTTTCTTTTTATTAAGACAACTCCCGCTTTAAGAATTGCTCTTGTGTCGCGAGGACTTTACAAAATACAAACAACGGACACAGAGCACGACCAGACCCAAAACAATTATTTGTGTATCGCACAAATAATTGCTGCGTGTGGAAATCGAATCCACGACCCCTCGACGCAATGGTTTTGGCGTGGCGACCTAAACCACTGCGCCACGGAGGCAGTCATAGTTCCCTTAACTCGTAGCTACATACACTGCTGGGCTAGTTTCTCCCAGAATGAAGAAAGGGCATTGAGTCCATCACGCTAACCAAGTAAGGCTTTTTATTCCCTCAAGAACTGTTAAGGGTTTTAACACCCAGACTTGCAAGGTTTTAAAACGAGGTTTGTCTTTACCTTTACAACAAGTATGAAAAACACCAGGTAAATCTTTAAAAAAATAATAGTCTCAAACATAAGAAATTGTTCTACCTATTGGTGAAAACCGCACAAAATTCGCTTTAATAAATTTTGAATTTATCGCCAACAGACAGACTGACGGGGCAATAGGACTCTTCCATTATCGAAGGCTCAGAAGGTATATCGCTTCATAAGACCACTCAGCTATTACAGCTTTTACAAGAAGGTACTAATCGATACAAAACACCATCTTACAGGACCATTTAGTCACTTTACATCAATATCCATCGGCGATCTCGTTTCAAACTGGATCGGTCCGGTAAAATCCAGTGACAACCGGTTACATTTGTATGTATGTTCGTGTAATAAACAGGTGTAATGGCAAATAGGCGTGGACTGTGACGACACGGTTTATTGAGATACATGGGAGAGCAAAGACTAAGAGAAGTTAAACCACAGAATGGTTAGAAAATAAAAATTTACTAGTAAAACCTCTAATGAACCACGTCGCCATAACATTACCAGTACGCCGGGAAGACATAGATTCAATTCCTACACGAAAGAAATATTTGTGTAATCCACAAGTCTGGTTGTACTTTGTGTCCATTATTTGTTAAAGTCCTTGGGGGCACAAGAGCAATTCGTAGTGCGGAAGATGTCTTTTTTTAAAAATATATTTTTGAATTATTATTTCGTAGGTCGTTTAAGGAAAAGAAAAAAAAAAACTTTGCAAAAATTTTTAGTCTATGGATAGACCTCAATCATATGTTCGGTTAACTTCAACATAATTTATACCTATTAATCATCAAAGTTCATAAAATTTTCAACGCAAAAAAATCTCAAAGCGAAAGAAATATATTTGCTTATATTGTTTAAAATTTACAGTAACCAATAAAACAGCTATACAAATTCTAACCCAGCAAAATAACTCACTTATTCCACTATTAAAATCTTTCCAACCATCAACACTAGACAATAAGAATCCCGAGAGATCCGTCAGTTATCTTATCAGCATCTTATCAGCTGGCTCCACTGATAAAAGATAATATAAGCAGAGTTATTTACGCAAAGATGTTATCTCTTCATTATGGACATACTTTGAGCAACGGTTTGTTTTGCAATGTTTAATGTAATTTAATTTTACAGTTATAAATAGGAAACTTTGTGAGGATGTTTGTTACAATTTATCGCTGCAATTACTGTACGGATTTTGGTGAAATATGACACAGAGATAGTTTATAAAGACACTTTATAATATATCACTGCTGGCGGGAAAAATGTATGATTTTCTAATATCCTACTTTCTTCTTAAGGATAAGCAGTGATGATTGAATATTCAAGAAGAAGTTTAGTAATTAACTACGACAATGTGCATGAATGTGAATAAGGAATAAAAAGTTTGTTAAGATCGTAACAAATTACGTTTGTTTACTAACCCAACCAAAATGGGACGAAAGGTGTGATTTCACAAATTAATGTCTAACTGAAACAAAATGTATTTTGTAGAAAACTCTACAATATTTACAATCCTCTCCTAACATCACGACAATAATGACTTAAACATCATCGTATAAAATGATTCAAAGTAATTTTAAAATTGTATATCAACACAGGTAACAAACTAATCTCCCCTCATATTTTAATCTGTGCCCCATCTAGCGAGTATCGAGAGCACTAAACGTTTATCTCGGAATGCAAATTTATATTTTATCGATGCAATGTGAAGTATCGATGCGTAGAGCCCATCACTACAATGTTGCAAGTGGTGCAACACTAGTGACTAATATTTACACTGTTTATTGCTAAATAGCTTTCAAGCGATTAAGTATAAGATTCAATTCCCACGTAGGTAAGGTCTTTTTACAAAAAAGTACTAAATCCTTTCTTGTGACTCGGAGATATGATAAACTAGACGCAACATTATATTTGAGTGTTACAAGAAATTGGTTTACTTGGGCATCGAATCCATGACCCCCCGTCACGGTGGTAAAGGCATAGCGACCACCATTAATACTGCTTCATAGAAAGCCGTAAATTAATGAAGAAGCTCAACGTGTTCAGAAAATTTTACCTGACTGAAAACCGACTGGACTACACACGTGAGGTTCGATTTCCCACACAGAATAAAATATTTGTGAAATCCATCAATTGCATCAGGTCTAGTTGAATTTTATATACCTTGTTTGTATGTTTGTAAAAGTCCCCACGACAAAACGATTCGAAATCAACCAAAAAAAGGAAGGATTATTTAAAAAGTAATTACTTTTCAGATCACACCAACAGATGTCGCTGCACCGAAATACTAAAACTCGACCATTAAAATATAACATCTCTAATCTTAATATTAAATCGCAATAATTTTTCACAAAACACTAACTCCGCTATCTAAAATCGGGTTTAACTCACAAAATCGCCACAACCGGGAATGGAACCGGCAACAAAAGGCGGCGACACCTCCGCCCTTATATTTATTGCAAATTATGAGCGTTATCACTACGATCTCCACCACTCGATAATGGACTTCATACGAAGCTGAACTTAGAGTGGATAAGACTTTTTAATAATAAATTTAACCCATTACTATCACTACATGTGCATTAGTTAACGGGGTTGTACAATAACCAACGCGCTGTTTCCGGTGGGTTCGAATCTGTGTGAGGAATACAAGGTGTACAAGATTCTGTTCAGACATTTAATTGGTTATTTATTACTGCTGGGCACAAGTCTCTTTCCGGAATTACTACATGGGACCCCTGCCAGGCAATGGTTCGGCTTCAGAATGAGAGAAAGATTAGACCTTTAGCCCACCACGCCAGCTAAGAACGGGTCGTGAATTTGCATCCCTTCATGAACTGTATATTGCTATATTTATTTATATTTCCTCTCAATGTTGCATCTTCGAAACTTTCGCGTTGTTTGACTACTGGCCACATATTAAAAAAAAAATCCTCCCTGCGTCTCTTTGTATTTTCACTATAAACTCCAAGACAACTAAACGCAGTCATACGGTTTTCAGGAATAGATAGAGAGACTCCTGAGCAAAATTTTTAGTTATTGCTTTAAGGCCTTATTGCAATTAACTCCTCATTTCTTTGATTGAATTCAAGTAAAAAACGCCTTATTACCGTCTTTCATGACGATTTAATTTTGCAATTAATATTCATTTGAGCTTTCAAATCAGCAAAACGTGAAAATTCGTAAATAAGTGTAAATCGACAGTGAACGAGTTACGAGAATTATTTATTTCCAAAGACCATTCGGTTCATATCCCTACAAATCGAACGGCCGGGGCCACCTCAAAGCTATTGACAGAGGCGGCGGCGATGATACGACTGATTTATACTCCATTACTGCGCCTTAACTGATCCGCAGAGATTATTGCGATTTTTACCCAGCAATGTATATCAACCTATCGGCTCACTAACGACCCTAAATGGAACCTTGTTATGCCTGATTGCTTTTGTTTTTAAATGAAGTGATGAAATATATTATTTAGGGTTTTTTGTGCATCTTATTATCTTTTAAATAGGAAATAAGTAATTATGGACTTGTAGGAAGTATTTATTTATTATCGAGTAAATCAGATCGCAATAATCAGAATGTAAGCAAAGGTATATGAAATCCTTCCATATTTGGCCATTTTTTATGTTCGTCGCAGGGAACAAGTGGCTAGTCTTTTATCAATACCAGACATAATAACAAACTTTGGGCTACTATTGAGACCATTTCCAACTATATAAAAAAAATGCCGCAGAACATTTTTCTACTGGGAATCAAATCCAACACCTCATAATCAGTAATCCAATACCTTCCTTCACTATTGGAACTTACTTACTCACTTACTCCGTTGGCTCAACGACCCAAAATGTGTCTTGGCCTCCGACACGAGGGAACGCCACTTTGCCCGATCTTTGGCCACTTCTTGCCAATCCCCGGCTTGAAGCTCCCTCAGATCTGCCTCCACTACATCCTTCCAGCGGTATCTTGGGCGCCCGACAGGGCGTCGTCCTGTCGGTCGACCTAAGTACGCTCTCTTAACACTACGATCTTCTCGCATTCTCTCGACGTGGCCGAGCCAACGGAGTCTGTGAGCTTTTATTTCTCCTATGATGTTAGGATTGGCTACGAGTTCCTCGATTTCGGCATTTTTGCGAATCCGCCAGCTCCCATCGGGTCTCTGCACGGGGCCCAAGATCTTTCGAAGGACCTTTCTTTCTGCGACCAAGAGCTTATTCTCTTCCTTTTGTGTCAGTGTCCAGGCTTCGCACCCATACATTAGAATAGGTCTTATTACGGTTTTATAAATTCGTATTTTAGTACTTCGGCTAAGAAGCCCGGACACTAACACTTTGTGCAGGGCCGCGCTACATCTTAATGTATTTTGGACGCGGATGTCGATCTCCTCCTCTCGAGTGTTCGTGTCCGTTATGGTGCAGCCCAAGTATTTGAATTTTGAAACGCCTTTGTAGATGGTGTCTCCAACATATAGGTCATTTCTGGCGACGCGAGTATTTTTGTAACGCTTCATGTGGAGGTATTCCGTTTTCTCGTGGCTTATTCTTAGTCCCACTTTCAGAGCTTCCGTTTCCAGGACCTTTGCTGACTCCTGCACCTCACTACTGCTCTCTCCAAGAAGGGCCAGATCGTCGGCATACCCTATCACCGTATGCTTTCCATTCAGTTTTGCCCCTGCGTCTAGTGCAAGCACTTTTCTAAGGACATGCTCTAGAACTAAGTTGAAAAGCATAGGCGATAAGGCGTCTCCTTGTTTTAGTCCTGTGACAACAGTAAACTCGTCTGTTAGCTCGTTTTGGACTCGAACTCTCATCCTGCTTTCTTTTGTGGCCATTTCGACCAAGTTGACTAGCTTTTTTGGGATATTAAAATTCCTCAAGATGTTATAAAGAACTTCCCGGTCTATGCTGTCGTAGGCCTTGGTGAAATCCACGAAAAGGGAGTGAAGACTCTGTGAAAATTCCCATTTTTTCTCCATTATCTGTTTCAGAAGAAATATTTGGTCAATTGTACTACGGTTCGGCCGAAAACCACACTGATAATCACTGAGGATTTTTTCCGCGTACGGTTCCAGCCTTTTTAGTAGTACATATGACAAAACCTTATAAGCCGTTGGTAACAGTGCTATTCCGCGGTAGTTGTTGCATTTCCTCTTGCAACCTTTTTTGTGGATTGGGCAGATTAATCCCACGTTCCATTGTCCAGGCTGTTGTTCTACCTCCCATATTTTGAGTAAGAGTTCGTAGATCTTGGTTTGAATAGCTCCCCCACCATTCTTCCAAACTTCCGCGGGTATGTCATCAATTCCTGGAGCTTTATTGTTTTTCAGCCTCATTATAGCTTCTCGGACCTCGATAAAGGTCAAGGGTTCTATTTCCTCAAGGTTATCAGGAATGGTGCGAGACAGAGGGCTTTCGAGAGGTGGGCACTATTGGAACTGATAATCCATTTCTAATACACACATAATACTTCGAAAAGTCGTTGGTGTGTTGTATGGATTCGCACCTGCAACCACTTGCGTGGGAGATGCCAACTTAAACCACGCTATCACAGCTCCAAAACATAAGTAAAGAAAAATGCAGTAATTTTCCAGATTGAACAAAAGTTGTTTGTCTATAAATAACAATATGTCTGAGATAAGAGCGGTGCAGTTAAGTTAGCGGCTGATAAAAATAACCGAGACACAATATAATATTATCAGCTGATACAAAGTCTGTTAGTGCAACCTTGTCGCCCTTCGGTTAGGTAAGCAGACTGTTTATTATGTTTTAAAATTTTAGTAAAACTATTCGTAACTTGTAAAACAGGCAAATTAAAACTATGATAGTTAGCGGTTTTCTCAGATATAACAATTATGAAATATATTTTATTGAAGTACCGTTGCTGTAAAAAATGTACATTGGGTTTTAGTGACATAATTTTTTTCTGTATGCTAAAAATATAAATTTAACCCATTTATGTCCCACTGCTGGGCAAGGGTCTCCTCCCGTAATGAGGGAGGGGTTAGGCCTTGAGTCCACCACGCTGGCCAAGTGCGGGTTGGGGACTTTGCATGCCCTTAATAATTGTATGCTAATAATGACTTTTTATATAGATTATATATATATACCGTCTTATGTGGCTTTATATCAAGTTGTTAAACGGAAAGGGACAGTATAAGCTTTAAACTTTACTTAAGACTAAGGGAGGCTTCAGTACACTGGCATAAGTACGATATTGCGATTTTGTCATTGCAAACGCCAATACCCATCTCCGAAAATTAAGGTATCATTCTGCTCTATTTTATCAAACTCAATTCAGCATTTTTGGCGTAAAAGCTGACCATGCACACTCATTCGGTTTTATAATATCAGTAGAAAATTGATATTAATAGTGAAAGTAGAGATTCAAAAGAATGTCTCCACAGATAGAGAAGTACATAAATTAAAACACAGATGTCGATAGTGTCACCTTCTTCGCTAATTAACTACGTATTTACAAATAAGCTCCGATATGCACTTTCTCTTTATCATCAATAACAAGCTTATCGCGGACAATGCACTATCGACTGTTAGTATAGGGCTGTAAGGGATGGAGTATTACTTCGTTAAATATTTTGTCTGTACCTTGAATTTGGTGGCTTAGTTAATGGTTGGTTATCATGCTAAAAAAGCTGTATCGATTTGGATGACATTGTCAAAAATGATAGATACTAACGAAGAAGTTAAGTGTCTCTGTGTCATGGTCAGTGGTGTAACCGTCTGTTGATCATGAGGCTAATTTTTATAAAAAGACAACTCCCGCACTAAGAATTACTCTTGTGTTGCGGGGACTTTTACAAACATACAAACAACGGACACAAAGTAATACCAAACCCGAAACAACTATTTGTGGATCGCACAAATTATTGTTCAGTGTAGCAATCGAACTAACAACCTCCCGATGCAATTGTAGGGGCATAGCGACCTTAGCCACTGCGCCACGGAGGCAGGCGAAAGGTTTCGGGCTTGATTCCCGGGTCGGACAAAGTATTCATCACTGTTTAAAAATGAGGAGGGTTCTCAACATGCCTAGTAGATGGCAATAGGCCCGGCGCGTATTACTTGAAACTATCATTTTTAATGGTGAAAAGTCTGCCTACACCTTTTCCTACAATATATTATGAAGCTACAAATAAATTATAACGGAACAAGTCTTATGCAACGTTGCATCCCTACATATCGAACGAAAGTGCAGAACGTTGATATCCAACAATGTGACTCGGACGATAGCGTTACGTGATCGCGACGTTATCGCAGCGTTATCGCAGCGTTATCGCGACGTTATCGCGACGACTCGATACCGGCTCCTTGTTTTGTGTTCACTGTATGAAATTGATGCAATCCTGCCTTTTGTTCCACTCAGACTTGGGAACCGTTTATTTTTAAATGTCGGTGTTTGGTTCTGAATGAAATTGTAGGTTTTTTGTAGAGAATCAGGGATGTTCAATATTGCTTGTCATAGTGGTCTAGGGTTCAAAACTGATAAGTAATTAACGGATTTCTTGCTGTTTCAAAGATGCACTTTGGTTTCTCTTTATCGCAAGAGTTTTGAAAAACAATTTTCAGAAACAATGCCTGCAATGTATAGTCAGATGGTGCGTTCAATATGATCTGTAAATCTCACAATATAATCTCATAATATTTGGTTCTTAAGTAAATGGTAATCGAACTCACGTCCCCAACACACAAACATTCACCATTACGACGTTTTCAGTTCAACTTTAAAAAATAATGATCACATTAATAAACTATTGATCACTTGTTACAAATAACTTTTTAATCCAAACTTATAAACATCACGTACAAACCACATCTCCAAAAATCCTTCAATCATATATAAAACAAGCCATTTATAACATCACCCTATACACCCGGATAACAATCGGCAAGTTTTTGAGCACACCCCGTATGCAGTCCACGTATCGTGTTAATTTCCTCACCGGCGCGGGGCACGGTTTGAGGCACGACGGGGCACGGAGGGGCACGAAGGGCACGACAGGGCACGTTAAGGACAACGTGGAAGTAAAGACGGATGATCTCCATGACAGCTCAAATTTTGTTTTGTAATTTATTGTTTATGTTATATTTATGGTCATACCTAATCTAAAATATGTATCAAATTATGTTTTTTCCAAGAAAAGTACAAACAGTTTCCCTCTGATTCAGGTGATACGTCGGTGAGGCTTCGTATTTAATTTTGGGAAACGTTTAAGCAGTCAAAAGTTTGATAACTTAGTACTAGTGGCTGCGACAACTATAAGGCTACTCGATCCCTAGTACATTAGTACTAAATAACATGCAGCGAGGTTAAAAACCAAAAACCATAACATCGTTAACAGCGGTAACACCACTGTACAAACAAATCTAAAATAACACACACATCGTCATCAGCCTAGCCTTTCTTCCAACTATGTTGGAGTCGGCTTCCGGTCTCTGCTTATAATTTTATACACAACTCCGAAAAGTCATTGGTTTGTTGCCCCGTGTTCGAACCATCAACCACCTGCGGGGTAGGTACCTTATACCACTCAGCTATCACTGCTCAATGAAAACTGGTTATCTAAAATAACACCCACATTCAGACAAAAACATTAACAATACCTAAGTACAACTTAGCTAAACAAAAACACACACACACATAAAACAAACGAACAAACAAACAACTGAAATCAATAAAGCAAAAGAGTCTCACATGTTTTCAAACTTTTTAATCTGCGTAGACAATTGAAATGCAAGCACATTATGCGCGGGCGACGTCGGGAATGAACAATAGTTAAGCTAACGAACTGGGGTATCTCAGTGTCCGTGTAAAGTTTGTTAATGTTTGTTCGTTGGGACGTTTTTTTTCTAATGATTTTATGCGGAAAGACGTAGGCACGTTTGTGTATGTAAAGAAGAAGGTTTTTATTATAGCGTTTCGTCTGACAACTTAGTAGAGCAGGCAAGCTTATCTAGATTATAATTAACAAATCTGTGTGTTTCTAAGATTGTCTGCTTCCGTGGCGCAGTGGTTAAGGACGCCACGCCAATACTCTTGCGTCAGGAGGTCGTGGGTGATTCCTTTAAAAATATAAAGTAGCTGCGTAAGACTGCAGGTCACCTTTGCCTTTGTTCCCAATTCCGAATTTTGTGTACTAAAGCTAGTCGTGAACCTTGCATACAAGGCTTCCTAACTAAGTTGGCGGACAGTAGTTTAATGTCACGCCTTCGCTACGATCGACATAAATCACATAATAATATGACGCTTTAGCCAAAATTCTTTGGCGTTCGTTGTAACGCAGTACCTTCTGTCAAAAGACGTTTGTCTTGAAGGTTCTAACATGATTTAATTGCTATGAATACTTACAATAGACCTCAAGAGATTTGTATTTGTTCTACACACTTACCTGAAAAACAAAAAACAATTATAAGTATAGGTACTTTATAACACGGAAAATAGTAGAAAATCTATGGAAAAATTATCTACCTAATGGAGTTTACCTAACTAAATCTACACACCAAAATCACCGATCCACCTACACATTTCGAGACAGCATTTTTTAAAGAGAATTATCTCGGCAACTTATGGTTGCCGTTTTAAAACTAATTCGCTAATATCAATTCGTAGACGGTCGACAACTATGATGTTCAGACTTCGTATTAAATAAAACAAACAAATGTACACCAATGCAATTGTAATATTAACCTGAAGATTTTTATTCTAAAAACCGTTTTGTAAAAAATATAATTAGCAAAATAAACGATCTCATTTACTCCAACAACACTCAACCAGAAATATATTTTTAATTGCAACATTTTTATTTAGCAATCCGATGTAAGAACATTAACAAAACAGAAAAGGCATTAAGCTTTGAGTTATAATGGCTTTTATGCCTTTTTTCCAATTAGCTTAATTATATTTTTTCTCGGTGTAATGCGATTTTTCCTCGAATGTACCTATTTATTAACACAAATTACTTGGAAATCGTTTTGTTTTTCTCGCTAAGCGGTAAATGCTAGATCGTTATCGGCTAATGTATTTATATTTTAAAAACTGTTTTCTCTAACCATTTGAAGAAAGCTATGTTTCTTTGTCATCTTTAACTGTACGTATGCTTTGCTCACAACACAAGCAATAAAAGTCAAATTCAGTAGCCGACTGCAAATGTTTGTAGTTTAATTAATTATTGCATGTTTGATTAATGTTTCACCGAGTGTCATTAATCCTAAGTATTTATAATAAAATATTATAATGTATGAGCATAAAAAGGAGTTCGTCATGTCGTAGAATTTCTCCTCATCATCGTCGATCGGCAACGTACCCAGAATATTGCTACGTTGGATGGTCTACAATTAAGATTGGAACCGTTTTTCCACAAGTTTTCCAGAACCATGGAATCACTCACCTCTTACCAAGCGACTATAGCCTTTGCAACAAAGGTTTTTTTAACCTATTAATCCTTAAAAATACAATTGAAAAGGTCTTCGCGAAAAAACCTGGTTGGCATTCAGGACATATGTACTAAACATATTGATATTCCAATGATTGATTCTTGCTATAACGGTAAAGGAAAACATTATAAGGAAACATTCGTACCTACTTAGAACACATCAAATAGTTCCTGTGAAGTCTGCCAATGTACTGTGGAATTATTCTGTACTGACAATTAATGGGTTGAAATGACTAAATATTGGGTGTCAGGTATAAATTAGGAGATATATTTTAATTCATATTATTTTGAATTAAAATATGAATTGAATTATGTTTTTGGTCAACAAATAATACGCAGTGATTGTCTAATTATTTTGAAGTTAATATACAACAGTAATTATATTATTTCTATTTTTAAAAATGCTGGCACTTTACCTGTCAGTTAGGTTATCTAACAATATTCATAAACTGCAAAACTGGCAGACAATTTTAGAAGTCAAACTATTTTTCTTTAAGAATAATTTTCTGAACATCATATTTCTATATATCGCACCCCCGGTGCAATACTGTCACTTATGCAAAAATGTAGTTTTTCAGGAGAAGCATTTAAAACATTGATGAACCTCACACAGCAATGACTTTACTAGATATCTATAGATAAATGAATAGCTCATATTATAATGTCAATTTTTCACTTTACTTTTGCATAAATAATGATAGAGGTGATTTAAAACCATTACTACATATGTAAGTACATAAGTAACTCATCTTTTACAAAAGTGACAGTGTTGCACCAGGGGTGCGATATTATTCTTTATATACCAAATGTTATACAAAAATACATATTTCAGAGGTCCAAAAAGCCTCGAGTAGACCCCCTGACGAAGCAAGATCGCACTCCATCACCCTCCCAAAGATGAGAGGTCGAATTTCCGTCGCGGCCTCACCGGAAACTCAGCCATGTTTACAAATCGCGCGGGAAACATCATAGAGAATTTTAAGCAGTTAACTTAATGATGTTTTGTGAATGTATTTGTATTAGATTGTTTTGGAAGGGATAGGATATTATGATTTAGGTTTGAAAGAAAAATATTAGCTGTTAAAAGTTGAAAACTCGTTGAGTTTAGAAGGCGAAATAAATATTTTTATCGTACGGATATCTACTAATTTATATTTACTAGACTACTAGTTTTTTTTTATTATTTTTAACTCTCGTTTAGATGGTGAAAATAATGAAATAATGATGAAACATAATATCTTTTTTTCCTAATATTCATGAAATAACTAGACCCTTCCTATTTTGAAGTATTTTTCAATTTCTTTGAATGCATCTTCTCGGCACATAAAAAATAATAATAAATTAAACCCATTAATGTCCCACTGCTGGTCAAGGGTCTCCTCCCGTAATGAGGATATATCATATTCTTTATTATATTATTTTATTTTATTAAAATTTCTTTTATTCTCATCTTCTCGGCAAATATTTCGCAAAATTAACTCTTTAAAAAAAATTAACTTCATTTATTTTCCCATAAAAACGCACATTCCCTTAATTATTCACAACAGTATACAAAATCTTATGCACCCAAGCTTATTAAAATCGATGTGATTGACTATCAAACAAAAGCGAGAACATCAATGTGAAACATGAACCGACTGTGAAAAATGAAACGTTATGTGTTAATCCCTAATTTATATGCGCCGCAACGGGCCACAACACAGGGCTGACACACGCATAAAAAAAATACAATTTTGACTTGCTATATTGATGACACGATGGATCAAAATTAGCATTAGTGCATGTTTTTCAGAGTTGTAACTCGAGAAGTGATTTGAAAATTTTAATTTTGGTTTGGTATTGATAACAAGATTTATCCAAATGATCATTAGTGTTATGTCATAATTCCAAAGTTATATCACGTCATATGTTTGTAGCTAAACAAATATTGATACCAAGCGACCTTTCTACTTCAATTCTTTTACTAAACGAGAAAAGTCTATTTTAATTTCACCTAGTAGTTCAAGGCTTTATCATTCCTTTAAAATAAAAAAATATTACATCAACTATTATGTTGCTTTCTTTAAAGTAATATATAGTCCCTGTCAACTGCTTTGCATTTACAATTCCTGTCAAAGGCTAGTTGCTTACCAATCTAACTTGCAAACTGCAAACTCAAAATAACTCAAAAAGTTTTTACACCATTACTTCCATATTCAAAAACCTTTTTTTTCAGTGCCTACCACCCCTAACCACCAATATAATTCATTTCTTAATAAGAATCTTGCAGGGCCGCTCGGCTGCGCTAATTTGTTGTCACATCGTCGAACAATTGATCAAGTCGATCGATTCGATCAATTTGATCAAGTACACGGATCATGGCGGTGACACGTCACGTTCTTGACGGGTTTTATGCCTAGTTAATGATTGTTTGTAAAGTATTTTGACTAAGGAGTTTATGGGGAGGATGTGGTGTTCGAAATGAGCTGAGAAGGGTGGTTTAAAAAATAAAAGTTCTTTGGCAAGATATTTCTGTGTGTAATGAAATGTTCTTTGGTTTTCTTTGAATAAAGAAAGGTTTTTCAAGATTTTTCAGTAAGTATGTAATTTACGAATTTGTTTTCGTTACAGCATCTCTTTTGTTAAAAAACAGATTTGTATACTAGATTTCATGGACTCCATGTCAATGGAAGGTACTTTAAAACCTTTAAATTACATACTAGTCATTCACATATTATCTTCATTAAAATTTGACTCATTTTGTCTATTTGAATACAATTCAATTTATTTGTGGATCGCACAGTAAACAAGTTTAGTTTTTAGGACATACAATTCAGTAAAACTTGTACGAGAAAAGGTGAGATCATACCTTTCATGAATGCAATGATTTAATGTAATGCAATCATTATTTTGAAACGCAATATTCTCGCACCTAAAAGAATAAGACCACAGATTTTACAAACTAGAATAGTAAAGTACACTAAGAGCATACTATAATCCTAAAAACTAGTAAATAAAATCAATAATTGTAAATAAAAAGCGGTTGAAGTGACGTCACAGTGAGTGCTAGGCCCGGGGCGGGCGGTGCGAGGCTCCTCCCACGACACAACAACTGGTTCCACGGCTGCATCAACGACATCTATGTCTCGTTTCTATAACTATTTAGTTAAAAAAATAGGCCTGAATCGCACTTACTTACTGAATATCTACATAAGAGTAATACACGAACTTGCTGGGATATTTGGTCAAATATTTTACGATATTTTATGGTAAGGATATTTCAATTAATCTAGCTAGGTAAATATTTGTTTAGTTTTTAAATTTACATAAATATATTTAAAGAGGTAAAACTATTTGTCTGGTTAGTCTTGCTTAATACAAATGGTATAAATAGGTCAATTATAGTTGAACTAGTCTTTGCCTACACTCACTCAGTCTTAATTCCGACAAGGACCGCTTATTGTTTCAAATTCAACCGTAAACAGCTACAAATAATACCGATTGTATACATTACTTCCAAAAGGGCACATGTCTTACACCTTCACAATGTAAGATGTGCCATTTTATTACATATGTGAAAAATTCCACGATCATCACAACAGGTCTTACAAAATCACGTACACACTACAGGTCACCGCTCGCGGTTTTCCTTTAAACAATTTTTCTGTGAATCAAAACCTTTTATCACAAGACGGCTAACAAACAACAATACAGCGACGGAACGATAAAAACAGGAAAATAGTTCACAATTTAATTAGAAGGATAAAATGCAGCAATTTAACGGTGTGTTGAAGTAATAAGTCAGTCTTTGATAGGGCGTGTGTTCGAACAATCTATGGTGTTACAGTTTCCTTATGATTGGTGGATTACCTACTGAAGAATTGTTTGTTATATTGTTCGGCTGACTGGTGGCTATATATAGCTTTTGCTTGTATATTAGGTCATTAATATAGTAGTAGTTTAGGAACGAATTATTTCGATAGCTGTTCAAAACTTAGAGAATTGATTTGTAAAACTATCCCATTATTGGGGAAAATACCTTCGCCAGAAATTATGATATTAGGCAAGAACCTTCTCCCGGAATGAGGGCAAAACATTGAGTTTGCAAAATAGGTCTTTTTTAAAGTTTTTCTAAGAACGATAGTCGCTACAAACAAACGAAGACACTTAAAATCTAAGGAAGAGGCCTTTGCCAAATAGTAGGACAAACCAGGCTTATTAAAAAAGAAAAAAAATACACCTAAAAAATTGTCGCTTGCTGCTTAAGCAGACTAACCCCCGGCTTCTGAGGTACATTTAGCGGTAGTTTAAATATTCAATAGCGTTTAAACTCATATAAATATAACGCTATTGAATAGATAAACTGCCGTTAAAAGTACTCAGAAACCGGGGGTTAGTAAAATTTCCTATTAGGATATCTAGGGGCGATTACGTAACGTCATTGACTACAGAAAGAAACCTAAGAAACTATCCAGATTTTTCCGATAACTTCATCACTTCCCGAAGAAACCAATTTAATTTACCAACTCAATAGTACGAAATTGTGATACAGGAAACACATATTCGAAACCGAAAATATGTGTTTGTAAAATAATTGCGAAATACTGAGAATAAGGCACAAATCTCGGGGCCACCCAATTACGGCAATGACAACATTAAACAGGCAAATTGGTTACTAAGTCTCTCTGAATCATCGAATACTTCCTTGATTCAATACTAATTTAAATTTGGTATGCAGAATATATGGTACTTAACAAACTAGTCTTGGTTTTTGGCCTTAATTTCATCTTTGTGTAAAGATTTTCAGGGATAAACAGTGTCTTAATCTGGGCTGTGTGTAAATCTAGGCTACAAACAATTAAGATTCTTAATTTCCATTTTGTAGTATGTGCGTGAGAGACACATATATAAATTTATCCCCACCATTTTTTTTATTTGCCCACATGCCATTATTCTTTCAGTTAAGTCATAAGTGTACCTTGATGATGGTCATGAATTACTTGGGTGTTAATTTTCAAACAAATCCGTTGAATAGTTATTGTACGAAAGGCTAGCAAGCATCGATCCGTCTTCACAATGCTTCGCATTTGTATTATAGTAGAAATAAGCAAAGCAATGACGCACGATGTGAACGAACTATCAAGCATGCTTCCATCAAACAATCCCGCTATAAAAATCAAGAACCAGTTCGTTTTCGAACCATCCCATCAGCTGCAGAAGAAAATAAACTTGAACATTGTTCTTACATCGCCTCCTCAAGATACATCTCCCTCGTTATTTAGTTAGCAGATCAACCCATTGTTACTTAGGAGAAACCACGAAAAAAGCATGGGCGGGGCGCCTATCTACACTTGCATCGCGACCGATGAAACATGTTCTCTATCTCGATACATGCCTTCCAACACTGCACTTTACCACTAGCTAATTTAAACTTTAAAATCACTACTATACGGTCTGTATTCCCGTATGTGATCTTCAAGCAGCTTATTAAAGAAAATTAAATTTGCAGCCACGCGAAATCGGAACGAATCCGCGAAAGGAGAACACAGGTTCGACGATCGAACAATACTGATCCTTATTGCTTGCGAGTAAGTACTTAACTTTTGATAATGACTGTAAAATTTCAATCGAAAGTCGTTAAAGTTTAAAATCGTTTGCGGATTCACTTGGTGGTTGAGATGTTTTGAGGAGCTTTATTAAATGTTTATATAGTGAAGGATATTTATATAGAGTGGATTATAGATAAGGAGCGAACGTATTTTCATTTTATTACCAAATTACCGATGGTGAGATTGCAGCCGGTGAACCGATTGTGGGGCAGCGTATCGCGTACATTTGCCAACAGGTCTTATTACTTATTTTGTGCATTCCGACACTTGGATTGTTTTACTTTAGTGCTGAAGCAATCTGGAGCATTGTGCGGTTTATTTATTGTTTCATTCAAATTACGTGTTGGTATTTTTTTTCTTAAAAGAGATCTCAAAGTTTCCTTCTATGTCAAAGCAAACTATTTTCAAGTCGTACCCAAAATCATAATCTTATTTTATCGTGGTTACACTTTTTTTAATTTCCAAGCGTCGTAATACATCCTATTTCATAACATGAACCTCGTAAAGTAAAACAGCCGGAACCGACACTTTAAATCAAGCCTTCCTAAAGCATAAACCTAGCAGAATTCTCAGGACCTCCAATCAACTCACGCACTCCACTAAAACAAATACTATCTGAACAAAACAAGCCATTAAATCATACCTATCATTTGTTAGTTTTATAGTCCAAACAAGGCGTGAGGGAACAACAAAACGAAAAATTAATTATAACCTGTGAGCTGTCCTATCCGCCATCAGCACGACCCTTCGCCAGCCTTTAAATCATTGCAGCGCTTCACAAATTGATCGAGCGAGCATTGAACAGCACCCAAGCAATCACATAAGTCAGGAACGTAGTCCTTGGTGTGAAGAAATTTAAATTGAGAATAGCGACCTCTGTTGGTGAAATTTGTAAGCTGTGAGTGTGGCTTAGATTAGTAGATGGCGACTTTGTTGCGGTGGTTTGAACAATCGCGATTATAACTTCATTGTTCAGTATTAAATGAGACTACATAGTTTAAGGATTAATGTTATGATAAATTATGCTTCGGGAATTCTTGAACCTTTTTATACACAAGCATTACGATTACAAAATAATAGAAAATGGAAGCCGGAAATACAATTTTCCCGATAGCCTTTTACACATTTTCAAGGTAAAAAACGTGATTATGAACCACGTTACTCAAATAATTGTCACATTTACAACCATTCAACACATTTCCTATAATTTTAACATACTTATGAAACAACATTACAACTAGTACCATTAGATAAAAAACACGTCTACTATTTAAATAAACCATCTTTATATCAACTATTCCATCGGTCGGCCATTTAATAGCATAGATTTTAATCTATGAAAATGTCACACTCTGACAGGTTACTGTTATTATGACACAAAGGGTACACCAACGACAAATAATACACAACAAAACGAATAATCAACTCTAACACTTACGAAATAAGAGTCATTTTATATCTAGTAGTATGTAAAACTAATGTTGTTTCGACATAAAGCTTTGGTTTGGCATCCGGCGCGGGCGCAACGCAAGCGATTACTCGATAATTTTCATAGATTAAAATCACTTTTTTGACAACACTGCTTATTTTGAAATAAGTGTTTGTATAACATTGACATGTACAGCAAATTGTCGGCCATTTAATAGATATAATGACGTATAAATAAGAGTATATGTGGTAATAAGTTTTTGATATAATCTTTGCCTGTGGCTGTAGCAAAGAGCATTGTCTAAAGGTTTTTTACTGCGTCAAATGTGGTGATTGAAATGGTAGATAGATTGGTGAGTGATAAACTGCCACGGAATGGTCACTTGCTATTTGTTGTGTCTGTTATTTTATAATTCCAATCCAGTTTCGTTGTCTTAGTAATCAAAATTCGTTATAGCTTCGTCTATCGTCTTTGTTTTCAACGCAGAAGGCGTTATGGAAAAACGCAAACGACTTATAATATAAGGGGAACCTGGTTTTTTGAAAAATTAAGCATAAGGAATTGGTCTTCCTCATTGAGTCTTATAAAAGTTGTTCAAATCGACAAACAATACCATTTTACACACACAGAGATGTCATAATCCATGAGCCCATCATCAATAGTTGCGTACTTAGGATTAGGAAACTCTTTATGAAAACCTTAAGTTATCAATCTATTATGATACATTTTCAAAAAGCATCCTTTTTCCAAACTACTTATTGAAAAAACGGAATCAGCGTCCCATCAAAAGAGAAGAAAACGGCGACTTATAGCAGCCGCAATTTTTCATACAATTTGCAAAGACATCGTCTATCCAGTAGCCACCTCAGACTAAAGTGGTTGACGCTAGACCATATCAAGAGTGGTTCGTTTGCACTTATCCCTCCTGCCTCACCGTCAGCCGAACAGGGAAACAGATAAATAAATTCTATCTTATATTCACGGTCCTTATAAAGAGGCAGTCGGTTTTTGTTCGTGATGTTATCAGCGCATACGCAGTTTCATTTAGACAATAGTCCGTGGGCGAGAAGTTAGGTGTGTATCGACGATCTGTGTGTTTGTACACAGTTGTTTCCTTAGATTAATTACGTTAGGAATTGTGTTGTGATTATTGTTTGGTTGGGACTTGGTTTTATATGTTTTAGAGCAATAATTCGAATGCCGAGCAAAGGTCCTAGTTTTGGAATTATGGGTTAAGTCACCGCTTCGCGAATTTCTTCTATAATAAAGGATAAGTTAGGCTTCGAGTACACTACGTTGGCTAAGTGCAGGTGCAATCCCTTTATAAACTGTTTTAAAGGGCTCTTAGGCATGCTAGGGTTTATCACAATGTTTATCTTTATTGTAAAGTTATTAATTAGTAATAAGTCTTATCCATAATTTTGAACCAACTCTAGTATTTGGCATCTAGTAGATTCGTTGACTATAATTGAAAATATCTGAATAACTCATACACTAATACAAAGTAAGTAAATAACAGTGAAGTAACAAATATGTTTTAGACACTTGTTTAACAATACATAGGTAAACAAATCCCTTCAAAAAGTTGAAAAAAGAAATCTAAAATATCGAAACCTTAACTCCGAATAGAAAATCCAAGTAGGCAGCCGTAACAACAATCATTAATAGTTGTATAACACAAACACGTATATAATTAAACTAAAACATTGTCGTTATCTTATCAGCATATCGAGCCATTAACGGCCGAACAAAAATACGGCTCGCCAGCCGGACACGCCGGCCAATGTGTGGCCGAACATGGGCTACATACTGCTAAGAAGATTGACGAGCTTAGAAACCAACATGGAAGATGTTTTATGAAACCAGGATGACTTTTATGGTTTAATAGCTAATAGGAAAATTGATATTACATAGATGACATGTACTTATATTTGAATAGGTACCTATGTATAATTATGTCCTTTCGCAACGTTTTATGATATTCATGATCGAATTCTCGGTGAACAAAATTAAATAGATTAAATCACAACACTCATCTAAAATTAGTCTTCGGGCTTAAAAATAATTTATTTTATTATTTTAAGAAAATGGAGAGTCACAGTGACTAACTTTACAAACGTAATTGTTTGAAACTACATAATTTATAAGTATATTGTTATGTATATTATATTAAACAACAAGTACAGGACTTTACATAAACTACCTACTCAAGAAAGAACAGATTTATAGTCTCTCCGTAATGAACAAATTCAGCCTGCCAGGCTGAATTTGTTCATTACGGAGACACATCCAAACTTGGCTCAAAAAATGACCAAAAACCACCCAACATACTCGTAACTTTTAAACTCTCGCGTTGCATGTTTAATGTATAATAAAATATGGGAATTAACACGAACACGCATTTTACCTTAAAATGCCTAACGTTCCGGCGCAGGTTGCACTCGCCGTGGTCGCAGGCTGGCAGTCAGCCTTAATTCCCGTATTCTATTATACATTAACCACCCAACATTTTATATTACTTTCCATCCTACCAAGCAGTGAGTCCGCAACCATTATCTGTAGATCTAAAACGCTCTACACAATCTCATAATCGTAGTCACCCGTAACCGAATACGACTGTCAAAACAAACGTACGAACTGTCCTTAACAATCACCTCATAAAAAACACCATTACACCATTGGAAAATCAACCTTAACTTACAAGATATATGGTTGAAATTTCAATTGTTTTGTGAGTACACATCAGTCATATGAGATGAATCGATATTGAAGCAAGTGTCAAAATCCTAACCTCTAAAATGTATTGTCTGATTGTGCATTATAAGTTTGGACATTGTGTTAAATGTACAACCTACTTGCTTGGTTTTAGTGATTATTTTAAAACAATCTTTGTAGTAAGTAGTTAAGTCATGGGGATTACCCCATATATTATTTTAGGCACAACTCTACAAAATGAGATAGTGGTTCCATTACAAAAAAAATAGTTTCATGTTGACAAAAAAGATTTTTTAGCTTTTCCAAACTTAAACTGTTTTATATAACATGTTATAGATATTAAAACTGAAAGCTACTCTACATATAGGAAATGTTAGTATCTTAAATCTAAACGATAAAATGCCATAGTGTAATTTTTTTAACAAAATTTTAATAGCAAACATAATTTCTCTCCATTCCCAATTATATAACACAAAAACACACCACATAACACGCCAACCCTTAGGCCTAACAATCGAATAAAACAATCGAGTGGTGCGAGAAAATAAGCGACGTAATCGATCATATCGATTCACGAGAATCGAGAGGTTGTTAACAATGGAGAATGTTACCTAATTTTGATTTTTAGCACTCCATATTCTCGTTTAAAAATAAAAAATACTGGTGAAAGAATTACTTTGATACGTCAATTAGTTTTCGATTTATAAGTAAAACAAGTTGTAACCGCACGACGCTAGCTCTCGGTGACGGTGTGACGTCACTCTACACTTGCTCAGTCTGGCTCGCACAGTCCGCTTGAGGTCGCGCGCTCGGTGCGTTGAAATTATTCCTAAATACTTTTAAAAATGTTCAATTCAAATACTAGGAAATCATATGTTGTGCCTAAATGTAATTTAATATTATGTAAGTAAGTACATAAGTAATAATAAATAACTTCATCTTATAATGAAACAATTTCTAACCGGATTGATCGCCAGTTTATTGATTTTACTGTGGCAGGAAAAATGTAAAATCGATAAGTACACGATTATTTCGGTTAAAAACTGTTTCATTATAATATGCAGTGATCGTAAATATTTATCTAACATTATTACTTATTATACCTATGTATAATATACTAGAAGCCGCCCACGACTTCGTCCGCATGGAAACCCTTCCCGCGTAAATCCCGATCCTTCGAGAACTCGAGGATAAAAAGTAGTCTATGTGTTATTCTGGGTCTTCAGGTATATATAAAATTTCATCGTAATCGGTTCTGTCAAATTTGCGTGAAAGAGTAACAAACATCCATACATACTTACATACCTACATACCTACATACTTACATACATACATACATATACAAACATACGTACATACATACATACATACGTACGTACGTACACACATACATATGTAAATACATACATACAATGACATATGTATGTCATTGTATGTATTACTTATGTACTTATGTATGTACATATACATTCTCACAAACTTTCAAATTTATAATATTAAGTAGGATTTCGGAAGCAACAAAACCTCTATTTGTTTCACAAATAATTCGGAACCATTATTCCATTTATTTTAGGTACATTATCCGATTGCCCTTTTTAAAATCCTTTATCCATTTTATTAATCGAATAGTATTTACTATTATTATAAGTTATTTTATACATAAGCGGACGAAAACACAACAAAATACTACGCAAACTATTACACCTACAACAACGATTGGCGACTTAATACTAAGCGGGACGCGGCCCGCGCGGCGCGGTAAAGTAGTATGACGTCACAGCCGCTCACGCGGCTGTTAGCGGGACTCGATATTTTTCGAAACTTTGAATGCTTATAAAATCAAAACTATTTGGTATTTTTGACTAAAACAAAAACTAGTTTATATGTATACATACAGGCTATACTGTGTCAATGGCTATTTCAAGCGATTTGGCATACCTAGTAACATTCTCCATTGACGCCTGTAATGTAGTTTATGCTTCGAAGAGATGAAATGGATCCGAAGAGGCCGTAGGTCGAGAAAAGACTGCCGAACGATGAAATTAACACCTTATTTATAAGTGCATAAAGTTGATTTTCACTTGTGCTGTTGTATTGCTTAGCCGAGATGAGACAAATGATTAGGTTGGTATGCCTGCAAACGTTGTGGTTGTGGCAACACTATGACGTGTACTGCACATTCGGTTTTGTTTATATTCCATTAATAATGCCGGCGCCTAAGGTTTGCTTTAATGAAGGTAACGGAACGTAATTGATGTAGGTTTTGGAGGAAATACTTTCTATGAAACTATTCTACTACTTTATAGTCAACCTGTGGTTGCACAAAATAATATCTGCACCGAAACATTAGGCCGGGCCATCATTCCCGTATAATACTAAGTTGTGAAACTATTTTCTTTCATTTGTTTTAAAATAAACTTTCAAAGAAAAGAGTAAATAATTAGTAGCAATTTATAAGCGTTACCTAGAGTTAAAATAAAAGCCAATGGTTTTGTCACCTTATAAATTTATCTAAACATAATATACCATTGTCAGTATCTTAATTAATTAAAAATCCAATGATTAGCCAATATCTATATAGTTTTTAAACCGCCTAAATGAAATAACTTATGATTGATTTTATGAGAATAGGAAGATAGAAAAATCCGACACTTATTATCATCCCTCCAAACTTATTTTTGCTTGATACAATACCAATGGGAAAAGCCAATTATACCGATTAGTTTATATGTTAATGAAAACTTGCCAAATATCAAAAACTAGCTCGCGCAACTTCGCTTGCGTCACCGAAGAAAGAATGAGTCATAATTTTCCCCGTTTTTGTAACATTCTTCGTTGTTACTCCGCTCCTAATGTCCGTAGCGTGATGTTATATAGCCTTTAGCATTCCTCGATAAATGGACTATTTAACACTGAAAGATTTTTTCAAATCGAGCCGTAGTTCCCGAGATTAGCGCATTCAAACAAACAAACTCTTCAGCTTTATAATATTAGTATAGATATTCATCAAATTAAGTTATTTATCAATCAAAAAACGTCACAAGTATAGGTACAATCAACCTGTTTACTACTGGTGACCACAGTAGGTGTAACATAAGACGGGAGAAGTTCTTGGTAGCGCGCGGGTGGTCGCCGTCTCAGCGATTATGTGCTTCGATGATATTACACGTATCACGGGTGATGGTTCACAGTTATTAATGTTCAATTATATATTTCATATCGTTTTATAATGAAACGAAATTAAATCATATAAAAAGGTAGACAGAGGTCTTTTAACTACCTAAAAAACATCTACAGATCATACACCTTTGTGCCATTAGCCCATCATATCAACTTAACATTACAACAAATGAGTAATTATGTAAAAATCTAATGTTGTCCATCCTGTCTAGGCATTACGGACAAAATCGACTAATTTCAAATTGGTAAATGACGTTGTGGGGACGTGTCCACAACAGTCCAGGACAACTGCTTCTTTTGACTGGACAAACATTTGCGTAATATCATGCAATCACCCCTTATCCCTAATGGTGAATAGGGGCCAAAAAACGTAACATCTCTACAAACTTGGTTATTTCATTCACATTCAAAATTGTCAAGCATTGGTTTTTATACTTTCTTAGTCTTATATTATTTTTGCCTGTTTCTGTGCCCCACTGCTAAGCAAATGCATCTCCCTTGAATTTCCAGTTCCCGTTGGTTAGGAATCATTATTATAATTACCTATCAACCAGACCTTGCGTGCTACAGCAGGACCAGAAAAACCTGCTTACACTCTACCAAAACTTTGTCGCCACTCTATTGTCACCCAACAAAAGATTAATTAAGTAATTTGTTAAAGTAAACAGTCTATTGACACTCGAGATTCCTGCAACAGATCTGTTGTTTCATTACAAATCCCATCACAGTACAGTTATCCAATCACTACTTAATCACTAAATCAACACGAAAAAAAAACAATTAAATTAAACTAACCAGAACGAAAAAAAAGAATTACCCCAACAAATTACTATCACTTAATTCTTAAATCGAATTAATAAAATTATTTCAAAATCCGGTGCGTTTCCATTGTTCCACGATACGAGAGCGATAGCCGTCAAGATAACGCGGCAAAAACAAATAGTACTAATTACCTTCGCGGCGAGTTAACAATCGGGCCATCTCTATCTGTTGGTATAAATTGGTGGGGCATCAGTCAGCCGGTTGGACAAATTGAGCGAATTATTTTTTCGATTATGCCGCCATTGTTTAATCACGGTGGGTAATAGGGGCGCCGATAACATCGGAAAGTTGAGGTTGAGGTGCTTTTTACGTTGTTGCACGGTACGATATTTTGTTGGAGAAAGTTTGTGATGGAACACGTTTTTAAGTGTAATGATTTCATTCTGACTATGTTTTACTAAATAAGTTTATTATGGTTTGTTATGCAATTAATAAGAAAGTTACAATGAAAAGAATAAATTGACAGACAGAGGAATCATATCATAACTAGAATGATTTTATGTCGTTTTTTTAATATCTAAATATGGTTTGAACGAGAATTTAAAAGCTCACACACGGTGAATTAATTTATGGCGAAGCTACTTTACATTTTCGGACATGTCAAATATTGTCCCGCAAAAAGATTGCAATCAATTACAGTACTGGTTTATTAATTTTTGATGATCACAATCAGTCGATTCCAGGATCTCCTTATTTACATTTAATTATAATAATTTAAATTTTACTTTATAATTTGGTTGTGTTTGTGTCTTACTCTTCTTCTTTTTTAAACAGTACTCAATTATTATTTATTAAAGTGAGTGAAATATATATTTGTAAATAGCTTTTTAACTGTTGCATGTTTATTATAGAATTATAGAATTGTCAGTTTGTCAGTCAGCTTACGACCACAGCGGTGCTAAAACGTCTACGACATTCAAAATAAAAAGCATGTTCACGTCATTTTGCGTCTAATATTTACATGACAAATATTTTGTAGTCAGACAAAATTTTTAGCCACAGCTATTTCTATTGTCCTGGTGATTTAATGAAACCTACTACCTACCTACCATAGCATGCCGTTAGACACAGTTTGCCCTATCGCTTAACAAAATGTGCTGTTCTCGTATCGTATTAAACAATGGATACCCACACTAATACCGCCGTTAACCCGTCTAAGGGAGTTTTACATAAAACGATAGTTAGTAATGAATTTACGTTGATAGTTATTTTGTTTTTATTTTCATGTAAATGGCTCTTAACTACATATTCCGTGGGTGATGAGATGTTTGTTTATTGTGGCGTTTACGACTTTATGGAATAAACAACATCTTTTGTATAGAAAATTTGATTTATTTTATACACTACTAAAGATATTTTGTACGGAAAAGATGGTCTTTAGATGTTATTATCAAATTCAAAAAACCTTCTACTTAAATTATTAATTTTGATACATAGCTTCAGTCATCTCTGACCCCACGAAATTCACTTTACATGCAAATGTTAGTTTCACTGCTGGACACTCTCCGTAAATACTAAATTTACACATTAAAGTATATTTAACTTATTTAGTAAAAAAATGTGAGTGAAAAAATATTGTATACAGTTTTTTCTAAGGTATATCTATTTTTAAACAACACAGAACCTAGTAATTCCCTAACACTCAGACGTTTTCTTCCAGAAAGCAGTAAGTAATTTTAGTGCCTCGTGTATTTGGTTGTAGTCATATCCTCAAAAATTGCATCAGGGTACCGTGATTTTCCATAAGCGATCACAAATTGATTTAAAATTAAATTAAATATGAATTATACAATTACGTCATGTAACGATGGACCGATTTGGTGTTCCTCTCATCTAATGATAAGCCACTGATAAGGAGAGATACTCTTAATGGCGGCTTGTCTGGCCGATAACGTTTGTAATGAATCTCCGTATTATTTTCTATATTTATTGATAAGTTACGAAATTGTTTGTATATGATTGCAAGAATTAAGGAAAATGTGTAACTAAATTAAATCCCAGGGTTCCAAATTATAAAGATAATTATTTTGTTTGATAGTTAACTTCGAGAATCTAATTTCTCTTCATTTTCCAGTCAGTTTGAAAAAAGCCATAACACACAAATTTTTCTTATTATTATTCTTTTTCAAGACTTTTACAAACCATATTCATGTATATTCGAATATTGTATGGTTAGTGGAAATCGAAGCTAAAGTTCATGTGTGCAGTAGTAACGAGACAACCACATTAACCACTGCGCTAAATACGCCTACTTATATCTACAGTTTGATTACTGAGTAACAAAGTAACTATTACTAAATTGTAAGAAGTCCGGAGTTCAGTTCCATGTGTGTGTTGAATCATATTACTCGGAAGACTACCAATTACATTTTCCGGGAATGTTGACAAAGCTCTAAGTTACTGTTAAACTGTCTGTATTAACAGAAAAACCCCGATATCGGAGGTCTGAGAAAAAGTGATAGCCTATCATGATGTCTTAATTTCGTTTCCCAATTTAAGCAAAACTGAGACTCATTTATTTTTTTCTACAATATCAAATAATTGCCATACATATGTATGTTTACAGTAATTTACATAAGCACTCAATTTTAAAACAAAAATATCGTTTTACATGACTTAACAGATTTTAATGGAACCTTTAATTGAAGGTAGAGCAGCACATAGAACCACTACTTTAATGTTGCTTCAGAAGCACTTAACTCCCACCCATTAATAGACAATCCTTACCAACAGTTGCTTAACTTTTCAACTAGTTTCAAAAACACTAGTCCTATTCTAATGAGTACATAATTTTTACTGATAACTAACAGATAAGGGTTTGTAAATGCACAGCTTACATCATTGCTTTGTGTGATACAGTTTTCGAGATAAGACACGTAGACGAACATACACTTGGCTTTAAGTAACAATATGTTGGTTGTTTAGAAATTTGATGGCTGTGTGAAATCTTAACGGTAATGTATTGAAATATCAGATAAGAAATAAGTTGATTTTTCTTCTAAGTTCATTTGTGTTTTTTATATATTTATTTTTTCGTATTACGTACTCCTATCTATACTAATATTATAAAGCTGAAGAGCTTGTTTGTCCGATTTGAAAAATTCTTCCAGTGTTAGATAGCCCATTTATCGAGGAAGGCTATAGGCTACATAACATCATTAGGAGCGGAGTAGCACCGAAAAATATTACAAAAACGGGGAAAATATGACCTAATCTCTCTTATGTGACGCAAGCGAAGTTGCGCGGGTCAGCTAGTTTTAAATAAAGTATAGGTGTATGTGTAAATGTCGATGAAGCAAGATAATTTTCACTAGAACTAATCATGCTAAGGATATTAGCAAGGGCAGTACCTAGTAGGGAACGAAGATTGTTTTCATGATAGTTATCTGTTGCAGTAATCCTATGATATTTATAAATAAACACTATAAAATTGCTTTCTCTTAAAAAACTCGTTTTTAAAACCGCAATATGGAATCAATTTATAATATTATCTATACTAATATAATAAAGCTGAAGAGTTTGTTTGTTTGTTTGTTTGTTTGAACGCGCTAATCTTAGGAACTACTGGTCCGATTTGAAAAATTCTTTCAGTGTTAGATAGCCCATTTATCGAGGAAGGCTATAGGTTATATAACATCACGCTACGGTCATTAGGAGCGGAGTAGCAACGACAAATGTTACAAAAACGGGGAAAATTTTGACCCATTCTCTTAGGTGACGCAAGCGAAGTTGCGCGGGTCAGCTAGTACAATCATAAAATCTATTTTTTCCTCCACCTTAAAATATGATTAACATCTCCTTTGTTAATCGTTTCGTATTTTCAATTAAATTGCCAACCTCCGCGCTGTAGCTGGATAACAGCTAGGAAGACATAACTATTATTAATTGGCAATAAACAAATTATTTACATTTCCTTGCCATCAAAGTTAAATCAAAAACATTTTTTTTTCAATTCCACGATCAAATTCGAAAACAAAAACACCCAAAAACTGAATTCAAGTATAAAAGTAAAACCGAACAACCGACCCTTAACAGTATAATCTTGGTTTCGATAACCTTTAAACTGAGATACACTCAGCGATAATCAGATATGGGTCCACGTAACTACACTCTGATATGACTACATGATCGCGGTCACGCAATTCTGTTTACTGATCACTGAGTCACCTGGACTGATCAGATGATCATAAGTATGATTGGTCACTCACTATAAATGGTTTGTTTCCTACTAATACTATAAAAATAACAGCAGTGATAGCCAAGTGGTCTAAGCTTACACCTCTCACACAAGCGGTCGACGGTTCGTTTTCCCCACCAATGTCTTTTTGAAGACACTTAGCACATGTCCTAACGGTAAAGTAAAACGTTGTGATGCAACCTTGCGTGCCAAAATCCCCAACTCATACTTCGCCAGCGTGGTCAAGGGCTAACCTCTCCCTTTTGGGGGGAGACCCAAGACCTGCAAAAATACTGAAAGTATTTGGATGGTAGATTCAGTAATTGTAACGACTATCATAAGTGTCAATATTTGACCTAAATGAATAAGTGATTTGATTTTGATTTTGATGGAATTTAGTACGAAGTTCCTCACTGGGATTAACATGGAATACTTTTTACCACCAAAAATCTCATAACTGCGCTTGGTCATATTGGACTTTTATTGTTTTATCAATAGGTACTTTATCTTTGATTATCGTGGGCTTAAGAATTTAGTCCAAAGTGTAATCCTTCTTATAAACCATCCGTGTGAAAATTATATACGTGTGTGAATCCGTCTAGATATTGCGTGATTGAATATCAAAATTAAATGTTATATTGAAGCAAAGATATAGGTATAAAACCATTTTTTTAACAAATTAGGCTATATTAGCCTTTGAGTCTATAGCCTAATTAATGCTAGGCAAAAGAAAAAAATATGATATAACATATACCTATCTTCAAGTCACATGGTATGATCAGGTCTTCGATCACTACACCGTTCATCATTTTTTCCTGTCCCACATTAGTTCGCACAGGCAGGTACCTATCAATTATTTTCCTTCACTTACTTCTTAATAAAAATGTTCTAAAACAAATGTTTTACTTGAATAGGAATCATCTTTTTTTGCTTTCTCATGATGACTTATTATTCAAAGTTACTAAACTAAGTGTCATCTTAATAACAAAGTTATAACAAAAAAATACTTTTCTGTATGTGACTTGCAAAGCCAAATTAATTGACACTACGATCAGTTTGGCCAAAACATCAAGCAAACCAAGGTAAACAACATATGATTGTGTTAATCCATGTAGATATCGATCTTTCAACGCAAAAGATTTTTAGTAAGTAAAGGTAGGTTATAGTACCTAGTATAAGTATTCCCTAGGAGGGTTAAAGTTAGGTTTGGTTGTAAAAACATCAGCCAAATCATGTGTAGCTACAGTATTTTTTTGTGAAGGAAAACATGATGTGCCTTTTTTTTAAATCCATCGGGGTCGCTGTAAAAGGTCGAACCACCGGCTAGGTCCCCGCTGCACTGGGACTGCGCAAACGGGGTATGTGGTCCGCCATAGAGCCCACTAAAAACCTGACGAGCGTCCAACCGCTTCCGCAAAGACGTGCGCCGGGATAACCGCTATAAGCTAGTACCGCAAGACGCACGCCATGCGCGGCTCGCCCTCCTTGCAGAGGGGCCCTAAAACATGATGTGCCTAGGACAGAATAAAGAAGAAGAAAGTAAAGTAACATGAGTCAATTAATTATCAGTTTCATATTTTTTCTTTAGTAACAAGTATTCTAAGAACCTGGCATTTGACATAAACGTGATAATAAACGCTATCTAACTTAGATAAAACTTTCTGGATTTACTCATACGATATGTTTGATAACTTTTCAACTTTCGTTTAAGCAAGCAATGTGTTAATTACATAAGGTGATATGATAATGACTATTGAAATAGTCATCTAAATTATGAAAAGTCTATCTACAACAGTTCTTGAGTGATTCTATAGTTAATTTATTCAGTACTTTCAAACTTATGCTTTAGTATTATAAATGAAGAGCAGACTAGTTAAGGGCGATAAAAATTACCGAAATAGCAAAAAGGTTAACAAATACCAATGTGGTATGGTATAATAGGATGAATATGAATGATGATGAATGAATTTTTGAAATAAGTATTTAAACAGGTTCATCATAAGTCAATCATAGTATTTTGTAATTTTATTATGTAGTCCATTGTTGTGCTTTTGAAAATGAAGGTAGAGCTGTTGATAAAAATACTATATTGAACTATTTTTAGTAGGATAAAAGTATCCAAACAAGCGTCTCTTCTCGAAATGTGAAAGAGATTGAGCTAGGTTAGTACAGCGTGATGAATCCAACGCCCCTTTCCTGTAGGGAACTAGTAATATTTAAATATCATATAACAAAATATTCACGTGCCACATTCATCCACAATTACAAAATCGTTATCTCGTATCAGTTACTTAAAACTTAAAATTAAATCAAATTAGCTAGTCACTGCGAAGATTGGGTGAGCAATCTGTTATCAGTAGTCATAACAGACTCTGATAAACATTCTGGATCGATCTAATGACACACACAAGCTCACACAAACAGACACACACAGAGATTAAAACGTTTATCATAATTAGAACAGCAGAAATCATCGACCATTGACACAGACAGATGCCTCCTTATCAATCCCGATATGTAGCGGATGCTGCTGATAACGATACAAACTCATTATTTTATTTTTTTAATTTAAACTACGATAAGAGTGAGATAGCGATAGTGTGTGAACGAGACAGGTGATGCGTGATGGACGCATGCTGGCGATATCATTGATTGTACTGGCAATTATCAATAGTTGGAAAGTTGTTGCGACCTTTTTCTATAAATAGAGTCTTTTACATAGGTGTAAGTATAGTGTAAAAACTGTTTTAGTTTACTAATGTAGTTCTTAACTCAAAGCCTAACATTCCTTGTATTTCGGTGGGAACCCGTATCTGCAAGTGGGACAAAAGTCTTTATAAGGGTATTAATTGTAATAAAATATGGTTTATAAACAATACACTTAACTTATTTGAAGATTAGGATCCATTCATACGTTCCCAATGCTAACATAAAAAGTTGTATGGCCCTCCATTAGAATTTCAGTTATCATTCATACAGATTTTCACATCTGTTGTAGATACGTCCACTGGTAAATATGATGATATGATAGTAATCATGACATACAATTCAAATGATCAGCAATGAAGAACTCGAGAGCTGCGAATCTAAATATATTAACTCAAAGGTTACTGACTGACTAATATAGCTATCAACGCACAGCCCAAACCATTGGACGGATCGAGCTGATATTTGGCATGCAAGTAGATGTTATGACGCAAAGAAAGGACTTTGATCAATTCTATTCCCAAAGAAAAACAACCATAGGGGATGAAAGTTTGTATAAAAATTCTGTCTTAAGTGGCGGGCAAAAACTAGTGATGCATAAAGCGACTTGGTGACCAGTCAGCTCACCATCAACATGATCTACTAAATGAATCGAATAGGAGAAACGAGGGTACAAAATCAGACCCAATTATGAGATGGAGTTAACTGTAAGATCAATGTATGACAAAAACGGTTGGAAAGTTAAAAATCTTGTTGTTCCCCTGTTGTAGATAATTTCTCGTTTAATGATAATGATGTCGGTATTTACAGCTGCGATAAACAGATCGTTTTACAACCAAACCGGTTCTTACTCACTTTTAAATGTGAGGAAATAACATACTGCTTACACTTTCGGGTATAACAAGGGCAATGTTACAAGCATATACACCAACATTCGCTTCTAATGTAAGACAAGGGTTTAAAAACGAAGGCTTACTAAAGACTTCTCAAAGTAATGGGTTAGAATAAGAACTTATTTTCTTTAACACGGAAGCCTGTGCGTTTCTTGTCTAAACATGAATTTATCAGATCTGTAAGTTGTTCTAGATAGATGACTCTAAACTCCTTATTTGCCAGTGTGGTGGACTCGACGCAAAACATCATTTAATCCATCATAAGAATGATTTTATTTCCCTTTTTATACAAAACAAAAAAAATGACTTTTTGTTTGGTTTAAATATGTCTCTCGAATATTATTACAATGTCGTCTTTCATATACAATGATCCGATTTTGATAATGATAAAAAAATATCAGTTTATCTTGAACAGAGTTCAAGAGCTTGAACTTGTTAAATTGGTGGTCCACAGATAGAGAATATGGTCAAGGTCCATGGTTCAATTTTGGCAAATATTTGAGTAAGCGTCGAAGAATTTTTCGTAACTGTTCCTACTTTCATTGCCAACATAGTAAACATATTCAAAGGTCACGTGAAAATTTCAGAATTCATATTATTTCCTGTTAGTGAAAGGATTTTGTCAGATAACGACATAATTATTACTAAAAGAAATAATGTTTATACCTAAACTTATCCCTACCCGGGCTAAAAAATATTTTACAAAAACTTTTTATTTTTTACACATTTAAAACCCTCCTTATGAAGCGGTCTATCTATAAAAAATCGCATCAAAATCCGTTGCTAAGCATACACATGTAGCGACAAATAGGATATCTAAGTATACGAAAATGTGAAATTCTTTCATGGGTTGCTTAAGTTTTGGAGCAGGTTAAACTTTAACCCTCTTATTCATAAACACACTATAAACCTATTTTAGTTAAAAAGCTACTATCATATGTTTTCTCTTTTTAATTTCACTAAGGAGTGAAAGAAACAAAACACATTATTATGAATAAGAGGGTTAGTTTCGAATTATTTTAGCTCTCATACAAATACCTACATTCTCAAATACTTAAGTTGAACATTACCAAACAATATAAATAACAACGTGGAATGATTCGCTGTCATCCCGCTCAGTATCTGTTTATCACTCGCCGCAGTACTCACTCGCTATCACACGATCATCATTGAACACACACACACACACACGTTTGTAATATATACCTAATTAAAATACATATAGTATTGTAACTGATTCGTTTTAAAACTTATCAAACTATGTATCGGTTTTGGTCATACACTATTGTGTATTTAGTTTAGTTGAATCAGTTATGAAATTAAATTTAGATTTTCTGTGATTTAGAAAGTTTATTTACAAAATGTTTAATATTAGCTATCCCGATAGTATGACTTCCTAATTGTTCTAAGTCTTATTTCAGGGTTTACAGAACCTTTAAATCTTTCAAATATGTATAAAATAATCATTTAGATTTCGTAGATCTAAGTTTCAGGTGATTAAGTGTAAAGCAATTATGTCATTCGCTTATTCTATCAAAAGTAAGTCAAAATACTCGACTTTGACGTCATAATACAGCATTTTGCTCCAAACTACTGTTAAAAAGTCTTGCTGAGAGTAGTTCATTGAAATAAATGAAAATGCACGATATAAGCAACAGTTTATTTCAAAGGGGATATAAAAAAACTATCAAAATCCTGTCAAATTTTGCGTACAGATTGACATTACACCGATCTAGATAGCCAATCAATATTCAACAACAACGCATATATCATCAACATTTTCTTCCACCGTATGTTTTTCTAATTATTTTCAAATCCTGAATCTCAGTCTGCGATCGTATTAACTGGCGCCGATAGCAAATCGCGAGGGACGTGAGAATGTTTTTATCTGCGCATGCGCATCCCGCCCGCCATTACTCAGCGATAAAGCACGAATATTAGCCGACACCGAATCTGATGCTGATGATTCGATCAACCACATTGACTTTCAAATGAACCCTGGCTCTAGGCTTTGTTTACTTCTCATGTTTGCTTGAAATACGGTGGATTATTGAGAAACGGCTTGAAATACGACGTTTTAGGAGGATAGTATGAGCTGTTTAATTTTGTATGTCTGAATATAGCAACAAGCTGTCATACGAGAGCAAAAATTTAATTTAAAGTGGGTAAGAAGTGCGGCTGACAGAAAGCAAAGCCACTGCAGTTGTTATGTCTCCGTCGCACCAAAATTACTGGACGGATTTTGACGACATATAGAGACATTTATTTTGGTACGCGAGTAGTCTATAGCCTGGATTAATCTTTAATTACTTTGATGGATCATTTATACAAAATATTTCTCAGGGTTAAAAGTATGGGACACTTAAAAACATAAAATCACGCCTTTTTTCCATAAGAGTGGGCAGAGTCCAGATAACACCAATTGGTACGATCCTTACAAACTTCCTTCGCTTCATTCACATCCATACATTTAGTCATAAAGCATGTATACGTACATACCTTATGAATTGTTTGTTTCTTTTACTTACTATATGGGCGAGGCATCCGACCATCCCCAATGCTCTTTGACCGTCAAAACTGACGTTTCGCTTGTATAAACAAATGTAATCTTGTTTGATAATGTAGTAGATAGTGATGTGTACAGAAGTTAATCATATTATCTAGGTTCCGTACATGTGAATTTATTTATTTATTATACTTTTACAATTCTCCTTAAACTATTAACATTTACAATATTTTACAATTCTACAAACTTACTAGTTTAACGACGAGAATGCGCTCTCGTACTAACTAACATGACATCAGTGTTGGGTCAATCAACTAATTTTTTCAATCAATTGATTAGTCATGACTAATTTAGTCATGAATTATTTAGTCATGGTTGAATTAATCATGAGTAAAAATAATAATCATAATCATGATTAAATAAATTAGTCATCAATCATTTAATGATTAAATGACTGATGACTAATTTATTGTATTTTTGTATGATGATTAAACTAAAAAAATTAATTCAGGTGACATAATTTTAGTTTAATTGAACACATCTATAAAACTATAACTGATCACCACCTTAAGTTGACTGAAAGAAGATAATTCCATTATTTATAAAATTTGATTTTCAAAACGCGTAGTTTTAAAAATCAATTTAAATTATTTTAGACTAAATTAGCCCGAACTTATTTTTACAAATGTGTACCTGTGTAAATTAAAAAAAAAATAACTGATTCTGTTGTAAAACTAGCTTTAATTAAAAACCAGTGATTAACAAATCAACAGTCATGGAACGTAGACTTGAAAAGCTTAGTTTTATTTAACTATTATTTTTAGTCATGAAAATTTTAGTCATGATTGAATAACTAACACTAACACTAATCAATCATCAATCACGACTCATGATTGAATTTTTTTAGTCATTATTCATTAGTCATGAATAAATAATTTAATCTTAATCATCAATCATCAATCAAACTAAATTTTGCCCAACACTGCATGACATACGTACTTCAATAACTAAACAAACAATAATTATTGAATTAAAAGAAAATTACAAATATCAACAACAAAACTCAAAATTAAACTAACATTTAAAACAACAGAATTAGAAAAACATAAAAGAATACTTCAAACTATATAGTGGTTAAAGCCGAGTGGCCGAAGCTTTCGCCTCTCACGGATATGATCAGGTATTCGAATCCAAGGCACCACACCAATGACTTATCAAAGTTATGAGAAATTGATGAAACCTTACAGATCTTTGAAGAGTTCTTGAAGATGGGTAAGCGAGACTCCAGTGCGAACTAGGCTCGCACGGTCGACTTGAGGTTATTTTATTCCCTTGCCCCGCAGTTGAACAGGAATGGGGGGGGGTTTTGCACCATATGGTTAGTGGTCAAGATTATTCAAGCCGCCCTAAGGCTTTCTACGCGGCTGCAAGCAATCCTCACTTTTAAGGTGCCATCAGAAGCACGGAGACTAACGCGGCCAATCTAAGAAATGTCCACATCAAAAGTAGCTTAACCTAATGACCGTATATTTACTTTTAAAGTAGACCAAATATTTTCTGACCTTTTATTTCCAAACACGTCTATATTGGTCTTACAAAACCCATTAACCTTTCGCCCTTTGGAAATCAAACCTTGATCAGATCGATCACATAACACCTACGGTATAACATCATCAGATAACGAACCAATAATAACATACGATAAAATATTTTAAAGCTAATGTCCCATTTCTAAAGTAAAAATAAATTTGTAGTTGTAGGTGTTTCAACGTGTCGCCCGAGTTTATACTGTCACCATGCCATGGCGGTACCAAATATTAAAGGGTAAAAGTCACCAAACTCAGGTTACTACTGAATTTCTTAAAATTGGAAAAAAATGATTATTCATTATTTATTTATTTATAACCGTATATAAAAAAGAATAATGCATTGGGTAAGAAGTTGAGTAAAAGCCTATGACTGATCAAGTAAACCTCAAGCCGTTATTGAGAAAATTCTAACAGAAATTGCGTGCTTAACTACCAGTCAAATCAGCTCTTAAACAAAATATAGTATAGCAAAACGGTGTTGTGACGTCACAGTTTCGTATTTTAGTGGGTATTAAGTGAGACTTGAATGAATGTTTCAAGCTGCTATTACAATTACAACATTATTTACGAAAAAAAAAATTAGCCTGAGCATTTTTGATGAATCTTTTTGAGTTGCTGATCCCACTACCATATGCGATTCATTCTCCGTGGCGCAGTGGTTTAGGTCACCACGCCGTAACCATTTCGTCGGGAGGTCGTGGGTTCGATACCCACACGGGACAATTATTTGTGCGATCTACAAATAATTGTTTCGGGTCTGGTTGTGCTTTGTGTCCGTTGCTTGTATGTTTGTAAAAGTCCCCGCGACACAAGAGCAATTCTTAGTGCGGGAGTTGTCTTTTAAAAACAAAAAAAAATATTGTATGAAAGAGGCAGAGGCAGCTATTTAAAAATTCTTTATACTGAAATCAGAGGGTTTTCTATCACCCATATTTATCCCAATTGCTCTATATCAGTACAAATACACAATGATAATCACTATCGACACATGTAATGAGTATTTACGATTGTCGCCCATCGCGATAACACCGATACGGTATCAGCAGATCGCTTGCTACTGATGTTCTGATACACATTTACAATTTGTACACAATAAACGGACATATTTAGAACATATTACTGGATGTAAATAGAAAATTGATAAGTATGTACAGCGACATCTATTGGACGGAATTTGAAACTCTGTGTTTTTTTGCAACCTAATTAATGTAATGTCGTCTTGTACCCAGTTACCCAAATTACCTCTTATAGGAAATAATTGGTTTTCTACCAGTACTAAGTTAAATAGATTAAAAAAATAAATTTGGTACTGATACAATGCCAACTTTTTGAAAAAACGGCCACATTTTTGTCACCAATTTTCTAATGCTAAGTTGCTATGTATAAAAACTTTGGCATTTCTTTAGCTCCAAATTACATTTATTAGCATACATTGGGAACAAAAACATCTACAGTACCTTGAAATTTTCAAAACTTTCTAATCGATTTGCTAACATATCGATTTGACAAATAAATAAATATCTACATGTAATACATAATATAAGATGCTAAGATCACAAATCAGTCACACGCATGTACATCCGTATCTTACTCATGCCGATAGCATCTTGAATCTTACATACATTATCTGGTAAGAGCTCTTCTTACACGTTTTGAAATATATACGAAATAAGCATACTGTAACTTTGGTAATTTTTATCACTTTCCTATATACTGCCGTCGTAATGAAGAATGCAGTAATCGACATTTTTGCAAAATTGATATTTTTATCGAAATGACGTTTTAAGACACGTATCTTACTATTGAGTAAAAAAATAAATGAAAAAAATACTTAGAAATCAATGAAAAACTAGTTAATAATGCAGTATTTGCATGAATTTGTTCGCTACTTGTTAATATAAATGCAGTAATGAACATGAACTAGGATAAAATGCAGTAATAATACTCGAAATACTGACATAGTAGTATGGGCCGACAACTGTTCCAGCCAGAATAAGAATTGGGCATTTTTCTCATTTCTTATTCAGATAATTAACAGCTCTTTGATATGTGCCAACACGATTACCATTAAATATCTTGAATCAGGACATACTTTTATGTCAGCCGATAATTTTCACCACCAGGTTGAACAACAATTAAAAAGAGCAAAAAAAGTTTATGATTTCTCAGACTTCATTGATTGCATTCAGTTAGCTAATTCCGGAAAAGTAACAGTGAAACCTATGGAAGTTACTGATTTTTACAAGTATATTGATCATTCATCGCAGCATAAATTGAAAAAGAGCACAAATCGGATATATTTGAAAGATATTGTTAGTGTCGAGGTGCGAAGGAATAATTTTAATTTATTTGTAAAGACCGAACATGATGGTGAACTCCGAGAAATAGGGTTCCTAAAAATGAAACACATAAAGTCTCATTCAATTCCCGATCCCATACAAAATTCAAGTCCTAGGGGTATCACTGAAGCTAGAAAATCTGCAATTATTTCAACGCTCACTAGAGTTATTCCAGAAAATAGACTACCATTTTGGCAAAACTTGCATACCAATGACAATGCAATTGATCTAGTTAATATTTTAGATGTAGATGATTGTGATGAGTAAAGACTGAACTTGCATTTAAATTAATACATTTTAAGACTTACAAAGTGCCATTATTAGCTCTAAGTTCTTTATTGTTTTAGTTTTTAGGTGGGAACTGAGATCCCTATTTGTTTTTGTTTGTAATCGGGAGCAGCAGTCCCGTTTGAAGCATAACGTTGATTATATGAATGTTGATTGTTTTATAAGTTTATATGATTAAAAGCCTACTAGACCTTGTGAAGGTCTCTAAATAAAAGTATTCGAATTTTATTTTTTTTATTTTTACACACTATCCTAAATTCAAGGGTCTAAAATATTTTGTACTGCATGTATATAATAGTATTTATTTTGACTTTACTATTCCTTTTACTAACACAAAATGCAGTAAAAAGTATTTGCTAGACATGAATGCAGTAATAAGCACAAATACTGCATTTCACTTTGTGATAGACTATAATATCCATTAGTAACACAAGGTTGAAATGCAGTAGTCAACTTTATAAATAACCTAAACCAAAATTAAATATTTGAAATTAAAATATATAATGCATAGTAATAAAATATACGTATTAGTTACAAATTTAAATACATTTGATTTCCAGACGACTAGAGATAACAAGAAATCATTTAACCGCGTTTTTCTCGAAACCGCGAAATTGCAAGTACTGCATTTACGATTACGACGGCAGTATAGAAAGTGATAAAATTTTAGTTATTAGAGCCAAGTCGTGACGTGAGCCAAGACGCGTTTGGAAATGTATCCGGCTGCTGATCATGCGGTCTCTGGTTCGATTCTCGGGTTGGAAAAAGTGCAATTGCTCCTTTCTAGTTTTTTTTTGAGAATATTTGTCAGTAGTCCAAAGTTTGGTAATGTGCACAACATTACTTGAGACTCGCTCCCTACTACTTGAGACATCTTTGCCTACTCCTTTAAGTATAACAGTCGTGATATTATGTATGTACACCTAAAAAAATGTGAAAGCCAAATAAAAAATATGTGTGAGCCAATTTAAAAAAAAAATCTAAAAATGTTTCATACTACACACACTAAAATTACAGATGCAAACTAATCGCCATAATAAATTATCAGCATAATAAATAATCTACAACAAATTCCTTTGCTAATCCTCTAATTTCCACTATCAAAAGATTACAATCTAACCTAAAAACTGAAGACAGCGCCATCTCGTGACGAGACATTAAAAAGGCCAAATAAAATCAGACATCTTCATCCCACGTAGTATTTTAAGAAATAAATCGCGTTAGTTGATAACATCTCGCTGTTTATCAATAAGGGGTAACATAAATAAGCGTTATCTAGTTCGCGATCAGATACGTTCAGGTAAACGGTATTTAATTGAACTTTTGATGTTCGATACAAGTTTTCTTGTTTATTAGTTAGTTTCGGTTTTGTTCGAGTATATTTTAAAATAACGAGTGTTTGATACTATCTACATCTAACAAGTCGTATATTTTATCTTTAGTCGCGTTGTTAGTGTGTATAACTACAGATCATAAGGTGTTGGACTCGATTACCAAATCGAGCAAAGTATTGGTGTTTTCTCATTTATATTATATTATTCTCAATCATGGTACGGAGTTTGATAACGTTCCCAGTATATGGACATAAGCTCGTCCCCTATAACAAGGGACTATCATCGTTAATGACGAAACGTGATTTTATTTCAAACAGGTCTGTCTACACCTTAGAATATAACAGGCGTGATATTAAGAAAGTATTCGACCGCGCCACAGAGGCAGTCAATTTCGTACAAGATAAGCAATAAGGTATTCTAACCTTTTTTCTATCAATTGCGTTTAAGACTCGTCTCATTTTAATATTATTTGTATAACTCGAGGGAATATAAAATTCTTATTGTTCTATTGTAAAAAAAAACCAGTTACTCATATTCATTGTTTTCTGCTCTTAGATATATTCCTTAAACAGTACAATAAAGTAGGCATGTTTGACATCAAAAATACGCAATTGAGGTTACACACAATACAGTCACCGGCACAAATAAGTGCAGATTGACAAATTAATTAAAAATATCGGCGAAATCCATAAATTAAACTGAAAATAAACTTGGAACTTGTAAGCACAGTGCCGAAACGTCAAGCAAAAACGCATGTAGAGTTTATTTTCATGAAATATTACACATCAAACCCCACATACATACCTACATAGTTTTTTTTATTTCATCGACACATCTTGATTGATACATCTCATTAATAATCTCTCTCATTCGCTCTACAATATTATTGATTTCAATTTCAAAAATATTACAAATCAAAGCATACAAAAACAGACTAAAATAACTTATAACTAAAAAAGTTAAAAACTCACCCATAAAAAAAATCAAAATACTTTCAAAATGACGATAAATCAGGATTTTCGTTCACTAAATCACCATAGCGTGGTATTTCTAAATAATGAAGGTAAAAATTATAAATCTCCATGTATCGATAAGAATCGTTATCTAAATATGTATCGGGGAATGATCGATCAAGCGGTTATCGAAATCGATAAGCCTGCGCGCCGATTACTAGATATAGATCGGGTTACACGGATGGTGTTTACGACTGTACAGGGGAACGACAATAAAGATATACTTACACATGCTCCATACAAGCACGAAAGCATGCTCTGTAAAATCACGAAAGCATGCTCTATACAAGCACAAAAGCATGCTCCGTAAAAGCACGAAAGCATGCTCTATAAAAGCACGAAAGCATGCTCTATAAAAGCACGTAAGCATGCTGTTAAAAAATGCTACTTAGTAGCATGTGTGTCAAAACATTACTGACAAAGGACAAGCTCATTTTGAGTATGATTAGAAATGGACAGCCGTGCGATTTCTAGGCATTAATTTAAAAAGCTATACCAAAGCAGATGTATCTATTTGACTAGCATGTTTATTTAGGCATGCTTGCAAGCATGACTCGAAAATGTGCAACATTAGCTTAATTTGACGTAGATTCAAACTCGATAAAAATCTGAAGAAGTGATTTTAATTAAGTAATATTCATTATTTTTAATTAAGTAAAAGTTAAATTTATAATAACAAAACCTGAACTATGATAAGAATGTACAAGAAAAATCTTTAAAATTTATCATATTTCGATAATGATTCATCTCGTATGAGTAAATAAGTATTACAACTTATTGCTAAATATTAAGTTTAGTTGCACATTTGAGAAGACTTATAGAATGTTTCAGGAGGTCAGAAAAATCTTTAATCTACTCACGCAGTACTATAAGAAATTATAATTAAAATCGACATTTAAAAGAGCTATCTGAGAGCTTCTTGCCGTTTTTCTTGCGAGCAACAGCTTTTGCAAGCAAACGGTGCTAGATTATTTTTTTATTCATCTGGATTAACTAATTGGATACTATCTTTAATTTAGACAATATTTCCTAAAAGAGAAAAATCCTACCTATATTATAAATGCGAAAGTTCTGAGTATGTATGGACGTTTGTTACTCTTTCACGCAATTACTAGTAGTAATCGATTATGATGAAATTTGGTATGTAAGTAGCTGAAAACCCAGAATAACACATAGGCTACTTTTTATCCCGGAGTTCCCGAGTAATCGGGAACCCTTCCCGTGTAGGGGTTTCATGCGGATGAAGTCGCGAGCGGTCTTTAGTATTAAATAAACTAGAATAAAACAACACACGTCAATGACGTCGAAAATAAGTAAATATTACTTTTAAATAACAAACAAGTTTCTCTTCCAACTGTACAATTCAGTAGCCTACATACCCTACATAGGCTTTACACACACAAACGTTGTTATCAATAGATCACTATCGGCGCACGAAGCGATTTTAATCCATCGATACCCTTATCACTGTTATCATTCACTTGCTTAATTCTTTATCAAGATAACGAATTTCGGTGGAACGGCTTATCTCTGACACTACATGTTATTAGATCAACTTAGAGTGAGAAATTATTGCGATGTTTTGTGTTGCAAAAATATACGCAACAAAAAGATTTTTATAATTAATTGATGATTAATTAACTACTACATGCGAAAACTTTTAGCCTAGATTTTTAAAGATACTTGTTATCGTGAATTTTAATTACTATTATAGTATTATGTCAAATATTTATGTTATTTTTTGGACTTTTTTCTTAGCCTTAGCCTTAGCCTTTTTTCTTAGCCTTATACAATAATCAAATGATCAATAAAATACCAGTAACTGGATTCTCTACCACTATCGATTACCGACCAGCCGGTGGTCGGTAAGCTATAAAGAAATTTTGTATGAAAATCTGATCAGCGCCTCTAACAGGCGTCGTAGGAACTATTTTGGCAGTACATTTTAACTGTCAAACTTTCGATACTCGACAGTACCGTCTTTAGAGAATCGGGCTACTGACCAAAGTTCAAAAACAGACTTAAACTTTGTAAAAATAAGTTAATGCAATAAAAAACATCAATTGAGATGTTTTTAGTATTTAACGATATATTTTTCCGTCTATCAACTCATTAACCAGCAGATAAAAATATTTATCAGATAACAAAGTGACAAGTATTTACTTAATCTACGGATTACAATTAATTAATCTATTTAGCGCTAGAAATAACTGTACAACAGGATTAACACATATAATTCTTTTATATTATGTTATTACTGTTATAAATTTTATTTTCAGTTTCATAATATTGCACCAGAGCGAATAATTTTTGAGAACTTTCAACATTTTGGTTTAAATCAAAGCAGATTTTATGAGATTGGTGTATAATTTTTTATTTTTTAAAAAAGACAACTCCCGTGCTAAGAATTGCTCTTGTGTCGCGGGGACTTTTACTAACATACAAAAAATGGACACAAAGTACAACCAGGCCCGAAACAATTATTTGTGATCGCACTAATAAATTGTTCCGTGTGGGAATCAAACCCACGACCTCTCCCGACGCAATGGTAGCGAGACGACCTAAACCACTGCGCCATAGAGGCAGTTAAATAATTTAATCTATATCATAATTAATTTTCAGCAAATTTCGCAATATTTTCAGGTACATCTAATAAACTGAACTATTTCCGCGAACTCTGCGATGTGGGAACTACGCGTTAATTACAATATAACGATAAAGCATTAGTAATGTTTATTAAAAACAAACTATTGACCAGCTTTGGACTATATTTTTCCTTATTTGCCTACTTTGTTGAGGAGATCGTGGCTTAACGACAGCCGCGGATCAATCTCTTAAGTTAAGCTACACTTACCGAAGTTACTAAGTGGATGGGTGACCATTTTACACGTACCGAGTTCCACCGTGTTTCGAAGAGCACGTTAAATTGTGAGTTTTGTCGTTTTCATAAATCCTTGACAGTCGTTAACAGTAGTTAAAAGCTTGAAAGTCTGACAACCAGACTTACCGAGGGGTGACGTGTATATTAATAAATTTTCAGATTCTGTAAAATTGGTATTATTCAGAGTTTGACATTAAAAATGTATTAGAAAAATAGTTCCCATGGCACCCGTTTGAGGCGCTTATCAGATTTTTATATGAAAATTGTTGATAGCTAATCGGATTTAGGGGTTATATAAAAAATCGCGCTACTGTTCAAAGTTGAGGGATATAAGGAAACAATAAATGTCACAAAATATTATTTTCTCTTATGACTGTTCATCTCAATGACGCATGTTATTAGGACAAACAGGAAACCTTTACTGTCTTTTGTCGTTTCTCATAAATAAACATTACAAAACAATATTTATACATACAAACATACATAATATGCCGCCTCGTATACCCGAAGGTGGGGGCAGAAGTCTGTAAAGACACCTACTTTTCGCCACTAACAATATTAATACCATGTTACATAGTGACAAAGCTCCGCGATACTATTGAGAATAAGACAATCTTATCTAAACTCGAAAAGACAAATAATATTTTGCTCGACACGGGAATCGAGACCCGAGATTGGCAGCCACAACTACTTACCAAATTTTAGAGTTAGTCAACCTTTTTAATCCTTTTTAAAAATGTCATAGATATATGTATAATAGTCCGTGGCGCAGTGGTTAAGGTCGCCACGCCGCGCCGCTACCATTGTGTCGGGAGGTCGTAGGTTCGATTCCCACTAGGGACAATTATTTGTGCGATGCACAAATAATAGTTTCGGGTCTGGTTGTACTTTGTGACCGTTGTTTGTATGTTTGTTTGTAAAAGTCCCCGTGACACAAGAATAATTCTTAGTGCGGGAGTTGTCTTTAAAAAAAACAGAAAATCATATAACTCATAGGTATAAAAGTCGTCAGTCTATCACAATATTGCGACTAAACGCTGCGACAAAATGTCGATAGTTAGAACTAGTTCAACTTGTGAACGATGAACGTTGAATGGTGAATGATGAATGGTGAGTGCAATCGGTCAATCATAGACTGTAATTGTTCACTACTCCATCATTCAGCTGCATTGCATTAGAAACATGAACTCTTGTTTCTATTGAAAAGTGGAAAGATGGCCGATGGTCTGTACCAAACTGTTTGCGACTCTAAAATTGATATGACAATTTTGTAAACGAACTTTTTCTTACTTCTGCACTGATTGAAATTAACTATTTACTGGTCTATTGCTCGACAGGATACTGGCATGAGAGTTTAGTGGGAGTTAGAGAGAGACTATATTCCTTCAAAAACTGTTTAAATAACTCTCAGGTATACATTTTATTACGATGTTTCCATTCACTATTATATTAAAGGACATTTAATTTTCTAATTCACATATGTAATGTATAACATAACTTGATTGCGTCTGTGGAGCAGTCGGTAATGTCGGATGACTGCTGATCAGTCTTAGGTCCGATTCCCGGTTTCGGCAAATTACTAAAAGTCTTTTCTAATTTATATGAGAATGTTTCGCATTTGTAGCCCGGAGTTTGGTAGTCCAATAAATGCAAATAGGTTCGCCCCCTATAATATTAACGAAGAAATGTGTGTAATACACCTCTGCCTACACCTGCGGATATTGCAGGCGTGATATTATGTATGTAGGTATGTGCAAAAATACCTTTCAATAGTAATCATTATGATATTCTCTGGATCTCAATCCAAAATCACTTAACTGAGTACTACTTATCACTCGGATATGCCTTTATTGCGAAAAGAGAAAGAATGATGCAAGTGAGGATCAATATAATAATGAAGAAACATGTATTGCAGTAATTTGTACAAGTGATAAGGTGTTACTGATAACGTTATCTTTGATATCTGATGTGTTCACTAATGTTACTGATATTGCTACTGTCTCTAGATAAATTACTTGTTAAATTAATTAGTTGCTTGTGTCCGATTGTTTGGAATGAAGATAGATAAGTATACTAAATGAAAGTACTATCTTTAAATATCTAACTACCTCCGTGGCGCAGTGGTTGAAGTGGTCAAGACACTGTGCCGGGAGATCGTGGGCTCGATTCCCAGACCGAGCAATTATATTATTTGTTGTCTTTCGTGTCCGTTGTTTGCATGTTTGTTAAATTCTTCGCTACGTAACAGTAATTCTTACTGAGGGAGTGGTCTTTTTTAAGATACAACAATAATAAGAATGGTAGTAGCGTAAATTATAAATAATTATCACTTGTACCAACGGAGAAGAAAAACATTGTGATACAACCTTGCATGCCTGTGAGTTCTTTAGAGCAGTTCTTGAAAGTATATAAAGTCCCCAACCCGCAATTGGCCAGCGTGGAGGACTAAAGCCCTAAACCCCCTCATTACGAGAGGAGACCCTTACCCAACAGTGGGACATTAATGAGTTAAATTTATTTTATTCATACTCATTTTGCATTATGCATACTTACTTACTCCGTTGGCTCAACGACCCAAAATTTGTCTTGGCCTCCGACACGAGAGAACGCCACATACTTATTCATGGATCTTAATAAAATAATATCAGTTGACAAAAGTTGATACTAAATACACCGTGTTACGTATTCCGACCACACAAACATACAAACATAAAAATGACTATAAACAATAAATAACAGTAGTCAGTAACACGATATTATCAGGTGTCAAAAGTCATTTAATCAAAATTTATTTTACATCTTGTATGATAATTCTGTCATACGATCTTTGTATGGAATAACTTTAATTTCATACAAATATGATATTAAAACTAAATTATTAATAATTAAAGATTATAAATTGTATATTTTGATTAAGTGTGATTTAATTTAAGTGTTTAAATTAAATACCAGCCAAGTTCGAGGCGGACTAGAGCACTAAGGGTTCCGTACCAACCATATTTTTAAAATTGATTAATTAAATATATATATAAACATATTCTGTGAATATGTCCAGCGTCTATTTGTTGCCTATATCAATATCGAGCGAAATAAAGTAAAAAAAAATGGTTTGTTGTATGGGAACCCCCTTAAATACATATATATTTTATTCAGGTTTCTAGCATTTGTTGTTTAAGCGGCAACAGAAATAGACCATCGGCTGTGAAAATTCAAGAGTCTTACTTTCACGGTTCATCAGATACATCCTAGTGACAGACAGACAGACAGCGAAGTCTTAGTAATATTGTTTTTTAGGGTTTTCATAGTTTTAAGAAGATAACTGTAACTGTGTTCATTTTTATTATTTTGGGACTGACTGAAGCTTATTGAGTTAAAAATTATTTTTATTAGGTCGGGGAATAAGTCTTTTCGCACTATAGTATGTATGAACTTGTAATAAAATCTTTTCTCTACATACACAAAAAAGCTCGATATTTGGGTACCTCACGAGCTCACTGAAAGAAAACTAATGAACCGTATACTCATTTGTGATTCTTGAAACCAACGAGATTTTATAACAAGTCCATACATACTATAATGCGAAAAGTCTTTTTCTCCGATCTAATATAGAAAGATAAAACATAGGGTTTTCGTTTTTTATGGTACGGTACCCTAAACAGTTATATGTCTAGACGTTTTTACGGTGATTTGAATAATACATCTCACAGCATGGGGTCCATCGTTTGGATTTCATTATATTATAATTGTGTTATAAAAACTATCAGCAATAATATTAGATAATATATTAGAATATTAAGCCTACTGGTTATTAAGTCTCGAGTTTGATAGCCGGTTTAAGTATTATTTATTTAAACGGTAGTAAATTAATAAATATATGGATTTGAGAAAGGTTTTAAAGACATAGATTAAATGATTTGTTCGAAAACTTCTATAAGATTTTGAGTTAATTTTAATAAGAATGACTTACTTTTCTGGTAATGTCATCAGTACAGAGTAACTTTAGTAATGCATTAATAAATATTTAACAAATTTATAGAGATCATTAATAATATAGGTATACACAATTAAATTTATTTATTTACTAGCTGACCCGACAGACTTCGTCCTGTCAAAAAGATTTGTAATGTGGCAGTTTTTTTGCCGACGTATTTAAAAAAAATCTCCTGAACAGAACCTTCAACCTGGTGATAGGGCGATGTGAATAAAAAATAATTAAATACAACATATATAAGGATTTAAAAGTAAGTAATCGCTTTATTGTTACTCATGTGAATCATAATAATTATTATTATCATTGTAGTGCTTTGTGGTATACGATGTTTTTTGTTTAATTACCTGGCGCATAGATAAACAAATCTGATGGTTTTCCAACACGGGAACAGGCAACATACAATTGACCATGTGAGAAACATGGGTTTTCTAGATTAATACCACAAACACTAAACTTAACGATTGCCCCTGGGACTTGTTTATAGTCATAGCAAAAGCAAGCCGCACTGGAAACTGTAGTCGTTTAAACTCAAATGGCACATCAGTCGGAATCATTGGGATGCGCGGTATGAGAACATCTTCTCCTTCATACTTTCCTTTGAGTATAGTTGCTTCTATCACATTGTTTAGTAATTTTTTTATCGCTAACCGTGTACCGTTGCAAAGACGCGGTTGGTTGATATTTCGCAACATTATAACCACCGATCCAACCTTTAATTGAAGATTGTGAGGTGGCAATCCTGGCAAATCCAGCGAGTTTAAAAATTCCGGTGGATAGTTGACTACATCATCTTGATTAGTAGCCGAATCAACTGATTTATATATCTTCAATTCGCCTGTAATTTGTTCTTGAATTTTGAAATTTAATTCATTTACATCTATGTTTTTTGCAGTCAGTATAGTTCGTTCGCTCAACCAATCATAGTTTCTGTAATTTTGAGAAACATCTGGAAACACCTTTTGAATAAGTTCATTTTTTGATTGAGTTACCTGACAAAAACTTTGAGGAAAGTTAATGCAGCCAGTCAACATGTCTATAGGAAATTTGCCATTACCAATGTCAATGAGTTGTTTAGAGAATATGTTTCCAGATTGGTCATTTTGCAACTCGACGCGCATATTCTTGCTTAAATGTAGTACTTTAACATGTTTCCACAAATTGGAGAACTTTAGACATGCATTGAGTTCATCAGCTGGCGTTGATCGTGGAATCACTGGCAATGTTTGACGAAAATCTCCTGCTAATAAAATCATTGCACCACCAAATCGGTTATTATTGCTCCGTAGATCTTTTAAGGTTCTGTCTAAAGCCTCCAAAGATTTTTTATGTGCCATCGTGCATTCATCCCAAACATTCAATTTACATTGCTGCAAAACCTTTGCCATTGCAGAGTTCTTCGAAACGTTGCAGGTTGGAGTTTCATTGCTTTGCATATTAATTTAATGGCAATTTCAGTGCTGAATGGGCTGTTCGACCACCTTTAAGCAAAGTTGCTGCGATTCCCGACGAAGCGAGTGCAAGTGCAATTTTATTTTGTGAGCGAATTGTTGCTAATATTAATGAAATCAAAAAAGTTTTTCCTGTACCACCAGGTGCATCTAAGAAGTAAATCCCTCCAGTTTCATTATTTGTTACTTTCATAAGAGTTTCAAATACATACTTCTGTTGTTCATTTAACAGTGGAAGATTTGTTTGAATTAATTCTTTCAAAGCGTTGAGATCATACAGTTTTTCTCGATGCAACTCTTGGTTAAAAGCATCATGCATTTGACGATTGGGCGCGGTAAGGCCTAATTGAATTAATAGTTTGTTTGACATTATCAAGCACATGTCCTCAATTAAAATCAAAGCTTCATTGTAAATTTCTTCACTGATTTGTGTATTTGGATTTCCCATTCTATTCCGTATTTGATACAAAATATCATCACACATATAATCTTTGTACTTGATCCACAAATCAATTGGGTTTGATGGGAAGCATGTAGATATGATTATAGAAAACAATGTTCGTATTTGATGAGCGTGTGATGATATTACAGCATCATTGAGAGTTTGATCCCAATGAGCGTCATTTTCAAGCAATTGCAAACGTTGACAGGCTTCTCTGTAGGATCCGCACAATTCACCATCAACAGTTCGTAACTGTTGGAATGATGTTGGGCCACGTACATTGACTAATAGCAGTCGTAAATAAAAACATTCATCATTGCTTGGATGTACTGAATAAATCCGGCCAATCGCATCGGTGGAATATACATCTGTATATCCTGGAACTGGTTTTCCTTGTTTCCGTCGTATAAATCTCCTTGAGGATTGATTCCAGGTATAATATTTTGGCATTTCAGAATATAGCAATGTTTGTGCGAAATCATCGTTTTGGCATGTCTCAAAAAAACTGGTTAATGTAGTAGATGGTGGCTGAGCAGCTCTTTGTACTGCGTTCTGTGCTGTAAAATACACTCTTTGTCCATTTTCTAAATGCACAGCTAAGTGAACAACAGAAGGGTGTCTCTCATGAATAGGAAAAGAAAATATTCGCCAAACTGCTTCATTACTACTGACATAGCGGCCCATTTGGTATTGGGTAACTTCATCATTGGAATTCTCTGTACCAATTCCAATCACAGCCATATCACTCCCTTTGGTTACATATTTGCAAATGTATTTAATAGATTTCACTGAATGGCAAGATTCAACGTTGATGTGTGCTTTGAATGTCACCACGATATACGAATTTGTTTCGTGTATTAGTTGACAAAAGCAAACTCAATAGGTTAGGTCACAGACAACTTTTTTTTTTTTAATTTGATATGACTTGAAGTCAAATCCTTTTAAGCCGTACGAATTATTTTGTTTACGTAAAATTTGGATATTAAAAATAATAAAACACTGTTGGTAACGCGATTTTTGTTTGACTGATGTAATGACGTGGAAACTGATGCATTTTTTCTCGCGTGCCGAAACTAATACAAAAGAAACGCGAGTTTCGGAACGCGACATTTAAACTCCTCCAACTATGTATTCTGTGCTCCAACGAACACACGCACATTGTTTTGACAGATACGATCTTTGACTTTAGGAACACACCTACATTGCTTAGACAACAGTGAGTGCATGTAATTTTGATATGAACTTTATACCATAGCAATAAAGCTCAAATTGACTACGTTTTAGTTACAAATCATTTGTATGAGAAAAAGAAAAGGGTTATTTTTAGGATTTTTCCAGCGATAATTCTAATTTTTCGCCGTAAAAACCATCCTTAAACTTCAACGAACATTTTAAAAAAAGATTTGGCAAAATTGGTCGAGGCGTTGTTGAGTTATGCGCTTACCAACACATTTTGCGATTCATTTTTATATTATAGATATATTATATTATAAATTTATATATTTTTAATATTTGTTAGAGCTTATAATTGAGGATAAAAAAGTATATCAATTAGTACTCTACAAATCTATAGGGATAGGCAAAGACCAAAGCACGCTACTTAGTATGATCCTTAAAAACTTCCCTTGCCTCATTCACATCCATACATGCAACTAATAATATCTATGTTTAGGCTAAGATAAGGGCCTGCGTGAGTAAAATAAAGAATAAGAAAATGAAATAAATAATAATGAATACTTTAATATAAATAAAAACTTTAACTTAGTTCTATAGCCTAATAAAGACAATTCTCTAATCCAAAACAAAAAACCCCTTAACACAATTTTTAAACCACGTCTAAAACCGAACAAGTAGTTCAAATTGCGTAAAAACTAACTTCAATAATAGACCAAGTCTCTTACACCATATGTCGCTAAGGGTGTCAACCCTCAAATAACACCCTTCGTTCCCACAACGGGCACGTGCCGCGTTTTGACTTCATAGGGTTAAGCGCGCATAAAAGGGATGATGTTGGATGCGTAGGGTGTTTCAATTAGGGGTAGCTAAATGTACTTTTGGAAATATGTTCTGATTTATTTGTGGTTTAACTTCAAATAAAATAACCAACCGTTCCCACACTGACCGGTTATCGATTGACGTGTTAAGTAACTTTTATCGCTGTCATTTTGTAGATGGGTGATCATTTAATAGGATTTGAGTAGAGTAGTAAATAATTCGAAGACATCTATCACCAGATTTCAATCCGACTTACATAAGAAAGTTAAGTAGATTGTAAAAAGGTCACTCTATAGATGGGTGGTTTCTTAAATGTTTATTTTATGGTGAACGTATCCGTGCTTGGAAGACATGTAAAAAGTAATTACGTATTGTTTTAAATCAATACACTAATAGGTATGACAAGATGTACGGATGTGAGTGAGGCAAAGGAAGTTTGTAAGGGTCATACCAAGTGCGCGTTCTCTGATCTTTACCTACCCCTAAGGGAAAAAAGCGAGATATTATGCATGTATGAAGGTCACTAAAAGCTAACCCCTTGATTTTTGAGACTAGGTTGATAACAAGCATAGACATAATAATTTTCGATATCAGGTCCTTAACCTGCATTTGGCCAAGCTTTAATTCTACCTTATTCTATGCTGGGTGCCCACCAGTGAGACGGTAATGAGTTGGTACCATCCTATATAAAGCATTTGATAAGGTCATATGAAGGTCATATTATTACATCGGGGCATTACCAATCTAAATAACTTTGGTAAACATCCTTACAAAACCATATGATTGTTTCCTTTAGAATTAAGGATAAATCTACTGTTATATATTTCCTACATATATGGAACATTATCTTCAGTCTTCTAGGTAATTTACACGAGAATCGAACCGGTAGTACCTCCGGTAGAATCATTAGAATTACTACTGATTCATGTTAACGGTTAATACTAAGAAAAACCTTATCAGAAGTTCAAAGAATTGCTGTTCTATGAATAGATTTTTTAGTATTAAGAAACTTGTGTGGTCTTGTAGAAACAAAACACGGTAGTAAAACAAACATTTTAACCCAATACTGTCCCACTGCTGGGCAAGGGTCCCGAAATGAGGAAGTGGCTAGAGTCCATCACATTGGCCATGTGTACTTTGCAATAGCATCAAGAACTGATTTGAAAAGAAATTTCAAGCGTCCAAGATACCACCGAGATGTTTTTCTTCACTGTTACAACAGATATTATGAGTACAATTAGTAAATTAGTAAAGTTTTTTGGGAATAACTAAGTAATATGAAGATTTTTAAGAAGCATGAAGTATCCTGTATACATAATGTCCCGGTTTTTTCATGAAAACGTAAATTAACGGTAACACAGATATACAAACCGACTTCAGCATTTATAAGTTTAGTATAAATATGTATTAAGATTGAATAGTTCGAAAACTGAACATTTGGAACAGTGACTAACATGGACAATTCGACAACTGTAGCGCCGCGTACGGGTTCGAATCCCCTCTACAACTCAGAAAGTTTTACTCTTTTACCAAAAAGGTCTACATTAATTCTTAAGCCCTTTGATGCCTTAAGCCCTTCATCACAGATGTTAACATTGTAAGCCCAACAATGTAGGATTGGTAGCAGTAGTGACACGCGCGAGCGGCGATATCATTTGCGTACAAACCGCGCCGGTGACGTACAATAACCCTTTGGTGCGCCGACGCATAAGTCAGGTGAATCCGTGTAATCTGTACCTGTATGCGAGTTATTATTTCCGTGTAAGTTCAGTGACCTTGTAGGGCGGGGAAATTGGTTTATTGTATGTGACTTTTCAATATGGACGTTTGCTGTAATTTCACTGTAAAACGAATTATATTACACTTATTATTGATCGTTTCATATTTATTTGATGCAATATTTAAATAATCGTTTTGGTAGTTTCCGTGCATGAAGCGACTGCCACATCAGGGGTCCTGATCAAAATTTCTCGATAGCTAGCCGGTTGTCGTCAGTCGATATTAGCAGGGAATCGCCCCTCTTACCCTCGGTTTCTGAGGTACATTTAGCGGTAGTATATCTATTCAATAGCGTTTAAACTCACATAAAAAAACACCATCACCACGCTATTGAATAGTAAAACTACCACTAAATGTACTCAGAAACTGGGCATTATTCATGCACAGATATTTCATCTAAAAGCAGAAAAACCTTAAAATACATCGCGACAATCACAAGTGGGCCGTTATCATGCCATTACGTTCGAGTGCTAGCACTCATCCTTATCAGTCGTGTAAAATCTCTACTACAGACCAATTACATTGATATCAACGTATTGAAACACTTTGCGAACAGACCATGTTCATGAAACATATGTCTTTTTGCGTCTAAGTGATATGGTGATTCTTATTGGCTTGTTGCGTGCTGCGAATAATCTTTGTGCAGTTGTTATTAGGTCTGTACTTTAAGTATTGCTATTTTTTACGGTCCGGGTCTTTTTTTAAATAATGAATAATGTAATCTTCACGATTTCCTTGGAATTTTGGCGTTTTAAAAACTTCGTTATTCAGTTTGGAGAAAGTTATTCGAAATGCAATAATTATTTTTAAAAAAACTCATATGACTATTTATTTATATTATTATTTAGTCATTTAAGCACTTATTTTGAGTACTTACTATGAGTATATGTTTTTTAATGTAGTGTAGCAACCTTTTGTTTTAAATAAATCAGTTTTTATAATCCTTTTCTTCAGTAAGTATGTATGTATTTACTTAACTTCAGTTGCAAACTAAAAAGCTATAAAGCACGATTGCTTAGTTTCTGATCCCGGTTTAAACAGATCTACGTTCAATTGTCACCAGTTAACCCCAATACTAATTATCAAATTCGTATCACTCCCGGATCATACCCGAATCACAAGCACCTTTATAACTTTAGTGATAGTAAGACACACATTGACATTGGTCGATAACAATTCTAATATTAAGTTATCAGTAATTAAGCAGCGTTAGTTCCTTCGACTTGATAAAATAGCTCAAAATGAAAGAAAAGGTATTTAGTGACGTAAAAGAAAAATATTTGGTTTATTCATAAAAAGGTATAGTTATTAAATGAATGCAAAGTCTTTAGTACTTACAGCCAGTTCCTTCAGACATATCTTGAGTCACCGCAAAACTTTTAAATTGAGCAAATTTGACTGTTATTTTTACTTTACCCTATATTTTTGCTGTTACTTTTGATACAGAAACTGCCCGTTAATTGATTGAAATGGACTCAATTGACTTTACTTATTAAAGAGATTTTATCAAATAAAATATTTTTAAATATTTTTAATTTATTTATTTAATCAACAGTGGTATAAATTGACACGAGACAACACACCAATGACTTTTCGAAGTTATGTGTGTATTAGAAATAATTATCACATGCTCTAACGGTGAAGGAAAACATCGTGAGGAAGTCTTGCATGCCTAAAAAATTGTTTAAAACATTATTGAGCGCATGCAAAGTGCCCAACCCGCACTTGGCCAGCGTGGTGGACTCAAGGCCTAACCCCTACCTCATTACGGGAGGAGACCCTTGCCCAGCAGTGGGACATTAAAGGGTTAAATGTATAATAACACGAAACTAGAGGTATTATGTTATAACAAGTCACTTGTTTGCTCTAGAAAAGGTATTTCTCTGCTTATAGCATTACTCACATAAGTTTGTCAATACGAGTGTTTCAATCTGCACATATTCATCTCTAGGACCGAGTTATCTATAAGTCACATTGAAAGTACTAAAACAATGCCGACGATGCGATAAAGATGTCCAAGTATAAGTATAAAAATAATGATTAAATCTGTGTTTGTTGAACGAGAGATAAAGGGTCACATGATACAGTATCCAGTTTACTTTCTACGTTAAATACTTGATACATTACGTCAGGTTTTATCGGTTTTAATAATTTTCTTTTTATTATTTGCTCATCATTGCCCAGTGTCAATATTTTTACTTGTAGATTGATTTCGTTTTGTAAGAAACATCCATACTAATACGATTATTATAAATGCAAAAGTCAGTACGTCTTTCACGGCTAAACTGCTAACATGATTTTTATGAAATTCAACTTAAACTATAATAATTAAAAAGAAATACTTAAGACTGAACCTTTAGATGTGTATAACTAGTTTTTAAATAAAAGTGATCTTATGTGCCTAATTACCCAGGGTATTGCGTAGTAATTGTATTGTAATATTGTTAGCTTTTTCAGTCGATAGTCTTTTCGTGATTATGTAACTAATTTTAATAGTTATAATATTAACGAGGATAGAAAAATCTTGAAAGACCGGAACGTCACATGTATCTTACAAATGTACAATAGGTAACTTAGGAATTCTTTAGGATTGACTAGTAACTCGGAAACGGGGAAAAATTACAAAGAATTGTTAAGTTATTAATACATTCTTTATTTAGGTATATTCTGGTCCATAATATGCGTACAGGGTTTTTACAAGATCATATAAGTATGTTGATAGGAATTTCCTACCGCAATGATAATTATAAACTAACTAGCTGACCCGCGCAACTTCGCTTGCAACATAAGAGAGAACGCGTCAAAATTTTCCCCGTTTTTGTAAAATTTTTTACTCGTACTCTGCTCCTATTGGTCGTAGCGTGATGATATATAGCCTAAAGCCTTCCTCGATAAATGGGCTATCTAACACTGAAAGAATTTTTCAAATCGGACCAGTAGTTCCTGACATTAGCGCGTTCAAACAAACAAACTCTTCAGCTTTATAATATTAGTATAGAATATAGATTTTAAATTGTTATAAGTTAATTTCAATATTGTAGTAAAACATCTGAATATGTGTGTATGTTTTCTTACTTTATCATTAACGAGCAGCCAGCTTTTGTCCGTCTTAAAAGTTATTTTCTAAAAAATCTAAATCTTAATGCGGAAAGCGACTTTGTTTAAAACTACATATGTTGTAATTTATTGAATCAATACCGGCGGATTATTAACTCTTAAGACAGGTTTTTCTTTAATTACGGATTTTTTTTTCTTTAACTGCACGTTTGGCGCAGTGGTTAAAGTGGTCCCCTCGCCGCAATAACCAAAGCGCCGCGTGTGGTGGGTTCGAATCCCACCCGGGACAAATCTTTGTGTGATGAGCACAAGTATTTGTTCTGAGCCTGGATGTTAATGTATCTATATAAGTATGTATTTAGAAGTATATAAGTATGTTTATCAGTTATTTGGTTACCATAGTAAAAGCTCTGCTTAGTTTGGAATCAAATGACCGTGTGTGACTTGTCCAATGATATTTATTTATTATTATTTATTACTAAATGTCATCAAACCTTGGCTATAATCTCTTCTTATATTTTAATTGATCTTTGTGAAACGTACTTGTACTGGGTGATAACGCTTTTACGGGAACGGATTTCTTTGAAAATTTGCATGGATGTAAGCCTTACGCCATAGTTAGTAAGTAGTAATAAAACAGCATAAAAAATTAACTTCATTTTTCATCTATACTAATATTATAAAGCTAAAGAGTTTGTTTGTTTGTTTGATTGTTTGTATGTTTGTTTTTTTGAACACGCTAATCTCAAGAACTACTAGTCCGATTAAAAAAAATATTTCAGTATTAGAAAGTTCATTTATCGAGGAAAGCTATAGGCTATATATCAAGGCGCTACGACCAATAGGAGCAGGGTTCAATTTTTACAAGAAAGTTTTACAAAAACGGAGAAAATTTTGAACCATTCTCTCTTATGTGACACAAAAGAAGTTGCGCGGGTCAGCTAGTATAACTTATTTGGCCAAACAGTAGCGCATTACAAATCTATACCAACTTACCCTCCAAACTTCGTAGATATCTACTAAGTAACTACAAAAAAAACCGGATAACATCTTTAACTAAGTTCCAATTAGTTTCAAAGAAAGCTAATAAATAACTAATTCTAAATACTAATAAATAAATAGTATGACTATTTTATTGAACATATCTGTCATACTTGCATGTAATTAAAAACGGGTTTTTAATTAATGATGAACTTTGAAATAGTTAAACGAAACAGAAGGTTTTTATATATTTTAAATAGACTGGTGTGACTAGTTTACTGTAAGTAAGTTTTTGCTGCTGCAGTACTATAATTGTTCAGTTTCAGGCTGTTTTGAAAGACATTCTGTAAAAACTCATTTGTAGTATTATACATGACTGTTGACTACGGGCCTCGGGTTCGATTCCCTAGTCGTAAAAAGTGCTATTAAGCTTCTTTGTAATTTATATATTCCTTTAAGAAAGTTTCTTAATGATAGCACGCAGTATCGTGTAATATTATGTAGATGATGTGTATTTAGAGAAAAGTCTGCAAAAAAAAGCTCATTAAGTTTTTTAGTTTTTCAAATCTTGTTATTGTATTACAGGGATTTTATCGGAAATATTTGACTTTTATAAATACGTGCAGTTCTTATACAGTTTTATGTTTTTTATTTACCGCACGTGTTAAAGAAATATATTTAATAATATTTTTGGTTAACAATGGTTTTCAAATTACAATTAAGTCATAGTTTTAATGTTGCCCTTAAAAAGAACCAGTAAAGTAAATATATAACTAACTAATAACTTTATGTCGATAACCGGAATCAAAACCTGTTTTATTTATCTACTTAACTATTAGTACATTATAACTAAACGAGGTTAAAAATAAACTACTTAGTAACAAATATTAATTTTAACCTTCATTCTATAATTAGAAACAAAACAGACACTCGGAGATTAATTAATAATTCATTGTACTAGTTGAAGCACGCGACTTTACTCACAAAAAACTAACTTTACATCGCTTTTAAAATTTGCATCTAAGTCGGTGTAAATTTAACCTAAAGAAACGAACTTACTTAAGCGTTAGTTAGTTAAGTTCGTTTGATAAGTTTGGTCGTATATGCGTATTATTCAATACTTATTATTTTAGTTGAGACATGTTTTTTATGGATTTATTATTTTGTTATTTAAATAGAAATGGAAGTGTCTGTAAAACTTTTTGCAACGTTTCGTGCGTTAACTTTAAAACATGAATACTAAAGTATTGATATCAACAAACGCGTCTTCAAACAATTAGTTTGAAGGCGGATTACTATATGATTAATTTTATTTAGTAAAAGTTATACAGGTAGGACGTTTATCCGTTTTTTGTAATAGGACGTTAACGAGTTATATATTATAAGTACTTTAAAACCAAAATAAATGATTAACTGTTAGTTAATACAAATACATAATATTTTTTGTTTTGTACTCTTGAAACAGAGTTCGTTAAACGTTTATCAATAAAATTAATATACTCTGATTGTTTACTTATCATTAACGAAGATAACTTGAACTCTAATTATTGTGGTGAGTGGCTGATAACGTGACGGATCACGTTGGGGTGGCCGCGGGGAAAAATAGCGGGAGGTGGGGTGAAATACCCGTAATTATTTCACCCCACGTTAAATATTTTTGGAATGTAAAAAAAAAAAAAATAAAGTTCGATTCTTTTAAGTTCGTACTTTTTTCTGTCTTCTTAAAACTTCCGAAATAAAATTAGTTTATAAAACAATCAGTTAAATTTTAATAAATAAATAGTAGTTCTATTTATTTATCATATAACTAAATACATATTTTAAATGTCCCGCGTAATCATCTCAGTTGCTTATCCGGCCACTAAATAAATATAGGTTGTCACTAAGTTAAAAAAAAGTGATATCTACAAAGTACCAAACTGGCACCAATCATCATGATATCACCGAGTGTCAATGTTCGGTACCGAAAAGTACCTAAATATTTAAGTGGATGTGATAAATAAGTTATAATAGATAGTTAAAATGTTTTTTAATCAACTTTTTGTGAATTAAATTATTAATTTGAAGAAGTTAAGTTCGTAAACTTTTATAAAGGTTGATTTTTAAATATTATAACTAATAATCAACTTAATATAAGTATATATTATAGTTAAGAAAATAATTAATATGTATTGTAAAAAATGCGGCACTATAAAAAGTAAGTTATCTTATAGTTAAAAAACTTTGTTAATCTCAACCAAAGTTAATTTTAACGGAAAAGTTTTCCTACTTAATCAAAACTTAAATCTAAATAAACAAAAGCTAAAAAAATAAAAACACAAAACTAACAAAACTTTGTTCAACTGCAAAACTGACAAAAAAGTCGGAAAACTCAAAAAACATAAGTCCACAAAAAGTCGGTGCAACGAACTTACGTTTCAGCGGTTTGGGGTTGCTCTGCTTCCGTCGAGACATGACCTAGCACGGGGCTCCAGCAATTCCCAACATGACACACACAAGCACTAAACACGATACGAATATGTTTTTATTTCACACGCGACGTGCCTCGTCAAACGTCGAAGCGCGACTGGCGTGGAGGCGTACTTTTCTTCCACGACCGACCGCCGGCTACGAAGGTGCCAATTCGCGAGTCTCACCGAGGGCTGGCTCAAGCCCCGCCTACTATACCCCCCTCTCCCCGCTACTCGCCCCCTCCCCGCCCCTCCGTAGCGCGTAGCTCGTAGCGCCGTAGACCGTGTTTTATTAGAACTTTTTTTAGTTTGGATTAGATTATTTTAATGTGTTTAGGTTTTGAATAAAAATTGTTGGAGATGTTTTTTGTTGATTCAGTTTTGATGCTGTCTAGGTAATATTGCCTATAAATATTGTAATAAAGTCTAAAGTTGATGGAAAGAGTCCACAAGATAAAAAGTTAATTTCTTAATTTAATCAAATTTATTTCTGTTAATAAGGTTAAATTATGTTTATTATTTTAAGTTAAATTGACCCGTACTCTTACCTCAATAAAGTTTTGGTACTTTAGAAAGTACTCCAAAATTATCAGTTAAATTACTGGGAGTATAATCTGATGGATGAAGTGGCAGAAAAAATATAAATAAATAGTTTATCGACATTCTAATTGTTTAGTCCAAAACTAAGATAAACTCGGTCGTAAATGTCGCATATTAGCTTAATTCCGATTGAAACATTAAAATAATATAATTATACATTACAAAGATTATTACACTTTAATTCCAAAAAGATACTAATGTAGGCACAGATTTATACAGCTATCCGGCTGAAACTGCAAAACTTGCTGGATTACTAACAATAAGCCTGCCGAAGTGCTGAATCACAAAATATTACAAAACCGTGTATGTATACGATAAACATAACTGTTAAACTTTCGCGTTGCATTTTTATTATAATATATTATTGGATATTAATTAATTACCGCGAACACTCAATCAGCCTACTACCACAGCCAATGCAACCTGCACCGAAACGTCAGGTATTTTAAGGCAAAGTTTACTATAAACTCAAGAAATACTGAGTTGGCACTCCACCAATAGATAGAATATAGAAAGTAAAAAGATTTTGAATTCTTTATGGTCCTGAAGAAAACAATATTTATTTACAAAATAATTGCAGTTAATTGTAGACGTCCAAAATAATTATAATCGGATTCCAAAGTCGGGCAGAAAAATATCGTATTTGTTAATCATAAAAAATGCAGCTTAAGCTATCTCCCGAAGGGGCTCTACAATTTCGCTTACAGTGCAGTCAATCACGCTGGCCGACTTTATAACAATATTAATAAAATAATTATAAAAAAACTTAGTTATTTAAACCATCATTGCTTTTTACTTTTTAAAATGGACAATTATCGGATTGTTATTAAGACCATAAATAAACTATACTTATATATATAGATAAACTTGTTTGAGATGCAGACGACTGACACAACACAATTTAGAACAGCTATAGACCAGCTTCGCAACTACAAACCCACTGCAAATAAGTTCACAGGCAGTATAATCTGAAATTAATGGAAACTCTTAGCATGCGCTAATACACCTATCACCCTGCACTAATCTCGTAAATCTCTTGATTTTTTTACTTCCTTGCAGCGGCTGACGGCTTGTGTTCTGATATAAATACATTTAATCTATGTATACTAGAGATGATTTGCGAAAATATATGAAAACAAAGAAAAGAGTTCAACGAGCAGATTGTAAAAATAAATAACTTGAAGTCGAAATTCCGAATGCAAATGAAAAAATCTTTACTTAATATTATACCTGATTGATATAAGGTTCAATTTCCCACATAGAAATCTATATAACTCGATACTCTAACACGTGGTAAAGTTATTATAGTCAAACAATCTAGTAAAGAGTCTTCTATGCAAGCTTCGCAGCCGGCGAAAGTACAGAAAGTTCAGAATTTATAACATCAGTAACAATATTTGATATAAGATTTATTTTAAAATTACCGCGGATTCTTAATTAAAATCCACATAAACTGTGATACTAAGGCTCTCTACTAAGTCGAACTATAACCTGTTCACCCTACGAAACTTATCTTCATAATACCTTTGTGGGTTAACCTTATTATATAAGGAACTAGCTGACCCGCGCAACTTCGCTTGCGTCCAATTAAGAGAGAATGGGTGAATTTTTTCCCCGTTTTTGTAACATTAATTACTCTGCTCCTTTTGGTCGTAGCGTAATGATATATAGCCTATGTCCTTTCTCGGGTATCAAAATATCTCCATACCAAATTTCATGCAAATTGGTTCAGTAGTTTAGGCGTGATTGAGAAGCAGACAGACAGACAGACAGAGTTACTTTCGCATTTATAATATTAGTATGGATTATGGGAATAAATCAAAATATCCGAAAGCAACTTTTTGTGGGTTGACATTTAGCAAAAAAGTTTTAAGTCTGAAAAAAACCGTTAAATATAGGTTTCTTTTAACAAATTAATTAAAAACTGTTAACGGATCAAGCCGCCATTTTCTCCAAATGTAGTCTGTGTGATACATTATAGTTTATCAGCGCCCACTTCTAATTAGTAGCATTTCAAACTAAAGTCAACAATTACAAGTAAAAATATGTAACTATAATCAAGGAGTCCCTTTCTCTAACTCCGGTGGCCCAACGGTCATACTCGTGACTGCCAGTCATGAAGACCTCGGAGGAACTTCATTTATAACTTAGTATACAATTAGTAACAATATTCTGTTCCATCTTTGAAGGAACAATTAACTAAAGACTGTGCAATATTTAGAAAACGTCATTATTTAGTAATAAATCACTTAAAGTATGTAGGTACTTAGAGGCTGATTGATTAATTGTATTTGAATTGAAATTCAGAAATGATGATTACTTGTTCCACTGGCAAAATAAAACATCGTTATCCTTGCCAACTCTTCTCGTTGCCCGTAGCTTCCGAACTGGCGGTAATTTGACTATGTATCGTTGACTATCATAAGTGTTAGCATTCGATAAAATTAATAAATGATTTGATTTTAATTTACGATTTTGATGCAAACTTGCATGCCTGAAAGTTCTTAAGAACAGTTCTTGAAGGTATCACAACCCGCATTTGGCTAGCGTGGTGGACTCAAGGCCTAAACCTCACTTCGGGACCGGTGACCCTTGCCCAGCAGTGGGACATTAATACGTAAAATTCATATTTTTATTTGCATTCAACATCAGTTCATTTTCATTCATTCAAACACTCGGCGACTCGTGTGACTTTGCGTCCACCTTATAAATTGACTTAGCTGTCTCTGTGGTGTGGTCAATAATGTATGCAACTGCCGCGCAAGAGGTCTCGTGTTCGAATTCTGAATCGGACAAAAAAGTCTTCTCTCGTTTTTCTGTTAAAAATTGTCAGCGATTGCCGGAGTTAGATAATTAAGATTGTGAAGCTCCGTGGTTCGGAGAGCACGTAAAGCCATATGTCCTGCGTGTAATCTCTCACTAGCCGTGTCGGTTTAGCCGTACCACCAAGCTATGAGAGTAAGGTAATAGAGAGTGTGTATATTGTGGACACACTCTCTATTCTTCTAAGTGTCCACTATAAACTAAACAGTTGGCTGATTTTAATTAAACTGGCCGCTCTCTAGACGAATTTCGGCCAGGAAGACATTATAAATGACAGTATCAAATACTTAAAGGTAATAATTATTATTTCAACCAAGCTTTTGTTTCAATACAAAAGTAGTTTAACAAATATTATTATTTACGAAACTGAAATTGAACTTGAAATCACACTAAAGTTAAAGAGTGGACTATATCAAAGGCGCGGCCGCGAGCAAACAACTATGTTACTGTTAGGGTGATTTTCGAAGGCCATGAATAAGTGTCGGATACCATATCCAATGAATAATAAGAAATAATGCTTTAATGCTTTATGATTTGCGTGATATCATATAATATGTATTAATTAAGAAGTGGCTAATAGAAACGCATCCATATTAATGAAACTTTTTAAAGTTCTTTCATTCGTTTTGTATAAGGTATAGCAGTAAGATACATCCATGATCATAGCTTTTTAATTATAACCTTAGTAATAAGTAATTTGGCGATTGGGAGTATAATATCGTAGTACCCATTTCAATACCATTGCTTGAATGCTTAACTTCGCAACATCGAAAAACTTCTTTATAGACAAATGCAAACCTAACCTAAATTACGGGCAACACATAACTCTTTCAGGCACAATTATTTTATGCCACTGAATCATAAATTATTAAATATAAATAATTATTATGATGTTAAAGAAATTATGCAAGACTTTGGTGTGCTCAAGCCAAGGCTCATTATAACTCTACGGTTCAACTTCGCAACCGATTATATGATTTAAGTAGCTGAGACAGCTGAGGATCCAAGACCAGGTTCACTTTGCGTCAAAAATCAACCCATATGAAGCTAAAATACAGGCTAAAATAGAGTCAGCTTTTAATGTTCATATGCGTTATGCAACGCGAAAGTCTAAAACGTATGAAAGAGACAAGTCAAGCTAAGCAATGTTGTTACGGCCAACTAAAAGAGATCTTAATTGTAATGCAATTTAAAGGTAACGTTACCCTTGTTGTTTCCCGACGATTCGGCCATGTTACTGGCGTTGGTCTCGCAGTGGCTTGCTTTCCTTCAAACGCGGGTGTATACTTTATATTTCTGCCCTCACTAGATATTCGAAGACAAGTGGTGAGCCTAGTGCCATTTACCCGTTGCCAAACTTCGGGCTCTAGAGAGAAATAATCTGATATAGGTACATTTGAATCGAATCCGACACCTCATGAATAGCAATCGGATCCATTACCAACAGACGCGGTCTACTAACGACTAATAATAATTTTCTGCAATTTATCTGTAAAAACATCACAAATAAATTGCAAAATTATTATTGGCTTAAAAAGGTACTTACTTATCTGGTTTATTCGTCGAAATTAGTTTTTTTTAACACTTTACACATACATAGAATTAAATCTCTTAAAAGAATTCCGCCTCGGTTCGTGTTCCGCTCATGCTCGGGTCCTCTAGGAAAGACCCACCTTTATGCTTTCAATGCAGAATACCTACTATTAAATACATTTTAATACGACTTTGTAATTGTTATAAAGTCTCGGTAAAGAGAGCCTATTGCCTTAACCTTCATGCGAGCGGAGCTGCAAGCACTCGGGGTTACAAATCTTATGCATTGAGGATTCAATTTCCAAGTCGAGAAAGGCTGTATAAACATTATTATTTCTTGTAACTCCTACAAAATTAAAATAGGTATTTACCCTAAATTAACTATTTAACCTATATTTAATATAATTATTCCAACCCCATGCCAACAGCAACTACTGTTGTTCTTTTTGTAGGAAGTAATAATTTCTACTATACGGTTCTTGATCAACAGGAGCATCGCACATTTTCCGTTAAGTAGCGCCATCTATGACCAGTTTTCTTAAACTAAAGCTTAGCACTTAAAATGTAAAATCGAGATGTAAGATATTTCTGCTAGTCTACACCTGTCTATTACGGTATTATTATTATAAAAATTATTATTTTTGTAATTGTCATATTTAGATATTACAGTATGATTAAATTTCATCATGATCTACTGCTGCAATAACAAAGACAACGTTGAAAATTAATTATTATGGTATATTAGTACAGGAGAATAATCAATAGCCATAGCCCATATTCTATCTGCCTGCTATGCACCTACCACCTTCAAATATCAAAGACGCCTTACGTATTTCATTTACTTTATTTCAACATGAAATCGAACCCAAGACCATCGGTACATTCAAAAAGGACCGTGGCCATCAACTTAATTATTGCACCATGTTCTTACACTATTATTAATCTTTTGTTATAGCCACGCTAATACTTTGAGCTTTTCAAAGCTTAGTGACATAAAATTATAAAAACAAACTAATACAATACCTACTCTTTAGTTTCAGGCCAAAGATACTTTCATGAAAATTAAACACATTTAATGCAAGGCCCGCTATCTATCGGTTCATTCTGAAAAAATACGTTTTGCGGATAGCGCTATCTATGTAAATATTTTGAATTAAATATGTAACCAGTGCGGAAGAGCGACATCTATTGAAAATATTAGGTAGCAGATACGGTGTCAAGATAGTACATGCTAACATATTTACGATGGAACCTCACAGATGGCGCTGTATTCACACAATGATAATGACTTAACTCGATAGATGTCATTAAGTGTACATTGTTTGTCGCATTTATAAATATACAATGTCTACTGGCTAACCGGTTTCCGTTAAAAAACAGCTGACACAACATAATATTATCGGTTTTTCATAACTCTGTGACCATCTGACTTGCGCAGTTAACGGTAAAATACATTAGGAAGTAGGTAGGTACTAGAATAATTTTCGCGCCAAATATCTTTGTGTGACTGACTTCTACTCCTACATTATGTATTTTATTTTTGTGTATCTATGCTCGGTGAGGCTTGCTGCTGTACCTATTCGGAAACACAAAATTATTTAGCATGCGCTGTAATAGGTATAATATTTGCCGTAAGTTCGATCGTCTTGAGGCAGGTTAATGACCGTATTTTATTTAAAACCTCGCTAATTATTCTTTGTAAAGTCATTGATCAGAAACTTTATGAAAAATTTAATTTAATATCCCATTACATATTTATTTACTTAGTTACTTATATAGCTTTTCCATGTACGTATGTCGTCACGACTGCATAACATTGTTATCTCAAAATTACCAACTATAGTTATAAAACAACGCATGGTTTCCTGTTTTGCATGTGTCACAATAGATTACAATGTGTGCAAACACTGTATGATTAAAATAACCACAACGAGTTGTTACATGTGTTTTACACACTGGTACTTCCCTGGCCGCAGAGATAAATAAAATATATATAAAATTATATGAGAGAAAATAAAATACACATAAATATTGCACCTTATTTGCAATTGCAATGGCCTTTTGGCCAGTTGGCCAGTTTGGGAAGTGGTTTTCCCACCTTGGGAAACCCGGGATTGTTAAAATGCTCGAGGATGGAAATCTGACCCTCCGCTGTTGTTACAGATCTCCGTGGTTGCAGTTTAAGTATCCGGGTGATCCTCAGGTAAGTACATAATAATTTAAGGTGTTATTTAATGTACTCGCACACTTCTACATTATATTGGCGGCCATTCGAAACGGAAAGCGGGAAATTTAAGAAACAGGCCTTATTAGAACATAGGTCTTATTCGGGTTATCCACTTAACTAATTTATTTTTTAATTTTTGCAGGCTTTCCTATAGAAATACTTTTGTTTTGTCAATTCTTTTTACCTGCATAATATACGCAATATTGAATCAACCTACAATTACACAAACCTACCGGCTGTCGTACACCTGCTCATTATAAACAAAAATAGATTCAATAAAACAAAGAACATATTATTATTGTTATAAAAATACTACATTGTTATAAAACGTTACACTTTTAGCTCGTAACGTAGAGAGCCCTGACCGGTCGTTGGACACGCCTTACAAACACACACATGCGCACACGCACGCATGTGCATGGTGCGTACGCATACGTGCGAGTGCACGTATGCATGCATAATCATGTGCATGGAGTTTCCATCGTTTTCCTTATACTAACTTCTTGTGTTTAAGGTATATTGATATGAATATTTAAACAGATGATTATTTTGTTAGCATTTATTTTGATCGACCTTGCAATATACAGGGAAAAAAATAAAAAAAACTTTAATTCTATTCGTAGGTAGAATTCTGCATTAAAAACACCTGGGTATCAGGTAAATACCCAAAGACAAATGGTGCAAAATATTTAGGTTATAATAAATATTTCTGTGTACCTATTTACTAAATACAATAGCTGTATCGAACAAACCACCGTCAGCTCCATTAGACTGCGGGTCACTAGTGGTTATGTAGTGTTATCACCTATGGTTCCCGGAGGCTGTTGTCATACGTTTCGCATATAAGTATGTAGGTATTTTCCTAAATGAAAATGATTTCCTCGACTTCGTCATCAAACTTTCTGATTCATACTTACTAAACAGGCCAGGGACATAACGAATAAGTCACTTCGTCCGCCACTAATTATAGTAGGTAGGTATAAACCTTCTTCTTCTTCTTAGCGTGTCGATGGCAAACAAATTATAATATTAATTTAAAATAGTGTATAATACTGGGTATAAACCTTTATAAACTTGTTTACAAAAGTTTGTTTACAACTTCAAAAACCCATGGCACTGAAAATATAACAACAGTTACACAATAATGTAGTCATACTTACATAACAATAATGACAAGTAGGGTTTTATATACGTCGCTTTATGTGCAGTTCGAAAAGGGCACATATCATATTATACAGCGGTACGACATAAGTCCTTTATGAAATTGAAGATATGAGCTTTTAAACAACTTGTTAAATTCTTTTACATGAGTTTTACTCCTTCCGAAGCTTACGGAATTTTAGCGTAAACACCCCATATATGAATGACCAGTATGCGTATCACGTATCTCAGTTGATAACTAGTGTGCGTCAAATTGGTGGTCACTATTCAGTACATTGCTGCTTTGATATAACATGTTAACCACTATAATCTAAGGGAGAAAACAATGTACAGCACAGTGGCTTTCAATTAGTTGTCAACTAGGATACGTGATAGCCAAAGCTTAGTGGTCTTTTTAATGACTATACTGGCCTTTCCTATTAAGACAGATTTGCATTAAAATTTACGTCATTTCTTAAATTTGTTTTCGCTTGCATACGGGATTCCCCGAGTTTCGGGGAATAACACATCATTGAGAAAGATCCACGCTACTGTAAATTAATTACAGAGTCTATTCTCATGTAATTTGAAGGGGATACACGTAAAATCCGTGGGAATTTTCTAATGTATATTAGTTATCCAGGCAATATCAGTATATACAGTATAGATGGATTATGTTACAGGAAACGGCTTATTGTTTCGAGATAAAGTTTGGCTCACGGAAAATTTGTATTAAAGGGTAATCGATTGTCGATTTCGCTCTACATATCGCGCGACTAATGTCCGTATAGTCCAACGACTTAGTAGGGCGTCTTGTTTGCAAGGTTAGCGAATGGCGAAGGTTATGTAAAATTCAAAATTACATCAGTGACTTTATAATATTAACAAATCGTGTATGGCTGACATGGCGGTCTACTAACGCAGATGGAACATAGCCTAGCAAGTAGAGTGGATTCCAGCAATGCCGCATCACTCCACCAGGCTAAAGGCTAACTTTTTTACCCTGGAAAATCTTGCAAACAAAGTCACAGCCAGAAACTTTTTTTAGTCAAGCCTACTAGTAAACTATTGCACTTATATACTTACGGGACTTTTCTTCACAACTTGCGTAAGAACGGTGACTTAAATAGTTATTACATGTCATTAACGTCGAACATACGAATATTTCATCATATTTACATTACGGTATGTTAATCTGAATACATTTGTTACTTACTCACTGACACGAGGATTCACTTGACTCTTGTATTAGACTAGCTGACTCGCGCAACTTCTCTTGCGTCACATAAGAGAGAATGGGTCATGTTTTTACTCGTTTTTGTAAAATTTTACTGATACTCTGCTCCTGTTGGTAATAGCGTGATGTTATATAGCCTATAGCCTTCCTTAATAAATGGGCTATTCAACAGTAAAATCATTTTTCAATTCCAGAAGTTCCTGAGATTAGCGCGTTCAAACAAACAAACTCTTCAGCTTTATAATATTAGTATAGATGTATTGTCGTGATTTAGACCGGTTATAGCCAGAACAAATGCTAATGTAATTTTTACACGAATTGATGATAAATAATAAAACGTGTGTTGGAAACTAACGGGTGAGAACGTCAAAGTGAATGCGTCACTTGTTTGAGTATGCAATTTCGAAGAGTACACGTGTCTCACGCATTTGTTTTGTGAAGAGCCCTTAGAAAAGAGCACATTTAGGTTACATATTTAAGTGCTCACCTGTTAAGATTTCTGAGACTCCAACGTTTTTTTTCAATAATGTAAGTTTTAGGCTGCTTCAGCCGGGTCTTCGGGGCTAGCTTTTATTTTCACAGCCCTTGCATATATGTACTGCAATAATATACATACCATATCTATAGGGATTAGTTTGTTATTCTTATTTAAAGCTTCTTTATAATATTTATTCCTGGACCAAGAAATTCCCTCTTTTTTTTTGCGTCTTACGCATAAATTTAAATAAATAAAATAAATTTAACCCATTAATAAAACCCACTGCTGGGGAAGGGTCTCCTCCCGTAATGAGGGAGGGGTTAGGCCTTGACTAACAGCAAACGGAGATTATTAATCTTTTATATAGATTACAAATAATTATAATTATCACTTGCTACTACGAGGGAAAAATATTGTGATAAAACCTTGCATGTTTAAAATTTGTTTAACATATAATCCAAAAGACTTCTGTTAGATTCGCATAGTCTAAATTAAAACTAAAGCATGAATTTTTAATCCCGGAATTCCTTTCAACGTGAACGAAGTCGCGAGCAGAAACTACTTATTCTTAAAACTAAATTTTCCTCTTAACAGAAAATTAATTAACCATCAACTGTTACTGAGTCACGCTTACCTTTCCTGTTGTAATAACGATGTCGAAATACATGAGTAAACAGTGACGTCGTCATGTAGGATTGGTTAGAAATTTCCAATATCTGTCGTCGTTGTAGCGTCATGATGTTTGTATGTAGGGATAGTTTGTGGTACGTGTTTGGTATCACGTGTGCTTGTGAGTGAATAAGTCAGTTCTTTTTTAAACATAAATTTAGCTGCTTGCCTTTGTTGGTATGTAACGAAATCTAACTGATACTAACTAATCTTGTAAAAGTAATGTCTGGTTGTTAATCCTTCTGTCGCGTGGAAAATAGCTGAAACATTTTTTTCAAAATTTAACAGGGTGCTAAAACGATATGGGGGAAATAGATTAATCGTTTTTTCAGTAAAAAAAGAAGCTAAGCGAAATATCGGTATAACAGCACGTATTCAGTATTATACACGTTGTCTAACCCGGGAAGAAGCCAGGAACTGAAAACACAAGGTGGAAGATTCCTTTAGTGGGAAAATACTAAAAAAGGGAATTTCACGTAATCAGACAGCTAGTATCCAATATATTATATTTACAAGTAGGTACACTAGGTACCTATCTAAACAAATTAACCTTAGACTAAAACCCGGTCTATATGTCCTCAATGACCGTCTACTGATCACTTAGTACAACGTGACCTAATAAAACTACTGAATGAAGTCTATTTACAAACAGACCCATATACCTACCTTTACCTATTGACCTTTCATGCAAATCTTTTACTTTTGACGTAAATGTCAATTATGCAGTCATGACGTCAAATGCTTTTATACTTTAAACCTAATAGAGCTCGTGGCTAAATAACAAAAATCAGCGCGTATTAATCTCTGAGGCTAAGCTACGCTTGCTGAGGTTGGCCCATGGATGGGTGACCGTATTACCTAAACATACCTACCATGTTTGACTGGGTATATAAATGTGGATAACGGCTATCATTTTCAAAGATCTCTGACTGACGTTGCTAGTCGCACGGATCGATCTCTAAAGTTAAGCTACGCTTGCCGAGATTGTTCTGTGGATGGGTTACCATATTATACATACCGAGTTCGTCCGTGTTTTAGAAGGCAGGTAGGCCCGGCTGTCATTTTCAAAGATCTTTGACAGTCGTTACTAGTAGTCAGAAGCTTGTAAGTCTGACAACCAGTCTTACCGAAGGGTATCGTGTTATAACCCAGGTAACTGCTGGGTTGTGGAGGTCAGATAGGCAGTCGCCATGTAAATTTCTGGTATTCAGCTGCATAAGGTGAGACTGGAAGCCGACTCCAACATAATTGGAAGAAAGGCTAGGCCGATGACGTACTTTTGTACCTTAGACTTTGGACCTAAGTGGTTATAGAAATAATGCTTACTTACGCAAATAGAAAATTAACACGTTTATATAAATTTGTACTTTGTTATCATAGCTGCAATAATATGAAGTTCCGGGTTTGATCCCCCGGGTAAAAAAATGGCAACCGGTTCTTGCCATTGGCAGTTGTCTTGGTAATACTTACTTTTTAGATTCCAGGTTCGATTCCCGCGTCAAAAAATTACAAACCATTTTTTTTTTCTAAAAGTTTTCATAGTGGATATTTAATTAAGTATAAGTTAATAGCTTATCTGCGCTGCTCTGCTCGCGTGTCTCCAACTGTAACCATCGTGAATTTCCTCATAATCAAGTTAAGGACTAACCCACACAGAAGTTATGAATATCTCGCTCCTTCAATGCAAAAGGGCCACAAATCGAAATCTATAAATTTTACAGGAGAGCCAAAACAAATTTTTGAAACTGTTTTTTTATAAAATTTCATATATTTATTTATTAAATATAAGATGTTAATATATCATTAGATGCGTATTTTTTAGCTCTATCTATCTACCAAATAAACTTTGTAATAGATGTTACCTATTAAGAGAAAAAAGCATATAAGTCCCTTTTGCATTCAAAATTTGAACCAATATTATGAAAAATATGTCAAAAATTAAACACAGTTTTACAAATAAAAATGGTTAATTGTACTTTTTTGGTAAAAAAAACCGTATCAAAAAGTTTAATAATGATTACTAAGTAAAACCATAACTGAATGGACCAGGAAAACATTGTATTAAACAATCTAAATTAAAAAATCTTAACTTTTTATTAAGTAAGTAAAATTATTGAGATCAACTTTGTGCGTAACTTTCATTATTTAGTAAAATTAAACATCAATCATCATCATCAATCAATGGGTAACGTGACGAGTAGACTGAGTGCAGCAGGAGTATTAAAGAAATAAGATAATAGAAAAGGTTTGTGAGTTTTATAAGCCTTTATATTTAGCATTCGTGGATTATTCCAAAGCTTTTGACAGCATTACTCATTCCGCCATAGAATCATCACCCTATCCAAGTCCAACTTAAAGATACTATGTAGAATCGAACCTTCATACATCAAACTCATCAAAGCAATAGACAACAATATCATTCGAAATCCAAAGAAGCGTGAAACAGGGAGACCCGCTATCTCCCAAATTATTTACCAGCACCCTCGGAGAAATTTTCAGGAGCCTGGCGGTGTTATGGCAATCAAAAGCATCGTTGTAAGTGGTAAACAGTTAAAAAACCTTTGTTTTGTAGACGACATAGTCCTCTTCTCTTTTTCGGCATCGGAACTCGAATCAATGCTCAAAGATCTAAGCACGGCAAGCCTTCAGATTGGACTATGTAAGAACCGTACAAAAACCCAGGTTATGACCAACAACACAAAACGTAGGGTCGAGGTAGACGGGCACGTCATAGACTATGACGACGAGTATGCTTGCTAGGGCCAGATAACCTCTTTTAACAACCGACGGGACAAAGAGTTGGACAAACGTGTCACAAGTGCCTGAAAGAGATCCTGGTCCAGGAAAGATCTAATGAAGGGTAACCTTCCACTGTCACTGAAGCGAAAGCTCGTCGACATGTTTATACCTACTACCCGTCCTTACCTACGCTACCCAAACATGGTCCTTTACGGAAAACCAGAAAGAGCCAGAGAGCGATGGAGCGTAGTATATTATGCGTCAAAAGAACAGATCACGTCCGAAATTCTATACTGCGCTCCCAAACTCGCACAGCCGATGTAGGGGAGAAGACCGCCAAGCTGAAATGGAACTGAGCCGGCCACATTATCCACATGCATTCGGAAAGGTGGGCCTGCATATCTACCAACTGGATGCCAGAGGATGGTCATAGTAGACGCGGGAGACTTAAATGGAGATGGCGGGATGACCTAGACGCATTTGAAAAGTACTGGTCGGATCTTGCCCCTGAAAGAGGAATTTGAAGGGAAAGGGTGCCTTTTGCCTTTGCCTGCATCAAAATGTATTATTTTATTTTTAAAATTGAAACAAAAACTAAAATTATTATCATGCCAAACGGTCATATTTCTGGCCTTCCCATTCTAGCACGCTAAAAATGATTATTTATTCCACAATAATTTAATGCAAAAGGGACGTATTTCAAAATATGCTACTGTTATATTATAAAATATAACTAAACTTAACTAATATTGGATTGCAAAAAGGACGTATTTCAAATATGGCAATTTTGTATTACGAAATAAAAAAATAACAAATACTAATGTTTGAATGCAAAAAGGACGTTTTCCAAAATATGGCAGTTTTGCATTGTAAAATATAATCACACTTATCTGATATTTTGCATCCAACACAGACATATTTTGGATTGTGGCACTTTTTCACGCAACCGACGCGCGTTTGCGTAAAATTTTCGGGCGTAACTCATAAAGTGCCTGTTTTGCACTGACATTACCTGTCAAAGTGAGCTAATGCAAAAAGGACAGTAAGTCAGTGCAGCCATAATATAAGCAAAAATGATGGGGGTTTTTTTTTACTATAAAATATAGGCGGTTCAGGTGTCACTTTTGCAATAAAACGATTTTCATTTTTTTTTGAGTTGTGGCCCTTTTGTAATCAAGGAGCGATCTATGTGTCGTACTAAACAAATAACTTGATATAAAGGGCATATTAAAAGATTAATATAACATATTACTGTCCCATTGCTGGGCAAGGGTCTCCTCCCATAGTGAGAGGTTAGGCCTTGAGTCCACCACGCTGGCCGAGTGCAGATTGTAGACTTATAATGAGGATGTAAAACTAAAAAAAAAATATGAGTCAATGCTGCACACACACACACCTGTCCTAATCAGAAAAAACCATTTCTGTAAAATTATCCAAAACTACTAACTCGATCCCGGATGCACGCTGACGTCATAAACAATTGACTAATCGGAAATTGAACCTGCTACTTTAAAGCATCGTATTATCAACCGCGTCACTAGCAAGTGGTTTCCCCAAACATCACACACACATACACAGACACGCACACATGTATAACTTGTTTATTTACATGTACACGTCAGTTGTGTGGTCCAAGTTATCAAATGATAGCGGGGAAGTGATGACGAAATTGTGACGATTATGACAACTCGTTATCTGGGTTTTAAGTTGTTTTGATGACTTGGTGAAGTAATTAGAAGGTCGTTATGTGTAATAATGCTTATTGTGTTATGATAGATGTTGTGTGGGTTAATTTAAACAGAACATAATATTTGTGTGATTTAAATAGTTAGTTATGAGTAAAATTGCACGTGGTTACACGGAATAAAAAATATTCGCGTTATGACACGTTTAAAACCGGATTTATATTTCTAGTAGATACGGGTATGTTTGAAATAAAACAAAGTCGTTTTCATAATCCAAAACATCTTATTAAACTTAGTTTTAACATAAAAATTAAATTGTATTATTTTCAAGTTGTTATAGATAAACCTTAAGCGATAGACTTACCCACATGAAGAAATCGCAGCCGTAACCTTCAGACGAACTATATTTAAATCCACCACACCCCTCGAGGGACATAATCATTAAGAACTACTAGAAACTACTCAACAACACACAGCTCAGTCAACGTGCCACGCCCATAAAATTTCCATATGACCTCGCTACCTCTTATAACTTATTCCCTCCCCGATCACTCGCTCGGCGCGTGCGCATCACTTTCACGACGACACGCCGCGATGCGTCAGACACACACACACATACACAATGTAACCGTTAACACACAACACAGTCATAGAATTAGCATCGTGAGTAACGTTTTTATGGAAATTGATTATTTTTAGATATTACCTATTTGATTGAAAAACTGTTTAGTTCGAAGAGTTTTTTACTCTAGGTAGACTAAAAATGTATTCTGTAATGGATCTCACTAATGTTATAAATGCAATATTTTGTATGCATGTTTGTTGCTCTCTGACTCAAAAACTGCTGAACGGACTTAAATAAAATTTGGCATACTGAGTGTTTACAACTTGGTTTAACACAAACCATACTGTTTACAACTTGAAATCTCTTCTAGCGGGCAGTGTCACAGGCAGAAGCTAGTTTTTAAACTTTGAAAATAATCATTTATAGAACGTCTAGACTTGATTTAATATTGTTTTATTTAGTTCACACGCCCCCAAAAAGTGAATAACATTACAGAATTCAGACAAGCCTTTCAAAATGGTTTCAAAACTTTTTTGAAAATTACAGTCGGCAGTACAACAGCCGCACGGATCGATCTCTGAGGTTAAGCTACGCTTGCCGAGGTTGTTCCGCGGATGGGTGACCATCTTATACATATCGAGTTCCTCCGTGTTTCGGAAGGCACGTTAAATTGTGGGTCCCGGCTGTCATTTTCGAAGATCGTTGACAGTCGTTAACAGTAGTCAGAAGCTTGAAAGTCTGACAACCAGTCTTACCGAAGGGTATCGTGTTAATACCCAAGTAACTGGGTTGTGGAGGTCAGATAGGCAGTCGCTCCATGTAAAACACTGGTATCCAGCTGCATCCGGTGAGACTGGAAGCCGACTCCAACATAGTTTGGAACAAAAGGCTAAGCGAATATATACAGTCGCAGTTTTACTTTATTATTTGACAATGTCATGTGTCAAAATATGACCTTATTTATGTATGTACCAGATTATACCAGCTTCTACCCAGTTACCCTGTATTTTTATATATGTTTTAATGCTTGAAGGTCTTTGCCCAACAGTGGGCTGACATGGACTAATAATAATAAACTTTTTATTAAGCGGGAAACACGTATTTTCAAAAATTAGGGGAAATACAATAAACTTCTACGAAATATTGAAATACCGTTTTGTCATAGTTACGAAAACTCCGCATTTTATATACACAAACGAATTAATAAACATAGCTATAACCTTACTAAATATAATACCACAGAAACATTACACTAGCCAAACAAAATCTGCCTTCACAATTTATTCGGGTTATATTAAATAACATTGTCGGAGTGGAATTTGACCTTTCATTGAAAACCGGAAGATGTGACTTTTGTCGCTAATTATTAATCAAATAAAAAATATATTATATCCTAGTTTTTTGACCTGATATAAAAAACTAGTTTTTGCGATATTCTTTATAAGTCTATACTTACATACACTTCCTTTTTGTATATATTAAATATATAGATAAAATTATCGCGTTTTATTTTACAATTGTACTTTATACGGTTAAAATATTATATTGTTACGTTCTCTCTGCCTTTCCCTTTGGGTACTAAGCGTGATATAAAATAAATACACTAAGCTGCTGTGTCACGACGGTCTCAGGTTCGATTTCCACGAGAGGAACGTTAAAATGATTCACAAAGTTACGGGAGTGGTTATAATTAAGTTTCTTTGTGAATTCCCAAGAAAACTTATTCTTTGCGAAAGTCGTGTCATTAATACCTAATAAATAATAAATTTATTATAAAGCTGAGTATATTACCATAAAAGGAAATTTATACAAACATACATAAAGGAATCATTTAGTTATAGAATAATAAAAAAAAAGCTATGCCTGTGAATTCGTTCAAGTGGACCTCAAAATATTAGCCTATATTATAACCCTCTAGTCTTTGACTATATTCATCAGAATCAAAAGGAAACAGACAGACAGACTTTCGCATTTACTTCTTTTATAATATTATTAGTATAGAAGTACTTGGGTATCCATAGTACATTGCAAAATATCGAAGTGAAATTTAAAACACTGACCTAGGTTCACCGATACAGAATTTGTTAATAATTCAGTTGAACCAATCGATCTTCTAAGGCGATAACTTCGCTTAGAATTCGATTCACCGTTCTCGAAGGTGTTTACAATATGCAAGAATAACTTGACTGGAAAATACTTACATATGGAGTGGTATTCCCTTATTCAGCTACGTTCTGCAATATAAATGTGAGTAATGTTGACATTTTCAGGCATATATTGTTTAGTAAAATTGGGTATGAATCAAGCAGGAAAATCTCATTCAGGGTCTATGTCGTGTGTACGTGATCCAAGCAAAGGTATTAAAATACAACCAGTTACTTACTGACGCATGGTTCAAGCCTACATGAGAGGTAGGTATAGGTACCTACTACGTTATCTAATCCACGCCACAATAACAGCAGCTATGTGAATATTCATTACTACGATAAGTTTATCACTCCACAGTGCAGTGTTAGTGGTACGCTGACATACCTGAATACCTGACACCGATCACCGATGTCGGCCGCCATGTCGTTACAACACTGCAACTGTGACGAACTCCACGACACTTGCGAATACAAGGCGGCCGCTGGTCATCGACCCGCAACTGTCAAAATAGAGCTAGATGCAAACTGGTGTCATTGATGTGTGTGTGCGCGCCGCGCGGGGGGCGGCGGGGGCGAGCGACGCGACCTTGTGCGGCGCGAGGGGCGCTGGCGACGTCATGCGGGGGCGCGCCGCTGACGTCACGCGGCGACCTCGCGAGCCCTCACACCCGGTGCACGTGAACAGCACGCGCCGCCACGCGCTCGCTGCGTGATCACCCGCGCCTCATTGGCCGAGCCCGCCGCGACACCCGCTGCCATTGGGCGGCCGGCCCCCCCGCGCCCCCCTCGCGCCTCACCCTCGCATGCCTCGTACAGCGAGCGAGCGCTCCGCGGTTTATTCGTCTGTTGCTCGCTCACAGGACCACACGGCTCCTCACAGCGGAACCGCGCGACGACAACACAAGTTTTGTGAATTAAAAAAGAAAGTTTTATTCCGTTGAATGTTATTAAACTGATCAGAATGTCGACGATGCTCGAAGTTTGCGGACCCCTCTCACCGCCGTCAACGCCACCGTTGATGGAAAACAAAGTGAGTGTCTTTTGCATTTGGAGTCTAAAAAGTTTTTTAAAAATTAAAAAAATATATGCAATTTCCCAAAACAAAATATTCTGCCAAAAAAAATTCTCAGTGCCGTTTGTGCAATCGAAAGTACGGTAAGAGCGCGCACGGCGCGATCACGCAGCGCGCGCGTGCTCACAGCTAGCGACCGTTCACTTACGTGCATCTGTCTTTGTCTCGCAGGTCGAGTTACCTTTGAAGAAGGCTGCAATGAAGCGCGCCCGGGAGTCGCCGCCGCCCACCGGCCTGGTCACTCCACAACCCTCCGACTCGGAGGGCGAGGAGGACTTCAGCAAGCGCTCCCGGTGCGAGCTGGCGCGCCTGCTGCTCACCACGCCCCCGCCGGAGCCGTGCTGCAGGCCCTCCGTCATCATGCGCGCGCACAAGGACGGCACCTGCAGCCCGGAACCGCTGCCGCCGCCGCCGCCCCAGGACATGAACATCCTAAAAACGCTCAAATTCAAAATGAACCGCGGCCACAGCTACTCACAAGCCAAATACATTGCGACTCAAGCTCAAATAGTGCCACCGATCACAGTGGAACCACCGAGTCCGCCACCTACTAAAATGGAGGACGCGCGCGTGCCCTCGCCACACCCCGAGTGCCCACCGCCCAAGCACCACGAGTCCCGGGAGGAGCAGCGAGTGCCGCAGGTGCTGTACCCTTCAGCCCCCGCGAGCGCACCGCGTCACCTGCCTCCCCTGGCGCCGCGACCAGCCCCCGCAGTGATCGTCCCCGGCACGTTACTTCCCACCACGGCCCTATGGGTAGTGGCCCCCGCACCCGCGGCCCGCCGGCGACTATACGAGTGCCCGCACCCTGGCTGTGGAAAAAATTACTTTAAATCATCCCACCTGAAAGCGCACGAAAGAACACACACCGGCGAGAAACCCTTCAGGTGCGCGTGGCCCGGCTGCGAGCGACGGTTCTCCCGCTCCGACGAGCTGTCGCGGCACAAACGTACACACACCGGCGAGAAGAAGTTCGGATGTCGCGTGTGCAACCGCAGGTTCATGCGCTCCGACCACCTCGCCAAGCACGTGAAGAGACACGCCAAGGAGCGCGCGCCCCCCGCGCCCGTGCTCAAGCTGCTGCCGTCGCCGCCGCTCGCGCTGCCGGTGCCGGTGCAGGCCACGGTGGCCCCGGCGCTCTAACGCGCCGCCACCACAAACACTGTGATCCAGATCTCATGATCGTTACCTAGTTTTAGTTTTACTCATCTCTAAGACTGTCCCGTATGTCTACTTAAGTGACATCTAGATGTAAGAATATGTTATTGTTAGCGACGTTAAGCTTCCAAAAGATTAAAATGAATGTTTTATACAAGTATGTTGTTTGGTTTTGCACGTAAACACTGATTGCATCACGCACTATACACTGAACGCACGCTCACTGAACTGGGTTAAAACGCTAAGCGTAGCTCCGTCCGTGTTGTAGCACTCGACACTCGGCGGTCGCGTGACCGCCGACTCGAAAACAAACCGAGTCAACCGAGTGTGTGCGACGTCGGACACATGTCGGGGCGTGGACGCCCGCCGACTGGCGGCCGCGCGCCTCCACCACGCCGCCTGATAACGACACCACACGGCAACGCTTATCACACCACCGATATCATACCAAATACACATCCAAATAGAAAACTCAGACTAATTAGCATACGACTCACAGCCAAAGATAAACAAAACAATATAATCGGTGTTTTTCACACGGCCGTCATTAAAAGATAAGTAGTCATAATATTAATAAAACCAGGTAGAGAATGACAAAACAACAAAAGATTACTGGTTTTCAGTACATACAATCGTAATACACTGCGACTGATAGAGTACAAATTGTGACAGAACTTTGTAGTCTTTGAAACATCGAGAACGATCGCGAAATTATTGCACCATATTATTTGAGAGCAAAACAAATAAATTCTGAGAATAAGGTTTGGGCAATACAAATTAATTCGTAGAGTAACAAAACATTGGAAAATTTGGCAAAGATTCATCAGATAATAAACTATGTAGGTGTTGTGGGAAAACCTGTAAAATTAGACCGAGAAGACGAACTGGATCTCCTGTTGCTAGTCAAACAGAGAATGTAAATAGTAATGAATATAAGTACTAAATAAATGTGGTTATCGGGCGGAAACTCGTGCTTACTTAACTGATCCACATGATGACACAAACACGGAATGACATAAGGCTCATATTTTACAAAAACATTATCACAATTTATCTGAACAACTAAGTAAGTTGTTTGATGATACGAGTCCACATGAATAACAATGGACGTCGGTCAAAGGATATTGATTTTATCAACATGACAAGTGGAGTATAATAGACATATCAGTCAACTCATCTGAAGCCAGAAAATAAGAAAAAATACAAAGATCTCCCTTCCGGTCAGGTTACAGACCCAAAGTAACTTAACTGTTGAAGTCACGCACTTAAATGTTAAAGTTCACACGCTTCTCACGCCCTCAATTTGAAGTCCATTATGGCTTATTTGAGGAGAGATTGAATAGTTTCAAGAACGTATCTAAGAATAGAAAAAATAAGTAAATATATTACTACTAATTTATTTAAAATTTGCAAATTGCTGTAAAACTGAAAAAAATAAAGTTCTTTCTAACAACTAAGTTTTTCGAAACACTTGAAACACAGACTTTATTTAGACAATCATAAATCTATCCAAAACAATTTGTCTTCAATTTACGTTTAATTCTTACAACAAAGTTAACTGCACGCATTTACTACTCGAAAGAAGATCGTCACTTCCGAAGTCGAACTGCCAAAAGTGTGCCACATTCTGGCATCATCATTGTCATTTTGACGCCACTCACCATGTGCTAGCGGCATGACAATCATGACTTATGACGTCACGATACCAAACGCGGGCTGCCGTTGCATCATTCGAAGCTGCAGAGGTAAATTTTGAAGCGAATGACGTCAAAATTTGCGTGTTCATCATTTTTATGTTCTAGAAGCAGGTGACTGCTTGATATGTTGATGTGTACACGTATTATTAGTGTATCGGGGAAGGAATATTACTTTAATTTACTTTATTCTTTTGGAAATATGCGCAGGTTTAAAATAGTATAGTTTTAAGCCCTTTTTGCTACCGAGCTTAGCTTTGCAAACCAGATGCAGATTGGAAACAGTGACAAATTACTTAATAGTTAACTTTGTACGAGATAGTGTATTTTTTTTTATCCGACGACTACGTCCCACTGTTAAGCTAAGGTCTCTTCTCAAACGAGGGAAGGGTTAGGCCTTGAGCCCATCACACTGACCAGGTGCAGGCTAGGAACTTTAACTATTTTTAAATTAAAATTGTTAAAATTCGTACAATAATTAATTGTAGCGCTCGCTTCCCCATCTAGATAGAGTTTTGGGATTCGGTTTACTGCGGTTTTTGCTAGTTGTCTCATGTCTGTAACCGTAATTTGTATGTTTGCAAATACAATACGCTACTATTTCAACACATGTTATGTTTTTTACGCACAGTTACACTCTTACAATATCAGTTTAAGAGGAAAATATCTTCTAAAATATGCATAACTTTTGCATTTCTACGAAATTCACAGTTGATGTAAGAATATAAGGAAGGATGTATGAAATGCTATATGTATGACGTGATAAATAAGGTATTAACTGGATTTTTTTGAAAACCGTTATCCTAAATGAATATTAAGTGTGTTTTGAAAATGATGGGAAAAATCCTATTGATGATTCTACCTTCTGGCTTGTTCAATCAGAATAGAAAGCTATGAAAAAGCAAAACAATAATTAAAAATGTTTATAGCAAATAAAAAACCACGTCGAATTTTGTAAATTACGTTATTTGGTTACCATAGTACAAGTTCTGTTTAGTTTGGAATCAAATGACCGTGTGTGAGTTGTCCAATAATATTTACATACATAATATCACTCCTGTTATATCTGAAGGGCTAGGCAGAGGTGTGTGAAATACATTCACGTTTAGCTGTTAACAATGTTCAATTTAACCCGTTTATGTCCCACTACTGGGCAACAGTCTCTCCTGTAATGAAGGAGGGGTTAGCCCTTGAGTTTGCCGAGCACTTTACGAACTTATTACAAACTAGCTGATCCGCGCACCAGTCGGACCAGTAGTTCCTGAGATTAGCGCGTTCAAACAAACAAACAAACAAACTCTTCAGCTTTATAATATTAGTATAGATAATATTATAGTATAGATTATCACGTTTCATGAGACTACCTAAGCAGTGTAAATTGTAATCAAACAGTTACTAGGCCTTACTCAATGCACAATGCATTATGAGTCACTCTTACCAGGAAATTGGATATGCATTCATCTGTGCAAAACTAAACACGAAACTGTTTCGATTAAGGCTTGACTCACATCATTCACTATTAAATAGCTTTCCTTGGTGTATTTAAAATGTTTTTACACACGTGATACTAAAGAGAGGAGCTCGTGGCTTAGTTTACAACAGCCGCACAGATCGATCTCTGAGGTTAAGCTACGCTTGCCGAGGTTGTTCCGTGGATGGGTGACCATCTTATACATATCGGGTTCCTCCGTGTTTCGGAAGGCACGTTAAATTGTGGGTCCCGGCTGTCATTTTTGAAGATCTTTGACAGTCGTTAACAGTAGTCAGAAGCTTGAAAGTCTGACAACCAGTCTTACCGTAGGGTGTCGTGTTATTACCCAAGTAACTGGGTTGTGGTGTGGAGGTCAGATAGGCAGTCGCTCTATGTAAAACACTGGTATCCAGCTGCATCCGGTGAGACTGGAAGCCGACTCCAACATAGTTTGGAACAAAGGCTAAGCTAATATATATACACGTGGTACTAAACTAAAACGATGCACATGTTTTTAACTTTTAAAGTTGGTCTGTGTAATAGTCTAATTCGAGTAATCGTAGCATTAAAAATCTAGATTTTTTATCAGTTTAATTTGATACCTTCTTCTAGCTCTGTGTAATGCTGACGAGATCCCAAGTTTGATTTCCAGATCGAGCAAAGTGTTATTAGGGTTTCCCAACGCCTCTTTAAATTTTCATTAGTAGTCTAGCGCTTAGTTATGTGCCCAGTAAATGTTGACTAGCTTGTAAAAGGGGAAATGTGGATGTTTTTCAGATAGCTCACACCACACAGGCGTCATGTATCGATATTTAGGATCCTCACATTTCACATAATATCATAATCAACATTTTGATGGAAATAAAAAATGTATTTAAAAAGCAATATTTTTGATTCTCTTCAATTAAAACGATTGCTTTCATTCTTAGACAAAAGCCCATCGGCCTTGGTAACGTATTTTCTTAGAATTTTCTTAATATTTTACAATCTTCAATCACAATCTTTTAAAATAAATAGTATAAATACCTCAAGCCAAAACAACTTGCCTATCGTTCTCTGACGTCATCATTCTAATTTAAATCAAGGAAGAAAATGACGTCATTTATATAATTCTGTTTATTTTGGTGGTAAAAATATTGTGTTTAATCAATTATTTCGGCGTAGAAAATTAGAGATTAAGAATTTTATAGTTCTTAGTTAATTTATTGAAATCAGCGCACCAAGCGTATTCCACAACAATTATTATTTTTCTAAGCAATTTTTAATAGTAGCGAGTGTAGATCATCGCTGCTGTTGTCTTGGACTATGGACTCAAATTTTTTGTACAAATGGTGGATCAAAGTCCAGTCTCGAGAATACTTCTACTTTGGATCTTTGTAACACTATCACGCAAAAATGCTAAACGAATTTTATGCAATTTGGTATTTAGACAGCTTATAACCTGGCTTAACCTATAAGACATTTTTTGCACCAAGAAATCTTTTTAGGCGGAGTCGCGGGTACTAGTGTTAAACTAAAATTATAACCGCCGAAAGGTGTGTTTTACATTTAGGTATAACGAATGTGATGCAATAAAGAAGTATATTCGGGCTTCTACAGGATTAAACAATGATTTGTTTATAAAAAATACAAATCATTATTATGATTGTATTTAAATGGTCTACAAACTCGTGTCAAATTACACTATCAGTGGCAGTCAGCAAATTCACACAGTTATCGAAATATTATCACAATATCAGTACCACGCTCGTAAACCGTGAAAAATTATCGGAAAAACAATGACTGATAATAATGTAGAATACAGGCTATTTTAGCTAAAACTCTCTTCAATATAAGAAGTAATGTTTTGTGAAAATCATTGTAAGTTTGTAATTACTTCTGTCATCGTGTATCGGCTGTTTGTCAATAAAAACAATAACATTATACTATGCTTCCGTTAACTGGTTATATCTACATCCTTCTTGGGAGCGACTGCTATAAAATTTTTATAATAGGCAATACAATTAACACGTGTAACGTAAAAATATATCTATTTTTGCTGCTATCGAATTTATTGACTGTATATTTTCATCATTTTTGAAAATAGGCATTACATACGTACACAAGTGCATTGAGACCAAAACGTAGAAAATAGGCATTACTATGGTGCAGAGTAAATAATAGAACACTTGTCTCTACATTTAGAATCTGTGGTTTCTTTCTTCGACCTGCCGCAACACGCCACTCCGTAAGGTGTCGAATGCCAGACTCGTAGCTCTACTCAGCCAGGACTAAAAATTTAATTACGCCAACGACACGATGTTAAAAAAGCCTATAAAATATTAGGTCCCTATAAATATAGACAACTAAAAATCCCTCTCTTTTGTTTAAAAAGAAAACGAAAGCAATGGATAAGTGATAAATATTGGCATCTTTCACATTTTCAAGACTAATTTAATGGAAAATATAATATCTTCGTTCGTAAACATACAAACTAATTGACTAAAAATAGGTACAACTAGAATCAAAACAAGAAGTGTCAGCTCACACGATGCGAGTTCACTGTACAAAACAAACTCAAACATTCCTCATAAAAGAAAGAAAAGACACCTTTACAAGTCTCAAACAAAGATAGGCATAGTAACTTTCGCAATAATATTAGTATGGATAAGAGAAACATTATCAAGGCGTTACTAGTCGCGCCAAATTCTTGCTGTGTGGTATCATGGCAGTGCCACGTTGAACACGACGACGCGCCACGCATCTATCACGCATCGCTCGGGTGACGGTTCACGCATTAATGCAATATTGTGGTGCAATCATTATTTTGTTATATTAATTGTTCTTTGCTCTTTAATTTTTTTTACAGAGTTTTCAAAGTGCTTCTTGTTGTTGTTGTTGATGGGACAGTGAGGAATGCTAAGTTTTACTTACTCAAAGGTTTGCATACAAAGTAAAGATGTGGTACTAAATCGAAATGAACGAAGTCTAATTCTGGTATTTTTTTTTACCAAAAAGGGCTTCAAAAGTATTACACTACTGAGGTAATTATTAAAATTCAATTATGATACAAATAAACTACTGTTCGTTTTAGTTCAGTCTAAAGTTTCTTACTAAAATGTAAGAAACATATAATTTGGATATCTATAATTTAATTGCATTTATGTTTTGAATTCAAAGAAAAATAAATAATATTATATTTATTAATGCAGTTGCAAAAAACATTTTCGTGTTTAAGACTAAGATTTAATATTTATATATCTACTTATTCTATTATTTATTATAACACATAAAAAAACAATTTAATTAACTAACTTCAACAAACATCCTTCCAAAAACAAATATTTACATAAGTTAAAGATCTAATTTAATCTAGTTATTCAGGAGTTTATTAGCAATATATAAATTAAATTAGCTATGTACAAAGTAGAGTATGATGCAACATATTGCACAATATTTAAAGAAGAAAAATTTACATCATGGTGACACGATAATAAGGTAAGTACACGGATACAGACCTGAAAATTGATATCTAATTAACTTCTACTTTCATTATAAATACGGATTATTTATTTTAGTTAATAAAAAAAATAACATATATTAGCTTGCCTTTGTTTCAAACCATGTTGGAGTCGGCTTCCAGTCTCACCGGATGCAGCTGGATACCAGTGTTTTACATGGAGAGAAGAAGAAAGAAAAAAAATGGAGCGACTGCCATATAACACGATACCCTTCGGTAAGACTGGTTGTCAGACTTTCAAGCTTCTGACTATTGTTAACGACTGTTAAAGATCTTCGAAAATGACAACCGGGACCCAAAATGTAACGTGCCTTCCGAAACACGAAGGAACTCGCTATGTACAAGATGGTCACCCATCCACAGAACAACCTCGGCAAGCGTGGCTTAACCTCAGAGATCGATCCGCGAGGCTGTTGTTAACTAAGCTCCTCAAAAATAATATATTAGCTGAAAATTGAGATGTCTTTTGAAAAAACAATATAAATTGCAGTCTTGTGTATGCAACTCGCGGTAATTTCGTTTTTTCATTGCTTTTCTTTTTATATTATCTTTGTCATGGTGACAAAAGGCTTTTTTTATCTATTTTATTGATTCAAGTGCATTGTATGCATTTTAACTTTATTTTATAGTTTGGGATATTCCATTGCTAAATATTTAAGTTGTTCCTTGGAAAAAGGATTATGCAAAAAAAAATGCAATTAGTCAATAAATCGAACCTTGCAATCTTTAAGTTAAGTGCCATTTTTCTTGAATTTTTTCTTCAATGTATTTTTCATAAAATAACTACCTGCAAATATACATATTTACATATTATGTAACTTATTCAAAGTTCAAATAAAGTGCTTTATTCAGTATGCTATAGTGTACTTAAAAAACATTTTTAGTTGCCTGCAACAACCTGACGTCATCAGGTTATTTTGATCCAGGCTCTCATTTAAGGGATAATCTAGGGGAGGTATTAATAGCCCTAAGTACTCAGCCTTATATAGAAATGTTTTAAAATTTAATAAGTAAGAACGATGGGCTATTTTGAAGTCCTGATCAATGAGCTGTGTGCTTGGTGACTGCTCAAAATAGACTGTACGGTGATTTATTTTGAGTGGAGGGTGCTATTTTAAACTTTTGTCGGTTGACAACAAGAGGGTCCCTTATTTTACTTTAAAAAAATCGCGTAATATGTTTTTGTGTGAAATTTGAAAGTGATATTTTTTATTATTATTGTAGGAACGAATTTAATCGGTATTGGGTAAGTAGAAATTATTGTTTGAAGGACTTTCTAGAACTATAAATGGATAACTATATTATCCCACGGCTAGGCAGTGGTTTCCCTCCAATATTATAACGAGTCTAGGGCTAGAGTTAACAAGTTTATATAGATCTTGAAACAACTCCCAGTAGATGTTTGATGAACAAGGATGTTTCCGGATTTCTTCACCATTATAAAAATAATTTGACATTTAAGATCTCTCTGAAATTTATCACTTTCTCTGTGAAAAGCATGAAAGAAGTGTTTATAGAAGAAGAGTTAGTAGAGAAACATATTATCATGGCAGCTTAATAGAGAGCCTTGTATGCAAGGGTCGCATCTGGCGGAGGCCAACAAAATGTATATTTTAGAACATAAGTGACCTGCGGTTTATACAGATGACAGAACTACACAAAATAATTTTATTAATTGTAATCTAGTTAAACCGCGCATGCCTGGCCTCTCTACTAAGTTAATACAGTTAGACAATAATAATATGTTTATATACTGATTCTTAGTAACAGAATACATTTGTAAAGCGACAATGTAAACAAAGCGATGTTGTAGTTCCTATATGTGTTGCAATTATTTGTTACTATAGAATATTATTAACTTTACCGTACAATAGTGCATAATATTGTAGTAGATTATTTATGTACTGTTTGTTTATGTAGATAATTATTGAAATGAATGCATATAAAGCTGACTCTAATATGAAAAGCTGTGAATAGTAAACGATGTATTCATTATTTTTAGAGTAAAAAATAAAATAAAAGTCCTTCTAGCTAAATCAGCTAAGTGGGAGCTCAGTAGCTGAATAAATAGCAGGTTAATTGTACCTTTTTTACTTCTTTATGTAAATAATGTATGTAATAACATAAAGAATATTCCCCAGCAACTTAAGAAATCAAAATAAAAGCATTACTAAAAACGAAATTTTAAATTTTTTACTACTTATTTCGAGGTCATAAACCATTTGTGTGCCAAATAGTAAAACCCATAGTAATTTTAGCATAAAACACTAACAAACATACAAAAAACTGCACTAAAAATAACACACCACAATTTTATAGTACTTCAAGTATCAGGTAAAAGTAAAGAGCGTGGCCTCAAAGACGTCAAAGCGGAATATTTACCGACATTCGAAACCGCGGTGTGAGGCCCCTCGCTTGAAGTCGTTTGTTGCCGAGCACACTTGGGATCAATAAACGGCATGTCTTGATATCTAATCCGTGTTCACGCACAGTTCTAATAAATAAATAAAATATATGACGTTTTAAGAAAAATATTAGTTTGGAAAATTTTCGTTTCGTTCGTTGCGGAAATTTTTTGGTGGTAAATAAATGAATGTACCTTCCTACTAATAGCGCGTGACTTTACTTTACAATTATTGGGTTACTTTATAAATATATATGTTACTGTAAAAGCCCGAACTGTGGTAAATCCTAAGATTTTCCGGTAAAACCTAAGATTTACCAACTCTCAATGGTAAAAGTCCGAACGTTCTTTTATTTCGAACTTTTACCACCATTTAATTGGCAAATCTTAGGATTTACATAATGACACGGTAAAAGTTGATAAAGTCATATTAGGTATAATGTGTTTGAGCCGTAATATAATGATATTGCTAGGGATATAATTATATGCCGTAACATAGTTATAATGAGAGTTTGAAGATGTCGCCGGAGCCCCGCTTCGCGGGGCTCCTCCTTCTGGGTGGTTTAAAAAAAAATAACCACGAAGCCTTCTAACCTAACCTACCCATGTCGGTTTGCCGAAAACTCCTTCTTTATAACTATTAAATTATTTTATATTAGCTACATTTACCTGCCCTTGAGGTATATCCTAAGATTTACCAAGTGAATAGGGGTAAAAGTTCGAAATAAAAGAGTTATTCGGACTTTTACCATTGAGAGTTGGTAAATCTTAGGTTTTACCGGAAAATGTTAGGATTGACCACAGTCCGGGCTTTTACAGTAACATATATATCCTTCACTCAATGCTTAATGGTTTTTGATGTCTTTTTGTGTTTTCATAGCCTGCGCTTAGCCCATTTTTTTACTTGAAAATTGGTAGTTGTGTTTCATGATGTTAACTTAACAAGATATTTTACTTTCTGAAAATATTACCTTTTTATTTATGGCGTTTACCAAACGTATTATCTTGTGCGCCAAAACGTCAAGCAATATTCGTTGTTTCGCAAAAAAATAAAAAAATTGCAAAGTTTTTTTTTCATGTTACACAATAATCGTGCATCATTATATTTTTAAACTTAATAATGTCAAAATCAAAGATATTTAGAGAAGCATTTTATAGTTGTTTTAACAAGTTGTCCAGCAGACAAAATTGTGAATCTAAACCATTCACAGATCCCCTTGAACACACACAAAAAAAATCATCAAAATCGGTCCAGTCGTTTAAGAGAAATTCAGTGTCATACACACTTACAGAAGTATAAAGATTTACCATGCTTCGTGAAGCAAATTCAAAGAAAAGGGTAATCATCAATTCCCCTCCTTACCTAATAAAAGAGTGACTTATCATAGTTATAGTCAGCATCATAATAGTTCACGGAAATAATCACATAATGTAGTAATTAAGTAATGACTAGATACCTGACCTTTACTAACTATGTACTGTCAACTACAAAAGTCACTCAATAACTTATATAAAAAGAGTTTGGATACCTTTGATTTTGAAGTATGGATAATGCTTCAGAATAAAAGGTATCCAAACTCTTTTTTTTTTAAGACCACACCCGCACTAAGCATAGCTCTTCTGTCGCGGGGACTTTTACAAACATACAAATAACGGACACAAAGCACAACCAGACCTGATTTGTGGATCGCACAAATAATTGTTCCGTGTGGGAATCGAACCCACGACCTCCCGACGCAATGGTAGCGGAGTGGTGACCTTAACCACTGCGCAACGGTTTGTTCAGGGACTTTTGTCGCCGACTGTACTTGAATACAGTATGTAACCTTGCGTGACGCTATACATTTAATCATGTAGGAAGATCAACGGGTATCGTTCAAGCGGTTTGAACACTATAAGAATATAAGTCAGAGTTTTGCAAGCTGCTTGAAGACTTCTGATTGATAGAGTAAGTAGAAGTAGTCAGGAATTAATGTTAAATAAGTCAACTTCTATGGGTAATATTATGAATGTGTTCAATTTTCAAAGATAGACAAACTGCTTGAAATACCATGACTTTTTCGTTAGAGGTCCATGAACATTACAGTAAAGTAATAGTATACCCAGTATCAAAATTCTGCAAGGAGAGTTGTGATAAGAGTAAAAATGTAGAGGCAGAATCACGCGTCTAGTCTAGTTCTTTTATTTTGTAAATACGAAAATGTATCAGTGTATGTGTACGTATACTCCATATTTACGCAATAACGACTATACTAATTGCGATAAAAAATTTGCAGGGTGACAGTTTATATCCTAAAGAATGACATAGACTTTTTCAACCACAAAATTCGGGCGGGGCCGTATCAAAATCATAGTTTAATATAAATAAACACGATCAGTAAATGTTTTGTAACTGAAATATCACGAAAGCGGTACAAAGTCCGCTGCCCACACCGCTATATTAAGAGCGTGGTTATTTTCATCCATCTTCTACTACTGTATACACACCGGCCGTACAAAGTTTATTCGATCATAATAGTGGAACATTTCTGATGTTTTGAACACTTCTTCAAAGTATTCCTGAAAGACTTTGCCGACTTTGCTGTTGTGACTTTGTAGGAATACCTCTTCTATTCAGTAGCTAAAGTAACTTTTTCAGTCTAGATTGTTTTATTGTAAGTAGGTACCTAGATAAAACAATGACTGTAAGCATTCGGACTTCTGAGGACTTAGCCTTTTTTAACTAAATAAAACATGAATGATCGAACGATTACATTTTTTGTTCACCAAATTAGATTGAATCAATAATGGAATCGTACTTAATATGACACTTGGTATACCCAAAGGTGTAGGCAGAGTTTATAAAATACTTCCACTTATCGCCATAAAACATTTTAGTCCCATGTAATAGGGGGCGAGCTTATTACCATTCACCGGACTCTACCAGTACCTCGATTCTCTACCACTATCGGCTACCGACAACCGGCTAGCTATCGAAATTTTGACATTTAGAATGTACTGCCAAAAAAGTTTCTGCGACGCCCGTCAGAGGCGCTGATCAGATTTTCGTACAAAATTTCTCGATGACAGGTCAGTTGTCGGTAGTCGATAGTAATAGAGAATTGTGCTTCAGCTTCATTGAGCTGACATCGAGATCAACAGTGGGATACACTACCAACCGCGCCACAGAGTCCGATCATTGACAATTTAGAATACATCATAAAATTATATTATGAAAATCATTATATACGGCGGAGTACTCGAACATAGCACCTCCGCTTTTCTGAAGTCAGTAAATATCTATACTAATATTATAAAGCTGAAGAGTTTGTTTGTTTGTTTGATTGTTTGTTTGTTCGTTTGAACGCGCTAATCTCAGGAACTACTGGTTCGATTTGAATAATTCTTTCAGTGTTAGATAGTCCATTTATCGAGGAAGGCTATAGGTTATATGACATCACGCTAGGACCAATAGGAGCAGAATACCAGTAAAAAATGTTACAAAAACGGGAAAAAATTGACCCATTCTCTCTTATGTGCCGCAAACGAAGTTGCGCGAGTCAGCTAGTCTATTATATTTCGTGTTAGCAACAAGAACCCACGCGAGTGCTGCCGTAATCCCACAGAGGTTTTATTCAATGTATTGTGAATATTGTGAAGGAAATCATCTATTCTTAGAACTATTGACGAATATTAACCTTTAGCTGCTTGTAAAAACAATTTGTTGTTGCTATGTCTTTAAATAAAGCTTTTTTATAGCTATAGTATATGAGTATATCAATATGAATATAGTATGTTAAGAGGGATCCTAAAACCCAGCAATGCTTTTCTTGTATATGGTTAGTAAGAGAGAGAGAGAGCGGTGATAGCCGAGTGGTATAAGTTGGTACCTACCTCCTACGCAAGTGGTCGCAGGTTCGAAACCGAGGCAACCTTTATATGGGGCAGCCTTTGCCCAGCATTGGGACGATACAGGCTTATAATTATATGGTTAGGGATCAATTGTGTATGGTTACTTTGATTACAGTCAATCGTCAGTATGCATTTAAAACTCTTCCGTTATTGAGTGGCTGATAGACAACACAGGCGAATCTACTGAGCATAGACAGTTAAAATTTGGTACGAAGATTCCTTAGAAATTGTAGAGGAGCACTAATAGAGGATTTCTGGAAATTCGCTCCCGAAAAGGGTGATATTCTACGCAGCTGAAGAGAGCTGAAGAAACAAATAGTTGTCAACAAATTTTGGTAGTATACTGTTTTGTGGTACACGTTTTATATACCGTCTGGCAATTTTAACGTCAACCTATAAAAAAAGAATAGTTTTGTGTACATATTGGCTGATTTAATATAAATTTGCACCTTCTAGGAAACCTAACGCAGGCAAATTCGCTTCGTTACTTCAAAATTTATTAATAATTATTTATTAATTATTAATATTTTAGCTTACTTTAAGAAACCTGAGTTCTAGCTGACGAATATTTTATTACAAAATAAACAAATGTCACGTGGGAATATAATTATTTATCGTTGACATTGTTTAATGTGCATTTGTTTGGGTGAAACTTGCAAGTTCGTGTAATATTATACTCTAAAATATAGGTGAATGCGTATTTAGTCACGTTTTCTTCATCAGCAGTTAGTTGACCCAGGTTATTAATTAAATACTTAATTAAAATCAATTAATTATAATTTTGGATGTCACAGTTACCCAAATGTTATCTTAACTAACTCTACCAACTATTCGAAAAGGGTATTGAGATTCTAGATTTTATTACTCATCTTTTTCAAATTAGAAGTACAGGCAAAATGTAATTATAAGACAGTTTGTAAGTAATTCATCTCAAAATTCTTTGGTTACTAGACAATAAAGCAAAATTGTTTATGTTAATCGTTTATGTCGAATTATTAATAAAAAACAGTTTTTGTTTATTTTACATACCTATTCAATTTAACAGTTAAATTAAGTTAATCAAAATAATATATTAGAAACGAGAACTAGCATATAAAAACCCCTTTAAAATACGACATTATTCAGCTAAAAATACCCATAGATCTAGCCTACACCATCACTATATTCTAAACACCTCCCGTACAAAAATCCCAGCTCGCTATTTTTCCTTCACAACATAAGTACCTATAGTACTCGTATAGTTAGTAACATGTAACACTCGGTCATGTCGTGAGCCAGTGTGCACGCAGGCAGCGCGTGCGCACCCCTTATGACGCAATATAGTACCGGTTCGATTCCGAGTAAGTTAGTGTTAAAACAACTGTGGGTTTTGAACTTGGTTTAAAGTAAATTTAGTTTAGTTTTACTAAATAGTTAATTAAGTTTTGCCTTTATTTGATTCAATGAAATATATTGAACTTTTGTTCTTATGTTTTGTTCTGTATTTATACATTTTTCAATGTCCGAATGATGGCTTTTTTAAGTATAAATTTTAGCATTTTCTCAGATTTCTCAAGCATTTTTTGTAAAAAGACTTTTCCTTTATCAGCTTTCCAAATGTTATCTTAATCGGTTTAGCTATTTTGCGTGAATACGGAATAAATGGTATTACTATAAACACAATCTCGCATTTATAATATTTGTAGGGAATGTTATTAGTAAACTGAGTTAATCATGGTAAAAATTTGTAATTTTTTGTGGTCAGCGATCACGTTCACATTTTTCTTTTGTGCGGTCTTTCGTTCTAGGTATTTTTTAAAATGTTTCATTAACTTTTATCGTAGGTTAAACCTAATATTTCATGAATACAACATTGAACGAATTTATTAGTAGATTTTGTTTAATTATATGAATCTCAAAAGCCTTTTTTCAGAGTTTCAGTTTTTTGAGTATATTTATTTTCGCTTTCTTATTTCAGCCAATGATAACGGGCAGTTTTTTAGACTTTCAGAGATGTTTCGACTAATTACCAAGTTAAGAATTTACTGAATTAAATAGAGCTGACGTATTCATTACTTTAGTGTCTAACTAATTTATTCGCTTCTATTATCGCTATAATTATCGTTTAAAACAAAACAAGTGTATAACTAATTTATTCGCTTCGATCTCGTAACGCAATATAATTATTTCAAGGAGCTCCAAAGCCTTTTTATATACTTATCCAACTTAATATGTTTAGCACTACAGTAGAAGTCGCGAACAGCGTCGATTTTAAGGTGTGTCCGCCTACGAGACACGTGTATTCATGTTTGAGGAAAAATAGTGGAAATAAAGACGTTTATATGAGCCTTGTGAAGTGGTTTGTTGTTTAAATGATCAGCTGAGATGAATGTGTTCTCAGTTTTGTTGTCGACAGGCACTGAACGTACCGGACTTGGGACATCATAAAATAAAAAAACAGGGTTTCTGCAGCTTCTGTACTTTTTTAAAAGAGTTGTGTAGACGCAAGTTTTGAAAGTTTTAGACGCTAGATAGAAATCGACAATGGACAAAAACTTATTTTCATATATTCTTGACAGCCAGTGTCTGTAAGATTACGTGTATTGTAATATTACGTCTTTGTTGCCACAACCTACGCAATTTTTCCAAAGAAGTAAAAAGTTATTAAGTGAACCCTTCATTAAATTATATTATTGACTCAGTTTCTGTACAGCTACTTCTAGCTAAGTTTCAGGAATTACAATAAATTTATACGCTCTTTTTTTAGGAAAGAAGCGGCCAAGACCTTGCGCTTGGTACATTTTATGCTTATTTCTACATCAAAAGGTCATTGACCGCAATCCAAACAGTAAAGACATCTTGATTTAATTGACGGAAGTTCAGAGATAAACCATGGTGAAGTTACGATCATTTATAACGGCTATCAATCTAAATCTGACTTCACTGAAAATTACAAACAAACTAAAAGCATTTACTCTGCTGACGTATTTTTACCTAATAGCTGTCCAACTGCTGAGCATTCGTGTCTTCCAGAAGGTAATAGTCTTTTTAGTACACATTGATGCATGATAATTTCAGATATCTTATAGTGTCGGAATATAATAACGTTTTAATACATGTTTACTTAAATTAACGTTACGTTAGGTTCATATTTTCAACCGCAAAATGACACAGTTTCCCACTTGTGCAATATCTAATTTCCCATCATGAGTTTTCTAGGAATTTCCAGCAGCTTATAAAATTTAACATTACATAGTTTCAAATAACATGATTAGCTTTCTACTTCATACATATTTGCAATTGAATAGTTACTATGTGTACGAGTGAAAGATCTTCATGTAAGTTTAGATTATTAACTATCTGTGTACTTAATTTCCTCAAAACCCGTTCAGCAGTTTTGCCGTGATTGAGTAACAAACATCCAAACTGATTCTTCACTTGCGTATTCTGATCATCTTCAGACTAATCTTGGAACTGTGAATTAGCTTAGAAACATTCGATTAGATTAGATATAGTACATACTATGTATGTTTATCACAATAACGTGTACTTGTCACTATAAATATAAACAAAGTTTTGATAAATTACAACCAGTCATGCTTAAACATATTGCAAATCATTAAACATGATCGATTTAACTCGTACTATAAATCTGGCTAGCAGCGAAACATATTTTTATATAAAGCTAGAAATAAATATGTATATAGAGTGGAAATTAAGTTACTTAAAGACATGCCGTGTGCTGTTTGCAGTTTACGGTTTGCAGTTTGCGGTTTGCAATATACGGATTGCCGTCAACAGCAAGCAAGCCGTAGTTGTTAATGGTATGACGTTTACAGCTTTATTAAAGACTAGCTGATCCGCGCAACTTCGCTTGCGTCACATAAGAGAATCATAATTTCCCCCGTCTTTGTAACATTCTTCACTGGTACTCTGCTCATATTGGTCGTAGCGTGATGATATATAGCCTATAGCCTTCCTCGATAAATGGGTTATCTAACACTGAAAGATTTTTTCAAATCGGACCTGTAGTTCCCGAGATTAGCGCGTTCAAACAAACTCTTCAGCTTTATAATATTAGTATAGGTATGTTGTCTTCGACAGTCAATAGACGATTTTTGCTCACGTCTGTATTTTATCTGATGCAAAACTATTTATTTTTATTGTCTCTTCTAAATATTTTACAGAATAAAACGTTCTAAATTAGCAGCCACATACGTCTTTGTAGAAATGAAACCAGTTCTCTCCCTGTTTCTAAAAACACGTGCAAAATGTCCCTTTGTTATTCAAAGAAATGAATGAGGACGATGTTTTTGATTCGTCGTGGGATACCAACTTTAAATAATGTTGGTGTCACCTTGACCGTATGGTTACCAAAAATCAAAACGATGTTACATTAAGTATGAGCTCCAGCTGTTGACGTTTCATAAAAATATGGAATGAAATTACAATCTGTAATGATCCCAGAATAATTTCTTATGAGTACAGCAAAAAATCCAAACTTAAATGCCTTTGATGATTCTCAAAATCGTAGTTAGGGAACAGCTAGTTCAAAAGATCAAAATAAAAATAAATATTAAGAGTCCAGTTTAACAAAATGTTACTTTTAACTATGACAACCCAATAAGACACTGTCTGGAAGGTTAATCCAGTGAAAAGAGCTTGTTTGAAATTCTTGTTTTTGCATTTTTCAGCTTTTATCCACAAAAAGTTGTTTGTTTGTAAAACCTACCGCAACGAGTAGTTCTTATTGCATGATTTGTCTTTTAAAAGAAATACATTAAGGTGCAGTAATGAGTAACGTATTTGTAACTTTACCAAGTGATGACGTCACAAAGGGTATGGCAAACAGATAGGACTCATTAGTCACAGAAACGCCCACTAATATGATAATACTCGGAGTTAGTGAGTAAATACTGATGTATTTTATTATTGTTGTAGTATTTAAAATGTATTGTGAACAGTTGAAATGTAAAACAATGGGAGGAAATCTTCATATATACCTAATATTACGAAATGTGTTCCATTTAGTTAGTCTTAGGCTCTATCACTTCTGCCAGGTTACTTGACTTCAAATTTTTGCAAGTTTATATATTTTATGAAATCCATAATTCCCATCAAAAATCACGGTTCACTGCAATGAAAATAGACAGTAAGAAAGCTAAAATTATAGCTCACTCGGAAACCAGGAAGTAGATTAAATTGCAAAATATTATGAAATAAATAATATTTTGTCGGAACTAATATGCAAACCTACTTTCTGTATTTTCAAAAATCTGCCAAATGTATTTAAACTGTACTATTCTATCCAGTCACTCAATTAGGTCCTAAATATTCATAGTAGAGCGAATATTTCGTATGCGATTGATCAAGTTATTCGACAAATGTGAACCGCGTGACTTCGGACGGCTATTCGAGTTCCTTTCGCCCTTGGGCCTGATTATACTCATGGGTACCGAGGGATCGTAGTGTGCCCTTTCATTGATCATTCAGTCGTAATATTCATATTTAGGTGTACTTTTAAGCTGTTGTATTGTAATGCATATTTGTGAACAAGAATCAACGTTAAAATGTAGTCTGCCTTGGATTTACTTGACGTTTCGGCGCTGATTAAACATGAGATAAAGGGATGGTCCGTTTATCTTTTTTCTAAAAGAAACACTAACGCTTTTAGAACTAGCATTGAGTTATGAGGACTTTTACAAACATATGAATAAATAACAACCACTTAGTACAACCAGACCCGAAATAAGTATTTTTTGATATTTGAGCTGATTAGGGAATCGAACCCACTAACAATGCGCGAGTGGGAACGAGGTGACCACCAAAACCATTACGATATGGTCATCGTCATCACGCTTTTTTAATATATGATCAGCGACTATTCCTTTATATTTCACTAGGAGCTTTACTATTCAGACTTTCTCACTATACCTAATTAAGTAACAAAGGTTAAGTCCAATAGCCAGTTGCGCTCACCGGTCGGTAAACGATCTGTGGGTTAAGCAACCATTGGCGCGGTCAATACATAGATGGGTGACCGCATAGTGGTATTTGAACTGGGCGTATCCGTGCTTCGGAGGGCACGTTAAAAGTCGGTCCCGGTTGTTGTCTACTAAGATAACAGTCGTTAAGCCACGTCAAAGGCCTCTCGGGTGGCTTGAACAACTTTGACACCAGGTTGAACACTGACCATACGACAAACAAACAAACAGTCCAATAAAAATTATGTCATTACTAAAACTAACATCTAAGTACAATCATACTCTCGTCGTTACTGCATGTTGCATGTGTAATAATTGCGATGACGTACCACCAGATAATATGGTTTATTTATAGTGCCATGAGAACGATCGAAAGGATAAAGAACTTTGCAAGGATTTTTTTATTTATTTGTGTTGTCTGAGTGCAATTTCTTGGCACTTTTAAAATATTTTTTTGTTATTATTTTTATTGTATGGTTGGTGCTCAACCTAATGTCAAAGATCTTCATGCCGACCTAAAAATCTATCACACGGAGAAATCTTTTTTATATAGTTACATATTAACGAGTTTGAGATGCTCAGCTCAAGTACAACTATGCGGTCACCCATCCATATAACCGCGCTAGGGCTACTTAACCCACAAATTGTTTATCGACTGTTTACAGATCAGCTTTGAGCGCCTCAATTCAAGCGCTTTTTCTGAGTACTGTTACAAAACTTGCTAAATTTTTAGAAACTAACAGCTCGGTTGCTACTGGAAATAGTACCAGAGACTTCCAGGTCAGCAGTCGCACATATCAATTTGATTATAAAAGTAGTATAAAATTAGTCATATTGGTCACCCATCTAAAACCTGACCGCAGCAGTTTACTTAACCTTGATCATCCACAACACTTAAAATCTAAACAATTCACGTAACGAACCAACATAATAAGCTTTTAATCGTTAGAAGTAATATGTCAGAGTCGTGACCGTGCGTCATGATTGCATGGAATGTGCTATATTACCACATAGGTAATAGGTATAATCTAGATTTCTAGACCATGTGGGTGGTCTAGATCACGTAGTAATGGAGATAATTTTGCTTTAATGCCTGAATAGCCTGTGTTCAGCTTTTGAAAGTCAGGTTACCTGTCTAATCATTTATTGACTCACCAGTTGCTAAATGATTACTGATCAGTCAGTTGTTCTCTGCACAAAATTATTTCAATATCCTTAGGAAGTTACTTGATAGGCCTTCACTGCATGAAAAATATGTAGCTTTTCAGTCATTAGACAAACAGACAGACATGAAATTCGCATTTACATATAGATATGGATTAACTGAACAATCTCAATAACATTTTAACATATAATATGTAAAACGTTATTTTCAGCATTGAATATTTAAGAAAAATTGTTTCTGCGACACTCATTAGGGGCGCTGCTGATCAGATTTTCATACATTTTTCATACCTAGCTGGTTGTCGATACTCGATAGTAGTAGAAAATCGGTCTTCTGGCCTTTATGTTAACGTAAATAATCTATGAAAAACGCCGCAACAAAGCACGATAAACAATCACAATGTACCAATAAACGTATATAAACAATACTCTTTGTTACTCGACAGTCTTAGGTAAATCATTGAAGCCTGTGATTGCGTCATAATTGTCATCTTTGTGTTTACTGTATGCTATTAATATTGTGCAAGGGATACTGCATTGATTGTGAAGTATATTACTTTTGTTTTATGGTCAATGTACATATATGATTTTCATGAAAATTATGTAGGTATACTGATTATGAATTATCTTTTCTGGACAGTGCGTTAAGATCTACATGGTTTAGGTAGGAATATCCCTGGCAACTTCTTTGTGGCATGCTGAATAAAATGAAATGCTTTTAAAAGTTAGGTGAAAGAATTATCAAGCTGATGATAATTTCGGTTGACTTCAAGATTTTTCTATCTGTAATCGTTCAGTATAATTATTTAATCTATATTCGCGTTATTTGACATTTAAAACTGCTTAAAAGTATGAACGGTTGACCTGAGAGTAGATAGGATAGATGAAATCTTATACATTATAAGTGTGTAACTATACATTTTCACATACATAAGATTTCAGAAAAACCAAATCAAATAATATTTGCCTTATGTTACACAAAAAACGATCTCAAAAGCCTACGCCTCTGACAGACTGACACTGAAAAAAATCTGTCCACGACTTTCACTCCTCAAAAGTCTAGCTTCATATCTACCAGTACCTCGACTCTCTACTGAAATTATGTATGAAAATCTGATCAGCGCCGTTGACGGGTGTCGTAGGAAATATTAGGTCAGGGAAAAATTCTTTTCGCATTATAGTATGTATGAATAAACATGTAATAAAATCTCTTTGGCTTCATAAATCACAAATGAGTACACGGTTCATTAGATTTCTTTCAGTGAGCTCGTGAGGTACCAAAATATCGACCTCTTTTGTGTAGAGAAAAGATTTTATTACAAGTTCATACATACTATAATGCGAAAAGACTTTTTCCCCGACCTAATATTTTGGCAGAACATTCTAAATGTCAAAACTTCGATACTCGACAGTACCGACTGTAGAGAATCGCGTTACTGCTTATAGAAACACTCTTGTACCGTTATTGCGCAGCTTTGTGGGCGTGACCGACGATGTTTTTAACAAAGAAGGTCATAGCTAGGAAATTTAAATTACATAGATGCACCGGCAGCTGCCCGAGGCGGCCACGTAATAGCGTTTCGAGCAATGGTTTGTGTAATTATTTCCTATACCTAGTAGGTTCGTTATATGGTATATCTTTGGTATCGAGAGCTTGATATAAGTATACAATATAAAGGAGGAAATTATTTCTGCTGTGATTTAATCTTCAAAAAAATTTTGGCCTCCAATGTGCGATAGTAAGTAGAAAATCGTCTCTTTGGTTCCGTTATATGTTAATAAATAATTCTAGGAAGACTTTAGAGTTTATAATTTAAACATGCATGTATACAACTAAGAGAACAGACAGAAAATATTCACAGCTCTACCAATTACTACACTTCTTTATCATCACTTTATTGTTAAGTGCAATATTTGTAATAATTTGCAACTCAATTACAATTAATTCAACTTAACAACTTTCAACTTAGTTACAAAAACTATCACCAATTAGATAATTGCTGAGGTCTTCTCTAATGTCGTCTAAACGAAATAAGCCGCGTGACTCAATCTGACTGACGAAAATGGAGCGAATCGTTTTGACAATCATTCCTGACATACTTCCTGTCGTTGACCTTGAAATGGTACAGTTCACGTCTCTTTTACTGGTTTTAAGGTCATCAACATTTCAGGACAGGACAACACACTGTAATAGGTAAAAATCCTATGAAATTCCGTCTATCGAAAGAACGAGAAGGAAAATTGTGTACTCTATAAAAGACTAAGTTTTGAAAACAACAACTTATTTTCGCATTGAACTACTTCCAATTCAACACGTGTTAGGCCCATTGTCCTATTGTATAAAATATTTCTACAACATCTAGGTCAGCAATTCCACTCTTTATTTCGTTGCATGCAACCAAATTCGTCTGCAGTTCGTCTACCGTGTCACAGTGTGTTGGCACTCGGTAGAACGTACATCGTAGCACGATTGCGTCGTGAGGTGGGCGTGCGCACCACGCGAGCGACGCGTGCGCATGTGACGTCAGCGCCGCGCCCGCACCTCGGCGCTCCTCTACTGTTGACACCGTTGAGCCATGATTGAGATTATCTCTAGTGTTGTTTAGCTTTGCTGTTTATTTCACTCTTGTACTGAATATTTCAATGTTGAATCTGGTGTATCAGATTACAATCTTCTTCTTATTGAATGAAGAACGAAACGAACTAGTATAGAATCAGTAGATTACAGACTAGTGAAAATAATTGGAATCAAACAATACATTTAGTAACACTTTAATGCAGCGTTCTAGTTTGTTTGTAATCTAAGAGTTCGATTTGACACAAGCTAGAATCGGACTTTGATCAATTATTATTATAGATTTGATTCTTTCGAGAGTAAGCCACCTGATCGACATTATTATTAACTTTACTTGTAAAAAAAACTATCTAATCTTCACACAACAAAATCTGTTGTCACCTACGTTTTGGAACAGGATCTAGGTATAATACAGACAATAATCATTAAACAATACAATTTACAGCCTGATAAAGTACAATCAAATGACACTATTACAAAAGTGCAATGTTATAAGAAAATTCCCAATGACCAGCGAATTTCATCGATACATGTTGTATAGCAACAGTTATATAAAGCTGCACGAACGACCGGAGTGACCATGAGTGAACTATATCGAGTCACTCACTCACTAAATGGTACATGACCTAGTACTGACTCAGAGACTTCTACAATTTTGTGGTGACGCGGTGGTTCATGCCGAGTGTACGAATTAACTCTCTGACTAATGATTTTTTTGTCGTCATGCTTTCATGTTTTCACGTAATGCAGCAGTCTCGTTTTTCTCTTAAGCAATTTGTAATATTTCACGTTTTTTAGTGTTTTTCTCTACCCGAAATACAATCAATATACATATATTCTTTTAACCTATACTGTACCATTGTTGGGCAAAGGTCTCCCCCAAACTCCTACACCGGTCTCTATCATCAGCCATTTACTGCCATCCTGGAGACAGGTGTCAATCAGTAATACCCAAATGTAATATATAATTTTTTATAATTATAATCAAAGTATTTTGCCATGGATCCAAAGATACTGAGTTAGATTATTTTTTAGTAATTATTATAATAAGTGTTAATTCCAAATGTATTCATTACTGACTATAACCTCTCTTTGTTTATTCCACACCCTTTGCTTATATTATCACTGGTCTTATTACATTTTCTAGAATAACCAATGCAAAAAATCTCTAAATAAAGTACTTTGTCATATCATAAACAGTTTTTTAATAGCTCAGCAACAGTTGTCAATATTCAAGTCGTTTCAAACGGCTAAACCTTTCGACTCAAGGTCCAGACATGAGACAAGACTGATAATGTTATTTTTTCAATCTTATCTCTCCATATCTATATATGTCCTTCAGGAATGTTACTTACCAGTATTTTACACTGTTGCATTTCGTTCGTGGACTTTGTAGTTTGAAACGTGCGTTAGTTAAAAACAGTGGTTACCTTGAAACAGTTATAACTGGTGATCAGATTGTTCGAGAATTGTAACCTGTATAAAACGCGAATCGAGAAAATGACCCTTAAAGATGACTATCCAATGGATAGTATGACTATCTTCTGGATAGCATGACTATCTCAGAAATACAACAAAATTAATAAAATGAATTTATAATTAAAGTAGTCCATGATTCAAAATCTACCACTATCAAGACGACCACTTAGAAATTTCGAAAAGTGATTAACGTCCCGAGAATCGATATAAATATCATTAGACTTAATCAATACAAAAGTACCAAATGTAGAAATTAGCATTAAACTTTAGCTCTATGACATAGGTCTACCTATGACCACAACAAATTTTATTCAAAAACTGTCTGAAAATCATTCCTAGAATACAAGCCCTATAATTTTCCATCCTTGCATTACGTCTAGTTACAATCTGCACCAACTCGTCTGCTAAGGAGGAAAATAGACATTTAATGGATAATAGCAGGCGAGGAGCCAACGTGTCATATTTACTATCCATAAACTTAGCTTATTAGTGCATAATCTTGGCTCTTATGAATGTGGACATTTATACTCAAATTATTCCCGATAGTTAGAAGTCATGTGATAGTAAGGAGTAGTTTGAATGAGGAAGTGAATATTGCAGCAATCTCTTTTTACTTCATGTACTATCTAATGAGTGTTTGATATTTCAATTTAAGTGAAATAAATAGTTCTTACGGTATACGCTAAAGGCGCTGAATAACCTTTAATACAATCGATACGAGCGATTTCCTACCGAATTTGCAATGAAATTATAAATGTGTGGTATGTGAATCTCTAGACACGAATTCTAGGTCAAGAAAAATGCTATTGGGATTTTCCGCGAGGTAATTCTCAGTAGCGGTTAAAAGTTTGAATGTGTTCCAACCCTGTGAAAAACACAATTAGGAAAACCCAAGGCATGTTTATGGACAGCATGCATGGTTTATGGAAAAAATAATTTTCAATAAGATAGTAATTATAAGGTGTCGCACAACGGGGGCACGTTGGCTCAGGAGCCCGTGGCTAGTGGTTATTAAACCTGATGATTAATATACTATTTATCTAATAATAAGACAAGTCCCGTACCGTATGGCAAAATAACACTCTAGACCACATAAAAAAGAAGATCTGGACCCACCCAAATAAAAAAATTAACTGCACATTTTCGCCTCAATAGCCGCCACATGTGGTGAGTTCGAATCCTATGCTAAATATTTGTGTTGTGATGGGCAGAAGTATTTGTAATGAGCCTGGTTGTAAATTTATCGACATAAGTACGTATTTAGAAGTAAATAAGTACCTATGTTTATTAGTTATCAAGTTACCATAGTACAAGCTCTGCATATTTTGGAATCAGATGACCGTGTGTGAGTTGTCCAATCATATTTATGTATTAGACAAAACAAAACTTACCTATCACACAAAATGAATTGTTGATTAAAACAGGTCGATTCATATCTCCATTGGCCTAATAAGTGCCTACGTGACTACTTAACCATTATTACTAAACGTCATTAATACAAACCTGTATGTAATGACAGGAAAATTTTCCTGCCTTTGAAAATTGATGGGCGACATGACTGCAGCAACGTACGCTAGTTTTTATGATATATTACTTATATATATTGTTTGTAATTGTGGTTTATTGTTATAGGTTCTGCTCTTGACTTTGTTCGCGGCCATTTCTAGGTAAAAAATATAACTACTGTAACTTCACAATACAATATACTAATGTATTGTGAATTTACAGTATCTGCTGCTAAATCAATTTTGTATTTTTTGCTAGAAAAAGTAACCACGCATGTAACCAAACTCTCTTTATAATATTAGTACAAGGTTTTTCTATATTTGTTAATGTACTGAACCAAAGTAGTGGTATGAAAGTAGGATATGAAAAATATTTTTGTATAGATAGCCACATTAATGAAGAAGTCTTTGCTGTGCCCACATCCATAATTGTATATCATGTTCAGCATATTAGCGTCACGAAGGAACATAGTAACCAGCTTTTTCTGCAACTAGTTTGAGCAATATCTAAAGATGTTCTTATTACTTCCAGCTTCCTAATTTTACCTACCTGTTACAGAATTTCTGGCAATTGAATCTAAATCAGATGCGGAACTTTTGGCATCATAATCATAACAATTTTAATGTATATTCTGAGAAATAAACTAGTAGGTTGTTAATGTATCTATATAAGTATGTATTTAGAAGTATATAAGTATGTTTATCAGTTATTTGGTTACCATAGTACAAGCTCTGCTTAGTTTGGAATCAAATGACCGTGTGTGAGTTGTCCATTAATATTTATTTATTTTTTTTATTTATTATCACTTCACATAATATTCTTAGGTCCGTATATTAATAGACTGCTACCATCTCCGAAAAAAGAAACCCATTCCACATACTTACCTACTTTAATAGGTTTTAAAACGTGCTTTCAAACTGACACAAATCTATTATCTCTAGGATTCTAGCTTTATCTATTGGATCTCAAAGAACTTCGAAATCTGGAAAAGATCTTCAATTGAAAATACAACATTTTGATCTTTAATAAATCCTACTGATAAAAACATGGGAAAGGTTTCCACGCTTACGAACTCTAGTAAAAAATATAATAGTCGTTGCAGGTGGCCCAAACATACCATTCACAATACAGGAACAGATTATGAAATTGAATACTATCAAAAAATATCGAAAACCGTACGTGTAATTTTATAGTTGTTTCGTACACGAACCGAAGGCCGGTGTGTTTTTACATACAGTTTCAATGTAAACTACAGTTTGTAACGCGGAATTACGAATTTACAATCATTGTTCACGTTCCTACGATTGTGTAAATAATTTGTTTATAAATCTCTTCGAATTTAACAATTACTTTTATATACTTGGTCATTTGTTTCTTGAAGGACACTTTGACATCTTTCTTTTAAAAAGACAACTTTTGCAGGTTGAAATTTTAAAATGAAATGTCCGTACATAAAGTTATTTACAAGCACGTAAACATAATATTTATGTATTTTAATGATGTAGAGTAATTGCATCTTACTAGCGTCTGAGAACAAGCCTTATGAAATCTGTCATTATTTTGTCTGGAGTAGTGACCGGAATAGCAAAGAAAATTTCGATAAAACTGTAGCTGAAAATACTGTTGTTGAGAAAGGTATATGATATATCAACAAAACTAGGACAATGATAAAGAAAGTGATAAAAAGTGGTGTAGTTTATAAATTATTTAAATTGATGTATCCTTGAAAGTTTCAGTCAAAACAGGATAACCAAAATCTTATTTGATTCCGTGTTTAACACCTTATTCAATTGATTTATTTCCTCATTCAGATAAAAAGGTACACAATCATTTGAAAGTCCATTGTTATTGTTTTGAAATGGAAATGCTCTTTTCTTCATGTCTGCTGACCAAGGTTGGGGTTTCCTTTACCTTGAAGGTCTGAAGGTTGTTTCCTGTACCCTTTGGCCTACACCTTTGACATGTATTTACTTTATTTCTATTACTTCCAGGTTATCTACTGTCAGCATAATTAATTACTTAATTACTAATTGAATTTTAATCGGATTCTCATTCAAGTCTTTTGAAAATCATGGTCTGATTCATTGCTATTGGGAATGTCGTATTACTTCATTCAGTAATTTACTTGTGTAATTGTTTATTTATTTCCTTATTTAGTCTAGATCTGTTGCGTGAGAAATATTGTCTCTAAGAGCTCTTTGATTATCATAATTCTTATATTTATTAGTTTATTGCACTACAAGTCTATCTCTTGCATAATTTCATTCATCATTTAGGTTTCCAGTTTCAAACGTATTGTAACCTTTTAAAACCAGTATTGTATCTGTCATAGTTTCTTTTGCTTTGTTGTCATGTCTTACTCATACAAGTATTATTGGTTGTGTGGGAATATTGTCTGTAGTCAGTTGTTAGTCCAGTTCAGTTGTTTTAAGTGTGCCCGTGCAATCCGCACTGAGCACTGAACAACCGCGACGCTCGCTTTTATACCCTCGGTGCGCGCTGATAAGACTTATATTTACATTCCGATAACACATCGTTTACATTACAGTTTTTTGTTCCTGCGTTGATAATGATAATATAATTCAGTGGGAGTAAAATTGAATGCTTAATATGGCTTAATGGACTTGAAATTTCACCGCACGAATTCTCGAAACGACGGTGACGTAAAACAATAGTTGGAGGTGCGTGCTGACCAAAAAAAAACGACAACACGGCCGGTAAACTTACGCAAAGCGAACGGAAAACTACGGCTTCACGCTTCACTATCGTATTAGAAGAGTGGGGTTCCTTATTTTGTGGGGGTTAAGGTTGTTTATCGTGTGGAGGAGTCGGTCGGCATTGTTTTGACGGTGGAGTGACGCGGCTGACGTCAGCGCGCACGCGAGCGCCGCGTGCTCCTCGCCTGACGCGCCCACCACGCACTCTCATCGAAACAAACCTATTTTCATCATCGTTCGCGGTATTTTACGTTTACTTTTTACTCGTAATGGAGGCTTGTTCTGTGAATTAGTGACATTGAAATGATAATGTAGATGTAATATGAATTTTGCGAGTTCTTTGAAACAATATACAATAACAAAGAGCTTTTAATCTTTTGGTAATAAATAATGTATTCTAGGAATTTATAACAATCTAGAAAATCATATGAAATGAATTGAAAGTTCAATCAAAAATGGCTTTAGCAGACCTGTGAAACCTTTGGCTTTACATCGACAAAACACAAAAAAATCACAAAGATTTTCACCAAACTTTTAATGCTCCCTATTATAAGCCTACTGACATAAAAACTACAATTACAAATTTATTTTAAACAGTACTATTTTAAAGCTAGCTAATTTCTAGGCTAGGAACAAGAACATTTTATTAGCAAACACGATGAATGCTGCGGGGCGTGTCAGTAACGTTGTCAACGTCGTTCTTTGTGACTAGGGTTGCCAGATCCAGGCCGATCATTCCCTGGACACTTCTAGGATCACGAACGGAATTTCCTGAATATTTCTGGGGCCCTGAACGAAATCAGAGTTTTGGTCTCCGGTCCGAGACTATGCTAAGTAGGAATGACTAAAAAAACTTAGTATCGTAACTTTGTAAAAAACTAGTATTTCTTCATTCCCGGACAGGAAATAAAAATTACTGGACACGGGACAACAAAATATCCCGGGACAAACCCGGGCATCTGGCAACCCTGCTTGTGACTAACACACGATAGGTACGTGGCAGCTGTAGGCATCACAGATAGATATAATCTGTTTACTTGTCTCTGTAGATAGAGATACTTACCTATCTTCTTTATTTTGAGTGTTTTAGAATAATGTTATGATGATGCTCTGATATTATGGAAGACACTACGCAGACACTACGTCCAGATGGTCGGAAGTTCGATTTCCACACGAAATAAATCTTTGTGTGAGCCTTAAGTAATTCAATGTTGCGTGAAATCGTTACTAATTTTCTATTACAGTAGCTTCTGCCCGCGACTTCGTCCGCATCAAAAGAATTTTCCTGGTAAAAAGTATTCTATAGGTATGTCAATCCGGGTTGGAATCTATCTGTGCACAAAATTTCGTCCAAATCCGTCCTTGTTCTTTTTGTGAAAGAGTAACAAACACACATACTTATATCCTCACTTTTCGCAATTAATATATTAATAGAATTGTTAAGTTTTAGTGCAGGGGGTGAATTTTAACTATGTATAATTATGATTCGAATATAAAATGAATCATTTTGAGTCAATATACTTGCATAAGACTGTAGTTTACTGTCAAGAATAGATGACTCACTTCCGCTTCAGGCTTAGAGATTAGTTCATTGATATATCAAATTGAAAATCACATCAAAGATATCCATAGATCATGATGCTGAGATACTGTTATCAATCAATGAGTAATATCCTTAAAACACGTGTGGATTACTCATAAATTCCTGTGCTCAGTAGCTCTCTCCTTTAGCTAGCTTAGCCTCTCTTCCGCTATGTTAGAGTCGACATCCAGTCTCACTGGTGGCAGCTGAGTACCAGTATTTTACATGGAGCAACTGCCTATCGGACCTCCACAACCCAGTCACCTGGATTATAACACGATACCTTCTGTAAGACTGGTTGTCAGACTTTCAAGCTTCTGATTACTGGTAAAGACAGTCAAAACCGTCCGAGTGTCCTTAACTAGATCTATGATCATGTAAATGTCTGTGTAACGGATAGTTATTAACTCCATCAAGTTTATAAGACTGCAAAAGTTAACTTTACACTCACAATGTATGTATGTCTTGTAAATTTTGTATGTATTGTAAAATTACATCTACGAATGTATAAAGTTTTGTTTATTAACCGTTAAACACGTATGAGTAATAAGATACGGAAGTTTTCCCGACGTTTCTTGTAAACTATACCGAGTTGGCTAACGTTTGTTAGTTTTACAAACATACAAAAATCAACTTTATGAAAGTAGCATATGATATATTTTTAAATAACAGGATTCACAACCCTGACATGCCTGTAACAAATTCTTCCTATTTTTATCTTTATGACTAAGGAAATAAAAGTTATATTTGTGTAGAAGATTTCTTTGTAACTGATTTGGTAGTCCGTCCTTTAACCTAAGGTCACTTAGGTTCTACTATGGTCCATGATCATAATAAGGAACAATAAACGGTTGCTATGTAGGAAAATCCTTGACTTTGTTATTCGCGAAATTAAGAATAGATGGGTAAATATTATTGTAGAGATAAGCAGGCTCGTGCAGACAGATAAAAAAACATTGTTATTTACTAAAAATAGTTCTAGAATGGAATTTTGCAAACATACCTGAAGGTGTAAGCATATTTGTGCACTACTGTCCAGCTAATAGAGGCAATCCACGCATTTTAGGGACCATCAAAAATAAGCATTATTTTTAAAACTGCTATAGTAATTTAAATAACTAAGTCTTTACACAAAAGATATCTTACTTTAAAAAAAATCATACCTACATATTAATATGTATATTGGACTCAACAACGAAAAACATATCTAGGACACACTAATTGAAACATTCTGAACATAGAACAAGCTTAGACAAACTAAAAGTTAACAAAAAAATTGGATGCATCCAATTTTTCATTCATTTCATTAATTTTCTTATAAATTCCGTGATGAATAATACCTTTAAAACTTTCACGTAGAATAATCATTATATCAGGGGAATTAACACTAATGCATTTTACCTTGGCATGTCTGGAGGAAACCCCGACCGGAAAGTCCACAATGTCAAAGTCAGGTTTTATACCATCAAAATATCCAGGCGCAATCGAAACCAGTCTCGCTATAAGGAAAACCGCATTTTTTTTGCGCACACCTCTATTGCACAATATAAACGTTATAACCACGACTAGTATTAATATTTTCTTGTAAATAAATTCAACCCAAAAATGTCCCATTGCTGGGCAAGGATCTCCTCTCTAATGAGGGAGGGATGAGTCCACCACGCTGGCCTAGTGCGGGTTGGGGTCAGTTGAGGAATATGCATACCTTCAAGAACTTTTCTTATGAGGGAGGGGTTAGGTCTTGAGTAAACCACTCTGGTGTAGCGTGAGTTGGGGACTTTATATACCTTCAAGAACTGTTCTAAAGAACTATCCAGTTGCATCACAATGTTTTCCTTCACCTTTGTAACAAATGATAATTATTCCTAATACACATATAACTTCGACAAGTCATTGGTTGCCTCGGGTTCGAACCTTCAACTACTTGGGAAGTACCAACTTATACCACTCGGCTATCACTGCTCTACACATATTGCACAATATAAATGTTAAAACCGCAACTTTTATTTTGTTAATACATTAGTATCTTAGTATTAATATTTTCAATTACTTTAGTTAAAAAGATTCAGAGCAATGTCATTTTTTAAGTGGAAGCCATCTTTTTACAATTTACCCAATTATTTAATCCACGGCCAAGAAAGTTCAAATTTTTCCGGACTCTGGATTTTCCGGTTTAAATCTCCAGTTAATCTTAGCTTATAAAAATATAATAGAAATAAAAAGGTCATGGATGTTCTATTATATGCTTTTATTTCACAATATCCAAGAAATCTGAAATGTCAATAACAAAATACAATTAGATGAAAACAATATTAGTAATTATAAATTGTATTTTAGTTGTATGCAACTGCGTATACCGTGTTCTTTTCAGGAACAGACAGATCTGAGATAAAACTAACATTCCATAAAGTTTCCAATTTTTGTACTTTGTGATACCTAACACCAAAGTCCTTTAACCCGCCCGAAGGCTTTAACTTGATATCAACTTAAACTCTCCGACTAATAAACGTGGTGTAAGCTCTGATTAGTTATACAGTGTTTTGTCACTTTCAATCAATATTGAAATTGTATAAGAGTAAAAATGACAAAACACTATATACCAACCTACATACGTTTATTAATAAGATAGTAACTCAATAACGTCTAAACCTTGCACTGAAGCCTTACATCGCCACAATTTTCCACTCCAAAGATACATATAAAATAATATTTCACGACCTTAAAGTCAATCTTACTGGTTTCCTAATTTCTAAATACATATTTGATAGAATATCGTGATTCGTGACTAACAAGTATCGTACTAATGTTTTGTGTAAACTGAAAACTGGTAAGATCTGCCGATTTGAAATAATACGTGACTTTGACGGATCTTAAGAATAAACTGTGAATAAAAATAATTCATATTGATTTTTAAATGGAGTTTGAAATCTTCTAGGGTCCAGATTTTTGTGTTCTAATAGAAGATTGGTCGTCAAAGTACTAAATAATAACTTATTAAAATAAAATCTAGTGTATTTAAAAACCATACAGCCAAAAATATGTTTGGGTAAAATATTGATATTTTATCAAATTTAATTTTTCTACATTTAAAATTAGTCACGAACTATTAAATTTTGCAATAGGAGGACTCTGCTGAGTTTGTGACCTACGGTAACCTGTGCCGAAACGTCAAGTAAATAAGCAAACTTTTTCATGTTATTAAGTAAAATAACATGAAAAGGTAAAATAAAATGCAAAATCGCGTAAAATCTAGAGTAATACATATATTATCATTCATGCAACAAAAAGTTTAAAAGACAAATATTGAAGCAGACATACAATTTAAGAATTTACTAGTAGTAAACAAGTCTATGATTTTTTTCCATTACGTTACATGACTAACTATTCTACGAACATGACTATCGCTAGTTGACTAGTACACAGGTTCGGCTTAGTTACAAAAACAGGTGACTCAATATACCTAATAGTTTTGTTGTTAGCAACAAAATGTTGACGTTTGTTTGTTTACTGTAAACATGTTTAAGCTTGTTTACAAGGCATACCAAGTCGTAAACTGCTTTGAAGACGATACTATAAATTAATTTGAATTTGATTATGTGATACAGCTGGTGATATAAGATGTTTATAAATCTAGATCACGATTTTTATATAAAATCGCACTTTTATCTGTGGTAGAGACTAAAGAACGTTTAATATCGCTGCTATTCCCTACAAACTTATTTTGGGACATTCGCGTGCATACATCTCGGTAATTGCGAGTACAATACTCGTACTATTATTATTCTGCTAACCTTTTCGTAGCCATAATCTTCTAATATATAAAATTCTCGCGTCACAGTTTTCGTTGCCATACTCCTCCGAAACGGCTTGACCGATTTTGATGAAATTTTGTGAGCATATTGAGTAGGTCTGAGAATCGGCCAACATCGATTTTTCACACTCGTCAGTGACACTATTTTTTTTATTTTTATTTATATGGCAAAACAACGTTGCCGGGTCAGCTAGTATATTAAATGTCTCTCTTTGTGCGTACGTAGTATACTCATTATGAAAAAATGTATGGATGTGAGTGAGGCAAAGGAGGTGTGTATGGATCGTACTAAGTGGCGTACTTTGGTCTCTGCCTACCCTTTTAGGAAAAAGGTGAGTATGTATGTCTCTGAAAAGTATCTTCCGACATTTAAATCTATACTAATATTATAAAACTGAAGAGTTTGTTTGTTTGTTTGTTTGTTTCAACGCGCTTATCTCAGGAATAGGCTATATATCATCACGCTACGACCAATATTAGCAGTTAAAAAATGTTACAAGAACGGGGAAAACTTTGACCCATTCTCTCTTATGTGGCGGAAGCGAAGTTGCGCGAGTCAGCTAGTTTTATCTATTTTCGAATCAATCTATCTACGCGGCTACGTATAAAATATGTGAGTAGTGTCTCGCAAAGCACATGTTTACAACGCATCGTATTTGAATATTAATAAACCATTACTTGTCCACTCATTGTCTATACAAAAAGTCGTTTGCCGTGACATTGATTTGCAGATAGAAGGAAAACTGCAAATATTTTTGCTTTTACAAAAAATTTGTTAAAAACACCTTGATTGTTCGAACAAAACGTTACTACAGAATCCTGTAAATAATAATTAATATCACGGGAAAACTGTACCACGGGTTAACTGGTAACCAGACCCAGAGTAAATGGATGCTTTTGCTTATCACACAAATATTTATCCTGGCTGGGATTCGAACCCACCACTTGCTACACATAGAATATTGTGGCAAGGCGATCACGTTACCCATTGCACCAAAAGTTCAGTGTTGAAGAAAGATTTGAAATCTCCAGAACATACAAACAAACTTAAAGGAATGTACTAAAAGGACCGATTTCACGCTATTTATAACTAAAGCGTGAGATGACTGACCCGCCTCCTTCTCACAACTCGTTCCAATAAGGTTTGCCGGTCACAATGTGACGTCACTCTGCGTCTGGCGAGATAGCACGTAGCAATTTAACTTTACGAGTCTGAACATAGCAACAAATAAAAACAATACGTTTTCTTCCTCTTATACTAAAAGCCAACTCCCGCACTAAGAATTGCTCTTGGGCCACGGGGACATTTACAAACATACATACAACGGACATAAAAGTACAACCAGACCCGAAACTAGAATTTATGGGTCGCTCAACAATTGCTCCGTGTGGGAATCGAACCCGACCTCCTGATACAATGATAATGGCATGGCGACTGCGCTACGGAGGTCGTCAATTTCACATTTGGTGCTGTTTGCTAGTTTTCTTTGATCTATTTTTTTTTTTGTCAGAATATGGCTTCAAGCGGCACTGAAACTAGAGAAAAATATAAGAAATGAAGACAAAGAGTACCGCTGACGAAGAAAGGAGAGACAACCAAAGAACTTCGTCATTGTTACATCTCCGTCACCTAGTTTGCCTGAGTCTTTAGTATTTGTGTGTCATCTTCTGCGCAATAACTTGTTGCTATATTCAAAAACAAAGTAAAATAATGCGTACTTATACAAAACAGGTGAATAGAGGAGGGTGTGTCATCGGCAAACTTCCAGTGGAAGACCTTACACATACTTGATTTTCAACATAATGTTCAAGTCGTGATTCATACAATACTCTTTGTTATTGTGTGCTAATTACAGCATGAGTGTTGCCAAATGATTTTAAATCGACGCATTTAATCGTTTTTAGGTATTTGTAATTCAAATTCCTATCAAACAGTCATGTAGCAGTATTAGAATTGTTTAACTCGGTTTGGATTAGAGCAAAATTATCATTCTTTGAGATTTTAAAGGTCACAGAAGTATGAAAAGTTACAGGAAATCTTAGTTTATAACAAAATAGAATTTTTATCTTTATAATTAATACATTATAAAATAGGTAGTATGAAGTGATGTAAGTATGACTACCGACTCAAGTCAGTTTTATATACTCATTGCACATGTAAGTAATAAAAATAATATGAATGCCACATGATTGTCAACCGTCGCGCGTCGTGAAACTGCTTCTGTCGTCTGGGTGGTACTGTATACGACTGACTTTATGCGGCATAGGCTTGCTCCCTATTACATGGGGCTAACAATCCTTGTAAGAGCCAAGACACGAGTGTTTTTCGTACACCTTCGATTATGATAGGCACGATGTTATGTATGAATAAATTAATGAATTGTCGTCATTGTGGTGACGAATTCACAGAAATTGTTAAAGGAAAATTGCGATACCAGGAATATTTTCTGATATTATTTTTATTTATTGTTTTGTGCTTGTCTCTATGTAGTACCAGTTTAGTGACGTACTCTTTGTTAGGTGTAGAGTCCAATTAACTGTCAATTTAAATCATTAGTACTAAGGATAATATATTAAAATCTAATATATAAATGATAATACATACTATAATTACATGGTTATAAAATATATGAGATATTGTTCCCCTATGGAAGGACTTAAGGCGTAAGATGCTATACACGTCACTCCATTGCAAGACATGACATGACAGTCATGCTAAGAATCATGTTTAGAATTTTAATATCAACCTTGATGACCTTTGTATAAATAATAACATATGTAGGTAGGATACGTGCGTTTGCTATACCCCAAATAAATAACGTTTAACTTATCTATAGGGAGGTATTGTCAAAAGGTTAAAGCAAAAAGTTAGCTAGCTTGACTTCAAAAATTATTCACTCATTTAGAGCCAGTTTCACAGTCTGTAAATCAGTCAGCCCGTGACCACAGTCAATGTCATTCGGTTTAAAAGTCAAGAAAACAAATAAGGTATCATAATCAATCGCGTTTAAAACTCGTTGCATTATTATATTATTTGTAAATAAGTTTCAGAAAAGCCATCTACTTAGTATGGTGACGGAAAGTCTATGATAGTGTTCAGAACTGGTGAAACCGGGTATTTGTCTGCTTTTCATATTAGAAAATCTGATTCATTTGTACATTATATACCTATATTAACTAAAACCTACCCAACACATATTAGTGCGCCCTGAAGAATACTGAAAGCAGCCATTATATAAGTGAAACAGGTCATTATTATTTCCAATATTAATATTCGTTGTAATCGTAATCTACTTGACCGACCCAATGTCATAACTTGAAAACAAAGGAAGCTCGTGTAAGACATAACAAAAATAAGAGAAAATAAAAATAAATCTATAAATAGTCACAATAACTACTCTACGTGTGATATCGAGAAAAGTAAACAAAAAAGTAACTGCGCACTATGGTTGAAAATCAAGTCCAACGAGTTTGGACAACTTGTCTATGATTCATAGAACTTGATACTCTATTTACTATGATAAAATTGTTACTCATATTGAAATAAAGCTGTCCGTTTGTTGTATTTTTTTATTAAATTCAATTTTATTATTCAGCGATTTGCAAAACTGTGGATTTTAGTGTATGTCTATGTTTCTAATTATATTATCAATTATTTTATTGCTTTAAAATAATTAAGACATATGTATTTATCTCATCAACAGCGTAACCCTTCTTCCAACTAAGTATGTTGAAGTCGGCTCCCAGTCTCACCGGATGTAGTAAAATACCAGTATTTTACATAGGTACGTATGGCATACATATTTAAAACATGCATAACTTTTGCTTAGCCGAATGAAATTGAAAAACCAAATAAGTATTATATAGTTATTTGACTACAAATAGTATTTACTTACTTACTTTTAAATTAAATGCCTATAAAAATACCTATACATATATATCCCTAGAACTTAGTTTTAGTTGGATATTTTTTTTTATAGATAGGTATATCCGGGAACTAAATAGATTAAAAATTAATTGTGATACGTATTCATTTCTTTTCATTAGTATTAGTTTCTACGTCGTATTTAATACGCAGTGCTCTATGTAAATGAGGTAACCTACATGCGATAGCTATGTAAAAAACACACGGCTTTGTTTATGGTATGTTGTGACGCCGCGCCGATTTTGTAATTTATAGCTCGAAATATTTTGCGTATGTTTTTTAATATTTGTAGTAACGGATTCTCATTTAAGACTAGTTGGAGATATTTCCATATTGTTTTTGTATTGATTAAGGACCGTATGTTTAATTAAGCGTCTGGTTATTGCTGTTTAAAAAAATCTTAATTATTTTTTTTATTTAATTTCGATTACAGTTACCTACATATAATTATATTTATCAAATATTCTTCATCGAAATTATTTGTTAATTTACAAAAAAATCTTAATTAGACATACTTTTTTTTATTACACAATGTCATAATGTCAGATTAAAACAATCACAGATAAAAAAAACGCGCCAAAATACCATCTGGCAACAACACTGCCAAGAATTCAAATTTGGAACGCGAGACGCATCGAACACATCAACAGGGCGTGGTCCTACTGGGGCAAGGCGCTAAACTGCCACCAGCCAGTTTATCATTGACCTATCATTGTGAGAACTAAATACCAGCTTTCGTTTATTTTACTAGAAAGATGAGAGGTCACGTTAGATTGGTGAACTCGAGTAGAGGCGCTAAAGTGCGCCAGACGGCCAGTTTAACGTAGAACTGTTATTGTTCGGTATGAATGCGCGTTTTGGTCCGTGTTATTAGGTTTAAAGGGGGGTGTGGTAGGTCAGCTTACGTTGGTGAGTCAGTGAGTCTATTTTTAAGTCGTCGTGCGGCCGCCACGCGTTCCCCTCGTGGCTTTGTTTTGCTCAGATAACAACGTTGTAATACCGATCGCGGTTCTCACATATTTACATCGTGTACGTTTTATTGTTTCGCACTTATCTCTGTAACTATGTGTACTGGCGTTTTCCAATTATTTAATAGTAATTTTGTTTCAGTTAATTAGACTTTCGATAAGGTTCGGGTCAATTACTTTTTTTGAATGTTTTATTCAATAGATGGTTAATTCGGTTTTTATCTTTATCGTGTGCAAAATAGAGTCTAAAGATACAGGTGATAAGGAAATCTGATTGCACCATATTAGAATTTATTATACAATTTTTCATTGAAAACCGTTACACGGAAATTCAAACGATTTTTTTTTTATTGACATAGAGTGGGGATAGATTTAACCCTTTTACAATAAATAAAAGCCTACAAGTAAAAAAAAAATTAAAGCAGTTTTCAAATATCCCGAAATTTCTACAAACTCTTAATATTTAAATAGGTTCAAGGTATATTGATATGGTCTCACACAACAGCTGTAATTATTTTTATCTTGTACTATTAAAGTGACATAAACACACAGACTAAATAGTAAACAACACGCAACAATAAATTTATATCTAAATATAAAACTAGAGGTCAACCCTAAAAAGGGCATATCATATTAAAAACGAGCTTCTGCCCGCGACTTAGACCGCGTAAAAGACTAAAAAGTATCCTAACTTTTAATCCATGTTATAAACTACCTGTATACCAAATTTCACCAAAATCGGTTCAGTAGTTTTAACATAATTTAGAAACAAACATTCATCCGTACATCCGAACTCTCGCATTTCTAATGTTGGTAAAATTGTGTTGCGTTAGTTTTATTCGCATCTAAATAACACATGTTATTGTAAAATATAACCTTGTACAACATCCTGAAACTGAAAGTAATAAACTAACAATAATTTATATGTTATAAAACACCTGTAACGTAATAAACATTACGAGATTCTACATAAGAAAACATTATGTTACTACCTATTATAAATGTGAATATAACTCTGTCTGTTTGTATGTTGCGCTTTAACGCAGGAACGGCTGTACAGATTAAACTAAATATTGCTGAGATAGTATATCATATCAAAAGGAACTCTGCTGACGTCTGTCAGGCGGACCGCGGAGTTTAAGTAATCCTAAGTTAAAGGGTCCCGTTTTTTCTCTTTCGGCACGGAACCCTAAAAAGAATGAACTAAAGGCAGGTCGCTAGTTTCAGTATAATGTAATGCCACATACTAACTACTATTTATTTTTCTTCTTAACAAGGAGCTTAATACCTTTTACAAAATTTTACATTGACATCAAAACTACAATGACAATGCAATATTTTTCTTTACTAAATGAAAAACAGTCTTCCCAGGCGTCCTTAGCCGGTGACGATCTGCCACCGACTGACGACTTGCTAGCTAAGAACCCCCCACGATACCTACCACACCGATACGAGTCACCAATCACGAAAGACCTCCCTACCTCCCCGCTGTAAGATAAAACTAGGCGATAAAGGAGATTCTGGTTGAAACTCAGGGGTCTAACTCCACTGGTTTGTGTTCCTGATAAGGCGCTTACGCAAATGCCTCCACCACAACCAGATATAAAATGTCAACAATGATAAAATGTCTGCCAGTCGAGTCGGGGTCATGCTACTGTTTGTATTTTGTGTTGATATACTTATGATCTTTATGTTCCTTGATAATTAAGTTTGCAATCTAAATATGGCAAAATAAACAGTATTTTAAACTGATTCTGTTGTTTTTAAACTAGCGGATACATGATTTTTGGCCTATTTTTTATATGAACACTCTCACCTGTACTAAAAGCATAAATATGCACTTTGAATTACTGCTTAAAGACTTTCAGGTGTCATGATATTTCCTTCAGCATCTATAAAAAAGTCACATAATAATAAAAAAAACACAAACTCTCAAAGATAGTAGAAACAAATCTGTCAAATAAGCAGGTATATAGTCTATGGGTTACCACAGATTATACACAATACATAACCTATAAAATTCTTCAACGGTTTTCCTTCTACACAGGCTTTTGACATCAAAACATAATAAACCCAAATATGTATATTATTTGCAGGAACTATCTTTATGTTATATTTAAATTAAACATTTCGCGATAACTTCACGAACTTTTTATCTTATCTTATCTTACCTCGCGGTGTGGTAAAACATGTAGGAAACTTTCAGAAAAAGTATTTTTTTGCATTTCATCGTTATAACATAGATTCATAATATCACGCTTGTTACACCCAAAGGTTTAGGCAGAGATGTTTGGAATACACCCGCATTTTAATGTCCCACATGACGAGGCAATAGGCTTGCCCTACTTAGGACTCTCATGTAAATAATAAGTGTATGTATCACGGATGTTATACCCGAAGTTTGTTGAAGAGTTATACGAAATACTCCCACATTTCGCCATTAACAATGTTAGTCCAACATGGGACTAACATTTGGCAATAGGCTTGCCCTTTTACATAGGACTCTCATGTAATAGGGGGCGAGCATATTGCCATCTACCGGGCACATTTATCTTTATTGTTGCAGTATTTTGAAACTATAGTAAAGATTTATTTTTAAACTTTATCGGGGTCTTAATTGGCAGATTCATTGAATGACTTTACACAATTTATAGAAGCTATACTTTTGATTACATTTTTTAATTGGAACGTAATTTTACCTATCATATACGTTTGCCCTATTGTCCCCTCTCTTATTCCGAGATGAGACATGTGGCAAACAGTGATACGGTAATAAGTCTGGTTAATTAATTTGTAGGATATCTGATGTTCTCGAAATAATAAATGTAAGTACCATTTTTTACGGCATTGATTTAAACAAAATGCGCAAATATATTACGAAACTCCAATAAACACTTTCAGTAAAACGGATGTTTTCAAGTTCATAACAAAAACAATCGTATTAAAAAATAATAAATATCAACGACACACCCAGTGGAATGACGTCAGCGGGTTACATACCTCTTTTGTGAGAACTTTGTCACGAGATGCTTATTCCTGGCCGGTTGATCTCATTTAAAAAAAATAATGTTGAATTTCGAAGTTGGGGTTCGCGCACTAAATTTTACTTTTTCAAGTGTGTCGTTTTTAAAGAAAATTGTGTCAAATTAGAAACTTAATAATTATGAAAGTTATAGAATTTGTTTGGATGACAAATTAAAACAGTCTGTGAATAAAATGTTTCGAATATTAAAATTAATATCAAAAACAAAATCCAGTCATAACAACAACAACATTCGATTTTTCAAAATACATTCTGTATTCAAAACTTTCTCAAGATCAACACATACTATTTGGTCGGTATTTTTGAGCCACAGTTCAACCGGCCCATTAGCTCAGTTGGTTAGAGCGTCGTGCTAATAACGCGAAGGTCGCGGGTTCGATCCCCTCATGGGCCACAAACTCTTTTGGACAATTTATACTTATTTTTGATAATGTTAGAATATTTTTCAGCATTATTTTCTTTAATAGAGTATCTCTTGTTTGCCACAGACTTACATCAGCTTGACTTATTACGTATGATTATGACGCATCGTAGTTACTGCTTATAAATTACTATTTATTGTTGAACAATGGATTTATACTGTATTTATAAAGGCAGATAAAGACCCATCCGTAATTACTAACAGTTGTTGTCTAAAATGGTGAAACAAAACGACTTCATATAATTTACTAAACAACATCTGTGATTGTGATTTTTTCCTAAAATAACTGTAGGAGTACTTCTCATTATAAAAAGTTATGGGAGTCCAAATACCAAGGCATCAAACTTACAATCAAGGCTTATCAGGAGGTCGTCGATTCGAATCCCAGTTCGTTACCTTTACCAGAGAAGATAACGATTGGCTAATACTGTGTATCCCATAACACCAAATAACAAAAACAAGAGCGACTTCATCGACACACTCTAAACACTCAAGAAACTGTGTACTGAGTAAGAACTAAAACTCTACATTTTACTCTACTACCATAATTTATAACCAATTCACCACACCCACAAAAAGATCTTAAGGGTTTCTACATCTCTGAATTTTAAACATTTCCCTATAAAACGACCACACAATCAAAAAAACTCTTAACCTCACAAAACCCTTTCAAGAACCAACTGTGCAAAATCACACAGTTGCACAGTACGCCCATTATAACCGGTTGCAACCGGTTCACTATCTCATGTCGTGAACCGAGCGGCCCACGCGCACGGTAAACAGAGATATACTGGTACATTGCGTTATACGGAATAGACCTCACGTCACGGGTTATCTGACTATTTGATTGAAAGTCACCTATTAAATGTGGGGGTTTTAAGGTATTTTTAATTAATTAACGTTTATTTAGGTAATAAAATAGCTGGAGAAAAATAGGATGGTTGTACTTAACTTTTGTAATTTTTTGGCTGTTTTTTTTTGTTGATCGAATGGTTAGTAGTCAACCTAGTGTCAAAGTTTTTCAAGTCGCTTGGCGATTGACATGGCTTAACGACTGTTAATCCTAATCCACAATAACAAGGACCGACTTTTGACTGCCCTCCGATACACGTAGACGCTCAGTTTAAATACCACTCTGCGGTCACCCATCACGATCGTTTACATATGGCTATGATTATTATGAGTTTCGGTTGAGGTTACTCTATACAAAATCTTGTGTTTATTTTATAAACTGAAATAGATTTTAAACTGAAATATTGTTTGCTTTTTGTCTTGTCATTGAACGTCAGTCGTCTATTTAGTTGTTCTGTATGACACTTTGTGACCTTAAAAAATACCTTTCCCCAAAGATACTTTTCTGATGCAAAGAATTTTCAACAGCTTTTTAATGTTTAATAGTTGAATTTAATTATAAAGGAGTTAAAGGTATAGTTGTAGAAGAAACCAGGCGCATTAAGGAGGAGCATCAAATTAATTGTTTCAAATTAAAACTGAAATTGCTCACAGACAGGCTTAACGAGGCTGGAAAAAATACACCTTAAATTAATGAAAATATGACAGTAGTAAAGAAGGAAAACTAACACAAAATTGTAAAAACCCTCAGGTATTTATTCAAAGTGCAGTCAAATTCGTCCTCGGTACTAAAATTAGCAACACTTGTATGATAACAGATATCTATGTTATTATACAGATAAAATGTACCGTACAATGTAATAATTGGGATAAAATGTTATTTGAAGGGCTTAACGAAGGCGTGGCGAAGCGAAGACTATGCGTTAAAGAAAAATCAGTTCTGTTGTAAAAAGAGAATGTGGCCCATGAGGGGATCGAACCCGCGACCTTCGCGTTATTAGCACGACGCTCTAACCAACTGAGCTAATGGGCCAGTTGATACTTATCCTGAAATTGTTACGCATTTTCTTCAGACGATCATTGTGATAGAATTTTTAATAATTTGTCCACCGTTTCATAAATGCTTTACTATTACTGCAGGTATAAGAGACGTTTTTTTTTTACTTTAAAAGGTTTAATTTTCAGTAGGTTTATACACACAAAGTCCCAAAAAATCACACTAGATCAAATAAAAACTTTCATGTGTTCCATACATACAAGCATACAAACAACAGACACAGCCAGACTAGAAACAACAATTTGCGGATCGCACTAAATTTAGATAATTACTAGCTGACCCGCAAACGTTGTTTTGCCAAATAAATAAAAAAAAGTGTCACTTAGGGTTATGAAAAATAGATGTTGGCCGATTCTGAGACCTTCTTAATATGCTCACAAAATTTCATGAGAATCGGTCAAGCCGCTTCGGAGGAGTATGGCAACGAGAACTGTGACGCGAGAATTTTATATATTAGATTACATCGCACTAATTATTCCTTTAAAGTGACAAGTCATTATTTCAAGGAATGTAAGTAAATAATGATTACATGCAATTACAAGATTAAATATAGCAATCGTTATCATGCGTTGTGGTAAGTTCGTGACCTTACACCTCTATCTCTGCTGACCTCCGTGACCTACTGCCGTAAGGAAGATGTGTGTTTACTATACCGTGATTCATGGTTTTGCCTGTGTTATTGATGATATAGACTGGCGTAATATGTCATTTAACTTGTTATTAAGGAATTTGACGTTACGGTTATGCCAAAAATTTGCGTGGGCTAATTATCTTCACTTCTTTCATCGAAGGTGTCGGTCAAACGCCATTTCGGATTATAAGAATGATCGCTCATTGTGCGATGTACCTATATTGCTCTACTAATATGCAAAAGTTTGTGAGGACGGAAATATGTTTATTACTCGTGACGACTGAAGGATTGTGACTATTTGTGACACACGTAGCATAGTTTTTACTCCGTAAATTTTATTTTACATGGACAAAGTCTCGGACAGAAACTTGTGTTCTATAAGACGATTTCTACGTAATTTAATCTGAGATCGCCTTTGTCTCAGAAGAAACGTAGTAAAGTTCGTCCTTCACTAAAATGCCAAATGCGTATCAAATGGTTTGTATATCAAATGATTTGTGTTTCAAAACTGATGCAGTACCTCTGGCCTCTAGTTCTAGTAAATTAGGTAAAGTGTGCGATAAACAAAGTTAATGAGATTAACAGCACTGGCCCTTGATCTTATTTCTATAAGTGTATAAATTAACGTAAACACTCGATGCACAGTTGTAAATGTGATCTGTTTAGTTCATTTTATTTATTGAATTATGTTGAAGATTTTAAAAGCGGTTTTTATCTCAGAATCAGGAAAATATACTTTAGTGATGCCTTAAAGGTTAGTTAAAAACGATTTGTCCATAGTTTGACTAAACAACTTTACTACTATTATATAAGTAAGTATTTATGTGAAATTCTACTATCCCTTGTCATATTCTAATACCTTGAGTTATAGTTATTCCTCGATTGAAGTTATTAGATGATTTATTTTGGCCCTTAATGCTGATAGATAATCATCTTTTTAGATATAAAAATATTCTTTATATCGACGACTATTTTACGTAATAAAAAATTACTTAATTAAGAATATTTGGTGCTTATATGAATTTTCAGAGATCAATTACCACAAACAGTTAACAAAAATATACCTTTCCCATTCATAAGTCAAAACCCATAGTTCCTGACTTTCCCTAAGAAACTTTATCATCCTCTAAAGGGTACACCTACGTCTGACCTCTTTACCCCATAAATACTGTACCCACGCATCAGACACTTACAAATTGCCGCCAAAATAGTACAAACCCCTAAATAAATGAAGAGAGCCCTGAATTAGGGGGATGGTTACACGACATTCGTGACGGGAAAAGGTATTGAACTTTTTTTGTGTGGCCATTGACGTCATAAGCCGTGCTTGGGGAATGGGCAGGTAAATTCGTTGGTTAGTTACATTTTTGATTACGTAGTCCTTTGTTTGGAGTTATAATCCACAGATTATAAAATAATTAACTTGAAATGATTAGTAAACTAGCTTGTCTTATAAAGTTAGATTTATTAAACAATTTTTGTGAAAATAAATTATGAAGCATTTAAAGTATACTCTGAAAAGTAAATAAACAATGCAAAGCAATATTATATAATATATTTTTGACAATTAAACTGTAGCTCAATTCTCTACTACTATCGACTACCGACAACCGACCTGTCATCGAGAAATTTTGTATGAAAATCTGAGCAGCGCCTCTGACGGGTGTCGTAGGAAATGTTTTGGCAGTACATTCTAAATGTCACAATTTCGATAGCTAGCCGGTTGTCGGTAGTCGATAGTGGTAGAATATCGAGGTACTGATCATCATGTATTTAGTAGTATTCTAAATACAAAAATATTCAAGAGATTTCTGCTCATGAATTCGTCTGCGTAAAAATATTTTCCGGTATGAAAAATAACGTACTCTATTTTGCCAAATTTTGTTAAAATCGATTAAGCATTATGCATGTATGGCAGACAAACTTTCGACTTTTTAATATTAGTAGAATTAATTACATTTCCAAACGTACTTTAATGTCCGTTTCCATCTAGATATTGTACTTACCTTATTATCAGAAGATCATTAATCGTATTATGAAGGCTACTTTCGGGGTGAATGACCTATTTAATGGTTCCTACACCATGACCACTGATCTATTTTAAGACTTCTAATCGATTGATTTTTGAAGGACCATAACAATCATCTTGAAGGTACTGTTTACACTTTACTTCTAGGGTTGATTAAAAAATATGGCCTAGTTAAAGTTGTCTTTGACAAAATGAGAGGTTGCGAATTAATTTTCATGTAATAATAGAGTCGCAAGTGATTTATTCACTGTTTTAAAAAATATAAAAAACACTATCAATAAAACGTCGCTGGCCGGTGAAGCTTAATATTAATATCTCAATTTATTTCTTAGAACAAATTCATTCGACAAAAAAAATCCTAACAATTCATGCTACGCACACATCTTAATAATTCAACATCCGAATTCGAACCCGAACCTTCGACAATGAAGGTCAATTTATTAATCCACCTTTATTTATTACCTTCTGAAAAATCCTCTTTTCAAGGAACACGTCTTCATATTTGTACTGTTGATTTCACTTGGGGTCCATAAGTATATAGTAATACGATAGGTCAGTGTGACATTATTGCCCACTCCCACTCCAAGCCCACTTCTATCCCACGACTGAAATGTAACACTTTTCAAAGACACCCACTGAACTGTAACTTACTGTTAACATAACCTTAGAAAGGATATCTGTACTTATTGTTACTATACATGAGTATAAAATAATACTTATTATATAAGTGTCACACACTATTTTAAGGTTTAATATTATACTATAATTTGTTTGCCATCGACACGCTAAGATGAGGAAGAAGAAGTTACTATACATGAAGAAAGTGTTTTGTCTGTCCTCCTTTTTTGTGAAAACGGCTGGACCAATTTTTACAAAAATTTGAAAGGTTGTTTTATTATAATAATATCCTTCAAAATAACAAAGAAAGGGCCACGCTTTTCGAACAAAATAAAATTCATTCGCTTTTTTTGAGTTGATTGATTCCTAAGTTTTTTGATTCCGAGTTCTACTTTACTTAATTGATAAATTTTAGTTTAATGTTAAAAAAACAGAAACATCTCATATACATGAGAAGCTATTTTGGTACAGCTCTTGGTAATCGTACAATGCTAGACTAAACTGTTGTGATTTGTGTCCGTTGTTTGTATGTTTGTAAAAGTCCCCGCGACACAAGAGCAATTCTTAGTGCGGGAGATGTCTTTTTAATAAAAGAAAAAAAAACTCATAATTTTTGGGAAATAGTTTTCAGCAAAGTCTTCAACTCTTTTCAAGCACTCTCAACATGACATTCAAAAATAAACAATGACAACAACATCCGTTAGCAACAAACGTCAATTGTAATCAGCAATTAAACACCTGATCAAAATATTGATTACAATATGATTACAAACTGATTACACTATCATATTTCTAGTACTCTCGTCATTATCTCATCACACGGGGCACACATGTCTATGTTTTAGATAATATTCAATATTTATAGTTTATCTGTTATGTAATTTCACGTGGAGTCTATTGAGAGACTGTGGGTATGTCTGTCTTTTGCATCTCGAGAAATAATAAGCATAAAATGATATCTTTAAGCCATTTTCGTGAACTGACAGTGTCGGTGGCGAAGTAGTTAAGTTGGTTGCTTTTCGTGAGTTAGGTAACCAAATATTTACACGACTGATTCTCTCATAAGTTTGGTTTTCTTGCTGTTGTTTGTATGTTTCTTAAAATACCTGCGCCACAAGATTGATCTAAAGCGGAAGTCTTTGAAAAGATAAATAAAATCGTATGACCGCTATGAGTTGGCTAAAAGCTTACAATCCTAATCAGTCTATTCATGTATGATTTTCATTCATAATGTTAATAGAAACAGTGATATTACAATTTTTTAATAATTGCTGAATTAGTAGACATTTTCTTACGAATGGACCTAAGATGTCTTTTTCTGACCGTAATTGGAATTGTAAACATTTCCAGAATCAGCATCATTTTTTAGTCAGTTAACACCAAACTTTATTGATTTACAATCTTTACCCTCTTAATTTTCATCTAGCAAAATCGGTAAAAACTAAAGCACGATTCAGACAGAAACCGCCCGACCCGCACACGCTTTTAGTGTGCACCATGCTTAAAGAAAACAGTTTTAATTTTCTTTTCACTTACGTTTAGTAAGAATTTTTAAATATAATGTGATGTAGGTCTCTAATTTAATACGTTAGCAGTTGATATTAAACCGGGTTCATAAAATATTATCACAACCCAGCTCCTACGGGAAGAATCCCACTCCTTTTCATAACCCATAAAATAAAACCCACGGATTTAGCCCACTCTAACATTTAAACAACTGGCCATTGTGTTATACTTCTACTAAGAAATTACCTGTCAAGTTGTTACACCTACAGTTACGGGACACAGCTATAGTCCAGCAACATCGTACAGAGTCTGAAAAACTACTATATCGGACTATAGTACGATAGGGTTTAAGTCAATGTCATTTCTGGAAGGAAAAATATATAGCATATCACCGTAGAATAGAATTGAAATCGAAATGAGGAAAACGGTCCGAACGGAAAGTATATAATGTAACCTATAACACAGGAACATGAAATAAAAATAACTTTTTTACATGAAACCAATCAGAAACTCACATATAACAGTTTCTATTACTTACAATACCATGAGACGCTCATAGCCAGTTGTGCTCACCGGTCGGTAAACGATGTGGTTAAGCAACCGTTGGCGCGGTCATTCTATAGATGGGTGACCGCATAGTGGTATTTAAATTGAGCGTCTCCGTGCTTCGGAGGGCACGTAAAAAGTCGGTCCCGGTTGTTGTCAATTAAGATTACAGTCGTTAAGCCATGTCAAAGGCTTTCGGGCGGCTTAAACATCTTTGACACTAGGTTGACCACTAGCTATAAGATAGATAGTTAGACAATAACAATTTAAACTGGACTTAATATTTTCATTATTAGTTCAAATTTATTAAAATAACAAATCCTTAAAGTTGTCTACACATCATCAGCAGCTTTTAAAATCTAAAATACTTATATATTAGCTTGGCCTTTGTTCCAAACTATGTCGGAGTCAGCTTCCAGTCTCACCGGATGCAGCTGGATACAATTGTTTTACATGGAGCGACTGCCTATCTGACCTCCACAACCTAGTTACCTTTTAAAAGGTAAAATTATATATTACAATCAGTGCACAGAAACAGCGCTTACACAATTCCTGAAAGACTCATTAACATTAATAATGAGTAAACAATATTATATTAATAACAAGTAGTACTTACTGCACTGAGATCGCACTCAATCGTCTAATATTATGTCAACAATTTATGGAAAATACGCACTTTATATACTAATATTACAACAGGTATTAATTAGTTTGTTTGTAGGAGGTAATCTCTTAAATTGACAAACCAATTGTGGAAATTCTTTTAGAAGGGTTTTGACCAGACATTCAAGTGGCGCAATGATTATTGATGCCGAAATGTCTTTATTTTCTTTAGTCACTAAGCCGGTACTCCCGGGTTCGATACCCACAGTAAAAAATAACGTATCCGTTTTTTGTATGTTTGTGAAAGTCTCGGCAATCCCATTCAATTTTGAAGTATAACAGAAAAACTCTTACAGTGCCAATTTTTTCAGCAACTATGATTTTCGGACCTAACCTATTCCTCTTATTTATAAAGCCTAAATTACTGTAACATCATGCAAAAATATTGCAACTGATTAATGAAAACTCCTAATTTTGCTTCTTTTTACAAAATTTATCAATCAGGTATCTAAAACATATAATAAATATCCGCCTAACGACAGGGGGGCGTCGCCCTACACTGACTCATGCAGTGATCTTGATAACTTATCAGCAGTCACACAGGCAAGACGTGATGCATGACTCTGCTGAAGAAAGCTTTCAAATATCTTGTTATTGAAATAGACTGAATATTAATAAACTTAATTAAAAAGTAATTATAATAGTGATAATGTTCGTGGAGTGTTGAGACTCTATAAGGGTAGTAGGTTTGATTCCTGTAAGTCTTGTGCGGTCAAATTGTTCCCATCATAATAGATAAAATCCTTAGTGTAACTGTGGTAGTTACAAAAGCTTTGCAAAATTTTGTAGGCATCTCCGAGCTTTGGAGTCAAAAAAGTCGGTTTTAGTTGTTCACAAAGATAATAGTCGATAAACCAAGTCCGGCTTTCAGGCCACTTGAACAACTTCGACACTACACTAACCATACGATATTATTATGCGTAGAAACCAGAAAACTACTTGGAAAGTAATACACGTGCGATTTTCTTACGTTACTTGACATTTTCTTTCACAATACCGATTACAAGCTACTATAAAACGATTTATTCGAACAAAAACATAAGCATGACCCGAAAAAATCAGCAAATTTTACAAAACAAAACCCAAATCCGGATATGATTCATTTTCGCAATTTTCTCATCAGTAGATAAGGTGGAAAAATCTATAAAAAACTCACATTAGTCATTTTAATGTATCATACTATCGTGTTATCAGTAAGTTGACGCAACAATCTTTCACGTGTGAGAATCGTGATGGAATCTTAGCAGACATTGTTTTGAGTCGGTTTATCGCCGCGATAGTGCCATATTGGTACCAATTAGTGGCACTTGGAGATCGTTGCATCACTGTGACACTTGTTTACCATGTACAGAACATGAATGTGTCAGGAATTTCGTCATTAGATGGTTTTTTAACGCGTAATTTTTTTGCTGCGTAATTTAGAATGTTGAGTTTAGTTGTTTTGGGTTTAAGACCACTTAAAGTAAATACATAATGTACCACACGTCTCTTATATCCAAAGGTGTAGGCAAAAGAGTATGAAATACACCCGCGTATCGCCATTAACAATCTTAGTCCCATGAAATAAGTGGCAAGCCTGTCACCATATCCCGGGCACGTTACCAAATTCCGAACTAGTATTATGAATAGCCTAATATAAATTAGAAATAAACTAATATCACTTTGTCTGATACAGGCATCGAACCCGCGATCAGTGCGCGCAGTCAAATACACTACCCCCCGCTACAAAGACAGTTAAGTCAATCTCGTCATTTATATTATTAATTATTAAAGTACCAAGTATCTGTTGTACTTTTCCGATAAGATAAAATTTAACATAATTATCTCAAGTGGTTTTTCTTTCCATGTTTGAAGAGTTTTCCGATGCTTCAATAGCTGTTGTCTTACAACAGTTTAAGTCTAAAATTCTCTTATGTCGATTATATTCTATTATCGATGTTTTTTTTATGTTTTACAGAAATAAATGGTTTAATATAAATATTATTGTTACTTTCTTTATTAAAGGACTTTGTCACAGTTGACATGTAATTGCAGCTTCGATCATTTAATAGAATATTATTTTGTTCTAGTCATTCTCGAAGGTCATCGACCCTAAATAATTTAACGTTTATTTATAAGGAAAAATAAAAAATGCTTTTCTACTACATGTTTCTGTATCATGAAAAGGTGTGTTTTTACGATTATTATTAATTTAGGTATACTGTACAGCCTTATGTCTGCTACGGTGCTACGGCGTAGAGGCTCGTAGACTAGCTACAACTATGACACGTTGTAAATCTATTATATCCTATGTATGTCTTCTATATGAGTTTCTATGTCTTTCTTGTCTATAATGGCTGGTTTTGTGTGTGAAAAAAAAGTTTCTTTTGAAATTATAAGCAGTGCAACTATAACTATTTAATTTTATACATATTATTACCCAACATTTATAGGAAGAAGGCGGGATTTTATGTATGTACGTACGTATGTTTGTATGTATGAAGGTATGTTTGTATTTAAAAATAAAATAAAACTGTTAAATACATTTATATCAATTGTGATCAAAATTCCGTTATTCGGGCACCATAGTCAGGTTACTGTAGATTTACAATTAGTTACAAAAGTAAGTATTCCTCATCATCATCATAGGGCGGCTTATTTCGACCCACTGGCATATACTTCAGTAATTCTTAATCTGTTGGCTTTTGCTTCAGTAATTCTTAATCTGTGGCACTCGTATGCAACTCTTACGAACAATTTACCTCATATTTATAATCAATTAATCCGTAAATCCCAAAAACCATTCATAAAAGCCTCCAAACACTACCATCATCATTCATACTGAAAATTTCAGATATACGATACCTGATATTTCTGCTTCAAGCCGGTTCTTATTCACCCAGCAACAATCGTTAGGTGTTGTATATTGTACAGTCAGAATCAAAAATACGTATACACTTTCACATTTTCGATAAAAAAAAATTATGAAAACGTAAATGTTATTATTGTTATAAATCAATAAATGCACACGCAGTGGTTTGATTACTTTTATTTATGTTTAACGTGAAGTTAATATATCCACAATTAATGTGTAGGACTGTAATTAATGAAATAAGCGCAAGACCATATTTAGTGGCGTACTGAGGGAGAGGCATAAATTCAACAGGTTGTAGAAATGGGCTGAATGCGTAGATAGACAATATACAATATAGTTCAACAACTCAATAGAGAGTCTTATACAAGATTCGTGGATGGCGGAGTCATACAACATTTTAGGCAGGCAATAGCAGGATCACGCAGCAGACAGCTGAAACCTAGATCTCAGCAGTTTCAGTAGCTAAATCTCAATTATATTTTAGATGAATCGTGCGTTTTAATGCTCTCCACTAAGTTTCTCGACCTATAGTAATTTATTCTTTTTACATTTTCATCGATACAATACTTTTGAATTTATGAAAGTGTATACATATTTTTGGCGCTGACTGTACAAGTTACACCTACTTATATCACGTGTGTGAATATCTGTATCACTGTATCAGGTGACAGACCGCTCCCATTTGTGAAACTTTTGATAACAATGCAGATTATACCATGCCACCATGTATTACACCTGTGATAACGAATAGTTAATTGAAAATACTGACTTATTTGTGTAACAAGATGTAACTATGTAATTGCAGCAAAAGAAGTCCGTACATACAAATGTATGGATCGTAGTACGGAATGTTCTTTGGCCATATCCCTATGAAAAAGAACTGTGGTTTTATGTATTAGGTCGGGGAAAAAGTCTTTTCGCATTATAGTATGTATGAACTTGTAATAAAATCTCTTTGGCTTCAAGAATCACAAATGAGTACACGGTTCATTAGGTTTCTTTCAGTGAGCTCGTGAGGTACCCAAATATCGGGCTTTTTTGTGTAGAGAAAAGATTTTATTACAAGTTCATACATACTTTAATGCGAAAAGACTTTTTCCCCGACCTAATATGTATGTTTTTGTAAGATCATAGTATATTATTATGATATTACACGGAGAGTTGCTAGACTACGCGGGAGCGGTACGTTCATACTTGTGGTTTTTTAAACTCATCATTAACCTTTTTCTTGTAGTGTCAATATTACGCATTTAATTAACTTACTTTTAAACTAGAAAGTTCTCCCGTACTCTATTTATTAAGAAATACAAACAATTCTTCAAAAAATCATGATGACATGATGAAATAACATTCACGCTTGCCGTGGGTAAAAAATCCACTTCGAACTAGAAATAACCTTATCAGTGGTCTTATCTATTATCAGTTGTTATCACAACAACATGTATTACATATTACGTCAGTGTATTGTCATAAACACACCATATTTACTCGTGCCAGATAAATAATGAATATACCTAATTGTTAAAATCGATTCCTTATCATATGAGGTCATAATTGTATTTCAGTTGAAATAATTGATCAAAATATATTGTGTTTGACGCGTAAATTGTGAATCAATGTTTGAAAGACCTTAATTTTTGAGACTATTTGTAACAAAATTAGATTTGAAGTTTATTTTAAATTCCTTTTCATTAATAAATGTAATAAAAGTGAGAAAGAATCTTACAACATGATAGAAATCTTTATCATGAAATAAACTCAAACATTCGAATCCTGTATAAAATACACCTATGCTGATAGCCAACTTACCTTTTACGATTTATACACCTACCGCAGTGTACTAAGAAATTAAATTGTAATGTATGTTATAGGTAAGATCACAGTGCAACTATAATATTTGAAGTATAATACAATCTATTTCTATTAGTTTATCTAGTCTCAACCAATCAAATCAATATAAAACATGGCGCCACTTTCGTGGGAAACGAAACTTCAATAAAGTGTAATATCTCGTTTGATTACCATTTATCTGAAGTACACTCCCAAGAAACACATGATAGTTGATAAAAAGTAATTTCAGACCAAATAAACGATTATAATGAAGATTACATGTAAATATTTTACGTCTACGGGAAACAGTACTTAAAGTAATTTTACAGATAAAAAAATATTGGACAAATATTTGCGTGATGAGCACGAGTTACTGAGCCTGGTTGTCAATTTATCTATATAAGTATGTATTTAGAAGTATATCAGTTACTTGGTTACCATAGTACAAGCTCTGCTTAGTTTGGAATCAAATGACCGTGTGTGAGTTATCCAATGATTTTTAAATTTATATTTAGATAGCTACAGAAACTATTACATCAAAGTAAGCCTTTAACTCTTTTAACAAGTCCGATATGTCCAACTTTGTCATTATCTAGCCTATAGCTACTTTACTGCTAAGCATTCTTAATGAGTTATGATAAAACGTTGAGTTCACAAATATGACAACTCACATGCAAGTGTTCAACAGTTTGAACCCGAGGTCACACACCAATGACTTTTCGAAGTTATGTGTGTATTAGAAATAAAGATCACTTGTTCTAACGGTGAATGAAAACACGGTGATAAACCTAAAATTTGTTTAATAGTTACATTTCTTGATTGCATGCTAAGTCTCCAACCCGCACTTGGCCAATGTGGTGGACTCAAGGCCCTTCTTCCTTAAGGAGACCCTTGCACAGCAGTGGGACAATAATAGGTTAAAAAAACTCGCAAAATACAAAGCATAATGGCGTATATTTACGTAAATAACTACACAAACCAAAGGGCGATAGACACGGATGATCATTTAATGCGTGGTCGTTTCCACAAGGGCCCGCCTACGTGACTGTGGCGACGTGCGCGCGACCATATCTGTGTGCGCACGCGCATCACACCGTACTATTTTGATAAAAACATATTGCGAACGTAAACTGGGACGATTTTTGGATTTTTTTCCAATATTATAACTATTAAGCTGGTTTTATTATTGTTATCTATGCCGATCTAGATGTCATTGATAATAATAATTGGATACGCTCAAAGGGATGGTTGGAAAAAAATGGGGGAGGCCTTTACCCAGCAGTAGTACAGTACGACTTACGAGTAGTCCGGTGTTGGCGCAGCTGGCGGAGTTATATAAAATTCAAAATGTAGAATATCAATGACGTCTACAGCTAGTTTTTTTGCAAATATACATAATTATGATCTAGATAATTTGTGCTTTCTAAGGCTCTCTAGTTTCTAGTTTCTACTAAGTTGTTGGACCATACATGAACACATTGTATTGTGAGGACCTGTAATTGGCCAGCCGGTTTTTAAGGTAGATTGCTCATTACGTTTAGTTGCTGTTGGTGTTCCAATAAAATAACTAAATAAACAGCGAAATGTGCCCCCTGCCTACACCTTTGGGTATAACAAGCATGTATAATATATAAGTTGATACTTCAGATTTGCATTTGTAGAACAATGTAGAAGTTTCAAGTATATTTTCAGAGTTTCGTTATCGTAATTAAGAAGATAATGCACTTCTTGTTATTGCGTGTCATTTGTTAAAATTGCATGCGCTATAAAGAGCTTATTCATTGATAATATATTTTACATTCACGGACAAAACTATGCAACCAAATTCAGGACTCAAAGTACATAACCAACTGAATCTTATTTATATGGAAACAAAGTGATGGCACTGGTGAATAACCTAACTATGTTTTAGTACCTAGTACTGAGTGCATGGTCCTATTATATAGATACAGGGTTTTACGCAGACGATTGTTGAACTCTCCTAAAAACTTCTTCAGTTTATACTCTTTCAAAAGATATGCCATGAGCACTACAAAACTTTGAGTAAGTATGTAAAATGTGAACAAAGGTCATTTAAAGAAGAAACATTATGCAGTAGTTATCGTTTATCGTCATCACGGAATTGGGTAGCTATTCACTGATAGCTGATAATACTGATAAGATAAACTGCATACGCTTTTGCAATTCATATGGTAAATATTTTTCTTAAATTTGAAAAATACTGCATTGTTTTTAACAAGTGTCGATGGAATTTTACCCTGCAATCATAAAATGTTTGACTCCTATTGTGGTCTGTGCGATAATGTATGTGATCGGTGTACAAGACGGGTTTAATTCTCTGGTGAGGCAAAGTGAACTTTTCTATAAGAATATTCTTAATATTACCTGGGAGTCTGAGTACGTGCCCGTTATACGGCAACATACTCTCGCATATTTGCTGTCTTGCACCAGGCAATACAATGGCCGACTTAAGTCTGGTTAACTTTGTAAACGGCCACAATTCACACACCTACAACATCGGATAAAAAAGGTGTGACGTCATTAAACTCTGCAATAGCCACCTTTACAAACACGCTCTATCACGCATGAAAAAACAATCGCGCATGAAAGAGTGCGCGTGTACGGGGAAAGGAAAGACTCATCTGTCAAGCCCGCGAAGAAAATCGCGAGCGAAGACCGCGCTGCTTTCCCGCGCGTAATCCTATACGCTCCTAAGAACGTACGATAGAGCGTGTGTGTAAAGGCGGCCATTAGCATAAAAAGCACTATCACTAGATCACCCAATATCAGTAGCATGCATTGATCACTTGTTCACCACTCGGTGCAAAGGTAAAGTCGTGATCAATCACGATACGATTGGGACATCTTCTACAGTATGAAATACAGATATCAATTGCTCAATGAAAGTTCCTGCGGAGTCACTGTAAGTAGTAATATTTAGGTGTTTGGAACTCATTGGTATTTTATCAGTAAGTGGTTGTTCTACAAGATTAGAAGATAGCTATAAAATGATAAATATTTGAAATAATTTTGTAGGAACGTATCCGGTATGGTTATAGTTTAGTCCTGTTACATGAGGCTAACAATGGTAAGAGATAATCGCAGGTGTAATAAAATGTCATACATTTCTTCATTTAAATTTGGGTAGAAAACGCGCGATGTCGAGAAAAACAAAATCTTTATTTTTGGTTTCTTTCTTTTCGTAAGACTTTACTGCAAGTATATCTGAAGACATGCATGGTGCTGAATGGTATAATATACCATGAACTTTACTCATAGGAATTCTAAAACCATGGGTGTTCGATACGGGTTTCCTCTCGTAGTGAGAGAGGTTAGGCATTTAGTACATGTCTTGTACACCAAAAGCTGATTGGGGATGTTAATTCTTTTATCCATCTATCTTTACTCATATTACGAGACAACCAAAATTCAACATTATTTTATTTATTCATTCACATACAAATTCTAAACAAATATTCCACTAAATTAAAATATATAAATAATAAATCATAATATTATCCTCATTACGTCACCTACTACGTTTGTATTAACTGTGATAAACTTTGTGTGATAGTCACGGGTTCGAATCCGGGGCGTGTTCACTTATCAATTGTTAAATAATTCACATTGATATGTTTGTTAGGTAACGTGCCTAATGCGTGACAAACGGCTTGCACCTTTATGATGAACTAGCTGACCCGCGCAACTTCGCTTGCGTCACGTAAGAGAGAATGAGTCATAATTTTCCCCGTTTTTGTAACATTTTTCGTTACTACTCCGCTCCTAATGGTCGTAGCGTGATGATATATAGCCTATAACCTTCCTAGATAAATGGGCTATCTAACAGTGAAAGAATTTTTCAAATCGAACCAGTAGTTCCTGAGATTAGCGCGTTCAAACAAACAAACAAACAAACAAACTCTTCAGCTTTATAATATTAGTATAGATTTATTAAGATGGATGTAAAGACTAAATTTTTTTTTTTTTTGGGTTCTGCAAATGTGTCCGCGTGGATTGATTTATTTTTTCTTAAACGTTTTATTTGTGTTAATAAAGTTATCAACCGTCTTGCAATGTCAGTAAAAAGTAAGATTTGTTAATGAAACATTCATTCTAAATTGGTCAAACAAAATATGGATTACTGAAGAAGTTTCAGCAATTTTTCCAAATTAAATAGGTCGAGATGATGCAGGTTCTCATATCAGGGTTAAGGTCTAGAGAAACTCAAACTATTTGTAAAAAACAGACAAAATAAAATGTTACCGAAATAATTTAAACAATGACATACAAAAAATACTATTTTTATATAGTAAGCTTACGTCAAAAATTTTCCTCGTAATATTCAATAATAAAACAGATCAAAGTACATTACAACGCATTATTACATATTATTACAAACACAATTATATTATTAAATAATAAAACAAAACAACTATTTCATTACACAGATAAAAAAATTACAATTTCAAAGATAAATAAAAAAAACACATCGATTTTCCCACGATACGTTATCGTGAAATACGTTTTGTCGTTGACGTTGACGCAGACGTCACTGTGAAATGACGCGGCTGACGTCACGGCATGACGGATGGACGAGTCAAATGACGGCAGGGCATAATTACTACAGGTAAATGGTTGCTAAATATAACGTTTATGATTGTGTACAGTTATCTATACTAATATTATAAAGCTGAAGAGTTTGTTTGTTTGTTTGTTTGTTTGAACGCGCTAATCTCAGGAACTACTGGTCCGATTTGGAAAATTATTTCAGTGTTAGATAGCTCATTTACCGAGGAAGGTTATAGGCTAAATATCATAACGCTACGACCAATAGGAGCAGAGCAGCAATAAAAAATGTTACAAAAACGGGGAAAATTTTGATTCATTTTCTCTTATGTGACGCAAGCGAAGTTGCGCGGGTCAGCTAGTTTTAAATATGTTTTGGCGTCAATGGCCTTCGTGGCGCAGTCATGGTCAGTCCAGTTTCTATGGCGTGGTCTCTGGTTCGAGCCCCGAATAGTGTTTTGACGATTTTAACAATTACCTTTAAGTATAGAAGGTGTAATTTTATAGATTTTGATGATTCGAAGAGCCCATAAAGCGGACCAAAGAAGTTTTGAGTGCCTTAACATGATACGCCTGATATTTTTTTTTAGTGTCAGCCGGTTGCCCTCTAGACTATTTTTTTTTCTTTTTTAAATCATTTATTCATATAATAATACAAAATAATGTTTTACATGTATTCTCCTTATTATGAAAGTAAACCTGAACTATACTCATGTTTCTATTTAAAAAAAACCTGCGCAATTGTTTCTTTCTTATAAAAATGTTTTCCGGGAAAACAGCAGTTCGATTTGACTTCATAGAATGTGTGTTGTCTATGTATAGACAAATAAAAAAATAGAAGTCTCTAATCCACGCGCAGACCTACGTTTCATGACTGTTTGAGTTATGTTTAATGAAGTATTTTTGCTGTTATTGCGGAAGTTATTTCCAGCAGAAAAATAAACAAAAATCGATGTTAAATTCTTAGCGAACATTTAACAAAGCACAAATCAAAAACTCTCAATCTAGTTGGTTGCTATGACAACCACATAACGATCAAGATGTACTCCATAGGTACAGTAACAAATAACAATGGAAAGTCTACCGAATGGATTCTTTCACGGAAAACAAGCTAAAGTAATTAATTTTATAATAATGAAAATATTTCCGATATTTACATTTAAGAAGGACTTTTCCTCATTGAAAATGCATTGGCAGATCTTAAAATCAAAATCAAAATCAAATAATTTATTAATTTAGGGCAAATATTGACACTTTTTGGGCAAATATTGTTACAATCACTGAATCTACGACTAGCTCGGAAAGGGGTAGAGCCATATCAGAAGAGGTAGTAAGAAAATCACGGCCACTCTTTGCAATCGCCAAAAGATTTACAATGTGGATGATACAATAATTAATCATGCGAGGAGCAAAATTTTAAATTTATCATATGCTGTTCTAACACAATATAGAATAGGACTATAGTACTATAATTCGGTTTGGTTGTTAATCTAAGTTATTGTAAGGAGGAAGAGATAGCTATCTATCTTTATAACTAACTATAGATAAGTAACATGAGTAGCCGGGATTTCTTTATTGATAACGGACTTAAGAACGATGAAGCGAACATAAGCGAAATATCAAATGTCGCCACAGGTGCTAGAACTTAATACCAGAAATAACTTCAAACTTATTTAACCACATTTTAGTCGTATATTGTAAATCGTTGGAATATATCAGCTCTAGCTATTTCATTAAATTAACTTAATTACATTTTTGTATGTCAACCGTGGGAAGCTAAGTTTATTTTGTTAAATAGAATTTTTCTTTCTTAATTTATTAATAATATGCGTAATATTATGCAGCTAGTTAGCCAGCTAGTTTGGTTTATTTTTAAGCCGGTTAAACAGCTAAGAATTTGTTTTATCATTACAGTTAATTAATACGTTTCTGGAAACATCTCTGCGTGGCATTTTGCATTATCTACCTGGTCTACCTACGCTAATTAAAGTATTCGAGAAGCTAATACTATGTACAACTTACATTGAAAGGTCTCTAATTAAAATATAGGATAGCTATGGTTAAATCCATATAACACATTGTTATGAAGGCTGTTTAGTTCCACAAGATCTAACTCTAACACTCAAAACACAAACATAGAAATGAAACCAAGTCCCATAAAACCTAATAAATAATACACACTGCTAAAACCCGACAAATGTCAAACTAACACCCAAACATGACCTTTAACATTGCAAGCTGCGTCGCAATACTCTGACGCAGGCTTCCCTCGTTCAAGTGCAGGGCTGTTAAATCGATGCAGCAAGTTCAAGGCTGCACACCCCTGCGTCCATCCCTCCCACACCCTCCTCCCCCTCCCCTCTCGCCCCCTCTCCTTGTACCCTTCACCTAGAGCTTGAAACGTCTCCCTCTGACTGTGACGTCAGGGCGCCATTCATGCTCGCGGCCGGTCGATAAATCTGCCGGGTGGATATATGGTACAAGGTAGAAAAGATTACTGTTTTATGTGGTTTTAGTGACAGAAATATTTGGCCATTATACTAATTCAGACATAGTTGACATCAAGACCAAATCTGATGTCGCTTAAAGGTTAACATATCCTCCAAAATTGCATTAGATTGTTTAACATTTGCTTTAAATAAAATAAAGCTTTCAAGTCACTTCACTAACTATTCAGAACATATTTTTATCAATTTTATTAGTATAGATAATAAATAGACCGCAAGTCTTAGAAAGGCAGTAACGTGAAAATTATGAAACAAATTCAAACAATAGTTGTATTAAAAAACTTCTCATTCAAGATTGAAATAATTTTCAAGTTCGTGTAATATTCAACTACGCCGTATATATCCCACGCTGTAAGCCTCTGCCTTGCACCACACGTACCGTGAGCTACGTCGCAAATATAAACGTGTACTGAAACACAGAGTTTCAGAGAAAATGAACGACGGTAACATTTTGATCAATGGGAACATGACTACCTTCTGTATCAGTTCTAAGAACAATAGATAATAAGTATACTTACTTTTACCCGTGACTTTGTTCACATAGAAACGTCTTAAGAGGTTAAAATATATTCCATGTGCAAAATCAGATAATAAAATCTCTGTGTACCGAATTTTATTTAAATATTTTCGGTAGTATTTGCGTGAAATAGTGACGAACATCCATACATGCACACAAGCTTGTGCGTTTATAACACTATATTCTGACTACTATTTTTCGTCCGTGTGAAAAGACTTCCTGAGGTTATCTTACGTGTGATCCAGGTTATAAACTCCCCGTATGCAAAAATTCAACAAAATTCATTAGATATTTTCTGCGTTAACGAGTTATAAACATCCATACAACTAAACAAACTTTCGCACTTTTTGTATCTGCCCGGGACTTCATTCACTTGGAACGATTTTCCCGGGTAAAAAGAAAACCCTATATGTAAATCCAGGTAATAATCTAACTGTATGCTAAATTTTAGCAAAATTCATTCAGTAGTTTTTTCGTAAGAGAGTTACAAACATCCATACATTCACACAAACTTGCGCATTAATAAAGTATTCTTATGGTTTCAACAAACAATTCTCAGAGCTTATCAATGGCTGTCTTGTATTATATTAATAGATGAGGATAAAAGAAATTGATTAATATCTTTATTACATTATACTAGGTTATAAATAGATGGTAATGTTTGTACAGTCTTTGTTTGAAGGTCGTTCACCTGTTACAGTCATTTTGGTAATGGATTTATTTATATTTGGTAACTTTGTTAAATACGTGGTTAATCTTTAATGGAGATAGTTAACTAAAACTTCCTTTAGGAGGTAATAATAAAACTGATTTTTACACTATTATAAAAGCAATTTAAGCGGTCGTTCGTTCTTATTTTAGTTTAGAACGTGTTTGTAAACTAAGTAATTTTTATATTTTTACTTCATTGTACTACTATTAATTTGAGTATACCTCTAGTATCTGTTATATAACTTTCTACTAGTTCATAATCTCAGCCGGGAATCCTCCACTGCTGGACAAAGGCCTCCCCCATCGAGCGCCAATAGGACCGGTCCTGGGCCGCCCTCATCCATCGGACTCCGGCAACCCTTACCTGGTCGTCGGTCCATCTTGTGGGGGGCCTGCCAACACTACTAGTTATTTATAAATAAAATATTCAGGTGCGTTTTACTTGAGCAGTACTCGTAACCGGCGGTCCTGAATGACAAAATGTATGGATGAGAATGAAGCAAAGAAAGTTTGTAGAGTTCATACCAAAAGGCGTCCTTTGGTCTCTACATTTACATATAGGACCTACTTCTATGGGAAAAAGTCGTCATTTTATATTCATTATGTATGTAATGTATTTTATTGACAAAGTGTTAAATAATTATAAAATAAATAAAAGTTGTCAAAGTGTCATTTTTTTTTTGCGTATGTATTTATTAATTAGTACATCATTATGATAACATCGGTAACCTTTTCATTTGTTTTTCTTCTTCAATACCACCTTGTTAGCGTGTCAACTGTAAATAAAATAATATTGAATTATTGTACGAATATTTACGAGTTCCACCTATAAAGCTTTGTGAAATTAGTTCCGTAATTTGGCTTGATAAACAAAAACAAACGACGTTTTATCACGCCGTCTTAAAAGGCAAATGATCGGTAGCAGGACTTTCCGATCTTTCGACGATTCTAATCCGACGTCGGGTTACATCTTTATATATATAATTCTTCTGTAAATGTGTATGTCACTGAACTTCTCTTAAACGACTGGACCGATTTTGATGAATTTTTTTGTGTATGTTCAGGGGATCTGAAAATGGTTTAGATTCACAATTTAGTCGCTGGACAATGTTTTTTTAATTAATTTTTAATTTATTAGTAACGTGTAGACAGGACAACGTCTGTCGGGTCCGCTAGTATTCTTATGATTTTGTCGTGAAAGTACTACGTATTGTGCGCAGATACTTTATCTATGCAGCAATGAATTTTACAATTTATTAATTATAGAGTAAAATTAATCTTGTTGGGATGGGAGAAAGATTCAAATACTACTTACTTATAGTTTGATATAAAAGGTTTTGTTTATAAAAATGTTTCTCAATTCCCACGTTGTTGAAAACTATGATAGATTTAGATATAAGTACACAATTCATACAAAAGAAATACCACAGGACAACGTGTTTTGATTGTAACAGGGGCGTAGATAGACATTCACTTCCTGACCTCCCAAAACGTACTTTTTGTCAGAGTTGTCTCGATGTTGTGTTGTGTGTGAGAATATCTGCACCTAGTAATCTTATTTTTATTTAAAATGTTACTTTAGAATAAAATGAAGCATTTTGTTTCATTTTAATTTTTAACTAAATAATGAGTGGGATCCAATTATTGTTAACTACTACAATCAAAAATGATATTTAATCTCAATTTTGTTAAATAAATACCAATATTTTCATATAAAACAACTATTTTCGCAAACCCGAAGGCTTTGCATAACCTTTCCTGCAGAACGTTCTAGAAATATTAACATTTAGTAGATTGTGTTAACCTTTGTGAATGTACGAATATTTTCACGTTTCGTTTGAACGCTCAATGTTTCAGCTGGCATTTGCAAGACTCATCTCTGAAAGGGCAAACACTACGTCATAGTATCCACAGTGGGAGTGAGGACAATGAAAAAACTTACTAGTACTTACTATGATATTGTAAATAAATATTATTTTATTGTACTAAAATACAATGTAAAATCACGCGTTTTTCCAATGCGGTAGGCAGAAGTATCGCCACTTGCTACGATCATTAATAACTCATATAGTTACTAATGAATACTATATGTATAATTTTGTGTAGCGTATTGGCGTAATAATATAATATGATATTTTCAACGGTATATGTTTTATCTATTTTCTATTTATTAAAACACTGTTAAGTTAATCATCGTCTAATAATTATTAATAATTTCTATGATACATAATTTTATATATTACTAGCTGACCCGGCAATCGTTGCTTTGCCATATAAATAAAAAAAAATAGTGTCATTCAAAGGTATGAAAAATAGATGTTGGCCGATTCTCAGACCTACTCAATATGCTCACAAAATTTCATGAGAATCGGTCAAGCCGTTTCGGAGGAGTATGGCAACGAAAACTGTGACGCGAGAATTTTATATATTAGATTACTTCTAAAATTTTGCGTTAATTGGAAATAAAAGGAAACTGAAGAGCATCCAATGTAATTGACCCATCCTCAAATAGGAAAAAAAGTAGGCAAGGAATCGTAAGCATCTATATAATCTCGCAAACTACACCAATCTTAACATTAAGGACTTATACTCAATGGAGTAGAACAAGCAATAACATTATACATGAAATGAAGCAGGGCAAGCAATGTAGAGCAAGTCTAATTTACGATGCCGCAAGATGTGTCGTGACGTCAGTCCTAGCTCCTATGTAATACATACAAGAATGTATAAGAAAATATGTACTAGACAGTAGACGAAAGAAAGTTTTGATACTAACTGAACTTCACTTGATGACTTAATTTGTATATACAGATAAATATTGACTGGCATATAAAAATAGGTGTATATTTTTTGATTTCCTTAGCTGATTACAAATTATATCAGATATCCGGACTATTATTATTTTTTGCCACGATACAGGCATGCATATGTGGAGCCCACGGAATCCGCAGTTTTATATTCAAAATGTACAATTTATAACTATAACAATGTCTTTATCTTATTATTTATAACTTTATCGTACTTATAAAAAAGCATTCTATAAATGTGATAGAAATCTTTAATGTGATCAACGTATTTTTCATTTCTAACCTTACAATCGTGTATCCCCGTATTGAGCATCGCACCAACGAAATACATATGTTTAATACGTATTCCTGTCAAGAGCTACAATATCATTGATTCTTCTTACACCAATTGCGCAATATTTGTAACATGGCAACCATCTCTCAAATTGTTTCATGTTCTACATGCATAATTATACGCACGTCAGTTACCCACAACCCTCGCACTGGGAATAACAACCCCTTTGCGATAATTGGACATAATTCGATCCGTACTGAGGGGAGACATATTATAATTAAAGGCACATATCTATCAAACTGCCTAATAAGTAGATAGAGATATTTATAAAAGTTTACTTGATTCAACTCATAAAAACCTTTGAAAATCCTGTATGCAAGTATGCTCTAGAACACCTATAGAGAGAGTAAATAAAAAACCGCCAAACAAAACAATGATTTCCTAACAAAAAAAAACGTACCAATATATTTGTTTAAAAAAAATTACCTGCCGCATCCCATAGATTTGAAAACTTAACATAAATGTATTCCTTAAACGTAAACAAATACATATTACCAAAGGAAAAACCATTTATAACGTTCTTTTAATCTAAACAATGTAACCAAACCACAAAATATTTCTGTCCGAATATGCACCGAACATTTAAAAGTCAGACAGAACGAGGGATGCAAATAAAAGTGTTTATAATTACCAGAAGGGTAGGACCCGTGGCTACGAGGGCTACAGACAAGCACCTCTCATGACTCTACAGTTTTGAGGGTAAGTGGCTTCATTCTCCACTGAAAGATATAAAATATACATTAATATATCGACACCCTAAAATTTACGTTCCCAAATTTTGCTTTTAAACCGTATGAAACTTGAAACTAATCCGATTTTGATTAACATAGTTAGTGATTATGGTAATAAAAAATATCGAATCTTTGGTAAAAATTAACACACAATTAGCAAGAAAAAAGGTTTAAAATTAAATATTTATTGAGCCGCTACTTGAGTTATAGATAGTTCGTAGAACGCTCGTAGCTCGTAGAGCTCCGTCGTAGCAGTTCCACCGAATAACAGTCCATTAACGCCTTACACGTGTCATTTCATTCTACACCAAACTAAACATTACTACACTAAACAATTGCTTGATACTCTCAAAATAAACTAAAGTATTTTTGCATAAATATTTCTCGTATCGCTTTCCGTATACCACAGTCCTGCCTCCACGCCCTGCTTCCACGGGTAGTCGCGTGGGCGTCTGACGTCAGTGCGCCCTCCCCGCTCGCTCCCCTCCCCCCAGCCCCCTTCAACTTGACATTCGGGTGCTGTATCGATTCGCCAGAACTCTGCAATGCCGAGGACGATCGTGTTTACATTCGCAGACTTGAATGAAGCGGAGCGGTTTAATGCTGGGTAGTATTATAAAATATTGATTCATTTTAACTTAGTATACTTAGGAACATGTGGTTATTTTTAGATGTGGTGGCAAGTTATAAGTGTAAAGTGTAGTATATAGTGTGGAAAGGGAATGTATTAGGAAGGAGAGTTAACCTTAGATAGATTGGTTAGATGACTTGTAATTTATCATGTTCGAGTTTATGGCAGTAATTTTGCATTGACTCGATATTGACAACATTTGTATGTGTGATACTTACTTAGCTTTAATATTAGTAGGAAGGCTTATTGAGGTGAATAATATGCACAAAAATACGATGCAATATGGCTTTAGGCTGCATTGTGGTCCGAATTAAGACATACTTAAAATATATTTTGTTTAGCTGGTTATGTAATCATTGCTATCTTTTATTTTAAAATACAATTAATTAAAAATATCACAAGCATTAAAGAAAAACAATTAATAAAGCACGTATCCTAATTTATACATTTTTGCGAATATGGCGTCAATTTAGATACATACTGGCTGCATGGCTTAAGATTTTCTAATCCTATCATATTTTAAGATTAACTTCGTCTTGTGATGACGACAGTGACGCAGTAGAACCTTCCTACACTACGATCTGTGAATTACAAATATTAAGTGGGAGCGAGAGGTCCGATAATAGTTGAAGTTAGAAAGAAATGGAAATAGTTTGCAGAAGTTGACTTGTTATTGCGTAGTAGGTTTTAGTACTTACACGCGGACTATCCTATTATTATTTCTAGGAACTCAATAGCCAAGTCTTTTTTCCAACAATGTTAGAGTCGGCTTCCAGTCTCACCGGATGCAGCTGGATACCAGTATTTTACATGAAACGACTACCTATCAGGTTATCTCACCTCCACAACCCAGCCACCTGGGTTATAAAACTGGTAATATTTATATGAACTGTCTTACAAATAAATCGTTGTAAGTTCTGATTAGTTATAGTGTTTTGTCACTTTCAGTCAATTTTGAAATTTTATGTGAGTGAAAAAGACAAAATACTGTTTAACTAATAAAAATCACGACGTTTATTAGTAAAACAGTAAGAATATAATAATATGGAATTCTGGTATTTATGTACAGGTGGGTGAAAGAACAGGACTTTAAATTGTTGTTATTTTTACAAAAATAACATAAAATTCAGTAATTTACACTTCAAGCTTCAATAAACTAGAATTTCAGCTTTGTATCGCAAACAGAACTTGTTGATATTTTCATAGAATATTTTAAAGTTTATTGAGATTACAATTTCGAAGATCTTTTTAATCCTCACTTAACAAAAGACAAAGAATATGTATATCATGTCGTTTGAAAAATCTTTCAACAGAAATGTAACAGAGTATTTACGAGATACGAAAAGTAAAGTACTTACATTCTTATCAATTTGAAATACTTCTTTGTAACCGGTGCTCTTCGCAAATCCTTTGTAAAACATTTATTTGTTACTAAGAGATGCCTCGTGTTGTGAGAGACACGTGTTGATTTATCGATCCGTTAAGTAATACACAGGAATATTGTGTATTGCCAATGTCCTTCTAATTACTGGAGTGTTTGCGAACAAGTTAAGACGGTTAACAAGCCATTTTCCGTACTTAGTTAGCTCTTATACTACTGATTGTTCGAAGAAATTCAACTTAAGTAGGTATAGCATTAATTTAGTGATTTTTCGAAGAAATACGACTTGGGTTATTAGAATTGATTTGGTATTTGTTTAAATTTATTATGTCGATGTAAAAACCTATGGGGAATTTAATCTCAATTATTTTTCAAATAGTTACGAAAGTAATTACAAGTTATGCCCACTACATTTTCAGGTTCCTAGTAAACTAGTCTTCGAAAAATGGCGATTATTTTATTCTAAGCCTAACCCCTGAACAGATAGACTGTCTAATAGATAGAGTGGCACCAAAACTAGTTGAATACCTATAACTACTTAATTACCTCATTAGTAAACTCACATACATAAGTAGAAGAAATCGCGATACAAACTACCAAGCTACCCTAACAAATTGGCGAGTCGCCACCCACGTATCTATTCGTAATACGATAATCTCCCTCGAGACAAAAACTTCTATTTTTAGCACACCGTGGCCAATTACATTCATTAGAAATAAATATAAATCTTACATTCAACCACGAGAATTAAAATGGCGAATATTTGAATGGAACGTGCCCTAAGGGAGTGTGACGTAAGAGGGAAAGCTCTCGCGTGGGTGTTGCCGCTGTCTTTTCATGATCATTTTATGTCGGACAAGTAATGTTTGTTGTTCTGTGGGATTTTGTTATTCATACCTACTTTAGTTTGTAGTTTCTCACACGTTTTCTTTGAATCTTTGTGCAATCATGAATAACAGAGCGCTTGACATTGTTGCCATAGAATTTAGGATTATTAATCTACGCCATTCTACGTAAGTTAGATTTGGTATGCAATTATGCATACAATATTTGTCGATTTTCAGAAACAATAAGTGGATGTTTGTATTATTCAAATAAAAATATAGATTACGAAATAACTAATTTTCATATGAATTGTTCGACTTTTTTCTGAGTTCATATTAACATACATAAGTTTTATAAATGTCTTTCGTACATAAATCAAAATACATGTAAAATTCATCAATATCCTGTTAACAGGTGTGCCGTTAGTCGTGTAGTGACTAACAACTGTAGATAGGTAACTATAGGTGTAAAGTATATCTGCATATCTACAGAGGAAGTCAGTGAAATTAATTAATTAATGATAATGCCCAGCTAGCGACTACAATTATTATGAGTCAGTAGAATCGATCACAAAATTGATGTCATTTTTTATACATAGGTGCTTACGTCATGCTGAAAAAAAAATAGGTTTTTTTTTATATTATAGTTGTGGTACCTATTCTGTACTACGTTTTAAGCAGGTAACTCTGAATTACGCAGAATTTAATAATTGTTATGTAAAATATAAGTAAATCATTATGATAATGAAACTTTTTAAGGTAAACGCTTACCCCCTGTAAATTTTTATGACACAATATTGAAAAGATTTATTGCCGTTTGCTCAGCGACGGCCATAAACGTAATCTATGATTTAGTTAGTAATATGTGACTGTACCTATAAGACAGACTGTACCTATGTCAAATACTGTCTACTTGCAGTAAATAAGTAAAATTAATCGGATCATACATAAATAAACAATTTAGTATTTAACAAATAATTGAATGCCCTCTAATGCAATAATTATTGAGAGAAAATCTGTAAATTTTGTAAGTATATAAACAAAAGAAACAGTTTAAATATTAGGTCGGGGAAAAAGTTCTTTCCCATTATAGTATGTATGAACTGGTTATTAATCTTTTCTCTACACAAAAAAGCTCAATATTTGGGTTCGCACGAGCTCACTGGAAGAAACCTAATGAACCGTGTACTCATTTGTGATTTTTTTTCCCTATTTCAAAAATCAATAAGCTTAACCACCATTTGCAAAACTTAAAAATTTATTTTATTAGTATACATACGTGTCGTCACTTAAAAAGGGTTTTTGGAAACTCCAACACCTAAGGGGGTGAAATTTATTGTGGGGGAAGCAGCGGACGGAAAGCTAGTTCATTTTAAACTTTGCAACAAGTTTGACAAACGCCTTAAACGTCAAATTCAGCAATACATCATAAACAAAATATAAACAGTGATCGGACAAAGGCGTGTCTGGCATTCAGCCAAGTGAACCGGTTAACACTGGTTGTTTATGTGAAATATGCACTTGGATAGCGTGCCAAGTTCCTTCATTACTGTACACACCTACTTGCATTAGAAAAGTTGCAATTATTGCATTACATATTAGCGAGGCGAAGCTTTTTATTGCACTTTATTTAATTAATATTTAAGTTAAAGCTTTGTTTAATTATGAAAGTTTTCTAGCAACAGTTCAGCTTGTTAAATGTTCTCTAGTGCTTATTTCAGTGAGACATGTTGTACTTTTCCTAAATATATCTACTATTTTAAGATTATGATCATGTGTGACCAAGTTCGAAGCAAATAGAAATATTCTTCTTATTCTGGACTTAAGTTTAATTTTATCTGAGTGGGTAATGATTGTAATGAATGAATTTAGTAAGTTTCCATCAGTAAGATATTCAGTTTCCTATTGTCTGTGTTAAAGGATTTCTTTTGTAGGTAGTTGGCAAGCAGTTACAGACACGTGCGAAGCATTAACCGTGTCGGTAAGACTGTTTGCATTCTAGGTAGCACCTTATTAGTAGGAAACAGAATAAAATATATGAGTGAAATTATTTAAGTACTAGCTGACCCGCGCAACTTCGCTTGCGTCCAATAAGAGAGAATGGGTGAAATTTTTCCCCGTTTTTGTAACATTTTTTACTGCTACTCTGCTCCTTTTGGTCATAGTGTGATGATATATAGCCCATGTCCTTTCTCGGGTATCAAAATATCTCCATACCAAATTTCATGCAAATTGGTTCAGTAGTTTAGGCGTGATTGAGTAGCAGACACACAGACGGACAGAGTTACTTTCGCATTTACAATATTAGTATGGATTCAGGCTTTTCACGAATCTAATGACGTGATGTTAAACGTAACTTTTTGTGTACCCCTATCTTTATGATTGCCAACTGAACTCAAAACTATTGCACTCTAAATCGCGTACGCGTATGGTCTATAGCAATAGTAGAGGACACTATGTATAAACAATAATGACTATAGTTCCAGTCGAGAAAAATTTAAGTATCAAAGAATAGTACACAAAAGTACAAAAAAATCAAAATTAATTAATGATATTGTTTTAAAAAGTCCGTATTCTTTATTTTAAACCAGATAAACTCTATTTTCTTCTAATAAAAGTTGGCATCTACCTTTCACCCCTATGATTTTTGCGAATCCTCTTTTATCAAAATAGTCAAAAACATTCACGTTGATAATTCCTTTAAAATATCCATACATTTACGTTAACTTAACAATATTATTCTCTCATTTTCAGCTCAACGTAAAATGCGAGAAGAGCGTCGGTCAGTACCCGTCGGGCCCTGACCGTCACGTGACCGATGACGTCAAACACAACCTGCCGGGTGGGCGCCGGCATCGCCTGCCGTTGACACACACACACGTTTGTAAAGACCTTGTCTCGTAAACCCACGGGATATGGAAACTGCTAGAAGGAATTGGCTTTTGTTGATTGGAAGTTTTTGTTGTGTTAAAATAAATAAGTTGAATTGTTTTTAATTAGTGCCTTGATTTCTGCAAAGATGAAAAATAGGAATAGCAATAATTTTTTCTTTATATTAAATATTGCATAAAGAATATTATCATATTTTACGGAACTAGAACTATAATAGTTATACGGAATTAATTACACCTGCTTGACATTTTCTTTAACTGACTGCGAACTTTTCTCTATAAACGTTCTACTAAGACTAGCAGCGCCATCTATCGAACATTGTGCGAAGCTTTACTATAAGGAAAATTACGTTAAAATGTCGTAGAAAAAATCTTTGTCGCATAAATATCATTAATTAAATTAACTAACTATTGTATATGAACAAGCTAGCTCCTATCTTATGTACCTACAGTATCTATTTTTCATCGGTAAGAAACATGTTCTCGAGCTATTTTTTTAATATTCCTACCTTTTTTTAGTAAAACAATTTGGTTGAAAAGCTAGAGTAGCCATAACATAAACTTACAAGCTTTGTGTCCGCCTTGCAATTGCATTGAAGATGTGTTTATTATATAAGTAGATACTGGCTTATAATTTCAACTCCAAACGCATCGGCCCATTAGCTCAGTTGGTTAGAGCGTCGTGCTAATAACGCGAAGGTCGCGGGTTCGATCCCCTCATGGGCCACATTCTCTTTTTGCTTTTCTTCATCATTTTAGTAATTTATTAGCGTTATCATTTTAATCATCATTTCACTTGAATAACATATTATAAGAATTGAATTCGGTTGAAGGCAAAAATATTGCTTACGCACATTTATAGCACGCATTTTTAACAATTTAGTTAAAAAAGTAAATTATTATTACCTACCTATTTCTTTTCTTAAATGTTATTTTATATTACCATGCAGGTGTTTCGCTTAAACAGAACGGAATTTTTATTTCGGGTAAGAAAAAAACAATATTTAAAATTGATTGAACAATATAATTACATTTAACATACAGATATATTTATATATTACAATGTGTACTATAACATAACGCTATCCCTTCAGAAGGGTAGACAGTGCAATCACATTATTTAATAAGATAATTAAGATTCAATATTCCCACAAAAAAAATTAACAAAAAATTGAAGTTAGTTCGCTCTTTTATTTATTCGCCTGAAGCCCTCTGACCTAATAATTCAGGTCTTATTTGACTAAATGGTTACCCATCCATTACCTAACCGCATAAACATTAGCTTCTTTAAAGGTAGTTTTCGCATTTCTTATTGCTCAAGCCGCCTGAAGCTCTCTGAGAAGATAATGCCTAAGCGGTTACCCATCCGTTACCCGACCGCATAAACATTAGCATCAATGAAACTAGTTTTTCATTGTTCTAGTTGTTCAAGCCGCCTGAAGCTTTCTGACAAGATAAGCCGTTACTAAGCGGTCACCCGTCCATTACCCGTCCCCGTGCAACTACGCATCTTTAGAGCTAGTTTTTTCTTTCCTAGTTGTTCAAGCCACTTGAAGCTCACTGACCAGATAGTTCGAGTCTCATCACTAAGTGGTTACCCATCCATTATTCGACCGCGTAAGCACTTGCATAACCTCTTCACTTTTGTGATGTAGTGTCAAACAGTTTTTATTAATATAGAAAAAATAGTTAAAACAATGTACAATAATTAAATGCGATATTAAACCTTACTACCTAGGAATAAAAGTTCATAATTCAATGCTCAAATTTCTCAAACAATCTTAGTGCAAACTAGCACTCTACAAGGCCTCCATAAGGTTCAATATTGCTTGCATTTCATTCTCCATTACATTACATAATTACAAAATTTTAATAAAAATACAATAATATGTGAGATTTTTTTACATTACCATCTTTATTCATAAATATTTAAATCAATGTTGAAACTATAATGCTGTCTTTTTTACCCGACTGCGAGACGCAAAAGTAGAGTAATGTTTTTATGAGTCTATGTGTGTATATGTGTTTTATTCGAATTGCCATAAGAGTAAAAGAATTAACTAATTTCTTGCAGATTTTTGACATTTACTTTACTAAGTAAATGTGACGAATTTAAGGTTTTAAATATACAAAAGGAAATTAAATAAATAAATAAAAAAGTATGTTCGTTTATGCCTGAATACATGAATTGTAAATGAATGACAAATAGGTATTTCCCAGGGCAAAAACGCATTATCTACTTTTATTATAGTAATAACGTGTTTTTAAATATTTATGAATAAAGATATAAAAACATAAACCTTATATACTAAAGCTGACTTATCAACTTATTTAGCAGTAGCCATGCTTATAGCACTTGTTTTTTTTTACATTTTAAAATTTAATTATATTACATAGGACATTAAAAATTACATATTTATTATTCGTTTCCCTAGATTTCGTATGTGTTTCTTTCAAATTAATGTTTAAATGAAGTCCCAACCCGCACTTGACCAGTATAGTGGACTAAAAGTCTAACTTCTCCCACATTACGGGACGATTTATAATATAATTTATAAGCCAATAAAAAAATGTTATAATTTTGAGAAACGAACATCTATCAATTTTTTAATTACGTTGCAATAGTTTTTTTTTACTTTGTATGAAAATACAAAATGGTTAATTATTTGAGACACATATTTATTTAAATCTATATACTGTTTTTCTGTTAAAAATAATCTTTAACATTTTAAAGTTTAATATTTAAAGAGTAATAGGAAGTATTATCTTATTTCTCGCTTAAAAACTGTTCACTGTACTTAAAACACAACAATACAAGTATCACTTTGGGTGCAGTAGTTTTGTAGTTCAGTTGTCAATGACAAGCCAACGATGTTTGGTGTTCTCTATCTGTTGTTGTAGGAGGGGGGTGCGGACGCGTAGTTTTACTTCTAAGGAGCCGCCTGCTGGACGACGGCCATCCATTAACTGTGGGAAAAGTAGATTTTTAATTGAAATTATCAACACTAAACGGAGTTGTGACTTTTTTACTTGTATCAGTTGTATTCTTTTTACAGGTTAATCAGACAATTTCATGTTACAACATTAAAAGAAGCAATCTGAGGGGGCTCAGATTAATGCTCAAAATTCGCACAAAATATTTGTTTAGGTAGGGAAAATGCTAAGTGTTCTTATCCTTTGATTACAACAAACAGTCACTTATACTACATAAACGAAAAACCTCCGAGCAAGTATTTAGAATTTAAAAAAAACTGTGCCGACTATGCAATCGAATTGAGACCTCCTGAAACAGAAACGCTCGCTACGTAGGCAGCTTCACAAACACGGTTTGATCGAGGAATCGTTGTTTTAAAAAACTTTTAATCTAAAAAATATAACAACCTCAAAAGTTTGTATAAAATAATTTAATATAATAAGGTTTTGACCCCCCTCTAGACTCTTTAGATAAGATTTAAGTCCCCAACCCGCACTAGGCCAGCGTGGTGAACTCAAGGGCTTACCCCTCCCCCTCGTTTGAGAGGAGACCCTTGCAGTGGGACAGTCATGGGTTAAAAAAAGAGAAAAATTATAACAAGGTTTTGATGATAAGGTAAATTTGGGTAACTTTGAATCATTTGAGTAACATTGACAGTGGGAATATGAACTAGTTTCGATATTTTTTTCATAAGAAACAAACACAATGATAAAGGTTTATTTTAGTTTTGCAAACTTTTATCAATTCTGTTGGTTTCATATGAAAAAATAATCGAAACTAGTTCAAATTCACACTATCGATGTTACCCAAATGATTCAAAGTTACCTAGGTTGTCGGTACTTACAGGAAAAGCCTCATGAACAGTGACATGGTTCTCCAGCGGCGCTAGCTTCACGTTGACGGTACCGAGCAGGGTGTCGGAGCGGAACCAGCCGCTGCAACACAGTCCACAGAGACAGTCAGCGCACCCACTGTATGTACATGCCAAACAACAACGCTAGGTGGCGCTACTGGGGTGTACGGGACAACTAGCTAACAGGGATTTATGAGTTTTGTATACGGGCTAAAGATAAGGAAGGGCTGGTATGTTTTTTTACTCCAAATTATTATTTCTTAAGAAAGAAGTGCGAATGTCTGTCTGTTTGTCTGTAACATGTTCAAACAATGGAATGGAAAACATGGTTTCATAAAAATGTATGCAAAAAAATTGTGAAGTAATATTGGTTCTAAAATTATTTGTAAGTAAAACCATGCGTTTCATTGCATTTGTATGAACGCAAACTATAACATTAACGTTCATGATATTTCATGTATTCTAATTTTTTCAATGAAATCTAATTTTTATATGTACATGTTAGTTAAATTCTACAGACTAATTCAAACTTTATTTAAAAGGAAACTATAATTCATCTACTAAAAGAAACATGCGTATGTACAAATCTACTATAATTGTAATTTACACTATCTACAAAAGTTCAAGACCTCACAACCCAGTAGCGCCACCAAACGGTAACAAAACAAAACACCACAAATAGCAATCACCAGGGTTAGTTAGATGATATATTTATATGATAAATGATAGCGACTAAGCAATTAAAAATAAGATTCAATACAAAGGACAAACAAATAAACAAACTTTTATAGTGGACAAAGAAAACATATTTTCACGAAAATGAAGAATCCCAGTTTCCCATAATTATAATCGAGGAACAATCATGACAATGATTAAAAAATTATTTGAAACTTGATTTCAGAAATAATGTATAGAAAAGTATTCATAATTTGCATTATTTTATCACAAACTGTATTTATTCATTTGTTTATCCTTTAATTTTACCAGGGATAATATATTACTGGAAATTGAAATAACAGCAAAGAATTAATGCACCTCCTTTGTCTCTCCCTCTCAAAAAAAAATGTGAGAGAAAAAATAGCAAAACGCACTAATTTTCAATGAAAATTAAATATGAGTTACTGTTTACATTAAACCCAAAACCCATGAAATGTGAATCAAGAAACGCCCATTTTTAATAAGTTAAAAATATGCACGCAAATTCCAGTAATTGAGATTAAATTAATTTCAATATTTCACTACTTTTAGGGCTGGTGCCAAAATTACAACCTTAGCTCGATTAAAAACTGACGGTACTATAATAGAGAATCGAGAGTTTGTCATTTAAAATGTAATTAAGTAAGTACTAAAAAGTCGTGCGATTAAATTCTACATTACTACTCTATTCTTGCTAATTTTCACGTATTATCGTAATCTAATACGATACTTAAGTGACTATACTAATACGATCATGCATTTTTACCTGATTTGCTAGACATTTACAAATTAAAATAGGTACCTTATATTTTTATCTATACTAATATTATTAAGCTTTGTTTGTTTGAACGCGCTATTCTCAGGAACTACTGGTTCGAAATGAAAAAATATTTTTGTGTTCAATAGACCATTTATCGAGAAAGGCTATATATCATCACGCTACGACCAAAAGGAGCAGAGTACCAAAAATGTTACAAAAACGGGGAAAATTATGACCCATTCTCTCTTATGTGCCGCAAGCGAAGTTGCGGGGTCAGCTAGTTTGTTATATAATTTTGGACCAGCGCATTTTACAAGCATGAACTCTGTCATTTCAATTTAATCTCTGTTTTATAAGCGAAACAAGATTGAAAAATGTTATGTGATTTTTTTACAGTCAAATAATTAACCATGGGTAGTATTGGGTAGTTAGTAAAACAGATATCAAACATCGATTAGGCTTCGACTAGTGTGGTGGAGTCAAGGCCTAACCCCTCCCTCAATCCAGGAGGAGATCCTAGCCCCTTAGGGCGCGTTCCCACTATGTCGTAACGATTAATTTATCGTTGGACGACTGTCGTCTCTACCTGTTCCCATTATAACGATTGTTTGTCGTCAAAAAATTTTATCGTTTAGTGACTGTCGTATCTAGTCGTCCCCACTGTCACGATAATCTGTAGTCACTGCAAAGAATGTCGTAGACGACAGTAAGTCGTCTAGTTCTATATGTGAACACTACCAATTAAACATATAAGCCACGACACTTAAAACTACACGATTATCTGTCGTCACGACATAGGGGGAACGCGCCCTTAGTAGGTTAGTAATGGGTTAAAATTTATTCACTTACCCTCTAGAATAGACTTCAAGTTTGATGCCATGTCGTTTGAACACCCTGAGACAAGGGCGGGCGCCGCGCTGTATAGCGAGGGGGAATACTGCATTGTACTCTGGGTTGTTCGTATCCTTGATTAGAGATGTACGGTCCGAGACGGGCGCGTCCTGGGAAATTGTTTAGTGTTATTGTTCAGTGTTAAGTGATTAAAACTGCGATTTGTTTTCGATTTAAGATTATAATTATGAGATTAGTAGTGCTGTTATTTCGGTAGGAGCATTGACAAATCAAATTCTATTTTACTATGTTATTTATAGGCAGAAATTCATAATATGTAAGTAATAAAAAAGTTACAGGTCTTCGCATACAGAATGATAAAACGCTGTTATGAAATACAGGTTTCTTGTAATAGGGTACAATCGTGAATTTCTAAAAGTGTTAAATAAAAATGTTTGTTACGAGCAGCATTTTAGTATACCATACTTAATAATGATATGAAAATCAGAATTACAGAGATTTTTCTACGTTACAGATGTATGTATCTATCGATGCTTCTATAGCAGTAAATGAAGAAAAGAACCCATACTTACGTATTTTAGTTAAATAACTCACTTAATAATGATGTACAAAAATTTTAATTAGAATTGATTTTTATTCGATAAAACTCTTTCAATGATTCAAAAGTAATTAATAAGTGACGTATAAATACCTGTGGATAAGGGAACTCGAATTTAACATAAGTATCAACATCCTTCGGGTTAGGTACATTGTACGCGATGCCGCGCACGATTGTCAACTCTAAGTCGTTCTCGTTAAGGTCTGTATTGCATTGTATCACTGCGAACTGGCGGCTCTCGTAGTGGAACTTTGGTGGTCTTTGGCCTAGGCTGGAAAGAGAAGAAGATTGCTATATTTTATTACAATAAATAAGAACAAGATTTACTTTAATAATAATTAACAGATTTTCTCAATTATTTTATAATTTGGTTATCCATCTCTTTTTCTGCATGCCTTTTCTTCAAAGCCTTTGCGCAGCAGTGTCTAAAAAATATATCTATCTGGTATTCATGTTTTTTTTTACGGCTCAATATATTAATAGAAATAATAAGTACTGTCTGACAACTTAGTAGAGAACCTTGGCATGAACAATGAAACTGGATTATGAATTACTGCTCTTTCCTAAAATAAAGTGGTTACATAAACAGGCTACTGCCAGCTGCGTAAGCCTGCGAGATTCTGATGTTCTAATTTCAGAATCTCTCTCTACAAAACTGATGGACCATGCGACGTTTAGCTTACGATAAACCCCAGAAAACTCTTTCCTCTATGATATCGGAATCGGTGAAAGTATTACAGCTAGAAGACTGACATTATCGTTAATAACTGACCCGCGCAACTTCGCTTGCGACAGTTATGAGAGAATGGGTTAAAAAAAAATCCGTTTTTGTAACATTTCTTATTGCTACTCTGCTCTTATTGGTCGTAGCGTGATGTTATACAGCCTATAGCTTTTCTCGATAAATGGACTATCTAAAACTGAAAGATTTTTTCAAATCGGACCAGTAGTTCCTGAGATTAGCGCGTTCAAACAAATAAACAAACAAACTCTTCAGCTTTATAATATTAGTATAGATATAAACCGTACATACCTCTTAGCAACAACAACGACATCTAAATCCTGTTTAACACTCAGTGCGAGGTTATCAAAGCGGTTAGCCTCGGCAATATTGCCCATAGCTCGGTTGTGGTCGCGGTTGTCTCGGCACAGCTTCAGCTGGCTCGTGAGCTGGTGGTGCAGGCGCGAGGTCACGTCGTCGTCGTCTCCTGTACTGTCTATGGGGGCCGAGTCCTCCGGAGACTCGCAGTCTTCCGTTGATACTATGTCGAAACTGAAAAGGTAAATTGTTTTAATGATTTATTTTGATTTGATTTTCTGGGGTGATAATAACATAGAATGAGACGGTGATTTATTAGATTTTCTATAAAAACGGCAAATAGAAAATTATAGCAAAGCTTGAAATTAGTGTCTCTAAAATAGATAGTTCACTGAAATTTACATTAACTCCTGCAACATTTTCACACGCAGATTGTAACGGGATCAAAACTAAACGTAAAATTGCGAAGAATGGTTCAAAAATTTTATTACTTTGTTAACCTACTGGAACGTGCAATACGTTACACAAGTTATACGCTAGTAAATGCAAAATGCGCTCTTAAAACATAGCGGTCTGTCATACTACTCTAATAGTGTAAACATCAGAAATCGGAAAGTTTGAAGTTGTTTGTTAAGCACCTTTCCTATTCTATTTTAAAACGGAGTTTACAGTATGGGTATAGCTGGCTTTATATTCTTGTACCATAGTTCAACCGACATTTTATACAGAATAGGTGTGATAAGTAACAAAGGAAAGTTCGACGAATATTCTTTAGTTCGGTACGGCCTCCGTTTTTAATAGTGATTACAAATAGTTTATTGTCTTACGTATGCTCTAGATCGTCCTTAGCCTTGGGCGGTACGGGCAGAGACTTCAAGTCAACAGTGAGTCCTCCGCGCGCCGCTTCTATGACTCCGTCAAAACCTTTCGCTGCTCGGAGGTATTCTTTTGCCGCTTCGATATCACCTGATAAATTCATAATTACATTATTTATTATAAAAGATTGTCCTCGTGTCTTTAATTTTTAGGTGTTTTCGTGCTTATTGTTGTGAATTTTCAGTCCGTTATTATTTGTCAAATTAATGGTAATAGGCCTTAACCTTCTTCTTACAGAGTGTGCAAAATGCGATGCGTTGTTGACACCTAAGCTTTAAGAAATAAAAGGCGTTTTAATTCAACGTATATTTATAGGCGTATAATTATTTATTTTGCTTAATTTTCTTTGAATCTTTATACATATTATTTAACCTTCGACTGAATGTATCATCATTACATTTTAAGTGATTCTTAAGAGTATTCCTGTCTCTATGGTACATGTCAAAATGACAAAGATAGCAAGATATTTGAAAGAACACATGTTTAAACACAAGGGGCGTTTCCGCATTTGCTCCTTAGGAACAATACGGAACATACATCGCGTATTATCGGTCGCGCAACGCCAGAACAGACAAATGTATAGAAAAAAACCGGACCGTTCACACTCAACCGATGATGCGTCGGTGCGAAGCCCATACAAATTAAGTTACGCCCGACGCATCTTCCGTCAGATTCTCACAAAAGAATCTCAATTATCTACTAATTTATAACTCACCATTTTTCTTAGCCTTCAAGGCAGCTTCTTTGAACTGCTTCTGTCTGAGCAGTAGGTAGGCTATTTGTTTGTCGTAACGCGATGCTGATGTCGACGATGTGGAGGAGGGGGCGGGCGGCTGGGGGGCGGAGCGAGCCGACGGTGACGGGGAGGGAGCGGCTGGAGCTGGTGCTGCTGAGCGAGGAGCTGAGCCCTGTGGGAAGAAAGGATACTGATTAGAACCTAGCGCCAATTTTCAGATATAAAGGCCAGTTTTATTGAAACAAGCCTTCTGTGCATGAGTTTATTTATAGTGTTGAAGTGTCTGCATAGTATGCAGGTAGACTTTCTATTTCCTCGCTCTCATAGCCCGAGTGTAGACGACTCGACCGGTGAGAGGTAAAGAGATGGCCGACGGTTCTCTATGCTCTCCGAGGCACGGAGTTTAAGACTTTAACTTCCCAACTCCAAGCAATCACTAAGAAGTTCTTGATAGTAAAACTAAGGGGTTACTTTTCAGCCTGACTCAAGATTCGAATCCAAGACAGCACAGCTACCATCTCGATCACGCCAAAGAGGCGGTCAAGTATGTATAATACTAATATTATAAATGCGAAAGTTTCTGAGAATGTATGTATGGATGTTTGTAGCTATTTCACGCAAATAATACTGAACCGATTACGATGAAATTTGGTATATAGGTAGCCGAAGACCTAGAATAACACATACTTTTTATGCCGGAGTTCACGAGATCTTTTAAGACGATCGGGATTTACTCGGGAAGGGTTTCCACGCGGACGAAGTCGCGGGCGGCCTCTTGTCTTGAATACTCACTCCGTCAGTAGGCAGGGGCGCGAACCCCGCGGGTGTGGGCAGCTCATCCGCGGCGATGGGCTTGCCGGCCGCGTGGTGCCTGATAGCTTCCTGGTATTGCTTCACTATGCGACCCATGCGACGAGCCTTCGATGAATTACCCTCTTCTTTCGCTTTGGCTTCTTGTTGCTATACAAAATGAAGAGTTAATAATAATATGGTCTAAGAGTTAATAATATATGTACATTTAAATTATACTTATATTTTTTAGTACCTGGAAAGCTGCTAATCTCTGTTTCAAAGCTTCGTCGACTGTAGACGCAGTTATGAGACCGGGACTCTCGCTTACTGGCTCCGGAGGCGGCTCTGAAATATAATTTTAAAATATATACCTAATATATTAAATAATATATAAAATATACATTTAGTGACATCTAACATGCTAAAGAAATCACTAGTTTTATAATGCTTAGTTAGTTCGTGATTAAAATATTTTAAAGAGGGCGTTATCAATTGGATCTTAATTTTTATATATTTAGTACGCGATTTCTCCACAAATTATACAGATTTTTCAAACGATTTTTGCTGTCTGATAATTAGGGTACAAGTTCTATTTCATTTCAGCAGACAACCGTGTATATTAGTTACTAGCTGACCCGCGCAACTTCGCTTGCGTCACATAAGAGAATCATAATATTCCCCGTTTTTGTAACATTTTTCCCTGGTACTCTGCTCCTATTGGTCGTAGCGTGATGATATATTATAGCCTAAAGCCTTCCTCGATAAATGGGCTATCTAACACTGAAAGAATTCTTCAAATCGGACCAGTAGTTCCTGAGATTAGCGCGTTCAAACAAACAAACAAACTTTTCAGCTTTATAATATTAGTATAGATACAGAAATGTACATTGTACTGTGAATATTTGTATGTGCATGTGATATTTTAAATAACTTACCAGCCGATTTCTGTGTCTCATCTTCGGTCTTCTGCGACTTAAAAGCGGCGGCTATCATGTCCGGGGTGGGTAGTTCATTCAAATCCATGTCCTGGCCTGACTTGTACGCGTCCACTACGATGTCGAACTGTTTCACTACCTTCAAGTATTCGAGCGCGAGTGCCTTGTCACCCGCGTGCTTTGATGATAGAGCTGCTGCTTTAAACTCTTGTTGACGTCCTGGTTGGAAAATGGGGGGTTTATTATTCAATAGCTGACCCGCGCAACTTTGCTTGCGTCACATAAGAGTAAATGGCTCAAAATTTCCCCCGTTTTTGTAACATTTTTTACTGGTACTCTAGTCCTATTGGTCATAGCGTAATAATATATAGCCTATAGCCTTCCTCGATAAATGGGCTATCTAACAGTGTAAGAATTTTTCGAATCGGACCAGTAGTTCCTGAGATTAGCGCGTTCAAACAAACAAATAAACAAACTCTTCAGCTTTATAATATTAGTATAGATTAAGTATAGGGAACTCTCATGGGAGCCTTAACAGTCAGCGTTTCGATATCGCTCATCCAGAGCGACAGCGACGTAACTGCAAATATGTAAAATTTACACAACGCCCAGTATTCGCGCGCCAAAGTGGAATATTTCTACAACGACTTTTTGCACTCTAGCGAGAATTTTTTTCCCTTCCAACGGGGATTGAATAAAGGATAATTTTGGTATAATTAAATCATATTCGGTTTTTTTGCAGTTAAGTCACTGTCGCTCCGGATGAGCGATATATTAAATCTTACGAACTTGGATGCGCTGAGACAAAAATTTGATTGTGATAAATTTACATTTTTTTGTTTATACATAAGTTCGTCCGGAATACTTGAATTGCATACGTACAGAATTTCCGCCTTTTATACCCGAAAGTGCAGACAGAGGTTTATGAAATTCAACCACATTACGCCATTTACAATGTTAGTTAGAGAGCGAGCGATTATAGTTGGTTTTCATTAGAAAAATTAATAATGTCCCCTTTATAACCCAATTTCCGCAGTATAAATGAAAGTAAAATGTCATGACTTTTTAAAACCTGTACCTTATAAACCCTTCAACAAACTTTAGAAACTCACTCAATATCATACGCAATCCTTGCTGCTTCTCTTCACTGAGACTTTCAACAGGCGCAGGTGGTGGAGGTTCCTGTGGTTCTGGAGGACTCGGTTCTTCAGGACTTGGCTCCGGAGGCCCCAAGTCTATCAGAGGCTGTTCCGGCTCTGGATCGGGTGCTGGAGCCGAAGGTGGCGGCTGTGGAGCATCAGCTGGCTTCCCAACGGCCACTGGTGGAGGAATATCTTCATCTTTGATTGGTTTCCCGGCCTTCGCCTGTTTGAGAAGGTCTTGGAGTGTTTTGAGACCTCGCGCGAATCTAGACAAGGAGAGGTAAGTTATTACAAAAAACTCTTAAAAAAGTATTATTGGGTTAAAGGGATTTTTCAAACAATTAATATAAAGAATAAAAAAATGTTTCCTGTAGCAATAAATCTACTGCTTGTCTAATGTCTTGCTGTAGACATAAGCACTTAAACCACTGCTTTACGGTCTTCACTTTTAAAGTCATTAGAAATATGAATTCCGCAAACGACCTTGAATTTAAATGATTACATAGCTTTTCCTGTGTAATTTTTTTGTAATCCATACTAATATTATAAATGCGAAAGTAACTCTGTCTGTCTGTCTGTCTGCTACTCAATCACGCCTAAACTACTGAACCAATTTGCATGAAATTTGGTATGGAGATATTTTGATACCCGAGAAAGGACATAGGCTATATATCGTCGGAGAAATTTCACCCATTCTCTCTTATTGGACGCAAGCGAAGTTGCGCGGGTCAGCTAGTATTACATAATGAAGATTATAAAACTTTTAGGCCCGATTATTTTTCCGAATTTAGACACCTGTTTTATCGAAATATTATAATAATAATGTTCGGGTTTAGTAGTTTCGTATTACACATTTCCTACTTTAATAGTTCATTGCACAGCAGAGGCGTATTATGAGAGATTACCACATGACCAGCAATATAATATGGTACCATTAGTACTAGGTATGTCATTTATGTGTTAAATGCATATCGCCTTGAGACAAAACCTACGTAAGTTACGTGCCTTACAATTGCTATAAAAGGACAAAAAACTAATCTGGTCTTAATCTGTGGAAATAAACTGTAGAGATTGTTATACGTTTATAGAAGCTTATCTCTGGAACAGACAGTCACATTCAATAAAATCCTTTTGTATAATATATCTAATCAAGGCCTAACCCCTCTCTTATTCTAGAAGACACTTAACCAGCAATGGGACATTAACGGGTATTTTTTTATATAATTATCACATTTAGGAGTGACTAGACCTATAACGCTATATGACGCTGCGACGTTATGACCTACGGAAGCAGAGTTATACACTAATAGCTAGATTAGAGTCTTCTATCGAGGATACTTTTACGAACACGCAAACAACAGACACAAAGTATACAGATACCAGAACAAATTAAAATTTCACATATATGCGGGTATCAAACCCACAACCTTGTGCTTGTGACCACTATAATAACTACACTATAGATGGCCAGTATATTAAACATGAAAAGTAAATGGCTCATATTCTTCTTACCTTCTCGCTCTACTGCTTTCACCATTAGCCTTTGCATTCTTCTCAGCGACAGTATAATTAGTAATCCTGTCTTGTATAAAGCTGACTATGCTGCTGTCGTTACTGAGAGGGGCGCCGGGGGGAGGGGGCGCGGGGCGGGACGTGCGCGGCGGAGGGGCAGGTGCGTCGTCGTCTATCGCTAGTTCCTTTAACTCGCTTAGAAGGTCTGGGTCGTCTTCGTCTCCTGAAATTATAGGTAAAGGTTAATTCAGTTGCAAGAAGAATCTATAATTCTGACATGTTCACTTTGTGGTATATGAAAGTAAAGGAATCTATAACATCATTTAATCAAATGAGGTATTTCTTGAATCAAATGTACGTTACTGCAAGCTTAAATCAAAAAGTAAAAAGTTGTTCTTAACTTATTTTTTCATTCTATCTTACAACAAGAAACTACTTGAAAATTATTTTCATGATAGAAGAGGTCTAAAAGAAGTCTAAATACAGTCAATTATTACTTTAGTATTATCATATACCTACAATACTTTAATAGTTTTAAAATCTTGCATCCCATAAATCACTCTAAAATCATGAAACGCAAACTAGGCCACTTAATTATTGTATTCAGAACTAAAACACTAAAACATAATACTATAATTTCAATAAATTCACCAGAAACATCATCGTCCGAAGGTATATCCTTCAAGCTCTCCGCTATCATAGCATCCAGGTTTGCTCCCGGCGCTGGTGCTGGTCTCTTTGGCTTCGGTCTCCTACCTCCTCCACCGCTGATGGCTGCCAGTTCAGCCTCCAGGTCGATGTCATCATCTGACAGGTCCAGAGGCTCATCGTCATTGTCGTCTAAGTCTGGTATGTCTAGGAGACCAAACTGGAAGAAGTATTCCAATTTATAAAGGTTGACGCACAAAGGCCCAACTAGGAGGCTAAGTGCGGAAAAAGCCCAGGCAACCTAACCTAAAAGGTTGTATCTCCCAATAAAAACACATAGAGTATGTATTATATTGTAATAGCATATAATCATATGTATTGTAACTCTAAACAAAGAATAAGCCAGAAATGATTAAGTGGGATAATAATATTTTATAAAATATTACAACATGAATTATTCCAATTTATAAATAGATATTAAATATTATACGTGTATTTTCAATTGTATCTTGCTGCCTACATTTTGAGTTCTGTAAAAATTTTAAAAACAATGTAATCTGTAAATAGTTAAAATAGAAGAATTTTTACAAGAAACTGTCAAAAAATCCAATTAAACTTTACACAGTACACTCAAGAGTTCTCATGCATGCATAACTTAAAACTGTAGCGTAATGTGAAATAGGGGAATAACAGAAACATAAAATGTGTTCCTTCCATTCTGACAGGATAACAAAGGATTGTTCCAGACCATTCCACATGTTGAGATTAGGTTAAAGTTTGTATATCCTTTCACAAACCAACCACAAAAAGTAACGTGACTTTAACTGACAATTAATATTAGTCATCATCATTCATCATTGAATAAATAAACAGTTAGTAAAAAAAAAAATACATTGTTGTACAGTTACTGAGAAAAGTCTATACTTAGCGCCTTGTTAACGTTAAAATGTTTATTTCACTCAGCGATGAATGAACTCAGTGTTCGCATTAATATTTTAATAACTTAAGTACACTTAAGTTCCTTTGTTTACAAATTCCCGATCAGCTGATAAGGAACTTTTTAAGCTAACCTCAAATGAGATTTTATTAGCATAACAACTATGACTTATTCCTATAAATAAACTAACATTAGCCGCGCGACTAGAACCGGACGAGACCCTAAGAATGAACAAATAATGTGCTGCATGACTCACCTGCGATAAATTAGATTTTTTACCCGGAGCTGGCTTTTTAAACATTTTGACTTAAAGATAATCAATCTTCACTATATTAAGATCACAATTTCAAAATAGCACTTTTCTACGACGTTAAATATCGATAATAATTTGCTATAAAGTTAATCTTGTGGATGATTACAAAATATTGTTATCTGACATGACACTGTCATGGAGAAAAACAGAGATTAGAGGAACACCCAGCTGAACATACAGTGAAAGTGCTTAGTATTTTTTTTACAGTATAGTTGACTCTACTCTACTAAAATCGAATACTGACAAGAAATTGTCCTTATTAAAATGGTATTAGTAGGGCAGTACCTTTTATAAAGCACTACAAAATAGAAAAATAGTTCTAATTTGAAATTATTTTTAGAGTCTGAACAGATTTTAAGAATTTGGTAACTAAATCGATAGTCGATGCTAGAATTATCTACTCTACAAGACGCATTAAAAAGTTCAAAATATTCTTGCCATACCAATAAACGAAGTGCTGAAGTTAAATTAAAAATGATTTTATACATCTTATTGGCCCTTAATTAACTTATGCCGAATACTGCACTAAACTTACGAAATTAAATGAAATGTGTAATACCTTACGTATTAAATAAAAACGACAATATAAGGGATTTCAAAGTTTTACGTCTAACAGTATAAACGTAATTATTATTTCTAGCAACTCGCACATCATCGCGAGAGTGACGTATGAACGGCAGAAGAGACGAAAACGAAAGAAAAGCCTTTCTGTGCCGTTGTTATCTTCTATCGTACCTGAAGAATGGAGACAAACGGCCAGGCTAATGGGCTTAAATCTAAAAAGAAAGAAAAAGAAGACGCCAAGGACAATCTATGGTAACGGTTCACTGTTAATTTTACGGGTAACATGCACTCCCCATATAGGGATCCAATGTGTCACACCTACGTGATGTCAAGCTATGAAGCTGAGAAATATGTGACCTAGCTGCGTTGTCTTACCTTTGTATGTAAAGTAACAGCGAAACATTCTCTCACGACGACAAATCCACACATTTATGTACACTTTCCCGTGATAGTGGCAACCTCGCGCGGTTGATGACAACGAATACTGTATGCTCGAAAATTTGCAGGTCTGCAATACTAGAAGAGGTCCAAAACCAAGGGAACACAAAACTACCTTCAAACAAAAATGTTTTAGTTTTGGGTGATAATGAGACTGGCAAAACTACTTTGGTAGCGAAATTACAAGGCGTAGAAGACCCTAAGAAAGGGTCGGCGCTCGAATATGCGTATATAGACGTTAGAGATGAGTATCGGGATGGTAAGTGAAAGATTTTGATATTTTTGTTACATATATTTACAAATAAACATACATACAGGTGTTGAACAATAGATCTAACCTACATTAGTATGTGAGCATTGTTTTGAGTGTGCCATCTGAGTGATAAGCGTTTGTTGTGAGTCAAACAGACAGTAATGATGGTGCATATTGATTTCATTAGTGTTTATATTAATAGATATTATAAAACACATTCTTATTAGAATCTAGTGTGACTATTGTCATCAATATTGATTTGGTGATTCATCAACATTGTAATCTAAAGGCTTTAGTATCCTAACAAAAACAATTAAAGAGCATCATTGATGACTGATAACATGTTAAGACTTCTTACACTAAAATTACCACACTACAGTTCTTCTACCCAGATCAAGATCTCATAACGATAACTTAAGAAAGTCTTTATTCAACCCATTATTATTGTTGTACAAAGGTCTAACACTTTCCTTATGACTGGTTTCTGAGGCACATTTAGTGGTAGTCAATCTATTCAATAGCAATTCAACTCATATAAACAAGGCAGTTTGAATAAATAAACTACTGCTAAATGTGCCTCAGAAACTAGGTATCGGACATGTAAAGATAGTATGATTTTAACCCAACTTTGTTCCAACCAGATCAAACTCGCCTCAGTGTGTGGGTGCTGGACGGTGACCCAGGGCACACAAACCTCCTCAAGTTCGCCCTCAGCGAGGAGACGTTCCCCCACACACTGGTCATCCTCACAGTCGCCATGACGACGCCCTGGGGAGTACTAGACCAGCTGCAGAGCTGGGCATCTGTGCTCGGCGATCACATAGACAAATTAGATCTCACACCTGGTAAGTTTATTATAAGTTAAATATAACAATGCCTATAACCCCCCGGTTTCTGAGGTACATTTAACGATAGTTTATCTATTCAATAGCGTCAAAACTCATACAAAAAAAATGCTATTGAATAGATAAACTACCGCTAAATGTACTTAGATACCGGGGGTAAGTCAAGTAAGGATCAAAAGACAATATTATTCAAAGATACAACTGGAGATGTGGTACTGGTCTTGCATGACAAGGTGTATGGATGTGAATGGGATATAGGCAGTTTGTAAGGATCATACCAATTGACATTCTTTGGTCTCTGCCAACTGCTATGAGAAAATGGCATTATTTCATTGTATGTATGGATGTTACAACTGGATAATACTTATGACATCACAAGCATGGTGATTATGGTATTATGTGTTCCCTAACTATGCTATGACTGTTGAGATGAGGATAGAGGGAAACATGAAATGTAAAATTGTTTTATTATGATCTGAAACTTAAACTGGTGACTACATTCTCCTCCACATAATATATAATGATTGAATATTAATGTCTACTCTGTACTGTTAACTGCATTTAAGTTAATAATAATGAAAAATTAACATTTAACTATACAAAAAGCAAGGTAGAGTAGGTTTTCAGTTAGGTTTTTGGGAATAACTAAAAGACTGTCATGAAGATCATAAAACTTTCCAATTCATATATATTACTAGCTGACCCGCGCAACTTCGCTTGCGTCACATAAGAGAGAATCTATACTAATATTATAAAGCTGAAGAGTTTGTTTGTTTGTTTGTTTGTTTGTTTGAACGCGCTAATCTCAGGAACTACTGGTCCGATTTGAAAAATTCTTTCAGTGTTAGATAGCCCATTTATCGAGGAAGGCTATAGGCTATATAACATCACGCTAAGGTCATTAGGAGCGGAGTAGCAACGAAAAATGTTACAAAAACGGGGAAAATTTTGACCCATTCTCTAAGGTGACGCAAGCGAAGTTGCGCGGGTCAGCTAGTGAGTCATAATTTTCCCCGTTTTTGTAACATCTTTTACTGGCACTCTGCGCCCATTGGTCATAGCGTGATGATATATAGCCTATAGCCTTCCTCGATAAATGAGCTATCTAACACTGAAAGAATTTTTCAAATCGGACCAGTGGTTCCTGAGATTAGCGCGTTCAAACAAACAAACAAACTCTTCAGCTTTATAATATTAGTATAGATATAAAATTTCACACATCAGTAAAACCTCTTTATAAATATTCTGACAAGCTCGGTGAAAGTCCATCACAATGCATTTTGACTATAAACAATTTGCAGACATGCTTGCAATTGCAATGTGCTATGTTGATTGTAATGACACATAGTTAAATGTGGGCTGTGGTATCGAGGTCGTGGGATCTATTCCTAGGCGAGAAAACACATACGATTTAAAGAATTTGAAATAATAAACAATATGTTATGATTTTTCTTTAGAATTTTTTTTTAGTTGTTGTATGTGTGAAATGATCTAGTGTAGACTTCTGAATATTTCTTGAGGTAAACAGTTATATTAATATAGATCTTTGTTTGTTTGCAACAGATAACCCAATAACTTTTAGCCAATTTTTTTATTATCTTACCTATGGATACTGTGGAAAGAAGTCTGAAGAAATGGCGAAGACTTTTGCTAAAAATACTCCCTACAATCAGAAGTTAAACAATGTTCAACTATTTTTGATTTGGCAGATGAACATAGCCTTGTCCATATATAGGAACTCTTTTTATGCGTACGAAGTCGCGATATCTCTTCTCTTTATCACAAATTATGTATACGAGCGTAAGATTTTTATAAAATCGGGGTAGCTCTCTACCCTAAAACAAACGCAATTACTCCCTACAAATAAATCACAGTACAATGATTAACTATTTCGGTCGCCATTGAGTTGTCCAATATTTGATTTCTACTGCAACCCCAGATAACCCTTACTGTTTACCTTATACGTAGTTTTAAACCCTTACCTCAGATATACTAAATATAAAAAACATAAATATCTTAGTACATCTCGGGCCCAGAAATTAGTGATTCTGTGTCACCCAGTTTAATAACACTTCGCCTCGCCCTCATAAACGTGTCAGAGCATACAAATTATTTAGTACTCGGCTAAGGGAAGGCTAATGTAATTGCTAGATTTAGTACTATCACGTTTTACAAGGTAGAAAGTAGAATTGTGCTTCAAAAACCATAAGTTTACTGTAGCAACACTACGTGTAGTTTGTTTGCGTAAAATAAAACTAGGATTTTTTCCGTGATTAACTTAAAAAGGACATGTAAAATTTCATCGAATTCTGTTCAGCAGTTTAGCTGCAAGAGCGTCATGTAATAAACAGAAGGGTGACTGCTAGTAAAAGAGCACTTTATCTATGAATGCGTAACCGGCGGATTAAGTTACTCTCACATTTGACTTATGCCCGGTTTCTAAGGCACATTGAGCCGTCGTTTATGTATTGAAACTATCCTTTTTATATGAGCTTAAACGCTATTAAATAGATAAACTACCGCTAAATGTATCTCAGAAACCAGGGGTAAATACTGTTAGTATGGATTTTCTGAAGATACATTTTGTACTCATCGTCCTAGTGGCTAGAAATACTAGACTCTTCGTCATAACCAATCTATTTGTGGATCATAAAGTACTGTCTTGACCGGTATTCGAATTCCGTACCTGCTTGCAGTATTACGTGAGACAAAGTGACCACTTCCGCAATGCGACGCAAACAATGAAAAAACCAAATATGGGAAGAAAACGATATTTATAAGAAACAGCTTACTACTTCTCACAAGTGTATAAAAAGTTTTATCCCCTATTTCATTCGCTTCGGGAATGATTTTGATTCTAAAAAAGGTTCCTGTGTTTTATTAAAAATCGTGATTGTATCAAATTCGGTGTAGTATTTTAGCCCGTAAAGGCGTAGCAGTAAATATTAGTTGGATTTAAATGTGTATTTATATTTAAATACCATCAATCCTATACAAACCTTGTCCCGTCAGTTACGAGTATATTAAAAAATAATAACCCATTTAAGTTTAGTTGTTCAAAAGCTATGCGAGTACATACATATGTACATTTAAGTGGTTCCTTTTTTATTTATATAGATAGATATAGGTAAATAAAACTACAAAAAATAATTAAAGTACACAATAGATCTACAGGATGTTTCAAAGCCCTTATGCATTATTTCTATTGACCTTCATACAAAGAATGCATTTAATATTCTAAACCCATTCCAGTTCTTTCATTTGCATATTCATAATAATATAGTGTAGATAAGTTACATACATATAGTATATTGTTCTCACAGAGGGAGGCCGAGTACAGTACCTTTTACTGCAATATATTATCTAGCTTTTTCCCATGGGAGTAGTTAGAGACTGATGATCATCTATACTTACTTACTAATATTATAAAGCTGAAGAGTTTGTTTGTTTGAACGCGCTAATCTCAGGAACTACTGGTCCGATTAAAAAAAAATATTTTAGTGTTAGATAGCCCATTTATCGAGGAAGGATATAGGCTATATATCATCAAGCTACGACCAATAGGAGCAGCGTACCGGTAAAAAATGTTACATAAACGGGGAAAATTATGACCCATTCTCTCTTATGTGACGCAAGCGAAGTTGCGCGGGTCAGCTAGTTTATTATAATGTCTATATTGTTATACGTTTTTCGTGTCATACGCATTCGTAAAATGCTGATTCCAAATAAAGTGTGAAGTCTTTTTCCGAGTGTGATATTTGATCGACTTAGGGTTTCAGTTACAAAAGAATTTAATAGGGAAATAATAAAAGAACGAAGTAAAATAAGTTTTATTTAGCTTTTTTATTGTTACTGTCTTACTGATAGGCCAGGGTTTCCTCCCAAATGACGGAGGGGTTAGGCATTGAGTCCACCACACGGGCCAAGTGCGGGTTGGGGACTTTGCATGCCCTCAAGAAATATATTAAACGACATTTAGCTTGCATTTTTTACTGTACGGATATGCAACATGTCCTCATAAAAAATAATTAAAGTAATTTAAGAGAAAGTGTAACACCATTTTTTTTCACTCGGTAACTGTAAACTGTAATTCACACACAAGACTTGCATTTTTCTTTATACTGTATGAACTCAGTTCAAAATGTTCATTCCGAGAGACCCTTACTGTGCAATCGGACAGTAAGGGGCTAACACTTATAATCGTACTTAGTACTTATTCAATTGTCCAATATTCACTTCTCGTTTGATTTATGAAGTGGACAAAGCTTTTTAAAGCATCATCTTTTGATCAAGCTTATAACAAAACCTTGCCCTTTGATAAGCGTATCAGCATATACATTTTCTCAATATTCAAGTAGGTACTTCGTTTCATACATTGTTGAGTTATACCAAGGAGGCATATGAATATACCAAAACGATATCTGAACAAAGCATGAAGCATTTACTCCTAAATCTGAACCTAAATCTGGATGTCTTATGATTTTAACAAAAACAATGACACGCATTATTTTGAGAGTAAGACAGAAACATCTTGCCTCTCTGTTTACCACGTGGTACAATAATGAAACAATAATTAAGAATTAAGGCGCAAAATCTTGTATGTACTATGTAGTACGCTTGGCGCCAGTCAACCGTATGACGCGTGTCAGGTGCGAAGACACCTGCGACGCATTCCGGATATGCGAAAATGTTACTAAGTATTTTTGTTGGTGTTTGTATAATTATTTCTTTTAATCAGATGTTTGATTGATTTTTTTATGTATCTATTGTATTTTGTAAAGTTCATTGATGTATAGAAAGGTAATTGAGACTTATTTATTTTCTTAACAGCTAATGCGGCTTTCAGAAGTAATGGTAGACAGGCCTTTTTTGGCAGATTCCGTAATTCTATAACGATTTTTTTTAAAGACAACACCCGCACTAACAATTGCTCTTGTCTGGCGGGGACTTTTACAAACATACAAACAACGGATTAATTGTAATCGCAACAATATTATTATTATAATCATATTTTTCACTAATGTAAAGAAGGAGCAAGTTTCTCAATTCGACAGCTTATATGCTTTTTCATAGAAGGATAGATTTTCCCTTCAAAACGTAGGTATTTCCGAGACATTCGATAGCAGTAAGTAACATCTACTAAATCCCTTTTATTCATCAAAGGTTGTTCTAAATGTCCTCTGGACACAATAAATTGAACGGAGCAGCGAGTAAAAGTAGTTCAAGTCGCGTATTAGTGCCAATAAACTAAGTTAGTGTTTCATTATCTAAGAGTGAGTCACGCAGTTGCATCCTTATTAAACGTTCAAGGTACTCTCATTAGAGGTTTGTCTTATGACGTTTAACAACTACAGCCCTGGTTTATAAGAGTTTATAATGTAGTTAACTCACTTTTTTCTTGACCATTACTACTCCACTGCTGGGTCTCCTCCCAAAGTAAGGAGGGGTTAAACCTTGAATCCAGTTTATACTGTGGTTGTAATAAGCTCATTAGCGTTTGTAAATTACTTTAGTTAATTTAGTTTTGTTAAAAACTTTTATGCCGAATAATTGTTTAACTCATTTCTTAAGGGCATGCAAAGTTCCCAACTCCCACTTAGTCAGCGTGGTGGATTTGAGGCTTAACTTCTCTCTCGAATACGGGAGGAGACCCTTGACCAGCAGTGGGATAGTAACGGGTTAAAAAAATAGCCTTTCATCTATATTGTGTTACCTAGCCTCATCGGTAGTTCCTGGGATCAATACGTTAATACAAACATATCCTCAACGTTATAACAGTGTTTTACTGAGAGGATCCTTTACTTTATGCCTAATACCTAATGCTGCTAAACGTGAATTGTTTTTTATCGAGTAAAAAAAACTAATTACGTGTTGTTTCATGTTTGATCAAATCAATCATTATTTAGTCACGGAAGGCTAGTTTTACATGCATGTTTTAACTAAATTACTATAACTACAACCAGTGATATGATTGTACTATATAGAGACTAAGGTGATAGGGTACATTTTGCACTTGAACCTCAAAGAAATATCCATACACGACCTCGAGTGTTTCGGAGAAATTTTCAGACCTGGCATTAGACTTGTTTACTTCCGCGGCAACGCTGCACATTTTAAATTTAAATAGAAGCGTTTCTCCGGATATATTACCCTTACAATTCCGCTGTTGTAATGTGACATAAGTATGAATTTAAGTGCCAATAAGTACAAGATCCGAAAACTACCATCAAGCACTGTCCCTCTAAAACTAATTATACATACGTACATACATAAAATCACGCCTTTTTTCCATACTTTCAGACAGATACCAGAGAATGCCATTAAGTACGATCCTTGCAAACTTCCTTTCCTTCATTCACATCCATACAGAAAACTATTTACTTTATGCTATATTACGGTTATCATCTTACAAAAAACTACATCCTATCCAATATTAGGGCTATCAGAATTCCTCACAGCCAAAGAATGTTGTCCCGGTGTGTAAACAGCTGTCGCCCCCAAGGTTCGGTCGTGAATCGATCGCACCGGTACCGCGGAGTGCGTGTTCAGTACTATAGTGAAATGTGGACTTGTTTCTTTAAGCCACGGCTTAAGACAGGTGCCTTGACGAATAATAATTGCTTTAGGAATAAGTGAAGCTGTAAGCTTATGTAACGATTTATTCAGTGTTTCTCGTAATTTTAGAAACTTATAATCATGTGTCGACCTTATTCCTGTAGCCACGGCTTAAGGAGTCTTGATGAATAAGAATTTATTTAGGAGTAAGTGGAGGGTTTGTACTTTGTACCGACTTAATCATTTTCTTGTGATTTTAACAACTTGTAATCATGTAGATTTTGCAATCTTATACAATCCAATGGTAATGTTTGAAGTCCAATATTTGATGTGCGGTTCAATCCGATCTCGAAAACCCAGAGAATCTTTAGTCCTTTTTCAAAATGTTCATCAATTACATTACCTTTGGTGCTTAGTACTTATAACCTTCGGTCGTGTATAACAGAATGTATGAATGTTAATTAGCAAAAAGTGTTTAGGGGCCGTAGCAAGTGGCGTTCTTTAGACTTCCTACCTCAACGGGAAAAGTGTGATTTCTTGTATGTATGTAAAAATACATCTTGCGTCTTTATCTAGTAGCCTTGATATAAGTCATTCATGTCATTAATATTCTTTACCCCACTCGTACCAATAACACGACTAGATACTCCCGATTAACGAACCGAGCACAATAAACTATCCGGCCAGTCAATTACATCGGTCCATTAAATCATTGATAAGATACAAAAGCGATAGTAAGATCGTGTCGATGAGAATCTCGTAAGGCTTGCTATACACGTAGGTATTTGGTTCGGCGTCAATCGGCCTAGCCGGGTGAAACCGAATATGTGTATACTAAAGGAAAAATGCCGTTCGATATAGTCACGCCTGAATGTTTATACTGTATTGTAAAGATCGGACCCGAAGGAACTTCCCGATGGGCACAAGCCGAACAAGTCATTCGGTCCGGTCGGGTTTGTTGTTCGATAAATAATAATGTCGTCGGCCAGTTTCATTGAAACCAGCCGACTTTGCAGGACTTTATTTATAGTGTCCAAGTGTGAGCACGATACACACACTCTCTATCCTTCACTCTTATAGCTTGGTGGGACGGATAAACCTACACGACCAGTGAGAGATCAGGCGTAGGACCGACGGGTTTACGTGCTTTCTGAGACACGGAGGTCTACAACCTCAACTTGCTAACTCCGGGCAAACTCTGAGAATTAAAATTTTTTAACAGAAAACTCAAATAATATTTTTTGGCTCGACCTGGTATTCGAACCTGAGACCTCTGGCACGGCAATCGCATACAATACCGACCGCGCCACAAAGGCAGTTACTACGCGATATACGATAAATACTGTCGAACCGAGCGTAGCGACTCGAGTATGTGTGTAGCGAACCTAACTAGTAAGAAACTCGAAGGTATCCCCGTGAGTCTATTCTCGTTCGTGACTCAGCTATTACGTCACACCGTTGTCTTATAAAACACAGAGTGAATACGAAATCGAATAAAGCTGTTTATCCAGTTCCGATGCTATCGTTTTAGCTTATTTATTACTGTATACTAGCCGACCAGCGTGGTTCTAGTCGCATGTAATATGAGACCTTAAATAAATGTATTTGTTTTACCTATTGCTGTCCCACTGCTGGGCAAGGGTCTCCCAAACGAGGGATAGGTTAAGCCTGGAGTACGTCACGCTGGCCAAGTGATAAATAAATAAATATGTTGATGAAAAATATTCTTTGGTATCTGATTTTCTTTGGTTTCCCCTGTGGGAAAAGACGAGATATTGTGTATGTAAAGCCCGAACTGTGCTAAATCTTAGGGTTTAGAACAGTTCGGGCTTTTACAGTAACATATGTATGTCGATGAAAAAATGTTATACGCTTGGCCCTGGATTTCCCAACTATACTATCCATGTAGAATTTCTTTTAAAATTGGATTCAGTTTAGCCGTGGAAGCTTGACAAACAGACAGACTTTCGCATTTATAATATTAGTTTGGACAACATGTTTTTATGTGATACACCTGGGTAAAACAAGTTTTAGTGACTTTTTAGAAGGTGTCATTGTTTTAAATAGATATGATATATGGTCTCAGCTTGTACCGGATCTACAATACCACACTAAAATTCCTTTCAACATAACTCGGTCTTTGTACATCTTTCTACAAACTTATTCTTGACCTACTGGTGCTAATTGCGCTATGTTCCGTCATCTACGTTGTTAATTATTTTCTACACTTTACGTTGATGAGGATTGATTGCTTCTGCTAGCGTCAAATACTGTCTACTCTTTCCCTTTCTTTAAATTGGCCGAGTTTGAGAGAAATTCCCTGTTTTTATTAAACGAGTATAGTATTAGTATATTTTTTCTATATTAGTATTAAATAGCATACACCCGCGTGAAAAAAAATCGGTGGTAAAAAGTATCATATGTAGTTATCTAGGTTTTAGGCTGCATCTGTTCATCAAGTTTCATTAAATTTCATCCAGTAGATTTTTCGTGAATGAGTAACCAACAGAAATTTTCGCATTTATAATATTAAGCAGGAAAAGTAGATTAGGAACTGTTTCTGTGAATGATCAAGGTGCGTCTGGCGTGGTAAATCAGCTCTCATTAATCAACGTCGGGACCCACATTAAGGAACTAATAGATGTCTGTACCAAAGTCGTAATGTGCAATTTCGAAAAGGGCACATGTCTCGTCTCTGTAATGTGAGATATGCCCTTTTGAAATTGCAACTGCAGTTTGTAAGCAGTATTTTGTAGTGTAGATGACGTAGTGCTAGAACGTTATATGCGACAGGGTCACAGTAAATTAGCGAAGATCTAAGGGCACATATTATTAGATTTGCTTGCATTGAATGCAGTCGTTCTGCGTTCATTCCTTTCGTTATGTGACAAATGGTTCTAAAGAACTGGTTAGTCATGTCTGACTCATATACTTTATTTGCGAAGTTTAAAGCTCTATGAATAAAACCTGTATTAAGATATAGACAAGATATTTTATTATATAAGAGTTCGAGGTTATATCCTTGTTTATGTTAAGACGAAACAAAATTTCCTTCCCAAAAATACTCGTTCAATTTCACTCCAATCTTAACCGGCGCGTTGAAGATTATTAAATTCCCCCTCGGAGTCATCCAATTAAGTGATTTATTTAATTTCGTCGGTCGCTAGTGTAAAATCTAGTTTATTATTTGTAAACTGCTTTCTAACATTATAGACAGAAATAATAATGCATAGAAGGCTTGATTTCTCTATTTTATAATACAACTTTTCTCGGGATAAAGGTTCAATAAAATGTATATTCTCTTAGTGCACGTAATTCGTGCGTGCACGGTGGTATACGCGCAAACTAAACTCGTTCGAACTAAAATCGTTCGAACGGATACTTTCGTTGGTATACGCTAATACTGTTTTACATAATAATATTGCCTCCGTGGTACCGTAAAAGGTACTTCAATGCACCGAAATTATATGGAGGGAGAAAAGCATTTTGAAGATACTAGTCTTAGTATTAGCCAACTATTCCCTGAAGCATAATGTGCAATTACAGAATTTCCTGTAGCAATCATCTTCGGAACTAACAACGAGATGAATAGTTATTTTAACACTGAAACATTGCGTGTTACACGTTAGGTGAAAATCCTCACATTCTAATCCGAATGTAACGCGGTATATATTTTACTAGCGGCCCGTCCGGGTTCGCTCGTTTAAACAGTTATTTTACAGAAAAACCTATACAACTTTTACACATAAACCTTCCTCTTGAATCACCCTATCTGTTGAAAAAACCGCATCAAAATCCGTTGCGTAGTTTTAAAGATCTATGCATACGTACTAGGGTCAGACGCGGGAAGCGATTTTGCTTTATACTATGAAGTGATAATGTATCGATATGGCGGCATTTAGTCTACCATACATTTGTTTGTTCATGATAGTGACGGGTTATGTAGGCCAAGGCGTCAAACTGGACAGCGAATATGGATTTATATTAATGCTCATATTTTAATTAATTGTTGTGCGAGTAGGCGATTTGTCAATGCATCAAAATTTTAAATAAAAATGTGTTTGGTAATCATTTGACGATGCTGATACCGTTTATAAACTATGCCGTTTTATGAAGATGTTCATGACACACCTTTTAATACAGCAGACATAGAACTTTTCATTTTCTAAATCAATCATATCATATACGTTCATATCATATACGTGGAACGTTCACACATAGTCTACTAGGTTTTGCTCGCGACTTCGTCCGCATGAAAAGATATCCCGGGGTAAAGTATCCTGTTAATTCTGGTTATAAGCCATCAGAGTACATTAAATCCGTCCAGTAGTTTTTTCGTGAAAGAATATTAAACACACATACATGTATCCATATTTACAAACTTTTACGTTTATAATATTAGTAGAATATCTTAATTTATGACTTACTAAATTACGTTAATATCGGTTTACTAGATTTCGTAACTAAACTTTATTATCTTCAATTCCTAGTAGCACTTAGAACAATCAACCTTACTATCTATAAAATAAAACAAACTACTAAACCTGTGAGAACTAAAAGTTGGAACACGATACTTGGTTTCCGCTACAAATATTTTTTTGTCTCGTACATCCTGCTCGTAATACTAAAGTTAACATATTGAGATCGTAATCCGACGTAATGTGACAAGTGACAACAAACATAGTGATTTCTTCCTCTTGACAGATTTGTTTGTATGTTAATAGACTAACAAACACTTTAATCCCTACTGGATAAGTATTGGTTAACTTAATAAATGGAACTATCTAATTTTTTTCATACACTTTCTGTCAGTTTATGTGTAAGCTATGTAATTTGGTAATAAAGAAATTTCCTTTAATTTGTCATATAGTGGGACTACTTTTATTTGTGGTTGTTTATACGTCATGCTGTCTCGTTTACTCTCGTGATCATGATGCTAGATAGAAAGAACCTTTTTGCAACTTACTTACTTACATATACTTAATTTACTTACAGACATCGCGTAATTAAGCAACTTTTCAAAATAAATATACGCTCAGCAGTTTTTCTTCTTATCTTTGTATTTTCTTAAGTAATCTGGTACTAAACTCTTCGAGATAAGATCATTTTCTCTCTCTATTCCGTTAAGCCTACTTCAAGCCACTGTTAAAGGCCTCTCTGTCATACTACACATCGTATAGATGCAAATAATAATATGACAATAGGCAGTTAACAGGATTTGTGCCATCCAGCTTGACTCAGACTAATTAAAACTTTTTTGTCGTTGTGGTCTGTGGTTAACTTTGACCTAAAGCTTTTTGACGATTACTAATAATGTCTTCCTCGCCATTATTTGGCTACGGCGGCCAGTTTCATTGAAACCAGCCAACTGTGTAGGGCTTTGTTTATAGTGTCCAAGCACAATACACAGGTATAGTCCCTATTCGGACGTCTATTTGTCTTCCAAAAAATATTACGCCTTTGATTTGACTATGAATTCCACAAGAAACAATTATTGTTTCTCGGTTCTGGTTGTACCTACCTACTTTGTGTCCGTTGTTTATAATTATGTTTGTTAAAATCCCCGCGACATGATAACAAATCGAAGTGCAAGAGTCGTCTTTAAAATAAAAATATATAATTATTTGGTTGAGCTTTTTTAAACCCTAGAGAGTGGTTGTAGGTCAGTTGCTACTCCTCTAATCTGGCTACTACAAGTTCCAGTTCTACGCTAATCAGATAAGCCTTTGTTGTGGACATGTAACAATAGTAACAAACAACTATCTCTTATTAAATAGATAGGGATTAGTTCTATTTAATGGTAGATTAGCGACCCAGCCGGACTTGCCTGGTTAAAAAAAATATTAGCTATATGAAAAACCTTTTCAGTTTTTACATATAAACTTTCCTCTTGAATCTATGTGTAAAAAACCGCAACAAAATCTGTGGCGTAGTTTTAAAGATCTAAGCACACATAGAGCCAGACTTTTCAGCTGACGACACCTTAAACTTAAGTGTCATCCTATACGATCTTTTATTAACTGTCAACCTGTACGCTTTACATATAACAGCTGAAAGGATAAAATTAAGAAAATAACGTTTGTTATAAAACTGAATATCGATTTGTAGAAAAATAGATTAGGTTTCGCTTGAAACTGGGTCAATTGGACATAAAAATGGAATGAGTACTTATCCTATAAACATACAGAACGTACTAACCCTCGGTTTCTGAGGTACATTTAGCGGTAGTGTATCTATTCAATAGCGTTTAAACTCATAAAAAAGGCTATTGAATAGATAAACTACCGCTAAATGTACCTCAGAAACCGGGGGTTAGACTAGCTAACTTAAACCTTATACTAACCTACGTATAAATATGTTTAGTAAAAACGTTAAGAATATAATTGCTTTCTTATAAACAGGTACCAAAATCGCTTTTTATAAAACTGAACGTAGGACAATATTCTGTCCCGTTCTTTACAAATGTAATACTACTAAAAGGAAAAGAGATAGCTATATAAACATAATCATCATATAAGCGTATATAAGCAACATAATCTGACTAACATAACCTATTCAAGCATTAAATAGGTAAATAAATAATGATGCAACACTCTTGACCTCCGACCGCCAATGTCGTCGTAAAAAATCTTGTTTGATGATGCTATATTAATGTTACTGCTTGTTTGTTAAAACAGCATGTGAAACGGTACAGTCGTTTGGTAGTTTTAACTGGAAAATTGTCTGGGACTTTTTAAACTGTAATATTATGATGTATTAATCCGGATTTTAACTTCGTCACCTCGCATTTTTTCCGCTCTTGCTGCTAAATAGGAAATATACTTGCTTACAAATAGCTGAATAAGTTGAAATTCGGAAAAAGCATATCAAAAACTACAATATGCTTGTTTTCAAAACTCCCTCAAAATCTTTCCCGGTAAACGATTTGTTACCACCAAATGACCAGTTTAAACTGAACAGCTTATTTAACCCAAAAACTGCGTAATTTTTTCCTAAAATCGGTTTTTAGTTTTTGAGATAAAAACATGACTTCAGGCAGCAACGGCGAGAATAACTATATTATTGAAGCAATCGTAAAACTCGAGGTGGGGGTTTCTTTACCCCACCCCTTTAGAGGTAAAAAGTAGGGAGATATGAAACTGGGTTAAAAGTACTACCGTAATGCTGAAAGAAGGATTATCTTGGGCAGTAAGGAATTAGCGTAGATTATATGAGAAATTGCAAGTTGTTACAGTTTTTTAACTTTGCTTCGTAACTTATGTTCTCATTCTGAAGCGGTCTTGAAAGAGTTGTCGTGAAAATGTGAGGTTCTTAAGGTTGCTATGTATTTTTTGTTTAGTACCATACAATTCTACGAATATTATAAATGCGAAATTTTATAGGGATGGGTGCGATTTTGTACTTGTTTTCTCTGTCGCGCAAGAACTATGGAATGAATTTTGAAGATAGTAACATGAAATAACACCAAATATATAATAATGCCAAATACACTTGGATATAGTATTTTTTATGATTTGTATATTAGTGTAATACACCGAACCAATAACGCGTCAAACGTCTTATAAAACTCTCAATCAAATACCAATAAGAAATCACGGCTAAACATCATGATAGCCACAACAACCATTCATGTACTGTTTTATTAATAAACTCGAACAAAAAACAACTTTATTACTTTGTACGGACGGAGATTATAACAAATGCTTATCGTAATTGTATGACTCATGATCATAGGCCTATAAGTTTTCCGGAACGTATTAAGATTCAAGCTTTGCTTATAACTGTTTATATTTACGAGACTAGTTGACGGGCGCGATTCCGCTCACGTGCAATATTTCACCACACATCCCCTATTGTATCTGCTTAATGTCACGATCCCCTATTTCATCCGCGGGTTGTAGATATTTGTATTTTTTCTTGATTGCGATTCTAAAATGTGGGTTTTAAAGTAGCCAATGTGCTTTCTTGGGTTGTAAACTATCACCCAGCCAAACTTGATCTAAATCGGTTCAGCCGTTTTCAGGCGAAAGAACAACAAACGAAGCGTGTCAGAATTTATGAGAATGATAAAATACAATCGGTCTATAATCGTGACAATTGCGTAATGTCGTGGATACAATTCTTCTTTTGTTTATTCTTCAACACTACTATTGATTTTAGGAAACAGTCTTGTGAGTCACCTCTGTTTTATGAGGCATAGTGAATGCAATCCCGATCTCGCGGGATCTCGCGAGATCGGGATCCCGCGAGATCCCGTGTATTTTTTCGGGATCAATCCCGAAGCATAATATGACGAGATCCCGTTCGGGATTGTCGGAGAGGGCATTTTCAGCAGCTGGCTACATTGCAATAGACTTAAGATGCCGATTAGAAGCTCGTACTATTGATACACTTTGTATTTTAAGAGGCTACTTTCAAAATGCCATGTGATTACTTTTTATTTTGATCTCCTGGAGCTACACCTACTTTTTTGATTATGTTCATGTTATTACACCTGTTAATTATGTTACGTTGTTAGTAATATTAAAAAATAAAGGCTTTTATTTTCTTTCAAATAATAATTTATTGCATTCACCACACACGCATATTACATTAAACAAGCCGTTCGAATTGTATTATTTTTACTAACTAGACGGGATCCCGAAAATCTCGGGATCCCGCGGGATTGATATTTCTGATCGCGAGGGATCTCGAGTTGACGATCTCGAGTCGGGATTGCATTCCCTAATGAGGCATAATGCATTCGGTCGCCAACTTTTACTGAAACTTATATGACTCAATTTTACTTCAGAGATAAACTACTGCATATGCAATAAAAGCGTAAAATATCGTCGTCAAAAATTTGCTATTAACCTATACCTATACGTACAAACATTTGTTCGAATATCAAAATTTCCTTTGGTAAAACTTCACTAATACAGTGTTACTGTTTTCACTTTGTGCTAATTTTGATGTTTAAATATGATTCAGGCATTAAATAAGGAATAGTTTGGGATTATGGGTGGAGTTAAGCTTTAAGATACTAAAGGAATAGTCGAGTATTATACTACCGGTAGGTACATATGGGTAAAGAACTGTAGCTGTGTACATCATTTTGTTAAGTATGGGACTGACTTGAGTTTATAGAGTAGAAGAAAGTATATAATGTAACTTTATAAGCTACGTAAACATAAAACATGCCTAAGCAATGCATAAAGAAATACATCAATACCTTTAGCAAATGTTATCTTCCCTATCCATTTTTCATCGCTACTATAACATTCAATAGTACCTCATACTTATTTAATTTTAACCCGGATCGATAGAGGTCTCGATATCGGCCTAGTCTAGGCAGAACAAAAAGACTTTACAATACACTCTAATAAAATGGACGTTCGACGGCCGGCTGCCGATTCGTTTTTTGTCAGCCCACCTTGTTAGTGACTTGAATATTTATACGTGTTATAATGAGCGTATGAAATAAATATGAACATTGACTTTCTTATAAAAAAGGAAAGAAAAACATCCTTTAATTAAATTAAGTACTTAGATTTATGGATCCACTATTCAACCAATTCTAAATCTTCATTTTTTTTCGAAACTAAACAGCTTGTACTTTGGTAACCAAAGACTGATAAACACTTCTATACATTATATACTTACATAGATAAATTAGCTAATTAGCTCAGAACAGATACTCTTGCTCATCATACAAATATTTGTCTCGGGTGGGATAAGAAGTCACCACATGCGACATGCTTATTGCGCCGAAGTGACCGCGTTAAGCACTGCGCCAAACGTGCAGTTAAATCTAAAAACTTAATTGCTGAATTTGTTATTAAGTTCTACTGTTCATACGTACTTTATTACAGAAATCACAAAACAATAAAACTCGTTTTCTTAAAGAAAATTCGTCACCAAACAAACATGTCTTCAGTGAAAACGTATAAAAGAAATTGACAAAATATTTCCGGTCGGTTCGTTGCCCCAAACGTGAGATACTGCCGTCTGCGTACGCGCGTCTAACAAACATTGTAATTTTAATTGCACGAAATACCGTTCATCTCAAAGAGTGCTTAATAGGTGAATGTGTTTGTATTGAATTAACTGATGTTTTTTTATTTATGCGGAATTCCGTTGCTTACTCGTCAAAATTGTTCGATCGTTAATGGTGATCGCGATTGATTATAGGGTTGTGTTGATATTGCTTTGTTGATGCGTGTTCCGTATATTTTATAAAAAAAATCTGTGATTATCAGAGCAAATAATAAATGTAGTATGGACACTATCTTTAAAGAAAATCTAAGAAAAATCTAATTGGGACGTTCCCAACTGCGCAATTAACGCTTTTGTGTCTTAATAGTATTACGATGCATTCCACATTGCCGAAAAAATCTATTGTCTTTACTTTGTTCCTAACACTGACTAACTTTAAATTAGGTTAAGAAGATGAAGATTCCCCTTTAAGGACACTTAAAAAAGCAATATCCCGCTTTGCCTGAAAAATATTCTGACTGCGCCGATCAGGGGCCGTACAAAGACACCTTAAAGTAAAGTCTTCTATCAAGTTTGAGAAAGAAACGCCTTACAATCCCTGGGCTCACTGATCCACCGTTTTAACCAAAATATTCTTCATTTGTTTCAGAACAAAGGTTACAAAGTAAAAAGCAACAAGTACAGAAATGGCAGAGGTATACGGAGCCGGGGGATGAACTGGAGCCCACAGCGTCGTCTCCCATGAAGAGGTCTTCGAGGAACCTCTCCGATGACCTGGAGAACGGAGACGATGACGACTGTCCATTACCAGAGGCTGTACTTACTACCAATCTAGGACTTGATATTGTAGTTGTGGCAACTAAGGTGAGACGTGACATTATATTATTTTTCTTTAGTATTTAATGGCTTCTACTTTTCCCATAGTAGGTGTCAACTATTAGGCGTCGAAGCTAAAGATGTGAGGGAATAGAATCCAAACATACTATAGCATGATTCTGTACATACGGTACTGTCGTGTATCGATAGCTAGCCGATTGTCGACAGTCGATAGTAACAGAGAATCCCGTTACTGTTATCTTTGCTCCCAAACCCTTTTCGAGCCACAGGGTTGTACTTATGCCGTTACCAAAATCAAAGTTTCTATAATCCGATGCTAAGACGGATTATAGGAAACTAATATACATGGGTCTAAAGTTTGCATATGTAACACGCTAGTGGCTTTTGTATAACTTGCTATCTAGTATCCGGATAGAAGCAACCAAATGACTTCCGCTGACCACCATATAAAGCAACTAAGGTGGCAAATAAGCACCATTACGATAACGGTACATTACCGTATAATCAAGATCCTTTTTCAGTGTAGTTTTTCTGTTTTTTCTTTACTAATTCGTAATTTTCCTATCGAAAATATTTTTTTTTGTCTTCGTTCTAATCATCAACTTCATCAATCTCGTCCAATCAGTTTAAAAAAAACAACAGAGGCGCCCATAGCCAGTCGCGCTCACCGGTCGGTAAACGATCTGTGGGTTAAGCAACCCTTGGCGCGATCACTCCATAGATGGGTGACCGCATAGTGGTATTTAAACTGGGCGTCCGTGCTTCGGAAGGCACATTAAAAGTCGGTCCCGGTTGTTATCTACTGCGATAACAATAAGCCATGTTAAAGGCCTTCGGCTTGAACAACTTTGACACTAGGTTGACCACTAACCATACGATAAGAAGAAGTTTAAAAAAACGTCCCTGGTCTTGCAGACTGACTACATGAGTACTCTGGAGAAAGAGCACGACTACCGCGACGAGCACTTCGACTTCATGCAGCAGTGGGTCCGGCGGTTCTGCCTGCAATACGGCGCGGCGCTGTTCTACACCAGCGCCAAGGAGGACAAGAACTGCGACCTGCTGTACAAGTATCTCACGCACAGGATATATGGACTGCCGTTCAGGACGCCCGCGCTTATTGTTGAGAAGGATGCTGTTTTGATGTGAGTATATTGTTATTATTAATAGATACTGCCCACGGCTTTGTTCGCGTTAATACCTTTCCCGGGATAAATATCTTTCTTCTGTTTATCCAGGTTATAAACTAGCTGTGTAAGTGTGTACCGAATTTCATTCAAATACGTTTAGCAGACGTCGCGTGAAAAATACACACATATGTACAAGCATCCATGCTTCCGTCCAAACGAATTTCCGCATTTTTTGTAGGATTTTCTGTATAGAGATGCTAATTGTTAATATGTTTGTTTCAGTCCCGCTGGTTGGGATAGCATGAAGAAAATTAGTATATTGTATGAGAATATGCAGTCGTGTAAACCAGACGATTACTACAGGGATGTTATTGTACAACCCGTTATACGGAAAGTGAGTAAAAGCATCTTTACTAATAATTACATTTAAGTTCGTATATTGGCTCGTTCTTATTAGCACTGAAATAATTTGCCTACAAAAAGTGTTCAGCGACCCATGACCTTATAGGTAAAACAACGATAAATTATAAAAAATGGATAAGTTCTAAAAGTAATATTATGTTAAGATACAGGAATGCTGTAATCCGCTCTAAAAACTAAATAAAATGTTTTATTGTTTATCCAGAGTGGCGCCAATCGCGAAGCGGAGGTGCAGGCAGAAGACGAGCAAGCGTTCCTGCAGCGACAGCTCGCCGCGCTGCAGGCCGGAGCACCAGCGCCCCGCGCTGACTCGCCGCTCAGAGCCACGCAGAGAGCCACTGCACAGGTACATACATAAATACATTAACTAAGTAGAGTTGAAATGGTGTGCTGTTAGTGTCTGCTACATTATTAATACATGGTTGTTTAAATGTTGGATTTGAATGGCGTATAATACAATACAAATTCTATCAGATTCTGTTTAGCTGGTAATTTTTGATCGGTCAGTATCGTATGCAAGTTGCGATATTTAAAACGGATAATTTTTGGTTGTCACCCGGTGGCAGTTTTTATGTGTAGGAGGAACACTAGGATACGTTATATTTATTTACTAATCGTTCAGGTAATCGCCGATATAACTAAAGCATAATTGTCGTATCCAGCTGGACGGCGCGAAGATCGGCATGGGCCCGGGCACGCCGGGCAACGAGGGCGTGCTGGCCAACTTCTTCAACTCTCTGCTGTACAAGAAGACGGGGTCCCCGGCGGGCCGCGCGGACGCGTCGCCGGGCGCGGCGGCGGCGCGCTCGGACGCGGCGGCCGAGCTCGACCGCCTCACGCGGGCCAAGGCGCGCCCGCCCGCCCCGCACGCGCCGCACGCGCCCGCCGCGCCGCCCATCGACCTCAACTCCTCCTCCGAGTGCTAGCTGCATACTTACCTGTCTGTACGTATACGAGCCTATTCTCTGACAGGTTTCCTTCCAACCGTCCTGAATAAATTTTACCTGTTTTAATAAATTTCCTCGTCTTTTTAGTTTGATACGAAATAATATTGAATAACACGTTTTCTAAGAATGTTGTACGTGCACGTTTACGAGCGTACACGTATTCGCGAGACTATGGATCGATCAAACGACACAATATGCCATTACTGTCATGAAACTTGAACTATGTAATGAACCCATTCGCTGAAACAAAATTAACATAAAGGGAAAATAATTGTATTCACAAATTCATGCAATATTTCCCCGCACATTGCAGGTAGTAGTTAGCGCGGCGGACAGCGCCCGGCCGCCGGCACGCCCGCACGCTTGTACACGCGCGCCACGGTAAGACCGACTAAGAGATTCTTCCAACGTGGCTCTACGCCGCCTGTATTCGGTTCATACTTAACTCTGCGACAGTTACACTGTCACACTCGCAAATCAGGTTGAAAGAACAACGACACAGTACAAGAATATTCTGACGGTATTAAACATCTGCAAAAGTAATAGCAAAACAAGTGAAAATTTGACAGATCTTTTTCATACGATTTGCTATTATACCACTTTTATCCATGAGTCGTGAAGCTAACTCTCAATATTATTTTCTAGTAAATAAACTATAATTGTTTGAAGTGAAGCTGAGTGATTCAAATTTGAGTTCTATCTACTAGAATATAAGATTGAAAATGCTTAATAAACTGCGCCGCTGTTCTTTAAATGTGACTTGACTGAACGGTTTTCGAAAGATTGACTGTTCTCACTCTTCAATACTGCATAATAAATAGTATTATATCTTATTTCAAGTTTTTAAAATCAAAATTTTACCTGTCCATATTTTCTCTAAGAATCTCTGATGGTCATAGCAAATTTTATTCTGTGGCAGCTTTTGATAGTCAGTCTTTCAAAAACCGTTCTTTATGTCGACAAAAATGTATACTAAGTAATTTTGTAAAGCATTTCTCAATATATCAATGAAGTATAACAACAAATTGTAACTGCTATCAATGTCGTAAATATCTCTGTCTCTTTCTATTCAGTCTAGTGCGAGAGAGAAGGAAATATTGTTTTTCGAAATTACTTCGTATATATTGTTTATCGATAAGCCACGGCATTGTGAATCGCCACGGCTCGCCACGGCGATCAGTGATTGTATTATGTAACGACAACTTAGATTTTATATTAATTGTAAAATTAACTCGAAAGGGTACGGGGCATTTTAGGTCTATTGTTACTGTTGAAAACGTAGGTGTTTTTCGAAGAGATTTATGAACTAGATCGAGTTTAGTATCAGTATAAAATGTAATGATTTATCAGTATTTTAATAACTTATCTTTGACACAAATATATGTATTTCAAGGCATTTCTTTACAGTTATAATAAACGCTGTAAGCGATATTCATTTGATTATGTCAGTACTTATTTTTGACGTGCAATTTGCATTGTCATTGTTGAGTTAAATTTGCAATCTTACTCAAAAGTAAGACTTTGTTCTCGACCCGACACAGCTGAGTAAACAGGCCTCCGAATACATTTTCATAGAATATATAGTAATATCTTTACACAAGTATAATATAGTAATACAATAGCCTAAAATACCATTTAGAACTAAAAAACTAGAATGAGTATATAACTAAAATATTTGTTGTAAATATGAACCCCTAAAAATGCCCCTAAACCCTAGGGATAGGAACAACATATTTCATACATTTCCATTATTATCGAAACTAAATGCGAATTTGAAGTACTTTTTTCTAACGCAACGTTTATTTGTAATATTGTTTATGATATTAAAATAAGTATTTATTTAGATAGATTGTCTTTGGTATAAGTGTTGGAACACACGAAGTATTCAATCATTTTCGGATTACCCGCAATCGGAGCTATGATTTAAATTCCGCAGTTAAAGAGAGATGGCGCTATGAACTCTATCTCTCTATTAGAACTTAGGTCTATTAGTATTTGAAAACACGTTCACGATTTTAACTGAAGTTTAATTAACACACTAAAGAAAGAAAATCTTTTTAAGCTCTTCCTTTGAAAAGTATAGCAATGTATCAGTCGTCCAGTTGATAATAATACCAATTTTATTTTTCATTTCTTTCCCAGTCTTTTGTAGAATGGCGTAAACTGTCAAGCAAATAGCAAACAGAACAATCTTTGTTGTCAAAATAAAGATGTTTACTGTTTGACAGAATGTCAGAGATTATGGGCAAAAGACTTGATGGACTTCAAAAATAATATGAATTTAATAAAAATATGAATTACAAGGTTCCGTCAATTGGCTAAAATGGCAAATTGTCTCTCAGACTTAGAAATAATCAAAGCTTTGTAGTGATTCATTGAAAGTTTTATAGTATTTCGTGTGTCCCAACACTTATTCAGTATATGAAACGAAAAACATTACCCTAATGAAAGGTTATGTTGTCATCTGAGATTAGGAAGTTCCATAATTGTGATCTTCTATGAAGACTGGTGCAATGATACATGGTTTAATGCACAATGGAGTCACTATTTGTACAAACCATAACAGTGTATGGGTATAATAATATTACGCTGTAACAATTTATTTTGCTCATTTTGTATTTTAGATTCGCTTCCCAATCGGACTCAATGGTGACCTTTATTGTGATGGTTAACTGAATTTATTTATTATGGAAATATAACTATTATTCAAACATATTTTTTTACTACCCCAACCCGTATATTTGATGTTTTAATCTCTATTGTGACTGTATTATATTGGTTTCTGTTCACTTGTGGTGCAATACTGAACATTCCAAACCTGGTTTGGTGCTTATTGTAATAGTAAAATTATTATTAATTAATATGGAGTTTCATTTAACGTTTCTTGCCTTTGCTCTCTTCTAAATTCGTTTCGACTAACACTAAAGGTCACTATTCAAAAAGTTCCATTACAAACCAAAAAAAAGATAAAAATTAGAATGAGTATGAATTCATATCCTAGAGTACTTAATGGTTTAGCAATTCCAAATAATAAAAACAGCTGATTCAGAAAGCATGGCTTTTCCTAAACTTAAATAAGTATTTATATCGATAAATAAATATCTTCAAACTTATAACTTATTAACGTGATTAGCTTAGGTATTAATTAATTTTAGCGGCGTGCTTTTGACAAACTTGTTTAGTTCTGTGAGACATGCGATTTTGTATTGTGGAATGTGGATCTAATCTGAGGGTATTGGCAGCTAGATATCTACCCCGTTGTGCTATTTTACCCAAAAGATTACCGCGATTTCCTCATTAAAACAGTGTCGATATACTTAATTTCATGTTTGTAATTCATTTAACATATATTTCCGAGCCTTGTAATTGTTTTAACCTATCTTACGTCTCTTTACGTATCTGTATGCGTCATAATGTCAGTTTTGCGTTTCTTTTTTCTGCGCATGCGACGGTTAGTAAAAAAGTGTGTCAAAACCACGCATTTAATGTTACAATAATAAAACTCATTTGTATGATAACGGAGAAGTATTGGCAAGTTTTGATATGAAATATTTGTACAAGTTATTGATGTGGTTTGGAGCTAAAAAGGCTGGATTATTGTCTATTTTTATAAAAGGGGATAAAATGTTAGGTGGCTAAAATGCATAATTTTAATAAACATAGACATATTTGAAGAGGGACGGTGTTTCTTCGACCACATTAACCGGGTTCCGTGACGGAAGAGACGCCAAGTTAACGTGGTCGCCTATTTATACGTATAATATTTATTATGGATAGTAATCAAGTATTTTTATATAATTGCAATGTAACCCTATGTAACTCAATCTAACACAAACTTGTAAAAACATATGTGTATCATGATATTTCGGTGTAAATTCTCCAATGCAGATTATTTTTTGCTCATTTACTTTCTATTTTTTAACATTTATGTACTAGTCAATGTATCAGTTGATTTTTTTTATTGATTAATGACTACCTACATCTCTTTCTGTGATATATTTTTGTATGTAGAACAAAATAATTTCCCTGTAAACCTTTGTATGATGTATTAGCCACATAACATCCTCATATAGGCATAGATTTTTTTGTTTCACGCTCAACTGTTACGAGAAAGACAAATTCCTTTTTTCTTTTGTTGATTTTTGTTTAGTTTATAATAAAAAAATATCGTAACAATATTTTATCCATTTTTTTCTGAAATAAATTTAAAGTATTTATTTAAAAATAGACTATAAATAGTTGGCTGTTTAAAAAAACAATGCCATTTCGGTTGTAATAATACAGTTGAAGCTAAGGCTTAGTGATTAGTTAGATTCTCAAAAGATAATTTTTGTTACGCTTCGCAATAGGTTAGATTCCAATATTTAATAGCGAAAAACATTTTAGTTTAAATATGTTATTTAAAGAAAAAAATATTACTAATCTATAAGCGATGCGCGATGGCCGAACGGTCAAGTACGAACGATTTAATTGTATTGAGTGTATAAAAAGTATTTATGATAATATGGAATTTTAAAAATGTAATAAAAAGCAGACAGTGGACATCCATATGTACTGGTAACATGTTCGTTATGTTTTCCATCTCACTATTTGGGTGTAATTTCAACATTAAAACTGTTGTTTTGTGGGTCAAAGTAAATACCTCTTTCATATAATAAATAGTTATTTAATATCACTCTTCCTGATGGATTTTGCTTCCGCATAAGATACTTAAATTAAAATTGACAATTTTGATATAACTTTACAATCTGCATATCATTCTTATAGCGACATGCTCTTAAAAGTAAAACTATAAGTTAATAACTCTAACTCATCCGATTGATTGTAACCAAGTTTGGATTCAGTCATTCTGGAGTAATGACCTAACAGATCAAGTATTTCTTTTACCCACAAAACTCTTAGTTCTATTATTGCACACTCATCTCTGTAAATAGATTTTCTTTACAGAGTTTATGCAGTGACTATACTAAACATTCGTAATGTAGCAGCGGTTATCTAAATGTAAGCTTATAGGCGATATAACTGTACATAATTTGAATAAATTAGCACGGGAACTGTTCTGATCAGTGTTGTGTTTTATTTATGGGTGGGGAAGTCCCTAGATTATATTACATATTTTTACACCGGCATCTACTAGAGCTCAATTCACATCGGGATGAAAGAGGCCGGGAGTGGCGGATTTGTAATATCTAGATCTAAACTTTACCGACGTTATTTCGAGACATATCGCTTGAGAAGGTCGAAAAGGGGCGCGTGGCTGACTGCAGCGGTGCGAGCAGTCTCCCTTTCAACAATACTGCGCGGCAACCTGCCCGGTGTGCATTGAGGCTGATAGTTCCTTTTCATATTAACCTAAGGTTCTACTTTTATAGCCGCGCCAAGGGACTTTTGTCACAGCCATCAATCTCAGAACCATAAGGAATAAAGCAATAATGATATGGTAAGGTCGGACCTCAGTTTCCTGAGACTCGCCCATAGAGGCTTTCCAGAGTTTACCATTAAACAAATATGTTTCTGTAGCCCGCCGACCGTAGATTTCGTCTTATTTGTAAGATTTGTCCACAAGTTTTAAGCTGGATTCAAGTTTTCAAGGTGAGTAGGCACCTACAACTACCTATCTAAATATTGCTTAGATCATAAGCCATTTAGAAATTATTGATGAAATTATAGAAATTGCTATGAAAAATATTTTATGATGCTATCAACTAGTGAATGCAATCCCGATCTCGCGGGATCCCGATCTCGCGAGATCCCGTGTATTTTTTCGGGATCAATCCCGAAGCATAATATGACGAGATCCCGTTCGGGATTGTCGGAGAGGGCATTTTCAGCAGCTGGCTACATTGCAATAGACTTAAGATGCCGATTAGAAGCTCGTACTATTGATACACTTTGTATTTTAAGAGGCTACTTTCAAAATGCCATGTGATTACTTTTTATTTTGATCTCCTGGAGCTACACCTACTTTTTTGATTATGTTCATGTTATTACACCTGTTAATTATGTTACGTTGTTAGTAATATTCAAAAATAAAGGCTTTTATTTTCTTTCAAATAATAATTTATTGCATTCACCACACTATCACACACATATTACATTAAACAAGCCGTTCGAATTGTATTATTTTTACTAACTAGACGGGATTCCGAAAATCTCGGGATCCCGCGGGATTGATATTTCTGATCGCGAGGGATCTCGAGTTGACGATCTCGAGTCGGGATTGCATTCCCTACTATCAACCATATTACCCTTATTAAGGTTTTTCATACATTATAGTGCTCTGTGCTTGGTGCTTTTACTAAATTGTTCTTTAGTGAAGCGTTTAATTATTGCACATTAATGCACCTTTCCAAAAAGTTGTGCGATTGACTATAACCACTTTAACTACTGACGATTAGAGGGAAACATTTTGTAGTATTTTGTTCGTTGGTATTCATTTTAGCTATTGCCATGTAAACGTAGTTGTAACTTGTAGAACTTAAGAAATTATATATGAGATGAGTTTGGGGTGCAGAATCTAAACGTATCTTATAATTTGATAAAATGTCGATTGTCAAATTTAATGTCATGTCATCAGGATAGAGATGGGCGTTAGTCCAGTTATCATATCGATTGATTTATTTTAAAAGCTGAGTTTAATGTACAACGACAAAGTTTAATTCGAATCAGACATTCACATTGTCAATAAATTTAACAATAGCCCTTTTTTTAATCGTTATTGTCTTACTTAGAGCACTTTAAGCTATAAAAAGTACAAGAGCGTACGATGGCACCCGCCTGACTATGTAAATTGTATCTTTCGAAATGTAAATAATAACAGAGCTGGTGATTTATTCATCTGCGTTTTATATATCTCTCTAATTTTAGTAAACTTATGCCTAGCACAATATCCTGCATATCCACTCTGCTTAGTATCGCTATCGATAAAATGTGTCGATGTGTTGGCACGTACCTAGTATGTTTCTGTTATCTGTGTCACTCGTTCTGTCAATTAGTTCCTTCTGTCATTTTGTTTCATTGTTGCGATTTACTTGATGACGGGGAGCTGTTTGTCGTAGTGTTTTCGTTCTAAGTCCGTAATTATTTTGGTAATTACAAGAAGATAAATATCGTGATAAGTGCAACAATAGGTGGATTGTTTCATTACATTTCAGTTAGTGCTCGTGAAGAAGTTTAGTGCTAGTGAGTAACGTAAGAATCTATTAATAGTTTTTTTTTCATCAAATGTCTCCAGTGAAATTTGAAATTAGTATTGTTATGATCGATATTTAATTTCGAAGTGGCGGGTGACGATATGGGGCAAAGTCCGAGCTCCGTGTGGAGCAAGAGCGGCCGCGGGAATTCATTTCGGCGGTTCGTGAGACGGAGTAAATTGAACAAGTCCAGTTTGAGCCACACGTTCAATTTGCCGCCTTCCGAGGACTACCCGGAGCTGATGAACGTGAACACTGCGACGGAGGAGCAGCTGATGACGCTGCCGGGGGTGAACAGGCAGCTGGCGCGGGAAATCGTGCGGCATCGCCAGATGATTGGGCGATTCAAGCGAGTGGACGACCTCGCTCTTGTGTCAGGTAAATAATCGTGACAACCTCGACACTCATGTAATTTGGCGACAATTTTTGCACACGTGACACAGTGAAACTTTTTTCGGAACAATACAAGTAGGTATCTTATCTATGCTGTTTATTTATGCAGTAAGATATTGTCTATGCATGGATGCAGAGATGAGTAAAACCTCCTCAGCTATGTCAAGGACTCAATTCAAGCATTAATAATTTGTACTTTTTATTCACAAGTACTTTTAATTGCTTGTAAATTGTAGATAGGTATTTGGTTCTTTGGATTTAAGCAAGAATTTTTATTATTAGTGTACATAAATTATACATAGTTTGGCTATAACTCATAAGTACCTACTGTTATTTATTTGTACTGGCTGGAGTAATAATGCCATAAGGATGTTGCCTGAAAGGATACTAGGTACCTAAAACAATTATTTACTACACACCAGTTTATAGTAACTATCCTCTCGAGCGCCCCACGTCAAAATTCAAATATACCGTTAAGCGTCCAGGCCAAAAATGGCGCGCGAAATTGAATTGGCGGTTGGCGTTTAAGCGCCGATTCCGTCATATTTTGATACTAACGCCCTAGTCATACCTTATATATTTGAAATCTACATAAAATTTGCTATATATTAAAAAAATAAACCACAAATAATATTTGATAGTGGTGGTACAATAGTCGGTTTAATCTGAATATTTTGTGTTTTAGGCATGTGTTTGAAGAAAGTCTAAAAAATATTTTTAGGCATAAAAAATAATATGACGGAAGGTCTTATCGTGTAGTTAATGAATAATGACATTAAAATCCAACTGTAAAATATACTCAAATCTTTAAAATTAGTTAAAAAAAGTATTTACAATATTGGTCATAAAGGAACATGTCGTTGGGTCAGATGTTGTTTAAGGTACTCTCTGGCCTATATCAACCACTTATTCAAGTGTGTGCATTAGATCGTCGTCTCGTTTCATCAGCTTCAATGTCAAATATGTTTGAAAGGGATAAACATAGTTTTAGCATTTAATTTCTACGTTTTTTTAATGTAAGATCGTTTTGCCGTACCACGGTGGCGGGACGCTTGACGGGGGTAGCACATTCAACCGTGACACGGTGGCCGGGCGCTTGAGAGGTTATTCTACCTATATTTCCTAAATAACAATTGACAATTGTCAAATAAAAAAAGTAAATACCCCATAGACACACAGTTGAACTACTATGCATGCAAGGTTGTTTATGCACTGGTATAATAAACTTAATAAGTTTAATAGCTTATTCAGAAATAATTATGAACCAAGATAATTACTTGGTACATAATAATCTTGCCCTAATCCCATGTTATTTGCTTGCAGTACAGTATTATTCTACATTCAGTAGTTTTTATATATAAAGGTGCCACATAGCTGTTATAAATGTTAACAATTAAAATCATTAAACATGTTTTAATGTTAGTTATGCAAACATTTCTTGAGGACTTTTAAGGAGTTTTTAAAACTTTTAACAACTTCTTACATTTGTTGGTAAATGTATAATTCTTAGATAATGATTGCTATATTCTTTACATAATAAATGATCAAGTGATTCCCATAGCTTGGGCTTTTTTTATAAAAAAAATAGGTAAACTATTTTCTAAAATATAATTCATCACCATGAATATGAAAGTCTTACCCCCGGTTTCTGAGGTACTTTTAGCAGTAGTTTATCTATTTAATAGTGTTTAAACTAATACAAAAAAAAACAGATTATGCTATGTGCATCAGAAACCTGGGCATAAGAGATGTTAAAGAAACACTTAGGTAGGTATTTTGCATTTATAATATTAGTAGGTATGAATTCAACAGGTAGATGAATTAATAAAATCTAGTTTTGGGGACAGTGCATTGTTCTAGTTATTTTGCTTACTTATTTACTTACAGCGAGCAGAACTGCTGATTCTGAATGACTTCATACTGTCATCCTCAATCTGTTGACCTGCATTTGTACTTTTGATTACCTCTTATGGTATGATTGCAAAATGCTTAGGTTAATATTTTTAAGTTACGTTTATAACCAATGAAACTTTGTCCATAACTTAGGTAATAAATGCCTACTGATATTTACAATTTGTACCTAAAATGCTCCTCTTATGTTTATGGTAAACTAATGGTCCATCCTGGCTTTGCACTGGGAGTAGCAATTAAAATAGGCCATATTCATCAGTCATAATGTAGCATTAAAATGGGGATTTTTTTTTAATCAGTCCAGTTCTTTTAGACCCAATTTGTTACAAACATACTTGCATGCTAGTCTTTCTTCTTTATAATAGATGTATGGCTAAACAGTTAAATATAAATTACATATTTACCTAAAAATGGGTGGTACTGACCTGATAATCTATACTAATATTATAAAGCTGAAGAGTTTGTTTGTTTGTTTGATTGTTTGTTTGTTTGTTTGTTTGTTTGTTTGAACGCGCTAATCTCAGGAACTAACCGTCCGATTTTAAAAATTCTTTCACTGTTAGATAGCCCATTTATCGAGGAAGGCTATAGGCTATATATCGTCACCCTACAACCGTTATGAGCGGAGTAGTAACGAAAAATGTTACAAAAACGGGGAAAATTATGACCATTACCATGACATTCTCTCTTACGTGACGCAAGCGAAGTTGCGCGGGTCAGCTAGTATGGTATATATAAGGCCCTATTTCTAAAACCTAAATAGTAAACTTTAACATTTCTACATGACTTTATTTCTAGAGTAGCTGCAAAACATTATTTAAAAGTGGTTATATTATTATCACAAATTAATGTTGACATATTATGATAATTAATTATTCGTCTATCACACGGGTCAAGTTTAATGGCCATGAAATTAGAACATAAAAGTTAATTATGTCTATAAAATTAATAAACAATTGTTTTATAATGTTTTCCTTATCAAACATCATCAAATTTTAGCTTATTGTTTGTATATACATTAACACTATTGTAATAAATGTAGTAAACATATTGTTCTTGTACATTTAATTTGTGATAATGCCTACATACATATGTAATTTAATGACATTATGTTAAGCTATTTTATCAAGAACTAGCAGCCGCCTGTGACATTGTCTGAAATGACTTAAGTTTTCCCATTACTACAACATTATTTTTTCCTTTTTACTCCCTACTGGGCCTTTTCCGAAAATCGTCTCTTAGTGCTCCTCTACACTTCCTAAGGAATCTTCATACCATTTTCAGCTTTCTTTGCTTAGTAGTTTCCGCTGTGTCCAGGTAACACAAATGCAAATTGCCCAAGTAAAACCAGGGCTATTTATAATAATGTCTTTAATTTTGTATAAATCTAAACAAATCCCTACATCATCTAACATTTGTTGTTCATTATTATTTTACACTCGCACCACAATGTTAAATAAAAATGTGTTTATAAACATTTTATCAATCTCAACCGCTCTACAATTCACATCATTGTTCAAACACAAATCACATAACACACATATTTCTCTTGTGATTCAGATATTTATGTTGTCACATGAATTTAATGGATTTGTAGAATGGGAACAAGCCTATAATGATAATGGGCATTTAAAATTTAGGAGGTTATGTAGATAAGTAGATGTAACTCAGATAAGTCCTCCGGATTTGGTTTTATCCATTCTACCATCTCATCTATTTGGAATTGCAATCTTTTACTTTAGGCATTCATGATTAGCCTCTGATTATGCTTGCCTTGTTGAAGAACAGGTCAGATGAAACAGTACTTCAGAAGCTGCACTAATTAGCTGGAAATGATAACTTTTTTCTACTCATATAGTTAATAAACGTCAAGGCGATGTCTTCTTATGACATTTTTCTAGTTTATTATCGTATTGGAAAATAAATCAGATTAATTTATAATTCTTATAAATCTTCATTGTGCAACTACCCTTGAATCGCTCGAAAATTTCAATGGTATGCTGTTGGTATTCTTTTCAACTATGACTACAACAGCTATCCACTACTTTTACCTAATACTATTTTCACTTTCAGGTATAGGTGCTGAAAAACTAGAACTACTAAGGCCAGAAATATGTACGAGTTTACGAAAACAGATATCGCGTGCGAGCTCGTGTACGCAATCGTTGGACAGTGTACGTATCACGTCGGAAAGTAGACTGTGCTCAGTGAATTCCTCAAGTGTGTTCCAACTACAGTGTGTGCCGGGCCTTAACCAAGAGATAGCCGCTAATATAGTCGACTATCGCAATAAAAAAGGACCTTTTAAATCTTTAGACGATCTTATAAAAGTACGTGGTATTGATATTGTTAGGCTAAGTGCTATAAAACCTCATTTAAGTTTGGAGCCGAGGAAGTGTGAGAGTGTGCAGCATTTAACTAATGGACATGTGAACGGGTGGGGGGATATGCCATCGACACCTAATGGAATGAGTACACCAAAGACTCCTCATAGGAAGAGTTTGTCTATGCCAACGAATGCCAAGTTTCCTATGACGCTACCGAATGGTTTCGCTACAGTGCCAGTGAACGATATCCTAGACTTACTGTCAGCGTATTCGCATAGGCCGATAGTCGAGGAGGTGTTTACGTATGAGAGGGACGGAGTAAGGTGTTGCCGTCTCGCGTCGTGGAACCTCCATCAGCTGAGCGTGGAGAAGATAACGAACCCTGGTGTTAGGGAGGTCGTCTGCAGGACTATTTTGGAAAATAAGTGAGTATTGTTTTGTTAGACCAAATATCTAACTAACCCCCGGTTTCTGAGATACATTTAGCAGTAGTTTACCGCTAAATGTACTCAGAAACCGGGCATAAGTATTTAGTAACGCTCGTGGCTAGTTGCGCTCATCGCTCGTTAACCGATCAGTGGGTAAAGCAACCTTGGCGCGGACATTCCAAAGATGGGTGCATAGTGTTATTTGAACTGGGCGTTTGGAGGGCACGTAATAAGTCGTTCTCGGTTGTTGTCAATAAGATAACAGTCGTTAAGTCTCGTCAAAGGCTTCTCGGGCGGCTTCAACAATTTTAACACTAGGTTGACCACTAACCATACGACAAATAAAATAAAGTTTCTGTGTGGAAACTACCTATAAGTAAAATTCGAATATCATAAAGGAAGATAATTTAAAGAATCTTCAAGAAATTACTAATAACAGTACGTAACATTTTCACTCTTCATTTAGAAATGCCTTTCATTTATCAAACAAACAATTTGTTTACGTTGCCCTGTCAGACACAATAACAAATAATTGTTACTAGAAAAATTGCTTTAATTATCATGACAAGTGGGTAATTGTATCGATCGCTTAATTAGTTTTACAAGTAATCAAATATTAAATCGAGACAGTTTATTTGTGCTGTTTTATAGTTATATTATCATATCGATTCATAGGAAATGTAATGGCCGCGTAATTATTGGCAACATAGACTAGTCGAGTTTTTTTTTTGGATCCTGTAATTTTTTCCTGTTTCGATCCGATCCGGTCCAATTTCAATCATAACATTTTGGATTATTCACAAAAATCTTTAAAAACACATTAACTATCCTCATGAATCACACTGTCTATTGATCAATACCGCATGAAAATTCGTGCAGTAATTTTTGAAACAGATAGAAGAGGTCAGAATTTTTTATAATAAAATACAGCGATAGTGATAATTCTATCAGTATAATCACACACAGCCTTAAAATCCTTCATAAAACAGTCTTAAAAAGCCTAGTTATCAATCACAAACGACGATACATGAGTAATAGGCGTAGAATTCTCTACACAACAGATGCATACTATCGCGTACATAGTGATTATGTACCAGACAGTCACGATCTCGCGTCATCACTTCCTCGAGATGCCGCAAGTGGTGATTGAGTGATTTCCTAACAATACTAATGGTAATTGATGTGATCTTACTAGAATTTCAATAACGTCTGGCGCAATGGTAAATAAAGTACGTACCATTCAACTTTGTGACTCTGAATATAGCTATAAGCTGCTGCGCGAAAACGAATCGACTATGGCGTTTTATCGTCGACGTCTTACGATTCGTCTTCCACGCAGCAGCTTGTTGCTACATTCAGAGGCATATAAAGATAAATGGCGCGTATTGTAATTATTTTTTGATAGTGTCAAAGGTGCATCGTGTTTTGGTGTCTCAAGAAAAACGAGTGTCATGTATCCTCAGAAATGATATAAATGAATTAATCAGTACTCAAACGTGCGTTATTCCCCTAAAACATTGTTTTATTATATTACCTTGGTATTATTTCATAAATATGACTTGCTTTAAATATTAATCTAATCGTAATCCGTCGAATCGGATACGGAATAGGTACCGGATCTTGGTGTAGGTTTTTGTTTCTGTTGAAAATGTTCTAAACAGAAGTTTGGTAACTTGCCAGGTATAGTACAATAGGCTCGCTATCTTTGCAAAATATTAAAGAAAACATACCTTCACAGAACACACGAACACGATGAAGTATTTTCACCATCTGACAAAGTTGGTGTCCGTAAATGATCGTTTAGGTAATTAGAATCACTCTTCAAAGCTGGTCTCGATAACCACATACTAGTACTTATACATTTCAAGTCAATTTATAATGTTATCTGAGTCGCAGGCCAAAGAAGACCTAATCTTTGTATATTTATAAAAATAAGATCATTTATTATGGAACCGTTGTCCTTCAGTTGGTTGTTCAAAAAGTCTGATACGCTATACCTCCCGACCAGTGGCAGAATTCGGTAAACCATCAAATCTTCAACTGTTTGATGATGTCCTAGTACTGACGAGTCGATTGTTCCCAGGTTATCACTAATAGCCGTGCAAGACGTGCTGGAGGAGGCTGCGCTGAAGATCATCTGTGACGAGCTCAACTCACCCGTGCTGAGGCGAGTGCGCGAGTGGAGGTGCAACACGCAACGATGGGAGTACTGCCTCTCCGAACGAATAGAAAGGTAGGATACTTTATATGACTTTATATTTTCACTTTAAGGTTCCAAAGAGGTTTTCGAAGTTATGTCTTAAAAATAATGGCTGTTAAAAAAATGGCAGCTACTCTAACGAATGGAACGTTGTGGAAAACATCTTCAAGTCGTGGTTGAAAGTTCATCAAAACAGTTTTTGATGGGATTTAAAATTTTCAGTCTGTAAGTTCAAGTGGACTGATTGACCCCCTGTTTTTGAGGTACATTTAACTGTAGTTTATCTATTCGTTCTATTCTATTATTAATAGCGTGAAAACTCATATAAAAGCGCTATTGAATAGATAAACTACCGCTAAATGTACTCAGTAACCGGGGTAACTCTGTAATGTCTGTACTGAGTATGGGGTATATTATTTTATTAATATATTCTTTTATTTAATTTAGTGATAAAAGAGACAAATACGTGAAAACGGCAGATTTAAAAAAATGTTTATCTACAGGTGTCGAGTACTGTCGAGTTTACATATTCGCACTTGACCGGCGCTAATTACCATTTTTTATCAGAATATCGCTACGTAGTATTTATAAAAAACTAAAACTGAGTACACATTTTACTAAAAATATAACAACAGCCATTCAAAACTCCGAGTGAATAATATGTCGTCCACCGTGAATGTTCCAAGCACTTCACTAATTAGCTTCTAGCTGTGCGTAGTGATGTAACAGTTGATGTAAATCGATTTTATCCGCTTCCAATGATCCGATTAGTTTGATACTGGACACCTGTATGACAAGGACAACGGAATTATGTGCGAGCATTATCGTTTACTATTGCTATGTAGATTTACTTTTGTTTTTCTTTCTATTTTTAGGAGTTATAGTTCCACTGTTGGGTATTTTATTTTTGATACTAGATAGGCTATTATCCCAGTCATTCAGGTGCTATAAAAAAATTACACGGTTTGATGTTACGCTTTTCTTTCACATGTCATAATACTTTTTGTAAAGGTCGTCATTAACTGGTGAACCCTATTCGTGTGAATCAATATTATTTGTATTACGTCGGGGAAATGCTGGAAAATCTTAAAACGTCCTTTTAAACCAAAATTTTTGAGCTCTAATCTTCTTCTTTCAAAGAATGCATCCATTTTGGTTTATGTCTTGTTAATCGTGTTCTGAAATTAGTCTATGTATATAGTTCTTCCCAGATACGTAACACTATTTGGCGATCTACATTATTACGGGTGAAATATAGTTTCTCTTTTGGGTGTTGATGCCAAATTTCCTAAAATTAGCGCTGATAATTTCTTCAACAATACATCTAGTACTATACAATAGTGCACTTTTTTGGCTCATAAATGAATTGCTGGGGATTTCTACTTGGTATTTTTTTTGACACATTTCTTTTAATAGTTCTTAAGGGTGGTGAAGTCCCCAAACAAGGTCCCCAAGGTGGCCAGTGATCTCATCTAAGAATCTTCCCTAACCACTTTCCAGGAGAAAATCTTTGTACAGAAGAGGGTCTTTTTTTGTTTAATAATTCATTGGTAAAATCCTGCTTTAGGTACCAAAAATGATACATCATGCCTAAACACGAGTTTGATAATGAAACACGTGCCTAAAGATAAACGTTGTTAATTAAGATTGAAACAATTTAACAAGATAAGATTGCAACATTTAAATAAATCATTTTAATAAGAAGAATCCTGATTACGTCATGGTCAGAGCTGAAATCATCAGATTAAAAGAGTGGCCAGGAGTTTCTTACCAGCTCTTCTCATGCCTATCTGCCGAACTGGCGGTAAATTCACTCTCTGTATCATTGACTATTATGAGTGCTAGCATTTGATCTGAATGATGATTTGATTTTGATTAGTTAATACACTACCTTATACTGGAAAGACTACCAAACCAAACCTGCTGCCCTAAGTCGTCTTCAAGTATCATAATCAAATTTTCGCAGGTGTATTTTATACTTGCATTTTTCTCCTTAAATCACCTGGATAGCTGCCACGGAAAAATCCCCATTCTTGTCGTAAATCGCCTACTACCCACAATTAAGAGAGAAGCGGTTTCTTCAGCCAAATAAATGGGCTTGTTGATTAGTCGTTGCCAAACTTTCGTGGGCTGCGGAGATACCCTTATGCAACATGGATGATGGATAAAGAAAACGATGAGTGTCGCTTTTGTCACTTTTTACATAATTTTTTGAGGAGTTTGTGATCAAAAGTTTTTTTATATTCTTCTCCAGATTTCCATGTACCCATTGCCTAATATCATTCAATATGCAAATACAACGTTATGTATTTGTGATACGAGGAATTAAAAAGGTATTTAAATTGTAGTGAGCAAGATTCCATGGCTGCAGCAGTAAAATCTATCTGTAGTCCAATAGTCCATTACTGACAGAATTATTTCTGTTCTTTCCAAAAATGATTTGTTATCCATTTCTCCCAATTCCCCCGAGTTAGTCTATTCTTGTAGGCTAGTACTAGTTTTTCCAATATTTTTAGAAACTTTTTATGACTCACGGGATCACTGAATCGTTTATTCTGAGCTTATGTCGCACGACACTGCGGCAATACATTTTTAATATTACATGCCAATATGTTTGAAGTATGTGTCTTGTCTGTAGTCTTAGATTTTCGTTGCGTAGAGACCTGGGATAAAAATGAACCTATATCTTAGGGCTATAACCTATACCTGTGCCAGTCCGAATTCGTTCTATAGTTTTTACGTGAAATACCTGAAAAGATCCACTTTCAGAAACTTCCCCCTTTTATTCCATAGTTGCATCATGTCATGTTTATTCTAAGTACCTGTCTACGATTTCGTTTCAAAGAATTGATGACTTAATTAGCGACATCGTATCGATAACGTATCAATTTTTACTTACACGTCACGTGTAAAAGAAATAATTCTGGCCCTCGGGTGGCCCTTGTGAAAGGCATATAGAAGAAGGTATGCTTAAAGTTTTTAAGGTTTTATTAAGGTAATAATATCAATGAATTCAATTGTTTTGATAACTAAAAAAATATTATTTACCTTGCATACATAATATTATGCCGTTTTGCCACATTAGTAGGCAGAGACTAAAGAACGCTATTTGGTACGAATTACTCCATTATCCCTAGAAACTTCCCTTTCCTCATTCATATCCATACATCTTGTCATACAGGACCTTATTTGTGAAATAAATACACCTTAAAAGAGACCCATTGGAACTACATTACTCGTTACTAGTCATATCTTTAACTAGCTGACCCGCGCAACTTCGCTTGCGTCACAGAAGAGAGAATGGGTCATAATTTTCAATGTTTTTGTAACATTTCTTGCTGTTACTCTGTTCCTGTTAGTCGTAGCGTGATGATATATAGCCTATAGCCTTCCTCGATAAATGGACTATCGAATACTGAAAGAATTTTTCAAATCGGACCAGTAGTTCCTGAGATTAGCGCGTTCAAACAAACAAACAAACAAACAAACTCTTCAGCTTTATAATATTAAGTATAGATGATACTCGATATTTTATTACAACGTGTCTACCAATCCACCCTGACCTTCCCAAGCTAAAAACAAACTCATTCACAATATTACTTCCGATAAAAAGCGTAATAAAACATTCGAGTACATTGTGTGCAATATCAAACTCGACGCGATGCGAATCACAGTCACATGTTCCGACACGTTGGTCCATGTATGTATGTATGTATGTATGTACCAGTGTGTTAGGGTGATCGCTTTTGTGTACCACTACTGTATGTTTAAGATTTTATTATGTTGAGATTTAATGGCCTATTGTGGAAGCAATGTACTTGTGTGATATGCTGATAGATTTCAAATACCGGTAACTCGATTCTTTATTTATTTTATTTTATTTTTTATTTATTTATTGTACTTTTACAATTTACCTTAATCTATTAACTAGTTTTACTACTATCGACTACCGACAACCGGCTAGCTATCGAGAAATTTTACACGAAAATCTTTTTGGTGCTTCTACCGGGCAAACTCGGCAGTACCGACTGTAGAGAATGGCGCTACAGTTATTCCTCTGTGAGGTATAATATTTGGAAAACAAACGCTTAATTCATTGCTTATGGGAAAGATAAATTGTTCTCTTCGCTCTTTCTCCCTCCGCTCTTAATCTTATTATTATAAACCTGTAAATCCCCACTGCTGGGTAAAAGCAATATTTTTCCACTTAGTTGATTCCACTTTGGGTTGAAATTTGAAGGTGTCAAAGTCGCCACACCGTCTCTTACGGTGTCTATCTCTAGATTACGCACTTAAAGTATAAAAATAAAGAAAAAATCGGTTAAGCAGTGAAAGAGTTACAAACTTTTGATTTATAATGTTATCATGTCTTACGTAACTCATAAACAGAAAATTACAGTCGAATCTAGAACCTTTCGGTCGAATCTGTAACATACACACATTCATAATCTTTAAATCCTTAAAAAACATACAACAAACATATTCTATACAATATCATTCTGTATAGTCACCTGTCCTAATGGGTCCATTTTGTCATTGGCGGCCACCGCTCGGACGTATACAATTGCATGTTATATCGTACATTGTTTGAATTCGGTTGATCGATGCACACTCCATTGTGAGACAGTTATTTTAGTTTCATTTTAAGTAAGTGCCGTTTTGTGGGACAATTTTGTAGAGTTGGAAACACGGCAAGAATGGGCGAATTCAGAATTAGATTTACAAAATATGACTTTCTCTAATCGATGCGAATAAAATCCGAAGGTACTCATAGCGATACATATGTACATACATAAAATCACACTTTTTCCCATAGGGATAAGCAGAGACCATAGAACGCCACCTGGTAAGATCCTTACAAACTTCCTTTCCTTTATCCACATCCATACATCTTGTGATACAAGACCGCCGGTTATGAGTACGATTGTATCGATAGTTTCTAAATTTACTCCAGATAATTGAGGACTGAGTAATAACTGCGTAATGGTGTGTAATTGAAGAGGTCCAGCAGAGGCCAGTCTGTTCCTTTACTTCCTACCGAACATGCTAGAGGCTCTGGTCAGGTTTCCATATAACATTTCTCCATAGATTCTTATAGGTATAATATATCTCCTTAAGTTATTTCGTACATAGGTAGCTTCATGCAAAATGCTATTTGAATATTGAGTCTCGCGTGAGAAATGTTCGTAGTTTGATGGTTGATCGATGCACTTAGTAGGTACATTCCGCACCTACACGTGCGTTGATAAGATAACAATGGCATTTGTAGACAGTTTCAGTTTCGTTCTAAAGGTTTTGTTCATGCGTAGTTATCTTGCTGTAGACACTATAAAAACTTCTATTTGTTATCGTATAGTTACGTAATAAGCCTTAAAAATCGACTGACGATCGAGTTACTGGAATTATCTGGAACACAATATTTTATTTGCTACTAGCTTTACGCAACGAGGAATTTTAACCCCGTGGGGAAAATTTCCAAAAAATCTTTCTGAGTGCTAAGGAATCTGTTCCTAAGGAGCCCTCTCAAGTTTCTACGCCCAGTAGTTTTGGCTATTGTAGTCAGTCAGTCACTCAGTAATGGAAGAGTTTTATATAAGTAAGTACATAGATTATTCTCCCAATGCTGTACATTCGCTCACTCCAGTAATAGTAGATATAAACTTAACTCAATTTATAATAATAGAGCTTTTCCTACTTGATGGTTAACAATCTCTTAAAAGGTCCTCTTATGTAACACAATTATTATTAGCCTGTCAAAGTATGCGTGTTTTGTCATACATTCCTTTCATTTTCTTGTCTCAATTGACAAGGTAATCCAATCTCATACGTATACAGTAAGTAAAAATACGCGAGATTAGATACACGATCTTTTACCTGATAACGTTATCAACGTCTATTCACTGTGATATTGATTATTACATCATGTTATTGTCGCGTTGTGGAAGTTTCTTATCAGTGATAAGCGATAGCCTTAACCTATGCACTCTCCTTCGATAGGATTAATTGATAAACGCAGGTAATTTTGGGACACCTTTTTTAATAACAATTTAAAGACCTTGCGTGACTATTAGCCATTATTACAGTACACTAATCCAACCATGTATTAATTGTCTTCGTTTTCTTGACGTTTCGGCCAAGTTGCAATGGATGCGAATGCAAACTAACTGTGTCAGACAATCAGGCATAACCGATTGACAGTTAAAGCGAGGTTTTTTGCATCCAATATCTTTAAAGACATTCATTATTTATTTCATTGTATTATACGATTGTTGAAAAATCTAGGTTTTTGGCCTAGATTTGTTTTCACAATCGTGTCAGATGCGCTAAGTTCCTTGAACTGTCAGCATTGAAGAATCGTTTCATCGCGTCGCCCCTTGCTTCCGTCCTGAGCTCGAGACCCGGCTTTAATGCAAATACTTCTAGACTTCGAGGCGACTTTAAATTGTTACTTTTATTTGAGGAACACTAATATAACTACGTTAAAAGTATCAACCCCCGTTTCTGAGGTACATTTAGCGGTAGTTTATCTATTCAATAGCGGTTTTTTTTAATGAGTTTTAACGCAAGGCTGGGCAAGGCCTAACCCCTCCCTCATTACGGGAAGAGACCCTTGCCCAGCAGTGGGACATTAATGGGTTAAATTTATTTATTTATTTATTTATTTAACGCTATTGAATAGATAAACTACCGCTAAATGTACCTCAGAAACCGGGGGTAAGTAACCGAAATATGGAAACTTTATTTCCGTATGTGTAGATTGTGTAGCTCGTACCGCATTTTTTGCTATGAAAATCATATCCAACAAAAGATGTCCTATTCTTCTGCGTTCCTTATTGATATATAATAAATTATTTTTAACTGGATCCACCTTCGATTATAGCCAATTATAGAAGACTACAACATATTCAAAAAGGCGAGTTAAGTATTTTTTTTTCTGCGGCGGTTACTTAGAAAGGGCGCTGTAGGCGCTGGGCGTTTAAAAAAATAACATATATCATTGTTAGTATCGTTACCCAGGTGATTCAATCGTGTAGTGTATGTTTTAGATTATTTTTAATGCTTGAAAATTAATTTGTTCACCAATTACACAGCCAAAAATAAGTTATAAATGTTTAGTTATAAAAATACATTTTTAATAACGAATAGTGTTTCAAACAATACCAACATTCGATCCAATTAATGAAAAAGTTTTTTCCATCACGGCTTTCAGTTTTCATATACTCGTGAAGTTATATTTCATGCAGCTCTACAAATGGCGCTGAATAATATATAACAAAGCGTTCATTTTCTGGCTTCACCTAGTTTCTGTACGAATATTCGATATTTTTTTACCTCTCTATGTAATGGTACGGAAAATATTTCCTTCAGTTGAATATATTATACCTACAGTTTCAAAAGGTCACATCTCGCATTACAAAGGCATACGACTTGTGCTCTTTTTGAAATTACGTATTTGTTTCGATGAAACCTTTCAATCGAGTGCTTTAATTCTTTCTTACAAAGTAACACGTAACGGTTTTAGTGAAAGAAGAGCTTAAGTGATCTTAATGCTCTTTTCATCTTATACCTTTTTCCACTGTTCGAGTATGCTCCTTCAGATTTTGAGTTCCTCTTTGACAGCGGTCCATGGGAGACTCTTTATAATAGTAGTATATAAGTGTATATTAATACATACACATAACATCACGCCTGTTGGTTATAACAAGCGGCAAGGTGTAGGCAGAGGTTTTAAAATACAATTATGTTGCGCTATTTATACAGTTAGTATCATGTAATAGAGGGCCAGACTACTGCCATATACCGAAATGGCAAATGTTTTAGAAAAGACCCATAGCACTTTGCTCGACTAGAATCGAACCCGAGACTTCTGCACAGCAGTCGCATACACTAACGACAGCTCCGTAGAGACAGATTCACGTGTTTGAAAACACATACAATTGTATATTATCTCACCAATTACTATTGAACGTTTTATCATAGTATGTAATTTAAGGAGAATCGTTTGAGTAAATATTGGAAGGTAAAAGTCCGCTTTTATTTTAACTATGGTTAGGTATTTAGGTAATCAAACAGTCAGTAAAACGTTTCTTTCCACGTTATCTATTGATAACAATCTTATCGTACACAGTTAACTTGTTTAATGGGTTAGACATATACTGAAATAATTTTGGCTATTGTAAAACAAACAAACCTAATTTTTAAAAACGTAGTGTTCCTACTTTTGGAGATAGCAACAAAAATTGCTATTTTATCTATTTCAGCAAACAATTTATTTGATCTGATGCTAAGTTACTAATACTACAGAAATGTACCATGTATACGACACGGTACGTTTCTGTACGTTGTATTTCTGTTTCTACTGAACAAAAAAAATAAGTAAAAATATATTTAAAAAGCTTCCTGCTTTACAAATTGTAATTGTTTGGTTAATTTTGGGACTATTGGTGATGGTTTATTGCGATGAAAAATTGATTCAAATCAACAAAAATAGGAATCATACAGGAAGGAAGGAAATTTTATATTTTTTCAGTTAGTGAAATTCAACCAGCTATATTAGAATATTACACGGATAATGGGTTGTGGAGGTCCGATTCGCAGTCGCTCCATGTAAAATACTGGTATTCAGCTGCATCCGGCGACACTAGAAGCCGACTCCAACACAGTTGGAAGAAAGGCTAGGCTGTTTTGAACCGGCAATATTAATAAACAAATTATGCATTACTCAACAAGCCATAGCCTTCAATCTACTGTCGACTGCTCTGTCATCTAGACGGTACTTCACTTCAATTAACTTTCAAATTGCACGGATTTGCACAGCTGTTTCATGATTTGTTTGTTTGTAGTACCTATCGTTGAAGGCATAATATTTATACCTTTGAACTTTATACCTTTGTTTGCAAGAAAACCTAGTATTTCATGTTAGGTTTTTTGCTAACCGTAATTACATAATTATTGATTTAATAGAAAAATTAAGTTGCTGATTATTTTGTGCTGTTTTCTTTTGTAAAGTTTATCATCCGTTTAGAGCAAAGTTGCGCTATTTTTGCCAATTTCTTGACTTATACATGACAGCAATGTTTTAATAGTGAGTGAGATATCCGTTGCAGTTGTGACTAGCATTTCATTTTCTTAAGAACCATGATCAAAATAATCCATATTATTATATTCATGGTCTTTACAATTCTTATCGTCAATATTTTAATGAAACTTTCATTTATTCAGCCTTAAAATACTACACTGGCCAATATTCACTGTACGAGCCTCATTTATTATTAAGGCTTAAACTCAGCAATCGTCGACAAAAAGCGTTGCATCATGATACTAATTCAAATTCATACTTACGTTTATTGCTCTTATGTAAAAAGCAAATAAAAAAATTAATAATAAATCAAACAACTGCAAAAAAGATTCGCTCTTTAATAGTCCAGATTACTCATAGACTTATCGGCCTGCTCGCCCACTGAAACCATAACAAATAACATAACGCACTTTGACACCGATGACAATAAAGTCAGCGATGATCGTTCACATAAACACGAGTTATCATGTGCTATCGACTCCCGGTGTCTACATAATTGTTTAATTGAAAATAACATTGGATAACCAAAGGTCTTGGTTTATCGTGGTTTCACACATTTGTCATCTGAGTCATGTGCTCACTTTGGCTTACCCTGTCATTTTATTATTTAAACGCTTAATAATAACCAATAGTGAAATTTTAATGAATACCAATTAAGGCCTAACCCCTCCCTCATAACGGGAGGAGATCCTTGCCCAGCAGTGGAACATAAATGGTTTAAATTTATTGTACTGTACTGCTGAAGAAGAATCTGCCGAAATGACTAAGGGTTTAGGCTTGGAGCCCATCACGCTGCCATGACTTTGCATCTCTTCAAAAACTGTGTTAAAGAACATTTAAGCATGCATGTTTGCATTGCGATGTTTTTCCTTCACCGTCAGAACATCTGATATTTTTCTATGATACACACATGACTTTGAAAAGCCGCTAGGGGTACACAATCAAATAATTCGTTTAGAGACAAGCACCACTAGCTTTTCTAAAGCTTTCGCTTGTTCGTTATCTCTTACAATATGTCTAAGAACTTATCCAGATTCTCTAGCTACCTCTATTTGGACCTTAACCAACCACCTACCCAAAAATATTATTGTATGACCAGATGTATTGATGTGAATGAAGCACGGGAAGTTTGTAAACATCGTACCAAGTTTTCAGGTTTTCTACTTACACCTATGAGAAACAGTTTTTATTTCTATACTAATATTATAAAGCTGAAGTGTTTGTTTGTTTGAATGCGCTAATCTCAGGAACTACTGTTACTACTCCAATTTGAAGAATTCTTTCAGTGTTAGATAGCCTATTTATCGAGAAAGGCTATAGGCTATATATCATCACGCTACTACCAATAGGAGCAGAGTACCAGTAGGAAATGTTACGAAAACGGGGGAAATTATGATCTATTCTCTCTTATGTGACGACGAAGTTGCGCGGGTCAGCTAGTTTGTATATAAAAATACTACGACAACTAAAGTAAATAAAATGTATCCGAACTACCATTAACCTATCTAAAATTCGCGTGTTTCGCCGATATACGTTTGTATGTCTAGACGCCGGTTACGAAAATACATTAACTTGTTTAACTTTCCTTTTAACATCCCTATTTAGTTACTCTTTAAAGAGAATCGTTTATAAGGGTGCCTTCGAATTAACCGCTCGGTATATTACCTTTTAGACTTTTCGTTCTCAGAATACTAGGTTTAAATGGTATGAAAATATTCGGGAGTAGCTTAGAGAAAGAAGCGTTGTTATTTTTTGGAAGAAATATTATTTATTTAGATTAGTCAATTAAACATTGAAGTGTATAGGAACTTCTTTAATCTGTTAATGTTTTTAAAGGTTTGTAAAGTCTGCTATTAGCCTATAATATATGTATACCTTTGAGTAGGCGAAGGCTCTACGATCTATTTTGTTGTTCTTTCCTTTTTTCAAAGCTAGGAACGTTTATGTAAAGATTAAACGTTTAATTCTTTAACTTTATATCAAAACGTTGCTGTCAAATTCTATTGTTGCACCATTCTCAGAAATATTATACTAATCCCACTTAAGCAGGTTTATGCGACCTTACCTGGTTGATTCCAATAATCTTAAAGAACCCCCCTATTTTTTAAATTGGCATTTCGTATAATCTTTTTCATTTGTTCCAGCCAACAGCTAGGCTTCATATACGACTCGGTGAACAAAGGCATCATCATCGAGGACATAGACCTGGACCAGGTGTGCCTTCTGACCGAAGCGACCGAAGCGCGGCAGCTGGTCAGCGAACTGGCGGCGTTGACGAGCGAGCGGTACATTGCTGCTCCGCAAGGTAAGAACATTTTAACTATACAATGTAAACGCGCAATGGTTATTGGAGTCAGAAATACTTTCATAGCCTAGAATTTCTAGCACAGTTTTTTCGCAAGCTCTTATCTACTCAACTCTCACTCCCTCTCTCTCTCCTCCCAGCTAGAAGCTAGGAGGAGAGAGAGCTACGTTATGTTTGACAATGTTTGAAATCACTGTTCCTTTTCAGCGTTATTGCATATCATCCGAATACTCTGCTATCGGGAGTCGAATAATTTTGGAAATCATTCAATTAATATTTTCGTGTTGACTAGAAAAAATAATGGCAGTAACTCAAATTAACTTGGAATCATAATGATCTATTCAATATCTCTATTCATACCATCAATATAGTTCCACTATACAATTCTATACAGCCAGAAACATCGTCAGGGTCCATGATTCGAGGGTGGACATAGGCGTAGTCTAATGACATGTTATTTGTATTATATTCGGTTATTGATGTGAATATGTGAGCGAGCTGGCAACCTGTCTCGAGCGACGACCTCGGATTTAGGCAATGGTGTTGTTCTGTCATGCGAATGTAAAGGTTTTTGTCACCATAACGCGTTGGCTATCTTTAGGGATTAGTAAGTTCGTGTATTATTTTTTTCACGTTTCGGTTGCATTGATCTTGACTGAATAGATTGGTTTTGGCATTTAAACTATTTTGAATTATCCCTTTCTTTACCATTAAGGTAGTGATATAATACTTTCTGCTATGATTAGGTTTGCTCCTTTAATCATCAGGCTTTCTGATTTTTTTTGTTACCGAAGCAAGTTTATTGTAAAGTACATTTTTTTTTTCTAAACCGCTACCTTTTATACCAGGTTTTGTAGAAATAAATGTTTCATTACAGCTGTAATGATTATGTAAGTAGAGTTTGCTCTCTCATTATACGTAATAGGGGGAATTTCCCATTGACCGGGTCAAAGCCGATCAATGAGTTGTCTCGTAGAGTTATAAATTTATATTCGAATCAAATAAATTGATACTAAAATAGTCTTGCGCACCTCGAATGTTTGTCTCAGTTTTTCTTCTTAGATTGGACAAATGCATAAAGTCTGTCTGTGTTTATATAAACGTCGTCTAATGCTTGGACCTTACAATACTTAATCAATTTTGACATACAACCTTTACGCCTATAAACAGACAGAATTTTGACCCGTTTTTTATTGGGTGCTTGTTTAGGAAACAAACGGACCAGAATAATGTGAAGAAATTACGAAAAATTTATACGGTTTAGAATACCTAACCAAATTTTGGTCTATTCTTTTATTCTGGTGGTTCTGGACCCGTTGGCTTGTCCGAAATTTACGGCATTTTATTTAGCCAATATCAATTTTTGTAAAGGTCATTTCACACAACATATGTATATTAAACATTTGTGCCTTTCTATATAAAAAATAATAAATTTAACCCATTACTGTCCCACTGCTGGGCAAGGGTCTCCCTCCCGTAATGAGGGAGGGGTTAGGCCTTGAGTCCACCACGCTGGCCAAGTGCGGGTTGGGGACTTTGCATGCCCTCAATAAATGTATTAAACAAATTTTTAGGCTTGCAAGGTTTCATGCCTTTCTATATAGCATATTGAAGTACATAATACAAGTGTTAAACAGCTAATCTATTGATACGATATCGCAGCTGTTTACAAACGCAGACTCATGCTACATCTCGATACATACATATGAGTCAAGTGTTTAAACATCTTTGTCTCACTTGGGTCCAAGTCCGAAGCTATTTGTTACTTTGTACCACCGTTATCAATATACGTGCTGATAACGTAATTCAAGGTTAAACACTTGAGGAGAAATTGAAAGTATTAGATTAAATTTTTGGAAGAACATTGGCTCAGTAACGACTGCCGCGTGCATCGATCTCTCTGGTTAAGCTACGCTTGCTGAGGTTGGTTTGTGGATGGATGACCACATTTTGTATGTTGTTCCTACGTGGTTTGATAGGCACCTTAAATTTTAGGTCCCGGCTGTCATTTTCAAAATCTCTGACTTGTAAGTTAGTAGTAGTTAGAAGCTAGAAAGTCTGACAAATAGTCTTGGTTGGTTACTCTTGGTTGTCATGGTATGCGCCAAATACCTTTATGTTTGATTATAGTAGCAAGCCGCTGCGAGAAAGACAAATACCCGCGCTTTTATCACGACAATAACTAAAGTATATTTAAACCTTCACATAATTATATTTATATACAAATAAGTTACCTGCTTGCTGCTTTACTCAATTTAGTCTGCAAGGAGATGTCTAATCTTCGACAATCCACTCAAGATTTCCATTTTACTGCTTCAGAAAATCCATCGTCATCTCATATGAAATGTTTACGAGGGAACAAGAACAATAGGTAATTCACTGAACATTTGTGAATAAAGATATCTCTACAAATCTTCGTATGATATACAATGCACATGAAGATATTTTAAAAGCATAAGCAGAAACACCGATTTAACATTCGGTTCAAAAGTAACTAAGCAGAATATCCCAAAAAAATTGACATAATAGCCCACTGTCGGGCAAAGACACCTTCCTGGCATCCTTAAGAAGTTCACAACTCTGGCCTAGTGCGGGGTAGGACTATATATTTAATATAGCCTTAAATAACTCCAAAAAGTATTTCCAGGTATACCTACATGGTTTTCTCAAGGTATTTTCCTTCAACGTTTAAGCATATGATAATATAATTATTTCTAATACACACATTACTATGAAAAGCAATCGATATGTCGTGTAGATTTTGAACTCTACCACTTGCGTGTGAGGTGAACAAACCGAAAACATTTTCCATTCCTAACGACCCGTCTCTTAACAAAAAGACTTGTTTTCTTTCTGTAAGTTAACAATAACACCGGGGGTTTTCAAGTACTTAGTCTGTAGTTAGATTGTTACCAGTACATCTGCACTGATCTGATAACAGCTCTCAGTCTGGTGATGAGCCTATCTTTGTTTATCCGATAACTACGTAGACAGTGACATCTCATAAAATTATTATTACAATGTTCTTTATGTCAATATTCTTTTAACAAAGCGTTTAAGGTCGTAAAAGTGTAAAGGAATTTTTGTTACCGATTTTTCAGCCGTAGCTCATTCGGCTTTCCTAACTTGTCATAGATGACCCGTCTTCCTATTTCTGCGACTTAGGTCATGATTTCGGAAAAAAAAAAGGGTTTATGGATCCCCTATTAACTACTTACTACAAATTTCATACTCAGCTTTTCCGTGACGGCTTACCCCCCGGTTTCTGAGTATATTTAGCGGTAGGTTATGTATTCAATAGCGTTTTTATTTGAGTTTACAGGCTATTAAATAGATAAACTACCGTTAAGTGTGCCTTAGAAACTGGGGGTTAAAAAAAACAGACTTCCTATTTATATGAATCGCGTATACTATTCCTATATCTATCTCGGTTCGTCTCAAATGCTCCATTATTATGCAAAAGGCCGTCTTAATAGCCTTACACTGCATTCTATTTTCGGCTTCCACTGTGACCTCTCGGCATGAACGAAGTGAGGTCATAGTCTGCCATACAATTAACGATTGCAATTTCAATACAAGTTTTCCTTAATCGATTTGGCTAACTGTTTATTAATTCAGATCTAATTATTCGTTACAGTAGTTATTAGTTTTGATGAGTGATATGTCTTTTTTACCTTTTCTTTATGTATTTAATTCGAGTATTTATAAATAAATATATAAACCATAGCTTTGTAATTTTTCCTTAAAGAACCACCAGAAATAAATTTCCTGTTTCTATAATTGAGTGCTCTAATGTTAAAATTTCAACATTTTCACCAACCAGTCCAACGATTTTTGAGTAGTATAATTGTATTTAAGAAAGGGTAAAAGAATAACTGATTTAGCATGTTATCCAATAAATTGCGAACATGAATTGGTCTTTTTGGGGATGTAGAATATTTATAACTTACGAAAAAGCACCATTTCCCGAAAAACACTTGGGTAAATTTGTATTACCAACCTTTTTATAATCAGACTAAAAACCACTCGCAAAGATTACATTCAGCGAATTGTCCTCGGTTTCTTGATTGTTGAACAAATGACTGTAAACATGCTCTACGTTACTATAAAGTGCCAAACACACGGAGACCGGGTGCGGGCGACGCGTTTTCTATGCGTATTCTGCGCGGTAACACGCAATATGGACGAAACGATGGCAGTAATACTATGTAACTGTGTAGTATTAGAAATAACAGAGATAGCATTATATCTCTCTCTTATTTTAAAAGAAAGATATAATACGCCCCATTCAAATGGGACGGAAACGTGATGTCGACGGCATCCGTGAAGACTTCTACTTGTACTTCTTAATTGGTCTTGGTCTCTTGCTCAAAATGCTCGCTTAGTGCTCCAGACATTCAAAAAATCAAATCAATAGTAATCGGCGGGCGTTGTGGTTTTGATTTGATGAATAATATGCTGTTGAAAATGCTAGGCACCCGTTTGTCTTCTGTTTTACCGGAGCGTTCCGTTTTTGTGTGTTGTCCCTTATACAACAGCTTGGAAATTCGCCCGTCGTTCTCCCGCTCCGGCCCGCAGTAGTCCCGCAACTGCACTGCGTGTGTGTTGCGTTTATACAAGATTTACGGAAACAATTTCAACTGTATTACGTGGAGTCGCGTGCGTTCACTCGCCGTTTGTGTTTACTTTCAATGCATAGTTTGTTTCTATTTAAGGAATTTATGACTGGTTTACAACTGTTATTAATCGCATGCTTGTTCTTGTCCTAGTTTTAAAGGATTCACTTAGTATTAATATATCGTAATCTAACAAATATGACCTTAAATAAATCTTCAATTTCGGACTGTAATACCTGTATTACTAATATCTATCTATATAAAAGTCGGGTTATGCAATCAATCAACTTTGTCTTTCCTTCACCTGGAAGCCGACTCCAACATAGTTTATATTGGAATCGCCACCAGATGTAGCTGTATATCAGTATTTTACATGAAAAGTCGGATTGCACAAGAACCCCTTTTTCTAATGCCTAATTTATGTCACCAAGCAGAAGTTTTGGGTTAAAAAACTCTAAAAGAACTTTTTAGGCTCTTTTTCATCAACACGATCCAAGACTATCAGAACAATACTCACATAATTGGTGTGATATTAAAGCAAGTGGCGATACGTAACGCCCACGTGTAATTGTGTTCGATCCATGTGACCGTGTGACCTCCGCGTGCGACTGATGCGCCCCGAATTTGCATAATTGCCTCAATTCCTTCACCCTGCTCATTACTGCCGATTTGATTTCATGCTGATGGATTGTACTTGTGTTGAGTTAGCTGTAGTAGGATATATTTTGTACCTAAATGTGCAAATTTATGGGGATGGCCGTGTGTGACGTGTTTGTTATCCTTCCGCTCAAAAACCAATTAGCGAATGTGATGAAATATAGTACACGAAAAGATAATCTGGAGTAACACATAATACTTTTTACTCGGAGGAAGTAACAAAGCCCAGTAAAAAACAATTTATCACTTGCTCTAACGGTGAAGGAAAACATCGTGAGGAAACCTTGCATGCCTAAAATTTGTTTAATACATTTATTGAGGGCATGCAAAGTCCCCAACCCGCACTTGGCCAGCGTGGTGGACTCAAGGCCTAACCCCTCCCCCTCGTTCGTCAGGAGACCCTTGCATCATCATCAATCATTTTTAAATTGACAGCATTTTTTTTTTTTTTTTAATAACCCATATCTGTCCCAAAAAAAAAAAAATGCTGTCAATTTAAAAATGATTTTAAGTTGTGATGGACTTCGTAAGTCTTCTACAACAAAAAATATGACATACCCGTTTGACAGTTATTCTGCCGCACGGGTATACTCGCTCTTCTAGCGGGTGAGTCCCGCATGTGTCTGCACTCCACCCAGGGTGCAGGGGTATGCATAATGCATTCCCCACGTAAATTGAAAGACCTGAAAAGGCAGTCCATGGTTCACACAATCTTCGTTCATAATAACGCCGATTCACTTCGACCTTACAAAATTTAATTTAAATCAAATATTCAACATATTCAAAGCGAATCAAACGTTCTAGTTACATCGTACACTAGCTACTGAGCTACTAATTATGCGTAATGAAACAATGATTCTAAACCAGTGTGTATTTACTTTGTTTACTGAGCGCTGACTCATCTCTCGGTACCTACTGACGATTGCAACGACAACACTTGTGAACTAATTTTTTATGCATTTTTTGCTATCTCTGACTTAAGTTGAGCGCAGAATTATCAAGACTGTCTGAAGACGACTGGTCTCCCCTAGTCAAGACTACTTGTAGGTAGATTTTGTGGTCTGTAAGGCGTTATGTTTGTAGTACGCGCATGACCATTATATATGTTTTCTAAAGCAACTTAGTCTTAATTCCATCTTGACTAAATCCTGCGCTCAGGCTTAGGATGTGTATTGGTTAGGGATTTTTTGTTCCCTGCCTCTTTCCGATGCATATATGATTGTATTTAATTTAATGTATTTAAACTTACACGACTTGGTAACTATTTAGGACAATTCTACTGCTGATAATTTCGCTGAAGCAAATACTCAATTTAATTCATTTGTGGATTGGAAACGTACCAAAAGCACTTAAAGTTATTAGAACATTTTTTTTGGTTTTCTTCAAGCTCTAAAAATAAAGTACGAGAATTTAAAAACTGAAGAGATTTTTTCTTTACACACGCTTATCTCGGAAACTAGTTGTCCGATTTAGTAAATGATTTCACTAGAAGGTAGCTACATTAACTCCCGTAATACAGCCTTGGCTAGCTATTAGTAATTAGGCTTTATTATTAGACTAGCTGACCCGCGCAACTTGGTCGTAGCGTGATGATATATGTGTAGCCTATAGCCTTCCTTGATAAATGTGCTATCTAACACAAAGATTTTTTCAAATCGGGCCAGAAGTTCCTAAGATTTGCGCATTCAAACAAACAAACTCTTGAACTTTATAATATTATTTTAGATTTTCAAGCAAGCAAAACTGCAATATTCAACTATTTAGATAAAAAATCTATACCTACCTACATTTATAAATAACGTAGAAGTATAATTATTTGAACCCATACATTTTATCTGAGCGTGTTATTACGTGACCCGACAATTTCTTCCTCGCGAACATTAAAACACCAGTTACTGAGTTAAAATTGCAATGTCGCTTGTTTACGCTTCGTCATTGTATTAGACTTGTATAATCAATACACGTTTTGTATTTTTACTGTCAATAGAATTAGTAATGTCCAAAGAAAATATTGCTGGACAAATAAGAATAGTTTTTTGATGTATAAGAAAACATGGCTGGTTTTAATTTCTTTTATGTTTTACTTTTCATGATGTAGAGATGCATTTTGCCAAGATTTGGAATTGCAAAAATCTAGGGTGGTTTCGAATACTGGTTCTAAGATTGTTTATGATTTTCATTATCTGACAGTGTTGAAGCCATTGAAAATAAAGAACGAGAAAGAGCAATGAGCACGAATTAGTTTGGTCTTCTTAGTAGGTACTTTGGCTCTCTTGTGATTGTTATAAAAACGTTTGGTAGGAATTAACTTTCATTTTTTTCACAAACTTTGATATAAACTCCTTTTCAACCTGAGTTACTTAGGATGACTTCTTAAAATGATTTCCTTATTATAGGGTGCTTAGAATTAAAGAAACATTAGTTCTTAAGGCAGTTTGTAGGGATGGTTGACCAAGACTCTGCCTACCCCTATGGGAAGAAGGCGTGATATATTATTATGTATGTAGGTATTAGTTCCTAGCTACATATAACTAATACACATTTTAATGATACACACAGATAGAACATATAACGTCATAAAGTTACATAAAACTGCACTTAACTTTTAAAGTGCAGAGGTTCTAAAAGGCACTATGTTTACTGAAGGTTAACGACAGGTAAAACCCATGTAGGAGATTTTCCTGTAGAAGTAATACGGGTTGATCTATTTCTAGTTAATTCAAGGACTAATCACTGTTTTATTGCCCCATTAGCTATTTATAAACGTAGCTCCATACTATCCATCCGTACATCTATGCCAATGAAGGAAATGTATGTCTGTAATGTAAATCTAACGACACACCTGCGCAACGTTCGGTTCAAAACGTTCGTTGTGTTATTCAAGTCCCCCAAGTTCAGCGTAGCGCAGTCCGTTCCGGCGTCTCCTGTTCATAATTTATTACATAACCGTTCTCCTCCTCTCGTTCCCGAAGGTTCGGCAGGTGTATCGCAACACTTACGGTTACTCAGCTAATTTGTCGATAAGATTTTGCCTAATCATAGCGTCCAAATCGGCCTCCCGAGGTCATACCAAAAGGACACCTTTGCCCAACAATGGGAAAGTAATTTATTTATTTTATTTATTGTACTTTTACAATTTATCTTAATCTATTAACTATTTTATACTCGCCAAACTTATTAGTTTAACGGGTAACTTAACTAACTTAACTTTAGTACTTATGGGTTAAGTATTGTAAGTATGTATACACGCGAGCAAAGCCGTGTAAGTCAAACAGTTTCCAATATTAGTATGTATGGTTCGAACAGGCATAATGCCTTAAAAGACCCGCGATGGCTCGGAAGATAAACTTGCTAATATGGTCATCATGTCATTACCTTCGCGTGTGACTATGGAACTGTGATTGTTCGGATATAAGTGTAGCTGTAGGTTATAAGTTCACATCTTAGCGGGTATTTAAGTAAATAATTGACTTAATACGTGCATAGTAGTGTGTTATTGTTTTTGTATTTATTAAACGTGGAAATTCTTGTAAATAAAAGTTTTCAAAATACCTATCTTACGACTTACGATTTATTGTGTATCTGGATTCTAGTTCCAATATTAAAAAAATATCTGAAATCTGAACATGTGAAGTAGTTGCAAAATGAATTTGTGTTTGAATAAAACAGCAGTCTGTTGCGAGGAAAGTAAAAATAAAAACAAATTTAGACTAACTGTAATTTTGAGAGGCAACAACTTGGAAAAGAACTTGTCTTCTAGAGCTTAGTCTAGTTGTTATTTTCAATGTCGATTATGGAAACTGCCCCTCTGACAAAAAGCGTGATAGTAGCTAGTGAATTCTATCATTACAATTCATAATTAAACTCAAACAAAAACGAGAATGATAACAGTAAATCAACATTCAAAATCAAATACTAAAACCTGTTTTCTACGTATAGGAAGTCATTAAACTAGGCATACATAGATGCGCCCGCGCACATTCTTTTGAAAAAGATCTTAAGAAAAGACTAATAAGTAAGCCCAAGGCTATAGTCAGTTTCACAACTGAATAACTTATCCGATAGATGATGTCGTCCTGGTCGATTTTGGGTACGTCGGCCAGTTTCAATGATATCGGCCAACTGTGCAGGACTTTGTTTATAGTGGCCGAGTGTGTGCGCCTTACACAGATACACTCTCAATTCCTTTCTCCTCGCCCGACCTGGGATTCGAACCCGACACCTTACCGACACTACTGACCTCGCCGCAGAGGCAATAAATTCTTCAGATAAAATGACAACAAACTTATGGAAATAACCGTTAAAATTCCACCCGATTAGCTATCCGATACTTAACCATTCAATTCATCGATTTGAATCAATCATTTTAGAGGCGCCCATAGCCAGTTGCGCTCACCGGTCGGTAAACGATCTGTGGGTTAAGCAACTCTTGGCGCGGTCATTCCATAGATGGATGACCGCATAGTGGTAATTGAGCTGGGTGTCTCCGTGCTTCGGAGGACACGTAAAAAGTCGGTCCCGGCTGTTATCTACTAAAATAACAGTCGTCAAGCCATGTCAAAGGCCTCGGGCGGCTTGAACAACTTTGACACTAGATTGACCACTAACAATACGACAAAGAGAATCGATGTAGAATTCAAGTCAATTCTTTTAAATGCTTAGGTAATAAATTATGAATAGGGTTACGCTATTCTTGGAACGGTATGTTTTTCAACCCTCTATTTAATGTGACAAAACGTTGACAGAGCGTGGGATTCCTTGTAAATTAAAGGTCGTTTATGTATAAATATAACTACTGAGTCTATTTTTATTCTACATCCCTCTATCCTCTTGCATTAATTATATACCTAGCCTATGATACTTCCTTGCTTTAGGATTAATTAAAAAAATGTAAACGGCCAACCCCCGGTTTCTGAGTACATTTAATGGTAGTTTATCTATTCAATAGCGTTAAAACTAAAAAAAAAAGCGCTATTGAATGGATAAACTACCGCTAAATGTACTTAGAAACCGGGGGTAAGAAGCGTATTTGAAAACAAAAAGATTGATATTCGTTTGCATAGTTCAATTCTTATCGCTTTATCGACCACCCTTATTTGCATTTTTAAAGATTCACGATGTTAACTATCTTCATCAATAACTTGTCACAAATATCCATATATTCTAGACCAGTCTCTTTATACATAACATATATTATGTAGGTATTTGCTATTCAATTAATATAGGTATTTCTATATTTAGATCAGTGCCGAGTTCCGCTCAGGCATCAATATGCGACTAATTAACTCAATCAAATTGCACGCGTCATGCTCTTAATTAATCTTCGATTTGTGCTCTTACGTCAAACTGTACGTGATAGGTAAATATGTGTTTGAAACTAACTATTTCGGGAAAGTATGTAAGCAAAATTAAAAATTGGTATGGCAGTATTTTTGATGAAAGATGCACCATAGTCTAACAACTCAGTAGAAAGCCTTTGTTTGCACGATTTGGCGGAGGTATAGATCAGAATTTAAAACATGAACTCACAGGCTTACGAAACTGACAGTGATCTCCTAGGCTCTCTATTAAATTGACAGACTATAGCAGTGACGTTAGATTTTACTCGTATATGTAATTTCATAACGTAAGTTACTTTTTATATACTCAAATATCTACTAGTGCAGGACCCATCAAAGATCCAGCCGTTTTCGAGGTAAACTGAAAAAAAAAGACAGACAAATCATAATACAGTCGTAACAGTGTAAATTTATAATGTATAACAATTTGTACTTTTACAATGATAAGACGTTCACTCATAATTTGAACTTAATTGCCGAGTATTGTGACGTATAATTAGTTAATATTCAAGTGTGACCTTTGAAAAGGTATAGAAGTAGGTAATTGTCGTTTAGAGACATTATTTTAAGCATAATTATTTTGTCATTCACTTTAAAGTTGGTAATCTGTTTTGTGTACGTCTTTTATGTTTTTTACAATACTTTTTGTGTTATAGTAAACTAAGTTCTTATCAAAGTTCAAGCAGTTTTCAATTCCCAAACATCCTTAAAGAATATTCAAAAACCCGTGCGACGACATGTTTACTTCAAAATCATCAAAAATTACTACGACATACAATGGTTCAAAACAAACCCCCTGAAGTGTACATCTGGCGAGATCGGCAACACTAACTTCAAGCCGCTCGAGTCATATTTGGGCCCAAGTGGTTGCCATATAACGTGCACGTTAACAAACTCCGGGCTTCCGTTGAGAAGTATTCCAATATAAATAAGAACAAACCAATAGTACTTTGCCGGACCCAGAAACCGAACCTGAGACTTCATGATCAGCAGGCGGATACACTATTGACTGCACCACGGCAATCATAGTAAAAATTTCCAGCAAATAACGAACAAAGCCAGTGAAATCAACTAGTGGTGCACGTTTAAATCAACACAACCTGTTGTGGTGTCGGTCTAATTTCAGCTAGCCACTGACCTGCCAGTTGTAAACACGCGGTTACCTGCCCATGTGATTTATACTACACGATTTTGTAAATTACTTTATTTGGAAAATAACTGTACCTGTTGATCTTTTGAGCTGTTGTGTACTCTTGAAGGTTGCCGTATAAATTAGTTAAGCAACTAAAAATGTATGACCCGTAATGGGTCCTTGCAGACGACGGGGTAACCCAGACGTATAGTAAAGTATTTGAAATATCATTCAAAAAATATATAATTTGCCGTGTCCGTCTGTTGATCAGTGTGTCGTCGATTTACTCAAAAACTATTGTTTATTAATATTATTCAATCAATAGTTGATTAACGCGGTTAGGATAAAGGTGATGAAAGTTTGATTCATTAAGTTATGTGTTAATTGATGTAGATAATGATTAAATATAAGTTGTTAAATGTGTCAAAAATAAAATCTAACTGCGACCGGTCTCCGAGTTCAGAAAAAATATTTTCTGTATTTGTTCGTGGCCTAAAAGTCAAAACCATCAAGTTCTTATTTAGTATAATGGTACATGGTAAGAACGAAACTAGTTTTAATGTAATAATTGTTTTAAAATCTAGATTGTCATTCCATTTTGGTGTACATCCTTGACATTTTTAGTTCGTTCAACCGGAATTCACTGATAGTGTATATGGGTAAAGATAAATATAGCTTATTGCATAATATTTTAATTATATAACAGTTTTGATATATTATTATTAATATACGAGACTTGGTAATACTAGCGAACTTGCGCCAAGTCTAGATTTTTTATTCCAAACAAGATAATGAAAGAAAGCCAGTGATGAAATGTCTAAAAAGATTCCACTTTCTAGATTTTATTTAATTTTAGGCTTTTTGTTTTATGCCTGTTATTAATAAACCGATCTCTAGCGTAAGATAAAGAAACATTTTATTTCCAAAGAAAATTCTCACAAAACTGAAGCCCTATTTTTTGTGACTAATCTTTATCACTGTCGTGTTTCTATTATGCAAATGAAGGTTATAAATTACTTACTTCTGCCCGCGCATTTCATTCATGTCAAAAGATTTGCTTGTACAAAAGACTGTGTACTGAAATTCCTTACAACACTGTTCCCTGAAAGAAAAATAAATATATAATCCATCGCCACGGAAATTCGCGTTGATTTTGATTAGGTAAATAATTAAATAGAACTACTATGAAGATAATGAAAAAGCCATTAACATATAAAAACGTGATTCCCACTCCTTGTCGCCAAATGTTTCGATATCACAGCGATAAAACTCAATCTCACGTAATTCAGAATTATGAAGTAATCCTAATTAGTCGTGTTATCATTTAAATACCTAGTACAGCCGTCATTACTTGATACTTTGTATCAGTCGACGTATGCATGATTATTGACGTATATCAAACATTGTAATGTTAGCTTGTCTATTTTTAAAGTTTTAATTACTGGCTGGTTCATTTCACTGACTCTACCTTTGTAAATGACCATAAATTGGAAACTAGCTTTGACTTTCATTTGTGGTAAATATTGTTTTAATAATTGTAGAGGAATAAGTGTTTTGATATTCACCTTATTCATGCCAGAAATTACTGATTATATTATGATGTACAATATCCTTTTAAGAAGATGAGGTCCAACTCTCTGGTAATCATCTCTCAAAGTCAATAGTAGTTGTGCGTTCTGAGTGCCATGTCTATTTGTGATAAAAATCCCTATATATCTAAATAAACTCCTATACCCAGACACGGCGTGTCAAACCATATACTTCACTTTAAACTTCTTACAGTTGCTTCATACATATTAAGGCCTTTGAATTTTATTTCACGTTTATTTAATAAAGGCAAATCTGTTTCTTCATAAAACTACCAGTAAATTCGTGAAGAAACAATTTTGACTGTCATTTATACTTTACCCCTAATACTTTGTCTGTTACTTTCGATGAATAAACTGGCCGTTAGTAAGCAACATAAAAATGTATCTTACAATTCCTACTTCCGAGTACTGCAAGTTCCATAGTAAACCAAACAAAACGGAAAAAGGAAGTCCACCGATTAGTATAAAGCGCATATCAGCACGATCATAATCGTCTCGTCCCCGTGACTTCTAAACACCGATGCTAATTACCTGCCATATTCAATGTGTCGTCATTCAATGCACCGGTGCGCCTTCAACCTTATTGCGAACTCATTGAGTCGAGTTCCGCACGTTGTCGGCGAGTTGACGGTCTTCAACCATATTTGTCGGCGATTCGGTGAACGGTGTCGGCGAAACTGTTATGCATAGTAATGTTTATCATTTCTTTATTGTTGCTATGGTTTGAAGGGCTATGTGAGGTCAATTTTTAAGGTATTTTCATGATTGTACAAAGTGTGTAATTTGGTAGAGACTTAGAGAACTACAGTACGAGTTCATTCAAAAACAGACTTAATTTAACTGTAACCCGCACTTGGCCATCGTGGTGGACTCATAGCGTAACCCCTCCCTCGTTCGTGACCCTTGCTCAGCAGTAGGACAGAAATGGATAAATAAAATTAAAATGTCGACAAAAGACCTTCCTTGGGTTGTTGTTATTTGGCTTATAACAAACAAATAAGAACATCAAATGTATAATTTTAATGGCTATTGTGAGGACTCAAACGCTTAAAAAGAGTAAAAAATGTGGTAAACAAGTTCTTATTGTCCAAGGTCACGAAGAACTATATTTTAAACCGCAAAACGTCGGAAATGTGGTGGCTCTTTTTTAGGCAATTGTGTAAACACACGACCTCTAAGCGTTATGTTTTTGAAATGAGAAGGTTCTAATAAGGTATTTTTGAGAATAAATATTTTATTTATTTAAACTTCTTATACAAAATTTGTATAAAGGCGGACTTAATGTCAAAGGCATTTTCAGCAGTCTACCTTGGGGTGATGTTAATATTGCATACGACTTTCCACGTTTATGAGCTCTTTAAATTTTATTCTCTTCCCTATTCCACAATGTTCGGCAGTTTAACTGGAATAGAAGAAGGTAGATTTAAATACTTGGGTAAAAACAGAGTGATATATTAATATTTAACTTCGAAAAAGGATCAAATATGTGTAAATTTCGAGCCGTAATTTAGTAAAGCCGCGGACATGAGCTACCAAAAAAATAAGTGCTATACTCAAATCTCCACTTTGCAGAAATCGGTAAAAGTGCCATTAGCGGCTTCAAGTGGCAATGTTTCAAGGTTTATTACTTTGCCCAGGACAATTAATTAGTGTGCTCTACTTTTGAATATCAGTATTAACTTTCCTTAACCTTCGAGGCAAGGACAATTTTGTTAGTTTCAAAGATTCTCCTATAATTTTGATACTTTGTATGCACAATATTGTCATCGTTTATAATCTACTAGCTTTTACCCGCGACTTCGTTCGCCATCTGAATTTCCCCATGGGAATGCATCATTTTCCCGGGTAAAAAGTAACCTATGTCCTTTCTTGGGTATCAAAATATCTCCATACCAAATTTCATGCTAATTGGTTCAGTAGTTTAGGCGTAATTGAGTAACAGACAGACAGACAGAGTTACTTTCGCATTTATAATATTAGTATGGATATATAGTACGCGGCTCTTTTTTTGAGATGTATGAATGCGAATTAATTAAAATATGTATGTAGCGATTGTAGCAAGAAGGCGGCCTTTGACTAGCTCTAACTATACCCCCATGGGAAAAAGGCGTGAAGTTATGTATGTACTAATGTCTGTAAGTTACCTGTATCGTTGTAAATAAATGTAGATAGGCTTTGTACACACAAACGTTGTTTGGTAATATTTATCGAATATTAAATCGACTTGAAGCGATTACTGCACTTGTTCGGCTTGTGCCATTCGGGTAGGTCCTTCGGGTGGCAAGCCATATAGATTAAACAGATCTACATCATTGATCAACTTAATTTCTCCGATTTATTATAATTTGATACTCACTGCAACACTATAAACGAATACTACAAAATATACTGGCAGAATATTTAAAATAAGTCATAAACTCAGTCGTTTCCATCTCAATGTCAGGAGCCTCCTCACATTGTATGTCCTATGACGTCATTGTACACTAAACACGTGTTTCAGACATAACAATGTATTAATTTAAGCATTTTAGTGTCATCTTTTGGACACTTTTCAGTTGTTTATTTATTTATTATTTTTAATTTTTTACAGGATTTAATACATACAATGACTGATACATACAATGACATACATACAAAAAATCCCACGTTTTCCCCATAGGGTTAGGCAGAGACCAGAGCACGCCTCTTGATGCGATCCTTAAATTCAATTCCTAGTGTTTGAATTTCTATAAGTTAAGTTTATGTTCGTTAAGACTGGATCTCGATTGCTTGTGGACTATTAGGTTGAAATTCGATTCTTAACTAGGTAAAATGTTATAGGAGCTTTTTTATACTTGGTTGACAACTAACTATTATATACAAAAAAGACTTAAAGTGCGTATGTAACATAGACAATGGTTAGAATAGTTAATTTATCTTTACTATGAGGAAACTAATATTCGCACTTTGTACCAACACTCAGTGACGGAAGTATTCATGTATACTATTAATATGACAATAGAAAACAAATCTTTGTACTATTATGATCTCTTTGTTTCTGATTACACGAACATTATTTTTCGTCTATTATAGTTTGACTTTGAGCGTTTTTTCTATGGTGTTTTCATCAAGGAAAATTATGGCTAGTTACAAAATAAAATGAGAGTAGTAATTTTAAAGAGGTCTCCATTTTTTAAATGCTTGCTTAAAATTAAAACAGTTTGTTGTTTGTTAAATGAGTCTCTATAGGCCCGTACCAACAATATATATATTTAGCAAGAGAAAACAGATAAAAATATATTTTAGTTTTCTATTTAGCTGCCTAAATATTTATTACCCTTTATAATAATAGTTTGACGACTTTTTGTCACTGGAAATGGTGGTAGATCAAAAATCGAATCATGAACCCGGAAAATAGGTAAAGGCATTTCTGAAATTTTTTAGATAATTTGAAATCGACATTGAACATTTTGGCTACTTTTGATACGACTGATATACTTATAGCCAGTACAAACAAACCGTTAATTAAGATCTATGCAAAACAGCTTAGCATTCAATTTCTTACCTAGCAACACTAGATTCTAAATTAGTCGCACGTTACCTATTCATACTGGTTTTACAGTTACAGTGGTGATGCGGATAAAACGAGTTTATTCTCAAAATTGTTCCTCGTATGACGTCACTTGTAAGAAAGTCGGTTACCGGCGGCTTATCGCTGAAGTTTACAAGTTCTACTTTTGCTTGTTTTGTTATCTGTATGGTAGTTTTACTGATAGCACGTGCTTGTCTGTTGTGGGGAAGTTTGTGTGGATATTTTTTTTGTTATGTTCTTGAAGAAATGCTAACCGTAGCTTGCTAGAAACTTTGCTAGTGACGTGAACTCCAGCCTAATTTATCTGATTCCAGGATTCTTTTAAGAATATAATGTTGCGTTATTGTTAGAGTAAAGAGGAACCCGCTTCTCCGGTAAAAAAATTTACAATATATGACTATTTCAAATACTTTGTACGAAGTTTACAAAATGAAGGATAATATATATTTTTAATTTAAATTTGAGTTAAGTTTATTTATATGTTGTGTTAAGCTATCAAAAGTACAACGCAACAGTACGATCAAGCTTCGAATTCAGACAACAATGTCTGCTAATTAATTCAAATCATATAGATTCATTCCTCTTCCGGAACTTATGTTATTATCGCCTACTAAATAATTTGTTTGTGTTATCTCATACCCATACAAAAGAATAATCAAATTTCAACTTTAGTTGTGGGCTTTATATTTCAGTTATCCCCTGAAAAATATATTCGACGTGAGTTTTTCGATTTCCAACGTCTGAAAGGTTCCTGCAATACATAGATTATTCGAAAGGTCACCGCTGTATTGGATCTAGTCCAGGAAAATATATCACTGTTCGGAATACTTGACAACTTACCTACAATTCTTTAAAGATAAATTTCTACGTGGTATTGGCTAGCATTGGCTATATCTATCGTTCATTCAATTTTCATATTTTACTTCTAGTACTCATATTTAATGTTTTGTTTGTTTCGGTTCTTGTAGACTCCGTTTGAAAAAAAAATTACATTAACTTCTTATGAAACATTCTGTACTTCAGTTCTGTTCCTTTTATATTCCCCTCCCTTACTATATTATATTGGTAATATAGTGATAAAATATTGTTACATGTTGTCGTAGTGAAGTGGTTATGGTGATGATCACGCCCTGGCTTGGTTATGGGGTTCATTCCCGAATGAAACAAATATGTTTACGACTTACAAATAGCTGTTCCGGATCTGATTGTATTTTGTGTCCGTAATATACTCATGACACGAAACAAATTCTTATATTTTTTCATGTTTATTTTATAAGAAAAAAGTCTATCTATTTGTAATCTTTAGTTCCATAAAATTTTAACCCACTATTAACCAATATTTTCTCCTTCCAGCGTTCCTCCTATGCAGTCGGCCGTTGATCGTGGTGAACATGCTGTGCAAGGAGACGCTGACGGCCGAGGACTGCGCCGTGCTGAGGAGCATAGCCAACATGGCCGAGACCAGCAAGATACAACTGGTCTTCATCGGAGAGTTCAGAAACAGGAATAATGTGCAATGTGAGTAAAACATTGTTTGATTATTTTTATATATTTATTTTACTTTTTCGAACATAAATTAAGAAAGAAAGAAGAATGCAGTGAAGAAGAAAATTTGAAAGACTGACCACCATCCATGGTAATATTATTAGATCGGGGAAAAAGTCGTTTCGCATTATAGTATGTACGAACTTGTAATAAAATCTCTTTGGCTTCAAGAATCACAAATGAGTACCCGGTTAATTAAGTTTCTTTGAGTGAGCTCTTTCAGTGGGGTACCTAAATATCGAGCTTTTTTGTGTAGAGAAAAGATTTTATTACAATATTTATACGTATATTCATACATACTATAATGCGAAAAGACTTTTTCCTCGACCTAATATAATGGTGAAAATCGGTCTGTCGGTTAACGTCTTAACTGCCCAACTGATAGTAATGAACTATAGCATGGTGATAATTAAAAACTCGAGCTCATACGTAAGGCTGATATCTTTTTCTTATTCCTAATTTTAATGCGCTAAAAAGAAAATATCTGATTAGCTTGATTTGCCAGATGAAGTACTCTACACTAGTCTACAAGCAAACAAAGTGTCGGGCAGAAGCCTAAAATGGAATAATTTAAGATACATTCTACAACTTGAAATAAAAACTCACACAAGGTCTAGAACATTTCCACATTACATGACTATACAGGGACACTCGTATGTGTTCATAACAGTTCAAATGCCATCTAATATTTATATTTAGCGTCAAGGACTAACGCAGGTTAATTTGTAGGTGACGTAATGACGTCAGGCCTACGTCATAATCTGTGTTTATCTTTTAGGGTATTGCATATAAGTAATTAATTTAATATAATCCGCTACTTGGACTGCTATGAGCCATCTTTCGGAATGAAAGAGGGTCAGACTTTAAGTTATGTTAACTAGTACGGGATGAGGACATTTTCTTTCAACACCTGGCTGAGATATTTCATCAAAATAGTTCTTGAAAGAGTGTAACATTCTCAACCACTTAGCTAGTGTAGTGGATTCAAGGCCTCATGCCTCCCTCATTTCAGGAGGAGACTGTTTCCTAGCAGTGAAATAATAATAGGTTAAATTTATTTATTACCTATGAGTGTATTTCAAGATGTATGTAAGAGAATGAAGAAGGAACTTTGTAGTGGCAATTGGCGTTCTTTAATCCCTGCCTACCTGCATATTATACCCATATATACCTACCGTGTATGGGAAAAGGCTTGAATGTATGTATGCATTTATGATTGTGTGAAGTGCAGCCCACAACTTTTATATACGGAACTTGTGAGTTCCGGTCAAATAAATAGTATAAATGGTATGTAATCAGAAATCCTTAACGACAATCAAAGGCAACAATGTAAGCGACTAAATAGGATTAGATATACAAATGTACGTTATCGTTCAAACAGTTCATGTTCTTATCAATCAGGTGTTTATCTCTATAAAGACATTCTTTTATCAAAGGTATTTTTGTTTGAAGTTGTTAAAGAAAGTAGGATGGTAACAACGGATTTGATTTTGTAAAATGTTTTTATTGTTTGTCAATGATTTGGTAGAATAAATCGTACGCACCATTATGACTCTAGAAATAAAATCGCAATGTTCAATATCTGAAATCATAAATACATACGCGTATCACGCGATTTTTCCATAGAGTGAGGGCAGAGACCAAATAACGCCACTTGGTACGATCCTTACATACTTCCCTTGCCTCATTGCTCCCCTTTCTTCATTCCCTTGTCATACAGGACCGTACTAGTTTGTAATAAAAATACTTATTCAATCCATTATTCCTTTTCCAGCATTCAAGACATGTCAATCAGTACTGAACGAGGACATCATCACGACGGTAGACGTGACAGCTACAGGCCAAAGCAGCATCCTTTGTCCCGGCATGTTGGACAGTACGAACTTCAACGGACACTCCGGCGCCATCAAAACAGGACTCAGTCATCTCGCTATCCCTCGAGGCTGGTCCTGGGGTGGCCCTGCCTCCCCCTACTGCCCAATATGGGCCGAAATTAAAGTCCCAGATTGACAAACATATACAATATACTATGGTAATAACAAAAATCTAGCTATTTTAACCCACTCGGCTGTCCTAATCCTCATACAATACGTGGTGTTACTACACTTTTAATTCAACTGACAGGCGGCCATCTTAACCTAATGTCAAAGTTGGCGCCAATTTTACTTGTCAATTTTAAGGTGTCAAATGTTTGTATGTATTTTATTTATGAATTTTAGTATGTAATTGAATTACCCGGAGTTGTGTCATGTTTTAATCGGTGTTAAGGATATTTAAATGGATTCGGAATGGAATTTAGCGTATCGGAATTTTTATTTATTAAGTAAATTATTTATATTAACGAATTTTAAATGAAGACTTGCTATAATGTATACTTATTGCAGTAAAAATAGCTTAAATGAGTGAATGTTTATCTGAATTAGTATCAGTAATAAATCGTCTTGTTTAGAAAATTCGAGGATCATCAATTATCATATTTATTTCTGCATGATGGCAATACTACCATTTCCTTAACCTTATGTATAAAAATTTAATTGTAATATATTTTATGTAAATAAACGTAGTCTTTGCGGGGCATAGACTGAAAGCGTGCTTTTAACTATAAGTAGGTAGATAAACATTTTCTTCGTATTTTTCAAAATTCAACGGTAATTTTTATGAAAATCATATTTAAATTATGAATTGTAATAGTGTGGGTCAATTTTAATATTTTTCATTTTGTTTGAAATACCGAAACAACGTACCTGAGTGGTTTTTCTTGTAGCGGTAACATTAAATATAATAATTAATGCCTTTAACACGTTCGCTGCCCCTGACGCGTATGTGCGTTTTGTAGAACGCACATACGCGTCGCGGGCAGGGAACGTGTTAATAAGGTTAATGTATTGTAAAAATCTGTATTTTGCTGCATTGTGATCCGAATAAGTAGTAAGCTGTACATTTTCTTATGAAATTAAATATATTTAGTGAAAATTATGAAATTGAACGCCAAGAATATAACAACTTTTCGATATAATTTTATGTAGTAAAGTAAAACTGTAATGATATGTGCCTATGACATGAAAAGTAACAATAACTAAGAATTTCAAAAAAATGCTTGTTCTTTTAAACTTGATGAAACATCGGCATTATTAAATTGAAATATTGCGGATTTAAATTCACTCTGCAATAATAATCTGAAGTATTTTCCATAATAATACGGTGTGAAGGAATTTTAATGTGTGGAACTAATATCCTTACCAATAGTTAGTCGGTGCTATCAAATTGATCGCTTTCTCAACCTTCAAACTATTACGCTTGCTACATAAAATTATGGCGATTCAAATAAAAAAAATAAAATTATAATATAAATAAAAAAAATCTACTTAATATTTTTATATTAAAGTGATTTTGATCTCGTTATAGTAAAAATATATTTCTTCAATAGATCCTTCGATTCCAGTTTCGCAATAGTGTTTGCTTATATTTGTGTTCCTATCTCGTAAACGGCTGAACCTATTCCAATCTTTAATAATAAAATATGTAGCTACTCTATTTTTTTAATGAAGTTAAGTAGAGGGTGTTCTTAAATTTTTTTTTCTATATTTATTTACTTTCGGGTATTTAAGGGGTTTATAACACGACTACAACCAGATTCCACGAATGTCCAAATTTTATCAATTTTGTGATATAAGTGATATGTTTTTATTTTGTGGTATTATCTGCATAGCAAATGTTTATTACACGGTGTAAATTATTGATGAATTTTAAAATAAATTATTTAAATTATGAAGTTTGTATTTTATTTAAAAGTCATGCCTATTCTCTTACCATACTGCAAACTGTTGGACCTAATCACTTCCTCATTTCGTTAGGATACCTCCTCCTAGAATAGGAGAGAAGTTAAGCCTTGAATCAACCACGCTGGTCGCATGCTGGTTAGGAATTATGAATTACATAAAGCATTCCCTGTATGACAAGATGTATGGACGTGAATAAGGCAAGGTAAGTTTGTTAGGATTGCCCCAAGTGACGATCTTTGGTCTCTGCTTACTCCTATGAGAAAAAAGCGTGGTTAGATGTACGTATGTTACCTGATTATATTAGTAGATGAGATGACATTCTTCCAAAAAGTCCAAATATAACTCTCATTTCAGTTGCCAAAATCAGCTGTATAGATTTCAAAAAAAATGTCTACCAAATAAAATTTCGTAATGTGCTTGTGTTTAGCTTACAGACGACCCAAATCTTTATGTTTATTTGATTATATTATACTAAGATTCTTCACAAGCCAGACTTACGTACTACTCTTGCTATGGCGTAACAGTACGAGAAAATTATGTCCAGCAATTTTCAGAAAATGCTTCAAAAATGATCGCAAAAGAGATCACAATGAATAATTAATGAACAAACAATTTTAATATTTCTTACTGTCAAATTGACATTTGTCAAAAATATAATTTATTTACACTTTACAAAGCGATTGTTTAACTCGTATTTTTATAAAAGAAGGGAAGAAAATATTTTAACATGTCGACACAAAGAATGGAAGCTATGTTATTCGACTATGGGACGACTAACAGGACTGATTACCGTTTTGGTGAGATCAAAGCTCCTGTGTTTACGGTGTACAAGGAGAAGGCGACTTGTACGCGGATATATCCTCCACCGTTGAAAGACATACATACCTTATGCAATTGGAAAGGCGGTGGTATCCCTTTTAATTTGTTGCATAAGCCAAGGCCGATTATTGATACTGATCCTACGAAAGTACAGCAACCTTATGTGAGTAGCCCACTTTGCCCGGATTTCGGTAACTATATAGTATAAATAGGTTTTGTTGTAGCTATTTATAGTAGCTTAGAACTGAATAACAAGGTGAACCTGTAATTGTGTGAATCCTTTAAGTAAATAAACAACTGTTATATTATTATTAATGTTGCACGATTGTTAGTAGTATCTACCTACCTGCTAAATAGTAAATAGAGTCACCTTCAATACATATTGTCAACGGTTAGTGCTACATCAGTGGGATGATTTCCTATCACTGTGAAATGTAATATATCGTAAGAAGTAAGTATATAGGTATTTATTTTATTTTGAACTACTAACATAGTCCACTAATTACATTGGTCTTAACGACTCTAACCCAATTGTCGTTCAACGCGCAATTTACCCCTGATGAACTACGTTTTTAAAAACAAGAATAACCCTGTATAAGTTTCAACCTAAAGTTTACATCCAGCAATTTATACTTAAGCTGACTAAAACATCATTTGCAATTTCAAGGGTTTATACTACACACACCACTAACAAATGTTTATGCAGTCTGCAGAATAGCCATGAGGTACCGTACCGACCTCTGAATCTAACCTAACATAAAGATGTTAATCCCTTACTTGTAATACAGTTTGAACCTCCAGACGACGGCAAAGAACACGCGATAAAGACCCGGCCTCGTCTCGTAATGACGCCGTCCGTCAGTATGGACGACATCGAGGACCCGAAGGCACGGACTGTTCTCATCAACGATATGTACACTAGTGACATGGCCAGAGCTATGAGAGAAGCGGTCAGACCTTACTTTAAAGTCGTCGCGCCGTTGCCCGATCACCCTGCTAATGCTAATCCTGTTAGTATTTTTATAATTTTGATTGTTTTAAGTATCAAATGATTTTTGCTGGTACATTTTACGCTTAGTTGATACAAATATATATTTGAATAGTCGAGAAGTCGCGCCGCGACTGAAACAACACACCCAGACATGAAACCGCGACAAGAGACTGCGACCGTTTCTTGACTTTAAGTAATGCATAGGAAACAGTTAGCAATCGAGATCGAGACAGGACAGACATAATAAATCTGATCTGTCGGTCCGTGTCTCGCTTGCGGACGGCCGCCTTTACATTAGGAATAGTAGATTATCGGTGCATTACAAAGATCTTGAATATGTCACAGGCTTCATCATTCTCATCATGCACTGAATTTTAAGCCCATTGCAGGATACAAGCCAACTCCTAATTAACACGCGCCCCGTCCCTCTACTGAGCTACTGCTGCCTAAGTATTTCGAATGGATTGAATCAAACATATATCCCTTGCCGTCTATCTAATATCTAGCTAACACCACAAATAAAGTACATACATATTGCAAAATTATACCACTTGGAGTCCAGCACGAGGCCATGTTGCAGCGTAGGGCGGCGCGCAACGCCAACGACGAGCGAAGTGCTTCCCGCGTTGTATGTAAAACTACCCACATAAAACGTGGCGATAGCCGAGTCACCGAACGCAAACAAATCAGCAGTTTCAATTACAAACTGCACTTACAAAGTTTATAGTATCATTGATGCCAATTTTCCCTTGACACTTTTCACGGGCTTAAGATTATGACCATAGAAAACGATTTACTTACTCATAAATATACTCCAAAATGCCTGGCAGATGCTCTGGTCTTTCGCCGCGGATGTCATTCGAAGTAGCTTAAAATTCTTTTTTCTGTCCTGGCATTTGTTGCTTTGTTACACCCAACTTTGCAACATAGTTATTTATATTACACCACGAAGTCACTGATCGAACAAAGGACGCGCGCGATAACTATAACTACATGCCACTTTCACTAGAATCCGGGAGCAACTGAGTTGAAATTAACGTTCTTAGAAAATCGGTAGGATTAGGGCGGTACGCTCATTCGCAACTAGTTCCTGATTGGATAAAATTCATTCCTAGTCCACGTGGACTGCGCGTGATTGGATTGCGTAATTTGACGTTTATGTTTCATTATTTGATTATTTGAATATAACGAATAGGGAAAGAATATTCCTCGTCTGTTAAATGTAACCAAAAAAATAGAATGGTGCGTAATTTTATTAATGTAATATTTTTTTGTGATCTAAACAAAATATTGATTGAAACACATTTTAAATATGGCCAGGAGATATCTTAGATAGGATATATTAAATAGCCTTGCGGTATTAGACGATTCATTAAACACGGTGTATAATATTATGAATAATAAGGCCAAGAGCCCGCCAATATATTCTAAAAATTCTTTTAATGTTGCTTCACTACGCCATGTTAATTTCAGATAAAACTACCGAAACTGACAGCACAATACGTATCACCCGAATGGCGCATGGAGTCATGTTCTTGGGACCAGAAGCAGCTAAGAAGCTATTCCGATACCACCAGGGACTTCTGGCTTAGACAGGAATTAGTACCGTACGTATATTCTTATAATATATACTAGACAGAGGACATAGAAACAAAACAGTAAGATCACAGGCAAGAAAGGCAAGTTACTCTTTACACGGGGAAATTTTTTGGGTCAGAATCCCGTAAATACCCATAAAAACACGAAAATCTAAAAGTTTAGTGGTTGTTATTACCAAAATCAGAAAGTTCTGTCATTGGTTATTACTAAAATTTGTTATGATTAGCGCATACGAAAGAGTCCAAAAGTGGATCTCTCTTATATAGTTTACAGCATCAGTCACTGTAGACAAAACCATGATTGATATAATAATAACTTGTCATATTCCGAACTATCGCTTATTGTACCTACTTATTTATTTTAAACAACAGATGCAGAGCTTGCAATGAGTCGAAGATTATAACAGCGCAGCGCAAGAAACAGTGCGAGTTAGCGCCTGGGATACCTTACCGAAGGGGACAGAAATATGCTTAGCGCGGTCTACAATCGGCTAGTCGGTACTATCGAGTATCGAGGGTTTGACATTTAAAATGTACTTCAAAGTTAGTTCACACAACATCCGCTAGAGGCGCTGATTAAATTTTCTTTCACAATATGTCGAACGCTAATTGGTTTTCGAGTAGTAAGGCGTTTGTTAGTCAAGGACTAAGTTATAGTTAAATATACTGGGCGTATTTTGCTATGTTTTTAAAAGCCTGAATAATTTAGCGTATCCTCAAGTATACGGAAGAAATAATAGTATCCGTCCGGCCGAGTACACGTATACGTAACGAGCGAATGACATCGTCAAAATGCGCCCGCTTTTGTGTTGAGATATTAGTACAAGGTAGATTTCAACATAGCTTTATTGTCAAAATTAAACATAATAACAGTATTATTTATTTGGAAGTATACAATATTATGGCAGAAGTGACTATAATTCATTGAAATTCATTTAACAAGAATATAATTTAAAAGCTTTAAACATTTTTGTCACATAATTTAAAGGAAAATGATTTCATATTAAGTAGCCAAATAGTTTTCAAGAAATTATACCGTATGATCTAGAAATATTTCATTTTGTAAATAATTGTGCTTTAAATCACTTCTGCTTGTATTCTATTTATATATTTAAGGCAGCAGATACATTGTAATGAAATGACAATTATTAATGGAATATAGTATTAACTGGTTTTTATTCAATTAAAATGAACAATCCATAAATTCTATCATTTCATTAACATGTTTTTAAAGGTACAGTTGATAAAATTAATTATTTAAGGCAACATTTAAAGTGATCAAAAGTAAAATCTGTTTTTTTATGTATATCTAAACAAAATATATTGATCGCAAAAAAATATTGCTAGCCTAAAAAATATTTTTAACTGTATCATATGTTGGCAACATTATTTTAACTATTGGCCCGTAATATACATTATAAAGGTGAAAACATCTATATTTTGGCTATATACTATGTTTTAAGGCATATTGTTATCATAAATGCTTGTAGCTTTTCTATTTATTTACTAAATAAATTGTTAAAGTATACATATTTTATTTGAATCTCTTATATTTTATTAAAAGAAGACAACAATGAAAACTTTTAGGTCGCTACCCCACTTGCGTTATACTAGCGTAAGAACGTCTGCGCAGCGTCAACGTCGCGCTAACGCACCGTTAACGTCGTTTTTGTAAGCAACAGGTACTATCACGCCGTTGTGTTCGGTCCAAGTAAGGTCAGTTTCGCATATTCCGCCTATAGGATTCAACCGTATATTTGAAATATTACTTTTTATAATCGAGTTGCAGCGTTTGAAGATTTGTTGGTAAAATAGCTGTACAAGTAATATATTAAATAGATTTTTAACCCCCATAGACTGACTATACTTCAAATAGTATCACGGGACGTGAATGTGGCGGTTAGCGGACGTTTACGCTTACCACGCGACGCATACGCTATTCAGACGTTGCAGAGACGCTATCGCTCGCAAAACGTCAGTGGAATAGCGGCCTAAGACCTTGTCCAGAAGAGGCGAATTCGCAGCGATTTTTTTGCACGTATTTTACGCGAACGTTCTGTCCACAAAGAGCGTAAGCGCGTTTTGAACTTGCGCGAAGCTTGTGAAGACGATGTTTGGACGCCTAGTATCTCATAACGAGCGAACGAACTCATGCGAATTCGCCCCCTCTGGACAAGGCCACAGTGCGATAAAATTACGAGAAGCGAAAATACACGAATAGTCTTAAAACTATGAAAATCAAAGTATTATCTTATTTACCAATATCACAAACATTAACAATGACTTTTATTCGAACGAGTTTCCAAATATTTTAGTTAACATTTCAACCATTAAATAATTTATTTAAGCAACTACATAGAATTACGCAAATATACAGAAAAATTTTTTTTTGTTAATTTTTTTGACTGATTTAAATTTTATATTCAGTCTCTTAATGTAAGTCCGACTAAATGCTTTTATTTTTAACATATTTAAAATTTTGCATATAATATTAAATTTGAAAAGCAGTTTTTTGTTAACCGTTGTTAGATATATTCAATGGGCGGCTAAAATAAAAGCCTGGATTACACATCTGAAAAAGTATCAAATAGCTAGAATATTGACAGGAATTTGCCATGCCATATAAAGGAGAATGCTCAAAATGTATGGGAAAAAAACCCAGGCCGTACACAAACGGTGTGTAACTCAGAATTTTAGTGATACTGAGTGATTCAATTCCAGATATTCGCCTCTATCAAATTCGATGGCTAAATACTATTTTTTGCTATTTAAAAGGTGAATTTAAAAAATAAATATTTTTCAAACATTCATCACAATGATTATTTTTTGAATAATATAATTGTATCGAAACCGCACTACGGGCGCCAGCTAGTAGTGCGGACGGTATGTCTTTTTTATATTCATGATAAAAAATATTGAAAATACATTAAAAACCCCTACTGAAAAGTAATAGCAATATAATATGTTTAGCCATTGAATTTGATAGAGGTAAATATCTGGAATTAATTACACAGTATCACTCATTTCTCCCATTGCTCCCATGCTGGATTGAGAGCGAAAAAAAAAACATAGAAGGTGCCAGCTGCATTTCTTCCCGTGCATACTGCTAAAGTCAGTAGAGGGATGGAAGGGTTTGGTGCTTCATAGGCTATAGGCTAGCAATCTACCACCATGACAACACTTTTCTACCTTATAATAGTTCTCCAATTGTCTGCCAACCCGCATTAGACCAGTGTGATGGACTAAGGCCTGATCCCGCTCTTTGTTAAGAGGGGAGGCTCGTGCCCCTCGGTGGGGACATATATGACCTGGTGATGATGACTCATTTTTCAAAAATATATTTTTTAATATTTTTAATTTGTAACTCAGTTACATACCTATATTAAAAATGTGTGACTCAAAAAAGATTAAACATTTATATAGGTAACTTATTTAGTAGTAGTTTTGTACTACTCAGTTACATACCTATATTAGAAAATATAAAAATATATTGAAAACCCCTACTGAAAAGTTATAGCAAAATAGTATGTTCAGCCATCGAATTTGATAGAGGTAAACATTGGGAATTCAATTACACAGTATAACAAATTTTTTGAGTTACATAACTTTTGTGTACAGCCTGGGTTTTTTTTGAGCATTCTCCTTTCCTGCCACTTTATCTAGCAGTTAAGTTATAAGACACTTAGTCAGAAGCTGTGTAAGTAACCCCGAAAGATAGAACAAATAGCCATATAACTCACTACCTAAATATTAAATCAATAATATCATTATTTAATTAAAACTGGTCTTTTTAAAAGCGTACATTTCTAAAAGTCTACATCAAGAATCTATGGTCAAACAATTTAATGAAAATTTAAACACTTAAAATAACTTAATTCTAAAGTATTAATATTCTAATTCAAAACATTTGACACTTAATTAAAATCTTAATAAAAATAACCCCTTCTTTGGAGTATATAGTTCTAAAATAGTGTTGCCAGATGGCCGAGCAAACCGGGATTTCCCGGAATTATCCCGTGTCCAGTAATAGAGCATAATGGCGGCGAAAGTCTAGATATTTTCCCGAAAATCATAAGTCATAATTCGGCAACACTATCTTAAAATATAAGCCAATGGAACATCAGACGATAAACCGAAATTTTAACATGACAATTATTTGAATTTTATAATCAAACGATATATATAATTATAGGAATACTTTCGTAAAAGAAAGACGAATCTATAATAATCACTATTTTATAGGAAAACAGTTTATACTTTCGGACTTAGTCAGTTTTTTTACGGAAAAGCAAGTTTGTTCTAATATCCTGGGATATTTTCTAGGACAGATAACATAATAAACAGATTTTTCAAAAACATAGTTCAAATCATTCAACAATATTTATAGATACTTAATAGAAATTACTGAGTTTTGTCGTTTAAAAACAATGAAAAACATTAGATGTATATTTCTCCTGCAAACAAAAAAATACAGCGAAACAATCACTTGATATAAGACAATAGTTTCCATACATCGATCAGGTATATTATCCAAAAGTCTAGGTTTTTAAACTCTTACCTGCGGCACCTCAGGATATACCGTACAGTCTTATCCTTGGAGGTGATGACGTATGTCTCGGATCATCCGTCCGCCTCCACGAGGCAGATGTTGGCGAGAGCGAGAGCGGCGTTCTGTCTCACTTGCGCATTGGGCTCTTTGATGAGCTGCAGCAGACGGGTCCGAGCTGTCCGCGTGATGTCCGGGTCCAAGTCTGTGTCGTCGGAGGATTTGGATTGCAGGCGGTGGAGCTCCGCGTATAAGAGACCTGGGGAATGAGGTTACATACATATATTGTTATTATTTATTGCTTTTTTCCCATAAACTTAGGTAGAGATGAAACAATAAGGAAGGAAGTTTTGGTCAGTAAATAGTTGGTGATATTTAAAAAGGCGTTGAAAGAACGAAAATAGGTATTAAAATTTATTCTATCACTTCAATGTCTAGAGTGATTAAGAAAAGCATACTAGAGTTCGAATTACAATTATGAGAGAAAAAAATATTTCAAAAAGGGTTGGTGTCCACCTCGCAAAAACGGGGACTTTGCAATCCTTGAATCTGTTTAAACGCTCAAGAATGCAAGGTTTCATTGTTGTTTTGCCTTCACCGTAAATGGACAATTACTAACTTGCTTCTTGTCGCCACTTGGAAAAGATTTTCCGAAGTAAAATGTATTTTACGCTTTCATCCAGGTTATGTACCATTTATTATAGAACAAACATACATCCTCACAAACCTTCACGCATTTACTGACCTAGCAACAATGGCGGGTGTGGTTTCAACTCTTCCCTCGCACAGTGTAAATAATTTACAGCTGACTGCAGGCACTTGACCACGGCACTGGGCAGCTCATCAGCCAGCTGACGCAGCAATGCCGTGAGGAACTCGTCCAGGTACAAACGACCCTCGTCCAGGAGGTGCGTCTGCACGAAGTCGTTGGACTTCTTCACGTTGAAGGTACGGAATACTTGTTTGAGAGTGAATTTACTCGCCTGAAAGGGTAGATAGATAATTGAAATCGATTATTTTGGCAAAATCAACGATAGTGTGAGGTTAAATGATCTCACACTGCTGATGACAAATCAATAAAAAAATAAACAAGTATTGTATCTGTAAAGGTATAATATTCTTGAATTACAGCAAAAAAAAACTGTATAGTAGTGACTATATTATTATTATTATTGAGCAATGAATATTGTGAAACATTCTCCACTGTATTTATTATCTTGATTTTTTTTCAAGAAAGCCGAATTAAGGAGAATAATGCTAAAAAAACAGTAACTTCCGTATACCTGACCCCTTACCAAAGGCAGAGTTATTCTCGAACATCTTTCAGCAAATCGAACTCGAAACTTTAAGATCATGTTATCGTGATTTCTATTTTATGTATTTAATTCAAACATTTGTAAACTCAATATAATAAAATATAACTCACCCTCACAACAGCCGGGTTATTATCACACAGATGCAACAAGAAGCACGGTAACGAACTAATCGCTTGTTCCACCAGCGCATCAGATTTTATTCTACCAGCAATTATTCCGAACAGTTTGATGGAGTTCTCTCTCAGTTGAGCGCAGTCCGTGTTCATGAACGGACGTATTTTCTGTGAGATGGACACCAGTTCCCGATCGTACTCTTTGTCTAGTTCCTCTAGCTCAGTTAGAAGACGGCTTAAGCCTTGAATAGCGGCTAGAGGCACGTTGTCTGTTGGTGATCTGGGAACGTAAAAATATCGTGGGACAACTCACACACGGTCATTTGATTCCAAACTAAGTAGAGCTTGTACTATGGTAACCAAATAACTGATAAACATACTTATATACTTCTAAATACGTACTTTTGCGGCGAGGTGACCGCTTAAACCACTGCGCCAAATGTTGGTTCTTAGTTTGTTTTACAGACTTTTGATGTTCCACATTTAGGATTTTGTCTGGCCTAGTTTGTTTTATAGCTAAGTGAGCTGGGAACAGTAGGCTTACTTCGGCAGAATCTAATCAGATTCGAGATAGTTTCAAATCGTAGTAGTAGGTTAATATTTAAACAAGCGTTTGGGATTTAGGTGTTTGTTTGATATTAACTCGAATTTGATTAACTCGAATTCAAACTCGATTCTGTCGGAGGTGAGCCAGCTGGACTCTACTTTGGAAGTCTCGATTCCTCTTTGTTTTAGCGGCACAATAACAAAGACACTAGCGAACTCTAGCGTGTAATACTAGTACTACGAAATAAAAGGCTTGCAAATATTTGAATATTCGGACCTTTTTTCAAGAAATATGTGAACAGTATTCGAAAACTTGCAAGCACTAAATACAAATATTAAAGAGTGTCGCTTTCAGGAATTCGCTGACCTGAAAAAACGATGTCTCCTTTGTGTGGAGTGGATATCTGGTGTTCTGCGAGAAGCAGCAAAAATATGTGTTTTACTGTGTTCTCATTTGAATTGATATTTTACGTAGATTTTTTTTAATACTCGTATGATAGAAAGTGTGGGTAGGTTTTAATCGAAAGGAACCATTCTTGTACAACAACTGATAGTAATTTCGATCACAATGGTTGGTTAATTTGCGGTCCACTCAAATTTGCTCTACAGAGCCCCAGTTTAATCGAAACCCCAATGTGTTTGTGGTAGTTTTAAGTAATGGTACATACTGTGACTTCTGCGCGTCCACCCCCTGGCTGAGCGCGGCGAGCGCGGCGGGCAGCGCGGCGCCGCGGTGCTCGGGCCGCAGCTGGGCGATGTTGGCGGCGCCGCGCAGGCACGTGGCGCGCACGCGACCGTGCTGGTCCTTCCAGCCCGTGTTCAGCGTCGCCAGCACTGTCTCTATGAGGATCGTGTTGTCGTTGCACCTGCCAATGTTGTGATTGTGAACACAAATAATGAATGTAGCGGTCATCAGAGTAGCGATTTCTGAAATACTGATTTTAGAGACAAACAAGTGTCAAAGTTGTAATAGCCCCCTAAAAAACATAAAGATAAAAAAACGCTCGCGATCGATGATACGAATATTAGTAGCTTTTGATATCAAAATTGGTAGAGTACGTAAAATTAGATTAACAGTGAACACAATATTAATTTAGATTGGAATGCCGTTGACCCTAGACTGAAATCTAATATCTTAAAGTATAAGTATCTTAAATAACGTAAATTTGCCTTCTTATATTGTAATCTATCAATTATCACTAAAATAGAATAATGTTTTAGATAACATAAAATTGTCTTTGTAACAATATAATTCGATATACTTTCTTTCGATACGACGTATTGTCTACAATTAAGCTTAAATTTACCATAATACATTCAGTTTATTTTATGTAAATTTTCATAACTAAGTAAAATCACCTGTAATTCAGCAAGTCAGCTAAGAGAGCCAGTGCGGCGCATCTCTGCGGCGGGAGCGGCGAGCGCGCGTACTGGGCGATGCGCGACACGAGACGAGCGAGGTGAGCGGGGCAGGAACGGCTTAGTGCACCGCTCAGTATCGGTGCTAGCTCTAGTAGGGTCGTTGAAGAATCTCCGTGCTCTATGCTTAGGCATAATGAGCATGCTTCGCTTACCTACAGATAATTAGCAAGTATAAGAATACGTTAAATTAAAAGTTTGAAAAAGCATAAGAATAATAATATGTAACTTTTATACGATCAAAAAAAAAATTAAACATACATTTGTGAAATCACGGCTTTTTTTCATATTTACAACAATTATTTAAAAATAAAAACAAACTGGTTCGAACATACCATTTTTCGTTTGAACAAAAATGGCCCCAAAATGCTACCCAATGGGATTCCTTATTCTCAATAATTATAGCCCGGTTTCTAAATACTGTTAGGTTTTACGTTTTAATTAAGCTTAACTTTATAACCAAATAAAAATTCTTAGTTATTGTTTTAACAATAGGTATATCAATATCAACTGAATCATAAAAATATTATAGCAACTTACTTTCTGACAGTCAGCCATTTCCAGAAACGCATTGAAAGTATGCACAGTGATTTTAGCAGGCGACAATTTGATAGCCTCCCTATTCGGTACGAAACCGAATCGTTCTTGTGTCTTGTTCGCCGGTGGGGCGTAGGCAGGAGATTCTGCGTCGATGTAGCATGCTAGTGTAGTGTACAGTACCGAGAATAGGTCTGAGAACTTAGATGTACAGGTAGGCTTCATCGTTTCTTCTTGTAGCATCTCGCCTAGAGCGCTTATAAGCTGGAAAAAAATGGCAAGACACAAGATGTCAAGTGTTTGAAATGGGATGAAACTTAAACTTTTTTTTTTATCTACCAGCTTTTCAGAAAAGCTATTGCTCGTGAGAAGAAATGGCATGAAATTAACGGCAAAAAGAGTTTGAAGTCTTGACCAACCGAAAGGTAAATTGTTTTATAGGTATATAATTAATATTTTAACGCTATAAGTATGTTCTTAACAACCAAATTTAAACACATTCAAAAAAATATTGCATATGCCTGATTTAAGAAATAATGCTGCCACAAAATATAACTCTATCGCTTAACTTCTTTCTGACATTGTGCCCTTCGAAATACCCCGATTTAGAGATTATTATGAAAAAGACATAAACCGATAAAGTAGTATAATCTAGTTTGTAATTAGTTTTAAATTAAATTACCGTATTATAAACTGGAGTCTCAGTAATGTTCACTAAAGCATGAAATAGTATTCAATGATGCAGTCTATTGTTCAATTATAGTATAACTTACAGTTAAGGGCTGGAGAGCAGCTATGTGGTTCTCAGTAATATGATAAGGGTCTTCGTATAGCTCCACAGAAGTCATCAGCCTCAAGAAATTTTCGGTTATTGTAGATGACAAAGATTCATCTCGAGCGAGGCAACGCCAACAGGATATTACGCTCCTAGAAATTAATATAAAACTTTTTAAAATGTCGATAAGATTTAAATGCTTCAGAAAACAAATTAAAAACATTTTTATATTGAAGATACGGTGTTAAAATAAAAAAAAATGCAACTTTTGAAGGATTTCATTCTTCCTAAACGTCGGTTGGGAGAATAAACACCATAGTTTACGGAAAACTAATGTGTGACCGACGCCTAACCTACTACTATGATTCGTGAAAATGAAATTGCGTTTAATATTGAAGGTTCTAGCTTATAAACTTTCTCTATTCTATTTTAACTCGGGGTAGGCAGTATCGGATCAGCATGCCTTATACTCTTGTACCATAGTACGATCAACATTTAATAAAGGATAGACTTGTTATGAGAAATAAACGAAACTTCATCGAATATTCTTTGATAATAGTAAGGCCTCAGCTTAGAACGAAAATAAGTCTAAATTAATGAGCAGAAAAATTTATCAGTTTAACAAACTACTTACGGTTTCAAAGGCAATTTCTGCGCCAACAACACAGCAGTCACCGCATTCGAGTGATGACGTGTCAACGACGTCAGCGGCCTCATCAACTTCAACTGAGACTCTTGTCCCACCTCGTCCATAGTTATCAACATCACTTCTATTATCCGTTCAATACTCTGATACAAATCCTGGCCTTTATTCACGAAATACGCGTCTAATATAGAACTTATACCAACACTTCTATACTCCTGGTCATCATACCCTTCAAGAAGACTTTCTATAAACTGCATACTGTGATGATGAGGAATTTTACTTGATATAGTGTCGCATAACGCAGTGCAATAGTCACTGACCATGTTCAAATCGTTTGTTAGTATGTTATTTTGTAAGTTTCCTAGCCCAGACATACATTCATCATCCGGTTCAATCGTATGACCCTCATATAGGTCCTGTATTTGAATAATCAGTTTAACACAATCTACAGTTGATAGTCTCACCGGGAAATTCGTATCAGCTACTCCCGGTATAATAAGTCCTAACAAATACCCCATTTGACCAAATTTACTAGGAGTTTCGTAATTAAGTTTGACGTTTTTGATATATGTGTCGAAGATTACTTGAAGAATCATCACCGATGATGTCCGTATCTCGTCGTTCTCGTGACGTAACCATTCGATCAATAATCCGATCAGGTCATCAATCGTACTCAAACAAGTAGACTGGATGATCAATTCCTTGATCAATTGATGCAGTAATGAGAGACTGTCATTCAAAGTCTTCGCTAACATATCATTCTTGTCACCATTTCCTTCAACCTCATACTTCTTTTTGAAGGACGATAGCTCTCCAAAAATACTGTTGAATAAAACTCGAAGTATTGTGTTTCTTTCTTCAGGCAATATACCCTTTTGTAACTTGGTTAAGGCTTTCGAAGCTTTCACTATAATAGGGTATAATTCAACATTACGCTTTTCTAAATTAGAATTGTATATTTGTTCAAGAACTCCATTGAGCAACTGCCAACGATTTCTTAACACCACATTGTGGTGAGACGCGGGGTGCAAGGCTTTGCTAATTTCATATAGCGTTGTAATACTCGCTTTACAAAGGTCAAAGGGAGGGTTTGACTTCAAAATTTCATACAATATAGAAGTGACATTATCTCCCAATCTAGCCAAGACATGAACATCTAAGCAGTCAACTGCAACTTTACCATAGCAAGTGATAACTGCATAACGAACGACGCCCAACTCCGACTCTCCTTTAGAATTCCTTGATGTCAAGAAATTGAGAATCTTACTGCTTCTTTTAGATTCATTTTCTTTGTAAATCGCGTCTAGTTCATTAAGAATGAATTCACCATGCTGCCTTGAAGCGATACCTACAGCTTTGCTGACGTAGTCACTGCTCTCCATCGGTATAGATTTCAAAGCTAGTAAGATTATCTTCAAGATCTTTTCAACAACGGCTGCATTGGACATGTGGCAGGACAGTACTGCTAAATATTGTAGAGAAACACCTTTGATCATTGGAGACAGTTTCTTAGATAAGATTTGCTGTGAAATCAACGTAGCAATGAATTCCACCCATTTGTTACTGTTCACTTGTTCAACAGCAGATACTAAAAGATCAAGCAACATACTATGCCACTGTTCTTTAGATTCACAGTTTTCAACGAATTTCAAAAGCCTTTGAATTTCTACAGTCCAAGAGTTTTTCAAATTCTTATGAACATCACCGGAATATTCTTCGAGGAACACGAGAATATTCTTATTCCTTTCAACTTGGTGTGGTTCGACAACATGAGTTAGACACCTTACGAAAACTAAATCTGGGGAGCATTTCATTTCGACTTCTTTTTCCGAAGGGCCCGTGTCTGCGATGACGTCAGAATTGTTTTGTAGTAAAGAAGTGAGACAATGACAGACAGTCGCCATTGAAGCGGTGAACTCTTCTCCCGTCAATGCGATCAGTAGAAGATTACGCAGTTGAGATCTGATGCTAGTAACGGTATTACACATAAGAATCAAAGAACTCTTGCAGGTGTCGTGTAAATCCGAAATATCGTGTTTAGAAACATTAGCACCTCCCTCATACCCACAATGCTTTATAATAAACTCCACCATAGTGAAATCTTCTACCGTTGTTATACAGTTTCGATACACCAGTCCTACTATAGCTTTGACTAAAAGTTTCTTCATTTTAACACCCTGTTCCATAGCTGTCATGACTTTTAGCAAAGAAATGAATTTAACGGCAAAGTTATCGATGAAAACTTGCGAAGACGTCGTCAGGTGAGTCAGGATAATGACAGCCTTCATTCTGTCTTTCTCCTGGTTATTCTTACACTGATGAAGGAGACTCTCAATCGTCTGATCGGGGAACTGACCAGCCATGTGATCAAAACATCTGAGCACCTCAAAATGATTCTTCACCGTTTGAGGCTGATCGTAATCAGGTTCCAAAAGCACCAAGTTGAATAGAACATGGTTTATAGAATTAATTGTACTATCATTCAAGCTGAGTTTCGGGTTCAAAGGCGACGGAGAAAGTAAATACGATATACATTGACTTATGTAGTAGTAATTGATCGCTGGTTTTCGGTACAAAGAGAGCAGTGAAAGCACGAATTTGTTGACAGTTTCGTTGAACTGTCGTTCTGATATCAGCCTGGTGATGGGTCCTAGAGCTTCGAGGACTGATTCAGAGACCTTCGGCTCGTAGGACGGAAGCCATTGGTTGTATAGCACGTCAAATATTATGGAGAATTCTGTGACAAAATTGTCTTTGATAGATGTTATGTTGTCGTTTTCTACGTTGTCGCCTATTTGTTCTGATACAGCGACTGCGAAATGGCCGAAAGCTGTGAAAAAAGCAAAAAATAATGCTTAAACCATTAGTACCAGTAGTTATGTGCTGAGGCCGTTTCCAAAAAGTATTCTTATCAAATGCGCACAATCACCATTCTGGTTTAAATGACTAATATATTTTAAATATCGTTATAAAATTTTTGGAAGTTTTGTTCTAAGAAGTACCTTCAATGAAACCTTTATATACCCGATCTAAATGACTAAACAAAGAACGAAATCAACAGATACTTTGTAATAAAAACTGATATGGGAACACATTAATACATTTACATTATATACAGTTGATAAATACTCAATTTAGATAATACTAAACATCTGGTTTTAAATGTCAAACAATGACTGTCGTTTTGTTATTTTGAATACTAATGCTTTATAGTTTTGACATATTTTTTCTTTTGTAGATATTCAACAAAATCAGAATCGGTATAACGTTTCAGCAATCTTCAGTGTCTACAACTTGAGAAAATAATCTTCAACTACACTTTATTTGCGAATCAAGTACACGTTTTCGATACTAACGTTTGCGAAAGTCTGTCAGTCTGTTACGATTTAACGGCTAAACCACTGAAGCTGTTGCGGTGAAATTTAGATGGATTTAGTTGATGATCTGACAGGCCTGACTCTTTTCCAAAATAAATACACCAAACACATCTGTTCAGGTATGATAGACGTGATGTTACGAATGAACCAGTTATTTTCCCTTGTCCCTCCTTCATTCTGGAAGGAGTCCCTTGCCCAGCGTGGTGGACTCAAGGCCTAACCCCTCCCTCATTACGGGAGGAGACCCTTGCCTAGCAGTAGGACATCAATGGGTAAAAACTCTATAAATCTTTTTTATTAACATCTCCAAGGACTTACCATAAGCAAACGCCTGTTTCAATCCATCAGCTTTGACCATGGACAGTAGGGGGAGCATTTTGCTAAGGATCTCCTTAATATGGGGTACTACACCGTGTGTGTTGACCGCGGCCAGCGTGCCGAGGGTATGAGCTATGGTGTAGTGAGGCACAGAAGCCGAAGATAGCTGGTTGATGAGGGAACGTAGCACCTGGGGGACAAAAATGTTTTATGGCTAAAAATTTGCAAAATGTGCTTTTTTATACGGCTTAAAATTAAGGTTGCAATATTATAGGCGTAAAGCATTTCGGGGTTAGTTCTCCGGGCCTGCTTCCTGACGCTTTTAGCCAGTACCAGCACTGCAAGCCTATCTAAATTAAGATAGTTAATGAGCCGTTCCATGCCTAGTTTCTTTTGATTCTTCCAGCCTATTTTCTTTTGATTCTTCCAGCCTATTTTCATTTACATCAATCAATCAAACAATTATAATATCTAAATAACCAAGAACGTTGGATTCTATCAAACTACAGGCAAAAAATATGCTTTAAATATGTAATCAAAATGTTTTTCTCTTACCAAGTCCAAATGCTCATGTCCCACAGCCACGAGGACAGCGGAGGCTCCCATCTGCACCACGGGTTCGTAGGTGACGTTCTCCATCATGGCGCGAAGCATCGCCGTCACCAGGTTGTTCGCTGTCTCTGCCTCCAGCCTCTTCACCTGATTCACACATGTCTGCTCTAGGACCCTGCACGAATTAACTTGGTTTAAGTATAGTGTGATTTTTTTTGTTCAGTTAATAATACCCGGAGTATAAGTGGCGTACTGAGGGGGAGGCCTATACTCAACAGTAGGTGGAAACGGGCTGATTAGAAAGATAACAATAGCCGCGCGGATCTATCTCTGAGGTTAAGCTACGTTGCCGAGGTCGTTCTGTTGATGGGTGACCATCTATACATTCAAAGCTCTTCCGTGTCTCGAAAGGCACGTTAACTCTAACATAGTTTGGAAGAAATGCATGCTTCAAAAAAAAGTAAAGTGTGAAATACTCAAGGGTCTTTTTAGACTGCTGTAAGAAGATCTAAAATATTGTATAACATAGCATATTGGACAATACTGGGCTATATATTTGAGACCCTAGACGTAATGCGAAGTTCAATTCATTCTGCAGAAAAAAATTGTCTTGGAGTTGGTTTTGATGTTGATAAATACTGATTACTGGCATACCGCCTATATGAGAAGCAACACTTAGGAATTGTGGGAGTTTAAAATCTCTATGAATACAAAGAGAAGGCTAAACCATTAGTACAAGTCTGGATAATGCAATTAGTATTCATTTGAAAATGCCAAACTAGACATTTCAACCATTGAAGTGGACATAATAATAAACAAACCGTCTAAAGTACAATCTAATTTATTGAAGTTTGTTTAGTAAACTTGTTCCTAATAATTATTGATTAAGTAAACATTTTATTTTCCTTAATTTATCAAATTCAAAATAAAATTTAGCGTAATGTAGGTAAGCTTGGACAAAAATGGTTAGCAACAAATTATTTTTCCTGCTGCAGTTTATTTATGAAATATTTTAAAATTGACAATAAAAATATCAATATGCATAATTTTGTATTTGTGTGTTTAATATTTACTTCATTATATTATTATGTTTCACAACTCTAAAAGCCACTTTTACTTTAATTCCAAAAAACTATCATACCATTTAAATCAGTAGAAATATAAATGTAAGTAAGAATCATACAGGAATCTGTAAAACCTGTTTTCATACTTCATTTACATTATTATATAACACAAACATACAAAAGAACAAACATAAATGGCCTTGTCATATATCAAATAAATATATGTATTAGCAGTTGTTATCATTATCATGATGTAATAAAATATTTTTTTATTTTTTTTTATAAAATATATATGTTAAGACAAAAATATAAACAGATGAAAAGTTATTAGTAGTTCCATTAAATTTATTAAAACAACAACTGTAGACTGTCTGTATCCTATCTTAAAACCAGACTAACTAAAAAAATGCATCCTTAAACTAAAATCTCTGTCTAAAGTATATAAAGACAAGTATTATAAGCTATGTTATTTAAATCAATATACAATTTTATAGCTAAAATCCAATTCTGTATCAGTACATAGTATAAAGCAAAGCCACATCTGAGCCTGTCTGTATGAATGCTCAGTGGGGTTATCATGTATCTCAATTGACAGCTAGTATACGTCAAATCTATGGTCACTATTCAGTACATTGCTGCTTTGACGTAACATATTAATCACTATAAACTAAGGGAGACAACAATGGACAGCATAGTGGCTTTCAAATGGTTGTCAACCAAGATACATGATAGCCCCTCAGATCTTTATAACTACACAATGGACTTTGATGCAGTTTTTTTAATAGATATGGTGATTAAAGGGAAATGTTTGAGTAAAAGTTGCTAAGGTTTATTGTAAAATAGTTGTTTAAGCCAGCAGGCTGCCAGTACCCTATAAATTAAGATATTAATACATTTTCTAGTCTGTCTGACTAGATGTGTGTGAATGAAGCAAAAAATGATGATTGGAATTAAAGTAAGTGGTATTCTTTGGTCTCTGCCTACCCTTACAGAGAAAATAAGTAATTTTATGTACATCTGTGTGTATAAAAGATTATATACCACTTCAAATTCCTTATTAACTTTAGATTTTCATATATAAGACATTAGTGTGCCAGCAATACACTTAAGATAAGAAATTATTGGCATGATTATATACATACTTGCTATATAATGTATTCAAATTTATGCATGACATTGAAAGTGTAATTTCTAAGATATTAGATACTGTGGTTTTATCGCTTTGCAGTTTTAAAACAGGTCTATGGACAATATTATTACTTTATACATGATAAAATCTGCACTTAACCAAGTATGTATATAAATACTGTTTATTATCCATTAAAGTAACTTTATGTGCAGTTCGATTGGTAATGTTCCATTGTTGACCCACAATGGTCGCTATCGGAATAAGACGAGAACAATAGATCACGACAATGACATGACAGTCTCTCTTCAACATAAAATTAAATACCAATTATAAGGAACACTAAATAATAAAAGATGAAACCACTAATCAATCTACTATCTTAGGATAATACAGACATTTTATACTCACTTTACAATGTTCCCCAAATGCGGAGGAAACCATTTCACCTGGTTTACGTAAAATTCGCAAAATATTTCAATCACTTCATTTGGATACGCATTAGCAATTTTTGTCAACGATTTTATCACTACATTATTTACAGAGTTGTCGGTATCACCAGCGGCGTGTATTAACACAGTCACAGTATCTGCAAATATAATATACAACGTTTTTCTTTTGATAACATACAGAAACCCTACAAGTAAACAATTTGAGTAAGCATATTTTTACCTCTCAGAGATTCGATTTTTGACGAAGACATTTTTAATTATTCACATATCATCTATGTTCTGAAGTACGATTACTCAACTTTTTGTAATCTGTTTAATTTGCAATGACAAACTTGGAAAATAATAACGAAAACATGACACAGCTGTGCGTTAACTGCGTCACAGTGACATTAGTTTTAAAGTGTTGCTATTTGCTTTTAATAAAAACTACTATTGCATATAAATTAATTTCTATAAAAATGTTTCTGTGTAGATCTCCATTTTCATGAGTTTTATACATACTTGTTGGACATCACAATAATAAAGATTTACTAACAGTGGTAAAATATAATACCTACATTATTGTCGTTTCTTTTTCGAAGGAAAACGTTCAGATATATACAGCTTCCTTGAGTTTACTTTTCTTTACTTACTTACTTCACTTTTTTAGGTCAAATGTACCTAGATACTTCTAGGAACTCTGAAAATTGAAATCAGTCTGGCACTTGTTTTTTTATTTATATTAAATGATTTTTAGGAAAAAAAATGGATTATGGATGTCACCATTAAATGGTTTATACAAATATGCTTTTTTACTTTCTATTTGCAATCACAGTATTCATTACTATGCGTAGGTAGGTATTGAGAGCATACTGTTAAATTCTGTTTATTCCCAAAATAGTAGTAATTTAAAATCACCTTGTCTATGATGTTCGTTATCATCTAAAGCTTTGTTTACACCAGACTATAAAATAATAATTGAGTATTTGTCCAACATAAACAAAATTGTGTCAATTTACAATAAAAAATTCTGAATATTTAATATTTACAAAAACTGTGGAAACTAACGTGGCTGTAATGAGTAAATTTCAAAATTATTTTGATAAAATCGTTAATGTAAAATAAATCAAAACAAATAAATCGCAAAGTGAATAACATTTTCAACTTCGTGTATATACGTGTTTTTTTGTTAAATTTCATTTTCTTATAAATTTATAATATTGTTAAGAAAATAGTTCCATGTTGTTGACATATCGAAAACCACCCTTAGCATTGACAGTAACGTACAATGTTGCCCTATCGGAAATTAACTAAAAAACAAAGACATTTCTAACTTTTGGTCAAACACTAGGTAACTTTCCAGACTTGGCAATAGGTACCTACCTATAATAAAATAAGCATTCTTAGCATTCCATTCATAATTTGTGGTTTATAAAGAGAAACATAATTTCGTGTTTTGATAACTGACATTACATTTTATTTGATTTGTCAATTAATTCGCGTAATCAATGTTTTTAAAGATTAAATAGGTATAATTAGCAATACCTTAATGTAAATTGAAATTGTAGGACAAACTAAGGTTTTGAATTTTTTAAGAGTTAGAAAAATATTGATGGGTTTAACTTGGAAAACTGAATAGAATGAATTTGGTACAATGTTTTTAAAAAGGACAAATTATTGTGTTTTTTTATTTAATAATTTTATATCCGTTAAATGTATGGGAAATATAGGCTACGTTTAGTCCGAGTGATACAGCTACATGAGATAGATCTTGATTTGTATCTACTATCTTTGAGGAGCGAAATGTGGCAGGTCTGTACGTACTGTGCGTAGCCCGCTTAGTCTATGCTCTTCCTGTTCGACGGTCCGACGGGCGTGCGAGTGGAGAATCGCGTTCTCAACTTCTCGCAAATCGTGAAAATCGCGGACGTGCGATCTCTTTCTACGAACGGGATATTTCCCATAAAAACGAAAAATTACTAGTATCACAGCGTTTTCCACACATTCGCGTATTACCGCATAAAAACGAAAACGACTTTCACCGGATACATCGATAATTTGATTAACGAAAGCAAGGGGGGCTCGCAAATTATCCCACATAACATTGAATTAATATCACAATGTATCCGTGCGTTTGGTCAGTTACCGATATATCTTTGTGATGTACTGTGTTGTTCGTTTAAGTGACAAAGCAAAAGCGTCGGCTCCCATTCGAGACTATTATCCTATTCGTGATTACGTTGGGCCGGGAACTGGCCACTTGGTTTAGTCGCCGCGGGGACTCCAAAGCGGTAAATACGGAGGCGCAGATCCTGCTTCGCATCATTTATCGTCAGGATTGCGGTGAGTACGGTGCCGACGCGGTGTGGTCACCTTTTCATACAATTATTCCGAGTAGATATCGTGGCGAGTTTTGAATTTTCGTACTTGGCATCTGACATTGAAGTCAGTCGGATCAGGTGCCCGTAAGTCTTAAAATAGCTATAAAATGTCAAGTCTGGCCTGGCACCGTAGCAATCAGCTGATCTCTACCGTTTTAATTATAACGAATTAGGTAACTAATTGTTTCTTAGTCTCGCTAAGATATCGTTATCGGCGCGTACATAATCGAGGGATTATTGCAATGTTGATTGTGTTATCTCACATGCAGACAGTGTAACATTGGCAGTCTTGACATATTTCCACTCGAGTGATTTGAACTCTGTCCTTTTTGCAGATTTAAAAATGGTGCAGCAAGATTTGACTTAGGCCAGTGGGACTCATTGTACAAGTGGTAGTGGGTAATGGCTCGGGGTGGCTCACGGGTGTGAGCTCCGAGTGAGCTAGGGACACTGGGCGAGTCAAGTGTAGTGTTGTGCAGTGTCTAGTCATAGTGCGTGTGTGTGTGTGACGGTGGAGCCGGAATGCCCTCCGTGATGTTGTCGGCAGTGCTTGAAGAGGAGCCCGACTTGTACGAGGCGTTCCCACCTCATGTAGACCCCACCGGTATCACCATCCTAACTGATAGCCCGCCAGGTAAGCATTATTATTATTTAAATAATCATAGATAAATTGAACATACAATTTTAAACCACACTGAGGAATAGTCCCAGTGGCCATGATTCAATACTTAATTCTCTTTTATAAACAATGACTAATAATATTCTTCTATATTGCTTAAGTAACTTATGTAACACTCAGGAATGACACATGCTATCATATTTTTTAATTGAGATTAATTCCTTCTATGGCATATTCCTACAGTATTTTGTTTGCTTGAGATTTTTTCTGAGTCATATGATTTAAGAATTTATATGTGCTATTCATTTACTACTAATTTTGTTTATCAACTGATATGAGATATCAGTAACCTAGTATTGTAAAACATCTGCTAATTTAGAATGTTGATTATAATACTCATTATTAAATATTGACACTGTGTAATATTAAAAAAGAGAAAATTATTAGGTACCAGTAAAATCAGAATGACTAGGTAAAATAAAATCATAGCTGAAGTATATAGTGAAGGAATATTTTTTGGAATTAAACATAATGATGCTAATGAAAAATATTTCAGGAAAACAATATTAGATGAGTTAGAGTTGGCAACACAAATTGTTTATGCCTACTCTATGTGTCCTTTTTGCACAATAATGTTAATTTATGAAACATGAACTGTATATTGCATGTCTGAAAATCCATTGTTAGACTTACAACATAAATTATGAAAACAAATAAATTATGTAGCTACTGTCGTACAATTTATACATTTGCACAGTAAAGTATTTAATTATGAGCTGTTCCCTTATCAGAGCAGTGCTATATAAAATGAGTCATTTTTTACGCAGTCTGCCTTGACTTTTGGGAGTACATAAAATTTTATTTACGACGACAATTCGGTGTTATGCCTATTGGATTAAAAAAAAGAAATAATCTCTGGGTCGATAATTAAATTGACTTTTTATTGTTGCGATCGCTCAGTCAGTATATTAATCGTGGATTTTTTACATATGCGTTGATGTTGTCCCACGGCCCTAGTAATGTCGTATTGCAGGGCATCAGATCGAGAGGATTAAGGCCGTGATATTTACTAGTAAACCCAATAAAAATACGTCTGCTACGTAAGGTACTTTTTTAAGAACTGGAAAGTACGTACATCTCTACATTCTACAATAAGTAAAAGGCGTATAGAACACAATATCTAGTAACATCCGCGGCTCGTGAACGTAAAAATACGTGAACGCGATGCGGAAGTCGAGAGTGTACGATTCATAACATCAAACTATAGAAACTACTGTTTTTACACTGAAATATTGCTTAAAAATAACTCCTTTTTATAAAAATCTGATAGGTATCGAGTCTCCGAGATTACCGTCGGATAGGCGTCTTAAATAGTCAGCAGTTTTACCCGACGAGCGAAGTACTTACCTACTACAGTCGGCTCATGGAGAGGAGCCAAGAAAATAGCCTAGAGCTAACCCTGAAATAAGGCACCTAGTTGTTAACCAACGCGATCGCCATTTTTACACTAGCCTCATAACATTGCGTGATAAATTATTGTAATCACATTAGTTTCTTATTAGGTGTCTAGAAAATCTTCAACGAAAAGAAACTGGTGCGTAAAGATGAAGTTATCAGATAAACTAGGAATACTCTGATGTATAAATCGAAACGGTATCGGGTTATTTATTGCATTTATTGTACGGAAAATCCTGCGTTCTTGAATGATACCTACAATGAGTAATATTGAGAGGTATTCCCCTGAGTTAAATATAAGTTATTTAAAAGTATGAACGAAATGATACAGCGGTCATCCAAGACATCCACTATAATTAATCCATTTTTGGTCATATCTAATTGATTGTTTTGTAATATCATAGTTCGTTCAGTCGTACAACATTTTTTCTTTTTCATTAGTACTTTTTTATATCTGCTTGAGGTTTAAAAACAAAAATATTATTTCGTTTCGTTCTCTGGTCTCTGTTGACCTCTATAGGAAAAAGGCGTGATTTTATGTATGCATATTCAGTTTGTTTGAGTTCTAGCCTTAATATAAATGTTCAACAGTCGTCCAATTATTCTTATACAAGTAATATCCGCTAGCACGGCAATACGCATGAAGATTAATACATCCCGGGGTACGTCGTTATAACTCTCTATGGATCCCATTTGAATACGAGATTCCCGTTGCTGAATGTATGATGTGATTGATGCGTTATCCTTGTTGCATGTTTTTGCGTTATTTCGTATCGTATGTATGACATATTGGCCTCTGTATACTTTTGCGACCACAGATCGTACATAGATAGACTATTACATATTTTTTATTGTATACTCATGGGAGATCGGGGAAAATTAGAAAGTCTTTATTTCGTAATGGTTCCGGAAAATCATCTTAGTTTATTTTCAAAAATGCTTGTACATAGACTTCAAAGAAACTTGACACTTCCTTTTCAGGGTTTAAGAAACCAATCGTTTTTGCAACTTATTTATGATTCGTTTGTGTAGCTTACCACGATTGAAGATGCTCTTGTAAGCGTTTGTTTGTTAGACGAGAGAACCGATAAAAGGATCACGAGGAAATATAGCCCAGTTTTTACAGCCTAAAACATGACACGATAACTTTGGATGAAGCCGATTCACATGATACGGTAGCATAATCGTCTTACAAAGAGATAGTAAGTGCTTTACCATAATATACTACTTGAGATTGAATACGGACGTCATAGATTATGAGGATTGTCTATTAGATAAGTTAAAATAATCAGTTAACATGAGGAAAATATTACCGTAGCGCGATCACATGGAGAAAATCTAAGACTTAGGCTGATTTTACCATCGGTAGATAACTTTATTCTAGAAATAACTTTGACGTTTTGATAGATTCGCCATAGATTAGTATCAAAACATCCGCATTATTTGTCTAATAAAATTATCTAGAGATAAAAAAATATATTGAAGGAAAAAGCGGCACCTTTTTCCTTCAATATATTTTTTTATCTCGTGTAAGTAGTAGTAACGTTCATTAAGGCTATTTAGCTTAAGAAAGGGCAAGTAGAAATGTTTACGACAGTCACAAAGGACACTTTACGAGAATCACAATAGACAGAAACCCATTTTGGCTACAAAACATGTTGCCTAAAAGCAAGATAAGGTTACATATACAGAGCTTAACGGTTAATGCTCGCAAAGTCGCTACATAAACCCGTCTCTAAAACAATTTAGGGTGACAAGTTTCAAGTTAAAGTCGTATCTGTTGCTTTAGTTCACTAGACTTTTAGTTAGTGTACACGTATGTCTTCGCTAACTAGAATCTACAGCCTTCCTTTGACTTTAGTTGTGTAAAACTTTATCTTAGTGCTAGTTATTTTAATGGGATGGTTTTCTTTTTTAACTGATAGTTTTCGTGATGGACCGTTGGCATATCTGGCGACAGTTAACAGAGGCACGGAACTTGGTGTAAGGAATAAAATGCGTCAACATTAGATCATGATAGAACCGTCTGCCAAAGACTTTATGTCATGCTATCATTGTCTGCCCGCATTTCAATACGAGTGGAATTAGCTTTTTTCCTGACGTCTCGGAAAAATCGACTGCATTGATCTTTAGCTTACAAATGAGTACCCATAAGTTAGTATTGTCTAAATGATTTAAATGCTATGCAAGATCGACGTCCAATCAATCTAATGCAGTTTCATAGTCCCTCTTTCGTTTTCTCTCCAGAACATTCCATGTCTATCTGGTTCCGCGGTGCTATGTTCATTGACTCCATGTTTCTGCACAGCCGGCGAGTTTCCCTGAATGAGTGTAATGGCTCTGAGCATTGTTATTGAAACAGAGACGTGTTGTGGATCGCGCTGTCTAAACACTCTTAACCGTAACAATAGACTTAACATTTGCGAATGAGGTTCACGTTAGCTACTGAACAGTTTTGTAAAGAACCTTTTTGTTTTTATGTAGAACAGGAGGCTGTTTGCAGTGTGTTACACGGTTTTGTGTTTCTGTGTTTCGAGACAAAGGAGTAGAAGTAGAGAATTGTGCGTGATGTGTGTGATTCACCTTTGCGCTTATATAGGTAATCAACCAAGTTAAAGAATTATGTGTTGTGTATGGTCTAAATGACGACATCTCATAATGTCTGTGGCTTTTTTTTCAATTGATGTGTACTTTTAAAGTGTTACAGTTTCACGGTGTCCTCATCTCTTTATACTATGAAAGACACTTAGTCGAGGTTCCTATGTATCAAAAGTAGTCGCGCGAGATTCAAGAGAATCTGAGTAAAATTGAGTGTGAAATTGACCCGAAAACAGATTTCTTAGATCGATTATTTGATTGGATGGACTAGTAACGTTAAAGGGCAGGGTAGTTGGCGGAATTCACAATAACGAGAACTAATAGATTGTTGACCGAGATCACACAGTTGTTTATAAAATAACAACATACATATCAAGACCTTCGCGTACTCATAGATAACAGTAATACAATTAAATAAAAAGTACTTCCTTCAGATAAGCAGCTGGCTCTAACGAGATATAACGGAAAATAATATAGATACACAAAGGCACGTGACAACTCTTTATGTAAAGAGTTTATAAGGTTCTGGATAAAATATGGAAGACGCCATTTTCCAAGAGGATAATCTTTGTTAAAAGCCTGTCGTTGGCGTTAAGAGCTCGCACAAAATATCTCAAAAAGAAAGAAAAAGGAACGAGCAATATATTATGGTAATTTCGTATAAAAAAGGATCGTATCGTTTCATTACACGTTTATTGAAGAATCTTTATCGCGTTTTATAGAATGTAATGTAAAACGTGATGGTGTCGAAACGAAGTTTTTGACGCAAAGTTTATTTCTGGCGCAAATTTTATTGCAAGTACTCCGCATGTTGGCCTTTTTATTTTTGTAGATAAGGTTCTTGTTGTCGACTGTTCAAATTGCTACTTTATTATGTTGTTGCTCCAATTTGAAAAAGGTAGCTGTGTCTAAAGATATTTTGGAGACAAAGGGAGGGTATTTCCGCCAGACTGGGGGGAAAGTACAACAATGGTTGGAAAACGGATTGCTTTCCCGATTGTGGACCGTTGTCAAACCTTATTGTCACTTTTCTTTTTACAAAATAGGGCACATTCTCCAAATACTTCTTGTTAGTTGCATTCTAACAAGACTTTTACTGGTTAGTCACAAACAAAAATGGCCTACTCAAAATCTAATTTAATATGGTCTGTGAACACATTATGTAAAAAAACTGCGTAAGTTATAAAGCAATTTGATTCTGCGAACATTTTATTCGTGTGCAGTCGGTAAATTTCGCTACGTGTAAAATAAGATGTGAACGGAGAAAGTTCTTTCTAATGAATAATAAATGTAAAATGACTGTAATTTATTCTAACCTCAGACTGATGGAACTGTTTATATGAGAGTTGCCAACTATAAAAATAGGATGTAATTGTTGAATTGTTTGTTCGTGTTATTTATAGGAGTAAACATTGTGGCATCAATTGATAGCCATCATTTCGTATTAGGGCTAGGGGACACATTTAATTTCACACTATCAATATTTTCAAACTTTCCTCTTTCTTCATATTCATTATTTGTGAAGGAATTTGTGTTGTTTCGATGGGCAAAGCGTGTTCTCCCTTGTGTACCGAAGACTTAACGCGTTAAAATACCAATTCGAGTACACACAAATAACAAAATGTGTTTTGTACTGTGCAAATCTCAGGTGTTTTGCCTCACTCTTAAGCCTATTCATGAGTAGACGTTCTTTAAGTCAATATGTTTGTCTCGCAATCTCATTCAATCAGATCGTGTCGTTCCTTTACAAAGAGAAACCTTTACACCCTCTCATTAATATTCTCTTGAAACTGTGTACTGGAACATTCGAACAATGTAGTATTCAAGACTCAAGACTCAAGTACTATCTAGGTCACAACACAATGTTTGTTATCAATGGAGGAGGCAAACAATCCTCATCTCGCTAATGAGTTTTATCAGTGAAGAAATCTCGGCTGTGTCGGCTGATAAGGGCACTATCTAAAGTACTGATAACGCACTTAACGGTGAGAATTACAGTTTTCTTAGGTTTTGGATTATCTTGCGTAGGGATGGTGATAAAATGATAACATAGGAATTAGTTATTTAAAGATTTTTGTTATCTTTTTACCTTCTGCCTGAAGAAAGTATCTTGTCTAAAGCAGAAATTGCTACCCGGGGGTCTGGTTGCGCTGTTTTTTTTAGAAATGTTTTTAAGTAAGTATACAGCTAGTGTAGTTGTTTTCTTACCATAATATTCTTATTTATTCAACAAAATACTAGAAAACATACTTCTACTTACATTCTGAATATTGTACTATTGAATAGATATATCCAATGAAATTAGTCTGTTTGGTCAGCTGATTTATATATAAGGCAGACTGAATTATTTCAAGAATGTAATCATAATTAACATTGCAGCAATTCGTAGGCAAAGAACAAGATTTTTATTATAATTTCTCCACTATGTTCTTTCCTCCCGGAGGGGTTTCGAATTTAGGCACGTGACTGTCTGTTAAAATATTCTTTTGTATGCTTTTTATTCGCTTCTCTATTTTAGAATATATTTGAGATATCAGACGTGTATTAACACGTTTAGAAAATAGTGATCTCAACATTTTACTTTAGTGTTCAAAAGCTCGAAAAAAGGCGCCTAGAACCTTTGTAAAGAATCGCTTTGTTGTCATACCGTCTATCGTACTATTTCTTCTATAGTTTTATTTGGAGTATTGTCTTATAATGTACGTAATTCCAATGATTTATTACCTCAAATGTAGCATTAAATAATTCTATTCATCTAAGAGGATGTTCCTACTCGCTATAGTGATATTAAGACATATAAATTACATTTAATTGTTCATTCACGGCCGCAATGACTCGTTGTATTGAACTAAGTCTGTTCTTACTAATAATTATTTAAACCAAATATAGTAAAACTATCTTGTTATTTGTAAGACCCGTTCAAATTAATTGGAGACTGAAAGTAGGCCAAAGTAGCCTCAAAGGTTTTTGACGTCGTTTCAAGCGATTGCTTTTATAATGTTTAAGGCATTCATAATTTATATCAGAGTAAGAACAGTCGAATTTATTTTTTTGATTAACATGATATTTACATAGACACGCTTATTTCCTCTGTGCTGACCGAGTGCAGAAATATCGGGATAAAACGGGACCAATCGTTTGTAATATTAAGTTTGCCTTGAATATAATACGCTTTAGTCACGTAACAATTTATTTAATTCCAAGAATGTATAAACATTACAAAACTAAACAATTATTTACGAAAATGTGCAACTAAAAGTATAATTTCGATCGCGTGATTGATACTTTGCTAAATCAACAAAATGCTGTGATGGTCCGATGCCATGCGCGTGCGCAGGTGGGGGAAACGCGCCATCTAGCGAAAGTACAGACCCTAATCGAGGTTTAACGAATGTGCGTTCACGTGATTTTGTGAAATAATCGCACTAGAATCATGACAGAGCGAGGCAGTTAGATAATTGGTTTAAAAGCCAAAGCAATTAATTATATTTTGCTGTCAGACTGTAATAATATTGTCTTAATTGCATTTCAAGTTAGATACACTATATTTTTTTAAAGAACAGAAATGAAACTACTATTTAAGAAATCGAAAAAGATATCAGATATTCATTTTATTTTTTATACAAAACTCCTTCTGTAATAACTGACTGACTGATGAACGCACAGTCGCAACTACTGAGCGTAGAAAATTGGCTATCAAGATATTTTAGGAAGTGTAAAAGAGCACTAAGAGAAGATTTTTTTCAAATTCCATCTCGAAGGGAGTGAAATTCCAGGCAGGCAAATCCGCGGCCGGTAACCTAGTAGGTAATATAGAAATGAATACGAAAAAAACTTACAATCTGGCAGCATGAGTTCGTCCATGTTCTGTACGATACAATTTTAATTCTTTGGCACTTGTGTCATATGCACTTAACCTCCAAAGACACTTGCAATAATGTTAAAAATAGCTTATCTGTTGCTGCATTTAATGTCAAATGACGTCATCAAACGCATGTCAGATTGGAAGTGGGCGTGGCTCCGATTAGAAACTGTTTCATAATTTTACCTAATTTAGTATTTGACGTAATTTGTATAAGGCTTTGTAAAATGAGGAAAAATATTAATATTTATACATTTAAATTGAGATGAGTCGTATTCTTTTTAAATCTAATTTATGGGTAGGTCAGCAGAATATAGAAGATGAACTTAAAATATATATTTGGGCCTTTGAGGTTGAAGGAAACTATTAAAAACAAATTTGGTATTTGATGTTTATAACATTTTCGACCGTTCTTTCTTACTAAATTATAAATTTAATCTAGGTACCTATATTTTACCACTAGCTGACCCGCGCAACTTCGCTTGCGTCACATAAGAGAGAATGCGTCATAATTTTCCCCGTTTTTATAACATTTCTCGTTGCTACTCCGCTCCTATTGGTCGTAGGGTGATAATATATATCCTATAGCCTTCCTCAATGAATAGGCTATCTAACGTTGAAAGAATTTTTCAAATCGGATCAGTAGTTCCTGAGATTAGCGCGTTCAAACAAACAAATAAACAAACTCTTCAGCTTTATTATAGTATATATGTTACGGTAAATGTGGATAGTGCGGTTATTATGTACAATTACCGGGAACTATGCATAATTACCAGTGCTCGTGGTAAAGGTTGTAAAAAAAATCGAATTAATCACATTTACCCGTAATTATATAAAATTACCATACCCCCTTAGTAAATGTAGTAAATAATGAAACCAACCATCGAAATCAAATGTTTATTAATATAATAACAATTCTAGTCTTAATTATAATAGCCTTACTACTGCAACGAAAATACAACGGACCGCTCCCAATCGCTATACGCTAGCAAATGACAGGTCACGACGTGCGTGGCAGCAAGTATCACCCTCCCCGCGCCGGGTCTATCCCACCTTCCCACTAGTCCCGTTGAGTTGTCCCGTGACGGGACAACTGGCACTATTTTGTCCCAGTTATCCCGTGGCGGGACAAGTGACACTGTTTTGATGCGAGTTGTCCCGTTGCAGAAAAATCACGGGACTAATGGGACAGAAGGAAGGGTCAAAAGAACTGGTTCCATTCAGTTGTTGTGTGACAACAGATACTTGGTACTTTGGTAAGATAGCAGACGTTATACGTTGTGTTGTAGTACATTTTTACTTCATTTCTAGTAGATAAGTTGAAATTACATTAAGTACATGTTGAATTGACTTGAGTGTTTGAGCTGCTTCAGGGGCCTGTTAACAATATATTTTTAGTTTCCTTACATTATGTTTTTTCAAGTAGGGAATTTCGAATAAGCATTTTGTATTTATGGAATGGAAGGTCATAGATATCACACTAACACTCTCGTCAATTTATTTATAAAGTGAAAAGCCCAAATGGTAAAAAAAAACTTCGTGTGAATTTAAAGTTTACATAGAGTAGCGTACAATTCATCATCTGCTATCTTACCGAAGTACCACGTACCTGTTGTCACACAGCAACTCAATGAAACCAGTTGTTTTGACCCTTCCGTCTGTCCCAATAGTCCCGTGATTTTTCTGCAACGGGACAACTGGCACCAAAACAGTGTCACTTGTCCCGCCACGGGACAACTGGGACAAAATAGTGCCAGTTGTCCCGTCACGGGACAACTCAACGGGACTAGTGGGATAGACCCCCCGCGCCGAATGACAGGTCTAGACGTGCACGTCTGCAAGAATCACACTCCCCTCGCCCGCCCGCGCCGTTAGCATTTTATTTCAAAGCTTAAATCTACATTCACCATGGTCGCGCGGAAGTTTTATATAATTACCGGTAAATGTGGATAACTCACTACATTTACCATGTGCGTAGGTGATTATTCATAATTACCGGTAATTATAGATAATTACCGATTGCTTACATTTACCGTAACATATAGATATATAGATTTATTCATCCAGGTATAGTCTTCCCCATAAAGTAGTCCTATTTACCTACCCAGCTAACAAAAGGAAGTTGTGTGTTAAAATCTTTCACTATTTGTGATAGCTACCTACCTAGTTCTGTACCTTTCACCAAAATAACCTAAGCAGTTAAATCGCAAAGTAGTTAACCTACATATTTTCACATTATTAACTACTACAACATTAGTAAGAGAGCAAAAAAACCATTGTGTTTGGCCTTTGGACTTTGAACAGTTAGTTTCTTACGTGTGTCTATGTTATGTACATGTAAACATAGAATTTCCGTTGTAGATTCCTTCTATGTATTTCCTGGACGTTTTGTTGCATCCGATCTTTTGTTAATATTTGTAAAGGACGTATGAGCATGGCTCTACTATAAATGCATCTATGCAATGGCATTCTTATATTAGACCTATATACAACCAACATTTTAGTCGGTTTTGTATTGTTCTTTCTATACGTATTTTGTATGTTTGCAAATTCCCAAAAACGCGTTTTTAGAGCGGCAGTTAACTTCATATAAATAATATAACATGACCTGTATTTTGTTACAAAACTAGCTGTATTACTACAACCGTTACGCAAGTATGTTAGTATAAAAGATGATGCTATTGCCATCTGCTGGTCGTCACTCGAAACAATGTACAATTATATAATTACAATATGTAAACTAGTTGCTGAGGAATATTATTTTGCAATAAAACAGTATCTTTTGCTAGATCCATCTCGGAATTCTCATAAAAGAATGGACTACGTGACTGCGAGCAGATTTCGTCCTTGCGACCTTTTTAAATAATCGCACTGATTGATCATCAGCGATGTTTCATCGATATTAAAGGATTTTCTTAGACGCAATGCAATTTTGGTAACTAAGGCAGTATACATCGACAATGAAATATACACTTGCTCCGAATTATAACTAAGGCAAATGTCTTCAAAAGTATAAAAAGACACTGCTCAGTGGTCAAAAAGATCTTTGAAAACACCATTGCACCATATTTTGTACTCTTGATCCCCGTCCGGATCTAATATTTATCACAAATGACTCATAAGCCGTAAGTTTTAGAATATAGCACATTCATTCTTCTTCTAATAGGAAAACTACCTTAAAAATCGCCACAAAGGTCGAAAAGGTCAAACTTAAATTGCATGCTCTCTCCCTAGATTTAAATTCCCTTTTGTACAAAGCCAGGTGCAAAAACTGAATGTCGTATTGTGAAGAGTGATTGCACCTGGTGGATAGATGGCCCCTCGAAGTTGTGTTGACTCTGTTGACCTAATTCCGTAGTAGGCGAATTATTGCCGTAAAACATGACACCTTTGTCCCCTTTTACACTTTAAAAATACCCTTAGTTTTTTATCTAGTTATAGATTTTTGAAAATAGTTGTTGTGATATTGTGCAATGCTTGACTACTGTTAAAGTTTTTTTTGTTATGGTTAGGCTAGTTTACCTTTATGTGGTATGCTTAATTTGCTTTGTGGACTACGGTGCTGGTAGCATGATTAACTTGTAATTTTACTTAACTTACGGTACTAAGTTAAATGTCATTATCTAAGTTCTTAATAAAATATATCAGAAATCATATGACATCTATAGAAAAATCTGGCCATTTAAAACTTCGAAAATAACTTTTATATACGTTTTGATCTTTATGATGTGTGAAGAACGTTATCAATAAAAAGAGGTATTTGTATGAACCTGATCATAAGGTTTCGTAATTCGCGATGAAAGAGAGAGTGCCCTGCAAAGATTCCCATGGAATTGCTGACGCAATCATTGGGTTTTGCGATGCAACGCGTGAGAAAAGACGACAGCTTATGACGCAATTTGGTGCAAGACCTTAAAACCTTTAATCAGGGTATATCTTTACTAACACATACATACATACAATATAATACATAAAATTATGCCTTTTTCCATAGGGGTAGGCAGAGACGAACGCTATTTTATACGATCTTTACGAACTCCCTTGCCTCAATTACATACATCTTGTCATACAGGACCGCCGGTTATGAGTACTCCACACCTTACCTTTTTAAGAAATCGCCGATATAATCTGTGTATGTCTAATTTTTACTAATGAAGAGTAAATTGAAATAAATTTAGGTAATTTTCTTAGTAAGGATTTTGTATCGTGAATATATAAAACACACACGATTCTCAATCGGCTTAGTCATAACTTGACATAAGTGTCTGTCGGTAGTGTATAGTCATTCGTATTTTTAACATTTCTTTGTTTAATTGGTGACCCTGATAAAATCTATCGACCTTATCCAAGCTATATTCTTCTATGAGTTTTTTTACGATATTTTTATTATTACGTGATCATAATTTTTGCGTGATAGGAAAGTTTGTACAGTGCTCTTAGTGATATGATAACAGTGATTTATGATTAAGTGAAGTGAACGTGAATCATACTTTAGCACGCTAATTATATTCATTCATGGTGTAAATGTGAGGTTTTTAATATTAGGTTTTTTGTTTACAATGGCTGTTATAAAATTTTGCAAGTCATATGGGGTTGATGCTCTTCATTTTCAAAAATGTGAGTTGTTCCTTTGTTTTATTTTTGATCTGCCGTACTCGAAGGTGTTTTTATTCATAATTAGTTTGGTTCTTATTTATGTGTAGCACTGTTCTGACATGCTTTTGACCTTCCAGTGAGGTTGACGTTCCGTTTGTTTAAATATTAAATTTCGACCTAGACCTAATTTGGCCCGCTCCCTAGATGTTCAGTTGCCTTGAATATTGCAAGTAAATTCCAATAATCATATTATTGTATCATAATCCCAATGCTACGTGAGAATTCCCAGCATATTCTTCTTTCATAATTCTTCAATGAAAACACAAGTTTATGACCAACGGAAGATTTATTTTCCTGCCCTTCAACTCTTTGTTTATTGTTTCAGTACACGTTTCTCAGAAACCTGAATCAAATAAACAATTTGTTAGCTGAAATATGGAATCTTCATTCAGTTTGTCATAGAAGTGTTGTAATAAATTCTCATTCTGTTACCATGATGCATCCGGATCGGTATTCCGAGTATGCGCATGAGTCGATCTTTGTAATGAAATTTGGACGCTTTTCAAAATACAATTATTTCCTTCCGGACTTCACAGAAACGGAACATATTTTCCTTTAACAAATACACTCAGCGGCAGAAAAAGTGGCCCAAGCGCTTATCGTGAATTTGTAAACAAATAAAGTAATATATGAAAGATATATTGTTGTAAGTAGTTGCGAAGTGATCTGTTTAGTGTTATGAAGTGTTGAATTTCAGATTAATTTAAGTTACGGATGACTTTTTCTAACAATGTGTGTTAGAACTGAATTCAGTGTTGATTCGAGAGGTCAGTTGAATTCTGTATTTTGAAATATTGCTGCACGGAAACAATTTTCTTATGATTTTTATTGATTATTGGTCTATTTAGATTTTAGAAAAGATTTGAAGATGCCACTTACTGCTGAAAAAGTGGCTTAGGTGGTCTTGTTGTCCGATCAGGGCCATTACCATTGAGAGGTGGCTGCATTTTTCAATGTATCGCGTACCACTTTAAGGTCTGCGATTAGGAGGTATCGTGAGACTGGTCTCTACACGCGGCGACCAGGAATTGGACGAACACGATGTACATCCGCAAGAGATGACCGATTTGTTAACCTTGAGGTGCTGAGAAACCGCTTTCTGACAGCGTTTGAGATTCACTAGAGGCTTCAAGCGGCACGCGGAGTCATTCTTAGTGAACAGAACATGAGGCGAAGGATAAAAGAACGTAATTTACAGGCAGGAAGACCAACCCGAGTACCAGAACTTGAGAGACACCATCGAGTTACGCGATTACGATTTGCTCGTAAACATGTGAATTGGCTATCGACCAATGGAGCAAGTTCTTGTTAACCGATGAGTGCTGAGTAGCATTAAGAGCACCAAATGGTCGTGAGAGAGTGTAAAGACGCCATTAAGGACGGTTTTTTCCCAACACAACACGTCAGACGGTCAGTTACAAAGGTAGGTCTGTTATGGTATGGAGAGGTGTATGTGTGGAGGCACGTACGGAGCTTGTCATCGTAGATCAGCGCCTAACAGCAGCCGGGTACATTGAAGAAATCTTCCAAGACCATGTTGTACCACTTATGGATTTCATTGGTCGGGAGGATTAACTCTAATGCAGTTTAATGCGCGCGCTCATAGCGCCCGCGTTGTGGAATCGCACCTTGCTGATATCGGGATTCAAAAACTGGCTTAGCCTGCTCGCAGTCCAGACATCAACCCCATAGAACATGTCTGGCACATGCTAAAAAACAGTGTATGTGCACTGCCCAACCCACCAGAATCACTTGGTGAGCGAAGAACCGCTCTAGTCAGAGTGTGGGATAAAGTTCTTCAAGAAGTAATTAAAACATCCTCCAAAGCATGCCAGAATGCATGCAGGTCACCATAAATGCTAGAGGAGTTAACACGCGGTATAAACTAGATTTTTTCTTTGGTGCAGAATTAGTTTTTTGCAAAAACTTTCAATAAGCGATTTCGACAAAAGCTGTATTTTTTAATTTTTCCCATTTTTGATTGAAAATTACGACTATTTAGTGTAAATTGTAACTAAACTTGCGTATAAACTGTTTAACTAATAGTTATAGCCAAAATAATAACCATATATTGATATTCTAAAAAGTTTTATCGTAGTTTTGCTTTGGGCCACTTTTTCTGCCGCTGAGTGTATAATGTTTTGTACTTATGTTTTTGCCAACCACATTTTTATTTATGTTGTGTGTTTATATCTAAACGTGTCACGTTACTAAATGAGTACGAGGAAAGTTTATTAATTTCGTTCATGACTTATTTATTGTCTTTTTGCGACGTCACTTTTACATTGATTCAAAATGAATACCTATTTAAACAAAGTTTTAAAAGACTGGGAAATACAGAGTTATTAATTCGACAACATTATTCAAAATATATCCTTATATGGAATTAATGATTATCCTTTCGTATCTGCTAATATGACGTATACACCTGCGGGAAAAGCTGAATCACAAAGCAATCTAATTGAAGCAACGATTATACGTTGAATTATTTTGTTTTGTGCTCCTTATCATTTGAATGATACTTGAAACTGAGTTACGTTTGCAATCGTCATTTTTATACATACAATCTTATCTATTTGAGATTGTTGTGACGTACGTATGACGATGCTATGAGCACGTACGCATATCGACTTGAGGGCTTTAACGCTTTTTGTACTAATGGAATATTTTTTTTCAATTTACTTCCTGGAAATGTGACAAAGGGTTTTGTCTATTGTAGTGTTGTTCAATACCTGCTTGGTCAAATATTTTTTGTTGCTGTACGTTACTGTACCTTTGGGCCGGCACCTATTATGGGTTTCGGCAAGGAAAATTATCCTTTGGTAGGACTTTTTGACATTTCTAATCGCGTTGTACTATGCCAAGACGTAGTTTCTGTCAGTATGTGCTTGCATGTGGTGATGCGGAACGAGTCTTCTCCTTAACGATGCCGATAATGGGTGCCAGATCTTATTTGTTTCTCTCTTGACTGGAGCTAAGGTATCAATTTTGTCATATTATGTTTAATGTTATGAATTATTTCGATCATTCTGCCAACTCTCTCCCTCCTGATTAGTCATCGGAATACAAGTGATATTTGCTTTTGTTCCGCTTTCACAGCCTGATCAGCCGATGTTCCCAAAATGTATTATTTTGGAGATAAAGCATGCCTTGTTAACAACCTTTCACGCGCCTGCAGATTCAAACGGCAACTAATGATTCATAGCAACACAATAGACCGCTGCGTCACATTTGTCAGGCTTTTTCTAACGACCTGAGTAATTGTGCCGCTAGTGATAATCACAAGTAACCATACAATTTGGCGTGGAAATGCAATAAAGTTGTAAATAGCGGATCTAGATTTTTCAAAGTATCTTGTTGGCGTATGAAAACAGAACAATAAACGTTTGTTAGGTAACTAGTGCCATCTGTCAATGGCGATGCCAAGTCTGTAAACATTGGGTGGATTTAATTGCGTTAGATGCGGTACGACCTCTGTCGGTGTCAGTCGTGCGTCGGCACGCTTGTTGTCTCTTTGCAGGGTTGGCTCAAACCGTTGTTTAATTTCAAAGTTCATTTTCCTTTCCAGTACCTATTGATATTTTTTAAATAACATTACCTGCAGTATCGTTAAATGGCGTCATGATGTTGATAATTGTGAGGAAATATGTGGAATTATAATGAAATACCTACCCATCCGAATATTGTTCATTAATAATTATAAAATTACCTCTGTATCAGTCAGTTCACATAATGATAATATGCTGAGCAAGTTGCCAAATTTGATAATTATAAATTCAATGCGCAAACGCCGATTCGTAACTTTGACGTCATAAGGTGGAAAGATACTTGTAAGAAAATAAGAAAATAAAAATAGCAAGAAATAAATAATTAATGAGTGTTTTCAGCCCCCGTTGAATTTGTAGTAGATAAAATATCGTACTACTTGTTTGTGTGAATTTTAATCTTATCCTGATTGACGTTAATGACTGCTGATAATTGATTATTTCATTAATTGTTACTCAGTATCACGTGAGTGAGTTTCGTGACCGACAATGCGTCATCAAACCTTCGCATTCATGTTGATACCATAATTAGTGTAAGTTAGAAAATATATTTTTTCCAATTTTTCAATATTTTCAATCAAGTGTATCCCTTTACTGCATGAGTCCGTTAATGATAATTCGCTTTGATGTCGTATTATTTTTGAACAAAGTGTAATATAACGATTAAAACTTATTTTTTGCAATACCATATATGGGCCCACATGTGGTAGAGGGCTAAGCAGAAAATAAGAACGTAAAAACATTAATATTATCGTCATCTTACACGAGGGTGGATCTTTTTTATTATGTGGTGCTACTATTTATTAACTGTACTTACGAACAAAATTTGCTTTTTGATACACCTTTAGTATTTGGTTTTAAAGTTTGAACCCTACTTATTTACCACTAAACTGACAATATTTATTTCTATGCAAATCCCTTTTCGCCAACCCTGGTGTATAACGTTAGTAAACAGACTCACCGGTTTGCACAATCTAAGATAAAAATACATCGTCGAGTGTATTACTTGTACCAGCTTCAATCTGCCGATTGAATCATGTACTCCGTTCCTGAATCATTGAATTGTTCGATGTTTTTGAAAGAAACTATTTATGTTGTAGAGTCGTTTTGTTTTGCCGTTTGTGGGATAATTCCAGCTGATACAGTCAGTTTTTAATGTATCCATGTAAATTGCAATAGTTAATTTTTAAAAAATTAAATGTTAGCCTGTAATGGCCAATGTAACCTGCGCCGAAAACTCAGGCATTCCAAGGAACAATGCGTGTTTCGTTAATTCCCGTATCCTATTTTATAATAAGCTAAATATATTACTATGTCTAATGTCTCTGAAAAATTAAGTACTCACAGTCAGTTGCGTTTTTGGTAAAGTCTGGAAAGTTGCTATTTATGCCAAGCATTTCCCGGTTTCGTCATACATGAAAGAGTTTCCGATTATTATTAAGGTTATACAAGGCAATAAAAATATGGGGGTGGCTGGACGTAAACAAAATAATTTCTGGAAATTATACTTTTAAAGGCTAGGCTTAAAAATATTTCCCATAATAATAATAGTCCGCTCAAAAAAGCAAGTGTAGAGTGCGTGAGAGGGATCCTAAGAAATTTCTTCAGAAATTGGTTCAGGATGCTTAGAGAATAAACATACTAAAAATCCCCGCCTCTAAGGGTGGCGTCGGAGTGGGGGGAGGGGGTTAAAGTTCCCATTTTTTTAGTTTTTCACTAATATCTTTAAAACGGTTCGTCGTAGAGAAAAAGTGTCTTCTACATAATGAAAGATGATAAAATTGTCTACAACTTTTGTTTACACACTTAATCGAAATTCTCATCAGTTTTCGAGCATCGCGCTCCGAAATAGTTAAAATGAATGTTTTTCAGATCATGAGTAAGTGTCATAAATGCGAAACTTTGCTTTCGCTTAACTTCGGAACTAAATGACCTACAGACTTGAAATTTTGGATTTTTATTATGTGGTTATTGCTTACTGGATAACTTAATTTTCAGCGTTCTGGTCTTATCCAGACGTTGTGAAATATGAGCCTGAAAATGCAGCGAAATATTTTTCAGCGTGGCCCCTATTTGAGGATCTTCTCTTATCTTCTTCTATCTTATCTTTCTTAGGATCCCTCTCACGCACTCTACACCCGCTTTTGGAGTATTCTTTAAGCGGACTATAAATGATAACAATTCCAAAGTGTCCATATTCACTGTTAACATCGCGTATTTATTAACAGTAAAAGTAACTATCGTTTTAAAAATAGTACAATTACGTAACACCTATTATGGTCGCGTTTCCCTTGTGCACCGTAATCGGTAAAATAATTAGTAATTTGCGCATTACGATAAGAGACTTGTGCTTGTTTAGTAACAATATAGAATAAACATGTGGTTGGCGTAGAAAAATTGTGTTCTGTGTTTTTAAATGTGGTTTTGTAACAAAGTTTAATATCGTACGAGTTTTTTCAAAAAGAGATACAATTTTTCTATGTTTTAATCCAAGTTAGGAACCATCTCCTTGTCGGGTTTTCATTGCGATCAATTTAGTAGTTGTGTGTCGTTTACACACATATGATCCAGTCGATGAAATCCGCTGGCGTGAATGAGTATTTCGGAATAATATAGGTACCTAATTGTATTATTTATGCTATTGAGGAATGATGACCTTTGAAAAATATTTTCATTAAGGCTTAATATAGTCATAGAGACATGAAAGTAGATATTACAAGGCATATAATGTACATAATAATAAGTTTTAAATAAACCGACTTACATTTCTATATTAGTTTCTACATGATTACTCTATAAATAAGTACAGCTGCATTACATAAACAATCAAGATAACACAATGCGGTTATAAAATATAGGTATATTATTTATATTGCCATTAAATATATCGACGATATATTTATTGAAAAATTTGTTACTATTTAAAATACCAGTGCCACAGTTGTTAGTCCAAAAGTTTATAACTAATTAATAAATGCTAAAATATATTGCTATTTTATCTCATGATCTCTAACCTACGGTTTCTGAGGTACATTTAGCGGTAGTTTATCTATTCAATAGCATTTAAACTCATATAAATAAACGCTATTGAATAGATAAACTACCGCTAGATGTACTCAATAACCGGGGGTAAAGGACAGAGCCGCGAATTATACATTAGGCAGTCATATATCTAGATATTGTTCATTTTAATTGCATTATTTATAGTTTCCTGGGAGTCTTCCTCTTTCAGTACTCTTTTTTGAGCTAACGGTGGTATTATATTCCGTAAAGCTTCAGGTACGGAAACTGTAGGTGTTGCCGGAGGAATAATCCGTTTGCTCACCGTTAAAAACCTTACACTACAATATTCCCACGATTACCTTTCACTTTAACATAAAATAAACATCACACATACAATAGTTTTCGCGTTTTGACTACATTTTGTAACACTGCGCAACGTTGTCGCTACGCCAATTTGCATAGCTGCATGAACATTTGCATGCAACCATTGTTTTCATATCACTTTATTTTATATCTCATATTCTTACAATAGTAACACATATAATAAACCAATAAATATGCTTTTAACTACACATTGATCGGTAAACAATAAATACACTGTGAATTAAGATTTATGCAACCCGAAGACAATGTTTCGACAATGCTTGATTAAATATATGATTTATTATTAAAACGTCTTTGCACACTATAATATTTTTGCTTATCTCTAACCACAGGTAATGATTTTTAGGTTCAAAAAAGTAACGCATATATAAGAGCGTCTATTACACGCCGGAGTCACCTAAACCCGTCTACTCGGCATAAAATTAATTTTACATCTTTAAACCTCTTAGCGAAATGAAACTCGGGGGAATCTCCTCAAAACCATTGAGCCGCTTTGATTGAACATTTTTCCACAGTCAGCTCTGCAAAGATTAAAAGATTTTTACCTTAACACGACTCTGTGGTTTTCAATATTTAGCCCCTGGCTTTCAATATTAAAATGAAAATCGTATTCCGTTTATTTTTTTTGGGAAATATTTTCCACAAATTATTCGGGATTGGATTTGCTTTTGGGCTTTTGAAGTCGTATTTTTATCAAAGAAAATTATACTTTACATAGTAACTAGGTACCTAAATAGGTATATAAAGAAGTAGATCTATTAGAATAGATAATACTGTCGCGATCTAAAATTAAACTATAGGTAATTATCGGCATTATCTAAATACAATTGGGAAAACCATCACACATTTTTATTTATGTCTTACTACCTGTCTGGTAGTCATATAGCAATAAAAGGTTTTACCGTAATGTTAAAGTATTCATTTCCTCTTTATATTTTTCTACCCACTACATCTACATCTTCAATTTGATGGGTCTTCTGCTGTCTTATTCGATTTGGTCTCGCTTCATTTCTTCTTTATTCATTAGAAAACAAAATAAGCTAACAGTTTGACACCAAGGTGGTTACAGGCGATGCTATTTTAAACTAGGTACTATGCACTTCTTTTAAATTTAAGAATTAAAATAATATAAATAAACTCTTTGGAATAAATTTAATAATTTTGAATAGCAAAAATGTAAATAATACTACAGCTTAAAGCAAAGTGATCACTAGGATGCGATTGTTGACGTAATTAAACGTACGGATAAGCATTAAACGGTGTAAACAAATACTAGGTTTCTGATAAAATCCTTATATAATAGCAACAAAGTACCAACAGAACTATGATAAATATGGATCATTTGGCGAAACTAGTATCGGCTTATTTGATAAATAAACTTTAAAAGATTAGATTTCTTGTACGGTATTTGTAATAGAACTAAATTTTGTTTACCAGTGAAAGGTTAAATTACAATCATCAAGTTTTGCTCCAAAATCTATCCTCTAGTCATTCAAATCTTTAACGCTTACATTCTTGTTAAGTATACTTTAATATCAAATCAGTAAGAATTTTGTTCGCATCAAAACAAACTGGTCAAAGTCCACCTTTCGGAAATGAGTGAAAAAATGTGAACACTTATCGATCTAATTTCAATTTAGTATCTGTCATTTTCTGTGGTAAAAAATACCGAAGAATTTATTGAGAACCTTCTCCTTTTTAATTAATAAAAAAATAAAAGAATTAGCCTTCTGACGTAATAGCAAAAACACGTGGAGTCAATTAAATAATTGTTACACGCACGTGTCTTTCACAAACACTCTAATAGTCCTTCAAATATAATAGTATATTTTTTACTAACATTTCGTGTGTCTATCACGGCGTTCGGCCGGCGACTGCAGACGTAGATAACCTCGTCTTATCATACTTGTTTACTTAACACTTACTTTGTCGCAGCTTGGTATAAAAGACCCGAGCTACAAAAATTTACTATGACGTGTGTATAATTCAAGATATTTAGAAAGTCACAGGTCGGTATCATTATACTTCACGTAGTACGTTAATCAATCGAAGATTTGTAATTAGGGGCACTCTATCAATATAAATATCATACGTAGTAATCATTGTTTTTAATAAGTTATTTATCTCTGGAATTAATTAGTGATTAGTTCTCATCGGAAAATTACATTATTGTTGTTAAGATCAGTCACTTTTAAAATCCAGAAAATAATCGAGAAACCATCATGGGAAGCGGTTATTTATAATTTGATAAAAATAAAATCGCTACTGAACTGTTCAACTTTTCTGTCATGCAAAGGTCATGGTTTTGATGTCACAAATGAATGAATGGAGCAGCAACAAAATAGAGTTGGAAACTCACTGGTGACCTCGTGCGTAGTACAATGTTAGACGACGATTGATGCGTGTTTTGCAACATTGAATAACGAGCTAAAACAATTACCTACTATTATTGTAAAACTGCTTATTTACAAACCAACATTCCCTATTTCTGGTACTTGGCTATAAAATAAAATAAAAATGTACCTACCCTATGTTTGAACAAGGATTTTTATTATACATACGTAAGAACATAAAGTCACGCCTTTTCCCCATAGGGGTAGGCAGAGATCAAAGAATGCCACTTGGTAAAATCCTTACATTATACCTTACGTCTTAAATTATCTCTACGTTACTTTTGATTAAAATCGATTCAGCAGTTTAGCTATTAAAGCGTAACAAACAAACAGACTCGCATTTATAGTATCAGTGTGGATTTTCCTGACCAAAGATAATGTGCTATCTTATCCCTAGATACTTATCTCGTTACGCATAAAACATGTTTTCAACTGTATTGTAACTATAAGTTGCATACGAATTTCAAAAATGATGCAACATGGACACCTTTATGGTAATCTTTCTGTCAAGTTGGTTGGTGAATAGATTTTTGTTCTATACACCTTGGGGGTATATGAACTTTTTGTTTGACAAATATTTGTCCCAGTACTTCTTGTTTTTTTGGCCATCCTTCAATGTCTGTAATGATTACTACTAAATAGTAATGTTGTGAAGCCAGGTAGTTAAACGTGAAAACATTCTTAAGTTTGTGATTTATGTTGTAATATTTATCTCAACAACGCATTCAAAACAACAAATTAGTACCATTCGCTTTCAGCTATGATTATATTTTACCTCAAGCAATAAAAAAGAATCACAGTCGTAATGTTTAAATCCGTAGTAGCAACGGAATAACAAATAAAATGAAGTTATCAATGGCTATTTCAAGAGTCTGATGGATAATCGATAGTCGTACATTTTTAATCCCGTGCCATTGCCCCTTTAGCGGGGTGCATGTCCATTTGAACTTGTAAATCATCGATCTAGTAGCGTTAGTCATGTAAACCTGGCTAATTACTCACGAACACTGTCAACAATTACAAACATATGTTTCAACGAAGGGCGTAGTTCACGTGTTTGAACATTTTATTCGCTTTTCGCTCTCAACCTACGATTACGTATGCAATACGAAAATTTCGTTTTATTGGCTCACAGCCAAAACGTTGCGTTTTGCTTTGATTCTGTAACTATTTATACAACTGTTCATGCCGTTATCGTGTGATATCTACGTCTTGTTTACTTGACGTATGTACTTAGGTTTTGAAAAATTTTCTTTAACATCATATTCTAAGATGATAAATTAAGATTAGGGATCATGCAAACAAACAACTCGCCGATAACTTACGTCAGAACAGAGGTTAATTACGTCACGAACTATTTTTGCACTTTGATCGCAAATATATCGAGTATCATAGTTGTTAAATTAATTGGTTATCGAGGTAGTAAGTAAGGGCTAAGTGTGCGGTTTAGTGCTGGTCTGTTCGACCGACGCGCGCGTCACACGGTCAAATAAACAATCGAAGTGTGACAGTGTTGGGGCGCGCTATCGCATTTTCCTGAGGCTCGCGAGCTTGCGCTGCGGCGGGCGGCAGTGCCGCCGGCGCGCGCGCACCGAAAGCATGTGCCCCGCGCCAACAGTGCGATGTACATAGAACCGGCCGCGTTCCGCGCACCCAGCGCGGAGTCCCTCGCAGTCTCCGATCCCTCAACGCCTATCTGGACGCAGTGCTTACCTTCTCCGTTATTCGCAGGCAAGAAAGCGCCACTCAAAACATTCGAAGAGATCCAGCCACTGATCCAACAGGCTCGCAAGCGGGAGCTGAAACTGCTCATCAGAGAGAACTCGTGGCCCATCAACAGCCCCGTCCGCGCCTCCCTCTGGCCGGCCCTCTGCCGGCAGCATCAACATGGAAAGTCTATGCTCGACGGATTCTACTGGGACATGGTTACACAGGTCAGTGATCTTTGAAATTACGCAACGCGACAGCAGCGATAGGTTTTTTCCCCAAGGTGTGCGAGTAACTCGTTTGGCACATAAAGAAATTCGTGCTGAACTCGCAAGGTAACGCTACAGAGAGCGTTATCTCGCGAAACCGGCGAGCACTTAATATTTCCAAGGTCATGTCTATTTACTTTGCACAATGCCGCCTAAATGTTTGTAAGATATCGCGCCCCCAGATAAGAAGCCGACGTCCCCGTCAAGGTTTCACAAATTTCGGTCCTTTTTTATTCGAATGCTCTCTCTAGATTTAGCAACAAGTTAGCTAGACGCGTTCGAAATTCAAGTCACGTGTCCGTTTGTTGACCACAAACGCACACACACAAGCGCGACTTGTCCTTGTGACTGAAATGTACGCAAAGTTGTCAATAAAAAAATCAATCTAGCGAACGAGGTTGAATATTGAAGTCATGTGGAAACCCACGTACGCGTGTGTTGTGCGAGATTTCATTTTAGTCGGATAGTCGTGTCATTCAGCCAGCGGGTCCTTGTGTACGACATCAACGTGCGCGCGCGCATCCTCGCGTCACAATGGGAGCGGCTCGCGCATCTTAATTAACCGCCGGCGGCTTAACAATGGCAGACTAATTATACGACAGGTGGCTGTATCTAATGAATACAAGTACCGTGAATTTATGGGTTTATTGTATTTACCATGTTGCTACATTTGCTGTAGAGTGGACTTTAAATAAAAACACGTACCTATTTTTGGATAATGTATTCGGGGGAAAATTTGGTGCGATGTTTGTGTACGAAATGCATAAACGGTGTCGTTATTGTAAGCGAGAGATTGGCACGGTGTCAACGCGGCCCGCTCACCTTGCTGCGCTCGCGCACGCTCCCTAACCCACATATGCACAACACGCATATATGGACGCACTTAACGATTACATTGTAAGAGCTTTCCAGATTGCCCGACTTTATCGTGCTGTGTTTATCATAACTCTTGTATAGAATTCTAATTTAAAACATGGATTTATATTCAGGTTATTGTATGATTCGTACTATAAAAACTATTTGCAAGTATTCATTTGGTATAAACATCCGAGACCCTCCGTCCTTATCTAAACTGCAAGAGAGAAAGGGACAAAAATTAGCTTTAAAATTATTCAAGCGTTTATAAATTAAGATAGTAGATCTCAAAAGGCGTGTCATAAAAACCTGTATCTTTCGTCAACTCTGTAAGTAAACGTGTTTGTAGGAATTTATTTCTTAATCTGCATTACCAGTGTTATCGGCCTTATCACTGTAATACAACTAAGAGGATGGGCATTGACGTTTATCAGTGCAATAATATAATCGTGTTTGATATCAGACCGACCGGCTTGAATCTTATTCTGTGTTTTAATATGACTAATCCTTTAACTGAGACATTCTTACCGACATTAATTGCGGTAATCTTTTGTTTCCATGTAAATATTGTTAAACTATAATTATTTTCTATAAGATAAAATAATAGAAGCCAGTTTCTCTCTCTCTCAGCTTCTAAAAAAGTTATCAGAAAGCCCATCTGCTAGATAAAGTGGCAGGAAATGTATAAAAAAACAAGTGTCGATATTTATTATCTGTTTAGCTATCTGAAAATTACTCACAAGTGGTATAACGGGACGTAAGAATAAGAAATTACTGACTAAAAAATGATTATTATTGATATATTTCAAACCACAGCCTAGTTACACTTTCAAAATACATTCATTATTTAAACAACGATAACTATAAATAATTCACGTAGGTAATAATCATTCTTATATTTACAATTGTCCGTCGGCGGGGGACTATAAACGGTATCTAAACATTTATCTGATTACCCACCCGTTTATTGTTCGTGTCATCAAAGACAAAACAATCCACAATAAGTAGATAATGACTGACACAATGTTTACTTGTACTTTGTAATGTAAAAAATAATCGCTGAATAATAACAACCTGTATATTTGTTTTATGTACAGGTAGTGGCTATTTTAGAGCGAAGATAAAATTACTGGTAATTCGCTTTTATATTGACTTATAACCTATAAATGTAAAGTAAATAAAATAGATTTTTTGGTGCTCTCTCATAAGTTCTAAATAAATTATTGAGCGCTTAAAATACTGTTTTTCTCATGGGTCAATGTCGGGTAAAATAAATGCCATCAAAAACATTCTGTAAAAACCTCAAGTCTCGCCGTAAAAAGTTGTGAGATCTATATAATACCAAGTCGATTAATCTATGTAGTCTCTACTTAAAGGACCTTCTGTCTTAAGTTATTACGTAGGTACATATGTTATTATCATGCCAATTAAAAAAAAAATACCTCTAAAACAAATAGACCGACCTGGCCATCGCATGATTTGATTATTAGTATGTATCCACACTACACAGCACGACGAGAAGTTAATGCTCCTGAAATGTTAATGGCGAATTTGTGTTTTCTAGCGATGACCAAGTCGATCTATTTGTTTTAAAGGTATTTTTTTTTAAATTGGCATGATAATAACATAATATGTACCTACGTAATAACTTAAGACAGAAGGTCCTTTAAGTAGAGACTAAATAGATTAATCGACTTGGTATTATATAGATCTCACAACTTTTTACGGCGAGACTTGAGGTTTTTACAGAATGTTTTTGATGGCATCTCACTTCTTTTTGTAGAGCGAACATTAGTCCAATTTGTATGGAAAGACGTTTTTTTTTTCATAATTCAACATATTTTCTTATGGGAATGTTGTTCAGTTTCATGGGCTAAACACCCTTACCCACCCTATACCCCCTCCCGTTATGCTTCATATAGTAGGTACCTATTTACACCTATTTATTTTATTTTCTACAGTAATAATAATTCATTAACTGCAAATGTAACCTTGTAATCTTATACATTTATATGGGATTACAAAGTTATTGTTGCAGTTGGTGTATTTAGAAAACTGGACCGAAATTAGAAAATATTAAATTTTTCCCATGATTAAGACACTAAACCCTATTTGTATTCTAAATTTTAAGCTTCTAAGTCTGCTAAAAGTACCTTAGACTTTTGATGATCGGTGAGTCAGTGAGTCAGTGAATCAGTGAGTGACAAAATTCAAAATTTTATCAAGTTGTCATTCTTAAACTACTGGTTCAAATTGACTGAAATTTTAAATATACCGTGTTTATACAATGACTGATTAGTCGCTGGAAATCCAGGCTTGTTGTTTTATCCACAACGAAATTATAGGGGTGTCAAAAATAGCCCGAATTGCTTCGAGAAAAGGATGTTACGGCCGTGCCGCTTTTTTTTTGCTCGACTTGCGGGGGCACTTCCGTGCCCCCAGATTGACAAATGTATGGAAGCGAACGTCAAAATTTCACCGATAAGCTAATTCTGTTTATTCGGTGGTGGTGAAATCTGGCCGGAGTAACTGTTCCCTACAGTTCCGGATTAAATGTTTCGTGTATTTCAGAGAGTTTTATATAAACATGTTTGAATGTATTGACAGGAGCTTGTGTAAAGATAGTATGTTATGGTTTTAATAGATGCTTGTCGAATTGATCGAAAGAGCTTTAACAGTCAGTTGCGCCGGATTTATCTGATCCAAATTGGAGTCCGAGTCTCTTGATAAACATAGATTTTCTTGTTTTTTTTAACACACGTGCCACAAATTATTCGGCAAATAAATAAGAAGATTTTTTTTTCTAAATCTGCATTAATTAATTAGCTTTTTACAAATTATCTTTCTTTTGTGTGGTATTAAACTGTGGTTGATATTAATCTTTTTTGGTCCAAAAACATTAACTGGAGAATACAAAGAACTTTTCATTTACCTCTTTAAAGAGTTTTCAAGTCCTTAATAAAATATGTAAAAATAAGCGATGGGTAATTTTTGTACATAAATTGTCCGAATTTTGATCGGAGATGTATGTTTTCAATGTTTCTCCGATGCAAGTGAGTCACCGGGACGCGGCACGTGCCACCCAAGGTCGGGGCGACATGGAGCCAAATATTCCGGTTTTCTCAGAAGCTACCGGGAAGGAATTCCTCACTGAGTGTACCTAATGTGTTATCACATTCGGGAATGTGTGATTGGATGTTTGAGGGATTGGTCACGCTTTCTCGAATCAATTCGTGACTGGTGTAGTATTAATTTGTGGTACTACTATCATAGATATTTGAGCTACTTCTTCATCGTAGTCTAGAGTATAAATTCCGAAACTTCTTTTGACAAATAAAACTGTTAATTATTAATTATTGAAAGTTTCCTGCCTTTTCCTTACATTTTGCTTCTGGACTGTAGTTTGGTAAAACCCAAACCGTCCATGTTTTTTTTGAGCCTGGCTTCCTGTCAGTCGTTTTATGAATAAGCATGTCAACCTTGCTTAGTAACGGTCTGAACTCAAATACGTTTTAGTCTGGAGCTAAAGCCATTCACAATAGCTTCAAGGAACACCATACATCAATGAGGTTGGGTGTGTTCAGTGCAGCCGCACCCTAGCTCCTAAGGTTTGTTTGTATTTGCTAGTTATTGGAAAATTCCTAGCATTGGACCTAGGCGTATCTATAGGTAAATGTTGATTAGTTGCGACGTTCCTTCAGACATACATTCATTGCTCTTTTTAGTCAGTTCAGAATTTAGAATCTGCAGATTTAGGCTCTCGATATATTCCCCGTAGTTTTCTTTAATTGATCATAAGATAATATCAGGCAGCCTTTATTTCCTACGCACACAAAGGAACGCCTTTTTTCCATAGGGGTAAGGAGAGACAAAAGAACTCTACTTGGTATAATCCTTAAAAACTTCCCTTGCCACATTCACATCCATACATCTTATCATACAGGACTACCAGTTACGCACTACGCAAGTTTTTCTTCAATTGTAGGTTATTTTTTATATGATATACATTTATAAAACGATTCGTCATAATCCCAGGCACTGACTACAATAGAATGAGTGTACAATTGTACATATAAACATTGTATTGGTGTAAACCGTCTGCGGTCGTATTACTGTTACTAAAGAATACTTCTTCACCGCAAATCTTGCCTCCGTCTCGCTACCTATGGGTACTGGCAGACAGAGTGTCTTGTACTTTTGTATTACGTTCTTACTTGATGGATTTCATTGATACATGATTTTAGTTATCAATCAAATTAAAATTATTTGGTGCTCTTTATGTGAAATGAGCTAATTAAAAAAGCCGTGGGTCTTTCATGCTATGATTTTTCATTATTATGATAAGTACTGTCTTTATTAAAATAAACTTATTTGAAAAAACACTTATTTCTATGCGCGAATATAAATGGTATACAGATAAGATTCTCATTAACTAGACAATCTTTGATCATCACAAAAAGCTACGACGAGAATAAAACTATCGTAACAAAGTCAGATATTCGATTGATCTCAATAAAACTATCTGGTACACATAAATTCCGTCCCTTTACAGTAACGCGAGCGTTGGCATCCGTGAAATTCGCGTGAGGGTCGCACAGAGGAACTCGTGGAGTGAACTCTGGTGCAGTGCCAACGACACTCGCGCCTTGACCTCGCGATCCGTCACACGCTGACACTCACCGATAACGGTGGATTTCACACTACTGTTTGTCATACGTTGTAGGACGGGGAAAGCTGACGAAAGTGTTAGCCGACGGATTACATGACCTACCCCCGGTTTCTGAGTACATTTAACGGTAGTTTATCTATTCAATAGCGTTTTTTAATATGAGTTTTGACATTATTGAATAGATAAACTACCGCTAAATGTACATCAGAAACCGGGGGCTAGACATTCATACCAGTTATACACGAACAAACTGTATTAAAACGATTAACTAATTTCTTCTTCCCTTTTCTATTCTCTAATTACCCATTCGCCTTTTATTTTCTCGCTTCGCTGAGTTTGCTTTGTCGCTTTGTTTCGACGAACCCTCGACGTTTTGTTCGCTAAGTGCCTATTTAACAAATTAAATTCGACCTGTAGAGTCGTCTAGTACTCTAAACAGAACGCTACTCAGACGTCCCGCGTCATACTGTAATCTCATTAGGCGAAATCCGATTATGGAGGACGAAAGTCGCTCTGCTATTTCATATTAAAATACGACTCTAATTAAATCTCTTGAGGGACTTTTGCCCTTTACATATTTGGGCAAACAGCAATGTTGATTCAGGGAAATTTCTTAACAAGTTTAAGGGATTATCCTCTCTTTCAGAGTTTGACTTGGTAATGTTTAAGTATAATCTTAATAAAGTACCTACCTTTAAAAATGGTAATAAGTTTATTTCGGCAAGCAGTTCTTCTAGGCAATGTTGCATTACATTGATTGAACTGTAAACAAGTTGCTAGGCGAATTAAAAGTCGTATCAATTTCAAAGAGGCGATTATGCAATTGTATGCAATTAATTAACACTGTTTAATCTCAATCAATCAACCAATATTCGATATCACTCGATATTCTGTAATGAGCTAATCAGAAAGGTAATTTTCCAATAATATTTGCGAGTGTTTTGATAAAAGTAATTACCTATGGCTGCGCCGGCGCAGACCTAGCACAACTTCGTGACTGCTGGTCAGACCGACGCTGCATCACGCGCAGTGAAACGGTTGATTAATGACTACTGATAACGCGAAGGAGGTGTGTCCAAACCATTAACTCTACTACTACGCATATTTATTTCCATCGCCGTGAAGTTTATTCGGTACGCAAATATGCAAGTTTTTTCTTTATACGTGCCATAAAACCACTTATCTACCTCATATTTGTAGAACAGATAACAGTTTTGCAGTTTTAGTGCACATGTTATACTTTTTATCCTTAATTAGTGTCGCGTCTATAAAATTCGCGATAACTTTCCACGTTATTCGCGTTCGTCGATGGTCGTTAAAATTCCAAACTTTGATTTAATGTGACATAAAAATCATATCATCGGGATAATTGATATACTAACATAGGTAAAGCTGTGAGCGCTATGGCGGCGAGCCAACTCTCGAAATAGACAAGCACCATTCTGTTTTTCTCACCTTCTGCTACTTGCATTGTGGTCACGTGAATGAAACATCAATATTTTATTTAACTTTATATAACTGATGTATTTTCAATATGAGCTCATGTTTATTAGTACTGCTTAGGAAAGAGTCTTAACGATTGCAAGTAATGCGTCGATAGCGTTTGTGTTGCGTTAGCAATAAAAATAGACAGATTTATGATGATTTTTTCGAAGTTTTATTTATTGTATTATTTACAAATAAATAGCTACTTTCTACCTGTTCCGATAAGTATTAGTTCAAAAGCATTACAGATCGGACATACGATATACATTCCCAAAAAGTAAACACTAAAAATTCTCCGCCTCTAAATCTGTTCTCTCACTTCCCAATCGGTGCGTGTTTTTTATCAATTTCCTTTACGGAACACTAATCGTCTCATTACAAACAAACACACTTGATTCAGCAAAAAAGGCACAAAACATGTGACATTCAATTGCATTACACGCTCTGAGTAGCACGTCCTTGTGGGTCAGCTGATCTGGTCGATAGAGCAGTGAAATTGCTGGTTATGACTAAACAGAATGCTGACCACAGGAAGTAAGCCGCCAGACAGTATTTCCTGCACCTTAAAGACGTATACGGTGAAGAAACCTTGGATTTTTGTTAAGATAAGCAATTTCTGGTGTTGTTTACGATGGGTAATTTCGGGTGCCAATTCTGCCTAGGGTTTTTGCGATTGACGGTTGGTATTATGCTTTCCATTACATGATTTATGTTACTTGTATAAGGTATAATTATTGAAAATTTAATTTTTTTATCTGTAGCGACTTTTATCTGTAAAGAGAAGATATCTTAAAATTAAAATTATAATTAACTAGAGCACCCGGTAGACATTTTTCTGCCGGAAATTGCGAACCTCGAGAGCCATATTTTTTCCGACATCTACAATAATCATCTTCGTATTTAAACCAATATAGAAAATTCCGTCACTTGGGATTGAGGGTTAGATTTTATTTGTATTTTAGGAATTCAATTGAACACCTTAAAATTTGTATATTTTGGTGATTTTATCAATCGAAAACAAGTCTTGAGGGATGAAAATCCCCACGATTGGGTTACATAATTGATGACCTTCTCCTCGTCTTTGACCTTTATAAAGTTGACCATGAATCATGAGACCGACGGTAACTACCCTCAATATCAGACGATCTGATACGAAAGGTATTTTAAACGTTTAATAAAATTTTCAATTTGTGCAACGTCTATTGTTACAACGCAGAAAAACAATTTATTTAACGTGTTATGTCATTTACGATAGCTTTTTAATAGAAATGCTATTTCGAAAATAAATGGGCATAATATTGCAAATAAAACAGATGAACATTTTAGAGAAATCTCATTTGAAAGTACATCAAACGAAACGATTATTAAGTAAAGAAATTTAAGGTCTTCAGGAAAAAGTTTCAGGTACCGGATAAATAGCTCTTAATTTTTTGTACATCTGTAGTACACAAAAAATTTGAAATGGGGAATTGTTCTTAATTCTGTAATGAGCGTTATTAGTGCTATCGACAGTTGCTGGATAGTTTCATAGCAGACAGCCACATCAGTATTTAATATCGACACGAATTCATTTATCGTAATAGAATCAGTAGTACCTCCACTACCGTCGTTTATACTGCACATTAATAATATAGGTAGATGTACCATCATTAACATTAATACAATCTACAAGTGTGTTATTAGTATACAGTAATAAAGTAGTATTATCGATGAAAATGATAACGTATCTATTGAAGATCATGCAGTCTGCTAATTAGAAATGGAAGTGACTGACTTTCAAACATCGTGACCGGTTTTCTTTGTTTTGCCAGTTGACAGAGTTATATGCAGTTTGATGATAGAAATAAGAAAAAATTGAGATCAAGAATATATACCCCACATTGATGTTAATACCAGAATTCCATTCAGCTTCAAACATTTTTAGTCAACTAGTAAAACTTTACTGAAAATCGATTTTTTTTTCAGTCTTAAGTTGGCTCGGATTTTCGTCACTACACTTTTTCTCTTTAATTCATACGCACTTTTATATCAAGAAATTGCTTTAGACTTGCTTTCGAAACAGACAGAAACACAGCACTCAACATGCCTTCAAAAATTTTAATTACAACCATTTTAGTTCCAAACCACGAACTAGTTTAAGCAATCGCCCATATTGAACCAATATTAGGCTTAAAGGAAACGCTACTGGAATTTAATCAGCAGCTAACGAGTGCAGGACCACATCGATCGACATGATTCGAATGCGCCAAACCGCAGCTAATCGAGTTTGCGCAATTGCTTCCAATTAAAACCTAGACTCGATCACATGGACGCTAAATAGCATGGCAACCGAGTTAAAAGCTTTCAATTCTTTGATCGTATCTTTAAAATAAACTACGTGATATACACTCATTTTAAGATCGGTGACCGTTTTGGAACCTTCTCCAAGCGCTCAATTTAGAGGTTCAGGTCAGTTAATTACTTGTTCCCAAGCATCGTTTGCTCGTTCGCTATAATATGTCTCCTATTTAGGCGTGTGTTAAAGGAGTTTATTAAAATTTTGTCGCCCCGACCCCCGTCTAATTGTTTGCTGCTGGCTTCTGTTTTCTTTCACGTAACACGAAGCTTTATAGCTCCAACCTGGTACAATTTTCTTCCATTTATTCAACACGACACACCAATTTAGCTTTTCTTTTTTTCTTTTAATTCGAATGCCTATTTTCTTTAATTCCTTTGTCGTTTTTTTAGTGTTTCTTTTGCTGTATCCAAGTGAACTGGAAACAGACATTTCTCGTTACGTTTTAATGAAAAGAATGTAAATTTGGCCTCGCGTTCCTTGTTATTTCATCTCATTATGTGAATAGTTGGTTACTCTGTCTGTATTAGATAAACATGTTTTTCCTTATTTTCGTCTCGTTTCTTTGACATTATGTTAACAAGATCTTTTTTGTAACGTTTCTTTCATCCAAGGTTTGGTATTTTAGGCCAGACTGTAATTGACAAAGTTTCTTTTGAAGGCTTTTCTTAGGCAGTCTTATTAGTCTTATTGCGAAAACATTGCCTTAGTTAGCATTCCCTATTCTATTCTATTTTATATTTTTATTGATGTATTTTTAATCGTAGAATAAGCCTACCATTACTACTTATTCCCACGTAATATCTAAATTCCAATACTAATAACATACTATCGTTACTAAAAATCATTCGCGCCTGTCGTTAAAACCCGCACAAATTTCCTCACAGACGATTTTATCACCGATTAACAGTATTAAATGTGATAAATAGTATCAAATATTAATAGTATCCTATAAATACGCTTGTCGTCCACCAGTCTAGTGTAATAACGCCGATTGCCAAATCTGTAACGTGTTATGTCTCTCGTCAAGCGTGTGGGAGTGAACGCTATTTGAATTATGATTGAAATTGATGGACCTGATTGAATAGACACAGATTTTTATATAGATAGAATTGATCTTTTATTGAAACCATTTCGGGACGTATTTAACTTGTCTCTTGGAATAAATAGAATTATTCAGTATGAAACTGAAGTTTTAGTTACTGATGTCTAATAAGCAGGATTTAAAATCAATGTATACAAGAGTGTCCTAAAATTCACTAATGCCAATACATATTAGTCCAGTACATAAGTCTTCCAGAAAATGTAGTATGTGCACTAAAATATCTGCATTCAGGACGAATTGCAATTCCTATAACCCGCAAGGTATTGTTCGCTATAGATCACCATTATAGCATGCTCGTAACAATATCTTATTTTTATTCTTCAATACATTTTCTTTTATGGCGTAGTCTATAGTGGAAAACGCTCATAATTACCCCGCTCATTTCACGTATATTTATTCACGTGACTTCTCAATCACACACATTAGCACTAAAATTAATTAATTGACACTCCACGGACCGGAATAGCCTCCATTATGAGCATCAATTTAAAATCCATTACTCTCAACGCTTCGTACCAATTTAATTATCTTTTAAAATATCGCCCATTATTACTGCGGATAAAAGAGTTTGCCGGGAGTTCCAGCCTATTGTTTTTTCAACTCTTTTGTTTTGCTATAAAATAAGTATTTATTTAAAACAGAAGGGTAGACAAAAGACAGTAATGGATAGGAGTAATATTGTATAATGAAAGTTGTATTTTTTTTAACCCGTTACTGTCCCACTGCTGGGCAAGGGTCTCCCTCCCAAACGAGGGAGAAGTTAGGCCTTGAATCCACCATACCGGATTGAGAAATTTGTAACATCAAGAAATGTATAAAACAACATTTAGGCGTGCAAGGTTTCATCACGATGTTTTCCTTCACCGTTAGAGCAAGTGATGATTATTTCTAATACACTCATGATTTAATACGAAATAGTCTATCCTCGTTTATTTCGTCATAACTTTTTCGTTCATGTCCCTAGAAAAACGTTCGTTAGGTAATTCCGAACACCAAATGCAGGCTGAGCAAAAAATGCCTTTAGTATTCTTGCATCATATGAAACTGTAGAATATATTGGTTTAAATGTGCTTATGTACCGTTTCTTAAAAATATTGTTCTTATTAGGTTTGGGGTTTACCCACGAAATTATAAAAAATACGTTGATGAAAACTTGTTTTTCTTGACTTCGTTATATTATCATGTATTTTCATTGACAAAATATCTATTGTGAACAGAACTTTCGGATTTGAAAATTGTATATATCATATCATAAATATCATAAATAATATATATTGTCCTTTTTTCTTCGTTATAATAGAGTAACTAAGGAAACGAATGTATGAATAATCCCGATTAATCATTTAAGTAGAGATAATAACACGTAATTAAAGAACCATATTCCTCGTCATATATAAATAACTACAGCTCAAGTTCGCTTACAAATGAATATAAAAAGAAACAGCTAGACCATAGTAGACGACCTAACCCAATTCCGTTTTTCTAAAGGCACGTCTAGTCGTTATCGCATACTGTTATCGCCTAGTAATGTTTGCGACGCGTGACTTATAACTGAATACTTAAATAATGTGGACGCCGTTATGCAATGATTAGTTGCCCATAATTTGTTTCTTATATTAAAGCTGTTTATGGTTATCAAGAAGATACATGAGTCTTAAATTTGCATCAATAGGCATCTATTATCTAATATTTAATGGAAATTAACACAGACGTAAATTTTCTTTTGTTTTTTGATGTTCTGGTCTGGTGCAAGTTGTAGTAAATGCTAAATTGTCTATTTTATACAGAAGTCAATCAACAACTAGTATAATCGATTCGTGTTCATTCCCGTATAATATGAGTAGATCCAATGTATCTTTTGAGTATATTTCGCACGTATTTGCTAGACAACCAAATAGTCATTTTTGGTAAGTTTCTAAAAAAATACATGCGTGTACAAAGTACACTGAAAAGTTTGAATTAGATAACCAGTAGTAAAATTTAGTTTTTAGTTGTGTAATGCAAAAAGATCAAAGTCCATGACGAAATATGCAATGTTTCTTTTATCATAGGTCGATTGATCTATGCTAAAGTCTCGCCCTCTTCAGATTAGACAAGAAGGCTTAAAACCAGACATGTGGGTCGGCTATTTTATGTGAAGAAGATTTTTCTTTAATGGATATCCATCTCTCGTTTATAGACCTTATTTCTTACGAATTGGAATCTATTTTCGTATTATCTTGTCAGTTTTAAATTGATAAGTATTATGAAACATCTTTACGATAGCGATAATCGCTATAGATCGACAACGTCCACACATAACGATCGTTATGCTGTCGTGGTAGTTTCGTGGTATGAGGAAAGGGGACAGACAATACAAGTATATAAGTTCGTATAGGGCAGTACCACCACATTTTTAAGGAAATTAATTAATTAATACTGAATATTTTATAACAATATAATCAAAAATTGCTTCAACTTATCGATAAACGTGTTAAAGGACCTGTTAACATAGGGATTCCCATATAACAAGGATACGTATATGATAACAAAGAAATTGTTGGAAGTGAACTTTGCACGAATCATTGTAACGTTATCGTTCGCCTGTCGCCAAGATGTTTACTGCTTTAATTAATAAATTAATCGTATCGTACGGTATCGGGTCCTCGAACCCGGTTGGGTCAGTGTTTTGAATTTTATCGGGAAAATAAGGATACAGACTAGACAGCCTTAAAAGAAAATAGAAACAAATATTGTCAAGTAACTTTACTCTTAAAGGAGAATGGGCACTCCTGGGCGGTCGGCGGCCATTAATGAAAGTAGTGTCAAATTAAAGTAATGATAACTAGGAACAACTTTTACTAAGAACGTTTCGCTGCAATCCTTTCAGGAAACAATATATTGACATGTAAATATAATGGAATTTCATAGAACAAATACAATTATTTCGTGTCTGTAATGCATTTAATGTTGTGTAATAACGTTACATCTTCTTATAACGATTGCAATGCCATCAAAATGAACAATAATCGTAACTCGTATCTATCTATTATATGGTTCACCTAGTTTCAAAGTTGTTCAAGCCGCCCGAATGTTATCTTAGTTGACAACAACCGGGACCGACTTTTTACTTGCCCTCGGAAGCACGGAGAAGCTCAGTTCAAATACCACAATGCGGTCACCCATCTATAGAATGACCGCGCCAACGGTTGCTTAACCAACAGATTGTTTACCGACCAGTGAGCGCAACTGGCTATGAACGCCTCGTTTTTAAGCTGAGCATTCAAGACAGATAAGTCGTCTCAGTGAATATATTATAGAAGAGCAAGATGTTTATTTGTTACGATATTTATATATTTACATGTTATGATTGTTCGAATATTAATAATGTCTACATTTGTATGCAATAATATAAATAGTACTTTTTATTTAATCTCCGAATATAAGCCAAAAATATGTTTTTATACTATTAAAAGTGCTCAAAAACAAAAATGTATTTTGTTCGTCATATAAGTGCGTCGCGGCAATAAAACTTCTACAAGGTAATTATAGGACTAAACTACATTAAAAAAACAAAAAATCAAGTTTGGCCGCGGATCGCCCAGGCTCCATACTATTTTGCCCATTCTCCTTTTGCAGAAAAAGTCCAAGAAATAAATCTATAGTAAAATAAAAAATACGGTAACGGACTCGATATGTATTTTACTAAAGTCTTATCTGCGGTATTAAATACTCTCTAAGTTAATAAAGTTAAAAATATTGCGATTAACATTAATTGTTAATAATCTGTCTTCGGTATGGGATAGGCTTTATGGGCTTATCTCTAAGGGTTATAAAAAACTTCATTCAGTTGGTATTTAATTCGTCTCTGCTCGTCCAGTGTGATTTATTCTTTATGTGTACGTGCACGTTTATACATAACTTGGTGCCGTCATATCAAAATGTAATTATGTTTGATAATACGAAACTAGTTTATGCGTAATTATTGTCCCGGTGTATATCAGAATTGTTTATAATTTACTATTCTACCATATTCGATAACTATATTTAATAACTTCCATTACAATCACGCAATATTTCTTCTTTATAACTTCTCAATAATTGCTTGGTGCATTTGGTTTTGTGAAACAACCAATTTTTTGTGTTAATACCGACTAGTCGACTACTTATAAATTAAAAGCAACTCACGTTTAAATAATTATATTATATTATTTTCTTTTTAGTATCGATGCCCACGAACTTAAGTGATCACTCTTCAGTATTTTTTTTTCTGGTTAAAAACATTACACGTACGCCGATTATAAATAAACTAGCCTCCATGTTAAACATTGGGTTTCTTAGAAAAAAAGTGTGAACTACCTTTTGCGTTTAACAGGATGTGTGCTTTGTGGTTTCGCATTAGTTTAACTATTTATTTTACAAGAACAACTAATAGATAGCAAATTGTATTAAGAATTTGCTACCCATATGTGGTGCAATGCAATTTAAAGCATGCCTGAGTTCAGTGCTGTTAGTTTTAAACTACCCCAAGGCAATACACTGGGACCTTTCCTCGTTTATACCAATTTTAATTAAAATGTGGTTAAAATGATCTAACATATTCAGTTCACAATGTTTCACAAATCGCCTTACATTTATATACGGAAGCGTTTAGTAAACAGCAAGCAGGTGCGCTAACAACTTATTCTAATGGCATGTATTGTGCAACTGAACACATTCACGTCCGTGTCAGAGTAAAGCAAATATTGCGAAATGGTGGCGCAGTCGTTTCCTATTTATTAGGTCGATCTATTTCAGTGCGTTATCGTAGCCTACTGCCAATATTTATGATATCATACCAGAAAAAATATGAAAAGCAAAAGTGGATTTGAGGTATGCTTTCGATACACTAGCTGGTCATACTGAGAAACGTGAGGGACAATACACTGAATTAAGTTCTGATAGATGTTTGGTATGATTTTATTTGGCTGGGTAGGGTACAATATTTCAAAATAATTAATTAAGTTTCTTTGTCTAGTCAACTAGTCAAATTAAGACAGGTCTAAAGGCTTTTACATGAAAATTGCAATCGCATATAATACAAACGCTCTACCAATGTTTTTTAAAAGAAATGTTCTGAACATCACAAAGTTAACCTTTTAAAAATTATCTTAGTTTTAGTAAGAATTTGTTAAAATTCCGATCGGTAATTGCCATCAGTGTGTAAAGTTTATTTGGTTTGCTTTACCAGTACGTATAGTCTACGCCTTTACGCCTCTTCACTTTATATTCGGTATAATGCTAGTAAAATGCTTAATCAATATTCTGATCTCAATACAAGTTTTCTACCGCTCTAATCTTAGGTTCTGCTCAGTTTAACTTCTCTATTGTTCTGATTAGATGTTCCGTACCATCCATGTTATTACCTTGGTTAGGTCGATTTAATGCTTTTGCCACTTCATAAAGCAAGTGGCACGGAAAATTACATACACTTTTTGATTTTTAGGCTTTTTTAAATGTCGCATCGAAAATAGGAACACAGTGATACTGTCCGATTCCCCAAGCATTGTCGGGGATAAACATGTTGCACATATAAAGAAAATCTCCTCAGGGCTTTCATATTGGTTAGCTATAGAACTGGATAGCGAGTGATGATGATGAATCTTGTCAAAACAATCATCTTAACTGCAATCTTTAATGTAAAAATAATTGTGTTTGTTTATTTTCTCCAATGATAAAGATCGTCATTGAAAAGGTTATCTCGTTTAGCCTTTGAATCTCTCTCTAAATCAGTCTAAAAATACAATACAAGTAAACACAAATGACCTACGATAAATATGTTAAAATGATTCTGTCTAACTGTGCGTGCTTATTATGTGTCTGGAGATAACCTTAGGTCGTTTAGTTCGTATCGCCTTGGTGTCGATTCTGGCATCAAATTATACTTAAATCTTCTCGCTATTTTTGTTTTACCTTTTCCACTACATATATTTTCATGGGCTTTGTTTAGTTTTTCAACTTCTTCAGTGATGTATCTGTTGCTTTTGTTTCAACTATTCGTGAAAGAAAACACAAAGGTGTTGTCAGAACTCAGTGTTGAGTTACGGTTTAACTTTATTTACAGCACGAATAAAACGTTCCCTTTATTCGTGTAATTAGAAAGAGATGCAGTAATTAAGTGTCACGCAACCAACAACAGAATCAACGCCGCAATCAATCAAACTATGCATTGTAAACAGGCCTGACTCGAGGTTATCAAATCAACACTGTTTACAGCCAAGCTAGATACGGAAATTGTCTTCTCCTCCGATGTATTCGAGTCTATTGTCGTTACGCGATCTATCGAAATCGGGCCAATGGAATTTGCCCGCAGCTCTAAACCTATGCTTGTTTGTTACATACATTATCTTTAAAGTGGCACTCGTGTGATTTAAAATGTTTTGTATACACTATGATAAGTATACGAAAGTGAAATACTCATCTTATCTGCGGCATTAATGTATACCCTGGTTTTATTCATCTACCATTTACTTTTCGCTTCAACTATATTCGCGAACACAACACGCAAAAGTAAAGCAGTGATATTGAAACGTCGGCGCATTCAGCCCGTCTTGTTCCAGATGTTAACTTTTTTTTGTATTTATGTAAATCAATCTCTTCAACCCTAGCCCATTCATGTGTCATTTACGTGCCGTCGTTGCGCGTATGCTAGTCAGGTATTTCAGTTTATAGACTCTCTGCCGCGTCTGTCTTATATCTCTACACTTTTGTTTTTCTACCGCCACCAGTTGTTATTATTGCAACTGTAATAAACTTAAATTATAATTCTAAGTGCTCTAGTGTCGTATCTACTCGATTATGTAGGCTTATAGATAACAGGAGTGTTTTCCACAATCGACTTATGGCCAAGAAAGATTTACAGTCGCGCACAGAGCGATGGTAAAACACGAAGTTATTTCCGACGGAATCCGCCTTGTGGATTTGCTCCGCCGAAAATAGTATCATCGATCTTATTTGCAAGAGAGAATAACAGCGGCCGCGTATTTATTTATACAACTGAATATAGGAAAAGTTTCGCCTTATTCTCCGAGTTCGTTTACATATTCATTCCCTTGACTTTAGTCTGGTCCTTTGTTACCTGATGAATGATTGTTTTATCACATTTATCAACATGGGAATACTTTTTCTAATCTTTTAATCCTAGAGGAATTGTGCCAAAACACAGTTTTCAAAGCGCATCAAATTCGCTGTGTGTCGGTCCACTTTATTCAATTAAGCGTTGATTGTCGGTGGCAAGAGGTCGCGTCGGGGTTGTGTTCTGTACTAATTAGGGCCTTAACGCTTCGCCCACGCTCGTGCCCATTGTCGCACAGTTACCTATAATCCGTGTTCTGATACAATACACCTTATGATATTAGTGTCATGCGAACAATTGTCCAATTGTCCTCTCATTGAACTATGCAACAGTACTCGGAACAAGATCATTTTGATATACAGGGTGTCCCAAAACTCAACGATAATCCGAGACAGGATGAAAGGCCAAGTCATACCGGTTCTAGGAAAAATAAAAAAAAAATTCCATATCACTTAGTTCAGCAATAATAGACACTTTTCAAAAAAGTTGAAATTCCACACCCTTGGTCGCATTTTCAAGTCCTGTGATCACCAATGTTACAATTTCGCTGTGTTTTTTTGAATTTCGTGATCTTCATTAAATATGCTATCACTCGTAAAACAAATTAATGCACAAAACATTGTTACTTTAATAAAAAAAGTTAAGTTTTAGTGAGTCATGGTTCACAAAAATATCGTTAGTTAACTTTGACGCTTCATATTGAAAAAAAAATGTACTACACTACCCTTGGCAAGTTATTTCAAAAGTTGGCGCATTTAATCAAGATTTCAAAATGGTATAACACTTGCCACTTTTTTTGCCATTAAAAATGTTATTTTTATTTGAACGAAGAGTATCCTCGCAGATGGATCGGACGCAGTGGTTTAATTTTATGGCATCCTCGTTCCCCCGATCTAAATATAGTGGATATTTTTAATTGGGAATGCATAAAAGAAAAAGTCTATTCAAAATCTATCAGAACTTAGCCAGAAAATTGACACAGCGTCAGAGGAAACAAATGCAAGGAATTTTGATTGACTGGTGCAAAGGTCTTTTGTAAGGCGTTGAAGAGCCTGTATTCGTGCCAGAGGAAAACAATTTGGAATTACTTTAGTTTAAGGAGAATAATTAAATAAGAACGTTGGTTCGTTCATTTATTTTTTATTATTATTACTTACCTATTATGTTTATTACATTAAATATTTGTTATGGACTGACTCAATTACCTTTTTACTAAAAATAATTGCTTTCCTCTGGCACGAATACAGGCTCTGCAACGGCGTACAAAAAATCTTGTCACCAGTCAATTAAAATTCCTTGCATTTATTTCTTCTGACGCTGTGTCAATTTTCTGGCTAAGTTCTGATAGATTTTGAATAGACTTTTTCTTTTATGCATTCCCAATTAAAAATATCCACTATATTTAAATCGGGGGAACGAGGATGCCATAAAATTAAACCACTGCGTCCGATCCATCTGCGAGGATACTCTTCGTTCAAATAAAAATAACATTTTTAATGGCAAAAAAAGTGGCAAGTGTTATACCATTTTGAAATCTTGATTAAATGCGCCAACTTTTGAAATAACTTGCCAAGGGTAGTGTAGTACATTTTTTTTTCAATATGAAGCGTCAAAGTTAACTAACGACATTTTTGTGAACCATGACTCACTAAAACTTAACTTTTTTTATTAAAGTAACAATGTTTTGTGCATTAATTTGTTTTACGAGTGATAGCATATTTAATAAAGATCACGAAATTCAAAAAAACACAGCGAAATTGTAACATTGGTGATCACAGGACTTGAAAATGCGACCAAGGGTGTGGAATTTCAACTTTTTTGAAAAGTGTCTATTATTGCTGAACTAAGTGATATGGAATTTTTTTTTTATTTTTCCTAGAACCGGTATGACTTGGCCTTTCATCCTGTCTCGGATTATCGTTGAGTTTTGGGACACCCTGTATAGGCATCTGTTTTGTTTGAAACTAGTTATGTATTAAAGTGAACTCTTAAAAGCAATGTTTGGCAGACACAATCAACGTTGAAAGTAGTCAATAATTCGTTACATTATTCATGTGAAACATCAAGGCTGAATGCAAATGTGCATGTCGAAACTGTGCATAACAGATACATACACGGATTCCGTTGGATTTTGTACTACCGTCAGCTCAGCACCGGTCTGAGTGATAGAGCCCAGCCCACGTGCGCGCCGACCTCAATACTATCAACGCATTGGCAATACAAATATTCTGTTTATATTTACCTTCGTATTGTTATTGCATGCCAGCGACTTAAATGCCAAGAAACACCAGATACATTTCAAGTTTGGATATTTGCAACCGGTTTACTATTCAGTTTCGTCATTGTCTAATAACACCTCTTTTGAACGCAAGTAATGACACAGATTACCGCTATCAGAACGTACGTGACCGACACGAGATCGGCCATTGTTATTTTCCTACGTTTCAATTAATCACGCTTTTTACGTACTATTGTCGCTTCAGACTTTGATTTATAAATACATAATTATGAGTGTAAACATGGAAATGTGCTCTTGGTGGTCGGTGGATATTTTTACGAGTCGGGATCACGTGCAAAAAGTTGTGAAACCTGTTTTGAGGCTTCGTTTATAAACAAGAGGCTGGGATCAGGTTTTGGCGCGTTCGTTCTAAACGCGTGGGCGGCCTTGACTGAGCGAAGGACGGCCGGCGCGCGGTGCGGCGTGCGCGCGCGCCGGAGGCGTGGCTCATACGCGAACAACCGCGTCTGGATGACTGCGGTTTTTTATCTCGTGCTAGTTGTTTTTTCTCGCTCTAAGAGGAAAGATGGATACGTAAGAAATTAATAATACATTTCACAGCGATTAATAGATGCGACGCGTAACAAAGTTACTACACAGCGATACATGCAGATGTTTCAATTTAATTTACAAATATTGCGCCACCAATTTATGTACGCCGTTCGTGTAATGCCGCCAATTCACGTACCAACCGAAACCAATCCACTAATCAAAAATAGATTTATAGACACAACACGGTTGCGACACGCCCCGCTTATGATTTAGGAATGCAGATTTTTCCCATTAGTACACATACCGCAATTCAACGATGTTTATGTTTCCACGCGAGTGTTCAACTTCATTATGGCGTAGTAAATTCTCCGCCTACATACCACCAGTCTAACCGACTTGTCCTGAACAAAAAATGGCAGTCGTTTGCAGTGCGCCATTCATTATTCACGGCTCCCGGACGTGGGGTACGCGGCAGAAATAATAAATGCCATCAAAAACATTCTGTAAAAACCTCAAGTCTCGCCGTAAAAAGTTGTGAGATCTATATAATACCAAGTCGATTAATCTATTTAGTCTCTACTTAAAGGACCTTCTGTCTTAAGTTATTACGTATGTTATTATCATGCCAATTTAAAAAAAATACCTTTAAAACAAATAGACCGACCTGGCCATCGCATGATTTGATTATTAGTATGTATCACACTACACAGCACGACGAGAAGTTAATGCTCCTGAAATGTTAATGGCGAATTTGTGTTTTCTTGCGATGACCAAGTCGATCTATTTGTTTTAAAGGTATTTTTTTTAAATTGGCATGATAATAACATACGTAATAACTTAAGACAGAAGGTCCTTTAAGTAGAGACTAAATAGATTAATCGACTTGGTATTATATAGATCTCACAACTTTTTACGGCGAGACTTGAGGTTTTTACAGAATGTTTTTGATGGCATCTCACTTCTTTTTGTAGAGCGAACATAAGTCCAATTTGTATGGAAAGACGTTTTTTTTCATAATTCAACATATTTTTCTATGGGAATGTTGTTCAGTTTCATGGGCTAAACACCCTTACCCACTCTATACCCCCTCCCGTTATGCCTCATATAGTAGGTACCTATCTACACCTATTTATTTTATTTTCTACAGTAATAAAGATTCATTAACTGCAAATGTAACTTTGTAATCTTATACATTTATATGGAATTACAAAGTTATTGTTGCAGTTAGTGTATTTAGGAAACTGGACCGAAATTAGAAAATATTGAATTTTTCCCATGATTAAGACACTAAACCCTATTTGTATTCTAAATTTTAAGCTTCTAAGTCTGCTAGAAGTACCTTAGACTTTTGATGATCGGTGAGTCAGTGAGTCAGTGAGTCAGTGAATCAGTGAGTGACAAAATTCAAAATTTTAACTAGTTGTCATTCTTAAACTACTGGTTCAAATTGACTGAAATTTTAAATATACCGTGTTTATACAATGACTGATTAGTTGCTGAAAATCCAGGCTTCTTGTTTTATCCACAACGAAATTATAGGGGTGTCAAAAATAGCCCGAATTGCTTCGAGAAAAGGATGTTACGGCCGTGCCACTTTTTTTTTGCTCGACTTGCGGGGGCACTTCCGTGCCCCCAGATAGAGCATTCATACGAAAGCGGATTCGTCTATGGGCTTTTCAGAAACTTCCATTGTCCAACGAAAAAATAAATAAAAAGTGGGTAGTTGGTAGTTAGTGCCTATTTGAAAAAAGAATGCGATTCGAAATTCACATTCGAGTTGTTCCAAAATAAAACAAAGCAATTTTTGTGGAACATCCACAAAAGTGGCTTTGTTTTATTTCATAATTTAGCTTTTGTTTTTTTTTTCTTTTTGGAAATTGGCTCGTGCATATTTGCATTCAGTTTGTTATGACTAGTTTTGTTTAATGGAAAAAAGTTACGTAATGATGACGTAATTTATGCAAGCAAACATTTGATCAATTTTGGTAAAATTTCACAGGTTTATTCGTAAGGAAAATTTTCAATTTTTCTTTTACTAACCCATATTGAGTAATAATATATTAAATCATTTAATGAATATCTTTTCCTTGTCGCATATAGCTAATTTATTTTACGACTTTTCGTAACATATAGTCGTGAACAATAGGTAAACAACTCTACGCACACACATACAAACTCTTGTTGTTATAAGAAACACACACAATAAACACATAGTATGTACAATTTACACGAAAGCCGGAACTTGGATAGTATACCAATAACACAATAATTTTATATACCATATCGATTGCAAAATCACTTAAAATTTGTTACATATAAAAATTGAGGTGTATTAGCACAACGTAGGCAACACGATAATGACTACCCAAAAGACTATATTATCTCTCTTTAGTTGCAAGATTTTATTTTATAACTCTTAATTTACCAAGTTCTAGTAGGAAATTTTGTCGAGTTTTACTCCGGTTCTGTACGTCATAGTGTATACTTGTACTGCATTCGCACAGTGCGTTATAAACCCTATTTTTGTTTCGTCGTCTTTTTATTGAATTAATCGATAGAGTATACCATTCTGAGGATTAGAGTAAAACTCCGGGCTCGCTAAGACTTGTACTTTTTTCGTTATTCAGTGTCAAACTTCCGGAATATCCGACTATTGAAAAACGAAAAAAAATTAATTACAATTTAACGGAAGTACTTATTCCAGAATTTATTTATTCTATCGAAAGAAGATATAATAGCCGACCATTTCACCAATTCCTGAAGATTTAGCATGAATAGGTCGAGAGATATGAATTTTTTTCTCATTTTTCGTTTTTATTTTTTTATTCATCTAAACCACCGTAGTAGGTGGTCATTCCTACATCAAAAAATTGCTAATACTTTCTTTCATTTGCAGTATTATTTCTAAAACCTAACTCGTTGGTTTCCAGGAGATATTTGAAAGTTTAGTTATATCCGAAATATCCGCATATAGGGCTGCCACTTCAATCAAAATTTAATAAAAAAACGAAAAATGAGAAAAAAATTCATATCTCTCGACCTATTCATGCTAAAGCTTCAGGAATTGGTGGAATGGTCGGCTATTATATCTTCTTTCGATAGAATAAATAAATTCTGGAATAAGTACTTCCGTTAAATTGTAATTAATTTTTTTTCGTTTTTCAATAGTCGGATATTCCGGAAGTTTGACACTGAATAACGAAAAAAGTACAAGTCTTAGCGAGCCCGGAGTTTTACTCTAATCCTCAGAATGGTATACTCTATCGATTAATTCAATAAAAAGACGACGAAACAAAAATAGGGTTTATAACACACTGTGATTCGTCATGAATTCGTTTATCATACACGATAATTTATTTTTATCCGAAGGAAAGTGCTACAGATTACCACTTACAAACAAAGAAAAAAACATCAACTTTATTATAATACTGTAGGTTCAACATAAACAAAGAACGAACCGTATTTACTTTTTAATAATTAACATAAATACTTGGAAAGTCTATTATTGACTTAATACTTAATGAATTACATATTCATCTAATTGTAAAACAATACGAAATCGTACATTATTCATCGGTTAGACAATTGTTCCTGGTAGTTATGAATGTGGCTTGTAATTGCCTCTATTGATTGAATAAGACAGTAATTCAAAGTAATGTGCTTGCATACGGTATAATCAATATCATTACTGAAGGTAGACAGTATGTATGTACCTTAAAGTTAGTATAAGAGTCCTTACTGCACGCATTTAAATGTCTCTTTAAGCCCTAGGCGACAAAATTAACATAAAATATTTCAGTCAGTCAAAAAATTTAGAAATTTAGAAAGATACTATGCTCTCCTGCTGGAAGTGTATCAACGAATAGCTTTAAACATTACTGACAAAATATGGATTAATACTCAGCCCTTTGAAATAACCAAGAGGCTAGTAGTTTGTTATTTTCAGTAAAAAATTAATGACAGCAGTTCAAGATAAATTTTGGCAGCCCCGACCGTGAATTTTCTACGAAAATCTTTGCTAAAGACGCATTTAAATTGATGAAAACACTCAGTTATTCGTGTTACATGTCAATGTCAAAATAGCAATATCGTTCATAATATTTGTTAACGTTTACGCCAATCCACTTAATACAATCTGAAATCTATTAGAAAAATCTTTAGGAAACACTATACCACGAAAAGATCTGAAAACGTAGTATTTTTCCACTATTTGCAAGCTTGAATTTTATACCTGAAACATCGGCACTGAACAATGTCTTGTTTATCTAGATCACTTCATTTATCCTTTCGTCTAGTTTATAAAATTCGCTTATATTCCTTCAAACGATTGAGAAACTATGACACATATTATTATTGCACTAAAATTATCGTCGTCCGGTGAAGCTACATTATTTTTGATACGAATATTATGCGAATGCGAATATACGTTTGGCCGAGCTTTGTTGATATCTAAAATTAGTTTATTTTGGTCAGTTGGCGTCACACCGCCGGGCCCGGCTGTTGTCTCCGTGACAAATGTTTATTGGATTTATTTATTTTATGTATCGTAAGCGTCCGATTTACAAACATTGAGTTCGTTGGCTTCAACAAAATTTACGTAATGTTTCGGACCTAGTTCTTTCTCCTTCTTTATCTTTACTTTGTTGTATCGTTCGTTGAACTGGACTCTTTAGCTTTGTTTTATCTTTATAATATACTGGTCTTTTTAAATGTTTAATCTCAACATTTAGGATTTAATTTTTTCCTCATGCGCTTTTAAAGGTTTCGTTTTCACACTAATTGTGTCTAGGTATTATATACACATTATTCATTAGCTACATTACGTAGCGAGTTGATGAACTGAGTACACATTGAAGTTTTCTGTACTAGTTAGCAGGTTCAATAATACCTACTTTATACCTAGACTACTAGGTACTACTTACAGTTCACGTGACGGTCACATATTCAACCCGTCAGTGAAAGTAATTACCAAAATATGCTAATGAATTTTATCTCCAACAAAAATATTGATCCAAATACGTTTGTATAACTTGATAAGACGAAAACACAGCGTTTGTAATTAACCAGTCAGGAAACGTGACAGTAGTATTAGACTTAATTAAGGAAATATATACACAATAATGTATGTACACATTCGTTGTACGCGTAAATAATTCTTAGCTACCTAACTAATACTTTCCTTTAACAGCTTTCCGGTTTAAGGTTGCAAATGTCCTTTTATATTTCTGGTTTTTCCCGTCGCGTTAATACCGGTCTGCCGCCGATATGTCTGCGGCCACAGGAGTCCTACAATGTGGTTACTTTTTGCTTCAATTTTAGATATTGTTTTCTTTCATGTCTTTTGTAAGTTTGATTTTATTTGCTTTTCAAATTCGAGTTTGGTTTAAAGCTTTAATATGAGAGTCCTAGGATTATTATTTATATCCCTATCCTTCTCTTATTCAGACAGAAAACCCACCCCTATCAGTGATATAGTTATGTTTTTTGTCGTTTTTTCTACACATGTGTATGGGTAATAGTATTCTGTTATTTTGAATATACGTCGTTTTTTCCTTGTATATTTTTAACTCGTGAAAAATTAATGAAGTTCTTTAATGAGAGCGCTTGTCAGAATCTCGTCTAAATTTTAAACCTCTCACAGTCGTGTCCAAATGAGATAGAAACTTTTCAACAAGATAGTAATTGAATTGCCGCGCGGAACTTTTTTTGCTTCCAGAATTAATTGGATTACAATTAACTTCATTGAGAAAGATTATTCAGTGATTTTCGAAGATTATTTTTCGGAGAAAATCATCTGTTTTGTACTTTAATGTGGGCTAATTACGAAACTCAACGGTTTTGTGCTTTTACTCCCTATTACTGCCATTGATGATTTAACGGTCTTATATTTAAAAGTGTTATTTTCATATTTTCCGGATAAAACTACAACTCTATCTTTATCTTACTGAAGCATATTGTTTCACATCAAACACATCTCATTTTATTCTATACCTGTATTTTCTGGTTTGAAATACCTACGATAGTACCAGTATATGTTGCATCCTTGTTACTAAACTCGTATAATTTGTGCGAGCCGCATCTTGTCCTTGCTGCAAAGTGGATAATCACGTCTCCGCTGTCCACCAACCAGATTGGACAACAAATTCATACGAGCACGCTAATTTGCGAAGCTCAAATTTTTTAAACTACCTACTACATGTTTGTTTGATATTAGTAATAGTTTGAAACGTGTTACACGATTTAGTGTAAATGAGTCTTAAGTGCATTCATAATATTTGTCGCTTATTAGTGTGTTTATATATTTACTTGAAAAGTTTCCATTGAGATCGAGCTATATGTTTGATTTTTGGACATGAAATATCTTTTTAAGTATAGCAAAATGCAGTCGAATGCAAAGTAGATTTGGCACCAATTTTGTATTGTTCTGCACAATTTAAAAAATCTTGAAACTTGACCAAAAGTAATTTCTTGTATGCTCTTGAAAATGGTTTGCAAACAATACAACTTTATTACGATAGCCGCAATTTTCCTTTTAATGTTTTTATTATGATGATAGAAGACAATCTCGGAACAATAACCAGTCTTGTATAAATGAACGATCGTTTCGTATTTCTTAGTATTCACGAATTGATGTATTTGTTTTAAAGCTGCCAATTGCTGCATAACCTCCAGTGTTTCATAGAAACGCTTAGTAATAAAATAATGTTACCGTAATATGAATTCGACGAATGGCAAATTGAACCGTTTACTAAAATCGATCGTTAAACGGTAGAGAGTACTTATTATTGTCTATTTAATAGTTAACGCTTCATAAAATTAAACGTTTTCTACTACAATTACAGACTTTAATATGACCAATGAAATAATGAAAAAAAAAGTTACCCTAAAATATCTCTCTGTATTGATGCTATATAGATAGAGTCATATTTTGTTTCTTTGTCGTTGGTTGATTCTATAGTATTAGGACCTTTATATGTTGCATTCTTATATTTTTAGATTATTTATATTTATATATTTAGATCTTGTTTATTTCGGACTGACTCTATGAAATTAGCTTACTCGCACTCCTTTACACAAATCGTCTTTAATATTAGCAGTATATTTGCCTTTCCGTACGTGACGATGTATTAAGTGTTTCTTTTCTTCTTTCCCAGGTGTTCGGCACAGTGGAGCTGCCGGACAAGCCGATCATGCTGCCGCCCTTTGTGGAGGCGACGCACTGCCTCGGCTACCACCTGACTCGCAAAGGGCGGGCCGTGGCCGACCGGGTCGTCTCCGTACTCGGATACGCCTGTCCCGACATCACGTACAGTCCCAGCCTCTACCCTATCACTGCTGCGTTGCTACACTTCATGCCTGGTAAGTACTCGTAATTTGTTTAATATTCCTCTTTCACGGATTATAGTAGGTTTATGATTAAGATATGATCTTCCAGAAGAGCCTTACTCAGGTTGTACAGTGAAGATCTCAGATAAATCTTAGGATTCTCATTCTATCTCTAGGATCCTCTTAAAAACTATTAACCTCCGGTTTCTGAGGCACATTTAGCAGTAGTTTATCTATTCAATACCGTTAAAACTCATATAAAATAACGCTGTTGAATAGATAAACTATCGTTAAATGTACTCAGAAACCGAGGGTAAGTCGATTTTAGATTGGTGACGAACAAGACAAAGTTATTAACGATATTAAATATGTTTTACTCATATCATAGTTCTTAACTGCTTGGAAAAGTATTGTAGTATTCAATATATACGAAAATAGCTAAAGTTTTAAGGAAAATCCGGCTAGGATAAGTATTCTTAGTAAATGTGAATAGAATGAGTAATATTGAACCCCTTTGAGATATCCCTCGGATTCATTAAGAATAAAGAACGTCTTGATTACGTACGTGGACAGAATGCTCAAAGCAATTAATTAAATACGTTTACGTTAACCACCTTTTATACGATGTTTCTATGTATGTTGTATTCGGTTATTCACCAAATTCAACGAATTTTTGCCACAAAATGATTCTACGTTGAATTTCCAAACCAATGCCGCGAAAAATATTTCCAGTCGTTCGAAAAATCGTTCATCGTCATCACAATCAGAATTTTATTTTTAACCCGTTTCGTTTAATACCTCTAACAAGCGATTCCCATTTTTTAGCACACGTATTATTGGGAAATTCTAACGTGAAATCGCTATCGGTGGTTCCCGCTTACTTCAATACTGAATTATATTCTAAACGATCAATTTCCTGTGTGGATGCGAAGGCGGTTATATTAATTAGTATTAAAGCATCTCCTCGCCTCAATGAAAGCTGTTAATTTTACTGCTTCAACGCTCGCTTTATGAACACTCGATTTATTGATTGTCATTATTTTATTAACCTCATGACAAAAATTTATAGTCTATTAAACAATTTTCCACGGTTTAATAAATGTGTTTACGTTTTAGGATAAGAGTTTATTGTTTTTAATGTTTTCAACTGTCGTTTTTGTTGTGTCAATATTATCTGATATGATTGTTATTTGCACACGACGTATTCGTTTGAGGAAAGGCCCCCAGATACGAACCTCTTTTAAATCATCACATTCATATTGTTAACCGTATGAATCACGACAAATTAGGTCAAATCACTTACGTCTAACTGATTCATAATAATCATACAAATTCACTTCTTCACAAACAACGTTATGAACTGATAAAACACTTTTCTCTCCTTCGCTGAAACATCTAAGTGTGTTTTATTTTGCTTCAGTTTGCTCAATGATACCGTTCAATGAAGTCAGGTAACAACCGGTTACATAAAGTACTCTCAATTCTAGAGCAGAGGCGTCACAAAATTTACAGTCGCTATCGCCTTAATTCCGTAATGAGTGCGGGGGGCGATAATTGAACTCGGCAATAGGCAAATTGCCGGACCAGTCTCTCCCGTCTATATCTCGATTACCCTTCCCCATGTCATAAACGAATTCGCACTCTACACGTTTGTGTTAGAAACTATTATTCGTTGTCCCTAATTCCTCTCCCTGGTCTTTCTTATCAACATCTAAATTGAGCTCTGGTACACGGTAACAGAGTCTTTTATCTATTCGATGCGTATCTGACCGGGTTGACGTGATCAAAACGATAAATGGACGTCGCCGGCACGCCACAGATTTGCATTGCGTCCGCCGTACTGTCAGTTTCATACGTCTCACTTCCTCCTCACCACGTTCCCGTGTAATTGACTGGAATGCGAACATATGCGTTTACGATCAATATAGGATGTGCGTGTTTTTATGTCAAGTTAAAAAAAATATTCATCAACGTTACACGAACGCCTTGTCATAAACACAAACAGTCTACGTGAACATATAATGGCTTCGTGTTGTACATAGTTCATGTCACAGGATGATTGGTGTCGTGAGGAGGTGGAACAGAGCAGTGTCAATTTAGCGCCGGATGACTCCAAAATGACAATTTCCTCCGTTGTCATCTCCCGCTTTAACATGTAATGTGCGCTCGTATTTATAGAATAATAAACATTCTATTTTAGCAATCATTCTATTGACAAATAAACAACATCACGAATGCTCAAACGATTCGAAGAACAATAATGTTTCTTTGGGACTAGTCTGTCTGCTAACGTTCAGCCTCAAGGGATTTTAATTGAGTACTAGATCCCTACTGAAAGCATCGGTCACGTCACGCAGTGTGTTATTAAACTGAAATAGTTCATGACGCCCGTTCCGAACACGTGCTTCTCAAACATACGAATCAGTTTAGTCGATGCCCAACGATGTTTTTATTGTTGTCCCTCGCCACTTGTATGTCAATGTCGTTCACTTTATTAATTTCCAACGCACAGACGTACGTCCGTGACACTGGTAGCTGTAGCGTTATCACTACCCGCTCTGGTTTCAAACAGATAGCGCTCGAGTGCCTCCGCGTCATCAACATTATCCGACTAGTTGTTTTTCCAATAATAAATAAAGTTACCGTTTGTAATTCGCTTTAAAGCGTCGACATAAACTCTGGCCTGCCGTGTTTTAGTGGTTGGCTCCTCGCCAGTGCTTGCTCCCCTCGTATCGATCTGAAAACTGGCAACGTTCACCACCAGCCGCATGGCGAACAATGTGACCGTTAGGGAATCTTGTTGCGAAGCCCATCCCTCTTATCTTTATGTATTTACTTTATCAATTTTTTTTTTTTTTTTTTTAAAAAGTTTCAGATAGCCGCGTTTGCGCTCGCACTTTAAAAACGTTTGTCACTCGGATCGAAAGTGTTCGGAATGCACGCCGGCTATTCAATTAAACTCTTATTGTAACCCAATTTAGTAGTTCACAATGCCGACACAAAGGTCGAAAGGGCCGCACAAAAAGCTTGAATAAAACTCTCATTACATGTTGTTTATTCGTTTTCTGTAAGCATTGAAGCGAGAAGGGGCTTCCTGTTCCGTTCTCGCGCTATACAAACGGTTTATAGTACTCGAGACGCGTTGATAAGACTTTATAAAGTTTTCCTGCTTCCATTAGCAGCGACAAAGTAAGAGAGACGCCAGCTTTGAAACAATTCCTACTAACTTTCTGTAAGACTTACAAGTTATTATATATTTGGAAACAATTTGTTTCTCGCTCGAACTGCTCGCTTTTATAAATTTTGATGCCCAAGTCGGCATAATAAGCTCTTTGTGTAGAAGAGAGATTGGTTACAGACATTTTCGTTTACGAAACAATTTTTGTGTAAACTTTTTTCATGTTTGTTTAATATTTTATATTAAACGTGAACGTGTCTGGTGGAGAGCTTAGAAGTTGGTAATGAGCGCGTCTCCGAGAAGTGCTACGAAGTTGTAATACGAATTTCGATTAGGTTTTTTCAAAGGAACCAATCTCAATTTAGTTGACAATCTCTCCTTTGCCCCTATTTTTAAAACAGAGTTGTTTACTGATCCCTGTGAATGTACGACGTACGTGCACGTTTGATATACATCGATAAAATTGCCTACTCCGTACCCATCAACAGTTTTATTTTCGAAACTTTTTTGTGACCATTTTACTGTTGTATTAACGGCCTGTATTTTTGTTTTATACCGAGATTTATTGCGTGAGATCTAATCAGAGCGTTATGGGCGACCAAGGCCGTTACGATTTCCATACGAGAGGTCCACACAATGTCACTAGTTAGTCAGACAAGTGATATCATTGCATTGCTGCGGAGTAGGTGAACAGATTGATAAAACCGTATATATAGAGCAAGCTACAGTGTAGCCAAAAGCAAATTATCTCGTGCAATCGGTGCCAAATTGTATGCAACGTTGTGTGAATCAAACTAAAGAATTTGAACAGATAATTTTACATTTTTACGTTGACTACCCAGACTATTGAACTAGCTGCTGGTGCATTTAGTCGCGAATTTTCTAGCAATAGAAATACATCAATGATTTGTGCGTAGTTCGAGTTTACATCAGCAAAAAATTTACCTATAACTAAAGTAACGTTCCGTACTTCACTTTCTTTAGTAAGCAGTCGTATATTTTTATGGGTGTAATAATAAAGCACTTATAATATCTGTCGTAAACATAACATACGTGCATGGTACCGTCGTTACTTGGGCTGGATACCGTGTCAGCCACTTACCAATAATGGCCTTTGCATTTGGCATCAATATCCTTTTATTTCTGTCGAGAACACTTGTTTTCGATATGGCTATTGTTGTTTTCCGTTTTAGAATTTGTATGATTCATCGTTCTGTTTGGCTTGTTTGAGATAAATTGGCTTGTTGAAAGTATCTTTACTATTGTAGCAATTTCAATCTTCAATGACTAACATACCTACTAATTGAAGCAGACGAAATAACTTGCCGCCGAAAGGGCGATTTGGAATGATCGGGAGGATAGGTATTTCAACACGACAATTAAATAGAATAAGGAAAAAAGTCATTTTAATTGGATTCTTAAAGAAATTTAATATCAATACATTGTTCCAGACTATGTATTAAATCTGGTAACTAGTACAAATCTCCTTAAACCCGTAAATTGAGTAGTGATCCAGACAATATCCCCTAAGCTTGCGTGCACTCGGCGCTATCCTTGCACAGATCCGACGTATATTGCAAGCAATCTGTTAGGATTATATTAAATCCAGAGGATGATATGCAGTTTGGTTTAAAGTGTTCAGAATGCCCTCGATTTGACCATCGATCATCAACATTGATCTTGAATATTTTGATGACAGCAATCCTTAGTTATGTGGTACCGTACTGTACTACCACTGGGCACTGCGTTGGATTCTAAACACTGAATAAGTTCTATTATGACATCTTAAGATGTCTTCGACAATAAAACAGGCAATTTGAAAACAGTGCCTGCCTATTTCTTTGTTATGTGAGATGTGTAATTTTCGAAATAGCGTTATTAATGTTATTGATTCTCCAATCTTGTAATTCATCCAAATAACTGCTATTTGTTCGCTTAACGCCCTAATGTATAATACTTCTAAAATACTAGTACCTAGTAACACCTTCACAATATAACACAGCGCATTTTACATTTAAATCCTTGCTTTTACCTTTAATTTTCTCGAGTATCACATAGTACTAACTAGACACCCACGTTATGATCTCATTGACACATCGTCGTGATCGCAGCCTCACAATCTACACGTTGATTGCCTATTAGGCATCCAGAGTACTGAGAGATTATTGCTATTAGACTCACGCTTGCTACTCAATTGATGCCTGATTTTATCACTAGGACAGAATGATACGACGATACGTGTTTCATAATATTCTTTAGGAAAAAGTAAATATCAGAAATGACCGCAACGTATTACCTTTTTTTGCTGTCGTTGTTTAATAAAATACCAACTCTCAGATACTTTTTATTTATATAAATCAGTGACTCTTAAATGAGGTTATAATTTAAAGGTGAAAATGTTAATTATAATTATTAACTAACTAGAATCCAAATTAACTACACGGCAACGACGTTGTAATCCTTTTCTATTGTCTTTATTATATTATATCTACTAGAAATAGCGACACGAAGTCAATCAAGTTTGTATTGCTCATTCATCTGACATAATCCCTCAGCAACCTTTACGTTATTCGCTGAATAATACAGCCTATTCACGCATAAGTATAATTAATTTGTTGTCCCAAGCCGAAGGTATTAACACCTCACAATGGTTCCAAGAACAAAGGGAAAACGGCTTAATCTTATTAAGAAAATGTACAAGCAATTACCACGAAGACAAGCCGAGCTTCAGTGCCAAAATTACTTCTCTTTGGCTGTTATTTAGATGTAATCATTTACGTATAATAGTGTTTATTTTCTTGTAGCAAAGTAAAGAAACTTGTTCCATTACAGCTCTTTCTTATTGCTGTAGCAGAAAAAGTGTTTATTTTGATACCTTTGTCAAATAAATCTACTTGTTTGTCTGTTGCCGGGAATCAGGCAATGTCTACTTTTTCTTAACGACAAAGGAACAGACTAATTTAAAACAGTTCTCAGAATCGATATTCCTTTCACTGTACGAAAGAGATAAAACGAGGCTAAAGTCAATTCAGTTAGGTGTACAAATAGAATCGGTATAAATGTTTGGCTTTTCCCGAATCATTAACTCTGCTATATTATTTTCCCCCTTTCCGATAATTCTTACGTATAGACGATAGCAGACTCCGCTCTATTTCTGGACGTTCCAGACGATCGATCCGATTCCCTGTTTAGTCACTACCCTCGTAAGTTTTCTCCCGGCCAAATAACAAACAAACCTTTTTCCGACCTGCCGCGACTCCTTAACCAGAACTCCCAAATCGATATTCATTTCTTCTTATTCTCTACGTGACTCGGCCATTGTATACCAATCTCGATTTTTTGCGTCTAGATTTTCCTTTTCTTTTGTGTCCCTGAAGCCTTCTATTTGTCTCTAGACCATTTAAAACTTTAAATACTCGAGCGTTCGTTCACTTTGCTCGAATGTGGGTCAACTTATTGTGAATACGTACGGCCTTTACAGATTTTCACAGTCAGCTCGTCTCAATGATGTCAACGTTCTTTGCATTTACATAGGCACGACGTTCTTTTAGATACGACGTTCTTGTGCTGCATTTGAAACGAACATTTTTAATCCTACTTTAAAAGACGTAAGAATGTAAAAATTATGACTTATTTACTTGGCTACTGCTGGCTGGTAACATTAAAAACAAAACCAAGATACGCTCTTTGTAATATAATATCAGCCTAATGTTCTTATTATATTATCATGGGATTTACACATGTGCTTAAAGGACTTACAAGATTTCTTTTAACAGTACAACAAGCTTACCGAGATACGTACACAAGTGAAGTGTCATCTCCGTTCTCGTATATTTAAAACGTTTTATTATAAAAAATATCGCGCACAGCATCTCTCCAAATACCACGAATATTTGACATCTGTGTCTATTTCTGCATTGTTTTTATTACTCGCGAAATTTATTTTTATGACCAACTTTATTTGCATTTCGGTTCTAATAAAGTTTTCTCGTACACCTAGTGGATCTCAAAGGATTTTCTAGAGTAGAGCTACGCGTTTCAGCTCATAAGTGCTGACCTCAATCTGCGGAGAGCCTCGTTAAAGGAATATGGGTCATGCTATTTGCAAATCCCGGGACGGTAATACTTTTGTGGGAGAAAAAAAGCCTTTAGCTTGCCGGTAATTATTCAATTAATAGCCACCTGGGATGCGTTAGAACTAATTATTATTCAACTTCCGTAGCAACTTTTGTTCTTCTAGGTAATTATAAAAACGTGCCGGGAAATATTATTTTCTTGAATCAAGTTCGTTCAATTTGCGATTAATCTCAAATGTTTTTGGATCAACAATCTTTGGGGTCGTCGGATTTTGCATTACCCGAAAATATAAATATGTCGGAAGACTAATATAATTTATATCGTACACATAAAATCGATGTGATTGATGGCGGGATGTCGGCTTCACAAAAAATATTCACTCGCGACCTCGCCACGATATTAATTGAAGGAATGCTTTTGGCATTTTTGATTTATCTCCCGTTTGAGTTTCGGTATAAAGTGAAAATTGGGAGTGCGTGGTTGATGGACTGTGGAAAATTGTTTTTTTTTTCACTGGTTCACTTCAACGAGTGTTTTAAAAGCTTTTTTTGGGAATCGGATCAAATGTAACTCTGTTTCAAGCTAATCTCTTGTAAAAGAGTACAAAAATTCAACACATAGATAAGCTCTAATTTCACCAAGGAAAAGTAAAATGCACTTCTTATAACGACGTCACGTCTTCCAAAAGTTATGTAATTATTAGATCTAGTTATCATGTTAAATAGCTGACATATTTTGAAAACAGCTCGGCAAACAAAATCCAATAATTTCCAGTGTTTTTCACATACATTTGTTTTGGCTATCTCTTCTTTCTTATGACTTAATGTAAACGTATTATTCAAAGGAAAAACACCGTTACGTATGACCAATAACAACTTGGAATTTGGGAATCTTCCTAATTAAAGATTAGAATCTTTGTCAAAACAAAACTATATTATCTATTATTACTTATAACACCATACGACGCAATAGGGTAGTTGACTAGCAGTAAAAGGTTCATCCAAAATGCTTACGCTACTTAATTTCAATAATGTTGAAATTAATACAGACTGAAGCATTTTATTGGGCACTCATTTGATCCGAACGAAAATACGATACTAGTGACGCTACGGGCTTGTATTCCGAAGCGTAGAAGTAAGTGTTTGGAGCAACGGCAACGTGCTCTTAGAAGCACGGACGCGCAACATTTTGTGTTCCTGATAATAGAACGTGTCACAACGCAGATTATGCCAGATGCACTCTCGGGGTGTAAGACGTATTGTCTAATACTTACCAAAACACAGTATTATGACCGCATTGATAAACTGATAACGCGATGATTATTCATTATGTGTACTGTCTATTTACATACATATGAGGTATTAACCGATACTATGAATAATGTGTTTATTCTTGCTATATGCGTGTGATACTCCAGAAATAGGCTTCTTGATTACAATGAGATACTGATTTAGTAATTGATCTTGCACAAAAAGATGTTCATTGTGGTTTATTTTTTATTTCTTCATATTTATTGATAAACCATATTATTTTCTTATCTAAATCTTTCTTAGCTATTTTCCTCATTATGTGTTATGCATTTAGTTAGCCCATAAGTTCCCAACGGGTGCAATACCGCCCCCTCATAGGCGATGAAGACATTCTTAAGGGGTGTTTGCGGATCCAAGTATAAATATTAAAGAACTAAAAAAAAACCCTTATTGTGTAAGCGGTAGTCCATAAAAGCTTCGGAACCTTCTAAGCTTATATCATCTACTGGCTTTTCTCGTTTGGTAAAATTTCGCAAAAAGTAATAATATTCTACTTAATTTTCATTTTTAAATAAGTATATCTTTATATATATAATTCTTCTGTAAGTGTGTATGTCACTGAACTTCTCTTAAACGACTGGACCGATTTTGATGAAATTTTTTGTGTGTGTTCAAGGGGATCTGAGAATGGTTTAGATTCACAATTTTGTCCGCTGGACAATGTTTTTTAAATTAATTTTTAATTTATAAGTAACGTGTAGACAGGACAACGTCGGTCGGGTCCGCTAGTATCTATAGAAAACAATGGTTAAAATATTAACACATGAAATCGTTCCAATTTCACACGAGTGTATTGATTTGTACCGAAATAAATGCAAGTGGCATTTACGAGTCGGCAGTGTGGCTGACATGATATCTAGCGCGCCGGATTAAATATTCAGTGGACGGCTAGATTTATGTCCAAAAGGTTTATTTAGGTACTGCTTTAAAGGTTAACTGTTTGGTAGTGCATTAGTTGTTTGGCTAGATTCACAGCTTATCAATAAATGTATGTTCTTTCTTCTTTATGTCCTTTTTAAAAGACAACTCCCGAGAATTGTTCTTGTGTCGCGAGGACTTTTACAAACATACAAACAACGGACCCAAAGTACAACTAGACCCGAAACAATTATATTTGTGGATCGCACAAATAATTGTTCCGTGTGGGAATCGAACCCACGACCTTCCGCCGCAATGGTTGCGGCGTGGCGAGTGTGGCGACCTAAACCACTGCGCTACGGAGGCAGACAAGGTCTGAAAACCAACTGACAAAATTTAACTTAAATAAGCTATTTAATATGTGTCCAGGAGTGGTATAAACCTTTACGTTCACGTTGCATCTTTACTATCTTATGCTGGAAACAACGAATAGAAAGGTGATACAGAAGAAATAGAATAAGAATATAATGTGTAAGTATAGTCTAAAAAATAAATAAACATACTTTAACGTCACCAGATGTAATCGTATAATGGCTTGTTAATAATTAATTACATGGTATTGTAAAAATATCATAAAACTAAAGAATAATAAAGATATCTTTGCTAGCCAGTCAATGAGTGCAACGTTAATACCTATAAAAATATCGTTTGTGGTTTAAAGATAAAAATGCAATAAAACTCTCGAGTACATAATCCGAACGAAATACATAGATTTTAGCATAAACTAACAGATTTTACACGGTATCTTATTTACATAAGTCGTTTGAATAATCAAAATTATTTTATTTATGAAAATGCTGCCAATTTTAGGTTAATAACTAATGTAAGCTTTTCTTCGTGGCTCTGATCGCGTTGAGTTTAACTTTCGCATCTATAATATATAGTTACTACATTATATTTAGGTAAATAGAAACATTGATTGTTTTTTGATGAACATCAATTTCTTTATTAATTACCTTTTTTACCACAGGGCACGGGTTTTAAATTATATTGACGTTATTTTATCTGCTTTCTACTAATCGAACAATTTTTTATTGCTTACCTTGTTTATGTTAACTTCTTGTGCTTTCATCTTTGTATAGGGTTCCTGACTAGATTCCACGTTGTAATGGTGTAGAAAATACAACTTTCTACTTATAAAGATTATCGTAAATCAGTAGTTTTATAGATAGACTAACATAATAATATACAGCTCTTTACAATAACAAGTACATTCCCACGTATTACCATTTGATCTAGATACAAACAGAGTATGAATCATAGAAACTCATGTGATATGTTCAAATGAAGGTGGTTGGCCTCTACAACAGTAATAGTGCAAGGACTTTTACTTATATCCGTTTGTTGCTTTATCTATACTAATATTATAAAGCTGAAGAGTTTGTTTGTTTGAATGCGCTAATCTCAGGAACTACTGGTGCGAATTGAGAAATTATTTTACTGTTGCATAGCCTCTTTATTGAGGAAGGTTATAGGCTATATATCATTCCGCTATGACTAACAGGAGCGGAGTACCAGTGAAAAAAGTTAGAAAAACGGGAAAAAATATGGCGTATTCTCTCTTATGTGACGCAAGCGAAGTTGCGCAGATCAGCTAGGGTATTTATATAATTGTGTCAATGGTAATGTGGTGTCGTTTGTATTGTTGTTTTATTACTGATAATCATATAGTATGGGTTCTTAAAGATTCGTGGTGAATGAAGTTTAATGCTAGATGGAGATTTATGTGAGCTCAGTGACGTAATTACTCAAGAGGTCAGTTGGTATTTTGGAAAAATAGTGCGTAATTATCTATATATAATAATCCTTATAACCTTCTTATCTCTATATAGTCCCATTTGATTGATGTTCCAGCCAGGTGGCATGCATAGTGTTACTGTTTAGCTTGATTTGATCTGCGTAATTGGAAAGCGAAACTTCAGCATGAGCTATTAATATTAAAATACTGTTTGCAAAATTGCATTATGGATTGTGTTCTTGTTCTGTTACGTGAAAAGAATACATATACAATAAAACTATCAATCAGACCTACACTAAAAAAAGTCAAACATGAACCTCGTAATTTTCCACTAACCACGAAATTTACTCTACACGAAGTGTTAATAGCTAGCTCATACACACGTTGGTTTGTCCCTACTGTCAGGTCATTCACACGTAACACAATATGGCTGTCAGACTCATGACATCTGTCAATGTTAGGCTTTTGAGCACGTTCGCGCCACAATACGACCGTACTATTGTCAGATTTATTTTTTTCTTAGAATATATGGCTTTGGAACATGTGTCCAAGGTTTATGTATTGGCCAGTTTCGGCCTAACCAGTTAAATACACTAACTGCAAGCAGTGCGAATGTCTATTTGATGAGTTTTCAGTTAATATTCTATCAACACAAGTTACATTCGTTTCAACAACCCAGATAATAAAGCATCTTTACTATTTTAATAAACGTCGCAAGCTCAATGTAGACACTAAAATACTTTATAATTACGACTCAATAGTTTTCTACTTATTAAAGTTATAACATACTGATATATATATTTTTAAACTTGCATCATTGTGAACTAAAGTCACCATAATATTTCAAATATATCGTAGGTACATTAAGTGAATCTCCACACGTGTCCGTAGGTAAACGCCCTAAAATAAAACTCACAATACCTTGCGATGACCGATAACATTAATACAGCGGAAATACATACAACATTGATATCTATTATTTAATTGCCACAATCCTACGTCGAACCTAGGTCACATTGTTCTGAATTGCCAAATGGCATGACCAGTTGGCACGGGAATGCTTCAAATCATAAATCATTGAATTCTATATAGTCCATTGAGCTTGCTTTAATTGGATTAACAAATTGAGGTTGAAACAGGAAATAAGCGTGAGTTTAATTGTTACGTTGCGTGTTTTTAGTAGTTTGAAAAAAAATATAGTATTTTTTTCATGCGTTTTGTATACTTAATATACAGGGTGTCCCAAAACTCAACGATAATCCGAGACAGGATGAAAGGCCAAGTCATACCGGTTCTAGGAAAAATAAAAAAAAAATTCCATATCACTTAGTTCAGCAATAATAGACATTCTTCAAAAAAGTTGAAATTCCACACCCTTGGTCGCATTTTCAAGTCCTGTGATCACCAATGTCACAATTTCGCTGCGTTTTTTTTAATTTCGTGATCTTTAATAAATATGCTATTAATCGTAAAACAAATTTATGCACAAAACGTTGTTAATTTACTAAAAAAAGTTAAGTTTTAGTGAGTCATGGTTCACAAAAATATCGTTAGTTAACTTTGACGCTTCATATTGGAAAAAAAATGTACTACACTACCCTTGGCAAGTTATGTCAAAAGTTGGCGCATTTAATCAAGATTACAAAATGGTGCAACACTTGCCACTTTTCTTGCCATTAAAAATGTTATTTTTATTTGAACGAAGCATGTCCTCACAGATGGATTGGACTCAGTGGTTGAATTTTATGGCCTCCTCGTTCCCCCGATCTAAATCCAGAGATATTTATGACTGGGAATGCATAAAAGAGAAAGTCTATTCGAAATTAATACAAAATCTATCAGAACTTCGGCAGAAAATTGACACAGCGTCAGAAGAAATAATAGCAAGGAATTTTGCACAACTGGTGAAAAGGTCTTTTGTAAGGCGTTGCAGAGCCTGTATTCGTGCCAGAGGAAAACAATTCGGAATTACTTTAGTTTATGGAGAAAAAATAAATAAGAACCATGGGTCGTTCATTTTTTTTTTTAATTATTATTACCTATTATGTTTATTACATTAAACATTGGTTATGGACTAACTCAATTACCTCTTTACTAAAAAAAATTGCTTTCCTCTGGCACGAATACAGGCTCTGCAACACCTTACAAAAGACCTTTTCACCAGACGTGCAAAATTTCGTGTATTTATTTCTTCTGACGCTGTGTCAATTTTCTGGCGATTTTCTGATAGATTTTGTATTGATTTCGAATAGACTTTTTCTTTTATGCATTCCCAGTCAAAAATATCTCTGGATTTAGATCGTGGAACGAGGGGGCCATAAAATTCAACCACTGTGTCCGATCCATCTGTGAGGACATGCTTCGTTCAAATAAAAATAACATTTTTAATGGCAAGAAAAGTGGCAAGTGTTGCACCATTTTGTAATCTTGATTAAATGCGCCAACTTTTGACATAACTTGCCAAGGGTAGTGTAGTACATTTTTTTTCCAATATGAAGCGTCAAAGTTAACCAACGATATTTTTGTGAACCATGACTGACTAAAACTTAACTTTTTTTAGTAAATTAACAATGTTTTGTGCATAAATTTGTTTTACGATTAATAGCATATTTATTAAAGATCACGAAATTAAAAAAAGCGCAGCGAAATTGTGACATTGGTGATCACAGGACTTGAAAATGCGACCAAGGGTGTGGAATTTCAACTTTTTTGAAGAATGTCTATTATTGCTGAACTAAGTGATATGGAATTTTTTTTTTATTTTTCCTAGAACCGGTATGACTTGGCCTTTCGTCCTGTGTCGGATTATCGTTGAGTTTTGGGACACCCTGTATATAGGTACATTATTTTCGATTCCCGAATTGAGCAAAGTACTATCGGCCTTATTTACAGTACATTTTACAGAATCGTTTACAGGCATTTATTTACGATCACTATAGCGATTTTCATTTAAATACCGTACTTAATATATTTTTATAAATAAGACTACTTAATCGTATATCAACTTAATCAACACAGATTACTGTTTAATACAATATCAGTTACGTGATTCAAGTCATTTACAAGCATACAATAAATATTTAAGATAGTTCATTCGTCATACTTTCTCATTCTATCATATAAATAATTATTATTATAGAATTTCTGTTCATACGTAATTACAATAAACCATAAAAGATCATATTTTGGTCGTAACTCTATCAAAGGCGAGGTTCTCAGTAATTAAGGTTCGGCACATATCACCACACACCAAAATCATATTACGGCACTCCATCTATTAATTACTCAAAGATTCCCACTCCTATTCCTTTACCATATAAATTAACATACTCGAGGCACGCCTTAATGAGATTTCAAATTCAATCATGGAGTTTAATTCCGCTCTGTCTAGTACTTTAACAGCGTTAAACTGATGAGGTGCTAAGTAATATCACAGTTTAGGCCTTATTTCCTCCTACACCGACGTTCGAACAAACATAACGCTTCATGGGATAAAGCATAAGCGACGCTGACGCTTGCGGTTTTTGTTTCTGTGTATAATGCGCCTGACAGTGCGGTAGACCGACGTCGACGTAAGAGGAAATTAAGCCTTAATGTCATTCGAAACTTCATGCATGAAGCTCAGATAAGTAAGAACTTCAGAAGTTCATTATTGCTAGTGAAATGTCAACGGTAAAGCGACATCTCTTGGTGCGATGCGGAAAGTTTAAGTGAAAAGTTTAAAGTGGATTTGAATCAAAGTTCTGAAGATTGTTATCGCTTTCGAAGTCACATGTTATGAGAGTAATTACCCGTGACCAAGTTTATTTGAAATACTGCATAGAAATTGCAGACTTGGTTTATTGTTCAATGTTTTGCACCTTGCAAAGCTGTATTTAACCGTCGTTTATGTTTTAGCGAACTGCTAATATAGTTTTACAGTCTGCTATTTAGATGTGACGGATAAGAAAGAAAGCCGTAAGCCTTTTACAAAAGTTTGGAGTAATGCTCAAGCAAGTAAAAATATTTACGATAAAATTAAAAATTTATTTAAAACTTGTAGTTAATTTGTTACAAACCATTTATAAATTAACAGCTGACGTATAGCGTACTTGAAAAATGTCTGGACTCAGAAATACCGGAGATAAACAAAAATAGACAATCTTTACTCACGGTGTATAAAAATAAGATGGACATTATAAATATTTTAATCTGCTGTTTAAGTGGGATAGTAGGTGTGGATTATTTTTAGCCATCGTTTGTGTATCGCGTATGAAATCATATTTTTTTGCTTGAACTAAGAATTTCGTTGCAATACTTTCATATGTTTTCGAGTATTATATGAGATTTTGATTTCATTTACAAACTTACAGTGCGTAGTACTCGTAACCAGTCCTGTATGACAGGATGTATGGATGTGAGTGAGACAAAGGAAGTTTGTACGGATCGTACTAAGTGGCGTTTTTTGGTCTCTACCTACCCCTATGGGAAAAAAGGTGTCATATTATGTATGTACAGTGCGTTGCGTTAGAAACCAGCAAACATGTATGACAGAATATTATACGAATAGAAATGAAACAAAAGAAATTGTCGTAAATAGGGTTCTTCGATGTATGTCTCACTTAAACTCCCATAGGAACTAATGCCATATTTTATTATGTATGTATGCAATAACAAACATATACCTTGTTATATTTCAATTGTTAGCGTCTCACAGCGCAGTCTGCAGTGGTTTGCAATTGCCCCACAGATTGGTTGTCAATTAGTGGGAAGTCCTCTTCACGTCTATTCAGTCTCCTCGTCTCAATTATTCTATTGCTTCAAGTGTTCTACCGGCAGCTCAGCTCTCGACGAACAATGCAATAGAGCTGACTGAATTATATCTAGGGTTCGGTAAGCGTTCTCGATTTTGAACTGTAGAGTAGTATGCAGTATCAGCTTAACCTTTCCTCCAACTATGTTGGAGTCAGCTTCCAGTCTCACCGGATGCAACTGAGTACCAGTATTCTCCATGGAGCGACTGCTTATCGGACCTCCATAACGCAGTTAACTGTAGAGTATGTTCAAAAAATTCAAAGCATAACCTATATATTTCAAATAAATATGTAAATAAACCTTGTCTAAACAAACCCATCCTTCCATGAACGCGTTCTTCCGCAAATTATATCCCCGAAAATTTCAACCATTTTCATAATACAATTAAATTTTCGATTAATTTTCATACCAAGCCCTAAACCTATAGGTCGAAAGTCAAGCGCGGGTCACTTGACATTAACCCGGACCCTTTAAAAAGGGCCATGAATTTCCCTTGGGTCTTCAGTCAAGATAATTCGCGGGTTTTGGTGACAGCCCTTTCAGGACATAGGACCCATGTCATATGACGTATTTTTGATTTCGGTTTTCCTGACAAGTTTAGATTGGATGTGAAACCGCTAATTCAGGTGTGTGGAGTGTGATGTGGGCGTCCTTGAGTAAATGATTCGTGGAATTAAAATGTCTTCTCAACACCGATTCAAGTACAGATTTCTTCCAGTTACGAACTTGCACCAAATTATCCTATTTTTGTGATTAAACTTCGCCCCAATTTCCAATATTCTTATGTGTCACCGCCAAGAGCGAGTATGAAAAGAATGTAACATTTTCATCTCTTAAATCCCTGTTGACAAGGCAAGCAATATTGACAGATAAAGCGATTTACTTTAACCAAAAAATCCCCGCTTTTTACCCTCCACTCACATCTGAACATAAAGACTTTTATAAAAGGAAATTGGACGGAAATTGCGAAAATACGAAACTTATTTTACGTAGTTATTTGACGGTCGAAATGTTTATAACATTTACGGCAGTTTCCATCTCAATTCCATCGGGCTTTGCCTACGTAATTACTGTTGAATTCAAAAACTATTTTCATTTGAAACTCGGTCCCAGTAAATCCATTGTAAGCGTTTCAGCTCAATTTGCCGCTGCGTTCTATAAAATCGAGTACTGGTAATCGGTATTGAAAGCTGAAACGGTATTATCCTGTTATCTGTAGGACTCAATTAAGTGAGTGCGGAACTGTAAGAGATAAATACATCCGTAGGGTGTCTCTCGGTCGCTTCCTCTTAGTAAAGAAAGGCAGTATTCTCGTTTTGTTAGCAGAAGATAACGTAAAGGATGTGAACGAATCAGTTTGGGAGATAAGACTTTATGGACTTAGTTCCTTGGTAAAAGTGATTTATCTATAGGTTACGAACTTGTTACCGTTAAGGATTGTTCAGCAAAGTAATTCACGGATATTTTATTTATTGTGGCAAGATGTAAGAATGCGAATTAGGCAAGGGAAGTTTGTGAGGACCATAACAAGAACCGTTTCTTGGTCTCTGCCTATCCCTATAGGAAAAAGGCTGATAATGATTTTATGTATGTATTTACTTCTTCTCTCTAAAGATGATAAAGAGGAAAGAATTCTTTTTATAATTGTTACTGTGTAGTCTTGTATCATGATTAGGAAGATTCTTTTTTATGTTTTAAAAACATTTTTATCTGCATGCAAACACACGTTAAACCGGTTCGTTTTAAGTGCATCTGTACTCACGTGTTTGTATGTATGTCTAGTCTTAAAACTGACTAAAATAATATTGAGCTTGTAGATGGCAGAGAAGGAAAATATTTTTACAAAACAAAACCTGATTTCAAAAGATTTTTATTTCACCTATGCTGCCCCAATAGTAGGTAGAAGCCGTCCTAAAAACTTTCCAATTAATTCCATAGTTATAAGCCCTCGCCTCAATGTCAGTTAAAATTTTAATTTCCAGTATTTTAAGAGGTTTTCTCATACTCATCAAATCTTCTCTCACACTCATCAAATAAAAATGTTACTTTGCAGTACAGATATAACTAAAATACTTAAGTAAATTGCACGTCTAAACGTTTATATACCACAGAAAACATAAACAGATTGTTAAAAATTAAACTAAACTGAAGAGATACGTGTAAATATTGAAACAACAGTCGTTTAATGCTGCGGACAATATTTTTGCATAACAGTGCGAAAATTTGCATTTGAGCCGAGATCGTATGTGTTTCAAAGCTAATATATTATGTGATTGCATATCTATCGAGTCTGTTGTGATGACATTCAGGTGAACGTTTCGAATTTATGCAGATAAATAAATAATTTTTGATTGATAGTAGTCAATGGGCTAGTCTGAAACATTCTTTTTCTTGTAAGTACTTTAAGTTTTCTTAAATTAAACATTATATTACATCCTTATAAATTATTATTCCAGCTGTCTTTTTTACTGAAAGATGTTTTCTTTTATCTATAGGAAAGCAAAAAGGCCTTACTCTACACGGACGAAGACACAGGCCAAGCAAAACAATAATATTTTTTTTGGAAATCACTACTCGAAAGGGGATGAAATTCGGGAAAACAGACGGAATTCTAGTCTATGTATAGAAATCAATAACAGTTATTCAATTCTAGAATTAATTATGTTAAAATGTTAGCAGAGTCTATGTACACAGTGCAGTAAAATTGCCGTATACATACATGATTGTACATGCAAATGAGTGAGCATTGTTGACACGATTTTATACTTACGTCAATATTGAATTTCAATAACCTCTGTGACATTCAGCGTTGAATATATAATTATTTATTACATTTGCATTTTGTTCATTTTCTATTCTATTTTACGGGTCAGTTGCCTTAATGGCTGTTCTTATCGTGATAGCTTAAGTATGCTATAAATGTAATAGTTATTGTATCCTACTGAAACATTCACGTAGTTGCCTAGTTGCGTATACGCGTAGTTGCCTAGTGGTCCTTCAGTTGCGTGTCTTTGTTCTTTGACAGACACAATTGCATTTTATGTACCTTTATCTGGTTGAATATCAATAAGTGATTGACTGGCTGACTGATGGATAACGCACAGCCGAAACTACTAAGCATAGAAAGTTGAAATATGGAATGAAGATTCCTTAGGAAGTCTAGAGGAGAGAGGATGTTTTGGAAGATTTCGAAGGAGCTGAAATTCCACGCGGGCAAAGATAAAAGAAAGTGAATGTGACTTATAACAGCTTCACATAGATCGCTTTTAAACACAGTTGATTATTCTGAATCTACATGAAATTCCTTCCTCAAACTAGGTCTCTGATTCACAAAAAGTGGCATGATATCTTATATTTACAGTTGTATTGTAAAAACAAAACACGCATACCTACGTCATGTATAACTAATTAGTTAAAACGACGCGATTGTGTACACAAGAATATTCGTTATTTTCTAAAAACAATTGAAAACTTTGTTTGTATATCATTCACAAAAAGTGTTACAATTTAAATCAAAGATAACACGTTATTCGCAAGAAGAAAATAACAGAATGAATGACGGTGTTTAATCAGTAATTCTATAGACTAGCGTTTATCATTTAATCTTAAAATTGTGACTAAGATAAAGACACTATCTAAAATATACATAGATCGAGACAAACAGCCGAAAAGGATTGATGAGTGGTAAAGAAAGTTTCTTATTTTGTACAGATGTATTAACGTAGGTAATCGTTTCATTTTCATTGGATCTAAATCTTAATTGATATTAAATCTTCGAACACATTTATTTGGTCGCTAGTTTAAGTAGGCTCGTTTTTTTTAGGAACACTGATTAAGTGTCCCACTATATAACAAAGGGCTTTCTCTGAGATAGAGGGTACTGCAAATATTAACAAGTATATTAGGTAAAAAATCTCAAATTAGGTGACTCTAGAGAACTGGCTTTATTAACTTACGGTCGCAATTCTTATTTGGCAGAAACATCAAGCATTAAAGAAATATATTAAGATAAATAGTTATTAGAAACAGCCGTGCAACGCAAATATCTATAAAAAAATAGCTTCAATTTTATGTTTTACTTTATATAGAAATCAGTATATCAAATGAAAACCAAACGAATTGTCTTGTTCCCACTGGATCCGATGGGATTAAGCGTAATCCCGCGCAAAGCTCGCACAATCCGACAAATAATGGTCTGTCACTGATTGTTTCCACATTAACCCGACACTGTTCATTCACTCAACTTTTATTGCTTTGTAACAATTACGATAACTAACTTATTAGATAAGTATTTCTTCTACAATGTTACGCTTGTAATTAATATATAACCAAGCTGTATGAATAAAAACTACAAAAAACACTCACATTTCGCCATTTACTATGTTATTCCTGTTTAATATTGTAGGTTAGATTCTTAAACTATTCCAAGGTTATTAAATTAAATTTGAAAGCTCGTACTACCCCACTCTGCTACCAAAATCTGGATGTGTACTGATCGTATGTGTGTACGATCAATAAATCTACAAAAAGCTGCCACTAGTCTAGGTGATAGTGTTACCACCTAGACTATAGTGGCAGTTTATCAAACGTACGAACCAATCAGATTACACGACGTTTATTAGTAACTAAAGAATAAAATAATAGCAATTTTCCGTTTCTGTGCGCGTAGGTGATATCTGGCATTTAGCGTAGGATTTCTTGTATTTTTAATCAGTACGGTCAATGTTACAATGTTAGTAGGCGTGAAAGAAGGCTGATAGACGTGCTGTTTATCATATCAACTGAAGCCACTATCCGAAAATAATCGCACGTGAGAACAACGATGTAGATAACGTTTGGGTGTAAATACATACCTAGATTAATAAGTGGGAAACCACGGACATATGACTAACATATATTAGGTCGCAGAAAAAGTCTTTTCGCATTATAGTATGTGTGAACTTTTAATAAAATATTTTCTCTACACAAAAAAGCTCGATATTTGGGTACCTCACGAGCACTGCAAGAAATCTAATGAACCGTGTACTCATTTGTGATTCTTGAAGAGATTTTATTACAAGTTCTTACATACTATAATGCGAAAAGATTTTTTCCCCAACCTGATGTCATTGTATACCTAGTAACAATAGCTTCAATCATAAAGTTTTACTGTAGGTAGGTATATTTATTTTAGCGGATATGATGCAACGTCATCATTCATAATTTTAAGCGTTCACCGTTAACAGCTGAATCTTTTTCTTAGTAATCTTTGATAGATTGTTACTCAATTATGCCTAAACGGATAAACAAAGATTTTGACGAAATTTGCACATCGTTAGTTTATAATCTGAAATGATATTGAATACTTTATGTAGCGGATTTTTTTACATATTTAACGATGCCACGAGCAGACACTGGTTGACAGTTAAATAGAATGTGTATGACATAATATCATAATGCAATAAGTACCTAGTCAACTTTAGTAAACTTGAGAATCGGAATATATTTGTTTTTCGTATATGAAAGTTAGTCAAAAGTCATAGTTTTTCAATCCGATAAAAACCTTAACATGGCTTAAGGTCTTTTACCATAACTGACGAGGACCGGCTTTTGGCGTGTCCTCCGTTTATATCAAATCATTTTTAATTAATAATGTTGAAATATATTTGCAGAAATTCTACCGTAGAATTCGTTATTCCACGAGTCAAATATCATAAACTATTCATAACACAATTTTCTATGTAGTACAAACGTAATGAAACAATTTATTATTCCATTTGTCTGCTATTATACATTCCATTACTTTATCATTTATATTATATCAGTAGTCCAGTCAATTAAGCTTAAATTAGGTAAGAATCTCGGGATTCGAGATACCCAGCTGTAAGTCTGTAAATACTTGTATATTGACACCCTAAAAGTTGTCTCAAAACCTACATATGGTAGGGTGTACGCAACTATAAAATTTCAAGGTCCAAAGTCCCAAAAACCGGTTTTTAAAGCTTTTTTTGTAAATACCTCATTTCCTATGGAATTTTTGCATTCGTATTCATTACCAATATTGTACAGTATAAAATTCTCTACAAATTTTGTTTGAATTTTTTTTTTTACGGTGAACCGTTTTCGAGATAGAGGGCGGAGAGCGCGCGGTCACAGGATCATTTCAAGTCAACCGGTGCCTCGGGTCGAAGATGCGCCATATATATTATAGTTGATGAACTATCGATAAATCAATGATTAATAAATATTTGTCAATTTCTATTAACCATTACATTATTTTTTATCATTTTTTTCATAACCTATCCACTTTTTATTCAGTATTAATTAACTTATCAACACTTACCTGCCCATGTTATTGCAGAATTTTTCATGAAAATATAGGCACTATATTTGAATTTTAACCTAATTAATATTAATAACTTCTTACATGATGAAAAAAAAAACAAATAAATCAGTATTATTGAAAAGATATAGATTTAATATAATTATGAAGAAAATGATGACACCAATGACTTTTCGAAGTTATGTGTGTATTAGAAATAATTGTCACATGCTCCAATGGTGAAGGAAAACATCGTAAGGAAACCTTGCATGAATAAAATTTGTTAAATACATTTATTGAGGGCATGCAAAGTCCCCAACCCGCACTTGGCCAGCGTGGTGGACTCAAGGCCTAACCCCTCCCTCATTACGGGAGAAGACCCTCGCTCAGCAGTGGGACAGTAATGGGTTAAATTTATTTATTATTATAATCATTGATTTATCGATAGTTCATCAACTATATTGGCGCATCTTCGACCGGAGGCACCGGTTGACTTGAAATGATCCTGTGACCGCGCGCTCTCCGCCCTCTATCTCGAAAACGGTTCACCGTAAAAAAAAAATTCAACCAAAATTTGTAGAGAATTTTATACTGAACAATATTGGTAATGAATACGAATGCAAAAATTCCATAGGAAATGAGATATTTACAAAAAAAGCTCAAAAAACCGGTTTTTGGGACTTTGGACCTTGAAATTTTATAGTTGCGTACACCCTACCATATGTAGGTTTTGAGACAACTTTTAGGGTGTCAATATACAAGTATTTACAGACTTACAGCTGGGTATCTCGAATTCCGAGGTGAACTTACTATAATGACTGGACTACAGTGTGCGTTTTCGTTTGGTTAGACCGAGTCGTAAATAAATAGAGTACTTAATTTTTTTATTTATCGTTTTTGCTACACAATCGCAGGGTTAAAATATTCTGAATTAATCCAGGTTATAAACTATCTTTGAGACGAATTTCACCAAAATCCATTTCATAGCAACATCCTCATAACGAATTTATAATAAACATATAAGTACTTTAATATGAATACCAGAAACACGAAGGTAATTTTATAATCAATATGGAATTTTAGTAAAATACGTAACCTCAGTACAGTTACATAAAACAATATCAACAACCTTGATTAAACTATCTGTCGTGCGTGTAACAATAATAAAATAATAAAAAACCAATAATCCACCCGAATTGTGTGCAATAAATATTGTTATATTTTGTCGATTGGTGAGGTCGTTGCATTTTAATATGTTCACTTGATTAAAAAATGAAATAAAATTGGCTTGGATCAAAATCATTACTCCTTACATAACAAAAAGTATCTGGCAGAAGATGAATGACAGTACATGATCATTTGTCTCTCAAAATTAGACGTGCAATTTTGAAAGGTCACATGTTTTATGTATTTGAAATAGTAGATAGGCTCTTTCTAAAATTGTATATTTCATTATTTTCATCAACAAATCTATACTAATATAAAAGCTTACTGTACCAGCTAATCTACTAAAATGATACAGATTTTATTGGATAAGGTGGTTCATTATATCCTAAAAACAGGCTACATTAAATCTTCTTACTCAGTCAACATGAAATGAAGATTCTAAAATATTTTATTAATGGGGTTTACGGAACCCTAAATCTGTTCCACAATCCGTTTGATACAATTTTAAAGTAGATTAAAGGCCGACCTTTAACATGAAACGGTTTTAATTTAATAAACTCGTATATGGTATTATAGGTTGGCAGTGCACAGTAAATTGGATGCGAACCAGTGTCGGCATGTCCAACAATTTGTACATTCATTAAGCTTTGTAATTAACAAAATATCTTTGTCCGTATCTCCTTGTTTATGTTATACACATTTTAATTGAAATATTTTTACCTTTTGAAGTTTTATGTTTCTTTTTCATAATAAATAAATTTAACCCATGAATGTCCCATTGCTGTGTGAGAGTCTCCTCCTGTAATGAGGGAGGGGTAAGGCATTAATCCACCACGCTGGCCAATTGCGGGTTGGGGACTTATTTTTGAAAAAAAAAAATGTTTTGTTATTCTATCGGCTGTAACGCATCGGGCTGAAATAGTACGTATTGAAAAGTCTTTCCGTTTCCTGTTACTTACAGATAAACTGCTAAATCAGTTTAGATAAGATTTATTGTCAATTTGTCTTGATATTATATATACTAGGGCAGAATACAGACGACACAGACTTTTTTAAACAAATGAATCCAAAAGCTGTTTTGTTCCAATTTTTTCTTTATGCTTCACAATACACGTCATCTGTCGATTAGTAAGTATACTTATAATGTCTGAGTGTCCACTTAATCTCCCCTACGTCTGCTTCTAACAAAACTGATGGTTGAGATAACCAACGAACCATGGAGACCAGATACTCCCTATAGGTACTTGATTTATCTAATATAAGCGGCCTGGCCTGACTTCGTCCGGGTATAGTACAATTTGGTCCCATTCTTCCATTCGAATTTTGATCCCGTACAAATGGGATCCAATTTGTATGGGATTAAAATTCTCATGGCAAAAAATGCCATGACAAAATTCTCTTGTCCCGACTGTTACAATTACAAACTTATATAAAAAGTGTAATATAATTAAGTTTAGTTCTTTAAAAAAATATGCGCTTACATAGGCACATTCCGGTGAATCATTTTTATTTATACACATTAAACCTACAAATTTAATAACATTGAGTTTTATAAAATGAACAAAATCCTAACATTTATAACCTTTCATTAATTTATGTACAATTCTGAAAGCAACAAATTGGTGGGATTAATACCGCAATATTTTATGATTAAAATCGAAATTACAAAGGTAACAAAGATTTATAGCAGTTACAGTAATTGAAATTATTCTCTCCGTATAGTCCTACAACTTAGTGGAGAGACTCGGTATGCACGATTTATCTGAACTGTAATTAATCATTCGGTATATTTTCAAAATAGAGTAGTGCATCAAACAGACCACTATCAGTTTCAAAAGCCACTGCGGGTCACTGATGTTGTAAATTCTGAATTGTATAATCCTTCGCCAGCCGCGAACCTTGCACACACGGCTTTCTACTTAGTTAAACTATAGCGATTCTTAGGAATGGATAGATGACTCATTTTGTTTAGTCATATTGTAAAAACTACAACTGGTACTGACCAGTTATCAGACTAGACAAAGATAGCAATAGTCACGCCTCGTTTTGGTTGTATTTAACACCCCACTTTTTTTACATATTCACTCCGCAATCACGGAGAACGTAAGCATGATTTTAGTAATGTTTTAGCGTTATGGCTAAGAGTAAACAATTTTTCTGTCTCGATACTGGATATAGGCTTATCCCGTAAGCTTCAAGACCCCTCGGTCGCATGATTCCTCTTGTTGTTACTATAATGGTTATCACTATAACTTGACTAAACTATTATTCTTGAAATAAAGTTAGTACTTAATCTATTTGAAAAAATAAAGAAAAATAATAATCTTTCGTTACACTAACGAATGCCAGAGATTTTCCGGTTTTCATCGCTAAAGTACAAAGGGTATTACGTGTGTCAACTAAGCGGCTTTAAAAGTTCGGACTGTTGATAATAGGATACACAGTTACACAGTGAATGTGGACTCGAAACAAAACTGATGCGAAGCTTTTGATTAACTTGACGACAATTTGCAGTATGATTATTTTATTATTGCCGACTAGTAGTTAATGACTTTGTCTAACACTGTCTTTCTGTTTGTTTGATATAAGTAGATAAAGGGAAATACACGCATAAAATCATGCTTTTTCTCAAAAGAGTAAGCGCAGACCAAAGAACGCCACTTAGTTCATATTCATATAAAGATAAATATATAATAGAAATACTCTTTCCAAAAAATTACCTCTAAGCTTCTGAAATAGGAAGAAAGTATTTATACCAGCAGACATGTATGGATTAACTATTAAATTATGACAATATACTATAATATGTTGATTCATTTTCTTTGTCGTAAAGAACTAACCGTTATCTACACGGAACTGATAACAGTGTAACTTTTTAATTCATTCCGGAAATCGAGCTCGAGACATGTTTATCTCAACTAGACGATTGTTTTATGATTGTACTGTTGTAGTCGAGTTATAAAAATGTCTTAGTAATTAGGATAAATGTATGAGATACTACGTCTTAGCATTTAGAAATTATGGTTGTTGAAATAGTTACTATCGATGGAACGGTAAATTTATTCATTTAGGTAGTCAATGATACAGAGAGTGAATTTACCGCCAGTTCGGAAGGTACAGCCAATGAGAAGAAACTCCCGGCCACTCTTTTTTATCGCCAAATGATTTTAACAATATACATGGGTAGGTTGGACGCTGTGGTTATGTCTCCGTCACCCGCACTTTTGTCTATTGTATAATTTTTTGGCCTTCTGCAAAATACTTGATACTATATTCACACACAAAGTAACATAGCTGAAAGATAGAAGAAGATATCTAATTGTAACAAATACCTATTGATGTAATTAGAAAACTATAATTTTGGTTGTCTCTCTCGTATTTTGTATATAGGTAAAGTTCTCTCAAATATAATATTCATGTAGATGCGAGAGTCGTAGAACAAATACGTCTAGAATAATGCTCCTGTAAACATAGAGACGTAGGCTTCAATAACACATTCCCTTCAATATCCTAGACAAATATTGTTATAGCAGGAAGGCTCGATGCCTGAGGCGGTGGGACGGAATCCTATTTACCGTAGTACTAACTCACCCATTCCTAACATAGATACTGAGCTTAGGACAAATTGTACAAAGGTATTCGTAATATCGGGTCTGATTATATGTCTACCCCTATGGGAAGAAGGCGTGATTTTATGTATGTGTATATAAATAAATATCATTGGACAATAATGGGCAAAACTTGTGCTATGGTAATCAAATAACTGATAAACATAATATATATATTTCTTAATACACACTTATGTAAATATATAGGTAATTAACAACCAGGCTCAGAACAAATACTCGTGCTGATCTCAGAAATATAAGTCTCGGGTGGGATTCGAACTCGGCGCTACGGTTATTTGAAAAATAATAAGAAGCGTGTGATTTGATTACTGTTAACTCAAGTCAGGTGACAAAATGAAAAACAACACTTAAAAATTTGTACCAGTTGTTTCAAATAGTACTTTATCAGAGTAAAATCAAAAAAGTACTTCCTAAACAATCCGTTCCACTAAGTTTATGAACCGTACAGTCAGCTGACAGATCCAAACGTTTATTTTATTGTAATTATGTCGTCACAATGTTGGTACAAAGGTTGGCTGTTGGCGGCCAAAGGCCAACACGACACTGTGAATGAACATTCTTAACGTTGGAAATGCGTGATGAGGTATGATTACGAAGGATTTATTTGTTGTTGTCTATTTGGAAGGCTACTATGAAACATTTTTGTTTTATATACGTATTTTTTGTGTTTTGTAGTGAGTAAGTTTACATGTTTCCATTGGAGACTAGGTACGTGATTTTTTATTAATAAAAGTGTGTTGAATTCTTATACAACCGAGAATATATTTAATAGGTATAGAAGAGTATAAAAACATGTACGGTAGGAGATTTCCAAGATACGCCTAAATTCAATCTGCCCTATATACCAGATCCATGAACATAAAGTTTTTAATACTGGCTGTCTTCTGCATACGAAAAAACGTGTCAAGTTGTGTGTGCGAAGCGAAAAATAGAGGCTTTCGCTGAATACAAAAGCTTAGTCAACAATTCCAAGTCCCTTTGTATTTTAGGTCAAGCTCTGTGAAATATTATTCACAAACAAAACCAATTTCAAGAGAACAAGAACATCGTACAATTATTTAAAATGGAAACGTTTCTGGTTTTTTAATTAAGTCCGCCAAGTTCACAGTGGCTTACGGGAAAGTTGTTTGCCTCATCAAAATTACATTTTCTCACAAAGTTTCCTTCGCCTAGAGATTTTTATAACGTAAATTTTTCCCAGCTTGTAAATAACTTGAATATTTATTATATTTTACATTTTCCGCAGCATTTTTAATATATTAGAACCTTTCTCCGGCGACTTTATTAGTAAGGTTTTTACATTTTACGAGACTTTGTTGACGTCGTGAAAAGTATTATCGCAGAGGCTCTGATGTGGGTGTAGGTATAAAGCCTAAAATGATTTCTGAACTGTCAATTTTGCCAGTCATGCTTGTAAACAACAAATTAATGAGAAGCCTCCGTATATTCTACTATTAATTTTATGCATTAACGAAGGTTGCATGCTATTACGCAAACCGTCTCGAGGGATCGTGAGCTAATTGCAAATTGATCTATTTCTCGTCCAAATCCATTGTTCCCTGGGGTTTTCGGTCAGTCCAATAAATCTTAGTAGCAGACGGCTATTAGACAGATTACATCGGTAACGAGAACGGTACCTTTCCTTTACTACCAAAGGATTTTACGCCTATAAGGGTTTTAAACAATAGAGACCGCAACATTCAATAATATTTGATTACCTACACCGTCAAATAACCTAAACCCATTATGAACAAAGCTTCCTAATGCTCCTTTAATTACCTATTTCGAAATTTCCATTTTCCATTATCACGTTATTAATCAGACAATGTACTCGCTGATTGTGTTGAATTTCGTCATAGTATTATGTTGTTGCTGTGTTAAATTATGACTTGCTCGTAAAATTACGTAGGTGTGTTGTAGAAAAAATCTTGTGTGACGTTTTTACTGCGTTGAAATTACCTAAAAACTTATGTAATAATTTAACATGACGTGTTATCAAGATTGCCTAGGCACAGGTTTTATGCTTATAATGACTATTCAGATATTTGGATTCTAGTATCTCGGTGCTCTCATTCTATCGCTTAATGTTGATTATACACCTATGCAGTGCCTTAAAAATCCTACCAACCGTTCATGATCTTCCTTCCTTCTAATATTACAAGTACCACGTAGAAAGATATTAATTTTCATATTCCCTGCAACATTTAATATAAGACTCTCGAGAATATTACACTGTAGTGAAGATTAATTTCCTCGGAGCGTATAATAATTAACATCACTTCGGTAGCTAAGATACAAGCACGTTACTGCAAATTATTCGGAGAGTTTTACGAGTTGCGCAACTCATTTCACGTATATTTTCCAAAGTTGGGCACCTACAGTGTACAAGTTAGCGTTTGTACGGTGTCAACTGAAAGTTTTCGTGGCGAAAAACGTGGAAATGAGCTCAGTTTTTTTTCATTACGATCACGTTTTTCGATTTGATTAATTTCTTTATAATTTTCTGGGTTACTTTTAATTGCTGTATTTATAATAACATTGTTATAAAATATTAAAAAAGTTTTTATTCCTCCGCACATTTACTGAGTTCCATAACATATCCTAAAAAGTATCATTAAAGGAAAGTTGTGTCTATGGATCATAGACCATAGTTAACTCTACTAGAATTATTTTCGATTAAGTTTTCTAGTTCGTTTTAAAACATATATTATAATTATATTAAAATCGGAAACAGCACCAAAATTCCGAAAGCACATACATGCGTGCTATCGATCGGTAGTTTGGTACAGATTCACTTAAGCGTGAATCGCACTTGCACATGGCCGGGCATCATTGTTTGAAAGCATCCATATGTTTATTACTCAGTTTAATACAACAATAGAGCTAAAATCACTGTTCTGGAAACACTTTTGGACTTTAAAGGCGATTTAGTGTTCGAATGCAACGTTTATGGTCATTCGATAGATTTATAGACCACTGTATCGTCTTTTAAACTGGTGTTATTCGTTGTATGTTAGTTCTCAAGGCTTGGAAATAGCTGATTCATGTATTTGTTAAGATTCATATTCATTTTATCACGCTTAGAAATAAGGATTCTGTGGTAGTTTTGTCAGATTATGACCTTTAAAAACTTACGCGTTCATTGGACATAAAGAAATTAACGGAATTATATATGCTTTGCTTGACGTTTCGGCCAGGTTGCACCTGAATGTTGTCTTTAAAAATAAGACAATTTAAATTAGATTCAATAAAAACACGAAATAGTTAACATAACTTGTTTTAAAATACCGTTCATCTAGCAAATTTTATTTCAATACCAAAGCTATAAAACATACATGTTAGTAAATCATATTTTATTTCTAATATGAGATAGAACATTCTTCGCGAGTTAAACCAAGCGCGGAAAGTTTCAAGTGACGTCTTTTCACGGCGCAGTTTAAAGGTCGCCGTGAGAGGTCGGGAGGACACACTTTTGATCTTTAGTGGTGAGGGGAGGGTCTTTACAGAAGTAGTATTGAAGGGGCTAGAAAAGCTTTCGAAGAAATTGCAATAGTAGAAAAATGTTAAGACTTTGTACGACTCTTTCGTTTATGTTATATGAAAGGTGTTGAATTTACTACTTTATCAAGAAAAAGAGAAAAGAAAACCACCGATCCTTGCTATAGTGGAAGCATTCATGAATTACTAAGTATGCATCTGAAAGTTACCTTAATAATTCTAAACGTAGAGAGAATGCAGTACATATTTATATTTCAGACTTTAACCTAATACACCTCGCTGTCTTTTCGGTGAATAATAAACCTTACCGGCCAGTACATGTGGCCGCCAAATAATCCTTTATTCAATCAGCTCTTTAAGAATGAAACCAGTATAAATATCCACCACAAACACGATTTTCCTCCTAGAATTAAGATGAAAGAATAAAAGAAATAGTGCAAAGTTTTATAGGGTTGTAAACGTTTTACGATTGTCATCAAATTGAGCAATAGCGAGTGTGACCACCCGTTTGTTAACGACTGCCCGTTGTGGGTCGCTGACTTTTATATAGAAATATACCATCTTTTTGAAGAAACATGTCACGTACCACAAGACTCTAGAGCAGGGGCTTCCAACTTTTTTTTTAGCCCGGGACGACTTTTATATTATTCATGTTAACAGGGACCACTATGTTAATATATTAAAGATAAATTGTATTAATCATCCTCAAAATTCTAAATTTTAAAGTCATTTGCGGACCACTGGTGGTCCGCGGGCCACCGGTTGGGAACCACTGCTCTAGACCAATATGTCAAAGTCTTAGTTGCCCAAGCTCATCTAAAAGAGAAGTAGTGTCGTAAAAGGTGAAAGAGCTAAATATGATACTGAACCACCTGTGTTATTAGAAATAACACAGGTGGTTCAGTATCATATTTTGTATTTCGTAGAAATTTTAATTGCGGTAATGATACTTGTATAATTGTTTAAATATGGTATATTTTAAGCTTGCTTTGAGGCAGATTTTTAAATTAAAAGGAACCCAAAACTTACTTCCTCTAAATCTTTGCGCTTAAACACATTTCTTTTACTTGGATTGAAAATCTTAAATAGCAGTTTAATATAAAACTTGTCTCAAAAGACAGCTATTAAAAAACGTAATACGGTATTTTCATTAATTACACCGTCTGGATAAATTTAATGGAACGAACAAAGATGTTATTTAAAAGCGGGATCATTTCATCACTTTGACAAACTTTTTTTTGCTCATCAAACTAAATTGCTTGCGGAAAATAAAATCTTGAATACAGATTGTTTGAAACTTTTGAAAACATTTTTTAACGGTAATTAACCCAGTAGAAATAAAAATGTTTTAATCTTAAATTCAATTATTAAATAAGTAAATTTAAATTTCAATTAGTAAATTTTAGGCATTGATACTTTGACTATGATCGTATAATGAGAAAATCATACCTTTATTGAAACATCTTAAATAAGGTTTCATAGTTTGATGTAATTGAACAGTAATTATGAAGTTTATTGAAAATCTAAAATTAATCTAAAACCTAGTAATACACGAACAGCTCACGCCACCTATCGTTAGTAAACAACATTGTACCGAGGTATTTGTTTATTATTAAAAGTACGAGTTTCCTTACGATGTTTTCCTTCATCGCTCCAAGCTGGTGATAAATCTAATTTTAAACTGTAGTGTGCACACACTGTTTCAATAACATGCACGAATTCCGCTTGGAAATAACTGTGTTTTTATACTACTACTAATATTATAAATGCCAAGTTTCTGATCTATATTTGTTGAGACAAGTACGTAACAAGTTCTAGATTTGATCTATTTGATAGATTCAGTCATCTTTTCTTTTAGGGTAAATTTCAATATCATCATCTTTAAATTCAGCATCTAATATTGATGAGAATTGGCTAAATTGTTTATCCTTCAAAATACCCATTGATATTTTAGTCAAACGGTTAAGGAAGTTATCGATAGAAATAAAAACAAAAACGTATATTTTTCTGATCCTCATTGGTTCATTAAATTCTTATGAAGAAAAGAGTACGAGAACTGTAAAAGATATTTGAGCGATTGTAATAGGGTTTACTTTCCCAAAAATCTTGTGTTTTTCATACAAATAAATAAATATTTGATTGTATTGACTCGAGTCAACTGTGATAGTTTTCAGTGCGTGGATGTTCTAAGCCTTTTGTCATAATCCTATAGTCGGCTCTTACGCCACCTATGTTAAGTGGGGTTTCAATACGCAGCCCTACACGCAATTATTTGTTATGTACTGTGGGTTTGTTTACTTTTCTATAGCTAAGGTATTGATGGATAATTCCTACTACTTTTGTATTCACGAGTTTGTTGGTTATTTTTTTAGATATTAACAATATTCCAGAATATTCCAATTCGTTGTACAAATGTTATATGGGTTCTTTTAAAAACTACATGAGTTTTGAAGAAATTTAGCATACGGATTGTTAAGTGACATCAATACTCGATGTACTTAATAGTTTGTTAAACTATAAAGTCTAAAGAAATGCATAAGCGAAAATCAATATGTTTAAACACTTTATCCCCAAGCCTAAGAGAAGGACCTATTTCTAGAGTTGTAAAAATGTTAGATTTAGATATTGTTCAGTTCGAAAAGCCAAAAACAGTATCCGCCAAATTTACCGCTTTAAAGCTTATATTACAAAAAAATCGGTGCCAAAAGCCATTTAATATAAAACCTTGAGTATACATTCAATGTTGCCAGTAAATAGATTCTTTATATAAGGCCGTATGTATTTGCTAAACGAGAAATTTATGCAGCACTAAGGGGCCAGCCGTTTGGCTCGCAATATTGGAAACGTGGCTACCTCTTACCATATATTTTCGTTCCTACCTAAATATTGGCTGTGGCTCTCGACCCTCGGTTGTTTGACCTATTTTGTGATAAAATAAGAGTTCTCTTAGCTTTTGGAAATATCCTGCTGTCATACGCATGTTAAAAATTACGAATAGGTTTCATTTGTGGTAATAATATGAGACCTTAAAATTTTGTCACTTCCTATCTTTCGCGCTGTATTATTTTGTCTAATTTTTATCACACGGGATTGTTTAACTTGACATATCTGCCAGATACCACTAGCCGTGGATGCAAGCTCCACGAAAAATGTATTACTTATTTTTTTACTAGCTGGTTTCTATGTCCCACTGCTGAGCATAGGTCTCTCCCTTAGATTTCCAGTCCTCTCGGTCGCTTGCAGCGTCCGGCCATCCGTCAAGGAACGTGTCCAAGCCGTCGCATCTTACTGTACTAAATTAAAATTATAAACCTTCTATCTTGTGTTGAATGGAGCTATTAGTTTTGTTTTCCAAGAACATTGTGACTCATGATACAACACCATAAATTATGACTATGTGAAAATCTGTGTATAATTTAAAAAAACGCCGTGTCATCTTGATAAGACAATATTATTATACACTGACACAATGCATACAGAAATCAAAGTTATAAGCAATTATCGTGGTCTTGCACTAAAACTTTACTTTGTTATGATTTCAACTATCTTCTGGAAAACCCAACCTTATATGTAACTTTTTAATCGAGTAATTCAAATAGACTTACACGTAATATATCTTACAGTTAACCATTGTAACAAAAGATTAAAACTTTAAACCACTTTTTCATTCAAAGTAACTAGCGGTACTTCCAGATTTCCTTAGCAGAAAATACGCAACGTAAGAGTGTAGCTGCATACGTCAGCTACTTAAAAAACCCTTAATGTGTTTTTGTCCAATCTCTTAAGGACTTTAGTATAACCGGTAAACGCGTGAATTGACCACGCTCACGTTTCAACGTCAAGTTCAAAGTTTACTAATATGATGACTATGCGTCATTAGTGTTTCAACACGATACAATTAATTCACTCAGCGCTCAATGATTATACCGGTCTGCAATTTAGAAAATCAGTTCTCATAAGCAAATCTTCATGTCATCGTGACGACTTTATGTTATTAGTTAGGATTTGAACAGTTTCTTCTAATCAGATAGTAACATGTATTATTCCCTTACTCATCTTTATTGCACAATACATGAAATTATGGTTTGTTTCATAGGGGTTGCAAGAAGCCACAATATTAAGGACTAGGCAAGAAAACTGAACACAAATTTATTTTAGAAACGTATATATTTTACATGAATTTGTTTTCAGCCTGTGCTCCCCTTTTTAGACTTTCATATGCCAGTCACAATATTGACAGAATATTGCTTTGCTTTTTGGGTACAGTACTTAGGCTGTGTTGGTTTACGAACTATTTATTTGAACTTTGTCCAAGAACCTACTATGTAAAGTTTAAAGAAATCCGATACTTATTACGTGTCCCCGTGCATCTATGGTCACCACATTGGTCATATGTCAGTCTCAATTCTTCTTGACCATAATAATAATTTTATCACGACCTTATATAATTTAGTTATCATTATCATGTTTTCCGGTTTACAGTAGTTATGAGTCTTTTGAGATAACCCCAACGCTTTTTATGTCGGGTCAAAGTTGTTCTAAAATTATATCACTTAGGTATTTTTATCTCGATTCGTCACCTCGACTGATAATAATGTTATTATAGATTCATTTGATTGGTAGTCTAATAATACTTACCATGATATTTTATAATAATTGGTTGATGAGTAAAATTTATAACGCGCAAATATTATTTTTATTTTAGGATATGTTAGTGAGTTATTTGAGTAAAATACCAATGTAGTGAATAATAATAGAAATATAATATTTTTATTCTGAAGAATTCCCTATGGTCAATCTTTGGAGACGGTACAGTAACATTGTAAATGCTAGCTGATCTAAAACACATTTGTATTAAAGACATCAAATGTATTTTTACTCTCAATCAATTTAGTTCACAATCACAACTAATGCTATATGGTTGAAATAGTATATAATGAACGTACAACCACAAAAGGTGTCCGGTTGACAGCAAAATGAGCGACCACACCCATAATGATTTATGAAGTACTTTTAATTAGCTAACTTTATGTCGCTTGCCATGTTTTGTTTACGGGGACTTTTAAGGGGCATCCAGATATGACGATATATTTCTAGCGAGTTTACAACGATTTTGACGGAAAATATAGAGTATATCCATATCTTTAGTAAAATTGTGAGCGTTCCTGTGAATGTTGGTCTTTCTTATATGTCAAATGGCATCCAGATGTAGGCGATGGCAGTACATTTCTTATAAGCTTACCACGATACTAATGTAAATTGTAGGAAGTAAATCCATAATTTTATAATAATTGTGAATGTCTGCGCGTATGTTGGATTTCCTTACTTGACAAAATGGTCGATATAATGTTTTAAAAATGGTTATTTCATTAAGGATCCATTGGAAGTGTAATGTCTGCTGGAGTCGCAAAAATATAGATGAACAAAACGTACAATATCGACTACATAGTATTTATCTTTTAAATTCTGTCATTCAAACACAACCAGAAACACATTTATTTTTCACAGATATTGAAATACGTTGTTCAGTTCGTTAGACAAATCATTCCGCGGCTTTATATCGTACGTATGTAGTTTTTAAACGTCTGACGTTGGTTGCTAATTACGAGATGTGTTATTATGACGTTGGCGTTTTTCAGGCTTTGTGTGCATAATGAGGCGAAATAACAACACACAGCAGACCTTTCAGAGTTTACATAAAAATTATGGTTACAGATTATTTGTATTCTATTTTATCTACTTTAAGTTCAAATATTTCTTTTGTATTATTTCGAATTTATGTACTGTTTGTTACGTTTTAATGGTATAGTATTAAAACGATTGGTCTGAAATTTATAAAGGTTCATATAAAATATCTAAATAAAAAAACAGGCTACAGTAATAACTATACACTAGTATACGAGAGGTGCCGCGAGCAGAGTCGCTGCCAAAAACTCATATTAGTTTTAAAATCTCATAAAAACGAGTACATTTGCGATAACTTTTCAGTAATGTACTAAAACCATAAACAGTTCATAAAAGAGCAGTGAATCCGCAAAGATGGAGACTCGTTTTATGAAGGGTATAAATCTTTGTACGCCTTTACAAGGCTTGGTATAAAGAAACTTTAGGCTGTAAAGTATAACACTAGAGACTAATGTTATATTCTATTTCGTTAGATGCGTAGTACTCGTAACCGACGGTTCTGTATGACAAGATGTATGAATGTGGCTGAATAGTTTGTAGGCATTGTAGCATGTGGTGTTCTTTGGTCTCTGCTTACAATTGGAAGAAGTCGTGGTTTATGTATGTTTTCATTAATCTTTGAATCCATACTAATATTATAAATGCGAAAGTAACTCTGTCTGTCTGTCTGTCTGTCTGTCTGTCTGTCTGTCTGTCTGTCTGTCTGTCTGTCTGCTACTCAATCACGTCTAAACTACTGAACCAATTTGCATGAAATTTGGTATGGAGATATTTTGATACCCGAGAAAGGACATAGGCTACTTTTTACCCCGGGAAAATGACGCATTTCCCGGGAAAATTCAGAAAATTCAACGAAGTCGCGAAAAATCAATATTATAATGACACTAAATTAACAAAATTCCGTTACCATGGCAACTGTTTTAATGGCGGATATGCCTTAGCGCGACTTCGTTATACTAAGAGAAATAAATAATTTTGAGAATATTTTTCGTGAAAAAAAAGCATATTTTATATCATCACTCTACGACCAATAGGAGCAGAGTACCTAACAGTAAAAAGTGTTACAAAAACATGGAAAATTCTGACCCATTCTCTCTTATGTGACGCAAACGAAGTTGCGCGGGTCAGCTAGTAGATTATATAAAACCAATCAATTGGGATCAAATGAGTAATTAATGTATTGTATCTGGAGAAATTTAAACATTAATACATAACATTAATTGCACGTTTGGCGCAGTGGTTTAAGTGGTCACATCGCCGGAATAACCGAAACGCCGCGTGTGGTGGGTTCGAATCCCACCCGGGACAAATTTTTGTGTGATGAGCATGAATATTTGTTCTGAGCCTGGATGTTAATGTATGTATTTAAAAGTATATATCAGTTATTTGGTTACCATAGTACAAAAGCTCTGCTTAGATTGGAATCAAATGACCGTTTGTGAGTTGTCCAATGATATTTAATGATATTTATGATAAAAGAAAGATTCTAACATACCATGAGTATTTTAGACAGAACTTTGTCTAATTACCGCTGAAAAAATTTTCCTAGAAATGTATTTTCATAATAAGAAATATTAATAAAAGTAAAATATAATATTAGCTAGACTTTCACCAACTTTCCTAATAGCCCTAATAAAGGCAATTTACTAAGTTGTGTAGTGAAAATTGCGTTAAGTATAATTAATTACGGAGTTTTCCAAGACGTTTCAGGTCATGAAGGTCTCATTAATTAACTTGACAACCTTCTAAAAGGTATTACGAAGGCAGTATTTATATTATTTATTACGACTATTCGGTAGAAATTGTCGAAATTTAAAAAAAAAATATGGTCATAGCTTAAGCTTATAACCATGTTCCAAATATCGAAATAATATCGCAAGAATTCACAAACGTGTTCTATTTAAACCAGTTTTTCAAGACTGAATATATCTCAAAGCAAATGCACTTCGCTAGCCGAGGTCTAGCCCCACGAGTATTATTCTCGCAATTACTCTTAATGTGATTTAGATGAAATATGGTACAGAGGTAGTTTACCAAAGTAAACCGGATTAAAAAACGGGATACTTCTTACCGCGAAAAATCATTTCACAAAGACGAAATCATGGGCAGATGCTAGTATAATATACGTTCCCTCTTTATCCCGAGGAATCTTTTCATGAGTTTTTAGATTGAGTAGTCAACTATTTCATATCTATTGTGTTTTGTAAATAACTCTTAAATTTATAGTGCCCCAATAATTACTGCGTAGTAATATAATTATGTTTTATGAATACATGTAAAGGGTGAGCAATATATGGGCACGGCGTCGTAAATGTCCAGCTGCGTAATATACACCAAATGGACAGAATAACATACCGTTTTATATTGCCAATATAACGTTTATTGTTCTACCGACTTATTGTACTTGTCTGTAATAAAATGAGGCTGAATCTTTGTTCTCTTTGTTTTGGGGACCGCGTTTTCAAGCGTGATGAAATGTAAGGAAAGATTGTTTATGTGTTTTGAAAGTAATTCTAAAGTTTTACTTGTTCAGCAAATTTGAGTCTTTTTTCTATTCAGCCCATTACTACCCTCTGTTGAGTTTAGACCTAAAATATGAGTACCTTAAAATATATCTAGTTTTGAGATTTCTCCCAAAAATAAACGTATGAAAGGATCTTACTCAGTTTTAATATAACGGCAAGGTATTTTCGTATATTAACAGTAATATTTTGTACATTTCAAATTGATGTTATATTTCCAAAAAATCTATAAGTTTTTAAGGATGCACCCAATTGCACCCCCATGGGAGAAGGATTTTACTTATGTATGTGTGTATGTATAAAAAATATTGTAGTATTTTTCCACGTTGTATTTTTCTAGGGTACACGTTAAAAATACATTGCCTTTGAGCGGTATATCGCGTTCAAAGCGGTTAGAAAAATAACGAATAACCCTTTACTGCCAAAGGATTGCAAATAGCTGTTTTATTTGTAACACTCTGGTAGATTGCAAACGTTTCACCGATACGTATGAAATTTAACCCTGTTACCTTTCGCTTTGAAAGTTTTCACACGTTTTCACGATGTTTTGAACACAATTTAACACCCAGTACTTAAAAATCGTACTGAAAAATGATCCAGTTAACAACTACGGTGCATGATTGTCATTTAACATTCGGTATAATTATACGGAGATGAACACAAGCAAGCAATTTACCTTGGATTGCTTCATTTTGTACGTTAAGTTCAGTATAGCCTGTGCCTAAATGTCAAGCAAACCAATATAAAATTACGGGATATAATGTGTACGAGTAAGATTTAAGAGTTTAATAATGATAAAAGGTATACACAGTTTTGAGTTAGGTCGTAAATCGCATTCAAATTGAGATTTCGACAGTCAAATCACTTATTTATAGCTAACAGAATGACTACAATGTATGAGAGGAAATAATGGTTGATCGATCAATCAGGATTTGTCAATTACCGATCGCCCTTACTACTTGATGTTACATAACAACAGTGTAGAAAAATATACTAAAGGCCTCTTTTGAGGTCAATGTCCTAACTAAATCAAGTGGTCTTAAAAACAGAAATATTATTGTGACAATATAGTCCATCTCGCAAACGGCTCCAGTATCCGGCGAAAGTCCATTAATATATCAATGCGTTTGACAAATATCTTCACTTTACTAAATTATTATATCGTAAACCATTTGCGAACACATATGTACTCGTATCTTCGTCGATTTTGTGTTAACAGTTTTTGTACCGACTGTACAACTATATAGATCTTAGCTTATATTGTTTGGGTACCTTGAGAAAAATAATGAAACGAAATGCTAAGCTATGATTTCTTCCGAAAGTTGTAATCAGCTTTCAAAAGCCGCTTAGCAGCTTCATATTTCCACATCCTGAAGAAATTTCAATAAATATGTTTCGTCGGAACGTAACGTTAGTCGTTAATATTTCAATTAATGTCAAATGGTTTTAGATGGAATTATATGCAAACTTCAGAAAATAGGGTTTCAAAAAATTTTATATGTTCAGCAACTTTATAATAAAAACATTAAACTCTAAATCACTGCTACAAGGCGTCAATATAATCCCATCCTGTTCGCACTTCACGTCCAAACTGACTTTGACGCGAGCAACGCCGTGTGCAAAGTCTAGTTCCGTATACATTTTGGCACGCAACCTTACATCGAGAGTAGGCGACTCATTCGGAATAATGAAGAAGAAAAATGCTACGAAAACATTCTGCGTCTGACATTGATGTATTCGCTGCCGGGAGCACTCGTTCAGTAAACAAACGTTCGTAAATATATATATCAGCCTAGCCTTTTTTCCAACTATGTTGGAGTCGGCTTCCAGCCTCACCGGAAGCAATTCAATACCAGTATTTTACATGAAGTGTCTATCGGTCCTCCACAACCCCGTTACCTGGGTTATAACACGATACCCTTCGGCAAGACTGGTTTTCAGACTTTCAAGCTTTTGTCTACTGTTAACGTCTGTCAAAGATCTTTGAAAATGACAGCCAGGAGCCACAATTTAACGTGCCTTCCGAAACACGAAGGAACTCGATATGGACGATATGAATAAGATGGTCATTGGTCACCCATCCAACCTCAGAGATCGATCCGCGCGGCTGTTGTTAACTAAGCCACGAGCGTCCGTAAATATCGGTAAATAAATGTTATAATAGTTTACAGTGGTAATGTGCGCTGATGCATGACGGTAATGGGCGTTGTCATGCTCGGCATACGAGCGGTTTGTGCCAAAATTCGTGTTTGTGCAGCTTTGCATTCCTGTGTTGTCGATGTTTCGAGCAATGCATTTCAAATTATAGGGGTGTGTTGTTATGTTAATGAGTTTGAATACAATTTACTTTGAGCACTTCATGCTCGTATTTTCGGGGGTGTATAGTGCGATCCTACTTAATGCTTCTGTTTCTGCAATGTGATTACAAATTGGGTGACAAATGTTTTTTTATACTGTTTTTAGCTTAAGATAAAGTAACGTGTCAGTTATTATTCGTTTAGCGACGTCCGTATTGAATGCTGTCCAACTTAAGGTATTAAGTAAAAAAGAACAAAAAATCCAGTCCCACTGCTCGGCAAGGGCCTCCTCGCAAACGAGGGAGGAATTAAGCCGTTAATTCTTATAAAACGTTATAAATTCATTCAAGTTCGGTCAGCGTGAGATAATTCAACAAACACAATCTCCAGTAACTGCATTCCCTGAAGTTATCTTTGCATAATTGCAGCATAACTACAGTAAACTTACACAAACTGTAACTACGTAAGCGAGCTTAATATGACGTGGGTGTTTGCTAACTCTGACGGTAGTTCGAACGCAACTTGATTAATACGGTCAGCAACTAAGTTGTTCAACGCTAACAGAACGAAACACTGTAGCGAAGTTATGCTTTTAACGCTGATATAAGCTACGAGTGTACTTGTATGTGCATGTGCTCTAGTTAAGTTATAAGTGATATAAATATTTAAGGGCATGTTTTGCGTGTAATATGAGAATAAGGGTTTAGAGGAGTCATGAAATGAGTACGTGACGCATATTCTATGCATCGAAACTCAATAATATGTTGTGTAGATGTACCTTTTCTGGGGATTCCAGAAATCCGCTCTGAATGCTTCTATTCACTTCCTAAGAATTTCAACTTTATATGCTCAGTGGTTTCGGCTGCGCGTTGTCCATCAGTCAAACAGTCACTCAGTAACGGAAGAGTTTTTTTTTTTATATTGGTGGTATTTGTCAGCTTTTCAATACTAATCGTACACAATATTACCAATGGTCATGGGGTGAATGTTCTGAAACAAGGCTACTACCCTCATTGATCAGATATTCATGAGCACACGTAGCCAGATCGATGTACGGATTGTCATTATCGATGTGAAGGTATTTCTGGGTTGAGCCTCATCGATTATACTACTGTGTAGGCTTTATATTGAGGCTATTTAGAGCCGACGGAAAACAGTGCTATAATAATATTAATGATTTGTCTGTCTGTGGTTTCATAGCTCACTAGCCAAGGAATTGCGACGTTTTACTTCTCAACCGACTCCAAAAGAAGGAAATTCTTCGTTTTTTTCATGAGTTATTAAACACGTATCTTAATTTATTCTTGTACTTCAATGTTTAAAATAATATTGTTAATTCGTTTCTATGTATTTTCAGCCAAATTGATTAGGTCCAACATAATATTTGGAACTGAATTTCGTTTCGATATTACTTATTTTGAAACCTGCTAGCTAATAAAGTTACAATTTGTCTAAAACACGTTTTAAAGCAAAATACAATCCAAACGCTCTTTAACAATATTCTTGAATACTATAAATTGGTTCAGCGGTTTTGCTTCTACGTTATATCCAGCAACGTCGCCACGCCGTCTCACCGCACTCTGCTGAGTCTAAGTCTATTTTAATCCAGTAATAAACTCGGCCACCTTGTTCCCGCTTTAGTTTTATTATATAAAAAAGGAATGTATACTAATTAGCGTATTTGTTGGACTGAAAACGTATCGAAAAGCCAATTTCAGTATACACTAGAGTAGCTTTAAAAATCGTTTCATATTTTTGCTTCTGCGTTTATCGATCTATACTTATATCACAAATGTGTATTTTTGTCTGTTTGTCTTTTCCGAGACCGATAGAAACAATTGTGCTGAGTTATAGACTTTTTTCCTGTTTTCAACGAAATTCAATTCGAGAGCAACCAAAGTTCGTTTTTTCAAAATTGGTATTAAACTTCCACCATACCCAAGTAGAATTAAAACCAAAATATATATCCACAAATTTTCAGTACAAATTATCTTAATAGCGTACAATAATGAAGGTATATTTCAAGAGAACCCTTCGTACAGTAATTTCGTTGGTATTATTAAAGCACGGTATGAAATATCCCATAGCTCCCGACTTCCCGCCTCTAATGAAACCGTTGAGGATCATATATTATCAAAGCGCTCACTGTTCGGGATCAAACTAGGGTTGCTTGAGACATTCTTGTATTTTCCGGGACAAATCTAGCCTGACGATCATTGACATCGTCGAACGTCAAGTAATCCCCGTGAGAGTCGGTTCTGGGGACTCAAGATTCCCGGGAAAAAAATCGCAAGCCATACCTGATTGGAGCCGCATCTTAGCGTAAAACAATTAGAACCTCATATTGCATAACAATGGGATATTAGGAGTATGTGAACCAAAAATATTGGTGTTTAGAATCCATAATATAAAGGTCTCATTATTGATCATGGGATGATAAGTAGAATTTTGAAATAAACCTGACTTTAATTTTTTCAGGCAACCCTGTTTGTAACCCATTAGGTTTCACTATGTTATGTTAGTGCTACGGTATTTTAAACGTGAATTAAAGAGTCTTTGTAAATTAAGATTTATTTGTGAAATGATAGTGGAAAACGTAAAGATATTATATTGCATAAAGATTGAGCATATTTGTTTAATTTCTTAGAGATATGGGATTTGTATATCTTAAACATCTGGTTGAACTTCTTCCAAGTTAATTCTCTTTGCCTTATCTAAGATATTTCGAAAATTATATGTGGCATTGAATACAACAATATAATTATGTACTTAAAAGACTTTATATTCTATGCTGTACATAAATATCCCGAGAACGGTAATTTGCAAATACATTGTAAGTCTAATTAAATAACGAAATATGATTCATTATTTATTTCTAACAACAATATCATCAATTGTTTCAAATATAATCATATTATTCAACAACTTTTGGCTATTTAAACCATGCAATTGGCCAATATTTACTTACATTGAAACAGATTGGCAAACGGCAAAGACCTATATGCCAATATGACACCAATTGAGGCGTAATTGTGGACAGATGGCGAACATCGCAGACATAACGGCTCGCCGCATAAATTAGTCCATTCATGCATTTATATGTGTCTTATGTTATCACTGTAATTTACAGTCCTTAAGAATAAAACATGTTTAAAACAAATATTTTGGTTAAATCAATCCTTTCGGGGCCATCTTGTAAACCCATGGAAACAATAGTATATTTAAAGTGTATCAGAAAATAACAATTGGTCTTTGTATAAAACATGCCAAAAATAAGATTATTTAATAATTGGAAAACAGCGAGCAGGAGTTTCTAGCCAGCTCTTCCCTTTGCCCTACCTTCCGAACTGGCGGTAAATTCACCTACTGTATTTTTACAATCGTAGTTTCTGTGTTTGACCTAAATTAATGAATGATTCGATTTTGATTCAGGCAAAGGCAGATAGCGAAACGTAATAACAAAAGAGAAGAATATTACATACTAAACTCTTATAACAGTACATCCAAAAGGTCATATCTTCTTACCACACCCAGGACTTTTCCTTGCATTAAAAGACATTTTCCTCCCTAACTCAATTATGGGTTCACTTTTTCCATCAGCGCTGCTAATACATTTATCGAGTGGTGCCGTCACTGGCTCGGTCCAGACGAAGGACCTTTAATTGCGTTACCCGGTAGGATATTAAAAGCTTTCTTATGTTGCTCTTAGTAATAAACCTTTCCCTTGAAATTCTGTACTTAGTACGGGTAATTTTTTTTGCGTGGTTGCACAAATCTGTGTAGTATTTGCCTATTTAAATATAAAATATTTATGTTATTAAAACAGGTTTAGTTTTGTTTGGTCTTTGATATGTTTTTTTCCCTTCGCATTTATCTCAGGACGTTAGCGTTTGTCATATGTTGAGACACTATTTATTTATTTAAAACTTTACACACGAAGAATGTATAAGGCAAACTTAATATCATTCTCTCCCATTCTACCTTAAAGTGGTGCAAGGATAAAAATTTGTACGTGCATACAAAAACGGAAAGATGAAACCCTACATCATTCTTCAATGAAAGTTGACAGTCAAGACCAAATATTAGGAAATTTCCAATGGCAGATTTAGTTGTTTATGTATTAACGATGAGTGATGAAGACAGACGTAAAAGCAGGTGCAACATAATATTGTATTCCTGTATATTTATCAACATAGTTCTACTGGTATCCGCTTGCCAAGATGGGCGGGCTCGCTAAGCATCATAACAATGTTTATTGTGGCTGAGTGATTGGTTTATCACTTGTGGGATAGCAAAAGCGTAATAGACGTTCTGTGATCAAATTTTAACTAAAGTATAATATATTTGTCAATGTGGTGTAGTGGTTTTATTAGCACACTAGCTGACCCGCGCAACTTCGCTTGCGTCACATAAGAGAGAATGGGTCAAAATTTTCCCCGTTTTCGAAACATTTTTTACTGGCACTCTGCTCCTATTGGTAGTAGCGTGATGATATATAGCCTATAACCTTCCTCGATAAATGGGCTATCTAAAACTGAAAGAATTTTTCAAATCGGATCAGTAGTTCCTGAGATTAGCGCGTTCAAACAAACAAACAAACAAACAAACAAACTCTTCCGCTTTATAATATTAGTATAGATAGCACATGGACTGTTATTTAGGCTCGGGCAAGTCATTTTTCCAGTTTTTTGTTTTCAAAATGTGCAATGTTTTTGCGATATGGGATAACGGGTAAAAGTTTCAAGTAGCTGAGGCTTCGAAATTAAACCAACGACGATTTTAAATCTCTATTCAGTTACTAAAAAGTCTTTGTTTTACAAAATCTGCCAAAAATGGTAAGTACATGCAAACATCTTTGGAAACATTCGATATCACAACTTGTATGTAAAGTTGCGAATTAGCTGTATTTTTATATAGCAGATTCGCAAAAGGGTTTCATATGGTAATAGCAATAACATAGTGATATACTGATAATACACAATGATTAAGACAGTTTCCGTATCATCCTGTCACCCATCTATAAAAATGATAAACAATACCCATTAGTCGATACAAATCACGTCAAAACACAAGCCAAATGCACGTAACAACTTACAAATAAAGTTATAAACACATAATTAGTTTAATTAGGCGGCCCGTTCTGTACCACCTGTGGTTCATTGTTCGTGTAAACAAGCGCTCGACATGTTGTTAATGTTTGCACACAACAATGTATGTCTTGTTGCTTCTACCTTTTGTTTACGACGTCATTTTCTTCTGAAATGAAATTCATGAAAATCCATATGCATACTCGTACTAATATTATAAATGCAAAAGAAACTCTGTCTGTCTGTCTGTTACTCAATCACGCTTAAACTACTGAACCAAATTGCATGAAATTTGGTATGGAAATATTTTGATACCCGAGAAAGGACATAGGCTATAATATCATCATGCTACGACCAAAAGAAGCCGAGTACCAGTAAAAAATGTTAAAAAAACGGGAAAAAAATTCACCCATTCTGTCTTATTGGACGGAAGCGAAGTTGCGCGGGTCAGCTAGTTACTAATAAATAGGAAAAATAGTATGGTATGACAAGATTTGTATGAATGTGAATGGAACAAATAAAGTTTAAAGGGATCGGTGGTATAAGTGAACGGTGGGAAAAAGTGTAGTTTTTCGTGAAAGAGTAACAAGCATACGTACATCCATCCATCATCACAATCTTTCGCTTTTATTATATTTGTAGGATAGCGGATCCAGTATTTTTTTAGAGGTACATATTTAAGTCGATTTCAATCAGTCTTTCCCCCTCTCGGTCTGGATCAGCTTATATTGCCTGTATAGGCTACAATTGATGTCCTTTTTACAAAGATTTATCTTATACTTATAATATTTAATGATTTATATTTTATCTTCAAAAATAATAACGTAATGTTCAATTTTATGAACAACAATACATTTTCTTTCCAATCATGTTCACGTCTTCGCTCAAAATATGGATGTCACATAACATATTATCTCGGCTCGTCTACTCAATCTTACACGGAATGAGGTTTTTGATACCTTACAAAAACTCATTTTCAATATATTGGAAGCTTCATAATAACTTTTCTATCTTAATCTTATCTTAAGACGCTGTTGAAGAAATTTAGGTATTGAAGGGTGTGAAGCGTTTGAGAACATAAAGTATGTTACAGATTATATAATAATTTGTTGTACAACAGTAAAAGAATATCTGATTTTATAAAGCACGGTGTAGATGGCGCTAGATTTGACGGTAATAGAGGTCCATCATAGCAGGAAAACTGGACAGGGAAAATTGTAGGAAAAAAGACTCATATGTCGCCATTTTTCTTGAAAAAACTTGCCCTGAAATTATGTTTAACCAAAACAAGATTTATAACGAACTGATATATAGCATACCTAAATATAAAATAGGTACTCTAACAGTATTCTACAATATATTTCTAAAACGTTACTTTTTTAACGTACATCTTAAACCACGTGAGTTTAAAAGAAGCAATTCGATTGTATAAATAATTCAGAGCGTTTGAACCCATTAGTCACAATCAGCAGGTCGTTAGCGATTCGATTTGTGTTAGACGATAGTTTTACAGTCTACAACTTAATCCGAGCTTAGTAAACTATTAGAGCTAGTAAATTCAACTGTAATTGTAGTTTGGTAACTATGTTTAGCAGAGAACAATAACCTCTTCAGTGTTACTTAATTATTTACTAATTCAATTATAGCATGCTAGTAAACACCTCCGGCTTGGCTTGCATGAAATTTTTACTGGTATTATATGCCAAAATGTATACATTACGCTTACACGATTAAACAACTGCTTTGATTTTAACAATAACATGTAAGAAAGTTAAAGACTCGTTATTGAACATAGCTTCTATTTCGTTTAAAAAAATCCTTATTTGTTAGTTTAGCTTAGTTTTGAATATTAAATTGACTTTTTTGCCCAGGAATGTCACCATCATTGGTAAATGTATAATTCATGTTTCTTGAAAATAGTTACAAACAAGAAAGCTAACATATAACAGGCTATCCCTGTTTCAAACTACCCGCAATTCAAATAAATATTTCGTATTTGACCCCGATAAACCAATTTAACACATCGTTTCATCATCATAGTAAATAGATGGCACTACATCAGATATCGGAAACCGATCCGTGCCATTCGCGAGTTCGTATCCCGGGCTCGATTGCAAATTGGAAGTCTTGCTCCAATTTGTCATGTTCAAGCTAGCGTTAAGTGGGATGTAGGGATGTGACACACCTCGGGACATCCCGGGACTTTGCGGTTCTAAATTGCAAGCAAATTGAATAACAAGCGCTGACGTCTATTGTGACGATTTGATTTAATATATAAAGGGGTCTTAATATTGTTTCAAAGTATAAATAATCCTGAACTGTCTTATAAATATTTGCGGTAGTGAAATATTTATTCATAGATGTAAAGCTTACCCGCTGAGATTTCAAGTTTCACCCAGTACGATTAAATATTAAATTTTCCACGAGGCCATCGTTTGACCTTCACTACTTAAAGGGTAGCGATATTTTAGGATTAGGATGAATTAACAGATCCTTTACAAATAATTGTACATTTATTATTTTCATCTATATTATCGCTCCACGCAGCATTCCTTCTGTTTGTAAAGCCCTAATTAAACAATTTCACTTAAAGCGCTTAATCATACAAATCCATTTCAGAGGTTTTTTTCTACGCAATCCTCGGGGACCCTTTTTAATTCATCAGCCTTTTTTTCGACTACGTATAAAAATATTGACTTTTTAAATTAACATTCGCTTGTTTGCGAATCCCGGGGTGGTTGGTACATCACTAGGGTAAACGTCACATCCCATCGGGATTGAAAGTGGAGGCTTTGTTTTATTTTCATTTTGTAATTGCCTTGTATTAAAGCTCGGCTTCCGGGTTGTAGGTGATGTAGCAATTAGCGGTTGACGTTTTTAAAGCTAGAATGATGTTTGCGTTCGAATGCGGTTTTTCGTAGGGTTTTATTGCTCTATATTGTGTTTGGACGGGAATAGAACAAGGACATGGGTGTAGTAAAAGAATATTATTTACGTTAGCTGATTTTATCAACTAAAATCAAAGATACTTCAAATATCTAACTCTTGCTTTTCGCCTGTGCGTTAGACTGTGCTTACCAAATGCGGAACGCGGAACAATATGATTAAAATCGGGACTATTCCGGAAAAAATTTGCTTGGTGGGCAACTCTAAGCTAACCACGTGAAAATAAAAAACATTTTCCAGTCTGCCCAGAACCCTAAAACCACTAAAACCGAAATATGACTTCATGAATACACAAGAAGGTATGTAAACTAATTCTGGGTCCATTCCGAGGTACATTATACACCTACGTAAGTCTTTGTTTAGTTAATACACTCTAACAAGTGATGAATAATATACACGCCGGCATTTTAGTGAGCTGCCAAATTGTTAGCGGATCTAGATTCTTTATTAGTTATGTGCTTGTTTTGTTACCAATGTAACTGCTGACTGTTTTATTTTGATTTCTACTTTGTTCTAGACGTTTTGATACTTTGATCAAATGTTTTTGACGTCACTTATGTTTTGGCTGATGAAATATATTTCTGTCGCTAGAATTCTCGTATGTAACTGACGATATTTTTTTTACTATTACTTCGGTGGGTCGCCGACCTGGATTAATTGTTGTTCTTCGATGTCAAAATGTCTCACAATTTCCCGACTTGTGATATCATTTATCTACTTTCACACTCTGGTTATGCATAAGTATAATAGAAAACTGTTAAAATACAAAATACCAAGGCGCCTAGTGATATTGTCAAATAAATAAAACTAAGCTGGTAATAAGTTATTTGTATGCTATTTTTATTTAAAGCTCTAGGAGCGAGTAAGTGCCTAAGAAGCTAATTACCACAAAAGATTCTAGTACCTAAATAAGTATTTAATTTTCTATAAACTTTACTTATGTAGTTCTGTTTGTTTTTGTCCACAGAAGAGGAATGCTACCACTGCATGGCGAGTCTGGTGGCATCCAAGGAGAAGATGTTCATCACACAAACGAAACTACTCAACGAAGTCACATGGAAGACTGTTATGCAGATAGCTAAGAAACATGCCGTAAGTACTAAGTACATATTGTTATACCTTTTTTTGGCTAGGAAAATGTATTACGGCACATCCCGCTTCAGGGAGGAAGCGAGGGTTTGTGGGGATCCACCGCCGGCTAGCGGCGGATTAAAAAAATTTGGGCATACCGACTAAAAACCTAACGGTGTTCCTTCAACAGTCACCATAAAATGGCCAGGACGCGGTACCTCCAATTGGATACTCCGCGTCCCAGCCGTTGACATATTGTTAAACCTAGGCTTTCAATGACATGATAGTGCAGAGCTGTGCATGTGTTGTATAATGATCAGTCTGGGATTTCTTGCATCAAATAATTTTTCAATAAAAAATATAATGTTTTTCATAATTAATCATGTTATATGTGCCCCATTTCATAAAAATCCAATCTTTTACATTTTCGTCAAAGAATATTTGACTATAAAAAGTCGTATGTACTAAAAATAAACCTAAACATAAATCGAAAAGGCAAATGAACTAGAAAAAGCTACTTAATACTATTAGGTAAGATCTAAAAAAATGCGTAGGGAACCTTCAAATCCCCAAGTAATGGTCGCGTGTTTTCATTTACAATCAAACGAATTTAATCTACATTTTTTAAATAGTTTTTTTACTTGTACTTTTCTATAAGCTTTAACATACTTTGTAGTTTTGCGTGCTGCGTACAGCAAATATTACGACATGCCTAGAAACTAAATTTTATTGCTTTGGATGAGGTAAGAAGTTATTTATTTCAGTCTAGAAACGTAATATCTGTAAAAGTGTTTCCAAATAAAGTATACAAGTAATTTACATGCTCTTATTTTTATTACTATGCAGCCATGCCCAGAACTTAGGGTTACGCTAAATAAAAAATATAAATATACTGTTTTCTTCGCGTACCAGAATAAATAAATAAAATGTCCATCCTCAGTATAAAGACCTATCTATCGCTTAAAACTTATCTTTCTTCTTCAATCGTTCTACAATACATTTTTAGACCCACAGCTCAAACCCCCTCACCATTCCGAGAACCCCATAACACCCTAGATAATACACCATTAAAATTCCCCATCAGGTCGATACGTTGGTCCTTATATAAGGGACATTGCGTGCCGGTGTTTCGAGCCGCTGTATCGAGCATATTAACTCTGCTATGACTGTATAGCACGCGATCGGTACGCTTATTCCCTTTGTTATGTTGGTCTTTATAAGTATTACGTTATTTATGTTTGTTGATAACAAAATTTGATTAAAATGTCAAGGATCAAAATCATTTTGTAAGTATAATAAGAAACATTTGTCAAAACTGTTCCCGTGATGCTGTTCGGAGCCGGGTGCTATCCTACATCCTCCTAATATTGTAATTGGAAAAAAAATGTGTTACTCGTATAAACATTGGCAGACGTAGTTTATAACCTGGATTAAAAAATCGGATACATCTTACACCAGAAAATATAATTGATGTTGACGAAAAAGCGAGTCAAATCTGGTGTTAATAATTTCTCACGCTAGTTATTTTTTTTGATAACAGAAACCTACATAGTTATAACCCAAAATGATGAAATTACGGGTAACAACAAATAATAAAACAAACACTATTAGTCACTGTCTCGCTATAAAAAAATACTTACTAACAAATATGACTCATTCCCTTTATCTAAATGCATATACTATCTTGGTGATCCACCCATATAGTACAACTATCTTCTTTACGTAATTATAAGAAAATACACAAAATAATTATTGGTATTAAGAAACTATAACATAGAAAGAATTGAAAAAAAAAAGAACTCTGTCCGCTTGAATTTTTGTACCCGCTGATCTGTAGAACTACTGAACGAGATTAAATGATATTTTCTTTACTAGATAGCTATTAAGTTTAAACAACACAGGCAATTTTTTATCGCATCGGAATTTACGCGTAAAAACAGCGCGTCATGCAGTGTGTTCACAACAATACATCCACACTAAACAAAATAAAAACTAAAAAAATCGATCAGTAATTGACATACAGATTTTTACAAACATACAAAACAGCGGGCATAAATACATTAATGTAAATTGTAACCTGTTGTAACGTTGTAACGATTCATCATCTTCACACGGTACGTATTATATCGATACAAGGGCCGAGGTTACAACACTATTCACATCAATAACTCGAGGTGAACGGCCCTACGTTGAAATCGATAAGTTACTTGAACTTTAAAACCTAGTTTAGTAGTTTTACTATGAGTATTCACGTACCAGTTTTCTGAAAGAAAAAATTCCTACTAATATTATAAATGCGAAAGTTTCAGAGTATGCATAGAATTTTGGATGTTTGTTTACTCTTTCTCGCAAATACTACTAAACCTATTACGATGAAAATTAGTGTAGGTAGCTGAAGGCCCCTAATAGCCTTTTATCTCGGAGTGATGGACTCAAGGCCTAACCTCTCCTTCATTACGGGAGGAGACCCTTGCCCAGCAGTGGGGCATTTATGGGTTAAATTTATAACTGTCTCACTGGTGGCCAAGGGTCTCCTCCTTGAATCAAAGATGGGTCAGGTTAGATACAAAACGATATTTATTATACCACATTTTGTGTAAAACGTGATCTATTGACCTAGGTTTACTTGCCGTCATAACTAATATCGAATTACAAGCAAAGTTTCTGTGTCGCGTATTACGTCAGAAGTGCAAGCTATTCCGAGCATTATGACTCATTCTCTCTGTTTATGTACGGCCATTTATATTGCAATAAAAGTATTATCAGTGTATTGAACTTTTTACATGACACTGCATTTAAATAATGTATTTGATAGATATTTTCTTTGGAAATAAAGATGGTAGGGGTACATTTCACGGTGTAAAAATACGCATTATGTAGGACTTGTGAATTGAGCAGAATAAAGCAGTTTAGCTGCAGAAAAAATCGTTTATGTACTACAGTTTGGTTATAAGTAAACTCATGAATTCATTACAAAATTATGTTTTCTGCCCTTTTAACGCTGTAGGATAGGTACATATTTAGTTAGGCTCTTATTTACTACAAATATCTGGTAAATTGTTGCCATTCAATCACTAGTGTTATATTAATCCCTTTCTCTGTGATAGAAGAGAAAAAATAATAGATTAATTACTTGCTTGATCATGACGAAACATTAGCACTTTCATACGATATTCTTTGATATTTGACTAGTAGTTAAAGCTCAATTATCCTACAGTTTCCGTACACTGCGTCAACATGTTTGCAGAAGTCGGCAGCCCAGCACCTTTCGCGACTGTCGGGCGCCATCGGTCCCGAGAGAATCTACGCCGACTGGCAGTGGTGGATCCTGGCCGCGCTACCCTTCCCTCACCTCGTCAGGGTGCTCGACTGTTTCTTCCACGAGGGGATCAAGGTAATTATGTCATACTATAAAGTTTTTATCCACATTCAAACTTCTTGAAGAAGCAACGGGTGGGTCTTAGTCTTTCCGATTTGAGAAAAATGGAATTCGCGCGTGTGTACATTGCCACCAACCACTTGCGTGTTATTCTTCCTTTGCGAGGACTTAAGGTTCACTTGTTGTTGCATAAAACTATCTGTATGATTATTATTTATCTATTGGAGAGTGGTGAAATGTCCCTTCTTTCTCATGTGGAAAGGAGAAAGACGCATTAGCCCGATTTACATACACACTCTATAGCGCGAGCGCGTGTGGAAGGGCAAAGGAATGACCACGCGCCGCACTCATCTGTCAAGCCCGCGAACAAAAGCGAAGACGGCGCTGCTTTCCCGCGCGTAATCCTGTACGCTCCTAAGAACACGCCATAGAGTGTGTGTGTAAAGGCGGCTATTGGTACGGTTGTCGGACAGATTTATTTAAGAGTACTTGATGGTTTTTCAGGTGTTTTACAGGGTGGCACTAGCGATCCTCATCCTGTTTAACAAGCACGCATCGAACCAGAACTCTGAGTGGTACGCCGAGGCGACCAAGAACGGCGTCGACCACGCGATAGACAAGTTCTGTAGGAACATGCCCGCATCGCCCACCAAGCTGCTCAGGACAGCTTTTAGTATAAGAGCTCTAAGGTAAGTCGATAACCTCACAACTGATTTTTCACTACGATGCTTAAACTAGCCATTTGCAACACTAACGGAAGGTTAAACATAGGACTATTCAAATTATTTATTAATTTACGTCAAATGCTGAGTCTTATGATAGTCAATGATACAGAGTGAAAAATTATCGCCAGTTCGGAAGGTAGGCCAGTGAAAAGAGCTCAAAAATACTCCATACCACCCTTGTCAAATTGTTTATACAATATTTCTTAAAAAAGAATTTCTTAAGAAAGAATATGTAGTATATTTTTGCAAAAAAAATGTCTATCCAAAGCACAAGAATTATGAATGTGAAGGATATACACCAAGAATGTATAAATACTTTGAAATCGATCTAATATATATGAGAAAGGCAGAGTCCGTTAGAAATATTTCCAAAGATTTAAATAACATCACAAACAATAAATAACGAAATTGTATATTAATAAATAAATCTTTGGCATGAAAAGTTATTCAAAATCATAAATCACAGTACTACGGATACAAAATTTGGTTCGTTAAGCCATTCGTTGGTGAGAAACTGAATACATAATTAATTCGTTCAAACATGCAAATATGCCGAGTCGTAAGGATATTAGATTTTATATGTAAATTCCTTCAGTTGACAATATTTATTATCACGTAATTTATAACTGTATGTTTTATGATGATTTAAGTAGATTTTTCAAATGCATCGATAGTAAAGTTAATGTATTATTGTTCCTGCAGTGCTAACACGTATTTCAGTTGACAACTATTTGAGAGCACCTATGCTGTGCATTGTTTTCTCGCTTACACTATAGTGATTAACGCGTTACGGCAAAACGGCAATGTACTGAAGAGTGGCCTTCAATTTACGTACACTAGTTGTCAACTGAGATACGTGGTACGCATACTGGTCTTCTCAAATCCTGAGGCTAGCTAGTATCTTACTTATGAGGTTTTCTCTCAGGAAATTCTTAGTGATATTCTGCTGTTGATCCTGCACCATATCTCTTCCCACCACTATAAAAATAGCAACTGCGTGCAAAATGCATGCTACTGTTGGTGTGTCGAGTGTTTAAGTGGCATCATTACATTCGAAACTTTCGTATAAAGTTTTAAAATGCAATGTCTAATAAGAAGAAAATATTGATTAACTTTTTATTTTTAAATTACAGTTCACAGTACATATCGCGGGTTTTCATCAAGACAGAGATGACCCTCAAGTCGAAGGCGGTGATCACCGGCGCTCGCCTCGTCAGGTCCAGATCCTCGGACAACCTCCCCACCAGCCAGTCCCAAGTCAACATCCAGATGATGTCCCACACACTCACCATACGCGAGGTTAGTACTGATCAGTTTGATTCACCCGATCAAAGTGATCATTGAATGATTGATCACACTGAACAAATGTTGGCAGGCCGTTTTGTTGTAGTTATAATGTATGGTTCATTTATTGATCATAATGATCAGTTAATGCTGAGTGATGAATACTTATGACAATTGGTTTTCTTCAAACTTTCTTCATTATCTCAGCTAATATGTATGATTATCAAAATAAACTAGGTCACATTATTGATTTTAAGTTTATTTTAATGTACTAATACATTATGGTTTATTTTTATAGTATTTCAGCTTTGTCAACAAATTATAATGACAATATGGATATACATGGATTTATATTTATAAGCCACGTGTAGGTTTATGTTTTATGTACAAGCTTAAGGGTAGCTTTTATGCTAACAGTCACGATGATTATATTATATTCTAACTACACACTGCACAGCCACAAATATATAAGGAGGATATATTTGTATATCAGTTTATTTTACTTGGTTCGCAGAGAATGTCTGAGGAAACGTGCAAACAGATGGTATCGTACTCGACGACATTAGGCGTGGCTTTGGCTTTTATTTATCATTAAATTCATTCGATTGCAACCCTAACACGACTAACTTTAAAATCGAATTGTTTTACAAATTCGATAGTGTCCAAGTCTAATATATTTTTATGTAAGATACATGTTCTTTCGTTTGTCGAAACCACCGTTATGTTATGTTCGGTCTGTGTAGCGACATTCTGTGAATGACTCTTACGTTGTTGTGTCCATCGGTGTGATCATACGGCTCGACTCTATACTCATTAGTTAGATACTTGATGATACGAATGAAGGATATTCAACATTCATATCACTCGCTTTGAATGTCTGATTTATTCATGTTTCTATCATTGTTTTAAGTGTGTCTCCTCTTTGTACAATATATTTTTCTTATTTTAAGATATTGAACATCACGATGTCAATGCGTTTGAGACTTGGCATGTGTGTGTTATTGAAGGCTCTAGGAGTCGTAAACAGATGTACAAATTGGCATAACAAGTGGATATAGCTTGAGAAATTAACAAATGTTGAGAAGATATCGATAATAGTGATGTGAAGGTCGCATGTAATCGATTGTTTTGTGTGAGTGCTAACTGTGTGTCGATTTTCCCGTTAGGGCTCACATTCGCCGGGCCCGCGCGCCCTATCGATGGGCGTTTACCCAATCCAAGCGATCAGGTCGCAGATACTAGACCAGAACGAAGTAAGATACAAGTATTAAGTCACCAAATATAAGTGTCGCCCTATTGAGAGCTTGCGACATTATATCGATGTTTAGATGCACCGCTTGTCACTAGGTGTTTTTTATTTATTTCGTTCTTTTGAAGCGTTAGAAGCTTTAGAAGATTCCTACAAATAAAATCCAGCTTGTTTTTTTTTATTACAATTTTATTTTGCGTTCCTATGGTAAGTACGTGTAAGCTAGTGTGCATGACGGCTAAATAGTGCGTCCGTTTGTTGATGTTGTTTTATGTTAATTTTGTACAGTGCCGATTAAATAACTTATAACACGAGATCTCTACGACAATATGACGACAAATAATAAATAAAAATATCAATACTTATATCATAAAATATCATTATCGATATCGATAAATCATTTCAATTCTTCACAAAACCAAATTCATCGACATAAATATCTCTAATCATAGACATTTGACCATTCTGATCAACACCTGATCATAGCGGTCAAAAACAATGATCGATCAATCTGATCATGAGTCCATGATTCGCAGAGCCCACGTTCCTCCCACCTGGCCATCTGGTTCCCATTCCCTAACGCGGTATTCAAGGACCAACATCATCACGCGTCAGATTTGAGACAGAAGGTTGGACAGACATACTGTTGAAATTGTTGATCACTATTAACAGGGGTCATTGTTCTCGTGGTGGCACTTTTTATTAGTTACTGTTGTATTACATATTTATTTGCGCACATTCTACAGTAGGTAGTACCTTTCAGTATTTTTTGTGGGTTCCGTAGGTTAATTTTTTTAATTATTTTGTGCTAAATATAGTATTAAAGTTGTTTAAATAAATAACTATATCTACATATACTTAGTTTAATTATGTGTGTCTTTAAATAAAAATTGATAAGACAGTTTTAATAATTTTTGCCGTGTTCTTTTTAGATTGTTCTTGTATTTTTATTTTCATAGTAACATGAAAAGGTTTTAGATTTGTTTTTTATGTTTTATGCAGTTAGTTGAAATCTGCGGAACCCCTTGCATGTATTTGTACAACCCCACTGTAATCTAATTGCACCACAAACCTCAAAAGAGAGGCGATATAAATATATTAATGATAAATCATTATAACTTAAGTGGACTCGCACTGGATTAAAAAAATTGCAGAAAGTTGTATTGAAACAAACTAAAAATAAAATACATTTTTGTATCTGAATATTCTAAATTATATATAAAGCTGAGGAAAAATAGTGTGTTTTTTAAAGTAGTGTCTTAGTTTATTCGTTTCACGTCATGATTGATCACTTTGATCGACTCAATGATTGGGAGATGTTCTGATCAAAATGATCAGAATTTGTTAGAGATGATTGCATTTTTAGTTTTTATGTTTTATAATTATTTTCTATCACTCATCTAGTAAAGTAAAGATCTTAATACTATTAGCTGTTATAAAATTATTTTATAACATTGAGTGAAAAAGAAAATTATAGCCAACCAGTACGTGTCCACTTAGTCTAAAGTTATAATAAATTTCATTAGAAGATAAAATTACTTACAGATTAATAGTAACAGTAGCAGCTGGCTATCGATAGATTATAATTCATTGTTACAAGTATTTATTTACAAAATTTGAGCCAGTTTCACAACTTTTTGGACAAACATAATATGAACAGAAAATGGTGACTTTCTTAGTTTATAGATACATAGAAAGCAATACTAGGGTTGTTTATAAATAGGTAGTAGAAACACGAATTAATGTATAGTAATAGTATGGACACACTGAGATTTTTATCAATTTTTCCTCTTAAAGAGAACCTCATAAAAATATACCACTAACGTCCCTTTCAGGTATATATCATGTATACTGAATTAGCCCAGAATAGGTGCCTTTACCCACACGCTATTTCGCGCATGAAACAACAAAGGAAAGAGCACGCGCCGCGCTCATCTGTCAAGCCCGCGAAAAAACGTGAGCGAAGAGCGCGCCGCCTTTTCCGTGCGTAATCCTGTACGCTCCTAATCACACGCGAAAGAGCGTGTATGTAAAGTCGCCTATTTACTCATAAGAAACTTCTATTGAAAGCTCTACGCCAGTAAATCCGTTTTCACGAAACGCTTATCTGGGTTACAAAATGATTGATAACAGGGATTAGCCGGGTATGCTGCGCCTTGTCCCACGTCCAGTAATGAGAGCCTAATAGCCACAAACTTAGGACTGGAATGAATAGAATGGTATCAACTTTTAAGCATGGTTTTAAGGACCCATATCTTTTATAGGTTCCCGTTATTTGTGACGAACAATTCCACGGAAGAAATAGTTTAGTCTTCGTACCTAAATGCGTTATTCCGGAACTGACTTGTTCTGGAAAGACCCTATTTCCATGACGCCTTTTTTATTCGTTATCTTGGTTTCAAAATAGTCTTGATACCAAACTTCTCGTATTTAAATACTAAATTGCTTCGCAAATAGAAATTCATTATTTTCGTTTAGTTATTTAGATAATGTATGTTTAGTGTCTCAGTTACCTAGAATAGTTATATGTTATTAGAATAGATTTCTAAATAGGTATATACAATACGCACGACCTGTAAGTTACTATATTTTTTAATATATATGTCTAAGTGTATAGTGAAATGTATAGAAAGTAACTCTACTTAGTTGTTAAGTTGCTTTTCCCATATAGATGTTGTGAAATTGGCTCCAACTAGAGCTACTTACTTAATTATTTGATGTTGCATGAGATGTCGTTATTACATTATGTTTTTAAATTATAAATACGGTGGTGGTGCAATTTTACTTCAGTCAAAAGAACAAAGATAAAAATATAATTAACGGGGAAAAAATCAAAAACATCTTGTCTCTTTTCCTCTTAGTTTATTTTGTTCTGTGTAAGAAAGAGATGGTAATATTGCACAACCACCAGTAATAAAGTAGTAACTGTACGTGTGTATATTGTTGTACGCACACAAGCACACTCACTCGTACACGTCTACTAATACACCACTAACTGTGACGTCACTATGTTGTGTTGCCAGCTATGAAAATTTAAATTAAATGTCAATAAACTATTTTTTATCCGATAATATTCCTTAGATTATTTAACTGTTTATTAATATATTTGAAACGTGTAATTTTTTTCATTGTTATTAATTACTGGCTGGCGCTAAATATTACGCGCAAGATAAAAGATGAAATTACAAACAGAAATACAAATACCTTAGTAATTGTTTGTAGTAAATTCGTTAGTTGATGTTCTAGCAACCATAGCGTAGTCATCAATCATGAACTACAAATACCTGTTCCTAACACATACTGTACTGTTTCAGCTTTTCACGCTATGGTCGTGGCTACCCGTACGCATCACGATGTACCAACCAGTGTTGTTGTACACGACCGAAGAGCATGGTTGCTCGTTAACCACTTTCTACGTGAGGGTCGAGCACCATGAACCTACGTTGCTCATGATCAAGACTTGCAATAATGAGGTAAGCGACCACGCCGCTACCATTGCGTCCAGAGGCCGTGGGTTTGATTCCTACACCGAACAATTATTTGTGCGATCCTCAAAATGAGATGTTCTTTGTGTCCGTTGTTTGTATGTTTGTAAAAGTACTCGCGACACAAGATCAATTGTTAAAGCGGAGGTTGCCTAAAAAAAAATTTTTCGACCATATTTTTATAAGCACTTAACAGTTAGGCAGATAAAAGCATTTCTTGGGCTCGATTTGAACCCAAGGCAACACATCAAAGGCTTTCTGTAGTAATATGTGATGCAAGGATATATCTTACATACCTAAGAGTTTATTGTTAAGTACTTTAAGAAAGACAAGGCCCTCTCTCGGCTAGACTAATAAACTCAAGACCTAACACCTCCCGCATTCCGGGGGGAGACCCGTGACACTCGAGAGACAGTTATAGATTTAAAAATTGATTACTAACTTCACTGCCCTATGTATATTGTAGGAACTCAAATGGTAAAGGATTTAAGAGAAATTAAACTTGTTACATAAATGCAAATAATAATAATTTCCCAGGTATTCGGTGCGTACTGTTCGACGCGATGGTTCGAGCGCAACCAGAAGGACGAGCGTGGTAACCGGCAGGCTTACTTCGGCACCGGAGAGACATTCCTCTTTAGGTAACCTATACTCCTCTATATAAGTAAAAAAAAAGCAAATCGTATTAAGTTAATTCATTATATACTTAATAATTTTGAGTACGAATCAGTACACAGGTACCAGTGCGAATCCCATCCGGAGTATTTTGTTCTGAGCCTGATTTTCAATTATTTATCTATGAATTTAGTAGTGTATAAAGTATGTTTGTATGTAAGTATGTTTATCAGTTATTTGGTTACCGTAGTACAAACTCTGCTTAGTTTGAGTTGTCAAATGATATTTATATTTAAATGCCAGAAATATTCTCAGCCAGACTACATAATAGTATATGAAATTATTTTAAAGTTTACTTTAAAGATACTGCAATTGGGTATTTGAGTAGGTACTCGTCAAATCGGCTGCTCTTTTAACGGTAAAATTGGCTTTCTTGTATTCACTGGAAAGTATTTCCACTTTTCAGTGAGGTCACGAGCAATTAAAGTATCTCCTTTGTGGTCAAATGAGTGATCTTTTCTCTAAGTTTTCTCACTGATTTTGAATATTTAAAAAAAACCTACTTCATCAGTTTGCGTAACCAAGTAATGTACCCAATATTTGACAGATAGGTAGACAGTGTTGCTACTGTACATGCTGTAGTTTAAAGTTGCCATAGTAAAAATTTGTAAATTTGTTTTATGAGGCTCAATATAGAATTTATTTTTATTGTAAATTAATATGTATTCATAACAATATGAGACATCTACCTACAATCTACAATTATTGTAATCATCAAAATATATTTTTAACATATTACTATGTATAAACTTGCTTTATATAAAGACTGCTTAAAACTATAATTTTATATAAACTGTAGTAGATTAGCAAGCTTTATTAATTGATATAATTAAATAACTATATTTAAATATGTATTTATAAGTTATTTAGGGGCTTATACTGAGCACATGCAAATCAACATTTTTTCCTTTCTTTTCTTTATATTTATTACTATTTTATAATTTGTAAAGTTACTTGTTTTTTCTATACAATTATTTATAAAGGTAATGGGGCTCTTCGGGTATCTGCTGGACTAACCCGCGTATTAATTTATTCGATCTAACTTACATTATTGGGTTTTGCATATTAACTTGTAATAAACATTAATTAATCGATGTTTTTATTGTATTATAAAGAGCTTGGAGTTGTAAAATATATTTAAAATACTTCTCGATGGAAGAAAGGCATAAATGGTTTGATATTTCAAACATGTTATGCTTTATTTCCATTGCTAAAAATGCTCTAAGATCTGTGTGTTTTTTGCATTTTTATGTTGTTTTGTTTTTTGGGAAAATGTTAACCTTTCTAAGGATAATTTTAGCTACATTTAACTATCCTCAAATAATTTTAATTTCCTTTGGGATTTATATCTTATTTCATTTTAAAGAGTATTTTTTATTTTTTCACTGAAAGAACAATTTTACCTATTATCCTGTCTTGATGTCGTTTGGACAACATTATTTGTATTTATAACTTGAATGCCTCATATTTGAGCATGCCTACTAAACAATATTTATGTAAAACATATCTATCATGTACATTTATTTTTAACTAAAGGGTTATTTACAACGGGCAATAGACTTGCATCGTGTAAAATACCTTTAGGGACTTTATTGATAGACTGCTATGAACTTAGAATCAGTTTTTACAATCTATTTTAGTATGTCCAATGGGTTGTTAAAATCTTACTTCGAAATTAATACCAGTTTAACAATACGGACCTAATACTAGCTTTCCACATTCGACCAACAGTCAAACACTACACTCTTCCCGACTAGTCCTAACTCACACTCACTCATTGATCAAAACAGTCTCTTCACACATTATGGGCCACGACCAACCTCTAAGCCTTGGCCATCACAACGTTGGGATCTGTGTACAATTTACCACTATTGGATATTGCACGCCAACATAATCCAACATACACCAACTACCTCTACACACAATTGGACGAAAACTCTGGCTGTTGGTCGAAAAAGGGAGCATAAAAGTCATCTATCAACATAACCTCCATTACAAAAGTATTTGAAATACGTTACCACCATAATTCATACCATGTATTATAGTCAAAGCATGTTGCATCAAACCCACAGCTTGTACCCGGAGCGCGCTAAATACCCATGGGTGGGTTGTACGACGGGGAACGACGGGAAAGGAGAGGAGCGAGTTGCACACGGCTCAGAACTCTTCATGGCAGCTGATTCAAAGATGATTACCATCGGAGGAGGGTCAGTACTTCTTGTATATTCTGTTTTCAGCTTGCACCCTCACCGCGCTAAGTACCCGTGGGTTGGGTGCCTCGAGGACGGCAAGGAGGGAGAGGCTGATGCGAGGACTCCTCATGCTAATTCCCTCTTTATGGCTGCTGATAACACAATGATTACTATCGGTGGAGGGTATGTAGGGATGAATGTGATGTGACCCCTAATGTGTTACTTACGGGTACAAATGCCTGTATGTTTTGTGTTCCCATTTTGGAAATTATGTGTGATTGATGCAATCCTATTCGACGTAGCAATTTAATCCATGAATATCCCAATGCTGTCTTGTCCATCCCGGCATGAAAGAAAGGTTAAGCCTTAAGTCCACCAAGTGAATTGAAACTTTACATTCCCTTGAGAACGTTTAGAAGAGTTCTCAGTCATGCAAGATTCAAAATGTTTCCCCTCACTATTAACGTATGATTGAGTCTTAAGATTCCAATTGTAATCACGTTTACGCCAAGTAGTTAAATAAATCGTTTCGTAAGCATGCATAAACCATAGCCGGACATTAATTTGTTTATTCGTTTTTTAACAAACTTGTAATAGTTACTGTCCTACTAATAAATTCCAATACCTATGTTAGATTCATAAATGGAACAGGTTATTGTTATGTAAGCGCTATAATACAATTTGTTGATTCCACAGAGACGGTCAAGCGATCTGGATGGACGAGAACATAAGGTTCGGCAAGACTGACCGCTGCTCGACGTTCAACAACCCGCCGCTCTGTCCCAGCGGCGACTTCGAGATACGCGTACTCGAAGTGTACGGGTTCTCCGGCGCGTAGACCGCCCCGAGACACATCCGACTATATCTCACCAATCCTTTCACATTATCGCTTATCAAATAACGCGATACCCCACACTGCACCCCAGCCCTCTCCCGCCCCCAATATTTCAGTAAAATAGGGGGCTCCTAACTAAATATGCATCGATCACCCTTTGCCGTGTAACAGACTGTGTAGACGTAATCCTAATATTTATTGTACGATAACCTCCGTGTGGACCCCGTAGATATCCTAAACGATTCGAGCTGTCCGTTCAAGACAACGAAGACGGGGAAATGTAGGTTGTTTAAATATTTACTCGTGTTTAGATTGTGTAAGTACAAAAATTTTTGAATGTATCGTACCTACTCTCAATGGATTAAATACGCTTATTATGGAAGCAATATGTATTTGGGCTCAGCCGTGCGGTGGTCGGGCGGTGCTTTGTCGATGCGAACATTCCAGTGACGAGACACGCGAGTAGTGCGGCGGCGACAGTCGGCGACACGATCCGGTACAAGCACCAGTATTTCCTATGTTCATAAACATATAAGGATATTTACTCACAGATTTTGTCATTGCTCACAAATGTGTACCAAAGAATTTATCGTAGAGAGTTTATTGTTCGTGCTTCGATGGTATTAATCAGACAAGTATAGCGATGTGTTCTCCTTATTCTACATGTTTGTCAACACATCGCTCTATTTCTATAATCGTAGCACCGAGCTAACGAAAATATATTGTATTAACGATTCAGAGAAGGCACAAATCGCCACGCAAATTTCGCTCTTATCATCTAAGAGATAAAATTCAACACAACACTGCCATTGTTCGCAGTCAAAATAGTATTATTTATTACGTATTACGAAATATGTGCCAAAATCGGACCATATACGAATTGGCTACTGAACTCCGGACGTACCGGAATCATTTGTTTTCTACATAAAATGTATGTAAAGTATTTTACACTTGTATTTTGTATCGACGAAACGTAAGTGAATATGTTGGCTAGTTAGATTTTGTCGAAATCGTATAAGTTTGACTGTCTGGCGGGCGCAAGTAATGCGTTCACGCGTATGTTATTTGTTCCTAATTTCTTGTAATAAAATTGCTTTATGAAGCTTGAAAATTGATATTAAAATTAGGAAATAAAATTAGTTTTATAGATTGTGGACAGCTAGGAACGCAGTGCGTGATTTCGAGAAAATAAGGGAAAATGATAGGTACATATTGTTGAAGTATACATTTATTATAGGAAACAATGTTATGTTAGATCCACATTGGATGCGTGAGTTCGTATCGACACACGAACACCGGATGACGGCTTGCAGCGCAGGCGTGCGCAGGCGACGTTCAGCGACACTGTGCGTACACATATCCCTGTTGGTACAAAGGGTTACACCTGCGTTCGTATCACCCGCGGCTTTTTCCGCTACGTTTATTTTGTAAATATTATTTTGATGCAGTCGCCTAACTATCTGATCATTTACATCAACTACCCACCTTTATAATTCAATTAAACTCGTAAGTTGACACTTCAAATGCCAAAAACGGAAAGTTATGTAAAAATGTTCACATGTACCTGAGTAATGTGTTTTATATATTATGTGAAGTTGTGAATGTCGTTAAGTATTGTAGCCCATACACATTAATATGTATTTTGGTTTATATATTTTGACATTCTAACTTTTAAATATTTATAAGGTATTTGATTTTCGAGGGACGTTAGATTAAGATATGCAGTTAAGTGTTATGAACTATCATGGATATATAGTTGCATGATTCGTTCAATTAAATGTTGTTGGCACTTTTATGTTAAGTAGATTTTTTGAATGGAAGGTATAGTGGTGCATAGAGCCAATAGTAGATGCCGTGCGTTGCTGTAGCATGCTTATTTGTTGCAAAATGTATAATCTCACATTGCAACACTATATGATCCAAGCGAAATATCACCTTAACATTGAAGGAACAAAGATCAATAATACTACGGCTATAGTTAAATTATAAAGGTGGTCAAGCGCGAACATGATCGCTACTTAGACGGCTGTACGTAGCGAAATTAAGGTTTGTCATGGTACTACAAACTATAATTATGTTATTCAAAAGCCTAAGACTCGTTTTAAATTCAAATTATTTATGTAACTTATTGAGTAGGTAACATGTAACGTTTTATATGTATGTTATACGCGTCTCTGTGCGGGCGACATATCGGTCACATGTTTTTTGTTTTAATATTAAGTATCGCGTTTACAGTCGGCCGTGAGACAGAATAGAAACATGAATACAATTCATTGATGGACAGTTGTTGTTAATAAATAAAATAATGTGCAACGACCGGGTGTAGACGCGACGCGCCGCGGTGACTCTAGTGTAGTATGTTACGTTAAGCGCTAAGGCGACGCCCGCAGAGAGCCGCCTCGCGATATGTTGCTGTTAGCCAATTTGTCGTTGATCAGTGTAAAGTCTAGTCTTTATCCTGTTTTTATTATCTCTAACGATATATTATGTAAACTATATACAAATTGATATTTAAAAAATAAAAATTTCGTGCGTTTTTGCCCCGATAGTGGGAATGTAGGCTCGTGGTTAGTTAGTTGTAAGTACATTTAATATATGTAAATTTATTAATCTCCTTTTTCCTTTTCAGTATTGTGTCGTATGTTTTTTTTATGTGAGGAGCATATCATATTAAGTGACAAGTATGAGTGATGCGTGGTTCTAGTGATTGTTTTGTTACTGTTACATTCGAATAGTTTTAGTCCGCCGCTGTGGCGACGGCGTAAAACTTGTTTATGGTAATGTAAATGTTGCTTCATAATGTGTAAAAAATATATAATCCTATATACATATTGTAGTTTTCTTGATACGCCTTTTTACCTTAGTTCGTAAGGGAAATATAGCATTTGATTCACAATAAAAGCTATGTGCAATACCGTTATATTTCATTACAATAACATACAACGTGCCGCTACTATGGCTTGTTTCCTTCAAAGTATGGGTAGGCAGCAGGGCTAGAGTTCCTTACTTATGTGGAATACAACAATTTGCATCCGAATTACAACTAAGTATGTAGGTACCTATTAACAAAGAATAAAGAAATTTCCTCTACGTAACAAGCTATAGAATAAAGTTCGTTCACCGTGCTCTCGATTCATTCGATATTCAAATCAGTGAAAGTAAAATGAGAAAGAATGCTACTACAATGATGCTTCTCTTGTCTAGCGACTCTGCTATTGGGCAGCGCACGTGACGCTGACGCTCCGTTTGATGTAGGTTCTTTGATCTATCCCGCCAGTTCCCCCCAAAACCTGTGCCGGTACCTACATTCCGCGCGCAAAGAACAAAAAAAAAAAAAAACAATAAATAGTAAACCTTATACAAAAGGGACGCTTCTGGTTTTTGTCTTAGGTTTTGGTTTAAAATAGTAATAGCTACTGTTTTGTGTTTACCTACCTACTGCGTAAGGACGACAGAGTGTTATTGACGGTTTATCATTATTAGGAAGTGTGTGTTTGTATTGTTTTCATGGTGTCTAATACGCACCATATACCTACGTTCCTTGGATTCGGTGCGCTTTATTTAATATGCAACGACGATGACTGTAGGTATCGATTGAAACGGCGTTAGTGATGAGTAACTTTAACAGTGATAGTACCTAACTCGTAAACTGAGTAGGTAATGCATTCGCTGCACAAAGTGTCAGTGTCGTCACAGGATCGAGACTCGCCGGCTTAGCGACGTTGCTATGGCTCCAGACTTACCCGTAAGTACCTAATGATTTGTAGTGATACTATTTTGATAACATTATTTTAGTAGTAGTGTTAACATTTTAATTGCTTTAATTAGCCAGCTACCTATGTTAAAGTTCTGTTTGTCAAATGAATATTGACCTCTAGTCCTACCCGTCTGTACTTATAGGTAGGAACCTACACTATCTACCTACATAATACGAAAATTTTATTTTATTCATTAATCATTTTATTCATTAATCATTAAGGTAAACGGATTAAAATATGGCTCAGAATAAAAAATATAATTTTAACAATAGTAATGTTAGCTATACATTACTAATTTTATTGACTTAACTAATCCGTCGGTAGCGCCATCTACGATTGACTGATTGAGTTGTTTTCTTTATGCACATTTCATTCGAGTCTTTATAAGGAATGTTATAAAAATATTATGATTATGGGACCTACATAGGTATCAACTATTATGATAATACCTACTGCCATGGCCGCAAGCGGGACCTACACAGGTATCAGATGACAGTGCACTTGCCCAAGCCATGCTTTCCCGGGTGATAGACGCAAAACGGTGAGAGGTGAGAGGCAAGGACCAAGTACGATGCTATAGGTGCTTGCTATCTAGGCACGGGGTATACACCCGGACTAACTAACTCATCTTAACAAAGTAGTCGTTTTTAGGATGACAATAAATTAGTAGTAATTAGTTCTCGATACTACGGTCCCAGACATTCTTGCAAGTTTATAAGTAAAGTGTCAGTTGTATAGGTCAATGCTTTCTGTCATGCTAACGCGTGGATCGGAAGAAATTAAAAACATAAATTGAGATAACTATTTATTGAATCATTCGGTTTACATAGATTCGTATTTGGGTATTGTCTGACATACCTACATTATATTGACAAATAGCAACTTAGATAGGTGCAGAATATAAAATTAAATAACTTAGACAAAAACTGTGTAATCACACAATACAGTTAATAAGTAGGTAGGTACTTCGTACATACTATAGGGTCTACAAAGATATTTCAACAAAGAACATCAATAATACGCAAATTCTTAAAAAAACACTTATTATTTTAAGGGCTATCAGCCTGTCAGTCTGCGACCACGGCCAGTGTAACCTGCGCCGAAACGTTAAACATTCCTAGGTAAAATTCTTGTTTGCATTAAGTTCCGTATCCTAAATAAAAACCAATTATTGTCGTAAAGTAATCATGTCGTTGACTTTGTTCAAAATTTATTATCTTACTCCGAAAATATGTATTTTTAATGCTAATGTAGGCGGTATTCTTTTCCTATTCCAATTTTTGAAAATACCTAAATGCCAAATTTTTAAGGATGGTTAGCATCCAACCATTAAACTATTCATTCACTGGGTCACTAACAGTAGTTACCAAAACTGAATTATGGCATTCTATTAATCAAATTACTACTTCATTTTATCATTATTTAAATAAAGGTGCAATTACAATGGCTCTAACAATTATTTTTCGTGAAAAGAAACACAGTTACTGTTTTATGACTGATAATGCCATAAAAGCCCAAAAGTTGACTGGAAAATAATGCCATTGGCATTAAGTCCTAAAGTATAAAATAAAAAAAGATATAAATAAAAATAAAGAATTTAATTAAAGCTACAGGTCACTTTATCTTTATAATAAGTAGTGAAGTTTGGTTTGTCAGCCACTTCCATGTGTACACACACTATACAAATCCAATTAAATCATCATTATATATTAGAGTGAAAACATTTTTTTGTGAATGTATAGAGTCAAAGTGACTACAGCCACAGTGTAACAAGAACATAGGTTTACTGCAGAACATATTTAAATTTAGTTCATTTTTGTCCCACTCTTGAGCATGTAGGAATATCCTCTCAAAGGCTCTATTATTACTTAGCAAGCATTAGTCTCCCTGTGTCGGCTCCTATAATCACTTGTTCTGTCATTAACAGCCTTTTGCAACTCCTTGTCATTTATTGTATTTATAATAATTTCTACATTATTCACTCCAAAACTAGCCATGGCTTCAAGTAAAATGTCATTTGAACTTTTTGATAGGCAAGTACAAATTAATGTACACAGAGCAGGCTTTAGCTTTCCACACAATTCTTCTAATTCCCCTATATCATTGTCATCAAAGGAGGATCCATTGCTATTTGATTCTGTTGCCGAGGTGATAACTTCCCACATTTTGTAACTTGATTTTAGGCAGCATTGTTGAAATTCAATACGTCTTTCTTCAGGGTCTTGAATGATATTCATAATGGTAGCTATAGACTCAACAACATCAATTAAGTCAGTATCCATTTCCTTAAGTTGTATCATTTTACATTCATAATGTACAAGTATTGTATTTAAGACACAAACTATTTCATAAACAGGAACACTCACATTGTGAGCAATTAAAGATGATTTATCAAAACCTAGCAAAACTAAATGTATTTGAATTACTATAACCATAACTCTTTCAAGTTCGTCATTTGTATATGCACTTCGGTCACGACCATATATTATTTTAAATAATGCTATCACTGCATCAAAGGCATCTTGTGTCACGAAATGGTCAAAGAATAATGTTCGGAGACTCTCAATATTACACTTTGAACAAATTGTGTTCAAGTTTTCCAATGCAGTGGTTAAGACATTTTTATTCCGCGTATCCTGCATTACATCATACAATGTTGTTGAATACTCTATATTTTTAAATATCTCCATCCATTTTGTGAGTTGTTCTTCATTCCCTTGGTATACGCAAGCACTGATGAGACGCATCATCTGTATGCGGACGTACATGTAATCTACATTGATGTAAGGAATAAAGATAGATAAGAAGCTGTCCATTGTCATCAGATCATCCACAACCTCTTTTAGACAACACATATTAGCAATAATACCAATAATTATTTCAACAATCCTCTTCCTATCTATAACTGACAATGCAAAGTTGAACAGTTTCAACGCGTCGTATCTTTGTAAGAATAACACAACATCTCTCTCCGCAGTCATGTCCCAGAGTACACAAAGGTCTTCTTCAAATGATTTTTCTTTAAGCTCTTCCTTTAATGTGTTCAAATTTGCAAATTTTATTAAAGTTCTTAGAACAAATCGTTCACTGTATGTTGTATTTCCGATAGCATCACCAGTTACAGGGGTCGGTTCTTCTGAAGCCGCGGTTACGTTTTCTTCAGCAGGCTTCATTTTATTTAAGTTATGTAGTACTTCTCCGAGCTTTACTGTTTTGATACTCCTAAACTTAAGGACACTGTTCTCTTCAACCACAAAGTTCAAATGTTCAGAGACAATTTCAAAGATTTAATAGCTCAGGATTTTAACTATTCCCTGTTATTTGTTTTCGTAAATAAAGCTTCAATATAAATATTTTCATTCAATGACAGCATTGGCTAATGGCGAATAAGACCGAGACTATACCTACCTACCTATCATGTGTCAACCTCAATTTTCTGACAGAACCGACAAGTGTTGCCAACTCGATTGTAATTTAGTAGTAGATTAATAGATAGAAAAATAGGACAATTTCCTCAACAGTCGATGACATCATAAATAATATATATAAAAATCTACCGGTTAATGATAATATACTAAATTTTAGTTCGAGATATTCACTAAGTACTTAGTCGTGGTTTAGTTAACAACAGCCGCAAGGATGATCTCTGAGGTAAAGCAGCAAGATATTATACATATAGAGTTCCTCCGTGTTTCGGAAAGCACGTTAAATTGTGGGTCCTGGCTGTCATTTTCGAAGATCTTTGACAGTCGTTAACAGTAGTCAGAAGCTTCAAAGTCTGACAACCAGTCTTACCGAAGGGTATCGTGTTATCCCAGGTGACCGGGTTGCGGAAGTCAGACAGGCAGTCGCTCCATGTAAAACACATTCAGCTGCATCAGCCGACTCCAACATAGTTTGGAAGAAAGGCTAAGCTGATATACTTATCTTTCTATCATATTGCAAAAACAATTGTTTATAAAATCGAATAATAAAAATAATGCAGCATAATAAATCGCCGCATCGTTGGAGACGTGACAATGCTTATTCTTTATCCTAAGAAAGGGCCAGCCTTCTCGTCCAAAATATCTAGTCACGACTATCTTACGATCCATTACCAATTCACAAAGTTGTTTCAGTAATTCTATATTCATAATTTCGACAATATCCCAAACTCCCCTTGCCAGGCATGCGCAGCACTGGATGCGCCTGCGTAAATAGTTTCAATGAAGCAGAAATAAAAGACCACTTACAAGAACAAGTTTAATCTGATGTACCATATAGTTAACAAATGAATAACGTTCGTCATTTATTCATAACAAACAGTAATTACTTATCAAAGATAACTTTAATATTGCTTGCTGTAAGCGAACTGTAGTACAATCTATGTGAAAGCACAGGGTCCTTAATTAAAAACGATTAAAGCGTTAACTAGCTTTCAGTAGCTTGAACTTTCTTTGGAGGGCCATCGTCGCCATTATCTTGTTTTCGTTTTTTACCGTGGTACTTGTTACCACCTTTCCTTCCTTTATTCTTTTGGAAGGTTTTCATATTTCGACGTCTTTTAGACATTTCTTCAATAGTTTTGCTTAAGTATGTCTTCTCTTCTTCATCTTCAAGTATCTTAAATACGACTTCTTTGTCTGAAATTTTAAGTTTGCCGTCAGTCAATTTCTCAGCGAGATCCTTCGCTGTGTTTTCTTTAGCGAGGCGCACCCAGCCCTCTTTGTCGCCGACCTTGAAGTCTATGTACGCGACTTCCGTGCCTGAAAGTACAAAATACAATATTTCAGAACATAGATCAATAACATATTACATGTACAAACGAGATTTTACTAAAAATTACACGGCCTGTTTAAACAATTTAAATAAATTTCAAAATTTGTTAAACTCATATCAGTTCTACATTTTTTTTTATAATAAAATATGAGTGTATTACACAGCACTGACTTACAACTTGCTATTTACATTACTTTATATGTATGATGGAAACAGACAAAGCTTACCTAAAGCAGTAATAGCATCTTTGATGTCCTCCCGCGTCATGGTCTCCGAACCCTCACTGAAGTGTAATACTGTGCCTGTTGGCAGCTTGAAGTCATCTTTTTCTTGCACCTGTAACACAACATTTTATATAAAATTTGAATATATATTAGTCAAAGGTGACTAACTGACATAGTGATCGATCAACTTACAGTCCGAACCGCTGGACGGATCGGGATTTTGATCATTTCTATCCCCAAGGGAATAAAATTGAGGATTAAAGTTTGTAAGGAAATTCTGTCCCAAGTCACAAAACCACGCGGATAGAAGTCGCGGGTAAAAGCTAGTTAAATGATATATTTGAATGTCGTATTCTTTGATCATTGAGGAGATACATGACTTTTAACTCACCTTCAATGTAATACTTAGTTTGTCTATTCCTTGATGGAGATTCAATGATAAATAAATAAATGTTACATTCTCAATAATAACTCAAATTTTGGTAACATCCCCAGTATATGGCAATAGGCTCACCATGAAGCATATTTCATACACTTTTGCCTACACCTAAGGGTATATTAGTCAGTGATGTTATGTATGTCTCTCTACTTTAAAATTGACTATTAAATTATAAGAAGTTAGTAAAGATCATAATCAAGTGGTGTTTTCTGGTATCGTTCAGGAGGGTGTGATTTGATGTATGTATTAAAGGAAAGATATTTATATTATATCACTATTATTTATTACTCACCTCCTTTTCCCTTTCCTTGACTTTCTTTTCTTTCTGCTCTCTCTTGCTAGCGTACTCTTCTTGTTTTTCTTGCACATAATCATCTTGCCAACGAACTATCAACTCTGTATCTTCAAACTTGGGGCTTCCATTTAAGAATTTCTCTGCCTATAAAAATTATAAGATAAAATAAATATGCTAAGTACACATTTCTGTTAAATCTTTAACTTTTTTTTTATTATAGCTCCATTTTAGATTGAAATTGTTGAAAGAACATTTAATTCTCAACTTCAATTTGGTCCTTGTAAACCCTCATAACATGAAAAAAATATTTTGACAAGAATTTTGATTTACTTTTATCCTAAGAAAACTTACATCATAGTCAAACATAGTTGATAATTCAACTGATGATTATAAAAAAAATAGAAATAAGCTAACATGAACCTTACCTGTTCTCTAGTCTTAAAAGTAGCAAAAACAGATCCCTTGAATAGCCGTTTCTTAGACGCTCTATCCATATACTTTCTCATTATAACGTTTTCAACATCTTCATATTGTGCAAAATATTTCAACAAATCATCCAATAAAGAGTCTTTAGGGAAGCCCTTAGCGTAAATAGTACGAGTGTTTAACTCCTTTCTACGTTCCTCATTCATTTCAGGCACTGGCATCTCAGGGTTACGACGGACCTTTTTTGGAGTGTCATCGGACACCTGCGGAAAAAAAATAATTAGTCTTGAATTAAAAGATGAGTAAAAACCAAAGGCTTAAAAATAAAAAACTAAGTTACTTGTGTAAATGCTGTTAAAACTAAAAATGTTTTTCTGTTTGATAAGTGTAGTGGTATGTCGGACAAATGAAATCAGTGATTCCTCATCAATATGCAGATTTGGATTTAACACAGGATAATAATACTGCCTGTGCAGTAGTTGAGAGAAAGATATAATAAACAAATATCATTGAACAACTCACACACATTCTTGTGATTCCAAACTAAGTAGAGCTTGAACTAAAATATAATTTATCTTACCTCCAAAATTCCCGATGTGGACTTAATAAGTGCATTAGCAATAGCTTCAACATCTGTAGACAGCTTGGCAAGACGGTTGAACCTGATCAATATCTCCAGGGGCACCCACCCATCGTCTAACTGCACTTGTTGACGCAAAAACTTGTCACGGGAGAGGTTTACGTCACCTGTAATAGTAAAAAATCATTATTAGCTTCACTTATAACTTATTAACCGGCAGTACTGTAAGGCAAGATGTATGGATGTGAGTAAGGCAAAGGAAGTTTGTAAGGATTGTATCTAGTGGCATCCTTAGCCTCTGACGACTGTTATGGGAAATATGCATGGTACGCAGTTTCACTTACTGCTTTAAAAGATAAATTCAATATGTTCAGTGGTTCTGGAATTTAGTAGTAACAGTAGTATAGGACAAAAATGCCCTTTTTTGTTTAGAAAACTAAGTCATTTATTTTTATATAAATATCTCACCAATTATTGTGTTTTGGTAAACATATTATAATCATGGTAGCATCACTTTCAATGTTGTTATAACTTTACATTTAAATATGTATATAATGTGTGAATCAGCCTCAGATCATACAATGAAAAAATACATTGCACCAAGTAACACCTATATTTCATAAAAAAAAATATAATTTCATCAGCCATTTAATAAAAATTTGAAAGCACAAACAGAAAGCAATACCATTTGTTCAGTAACAGTTTAGGATCAAAGCAGATCATCAATAGTTTCAGAATGTTTTAACTAATCTATCTCTATAGAAGCTTCAACAGGTGATTGGTCAGTTGGCAGGTGTCCTAGTGTGGCAATTGACATGCTTGACACAGTTCACTAAAGTACTACTGCATAACAAACAACTCAAAGGAAATATTGTTTCGTTTGAATCATTCATACACATAAATGAGTAAGACCTCATTTTAGAGTCATACTAAGGACGCCTTTAAATAAATTTTACGTCAGCACCACACATTGTAACATTCATACATACCGAAGTAATACTCCACTTGGCGAATGATAGCACTTTCTAGTTCCGTTTCTGCATCTATACCATTTTCTGCATTCTTGTTATTTTCGTCTCCATTGCTATCGGCAACTACTTCTTTAGCCTCGGTCATCTTTACGACTCTGCAAAATATTGATATTTAGCGCTGTACACTAAATTGTTTCATAAAATATTGGTTAAATCAATTACTTCTTTAACAATTTGCCCTAAACTCACTTCAATAAAACGGTAAAGGCGAATAGTACCTAGTAACTACACAAAAATTAACTGAAATAAACAAAATCTTAATGAAAACACGTGTTTCACTTTAACCACACGCGGCCGGTAAGACTTTGATGGTGGCGGGACGGACACGAAATTGACTTTTCATTTAAAGTTCGGAAACAGTATTGTTAGAAGTTCGTTTCAATTTTAGCCTTAAAAGATAAACTTGACATTATTAAAGACTTTGTTAAATTAAATAGTTAGCAGTGCTAATTTATTTCAATATGATATCTGTTTAATATAATCACTGTGCTTAACATAAATAAAGAAATTTCTAAACGATTGTCAACTTTGTTGACATATCACACAATAACAAATAGACATTCCTTATGTCAAAACCTAAGCGTTTCGCTGCGAAACTTGTGAAACATAACCTAAATAAGTTTATAATCAAGGTTTGTAAATAAAACTATGGATTTGCAATCATGGGAGTCCGGGGATTAACAACATACATTAACTACAACCAAGATGTGTTTCTGCAAGACTTCTTACTTCACGATTCTTGTCTGGTTATCGATGGGCACAGTTTGTGCGCCCAATTATATCGATTGCTAAACTGTTTCTCCGCATTTGGCGGAGACTACGATAAATTTGCAAACTATGTTCGAAACTTCTTCAAAAACCTAAAGAAATGCAATATAACACCGTATGTTTTGTTCGACGGGAGTCACGAGGGGAAAAAATTGAAGACTGCGTATTCGCGCCTAAAATCGAAAATAATTGGCGTTTCCAAGTTGGACCCAGTTACACAGGACAGTATGAAGATCTTCCCACTACTACTTCGCGATGTATTCAAAGAAGCCGTCGCTGACATGAACGTGCCATTTACAGTTTGTGAGTTTGAGGCTGATGATGAGATCGCAGCAATGGCGCGACATTTGAATTGCCCAGTCTTGAGCTATGATTCGGATTTCTTCATTTACAATGTGTTATACATACCTTTTAACACACTAGACTTCAAACCCAAGCCTGTAGATGTAGATGGTACTAGAACTATGGTAATGGAATGTAAAATTTTCCGTATGGAACATTTGGTCAATATCTTTGGAGGTTTACAAGAAGAACTCTTACCATTACTAGCCACATTACTGGGTAATGATTATGTTCAGAAAAGGGTGTTCAACAAATTCTTTTCTCAACTGAAATTGCCGAAGTCTAAAAAGAAAGCAAATGATCAGCAGAGGTGTGTTCATGGTCTGTTTAAGTGGCTACAGAATGAAACCTTGGACTCAGCTATTGCTAAAATATTAGGAAGATTGAAGAAGAGACAAAAGAACTATGTACTGTTTGTTATTAAAAGAAGCATTGATGGTTATAATAAAAGGCACTGTAGATCACTTGTATACTTTGATATTCCTGAGGATGAAATTCCTGAATCGGATTGGCAGCCACCAGATGACATTGATGAACAAATAAATTCTTTAGCTGAAGACTCAAATGATAACGAATTATCTTCAGAGAATGAAGAAGAGGAATTCTCGGAAGACGAAGAGGATGTAGAGGATGAGGAAGATGAACGGTTCATTAATGGATTACCGGAGTGGTGTGCCAATGCTATTCGTCTAAATTATATACCCAAACCATATATCAACCTATATACTCATAACTTATATTTTTGTAGTCCACAAGCAGAGGACTACAATGATGAGGATTCTTTTCTATGCTGCCTTCCCATCTTAAGATACGCCTTTGATCTATTAACAGACTACTCTAATAAGCATCTTCTGTACGTCTGCAGAGAAAAGGCATCTTATAAAAGGCTGTATGTAGACAGAGAACATGCTACAGCTAGAACATTCTCTCTACCGTTTAGTGACTTGACGGTGGAACAGTTACACTTTTGCTTCTATCATTTTTTGAGAGAGAAATTACCAAAATTGGATCCCACTGTAATTGAAGTATTGCCATCCAATTTCCAGTTATTTTTCATTGCTGTACTGTGGTGGGTCACCAAGTGTGAAGTGCCATTACGTCATGTGCATAGTTTATTTATGACTTACACTATGTTAGAGGCCATCGATGAAAAAACTGGAACATTTAGAGGCAACTTTCAGTTCAATAACAAGTATTCTAAGAAAGTTGAGGAACTAAAAGCGAATCCTATCCCTACAAATTATGATGCTGATGAATTGTTTCTAAATAAGAATAAAGTACAATATGAAGACTGTCTCATAGCAGCCAGTGTTTTACTGAAACATTTTGAATTAGATGACAAAATTAAAAAGAAACCGAAGACCTATGATAAACATGCAATGCAATCATTTGCACAGTTTCAACATAGTTTGATGCAGTTGAACCTTTTAAATACATTATGTAGAAACCCGTATGAGCCTACGAAATACTCTAAAAGCTTTAATGGTACATTTGCGTATAATTTTTCTTTGAAATTAGAAAACCAGATGGATCCTAAGAATTTTATACATCAATATTTGAAAGGAGCTACGACTGTGTTGATGTTTTACGACAGTTTGTATAGTATTTATGAGAAATGCGTGGAAAAAATGGACCTGACCAATACCACGTGGACGGGTAAGAAAAAACGAAGAAGGAAGAACAAAGTAGATTCAGAAATAGATTTTATTGTGAAAGGTTTTGAGTCTGAGGTTGTGATTTGAAATATTTTTTTGAGATTTTAGCATTCATTCTGTAATTTATTTTAGTAAAGTAAAAATAAATTCCCTTTGATTATACAAATTCGTGTTTCTGTATTTTTGTAGCTTAATTACCTTATAAACCATTGTATCATCTTTGTCGAAATAGTTTATACAATTATTATATTATAATAGGTATTTTATTTTTTTATCTACATAAAAATATGCTCGTTTTTATGTGTCATTTACATTAAAAACAACAATAGATAGGTTAGTATTTTTAACATTATTTTAACTTGGAGGTCTTAATTAAAAATAAAATAAAATATATTTTTAGTTAATTGTTTATGGTTACTGAAGCGTGTTGTAATTACCTGTAAGTTGGTCGAATAGAATCTGCTAGAAATAGTATTGATATTAACTATGCAAATATTAATATTCTGATGCCTATGGACAAACCATAAATAAGTACTTATTATACGTAGCAATCTACCGGATTTTGGATGAGACTGGAACCTCGGCTCTAAAAGAAGTTGATTTGCTGTCGGTCACAAAGAAACGCGTACGCCTCAAATAAGCTGCGGGGAACCTCATATTTAAAAAGTACCTTGATGGGACAAACTTGTAAGCATATTTATAATTCAAAGCCATTACATACATTTCTCGCGATGTAGGTCAGTAAAAATTAAAACCAAATGTAGTAAATAATGTAGGTAACTGCTTTGCTGATCGTGAGTGGATACTTCGCCGGTTTGTTCTCGCGGCGAGAAAATAAGAAATTTTCAGCGCCTGCACATAAAAAATATGTGACAGTCCGCAGTTAAGTCATGTCTTCGATAGATGCCAATAGGCGCACCCCTAAAGGAAGAAAATAAAACAAAAAATATAAAAATACTCTTTTAATCAATGCTTTTTCGAAGACCCATTAGTGTAGGTTACTCTTATATCTAAAGACGACAAACTATTTAACTTTTCACCTAACACGTAAACAGATATACCTATAATAGAACTACACGCAAAGAAAAACACTTTCATTGACCAAGTAAATACATTTAAGAAAGGGTATACCCAAATACCCGTGTAAAAGTAAATACCATGTAGCCAACATACATAGGCTAAATTAAATAATAAGGCAACGGAAACTCCCAAAGTCCTGGACGGATAATTGCGTTTAGAAATAAATAATTCTATTAAAATAAAAGGAACTATAAATGTATGCATTGTGTGGTTCACCCAACTAGGGAATTGTAACTCGATATCTTCAGGGAAAATGAAGTCTTTGTTAACGAGATAAAGTCCCCAAAAGGCCGAGGCTACGTATATGGCTATTGTAAAAGCTAAACTAAAAAGTATGTCTTTGATTTTTCGAATTAATGGCGGTTTTTTCGGTGCCGTCGCGTTGGTTCCGACGATGTCGTTTATTAGTGCGATTGTGAAGTAAACTGTCTGCAGTACCTGTAATAAAGGAAAATAATATTAAACATTCATATATCTATATAAATTATACTTCAGAATAGAATTAACGTAGCATACCGAGTTGATTGGTGTTGAAAAGCTACTGATTGTAATACGTAGGAACTAAACTCTGGAAATTTTATTTGATTAAATTGGATATTAGATTAGGATATTATATAATATCTAATAAGATGTTTTGCCTTGCCTAGATTGCGATATTTGAGTAAAATTATACACAAAAGTTATCTTAACACTGGCATATACACACAAAATATACCTAACAAACGAGTAACTGTCTGTTACAGTTTGGCTAGGCCGATTTTCATGGAATTTAACATAGAGATAAGTAGTCGAATACCCAGGTTCATATAGCCTAAATCTTAGTTTTTTAAATGGGCGATAGCACAACGTTCCCAACGTTGGGAAGAAGGTGTAATTTTATGTACATAATATATGTAGGTACAATCAAACGGTAGATTTTGTTGCTATCTATACTAACATTATAAAGCTGGAACGTTTGTTTGTTCGTTTGAACGCGCTAATCTCAGAAACTAGTGGTCCGATTTGAAAAATTCTTTCAGTGTAAGATAGCCCATTTACCGAGGAAGACTATATACCATCACGCTACGACCAAGACGAGCAGAGTAGCAGTAAAAAATGTTACAAAAACGGGGATAATAATGACCTATTCTCTCTTATGTGACGCAAGCGAAGTTTAGCTAAGTAGTTTAAAATAAAGTTTAAGCTTATGACCATGGCAACAAATATAATATTAACCTATTCACACAATGCAATACCGACCTCCTTCGTAAGCGTGACCTTACTATCTTATTACGAAACTAGATAACTTTGGACACAGCATTGACCGCAACTGTGAATCGTTTGCTCTTGTTTTTTATATTACTTTGTTATTATGCGCCAGTGGCATGCAGTGATGCGATAATCTATTATTTAATTTAATTTTGTTTTTGTTAAGTAATAAATCTTGATACAGAAACAAATTTCTGATTTTGTACCTATAGATCAGTTATGATCTATCTAATCAGCCCGTATCCACCCACTGTTGAGTATAGGCCTCCCCCTCAGCACGCCACTTTATACGGTCGTCCGCTTGTCTCATCCATTTCGGCCCTACACATTTTACAATGTCGTCCGACCATCTAGTTGCAGGCCTTCCTTGAGACCTGTTATGATACCTACTTGTATTATTCTTGGCCTTTGTTTTAAACAAGCCCTGGGCCTGCGTATAGCACATCTCGGATCATTTGAATCGGTTCAGCCGTTTAGCAGTTGTGAGTGTAACACCCAAACAACCAGAGCATATATTTTACTTTTATCTTGCTTATCGGTTGTCTGTTTTCATGGAATGGGCGCTAGTGCATTGAATGGGATTCTGGATTCGATTCACCATTTGGTTAAATTGCCAAACAACTTCTGTTAATTGATAGTGTCACAATTACAGTTTGAATAGATAAACTACCGCTGAATGTACCTACTTCAGAAACCAGGTTCTAGAATATAGTTATTTTTGATAGCTATAATAATAAGTTCGTCCATTATAAAATTGGACTAAAGATATTAATGGGGAAACGTGTGCCTATTGTTTACACCTTTGCCTGCCTTAGCGTACAACGGGCACGATTGTATGTAATTTACAAATAACTAATGATACATATGCTATTACATGGTTCATAACCGTGACTTGATGGTCTTGATGCCACTTCCGATCACGCTAATTACTTATCATTATACACTTATATGAGATTTATACACGTAGGTACCTGATGGTCGCAGGTTCGAATCCGAGGCAACACACCAACGACTTTTCGAAGTTATGTGTGTATTAGAAATAATTATCACATGCTCCAACGGTGAAGGAAAACATCGTGAGGAAACCTTGCATGCCTAAAAATTTGTTTAATACATTTATTGAGGGCATGCAAAGTCCCCAACCCGCACTTGGCCAGCGTGGTGGACTCAAGGCCTAACCCCTCCCTCATTACGGGAGGAGACCCTTGCCCAGCAGTGGGACATTAATGGGTAAAATTAAGGTACCAGATTAATCAGAGTCATTTTAATAAATAGCATAGTCTACGAGTCTGATTTTCTGTCTATCTTATATGGTTAAATTACTGTACCGATTAAAATGAAATTTTATTTGAAGAAAAGTGTAAGTGTTTATAGGACTGCGGGTTTTTCGTTATTTTTTTTTCTAATCCTGTTTGAGTGTCCCACTGCTATTTTTATTTGTGTTATTTTTAATTTGGTTAAAAATATTTAGCTGCTTTTTAGTCCATTGATTTGTATGCGACTGTCGAAGTGAATGTATTACAAAAAATCTTTCTCCAAAGAGACTGTATTATACCGGTATACATACATAGGCTTTAAAATAATTAAAATTAGTAAAAGGTAACCCGGGTAACATCGGGGCGGGACACTAGTATATAATTAACCGACTTTAAAAGGAAGAGGGTTCTCAATTCGAACGTATTTTTTTCAATATATAGGTACTCTATATAAGTACCTGAATCTAAGGATTACTCACACATGGTCCAAACTAAGCCGAGCTCGTAATGTAGTTACCAGATAACAAATGAACATACTTTCTACATATTACTTCTAAATACCTACAAAACATAGATATATACCTAAATACATTAACATACATTTCGACTAGTACAAAAAACAGACTTACAAGGCACCAGAATGTCAAGAAAATCCCTCTGGCCTTCCAAGGCATTTTGGCAAACTCTTCAACAGGGAACGGCAAATCCACATAGTTTTGATCGTACCATATCGCGTATGAATTTAAAGCCACAACGGCCGAATGAAATATAACAGACATTTTGGACACGAGTGTACCGCAGTGAGGTCGTCGACAAACTGATTGTGAGATTGATAATTAGGCTGCTGTTTTGTTTTGACTAAGCCTTATCTGATAGATTCGTCTCCGGTTTGAGGGCCTATTTTCTAGTTTTGTTTGCGTGGTTCCGTAACACATTCCTTTGAAATTTTACCATTTAAACCATTTAGTCAGTACATTTATGTACAACAAAGGGCTACAGCTCAGTAAACGTTGTGCTAGGCACAGCACTGATTTTCAGCTGCCCCTAACAAAACCTTTAATATTGCACGCGACAAAAAAGAAAACAACACTGTACCTACTTTAAGAAAAAAAAATTACAAATGAGTTATAAATTACAGAAACTAACAGTGTTAGTGTGACACTTAAAGATAAGTAATTAATAATAATATAACAATATAAGTAGTAAAATATAGATGTTATTTGGCAATCTGTCTGTCCTTTATTGGAAAGAAAACGGCCAAGAGGGAGACCCAAGACCTCATGGATAGAAGTGTTGCGGCGAGATATGAAGGCATTTGAGGTTGAGGAAGACGGTGTCAATTTAGATTTGATAGGGCGAAGTGGAGGGAGAGCATAAGGAAGACTGACCTTACCACCATATGGGAAGAATAGCCAGGGAGAGAGAGAGAGAAACATAAACAAAATTAATAGCTAGTATACCGGTCGGTAAATGACCGGTGAGTTAAAAAACCTTATTGACATTTTATGTATGGATGCCTCCGTTAAAGACGTTATTGTTAATCAGGTTAGCAATATAAGCCATTTTAAAAGGCCTTCGGTGGTTTGGTCATCTTGGACTTTTGGTTGACCATACAATGAATGAATGAATGGATACTTCAAATTCCTGTACGATTCTACAGAGTCTACAGTCTATTGAGAGTTTAACATTTAAAATGTCCTGCAAAGATAGTTCCTACGGAGCCCGCTAGAGGCGCTGACTTTATTTTCATACAAAATTACTCGATAACTTGCTGGTTATCGATAGTAGTAGGAAGTCGGCCCTCCGAATGATAAATTATCTCAGCCTAGATTGTGAGAGGTTACAATAATATCCTTGTGACCATGAGATAGTAATTAGCACTAGTAATTAGTTCTATAATAATTATTATAATCATGCAATTAACTTATGTCTAGACCAATTAGTTAGTTAATCAATAAATATTAAATATTATTGGACAACTCACACACGGTTATTTGATTCCAAACTAAGCAGAGCTTGTACTATGGTAACCAAATAACTGATAAACATACTTATATACTTCTAAATACATACTTATATAGATACTTTAACATCCAGGCTCAGAACACAAAGATTTGTCCTGGGTGGGATTCGAACCCACCACACGCGGCGCTACGGTTGTTGCGGCGAGGTGACCGCTTAAACCACTGCGCCAAACGTGCAGTTAAATAATCTAACCTAGCAAAGGGGATGTCGACAAATTCCTATTTCATTTATTTCTTTGGGAATCTGAAACAATGGGTTTTTACTATTTTCACATATTTTTTGTTTTATTCGTATGTTTTAAACAACATCGTTATGAGTTACTTGCTGATCCGCGCAACTTCGCTTGCGTCACATTTCCCCGTTTTTGTAACATTTTTTACTGGTACTCTGCTCCTATTAGTTGTAGTGTGATGATATATAGTTTATAGCCTCCCTCGATAAATGGACTATCTAACACTGAGAGAATTTTTCAAAGCGGCCCAGTAATTCCTGAGATAAGCGCGTTCAAACAAACAAACTCTTCAGCTTTATAATATTAGTAGATATGACGTAATAAGCCCCGGCTTCTTTATTTTGTGTCGTCTTTTAACGTTTTTAATATTTTTATATCATCTGACTGACGGAGAAATAGCCATAATATATGTGTGTTTATTGCACTTGGCGTTTATTTGTATGTTTGTTAAAGTCCCCATGACACAAGACTTGAGTCCTATAACTTAGTAGAGAGCCTGGGTGCAATTAATTTTAATTAAGTACAATTATAATTAACTGTATCAAACAGGCTTTCATACAAGGCTACAGGAGTTTATTTAAATATATCTATTTTTATATTACTCTGTCTATATTTCTATAGCTAATTTGTCTATATATTTTTGCGCAATTAATGTTTAGTTCTTGACCTTATATCTTATCAGTACAAATTATTTGTGTCAAACACCTCGTGTAGTCCGTGTACAACCGGAATGACTTTATACATGATGTTTAGAAATAGTTGTGTGACCCACATAGGCCCTGCTTTGATATATTCTTGGTTTAGACTCTAGCTGTACCCTTAAGGGTTGCAACTGGGAATTTAGTTAATGTATAATAGAATGCGGGAATTAACGCGAACACGCATTTTACCTTAAAATGCGTCCATCCATCCTCTAGATATGAGAGTGGATAGACATTCGTCCGCCTCATATACACGAAGTCCTGTCATCGCTGCTCCATTCAGCCTGCGACCACGGCAAGTGCAACCTGCGCCGAAACGTTAGGCATGTTAAGGTAAAATGCGTGTTCGCGTTAATTCCCGTATTCTATTATACATTAAACATGCAACTCGGAGTTTACAAAGTTGTGATGGGAATTTTGTACCCAATATAGAACAGGAAATAGGTGCTCTAAACTGGCAGGTGACCTTTGGGAAAATATCATAGCAATTGTCACTTCTTGCGATGTTCCGGTGACAATTCGGAAAAGTTACTATTTAGACAGCAGCTATTTATTTGAAAAGCTTGATACTTTTTGTAATGACAAATACGATTAGTTACCGTTGAATAAGATATCGTTATTTTTGGACATTTCTTCGTGATTTTTTTATGGCATATAAGACAACACATTTTAGCATAAAGTTAGTAAACGTAGCATAAATAGCTGCTGTCGAATTGTTCCCCTTGACACGGATCGAAAGGAGACAGTTGGAAAAATTTATAACATAGGTGACATCAGGGAAGAACATTCCTAGTTGTCACACTGTGACACATTGCTGAAAGTGACTACTGATAATACGAGTACATATCCGCTTAAGGGAATGAGAAAGGGATTACCGTTTCGACAATGCCACGCTGACCAAGCGTGTATTGAGGACATATGGATCCCATTAAAAACCTTTCATTCAAGCAAGATTTCATTACAATGTTGCCTTCATAGTGAAACAAATTATTATAGCAAATTATCATAATTGGGCACATTAATGTACCCATTAAAGGATATTCCGTTTGACACGCTTTATTAATCGGTAAAACAATTTTGTCATTAAGGTTACCTACAAATACATACTTCTGTAGGTTAGACGATATTTAGGGCCAATTTCACAGTTTATGAATAACTAGCTGACCCGCGCAACTTCGCTTGCGTCACATAAGAGAGAATGGGTCAATTTTTTCCCCGTATTTGTAACATTTTTTACTGGTCCTACTGGTCGTAGCGTGATGATATAACCTTCCTCGTTAAATGGGCTATCTAACACTGAAAGAATTTTTCAAATCGGACCCGTAGTTTCTGAGATTAGCGCGTTCAAACAAACAAACAAACAAACTCTTCAGCTTTATAATATTAGTAAGTATAGATAGTCACTGATAACTTATTTGCTAGATAAACTGCCTCCGTGGCGCAGTGGTTTAGGTCACCACGCCGCTACCATTGCGTCGGGAGTTCGCTAGTTTGATTCTCACACGAAACAATTGTTTGTGTTATCCACAAATAGTTGTTTCGGGTCTGGTTGTACTTTGTGTCCGTTTTGTATGTATTTTTGCAAAAGTCTCCGCTACACAAAAGCAATTCTTAGTGCGGGAATTATCTTTAAAAAAAACAAACAGTAAATTTTGTTTCACCCCCAGCATTTTAAAAGCGGCTACGATAAGCAGTGCACCTCCGATTAGTGGATAAAGAGTTCATATGTCAATGATAAGTGGTAGTATCGGAATATAGTGATACGTGAAGCGGATGTCTGGCGGTACGTAGGCGGAGTTATGTCATTTAAAACAATATATTTGGAAAAATGAATAAAAAAAGAAACAAAAACAAAATTACTCCCGCTGTGGTCTTAGTGGTAGTGTATACGACTTCGTCGGTTCGGCCTCAGGGTCGATTCCCGGGTCGGTCAAAGTGCTGCATTAGAGGATTCTTAATAGGCTTGGTAGCTTCGGGTATGACAGACGTGATGAAATAGAATATATAAAATGAACTCTCCGAGGCACTCAAGGTATAATTGAAATGACCCAGAATTTCTTGACAAAAAATCTCATTAATAAGTCTTTGTCCAATCCGTGATTCGAACTCGAGACCGCTGCGTGGAAGCAAACACTACCGAGTAAAATGTGTCAGGTTTACCATTCCTTATAGAGCTTTTCTTTTCATATGCTTGGTAGGGGAGCGTATAGAAGGGGACAAATAATAGACCGTCTTTACACAGGAGGTCGACTGGAGGTCAAGTACTAGGGACGCAAAGAAAATACACGCACCTTGCTTTTGGTAAAGAAAAATGTTTAGGAATTGATGAATCGCTAGGTTTTGTTCACAAGGGAGCTCATGGCTAAAGTAGATACAGCCGCACAGATCGATCTTTGAGAGTAAGCACACGCTTGTCGAGGTTGGTCTGTGGATAGGTGACCATTTTATACATACCTAGCGATATTTCAGAAGCCACGTACGAGGGGCCTGATTGTCATTTTTAAAAGATCTTTGACAGTCCTTACTAGTAGTCAGAAGCTTGAAAGTCTGACAACCAGTCTTACCGTAGGGTATCGTGTTAACCCAGGTAACTGGGTTGTGGAGGTCAGATAGGCAGTCGCTCCCATGTTTAATACTGATATTCAGCTGCAACCGGTGAGACTAGAAGCCGACTCCAACATAGTTTGGAAGGAAGGCTAGGCTCAAAAGTAATAGGATTGTGGAGGTTCGATAGGCAGTCGTTGCATGTGCCGAACCGAATATATGTCAAGCCTAAATGATAATATGGTCAAGTATGCATTTTGCTTTGAAATCTATACTAATACTAGCGGACCCGACAGACGTTGTCCTGTCTACACGTCTTTAATTTGAAAATTTTAAACTTTTTTTAATAATCTAAACCATTCTCAGATCCCCTTGAACACACACAAAAAATTTCATCAAAATCGGTCCAGTCGTTTAAGAGAAGTTCAGTGACATACACACTTACAGAAGAATTATATATATAAAGATTATAAATAAAGCTAAAGAGTTTGTTTGTTTGTTTGTTTGAACGCGCTAATCTCAGGAACTACTGATCCGAAATGAAAAATTATTTCAGTGTTAGATAGTCCATTTATCGAGGAAGGCCATAGGCTATATATCATCACGCTACGACCTATAGGAGCGGAGTAGCAATAAAAAATGTTACAAAAACAGGGAATATTTTGACCCATTCTCTTTTATGTGACGCAAGCGAAGTTGCGCGGGTCAGCTAGTCTTGTATAACACTGTTGATAATTTCAAGGAAATGTAATGTTTTAATAAGCTTCTGCTTCCACCTACAGAGTTAAATAGGTGTGAAGGTCACATGTCTTTGAAGCAAGAGAACACGTGACAGTTCCATTAAAAGTTTGTACCAATCAAAGACATCTATTTGAACTTAAATTACGACCATATTTCGTTAAATGTATTAGGTGTAGTACAGACTGTATAGATATACTACTAGGCTACGAGACTAAGAAAATCCCGCGGCTTGGATACCTGTTGAAAATTGTTGTCAATGTGTTTTTTAGAGTCTGATATATCGCTTCGCTAAATAGTATCGAAATCGGTTTAGCCGTTTCGACGTGAAAGACACAAACAACCAAACACCACCTTTAGATTTTATGCTTACAATAAGTCATCTTTAAAAACTCTCGGATTGCATGGTTTACAATTGAATATATTGCAACTCTCAAGTATCTAACTATCAACTCTAACTATCGAGTAGTAAGCGTTGACATCTAAAATCACTTAAAAAAAGGACTATCATAAGGGCGCGTTGATCAGATTTTCATTCAAAGTTTGTCCTTAGTTAGTTGACTTTACTGAACGCTCCATTATGTTACAGTGACATGAAGCCCAGTTCGCACAGCGAGCGGAGCGGACCCATTATTGACTCCGTAAAACTTGCAAGCGCGAACTGCATCCTTGTGTTCCCACTAAATAGTTCGAAGCGAACATAGCCAGTTGTGCGCGCCGGTCGGTAAACGATCTGTGGGTTAAGCAAACCTTGGCGCGGTCATTCTGTAGATGGATGACCGCGTAGTGGTATTTAAACTGGGCGTCTCCGTGCCTCGGAGGGCACGTAAAAAGTCGATCCCGGTTGTTGTCAATTAAGATAACAGGCGTTAAGCCACGTCAAAAGCCTTTCGGGCGGCTTGAACAACTTTGACACTAGGTTGGCCACTAACCATACGACAAGAAGGAGAACCAAATAGTCGCACAAGTATGCAGTTCGCGGTTGCGAGTTTGGCCGAATGGGCCCGCTCCGCTCGCTGTGGGAACCGGGCTTAAGGCAGTAGCTGTGCCGAGTTTTACAATAAAATGACAGCTGTTTGACAGTTCATACTTATGCTTTTGACTTTCGAAATTCAAACAACAAAGCAACGACGTGTGTTATCAAATTCAATGAACCATTGTTTAAAAACATACATTTATGCATATTATGTTTTATTGTTTTGGTAACTTTATATGAAATGTTATTGAATTGAGACATTCGATTCGAGATAAGTTATTAATTAAAAGTTGTTTTAATTGCATATCTGTACTTTAGTTAGTATGAAACGATGGCGCCGTCTGTCTTTGCGGGTTCAACTTAAAAACAACTTCAAATATTTTCTTGCGCTTTTCACCAATAGATAGCAGCTTTAATAAGGAAACTTTGCAAAACTTTGGAAACTAATAATAGAACAGTGTTGTAACTCAAAATACATCAACACAACTACAACTAGACTTAACACCATAACCATACCGTATTTTTTTGATTTATTAATAAAATAATATCTCCTATTTCATTTTTAAAACACAAAGAGCATTTTTAGCAACCATAATAGGAAGTAATAAACAAGTTACTGATCGATTCTGATAAAAATGTATTTTGATTTAAAGCACTATTGTATTATTAGTGCGATATATAAATCTAATCTTTTACACAATATATTATCGTCACGTTCGCATCAAATAAATAAGAAAGAGAGTGATATTTGCAAAGGATTTATACACCTATATCGTTGGGTCGATATCTAATTTTAACCAGACGTAATCTGGGTACGTGTTTGACGGTTGGTGGTCAACATTGGGGTTTATCTTGAGCTCGCACAGCGGTATAAGCCGGGTGCATCCCGTGCTAGCACGATGTGCTACTGTCGATATGAGTCTGGTGTTTAATAGGATGATCTAGCCTCACTACCTAATATGGCAATTGCAAAAGTATGCCTGTCTTTATAAAAGAGCAGTGCATCAGCCTCACACCTAAATGGTCTAAGGATTCATTGTCCACGCAAGTGGTCGAGGGTTCGCACCAGAGACACAAAACCAGTGATTTTTCGTAGTTATGTGATGATTCTTGAACTATAATCATCATTTATTTTGAGTAACGGTGAAGAAAAACTTCGTGTCGAAAATGCAAAGTCCCAAATCCCCATTAGGCCGGCGTGGTGGACTTATGGCCTAAATCCTTCCTCATACCGGGATTACCTTTCCTAGCAGTAGGACAGTAATGAGTTAATATTATAATAAGGCGATTTTATGTATGTATGTAACACACATTCATAGAATCAAGCCTACTTCCCATAGATAGGCAGAGACCAGAGAACATTGTTATATTTTACTAGCTTTTACCCGCAGCTTCGTCCGCCGCCTTAATTTTCCCATTATGTGTCATTTTTCCCGGGGTAAAAAATAGCCTATGTCCTTTCTCGGGTATCAAACCCAAATATCTCCGTACCAAATTTCATGCAAATTGTTTCAGTAGTTTAGGCGTGATTGAGTAACAGACAGACAGAGTTACTTTCGCATTTATAATATTAGTATGGATTACTTAACGCAACAAACTTGCGAAGATTATCCTAAATATCTGTACCACATACTAACCCTACCACAGCTAAACCGAAGCTAAGAAAATAAAGGTATTAAGTTTTCTATTAACCCTGTGACGGCCGCGCTGGGTATCATTGCCAGTAATGTCAATCCCGGATTTGGTATCGCTGTAAATACCTTACATTCCTGTGTAGGTATCGTTTCTTATACTTAACTGGCTTTTGCCCGCGACTTCGTCCGCGTGGTATTGTGACTTAAGACAGAATTTTCATACAAACTTTCATCCCCTATTTTATCCCTTTAGGGGTGAAATTCATCAAAAACCTTTCTTAGCGACTGCTTACGTCGTAACATCTACCTGCATGCCAAATTTCAGCCCGATCCGTCCAGTGGTCTGGGCTGTGCGTTGATAGATCACTATGTCAGTCAGTCAGTCAGTCACATTTGAGTTTTATATATATTATTATATACATAGATGATATAGACTAGCTTTTCCCCCAACTCCGTCTGAGTGGGCCGTAGTGGTGTATGACAGAGATATGTTGAAGGTCAGGTCAGGTCAAATAAAAATGTTTGGCTCGGACGAAAGCCCGTGCTTTGACGTGAAAGCACATTGTATGTTATATATTTTATTCTAGTACATATAAGCTATAACATTGCTAAAGTTTCATCGAAATACGTTCTGTAGTTTTAGCATGATTGAGTAACAAACATTTCCTCCAAACTTTTTATTTATAATATTTGAGCGACTGTCTATCAGACTTAGATAACCCAGTTAACTGGGTTATAACATGATAATATCCCCCGGTAAGACTAGTTGTTAGACTTTCAAGCTTCTGACTACTGTTAACGACCGTCAAAGATCTTTGGAAGTAACAGTCCAAGCCCAACATTTTTCATGCCTGCCGAAACACGTAATAAATCGGAGTGTATACTATGGTCACCCATCCACAGAACCACTTCGGCAAGTGTAACTTAACTTTAGAGTTCGATCCGCGTAGCTGTTACCAAACCACGAGCTCTTTCCATTAACGCGTAAATCCTTTAATATCCTATCATCATTTTGTAAATAAAGGTACATATTTATAGCCAAAACATTGCAGTACCTACAGTTAGTTAATATGATTTGCTGAAATAAGTAAAAGCTGGTAGATTTCCCTAGAGGATACCGGGCCTTATATTCCGAATATAGCATTTTTTATGACCTCTTCAAGATATTAAGCTAAAGTAATGTAGTTATTTATTATCATGAAACATGATACCGTATAATCGTATTTAGAGAGCTTAAGTTAAATGACAGAGTATTTTCTTTTATTTATAACTAGCTTTTACCCGCGACTTCGTCCGCCACCTAAATTTTTCCATGGGAATGCCGGGAATGCGTCATTTTCCCGGGGTAAAAAGTAGCCTATGTCCTTCGTCTCGGGTATAAAAATATCTCCATACCAAATTTCATGCAAATTGGTTCAGTAGTTTAGGCGTGATTGAGTCACAGACAGACAGACAGATAGACAGAGTTACTTTCGCATTTATAATGTCCCATTTCTGGACAAGGGTCTTTTTCCAAAATGAGGGAGGGGTTAGGCCTTGAGCCACGACGCTACTGGCCAAACGGGGGTTGGAGACTTTGCATGTTTTCAATAAGTGTCCTAAGGAACTTTCAGGCATGCAAAGTTGCATCAATTTGTTTTCCTTCACCGTTGAAACAGGTGATAATTATTTCTATTGCACACATAACATCGAAAAGTCATTGGTACCCTCGACCACTTGCTTGGGAGACGCACTTTAACTTTCTTTTTTATATAGCTTATATTTTTCTAAGTTGTCGGACTATACCTACCTGAAGATATTGATTTATTATTTTATCAATTATTTATTAGATATTATATTAATATGAAATGTGTGAAACGCGTGTATGAAATATATTCACGATTTGTATTATTAGTAGTAATATTTTAAAAACATCGTTATAAATAAGCATAAAGCCATTTTAGGTACCGTCAAATAATTTTCAAAGAATATCAAGTGACAATATACAAGTCTTGTGCCGCGGCGTCGCTCGCTTGCAGATTAATATTAATATTAAATTTTATAGCGCACGAGCCCAAGAGATTAAAGAGAGCCTCTCCCTGGATGTCGGAACACATTACGGTAATGGTATTTATGAAAAACCTTCAGCAAAATATATGGAAGTATTATATTTAGAAATATTATGATAGGTTTGTACCAGAGGCAACACACCAACGGCTTTGCGAAGTTATTTGTGTATTAGAAATAATTATCACTTGTTTAAATGGTAAAGAAAAACATCGTGATGCAACTATGCATGCTTGACAGTTCTTTAGAACAGTCCGTGAAGTCCCCAACCCACACTGGGCCAGCGTGGTGGACTCAAGGCCTTGCTGCTCCCTCATACTTGCCCAGTGGGACATTAATTAATAATAGATTAAGTGGTAAATTATCCCGTGACCACAGTCGATGCAATTCGATCGAAACTTCGGGTAAACATATAAGATCCTTTCACGTTCCATTATCCGCAAGTAGAGCAAAAAAAGCGGCACCGTCGTACCGTAAAATATTTTTAATATTGGCATGATAATAACTTAAGACAGAAGGTCCTTTAAGTAGAGACTAAATAGATTAATCGACTTGGTATTACATAGATCTCACAACTTTTTACGGCAGCGGGACTTGGGGTTTTTTACAGGATGTTTTTGATGGCATAATATGAAGCATAATAATGTTTATGAATTTAACAGCAATATTTAATACCACATCTGCTTTTTCTGTCATGGCTGTGGTCAATAATGAAGCGGTTGCCACGTTTTTTATTCAGCCTGCAGAGGCCCCTTTCGCTGAAAACTCCACTTTGCAACCATTTTCCAACGGACGACGGTTTTTTTTCTCTAACGGCATTAGAAGTGGTTTACCAGTCTCTTTGAACTGTGGGTAGGGCTTAAAATTGAAAGACTGACGTTATAAAATCCACAAACTTTTAAACACAGTTGCACGGCTTTTAGGTAAGTGTCAGATTGCCTATGTGATGGATAAAGTGATGGACAAAGTATTAGGTCGGGGAAAAAGTCTTTCCGCATTATAGTTTGTATGAACTTGTAATAAAATCTTTTTTCTACACAAAAAATGCTCGATATTTGGGTACCTCAGGAGCTCACTGAAAGAAATCTAATAAACCGTGTACTCATTTGTGATTCTTGAAGCCAAAGAGATTTTATTACAAGTTCATACATATTATAATACGAATAGACTTTTACCCCGACCAAATATGTAAACCGTTGTCAAAATGACGTTAACAAACATTATGGCAGCTAACCCATACTTATTTGAAGGCGGTGAAACGTTTGTGTTGCATGGTTTATAAATAGATAAATATCTTTAGACATCTCACATAATTTCAATTATTCCAAATCGGCACAGGTTGCACTGGCTATAGATGCAAGCCATTATACCATCTACTATTTTCTTTTGATACAATACGGCCTTTTTTGAAGATATACTCATGCCATTAAACAACTTTACTCTGATTATTATAAAATTGATTTATTTTTTAAATCTATACTAATCTATACTTACTAATATTATAAAGCCGAAGAGTTTGTTTGTTTGTTTGAACGCGCTAATCTCAGGAACTACTGGTCCGATTTGAAAAATTCTTTCAGCTCTAGATAGCCCATTTATCGAGGTTATAGGCTGTATATAATCACGCTACGACCAATAGGAGCAGAGTAGCAATAAAAAAAGTTACAAAAACAGGGAAAATGTTGACCCATTCTCTCTTATGTGACGCAAGCGAAGTTGCGCGGGTCAGCTAGTAATCTATAAAATTACAAATGGAAAAACACAAATATCAATTTAGAGTCAAAATCGAACCTACGACCCCCTGTGCTACATAAATAATACAGTTAACAAAAAATGAAAATTTGTATTTCCCCGTATAATAAATTGTCCCAAGGCTTTCTACAAAGCCTATTGTCTTAACTCTGCGACATAATTATTTACAGTAAAAAGTGTATATAATTAGTAGGTATTAACTTTTAAATAAATATTCACCCCTCAATAGGGTGACCACGATATTGCATGAAGCGGGAACAGAATCAAACTAATGGTATGTGTACAAAGAGCATTGATGGCCGAGTGGTCAAAAAATGCCCCCCCACACGCAAGTGGTTGATGGTTCAAACCTACTACGACACCAATTATATTACTATTAAAAATGGTTATAAATAATAAATTAACTCATTAATGTCCCACTGCTGGGCAAGACTCGTCCGTAATAAAGGAGGGCGTGGTGAACTCAAGGACTAACGCCTGGTGAAGTCCACTAGGCTGGCCAATTGGTCTAAGTGATAATTATTTCTAATACACGTTTCAATTCGAAAAGTCATTGTTGTCTTGCCTCGAGTTCAAACCTGGAACCACTTGCGTGGGTACCAACTTATTACTCTCGACTATAAATAATAAAAATAACTGCACGTTTGGCCCGGTGGTTTCAGCGGTCACCTCGCCGCAACAACCGTAGCGCCGCGTATAGTGGGTTCGAATCCCACCCAGGACAAATCTTTGTGTGATGAGCACGAATATTTGTTCTGAGCCTTGTTGTCAATTTATCTATATAAGTATATATTTAGAAGTGTAAAAGTATGTTTAACAGATATTTGGTTACCATAGTACAAGCTCTGCTTAGTTCGGAATCAAATGACCGCTGTTGACCAATAATATTTAAAAAACTTAAAAATAAAAAATGGTTACCCTACAATATTCTAAGTCTTTCAGTAAAAGCTACGCATTTCTTTGGCTTGTTTTTAGTAAAAAAGTCGTCGTTAAAGCCGGTTTAATGAGAGCAATTTCTATTTGTGGGCAAATTTGCATCTCTCCCTCACAACATTAATAAATAAGGTTCAGAAGCCCACCGGCGGTCGGTGTATGAGTGAAAGAGATGGAACTAACGTGCCTTGTCTCTTTCTACCGGAGGCATGAAATATTACAAAAGATTTTTTTTGGTTCTCGGGTTTTGTAATAAACACACTGTGCTGAAGGTGGAGCAAATGACAATCTTTTATTTCTGTTCTTTTGAAAGACAAATCTCGCATTAATAATTGCTCTTGTGTCACGGGGCCTTTTACAAACATACAAACAACGGACACAAAGCACGGCCAGACCCGGAACAATTATTTGTGGATTGTACAAATAATTACTCCGTGTGGGAATCGAATCCACGAGCTCCCGGCGCAATGGTATGGCGTGGCGACCTAAACCACTGCGCCACGGAGGCAGTCATATACACTTTCTAACACAATCACATATTTCAAATGCATGCATTAATTAAAAACACCATTGGTTGGTTGTCTTGGTTTTGAACAGTGCCTAATTCAAATAAAGTGCTTACACCAAATGGCCATTATAGATTTTTTTTAATAATTAAATATTTAAACCCGCAGTATTGCACTCGTTCAAAGTTTCAGCCTCTATTTCACACGTTAATAGATTGATTATTGTCAAAAAGTAGGCAATATTTAATTGAACGAAAAAATCAGTGAAGCATTTTTGCCGTAAAAATCTAACAGCTTAGTTCTGAGAGATAGACAAACTTTCGCATCTATACTAATATTATAAAGCTGAAGAGTTTGTTTGATTATTTGTTTGAACGCGCTAATCTCAGGAACTTCTGGTTCGATTTGAAAAAATCTTTCAGTGTTAGATAGCTATTTATCGAGGAAGCCTATAGGCCATACATCATCACGCTACGACGAATAGGAGCAAAGTACCAGTAAAAAATGTTACAAAAACGGTTAAAAATTATTTCACCCATTCTCTTATTGGACGCAAGCGAAGTTGCGCGGGTCAGCTAGTGGATATATAAATTTTAAATTCAGCGTTTCATTAAAATCTAAGACGAGTATTAACAAATCCCTAATGCCCTTAAAATCCTAGATAAGTAACGGAATTTAATAGGGGTCGTTCTGCGCTTGTTAACAGTCCTCAATATATAAATAGAACCTTAATGAGATCGTTTAATCTTTGGATCTGTAACGAATAATTAAGAGGTATTCGTTTCTCACCAATTAATTTGATGTCTGATATAAATGTTTAGAGCAAAAATGTACCCGTTTGCTCTCACGGCCAGTGTAAAGTGGGCCGAAACGTCAAGAAAAGAAAAGATAATGGTGTTCGTTTCTGCGGAATCCATACTTAATATAATTAATGCAAAAGTGTATTCGTTTATCCTACTTTTACATGAAAATTGCTGTACCTATTTCGATGAAAGGCATAATGATTTTTTCATTGGATATGTAATGTCTATTACTCTATAGGAAGTGTACAAAATGATCACCGATCTATAATTTGACCTCGCCTTGTAACCTTAATGATTGTACGATCGCGCGATTTTTATTCTACCATTTAAGTGGTATGATCGTTTTATCTGGTAAATTGCTGAACATAGCTTATGAGGCATTTACCTGAATGGGTGAGCGGTTCGGATCTAGTATACAACTTATGCGCTATTTAATTTTGTGAACCTGAATATAGCATCAAGGCGAAAGTAAAATATAAATACAAGCGACATTGGTTTCACAACTCTGCTCGCGTGCAATGACTCCCTTGAAATTTTAAACAAACCGATAAAGAAAGTAAGGGAATAGACAGATTGTACGTAAAAATTCATTAAAATCTGTTCAGAAGTTTTTGTGTGTTAGAGTAACAAAAATCCTAACATACAAATTTTCGCACTTTTATTCAGTTTTTGTATGTTAAAACGACTGCGAAAAGACAGGGGGTCTTTCAAATGCTTAACAAACCGTGCCATGATTAGTTCTAGTTCGTAAACGAGCATGTCCTTACCTCCATCAAGCTGAAGAAAGGTGGCCCATTCACCAAACGATTACTAGGGTATGGCCGCCTTTAGCCCCAAACTTCGACCGCGGTCGGAACGGCTAATCTAGTGGAATGCCAACAATTGGGCCTCACCCCCTATTAATATAAACTTTAGGATTTCGCCAATTTGAGAACAATTTGTATGGACCCCTGTGAAGGTTGTGTGTTATATACATATATCGTAACAGCTATGTATAAAGGCTTTGTTATGATGACATTTTCAGTTTATTATAGACATGATTCACCCGTCGTATAGTTAGTTTTCAGTCTATTAGATTTTAATTTGCTTTCGAAGCACGGCGAAGTTCAGCTTTAATGTAGGGTGTCTCAAAAAGATTAAAATTTTTAGTTGCATTTTTTCTCTCTTGAATATGCTTTGCAATAAATGATACATACCTGTATGCATACTATAAAGTACGGTTGCGATTTGAAAAATTGCATAAAACATTAAAGTAATACTGTGCAAACTCCTAAAAAATACACTATTCGAGATATAAATATAGGAAACGCGAGTTTTGTGCGCGATACTCGACCCTTTCTGTGGATGACCCATACAATTCAAAATGACTCGCTCCAACTTGCGTGCGCCGCGCGTACGTCCCACGTCGTTCCCGCGCCCGTGCCACAACCGCGCTGTATGTGCCGCGCTTTACCGATACTTTACAATATAACCCACAGATACATAATCGTATACCTAAAGATTAATTATCCGGTACAATGTCATGAATAATGGAATTTTCAGCGAAATAATTAAAACGACGTCTGGCCTCGGATTTCAGTGAAATAATTACGTTTTCAGACGTTACAGTATCGGATTTTTGTTATTAAGTTCTTGGAATAATTTGAAGATGGATCTTTTTTCCTTTTGAAAAGCTATGTATTGATTTTTTAAGGTTTTGGTTCTAAGAAATAGACTGTTTTGAAGCACAAGCCATTAATGAAATGGAGTGATTGTAAAGTTTTAAAAAGACCTGCCTACTTCATATGTATCCCCAATATTTCAGACAATTGACACTTATTAATAAATATATTATTGTAATGAATATTCGTTCAGTCATTTTTGAGTTTACCTCAAAATGGCTTTGTTTTTCTTGAAGCATTAAGTAATAGGATTTCGTGGTCTTTCTATGCAAAGAAAAATTGAGATATAACCATGTAAAAAGGTTTATGGACCTGTGCATCATAATACCTTACATCCCCGCAGCGCGATTCTCTATTATTATCGACTATCGACAACCGGGTAGGCAAAAGGCATCAATAAAATTTTGTATGAAAATCGAATCAGCGCTTCTAACGGGGGCCGTTGGAACTATTTTGTGCAGGACATTTTGAATGTCAAACTCTTGCTTCTCGATAGTAATGTAGAGAATCACTCTACTGAACTTCCATTCTTAATAGATGCGGATTACATCTCTCGGTACGTGGAGAGACTCTATCAGGTTTTAAACCATTCAAAATGATGTCGAATATCACTTGGTAGAGTTTGCCAAACACTGTACTAGGGATCATAAGAGAATATTACGAATGTATATCTGCTGTGGATATGTAGACTCAGCGGTTCTCAACATTTTCGCAATCATTATTTGCTAGTTTCTTTTCGCGACTTTGTCCGCGTGAATAGATTTTCTGAAATAAAAAAGTTCTGACCCAGATTATAAACTAGCTGGGTATCGTTCAGCGAAATCCGTTAATTCATTTTGGCGTGAATAAGTAACAAACGTCTATCAAAACATTTTAATTTTGCATCTATAATATAAGTAATACGGATAAAATAGGGGATGAAAGTTTGTCATAACTTTTAAACTCTCGCGTTGCATGTTTAATGTATAATAGAATACGGGAATTAAAGCGAACACGCTTGCATTTTAAGGTAAAATACCTTAAAATGCCTAACTTTTCGGCGCAGGTTGCACTCGCCGTGGTCGCAGGCTGACTGGAGCAGCGATGACAAGATTTCGTGTATATGAGGCGGACGAATGTCCATCCACCCTCATATTTTGATTTTTCCAACCGTCATCATACACTACACTAACCGTGTCCCTATTACGTTAGGCATTTTAAGGTAAAATGCGTGTTCGCATTAATTCCCATATTCTATTATACATGAAAGTTTGTATAAAAATTCTGTCCTTAGTTACAAACCATGCCGACGAAGTCGCGGGCAAAAGCTAGAAGATCATATGTTGAGAGCCGCTGCTATTCCTAGTCTCTTTGGTACAAATATTACCAAGTTGTTGTCAAATATGTATCGTTCGCGAGCACACATAAAAGGTGTAGCTCACTACATATGCACTTGCATTGCCACGAGAGTGGAGTTTAGCCTTTCGGATATTACTGTTGGCTTGCAAATTGCTGGGAGTTTTCTTGAATACCTACTAGACTTCTTATCGTATAGAGGTCAACCTAGCGTCAAAGTTGTTCAAGCCCGAAGGCCGTACAAATAATTGGAAAGGAGGAGATCCTTGCCCAGCAGTGGGATATTTATGTTATCTTTAAATTCGAGATACTGTACAAAGTATAGCTTTTTACCAACTAGTAGTTATGTAGTAAATAGAGTCTGGAATATTACTTGCTGTGGAAAATATAGAGCATAATGGTGCTAACCATACATAAAGGGTGCTAGTCCCGTCTTTACCTATGTATGTAGTTTGCATCGCGTCTCTACGAAATGTAGAGTACGCTATGAATGCAGAGATTACAGCTTTAATAGCATTGCAATTTTTTTTTGTTGAGTCTTTTTTTTTTATTTAGCTTCGTGGCGATTCTGGCCTTATGCCTAATTCCGCCATAACAAAGTATCAAATGAAATGTAACAAAAAATATTTTAAGGTTTTTTAAGGTTTTTTCGACTGCTAAGCAACCATCTTGAAACAAAAGTCCCCCTTAAGTCTTTCTGAGTCTTTCTGTCATATCTATGTTTTAATAGCTAAAACTTTTGTATGCAATTTAGATTGGAAATGGTAAAAAATTGTTTAATCTTTGTTTTGACCGCCTTTTGTGACCTGAGTAGTAATGTATACGACAGCTGATCACGTTATTTTTGTTTTACTCCCGGATTGACCAAATAGTATTCCAAAAATACTTCAAAATTATTCTTGACATACTTAATTCACAACAATAGCAGTTTCGTAAAGTCCAATATATTATTACATGAGGCCATAAGTTCTCAATGAAATAAACATGAGACCAAAAATATTAATACGCGGAACATAGGTGTTTTCGCTAAATCTGTGTTTTGCGTTTGATTTTCGATTATTCGCCTACACATCCGAATGTAATGTGATGTTTAAAATTAAAAACAAAAAAAAAATCTTATATTTTTTGTTAGCTCTGTGCTGCTCTACTCTGTACACGAAGAAGGTCCCAGTAACGAGGTATTCAGAGGCTGCCTTTCTATCGCCTTTGAATATCGACAAGCGTCCGTACTTGAACATAATCACCACAACACGTAGGCTTTCTGCTATAACCACCTGTGAAACAAACAAATATCATAACTTATGAAAGAATTGCAACTAACTGCACGTTTGGCGCAGTGGTTTAAGCGGTCACCTCGCCGCAACAACCGTAGCGCCGCGTGTGGTGGGTTCGAATCCTACCCGGGACAAATCTTTGTGTGATGAGCACGAGTATTTGTTCTGAGCCTGGTTGTCAATTTATTTTTATAAGTAACTAGCTGACCCGCGCAACTTCGCTTGCGTCACATTAGAGAATCATAATTTTCCCCGTTTTTGTAACATTTTTCACTGGTACTCTGCTCCTATTGGCCGTAGCGTGATGATATATAGCCTATAGCCTTCCTCGATAAATGGGCTATCTAACACTGAAAGAATTTTCCAAATCGTACCAGTAGTTCCCGAGATTAGCACGTTCAAACAAACAAACAAACAATCAAACACAAAAACTCTTCAGCTTTATAATATTAGTATAGATACGCATTCGATTTCATTTAATGAATTTGATTCAAAACATGATTATTTTTTCTCCAGATTTTTCTTTTAAATAACACTTTTTTATAACCTTATAAATTCCATATTTCTATCGACCTTTACAATTTACCTACAAACCTCCATTAGTTTTAATATCATAAGAAACATACTCCATTCGGCTAAAACAAAGGTAGCTACTACATTACTATACGGTTTCAAACAAAGCTATTTATAGGGACGCTGCTCCCGCCGCCGCGGCCGGCCCGTACCGTGCCGCAATACTAATATCGTGATATCTCCTAAACTATATGTCTAAATAACACACTGTAAACTGCAAAAATAATCTAAATTAAATGCTCGTGATGATGAACTTACTTATTTTGATAAGGATATATGTATTATTGGTTATATCACCAGTTAAACATCACCCAACGAATTAAATGTTTTTTTAATACAGAAAAGTAGTTTTTGTGACTTAAATAAAAAAGCTGGATATACGTCATCGCGGACTTTTTTGTAGAACTAATAAAGACCAATGTTTTTGCTATACATTGTTCTTACTTGTATCCAACGGTATAAGCGGCGCACGCACAAATGCAATCTTCAATTAGATTTTTTTTCTGATTCTTGGACATAAATCGCTATAACTCAGCTAATATAGTTTCAATGTATTTCAATTATATATAAAAACCTGTCGGAGAAAATATTCTTTCTATTAGTGAAAACCGCATCAAAATCCGTTGCGTAGTTTTAAAGTTTTATGCATACGAAGGGACTACAGACAAAATGGACGACTTTGTTTTATACTATGTAGTGATAAGTAGAAGAAGTATATGAGTATGTTTATCAGTTATATATCATAGTACAAGCTCTGCTTAGTTTGGAATCAAATGACCGTGTGTGAGTTGTCCAATAATATTTATTTATTTTATTTTATTTGACGTCCTTAGGTTTAGGTCCGATTCTACCGACTACCGAAAACCTAGCTAACGATACAGTTTACATGAAAACCTGTTTAGCGCCTTTACCGGATTTCGTAAGAACTATTTTGGCAGTACATTTTAAATGTCAAAGTCTCGAAACTCGACAGTACCGATTAGTAGTCAAAAGCTTGAAATTCTGACATCCAATCAAGCGAGCGCACTCTGCTTCTTTGGGCGGTGTGTAGACTGCGTAAGGACCTCTTGCAGAAACGATTTCTACAATATCCGTTAAAATAGGTAGGTCCTTGGAGCGGTCTTAGATCGAGCGGTTACCTTTGGTTACCTCGGAATGATGTTAGACGTCGATTATGGCGTCGACCAGCTCACGTTGATAGCGTTTAGTTCCCTTGTCGGGCGGACTAGCCAGTCTTACCGAGGGGTATCGTGTTACCTAGATAAATAAGTTATGCAGGTCCGATAGGCAGTCGCTCCATGTAAAATACTGGTATCCAGCTGCATCCGGTAAGACTAGAAGCCGACTCCAACAAAGTTGGAAAAAAGGTTAGACTGATAACGATGAGATATCCTATTCGGTATCTAATAGTATCTATCATGATATTATTACGAAACTTTCTGCCAATTACCGATGTTTGACAAAAAGACTTTATGAAAACAAAAGGTATTTGTTTACCGACAATTTAATTTGTGAAAATGAACGTTTAAAATTGAAATCCGTACTTCCGTACTAACAAACATAAATGAGCGAGTCTATCATCCGATTTTGATAAAATTGAGCATGGATATGATGGAAGATTTGGAATATATAATAGGTCTTTTATCACTACATATTGTAAAATAAATATTTTCACCGCGGCTGTTGGCGATAAACTTAAAACCTACTTAACAGATTTTCATGCGGTTTTACTTACAGATAGAGCAATTCCCGAGGAGGGTTTAAGTGTAAAATTATTATACAATACGGGCTGATAGACTTTTTAAATAACATGATAGGTATGATGGTATGAAATTTAGTACGCGAGTAAAATGGAGCGGCTCAGCTAGTGTGATAATAATACCGATAAAATAATGAATTTTCCACAATACTGGTTCACATATTTCTGGTTATATTTATTTACTACTTCGCTTTGTTTGCCTGTTTTGTTGGTTGTAATTTTATATTAAAATTAATTAATTAAATTAATACCTATATGTAAAAATTTATAATGGAAAAACAAATGCGACTGACAATTTTTTGTTTATAGGTTGTAGTGACTTGATAAAACTATCATTATAGTAGGCGCCAGTTTACTTTATGTGTCCATCACCCACTCCTTGATTTAGTCTTTTGTATTTATTTTTTATAGCCGAGTGGTATACATATGTTGCACCTACCATGTAAGTGGTCGACGGTTCGAACCCGACACAGTAATAACTTTTTGAAGTTAGTGTGTATTAGAAACTAGCTGACCCGCGCAACTTCGCTTGCGTCACATAAGAGGGAATGGGTCAAAATTTTCCCCGTTTTTGTAACATTTTTCACTGGTGGTCTGCTCCTATTGGTAGTAGCGTGATGATATATAACCTTTAACTTTCCTCGATAAATGGACTATCTAACACTGAAAGAATTTTAAAAATCGGACCAGTAGTTCTTGAGATTAGCGCGTTCAAACAAACAAACGAACTCTTCAACTTTATAATATTAGTATAGATAATAATTATTACTTGCTTACACGGACACCAAAAGGAAAACATCATGATGAAATCTTGCACGGATTTTCTTTGATACATTTATGAGGGTATGCAAAGTCCTCAACCCGCACATGGTAGTCTTGAGGTCTAACCCTTCCCTCGTGGAGGCAGTGGGGCAGAAACGGGTAAAAAAAATGGCTTTTTCGCTTTTTGTGTAAATAACTAGCCTAATAAGACATTAAGAAAAAGATTAGACAAGATTAGACAGAAAAAGATCAGACAGAAAGAGACATAGAGTGCGGTTGACAGAATGGAAGCACACCATTGACACGTCTCCATCATCCGCAATGGTCACCCATCTACAGCATGTCCAGGCTAATGTTACTTGACCTGTTCACCGACTGGTGGGTGACACTAGCTATGAGCAGTGGTATATACTAATCATAGATAAATTTGTAATGTAAAAAAGATAAGTTTTTGTTCTCAAATTTTGTTTTCGTTCTGCTGTATTTTTATTTAGATTTAACAGGACTCATAATAAAAGGAAAAGGTTGTTCTTTAAGTTTGAGCAAGAGGGTTGTAAGATTTAATCCGGTGCTTTTAAAATCCAAGTTTATACGGATCGATTTTAAATGTACTTTTATTTTGTTTCAACATCTTGAAAATGTCATAACTTTTAAACACTCGCGTTGCATGTTTAATGTTTAATAGAACACGGTAATGCCTGCGCCGAAACGTTAGGCATCTTGAAAATGTCTTCCTTGCCAATATTCGGGTATGGCGGCCAGTTTCACTGAAACCAGACAACTGTTGGCCTTTATTTATAGTATCCAAGTTATTGCACAATACACAGGTACACTATCTATTCCCTTACTCGATAACCGACACGCCTAGTGAGAGGTCCGGCGCAGCACCGACGGCTTTACGTGCTCTCCGAGACATGGAGGTCTCTTTACCTCAACTTTCTAACTCCGACTAATCCCTGAGAATGTTTAAAACGGAAACCTTAAAAAATGGTACCGTGTCGGCAGCAGTCCACACCAGTACAGCGATTCTCTATCACTATCGACTACCGACAATCGGCTAGCTGTCGAAAAATGTTATATGACAATCGGTTTAGCGCCTCTAGTGGGTGCCGTGGACACTATTTTTGCAGTACATTTTAAAGTAGCTGACCCGCGCAACTTCGCTTGCGTCAAATAAGAGAGATAAGGTCACATTTTTTACTGGTACTCTGCTCCTATTGATCGTAACGTGATGATATATAGCCTATAGCCTTCCTCAATAAATAGGCTATCCAACAATAAAATAATTATTCAATTCGCACCAGTAGTTCTTAAGATTAGCGCGTTCAAACAAACAAACTCTTCAGCTTCATAATATTAGTATAGATGTCAAACTCTCGATATACTCGAAAGTACCGCCTGTACGATATGTCGATATGTAGGGAACTTAAAAATACAGATTAGGTTAGGTTACTAGTTTGGACTTGCAATGAGCGTAAAACAGCTATTAAACATTTTCTCAATTGTTCTCTCAATCCCTTCACGTCAGTTGTTAAATCCAAACAAAGTACATAAACATTTTTAATTCTCTTTTTGTTGGATCGTATTAATTAAAAAATTCTCAATGTAAGCGAAGCCTCGTAGGCTTTAAACAGATAACTATGCAAAGCGTTTGGTTCCCGACGAATCAATCACTTGCAGTTCGAACCTTTGACAGTGATATATTGACTTACTTTAAGTCAAATATTTATCCCCTATAACGCTTTTAAGTTAATTTTAATATGTATCTATCCTTCCTATATACTATAATACTAGCTTTTTCCCGCTGCTTCGTCTGCGTGAATGCATTTCCCGGGGTATAAAGTAAATGTGTTAATCTAGGTCATAAACTATTTATATAAAAAAAATATTAAAATCCGTTCAGTCGTTTTAGCGTGAGAGTAAAAAACATACATAAATTCATACTCTCAAATAATTGCATAATTATAATATTAGTAGGAATTAGAAGCACATATCAAAAATGTATGTACAGTGGTTATCATAATACAAGCTCGACTTAGTTTGGAATCAGATGATCGTGTATGAATAGAAAATTAAACGATATGTAAAAAATAAACGTTGCATTTTTAAAACCTTTTCTTAGTTTTACAAACAATGATATTTATTCCCCTACTTTTAAAAGCTTGTTTGTTTAACATCTGCTTGTAACGATACAAAACTTTCACCGAACAATAAGAATTCTTTCAAAACGTCCGCAATTAAAAAGTATAGCAGTAAAACAAATTTGTAGGGTCAGCAGACAAAATATCAAAAATTTTACTCATAAGATTTCGCGTTGCATGTTTTCTATTATAATACAATACTGGAATTAACGCGAACACGCATTTTACCTTAGAATGCCTGACGTTTCGGCACAGTTTACACTGGCCGTCAATGCGTGTAAGCCTTAATAACCGTATTCTATAATATAAAGGGCATTTTTTTTGTGTCCACGACGTGTTTACGCCTGTTAAAAGGCAGATGTGTTAATGGAAAAACGTGGCTGATTACAATACTCCCGCGTTTTGCCCTGAAAAATGTTGGTCCCATGTAATAGGGAGCTTATTGCCATATACTGAAATTAAAAATGACCAATAGCAACCCAACCTGGGAATTGACCCAAGGATTTCGTGCTTAGCAATCGGACGCACTGCCGGCCGTGCTACAGAGGCAGCCATGTTAAAATGAATAAATATTCTTTTATTTTCGTTTTAGATTTTGTATATATAATAGTAATTTATAAATATTCTTATGTAAATAATAAATATTCTTCTCAAAAATGTGTTTTTACTTTCCTGCCAACGGTACTTTTTTATTTTAAAGTTTTATGTAAAGCGGATACCTAGCCGCGGGCGTCGTTCACGTTGCATCTAAGCAAAGAAAAAGGTTTATATTCGTTTAAACCTTTATGTTTCGGTCGGTTTATGAAATAACTGCTTTTACCCTCGGTTTGTTGTCTTGTATATTTACAAAAATACTTTTATTTTTCATTGTTATTTCGTTTTCTTACTTTGTGTATTTGAGTTGGTTAATTAAATTATTTAGTTTTATTTTTTAGTCAGGCTTAACGTTTTTAATTAACAATTCAATTAAAACATAAATAACTTTATTGGAGTAAGGTATGGACTAATCTAAGACTGATTTTGATAATGAGTGTATTATCGTATAGGCATGCATGTAAAAATATTATCATAACCAGACTCTTATTGTCTTGCAACTGCCTTATCTATCATCCTTATTCATTTATCTAGTTGTTCGTATTCAACATAGTGCCAAAGTTGTTCAAACCACTTGAAGCCCTTTGACGGGGCTTAACGATTGGTTCCTTAATTGATAACAACTGGGACCGACTTTATACGTGTCCTCCGAAGCACGGAGACGCATCGAAATGACAGAACATTGAAAAAGCCTATAAAATAAACAAAAACAGTATTATTCCCTCAATATCTCACAGATCAGAGTCCGTAAATATGGGAAATGTGAATGCCCGCATGAATTGATGGCAACACCAATATTTGGTGCAACACGACGCTCTCTCGCGATTTATTTGCTCTGGCAACTACTGAATAATGGTGGCATTGTTAGATCATGTGTACTGGTATGGCTCGGTTTAAGTTTGCTAAGCGGTATTTGAATGAGGGTTAGGTATTTTTGAAATATTGATTGGCCTATATGACAAGTTGTATGGATGTGAATGAAGCAAAGGAAATTTGTAACGATCGTATCAAGTGACGTTCTCTGGTCCTACTCCTTTGAAAAGAAAACGGGGTTTTGTGTATGTACATGTAATCTTTTTAAATCGTGCATACCAAGGCTCGTTACATGTCCGACTATTATGTCCTACTACTGAAAATATTAAGTTACGTTACAGAATACAGCATAGCGTATTTTTCATACAGATTTTCCGAATCTGTAATCTTGAATTTAGTAATAAGGGTAGTAGGACACCCGATGCGTTCAAAAGCTAACGCTGCGATATCTTCATGCCTCACTTACTCCATACGAGATATTTATTGCTGCTCTAATAGAGTGTTATGGCTCTATTCAGCGTTAAGCGATGTGTACATTTGCGGGTTGACAGTGTGAAGCAATTTCCTATTTTTTTAAATCCATTACTGTCCCACTGCAGGGCAACCCTGAACTTGAAACTGCAAACACTTGTGTGGGAGGTGCCAACTAACACTACACACCACAACTTTCCTACTATAGACTATATATCTTTATATATAAATATAATATATAATTCTTCTGTAAGTGTGTATGTCACTGAACTTCTCTTAAACGACTGGACCAATTTTGATGAAATTTTTTGTGTGTCAAGGGGATATGAGAATGGTTTAGATTCACAATTTTGTCCGCTGGACAATGATTTTTTGACGTGTAGACAGGACAATGTCTGTTGGGTCCGCTAGTATTATATGAAAATGAAGAATGAAAAAGAATTATATATGAAAATCTGATCAGCGTCTCTAACGGGCGACGTAGGAACTATTTTTGTAGTACATCTTAAATGTCAAAATCGCGACTTCGACCGAAAAATTAACTGACAGAGTGAAAAGTATCCTACGTATAAAAATAATTAAACCCATTACTGTCTCACTGCTAAGCAAGGGTCTCCTCACGATATGAGGAAATGGTTAGGCCTTGAGTCCAACACTAAGCGTTGATCTATGCTCTTCATCAAAATTCGTTAAGAAGTTTAAGCGGGAAAGTGTAACAAACACACATACATACATACATCCAATTTCACATATACAAATATAAGTAATGGTAAAAAATATGCTTCCGTGGCGCAGTGGTTAAGGTCACCACGCCACTACCATTAATTATGTCAGGAGGTCGTGGGTTCAATTTCCACACGGAACAATTATTTGTGCGATCTACAAATAATTGTTTCGGTCCTGGTTGTACTTTGTGTCCGTTGTTTGTATGTTAGTAAGAGTCCACGCGACACAAGAGCAATTCTTAGTGCGGGAGTTGTCTTCAAAAGAAAAAGAATGAATAGAATATTCTTTCTTCGCTCGTACAGTGTACAATGACCTCTGACGGCAAGGGATATTGACTGAAGTACAGTTTACGAGTATTACGATACCCTATGTATTTTATTTAACCGATGGATGTTTTACGATCAACGGGCTATTCAACCGTTATCTGTTTAATAACCTTAACCCATATACCACTTTTTTATTTTTCGTTGCATATCCAAAGTTCATAATCACTAAATAATGTAAATCAAAGTCCCCTCGTCGGGTATTTTTGTCGGTCGGTCTTTTCGCGATAAAATCAAAATGTACTGAACGAATTTTCATGCGGTGTTCCCTAACGGATAGAGCGATTTTCGAGTCTTTGTAAAATGATTACTGGGCGAACCCGGGGCGAGTCGTTATACAAAAGTCTGCCTTCCATTTTACTTCGCTTTAACCCGCAAATAGCTGTACCTATTTTGATGTAGTATAGAGGTGGTTTAAGATATCGGATGTATAAAAAAATACAGTCCAATTGAGAACCTCCTCCTTTTTTGAAGTCGGTTAAAAATTAATTAAATTCCGGCTTTAAGGTATCAACGACATTATTCTATAAAATATTATCTCAGAAGTAAAAAGTCGTAAAACGATATCCAATATTACGAGACGGTACTCTGTATATAAGATTTCTGTTCGGTAACAACCATTTGATACGTTTTAAAGAAAAATCTCAGCTCTTCCCATAACGAAACACAACATACCACAACAGGTGTTAAATTGAAAAATATCAACAACATCATTTAGAACTTTATTTTTTGAGAAATAAAGGTCATATTTGCGTGTCAGGATTGTTATTAGGTGTAACTTTTGTCAGTTATATTGTTCCAGTCGCCTGTGGCTTTGTTATATTGGTTTTAATATAGTGTGGTAGGTTTGTGGCCGTGTGGGTTGGGATTCGAATTAGGATAGGTATTTTATTCTTGTTGCTTTTTTTCTCTGATTTAATAAAGTTCTTCTATTGGACTGACTGAACTGACTGAACATTTTTTTAACATATTTATAGATTATTTTTCCTTCAATATGACACCTATAAGCTAACTACAATATATTTATACCTGTATTGAAGCGGAATTATTAAAATATTACTTTAATTATAACAAATTTAAATTAAGTATTTCATTATAATTTATCTCCGCTTCCATCTCCTTTTATTTGGATTCTAAGCAGCATTTTTTAGGAGAAAAAAATGTCTTTGCGATAATTAATTTGCGAAAATTAGAAAATACTTAGAAAAAAATATTTCGAACCCATATATGAATTAAACATCACTTTAATAAAATTGTAGCACTCTTTCCTTATAAAAGGAGCTTCCGAATTTTATTTTTAAAGTACCACATAGTTTAAGAGAATACATGCAAATATGCCGTCAGTGCAAAGAATTTTAAAGTGCACTGTCTTAATATTTTCATTTCTACATTAGCATAGCGAGTGGCGCGTCTATGATATTTAAAATTATAATCTATGGCAGTACTGTGCAAGATATATAGGGTGTCCATGAATTATTCAACAGGTTGAAGCCGTGTTTACTGTTTCCGGTTTAGTACGTCGACGCCGGAAGTACGGCCATCTTGCGATAGCATTCGGTACTTGTATTTCGGTGAAATATAGAGGTCTTAATTGATTTATAGATTGTGTGTGTAAAAAATGAAACTCGTATCGGGGTTGTAGCTAGTCGTATAACCATTTTAAGTAAGATAGCTGACCCGCGCAACTTCGCTTGCCTCACATAAGAGAGAATGGGTCATAATTTTCCCGTACCCGTTACTAAACATTTTTTCGTTGTTACTCTGCTCCTATTGGTCGTAGCGTGATGCTATATAACCTTCCTCAATAAATAGGCTATCCAATGGTAAAATAATTGTTCAATTCGCACCAGTAGTTTCTTAGATTAACGCGTTCAAACAAACAAACTCTTCAGCTTTATAATATTAGTAAAGATAAGATCAGCCATTCGTTTGCGTCTGTGGTGTACACGAATGCTGATCACGAGGTCTCAGTTTCTGTTCCTGGCCGGGTCTAGTACTGACGGACTTTCTGGTGGTGCACACAAATACTGATCACGATGTTTCAAGGTTTGGTTGCCGGGTCGGGCAAGTAGTATTCTCAATTTATATTAAAATATTCTCAAAAGCATTATGGTAACATACCCAGGGTGACACTGGCCCCCTATTATAAGACTATTGTTAATGGCGAAAAAAGGCGATTGTTATCAACTAAGATAACAGTCTTTAAGTCAAATCAAAGGCTTCAGGCGGCTTGAACATCATTGACACCAGGTTAACTATGTGATGAATTAAGTAGTAATAAAATGTCCTAAGAAAATGATCTTAAACAGTGGTTACGAAGACAAACTGAGCCTAACAAATTGTAGGCATTAAGTAAACGTTTAGCGGACAAACAAAACTAATTGCTGTAACATTACACCGACATTGTATTGTGTAGGTTTTTTAATAGCCGCTGTGACCCCTACCAGGGCTCGAACGTAGAAATTTTTTGATACGATTTAAGGTTACGTAGCCGAATGGCGAAAAACGGATATTAAAAGTTTGTATATCATCAATATCATTCGCTTTTTAAGGCTTTTTTAACTCGTTACTGTCCCACTGCTGGGCAAGGGTCTCTTCCCGAATAAGGGAGGTTAGGTTACCGCGTCCCGGTCACTTTATGGTGATCGTCAAAGGAACACCGTCGAACTAAAAACCTTTTAGTCGCTATGCCCAAAATTCAATTCGCCCAGCCGCGCCGGCGGGAGAACCCGACATACCCCGTTTTGGAGCGGGACATGCAGTAATGCATTTTCCTGACGCAAAAAAAGAGGTTAGTCGTTGAGTTCTTGAGTCCACCACGCTGGCCATGTTGTGGACTTTGCAGATCGTCAAAAAATGTATGAAATTTAGGCATGCAAGATTTCATCACCGTTAGAGCAAGTGATAATTATTTCTAATATACACATAACTTCGAAGAGTCACTGGTGTGTTGCCTCGGGTTCGAACCTGCGACCACTTGCGAGGTGCCAACGTATACCACTCGGCTATCACTACTTTATTTTGGAATGACTAGTCCAGGAGTGATTTAACTACATTGACCAATTAGACCTCATCATGATGATCATGGTAGCGGTAGAGATATAATTTCGCGCAATAACCGGGTAATATGCAAAGTTTCATCTCGTAATTGCGTGATACAATTTGTTTTAATGTCTCGCAATTATTGTTACTTTGTATAATAATATTGCTTCTGTTGTGTAACATAAGAGTATTGTTAGTATATTAGGTATTCTTAGATACTCTCGGTTTATTGTCATTTTTTAGGAATTATTTAAATATAAAATAAATAAATTAAATATCATTGGACAACTCATACGCGGTCATTTGATTCAAAAGCAGAGCTTGTACTGTGTTATTTAACTGATAAACATACTTATATACTTCTAAATAATACTTATATAGATAAATTGACAACCAGGCTCAGAACAAATACTCATGCTCATCACACAAATATTTGTCCCGGGTGGGCTTCGAACCCACCACATACGGCGCTACGGTTATTGCTGCGAGTTGACCGCGTTAACTACTGCGCCGAATGTGCAGTTTTATATTTATAGACTAAACTTCATAGACTTATGTCGAACTAAAATTCTTAAATTATTGATTTGTTTATCATAAGGTTAACGTAGTGTCAAAGTACTTAAAGCCGTTTGAAAGTCTTTTGACATGAATTGACGATCGTTTTCTTAATTGACAACAATCTCAAGTGTTTCGATTAGTTCCGATTTTCCGAAGTACGGAGACGCTCAGCTCAGCTCAGAAACCACAACGCATTAACCCATCTATAGAATGGCCGCGCTAAGGTTACTTTAATCACTGATCATTTACCGACCGTTTGACTCCGGTCAAAGTGACCTCTTGAAGTGACATCCAATTTTATTGTGAGATTTTATTGAACAATATTATTGGAGGTTAAATATTTAAATAAATCTAGAAAAAACGTTTTTTACATACAACAAAATAAATGCAAAGAAATCTTTTAAATGTACTTACTACGGAAAGGAACATGCAATTAAATATATTTATACTCTGTGTGCCCGGCGAACGGTAAAAACTTTAGATTCCTTAGCACACATTTTTTTTGCTCCAGCATTTTTACGCAAGCTCTTGGTTTAATCCTTGTTCGTTGTGGTCCAAGACATAAACCTTATTATCTAATTAGAAAAACACGTGCAATAATAATAAATGAAAACACCTAAAGCTTCGCAGTAATAGATAGTCATAAGTAACAACTTAAATTTTATTACTTTTCATTTTTTTTTTGTAGGTAACGTTTTAGAACTAAGATATTACTATTGTTACATAGATTTGTTGGTAGGCAAAAAGGGTCCAACGTATGGAGAAGAGACCGCTCGCGACTCGTTTTATAGGCTAGCATCGACTACCCACTACGCCGTGCTACGTCGTCGATGTCCCAAAGCACGACGTTATAAGCAAATCCTTTACATGCTAGTAATAGCCCAATATGAGCATTAGGTACTTGAATTTGTAGACTTCCGAGCCTCAGAAAGCACCGTCCTGCGCTGGAGCTCGCACGGGCCGTGTCGGTTACATGTCCCACTGGGCTATGAGAGTAATGAAATAGAGATCGTACCTGGGTATCGTGCACACACTTGAAAACTACAAACAAAGTCTTGCACAGTTCGCTTGTTTTAACTGCCTGTCTTAACCAAATATCGGCAGACAGAAGACATTTTTATTAGTCACTAAAGACAAAATAAAGTCCCCTCGTAGCCTATTTGCCTGGTTGCGACAAAATAATAAAATTATCTGAGTTTATGTGGTTTTCATCCAAAAAAAAACGATTTCCAAGGTGATGACTATTTAGTTTTTTGAATACATCTTGTAGCTGGAGAAATAAGTAAGTATTTTTCATTTTTGTGCATGCTCATATTATAACATTACCTGATACATTGTGTTGAAAAGTCGCATGACGTCACGTTAGAGTAGATAAGTTAATTTATTGGTCTTTAATGAAAAAAAAAATACGTGTCTAATATTTTTAAATTATTTGACTGGCGGACTAATAATTAACTTTTACAGAACTTTTACCTTGGAAATATCCTTATTTCGGCCGGTCCCCTACAGAATAGTGCAACACAAAAGTCTTAGTTATGACTACACGTATCTTTCATGACTTAACACCTACAGTTATTTAAAAGGCGGGCAAGAAGAAAAATTTGATTCGCTCGGCTGCCCCGACCTACTTTTTCCCTCATTAAAAAGGCCCTAAGCTGTGCTTTAATTTTACAAATGGTGTCACACTCTTATGGTTTAAACATGGCTCCTTATTTTTATTCTGTTTATTTATCTTTGGTCCTTCGAGTGCTTGAGGTTGACAAACGTTTTGTTCATCTATACTATATTTTATAAAGCTTTACAAAGAGATTAATTAAATACTACACAAATTAAGTGGTTCTTCTGTAATTTTGACGGGACGGTTATCGTATTGACAAATTTAAAGACTGCATTAAATATAAAAGACAGTTATAACTCGTAACGTTATGGTCGAGTGCTCTTTTTGTTACACCTACTTTATTTTGGAAATACTCAAAATCAATTATTATATAATAATCGTAATCGATAATCGTGCCAAGGCTCACTACCAAGTTGTTTGACTATAGTACAAAGTGCTAATTTAATATCGTTCATAAAAAGATCACACTACTTTTTTTTAGTTCACAAAACAGCCAGTTATCTTTTAAAGTGTTGTTCTAAAACAATATAATTTGTAAAGTGTAAGTTTGTAGTCCAACTAGTTTGTAGACAACAGCTGTAAGTTTTTTGCGACGCCGAGCGCAACCGAACTTGTGTGGAATTCATTATACATTGACGTTCTTGTTGGAAACGAAATTGTTAAATGGTGGTTTGAGGGAGTAATGTAGGAAGTCTACACGTTTAAATAACATTTAAAAAAAGGAAAATGTTTTAGGCTTTAAGAGGTAGATTTATTAAATAGAATTCAGTATATTTTTAATCCCGAGTACTCATTGTCACTTATGGACAATTTCTTTCATACATAACATCACGCCGGCTGTACTCTACGGTGTAGGCAGACATATATGGAATACACCTACATTTCGCCATTAACAATGTCAGTCCTCTGTAAGAGGGGGCTTGGCATTTACCAGACACGTCAACAAGCTCTGGGCTATAATTGAGCAATATTCTAGCACTCTTATTCATAAACACAATATAAACCTATTTTAGATAAAACGCTACTATAATATCTTTTTTTTTTTTCGCTAAGGAGTGAAAGAAACAAAACACTTTATAAGCCTTTCATAACTTCATATATTTTTATGAATAAGAGGGGAGTACTTTAACCGACCCGGGAATCGAACCCGAGAACTCATCATTAGCAATCGGATACAATAGCGACTGCGCCATAGTGGCCCTAATGTATTAAAATTAGAAAAAGTATTAATGTTAAACATAAAATATTATTATGTAATACATAGATGAAGCAGACAGCATAGATGTTTGTTTGAACGCGCTAATCTCAAGAACTACTGGTCCGATTTGAAAAATTCTTTCAACGTTAGATAGACCATTTATCGAGGAAGGCTAAAGGTTATATATCATCACGGTACGACCAATAGGAGCAGAGTAGCAATAAAAAATGATACAAAAACGGGGAAAATTTTGACCCATTCTCTTATGTCACGCAAGCGAAGTTGCGCGGGTCAGCTAGATTATACTAATATTATAAAGCTGAAGAGTTTGTTTGTTTGTTTGTTTGAACGCGCTAATCTCAGGAACTACTGGTCCGATTTGAAAAAATTTTTCAGTGTTAGATAGCCCAATTATCGAGGAAGGCTATAGGCTATATAAAATCACGCTACAGTCATTATGAGCGGAGTAGCAACGAAAAATGTTACAAAAATGGGGAAAATTTTGACTCATTCTCTTAAGTGACGCAAGCGAAGTTGCGCGGGTCAGCTATAATTCATATATCGAACTACCTACAGATAGACAATACACACACAAAATGCATAGTAAACGCTTACAAACTTCTGTACAGTGCCGAGCAAGTTTAATCGACCGCAGTTTGCACAATCGGACAGTTTGCACCACACCGGCTAAATTTTGTGCCACATTTGTATTTGAATTCAAGTTGGCCAATTATATGGTGTCTTCAGGGACTACTAGCATCTTGTCTAATGCCTTGAAGCGGTTTCAAATGGCTAAAACCAGCCGTTTATTTGCTGCTCAACTTCTGTAAAGAAATTGTCTCTTTGTAAATAAAAATTAATTGCCAAATGTGTCGCTAAACACATTATTTTTGTGATATATTCAAACAAAGATCTGGAAAGGTTTTTGTGGAAGAAAATAAAAAAAAAAGGGATAATATATTTGTATTTTAAATGTGTTTGTTTGGCCTTGATAGAAAATAACAGGGTTGTAGATAGTTGTATATAGGTTACTTTTTTCTGCGGATAAAACCGAAGGAATACTTTGAAATATAACAATTTTACAATTTTTATAGTTAATTGACTATTGATCACGATAAATTTACACCTAAACTACTGAACCAATTTGCATGAAATTTGGTATGGAGATATTTTGATACCCGAGAAAGGACATAGGCTACTTTTTACCCCGGAAAAATTAGGCATTCCAATGGGAAAATTCAGGTAGCGGACGGAGTCGCAGGTAAAAGCTACGCTATTTAAAAAAATGATTTGAAAATGGCGCCATATATCACGCATTGGGAATATCAGTACTACCCACACTAAAAAAGTTTCAATTACTTTATAATTTAAAATTCGAACCTCATTCGATTGGCCGAACAGTGAAATGTGGCCAGAATCGCAACCAATTGCAATTAGCTAATGGAAACTGGGGCCAATTGAGTGCCAGCTTGCGGGTGACGTCGGATTTTAAAAATTCGAATGTCTTTTGTTCTTTTTGTGATTTTTTTAAATGTTTTTGTTGAAAGGAGATTGTTACTTACTTTATGTGAAAGAAATAAAAAAGATTATCTGTGTTCTTTTCTAATGAACGACTTTCAATGTGCCGTAGCAAAGAAACTTGGATTTTAATGCTATTGAGTGACTTGTTGATTTTATATTAATATATAATTAAATTACGTTGCGACTCTTGCCCAGCAGTGGGACAGCAACGGGTAATAAAAGTACGCATTGAGGAAGGGCTTATAGTATATAGCAATTATTACCATGTATATGACCATGTTAAAGTTTGACTGAGACTAGATTTAGAATCATAGAACTGGTAAAATCAAAATAGATGCGAAAAGAAGTCTGTAAATTGAACAATAATAAAAACTATATCTATACTTATATTATAACGCTGCAGAGTTTCTTTGTTTGTTTAAACGCGCTAATCTCAGGAACTGCTAGTCGGATTTGAAAAATTTAATCAGTGTTAGATAGCCCATTTATCGAGGAAGGCTATAGGCCATATATCGCCAATAGGAGCAGAGTACCAGTAATAAGTGTTACAAAAACGGGGAAAATTATAACTCATTCTCTCTTATGCGACGCAAGCGAAGTTGCACGGGTCAGCTAGTCTATAATAAAGTGTCAACATTAGAATGATTATTAGATTCGATTTCACCTGAAAGTTGCCGAGGCCGAAACCGATACGTCAACGTCGGTCAAGTTTGGGTTCAATATCTCTGTTTTGTTTTATAATGATGTAAACTTGCAAACTACTAGTTACTAAGTCAGGATGTCAGTTACGTGTATATAATTCCGGGCATCTATAAATTAACAATAGTTCGAAAGATAGAGCCGAATTGGAAAGTGTCAAATGTTGTTAGATGTGGGTTCAATCAATGTATGGCCATTAAAACAGCGAGTTTGTTTATCGCAGACACACGACTTTGGCCTTGTATGTTACTTAAACTAGCGCATAATTGAACGTTATATAGTCGAACCAATTGATGTATTTATTCACATTATTTTTATTTCAAAAGCCATGTTTTTCCCAAACACCGAAAAAGACCAAAGTCCAAAGACCTTATTGTCACATGGGGCATTCTAGACAAATAATCCATACTAATATTATAAATGCGAAAGTAACTCTGTCTGTCTGTTACTCAATCACGCCTAAATTACTGAACCAATTTGCATCAAATTTGGTATGGAGATATTTTGATACCCGAGAAAGAACATACGCTACTTTTTACGATGACTTTATTGATTTTGAAATGACGCAATCCCATGGGGAAATTCAGGTGGTGGACGAAGTCGCGGGTAAACGCTAGTCTCTAATATAGTCAAATATTATATAGTAGCATAATATATATTTTACCCCTCAAAAACTTAAACCCGCAGAAGTACGTTCAGGAATTTAAAATAAAGACAATACGCTTGATAAAGTTACAGTCCATAAAGCCGAATGTTGCCGAAGGTCCCCGAAGTTCACCGAAAGTGGCCACGGCGAGAGCACAATCGGCCGGACGTGAAACTAAGTAGCATTCCACCGTTTTCACATTTTCATATAATTTAACTACCTTTTACTGTGGACCAACTAGTGAAAAATAGCCGGGAACTTTTCATAATAGACCAAACCTCAGTTAAATGGAGTAAAATGCTAGATTGTTACTCGCACTCACCACTTACTTTAGATTTTTTAATCGTTGACTCAATTTGGTTCCACGCGAGTGTTTTATAGATTTAGTAGCCGACAAAATTTTTGTATAATAACGTCAAATTCAGCATCTTATAAAACTGAAATATTCTATGTATAATGAGTGATAGTGATAAACAACTAGTCGTTCCGCGCGGCTTCGTTTACGTGTATTTTGTGTTTCTATTATCCTCGTATTATTTAAGTCTCTTCTCCTCATTATAAACGTCCTATCATCAAATATAACAAAAGAGAATCATACAAGTAAAGTTGTAGGACAAGGTTTGTCAAGGATCTATGGGATCAAGATACCCAAGAGAACAGGATCAATGGGATCGGAAAATTCGATAAAAATAAAGTTATGCTAGGTTTTTCTTGGCGCGGTTTTCATGGCCACACTTAACCCGTCGGTGACTGACGTAGGTTGTACCCTGATCCCGGGTTATTGGTTGATTTGTAGAATTATGTCGTCATCCGTTAACCTGTCGTGTAACCCGGCTTTGTCCGGCTCAATCTGTGTACAATGTTTGAAAGGGTTATGAAAACGGAATTTGGAAAGTCAATTCGCGTTTCTTTTATGACTATTTGAACTTGACTCTTTGTTGCTTGAAGGTGCAGGCTCCTGCATTTCGCCATTTATTAGTTCTATGTAACACAATACTGGATAGGTGCTTCTAATAAAACCTAATAAAAAGAAAAAACCAATAGCATTTTGCCCTAGCCGAGATTTGCTATTATTGCTAGTTGCGCCTACGGTCACTAAATGATCTCTGGGTAAAGCAACCTTAGCGAGGATCATCTATTGATGGGCTGGATTTTGAGTTTAGCGTCTCCGTGATTGTGAGGGGACCGTAAATACGTAGGTAACATCAGTCCGAGTGGTTATCAAAAAGGATTAGTTATTACGCCATGTCAAAAGCCTTAGGTTTGAACGACACTGAGTTGATCACTAACTATACGATGAATAAATTATGAGAATGAACATGTTTGTTAATAGTACGCTTGTTTGTCGCTTAAAACAATATGGTGATAAAAGCCTTTATTTATTTACAACCAAAATATTGTAGTTACATTTAAAACACTGTAACGGGACCTCAGTATAATCGGATTATCGAAAATGGATGAAAATCGACTCTGTCACTGGACGGTCGGCTCAAATTAAATAACGCTAGCGAAAATAAGTTTTTAATCGGATAATGGTGAAATACTCCTGAAATAATGGTGTATGGAATTTCATTTAAATACCGATTTCTAAAGTTCCGTACCTAAAAGGTAAAAATGAAAATTATTGAGCCTCCGCTGTCTGTCACCAGACTGTATCTCAGAAACCGTAGTAGCTAGGAAGCTGAAATTTTCACATATTATGTATATCATAAATACATTTCAATGGATTAATCACTACATAATATACATAATAAATTTAACCCATTACTGTCCCACTGCTGGGCAAGGGTCTCCTCCCGTAATGAGGGAGGGGTTAGGCCTTGAGTCCACCACGCTGGCCTAACCCCTCCTCCTAATCGTATGATTTCAGCCACGCAAAACCGTTACAATTTAAAACACTATACTAACTGAAAATCCAATTGTCATAAGCCTTAACAACCTTGATCTGTATCCACAAAGTCCGAAAAAAAACGATAAAAAAGCCCATGAAAAATGGCCACTGCAAGAGCACCAATTATAAGGAAAAAAGCGCAATCCGTTTAATCCAAACAACAGAGAACTGTTGGCAACACTAAGGTTGCGCTAACCGCATACTAGCTCATGAATGCAACTCATAAATTGACGTCTGCCGTGTTTCGACTCAGGGTTGCCAGTTCAAAATAAATATTTAGCACTTTTTATGGGAGATTTTAATTTAACACTGCATGTGTTTGGTATCAAGATTTGATTTGTTTCTTTTTTAAGACAATTCCCGCACTAAGAATTGCTCTTGTGTTGCGGGGACTTTTATAAACATACAAGCAACGGACATAAAGCAGGACCAGACCCGAAACAACTATTTGAGGATCGCACAAATAATTGTTCCGTGTGGGAAACCCACAACTTCCCAACGCAAAGGTAGTGACGTGACGACCACCTTAGCCACTGCGCCACGGAAGTTTTTTTACTGTTTAGTAGGTGAAGGCTGTGGTGGATGAAATACACCTACGTTTCGCCATTAACAAATTGCTAATCCTATTAAATGGGACATTTGTTAGTCCCATTTAATAGGATTGGCTTATTGCTATTGCTGGGTACGCTACCAAACTAAGGGCTCCTATTGAGAATATATATTTTGTTTTAATTAGAAAAAACCAATAGTACTTCGCCCGACTCGGAAATCCAACCCAAGACTATGGTGTCTTGAGTAAGACTGCTAATCATGGTGATAAGCAGTCGGATACAGTATCAAACAAAAAAAACTAGTTTGTTTTATAGGAGACCCCTTAGATATTTATTTATTTCTATTTTCATGATAACAGATACTAAATCTGTTAATATAGCAGCAACAAAAACACATCATCTGTGAAAATTGTTTTTTTTTTCTCGGCTCTTGATATACCTACCTGGTGACAGACAAACAGATAGCGAAGTTTCAGTAATAGGTCTCGCTTTTATCTTTTAATTACGAAAATTTTAAAAGAGTAAAAATTGAGTTAAGTCAGCTAGAAAAACTTAACGGCAACTGCCGCTCAGACTAGCGAAGTAGTCGTACTAAATTCTTTATCTAATTTTTACTACGACAACCCTAGCTGCAAACTAACTCAATCCTCATGCACCTGTATCTCGCACATGTATAAATATCTAAGTAGAATCGCAGCAGTTATTATTTCACTCCCGCTATATTGCCTCACACTAATTCACTGGACTGAAAGCAATTTGTTTCTAATTACCAAAACGTAAAGACACCTGAGACTGCATTTATATTGTTTTGATTTTGGTAAGGCGGTTAATAGCCCCCTTTACACACACTCTTTCGCGCATGAAATACAATCGCGCGTGTAAGGGCGCGTTCCCACTATGTCGTGACGACAGATAATCGTGGCTTATATGTTTAAATGGAGGTGTTCACACATAGAACGACACGGCTTACTGACGACTACGACATTTTTTGCGGTGATGACAGATTATCGTGACAGTGGGGACACAACAGTCGTAAAACGATCCAATGGGAACAGTTAGATACGAGAGTCACTACACGATAAAATTTTTTGACGACAAACAATCGTTATAATGGGAACAGCTAGAGACGACAGTCGTCCAACGATAAATTAATCGTTACGACGTAGTGGGAACGCGCCCTAAGGGGAAAGGAAAGGCGACGCGCTGCGCTCATCTGCCAAGCCCGTGAAGAAAATCGCGAGCGAGGACCGCCCTGCTTTCCCGCGCGTAATCCTGTACGCTCCTTAGAACGTGCGATAGAGTGTGTGTGTAAAGGCGGCTATTTCCTGAGGTGTTTTTGAAGTTTGTAAGGATATCAAGTGGCGTTCTTTGGTCTATGCCTACCGTATAAAAAAAGGCTTGATTTTAGATATACATATACAATACATGTACGTGTTTTGGAAGTTAAATTATTTATTCTTTATTAAATTTTTTCTTCGTGTGCTCTGTGTCTTATTTGAGTACTAATGTATCTGATTGCCAGGTGTTAGGAAAGTCAAGTCGGTCTCGAGCATGACCAATTGCTGGTCGTGTCAGATAACGTTTCATCGGACTATTAAAAGCCTGCGTATTTTATATTTAAACATTATAACCAAACATTTAGCTAGTTGCTGGAAACTGGCAATAATATGCTCAGACAGCAAAATTATACGTTACCTTGACAGTTTGACAAACTGTCCACCTGTCGATTAATTTAATAACAAACTATTTTTTTTTTGGCTCCACCTAATTACTGTAATATAACTAACATCTTTCAGATACATTTCAAAGTTCCAGTTCATTCCGTAAGCAAGGACACCGAATAAATATTAATAGAGCCTCATAAAACTCTTCTTCATAAAATAATAGTGAGTACTTAAATAAAAAAGGACAATTTCCTCTCGTATTTGGTTGTGCAAATGCGTGCGAAAATCTCGTGAATTTGTTAAAATCACTAGCAAGAGAAAAGGCAGAAAATCAAGTCAATACTAATATTATAAATGTAATAGTTTGGATGTTTGTTAATAGTTAGTTCATACCAAAACTATTGAACGCATTTTGATAAAATTCGCATACCTATTACCACGGGAAAAGGTAAATAACATATTTTAAAAGTAATACCCGAGGATTTCAGCAAGACTACTGATTTTTGCAAAGAGTGCGTCAATTAATATAAGGACTGAAAAACCACCACCACCTTACTACAGTATAGTAAATAGGAGTAACCCCTTCCTCATTCCGTATAGAAAAAAAGAGCTTAAGTAAAATGATTGCTCCAACTAATTTTTCTGCTATATCACTGCACAATGGCGCGGCAACGCCTCCGTCACCCGGAGCATAGCTTCCGATTATAAGCTTCGCCGCGCGCATTTTCGATTTTTCATGTTTTAAACGATGCCAAATTAGTGTAGCAGCTTACTGGGGTGGTTTGACACTCAATTAGCTGGCTAGTACGATTTTAGAAGAGTTTTATACAGTTTCACTCCTGTTTATAACATTCGTGCATGCTGTTATTTTTCTCTCTCGCTATAGCGAAGCAAGGATCCCTAAACCAACAGTCATAACATGTAGAAATGTAATCTGACTGGACCTTTTGGGAATAGCATCGTATTGAGTAAAAAATAATTCAAAAAGTTTGTTTCTCGAAATAAAAACACATGTATCTAAATTTGCATTTTGGCAGGTGGTCTGAAATATTAAAAAGTTAGTAGGTATCAGGAAAGTTTTATTAAATATCCTGTTATAATATCGAAACGTAAAATTGGCATTTTTATTGGTAGTAACAGGGCCGAGGATAAAAATATTCCATGAATATTGCGTTACGCTGATAAGGCCTCCACGACAAATAAAGATTTAAATTTTCACGTAATTTAGTTTCATCTGGACCATTTTCGAAAAAAAAAACACATATTGTCTGTAGTTAAACCAATCCATCTCGGCTAATTTGATTGTAATCGGCCAACTGCGCTGGACCTAGTTTATAGTGTCCAAGTGTACTTATGCACAATACACGGGTACACTTTCTGGTCCATCACTCTCATAGATTGGTGGGATTGATAACTGAAATAACCAGTAAGCAGTCAGGCGCTGGACGGCGGTTTTATGTGGTTTAGGCATGAAGGTCTACGAACTCAACTTCCTATTGAAGTGTTAAAGGGGCCAATCGTAGCGCTACGTTTCGTAGACGATTATGTTCGTAGCGCAACCTCTACGCGTAACATTTACAAGACCCAAACTTACCTACCTACTGAAATCGTTGTATTTTTCGAAAATACTATTTTTATTGGTAAGTGGTTGTTTTAGTTTTAAGTAAGATGTCACCTTGCCAAATTCCAAACTGATTCTACAGTTTGATGTGAAGAAGTATGAACAAACATTAATTTAAAAGAGGTTCGCGGGAAAAGAATGTCTTGCTGCAAATATTTGCTAGGTAAAGTGACAGTTTATGTATTTAAACTATTGTCAAAATTCCATCTGAAGTAACAGACACTTATCATTTTTTTTAAACAAAAATTAATATCGACTTAAATTTAAAAATATTCCGAAACAAACTAAACTGTCATTTTTTATATTATAAAATTTAAAAAGAAGGTTACTTTAATGTAGGTACAATATTGTAATTTTTGGATTCGGTGCCAGTCGTTCTTCAAGTTACCATTTCCTATGTTAAGGATATGTAACCTTTTTTGTCATCTAAGAGCCATATAGGCAGTATGTCAGGGTCCATTAATTCTCTAACCTATTTTCAGCCTGAAAGCGAAGAAATATACAAGAATAGCGAAAAACCCAAGGGGCGTGTAAGTTTCTGTACATTTTCTTTTCTTACTAAGTATGGGTACACGTTTCAGTATTTTGTTGCAACAAAAACAAATGTGTTGTAATATTATTCTTATTCTTGGAAAATATACAAATATTAAAAGTATTATACTAAAAAAAATGCTTTCAGAGCGAGCATAATGGCAAGTGAAAAGGAAAAAAATAATTTGTGAATACTGTAACCGCGTACGTTAAATTTTATATTAAAGCATTATAAAAAATATGATTTATTTACAATAGCGACACCGGTGACGTCATATCCGGACAGCGACGGAAGTGGCGCCACCTGGAGACAGCTGTTGACACCGAGCCAAATGCATTGCAAGAGATAACACTCCGTGTCATACATATATTAATGCGTGAATCAAAAACTTTGGACCCCTTTTTACGAACAACGTGCGGACGCAAAATTTGTCACACTTGCAGTTTATGTGTAGTAAGAGTGCAGAACGCAAATATTTTTAATAATATAATACGACGACAAGTACCCAATTTCGGGCAATTTCTAACAAACTCTTAACAGAAAACTCAGAAAAGACTTTATAGAAAGTGGCAGTCAAATATACATACGCCCATCGTCACAAGCTTGCGCATTTATTCCATTTAAAAATAAATTTAATAATATACTTACTAATAAATCCCATGAAAACCTACCCATGACCAAACCTACCAAAATTCGTGATATACTCACATTTGTCAAACGTCTCATTTACATCGATATCGTATTAAATAATATTTCCCATATATTTCTTAAAAAGCTTGTATTAGGTAAAATTGTAAAACATTTTCTTACGCAACACAAATTTTCATTATACCAACGATATTTGTTAATTAATTTTATGCTTGTCCCCCGTTTCGGTTCGTTGTTATTTTACCGGATTACAATCGTGATATAAATCTGTATAATTTTACGACCTACCTACATAATTATAGCCAAATTAAACGTCTATTATTCACAGTATAATTTCCTTTATGTACCCATTTTCGGTATATTAATATTAAGTATGTAAAATTACTTGTATATTATTGATAGGGCTATAATATGATTCGGAATTTTCGTAAGTACTCAAAAATTTTTGGGCATGACTACAAACATAATAATTTTTCAACTTAGTGTTGAGTAAAATGGTATATAATAATACTACATAATAAAGATTATTATTAAACGAAAAGATCGAGAATTTACCTTTTTCTTTTCTTGCTGGCGAGCAACTGCCTTTCGGACCTCTTCAAACCAGTTACCAGATTACTCGATCCCCTTCAGTAAGACTGGTTAAACAAATTCAAACACGATACCAGGTAAAAAAAGTTACATTTTCAACTTTCTACAAATTAAAATCATAAAACCGCAAGCCGGTTATTTGTCTTTTTAATCCGTTTAACGTAACGTACACGTGTGTTTTTTTGACCGCAGTACTGTCGGCAAAAAAAGTTTAGTTTTTAAGCCCCTTAGGCCTTGTTCGTAAAGTTGGTGCTTATCACATACCCCACAACTTTCGAGCCTAGATTTCAACTGTACCTTGCTTGTAGACGGTTTTGTGTGTACTCGTTTTTGTGTTGCTTTAGTGCTATTCGGTCTTTTCTAATTTATATTAGAACTAGCTTTTGCCCGCGACTTCGTCCGCGTGGTTTGTATATTAGGACAGAATTTTCGTACAAACTTTCATCCCCTATTTTATCTCCTTGGGGTAGAATTGATCAAAACCCTTTCTTAGCGGATGCATACGTCATAAAATCTACCTGCATACCAAATTTCTGCCCGATCTGTGTAGTGGTTTGGGCTGTGCGTTGATAGATCACTAGATCAGTCAGTCAGTCACTTTTAAGTTATATAAATATATTTAGATATATATCGATAGTAACTAAAAGTCGAGTAAAGAGCCTGGTAAATGGCAAAAGGTTCGCCCCTTATTACATGGGACTAACATTTTTTATGTTGAAACGTGAGTTCATCCATAGACCTCTGTCTATACCATAGTATATAACAGTCGGGTTTGGGTATAAAATTCAATATAACTAATAAATAATATTCGCAAAACGACGTATGAATTAATTGCACAAGTTTTTGTCTACCTCCTAGACAAATTGCTGTTCGGGAGAAAGCAATTAGTCCTAGGACAGACCTCGAATAATTTGTAATACGTCATTCACATAGATCTAAAATAATTCTTAGTAGTTTGGTTGTGGAATTAGTAAAAAGGCAAGCAAAGGCAAAATATCTATTTTCTGGCAAATATGGATTTAAGGCCAAACCCGTCTTCTCATTCTGGGGGGAAGACTCTTGCCCAGCAGTGGGGCATTAGGGGGTAAAGAATTTTGTCTTTCTGCGTGTACGTTGAAAAATTATATATGTATATCGTACTAACAATACAATAGTGTTGTAACTCAAAATACATCGACACAACTATAACTAGACTTAACACTAACAAAATAATATTGTCTATTTCATTTTTAAAACACAAAGAGAATTTTTTTTTTGTTCCCTCAATAAAGGGAGTAAAAAACAAATTATTCGTCGATTCTGAAAAAAAGATGTATTTTAAGTTACAGCACTATTGTATTATTAAATAATAATTAATAAATAAATAATAGTATATTAGTTCGATATACTTATAAAGATGATATTGGTGAAACAGAGTCGCGAGTAGACGCTAGCCTTGAACAACCAAACGTCCAGAATAATCCTCAACCACTTAGCAAAGTTCTAATAAAATAACAAAAACAAATTAAAACAGTTCCCATATTTCATGTAAACGCGACCGCTGTTTTTGCGCACGAGTAAATATTAGAATGCATTAAACCACCGCAAACTTACTCGTTCTGGTTACATCCGGTTCAAACTAGAAATTGCCAGTATTTTCGGGATGTTTCCAGTTAATTAGTGGGTTTATTTGGAGTGTATCAGTATATTTGGTAGGCGTATTGTGGTGTCGTTTTTTCAGCTTTACAGAGGCAAAGGCTTTGCATTACAATTAAGTGTAACAAAAAAAATATTTTTTATCAAAATTAAAATGCTGTAAGATTCTATACCTAATCGTACAAAATTGTTGTTGTTTATCCTATTTAACCGAGATACGTTTGACATGTGTAAGTATTGGCTAAGAGCTAAGGAAACTGACAAAATTAACTATATAATTTTCGCCCAATCCGAGGTAGATGTAAAAAAAGTAGTGTCATTGTGAATCGCACAAATAATTCGTGTGGGAATCGAACCCACGTCCTGACGACGCACTAGTAGTGGGGACTACCTTAACCACAGCGCCACGGAGTTCGTCGAAGCTTTTCAAATATTTTGCTTAAATAATTCCTCCAGTTACGAAACGGTGTAACAACCGGTTGTTTTTAATCCGTCCCAATTTACGCCGCGTCGCCGCGCCGTGTAATCGCGCACGCTTATTAATTCAGCGTATACACATAAGCCAAGCCATCGTCACGACTATAGCATATTGCAACTAATACCTATAAGTAGGGCTCTTTGTACTTTAGTATTAAATAGCTCCTGTGACGCGGTCGGTAGTGTATGCGACAGCAGCGGTTGATTCCCAGGTCGAGCCAAAAAAGTACTCTTGACTTGTTTTGTCAAGAAATGAGTGCAATACCCTTTTTAAGAGTACGGTTGCTAACCATAGAACAGTTGTAGACCTCCGTGTCTTAATTTTACTACTTACTATACTAGTATTATAAAACAGTAGAGCTTGTTTTTCTGTTACTGGCGCAAATTGAAAAAATCTTTTACTGTTGGATAGCCAATTTTTTAAGGAAGGCTATATAACATCACGCTACGACCAATAGGAGCAGAGCACCAGTAAAAAATGTTTCAAGAACGGCAAAAAATATGACCTATTCTCTTTTTTGTGACGCAAGCGAAGCAGCGCAAGTCAGCTAGTCTTGGGATAAATATACCTAATATTTAACAAGTTAATGATTTCATATACCGTTTACGTGTGCAGGCGACTACGAAATCCGGTCGCGAACAGTTCCTAAATAATTCCGTACACCCCAACAACCCTTATTAAATACAAACTGATAACATTAATATTATTTTAGATTGTTAAATGTTACGTATTCTCAACGGACACTCCGCTCCTAGTTATAACACAAGTTAAATTGACGTCGTTGTTTATTCAATGACGTTGACGTCGACGACAAAATAGACGTTTTAAAACGCGTTCTAGGGATTCCATTGTAATATTTACATTTATTTATATGAAAAGTGCTTTTTAAATTTTAAGACATAGATTTAGTATCATCGTCAATGTAAAAAAATAATACGATTATACTGTTTTAAGTTGCAATGTTTGGGAAAAGTTTCGTAATTGGATATTTGACTACCAGTCAAATGAGCTTCTCTTTATGAAATGTCAAAATCAAAATTTAGTATACAAATACGGTGTAGTGACGACATTATAAAAATTTGATGATGCGCGATGACGATGACGATAGATGACGCGGATGAAGTTATCAAAAGTTGACTATCTCACTAATATAATAAATGCGAAAGTTTGTATGGATGGATGTATTTAAAGTAAGGCCAACCAAACAGGATAAAAAACGTAAACAAGCGGACCGTTACTAAGTTACATTGCAATAGCGAGCGATTATTATCTCTGTCCCTATCACTGGTACGCGCAGTAATGGCGACGACAGATGTCGTTGTGTGTTTCGTGATACACGAAAGCAGTGAGTACCGTAGTTGTCAACATTTGGTACGCCATACTGCGAACAAGTTCATTCCTATTTGGATTGAGTTCGAAGTGACACGTGACATATTTTTTTGTCTTCGCATTTATTTGGTGTTTTGTTTAAAATTCGAACTTCATAATAATTTATTAAAATAAAAATGTTTTGAACCGCTGAAATTTTGTTTTGCATTCTTCATCTCGTCTGGTTGGCCTTACTTTATGTATGTTTGTTACTCTTTCACGAAAAGATCGGAAGTACTGATCGGATTTTAATGAAATTTGATACACTGATTTGAACACATAGGATACTTCTTACCAAGGCAAATCTTTTCACGTGGCTGTTAATGATAAATGAAGAAAACGAAATCCCGTATTCAAAAGTCAAAGATATTAAAGGAAATGAACGTTTATCGTCCATTTCGTAGGCTAATCAGAAAAGTGTTCCATTAGAGGCGACACTGATGTTAATCAAATTGTCATCAATCAAAAAATTGTCTTTGCCCCGGGAAAAAGTTATATCCGGGTAGGAAATCAAGTTAGTTATCAGCGGTCGATTACCGGGATGTATGGTCTAAGTTATATCTACAAGCGATTTACGACTAACGTTGTAAGCGAAATTTACAAGGGTTTTTTTTTCAATCTGTTATTGTGCCACTGCTGGGCATCATTGAGGCCATGTGCGGGTTGCTTACTTTGCATACCCTCAAGAAATGTGATAATAAAACAAAATAGGACCAGCACACGAAGCTGAAGGCTAGTGAATATAGTTTTCGCAATTAACAATTTCCAAATTAGCTACAGCTATGCATTAGCCAGCTATGTATACTACTAGTACATTGCTACTCACATTTGTTATTTACCAATATTACAAAAATAAGAAAATTTTACATAGATTCTAAAACCTAGAGAACATAATTCATTATTTTCTTAAGTTATTCAGAGTGGCTACTTCCTTGCTAACGATACATTTTTTATAAAGACCTGTACATCGCCGCCATCGAGTATCCTAGGGACAACCCACATATTTTTAGTATATTTTAACTGTCAAATTCTTGATACTCGATAGTACTGGCTGTAGAAAATTGCACTTTAGTATATGACCATCTATCTATCGTATGGTTAGTGTCAAAGTTGTTCAAGCCGCCTAAAAGGCCTTTGACATGGCTTAACGACTGTTATTTTCATTGACAACAACCGTGACCAACTTTTTACGTACCTTCCGAAGTACGGAGACGTTCAGTTCAAATACCATTATGCAGTCACCTATCTATAGAATTACGGCGCCAACGGTTGCTTAACCCACAGATCGTTTGCCAACCGGTGAGCTGGTAAACGATCAACAACGGGCTATGAGCGCCTCAAGTATATGACTTAAACCCATCGACCAATAGGGACTTGGAGTAGGAAATGAAAAGTGCGATGCTCAACAGCACAATCGACTTGTAACGATTGCGTCATCTTCTATTATAAGTTTGTATCATCTATATTAAGTTCTAGTAAAAACCCAGTAACAAGTGAAGAAATAATTTGTCATTGTCTATCAATTTTGAAACAGTATATGAGTTAAAAAGGCAAACCACTGTATATTAAATCATAGCTTATAGGACGTTTATAGTCTCGTAGCTTTTGACCGCGACTAGAGCAGAATTATCATACAAACTTTCATCTAGTATTTTATCCTCTTGGGGTAGAATTGATCAAAATCCTTTCTAAGCGGATGCCTTAAGTCGACGTCTACCTGCATGCCAAATTTCAGCCCGATCCGTCCAGCGGTTTGGGGTGTGCGTTGATATATCATTATGTCAGTCATCTTTGAGTTATATATATTTAGATAAAAAAAGCTTGTAATTTTTTGCCATTGTGATGAGTAATAAGCCAGTTCGATGTGATTGGTATATTTGCTTCCAATTTCTAAAAATACAAATATTATTTCAACAACATTTTACAATTTTATCGAAATTTCAACATCTTTGTCAGTGTGTATCTCGTTTCCGGCATCTGTTTCTTGTTGTCCATTTCTGGTGTGCTGGGGCAGTACGTCACACGATCGTAGGCCACTTTTTTGTTGACCACAGTGATCATTTGCAGGAGATCCAATGATTCGTTGTATTTAGCAAGGACGGAGCATAATGCTTGGATCATCCACGACCCATGAGCGTCTCTGTAGGACAGGTGATCTGTAATCAATACATACGAGTATATTATACCTTTCGTTAATAAGTGGCTGACTGATGAATAATGCACAGCCGAAACTACTGAGCGTAAAAAGTTGAATTTTGGATTGAAGATTTCGTAAGAGGTGTAGCACTAAGAGAGCATTTCTAGAAATTTAACTACGAAGGGGATGTAAAATACTATATCATATATGAAAGATTAGCAATAAAAATTGTTGTGAAAACGGAAAAGCTCAATTCTACACGGACCGAGTCACGGGCGGTCGCTAGTGATAAATATATTTATATTCTGTCTATCTAATTAAAATGAGGCGCCCATAGCCAGTTGCGTTCACCAGTCGGTAAACGATCTGTGGGATAAGCAACCTTGGTGCGGTCACTCCATAGATGGGTGACCGCATAGTGGTATTTGATCTGGGCGTCTCCGTGCTTCGGAGGGTACGATACACGTCGGTTCCGGTTGTTATCTACTACGATAACAGTCGTTAAGTCATGTCAAAGGCGCTCGGGCGGCTAGAACAAGTTTCACACTAGGTTGACCACTAACCATACGATAAGAAGAAGAATTAAAATAGACCTTTAATGATAAAGACAGTGATAATTTCGACTGATGACCACTATTGTGTCGTGGTTAAATTGCGACGGGAGGTTATACGTACCGTATCGGTATGCTTATCAGTTATTTGGTTACTCTAACTTCTGTCTAGTCTGGAATCAGATGACCGTGTGTGAATTGTCCAATGTAGTTATTTACTACTAGTTGACCCGGCAAACGTTGTTTTGCCATATAATTTTTTTTAAAAAGTGTCATTTACGGGTATGAAAAATAGATGTTGGCCGATTCTCAGACGTACTCAATATGCTCACAAAATTTCATGAGAATAGGTCAAGCCGTTTCGGAGGAGTACGGTCACTAACATTGTGACATGGAAATTTTATGTACAATTCCCCGTTTTTGTAACATTTTGTATTGCTACTCTGCTCCTATTGGTCATAGCGTGATGATATATAGCCTATAGCCTTCCTCGATAAATGGACTATCTAACACTGAAAGAATTTTTCAAATCGGACCAGTAGTTCCTGAGATTAGCGCGTTCAAACAAACAAACAAACAAACAATCAAACAAACAAACAAACAAACTCTTCAGCTTTATAATATTAGTATAGATACGTAGGTAAGATTAAGTATTGCATTACCTTCGACAGTTGAGAACAGTGTGAGGAAATCAGCGTGTGAAGGCACAGTGAGGAATCCTTCGCTATCCAACTGTACTGTGTTGCCAGCGTCTACATTACCACCTCTGCAGGCCTGTAAAATCATGAGTAAAGTAATTTAGTAGGCTGATTAAAAAAAGACATTATTTTCCAACAATTTGGTAGAGAGTCTCAGCTTTCTCTTAATTATTATTATAACTATGTGTTTTTCTAGAATAAAGTACAGATCGAATAGGCTTTTTTTTATTCTACAAATATTGTTATTGTAAAAAAAATGCTTTGAATCGCCGTTGATATATGGATGTGGATGTGACCGAGGCAAAGGGAGTTCGTAAGAGTCGTACCAAATGGCGTCCTTTGGTCTCTGTAACCCTATGGGGAAAAGGCATGATATTATATAAGGGAACCTGTTGTACCTAGGCCGGTTTTTTAGAAATATATTTTTTATTGTGATTTGACGTGCAGCACACAAATCATATTTGCATAGTTTGAAATGTCAATTATTTGGGTACTCACCAAAAAAATATCAGAAATGTATATTTAATATTTGCATAATATTTTTAAATTTAAAAAAAAATGGGAAATGTGGCCAAGGTACAACATACCCTATGTACCTAGGCCAGTAGTACGTTGTACCTAGGCCACATTGAAATTTGGGGGTAATTTAAGCAAATTATCAAGTTTTGTTAACTAAAATCATTTTATTTGATTTATTACAGTATACAGTATTATTACAGTATACAGTATTTAACAAAACATTTAAAAAATTCTCAAATGATCAAAATTTAAAAATGATAAAAATTAAAATAATATTCATAGCTTTTTTTATGCTTTTCAAACAAAATATTTAAACAAAAACAACTAACTTTGGCCACCGTTTCGTTATATTACATCGCTGCGCCTGCCAAACTCCATATGTGTATTTTGATGTTAAAAAAAATGAATATTGTGTCCCAAATAAAAAAAAAAGTTTTCCAAAATCTCACAAAAGACACATGTGGAACTTGGCAGGCGAAGCGACGATATCACATAATATAATATAGCAAATCAATATACCTATATAGCATAGCAAAGGAAAACAAAATATTGAAATAACTAGCTGACCCGCGCAACTTCCCTTGCGTCACATAAGAAAGAATGGGTCATAATTTTCCCCGTTTTTGTAACATTTTTTACTGGTACTCTGCTCCTATTGGTCATAGCGTGATGATATATAGCCTATAGCCTTTCTCGATAAATGGGCTATCTAAAACTGAAAGAATTTTTCAAATCGGACCAGTAGTTCCTGAGATTAGCGCGTTCAAACAAACAAACAAACTCTTCAGCTTTATAATATTAGTATAGATAATTAGTATAGATTATCTTTACCTATATATAAATTATTATATCTCTCTTAAATTTTAATCAGTCATTTGGACTAGCTATTATAAAAACACTATCAATAATGTTGATATATTATTCAGCCTTAAGCATTTAGTAGAAATCCCAGTACTTCTGTATCTCTGGAACATAATAAATTTCTCTGTTCTTGTTAACTTTTTGCGGGGTTTTAATCTCCTCTTCTTCAGGCCATTTCCAGTTTTTAAGTGATTTTTGCATCGATTTCTGAAATAATAAAGATATTTAATTAGGAATATTATTACGTAAATGTGAAATAATTTAATAAAACATTCTCCTGGCCAAAGTATAACATCCAGGTTGTACCTTGGCCAGTGGCCAAGGTACAACTGATCGACAGTGACCGAGGTACAACACTACTCCAACTTCACTAAAACGGTGATTTTATATAGTTTAGAATTTAAGTATCTCGTAAGTTTTTTATTGTGTTGAGACTTGTAAAATCAAAGAACCGATAGCATATAACAGTTAAGTGACTATTAGAAAACTTTTAAAACTATTAGACTTCAAAATATATTAGAAATACTTACTTTTTCACACAAAAAAGTTTCAGCGTCGATAACACCAAACACCGGCTTAATGGCGGTATGCGACTCACTGCACATTGAATAGTCTGTAGTGACGTATCGAATACCGTAAACATTAGAATTTAGTATCGCGCGAATATTTAAAAACGAGCCCAGTGGCCTAGGTACACATAGTGCCAAGGTACAACAGGTTCCCCTAATAATACTAGCTTTTACCCGCGACTTCGTCCGCCACCTGAATTTTCCCATGGGAATGCGTCATTTTCCCGGGGTAAACAGTAGCCTATGTCCTTTCTTAGGTATCAAAATATCTCCATACCAAATTTCATGCAAATTGATTCAGTAGTTTAGGCGTGATTGAGTAACAGACAGACAGACAGGCAGACAGAGTTATTTTCGCATTTATAATATTAAGTATGGATATGGATATGGATATAAAGTAAGACTTAAAAAATACCTGTACGAAAAACAGCTTAGGTTTGTTTACAAGATCGATCTGACTTTCAAAGATGCCCTGGATATCGCTGAGCAGATATGGCTTATCAGCTGCCTGAACCTCGCCCCCCTTGTCTCCATGGGTCAGGATGGCGATGCAAATACAAGAAGTGTTGCGATGCCCCCTTTTCGCTACTGAAACGTTTATATTGGGCTTTATTAAGAAGTTGACTGACTGCCTACCATTGAGTCGGGTGGTCGTGGGTTCGATCTCCACACGAAACAATTATTTGTGCGATCCACAAATAATTGTTTCGGGTCTGGTTGTACTTTGTGTCCGTTTTTTGTGAATGCTTGTAAAAAACCCCGCGATACAAGAGCAATTCTAAGTGCGGGAGTTATCTTTTTAAAGATAAAAATAACGTTAAGTCGTTTTGATAAAACATTTTCCTCCTGGCCGATGTTTGGCTCCGGTGGCCAGTTCTCAAGGGTCTCCTTCTGTGTTAGGTCTTGAGTCCACTACGCCGGCCAAGTGCGGGTTGGTGACTTTGCATTCGTTCAAGAACTCTCAGGTATGCAAGGTCATCACGATGCTTTACTTCACTGTTAGAACCGGTGATAATTATTTCTAATACACGGGTCATTCCCACGCAAGTGATCGCAGGTTCGAACCCGAGGCAACACACCAATGACTTTTCGAAGTTATGTGTGTATTAGAAATAATTATCACTTGCTTTAACGGTGAAGGAAAACATCGTGACGAAACGTTGCATGCCTAAAATTTGTTTAACGCATTTATTGAGGGCATGCGAAGACCCCAACCCATTTTTGGCCAGCGTGATGGACTCAAGGCCTAACCCCTCCCTTGTTGGGGAGGAGACCCTTGCCCTGCAGTCGGACAGTAATGGGATAAAAAAAAACATAGGTAAGTATATAACTCCCAATAGATATTGATGTGCCTCCGGCTAAAATGATTTGATTTTTATATTGTACAACTTACGCTGTTGCACCTTTTCAATAATTTTGTCATATACAAGATTATCATGCACATCCACTCGGAAGCCAAGGTCATCGAACACTCTGCTCAATTTCTTTACATCTTTATCTGTACCAACTCTTGTTTTTGGCTGCTTATTTCTAAAAAATAAATAAATAATGAAACAAAATGTATATAACACATACATATGTATGTTAAAATTTGTCCTGTATTGTATCCTTAGCTTGTGTGTTTGCTTACTTGAAATATACCGTCTTCTGAAAGGTTTCGTGGTTAAATATAAGAAGATATTTATCGCCGCTCATATCGTAGTACAAAGCATCGCGATCAAACTTGACTCCTTCACCCTCTTCGGCTGGGATCATTACACGATTACTGTAACACAATATTTAATTTATTCATGACATGTAAGGTATCTGAGTCTAATATGGCCAGCCAAAAAATATGCATGGACATTTTAGAGAGGAGCTTGTGGCTTAGTTAACTACAGCCGCCCGAATCGATCTCTAAGGTTAAGCCACGCTTGCCGAGGTTGTTCTGAGTGACCATCTCGTACATATCGAGTTCCTCCGTATTTCGGAAGTCACGTTAAATTGTGGGTCCCGGCTGTCAATATCTAATATCTTTGACAGTCGTTAACAGTAGTCCGAAGCTTGAAAGTCTGACAATCGGTATCGTATACCCAGGAAACTGGGTTGTGGAGGTCCGATAGGCAGACATGTAAAACACTGGTAATCAGCTGCATCCGGTGAGACTGGAAGCCGACTCCAACATAGTTTGGAAGAAGGACTAAGCGATGATGATGATGCATGTTTCACTTTAACCGTCACTAGGTACCCCGTTCGGATATATGCAACACTAGTGACAATTTATGGTTGCGTTACAATATTTCGCGTTTGGAGTAATGGTATGTGGCCGTAGTTTTGGGTTATTCCCTGAGTACCCCGATCCCCGAGGCCCCTGTCCCGGAGGACCCCGATTTATTTTAATCCTAACGAACTATTTTAAAAATAAATCGGGGCTCTCCGGGACTTCGGCTGGCCATATTTGACCCAGGTAACTTACATAATAATATGCACTACTATAAGAACTATAGCTTAATATAATTATTTCCTGATGACGTGACTCGGCAAAGTACACTTGAAATCGAGAGCGCGATTTTACAAACAAAGTAATCATTATCATATCCTGTTTCTAAGCACTACACAATGTTACTCATACAAAACATGCGTCATTTAACATTGGATCTAACTTCTACTTGTGCTGGGTAAGTATCAGATAGATTATTTTTTTGTTTAATTCAATTTCGATCCTGACTTCAGGCCGTATTTCGCCAATTGTACAATAATAATTGAAAAAATATTTCTAAGTAATATTATGTCGAATGCTAAGCAACCATGTTGTAATTAAAAGTTCAGACAGCTTATATTATTATGATAGAAGTTTGAAAATTATTTTATTTAATAGTTGTCAGATAAATTATCAACAAATATTTGAAAAGAAAAATAACACGAAAATATGATGTGAAGTGCGCTTCACGTCGTATTACTCGTCTACATTGCTGTCACCGGGAGCGTTCGTAGAATGCTGGCAGCACATTGTATGGAAACACTTAATATCTGTGCGAAGTAAATACTCTGGTCACGGGAAGAGAAGCAATTTCATAAACTTTTATGTAGAACTAGATGACCCGCGCAGCTCTGCTCACGCTTTCTTTCTTTTCTTAGATACAATTTTACAAAAAAACAATAAGTCCAATTCGTTGAGCATTATTTTCAGTTTTTTAGCCTTAATTCTGATCGGAAAATAGATCCGCAACTACCAGGAGATCATGACTACTTGGTGCTGTTTTTTCCATAATGTTCTATGTTCATCTCCTGGGGTTCTAAGATACCTCTCCACTCATTTTTAGTTACATCGGTTCAGCCGTTCTTGAGTTATAAATAGTGAAAGTAACACGACTTTCTTTTATATCCATACACTAGCTGATCCGCGCAACTTCGCTTGCATCACATTAGAGAGAATATGTCATAATTGTCCCCGTTTTTGTAACATTTTTCACTGGTACTCTGCTCCTATTGGTTGTAGCGTGATGATATATAGCCTTCCTCAATAAATAGGCTATCCAACAGTAAAATAATTCCTCAATTCGCACCAGTAGTTCCTGAGATTAGCGCGTTCAGACAAACAAACTATTCAGCTTTATAATATTAGTATGGATATTGTATATAGATGTTTACAACTTACCCTGTATTAGTAGACTTGAAGTTAAATGCTTTGATGTCAGGTGAAGTCTCCTCCATTATTATAACAGTTACACTACTGAAAACTTTATAAAACAATACACAAATAATATTCTAACACTTGTTTCGCCACAACGTTGTATGTGTTCGGTAGAAATGATAATAAACATATATATATATAAACCGGCTATGATAACGAACCGATAAGATATCAGCAAATATATACGTAGATTAAATGCATTTCAGTAGTTTTTGAGAATGTCTAAGCATTCGCTTCTTTCGCAAGTCGAGATTTTGAACTCGAGACTCGAGACCAATAACTTTTCAGAGTTATGTGTATATGCTTACAACCAGTCTTATCGAGGGGTACCGTGTTATAATCCGGGTAACTGGATTGTGGAGGTCCAGTAGGCAGTCGCTCCATGTAAAATACTGGCATTGAGCTGCATCCGGTAAGACTGGAAGCCGTCTCCAACATAGTTGGAAGAAGCCCAGGCTGATTGTGTATACCCTTACAATCCCTATTAATATTATAATCGCGAAAGCAATTCTGTCTATCTCTTCCTTATGCCTAAACCGCGGACACGATTAAAATTAGATAGTTTTAGATAATAAAAGCACAAACAATAGCTTTTGTTCTGGAGAATCCCGAATTTTGCGTATAATTAGTCACATAACTACAGTCCAGACGGGCGGAGTCGTAGACATGAGCTAGTTACAAATTATTTTTATTGGTTCTATAGGAAAAATATTGTGATGAAACTTAGTATGATTGAGGGTTTTAAAGGGATCTCGGAAGGGCCGCCACGTATATATGTATATGTATGTATGTACCTATATATCTACTAGCTGACCCACGCAACTTCGCTTGCGTCCAATAAGAGACAATGGGTGAAATTTTTCCCCGTTTTTGTAACATTAATTACAGGTACTCTGCTCCTTTTGGTCGTAGCGTGATGATATATAGCCTATGTCCTTTCTCGGGTATCAAAGTATCTCCATACCAAATTTCATGCAAATTGGTTTAGTAGTTTAGGCGTGATTGAGTAGCAGACAGACAGAGTTACTTTCGCATTTATAATATTAGTATGAAAGTATGGATAACTGTCACTTGGCTATCCTGATAAAACCAAGGCTTTTTCAGACTATCAACTGCCTCTGTGGGACGTTAAATTGTGGGCCCCGAAGATCTTTGACAGTCGTTAACAGTAGTCAGAAGCTTGAAAGTCTGACAACCAGTTTTTCCGAGGGGTATTGTGTATAACCCAGCTAACTGGGTTGTGGAGCTCCGATAGAAATTCTTTGGGCGGGAGTTATTTAAAAAAAAACCTCTATAAACGGGAAATACTTAAACCACGTTTTTGTCCTCCATCGGACAAAGAGACGAATAGCCAAACCGGGAAAGTCCCCTCCAAAGAACACGGCCACATTATAAATTATCCGAATCGATAACTTATCAATGTTATCACGACTAGGTCTCTTCATACATAATGGCCTTTATATAAACTTATCATGATCATATCTACTGCATTAAGGATACAAGAAACAACAAATGTGTCATTGCAAAATTTATTTCTTAAGCAAAAAGTGTTTTATTTTGCTTCATTTCATTTCATTTTAATTAGTGATTCTAATTGATAGTCTTCATAATGGATAGTCAATTACACGATGGTTCTCCTTATAATTTACTTGCATCGAACACAAGGTAGTGTAATGTTTTACATATATTTTATTATCAAACACAGGTGATAGTAGCATTTTGCAAACTATATAAAAAATAAAAATATCTATTGTCATGTATAATTTTGCCAACAGTTCAGCGATTCAGATGCAGAAAGTATACAATCTGTGGCATTGTTACTTGTCATAGTAGCTTTACCTTATACGTCATTTAATTCCAAAAATAATTTAATTCTAAAAACTATGAGTTATGTTATTTTTTAATTTAATTGCTGGCATTTTCTTGGGACAAAGATTGAGCATAGCCATACAATGTGGCAATGCTGCCAGCATTCTGGTAACGTTCCCGATTGACAGCGATGTGGAAGAGTACTACGACGCATAGTGCGCTTCCCATACTTAGTATTTTTTATGTTTTTGTATTTTTTATCTTTTTGCATATAGTGTAAATTTAGTTTGTTGTTGCTGTAAATAATTTGTAAATATTCATCTAATAAATAAAAATTTCATGTTAAATTATTCATTTACCAAATGCAAAATATACTGGTGAAAATACCTATATATTTCGGTTGGTAAAGTTACCGTGGCAGAGTAAAGATGCCACAATTTACGGTACTTTTCGCCTTTTCTATTTACACGCAAACAGCTGCGCGGATTTGATATATATACATATATTATGTGCTTAACGATTATTTTTTTATAATCCTAGGAGCATATTTTTTCTTGAAAATTAATTAGGATACCTTATTCGTTTACGCGACGTTTCGATTAAATTTAGTTAAATATTAAACAAACATCTTTATAATAGTTATTTAATAGATGTCCCAAAAAAATGCGTCGACCATTGTCACGGAATGACTTACAGTCACGTTTAAGACTCGTTTCATTACAATATTACGTATCCTAGCCGCGAGAGTTTCAAAACGTTGTTTTTTATTGTTTCTGCTATCGCCCGAGTTAGGTAGGTACTTCAATTCTTGTCTACAAGGTTTCGACCGCCAACTAATCCTAGGACATTATTTGCTTCACTTAACCCTTGTCTTTTGCTATTTTACTTATTTTGAAATATTTTTTTCCTTCACAGCATAAAAGTCGTCCAAGGAGGTGTACGATTTGACCCAAAGGCTTTGCACTATGACATGAGCGGAGACAAATATCTACTAATTTTCAATCATTATAAGTACCAAAACAGCATATACTACAAGTAAGTGTAAAAGTAACAGTTACTGTCTACTAATAAACGTCGTGTGAACTGTGATTAGTTAAATAGCTTTTTATCTTTTTCACGCATAAACAGTTTCAAAATAGATTGAAATTGACAGTTTATGGATGGATTTTTGTAACTTTTTCAAGACAAACCTACTAGGACGCCTGACGTTTCGGCGCAGGCTACACTGGCCGTGGTCGCAGACTGCCTTAGCTGAGTTAGCCTAAACGTTAGGCATTCCAAGTTAAATTTCCGCATTCATTTCCATATTCTCATATTACAAAAAAAAATGTTTTCTTATTTTGTCTTTTTTTTTCTATTTCAGGCAGAATAACAAAAACAACCCTCCAAGCACGAGAAAGGGAACACATTGTGATGTGGAAAAATTGGAGCCATTGTTCCGCAGCTTCGGATTCAACGTGACGGTGCATCATGATCTCGAATATGATCAGATTCACAACAAATTGACTGAACGTAAGTTCAACATAATCACTACATCATCATCTGTTATGAACACTTAAAAAAATACAGGTAAAAAATGTATTCCAAATCGTGTAACGACCTACGGACCGTTGGAAAAGAAATGGTGTATTATTTGCTATATCAATTAGTACTTTTATGAAAATGAATTTGACACATCGGGCCTACGGGAACCGGTGCATGAGGCTGATCTGAGGTTTCATCTTCACGAAACTCGGCAACTTTCTTGTGGTACCGAAGTTAAGTTGACTACAAGGAACACTACTTTTTGGTTCCCTTTTCACGTTCCTTTATCAGACTTGCTGATACGTAGTATTCATTTTCAGTTGCTGCAATCGACCATAGGAACACTTCTTGCATTTGCATCACAATCCTGACTCATGGAGATACCGGGGGCGAGCTCAAAGCGGCCAATAAGCCTTACCTACTTAGTGATATCCTGCATGTATTTGAAAGCAGTCCCGGCCTTGTCAACAAACCTAAGCTGTTCTTCGTACAAGTACGCAGGCCTTAGATTTTCTGTTAAGAATTTCTTCAAATGCCCGGAGTTAGGAAGTTGAGGTCGAAGACCTCTGTGCCTCGGAGAGCACGTAAAGCCGTCGGTCCCGCGCCTGACCTCTAGTCACTGGACTGGTCGTGTCGGTTATCAGTCCCATCGAGTTATGTGAGTAAGGGAATAGAGAGTGTACCTGTGTATTGTGGACACACTTGGACTCTTTAAACCGAGGGCTGCACCGTTGGCTAGTTTCAATGAAACTAGCCGCTGCAGCGGGATACCGGCTAGGACAATATTATTATTACTTTCATGTTTCCATCTATCTAGGTCCTTTACGTACCCAAATGGTAAAAACGAAACCCTATTACTAAGCTTCCGCTGTCTGTCCATTCGTCTATCACTAAGTGTATCTAATAAATCGTAATATCTAAGAAGCTGAAATTTTCACAAATTATGTATTTACATTGCCGCTATAGCAACTAATACTAAAAATAAAAAAATAAAAAGTATGAAGGGAGGTCCCCATACAATTAATATATTTTTTTTCGAAACCGAACCGAGTCCGACTCGTACTTGGCCGGTTTTTTAATTATGTTCATTATTTATGTATTTAATATCCATCTTCCGTCTTCACAGGCCTGCAGGGGTAGTTCTGAAGACAAGGGTTATACTGTGCAATTGGACAGCGAAAACATTCTCACTGTACCCACATTTAGCGACACGCTAGTACTATACTCGACTGTTAAAGGTACGAATCCTGCTAATATTATAAATTCGAAAGTTTGTGAGTATGTATGTATACTTGTTACTCTTTCACGCAAATACTACTGAATCGATTACGATGAAATTTGGTATGTAGGTAGCTGAAGATCCAGAATAACACATAGGTTACTTTTTATCCCGGAGTTCCGGAGGGATCGGGATTTACATGGGAAGGGTTTCCACCCGGACGAAGTCGCGGACGGCCTGTAGTAACATGATTGCTAATGTGACGCCGATAGTGAATGGTACTATCGCAAATGTCTCGGGTTCGAACCCTGAGCTGAGTTTTTCTGTTCAGAAATACTAAGTGAATTGCCCGGAGTAAGGGACTCTATATTTGTAGACCTCCGTGTCTCGGAGAGCACTTAAGACCGTCAGTCTTGTGCATGGCCTCGCACTGATCGTGTCGGTTATCCGTCCTATGAGAGTGACCACACCATGGGAGTAACGGGACGAGTGTAGCCGAGTGGCCGAGGATACGTACTTTAGTAAAAAAACGGATTTAACCCATTGCAGTTCAATTCTGGGTACCGCAGCGACATATCATAAAATTTTGTGAAGCTGAAAAGTTTTGTTCAAATCTCAGGAACTACTGAATGAAATAGAAGACACATTTTTGAGTTGAATAGTCTATTTATTGAAGAATGGTGGATAAATAACATAACGCCATTTAACACTAAGTATATTTGAGTGTTATTTTCAGATCACGTTGCGTATAGAGATGAGCTGAATGGTACCTGGATGATTCAAGAGTTGTGCATCATACTCACCACCTACCACAGAGTTCTGGATCTTCTCCACATGATCACTCTTTTAAACCAAAAGGTAGCCTATATAGAGTACCCTCTCAAGCAAACTCCTGACACCAGATTTACTTTGACAAAGCTATTAAGGTTTTCATAGAAGTTAAATAAATATTATAAATACTAGCAAACCCGCGCAGCTCCGCTCACGCTTTCTTGTTTTGATTTAATTTCGAGCATTTTCATTTTTATTCACCTTTTACACCTTCTCTGGACTTCAAAACCAAAATTAGCCAAATCGGTCCAGCCGTTCATGAGTTTTAGCGAGACTAACGAACAGCAATTCATTTTGATATATAATATAGATTATTGGACAACTTACACACGGTCATTTGATTCCAAACTAAGCAGAGCTTGTACTATGGTAACCAAATAACTGATAAACATACTTATATACTTCTAAATACATACTTATATAGATAAATTGACAAACAGGCTCAGAACAAATCCTCATCACACAAAAATTTGTCCCGGGTGGGATTCGAGTCCACTACACGCGGCGCGTGGGTGGGCATTTTTGGGTGGAAATCTCGAGCTAAGTGGTGATTCCGTTAAAAAACCACCTGGTTTGTGAATGGAAAAGCCCTGAGACCTAAATAATCGCTAAAGTGCCTTACATTTGCATCTTACCGTATGTTGTTCTCAAAAAGCCCGGTGCCCAAACTAAGTAACACATTAGGTGCCTTTACAATCACGCTCTTTCGCGGGTTCTTAGGATCATACAGGATTACGCACGGGAAAGACAGCGCGCTCTTCACTCACGATTTTCTTCGCGGGCATGAAAGATGAGCTCGGCGCGCGCTCTTTCCTTTCCCCTTGCACACCCTTTACACGAACGCTCTTTCACGCAATTTTCAAGCGCGAGAGAGCGTGTCTGTAAAGGCGCCTATTGACACGGCAACGGACAGCGTCACTGTCGTTCAAGTTTAAGATTTACGTTTCAGCGGTGCACGCGACCAGAACTTTTAAACTCTCGCGTTGCATGTTTAATGTATAATAGAATACGGGAATTAACGCGAACATGCATTTCTCGAGTTATTTCTTAACCTAGATTGTGAAGAGTCAATACAACTATTTTCGAAGTCAACCGTCTCAATTATTTATAGCCCGATCCCCTGTACGCAACATCAGTTTGTACAGTCAGCCTTATAAGTCGTTTTACACATTCATATTTTCAAAATCTCATTGTTACCAAATGTTAATAAATACATGAACAAAATCAGGTAGAATTGATTGGAATGAATCATGAAATGTTTAAATCGAGCGAAGCCGGGGCGGGCCGCTAGTTTATTTACAGGGTGTAAACTTGTCATACAGGACCATCGCTAATTAGTACATTATATTTAATACCTTATCCTTATCTGTTTTTGTAACATACAATGGCATACATACATAATATCACGTCTGTTATACCTGAAATTGTAGGCAGAGGTAAGAAATAAAACCACGTTTCGTCATTAATAATGTTCGTTAAACCCTTTAATAATTCTTCAAAACTTCGAGAAATACAGTTAACCTGGGTAACTTTGAATCATTTGGGTAACATTGAACGTGGGAATTTGAACGAGTTTCGATTATTTTTTCATATGAAACCAACACAATTGATAAAAGTTTGCAAAACTAAAATAAACCTTTATCAATTGTGTTGGTTTCATATGAAAAAATCAATGTTACCCAAATGATTCAAAGTTACCCAAATTGACCTTAAAATTATAAAACCTTAGTTATTTCTGAAACAATCCATCAAATGTTACAAGCCACTGATAGAGCGTTTGTAAGCCGGGTATAATTACCGCGCCGTCTTGTACACGCCGTCCGGTTACCCGGCTCATTTGCCAGGTGATCCGGATATTCGAGCGGTGTTCAACGCTCCATCGCGTCCCAAAATATCCGTGAACTCGTGAACCCGGGTAGATTTACGAATATATATTTTATGACATCACAATTTTTAGTGTAGCCAGAACTGTTCGAATTAATAAATAAATATCATAATAGTATTATATCATTGAACAAATCAAACACGGTCATTTGATTCCAAACTAAGCACTTGTACTATGGTACCAATACTTATATGGTACCTTAATACATATTTATACAGATAAATTGTCAACCAGGCTCAGAACAAATACTCGTGCTCATCACACTAAGATTGGTCCCGGGTAGGATACTAACCCACCACATACGGCAACTGCAGCGAGGTGACCACTGCGCCAAACGTGCAGTAATTACGTCTTCGTTTTGGAATTTACACCTTTTTACCCCACTACTGGGCAATGGTTTTCTCCCCGAACGAAGGAAAAGAATTTGCAAATGTGTGCTATATAATAGAAGTAAATGATTAATGTTAAACGTGAACATATTCGCTAGCAATTATTTATCTGTAACGACCTTTTATGGTTAGATAGTTGATTCAACTAAGAGCAATGACACAATCAATCATGGGACCACAGTGACGTCAGAAGTGGAGATCTTCACAAGAACAAGCTGTGCCTCGCAGTTTTACTCGGGTTTACTTAAACAACGCGTTCTTATAGCGGTAGAGGTAAAAACCCTATTCCTGTTCTGCATATTTTCGTGCAGAGACGTGTAGCCCGATTCTCTACTAAGAGTATTGACAACTAGTAGCTATCGAATTTGTATGTAAATCGGTTCAGCGCCTCTAGCGGACGTTTTAGAAACTATTTTTGCAGTACATTTTAAATGTCAAACTCTCGATACTCGATGGTTGCAATTGTATAGAATCGAGCTATTGTTTTGCCGGTGAAAGCACGCTTGTGACTTCAAGCAGGACAAGGATTTTGTTTGCAGTTGAAGTGACGTGGGTACCCAGTGTTGCTTCATTTTAAAAGTGGTGTACTTTATACACAACACACCTAGGGATGTTATATAAAAAATGATGCCATGAGAAATTGTGTTATTTATCTATTTTGTGTAATTTTTTAAAGGAATTTCAACTTAAATGTTTTCTTTCTGGGATAAAATGAAGACTAGTAGGTTTACAAACTCGTCCATTACCTAAATCCTATGAAAATTGTTAAAGTCATTCCGATTATTACTTCGTATGAACCGACAGGCATATCTTCTGACACACATTTGCGGCCAGTTTCTTCATCAAAAGTAGCAGCCAATGTATAGGGGTAAAGTAGAAATGACAGCCAAATTAGTTTTTTCGTAAATTTACTGATAGTTTTATGAAGAAACAGATTTGTCTTTACTACACAAATGTCAAGTAAAAAACAATGGCGGTTAGATATGTATGAAGAAACTGGTCGTTAATAATTCATATTTATGAAATGAAATTGTTTATTTGCTTAAAATATGGTAATACACAGGTGTTGGGTCCAATTACATTAGTCTCACATATTTTGCCGTTAGCATACAAATATTTTGAATATATTTATCACATTTTATTTAGTAAGTAATAGTAATGTGTTAAATCTGTTTCTATTACAGACAAACATTATATTTTTATCTATCTGTAAATGTATAGATTTCACTCATTAATCATTTACCTTAGGGGCTTTTCTAAGGCTCTGAACTATAGGTACTAATTATGATCACTATGTGTGGTTAATTGACTGAAAAGATAACTTATATCTACTAAAGAAAGCAGAGCCGCGCAGCCCCACCCACATACAATATCTCCTAATTCATACATTTATTCATACATTCTAAATTCTAACCGTTTATTTAATTAGTAAACTTTGTACAAAGTAAAAGGTGAGACTGGATGACAGACTTTTTAGCTTCTGACTCCTGTTAACGACTGACAAAGATCTTTACAAATTACAGCCGGGACAGATATTGATACGTGCCTTTGAAAGCAGGGAGTAACGCGGTATGTACAATATGGTCACCCATCCATGTCATGTCACCTTGCCAAGCGTAGCTTAACCTCAGAAATCGATCCGCGCGGCTGTTGTTACTTAGCTACGAGCTAACTACTAGACTTATAAAATTGCTATAGTAAGCTTATGCATATATTATTAGACTGTCTATGGTAACTTATACAATGGCCTATAATGGCTTCAGTTAACGACACATTGGAGGTTAATTTATTTTTACTGTCGTTTGACATGAAATAGCTTTAACGATCGTTTATTAAGCATCCGTTTTAATATCACTTCCTTATTTTGTTTTTGTTGCTAAGAAAGGCTTACCCAGTTTTATTGGCGTTGATGACGATTAAACTCTATCAGACGTACTACAACGATACCACATCTTTCTTTTAGTTGCGTTGCATTTGTGCTCCAGTTGCGTAACAGTTGCGTTGCAGTTTTGTACCAGTTGCAAAATAGTTGATAAGTATTCTTGGAAAGCGAGACTCTTGCTCTCATTAGCTGTAGCTCGATTCTCTACTACTATCGACTACCGACAACCGACCTGTCATCGAGAAATTTTATATGAAAATCTGATCAGCGCCTCTGACGGGTGTCGTAGGAAACATTTTGGCAATACATTCAAAATGTCAAAATTTCGATAGCTAGTTTGCATGCATCATTTTTTTAATGTACCTTAAAAAAATAAGGTTAATATTAGTATTAATTAAATAAACAAACAGATTTAATTATAGTATGACGTGTAGATTGTGTGATATTAAAAAGTAAGTATATGTCGGATTTAAATAATATTTTCTCAGGGTTGCCCCTACTTGACACATGCCAACAAATAGGCAAAAGTCAAAATAAATAAATATAAGAGACGGTATATTTGAGTCCGGCTAAGGTGCCGTTTTTTTATGCTTTCTTCGTAATCTAAAAAATAAAATTAATCAAAAAGTGTCTTAAATCTGTTTTGTTAAATTGGTCAATGCAAAATTGCGGCCAACGGAATAATCTTATACTTAAAAATGTTTCGCCAAATGTCGGTAAGCTCAAAAATCAAGAAATGGCTAAACTTTGTCTTTCTTGTATCTTTTAGATACGTGAAAGGTTGTTATAATTAAAAAAAAAACAATAAAAAATGCAAAGAGATTTCGTGAGTAGAGTTGCGCAGGTCTGCTAGTCATATATAAAATCATATAAACAGTAAGAGACCATTATACTATAATTTATTAGTAGTTATTCTGTAATTTAGATTTCAATAGTTTTTTAAGAGACGTTAATTATTTCATTATAAAAACTTTCTATGGAACGGAACGTCACACTATATTCATCTGTCACTTTGACATATCAAAAGTATTACCGTTTCTTTCGAGTTGCGCGAATGTAATTTAGTTTAACTGTATCAGTTTTTCAAAGATTATTAAATATGACATCTTCAGGACATACTCTTGAAAGTGGTTGTGTTAATTGTGTCGTGTGATTACAACGCTATGTGACATTTACTACCTCAAGTGAGTGCACATATAATGTAAGTTATTTCGACGTTACCTATTTTTGCAAACAAGATCCAACCCACAGCAGGTAGGTTTCGACTTTTGTAAATTGAGTGTACAAAATGCATACATAGTATATTAATAAATTAATTCTTGTTAACCTTATATGAGATACCTTGGCCTATCAAGAAATATCAGATTGATGTATTTTATAAAGTTAAAAAGATAAATAAATCGTCAAAAATGTGGGTTGGTTCTTGTTTGCAAAAATGGGTCCGTTTATGCTTTTTCTAGATGTCTCTGCATTTCGTTAAGATTTCCAAAGAATAATATTACAGCTGTAAAGAACCGTCAAACCAGCAAATCTGGTGCAGAGGATCTACTCGAACTCTGAATGTTATTTCTACTCAAGAATTGTTTGTGAAGTGATCGAAATGAAATAACATCTAATATATAAAATTCTCCGAAACGGCTTGACCGATTCTCATGAAATTTTGTGAGCATATTGAGTAGGACTGAGAATCGGCCAACATCTACATATTTTTCATACCCCTAAGTGACATTATTTTTTTTTATTGATATGGCAGAACATCGTTTGCCCGGTCAGCTAGTAACATAGAAATTTCAATCGGGAAACCGGCATACAATTATCCGCGACGTGGAATCCAGTGATACGTTATAAAACCTCGCTATGCTCACAGAATAGGGACACGATAATTGCAGTGTGTGAAGGTAGTTAAAGAAATCAAAATACGAGGGTGGATGAATATTCATCCTCCTCATATGCATGGAGTTCTGTCATCACTGCTCCAGTCAGCCTGCGACTACGGTAAGTGCAACCTGCGCCGAAACGTCAGGCGTCTAAGATAAAATGCGTGTGCGCGTTATTTCCCGTATTCTAATAAAGCACAAACATGCAACGCTATTTTGTTAAAGATATTATTGTTCTTGTATTTAAGAGATCATAACGAATAAATAAATAGGCATATTATTAATAAACGTCATCATTTGTGGTAGGCCTTAGGCCCGGACTAAGAAAAAAGGCTCCTTTTTAAATATTACCCTTTACATGGTGGGATATTTTTTTGCAATGTACATACACCTATTCTACTTTTTCTTAGTATTTTTAATAAAATATTTATCTCTGTTCCGACATGTCTAACATATTCATTGGTGTTAAAACAAAAGCACGACCATAAATTTTCATATAACGTTCACAAATCAGTTCTGACAGCCCTAAAGAAAAGAAATCATGCATGGTAACGCTACATCATCCATCACGACACTTCCTTTAGGGGTTGTTTCGGTCACGCAACCCTTAACCCTTCACTAGCTACAGTTAAATCATTAATCTACTTATTTTATAGCTGTTAAATAAATTACAAGCAGTGACACCATTTTTATTTGTTTAAAAAAATTCTCATCTGATGAGGGTTTGCATCTAACGTATGAATTTTCACACTTTTGACTTACAAAAAAGATTGTTCGTGTAATATTTTTTAATTATAGAAGTTTTCCTATCAGCCACGTTTTGTTTACGGTTGCGTGAATTTGAATATGATGAATGTATCGTCGCGTTGTGTTAATGTTATAGTCGGTAGTGTATGCTACTGCCGTGCGAGAGTTCTCGGATTCGAGTTCTGGGTCGGAAATTGCCCGGAGTTAGGAAATTGACGTCGTAGACTTCAACTTCGTGCCTCAGAGAGCACGTAATGCCGTCGGTCCTGCGCCTGACTTCTCACCGGTCGTGTCGGTTTTCCGTCCTACTGGGTTATGAGAGTAAGGGAATAGAGTGTATTGTGCACACACTTGGATACTATAAACCAAGTCCTGCACTGTTGGCCAGTTTCAATGCGACGCCGGATACCGGCTAGGACAATATGATAGTGGAATCTTCTTCTCTTAGTGGTCCTCTACACTTCCTTAACTAGTTTATTTAGGAAATGCCTAGAATACTTCATTATAATCTAGAAATATTGTTAATGCCAACGCCGTCTACTGTCAGATTATAAAACAACTTTTGGAATTTTAACGCCTTCTATTATATAGATGTCGCCCAGAAAAAACCTTACGAAATGTTGTCGTGGCGGCAATTTGACAGCAAATTGTTTTGCGGCACCTATGCTGCTATGACTGAGGCCAGGATGGCAACAGTAGCCCATCAGACCAGGTGATCGCGTCGCAACGTCAATTTTCAGGCGCTCGGGTGCGAGAAAGATTTTTGCCTTAGGACGTGATTTTCCGTCGCTTCTGCGGACAAATCCCCATCGAAGGCACAAAAACTTAGTTCAAGAAAGTGTCTATGTAATTTTGTATTCTTTGTATTAGGTATTTATATCTGGTCACCTACGTCTATGGGAGAAGGCGTGGTCTTAAGAATGTATGTATTTTATATTATGAGCAGTAGCCAGAAATACGTGATTTGAATTTGAAATTAAGGTGAAACAGACTCGTTGGTGTTTACTGCTCCAAACATTCATCTCAAACGAGCGTGAAGTTTTAACAGGAAAACCATAAAATTACTGTCGACTTGTGACTCTTTAAACCCGCAAACGTTTTTCGTAGAATATTTCATCAAGTTTCCGGAACCCTTAGTTTAAAACCTTACAAGGGTGTTAGGACCAAGTGCCCTTTAGTTGAGGAGCTTCGAAAGGTTAAGTGAGGCCGAAGGGCGGTACAAGTATTGTTAACAAAATTGTTTAGGAGGTAACACGAGTATGATACGGGCAGGGCGGTTGATTCGATGAAGTTTACTGTAGTGGTGTAATGTTACGGCCGAATGCAAAAATGCCCTTCAATTTTAAGTGATGCATAAAAGTATGTATATCTTTCCTACGATACATAAGGCGACCACATCCATACCGATGTTGGCATTAATAATGCGAAATTATTATTTTTACACAGTGGACGAAAGACTTGTTTATTACTTCGTATTAGAGCGAATTATTGTTATTAATTATTACATACATCGTATAATAATAGGGTCAAGTTCCATATATTTTGAGTTACAGCACTATTGTATTGATACGAGTACCTATACTTTATTACGCTACAGTTTATGAGTTACTCAAAGTAGCAGAATGTTTCTGTAAATCTTATGACTTTTTCGCTCTCTGCTCATTGTATGGTTAGTGGGTAACCTAGTATCAAAGTAGTTCCAACCACCTGAATGCCTTAGACTTAACGACTGTTATTTTCATTGACAACAGCCTGGACCGACTTTTTACGTGCCCTCCGAAGCACGGGGCGCCCATTTCAAATACCACAATGCGGTCACCCATCTATGGAAAGACCGCGCCAAGGTTTGCTTAACCTACAGAACGTTTACCGACTGGAGAGCGCAACTGGCTATGGGCGCCTCAACCTTATGATCAATCTTATGACTTGAATTTGAGACTGACTACACTGTACTTGTGGCGCAATAGTTCAGGTCCCAGCGATGTATGTCGTGCGTTCAAATCCCACGCAGGACAAATATTTGTGTAGAAAGTACATTTAGAAATGCTTGTCTTATCATAATATAAGCTCGCCCTTATTTGTAATCGGATGATTGCAAAGACATATGTAGGTATATATTTTTACATTATTTTGTCAAATATCTTTATTGCGTTTTTTTTGCTTAAAATAAATTTTGTTTTCTTTCTTTTCTCTCTTTCAAATCAGTACCAATTCTTGAATCTCTAAGGCAGAGGGCGGGATAACTTTGAAAATCTGGGGTAATAAAATTATCATCAGCTTAGCCTTTCTTCTAACTATGTTGAAATCGGCTTCAGGTTCAGGATTCATGTTATTTGTTTGTCAGGTGCAATGAAATAAAACATCAAATTCAATGATGACTTTTATTCTAATTAAATTTAAGTGGAAACATGAATTCTTATAACACGAATCTAAAGAAGGAAACACTATTATATTCTTAATTACGAAATACTTATTAAATTAACAAATTGTCTTTCATTTTGTCATCGTTCAAATTATATTACAACACAATATTGTGAAAACTAAGTTACGAAACGCAGCCATTTTTATGGCACGATAGTACAGTACCCACAATGACAATAATAGTCAATTAGTAAAAAAAAACGAACAAAAACAATTACAAAATAAATTATGCAAAATATAATCACAAACATTGATTTTTTGCAAAATTGTGCCGAAGACGAGCGTTGTATTTAAGTAGAGGACAACTTTTGTAAAAAAAATGTACCTTTGTTATATTATTGCTTAATTTTAATTGTCACTTCGTTCGTATGCAAAGATTCTATAAGTCTTCTATGTGTTAATACAGGTTATAAGCTATATGTGTGTGTGTTTTGATTATTAGTCAAATATCGATGATGTAGATAATACTCGCTGTTTACTCTGATCTTGTGCCACGCGGTCGAAAGTTCCACGCGGCTCCGCGCGGTCTTATGAACTTAGCCTTATGGGTCTCTTCCATTGCAAGAGCTTGTGCGTGAATTGATGACTGCTTATTGCAAGTTTATTTTGCAGAGTAAAACATAAAAAATATTTTAAAATGAAGCGACAAGCAAAACGGTTTTCAATAGCCTTTACGCAACGTTATCAAATTAATATCTTAATGAACAGCCAGGTATGGGATCAAGAAGACTTAATTAAAATCCATGAAAACGTCATTAAGTCTTCCAGTGGCATATTTGTTTGTCCATTGGTTGAGGCCTTCATAGCTGGTTGCTCGCACCAGCCGAAAAATGGTTGCTAATGGGTGGCCGCCTAATGGTATTTAACTGACCATCTTATGGGTGTAGAGCATGTCAAAAGCCGATTTGGTTATCTAATATGTATGTATAAAAATGAATAGCCAAACTGTTGCTAAGCGCAAAACTCCGGAACGGCTCAACCAATTCGACTTAGTTTTGTAAATTAAAATAAAAGTTTAAAGGAAATTTGTGCTGCACGGGTTAGTTAGTAGTCAATATATATGACAGTAGTTAATTTCAACGTTTTGAATAACTTTGATACTAAGTTGTTACAGGGTGTTGTTTTTTCACAGTTCGTTGTCCTCTACCTACATTTTACATCGTAAGCTCGTCAGTGCCAAATGTAACACTACTTATGTTAAAGTGTAACAATTATATGTAACTGTAATTAAAAACATACTTTTACAATTTTATCTTTATTCCTTTACGATTATTTTGAGAAGGCACATGAAAATTTTCTTATTAAATAAATGAATCGACAGTGCGACGAAAAAAACATTGAATTCAAAAATAATTCTAGTTTTCACTAAAAAGCGAAGGTAAAAGAAAATTTTATTGACAAGACTGGGGTTGCGACAAATAGTCGCAAGTCGTTAACGTTAAAAAAATCGCAATCGCGTCACCAGCCTTTTTTCAAGCTCAATTATCGTTCTGTAATTATTGAACGTTAACACAATATATAAACCGCCCTTACACACTATATAAAAATACAACAATATTTTTTCGGAGGAAAATTATTTGACAAGTTGATTATCGTAAGGACACGTTAATTTTACCTCAGATTTGGGGTTTTCGATAAAATCACAATCAATGTTTGAAATCTTGTAAATCATGACAAAGTATGTAGGTAAAGTTTAGTAATAAATCATAATAGAAACGAAAGAAAATGTAATATTTTAATTTTATTTTCCAAACAAACATATTGCTTCAATGCAAACATCCATTTTATTTTGCGATGGATAAATTACAATATAAAGGAAAGTGAAATAATTCTATGGTATTTAATGATAATAACAATTACAAGAGTACATGTATTTGTAATAATAATAATGTATTTGTAACAGATTTTTTTTCAAATATCGCAATGCTACTATAAACAAGAGATATAAAACAAAAACAGTGGAATAATAAAAAATACTAAATAATGTATACTAAAACAAACAATACAAACATTAAAACGTTACTCAATTTGTACGCTTAAAATTCAGTTTCACAGCTTATGAATAAGTTTCAGATAACCAATCTGCTGGATTCAAACAGAAAACGTATGAAATTGACGAAATTCCGTTATGTTATCCAAACGTGATGAAAATTGAAAACAGGCCTATATCTGCATCTGCATTTTGTATGAAAATTTGATTAGCGTCTCTGACGGGCGTCGTAGGAACTATTTTGGCTGTGCATTCTAAATGTCAAACTTTCGATACTCGACAGTACCGACTGTACAGAACCGCGCTACTGTATTTGTCATGTCAACGTTGCAACGATGCGACGTAAAAAGCGTTTTAAATTGAGTGACGCGTATAACGTAGTTATAGTCATATACAGGGTGTCCTAATAACCAACAAGTCAAAGAATCTTCAGTGGTACCTACGTGATATGCCACGGATAATATCTTAATTGTAACACTACCGTATATTACAACGTTCTATATTATATAAAAATTAAAAACACAAATATTTGGATTATTGAACTAAAACAGAGGTATTTTGTTCGACTTGATTTTTTATATATATAATATATAGATATATATACTATGTATATTCAACGTTGCTCTTATAATGACGGTGTTGTTCCCAAAACAGATGATGGTTTGCCAGCACGATGTAAGATTTGAAATAATAGCACGGTTAAACGGCGTATGAACATTTTATGCCGATATATAACAGTATAATTTTAATGGTTTGGAATAAAACAAGCCTAAAACAGAAGTTCAATTTTTACGCATGCTCCACACGTTGGCCCCAACGCTCGTACCAACGTTGAACTGCAATCTCGGAGAGGCGAACACACGTTGGCTAATAAAGTATTTCAGCTCCGTCAGATCGCGAGCGTTGGCGCAGATTCCTTTGATGAAATCGTCTCGAGCCGGCCAACTACCAACGCTCGCCCCAACGTTGGGACCAATGCCATTTTCTAGATCCACACGTTGGACGCATAGCGTTGGGGCCTATATTGGGGTCAACGTGTGGAGCCGGTGTTATGATTGAAGTACTATATGGTTTTGAAAATGATTATATTTCTGAAATTAGTATTGCGTATTGACTCGTTGACACTTCTTATTCGTTTATTTGATGTTGACTGTCTATTCCAAAACCATGTGAAGTTCAATAATAAATAACAAAAAACAATGTATATCGCTCGCTACTACTACGCCTAGAAGTAAGAAAAATATATATTTTTTATATATCAAACTAATTTTACGAAAGCTCGTGAGAATATATATGTAAGGATGGTGTGTGCGTTGCTTCGACATATTTAAAATCATTCGGTGGTTCATTACTACGTTTTTCTAACATTATATTTAGTTATATGAAAGTCAAAAACAGTCCAGTTTTTCAACGAACGTAGCAAACAACGCACACAAGAACCTGAGTGTCACAAAAAATGTCTTTTACATTTTAATACTACGATACACTATTAGATACAAACAATCATTAACGACTCCGCTCAAATACCAAAACAATCCAATTTTTATAAAAAAAAGAAAAACAGAATTGGAAATTGTAAGGGTGTATACAGACTGAAAGAACTACTTATTTAACTTTGAAACTGACTAAAACCAAAACTGTATACACCCTTTTCACTTAATGCTACACACTCGAAAACTTAAAAAGAAAAAACAAATGATTTTTACATGTCTTTAGGATCTGCTGCTTTGAACTGACTCCGGAATTTTCCCACACTGTCTTTAGTGATTTAGTGTATAGCCAAGATGAAGTAAAACCGTACTGAAAGCTGTCTTTTACAGGTGACGACAAATAATAGATACTTTAAATGCATATCACAACTGGCCTCTAAGTCAGCAATGAAGTTAAGATATCATTTTCTCTTGATGTATGTAAAGTACAAAATTTTTATGTATTTTATCTCCAAATATTTAAACCACTACTTCAAAACTATGGAAGCCAAAAGTGACGACGTTGCTAAAAACGCCGTCTACAAATGCGACATAATATTTTAATTGTTACTTTATTCCCCTATGCATTTATTGTAAACGTACGCATCTAATATTATAGAGATAGCTTTTCTATTAAACAGTGGTCCTATTTATACAATTTTTCTCAAGATAATAAGAAAATATAGCAGTGGTCCAAGATTTGATAGAAATAAAATTGTGACGACCGTAAAGGACACTTTATGATTATCCTGACTTCAAAATTATAGTCAATCATCTAACAGTATCTTTCTGAAGTCAATTGATGTCAATAAAATGTCTTTTCCGGTCGCTGAAGTAAAAGATTTGTCTAATTCCGTCGTAAGATTAGAAGAGCTATCCCATTAAGTGTTTCTTTTTTACGTTTTAAAAATGATTATCATTTTAATATAATTCATTTATGATTGTGGTTCTGACCCTGCCTCGTTTAAGCGATATAACTATTTTAATGGTACATATTACAAATTGTTACATTTTCCCTTACAATAACTACGTCACTAAAAAGCTGACCAAACATTTTTAGGCCGATAGGAACTGAACTGACAAAATGATATAATCTAAACAAAATAAAAAATCACTATAGAGAAAAATCGAAAAGTGCTCTAAAGTCGACTAAAATTTTTCATTTCAAAAAATTATTTTATTAAAACGTTCGGTTTTTCAACGCCGATAAAATAACTGTACCTTATACTAACTCTCACTTATGTTAATTACAAAACTTACCTTAGAGCACTGTAGTAGTAACAGCCAAGTTATTCATTTTTGTTCTGTGCGCCTCGCGATCTCGTTATTTACTCAATATTTTGTATGAAGCAAAAGCTTGTGTCCGTAGTGTTGCTACCAACATTACTCATATTCATAGTTTAATTACTTTCAAAGTACAAAATTTGTATTAGCAATTCATAGTCAGTTTTTATTTGTCATTGTGATACGTGTCAACATTTCAACGGGTCACTAATTACTAGTTTAACACTTTTTTGTAAAATTAATAATTTTCATATTTTTGCATTTTGCGTAAGTACACATACTCATTGCAAAATGAGAAAATATGAAATTTATTACATCTAATTCAAGGTTTATTACACAAATATCGTATTAATATAACAGATTATTTCGGGATTAGCTATAATTTTTCATATGAAGCATGGTCCCACTACGATCGAAACGGGTAACGTAAAAAGTAAAAATTATTCCGAAATAATCTGTGATAATAATTGTTGTTTTAAAGACAATTTGGTGGCGAGGCGCGTCCTCAATGGTGTCATTTCCTGTGACTATGAGTTCTCTGGTTCTTCCCACTCGACACTCGCCCATTGTGGCAGCTCCGTCTCGTATTCCCAGCCGGGGCCCTGTTAACGAAACGTACAATTAAGGCTATAGCTTCAGAAGACTCAGGCGGCCCATATATCCAGAGTAAGGGTTTTATATTACAACAAATATCTCTGTACTAATAAGTAAACATTGAAAAAACAATAATAAAGCGTTGACAGAACAATCCTGTCAATATAAATGTCGTCAAACAAAAGATTGAGTTTTGTGGATAATTCCCATCAAGACAAAATTATTTTTATTTTATTTTCTAATAAGCAATATTCAAGTCCCCGTTACAATGAAAGTATGTTATTTACTTGGCTATACATGTCTTAAGGCACAATCTTAACAAATCAATGTCAATGGCAGTCGATAAAGTGTACATATTAATACCTTGTATTTCCAAGCGTGTAAGTACATAACAAGGTCCCTCGGCCTGGGGTCCCTGTATCTGACGCGGCACTCGTAGCAGTGCGGGTCGGACGCAAGCGCGTCGGTCGAGCCGCTGGTCGAGCCGCTGGACGAGCCGCTCGCCGAACCGCTCGCCATACTTGTTGCGGCGGGCGTGCACCCCGTCTGTGTCGCTACTGTCACTTTGTCTGACTGTTGGCCAGAAAAATGGGTAATTAAAATTTGAATTTGATTGTTTAATCATAGTATTGTTTGTTTATAGCAGCACTGCCTTGCCGATCCAAAAGACTAAGTACACATATCTACAGCAGGCTTACTCTCGACAGTATCGACATGAAAATCAAATTCGATTCTGTTTTGGTTTAGGTTCGAACAAATGTCAAATCATAGTTTTAAATTTCAAACTAGCGCCGAATTAAACGCTGGTTTAAAGTAAGACTAAAAGGATCGTTTGATATCTAAGATTACTGTCATTTTAAACCAGTGAGCATGCTGTGTTTTTGCTTAACTGATCCCAATCAATTCCTTTAAGTCAGTTAAGTACCTGTGGTTAATTTTTCTATCATAATTTTAAGGCTTGTTAAACAAAATTAGGCAAATAAAATACAGTATTAGGTTTAAAATAAGATATCGAAGAAACATATTTTGTCAATTATTTCAAAACTGGCCTTTGAAAGGTACAGTGGCCTAAAGAATCTTGCTAACATATTGTAAAATAAAATCAATGTCCATAAAAGACGAGACTGGCAAAGAAATAAAAAGAAAGACAAACATTTTTAAATGATAAATATACGTTATTTCTAAGTACTCAAAACCTGAACTTGAGTTTACAAAAGCTAAAAAGTATCAAGATGAAACATTTTAGTCGGAGTCTTTAGTCAGAAATCAAAAAAGTCTTTCAAGGCTCTTCACAAAATTGGTGGCTTTGATCTGCATTGGTTGAAATTAGCTGGCATTTACAAGTGTCCCTGATGACTTGCACTCAATATAAGTGCGTTTGAGTGTCTTATACTTCAAAGAGGAACTTTGGAGGTGGTTTTTATTTGTTTTAAATAGATAGCTTACTTGACTTACCCCCGGGTTCTGAGGTACATTTAGCGGTAGTTTATCTAGCGTTAAAACAAAAAAAAGCTATTGAATAGATAAACTGCCGCTAAATGTACTCAGAAACCGGGGGCTAGACGGTTGAAAGACTGTAGCGTGGAACATAGAGAGACGTACTTAAAACCTACAAGAATGGGAAAAGATTGCACAAGGCGGGCTATAGAAGAGAGCTATTCTGCAGTGAAAGTCTTTGCCCAGCAGGGGCTCACTCGACCAGTGGGACGTCGTGCGTTTCTAATAATAATGTCGGATCTCGGATTCCTATGGACATTTGGTTCAAAACTAAACAATACACTTGCTTTATTATTGTACCTATTGTAATGTAGTAAAAATTAAGACTCAGTATTAGAATCTAGATTTTATCTTCTTGCTAACATTTTATAGTTATCAGTTGAACGGTTTGTAAAAGCGTAACAATCAAACAGACAAACTTTTACATATTTCAGTACTAGTATGGATTGCGAAATATTTGTTTTACAAAAACATTTATAAAAATATATAATTTGTGTGAATAATTAAATTTCATCTAAATCACTTGCTCCTGATTATATAAAACTTTTCGTACACTTCGGGGTGTTCCCGAGAGCTCAAAATTTTAGTTTCATTGTTAATGGATTCGGCCTAGTTCGGAAAATGTAATTTAATTTTGAAGAGTAAATTGATAAAATCGGCGTTATATTATGTTGGTGTTCATGAGTTTATTATTTGATACTTCTTAATAGGGATGCTGTCAAAAATAAGAATTTGGTGGGATATAAAGAACACTATTTTTACGTTACGTTAAAATTAGGGCGATATCTCAAGTCATGGTAGTTGAATTTTACACTTCGTTTTCGATAAGTCGAAATTATACTCAAGAAGATAAGCAATTCAATCCATGGATAGTTTAATAATATCAGGAATTAAACAACAGATAGATAGGCATTGAAAACGGCTGCAGATGAACTAAGGTGATGAACAATCCTTCTGGGTGTAAACTAAAGTAATACTGTGTTCTTACCTTGGCATCATTGGAGTCTTCATTGAGGGCTGGCGAGGCGATCGGTGATGGTGCCATAGTGCATGGTGCGGGAGAGTTCACCTCCACTGGAGCCTCCGCCGCGCTGGACGGGCTCGGGAGAGTGGCTGGTGGTAGAACACATAGTAAAGTTTAAGATAATAATAAAAAATTAAATTTAACCCCTTTAATGTACCACTGCTGGGCAAGGGTCTCCTCCTCCTCCCGTAATTAGGGAGGGTTTAGGCCTTAAGTCCACCACGCTGGCCAAGTGCGGGTTGGGGACTTTGTATGCCCTCAATAAATGTATTCAACAAATTTTAGGCATGCAAGGTTTCCTCACGATGTTTTCCTTCACCGTTGGAGCATGTGATCATTATTTCTAATACGCACATAACTTCTAAAAGTCATTAGTGGGTTGCCTGCGACCTGCGACCACTTGATCGGGAGGTGTCAACTTATACTACTCGGCTATCACTGCTACTAAGATATTTAGATATATTGTTACATCTGACTGTGGAAGAGCTCGTGGCTAAGTGACAACAGCCAGCCCGGAGCGATCTCTAAGGTTAAGCCACACTTGCAAAGGTTGTTTCGTGGATGAGTGGTCGAGTCCCTCCGTGTTTCGTTACATTGTGCGTCCCGGCTGTCATTTCAGCTTCAAAGTCTAACAGCCAATCTTACCGAGGGGTATTGTGTTACCCAGGTAACTGGGTTGTGGAGCTCTGATAGGCAGTCGCTCCGTGTAAAATAATATTATTAAGCTGCATCTGGTGGAACTGAAACGGTAAACGTTGTCGCGACACAAGCACTAATATAAGTGCAGTAGTCGTCTTTAAAAATAAAAAAAATATTGATGCTTACGGGTCATAATGGTAGAAGGCGTCACTCCGGGGGCAGGCGATTCCAGTCTTGGTGATGATTCTCTCGAAGCGGGACCGGTGTCGCAATCATCCTCACCCACTGTACATAATAAATACACAGTCTAAATAAATTCAGTAGTCTAAAGTTATTTAAGAATAAACTCACCACGGATTGAGTTTAATAAGGATACAATATCTTAGTACACAAAATGACATAATCGAGTTAATTCTATGTTATGATTAGCATTGTTTTAAAGAAACATAAAAATATGTTTTTAGAATATGGTGCAATATTAAAAGTACATAATTAAATTGAAAACTTAACTATCTCTTATATTATACATAAATAAATGTGTATTATAAAATTCCTAATACGAGCAGCCGCCCGCCACATACCTTCGTTTTTATCTACAATCCTATTGGTCACATAACCTACAGCCTTGCTCAATAAATGGACAATTCAAAACAAAAATATTTTTCCGATTTGAGTCAGTAATTCTTGAGATTAACGCGTTCAAACAAACTCACAAAATCTTCACCTTTATGTTATTAAATAGTATAATAAAAAAACGCAAAACGCTGTAAAAATTACACAATAGTAGTCCTAGTGGAATGACAACCCTACGTTACCTTTGTCATCCGAAGCCGGCTTTGAGAAAAGCAAGTCATCATCAGCAGCGTCCACTCCCAGCCAGTTCTCAGCATTGTGTATAGCTATGAGGTCCCTGACTAACTGTTCATCAGTCTTGCCGCCCGTGTCACCCCCTTTACCGCGTAGGGGACCAAATACCGGGTGGTTGTATAAAGGATCGTTGACTACCGGGTAACCTGTGGAAGAATCGAAGATTTTAGAACGGAAACACGAGTGGAAAATGTTTATATACATATATATTAGCTTCGCCTTTGTTCCAAACTATGTCGGAGTCGGCTTCTAGCCTCACCGGATGCAGCTGGATACCAGTGTTTTATATGAAGCGACTGCCTATCTGACCTCCACAACCCAGTTACCTGGGTTATAATACGTTATTTAAGGAGCTACCATATACTATACTTGTTAGGAAGACATCAAAGGGTACTTATTAGAAATATATTGGAAGTTTCTGTGGTAAATAAATAAAAGAAAAAAAATAGTAATTTTGGTGAAGTACTGGCACATCTGATTGCCGAAGGTCAGTGAATCTACCGCCGATTAGGAAGGTAGGAAGGGCCACAGGTTGAAACTGTTTTTTAATTTATTTTTCTAATACAATACATTGACGTTTTACCAGTATGTTTGTCAATACAACCAATGTAACCCTTTTGTTGCAAATTATGAAACCCTTGCTTTTTTGTCAGTTAAAGAGCAAAATTGTTCTTAAAAATCTCTTCCTTTTTCCTCCTAACAATCAAAGTTTATTTATCATACTAATAAAAGTACAAGTAAACCAATAAAAAATCCCCACAAATTCCAATGTCTGTCCCACCTAATGGCTAATTTCCCTTAAAACAGGCGAAACAATAAATAAAGTAGGGAAATTGTAGTTCCATTTGATTAAGTTTCTTGTCGATAAGGAAAATACGTTTTCATTTCACCAAACCGTATACATTTGGGCTGATACCGGCTGGGGAATAAAACAAAATAGAGATTTTATCTAACCGTTATCTTACGTAACAATATATCACTAAAATGCTGAATCAAATATACGCAAGGATTTTTTACTTTGACCATTTAACGTTTTCCATTTTGTATATTTTAGTGAGTCAGTTACTCAGCCACTTAGTCACTCAGACACTCAATCACTCAGTCATTTAGTCAATCTGTCATTCAGACACTCAATCACCCAGTCCGTCAGTCAGTCATGCGGTCACTCCGACAGTTAGTCACTCGGTCACTCAGTCACGCGGTCACTGAGACACTCAGTCACAAGGTCACTCAGTGTCTCAGACACTCAAACACCCAGTCTGTCAGTTAGTCACTCAGTTACCCAGTGACTCAGTCACTCACTCATTCATTTAGTTAGTCAATCACTCTGCCACTTAGTGACTCAGTAATGCATACTCAACTTTTTTTACAAACAATCCTAGTCAACGCCGGTGTGGTATTATAACAGGTATATGTTATGCTAGCTGACCCGCGCAACTTTGCTTGCGTCACATAAGAGAGAATAGGTCATAATTTTCCCCGTTTTTATAACATTTTTTACTGGCACTCTGCTCCTGTTGGTCGTAGCGTGATGTTATATAGCCTATAGCCTTCCTCAATTAATGGGATATCTAACTCTGAATTTCTCAAATCGGACCAGTAGTTCCTGAGATTAGCGCGTTCAAACAAACGAACAAACAAACAAACTCTTCAGCTTTATAATATTAGTATAGATAAACAATGATACTTACCCAAGTACTGCAGATGAACTCTTATTTGGTGCATTCTGCCCGTCTTTGGCTTGCAGAGCACCACGCTGGTGTTATTGTTCGCGTTGAAGCCAAGCCTCTTGAACACAGTGGAACAGTCCTTGCCTTTGGGAGATACCTTGCACACCCCAATCTTGTAGCTCACCACCTCAATCGGTTCCTGACATTCGATTTCCTCACTGCAAGTAATAAAAAGCAATTGGTATATCTGGACATTTTTCATAAGGACATCTGTTTTTGAATGAAATAGACTTTGTTCTATGGTAACAAGATAACTGATAAACATGTTTATGTATTATAAAAATGTTTAGATAAATAAACATTCAAATGAAAAATAAATATAGACTAATCAAACAAAAAAAATGTTCTGGGTGGGAATGAAGCCCATGACCCGAAAGTTACCCAGAAGGAATTTCAATAAAAACTAAATTTAATTTTTTTCACGTTTTTAAACAAAAATAAAATTACAGAAAAAGGTTTTTGGTCTCTGCCTACCCCTATGGGAAGAAGGCGTGCTTGTATGTATGTATGCAACCACTAAAATAATATTTATTTGCGTATCACGAGCTTAATAAAAAATAGTTTGAAATTCACATAAATTATTCGCACGTCGTTAAACTCTGCACAATCAGCGGCGAATCAACAATTCAATTTAAACTGCGAAAATGTAAAATAATATCTATGTATAGTGAAATGCTGAGCTAGGACTGTACGCAAAAATGTATGATAAGGTTTTAAATTAGCTTTGTACGCGACATCGTCTGCGTTAAATCTATGAAGACGGTCGAAGTTCTAGAATTAAGAAAATCATCATATACTCTGTTTAAATGTAGGTTATAAACTATCAGTAAGCCAAATTTCACGAAAATCCGTTTATTATTTATGAACGAAATACCCACAAATCCACTATTTATCCATACCTAGAGAAACTTTTGCATTTATATTGCATATTTTTTAGTTTTATTGAAATATTTTTCCATAAAGGGAAAGAAACTGTTGCTATTTTAATTACTAATTAGAACATAAATCAAAATGAAATAATTTATCTAAAAACTATATTTACCACTAATTCGGAATGAGGTCCTTCACCTCAACCCTGCTAGAATCTCACGGCCACTCTTTTTGAACTGCCAAAAGATTTGATTGATACAATAATTGATCATGCCAGGAGTTGCCAACTATCAGCGACCAAGCGACAACAATGTAAATAAATAAATCCGACGTTTTTTGGATGAAAATAATTGCAATCAGTCTAAAAATAGTTTTTATCTAGCTTATAAAGATATTTTTCAATAAAACTACTAACGAGATGTAAATGACAGACACAAACAGTGAATCAGTACATTTTGAAAGAAAAATATTCACACAAGTACGACCTAAATAAATATACTGATTTGCTTGTCACTTGAAGACTGCTATAAAGTGATGCTACTTAGAAATCTCTTTACTTATTTTTTATTACACATTGTAGTCTGACGACTTAGTAGAAAGCCTTGCATGCTCGATTTATCTTTGTTTATTTTTGTTTTATTTTATACTAGCTGACCCGCGCAACTTCGCGTGCGTCCAATAAGACAAAATGGGTGAAATATCTTCCCGTTTTTGTAACATTAATTACTGGTACTCTGCTCCTTTCGGTCATAGCGTGATGATATTATAGCCTTTATCCTTTCTCAGGTATCAAAATATCTTCATACCAAATTTCATGCAAATTGGTTCAGTAGTTTAGGCGTGATTGAGTAGCAGACAGACAGACAGAGTTACTTTCGCATTTATAATATTAGTATGGATATAATTATAAAATACTTAACGATTTTTTGAGAGTAAAATGTTTGGTAAAGTCGTTTTCGTCGCAATGTTTTGACCTGAAGTTTCAGGCTACCTGTTCATAGACGTGTAATACGCGATTCCGGAAACGAGAGAATAAGGAATGTACAAAATCTCCGCTCCTCTCCGCCACTTCAATCCGATTGGTTAATATATCTCCATTTCTTCGCACTATGCCAATGTACAGGCAGCTTTAGACCTAGGTTTCTAAAGCCAACAAATATGTTTGGATGTTCTAAAAATATTAACTGGGACAATCGATCATGACCGGGTCAGGTCCATTTATGATGAATAGAATTTATAAATACAGATTCTATTTTGAGTTATTTTGACTCTGGCGTGTTTGGTTGATCCGACTGCTGATCATGAGGTCACCGGTTTCATTTCCGTGTCGCGTAAAGTACTAATATTTTCTAATTTATGTGATAATATTTATACCTTTTTAACTCTCGCGTTACATGTTTAATCCTAATACGATACGGGAATTAACGCAAACACGCATTTTACCCTAAAATGCCTAACATTTAGGCGCAGGTTGCACTCGCCGTGGTCGCAGGCTGACTGGAGTCTGCCTAAATTATGTGATAATATTTCTCAATAGTAGCCCGGAGTTTGGTTATGTGCCCGGTTAAGGCAATAGGCTCGCCCCTTATAACATTAATCTATTATTATTCTATTTAAGACAACTCCCGCACTAAGAATTGCTCATGACATGTGTCGTGGGGACTTTTACAAACATACAAACAACGGACACAAAGTACAACCAGACCCGAAACAACTATAATATTTGTGGATCGCACAAATAATTGTTCAGTGTAGGAATGGAACCCACGACCACTGGCCCACTGTTACACTTATGCTTACACTTTCGGGTTTAACAGGCGTGATGTTATGTATGTACATATTATTATAACTTACTCAGGGAATTCTCCATCCACCCGGCAGACGTATTCCTTCTGCACTTGTCTGTTCCTTATCTGATGTTCCATCTGTCTCGCCTTCTTTGGACTCCTTCCGAACAGCAGGAGACCTGGTCATAGCAAAAATATTATAAACACTGATGATTTATTTTTTTAGAGTTCCGAGGTGATGTTCTTCGAAAAGAGGTTACCAAGGTAATGATGGAAAAATAGTTCACAGGTTCTATTATTCGTGGCGTAACCAACCTTTTTCCTACTTTCAAAGGATTAGGCGCATTTTATTTTATTTTGTTTTTCATTATTTCTTGTGTCGAGGTTTTCTATATACAATCGAAGAAAATCATTATATTAAGGTAACAAACTACTTGAAACATTAAAAATAAACGCCATTCGTATTTTGTAATAAACAAATTAGAAAGTCGCTTTTTCGCTCACATTTTTAATCTAAATTACGTAAAACGTCACATTAACTTTGAAAGACTTCATCCACGCAAAATCATATTCATATTTTCGCTTATTAAAATTCTGGCTGAAGTAATTTTAAAAAGCTCCTTTTAAACTTGTAGAAAAAGATTTCGCAGTTTAGTAAGATCTTACCTGACGTTAGCCTGTCGAGTCGGTGAATGGTCCGCAGATTTTTCAAGTTGTACTCTTTTGCGAGTATAAAAACGACAGTGTTGTGACGGTATCTTCCACACGGGTGAACCTAATGACATATTTTATTACATTCAACTTTAATATACAACTTTTGAAAACAACTATTCAGAATATAAAATTGAATCTTTAAAAAACGGCATAACAATGATCGAAAACAAATTTTGCGGAACATAACGTGCCATTTATTGCAAATCTCGGTATCAACTGGAACTATAAATATTTAGTTAATCTATTGAAAAATTATTCACTCAGAACAACTAGTGATAGAAATATAAACGAATGAAGCAACGGTGATGAAGCAAGCATTGATGATGAATATGATGTAAGAAATCCTGCATAAGTAACACTACTATAAGCCCACGCAGTAAAAACTAAAGAATATAATACCACTGCAAATTGAATTCATTTGTAAGCAACATGCAATAGTTGGAAAAAGAATAGAGATATAGTACAAGTGAAGCGAGAACCGAGTTATATTTATACTGAAAGGCCATTTTGGGAGATTGAATTGCATCTACTTGTCTATCTATCGATTTCAGTTAAGCTCGCTGTAAAAAGTATTGGAGTTCAAATAACCCATGTTGTAAAATCTGTTAGTTGATTTTTACACATTATATAATACATATAGTATAGATCCAATCATGTTTTATTGGAATTGTAATGTAGCTACAATTTACATGCATGCTTGCAGCAATGATGATGGAAAAAATTAGAATATTAAAATACACCATACACAAGTTTTTCTTAATTTAAATATCCCTTTTACGGACACGCAAGTTGTAAACTCGTTCAAACATATATTTTAAGTAGTATAAAACGCCAGCCTCCCCTAAAATTTGGCTACTGTAAACATGATTAGAGTAAAAACTTTTCAGAATTGACAAAAAGGGACGCACGGCAAACTCCTAATTTAATCGACGTAAGCTTCTGCAACTCAATTTACCAAAATGTTAGAGAAAAAATATTTGGCGAGTTATTTTTGAAACAAGAATAATTGGATCAGGTCGAAATATTTTGGATAACACGGTGCTCGCCTTTGAAAGATATGAAATAAAATAGGAAGTATTCGGGACTCGCAATCCTCAAGTTCAGGGACCACTTTCAAGTGGGATTTTAGACGAGACCGCACATTTTCAGCTCTGTTTGTAGTATTATGTTTCAAACTTTTGTGCAGATCGCAATCTCTAGTCAGACTCTGAGAGCGTACTTTGTCCGGACCGAGAAAAAAAATTAACCCACCGAAATTCGGTGTGCTATCTTTGCACAGATTTATTTTCTTTTCTTATTGTACTTTGGACGGTCTTTCTTTTACGTTCCATTCCTTTTTTGTCGGAAAAAAAGAAAATCTTCTATTGTGGAAAAATCATAACGTTACAAAATGGTAGGTATTACAGACTTAAGGGATTATTTAATTGCGAACGATTTTCTCTCTTTATACCTTTAAGGATTTTTTTATTTTTAGACAAAGAAGAAGTTGAATGTTACTTAATTTTTCAATTATTCCACTACCTTTTTTTAATTAACAAAAAAGTAATAATGCGTTGGTGTAATGTGATAATAGGTCGAGATGGCGATGTAGTCGGCCATCAGAGTCTGACAACTGATGATGACAAAACGGTCCCAACGCATGACTCACCGGTAGCGAGCAAGGCTTGTCTAGCACGAGTAGCTCTTCATCCACGTGTATGAGGCGCAAAGGACTAGCGAGCACTGGAGTCTCGTGCCTGGCCCACCACGGACACAACATTGTTTCATTACGGACTTTTTATAGTCTTATGATGTTGCAATAACCTTTGGCTCTCAAACTTACTCAATCTAACAAAATCTCTACAGTTTGGCACAGAAATTCGAATCGCGATCACACCAAACAAATATCAAAGTATTTTTATAAAAATACTTGGCTGTTACTAACTCAATTTCCCACATTGCGGCGTCTGCTGAAGAATTTAATAATGCAGAAAAATCCGCTCCATAAATATATCTTTAGATCGAGAATACTGAACTTAGTAAAGTCTATTGATGTAGGGGATCTTGATACAGCCTTTAATACATTGTGGAACGACAATAGAGAATCTTTGGGCCGATAGAGTTCAGCTCCCCAAAGGTCAAGAGTGTCGTTATTCACATAATTAAATACCTGTCGTTCCGACTAAATTTACGAGGAAGTTAAGCACAAAATCTCTAAAATCTAAAAGCCAAAAATTTTGACAATCCATTGTACTACAAAGGTATAAAATGGAGAAGCGGTATTAAGGGTACAAAACAGCGATACAAAGATGATTTTAATGGCTTATTTTAATATGCACGGAGGGGTGGGGACATTAAAATTAATGAGATACTCAAAGTGCATTACAACATCATAGACAATGTAAATACTTAATACATCGGACGCACAGTCGCGTAGCATTGTATGCTGTCCTAGTTTCATATGCATGACATTTTGTACGCTGATTCTGTAAGTTTCGACTGTAATTAACATACTAATGTAATATATTATGGCATTCATATTTAAAGCGAACTACCGACCTGCACAAACTTTGATAACTTCATTATGAACGTAATCCAGTTTTACAAAATGGTTTATCAAGGTTTTGCCGACGAACATTTGTTGTCCATACAAGAGCAGTGTACAAATGTAATGCAAAATGTAACCCACTTGAACAATATATAGGACTGAATGCTTAGCTGTGTGCGTGTCAAGTTATTTACGAGTTTCTAAGGGCACTAATCCCGGTCGATTTGATGGCGGGATACTCATATCTAACACATAAACTAAAGTTTCTGAGTGTTTCGGGTTGGTGTTGAGATGTAACTTTTGTGTCAAAGATAAAAACGTAATAAAACTGAGAGGTTTACGTATATTAGAATCATACAATGTACGTATGTATATATTAATGTAAAAGTGAGTGCTACTGGTGTGCTATGTAAATAGACGTTATTAGAACTACCGTTAAAAGTTAATAAGTTAGAAGAAGAAAATACATTAGTACCAGATGCAAATAAAGAGCTCATTCGTTAGATACAAAGATAATATTAGTGGTGCCGATAAAAAATATGTATGTGGTAGTTTCTGTAAAGCCATCGAATATTTGAAACTCAATTTCAAATGTCGATATTGAATTATTCAATTGGCCGTAATATATAAGGGCAAATGTAGGCCAAAAGCGAACAGTAATAAGTGCTATATTTTACTTTGCACCGCTCAGTTTTGGGATCCAACATTGAGCCGGCGTATCAATCACTGTGATGGGGGCTCCTTCATCATTCGGACCCTTCTACATCGGGACTGACGAAATATTTCTTTTCTACAGTATCCGCCTAACAATTACATTCGTATAATCTAATATAGATTTATTTCCTTCTTTATTTTCTAATATAACTAGCAATTAAGTTTTAGGTCTGCTATTTTCTAAACATTACTTTGCGAAATAAATAAAAAATGCTACTTTTGTTTTGTTGGGACTAAATAAGGCTCACGTAAAATCTTTTTGAGTAAATGTTGATTTAATAGATTTTACAAAACTGAAAGCAGATTTAGAGGTCTCTTGAGTTAGCTAATCCATTTAATATAAAATTCTTCCGTTACTGACTGACTGACAGAAAAAGCACAGCCATAACTACCGAGCGTTGAAAGTAGAAATTTGGTATGAAGATTCATTAGAAAGCGTAGAGGAGCACTAAGTAATTTTGGAAATTCCCAACCCAACGGGGAAAAATTCTATACGAGCAAAACCGCATGCCAAAAGCTAGCGAAATATAAAAGTTGATGTTTGCCGAAATATTTTGTTGGAAATCTGCTACTTTTATGAAAATTGGAATAGTAGGTATTTTGAAAGAGAAACAACGATACGTAGCTTGCAATGAAACCAATTTGTAAACAGGAGAGGATCGTGAGTCGACTACTGAATACGATTATGTGCTAAGTCTAGTATATGGGTTTATTGTATTGCCAACAAGAGGCTTAATGAGAGCCCACGTTCGAAGCTGGGGTAATTGGAACATGTTGTTGTTTAATTTCAAACAGACGGTACTATTATTTTGATAGGAATTGTAAAAATGTTAAAAATATACTAATACTAGATTTAGCTGAGTTGATAGTTTCATATATGAATACTGTACATGTATTTACAGGGTAAAAGACTTAATTTATGAGAAGAATGAAGGTTTTTTAAAGCATATACCAATTAGTAGCAAAAGTACCTACAAGTGGTATACTACATACGAGGGTGAATCAAAAAGTTCTTAGAAACGCTATGAAAATACAACTAAATTTAAATAGAATTATTTTATTTTTCAACTTAATCTCCTTCTAAGTCAATACATATAGAATACCGCTTCTCTAACTTTCTAATTCCTTCCGAAAAAAAATCACGATCTTAGCTCTCAAAAAACTCGTCAACGGCGTCCATAACGGCGTTGTCATCCTCAAATTTAGTGCCACGGATATGTTCCTTTAATTTGGGAAAAAGGTGAAAATTGCTGGGGGTGAAGTCCGGAGAATATGGCGGGTGTTCAATTATTTCAAAGCCAGCATTGCGGATTGCCTTCAGCGCGACTTCCGACCGATGAGCAGGCGCGTTATCGCGAAGAAACAAGACGCCTAATGACAGTTTTCCTCGACGTTTTTCTTTAACTGCGTCGCGCAATATTGGGATTAAACTAGCATAGTATTGTCCAGTAATTGTCTGTCCTTTTGGTAGGTAATCAATAAAAATGATTTCTTCACTATCCCAGAACACAGAGGCCATAACCTTGCCAGCGGTAGGAGTCACTCGAAATTTCTTCATGGGCGGTGAGAATCGTCGTTTCCAAGACATGCTTTGTTTTTTTGTTTCAGGGTCGAAATGGTGAACTCATGTTTCATCCATAGTGATAACACGACGGCAAAATTGGTCCGGCTCTGGCTGTAACATTTCGAGATTACGTCTTGAAATTTCCAATCGACAGTTTTTGTTTTCGTCCGTTAACATTCTTGGAACCCACCTTGCTGACTCTTTTTTGAAACCTAGTGAATCGGATAAAATGGATTGTATGCTGCCAAATGATATCTTTAGGATCTTGGCTAAATGTTTAATAGTAATTCTTCTGTCTTCTGAAACTAAATTTGCAACTTTTTTGACATTTTCTTCTGTGATCGAGCTTGAAGGCCGCCCAGAGCGAGGGTCATCTTCACAGCTCGATCTACCTCTTTTAAATTCAGCAACCCAGTTAGCGACGGTGGAATAAGGCATAGCATTATCTCCTTATGTCTGCTGGATATCCAAAAATATTTCTTTAGTGGAAATTTTTTTCAAGCACACGTACTTTATCACGGCGCGTAACTCGTTTTTATACATTTTTAAGGATTTTTAGCAACACTACACTACTAAATTATTTATTTTTTGCGAATGGTACGACCAAATCGAGTGTAACTGCGTAGGAATATTGTGTGATTAACACTCTTCAAAATAAATATTAAACTACCCACAAAGGTATTATATTAACCTGCACTTCTAAGAACTTTTTGATTCACCCTGGTATGTGTCATGTGTCACGTGGCTTTATAAAAATCTTGTAAACTGACGAAATCCAAGAAAGCAGACTATAAAAAATCGCTTACACAGAAAATCTTTACAATTTATAAGCCCAATATATACATGAGGCATAAGAAGATAAACAAAATCATTATGATCAGAACACATTGCGTTTTATGAGTTACGAACATTATTTTGATACGGCCGTAATAGAGTCTGATTTGCTGATTTTTATTCAAACAGCATTTTAATGGCGTAATAATTTTCGAATGACTAACAAATAACGCATTTATAGCAGCAAATAAATCGAATATACGACATCTTATTCAAGGTAACAAAACACACTAATCGTAAAAGTACAATTTGCACATTAAATAGAGATTTCTATGGGATTACGTTTGGCTAACAACTACTTTATGTGAGTCTGCCGCCCGATGTGATCGAAAGCCTTTACATTACAATGGGATAATATTATTTGCTAGACTAATAAGGCAACACATACTGCCAGCATCAATAAGGTCAATAAAAAATTAGGCGAAGCTTAAAATGTGAAGCGCAATGATGAAGGTAATAAAATGTATACCCTATTCAGTTCGAGCGAGTTCTGGGAAAAGAATGAAAAAAAAAACCAGATTGCCATCGCCTTTGTGCCTACTTTACATGCAAATTCCTGCACCTACCTTCTACATTCCTGTTTTATTTCATAAAAGCCGATATGAAAGTGCTCCACAATATTAGGTGTCCTCCATCATGTAACGTTGCAGAGTATTTCTTGCAAAGGGACCGCTTTACGTAAACGCAAAGGACTTTGTGAGATGCTGGCTTTTAGGGGCAGGAAAGCGGATTTCAAAGGAATGGAAGCCTATAATATGATACTAGTCTCACTAAAATCGTGGGACGAGTTAAATGAAATTCTAGACGTTTCGTGTATTGAATGAGATGTATGTACTTTGTAGTAGAGTTTAACGTTTCTCTTATTGTCACGAGTTCGTATTACTTGAGTTCCTTTAACACTTTAGCGAGAGTGTGATGTATACAATACGTGATGTTGTCTAGATGTTAGCAGCACAACTAAGTTCTATATTAGCTCACAGCATGCAACATACAAGGATGACATACAAGTATAATGTATGATAAGCGTCACATAACATGGCTGTCTCATTTGCCACTTACGGGGATAGAGGCCGGTTTGTTGACAACCACAATGTCCTCGTCGATATGAACGAGGGTGATGGGTTGGCTGGTGACCGGTACTTCGTGCCTGCAACGATACACACGTCAGGCTTACGGCTTCTTGCCAACGGACCCGCAACAAAACCTTGTATACGTAGATGATTTAATAGTGTTTAGTACGAACAAACAACAGCACCATTATTTTTAACAAATAATTACATTATTAATGTCTATGTATTCACATAGCTTGTTTCAAGTCCGTTTAAATTTTGGTTCTCGTGACGTATGAAAAGAGATTAAGACGAGAACGAAACAACAAATGAACATGCGTGAGCGAATTTGAATGTATAATGTGAAATGCACGCCGTTGTCAACGAGACACTGTGTTGTGACTACTTACAGTTAACACAAAAGATACAAGTGATATACAACTACTTGTGTCTCAGTTGGAAAACGGCCAAAATGCACTCGCATGCTCATTCGGTGCTCAAGATATCGTTATTGAAGATTATATTTGTGTTACAGTGGACTAAATACAAATTAGACCTGAAATACAAACAAGCTTGTCGACGTTCACATTTTTTAAATTATAGTTAGAGTAACTGTGATAGTGACACTTAGTAAATAAATACATATAAGGCAAGAAAAAAAATAAAAGTTAATATTTACAATACTGAAAATTAAAAGATCTGTATAGTGTACCGTGTTGAACGGAGACTTGGGGTTTTGTGTGTCGTTTCTAAGGTGCTGTGACTATCTTAAGCGTTCTACATTACTCCGTTTGGTAGTGTAATATTGGTTCAATACCTATGGACAACGTTTGCTAGAAGGTCGTTGTGCTTCAGTCTGTAGTCAGGGTCTACCCTTTCGTAGTTGACGGTGAGAGTGCCGGCCCTGATGCATCGCTCGTACTCCGCGGCGGGATGGGCTCGGAACTCTCGGGCGAAAACGTCGAGGATCTTCTCACCAACCCACCTTCCTTTGGTGAAGGTTGTGAACGTGAAGTAGTAGGGGTACACTTTCCTGAGGCCTGAAATTTTAAAATTGTATTAGTATTAAGTAAAATCATGGACTTGGATATTCTTCATAGCCTACCTATTACCAAGGTATTAGCCGCTTTTACACACACACTCTATCGCACGTTCTTAGGATCGTACAGGATTACACGTGGGAAAGCAGCGCGGTCTTCGCTCGCGATTTTCTTCGCGGGCTTGATAGATGAGTGCGGCGCGCAAGTCTATCAGAATAGTGCATGATAGTGAATACTATAACAAAGTGTCTATCATAATATCTTGATATCTAAGTAATGATCATTGATTGGCGTGAAAATCCCTTCGAACAAAGGGAAGACTTTTAAAAGCAGATAAAAAGGCTCTATGAATTTCGGAAGAGAGTTTACAAAGCTGTACAATTATTCTGTAAAAAAGGTGCAGTTGGAAAAATTACCGCTACGAAAGTATAACACAGGGAACCACAAAATTTTCCACCGAAAACCAGGTGCACAATTCATAAGTCGTTAGGCTAAAATATCTGCATAGCCGTAAACCGAGCAAGAAAACGGCAATGCGGGTAGATGACTAAGGCCATTAGATCATAATGGGCCTGTTCTGACATTAGCTATATTGAAAACTAGAAGCCGGCCGCGACTTCACCCGCGTGGAGACCCTACCCGTGTAAATACCTATCCCGAACTCCGGGATAAAAAGTAGCCTATGTGTAATTCTGGGTCTTCAGCTACCTACATACTTAATTTCATCGTAATCGGTTCAGTAGTTTTGGCGTGAAAGAGTATCAAACATCCATCCATACTTACAAAGTTTCGCATTTATAATATTAGTAGGACTAGCGTGGTTGCTGTTTCATCCACTTAGTCAACCGGATGAAGTTATGTAACAGCCTCCATGGTTTTTCTATCAAATGTGGTAAACGAGTATGTAAGTTAAGTATGATGGATGAAGGAAACGTTCGAAAATAACGTAAAATATTATAGGGCTAATCATTTTATAGAAATAATGATCATTGGCTCTAACTGTGAAGGAAAACATCCTGACGATAGCTGGCATGTAGCAACCTAATAGTTGTTTAACACATTTCTTGAGATATGGCCAGCGTGATGAAATTAAGGCCTAACCTCTCTCGTTAGGTAGCCCTTGCCCAGCAATGGGACATACACAGGCTTAAAAAAAAAACATTATAATTTGTAGAAAAAAGAAAATCCTATGAATACTGGAGTTATACAGTCATTTATAAATTGAAATGTCGAACCGAACATACAGTATACCTTATAATTTCGTTAAAATTCTTTGCGTCAGTTTGACGGAGCGACGGTTCGGCATGTTACAGCCGTGTGGGTGTTACAACGAGCGTAATGACAGCGCTTTTGTGAAGATTTTCATTATATTTATGACTCTTTGACAGGCCGTAATGTTACTATTTATAGAAAATGAGAATAAAATGAGAGAATGTATATTATTATATCTACTTCGCATACAGAGTACTCCTGTCCCACACTGGGCAGGGTATATGGGGTAGGATATAAATAATTTTGTTTTCTTTTTATATTAAAAATTAAGTTTTTTGTCGATGACAGTTAGCATGCAACCATGCCAAAAAATTGCTTCTACAATATTATCTATGTATGTATTACCGTATAGTGAATTACATAGAGAGAGTGCGAGGGCATTCACCCAATGAAATACAATAATATCAAAAAAAATATTAGCAATATTAACCAAATTAAAAAGACATAAAACCGAATCCTTATAATAGCTAAGCGTCTTTCTTGGAAATGAGGAAAAATGAAGCAAATACGAAAAGAATTGATTAAACGAGAAGAAAAAAAATTAAAGGAATGGATTCGTTATCAAAGACAGGAATTCATGTAATCCAATATCATTGGTGGTTTACAAAGATTTCGTGTTTAGGAGAAATAAAAATATATTTTTGGTCGGAGCGCGGAATAGCTCGGGGTGGTTTGAAAGATTACTCAGGAATAATATTTATGGTGTCATATTGTTTTGTTATAATCTTGCTTTATTTATGTGTTGTTATTTTTAGACACATTTTTTTTGACATTTAAAGGTCATTTACCTTGCATTGTTTAATTGTATTTAAGTTACTAAAAACTAACTCATTACTGGCTCTCTACTAGACACGGGTCTTTGCCACCGCGCAGGCCAAGTTATTATTATTACTAAACTAGGAATGCGTTGAGACTGTCTCAGTAATGTTCTTTCAGGTCTCAAAAATTGGACATTTCTAATTTATATTAGAATATTTATAAATAGTATTACGAATTTTTGTAACGTGCTCGGTAAATGGCAATAGATTTGCCCCCTATTTCACGCTTCAAAAAGGCAGTCAATTAATCCATAATTTGAAAGACAAATGTAAAACATTCTGCTATATTCGAAAAAGTTAAAAACAAGTCAAATCACTCACCATTTTCGATATAATAAGAGGTTTCGTTGTAGCGGTCATCTGTGAAGCCAGGCCTTTTAGCTTTCAGTGCTTTTGTTTCCAACTTTGCCTGAAACAATAGGAGAAGCGAAAAAAATAATAAAACCGTTGTATTCAGAAGCTTTTATAAAGTTGTGTGGTACGTTAGATAGGCTTCGTGAAGGGAGGACTTTGGTTCACTGTTATGTACAGTCATACGCATAAATTGACTCTTTCAATGTTTATGAGTAACGGGAAAAGGAATGATTACTCAAATATTTCAATTGTTGTACTTTTGAATAAGAAGATGTATGGATGTGAATGAAGCAAAGGAAGTTTATAAGACGTTCTCTGGTCTGGGAAAAAGGTGTGATTTTAGGTACGTACCTATAAAATAAATGTAGATACATACGTAAATATCCATATTTATTTTCTTACATTAATTAACCACTCACTAGCTATTAAAATACGATTTACGGCACATAAGTAATTCTTTGTAATGTATAATAAAAGTATTATTTTCTAACTACTCCGCCTTTATTTTGTACCCTTCAACATATAGCTAAGATGTTTAAATAAACTTCAAATAAAAAAGTGTAAACATTTAATCAAACAAAAATCCGTTTTCATCAAAAGTTTGTCATACGATCCAACCTTGCCACCAATATTGGTTCCAACACGTGAACTGAAAACTTCCGTATAGGAGGGACGCGTCGGTCGACGGGAAAATTAGAAAAGTTTGCCTTTTTTAAACCGAAACAATCGAGTCGATGCAGGCTTTTATTGATTCTTGTATAACATTCTGTTTTGTTACAGCGTATCAATAAAGTAATTTGTTTTTTTGGAATTGAATGGACGTTATGGTAGAAAGACTAAGGGCTGATTTTTCCGTTTCAGTTTTATTCCTGGAATAATTTAAACTTTCGACATAGGAAGAATTTTCGACAGATATATATAAGGAACTAAGTTTTACCTGCGCTTACTCGGGGGGCGATCGATTAAAGTATAATAACATTAGGCTCGTAAAACGATAGATCAAAACTACCACATTTCCTTTTTCGGGATTTAAATTATGTTTGTTAAAGATTTTATCCAGTTCGATTCTGTTGTTTAGGCATAAAGAATAAGCTGAACTTTTAAATTCATAATTTTATTAGTAGGTATTTTATTAAACCTAAAAATTTCAAGAAAACGGACAATCGTAACCGGCGGTCCTGTAAGACAAGATGTATTGATGCGATTGAAGCAAGGGAAGTTTGTAAGGATCGTACCAAATGGCGTTCTTTGGTATCTGCCTACCCCTATGAGAAGAAAGCTTGATTTTATGTATGTATGTATGTAAATATAATATATATGCCTAAAAATTGTACAAAACATTTATTGAGGGCATGCAAAGTCCCCAGCCCGCACTTGGCCAGCGTGGTGGACTCAAGGCCTAACCCCTCCCTCATTACGGGGGGAGACCCTTGCCCAGCAGTGGGACATTAATGGGTTAAATTTATTTATTTATTATGTAAATATAAATTCAAACCACACGTTAGTTTGTACAAATACACAAGTTGGCAGTCATGTTTGATTTATTAGCACGTTTCGCTCCCGGTGTATGGTAATGTGGGATTAGTATTCAGTTGCTATTGAAACTTTCAATTTATCACTAGTTCACTGTTTGCACTTTGTTCGGCTATGAACAACTTCATGTTTGTCAAAATTGAAGTTGTTAAATGATAATTAAAAACTAAAACAATTTTGATTGGAGAACTATTCCGAAAAACACATGTATCGAACAAAAAAATGGATTTTTCTGTATAAATTACGTTCCAGACATTGAATACTCATAAAAATATGTAATCGTTTGCACTGAAAACTTTCTTCTTCTTCGCTTAAGTTTTACTCTCACACTGGTATAGTTTAGACCTTAGAACAGAATTAGTTTATCATTCTACTCAAAAACAATACAAAGGCTTTAAAAAAATAAAGCCCACCCACTTATGCCAGAACCACCCAACAAATCTTCATCTGGCGACCGGACAAGTGAATTAAGTGGAAATTTCACTCAGCTACAAGTACAATTAACATCTAGTACGGCAACCGCCGCGACTGTGCCCTACAAAACGAGTAATGTATTTAAATTAGGGTCGAGTGCAGTCCTTGTCGTAAATTCGCGGCTCCCGCACGCCCCCGACTTCAGTCAGATAATGAAAACAAAATGACCCCAGCGTAAAGGCCCACGAAAACTTTCGAGTTAAACAAAACTTTTTCGTATTTTCAAGTTTTTATTGACCAAAGTTTGTTGTTACGATGCCCTGAATTAAATTGTTCTTCTGATTGATTTGGCAGTGATTGGTTTTGGTAAAAAAATTCGCAACATCAGTTAAGAATGTATATAGTAGTAGCTTTTTCTCGCGACTTCGTCTGTAAAAAGTATTGTACGTGTTAGTCTAGGTTATAAATTACATGTGTACCAAATGTTATAAAAATCCGTTCTGTACTTTGCGTATAGTCACAACAACAGTCAACACACAATACAAGTCATACATACATCCATCCTCACAAACTACATTTACATTTTATATTTTTCTATTAATAGGCAATATTTTATATAGCAACAAGCGTGAGTAACTTTAAACATAATTTATTTCTAATAAGTTATATTACATTTCCTACCCATTTAGCAAGAACGCTATCCCCAAATAAGTTCTAAACAGATCACAAAATACATCGATACTCGTTCCAGATGAATTCTAAACAGTGAATTCAAATACACTTCGTAGTGGCGCGATAACAGAAAAATAAACTTTTAAAACGGACCGTTAGTAGTTCCTCTACTAAAACGTAATGCACGAATCGACCACAAAAGTGTGGTCATTCATTTGTGAGCATAAAACTGTGGTGAGTTTGTGGTCAGAAATTTGGCGAGCTCTACACTTATCGCGGGCTTTTATGACCCACTCGACGGAATGTCTAGCGCATTTGATCGCGTGATCCAAGTTATTTTGTCCCGATGTGTAGTAATACGTAGTTTATGTGCTCGACAGTGTAATGTCTTTATTTATATACACTACAGTGTACACAAAGTGTATGCTTTTATAACTTTGTATTAGTTTATTGATGTATATCCGCGAGAATCGATTGAGGCTTTAAACGTAAGATAAGAATAATAACTATCCTTTGTGATAGTTGGTTATGAGTTATCAACAGTTTCTGTTCCCATATTTTTATACGGCCCTTCTATAAAAGACCAGCTGACTCGCTAGTGACGGTTCTGTTCACACACAAAAAATCTCTTCATTCCCATTTTCAGCTATATGACATCTTATATCCGGCATTGAGTCTTCATCTTTACTTATGTTAATCATAAACTGTTTAGCAGTTTAACCATGGTAATATAACAGACAGGCAGATTTATGATGAGTTTTGATTTTTAATACCGTTTTTTCTGTATATTTTTTACTTTTTCCCCAGCTCCAAGATAGAGAATATTACGTATATTTTATTTATCTCTATACGATTTTCTCAAAACTATAAATATACTTGAAGCTCGTATGACCCCTAAAAGAGCGCAATTCTATTGTAACAGTGACCTCCTTTGGCGAGTGAATTCAGGAACTAGAATTTTAAACTGCGCATTGTAGTAAATTATTTGTTGACGCGAGGATGCTGGAACACTGACATAAATTCGTACGTATGCAAGCAATTTTAAAAACTACTATCTTCAACGTGAGGCAATTAAACCAAAGATACACTAGAAACAAGTGTCCCACGACATGTGTCTGCAACATGTCAAACGAAGCCGGGCTATGTTACTGGAAAGTGGATATATTTCGTGATATCGCGCAACTAACATTCGTAGCGACGGCTGAAGCCAAACATATTGGGCGAAGTTCGGCAACATCGCGCCAATTCGACGTGTCGCTGGACATTTGTTCCCTACAGTATCGCCCAAATGTTAGAAAAGACAGAGTTATATTTTTTCCTGAATGATAAAATGAATGAATGTGAATGAAGCAAAGGAAGTTTGTAAGGATCGTATCAAGTGGTGTTCTTTGGTTTCTGGCAAACCCTATGGGAAAAAGGCGTGACTTTATGTAGGTATGTTGTTTCTCTTTCTTATTAAGCTTACCTTCTTCAAGTCTTTGTTAATGTCGGTGTCATCAGCTTTCCTTTTCTCGCAGGACAGTATGCTCAGATTCTTGCCGTTGTCCTTTTCTCCCTGAAACAAAATAAGGCAAAAAAATCAAATTAGTGGATAAATTAAATTTCATATTATAGTAGGTAAATACTTAATTGCTAAAAGAGTCCTAAATGCGAGGAGAATTATAAGGTTACGAAACCTTATACATATGTTGCCCGTTTTGCTAAAGAAATATTAAAGGGACATAAATAGGTACAGAGGTTTGACTGACACAGCCTAATCTGATCTAGGCTATAATGGTTGAATCGATATGTGTAAATTTAACACGCGTAGGCGATAAACCTCGACTTAATGTGCTGTTGATCAAGCCTAGAATAAAAATAAACTAGGTTTATTTGTACTACACTCTACAAGGAATACATTTAGTAGACTTGTTACACACATATTCGATACGGTACGTTTGCTTTGGAAATTTTTATCGAACAACAAAACCGACTCGACTCACTTGTTCGGCTAGTGCCGATTGAGCTACACATATTCGGTTTTGGCACCTGGCTAACCCGATTAATGCCGAACCGAAAATGTCAGTAGCAAGCCTAAATAATATCACCGTATATTAATCATATTTATGTTTCCTTTTATTATGCAAAAATTTTGCGCGCTATGAATTTAATTCTACCATAAAAAGACCTTGCTTAATTTGGGTAAAGTCGCGGGTACAAGCTATTAAACAATAAACATAGAATAATGTCCTCCTAGCCGATATACGACTACGGCGGTCAGTTTCATTGAAACTGGCCATCTGTGCAGGACTTTGTTTATAGTGCCCAAGTGTGTGCACAATACACAGGTACACTCTCTATTCGATCACTCTCATAGTTTGGTGGGACGGATAACCGACACGACCAGTGAGAGGTCAGGCGCAGGAGCGACGGCTTTACGTGCTCTCCGAGGCACGGAGGTCTTCGACCTCAACTTCCTAACTCCGGGCAATCTCTAAGAAATTCTTAACAGAAAATCTCAGAAAAGACTTTTTGGCCCGACCCAGGATTCGAACCCGAGACCTCTCGCACCGCAGTCGCATATACTACCGACCGCGCCACAGAGGCAGTTGTCTGCCTAAACATAGAATATTGCATGAATAGCCATGACGTGAAAAGCTTTTTAACATAACCAAACAACCACAAAGGTAATCAAGTATAAAGAAATTAACTACCAAATTTAACAAACAATTTCACCAAAAACAAAACAAAAATACGCAGTAATTGCACAGCTCTATCGTGGAACAATTAAATCGATTTAATTCGTATGAAAACACCCGAGTGTCCGTCAAAACCAATCGGGATCACTAATCAAAATGTACCAATGGAAAAACAATTCGGACGATTCGTAAATAGGGCTGGGTGAAAGGCGAGCTAGACTTATTTTCTGGGACGTAATATTTTCTCTCAATAGACTATTAGGGAGAATATACCAAATTGATTTCGGCGATAAAGTATGTTGGATTAAATTGAATTTTATATAGTATATGGATTTGTAATTATTGTATTTTCGAGTTTTCCTTTACCGTTAGAACCTTATATGCCTAAAAAATATTTTGATACATCTCTTGACGGCACGCAAAGTCCTCTACCCACACATGGCTAGCGTGGTGGACTCAGGGTCTAACCCCTATCTTGGAAGGAAACCTAGGGTCTCCTCCCAGGCAGCGGTGGGACAGTAACGGGTAAAAAAGCAGTAATTAAAAAGTGATATTTTTTCCTGTTTCAACCCTAAAATTCGTCAAAAATCCAACTGACACGCGCGTCACAATTAGCGAACGACTACAAACGGTTTGTTAGCGAGTCAATGGCTGATTGCGAGCTCACTGCGGTCGAGGGGTTAAGCCACGCGAGCATTTTAGTGTTATACTATAAAAATAGTCGTTCAATTGCTGTGCATTTTATTTAGATGCGATTTTTTTGTGTTAATAGTGTAACGGATTATTGGAAATATACATAACTAGCTGACCCGCGCAACTTCCCTTGCGTCACCTAAGAGAATGGGTCAAAATTTTCCCCGTTTTTATAACATTTTTCGTTGCTACTCCGCTCCTTATGACTGTAGCGTGATGTTATATAGCCTATAGCATTCCTCGATAAATGAGCTATCTAACACTGCAAATTTTTCAATTCGGACCAGTAGTTCCTGAGATTAGCGCGTTCAAACAAACAAATAAACAAACAATCAAACAAACAAACTCTTCAACTTTATAATATTAGTATAGATTAGTATAGATAATATGTAGTATCCCGCCTGTTATATCCGAAAGTGTTAGCAGAAGGATATGAACTACATTTGCTTTTCGTGTTAGTCTCATGTTATAGGGAGGCTAGTGTCGTTTACCGGGCGCGTTACTCGAAGGCTGCCTATCCGAAGTTGTTGACAGAAGTGTATATATATGTACGTTTCGCCATTAATGTGAGTCCTATGTAACAGGGGGCCTATTGCCCTTTACCGAGTAGGTACGTTGCCTTCGGGCTACTATTAAAAAATATTTCTATATAAATTAGAAAACACCGATACTTTCTCCGAATAGGGAATAGAACCCGAGACCACATGATCAATAGTTGAATAAACTACCGGCAGTGCCACGAGCCCAAACGCCGTAAAACAGTACTCGATAAATAAATGAATACCTTATAAAAGTAGTTTGAGAAGTGTAATTTGAAAATATTCGTAACTAGCTGACCCGCGCAACTTCGCTTGCGTCACATAAGAGAGTCATAATTTTCCCCGTTTATGTAACATTTTTCACTGGTACTCTGCTCCTATTGGTCGTAGCGTGATGATATATAGCCTATAGCCTTCATCGATAAATGGGCTATCTAACACTGAAAGAATTTTTCAAATCGGACCTGAGATTTGCGCGTTCAAACAAACAAACAAACAAACTCTTCAGCTTTATAATATTAATATTAATAGTATTATAGTATATAGTATAGATAAGTATATAAGTATATAAGTATAGATAATTAAAACTTATCTTTTTTAAGATAATGTATGGGGGTAGGGTTCATTAACTTAGAATACCTGAAAAGCTACGTTTACCTAACTGGTAAATACAAAACGGTTTTGAGTAGGGTATGCATTCCAGGGTTATTTACCTTGCGGTGTCGACGCCTCGTGACGTCACGCGGTTTTAATTTATTAACTGTTCGCGCTTCATATTATATTCAATAATATGTAGGTCGAGTCTTATCAATATTATTATTGTGAAAAATTTTGTGGATGGATGTATGTATCATTGTTTGTATGTTTGTTACTCTTTTACGAAAAACCTACTGGTAGGATTTAATAAAATTTGGTATACTGATAGCTTACAAACTGAATTAGTCGACGGACGAAATTGCGGCTAAAAGATAGTTATGATTTAACTTAAAATAAGAAAGACAGAGTGAAATTATATCATGTCTGAAGAAACAGAAAAATACAGTGTACTAAATCACAAATAGACGTATAGAGTATTAATAGTGAAATAAAAAATAACTTTTATAAAAGTCAAAACTACAAAATCCTAAGAAAGAAATCATTTATCATTTTCAGTAACAATTTGAACAGAAATCTTTAGGAACTAACATCTTCACTAAAAGATATCATATTTCATGCAAACAAAGCCATGAGGTATATGTAAGAAGCCAGCGTCCATCCATCAGGCGGGCATGACGTTAAGAAAGGCACAATACGTGGGTCAAGCAAAACTGTCATGATTTATTGTCAAGCACATCTTGAGGGAATATCCGTATAATTTTATTTTGATAACATACGGCTACTGACATTATTTTTTTTATTTATTTATTTGGGAGAACGAACAATTGTACAACGTGTTTTAATAGCAAATAATTATATACTTTACATGGGTTATCGTACAATACACGTTTTCACAGATATTTTATGTTATATAATGATAATTTTTTTTTAATTAGTGTGTGTAGAAAGTTATTTAATGAAAAATATATATATATATTTTTTTTACATTCGAATCTTGATATACCTACGTAGCTACATTTCGGACTATTTATTAAGAACAAAAATTAGGAAAATTAAGCAGCAATTTGGTTGACTCAGGAATCGATCTGTTTCTCCTTCGCTCACGTTGAAACGGCCGAACCGATTTGGGTAAAACTTTGCAAAGTTATAGATAATGTTTCGGGAAAGGCCGTCGATTATCGTTCGTCTTTTTGACATAATACAGCATAAACTGAGCCGCAAAGCTAGCTAGTTACCTTACTTCTGTTGTTTATCGCAACGTGGTTTAAAAACAAATTTGCCAGCATTTTTTCACGAGAATTAACAAAAGCCTTTTCACATTACCTAACACCTCCCCCTGTTAATATTTTACTGTCAGTCCAGATTGATTCAGGGCTGCCCCGCACTTTTCACGCTTGATTTGTTGCCAACCCTAGCTAATGTCCGACACTGGATATATTTATAGAAGCTAGATGCTTAGGGCAAGTGTGTATTATAAAATATTTTTGGAACAGTACCTAAATAAATAGGGTTAACTAAAGATTATAAAATCACGCCTTATTCCCATTGAGGTGGTTAGAGAGCAAAGAACGACAAATAGTACGATCTTTACAAACTTCCCTTGCCTCATTCCCATCTGCCTACCTCTATGGGGAAAGGCGTGATATTACGTATTTATGTATAAACATGTTTATTACTCTGTCACACAAATTCTACTAAATGGATTTCAATACAATTCAGCACACGGCTTTCCTATACCATAAAGTAACAAAGAACTTTTTATACCGGGCAATCTTTCCTTGTGGATGTTTCAATCACAAATTATATATAGTCACTAGCTGACCCGCGCAACTTCGCTTGCGTCACATAAAGAGAATAGGTCATAATTTTCCCCGGTTTTGTAACATTTTTTACTGGTACTCTGCTCCTATTGGTCGTAGCGTGATGATATGTAGCCTATAACATTCCTCGATAAATGGGCTATCTAACACTGAAGGAATTTTTAAATCGGACCAGTAGTTCCTGAGATTAGCGTTCAAACCAACAAACAAACTCTTCAGCTTTATAATATTAGTATAGATTGATACAATTACTGACTACCCTAAAATCATATATTTATCTTTTTAAATGTGTGCAACATTAAAAACACGATAACAAAACAATCTCCAATGTATTCAGAACTTTACAGCAAGCAAAATGTTTATTAACGTTTTTGTGAGGTCAGGTACGTAATCTCCGAGGTTTTTTTTAAATATTTGAGTGTTATAATGAGATTTTACGTCGGCCATGAAAATGTATTTTATTAGATTTCGCATTTGAGTAATGAAAAAAAAAAGTTTCAGTACTTTGGACTTTATTAAAAGGTTGCAAATGTTGGTTTTGAAATGTGTAATGGCGTTACATATTTAAATAATATTTTTGTTTTCGTATGAATAACGACGCTCCTCGCAAAAAGTGAAATCGAAAACATATATTATAAATAATATAAATCGTTCCAATAAATAAATTCAAATTAATAATAATAATTAGCAATAGATAATAACATTTCTTACATATTAAGAAGTTTTTTAAATTGCATTCTAATAACCACTACTGAAAATACATATTATTAGAGATTAATGCGTAAAGTAATATGATATTCAAGCATATCCGTTTCACTTTAAACAAAAATAAAACAACTGAAATAAAATCCGTACAAGAAAGATAAACAAACTACAATATCGATGTAAAGGAATCCGTCTTTCATACGATATAATCGTTAAAAGCTTAGGATCGTAGCCGCGTGACGGGCCGCTACGATCAATACGCTACGCCGCCCTACGTGCCCGCTACGAGCGTAGACAGTGCTACGGTAAACAGCTGTTGTTTAGGCTGAATTGTGTGAGTGATGTGTGACGGCTGTTTCGAAACTACACTTTGGAAGTTTCTTCGTATATTTCTATATTACACTGTTAATGACTTTGGCTGTATGAAAGTTGGTTTCTTTATGTTTATCAATGAAACTTTTGCGAACTTTAAACATTATATAAACGATTTTATATAGACCAATACAAAAAGCTTTAAGTAATCAGTTGTTACGTTGTTTGGAAACCGATATTTGACATCAAAAAAACCAAATTGACTACTTCAATAATGTCTCTAATTGTATAATTATTGCCGATATCACATTTCAGGGATACAATAATATTCGAATATAGTTAGACGAGGGCACAAAAATGTCACATTTACTAAAGTACAAATCTTAAAAACAATATATTATCAAAAGTGTGTTAGAGCAAGAAATATTTTCAAGTTATCATTTAAAACTGCGAAATCATTACAGTCAACTTTGGTAACTTTGAATCATTTGGGTAACATTGAACGTGGGAATATGAACTAGTTTCGATTATTTTTTCATATTAAACCAACACAATTGATAAAGATTCATTTTAGTTTTGCAAACTTTTCATATGAAAAAATAATCAAAACTAGTTCAAATTCCCACGTTCGATGTTACCCAAGTTGACTGTAGCGTTCATGACTTTTAATCAATAAGCATTTGTTTTCTCAAACAGGCTTCACAAAATAAACAAAATATACCCTCCAAAATCACCAATAACAAGGCAATATAATACAAATGAACAGCGACAAAGCCAATGTTTCTCAAACAACATGATGTTTCCATTACCGTTTGTTTGTCGTATTCTTAGTATCAATGGTAGTGGTCAACCTAGTGTCAAAGTTGTTCAAGCCGCCCGAGAGGCCTTTGACATGGCTTAACGACTGTTATTTTAATTGACGACAACCGGAACCAACTTTTTACGTGCCTCCCGAAGCACGGAGACGCTCAGTTCAAATATCACTACGCGGTCACCCATCTATGGAATGACCGCACCAAGGGTTACTTAACCCACAGATCGTTTACCGACCAGTGAGCGCAACTGGCTATAGGCGCCTCAGCTCTGTAACAGTGGATAACTTTGTAAAAACACCATCAATTTCGTTCAAGTTTTAATTGAAAGAGTTTGACCCACAGTTAATGGTGTTGGTAATAGATATCGATGGGAGCCAGTGGCTGTCAAAGTTTTAGGATCAACAACAATTAAAAACTGTGATTAAAGTAATAGGTATATTATTTACGCCTAGGGGATTTTTACATACATACAATCAACGGACACAAAGTACAACCAGACCCGAAACAATTATTTGTGGAACGCACTAATAATTGTTCTGTGTGGAAATTGAACGCACGACCTACCGACGCAGCGTGGTGACTTAAACCACTGCGCTACGGCGCCACGCCAAAAAGCTTTACATCTTTAGGTTACATTGAGCTAAAGTTGTGTAAGTCTTCCAAGGGCTTTTGACTTAGATTACGATAACTACAACCACTACTGATTTGATTTTATTTTTACAGATAAGTTATCTGACACTTATCCATATGTTGTAAAAATTGGCCTATTTTATTTAACTTCGTGTAACATGTATCTTGCTACAAGACATTTTAGCTACAAGATATTTTAGCTGAGCTAATTTTGACGCGTATTAAGCATAAGCATTAACTACATAAAACGAAAAACAAAACTTTGACAAACACCGATTTTCACTTTTGATATTGACAAATTGACGCGAAAGTAAACAACTTAAGTCTTTACAAGTCGAAATATTTGTTCGTCTTGATTAATTTGTGCTTTAATACGACGCATTTTTATTTACACAAACGCCTGTTCATATAATTCAGTGATGTTGACAAGCGTATTGCTATTTAAAATTTGCCAGGCGCTTTTTGTTTGTTTGAGTCAATATTTAACGTGTTTAATAGATGTAATGGGATGCTCGGTATAATTAATATTTAGTAAATTACATACAAAATATCACCCCTGTTCTACCCGAAGGCGTAGGCAGAGGTGTGTGAAATACACCGACGTTCCAACTTTAACGAAGTTAGTCCTATGTAATATATTGCCGTATACTGGACGGTCCAAACTCTGAATTTCTATTGACAAAAAATCTGATATAAAATACTTTGCCCGATTCGGTTATCGAACCCGGGACCACATGATCAACAGTCTACCTATACTACCGACTACGACGCAGAGGCAGTTTTTTAATTTAGCAAAAATATTCATATAAACAGTTAAATTGCAAAATACCTAATACCTTTTTATTAATTCCAATAATTATTAAAATCAGTCAATAAATTTGGAACATAAGGCTCTAAGTAATAAATAAGCATTTTAGATAGCACCATGAAACTGTCTTTACAACGGTGATGTACTAAGTTTACCTACTTAATTTACCGTGACCCTTTTGTCCTTGGACAAAGTGTCGATTCCAGTCGAATAAAGTCAGCTATAAATTGTGAAGTAACATTTATACCTAATAGATACCTTTCAAGAGAACACTGTTCAAAGTAATAAACATTAAAGATATTTGGTTACGAGGCGAAGAATGGAATTATTATTGGTGGTTTTGACAACTTTGACGTAACGAAGTAATAACACCAACACAAATAATAAAGGTTTGCAAAACTAAAATAAACCTTTATCAATTGTGTTTCATATGAAAAAATAATCGAAACCAGTTCAAATTCCCACTGTCAATGTTACCCAAATGATTCAAAGTTACCCAGGTTGACTGTAATAATTTTATTTTATTAATATAAGCGATAAAGATACCATATTATTGTATCGTTAAAAATGGCGCGATTGGTAGCGTATCCGATTATGATATAGTTCGATTCTCGGGTCAGGCAAAGTACTATTGGTTGTTTCTAATTAATATTAGAATATTCCTTAATAGTAGCCTGGAATTTGGCTGCGTGTCCGATAAATGACAATAGGCTTGTCCCCTATTACATAGAACTTACATCTATACTAATATTATAAAGCTGAAGAGTTTGTTTGTTTGAATGCGCTAATCTCAGGAAATACTGGTCCGATTTAAAAGAATCAGTGTTAGATAGCCCATTTATCGAGGAAGGCTATAGGCTATATATCATTACGCTACGGCCAATAGGAGCAGAGTACCAGTGAAAAATGTTACAAAAACGGGAAAATTTCACCTATTCTCTCCTATGTGACGCAAGCGAAGTTACGAGAGTCAGCTAGTTGTTAATAAACGTGGATGGATTTCATCTACATGACATCTAGTGCCTACACTATGAGTTGAATTACAGCAGGATTCTTGAAAGGTATTAGGACAAAACATAAATAGAAAACGTGATATTTATCAAGATAGAATATGAAACACAGATGTGGAACAAAACTACTTTACCGAGATATAGAAGGTTTTTCGGAAACGTATCAGGCGGGAAATAAATAGGTTCTACCGATTTAGGTTCTACGAAAAACTGAAATTGTGTTTGTATTTTTTTTCTTCCAGTTTTTCTTTTCTGGTGGTTCATTTTTTTTTGCTCCATCAGAATTACACGACAGCCTGTAAGATAAACTGTCATAAATAGAAATAACCTTTTTAAGTTGATAGACACATAATAAATGTAACCGATTAATGTCCCACTGCTGGGCTATGGTCTCCTTCTGTGAGGGAGGGGTAAGGCCTTGAGTTCACTACGCTGGCCAAGTGCGGGTTGGGTTAATAGACACATAAGTATATTTAAAAAATAATCGTATTTTCGAATTCGGATTTACTACCGAAGAATACAAGAGACCTTCGCTTCAAAATAGCTTTTTAAATACTACAGTTTCCATTAGCAAAGACAAACACAATACAACTATTTCAGTTGCCCAATAGAATAAGGAAACAGCAAATCAATTATCTAGTTTAAAAATTCGACAGCAGAGCCCTACGTTACTGTTCTACGTTAGAAAGAGACGAAGATATTTCTGTTACTTCTATTGCTATTCAACAAGTCGGCTGGGCAAGGGCGACGGCAGCCAAAAATAACAATAGTTTTGAACCAGAATGATAGAAGTGAGCCGTACAGAAATGCTGCTAATCAGGCCGCTCCCAGAATAGTTATAATACAATCGTAATTTTAAAACTGAAATAGTTTTCAACTGGGACTTTTGGTTGCTCACCGTGATAATGTTTTCCATAAAGATTTTAAGATATTTAAAAAATACCCCTCAATACTAATATTATTATGGTTAAGCCCGTCTGTTACCCGTTCACGCTAGGTTTCTGACCTTTATTGATGAGATTATGCATGGAGATAGTCGAGTACCAGAATTAAAACAAGAGTTAAGTACCCTTTCCAAAACTATACTTTTATGCGGTTGTATTCTTTGTTACGAAAGTGTATCCGTGTGAGTCTAATTGTACTTATTTTTGCTCTTAACTGTACTTTGACAAATATTTAAAGAGTATACTGTCCTTACTATTAAAATAACACAAACAAACTAGAACACTCAACACCATGAGTCACTACGCCGAACCCAAAAATTCTAAAAAAAAAGACTTCCGAACAATGGACATTTTATAGCCACTAAAAGTGTTTTAATTTAGCGGTCACCTAAAAACTATTCTTATTGGCCAATAAATAATTTAGTAGTAGACAAACCAAGGACTTTTGATGGATTTTCAGCAGCTGTTGAACGGTTTTAAAACGGCAGGTTGGAAAGCAAATCATCTGTCAGTCTGGACGTAATTAGTACAAGTCAATGGTACTACGAATTTTAATTTGCAGTCGTAAATTTAAGGGATATTTTGAAAGTATTGTCATTAAACATTCGATAATAGTAAAGGCGATATATTTAAAACGTGTGAAGGATAATAAATTGAGAATATCTGCGTGATATGTTCATAATTATGTATCTGATTTATTAGAGAAATCAGCTACCCTTTACGGAAGTTCAAAAATGTTATTTTTATGTCCGATGTCGTTGTATTGAGGCATATTGCATCATATCGGACGCATGCCTAGACTGCTTTTGGCCTGTTTGTTTTGTAGTAGCAGCTTGTAACAGCAGTTCTTATACATTGCCTCGAATATGGACTAGGCGGTGTAAAAGGTTATAAGTTAATGTGAGTTTCAGTAGCGACTTCAATACAAAGAATAGGCACCGAATGCCTGTAAGACATACGATGTTGACCCGTTCACAAGAAGTAATGTGTTCAACGAGGCTTAAACAGACAAATCGTCAACAGCTGTGATGTTAGATTTTCTTAAAGAATTGGCGCGGAAAAGGGTTCTTAGAACCCAAGAAACATGAAATAGACATATTATGGATAATAAATCTGAATCAAAATGGCGAAAACACTGTTTTTTCTCTAATAACGCGATTTGTTTACATTCTTCAATGTATTATGTGCTTTTCTTTTATATTTATTGTTGTATTATTACCTGAAAAGATTTGGTGGATTACTCAAGCGTCCGAACACATTTAGAATGGCGCATCAAATTGTCGAATTTTTTAAAATTTTAAAATGAATTGTATTTTTCGTCAACAATTTCTATCTCATACTTATATTCTTTTTACTTCATGTCTATACAAAAAGTAGTAAAATCACGTAATTCTCATTTTATTATAAAGAAGTATAATTATGTTTAAGTATGCTTGTCTATTACGCTTTCATCGTTAAATCGTTGAACCGATTTTGAGAAATATTAGGTCAGGGAAAGTCTTTACGCATTATAGTATACTAGCTGACACGCGCAACTTCGCTTGCGTCACTGAAGAGAGTGGGTCAAAATTTTCTCCGTTTTCGTAACATTTTTCGTTGCTACTCCGCTCCTAATGACCGTAGCGTGATGTTATATAGCCTATAGCCTTCCTCGATAAATAGGCTATCTAACACTGAAAGAATTTTTCAAATCGGACCAGTAGTTCCTGAGATTAGCGCGTTCAAACAATCAAACAAACAAACAAACAAACTCTTCAGCTTTATAATATTAGTATAGATAGCTGACCCCCGCAACTTCGCTTGCGTCACTTAAGATAATCATAATTTTCCCCGTTTTTGTAACATTTTTCACGGTTACTCTGCTCCTATTGGTCGTAGCGTGATGATATATAGCCTATAGCCTTCCTCGGTAAATGGGCTATCTAACACTGAAATAATTTTTCAAATCGGACCAGTAGTTCCCGAGATTAGCGCGTTCAAACAAACAAACAAACAAACAAACTCTTCAGCTTTATAATATTATTAGTATATAGTATAGATATAGATATGAGCTTGTAATAAAATCTTTTCTCTACACAAAAAAGCTCGATATTTGGGTACCTCATGAGCTCACCGAAAGAAACCTAATGGACCGTGTACCCATTTGTGATTCTTGAAGCCAAAGAGATTTTATTACAAGTACATACATACTATAATGCGAAAAGACATTTTCCCTGACCTAATATACGGGCAACGATAGTTGAAAATATGGGTTCTCATAGGCTACTGTTAAAAAAATAATAATGTATGAAAGCTCGAATAGAACCGAATCAGCTGCCATTAAAACAGTGTGATGACAAATCCTCACAGACTATGTCTGATCTACTTGGCAAAAGGAAAATATCAACAACGGCAGAATATTTCAACTAAATGAATAGTCTGCGAAATACTAATCATATAGTGATGAAAGTAATTTATTTAAAGTATACTAGCTGAGCCGCGCAACTTCGCTTGCGTCACAAGAAAGAATGGGTCAAAAATTTTCACGTTTTTGTTACATTTTGTTTATTGCTACTCTGCTCCTATAGGTCGTAGCGTGATGATATATAGCCTATAGCCTTCCTCGATAAATGGGCTATCTAACACTGAAAGAATTTTTCAAATCGGACCAGTAGTTCCTGAGATTAGCGCGTTCAAACAAACAAACAAACAAACAAACTCTTCAGCTTTATAATCTATACTAATAATACTAATATTATAAAGCTGAAGAGTTTGTTTGTTTGTTTGTTTGTTTGATTGTTTGTTTGTTTGTTTGTTTGTTTGTTTGTTTGAACGCGCTAATCTCAGGAACTACTGGTCCGATTTGAAAAATTCTTTCAGTGTTAGATAGTCCATTTATCGAGGAAGGTTATAGGCTATATATCATCACGCTACTACCAGTAGGAACAGAGTACCAGTGAAAAATGTTACAAAAACGGGGAAAATTTTGACCCATTCTCTCTTATGTGAGTGTGAGTGTGCAAGCGAAGTTGCGCGGGTCAGCTATATTAGTATAGATTTCAACGTATGTTTGTCATTTCCATGCAGTTATTATGTGCTGTCAACAGCAATTGATGAACATTACCTATGTGTAATGTCCTGATAATTATATCCTTCTAGCCGATATTTCAGTTTACACACGGCCTGTATAACTGTTCAGAACTTTGTTTAAAATGTCCAAATGTTTGCACAATAATCAGGGACACTCTGTATTTTTATTTCAATTATCTTTCTTTATTTCTTAAACTTTTAAATGTATTTAAATTCGTTTTAATATTTTTAATCTACCACCGTTTCGGAAAAGCTGTTGCTAGTGAGGAGAAACGGAAAAATACTCACGGCTATTCCATCACTCTCATATTATAAAGCTGAGGAGTTTGTTTGTTTGTATGAACGCGCTAATCTCAGGAACTACTGGTTCGAATTGAAAAAATATGTTTGTGTTGAAGAGACCATTTATCAAGGAAGGCTTTAGGCTATAAATCATCACGCTACGACTAATAGGAGCAGAGTACCAGTGAAGAATGTTACAAAAACGGGGAAAATCAGGATCCATTTTCTCTTACGTGACGCAAGCGAAGATGCGCGGGTCAGCTAGTAACCAATATAATTTTTGAGAGGTCGGGCGCTGACTAGCATGGAGGTGTACAACTGTACATCTTCGACTTCCTTTCTCATGAGAAATACATGATAATAGAACTTCTTAATTATTCGGCTACAGAAATTTAATATAAGTACAAAGTTATATTTTATTTTTACTTTCCTTCATACCATTTACTAAAATATTATTATTCCTCTCTCTCCATGAATTAAAACAAATCATATTTTAAATTCCTTTCAAAAATCTTGCGAAGATTGTTTACACCATTACTTACAATAACCACGAAATATTTGACATTTAAACTGCATGTATGACATTATACGTTAATTTCTGACATAATGATGTATAAAGCATGACACAGACACTGAGTGGGAGCGAGTCAAACGTTTTCAAGGCGCGAATCGCGCTGTTTCGAAATCTTCACACAAAGCGCAAGGGTGGTTCGTGTGATCTATACCAGTGGCAGCGGTTGTAATACATACAGAAACCGCGCGGTTTTGGAAATAAGGATTGCTACACACATATTCGGTTCGGAATTATTCGGCAAAGCCAGGCGGCAAAGACTTGCCAAACATGGATGTTCGGGAAAAAAAATGCCGCTCGACATCGCTGCGCAAGAACTCCCCGATCAGCACAAGCCGAACAAGTGCAGTAAATGCTGCGAGTCAATATAGAACGTGCCAAAGCGACTATGTGTAGCAAGCCTAACGGGCAACGAGCTCCCGTGTAATATCTAACACGATTTGTATGTGTGGTCCTCCATATAACAATTTGGGTTTAAACTCGCCGTTCTCGCTCCGACCCGCGCCCGTCCCGCAACCGCTCTGTGTGTTGCACTTAAACGACCATCACTCACGTGCAAGCATAATTTAGTATTTATGCGTTCTTGACCTACAAAACTTAAAGCCTGCGCTGTGCACATTACCTTAAAATTTTAAGATGATTCAGAGATTTATGACTGCAATTACATTCGTGATGCTAATACTTATGACTGTTAATAGACAAGTGCAAATAAATGCAACTCGGACGAAGTTGCGTTTGTCAGTAAGTAATTAATAATTCTATGTATCCAAAACTAGCTACCCGCGCCACTTCGCTTGCGTCACATAAGAGAGAATGGGTGACAATTTTCCCCGTTTTTATAACATTTTTTACTGGTACTCTGCTCCTATTGGTCATAGCGCGATGATATATAGCCTATAACCTTCCTCGATAAATGGGCTATCTAACACTGAAAGAATTTTTCAAATCAGACCAGTAGTTTCTGAGATTAGCGCGTTCAAACAAACAAACAAACAAACTCTTCAGCTTTATAATATTATAAGTATAGATAAAATAGCTCTGTAAATTAGGCCACCGTCAACGGTATAAGTCATTGATTTTAAAAATTTCAATTCGGTCGCTGATAAATAAAGCTTTTTGTAAACCTTCCACAACCGCGAATCTTGATAACCAAGCTCTCCACAAAATTGTTTGACAATTAGAACACTTAACCAAAAAATTTTCAGCAGTTTTACTACGTATCTCCTCCTATACCAACAAACTAAAAGCTATAGTACATTTAACCATCATTTTTCAACAAAACCATCGCAAGCAAACTAGTAGGTCTTTCAAATGGTCAGAAACTATTAAATTTATGAAATCAACTGTTTATTATCACTTGAAAGGCTAAGATTATTCTCGAAGCTCGAAACTGTCTTTCATTTCCACAAAAAAAACGAAATAACTTTCCGATAAACCCACTATATGTATTTACTTAATCAAAGAGAGTTTATAAAACGTCTCAATCAGTTTAGATGGCCGTCGTCGACATGTCCTCAGTAAGTTGTATCGACAGAGTAATCCGAGTTGAACATGCCTGAACATGTTCGTGCGGACTAAGACACCTGATCACAGCAAGTCGCGTGACTCCGTACCTTTATAGAGATATCAGTGTATTGGCTAATGGTGTAAGTTGTGAGAGAATAGCGTATTGTTTGACGTTAAATATCTCAACATAAAATATTATACTCGCGTATTTTTAAAGCTAATCTTCAATCAAAACATTCTTAATAAAACAACTTGAACAACTGTGTTGAGATGATTGCCAAAAAATGCAAAAATGAGTTTAGTAAGCGCGCGAGCAATCTCATTTTAGTGACGTGAATTGTCCTTCAAGTTATAAACTGTCTCATACTGGTGCCTATCAATGTCCGAAATGCTATTCTCTGCAGTCAGTACTATCGAATATTGAAGGTTTGACACTGCAAAATTGTGCAATATTAGTTGATGCGGCGCCCGCTCAGGGCGCTGATAAACTTGACATACAAAATTTCTAGATCTCTCTTGATTTCCGGTTGTCGATAGTCGAAAATGGCAGAGAATCGCGTTACCGTTCGCGTTTTTTGCGTAAAATATAGGTTTAAAGCCAAATAACGATGTTGTTTACAACGTTATTTAGAAAAAGGTTGCTAAAATCGCTAACTCTTACCACCTAAGCCACGAACCAAATCGGCCGTGATGCGCGCTCATTAAATACAGAAAGAGGCAATTCCGACATCCGATGTGCGCAATTTCGGACGCACGGTTGTATTAGACGAATTGAAATCTTATGGCTTTATTTAAAACGAATAACTTCTTTATCATGACTCCCAGAATGGCCCATGCGTAGATAATGTTTGCACTTCTATATTAACTTAAACTTTAGTTTTGTATTTTTACATGCATGCACAATATCATGTTTTTTTATATCTGAAGGCATTGGCAGAAATGAATGAAATGCACATACGTTTTTCCATTTTACAACTTTAACTTTTATATTAGGGCGAGAGCCTATTGCCATATTATACTAAGCTCCTTACCAAACTTCGGACTACTATTGAGAAAATATTGTAGAGTAAAACGTCACTCCAGGGTCCTATTAATCATCCGGACCGGATATTTAAGCCATGTCAAAAATCTTTCGGCGGCTTGAACAACTTTGACACTAGGATGACCATTGACCATACTATTAATAAATGAAGTGAAGAAACATCCACAGCCAGTTTTCTCAGCTATCCAATTTTATTTGTAACTCCTATACTTAGAGTATCTACTTAGTAATTAAACTTAAATAGATTTTTCAGGTAAAATTTCTTCCAATATCATTGGTGGTCAAAATCTCATACATTAGCATACCTAATCATCCGCTGTTCCATGTAATTTGATTGCATCTCATGCCCCATCAGAACTTGGACTAAATTAACTATTATTACGCTCACCGATTTGTTTAATAATCAGTCTGGTAATACCAAATTGCTATTGATAAGGTGGCGAATAAAAGTGTAAGAAAAATATCCATAGAAAACTTTAAAAAAGAGCTTAACTTTGTCACTTTATGGCCAATGAACCAATTAAGAAATAAATTGAAAGGTAAAGAACTAGGATGTATAATAATTTAGGGTATATTTTTTTAAAAATCTACTCGCGAACCTAAACAGCCGAAGCCGCGTGGATCCAAACATATGTAAATTTTAAGCCTTAACAAAAATCCGGGACAAGTGTGTATTGCGCTTTATAAATAGAAGTAAATAAAATCTTGTTGCTAGGTTGATATCTTTCTAGTCGGAAGAATAAGTTTATTTGACTAATTTAGTTTTTGACTAATTTAGTTTTCGGATGCACGATTTTTTTAAATTATGATGATTACTCTATAGTTTTAATACTTTACCTGAGCTTTTGAAGGCTAAGAGTGTGAAAAAAAGCAATAAAATAACAGGCGATTTCATAACATTTACCTACTGTTAACTACCAAACAAAAACGAAATTCATTAAACAGCTCGAACAGTTGGCATCACATTAGGGTGCTTCCTCAATAACGCTGCAGCTATCAATCAGGCACGCGGCTGGCCGGGCTCCAAACCAATAGGTCGACGACGCGATTGCCTGTCTACCTTTGTTAGAATTAGACGGCACACATACCTCGCCGGTACTAGTAGTACGATTGTAGTGGAAAATTTGTGTAAGACGCGAACAAAACAAGGGTTAACTGAAACCCGAAACTGCGTTAAACGGACGCCCGCAACGGGTACTCAATGTGTGAACATGTATGTGCACAGGGACGGTTTCCGTGGGACCGCAATGGTGCCCGTCGCGGGGAAGGATAGTTAGTTCTAAGCGCTGGGGGACACTGCGCGTCCCCCGCGCGGGCCTCCATAGCATTAGAGCTTGCGACTCTTGCCCGTGCGGGTCTTCGCAACGGAGCACATTTGTGTACCGCGCGGGTGTTCGTTTACGCAGATTCAGTCCTAAGTGTCATTATATGTAGCGAACGATATACAAATACAACGGACGAGTGAGAATCCTGGTCCACGAAGCGATGCGTCATGGATCAGCGATTCCTGTGATCCGCCATCTTGGATCTTGGACTGTGCATCATATTATATTATTTCAAGGTCCGCATCGCACTTGCAAAATATGTAAAACATCTGTGATGTATTGACAGCCTCTGTGGGGACATCGTGGCAGCGTCTGCTGATTACGAGGTCTCTGGTTCAATTCCTTGGTCGAGTAACGTGCTTTTGTGCAATATTATGTACGTATGAAAATCTGTCGCATTCCTGACATCAAGACGAAAGTATTTGAACGAGACCATTTGTACCGATCACGTTGTTTTGTACGATACTAAACACGATTGATTTCAAATCAACTTAATACAGTTCTAATATCATCGACACGGGTGATTAATCAACTGTATTTAGTTTAAACGCGTGGGGCATGCAGTGGCATGCCGTGGCATGCTAACGGCATACGACGAGACAGACGTACCACATACTTGTACTGTGCCAGCGTCTAGACTATAGGCCGACAGACTGTATCGGCGAAAACAGGGCAAATACCTCGTATATTGACATATAACGAAATAAAATATGTAGTTTGATTTTCTATTCACAAAACGCCACTTTGTCGTTATTTTGGCCCATGAGTCACCGTGCAGGCTACAACGGAAAGCTAAAAAGGAGGCCTTTGCCCAGCAACGGGGCAATACATAACGCCTGTTATACCGAAAGGTATAGGCGGAGTTTTAATAAATCCACATTTAGCTTAAACAAAACATTACCATGTCATCAACATAATAATATAAAAAGTTTTGCATTTTTAACAATATCCTAATATTATATCTATATCTCTGAAATAAGATCAAATCACCAGCTTGAACAAATGAAAGAAAGAAAATCGAAATCGGTTAACACAGTAAAAAACAAAGTAAAGAACCCAAAAAATACGAAAAATCGAATTTTTAATGCCAATAAAAAGAGAACAAGCTGAGAAAAAACACACGTCAATTACACGCAATAACTACAGAATTAAGACAAAAACGTTTAAAATAAAAAAGAAAAAAGATCTTCATCGTAAAAAGTCTGAAATGTGCAGACTACCCACGTCGTTTGTTGAAACGGTTACGGGAAACGATAAATCGGACTAAAGCGCATGCGCGCGTGTAAAATAAGCAGTAATGATCAGGCAATTAATGGAACACATCAACGACTTTTAGTACAAGTACACAAATTTTTTTAGGCAAAATTGAATTGAGACTTTACTTAAATTACCCTTCTGTTTTTTGGAAAAAAGTAGCCTGGTGTTAAAATCATTTGTTATCCCGTATTGTCCCTCTGCTGGGCAAAGTCCCCCCCCCATTCCCCCCATATTTTCCAATCATTCCTACCTCTTGTTATGCGTGCAATGATCCTTCCTTTTGCAAAAAAACTGAACGGTGAAGGAAAACATCGTGAGAAAACCTTGCATGCCTAAAATTTGTTTAATACATTTATTGAGGGCATGCAAAGTCCCCAACCCGCACTTGGCCAGCGTGGTGGACTCAAGGCTTAACCAACAAAGTGAACAAAGTCGCGCTGAAGTTAGTTACTTTTTTAAACAGCTGTCGTAAACAGGACGCGTCTGTCATTTAAACGCTTCGAACTATGACAAATAACATACTAATTAAGATAAAAATCAATTACGTACATTGCAAACAAATTAACTAAATACGTTTTTTCCTTTGCTTCACCGAAGGACTTTAACATATTTTAATTGATTGCAACCGGCACTAACTTTGTACAGACATGCTGAAGAAAATTACGGTGACCCATCTTTGAACTTACCGCGTCTTAGGTGTTTGACTTACTAGCAGTCATAACCCATTGTTCTAGGTCCGTTATTATATAAGAGTGATAATAAGAGAATACAAAGTTCATTCGGACCAGAGATAGTTATAATCCAGTTTTGTTTTATCGAAATCCGTTTATTTGTCTGTTCTGTGTTTTCGTTTAAAAAAGGCTGAACCATTTTTGATAATTGCCAGGGTATCTGTATCCTGAGGTTTAATGTAGGTACTTTTTGTATGTCATCGGAGCCGCGGGTATAAGCAATTATAAATTATAATTTCTCTAGGAATCCGATAACAATAACAACCCACTTTGAAAAACAAAATAATAATGCAGTCCAGTTTTAAAACTGTTAAAGTCACTATACATATTAAATTAAAAATATTGATGGCCAAGAAACCGGTATATTTGATATTTATTTATATGCAACTTATTATTATTGTAATTTCGTTGAGTAATAAAAACAAGGATTTGTTTACGAGTATAAATATCGAGAATTCGTACACAATTATTAAAACTAGCTTATGCGTTTCAACCGCCGAAAAATGCCTATTCTTTGAATACAATCAATGACCCCAACAAATTTTGTCATCGGTATCCCCTGTTCCGAGAGAAGATTATTGCCCAGCAGTGGGACATTAATGGATTAAATTTATTTATTATTTGTTTAGTTCAACCATTTCACGAGAATACGGACAAACAAACAAACACTCTCCACTTAATTATCAAGCAAGAAAAGAAACTTCTGGTTACAGCTTATTGGATACAAGAGAAGTACATAATTACTAACATTCAACTTAGCCATTTAGTAACCGAGTAGCTTGTACTACATTTTGCAGTTTCTATTCCACTTTTTTCCTCAACTTAACTTGCATCCGGTAAGTTAACAAACAACGACAACTTACAAGTATAATTAGGAACAAAAATGCAACAAAAAAACGTAAAAATTCAAGTATTTCTACCTAAGCACTTTTACATGCACGACCTAATTCCATAGTATAACGGTTGCAGGTTATAAACCGGATAAAGCATGCAACACGTATTTCTAGTTACGGAAAAAAACCGTATTTTTTCGCCGCATCCCGACGAAAAACCGCACACGAAAAATTCGTTTTTGTTACACAATTTGTTTGGACAGGAAAAAGGGTGTTAATTGCTTTGAAAATTTCATAGCTTTTGCGCACTTCATGTTGCGGATTTTTAGTTTTTTGGTGCACGGCTGAATCGCAAATTGTCATTTTTTGCAGAGCTAACTATAATATTAAAAATTGTGTTTTACCTACAAACATGAATAACTATAGTAGCTAGATCAACTTTAGGTTAATTTTATTTCAAAATAGTTTTACGATATTATTTAGTGGCAAATCGTTACCTCGAAAGAGCCCAAGGCAATATGCCAAAGACTTTTTGGAGCTATGCGAGTATTAGACACAATTCTTCTTTTGGCAAAAGAAATAGCGACGATAATATATCTGACGCTATTTTATAAGTCACGCATATGAGTCCAATAAAACAACATGCAAAGCCACCAAATGAAACGAAGATATCAATGGGATAGTCAGTTTAAACTTGAAAAAATTGTAGGCCGTTAATATCTCACTGCTGGGCAAGGGTTTTCTCCCAAAAGAGGGACAGGTTAAGCCTCGATTCTACCATGCTGGCCAAGTGCAGCTTGGGGACTTTGCATGCCCTGCCCTATAAAAACGATTAAACATATTTTTAGGCATGCAAGTTTACATCACGATATTTCTTTCACCATTAAAGCAAACTTAAATTTAAAAAAAAACCTTTCAAAAGTTATTATACACGTTTAAGTTAAGGGTATTCACGTGAACATGACCGGTATTAGACACAGGTGAGTGTTGAGTTACAAACAGCCCTGTGAACTAATGCGAGTGTTCGAGTGTAAGTGTTATGTGTGGTCTTGACGCCCTGGAAGGTCAAATTGAGGGGGATAAGGTTTAAAGGATAAGGGACGAGCGGACTTGTAAGAAACAGAACTTCATTTTACTTTTACTTCTAACTCAATATTGATATTTTTAAGTATTTTACGCGGTTATGGTTCAAGGCGATTTATGTAATTGATAAAATGATAAAACTGACAACGGACACGAAATACAACCAGACTGAACCTGAAAATAAAAAAACAATGGTTTCGATTTCGAAGATCGTTTAATACTAGCGCTTTTTCAAATGACTAGCTAAAAATCACTCATTATTTTAAAACACACGTTATATTTTTGGTAGATAAAGTGAAACGACCTTCACCTTGTAACCAAAGTTCAGTAAATGTTCGGTACTATACCGCTTTTCTTCTATCACTTGGACCTCCAAGAATTTTTACGAGTTACGGCTTCAAGTCACCGGCGAAAGAACAATGTGATATTAAACAAAAATCATTATCGTGAACCTCTGTGGTGTTCGGTTGATGGACGAACAATGAGTTTTTGGATAAAGACACTACCACTGGAACACTCATTGACAAATATTTAACATGCACTTTTAAGGATAAACAGATTTATTGATGGCCGAACTGAAATACTTCTTAATTGTAAGACACGCTTAAGTCTCGTCTCGTACCATCACTGTTATTTTGACGTGTTGTAGCAAATGATATTACTTTGAGCATTACTTAACATTGAGTGCCGTTTATGTATTTGGTCGAAAAAGTTCAAAGAATAAAATATTGTCTTTTGTATGTAGGACAAACACAACATTCATAGTCATAATATAAATGCATTTGTCCGGTACGCTTTCGGTTTAAATTAGGTAAAACTGCCTAATTTAAAATATTGACTACTTATTTCTTCATTTATCAACCTAAAAGTGTTAAAATTGTCCTCCAATGGAGGCCTGACAGCTTAGTAGAGAATAAGAGATAATTATGCAAAATTAAAAATTTGGAACACAATAAACTACTACTGTTTGCTATGGCTATTTTTTGACATACACTTAAATCTCAATAAAATTGTAGACCAATCGTGAAATATTCTTCAGGGGTACATAATCTTTAACTCAAAGCATTGTGTAAGCAAATAATAAATTTGATGTGATACGATCAGTCAGCGATGACAGAATAGGGATTCCATGTATTCAGTATTTATGGTCACGTTTATAAGTGCCTATTGTTGGATATGCCTGCCTTCTTATAAAGATTACACTTGGAAGTCGGTCATGTTTTTCCTTTTAAGGTTTTGATTTAGTTACTCGTTTTACATCTGATTGCCCGTATTGAATTGTGAAGACAAATGTGTACTGGCTTCTGCGACTTTATACGCGTTTTAACATTATGTGTGTTATTAATATGTAGTAACAATAAATCTTTATTCATTTAAATAATTTATTTTTAAACTGAAACATTACGGTCTCACTGCTGGGCAAGGGTACAATTCAAGAAAAGCCTTTAGTGATCCACACCGACTGGAGATTTTATATATCTACAAAAACAAATTCTCAAGCATACAAGGGTCCATCGCGTTGCCGTTATAACAAGACATTACTATAACATAACTTGAAAACGAATTTGCACGTACTCGCGAAAACTTCCTAAACTACTAGCAGTTTTATATATTTTGCATATATTTTCGTTTTTACTTCGAAGCGAGATTTTAGTGAGTAACAAAAGTAGGGGTGAACAGACAAAAGGCGATAATTTAACGAAACCGAGAAATCAGTTTTTACGTTTAACAGGAAAGGGTTATGACGTCACAAAAAACTATATTTTATGGCGAAATACTCGAAGCTGATTGGTTGTTGGATTAATATATTGTGTTTCTGTTAATATTGTATTTTTACTTTTTATAGCAAGTTTTTGTAATGGACAAGAAAAGATGATTTTGAAGTTTATTGCCTTCCTGACATGTCTGATTTTATTTTTGAAGAGCTTGTTAGAGTTTTGTTCAATCGTCTGAAGTTTTATATGAAGTGTATGTTCTTTAACTAGTAAGGGAGTGAATAGAAATATAATAACAAGTAGGTGTGTACCTGAAATATTTTACGTGTTTTGTTTCAATATAACAAGTCTTTTTTTTGAGCATACGTTACCGATTTGAAGTGTTATAATTCTGCAAATTAAATCATTCTTCTTGTAGTATTTACCTGAAAGAGACAAAAAACCAAAATGAGTACAAGTATAATAAAATACACGCAAAAACGTAATATTAAAGGTAAAAAGCACAGACAACAATTTTTCAATTGCAACTTTCGTCAGACACACGTTAGCGAAAATCGACATAAAAAAGCGACAACCTAACAAAGGGGGAGCGAAAAAATCGAAACAAACGCCACGGATATTCGATACGAAAGCCGACGTCGGCGTTTCGAACAAAAAAATATAAAAGACGAATTTTCGGCTAACGACTTCGGAGAGTCGAAAAAATCAACAATCCTAAGTGTGACGGTGGTGGAATTAAAATAAGTATGTAAGTACAGTTAGCAACGAAAACCTCTGTCAAATCCTGGTGCAAGGGTGCTTTTCCACCAGAGATGTGCTATGTAGCTAAGGTACGAGGATGTAATAGCTAAGCTGTGAAACTATGTGACCACTGACACTAAGCTAGCTATGTAGCGGCGCGAGTAACATGTGCTATGAAGATGAGCCGCAACACAGTAGCTCCACGGAAAAGATCCGAAGTTCGAGCACACATCCATAGCACGCATCCTAACATATAAAAAAATAGGTATCTTAGTTCAATCCGTTCCCACCAGTGCTAAGCTATGTTCATCAACGAATACGCGTAGCATATCTTTTGTGGAAAGGCATACTCGTACTCTTAAGTACGTAGTTGCTTCACTACAAATAAAAAAAGAAAGACGGAGATCTGTATTTCGTAGGTATCTACTATTAAATTCTACTAGATAATAATGATGACTTTTTCGTTATAAAGGTCACATTATTATTATGATAATACCATTCTAGTTTAGTTACAAAAATAGATACAGTTATCCGACGGTATTAAACATTAGATTGGTTCAGCAACTTTTGCTGCTAACGCTACATGTACACACACATCACCATGGTGTGTGTATATATAGTGTGTGGTCGTGTTTGTCTTAACGTGTTCTCGGAAACTGTGTCTGTGTCACGCATCAAGATAGGCGAGACGATTTTTAAGATTGCGATTTTCGATTAATCGATTCGAAAGCGAATTCGCATCACTAAAGTCACTTTTATTGAATTAGGGCTGGTAAAATTAAATGAAAAATTGTGGTAGTACGTGCTTAAAAATTATTTACGTTTAGTTTTGAATGTCAAAGCCAAGTTAAGAATTAATTTCAATTTATTTAATTTTAAAAGCTTAATTATCTACGTTGGTAGAATAAAATGTTCTATACAAATTAAATAGTAATAGAACTTGTAATTTATACTAAGTTGTTTTAAGTAATAATCATGCAAATTTAAATAATGGTCGAGATAAAATTACAGTACTTTATAACATTGTATAACTATAATAAGATACTGAGACAGCACACGAGCATCTTTGTACCAAGGAATTCTAAGCCAAGCCAAAATACTAAACAAAACCAAGAAAATAAACGGAAAAGGAAACTCCCATGTTAATTATAACTTTGTACTAACTCTCATTACTATAATTCGTTCCCGAATCTTTTTTTGCTGAACCGACAAACGGGTGTGGAAACTAAATTCTTTTCCCTAGAAGATAATTCAGCAGATTGGTGCAATCTTTTTGGCAGTTCTACACCACTTGGCCGTAATGACCCTAGACGCGTTTCACGGTTGTTTACTTCAGTTTCCAAGCTAACTTTGTTACCAAACTTTTCTACTTACATTATGGTTTAATTTATCTGACGTTGGCAACCCTAGTCCCTTGAGAGGGATGTGTTACAATCGATTATCGACTCTATTGTTGTAGAGTGACGGTTGATGTTTACTTGTAGCAAGTTGGTCGTGTTTATGCAATAAAATGAAATTAATTATTCCCATCGATATGGATGATGTTATTAAATAATGAAGCAACGTGTAATATTGTAATTGACTTGAAGCGATGTTACTCTCAGAGGTAATGTTAATATAGGTTTAAGTAATGAAATATTATTTTAAATGTGATGGCTTTACATCAACTTATTAAAGTTTTTCAATTAACGTTCTCGGGCATCAGAACTTCTAGAAGAAAGAACGTATTTCTAAAAATACTTTTTTCAATTGTAATATGTAGGAAGTCGCGACTGTTTTAATTTTGTTACTGTAGTTTGATTATTCATTTTAGAAGATTAATAACTTGATTATACAAATACAAAAGCGAAGTTAATGCCAGGGGCATCTACCAGTCTACGTTCCAGTTACAAGTGACGCAGGAAAACTGTATTATAGAAGTAGGAAGTGAGACAATAATAGTTACTTTAAAGAAATCTTTACTAATATTTGAATCTTATTTACTCGACATCATTCGACTTTAAGTAAACAACTGAAACATAAACAAAACAAAATATAAAGACCTACACCAATAATATAAATTATGTATACTCTACATTAATATATTTTTAATGTTAGTAAGTTTGTAACGATTTCGATCAATTCTACCCCCAAGGGATAAAATAGGGGATGAAAGTTTGTATAAAAAATCTGTCCTAAGTCGCAAATCAAACGGACGAAATCGCGGGCAAAAGCTAGTAAAATATAAAAGTACATACAAATGGGAAATGCGAATAGCAAAAGGAACGGATTGATAATATTGCCTTTTATTTGATCACGATGTTGTTGAAGAATTTCAATTTGAAATTGTTGAATATACCGAGATTACGAGGAAGTAATGAAATAGGAAATGATTTTATACGCCTTTTGTTATTTACGTGAGTTCGGGATGTATGGGATATATTTTAATGTATTTGCTTCAAAAGATAAATATTGTGGAGTATTTTGTAGACTTTCTTATTTTAGATTCTCATTGGGTCCTTCCGAACTGGTGGTAATTTCATTCTCTGTATCATTGACTAACATAAGTGTCAGCATTTAACCTATATGAATAAATGATTTGATTTTGATGTCATAATAATCATTCATTGGCTTAGCCTTTCTTCCAAGTATGTTAGAATCGGCTTCCTTTATAATATACGATTTTAATCAATAAATTATAAAGTAAAGGTGGAGGTAAACGTTGTGATGAAACCTTGCATGCCGTGTTCTTGAAATAATGCAGGCAATGCAGAAGGTTGCCGAATCAAAGGTTTTCTCCCTCATTCCGGGAGGAGACCTTTGCCCAGCAGTGGGACAGTAACTGGTTAACTTATTTTAAAACAAAATTCTAATTGGGTTCTGCGATTTCGTTCGAATAGATTTCTTTTCGATTTGTCCTGACCCACGATTCAAACCTAGGAAGTGCACAGCAGTCGCATACACTACCGCTTTACTATTAGGTCGGGGAAAAACCTGTAATAAAAAAAATATTTTCCCTACACAAAAAAGCTCGATATTTGGGTACCTCACGAGATCACTGAAAGAAAAATGAACCGTGTACTCATTTGTGATTCTGGAAGCCAAAGAGATTTTATTACAAGTTCATACATACTATAATGCGAAAAGACTTTTTCCCCGACCTAATATATCAAGCTACTGGTTATTTCAAGGTTACACGTACGCATCAATACAGATCAGATGTTGTTTGCAGATGTCTGCACCGATATGATTTACATAATAATAATGAATAAATAAACGAACTCTCAAGCCGGATGCAGATTCTAATTAATAAGGTCAATGCAGTTTTTTAATTATTTTGATTTAAATTCTGTATTGGAGTTTTTGTATCGTCTACTTAATAGGCAGTAGAATAATAATTAGCTGCTAAGCAGAATAATGTTTATTACTCGTTCAATCAAAACTAACTTTTTTTAAAGATAACTCCCGCGCTATTAATTGCTCTTGTGTCGCGAGTTCTTTTACAAACATACAAACAGCGGACACAATGTACAACCAGACCCAATACAGTTATTTGTGAATGGAGTAATGCTCAAAAACCACTTCAATTCTTTTTACGTTAATGTAACCTATGTGCTTAATGATCCTACCATACGGGCGAGTTCGTGAGTCGTAGAAGCTAGTACAAAAATATTAGGTCGGGGAAAAAGTCTTTTCGCATTATAGTATGTATGAACTTGTAATAAAATCTCTTTGGCTTCAAGAATCACAAATGAGTACACGATTCATTAGGTTTCTTTCAGTGAGCTCGTGAGGTACCCAAATATCGAGCTTTTTTCTGTAGAGAAAAGATTTTATTACAAGTTCATACATAGATACTATAATGCGAAAAGACTTTTTCCCCGACCTAATAAAAGCCTATCATTATATAAGTAAGTAACAGACCTAATTCAATTTCTCTGTAACTAAACGCAACGCCAAATACAATCACGTATCGATTTGCGAGCCTGCGCAATCGAGAAGACTCGACAAAAAGATCGATTCGAACTAAACGAGAATCGACTAATTGCCGCCAGACAAATTAATCGAATTATGAGTGTTGTACGAATAGTTCGCGGGACATCGAGTGGAGTGGAGTCGAAATGATTTTTTTTACTTTTTGGCTGTTGGTCGTCGATTTTGTAAAGTTTCAAGTGTATTTGTAAATAAAGTTCCAGTTTTTATGTAAAAGGAAGTAGTCTAATAATGCTTAATTAAACGTACAAACGATTGATTAGTTTATGTACTTCTGTGTATAACAAAGATTAAAGCCAACTTTAACTTTAATATCAATTGTATTTTTATAAAAAAAATACTGGCTTCTGCCTGCGACTTCAAACGCAATATTACACGCTTTATACGCATACGAAAAGAGTTCTTGAGGTAAAAATTATTGAATTTTTATAAAAAATCCTTCAGTAGAATAAGTGACAAACAATTATCAAAAACTTTAAATCGCATTTTCATTAGTGTTATTAATTTAACTATTGCTATTAGTCAACAAACGAGACAAGCCATTAAATATACCGTAACACTATATTTCTAAAACTACAATAACATCAAAGCCTCAAAGGTTGTATCCTTAACAAACGGCTAATAAAATAATAGGCGGTATTCCCACAATTCGGATATATTAGACAAACGGACCCAAATCCTCATTATCCTGTGTTCCTCAACCAACCTATGTCAATATAAAGACAGCTGTTAATTCCTTAGTAATTACACAACGTTTAGTAAACATTCAAACGTTTGCGGAAATTGATATGTTATTATTGTTTATGCGAGCTTCTGTTACTCATTTTATGAGTGTCAAATCAAATGGAGTAAAAATAATCAATTTTTTATTAGAATGATCGTAATTTTTAAGTTTTCTTTTCTTTTCTTTACGTGTTTAACTTGTGTCTGAACAATATAGTGTTAAATTACCAATCAAAACATCACGTAACAATTTCCAAAAAAAAATCAAAGACCATAATGGTCTCCAATTTCAATCAAATTTTCCAAACCAATAATTTATTAATATTTGAAGTAACACAATCCAACAGAAATAGCCAATTGCTTTTATTAAACTCGATCAAACGAACGAAATTAATTTAATTAAAAACAAACGATACTCTTGTCTGAATCCTGATTCCCGTTGAAACTCTCTGGCCGCCATTTTGATGTGGGCAAAAACATAACGAACATTTCTAAAGAAATTCGCGGTCCTTCGTTTTGTCAGCGGGCTTGAAAAAATGCTAAAAGGTTCTCCTTTGTCGGTGTAAACATATATTTATGGCAACCTTTTGAACGATACAACAACATTAATCGTTCATAAAATTTGTCATCCAACCATAATGGAGGGTATAAAAACAAAGCTTTCGAAAAATTCCGACCTTCAGTCGTTAGCAAACTTGATACAAAAAACTTAAAGGGCGTATCGGATGACCCTTATCGAGAGCGACGCTAATATTTTTAAACGTTATTTATAGAGAACTTTTAAATTTGCAGCCGAACAATAGAAAATTAATTTACAAAAAGAAGTATTTCCGAAATTCCCGCGAAAAGTTCGCGGCAGCCATTTGTTGGCGCGCGGGAACATGGCGTCCGGAGAAATGCGCGAGCCTACGTTTTGTTAACAAAGAAGTTGGAAGAAAAAAATACTAAAGGGCGTATCGGTTGACCCTTATCGGAGAAGGCGTCTCATTGTCGTGAGTAGGTCGTGGTAGTTTTTTGACCAGCTTTCAAAGAGAAATGTGTGATTTTTTTGTGAATTCGCAATGTGTGTGATTCGTTTTGTTTCTGCTTTTAATATCGCTTCGTTACCATAAAGCTGGGGTTTTATGTTTTTGTTTTAAGTGTTTTGTTTATGTGCCGTTCCGACTGTAATAATATATATTATTTGAAAATATTACCATATTATCATTAGCATTAGGTATTACGAGTTGCATGTTATAGAGTACGATACATATTTCTTATGATTGTTCTAAAGCATATTCAGTTCAATGGAGCTCTGTTAATATTTAGTTATGTAGGGTTATAGTTCATACCTTCTTTGAGCTACTTAAGTGCTAAAATTACCGCATCTCTCTAAAACGCATATCACTAATTTTCCTCAGAGTACAGTATAATGCTACTGATCTCTTTTGAAAATGGGTAGTGTTAACAATGTTTGATCCACCGGTCGAGACATATGCTGATCTTACACTGTACGGCCAATGAACATAATTTTTTTTTTTTTTTTTTTTAAAAGACAACTCCCGCTCTAAGAATTGCTCTTGTGCCGCGGGGACTTTTACAAACATACAAACAACGGACACAAAGCACAACCAGACCCGAAGCAATTATTTGTGGATCGCACAAATAATTGCTCCGTGTGGGAATCGAACCCACGACCTCCCGTTGCAGTGGTATCGGTGTGGCGACCTAAACCACTGCGCCACGGAGTCAGTCAGTCAATTATTTTAATAGTCTGCTTTAAAAGGCCAAATTGAATGCTTTCTTCGTTTTATCCATCCTACTAATCTTACAAATACAAATGTTTGTGAGGTGTCTGCACTATAAATAATAATTAGTGGTCAACGTACAGTCAAGACATGTCAAAAGCCTTTGATGCGGTTTAATGATTTTTATTTTAACTGACAAGAACCGGTACCAGCTCTTTACGTACACTCCAAAGCACGGAAACACTCGCTTCAAATACTACTAAGCGCTCACCCATCTAAAGAATAACCGCGGAAGGGGGTGCTTAACCGACCGGTGATTAGCTATGAGATACTGGTAACTTTAAATGTATTATTTTATCGAAAACCTAAAATCACACAGTCCGTCCGTTTGGTCCATTTACTGAAGAAGTTTTTGTACGAAAAGGGATTGGGATAGACGGAAGCCGATTATTATCTCTGACCAAATCCTTGGTACAAAGAGAATCCAGACTTATTATAGGATTAATGTAAGTAAGGCATTATCTTGCGTCTTGTTTTATCTCATTTTATACAAAACTAGTTTTTCCCGCGACTTTTTCTATGAGAAGATTTCGTGAGGTAAAAAAATTTGTTAACCCAGGTTATTAACTATCTGTGTTCCGAATTTCATCGTTAGACGTTTATTAGTTTTAGCGTAATTAAGTAACATTAAATTAAAATATGCCAAAATTCTCACTTTGGCATTTATCTTATTAAGTACATATAAATTAATATACGCTCAAGGTCGCGGCTTCATCCACGTTCTTTTTTATTCTAAATTTGATACTTTGTCTGTTTTCCCGAAATTATAATCTATTAACCTTACTTCTTATACCAACATTTTATCAGCCGTTTTGATGCTAGTGCTAACAAAAAAACCAAAACAATATACAACGAGATTTAAAATAGTAGTCCATAAATCATATTTATTTTTCCGTTTATGACCATCTTTACCCGCAAATTAACCAACTATTCTAAATAGTAGTATTGCTATTTAACAACTCTCCATACTTGAATAGCCGTCAAATAGATTACAAGTAATATACCACACACAAGTCCCTACTCTGGGCGTAAACCTCAACTTTTTCCCTCCACACCCAACGCAATTTCCGGCCAGCGAAATGAAAATAAAAAAATATATAAAGTATTCACCATAATGTTACGCTTGGACTGGATAATTGAAACATGCTCTCATTTAACGTTACACTGAGACGAACAAGATTAGGGTAAGCAACTGTCACTAAGGCTTGCCTTTAGATGGGTGACCGATTTGAACTAAACGGCTTCTTTATGAAGGATGAGGAGATAGTCTTTAATTAGCAGAACAATAAAATCACTGTAAGAGTAAGTCAATGTTCATAATTTCAACACACATATTAACCACAAAAAAACTTCACTTTCTTTTACTCTCGTAAAAATATCCATCACCATTCACCCACTTCGCAATACTAATCATTCAACCCTTGAAACGTCCGAAAAAGTTGCATGTTCTTTAGGGATAATAAATCCCACGGCATAGTACGAAGGGAGCCACTCACATTTCAATATGAAAGGGAACAGGAAATTAGTTTCCAAGCACATGACTCCCATGAATGGCTCCCGCGATTTGTATCAATCGACCGCGATAAATATACTATCCATAAAAATAATCTCCACACAATATTGACCTCTAACTCAATAGACATAAAAGTCATTGTTGTCGGCAAAAACTGTTTTTGTAATGCAAATTTATGTTGGTAGGTGCGGGATGGGTTGGGCAACTTCAATGAAATATAATGACAGATTACTAATGTTTTATTGAAAAACCCATCATGCATGTAATGTACGGAACCGATTGGCGTTCCGTTACAATTGTTGAAATGTTATTTTACATACAACTCTCAATTTTGTAGCGATCAGGGATTAATTTAATTTTTATAATTTTAGTTTTTTTTATTTCGTACTTTTAAAGAGACTAAATTCTAAAGATAATATTTATTGAAGTTTTTCTTTATTTTATTATTCAAGCTACAAAAGATTGTGCTCCCCAGTCTTGGCTGAAAACCGGTTTTAGTCGGCGAAAGCAAATTATACAAAAGACGTCTCAAAAATGTTTAACTTTACAAAATTGTCTAGGCTAACAGGCACTCAACGTAAAAATAAATTAATCAAGATTTAAAAAGTTTATATGTACGTATTTATATGCACAATTACGTACGTAGTCCAATTTCGAATGTTTTCGGTGAATCAATAATTACCGATTCCATGAAGTCTACAAATGGGCTTTATATTAAAGAACTCTCAAATAATTACAGGCAGTAAGTAAGCAGCAAAACTAATAACACAATCATAATAAAAAAAAACGATTCCAAAAAGACAATAGTTAACTTCAGCGCTTAAAAAAGAACACTTCAAAGCAAAACCGGTAAACCGTAACAAATTAATCGTAAAACCGCAAATGGCATATACATCACTAATTAAACATGGCTACACGCAAATTAGGCTGTGTGCCGACACTGCCAACCGATTACCGATTATTCCGATTAACAATCGACACTCGATTCTCGCAACGCTTGTTAACTTGTCGTTTGTGAATGCGAAGCGAATTTTAAATAGCTATTACGATTTGGAAATATGTATTTTAATATTAACTATGGTTTAACATTTTTCTGTGATTTTCTCTTATTCAGATTGATAGATGAAAATGATATTTTGAACGACTTTAATATCAAAAATTTCCTTGATTAAAAATTTTAAAAAAATTGGATTTTCCGAATGTTTTTGTTTTGCATGTCCTCAACCCGCACTTGGCCAGCGTGGTGGACTCAAGGCCTTACCATTCCTACGTTTGGGAAGACAGCCTAGCCATGGGACAGTAAAAAAACAATGATTAATATATTTTGATGTGTAGATACATTGGAGCATTCACTTTCATACAGTTGCAAATTGCATATTAATCACACATTCCCGGTTCACAAACAAGCTTTTTAACCACAACCATTCAAATAAAAATTGCTTATAAATATTTAAATAAACTGTCACTATGACATATCAGTAACCCGTTTCGATGTATCGCGTTAAAAGAGCAATAAGAAAATCAATGAAGTAATTAATAATCCACACGCAATTTCCAAGACTTCAACATACGGGATATATTTAGTACAGGCGACCACGAAGGAAAAAATAGTAAAAATTGCACCACAGTACACAAGACATTGTCGACCTTATTACTTTAAAGATAGAGTTAGTTTTCTTTTGACATGTTCTCGAAAAGAATATGAAAAATATTCGAGTGGATACTGTGAGAATCCGCAGTATAGGCCGGTCTTATGAAGATTAAACGGTTTTAAATGTGCATAAAATTCTTGGTCCTACAATCTTATTATACCTTCTTTTCGCTCGAAGATGTACATTTTATTTTTAGCACTATTAAGTTTACCGTGTAAAGTAAAAGGGGCCGTCAATCATTTCTTATTTCGAAAATGATTAATGCGTGACAGTAGCTAGCCAGTATAAATTATTTTAATCATTATACAATGAAATATTTCAAGCCAGTATTCTCTACAATTACTACTATTATAGTATTGAGCATCGAGAGTTTGACATTCAAAATGTACTGAAAAATAGTTCCTACTACGCCCGTTAGAGGCGCTGGTCAGATTTTTTACGAAATTTTTTTACAACTAGCCGCCACTCGGAAGGTGTTTTTGCTTGATTTTCGATAGTGATTCGAGAATTCCATATCATGAAATAGCTAGACTTTTTGTAAAAGACTAACAAAAATCCAGGCAAACTTTTGTATTTGTATTATTAGTATGATGATTGTATTCGGTAAAACCAACAACAATCAACCAATTCAGTAATCTAATGAATCTATCAAAACGAAATTGCCTTGTAAATTTTCCAATTAATTATCGTATTAGTATTGTAGTAATTAGTACGCACAGGTTTTGCAATTAGATCAAATATGGTCAAATTCAAATTGATTTTGGTTATTGGAAAATGAGTATGATTAGTTGTGATACTGTTGCAATTTAGCCTGTTATTGTCCCATTATTGTGCACGAGTTTATTTTCAGTATCTTTATGAGCCTTGAGTCGACCACGCTGGTTAAGTGTAGATCAGAAAATTTGCATACCTTCAAGAACAGTTTATAAATCTTTTCACAGTGTTTGTCTCTTTACAACTAGTAGGTAGGTACCCCATTGCGGTCCCGCTGCTGGGCAAGAGTCTCCTCCCAAATCAAGGGAGGGGTTAGGCCTTGAGTCCACCACGCTGCCCAAGTGCGGGTTCATGCCCTTAATAATTAAACAAGTTTTTAGGCATACGAATAAAAATTGCGTTATGACAGCGGACTACACACATGCGTACGACGATTCCTAAAAGTAAAGCAAAACTGCAGGCAACTTACGGATAACCGTGGCAGGTTCATTAACTAATCGTATAGTTAATCTGTAGCGCAATCAATTAATAAAATGGCTACTAGTCTTATAAATTACGTCATAGGACAGGAACACTTTATCTAGGATAATAAATAATCATCGTTTTACTCCTTGCTAACTGCACATTTAGTGTAGTGGTCGACGTGGTCACTTCGCCGCAATAACGGAAGCGCCGCGGGTGGCAGGTTCGATTTTAATCAGGACAAATATTTGTGTGATGGGCATGAGTGTTTGGTTTCTAGATGTAAATTGATCTATATAATTTATACTTATAAACAAACTGACTAATTGTTAGGACCTACAATACACGGAAAATTGTTTTCATATTTTCAGTGTGCATCCCTTTCATGAAAATTATTTCAGCAATTTACCAGTAAAAGAAATTACAAATAGACAGCCAAACCTTTGCATTTAGAATTATTTTTTATAAGTACAATAAGAATGAATGCCATAAAATATGGCATGTTCATGAAAACTACGAAATAGAATTTGATGAAATTCGGCACACACATATCTTGGAACTTAAATAAACATAAAGAATACTTTCTACGCTCTAAATCTTTCCGCGTAAATAAAGTCGCGGTTTGAAGCTAGTGATAAATAATAAACATTTTGCTCATAACTCATGTGCGCCTAAGAACGGGTTTAGAACTAATTAGAATACTCTCATAATTGCTATTCCAGTAATCGGGCAAGTCGTATTTTTATAGGACTAGTTGGCAAGTTTGTAGCTAAGTGGTCAAGATAAGGTTTAAATGGAAACTAGGATTATTTTGAAACCTAGAAATAAAAAATAGAATATTTTTGTGACAAAAGCATTTGGTCATCGAAATTTATTAAGGCGTTTTGTAGAAATAAGCAATGTACAAACATCCATACCTACAAATACATAAGATATTGATACTTTTCATAACTGAAGCATTTTATTACTAGAAATAAATAACAATAGTCCTGTATGACAAGATGTATGGATGTGGATGAACCAAGGCAAGAGAAATTTGTAAGGATGTCTCTGTCTACACCTATGGGCAAAAGCAATGTTTTTATGCTTGTATGTAAAAAGTAATACGTCAGGTACAGTAGCAAAATGCAAGGTGTTTCAAATAATTTATTGTTATAGGAAAATTATGTTAATATAGAATAACTCAGTGTGTGAATTATAATATTATGTTAATCATAGAATGCATTAAACTTGTAAAATCTTACTAATATCATAAATGCGAAATGTTGGATGAACGTCTAAACTACTGAACAGATTTTGATTGAAACTTTGTGCACATAAGTTTATGACTTGGATTATCACATAGAATACTTTTGTTTTGAGATATTTATTCAGACGGTCGAAGTCGCATGTAAAAGCTAGTTACTAATATGTATGATTTAACAAAAAAAAATCTTTTATTTCATTTTTTTGTTGGTTTACGTGGTTACCTTGCCGCGATAACTGTAGCACCGCGTGTGGCGGGTTCAAATTGTGGATATCATATATAATTGTACCGTGTGGGAATCGAACCCGACTTCTTGACGCAAAAGCCACAGAGGCAGTCAAAACTATAGATACTCATTGATTCTAAGCTATCTTGGTAACTCAAAAGTGATTTTAACTAAAGCAAGACATAACGTCGTGTTCAGACGTAGCAAGTAGTTAGTCGAGTTCCTTAATTGAGATGTGAACGGGCCTATTAGGTTTATCTAAAGAAAACTAACATGCATGTGACTTCTTACGATTACTTTAAACTTAATTAAAAGTACAGATAGGTAGAATTTATGCATTTTATTTTTAAAGATCAGTTTGTAATATTTTTATTCGGAATTTGTACCAATAATTATCATGTGAAAGTTAGTTTGTTTTTTCTTCTATTACGGCTTCCAATTTTAGTTTAATTTTGCTAGGATAGATTATATCGAGAAGTACATAAAATAAATAAAGAACAATGGCAAGTTTTTACCTAAGTGTTATATGAAGCGTCTACAAATGGGACACGTGCAAAAGTTAGTAATTAATTTAGCCCTTTTTTATGATGAAATTAACTTTTTCGGTAAAAGCCTAGCTTAAATTATTTACAAAATAAACTTTTACTTGAATACGTCCACATCCAGTGGACATAATCTTTTAGTCAGTATTACCACTTACAAAATGTTTCAAAATTATTATTTTGTTTTTAAATATCAAAAAACGATTATTAAGTGAACGTTAAAAACAAATCACATAGGTTTTGCTAAAAAAAAATAACAAATATAATTGATAGGTGTTTTAGTTACATATTTTATTATTAATGTTGTGATTAATAGTCAGGTATTATTAGATGAAAGTGTAATGGCAGCACTAAAAAAATTTATTTTTTCCTTCCGTTGTTTAGAGTGATGTTGATAATCAATTATTTTCACAATCGATTGATCGATTATGACAAATATATAATATGAAAAGAATAATCCATTTATAATAGCTTATTATTTTAAGCAATTTTATTAGCATATTTGATTTGTTTGCAATAATAATATGTACTTAAATATATAAAATAAAACCTCAAATAGCATTACAGTAATCACTGACGTTATCATTACAGCATCCACAAAAACTTCCTTAATCAAAAATATTTTTAATTGTAAGTCGCAATATAACAGTAGTTTTTTTGGTTTTTAATCTTAATAATATCGTTTAAAAAATAATTAATTCAATTATATTCTATAATCGATTATGACTTCAATTATTTCAATAATCGATTAATTGATGATTGATTATCAGCATCACTAGTTGTTTACTTTGTTGTGAACTTGTTAGTTAGCTTTGCCTGCTACTGGTGTTACGATTGCTTTCTTGGTTTATCTTCAGTTTTGACTTGCATTGCCCCCGGACTCAATTCTCTGCCCCTCACGACTACTTGTGCTTTCTCATGGACTATCGACGTTAGTAAAGTAGGTATAGTACCTATCTATTTTTAACATTACTTACCATTTGTTTGCTGCATATACATCAGATTTTTATACAAAATTGTAAAATAATGCATTGTCTTTGCTCTCACGTAATCTAAATCTGTTTTTTAGACATAAATAATGTAGAACAGCAATTTACATAAGTTTTTTCATGATAATATAACCTCAAAATATAAAATTGATCATATTTTTTTCTTGTGGCCCTCTCAAACCAAAAATCTTAATGATTCTGTTTAAGTTAAAGAAACTCTATAGTTTTAACATTTTTTCATTCATAGACGCTCCAAAACGATGTCAGGTAAAACTTTGTATGGAGACTTGCCATTGTTCTTTAACACCCAAAATTTTATGTACAGTACCAACGCAAAATAAATAAATAAATTTAACCTATTAATTTCCAACAGAATGAGGAAGGGGTCCTTGCCTTTTGAGTCTACCATGCTATTTAAAGTAAGAAGCGGTATCAGCTTTTATAAATATAAAATTAAATTTGTCTGTCAGTTTGTGAAGTTCGCACACGTAAAACGGCTGAACCGATTAAAATAAACACATTTTGCATGTCGACAGACTGCAGCCAGAGGATAGACATAGGCAATATGTTTGAAATATTAAAGGGGCGGAGTCGTTGCCAAGAGCTAGTGAAACTTAAAAGTAAATTTTCAATTCTTGAATTTTACTTAAATGTATTACAGATAATTCTCTTCGAATGTTATGAAAAATAAAATGTGAATTTAAAATATTAAAACACGTTCAAATAAGCGATTGAATGAAACTTTTAGAGTGAGGCCACATTAGTGCGCTGTGATACGTTGCGTTGTCGCTGCTGCAACGCTGCGTCGTTTATTATATATTTTAAATATCATGCCCTATTAAAGCATATCGAGGCACGCGACATTTTAGTAGATCTACGGACAAGAAGCGGTGAGAAAGAGTTGTGATAAAGAAGTAATGCGGTACTCGGAGGTCCGGCAGTATTCGTCTGCTGCGCTGCAAAACGACGTCATACAGCAATACAAGCTTCAAAGACTGTCTTAAAAGTTAGCATTGCTTCACGGCACCGTAGTGTTGCCTTGCCATCTAGCCCTTAGTTGAACCGTTGCAACGCCGCAACGGAACGCGCTAATGTGGCCTCGCCCTTAAGCCGAGTTAAGATCAGCTTGCTTGAGGCTTGCTCTAATGACACACATTATTTACAACGTAAAAAAACATTTTAATAGTAATGCCCTTATTTATTTAAGTTTAAAAATAACAAAACTAAAGCCTTACTTCGTGACTTTTGTATAAAAATGTTTATACGATTTTCTACTTCATTAATGATGGTATTAATCTCGTAGGTCTGAATCAAAGACTATGAAAACTGTGGGCTTTGAAATGTCTATAAAATATTTATTTATTACATAACACCTTTTGTAGTTGAATGTATTGGCAGTGTATGTAAAACACGCGATTTTTGCAAATACTGTTAATCAAACGTAATAGGCGTCCAGTCTATTGTCATTTACCGGACCTACTACCGTACTTCAATCTACTATAGAGAATATTCTGACAAAATTAGAAAACCCAAAAGAACATTGTTTGAACAAAACTGCACGTTTGGCGCAGTGGTTTAAGCGGTCACCTCGCCGCAACAACCATAGCGCCGCGTGTGGTGGGTTCGAATCCTACCCGGGACAAATATTTGTGTGATGAGCACGAGTATTTGTTCTGACCCTGGTTGTCAAATTATCTATATAAGACAATATAAGTATATATTTAGAAGTATATAAGTATGTTTATCAGTTATTTGGTTACAATAGTACAAGCTCTGCTTAGTTTGGAATCAAATGACCGTGTGTGAGTTGTTCAAAATATTGATTTATTAATTATTTATATATTTTATTTTATTGTCCCATCCCGGACTCAGACTTGAAACCTCGTGATCTGCAATTTTATCAGGCCGGCTACAGAGACAGTCTTTGGTTACATTCTGATATAAAATATATGTGTATGTGACTATATTATTTGTGCAGTATTTAAAGGGATATAAAATATATGTGAATGTGAATATATTATTTGTGCAGTATTTAAAGGTTTAAAATATAGTGAGTAATGAATCTCTCTGCTTGCTATCATACGGTTAATGGGATCAATATATCACATTTGCATAATTGCCATTTCGGTATCTTTATATCATTTGTATAGTCGGCAACATATTACTCACTAGCTGACAGCCGCTGTTCCACTCGTATTATATGTTTCATCCCCATCAGCTGTTAGGGGTTGATTTAACGGACGGATTAATCTTTTACTTCCCTTTTCCCTTTTAAAATTGAGTAGGGAGTTAGTTACTATACAATCTTCTGACCAAATAAGGACTATCACTATTATTATCTTTACCCGTTTTTTAAACCGTGTGTCATAATCATTTCTAACAGCTTAGAAGAGTTTATTATTTATTTGTCATTAAACAGTGTACAAAGCGAGTATTGCAAATTTATTTGTTCACAAAAACATGCCGCCAACTGTACGCATTTAATACCAACCTACAAAATAAGTTCTACAAGTCAGGCCCACATATTTAGCCCAGCCTATTAAACTTACATTTACACGAACAAGATTACGTTTTTTGTGATTAAAAAAGGTATATTTCTCGTAATTAGGACTCGATATCACAACAATTCATCTCACGATCATTGTAGACCTAATTAATAGGAGTTTTATTTTTAGACCGGACTTAAATACGTGGAGGTAAACGAGACGGGTTTATGTTAAATGAAATTGCTTTAATCGCTTTGGCAGATTGTGGTGGATTTTATAAATAACTACTATCTACAAAATAATTAATATATTAAACTGATGTGGATAGATTATTGGCAGGTATTTTTTTACTGTTTTTTAAGACCACAAATTTCTGCAATGCTCTTTCATCTTAAAACTCGTAGGGAAGGGGACTTTGCAAATAAATAAATTTTGGATAGACTGCCTAAACTCGAAACTACTAACTAATAATTCTAGATCTACACAAAGTTAAGTTTAGTTTTTTGGAGAGAGAACTCTCCAGAAAACTAAACTTAATTTTTTCCATAAAAAAAATGTGCAAAAGTAGTGACAAATAATAAAAATACCATGACCAATAACAATGATTTCATTCACAAATGAAAAAGAAAACAATACCGGTTTTTAGTTAACGTCTTTAATTGTCGTAATTGTACATAACACTCTTGTTAATTTTCAAAAAACACCGCGACACGAAATAATTACGCTGCAATTGCTCAATAATAATAAATAAAGACGTTTTAACAACAAGAATTATAACAAGAAAAATTCTTTGATCAGCTATACTCAACCTGTGTCGCGAAGTCATTTTAAAGGGAAGTATTTGTAAAGAGCTCACATTAGGCTAAGGCTAACGGCTTTACCTAATCCATTACTACATATTACATTACTAACTTCCATTAAATTGGTCAAAATTTTTGTTTTTCATACCGACGAGGATGAGACCCAACATACTAATACTTTTTCAAACTCATTTCCGTATTAAAAATAATTAGCACTTGTTCTAAATGTCAAAATTAAAGTCAAATCATTTATTAATTTAGGTCAAATGTTGACACTTATGATAGTCGTTACAATTACTTCGACGCTTGTCAAGCGAGGAAGATCTAACCCTTCTCTCGTTTCGAAAGAAGTTTTGCTCAGCAGGAAGACACCAGTTGGTATTTTTTTATACTTTATACATATACGTTAATATTGTGGCCCATCCCATCAAAACAGCCAGCTACCGTCTTTGTAGTCTTTTGAAATAAAAAGGTTGAGTAGCACTGTACCACATGGTAATGGTCGGCAGTTTTATAGGAAAATCGTTTAATTTAGCGACATTAAGGTGCCGTCGAAGAACTTAAAGCGCTTCACTTTTAATGACTTAAGCGACGTGTCTATTTTGCTACAGTGCGGTATAATATTTTGCACTTAAGTGCACCTGTTTATTTGTAAAAATATGTTGAACGAGTGCATGTTTACAACACTTGAATATTTTTTGTACAATATCTGGAGACAAAAAAAATATTTTTTGGATATCAATTTGAAATATTCATGACATTTTATAATTTGACCTTCAAAAAGTAAGTATTTACTAGCATAAATGATAAAATAAAGGGTTTCAACTTTGGTCTCAAGTGTATCACAATTTGAATGTAAAAAATATTTTCATTCTCGAGTTTTTATACTTTTACTAACGACTCGATGAAGCGTGAAATGTGAAGATATCGCAAGTGTTTTAATTTAAAATCATATGTGAAACGGATGAAAGGATATGGTTTATTAGTAAAGATTATAATGTAGATAGGTGTATTAAGAGTAAAGTATTATTTACGAGCACATTTAAAAAAAAAACATGGTAGAGAACTAGATGTTTCTATCAATTCTACCTACAAATGGAATTACCTAATTAGAGGCGTAAGATGTAATAGAATAGACTGAGACTAACTTCCCTTGATAATGTGGCGTGACCCATGAATTGTGAGATTTAGGGCTGATCGGCCAAAGACACGATTGCCCTTAGACTGACTTATCCCTAAAAGACAAAGTCTTTTCGATGTCTATGTTAATTTCGTCTATGAAATGTCTTGTTTGAAGTGTCTAGTCTTAGTTTTGCGTCCATAAGCTTTACGAAAAGTTGCAAGCAAAGTGTAGTGTCAAATAATAATCATTTATATTTATAATTTAATAGGATATGAGAATAAACGGAAACAAGCACTGTACCTTGCAACGTACGTTTCGGTGCAGAAAACACTGGCCATGGCTGACTGGTGATTATATAAATAAACTAGCTGACCCGCGCAACTTCGCTTGCGTCACATTAGAGAGAATGGGTGAAATTTTCCCCTTTTCTGTAACATTTTTTACTGGTACTCTGCTCTTATTGGACGTAGCGTGATGATATATAGCCTATAGCCTTCCTCGATAAATAGGCTATCTAACACTGAAACATTTTTTCAAATCGGACCAGTAGTTTCCGAGATTAGCGCGTTCAAACAAGCAAACAAACTCTTCAGCTTTATAATATTAGTATAGATTAATATAATATTCAACTGGTGATGATAATGATCATTAATTTGAAAGACGTTTCCGTATTCAGTAATTAAGTCGGTTGCACTCAAAGGTTTAGCTAAGATGAAAGTGAATCTTTTGATAGCCAGTCATAGATGAGTGGCTGCACATTGGTATTTGTTTTGAGCATCTCGGTGCTTTGGAGGCTGTACCTCTACAATTGTTGTTTATTAAAATAATAGTCTTTCAACCATGGTTAAACTAATTAGCTAAAATTCACTCAAATCTATACATATCTATTACAAATAGTAAAAAGTTAAAGAGTTCGTTTGTTTGAACGCCCTGATCTCAGAAACTACTGATTCGAAAAAAAAATTTTTTGCCACTCGCATCTGGCCAGTTTTTACTTAAATTCACAAGATTTTAAGGTATTCTAAAAAGTCTGTATTCCCGAAAACACACGGACATCAGTTCCGAATTGATTTCGACTCCTACTTCATTCAACGAATAAACTACGCGTTACACTTGCAGCCAAAGAAATTGGTAGCCATTAATTTGCAAGTGACTTAGCTAATGACCGTAGTAAAGTCCCATGGTGGCAATTACAATATGATTTATGTTACACCACAGTTATTATGGTGCCAACCGATGCAGTAACATTTTAATTTTACACCGAGATTTCTAGCTATTTGATTTTTTTGTTCTGGTGTAGATAATAATAGACGATTGTTTCATGGATTTAAAAAACGTATTCAATACCAAGTGTTAGCTGCCGCTGCTGTAGTGTAACGCTTTGGGTAAAAAGTTCCGAGACTAAAGCAAAACAGTTGGTACCAGAGTATGCTGTACCGTCTTAGCAAGCGGTTTTACATACATACATACACGTCACTCCTTTTTCCCATAGAGATATGCAGAGACCAAAGAACGCCACTTGGTACGATCCTTACAAACTTCCCTTGCCTCATTCACATCTATACATCTTGTCATACAGGACCGCCGGTTACGAGTACTGACTTACGCATCTGACTCTTTTGCAAGACATCGCCGATATGATAATATGTTTATAATTAAACTGGATTTACTGATTAGTATAAATGTTTCTTAACAATGTTGTTTTTGTTATTGCAAGCGCACGGACCTTGAGTATTGTTTTAGCATATTCGACATATTAAAAACTTTAGTCTTTAGTTAACAATCGGTTCTGGGTCATAGAATCGTGCGCGAGACAATACGTCAAAACAAGACCAAACATTTTAGAATATTTACAGATCATGAACTAAACTGTTACAACAAAATGTTTTTAACAGTTCAACCTTAATAAATTCTTTGGTACTAAATATTTCTACCGTACGTAACTATTGGCAAACCAGTATTGACCTCACAACATTATGAGCCTATATCGACCTACTGCTGGGCAAAGGCCTCCCCCATAGCTTTCCACTGCAAATGATCTCCGGCGGTCCGTATCCATTTCGGGTTGTAGGAGTCAAGCTCGTCTCTTCATCTTTAACGAGGTCTACCTAATAAATAAATAATAATAAATCTAAGGTCTCTCTACACAACCATAGAACAAGGAAACGATGGTGTTACACAAAACACATGACGAGACACTTCAGTCAACAACCACAGCCTGAGCAAGCATTGCCAAAACATCCCCAAAATCTAAGATAGCGTTAATTACAGTATAATGTCATACAATCTGCAAAACAAAAACACCAACGTCGATACAACAAAGTGCACGGAAGTGTAACATCGAAGACAACTAAGTTCGTGTACACTTTCTTCCCGAGAAAGCGGCGAACCGAATTTATTCTGTCAACAATGTACACCCATTAAGGCGATCACAATAGAGCCTTGCTTCTAAGGGGTTGTGTACAAACGTAGTTAATCCGATGACACGATGCTGGGACTATTAAACGCCTTACATAGGCTGGACTAGAACCAATTACTTATGGTTTGGTGTTATTTATAAGCGGTAGCGATTCATCTTACGTAAAAAAAATATGAGACCAATTTTTTACCAATGTATTTTTTTTGGAAGTATTAAATTTTGTGGTGTTAAGCTTTTGTAATTATTTTTGCTTATTACGTAATTATTTTAATACTACAGAAATGTTTGTGGCTAAAATTAATAAAAATACGATAAGGGTCTCCTGTCAAAACAGCGGGGGGATTAGGTGTTGACGTCACCATGCTGACCAAGTGGGAACTTACTATTGTAAGTAGTGTAATGGAAACCTAGAACTGCTATGTTGCTGCAGTGAACATAAACCAAAGAGAAATAAACATGAATATCTAAAATAATAAAATGTTATAGAATAATAATCATAAAGATTGATCTTACACGTGTTTGATATATTAAATTATTTTTTGCTGATAAGGTGCCATAGTTACGATTATTCTCCAAAAATAAGTTGCTTCAGGTTTCGTAAGACCTTGTACGTCGAAAAAATTCTAAACTTCAACAATAAATTAATTCATCATTCAAAAAAATGTGAATAAGATTATCATAGCAGTAAAACTAACAGTCTACGAAACACACCTCTTATCAATTAGCCCACACTAATTTCAAGTACAAGTTAAACTAGTCCCGCAGATAATAATAGCAAACATGACACCATTGAAAGAGCGAGATGGATGCAAAAAGAAAGAGACAACCGCCATGGGACTTGATGAGAGAATATTAGTCTGGACATCTCTGATGCCGTCAAAAAAACGTTGTAACTGACAATTTTGACAAAAATGAGCAAGTGACATATTATTATGCGGAAACAGCAAATAAAATGCTGTCTAATGGTCTTATTCACAAATTTTTAACTTGTGTGAGAGCAGGGAAAATTTGAAATTGAAAAATCTTAATCGTGAATTAATATAAAGTATAATTCAAATTTTTATATAAAGCCTACATGTGTATCATTCTATAAAACAAAAGTTACCACCGAAACAAAATCATCGTACATAAATTTTATAAATTTTCATCATTTTAGATAATAACTACATTAAAATCAATAATAATGTAGTTACGCCCTTTTTTCTTGAGACATCTAGACCTTTTTTCTTGTTTAAGTACGGCCCTTACTTACTTAAAGAAAATGCATTTGAATTAAGTAGTTTTACTACGAGTTTTTTTCTCTTTATCAAGCTGTCTATCGTAGTATAAAGAACGACTTCCCATGTAGGATGTTATTCAATGATTCATCCTGGGAACTGGATTTCCTATATTACGAGAGTATTAAAACGGATATTGCTAGCTAAGCTTTTCGAAGTTATGTATTAGAAATAATAATTACTTGTTCCAACGGTGGAGGAAAACATCTTGATGCAACCTTGCATACCTGAGAGTTCTTTAGTTCTTGTAGGTATGCAAAGTCCCCAACCCGCACTTAGCGTGGTGGACTCGAGGCATAGCCGCTCCCTCGTTCCGGGAGGAGACCCTTGCCCAGCAGTGGGATGTTAATGGTTAAATTTATTTATTGTTACAAGCTATAACACTGATGCATGTACACAATTAAATTAATTGTGTTTAAATACATTATAGTAATATGTTTAAAACTGGACCTTACCGGTTAAACAAAACTAAACAATAAATAAGCCTTCCTGTAGCACGATTCTGTACAGTCGGTACTTTCGAGTATCGACAGTTTGACATTTCAAACGTACTGCCTAAATAGTTTCTACGACGTCCGCTAGAGGCGCTGATCAGATTTTCATACAACATTTCTCGATAGCTAGCCGGTTGTCGATACTCTATAGTTGGACAGAATCACGCTACTGGTTATGTATGTTCGACGTATGACCAAAAGCCAGACAATAAATCGGTACGCACTTCCTAAAAAACAATAACTCATTAATTTGTCTTACATAAATAAACCCATATCAAATCTTTAATCATAGGTTCTTCCGTACAAAGTTTAAAAAAAGGCAAAATATTTTTTCCTCTCAACAAATAAAAATGGTACTTTGCTCTTACATCACTTTTTGTTGCGATGACGTAATGTTAATTGGAAATCAATTATGAATTAAAATGAACGTGTGAACCAAAGTATTGTAATAAGAGATGAGTACAGATTGGAATTGTTATATAACATTAAGCCTTCCTGGAGTGCAAATGTTATGAGTAAAAGGTAGTTAATACTGGCCAAAATGATTCTTTAAATTTTATATAAACAATCTCACGCATGAACTTTAAAATACAACTATAACACGAAAACTTTATCTTGTGTCGAAATACCTCTTGGCTGGCTCTCAAAAAAAGAAAGTACAAGGCGGTAAGAAACTATCCAGATGTCAGATATATGATATACTAGCTGACCCGCGCAACTTCGCTTGCGTCACATAAGAGAGATTTTTTTCCCAGTGTTTGTAACATTTTTACTGGTTCTCTGCTCCTATTGGTCGTAGCGTGATGATATATAGCCTATAGCCTTCCTCGATAAATGGGCTACCTAACACTGAAATAATTTTTCAAATCGGACCAGTAGTTCCTGAGATTAGCGGGTTCAAACAAACAAACAAACTCTTCAGCTTTATAATATTAGTATAGATATAAACGACCTGTCTATGATTTTGTATATCAAGGATTGCTTCATCAATTACAAACTATACCCAAACCAAGTTCTTCGGGCAGCTTACTGAGGTTTTCAATACTCTATCCACTGTTAAAAGAATTACATCCATCATTTTGTCGATTCTTCACTTTCTATTAGTTTCCATTCATGGGTAGCAATTACTTAAATCAGTTAACGATAGACATAATATCCTTATAATATATGATATAATATAATAATATAATAACCATAGCCAGTTGCGATCACCGGTCGGTAAACGATCTGTGGGTTAAGCATCTTTTGGCGCGGTCATTCCATAGATGGATGACCGTATAGTGGTAATTGGGTTGGGCGTCTCCGTGCTTCGGAGGGCACGCAAAAAGTCGGTCCCGTCTGTTATCTACTAAAATAACAGTCGTTAAGCCATGTCAAAGGCCTCTCGGGCGGCTTGAACAACTTTGACACTAGGTTGACCACTAACCACACGACAAAAAAAAAAAATTGACGTAATAATCTAAGATAGCAATCTATCTCTAATCGTTGACAGGACATTGAAACTGGCTGTTAAATAACACTGTCACGAGGTTCATCACTTATTTTACAAAAACAATAGTAAAAGTAAATGTAAAAAAAAGAAAACATAGGTACACTACGTACTAGTTAATTGTAAAAAAAGCGAGAGATATTGCAATTACGGCTAGACGAAAGCTATTAGAAATTCGTTTCGCAAGTATGTCTACACAATCTTATTAAACATACGTTGGATCTGGTTTCTTTGTTTCTAGACATAACAAACCTTTTATGTACAGACCATTCCATCATTAAGAACTAGTATTGACTACAACAAACACAAATAAATGTCAAGTTATCAAATCAAAAGAAATTATCTTAGAACTACACGATTTTTTTCGGTGTGGGTATCAGTGCCTCGATTCTCTACTACTATCGACTACCGACAACCGAACTGTCATCGAGAAATTTTGTATGAAAATCTGATCAGCGCCTCTGACGTAGGAAACATTTTGGCAGTACATTCTCAATGTCAAATGTCGATAGCTAGCCGGTTGTCGGTAATCGATAGTGGTAGAGAATCGAGGTACTGTACCCATGACTTTCGCGCGTAGTGGATTTAGCTTTCATGATTTTCGAGTGTTAATTGTCGCCGTGCGGCTAGACCATTTAAAAATGATACAAGCGTTCAGTTGCTTGTGGCTTAGCTAATAATTGTGCCGAATCAGACGGTCGATATTTTCCGCGCAGTAAAAACGTTTTTTGGTCATCCGTGTTAACCCCTTATAACTAACTAGCTGACTCGCGCAACTTCGCTTGCGTTACATAAGCGTTAAAAAATTTCCCCGTTTTTGTAACATTTTTCACGGGTACTCTGCTCCTATTGATAGTAGCGTGATGATATTATTATATAGCCTATAGCCTTCCTCGATAAATGGACTATCTAACACTGAAAGAATTTTTCAAATCGGACCAGTATTTTCTGAGATTAGCGCGTTCAAACAAACAAACAATCAAACAAACTCTTCAGCTTTATAATATTATATAGTATAGATATAGATACAATAGCCTTTTAAAATCATGTATCAGTAAGTATAAAACACTCGTATATTCTTTTTCCAACATTATATTAGTACCTCCACATTCTTAATAAGGAACAAACAAACTAATTAACAGAGTACAGAAACAAAACAAAGTTACTCAACTTATGATTAAACGTAGCACTTAAATTCAACTAGTTCCAACAAAATACTGCTGAAACGTTTTCAGCAAACGAATGCATTCTCCTTGAATTAGCTTTAAAACCAAGACAGATAATTATTTTCGAAAATAAAAAGCCTGTTCGATTCCAGAGAGCCAGTTTTAATTATTGTTGTAGCTGAAACCTTTTGGGCGGTTTGAAAAACTCTGACACTTGGTTGACCGCTATCCAAATGAAAAATAAAATAGAAAGACAGGTATTTGAAGTATTTTCTGTTCGTGTATACGCAAGTTTGATCAGTTCCTATGAATGAAAGTTATGATACGAACAAAAGAAACCCACTCACTAATATCTTATTAAATATTATAAAACTTTAACAATAATACGAACAAATTTTTTTACTAGGCCTCAAGCAAAAATGTTTAAATACCCTAAATTTTGTTCATCTTAAGAATCCATCTTACTACATAAGCCTTAAGAACTATGCAACACGTGTAAAAAACGCATAATGTGGTGAACCTAAACTTCTTTTACTCTATGGTAGATACCAGATGCCATATATTAATTAGATTACGATGGGTATTATCTGTCAATATATATATATATATATCAAATACATAATGTTCGTATTTTATTAATACACAATATTGCATCTTAAAAATACTTTTCCAATTGAACAACTCAAAGCTTAATCAACCCCTGAACAATATAACTGCGGCCTGAGTAATACCGGCAATCATTTAGGCGGCTAACTGCTAACGCAATTTGATCAAACGCAAGTCACCCGATCGGATCAATCAGACCGAACCCGATGAGGTAATTTATGGTAACACGATGTTCTAAGGGAGGATGTAGCGAATTGAAAGGTTTGGGACATAGTAGAATAAATAGGTTTATTTAGGACTTGTTTCTATGAGTTGAAAAGTAGAATGTGCTGATTAGAGTTCTTTGTCTGTAGGTAGAATTTAATTAAAATCTATTGAAAGATTCTGAAAATAAATACATAATATGTATATAATTTTTTCCAGGATTGTAATCAAAATATGGATAGGGAAAAGACAAAAAAAACTGATCTTAGACGAGACTGTAATCAAATTATGGAATAAAGAAATTATAAATGCATTTCACTTAAATTATGTACGTATATAAACTTTTTGGGCTCTTCAACGCCCTATCAAAATTTTAACACAATCGAATCAAAGGTGAAACACTAAGGAAAAACATAGAAAGAATAAACTAACACAAAAACGTAAGTAAGAAACCTTTTTTAATAAATACGATCCAAGTCTTAACAATCTGTTTTCTAAAAGAAAAACCACGCAGACATTTTCAACCTCTAACGATTGCAACAAAAAGCTCTTTTAACGACACGTCGTTTCAATGAAAAAGCCAAATCACCTTAAAGATTTAAACCTTTCTAGCAGAGTTAAAAGCAAAAAATTCATGTCTTTTATAAAAAGGTACTAAAGTACACTCATTACGAACATTATCATTTCAGTACAAAAAATACTACACTGAATAGATCTTTAAAAAACTGTTCACTGATTTTGTAGCGAGCTACATATTCACAAAATTTATACGAAATTATTGGTGGATACCTAAGTATACACCATTATACCAATAGGGAATGAATCTTATGCATTCCCTATTGATGACACTACTATACGAAAGGTGAGGAGAATTGATTTTTTTTACTACTTTAATCTTAACTTGCTCTGTGGATACAAGTAGAATGGAACCTACTGCTTCTGCCCTAGAATTTGTAAGCTTTTATTTGCACCTGCTTAGTTTTTTAAGCGTCATAAACCCGTACCTTTCTCCCAGGTTGCTGATGCGGCAGCGGCGGCGGCGCAATCAGCCTCAAGGGGGGCGGCGCTGGCGGCAGTGCTGCCAACAAGGGGGGCACGAGGGGCACTACGCCCCCCATAGGGAGGGCCACGGCGAATTTCTGTACCCCCATAGTCCAGGGTAAGAACCATCCCCCGCCCGCCTGCATCGCCCCCCCACCGGGACCGTACCACGCCAGCGCGATCAGCTGTTCTCACGCCACATCAACACTACACTATTATCGTTGACTGTACGTCAACATGGAATTTTTGACACTTCACTAGTACCTGTGGACAAAGAAAATACTATTGTTAGATTATTATTGTTAAAAAACAATACTTCACTTCATTAGATTACAAAAGTGATTCAGAAAATAACAACTAGATTATATCCATATTAGTAATACGAAAATCTGGCTTTCTTTCTCGGCTAAGCCGCTGAACTGGTTTTACAAAACTCCATATTAAGTGGAGATAATGGAACCACCGGGACCGAACTTGGACAAATCCAATCTTTCAAAAATCCATAAAACTTATAGTATATTTTGTAAAAAAGTCAACCTTACGTATTAAACGCCTGTTAAATACAAAGTACGATTGTTTTTACAATGCAAAAGATATGGCAAGAGAACACGTCCGTATTCTGACAGACATGACTTATATGAGTGGCGACACGTTAGACCTACATGTCCCTAAATAGAAAGCAGGTTTACGACCGCACATACTGCGTGTTAGAGGCTTATGCTGTCCGCTCCGATGACCAACCGGCTTTTTATATAAAACATATGCTACGAAGGGATTTTAGCAAAAGAAAAGAAAATAAGGCAAGAAGATGAACAGTTTTGGATGTTGTAAAAAGATTTTGCCGTTTTGGGATATAATTTTCGCTTTCGTTTAGGTAAAGAAGGTTAAAACATGTATTAGGTCACCTTGGTGATTTAAGCCTTTTTGCAGAGGGAAGTCTTTTCCAGCAGTGGAATTTATCAGGAATGATAAAAATTGTGTAGTATTTTAAAATATAATTTTTAAATACTGAATATCAAATTTAATTTTAATTTAGTAGTCTCCATCTTATTACTGATATAGAAACAGGGTCAAATTAAATTTATTTTTGAATGCAAAAAAATGCTTATATTCTATATCGCCATTTATTTAAACCAATCCCTAAGTAATCACGCCGGACGAATGGCAAATCAGAAAATCAAGAAAAACGGCAAATTACATTAATGATTCCATAAATTTTCCACAAGACACAAAAATAGAATATCCGTTACACCTGCTCCCCATTCCAACCGACAATTCGGCAGCTAAAGTTCTAAAAAAAGACTCGAGCTTATTCCATTTGTTTCTTGTATATCGGAAACGTCTCTTCGCGTAGATCAAAGAGATGTGACTGTCTGTGCGTGCGGTTATTGGAGCGTAAAACTGAAAGAAAATGCCTGAAATAACGCACTACTGTGTGGGCGGAACAGTAGTTTAAGTGTAATATAAATTGTTGAAATTATTGAAGGTATATGACACGGTAGCAAGTCAATTTATACGCATTATGATGAAACGCGTGAAAGTCCGTCTAAACTTAATTTCAGACAACAGTTTAGATTTATTTACAGAATTATATACAAAATCTTATAAATATTATTAGTGATCAAAGACCGGGATGAAGGTTTGTATCCAGAATGGTGATGATATGAACAAGTTTTGTATGAACAATTGATCAGTGCTTTCGTTAATTAAATGCTGGCCTGATAGCAAGCCCTCGACCCTTTGAAGACAGTATCAAGAAAGATTACACTGCATTAGCTTTGAATAGTATATAATACTTGAGGCAAATTTTCAAAACTTTAATGAACGCATAAAATACAAAAAATCCAAAGAATATCAACACGTACGTTTTACGAAAAATACAAATTAACGTTGGCAGCTTCACACACAAATTCAGTACAAAGTTAAACTATTCTCATATAATTGTATTACGTCACCACGTGTCTCAACTTTAGAACCGTGAAATTGAAAGGGACTCCAATTAGCAGTGCGACTGTACCACGTTTTTAATTTGTTTGACACGCATTGCTGTCTGTACCTGGCTTATAGATAAAGCTTTGGTGAAACAGAAATTGTACATTCGCGTGAAAAGTACACATTTCATAGACACTTTTTTCTGTGAAGTAATTTGTATTCGCCACCAGGCGCTTTTTTGCGAGTTTTCTTTCACCACTTAACTCGCACGCTAAAGATTTGTTACTTTTATGGTAGAGCGGACTTTCAAAAACCTTTAAACGACACTTTGTTTTCAAACACGAAACGTCATAGGCCGAAGCTATAATACTGCTTTGCGTCGACGCATCTCTGAAACGGCATGACGCAGCAATACTAGATTCATAGACATGTGCTGTACATGTTAGCGATGCATCGTCGCATCGCAGTATTGTGGCTCATACTGCATCGCCGTATTCGGTTCTTACGTAATGCGTATTTGTTAGTTTTCTTTGAATACTTAACTGTAAGAATTAATGGTGTCTATGGTACAGGGATTTAAACACATTCAAACGACGCGACGATGCTTTGAAAGAACGAGTCATAGGGCGAAGCTAGCACTACACAGCTTTGCATCGACGCATCGCAAACATGCAGTAATAACGAAAACATGATTCATGATTGTCAAGCGCCTTGAAAGTTTGCGATGCGTTTGCGCAGTGGAGCGTTATGGCATAGCGCCGCATTTTATTCGACGTTTGATTAAGGTCTCTCTAATATCTATTATTTGATGAACTGTTATTTAATTGGTATAATTTACTTTTCCTACAATCAGTCATCTTATTTTTTTTTTTCTTCCCAAAAAAGCCTAGTAATTATATCCTCTCTACCCTTTTATTGTTGGCCGACTGTGGTATAATTCTAACACATGTTATCAGACTCATAATGCCTAAAAGGTACTATAATTAGCGTCAAAGCTAATTGTGGCCTTGCTAAAAAGGCTGTTTGGCTCACACCACCAATTAGTACTACAATAATTCGAAAATGTTTTACACGAATGTGGCGTGTAAAAAGCCGACGAAATAGGCATGTAGGATTATTATTTACAGTGCGAAAAACTGTTTAAAAGTAATGAATATTTTTATTGTTTTGCTGGATACTGTAACAAGCCGCTTCGAACGGTGCATGCCATACACTGCCATTCTTTTTACTTTGATATTTTTTTGACGGAGCAAAAATCCCTTGTTATCACTATGTTTCTATTCCCTGGTCGGACAAAGTATCTACTTTAGTATTTTCTGATTCACGTAAGATTATTCTCAATAGTAATCCGGAGTACAGTAACGTATCCGGTATTAGGCAATAGGCTAACCTTTTATTACATGTGACTAACATTTTGCGAAACGTGGGTATATTTCATACACCTCTGCACTTTCGGGTATAAAACACTTAATAATATGAATATATGAACTCTATTATTAATAATAATATGAAAGCGGAAATAGGCCGCCAAAATGACAATAGAAATTCTGACTCACGTATTACAAGAGTATTGTTAGATTCTTGGACGACACTCAAACACATCTATCTGATGACATTTTGTAAAAATAAATCCCCTTCTACATGATTTTGAATTCTGTTTGAAAGCATTATGAAACGGTAATAGTCTTATGAAAGCTCTTAAGATTTGCTTTTAATTCTTAGTTTCTTACTCTTATAAATTTGAAAGTTTGTTAGTAATAAAATATATTTGTTACTCATTCCCGCAAAAACTGGTCAACAGATTTAGATGTAATTTAGTACACAGATAGGGTAAAACAAAGATTAGATATTTTTTATCCTGGGAAGTTTTATTTTTGCTATACACAAAATATCCTAAATATATTTCTCCATGTTCAGTCATTTCTGTTAAGCCAGATAACAACTATAATCTGGGATTTAAATTAATTGATCAATTCGATCACTGTTTTCATTATCAGTTTAAAATAATTATTCAAATATTGGTTATTTCGAAAGTTAAATAAAATGTTATTAAACAGTATTTTTTTAATTTAAATTTAATTTGTAATTCTAGAAAATGATTTTTAATTTTATTATAATATGCTTAAGGGCCTTCCAAAATATCACACATCATAAAATTAGTAAAAAAGTCGTATAAACTGCAAACACACGAAGCTACTAATTTAAACAAAACCGAACATAAATTTGTTCAGCAATTTACGTAGTTTACAAAACAGTTATATTTTTGTGCAAAATAAAATTTATGCGGTTTATTTTACGGAATGTTTGACAGTTAGCCTGTGGCAAGCTGTAAAAGTCTATGCTTGAATTGTTTATAGTGTTACAGAAACAATATGGCGTAGGAATTAGTGGAAGAAAAATAATTTACGTATGATATATCTAGTGGTAAGGAAAAAGCTGCTCATGGCCCGGTTTCTCTACTTTTGCTTTTTTTTGGCATTTTTCATCAATCTATTTATTATGAGGAGCTCGTGACTAAGTAACGATACCTCGCAAGCCGCGATACCGGCCCTAAGTTACTTTTACTGTTCCTAGTTGGTATGATCATATCCCACTTATATACCACACGGTCGGTACTACCTCACAAGACGTCTCGGGTTCGAATCCTGGGTCGAGCCAAAAACTCTTTTCTGAAATTTTCTGTTAAGAGTTTTTTAAAAATTGCCCGGAGTTAGGAAGTTGAGGTCATAGACCTCCGTGCTACGGAGAACACGTGAAACCGTCGGTCCTGCGCCTGACATCTCACTGGTCGTGTCGGTTATCCGTCATGTTATGAGAGTAAGGGAATAGAGAGTGTATCTGTGTATTGTGCACACACTTGGACTCGGTAAATCAAGTCCTGCACCGTTGGCCAGTTTCAATGAGACTGACTTCCGTAGGCGGATACCGCCTAAGACAATATTATTATTTCACTAATAAACATAAAAAGGAGCCGTTGCACACTTTGTTAGTAAACGGCCAGTGGGTTAAGCAACTCCTGGTGCGACACATTTAAAGATTTGGTGACCCCCTTTTTTATGCGTTTTATAGGGCCCATTTAAACTTTGTCCTGGTTGTTGTGAATTAAGATAAAACGCATATCAGAGGTCATACAAGATAATCTTCCATTACTTTTTAACCATACGATGGACAAACAAAGAATCAAAGATCTTAACGAAAAAATCTCTTGTATACCTTCTAAAAGGTATTTTAGTGGCAAATATAAAAAGCTTTAGCGAAAACAACGTAGAGCGCGCCTTCCTCGATTGTTTTTATGGCGAAGTCTTTAAGGGAATTGGATCAAGTGCCTATTTGAATAACATTGACATTTTGACAACCGCCGTGAAGATACCGAGGGATGTAGGCTTGTGTCAGTTTAAATATTGTTTGCTTTCCCGAAACGAAATAATAGACATGAAGATTTTTACATTTTTATTTTGTGTCCGTATCAATAGACTAGCTTTAATGGCATGTGAAGTTGAGGTAGACGATGTCAAGGATAGGGCGAAGTGGAGGAAGGAGTGTATTCCTTACACTGACTGACTGACCTCACTATGATACAGGATGAATTATAGCCAGGAAAGAGAGATCAATAGATTAGTTACGGCCCTTGTGGTACGGGCGGTAGTATATACGACAGCTGTTCTAGAGGACTCGGGTCCGATTCCTGGGTCGGGTAAAGGGCTTAGTGCTGTAAATATTCTCAACGTTGCCTGGAATTATTACTATTTCGTACAACTCTTCCTATACCTTTGGGCATAACAGGCGTTGTAAATACGAGTATGTAAAAGCCTTTGGCAATTTCAAGATAGGTTAGCTTTTACTAGTTACATTCACACAAAGGGTACTAAAAATGCAAAAAAAATACACCGCTGAACTCGACTTGATACTTTACGACCACCAATTGCATACACAACACAATATTTTAAGTGCCACACAATTCATTGTTGCATCAAATCAAATCGTTCCACTCGGCTGGTATTAGTGAAAATAGTCCACAAATTCAGTCATAGTTGAGTTAGCCAATCAATGGGCTATTAACAGGACAATAGGCGGCTTAGTTCGGTGGACAACGCGTCAAAAACATGAGTATGGGTGGGGTATCCTAATGTGTATCGGTACGCATCTTTTTGAAGTCAACGGCTCGTGGAAATCTTTTTGTTTGGGAAATTGTGTGTGTGATCCTTTAAAGTGTGTTGTGATGGTTAAGTTAAATATTATGATTTTTTAGTTATAAAAAAAACTATTGTACGTATAAATGAAATTTTAAAGTCCTGGAAAGTCAATTTTAACTGTATGAATAATTTACCAGTTATGAATAAGAACGTAACATAATTATATTGAAAATGTTCAATGTTAAATGATTGCTCGTTCAAAGCTATAGATCAAAAATATTTGTATAAAATATAACTAGCATCCAATAGCCAACATCAAAAATCTACAAAAAAAGAATTCCTACTAAAGAAATACTTGGAATAGACTCCCGAAACTTCCTTTGTCCAAATACACATACCTCAAAAATTACGCAGGCCGATACATCGAAGCATCCCACGGATTCCTTTCAAAATTATTGACTATATACAGGAAGAACAATACCTTATTGACGGAAGCCGAAACCGGTACCAATTACCGAGTTTCATATTTCACATGGCTGATTGGGCCCTTTCATTAGCGCACTGATACACCGAAAAGCCTGGGGTCGATATATCGATACTCAGTTGCGATTGTTCGATAGAAATATTCGATTCATAATCATCGATTGTTTGGTATCGTATTGTTTTCCTCACTATTATTTGGTAGTGTTTTGTTTCGATCATATCGTTTTGATGCAGTTATTTGTGAACGGATTTTGGTTTGTTTATGTTTCAGCTTTGTGGGGAGCTTGTTGGTTTCCGCATTGAAAAGGAAATATTATGTGGCAGTTCAATCAGCTGTCATTCTGATTATATTGAGGGCGGCATTCATTGGATTCCAGTAGTCTACTAGTAAATAACTAATCGTAGAATTATTATATAATTGGTAATAATGCAGGAAGTGCTGCGTTTATATTTTTGCCATTGTTATTCTATAACTACTGCACTAAACATGGTGACATCGGGTTGATATATTGTATCCCAATAAATCGGCTTCCTCAAGAAATAAGTATTTTTTTGGAAGCCGACTGATATTTGCTGCACAATAAATGAACTTTATTCTCCTTCATCAATCACACTTAGTACAAGGCTTTGGCAATAATTATCTAATTTGTACCCAATTTTATCTTTAATACCCCAATTACTTCCCACTTCGATTCCCGTCGGTGGTAAGCCGTGCGTTGGCAGGACAATGTGTGCCATCAGCCAATATAGCCACCGGTTTGTTTGCGAACGTGACTCGCGTATGCAAGCGATACGATACAGAGAATCCTAATGTAGCAATCTGTTTTAATGTATTTGTAAACATGTAGAAAGTATTCAATGTAGTAGCGAAAAAAAATATAGTGTATTAAGCTATAAGCCGTAAGTAAGACGACTCTTGTCAGCGACTTGATGTTGATGATTGTTATTTTTTTTTATTGAATCGTTCGAATACTGCCTTTAAAAAAAGTAGTTACTTTGGTGTGTTGTAAGTATCCCAAGTTTTTATCAAGTAAATATTTTATGAATCATAGAAAATATATCCACACGTATGACGCCTCAAGTACAAGCCAGTTATAGACACGAACACGATCGAAAAACTGGCAAAGAATTAACTTAGTAACACCAGTCAACATATACCTACATACTTTACGGCTTCAAGGACATGAACCAAAATTTTAAAACAACAAAGAAACGTGTTGAATAATAAAAAGGGCTCACCCAGTCGCCCCAACACATTCAAAACACGATTGATCGCCACGCCTCATCGATTTGTACATCGATTCCATAAATCGATTTCTAAACTCAACTAATCGATAACAAATAGGGCGCAGTGATTATTCGACTGGAATTTATGACTCGGCCCTCCCATTCTAACAATATGAGGCAACGCTATTCGAATAATTAAAAGCATGGGAACGTATCCCATTAAGTTGTAAAGTATCGATATTTTGATAATTCGATTCGTTTTTACGATTATTATTAAATCGATGAGTAATTTGATATCAATTTTATTTTTATTAATGTTAAAATTATTGTTTTTCTTAAAATAATTGATGTTATGATGAGTTTTATTGTTTTTTTCGTCCAATTGATGAAAATTTATCAATTATAACTAGAATAAAATCTGTTTTAATTTTCAAATAATGGCCAATCGTTCATAAGGAATCGTGATCGTGTTTTGAAACCGCCGCGATATACGCACTATTCGTAATATTGTTTTGTATTTTCAACTAAAAATACGTGATTACCTAGGTTTTTTCTAGTCTTTTTATTTTGTTTAGTCTATGTATAAACCAAAAGGCCTTGGAGAATCTCGTTTGAGTTCAATGCGCTCTTTTAATCGACAAGAGAGACTAAATTACTATAATTTTAGATTGCATTAATCATTTAGGCATTATCTTTCGAATTTGTGTTGCCTCATGTCATTATTTAACAATAATGAAGATGTAGAAGACGTGTTTAATAATATCGGCACTGTTATTTTGTAGTCGAAATTTGTTAAAAAAAATTAAAAGCAATTTAGACTGGGTCTAGTGTTATCTTCTCATTACTAAATACATTTTTTATACACTTATTACGCCTTCTTTCAATAGGGAATCAACACACTATTTAACTTCGGAAAGTAAATGTAGTATACCCAGGGTTTATGCCGATTTCTATTGTGTCGTTCATTACTAAGCAGGATACCACCAAAAAAGACTTACAAGTTAGAATCCAGCACCTTGAAAAACCATACTGTTGCGAGTCGGATTGCAACCCATATTTAATCTTTCAAAATGTCCCTTACCGTCTATTACAGGTTAGGCTAATACAGCAAAAATTCGACAACATCAAATTACAGTAAATTAAATATTTCCTTCTACGACATCAAGTAATGAATGACATCCTATATAATTACGTGTATAAGATCACGCAATAAAGGAGGCGATCGCTGACGCGTGAAGCCTTAAAACGCAGGTTAGAGCCGGAACATAGTGCATCAATGTATAAGTGTCTTGGTATACGACCGGTTCAGGGTCGAACGCGTAGCGGAGCGGAGCATGTGATAAGGAGGTTATGTTTGAGTTGTTTTGTTTGAAGTACTTCGAAAATGAAGATGGATTAGCAAATAGATGGATTGGTAAATCCGTGATTTTTTTTTTAATTATGAGTTTTGCAAAAAGCTAGACGAATAACTAACGTGTTGTAGTGTAACGTTAATTGACTCTTGATTTAGTTTTATCAAGGCCAAACATTTATGAATCGATCAGATTTGTGATATGGGTGACAGCGGATAGAGGATAGGCCAAAACGTCAAGCAAATAAAGTAAATATATTAGTTAGAGATTACTTAAAAAAATATTAGAATGACAACGCAACGCTAAAGTTTTAAACTCATAATTAAATTTTTGGGAATCAAAACTTCACAAAATCTAATTAATTTTATTATCATGAAAACATACCTTTTTGACCCTTAAATTAGACCCACAAGGAATTACAATCATCATGTTTTTAAACCAGCTCGAGGGTCCCGGCGGTGATAAAAATGTGCTTGTTTTATGACTAGTAAAACGTGTGGTACCTAGCTGAAACTAGGCTATTTTTCTTTATTACCGGCCGTACAATTTGGACATGCTAGGTCAAGATCGTATTTTATGAAGCACTAGCTGACCCGCGCAACTTCGCTTGCGTCACCTAAGAGAATGGGTCAAAATTTTCCCCGTTTTTGTAACATTTTTCGTTCCTACTCCGCTCCTAACGACCGTAGCGCGATGTTATATAGCCTATAGCCTTCCTCGATAAATGGGCTATCTAACACCGAAAGAATTTTTCAAATCGGACCAGTAGTTCCTAAGATTAGCGCGTTCAAACAAACAAACAAACAAACAAACTCTTCAGCTTTATTATATTAGTATAGATGATGAGCTAAAAAGGAATGAATACTTGACGAATAGAGGATAAGGGAATGAAGAAGAATTTAAACGATATAAGTGCAAGAATTTTCGATGTATTCCTATTTCAGCTTCAACGGTTTCCACGCCGTTCTAGTCCTTATGGTGCACAAACTTCAGATGAAATAAGTGCTGAAACAAGAATACTACATTTTTTTAAAGAGAGCTTGTGGTAGCAGTAGGAATGCCGCTACCAATACGTCATAAGGTTTTCAGTTCGATTCCTACACAAAATCCTGTGTGCATCACTCGTTATGACTGTTGTTTGTTAAGAGTGACTTTGAGTTTCTTGCCAACTCTTCTTACAATGATTTACTCCCTATTGGTTGGTCTATTAATCGCTCGGAAAAAGAATATCATGATAGACTATGTTAAGTAATTGACATCATCAAGGCAAGAAAGTTTTTCTATGGCTACTACTTCCTTCATTAAAATTACCACTAACGATATAAAAAAAGGGATAATGGACCATTTTTTCCTTTTAATTAAGCAAATATACGCTAAATTTACTAAGTAATATTAAAGGACATCAAGATTAAATGGTGTTTTACCGTGTCCTATACATAATTATGGTTTAAGTTGCATTAAAATGTATAAACCAACCCTTTTTATCCCTTAAGGGTTACGTAATTCCATTTACCCAGCAATTACTCACAGTTATTTTTATATAATTTCGTGCGTCTACATAAATTATTTAATCTTATTCTATTGTTATACGCAATTTTAGTCTGTACTTGTCTGTGCTACAAAGACCATGAGAACTCAGAAATGTTCTAATTAATAAATTCCTTTGTTATTGTGTAATACTCGCATTTTTTGTACACATAGAAATAAGTTGAAACTAAAAGAAAGTAATTATTATACATACATACACCAATCACGACTTTTTAAAGTAAGATAAAGTAATTAATGATTATACAATATACCTACATCCATAAAATCACGTTATTTTCTCATAGGGTTATATGGTCCTCACTAACTTCCTTTGCTTCATTCACATTCATACATAAATACTCAGGATTTATGCTTCTAAGTAGTACTTCGTAAGCCTACATATAGTAGGTAGCAGTATTTTGACTATAAAAATGGTATTTTGGTACTTATTGTTAACTACCTACACGTAGACGGTCTGAGGGTGTCTACACTTTGTTGACGATAAATTCTGAATGATCATAAAACTTATTTTTTCCTTTTACAATAACATTCCAAAACTTAATCATACAGGTTTTTAAATAAAAATCGTACCCAAAAGTAAAAACATCCAAACGATTCCGTCAAAATGAGTTCAAAATTTATGTTCGTCCTAATCAAGGACCTTAATGTTATTCCAAACTTCGCCTGTGTTAAGACGTCTTTACATAAAGCGTTGATTCGCGATACACCTTCGTGTAACTTCGGGCGTACTCGGCCAACTTCGGGCGTACTCGGCAAACTTCGGGCTACATTTTAGCAAAACTTTTGTGTGTATTTATAAGCTTATTTTAAAGGAATCGAGAGTTTTGATTAGGAAAATGTTTTGTACGGAAGTGCTTCGAATTAAGAGAGAAAACATTAGAGGCTTAAATGTGTTTGTTTAATCTCAGTTACCTACGTTTTAATGTGAAATATTTTAATCAAGTTATTTGACGAGTTTGTAGGAAAAGGTTTAACCAGTTACATTTCTAGTAAAATTTACGTTATGGAGCAATTTATATATTCATTTTAGAAATATTTTTTAATGAAATACTTGTAAGTTTGTGTGCCGATTTTATTTCAAAATAAGAGAATATCTTACCGAAATCTCAATGACTAATCAACAATCGTACTATCTCCTTTATACCTAAATCCAAATGTCAAATACGAAAATATATCTTAAAAAGCAACCTTATTGTAATTTATTGTATGCGAAATAAGTTTGAAAGCAAAAAGTCGGCGGGCGAATCGTAATTTGCAAACATTATGCATCACCCGTTCCCGATTTACAACGCTATTTTTATTTAGTTTTTTATACCATTGTGTTACTAATAAGCTTGGTAAAGAGTGGAAGAATTAATAAGTCTCCCTTTGAGGGCACAATAACGTCCTATAATTCCAATGAAATTATTGCTTTTTTGTTCGAGAATTAGTTTCTAGGTGGCTTTTTTCTTGCTTGCTTTTAGTGGTCAAATTAATGTTTAAGTTATTTATTTAATCTTATCCTGGACTTAAGGCTCGTTTCGATTCCCGGGTCGGGTAAATACAATTGGTCTTTTCTAATTTTTATCTATAATAATATTATAAAGCTGAAGAGTTTGTTTGTTTGTTTGTGTGAACGCGCTAATCGCGCTAATCACGCTACGACCAATAGGAGCACAGTACCAGTGAAAAATGTTACAATAACGGGGGAAATTATGTTTCTCTTATGTGACGCAAGCGAAGTTGCGCGGGTCAACTATCTTAGTAGCAGCCCGTAGTTTGGTAACGTGCCTAGAAAAAGGCAATAAGCTCGCCCCCTAATACATGGGACTAACATTGTTTATGGAGAAACATGAGAGCATATTCACACACCTCTGTCTACTCCTTCGGGTAAAACAGGCTTGATATTACGTATGTATTAACTTTATAGCCAAAATTAACGTCAGCAAACAAAATTAATATATTCTTTACTAAGGCAATGTAATTTAAAAACCAATATAAGTGCCTTAAAAGGTATAAAAACATATCATTTCGTTTAAGCCTTCTCGATCGAGATACCATTCAGCAGGTCCTTTGTAATCATTAAAGATAACATAATTTATTTGAGGATTTCATTTCGATATGACTTTTTCAAGTCTCCTGTCTCAATTCGGCTTGAATTTATATTACTATAGTATATGTATTAAACAGATAATTCTTTGTAATAGTTTTGAATTGGATTTAATAAATAGAGGATGCAACAAATAGAGTTTCCCTCATTTAAATTGTTTATCATTTGATACGCCTATTTTCATTTTTTCTGTCAATAAAAACATTTCCCATGTGTTAATGTCAATTTTACACAAGCAATAAGTTTTTAGTTGTGTTAAGTTTTGCGACTAGACATCTGACGATTAGTTTCTATAAATATATAAGCTAATACATAGGTAGCCAACTAGTGTTGTACCCGCTACTAGTGTTGTACTACCGTATATTTGAGCGTGCAATTATGTGGTCCACCGCAACAGCACATAACTGTTTGGTCTCCATTTGCTAACAATTGTTACATTATTCAAATTATCCAAACCACTAACAATGTAGATGTTATTATGGTCATCACAACCAAAATTAATTTTGTCATTACGTATTTAAAATATAACCATATACTGTCAAAATGGTTGTGTAAAAAGTGGTTGGGTCTACCACGCTGACAATGCAGGTAGGTACTTTGCATTCCTACAAAAACTGTTTTAAAGGCAATCTCAGGAATGCAATGTTATATCTTCTTTCACCGTTAGAAAATTAGTAATAATCATTGCTAATACAAATATGATTTCGAAAAGTCATTAATGCGTAGATATTTTGAGTCCCGAACTACTAGCGTGGTAGGCGAATTCCTACACCACTCGGCTATCACCACTCTTATTATGTAACTATGAATATTGTATGAAATTAAAAAGGCTTTATCGAATAATTTCCATAATATTATAACCCCTTTATTCATGAAAATAAAGCGTATATTCCTTTATCATTTAATTAAGTCAAAAACAAACAGTTTCGAGCTTGATTCTGTGTACATTAATACGTGTGGTGTTAAAATTATTTACCAAACATGTTTAAATGGATTGATAGCAATTAACGATGTTGATATTATCAAAATATTGTAAGTTTGTGTACTTTACTATGAATATAACGGCTTGGTTAGACTGTTTTGTGGGCTTTTGATATCGTGTAGGATAAGTAGATAAATAATAAAGAATGCAGGGACATTGTACTGTATTTTTAGCTGACAGCTTAGTCAAAGTTGGTGGATGGGTTCTCAGACAAAGATCTGGTGGCTTACTCTCGACAGGATCGAATTTGAAAGTGATCGAGTCAGATTGAACTTACATCAAATCGTATTTTTAAACTACAAACTAGTGCAATATAAAGTGAATTTGAATTAAACAATACATTTTCTTATACTTTAATTTCGCGTTCAATATGAGCTACTTTGTAATCAAAATCGAAATTTATCATAAAAATAACTAAATCTCGGGGCCAAAGCTTAACGTTGGCTACTTTTTAAAACTATTTTTACTCAAATCACAACTATACAAACATTTTTATCCCAAATAAAACATCTCGTTTTTATTTTATAATACATTTGCAATAAAAGGATCAAAAATAAAAATTCTAACTAATCGCAACCATAATTTAAAGAGGGTGAACGTCCCTATTGTCGTCCCTTGTATTCAATTACGTAACATAGGTTGTAATGAGGCGCAATCAACGACGATGATGTCACTCGCTAGATGGCTAATGTGAAGGTATTTGTGAGTATTACTTTTATGTTTTTCGAAATGTTTGTAAGGTCTAATATAAATTAAGATTAAGAAGAACTTATTCGTGATTGAGTATTTTGTAGATTTCAAGTTCATTACTTTGGTATTGGTTTTTTGTACAAAATATACTTGAAAAGTTAGCTTTTACAAGTAGTGAGGCTGTAAAATAAATGAGACATGCTATTCGTTTTTCAGTAGCAATAATTTAAGTACAGTATTTACGTCATGTTAATACTTATTATTGTTCGTAAAAAAGTATTTACAGTAATAAATCTAATTTGTATTGAATTCCTAACGATTATAACTTTAAATACAGAAAAATATTCTGAAGAATATTATTATGGTATTTAAGTATTCAACCACAAAACAAAACCGCTATATTTCACCTGCGGTTTTAGTTACAAAACGAAGTAAAATTAAAATATTAAAAACCTGTCATGAGTTGATTCATATTAGGGGACAAAAATGTTTGAAAATGTATAAGAAAAAAAATATACGTCTCTTATGGTGTAGTCGTTGGCCGAGTCACGAAGGTTTTGGTTTGAGTTTCAGGATCTTTAAAATATTTGCTTTGGAATAAGTTTTTTTTATCAGTATAGATTTTAATTTTAACGAAAAAAATTATTATAAATTGCTTAATTTCTTTTCCTGGAATATTGATAATTTCATCCCTTGACGTATGAAAAACATTAAAATTATACAATAACAATCACAGAAGACGAACTAATCGGCTTCACAAGTAATCAAGTAAAAAAGGAAGCCGACCATCAGTTTTTAATAACAAAAAGTAATAACAGCCACTTACCTACATCCTTCGACCTTCAATGACTCATAAGCTTCACAATTACTACAAACATCCTTCCGACCTAATACTTGACATCACGCAAGCCTCCATTACTAAGTGACTTCGAAATCGTGAGCACTACACACGCTCTATTACATCTTTAGTTGTTGATTTATATCGCTGGATTCAATGTACCCGGATTATATTCAAGTACTCATTGTGGCGGGTCAAGAGCATCAATAGTGATGTTTCTTTTGTTTATAAGCACCTGCTTTAGTATTCTATTTAAAAAGCTAACTAAATATTAGTCCCTTTACGCACTAGCGGTTAAATGCGTGGTAAAACTGTACTGAACCGTGCGGCTAGCCGCTATTGCGTCTAACACTAGTGTGTAAGGCGGCTTACACTGCACGTTATAGACCAACTTGCCATACCCACTGCGCAGTCCACTGCTGTTTTGTTGCAACGTATTATTCAGAATAATTTTATAAAAAGAGCAATGTATAGCAAAGTGACTTCCAAATAGTCAACAACTGTGATACACAATTGCCCCAAAGTTCCTAAACAATAATTTCTGAGATTTATCTACACATCTGTTCGCAGCGGTAGCAGCGTACTTTGATCACTGCTACTTAAGATATGCATTTACATACACATAATAATATGAGTACTTAACTACTTAAGTAGTCGAGTATCTGAATGCCAGCATTTAGAAATAAATGCGTGGGACGTCAATTGGGCTGATCACCCTACTTTAAAAGTGTCGTAATAATAGGGTTGTTAGCAAAATGATTGAGTTATTTTAAAAATTATAGGCTTGTTTAAAAAGTTTTTTTTTTGGTAAAATAGGTCTGGATATGTAATAAGTGTATTAACGCTCTATATTTTTATAAATTGTCATGAGAATATGTAATATTAACGAGTACGTAAAAGAAAGAGAAGACTAAAGCAACTTAATTTCAGATGAGAGTTTCGGTTTTTTATGCTCGACAAATTTTGATAAGAGAGTCACAGATTTTTTGGAGGTATACAATTTCCCAATCCGCTCCTGGCCAGCGTGGTGGACTCAAGGCTTACTTTCTCATTCCATGAGGGAACCTTGCCCATGGTAGAATAGTAACAGGATATATTTATTTCTATTTTCACATAACTACGGAGCGATGACGTACTTGTAAGCATTTTATTTATCTATAAATGTTCCCATGACGCGTCACCATTACTCTAAGTACATCACGAATAAATAATATAAAATGGCTATAAATTATGTATAATCACGACAACCGCACGATTATACTGCATTTTCTTATTCATCTCCGTCTTTATAATAACTAGCTGAGCCTTGCAGTTTCTCTTGCGTTTCCTCCCGTAAAGTTGACTGCTATTGCCTTTCTGTATTCTATATTTCCAAACCCATACTAATATTATAAATGCAAATGTCTGTCACGCTATCACGCTAAACCACTTATGACATTAGCATGAAGATAATCTAAAGCTCGAATCAAATATTTTAATAACACATCATTCTACTATTTTTTAGAGGCTGAAGCCTTAGATGTGAAAACTAAAATATCTAGTCATAAATTGATATTTATCTTAAACATATTATTGGAAATATAATGTATATTACAAAATATTAAAATGTTAATATGTATGTACATGCATACAAACATTTTCAATATAGATTTTCTTGTGTATCCCTTCTTATTTATTATTATAAATGGTCAGTGTTAGTATAATTATAATAAAAACGATTATTCCTAAGTAATGACGTGATAGTTGCTGTGAAATCATCAGTAGCACGAACTTGTTTACATAGATGAATAATAAAAAGCTTAGGTATTATACAGACCTAATTGAAACATGCGTGGCCTTGCTTGCACTCTACAAATTACTAACTAGACTATACTATACCATACCATATTACCCATAAAAAACACAAAACCATATACGATTTAGTGCCAAGTTTAGGTATCTTTATATATATAATTCTTCTGTAAGTATGTCACTGAACTTCTCTTAAACGACTGGACCGATTTTGATGAAATTTATTGTGTGTGTTCAAGGGGATCTGAGAATGGTTTAGATTCATAATTTTGTCCGCTGGACAATGTTTTTTTAATTAATTTTTAATTCATTAAACAGGACAATTCTGTCGGGTCCGCTAGTTTAAGTATAAGAATTCTCTCAATAAAGCGCTGGTTTGTTGTATTTTATATTCGAATATTTTTTCTATACTAGCCGGAGTTTAGTAACGTATGTATAGGCTCGTCTCTTATTACATAGAACTATCTATACTAATATTATAAAGCTGAAGAGTTTGTTTGTTTGTTTGTTTGAACGCGCTAATCTCAGGAACTACTGGTCCGATTTGAAAAATTCTTTCAGTGTTAGATAGTCCATTTATCGAGGAAGGTTATAGGCTATATATCATCACGCTACGACCAATAGGAGCAGAGTACCAGTGAAAAATGATACAAAAACGGGGAAAAATTTTATGTGACGCAAGCGAAGTTGCGCGGGTCAGCTAGTCATTGATATCAGCTAAACTTTAAAGTGTTTCTTACATCTCTGTATACTTCCACATGTACAACAATCGTGATTTTATTATGTCATGTGTACGTTATAATAATTGGCCTATGTTTTTTGCGTTTACAGCTTTGCATTGCCTTCCTAAAGCCTTAGAAAACACAGAAAGATACAAAACGGGAGCCATCACGACTAAAAATAATTCATAGGCAAGAATTCTATTACTAAGAACATCTGCCTTCTTAATTACTTATACAGAATTTTACGCAAATAAGCCAATTAAAGTTCTTATGAATATAACCACGTCTTAGTATGATCTCATCTTTGTTTTTACTTAGGTTTATGCTAGTTCATGATGCAATGTATTATTCGCTTAAGTATTTGCTATTACTGTGTAAGCTTATATGCGATACACATAATTGAAGTGCATAAAGTCTTTCTTTGTGGTGAGATTTCCTAAAGTTAGTTGTTGTGTTGTCTCACTTACTCATATCAAAATAATTGTTGAAAGTACTATAAAGTCTGATTTAAGTACCAAAATAAATATTCGACACATTTTTTTAATCTAGTAGGTATATTGTACCGGTCTTATTTCCAAGCTAGCCACCGGTGTCTGTGGTACATTTAGCGGTAGTTTATCTATTCAATAGCGTTTAACCGATTCATTGCCACCTTCATTTTCGTGAACAATTCAGCCAGGCCCCATTCATTGGTCGGTGGCTCACCATTTGAGCCATCGGCCTCCCTGAAGGATGACTCAACTGATGAGTCATTGGCTCCTTGTAATGATTTAATGCTTTTCGCCATCATTCGAGCCAGTCTGACAACCAGAAACGTGTTACTGTGTTCTCCTATTCGAATTTGTGGATAATAAAAGTTAATATGGCGTTTCAAGGTAGTATTTGTTGGTTTTAATGAAATATTGCAGAGGTAGTAAACATTTTAGTAGTATTCAATCATTATTTATTATTGTAATATTATTTGTAGATAATCAGGACTACGACGATTTTACTGAATGTAGCCAGGCAATGTTTACTGATTTCCATGATCAACAAATTGAAGATAAAGAAAATCAAGGTTTTCCAAGCTGTAGTCAATCGATTTTACAAAAAAGTGTACAAGATGTTTTGCGGCAGTTATACAAAAGGTTTATGACACCTGACTAATAAAAATATTCTCTAAATTGAAGGGCCATGTCTGATATTCACGGAAATGTTTAATGAGATCTGAAAAATGGTAGTTTAAGTGTTTTTTTTTTTTTAATATCCGTTTTTATACAATTTTGGTTTGACTCAACAATTGAGCCATCGGCCTTCCTAAAGGTTTTTTAATGACTCAACTGTTGAGTCATTGGCCATGAATCGGTTAAACTCAAGTGAAAAAAACAGTTTGAATAGATAAACTACCGCTAAATGTGATGCAGAAACCGGGGGTTGGGCATTTCGTTAAGAATAAATGTCTCTCTACTCATGGCTAGTTTAGTTTTTGCATACATAGTTCTAACAAAAATTGATGCTTACAGTAATTACTTTGTCCAATTTGAGGTATAAAATTTCCCACTTTTTGTAGTTTAGCTTATTATCAAGATGTTTTGTGTACCTGATGGAGTAAACAAACAATGTATTTACCCAAAAATAAATAAAAAAAAGGTCCAATGAGAAATAATTGCTATAGTTTCCAAAATAAACAAGCATATTTATTACGGACGGTATAATGTATTCATGAAAAAAACATAATAAAATTCTGTAATATCTTATTTAAATTTAACCCTAAAAGTTCACACCCTAAGGGAATTTAGTGTGTTACCATCTTTATGAAGGGCATGTTTTCCAGTTACAGGAAGGGCGAAAAATAAATAGACATTTTTTATTGGTTCGAAAGGGGACCTTCTTGCCAATTTTACCATCACATAAAATTGGGACGGCAAATAAAGTGTCCTGGGTTATATTTTGTTTACATTTTTTTCAATAAGGATGGAGCAATTTTCTTAATATATGGGTGTCCGTACGTTACCTAAATGGTTTAAACTTGAAAAATGTTATTTACGTGTTGTAACATATTATTTAACTAAAATAAAAAGGACTAGCGGCACGCACAATATGTCATATCGACTTCTACTAATATTATAAATAGAAAAGATACTTATTACTCCTTCACACAAAGAATTCCCACAAGATCTTGGTCAAATTTAGCACAAAGGTGGTCGATAACCTTATTTCATTCTATAAAGAATTCCTTTGCCTAGAGATTTTTACGCTGCCTCAGTTACTATTACCAATTGAACACAAAAATCATTGTAATGATGCACACATAAGCTTTACTGTACCTACTACAAGTCAAGCCTAAACATAGATCGTGTATTTATTAGCAATTATCACATATCAAAATCAAGGTCGAATCATTTATTACGTTTGTAATAGTTTGATAATGAGTTGTAGTAGTATGACGTCATCGACGATTGAACTCTGGCCTGTTGGACGATGACTGGTTGTATCACCCTACCTAAAGTTGTAGTACATTGAGAACGTGTAGTCAAATAAATATTTAAAGTAAATAAATAGTAACGTATTTTAGAAGATTGTTTTTATTATTTTTTATAAACATACAGAACATGTTTTGATTAATATATTATTAACTACCAGTTACTTTTGTACTTACTATAAAATTTGGTACAATAACTTTACCTGAAAACAAAAAAAGTAACTTTTATTAGACATTCTGTAACCCTTTAAACTTAAATCTCTAATAGTTTTTACCTAAATGCAAGAAATAGAGACTTCTTACTTTCACCGCACTTACATATATCTATACTAATATTATAAAGTTGAAGAGTTTGTTGGTTTGTTTGTACGCGCTAATCTCAGGAACTACTGGTGCTAATTGAAAAATTCTCTTATGTGACGCAAGCGAAGTTGCGTGGGTCTTGTCATTTTCACATTCTAAGTGCAAAAAACGTATTAATTCGAAAAGTAGCAACACACTAAACATCGTAAATTAATTCATACTATTACCGTGTCATTTTCGTCGGTAGTATCAAACGCTAATCAATGAAGCACTTATAAGGTTGTATGCCCTATATCGAGTTACATTACATCGGCCTGATTTCACTGCATAAAACTATTTAGGGCACACTTAACACCTATACGGTTAGCATCCAAAGCAGTTATAATTATCACGTTTAATGACTCTACAGTGGAAATTATTTAAAAGTTAATAATAATATAATAAGCACATATGGAATAAGGTAAATGAGAAAGACTTAAATGAGTAAATTTTTAATACTTTATACGCTTAAGACTAATTTTGACACTTATTATTGTCAAATTTACATCTACTGAAATCCACTGATTTAAAAGGAAGATTTAGTGAGAAAAGCTTTAAAAGAAAATAAAACCCAATAACTAAAAGAAATTAAAATAAAAAGTGAAGAAAACCTAATAGCCAAATTTTTACGGTTACTTTAACGTACGTATCACGTATCTCATGTTCGTCAAAAAAGTAGTGACTATTCAATACATTGCTGCTTTGATATAACGTGTTAATCACTTTAATCTAAGGGATAAAACAATGTTCAGCATTGTGGCTTTTAAATAGTTTTCAACGATATATGATAGCTCCAGGTTGGTTTGATATTACATTTTTTTATTTTTTTTTTATTGAAATAAAAGTATTTTTACATATGTGGTAACAGATAATTTTACTCGCCAAGCTTTCAAGCTTAAGCTTATTTAGGGGTAGTACCTTAAAAATATATTTTAAATCAAAAGTGCTGTCTGTAGGTATATAATACAGGTTTAATTTTAACCTTTGTCTTTAAGGGTGAAGGAGGTGAAACGGCAGCAAATATTGACATTGAAAATTGACCTGAAACTTGTAAACTGTTAATTAATTTGAAACTTATACTAAGAGAGGTTAAGCTGATATTGATAAGTTTGGTAATGGTGTTTGCGGTACCGTTGATACCAGGTCTTGGTTGACCATAATATAGTAAACTAGCTGACCCGCGCAACTTCGCTTGCGTCACATAAGAGAATCATAATTTTCCCCGTTTTTGTAACGTTTTTCACTGGTACTCTGCTCCTATTGGTCGTAGCGTGATGATATATAGCCTTCCTCGATAAATGGGCTATCTAACACTGAAATATTTTTTCACATCGGACCAGTAGTTCCTGAGATTAGCGCGTTCAAACAAACAAACAAACAAACTCTTCAGCTTTATAATATTAGAATAGATTCATAATATACCACATAGGCAACTGCGCAACTGGATCACATCACATTTTTTCCTTATCAGTCCATATTAGCTAATAAATAGGGCATTAATTGAATTAAGTAATTAACCTTTTTGCTTCTCCTCCATTGAACGTAACCAATAGCATGTTTTTATAACACATTACTTTTTATTAATTTCAAATGTCCATACACTATTATTACACGAACTCCATTTCATATTACCTTCTATTACAAAGCAATAAGATCTAAAATTGCGTATCGTTTTCAAATATTACATGCGAAGTTTTTTGCGACTGTCATGTATGTTCATTCTTTAGTTTAATTTGATTCTGTACCGAGTGTTAGTAAAAAATGTATATGGTATTGTTATATAATTAGTATAAATTATCTGTGACAAATTAGAACTGGTGATAATGCTTTGGAATATATCCGGGAGAGATAGCTACATAATAGAGGCACAAATGCGAAAAAGCGGTAAATGTTTCATATGAAACTAAGTTTGATTAAGATATGGACAAAGGCATAAAATGTTTCTGTCATTTTGTCCATACATGTACATGTATAGCCCATGCGGCCCATGCCTACTAGTAGAGGCATGAGTCACATGGGAGGAGCAGCCCCTTGCCGCACAGTTCTCTTCCCAGAATCAAAAATCCTAATTTTAATTCTAGGAACATTTAACAAGTATTTGAAATCGTCATAGTATTTTAAATCTACCACCTTTTCGGAAAAGTTGTTGCTCGTGAGAAGAAACGGCAAGAAATTCACGGAGAAACGGACAAAACTCTATCCTTAGATACTCCAATGCCAGCAAAGTATAAAAATTTGCTAGTTTCTAAATGACTTTACCAGTGATAGTAGCCCGTATATCACAAAATAACTAACTAGTTCAATGCTTATTTAAATTAACATAATTACCTAATTAACACGCCATCAACGTTTTTCCTGAAGTCAATCGAATTCGATATAGTTATCCTGTTATAAATCGTACAACAAATATAGAATCAAAAGCACTAAGCAATTTCACTCTATTTGAGACATTTCGGCACCGATTACACTGAGTTTAAGTTGACTAACTAAAAATCGTAGAAAAAAATTACTATTTCGACATTTCAGCGCAGGTGACAATAGTGTTAGCTGCGCCGAAACGTCGCGCAAAACTAAGTTACGAAACGCAAACATTTTGAATTAGATAATAATAATCACTAAACAGCACTCAAGCTACTCTTTAATAGGTCTTATAACCTAGGCAGCCTAAGACTATTTAGTCTAGACTACGTAAGGATAAGTGCAAAAACTAGACTATTCTTGTTATTATTAGCGAGTACATTAATAGCGTGGCTCTTTATTTTTTGTTCGACCATTGTTCGATGATATGGTGCTAAAAACTATTGAAACTCAAGGTTGTCACGATGAAGACATAAATTTAATTTTGATATACAATAATTTAAATCCACTATAATTGCCCCACTATCCTGGGTCTTTTCCCGAAATTAAGGGAGGTTGGGTCTTGAGATCACCACCAAAAACGAATCAGGTTATTAAAAAATAGTTTTAGAGAATTTTCAGACACACAAGATTTCATTACCATGTTTTCCTTCATAGTGAGAATAAGTACCTAATCATTATTGCTAATACAGGCATAAAATTAAATATGAATATCTTTATTGTTTTTAAATATTCTACTGTGATAATTTCCAAATGTTTCTCAATGTTGGGTGTAAGTCAATTTAAATGAAATAAAATAAATCTTCTCGACCTTAAAACAAAATATCGAGCCCTAATAAAACTGTTGTCGTAAATATTTTTTTACTTTTATTACATAAGTGCACAAATATTGGCATTTGATAAGGAAAGGATAACAAATAATATTTCAATGAGGAAAAATATTGAATAAATCAATGTATGTTCATTTCGTCGATAGAGTGACTAAATGTTTCGGATATTCACTACATACTAAATATTCCTATTGCTTTTTAAAACCATATAGTTTCAAGCAAAATTATATGTCTGGTAAATTTTTAGCAAATTCTCCATTTGGGTTTTGATCCGAACTTCAAATGAGAAATGAAGCCCTAAAGGATACGTACAAAGTTATAGAATTCCTACATATTAGAACTTAAGAAAATTGGTCAAATTTAGAAATAATATTTAGAACTTGACAATACGAGTACCTGCCTTTTCTAAACTTCTTCTTCTTCTTATCGTGTGGTTAGTAGTCAACCTAGTGTCAAAGTTGTTCAAGCCAGCCGAAGGCCTTCAACGTGGCTTCACGACTGTTATCTTAATTGACAACCACCGGGACCGAGTTTTTACGTGCCCTCCGAAGCACGGAGACGCAGTTCAAATACCATTATGCAGTCACCCATCTATGGAATGACCGCGCCAAGGTTAGCTTAACCCGCAGATCGTTCACCGACCGGTGAGCACAACTGGCTATGGGCGCCTCTTTTTGAAACTAATACTTTCTGTTTAATGGTTTTGACTATATTAGAAAAACGCTGGTCTACATTACGTTATAATACAGAACAAAAGTAATCAATAAGTCAACTAACCGTGACGTGTATCGTGAATTGAAATGCGGGTCCAGTTTAATTGTGGTAATGGACCCATTGACAAAGCGTATAATATGTCTGTACATAGAGGTCAATAGACTAATTGTTCAGGCCAATGAGTGATTTGAGAACGAGAAGATTTGTTCAAGAAGGGCTTGTTTATAAAATAGGTCATTTTTTAATAACATATTGTAGATTTTAGATGTGGATGGAATTTACTACAGAGTAATTATATATTTCAAATTGTTAAGTCTATTGCTAACAGTCATGTATCACATAACTTCGAAATTTATTATATTATCTTTCTTATAATTATATTATTTTTACTGAAAATAATAATAAATATGATACTCGGTGTATAATTTCTTTTTGTTTTTGACAACCCTAGATTTTCGCATAAAGTGTTCGATTGGAATAAAGTATTAAGGCTGTGAAATATTAAAAGTTTCCGTGCTTAAAATAATGTAATGTGATTTGGAATGAAATTAACTATATCTGGCATGTTTCTTAAGAAAAATATTGAAAAGTAAATAAAAATTATACAAATACATTTTTGTACGGTAAATTATTAATGACAGGTCAGAGTACTTTGTGAAAAAGAAAAACATTCTGTTCAATAATTACAAAAAAAGTTCATGCCTGACATAAATCCAGAAATATATTTTTTTATACAATCAATGGTGTAAAAGTTACCATACGTTTTGATTTATTCATAAAATATTATACCATAAGCCGATGGGTATAAATTTGTCGATTCGGAAATAATCTTATTATCCTGACAAGCACATAAATTTATTTTTTCCCAACATATGACGTATCAATGCTAATATTATAAAGGCGTAAGTCTGTGCGTATGTTTGTTACGCTTTAAAGGCTTCACCACTGAAATAATTCGCATGAAATCTATATAAATAAAATTGTATTACTGAAACGAATACACACGCATAGCTTTTGAATATCTTAACCAAAAATATATTTTCTTTTTATGTTTGTATCTGTCGGGATTAACTTTGTATGGGATCGATGGGATCAATGGGATCAAAAGTCCCATGGGAATGGAATAAACAGAATAAAATTATACTAATACCTGGACGAAGTCTAGCCAATCCGCATGATTTAAATGGATATACATAGTTACCTATAATCAACCAAGGGCTTAATATTTTAGCCAAAGTAAAACCACGCGAATGGAGTCGTAGCATAAGGTAAGTATAAATATAAGTAATGTTGTCAAATGATTTGTTAATAAAACGTTAAAAGTCTTAGTAATTATTTAACACTAACATTTTTAAAGATATTTATTCCAGATCTAGTTTTTGTCAGTCTTTCAACTTTGTTCAACACACAATATCACTTAAAACACTGCCGAGCAAAAAAAGTGGCACTCATTTGTTACATTCGAAGCTATTTAGAATCGCTTCCTGTTATTTGTCTTGGGTTTGTTACACTCCATATATGTATAAAAAGTTACGTTTGTTAAATTGGTTTGAGAAAAAAGTTCGCCAATTTTTTGTCCCGATGTATTCGCGTAGAGTGTTTGTCATTTATATTGACTAACAACAGATGGAACTTTCCTAGAGTCCATTTAGAAATGTAGTTTTTATTGAAGTATAAGTTTATACGAGGACATTTATCATGAATGCAGCTGCCAAAACGTCATTTTTTGTGTGAGGGAAGTTATCGTGTGTGAAGAAACGGGCCTTATGTATAAAATAATTTCATACTAGGCTCATGAAACTTGTAGTAATGCAATTAAGAGCATTGACCAATATGTAACCTTGATTTATCAAATATCAAAATACGATTTCAAAACAAACCATACAGACACCATTATCCTCAAGTCAATGGCACTATTATCAACAGTTCATACTCGTTAGAGGAATAAACCTTCATTTTCTTTTATTTCAAAGTAATTTAATATCAGATTCGTGCAATAAAACTTTGAATACTAACCATAACTGAGTTTTTTATATTTATGTAAGTTGAAGCAATAAATTGATAAAGCTATTAATATTTTATGGCGGTCGAATCAAAGATATTTAAGTCCATATTTATAAACGTAAGTCTTTTTTTTACTGTAAGTTCACGCTTACAATTTGGACAATAAATGAGTTAAGCAATAGTTGACGCGGCCTATGGAAAGAAAGGTTACAGTAATCGTGTGTCATACAATTAACAGACATACACAATTATCAACCTTTTCAATCATATTGCAAAATTTCATAATAATCGATTCAACGCCTTATGTCCGGTTACTGAGACACATTTAGCGGTAGTTTATCTGTTCAAACTGTTTTTTTGCACTAGTTTAAACGCTATTGAATAGATAAACTACCGCTAAATGTACCTCAGAAAGAGAACAAAGCGTGAGATAACACAAACCGACACAGACAAACACATCTTGCTTGTTGTTTTTTTATATCATTATAGGTAGGATATGGGTATATATCATATGGGTTAACTTTCTAGGTTCGTCTATATGTAAAAAAAAAATTGTTATACTTGTAGAGCACTCCCTTAACCCATATCTGTAAAAACCCATTCTTGTCCTAAAGAGTTGCTCTCATATGAGACATCACCACAAGTAACCATAAACTGAGTAATTAGTGGTTTCTTTCATGCATCACCATTAAACAGCATACAAGGACCAGTTTTCAACAAGTTCATGTTGGCCTGACCTCGACTTACACCCAAATAAATGCACTAACCAGTTTTAATTATCGATATATCGATAACCTTGTGAAACGTCATTTTGTATTCCATGCGTCAAGTTGTGGACTACTTAATGTTAACAATAATGAGTTTAATGTACAGTTCTTGTATGCTGGTGGTGCATTGATGATGATGCTGTTCTCCAAACCGATATTCAGCTACGACATATGCTCTAATATGGTCAAAAAAACCTAGGACCATTTCAAATAATATACACGAAGTTTTCGAAATAAAGGATTTTTTTATTTGAATTTATGGGATGCGGAGTTTGAAATCGGTGTCAAAAATTGGTTAATGAGATTAAAGACTGTAGACTTTTCTTATGCAATCTTTGGGGTGAATATCCTGGAGATCGATAGACCCTTGATTGATCGAGCTGAGCGTTTCTGTGCTTTGGACGGCACATTTAAATTAAGTTACCAATTGATATAAATAAAAAAAATGCCCACTTTAACAACTTTGACAATATATACCACCATATAAGAAAACAAAATCAACTACCCTAAATAGAAAATATCGCATAGAAAGTATATCACTATGCATAAGATCAAAGTTAGTTTTACCCACTCGTAAATCATAATCTCTCGATCTAAGCATCGTACACAATGCATATTATCACAAACACAAAGTAAAGATGTGGACACAAAAGAAATAGCCTTGAAAAGCAAACGAATACATAAATACATCAGACTTGATGCATATCGCCAAAGGATATTAAGTATTTGTACCGTAAGAGAGTTTACAGACTGTAAGACTAGTCGCTGCGACTTTACGTCACTTCACCAAGGGTAAGACGTATATTTTGTTTTCCTTCTGCAGTAATTTGTGTTGTTTTAAATGACTGTGTTAAAATTTAGAGGCACGTACAAAGGGTGATAAAAAAATAATTAAAAATTAAGTTAACGATCGAAAAAGATGTTATTTTAGTAGATTATCGAGTAAGTCAAATTAATTAATTTTATGTATTTAAAAGTTGTATTTTTATATACAGAAAACGAAAACAAAAATGACCAACAAAATGAAAGTTTTAAGAAAAAGGTCTTTACGCAAAACAAGAGTCTTTTCATAATTAAATCGCAACAAAAATCGCATATCTAAATCATTCTTAACCGATGCATGCGCCAGATGTAGACAAAAAACACCGAATAACAAACGCAACTCATTTTCATAATGCAACGAACAAAGACATTTAAATTTATAATTTACTAAAGATAAATACGCGAACGTGTACCGCGCCTTATTTTAAGAATAATTACATTTTTATTCATTCCAAAATTTCACTTCTGTTTTGGAATAATTTATTCAAAATTCATCTGTTTCGTTACTCTGTATTGAATAAATTTACAGAATTCACTAGTATTTTTGTTGCAATTTATTTTTTTATATATTTATTTGTTTGATTTAACCAATAGCGCTTTGTGTGTCATCAAAAGATTAGTAATTATTTGTTTATCGGTATGTATATCCAATGAAAAATATCGAACTTTTATGGTAAACTAGCTGACCCGCGCAACTTCGCTTGCGTCACCTAAAAGAATAGGTCAAAATTTTCCCCGTTTTTGTAACATTTTTCTTTGCTACTCCGCTCCTAATGACCGTTGCGTGATGTTATATAGCCTATAGCCTTCCTCGATAAATGGGCTATCTAACACTGAAAGAATTTTTCAAATCGGACCAGTAGTTCCTGAGATTAGCGCGTTCAAACAAACAAACAAACAAACTCTTCAGCTTTATAATATTAGTATAGATGTATTTTATGTTAAAAGCCTATTACTACTGTATTCTGTTTTTAATATATTTTCAATTACTATATGTAAAGATAGGCTTGTGCAATATATAAAAATTAAACTATCATATTTACTATCAAGCAATTAACTTAATATTTAATCGTTTACAGTACATAAAATATTTATATAATTGCAAATATTGATTATATTTTCGAAATACCTTTAAAACATCTAACGAACTATAATGTGGTATTGAAACTGCAGTTTGTACATGATTAATATTTATTAAAATTAATAAAACGCTTTAATGAATGAAGAGTGGTTTGTATTGATGACTTCAATGCCTCGCTAAGTGTGTTATGGTCAGCTTCTAATCTAGCTCATTATTTAGCCTTATACGAAGTAGTTTATACCAGACTGAGCTAAAACTTTATCCTATTATTCTTCTTCTTATCGTATGGTAAGTGGTCAACCTAGTGTCAAAGTTGTTCAAGCCGCCCGAAGGCCTTTGACGTGGCTTAACGACTGTTATCTTATTGACAACAACCGGGACCGACTTTTTACGTGCCCTCCGAAGCACGAAGCCCTGTTCAAATACCACTATGCGGTCACCCATCTACGGAATGACCGCGCCAAGGTTTGCTTAACCCACAGATCGTTTACCGACCGGTGAGCGCAACTGGCTACGGGCGCCTCCTGTTATTTCCGAATGCAATAGGTGTTTCCATGCTAGGAGCTAGAGCGGGTGCGACTTGTGTGGGCTCGGAAAATTGCATTCCTTGTAAAAATGTTTTATAAATTAGTTGTAATTTCCAATCCACTTCATCAGTCATAGATGTGTTACTTAGGTTTTGTACTCAAAATATAAAATCTGCTGTAGTTGATAAATGGCGTAACCTTTTAGGAATATTTTTAGAGACAAGTTCTTACTCTCTATGTCTGTTGCGCTTTTTCGGCTAAATTGCTGAATACATTCTGATGAAATTGGATCAAAAAGAGGCTCAAGTAGCATTTGTTTTAAAAAAAAATATTAAATCTATACTAATACTAATATTATAAAGCTGAAGAGTTTGTTTGTTTGTTTGTTTGTTTGTTTGAACGCGCTAATCTCAGGAACTACTGGTCCGATTCGAAAAAATATTTCAGTGTTAGATAGCCCATTTATCGAGGAAGGCTATAGGCTATATATCATCACGTTACGGCCAATAGGAACAGAGTACCAGTCCAGTAAAAAATATAACAAAACGGGGAAAATTTTGACCCATTCTATGTGGCGCAAGCGAAGTTGCGCGGGTCAGCTAGTTCGTTATAATCGTTAAAATTTCCCACTACTTCTAGAGATTACGAGTATATTTGCAGTACAAGTATCCAAGGCTGAACATGTGCAATGTGCAGTCTATTAATGTCATCCGTTTGTTTGTTCGTACGTCTTGTGTTGATTGTACAAACACTTAGAATTCCAATATTTACACGAATACAAATATGGGGTTTAAGGTAGTCATAGGCTGCTTTGAATCTCACTTAGATATTTAAAAAGAAATCTTGGTATTTTGTATCTTATATTAAACTAGCTCACCCGCGCAACTTCGCTTGCGTCCAATAAGAGAGAACGGGTGAAACCTTTCCCCGTTTTTGAAACATTTTTTACTGGTACTCTGCTCCTTTTGGTCGTAGCGTGATGATATATAACCTATGTCCTTTCTCGGGTATCAAAATATCTCCATACCAAATTTCATGCAAATTGGTTCAGTAGTTTAAACGTGATTGAGTAGCAAACAGACAGACAGACAGAGATACTTTCGCATTTATAATATTAGTATTGATCTAACAAAAGGATTTAAGTAAAATCGAATGAAAAGATATTAATTATTTTAAAAATAAAGCCTGAAATCAGGATAAGTTGTAAAAGGTACGGATACGCTTTGCAATTTCAGGTCTCATGAAGGGTAGTTACGGGCACCTCGTTTACCTAAATAACGACATAGTCTAGATTTTGTAAACATTTAAGGTTGATGAAAATTTTTTAAGAGGTTTTAAAATGTTCTGTAAGGTTACGTTTACACTTGCGTTTGCGTTTTTTTGTATCGTAATTATTTTAAGGTTATTTCATGAAAATTAATATCAAACGAATATTTTACTAAAAATGCTCTTCCTTTATGTAGCTCTACGCGTTGATACGGAAATAGATGACCATAAATAAAATTAATTTATTTAACAGCCTAACATTATGAACGTTTGCGCATTGACATCGCCCTCTAAGATTTTATAGACTAGTTACTCAATCGCATGTGCGGGCAAGTCCTTAATACCACCTGTAAAGTGAAAAGCTGTGGAAAGTATAAAAATATATTCAGATACTTTATACATTTACTGTGCTTAGTCTGTGAGTTGTTTTGTCCTAGTTTTACTGAATGCAAACTAGGATTATGTTCTATTTTTATTTCTACCTGTATTTTTATACAACTGTTAGTCTGGTTTAATCTTTGTTAAGGATTGCAAATCTTATTCTACCCTGCATTTTTTTTTTCTAGGTTGCCTTTTATAAAATTATCTTTGCTCTCCATAGACTTATCTGTGGCATGAATTGTAGACCTGACTGAACCTATTAAAAGGTTTTTTGTTTTCACGTATTATATTTAGTGGTAGCTTTCAACTAAGCTACTTTTAAATATCTGTACGATATTCTCATTCTTGTTTTTGATACTTTTTCAGACAAAGTTACTTAATATATAGATTTTTATTTAATTAAGAGCACACAGATAATTTCAATGCTAGAGTTACAAAAAAGAATAGGTACATTTTATTTAGAAAAACATTCACAGCCAACAGCTAGCTCGATAATAAGAAGCGAAGATTACTGAAAAAATGGCCTTTGATATGACTAAGACTTGTAATCTGGCTAGGAAATTATACGTCGGAATAAAACAAAATATTACCCACTTAGAGTACAATATACGAGTCTATTAATACAACCAATTGACCGTGACGCAAACGGGCCACACTGACGCGACTTTATTGTTTCCGACGCTCAATTGCTCAATAGACCAATCAGCTTTATAATGTCTGCTGTTGCGATTTTCATACAATGCCACATTTATATGCGGGTTTGAGCAGATTTATAAAAACTACCTAGGAAACCTTGCAACAAAAATCTACACATTTGTTGCTTTGTCAGGATATTTCTATATGTCTGCATGTATTCTATATGTATCGCGAAAAATGATTGAATAGATTTAAATAAAAAAATTGCACAGAGGTAGTTTGTAGCCTGGATTAATACGAAGAAAACATTTTGATATGTTTTATTTTTCTCACAGAGTTACAATATTTGTTGCCTCTTCATGCAAAAATAATTGAATAGAATTTGATAATTATATCTCCCAGATAGTTTCTTACCTGGATTAACATAATATACTTTTTGATACGGAAACTCTGTTCACGCAGACGTAGTCGTAGGCTGACGACGGTCGTAAATAAAAATGCAATTTAAATCAGATTTTGTATATTTGAAATAAATAGGTACTCCAATAAGCGTTTGCAAAATCCGTGTCTATCAATGTACAAAAATCGGTTAGATACAAATCTATACTAATATTATAAAGCTGAAGAGTTTGTCTGCTCGATTGTTTGTGTGAACGCGCTAATGTTAGGAACTACTGGTTCGACTTGAAAAATTATTTCAGTGTTAGATAGCCCATTTATCGAGGAAGGCTATTTATCATCACGCTACGACCAATAGGAGCAGAGTATCAGCAAAAAATGTTACGAAAACGGGGAAAATCAGGACCCTTTCTCTCTAATGTCACGCAAGCGAAGTTGCGCGGGTCAGCTAGTGTTTAGAAAATAATAAATTAGGAGCAGTACTTTTTAAAATTCGTATGGAGCAAATTGTTTTTAAATAATAATTTCACGTTCTTGTGTTCAAGGTTCTTGAAATAAATGCGTTATAATTGGATGCGCAAAAAATTGCACGAGATATGATTAATTTTTAATAATTAATTGGTTTGTCTTGTGAGATATTTATTTCGCATTAAGGTCAAATTTTGTAAGCAAATAATATTAATGCAGTTTAAACATTCGTCCTAAAATATTCAACCTTCCAGCATTATAAAAACCTTGGTATTATTTTATTTTAGCATATAAAAATCCAGTCTATCAATGCACTTACGAACGGTGCCAATATTCTATCAAAAGATAGGGATTTGGGAATAGTTGGTAGCCAACATCCAATTTTAATGCAAGAGCGAATATAAAGAAACTTTATACACCCTTTACTACATAAATCAATTAAATAATAATATTCAGGATGCCTGTATGTTACGATATATTACGAAGATCCTTCCATATATCATACTATACATACAGGCAAACTAAATACTAAGATATATGAAGGGATATCCAGTACAAAAAAAAAAAACTATTATTTACTAGCGACTGCACTACGCAATTGCTAATAAATAATAGTTTTTTTAACGATTCAAAGGAAGTAATATTTTATCCTTATTAACAGGCCTTAAGTATAAATTTTCTTTATAAAACGCCAATATTATTATAGTTAGTAAAAATAAACCCTTGGAGACCTACCTCAAGCGAACTGTCATTATACACCGAACTCCGTCGACTTCAAACGACTTCTAATCATTTATGGGCTCATAAATTCAACTAACGTGAAGGCACGTATATAAATACAACCTACTGCATCGAATAACAAACGTGTAGGAAAAATAAACACCATTACTTTTAATAAACAGAAATAATAAAAAATATGCATACATTAAACAGGCGTATGGACAAACGGACTGAATAATAAATTAATAATTACAATAACGAACGCGCTACAAGTTTTGTACTGAGTTTTGATAGACGGGCAACTTTGAAGCCACTTTTAGTTGCCTTTAAACACTATGGCAACATTACGTAATTTGGCATAGGGTTTTTTTTTAGGTTAAACATAGGGTTACTATGTTTAATTTCAGTTTAGCCGTTAATGCGTAAGAGATCAACAAATAGACATTCGTATTAATAATATTAGTAGGGATCATTGTGTAGTAATACTATAAAAGTGTTGGTCTAGGTATTTTTAGTCTGATTGGAATGTTCTAATATTAATTTAATCATATAGTAAAGCTTAATAGACTGTAGTGTGCAAAGTTTAAACGATTCATAAAGGGGACATTACACGTCGCTCTTTTGGTCTTAATAAAACTGACAAAAATCATAAATTCCATTCATAATTCTAAAACTGGCTACATATATTAAACGGCTTTTCAGTTCAGAAAAATAATAGGTCATCAACCTCATCAAAGTTGCTCGTCTACAACACTTAGTAGAACAAAAAGTAAACATTTTTCGCCCGACAGGATGTAGCTGTCTTTCGATAACGGCGACTATTAACATGATCTTGCAATTAATTATATACGCATTGAATATTTTTGTAATAGTTCCTTTGTCAGTAACTCGAAAAGCCCGAGCGGCATTTCTCGTAAATTAGCACTTTTTATTTTATCCTATCGTTAATAGTCAACCTAGTGTCAAAGTCGTTCAAAAGGACTTTGACATAGCTTATCGACTGTAGTCTTAATTGAATACAACCGGGACTGACTTATAACGTGCCCTTCGAAGCACGAGGACGCTCAGTTTAAATACCACTGTGCAGTCACTCATATATGATATGGTTGCTTAACCCAAAGATCGTTTACCGGTTTTTCTTTAAATTGTGGATCCTTACTATTACTGCTCCTAAAATCTTAGAATTTTTATTAACGCTAAGTCCGAAAGTTTAGTTGTTTAAATGGATGTGTATTATGCCGGGGAACTTGTCCATGCGGATGAAGTCGCGGGGCGAAACTAGTATACTTATAGGTTATTAATAATTACGATAATCGTTGTTAAAGCCTTCGAGCGGCTTCAAGATATTGACATGATGTGAAGACTTGCTGTAAGAAAAATAAAATAGTATCTTGGATGCTAACAAGGATCGCTGATGCTCGGTTAGTCCCGTTTTAGGTAAATTGTTGTTTATAATAATTTTCTAACATATCACTCCCGTGTATCATGAATAATTAATATATTTAATGAAAGGTTTATTTTTGACATAATACACGTACATAGAAACATAAATAATATAATCACCTATAGTAGTAGTTATATAAAGTATCGTTTTACCCGGTAACCGGGCTCTGGAGGTTTGATAGGCAGTCGGTCCATGTAAAATACTGGTACTCAACTATATCCGGTGAGACTGGCAGCCCACTCCAACATATAATTATTGGAGTGATAACTTTTAAACTCTCGCGTTGCATGTTTAATATATAATAGGATACGGGAATTAACGCGAACACGCATTTTACCTTAAAATGCCTAACGTTTCGGCGCAGGTTGCACTTGCCGTGATCGCAGGCTGCGCCGAAACGTTTATAAGCTTAGCTATGCTTATATTATTATGATGAATTAAATAAAAATGTGATGAATCAATCGTTATGTAAGAGTCTTAAGTTTTTAAGACATTTGTAAATTATAAGTTTATCATTAAATTTTTAATTTATGCTCGATGGCACCCATCGTATCAGTTGCGTTATATGTATGTTAATAACAGTAATGAAAGTAACAACGTATAATTATATCGAACCGAAAGTACTGCTTACGTCCGCATAAAAAGATTTTTAGATGAAAAAAAATATCATTGGTTAATCTATATCATACAAAATTTTATCAAAATCAGTCCATTCGTGTTTACCTAAAAGAGTAACAAACAGACACACACAATTTAGCATTTACAATATTAGTAGGTATAGTGATTAGTCTATAATCTGTTCCTACATAAGAGTAGCACATATTTTTATATAAATAATCCTCAATTTCAGCAAGCAGCATTAAAAATAATACTAAAAAAGGACAGCTTCCACACCAGGTCAAAGCTCCATTAACGGAATCCCCTTTCAAATTATCACAAATATTTAAACGGCGATATTTCAATCCGTTTATATTCATCGAGGGATTCATCCGTGAGGGGACGGGGAGGGAATACTAATCCCTTGGCGCCGGGAGCCGCGGAATCAATGCCTCAGCTCACGTTGAGATCTTGCTGCTAGTGAAACGAGACTGTTTGGGTAGAATAGTACTCCCCATAGGATTGAAAGTACGTAAGAAGCTAGGTTTATCTTCTAGACTGTGTTCAAGCTAGAATTTTCATGTAAAGTCGATAATTTGGGTTCGTGGAAAACGTTTTAAAATTTAAATCTGCTTTTCTGTAGTTTGACAATGTATCCAGAATATTATTTTTAATTTGTAAAAGGAAGGATTGGAAGGCTTGGGAACCTTCAGAGTATTTAAAAATACACAAATGTTGGTGTTTAAAAAAAACGAGTTCATCTAGGACGTGGATCTTACAAATATTTGTTTAACCAACAAATTAAATTGTCCAAAGCCAGTAAAGTAACAGCCAAAAGGACAAGAAGGATTTATACTGATGACTACCTAGCACAAGGGTAAAAGATACATAATTACCACATAACACCTAAAAAACAATTTCGAAATCCAATCTTACCAACATTTTACTAAAAAAATATTTATACCTAATGCAAAAATGTAAACACTCCGCCTCATTCGATATGTGATCCACGTAGACACTCAAAGTAATCTATCATGGTATACAAAACAAATTGTTCGTCATTCGATGGAGTGCTTTCTCAAAAACCTACCCTCGTACTCGGAAGCAATGTATAGGTATACTTTTCTATTTATATCTATACCTCTATTTTTATAAATGACATAAAATAGGTCTCTGACTATGGAAAGAAGACATGATTTTATATAACTATGTATGTATTATAAATGACAAAGTTTGGATGGATGTATAATCGTTTGTTACACAATTACGCCAAAACCACTAAACGGATTTTGATAAAATTTGATACATTGGTAGTTTAAAACCTAAATTGACAGATACAGTACAATATGTATGTGAATAAAGCAAAGGAAGTATGTAAGGATCGTACCAAATGACGTTCTTTGATCTCTGCCTACCTAAGACGTGATATTATTATTATGTACCCATGTATATTTGCCACAAGGGAGAAAATTTAACCAAATCTAATTTTCAAAATGTTGTTTCTCAAGAATCTCCTGTTTTATTTTTTGGCGTATAAATGGACAATTTCCGAACTGATAAACCAAAAACTAAATTACTACGTCGATCATCGGTAATCGGATCATTATTCTCACTATCATTCGCTTGGGATTAGCAATTAATCAATTATCAGCAGTTGTTAATTAATCCATCTTTATGTCTCGTGAATATTTTCAAAAATGTTCTTCCTTTACAATCGCTTATCTGGTTATTAAATTTTTAAAAAAGATAACTGGCATTGCCCACAATGTACTAAAAAAAAGAATTGTTAATGTTTTGTTACTGGTATATGTGTTCAAAATCATTTACTTTGATTATTGCTTGACGTTTCGGCGTTTTTGTTTACTGCATTTGTTCGGCTTGTGCCGATCGGGTAGTTCCTTTGGATCAAATGTCAAATTTCGGTTTCAACATTCAGGCGATTTAACATACAGGAACGGCATTCTTCTCGAACATTCATCCAAATATTATACGATTTTGCCGTTCGACTAGGCCGATTCATGCTGAACTGATTATGTTTGTAGCAAGCTTTATACAGTATTAATACATAAAGGCTTGAAATACTTTATTCGTTAAACGTCAGGTAATTGCAACATCGAATTAATCGCGCATAAGACCTGTCTGTAGTAGTATTCAGTGCAGAGCCGCGATAGTTTGAAACATATTGAGACGCTATCTATGCTAATAATATAAAGCTAAAGAGTTTGTTTGAAAGCAAATTTCAGAAGGTACAAGTTCGAATTGAAAAAAAACATTTTGTGCTGAATAGTCTATACATTGAGGAAGTCTAAAGGCTATATAACATTACATTATGACTAATACTGCCGTCGTAAATGTAAACACAGTAACTTAAGTTACTGTGTTTATAGTTTGTTTAGTTCTTTGGAATCAGGAGACCGCGGGCTATTTGAGAAAGTTTTCGGTTTGTTTGTACGATAGATAGTTACCGAAATACATTAAATAAAAACACAGTATTTTGACAAATAAAATATTTTTTTTAATAAAAAATACAGTATCTGTGTTATTTTAAATTAAATAACAGTATCTCACTACTAACTGTGTTTTTTTAACGTGAATAGATTTTAATTTTTCTTTTCTTGCTTGATTATAACACGGCTTCTTCAGTTACTGTGATTGCGTATAAAATATTGTTCAAAGATAAACAACAAATACTTGAATAAATCACAGTATCTCATTTACTGTATTACTGATTTTATACGTATTTCTAAGAAACATAGTTATAACACAGTATGTACTTACTTACTGTGTCGTAATTCCCCTAATGTTAATATCTTTACAAAGTTACAACACAGTAATAGGTAAAACTTGGTTACAACACAGTAACCGTTGAGTTACCGTGTTGTAACTTAAAAAAGAAAAAAATATTATATTATTACCCTAGCTTAAAACACATTATCTAATTTTATTATTTATACAATAATAATATAATAGATATATATATACAGAATCAAAGATTTAACTATATACTAACATTAAAAGTTGCATGAAATAATATACAATAATTAGTATCTTCATGAGAGCAAAAATTAACCATTAAACTTCAACCGCGTTTTTCTCAAAACGCATATTTTGAAGTTACTGTGTTTAGATTTACGACGGCAGAATAGGAGTGAAGCAGCAGTCAAAAATGTTGTGAAGGTAAGTTTATTATAAAGGAGACGAAAACTATTCTAACCGATATTATAAAAGACTACATAAAATAAAATAACAATTCCTAACCGTACCAATATTCTCAATACTGGCTACTTAAAGTAATACAACACATTCACAATGAGCAAAGCATACACTTCATAAATTAACTGTGCACTGCAGCAAAAACCGATTGTAACGATGCTAAATTGAATGCAACCGACGCTAATTCAGATTCCAATGCCTTGACCCCACATGTAAAGGCTGAATTACATCTACACGAACAACGTATTCCGTTATGGATAAAATTAAATAATACGACTAATGTAATAAATGCGAATGTTTGTGAGCATGTATGGATGTTTGTTTCTCCTTCACGTAAATACGACTGAACAGATTACGATGAAATTTGATATATGAATTTGGTAGCTGAAGACCGAGAAAAGCGCTACGTTCGTTTTTTTGTGCGCCTTTTAAATATAAAATTCCATTGTGTAGCATTTTAGCGAAAAACACTATACAAACAATAACATTTTCCTTGCAATTCCCTTGTGCGATTAACGCGCAAATGTGTGATATGTATTCACCTTTATTCTTAGTATATTTAAGCATCAGTTCAAGTCTAGTCTATTCTTTGAACGCCGACATTTTGCACAATTTGTTTGAGTAGTAGGTTGATTTAAATATATTACGTAGTTACGTGTAAATTATGTTAACACGAACTTCTTCTTCTTCTTATCGTATGGTTATTGGTCAACCTAGTGTCAAAGTTGTTCAAGCCGCCCGAAGGCCTTTTACGTGGCTTAACGACTATTATCTCAATTGTCAACAACAGGGTCCGACTATTTACATGCCCTCCGAAGCACGGCGAAGCTCAGTTTAAATACCACTATGCGGTCACCGATCAATACCATGACCGCGCCAACGGTTGCTTAACCCACTGATTGTTGAACGACTGGCGAGCGCCAATATACTCCTCAATACGAGTAGATATGTATTCACTTCTATTCTTAGTACATTAAAGCATCAGTTCAAGTCTAGTCTATTCTTTGAACGCCGACATTTTGCACAATTTGTTTGAGTAGTATGTTTATTTAAATATATTACGTAGTTACGTGTAAATTATGATAACACGAACTGTATACTATGTAACAATGTAAACCTATTTTCGTAAAGGTTTTGAGTTTAGGTACACGCGTTTGCTGTCAATGTTAAGACTTTTTTCGTGTTTTGGATGTAAATATTTTTAAAGTCTCTCACCATATCATCAGTTATTAAAAAAGAAACTCGTGCCTTAACCTAAGTAAACAATTTTTCAAGTATAAGGTTTTCAATAATAATTATATCGTAATTTTTATCATCGTTTACCCATACCAAAAGAAAAATCAATGCATGTAAAATTAAAATAGAGAAAGCGAAATAATTTTGGATGTCTGTCTGCTTGTTTAGGTTTCACAACGAAACGGCTAAACCGATTGCAATGAAAATTGGCATAAAATGGAAAATTGGGATTACAGATTACATCCTAAAAACTATATCCGCATAATGTTGTTTATAAATAACGAGTACAGCCGCAAGTAAAGGCTAGTCTACTAATATTCTTCATACAAGATTACCGTATTTAAAGTCACGCAACTGTCAAAGCCTACTCTCAATGTAAACAATACCATGACTTAAACGACCGCATCACGTATTATAAGGTAATGGGCCATTTATGAGACCAATTAAGAATTAAATACAATAAGAAGTACCTGTAAGTATTTTATAATGGTTACTACGAGGTTGTATTAACCTATTTCTAAGGATGAAGGATTTCTTTTGTTCTTTACTATGATAAACTTTTGCCCGCGACTTCGTCTGCGTGGAAATTTTTCAGGCTAAAAACATTCAGGTTATCAACGATCAGTGTTCTAATCTTTCTTTAGTTTTTGCGTCCAAGAGCACATATTATAGACATGAAGGAGGCGCCCATAGCCAGTTGCGCTCACCGGTCGGTAAACGATCAGTGGGTGAAGCGACCATTGGCGCGGTCATTCCGTAGATGGGTGACCGCATAGTGGTATTTGAACTGGGCGTCTCCGTGCTTCGGAGGGCACGTTAAAAGTCGGTCCCGGTTGTTGTCTACTAAGATAACAGTCGTTAAGCCATGTCAAAGGCCTCTCGGGCGGCTTGAACAACTTTGACACTAGGTTGACCACTAACCATACGATAAACAAAAACAACATAGACATGAAACCACGCCGTTTCCCATAAGGGTAGACAAAGACCAAAGAACGTCCAAGAGTATTAAAATGCTTTCATATCGAAACCGTTGAACCGATTTTGATAATATTTAGCATGGAAACACTTGGAGATTTTAGTTAAGATCTAACAAGACTTTTGTTAAACTCATCCTCTAAAATAGTAGGCTCACAATGGAGTCCGCAGGAGTCTTAGTAATTTTCTATAAATTTGTTTCTATTTAGTACTTCATATACAACAATTACCTAAGCTATAAGCACCATAGGAAGCATACCATCAGCCCATCTGCTCTCAAACCAATAATTTCTAACTATTACGAGTACAATGCTTTGCAGCGTAAAATTTGCCCGCGTACTTAACAAAACCCTCTCCTTACCGATTTAACGATTCTTAAGTGCAGGAGCATGATGATCATTACGGGCTATTTGGAAAGAGGTTAGGGCTGTAGTGTATGGAGCGTAAGATTTGTGGCAAACTGTTTGCGATTTTTTTTTTGCCTAAACTAAATAAAGCAATATAACTCTAGAGGTGATTAAAAAAACGGTAACGTCAAATTGATTTTCACGTCACAATATGAGTACATACAAAAAAATTGTGAAGATTTGTAACGCTTAAGCTTTTGCGATATCATATTTAAAATTATTTACAACCATATTAACTACATAGAATTTTATTACTCAACAAGGTGTCAAGTTACACAAACAGACAGTTAGCGGCTAACTGTACGCCCAGTAAAGAAATTACAACAAAAAGAATGGCACCTAAGGGAGAATTCGAGGCGTCATTCAGTGGAATGTAAAATTCCATAAACCGGTCCATTTTGAAGTTTTAAGTACGAATTAGGTTTTGCAAAACAACTTATTACCTCCATTATGAGAAAACAATTCAGGTTTTTTGAAGACCTCAAATGGGTTCAAATTGAAGGTCTGGATGATTGAAACTTTTGTTACGAAATGTGTTTCAAGATAATATTTTAAACTTATTTATTATTGAGAAAAATAAAGAGAAGGTACGTTTGTGTCTCCTACATGCAAATATTATTAAACGAATTTTGATGAAAATTTACTTTATTAATTTGTTTGGCCAGCGTAGCGAACTTAAGGCCCAAGCACTCGTACGGGAGAAGACACTTACCTAGCAGTGGGATGGCCATGATTGTAAATAAAGACATAGATTATAATTTTCAAAACAAAACCTAGTACGTGATTAAATTTAATACCTAATAAAAAAATAACGCAATATGTAATGGAAACCAATTAAAAGTTAAAATAAAACTTTTTGAATCAAACACTCGTAAACGGTATTAAATAAAATTACATAGTCTATGTAGTAGTTAAACAGTTAATTGCCTAGTAAAATTAATTACGACCTGTTGTAATCAGTGTAAGGGTTGCCACTTAACTTCATTCCTGCATCCTTGAATCACCTAGTATCTAACAGCTGATCTTGAGGTGCCGGGTTCGTTTCCCTGGTCAGGCCTTGTGTAGTTTTATCTAATGTTTGAGGCGCCCATAGCCAGTTGCGCTCACCGGTCGGTAAACGATCTGTGGGTTAAGCAACCATTGGCGCGGTCATTATATAGATGGGTGACCACATGTTGGTATTTGAACTGGGCGTCTCCGTGCTTCGGAGGGCACGTTAAAAGTCGGTCCCGGTTGTTGTCTACTAAGATAACAGTCGTTAAGCCACGTCAAAGGCCTCCCGGGCGGCTTGAACAACTTTGACACTAGGTTGACCACTAACCATACGACAACCAGACAAACAAACATCTAATGTTAGAAAATATAGTAAGTCAGACAATATTTATTTTGGAAATCGAACCTAAGCAGTGGTTATTGTCGTTGCAATCTCTTTAACCTGATTTATAAAACATGCTTATTTAAAGGCCTTATTTACTACATACGCACTGAAACACTTTACTATAGTTCATATTTTCACGCCTTTAATCACAAAAGTTTCATCCTCAATTAAATAATTTATAAATGTTTGACAACCCTAAATAAACGACAATCTAGTACTAGCGTGAGCATTGGCAACAAGTAGCTAGGGACATTAAATTGAGCCTCGAGAACATTTAACACTGATAAATCAATTTGTATGGGATCTAAGCTGTACTTAAAATATATAAATACATAGAGATGAATTTAATTTGCTATAGATATATCTCCTCTTTCCCATGGGAGTAGGCACTAAAAATCTTTACAAACTTCTTTTGGGACAATGAAAAAAGGTCATATAGGAACATTAATAAATTTGGTGCAAAACATGACCGCTGTTTTCATCACCTATGTGTACCTAGTCGAATAGATCAAATTTTAATGACTTCATATTTTTTTATTTAAAGAAAAAGAATTAGAGAGACATACCCTGTTTATCATTTTAACTATGTTTGTGACGTAAACCATAAAATACAAAATTTGGGTTGTCATCTAAAATTAAGCTAACGAATTATTAAGATTCTCTGCTCTTCAAACAATTATAATTAGCCTAATCACAACATTTGTGCCAACATTCCATCAAACATTGGCCATAACCGATCGACGCATGAATTAATGAGCATAAAATATAAGACATACACTTTTAACTTACTGGTTACGAACAGCTGCTTAATGTAAACATGTTCTAGCCGGTTGCGACTGGACTTATCTGAAATAAAGAAAAAACATTATAGATGCGACTAGCATACGTAACTTGTAATACTAGAAAAATGAGGTTTCGAGTCATTGGCGAAAAAAACATGGCGACTTTTTTAAAAGTGCAAGTTATTACATGGTCACCGCCTGTTGCGTTCACAGGTAAACGGCAGTAGATGCTGATAGACAGTTGCGTTTATCGGTCTATATATCATATAAACGGTCAGTGGGTTAAGCGTGTTTTGGCGCGGATGTTTTATTGATGGTTATGCGCTTTGTGGTATGTGCTTTAGAGGTTGGTGAAAAATTTGAAATTAAATAATTGTGCAAAATACTTCCACGCTTCGCCATATACCAGCCAATTGCCAAATACGGATAATATAAGATTTTCATTTTGCCCTAGTTTAAAATCGCGATGTCCCGTGACCAATACTCGGCAGCCGCATACACTGTCGTCCAGACTTCAGAGACAGTCTTACGGAAAATAAATAAATATATGATTGGAGAACTCACACACAGTCATTCCAAACTAAGGAACTCTAAGTAGAGCTTATATGTTATGGTCACCATGCAAGATAACTGATAAACTTTCTTACTAGAAATCTGTGATGAGTAGAGATAATAGTAGCCGATGGAGTTATCCCTTTACGGTGCACCTATAGCCTACACTAGACAGTAAATGATTGGTTATTGTAGATTTATATGCGCTCACGCATAGACGAAAGATTTTTTCTAAACTGGATTTTATACTACACATAACATGTTATTTATAGCATTAATCAATAAATGGTATACCATATGTTTATGTCGGAATCCATTACATAAATTATGTATTTGTTTTAGAAAAAGATGATTACATTGATTATTTAGTAGAACTACTAACATTTGCAGGAAAAATAAAGGTATACGAATATTTTTTTCGATTATGCGGTGTTCATTTAAGTAGTCGACACATTACGTATAGCCCTTTTATATACATTGGATAAACTTATAATTATAATCTATACTAATATTATAAAGCTGAAGAGTTTGTTTGTTTGAACGCGCTAATCTTTCAGTGTTAGATAGTGCATTTATCGAGAAAGGCTATGGGCTAGATAACATCACGCTACGACCATTAGAAGCTGAGTAGCAAGGAGAAATTTTACAAAAACGGGGAAAATTATGACCCATTCTCTCATCGGTGACGCAAGCGACGTTGCGCGGGTCAGCTAGTATATTATATTTAACAACGGACAAGGCATTTGTCTCTCATCCGACCACGGCAATTTCTAATTTTTAAAAGTTTTTGAAATAAAACATATTTGACTTGACTTTGATGGTAAATGACGATGGAATTGAAAATGTTACAAGCCTTAACAAAGACAATACCGTTTGTTCTCAGATGATACTCTCTCCTAAACTCTTACTTTCTCACAGACATGAACTCGGAAGAAACAGGATGCATTTTAATATTAATTAAAAACTAGTAGACGATACTCGTAACCTGTGGAATGTAAACCAATATTACCGATGATACTTGCATATGCTGTTCAATAAATAAATAGTATTTTTATACTACACGACACTGTAACGACTCGACCTCGATAAGTATATTAAAATACACGAACCCGTACGAAAATTACCCGTGCAATTAAGCATTAATCTATGTCTGAAAACTTAGGTTTGAAGTTTTGAACTTTAAGGTGTCAAGCAACCAACCTATTATTACGACTAAAACATTGATTCATTCACACATCCCATAGTGAATTTTAATGTCAATAAACATTATGGTCACCGTTGCGCAGTTCTAGCCGGTTGTCGGCAGTTGATAGTAAGTAGTAAAAGTGAATAAATGAAATATCATGACGATTGAATCAATATCTATTAGTTGAAAAAATACATAACAAAGATGTTATCGATCAAATTAAAATAGACTCTTTTTTATTAAAAAAGTAGTTTGGTCGTATCGTAGTCGTCGACCTGTCGTTAGATATAAAAATCTTTATAAAACGCGTTGCACTGTATTAAGTATATGCAAAGTTGATTAAGTCCAGTAATATGGATTATTTTAACGGTATTTATGACCATATTTGTGTCAACTGTGGGAACTAAAGACATAAAAGAATATTTTACAATTTTATATTCAGCGATAAGGCGCTTATAGTGGTAGGAATTGAACTAGGAATTATAATAATGATCTTACAGCCCTCCGTTTATAAATTGCCTCTTTGTTTTTAGAAAAAGATATTTTCCACTTAGTGTGGCTTTTGCTAACAAACTTCGGAACGCATTTATATAGCTCAAGAAGAAGTAGTAGATATCGGTCTACTTTTTTGGTTTTTAAAAAAACAACTCCCGCATTTAGAGTTGCTCTTGTGTCGCGGGGACTTTTACAAACATATAAACAAGAAGTACAACCAGACCCGAAACAATGATTTGTGTGATCCACAAATAATTATTGTTCCGTGTGGGAATCGAACCGATGACCGATGCAATGGTAGCGGCGTGATGACCTAAACCACTGCGCCACAAAGGCAGTCAAAATATTCATATAGACCTGAAAATAAAGCTAAACTAAATTTTCTGGCTTTTATAAACCAGCCAATAAAGGAAGTTGTCTTTGTCGTCAAGGCGGTAGCGTATAAAACTGATCACGAGGGCTCTGGTTCAATTCCCGAGTCGAGAAAAGTAAGAGCACGAAACTTGTTGACATTTTCATAAATGAAAGTACCTTTGATTTAAATATGTGTTCATTCAACAATATTATTGAAAACGTCAAAGTTATTTAATCTACTACTAAAATGTATTATGTACTTAAGATACGTACATAATATTGTTATCAAAATAACAAAACTACTGTATGTCAGGTCACACTACAAGCAAATACCACACTTACTTTACTTATATTGATTTGAAATAATAATAATATAAGTTCCGAAATTTTTTGCGAAGATTTCCTTTATACTAATATTATAAAGCTGAAGAGTTTGTTTTTTTGTTGGTTTGAACGCGCTAATCTCAGAAACTACTGATCCGATTTGAAAAATTCTTTCAGTGTTAGATAGCCCATTTATCGAGGAAGCTTATAGGCTATATATCATCACGCTACGACCAATAGGAGTAGAGTACCAGTAAAAAATGTTACAAAAACGGGGAAAATTTTAACCATTCTCTCTTATGTGACGCAAGCGAAGTTGCGTAGGTCAGCTAGTTTCATAATCAATAGGCTCGCTCCCTATTACATTGGACCAATATTAATACAATATCGTTGGTATATTTCATACGACCCTATCTACACCTTAGGATATATCAGGCGTGATATTATATACATATGTATGAAGTACTAGCTGACCCTCGCAACTTCGCTTGCGTCACATAAGAGAGAATGGGTCAAAATTTTCCCCGTTTTTGTAACATTTTCGTTGCTACTCCGCTCCTATTGGTCGTAACTTGATGAAATGTAGCCTATAGCCTTCTTCGATAAATGGACTATCTAACACTGAAATATTTTTTTCAAATCGGACCAGTAGTTCCTGAGATTAGCGCTTTCAAACAAACAAACAATCAAACAAACTCTTCAGCTTTATAATATTAGTATAGATTATAATTTGTATTTACCAAACATACATGCATGTTGCTTGAGGTCTTCACGACTAATAGTTAAGTCTCTGATAGTGTATTCGATAGATAAAACAGCCAATGTAAGATAAAATCTATAAAATACTACTTTATTACCGTAATGATGAAAACTATTAGACCGAACCAGAATAAAATAATTTTCCTATTTCTTTGTGTCTTTTTCCGAGTTTTCCTCTATGTTTCTTGAAGGCTCATTATTTGAAATAACTTCTATATTTATGACATACTTATGGCAATTTGTAGATTGATATACGACTACTGATATCTTTTCTCCGAATTATATCATGGTACTTTTCTCATTACAGCGGAAAATAAAACCAAGTATGAGACTTTTATTTGTCTGCAAAAAATTTGTCTGCAGAGGCCCGAAACGATCTGTGGGTGAAGCAACCATTGGCGTGGTCATTCCATAGATGGGTGACCGCATAGTGGTATTAGAACTGGGCGTCTTCGTGCTTCGGAGGGCACGTTAAGAGTCGGTCCTGGTTGGTGTCTAAGATAACAGTCGTTAAGCCACGTCAAAGGCCTCTCGGGCGGCTTGAACAACTTTGACACTAGGTTGATCACTAACCATACGACAAACAAACAACTTTGTCTGCAAATAAGTTTTTTGAATTTTACTCATTATTGTCCCACTGCTGGGCAACGTTCTTCCGTAAAAATAAGCGCATTGCGCTTGCTAGGTGAAGGTTTTAGGGTATTTAAGTACCTTCCGCCCTTATTAAAACTGTTTTAAAAACTCGCAGGCATGCAAAGATTCATCACGATGTTTTCCTTTAATATTATATCAGTTAATAATAGTGAATTAGGAAAACATTCGTGCTTGCTATGGGTCAATAAGTCTTGCCACACATATTCGGTTCGGCACTTTCGGTTCGGAAATGTTTATCGAACAGCAAAACCGACTCAACCCACTTGATCGACTTGAGCCGATTGGATTTGTCTGTTCAGTTTTGCCGCTCAGCTAAGCCGATTAATGCCGAGCCGAAAATGTGTGTAGCAAGCCGAACGTGTTAAAACCTACGTAATATGAACGAAATATATATTTTTTATTATTTTAATTGCCCTGTTTTATGATGGTCGTCAAACGAATCAAGGCAAATAGTGCACTATCGCGTGAATTGTCATTCAATTAGATGTCATGCGATGCCTTATCCAAATATATCCACGTGTATCGAATACATGAACGATGAATCGGCGACTTACAATAAAAGAATTTTTCACCATCTGTAAGAAGTAAAGCCACTTCAAGATTAGACAAGATAAAACTAAATTTATCGATAAACGGTATTAAAAAGTCTATTATTATCATTTACCTTATATTCGGTTTAAGATAAAAAGGATGAATTAATTGCAACAGCTGACCGTGTGCGAAAAGTTATTTTGTTTGTGACACAAATATGTGTAAGATAAGCATTACGTCACTAGGTATTAACATAATAGCTATTTGTTTTTATTACATTTCATAAGTCTTTGACAGTGCTTTGCGTGCAATTGCGCTTAAGTGCACGACACACTTACCGCGGTTGCGGGACGTACGCGGGTCGTAGTGTGAGTTCGGGGAGCATACCAATAATACTTATCAGTTTAAAATATTGTAGTTATATGGCGGTCACACGATTACCCAAGTGTCAATTACAGCTTTTCACATCTGATGCAAGCATAGATGTAAAACTACAGTCCATATCGGAGCAGTGGAGTATGTTCCCACAATCAACGGCTGTCAAAAATGCTTGTTTTGTCTCAACTGTGCCGCAACTGCCACGCAGTGTCTGTCTGAACGGAGTCTAATATAATCAAAACAAATGCATTCCATTTAAATGTTTAACATGAACACATACAACGCAAAACTGGTAGTAGATAAATACGTCTATTTAATCATTACAAAAATATTCTTGAAGGATATTTTTCTTGAGAAATAATAAGGAAAAATAAGCTGATTATATCGTGATTGCAATAAGTTATGTATAAAGTAACTACTGGTAGTAATTGCATGGTTGTACTCATTAATTCTAGTGGTAGGTGATTATTTTGCGTCTATCTATTTATGCTCTTTGAACAAACTGCTTCTTCAATTTAAACAGTAGCATATACGACGAGATGGTTGACGACGATGTTTCGAAATGTATTCCTGGGTCAGGGAAAGTGATATTGGATTTAGGAATATCGTCAAGATATACCCTAGAGTGTTGTCCGGGAAATGGCAGTAGGTTTGCTTACTATTATAAGGGACTAACATTGTTATTGACGAACCGTCGCGTCGTTGTAAAAGTTTTATAAAACTCTGTCTTAACCGTCGGGTATTAAAGCGTGTTGCCTCTTTTTTTAACCCCCGACGCAAAAAAAGGGGTGTTATAAGTTTGACGTGTCTGTGTGTGTCTGTCTGTCTGTGGCATCATAACTCCCGAAGGGATGCAGTGATTTCAATTTAGTTTTTATTAATGTATTTGTAATTGTCGGCACAGGCGTCGTATGGGATCGATGAGACCAAGTTCTCACGGGTATGGAATTACCGTGCAATAACTATACCCGGACAAAGTCGGCTCGAGCTGCTAATATCTTATAAAAATCTAATCTGAAAAGCCACATCAGCAATTACTGAACAAGCAGGCAATTTGTGTGGTCTACAGAATAATATGAATTCCTCGTTGAGTGGCGAATGTCGACGAACGATTATAGGGATTACATCAACATCCTGTGTACAAAGTATAATGTGATATTTATAAGTAACTTAGATACTTGTCGAGCTTGTATGACGAGATGTATGAATAAATAAATGCATAAAATGAAGCCTTTTTTTTCATACAGAGGTACGCAAAGACCAAAGCACCCCACTTGGTACAATCCTTACAAGCGTCCCTTGCTTAATATTTTAAAGAACTCTCAGGCATCCAAGGTTTTCACGACGTTTTCCTTCATCGTTGGAACAATGATAATTATTCCTAATACACTCATAACATCGAAAAGTCTTTGGTATGTTGCTTCGGGATTGAACCTGCAACCACTTGCGTGAAAGGTTAGACGACCAACTTATACTATTCGGCTATCACTGCTCTGTAGCCATATCGTATGTATGTATGTTTTTTTTTTTTTTTTTTTTTTTTTTTTTTTTTAAAAAGACAACTCCCGCACTAAGAATTGCTAAATGTACTTGAAAAAAATATGAGATTCCATTATATGTCTTCAAAATTCACACTCAGTCGAATGAAAGCGATACACCGCAAACACCTCCACATCAGATTTATATTTAGGCCTTGAACCCTGATCCTCAACTGTTTGAATAATTCAACCTGCGTTCCCGTTTTAACGCGGAAGTTAAGAGCCTCTATACAGGCTAATGTAAATGTTGTTTTAAGTATATACTCTTTTTGAAAGTAAATATCTACCTGTTATTGTTGAAAAGAAAAGTCTCTTATCGCACTGCCTAGACTGTCTCCGTAGTGGTTCAGGTCGCCACGCCACTACCATTGCGTCAGGAGGTCGTAAGTACGATTCCCACACAAATATTTGTGCGATCCACAAATAATTGTTTCGGGTCTGGTTTTGTTTTGTGTCGGTTGTTTGTATGTTTGTAAAAGTCCCCGCGACACAAGAGCAATTCTTAGTCCAAGAGTTGTCTATTAAATAAATAATAGGTAAAATAAAGTACTATATTTATAAATAGATGCTGCGACAGTTGTGCTCAAGAGTCGTCAAGCGATCGATGGTTAAAGCAAAATTTGTCTCGGACGATTTTTAGATGGGGTACTTAACCAGAGCGTCAATGTGCTTAGAAAAGCAGCAGTTTCAGTCTGTAAGCTAACTTTGTTAGCCTAAACAAGCTTGTCACTAGTAACCACATGACTATCTCGCATTTTCTTTACCGACCAAGCAATACTCTATACGATAGCCTTTCTAGACTTGATTACTTTCATCCTTAGCTTGCGTCATCCGTCATCTATAAATTAAATACAATTAATGTGAAAGCACTTGTTCGTACATTTCGCTATCTATACTAAAACTAATACTAATATTATAAATGTGAAGAGTTTGTTTGTTTGTTTGAACGCGCTAATCTCAGAAACTACAGGTCCGATTTGAAAAATGATTTCAGTGTTAGATAGTCCATTTATCGAGGAAGGTTATAGACTATATTTCATCACGCTACGACCAAAAGGAGCGGAGTAGCAACGAAAAATGTTACAAAAACCCAATCTCTCTGTGACGCAAGCGAAGTTGCGCGGGTCAGCTGGTTACGATTTAAACTTCTGAGCCGATTTAGATAAAATTTAACAGTACAAAAGTCTAAAGCCAGTTAACTCTTTTGGTGGCGTAGGCGTAATGTTATGTTTGTATGTTTTTATAACAAACATCATTAGTCACTTCTTATGGAGTTTCCGCAAACACGAGACTGACCTCTAACCTTTATAATACGTTGTACGCATAGCTTAATGTCCTTGAAAATATTATAACATTTGTACATCAACTATTACTTAACATATGCGTATATCAATCTTTATATATATAATTCTTCTGTAAGTGTGTGTATATCACTGAACTTCTCTTAAACGACTGGATCGATTTTGATGACAATCGATCGCCGTTAACAATGTTATTCCCATGTAATAGGGGACGAGCCTATTGCTAATTACGGGTTACGGTACCAAACTTCAGGCTACTATTGATACATATTCTAGATAAGACAAAAAAGATCAATAGTGCTTTTCCCAGCCCAGAAATCAAACCTAGAACCTTATGATCAGCAGTTGAATACCGACCGCGCTTCAGAGGCAGTCAACATAACAATGTATTTATTATAAAATTAATACAATATTCACATTCTAAAAAAGTGGTTTCGACAATATCTTAAAAAACCGGTTTTGTATCCGATTTTGGTAAAAACATCAGGTATATTTATGTTATAGGTCAAATATTAAAATAAGGAGAGAATGATTAGGCATTTTCAAATATATTTTTTTCCGATTAATTTGAATTTGTGTCCTAATATGGGCACCTAAAGACCTCTAGCAGCAATTTAATTATGTCCGTATTGTTGTACAATAAAGGTTTGTTTTTGTTTAAATATATGAAGTAGGTAGCTTCCTACTTTTTTGCTTAAGGATATACCAAGGTATATTGTAAAGAGACAGAACTGAGAGACTAAGCCAAATGTGTCGAACTTTGAGTATAACGTAAGGACCTCCAATTGGATGGTATACTGTTAAAAAATCTGTTTTGACTTAAATATTAATACAACTGCTTGCTGATTTGTAATTGTAACAACTAAAACTTATTGAAGCAGTATTATTTAAATATTATTGGAAAAATAGAAAAAAATACCAAAATGAATATTTGATATAATTAAGATTTTTGATTTTGTTATCAAAGAGGTTTGTTAACTTAAAAACAATAAAAATGAATACGGATCAGCAGATGAAAACTACACTACTACTTATTCTTTCTACCTACTCTTGGAACAATCAGGACTTTATGTACGTATGTATTAAATATTTTAGAAGGAAGTGCAGCCATAAAACCTGCAAGAGTGCAAAGACTAACATAACACGAAGTTGCCATCGATCCAATATTTTATACCCCTGTTGTTGACCCTTGTGTTCCCATTTGAACTTTACTATGTTTTCCCAAATTTCAATGTAACATTATGAGGTAAATTTGAATACGTCAGGTGTCCCATATGAGTTTTTGGTGATTACAGTGTGGTGGATAATGTCGAACCTTCGTATGAAGTTTTACGATTGAAAGCCTTGTTTTGTTCGCTTGATTAAGTCAATTTGGTATTTTAGGATTTTGTTTTTATTAGATTTATTGTTTGTGTGGTTTCTATGTAATTTGAAGAGTTCGGGTTGTGATTTATTGGGGTGCTTTTCGTTCGTAATTGCTGGTGATGTCTATATTTGTATACCAATCATCGTTTTAACGACGTATGTGGCATGGTGGTTAAGGTTTCCACTGGGTCCAATATTTTTAGCTTGTAAAATATCTGTACTAGCTAGCGCGCATCACCGTTCACGTGCAAATTGGAAAGACAAAAGAACAGTCCATATTTGATCCGATTCTTAAATGATGTCACGAAAATCGATTGAGCGGTTTAGACGTAAAAGAAAAACACAGATTTTCGCACTTGTAACAATTAAATAAACGATGTATGAAGAAATAACTGATTCAATTCTAGTTGTAATTTTGTTTGTAATACTGGCAAGAAGTGACTGCTAATTTGTGCAAAAGCATCTTTAAAAAATTCTGTTCAAGTTGTACTTTTTACTTACAAAACTGGAAGGAAACGGCTAGTAATTAGTGCAAGTCCGAAATAAAACATTCAACTGACAGAGACACCTCAGAATATTGCCGCTATGTAGCCTTCTGGCCAATATGTAATACAAAACGATCACACTACCATCAACAGCTGACGAGACACTAACGTAAAGATGAGCCTCGGGCTACCGAGAGAAAAAGTGGTAATTTTCGTCCCGAGAAAAAATAAATGCCGTCTGCGAAACGTCTCATTGTCGTCCGTCTTTTTGTCGTACTTATGTTTGACCTGTTATTCTTTAGTCAGTTTTTTTGATAAACAATTACTTTGGTAATATAGTCTTGTTTGATATTTTTCTATAGACTAATTGCGCGTTTAATTGTAAGTTGTCTATCAACCATTTTGGCAATAATCTTTTCGATAGACTAACAAATATTTTTATTAGTATGTATTCATGAAACCTGTTTCAAGAGATTTTTTGGGTGAATCTTCTTGAATTTTTTTTATATTAAAATCAAATGATTATATACTTTTTACTTATTTTGTTTAATACATGATAGAGCTTTTAAGAAGCGAAAAGACCTTGATAGATTAGTTTTAAAAACGACACCACTTATTTGCAAATGACTTGGGTTTTTTAATTTCTACTGAATCTCCAAAAAGTCTTAAAGAATATATACTTAACTAGACGGCCTTATATCCTAATCCCTCCACCAAATTCATCAGGAAATCCTTGTCCAGCAGTGGGATAGTAACGGGTTAAATTCTTCACTACAAACATTAAAATATGATTCAACAATCATCAATCAAGTTTGCTACCAGTCTCTTTCAACCATTAGCCACATGATCATTGACCGTAGATAATAGATTCACTATCGCTTATATCACAATGTATTCAACATATGTTTGAATAAACTTGTTCGCACGTGTCGTAACCGATTTGGTTTAGAAGAGGCAAGTGTGAAGAAGTAGGTATGTATGCAATGATAACAAAAAGATTGTAACGAAATGAGAATCTTCTCCTTTTAGAAGTCGGTTTAATAATAGTATAAAGCATTTGGTATTACGATAGCTTAATTTGGTATTATGTAATATGGGATATATTATTATTTTGAAATAATTTGTAGATCTTTCACAAAATATACTATATCTGACTTTGTAATAAAATTGACAGTCACAAATTGTGCGATTATCGCCGTCTCATTTTTACCAAAACAAAAATATTAATTACAATTACAAAAAGAAAACCTTCAAAGTTTTCCGAATCACAAAAAATATCTTTAGACGTTGAAACTCTATGTGTGAAATACATGAATACACCGGTCATTCAATATTCGGTATAAAAACGGCGCGCTGCACGCTTGCATAGTTTTTAATGAAATTGAAATCGGTATACACACGGATTGCGATATTTCATACACATTTGCAATACAACCTGGTGTGGGTTAATCTTTCACTACACTGGTGGCTAAGCTATAAAAGGATAATGAACAATTTTTCTTCAGAGGTCAATTTTGCTACTAACTTTCTTGAGATTTTTTGTTTTTGACTGACCGGTATTATTTTTTTATTACAGTGATCAGACGAGGGCCGAGGGATCGACAGCTAATTTTCTAAGAAAAAATCGCATACATAGAACGTCAAAGCTTTTAAGCTGTTATACTCAGTAATTAGAAAAATCCTCCGGAAAATGATAAGTGCGCTCGAGTATTTTCAATCAGGCATTTGTTCATTTCGTCTAACGCTTCGAAACGTTTAAGCGTTGTTCTATGTGTTAGCTTTTACATACACAAAAATCACACTTTTTCCGTAAGCAGAAATCAAGGAACACTTCTAACTACGAGCCTTACAAACGTTTGCTTCATTCACATTCATACATACATGCCTAATGTCACTGTATTAGTTTTTTGTCCATCTTCGTTCTTACGGACTGGTAACGAGGTGTTAAATCGCTGTTTTATTAAGATAAATTGCTTTAATAATAGACGAGCATTAGTCAAAAGGGCATAAGTTCAAAGTCAAATTTATATAGTATTGATGCAACAGTTTTGACACCTTACTGAGTTTAATACATTTATTTGGTACAGTAATATTAAGAAGTTGTTTAAAGAATTTGTTGAAGGCCTGCAAAGTTTCCAACCCACACTCGGTCAAAATGGTGGAAACTTCTTTCTCGTTTTGGACGAGTCTGTTGACCAGGAGTGAGGCAGTCATGGGCTAATAACCATTATTATACTAAAATATCTATTATTCTTTATCACAAAAAATATAATTTGTACAACGGGAAAGGTAAAATAACTGGATGAAATCATGGCTGACATTTCTTTGAGGCGTGGCTTTTCTTCAAGCACAGCTCCAAATACTGCACTTGACCATATTGGTGGACTTTTAGGGTCATAGTTTCAATCAGATTCATGCAATATGTCAATCGCTTTCGTCTCTAAGCCCCACTTTTTTCTTCACACTTACAAAAAGTCACCTGACTTCTTATTTTAGAACTAAACTCTTCAAGACAAACATTGTGACAGCTTTAAGCAAGTCAAGATCAAATTGCGGTAGTGCTTTAACCCAAATAGTTTCTAACACAAAACGTTGCCAAGAAAACAATCAGGTCTAGGAATTTAGTCATATAATTTAGGCAATTAGATTTTCTAGTTTTTTCGCCCCCCGCCAAGTATTTCTCTAATTAGTAAATGGCGTTTTAACTTGAATTATTAGTCTAGTGGATTATTTTGATGTTGCCAAATGGTTACAGAATGGTTTATTTAATTTACGTTTATTGTTTTCGTAGTCACGGACTAAATTCGGGGAGACGAATGATGCTGATGCCAGCCAAAGAATTCTATGGATGTTTTGAAAATTAAAAGAGGTTAAAGAGGGCATTACTATAATACAAAAACCTTCCAAATAGTCGGTTTTAGATACAGGTGACCACGGTCACTGCAATCTATATAAAATATTAATAAAACTAGTATTAATAATGCCTTACTTTCAGTAATCACAATTAATATTGACAGAAAGAAAAAAATAACGGTCCCTGATTCAGTAGGAATCACAGATTCGATATTGCCGTACATACACAAACCATGGGTCCAATTGGCAGATTGCGGTTGTATTTCAACCTCTGCCTACATCTTCGGGTGTGACAGGCGTGAAGATAAGTACCTACGTGCACTAAAGCTTGTACCACATAAGCAGTAAGAAATTATCAAAATATATTATGGAAGTCAAAGCGATATAGTATATTCTTCAGTGTAAATTCAGGTTTATAAAAATACTAAGATACAGTTCTATAGCAGCAACATAATATAGTTTTGTTATTTTAAAATAACCGACCACGAGCACACGGTATGATGTAATTTGCATACATATTATTATGAATGTGCATAGTTTTTTATTGCAACAATCTGCTACTGAATTTTAATTTATTTTGTCGATAAAAACTGGATTAAAACATCCAATTAGACGTCATTTGGAGAATCATTTGAACAGGTTTTTGAAGCAAGTAGATTTTACTATTATTGATGCCTACTTTTTGGGTGCATAAATGTTTGAGACTTGGTCCCTAAAAACGTACTGGACTGATTTAGTTGAAAATTAACAGTAATACAGTTTAGTAATCAGAATACAATTTTGGTTCTTAGTTTTAAGAAACAACCTTTTTTTATTGGCACCCTATGCTTCCTGAAATATTCCGACACGGATGCAACCTGCGACTTCGTGCGAGTTGCACTAGTAATAATAAGAAAATATGACATCGGTGACGTCTTGCAAAAAGGTCAGGTGTATCTACTCGTAATCGGCGACCCTGTATGACATGGTACGGACGTGGAAGAAGCAAGGGAACTTAGAAGTCTGTATGGATTATATTTATTTATTTATTTAAAATCTTGATTTTATTTAGAAAGGACTTAGTGCGTAAGAGACCCTGCCGTCCTCGTTATGCTTGAATAAATAGGGATCGTACCAAGTGGCATTCTCTGGTTCTGGAATTTATGTATGTACGACTATATGTATATGTAGGCTATTAAGTTTCGGTCATAATAAAGCCTACTACAAGGTCACTGACACGGACAGATGATTAGAACGATCGCATGACAATATAATAAGACAATTATATTTAATGGTGATATTACGTATCTTCTTCGTAATGGCTTATATTTTGAGGTCAGGGGGTTAACTGAAAATAATCACTACATATTATAAAACAAAGTCCTTCAATGTGATTGTCTGTTAGCAATAAACTCAATAACTACTAAGCTGTTTCGGCCTCGAGTTCAGACAGAATAGTCAGCTGATTCCTCGAAACTAGGCATACCCATACCAATATAACACCTAAACTGCGAAACTATGTTTGATACAGTTTTGAAAAAATACATTGGAAGACCCAAGATAACCAAAGGATCCCTATTTTTGTAAAAGTTAACCTTTAATCAACAAAATAAAAAAAAATCGTTTATGTCTTAAACTTGGTAATCATTGTGATATACTCGTATGTGCATTTGCGCGATTCTCTATCACTCTCGAAGATCGACAACCAGCTGGCTATCACGAAATGTTATATGAAAATTGATCAGCGCCTCTAGCGGACGCCATAAGAACTACTTTTGGAGGCTAAATGTCAAACTCTCGATACTCCATAGTACCAACAATACAGAATCATGCTACTGAACTTTATAGTGGACACTCGATCAGAAGCAAGGTCGTTAATGTCTGGTCATTCATAATAATATCTTGTTCATAACCTAGAATTATTCCGAGTGAGGCTCTGTGAATGTCGAGGCACTTGTACGACGGGTACAGTCAACTGCACAGATGTGCAATGAATAAGTTTGCACGCCGCTTGAATTTGAAAGTGAATTACGCTTTATGGAGATAAATATTCGTTTTGGAATATTTTGTTAGAACTCGCTAAAGAAATGTGTTTAAATTGCGATTTTACACATAAAAATAAGAAGCTAAGACGTCAGTGGTCAAAATCTATTAGTAGCTTCAATTCTGTTGAGTAACAAAATCTAAGCGATAAAAAAGTCGTTTTGGATCTTGCAATACTCTGTGACCATTTGTTTTTGTTATGTTTGTTGCGTCTCTAGTAGTCTCCACGACGAAAGCTAAGTTTTGATTATGCAGACAGAATAACTTATAATCTGCTTTACACAAAGTCATAAACTGCAAAAATAAACAACACTAATCAGCAACATCACGATGACATAAAAAAATCGATATCTAAAAATAAATCGATAATTTTTAAATCTCTTCTAGTATTTCTATAAGTTATTCCAGCGAAAGTGCACGCCGAGGTCGCGAGTCCTCCCCCCTCGCCCCCCCTCTCATGCGTACGCGCAGGCTTGCGTAACTACACGTAACCGGCGACAGCTGACATTGGCCCGATGTGGGTTACTATCGGAATTCGTGGACGATCTTTTTGTTGGTGAAATAATTTCGATATGTATGCGTTTTTGAAAAAAAACTTGTATTTTGAACATGTTTTAAAATGGTTACTAGAGGCAAGTTTTAAGATATTTTAACGAAAAGTAATTAATGAATTAAAAAAATAACGGGAAGTAGACAGAAATAAAAATGATTAATAAAAAAAAACTGCTTTCTTGTTTTATAAAATCAAAATATATAAAGAAGACTCAATAGTTTGGAAGGACCAATGAGAAATGCTGGGAAGAAACTCCTGGACATTCTTTTAACCGGAAAATGATGTTTCTTTATATTTGATAGACCTGAGTTCGGACTGCCTCAAAACAAAAAATATATAAAAATGAATACAAGTATAATTTATTCATGTAAATATAAACTAAATGCTTACTCATCATGAGACCTAAAAACCATCAAGTTCAACCTATCAAGCTTATTAATAAAAATACCCAAATAGGCTTCAAAATAAAACCGTCTTAACTAATTCAAATCACCAAATCTATAACGGAATGTCGGTCTGACTATTATCTAACATAGTAGCCTAGAGCAGACAGATGGCCGACATCACACCGTCGCAATTTGCACCGGTCCGGTCGCCGGTGTAACAGTGACCTCCAATCTCGGCCTACTGTTACGTGCGATGACAGCTGATTTCATTTTTTTATTTCGTTCGGCGTTATGAGTAGGTCATGTAGACGATGAAAGTTGTAGTTACAATTTTTTGAAGATTTTTTTTGAAAATATCAGTCACGATGAAATTTGGAAGCTCCGTATTTTTTGGAAAAATAAAATATTTATTTCTTATCACCATACACTAACTTTTACTGCACATGTATGAGGCAAATTAAAATTGTCTATTGAAGTATAGGAAATCTACATATAATATATCTAAAATATGTAAATTATTTTAATATGAAAGCCAATGTATGTATGGATATTTGTCTAAACGAGGTTGTCGTAATTTCGTGGCAAGTTACGACACTATAGCATGGGATGTGGTAATTAGATACTTCCTTTCTTGCAAATTGACATATGATACTTTTAATTTAAAACGAAGTTATAGAACATTATTGCAGTGAAACATTTATCTATAAGATAAAATATAAAATAGGATGTGGTATTTTTACAAACACATCATTCTTTGTAGTACTTATACGTAGCCGGGTTCTCATTCTGGGTACCTTTAGTCAGAATTAAGATAAAGATTAGGTTTTATAAAACAAAGACTCCATTTAACAAATAAACAGTTCCTACCTGGCTGACATATTAGATCGGAGCGGAGTTTGATCATAATAATTTGTACATAGCAAAAAGTTACAATTACTTGAGCATATTTATCTTATAAGGTATCAAAATATCCTTCATATCACAATATGTCGCCAATAAACAAACGTCCTAGAACATTCCACGCTCTAAATACGGGATTACAACGACGGTCATATAAGATATCTACATAAATTAATTTATAGCTTTACTAACTGTGATACCGTTTTATTGATTTATCGTAAACGTTGTAATATTCGATAAGGAATCGATTAAACAATTTGCATATGAACGTGACTACGAAACATTGTATGACGCCTTTTTCGGTATGTATTTAGTGATAATTTCTACCTAGTGTGAAAGTCGCTCAGGCCGTCCTTCTGCCATTGACATGACTGAACTACTGTGGGTAAACAACCGGGACCAACATTTTACATGCCCTTCCTTTCTTAAATACCACTATGCGGTCCCCCATCTATAAAATGTCCTCGGCAAGGTTGCTTAACCTTTTATAGATCAGTCAGCACAGCTATGCGCCTTTTTCGGTTTGTAACTGTACTCGTAGTATTATAATCATCCGTATAGTAAACTAAATGTAAATAGTAACCGAGTCGACCTTGTGGACTCCTTATTTAATGCTTGTCCATTTCTGGTAGATGACTATGCCTAAATTAACAAAATATTTAACGTTGGTTCAAGGTTTTTGATATGCTTGTTAGGAAATAGGTAGTATAATTTGACATAATTGGCAATAGTTCCTAAGAACCCTTTGTTAAACTAATCTATAAATTTAAACTAGAAGGTCAGTTCCCCTAAACAATTATGTCCAAAAAATGTTCCGGTCTGCTGTTAATTTTGTAAATATCTCTAAAAAATATGGTCAAAACAACAAATACCTCTCTTTTCTGAACTAATTACTTTTAGTAATAAAAAATTATAGAATATTGGCCCTCGGAATCTATGACCAGCACACACTCTTCTTTGCGGATCCCTAAGTCTTATCTCAATAATTAATATAGAGATATATTATGCATTAGCCTTATTTGTAGGTCATCACGACTAAAGCCTATACATATGAAAGATTAATTAAGAATTGACAAGGAGATTGATGATCAAGTACGGGAGTTAGACATAGTTTGAAAAAGCACAATCCAAACATTATCTTGTCTTGTATGTACATGCAGTATGATAAGGTTAAATCTATACTAATATTATAAAGCTGAAGAGTTTGTTTGTTTGAACGCGCTAATCTCGGGAACTACTGGTCCGATTTGAAAAATTATTTCAGTGTTAGATAGCCCATTTATCGAGAAAGGCTATAGGCCATATATCATCACACTACGACCAATAGGAGCAGAGTACCAGTGAAAAATGTTACAAAAACGGGGAAAATTGTGGTTCTCTCATGTGACGCAAGCAAAGTTGCGCGGGTCAGCTAGTGATGAATAAAATCTTAGAATGGTAAATAAAAAATATTTTTCAACCACCACACATCCCAAATATAAAAATATATACAGTTATCTTTGCGATAGCAAATGACATGTCAATACGACTACTAACGAGCTTAAAAAAACGATGAAACGCATTTTCAATGTAAAGTACCCGCACAATAAATATTGTGACGATTTTTATAGATATCCTACAAAAAAATGGGCTCTGATAACGTTGATTTTTATTTTAGTTTGTAACTAATATTGAAATATAACATTTTAACCCGCAATTTTGTTTCAATTATTCCAGCTATTTTGGTGTAAATCACGGAAAAGGTGGTCAATCGATAGAAGCTCGTTTCAGAAAGGCATATAAAAAATATTTCATATCCGAGTTTTGCCATGAAGACGTTTATACAGATCTCATTTAAAATAAAAGATAAATTCGAGACATCTTCATTCTATAGCAATAAAACTGAAAATCGGAGTCACCAGGCAATTGAATCAAAATAGACGTAAGATCTTCAACAATCGCGTCTAGAGAAATAAAAATCCAGTAATAAATATGAGAATCGGCCGAAATTCCACCAAATTATAGCTGCTGACATCCTTTTCACATTAAACCACTAACATTGTTGATTTGACAATTATTACTAAAGTCTGGACTATTTGTTACCCACAAAACGTTTCTATTCCCGTCGATCGTAAAATGTCGGATCTACCACTTGCGATGCACTTCAGATTGAGGCTACCAGTAATTGTTCGAAACAGTTTTATTGCGTATATATTTGGACTTCAAAAGCTTGATAATGGAATGTATTATTTTATCTCTGAAACTGTTTTTTGATTGCGGATCGGATCCAGAACGATCTATTTCGGATTTGAGTTTTGGTGTGCAGGCTTTGAATTTATGAGTCGTAAAACGTTTGGTATTGATTCATTTAATTTTGTATGTAACATTACAAATATAAAATCTATGGTCTAGTTTTATTCCAATACTTTTATTATTTGACTACTGCTGAGTCGTCTTTAAAAAACGAGTAAAGAAAAAAATTGCGCATTCTTTATAAAGAGATTAGTTTTGAATAATAGTAACTCAATTCATTAATTAGTACTAATTAATTCATTCAAATGTAAATCAAATTAAAAATAAAGTTACAAAATTAACTCATCCATTGCCACCAAAAATTAACAACACAAAAGAAGACATTGAACGAACAGAACAAAAAGCGTAATGGACACGAAACAAAGCGAATAATTCTAGTTATTGACACGTCACTTAATAGCTAGATTGCGTGTCGCGAACACAAAGGAAACAAAGTATGGGATGTCAAACGGACAGACAAGCGACGGGAGAGCAACCGCAGGCGATTTAAAAGTTGCTTATAAAATAAATTTGAGTTTTTCGTTCTGACATATTTATTATAGTTTCAATTTTAGACCGTTGATAATAGAATAGATAGTAATTATATACATTTTTTTTTTGGGTGTCCTACTGCTGGGTAAGGATCTCATCCCGAACGAGGGAAAGAATAGACCTTAGGGGCCATCTGGCTAGTCGAGTGTGGGTTGGTGATTTCTGGATTTTAACGATTTCTTACAATCATGAGTAAAAAGGGTTTGTTACTCATTAACACATAAAACGGGCTGCATTTTTTTATTACTATTTTAGGTATACACATAGTGTAAAATCACGAATAACATTAAAATTATTGTTGTTTTAGATAATCATAGTTGTTTTTGATAGCACAAAGTCGTGCTAAGTTATTTTAAAACGTATGGATTCTTAACAGTTTATTCAATCACTTCTAGTGTCTTACTTAAGACAATATAAACGGTACCTTTTGTAATTGAATTAGCATTTCAAATTAATTTCACGCTTTCTCGTGTAGTTAAACCACCATATGGTACTTTTACTGATTGAAAAGTAGGTCTAGTTTCAAGTTCAACATGATTTTGATGTCAAATATAACTACTCAAATAATAAAACTTATATAAACTGTATCTAAAATCTTAGAAATGAAACCTGAGTATAGGTACAGTCAACCTACGAAAATACACAGGGAACAAGTATGTGTGTGATCTACAAATAGTTGTTTCAGGTCTAGTCGTACTCTGTGTCCGCTGTTTGCTAAAGTTCTGTGGTACAGGATTATTTTTTAGTTAAAGAGTTGCCTTTAAAATATTGAACGATTATCCTGTACAATTCTGATTTTACTGTACGAATGTAATTTTCTACTGCCATGTCATGTGCTAACCATTTTACATAGTTTAGAAAATTTGCTGTTGAGTTGCCTATTTATAAATAATAATAAACATAAATTCTGCCCTTAGTTGCGACATTATTTAAGCTGTAAAGTGTCACGTCTGCAATCCCCAAATCGTCTTACAACCATTGTTAGTTATTAATATTTTATCGTAGGACTGTACATAGTAATTATGGATGCCAGACAATGGATTTAAAATTACGAATTTGAATACATTAGACGTATTTTTCTTCAATTTAATATAATGGAATGTTTGGTTATGGAGGAAAATGTATTATTAAATCTGTGTTTTTCGTCCTCATATTTAATAATTATATTCTTTTACGTCATAAAATATTTAAATAATAATTTAATAACCTAAAACTTCACTACATTGATTCATGAATATTTTGATATTTGAACAATTTTATTAAGACAAAATGGGATGAATTTTAACTCGCTTCTTTGTATTAACCTAAAGCTAATCTCAGTAACTGCCAAACTGATTTTGAATTTTCTACTAATATTTATGCATCATTTAGAATAGCTTACATACACAGATCATATAATTAGCAAGAGGTCAGGTGCATAGTCGTTACTGGCGGTCTTTACAAGATTTATGGAAATGAATAAGGCAAGAGAAGTTTGTAAGGATCGTACCAAGTGACATTATTTGCTTGTTGCCTTCTCCTATGGGGAAAAAGGCGTGATCTTATGTACGTATGTTAGAAGGGCTAAAATAATATAACATGTTTATCACTCCAAACAAAATTTGCATGATGTAACAAACATACAATTATATTGTAACGTATCACAGTTTTTGTTGAACATTCGAACATTGGCAAGTAATAACTGGTTTTCAAACAATTAATTGTTATTCGTTCGTGTTCTTTTATAGTTTCAAGTACTATTATTATGTTATATTACTATACAGAAAATACCCAGTTACAAAAATATAGCCCATTATTAACACCACAGTATCGTCTCGAAATAATAGTTTGTAATTGATCAATAAATGGTCGGATATATTACAGTCTTTACGTTTTATGGTAATAAAATATGCTATATTTATACTAATAACAATGCCATAATATTTTTTTAAATATAAAGTCTCGTAAGTGGCAATTTTTTTCATAAAAAAAAAATGACTGATTTTTCAAACAATTGTAGTTCACAACCTCTTTGTTGCCCGACGCGACGTTTCCACCGAGTTGCACCGATCATAGAAACAGTCGCGATAGTTAAAAATTGCTCAGAATATCCAAACATTATTACTGCTGGAATATAATTGTGGTAGGTACTGTCAGCGGAAAGCCGGCTCTACACCAAAAAAATAAAAATCTCGACTTTTACTTCACGAGAAATCATTGCGAAATCAAGAAAAATCATTCCACGTGTATCCACTAATAAATAACCTCAAAATCAGCAATCACCAATACAGAAACATGACAGAAGGACAGTTAGAAATAATTCCGCCGCTAGGAAAGTATAACACAATACGTATTGATTGGCGAGGCGCCAGTTACTGAACCAGTCTAATAATATTATGTCAGAACCGCATTTCAAATTCTAATTTAGGAATGAAAGAAACACAGCGGCTTCTGCTGGTTATCATTTAGTGTTTCAACTGAATTTAGTTTGAAATATTATGTTTTAACTGTCGGTCCTGTATAATAAAATGTATGGATGTGAATGGAGCAAGGGAAGTTTGTAAGGATCGAAGCAAGTGTCATTCTTTGTTCGCTGGCTTCGCTGCATACCCATGGGAAGAGGTCTGAAAATTGTTCGTTCTTTGGCCTCTGCCTAATAACAAAAATACTGGTTTATGTACGGATTTTATCTAGTGACCTTTGTTTTGTTGCCACGTAGGTAACCTAGGTGTAGGCAGAGTTGTATACAAAGACCTAAAATTTCGTCATTTATAGGTTCAGGCAAGTCTAATGTCATATTGCTGGCTCTGCATTTATTTAATAGCACTTTAGTCGACCGGAAATCCAACCCACAGACCTTGTCAGTAGCGTTTCGCAAAGATTATAAGTGACTGAAAAAGGTGCTAACATGTGATAATTAGATATTATAAGTCCTTTAAATTCGAAGGCCAAATACTGACTATCTATTCCTTTGAACACTGACTAACAAGTCAGATAAGATAATGCCGAACCTAACCTTTTCCTAATATTGTCATGACACTAATTCATAAAGCTGATGTAGAGAACGTAAGCATCGAAAATGGTAGCTCTTCCCATAATTTTGCTATCTAAAAAAATATAACATTAAATTACGATGAAGTTAATGCATACCAACTTTATTGTAATGCAATTTTTAAGGGGACAAGAGGGTGAAATTGTACAAATATTTATTTAAAATAACACACATTTCCCAAACTAAAAATTAAAGCGATACAGCTTCTAGTTCACGTCCAAGGCAAACGTTTACTTAAATTTAAAAGTACAATTTTAGTCCAAACTCAGCAATTGAACAAGTGCAGTACATTTTTATTTTAATTAAAAACATACGTATTCCGTTGTTTTCTATTTATTCGGACCCTTTGATACGAATTAGCCTGTACAAACAATCCGCGGGGTCCCAGTAAACATGTCCCACCGAGGCTTATACACGCCTCCCCAAATATTTACTTTGAACATTTTTAATTTTTTCAAATTGGCTTTTTGAAATATTTGTCTGGAGTATTAGAGTTCTTTTGTTTTGGAATTTCTACAGACTAGTTATTTAGAGTTGCTGTTAAAGCTATTTTAGTCACGATAATAAAACTACGATATAATAGCTGAAAAGCTGTATCAATGTTAATGCAATTCAATATGATCGAAGACATCATAGTATTTTAAGCCGGATTCTTTTGACAGTTACATTATTTAGTTCATTTTTTTTTGCTTAAGTGCCACGCATGTTATTCTCCTCAAAGTCGTGTAGTTTTATGTTAAAAGGGCGTAACGTATTCATAATATTAGATGACTTTCTTATTAATTAACTTAAAAAATATCAACACGTTGAAAATGAAAATTGTGTAAAAATGAAACGTCATCGATTGCCCTATTGACCTAGTGCTGCCTTGGACTATTAATGACTGTGAGATTCCGGGTTCGATTATTTAATTGGGCCCGTTTATTTAAATTTGTCATTCACGTTTAAGTGAAATAGCCGAGTATTAGAAAGGCTGTACACATAAATTCGCAAAAAAACGTTTGTAACTGGAATAGAACATAAAACAAAACACTAAGTAATGAATCTTAAAATATGGAAAGGATTGAACATTATGATCGATTTTACTGTTTCAAAATCAGTATAAACAAATAAAGTTATAGATACACTTGTGTAAATACAGTTGCAATTAAGAAACATTGTAGTTTGATACGTCTTTATAACTGTAATAGAAAAACTTCTTTCGGGAGAAAACCCTTGCCCAGCGGTGGTATTGTGAATATGAAAAAAATATATTCTACACCAACAGCAAAAATCCTTCCAAAAATATAGTTCTATAATAAATGAAATCATACGAACAATCAATTTAACAGATTTCCTAATCAAGGAATTCAAATTAACATTTAACAACCCTCTACAAACATATTACAAATACCTAACTCCCCTAACCAAAGCAAAATGATTTACACTGCCATTACCAAAAAAATACACAAAAACCGCCCTATATATTTATCCATTAGAGAAATTTCGACGAAAAAAAATATATGTCAAAAATACAACATGATGTACATTAGGTGGGTGAACAATAAAGCGCACCCTGTGTCATCGTGGTTGCGCTACTGACCCAAATAGTGGCATAATGTCGCGAAATGGCCACGTCTGAGGTACACTTAATGGAAGAGGCTAAGAGGTTTTCGTTACTTTCGTGATTTTCGTGAGAATGTCTTTTGGATGTTACGTTTTAGTCTGCTTTTTGTATTAAACATAATGACTGATCGGGATTTAAGTATGTTAAGTAACCTCTGCCGAGGACAGTCAAAAGATAGGTAGCTGTTTAACTTGTATATAGGTTGGTTGTATATTTATTTAGGTAAACACTATTTCCACGTTAAGACTATTACTTGTGTTTTACCTTTAAATACATACAAGAAAGCATAACAAATAATCAAACCTAAAATTGACATAGTTTTTGATTATACAAAACGATTGTTTTGTGTCGAGGGAATGACACACGCCATTCCCAAACAGTAAAAGCAGCGTAGTGATCACCTTAACAACTGAGCTATAAGTGTTAACAGTACAATCAACTCAATGAAATAACATGCAAAGAGTGTTCCTACTCATTAAAAGAAACTATTAAATATATCAGCACAAACATTTTTTTGCTCACAACTGTACCTCATTTTATTCGCAAAACGTAAAAGGCTTTTCTCAAATTAGAGAGACATCCTACCAACCTTTAATACATTACTTGTTAATACTTTGAACTATACAATTGTATATTTACATCTTTTGAACTTCCATTAGAAGATTACAGGCATAACACTAACCTTTTATTATAATGCTTCAAAACGGACACCAAAGATACAGAGCTGCTAGAAGCGTTAACCACAAGTTTTATTCTCTATTTTTGCCATATACATACGTCATACATGATATTATACCATTTTCCCATAGGGTTAGGCAGATAACAAAGAACGCCACTTGGTTCGATCTTTACAAAATTCCCTTGCCTCATTCACATCCATACATCTTTTAAGCATAATACAATACATAACATGCCATATATGCAAAGAAATTATCGCATTTTTAATACTACTCATAAATTTAGTTAAGCATGACATTGCTTTTAGTAAATTAAAGTATGACAGTATTATAGAATAAAACCTTGTTCAAGGAAACACGTGATTAGTCTTGTTTTATTTTTTATTTTTATCTCGAACCAGATCTTGCTAATTCACAAAAGCGGATATTTGTCTCTTTTTCGCATTCATTTAAAGCCATAAATTCAGTCTGGTATTTCTATAAATAAAACAAAAGAAAATATTATAACTTTATTAATTTCATATTTATGAAATCTGCATTATTTTTTATTTTATTTTTTCCATCTTTATCCATCAAAGTACTATCAATATATGCAAAAGAAAAACAGTAAGCAGTTGTTTTGTCAACATCGAATGAACGAACGTGCCATATCACACAATTTACGTTTTTCTATAATAAAATTAGCACGTTGCTCAACCAAAGTGACGATAACTGCATCCAATAGAATATAAATTATAAAATTATGGATATCAAAGAAATAAAATGTTGTACAACGTCTAGAAGTGGCTCAGATAATATACGTGTAAACTCTTCATATGCACTTGACGTATAAAAGTGCATCCATGAACATCAAATATGGACAAGCTTGCAATAAAAGATACTACACGGTCAATGACCTCTACAAAGATAGAGAAAAATATTTTTATCGGTGTTAAATATGACATGGTTTTGTGTAGATAAAAAACTAAATTGTATATATGTTACCAATTATGGCATAAGTGGTTACTTAGTTTGACAGTTAATGTATTGCTGTTTGACTAAGGAGGAGATAATGATAGTAGGTACTGAATAAGCAAAGGATATGAATTCATGTAATGTAACCTTTTACAACCAAAGGTTTTCCTGTTCTTATTTAGGTAAATACAAAATGAAACTTAGTTTGAAAGGTCAATGATTGTGACATATTATTTAGTCTATAAAAGATTTCTTTTTTCTATCTGAAGGTATGAGCAGTATTTTACTTGATTACATAAAAATGATTATTTCTTGATTTGAAATCAAATTAATCAAAGCTTTCTGCAATTTTAATGTGAGATTATTTTTCAATTTTCATGGTTGGAAATGCAATCGTTAAGAATCGACTTTTTTATGATCAGAATTGAAACCATCAAGACCCCATGACCTTTCCCTTAAATATAATGATGTCTTTTCAAAGATAAGCGAAGGACAAAGTGGTTTTTTGTGAGTTCATGCGTGAATAGTGATTGCGATATTTCTCATAATTGGGGAAAAAATTGGCTATTTTTCTTAATGGTTCAGATTGCGGCTACCGTAAATGGCAATGACGAATTTAAATTGAAAGTTCGACATTTTGGAAATATATCATTACTACATAAATGGCGTCGCAACTAAAGGTTTTATTGTTTTGAATGCTTGAAGGGAAGTAAACGACAAAATATATTTAGGCGATATTTGTTTGATGTCGTTGTACATGCTAGCGTGATGGATTTAAGGCCTAACTTCTCTTTCATTCTGGGTCATTCAACAGATCTTTGCCGAGTGCAAAAGGGGACAAACGAATAGTAGCTTATCAATTGTTTTTATTCTTTGAAATTAACCGACCCATATTATGATAACCCATCTGAATTAATGCACTCATTCTAAACTGTTAAAAAATTCATTACACTTTCACACGTGCACAAATTGCTAATACAAACCTTTTACTAAGAGACTATAAATAGGTAACTATTACAAAAGTCGTTGACAACAGCCAAGGAGAAAATATGGCGCCTATATTTAAAAAGACCACTTACTTTCCATCAACTGCATTCTATTTCTATAAACGGAGACGTAAAAATAAACTAATAGGAATAGTTTTGGTCGCTTCCAGGCACTTTGTGTCCGGGTGTGAAGTGGCAACACCAGTTTGAATTACTATTTAGGAATGGCAACACCAAACACTTTTACGTGCAAAATTAACGCAGAATAGAGGCAATACTGTATTAAAATGATGCCGGTGTTGTTAATACAATTAAACAATAATATTGAATTTTCAATTTACAGCACGTTCAAATACTAATTTGAATTAAAAAAAGACGTTCTGCACTGTTGTTAATTTACTTATTGCAACTCACCCATATAACTGAATAAATAAAATGCTTACCTGAAAAGAAAAAAATGCATATTAATAAAAATATTACACGAAATTAAATACTGTCAAGTACGCCAAATACGGCCAAGTGTAAATTTACTAGATTTTTAACTGTCCCAATGCTGAGCAAAGGTCTTCTCGCAAACGCAAGTGATATTTATTTCTAATACACAGTTTCAAAAAATCATTGGTGTGTTACCACGAGTTTGAACCGTCAATCACTTGCTTTAGAGGTGGTAACTTTTACCACTCGGCTATCACTGCTATTTAAAATAAAATGCACCAAATAATTTTAGAAAAATTCACTTAGAAACCGCGTTTAAAAAACCTGATTAAATATTCAGTAAAAATGGTCAATATATCTAAGTAATTATACCCACATTTCAGTTTAATTCTTATTGAGAATAAAACCAACAACATTAAAACCAATCATACCAAACACACGGACATCTGGCGCTGCGCCTGCGCATATGACGTCATCCATCAATCTCCCGTCAATCACGCCATCTAGCGGCGAAATAATTGATTACAGTTGTTTGGTTTCCTTTGATATTTAGATTTTATGTTTATTTGCTTTTCGTATTGGGGATAATTATTATTACGATCATAATTTTTAGCTACATAATTAATGTTTTTAAACTCTCGCGACTAGTACACATAATATTATAATGCAACGGGTCTTATACGCGATTGAAAATTTTTTTTAAAGGTTTGGATACAGTCAGCTCGTGACCACGGTCGTTGTAATGCGATCGAAACGTCGGGCAGCAAATAAGGTATCCAAACCTTTAAATTTTCAATCGCGTTTAAGCTACATAATAATATGCAAATAGAAAAATATATTTGAAATATCAGTTTTGCTGCAGCGCTGTGTTTTATGCTTACAATCCCTTAATTTTGTCTAAATATATTTAATAAAGTCGTTTAAATGAATAAGTACGGACAAAAACACATACTTGCTAATTAATAAATAGCAAACTTCCTAAATGGCATCTGCTGGTAATTTTTTGACATTTATAAAAAAAACTTAAGGGTTTTCCGTCTTTTTCTTAGGTTGATTATTCTAAGCCCTTAGGGACAAACCAGTCATATCATCAGTTACATGTATTTTACTACACATTCCATTTTAACGAGCAAACTCCTTATTATTTATTCCGAACATTTATACCGCGTATCTTTTATTCGTAAAATAAATAAGTAATAACAGTCATAAAAATTACTATAAAATCAAGCTTTACTGACATTTAATTAATTTTATTGGATCTTGAGTTAGCGAATTAAACGTTTTGTTCTATTTTTAAAGCTTAAGGGTATTATTTGAACAAGCTAGATCTGGACTGTATGATTTTTATAAATCTCATAACTCATAGGTTGATCACATCGCTACATATTTCGACATTATAACAATCATCATAATTCTGAAGCAAATTGAACAAAATGCTTTTAACTTTTTCGCTAAGATTTCACAGCTTATGGTTATGTCGGAAACCCCTATTCTACAGATAACTTTCAGATAAGTGTCGAATAAGCTTTTTACTTATAAAGTTACAGCAAATGTTTGAAGCAATCTGTCCTTTTTTTACTTCACAAACTTTTCTAACGAATCAATCAAATCAGCAATAGATCCATATCAGTAGCCTGCTTCTATATAGTCGGTACCGTCGCGTCGAGTATCAAAGGTTGACATGTACTGCCAAAATAGTTCCTTCGATGCCCTTTAGAGGCGCTGATCAGATTTTCCTACAAAAAATCTCGATAGATAGCCGGTTGTTAGTAGTCAAAAGTAGTTGAAAATCGAACTACAGTCAAATATTGTTAAAATTTTAATACAAACTCGATAAATGTCGATTTGTTCAAACATTTAGTAACCTGCATTTGTAGGATGACAAAAAGAAAACGAAAGTGGTCAAACACTGTATGTCATTGTACTCAGAGCTGACAAGTTTGACAAGCGAGTTGTCAAACAAGTTATTTAAGCGTTGAATGTACGAAAAAGCAAATAAGGCGCACGGTTGTTTGATATGCGATGAATAAAACATTTTTTTCTAGACACATCAAACATTGACATGTTGCGTGTTGCGCCTAATAAATTTCAACAAGGATTTTTTCTAATCTTTTATAAAGTCAAATCACAAATAGTTAAAAAGAGTATCAAGTTAGTGTGTATACTTGTCTGCTGTAAACTCAAAAACTACTGAACGGATTTTCATGCGATTTAAAATAAGAGAAAGAGTGTTTTTAAGCCAGATTTTAGTGTATAAAGAACTCAAACTATTATAAATTGACTGAAAACTGTTAATTGCTGATTATGCGAAAATAGTACGCAGTTAGGCTTTGAGTTTTGAAAGAGTCCTGTTTCGCTAGATGGCAGTAAAATTAAAATAATGTCAAAGTGTATGTCAAACAAAATATCTTCTTCAAATGACATAAGAATCCCCTAATTACTATTATGTAAATTGTATATTATAATACCATTAGTAAATAATGGTTGAATGCATTAACATACCGGTCGCGGGTTCGAATCGCGTGCCAGACAATGTAGGACGTGGTTAATTACAGTCACGTTAGTATACTTAATTTGAAGAACACTACGCGGTGTATTAGATAAGAGAATTTATTTTTTTCCGTATGAGGAAAATAAAATAAAAGTAATGTTTTAAATGGTAAAACAATTTAACACTAGTATTTACTTTTCATAAGAAGGTATTATTGTATATTGTGTTTACGTTAAGGTGCAGTGGTTTAAGGTGTCATCGCACCACTGCAGGCGCTGATTCGAATCTGAAAATCTTAAGAACCATTTTTTCCAAAATTCTAGAATTTGTGCAGTTATTTTAGAACTATATGTACATTACAAGAATTATTATGTGCATACTTTCAACAATAAGCAAGTGCTTATAGTCGAAATCATGTGAAATTATATTAATGTCTCGAGACTGGTTGTAAGACAAAACTAAATTAGAGTATCAGTCGTCAAAAAAATAAAGCCTATTTTTATAACTAAACACTAGCACCAAGTAATCTAAGAAAGCGAAAATTAATTGAACCTACTACAGTGATATTTTATTTAAAAAAACCAAGATTAAAAAGCTATTAACTGGAAGCGCCATACATTACGTGGCGAAACGTATTAAATCAAAGGAGACGCACAGTCGTATACAAAGAAACAAATCGTGGATATAAATCTAAACAAGATGGCGCATTTATTTTTAGACTAGATTATACGACGTTTGATGGGAAATGTTCGTTTTTATTCTATTTTACGTTTAACATCGTGTTTGTTCGACGTAAAGAAAGATTTTCTAAGATAAAAAAGTTTCTTATTAGTCTTTAATATGTTGTGTGTTGATCTTAATTAAAATCTGTTTCGTACTAGCGGAAATATCCTTCTTTTTCATTCATTTCTTTATACATGTACATAATTATTTAACTCATAAAATTCAGAAATATATTTGCATCGAGATTTAGTCCATGATAATTACTCCTTTCATTTGTACATTCATTCGTCCAACCATTCTAACAAACTTTAATAATAAGTAAAAGTCAGATATATCTAAAATATTTTCACCGACTTTAAAACGTGAGGAGGTTCTCAATTCGAACGTTTTTTACTTCGGTATTTTTAAATAATAGATTTTAAAAATCTCTACCGTCCCTTTATCACAATTTCACAATACTTTGTTAAAGTCATCAACCCATTTATTTAGTCACAGAAATTAACAAACTAATCGAGAACATTTAAAGGTCTAAGTGGTCAATAAATAAACCAAATCACTTCCCATACAACATTAGTTACGGACAGACTGACAATTATTTTATTTATATTGACGCGCCACTTAAAATATTTATTGAAGAAGACACTATTAAGAGCCTATTGTATGAGAAAAACGTTTTTCTGGTCGAAAATATGTGATAGAAATTAACACTAAAATTCTTGATTCGGATTTCATCCACGTGTAAGTTTCCCAAGGCCAAAAGTACCTTTTTTCAGGTTATTAACTGTCTGTGTCTCAAATTTTATCAATTTGAAGAGTAATAAAAATTCATCTGTCCTATAACTGACCAGCTTGTATACAATCTTACAATCCCTTTTGTCAACTTAGAAGTTGGTTTTAAAAAATACAAATTAACATAATCGTAATGCTGTAAATACGAAAAACACTGTATACTTTCTAAACTATTAAAACAGTATCAATAAAATATAAGTACATCTTTCGCATAGTACTTATTTAAAGAACTTCTCCTAAGATCATGACCAGACCACACAATCTTGATACTTATTAACGTGCCACTTAAAATATTTATCACAAAATACACTATTAAGAGCCTATTGTATGAGAAAAACGTTTTTCTGGACGAAAATATTTGATAGAAATTAACAATTCCTACTTCTGATTTCATCCACGTGTAAGTTTCCCAAGGTCGAAAGTACCTTTTTTCAGGTTATAAATTGTATGCGAAATTTCATCAATTTAAAGAGTAGCAAACGTCTATCTTTTATCTTCTTACTTTTGAATGTAATTGCGTACACGTGTAGATTACCTTAGGTCATAAGTGCCCTTAATTCAGATTATAAACTGTCTGTGTACCAAATTTTCTCAATTTACAGTGTAAAACAAAAAATTCGTCAGACCTATAACTGACCCATGAGTACAAACTTTTATTCCTTTTGTCTGGTTAGAAGTTTATTGTCGAAAAATATCTTACTACAAAATCACATATACATACATAACTTACATAACTAAGAAATATAAACCAAGACAAGTTGTATGGATATGAATGAAGCAAAGAAAATTTTAAGTATCGTATCAAGTGCTATTCTCTGGTATCGCCTACCCCTATGGAAAAAAGGCGTGATTTCATATATGTAAGTAAAAAAAACTGTGTTTAATTTCAAGTGAATATTATAGTATTCGCGTTAACATTACAAAAACTATGAAAAGGAAGGAACAACACACACATAGTACTTTTTAAACAACCATTTTTAAAATCGTGACCAGACCTCACAATCTTACTTGAACGTTAATTTCTTTGACGCTTCGACGATTCCCGCTCATAAATCATAATCCTTTTGTTTCCCACAGCATTTTATATTACACTTAATTTGCTACTGCTAATTATATGTTTATTATTCATGTTAGCGGTGCATGACGGTTACATTCACATACATAACTAGTGATTCCCCGGAGGAATACGTGGAATTATAATAAAACAGCAAATGTTTATGGAATCTAGGTTAGTAGTGGTCTAGGTTTGTTTATTATGGAAATATGGTATATAAACAATGTATTAGATGATTATAAAGTAAACAGTGTGAATAAAAGTGAAGTAAATATTACTGATATCATAAATTAAACGTATATACATAGTATTACATTTATTGTATCCGAAAGTATAGGCAGTAATCGAACCCAAGACTTCGTGATCGCAAAGCCCATAGAGGAAATCATAAGATAAAATCATTTTCATTTTATTTAAAAAAATCTGACTAACACAAATTGACAGCTGCAACTATTATAAATTTCAATTAAACACAGAAGTTTTAACACAGTTTCAGTGAAAAAAGATCTTATAAGCCCTACTTACTTGTACTTGTACATTTGCGTTCCCCTATGACGCACAAAACACAAGTTTAAACCTATATTTATTTATTTAAAAACACATGTTTAATCATACCGATCTATGAATGTTTAACAAGTGCATTTGTTATGTTTATTGTACCAGATGTTAAAAAGAACATCATAATAAAATATTACTCATAATTACTTCTATAATCATTATAAGTACATTAATAAATATAAGACTAAGTTAAACAGCATTTATGGTTCAAATTCCCGAGATCTCAAGTTCGGTTCTCAGATAAACTCATACTTGATCATGAACATGGTCAATTACCCCACTCGTCTGATTAATGCCATAGTTCATTATCTACTAATACATTAATAATCCTATTTTTAACCAGCATTTAATTATCAGAAATAAAATCTTTACTTAGAAAAACCTATTTCATTGAAGAGGGAAAAACATCCCGCTTATTAAAAGATACAGAGATAGGTAAGAAGCAATTAAAAACTATCAAGAAATCTCCCCGGCATTATAATTTATTCCTAAAGAAATCACTGTAACATTAAAAGCGACTCAACATATTTGCCATATCGCAAAAATAGCGATAAACGTATCCGACTCAACCGACTCAACCGAATGATCATTGCGTGCCCACAAAACAGATAAAACCAAAGTAATTAGTCACTAAGAATCAACGCAATAATTAATGGCTCGAAGTTCTAAGGACACACCATTCAACTTAAAAGAATATTTATTACTACTTAAATAGATGTTGCAGAAACTATTTATCGGGAGTTTAGTGATGGGACTGTTTTGACTTTTACGACTTCGAAAAGTCTTGTTGCGTATAATTTATAAGTCGGTTTGCAAAACAAAATACTGCAAGAAAAACTTTTCTGTTTTAAAATTTAAAATGAGAGATAATTCGTTTTTAACGCGTAATGCATTATTAACATTTTTTTTCCATATAAAATAATTAGACGGGTAGTAAAATAAAATAGCAAAACGAGTGAGTAAAATTACTAGTAAAACTACGTTCCCACTTATTATGAGTCCGCCTGATTGCGCTTACACTCAGTTAGAGGGCTAAGGATGAATATTGCGTGATAGGACTTTACAACTTCCGAGGTGCTAAAGTTTAACGACTAAGAAAAACATAAAAACTTTAAAGTAAAGTTAAAAACGAATGGAACTAATTTATTGCTGAATGCAACATAGAGGTGCAATTATTATAACTAGTGTTGTGCTTTGTGCGTGTCTGTCATAAGTCGAAATAAAATTGGACTGTAATTTCAATGCTGAGTTGAAATGATTATATTGTCCAATACTACATTATTATAAGTTTAACATTAAAGAAATATTTTGTAACTGGTGTAATGTTTTTTTATTAAAATATGAGGCTACACGGCTTAAGTGGGAATGGGCGGCTTACGTTATTGAAGTGTCTGTCTGGATGGATAGGTAAGTGTAGTAACCTAGTAACTGAGACTAGTAGACTGAAGGTCGTTTTAACTATAGTTGGCTATACAACGGTGGCTAGATCGCTTAAAATTATCATGGTATAAGTCCAATAGAAACGTCTGGAGATCATTGACCCATAAGGATTCAAGATAGAAAAATGAGTAAGTTTATTTTCAAATATTAGTAGAAAACTCTCAGTAAAATTGGTATTCGTATGTCACAAATTTGGCAACAAAATATCACCGTACTCTATTCTAGAACTACGCTAAAAATACGTCTAAAATATCGGTGACGGTATCGGTATGTTGAACTTGTAAGCTGAAATGTGTACTCGGCTTACGTGTATTTTTACGTATATATTTGCGACGTTTCTCCGTCTTATATATTATTTACACAACTAGCTTTCCGTCCCTCTGTTTCTGTCGAACTTTAGTTTGACACAACGCGATACGTCCGCATGATTTAATAATCAGTTTTTTATTGCCCCACTGTTCTGTGTTTTGCTTTTACCAGAAAATCTATTTTTGGCAGTCTCCTGAGGGATTGCGGCAACATCATGTCATTTGTGAAAGACACTAGCGACACTGTGAGTGATTTTGGAACTAAAATTGACATTGATGACAGAAGCAGGTACATTACTTCTCATGATATATCTAAGTCGTTAAGTGCTCCGCACTAAAAGCAGTAATCAATTGAATATAAATATTTACATCGTGTGGAATTTTAATTGCAAAACGAATAGAAACATAAATTAAACAGGAAATTTTAATTAAATCCAATTCGTAATCGAGTAGACTTAACCAAAGCGCATCACTAACGGCACCGGTATGCGTCTAGGACCAATTAACCGGAGGAAATGCCCTTAAAGGTATTCTACCACGTTGGAGAAAAATATTTCAAAATGTCTCCCGCATAATATACAGGATAGCTCTTTTAACTCCTTATAGGTATTTTAGTATTTTATTAATAGAAGTTAAGGTTAGTACATGCGTGCGAAATCGTTGGCCGGCAAACTAACAGTGACAGTTTAGCACACCTGCTTATAACATCCATAACTGGCTTTGGAGGCAACTTTTTTCCGTTGAGAATTTATGCGGTACAAAAATAGCCTATATTCTATTTCTAAACCGGTTCAACACTACTGCACACGGGTTGTTTGAATGGAAATTGGAAAAAATAAACATTGTGGATTTCTACTAGTTTCTAAGAAATCAAATGCTGACTTCAATGAAGACTTTTTTCTAGAGAACGTTGGTATTATGGCGATTCGTCGTAAGCCTTACATCTGGGTTATTCCCATATAATTGGCGTGGCTCGATGAGTAATTTTCATGCATTCGTGCAACTCTATCGATGGGTACTTTAATACGTCTTTTTACTAATGGTACAGCCCCGACCAAAAATATGTATGCATCGTCATATATTTTCAAACATAATAATTAGAAATTGATGAAAATTTCGAAATCAACGATTTTTTTTCTTGACTTTTAGAAGACAACTCCTACACTAAGAACTGCTCTTGTGTCGCGGGGACTTTTATATATTTACATAACAAATTCTATGATAGGTACCATGCTTAGCATGCTGGCTATTTTTCGTTTAATAATAATGTTATTTTATGTGACACGCGATATTTCCAGTGAGCGAGCATCTTAACCTTTTACATCGTTATCCTAAAATTTATTCTTTAAACAGAATAAAACAGGTGTTTACGTACAAAGTACTATCAATTCAACACATAAAAGTTTATAGATTAAGTTTTTTAGCTCTTTTGAGGTAGGTTCTGTACTCTTAATGTTGAAATTAGCATTGTCGGCAGTACTAGGAATAATGCAATAGCAGCTGGAAGTTGAATAAAAAACTGACATTTAACTTATTTTATAGCACATTTAATTCAATAAATTCTATCTAGCAGGTCTAGAAAAAACCGTCCTGCCTGTAAAAGCGCGTGTTTGTTACGCCGCACGGTAAAACTGCTGAATTGAAATAGATTAAATTTGACATTTTTCTCTCGGGGTAGGACATAGGCTATTTTTTTCTTTAAAAAATAGGCTGACCGTGCGAGTAAAAGCTTTTTTGAAACAACAATAGTTCGGGTTAAATCCTATGACAGAGTTTCTAAAATTGAGCTACGCAAAGTCCAACGAAGACAATCATTCGTTACAGTGTAAAAACAAATTGAGCGGCTCTAAATTGTATAGCATTTAGGCTGTGTACACACTGGCAGGTTGCTCAGCGCGTACACCCTAGTGATCATAGAGTACCAAGAAATGTGATCGGATAATTTACAACGTACTTTAAGAAAACTAGCCGTTAGGTAACTTGCTAGGCCTAAAGCGCTTAAAACATTTAACCTGTCCGTGTGGACGTAGTTTTAGTTTCCGGTGGTAAGAGTATTTGATGTCACTATCGTTGAGTATAGTGTAGATAGATATTAATTAATATAATCTTTACATAGTTTTGTAGGTCTCTACTGCCCATTTATATCTAAGTACCTACAAGGGAAAATACTTAAATGATAATATAAACTAATAAACCACGAAAGCAACTTGAACTTTATTGTCACATTAAAGTCTCATATTTGCGTATAAAACACGTTTTCAACAACCTTAAGGCTTTAAAGTACAAGACAGGTTTTCGAAAACTTTCATTATCGAAATAATGACACACATTTTTTGAGTACCGAGTTTACCGACTTACCGAGAAAAATGTGTTCAAAGAACAGAATATGACGACATGCTTCATGGAGTCTTTGTAAAAAAACATTGGAAGGAACAATATATGGCATATAACTTTATTTTCTTAGAAAAGTAGACTTGTTATACAAGCAAAGCAATTTTATTTTATAACTTTCCTCATTACACTATCTTATTAAATAATAACAATAAAATAATAAACAATAAGATTGACGCGATCCTGCATAGACGTGTATTTTGGAAACTAAGGTAACTAATCTAAGCAGGTTGCAACGACACTTATCCAACTTATAACCTAAACTAATTAATTTAAGATGAGTTTAAAAACGTAATCATTTTTAATACTATAGAATAATGTACTACAAAAAATAAACGCGAAAGTCTTATGTGTTAAAATGTGTTATCCTATGTGTTAAAACCATGTTTCAAACTAGCTGTAGTTTGAAACCTGGATAAACACATACCCTCTTATTCATAAACACACTATAAATCTATTTTAGTTAAAAAACTACAATGTTTTCTCTTTTTCATTTCGCTAAGGAGTGAAAGAAACAAAACACTTTAGCTCTCATAACTTCATATATTTTTATGAATAAGAGGGATAGGATTGATTCAATCATTGTAATTATTTCCGTTATTATTATTAGTAAGGTGTAGCTAACATTAGCTACACTTGTATATATTTATAATACCATGAATAAGATATAATTAAACTATTTTATTAACGTCTAAACATAGAAGACGTTGCGTGTAAATTGTATGCCATCAAAAACATTCAGTAAAAACCTCAAGTCTCGCCGTAAAAAGTTGTGAGATCTATATAATACCAAGTCGATTAATCTATTTAGTCTCTACTTAAAGGACCTTCTGTCTTAAGTTATTACGTATGTTATTATCATGACAATTTAAAGAAAATACCTCTTAAACAAATAGACCGACCTGGCCATCGCATGATTTGATTATTAGTATGTATCACACTACACAGCAAGTTAATGCTCCTGAAATGTTAATGGCGAATTTGTGTTTTCTTGCGATGACCAAGTCGATCTATTTGTTTTAAAGGTATTTTTTTTAAATTGGCATGATAATAACATACGTAATAACTTAAGACAGAAGGTCCTTTAAGTAGAGACTAAATAGATTAATCGACTTGGTATTATATAGATCTCACAACTTTTTACGGCGAGACTTGAGGTTTTTACTGAATGTTTTTGATGGCATCTCACTTCTTTTTGTAGAGCGAACATAAGTCCAATTTGTATGAAAAGATGTTTTTTTTTCATAATTCAACATATTTTCCTATGGGAATGTTGTTAAGTTTCATGGGCTAAACACCCTAACCCACCCTTTACCCCCTCCCGTTATGCCTTATATAGTAGGTACCTATTTACACCTATTTATTTTATTTTCTACAGTAATAATAATTCATTAACTGCAAATGTAACCTTGTAATCTTATACATTTATATGGGATTACAAAGTTATTGTTGCAGTTGGTGTATTTAGAAAACTGGACCGAAATTAGAAAATATTAAATTTTTCCCATGATTAAGACACTTAACCCTATTTGTTTTCTAAATTTTAAGCTTCTAAGTCTGCTAGAAGTACCTTAGACTTTTGATGATCGGTGAGTCAGTGAGTCAGTGAGTCAGTGAATCAGTGAGTGACAAAATTCAAAATTTCAACAAGTTGTCATTCTTAAACGACTGGTTCAAATTGACTGAAATTTTAAATATACCGTGTTTATACAATGACTGATTAGTTGCTGAAAATCCAGGCTTCTTGTTTTATCCACAACGAAATTATAGGGGTGTCAAAAATAGCCCGAATTGCTTCGAGAAAAGGATGTTACGGCCGTGCCGCTTTTTTTTGCTCGACTTGCGGGGGCACTTCCGTGCCCCCAGATTCGTAATTTCTAACGCATCTCGTTTTATTCATACAAGAAATTGATTTTATCGCGATCTGTGAAAACATGACACCGGTTTAATGACTTTATTACGTACATTTTAATGAATAAATGTTTACAAATGATACAAATATCGTGTTTCATTTCATTAAAATTGTACTAAAGGTTCTTTTACATTCAACTATTGTCGGCTGGTAGCGCTGAACCTGACAATGCATGAGGGTAGGTAATGCAAAGAATATCGTTGATTTTTTTTATGAAGAGATAATATTATTTGAAATGAAAATACCCTGTTGTCTTATTAACTATGTACGAGCTATACATGCAAGCAGATCTACAAATATTCCTCTGTCCGAAGTCACCTGAATCATCTGCTATAGATGTACAAAAATGATGATAATGATGATGCAGATCTGTGAAAAAAATTTCAAGTCTATATAGATTGCCCAAGCTGTAACCAAGATATTGATTTCTTAGTCACCTGATATATATATACAGTTGTGTCTCTACGAGATATAGAACTTAAATTTCGTACAAAAGCATGTTTTCCGGCGCCATTCCCAGTCTTATGTAAACGGAATTTAATCGTGTTTGATTAAACGAACTTCACTATAAACCTTGAAAATAAATAAATGCTTGGTAAATTGGTAAAATTTTAAATTAGTTACAACTATTTTACTTCCGGTCGTTGGAAACGTAACTTTTTAATCTCGTAAACTGTTTGGCCACTGAAAGTTTGTTAATGTGACGCGATTTTTAAATTATAGAGTTACATGTTGCAAGGTTTTCGACACTTTTTGATTACATTGTCCTGTAATTTGTACTGCGTAATTATAATTTGAAACATTGTTGAAAAAACCGCCGAAAGTGTTTATATTGTAATTTGAGTTATTTTTTAATAATCTCGACAAAATGGCACGGCCGTTATGATTAAAATTAGTAATGTTACCATTTATTGAATATTTATTTCAAATATCAGAAAATGACTTGTATATTACGTGCATTAATATCCGTACAATTTTCAAACTTACAATTATGAATGAGAGTTCAAAATTGTGATAGAGACTAATTTTAACGTAGCTATAAGGTTTTTGTATCAATAGTCTTGCAATTTTAAGCCCTAATTTCACAACATCTAAATAAATACCTTACAGAATTTTGACAATTGTTTTTTATACATTTGCTGTCACTTTATGTACTGGATACGTTATCCAGCACTTATCCAAAAGCTATGAAACTGACTCTTAAGCTCATAAATCCAATATTTCTTAATAACCAAGATAGTCTACCCTAAGCCTTACACCGAATGCCTAACGTTATAAAGAAAATAGCCAACATGGTTTCAACGATAGAGTCACTGTAATTGAACCATAAATAAAGACGTGGACAGACACAAATAAACATCTAACATTACCTTTATAGAAAAACCTATGTCCATTGTAAGATGTTGGTATAAGCATTAAGACGTATTTGTAGAACTATTTTTAAAGGAATTTTTCTTTATTAAGTCTCTAGTGACTCTCACCTACAGCACTATTTGCGTCGATTTATATCATATTAGATTATATTATTATGGTTGCCGTAGTTCTTCCTGATCCCCACACGAAAAATATTTTAGCGATCCACAAATAGTAGTTTTGGGTCTGTAGTATTGAAAAGTCCCCAAGACACAAGTTCAAGAGTAATGCTGGTGTTGTCGCTTTGGAAAATATACCACCTATCACTAAGTTACTTAAAAAAGGCAAAAAAAGCTCTTTCACTACATGAATTTATTTTATATTATCATACAATGGAAAATAATAAATAACACGTTATTTGTTATGACGATAAGCAAAGGTTTTTCATAATCAATTAGTATATAACCTCCAACTAGAAATTAGTCACGGTCGATTCAATTCTAATGATGATTTATTACAACAAGTAATCTTAATGCTGATTCGTTCAAAGAAACTCGACGATTCAGAGTACTTCATGTTTGTAACGTTTAAACCACTCTATACCAGGCCATGTGCAGAACTTATAAAATGCTGGCATTTCCTTTGCACGTTTTCCTTAGCTATCCAACGCAGTGCCTAAGAATATGTATTACGCACTTATATGAATAAAGTATTTCACTAGCCTCGAATCATTCTAGCAACTAATATTAAATCTATACTAATCTATACTAATATTATAAAACTGAAGAGTTTGTTTGTTTGTTTGAACGCGCTAATCTATGGAACTACTGGTCCGATTTGAAACATTTTTTCAGTGTTAAATAGCCCATTTATCGAGGAAGACTATCGGCTATATCGGCTATATATTATCACGTTAGGACCAATAGGAGCAGAGTACCAGTAAAAAAATTCAAATACGGGGAAAATTTTGAGCCATTTAGGTACTCTTATGTGACGCAAGCGAAGTTGTGCGGGTGAGCTAGTACAAAATAAGGGCCAACAAGTGACATAATTTATAATTTTAATATAAGATCAATGATTCTTCTGAAACAACACATGTTTTTAGAGGGCTTTCATTTTTCTCTCAACTCCTAAAAACATCACGAACAAGCAACACTTACCGAACGGATTTTGATAGGATTTGTAACGCTGATCGTTTCCAACCTAAATTTTCACATAAGATGACTTTTTCTTCATAAATATTACCATACAGACAAAGATGTGGACAAAAGCTAGTCCTATAACAATATGATCCATACAAAATAAATGTAGGTTATAAATCGACGGCAAATTTAAAGAACCATGATTCTAAGGGTAGTGAAAAGTTAACCACGAAATCAGACTTCCCTCTATAAAACGTTGATACGTATAAAGCAGTTATCCATTAAGGTCCTATCACATTAGCGAATCCAAAGCAAACGTAGACCTAACACCATTTATATTCAGTCACCGTATTCAAACTCTCGCCAATGTGTTCACCACAAGTGGTAAACCGGTTAAATCGTGTAGCCAACTCAATTACCTAACACCTCTGTGTCATTGCAAGGTCGTCTATAAACAATGTAATGCTTCTTCTCACGAATACGACTGCAAATACGATGATACGATGTCACCTGGAAAATTTCCATCATACTGGAATAACAAAAATGTAGGCGAATTTTCCTTGAAGAAATTTTACTTAAATACCGTTTTTGTGCTATTTTTAGTGGACTATTTATATTACCGCCCTTTAAAGGAATTAGGTTTGGTTTTATAAAAAATTAACATACTGAAAGATTTGCAATTATTTATAGAAGCAGGAAGTTATTTTCCATGAATTTTTTTCCAATACAACTCCTGAATTTATTTCTTTTTAAAATCAAAAACACACATCAGTAACATTTTCAAGCAAATATTTATGATAAAACATTCGAATTTCGATAACTCTATCGTAACAAAATTCATATTAACTAAACAAACTATTTTTGTTTGAAAATGTATTCCGCAATATTATCCTCGCGACTGTACTCAACCCGTAATCTAGTTAATGGCTGTCACCTTCACAATGCAGGGCTGTCAACCCTTTGTGTGGCCGTCTTACATTTATTAGCCGTTGCAGCTAATGCAGAACAATAATAGCCCATATCCGTTCTTTTACAGCCCTTACAGGGTTACAAAGAAATGTAGGACAGGTTAAACAATGACCTAGACACGTGCAAGTAGGGAGAAAATGTTACCTTTACAAAGTAGCTCGTGATTTCTTCCACGCGGAAAAATTTCGGGATAAAAGGTATGTTTTACTTTAAGCTTAAACAAACTGTGTCTTTCCTGAAAATCTTTTCATAACTTTTTGGGCCAGTTTTACGGCGTATAGATAAGTGTCGGATAGCCTATACATACATAGACACATAAAATCACGCCTCCTTTCCATAGAGGTAGGTAGAGACCATAGAATTCAATTCAACTTATGTGATAGATAAACATAATAAAATGACAATTTATACAATTGTCGAACTCCACCCAATAAACTAACCAACACATATCGGAAGCCGTTATACCGGGGCTTATGTTACCATAATATTAGACAAATCTATTACGCAGTTTTGTCTATTATGACTGATTAACTATTTGGGATGTATGTTTAAAACTGGGGTCAAGGATTTAAGCGTCAGACTTACTTATATTAATAATTAATAAATCACTTAACGTATTTTTGTTTCTCTTTACTTTGGTATTGTTAAAGAAAAAATAGAGACAAAAAAGTACCTTGAATAAGGATTTAAAAAATACAGTCAGAGATTCTTAAATACAAAGCTTCGTTAATTCATTCACTCATTTGTCGTATGGTCAGTGGTCAACCTAGTGTCAAAGTTGTTCAAGCCGCCCGAAGGCCTTTGACATGGCTTAACGACTGTTATCTTAGTAGACAACAACCGGGACCGACTTTTTACGTGCCCTCTGAAGCACGGAGACGTTTAGTTCAAATACCACTATGCGGTCACCCATCTATGGAATGACCGCGCCAATGGTTGCTTAACCCACAGATCGTTTACCGACCGGTGAGCGCAACTGGCTATGGGCGCCTCATCTTCGTTAATAAAAATGAATCACCGAAATGTATGTACCTACGTGCATAACTTTTCAACAATTAAATCAAATTGTATGATTTTTTCTTTCATTTGTTTGTTACTGTCGGGACAAGGTTTGTATGGGATCGATGCGATCAAAATTCCCATAACAACGAAACTGGCGGGATAAAATACTATACTTGGACGAAGTCCGGTCAGTCCGCTAGTTATATTATTAAGAAAAAAATACTGACAAAAAAGTACCTTGAACGGGGATTTTAAAATAGTAATCAAAGCAATTATTCTTAAATACAAATTATAAATAATAAGTTAACTCTGCAACTACGAGCCAAGTCGAAGTAAAGTGGAAAATAATTAGGTTTTTTTAGTAGTCGCGATTACGTCAAGGTCCCGATAAGTCGGATTATGTGAGGATGAGCCAGCGTTTACACGTTCAAGGTTGAAGCACCTATTGTTTACTAGTTTTTAGCTGAAATGTATAATGTTTATACATTTCGAATAGTGTGAATATTCAGAAATTAAATTATTTTTGTATTGCGTTAGTTCATGCAAACTGCAAGGCTAATCAAATAATGTGTCAGAGGCTCTAAAATGTTCACAATGTCAGTACTTAAACTGATTTGAATAACGATTAACAACCATTTACCTCATTAAATTATAACTCTACAACTTATGTGTAAACGTACGCACGTTGTTACATGTTGAGTGGACATTTCAGTTGACTTACGACTGTACATTACCTATATTTATCATTCGTTCTTCTTAAAGTCAACTTCCGTGTTCCGTGTGGGAATCGAACCTGTTACCTCCCAGCGTAATGTGTGGCGTGGCGACCACTTTGACCACTGCGGATACGATCAATCCGCCATTTGAGTAGAGAAATGAAAAAAACTCACAACAAAAGAAAAAACTTGGCCGACGCACCACCGTGTGATTAAACCAATTGAAAGCAAGACAACCTACACCAATATTTTTAAACGTACCTATATATTATCAAACACTATCTAATAAAAGTGTTATCCAAACAAAATGTTAAGTAGTTATTTTATAAACACTTACATCGGTGCGTACGCGCAACGACGTTCGTTTATATGAGCCGATAGATCGTTGAAATAAACATGACACGTTTGAAAATATAAGCCAAGTTATGTGAGAAAATTATGGTTTGTTTTTTTAAAGACAACTAGGATTATTTCTATTGAAACTTATAAATAGTCCCATGGGAACATGGAGAAGTTTTATTTATTGTATAAATAAATACAATTAGATAATAAGTGGTTGCCATGTCCGAAATCGGTCCAAGCACATCATAATCATCAAGTAAATTAAATTTCTGCTGTCTGGAATCAAATAACCGTATGGGAGTTGACCAATAATATTTATTTCCTACGTTTACCCAGTATTTTACCTTAGGTATTATAGGTATTCGAGATAAATATTTTATCTTAAAGTGGATTTATTTGAAAAAAACTAATTGTTTCTGTAAACCATACATATATTAATACTAGCTGACCCGCGCGACTTCGCTTGCGTCACATAAGAGAGAATTGGTCATCATTATCCCCGTTTTTGTAACATTTTTCGTTACTACTCCGCTCCTAATGGTCGTAGCGTGATGATATATAGCCTATAGCCTTCCTTGATAAATGGGCTATCTAACAGTGAAATAATTTTTCAAATCGGACCAGTAGTTAAACAAACAAACAAAAAAACTCTTCAGCTTTATAATATTAGTATAGATTATGCAACGCGTGTATTCAGGCCACATAATATTATTATTATTATTCAAAATCGTTTAAGAAATCACAATAAACATAAACAGACACTTAAATTAAATGAATATTTAATATTTATACATTTAAAAGTAAAATTTACATATAAGTAAACAAACTTTACCACCGTGTACAATTTAAACAATGTAATACGTAAAACCCCAAAAAAGGTTTGCTAATGGTCGTGAGTTCATTGCAATGTTTTTGCAGTCAACAGGAAAAGGTGCAATTATCCTTTAATCGGTAATAATGCTATTGTTTCATATTATTAGTTTAATTATATAAATATCTGTAATGTTGATCAGTTTGACGGACGAAAATAATTTTGATTGCTTTGATGGACGAATATAATTGAAATCATGGAGCTCTGGAGCTCATATTGGAATTTCGACATCGCAGTGTTTTTTACTTTGGCTCTATTGTTAATGTAATTTTAAAAGATTTAAAAATAATACAAGTTTCAAAATTAAAAATATAGATAGACTGCAAGTAGCCTCGTGTGTTGGGCTAAATTTCAGATCCCAAAATGTATTAAAGTATTATGTATTATTCTGCGAAAAATTATCCTTACTTAAAGACACTTTTCTGCCCTGCAAAACAGCAGAGCAGAAAAGTACAGACTAGCAAAAACTACAGGAAAAAAGTTGATGTATAATATAAACGTGTTAAACAAGCACGAAACGTGGTGCTATGTGTTTTACACATATTAATGCCAAGTATCGCTTGCCAAGTCTAACTATTGGCAACGCTTGGCCTACGTGGTGAGAAAAGTTAACGATGGTGAAATGAATTTTCAATAAGAGTCGTAAAATGCTGTTAAAGGTGGTTATACATTTTTGAAGCTGTTCGGTGATGAAATTGACATGATGAAATTTACTTTGAAATAACTTAAAACTAACATTTTTAAACTCTCGCGACTAGTACACATAATATTATAATGCAACGGGTCTTATACGCGATTGAAAATCACGAGCTGACCACGGTCGTTGTAATGCGATTGAAACGTCGGGCAGCAACTAAGGTATCCTAACCTTTAAATTTTCAATCGCGTATAAGACCCGTTGCATTATAAAACTTAAAACTACGCTGTACAAATAATACAAAATTCCTAATGAGATGAGAATATTAAAATTAACAACACTTTATTTGCTGTCTGACATTTCCCGAATCCAGTGTGCCCGAATTTTGTATTTTTTGTACTTACATACCACAATGGTTGAAAAACGAATTACTACCCACAAACTTAAATAGTAGACAGTAGATAAAAGATACCAACAGAATTAAATTAAAGAAAGATATTTGCTCGCAAAAAGAAAACAATAGTAATATAAAATGACTACCAGAAAAGAATATCAATAACACAAGTATCTATACTCAATTAAATCGATATAGAGTTGGGATTGAACATGGACTTACGATTTATATGATCCACTTAACACATTAGTTCAAATCTGTTTGATTATGAGGAAAAATGAAGATTTTTATTAGTGAAAGAGATTCGATAATCAGTTGTAGCATTAAAGGTTACGTCTATGAATAAATTAACAAAGTTTATTCTTGCTTGAAATTAGTGTAGTAGTATTAAAAAACTAAAAATATTGCCGATGCAGATCAAAGTAGATTCACACGTAACAAAACTGTTCATGAAAATTTAAAACTTATTCAACGAAAACGAATATTTCAGCTATAAGCCAATATTCATTCGAATGTGGACAGTACAGCAAAAAAACTAGCAGAGCAAATTCCAATATTTTCCCTCGCACTCACATACTCGAAAATGTTCAATGAAAAATCATTGACCTGCGAGAAATTCCGGGGAACACGTCAAATCATTTCAGAATTTTGACACATGACATCGAAACAAATGCTCTTATAATGTTTTATTTCTAGTTTGTCACGAGACAACACTCAAATATGATCGCGAAGACAAAAGTACTATCACTTTTGATAGACATTTCGTTGAGATCTTTCAGTAAAACTGTCCATTTGTTTTAGAAACATAATGAGGTCGCGAAAGTATTTGGAGCAGTTTCTGAAATTGTTAACGAGAATTACTGTGTAGCAGATGACACGATTCAAGATAATACTATAAATCATTACAGTAATAATGATTCTAGAAATATAAATAATATTCTTCTCGATTTTCTGTACAAACCCAATCAAGTGAACGAAATAATATTTAACGTACATATTACACTAATACACGACATCAAAGTTAAACATTCTGATTTGCGCTTTAATTCGCAGTTTGTTTGTGTAATAAAAGTAACTTCCGAACGGTTTGGACCGTTTTCAATGATACATCAAAGTCTATACTGGATGCAAATAGATCGGGCCCAAATTTCCGGACGAATCTTTGGATAAATTGGAGACGTTTTCCGTCATATTAACAGTTTCTGAATTAATAAGCAGACTTAGCGCTAAAGTATTTTTAAGGTGAGCAGAATCGAATCGATTAATTTGTTACGGATGGTTCGTGATGGAATGCTTTTAGAATATTGAAAATGTAAATTTGAATAAACATTATCGTAGGAGCAAATGTTTTTGTGCAAATCGAGACACCTAAAGAGATTTGTAAACAAACGACCGGTGATTCCGGTGGTAATTTTGCTCAACGTCCAAGTTCACACGTTCTGCGTGTATTTATTTTATATACGTCGTCGTAATGTACCCGTTGACATTTTCTTTATTGATATGCTATTCTTACGAGACTATTATATGTGTGTGACCTACAAAGACGTCTATGGTCACTCGACGTCCTTGTTGACATTGGACCTACTATTACATTCGTTACAATAATGACAGGTGAATAGTATGATAACTATCTATCATTTGTCTACAGACCCTACTTAACTACGTCGCCTTTGCCAGACAGTACTTAGTTAATACCGTTAATTACACTTTCTTCCTCAGGGCTTTTACAGGCATCAGTATTTACGATTATTAGTTTCTGAAACCTATTATTCTCTAAACAATTAAAACTTTGTTTATAAAGCGACGCTTTTCTTCACAATCGCGTGAGTAAACCCACTAAACATATCAACGTTAAAACTAAAACTATTATCTTGTAACAATACGAAGTTTTCCTCTAAATACCTACATTCGTTGCGCAGTTAACTGTCCGGACAGGCATGCTTTTATATATAGATTAATTATCACAACATTAACAAAAGCGTGGAGCAATCCAAACCATTAGTGTTTCAAGATAATAATGGGGATAGCAGCTGTATAGCTCACAAATTATATTATAAATCTCCCGAACAATTCCGAATTAACTATTGCTTGGCAACGTGGCCGCATTTAAAAAAAATATAAAGACCGATGCTGTAACAAAAGGTTTGAGGACAGAAGAATGTATTTTTTTTTCAACGAAAATAAAATACGGAAAGTTCGTCGTCGGCCAACTATCTGTCGTGGTCTAGTCGGATGTGCGTCTAAAATAGCCCGAGTTTCTAGTTCGGCTATACAAGTCAAAGCGACAATCGTTAGGTATGCATTAGTATTATTTAGATCGTCTTGTCAGTTTGCCGCTCGTGGTCCGATTGTTATTTATAGATAGTCTAATGAATTCGATTGTACGAGTACATGTGGCTTGGCCGTATCTCGTTCGTTTCCGTCATCATTTTTTTGTCCATCGCGCAAGAAGTTAACGATGTAACCAAACTCTTCGCTACTAGATAATCGATGTCTGACTTTTGTACAGACAGAATTGATTTGCAATTTAAATACACGCATAGGCGATGGCTAAAGGCTTACTGCTACGTAATTTCAACACAAATGCGAGACGTTGCACCAACAATGTATTAATTAAGCAAAATTCTTGTAGAACTGTGTGAACGGATGCCGTAGAAATAAACAATCAGACAGAAATTGAAGCGGCTGGAGCACAAGGCGAAAGTAAAATGATAGCTTTTCCAGTTCCAGTGATAACAAAAAGTGAATACACTGTGAACGAGAATAGAAACGAAGCACATGTGGAGAAAAATTATCTTCGTCCGTAATAAGGCGAGGAGTGCGCAATTGAGTTGCGTATGATTATTTTTTATACTAATGAATTAAGACCAGATGAAATAGGAACGGAAATAGTTCTTTGCCTATACGCACTTGCTCAGGATTAATATTTTGTACTTCGCAGAAACGTGGAACATTGTTAGTTTGATAGTCTAGTTTGATTATCCGAATATACACCTGGCATCATTATTTAGTACTCGCAACGTCTCTTTAGCGTCGTAGACTATTCGCTTTAATTTTATGGTATCTCCCGTCGGAAGTAATCGAGCATATAATTTACGAGAATTTTTGTCAACACAAAAACAATTTTTCTAACAAGTATAAATGTTTGGACGCGTAATATTCGTTTTTGTCATAACTTGTATTGTTTTATCAATAAAACTTCTTAGAATTAATTGTTGCAAATTGCATTTTCGTGAATATTTTATTAGAATTTACTATTTCAACTGAGCAATGCAGATTGCTGTAAACAATTGCAAGAAATCTCGTGATTTTACTGCCCTGGAAAAAAAGAATAGAAATAATTTGGCATTAAGCCGACACAAAAATTACTTGAGCAACGGACAGAATTAAAATAATATGACATCGTCGACAAAGGCCACAGCACAGAGTATAAAACAATAGAAAATATGTATATTTTTTATTTTGTTTTCAATTACTGTAGCTTAAAACCCAATTTTGTAAATGGAATACGAACGTGAAATGAAAACGAAATTGAATTATCCGTCAGTTGGAGTAGACATGTTTGAGTTTGGAATCAAAATTATTCAAATAAGAATTGGCGCGCAACGAGACGGTGCTAAAGTTTGGTATCGCAATTAATTCGATTATTTATTGGGACGTAGCATTTGTAAACCCTTAGTCGGGGATTTTCTACGATCCTTATTAAGTCTGGAGTACAAATTTGAACCGACCCCGCGGAGATATAGCGTTAATATTTTATGAACTAAACTTTTGGGCTCACGGTTGAATATTCTATTGCTGTCATTATACATTGATGTTTTGGGGTTTGGAAAAAAACACATCTACGATTCGTGTCATCGTTTGTTGACTTGAGGTGGATTACGATGTTAACTTGCAAGAAATTGTGAAAACAGGAAAATGTTCGTGGCTTATTAAACAAGGATTTGTAATTTTCTGTCGGAAAAATCTGTTGCGGAAAATAAATAAGAAAATGCTTGCAATTTTTCCTTTATAAAATGTTTAATTGGAATGCGATAAAAACTTTGTATTGAGCTTAATTGCAGAGGAAACTTGTTATTTTAACAGCATAGTAAAAAAAACATACTCACTTTGTATAAATCAACGAGAAAAAATAAATCCGTACAGCCGGTGTTCAGTCACACTGAATTCTCTAAAACCACAGTACAATTTCAACAAATTAACGAACGCCACACATCAACTGAACATTAACAATAGCGAAACGCGATATCAACGGTCTTTTCTTAGAAAATTGCGATTTTAAAACGTACGTAATATTTTCGCGGGAAACATAGAGCGCGCGACAACGTCCCACCCACACGACGGTTGTAACACGACTGAGCGAAAATCATGAGTTCACCTGCAATGCGTGCGCTGATCGGTGGCGTTAGAGAGAGAGGGGTATATCGGTATTGTATGTAACGTAGAGTAGGATGCACGATACACGTGCTTCCGTACCTCCCAAGGGGGGTGAAGCGGTTTTTGAGGAAAGGGGCGCGTCAGTTATAAAGCTGCGAATGAATAGGACGTATTTTGCATTATGAAAGCCAGGACAATAGGCTGAATTATAACTTTTGTTCGTGAGGAAAGTCGATGTGACATTTTCGTTGTTACTATCTCGTTAAGTTAATGAAGTTAATGTCTTTTTATGTTAATGGATGAACGTTTACAATTAAAATATCTGTGTTAAGGTTAAAAGGAAAATTTTGATGAAAATCGACGATGAGGAAATTTTTTATGAAGAATCGTAATTTGCGTAGGTTTAACCCGTAACTGAAAAATAGCAGCATGTAGTGAAATTACTCAAATAAATATAATTTTCTTCGAAAGAATTGTGTTTGCGCTAGAAAACGGTTCGAATTTTCGTGGTCTCTTTAAATATAGGTCAATCGAAATTAATGACGTGATTTGGATTTCACAATAGATTGCAATTGTTTAAGTCAACTGATTATAAATTTGAATAATGTGGTGCCTTCAGAAATTAAAATTAACAGTGTAATAAATTAGCTACTTATTTTCAAACAATTTATACGTTATTGTTTAAATTTAATATATTTTTACAATCTAAATTTAAATTAAGAATGCGATGTTGTTAGCTATAGTCAAATAACATGGACAAACAACAAAAAAATGTATTCTTTGTGTTTTATTTTAAAATTCAAGGATTTTAAGCTGATAGTGTGTAATGTGAAAAAAATTTCAGTGTACATATGTTATATAAAAATATTACATGTATTTATTTAATTTATTTACTTTTCTAGCATAGGTAATTCCTAAAAAGCTATGAATATTTTTTTTATTGCAAGCAGCTACTAATTTTCATTAATAATTTTCTTTAATATTTATAATTATTAGAACGTCAAGATAAAAATTTAAAACATCTATAATTAAATCGCAATATCAAAGGAATTATTCATTAAATTCAGTTGTCTTCAAAGTGTGAGGCAGACGGTTTCATTTGTAGATTTTATCGTTATGTTTAGGGTGTATCGGGCCTTGGTTACAAAGAGAATCGATCTAGGTAAAGCTGTTTATGTCTAGATTCTAACACTAGTCTATACAACTTAGGCAAGTGCTAACACGCGACGTGAAAATTAATACTTTGGAAGAATCTTGCATGTCAAATAGAATAGGTTCAGTGATACGAATAAAGAATAGTATCAATAGAGCGCTTCTGTACATAGTTTTTGAAGTATCAGGTCGGGGAAAAAGTCTTTTCGCATTATAGTACGTATGAACTTGTTATGGTGAATTCGAATCCTATCTGGGACAAACATTTGTGTGATGAGCACCAATATTTGTAGCTTGGTCGTTAATTTATTTACCTATGTATGTATTTAGAAGTTTATAAGTATTTTTATCATTTATTTGGTTATCATAGTACAAGCTCTGCTAAGTTTGTAAAAAAAATACCGTGTGTGAGTTGTCCAAAATTGTTAATTCAAATATAAGGACCTTTTGTATTAAAGAGACACCTTGCTAGAATATTCATCTGAAACTGAACAATCCTCGTTTAGATCAAATCCCACGCAAACAAGCGTCAGTTAAAGCTAGACTAAGTAACAAGCTCATTACCAAGAGCTCATAGTTCAAGGTCACCTTACAAAACGTACGAGCGAATGACGCAACAGTTACAGAGAATCATTGTTAGATTGTTACGTTGCTGACCTAATGTAACGTAAGTGGTACTACTTGAATGTATATTTACTTTTAATCTAATGTATGTATGAGGCGCTCATTGCCAGTTACGCTCACCCGTCGGTTAACTATCGGTGGGTTAAGCAAACCTTCGCGCGGTTAATCTATAGATGGGTGACCGCGTAGTGACATTTGAACAGAGCGCGTCCGTGCTTCGGAGGGCACGTAAATAGTCGGCCTCGGTTGTTGTCTATAAAGATAACAGTCGTTAAGCCGTGTAAAAGGCCTTTCAACTTGGCACTAGGTTGACCACTAACCATACGACATAATAGAAGAATCTAATGAATACATATTTCACGGCTGCTGTGGCTCAATGGTAAGAGGTTGTTTGGGTCTGATTGTATTTTGTAACGTTTGTATGTTTGTAAAAGTGAGAGTTGTTACTTAAAAAAAACACATTTATTTGTGGTCTAATCACGGGCACTAGTAGGTACTATTTGCAAATCAGCCTTTAGCCCCTTCTCTGAGTAGTTACGTCTAAAATGTTTAAAATGAAATAGGTACTTACAGAAACCGGCAGGGCACACTTGCGTGTATTTGGGGAAAACCGTCAAGTAATTTTTCTTACCTGTAAGGAAAAAGAAGAATAATGTATTATGTACGTATGACGCAAGAGAGGGTTTTCAAACGACTTGTTACTTCTTTATGGCTAAGAATCGATTATAGACTCATACTAAGAATCAATCACCAGTCTTACCGAGGGGTATTGTGTTATAACTCAGGTTGTGGAGGTCAGAAAGGCTGTCGTTCCATGTAAAATACTGGTATTCAGCTACTTCTGGAATGACTAGAAGCCGACTCTAACATAGTTGGGAGAAAGGTTAGGCTGATTATGACTAGAAATCAATCTTTACAAGCCACGGACACAAAGTACAACCGGATCGGAAACAACTATGTGTGGATTGCAAAATTTATCACGCAAATATTCTAGTTCTTAGTGCAGGAGTTTCACAAAAATATATCTTAAGGAAGTAATTTAATTTTGGTTGTTTGTATCTTCCGCCAAAGATTTAATTTAATTCACCTTTTCATCAGCTGTTTGAAGTAAACACAGTCGTCATGCAAAAAATCACAATTTACAATTCATTTTAATAACTTGCATTACTTCATTCTGTTATGATACATGTATTGAAAAGGAAAATGGCGTATTGATTGGGTATTTCCAATGACAACATGCAGTAGCCGATTAGTAATTTGATGTGCAATTGTTTTTGTACCTATAATAATCTGGGGGCACGGAAGTGCCCCCGCAAGTCGAGCAAAAAAAATGCGGCACGGCCGTAACATCCTTTTCTCGAAGCAATTCGGGCTATTTTTGACACCCCTATAATTTCGTTGTGGATAAAACAAGAAGCCTGGATTTTCAGCAACTAATTAGTCATTGTATAAACACGATATATTTAAAATTTCAGTCAATTTGAACCAGTGGTTTAAGAATGACAACTTGTTAAAATTTTGAATTTTGTCACTCACTGATTCACTGACTCACTGACTCACCGATCATCAAAAGTCTAAGGTACTTCTAGCAGACTTAGAAGCTTAAAATTTTGAATACAAATAGGGTTTAGTGTCTTAATCATGGGAAAAATGTAATATTTTCTAATTTCGGTCCAGTTTTCTAAATACACCAACTGCAACAATAACTTTGTAATCCCATATAAATGTATAAGATTACAAGGTTACATTTGCAGTTAATGAATTATTATTACTGTAGAAAATAAAATAAATAGGTGTAAATAGGTACCTACTATATGAGGCATAACGGGAGGGGGTATAGGGTGTGTAAGGGTGTTTAGCCCATGAAACTGAACAACATTCCCATAGGAAAATATGTTGAATTATGGAAAAAAAAACGTCTTTCCATACAAATTGGACTTATGTTCGCTCTACAAAAAGAAGTGAGATGCCATCAAAAACATTCTGTAAAAACCTCAAGTCTCGCCGTAAAAAGTTGTGAGATCTATATAATACCAAGTCGATTAATCTATTTAGTCTCTACTTAAAGGACCTTCTGTCTTAAGTTATTACGTATGTTATTATCATGCCAATTAAAAAAAATACCTTTAAAACAAATAGATCGACTTGGTCATCGCAAGAAAACACAAATTCGCCATTAACATTTCAGGAGCATTAACTTCTCGTCGTGCTGATTAGTGTGATACATACTAATAATTAAATCATGCGATGGCCAGGTCGGTCTATTTGTTTTAAAGGTATATTTTTTAATTGGCATGATAATAACATACGTAATAACTTAAGACAGAAGGTCCTTTAAGTAGAGACTAAATAGATTAATCGACTTGGTATTATATAGATCTCACAACTTTTTACGGCGAGACTTGAGGTTTTTACAGAATGTTTTTGATGGCATATATATTTGTATTACCTACAGTAGCGCGATTCTCTAATTTAAAAAGCTACACAAAAATGTACGAAAATCTGATCAGCGCCTCTAGCGGGTGTTGTAGGACCTATTTTGCATTACACATTATATCTTGTTACTCGATTGTATCGACTGTAGAGAATCGCGCTATTGATTTATACATAGAGTATATTACCAATATAAATAATTATTTGCGTTTTCGATACCGTTTGTATTGTGAATTGTTTTTAGATTATTGTTCTCGCAAGAACTTTAGAAATATCCTGTAATATTTTCAGTCAATTCTGAACAAAAATGAAACTGGGTTGTGGAGGTGTATGCGGTCACCCATCTATGGAATGATCGCGCCTAGGGTTGCTTAACCCACAGATCGTTTACCGATCGGTGAGCGCAACGGGCTATGGGCGCTTCTAATAGAACTATATACATAGTCAAATACTGGCCAAAAGCTATAAATAGAAGGTAGAACATTAATCAAAACACTGCACAATATTATCTTTATTTAATTTCCGGTACGAGAAGGCAAAGTTTCAAACTATGAGCAGATACGAAACTATTGTAACAACTTTGCTAATCTACATTATAATATAATAATAACTGAAATTCCATAATTTCATATTAACTCCCACACGCTAAGATCGAAGATATTTTAGCAAAGACGCTTATTTAGAACAACAGGGCTATGTAAAATAAAGTAACATAAATCCTGAAGCAGTAAAGCAAAAAAAACTGCGAACGGCAGTCATTTACACTACCGCAAATGCAGTCTAAACAATGTAGCCTCTGAAATAACTCTAATTATATTATTTTAATAATAATTATCTTTCTGCAGTCCCAAATATAATTACATGATACCACGTGGTCTAAACTGACCGAAGCAAATGGGCACCCTTTATGAATTCAAGTTGATAGGAGAGTAGTGAAATACGGTCGTGTATTAAAACACGGCAAAGTAATTACACTATGAAATAAGTTTTTTTCGTAATTTTAATGATTTTATTCGCAATAAACTATAAACTTATACTGAAATAATTTTCTCTTTCTATATCTGTTCTAGCATGAAAGAACAAAAAAATCTAAAATCAGAATCATTAGAACACAAATATTCATACAAATCAGATGTTTATTACTCAATCATGCCAAAGCTACAAAATGGATTCTGATGAAATTTGGTACACATACATTTGGTAAAATATGGCGAGCTTTCCATGTCGCGATTTTTTTCATAAAGTTATTGAAAAATATTCAAGGATAAACTATTAAAATCAATCAAATTCTACACAATCCAAAGAGAAAAGAACTCACTAACATACTCGTAATAATATTACTCAATAACACTACGACTACAATTCCATAGTATTTTGTCATCAGCAACAAGTACTATAATTGTAATATCCAGTCAAAACATCATTGTGTCAAACAATGCACAATAAAGTGATGATGTAGTTTTTATAACAATACATTTATTTAATAAAACATTATTATACAATTGTAACGCGGTTCTCAACCACTGTCGATTATCAACAACTGGCTAGTTATCGAGAAATTTTGTTTGAAAATCTGATTAACGCCTCTAACGGACGCCATTAGAACTATTTTTACAGTACATTTTGAATGTCAAATTCTCGATACTCGTTAATACCACCTGTACTGAATTCTCTACAGTCAGACATTGTTTTATTTCTTAGATTATACTGATTTACACGCAACGTCAAGGAAACAGTGTATTGTGTAGTGGCTATTAATTTGACTTATACTAGTTGTCAACTGAGGTACGTGATAAGCCCGCTGATCTATTTTCCATACAAAATTTACCGATAGTTAGCCGGTAGTCGATAGTTGATAGTAGAGAATCGCTTCTATAGGGTGGTTACGTAGAGTTCCACTGTCATTGGATTAGAACTTCAAATATATCAGTAGAAAGGCGCTCATAGTTTAGCTAGGTTAAGCAACCTTAGCGCGGTCATTCCATAGATAGGTGAACGCATCGTGATATTTGAATGTCGTTTACGTGCTTCGGCACGTTAAAAGTAGGTCCGGTTGGTGTCAATTAATATAACAGTCGTGAAGTTGAAGTCTGTTGTTTTTTTATTTCAGGAAAGACTGATACCCAGTGTTCGAACCCAAGACTAGTTACGCCAAAAAATAAGTCAATTTAAGCAGTATTTAGTTACGCGAGAGCTTTAGAGTTATACCATATTGATCTACTGTCAGTAAGACTACCCACAAAATTTTCAAAGCAACTTTAAACTGAATCCATCAAACGGTTACCAAGCAATTCTAGCCACTATCAAAACGCGAACAATTATTTTAAGTCATTTATTCGCGTCGAATATTCGTGCCAGTTCGGTAGTTGGCTACTAATCCATCAAGCTGCCGACATCGCGATAACATCAACTTGTAAATTGCTAGAGCATGTTTCATCGAGGGTCTTTGGAAGACTATATTTTGAAGACACCACTCAACTAAATGGAAGTGAATTGAATAGTTTGCTATTATCGTGTAGGGTAGTTGTGAAAATGTATCGTGCGACCTTTGTAGGTAAAAAGTTAAATTGATGTGTCATAACTGACCTACTTAGAAATGTTGTTTTTTGTATGGTTTGTGTAGGGTGAAAAAGCTTACTACCTACCAAAAGCGCCGGTGTCATAGGATCGATTCCCACACCGAACAAACTTGCGTGATCTCTTAATGGGCACTTCGGATCTGGATGTCTTTGTGTGCAATATGTAAAGATGGCGAAGGAAAACGATATTCAGAAGTTCGGTTATCGAATAACTTATGCTATTGCCGGGTGTCTGTTTGCTTGAGTTTTCTTTTTCGGATATACACAAAATTAATTCAATATACCATAGAAAAATCGTACATGCCAAGTCTCTATATATAGTCCAACAACTTAGTAAGAAGCACGGAGGACTAAAAAAAACAGAATTTCAAACATGATTAACCAGCAGGCTCAAGCAGCTGACGTTGGCCCAATTGATACAGTTATTTTATTTCGGAAATACAAAACCAATATCAAGGTAAATCGCGCAAGCTAAAGCTCTCCACTAAGACTACAAAGCATTTGAATAATACATAAAACTGTATCATAACACTTAACATCACAATACTGTTAAAACAATTACTCGCTTCAAACGGGTCAAGGATTTACATTGTGTCGTCAATTTTTTCCCATTAATTTCGGTGGCCAAGGCTCTCGAGATTAATGAATGCTTAAGAAAAGATATAGCCACGTTTCGAGATTTAGAATTAGTGTATAAATGCCTGTTTTTTTGTAGACGAAATAGCTGGTAGTAACATTGTGAAGGTCAGTTGTAAAGTCCACGTACAAGGTATCTAGATAATGAATAGAGGTACAATAATGTGTGGTTTACTGCCTGTTTACAAGTTGGGTAGAGATATGACTGAAACTAAAATATTGATAAGATAAACATTACATATGCAAAGGTTGTAAATGGATTAGTCTATGTACTTTACGTTATAGGCCTTTATACTTTTTTGGACTATCAATTGACGAGAAAAAAGAAGTGCCCTCCGCTACATAATAGTTACGTCAATAAAAATTTTCGATTGCCCCTGTTGGGAACCTATAGTCTACGTGTTTGGAGATACAAAACAATTTGTCTCGCATGTGAATTAAATCTACTACTCTACGCGTAGTTGTAGCAATGTGGTGACTACCTGTGGTGACTAACTGCTACCCAGGGACATCGTGAGATCGAAACAATGGGAGTGAATATTTTATGACATATTTTTATCCGAGAGAATATGTTGCAAATTAAATTATTAAAATTTTATTACGGAAGATGATTAATGTAAAAAAATAAAATCCTCGTGTAAATTACCTTGTAATAACAACCTTAAGAGTCAAAAATATACTTTATCATTTTAACAAGTACAAAAAAAAGATTTGAAAATAATATGCGAAGAGTTTCACAACAATATCGTTATATTGTTTTATTCAATTGTAATTTCAGAAAAACATAATTAAGTTTTTGACCTTAAAGAATAATAACTCGTAAAATATAAATTAAAATAACAAAATAATTGCGTTTGAAATAATACGAGGCTTATTATTTAACTGTTTGTAATTTTTATGTTTAAACTAGCTTGCGGCGACTATTACAATATTACTTAAAGAAAAATAATATATAATAGATACGTTCTTTTTCGTGGAGAGTGAAATATATGAATTTCAGCTTACTATTTTAGCGAAAACATATTTATTGTATAGGACCTACCTCTAATAATGTCCTCCTAGCCGATATACGGCTATGGCGGTCAGTTTCATTGAAACTGGCCATCTGTGTAGGACTTTGTTTATAGTGTCCAAGTGTGTGCACAATACACAGGTACACTCTCTATTCCATCACTCTCATAGTTTGGTGGGACGGATAACCGACACGACCAGTGAGAGGTCAGGCGCAGGACCGACGGCTTTACGTGCTCTCCGAGGCACGGTGGTCTTCGACCTCAACTTCCTAACTCCGGGCAATTTCTAAGAAATTCTTAACAGAAAATCACAGAAAAGACTTTTTGGCCCGACCCAGGATTCGAACCCGAGACCTCTCGCACCGCAGTCGCATATACTACCGAAAATTAATTTTATAAAGCATTTTAGTATAGTGGCAACATATAATATACATCTCCAGTCTCCAGTGCAAATTTCAACTGTCTAAATATCAGCTCATAAGATACAACCTGGTGAACGGCAGGCAGCGAAGACTCAATAATAATAGAGTTCCGTTTTTACTGTTTGGGTAAGGAACCCTAAAAAGGCACAAATGAAAAACCACCCACAACGAGTAGTACATAAATCTAAGAAGTGAAACACCTCATACACATAAGAACCTATGTACATATTGTACATAGTACCTAATATATGACATCATACGTTCAAGGCTTGAACTTCCTGCATTAATATGGGTAGTACATTTATAATTACTGCAATTACTAACATCGGTAGCAGAAACAAACCGGTTTCATCGATAAACTCTAATAGGATTTTTACTGTAAGAAAATTATTTTTATTTTTATTTTAATACATATATTAATTACTTCCAGTGCGGTAGTTTAATTTACAATAATTATGAAATTGATTATAATCAATGATAATAATCAATAATTATTGCAACTCTTATTACTTGTTATTATTTAATTACATGTATCTTCTTTTATCGAGAAAACTTTAAACGGGAAGCAATTATTCGAGTGTAAAAATAGATAGTTCCTCATATTGGCTACTCCTTATATCTGAAAATGAGATAGTCATTATTTGCCATTTCCATTCCATTTCTCCTATAAAAGGGGGCAAGTACATTGTCAAAACAACCAGGCATGTTACTAAACTTCATTTTACTATAGCAAAATGGAACGAACTTAAATGCATTATGTCCCAGAAATCGAACTGGAAACTAGTTATCAAAAGTCGCTCTTTGCTCTGAATTAGGAAATAAAATAATTTAAAATTGTGTTTTATCAGCTAATAAATAAGAATCACTAATAAGTAAGAGTCATTTTACAGCTAATTTCAATCTTGTAGTACAGTTATATATTATGTATATACTTCAAAGTAATCAGTCGTACTTGACGCGATAATCCCAGGGATGGTTTGATTAAGATGGCGCAGATAAAATGTCACTTCGCATTAGCACGATACGACGAATTAATTAAATTTTGTCCAAAAATATCCATAAGTACTTTTTGTATGAGAGGTGAAATAATAACTTGCAAAATCAAAACGAAAATTTGATTGTGAATTTAAGAATTTAATATAATTTTTATCTTATACTCACTACCTAGAAAATGTACATAGTTCCTATGCATTAAGTTTATATTTACAGCGTAAATAAATTTGATTCTGGGAAATAAGGATAGATAGGTAGAGAGAGATTGCCTTTGTCCTGCAGTAGGACACAAGAGAGGGCTGAAAAAGAAAGAAACAACTCTCGTGTAACTGTTCAAAATAAACCATACCTATAACTTCTCTACAACATTCTCTATAACTTCTCTACATTGCACGCATACAATTTTACGTGAAATATCTAAAAATATATACTATGTCCCACTTCTCTTAAAACAGACATCTTCGAATACCTGTATTAATAAAACAAAAATAAAGCCCACACGTAATAATGGGCTATCAAAATCCCTAGTTCAATACAGGCCTCCATAAATTACGTTGACGAAAGAATAGCCGTATAGCCGTATAGCCGAATAGCCGCACGGGAGCACAGTAAATCAGGTGACCTTCTTATAATCTCATTGGGCACACGGATTTTATTTTAACGTGTCTATTTTCTATTACATGTGGAGGACTGATTCGGAGTGACAATAGGGAATGTTACGGATATTTTTTGCTGTAATTTGTAGATTAATTTGATTAGTAATTGAATTTACATAAAATAAAAAAAGGGTTCGAAACTTTTGCTTCAGACTACATATATCTCCGTCTATAAAAACTGGATAAAAAATAAGTTTTTCAATTCATTTAGTTCCGAATTTCTGATGATTTCGCTCGTGTCATGTTCATTGTCTTTATTGTGGACAAAGAGATATAGATTTAAATATGCCCATTAAAAACCTAACATTAAACAATATTCAACACGTTTCTATAAGGTCATAAAATCTTACAACCCCGTGACACTCATATAAGAGCTCTTTCACATTACGTTTATTTAACGCGCCGAAACGCGCGTCTGTGATTATTACCTCCTTAGCAGATTGCATGCAAGTGGAATGCGCTTTAAACGCGCGTTTATGTCAATACATCCACTAATCAAATCGAAATAAAGTGTGTTTGTATTTAGCACGTTTGTAACGATCATAACCTGAGCAGCAGTTTGTATCAATACATCTTCTATTTAAAACGAAGTAGCTCGTGATTGTATATACTACGTTTATAACAGCCGCGCTGATCAATCTCTCAGGTTAAGCTATGCTTGTGGAGGTTGTTCTGTGGATGGGTGACCATCTTATACATATCGAGTTTCTCCGTGTTTCGGAAGGCACGTTAAATTGTGGGTCCCGGCTGTCATTTCCGAAGATCTTTGACGATCGTTAACTGTAGTCAGAAGCTTGAAAGTCTGACAACCAGTCTTACCGAAGGGTATCGTGTTATAACCCAGGTATTGAGTTGTGGAGGTCAGATAGGCAGTGGCTCCATGTAAAACAATGGTATCCAGCTGCATCCGGTGAGACTGGAAGCCGACTCCAACATAGTTTGGAACAAAGGCTAAGCCAATATATATATATATTACGGTCATCGCGTTCAAACGCTACAGTGCGAGGATGATAACGCGTTTGTCACGTGTTCCAACTGCGTTAAAAACGCGTTGAAACGTTGTCTGGAAGGGCTCTAAGGGTTGATCTATTCTTACCAGCCACCCACTACCAAAAATATGATTGACGCGCTAATGTATTATTCAGTTACATCAAATCCTTTGCATTAGGCCGGTTACACAACGGCCGAAAGAAAGTAAAAACGAAACATATTAATGGCGGCATTATGTTAATGAGGCCACCGTGACACATCGAAGTGTGTCGTGATGTGTAAACTGTTACTAGGCTCTTTGGATCCTCGTGATAAATACTAGATTTTTTCTTTGACTTGTTCGTGATAAAAAAATGTCTAAATAATTGAAATTAAGGGAAAAATGAGTACCGTAAATTTTGCAGAATACCCTTAGTCTTGAATATTTGTCACAGACATTACTGATCAAACAATAAAAGTAATTCAAGATCCTTTAGATGTGGCTAAAAAAGACTATGTACGAAGATAAAAAAATCTAAAACCGAGTTCAAACTATAAAGCTCAAAAATACGTCGAAAGTACCTACAGTCTATTTAGAAGCAGTATCCGCTAAAATAAAAATAATGACAAAATTATATATGACCAGCTTTTACCCGCGACTTCGTCCGCCACCTGAATTTTCTTATAGGAATGCGTCATTTTCCCGGGGTAAAAAGTAGCCTATGTCCTTTCTCGGGTATCAAAATATCTCTATACCAAATTTCATGCAAATTAGTTCAGTAATTTAGGCGTGATTGAGTAACAGACAGACAGACAGAGTTACTTTCGCATTTATAATATTAGTATGGATAAATGACTGATAGATTTTCGAATTGAGAACCTCCTCCTTTCGAAATCGGTTAAAAACGGTACCTTAAAGTACCATTAAATCAACCTTACATTATTGCCGTGTCATATACTAAGTATTATTACTTCAAGTCATTGGTGCGTGCGTTTTGATTACTTTTCTATGTACTTAAGTAATTTGTTTAAGTGGTAATCGTGTCTACTCAGTGGGCACGCGAATCAGTCACTCGTGTTAGGGAAATAAGCCGCAGTGACTTTTATACAGGGATTAGTCGGAATATATTATAGTTTATTTACAACTAGCTGACCCGCGCAACTTCGCTTGCGTCACATAAGAGAAGAGAATTTTCCCCGTTTTTGTAACATTTTTCACTGGTACTCTGCTCCTATTGGGCGTAGCGTGATGATATATAGCCTAATGCCTTCCTCGATAAATGGGTTATCTAACAGTGAAATAATTTTTCAAATCGGACCAGTAGTTCTTGAGATTAGCGCGTTCAAACAAACAAACTCTTCAGCTTTATAATATAAGTATAGGTAGATTAAAAATGTGTAATGTAAGGAAAAAAAACAGAACGGATTTTTATGTGATTCAGTACATTGGTAGTTTAAGGCCAGACACGTAGGATACGTTTTACATCACAAAATGATCAGATATCATATCAAAGCACTAGCACTAAACACTAACACACCAGTCTTTATGTATTTTCATAATATAAATCGAAGCATAATTACAAGATATTAAGTTTATAGGTAGGCGAAAATGTCCAGAACCTAAAATGAGTATGTTTTTTAATATTTCTTACTTTAGAACCAAAATAATGCCAAGAGCTCATGGGCGATGTTATTGTAAATGGAAATTAAGCCTGAATGGTAATATTTTTATAAATCTCTAAGCCAAAGTCTTATTTTTAGTGCATCTAATCTTTAAATTCTTTGTCATATCAGAAAATCTTTATATTGTGTACGACACGTCCTTTACTGTCAGACAAATGTCTTAATTAACATCAACAAAGATCTGGTAACCTAGAAAAAATCTAGACTGAATTAATCTGCATCTAATTCTAGACAGAGGCTAGCAGATTTAATTGTTATAATAATTGTTTCCTTTACTACTAGTGTTTGTATTTTATGCCCTAGTTGACCCACGCGGATCTGCTTACGTTTCATGGTTTCACGTCAAAGGTATATTTCAGCCACGTCATCTAAGAAAAAGTAAGTAGTCTAAGGGCCTGTGCAAGCAAGTGTACTTACACTCTTATAACTGTATGATATAAAGTATCTAAACTCTATGTTTCTAAGTAGGACGGTGTTTTTGTTCATTTTATTCGTGTTTTAGAGATTTTTGTATTTTTGTCTCGGGCCAAAAGTCCTTCGCCTGAGCAGGTCTTATGTTTCTTTCCCTTTGACTATCGCCATGTTGAATTTTATCAAAACTAATTCAGCAGTTTAGGCGTAAAAGCGTTACAGACAGATTCACATTTACAACATTAGTATAGATTGATATAATCTTTGCACAGAACAATGCAAGGACACAAGTTAAGGTTATTTTATAATCGCAGGAAAATATACTAATAGCAAAGAGGTTATTGGACAATTACACTCATAATAGGATTTATATTGACCTCACTAAATAAAGATTCTATTGTTTCTAGAGCTATCTTTTTTCACCTTGAATTCTTGATTAGAGCAACGCTTTAATCAGCTGTGATATTCAATGATTTGTGTCTTGTGTTAGCACATCATTTTGTGTTAGCACAAAGGAAAAAACACAAAAGCTGACTGACTAAGCGCAGTGGTTAAGATCGCTTCTCCGGTGGGTTCGATTTCCACACGGAACAAGTGGATGGGCGTTAAATTTTAAAAAAAATGTGTATGTTTGTAAAAGTCCCCGCGAAACATGAGTAATTCTTAGCGCGGGATGAGTCTTCAAAACATTGTTTTGTAAAAAATAACTAACCTACTAACTAACTTCAATATTGTAACACTGTTGAGCAATAGTCTCCTCACGGAATGAAGAAGTGGTAAGGCGTTGAGTCCACACTGTCACAGGTTGGGGACATCAACAAACGTCTTTCCAAAAACTATCACTTGATTAAATGGTGAAAGAAAACATTATCAGAAAATGGATGAGAGATTTTGAATAGCAGTTTTTAATAGTAGCTTACAATAATTTTAGTGTGGTGGAGTCAAGGTCTTCCCCCTTATTTTAGGATAAGTTAGTCTATTACTAGATTTACGCTTACGTCTACGATTTATAATAAACAATTGTAGTAATGCTAGTATTAAAACCATTTGAGTATATGCGAATATGAATTATCTTTTCCATGAATGCAGTTCTCGCTATAAAAGCAAAAAAAGACGGAAAAGGCGTGCCGTCTAACCGCTAAAACATCAAAGTAAATATGAATAGCAGCGAAATATACGAGTAATCCTTAACGATAGCTGTAAAACTGATAAAAATGTATAAAAACGTCTCTTGCGCCGATAAAACATGCTTAAACTAAATCTTTTCGTATCAGAGGGATTTCCGATTATCGCGTAGACCTAAATAAAAATAAGAATAATAAATGTATGTACGTAATACGACGTGATATTATATTTGTGTTACTAATCCTACTGAAATTATAAATGCACAAGTTTGGATTGATGTTACGATGTTTGTTACTGCGTCATACAAAAACTATTGAACTGATTAAGATGAAATTCGGCGAACATGTAGTTTATTCCCTGAATTAATTCATACGATATTATGACTCCACTCTGAGGACCTTTCGACACCAACAAATTTGCGATGATTCGTTTTCTAATAAAACAAAAATATTTTCTAATGTGATGAAATAATATTAAAAAATGTTTCAAAAGTCCCATTATTTCAAATTAATTGACACAATCCGTCATTAATATCAAAAGGAATTTCTCGATAAATAATTCAAAATAACCCGTGAGGTAATAAATTATTTGAAATGCGGATGTAGCGCCATCTATTATGACAGGTATAAACTAAATACAATAAGCGTAGAGCTGAATGATAATAAGCATTTTTCATAGATATTTATTTGATGATTTATATTTATTTGACTATTACGAGATACTCGTATATCATGCCGGATGGTAAGTCTGAGGTGAAATAGATTCGTTATATTTTGCCGTTTATAATAGTGATGGTCCCATAAATATGGTAATAGAAAAGTCTTTTGCTTTGTACTGAACACGATATCATATTCGGAGCTACGTATTGAGAATGATTTAAACAAGCCGAAAAGTCAGGCATTCGACGGTAAAATTCGGGTTTGCGTTGATTTCCGTATATTATTATGATGAAATCACATGAAACGCGAATGTTTTAAATTATGGAAGTTGAAAATGCACAATACTAGTACATGTCAGATTCCGAAATCTAAATCATGCTTTCGTAATCTAGTCCTTTAGACTATGCGACCAAAAAAACAGCAAAGTTTAAATTAACTACTGGTCACAGAAGTTTGAAAAGAAAAATAAACTGTTCTAACTACTGGGCACAATCCCTTGAAATTGACACGAACATAATCTTTAATGTAATATCGTTGTATTCGGTGTAACTCTTCTGGGCTTTGCCCTAACCTTGGCTAGTGTTATTTATGTTTTTATCAAATGTTTGCCAAGAATCGTTCATTATAATTAAAATCATTCACTTTTGTACTACCGGCTGCTTTAACAACTATGTCTCATGCCCTTCAGAATTTTGTCTGTGGCAATCGTCTGCAGGCTTGCATTCGAGTGGAAACAATTGAACACTCGACTGGTGCGGTAGACTAAGTTCTAACCAATGTGATTCTTAAACCTAGAGACCAGTTTTTATTAGCATGGCTTTCCATCTTTTCCATTACGGGGATATTCCAGGGAATAGGACATTTTTCATTGTATACTATTTGCTAACTATCAGGATTTAGTAAAAAAACTATCATCAATAATAGAATGGATTCAATAAATACTAACCAATCTTTCGATTGGATTCTTTCGATACAATTATCGCAAAAAGTAAAGAGCTTGAAAACTGATAAATATTTGTTCATGGAAAATCAGCAGCACAAAGATTATCATCAAAAACAAAATATTCGATAACCTAAACCCATAACAGCCGAGGATAATCTCCATAATATGCATAAAACACTCATTATCCCTCTAAAATATAATCTAAAAAGCTCTTTGGTCCGTTAATGATACAAGTTTGGGGTATTGTCAAAACATTTTTAGTTCCGGACACGTCTCAGTTCCCTTTTAATTAAGATAAATGATTCGCTAGCTCCTAATGGACCCGGCTCAAAACTATGTGTCATTCAAAAGCCATTATTAGACGTTCAGTAGCGGACAAAAGTCAGCACCTATGTTTTTTTTGTATTTTGGGTTTTTTGGATGTTATAATTATGAATTATGTGATCTATACTTTTGGGTTTTGTATACTAGAAGTCATATAGCAACAGTGCGTTGTTTTGAAATAGTAGCAATACAAATTATTTTGAAAGTTGAACATATTTTAACTTATTATGATTAGAAAATTAGGCACAATTAATTTTTAAAATTAGCGTGATCTAAATGAGTGACAGCCCAAATCCTCAAAAAAGAATCGTTTTGTAGGAAAACCTCCGACTGAATCAGACACGCACGCGAAATCTTCAAAATAAAAATACAACAAGACACAACAGACATAAGCAAAGTAATTGCCTTTTTATATTTATTTAAAATATAAAAAAAAACGTGTTTCGTTTTTATAGTGATGCAAAGAAATGGGTTACTACGGTACTCGTGGCTGGCATCATGCCACTTCGCTATTCTTTATTAAAAACTTCAATGCTCTTCATTGTGATATTACGCAGTTATTCTTTTACTGTTGTTGAGAATAATGTAAGACCATTGTTTGCCTTTTCTTGCTTTGGTAAGTTTCAATTTGTTGGTTTTCAATTGGCGGTTTAAAAAGATCTACTATCTAACGAATGTATGTCGAAAGTGAATGAAATAATCGGATATAGATTTCATAAATTATTTTGGTGTGAGATTTTGTAATACATAAAATCACGCCTTTTCCATAGGCAGAAACAAAAAACGACATTTCCCAAAGATCTTTACTTTTTTTCACATTATTTCGTATAAGACTACTGGTTATATACAAGTTATATATTGAAGTCTGTAGTAGGTCATTATTGCCAGTACAGTTTCATGAATATAGAACAGTTAATTTACGTAAAAAAATATAATTATTTTTATATTTATTTCAGTTCCAAGATTAATATCCTAGATCCTTTAAATAAACAAGTCAAACTATATAGTAATACACACCATTATTTGAATCGATTTGGTTAATCCTCTGAAATGTTATACATGGGTATCAAACATTCCGCATACCACATTTGAAAAACAAAAAGTCAGAAATGAATATGCATTAAAAGCGATTCCCTTACATTTGTACCGACATTATTACTAAACTGCTAAACTTTACTCGTACAAATTACACTTAAACAAAAGACGAGCGTGTTCTACCAACATTTGTAAGTAATGATCACGCACCTACTTCTACTGTTAATAGGAACTAGCTGACCCACGCGACTCTGCTCATACACATATAATAATAAATATAAATTTAACCTGTTAATTTAGACTACGTACAAAGCACTACAACTTTCCCTCCCCGGTCGTAGATCCAGAGGACGGCCCAAAACTAGATGGGAAACTGTAGTGCAGAAAGACATGAGTGAGTGCGAGGTTTCCGAAGACGATGTCCAGGACAGAGCGGAGTGGAGGAGAAAGACCAGGAAGGCTGACCCCACTACCATATGGGATTCATAGCATGGAAGAGAGAGGAGACTGTTCCACTCCTGGGCAAGGGTCTCCTGCCGTAATGAGGGAGGAATTAGGCTTTGAATGTGAGCTTATACATATAGTGTCATCCAAACATGTCAGCCGTAAAAAGGAGCAATTATGAAAATAAAAATATTCCATGTTTAATCATAAGTCTAAAACTATCTCCATGCAAAATTTCATGAAAATCGCTTCAGTTTAGCGGTACAATAGCTTAATTTCGTTTTTAGTAGTAGCCGCAAAAGTGTCAGACAGTTAGACTTTAATTTTTGATGTTAGTGTGTATGTAACGTTTAGTACAGGTCAACGGTACGAAATATTATATAGGCCAGCTTTCATTCATAAAAATCTTCATAAAATATGAGTAACACGTCACAGTGTATGTAATTCTTAAATTATAAAGTTTTCTTTGATGTATAAAACTGTTTAATGGCTGGGCTATTCTACGTCGTCTAATTTCAGTCGGTGATTTTATTAAGACTGCATCTGTAATAATAATATCCTCCTAGCCGATACACAGCTACGGCGGTCAGTTTCATTGAAACTGGCCATCTGTGCAGGACTTTGTTTATAGTGTCCAAGCGTGTCCACAATACACAGGTACACTCTCTATACCATCACTCTCATAGTCTGGTGGGAGGGATAACCGACACGACCAGTGAGAGGTCAGGGCGCAGACGGCTTTACGTGCTCTCCGAGGCAAGGAGGTCTTTGACCTACACTTTCCAACTCCGGGCAATCTCTAAGAAATCTCAGAAAAGCTTTGGCCCGACCCAGGATTCGAACCCGAGACCTCTCGCACGGCAGCCGGCATATACTACCGACCACGCTACAGAGGCAGTTACTATAGACACCTTGGGGATGTAATAAATAACTTGATTATCTACAATGACTGAGTTTAGTATGCAACTGCCATCCGAGGTAGCGTAAATTGGATTTCCAAAAATATTTGTCTGTAAACTGTGTGAATTTGTAATCTTAAATCAAAATTCGAGTTCATCACTCATCGTGCATTTTTCAAGGAAAACTCACAACAATTAACTTTTGTCCGTTACACTGAAATTTCAGAATGGCTGGATCGATTTGACTAAATCTAATAAATAAATAAATAAATGTAATTCATTAATGTCCCACTGCTGGGCAAGGGTCTCCTCCCGTAATGAGGGAGGGGTTAGGCCTTGAGTCCACTACGCTGGCCAAGTGCGGGTTGGGGACTTTGCATACCCTCAATAAATGTTGTTAAACAAATTTTAGGCATGCAAGGTTTCCTCATGATGTTTTCCTTCACCGTTGGAGCATGTGATAATTACTTCTAATACACACATAACTTCGAAAAGTCTTTGGTGTGTTGCCTCGGGTTCGAGCCTGCGACCACTTGCGTGGGAGGTGTCAACTTATACCACTCGGCTATCACTGCTCTCTGACTAAATCTACATGAAAAATATTGCAGGGGTTAAATAGTAGAAAAAGTATACACGAATCGTGTCAGTTTATTTGAAGTAAAAGTGTATTAAGTTTTATGAGTGATCGGTAGAAAATATGAGCAAAATTTTTATATTGGCTGCAACATTCTTGTTGATGTTTGCTAAACGTCTGGGCTTTTTCGTGTTGCCTTGTTTGATACACGAACGTATATTTACTTTTATTTTATTTGGTAACTAGCTGACCCGCGCAACTTCGCTTGCGTCACATAAGAGAGAATGCGTCGTAATATTCCCTGTTTTTGTAACATTTCTCGTTGCTACTCCGCTCCTATTGGTTGTAGCGTGATGATATATAGCCTATAGCCTTCCTCAATAAATAGGCTATCTAACACTGAAAGAATCTTTCAAATCGGACCAGTTGTTCCTGAGATTAGCGCGTTCAAACAAACAAACAAACTCAAGACAAACAAACTTCAGCTTTATAATATTAGTAAGTATTAGTAAGTATAGATTAGTATAGATGTCTACAATATTTTAATTAACTTTCTTATTTATAGACTTGTTATGATGTTACTTTTTCTATCGGTGTAGATTATAAATATATTATTATCATACGGAATGTTTTCGGCTTTCGATATTTTGAAATAAAATATTTTATTAATTGTGTGGTTTTTTCACGTAGCTGGCCTATGAGGTGTAATGTTCATGGTATCGATAAACCTAATATATAGGAATTTACAGCAAACACTACATTATGTGCAGTGATTTTAGTATAAAAGGCGCTAATCTATACTAATATTATAAAGCTGAAGAGTTTGTTTGTCTGATTGTTTGTTTGTTTGTTTGTTTGTTTGAACGCGCTAATCTCAGGAACTACCGGTCCGATTTGAAAAAATCTTTCTGTGTTAGATAGTCCATTTACCGAGGAAGGTTATAGACTGTATATCATCACGCTACTACCAATAGGAGCAGAGTACCAGTGAAAAATGTTACAAAAACGGGGAAAATTTTGACCCATTCTCTCTTATGTGACGCAAGCGAAGTTGCGCGGGTCAGCTATTTTTGATATAATATATTTTGATCAAGTGCAATTTGACAATTTTATTTTGAAGATTTCGCGTGCGTGTCTGATTCAGTCGGAGGTTTTCCTTCAAAAAGATTATTTATTGAGGATTTGGGCTGTTACTCATTTAGATCACGCTAATTTTAAAAATTTATTGTGATTAATTTTCTACAGCCTAATAATGTCTGTTCAGTCTAGTGTGAAATCTGATAGAAAACTAAGAAAATGTAAGTAAATAAATATTTACACATAATTGTTGTCATCACTGATATTCTCTTACAAAAATAAAAACGTAGACCCACGTTCCGAGGCCATTCAAGACTTTAGGAGAACATTAGAACGTAAATAAAAATCCGACAATGCACAAAGCATCAAAACTTGATGTTGGTACAAGGACAAAATAAAAAAAAAGAGACAATATTATTTCAGTAACTAAAACAAGATCTTAACCGACAACAGTAAATAAATTAGCTGCAAACACTGACTCTTACCAATCGTTTACGATTAATGAATACTTCAAAACAGTTTTCCGTAAATTTTGCAGCTGACTGTTATACTTACTATTAATAAGTTAGAAGAAAAGGATAAATTTCAAGAAACAATAGAGGATAAATCACTTTTTTATATCTTTGGAAATTTGACATTTATTATTATACTAATCAGAAAAATACACAAGGAAAACTTTATACGCGGAATCTAATGAATTATAATCAATTTTACCCACAATAGATATAAATAATTATTTTTTATTTGTCGACTTGCATTTAAATAATCGGAATTTTTGTCTCCAGAAAATTATACGATTCTATTTTGAAACCAAGTACTTACTTGGTTAGGTCGTAAAAACCAAGGACAGACAATTAGGTTATAAAAAAAAACTCAAAGCAATCAAGATTATAACTCGTGATGAATTATAACGGATTAAAACGTCATAATTACCTTACAATGGGCAGTTGAATTTCAAACAAATTGCAGTAAAACTCACCTGAAACAAAGAAAAAATAAATTATAGTACAATAAATTTTATTGATGACTAGCTGACCCGCGCAACTTCGCTTGCGTCACATAAGAGAGAATGGGTGAATTTTTTCCCCGTTTTTATAACATTTTTACTGGTACTCTGCTCCTATTGGTCGTAGCGTGATGATATATAGCCTATAGCCTTCCTCGATAAATGGGCTATCTAACACTGAAATATTTTTTTCTAATCAGATCAGTAGTTTCTGAGATTAGCGCGTTCAAACACACTAACTCTACAATTGTGCCCTCTTATTCATAAAAATATATGAAGTTATGAAAGGCATATAAAACGTTTAGTTTCTTTCACACACACAAACAAACAAACAAACTCTTCAGCTTTATTATATTAGTACTAGCTGACCCGCGCAACTTCGCTTGCGTCACATAAGAGAGAATGGGTCAGAATTTTCCACGTTTTTTGTAACACTTTTTCATATTCTCGAAATTATTTATATCTCTTAATATAACGAAATCGCGCTAAGGCATATCCGCCATTAAAACAGTTGCCATGACAACGGAATTTTGTTAATTCAGTGTCATTATAATATTGAATATTCGCGACTTCGTTCGCCACCTGAATTTTCCCGGGAAATGCGTGATTTTCCCGGGGTAAAAAGTAGCCTATGTCCTTTCTCGGGTATCAAAATATCTCCATACCAAATTTCATGCAAATTGATTCAGTAGTTTAGGCGTGATTGAGTAGCAGACAGACAGACAGACAGACAGACAGACAGACAGACAGAGTTACTTTCGCATTTATAATATTAGTATGGATGATATAATGAGGATAATTTTACAGAAAAATGTTAAGAATTAATAATAATGTAGTAAAAGACCTTGCTTTTGATTCTGACTACAAAATGCTTCACCACTTATCACAAGCTTTTAAATTAAAAGTCTCGCCTCACATGAGTAAAATAACAATACAGATTCACAGACAGAAAAAAACTATGATGACATGACAGTCCACAATTGTATTCAATTCATAGATTAATTTAAAAGAATAAAAGTGGCTGAAATATCAAAGCCACAAAGCAAGTAAAATCAGCCAAGCGCCTTAATTAAATTAAAGCACTTCTATTGTATTCACAATGATTCCCTAGCAAAATGTTCTATGACATCTATTTTTACAAAGATCAAAATAAATCAAATAAAATTGTTCGACTTAAAAACGTATCATTAGCTATAATTTTCTCACAAACGGGTCCCTTTAATTTGTTTTCAGCGACGTAATGAGACGTCTTGTCAAAGAAAATTGTGCCTTGATGACTGCAAAATATAGTCTACTATCATTTGGAGAAAAAATAAGAGACGTTTGAATAGAACATGATTAGATTATGACAGGCGTCGTTGTTAGGCACCATGATGGTTTCGAAATGAAAGAATACGCTGTAGAATGAGGGAATTCGCGCAGTAAAAGACAAGTAAAGTAGGACATTTTGGCTTTTGTAATATAAATAAAAATAAAGGGATCAAATATACGTCTAAAACAAATTCTGGTAGATTTAGATAAGGGTAAAGCTTAACTTCAATGTTTGTGTTACATTGTTTTTGATAAAATTTTATTATGATTAGGTAGTTTGAATAAAACTGGCAAGCAAGATAAAGTTCTACTATTCTAACTTAAAGTTATATGGTATTCCTGTTTTTTAGAAGTACATAGATAAGGGTGTTAAGCAAGATCTACGAAAACTATGTCTACTGGTTTCAAATTCAAATTAGTCACCAACTAGTTCTACTAGTTTAAAAGTTATGATAGTTCTTTCTTTTACCTCGTCATACGGGATAATGTAAAGTCAACTCGGTACTTTTTAATAATGGTATTTCCTGTATAAAAAGTATGAAAGCTAATAAAGGTTGTAGGTATATAAAGACCAAGACAGTGGCCCCAAAAGCAAATGACTACAATAGAAAATCTCACATATCCAATATCTAGTAAAATGTTACAAAATTAACACGAAATTTCAAGCCATTATACATAAGTACAACATTCTAGGTCTACTCGAGTCAAGCGTTTCGTTAACAGGCACACTCCATTTACCTCATTAATGAGAAAATCTTAGCCGATAATTTAGCGATCTTAATTCTTTATGAGGTGATTAAAATTCTTGCTAAATTATTGGAGAAAGATCATTCACTCGGTAGCTTTTCACTTCCTATTGCCAGACAAAAGTCTTTTTATAATCTCAGAATTAAAGACAGCAATTACAATTCAAGTCCAAAATATGCTTTTCCGGGTGCGACAAGGTAGTGATTTGCTGCCAATTTATCGACATATATGTATGTATATTCATGAGATACATCAATTGTGTTTAAAAATAAAAATCGTATTTAATAAGATATAGGAAGTCTTCGCAGCCTCATGGGAAATAGGTGTGATGTTTAGTGGAACCATTTATATAATTCTGTCAACATTCTTTACATCACCGTTACGTGTTAGGGTTGTCTCCCAAGGGACATTATTTCGTGTCGGTAATGAAGTAACGATAGTGATTTCTGTGCGATGGGCCAAACGGGTAACGGGAAATATTTTCCTTAACACTACATATTGTAAGAAAAGTTCCCTCCGCCGCGTCTGTCTGTTCGTTTGAGTTAAAATCTCCAGAATGCTTTATCACCGATAGATAAAACATTTCTCGAGAAAAGTATAAATGTCGGTATAATTTGTGACGGATAAGTAAAAATAACGAAGACGGTGCAGGCCGCAAATAAAATAATAGCAATTAAAAAACAATATTTGCAGTTACAAAGTTGTGGAAATATTGGATTCCTTTCAGTTCAATTTGCAGACAAGAAATGAAAAAAAACTAAAAGCAACTAGTCCATTATAGAAAGATTTCGAAATTTTCAACAGATGGTTAGAACAGGGCACTGACGGGTACGGAATTTAATTGGTGTTCCTGATAGGATATCACTTTACTCACCGGTGAAACCGCTGTAGATGGTATAAGAATTAGCGGAGGCGAGTTCAAAATAATCCTATATTGTTACTTTCTGGATTTCAATATCTAAAATCCATTTAAAATGAGATATAAAAACAAAAACAGGTAATAATGTTAAAGACTAGTAAACTAATCTAGCACTTAGCTTAACATAACAAGGATATTATTTAATTTTTTTGTATTTTATTAACCGAATCCAAAATACAACCAACTACTGGGGGGTCGCCTCGTGGGAAGCCAGTTGCCCCCGAGCTGGTTTACCTTGACAGTCGGCACAATGTACTTTAACCCAAAGGGATTCCTTAATCTTAGTATGAATGTATGTTGAAGCTCAAATTCTTTGCTCTGACAATACCATAATAGGTCAGTTACAAAACACACCTATCCTATTATTTCTACGATATAGTGTATCAAACAAATGACGTAACCATGACGTTACAAATTCATTAACTTCTGGCTATTCTCTAACACCAGAAAACAATCTAAATATTTCAAGAGAATCATTAAAATCAGTTTATTTATATGAACAATTCACTCTGACATCTGTTAATATAATCAAACATCGAGAGAACTGGAGTAATACTAAATGTCGATTTGAAATTGGTCGTAATGTTTACACTGCATCATAAGTGTATGATGTAAATAGAACGGACAATGCTAACATTAGGCTAAGTTCATATGATTGCGCGGAGCCGCGCGGTATCACGCGGTGATGTAGACGATACTAGCTGTTTACTTCGATCTTGTACCGCGCGGCTCCGCGCGATCACATGAACTTAGCCTCAAGCCGAGAATCCATTGCTGTTTTTAGATAATAGTGACTAGGTAATCACGTTCAGTTTGATATGGAAGTGTAGGCGGATCCGCCAACAGTGGCGCACGTTGTGACGTCACAAATATGCGTGGCATTCCAGAAAATTAAATGCCATCAAAAACATTCTGTAAAAACCTCAAGTCTCGCCGTAAAAAGTTGTGAGATCTATATAATACCAAGTCGATTAATCTATTTAGTCTCTACTTAAAGGACCTTCTGTCTTAAGTTATTACGTATGTTATTATCATGCCAATTTAAAAAAAAATACCTTTAAAACAAATAGACCGACCTGGCCATCGCATGATTTGATTATTAGTATGTATCACACTACACAGCACGACGAGAAGTTAATGCTCCTGAAATGTTAATGGCGAATTTGTGTTTTCTTGCGATGACCAAGTCGATCTATTTGTTTTAAAGGTATTTTTTTTTTAATTGGCATGATAATAACATACGTAATAATTTAAGACAGAAGGTCCTTTAAGTAGAGACTAAATAGATTAATCGACTTGGTATTATATAGATCTCACAACTTTTTACGGCGAGACTTGAGGTTTTTACAGAATGTTTTTGATGGCATCTCACTTCTTTTTGTAGAGCGAATAGAGCAAACATAAGTCCAATTTGTATGGAAATACTTTTTTTTTTCATAATTCAACATATTTTCCTATGGGAATGTTGTTCAGTTTCATGGGCTAAACACCCTTACCCACCCTATACCCCCTCCCCTTATGTCTCATATAGTAGATACATATTTACACCTATTTATTTTATTTTCTACAGAAATAATAATTTAATTCATTAACTGCAAATGTAACCTTGTAATCTTATACATTTATATGGGATTACAAAGTTATTGTTGCAGTTAGTGTATTTAGAAAACTTGACCGAAATTAGAAAATATTGAATTTTTCCCATGATTAAGATACTAAACCCTATTTGTATTCTAAATTTTAAGCTTCTAAGTCTGCTAGAAGTACCTTAGACTTTTGATGATCGGTGAGTCAGTGAGTCAGTGAATCAGTGAGTGACAAAATTCAAAATTTTAACAAGTTGTCATTCTTAAACTACTGGTTCAAATTGACTGAAATTTTAAATATACCGTGTTTATACAATGACTGATTAGTAGCTGAAAATCCAGGCTTCTTGTTTTATCCACTACGATATTATAGGGGTGTCAAAAATAGCCCGAATTGCTTCGAGAAAAGGATGTTACGGCCATGCCGCTTTTTTTTTGCTCGACTTGCGGGGGCACTTCCGTGCCCCCAGATGATCACCGATATACATGATAATGCCCCGTAGAAAAGACGAGCATCATCTTCTTGAGTTGTAAAGAACACATTCAACTTATGAAGAAGTAGGAAACAGTATCTTTGGTGCCAAGACAGTTTAAAGTGAAATAAACATACAATCATATATTATGCAGAGTATAGGCAGACACTCCATATAAAATAATGGTATTCTGAACCGGTAAGACGGAAGTCCGACTATTACATAGTTGGAAGAAAGACTAGACTGATTAGATACGAGGTAACAGAACCTCCTTGTTTTCCGTCGGCGAAAAAAAGAACTGAAAGGCTAAGGCATTACAATGTCCTAATCATGAAAAACGTTCGTCACTGCCCAATAAGCTGTCTTATGTTCTGTGCAGCAAATCATGCGTCCATAGCCAGTTGCGCTCACCGGTCGGTAAACGGTTAAGCAACCATTGGCGCAGTCATTCTATAGATGGGTGACCGCATAGTGGTATTAATTTGAACTGGGCGTCTCCGTGCTTCGGAAGGCACGTAAAATGTCGGTCCCGGTTGTTGTCTACTAAGATAACAGTCGTTAAGCCATGTCAAAGGCCTCTCGGGCGGCTTGAACAGCTTTGACACTAGGTTGACCACTAACCATACGATAAGAAGATAAGAATAAGATGCGCAACAACTTGCCAATAACTAGATTGTTCAAAGCTAATGAATGTATGCACTGCGGATTGAAGAGTACTCACTAAATAATACGGAGCGTTTGTCAGTCCTCAGTTCATGAATAAACGTCGGATGTGTGAGGGTGGTACGTGAATAATAGATGATTTGCTTGCAGCAAATTGAATGAAGCGATCTAAATATATAATTTTCTTCGGGTTTAAATGCAAGATGGGTGAAATGCATCAATATTGGTTTGTTTTTCTGTTTGAAAGTTAAAGATGTCTTAAGGTATTGCTAGTTCAAGAGCGATAAAGAGCCTAAGTTTCAGTTATTCCTGGTAAAAAAGCAAGTAAAAATGTCAGTCTGTTTAGACTCACACTGTTAGGAAAACGTCTTCTCCCAAATGAGGGATGACAACAGTATCCTTCAAGGTCTTTATAACTATTTTTTTGTTAGCCTTTACTATACCACTGCTGGAAAAAGAACTCCCCCATTAACTGCCTGTATCGCCTAAATTGCATGTCCAATTATTATCAAAAACTTCTCAATAAAACGTTACGTAGGAACAACATTTGTTCGTCATCCGAAAGCCACATAAAAAGGGAGACGAAAATTTCAAAAAAATGCAGTAGTCGTTAGTACTATTCAAAGAAAATGACTTTTTACTACAAATCGCAATCTTTTGATTCTTAAACCGTAGCTCAAGGACCAGACAGTGATTATTAAAGAACTTCACGTTTAGAAGCGAAAGGTAGCCGGTTTCAATTAAAAGTTCAGCTCCAAGTTGCCGTCAGATTTTATGGTTTTTTCTTCATCAACTTTAGTTTTGATAACAACTATAAGAATCTGATTTATGGGTACATTGTGTGTTCTTTTTGGAAATATAAAACGGAAAAATTATAAAGTACAAGCTAATTTGTTTGTAAATTGATGTGTTCATTTTAATTCATATTATTATAGGAAACGTGTCGCATTAGGAATATAACCTAATCAATCATACAAACAAACGTATTTCACACCCAGACCCATTACAAAAGTCAAAGAATCCCACGAACATGACTGACGTATGCAAATCCGTCCGAATGTTAGTAAAGTAAAAATAACTTTATCAGAAATATATCAGGTCGGAAACTAGTGCTTAAAATAGGGAAAAACTATCAATACAAACAATTAAACCAGTAGCAAAAAAAAGAATATTTTACATGAATATTATCATACATACCAATTAATTAAACGCTGAAAGAAGAACCTTTTAAAACTTTTTACATGAGCAGAAAAATACCTAGCAAAAGAACCACGTACAATTTTAATCAATCTCTTTCCCGAACAACACATTAATAACCGTACCATATTTCGTAAAATTCAATAAGCGGAATTAAATTTTTCAACCAACACAAACTCAATATTGACGTGAGAATCTGTGACGATGACGTCACACCACGTGACGTCATGAATAATGAGCTTGGAACATGTGACGTGTATGAGTGAAACACAATGAGAATGGTTTAATGAAGGATTTATTAAACAAAATTGCTTTAAAGCCTGCTGTTGACAGTATTGGGAGACTAATTGAATGAAATGTGGCGATATTTTCGTTCACATCGGATTTGGGTATCGTGGATTATTAAATATTATGAAAAGAATCATTACTGTATGGAGGATCTCCAAACAAATGCTTTGTTTTATAGACATAATTAAACGATTTATAAAACACAAAACCGTAATAAAACCCGTCCTGAAACCTACGAAACCACTTTATAGTCAGCAAATGTAGAAACAAAAATTCTCTATCGTTATGCAGAACAGCATTTGCAAAGAAAATTTCCCTATAGTATGAACAATTAAACAAATCAAACTGAAAACCGTCTACGTAGCTCCAGACAATCACACCATATACTATCTTTATCTATACACCCTGATATCATACCATAATTTATAGAAAAAACATAATAATCGGTACGACATCTACCAAAGAACGTCGCGCTATCAAAATCGTAAATATAACACATTAGAACGAGACGAAAATACAAAAGTTTGTTAGAGTGAAAAGGACCAAAAATCCCCATGGATTTTATTACACGAAACGGAGTTATGGTAATAAGGGCGATTTACAACGTAGATGCACGTTTTTATGGTGTTACGTCTATTGTTTTGAAAGGGAAATTATTTTTATAACATTCCATGGAGAATTGGAGTTCTTTTTGCGATTCTCATGGGTACGTTTTGACCGTGTTGTTGTTATTGAATTATTTTCATTTGAGGGATGAATAATTAGCCTATGTGGTTAATGGTTCCAGATATTATTATTTTAGTTATCCCACAGTTGAATTTGGCTTGCGTGGCGGATTCCTTTTCTGTTCAGGGAGGAGACCCATGCCTAGTAGAGTAATGATAAGGATGGTAGAGACAAGCTACTTAGAATTTAGTAATTGTAATATATACAGAAAGTATGTGTAATGATTACTACTTTAGCTTATTTACTTCAGATTACGGTCGATTTTTTATACTCGCCATGTTTTATCTATGGGATATAATAATATAAAATATTAACCTTTTCTATAGTTTATTTTTCTTGTATTCCAGAATGTTGAAGTGTTCTTCATTGTTTTGTTTGTGTAAGGCATTGTCATTTACTTTCAAGTCCTCATTTCTTGCCGCCTACAAAAATGTTGCGGGACTCCAAGCGAATGCATACAAAATATGAAGTAAGTGACGCTCGTAAAATATGTTTCTAGACTAGCCTAGCTGCAAAGTCTAGGGCTGGCAGAAGCTTAGTCTCAAACATTGTTTACTTAGGAATAATGCTTAAATAAAAGGTAGGTACTAATTTAAGTTGTAGTAGAAGATGTAAATCAGTCCATGTGCGCCCAGTCTATAAAAAAACATGCAAAATTATTACTAAAATTATCTTGAAAAATTATGCACGATCATGCTCTGATTTAAATGCGATAATGCATATGTGGATGTACCTTAAAACGAGAAATATTTTAATACCCTATTATAAAATACATAGTTCAATGATCAGCCGTTAATTACCGAAATATGTCATGTTTTGACACACTTTCAGGTTTTATCACTTCGGAGCATTAAAGTTTATCGAGGGGAATTTGCTGTCACTTCATCTCACGGATAGTTTATCAAACACTTATTTATTTCCTTAGGTGCTTCAAAGCCTATTTTATCAATATGGAATTGATGATGAAGATTTATCTAATTCCCTTCCCCTCCAAGTAACTATTACACAATATTTTGCAACATACCACAGGTGAGGGCGTGAGGCCCTAGTATTTCGGTGCCGTTGTCCAGTCATTGTAAATCATAATGTTTAAAACGCGCCTAGCCATAAATCGTGCAACGTAACTCAGTGCGCTCGTAAACTAAACGTGGAACATCGATGTGGTGTTAGGAGAAAAAACCTCGTGTTATTTTTACTACTGAAGAAGTTCAAACAAGAAAGCAACTGTGCCACGGTCAGTTTATGGATGGGTGGTCGCTGTGATGCCAATTACTTTGCTTCTGTTTGTTTTATAGATGCTAATGACGATTGCGGTTGATGTTAGTTACATTAATCTAAGCTATGCATCACGCTATTACCAATAGGAGCAGAGTACCAGCGACGCAAGCGAAGTTGCGCGGGTTATGCTTAAATAAAAGGTACTAATTTCAGTTGAATAGAAGATTTAAACCAGCCCATTTGCGTACCAGTCTTTAAAAATACCCAGCAAAATTATTACTAAATTTATCTCGATAAATTATGCACGACCATGCTCTGATGCTGCTTAAATACGATAATGCACATGTAGATGCTTACTCAAAAAGTTATATACCTACTTACATAATTACATATAATAAAAATTCATTTTATTTGGCAAAAACTGAGTAGCCTGTACTTCAGAGGTTTCACTTTTTTGTGCCTAGAGGGGAAAAATAACCTCAAAACAGGTTTTACTAAAATTCAGAGCTATGCTCAATCAATTGCCAGCCAAAACCTCACTGCATATATGCAATAGAATAGTCTAATTTCAACACAATTGCACAATCTCATGCGGAAATCTAAAACAGCAACCTATAACGAACCATAAACACAGTAAATCGAGAATGTCGGTTTTAGTAAACATTTTGACAGTTGTAATGGTTGCTTTGACAGCTCTGGCTGTATGATTAGTTACCGTGACGTGTTATGTCAACCGGCTGTCAAAAGTTTTTAATATCTGTGCTGACATCTCCCGGAATAAGGGAGTTTGAAGATCGATGGTTTGACAGGTATTTATGTGTCTTTGAAAGTAGGTACAATGAATAATTTAATAATGTACTGAGAAGACCACTTTGCTATATTATTTACAGTAGAGATGAAATTGTTAGGTACAAAAAGAAAATGTTTATTAAATAAATTGTGACCGAGTCTATGTATATAGCACAATGTATGTGTTTGGCTGTTTAAAATGCCGAACAAAACTATCGCAGCATCTCGCCTTTCGGCTCAATCAGCTTTGACATTATGTTGACCACTAACTATACGATAAAATAAAAGCCGTACTTGTAAGGGACCAGGGGTTTTTGTATCTCAGTTGAAAACCATTTGACAGCCACTATTCTTTACAATTTATTTTCAAGAATGATGGCAACTAATGAATGATTTCTTATGTCAAAAATACTATGATTGCGGCGAGGTGCCCACGATAACCATTGCGCCAAATATGCAGATAAATACACATAGAATGCATAAAAAACAAACAATACAGTGCCATTTATTCAACACACACACCTTAGCACAACTACACAAACAAGCTTAGAAACTTAAAAACAAAGCACAAAATACTTTAATTAGAATCAGAAGCACACAACGTTTCTTTACACGCAGTATCTTAATAAAGCAGTGCTGCATTCCCGTTGTAAAAGCATTTGCATTAAGCAGATTGGCTCCAGAGGATGTTTGTGGGACTTCCCTTTTGTCTACCGTGTTTATATTTCGACTTTCTTTTTTCGTTAATGTATGCTCTTTAAAGCACTGTGTATGCCTGATAAAGCGGATTAGTTGAGTAGTTGTTTGCACTTGCAAGTGCCAGATATTTTAGAACCCGTTGTTTGAAACACTATAAAGTAAAAAATATCAAATTACAATAATTCGTGGACGTAAAATGGGTTGCAAGTTAGTAGTTCGTACATTTTGCTGTTGTCTCTTCGGACCAGAGTTTGTGTCTTATCTTCTTCTTCGTCTTATTGAAAGTCATGCCCATTCTGGGCCTTGTTGCAGTTTTGTCATTAACACAATAAACAGATAAACTCAAGTTACCCATATTAGTAAGGAGCTGATATCTGCTAAAACGTTAAATGACGCAATTATACGCAAAAATAATTCAAGCAACCGTTCTAAATAAATTTTGAACTCGATTATAAAGAGTAAAACTGAGCAGCAACGCCCATTCTCACTCAAAATAGACTCAAAATGATAAACGACTAACCAACTTGGAAAAAAGATTAAGAAAAAGATACACCCTAAGGGAATAATCAACTCCATTGCACCGGAAAAGCTACAAGCAATTTGATTCAGAACTCTTTTTCCTCATAGACATTACTGGAAAAGATTTGCTATTTGAAAATTTACTTCTCAAGTTTTTATAAAAGGCACTTAATAAGAGGCCCAAATGTATCGATGTGAATAAAGCAAGGGAAGTTTGTTAAGATCGAACCGAGTGGTGGGACGTGGCTTTTATTTCTATTTTTGTAGAATAAATTAGTAGGTATCAAATATTTTGTCACTAAGCTGATATGCAATCTTAAATTAAAATCAATACCTTCATCTAAACCTCATGGGAAAATGGCGCGATTTTATGTTTGTAAATAAAATGTCAGGTGGAAAACAAGCTTAAATCTTAACACCGTAGTAAAACAGCTAAAACATGCGAAATTCCAAAAGATAGAAAGAGATAAAATCTTTCTTTTTTCTTTTATCTACGTGGGTGGTTGAGTGTCGGTTGTAAAGTTTTAGCAAAGATTCGGCCGGTGTAGCAAAGTGCTTGCATTGGCTTTTGCACTTTAATCTTTCTGCAATGGTGAAAGTGATACCTATTTTGAATCGAGTGTATTAATATTTATAAAACTCGTTAGTTGTATTTTTCAGCAAATTTAAATACTGTCTACATCATTGTAATGACCTTTCTTAAAAAATAATATTATGTAGGTACCTGCTATAAAAAAAAACATATTTTTGGAGTTTCTTATAAATTTGCAATTTTAAGCAGTAATATAGTAACCAACTTGAAAAAAGATGAAGGTTCTCAATCGGTAGCAAATAGTTTTTTTGAACATTCATACTTTTGCGCGTGACAATTTTACACATAGAGGTCACGAACTCTATAATTCTAAAACAATAGCCACCTAAAATAAACTCAAACCCTAAAATAAGGAACGATACACTCACGAATCTGGCAAGAAAACTTTCAAAAACATGTGAAATATTCAATTATTTGGAACATCAAAGCGCTGGCCAGCGGAGTTAGTGTGTCGGAAAATTTTATAGTATTTTCTTTGTAATCTGTCAAAGTACAATGCGAAGCCACACGTCATTAGGAAACGCCATCAGTTGAGAAGTTCTGGACTGCGTATCTAATTATATTAAGCGTGAAAATATTTGTTTTATTAAAATCTTCTGTGTTCTTTTGTATTTGACCGAATTATTTTATATGTTTATGAAGACTATTGTCAGTCGGATGAGTGGATCTCTCATGTTTTTGCTGTCTGATGCCGAATAGTAGAAATGTTGTAGTTAACATAGTACAAGATACGTAACATTAGTCTTATTAGAAAGCTACCTAAGCGGTCTTTAATTAAGACGAAAGTACGACTGCACAACACAAATTTAGATAGACGGAAAGATAGGTAAGTATTAGTACTGTAAAGAACTGCACTAGTAAGAAACTAACAGATAAAATTTAGATAATGTGCTTGTCAAAATCTTGTCATCCTTGTACTTAGCTATTTCCTTTAAATTTCTGAATATTACTGTCCCACAATTAGACACGGGTTTTGTATTAAAAAAGTGAGAGGAGTCCTTTAGTTAACCACGAGAGCTACGGTTAGGGATTTACTAGACTAGACATAAAAATATTAGAAACAAAGCTGCGTTGAGACCGATCGATATCCAATTACAGTTATTTCAACTAGAGCACTTTTTCATTATGATTCTGTTCTTTCATAATCACATGGCTTGGAGTAAGTGGATTGAAGTCCGATTGTGAAAACACACAGGTGGATACGATTAAATAAAATCAATGTCGCTTAGATATCATGTAAAATAAGCCTTGAGCTTTGATGGCAGGTTTCAAGATATGGATAAGCGTCGGTTAACCTATCTGATAATAATGAAATGTTATAATATAAAGTTAAAAGAGCAGTGCTCGAACTGCCGTGTCCCCAGATCACATGCACCCAACGGTGAAAGAAAACATCGTGAGGAAAACTTGCATGCCTAAAATTTGTTTAATACATTTATTGAAGGCATGCAAAGTCCCCATCTCGCACTTGGCCAGCGTCGTAGACTCAAGGCCTAGCCCCTCCCACATTACGGGAGGAGACCCTTACCCAGCAGTGGGACATTAATGAGTTAAATTTATTAATATTATTAATTTCATAAAAAGTTAATAATGTGCGAAAATATCCTTTTAATATGATTTCGACAGTTTCAGATTATAAACATTTTTCTAATCAATGCAGTTCTCTGTAGGTCATCTAAAGCTTATTTCAAAGCGTCGAATCGTTTGTTAATGACTGTTTTGAGTACGATATGTGCTAGATAATCTCCCTCTTTACATAAGCACATTCAGGAACATTATTAACTAAAATTCTTATAAAAGCATGTTAAATAACATTGTTAGAATACAAGTCTTTGGGTTTTGACATATTGACGCAACATTGCATACACCTACGGTATACATAAAATAACGTCCTTTTCCCGTGAGAGTAGGCAGATTTCAAAGAACACCACTCACTTACCCCACAAACAAATGAAGATGTTTTCCAATAAAGCAAGTGACAATCAATCCGAATGGACACTATAAGAAAATATAACTATAGGAACTATTATGAATCGTAACTATAGATTGCACTTACTTATTTTACGATTGTACTTATAAATGTATGACACGATGTATGTCAATGAAGGAAAGAAAGTGTAAGGATTGTAATAAGTGTCGTTCGTTGGCTGGTCTCTGCCCACCCCTATGGGAAGTAGGTGTGGTTTTATGTATGTACTGTCAGGAGTAAAAATATGGTAGATAACCAATGACAAATGCAAAGTTTCATTCTTATAAAATCAGTATGCGTATAACGCATCTCAGTTGACTAGTGTACATCAAATTGATTTTCACTATTCAGTACTTTGCTGTTTTGTCGCTACGCGTTAATCACTCTATTATAAGAGAGAAATCAATTTAAAGCATACCTGCTTTCATGTAGTTGTCAACTGAGATACATAATAGCCCACCAAGTTGAAAATGTTCAAATGCTGTTCATATAGTGACTGTATGTAAACTGAAACGGTAAACGTTGTTCTAGTGAATAGTAAACATAATATTTTTAGAACTTTCATTGAGTTCATTCTGTCATTGATGACGTATGTTCAAGAGAATCATGACCTATCTGCCAATGGGAAAAATAAATAAGAGAGAGAGAGGCCTGCTGTGGGGACCACGGTATCCGCAGTTTTATACCCAAATTGACATTATATTAGTATTATGATGACCTTTTATTGTTTGTAACTTATAGTATTTTGTACCTAATTAAACGTTTTTAATTTTCATTTCATTTAAATATAAATACTGCTTAACTCAGGATTTTGTGATAAGCATGTTAATTTGTAGCCTTACTTTTGACGCATTAAGTATTTCTTCGAAACCATTTTGATAGTATAGATCTAAACTAAGAGTAATGTTTGACTGATAATGAAGCTCCAAACAAACGGTTGAAACGTGATACTAATAAAACGGGGTATGAAGCAAACCAACAACTGACATAATTGCTCCATCCAATTTGGGTCCTCATTCATGCAGTTTCTATGAGCGATACACACGCTTTCTAGACACTTTTTACCAGTACTGATAATCTCACGGCTTATTATAATACACTATGTCTACGAATCTTATTCACAATATCATCTCACACAAATAAAATTACGACCACTACTAACGTAATACCTAAACTACGCTACACTACGTCACTTCACGTGCTACTGTCATGTCGTTCACGCGTGATACGTGAACATTGGAACCGATCCACGGACGTCGGACGTAGAATACAAGAAACTTTTTAAAATATCATAAATCAAGATCGTCGGTTCTGACGTCATGGGCTCCATTCAACTGTGAAGTACTATGGAAACTCGAATGTAGATACGATCGAGTTTCAGTTTCGAGAAGTGAATTTATAGATGATGATATTACTAATCCACAATATTCTGTTTTAGTTTAGTTTTTCAGGAGTTAATATTGTGAATTTGATTGTGATAGTTTTATTTCTCAGTATGATAAGGATAGAAAAAGAACATACATGTCTCATTGGTCTCACGAAATAACACCAACTTTATTAGTGTATTGTGTCTAAGATTTAATTATTAGAACTAATGATAAAAATACATAATAAATAAATATAATAGAATGTAAGAACTTATTTAACATCGTGTAACGCACGCCGTATCTGGTAAACTGTAAACTTTTCAAATTCTCGCGGCCGTTTTATAACATAGTTTTTGTAAACAACAGCAAAAGAGTAATTAGCTAAAACAATGACCCTGAAAATAACTTTCAAGTACAAAGTTAATTCTGTTTACGCATAAAATTTGTTACTTTAATTGAAAACTACTTCAGCTAAGTGTCATTGTGTGAAAATTAAGTTTACAATTGAATTAAGTTGAGTTACAGTTTTAAGTCAACACTCTAAGGGAGACTTAAAATGTAATATTCATTGATATTTTACTTTTAGAGTTTAGGACACTTCTTACTTTCATTACTAGTTTTTAAGATTCGACTTCGTATTTTAGAATGTTATAGTGCAATTAATATGTTTTACAACAGATGAAAGACAGTTAAATCTTGTAATACATGGACTTGAATAATATATTAGGTCGGGTAAAATAATATAACTGGATATAACAAATCAAAACTTCTTCCCACGGTAAATAAAAATAAATTGATCCAAACAAAGTACACTGATAAAATCCTGATATTATTTAGCACAGTTTGAAACGAGTTTCGTTCGAGTATCTGTAGTAAAAGACGTCGCCGTCGGGATTTCTCACTAGATGATTTTATGTACAAATATTGTTTACGATTTTTTTTTATGTATTTCTTTAGTGTAGAAATCTGTTATTGATGCAGTATAGTCAAACTCTACGACGTCATTCTTCATTGCTTTTTGGAGGCAAATTCGGAACGATTTTCATTCATTATTGAAAGCAAGGTTTTTTGTTTGTTCCGATCAATTGCTTATTTTGTTAAACTTTCTACTACTGAACTTGAATTAGCTTTATTGTAAAGGTACATTAAATAAGCGAGATACGACGTTTATAGTCTTAGGGTTCACATCTAATTGACAAATAATTTTAGTGTTATGTTTAGTGAGAATATGTTCTTGTATGAACTAACACCATTAACTGTAAACGTTAGTAGTTTGTTAAAGCAAATTATATAATTACACGGTACTTGAACAATTACCGTGGCTTCATTAAGTACAGGAGCCAAAGACTTTACATATATTATACATACACATTACCACGTTTTTTTTGCATATTTAATGCGACTGTAATATACCACAGCCTAATCTTTACGGCAAACATATTTTAGGCTTTTTCTGCATTTTAAATGGGGCCGCAATAAACCTTTTGAAAAAGCTAATAAGCAACATATTTATGTCAGTAACAACCGCAAAAACAAAGCAAATAAAAAATTCAGAACGCAGTAACCGACATTTGTAAAATGTCAGTTAGAAGTACATAAAAAATCACACGGTAGAGCCGCCATTTTGCGAATGTAGGTCGGCAGTAGCAACTAAATCCCGCCTTTAAAAGTCTGTTAATCCTCTGGCTTTTCAATTGTGAAACCTTTTCAGTGGTATAACCGCCACACAATGTGAGGTCTTGAGCGCGAGCTTTGGATGCTAGATCGTCACTTTGCGGCGTCCGGGCTCCGTAGATTAGTTTTTAATGACTGTCACTGTGATAGATATTGTCATTGAATATGCAATTTCGAAACGGCATCTTTGTGGAAATCTTTATAATGTGTGCATGTTCATGTGCACGTGCATAATTGCTAATTTAAAGAGCCACAGTTAATTTTATTTGGTATTACGCCGGAATATTTATTTTATCAAGAAGCTTTAGCTTCTACAATAAGCCGTTCCTAATAATTTCAAACCTAAATAAAAATTACGACTAATTTAACTACTAAGTTGTACCGATAAGAGTGAATTCATCCACGATTTTCGTTTACTCACAAAGAAATACTCATGAAGCAACTAAATCGCATGCAGAAACGCTTACTAGCATCATAAAGGATTCAACACGGTTGTGTTGATTTCTTTATGTTGCTAGTTTGCATGACTGTGCATCTCTTTAATTTGCTTGCCGTTATAGCATATGTTACTTTAGCCGTGCTGGCTATACCTACAAACATGCTTTACTCCACTTTTGGCACAGTTTTTTTCCTTTTTTTTTAACCCGTTACTGTCCCACTGCAGGGCAAGGGTCTCCTCCCAAGCGAGTTACTAATCAGTAATTCTCATTCCTTCAAAGAACCCTAAATTATGCGTAAACCACACATTTGGTACGTTTTTGTCCCATTTCTCGTCAGATACAGGGTTTTTCATTACAACACTGTTGTGACAGATCGGGCTTAACGAATCGGAATGTGATGGATTATTTTCTTTTTGTCGTCAAATGAGATGGCGAGGAAATCGATGTTGAGGTCTCATTCAATATGGTAAGGCTTTTCGGCTATATTCTTTGTGGTCGGTAAGATTTTATTTGACGGGAAGAAATGAAGATTGTTTGTTGTAGGTAAAAGGAATAAAAGATATCATCACCTGTTTGGCGCAGTGGTTTAAGCGGTCACCTCGCCGCGACAACCGTAGCGCCGCGTGTGGTGGGTTCGAATCCCACCCGGGACATATCTTTGTGTGATGAGCACGAGTATATATTCTGAGCCTGGTTGTGAATTTATCTATATAAGTATGTATTTAGAAGTATATAAGTATGTTTATCAGTTATTTGGTTACCATAGTACAAGCTCTGCTTAGTTTGGAATCAAATGACCGTGTGTGAATTGTCCCACTATATATATTTATTTATTTTTTATAAATTCAGTGACATTTGTTTACTTTAGACATTTTTTTTTTAATTTAGAACACAAAAGTAAGAGGCGATTCTCTCAAATTTTGCTTAAACATTGATCTGATAGAATCTCCTATTTATAAGTCTTCTCATTAATACTACACTTCTAATATTCCAACAAGTACTCAGTCGACCCCACTAACATTTTGCTAGGAAATCAAACCTTAGACAACCTAACAAGAAAACCTATGAGTGTTTATTTTATGAGTTTTTAATCATAACAGTACATAATTCCACATAATTATGTGCATATCCTACATATAGTATTGATTTTCCTTCTAGTAAAGAGGGTCGTACTATAAAGTTTATAGGTATTTAGAACTATAGTTCTTTTATGGGGGTCAAGAATAAATGAAGGGTTTGTAGTAAACTGAATGGATATACATTTACTACTACATCAATAGAAACCTTTAATAAAAGATATCGACAAAATGCATACTTTAAGAAATAGGTAATGATCGGGTTGCCGGAATCAGTAGTGAAAAGTTAGTCAAGACCCATTCATTGTAAATTATATTACGAGTATTATATGAACACTACAGAAAACCACTTATTATATTAGGTACATCACCTAAATATAAGCTCCATTCCTACGATTATTAGGGACTGAAGAACGTTAATTTAACTTTTCTTTTGTGCCATGGTGTTCACCTCACACTTTGCCATAGATTCCCGTAAATCAAAAAGTGAAACCTGAACTACAACTACTAGCAAAACCTATAAATAATCTATGTTTGAATTCCCGTTAGCAAAATGGAGGTTTAAAAATACGATTTTAAAAACGTTCGAAACATTCCGACCTACTGACATATCCGCAACTTGTCACACCTCAGCCCTATCGCTGCCGAAAAAAAGAACAAAAAAAAATAAACCACGCAAATACGTTACGAAGAGAAAACAAACAGACAAACAGAGTGTCCTCGCAATATCAGTGTAAATAAAACAGGCGAGAACGCTTTGAGGATTTATTTAAATTTGGAAAACCGTTTTAAAAAATAAAATGTGAGTTTTTAAAATTTAAATCCGGCCTCTGGTGAGTTTACGCACAATTTGCAAAGTGCCAGGGGTCGAGATTTTTTGAAATTTATTCGTGTATTTACTATTTCTGAAACGAACGGTAGCTTTGTTTCATCTTAATAGTCATAGGCTATGTTAATAATAATCAAGAAAATAAATACTGTATTGATTCTTTTCCATCAAAATGACAAAACTACAATACAAAAGCCACAAAAAATTATTCTATGAAAAAAACATAATTATTGTTGAATTTGACTCTACGAGACAGACTAAAGTCTTTTCATATCCCAACTACTCCTGGCCACGACTTTATTCATGTGGAAAGATTGTGCAGGTAAAAGAATTCTATGTCATAATTCAAGATTTTCATCAAAAAACCATTCAGTACTTTCGCCCGAAAGAATACCTAACAAACGTCCACACAAACTTATGCATATACAATTTCTAGTAAGATTTTACAGATTTTCGGTATTTTTGTAATATTCGTATCGGTTTCCGTATAAACGGATACGGATGTTTGTATATTTTCCTACAAGCTGGTATCTGGCCTCCGTCCCTTAGGATATTGAGCCAATATACCGTGTAAACTATTTTCCAAGCGTTATGCATTTGTACCTGTTGCATTTTGTTTTGTAAGTATTATTTTCAAAGTGTATCAATTCCCTTTAGTTACAATACATATTATTTATACAAGATTTTATTTTAAGGTTTACTTTTAAACTCTTAAATCCATTTACTCAGTTATATTAACTTTCAAAATTGACTTGCAGACTCAGGTACTCGCCTCATCACACAAGTATTATTCCTGGGTATCACCTTGGAAAAATATTCATCAAATACAAATTATTCGGCCTAAATAACATTGTTATTATATTATTATATGGTGCAAAGAAATATAACGGAGTGCCTAATTTTTTTCTACATAATTATGTAAAAAAAACAAATTTTGGTTATTATTTTGGTCTCTGTCCACTCCTATAAGAAAAAGGGCGTAATTTTCATATGCGTTTATTGTACTAAAACCGTCTTCAATGTGTCTCAGTTTCTTGTCAGCCCTTTTTACTAAAATACAAGATTTTACTAATTTAAACATTTACAGCAATACGTAACTCGTACAAAAATAAATCATTGGTGAACAAATAGTAACGGAACGACCCATAAAAATCTCTTTGAGTCCACGTCTTAATGATCGTCGGTATAAATAAATACTGTTCGGCGGTCGCCGTGTTAAACGTGCCTTACCATTTTATTGCTGGGAAGAAAAGTCTTTGCAAGTGGATTTACAAGTACCAAAAGTGATAAACCAAGTACAATAAAAGAAAGACAGGTACCATTTGTAGGTAAACTTAAGATAATGTAAATATTTATAACGACTGGGCCAAGAAATATACCTTGTCATTTTGTAGTGAGAAAGTGACGACTTTAAAAAAAACATTCAACTATGTCTACAAAAAATTCAGAGCTAATTTTTATGACATATTTTGTCAAAACTGTGTGATCTGTGTGAATTGAAATACATTTCCGAGATTCAATACTTGATCTCAATTTATCCCGATCTGAAATCGAAATTTGAGACCTGTGTACGACATTGCTTCTGCAAACTTCACAGACTTACCCAATTAACATAAGAAACAGCTAAACAAACATCTTCCAACATCTTTTGGGCTGTTTATCATTCAAGAATTCCTACACACTATATACCTGAGTAAAAACAGCATATTTTCCTAAGCATGACTTCCACATATCGGCGAAAACCCTTAACAAATGAACGCGTCTAGCTGACCATCAAAACGATACAACGCTTCGATATTGGAAATGTTCCACCGACGCGCCATCTGTTGGCTCCAAGCGGTACTATGTGACAATGCACAGAAGCGAGAATTTTTCGAGTTCTGTTTGAATATTTAAGCTTGCAAAAGAATCGCACTGTTTGGTGGGTACGAATTCAGATTGCTTTTACGTAGTCATGACACATTTTGTAGTGAAAAGATACATAGTAATACCTAAGATTTTAATTGCTTAAAATATTGCACATTGTTTTGGTTACTTAGAAAATTAAAATTGAACGAATCTCTGCATATTGAAAATGGTTATTTCGATAGATTTTTTTTCAGTAATTTTTAAAAGCAACGCGTGTCATATATTTGTGGATCGCACAAATATTTTTTCCGTGTCGGAATCGAACTCACGGCCTCTCAACGCACACGGTGCGGGTGAGGTTACCTTAACCACTGTGCCACGGAGATCGTCATTAAATCCAAAGAGTCTCATAAACTAAGCCCAAATTAATTGTTATCATTACTAATGAAGGTATAGCATTACTAAATTACTATTTTTCTGATACACGGTAACCTAACAAAATCCATCACCTAAATGCTCACTAAAACATACAATAACACCTTCAAATACCAGCGAAATTAATTTAGACATCGCATATATCAGCAAAATACATCTAAACTGAAATAGTTCTAGACTCGAACATCGGAATCACTAACAAGGCACTCAATCAACGAGGTACATAAATCACAATTACTGTACAATTCAATACACAAGTGCATGTTATAGTCATGTGAACATCTATTAATAATTTTACGATGGTAGAACAGATTTGGCAGACTTCATTTTCGTATAGCTTCCGTTACCACTAGAGAATCGTTTAAATTGTGTTTCGAATAAATTGTGCTAACAAGTAGAGTGAGAAGGAAGTGTGTTTGTCTTTTTCTTTTAGAACAAGTAACTGTGATCAATGATTACTGATCAATCTAGTGTGAAAATTGTAGATTTTCAAAGATACATGAAGAAGATACAAAAGATTACATACTATGTAAAGATCTCTCTCTGTCTCTTTTTTCTATCTCTCTCTCTCTCTCTCTCTTACTGTCTCTTTCATAACTGGTCATTAAGTATCACTATGATAGTTTTTCTCGACTTTTCCAAAACCACATAGCATAGGTACTTAGCTCGAATACGTTCGCCAAATACTAATATAGTATAGTAATAATATATTGATAGTTTCAATAACCATTGAACGCAGAGGTTCCCATTGCGTTACTTATAGTACCTACTTCAGAATTTTATAAATCATATTCAATCATTCATCCATATTCAGAATTTAATTTTATAAATTATGAAAAGATTTCCCGGAGTAAAAATGATCTTATGTGTTAATCCAAATTAATTAATTAAAATCCGTTCAGTATTTTATTCGTGGAATAGTTACAAACATACATACATACATAATGACAAACTCTTGCATTTACAATACTAGTAGAGTTACTAGTATTATAAAATATGCAAGAGTAATAATAAAGTTAAGTTTTTAGTTAAGTTAATAAAATACTCGTCTATCGCGATATTTCATGCATTCTTTACGTTCGTGAAAAACTGTGTCAGTATATTCGTGCATACGATGCGACATTCAACTACGATTGATAGCGTATGACTCTGAAATAAAATGTACTATTTATTAAGACAATATGTGACGTATTTTATAGACGTTTTATGTTAGTGAGTGATGTATTGTAAATACTTTGTTTTAAAGCAATTTGTGTATCGTAAAAAAAGTGCTTTTGTTCTTTGGTAAAAGATAACCAAGCTGCATGGATGTGTTTTTGTATCTGACGATTGGTTTAAATGATACGTTTTTCATAAATGAATGAAAATAATATTGTACTATGTAATATCCGTTATTTAGGAAAATAAAGGTAATCAAGGCTTAGCAATCAGCTTTGTTTGGATTTTTTGTAAAATTGACACACTATTTTGGTTATCAGACAAGTAAAATATTTATATTGATAGATGAATTACTATTTGCAGATTGGATACTCATATGATCTTATCCCAGCTTGTGCCTATTTTTTGTACTTTAGGAAATCGCTAAACAGCAATAAAGAAATCTATAAATTACATCAATAAATCTAATATTACACTATAACAAGCTACTTATACCCCCAACCCTATTCAAAAACATAGGGTTTTGATTTAACCGTGACTCTTCACTTTTCACCCATCAAGATTAGGGGAATCTACCCTAAAACGCATTCGTTTTGTTGACAACTTTTTCCACGTCACTGCACCCCTTCGTGACAATGCAAATTAACCCACTTACCAAAAAAAAGCACTCACTGATAGTCGTAATTAAGTAATTTAAATTCTTAGATAAAAGGATTTAATATAAATTATTCAGAATGTGTAATTCCAGAAGTACACTATTTTCCAAGTGCCCAGACAAAATGTACAAACAAAAACATTTTATATTGCTAAGCTTTTCAAATCAGTATTTACCATTCTGAGGACTTTATCTACTTATTTCCTTAGACAGCAAAATATTCAAATCTGGTAATACAAGATTAAGTGAAACGACAAATGCTGTACGACCTCGAAGTCCAGTGGTGCGGTATTTTGCACGAGGTTAAAAAAAAAAAATATCGAAAATAGTTCTAGATACGCCAGTGTTGCTGACTAGTTATACATAAATTTTTTCGAAAGCTCATTACTCAGTTGTATAATGTTGATAGTGGTAAGAAATGGCTTCCCCCTAATTCAATGTATTGATACTGTCTTATTTAAAACAAAGATTATCATTAAGCCCCATATCAAGTCATTAAAACCTATTTCTAGGCTACTTCAAAAATTCACTACATCACTTTCATCTACAGTTTAATTCTCGATACAAACCACCGCTTTTCACAAAACAAATTCGGAAAAATCACTTTGATAACTCGCAAAAGGCAACAAAGTATCGAATATTGAGTAACAGTAGTAGCCACCGCGTCGGCTAATACAATATGCGTTGATTTATGATATGAACAACGATTTCTCTTCGTTATATCCGAGGATTTTTCGCGATACATGAATCGGCCGTTTTCATGGACGGTCGAACGTATGTCATTATCAAATTCTGTTTGAAGGGTATTCAATTTTGTACTTTTTATTTATAGTTTTTCTTTCGTGTCTGGTTTAGAAATTATTTGCTTTAATACTGAGGAAACTTTGCATGACTGAGAAATCTATTAACAGATTTTGACTAGGCTAGCCCTTTTTTTGGTCTAGCAAGAAACAAAAAATCGTACGCAATGAGTTTAGTCTATTATTTATAATATTTGATGTGTTGGATTGATTTTTTTTAATCGGTCAAGCCTACCAAAAAATTAAAAAACATGCTAAATTCTTATAACATAACAAAATAAATATTTAAAATACTGAAATTACAAATACAGTAACATAGAAATATAAACTACCTATTACGTAGTAAAAATATTCTCCAGCTTTTTGAGGTAAATTCTCAGTACAAAAAACCCAAAAATCTTTCTGTTCGTAAAATACAGCCTCAAAGAGTATACAAAATAAATATCGGTATTGCTAACTCGTGTTCAGCATTTATAACAACCAGAAAGCTATATGGAAATCGGAAGAAAACTACTAAAATAAATAGACATAAGGATTCTAGGATACGAATTTTAAGGTTCTATTTTTCCTTTTTTTAACAGTTACTGTGTGTTGATATCTTGGGTTTGAATTCAAAAAAGAAGACACAAAAGTTTTCCCTGGAGAATTAAGTGTTGTTAAGTTTATTTTTTTTAGGCATAGATCCCTGAGCTTCTGAGAGCACTAAAAGCGGCCAGTTTTGTTTTATTGGTGTACTAAATTTGCCGTCCTTCTGAATTACAAGTTAAAAATTAGAAAGTCTATTATTTTCTAACTTTTATTTTTACAATTCAACTCCTCATAATAAGCTAAAAAAAATATTACGTTTAAATACATGGTTCTACAGAAAGGAAGAAGAAGAAGAAGTAAACAAAGCGATACTATCTCAGTAACCCTCAAACCACTATCAAACATGTAAGAGCGAAACCGTAACAAAAGCCTTAAAACATTAAAAATAAACGCCTCAAGTGCACAAATCTGTGTGATTGGCTGTATTTGTACGTGTCCGCAAACACGCCGAGCAATATCCCGGCAGAACAGCACGCGGCTCAAACAGTGCGTTGTCTTTGTGACTCAGAATCAATGCATTTTAAACTCGCTCTGTTGATTGGGAACGAAAAGGTCGAACAATTGGATCGAAATAAAAAATGTGTAGTGCTTTTGCGGAGAAATGTCCTGTTTTTAGCGGTTTTTTAAGTGTATTTTCGATTGATGGAACATTCTTCTATTTAGAATTCGAGTTAAAATATAAATACAAATATTTTTAGACAACTCACACACGGTCATCTGATTCCATACTAAGCAGAGCTTGAACTATGGTAACCAGACAACTGATAAACATACTTATATACTTCGAAATACATACTTATATAGATAAATTAACATCCAGGCTCAGAACAAATACTCGTGCTCATCACACAAATATTAACTATTACAAAATAGTTATTTTGTCTACAGCACAACTGGGCGTGTTCCTAGATAGATGCCCAGATGTGCTGGAGATTTCCAGTACCTTTGTTCGTAGGGAAGGTTCGGCAGTGGGACACATAAGTAGGCTAACCAAAAAATAGGTACAACTACACCTTAGATAAACCATCTAATGTGTGACATCCATATCCATACTAATATTATAAATGCAAAAGTAACTCTGTCTGTCTGTTACTCAATCACGTCTAAACTGCTGAACCAATTTGCATGAAATTTAGTATGGAGATATTTTGATACCCGAGAAAGGACATAGGCTTACTTTTTACCCCGGGAAAATGACGCATAATGGGAAAATTAAGGTGCGGACGAAGTCGCGGGTAAAAGCTAGTTTGTCTATATATTAGTATATACAATGTATATGCCAATCAAATGGTATATCTATACTATACTATATAATATTATAAAGCTGAAGAGTTTGTTTGTTTGAACGCGCTAATCTCAGGAACTACGGGTCCGATTTGAAAAATTCTTTCAGTGTTGGATAGACCATTTATCGAGGAAGGCTATAATAGGCTATATAACATCACGCTAGGGTCATAAGAAGCGGAGTAGCAACGAAAAATGTTACAAAAACGGGGAAAATTTTGACCCATTCTCTTAGGTGACGCAAGCGAAGTTGCACGGGTCAGCTAGTTATATAGAACTAGCTGACCCGCGCAACTTCGCTTGCGTCACATAAGAGAGAATGGTGAAAATTTTCCCCGTTTTTGTAACATTTTTCACTCGTACTCGGCTCCTATTGGTCGTAGCGTGATGATATATAGCCTATAACCTTCCTCGATAAATGGGCTATCTAACACTGAAAGAATTTTTCAAATCGGATCAGTAGTTCCTGAGATTAGCGCGTTCAAACAAACAAACAAACAAACAAACTCTTCAGCTTTATAATATTAGTATAGATATACAAAATTCACCTCTACAGTACTTATAGAAAGCATGTCTACCAAACAGAAATTTATAGTTTCTGGATTCAATATTTGGACTTAGTAACCCGTGATTAGAGTTTCCTGTTAAAAGTCGAAGTTTATTGCAAGAATCTGACGTTTGTTTGACGTGAAGACAAACTTGCTGGAGTAATATTATAGATCTTTTAGTCTTGGAATTAATTTAGGAGCACGTGGAGGACTTATAAATAGCAAGTGTTCTATTGAACTATAACTCAACAAACTAATTTAGCAACGCGGGGTTTCTATGTCAAAAATAGTATAAATGTGTTTTTAGGAGTAAAGAACAGTCAATCATCAACTATAGTTTTAACTATGTACATTGTTTGTGTGTATAATTTACTTATTATTCTTCTGTTTATCGCGACAAAAAATTATTTTATACATATAAATATGAGTATAATACAAATTACAAACAGATTTTAATACTTCTTCTTCTTATCGTATGGTTAGTGGTCAACCTAGAGTCAAAGTTGTTCAAGCCGCCCAAAGGCCTTTGACGTGGCTACGACTGTTATCGTAGTATAAATATCTACAAGAGAAAGTATTAAAATCTGTTTGTAACAGCCGGGACCGACTTTTAACGTGCCCTCCGAAGCACATAGACGCCCAGTTCAAATACCACTATGCGGTCACCCATCTATGAAATGACCGCGCCAAGGGTTGCTTAACCCACAGATCGTTAACCGACCGGTGAACGCAAGTGGCTATGGGCGCCTTATGGACTTAAATACTCTTTAGCAATGTTCCTGATATGAATAGAAAATGTAAAGTGACCATATGGACCCACACGCCCGTCGCTTGATATAACATACAACCCTTTTTCTATTACTCTAAACTCTAAGAAAACTGCACATTGTGTAGTAAGTTGCCTCATACTTTACAAGTACTCCAACACCTTCAAGGCTTCCTTTTATACCAAGTGTAACATTTTGAAAATATTTCTAAAGCACTCTGTACACTGACACGCGAAATTGGGTCCAAAATGGACGTGGCTCGCGGGGAAATATGCATTTTTGCACAATTTTCCAACTGTACCGAGTTTCCTATTTGTATTCGTAACTTCTGTGCGCTTGTAAAATATTTTAGGGCACGGCTTTGGTCAACAGCTGGATGTAGGAAAAGTTTGGCTTTGTTAAAATTGCAGTATTTAGATTGTAGAGAAGATTGAAGATTGCAGAAGAGCTTAGGATTGTAAACCAATTCGAAGAGGAAATAATGTAGTGTTCTTCTGGCCTATATACGGCCATTCGGCCATGGCGGTTAGTTTAATTTAAACCAGCCAACTTTATGTTTTCAAGATTAGCCCAATATGGTTGAAACTAGTCAAAATTTTATTCTATCTGAATAAAATCATCTAAAGCATTAGTTTAAAAGTTAAATAACCGATAAATTAAATTACTATAACCACGACAACATAATTTAAACCACTAGTATAAACCATGCATATAATTTCAAGAAATAATCTACAATATCAGTGGTCTCTACGATGGTCAGTTAAAACCATTACCATACACATATTACTATCAGAATAAAAAATTTCAATACATTCTGAACATACATAACTACAAAATTTGCAACTACACATCACACCAACACGTCCCTTTAACTGCACGAGATACATCTCTCTCATTTCCGGACCACGATGGGATCGCCAAATCAACGACATAAGACGTCTCGATTGCTTCTCATAAAGTCAACGGCGCCCTTCCGAATCAATTTCCTAGTAAACTAAAAAAAAGGTTCTATAAATTAGGATGGAACACATTACTTAGGAGGCCGTATTAACCCCGGTCCCTAGAGAATGACAGGGTTTAATTTGTAATAGTGGGTTTGCTTTTTGTAAGGTTTTTGATAGTATGTGGTCGGTATTCATTAGTGAATTGGCTCGTTTAGTCTTTGAAAGAGTTGGTTCCTTTTTGAATGTTAATAAGCTAGTTTCGAAAGTTTTCAGTGTGAGATATATAATATACGAAATGTGTATTTTAGGTATATTTCTAATCCCTGGTAAAGGGTCCAATTAAGGTAAAGTGAAAACACTAGCGTTGCCAAGTTTGGGTCAATGTTAACAACATTGTTTTGTACTACATTTCAAAAGAAAAGTGCCGGCGATGGTGGATGAAAAACTTCCACTATTCACTATTAAGAATGTTAGTCTTATGTAATAGTCTACAGCCAAAATGCACGTTACAAAACTCGCACTACTGTTGAAAATATTCTTATTAGAGAATAATTAAATTATGAGTTATATATACTACCTAAATTACAGACGCCGCCAAAGCATATATCAAAAATATTATTGGAAAGATAAACAAAAAAAAAAACAAAACCACACCCAAAATGATGACAAAACTCAAAAATCGCGAAACATTTAAAGTCCATTACAATAATCGTTAAAAACAGGCCTGCAATATGGTATTTTATGAAGTACTTCGAAGATGAATGAGGGGCGGTGGTGAAAGAAATATTGGATCAATTTAACTCCCATGTGTTCAGGTGCTTTTATCAGAGGGAGCTGTTAACGGCTATGGGGTTTGTATGAAGATGTACGATCTTTGAAGATTATTACAAAAGCTAGAGGGTTTTGGTTTGACTTCGAAAGGGTTTTAGTTTATCGGAATAGAAATATGGAGGCTCGTAACCGGCGGTCCTTTATTACAAGATGTATAGATGTGGACGAAACAATGGAAGTTGAGAGATCATACCAAGCCGCGTTCATTGGACGCTGCCTTCCCCTATGGGGAGAAGACGTGATTTCATTTATGTTAATATTTAGACTTTTATCGTTATTTTAACCTACCAATGACCCACTGCTGGGCAAGGGTCTCCTTAATAACATATTTTTTTTAACCCATTACTGTCCCACTGCAGGGCAAGGGTCTCTTCCCAATTGAGGGGGAGGGGTTAGGCCTTGATTCCACCACGCTGGCCTAGTGCGGGTTGGGGACTTCTTAATGACATACAATACTAAAAAAGGACACCTAGACCCGAGAGTTTGATCCTATATGGGATTTCAACTTACAATCCTTCACTTTCACTTACTATACCCGGACGAAATCATGCCGGTCTGCTAATGATATAGAATAATTACGACTGTAACCTAATTGCGAATAAAATGTAACATAATAACAGTACTACTAAATTCCCGACAAATAAATATGAACGCTATTGAAAAACGATTCGATAGGACGTTTTAAAGTAAAAGCGTGGCAATGAATTTAATTAACTGTTTCAATTAAATACCGGCTCCCTTTTTATGAAGGATTCGCAAAGTTGCTTAGTTTCTGCTGACAGCCCTTGTTTAGACTCAGGGCTGTGCTTTGTAAACGAAGAGTGTTTTGAATGAATATTATATACCTGAGACATGAATTCATTACGATCATTTGATTCGAGAGATATTAATAAACATTAACCCAGAATTATATCCCTGACTTCTAACTAAGGTTAGCACATTTTGTCATAGAAACTAGAACACGACATACTATATTCAAAGCTAAAGAATATTCCAAAACAAAAAAAATATTCACGTTTATATTTTTTTGGAAATCCATACCAAAATCCTTATCCAAACAAAGTACCGTACTTACAATACATACATACGAATTGATAAATTTCGGAGAAAATACACTCAACTGAAAATGTTTAAGGTATGATGAAACGGTAACCCTTACACCGCCGTAGCTTCCAAACATCAACCATGTATCCCTTCAACCCTCCACATAACAAATGTCCTTTTTCAACACTTTGAATGCAAGTCACGGGTACTATGTACCCACAAATCTCCGAGGCCTCATTCGTATGCAACATTCATCTTATTTGCCTTTTTCGTGACATCGAGTTTCACCGTTACCGAAATTAAAAATATTATCTCGTGGAATTATCTCGAAGTGTTTAGATAGGTCCTCTTACGAAAGGTTACGAAAATTAGGGTTGAATTTTTTTGGGGTTGTAATTAGGACTGACCTAACAAGTCTCGGCTTTTCTTCGTTCTTTAAAGAGTGCTTTCTCTATTGTAACTTTTAAAACACATTTCGTAAGATTCTCATTTCCCACGGTACTCACTACTTATGCGGGGACAGATACAATCTGTTTTCCTTTCATTCTAGTAAAAAATACTGCAGAAAACTACACTTTTAATTAACTTTTTAATTAAAACTGAATTTACAAAAGTGTAAATTCTGCACCGCAATAGTAGAATATCTGGCAAAATCTAGATTCAATTATTTCTTTGGAGAGTACACAATTGTATACAAGGCATGCACTTACTTTAATAGTTGTTTCAGTAATAATTTAAACCACAAGTTTCACCCCTACTATGTTTTATCTCGACTCGTTATCACCTGCCTTTGTTATCGAGAAATTAATGAGTGTTTTTATAAGTTCTTATCAAATGTAATTACCGTTACTTGTTTAACTTTTGCAATAGATAGCGCAATATAAAGTCTTTTTCACAAGGTGTTTTATTTTAAATATAAAAAAGATATTTATAAATAAAATCTACCTTAGTACCACAAAGCAGTACAAGATCAATGGTAATGATAAAACGACCTTATATATTAGAGTACAGATCGCAAAATTAGAGCATCTATTGATATTAGACTAAACTTTTTGGACTTTTGTCGTACTAAATTGATAACGGTAATTTGGGGTCTCGTTGATATTATTTCTAATATATATTTATCCTAGTTTCAACCCCTGTCACACACGCATTTAAAAGCTACTTTACACTTTAATTTTGTCAAATCTCATATATTTAATATGAGATTTGACAAAATAAAACATCAAGAAAAATATCATACAACCATTTCTTCTCATAACAACTATATTTAAAGGTAGTAAAAAAACTAAGATATCTCTACAGTTGGTAGGGGGTTCGTAGCAACAGTTGCGCCCCAGTTCGGAACGTAACAAGTTATTGTCGCTGGCAACTCTCAACAACGGATGCAACAACACCGATGTGTCAGTTTTTATGTCCTCGTCTTGGATTTAGAGGCAAAGGTATTATTTATTCTGCCCAGATACACATTGCACTGCCAAGTTTGTTCGGTTGAACAATGGCTACCTACTTCTTACTTACTATTGTTAAATCTAAAATATATAATGTAAATGCTAAATATACTTTTTTGCCGTTTAAATTATAGTGTAGGGCTATATTTCGGTGATCATGGCTACAAATTATGTAGTACATAATATCATTAAGATAAAATTAGATGTTTGCAAAAAAATCGGTCTGAATTACAGAAACCTTTTTTTTATTACCTGTATTAGTGAATATGTAAAGTAATATGCAAAGAAAAATCATAATTTTCCATCCTAACATTACCAAAGTAAAGTATCTAGGCATAAAACATAGGCCAAGTTTAAACAGTTTATAATGGTAAAGTAAAACAAACCACCACAACTTGATCTCTCAAGACGATTGTTTTATTCAAAGTTGGCAGACAAGATCTCGAATACGTTTAAAACTTGTTGAATTTCCATTTTATTTTACTTTTACGATATTTCTTTGTAAATGTGACAATGCGAAAAGAAATATTATCGTAGGATTTATGTAGATATAAACTAGCTGTGCTGCTGTTATAGGCAGGTTATAGCGCCCTGATAGACTCCTATATGATTGATCACACATTTGACATATTGTTATGGGTATTAGAAACATTTTGTTTTTAATCTGATACGGCTTCACTAATTATCACATTACAAATCGAGATAAACCACTGCATTTTTTAATTATATCTACGAGTACACAAAATATTTTCAGCATAATTCTAACTAAAACAGATTTCCAGTAACACCTGAAAATTCCCCGAATTTAACCCCAAACTACACCCAATTCCAAATTCTTACTAAAACCGAAAATAAACATCACCCTTGATTAACGTAATCAATTTGAAACCCCAAAAATAGTCGTGTATTCCGCAAAACAATTTTACCGAGTCTAAACCGACGAAACTTATAAGCACGGGTAAGCTTTGCACATGTTTGGTCAACCCTTACAAACGTAGGCAAAAAGTTTCTATCGTACTCGGTAAAGGGACTTTGACTAACTATAATAACCTTCGAAATATAGTGGAAAAAAGTTTTCTTCGATAACTGTATTGATATTTTAGTAAGGAGAGTTTTATTCTATTGGTATGTGTGGTCAATATATTTTCTTACTTGCTGTCTAATGGTAGCAGAATCTATCCTGTATGAAGAAATGGTGAACTTCGCTACAAATAAAAGATAAAATAATATAATTTTGTATGAAATAATTATTACTTAAAAATCTGTATAGAATACACTGATTTAATACTGAACATCGTTTAATTTTTTTTTGAGACAAAAACTTTATATTGACCTAAAAACCTGCAAACATATAACAAAATTGTCACTACCATCACGAAATTAGGAAACCGGTAAATGGCAACAAATTCACCCCCTATTACAACCCCCCAACCCTCGAGAAACACACGGATATTACGTTAGTTAGATAAATGGTTACCGAATTGAATACCATCAATAAACAGAACCTGAGGGTATATTAATGATCCATTTATTCATCGTATGGTTAGTGGTCAACCTACAGACTAAGTTGGTCAAGCCGCCCAAAAGCCTTTGACATGGCTTAACAACTGTTACTTGATTTGACAACAACCGAGACCGACAGTTTACGGGCTTTTCAAAACACAAGAACGCTCGTCTTAAATATCACTATACAGCGGCCACCCATCTACAGAATTTCCGCTCTAAGATAGCTTAACCTATCGTTTTACCGGCGCAACTAGCTCTGAACGCCTCAATGTTCTGTTTATAATAGCAATGCATCGGGACGCTTGTCTCGTAACTCATATGTAACTTGGATGTGCAGTTTCCGATGAATTTATCAATGTAAACTACTCCGTGGTAGTTGAATTGTGTACGCTTTGATTTGTATCAATATATTCGAGGAACTTCCAATAGGTAGCCAGTAAGCCGCTATAGGACTCTATGTCGATGTTGTGAAATCTATTCAACCAGGTTCAAATGTTTAAGTGACTCACAAATAGGTGTTTTGTGACAAGCGTTTGGCTCTACATTATATGTACATAATATCTCATATTTGTGCATTTACTTTATGTTTCACAAAAACACTTCCACCCATCAATTGTTTAAGCCACAATTTTGTAATCTTGCATCCAAAAAAGGCAAAGAACTAGAAGTAAAGAGAAAGTTGAACATCAAATTGTGAGGTCATCATTTAGTCCCTTCAATACTATTCAACACATCATCAAACCTCTATAATCACGAACCAGACACAAAAACACGACGCATCGTATTGTAGCAACTTTCACACTCTCGAAATAGGCCAGTCGAAATTTTACCGCAAACGGATCCGGCGTTAAGCCGCACAGAGGCATCATCCGCGTTCGTGAACTTCAATACAATCCCTTTTGTGAGAAGTGAAATGATGGAATGCTGCCAACACAAAAACGTAAGACAAGCCGGCTAATGGAATATTCCTAGGTGAATGGCTTTTGATGGAATCTAATTTTTTTGCTTTTTGTTGATATGGGATTCGGGATTGCTTGGTACTAGTTGCTTGATTGTTTTGGTTGAATGGATGTTATTCGTTACTTAAGGAATACATTAAGATTATTCTTTCCTGAAGAATTTATATTATTATTATTCACATTTCCTGAATTAAGAGAAATTAAAGAAATAATAATTTATAGGTCAATCAGAAGCAGCATTACTTTTGACGATATTGAGGTATGAATTATTATAACTGCTTGCTAGTCTCTGAAAATACAAAAAAATATCTGGCACATAAAAACTAAAAAACCGACCGAGACCATAAAATTAAATAATCTAATAAAACTTTAAATTCAATTTTCTATTTAGTATTCCAACAGTGAAATTACCTCTCCATTTTTGTCCCACAAAATAGCCGCCAGCAAAATTATGCCTATAAAAATAAACACTAAAGCCATTCCGGGACAAAGAAAAGGCGGTTTAATTTATAAAAATAATGCCTAAAACGTGTAATATTAATTTACGTTTCAGTGTGGCGATAAAAACTCGACCGTTGATAACGCAGACCACAATAATTGTGGATTAAAAGCTTTCTGCTGGAATAAAAAAGTTACGAGCGAGGTTCGTGCGCACTTAGGGGATCTCAACTTGTGTCTGTTTATTAAGGCTTTGGCATTTGAAGGAGGAAATGCTTGGACACTTCCCATTTGGAGATTTGTTTTGAGATGAAAATTGCAATTGGTAAATTGACACACTTTGTTTTGGTGATAATCACTTTCCGCTAATTGTTCTGCTATTAGAGACACTTGGACTTATAAAGTGGTCCAAGTTTCACGTTCAAAAATGTATAGATTTTACACCCTACTACTATGGGTTTCATGTTTTTGTGATTTAATTTGGATTGCTACAAATGAATCTAGGTAAAAACATATTTATAAATGAAAATTCTAAAACCAAAAAAAATATGATTATACAAAACCCTCCCATCAAAAAAAGAAAAGTTCATTTTCATTGATTTGGGTGTTAAAGATCAAAGAATTTTCCTTATATTTAAAGCATATCGAGATCTAAAAATAGACCAATTATGATCATTTAGCAACAAACATTTGAACATTGAAACATTATCCTGTGCGTTAACGAAACGTGTTCCGTGTTGCGCCACATCTGCGCGGAAACAGATGCGAGCTCATTTGATCTCCTACTTTGATGGACTGATTGAAATCTAACTATTTTTGCTGTTTCTAGAAATATAGCTTTTTAGTGAGCAAATCGGTTTACTTTCTTTTTAAAGAGTATTGAATATAACTTTTATTTTTTTATTAACTTTTGTCGTAAAGCAAAGGGAGTAGGGAATTTTTATGTCAATTTTTTTCATGTTTATGCCTTTAGACTTATGTTTTTACCTTACACGTTACCGGGGTGGAACTTACATATTCTTAAAATAGGTCATGTGTAAAGAAAAATCACACATTGTTTGATAAAATATTATATAAGAAAAATAAACGTAAGAAAATATATAATGTAAGTAAATCAAATCCATATTGTAAGAGCAGCGAACTTTGGCTTTATAACTTGTAATACTTTGATACTCTACAATATATTCTAGGAGATGTTTCTCTGAGAATTTCTCACAAAAGCTAACAAGTAACAAGGTAGTTGAAATATTTGCCGATATAGTTAAATAAACGATACTCCACGTAGTACGGCAGCTAAGACGGGAATTCTTGAAGATGTCTCGACCGCAACGGTATTGTTGCCTGAATTTGTTCAGATAAGGTGACCAAGCTGCTGTATTTTCTATAGATGTATTGTTACTACGCTTTAGGATTTAAAATAATGTTAACAACATAACAATTTATCAAAAAATATGATCTACATCATAGATATTGATAAACTTCTGAAAAATATTGCAAACACATATTAAGAAGAAAATAAATCACATTTTAGAAGAACTAATTTTATATTAAAATTTTGGGTTCAATGAAATACTATTTAAAAAAAGTAAAACCCTTAATCAAAAGTCACAACAGATGAACAAACGAAAAGCTCTATAACTTCGAACCGTTGCATTACACTTGAATATGGCCAATGCAACTTGGCCAAAACAGATAACTAACAAGACAAATAATACGTACTCAATAACTTTAAGCCCATTTAATATAAGAAAATGACAGCTCAATAATCGTCAAAACTACATCACCCTAACATAGAAACCTCCATTTTTAATTCTACAAGCTTATGACGTCATAAAGACGAACTGCGGAAGCATCTGGAACTTAGAATATTAGGCATAAAGCGAGGCGTATGCGCGGGATTGCTTCCACGATAGTGTTAATATATGGTAAGTAGGAACACTTGAGAGTATTGCGGAATGAGAAATGAAAGCAAAGTTATTGCTATCTTGTTTACTCTTGAGTGTGAGTAAGTTTTTATTAGAATGTGTTCTGGAATTTGTTGGGACTGCTTCTAAGATTATTTTCTAAGTGTAGAGTCTGTGTATACGTTGTGAATTTGTGACCGATTTTATATAAAGTATTGACACACGAAATTATATTAATTCGATTTGAAAGTACGTAATGTAGTCAAATTCAAAATCAATAACTGCTTCATGAAAATATTTTGGAGAAAAATATATTAAAGGAAAAAACAAAACACCCGAAAACACATTTATAAGCTGATTTTGACATCACCTGACTACAATGAGTACCTACTATGGAGAGTCTGAATCTGTCAAATATACTGCACGAGTACTAATCTGGTGACAATTCACATATTAAATCGGTCTGAAGTGTAATAACTAATACCTTAGGACGGCTCACGCAAACGTTTAATTTGGTCGCCGTTTGTGTGTTTACTGTAGTGATATTTCTAAAACTTAATAGATTATTTAATTAGAAACCAAATAGATTAAATTTGTCCATTCTAAATACCAAATCATGGTATATCTACAAAAGTTTGTTCACCACAATATCGTTCGGGATCTCAGGAATCTATCGTTTGTCCGTAGCCCATTCGAGTGCTTCACTGTTGTTTATTTAAATTGATCAATATTTAGAATTTTCAGCCGTTCTATACTTAGTAATAAAGTTTCAGAAGTTAGAGATATATTTAAAGGTTTACAAAGATCTTAATACTGTAGAAATAAATTAGACAAAGATGTTATTAGTTGTTTTTGGCTTATGTTTTAGAGTATTGACTGGTTTTGATATTACTTTTTACAGGCAAAAAGAACATGTTTTTAATATGTAAATTCTGCCTTAGCTCAATTCATTTGCGGTGATGTTTTTTTCAAGATTGATAATTTTATTTAAAATATATATAGATACGTAAACTGTAACAAATGCAAACGTAATGTACTACAACCTTTTTGTAGTCATAATAGGTTTCATCTAATTTTGGACCCAAATACATTTCGCCAAGTATTTATTTACCTTGGTTGCCATTTAAGAAGAGAAACTACCGACTATCAGGTAATGAAAATAAAATGCCATCTTATTGACAAGGTTATCATACTCATCTATACTAATATTATAAAGCTGAAGAGTTTGTTTGTTTGTTTGTTTGAACGCGCTAATCTCAGGAATTACTGGTCCGATGTGAAAAATTCTTTCAGTGTTAGCCCATGTTGATAGCCCATTTGTCGAGGAAGGCTTTAAGCTATATAACATCACGCTACGGCCATAAGGAGCGGAGTAGCAACGAAAAATGTTACAAAAACGGGCAAAATTATGACCCATTTTCTCTTATGTGACGCAAGCGAAGTTGCGCGGGTCAGCTAGTATAGTTATAGTATCTGAAATACCTAAACACCTAACTATCGATTTACTGTACTAGCTCATAATCCATACCATTGCTGACTATTAGTTAGGATTAGTATTAATACGTTCTACATAAACCTGTACATTAATATTCAATTAATTACATTTATTATCGATATTAGAACATACGGGGATGAAGTTTAATCATACGGATCAATAACCTATTATTATGTTGCAGGTAAAGTGGGAATTTGGATATTTTTGGTAATGTCACTATTTAATACTTTCCAGGCAAGTTCTACTGAGTTATTTTTTTAAATGTTTGTTAAATATTACTGATAGACTTACAAGCGCTTATTATTATGTCGAAACGATAATTAATTCCCGGTTTCTAAGTATATTTAACGATAGTTTATCTATTCAATAGCGTAGTTACTTACTTATACGACGAGGGAAAGTGATTTTGTTGGGAATTAATATCCATTATCCATTCATATGTTTAGCAATGATAACAGAAAAGATAGTGTATAGATAGAGCACTGAAAAAGTAATTAAAGATGAATAATCTTTTGTCTACAATTATCACCACTACGAATGAAATTCCCCAAGCAAGGATCACATAAATAATACACATTAAACCTAAAAGTTCAAAAGTCAAATACACAGTTTTCAAAGCACGTGAAAGAACCAGTCTGAGTTGATAAGAACATTATTAATATACCTTCATAGACAGTTCACTAAATACTTAAACAAAGTCCACTAGAACATAATGACTTGGACTTACTTTCATACCTTTCACCGGCATAAAGGCAAAGTTGGGATATGAACTAACTAGTACAGGCAAAGTTCTCGGAACACGACGCGAGCGAGTCTGGAGAAGTATTTGCGATAGTCTGGCTTCATTTGTTTATTGATTCAAGCTCTACACTCCATTCATACAGTACCTTTGTATTGACATGGCGAAGTGATTAAGAACTACCGACACACACAAGTTTTACAGCCATTTTCAATGTTTTGTTATAAATTACTGATAGATTAAAGAGAATATTATGACAAAACGATCTATTTTAACTAGGTGACCCAGCGAACTTAGTAACGGCTAACAGTCGATCCATTTATATTTTGCAATTTTTTAAGTTTTCTCTCCGTAAGCGCCGTCCTCGTACCTCAAGGAATATTATAGAAAAAGAATTGGTGAAATCGGTTCAGCCAACGCGTGATGGTGTGACCAAGGACCAAATAGGGATTCATTTTAATATACATTATTATTAATGTGTTATTGAAAGAAAGGAGACGATAAATTTGTAAAAAATGCTTGCAAGTAAAAAGGAAAAAAGATATGTTTTGAACATTAATAGAGAGAATAAGATCCTTTTGAGTTAAGACTTTGAGTCTAGAGAAGTATTTGCAATAGTCTGGCTTCATTTGTTTATTGATTTAAGCTCTACACTCCATTCATACAGTACCTTTGTATTGACATGACGAAGTGATTAAAAACGGAATACTCACGGCTTTGTAGGTAAATTTACACTTTTTTAAATTATGTTGTATGGAAAATGATATAGAATATTTTTTTACTCTGTGATTGAGCATATACGGAGCCAGTGAAAACAAATTACGCCTCCGACATGATTTAAGCATTCCTTAAAATATTAATATAAATAGGTAATTGGTACTTTGGTGACAATATTAAGTTTTAAACTAATACAGTTTAGGATAGTAACCTACCAATAAAGATGATTCGCTATGAATTTTTAGTTCAAGAATACAGAATTTTTGCATGACAGCTTTGATTTTGCAAAAATCCCATAGCAACAGTTCGTAGAAACTCTGCATGAAGCCTTTCGAAAATTTTCATTAATATTTCCATTTTACGATATTGGTTTTGGTCCTGGCAATTCGCAGAATCATTAAACCCACAATAGTGCATTGAAATGTTAGTTGGAACGGATGCTTACGTATATTTTTAGGTATCATTGCATTATATTGAACTACAAAGTTATTTAAATTGTAGATATGTTAATAGTATGGGCATGTAGCAGATAAAGACCGTAAAATGTGCCTTTTAATCACATAAATACCTACCAAGTTAAGATAATCAGCTAACAGGCTTGACGTTCTAGATTACACTGGCTGTGCAATCTATGCCAGAACGTCAAGAAATCCAAGATTATAATAACAACAAGTATATACGAATTAAAAATTATATACAAAAGAATTTTTGACACAAAGGATCAGGAATGGTCGAAGTGTCAGCCAGGCATTAACTGGCAGCCCCACCACTAAGATAAGATATACGAATTTACGGTTATTAATTCCCGCTTATATTTCTCGAAATAAACATAGCATTTTACATGCCTCCACTAAATGAGCCTATAACATAAAATATATCTGGTATTTTATCCGAACTCCTAAATTCCATTTATGTCTGCCACATACATTCACAAATCTACGCGAACAGACTCCTAACACGTAAATAAGCGTTACCAATAAAACGATTTAAGAATCGCTCCCGGAAATGTTCCCTAATACAGTCCCTAGATTGAGTTCGACAGAAACCAATAAATGCCGGGAGATTTACTTTAAATAAAAATCTTGTAAAAATTGATGGGGTGGGAATCACTGACAGCGGTGACGGCTGCTACTATTGCCTGCCTGTGGTGGGTTTGATTCCCATCCAGAAAAATAATACTTTAACTGTTCGTCATTTCAATTATTTTTCAGTTCAACCTAAAACTATTCCACTGATGGGTCTCGAACGAGGAAGGGAGAGCTTTAAGTCCACTTCAACACGATTTTTTGTTCATTGACCGTTAGAGCAAATGGTAATTATTTCAATACTTTTTTAAAACTCCCGTTGCACTAGATTAGCACCTAGTACGGAAGCTAATTCGTTTGTAAAAATGAGATTTAGATATAAGATCGATAAGTAAGCAGCAGTTATACTAGTGACGTCGTAAAACAACAATAGTATATAAATGTCGGCATCGGTATTCAATTTAAAGTTTTAAACTATCGTGTAGGTTGATTCAAACATCTTTATGTATTTATTTACTTTACTCATTTTGTATTAAACTTTCTATAATAATGAAAATTCACTTAAAATTTTCAGCATAAACAAAAATTGCAACTGCATAGAAACAGCTCAAATAGTCTTCATCTCAACATGAGCCGTGCATACGTCAGATGCTCGAATGCTGAGATTAATCGTAGTAGCTTGTAACAATCCTCGCATTCCACTCATACGGCGAGCACGAAATGATCATCCGCAATGCTCTGCATGCCTACTGCTAAGATGGGTCAGTTTCAGGGTACGTCATCGTTTATTACGATCCGACGATTACTGCATTCTATATCTTTGTTAAATTTTGTAGTGAAATGAATGATAATTGTTAATTGAACGAATTCGAATCGTGTCTATCAAATCCTTTTTTTCTTGCAGCTCATATAAGAAAGTATAGGTATGTCGTGGCCTTTTCAAATTCGTAGCAAAACGATAGCGCTATTTTTCGCAAGAAAATATTTTTGTAATAATTGTTTTTTTAACTACTGTTTATTTTTTCTACAGGTTTACTGTTACTTTTAAATTTTATTTTACATACTCTAGATAGTAATGATTCAAACAACATTTTTCAGGCGCATTTTTCTTCTGATTGCTTTGCAAAGCTCCGGATTTCTTTTGTGAAATAAAAAAGAGAAATTGGAAAAATCCAATAACGCTTTTAGCTCAATCCAGGCATCAAAATCAAGAACTTATAAGTATAATAATCTATCTCTAAAAACAAAATATTTGCAATTAATAATCGTCATCGAATGATAATAACTTTCGATCTACCAAACACCAAACTAAAGGCGGCAAAGCAGGCCTTAAAGGTTGTACTATTATTAGACTCAAGGCCCACTATTTCAGACTGTCTAGTCCCAAATAAACTCATGGTAAGGTCGGTTCGATCCGGTAGATTTGTGTTCAACAACAAAACTTAATTTACTCGGACTACCTGTTATAGCGATATTTGGATTTGATCAGATCTTGCTGAAGGATTATAATTAGTAAGATCTTAGTTTTTTAGCAGTATATCGTTATTTGAGCGTTAAATGTATTTTTTAATATCTAATAAAAATATATTTTATCTCCTGGCTAAGTTCATGAAAATATTGTATCACTTCCAAAAATGATTCAAGCAAAAAGTTTGCTTTGATAATTTTTAACTATCGAATAAACTCGATAATACTACCTAATGCTTCCTAAGAGTTAAATAAAAGTAGTTAAGTTTAGATGAGTAATCTCTAAATCTTGTTGCCAAAACCAATATAGATTACACAGCCAATAGGAAACCTAAACACTGACCTAAATTACAAATCTGAAAATCCACACGAAGCAGTGGGTGTACCAAAACATATATCTCTATAAGTCGAAGATTATCACGGATTCCATTTGATTGGTTAGAAATTGCTTCAGATATAGACAAATTGTTATTTTGCCTGACTCCGTTGCAAATGATTTGGCAAACAAAAGTGGGATCGTCCAATCCTTTATATAAATACTATTGTTTTCGTTTAGTAAATATTGGTGTACCGTAGGTGATAATGTTTGATATCGGATTGAGGTAAATAGCAGTTAATTGACGCGATAACAAAAACGTGGGCTGGAAGTAAACGTCATTGTTTACTAAAGGAAATATTTTTTTTGATTGAAGATGATATCACGTTCTGCCAATTTTTGGTACATAATGATTATTTTTTTGGATCAAAAAGCTATTTGGATAAATAACGCTCGACAGATTTTCTAAACTTACAGTTTGCTGCACTTACTGCCTTTTAAACTATCAGTAGACTGAAATATTGAAGATAGGTCAACTTTGCGTTTCTGAGCTTTGAAAGGCAGGTTAAAATAAGGTCCAGTTGTTTTAAACTAACATAACAATGATTAAGTAAACGATCTTGGGAATTGGAAGTTAACTGAACTCACTTGAAATAGATCAGCTATATTATTATGACATTTTGATTAACCTCAAAAATTTTAACACTAGATTGATAACTACACAAGAGAGACAATACTGCTACCTCCAAAAGACCAGGAAAAGTAATACATTCCATATATCCGCAAATACTAAGAATCCAATTGAAAACTGCGTCTCAATGATCAGAGATCTCGACAAACATTTGTATCGTCTACGGAACATTTGTTTAGGACGGAAGGTGTAATGCGATCGAGTTGGATAAATGAATACGACTGAAAACCCTTTGTCGTTCGAGGTTCGTTCGAGATCATGTTGACTTACACTTTGATTGTGTGAAACGCGTGAAAATTGACTGCAGAGAAACAATGGTATTATTTTCGTTGAATTATTTTGTTATTGTTTCCGGATGCTGGTGTTACATTCTTCTTAGTAGTTATATTGTTATGTCGTGTAAAACCATCTTCTTTTTTTTTCCCGATTCTCCCGTCTTGTGCTGGGGTCCGCTTCGTGATTTTCTTTTTCCATTTTATCCTATCTTGAACATCACATTCCTCAAGATTGCAAATATTTACTTGAACCCATAATTTGATATAACTAGAAAAATATTTAATGAATGTTTAGTTACTATATTTCACCTAAAGGACAGAGGACCCAGCTATATTAAGAATCGTAGAAAAATCTTGTTTATTAATAAATCAATCTTGAGTTCCAATACATAAAATTTTCATTGAAAATAAGATAGTCTCTACAAAACTATCTGGTAAGTTTTGTAAAATTAACACCAAAAATAAATTTGCTCTTACCAAAAATATATACAATCTGTTGAAACAGTCTAAAAAAAGACCGAAGAAGCCTTCAAGTCTGTGCTTGGAAGTTTTCAGACGGCTAGGTATTAAGTCAGAGTTCCACCCCTCCCCCTCCCCTCGCGATACCGACGGCGTCTTCCCGCTTTGATCCTAGATCGAGTGATAATAGATAATTTTGTGTGACTTTCGGAGAGCAAATGAAATTGGATAGAGCACTAGTTCTTATTATTGTATTAGGTTTTGGGTAAAGGTTACTTTTGTAGATGGATTTTTTGAGATATTTGATAGTATATCGACATTGATCTTCGTTTGAACATATTTATCTATGTAAAAACTAGTATCTATACATCCATAGGTTGATCCTACGATGGACTAGCGGGAATAATCCTGTACAGCACTGCCCTTTCGGGTGACTAATAGTAGTAGTATACAATTTTTGGCTAACATCACTGTGTGTAGTATAAACACTACAAGAACTATTTAGAACCTTATGCCGTTCTCATAGCTCAAAACTGATTTTAGATAATATACGTATACCAACTTATTAAACAACATCGTGAGATACATTCTTTCTTTCAAAAATCAAATCCATCATCAAACAATCATTAAAAAATATAAAACAAAAACAATAAAAAGTACTCGAAAAACACATTACGGATTCACCTCACCGTGCAACTTTTCAGTTGAAGGAACACGAAATAAACTTGAACAAGACGAACGGCAATCCGCTTACCTGAAACAAAAGACATTTCGTTAATTTTCGTACAAGTTGCATCCAAGTTTTGTCCCTAGTACCTGCTGTTATGAAAATTTATTTCAACTTGAACATACAAAAGTATTGAAGTGAATTCTGCTTAATTGTTAGTTATTTTACTCTCAGATAAATTTATTTGGGGAGGATTATAATGATTTGGCGTTAGTGCAGAGCATTACAAATAGAGGTTAATTTTTATTCATAGTTTCAATTCTTCTTTAGTTCTTTGTCTTGTCAAAACATACTGTTAAGGGATTTGGCTATTGTTTTTACAACATGTTGTCTGCATTAGGTCTTCTCTAACTTTGCTTGGAAATAAATCTTAAATTATAACCTAGTAACGTATGTCATCCATAAAGGTATAGTAAGATTTGTATGCTGGACCATTTTAGAAGTATTTTTAAGGATCCCTTCTATTTGCATAATGTTCTTTGTCCTAATATACTTCGGCATAACGATTTTGGCTCAATTTGTTTTGGCATAATAATACTTCGGCATATTTTTTTACTATGGAGGGACACAAATTTTATCGTCATGGAACTTTTAAACCCTATAAACTTTGCATTTTCCAAATATCTAAAAAAATCTTGCCCATATTATTTTACTTTGTTGTTGAACAAAAATGTTTCCATTTTCTCTTTCCTCAACATAAACAAAAAAGCAAACGTCTTGTACATAACATAATGTTGGTCATACATGTATATTCGTCATTATTCCCACTACGTTTAGTTCTGATAGCCGTCTGGAATAACCGCAAGGCTGTTTCAGCAAATATGCCTGCTAAGTTGTATGAGAGAGTTTCGGTATATTTGAAGCAACTCATGGTTTTACTGTTAGTCAGCATTAAGATATAAGCTTATATCAAGACTTACTGTACGGTACATCGCGTTGGTAGTGTATGCGACTAGCGTGCAGAGGTTTCGGGTTCGAATACCACGGCGGGCAAAAAAATATTGTCATTGTAATTACTAAATAACGAAACATTTGAACTCCATTTTCGAACACAAAAATATTTGTACCTCAATTCATCAATATGACTGAACAAAGTTTGATACTTTCTTCCACATATGGTAGGTATAGGCAACATTGCAGTTACATCTGACTCGAAAGTTAAATTTTAAGGTCCGTGGAAGAACAGTCTCGTACACAACTGTATAAGCAACATTACTACAATAATCGTAAAGATTTGAACCCTATCAACGCATTTCTTTACAAACGACAAATCATAACCGTAACCTTTTATGTTTTCACATTACTATCAGAGTCCACAGATCAAACTAAGCATTCCCGCTTTCATATCACTGAGATACCAAGTTGATTTACCGTTTAACACTGGGGCAGGCTAAAATCTGTACATATAAATGGATGTATGTGTCTGTTTGTATGTCACAAACACATTTTTTTTACAATACCTTTTACATAATGTTGTTTCATGATATAAAGACTCAAAAACTCTTTAACTCAAAAAGTTTCTAAAAGTTGAAGTTGAAAAGTATAACTACAAAAAACGGAAACGCGGTATATTTATATTAATCATCATAGACGAGTAAAACCGTAGGGCATAGCAAGTCGTAAATAAATCTTGTCTGAACTATTTCAGTCGCGGTGTCGTACATCAAATGATGTTTGTTTTATTCTTACGAGTGATTTAGAAGGACTATAGGATCAATCTTGAAAGTAATGGTTAATTTTTAAATGATTTATTTTTATTATACTTCGTACTTAACTTTATTATTTATATGGCTATGAAAAGGTACTTATTCTATTCTCAAGCAAAACAAGCATATTTAAGAGGTCTACTAATAATTTATTGTAGTTAATTTGTTATTGTGCTTTGTTGTTTAAGTAATTGTATAAGTCCATACTTAATAAGAATCTACCATAAAAGAGCCTATCATTAAAAACCCCTTATCTATGTATACTTAATAATAATATGATAAATGATTTTGATGAAACTTTTCATAGCGGTACTTTATAACCTGGATTAATACAGGACACTTTATACCCCGGTAAATCTTTAAATGCGGACAAAGTCCTGGGCAGAAGCTAGTAATATAAGTAGGTCAGGGAAAAAGTCTTTTCGCATTATAGTATGTAACTTGTAATAAAATCTCTTTGGCTTCCAGAATCACAAATGAGTACACGGTTCATTAGGTTTCTTTCAATGAGCTCGTGAGGTACCCAAATATTGAGTATTTTATTACAAGTTCATACATACTATAATGCGAAAAAACTTAGTCCCCGATCTAATAGTTAAAGAATTAGTGCAAACAGTAGTCAAGTATGAATTCGTCTCCTTGTACCAAAGCGTCAAAAATGTTCTGTTTAATGGCTTTACAAAAGATGTATTCTATTATTTAAGGCTCAAGTTAACAATATAATAAAACACGGCTCATGAAACAACAAATGAAATATAATTTTCCATTTCTAAGAATATTTCGCTGTCTAAGTGGGATTGACGAGAGTAAAATTAATTAGATTGACACCTACACATTTTCGTACCTTTGTTCTTTATTTCGTTTTAATATCCAGAATATTTCAAATAATATGATATAAAAGAAAAATATATTTTCTGTTGCCATTACTTACCTAAGGCTTGCTACACATACTCGGTTCGGCAATATTTATCAAACAACAAATCCGACTTGACTCACTTGTTCGGCTTGTGCTGATCCTGAGGTGCTGAGGTTTTCCAGTCAAATGAAGTTTTCCCAACTAGGGTTGAAGTCAGACATCTGGCTGGCTGTAAAGACATCAGCCAAATCGCCTTTACAGTATGTATTTGAGAACAACATATAGTTTCGGCTCCATGTAACGGGGAATAAGGTTAAGAACAGAAAGTATTAACGCATATCGTCAAAGACATAATATTATATATTATTTCTTGTTTAATTTGTTCGTATGTCTGAACACGCACAACGGTTTCCTGTGTTCATTGTGAAAACAGTTTTACAACCGCATTAATATCGTAATAGCTAGTTTTATTCGTTTCTCTGTTACTATGTGTCAAAGATATCTGTTATGAGATAATTCTGTATTATATTGGCTGCGGTTGAACTAGATTTGAACGATCTCGTATTGTTTTAAGTAGATGTTAATGTCTTCTTAGACGTAAGATGTCTTTTAGCAGATAGTCTTCAAAATATATCCGAATATTTAGTATTAAATGTCAGACCAAAGTATTTTTACACCTAAGAAGGTATGAAAAAGCCGTCTTTGATGATAATGTCAAAGCAAAGCATCAATTTTGAAAGTTCACGAAGGGTTTTAAAGGATATGTGCATAGAATCTGATTTGTGAATGTTATTACATTTATTTATGTATTAACATGGTAACAAATGATTTACGTTAACACAAAATAAAAGTATTAAACAACAGCAATCTTGACAAATCATGGCAGAATACAAAAGACTTAATATGAAAACGTTTGAACACTTCATTCATAATACATCCATATCAGTGTAGGAAACCTCCATACAAAAACAAGTTCTTCAAAATTTTCACAAGACAATTCTATAAAACGTGAACATTTCTAAGTTATTTACAGTAAAATGTTCATTGTTTCGCATACTAATTTTCTTCACAGTTAAATGAGACTTGTCCTTACAGTTTGTAGACCTCTAATAGCAATTGTTTTAGACGAGCTCCGGGCAAGCAAACGGTAAACGTTTGACGAATAGCCGATTGTTTGTGAGATAACAATCAATTGTTATTGCGTAATATTGCTTGCAAATGTTACAGGAAACAGTAAGACTGTATTATTTATTTTATGGTAGTAGTCAACTTAGTGTCAAAGTTGTTCAAGCCGCCCCGAAAGGTCTTTGGCAAGGCACAACAATGTTATGTTAATTGAAAACAAATGGAACCGTCTTCTAACGTGCCGTCCGAGGCCGATCCGAGTCCGTACGGTCACCCATCCATTGAAAGACCGCACCAAGCCTTGCATAACACACTTTCAGAAAACCGGCGTATGGTTTTATTCACGCAAATGATGTTTAACGATTTTTTAATAATGTATATAGTTCATAACTTTTATCAATACTCTGAATTCATTCTATCTGGCAGTGTCTTTTTACGCAAACGAAATCATATGCAGATCCTAGTTTATTATTCTCGTGTTGACACACCAGATTCCCATTTTGATTGTCCTCTACAATGTAAAACATCAAACAAAACTAAGCTCAGCTCCACATTCACGGCACATAAATCGACGGGAACATACGACAAAGCGCTTAACGACACACTTTATAAACGGTCATTACGCAAAATGTACATTGTACTAAGTGATTTGCGCAAAATGGCTGTGGTTGCTTCGCATAATCGCCGGAAGGACGACGGTCAACTCGCAGAAGGGATGTGCGATTTTCTTTCTTTTTAGAGTTCCGTACCTAAAGGGTAAATCGAGACCATACTATTCAGACTTCGCTGTCTGTCTGTCTGTCACCCGTAGCCAGTTGCGCTTACCGGTCGGTAATCGATCTGTGTTTAACACACAGATCGATTACCGACCAAACCTTGGCGCGGTCATTCCATAGATGGGTGACCGCATAGTGGTATTTGAACTGGGTGTCTCCGTGCTTCGGAGGGTACGTAAAAATTCAATCCCGGATGTTGTTTAAGATAACAGTCGTTAAGCCACGATAAAGGTCTTCCGGCGGCTTGAACAACTTTGACACTAGGTTGGCCACTATAACCATACGATTACTACTAGTAGTAGTACCATTCTATGTTTCATGAACCATGATAGTAAGACAGTAGAAATTTTCATAGATTCTACTTCGTACTTCTGTTGCCGCTATGGTAACAAATACTAAAAAAACCGTAATAAATAAAAATATTTAACGCGGCTACCATACATAAAGCGAATTTAAATTTACGTTTCTTATAAAAAACAGTACTTCTTTTCTTTCTTCTTCTTTGTCGTATGGTTAGTGGTCAACCTAGTGTCAAAGTTGTTCAAGCCGCCCGAGAGGCCTTTGACATGGCTTAAAAACAGTACTGAACAGTTCGTGCGCAACTCCAATACGCACTTGGAAGGTTTTTTTTTACATTTTGGTATGGAATTTTGCGTCGTGTATTTAAAGATATTCTTAAGAAGCCTTTGTTGGTAAATGTTTGGTTAAGTAATTTTTGGGCAAATAAGCTTGAAATATTTCGTTTGAACGCATATGTTTTGTGAATAAGCGGGTTATCTTTTTTATATTTATTCGTAATGATTTCCGGTTATTTTATAAATTCATGGGTATAATAATATATGGGACTATAACTTTAGGTATGTGATAAGTGTTTTAAACCATTTCTTTCTGAATCGTATATTCGTTATACAATTGAAAAAATGTAAATGAATAAAAAGTTTTACCGTTATTACTTCTAATGTAATTTTCCTGCAAATATTCATCGATATTATGAAAACTGAATATTAAAACCAGTACTCAAAAACTTTTAAAAATAACTTTAATTAAGTAGTGTAATATGCAGGCACAATATACAAACCTGCAACCATTTTTTTTACCCATTACTGTCCCACTGCTGGGCAAGGGTCTCCTCCCGTAATGAGGGAGGGTTTAGGCCTTGAGTCCACCAGTCTTGCTACCATATTCCATCTTTTTCTGTAAGTCGGTGTTTGTACTAATATGCATATTACATGTTTCGTTTACACGGCATGTTTGTTTCAGTACGTTTTAACTTGGCTGTTCGCTGACGAGTAATGGTAAAGACAAAAGTGAGAAAGTTCTAAATTTCTACTTAAAAAAAACAACGCTGAGCTATGAGTTGCTGTTGTGTCGCGGAGACTTTTACAAACAACGGACACAAAGCACAACCAGACCCGAAACAATTTTATTTGTGGATTGCAAATAATTATTGTTCCGTGTGGGCATCGAACCCTCCCGACGCAATTACATAAATTACAATTACTTCAAGTAGACACAGCGAATTATTTAACACAAAAATGAATCAAAAATTACATCACACCACATAAGGCGTAACACACTAACGAGTACTGAAAGTAAATATTAACAGTTCGAGTACAAATCTTTGGCTCTATTTGAACTTAAAATCGTCTCGTCTTCTTGTATAATAATAATGTATGGCTTACTTGTGTGAATTATGTTTTTTGTTCAGTGTAATCTGGGGGCACGGAAGTGCCCCCGCAAGTCGAGCAAAAAAAAAGCGGCACGGCCGTAACATCCTTTTCTCGAAGCAATTCGGGCTATTTTTGACACCCCTATAATTTCGTTGTGGATAAAACAAGAAGCCTGGATTTTCAGCAACTAATCAGTCATTGTATAAACACGGTATATTTAAAATTTCAGTCAATTTGAACTAGTAGTTTAAGAATGACAACTTGTTAAAATTTTGAATTTTGTCACTCACTGATTCACTGACTCACTGACTCACTGACTCACCGATCATCAAAAGTCTAAGGTACTTCTAGCAGACTTAGAAGCTTAAAATTTAGAATACAAATAGGGTTTAGTGTCTTAATCATGGGCAAAATTCAATATTTTCTAATTTCGGTCCAGTTTCCTAAATACACCAACTGCAACAATAACTTTGTAATCCCATATAAATGTATAAGATTACAAGGTTACATTTGCAGTTAAAGAATTATTATTACTGTAGAAAATAAAATAAATAGGTGTAAATAGGTACCTACTATATGAGGCATAACGGGAGGTGGGTAAGGGTGTTTAGCCCATGAAACTGAACAACATTCCCATAAGAAAATATGTTGAATTATGAAAAAAAAAACGTCTTTCCATACAAATTGGACTTATGTTCGCTCTACAAAAAGAAGTGAGATGCCATCAAAAACATTCTGTAAAAACCTCAAGTCTCGCCGTAAAAAGTTGTGAGATCTATATAATACCAAGTCGATTAATCTATTTAGTCTCTACTTAAAGGACCTTCTGTCTTAAGTTATTACATATGTTATTATCATGCCAATTTAAAAAAATACCTTTAAAACAAATAGATCGACTTGGTCATTGCAAGAAAACACAAATTCGCCATTATTAACATTTCAGGAGCATTAACTTCTTGTCGTGCTGTGTAGTGTGATACATACTAATAATCAAATCATGCGATGGCCAGGTCGGTCTATTTGTTTTAGAGGTATTTTTTTAAATTGGCATGATAATAACATATGTAATAACTTAAGACAGAAGGTCCTTTAAGTAGAGACTAAATAGATTAATCGACTTGGTATTATATAGATCTCACAACTTTTTACGGCGAGACTTGAGGTTTTTACAGAATGTTTTTGATGGCATATTAGTTAACAGAGAATAGATAATATTATTCGCATTGTTAACAAATCTGCTAATACTCAAACTTTAAGTTACTGGATGAACCATCAGTCCATAAAGAAGATAAGAAACTGGTAGAACCATAACTTAACATACAAAGATTAGAAATGATATAATGAAGTTAATCGGTATTTCTGTTCTACGGTAACCAGACTTCACGCTTAATATGGAATACCCAAATTCATCAATACTACAAAACATAACTTGTTAGACAGGGGCCCCATTTCTAAACATTTTGTAGACATTATTACTGTAAACATAAAATATAGCAACATTCATATTCATATAGTTTATTACTTGTAAGTATAATATGTAATTTTAACCTTATTGTAGTAAATTACGTACTATGTCAAGAAAGTACATTACCTTTTTCTATTTTCTTAAGGTTATTTTGCTTTTCGTTATGAATGTTATGATTTGTTTCTTACCGCTAATAAACACGTAGAAGTTCGTTATGTTTCATTGTTCTACAGAAAAGCGTGTTTTATTTTGGAATACATACATACATGAAAAGACTTGACTATCTCTATGATCTGGGCGGTAGTGAATACGACTGCTGATCATAAGGCCTCAGTTTCGATACCCCGGTCGGGTAAAGTGGTATTAGTACCTATTTTTTAATTTATGCAAGACTATTCTCTATAGTACTCTTTTCTCCTCTCTTTCTCTATCCTGCACCTTCGGGTATATAATAAAAAAGACCAATAACTAAAATGTGTTCTTACTCTTAAGTTAAAAAGTTTATGATAAGCCAGAAATAAATTCCAATATAAGTATAAAATAATAAATAAATTTAACCCATTTATGTCCCATTGCTGGGCAAGGGTCTCCTCCCGTAATGAGGAAGGGGTTAGGCCTTGAGTCCACCACGCTGGCCAAGTGCGGGTTGGGGACTTTGCATGCCCTCAATAATGTATTAAACAAATTTTTAGGCATGCAAGGTTTCCTCACGATGTTTTCCTTCACCGTTGGAGCATGTGATAATTATTTCTAATACACACATAACTTCGAAAAGTCATTGGTGTGTTGCCTCGGGTTTGAACCTGCGACCACTTGCGTGGGAGGTGTCAACTTAAACCACTCGGCTATCACTGCTATCTAATATAAATATGTCAAAATATAAAACGGAATCAAAGGAAAGCAAACTAGCTCTAGTCTTATACCAATAAACCATTTAAGAAAATTATTTCAATATTTTTCGTACCCAAACCACAAGATCCATAACTTGTTCAATACCACCCATCAGCCACAAAGTACCAACATAACGTTACAATGTATTCCATACATTTCGAAACATGAAGGAAAGGCACATAAAAATGCGATGGACTAAGAATGTCATTAGGTCATGTCGGCCGTATGAGTAATTGTCGCAGTAAGGGAGCTTTTACATTGAGCGAATTAGGTAAAATATTGATGTATTGATATTAAATAACTATTGACAATATATTATCATTGAAGTATTTTGATTTCTCTCTCTCATCGTGGTTAGTGGTCAACCTAGTGTCAAAGTTGTTCAAGCCGCCCGAAGGCCTTTGACGTGGTATTTTAGGTATTTTGATATAAAATACATATGATTTAAGTTTATGTTGTAATCCGTTACTGTCTCATTGCTAGCTGACTGCGGGTTGAGGACTTTGCAAATTTTCAATCAATGTATTAAAAAAAATTTAGGCACGCAAAGTTTGATCACGATGTTGGCCTTCACCATTAGAGCAAGTGATAAATATATTTAAATAAGAGAGTTAAGGTAGTTAGTTTAGAAGATTAAAATAAATTATTAAGTTGAACTAATGAATTAATGCAAAAATATTATAATCTATGTATATTAATGTGAAAAATGCCGTAAAGCAGTAAATAAAGTAACAACGGTTGTCAAAAACGAATCACAAATAAAAAGTACTAACGAAATACTCCGATTACATTTAAAATTCAAAACTTGGTAACAAACTAAAAAACTTAGTTCCATCCAAAACTTTCAAGTTTCATAATCCAACAATACGTTTCACAGAAGTTGCGGGTTCCAATGTAACTTCACAATTTCAATCCAAAACTGCACTCACCACAACGGCTACGGTAACGTTTAGAGGAACATTTAAAGTGGGAATATTCATACTGGGAATACTCTCCGTGGGAACGTACAAATTGGGAACATAAGTAGTTGAGTGGAAGCATTCGCCTTGCCACAAAAGGTTGAACATTCAAAACCAATGTAGTGAGGACTGTTCGAAAGTTTTGTGTGTATTAAAAATGATTGTTAGTTTAATCATAAGCTTTGCGATAATTAAAATAATACGTTATTCACTCTAACAATGAAGGAAAACGTCTTGGTGAAAGGTTAACATTCACAAGAGATCTTTGAAACCATTTTAGAGAGATATAAAGACCCCAACGCGCAACAGGTAAACGTGATGAACTCGGGCTTAACTCTCTCATTACAGGTCGAAATCTACGCCTTGCCATAGGCTAACAATAATAAATTTACTTTTTATAACACTGTAGTGGCACCGAAGCACCCAAACCACCAACTGAGACGCGGCTACCATGATCTTTAGACGCCTGCAACTCTAAAGGACATCGCTGATGCGTTGCCAACTGCTTAAAACTTACTACTCCCTTTTTGAAGAACCTATTGAACTTACTCCCATCAGTGTACAGTCCCTTTAACAGCACACCGAGGACACAGCATTTACAGCCAACTGACTTGCAAAGTTTATTACGTGTCAAGCCTTTACCGCCTTTACCGCCCTTACCGCCTTTACCGCCGGCGGTAATTTACTTTTGTCTAACTTGTCGTGTGGGTAAACCTAAATAGGGTAAAACTTGTGATAGTTTGCTATGCGGTGACTGGTTATAATATATCACGTACCTTTAGGGAGTTGGAAGAAACGTTAGTGTTAGTTTTGTATGTAGTCGTAGTGATGGTTAGTGGGTCAATGTTCTAGTAATTTAGGTTTACTGCCTTTTATGTCAGAAATGTTAAGTTTTCTGTTACTACTAGAAGTGAAGCTATAGCGTATAGAACAAAATATTTCGGGCAGAATCTGTAATAATAATAATAATGTCCTATAAAGTAATAATAATGTCCTAAAATTATTTTCTGTTTTCTCGACCCGTATTTTTGTATATTTTACAAGCTACAAACAATTAATATACAATTTAAATTTTATTTTTATTGGTATTTGCAAAGGATATCAATTCAGATCTCAAAACCATCTTAATGTTCTAGAAACGTAAGCAAAATTATATCCAGCAAAACAAGATCAAAAAATTCAATCTAACAAAAACCTCACAACATAAGCGACATTTACGTTGAACATAAAGCTTTTTACGTCGGCATTCAAAAACGCAACGGCAAATCATCCATGTACACGCGCCTTAAGCCCAAAATTACGATACTGTAAGATTTGAATGTAGCCATTCAGTTTAACGTACACGTCGGAGTAACAAATATAACAATGTACTTACGCCTTTATACCATAAATGCTTTCATTCCATTTATCCCAGAGAGTGATATCGTGATATTCCAAAATGTTATTTGCATGACGCTGAATTTTATTAACATCGTGATTTGGAATGTTTTATTTATGTTTTTGTATGTAATTTGCTTTGGATGTGTTGGTTTTTTGTCATGTACTAAATACGCTCTTTCGTTAACTTGTTTGTGTAAAAACCAAACCGAATACCAATTTAAAATGGTTGGTAAGCTTTAGATTGTTCTCGAAATATCCAAGAAAACTAAACATTTTTGAGACTAAAACCTTTTGATCAGCAAACACGTAATTCTTCGCTAATTAAAAAGTAATAGAGATACCGGTCACGGCACAGCAAATGGAAAATCTATTTTCGATACAGGTAAATTATAAAAAATACGTTAGTTTTAGAAAAAAACTACAAATTTCCAACTGCTGAATTTTATCTAAGCTATATGTATATCTTTCTCTATACTATAATATGCCGTCGCGACTCGTTAATGAACCTCAATGGTTACGGTTGGTTAGAACCTACGCAATAACCGTTAGAATCACGAGCGTTTTAGGTTTCTAATACTTTCTAAACCATAAAAAGCAAATATAAATAAATTACCTACATTATTTACATCGATGTTACGTTAAATGATCTTAAAGAAATCTCATTTAAAAGCAATAAACTCTACGTTTTATTTGCAATGTATCTGAGATCAAACGAACAAACTTATACGATCGTACTTAAAACCAATTCTACATCGATCACCTAAATTATTTCTGGCATTCGGGCCTGGAGTAAACACGCTATTAAAATAATGGTTGATTGCTAGCAAGCAACATTATTAATATAAATATATTATTGATGATAAATATTGACGTTTTACGGACTAGATTTTACCCACATGTAATGTTCGCGTGATATAAAATTCTTATTTGTACTTTGGTGCACTACTCTGTTACTTAAATAATATTAAGCTTATCCATACATAACTCTTCCTACCATAGAACACCCTTTGGTACGATCCTTACAAACATTCCTTATTAGTCGTCATTATTTAGTAATAAAAAAGAAAAATAAGTATATTAGTAAGAAAAATAAAAAATATTTCTTACTATTATATTAAATAAATTGATTACATAACTTAGTAAATACTACACAACGTATTGCAACAATCAGCCCTAAACTTCTATCCTAAAAAAATGCAATTTACTTAGGCCAAAACCAACAAGATTTACCAACCCACAGCACTGACAATACAGTCATTTCAAAGCATTGTCCATCTGACAAAACGGTTCTCATCTCATCTATCATTGAAGTCCCGTGACCCGAAAACCTATAAGACCTACCCTGTAAATAACGCTAGCTTCTGCAACATGCATTGTGTTTTCTCAGAACTGGATCGTGCGGACAATTCAGCAAATCTGTTCAAGTTCACCGCATCGGGCTTATCGTTATCTATCATGGTAAGTTTGACTTGCACCTTTTTGTGACAAAAGATTGTGAAGGTAACGGTCTGAAAGATTTTTAGGGCACTTTTAGTGTGGAAATTGTACGCATGTGTCTAAATAAAGCATTATTTTATTTTAAACGGCTTTTGCGATATTGTTTGCGATCTTATGTGCTTACAGGTACAGTTTTTTTAAAATTTAGATCGTTATCAAGGAAGAAACAATAAATAGTCCTTTGGGACCTGAAAGTCAAGTAAATAATCTTACATTTTTCGTTGTAAATATAGAAGTTTAAGTGATAAAACGATAGTAACTAATTTACTGATACATAAGGTTATTATTGCTGATAGAAGATCGAAATATCAAATCAATAAACCCAATAATTATATTATGCAGACCTTCGTCAGACCATCGTTAGTATACGCTAACTAAAATTAAGTTTTCTCGCTTTTAAATAAAGCTAAATTTAGTCAGCTAAATATCTTCGTCGACGGTATAATTTTAAGTAAAATATCTATGAAAGTTAGCAGTACTTTACATAGTAATGAAGCTAGTTAGAAAGGATATCCCTTTCCTTGTAAGTTCCTATAAACTGGGAACCCTTCTGAAAATCCGGTTAATAGAGACAGTCAGCTGCAAATCCCACGGAAACGTATGCAAATTTAACATAAAACAATAAGTCCCTTTTACTCGCTCATAGAGTTGTCATAAGTTTAGTAGGGGGGATATTGTACGGTGGGATTAGGACAAGTAAGATTTCTTTGAAGGAAGTAGGCATAAATTCATGGTATATTATAATAGTGGTTCAAATGTTCGACACCATGGGACTGGTGAGACAAATTCTTTGCTTCTTAACGTCTGATGGTGTTCCATAATTATACAGAACCGATTTTTTTCAAGTCAAAATTCAAATAGTATACGCTCAAAAGGGTGTTCGACATTTCATAAATTTACTAATTTACAGTTAAGATAACGTATTTCATCTATACTAATATTATAAAGCTGAAGAGTTTGTTTGTTTGAACGCGCTAATCTCACGAACTACTGGTCCGATTTGAAAAAATCTTTCAGTGTTAGATAGCCCATTTATCGAGGAAGGCTATAGGCTATATATCATCATGCTACTACCAATTTGAACAGAGTACCAGCGAAAAATGTTACAAAAACGGGGAAAATTTTGACCCATTCTCTCTTATGTGACGCAAGCGAAGTTGCGCGGGTCAACTAGTATTAAATATTCGTTATATGATACTGTTAATTTTTCTTTACCCTCACCTAAACGGTAAAACAAACTTCAATATAGAGATTAAATTAATAACAGCTGTAGATATAAAAAAAAAAGTAATTCAAATAAATCAGCTTTAAAACTAACCTCTCCGGAACTTACCCATACTAATGCCCGGTTTCTGAGTACATTTAGCGGTAGTTTATCTATTCGAAAATCGTTTTTTTATAAGAGTTTAAATGTTATTGAATAGATAAACTAGCGGTAAATGTACCTCAGAAACCGGGGTCAAAGTAAAAAATCCTGCAAATATTCCTCAACTGGTGGCCCCAAGTAGGCGTTCATACCGTGTGTTGTTCAATGTACGTTCTCTGAACAATAAACAGTAACAATGTTCGAACCAGTTACAAGCGACGTCAATAGCTATGAAACTGGAAGATTTATTTCATTCAGTTAAGATATCAAATCCATGATATTTATAATTATAATGGTTTAAATGTTCCTATCACGAAATGACACCATGGGACTAGTGAGACAAATTGTTTGGTTCTTAACGTTAGATGGTGTTATATATACGGAACTGTTTTTTTTAAGTCAAAATATACGAACAGTACAAGTTCAAAAGAAAGTTCGATAATTAATCAATTTACTAATTTACAGTTAAGATTATGTATTTCTTATGTAATATTCGTTTTATGATCCCGGTCCCAGGTCTTTTTGCTCAATCTGGGTAGGTTACCCAGATTGAGCAAAAAGACCTGCAAAACCTCGTCAACTGGTGGCCCCAAGTAGGCGTTCAAACCGTGTGTTGTTCAATGTACGTTCTCTGAACAATAAACAGTAACAATGTTCGAACCAGTTACAAGCGACGTCAATAGCTATGAAACTGGAAGATTTATGAACTATTGCGTAACGGATTTAGAACGTGATGTGTGGAAATTGTGATCGTTTAATTGAATTTTCAGTTGTGAGTTTTGAATTTTGAGTTGGGGACTTGTTGCTTTTGACGGTTTGATAATAACTTGTATAGTTTACATTACTAGTGGACAACAGACATTCTTTGACCAAGCCTAAGAAAACAAACGTAGGTTAACAGAAAAAGTATCGTTTCATTTAAAATAAAACCCCTCAAATTCGGGAGGAGACTTTAGCCAAGCAGTGGGACAGTAATAATATTATGTCATGATAATAGTAGTAATGAAAATAATGGGTTTAAAATTCATCGGATGGAGACGCTCAGCTCAAATGCTGTTATACGATCACCCATTTATACGCTGTCTACGTTAAACCGGTTGTTTATCCACTAGCTCGATTCTTTACTACTATCGACTACCGACAGCCGACCTGTCATCGAGAAATTTTGTATGAAAACTGATCAGCGCCTCTGATGGGTGTCGTAGGAAACATTTTGGCAGAACATTCTAAACGTCAAAATTTCGATACCTAGCCGGTTGTCGGTAGTTGATAGTGATAGAGAATCGAGGTATTGGTTACTAAAGTTAAAGATCAAGTACCAAACGCCTACATGATAGCCTCATTTCATTGATTTTATTAAATTCCATGTTTTAGGAGTTCTCACTTAAGAAATTCTGCTCCTCTTTAGTCCATTGTAAAGTATCGACAACGACCTATAACTTGTACTTACATCTGTAAGAAGCATACTGAACATTCAACCATTTATTAATGGTCATAATAGTCGTTTAAACAGAAACAAACTAGCAGTCGGGTCGTAAGTGGGCATCAATCACGACCATTTTAGATTGCGTTTGATTGATGTTTAGACTACGAATGTAGGTTGTTTGAATTGTACGTATTGTAAGACTTGTTTGTAATAGTATGAGAAACAATGAGTTTAATAGGTAGTACAAAAAACAACCAAGTGGTGTCAGGAGTCTTAAGGTTAGATTAAATTGATTAGAAAACTAGTCAGCTAAGAATCAGGATCAGCGTAACCTGCAGTAAAACCTGGATAGACTAAATTTACTTGATTGTTGATTCCAGAATATGAATCATTATGGTAGATCGGATAGACGTTCTAGAGCACAAAACGCACACGGAACATCGGGAGACCTATGGCAAGATGGGTCGATGCTATAGTTAAGTTTATTTAGAAGACCTGGAAAATATATACAGGCGTAAACGACTATAACTTAAGCCCTACATTATAGAGATCCTAATGATAACGGCAATTAAACAAAACATTTAAGTTATTTAAGAAATCTAACATAATCCAGGCATCAAACATGAGTATCTGACATCAACAGAGTAAAATCATTAAAGCAAAAACCAGTACAACAACACAGCCGTCGAATCGACGTGCTTGGTGTTAATGAAGATAATTCGCACTCTGGCTATCGTGTGTTTCATACATATTCAGTAGCAGAGAGAAACCAAGTCACATCATGGAAATAGCATTTGAGATTTTAGAAAGGTTTGCAAACATGACTTTTATATAGTTAGCTTAAGTTAACTCTACATTGGAATTGAGTATTGTTGATTATTTGCTAGAAAAAAGATGTGATAATGTTTAGGATACCTTAATTCTGAGAACTGAAAAAAAAATGTTGAACTAAAAATACTTATTTTATAGAGTCATTTTAGTCGTTTCTGATATAAAAACAAGCACAGTTCAACATTTCATAAAATTAAACCTTTTTCTCACAGGTTGAGGCAAAAACCAAAGAACGCCACTTGCTATGTTCTCCAGAAGTCACAACCCTCTTTGTTTCATTCACATTCATACGTGTTATCATACACTGGACCTGTAAAATGATAATGCATCACCAAATACCTTTTAAAACGTAATAAACGCTCCTAAACCCTAACAATAAATATTAACAGCCTATTCGACTAAAACACGCATTTCATGGCAAACAAAAATAACTCATAAACGCACTCAGCAATTAATCCTACACTTCCTGTTCGGGTAACTCGTTAAATATAATTGTAAAACCGACCGATTTCGCGGAAAAGCCTTACGTACTAAATATTTAGTAGAACATGTGCTCAACTTTTAATGAAACATTCAAACATCGTTAAAACGTTATATCCGAAACTTCGAAACACAACTTAAATAGCACAGCATTTTCAGCGAAAATAAGTATGCAAACAACCACTTTATATTGATCTCAATAACCAATCTGTTGTCGAAAGGATTGTTCGAAATATGAATGGAATGAGAGATCAAGTTATGCTGGTATGTTTTCTTGAAGACTTTAATGAACTAATTTGTCTTGGGTCTAATGGACCCAAATCTGGTTTTAGATGCCAAATGGTGCTTGTATAATAGAGTATATTATGCTAAACGTGAGCGGTGTTGAAAATATGGAACATTTCCTGGATCCAAGTGATTATAAAATCCGTCGAATTGGTCATAAAGCACAACAGCAACAAACTACTTAGCACTGAGCACTTACAGAGAAAAATAAAAATATACACCGAGCGCTTTGTGTAGAAAAATAAAATACGAAAAAAATCCTTTTCAATTTACATCACAAATGTAAAAAAACCAAGTTGGCGACGATTTCAGCAGACATTAGAACATCTATCTCTTGAACCGTAACATTTTGTTTGCGGGAAAAAAAACGCAGCGGGAATGGAGCAACCGTCCTCATTAACCTGCCAGAGGAGGGCAAGCTCTTCAATGAGTGGGAGGGAAGAGGGAAGGAGGGGAAAATATGACGCTAACCAACTCCGTTGGATTGTTTTTGTGTGCGCTTTTGAACGACTTGAAATGTTTCAAGTTGTTGAGTGGATAGTTAAAGGTGTTTGGGGACTAATTAATAGTTGTTCTTGAACTAGAAACTTTCTTGAATGAGTGCTGAACTATTAAAAAAAATCGAAAACCATTAACCTAATTAAAGTCCCATAACCTCGTGGTAAATGAATATTTTCAAAAACGAAACCCGATAAGTACACTTCAATTCGAAAAACCCCATAAAACACTACTCTAATTATATAAGTCTTAAGTATTTAAATAAGCATTTAAAACTAACGACCGCATAAACTATGAGACATAAAACGTGCTAGAAAATTCGTCGCCTAGTTGAAAATTGCACGTGGAAAATTCTAGAAATAAAATCAGGCTCGTTAACTGGAGGCATTGGAGCGACAACTAACGCATTGAATGGTCTCTTAGGGCCGGTTCAGTGTGGACTGTGAGGGGAACTTGGCGTAGACGTGGAAGTCAAAGGATATTGGGAGCCGGTTACACTTTTTGTAGGTCTTGCTTTTGTTTGGAAGAAATGGTTCCAAGATTTTGAAGGTATCTTTTGAGTCTTTGAACTGTATAGAGTTTTATAGAACTAAACATGACATCTACTGTTTTTTTATCAATTAACAATTTTGACAGGTAAACAATAAGAAAAAATAAAATAGAATTAACGAATAAATAATATTATCTAAGAAACACGACAATCAATTTTTGTAGCCGACCAAATAAAGTTGATACTTGATTGCACAAGAAGGGCTTTACCTGCACAATAATAACATCGCGTATGTGGGAATAATAGTTTGAATCTTTTAGATCAAAATCCAGTCACATAAAGACCAGTAATAATATAGACTTACTTCACTTTAACAACCGGCGAAATTATTCAACAAAGTTTTTAGCTTGTACCACAACTAAAAGGACTTCCACGTAAATCATTATGCGAGGAAACGCCAAGCGTCTTAATGAATCAAAATTTACGCGCATTTAAATCTACTCAGTGCTTTAACAACCAAATCTTAGGCGGATTCCTGTGCTTTTGACGAAAAAAATATGAAAAACTGACTAAAATGACGTCAAGATATTCCAGAAAAAGATTTGAACTCCTAGTTGGAGAATGCGTAAAAAATGGAATAGTTTTTTAGAATTTTGCTTTCACGGCTAGTTGTAAAAATTTTGTGGACAATGTCGAAAACCCCAGGTGAAACAAGCCTATATTATTTTTTTTTATCTAGCCTATTTCTGTGTCCCACTGCTGAGCAAAGGCCTCTCCCCTAGACTTCCAGTCCCCTCGGTCGCTTGCTGCTTCAATAATTATAATCACAATTAAATGAAAGTAACCGTGGGAATCATTTAAATTAGTATTACAATGTAGGTACGTACTCGTACATTTCATACATTTAGACCATATTTCAGGTCTACAACACAAACCTACAAGTATGACCTAAAACAATCCCAAACAACAAGTTTTCATTAAGCACAAACCTTCGTGACAGAACTCATTTTGTCACCTACTAAATTTCAACAAAGGCAACAGTTTTTACAATGTAAAATTTAACTGAACATGTTACGTGTTCGTTTGCGAGTAAAAACACCCTTGGGGTAAAAGTCGACCTTGGAAAAAAGCCATATGACTTTTTTAAGAACTTAAGGCCCATGGGATGTTTGTGCCAGCGTTTCAAAAATTTATCGAAGTTTATTTTTGTGCTGCATAGTTTTTTTTTGTTTGTGTAGTAACCTTTAGAGAATAGTTTTATGAACTACTTTAATTTCTAGTAATATTCTACAACAATTAAAAATATGTTGTTTTGGGTTCTGAAAGTTTTTTATTTTAGCTGTTTCAGACAGTTTACACCAGCCTTTCTAATAAAGTAGATATGTTAAAAAAAATATTACATTATTATTCGATACATTTAATACAAGATAAAAAGTAAACGAATCATACACAATAATTATGAATATTATCTCTGATTCTAATATTTTATTTCTATAACTCATTAAAACAGCACACTAAACTATTACCTACATCAATTTACTATGATTTATCCAAAAAACACAAGACTTCGGCGAAAAAATGTATTTTTATTGCCAAAACAGCGATCGCAATGAAAATATTTCATAAACTCGTAATAAACTGTCACGCATCTGATTTAGCATTCACATAGAGTACAGTCACGCGCAAGAATATGTATTAACTTACCTATTCCAACAAACTTTTATTTAAGAACATAGCAACATAGTTACAACAATAATTTAAAGGTTATTATTAAATAAGTTATGTCAGATTATTAAATAAATTGATTATCTATCTGGTCTCTGTCCACCACCTATAAAGAAAGCGAGATCATATGTATTGATTTCAGGTTATTTCGGATCCGCGGGTCTGTATGACAATATATTATTATTATGTGTAGAAAATAAGTTTGTAGAGATCATTGTGAGTATAGCCTTTGCCTACCCCGACGGGAAAATAGACTGATCTATTGTATTAATGCTCTGAAATAAGGTATATTGTAATCTAAAATATATTTTTTTCCTTTTTCTTTGACAAAAGTGACATTGAAAACACAAACCATATATTTTTGCTGTCAACTGTACAACCTAATAAAAAGAAAACAAAAATGTTATCTATTTCGAAAGTTTATAACATCTGGGAGGTAGACGTAGCCAGCACTTTTTGAACTACGCTATGAAGTTATTGTTTGGAAAACAAACATACATCGGAGAGATTGGCCAGTTTATTGAATTTATTTAGTTCCCCTGACATTCATTGTATGGAGATATGTATGGACTGTGTGGAAAGTTTTATTTCTAAAATGCATAGTAGGAAATCGATTTGTGAAGTTAAATATGTTGAAATTTTGTAGAATAAAGGTATGACGGTGATGAAATCGGTCATAGTGCGTAGTCATTTGGCGACAAAGGAAATTAAGGAATAACAAAGGAATCCCAATGATGACGGTTTCGTATGGCAGAGTTTTAATAAAGGTGTGATCTTTAATGCCGAGAGCAAAAGTGATTGGCGATAATACTAACAAGATTTTTAATCATGGCACAGATAAAACTCGGTTCGATTAGTTTAGAAAAATATTCGATTTGTTATTTATAGACGTTGTTAGTATTGATATTTATATTTATGTTGCTCGTTTCACAGCTTATGTGTAACATAGGGTAAATGTAGCATCAATAAATCTATAAAAAATATCAAACCTCCAATTTAAAGAAAAACTATCAGACGATAAACATTAAGAAGCGGTGACGACCGGGTATGAAAAATATAGAGATATCTAGAAATTAGTTCTATTACAGTTAACAATAAGTCAAGATTTAAAAATAATAAATTAATAAACAGTTGGAAATTAAATATTTAATAAAAAAATTATACCTATAGTTTTCAAGCAGTATTAGGAATACTTGTTCCTTTAAAGGCTTCTAAGATCTGGCCGAACGCCAGTTTGGAGACTTAACACACATTTAACTCTTAAGAACCTCTTTTTACAGTATTTGAACTAACAATTTAAAAACACTGTAACAACTACCTGTATGCAACAGTCACAAGTTCGATTACCGAGTAGGACAAAGTATTGTGTTTATAAAGTTACCGTAGGCACTTGCTTATTTAACAAAAGGCAGGTGGCGAATTTCAGTTTTCGTTTGGCATATTCTCAATTTGGAAACACAAACTGAGTCTGTAGACCTTATTATGTGGGGACCAACAAAAGAACTGTCAAAATTTGTATGTATATGTTACTGTAAAAGCCCGAACGGTGGTAAATCCTAAGATTTTCCGGTATAACCTAAGATTTACCATTTCTCAATGGTAAAAGTCCGAACAATTCTTTTTTTTTCGAACTTTTACTTCTATTCACTTGTGTGATGTCGAGATGACGCCGGAGCACCGCTTCGCGGGGCTCCTCCAACTGGGTGGTTTAAAAAAAATAACCACGAAGGCTACGGTGGGTTCTAACCTAACCTACCCATAGTTATAAAGAAGGAGTTTTTTATATATTGTAACATAGTTTTTAAACTCCGGCTTGCTCGGTCTTTTACCATTGAGAGTTGGTAAATCTTAGGTTTTACCGGAAAATCTTAGGATTTACCACAGTTCGGGCTTTTACAGTAACATACATATATACTACAAAAAAAGTGACGCATCATATAAAAGGTGCATCCCATAATCTGTGTTCTATGTTTACAGTCATATATTATTAACCGGGAACAGTCACAAGTTCGATAACCGAGTAGGACAAAATATTGTGTTTATTAAATTGACGTTGACACATTTTTTTATAACAGCCAGATGGAATTTTCCAGTTTCCAGTAACAGGCTCACTATTCTTACATGGACCCAAGAAAACTTGGCTGTATATCATATGCCTTCGCCTCACTTTCGTGACGTCATAATAACAATAATAAAAAGGTGCCACGTCTAATAAAAGATGCATTTCATAAACTATTTTATATGTTGCTATAGTTGTAACCGTATATGTTTATGAGGTTTATACCAAACTCTACATATCGATTTTATTCATACCCAAGTGTTATAATCCGGCAGGGGTGTCACTGTCGAGCGCGAAATATTTTAAATGTTATTCTTGAAGTTTTATTAAGGGATGTTTGTTGTGACATAAGATTGGCTATACCCTTCCACTGTTGTAGTTTTGAAGTATGTCGAACAGTCAAAAATATTTTCTTAAATTAATCAACTTGTGCCAAGTTGTGCCGGTTTTTTTTAAGTATTTTAGAGGGTATAGTAATATTTTCTTCTAGCTCTTTTTCATTGCATCCGATGGAGTGCATTCACACAAATTTTATTAGTGAAACTTACAATAAGATCCTGTTGCATTTGTCGTCAGTTTAACATGAATAAAGCACGGTTTTCCTATACACAATCATAAGACTAACACCATCAACCATAGGTATGATATAGCTCAAAAAATGCTTCAAATAAAAAATCCAAAGATACAGTTGCCATGGCAACCGATTTTGCTCGAACCCATTTGAACGTGAAAACGAGAAATACACGCGTTTTGTCTAAACGGTTTTATTTTCAAAGTCATCGATACTGTAAATGTTCACGATACATCGTTTCTCGCCCACGAAATAAACTTCGCGAAATACGATGAAATTATCGAGTGTGTTTGGCTCAAACCCAATCGGTAATTCTGCTATTGATTCGATTGCATTAATACTTATTTGGAAATACACGGGGAGGATTAAATTCGATAATTTTTTGATTACATTTTATCGAAATATATTTTCCGTTGTCGACTCTAGCCGTATATATTTTTTTAATAAGTCAACTCCCGCACTCAAAATTTATCTTGTGTCGCGGGGTCTTATACAAACAACGGACTTAAAGTACAACCAGACACGAAACAATTATTTTATGGATCGCGGACAAATAATTGTTCCAAGTGAGAATCGAACCCACGACCTCCCGTCACAATGGTAGCGGCAAGGTGACCTTAACCACTGCGCATTGTTGTGATACGTTTTCATAATCATATTAAATTGAATTTTAAAAACAGGAATACGAAGAGTTACGTGGTGAGGCTTTTGCCCAGCAGTGGGATGACGTAATCTATCAGTGGTTTCAACGTTAATGTAATAGGTCGATTATTGATTGGTCGGTTGGTGGAAATGACACTTAATTGCGAATTTACGGCTCATTAATTTAAATTAATTAGTTTAATGTTGTGTTGAACAAATACCAATATTGGTATAATTAATCTGCGCTAGTTTTGATAGGGATAACCAAATAAGAAACATACGTTCTTAAATTGGGACTAATTTTATTTGACTTTTTTGATAAATTAAGACGTTTTTTTAGGAATAAATCTAAACCAACACTAAAACACAAACCCAAATAAATCCAAAATTATCAACAAATTATTTTGTGCTCGAAATTTTCAAATTGATGCAAACGGACTTCTTATTCAATATCTTTTGCCAACTAACGGTTTAACAAACCTAACATTGCACCAAGAGACATTTACTCTTTGCCATCAATTTACGATATAACAAACCTTACATTGTACTTAAGATATAACGAAACTATATGTTACTAATTACATCAAACAGTTTTTAATTAAAATATTGCAATATTCTATGAAATTTCCACCCCTACCAGCCCTGGCACGTAATACTCAGCTGAATTACTCCCCCCAGCCTACCCTGTTTCCAACTGGTTCGGAAAAATATGTGCACACATGAGCCTCATACAAGTTTCCACTGAAGGAATGTGTTCGATGTACAGAAAGCATTTCGCTCAATGCGAAACTCAATATCAAAGAGAAAACGCGCGAATATAACTTGCGAAAAAATAAAAAAGTTTTACTGGGGATTTTTTTTTGGAATTTTGTATTTCTGTATATGTTTGATTGGATGTTACGGGAACGGGCAATCATTTTTACTCTTTCATGGTAATATAATAGTATAATTATACAATTTTTTAATGAAAAAAAAGGTTGGTCAACAATGGTACGTTCGCTACATTAAGAATAAAAACAATAACATTATTTTTCTGAAGTCTATTTATAAATATGATATTGCCTTTCGTTACGGATTTTCGAAGAAAATTTATGTAGAACATGGAAATCTATTAGTATTTCCGAGAACAACACATTTTACCAGCATATATACACATTTTCGTTCAAAAAGTTAAGTTAATTCTTATTAATTTCATCAACTATTTTGTTGATTAAGCGAAAATAATGTTATTTACGACTGAAATAATAAATGGCTTCATAGCCAATTTCGGCTTTTAATACAACTATCACGTATTGCCAATATCGGCTAAATGGCGTATATTTGCAAATCGTTCACAATGCTCGAATGTGGAATCAATGTTCAATTGGCATAATATTTGAATATTTCTGTAATTAGGCAGTGTTTGTTTTATTGCTGATATAGACTAGTATTACGAACAATCAAAATAACTGAATAAATGAAAACTATGCTTTGTAGTTTATTTATTTACATATACAGAACAGTTGGGATAATATAATCACAAGTTTGCAGAAAAATCATCTTTTAAACTCAAAAAAATTTACCAGTTTTCCTAGTGATGTCTGTACTAGTTAACCCTGATTTCGCTAGCAAGATATTATATCACATCATGCTCAGGAAAAGCGTTTTTGTCTCTACTGCCAAAAATAAAAGAAAATAATAATTCAAGTCATTTATAATATCTTTACAAGGCTTAAAATAATATTTCCCTATTTTAAGTATAAATAACTAAGCCGACGCCCGTCAGCTTACACGGCCTAATGCACACATTTAATTCATACTTAAATCCTGCAACTAACCGTTTCTGAAATACATTTTTCAACTTCACTATAAAAATGTCGCTCCCTGCGTTTTTCATATTCTAGTTGAAATGTTAATGTAGCTCTGTCATTACTAATCCCACAAGCGATTTTCAACCATAATTTTTATACTCTAAAGTCGAAATTACGACAGCAAAAGTGAGGTAAAACTTATCAAATATGAGAATTTCTGTTCTGTCGACAAAGCGTCAAGAAGCGGTGAGTATGATTTTGTAAGGAAAAGATATGATCCCACGGTTTTGTATGAAGATCGAACATATTTATTTGGTGTATAAGAAAATATACATGACTTAAATTCGTTGGCGAAGACATATATCACGACTAAAGAGGCTATTAGGAAACACCTGTAATTGGATTCCTTACAAATGAAATTATTTTTTTAACTCTGGTCAAAAATATTTTACAGTTAACCGTAGGCCTAAAGTCATAAAGCGTTTTATGAGTATTTTATTTTTTGTATTTCAAATACGTTTATATGAAAGACAGTATTATTAATAGTTTTACTGCTGTCGTAACGTTAACCACAGAAATTATAACACGGTAATTTTACGGTAAACTGCTTACAAAAACAAACCTTCCAGTTCCTATAATAACACACTACTATTATAAAACGTTCTAATACTGCGTCCTATATACGTCCTAGACCCATGTTAAAATATCAATAAAATCAAATTACTCCGTAAACGTCTAAAAGGTCATTGAACTTTAAGAAGTCCTAAATTTCAAACACCAAGTACATTTATAGAGACTTATGATTTTCATAGTCAATATTATAAGTACTTTAAAGGTCTTAAAGCCATGTCCCAATCATTCAGCCAGTTCAATATCCGTATCTGCAATTCTCCGAAGCATAAAACTCGATTTAGGTTCAAAGAAGCCATTGGATAATCCACTTTATTCTTAGATGTTGGAAATTTTATGAATAAAATATGGATTCGTGTGTCTTTTTCCTTATGCATAGTTAGAGATTAACTTAGTGACAAAGTCGATGGAGTATGATAATATGAAAAATTCAATTAGGTAAAAAATGCTTCATTACGAGACCACTGTATTGGTGCTGAAATATTGATTTATGTCGATTATTTAACGCTTTTTTACTTTTCTATCTGTGCTAAGGTGACCTTCTGAATGAATGAGCGGTGAGACCTTATGTCCACTAAGCTTCTACACTTACTTCCCTATAATTTCTTAAATATATCAAATATGATAAAGAAACATTTTACCAACTCATTCAAAATAAAATCTTATACTAGTTTCTAGTTTGGCAGAATTAGTGTAAAACATTGAAACGCTTGTAATAACTGTACAGTAATTCAAACTTGAACTATGCAATGAATTTCAAACTTGCATACAGAATTCCTAGTACAACCAAACACCAAAAACAATCCGCTCAAAGCGGAACATCTTCAACAAATTCAAATATCAAGCAACAACTATCAGCAGAGAGAGGGATCAAGATATAGGTACTGTAGCACCTAAACTTTTGTTACAATTAACGATGTTAGAGGCGAGACGCGTCGAGAACTCGCTGGAGCAATGTAAACAAACTCTAAACAATCTTAGACAAGATTGCTGGGAAGTTGGCAAACTAAATTAGACAGGCACTCGTAATTTAGGCAAGTTTTTTGCATACGCACCTGAATATTCTGTGATGTATTGTTCAGGTTATTTGAAGGGACATGTCGAAAAAATATGCGCCATTATTTATAATCACGATAAAAGAAATGATCACCAATGTGATATTTGAATTGATGCGCTATAAATACAAGAGACAGTGATTTCAAGATTAGGTTTCGGTAAAATGTTATATTATAGATTTTCAAAGATAATCGAAATGTCGTATTGTCAAGTAATATATTGCAAAGATAAGATTTTTTTAAATGTAAATACCCGTATTAGTAACTATAGTTTTCAAATAATTGTATAGAAATTTGAGCAACTTTAAAAAAACACTTGCGTACCGAAAAAACAACGAACAAACTGGCTGCCTATTCACCTTCTTTAATATCACAATCTCGACACACGGTTCTAGCCACACAATCAAGCTATATTAGCTCAGTCAAGGTAAATGTGAACTAAGATTGAGACATAACGCCACTATGCAGTTCTGATTGGCTCAAGTCAAGTGCTACAGGTAGCAGTTTAAGCTTCTGACTTCTAACGAAAGTTATGCAGAATATTTCAGACTAGAATGCAATTTGAAAAGGACGTATTTCACGCTGTAAAGACATAAGACGTGGGCCTTTTTGAAATTGAGTATTCACATCGGCATTTTAAATTCGTAGTTTATAAAATTTTTGATGTTGACTACCTTTATGATGTGGTCAGAAGTGTATCCAGCTGCTGATCACAAGGGTTCGATTCCGATTCCCGGATCGGGAAACATGCTATTGATTTTCTTATTTGTATTAGAATATATCAATAGTGTCCCGGAGTTTGGTAAAGTTCATGGTATATGGCAATACGCTTGCCCCGTATTACATCAAACTAACACTGTCAATAGCGAAACGCGGGAGTATTTCATACACTTCTGCCTACAGTTTTAAGTATAACAAACGCGGTATTATGTTTGTATGTATCTTATATTAACTCCCAAGGCCTGCATGTAATGATTTTTTCCGTTTTATATAGACCATTTATTTCCATGTTAACCCCAGTTACATAAAACTTGGAGAATCTTCATTCACTGTAGCCGTAGCTGTCAGTGTTTTATAGCCGTTGTTTAATAGGGTTGCGAGACTGGCTAGAAATTCAGTCTTACTACTTCGTGGGTGGTTTCTTAGAATTTATATTTGTTTTGTTTGATTACTTTTATATTCACGGTCTTGGTCAGTCACGTTTACAATTTAATTTGAAGTAAAATTTGCAAGTAGGTACATGTCTATAAGACATAACAAAACGTCTTAAATTTAATTTAGCTAAAGGTCTTTGAACAAATTTATAGTTACGTATCAAGCCTTATTCAAAATTTGAGGCGTCATTCCTTTTACATTGGTATGTTTAAAGTTTCAGCGCAGGTTACACTGGCCATGGCTGCAAGCTGACAAGGCAGCATATAAGGAGCAACAACTAAAACCTCACATCAATGCATACATATCGTTTCTTCGCCGGCAGCATCAAAATCATTTCATAAAATATACCAAATACAAAAGTATCAAAATGACAAAGCCTAGTAAATCACACCACTCGTATTCAAGCTCCATTAACAAAGCTACCACAAAATAGATAAATAATAACAACTTAGCAACAAGCAATATTACGACACCCGAGCGTGTTGCTGGCCACAACCCTAGCAACTTTACATCTCAATTTAACTTGGTCTTGTGTGCACTAACTATTAATGATACTCGGGGCCGTGCTAAAGACGTTATATTTTATGTCACACCATACGTTAAACGAATCGATTTCGTATGCATCTCGAGTATTTGTTATGTCTTTTTCATGGATATTTTCACAGGTGATGTGTTTGGAAATTGGTTTTACAATGAATTTCTTACGAGCTTCTGTTAGTTTCAGAGTCATAAGTTCATTCATCATGTTCATTTGTACAGTATTACTATGAAGATAAATATAGGTATAGAAAAGATATAGAATATTTAAAGTCAGTGTATTTCGGTGCACTGTTGTTATTATCATGTCCTACTCAATAAAATGAGTTATCAAACTTCCGTCTACGAATTATACAATAACATTAATCTGTTTCTTAAAATCAGCTTATATTTAAGAGCGCATTCTCGCCGTTAAACTAATAAGTTTGGCGAGTATAACATTGTTAATAGATTAAGGTAAATTGTAAAAGTACAATAAATAAATAAATTTGCTATCGCAATAATAATATGGACGATTAAATAATAAATCGTATCCGAAATATTCACGATATTTATTGGTAGGTACTATAATTAGTCAAATTGCTTGTCAAATTATAACCTGTTCAAAACATTACCGTCGATATTTACAAAATATTCATCATCAAAGTGTGTGCGAAGTTTTACATTTTCAAAACACAACCCATCATATTGGTCAGTAACAGTCATAACATTTCATGCGTTGAGAGTCGGCCAATTAATATAATTTCACATTTTAATTCAACTCATTCATTATGGAAACACACTTTAGTTTCATCAAAATTGTTTTAAATTAAAATATTGTCTGTTTTCATTTGATACGGTTGTGTGGTTTCTGGTTTAAACATGTCGGAGTTAATAAAAATATCATTTTTATATATGTTTAATACTTGGAACTATAGATTAGCAAAGGTTCGTATTACTACCGTGACTTTAAAAGCGATGGTTTCGGATAAAAATAAATCTATACTAATACTTTCAATATGTTTCTCTTTCACGTCGTTTTATAAAAGAATCTATTTAGTTTACAACTTCTTTTATAGTAAGAATAAATCAATCAAAAGAGTTGCTTTTCAATCAACACTACAAATTCGATTACCAGTCGGTCGTTGACCTTGCTCTAAAGTGTGTGGTCGGGACCTGAATTTCAATATTAAACATTAAATCGTTCAGTCCCCTGTTATTGAAAATATAGAAGTTTTTAATGTTCCATTAAAACTTTGCCGTGTGTTTTGTGGAACTAAATATTGTACAGCACAGGACCCGTATTGTTTAATCCACAACTTTGTTCAATGACTTCGATAAACCGCAGTTTTTATTTTTTTAGCGTTGCATTTAGGTAAAATCTATGAGTGTTTACAACTTTTGCCTTGATAATCACAATTAGGGTATTTTAATACGGGTAAAACAAAAGGTTTTGTCATCATATTGTTATCATATTTGTTTGCATTTATATCATTATTTAAACGAAGTTGTCCAAAACCCGCATTTATAAATTTATATTAGTAGTTTTACAAATTCTAAATGTTCCCGAATCATATTCGTGTATATTGACACTAAATAAGCAAAATAAACAACCAAACCCACCGATGTTTGTCATTTAAATTCCAACAAACAGTAATAAATACATTATTACGTACACTTATCATAACTTTCCTTCAACAGTACGTAAAATTTCAGGAGCGAACGCCTCCGCGATTTCTATTTAATGCATTGCATACGTAATATGCAGGCAGTTAGTTGCACACAACGAACGGAAACGAGCCGCTGCCAAATTTCCCCGATTCTCATAATCTAAGAACTGTTCCGCTCTTTATTCGGCCCTCATTCATTTCTATTTGCACTCCGGTCTATATAGATGATAATTCAGCATCGACGGCCTCATACCACAGTATCTCTATTGTTTTGTAGACACCACCCCGTCGTGGTATTTGTTCAAACGTTCTCGACAATCGTTGATCGTTTTTGCTACGTCGCTGTTTGCATTAGAGCCTCATTGTTAAGCCTCACCCCCCTCCCCTTCATGCCCGGTATTACGTGTTGAACACGATTGTCGGGTTTTTTGTCACGCTCGCACTTGTTGAGCTTCCGATAGATAAGGGAGACGAAAGATTTGTGTGAATTGAAATTTTTGAATCGAAGAAATTGTGACACGGTCGCGATGGAAAATGCTTTCGAGAAAATGCTTTAAGACGATGTGATTGGAACTACAGCTGTTGAGGAAAATTCGCTTGAATCGGTTTCCATTCATTGAGTGAAAAGTGAGCCAAGTCTAGATATTGATAGACTTGTTATAAGTAGTAGCTTTCAGTAGTTCAAGGTATAGAAGTTGCAGATATAATTTATTTGAACAAATATCCGGGACACGTGTAAACAAATTTGCAGATCAAAATACGGTTTAGTAAATATCCTTCAATTTGTAAATTCTTTAGTGTTCTGTCTGCATGTAAATTATTTGGACTGCATCATTAACAACATTTATAACCGGTGCTATAAACAGACATAAAGCAGATACTCATTGAAGAGATCGGTGCATCAAATGAACGAATATTAATGTTTGGATCAATGCTTTAGCTTTGGGCGAAGTGCCAATTGGGTGAACGGGAGTTTGAAGAGGATCTTCTTTGCCGGATCCGTTGGAGATGACGCCGGTTGCCGAGTGGCTGCAGGTGGATGGGGATATATCGAGTGTCAAACGTACAGGTGATTGACAGTTAAATTGTTCGACTTTGAACCTATTGAATTCTGAGGAGCCATTATTTCCAAAAGAACTGTTTATTTTTGTTTTCAATGAAATTGTGAGTATACTTAAACATTTGTCAAGTTGTCTTCCAAAAGTATTTAATATTATAATTCTAAAAATGTCGCAATAACAATTATATTTATAATCGTTTGCAATAACCATCAATTTTAATTACCGATTAGTTACTCAAATAAATTTCAATTATCTACCAATTTACGATCAGCTATCTGAAAAACATGATATAACATAATGAATAGCAATAAAACGTAAGATTTATATTAAAAGGCCCAGAGTCATTGCCATCTGTTTATATTTATCTTGACTTTGACATTCACGTGCTCTTCCAGAAGGTGTGGTTTGTAATATATCAATTATGAGTATTTATATCTCGATTGAGTTCAAGCACAAGTCATACGCTTTTGACTTTTTGAAATCATATGTGAAAAATGGTCCTCTGATTAATAAAAATAAATAAATTTAACCAATTAATGTCCCACTGCTGGGAAAGGGTGTCCTGAAATGAAGTAGGGCTTAGACTTTCAGTCCAGCACGCTGTCCAAGTGCGGTTTGAGAACTATGCATACCTTCAAGAACTGTTCTAAAGAACTCTCAGGCTTGCAAGGTTGCATCACGATGTTTTCCCTCACCTCTAATTAAAGGATTCATAAATTCAATTGAAGATTAAAGTTGATTTTTTTTCCGCCCGGTTACGAGTCCCACTGTAAGGCCTTTCGGAGTTTTCTAAGACTTTGGTCTTTATTGAAGAAATCTGTGTTTGAACAGGTCTAGGCATAAAAGGATCTACAATTTTTGATTTTGTGTTTGTAACACATTTAATCTTAGAAAAAACGATTGTGATTGAGTTTTAAAGGCTATTTATAAGTGATTTTACCACAGGATATCGTAATAAATCGATGAGGTTACTTTATCAACCAATTCAATGTTACAATCTATTTCCTTAGGCTCGACCACTTTGGTCTCAAGTCAAAAAATACTTCTTTTTTAAATCTACGGATGTCATAAATAACTTTTTATTCAATAATATAATTCTATATTGATTGCAGCTCTAGTTTTAAACTCGTTAATTTTGATTGCTAATTCATTTAGGAAGTAATATCCATTTGTCGACAATTCGCAGTAAAATTAAAGGCGTTCAATTACTAAGTATATAAATTGCAATTAGCTTTGTTTATTTTATTTATGAACTAAATTAATTCTGGTGCAGGAAACAGCATAGTTGTTTTATATCGATTCATGCGTTTGGTTTTTATAAGAGGTCATCGTTCTATCATTATGTTGATTATACTACTTCTAGACTTTACTGTACCAAACTATTTCATTCATCATCTTGTTCTTTAAACTATTCTGAGAAATTGTGTTCAGTCCGATTACTTATCTGACTTCAACGTTTTCTTCATCATCTACAATTACAGAAACAACAATATCAACATTGTTAAGTTCATTCACATCTTTGGTAACATCATCAAAATTTTCCGCAACCACAATACTTGCTTACAATACCAATATTTAATCAGTGTCCGCAAAATGAACGCTAAATTATGTACTACAAGTAAACTGTTGTTTTTTCTTACATTTTTTTTTCTCGTCCAGTCGCCATATGGTCTGGCAAGATGCCAAAACGTATCGATCATTTGGCACAGTGCCAAATTCAAAGTAGAGAAATGAAAACAAATCCTTATAACTGAGACTGGTGTAACTTTCAATCAGGAAATTTGGGGGAATATCGCCCACAAATTCTAATTGGCCTTAACATCAGCAGTTTGCAAAAAAGGAAATTCTAAGCTTGGTTTTGGTAATGAAATAAGCTTATTATACGGTTAATTTGCATGCTTGAAAGGCTCTAAGAAAACTTGGTGAAGTGTTGTGTTAAGCAAAATATGTGAATAATTATTTGATGCAAAAGATTCAAAATGTCTTAAGTGAATAACAGTTGTGACATATTTTCAAAATAATAAAACAGATTTGATTTTCCACGCTGTTTTTACATTTATAAATGAAGAGCCAGGTCAGTAAGGATTTGTATAATAGTTTAGTATCCTAACAAAAGCATTTAAAAGTAATTTACGAAACCAAAAAAATCGCATGTTACACACAATACTGTAAAGGAGACCGAATTAAAATACCTACAATTCCTCTATTTCAATGGATCCCATGACTAGAATAAAGTAGAAGAATAAGATGCCCTGTCTTTGATGGCTGATTATCTCCCAACCTTGAATAGTCGGTACCAGCAAGCAGTAAAATTACTTAATAGCAAGTTGGTTCATTAAAAATTTTACGGTCCAGAATACTTTTTCCGAGTTTCTAGTACAAATTCGTTTTTATTACGGAGAAAGGTTAACATTTTCATGAATGAAGTTTAATGAAGATTAAAGAAAGGTCAATTGGTAGAGGAATTAAGAGTACAGCAATTTTGTTAGATTAGTAACAACAATGGGCTGAATGTCAATGATCTGAGTTATGAAATACCCACGTCTGTTTTGTAGGAAACTTGACCTTACTTAGAATTTTTCATTTACTTTATAGATTATAATATGTTGGTAGGAATATAGGAATTTTAATCTCATCAACTTTTCAATTACGTTATAGATCGTTTTTTAAATCAATATTTTAATTTTTATTTGCTACATAACACAACGTATTGTGAGCGCGGTAAAACAATTGTCATTAATATCAGAATTTTATGCATCTCAAATTTTACTGGTTTCTTATATGTTTCTTTATTGAATTTAATTCTGAGAAAGTTTAAAAAGTACGACTATTGCTCCATCATAGAATCTGAATCCAATAAAAGCTGCATCCCATTATTAAGCCAGTCTTGTTTAAATTGCTGGACGTATCGAAATTCCTCATAGAATACAAACCAAAAGTCTCCATTGCCTACTAAAATTAAACGCCAGTTTCAAAACATTCCAAAACAATTCTATTCCGGTATTCGTATAAAGTGTCAATCCAACAGTTTTTATTGTCACTACATGTGACACAAGATCACACGTGCTGTTTACATGTGTGTCTGTATGTGCACGTGTGTGTGAAGAATGAATTTAGCACGTGTCATTAGTCTGGCATCCAGACAGGGAACTTATGGTGATGGTGCGTGTCTTAGTTTTCAGTGATCTGGTTTTTGGAACTTTTAGAAATGATTTTGTAGTGAGTTTCGGCTAAATTGGGAGTAGACTCTTTGAAAACATTGTAGCATTTGAAGACTTCTCTTAGTTTACCTAAATGAGACCATCAGCTTTTAACCCAAGTTAGTGCACCTACCTGTAGTAAAATCTAAAACAAGCTAATTTCAATAATACTTATAATAATATAGTCACTTCAATCCCACTATAATATAAACTAATGACAAAGTTTTGGATTCCGGATGCATTTCAGAAACTAATCAAAACTGACAATTTCTTCTAGGCGAGTGAGCATTGAAATCATGTGTCCTAAACCATAAAATAAATAAATAATAAAATAAATTCATCCTAAAAATGTTTCAATGCTGGGCAAGGGTCTCATTCCGGAATCCGGAAGAGATTAGGTCTTGAGTCGACCACGCTGGCCTAGTGCAAGTCAATAAAATTCCGATAAAAAATTTGGCTTACGATTTTTACAACCAATAAATCTTGTAGACTTTTATATTTATTCGTGTCGATTATTAATCTTTAATAACAAGTGCAAGTAAGTGTCAATTAATTATTATTAATGGCTCTTAGCGACCGTTAAACGCGATACTGAAAAATACTTTACAGAATATGCTTTTATTACTTGGGTAGGTTTATTAAGAGTGTGTGTTACAAAGAAAACTATATGTACTAGAACATACATACATAACATCACGACTATAATACTCAAAGGCGTAAGTGCAGAAAGATTTCGCCATTTACAATATTAGTCTCATGTAATAAAGGGTGAGCCTATTGCCATTCATCGGGCACGTTACAACACCCTAGTCTATTATTAAGAAATATTTAAAAGAATATAAATAAATAATAAATAATAATATATAAAGAATATATAAAAACTTTATGCCTAGACTGGAAATCAAACCCGAAACCGTCGTATCAGACGTCGTACACTACCGCCTAAACCACAGACGCAGTACACAAAGAAAAAGTCGTGTGAAAATGGTTTTAAACGCATAGCATCTAGATTTCATAGAAGCCTTATTACATATTAACAATTCCATCAACCTATTATTCTTCTCTTACTATAATTAGAAAGAGTTAAGCCATATTTTAACTGAATCCGAACAGCCGTTACTGAAATCATTATACTGATATTCTATTAGCTTCACAATTTAATACACGAACAATGTTTAATGGAACATGCTGAATGACGCGGCAATTATTTCAATCACTAGTATCGTCTAACGGTATGATTAATGGTTCCTCATGAGCTGTGTCTATCAGCTGTTATTCGTTTGTAAAATTGAGTGATGTGTTGTTTGATATAATTATATCATCCCTGAATATATTTTCATATAATTGCCTCTGTAGACTGCGTGTATAGTCTGCGCGTATTAGCATCTACAATTGCTGATCACGAAGTCTCGTGGTCGATTCCCGAGTCAGGCAAGGTGCTCTCCTAGTTTAATACTAATTTTAATTTGAAACTCCAGAATATCATTAGATTATTCTCAATCTAAAGCTTCAACAGTAGCCCAGACTTTTGTATCATGCCCGGTATATTGCATTAAATTCGCCTTATATTACATAAGACATACATTATGAATGTGACACATGGGTATATTTCAAACATTCTTTCTACACTTTCGGGTTAAAAATGCAAAAAAATATATAAAAAAATACTAGTAGATCATGCCGTTCCTACTGTTATTACCAACTTTCGAATCGCTAGAATATCTGACTATGAAATAACACATTATTAACAAAATTAAGTAAAATCTAAAATTTGACCTAAAACAATACAACTTTACGATCCAGTAATTCATACAAACTTGTCACGATTACAATATAATTTACATCGTATAACTCTTAAACAGTTTATAGCGTCTGGTCTGAGACAGATATTTCAATACACATTTGCCTAAGATTTCATTATTTAATGTTTATTTGACATATCTATTGTTCTCTCCAATTACAACTCTAAATTAACGGTCACGATTTATTACCGACAAAAATTTACCATCGTTTAGCTGTTAAAGTTAACCTATTTGTAATAAAAAAATTCTATAACATTCCGTTTTCAGACGTTAAGAAATGTCCACGCTAGTTCTGTTCTTGTGTTTATTTTTATGCTTTACCTCCTATTAATGATAGTGTAAAAAGCATTTTTGCCTCATCGATTAGCATGAGCATTATATTAAAGTTGTCGTGGTTATACTTGACTAGCTGACCCGCGCAACTTCGCTTGCGTCACATAAGAGTATCATAATTTTCCCCGTTTTTGTAACATTTTTCACTGGTACTCTGCTCCTATTGGTCGTAGCGTGATGATATATATAGCCTATAGCCTTCCTCGATAATTGGGCTATCTAACACTGAAAGAATTTTTCAAATCGGACCAGTAGTTCCGGAGATTAGCGCGTTCAAACAAACAAACAAACAAACAATCAAACAAGTAATATAAGTAATAAGTAATATATATAGATTATAGATATATATATAGATTATATAGATAGTATAGATTAGAATAATTTCTCAAGCAAACAGAGCAGATATTGAAGACATTTAAAAAAAAATGTACAGGCGAATTATAAAAGCCCTTGCTAGCTATCACAATCTGATTCTAATCAACCAACTATTGTAGCCAAAATTCTAAATGCATTAAAAGTCAGAGACACAAAATTAAGACCAGACGCAGGAATGTGGTTTCCACTTGAAAGATTTCGATGTTATTTATAGCATATTTTATTTCACAGTCCAAGATTGTGTAAAACCGGTGATAATTTCTTCATAGTTAACTATTTCCTGTCCATCGATGGGTAGATTAAACTACTGAATAGTTTGTCGTAAAATATACAACGAAAGTAGGAAGTGTTTTGTGGAGTTTTTATTATTATTAGTGATTCGGGTGAGATTAATTTATGAGCATTATTAAAGTTGAATATTATACAGTAATACGATAATTGTAGCTCGTGACAACTAAATAAATAAAGAAAGTTTATATAATTACTAAATACTAACTAGGTAAACTTTAATAGTAAAGTCATTTAATATAAATTATTGTCAGCTAAAAGTATAAGTAAACCTTAGAATAAAAACGAAACGAATAAAGATTTCAAAAGCAAATAGAGCCTTTTAGTACAAATGTACTGAAATAAATTAAACGAATGACCAAAAAACAACCTTTACCTAACTCAAAACCTAGACAGTTTATTTCTTAAAACAAAAACTAGAATTACATTTTGAAAAATGAGCAACTTACTTGACACTATATTTCTACTTGTCATTGTACTGATTATTATTATGCATTATTATCTTTTACTTTTTTGCCAAGAACGTGTTTCCAGCCAATTATATTCGAGTATAAATATAAGATGAAGATGTCATATTTATTTTTTAAATTTCGTAAAACATGTGCCAGAATCGTGTAAAATTTATATTAAACGCGGTCTTCAATCTTTGATAGATGTCTTGTGCCAAACTACAGTAGCAAGTTATTAGGGGAGAGGGTATCCGGCGGATAAGATGATGACTAAGCGGATACGAACTAATGAATCATACAAATAACTAGAAAACGTAAATAACAAAGTTTATTGAGTCGTCAGTTCGGATGTATAAAAATTAAATACGCCGAATAAAATTGCAATAAAACCGTTCCACGGCGTTCCGCGTGTCAATCAAAATTTTCTTTTACGAGTTTCCGTAAAACAAAATACAAATATTAAAAGTAAAATGAGACAATGAAATGTCATTTCAGTGTGGCCATTAAAACATCGAGCTACAGTTTGATGGAGCGGGCAACAGCTGAAGGCAATAAATCCCGAAGACAATGCTCGCTGGATGTCTAGTAACTAATTAATTGCGACTAATCTGTGTCTATTTCGTATTGTAGACGATTTTTTTCGATCGTTAAAGGGGCGAGCGATTAAAACGCCTTCATAAATTAACCGATTTCACCGCTGGCGCAAGTTAAAAGCGGAAGCGAGAGAGACATCGATTTAATAACCTACAAACGTAAACAAAGTAGTAAAACTAAATAGATCTATCTTAATTTTGCTTGTTTATTTATGAAGTCTAATTGGTGTAGTCCAGTTACCCAATAGAAGCAATAAATTTTCCCCAAGTACCCTCATATTCTCTAATTCTGCATTCATAGCCGGAAAGGGCTGGTTATGCCTGACATGTGGTATTTATTTCTAGTCCGTCATATTTCATATTTCGGGTCAGTGCAGTCAATTCAAGCATAGTTTACTGACTGACGTTTAAGAACAGTAATTTACTAAGAATCATAAAAATGTTATTACTTGGGCAATTATTTAAAATTGTGACTAGAAATGTGTTATTTTGAAATGTAATTTGATAGATTGCAGGTTTAATTGAGAGGCTAGGTACATAACAGAAATATAATATTCTTTTAATACGTTTCTTGGCGTCCGCATGATATTTTATAAGCCATTGGTTTAAATTCACTGTCTACTAACTAGGTGAAAATTTATGAAATTATGCTACAAGTAGAAGATATATTTACAGGAGCCAGTAACTAAATAGTTCGCCTATTTACTTCCGCCTATTGTTTATAACTTAACCCATCGATTAGTTCATAAATAGTCAAAAAAAAAGTCTTTAAAAAACATGAGAAAGTTAGCTTTAAAAGCTTATTACCGCAGAGTTTTCTAATTATACGCTTTCGGAATGAGTTTTTTTTTAACATCGGCAAATATTCGCTTAGCAAGTATTTTAAAAGAACTGGCAAGAATTTTTTGTGTTAATTAAATTATATGGCTACCTCCTTTCTTCCCCGTTATGGTAATTAACGGGTTTTATTTATGTTCACGGTGAAATGATAAGAAGGTCGGCAGGGAGGTTCTATTTATTTTCGTACAAAATAGTCGTATTGAATCATCTCCTGCAAGGTATTTATATCACTGGGAACATAACACATTTAAAAATGATCTTACAAACGGTGAGCATGGATGTATGAATGCATATTTGTAACGCTTTTACGCAAAAACTACTAAACCGATTTTGAAGACATTTGGTACACAGCTGTCAGATAGTTTATAGACTGGAGCCAGTTTTTACCCCGGGAAATCTTCTCTTGCGGTCAAAATCGCGGGCAGCAAGTCATAAATAAACATAGTACTTGTTTCATAATACGTAACATTTTATTACACGGGCAAGATCAAAGGCATTACACAGAAAGGGTGGACAACATCACCTATGTAATATCGGTGCTATTATTCTACCTGTCTGGTGTCTTGTTATCAATTATTTTGTTAGAACATTTTCTTATTGTCACTAAGACTTTGATGCCAAGAGTATATCTAGATCTTTTGTTGTTTCTTAACGTGACTGTAGTTAGCTCACGATGATAACATGTACTAGTGCCAATAAAAAATAGACTTTATTTATTAAAATAATTGTTTTGTAAACATGAGTCACTTTGACAACGGTAGTATAATTAAGAGATACTAATGTTAATGAGTATATTGAGTATATTATATACATTGCCATTATAGTGGATCAAGTCACCACGACGACGTCACGCGATTACATGTATCGTAGGGACATCAAGATTTCTAATGAGCAAGGTTAAAAGAATTTTTTTGAACGATACTCAGTTTTCAGAAAAATACATTTTAAAAGTAGATAGTTCATCACAAACATAAATTATATGCACGTGTGTGCTTCTGCATACGACAAATACGGTTTAATTTTGTATTCACAAAAAAGTGACATATAAAGTAATTTTTTTCATCATATTCCAAAAAACTTATAAAAGTCGTAATGATTGCTTATTCTTTTCTTATAATTTAAAACTTACTTTTAAAACTGCATGCAGACCACAAACAACGCTTACCTGAAAACAAAAACAAGCCTTATTTTCATATTCATAAAGTAAATACAAAAGCAGGAGAGAGAAACATAGATACAGATTCATTAACAGAACAGCGAATAAGCCACCACCCACGGCGTTCGTTGAGTTCATTACACTGATATCCTATTACTCCCAAAGTAATCTTTCATTCGGTCTGTACTTAGTAATGATGTTTTTTTGCTATTTGTTACAGTCATTAGGCTATTATGCTTCTTGTATTTAATGATGAATGTGGTGTTAGCAACATGTTTTGTCAGTTAAAAAGGGCTACTAAAAAAATATTTTGTTCGTTTTGATTAAGTTTGAAACTTAGACGAAATGTTGTCTAATAATAATAATTATTCTACCATACGCGAGGTGTATTTGAAAGCTATAAATATCGAGAAAATGTATGGCAACATATCCTGATCTGAACCTATTAAAGAATCGAAATCTCTTTCAGTGGCAATTACAATTATCTTTGCAAGTAGTTAAAAACTAAAGGCGTTTTACAAATTCAATACATTTTTCTGTTTTTATATCCATAGAGTAGACTTTTCAGGCCTATCTCAAATATGCTACGTAAACAAGTGTCATGAGATGAAGACGATTATAAAAATGAGAAACGTTTAAGCAACTTTGTTGCTATCTGTACATCATTCTCATTAGCAACCCGAGCTATGACAGATATAATGTTCACAGTACAGTAACAGCATTCTTAGCGCACAAAAATACCAAATGTTAATTAGTTCACATTGATTGGTCGCGGCATGACGCCCACCGCAAGCGACACGCCCATGTGTCGCCGGCGACGCCAATGTTCCGACGACATGCTGGCGACAATCCAAACTGCAATTGTCTTTGAAACTAAATGTCTGAGAGACAGTGTTATTGTAACAATCGCTATTGTTAACACCTGCTGGATTTTATCAAATTACCAAGATAGAAATACATTTCTTGCACATCTGTGTCTGTCATGTGGTCAATGACATTATAGTATGAACGTAGCTATCACATGAAAGCTAGATGAGAAATTGTAGAGCAAAAAGACATGACTGAGAGTGAGGTCTCTAAAGACGATGACGAAGATAGAGCGAAGTGGAGAAAGATCAGGAAAGCTGACCAATAGCTGATTCATAACATGGGAGGGAGAGAGAAAGAGAGAGAGAGACTGAGCTATCACATCATAGCTATTAATTAAGTAGTTTATTGGATTATTGGTTCAAAGACTGGCAATAAAATTGTTGAATTGTTCCGTAAAGATAAACATCAGAAGTTATTATGCATCAACTATTTATAGGCTAGTCGTCTTAATAGCTGCTGGACCAATGAAACTATTTATGAACTAATGAGAGTAGAACTAGAGTATGAAAACTGTTAACTATGGTAGCAATTGAAAAGCTTTAGCTTTTCATTAAAATTATAGTAACTGCAATGTCAAAGAATTCTCATCGCATGAGATACGGCATTATAGTTACCAGCGAATATAAAACTCCCGATAAAATATTTGAAAAAAAGGATGTTCTCATTTCTTGCATAGAAACATAGTCATAGATGACAATAACATTGATAAATATCATACGAAATTAAACAAAACACAAGAAAATCAAAACCAACAAAGATAAGAATAATTTCACATCACATCTCATTAACGACAACAATCTCATACAGCCAAAAACAATTAAAACTGAACACACAGAAATAACTGTTACAACAGACACTGGAACAGACAACACTTTTCTCCAAATTAGGTACGAAACACTAAAATCTAAATGTCAACAACCTATCAATTGTTTCATAATACACTGAAAACCCAACCATAACACTGGGCGATAAAGTAGACAATCTATTGTAGTACAATGATGAAGATTTTCTTAATCTACTTAAAGAATTTTAAGCCTTAATATAAAACGTATAAAGTTTAGTTTTGTTTGTTAGTGTAAGTGTTGTCCACGGTAAGTTGACAGTTAGATTGGCGACAAGCCAGGACTTCACCTGTTGCGCTGGTGTCCACAGGACCCAGGAAACGTTGTTGATCACTAGTTATTAGTCATACGTTTATCAGTTTTCGCATAAATTTGCGGTTTGGTAAAAGCGTGGAATTTGGGCCATAATATAGTATTTTGCATTCAATTTCATTCAAAAGATATCAACATTTAAATTGTGTAAAGGTTCATTGATGTTGCACTAATAACAAATACAAAAAGATTTTATTCATTTCAACAAGCAAATCGCATATCGTAAGGGGTCGCTTTTTAAGTATAAGAAAACCTATACTAAGAAGCTCCGAAGAAATTTTTATAAGTATGATGCTTCAACAAAATTGAATGACTTTTTACACCACCAAAAACTATTTTTGGAACCCTACAGAACGCATTTTTTCTCATAAAAATAAAGTTTTAATACCAAAAGTCATTCTTTAAAATATTTATTTTACATTTTCTAATTCCGCTTTCATAGGAAATATACACGTGTAAATATACGAGTATAATTATTTCTTCGTATATGTTTGAGAATGTCAGGTGTTTCGCAGAACAATTTCACAAAGTAATCCATGAAAACATAAATTTTATACGAAGGATGTGAAACATACGTATTTACGTTTTATTATGTAATTACCATTACAAGAATTAATATATAAGTTAATAAAAGGATCAGGCTTGTAACCAAATCTTGTGAAACTATTAGCACTTCAAATATTACTTAAACAATATACATAATTATGATGTAGTGTATTTAATTCACAAAATAAATTCAGATCGAATTATTATTATTTTCATATTAATAATTTGATCAATAAATTGGTAGTCAATTTGAAAAATATTGCCAAAAGCTTACAAAATTCTTCTACGAAATAATTCATTTAAATTCTTATTAAATTGAGCTAATCAAAAACATCAAGTAACATTTAAACAAACTTAAAAGCAAACAAACATACATAGCATTAAATTCCACGGCCTTAAATTACAGGCTCTCACGTCTAAACTCGAGTACTTAGCTGGCATTCACACGACGCTTTACTTAAAACGTCAGCTTAACAGTGAGGGCGCGAACATTGTTCCTTGCGCGACCCCGCCTGTCGAGATATACGTGAATCTTACAAGTGATGTGAGTGATGAAGTACGTGTTAATGGATGGGAATTGTGTATGGGTTTTGATTTTCTAGTTGCTTTTGTTGTGGTTTGAGAGATGTAAATATATTTATATGATACTAAACATACAGCAACGAATGCCAGTGAAGTTAACGAAATGTATCGTAATTTTTCATATACATAGTTGATACAAGTTTATGAAACAAAGTATAAACACTAATCTTTATTAATACCGGTAATTATTTACTTATATTAACCTAAACTATGGAGAAAAAGAATATTTCCCAATTACATCTTTCACAAAATATTTAACGGGGGCTATGTCAAAACAACAAAACACCTCACACCCCATAATTTTTTTCTAGCTTCATGCTCCAAATCTCAACGTTGGGACCCTAAAGGCTGTATTATTCAGTGTCTGAGAGAATCCCTTGAAAAAGCATAACTAAGGCTCAAAACCTTTTGCCTGTTTCAGCTATTCAATTCTCCGTGGGGGCATATTATTCTATGAATAGTACAGAATACTAGGATAACTTTTTGTTAAGCCGACTCTACACACATTCTGCGAAATATGAGCGAATGCGAAATTAATTATGTTTTTTCAGAAGTTCCATTCACAGAAACACTAATGATTACTACGATTTTTAGCTTTAGAAGAGCGTAAAATGTAGAGAAAACTAAACAAGCTTGTAAAATTCTGTTTAATTCCAGAACTGATATTATTTTTCTGCAAATGCAAAATTTATAGCTGAGGGTTTACACAAATGTGAAGACCAAATTAGTTCTCGAATAACTACACTAAAATATTTTAAAACAAGAAATATTCTTTGTCTTACAAATAAACTTCGTGTAAGCTTTGGTTATATTTATGTGCAGTTTTTTTCATTTTCAGTAAAATACAGTTTCGAAATTGATTAACACAACACTGTATAAGTAATCAAAATCCACGTGACGTTTATGTATGTGACAGTATGACTGTGCCTAATTAAACATAGATTAAAGATAGTTTAATATTTTACATAGACCTAGCGTAGATTTACACATATAACACAACAATAATCTTCGTTTTCTAGTCCACTGTTAAACACGTGAATCTCGCATGTTATTTCAATTAAGATACCTTTATAACAAATTCACACCGCAACAACATTTCACGGGCTAGTGTAAAACCGCCCCAAAATTCCGAGGCCAGACTTTTTGATACAACATTTTGGGTGCGATTAAATCAGAAATTGTTTTTGCGGCTGCTACGGTTGGGTAGTTATTTTATATGAATGTTGAAAACAAATATGGGTGTAGTTTTATCAGCTTTGGTAGTTCATATTGAAAATAGTAATGCTCTTGTTTATTGAAACTCGAGAGTGGAGGATTAATATTGATATGTGAATATTTTTTGAGGGTATTCAATTTTACGTAACAGCTATCGTAGACTATGGCACAATAGGTTGTGTACTTTTTGCCTGATCACTGCTGTTGTTTCTAAAGAACGACAGCGCTTGTGGAAATTGATCAAAACATAGATGCATCATCGATGCATGTAAAAGTTATCGTAATTTCTAAATTTTAAATTGACATGGCGATTAATGCCAGATCAGAGTTTCAGTTGTAGAAAGATTATTGATAACAATTAAATTTTAAACCACTTTTTCACTTTTAGTCGAGACTTAAAGTCTTAACTAAGCAGTTAAGCAAGGAAAGCTTTTTATCAACAAACGAAAGAGTACTGACAGCAAAAACCAAATAAAGTCATTGAAAACATCATGAATGGAAAAATAAATCGAAATATCCCAATGATGTGCATAAAATCCTTTCAGCATTCGGTTTGAAACGTGAGCCGCCGCGAGAATAGGACGGGACCTTTTAAATGATCCCCGGAAGAGCCTCCAAAGGCTGTAAATATAGCGGAAGTGCGCCTGCGGTTGTGGGTTGAGTAATCTGGGTTGTGGGTAGTGGGGTTGTAAGGGGTATAATGTACGAGGTTGTAAAACTGTTGATGATGATGTATGGGATAAAAATTTTACATGCTTTATATGACGAATTATAAAAATATTTACTTTTGCTTTCTTCCACAGTACCCATTTTTTATTCATATTGACATAATATATGACAGGCTTTGCAATTTTATTTTTTCTTTGTTTTGCTAAAATATTATGAAATTGATTTCATCTTTATACAGGTAGTTCGGAGGCTCATTTCTAGGTAAGTATGAATAATCCTTACCTATAACCTGAACACAGTGTACACATAAAAATAGATTTCAAGTAGTCCTAATTGATGATAAACCTACCGATTACATAAATTTCACGATCAAAACAATCTTAATAGAAAGCCCAGATCTCTTTACATCACGTGAAGATATTTACAGTATATAAATAAACAGCCGTGAGGCGAGCCCAGCTGCGCGTGAAAAAGGGCTTCAATTGAAAAGGGCTACAGGTTTGATGAGGTCCCATTTTAACGGTACGATGCCACCGAAAGAAACATCATGTATAAAGATTATTATGTTTAGGCATTCGCGTAGACCGAGATTGCTAAGAATGTGTTATTTTATTTCTAAGATGGTCAGTCTTTTGTTGAAGGTGTTCGAGTTGATGACTTGTTATGACGGCTGGTCGACGATAAAAATATAATCAAATTTTCTGCTTTTAATAAAATGAATGTACAAGCTACATATATGTATGTATTTGAGACGTTCAGTAAGCCTGCTATTGTTTTTGAAAATAATTTATCGCAAATGTTTCGGATAAACATGCCTTATATTATTATATCAAATTTCAATTGCAAGATTAAACAAAAAAAAATCGTAGTAAAGTAGCTCGATTCTCTACCACTATCGACTACCGACAACCGAACTGTCATCGAGAAATTTTGTATGAAAATCTGATCAGCGCCTCTAACGGGTCACGTAGGAAATATTTTGGCAGTACATTCTAAATGTTAAAATTTCGATACTCGACAGTACCGACTGTACAGAATCGCGCTACAGGTCTATAGGTAAGGATGATTGACAATAAATGTATAGTCATGTTGCTTTCTATCTTATAATGATAAAGGGAGGAAAAAACAAACAAACATTTTTTTCCTTACAATGGATCCAAATTGCCATTTAATTCGACGCAAATAAAGTCACGGTACAAGCACTTAATATAAATTAAATAAGCACAAACGAAATTAAAAAGGTAACTGCCCTAACGATAAATTTTCCTGTTAATAACAGATTCTTTTACAAATTCAAAATTAAATTTTCCTATGTTACGAAAAATTTTATATTGTCCCGATTCAAAATTGAAAAGAGACTGAATTTATTGCATTCGGTGAATCAAATTTATTGAGAGTTTCCTTGCAGAAGGTGATATTATAAAGCGGTTTTCACATTGACAGTTTATAAGTGTCACTGAGATTGATTTTATCTGGTTAGAATATATTAGAATCGCGGTCTAGCCCCGGGAATTTCTCCCTGCAACGATGTAAATATTTGGTTCAATTTTGAAAGGAATGGCACGCCAGAGTTAGGTAAAGCAATTTATGTATTATAATTTAATATGTTGTTTTAAGCAAATATGGCTGCATATTTTATTCATGAATGACGCAAAAGAAGTTTGTAGGGATAGTAAGCATAGTATGAAAGTTGCTTGGTCTCTATAATTACTGTGGAAAAATGACTTCATGTTTAACTTAACGTTTAGTGTTTATATGTATTTCATTGTATCTTTACATCATTAATAATGTAGCAAAAGTAAGAATGTTACAGACGCGCTTATGTCTATACTATGAATAAGATTTGTTATTCTCTTTGTCTATGAAAAACACAAATGGCTTCTTTAATTGACAATTTAGGACAAAAAGTTCTGAAACATATTTGTCGGCAAAATAATTTGCTACAAATTATGCTCTTACAATTTTATTGTAAGACGCATAGTTTCCGAGATATAGTAAAAAAAGTGTTTCCACCCCCTTTTCCAAGATGGCGGCCGGGGGACAAGAGTGGCGACCCCACAAACTTCAAGTTAAACTTCTATTGAGCCCCACTACATGTTCCATAAATAAAATTGCGTCCTCTAAGAAATGCAATATTCGGCCCTCAAATTGTAACATTTCAATGGACTATATGCCTAAAGTAGCGATTAAAAAGAGCGGCCAGTAGTGTTCTTCGAGCTTTCTTATCTCTGGCCCTCCTTTTCGAACTGTCGGTAAATTTATTTTGATTTTGAAGTCTACAGTACCTAATCACTATAAACTGCAAAACACAGCTTTACTCTATAATATCCAAAACTGATAAATGTCTTCCAGATGTCTAAGAGACAAATTAATAACAAGGGCTCATTGTTTCGTAAGTAACACGCAATGTAAGATATCATACAAAATATTACATACGTGTACAATTTAAATTATCTTTGCGGATCCCATACATTAAGGCTGTATCTCATCATCTGTTGGGGTCTGAATGAGTTACATCCCTTGTTCAAATGTTTTATGAGATGTGAGTTGATATTATATGTTTAAGTTAAATTAAGATGGTGATAGGCAAAGCTGGTGTGTAATTGTGACTTCATTTTGTTACATTTTAAAATACATCTTGACTGTGCTTTCGTGCGATCGGGAGGGTTAGGTCACGGGTTCGATTCCGGTGTCGAGCAAAATGCACTTTTCTAGTTCGTATTTCCGTTTATATTATTACATTTTATATACCACTATCCCTTTGGATAAAATAGGCGTGATATTATGTAAGTATGTATATTTGTATTTAAAATGTAAATATTATTGTTTTACATTCAAAAGTGTGTGTTGTGAGAATTCACGCGACTATGCAATAATTACTTGATGCATCGGCCGAATTTAATCGGCTGTGGTTTTTATTTGACTGTAGATGTAAATGCTTTCCGATTTCGGATTCCACAAATAATACTTTACTTTGCAGATCTCGGAGGTATATTAAGATTTTTGAATTGTTTATGCTTACATAAATAAATAAAAAAATGCAACTACAAAATAATATTGCGTCTCAAGGACGCATTCAATTGAATCATCCATCCATTAAAAAAAAAAGACGAGCGCAGCTGTTAACAGAAAAAAAATGAAAAAAGCGTCAAACCAATTCATACCTCGGCGAGAATTCGTAAAGGAATCACAACATAACCAGTGTCATTGAAACGGCTCCCGCCAACCATCGGACGACCTCTCCAATTTTTCCCTCGTAAGTATGCCTATGGGACTACTGAAATTACACTGTGACATAACAAACGAAAATGACTTCTATAGCTAGTAACATAAGGTTGATATTTGCATACAGTTGAAAAGATTTTAGGAGGCTTCAGAGGAACAGAAATATAATCGAGTTAATGAGATACGTACGATGTTAGGATATCGTCGCTGCGTCGTGTAGTGTCAATGGGCCGATTTGAAGGGAGGTGCTCTAGTTATGCGGGTGTAGTGGCAGTTTCTGTTTGTTATTGCGTCGACGATGTGTTTCGGTTTTCTACAGATGATGTGTTTATGTGTGTGGTGATTTCTTTGAGGATTTCTGATGAAATAGCATTGTTTACTCGTGCTCTCTTGAGTGGTACTTTAGGCTGATAATTCGATACAAAACTTATTGTAAGTCTAGAGCTATTTCATTAAAACTAGCTATTAGGCCAAAAATTCGAAGTGGTTTTTAAGCTAAAGAAATTTCCTATTTTCTTAACATCAATTTATATGTCATTGCTCCAAAGGTAATTGACTAATATTTTCAACATATTTACACTCTCACTTACGCTCTTTCTTATACTTTCTTATACACTATAGACTAAAGATGAAATATCCCAAACAAGAAAGAATAAAACAAAAACAGGCTCTTAGATTATGTCTACACTAATATCATCTAAACGTAATTCCTCTTCTCTCGTAACAAGATACAAGATTAACCAAACACATAATGTAGCGTCTACAAACACCAAATAACCATTCATTTCATTTCATTTAGCGTCCAAAAGCAACGGAGGAAAAAATAAGTCTATTAGGAGCCCGACACCTTTCCAAAGAAATATAATTTCCTCTAAGCAGAAACAAAACAAACAAGCTGATTAATTTCTATACATACGAGTGCCGAAATATACCTTTGAGTTTTGTAGACTGGCAACTCTTTGTGGAGACATTCTGCGAGGCAAGGGCGCTGAATACTAAAGTAATTTATTTTCCCTGTATTAGACAATATTACTATAAATTTATTGATGTATATTTTTACTTTTTTCACAGGATTTCAAAACCAAAATGTAAATTAAAGACTTGTGTAAAATAATTTATCGAACTAAACGAAACTAATACAAAATAAATGTTTTTTAGACACAAAATATTGCTAATCTTTTGTGTGCCACCGCACCACAATAGTAAAAATTCACTGTTTCATTTTTCTCTGCGGAGTTCTTTACCAACTTTCAGTCAAATAAACTTCTTGTTTATCATAACCCAAGGGAAAGCAACAGTACAGCAACTATCGCGCCACAGAAAATTGCCAGTCTCAAAAGTTCAAGGAAAAAAAATCGCTACATTCCTTCACGCATTCAATTTCTTGTGTCAACATTCATGCGTGCCTCCCCGTCTAATTATATTCGTAATGTCGGGAGTAAAATAAAAGTACCTCGGATATAAGGACCCTTTAATACATACTAAAATCTTTGAGAGTGTGTCAGTGTGCTGTCATATTAAAGATAATATACGAAAAAAATGTAAATGGTAATTTTAATTTTATATTTTCTTTTCTGTGTTTTGTAAGCTGCAAGCTCAAGTTCTAAGCAACTGTGTCACAATTTTCTACAAGCGATATTAACGACAGTCGGCTAGCTATCGACAAGTTTTGAAAGAAGGTTTTATCAGCGCCCCTAGCGACTATTGCAAGAACTATTTTCCTTAAGTCATATTAAATGTGAAACGCTCACTCGTCAATAACACTTGTAGATAATTATTCATATTTAAGCATAAAAGACACATTACAATTATGCATAAGTAGTTAAGTTATTACACCGTTAGTTCTTTTTCAAAATGAGTTATACAGACGAATAATTTAAGGAACAAAAAACTCTCTCTGATCCACCGCTCTTTCTCTATCTGCTATTACAGCGTTATTAGGTAAAACAGCCTACGAAAAAGTAAAAAGTGGTTACTACTCTTTCGAATACAGCGTTTTTATTTCGAAAAGTTTCCTTCTGCAACACTACACAAAACGTTGGCAAAAACTTCAATGGACCTTATTGTCATCAAGTCTTTAACGTGCAACCAGTTTTAACGACATTCCTATTGTTGTGCACTACACAATACTGATAGGCCACGGTTTGCGCTGTAAGCTAGTTTTAATGTCGTTAACGTTGCATTCCTTGAAAATAACAACTGTTGCTTGAGCAAATATTTACAAAGAAAATTGAGAACTGTGATTTTTTTTCATTCAGCAGCAAAAAGGTTTCTTTATTTTAAAAAGGACAACTCTTGCATTTAAAATGTATAATGAATTACAGTACAACCAGATTTAAAACATTTTTGGATCATGCTCGGTTTGGGATCGAACCCTTTACCCCCGGGCGCTTGAACTCATTTAAACCTTCGGTACGCTACGCCAGAGACATCGATTGTAATAACTCGAGCATTTAATATTACTTTGTTTTGCTGCAGTATTACTAACATGAACTTCTTAAAGGTACTTTGCTTGCAAGAAAAAGCTGAGTGTTTTGCCATTTTTTAACTGTCCCACTGCAAGTCAAGGGTCTCCTCCTTCTTCTTCGAATTGGTAGAGAGGTAAAGCCTGGAGTCCACCACGCTGGACAAGTGCATGTTGGGGACTTTGCATACCCTCAAGAAATGCATTAAACGTTCTTATTGCCTACTATTCCACTCACTAATTATACCCTACACTCTTTGATAAGGTAACAATGCTACTATGACCTTCAACCGTGTAAAAAGAACAAGCATACTGTATACTCAATATACATATTTATAAACTAACCATCCGCATATGAAAAGTCTCTTACGAAAACCAATACCTGAACTTTGACATTTAAACTCTCAAAATACACGGAGAACGCTATAAATACTAAAATAACAGTGCGATAGTTCCAACAAACAATTTTCGCACGTTGACAATAAATCTTCTATGCGCTTGCGCCGTCAACTAGAGCTAGAAAGCGGGACGGTAGGCGCCTGGCTAACTTTAGTACTCTAATTTATTGCTTGATTAATAGCTAATTATGAAGGTTTAGAATATGACAGAAGTAGAATGCTAGGTAATGATCAATGCGATTTTTATAATAACGAGAGATGCAGATCAAAAATGTTAACGCATTGTTAATATTACTGACTTTGAAAAGAACTAACAATCTAAAGAAACGTTAGTCTATCAATCGGTTGACCTGAAGAAAATTTGTCTGCTTATAAGAATGTTCTTTGAAGTAATTTTAGAAGTTTAAACTAAAATGATTTTCGAGAAAGTTAACCAAATCTATGAGAACTACGAAAGATTTAAAGATGACACATCAGCAGCTTTTGTCTTCGAAGAATAATTTTAAGATTTTTGTTAAGCAATGTTAAACAGACATCTTGCAAACTGTCCAAAATTTATACCAACAGAAGGTGACCTAACGATGGGATAATTGGCCTCAAAAATTAGTTAGATATCATTATTTTACAGGTATATTACCTGAAACATCAATTCAACACAACATCACTCCAAGAAATTGAAACCTAATAATATGCATAGTTTCATTGGAAAATAAAGCGTTGAACAATTCGATTTGCAGTTCCATTGGTTGGTATCCCGACGCGTTTGGCAGCGGGCGATAGACTAAATTCAGAACTATTCGACGGCTAGATAAATGGGATTTTGTTAGAGCGTCGAGTGGCGAGCACGTAGTTTGAAAACGAGTGGATACGAGTTTTGAGAGAATAATGTAAGAGGCTTTGTCTTGTTAGACATGATTGTTGAGGTTCCAAGTGAGATTAGGTTTTGGTGGGTGGTTAGAAGTAAAATATGTGTTGTTTGTTTAGCTATTAGCCTATTAAGGTATGAGAGGCGTATCAAGTGATATCTGATGAGTCAGGTGAAGGCCTCAAATCCAACTTAGCATGTAGAATGAAAAAGAAGAATTATGATTATACCACACTTACATGTATTTCAAAAATTATGTTAGAACAAACTTATAGATTTTAAAAGATCGATTGATTGAAGTTGGCTTAAAGAAAAAGAAAGCTCGTTTATAACTACATAACTAATTATATTTTTCAATAAACACTTCAATTATTGTAACTAATCAACATAGCATTAAATAGAAACACGAAAAAAAGAATCTGCTAAAGTAATACACTGTTATAAAATTACAGTATATAACTAAAGTTCGCGTCAACCACCAAACTAGTAAGTATACATAATCTGAAAAGAGCTTACGAAGTTGTTCTTAAAACCTCTGATACACTTCATTGATTGCCAACCAATCAGTGCAACTAGCAAGCAACATGAAATAAAACGTAAAACTTTCACAACCGTATCGAAAACCACTGAACTGAAAAACTACCGAAGAAACCGTTGCAAATAAAATACATCAAAGAATATTCTAGAAATAAAGACTGTAAATAAATAATATCTAGCCTGCTATACTCAAAGGTGTAGGCAGAGGTGTATGAAATACACCCACATTTTTTCATTGATAATGTTAGTACCATGTTATATTGGGCGAGCCTATTGCCTTTTACTGGTGAACTGAAAAACGCTGGGCTAATAATATTGAGAAACATTCTGTCATAATATTAAAAAGACCATCAGTTCTCTACACGGGAATCGAGCATCAGACTTCATAACCAGTTAGATTCACTACCGACCGACACAGACAGTTGCATAAAAATGTATTCTAGAAATACGGTTTCAATAAAATATCTGAGTTATTTATCTGCTATTATCTATCTATCAATGTAACTATTCAATGGTTGAAGCTCATAGAAGCGGATATCGTTTGTCATCGGATCCCGATGTCTTTTCTCTTGTGCTTTATTTTGCTGAATAATATTTTCATAAAGCGATATTTTCACGTGCGTTTTAAATTGTTTGATGTTATTTCAAATGTAAATGTGTATTGTTGGTTTGACATACTTTTGATGAAGTATTTTTATTTGACCTGATAGAATATTTGTGGTAGATTTACTCAATATTTTTTTGTTGTATGTATATAATGAAGTTTGAAGAGTATACGAAGAACTCGAAATAGTTATTACCTTGAAACTCGTTCTTTACACAAACCTACTCATTCCACCTATCTCACAGCCATTTTTATTCATACCTTTAAATAAAACACACACTAAACTAAACAAACAAAACCTGTCAGTCCTAATTTGGCCGTAAATCAGTCTACACGTGCCTAAATTCTAGACTGAAATTCAGGAAATTCTAATAATAATTACATAGAAGGTAACACCTTTTGTTATCGCAGGTATGAACTAAATAACGGTAGTGTGTATTGTTGAAACAGTAATTAGAATACAAGCGAAACGTTTTAACGATTACAATTTATGTCGCAGTCGTATACAACTATTAGTTCATTTGGGAAAGTTCTGTTTAATTGAATTTTAAGCGTTTGTTGTTAAAGCTTACCTGAGTTTTGTGACATTTTCACTTATAAATAGAAAAAAAAACGTAATTTACAAAATAATATATACGAACCTGAATTCTCTTAAAATAGATCTAGAAAGAATCAAAGTCACTAACACTTACTTTTATTCCAAGAGGAGACTCGTAGTCGACTTTGCTACTGCCTTACTGGATGTCAACTAACTTTTTAATTTTATTGATATCATAAAGAAAAAGTATAAACATCTTTATCATTAAAGGAATTGGAACACATACAAAACTACACAATCATTATAAATTGGACGTAGTTAAGCAGAAAGGACTCAATCCACACTTTGATCACAATTGAGTTAAGTATGCAATCATTCTCTTGAGGGTCAAATCTATGCAGTAGTGAAATCCCTATTTTTAAAATGTACATGAAAACTACTGTTCCTACTACCTCGACTCATCCCACAGTATCAAGAGTGTCAAAATGTACCCTCAGGAGAGTCCAAAGAAAAGATCCAGAGAAAAGTCAAAGTGTGCATTGAGTCCTTTCTGCCTAACTACGACCAATTAATTCTGAGCTTTTTTATAAGCAGTTGTATTTTAGAGGTCAAATGTCAAGGTCACGGCCACTTAGACATACCGAGAACTACCAATCTTCGTATTACTAATATATATTGCAGTATAATATTACAGCAATATTATAAAATATCTTGTTACAGATTGAACATTAATTTCCGTCCGTAAATCCAGTACGACAGCTTAATTAAGAACTAAAGAACGTAATTTAACAGTTTCATTACAATGTCATTGGCCTCCCATTTAAACTCAGCGTTTCATTTCGAATTTATCCTGCAGTATATGTGTACAACATTGCATTAATTATAACAGAATTAATATTATAAAGCAACGGATCTTATAATAAACTGATTTTTTTAACCAATACCGTCCCATTGTCGGGTGAAGATCTCCCCCAAACTTCTCCAAGGTTTCTATTCAGCCAATTCCTGCCCCCCCTTCCAGATAAGTGTTCAATTGACGTTGTCGTCGCACCTTCAGACATCATTCATCATCAAATTAAGGGTTATGATACCTTATTTGTTTACCCGACGCGACGTTTCAAGCGAATAGCATCGACCGTGGTCATCAGTTAGTCCCTGACGACACGGTATTAAAAATTTAATTTTTAATCTCATTTAAGACATTTGCATTATAATATTATGTATAAAAGTCGCGAGAATAAAAAATCTTTAATTATAACACAATCATTTTGTAAAATATGTACTTAATTAAACGTCAAAAATGACACCTTGTCCCACAAAAAGCTGCGTAACACCGTTTGATCCGTCGTTGTCATGGCAACGAGACATGTCAACCTAAAACCTAAAAGTATACCTAACAAATATTAGTGATCTAATAAAATATGTTTTGATGTCAACATTATTTATATTGCTTTGACAAAATGACGGTTCATTAATTAAACTAAAAATAGTAGTTTTTTTTTACAATTAAATCTACATATTAGCATCTTAACTAGAATAAAACAAGACCAAGGTGTGTCACAAACTACCATGAAAAGGTTTAAACCAATTCTACTTACAAGATCGAAAGACAAATGTATGTTAAATTTTTCAGTGAACAAAGTCATTCACGGTATTGTCAAATTTTGTTTATAACTGTAACATGAACAAACGTATTCCTATTAAATACGTAACCTTACCATAAATCAGTTTAGTGCCAAGCATTACTTGTTACGGCCAAATTAGTTTTTGTGATTAATTTCAAACTGAAATGGCAGTTAATTTCCTTAAATTACAACGTGCTGAAGGAATCATTAAGAAAATGAAAATTCTCCAACTTTATAATTGTTCGAAAAAAAAATACGTGCGTGCGGAAAATTGGGGTAGTTTAAAATTTTGGCATTAATAGGAAACAATTTTCTTTGTTATTCGTTGTCTTGGTTTGGCGTGAAAAAGTCAAGATTGTGACACGAATTGACGTGAAAAATCAAAATAAAGACAGCAGGCACTTAGTTTTTTATACTAGCTCATTACGATTTCACTTTTAAGGCATTAGTTTCCTGTAAAAGTGTCTAAAAAACAGTTTTAAAAAGCTGTTCGGTTGCTCGGTTTTTTCAAAATGATTTCTTTCTGTGTGCGAGTGACGTTTAGTTCTCTACATTTTTTTAGCTACATCTGCCTGCGGCCCAGTTCAACCAAAATATTCTTAATTTATAGTATCTATACATTCGTCAAGTCAAAAGATACGTGCCATTAAATTAAACTACTGTGGTATATTCAATTCTTTTGTTTCAATGCTATAAAATGTGTTTGTGCATTGTTGTGTTTATCCAATTTGATATAACAAGCAAGATATTATTTATGTACGAGTGGATGAGAACAATAACGGGTGGATACAACGGAATATTGTTTCATTTTATTAATATCGACATTACAGATACGTGTGAGGGATTGTTGGGAAAGCTTGTGATGCATTGGACGTGAGCGAGAGCAAAGCTACAAAATATAGCACAAGATATAATTTGTGTGATATTCATTAAAGTTTTATGCTATTTATCAATAATATGTAAAACATCTTGCGTTGAAAATTTAAGTGATATAGAGGTATTGCTAGTACTAATGATGTTTTCAGTGTAACGAATCAGGATTTTAATTAGTCTGTCAGGCTGATAATGTAAGAATATTAAATGCATATTTTTGCAACGAAATAGGTGACTTCATTAAAAAGTTATGTAGTGGGGGGTAAGGATGCTTTCTGAAAATTACAACACCGTGACGACATGCAAATTTTCTACTTATTGTACCTCTGTAATTATACCTACGTAAAAATAAAATACGTGTTTAATATTTTGTCAAAATGTACCAGACAATTAATACAGCTATATTTTATCGCTTTCAAGTGGAAGTAAACCTTAACACAGAGTTTCGCAGTTATGAAATGTAAAACGTTTCCACGTTAAAACCTGGCAAAGTTGTATAAACGGACGTTCTGTAGGCAGTGTTATTGGATTTCAGCCTACCGGTATCTCGTCAAACTATCTGGATAACATATACGGATTCTGATTAAATTATTTCTCTTTGGTCATACGTGGAAAATACTAATATCATTGTGATCGTTCTAGTTGGTTTTGTTATTTTTGTGATAGCGATGGTATGTATGATGTTTTGTTGGTAAAACTTTGTTTTTGGTTAAGTTAAGGTAAGTTTTTTCCTATAATAGTTTTGGATAAGAATAAAATACAAGTCTGTCCTACGTTGCTCCAGAAAAATATTTTAGGCAAAAAATTGTGACTTTGCATCTATACTTACACTACGAATTGCTTGAAGGGACGAAAAGTATTTTCGATTTATTAATGAATTACTCGAAGTATTTTATAAGATTCAAAAAACTAATTGTGCAAAATTATTATAAACTTTTCAAATCTTCTCTTCGCTTTGATTTTAACTACATTAGTTTTTCGGCACCGTTTTTTATCAGCACCTAAAATATTCTTCTTTTACTTTAAATACTTTCTCAAATTAAAAGTATGTGGTCTAACCAATCCCTTTAGTTTCAAAGAGTATTCAAGCAAGGAGTGCACATTTCTGGTAGATTAGCTGCCGAAACAGACCGACCGCAGGACCATAAACATTACACCTTGAATGGAATTATCGTATGGTATAAGTTACAAGCGATTGTTAGTAATTAATTGATAGAGGATAATAGAAGAAGTGATAAATAAAACCTACTCAGAGGCATTCTCTGGTACGAGTTCCAGAGAAAAGTGTGATTTTATGTGAGTATACGATGAATAAAAACATAAACCATTGAAATTTAAGTGTCATATAATATTATTTTAATAAAATTTTTACGCCATAGAGAGTGGTAGAAACATTTAAAGTGCTGAGCAAGTACAAGTCTCGGCAAAAATGATGAGCAGCGTTCAACACTAGCAAATTAGAATGTTAGTTACTATAATATTCCTAGCACTAAAACTTAGCACAAGACGACATTGAAAAAAAATTTGCTAAATTCGTTTTCAAAGTACATATTTATATCTTGTGCCAATATCAATCAGCTTACCCTTTCTTACAACTATTGGAGTCGGCTTCCAGTCTCACAGATGCAGCTGAATTACGAACTTTACATAGAGCGACTGCCAAATGGACCCAGTTAGGTTATAACACGATATCCTTCGGTAAGGTTGTCAGACATTTACTAGAAGCCCTTAACTTGTACCACATAAGTCCACTTTGAAGAGTTAAGTCCACCGGGAGCAGGATTTGTGGTGGAAAAACTTTGTCCATTAAGACTTGCCGGTCATCAGTTTGGATGTACGTTTGTTTACTTGTTTCTTAGGCAAGTGTATTTTCGTCGTTGGCAACACCGGTTTGGTGTCATTGTTTGATGTGTTTTAGGCATTTTAGTACGTATTGGACGCGTATACGCGTACACGCGGACTCCTTACCAAAAATCTCTAAAATATTACTCGATAGAATTGGGACTGCGCTGTTTATGGCGAAACGTGGGCATATTTCATAGACTTTTGCTTACGTTTCTTAGTACTGATAGTAGATATTATGTACGTATCTATCTAATCAACTCACTTCTACCCAATGTTGAGTATAAGAATGTTCAATATGATGTTTGTAATATCATAATAGTTAATACCAATCAAGAAAATTTAAAAATGAGCCTCTCTGAGCGTATTTTAAGAGTAATAATATAGTAGTAGTATATTGCCACCATGCAACTCAATTTTTTAGTGTTAATACTTTCTGAGATTAACCCTCTTAAATATTTTATTCGATTTTACTATATTCACTGACCTAGATAAAAACAACAAATAAGTCCATGAGCATATGGAAAAAACCTTTTCTAGTAATTAACACATTTTTAATTAAAAATTAATTCAATAGAATATTCATGACATCCATACATTAAATTGATCATCTAATATGTATGTAAGTAACAACTCATACGTAATTAATCAACTGTAAAATTACCTTTTGTGAACTGACTAAATATTCATTAAGTGTAACCGTTTCGTGCTTGACTCATTAGCTCATTAGTGTTCGTAGGGACGCTGCGATTTCGAAAAATGAGGGACATAAGTTCAGAATACAAATTAATTTGTTGTATTTGTTTAGGCTTTACTCCTTCCTCTTTCAGAAGGAGATTTTTCACAGCAGTGGGACAGGAAAAGAAAAAAAATACAATTATCTATAGTTAGACAATGCGTAAGGAGGGAACCAAGATAAAAATACATTACTATGTAGATGTTTTGTGCTTTTAATTGAAGAAAATCTTTTCATCAGGTTCAAATCCGGTAAAAATGCGGTATCAACGATTACAAAATGACAATTTATTTATTAATACTGAGGAACTATAGAAATTATTCCTCCGTTTCGCGACAATCGCTCTTTAACAGCCCTAAAAAATCATTATTTCTTACGCCATCAGTTACTCTCTACATACTAGACACTCTATTCGCAAGAGTTACATTGTCTCTTATGTGTAGTCTAATCGCGTTATATCCACGGTTTTAGTAGACGGACGTGACCGGGTTATCTCAACAAGTAATACACTATGAAACATTCATAGTTTACAGTGTGGAGACTGTTATGGAACTTTTTGGCAAAAAAATACTTGGTAAAATTCGGAGACATCTTAAAGGACTTACATTTTCAAGGTGACGACTGTGGGTATTTAGCAAGTGAGGTTGGGTTTTAAATAGTGTAAGTGTAAAAATGTATATAACGAAACTCTATCAGTTCAATTCTCGAATAGAAAATAATGTTATTCTATTGAATGTTACACAAATTTTAGAAGCAATACTTCGAATGCCTAGAAAATTGACAGCAATTATGAACAAGATGAGTAAAAACTACATTAAGCTCAAGGAATTGGTACCTACTGGTTACGCTACTATTTTTTTTAATGAGCGATTATAAATCAAATCGAATCATGTATTGCGAAAGTTGGTTTGTGAAAAGTTTTATCTTATTCTGCAAGAAAACTAAAAACACTATTCAACTTAACCTCACATATTATTTCAACTCAAAATTCAAGGCACAACTTCGCCAAAATGTAACACAGAATATATCCTACGTAATATTCACGTACTAAGTCCAAGTACATAGCAGTAAACATTTACTATTACCCGTACTTCCATAACAAGTTGCTAAGTAAAATATTTTGCTAGGAATATCCCAAATTGTTTCCTAAGTGGGTAACCCTAAGCCCTCCGTTAAGTTCCTCGAGTTATCATTTAAAGCCCTCAGAGGGCGCTGGCTACAACTAAAATAAGGGAAGGAATTATTTTTAATTTGTTCCAAGTATTTTTGGAACAATTCCGACGAGATTAACAAGTATTGGGGCTTTTTAAAGGTTTGACCTTGAATGACATTGAATGAATATTGGTTGGAGAGTTAGTTAGACCTACTCTTGGGTGATAAAGCAGAGTGAAGTAAAAATTGGAGAGGACACCACTTTAACAATTTTTCATACAAGAACTTCCATATACTTACGAGTATATTAAACCTTTGTAATTACACAGGATTCTACCTAAATCAAATTAGCATCCTACAGAGTGACAGCAAGTAACACAAATAAATTAAAACTACAAAGCAGACGACATTCATTTGCGACACAATAATATGAAGAGCTAGAAAACTGTGGAAACTCCCTACTTAAAGCAACTTGAACATAAAACAGCTACGAAAAAAGCGGGTATAGTTCCCGCTTACGTGCCCCTGCGCAAAAAGTACCAGTATTTGTCCAAAAAGGTTAGGCGTTTTACAATTTGTTTTTTTTTGCATTGCTACCAATCCTGAAAGTACTCGTTGCGTTTCTAGATCATCCAAAGCAAATTGGTTTCCATTCATGTATGGCGCCATACAAGAAAATAATACATACCTTATATCATACAAAATTTTACGAGGATTTTATAATCCTATGTATATAAATTGCTCATTGAAATATAGCAATTAATATTTCATAAGAGTAAAACATAAAACTCTAAAGTTATTCTTTTAATGTATGAAGCATTATAGTTTTGGAGCGGCTACAGCAGTTAGCCCATAACGACAGTCCATTTGTCGCTCTTAAATAATGTCCAGACGTTTAATAGCAGTATGTGGTGAAATAGCCGTTAAAAATAGCATGTTATGAGTTTGACAAATATATAGCATAGTAAAGAGGCATTAAGTTGAACTATGTCGTGTATAAATAGCGTTTAGTAATCTAAGGATTAGTTTTTTACGACTCTCTTGTTTTAACGAGCTGGAATTTGATGTCCAAAATTATACTTTGTAGTAATACATTATATTGAATTCAACATTCCGGACTTTGGTTTGCAATTTCAGTAGCACAGTCACACCGTTAATTAAATTCTGAGGTAAAAGTCTCTTAACTGAACATCGGACTGTGCCACAGCAGCGGTTGCAAAAGTATTCGGTTATACTCGGGCCATTTCAAACGTGCGAACTAAGTAATGTCATTTTATCGAAGTGTATCGCTCGCACTTACACATTGTCATATTCTTATGATTATTTTGATTATGACGTTTGAACATACAATAGTTTATTAATAAATCAATCCCTAAAAGCTGCCTCAACCATTTTTAAGGTAATCGAGTTCGTTATTAAAATCCTTGTGTTAGGTAGCTACTATTTTTGTCTAACAAGCCATACAATATCACCCAATCACACCAATCACTCAACCAGCCAAATTGAAGCAACCTAATCACAACCAAATCATATCGAGATTACCAGGCGCCCATACAAATGCAGGAGCATTAATTTCCAATAAAAACATTTCGACCGGTCCCCTACAAAGGTACGTGTATTCGCTTTATCAAAAATTCCAAGGCGGTCACAGCCAGTTCAGCATTGTTCTGAAACTTTTATCCGACATTACTCAAACAGGGCTACCGACAATTCGGGATGAAATTGTTAAAACATATTTTTTGATTTAATAAAATTCTTTAGATCGTTTTTCAAATTGTTCGTGATGATGGCCCGTGTTATATCGGTCTTTTGTCCAGACAAAACGTTCTGAAGTTTCAGCTTGCTAAATTTAAAATCATCAATCACCTGAAAGTCTGCAATATTCAATTTAATCTCTGAACAAAATATGAAAGTAGTCAAAAACGTTCGTCAAATCTGAAACTACAAGTTAACTCATTATACTACCTACTAGTGACGCCTGTTCTTTGTGTATTTGAATCTTCTTATAAGTACGTATACTTATTAAATATTTTGATCCAATCATGCAGAACAAAGCCAAAGTACATACCATTGGAAACTTAGCTTGTAACTCATAAACACCAATATCCCTGAACATGACCAAGTTTCAAAACCATATTTTGACGTCCAAAAATTGATGATCCAAGCAGCCCTACGATAGACAAAATACACAGAAAACTTTCGCTCCATTCCATAAATTGTAGAGAACAAACTGACGCTGTAGAATATATTAATATAATTATATAATATACATGTGTTGGGCCCCAAAGTTGGCGTCCCTTTAAAGATAAAACTTTGCAAATTGGGATGCCTTGCGGGCTCTTGCGAATCTCATACCTTTGAATTAATTTGTGAATGTCAATGTTAGGTTTGCGAATAAAGTGTTTTATCGGAGGGTTATGAAAATTCTATTTTAATACTTTAATGGCGCATATTTTATATTTTATTGTTTTGTTACAAAGATAGAACACTCGACCTAGTAGTTAGTTAAGGTCACTGTCTTGCCATGTCGAAATATATTAGTTTTTTTATTAAGTGGCTTAGGTGGCGACGCTAAGAGAAGTCTGTACCTATAAGAAAAGAAATCACCAAAATTTTAATTCTAAGATATGTGACGTATCACAATTTTATAGATACAAAATTCAGGCTAGTTGTTTTGATTCTCGGAGATCAGTTTGCGTCGATATATTGTTTGTCTTATAAATCCAATACATCACAAAATTCAAGACCGAATCAAAAAATGCGGCGAATATTTTCCAAAAAATATCCTCACAGGTAGTGATTATATTCTAACTGAGAATTTCCCGTGAAAAATGTAATCCACGCGACATTGAATCTCGAAATTATGTAAAAAATATTACGAAACACATTTTCGTAGTAAATTCAATCATGGGGAAATTGGCTTACAGTATGAAATAAGCATCCTTTTTCCTTGTTATGCTTACATATAGAAAATAACTAGATAATGGTATAAAATAATATAATATAGCACCTGTAGGAATGTATAAAAAATCATCAAAGTATGACAACGTACCAGGTGCATTGGTCACGGTTACCACGCCACCACCACTACGACGGCAGATTCCACAAGTAACAAATATGCTCGTGATTCACTAACAATAATTTATTATAGGTCTGATGGTATTCTGGGACACGTAGTTTGTGTGTATTAGTGTAGATAGATGTCCTCATAGCACAAAGGAATCCTGCAATTCAGGCTGATGTAACTCGAACAAGCCGAAACATTGAGAAATAATAAACTTTGATTAAGTAAATTTAAATCGCATTTTAGACTTATTTGCATTGCATGCGTGTTTACAACCACTTTGCATTATAACATATTTTCTACAATCCGGATATTAAAATCGATAATTATAAACGTGAATATAAATAACATATTATATGAAAAACCTCTCTCTATACATAGTAATTCTTTAGTTACATTATGGGACCTATATATAAAAGAACGAATGTCGGTCAGGACGTGGCCCTGTCACGACAGGAAATGCCGGCGGAGCTACGTACATAAAAAGTGGTCAAGTGCGACCTGGACTTACATGCGAAAGGTTCCGTACTAATACGCAATACAATATTCGATACTCTACTGTCATATACTCTGTTGATACCCAATTTATATGGTACTAGCTGACCCGCGCAACTTCGTTTGCGTGTATCCCGCTACTTCGACAATTAATACAGTCAACGCAAGAACACATATTGGATACTAATTTTCAATACACAATAACTTCTCTTTCCCTTAACCGCGTTTAAAATATTAAAATGTTTTTTGGTTTCTGTGACTCTTCTTTGATCGCCCCCCCTATCAATTTTTGGAAAAAATATTTAAGTAATGTACAGATTTTTTTTGTCTTATATGTATAGATCAAAGTCGTAGTACCTACTTTTTAATATTATATATTTTTTATGTACCGTTTTTTTATCACTACGGCCGGCCCGTACCGTGCCGCAATACTAATATCGTGATATCTCCTAAACTATATGTCTAAATAACACACTGTAAACTGCAAAAATAATCTAAATTAAATGCTCGTGATGATGAACTTACTTATTTTGATAAGGATATATGTATTATTGGTTATATCACCAGTTAAACATCACCCAACGAATTAAATGTTTTTTTAATACAGAAAAGTAGTTTTTGTGACTTAAATAAAAAAGCTGGATATATGTCATCGCAGACTTTTTTGTAGAACTAATAAAGACCAATGTTTTTGCTATACATTGTTCTTACTTGTATCCAACGGTATAAGCGACGCACGCACAAATGCAATCTTCAATTAGATTTTTTTTCTGACTTCTTGGACATAAATCGCTATAACTCAGCTAATATAGTTTCTATGTATTTCAATTATATATAAAAACCTGTCGGAGAAAATACTCTTTCTATAAGTGAAAACCGCATCAAAATCCGTTGCGTAGTTTTAAAGTTTTATGCATACGAAGGGACTACAGACAAAATGGGCGACTTTGTTTTATACTATGTAGTGATGAGACTGGTGATGACTATGGATGTAAAGCACAATGAATTAGGATAATAAATTACAGACGCAAGTGGGATTTTTGTCTGTACCTACCCTTTTTAGCTTAGGCCTACCTATGGGAAGAAATTGAAAAAGCGTAATTTTTATGTATGTATCTCTAGGTAGATAGGTCTCTCTCGCAGGTATTTTCAGGGACTATGATGCAGCTATACGATAAAGTTAAGTGACAACCATATAATGATTTCTTGTGCCTGTTAATGATTGTGTTAATGATGATTTTAAGTTTTAAAAAGCGATCATTTGAATGTTTCAAATGATCGCTTTTTAAAACTCAAAATCATTTTATATGAACTGTCCAGTGATAGACAGACAAACAAACAACGCAGCTTTGATATCAGGGTCTAAATCTTTTAATGCGGAATCCTAGAAACCTACAAGTATTTACTTGAACACGGCTTGTATAAGGCAAGTGGAAAATGAAATATGTCGTACGAACTGCATTAAGTATATGTGAGACGATTAAAACATAACGATGTGAAACCCTGCTTTTAATGATATCTTATTAAAAATTAAATTGTTACTATTCTCTAGATTTTAAACTATGATCTAAAAAATGCTGAAGCTCAACCTTTTGAGAGTGAATTTGATATTGTAATAGGCTTAATTTCCAATTCATATAGGAGTCTTGAAAAGGATACTTTAGCTGATTGATCTTTAAAGAATCTTTTTTCGCAGCAGACTTAATACAAAATGTTTTCTTCAGTCTTAATAACACTAGTTGCGCTCACCGGTCGGTAGACAATCTATGCTTTGGAACATTAAGCGTGACTATTCTCTATTTAGATTTTTTCTACAGCGAAATATAACCAAATTATAGCGTTATAACGGAGCGTTTCAGTATACACAGAGTCTTTTCCTTCCCACTAAGAAAGAAAATCAAATTTAAGCTAGAAGAATCGTAGCATTTCAGAAAAAGTTACTTATAAAACATGTACCTGTAAAAGACATTTCCAAAAAAGAAAAACATATTTCCAGTTGAATTAAGATCGAGTTTGGCACACAATGGATTTCCTTTGTTCGAACTAACGTTACGATTGGTTTAGACGGTTACTCGATGAAGTGGGTTGTTTTGTGTTTCAGCTGAAATATTGGTACTGATGCTTTTAGTTTTAGTAGTATTTATTTGCTTATTTTTAGGAATCTTTTTCAAAATGTGCGGTCTATTTCACTAATAACTGGCACTCTTGGGTGTCTTCCCTTGGGATGAGACAGGAATAGACCTAGATTCTTATTTCAACAGTCCCAGGAGTGAGAGAAAAATGAGTTATATCTATTGGACATTTTTAAACAATATATCAAGAGGTAGTGTTTGAACTATTAAGTCCTCGGCCCCATTCGTTTTCTATCAAGACGACAGTCATTACTTACTCAGTTCTTGAAGGGGTGCCAAGTAACCGCGTAAGGCTAACACAGTGAACTATGGCTTACCCCTCTCACTGTGAGGAAATCACCACTACCAATATGGCAATAATGATTACACTATTCACCTTAGTACTACTAAAAGTAACTCTATACGTAACGCTTTAACTTGTAAACTGCTGAATTGTTAGAGTAGATATATGGAAAAATCATGTATTACATATTATTAGTTAATGTATATTTTTTGAAACGGAAGATCTTATAACGCAAAAGTAGCTCTTATGTATCACACTTTCCCAGCTAGACTGCTGAAAAGTTTTAGATGAAATTATATGGACTATATTGTGGCAAATAATATTGTCTCAAAACCACTAAACAAACGGAATCACTGATATACATTATTTAAGAATTTACTGTTTCTACATGAGAAAAAAACGCAGGTAGTTAGAAAAACTGCATTTCATTCAAACCACGCACCGCAATATAATAATTAATTCAAAGTAATATTTCTTCGTGCTTTTCCTTCACAAATAAATACATACACGTGTACCCAACGAACCCTTTCGATCATCCCCGTGGGCGAGATACGAGAAAAACTGACAACTACCCCCGGAAATAGGGGTGTAGTGACTGTGTACCAGAGATGTACGGGAAACTAGATAGTGTTGAATTTCAACGCATGTTTTTATTACTGTTTGTTAACTTTATTATTTTATAAAGAGTGGATTTTTGGTGTCATTTTTGACAAGTGGAAAACAAACGCAGAATTTAACTACAGTTAGCTACGAAGTACTACAATAATTGTGCAGGTCCAGTAATATATTTCCTTTTAATATCTACGATGGCGTTACGTTTACACTTTATTGGTGTACCCTTTCGTGAATCTGATCATTACAATCGAAACAAACACCCGCTTTTTTCAACTGTGCATCTGTCAACGCCAAAAATACTGAACATGTTACAAACTAAAACAAAAATACGAACACAACAGGTATCTTGCAATTTCTCACATAGTACGGAGCATACTGTTGACGTTTGCAGTATCTAGTGTACTGAACATCTGTGTTCTACAATGCGAGTTCAGTACGTGTTTGTGTATCGTATTTCTCTAGTTTCCTTTCGCTTCTGACCGCTGTTTTTCCTTGTGACGTTGTTTATTTTGCAGAGTGACATTGTCCTTGTCACTGTATGATAGTGATAATTGATACAGAATTGTTGTGATATGACTAATTTTATGATAGAAATGTAGTGCTGCATGAACGTATTTTTAACAGTAAGGACTATAAATACATCAATGAGAATACAAAATCTTTAGGAATTTGTACTGTCCATAAATGTTAAAATGATGGACAAATTATTATTTATATTGAGGGTAGACATGTTTCTAAAACCGAACTACTTTGTTAAGAAGTCTCTGCAAATATATGGGTCATTAAAATAACAATGGACGGCATGGCTATTAACAGGTAGTGTGTTTTGTAATAATCACTGTATTGTATAAGATACAAAGACTAATATTCCTATCAAAAATATTAAGAAAAATTAAACAATTTTAACAGCTCTATGTTATATTCTTTGAATAGATATAATAAAATCAATATACTGACTTATACCAGTCAAAAAATCATACATTTTATCCATAGTTCCCAACAACATACGTTAAGAAATGCTAAAAGGAAAACATATTGAGAAAACTCTTTCACCATTTATACAATAATATCTAGAGCATGTAATTCTTAAGAAACTCTTACGTTATTTACCTTATTTTCTCTTTGAAAGTTTTTCTTAAATTCCAACCATTACGAATCAAGCGATATTGTTGAAAATGTAGCTATTTTTGTACATAATATTATACAGTTAAGGTAATAGATAACTTAGGTATTATTTCCGATATACATCAATTTAGTGGTATTTTATTGGTATAAAGAACACTGTATTATGAGTTATAGTTTTGCAAATATTCTTAAACTTATAAAAATGACCACATTTCCCTATCTTTGTTTATATAACGCCTCAAAAAATGTTTTTTTTTTAAATTACATTATATAAAATTTTATGTATGTCTGCAAAATTATATGTGTGTCTGTTTGTTTCTCTTCTTTACCAAAACTGTTCCGTATTAAACCAATGAACTAAGTATAGAATTATATCGCAAAACGAAAAAGCGTTTTTTTTATATAAATTACCGCGCGAACGAAACCGTTACATGCTACTATTTATATAATTAATGCCAAAGTAATATCTAGATCATAGTATTAAGTACTTTGCCCAGCAGTGGGACACATAAAAAGCTAACAAAAAAAAAAGTATTAAGTAAGGAAAAAAACTCTTACTTAATTCTTAAAAGACTGTTTAAAAATTAACGGTGAAAGTGCATAAAAAGCGCATTATCATTACACTTAGTTTGACCTTTCGTTTTGCCTGTTTAATGTCTATAAATAACGAACATCTGTTCGCTAATGTCTTGACATTTAAAATAACTACTTTCTACTGGTTTTTTAAAACATTGTAAAGGAAATAGTGATGAGACATGACTGAGAAAGTAAAACGTAAATATACAACGAATTAAATTTTTCTTTCTTGAATAAACCCTGAAATCATTTTTCGATATAAAAGTGTTTATAAAAGTGAAAACATGGGAGTATTTTCAACTATCTTCACGCTAAGTTCTGGATCATAATAAATATAATGAAATGGTATTCCTAAGTTATTGAAGGTTAAAATAATTTAATTACGATGGCGCAATAGACATACATACGTATACACGTTCGCATTAAGTATATTAATTAATTTAGTACTCTTAATCACTTTTACACATTATATCGATTATTAATTACTTTAAAAAATAACTAAAACGCTTAAAATAATGTTTTACTTCGAAACTTAAGTACGAATCTAAACATAAGAAGGTATCATAACAAATTCGACATCACTTTGTAAAACAAAGATTTCAAAGATTTTAAAACTACTGCAAAGAATTTCTACAATAATCTAGAACACCAATTAGTTTTAAAATTCTTGGTTAGAAATCGAACGCTAGAAATAAATCGTCTTAGATTTGACATTTAAGTTAGATACTTGATTTTCTAATGAAATGTAAAGTCTTAAAAGATTTTAAAAGTAAAATGTAAGTTAACTTTTCTGAAATAAGATTAAAATGCGTTAAGAATTATTTTAAAAGACTCTCAATACAAAGTAAATACCTTCTGCCTCTGTCAATGTAATGTCATTGTTAAACGTTGTTGTTCGACTGCTAGGCACAGATTTCCAAACACCTTGCTCATTTGTTGATTTTGACCGTTACTATTGAAGCGTAGGTATCCAGATCATCGTCATTACACTATCTATTAGGTCGGGAATAAGTCTTTTCGCATTTCAGTATACAGGGTGTCCCAAAACTCAACGATAATCCGAGACAGGATGAAAGGCCAAGTCATACCGGTTATAGGAAAAATAAAAAAAAAAATCCATATCACTTAGTTCAGCAATAATAGACACTTTTCAAAAAAGTTGAAATTCCACACCCTTGGTCGCATTTTCAAGTCCTGTGATCACCAATGTCACAATTTCGCTGAGTTTTTTTTAATTTCGTGATCTTAATTAAATATGCTATTAATCGTATAACAAATTAATGCACAAAACATTGTTAATTTAATAAAAAAAGTTAAGTTTTAGTGAGTCATCTTTCTCAAAAATATCGTTAGTCAACTTTGACGCTTCATATTGAAAAAAAAAAGTACTACACTTCCCTTGGCAAGTTATTTCAAAAGTTGGCGCATTTAATCAAGATTTCAAAATGGTATAACACTTGCCACTTTTCTTGCCATTCAAAATGTTATTTTTATTTGAACGAAGAGTATCCTCGCAAATGGATCGGACGCAGTGGTACAATTGTATGGCCTCCTCGTTCTCCCGATCTAAATCCAGTAGATATTTTTTACTGGGAATGCATAAAAGAAAAAGTATATTCGAAATCAATACAAAATCTATCAGAACTTCGCCAGAAATTTGACACAGCGTCAGAGAAAATAAATGCAATGAATTTTGATTGACTGGTGCAAAGGTCTTTTGTAAGGCGTTGCAGAGCCTGAATTCATGCTAGAGGAAAACAATTCGGAATTACTTTAGTTTAAGGAGAATAATTAAATAAGATCGATGGTTCGTTCATTGTTTTTTTTTTATTATTATAACCTATTATGTTTATTACATAAAATATTTGTTATGGACTGACTCAATTACCTCTTTACTAAAAATAATTGCTTTCCTCTGGCACGAATACAGGCTCTGCAACGGCGTACAAAAGATTTTTTCACCAGTCAAGCAAAATTCTTTGCATTTATTTCTTCTGACGCTGTGTCAATTTTCTGGCAAAGTTCTGATAGATTTTGTATTGATTTCGAATATACTTTTTCTTTTATGCATTCCCAGTAAAAAATATCTACTGGATTTAGATCGGGAGAACGAGGAGGCCATAAAATTGTACAACTGCGTCCGATCCATTTGCGAGGATACTCTTCGTTCAAATAAAAATAACATTTTGAATGGCAAGAAAAGTGGCAAGTGTTATACCATTTTGAAATCTTGATTAAATGCGCCAACTTTTGAAATAACTTGCCAAGGGAAGTGTAGTACTTTTTTTTTCAATATGAAGCGTCAAAGTTGACTAACGATATTTTTGAGAAAGATGACTCACTAAAACTTAACTTTTTTATTAAATTAACAATGTTTTGTGCATTAATTTGTTATACGATTAATAGCATATTTAATTAAGATCACGAAATTCAAAAAAACTCAGCGAAATTGTGACATTGGTGATCACAGGACTTGAAAATGCGACCAAGGGTGTGGAATTTCAACTTTTTTGAAAAGTGTCTATTATTGCTGAACTAAGTGATATGGAATTTTTTTTGTATTTTTCCTATAACCGGTATGACTTGGCCTTTCATCCTGTCTCGGATTATCGTTGAGTTTTGGGACACCCTGTATATGAACTTGTAATAAAATATTTTCTCTACACAAAAATGCTCGATATTTGGATACCTCACGAGCTCACTGAAAGAAATGAGCCGTGTACTCATTTGTGTTTCTTGAAGCCAAAGAGATTTTATTACAAGTTCATACATACTATAATGCGAAAAGACTTTTTCCCCGACCTAATGTATACATATAATAATACTAAACATACCTGTCTAGAAAAGGAATCACGCTTCCTTTAAATCTAAACTAACTAAATTTTATCACTAACTTCCATCATGTACTCAACTTGTTATCAACATAATGAAAAGTTACTCCAACTCGCAACAAGACTATCTGCTGATATACTCCTACTGTTACTTATACTATAGTTGCTTGTACTATAGTTATAGTGTTACTATAGTAAGTTTAGAAGTAGTACAATAGGGTTGAGTAAATATAGTATAGTAAGTTGCTTTGAGAGGTTCACATGGAATAGTTTTGTTTGTCCCACTCACTGTAGTCCGACAACTTAGTAGAGGCTTGGATAGCACGATTTATTTAAAGTTACAATTGGGATTTAGATGTACGTCCAAAAAAATAGTATCCAGCTGCTGGTAGCTGTCAGTTTTTTTAGCAGTTAGGCTTTAGAACGTATGTTACATACTAAGTCGCGATCTTTAGTCTCAGTCTGCCCCTGTGAGAAAAATGTGTGGTGTGTTTTAAGTAAGGTGGGTAATTCAAATAAGAGAGAAAGAAGAGAAAAAAAGAGACCAAAGAACGCGACTTAGTACGATCCTGACAGACTTCCCTTGCCTCATTCACGTCCACACATCTTGTCATACAGGAACGATTTAAGTGAAGTTACGAGTACTACTCACCTGACCTTATTTCAAGATATCACCGATATGATTTGTGTATGTGCAAATAGATATGTTTTTTTTTTATTCATTTAAAAAATCCTCGGTACAACTACTTCTGACATATTTACCCGGCAAGCTCATTACCTTGTTGGCGAGATACCTTTTAATATCTAGTTATCAATATGTATATTACTTATATACATATATATCATTTGCAATTAATGTGCTTTAATTTAAATACCACCCGGTCCCCATTTAACACGAAAACCATTTCAAACACATAATATCCGCTTTCGGATACACGAATAGCTAAGTGTATCACAATTCACATCCCTAACCACCTGGCGCGGATATTAACCGCCCATTGAGTGTACGGGGCCAATTTATTTGCCACTTAACTCAGTAGCAAGCGACCAGTGCCACCAGATAATCCTGTGGTCATTTCCACTAAATAGGAATGTTGGTAGGCAAGAATTGATAATCTAATTAATCAAATACAAAATACACAACTTCTATTTGCACCCGGCATATCCGATGTAGTCATTCCTTGCTCACTTTTAAATTAGTACCATATAATAAAAGGCAGAAATATAACTAATCAAACAGATAATAGAAAAATTATTTGTATATCGCCTGTCACGCACAAAAGTAGGCATTCCTCGCTTACATTTAGTATCATATATGTAATAGAAAGCAGAAATCGAATTAATCAAATAGAAAAAAAAAACAATTATTATATTTATTTGCATATCTCTTATTATACTCGAGAGTAGTATTGCCATGCTTTCAATTTAGTACCATAAAGGTAATAAGGGGCCGAATAAATAATGCTAAATTCCATTATTTTTATTAATAAAGTGTGGTTTACTTTATTCATTCTTAGCTGATCCTGAATTCATTAGAATTGGATTTTACTATGATTCTGCTTTATGTACATATGTTGGTAAAAGGTAAGTGTAAGATTTTCTTCACACTAAAATTTAAAATCGAGATACATGTAGATGTTAAGATAATTATTTTTAAAGCAGTACAGAAATCACTGTTCATTCTAACCGAAATATTTAAACGAAGCCCCGTGTCAACACTAGTATGTCAACATAATTACACCGATAGTTAAACATCGCGAGGACATCGCATGCAGTGAGCAATTATTTCCCATGGCTGTTTTATTACGCGCATTATCGTCATCAAAAATATGAACTCTGGTACATTAAATAATAAATATTAATGAATATAATAATGGCTTTTTACTACAGGTCCATGTAGCTAGAAACTAACCGTAATGTAGGTAACTTTTTACTCCCAATAATTACTATTTCAGTATGATAATAACATTTTATCTCTGAGGTTAAGCTACGCTTGCCGAGGTTGTTCTGTGTTAGCTTAAGCATATCGAGTTACTCCGTGTTTCAGAAGGCACGGTCAATTGTGGGTCCGGCTGTCGAAGATCTTTAACAGTCGTTAACAGTAGTCAGTCTTACCGAAAGCTAATTTATCCCTCGAATAGATAAAAAAAACATGACGAATTATTTAACACAAATAATTTTGTAGCTAAGTAAATATCACATTAATATTCTTCTCTTATTTACCAAACTAAGGGAAAATATGAAACCTTGTGTACATAAACATAATTACAAATAGATATCTCTCTATAGACGGTACTCTGGGGAATCCAAGGAAGCTGGCATTCAATAATATCGGTCATTATGGACCCCCGTGAGAGAGCACAGATATTTCGGCAGAAAACGACAATCGATTGAATTAATAAACGTTCGGGTGATTAATGGACTCAATATTGCTCATAATTCTTCGACTGAAATATATCTTACCTAAATGTAGAGTAAAAAATATTAATATGCAGTAAAAAAGCATATTTAATATTTTTAAAAGTAACTACAGTTGTACCGGTGGTGCGTAAATAGACCTTTGCCTAGCAGTGGGTCAGGCACGGGTTAAAAAAACTACATCAGTGTTCTCTTGGCTCCTAATAATTGCTAAAATATCGTCAATCTGGCCGTTATTAATGTATCTTGAGTCTAGTAATTTTGAGAATTATAAGTGTCTACATTTTACTTACATAGTTAGTTTTCTTAAAATAAGAACTTATTTATTAATGAGTACGGGTGAACAAATATAATTATTCGTTATTATTACACTTAGACACTTAAGACAGGTTAAGAGTTAGAGAAACCGAATGATAAGCTCACGAGTTTACTAGTAAGGGTTATTTCAAATCTTCACGATAAAGAAGAAATTGTAGAAGCCTGTACTGTGATTACAAAACAACAAATCATACTGATTCCAGAAATTAATACAATTGAAGTCAACTAGATTGTATGGCTTTCACAGCTCTTTCCATGAAGTATTATTTATCAGACTTTTCCTAAACTCAATTATCGGTATTGTGAAATAAAATTGTTGAAGAAATCTTTGAAACTCATTACTGAAGGACTAAGATTTCAAAACATCAATATAAGTAGCAAAATTCAGCTCAAGTTTCCTTGTGTATGAGTCGAAAGAAATACAATTGTATTCATTTAATTGTATGGCTTATAACCATTACGGAGTTTTCCTCTAGAAAATTTCCTGAAACTTATTTGCCGGAAAAATGTTATGGTATTTTTTTATCTTTGAAATTCTTGGAAAAGAACAATTAGTGTATATATACTCGTATTATATGAATGGAATGTAATGGTATGATAGAAATCATTTTATATTTGGATATGTTAGGATATAATTTAATAGAATAATTTGACAAACAATTTCTATAAAGATGATCGAGGCTTAACAAACTGGGATTTCTAAAGTCAACTGTTTTAATATAAGAGAGTTACATTAATTGTGGAGATAGATCCTTTTGTCAGTTTGTGTATAATTACCGAAGGGTTAATCTCCAAAACTACTATACCATAGTAATACGTATAAGACGTTATATCAGTTACAACATAGACTATCAAATAGTTACCTAAAGTAAATGAAGCAATGGCTTATTACATCTTACTAAAATTATAGATGTGAAATTTTATATGTTTAGATTTATTTGTTACTCAGTCAAGCCAAAATTACTGAACAGTTTTAGATTAAATAATAGTTGACATTTAGAACAACACACAGGTCGTTTTACCCCCGAAAACCTTTTCAACGCGGACGAAGTCGCCGGCTGAAACTAGTACAAAATAATTTCCATATAATATCTTCATCGAAATATAATATTAGCTAAGCATTATAATTAATCTGCTCACCGTTATATCGTATTATATTGTGTGAGTACTTAGGAATGCTAACGTCTAAACCAAGTTGAGGTCACCTCATCTTACAGAGGTCAGTCACTTCGAAGGGATATTAATAAGTCAGAGGCTTAGCTGCTATCGTGGAATAAAGAGATTTGGAGGCTCAATTTCCATTTTATAATACATTTAATGAGTAATATTTTTGTGTTAGGTTTTTAACTAATGAAATAAACGCGATGATTTGCGACGTTCGGTGACAGTCGAGAGTTTGTTCTGTTTAAGGATTAAGGAAATACTACCAAATCATAATTGTAATCAAACATGAAGACAAAAGCTGTGAGCAGTCTGTATGTTTGTTCTTTTATACATATTATTATAATAAAATATATTTTCCTTAAAAAGAAAAAGAAATGTTTTATTTATACAGTTAATTCAAAAATAGTACGGCAACGTGTATTTCTCCTGTAGATTCAAAATATAAGACTTTCCTAAATGAAAAATCCCAGATTCAATTTTACCACAAACTTTTCACTACCTATTTACGAAAACAAGCGGCTCTTATTAAGACCCATACTACAAGTTTGCTCGACAAATAAAGTGCTAATTAAAATCACTTGAAATTCTCTTTACTCCGAGGAAATAAACGCCAGTGTTCTATAAACCCTGTACAGGCTTTTGTTCGGAAGATAATTTAATGAAAATGCAGGCCCCAAGTTTCCAGAGGTCTATAAAAAGGGGCCTTGAATACGAAATGTGAATAAAGTGGGGAAATATAATGATTTCGAGAGTGCCTCAGATCTAGACCGGGATTATCTATACGTTTTATTTTTTATATTCCAAGTATTTTAAGGTCAATAACTGCGTATTCTATTTGATAAATAAGACTATAAAGATTTACTTAAATGTTGAATATAGCCTGGCAATATGTTAGACGGATACCATGTATTATTTTTGATACTAGTCTCTCACAAAGGTGGAATCTTGGTATTTTTTAGTTGTAACTTGTACGTCTAACAATCTTTGTTATAATACTAAATGTTTACTATCTATTTCTTTTTCAAGAGCTCAAAAGCGTGTTATTCTCGAATGTCAAATGTAACAACATGTTTTGGTTGACATTTAAGTTAAAGCTTTTAATATCGATGTTAAAAAGAATTAAGACAACTAGATAATTAAGACGTCGTTATTAATTAGATAAATAAATATCTTTATTTGGCAAGTATTTGTCTGTAAATAAACCATTCTGGAAGTCATATCAGAATGAATAAAAATAGACTTTTCCAGACTAAAAAATTAGCTATATACATAGCAAATATCTATACGAAGCCTTGACCAAACTCAGACAGCTGTTTCTAATGATAGGGGTTGTATCCCATGGGGTTTTCGTTCACCCAATTAAAGGGTAAACTGACTAAGCAATGGTCGGCTCGAATTAATTATTGATATAAACTTGCCTGTATATTGTTTGTCTTAGCTTGTTTAATTTCTTTGTTGACATTGTACAGTACGTTCAATGTATAATAGTCTATGTTTGAAGACAATTTTTAACAAAAATAATAATTCTATGTTCTAAGAATAAGTCGTACGTTTCTAGAAATAAATCAGTTGTTAGTTTATATTATAGGTTGTTGTGAATAATAAATTACAGATAATAAGGTAACTAGTACTTATATTTTTATTGAAATTATTTGAGGTTAACTTAGATTATGAGATTATTTATATTAATAACAGTCTTAAAGATAGTGTTAAAAAAACAGTAAGATTTTATGCGATGCTACTACATCAACAAATAACTTTATTATTTAATATCAACTATGGAGCCATACTAAGTACTATAACTGAATATTATTGCATTTAGAATAGAATTCACAAACAAATTCCATAATTGGTCGCAAAACCAGTTACAAATAAAAAACTAGTTCTAATTTGATACAACACAAACTAGAGCCATCCTTACAAAATCTACTGAGTCTATACAATTACGAATAGTTTTTACAAATGACCTACTGAACAACAAAAGCAAATAAGTTGACGTGAACTTAGTCCCCTGAGATAATAAACGATTGTGAATGTCACCAACGTTCCACTGTCCTAAACTAACATCCATAACCTTTTCACTTTATGTTTTAAACATTTCGCTTACAACACTCGATGTACCATTAGGTTATCATCAAATTCAAATATAAGTAAAGAATAATAGTACTATAAGTGTATATCGACGATATTATCAATAACCGGCATATTTTTTAACGTATTGTTTTGAAAATTTCTGTTTTTTCTGATTTGGGGACGAAATGTTGATAATAAAGCGTTGTGTGGTTAAGAAGGCTGTATAAAACCGGCAATCAAAAGCCTATTTCCTCGAAAACATTAAAAACATACACATTTCAACAACCTAACCAATGTAAACAAAAATTGCGGGATTGATTTTACGGTTTATCGTTCACTGGGGTTTATAATAAGGGTTATACCAACCTTGTATTCGGGTTATATGCTTGAAACACAAAGACAAACACACAAACAGACACGTTCACGTCACAAACACGCGGTCGGTCGGGAAATCGGACGTGCGTCCGGGGCGAAGGCGTGTTGGGTACTGCTAGGGCGGGCGGCAGTGTTGCCAACCATCGCCACAATTATAATATATGTTTGAAAAAGCCTCGCTAGCATAGAGGTTGTATATCAAGCTGCAAAGTATAAGTTGTTATTTTCTAAAGTCGTTTGATGTGAGGTCAATGAACTAGTATTGTTTATGGTAAACAATATAACTTGTAATATCTTGAAACTAATAACAGGAGCTTTTGAATACGAAATGGAATAAGTTCTTACTTTGATGAAATAGTTCTGATTTAGTATACTTTGAATGGTTCCTTAAGCTTTCTGGACAAAAGATGTAATGTTGAATGTAAATTCTAAAGTAAAATGAAAACTAATTTAGTGACAAAGTGCTTACATACAATTTTGTTCAAAACGATTTCTATTCTGAATTTAATATAAAAGATTAACATTGGCATACGTATAGAATTAATAGAATCACATCCTAACAATGTGAGAAAAGTCAATTCAAACAATGACATCATAAAATCACATTACTAATTACAAAAATATATATTTCTATGGCATAATATTATACACTTCTACACAACTATGAACATTAGCTAGTAAACAAAAGTGGGGAAATTCTCCCCATAACCGGTGGAATCTCCCACATACTAGCAACACTGTAGGGCGGGCGGGCGTCGTGACGAAAAGCGGTAAATGTTCTACGTATATTAGTATTCGATTTGGGAATTTGAGGTTCTACCCGACCGCTTCATAACACCGCGTGGTGATTCCGTAATGGATTGGATTAAATCATTTCTTTGTTTAGTAACGCGATTGAATCGGGGTTTATGTTGAACGTCTAAGTTTTTGGGTATTTTTTTCGGATACGGAAGTCAAGTATGTTGTGAAATGATAGGCTTTTTTGAGGTTGATTTTAGTTTCTGTGTTCCGTTTAATGCTTTTTACAGTAGTTAAGAGTGGAATCAAGATTATATTCCAGTAGTAAATAATAACATTAAGGTTTTATATTTAGAAGTTCTTATAAGTTGAGAATTTGGAATAACTCTCAGATATGAAAATAATATGAGTATCTCTATAACGACTATACTAAGCATTTCATTTCAAACGAAAAGCATAATAAATAAAAATCATTCTATACTCACTTATTGCGTTTTTGGAAAAAAAACTATTTAGAATATTTTATTATGTTAATCTATACATCCAACATGAACATTTTTAAGGTAAAAACAATCTTAAGAAATAACTTGCAAAATAAACTTCATCCTATCCCTCCCAATCTATCCCCAAAGGCTCTATGACCCCTTAAATTCAATCCCATAGAAAAAGCGAACATTCTTATCAATATAGGATGCGTTACTCATCTCTATACACCCTCAAACTGCTCCAGCGTGATGTTATCGCTACACGCAACGAAGTAATAAAAATTGATGGACGGCCACAATTACACCGTTTGTGGTTACTATACACTTTCAACGGTGTGAATTATGCCATGAAAGTTTTGCGGTGGAAAATGGGTTATTTATATTTTTTATATTAACTCATTGTGGGGACTTCCATGACTTTTAGAATGCTGTGGTATCTTAAGTTTCTAAACTAAAGGAATTTCTTTTCTCTTGATTTAAATTGGTTTTCTAAAGCGCTAATCATGATAATTATGTAGTAAATCTTCAGAAAAATACATTTGATAAAGTTACCAAATAGTCCTGTTTTAATCGGAAATCATGTTGTTACACGTTACGCATCGGTATTCAATAAAATAACTTTATTTCAAATACATACACATACTAATAATTTGCCGCGACAAGAACAAATAAAAAACATAAGTAACAGCGCTTTCCGTAGAGCGTCGAGTTACTTTGTAAAGTTAATTAAAAATTAAAAAATTAAATTAGTACACAAATTTGATCCTCGAAAGAAGGTACTGAACCGTAAATTTGTAAAGAAACTATCATTACCCGAAGACCTAATACCACACTCAAACTGGAATCATCACTCAAAAATAACAGATTCCATTCATAACCAAGTTGAGTGCGGTCCCTAGTCAATTGCACTCGTAAATGTACCGCAAGTTGCAGTTACTGCACACGACTCCCGGGAATGATGCACAGATAGTAGGTACTTTGTTTGATTATATCTAGTTGTATTAAAATAGTTATTTGTGTTATAACGATACGGCCCAATCCACAATTGGCCAGCGTGGTAGACTCAAGGCCTAACCCATCCCTCATTACGGGAGGAGACCCTTGCCCAGCAGTGGGACATTAGTGGATTAAATTTATTACATATTTATAACGGTACGGTAAGGTATAGATAGAACGTAAGGCGCGGCCGGCAGAAGTACCTAAGCATAATCCAGAATTTAATACATCAATGACAAGCATGTGCAGCTAACGGTAAACAGTTAGATAAAGCTACTTTACATTTGGAAATACAAAGTATTGTATAACAGCATAACGTGGATAAATGGTGCACGCCAAGGCTCTGTACTAAGTTGTTCGACAATAGCTACATCAAAAAAATGCCAAGATTGAATGTGGATTTTGAGGTAAATCACTTTTATAGAGGTTTCGAGGGAGCATTCACAAATACCATGTTTTTCCATGTATGGGCTATCTAAAGGTAGTTATATACTCAACTAGGATCAGCTAAGTAAGCGAGGTCTAGTAAAACGTACGGTAGAACGGGGTTACTTTTGAATACAGGGGTTACTTTAAAATGGAAAAAAATAGGCATGTTAAAGGTCAGCACTCTATTTGAAATGCTATAATTATATTCATAACGATATTTAGTACCAAGAACCAGAAAACCGATCTCGTCGCTAGCTATTTATGCGAACAATTTACGTATTTCTATAATCAAATTCATCCCAAATTTTCCTAAAGTAACCCCATTCTACGGTAACACATTTCTTAGCGTACCAAACAATCCATGCTAAGCAATTTTAAACACAAGCCAAACCTTTCATCGCTCCTAGATGTCCAATTTTAAATAAAGCTATTCGACAATCCCTTACAAAATGAAGTGATAAATAACATCTTTTTAATGTAATCAACTTTACAATGGAAAGTTGGGAGAGTGCGGGATCTTGTCGCGACACGTCCAAAACTTTTAGTTTCCTGAAACATGGCGGCTCTTTGTGAAGAAAAGAAAGACATGCCATTCTGTTAATTAATGTTTTATTTTAATGTTTAAACTTTTACTTTTTATATTTACTGCTCTTAATTCTCTGAGAGGATTGTTAAGTAATTGTTGTTTCTTGTTAAGTATTAATTATGTTAGAAAAAAAAATGTTGGGAGTTCTATGCTATAAACCTAATACAAATCCGCAGGTTATAAAATCACATGTAATCCTGGTACAAGAAGCAATTTTATTTGAGTATTTTTATAACTGATTTAGCTAAAGTGAAAATTGCTTGTATAATATTACTTAGTACTAAAGCTTTTTAATCGTAGCCTATGTCAATGCTGTGCAAAAAGTTTTTTCGTGGGCTTGTCGTTAGTTCCACTGACCCTGGCCGCTGTCTTTCTCCGGTGTCACTCCAAAAACTTATCATAAAAATAAGAAGAACAAAAACATACACATAAATAAAAAGAGCACCCTGTACAGTAATACTTCGATCAGATTTGTTTCTTATTATTCTTGTTATATCTTTATCGGTTGAAGAAAGTCACTTAATCACCACAGGTATGTATTAAAAGACTACTACCCTAAAATGGCGTTTTGCCAAGTGAAATTGCCAAGCAAAGCCCGAGTGCATTCATCTTAGTGTAATACCAACCACACTTCGTTGCTTCCATTTAATAGTTTTGTTGTAAGCCTTTGATATTTGTATCAACCTGTAGTTTGTGTACAGGTTGTTTGAATTTTTTTGTTTTTAAGTATTACAGTATTTGTATTTTGTGGATACTTGTATCAAAATAAACAAGTATACATATATAATATTATAATGCAACGGGTCTTATACGCGATTGAAAATTTAAAGGTTTGGATACCTTATTTGCTGCCCGACGTTTCGATCGCATTACAACGAATTTAATACTTTAAATTTTCAATCGCGTATAAGACCCGTTGCATTATAATATTATGTGTACTAGTCGCGAGAGTTTAAAAAGTATACATATATAAAATCACGCCTTCACGTAAGATAAGACAAATAATACATGTAATAGAATATGTTAGTAGTTAATGTAATACACAACGTATCAGAAAATAATATACAGATATGTTCATAAAATGGTATCTGACAGTATAAAAAGCAATTACAACTACTAAATTTACCAAAATATTCATAGATTAAAGACCGATTTCACAAATTCTGGATAAGTATCAAAAAGCTTGGTAAAATTGATGGTTGTTTTTTCATACATTTGCTGTCACTTTACATAGCAGAAGATTATCTGACACCCATTCATGACCCGTGCATTTGGCCCTTTTTCTCCTTTTAAAATGCGCTAACTCTGTCTTTTGTACAGCTGTGACAAACAGTTGGTATTAGGAACTAGAGACGTTTCGTACAAACTTCGCTGCACGCTATGTCACTTGAGTCCTTGTTGCTTGTCGTGTATGCTACTTAATCTGCCAAGATTACTTTATTCTAACCAAACTTAGCGTTAAAATTGTGAGCACTAAAAACCGTGCTTTTTAAGTTTCTTTGGTTTTGTATTCTGAATAAAAGGGTGAAATTTTGGGTGAGTAAATAATTATATAATTTAAACAAAGACAATTAAATCGCAATCTTCAAAGGTACCGAAGTGTTTTTCAGTTTTGGAGTCACAACTTTGACTTCTGATGCAATAGATATAGAAACGAAAATTATAATAATTTTGTTTACTTATATTAATATTTACCATAACCATTAGTTCATTGTTTCATGAAAATTAACTAAAATAGTTATTAGTTTACTCAAAAACTTTGATAATATTACTTTTAAAATGTAGTAAGAAATTATTCAAATAGTAGTACGGTCAAAACGACTTCACCCGTTTTCAAACGAATTCTTCTAACCGAGTTTTTCCAACCGTCATGTCCGCACTAATACCTCGTAATCTAAAAGTTGCAAGATAAAAAACTAATAAGCGAAGCAAAATCGAGGAGCATTCAAGTACTCGAGTGTCCGGGAATTCAAAATGAGTCGGAAAAAAGCAAGATCCAAAGTTATTCGTGAACTTCGAAAGACCATCTTTCCTGTTTTGTGGGAATTAAATTTCTTATTGATTCGAACGAACTGGTGTTGTGTTTATTACGTTTTATTTCTTTTAAAAGGTGTTTTGTGTTGCCACAGATTACTTTCTGTTTTCCTTTGTTAAATAGAAAAAGAAATTGAAAAAAAAATATTTTTGAAGATGATTTCGATATTACGGGTCTTTTTCTGGTTTTATGAGAAGAATAAATATGAGTCGGTGTTCAAAATTAAAAAGTAAATCAAAGCGTAAAGTCCACCTGAATGTAAGACATCGGATTTATCATAAGATTTTTGAAAGCGTCCATAAAGATATTGAAAGGAAGTATATTCACGACCAAAACAAAACAAGAAAATTGTGTTTGAAAAAAAATATCCAGAATCACTTCGCATCCGCATATACCAATATTCATGTTTTATAAAAAAACTCCAAAGTCCAGTTATAAAGCATCTTATGCGCAGCGTTTACCTTTCAAAATTTGCATCAAAATTCACAGCTGAAATTTACCATAAGATCAGCGGTCATTCACCCGAGATTATTTAACCGCCCATCGATTCGACCCTTTAAACAAGCACCTTAATCTAAACAGTTTGGAGTCCATAAATTAATGGAAGCTATCCCTTTCTAGATCGTCGTCATTATTGAAAACGTTCTGCTATTGACAGTCGCTTTAAATTTCTAAATGTTGATAGGTTCGGGTTTGCATTAGGAGCTAATAACTTCCCCTGAAATGGCGACCGGCCGTCTTAAAAGGATATTGGGATAGGACCCTTAATATTTGATTTTATTACCTGTCTCCTCCCAGGATCAGTTGGGATGGTGGCTAATGTTACCAATTTTAGTACGTGTAGCAAGTATTTTTTAGTATCTTTGAGATGGTCCCTTATTCCCTGTGGTAAAGTATGTGACTATGTTTGTAATGAAATACTCGTTGTCCATGACTTGTTTTTGGACCAAACTTCGTAACCACATTTTGTCCATTTTATTTTTAGCGTGAACGTGGATCCAATTAAGTCACGTACTATTTTCTATCGTATCATAGAAAGTGTTATTAAATTAAATTAAATTAAATTAAATAATCATTTATTTCAGGCAAATCACCCATATTTTTGTTTACATAATATAAAGATATTACATGGATATACATAACTATTAACTAACTTATTTAAAATTATATTATTATTATGGCACATATTATTAATTAATTGGTAACATTGTATCTATTAACGTTATTAATTAGTATTTGTTACAACTATTTTTTATAATTATATATTTTTGGTATAAGTTTGTATTAGTACGACATATATTATAACTATAACTATAATTATCTTATATTTAGGTAAAGAATGTTATTTAGTATAGTTATAGTTAATATGTCCGTATACGAATATCCAAGGAGAGGAGCCTGCTCCATTCCAACTATTATCTATTCTGGTCATCCATCCATATATTGGCTTGATCTTATGTTGCTTATCTCATGGACCATATTAACACAAAAAATGAATGGTTTTTATATTCATAACTGATAAAACTTTGAGCCAAAAATGAAAACACTTAAAACTTCTTACTTTCTAGACACAAAGCTGATTTTATTTTCCAAATCGATCCAAATACTTTTCTATTAAAGTGTATTTTCGGCAAAATTCTTCAACAAACTATCGCTAAGTTAAACATCACTTCGCCGTAGAAGCGCTCAAAGTAATCCGAACTTAGCTTTTATTTCTGTCTGATAATCTCAATTAAAAAGTTTTAGTCCCACTGATCTCGGATAAGCACTTAAATTAATAATACCTTCTTAGTTTTAACTTCGAGTAACGGATACATGGGAAAGTTGCTTCTCTTCTTGGAAAATGAAAGGGACTTCATAAGGAAAACATGTTATATCTACTTTAGTATTATCAAAGGACTTGCTGGTCAAAAGGTCAGGTTCAATGTTTATTATACGTATTAGTCCTAAATACGATTCCAAGAAATATTTTGGGGATATTACTGGAAGGTTCTACGAAACAGTTTTGCTAGACACTGATAATTTATAAAAATAAAGCTTATATGATAACATAATATAATGATTTTTATAAATAAATTAATCTCTCATTTTCAGTCAAAGGGTTCAGAAGAAATTTCAAGAATTACTCAAAATTTGTAATAACAATTCGTTCGTTTCCTCGTTTTCCATGTTCTATCTACTTTATTACCAGTTATATATGTACATAATATATGTACGTACATCTCTCTGGTACAATACTCAAAATCATGCGGAAATCAACACCAAATAAAAATAAAATCTACAAAATACTACATTCAGATTGTGTCAGGCCACCCAAACACCAGACAGTGAACGCCAAATACCTCGGAAAAACTGGGCCGAATCGTCTCGACTCCTTCAGTTTAAAATAACAGACAATACAGATAACATCTTATAGAAGGGCTCACTGTTTACTGTTTGTTCCCTTTTGTTTGGAAATTGCGCAACCGTAACTTGTTGTAGAAAAACAGTGACCTCTATAGGAGTTTCAAAGTACTAATTTACTACGCTTTACGGAAAATCTTGCATCTTTTGATACTATTTCTTTGATGAGACGTTTTCGAGATGGCGAATAATTAGTCTCAGTATTATTGCTAGAAATAGCTAGTGGATTTTTTTTACCATAATCTCTTGAATTCTAGGGGAGCTAGCACAATTGCTGGCTAAGCAGATACCCTATTTTGTTTGCGAATTCATGAAAATCTAGGATTACTTATAACAAACTGATGTAAATTTAGTTATCGTAAGGACTATCAAAAGTATCGACCATTGCACTAACCCCCGGCTCCTGAGGTACATTTAACGATAGTTTATCTATTCAATAGCGTTTAAGCTCATATAAAAATGACAATTTGAATAGATAAACTAACGCTAAATGTGCTTAAGAAACCGGGCACAGGTGATTTGGTTTTGATTCCACAGATTCCACTTTAAAACATTCAAATGGCGCGAGTCTAACAGGGTCTATTTTTATTCCAGTTAAGAATGCTACTGGGGAAAGTAGAATTTCCTCGTCAACTATAGTGAAAACCGTCAAAAGTTTCGATAAGATCTTATAAAAGGGCCGAAGCGTTTCGGACGGAGTGCAATAGACATTTATTGAAATTATGTTTCTATCGGCGAAGCGATCGCTGGACCTTTTCAAAGGGATGGAATTTAATGAGCGGACGAAGAAAGTATTTTATGAACGTTTTATTTTATATTCATAGTTTTTCTAACAGGGAAAGGGTGGTGAGGGTGAAATGTATCAACAGTTAGTTTGAAAAAGGCGTTATTACAATTAATAGGATAACGTATTTTAGTGAAATTCGTTCATCCTATTTTTTTTAACGTTTTCTGGCCATGAAATGTGAATCATGGTATAAGTAGACACTAAAAAATTAAACAGCTATCTAAAAAAATTAATCAAAGGTATGAATAAAGATTTTAGTAACTTTAGTGCATTAATGCGTTAGCAGAGCTTTACTTAGCCAGATATCATAAGATATTAAAAAGTTATTAAGAAATCATATAAATTCTGCAAAGCCGTATTTATTCCTATGAAAAGTATGTACCCCCGGTTAAACGCTTTTCAGATTGGAAGAAACCCTCTAAATACAAACTTTAACCAACGGTCAATCAACCTTTTGCTATACAGAACATTGTATCACCAGATTGACAATCGTTCAACGTACTATTGAGTATAATTTGTAACCCTATTAATTATGCGAGCAACGAATAATGAAAATAGACGAACGTTTTGTCCGCAGTGATTGATGAATGTGATGTGTCTTGTTGATTCAAATGGCAGTGTGACTGTGATCTTGATCTATTGGTTTAAATTCTACAGTAGTCGTACAGATTTTTGACTGCCTCCGTGGCACAGTGGTTAAGGTTACCACGCCACTACCATTACGTTATAAATAACTGTTTCGGGTCTTGTTGTGCTATGTGACCGTTGTTTGTATGTTTGTAAAAGTTCCCGCGACACAAGAGCAATTCTTAGTGCGGGAGTCTTTTAAAAAAAACGCGGAAACGAGAAACGATATCCGGCAGGAGATCGTCACCCTTTTACTATTTGCCATTTCATCAACTAAGTGTCAACCAATTTGCTTTCACAGTCCGTGCCCTCAAGGAGCTCGTGGCTTAGATAAAAACAGCGTGGATCGATCTCTAAAATTAAGCTACGCTCGCCGTGCTTGTTCTTTGGATGGGTGACCATCTTATACATATCGAGCTAATCCTTGTTTTGGAAAGCAAATAGTAGCAAATGAGCTACTCAAAACGGGACAAAGATAAAGGTAATATAGTTTTTAACAATAAACCGCAGTCTTATCCAGGGGTAGAAGCTAGTTTCTCATAATACAGGGTTAGTTTGCCATAGTTCAAATGTTAGATTAAGAAACTTCACACACCTTGAAGAACTGTGTATAAAACTTTGAGCTAAGCAGCAAAGTTAGAGCTTACTTTCTCCCAATGTTTTTCTTCAACGTTCAAAGCGAGTAAAATTTCTAATACACACATAACTTTGAAAAGTCAAACGTGTGTTCTAGATTTTAGTGAAACATTTTCAACGAGAGTTTAATAGATAATAATGGATAGAGAAATTCACGGTAAGAGTAAAAACTCGTGTTTGATTCTCATTTACTTTGCATATTTAGTTTTCTTTACAGATTTTATATTATATGTATGGTTGGTGATTAGAATAGTGTTCAAGTTATGCAAACCAACCAAATGATTTTGACATGGCATCTTATCTTATAACTACTGGAACTCATTATTAATGCCCGATACCAGGTAGTGGTCTCCCATCCATAGGATGTTGACGCTTGGTTCCTTAACCTACGGATTATATACTGACAGGCCCCGTAAATTGGTTATAGGCGCCTCAAGACGCGTATGATTCTGTTATCTACATTCAGTATTATAAATATGTTTTTGTCTAATAAAAATCTAATGCAAGAATGGTTTCTAAAATAATAAACATAAGAACCTCACAGTATATTATTACAACAATTTCAATGCAAACATTTCGTTTCGATCGCTAAATCTATATAAAATTTAGTATCAATAAAGGGGAAACTATTTACGGAATCCAATGACATTTGAAATGTCTTATTTAAGCAGTATTGAGTGATCAAAGCACGCGACTCATTGAACTAGCTTTCATTGAAGAAGCACTAGTCTCTGATCAGATGTAAGTTAGTGGTATTCCCTACTTAGAGTATCAAAGGATATGTAGAACTTCAGTTTAGTTTATTGCTATCTTTGGATAGAGTTGGTTCGTTTAGGGACTGTAAGATCTTGTGCTATTATTGCTTTGGCACATTTGGACACAAAAGTGTGATTGAAAAAGTGTACCTAGATAGGAAGCATAATAAGAAGCTACCTAGATTTGTCAGTTGTGATTTCATTTGCGTCATGATAGATTCACAACACACATATTATTATTGAAATAATTTGACAAAGACTATCAGCTAAAATCTTTTCTGAACACAATAAAAATTACTACGACAGAGAAGTACATGAAATTCTTATACGGTTAAGTTTTGGATTGGGTGCTCAAGAGATGATCATCGCAAGGGAAGATGGCAGGATGATCGAAATACATTTGAGTAGTACTTACTGGTCGGAGTTTGCGACCGATAGGGAAATTTTTATAGAAAGGAGGAAGTCCTTTGTGCAGTATTGAAACACTCAACCAGACTAAAGAAAAAAGTTTTTAAGAGTCGGAATGATATAATTTTTAAAGTACGCTTTTCGTCGCCACATAAGCGCCATCACAACAGAACCCGATAGTGACTCACATTATAAATAAGAAGCCATTAAAACTATTTTAATTAGCTTACGTCACGAGACATAAACACAACACGACTAAAACAATGTCTTGTAAAATATTTCAAGCAGGAATCGAACCGGTGCCAATAGGTGCGCATGCCAACTCGGTCGCATAGCAAATTAAATTAAATGAAAGGTAAACAAAAGTGATATGTTTATTCATTATTAAGTAATTGAGACAAATGTTTGGAGGTGATTTTCAGTCGTTAATTTATTCATGTTTGGCATGAGACTGTGATTTTCGTTTGGTTGCGAAACTATGCTATTTTTGTCTATTCCGTATTGGAAAAATACTCTTATGCATATAAATGCTTTCATGGTTAAACAGATTTTATTGCATTTTAGCACGGAGACAAGAGACTTCATGCGTAGGCTACTTTTAAATAATCTTCTAGACTACTGAATTAAAAGGTTAAACTTTAAATATACGCATCAAAAAAGTCTTCACGTAAGGTGCTGAAATAGAATATTTAACTAATACTATGAACGTACGAAACCACGCAACTCAACTGGTATATGAATATATAGGCAAAATCTGCAGCATAGCTTATCGTAGTCACTGCGCAACTGCGTGCAGTGGTCGTTTTTGTTATCAACATCTGCACTGGACTTGATTTTACTAGAAATTGTTTTCCAGTTTCCAGATTTTTGAACATCCCGGAAAATCGTCACAAAAATTTTGAACGTTTTGAAAAATATCACAAACTGCGTCACGTAACGACTCGGAAAACTAATGAACAAATAACTGTAACTAATGCAACAAAGATTTTTTGAGTTCAATAATAAAATAAAATTAGTCTTTTTGGTTGAAGAAAGCCAAGACCTCGCTAAATTGTAACAAAAAGCCATCTGTCGCGCGATTCTCTACAGTCGAATGTCAAAAGATTGACATTTAAAATGTACTGCCAAAATAGTTCCTACGACGCCCATTATCTGATCGATTTTCATACAAAATTTCTCGATGTCAAGTCGATTGACGGTAGTCTATAGTAGTAGAGAATCGAGCTACGGTACCGGTAAGGTTGTTAAAAAGTTTACTCATTAATATCGACTCATTACAACCTTCCCAAACAAACAAGGTTCTAATTAACAAACAAATGAAAACCAATATAAATATGTACTCAATAAAATAAGAATAATTTAAAAAGATGGTGTGTGGATTCAAATTATGGAGATCGTTTATCAGGTCCCGTTCAAACACAAACCCTTGGCGATGGGACCGGCCGATAGCGGTGTCAATGAATAATTCGGACACAGATTTTTTTTGCTTCATACTTGCGTAATTTGGTAGACCGATTATGAAACTCTAATCTCCAATTTTACAGATTCCCAGGTCGGAGAAAGTGCTATTGTTGTTTTCTAAAATATTTTAGATCACTCTCAACCGCAGTCCAGAGTTTGGTAACGTGTCCGATGTCTGACAACAGGCTCGCCCTCCATTACTCGAGACTCTCTATCTCTCTCTTCCATGCTTTGAATCCCTTATGTTAGTGGGGTCAGCCTTCCTGATCTTATTCCTCCACTTTGCTCTGTCGTGGACGGCGTCTTCTTCCTCTATTTCATGAGACTAATCCATACTTTAATATTATAAATGCGAAAGTAACTCTGTCTGTCTGTCTGTCTGATACTCAATCACGCCTAAACTACTGAACCGATTTGCATGAAATTTGGTATGGATATATTTTGATATCCGAGAGAAGACATAGGCTATATATCATCACACTATTACCAAAAGGAGCAGAGTACCAGTAAAAAATAATACAAACACGGGAACAATTTCACCCATTCCCTCTTATTGGACGCAAGCGAAGTTGCGCGGGTCAGCTAGTATTGTATAATGGCGAAACGTTGGTGTATTTCATACTCCTCTGCCTTTACCTCCTATATTTGTGTATAACAGACGTGATATTATGTACCTATGTATAATTATGAATTATAATGAAGATAATTTCCAAATAACATTTTACACAACGCAAAACATATTTAATCGAAAACAAAGAGTAAATATTTGAAATAATATTGTTTACTTTATCTTTCAATATGTTTTAATATTTATAATGGAGTATTAATTAGTACTGTGGAAATTCATTGGTTGAACGTTTTTCAGGTGTAATCAACCGTGGGATACTCGAGTTACCGTTATTTGATAAAGAGACGCTCATTAATAGTTAAAACTTAATATTTTCGTATAAATGGACATTTATTATTCACAAAGTAAACCTTATGAGGCATGTTAACGTAAATGTATGACATTTTATGTTTAAGTCGCTTAAATAATTTTATATTCATGTACGTTTTGAAATGCTTTTTGTGAAAGTAATCTGCTTAAACATTACATAAGCGTTCATATTTTATACTTAACAAATATTTAAAGCTATACCACATTATAAAGAAGCTTACTTTGTACATAGTATAATTATAAAGACAGTCATTTCAGTAACAATAGAAAAGTACTATATTTGAATAATTTTCATGTAATTGATTAAAGTTTACTTTTCTATGTTTATTTGCATTTCTTTAAGATAAGTATTGTCTTTTTACCGATTGAAACAAAATTTGGTATTGTAGCAATTTATACCTGAGATGAATCGATTTATTAAAAACATAGCGTCTCATCCGATTTCGCTCAGTTTAACTTAAACAAAGTATCTATACACTTAACCATTCGCGAGAATCGCTCTATCTCTTAAGAAAAACCGTATAAATCCGGCCAGTTATTTTTCTGTTTGTTTCGAATAGACACACAGACGCATCGAGGGTACTTTGTATTATGATGTAACAAGAAATATGGCGCTCCAGCCAAATGTTAGTAGGTAATAGTTATTATTTAACGAAAAGTTCATCATCAGATTAAATCTGCCGACATTACAATGTGCGTCGGCGTCGCCACTCTATCATGTTGAGATAAATCTTAACAAAAAGACGATGAGCATGCTTCCTTATTTTATTACTACTAATAGCCCTGACGGCAATATAAATTATAATGTGAATACTCTTGAGTATGAACATTGTATCGCAAACAATTCAATGCCTAGGATCAGATTTTTTCTTACAACTGTATTGTCTGTATTATCTACACATACATATGTATTTACAAAGATCTCCTAGCACAGTAACAGGACATAGAGATTCTCTAAACCACTGCGTAAATATGCAGCCTTAACTGATTCTACCGAACTTTTAAATGAGGCCTACTAAGTCTTTGTGTAGTGCTTCTAAGCTGCTGCAATAGATAAAGATGTAACTATTCCTTTTCATCATCACAAAAACTTGATATTTTTTTATTCTCTAAGTGATCTATTTACATGTTGTCCAACATAAAGCGACAAACTACATACAATACTATGAGACGCAATATGTCTAATTACGACAAACTGTCAGCTATATGTTTTGATCGTATTTGTCGCGTATGCAACGTTAAGTCGTATTACAGAGAATACTATTGCCATCTACCGGACACTTTCATAACACCTGTATGTTCCAATACAACTGGCAGCTACGTCTCAATTAATTTAGATCAGTAGAACATAATATTGCGTAACATTATCCGTTATGACGTCAAGGTAAGTTGGATCGCGTCACACATGTAATGTTACATTCCCTCCGTAGAACATAACGGTGTACAGAGAATATTACACTGTCATTTTCAACTAGATATTTTCCAACCTGTAAAGGTAGGTCTACGTTAGAAAAGCCAAGCATAGGAGGAATATGAGCGGAGCAGAGCCGAATACTTTCGGAACACCAACCGAAACTAAAAGCAGCGTCAGAAGCTCTCTCATTCGAGGTATACCTAGCAGTCCACACTACACAAATTTGCGTTCAGATTGTGCTCCATTCGTGCTCGACTTCAAAAGCGTGGACCCACCTGTAAGTTTCAAATACACCAGACACTAACGTCTCAATTAATTCAGAGCACTAACATTCAATATTGAATAACAGTGTCGTTTGTGCCACAAATCTTTCAACAAATAATAAAGTGGGATCCGACGGAGCGTTCCCGTTGCGGTCCCGTCATTCGACCTCTTTCATTAGCAGCCGATAGACGATCGCACAACAAAGACTATTATAATTAGATCTTGGCAAACTGCTTGGTTCACATTCAATTTATTATCGAACAAGCGACCGAATGTGTTTGTGTTTCGCGGTTATGTGTATGCATTTGATGCTTGTGTTACAGTTAACGATTTTAAACTCTCGCGACTTGTACACCAGTACTAAGTGTGTTTCAGTTTTCGTAAACGGTTGGTGGAAATCTTATATATTTAGTCATTGTCTGGCACTTTTGAAATTGACAACCTCCGTGGTGCAGTGGTTAAGGTGGTCGCCGTGCCACTACCTTTGCGTCGGGAGCTCGTGGGTTAGATTCCCAAACGGAATATTTGTTTGGCACTTCCTTAGCATAACTACTAACTAACTCTTAGACAAAGAGTTAAATGTTATTAGGAGGCCTTTGAACCTCAACGCTGGATGCTGTATAGACAGCTGATAGCTGCTGAGGTAGAAAAAAACTAGACGAAGAGGAAATATAAGAGGCAGACGAGTAAGAGGCTGGAAGGTGTAGAAAGCATGAGAAAACACACTTAACTTTTGACATCTGCGGCCACAGATCACGATACATCATTGTTGTATAATTTTCACCGTGTTGGAATCTGGTCTATAATAAATATACTGTACTAATGTATTTTCTCTTTGCTACCTCACTATATTTTAGTACAATTTTCAATATAGACTGTCTCATATAAATTGGGTATTGACTTCATCATCCTAAACAAGAATACCCAACAATTAATACCGTTCAAATCGTTTAGTTTACGATTGAAGTAGTAACATAGCTCATATTTATCTGTTCAGTGACACAGTTTATTGGCTCGCTTCACGCTTAGAGCCGATGCGACAGAGATTTAGAATAAGATGACAAGATTCAAAAGGTGTTAATTGCCTGGTACCCGTAAATAATAGGGAATTACATTTTAAATGTCAAATTGTTGTATCAAGAATCCGGCGACTTGCTTAACACGAAAACCTAGTGATTAAAATGTTGGCAGGAGCGACAAGATCAAAAAAAAGAATTTCATAATTTTAAAAACAAAATTAAATAGTTAAGGCCCTGTGCAAGCTGCCTGATGATGCATCAACCAATGGTATACAAGACATAGATCACAATATAGGGTGTTAAGCAGACGGTGCCAACAAATGCCAACCTAAACCGGCGGTCCTGTATGACAAGATGTATGGATGTAAATGAGGCAATCGAAGTTTGTAAGGATCGTATCAAGTGGCGCTCTTTGGTCTTTACCTACCGACGTAATATTATGTAAAAATAAATAAAAAAACACTGTCCAGCGGACAAAATTGACAATTTAAACCATTTTCAGATCCCCTTGAACACACGCAAAAAAATCATCAAAATCGGTCCAGTCGTTTAAGAGAAGTTCAGTGACATACACACTTACAGAAGAATGTTTGTTGTTTGTTTGTCGTATGGTTAGTGGTCAATCTAGTGTCAAAGTTGTTCAAGCCGCCCAGAAGAATTATATATATAAAGATAAGTAAAAAATCCGATAAACGAAAAAGAAACCCAAAAAAAGAAATATAATTAACTGAAAATACCAAACCGCACAGTGTTATCGAAGGCCTAAGCGTACAAACCACTTATTAATATCCCCACTGGTCCAACATTGTGCCAAAAGGTTGGATTTATCGCAGTTGTTGTTCCGACGCGTACACTGTGCAGACCGCATGTTTGGAATCGTTTCATGTGGATATGGCATTGACCCTTTCATTGGAAAATGTTTGAAAATAGTTTTTGATTAATTTTCTCTATCAACGTACCTGTAATTAAGTCCCTCCCACATTAATATTTTACAAGTAATTTTGCTTCTGTACCAAAATTATTATCAACATTTTTAGTTTTCCTATTCTGATGAACTTCTCATCGTTAACCAAAGTATACGATATGCGAGTCGATTAACTAACAAGCCATGTTTCAAATAAGTCACTAAATGGTTCCTGTCAGGTCCTCTCATTAGCCCAATATTTCGTATTGACGAAAAATGCACTAGAGTAACTTTGAAAATCATAAGCAGTTGTATTTTATATGTATATTCCTAGTTGTACCATTAGCACTTTCCCCCGGGGTGACAACTGGGAATAAAAGAAGGAAGAAAATTCCCAGTTGTTACCCCGGGGTGACAGTGTATAGGGGGGCAACTGGGAACTTACCTTTTGGCAACCTGTAGAAACGTCAACTAAATAACTATGTCGTGAAACTCAATAACCACAAAGCGTTTAATACCACTAGATAAACCGCGCGGCATATTCAATACCCATTAGGCAATTGCACGCAATTCAATGTAGGTACATAAACGACTCAATTAAACGGTATTGATTATGACATTGAGCTGTCGCTGTAACACGCAAACGTCGCGTTTGTTTTATAGTGTTATGAATTATTCAGTAATGTTTTAGAGGTTTGGTGGTATTTGTAAGTTGGGGATGGAGTTCGATTTTAAAGTGGGGTAAATAAAATTTATTTGAGAATGGAGTTAATTTTTGAGTAAAATGTTGTGAAAAATTAGATTACTTGCAATTCATGCCGAATACAATATTACATAGAAAAATGCACCTCGCAGCTTGAAGCCAAAGATTTTCACGCTGCATAAATTAAGTTGTCGTGAGAAGCTACATTATTAAAAACATCAGACCATGGAGTGGTGTAAAATTCCATGAAAATTTCTTTTTAGATTGTTACTTTTCTCACATGAGAAAACCTTGTAATCGAATCTATAAAATACAGTTCAATGTTAGGACAGTATAAACCGAGGACAATACTGCAACTCTCTGCACCGTGAAATAACAGCGGCAAAATAACGGTCTCGATAAACGTCCAATATTAACAAATTGAAAACTGAAGCAAATATATCACTTACATCCTGCATTTAAAAGCAAATCACATGCAACCACTTACCTCCACAATCTCAAACATTTGGCATCAAAACCCACCATAACTCAATTCTTATCAAACGGCTAAGAATCTAGGTGTACCTACAAATGGAATGGACCACTTACGCACTATTTTCAGAGAATAATAAAAGGAAAACAAGGAAAAACAATTACCCATATAATAAACGACATATTGTATAAACATTTGTACGAAAAATGGCTTTAGTAAATGTTTTTGTAAGTATTTAACCGGTTGAGATGGCAGTGATTAATTTCCGTTTTCGTGTATTTCGGTTTCGTATGAGAAAAATGTTGCAGAATTGTTGAATGGGATTGCAGGAGTAATTTATCATAGCACTGAAGAATGATTAAAGAATTCATAGAAAATGGTAGTAAATATATATTTATTAAGTCTGCTTTATTAACCTAATATTATTTAGTGATCATTGGATTCAAGTGAAATGAAAATCAATGACAATCAACAAAACTACAAAATTTGTGGGTAGATAATTTTATATCTCCTTCCCATTCAATTGTTCGATGCGGGAAAACATCTAAAATGTAAAAAAAAAAACAATAGGAACGACAATGTGCTTCCTGCCGTTTTAAATCATAATATATGTAAAAGTACGTAGACTCCTATACCATAGTATTGTTTGACAATAAATTACTAACCAGAAGCTTTAATAATGTGATGATCTGATTGTAATTCCAAATTTTCATCAAAATTGCTTACATTTTGAATGCTTACGTAAAAGCATGCCGACTAAAACATATCTATCAAAATAAACACAAATCAGTCAATATCATCTGATAATTCCTCGGCGTCTCCAAAACTAGAGCCAAAATATCTTTCTAAAATGAACCTTAACTTCTAAGCAATAAAGACCATGGTATTTCGCGTCTGATGAGCTGATTACATACTCCAACCCTTCGTCTACAAATTAATTGTGTCTAATGAAACACACGCTCGAATACACGTTCATCACTAATCCATTGAAATAGATACTCATGTACCTTATGACTGTTGTAATAGGGTTCAAAATTGAGTGTCGAGTGTCTCGATGTACGCAAATATTTCGTAATGTATTTGCGGTGGATTTGTGCTGCGTTTAAACTGGTTGGGAAGTTGAACAAGTGGGATAACTAAACTGAAATGGTGATTATTGTAAAGTATTTAATAGAAATAACTTAGAAATAAGTATAAAATTCGTAATAAAATTACGTGTACTCAGTTACCCTAGACTTTGATATACTTATTACTTTTATGAAGACTAATATCTGTTAATCATCCAAGCTCTAGTGGTATACTTAAATTTGTAAAGTATACTTGTAAAGTTTAAAATAACTAATCACTAACATTTCAAGACACGGCTGCTACGGACACTAAAAACAAACTTACAATAATTGGTCTAATAAGCAAAGGTTAACGCAAAGTCAACATTCAATATTTTTAAATGTATATTTATCTGCAAAGCCCTATTTTATTAAATTACTAAGTATATTAACAACTCACATGCCCAAATAAAACAAATACATTGATAGACAAGTACCTAACTCGCCTCACGAGATGGTCTAAACGCAGCACAATGAAAACAGCAAGATTACATGTTTTAGAAACCTACATGAGGCATGTAGCCGGATGTTTAATATAGTGTTGAGAGTGTTACTGCTTGCTAAATATACTGGACACTCGTTTGTGTTCTTGATTAACAATAGCGTATGCTCTCAGTGATTGTGGAGCTGTTTCAATGCTGATGAAGTCGGAATTAGTGAATGTGTTTGAGGGCTCTTGTTCGGGGAATTTTGAGTTTAAAGTATAAAGTTGAAATACTTTTAGTTCACTTGGGTTAACGGACATACCCAATTATGTTTTGTAACCGTATGTAATTATCACATAGTGAAATACGTAGGACTGCAAAGTATGAGACAAGCGCAGGATCGTAAAAAAATGGTACAGAAGGGGAGGCTTATACTCAAAAGTAGGTTAAAACGGGCTGATTAGATAGAGAAAGACAGATTTATTATTTATTGAATGACGCATGACATGTAATGTTTCGTAAAGGGATAGCTTATTGAACAAAAATAAAGCTAAGGGATTTTTCGACAGGTTTTCTCTATCAAAACGTAAATGAAGAAGTTATTTGATGATGTACCGATCGTATTTACTACAAGCATCTGCCATCAAGGAGGCTTAGGTTATATATCCACATCGAAAGAAAAATATAATTAAATGATACAAAATAATTTTTGGGTCTAGTTATAAGTAGTTGTGCCTATAAATTAAACGGTGGTCTTTATAAATAATTATTTATCCACAAGACCACGACATACAAAATTCATTCTCAGTGCGTGGGTTATCTATACCAAATGTTACTGGAAAATTCCATCCAGGCTTTCTAACAACTACAATGGTAGCATAAATTCACGTCACTACAAAATAGGTACCAAAATACATGTCGCCTGACATTTTCGAAATACCCACATATTCCATTGTATTTCTGTTACCCTATTAGTGCTCGGGTTTATGTTAATATGAGGGACATAATCGTCCCAATTATATTGAGTAATGGGGGTCCAGATGGACCCGGAATGACCAGATGTGACCCAGTAGGAGTGAAGGGAATATAATATTTGAAATGAACCTTGGTTGTCTAGCTGGTAGTGTATGAGATTTTAGTTCCTAAGTTAAGAAAATAAATACAGAGTTTGTGGTATTTTTTACAAACCATATTGGAATTGATTTTTGTAATCAAACAAAAGGGACTTTCAGACTAAGACTTAATTAAAAATGGCAGCAATCTTGATTATACCGCAAATAAGAAAAATCATAGACTGTCTACTTTTATCAACACACATCATTGGACAGTAAAAAAAACGAGAAAGAAATAAAAAAATACCTTCTTGGTGAATATTTCAAGACGATCCACCAAAAACAAAAAAAAAACCTACTACTCACTACTCCCGTAATATTTACTCGTATGTCAATCCTAACATATCGATTTCATTCACAAACCAAGCAACTTTCAGCCTTTCCTACCGCAATCAAGTTCACCGCGAACCCCATGATTAATGGTACTAAAACCCCTATATTTACGTCACAAAAAACCGCGGAATAAAAACCGCAAAAGCTAGAAACAAGCGAAGCGTACACAGATAAGATTAATATTTAGGGTTCCGTAAAACGTTTGTGTGTGCGATCAGCCGTATGGGGACATGTTCGATGATATAGTTGAACAACTTAGTGGAGAGTATTTACGAGGTAGTCCATGTAGGGCACCCGTTCGAATAGCACTTTGACGAAAAGCACCAAGCCTAGTCCACGAAAGGCACTCATTAATATATAATATATGTATTTGGCATGTGCTATTCAAACGGGTGCTCTAAGTGGACTACCTCGGTTTTACATGCAATATGCATCCATAGCATTTTTTTTCTCTTGCATGTGGTGTTTGCTTTTATAAGGTTGTACATTAAACCTAATGTTATATTTATTATATTACACTAGCTGCCCCGGCAAACGTTGTTTTGCCATATAAATTTAAAAACAAGAATAGTGTCACTCAGGGTTATGAAATATAGATGTTTGCCGATTCTCAGACCTACTGAACATACTCACAAAATTTCATGAGAATCTGTCAAGCCGTTTCGGTAGAGTACAGTAACTAACATTGTGACTACTAACATTTTGAGTGATTAGGTTTAATGTACATCTATTTTTGTTAGAACAGGGAAAATGTTACAACTGTTATCAAACGAAAAATAAATCTATACTAATATTATAAAGCTGAAGAGTTTGTTTGTTTGTTTGTTTGTTTGAACGTGCTAATCTCGGGAACTACTGGTCCGATTTGAAAAATTATTTCAGTGTTAGATAGCCCATTTATCGAGGAAGGCTATAGGCTATATATCATCACGCTACGACCAATAGGAGCAGAGTACGAGTGAAAAATGTTACAAAAACGGGGAAAATTATGATTCTCTTATGTGACGCAAGCGAAGTTGCGCGGGTCAGCTAGTAAATAATAATTTAATATTACCTACGAGTAAATCCGAAATACAGCAGTCGTATTAGTCTGCTACATAAGGCAAAATTTCCTCCTATGGTGTCATCAGCCAAGAGTTTCATAGGTCATGTTTTCATATAAAAAAATCTGCTGCCTACGTTACAGCCGTTCTGCAATGCCCCATCGAATAATGCACTAAATTGTACGCTAGACCGATTTACGCGACTGATGAGAGTTAGAAATCAGGCATTGAGTCAGCAGGTGTCTGGCATTCTATATTATAAACTTATATACCTCCTCCCGCGCATCTTGCCGTATGTATCAAGTTGTTAGAATACATGTTTGCAAGTTGTCTGAATCGTCAGTCTGTGCAGTTTCACGAAATGGTATCAGTTCGTGTATTAAGTGATTCGTGGAATGTGCGGAGTCGTGTAATTGCTTAGTGCTGTTATTCCTTCAAAGGATCATTCCAAAGCTGGTAGACAGATTCTTAGTACATTATGACACATTATGACATGATAATTATTAATTATTCTGCCTAAGTGCTACACAGCTTATAGACTGACGTTGAATGTATATTGCACTACAGATACATGCATACACTTAATATTTAATTTGATCTTTAATGATATAATACATTTAATTTGCAGTCTACGATACTAGATAACAGTTTCTTTACTGGATATGTTCTGTGTTATTTTCAAATGCTTTGTTTAGTTATTATCAAAATAAGGAAGTAGTCAGTTTCTGCAATTAAATTTGTAATTACAAAGTAACAAAGAGAGAGTTTCAAAAAACAACTAAAAGTTTCCATGTCCAATTAAATGTAATAAAACCGGTATTTCGTACCAGTTTAAAGTTTCAGATCTCTTTGTTCTCTTTAGTCTACAACTTTAAGTATTCTAAACCGAATCTACGAAACGGTCGGAAATCGTAAAACCAATTCAAAACAAGGGTCACTTGAATAAATTATAATAGTACCGTAAAGGATAAATCACACTACATAGTAGGAATTTCACACCGGACGTATTTATAATACAACTGTACGTATGAACAAACATCCAAATAAATAATAATAACAACTAATATGCCAAATGTCTGTCTGTTTGTTTGTTGCACTGTTACGGCCAAAACCACTGAGCCGATGTTGATGAGCCCCACCCCGTACTTGGTTAGCATGTGGACACAAGGTTTTAACCCTTCCTTCATTTAAGAGGTAACCCTTACCTAGCAGTAGGACAGTTAAAAGTAAAAAAATAGTTGTAAACCTTAATTCGCACAAAGCATTATTTTATAACTCGCTGACCCGCGCAACTTTGTTTGCGTCACCTAAGAAAATGAGTCAAATTTTCCCCGTTTTTGTAACATTTTTCGTTGCTACTCCGCTCCTAATGACCGTGGTGTGATGTTATATAGCCTATAGCTTTCCTCAATAAATGGGCTATCTAACACTGAAAGATTTTTTTAAATCGGACCAGTAGTTCCTGAGATTAGCGCGTTCAAACAAACAAGCAAACAATCAAACAAACAAACTCTTCAGCTTTATAATATTGGAATAGATTTATTTTATTCATAATCCACATTCCATGCAGTGCCGCGTAGTTTAGCTGATGAAATATAAATTCACTTTAAAAACAAATGTCAGTGAAATTATCAGTTTCAAGCGAATAACAAAAGCTTTAATCAAAAACTGTATGCGAAATTTCATTTTCTGTGTTAGTTTTGCCGAATGAAATTCCAATTATTATCGAAATTCACAGCAATTGGTACATTTCAACTTTATATTTTACGGCTGAAAGATTCTTTTTTTACGATTTACAATGCGATGTGAATTAAAATTGAAATATATTTTATATTTCCTTTTCAATCTGATGCCGGTCAATCGTTTTGAAATTTAATCTGTATAATATTCATTATTTATCGGCTACAGAGCAATTGGTAAAAGGAATTCGCGTAAAAAATCTCACTCACAAAAAATCTGTAAAAACGAAAACATTTTGAATCTCTCTATCCAATTAGATACGTCCAATTTCCCACTGCGTTTGTATCTTCCGCATCCCAAAATCTGCATAAACTGATAAACAATTCATCGGAAAACCTTCCGAACCCACAAGAAACTCGCCAAGCAAACTGCCAGCCGTCTCCAAAAACAATCGGACATTGCCCACCGAAGCTCGGAATCAATTCCATCCACCCTTAAACCTACAAAGGCATGTTATCAATCATTCATAGCAGACGAACCGTGTCCAGGATCTGCGTACACACGTCATGGTTTGAATCCAGACACGTCGACGTTTCCGCAATATGCACAGAATGACGAATTAATTGGTGTTCATGTGCGGACGGGTGTGTGCTGCCTACAAATACGACTGGCCTGCACTGTGTTTAGCATAATTGTAAGCTAACATCGTTGAATTGTTACAGCAGGTGTTTGTAATGTGTTGTTTACCTGAAGTCTCGTGCGTGGATACATGTTTCAACCGCTTCTCACTTATCATTAGATCTTATTTACCATTACTAAAGTCTAACGTCATGCTAAACTGCTAGACTACTTTAATAAAACTTATAAGACACAAGTTTATATTAGAGATAGTTAAGTTTAAGTCAATTCTTGATATTATACCATTAACGGATTCTATCTACTGTTTGTATTGTAATATGCAGTATCTTACTTTGTTTTTGCTATAAAATAATCGAATTTCTATTTACCATCAAAGTTGTTAAGAATACCTTAAATAATTATTTTCTTTTTTGTTTATTACCTCTTTAGTACAATATCATATTTATGAATGTAAAGTTATGATAAAATGTAATAAAGATCCAAAGACATGACAAAAAAGAATATGAAAATATTTACTGAATAATTAGTGCATGTAGTTGTTTTAATGAAATAAACTTTCAAACAACTACGTATACCTAAATCAAATACTTAATTTAATAAACACTTAACAACTCAACAACAACGTCTAAAATAGCCCTCATATCACTTTCTAATACTAAGAACTATTAGATCTATAAGCTACCAATGCTTAAACTGGGGCACCGATGTTAATGCTTTGCTGGTCAAATGATCACGAATGGCCTGTACGAATGTACTAATATATCCTGATTACGTATTTGCTTAATGCAAAGCAGTTTAAGGGCTTGATTCACAGCTAGTTAACTTTTCGCTAAATAAAGTGGCAAATTTATGAAAAATTCAATATTCAATGTTGATCAGTTGTCAGATGATAAGTGCCGGAATTTATCAAGAAGTGGTGGAATCGGAGAGAATCTAAGATTTATAAATGGTTTATGTCTCTGTATAAATCAATTATTTGATTAATAATATCATATCTGAGATATATGATATCTTAGATAAATGAAGTAATAATGTGTTCAATAAATTGAGCTGATATGTAGTTTCTTGTTGTAATAATTATTACATTAGATACTCGGTAAATGTTAAGCTCATAAGCCTTACCTGAAACATTTACATTAAACTATTCTCAGTCTTTGATCTGTGTGTATTTGTACTATTTATCGGTTATTTGTTAACACCGGTTTTCTGGCAAAGGTTTGTTTGAATGCCATACGGAACAAATAAATGTTTGACTTCACAGAAATTGTTACAAGTCTAGAATTCTATTTAAATACGTCTATTACGACCCACAAGACACACACACATACTAGCATTCATGAACCCTTTCAACAGCCTTAAAAATATAACAGCAGATAACTGCACACTTGTAACCCCAGGAAAAACAAATTAAACGAATCCAAAATTTCATCAAAACATTTTTTTTAAGACCCATTACTGTCCCAATGCTGCGAAAAGGTCTCCTCCCGAAATTACATACGGGTCAAGCCTTTAGTCCACCACACTGTAAGACACAAGTAAGACACACACACCAAGTAAGAGTTCGCGTCTTTGCTTCCCCTTTACCCATGCGTTATGGAATCAAGCATGCAAGATTTCATTACAATGTTCTCCTTCACTAATAAAACAAGACATTCCCACCATTAGATCGAAACATATGAGTAAACATGCAAGTTTTCAGTGAACAAGTCAATCAAGAACAAGTGATTTCAAAACATGTAAGTCAAAAGTTCTTAAGTTAAAACCTCAATTCCTTACCCCATCTGTGTAATCCCTAATTACATTTCATGATCCAATCACAAAGCAAAAACAAGCTCACATCGTAAACTTGAGCAACTTCGTCTCTCGGTTCAATTCTATTTAGTACCGGATGCTGTGCGCCATGACAGATGCACTCGCTTAATTAAGATGAACTATGCAATAATTGGGTTTCGTCGAGAATGTATGGGATTTTCTGGGATTAGTTCGTTGGGGTAAAAAAGGGAGATAACAAAGTTGCGCTGTATTTTACTGCAGAATTGAGAATAGAGTGTTACTTTTAAATCAGGACTAAATTAAAATTGTACTCATTCAGAAAGCAATAAATTAACTTATTGTACCTAATCAAAAAAGGGAAATTATTAAAAAAATACCTACACTAAAACGAAAATTCCAACTAAAAATGAAAGTACGTGAGCGATGTAACATAAAGTATGCAAATTTTTCCTCAAAATAATAATATGTTATATTATGTAAGTATTATTTAATATAGCAATATTCTCATAGTTTGGGTAGTTAATTTTAGCAGCTTTATAACCGACACATCACATCATTTTGAATAATTTATATAATTGTACGCGCTTAATACAACGCATTCTATGAAACAGCATGCTACACTTGATTCTATACTCACAATTGCATAGCTATACTTCAACAACACAATTACACAAAATCTCAACATGCTCGTACCAATATTAGTTCACAGTGGAGAGACGCATCACAATCAGTACCGTTTAATTGCAGTACAACTGACGGTGCTCTGTTTCGTTTATGATGTTATAGCATGCGTTAAGACTAGCAATGATTTGATGGTAGATTGCATAGGCGGGCTAAAAGGAAAAGGGTAATTGTCTAAAGTTCTCAGGTATATTTTTGTCAAATTACTGATGTTATAAAAGTATTCATATGTTAATTTTAATTAAAAATCTTCATAAATTAAATGGTGAAGTTTACATTCATGATAATGCAAACTACCTAATTCATGGTTTTATAGCCAGGTAGAAAAAGATCGCAATTAAAAAGAAAAAAACTAAAAACTTCCTTTTTTATAATATTATCTTTTTTTTATATTTCGATTTTTTTTTATATTTAAAAGAACTAAAAACTTCCTTTTTTGATATTATGATATATTTTTTAATATTTCGAAATACCCAAACCGACAATTACTTCCATTCAACTAGATGTATAATTTACTAACATTACGACATTTATAACTCCTACAAATTCAAGCAAAACTAAATATAATTCAATCAAACCAATATCCTTACCACTCAAAATATAAACAGTTTGAAACAACATTATAACTACACATAAATCAAATAGTTCTAAACTTAAAGTACGTCATACATCACCATGTACATGTATGAACTGTACGTAGACGTGTATGAATGTACGTAGACGTGTATGAATGTACGTAGATATGTATGAAACAGACATGATCACAAAGCGGGAACATCGGCGTTTGATCAATTAATGTTCTGACGAGACGGGCAAATGCCGCCGGAGCTTGACTCGCGTTCATATCAAACGTTGTGTTATGTGTAATCAATGGAAACTGGAATATTGGTGTACGGTTTAAATGAATACTTGTTGTTTCATAATTTTGACGATATATTATGTACTGTGATATTAATATAGATGTAATAGGAAATAGCTAGGTTAATTGTGTGCGAGTTTGCAGATACATTTTAATGCAAAATTAGACCATAATTCGATCAAAAAGCTGTATAGTCGAGGAGCCGTAATAATCTATCTATCGAAGTTCATATCAGTGAAATTGTATTAAAAACTGAGTTGCAGTAATCGGTACCTACATATACAAAATCAAGCCTTTGCCCAAAGAGACAGCCCAGACAACATTTTTGAGATACATAAAAAAATATCAAGACATATGTCATCATATTATATTTTAAAAACTTCACAAATCAATCACAGAGCACCTCACCAGCATAAAGCCTTCTTTCAACTATGTGCATTACTCATACGGTTTGATGATCATAATAAATCTTAGCTACCTTCGTTGGACTGACCGACAAAGCAAATGTACTGCAGGTGCCGTTTCTTACTCGCAACTTAAGACTTTATAGAATAATGTGTTTAGTGTAGGGTCAGTATGATTCTAAGAGAACGTAGGACATCCCTGAAAATACTCAAGTAGAAAGATTGTTTATTTATTTGTCTACGAAGAAAGTAAGTAATTGATGACAAAAAAGTTAGTGCCCAACCTTTTATGACAAAATAAAAATAATTGGTTAGTTAAGACTATTTCATTTCAACCTATAACTTAGGAGATTTTTTTATTGTATGTGAATTAAGCAAGTCATTTGTCACAGCAAATGTATGAAAAACTAACCGACATAATGTTCAGTAAGTGAGGAAACCGGAGCTAAGGCTGGTTTAATCGAAGAGGAAGACAGTGCTTTAATACATCAGCTTTTAAGTCAACTGTTTATGAGTCCAATATAATAGCAGCCGAGATAATTGAAAATTTCAATGCACGTAAACAAACTTAACGGCAATGAGATTTTTAATAGAAAAACACAATAACAATTTACTTCGGAAATCGAGCGAGGGACTTTTAAATCAGCAGACATAAACAAACCCTCGCTAAAATAAATGTAAGTTAAGTCAACATGTAATTGTAATTTTATACATACATAATATCACGCCTTATTCCTATAGGGGTAGCCAGAGACCATAGAAACAATATTTACAAATTTTTTTACATACATAAAATTATGCTTCGGTCCCACAGCGGTAGGCAGTGGCTAAATTAAATGTAATTTTGTCAAGTAAAAAATAACCCAAACGGGATTTCTGTTCGCACAAATTTAATAAAATAACGCATAACAGTTTTTTCAAATATATTTAACAAACCAAATACATTTTCTTCACGAAATGAGAAACAAGTTTCGTAATGAAATAAAAAAAATATGTCTATAATAACTTTGTATGTTTGTTAAAAAGTTTTAGTAGATTTTCTCTACGTTACAGACAATTTTCTTCGAATTTATTAGTTTACTTTCATTTTTAATTATGTTTTCAGTTTATATTACAAGTAAAAATCTAATATTATTCAGTTAACAAGCATTTTTATTCAAATTCAAGTAACTTGTAGATTTGTTACAGAAAATGAATATAAAAAAGAATTTTAATTTCAAACGTAAATAATGAACTCATTAATTAAAACTGGAGGTAATCATTTAAAATAACGCGTTTTTAAGAATTTATAACAAAACAAAATGAATAAATAACGCGATAAACTGTATTTTTAAATGCGTAGCATTTGTTTAAACATTTAAAACTACGACACAACGAATGTTAATATCAAGGTTCTACAGTTTTAAGTTGCTACGCCGTAGACTTAATGTGCTACGACATTACCACAGTGACATAAGATAAGTGCGTATATAATGTGCTACAACACATTTCACGAGTTACGATATTTTGCTTGTTCTAGTAGTGCGGTGGCACATAGTTTCAATGTTTGTATAAATTACCAATGATGACCGGATAGCCATATTAAAAAATCACAGTGAAAAATACATTTATAAATAATTAGTTTCTTTCAGAGCTTTTTTTAGTTGTGGTTACTAAGTTAGCAGCAAGAAAACATTTCTAAATTCTTTCATGTTTTAGATAAATTTAGAAACAGATATATAGCAACTACTACTAAGTATTCATAACACAAATATTTACCAGTGATATTGTAGAAATTATTACATAACTAGACCCGTTAAAATGTAACTTTAAGGCCAATTTGTAGTAATTTTGAGCAATAAAGTAATTTATAGAAGTCCTTAACTGTTCCCAAAAAAACATTGTCACCATACTCGCGGCACAACTTTGATATCTTCTGTAGTCAATGTCATATGAAAGTTTATGATTTATGTGCTGATCCCCATAAGAGAACGACACACGTATCTCACACGATAATGGAAAAGTACTTGAACTTTAGAAAATCTACAAAGTTCCTTTTGTAAAGACAATTTATCATATTTTGCAGTGGTTTGGATGTGAATGAAGTGAAACAGTTCTAAAAGTAGTCACAGAACTTATAAAACTTTAGAATCTACACTTTATATAAATGTAGAAAAAAAAACATTTTCTTCTCCATGCATAATTTTCTCTAGTAATAAAATGTTATTTAGTGTGACAAGATAGAAAGGTTCTAATAGTGACTGTGAGGTATTACTTCAATAATCGGTTACAACCTGTGAAATAAGACATACTTACAATTTAAATATTTATGTACATATGTCACCGACTTACCTGAAAATAAAAAGAAAATGTTAGTTAAAATTCAAATATATATTCTTAATTACTTAACGACAAATATTTTTTGGATTAATTTTATTACACATTCAAACGATTATTTATTCTAGCAACATAACCTTAGAAATAATCTGAATAAATAATATAATTTGACATTAAGATGTTATTTAACATTAGAACTAAGTTGTATCAAAGAATTACATAATTAGCCCTATAAATAGTTAAAAATAATCATAAAAATCGCTATTACTCTATACCTACCAATCGTGAAACTAAACGTCATTTTTCTTACTTTACCTCGAATGTAGAGCTCCATTAAAAGCTCAGAGGGGCGCCAACTCGACCAACCACGATAGGTCCCGACAGCGTTTGATATTGTGAAGTGAAGGGGTCTTTTTAATTTGTCAGGGTTATAACGAAAAGTGCGACGGAGTGGCCGGAATGTTGTAAACGTGAAGTTAATATTGCGATTTTTAAGTCGCTTATTATATGAAGTTTTCAAAAAGTGGTGTTTTCTAAAATGCCGAGTAAAAAAGTTACATTTTTCGACAATTAGGAATACGATTTACCTGTGTTAAATAATTACAATCGCAACTTTATTATCGCCTTGTACCATGTTATATGTCAAAAGAAGATAGAATAGCTGATAGCCAATTTCTATAATTGAAACAGACAATCATTGGTAAAGTCCTCAATAGTAAGTAAACCGATTTAATATCGATAACGATAAAATACGATGGAAAAAAATATTAATTACATAAAAAAAATCTCCTGAACTAAGATTTTTTTGTGTGTTGCGGGGACTTTTACAAATACAAATAAACAAATAACGGACACAAATTACTACTAGACCCGAAACAACTATTTGAGATTCCCACATAAAAAAGTTATGTGTAGGAATCAAACACGCGGCCTCGCGACGCAATTATAGCGGCGAACTTAACCATTGCGCCGCAGAAGCAGTCTACTAGTGTAGTCGTTATCAGATATTTATAAATCTATCAACATAGAAAAACTAATAGTAACTACTATTTATCTAATTTAGTTCAATGGAGACCACAATTCCAAAAATATAACAATATGGTTAAAACAATTTTGATACTTTTGTTCTCCTACACAAACAAAATAAATTCAATACACAAGGTTCAGTTATAGAAATAACTATAAATATACGGAGTTAGGAAATGAATTCAAGCACTCAGCGTCCAGACAACGGCCGTTACATACAAAATTCAACGCCCATCCGCTCCCATATATAAAAATAGTACATCTGTTTCAGTACTAAAAGGAAAGGCTCGCTTTACATATTTGTGTGAAAACTTCGAATAAATATGTGACGATTGAAACCAAAGAATACGAATTATTTAGGCACCGAAATATAAAAATCATTTCTGTTTTGCTTACGTCACCGAATATATAGTAGTGGAATTATTTGTTTGATACTTTGGGCAAAAACATATTATTATTGAGTTTTGAAAGTAATATTTTACCTATTCTAATCCTTTAGACGTTGACTTTGCGTGGTTTTACAATTAAGACAGACTAAGTCGTATGCATATGTCGCGGAGTCTTTTACGAACATACAAACAACGAACACAAAGTACAACTAGGCTCGAAACAATAATTTGAGGAACACGAGAGAGGATTTTATAGAGATGGTAAAAACATTTCATATCCCGATGAAAAATAAAAGTTTATTTACGAATGAAAGCAAAACAACATTATTTTATAAACCGTCGATACAACATTTCAGCAATGAAAGCGTCCAGATTGACCGGAACTGCAGCCAATAAATTTGGAACAAACCAAAGGAAATACGACATAAAAGCCTTATTCAGCTGAGTATACTTTTATTTATTTGTTTTACCATAACATGATAAATATTTAAGTAGCAATTTCTTCACCATTTCAAATCACGTACTCCATGGATCCACACCATGCTTCTCTTGAGAGAAATGATCAGACAGGTCCATAAGTCGATTGTCTTGTATAAATCCGTCTGGAAGGAAGAATTGGCTTCAATCTGGACATGCCCTGTCCATTGTACAGACCCCAAACAGTCGTCTCCTGAATAATATAGAAGGAGGTACAGTATGGCCGATTTATTTCAATTTTCCTTTACTTGTCGAAGTTAGAGGGGCTGGGGGATCGCGAAAACATGCTATTTCAGTTTTCGCTTTTTTGTTTGAAAGCGGCAAACTGTTGCTGGACGATGTTTTATGTATCGAGTTGTTTTCGGTTTTGTTGGTATTACTGTTTATGATGTGGACGGTGTTTGAATTTTATATCGTTTTGTGAGTGTAGCTCGTATCTCACGTAGTGGAATCAAATATATCATGAGGCAAAAAATGGTTATAAAACGTGTTGATACTTCTTTGTTCAATTTTGACCGTGATTGTTACTTAAAGCGTCTTTGTGACATAGTGACACAAAGACAATTTTAAATAATACTAAACTAATATTATTAATAGAATTTAATTATAGTTTGAACAATCATAAACTTAAGAAATACGATCTGACTGTTTCCTTTTACGTCGAGAATTGTCAGCAATTACCAGTGTAAAATGTCTTACCAACTTTTTAAGGAACACTTAAAATTTTATCACTGCTGCTATGCATTTGAAATACATAAGTCATAGAATAAATATCTATAATACTTTCTCCTGCGTATACAACGATAAAGAAGTCATATTTCTACGTCACAAGGAACCTCCTATCGCATCACAGATAATATCCGACTACCCTCCATGGCATCTCGTTTTGAAGAATCACACTCAGTTCATTTCAGACTGTTTTTACCCATACGCACCCATTGTGGGGACGGACATTGAATATAAAAATGTACTTTGATAAACCTACTCGGCATTTTGTTTTTCTTCATGTTAAAGGTTTGGTTTTCACGTATTATTTTTAGCAGTTAAAGATATCTGATATATTATTTTTATTGGTTTTGCTTATTATTTTATTGTATTCGATCGATTTTCATAAGGTCCCCTACTCATTCGAAAACATTTTTTGTGATATTTAATTTCAAAAAATAAGTTAAAGATGAAAGCAACGCGCATAATTGACCGTAAAATTACACCTAAAAGAAAAATTGCGACACTGGAGACCTTTTTCCTATTTATTCGCTAAAACAACTATGCAATGAATACCATTTGACAGACATACCCACACGCATCTAACTACTTAACAAAGCTGTTTCACAATATAAGCATTAAATCACTCGCCCTGACAAACATTAAAAACTTGGTCACAAACATTGATGTATGGAGTCGAGCAAGTTTTATAACAAAAGTTCATTTTCATGTACGCACCAAAACAACGTTCGGTTAAGACGCATCTATACAGGACCGACAAATCTAAAGACCGAAGACCGAAGTCAATTTGAATATTTTTTTCTTAGAAAGCATGTGCCTATACGGTAATTCAATTTTAAAGGAAGTTTTTGTACTGTTTATTGGGCTTTTATATGTGGCCTGTAATAGCTTTTGCGTCATTATCATGCTAGCAGCTAAGAGACTATTGCAGGACTACCAAGGCGAAAATGACATAAAATTCTAGTTTAATTTGTTACACTGTTGGCTCAGTACATACTGAATGTAGTGCTCTGAACACACTACATTCAGTATGTACTGAGCCAACAATGGACACATTTTTGATGAAGAAAACCATTTTTTATTCGTCTTTGACTCATTATTATCGATGAATGCAAGATCCCATGAAACACACGGTATAAAAATTACTCTAAAAATTACCAGTGCCATTTTTATTCGTAATTATATAGAAAGTCTTTAGGAATTCTCCAAACACTTCCAAAATACCAAAGAAATAAGATTCTTATTTTACTTACAAACAGTATGCACAAACCTTTACAGTTGTAAACGTCAGAAACGCTAGATGGATTTATGAAGGCCCTTTTTCTACTTCAAAAGAATTTAGTGACGAAACATTAACAATTTAATAGTGTTTTAATTGTCTTTTGTCTGGTTTGACATATCATTGTTCCGTGATCCAAGGGATTTTTACGAGAGATTTATTCGTACCATGTGCTGTGTATTTTTGGGTAAAGAATCGTCGTCGGAATTTTTATGGAATCCTATGTTGAAACTACTGAATGTTAGGATTTTTGACAATGTGGATTTATATTTTAGTAAAAATACTTCTATCACCAAGCGAATCAGATTATAAAGCTAGGCAACAAATTTAATCAAGAGATCAATTTTAATACTACTGATATCTAAGTTCTATAGAAACGTTAAAGTTATTTCGGTTCTATAAATAACGTGTAATAAAAAGCACCGTTTAATTATAGAAAGCCCCAAAGTATCATGTCTTATTAGATATTTACACTATTTTTTATACAAGTACTAGTAAAATATCGATATAGACTGAAAATAGGGAAAGACGCTTGCCCTGCGTAATCCTCTATCCCTAATACTGAGATGAAACAGATTAATTAACAATTACGTCAACTATATCAAATGAAAAATGAATCTGTAATCAAAAAAGGGGTCATCTCGTTGCCTTATAAATCAACCTAACACATATCCTTCTAAAATAGAACTAAATCTATAATCTCTTGCCTTCCTTGACCCAACACATACAAACAGGACAACTTAGTACAAGCACGTTGCAGCACAGATTCAATGCAAATAACCCAAGCAACGCATACTAATACCAACATCTGAACATTTGCATACGAAGCTGCTGCTACAATACTTTGACCATCGACATCTGTCTATATTTGAGATACGTTTTGTATTGTATGCTGTATCCGATTTTACAGTTAAATGTATGTACTAACTGCTTTTGTAGTTTGTGTTTGAGTGCGTCTGAACGCTTGCGATTTCCACTTGCCGGGTTTAGCAGAGCAATTAGGCTTTTATTTCATTTTACTTTAAAATATTTGCAGTTGCAGCCCGGTGTCCTAGTATCGTGAATTTTGATACCGTTGCGTAGTACTTATGTTAAGCGGTACCAAGAATATTATTTTCCAGAAGTGTATTAGAGTCTGGTTTCGTTTTATTGATAGCTTGTACCTCCCACTTAGCCACTTGCTTTAACGGATAAAGAAAACATCGTGATAAATACTTGCATTATAATGTTCTTCACATTTCTGAATGAAATTCAAAGCACCTAAACCGCACTTTAGATAATAGCGTAATAAACCGATTGTCAGAAAATTTCTAAGTTTACTATTTTAATAATATACAGGAATAAAAGGCACATTACAATCGTAATAAAGATAAAATACGGTTTTAATTACAGAATTTTGCTTCAAAGTTCACAAATCAAAGTTGAAGGAACAAAAGAGATTATAAGTCAGTTCCAATATTGTGAAATAAAACATAATATTTGATGCACTGAGCTCGACTCGCATCTTGAAATTAAACTTCACTCACTGCGCTCTGTAAGTCGGTGGTGAGTTGAACGTACTAAGGTTTCACGTGAGATTTTTGTGAGCTTTAGTAGAATCGAGAAATAATTCAAATAAAATTTGATATTTTTGTAAATTTCTCATAATTTATATTAGATCTAGTTTTCAATGTTGCGTGGGTTGAGATATTTAAGTGTTAACACACTGCGGTATTGGAATTAAACACTTTTAAAATGCTTTTGTAAATGATAAAAAATCGAGAATCATTAACTTTTACGTCATTTTTTTATGCTTCATTTTGTCGTCAGAACTTTATCAATAAAAAAATATTCCGTCAAAATGTCTGTCGACTGGTGTGATATTTATTATAATAGTATTTGACATAAAAGTACCTACTAGCTTTTTGGCTTAGGCTTACGTATTTAACATACATACGGAGAGAGTTAAACTTCAATACATTTTGAATCACCATATCACATTGAAAAATATCAGCCAAAATTAGTACTCAAAATGATAAACCAAACTTAAGTGAGTGTCAGAGGTAGTGGTCCCGATGTCAGTCGAAGTTACTAACGCCTCACTGTTTAAGTTCACTTGCAACTCAAAAATGTTGTGCAAAGTTGTTAATTTTACTCATTGTTCTCTTAATAAGTTACTTTATAGCTTGTTTTGAGTTTGTTCATATAGAAGTCTTAGAATTGAGGTTTGAGGTTTTATAAATATTATTTTTTGGTTCGATTAGCAATATACTTTTCAATTTATGAATACACTCCTTAGTTATCTTTCTGTAATTAAAAATACGCCATGATTGTTAATCTAAAATATGGCAAATATTATTGTGCTTACAACTTAGAATTAACAAACATATTGGTAGTATTTGTAACATATAAACATAGCGCATAATTCACTTTAATTAGGGATGATAAACGAAAATGAAACCATCGGTCTTTTTTATCACTTTTAACCATGATTTATTTTTAACATGAATAATTACAAGCATGGTGGTCCTTTTAAATGTAAAATAAGTAAAAATTAAATGCTCTCGTTTTGTAATCTTAATTATGTACAGTCAGAAACACAAACATTTGCATGAAATCCAAAACACCATTTACGTGGCAGTAATTTATTCATTATATTTCGTACTTTTCCTTATTCAAGGTTTCGAGTGCAAAGTTCTAAGAATTAATTTACAAAGCGAGTCTGCGACTGATAGAATAGCAGATTTCGAATTAAAAACTTGTGATTTAAGAATTAATTTATTAATTTTCTTGGTTTCTGCGCATTTTTATGTGTATTATGGTTATTTTAGTAAGCGACTCGGTAAATACTATGAATAATCTAGTCACGGCGTCAAAATTAGCATTTGGGAGACAGTGATTTTTTACGAATGACTAAACGCATTATCGAAATGATGTCTTTGCGTCTTTGTGCACAAATACATTTCTTATGAGTATGACATAGAATAGTCTTAATACCATGACAAGCATGATAGGGGAAACGCGAACTCGATTTTTCGCGAAAAAATTCAAACATTTTAAAACATAACGACGGTAATGTATCTTAGTTAATACAATTACTTAAGTAAGTACTTTTAATACAATTACTGGCAAAAGATCAATACAAACTTAAAATGGGGAAGAAAATTTTCCCTGCGTAATCTTCAATCCCTAGTACTAAAATAAAATAGGTTAATTGTAGTTAACAATAACATAAACTGTACCAATAGTGAATATACCTGTAATTATAATAAAAAGGAGTTAACTGGGCTACATTTTAGATCAACCAACACATATCCTTCTAAAATAGAACTAAATCTATAATCTCTTGCCTTCCTTGACCCAACTACAAACAGGACAACTTAGTACAAGCACGTTGCAGCACAGATTCAATGCAAATAACCCAAGCAACGCATACTAATACCAACATCTGAACATTTGCATACGAAGCTGCTGCTACAATACTTTGACCATCGACATCTGTCTATATTTGAGATACGTTTTGTATTGTATGCTGTATCCGATTTTACAGTTAAATGTATGTACTAACTGCTTTTGTAGTTTGTGTTTGAGTGCGTCTGAACGCTTGCGATTTCCACTTGCCGGGTTTAGCAGAGCAATTAGGCTTTTATTTCATTTTACTTTAAAATATTTGCAGTTGCAGCCCGGTGTCCTAGTATCGTGAATTTTGATACCGTTGCGTAGTACTTATGTTAAGCGGTACCAAGAATATTATTTTCCAGAAGTGTATTTCATACACTGCAGCTAACATCTTCGGATATAATACGATAATGATTGATGATAAAAAAAACACCCAAGTTACTACTTGACCCAGGCTAATGAAAACAAAAATGATATGTTCAAAAAGTCCCGTTTTGTTCCAAATAAAAACCAATATCGATAATATTTAACACACATTCTCAAACATCCATTTATCCTGAAGAAAATTTTATTTAATTGTTAGACTTCCATCGGTTTTCGGGAATTACGAAATTAATTCAAACGTTTATTTAATATGGCGTGTCGGGAACACAAAGGGTGGGTCGTAAGTATTAGGGGTGCATATCGTTAGTGCGATTAAATAAAATGTTTAATGCGACAGCTTAGATTATTCCTGTCTGGTTTTTGCAAAAGTCGAATTGCAATTTCTGTTTGGTATTCAAGAGGTTGGGTTAAAACGCTGATTTAAGTAAAGATGCACGTATCTATAAAATTACTTTCGATTAGACTAGGTTTTTTTTATAAAATAAAGGATACTGAAGAAGTTATCAATATTTTACTGCCCTATTAACCCGGGATTTTTCTCTCAGAATGAAAGAAGCCAAGTAGTAACCAAGTGGGGTATTCTTTAACAATCACAAAAATAACTAAAATTGACTGGTTTCTTCACCATTTTTTTTACTAAAAAACCGTGTGTTGCCTACATTCTAAACTATTATAAAGTGAATGCTTACACCCTCGGTGTGACACAAACTAATAATTTTTCACTCTCCTACATTATGATTTTTTATTTTTAGCGCTAGTCCCACAGTAACAGGATCCAGTTTTTTACTATGCTTTCTTTATTTCAAAAAGAAAAAAGCAATATTTTCTAGTCAGCTCATTAGTGTTTTGTCGCATACACGCTACAACCACATTTTGGCACTCTTCCATATTAGTCGCAGAAGCGGAACAAGCCCTTAATCGAGAGAGCAACACGCAATATTATGTTAAATGTTAATAATTAAACCTTGTTGCGTCGTCGCAGAGCGGGATAATGGTGTAAATACGTTGTTATTAACGCTTAACGTATTATTATCGTTTTAAATTGTTTAAGAAAGGGATATAGGAAGATCTTGAAGGGAGTGAAAAGGACGAGGAAAGACATTCATGATAGTGTAATATGTATTTGTTACGATGGCTAGCTTCACTGTAAAATTGATGTTACAAATTTGAAGAGATTTGCATAACACACATACCTACTATTCCACAAAAAATATTTTCAATTAAATGTGACCGACACGAGACCAAATAGCTCGCTATTTCAAAAAGTAATCAAATCTCATGTGGAGCCAAGTTTCTAACCTTACATGTCTTCATACGCTTTGCTTGGCTCATCTTGAGGGGCACTCGCGTGCCTCCAGATACATACCTATACACATTTCCGCACCATAAAAAATAGACAATCGCTTAAGCATTACCATATCTCTCAAAAACTAAAAGGCTTATTTGAATTTAAATATCAATCAATAGGTTACTAAACATCAAAGTCTCTAAAACTAGCTACAAATTTTAGCTAGCACAAATGCACACCTTGTATCGCACCCGTACGACACCGTCATCTTTCAAACCCCATATTCCAAGCGCCACACAAATTACGAGGCTGGTAACTAACCAAAAACATTGATTTACATATCCAAGGTACTCGTATTAGCATATTTGGCTCTACAGCACTAGATGGGCATCCACGGAATAACGAAAGGAATTTCCATAGTGCACTATGAGATATTACCATAGCAGAATATTCAGGTATCAGGGTATCCCGTCGTGGTGTGGTCAAAGGTTTTGAAGTAAACTTGGCTTGCAGCTGCATTTAATAAAGGAAGGATTAGCTTCTGCAGAGTGCACAGGTGTGCTAAGTAAAATTAAGTGTCTTGGTATAGTGTATATATTTAAATATTAATAATAAGTTATCTAAGAGTAGAATTTTCTGTTTAGAAGGCTGACACATATTTACATACAATATGAGCTGCTTTTGTAATTACTTAATTGTTTGCAGCCACAAAAAAAAATAAGAAAGATATCTATCTGTCTTCAAAAAGAGGGTCAAGCCTGCAGCTTTTATCATTTTTCTGTGCTATTATTGAGAATATTCAAGCAGACTTATTCACTTTTGCAAACACAAGTGTTACGCAGTCATATACAGACTTCAGTTGTGTACACACTCAATTAATAAAAATCCAAAATTCCTAAGAGAAAACTTCTGAAAAAGAACGACATCGAAGTAATTACGACATGCAATTTAAATCTTCATTATCTAGTAAACTAGTCGAGTAATTTGGCAGCGTTTATCAAAAGACAAAGGGTTTTACCCATTAGTATTCAACCTCTATCCCTGGGAGGGGTAAACACGGACTATTCTGACAAATGGGTGTCACAAATCGTCTATTTGGGACTGAAATGGATCCAATACCTATATGTAAGAAGTTTTGTAGGTATATAGGAATATTGGACGAATCGATTAAGCTTTATTTGAGTGCTTGATTTTCGAAATAAAATCTAATTTACGACGTGTACGATAACTGCACCAAACAAATATTTGTATAATCCATAATTACTTTAGTTTCGATTATTTTGTACCTACTTGTATGTTATTAAAAATCCATTTTAACTAAAACCAAACATTCCGGATATAGCTACTTATATGACCTTAAAAAAAACAAATTAGATCCTGAAACCATACTGAAATGTTCAACAAGAAATATTCACATATCTACCGTTTATTTTTGGCTTGCTTTTCTATCAAAAGTCATAATCCAAAAAAAAAATATCTTCCTAAAACCTCAATACAATAATATTATTCCCATCTTCAATATAACGAAATCTACAAGAAATACCGTTTCATATAACAATATCGTGTAAACGTATAAACCTAAATGTCCTTTTGATGTTGTGAACAGATGTTGTAATGGCTGTTTAATACGTACTACATACCCTTAGCGGATTACATTCGGTGGTGAAGGTATATAGGTTAGTATACTTGGTCAAATTGTTAGGAAGATTTTGGTACGATACGAGAGAGAGTGGGGGTAGTAAAATTATCAAGTAAAATTCATGAATGATAAGAGTCTGGTTTTGTTTTATTGTTGTGTTAGCTAGTGCCTCCCACTTAGTTAATTGCTCTAACGGAGAAGGAAAACGTAGTGAAAATACGTACATATATTATGTACCTATCGAGAAGTTCTTCATATCTCTTAATGAAATGCAAAGCACCTAAACCGCACTTTAGATGATAGCGTAACAAACCGATAGAAAAACTTCATATTTTCAATTTTATTACATGCATGAAAGAAAAGACACATTGCAATCGTAATTATGATAAAATACGGTTTTAATTACAGAAATTTCGCTTCAAAGTTCACAAATCAAAGTTGAAAGAACAATAGGGATTATAAGTCAGTTCCAATATTGTAAAATAAAACATTTGATGCACTGAGCTCGACTCGCATCTTGAAATTAAACTTCACTCACTGCGCTCTGTAACTTGGTGGTGAGTTGAACGTACTAAGGTTTCACGTGATATTTTTGTGAGCTTTAGTAGAATCGAGAAATAATTCAAATAAAATTTGGTATTTTTTTGTAGATTACTCATAATTTATATTAGATCTAGTTTTCAATGTTGCGTGGGTTGAGATATAAAATTTAAGTGTTAACACACTGCGGTATTGAAATTAAAAACTTTTAAAATGCTTTTGTAAATGATAAAAAATCGAGAATCATTAACTTTTACGTCATTTTTTTAAGCTTCATTTTGTCGTCAGAACTTTATCAATAAAAAAATATTCCGTCAAAATGTCTGTCGACTGGTGTGGTATTTATTATAAAAGTCTTTGACATAAAAGTACCTACTAGCTTTTTGGCTTAGGCTTACGTATTTGACATACATACGGAGAGAGTTGAATTTCAATACATTTTGAATCACCATATCACATTGAAAAATATCAGCCAAAATGAGTACTCAAAATGATAAACCAAACTAAAGTGAGTGTCAGAGGTAGTAGTCCCGATGTCAGTCGAAGTTACTAACGCCTCACTATTTAAGTTCACTTGCAACTCAAAAATGTTGTGCAAAGTTGTTAATTTTACTCATTGTTCTCTTAATAAGTTACTTTATAGCTTGTTTTGAGTTTGTTCATATAGAAGTCTTAGAATTGAGGTTTGAGGTTTTATAAATATAATTTTTTGGTTCGATTAGTAATGTGCTTTTCAATTTATGAATACACTCCTTAGTAATCTTTCTGTAATTTAAAATGCTATGATTGTTAATCTAAATTGTAGCAAATATTTTGGTGCTTTCAACTTACGAATTAACAAACATATTGGTAGTATTTGTAACATATAAACATAGCGCATAATTCACTTTAATTAGGGATGATAAACGAAAATGAAACCATCGGTCTTTTTTATCACTTTTAACCATGATTTATTTTTAACATGAATAATTACAAGCATGGTGGTCCTTTTAAATGTAAAATAAGTGAAAATTAAATGCTCTCGTTTTGTAATCTTAATTATGTACAGTCAGAAACACAAACATTTGCATGAAATCCAAAACACCATTTACGTGGCAGTAATTTATTCATTATATTTCGTACTTTTCCTTATTCAAGGTTTCGAGTGCAAAGTTCTAAGAATTAATTTACAAAGCGAGTCTGCGACTGATAGAATAGCAGATTTCGAATTAAAAACTTGTGATTTAAGAATTAATTTATTAATTTTCTTGGTTTCTGCTTAAGATATTTTGCTTCGGGAAAAATGTGAACGCATTTTTATGTGTATTATGGTTATTTTAGTAAGCGACTCGATACTTACTATGAATTATCAATTGGGAGACTGATTTTTTTACGAATGACAAAACGCATTATCGAAATGATGTTTTTGCGCCTTTGTACTCGAATACATTTCTTATGAGTATGACAGAATAGTCTTAATACCATGACAAGCATGATAGGGGAAACGCGAACTCGATTTTTCGCGAAAAAATTCAAACATTTTAAAACATAACGACGGTACATCTTAGTTTCACATTTAAACACACAAAACGAAACGCTTCGAACTGGATGAAAAGGACAAAATATCGTATGAAATAAGTGAAATAAATTTTGTGGAAACTGCAAATGTGGACAAGTCGCCGGGAGTCACATGCAGACGTCTCATTTTGATGGAAATTTCACTCCCGCCAAAATTGCATTTTTATAAAAATATTACACTGAAAGTCATTGGAATAAACGTTGCTTGAAATAGGATAGTATTAGTTTAAGTGTATTTCTAAGTGCACTGTTTCGTGTTGAATTATGTAAGTAATAGTTAAGTCATTTGCAGCTTGTTTGTTTCTTTCAGTTTCAGGCTGGAGTAGTATAATGAGAAAATTTTAATAGGTTAAGTATGCAGCAACAATCTGGCTCCATTTGTAGTTTCTAGCATTACTTTGGTCTTATGTTTATGTTTGGTTTTTTGTTTTGGGGGTCGGTATTGTAAATTAGTGTGAGAAGGTCCTCTATTATGTCAAGCGTCAGAATTCCTCCTGATAAGTTAACCGATACTTATTTAGCTTAAATAAAGCTTGTTGCTTATGTAAAATACCGATCCCTATGATAGCACCTAGATTCAATTAGCTCCTTTCAATAGAAAAAGCGAATTAAATATTAATAAATGACCAATAATTAGTCCATTAACTTTGTATGGCAATGGATCTTAATCATAAATACTCACCAGATCCTCTTTAATAAACGCAAAGATATTAATTCTACAAGCCGAAATGTCGCACTAAAAGACACGAACACATCAACATTGTTTATCAAAAAGCCACTCGTACGCCACAAAGTTTAAAGCGTGCACAAAGTAGTGTTTCATAATGTAAAATAACCAAAATTGTACAGCGGCTCAGAGCTGGCTGAAATAACACAAAACATGTAATTTGACACATACCACCATTTTAATTACCACAGACTGTGCGACTGTGTCAACGAAGTGCGACCATCATTACAGAGATATTAGAATTCTAGATATGGCATGTGATATTCTTCCTTTCATACTGATGTTAGAAATGCATGAGTCTATCTGCTCACCTCTAATGACACCACTGGACCAAATAAAATATTATATTAACTAGCTACTAGCATTGCTCAGCTTAATAAGTTATTTTACAAAAAAACCTTTGTAAGTTTTACACATAAAATTTTCTCTTAAATGACTCTATGTATTAAAAAAACTAATCAAATCCGTTGCGTAGTTTTAAAAAACGAAGCAAACATAGGGACGAATAGCGGAAAGCGACTTTGTTTAATACTATGTAGTGATTTTGCACGGAGACAGTTGATAGCTGGAGCCAAAAAATCTATTGAAAGATATTTTTATGACCTGTGTACTTCATTTGGATGCTTCTTTTCAATCACAAATGATCAATATTTCATTCAGATATCAACACAACGAAATCCCAAAACAATTTCCAAGAAACTTTACGTTAAAATTTCTCAGAAATCTATAATAAAGACTGATATACATTTCCTCAAAAACAGGACACCGGCATCATCCCTTAAAGTTGGTAAAATTCACCCCCGACTAAGTTACACAGCTTACGCAAGCAAAAGTATAATCTTTATTCGAGAGTAAAAAAGGTTCTTCTTCTGTAGACATCCTAATTAAATGTTTGCAATTAATTAAAAACAACTTTGTTTTAAACCCTTGGTGACGCGTCAAAGTCAAGATATTACGGGGGTCGTGAAAGCTGCCTCATTATACAGATTATACGTTTCCGCGGTTTCGCCTGCATTCATTATAATTTATTTTGATGAATTAATGTAGAGAATACATAAATTAGACAGCCTGAAACGTTCCAGCGTAAGAAAAGTACTATTATGTCTTCAAAATTCTCCACCACTTGGCCACAAACCGATAGACATCTTCTTTTAATCATTTATTAGATGGTTTCATTAAAAATACTTAAATTATTTCTACATTATAACCGCTGTTAAGACAAATACTTTCATCAACAGCTTAGCCTTTTTTACTAGTTGACTGGTAACTAGTAGTTTGAGTCGGCTTCCAGTTTAACAGATCGCAGCTGAATACCAATATTTTACATAGAGCGACTGCCTATCGGACCTCCACAACACAGTTTGATAAAAGTATACACCATTTTGTTAACACTCCGCCTTCTCTGCAATATTTCTTAGCAGCAATGAGATATAATAATAGCAAAATACAAATATGCAGCTTGATATTTACCCAAAACAGATCGATATTTTAATACAAAAATCACTCCAGCAATAAATTTCATATTCTGAATCTCCATATCATATCCAGTCCCCAAGCATCACGGTAAGCGATGCACGCCGGCTATCTCTACCGAACACTCGGTCCGTGTGACGGAGTGCACCATCCCTACGAACTACAGCCTCATTAATTAACCACAACCATATGTTACATATTGTTTAGCTTTAGCTAACGAGTTTTCTATTTTAATTACTCTTTTAGTAGCGATAATCTTTTAGTAGTGACTGTTTTCAGTGAATTTTGACATTTAAAGTTGAGCTTTAAAGTAATTGGAGAATTAGATTTTCGAAAAAAGCAATGTCCGAAAAAATCCATCCTCCGAACTTTATTACGATTGAGGATAGGCATTACGTTAAAAATACTTCTTAAACTAAGACTTAATGAACTTGTACTTTAAACTGTATAGATCAGTTTGAGAGTACCAATAAGAAGACCTAACGCTTGTTAGAATCATACTTAGTGACCAGAAGGAAGAACAACTGTCTTTTCTTATACTGTTGCAATTGTAGCAATAAAAAAAATAATAAGAAACAATAAAAAGTTTGAAAAAATATATCACAATGCAAGCTGTCAATTCTATTTCCTTCTTCAAATATGACAGGCCCCGCATACGATACAACGGTATCGTTAAAAGCAAACATAATTTCTCAACCGACTCGAGATCTAGGCAACTCAAAAGTCAACTTCATCCTAGCCTAGCAAATAATAACACCAAGAAATCCCAGAGAGAGAAACGCGACACGGCACTATAGTCCAACAACTTGGTAGAGAGCCTTGGATGCAAGGTTCGCGGCTGATGGAGATATACATACATGCATACATACGTAATATCACGCCTTTTCCCATAGAGATAGGCAGATACCAAAGAGCGCCACTTAGTACTATCCTTAGAAACATTCCTTGCCTCATTAGATTAGAGCACGATTGAACCGCAAGCTTATGGTAGCCTGTTGGATTCGGCTTCTTTATTTTGAAAAACTAATAATTAAGCATTATAATCTGGATCTAGTCAAGACGTGTTTAATAAAGCTCTCAATTTAGTTGTCTGACTATACAATCCCGCACGTGACCTGTCTCAGGATCTCACGGGATTGCACCACACGTTACGGGATTCGCGGTGGTTTCAAGAAATGCTCCGAGAATGACATGTTTCGATATTTTGTTACCGCGGACAAAATGGAAAGGGATTGCACCCTCGATTGTGTGCAATTAACAAACCATCGTCTAGGTAAGAGGTCACCTAGAGTGTTGCCGTTGGGTTGTTATGTCCGACTCATCGGCATGTGGGGAACAATATTTTGTGCTTCGGGCACCATTTGTGATGAGGGCCCTTGTTATGAGGACACATGTTGCGGTTTAGAAGGTATGCCCACAAATCTATCGGAATTTGCACATAGTCCTGCACTCCACCGTGGGTGCTGGTGTATGCGTAATGCGCATACGAACCACTCCTATGGTCGTGAGCCGGGGCGATCACATAACGATTCCGATAAGTGTGTTACAGTAGGGAATTACATACAAATAATACTGATGGGCTCGAGTTGATACGGTGACGACCCGTTTTCGAGTTGATACGTGTGCTTACGACCTTAAATCAACTTCAGAGTGGTCGTTTGCTTTAGATAGTTAATTCTAGCAAAATCAATCATTATTTTATGTTTCACAGCACTTTCAGAAATGAATTAATGTTTGAATATTATGAATCTTCAAACCTGTATAACTCGGTTCAAAGCGATCCTACCGGTTTCGTGCCATACTAACTATTGCTTCAAATGGCTAGCTCTATCGATACATGCCACTTTTTTTTGTTGGCCGGCACTTTGAAAAAAGGCCCAAAAATGTATGGAGCGTGGATGATCTCCTTTTAGTTAGTGAAGGAAAAAAACCAATCTCCAATCAAAGAAGAAATTATCACTAAAGCCCACACAATAAGCTTCTAAAACCAATAGCTGAACAGTAAACATTGCTCGCCGACTCATGAAACCAGTTAACACCCTTCAAATCAACTCACCAGTGTATGAAAAACAAAAAAATATTTCCAATACAAATTGATATTGGTTTTATGGTTTTTCGCTGTGCACGGGTCACGGCGTTTTAATTTGATATCGTCGGGCCATACGTCATTGTCAATTACATACTCCGGTTCAACAATCGGTTGTTTAATGCAATATTTTGCGTTTTATAATGTCCGCTGTGTAGTATTTTAGATTTATGTACATCAGTGAGTGGGATTGGTTTTTGTTTCCCAAAACTTAATACAAAATTTGGGTGTAGATGAAGTACCTGGATGATATAGACAAGAGACTCGGTTTAAGTAGAATAGTGATGTGACAGAATTATAAAGCTTTACAATTCTGTAATGAGTCATTCTGTTGTGCAAACGCATTTGGTGCTGCAAATGCGTTTGCACAACAGAATGACTGTTCCTACATCCTTAGAAGTGAAATGCGACTAACATTGAGAATCGATTAACCCGAAAAACTGCGGGACGACAAGCAACAGTAGTGATTCGTCCACCGAAATTAATTTTTATATTCTTATTATTCTAGAAAAACTGGAATACAAAGCCTAAATTAAGATTCGAAAACAATTCCTAACTACCAATAAATCAACTACGAGTATAAATAACATGCCTAACGTTTTCGCATTGAATAAAGATAATAGCATTTTGTTAATTAAAACTGGATAACAGTGATAAAACAGCGTTATTGAAAACGGTAGCACCTCTTGAAGAAGCTATTGAAATCAAGGCCAGAGCGGATATTTATTATAATGTCTATGAGACAATTACTAGGGACGTTTTTAAGGCTTGAAGTAGGTAATAAAATGTATTTGAAACTTTAGCTTTCAGGACACTAATAAATATAGTTTAACAATGATAAAAACCGTATAAATATCTATAGTGATAAGACAGTTTTCTTGCTTGAACAACTCCGAAATACATATTGAGCTAATTCTCTAAAATTTGTATTTCAGTGGAAACATCTAATCTTGCAAACTTTACAATATTCGTAGAAACGCGACAATTACTTTCTTTGTCGAGCCCAACAAAATGACCCATTCTACAGCAGGCTCAATAACTCATTAAAGACAGTTCAAAAACAGCCGCTAGGACTCTCTCTCTCTCTCATTCTCTTCCATGCTATGAATCCCATATGGTAGTGTTCTTTCTTTCCACTAGGACTACCGAAGGAAAAAAACAACAGAATATAGAGCACTTTAGCACAAAAAACTTAAGCCGAAATTACACAACACGGCAATTTAAGGTCTCCCTAAACAAAACTTCAACGGCCAAACCAAACCGCACAAGACTTCCTAAAGCCGGGTATCGTACAACCCACCATTCGCGATATCATCTCAATTTCCGAACGGCCCGCCACCGATGTAGCTAATTGTTTTAGTAGCAACCAAACGATGAGGCCGCTCCATTGTTCAACTAATGAATAGGAATTGGTCCCCAAAACCCATTATCTGAGGCAATTTTGAACGTCTCTTGAGATTTTTTGAGGGACTTTTTTGTATAGAGATGAATGAGCATACTGTAGAAGATGATGCTATTTAATTTTTAGAAGAAGAAGAATAAAGAAACTGTTTTCTTTTTTACTTTTAAAGAATACGAGTTGATCCGTGCCACTGAATTATTGTTAAGAAAAAGCCTTATAAATGATACCGGATCTTTAATTCCATTTGCAAAATTGTATGAAAGTATCTCACCTGTTTAGCAGTAAAAGCATAATATAAATAAATAGATAAACATTTAAATTGATAATGTTAGTATGTAAGTATGGACGTTAAAAGCTCTTATCCTAAAGCATTGACTACGTTCATCTTAAAAAGCCTTATTGAATGTTGTCTATTTTTGTTCTCAAAAAAGCAGATTGTTTATTAAGCTCCTTTTGATCCCCAATAAAGAATGTAAATTAAGTTTACTAGCGGAAAAAACAAAGACTCAAAAATATCTGACGAACACTAAATAAAAATAATCTTAGAGGCGGCCCCGCAATATCGTAGGAAAAAGAAACTGCGTATTTTTAATCAAAGTTAAGCAACGTTTTATCTGACAGTGAAAAAATTGGCTGAGGACTGAAGCATTTATTGGGTAAAGCGGATTGTAAAGACCAATGAACCTTGACTTGAAATGTTTAACGGGACGCCGTGCGAAGTTCCGCTTGATTAACTTCGAGATTTCCTAATTAGATTGAAACAATTTGGTGAAATTTATCCCGCTGTTAGGCTCTACGGCTTATAAAAAACAATGGGTGAAACAATAATTTTGCTTTATATGTGAAGGTTGAGAGCAATAGAACTCGTTTTTAGACCAACATCTAAATTACACATAATTACGTGTTTGAATTTTCATCTGATTAGATTTTGGAAATCCTTTTTATTACAGTTTGTTTTGCTTGTTAACTTTGTTTAATGTTTGTTCCTTTTTGCGTTAAAATTTAATCCCATTTCATTAGCTTTTTAATGTTAATTTGAAGATATTTGCGCTACTTTTAAATACTTAGCCAAAAAATAATTTCAATCCAATAACTGGATAAGGTGTCCGTGTACTTTTATCCCAATTAGGATTTTTTATTATATTTAATTTAAAGCTATAAAAAACCATAACAACGCGAACAAAAAGTGTATGGTAACAGGCTATTACAGCTATTGACACACGACCTTATGTCACCTTCCACCATGGGAAGCAACATCTTGATACCCCAACAATTACTTTTAATAGTAAATTCACAGGCAGTGGTGAAAACGGCTGATAACTTTCCAATCTGTATGCTAATGCCACTTATAAATTGAGGGGCTGATGCCAGGGTGCAGCGGGGAGGGGCGAGGGGCGCGGAGGAGGGGTGAGTGAACTAATTAATTGCCACGATAGTTCCTCCCGTATTATTGAAAGAAGGATTTATGAACAGTGGCTACGTTCGGATTTTCTGTTAAATCATGGTTTGTGGATTCATAATGGGAGTATTGATTTCCTGTGGGTTGATGAGTGATTTCCTTTTGATTGGTGAATGAATGGTATCGTTACCTCGTGGATATTTCTCGGTTTTATAACAAGTTTCAGTGAGAGTTGGCAGCACAAAATGCTAAGGTCTTTGCTTTGAAACTAGTAAAGTTTTATTAGTTTTTTTAACACGTGGTTGTCCCACTGCTTGGCAAGGGTCTCTTCTTGAAAGAGTAAGGGATATCTTTACTTTAATAGGTAGATAATTTAGGGTGCAAATAGTTTTCATGTAAAGTGAAAATATTTTTTGTATTGTTTCAGTTTTCAACTAAGTGTGCAAGAGAGATATTTAAAACAGTAAAAAATATTTTGACATCTTAGTTTTGTTAAATGTAGACATAATCAGCACAATGCCCTCGTCGAGGATTAAATTGTTTTGCAAACCTATTACAATGTATAATTCAATACATTTGGGAGTCAATACTTGTTGAGATTACCGTCTTAGTTGAATTATTTGTTTTCAAAGTGAATTAAAACATTTGTTTGACAGAATTGGTTTCTGTAATCTCTTTGTAGATTTGAAAATACTTTTATAAGTGTACTTTATTTGGAAAAAAGACAATCTTAATAAATAATTATGTTTTACTTAGATTTTCAAAATTAGTATACGAGAACGAAGAGAAGTCACAATGTAGTTCAAATAAAATTCTGTTGCGGTAAAAGATATATAATTAAATAAAAGAAAATTCGCTATTGATTTCTCATATCAAACGGTGTAAAAAAGAAAGCAAAGAAAGTTTTGCGAGTCAAAAATCGAAGTATACACACATTCTTCTCATACAAAAATCATACAGAATTTCATATAAATCATTTAATTTTACAGAATCGTCAACCATTCTAAACCACAAACTCTCCCAATATACGCATATAAATCTCCTCCATTTAGAAGTTCGTATGAAACGATCCCATAATTTTATAACAGTATTATAAAAGAAACTTTTTACATACAAAACATACATTATATTCGTATATTTCTTTGGGATTTTTTAAATGGATTGTCCTCATCAAATTAAAAGAGTTCGCAGTACTTTCAAGAACGATATTCTTTTTCATACATGATGCGTTTTATTTTGAAGAATATTTTCGAACAATTTAAAAGGACTTCTTTTGAGTTTTTTGGAATTGTTTTGTTTATTTAGAATGTTTTGTCATTGTTTGCGGTGTTCATTTTTGTTGTAGAGAAGAGTAAAGCTTGATTGCAACAAGTTTGTATCGACCTTTTATTAATGGCTTGTATTTTTTTTTTTAGGTTATCGTGTAAATGTTGGCATTTTTGATAATTTATTATTAAAGAGTCAAAATTACCTTAATTTCTTATACTCTGTCACTTATTTTCATGTCGTAGAACTACGAAATAACAATAATACACGAAGGAACTTATACAGACAGACGTAGAGAGTGATAACTTTATCACTGTTTACGATAAGCTTCTTCGAGTAGATAAATTTTACATACCCAACTATATTATTTCTATAAGTAAAGCTATTAGGTAATACAGTGTGGATATCAAGCGAAAACAAAAGCGTTTAATTCGATAACAAAACCACATGCGCCGAATAATTTTACAAGAAACTCAACACCTATAACAAAAATCATAAAAAAAATCCCGATAGCTTAAATTTCAGCAGCAATTTTCCGGCTTTTAACTGCCCATAAAAGCGGGTATTATCCCTTACAAAGCTCGTACAAAATAAAGGAAAAACAGTAATCATGAGCAGCGATTTATCATTATACCTTCATATAAATTCGTTGGGAATATTAATCCCGAACTAATTTATATAATGGGTCTGGAAATCGGCGCGTGTCGAGGGAACAAGGTATGGAACGAAGAGGGCTGTCGTATCATTTACGTGAAGTAATTTGAAGTGTTAAAAGGGAATGTGGCGATTGTTTTAATGGAGTTTCGTGTCAAAAAATAATTTTAAGGGTAATACTTGACTTTCTTCTTTTAAAACAACACATTCAATCGAAAAACCTATAGTATCGTATCGAGAACAATCTATCTTTCTCTCTCTTCCATGCTATCAATCTCATATCGTATCAAGAATCTATCTAAACAATATGAATATGAAAGTCACACATTTTGTTTGTGTCACGGATCCCTACGGTATATGGAGGCATACAGTGTACAGTATTATACCCTAAATGTTATCAGCAACATCGCAACAAATTCTATTTACCATCTAAAATGCAATAAACCGCATCCCGCTTATTACACAAGCCCGAATTCTCCCGATAATACCCGAAGACGCACGATGCACTGTTCATTAACATCAAAAGGGAGTCAGTAGGAGCTATCGCGACGGTCTCAGCAAATGGCTTTGATCTCCGCGATTTGTAATGAATAGGTGTTGCGTGCAAGATATCTACGTATCTCAGATTGTACTAAAATAGAAATAATCTGATTTTGGAACGCAGAAAATAATTAAGGATTTATTGTTGGGCTTTAAGCTGTGGGTGTCTGGATTAATGGGCGGTGGCGAGCGGACTGTATTTAAGTTAGATTGGACGAGGACGTCCTAAGACTGATTGTTGTTATCTAAACCGCTTTACAAGTCTTTGCGAACTATAAACAGAGGTTTCATGTGAAGCAACGTATTAGCTTTTTTCGAAAAAAATAGATTGGATTTGGATTACAGCAATCATGTTAAATGTAGATAAGGTTTTGTTGGTCAGGTATCTCCCGTATCGAAAAAAACGCATTAATGTTCGGATGTCTAAAAACATATGCATACATTCTTCTAAATATACTTTAAATTATTTTTAATGTACCGTTTTTTGTCAACCAAAATTTAAAGTTCATTAAAGTTATATAGTATTATTTTGATGTAGCAATTTATCATGAAATTATAAGCTAATAACTTCCAAAATGTCATCAAACAATCTCAACATCAACCACAGCCTGTATATCCAAAACAATATCCGTTATTGTTAATACAACATCCTGTATACTGTCAATAACTGTCTCCATATTCCGCGAAAACTAAATTATTTACGACGCAATTAGTGCTGATGCATCACAAGTGACGTTTCGTAACAGCCTGTATCACTGTGTTTTGACGTGTCATGCCGTTTAATTATATTAAAACACCACGCTGTAGATATAGGGATGGCTTGATGTAATTGTGGGAATAAACAGCTGTTAAAAAAGGCAATTTTGATTGGTAATAGTTGATTTCGTGTAGAAGTGATAGCGGGGTGGTGTAAATATTCACTTTTATACAAGTCATCGAGGGTTCGGAAACTAAACTTCTAGTACTTTATTGTGAGAAATTAAAATAATTATCACTCATGGAACAAACTATAATGAAGTAATTTCTAGACAGTTCTTAAAAGAAGGTTCTTTAACCCGCACTTAGTCAACGCGGTGTACTTAACACGGAACCTTTTTTACATTCTGGACAAACCCAAGACCAGCATTGGGTAGTAAAACAGTAATGTGCCAATTAATATGACTTTTCGATTAATAATAATTTAGCGCATTAAGTATAACCTAAAATCGTTAAATCACTAAAAACAAACAGTTAATTTTCCGATTCCAATAGCGTTTATACTGTATGAATGTGAATTTATACTCAACTTTGATTAAATTTGAGTCTGTAAGAAGTTGCTTAATGTTATAAATGCAAAAGTTTGTTATTTCTTCAACATTTCCTTCAAGAACTGATTTATAAGAAATTTTGCAGGCCTATAGGTAACCTTACAAGTGTATACCCCTCTGTTGCGAAAATTCAAGGCTGAAGGTTAGAAATTCTGAGAATTGGTATTAGCACGTTTTGTTTTACATGTGACCAATGTTTGTAGCTAAATGTCAGTAAATTACCTAAGTTCTGTTTTTTTATTAATTGTTTACAACATTTTAAATTTAGGAGCTTGCTTAACGTCTAGATCTTAGCAATTAGTCTGTAAAATTTCATAGGGTAATCAGTCGCATTGCGTGCTCGCCATTAATTGAGTCACTATGCTTTTTAGACCAGTATATATGGCCTTGAAGTGATGTTGACTACCAAATTTTTAATCGGGGTTTCTTACATTTTACAGCGTATTGACATAAAATAAGTATATAACACAATAGGAACCATGTTAAAACACAATAAATCCGAATGGTGTCGAAAAATTATATTCAATTTATTTTTCTTGACAATTTGTAGTGAACTTTGCTGCACAACCCTATCTTCCTTTACAATAAACTTCAACATGTACCCAACCGATACAATTCCATTACATTACACGCTCCCTAACCCCATATCCAGTAACAAAACCAGGTATTTAGTTCACTGACGTAACCAATATTATTCGTAAACCATAAAATAAATTAGAGAACTACAATAGAAATGGATATTCGATAGTGACTCACGTTTTGGTTTTAATTCACCTTCACGACTTACGAATCGTACGAGTAACTTGATAAGACTAGAAAAATGCACATTGCAAAACATTATAACAACCAACCAACTATTAAAAAAAATCAACTTTATGCTAACAAATATAAAGTTGAAATTCATTTGGATGTGTTTGAAGCAGTTACAGCAAAATAGTGTGAGGAATTGGACTTAGCGTGCGACACGCGAACCCAAGTTGCATAGGCTAGCTGCATCGCAGTTGATGTTAGCTAATATAGATTCTGTTGCAACGATATATGCAATTATAACTTTTTTGCATTAAGCCCTGTTATCGCGTTCAGTGTCATCTCTACTTTGTTTCGAGACGTTCTTAGAAATGTTATCTGTGTATCTGCATTCTTCGAAGGTACGCCATTGAATTACTAGGATTACAATTACATCATAGAAATAAATTTATGCAATTTATAGGGATAATTATTACAATTACTGTGCTAAGAACTGATTAGCTTATAGGTATGTTCCCGTGACACTATAACTATGCGTTTTCGAAATGCAGTGTTTATGAAGGCGAAACGTCATATCGAATTTGTAACACCGCTATTGGACCAATACAAAAGAAACCACAGTCACTCTAATTATCTTATCAGACGATTACACATTCTTATACAATACAGCAGTTAGTACACAGTGATCTAAATGAAAAAATTGTTCTTCTTCTTCTTATCGTATGGTTAATGGTCAACCTAGTGTCAAAGTTGTTCAAGCCGCCCGAAGGCCTTTGACATGGCTTAACGACTGTTATCTTAGTAGATAACAACCAGGACCGACTTTTAACATGCCCTCCGGAGCACGGAGATGCCCAGTACAAATTAATACCACTATGCGGTCTCCCATCTATGGAGTGACCGCGCCAAGGGTTGCTTAACCCACAGATCGTTTACCGACCGGTGAGCGCAACTGGCTATGGGCGCCTATTATAAAAAATTGTTACCTTAGTAACAGCGAGTATAAATGATAAAATTTCAATTATACTAGAGCTTGTACAAAGTCTTCAGAATCAAATACAAATATTTTTCTAATTGGATCGGTTTCTAGTCCAATCTAGATTAGAATAGGAGCTGTCTAAACAACTGAAAATCAAATCACGAGACCGTCTTATTCATCAAATTCTCTATTACAAATATTTATTTAAGCACTAACTTGTAGCCGGAGCTTCTGTGAAATAGTTATTAAACTACTTTTGCAGTCTGAACCGTAGTGCTTTTGATTCCATGGCTATTATTGGGTGTTTTCATTTCTGGTAATTACTTCTAAAAACCGTACTTTTCGAACGTACCTATACGTAAACGTTTAAATGAGTATGACTTCACAATTTTTATCTGGTAGAACCTTCGGGTATAAAATGCCTAAACTTTAGAACAATACTAATCCATTAATTCATTTATTCCACAAGACATCTGATGCTGTCTCTATAATTGTATACTCTCTTGTTCATAGGTCCAGCAGTTTTGTCTGTACATGGATATGTAAACCAATCATTAAGTCACATTTGCTTTTCAAATAATCAGGAACAGATTCCACGAATTCTGTCGTCTAAAATATTGAAATTTCTATTTAAAATGCAAGATGTTTTGGGCAACATTTCTTGTTTTTGTTCAACTACGTTAAAACGAAAATCAAGAGGTCCACTTGGGGTAATTTGCAAGTCGATTCGTGAAATGCTAAAGTCAAAGGAATTTGTTAAGACGAGGTGAGTGGTCAAAACTTTATCTGAGGAGGAAAGATTATAGGACAGTTTTAAAAATCGCTTTTGAAGTGTTCAAAACGTTTGCTTGATGTCTAATTTGTTTTCAAAGACGTTTATTTTGGTAAATGGGTTTTGGTTTATTTAAATAATTTGGTAAGATGATGTAAATTGTGACAAAAATATAATCGAAAATAAAGGAATACAAAATGCTTTTGATTGAATACAACCTATGAATTTTGAACAAATTCAATACATTTAAGATGCTGATTTCCCGATTGCATACCTGAAACAATAAAAAAAACATAAATCAAATGAATACGTGAGGACATTTTTAAGTAATTAGGAGACTTCAAAGAACGTTCGAGAATAGTTTTAATTAAAGAAGTTCAAATTCAAATGAATTTACTGCTTAAAATGTGGTAACATGGATAATATTATGACATATTATGTAGAAAATATACCATATTTATTTTTTAATTCTCTATCGCGTTATAGTTTTCCTCACATTTAGATTAACTACCTATTTAAGTTTCGGAATTCAAACCAAATTGTGAATTTAAAAAAATATTTCTAGACAAAATCCGAAGTTACCGGTGAAAAAAAGACATGTATAATTTCTAATGAGGGATATTCGTGTGAATAATAAAAACGAGTAGTTACTTTGTAATATAGAACCAAGACAAGTAAACTCTTTATAAAACACAATATAAACTGAACAAAGCACCCAATACCAGGACAGTCGGAATAAATTAACTTAATCGTAGCTTTACGTACAACTGTTGTTATCCAATTTCTAAAATTAACATCCGAGGAGAAAGTTATTGGTATTTAAACGGGCTTAGTGTCGTTTCTTCGTTTTATTTTACGTCTTGTATATTTGTGTTTTGCTTTTGCGTATTTGGAATTGAGTATAGTTTATTATGATACTGTATGCTTCCACTTTACTTTGTCCGCATTAAGATTTCTAAAGTTCAAAGTATGTTAGTCCAAGTTATTAACTTTAGAAGTTTGTTTTATCATATATCCTCCCGTCGATTTAGCTAAAGGGATTTCTATACTACAGTGGCAGCGCTTTTTTTCAAATTTGCAACTAATTTCAATACCTCATACCCAAAGTAAAGACATTTTCCCCTGAAAAAGTAAGAAAGAAACTTTTAGCTTTTTCTTGGTTTTACCGCCATTTTTACTTTAATAATACCTTAATTCACCTCAAAAGTCTTACTACTATCTTAATTAACTCAAGAATAAATCCGCTGAACAGCTTAGTAAGTAATTAATCTACAATATCGAACTAATTAGAGCCACGTCTAGACATTTACAAATTAAAATACCAGCAAGTACGTGTTAGCATGTTAACTAATTAATTAAGAAATGTTATAAAAATCTGATTCAGAAACTTGTGGTTAATAAACTTGGCAATTTCGATATATTACATACGTAGATACATAAAATGACGTCTTTTCATAGAGGAGTAGACAGAGATAACCGAATGCTACTTGGTAGGATCCTCGCAATCTTCCCTTGCCTCATTCACATCCATACATACATCTTGTCATACAGCTGCCGGTTACGATGAAGTAATAACAAATATTTTGCCGTTAAAATTCAAATTAAATATAAAAAAAGAGTTGAAGACTCGAAGCGGCGAATGATAATGTAAATAACTGTACTTAAACAATGCATCCTAGATTTGATTCCGGGGTCAGTCAAAATATTACATAACTATAAAGGTATTCTCCGAAACGGTCAAGAAATGATATGACAATTTAAATACTGTGTACGAAGTTTATAAAATAAAGGACATTTTGAATATGATAAGACAGTTTTAACTTGAACAAATACTTTTTACTCGGGATTTTATTTCAGGAGGACCATGTCGAGAGCTAAAGTAAGTTTATTACATAAGATCGTAATGAAATTGGGTTGTACCTAAAGTAAAATATCAATCGTTCAAATTCTTAGTACTAGTAGAGGTCTAATTAAATGTTATAAATAGATTTGACCTTTAAATACTTTTAAGGTATTCCCGATACTTAATTATATGTTTTCAATACATTGATTTACATACATTACGTTTATGGGCTCCCAAATACAAATAAAAAGTCAGTAAGACGTGAATAATTTTATGTATTACTACATTTATACAACTGCTTAGTACTGACTCCCACTACCATACTTTTGCCGATCCTTTTTATGACAACAGTCGTGATTTCGTATAAAAATATTGTTTATTTATTACAGCCGAAAAAATATTTCTTGAAATGTAAAACTTACTTATCACTTTCGAAATAAAGTCTCTATTAATGTACTTTTTCTACCTTATCTAAAGTGCGTACTACATTATATTTTTCATGCGTATTATATAAGTTTATTGAAAAACTAATAGAAACAAAAAAAATGTAAAGAGAATACATCTAAATACGATCTAATAAAATGATCTCTTATTTCGCGAGCTATCACATCGGTTCCATGGTGTAATGGTTAGCACTCTGGACTTTGAATCCAGCGATCCGAGTTCAAATCTCGGTGGAACCTGCAATCACTTTTTGGAAATGTTTCTTGTAGATTATATTCTTTAGCCGTTCGAATACCTTACGAAATAGCGAACGTTAAAGTTACGAAAATGTTATTATTATGATGTTTTACTTAATAAATTTATATTTTTTATAGCTTCACGCTTAGTTATGGTCTAAGGGTAGACAGAGGTACGATAAAATTCCAATAAATTCCTTTTGATTTTAAGTAATCTGTGTAATATCATGGCCGTTTGTCGTATTATGACTAAAGCTAAAACTAACTTTTCCTAACTTTAGACTGCCTTATGATTGTAATTATAATAAATTACGTTAAATTTCCAAGAACATGTAAAATTGCAGGTATGGGGTAAGTTTTATAAACGCCATTTACAAAATTTCATAGAACAAACAAAAGTGACTTGCTGTATGCTTTATATTTTAACATTCGAACTATTTATAATTTGAATCATTTCATACATTTTAGTGACAATGACATTTTAAGATTGAATAACTAATTTCAGGATAATATTATAAAATGTAAAATTTTGATCTTTTCTTTATATTTTCAGTCTAATTTCAATAATTCATTTAATACACGAACATTATACGAACTTTGTTTCAAAGTTCATCGCACGCTGCATGTCAAGTTTTGATGTATTATCCACCAACACTAGCTATAAAGAACCTTATGTTTAAGACGTTAAGGTTTAAAATAAACTGTTTGAGAACTCATTTCTAATGCATACGTGGGTTCTAGAAGAATGGTTAAATAAGTAATAAAAGAGAATAGAGTTATACTTAGTAGTTTTAATCTTGTTGTTCGATGGTATAAACATATGAGAGAGTTAGTTTACAAAATAGTTTTATTAAAATTCACGGATCATGGATAAGTGTCGGGTAAACTATCCGGTAGATAAAGTATCAGCATGTGTATGAAAACAATTGGCAAATTCTACCTGATAACCTAGCCAATACTTATGCAGAATGTATGTAAGCGGGGCTTATTTTCGTTATTCATTTGAGAAGAAAGGAATAGAACTGGGACAATGCAATTTATATTGCAGAAAAACAAGAAGAGGTTTGATTTTATGCAATTTTGTAGTTTAAAACTTTCCAAAGATTCACCGAAAAATAAATTGTATTAGAAAAATTAAAAACGACAATATTTCTACTACTTTAAGGATCCCAAGGAACTCCTTTTTTAAGATAGATCGGAATCAGAAATAAAGATCAGTTGCCTACGCAAGGCGGGCTCTTTAATCCCTGGCTAAATAGCTCAAGTTTAGTATTCAATCACAAATCTTGAACACTATCAATCATGTTTCAAAGATATTCCGCCTAGCTATAAAAGTCCCCCCTCAGATCGAATCACCATAAAAGCCACTACAATAGTATAACCTTTTACAACCCCATCACCTTCAAGACTTATTCAATTTGGAAGAAATTCGCGACGCGGCTCCAACTCAATAAACATGCTGGTAGAATGTGACATCTAACACTAGCCCTGTTTATAGATGATACTAGTATTTTCACGCGGTTTTACTTGTGTTTTAACAAAAAAATAGTACTAATTTTGAGTTAATACCTACTTATTTTCTTGTCGGGATATTCTTGTCGATTAAACGGTCAATCGGACAATAATTGATATAAAAATGGTACCCTAAACTGTCCTAATCATTTTTATTTAACGAAATTTTAATCTGCAATTCAAAGAAAATCTGCCGTGGACAAACAATATATTTTTATGCTATTTATTCCTTCTTTTATATCGCAGCGTGATGTTAGATAGATTTGAATTCACATTATGAATTATGGCTGTTAAATTAGTGCAACAAAAATACCAGAGAGATAAGCATGTGGTAGAAAACGACCGAAAATAAGTGTTAACTTTAAATTAGCATGAAACGGATCATTACACCGCGTTTTCAAAGCGATAAATATTTATTCCAAGTAACTATTTTAACATACAATAAATAACATTTCTTGCCCAGTGGCAGTAGGGCAGTAACACGTTAAAAAAATAGTTCAAAGATTTAGCGAATTTCACAAATAAACTCAAGCCACAATAAAACCACTATTCAACGTACAGACACAATTTCCCACAGCACCGTATTACTGGATAGCAAAAGCCTTATCCGAGAGGCGTCGTGTTAGGCGATTTTACGGCAGTTTTACTACTAACCAAGACCCAGGCCAGACATGTTTAAAATCCACCAAACTCGATGTTAAATACGAGATAGATTTGTGATACGGTTTTGAATTTTCAGATGGAAATTGTATGAGTATGGATGGTGTTATAGAGGAAATAGGATAGTTTTATTTCTAGTTTAGTATACTAGATATCACTGACGTTGATCGCATACGTACAAATATAAAGAATGTTGTATGAACTACTGCATAGCGAAGGTGGCGTGAACAGCATTTTTCTATGCTGTCGGTTAGGCGACCAATTTAGCGCAGTAAGCAGTGAAACGAAAGGTGTCCGCTGCTATCACCAAGCCGCGAATTATAGGTGTATTTGATATCTGTACTTGTTGCCTATTGTAATGTCTGTTACAATCATCGCAACAACAAGTTTTACTTTAATGCGGAAACAGTCTTTATAAACTTAATTTTAAGCTTTAAAATGTCGCAGAAGTTTTTATAGAAGCGGTTTCATTGTATCCTGTTTCTCTAAGTTTTAATCAGACTTACTGAGCCTAAAATCTCATTCGCAGAATTTCAAAGTACTATCAGTGTTATTAACTTCTGCTACTATAGATTTCCGTAAAGAGTCTCCTTTTGTCTCAGCGGCAGTCAATAAACAACTTAGTCAATTTCAAACTAAATTCAGAACCAATAGCTAAACACAATAGCCACGTCCAAAATAACTCAATAATGTTATAAAATCACGTGCAAACGGTCCCTTGCAGGCCCATTGGTCACTTATTTGACTTTGATGGCAAAAACAATGACAAAACATCCAAGAGAAAATCAACCTTAAAATTTGTAAAATAAAGTTGAAAATTCATTGGTGAATGTTCAAAGTAAGTCCAGTAGAAATCTGTTTATAATATTTGGGGGTTGTTTGAGAGCAGGTGCATTTTATCGTGACCAAACTTGGGTATAAATTCAGTTTTCTCTCGGAACTATGTAATAATGTTGGAAGTGGACTTCGTTGAGTATTGTTGCGAGAATAATAGACAGGTAGATGCTAAAATATTTATAGAACTAAGTATATTGGATTTTGGTATTTTCTTTGAAGAGTTTGTGTTGCGTAAATATTGAAGTAGTGTGACAAATATTGAAAGTTATATGTTTGATTCATCGTTCAACTAGTACGTTTATGAAATAGTAGTGAGTACAGAATGAACACACTCTTTCTGGCACAGTACCTATCAAAAAAAGACCTGCCGTGTTGCATTCCGCATATTTGAAAGCTTGTTAGAATTATGTTTTAATATTTTAACTATTATGCACACGAACTGATATAGAAATTCCCAAAAATCTCTATTGTCACTACTAGTCCCATATAATGCCATATACCGAACACATTGTCCAAACCCACTACTACATTAAAATTATTTCAAAGTAGACAAGTAAGTCCCGAACACCGAAGCGTATACTACCTATTTAAAGGGAAACGGAAATATTCTATTGCTTAAGCTTTAGCAACAGGTAACTAGAAAACAAAATAATATATGTCCTTACAATCAAGATTTTTATTCTCATTCATAAATAATAATTTCAGTCTAGACCTATCTAGAAATAAACCTAGAAAAAGCAGACGGTTGTTCAGTAACCCCGTCACGTAATATGCTCACGGTAATCCCACGTGGTGCTGGCAGTATTAGACACGTCACAACAAATCCGGTAAGAAATATCACTCGGTTTATAGAAATAGAAAGAAACAGCTTGGAAAATGCTTTTTGAAAATACGTTGTTTTCTTGAAAAATGTGAATTTGAGAAAATTGTTGAAGATTCCTTTATTTATAGTATTTAATTGCCCTAGACAACGAATACTGTTAAAGTCCAATAACTTAGCAGAATGCATAGTCTACTCTAGGTTTGATTAAGATGTGTAATGTTGAAAAAAAAACAATGTCGTGGCAACCACTCGTTGCATATGTCGACGATTAAATAACGTTCTTAAATATCTACCGCGCATCTTACATACAAAGCTACTAAGTTATTACTGACTAACGAAACCAAAATTAAAAGTTGAATACAGCAATCAAACATTAAACTTGAAGATCTCACAAAACTCATTGGCATTCCAAAGCAGTGTACATTATAAATTAAACCAAGTTTCATATAAAATACAAAACAACTGAAACTCATATCACAATACACCAACAGAATTTCATACAACCGAATTAATAGTAACATGCAACACATTTTCTGTTAAAGCATTAGAGTAGGAAATTTCCTTCATAAATTAATTTCTCTATTACGTCACGCATTGCTACTAAATAATACGAGTGTACGAATGTTCTCACTAATTGTAGCATATTGCTTCGACTATAAATATCTGTTTAAGCTTATTTTGAATTTGGCAAACAGTTTGTACAGATTAGCAGCATTAGGCTGCCTTGTGTCAAAGAAAACAGATTGATTATGTTATAAAAAGTAATTATAGATTTATATGTCCCTGTTATCAAATATAAAAAAAGAAATTGTTCATAGAAATAAAACTTGCACTGAACAAAACCCTCTTTTGCTTCTTTGTACACCCTTTCAATTCGTTAGCGTCTTTTTTGGAATAAGTTAGAGCAATGACCCAAAACAGCAGCTTCTGCGTTACAGAAACGAAGAATTTGCAACAATCAATTTGCCTGCTCGGTATGAAGCCTAAATATCAATTTTATAGTTATTTTATAGGAGGGTGGAAAGCACATGAAAATATCGTGACTAATCTGAATAAACCGTTACAGAACCTTCTGCGGGTATTTACGTAGCGCGTAAATGATTTACTGTTCAATATTGTGTTCGCGACTACTGCGTTTATTACTTGTTTTATGTTTTTTTCTTATTAGAATTTTTGTATATGTATGTACGTTACAAGATTATCCAACGATTTTGTCCACGTGGAAAGATTTTCTGAGGTTTAAACTATGCTATGTCTGAATTCATGTTATGATGAGCATCTGCGACAAGTTTTATCAAAATTAATTCAGTAATTTCTGCGTAAAATATGAATAGACACACATTCATATTTCCACACAAGTTTTTGTCATAAGGTTGTTCTTGTTAGGATATAGAGATGGTGCACCTTTTAAAAAGGTTAATTTCATTATGTACTGTTTTACGCAGGACACGCGTCAATTTTATTTTATAAAGCCTAGAAATACAACCCACGACACGGGCCAGTGTGTTTGATTTAATCTAAATCAGTGCACCGTTTTATGTGACTGATATCAAACACAAACTTTCATATTTACACTAAAGATGTAGAGTTCTTACTTACGTATGAAAAACGTGTTCTTTATTTAGTAAAGAGTCCAACAGGATATTGAATTGGTTTTGACGGTATGTCCACAAATAAATTGTAGAGTGACGGACATAGAGTTCGGGTTTTCTATTTCGTTTTATACGAAACACGTCATGTTTGAGTGTCAATATAATATGACGATGTTCGTAGGAAATAAATATAGAGCTGTATATTTGGCACGATATTATAAAGATAGACATACTATGATATTATTATAATAAAAGATGATAGATAGTATTACCAGAAATGAATAAAAAAACTAAATAAAATACTAATCCAATTATGACTTTAAGTTCTGGCTCCCGGTAAAGTTTGATGATATGTATTTTATTGGCATGGAATTTTGAATAAAACTGAAATAAATAAGATTGTTCATTCAAGTTTATTTTATTGAAAATATTTATCAACATTATCGGTTTCCTTTAATAATAATGAACAAATAGCAATAATAACAAAGACACTTTATCTGAAAACTATCTTTATATGAAACAAAAACCATCTCAATAAAGACTGATCCTAAAATCGAAAGATTCAATTGAAGAAGGGCACATGTCATACATTTTTGTATTTGAAAAGTACCCCTTTTCAAAACAGCATGCTCTATCAATGATTTATTAAATATCACAATCAAGCAGTTCATACTATTGACTCTACGCAGAGTCATGGAAAAGCCCACAAAGTTGAAACAGCCCTTTTTGTTAGGGTTAAAAGTTAAGTTTTGTTTGCTTGGGGTTTCACAAAAACTACTCGCCAAATTGATGGGGAACTGTGCCATTGGAAACATGCGAGTTTTATAGGATACATAAATATTCACGGGAACGAACTTTGAGTGAATATTTGCTGTTCAATCAATTTTGGTAAAGGGAAGTGGTATCGTAGGCTGGTATTTTAATTCAATTTTTCGTTAGTTAAAGGGTACTTTGTTTTTATATTACCTTATTATATTTAAGTGTTTTTTTAACAAGAGATGCACTAGTGAAAAAGTATCATTGTTTTCTATAAAAGCTTATATTAAATAGTGTACACTTCTCATGTTTAAAAAAATACAGATTTTTTTAATCCATTATTGTCCCGCTGCTGGGCAAGGGCCAATATCTTGAGTCCACCACGCTGGCCAAGTGAGGGTTGGGTTGAAATATTTAACTTCATAATATTATTTCATTTTATTTTCATTTTTCATTAATATTTATCAATTACCTACAATCCTACAAACAAATTGATGTCTTCAGTTACTTTTGTTTTATGTACAATTGTACATTCAGCAACAAAAATACTTACTTTGACTTAACAAATTCATAACATCGTGACTGTACATAACAAGTATTTGCATTAAGGCAGCATATTTTACTTACCAGCGAACTTTACTCAATAATTACAAAGTTCATGTAAACCAAAGCACTAATTCTTAGAAGTCATATAATTTGTACGTAGTTCCTTAACACATTTCCTTTGCTTTCTATTAAAAGTGTAAAGTATTACTCGGTCATATGGAAGTATGGTAGTTAGGAGTAATTACGTGACCGATAATCGTTTGTGAACGTTAACACTTTGACTTGTTCGTATTGAGCTACACCTTGCAATTGTTTGTAGAAGAATACAAATTCGGTTTTGTTTTATTGTCCCTGACTTTAACAGCAAGGGGTTAGAGGGCTACAGGGACTCTTTTGAATTATTTTAAGTATAAATTATTTTTATTTATTTTCAATTATTCTTGGTATAATAAAATGTTAAGTATAATTAAGGGTTTATCTTTCTATTATGAGTCATAGACTATTATGTCATTTCGTTTTCCGCAAAATTCTTCAAGACGTTTTTTGATTTTCTATAACTTTACTCGGCTGGCTTGGTTGGCAATCCAGTCTAATGGTATCCAGCAACTAGTTGTTATATAAACCTGTGCTTTTAGGTAGAAGTATACATTTTTATTTCACGTATATTCTCTACGAACCATCAAATTCATCAAAACATATCAAAGCAAAGCCAAAACTACGAAAAGCTACAGCAAAACTAACAAAATCACACTTAGTACTTCGTACACTCTCCTAATCACTCAGTGCACTCTTAATTTGATATAAGTATGATGAATGGGATGAACTCTCGGAACCGTTTCATCTCACTTTGACGAAAGTTTTCAGCTTCGTGATATATGAGGAAATGAAATAGAAATGTTAGACCAGAATACTGTAACAGACGAATGTTATATGAAGCTTAACCTAAAAATACTTCCAATGGAAACATAAAATCACGTCTTGTTTCCATGAAGGTAGGAAGAGATTATGAACTTTACTAAGATACATTTTGTCGTAAAGGACCGCTGGTTACGAGTATCGTGCGCTTGACTTTCAGCAGACTTTTCATCTGAATAAAAACAATAATTGTTAAGTTACTAAACCCTAAGTCCTGAAAACTGATAGATTTTAAAAAAGAACATATAGATAGTCACAAAATGAGATTCTATCTATACTAATATAATAAAGCTGAAGAGTTTGTTTGTTTGTTTGTTTGTTTGAACGCGCTAATCTCAGGAACTACTGGTCCGATTTGAAAAAATATTTCAGTGTTAGATAGCCCATTCATTGAGGAAGGCTATAAGCTATATAACATCACGCTACGGTCATTAGGAGCGGAGTAGCAACGAAAAATGTTACAAAAACGGGGAAAATTTTGACCCATTATCTTTTATGTGACGCAAGCGAAGTTGCGCGGGTCAGCTAGTAATTGATATAATTGGTGTTAGATATAAACCTAATTATTGTTGTTTGAAAACAATGAAACATAATTTCTCACAAAAAGTGATTTGAACTTCCAGCTACGAGCTAATAAAATCCTTGTAAACATCTTCCTTCTTAGAATCAAGTGCTAATTACAGCGAAAATTTCTAGCAAAGCTACTATCCCGACAAGAACCATTACTATAAATACCAAGAAACTTGCAAAACACCCTTAAAAAATCAGTGCGCAAATGAAAAACAAGAGTTTAAAACTTGCAACATTCTAAAGTACACTTGAGAGATAATGCTTTGTTCCGGGGCAACACTTAAAAAATAATACGCAAGTCGAAAGTTTTCGCTTGGAACGTTCTCCACCTATTACGTAGGAAGTGGTGCTTCACTTAATATACGATTACAAGTTAATATCTACAATCTTAGGAGAGGACACCGGCTAATTAAGTTTTCGTTGAGATCAGCTTGCATCAAATTTTCATTTTCGGTGTTTTAGTTCCTTAATTCGGGTATTAATAATATCACCTGGTTTTTATATTAATTCGTATGTTGACACTTGACACACAAATCTAAGTAGTGTTCCTACTCGTATGTCGTTTGCTTGTGTTTATTCCTGATTGTAGGTCTATTCAAGTTAAGCTTCTATGGTTATGGTTTCTTGATACCAAGTGTATTCAAACAAAGTTGGTTTGAAGTCAGCTTTTTCAATAATAACTACTATTGAGTTTTAAATCAACAAAAATTTGATAACCCCCAGATCGTAATCATTGTATTATATTATAAATCTTAATATTGCGTTTCCTTGTTCGTTCTTTTGCAACATGAAAAGTAATACCGATTATAATAAAATTGTAGGGTATTAGATGTTACGAATATTAATCCGAAGAAACTATTTAGAAGCAAACCAGAAAACAAGCAATGCAACATTGACGCAACGCAGTACCCATTTCAAACAATCCTTTATTCAACAAGTATATTAACCTTCTCAAACAAAAGTCAGCTGCACTTTTCTTTAACAATTCACTCACTAACGAATAGTATTACAATTTGAACGGGGCTCCATTAGCGACCGATACTGCGACCGATGTAACTGGCACTCAAGTGAATGGTACCCATTCGATCGGATAATGTCCCCTCACTATTCTTGAAAACGGATATTGAGTAGACTAGATTCGGTAAGCTTTAGAGCGTACTTAGAATGAACGAAATATGAAAGCCATTTTATCTATACTAATATTATAAAGCTGAAGAGTTTGTTTGTTTGTTGAACGCGCTAATCTCAGGAACTACTGGTCCGATTTGATAAATTCTTTCCGTTTTAGATAGCCCATATATCGAGAAAGGCTATATATAGGCTATATATCATCACGCTATGACCATTAGGAGTAGAGTACCAGTAAAAAATGTTACAAAAACGGGGAAAATTTTAACCTATTCTCTCTTATGTGACGCAAGCTAAGTTGCGCAGGTCAGCTAGTATTATATAACAGGGAAATCGAAGACAATTGACAGTAAACATAAAGTATTAATTGCGAAGCTATTCCTATTCATATCGATTTCCAGTCATTTTCTCTACCCATGGACAAGCTATCCAACATTATAGATTTTCTCAGATTCAATATTTTTAACCCAATACAGTCCCACATCTTAGCAAAAATCTCTTTCTCAACGAGTCCTTGAGTCCACCACGCTGGCCAAGTGCGGTTTGGATTTTTGCATGCCCTCAAGAAATGTGTTAAACAATCATAACTTTTAAACTCTCGCGTTGCATGTTTAATGTATGTATATTAGAATTAACGCGAACACTGACTGGAGTCAGCCTGCGACCACGGCGAGTACAACCTGCGCCGAAACGTTAGGCATTTTAAGGTAAAATGCGTGTTCGCGTTATTTCCCGTATTCTATTATACATGTGCTAAACAATTTTTAGGCAGTTTCAGTGAGTTAAAAAGTAACATTATTATTTCATTTAAAAGACTGTGGAAAAGACTACTAGTCTCTGTCGGGGTTGTGGTATGACGATAGAAAAATCTACATTTAAAAACTGCGGCATCTAGTTGCTCAATATCTTTGTATCTGACTTATTAATATCCATACACAGGGGGTTTGTTGTGATTGCAATGTCATTGGTGTATTTATACAGCTGATATTACTCTTAGGGAATATTTTTATGAAGAGATTTTATTTAGAAATGGATAGTGGAAAGTTACTTGAGTCTAGAGAACTAGTGATAGTTCATTAAGGTGGTAGTTTATTTGAGTTTGTAAGGTCCGAAAGTAAGATTATTATTGTCATTAGTAAATATGATGGACTTCTGGAAAAAAAAGTATGTAAATAAAATATTGTTAAAGGTGATCGCATTATTGTTAAAACAATAGTTATGGAGAAACCCAAAATTGAAAATATAGTACAAAAAGGTTTCCCAACCTTTGATTTTCAATCGCGGTAAAGACCCCCTGAAATACAATATTACAAAAACGTAGTTCTTAAATTTTTTAGCTTTTGGGTGTAGCTCCATCTCACGGGTGATTTTAACTAAAAAATACATTTCTTTATTATCCGTTATCCGTTATGCGGGATTATCCGTCCCATGAGTTATCCCTGTATACAGACAAGCAGTGTCTTTCTCTTTTAAAGTATTCTTGTTGATAATACCTATAGATACCGTACGATACTATTAGATACACAGAATACATACTACTACTATCACTACAGCAATAGCAAATCTTATCAATATACCCAATTAATTTGAAACCTAATACGTAAACAAAGTTCCACGTATACATCTACGACGGACACAGGACATAATATACACAACAGTACATCATGAATGTACCGAAGCCTTAGACCCTTGCTCCGATTCAGTTTAAGGTATACTCACTCCAGTTCTTCCGAGTATCGTGTAATGAACAGCAATCAAACAGAGAGTTTGGGTTAGACAGTCACAGAACAGTTCTGAGAACTGTGTACTTCAAGTAGTCGCTTTGTAAGCTCTCAGTTGCAATTTAGTCTTAATTAAATATCAATATACATTAAAAACTAGTTAAATTACTCGTTGTTTTACCATAAAAGGTTCATTTTGTTAACAATAAGTAGAATCACCACAGAATTCAATTATAGTCGCCAATTCTTAATTTTCCGGGTAAGTTGCATATTTGAATTACGATTTGCGGGTTTTAACCTGTTACGAAACTAAAAACGATACGAAACTATAGACCGGGACATGAAGTAGTGACATGAGACTTGTTGAGATCGCGACCGGAGACTGCGACCGTAATTTTACTTCAGCTAACGTCAAGATCTGACTCCTGTCTCTGTCCAAAAGATTTAAGTCTTAGCAAAGTAGACTGCGACTGCAGACAACTGACGGCAACAGTCGCTATGACAGCACGCGACAATACGACCGAGACCGATTCCAAAATCAACTGCAACAACTGCAAATGCCGACTGCAGCTTCAGTTTGCAGTTTGCAGTCGTTTCCCTTTAGAGCGACTTACTTCTGCCCTGTCATTCCAATTTGCTACGGATGGCACATCCCATAAGCTCATAAACTAATACATGCGGTAGTGATTGTTACAGTCACGCGATTCGGTTCTCAGGTTGCAATTTACTTAACATTTTCATATGGTTATAAGTTTTATGGGCCGTAATGAGTTTGCAATGGGATCTAGGGTATGATATATTGCCCTAAAAATAATTATATTTACTTATTTTAGACGTCATTTATATGATACTAAATTAACTACATCTTTATCTTCGTACAGGTGGCCATAAGATCCAGTCGGAACAATGTGATAATTAATAAAAAACATAACTACGTTTTTTTCTAGCCGCATGTACCTACGTTTGCTAATTCATTTGCTACAAAAAATTTAGCAATATCGTACTGGCATTTTTTTTGTGTTTTTTTGTAATAATTTTTAAATATACATTAAGCTGTAAGTGTTAAAAAGTTCGTGGAAATTAACGTAGCCTGATTAGCAAATACTACGAAATAGTTACGTGAGAGGCCAAAAACAAGGGAGTAGAAACGTGTAATAAAATACTTGGAAGTAGCCTTTAATTTAGCAGGAAATGGAGAATAAAGAGACACTTAGATACTTATGAAATTACCTAGAAAACTTATGAATAAAAATTATTCATAACAATGTTGCAAATAAAAAGTTGCGGTTCCTTCGTATTGTTGTATAGACTACTCTTTCTCTTAGGGAAATAATAGTGTATCTTGTAATAATGTGTCTCAAGTCGAATAAACGCCAACAAATTAAATGATATTAAATATCAGCAACTTTTCCAATAGCCTTAGTCTAGTCAAGCAATATATCAAAGGTACAACAAGAGTGTTTATTAATAACCTCCAAATGCTAAGAACCTTTAAGAATCTAAGTACTACCTTTGGAATAAAGGACTACTCTGATCTTAACTACTCGAAATAAGTGTTCATACACAAAACTGCATAGGAGGTAGCAACTTAGAACATTACACAAACTTGCGAAGGTGCGAATTGGTTCACATCGTTCTTTTTGTGCTCCCTACGTCTGTATATTGATGCGGCATTTATTACACTTGCTTTTATATAATACACATTCCTACACATTAATCGGCCTATTAGTAGGCATTCCAAATAGACTTCTCCAGTGAACATTACTGTGCCAATATGCATGCTACCGCTTTAAGTCTGCAAACTTGGTCTTGTACGGCCACTTTAACGTAAGATCCCATAACACATAAAACCACATCATGGTAGCTCGCGTCGAAATTTTGACGTCGGTTAATCTATACTAATATTAACGACGACCAATAGGAGCAGAGTATCAGTGAAAAATGTTACAAAAACGGGGAAAATTATGATTCTCTTATGTGACGCAAGCGAAGTTGCGGGGGTCAGCTATCATCAATAAGATTCGCGGTGTTGAATTTATACCCTAAGCGTAGTTAATTCACATTCATACATATTAAATGAGAATTTATTTAAGAGTTAATCCTCTGGTTTTTACTGAAGTCCGTAATACTAAGAAACTAGATACTTAATGTATGCTAAAAGGCATGTTTTGGGCGCTTCCCACGTCGGATTTTACAAAGCCGTTTCTTAGGAATTTAAGTATTACGATATTCTCTTTACGATAAAGTTTTCTTAGTACGGAAAATTTTACTCACATAAAAAGAGGGGTGCTATAAGTTTCAACATGAGTCTTTACTTAAACTAATAGGTCTATTTAAAAACCATCCTTTTTCTTAGAAGTTGATGTGATAAAAATAGTAAGCTTGGATAAACCACGTTTATAGATCGTCAATTAATTTCTAAATTTTTTTAACGATAATAAGATTCAAGAATTTGAATCTACTAATTATTTCGATAAGTAAATCTATTCTATGCGGATTTACTTATCGAAATAATAACTTCGAATATGATAGATTTTATAATCGTAGTTTTAAGCTGACAGTAGTACCTAGTAAGTAGTAATTATATACGAAGAATTAAAATAGAAAAAAAAACCTTATACGAAACCTTTATGACGCGAAACTTTACAAACAGCTACAAATGACGTATTCGTATACATTTTGAATAAAAAATCCCTTGGTGATAGTGTCAGACTTGGCTACATTTAATTACGGTGCGGCACATAACGACAATATTAATTTTTGCCATGGCTATGGCGTCGTCACACCATGACGCGTCTCGTTTGTAAGGCGACGTACACGAGAGGCTCTCAAACCCCATTAAAATAATCAGGAATATTGTGGTGCTTGTTTTTTTTTCTTGAATAGTGTCTACTATGTTTAAAATAACTTGGCTCGTATTGAAAGCTGTTGAATTGTAGATACCACAATTTTGGCATTTTGACTAGTCGCTCCTAAATCTTTAGGAGCATATAATTAATTTAAAATATCCAAGACCTGAGTTCCTTTCATTTCACGAAAAGACCTTGAAAACTTAAAGTAAAAAAGAAACTTAATATTCGCACATACAATGTCATAAAAAACATAAAGCAACCCAAAAAAAAACAAGCACCATTTCGCCAAAAAAGGGTACATCATGTACGATACAATTCACAAATTTGTTCGTCCAAAAACCGAACAATATCCGGATAACGGTACAGGCGACGTACGTGTGTAACGATCCTAAGCGTGTCGCGTATGATACTTAATTAAATTAAACTCAGACTGCGTCGCCGAGTTATAAATCATTTTGGTCTCTCCTGCAGGGGAAACACGTTTTATTTATAAAGGAATATGTTTGTGAAATGTGCAACTTATTTTAACTTGGAGGTTTTGGGGCTTGACCGATTAGTTTTTGAGTAACACTGAAAGTTTTTGGAGTTATTCTCTTAAATTATACGAATGTTATTAAAAAAAAACAAAAGGCATGATGAATTCTGATGATGATGGGAACAGAAAGAGTGGCGAATGAGATGAGAGATGAGAAGATGATGAATAAACTTCATTCAATTTAATTTATCAAGAGTTATAAGGTGTTTATCTAAACTTATGGAACTTATTTTTAGCGACATTTTTATATCAGCGAATTTCCAATGCCTCGAAATTTTCTGTTCGGTTTATTAAAAGCAAAATCACAATTAAATAAATAAATTTAACCCATTAATGTCCCACTGCTGGGCAAGGGTCTCCTCCCGTAATGAGGAAGGGGTTAGGCCTTGAGTCAATCACAATTGAATCCATTAAATTGCAAACTAAGAAGTTATCCAAACTTAACACCCGTACAACTAAACCAGGCCACAACAAATCTCCCAAAATCTTTCAAAAGTTTAACCCCAAACCGAAATCGCCCAACTCGGAGAGTGGACGAGGCAAGTATGCAGTTGAAACCCAAAACAACCTATAATTTCAGTACACTGAAATTATCAAGTTGAACCACAAAAGTTTTAGTCAAGGTAGTAAATTGGAGCTTAGTTTGGTGACAGGACTGAAGGAGCATTTTAGGGTTAAGTTCATTACAAGACTTATAATATTTTGTATGTAGTGCATCGACAGGTAACATAATTATAAGGTTAGCATAGTTTTAGGCTTGTCAAATTATATTGGTGTTAAAAGAGACTAGTCAGAACTTTATTATTTTCTATACATTTGGAAAGAAAGGGGAACATTGCCTTGTCTAGCAGTGATATTTGCCCTACAAAACTAAAGAAAATAGTATAAAAACACAATCAAGGGTAGATTCCCGTCAATAATCTCTCGTAATCAAAAGTATGTTATATTGCCAAATACAGTTTACTTTCGGCTCTAAAGTTTCAAAAATTACACTCATAAAAAAGCTTACCTTTATCAACTATCTGCACAACACGTAACACCTTTTAATAAACAATCCATGTTTATAAATGAATCTATCTCCACACAGCGACTTACTATGTACTCTCAAGTAATTGGTAAGGCTCTAATGCAATCATAAAACTCAACAAGGTATTCCCTAGTACGGCTAACTGCATGCCCTATTTAGGCACCGCTGAGAGCAGACACCTTACGTAGAATCTTGATGGCCCATTCTTTGGAATAGGTCTTAATTTGAACCTATAAATAGGATAGTGTAAGACTGATACTAGGAAATGCATAGAAAAGGAAGGCTTTATAATTAGAAATAGCAATCATAAATAAATGGTGAATTGGAACAAAGTGACTGTTTGTAGAGCGATATTAACATGTGTTAATGATTAACAAATTAACATAAAGAACAACTGTGAAGATAGCTTATTGTGTAGTAAAAATTCCCAAAAAAATTTGTTGAACTGTTAGTAAGTGATTTCAAAAAAGTATTACCATGTGAATATAGAATACAACTAGTTTCTAAGTAATTTACACATCCATCTATATATATGAATAAATAATAGCAAATTATACGAGTATGATGAGATTACGAGTAATCGAAGCCCTCCGAGTTTAATAAGTATATTCATTCAAAATTACGAAAATTTTCAAAATCTTTACGCAAAAAGACGAAAACGAACGAAGAATATGAAAATTAATTCTATTATAAACAAAAATATGTGTTTCCATCCCACGCAATTTAGACGCCCACGTGAGAACGCAAGAAGGTGAAGTCGTGGGTGCACTTAAATACATTACTATATTATGTTACTTTCAACGAAAAAAGTATTGTTTAATTTTTCTGTAGAATACGTAGATATTATAGTAATATTTTTATTCATATCACATATTTGCTAAAATTTACTAATTACAAGCACAGTTTCATAAGGAAGATGTCGAAGACTTGTGTTTACATTTGAAATAACGTCGGCAACATAAAATCTTTGACATGTGTCGGCGAGCTGGCGAGTCGAGTGTGTAGACTCTAGTAGAGTACCAATCTGTAGCGCAATTCTCTATAGTCGGTACGAGCGAATATAGAGAGTTTGACATTTATAATGTACTTCTAAAATAGTTCCTATGACACCCGCTAGAAGCGCTGTTCAGAATTTTGTAAAAAATGTCGATAAGTTGTCGATACAATAATAATTCGCTTCTCTAATTTAATAATGTATTTAAGTCTTCACACTAAAGACGGCATCTAAAATATCGACCGCAATTGCAAGCTGGCTGGTTACCGTTACGTGTTAATATAAGCAATTATCGGAATAAAAAGAAAATTTTAAAATCACAATAGGTACAAAGTTGATACCTACTTTCTCAAGAACAATACCTATAAACCTTATGTTGAAACCAGTAAAACTTGTTATGAACCCAAATAAAAGTATCCTTGTACAATTTTTACCTGTACGTTGTTTTAGAGAGGCCATAAAAGTACGAGTTTTAAAACTGCGGGTTCGAAGCCTGACCGTGAAACTTTTATGTTGGGTAAGCCATGAACTTGTGCTGTAAAATTTCAAGGAAAATCATGTTTACTGTATACAAGCTAGATCAATATCGATAAATACGAAAGTAGCTCTGTCTGTCTGTGGCGCTTTTATGACTAAACTACTAAACATAAAATGATGGATACCAATTATGCTGATAACTTACTTCTAATCAAAATTTCGATCCTAAAAAGGGAACCCGTACAAAGTTTCTATTAAAAGGCGTTTGGATTTGTTTTCGTGATTAAAAATTAATAAGGACGGACAAACTCGCAGGTGAAAATTAGTAAGCAATAAACGTGACTTCTTGGCTTACTTATTCTTTTTTGGAGAATTTCGAAGGACTTATGGTTTGTTTTTGTTATGGTTTAATCAATGTTAGAGTAATACAATGCTGTCTTTCTTACATACTAGAATATAGGAATATAGAATGTATTCCATATTCCTGTAGGATTTAACGCGAAAAAGTTTCCCAAAGCGAAATTCCCGTCGTCAGCCTAGCCTTTCTTCACAATATTAAAGATCACAATTTAACGTGCCTGCCGAAACACGCAGCTCGATATGTACAAGATGGTCACCCATCCACAGAACGACCTTAGCAAGAGTAGCCTAACCTCAAAGGTCGACCCGCGTTTCTGATGTTAAATAAGCCACGAGCTTAATTCTCGTATTATTTATTATTATTCCCGTATTCTATTATATTATAAACATGCAACGCAAAAGTTTTAAATTTATCAATGCTGTGTTGGCTTAATGAGGGTTTGCCAATTAGGGTTGCAGGAATACGAAACTTTTTGTTGCTATGTTACAAATAAATGCTACCATGGCTGCATTGTTTATTCTTATGCTCATTAGACCTTTTCCTTTAAAACCTTAGACGACAGACCTTTAAGTTGTTGTTAGTGTAAATGTTACTTAATAATAATATGTAGTTTTATGCTTCCAGTCTTTTACTAAAATAAATAGAAATATTAACAGCAATACAACATTACGTAGGTACAATTATTAACAAACAATATTTATTAACATGGTCTATCTTATACTCAAATGGGGTTGCCATATGAGTTATCCCATGAAGAAGAACTGACACTATTTTGTCCGACTTGTCTCGTGGTCTATCGTATTAACCCCATTTTAGTTGTCTTACAATAGTACAACTACCAATTTGTGTCTTGCTTCCCCTTCATGTCCCAAGATGCACTGTCATATAAAAAAGCAAAGACATCCATTTCTCTTTCATTAAGCACTTGAAGTAATAAAAAGCACGTTAATGTTTCAATCATGACGAAAGTTGTTAAATATTCCCGCCACGTGCGCGAAATTTTAATAATTTATTTGGTGGGTACATTCTCATTCTTTTGCTACGTTTTCATTGGATCGTTAAATTAAATATTTTATAATAATTTTATTGGCCAACTGGGGTTTGTGTTAAGGCGGTAAACACACTTCGTAATTCAATGAGATAGTTAAAATGGAAATTGGTTTGTAAGTTATTGTGTCTGTATTTTGTATTTAACGCATTTTGTTACTTTTCATATCGAAAAATATAGTTATTTTAAACATTCTTCTTTATTCCCGCAAGACTATATTTTGCTTTGTTTGCGGTGGAAAAAAATGTGTGATCGCTTAAAGGGACAAAAGCTTATTAGCCCCATAAATTAACAAGAAACCTAATAATAATGCGAGACACAGTTTGTTAAATGAAGCGTTTTGCACGTGCTTTTATAACACATATTACGTACATCAAGCAGCTTTTATACCTATAAATATTCTACAAATGTCACATAAAAATCACGAACGCGAACAAAAATCCAACAAAACGGCCTGAAAAATTCAACTTAAAAAAACAATCTTGTCTCAGAACGCACAATAAACACACTCGAGAAATACGAGATTGTGAGAAAAAACTTCAACAACAATATAAAAAATTAACAACAGAGACTTGGTCTGACCCATTTTCATAGATTCGCTACACTCACGGATTACAAAGCAGAGTTTCGAAGCACGTACCATGGTTTTTGCTATTGTAACAAGTTAGACGGGCAGTCTTGTACAGAACTTGTGCTATGGTACGACCATGGAATTCTTAGGCGATTGGAACGAGCATAAAAAGGCCTCGATGGATTAATAAGACGGTTACGGAAGAGATTGAGGGGTGGAAACTGGAAAGGCATTATTAAAGTTTTTTTTAAAGATGTCTTGGGGTTGCGGTGTAACTTTTTAATTGTAGTGTTGAATTTTAAAAACGTATCTTGTGATTGGTTAAGTTTTCGTTCATTCGTGCTATTGACGACTAAACTGATGTGTACGACTTATTTCACCAAATTGATGCCATGCAAATATTTTGAAAGCAATCCATAGGAATAATAGTTTACCTAATCAGTGTCTACACATCATAAAGCTTAGAGGTAAATGCCGTATAATTAATTTTATGCGGGACAGTCGTGAGTAGACTCTGAGTCAGCACATTCTGAAGTTGAACTGCAGATACATTAAGTGCAAAGAACTTTAAACGAAGAATAAAAATGAGAATTGAGAAAATACTAACTAATCTACTAGCAATATTATTCTAACTTAGACTCAAAATATAATCCTATCATTACTAACCACCCCTTCAACCAAACCTTTAAGACCTAACACAGACTAAGCATTCAAAACAGTGCTTGTAGATACATAACTTTGTCTTTTATTTCCTCTTCAAATGTAGGTTGGTATAATAAAACGTAATACGTTTCACTGTTCATTTGCATAATATTATGGCGTGAACTTTGGATGCTGAAGATATTTTTATGTTATTTGCTTATTGACAATAAAATATAATAACGGTGTTTTCGATTTTGCGCGTTCGTTGGGAGGTTAGCTTTATATTGGCGATTTGTTGGGATTGTAATTTAACTTGTGTTTATGTTGATATGATATTTTTATAGTGAAAAGTATATAATATAGGAAATACGTACATAAAATCACGACTTTATTTAAACTTTATGTTCTACTGACTGCCTTGAAACGTTGTGTAAGTTCTGATTTTTCAACGGTATTTTTTCTTTCAATATTAATTGACAGTGACAAAAAAAAATATAACTAGTCAGAGCTTGCACAACAACTATTAGTTAGACAATAAGATTACAAAATATCAATCCAATGTACACACAAAACCAATGGAATGTATAATGTATGCAATTATTGAAAACTTTACTACAAAGCAGTATATAATTGTAATGTACTCAATAAAACATTTGGTTTTCATCAGTTCAACCACAATTTAACGGGTGTTTTAACTCAAAAATATCGCGGCGCGACCTCTCCTTAATTGGTGTAAAGTTAACTGACCATAATTTGTCGCGAGAGTTTGTAAATCATATAGAAATTTTCATTTAAAATATACTCCCATTATTCTTGTCTTTGTTCTTATTTATGGGGTCAGAGGGCGTTTTATTATTATCACATTTTCACGCCTGTTTTTCGCGAAAAGACCTCTTCTGCCTTCTGCTATATATAACAGAAAGTATAAAAGGTCTTTGAATGCATTCTAATATTTAAGTTACAATAATTTATAAATGGGTAATAACACGTTGACAAAGCAAATAAGAACTTAGTAAACCACGCACCTAAAATTCTTTCGCTGGATAATCATAAAACATTTTAATAGATACTATTCAATAAACTATGGTCACTAATAAGTAGTAACTAACTTTTCTTAGCCACAAATACAATATGTTAATATTAAAAAGAATCAATGATGACTTAATAAAACTTGAAGATTCGAAATTCTGGAATATACACTAAGTACCGAAAAATTTCACCGAAAAATCGCCAACACCAATAAATCCAGACAACCCAACACAATTTTATAACGTCTTAAATCACCAACAAATTGCTTGAACAAAATTGTTGCTTCAAGTCATTAGTTGCAACATAAACTCTTATTATGAAAGTTGAAAGCCTATAAAAGTTCGAAGGCGCTCTTTTGATGGCTCCAAGCTGTATGTATGGTGTCCCTTTGACAGGCCAAACTAGCCTTTATAAAGAATTGCCTGGAGCGAGGAACACAATGGACGGTAGATGGAATATTCTCTTTGGTAGTTCACACTTTAAGTTTTGAAGGCATCTGGATTTGACAGGGTAGTTACATAGTTCGAGTGTTCAGTGCAATATTTGAGGAGTATAATGAATTTTCTTACTAATGGAGAACACTTTTAATAAGGTGGATGCAAGTAGACTGATTAAAACTAGACTTATTATTATTAAGTTGATAGTTAACACGATATAGACTTAAATTAGATCCACATTATTCTTCTTTTTTGTATCCTAGTATTATAAATGTGAAAGATTGTTTCTCATATGGCTTTCACGGCTAAACAACTGAACAGATTCTCATGAATTTTAGCACGAACATAAGCCAGTTTGAATAATTTTATTCAAACCGCAAATATTTGCTATTATATAATTCAAAAGGCAAGAGGCCGCTTTAAGAATCATGACTCCATTCACATTTAATTTCCTTACAATTCAGAAAAAAAATTAAACAACACACAGTTGAACAAAAAAAAGCCTATACGAAGTCTCAAACAAGACGAATCGGCGCAAATCTCTCTCAAAACTTGGTAAAGAATAATTTATGTGCTGTGAAGCCAAAATCAGTTTAAAAGACCTTCCAAAAGAGTACATTTAAGGGCCCCAAAGGTTCTTTAATCTTAATATGTAAAGAGGTATTTGTTTTAATAAATAATGAGTGAAAAGGACTCGCTCGGATTTTCTTATTTATGACTGTTACGTGTGCGATCTCAATATGGTGCTGCCAATGTATATAATTAATTATTGTAGAGAATGTTGCCATAAATTCAGTTTTATATCGCCAATAACATTTTTATGTTTTGTACGTTTTATGTAAAATTGTAAAATAGATGTGTTATTGGTTTATTTGAATGTTTTTTTCGTTCAGTGACTTGTTAAGGGCATATCAATTTTTGGAAAGTATTTCTTTATGAACTTATCTGCATGCAACATACACTAACAAATTCATCGTAACCATTAAAAACTATACATTATCGAGCACATAAATAAATATAACAGTAAAACCAGCAGTAAAACGTTTTTGAAAATAACAATTTTAAATATATTATTAGTTTAAACACTAAAATACTAGGAAACCTAGATACAATTCTCTACTAGTAGCAATTTAAAGCGACAGTGACAAGCGGTGGCATGTGCGAATATTCTAACTTGAAATGTGGTGACAGACAGGTTTGACGGCTTGCATTTTGTTACTGCAATTGAAATAAAATAAAAATGGAACTGAATTTCAGTAGTTTAGTATTTTTGACGAATACGCTTTAGAAATAGCTTTTAGAATGAAAAGCACAGTAAAGATGTTTGGGAGATACTAAAATGTATAGATTTTTGTTCATCATTGATAAACGATACTATCATCTTGCAAATTAATATTTATGAAATCAATCATTTAAAAAACTTGAAAGTACTTTTTTCCGTAAGTAAATGAGGGATAATATTATTTAAATTATTTACCCATTAAGGAACAAAATAACAGTATTTACAAAAATACTATCTATAAAACCACCAAAAACTACAACTTAAATATTTCAACAAAACCGCAATAAAATTTATAAACCTCCATTCCACGTTCATTAAAAAGCTATAAAACCCGTGTTCAACGTTCAAAAATAAAAAAGCGAACCGAAACTAATTTAACGCTAATGTGTCTTATGCCGTAATACTACACTAGAACGCTAAAAGCTAATTGAAATAAGCTATATATACACTGGCAACTGACCGAATGACATACGGATTGACAGGTTTCTTTGTTAACTACACCCGTGTGTCCTACGGTTGTGATTTTCTAAATCGAGATATGGGTGAAATATACGGGAATATATTTTGGACGGCTGCGTTGTGTTCAATACATTTCCTGTATCAGAATCCTACAAGAAAACATTTCGCTGCTTATTTTTTAAAACTATCACTTATTTTAACTTAACACTGTTACCTTTGTGTTTTGTATGTATTAGTCAATCTGATATGATGATGTTCACGTCTGAAAAGCGTGAGTTATTATTATATTCCATAGACTTATACGACGGCCCCTGCCGTGACTATAAAAATAAACTTCATGAATGTCGATAACATGAAAGCTAAAAGACCAAAATGAAGTCTGTAAAAAGTCTTCGAATGTCACCATAACCGTCAACGAGACTTGCCTTCATGATAACTCTCTTTCACCAAAACGTCAACAATCGAACTCCATACATTTTCGTCAACGAAAAGGAAACTGCTTCAGTATAGCATGAACAAAGACTGGCCGGTCATTGTATCGGACGCGTGTCACATAAACTGTCACATCTCACATCCGACCGTGCCCAACAGCTTTTTATTTATGGAACTTATTACTAGAGCGTGTTTTTATACATATAATATAGTACATACAAAAAAAAATTAAAAAGAACAAGATAATACAATGCCTGACACTTATGATACTGTAAAAGAGGCGGATACACCGCGAAAGAGACAGAAAACCGAGACATAAGGATCGCTCGAGCGATCAGACACTCCAACCATTCCTTGATTATAGGTAACGTCACAGTCACCTGCAATTGTCTCGCTTTTCACCTTCGCCAAATCTTATGCATGGCCTAAAGTCAAGTAACAGTCGTACTCTACAGTCGTGGTCTCATGTTTAGGTCTCTTGCCTCTGTCACAGCGCAAACCGCCGCCTCCAACTATGACTTACGATGAGAGTTGCTTTCATCAAATTCAACGTCACCAAAACGTCCACAATTTAACTCCATACATTTTCATCAACGAAAAGGAAACTGCTTCAGTATAGCATGAACAAAGACTGGCCGGTCATTGTATCGGACGCGTGTCACATAAACTGTCACATCGCACATCCGACCGTGCCCAACAGCTTTTTATTTATGGAACTTATTACTAGAGCGTGTTTTTATAGATATAATATGGACGATTTTACATCCGTGTTTGGTAGACCTATTTAAAAAAAAAACAGAAATAAATATTCGAATTGAACATACTATGTTCTACCCTAGGTTACCTATAAATTATCCATGTGCCTATTAAAATCCATTCAAAGGTCTTAGCTTGAAATGGTAACAAACATACATCTGGACACACTTTCGTATATAAAAGAGTGGTAGTAGTACGATTGCTTTTAATTTGGTGTTCTAAAAAAGCAATACTGCTTTTGGCATTAATTGTATTCAGTTTTTATCATATCATCGAATATTAAAAGTCAATATATAACATTATTTTTGGGCTGAATGTTTCTCTACACCTTTACATACAAATACATTGTCAAATGCGAAACATTGGTGTATTTCATAGCTCACACATTCCCATAAAAGGCACATTATAAAAATATATAAATTAAAATACACACAAATTTAATCCCTTAAAAATAAAACAATATATTTAAAATCCATCATTAAACGCGAAACACTTGAACAACAACGATCGCGAATCGTTACATTAATTGGAGAGTAATGTTCTATAATGTTGTATAATTGCACGCCACTGATATATCGTTTCATTAACGAGTCGTCACGGTACGTTGATGATAATGGACTTGTATAACACTGTGTCCCTGTGGATGGTTAATGTATTGCTATACGAATAGATAAGGGAACGTATTATTTTTCAGAGGCACCTATAGCCAGTTGCACTCAGTCGGTTAACGATTTGTAGGTTAAGCAGTCGTTCCATAGATGGGTGACCACATAGTGGTATTTGGTACGGCGTCTCCATCCTTGGGGGCACGTTAAAAGTCGTGCCGGTTGTTGTCTATAAAAATAACCATGTCAAAGGCCTTCGGGCGTCTTGAACAACTTTGACACCAGATTGATCACTAACCATAAGATTTGAGTGCATTTAATGAGTCGTCACGGTACTTTGATGATAATGGACTTGTATAACACTGTGTCCCTGTGGATGGTAGTTAATGTATTGCTATACGAATAGATAAGGTATCGTATTATTTTTCTAATTTCCAGATTTATCTTGTTTTCACCCAACTCAATATTTCTATATCAAACTACATGTATTTTTGAAATACCTAAATAAGTTTTATTAATCTGAAGAATAATTTCTGGTAACTACCGATTTGTTGACGCATACTAGCAGCCATACCGCAAGTACAGTCAGTGTGTCCCGATGAAACAAAACCTAAGATACAAAGCAAATATTGCAGAAAGAGTGGCCTGGAGTTTCTTGTCAGCTCTTCTCATTGGCCCTACCTTCCGAACTGGCGGTAAATTCACTCTCTCTATCATTGACTATTACAAGTGTCAGCACTTGCCCTAAATGAATAAATGAATTGATTTTGATTTTGCAGCAAACATCTATAACCAATCATTAAGTTATTATCTCCATTCACAAATCCATTTCAAAACACCGAAATAGTCTAATATTTTCTTCTAAGTATCGCAGAAGGCTCATTCAGGCGGTCGTAATTCCATCAGACGTCAATACCACAGCTACTTAGGGTTGTGGAGTCAATTTATTGTCTAGTAAATTCACCTTTTGGGGCAAGAATAGCTCCGTATTGTACGTGGGTGAAGCCCAAGGCCAGTAAAAGATGGATAGCCGGATTAAGACGACTTACCTGGAGGTTTTTGGGACTTTTCGTATGTCAATTTCATGTTAGTTATATCAATAAAAACCGTTTTATAGCCTGATTTTGTATCCTGCATGCATGCTTTTCAACAGTCTTGTTTGCAGAAAAAATACAAAATTATTTGATAGAATTACCTCATGACCAACATAATACCACCCATAATAATATGAACTAACTTATTCTGGTCAAAATAAGTAAAACCATTGATGCTATGTAACCTCCATAATTTTTTTTCACCTGTAATGGAATAGAACAGATACACACTAACGTTAAGTACACTATATTTCACATTATTTTCACCACCTTTGAAAACATTCACGTATACGTAAGTCAAATGCAACACTGCCACTCGACTCAAACAAAACTTAAAACCACAGTAATAATTCTACTCTAAGAGGAAAACAAAGCAAAATACTTTAATTTTTAAACAGAACTAAGTCATGCTCCTGGCAGGAGTTGAAAACCCGAAGGTAAGCTTCGAAGGCGTATAGGGATTTTTATTTTCAGATCTAGACGTATTGTCTAGGCTGAATAGGCGTGAACGTCTCGGCGAGGATTTTGGGTTTCTGTTTTATTCATATTGCTCCTAGAATCACCCCTACTATGAGCTGTCATAAATTAAACTCTATCTCGATAATGCCGAAATTGAATTGTATTATCGGCGCAAATAAGAGCAAAGAAACGTTTTGTTTGCAGACAGTCTTAAAAATTGAAGACTTCTATGATAAACTTCGGTTCAGTATTAGTTCCAATAAGGTTTCTACTCGAGTATCTGCTTGTTAAGTGTATGATATAAAGTTAAAATCATGACAATCAGACGAAACTAGCGCGCAATCGTATTTAAGCTTTCATCAATGCAATCTAAAGGTTACTCAACCGTCGAAAGATCCTTTGTTCGATCAAACGTCTGAAAAAAGACAACGAAAAGTCGCAAAAGGTCGATAAAATTTATTTTAAAACTTTGTGGAATTTATAATATGCGTTACTTTCTTCATAGTACAGTTAAAATACTGGAAAATTAACACCCTTACTAAGAAACACTATTAGAAGATTCAGCTGAAACTCATCAAACGCATACCAGTTAACCGCAAACTCACTCGTTTATCACTCGAGACAAATGGTAGTGCTATCCACGCGGCTGATGGATAGCGTAAATATATGAACTGTTCGAACAAAGTCCTTCACTTTTGTTGCGAAACATCGCATAATGTTTATGAGGTTTTATAGAATAGTAGGATTTGTAGATATAGCAAAGTAATGTCTAAGGTACGGCCGAAAGTTGAATGACTTGCGTAATCTATACTAATATTATAAAGCTGAAGAGTTTGTTTGTTTGTTTGTTTGAACGCGCTAATCTCAGGAACTACTGATCCGATTTGAAAAATTCTTTCAGTGTTAGATAGCCTATTTATTGAGGAAGGCTTATATCATCACGCTACGAGCAATAGGAGCGAAGTAGCAACGAGAAATGTTACAAAAACGGAGAAAAATATGACGCATTCTCTCTAAAGCCCTTCTCCCATTACGATACGCCCGCGCGACTCTAGTCTCGGAGACTAGTCGCCACGAAGTATCTCACATACATTTGTATGGAGACTCTCACATTACGATACTGGTAGTCTCCATACAAATGTATGTGAGATACTTCGTAGCGACTAGTCTCCGAGACGTAAAAATATTTTGTATCAGTATTTAATGCCCTGATTTGAATTGTCAAAAGCAATATTCAGTAGATATAGTAAACTTTCTTTTTGAACCTTATATACTTATAACGGAGACGTATACACTAGCAAAGACCAAGGCTGCGTATTGGGGTCTAGTAATTGGTTACTAAAGAAAGGAACGAAACCTTTACTAGTAAGGTACATGTTATTATTATGATGCTTACTTCAAGCTTCTTTCTATTCAATCTTCGATTCATCAAAAAACACGCGACTAATATACATGAGGTTACTTTAACACTTAAATTCTTCGCCTAAACAACACATTTTCCAGAAAAATTATGCACCCTAAAAACATATTCAATTCCAAAAACCACTTCCGTACATTCATCAAAAATGTCTGACAAATAATTTGAAAACTGCGAACGTTTAGAACGTCGCGTGACCGTCTACTATATATTTATTTGTGAATTTCTGACCAAACTTGTCAGATGTCAGAACTTAAATTAATGGATACCTTGTGTTAAACTTTTTATATGTTTGACTACGAAATAGGAAATGCAAATAGAGAATTTTGGAGCACATAAAATATTAACTTTAGTTTACAACTTTATTCGTGTTCAAAGTTTTCGGTTACAAAAAGTATCCTATGTGATAATCTAGGTTATAAACTATGTATCAATGTGCCAGATGTCTTGCCAATGTACAGGTTTTGCTGAAAGGAGTAACATTAAGTACGGCCTTTAAAAATTCCACGCAAAGAAAGTTTATTATAAGTATTATTATAATAACGTAAGTTGAGCATTTTTATTAAGCAACTCAGATTAAGCAGAGAAAAGCAACAGCAGATGAAAATCAGTTTTCTTTTTTAACTAATTAAGAGTAAAATAGCTAATTTAGGCAGAAATTGTTGTAGAAATTGTAAACTATTTAGTATCAGCTTCAAGTTTTTCAAAGTAACGTCATGATGAGGTTTAAAACTGTTAAATATTAAGCTTTATAAGGTTAAAGGTTAACCGCTAACCGGCACAATGTCGACGTGCTCGTAAAACAAGTTAATACGTCCACGATAATACCTCACAGTGTAAAACTGACGCGAACTGCATTAAAACATAATCTTATTACTTCGTTACTTTGTGCCGATAATATAATGTAAAGAGTAAGTAGTTTATTTTGTAATATCAAAAGATTAAAGAACAAATAGATCAGGAAGGAACGCTCTAGAAAGACATATACGGATGTCAGTGGTGTCCTTCAAAAAAGCCAGGTACGTAGTACTAGTACCGGCGCGGCGGTCAGGTAAAATATATGTAGATATGACTGAGGCATGGAAACTTCATAATAATAGTAGCAAATTTTAAGTTCTCTGGTCTCAGCCTACCGAAATGTTAAGTAAGTATGAACATAAGATCATGTTTGATTGTAATCCACTCGGTTGTACAGCTTGGAAGGTGATAGTATGATAAAAAATGCTTGAATCAAATAACTTCAAGCCTTTGTGGAGAATATTTTGAAACTACCCAATACACACACAACACAGAATTGTACACACATAACTAACAAACAGTTCCACGTTCGTAATCATACATCCTACGCCAGTATAAACCACCCACGAAAAGTAATTAAAACAGAAATGCAACAGTCATCTGTTAAAAGCCTACTAGAAAAAGGGGTAAACACTTAACTCAGTGCACTTGAAAAATGTACCAAGTCCATTAATTTGAACCGGCCAAGTTGCAAACAGTCGGCTCCCGTGAAAAATAGCCAAGTACGTTGTTTTTACACTAAAAGTATGTAAACATAATTAAAATTCCCAACTGCGGTGGCGCTGTATATTTTCTTGGCCGTTTTCATAAAAATGAAAATTTTTCAAAGTACTAAAGCCAACTATTTTTATGAGATTCTTGTGGGTGTATGATATTTTTATTGGAAGTTAAGTTTTGCTGCGTGTGCTATTAAATATTTTCAATAGATAAGCGTTTTTGAGAGACTATTTATTATTAACGAAGTCGGCATTTTTAGATATTCGTATAAGAATGTAAGGCTTGCTGCACACATATTTAGTTCGGCAATATTTATCGAACAACAAACCCGACTCACAGGACTCACTTGCTCGGCTAGTGCCGATCGGACTACACATATTCGGTTATGCCGAACGGCTAGGCCGATTAATGCCGAACCGAATATGTGTGTGACAAGCCAGTGTTGACCTTGCCTTGAGTCTACATCTGGGGGCACGGAAGTGCCCCCGCAAGTCGAGCAAAAAAAAGCGGCACGGCCGTAACATCCTTTTCTCGAAGGCTATTTTTGACACCCCTATAATTTACGAAAACACAAATTCGCCATTAACATTTCAGGAGCATTAACTTCTCGTCGTGCTGTGTAGTGTGATACATACTAATAATCGAATCATGCGATGGCCAGGTCGGTCTATTTGTTTTAAAGGTATTTTTTTTAAATTGGCATGATAATAACATAGGTAATAACTTAAGACAGAAGGTCCTTTAAGTAGACACTAAATAGATTATTCGACTTGGTATTATATAGATCTCATAACTTTTTACGGCGAGACTTGAGGTTTTTACAGAATGTTTTTGATGGCATTAGATATTTCTGTAAGTAATCGATTCATCAATAATTTGATTGAAGGCGCAAAAAAGGCATATTTCATCTTCTTCTTCAACACATTCTTATTATACACCACAAAGTTTATTCAATGAAATATAGTGCGCAATAATGACAAAACATTTTAGACTTGAATTTGCAATCCTAATTTCTATTCAACTCTTTTTATAAAATTATATCATCACATCAAATATTTCAGCAAAGAAAACTTGCCTAAAGAAACATAACATTCAAACATAAATATGCAAGTATTCCAGTTTTTCCATCGCCAAAACTACGGGCTATTTAATACACGAACAAAGGCTATACACTAGGCTATATACAAACATCGGGCTATCATTTAACTTCATTAAGTAGAACGTACATACGTAACGTGTGTAGGCACTGCATTTATTTCATTCGTAACATTACACTCTGTAATTATTTTGCACAAGTTGTGAACTTAGAGCGGAAGTAGAACAACTGATAATATATTTCTTTATTAATATGCAAAACATATATTTCCGATCTTCGTAAATTATGTTTTATTCAAATTAAAAACTTAATTAATTAAGTTAACGTATACTCTGAATACGAGCATTTATATTGTAACGAAAAATGATCATAATGTAAACACTTACGGCTATGTTGTTACTATTTTACGCAAAAGGACAAGTAAGAGTTCGTGATAACTAAAATAAATAAGCTTTTAATTTTCATAAACCTTGACATTGTTAGCAAAGAGACAGGACTCAGCATAACCCGCGTCCGTCCAGGCTATTCGCCTCCCTTTAGATCATTTGCAAAATACGATATACCGATTTCCAATTCCAGAAAATTTAGTGTCTTTAGATCTCAACGCAAACCATAAGTCTATGCGGTTTGTATTTGTGCAACATTACGAAAATAAAAAATAAGATTTAGAGTACCGCCTTAAACTTGAACTACACAACAAAATGAACTACGCTGAAATACAGAGTTTCAGTAATAACCGGGCTCACAAACTCAAATAAAGTGCGTTCATAATGACGTTGGTACGTTCAGCGATTTCATGGCAATTACGCGATAGCAGACATCTTTCATGTTTCACGTCGTTTAAAAGAGATTGCTGTTCGATTGCGCGAATTGATGGCGCTTTAATCAGCCCGGTAATGTAAAAAGAGCAATGGTCAGTATGCGAGTGGAGATATTCGTGAATTTTGCGTGTTTGATGTTTTTATCGCTATTTAGTCCAGACATTGAAGGAGAGAAACGTATTTCTAAAATACGTTTGATGCTATTTTATTAAACGGTGATACTTTTGGACATTAGCAATATAGCAATATTGGTGCTACCCGTAAGACTAAAGCTACTTGTATGAAATAATAGAATACAAATAATTACAGACAAAACATTATATAATTTGAATCAAAATTAAATATCAGTTAGTTACAGTTTACAATTAGAATGACAATTATTATTAAAAGAATTTCCTGATACAAGTTATTATTCATTCAAGGATGTTGTTTTTTACTTATAATAGTTCTTCGTATTGTTTTCACTATAATAATATAGCTTTAGTTGAGTCACTAATGTATCTAAAATTACCTGTCATCATTTTAAAGTTCCTCAAATTAATGGTTGCTTTCAAGGACACCATTTACCTGAAACAAAAAAGAAACATTATTTTAAAAGCTTTTCAATGTCAAATATAAATTTGTATTATTATTTAAAGTGAACATCCAGACAAAAATACTAATCTACTACTTTGATATAAAGAAACATTATTACGCCTTTAAAGTTTTAGCAATCAATCTGATTGAGTCATTTTGACACGGCCTAAGCTTAAAACTCAGTTTGTAATGTTTAAATCGCACTTTGAAGTTAGAAACTATGTAGGTACAAAGCATTTAGATTCGAAGCGGCAGAATTAAAAACTAATGGTCGATGTATCAAATTAACAATTCTGCTATAAACCAAAATAGATAACAAAATGGAATCCAAAAACCAATTGAATAACACACTAAAATAACAAAAGCCATAATTAATTCGCGCAAACGATTATCCGAACGAAAACATAACAAAATTACACCGAAGCAATTTCTGAAAACATTCGACCGATCGCTGTTGGAAAATTAAAATAGTAATCAAACTTTTCACGAAACACGAACGTTAGATAAAGCAATTTACCTTTCGTACTGCATCGACTATCGAACTAAAGTTCTAAGGAAATGTAACTGAGTTGAAAAATAATCGGATATCGTTCATAAAGTTGGAGTTTGCCGTCACAGAGTATAAAATTATGGGAGACGTGACACAGTTAATATTTTGCCGGTGTACGATGTTGATGCTCGGCCAATTTTGGTGTAATGTGAAACTTTTGGTGTGTTATTGAATATGTAGCTATAGGTAGTTTTGTAGTTTAGCTTGTTTTTCTTTGGCTTGCTATTAGTATTATTTTATGAGTATATTTGAGTATATGTCAGGGCAGATTGTAACTATACTTAATAAATTCCGCCTACATTGTACAGGATATAAGTTTTGTTATAGCAGGTTGTGCTTTTAGTCTGCTTATTGTTTGTTAAAGTTCTAACGCCTTAAGTTATTTCTTAAGGCTATAAGAAAAGAAAACCTGGCACTGTATCCTTGTAACTTTTTAAATAAGCACCAAAAAATGCATTCTGTTGAATAATCATACGTATCCATAGAGACAATGTTTATGCAATAAATAGTGCACTTACACGTACAGCCTTTTCGTATCGCATTCCTATTTTTAGCCAACAGGAGCAGATGTGCCACCAAAATTACTTATTAATCTACTATCCTTGCAACATCCTGAATTTCAAAACACCAATGCACTCTATTGTCGCCGAAAATGCGCTTACGAACGAAAAATAAGAAGCAAAAGTACCAACGAAATACGAACGAAACGGTCTCAGAATAAACAATAGTTTTGGAAAATATTCAACGTGAAGCGATAAACATTTTCATTAACTCGAAGCAATATCACGTATAGACAAGAAATCATAGTTATCTCGCCTGCGTGCCATTTCTATGTATTTTTTCGATCGTTAAAAATGATATAAACTTTGCGAGAGACAAAGAATGTTTCGAAGGTCGCAATAAATATGAATAATGATTTTGCTTTGGTATTGATTTTTTGGGATTTATGTACGTTTATTGGGGAATGGAGAAAACAACAAAAAACATGGTAGGCAACCTTATTAAAATATGCGAAATGATAGAAATTGCATGTGTGGATATTTACTTCAGCATTTTAAAAGTTAATTTTACTACAACGTAGCTAGTTTTGTGTTCAATCTTCAAATATCTCCATTCTCAATTTCATCGATTACTTTAGCAGTTTAGCCGTAAAAGCAAAACAGAGACTGTCACACATCAGTTTTGAACTCTACAAATTATACATACATAATACCACGCCTGTTACCCGTGTTTTCATTTGTATTGTTAGTCCCATAAAAAAGAGGGAGGTCTATTACCATATTATATCTAACATTATTATCATAAAATATACCTAAGAAATCCAATCTTCATTTAAACATAATAATCTATGTCCCACAGAGCAAAGAAAGCGATACACTCGCCACCACTGAAGTGGTTCGTGACAACTGATTATAAAACTGTTGTAGAAACTAATTTCAAATGCGGCTCCGCAAATAAAGGTGCAAGCGTTGAACTTTGAATAATGACTTCATGTTATATAACTTTGATAAATGTTATGTTCTTTGACACGATAAGTTATGGTATATCGTGGCTTAGAATTGTTGTAATCGTAAGATTTTTGCACGAAGTAAGTTGATACAGTATGTTCTGAATTTGTTACAAAAGTGTGATGTTTGCATTATAAGGGGTAAGTTCACGAATCCATGACCAAGGCTTACTATAATACGTACGTACATACAATCACGTCTTCTTCACATATGGGTAGGCAGAGACCATAGCTTACTTAAATCTAGTCACGAATATTCCCATAGGGGTAGAGAACAGAGATTACTTTAATATAGAACTTATGAATAAACTTCAGAAACAGAACTAACTATTTAATTATTATTTTGCTATTTTGCTCTTTTGGCATATTCATTAAAGGTATTCAATGAATACTATTCATACAGGAAAATTCCTCACAGTAAATGATTCTTGATTATATTATGTTTTAATGCTCTTTTTAAATCAGTTTATTGGACTTGTCTCATCATGATAATAGTGCCATAAAGATTTGTTCCATTTTTCTTAGCAAAATGTGCTAAATTGACGTTTTGACGAAATAGACACAAATAGAGGTACTCTTTTTGTGTCTAGTCTTGAAATATAGAGCTCATTATTTAGAGTACCTTGTTGCTTCAGGTCGAATGTAGAAAATATCTAGATGTTATTTTATGTCACATAAGACAACGTAGGCAGTTGACATTCCTCTTCAGAGAAACATTTAAATTAATTCTTAACAAAATTATGAATGCAATCAGCGGGCTTATCACGTATCTCAGTTGACAGCTAGTGTACGTCAAATTGATGGTCACTATACAATACATTGCTGCTTTGATGTTACGGGTTAATCACTATATTCTAAGAGAGAAAACAATGTACAGCATAGTGGCTGTCAAATGTTTGACAACTGAGATACGTGATAGCCCCCCTGTTCAGTCTGTCGGTGCATAAATAAGTATTTGATGGATAAACTACTATTGCATTAATTTCTGTGAAATTGAGCTTCGGCATAGTTAAAGAATGGGAGCCAAAGATATCATTATTTTAAAACCTTTCCTGAGCCGGATGAAATGCATATGCACGGGTTAGCTAGTTTTAATATACTGATTTTACATTACCATGAAGATTAACTATTCATTAAGAGGTTAGTCTTCGATAAATAAGTATAAAAATAAAGAATAAACTGTTTAAGCAGCTTACAATTTACAACTAACAGTATGTGTATCAAACAAAATGCTTAATTCAAAAATAGCAAATTGTGCAATAATAAGCCTTTAAAAACTTGCGTAGATATAGTCCAACACCTTCGTATAGAGCTTTGTATGCAAATTTCACGGCAAACATTTATAATACCTGTGTACTGCAGAGTTATGCAGGAGACGGTGACCTATTAAATATAGCTACTTTTTTGCAAATGCCCAAAACGAATACCTGTAATCTAATAATAAACTAATCTTGCATGCCAATACACTCTACTAAGTTTAAACCATTTAAACCATTTAAACCAAGTTAAGTTGTCAAACTATACTTGCTATCGTGTTTACAGAGCGGTTAAAATATTCAAATTTATACGAGCCCTATGTCTCCTCACATTTTATATTGTTGAAATGCAAAATACGTGACTTATCAAGGAGTCTTGTATTTTTCAAGTTGGCAACACTCGTTATCACGCCTTTTCATAATCAAGTGACTTTTGTGTGCGATGAGCTTATTTTATTTGAAGTCGTGTGTTCGTTTTTATGTGTAATGTTTCGTATTGTGTTATTTTTGGTTATGAGACTGTTTATTTAGAAATGTACCTAATTCTTTCTTTTTGCAGTACTTTGAAAACTGCTTGCTGAGTATGCGAGTAGATTTGAGGTTGATTTTTACGCAACACAAGGGAGTGAAATTAATCTGAATTTTGTCAAATCTTATATTATAAATCGGATAATCAATGGTCCGATTAAGATAGTTATCATTTCATTCATCTTCATTGCTCTTCACTGATTTACTATTGGAAACCTTATCTAGTCAACTATTCAAATATTACAATTATTATTGTGAAACCATGATTTTATTACTCAGGTGCTTCCTTAAATCGTAAAACAGTTGCCTAATTGCAAAACCATTATTATTACACATAAATAAAATCACGGCTACTTCCTAAAGGGGTAGGTAAAGACCAAAGAACGCCATATCCTACGATCACGATACATCTTGTCATACAGGGCTTATTATTATAAAGTAAAATAAATAAATTTAACCCATTACTGACCCACTGCTGGGCAAGGGTCTCCTCCCGTAATGAGGGAGGGGCTAGGCCTTGAGTCCACCACGCTGGCCAAGTGCGGGTTGGGGACTTTGCATGCCCTCAATAAATGTATTAAACAAATTTTTAGGCATGCAAGGTTTCCTCACGATGTTTTCCTTCACCGTTGGAGCATGTGATAATTATTTCTAATACACACATAACTTCGAAAAGTCATTGGTGTGTTGCCTCGGGTTCGAACCTGCGACCACTTGCGTGGGAGGTGTCAACTTATACCACTCGGCTATCACTGTTCCTTATTGCTGCTTATTATTATAGTTGACCAATAATTAATTCCAATTGACCGTTTATACGACGGCCTCAACAGCGCTGTGGTTGAGTTGATCGCCATGCCACAACCAGTGCATCGGGCTGTCGGGGGTTTGACTTCCTCACAAAACTAATATTTGTGCGATCCACATATAGTTGTTTGGAATCTGGTTGTACTTTGCATCCGCTGTTTGTATATTTATAAGACTCCCCGCGACAAAAGAGCAAATCTTAGTACGGGATCTCGATAGTAATCTTTAAAATCTATACTAAACATTTTCTTTCAGTACAGATACAACTACAAGTAAAACTTTATAAAGCACATCTGATATGAACTTGTACTCGCAACTGGGTGTCTGTTTGTCACCGCAAGCGTTTGATCAATGCTTGATACGAATACCTCGTGGAAGTAGTTCCGCATTCTCGATGTTTTGATGGAAAATCTATATGCAAGTTGTGATAAAATGAAGCTGTGATGCAGATGACATACGTGATACTTGTAATTGAAACAGAAATTACGACCAAATTAAACTTTTGCATACGATATCTATAAAATCACCTCTTTTTCCATAGAGATAAGCTGAGATCAGATTATTAGCTATTCAATTCCCATTGTCACGTGGACTTGCAACTACAAGCTTTAAAATTTGTATAAACATCACAATGGGAATAAAAGGGTTGAGATTATTATTATTTAGCTCAAAGATCTTGTAGATAGGCACAAATAAGACAGCTAAGAGACAGATTGGTTAAAGTATTTTCTTCAGATAAAATAAATTACACGTAAAACTCCAGACAATAAATTATAAGTCTTCATAAACAGATTTGAAAGAAACTTGACGTACAAACAAAAAACAAAAGTCCTGAAAAAACGGGAACATTTTTGACGTACATTTAAACTTCCGCATTTCATCAATGTTATGCACCCTCAATTAAATAAAGCCTCCATCAAAATAACTGACATTAACCAGTTTTCACCGGTCACCTGATGCAGCTGCAGTATAATTCAATAGTGTAGTACGCAAAGCTGCTAATATGACAGGCGACTCTAACAAATTGGATTGCAAAACGTATGTTCATGTCCCTTTGCCGGTTTGTGGTGTTCTGCTTTGTTTTATTGTGTGTTACTCGTTTTTCTCGATTTAAGTGAGATGGATTCGAGTTCTATGAAATATGGACTCGAAGGTTGAAACAGAAAGACTTTGAATTGCATAACATTGGATATTCTGGTACTCAATAAATCAAGAACGACCAATTGCACCTAGTATATTTTGTTGTGATACTATCAGTTCAGATTGTAGGAGAAGTTTTATTTAGTTAATTAGTTTAGCAAATACACTGAACAAAAAGTGATACGGGCTTTCTCACTCACTGTTATTTTAAGAAACAACACAAAGGTGACACACGACATCAACAAATAATAATCTTTAATTGCCGACATACTATTTATTTCACGAGTTTAACGTGAGAATGTACTGAAATCGACACATGGTAGGGGCAACAGTCACCCTTAATTAAAGTAAAATTGCTACCTTCCAATATTTCAGTTTTGACCAACATTTTGTACAACTAAAGTTCAACAGTCATTACTTTACCCAATTACTCAAGTCTACAGTTATTTTAGTATGAATTATTAATTTCAAAGCATTAATATTTATGATGTAATGAAATATTTGTTACTTAGAACTTATTTCTCATTTCCCAAGAGTTCAGAGATATTTAGATACACCTACATTTTTCTATAAATGGTTATATATATTTTTAGTTCATTTAATTTGACTCTTAAGCACTTCCACGTGTAAAAGTTGTCTCTGATCTTCCTACAGCTTCCCAAAATACTTTACGATATTCGAGAAATAATAAGCACTTGACACAATTCTGATTTTTTATCTAAATTGGACTAATACGCAACCCCTACACTAAAGTTCCAGTTTGTATAATAGTAGATAGGGAAGTTCTAGCTAATATTAGCGAAAGGATATCTGGTATAATCAGGTGAAGGTTTATGCCTTGCAATGGGTAAAGAGTAGCTGTGAACGACGATATTAATTATTGTTGATTGATTGTTTTTTTTTTCTAAGCCAGTTTTAGTGCCCCACTGCTGGGCAAAGGCCTGCCCTTTTCATGCACATGAATATAGTTCAGAAACAATATAAAAATATATAAGAAATAAATAATCTCTACAGAAAACTATAAATTATCGAACGAAACATAGTAACTAACATGACACTGATAATATATAAATAACATGACATGAAGAAGATGACACGACAGATGTCAAAAATATTTTTGTAACTATTAACTTTCCGTGAATGGCGACTCTTTTTCTATAATAAATCGTTCTCACAAAGTCGGTCCAAAAATAGACTCATCCTATTTCAATAGACGTCGACAGCAGGTTTCGTTGATCTAAGTCTTTTAAGGATATTTTTGCCTATTTCCTGAGAATCGAATCAACTAAAATAAAAATACTTTCACTACATAACAAAATTATTTTTATTGTATTATATAAATGGTATGGTTTTTATAAGACATGCATTGTTAAATATTTTTCTGAACTAATCTACAACGAGGTTTCGTGTTGCGCTTTACAAGAATACATTACAGACCTGGAAGATCTACTTTTAAGGTATCGTGAGAAGAATTACAAACATACAAACAAAATAGATAAGGTAGGTACAGCCGGATTTGAAAATGGCTAAGAAGACGACACAAATATTCAATTTGTTCCTTATGTTTAACAAAACCACGGAAGCGGATAAAGTTAGCAGATCACTTGTTTCAAACTAATATGTGTAGTTAAAAAGATATATAGTCTTAACATCTAACTAAATGTAGTTTATTGTCAAAGGACTCAAACTTGCTTCCCAGCGTTTCGTAAGCAAAAGATATATTTCCAACAAAAGCTTTAAACCAATTAGGTGCTCGTAGCAAAGAGTTGAGAATTCCACTCAAAGAATAAATGGTCAATTTACAGAACATTTTATTCTCTAAGCGTAATTTGCAACTGCAAAACATAACTTTTAAACTCTCGCGTTGCATGTTTAATGTATAATAGAATACGGGAATTAACGCGAACACGCATTTTACCTTAAAATGCCTAACGTTTCGGCGCAGGTTGCACTCGCCGTGGTCCCAGGCAGTCTGCCTGGGACCACGGCGAGTGCAACCTGCGCCGAAACGTTAGGCATTTTAAGGTAAAATGCGTGTTCGCGTTAATTCCCGTATTCTATTATACATGCAACTGCAAAAGTTTTAAGTTCCGACTAGAGTTTGTTAACTTCTTGAAGCTATTGGAGTATTATTTGAATAAATAATGCAAAGAAATTATATCGCTGGAATAGATATTGCTTACGACTTTAAGTTTTCAGGGCGTAACAAATCCAGAATATATTATCTTAATATAAGATTTCAATTTCAAATGACCATATTTTTAAAATCTTTTATAAGATTTATGAAAAAAAACTAAGTACTAACTCGAACTGGATAACAGCAGCAGTAGACGAGAGGCGCACTCGTCGTTCACCTGTTTATCAGAAGAATTGACTGTCTGTCCGTCTGTCTGTCTGTCTGCTACATTACATACTGCAATGAACTATCATTACACTGTGGTCAGCTGAAATCATCGCTAATTGTCACCGAGAACTAAAAGACAACGATCTTCCACAAAAGTCCCTAAAAAAAAATCGATCCAAAGCTCAAAAGAAGGACTTCAAAAACATTTCATCGAAATATAAATCTCCACTCGAAAAGCTGAGATGGTACCATCGTCAAACGTACGTTTTATTGTATGATAGTACTTGTCAACAGTTTGGACTCGGGCCAGAACATGAAAAAACTATGTAAATAAGCATTTGCATAAAGGACCAAACGTTTAAAACTTATACCGTAGTGGAATTTATTGAGTTGTAAATATGGACAAATTGTCGCATTGAAACGTTTCAAGCGTTTTTTCAAGGAACTTAAATAGGTTAATGGGAGAACGAAATTAATGGTACTTGTTTTTGGATTATTTCGAATCTGTAAATGCATAAATAAGAATGAAACATGATGAAATAGTAATACAGTATTTTTTTGTCATATCAAGGTGAATGTTTCGATTATCGGCTCTATAGAGAAAATATTTTATTAACGAGGGAAAAATCGACCTACAATTTTGTTGTTTTAAGTTTCGATCAAATTCAAAAGTTTGTACCAATATGTTGTTTTACTTGTTATCTTTAACATTAACATCCATTTTACATACAGTCAGCTTCTTATATAAAGTGACAGATAACATATCCAGTTATAAAGGGACTCCTAAAGTGATCAATAATAATAATACAACCAAAGTCATCTAATTATGTAAGTCATTCATCTTGCACAATGATATCGGAACATGGACATCGTCAAATATATGAGTTCGTTCAAAGTGCCATAATCATAGTAACAAACACGGCGCCAATGGTTTCTAAGCATCCAAAGTATTCAAAAATATGGAACAAACATTAGGTACATGAAAATGAACTATGTCACTATGCATGTCTGATTGGTGTCTGGGCATTAGAGTGTCCGCCGTACGTAAGGTCACCGGGTCGTATCCCGGGAATCTTACTTGTTTAATAAGTATTTTTTTTAATGTCTATTTAACTTAAAAGCTAAATTATGCTCGCCAATTACCCACGATCCTAAAATAAGAGATGAGACCTAAACAACCTTCTAAAAATGTACCTAAGTGATTTGAACTCTTCCTGCACTCTACGTATCAATCACATAATTCGATTCGATGAGACCTAAACAGCCTTCTTCTAAATGTATGTGATTTAAACTCTTCCTGCATTCTACGTATCATCACACTAGCTGACCCGCGCAACTTCGCTTGCGTCACATAAGAGAATCATAATTTTCCCCGTTTTTGTAACATTTTTCACTGGTGCTCTGCTCCTATTGGTCGTAGCGTGATGATATATAGCCTATAGCCTTCCTCGATAAATGGGCTATCTAACACTGAAAGAATTTTTCAAATCGGACCAGTAGTTCCCGAGATTAGCGCGTTCAAACAAACAAACAAACAAACAAACAAACAAACTCTTCAGCTTTATAATATTAGTATAGATAATTCCAGGTCAAAATAAGAACTCGTAAAATAACAAGGTTTTACTTCAATTGAAATAGTTGTTTATTATCTTAAAATATATAACAAAAAAATATCAAAAACGTGTATATCCACCTTCAGCAATAATAACATCGCTAAGTCGCTGACGCATGGATTGCACTGCGTTAAAACAAAATCTGTCTCCCCTTAACGACTCCCATACATTTTCAACGTGTCTCCTAAAGTTTTCCGTACTTCTTATCGTAGTATTATCCCATAGTTGAATCATTTTACCCCCAAGTTTTCTATTGGGTTTAAGTCAGGACTACGTGCAGGAAAAATTATTCGTTCCAAATCTCTTGTTTCATTTAAATAATTTGATACTACCCTGGAATTATGAACAGAACTGTTGTCCTGTATGAAACGGATTCTTTCGTTTGGATAAAATACTCGGGCCGTGGGCAACAAAACATCATTAAGGATATCTTTATATCTTTGGCCATTAAGTCTGCCGCCAACCTCGACACTAATTCTCCCGGACCGCTTTGGGACATCCAACCCCAGAATCCGAGTGTGATACGTCCACTCCTGTTACCAGGTAACACATTTCTTTCTTCGTATCTGGTGTTGTTTAACCTCCATAAAGATAGACGACCACGAGCAGTAGAACAAAATACTTTTTCGTCTACAAAAACGACATTTTCAAAATTAAAATCTAAATAACGTCGTGCGAACTCTAATCTTTGTGCTTTGTGCCTCGGCGTAAGTGCAGGTTTCTTGGCGGGTATTCTATTATGTAAACCTTTCTCGTGTAATCGTCTCCTTATTGTGGTCTGTGATACTTGAAATTCAAATGCCAAATTACGCGTGTTTAAAAAACGATCGCTTCGAGCTTTCTGCACTATTCGCGTATCTTGATCAGTGTTTGTCCGGCGTGGACGCCCAGTTGTTACATGGTAACGGAGAATACCCTCTGTATTCCATCTATCCGTCCATCGATAAACTGTGTTCCTCTGTAAGAAAGAAACTGAATTATTATAACATGAAAGAATTTATGCAGTACAAAATACAAAAAAATAAAATAACATACAATATAAAGAGAAGTCAACTTACGGATATTCCAAGTTCGTTCGCAATGTCTGTTACAGAAACACCTTCTTGTTGCAAGTGAATGATTTTGTGTTTCATTCCATCATTAATTCGAAATGAGGCCATGTTTTTCCAATTAAATTGTAATAATTACTTTATTATATTAATTTATTTGCATTTATATGAATGACACATGACATTGATATGTAAACAATGATGTACATTATCTATGAAATCTTTCGAGTATTTATGCAAATTAGTATTAATTACTCTTTGATATCTAACGCGAATTATAAATCATGAAAATATGATAAAATTGAGGATAGAATAAACAAAACACATGCCAATGACGTCACGTTCATAATGAAAGGAACAACCAATGCTTTATCTCATTCATTTTGTTTTTAAATTTCAAAAGGTACCTTAAATATTCAACGATAGAGTTCATTTTCATGTAGTGTTCCATATTTTTGAATACTTTGGATGCTTAGAAACCATTGGCGCCGTGTTTGTTACTATGATTATGGCACTTTGAACGAACTCATATATTTGACGATGTCCATGTTCCGATATCATTGTGCAAGATGAATGACTTACATAATTAGATGACTTTGGTTGTATTATTATTATTGATCACTTTAGGAGTCCCTTTATAACTGGATATGTTATCTGTCACTTTATATAAGAAGCTGACTGTACAACTTCAAAACTTATAGCGCTGCGCTGACCAATCTACAGTCTACCTGTACTCTAAGCTACATATTTTCGCGCATCCACGTGTATTTGTGTACACGCATAACAAAATTACTACAAACCACAAATTAATACATCACACACAAAAAAATCTCTACAGCCATTACGTCAAAGGAATTCCCGTTTGTCACGGAAACACCCGAGTGCTCCCGATCATTTAAACGCACGATTATGTAGAATTGGCAACGTCCGAAATACGTAGACGTCTACGTCACGTGAAAGCTGGCAACGTCTTGACATTTCCAATTGAATTATACTCGATTGTTTAGTGAGATCCCTTGGGTAATGTTAGCGTTGTTCGGTGGGATACGGGAAGTATTAATGGGTAGACTTGCGATTGCGTTTAGTCGTATGCGCTTTGCGATTTGCGTTTTCGAACTGATAAAGTTCTGAGTTTAGTTCTTGCGTTAAGAATTAAGAAAAACTTGTGATAAATTGCGTAGACAGTTGGTTTTTGCATCTAACGCGAGTTATCTTTCAGCTTGATACTTACGTGCAACAAATTTTAGTGTATTTCGCAAATTGTCGTTTGGATATGGTTGTGCTTCTTGTACAAGCAAAACCAAAGATCATTTTTGACTGTAAAAGTTTTCTTTATTGTGTCAATGCAAACAAAAGATTATTTATTAGTGCGGATGTTTTCTTTGTGTCAATACATTAAATACTATATACTAAGTGTTGTTAAAGACACATAACAATAACACAACCCATAATTTGATGTACAAAAGAGTACGAGAATCTTGAATCTGAAACTAAATTTTAGACACAATAAACTCGTTTATTTATTTATAACAATTAAAATACTTTAAACACAGAGCATAAATGTTGCAATAAAATCCATCATTTGAGTTGAGTTGGAAAGCTTATCGTGCATTGAATAGGAGGTTTTATTCACTCGCTTGGATGCAGGCCAATGACAACGATTTTGAAATATTACTAACAATATATAATATTGCATCCGTCGGCGCTACAATTTGTACATTTATTATATTAAATTTACAACTCGTATTTAATTATAATAATTATGTTATTTTAGATTTGTTTGATTTCGATATTTATAATGTTAAATTGATCTCCGTTTTGGTAATGTGTATCGCTTTATCGCCAATGCTGTGCAAGTCACTAGTTCCCAAAAAGCGAATGTCAGACAGGCAGATGGTGGAAAAATATCAGTCAAAATACTTTTACAGCTTTTGATTTTGAAAAAAAGTATAGAGCGCGATAAAGAAAAGAAAAAAAAGTAACTTATTTAATTACAAGATTTTAAATATTGACAGTGTATGTAGCCAAATTAACAAGGTAGCCATAATACCAAGTTCTGGAGTCCATTCCCAATAGGAGGAGAAGCAATGTCTTTAGGAAACCTGATAACACATATGGTCTGATGTAAACTACATCTACTTTAATCTTTTCTTAGCATATTGTACTTATCCTCTAACGAGTACTAATATATTTATTGGCGTATTTGACAAAACCAATTAATTTACAGGCAAAACTTAAAAAGACATAAAAATGAGTTAACTGTACTATTAACAGCAACAAATACATAATTCTACCTAAAATCCCCAAGGGTAAGTAGTTACATAACAACAATATCAAGAAATGAAACAAAGGTGACATAAATCGTAGCGGCGAAGTGAAAATATGTCAGTGTATTTTAGTTTAAAATAAATAAAATATGCTCTAAGTATTATTTCTTAATTATTATATTTATAAATATTCTCTATTCAATTTATTTTTAGTCATATTAAGCACTATTTACAAACAGGAGAGTGCTATAGTTTGTATTGTTATATTTGGCCAAACTAATTAATTCAAAAAAGTCGTACAATAGATATAAAAATGGCTACATTTAGTTGACTACTAATAGCAACAGATACATAATTCAGCCTAAAATCCCCAAGGGTAAGTAGTTACATAACAATATCAAGAAATGAAACAAAGGTGACATAAATCGTAGCGGCGAAGTAAATACGTCGGTGTATTTTAGTTTAAAATAAATAAAATATGCTCTATTATTTCCTAATTATTATATTTATAAATATTCTCTATTCAATTTATTTTTAGTCATATAAAGCACTATTTACAAACAGGAGGGTGCTATAGTTTGTATTGTTATATTTGGCCAAACTAATTAATTCAAAAAAGTCGTACAATAGATATAAAAATGGCTACATTTAGTTGACTACTAATAGCAACAGATACTTCATATTCAGATAATTCAGCCTAAAATCCCCGAGGGTAAGATGTTACATAACAATAATATCAAGAAATGAAACAAAGGTGACATAAATCGTAGCGGCGAAGTGAATACGTCGGTGTATTTTAGTTTCTGGGCCAGTTGTCTGTCGGAACAGATGGTTTGGCTATTTTAAACTATCCTTTGAGACGATTTATTTGGAGAATCCAGTTCTTTATTTGTTTCTACGTGACGATTTGTTGAAAAATTGTGAAATTTTGCTATTCGTTTTTCTTATTTATGAGGAGAAACATTTGTTTTAAGGTGCTGTGTGTAATTGTATCTAGTAATTACTAATGCGAAAGTCTGTGAGAACTGATGCATGCGTGAATTTGTTACTCTCTCACGTTAAAACTACGGGACGAATTTTAATGAAAATTTTGTACACATATAGTTTATAAGCCGAATTAATACATAAACGATAGACATATCTCTATTCCCGGAAATCGTTTCACGGGGGAAAATCCCGGACAAAAGCTATTTCTCCTATTTCATATAGTTCTATAGTCATAGTTTCTTCAAGGATTTTCAGGATAAGACAAAGCCCAAGCTTGAAGTAACGGTATTGTATACACGTAGATAATCTTAAGAGGATAAGTGAATAGGATTAGCAACAATGTCGAGAATTCACAAACGCTTTAGTTTCAAACAATTAATTTAGAACTTCATGTTATATTCATACTGTATCACACACAAGTCGTATTCAGGGCTGGATTAAAACGGATGACAAGTCTAGAACCTTCTGGAGGCTTTAAAAGATCTCTTCGTAACGCCACATAACCTAACCATGTTTAAGTTTTGTTTATCTTTTGAGTAACTAACAATAACAACGGAATAGAATCTAAACAGAAGAAAATACGAACATTGTTAAACACCAACAGATTAGTAAACTAATTATTGTTGTAGTGCCATAATAAAAAAAAACCTCAATGTCTGCAGATACTACCATGAGTCGGCGCTCCCTCTTGGTTTATAGAAAGTCAAAATCATATCATCACAGTTTTTGTAGGTAAATAAAGTCCCGGACCCGCATTTGGTGGTGGGTTCAAGGTCTTATCCTTTCCTCATTCCGGGAGGGAGAAGACCCTTCCTAGCAATATGACAGAAGGAACTCAAAAAAATCATTCAGGGAAGAAAATAGCGAACTTGCGGCCACGGCAAGTGTAACCAATACCGAAGCAATTTAGTTAATTTTTGTGGGAAAGAAAACAGCTAAAAGCGCAAAATAAACCTTTTTATATAAAGCAAACGTTACTAAAGCGTTGTACACAACGGAGGAAGCGGTTATCATACACAGCATTCAACGCACGGCTTACCGGATTACGTAATACATTAAAATTCTACATTTTACTTTTCATTATTGCGCGCGGACGTGCAGAAAATCAAGTTGTGGTTGAACTCGACTGTACTTTATACTGCTTATGTTAGAAATAAAGAGTTTAATGTTTGGTTCAAAACTACGGGATTCTGTTGTTTAGTACATTTTTATGGACATGTTTTGGACAAGATCAGATGCATTAAAATGTACAATAGTTATAGGTGCTAAGTGGTCGAGTCAACCACACTTAAGCTGTCTTAAGACTTTTGACATACCTTTACGATTGCTATCTTTACTGATAACAGCCAGGGTCGACTATTAATGTTCCTCAGTCTTCGCGCTAAAGCGCAACCCTCTAATGGTAAACCAACACGTGAGAACAAATGGGTTTAAGCGCTTGAATATCATTACACACTTAAAATAAGATACGAGATGAAAATTTACTTCTCTTTTTCCCGGAGTCTGCCCTAGTCCTTGCTATTTATTAAAATAATGTGAAAATAGCAACATGTACTTTCTCTTTCCACTCCAAATTTATCTTTAAACCTTCTGCAAGAACTATTTCATTTAAACTCGTATTAATACTAGTGTCTCCACATGGACAGCAGTCATAAATATGATACTTTGACACACATACATAAATTACCACAGCGATATAATACAATGTTGCACTTTGAATGTGCACTTTGTGTGTTTTACTAGGTAATTAGTAAACCTAAAATTAGACGAGGACTTTTTGTAGACAAAAGTAACCGTTAACGAATAAAGTATTACAATTGCATTTTCAATTTAATTCAATCCAAGGGCTCAGCAGTGGGAAACAGACTATAGGTTGTTTAAGAAAATGCACCTTTACCTGCACCCTGCTTTGATTTATCAACAACTTTTTTAGAAAACGATATTCCACTAGTCCAAAGTAGTCCTGAAGGTGAACAGTCCAACCAGGGCCTATAAGTCTTTTTTTTTGTAATCCTAAATTCTCAAATCTAACTAAGACTGTCTGAAATATTGAAAATTATCTACATGTCCCTAACAGAAATCGTTAAAACAATATAAGCTAGCGATACGGTTCTTTGGAAAAAAGGCGTGTTTGTACGTATATTTATTTACAGATACGGCTATAACCGGCATCCGATATTCAATATCCAGAAGACTCATGTCCAAACAGGTGCAGAATCATCTCATGCGCAGTCTAAACAGATCAACGTAATCGCTTTAACTTTACATGAATTAACAGGGTTTTGTATCAAAACATCCCTGTTTCGTTCACAAATACGATTACTTATTGTATAATCCCTACTAATGTTAGAAATGTGAATTTTGTTCGTCTGTGTGTTAGAACTTTACGACTAAATGGATGAACTGATTTTAGTGCAATTTTGTAGAAGATATCTTGAATCCTGAGGATGACCCAGGCCCTTATTCTTACTGAAAAATCCTTGCAAGCGGCACCGCGGAACGTTAGTATTTCAGAAGAGAAGTTTAGCCCGCCTTTTTAGTATTTTTAGCTTATGATTTTTCGCAAGATATATCATTTCGAAATTGCACCAAAATCGGTTCAGCGGTTTCGGCGAAAGCAAAACAAACATACGTCATTACGTCTATTACATTTACTGAGTAGAGCGTCTTATTACTTTAAAGGAAAAACACGTTAATATTATTAGAACCGTGTGAAATATTTGATTTTGTTATTAAAAGCCTTCGTAATTACCTTGATAAAGTGTTATTGGCTTTTTGCGGCGGAATTTCTAGGAAACTGCTGAGTCTCAAGTGGCTCGATACATTATGTATGGGTACAGGGTGTTGCTATTTATACACAAGTCATCTTGCCTATAATTAGTTCCGTGTAATAGGAAGTAGACTATTGCCTTTCTATAGCAATCTTGATAATAAACTTTGATGGTAACACATAATGTTGTATTTTTAAAGTGTACCTAAATATTGCTTGATTTGACTTCGATAGAATCTTGAAGATCTGAAATAGCATTAATACCTACTTTCTAAATTAATTGTAATTAGATATATATTAAGTGCGTCTTTATGATTCCAAGGAAAAAGGCAATAAATTTATTTATGTATTTTATGAACATTTCCTATTATTATGTTCAGATTTATAATAGACAAGTAAAAGCAAAGAAGAAACAGTATTTGATATATTTCCTCACGTAACAATCACACTGTTATAGTGGATTAATTGTTGAACCAAAACAGATCATATCTATACTAATATTATATATACTTATATTATAAAGCTGAAGGAATGGTTTGTTTATTAGTTTGTTTGTTTGAACGCGCTTATCTCAGTAACTACTGGTCCGATTAAAAAAAATCTTTCGTTTTCTTCGTTAGATAGCCCATTTATCGAGGAAGGCAATAAGGCTATATCATCACGCTACGACCAATAGGATCGAAGTATCAGTAAAAAATGTTACAAAAGAGGGGAAAATTATGACACTTTCTCTCTTAAGTGACGCAAGCGAAGTCGCGCGGGTCAGTTAGTCATAGATATGAACAGACATTTATGCATTCTAATACTACCTTGTTTCCGACAATTAGCAATCAAATACATACTCTAAGACAACACAGACAGCTATACTCCTCTAACCAAATGCAGTCTAAATTTACACCCCCAAAGCCTCTAAACTGAACGAGGAAGTAGAGACGTCATCCATTAACGCTCTATTAAGACAGTTAATAGATAATGGTAGGTACAAGAAGGCGTTGTATGTGTCACGAACTGAATTAGTATGTGAATAAAATATGAACTGATGCCATTGGGTACAATTAATGTTAGTGGCAATAATTATGTTGAGCGTGGGAATTGTATTTCATGGGTGTGAATTGTGGTATTTTCAATGCCATAGTAATTTACGACAGCTGTTTCCAGGATGAAGTCTTCCTCTGAAAGAAGATGTTTATAGTTTTTTTGTTTTGTAGGTCTTGTTTTTATGAACCAGTGCATAAATAAAAAGGCGTTCAAAGAATTTTCAAATGTTTATCATTCAAAAGCAAATGTTATTGAATAATGTAAGGCCAATTTATCGACAAACAACTTTCGGGAATCACTTAAACTACCCTTTCTAACAGTTAAACATCATACAAAAATTATCCGTCAGTAAGGTAAACATGATCCATTCCCTTATTTAGAAAAGCATTTCTATGGTCATGAGTTGAAAGATAAACTTGCAGGAAATAGTTTTTACAATATTCAATGCGGAAGTGACCGTATCGAACCTACACTACACTACAATCTCCAGAGATTAATCGACTAGCCAGCGCCAATTAATCTAATTTCCCACCCATGTCAAAATTACCATAGCTTAATAACTTTTAATTCAAAAACATAATATCAAAATTAGCGAACTGTAGACTGATCGATCAAAATACATACCAGTCCCTGAACTAATTCGAACTGACATGTCACCACCCTACGGTACACGGCTCTGTAACATTGTTAGACAAACGTACACACGCAATTTTAGTCGCTAACGCGTTTGAGACAGGGACGAAACTCGTGTGAATGTTTTGGGCTGTATGCGGGTAGTCGTGAGGTAGGTTGTATACATAGAGATGTAGGTAATGCATCAAACATTAAATAGTCCGATGGGATGTGTCTGCAGCGTTCGATTGATAATATGTTTGCTCGATATTTCGGTTTAATATGTAGTGATATGGAGGTAATGATTGATAGTATCGAGTTTTGAATCTGCTTATTATCAAGTTACATTGAAAAAGAGCAACTAAGTATGTGAAAAGCTGTGTAACTAAAAAAAATTACTGAGAGTTATTACAGTTATTACAGAGAGTTATATACCAGTGCTCCCTCAGAATATAAAAATTATGAACAAGTTGGTACAATCCGTTGTTTAATAAGTAATTGCGTTCTTCTTAAAATTTTCAATCAGATCACGGACAACAAAAGTACCGTCATACCATGAATAGTACCCGTGAATAAATACCGAATAATTGCAAAAAAATAAGTATAGATCATAATTAGGCGTTAAACTGCTCTAATACACAAAACTAATCCCTATCACCACGACTAATTACCCTGTCAGCATCTAAAAACATCCAAAAAGTGTTAGTTTCCGTATCTAAAACAATTACAGCAGTCACGCGACGAAATACAAAGGAAAACATCAAACAAATTGTTGTTGAAACTGTTGAAGGTGCATGCAGTTTTCTTTTACGATGTGAACACAATTTTTAGTTGCAATAAAACACATGAGCCGTCGTAAAGTTTCAGTTTGAAAAATTGCAAAATATTGTACTAGAACTTTTGTTATGGTTACTGTTTGGATGACACGAAGGTACAGTGTTGTCTGTAGGTGACAGTGTATCGGTGGAGTAGTTTCAAAACGTGTCGGTAGTAGATTATTTTTAAAACTTTTCTATTGCTGGAAAATTAGTTGAGACTTTTTAGTTTTGTAGCAGTTGCTATATCTAAGCGTAAACATTAATGCCATCAAAAACATTCTGTAAAAACCTCAAGTCTCGCCGTAAAAAGTTGTGAGATCTATATTATAATACCAAGTCGATTAATCTATTTAGTCTCTACTTAAAGAACCTTCTGTCTTAAGTTATTACGTATGTTATTATCATGCCAATTTAAAAAAAATACCTCTAAAACAAATAGACCGACCTGGCCATCGCATGATTTGATTATTAGTATGTATCACACTACACAGCACGACGAGAAGTTAATGCTCCTGAAATGTTAATGGCGAATTTGTGTTTTCTTGCGATGACCAAGTCGATCTATTTGTTTTAAAGGTATTTTTTTTAAAATTGGCATGATAATAACATACGTAATAACTTAAGACAGAAGGTTCTTTAAGTAGAGACTAAATAGATTAATCGACTTGGTATTATAATATAGATCTCACAACTTTTTACGGCGAGACTTGAGGTTTTTACAGAATGTTTTTGATGGCATCTCACTTCTTTTTGTAGAGCGAATAGAGCAAACATAAGTCCAATTTGTATGGAAAGCCGTATTTTTTTCATAATTCAACATATTTTCCTATGGGAATGTTGTTCAGTTTCATGGGCTAAACACCCTTACCCACCCTATACCCCCTCCCGTTATGTCTCATATAGTAGATACATATTTACACCTATTTATTTTATTTTCTACAGAAATAATAATTTAATTCATTAACTGCAAATGTAACCTTGTAATCTTATACATTTATATGGGATTACAAAGTTATTGTTGCAGTTAGTGTATTTAGAAAACTTGACCGAAATTAGAAAATATTGAATTTTTCCCATGATTGAGACACTAAACCCTATTTGTATTCTAAATTTTAAGCTTCTAAGTCTGCTAGAAGTACCTTAGACTTTTGATGATCGGTGAGTCAGTGAGTCAGTGAATCAGTGAGTGACAAAATTCAAAATTTTAACAAGTTGTCATTCTTAAACTACTGGTTCAAATTGACTGAAATTTTAAATATACCGTGTTTATACAATGACTGACTAGTTGCTGAAAATCCAGGCTTCTTGTTTTATCCACAACGAAATTATAGGGGTGTCAAAAATAGCCCGAATTGCTTCGAGAAAAGGATGTTACGGCCGTGCCTCTTTTTTTTTGCTCGACTTGCGGGGGCACTTCCGTGCCCCCAGAAACGCGTCTTGTGCTGAGTCAGATCAAATCCTATGCATCATCATAGTTTAAAAATTCACCTTAACATAAAGAAAACTTACAGGTAGGTAACTCTGTTTGTTAAAGGTAAGGTCAAAATCATTACAATTTAAAATCAAAACTTACTCAATTTAATAGTTCAATAACAAGTTTCCCGATAAATTTATTTAGAATATAATGAAGAACATTCCTTTTGAGTTTAACCCGTCTACACGTGTTACTCTTAACACGTGGAAATTAAAGACCTTCGGAGATTAATAAACTAGCAACTAACTTACAGTTTAAATTTCACCCTTGAGTTTCACAATCAATAGGAAACTAAAAGATTACTCAAATAAATAAAGCTGAATATATTTTTAAACGGACTCATCTGATTTTAATTGTTACGTATTCATTTGCGTATGCTAAATACAGCTCTCGAAAGAATGCTAAGTAAACCTGTCAATTGGTAGCATAGAGGACTTCAGACATAAGACCTTTCCATTCCTGGAGAAGACCCTCTACCAGCACTAGAAAAGTAATGCATTCACTTCAATTTCACACACCTGCCTATCAACACTTATCAGTAAAAACTTATTTGAACTCAAATATATTATTAAAAAAGGGAGGTTTCAGGCGATTTAGTACGACTCTAGTAAGTACGTATAAGAATAAAATTGACACTCTAAAAGCAAGTAAAAGTGGGAGTCACAACTAGTACTAACAACAAGGGCATAGTGCCATATAATAATAATAAGAGCCACCCAAATTATGTAACGTGACAATGTATTATACGATAATAGGCGAGGTTTATAGTCGTCACTAAAGTTATAGTTATGCATTAAGGAAATGTGGACGGTGTACAGGGTGTTCTAATTGTATCACTTCCTCTAAAACTATTATATACAGGCATAATGTTTTGGAGTTAACAGATATTATACTCGAAATAGCTATATCCTTTTTTGTCCCTTTACACTATATACTAATATTATAAAATTGTAGAGTTTGTTTGTTTATTGGTCTGTTTGGTTGAACGCGCTAATCAGAAACCACTGGTGGGAATTTAAAAAATATTTTACTGTTAGATAGCGTATTTATTGAGGAAGGCGATAGGCTAAATCACATTACGCTACGACCATTAATAGCGGAGTAGCAACGAAAATGATACAAAAACGGGGAAAATTATGACTCATTTTCCCTTATATGACGCAAGCGAATTTGCACCGGTCACCATTTATGTAGATATGTTGCAAATATATGCTTTAGCATACACTATTTTCTTGTTCTTAGTAAAAGCACAAAACTAAACTTAAATATTATATTAAATTGGGTAGCATTCATTAACGCTAATTCACAAATGATGTAAATTAGATAAAATATTGGATCAACCAACCCACCTCAAAAACGAAAGAAAACTCGAAAAACCACTAAAATTAAACCATTATTAAAAAGTTCCACAAACGGCTTTACTCTCAATAAATACTGTCAGTCAGTGGTTTGATCAACACGTTTGACTGACGTGGCAATTTGCAAACACCCAGTGAGTGACGTCACGAAAGCTTTGTCGATGTTGCCCGAGTGTGTTTTGTTTCTGACAAGTTGTACATTTGAAAAGTATTATGGATATTGTTTTGTAAATTGTAAAACATTGCCATTATTTTGTAAAAATCTTTGTTAAGAGTTTCACTATCGAACAACAGTACAAGTTAGGATTATGATCTGTCTTGCGTGCCATGTCGATTACTTAATATTTATTTATTTACAACTTACAACTATGATTACAGGTAAATCCAATTCGAAAATAAATTAAAAAAATAAACAAATTAATATTGTTTATTGTGATTCTATTTAAGGTAAGCAAATTATGGTATAGTCGCTGAAATATTTGTAATAGTCGATACTTAGCCGAAGTGACTTCAAGTAAGTCAATAACATTAAATATGGCCTGCTAAGCCAAAACAGTAAACATCAACTAGAGGAAAAGATCTAAAAATACGCAGACTATTTAGCAAAATACATGACTTCAGTGTCATCAGCAAAAAACATTGCCATTTATAGTGACGTTTCTAAAACACATTTCAATGAAGCAAAAATAATTCTGGTCTGAAAATACTTCCCTGTGGAACACCAAGTATGTAAGAATTCAATTCTAAGTCGTCTTAAAGGATGCATCATCATTTTTCTACGAACCAACTTACAAAGCTTACAAGCTAGGAATTCTCGGAACGTTTGCCATAGAATTTTCAAGTTGCATAATAAATAGCCTTCATTTATTTCTGTATGAAACATGATGTAATGCTTCAGAGAAACCTAGAAATAAAAAAATTGTTTTATTTGTTGGACGAATATCGTAAAATGAAAGGAATAGTTGCACTAAGTTCGGAAACCAGACAAAATTGTTTGACGTCTTCGACAGTATCAAGGCGCATAAAGTCTTAAGCAGTCATAATTCGCAAATATTTTGGACAAAAAAACAGCAAAAATCAAAATGTATTTTTAAGCTTATCTTCGACTGTACCACATCAACCACAACTTTTATTTTTCCTTCCTCAATTTTATCCCTCGAAAATTTAAAGAGAAATCAGCAAAATCTTTTGGGATGCCGTTACGAAATCTATTTTTCAGTACGAAAGGCGCCTTTGGCCTCTTTAGCAAACTTACACGGCCAATAACACTTACTTTCACGTATTATTACACTCTTGCCAACAAAAAGTGTATGTTTCTCATTTACAAAGAAAATGATGTGCCTCTATTTCGGGCGAGGATCGGTAAGGGAACACACACACACAATACTTTTATTCAAGTAATTTACTAGGTTTAAAGTATAATTGGGCACAGGTTTTCATCTAGAATGAGAAAGAGTTCAGAGCCTTGAGAATATCACGATGACACACTGGGAATTTAATATTCTTAACAATATTTTAAATGTCGGCGATGTGTTCAAAAAGGGTAAGAAATGACAAGAGGCTAGGGAAGTTTGTAAGAATCGTACCAAGTGGCGTTCCTTCGTCTCTACCTTCCCCTAGTGGGAAAAAGGCGTGATATTATGCAAATGTTACCCCATCTAGATTTTTTTATGTACCTATACTTTGTCCACTTTACGCTTTAAAAATTCGTATATCCTTCTTAGATTCCTGTTTTTTTTACAATTTGCATGCGAAAAGAATGTTTAAACATATAGCTATCAGAAACAATCCCTTTATCCAAACCAATACCAAAACGTGCAATTTTGATTCCGCATTTAATCGACAAAACGCGATGCAAGATCGACTCAACCGCTAACCCGTGCAATTTCGATACTACGAATGCCAAAATACGATACTGGATTGAATCGCAAAATCGCCGATACTGCAATGATCTTTTGTACAATAGTCTTTACGTTAAAGAAAATAACGAAACCGACCTGTAACCATTTTATTTTGCTATAAATGTTCGCGAATGGAGCGAAGGAAGTGAAGGGGTCGAATTAATTTTGTGTTTAGCTATCTTGAAGGTGAATGGAATAGGAAACTGATTTTAGGTAAAAATAGTTTAGATGGCATAGAGTAGAGAACTGTCAATTACAATTATTTAAATCATCATATTAATAAGCTTTTGAGAAACTTAAAACCTGTACACTTAGCAGAAATATAATGACATCAAAAATTGCCTCTTTAAAAATCTCAAATGATTTATTTATTGAGGTCAAGTAGTACTATATTTGACCATCATAAGTTCAGATATTTATGATGTTAGGTGAATTTACCGACAATTCGGAAGGTAGAATGGAAAAGCGGACATGACCGTTATCCACATACTGCACCTATTTCAAGAACATAAAGAAGCTTATTAGGAGACTACAATCAAGCATAAATATACAAAAAAATGCTTATATACCCGTTCTACCACCATATTATCGTTTCTTTCCTGTTTCACGACACCTAATCTAAAACAAAATTACCTTTAAACATCCATCCATCTCCATACTAAAGACAATGCAATTTGCAATAAAAATACTATAAATTTTACGACATACACGTTAACACGGCTAGGCGTAGAATTTCTGCCAACATTTTGTCCAAAGCTGTTTTGAATAGACTTATCAAGCTCGAAGCTCGTCTCGCTTCTACGTGTTTACGTTCATAGCGAACGCGATTTTAATGGCGTCTAAAGAGGTCTACTATTGTATGAGAATCGAGAATTTGTGTAAACTTTAAAGATAGTCTTTTGAAAGCTGTTAGGATTCCATTTAGTTTGAGTATTTAAACAGGCTGTTTTCATATTTTCATTTACACTGGCAGCGACGCACTAAAACAACGTAAGCTGTCTGTTTATTAACTAAACACTAGTTAAACGAAATCAGTTTTTCTGATATATGTACGTATCTGGAATCAGATGTTGTTACTAGAACCTACTCACTGAGTTGTCACTATCTTTATTATTATTATAGACTACAAAATAATCAAATCTTCAAAATGAAATAATTTTTTGTCTCGGGCTCTAAAAAAACCTTTGTAAAGCATTGTACCCACTGTGGCAGCTAACAAATTGCTACGAAATTTCACATCTTAGGACGTCGTCGTCAATAATATAGAAACATCCTCGTGGCAGTTTTCTCAGGAAATCTCTTGAATTGATGTTCTACGTGGCTTTACCACTAACGAGTTCCGGGAGAACTAATACTGCAAATATGTACTATTTTTATTTTTCAAACAAGCTACCTGGCATGTTGCATGTGAAGATATAGAGAAAATCTTTTTAATCTTTTTAATTTATTAAATAACGTAATATTTCTCTGATATTTTAAAGCCCTTACAATGAGCATTAACTTATTGTGCCAGAAAAACTTTTAATCGTGAGAACTCGTAACATACATACAAACAACGGACACACAGTACAATTAAACGTAACATAACTTTTGGTGCATGACACAGGAAACCAAGAAAACAAAATCTACTCCTTTTTAAATATTCAATCATAAGTTTAAAATCAATTCCAAAAGTCAACTTAAATTTCTTCTAACTAATGATATACGAGCGCAGCCGCGCGGATTTACTAGTTAGTTATACATATTATGTAAATGTAAAACTGAATACCAAACATAAAATCAAATCAAATGATAGAAAAATTTAATCCCTTCAAAATGGAAACTGAAATCGGATTTTTTGTCGAACACCGATTGAGGAATCAGGTCAGGAATTCTGAGAATTTAATTTACGAATAGAATCATTGAGTACTGTAATACCTTTAGGAGTAATTTAAAAAATGTATGGGTATTACTGCTTGAAACTTTCCTCTCTCTATAAACCTTAGTAGTACAAGCAAGATAGCTTAGTTTATCTTGTATGCGTGTCGATCCGAAAACCATTATAATCTATTGTTAAGACCGATATAGCTAAGCTATATTAGCGTAAGCATCGCACTCCAATTTGGAAGGCATTAGCGTCTTTGATGTCAATATACATATATTATTATGAGTACAGTAGCGCAATTCTCTACAGTCTGTACCGTAAAGCAAAGAGAGATTGACATTTAAAATGTGCCGCCAAAATAGTTATTACGGAACCCGGTTGAGGCGCTGATCAGATTTTAGTGCAAAATTTCTCGATAGCTAGCCGGTTGTCGGTAGTCGATTGTAGTTGAGAATCGAGCTGGGAGAAGCGCAAATTATATGATTTTTAAATCACTTCTCTGGTACATAAACAACGGAAGAAGAGATGAAGACCTCTTGAACTTCAAATCCATAACTTGTGATAAAAAAAAATCCTACAACAGTCTCTATAAATAAATCTTAATTAATAAGAACAAACGAAAATTTTAACGGCAGCACTGTATGAAATGCCTTCGAACAAATCTGTCCATCTTTAATAAAACGTCGTTCATACATCCATATTTCAATCTCCCTCACTCCTGTCAAAATTCTGCAACGTCGTCGACTTATTAAAAGGAGTGTCGCCGCGTTAATAAGCCTCCGCGCGAAAGCCTTATATTAAAACATGTAAAGAGAAAGTGATTTATGCGTGAAAATTTTTGAAATGAGGAAAATGGGACGCTTTTTGACGCGTATACATCTAAAAGTTGAGAACAGGGTGACGGGTGAGGGTAAACATTGAAAACATTATGATACATTAGTATGGCATTATGAGTTTGTTTTCCTCAATGATTACAATGACTTGGGAGGCATTATGTTTTTTTATATGCTGCGGTATGTTCAATTCGGATTATCATCACGATTGCGTTACATCTACAATGAAGATTAAAATGTGTTCTATTTATAGAACCTTTACTTTTATTTTCGTTAAATATGTATTTTATGCTATTTCATATTATAAGTCCTTGTCCCTGGCAATGAGACAAACTAGTTCAAATACCTCTAATCTACAGAAATAATTACAAAAACCTTAAAATAGAACAATCAGAAAATAATCCCGAGACATGAAGATTGTTAAGTCAACTCAAGTAATAATTTATTTTGATGTTAAGAAATTGTTCAGCAACTCAACAAAACCTATACAAATCTACTTCACTAACTATTCAAAGAGGAAAGTTGTCGACTCACCCGCTCTGCTCAACTTCCGAATAAGATAAAATTATAGGCTCGTTAAGGCTATTAACTCGACAATTTAACGTTACACTGTATACAGCAATCTTCCTTTAAAGTATGCTGTAATTTTACAAGTAGCTTTTAATCCAGCGGCGGTTGGAAACTGATTATTCATGATATTCAAAGTCCTGTTTGCAGAGCAGCCAAACACCGTCTTTGCTAGTACCTAAAGTTGCCTCAACTCCTTCGTTGTAAAGGACACTATATCTATATAGTTTGTAGCTAAAGGATCGCTATCATCGCTCAAAGGGTTTCCATTTGAAAGATCACAGACCGTTATTTTTTATTTGTAGTAACGTCCACAACTCTTTTTCCAGCGCACGATCAAAAGTAAAAAGGTTGAACGATAAATTGTTATGATGAACACGACAATTGAATACAACCATGTATTTTATTTATTTATGATTTGTGTTGTCAATTCTGTTGTCTTCCCCTAACTCGTAAACTTAAAGTTCACAAAACAAAAACAATAACATTCATATCCAATTGCAAGCGTCATCTCGGCACTTAGAAAGGCATTTGACACGAACAATAAACACTTTTACTGCGCATTTCATGGCCAATAAATTATCATTTCCACGACAACATAAATTACTAAACACAGCGTTGTAAAGGACACGTTTGATATTTGTTTTAAACATAAATGTAAAAGTAGATTTTCGTCTGCGTTGGTATCACCCAGGGGCCTATTTTAGATCCTTTAATTAACAAATATATTTTTGTTTGAATTAAAACTTCTCGCCTATTCATTATTATGATTTTAATTTTAAAATTTTATTGCCAACATGTTTCATAAAATGAATGCCTATTTTATTTCACGTTTCCACACTTAGAATGCATCGCACGATATTCTGGATTAATCACTTTAATTCACTTACAACCTCTACGTCTTCAAATGAGTCTACCTTCAGTATTCCGTCGTACAATTTTTCTGTACGTCTGTCATTGGCACGTAATTTACATATTTGAATCTTAATCTAGATCTCAACCGCAGCTTTACCAGAACAATTGAGCTCCGAAATTTCATCAACTTTGTCTACAACGATTTCATTCTATTTCATCTCTATTATATCTACCTTAATCTTGAAAATTAATCTACCAAACATATTTGAGACAGTCTTAACGCAGTTCCACAATTAAACAAGAAAATAGCCTTCGGTGAGAAAATTGCGTACGAAAAACAGCTTACGGCGAGATATTAATTTCAAGCGGAAAATTTTAACTGTTCATTATGTACCAGGTTTAACTCAATTTTAGTCTCGCTAAGGGATTCTGCACATCGCTACCGTAACGATTTAAGCTGCTGTTTAGATAACAAAATCGTCACTGTAATATTTTATTGACCATACCATCAGAGATAAGAGGACTCAGAACGGCTAAAAACGTCTTGAGCTAAACTTGGTTTATAATCCTTCTTTACGAATTTAACAATCAATTCTATAAAAATATTGCAATATATTTTTCATGTTCTTGAAGCGCGACTAAATAAATTCCTGTACACCATTTAGTTCCAAGCACTCCTAAGTGTCATATCCCAGACTGGTAATAACAAAACAAAGTACGTACACAGTCGTTGACAGACATCTGTACGACAGACAGTCTCGTTATTTAGTTAACGTGCAGACAAATTATCACAAAGGGACAGTCTTAATAGTCTAAAGACTCATGTTCCTAGACAATTACATTTAGCTGGAGCTGTTAGTTACATAATTTGAGATTTACACAACTATTTGCTATGCAGAGAAAGAAAGTCGTAAGTCGAAGTAATGTTAAATGTTAAAACCATTTATGACCTTATGCTTCTGAAGGTGTCATTTTTATGGAGGTTGTGAGTTTATTCATTTAGAAATCAGGATATAAAGTTATTTTCGTCTCTTGGCTTTATAATATTCACTATATACATATTCAGTGTTTTGAAATTTAACAATATCTCAATAAAATATCTCTGATGGCATGATTCTGAAAACTACTAGTATTAAAAACCCTTGTACAAGATACAGTTGTACTTTTAGAAAAAAATGTTTAACCAATTCGTGTGCAAGTCCCTTTATCCAAGAAATTAAAGAGATTGAGTCAGCTTTTTAATCAAAAACATAAACCATACATCTCATTCTGCGAATAAAACGTGCTTATTAATTCTCTCACAGGTTTTCATGTCAAACGCAGAAGGGAACGTTTGAAGAAAAAAATGGAATTAGATAAAGCTTTTGTTCAGGAATCGAGGAGATAACGGTGTACACGAGTTTTAAGATAGAAACTGGAATTGAATCGCTCTTGAATTGTTTGTTGAATCGTTTTTGGATTCGTTCAAAATGGGGAAGTTTCTTGTAACTTTTTTGTAGGGAATAGTATTGTCGGCACGATAAAGCAATCTTGTTAACCCCTCCAGCTAAGCTCAAAGGCTTGAATGAGCGACTTCACGTAATATATGTAGTGCAATGGAACGCCGTTACCGTCGGATTTATTGCATTTTTCAGATACCAGTTCGTGTTTACGTATTTCTGAGTGCTTCCTAGTTGAAAGGTTCTTGAGTGGTTTAAATTTAAAAAATTGCATTGAATAAGCGTTTTAACGTTTTGCTTTCTGATATAATCTTATTGTTATAATCTAAATGAGACAAATGATGTTACATCGGCACAGAAAATTTTAGTGTAAATACATAAAAAAAATCTGCTAATTTACCACCTGATCTAGTACAACGAGCTCAATTTTAAGACTTTAAAGCATCCTGTCTCCGAATCGGTGAGTTCAAATTTAAGTTGAATGGTACAAAGGTATCGGCCGTAGTACAGACCAGATGGCTATATCATTTGGACAACCGTCTACCTACCTCTCTGTTAGGGTATACTAATATTGAGACATCTCACAGAAACAACAAACAACGAACAAATGCAACAAAGTAAAATGCAATATAAAAGCAAATAATCCTCATATCTTTTAAAAGTTCAAACGAAACGGTTTCAGCGTCATAAAAGAAAATTTAAGGGTTCATAATATTCCCCTCACGTGGCCACGGCTGGTATTAATTTCTCACAAATGCACAAGGAATGGGTATTTCTAGGGCTGGCACTCTTGTGAATATGTTGCGCTGTCACCTGCAGCTTTTTGGGCGAGTATTGACATATTATTTCAAGTGCACCAAAGATAAAAATCATACTTTTTGATACATGAATACCTTAAGAAATGGATTTTTAAAACAAAAAAAATCACTACGTTAATATGGAAGCAACCCTAGCATTTTTTATTTGACAAAGGTTTTTTGTAAAAGAACAGAAAATAGAAAAATTACCAGCTGACTTAAAAGTTATGTAATTCTCTGTTCCAATATTAGCACACGACAGCCCTAGTTAAGCTCCTATATAATAATATTTGCCCACTTCCGTACGTGCCGAAAACGCCTCATACGTTACTATTACGGTTAATGAAATAAAAATGAAAGATTATTTCTAGCAAAATTGTAGGTTAATAACGCCGAGATGATTTGTGGGTAGTAAGTGAAAATGTCTTTATACAACGACATAAATATTACGTAATGGTGTTTTGCTTTACCTCACTTCGTGCTTGCTTTATAAATCACGGCATACATACATAAAATCGTGCCTTGTCCCATAAGGGTAGGCAAAGACTAAGTAACGCCACTTGATACGATCTTAGCAAACTTTCCTTGCTTCACTCATAGTCATACATCTTGTTATAGGCCCGTCTTAATGACGGGATATTCTAATGTGTTATTACAGTTACTGTGTGACTGCATTACGTTACTGTAGTGTTTCATCAAAGACAGTTCAATAGTTTCTGAGTTAAAGAGTTAGAAATTTTCAAGAACATTCGCAGACCTTCAAATGAATAATATTAATTAGTTACTATTTAGCTCTATTACAGTTTTTTAACAAAATTAACATTTTAAGCATGTTGTATTTATGTCGACGATGCAATAAATGTTTTTTTTTATTTGACAACCCATTGCCATTGCATTTTAGTACAAAATATTTTCTTCTTAAATAATGGTTTAGTATTAAACCACGTTTTATCCATATATAAAAATCCACCATTCAAAACAGTATCTGAAAACATAAAACAACAGAAAATTCTCACACAGACAATGCGACATACTTTACGATGAACGACAATACAGTTCCATTAAGAGAGGTTGTAGCTTAATTGTTCGAAGGATTACTACTGCATGTAATGTGATTACTCTTTCAATATGTTATGTAGTGTTGGATTATTCTTGATGCTCATCAAGTAACAGGAAGAAGAAGATAAACAACGTTGTACGACACTTTAGTAGGAAGCCATGGCGTCCAATATTTATCTAGATTTTAACTTATAATTCTGTGTATGCCCAATATAAAGATGCTGTCGCAAACAGGCAACTTTTTGCTGCATATGCCTTAAGGTCAGTTATGCTTAAAAAATCTTTTTTTTGAATCTTCCGAAAGTTAAATGAAACAAAACTGAGATTGATCGAATCACTAACTCCACACAACAAAAGTGTAATGATGTCATTGTTTTGTGTTGCAAAATTTGTTTGTTATAGTGGTTAATCCTGCTTTTAACCGAGATTTAAAGCCTAACAAGACACGTTTTCCCGACGCTTTTCGGGCGTAAACTAAAATTTTCATCTCTTTTTTTGCGTTTGCGGTAAACAATTACCGATGATATTCAATACGGATTTCCACTATTTGAAATCTGCCTGTATTTGCGAGTTCAAAATCGTCACAGACTGTTCCAACAAAAACATACGGGTTGACAATACAAAACTTTTTTTGAAAAACCTCACCATTCATGTTTGCCGCTATTTTCAATAGTGACGTCATACAAAAATACGGGTATGGTTTCGTATGAAACTCTGTATTGTTATAAATCGATTTATTCGAGTCGCGTGCGTTTGTATTTACATTGGACGGTATTTCGGTTCAAATGGACACCAGATTTTCTTTGTATAGGAACGTTTGTTTGGGAGTTCTAGAAATAGTTTGTAATTGTTTTCAAATAAATTGATAACACACAATGGTCGCTCGTTTATTTTATTAACATGCTTGACATAAAATAAATTTAATTAAATTGACTGCGTCGTGTAAAAGATATTTCTTCTTCTTGCATGAATTAATTTAAGTCCTATGAGTACTAGCATTGATTTAGTACCATCAGCTAAGATATTAAGAAATTTATTGCACTCAAACCATATACATGTTGCTTAGTATCACGGAACTTAATTGCAGACATAAGACCTTCAAAACCTTTTTTAAAATAAGTCATCAAAAGTACTTGGTGAATTCCAGAAAACGTTATTTTCAATAATTGCAATCTTCATAGCAACAAGACATTACAAATGAACTAAACAAAAATCTATTTTCACAATAAAAACTTAATTCCTTCAAAACGTAAACAAAACACTGCAGACCACAAACACATCTAGCAGAAGCTGTAAAAGTACAGTAACGAACAACAACGTATAAAATTAATATTCTATGAACGACTAAAGCAACGTATAAACTTGTTTATGACTGTATCAATTGTAATTTATGCTGTGCCGGACGTTTCGCTTAGCAACGAGCTTTAGTTTTATTTTCATTGGCTATTTTGTTGAATGTTTGCTGGTATTAAATGCGTTATAGCTTAAACGAAAGAGAAGATGGGACCACCGCTAAGTGCATTCTCACTAGAAATTGCTTTTGGGTATATCATGGCTTATCGTATTGGTAAAAGTTTTTCTAGCGCACATCCTTATACATGTACATTGTATATCTCTGATAGAAAGGCAGTCTAAAGCTATATATTAGTTTAAATCGTTTGACCTATAGCCTTTTGTTTAAGGAAATGCAAAAGCTTATCAAGCTATAGGTATGATTGGCCACGAAGATTTTGTCGAATTGTTTAGTAGTACTACCTATCTTAGGGGAAGATATGCATAAATCCACTTCAAAAGTATTATTATTTTTTATTAACGAGCACTATAATACTCTACAACACCCTTCGTCTCTTGCACTTGTATCTTAATGGTACTGGCTAATTCCGACCGTTGACCGTTTCCAAGTTATTTCTATTATTAGGTCCAAGAATCTGTAGTTCTTTTCTCCTCTCTTTCTTCTTTCAGCAAACTACTCAAAACGTAAAAAACCCAAAACTAACCCTTTGACCTTCCAACAATTTCAAAACAACGAACATCATCTTAATTCGCATTGTTCCTGTAATTAGAAGGTAGGGTCTAAAAGAAAAGTCTATAGGGACACCTCATTAGCAAGGTATGTGGACGTAAATTACATTAACGGTTACGTGGACTTTATTAAGGACGTTTTTTCTTTGTTATGTGTGAATATGGGACGGGGTTTGGAGAAAAAAAGGATGTAGCAAAGGTAAAGGGTTTTACTTCACAGGCTCGGTAGAGGTACTTAAAGAATTTCTGTTAGATCTCGTTTTGTTAAGGTGACATCTTTGTTTTTTAAAAGGCAATAATCTACAGGTAATTCATCTACATAAATATATATCAAAGTAATCATGTAGAAAACTAACGTTTTCTAAATTTTTTTATATGAAAATAATGCTAACGTTAACAACAAATCAGTTATTAAAATCTAAGATGATAAAAATCTGCTACTCTAACGTCAATTAAACATGTACCTTTACATGTTTAATTTACACGACGAAAATCAAGTATCGTAACAAAAACCAGTACTCACTGTACTTCATAAAACTAAATTCTCGCGCCACAAAATATCACTATCCCGGAACATCTTTACAACCAATAAGCCAAAGTAAAATCCCAACAAAACACCATCGAGAGACGGCCATCCATAAAAACAGCCATCAATCCTGTCGGACGATCGAAAAAAGGCAGTAACATGAAAATTTTCATGTTCAAAGAAGATTATGATAAACAGTTTTCACTAGAGTCTGGCGTAGATTGATCGTACTGGGCCCAGTTCATTGCATATTTATTGAAACGCTTTACTTGGAATTCCGACGTTCCCGTATTGGTTTTGGGGAAATTGAATACACTGACGTGTTACGTACGGTCCGTTATTAATTTTGGGTTTACGTATTTTATTAGGTGAATGGCCGATATAGATCTGAATTTTTTCAGGTTTTTGTAAGACGTGTGAGCAGAAAAGCCTTGAAGTTCTTTTCAGTAAAGAAATTTGCGAAAATTTTATATTTTTAATTACTGAACACTTCTTATACTAAAAGGTGTAGGAATCGCTAATTTGTTTACTATATATAATCAAAAGAATCATAGGAATGTGACAATGTGTAAGTGCGAGCGAGAGACTCCGATAAAATGACATGACTTAGTTTGCACGTTTGAATACCCCGAGTAAAGTTAAAACATCGAAAGCCTTTTCTATTTCATCAACCGCAACTACATCAAGTATCATTTTAATTGCTTTTTCCGTAGGATTCGGATCCGAGTGATGTGGTGACCACTGGCCACCGCTACCCCTGGACTTATCCTTAGATAAACTACCGCTTAATGTTCTCAGAAACCGGGGGTTAGTCATTTAAACAACAATACATTTGAATTATAACTAAACTTGTAATAAATATTAACAATAAGCATCTGTCATTGAAGTAGATTAGCATTAATTTATAATTGTCAATAAACATTATTTACTAAGACGTTTATTGGATATTTAGTAGGCTAATTGTTTTGAAGAGTTGTTAAAGATGATTAGTTTAGACAGATATTGGTTTCAACATCGATCTTCTTAAATACCACTGTTTAATAACTATTATTGAAATAGCAGAAGTTAACAAATAACTTTTTTATGAAACCTGCGGCATAATGATTAATGTCACCACTGTGCATTCTGTGGGTTCAATTTACGGACTGTACATGAGTTTGTATGTACTTTACGTCAATTGTTGCTATGTTGTAAATAGTTCCCAATAACCAAAACAATTTCTCGGTTTACGAACAAAAAATAGAAGTCCAAAATTCTGTTAAACTGTCATATTGATAGGAAAGGATAAACAAAATTAAAGGACAATGCTTAAGAATATTCCACTGCAAAAAGTTCAACGTATCTGTCAAGACTCTATGGCGTTATTTCAGTAAACTCGTCAGCAAAACCTAAAATTAAAATTCAGCAGAGCTGATGACACTTCGAGACGCGTCTCATTATTTTCGCAAACATTGTCTTCAACAAGGCGTCAAAATCACAAAACAAATTGTTCCACTCCACAACAAACTTGTACCGCTAAAACTCCGAATCATCGTGAAACTTTTGAACGAAAAAGACGTTGAAAATTCTCCTTAATCGTTCGCTAACCGAAAAGATAATTGTCGGCTTGAACAGTTCAAAGCATCTGAGGCTCTACTATAGTCAACGGAAACGAATATTCGTTGAAATTTGGAATAACTGCACGTTTAGCGCAGTGTGTAGAGTGATCACATGGCCACAATAATCGTAGCGCCGCGTGTGGTGTGGTTTCGAATCCCACCCGGGACAAATCTTTGTGTGTTGGGCATGAGTATGTGTTCTGAGTCTGGTTGTCAATTTATCCAAATAGATATGTATTTAGAAGTATATAAGTATGTTTGTCAGTTATATGGTTACCATAGTACAAGTCTGCTTAGTTTGGAATCAAATGACCGTGTGTGAGTTGCCCATGATATTTTATTTCTTATCACAATTCGATTCGTTACAAAATATCGGTCAAACTATGATAAAAAATATAAGGCATGCTTACCCGATACTGCCTATTTCGTATTAGAATAGAATAGAAAAAGATCTTGAACATTCGACGAAATTTCGCTTTCACGAATCATAGCAGGCCCTCTGTTCTTCACCATTGCAACGAAACTTCGGACATTAATGCATTCTTTCGGTTGATTGATGACTCGAGAATCGAACCTAGCTATTTGTCACCGTCGGGTAGTGGGTGAATAAATCTTCGTTGTTTACTTTACGGGTGACTATTTGCTTGGTCATAGTTTAGATTTTGTTAGTGAATTGTTCTAGAACATTCTAGTGACGATAATTCGAGTGCACTATACGAAAAAGTTCTGCGCTTTAATTATTTCCAATTTTTTTTTTATGTTTTAAGTACAAAATAAGTATAATAACACTGTGTCAATCTCAAAGAAGTTTGAACCTGAAAAATAAAAATCTGGGATGTTTTGAATTATTATTGATCATGCATTTTAAGTATCAATAAGACAGTTCTCAAGATCAATTTCAGTTACATAAACATTGCTCATAAAATACCTGTAATAAAAAAGAATACTAAACAATATATCCATCAGACATATTTCGCTCACCCATCTGATTTCCATTCGTAAGTACCAATCGCATTTGCATAAAAATGCTAAAACAAATGGCCGCCAAAGAAACTTTCACCTGCAAATAGGTTCTATCAAACAAAGAGGTTTTTTCCCACCTTAAAAATCTCTTTTATAAACCCTTGCAAATTTCTCGAAAAAAATGTACACAAGTTTTGGTAAAAGGCAATTTGCTTATAAATTTTCGTTCAAGAACCTTATTGAAGGGAGTTTGTTGAAGAATTTTAATTATTTATTATGTACTAAGTTTGAGGGTATCTATCAGCGTCAAGGGTGATGTCTGGAGACTTGAGTCCTGTACTGGCACCAACAATTTAGGTTATTGATGTATTCTGTTTTCAGTCTTGTCACAAGAATTTTTGGCTTTCGTAAGGCTAAACGATTTTAGTACTTAAGTTTTTAGAGATAATGTAACATTAGAAGTACGTTACGTTTTGTAAATTTATTCTTTTTGAACATAAGACTAGTGAAAAATACTTCAGGTATCTTGGTGTCAGTTGCCATATCATGGGAAAACTTAATAGGTTGAGTGAGATATAACCTGTTTAGCAGGAGCTTCTCCTAATTTTCATGAAACTACTTTACAACTATACATATAGGTTGACTATGCCATAAATTTCTCATCTGCCTGTTAACCTAGCCTCTGGTTGTTACGACCGTGCTCATGAGCGTTACGTTACTAACCAAACCATACTAAATACACTCGATTTTATGTATTTAGTATGGTTCAACTCCATCAAGGATATCTAAATATACTGCCTATACCTACAGTCTGTCCTAAAGGCATTCAGTAACGGAATATACATTAATCAAAGCGCATCCTGACTCCACAAATAACTGACGCCATCTAGTTCGGTCCAAGGTAAACACAAAGCAATTTACGCCATAATCCCACGTCCAAACAATCTTCGATTCATCTGTAAGACGTCGATTACGTAATGGAATATGGAACAAATCATAATCGTATTACAAGGAGGAAAAGAATGACAGTTGGCATTAATATTTATGGAATGATTGCAAAATTTGAGGTGCGATTGGAATCTTCTAATTAGTTTTTTATTGGTACATCGAAATTAGTTTCTTGCTAGAAGTAGTATCGACTCTTGTGTGAGACCGTGTAAACAGCAGCACTAAGGATCAATTCGATAGAATAGGCGAGCAACGGAGAGAAAGATTGTGCAAGTTTCTGAATGTAAGATTTTCATGCAAGAATTAATCAACAAAAACTGGCCTATTTTTGTCAGGGGCATTCAAGACAATTGTGATTTTGTACAAATAGCCAATTGCGCTCAACGATCGGTAAACTATCTGTCGGTTAAGCAAACCTTGGCGCGATCATTCGAGAGATGGGTGACCGCATAGTGGTATTTGAACTGGGCGTCTCCGTGCTTCGGAGGGCACGTAAAAAGTCGGTCCCGGTTATTGTCAATTAAGATAACAGTCGTTAAGCCACGTCAAAGATCTTCGGGCGGCTTAAACAACTTTGACACTAGGTTGACCACTAACCATACGATAAGAAGAAGAAGAAGAGACAGAATTTTCATCACCAGCACGGTAGTTCTAGAGCTTCAAACAAAATCATCAGAGTTTTTGCATCGCAATTTCGCAATAGATGGTACGAATCGATCAAATCTTGGAAAATAAATAAATAAAGGTCTATAATCTATCGTGATTAAACGTGTCCCTAGAGCTTCCAGAGGCGTAGTTCTGATCAAGTATAGACAATGGAGATTGAATTACTGCTAAACGATCCGTGCAAACTAACGTTGAATAACTAATACAACACGCTTTCCCGATTTAGCTTTAAGAAACACCACAAAAACTCTTTTTACTACAAGGAATATTCGAGAAACAATATGGAAGTATTAGGTCTTCGAATTGGCAATTTTTTCGTTGATCGTAAGCTATTATAGGCGATTTCGATCGACAAATTTATTTAGCGAGGAACATACGTTATACTCAAAGCCTAAGACAGGGAAATTTTTAACTTTCCTTTTTTATTTTCCCGGATTTATTTGACAAAACCACTAGCGAACCGAGACTATACAAGGCTATGTATACTTGTATTAAAACACAAGAACCGTTAAAATCTAGCGAAAACGAATCTTTTACGCCTCGAAAACTTTAACGTAAGGAAAAAAATTTAACTCAATAAATTAAAAGATACACACATGTATAAAAATAAAACAACATATTCACACACCAAAACAAATTAACCAAACACACCATCAACAAAAACAAAACAGAAAAACAAATCAAAAACAATCTCTTAACGGAAGAAAAACAAAAGGCGTACGCTTATGCATTAACCTGACGTAGTATTGGCACCAATTCGGCAGCCAATGCCTGTTTAGCGGCGAGTCCGCTAAGATTGCTGGCAGCTGACAAGGATTGGCACTATGATTGATGCGCGGATAGTCAGGTGCTGCCACCGTGAATTCATAGAGGCGTTTGAAACAGTTCATCGAAACTGATATTGAAGCGATGAGCATTTTTTTTTGTTGCGTGATTTGTTTTTTGTTTCGTGTTTTTGTTTTGTTTTGTTCGATGTATTGGGAGGTTTCGAAAAATGTATTTTAAAATCTTTTTGCTTTTATGAATGAGTGTTTGGTAGAACTTATGAAAATGTTAATCGATTGCTTAGTACGTTTCTGAATAAAGTTTCAACACTGTAAGCTCTTCTTTAATCGTTTAATTTCTATCATGCTAAGCAAAAAAAACGGTGTATCACTACAGTATAATTTTAAAACTAATAAGCACTTCTACGCATTTGACATGCTCATCAATATACTTTGACGTAACCCATTTTTAATACGCGCTTCAGCAATTTTCGTTGAATTTAGTCCATCGTCGTCGCTTCATTTATTAGTTTACAAGCACCGAAATAATTTAGATAGACGTTAAGAAGCAGAATATTTTTTATTTAGACAACCGTGACTCGAGTATTTTTCATTTTCGCTAGACTTGTTGAGATTCAAGATGTCTTTACCGCTTTTCACTCGAATTTTATTAACTCTGGAACTAAATAGTGGATTTTGTGAAAGGAGAATTTTATTTATGAAATATTACCTAGATTTTGTCTGAAGACGAATAGGCGAAGATTAAAAACAACCATGTTTTAAGAGTTGAATAGATTCAGATTGAATGTAGGAGCAGGTATTTTGTGGTCATCTAAAATAAATTGAGGTTTTTTTTCAGGTTCTACAATACGAAGACAATCGACAGGGCTCAATGGAAACAAATCGATACTTCAATACCTATAATAAAAGAAAATCTTGAACACTGACACACGACTAAAAGAACAAGATTACAAGAATAAAAGAAGACTTTTTAAAGGGAATTATTATACATTTCTAAGTAAAAAAAGCAAATAATTGCAAATCTTCCCGAAATCAATGAACAACAATCAATCACTAACGACACGACAGTAACAAGAAAAAGATTTCTTCTAAATATACTACAGAAAAACTCTTAACTAAAAACAGACTTAGGCACTGAAACTAATCAATAAGGAAGTTTGTGAGAGCAAACTTTTGTTTAAAAGTAAAGTAAATCCTATTAGAGGGCGAAGTTCCAATTGTAAGGATCTTGACGGAAAATGTCTGGAGTCTGGAAACACTTTTGGGGGAAACATTCAAATATAATACCTCATCTGATACCATAATAATAAGAATAAATTTTAATGTAAAGGCACTAAAACATGCTAGGGTTGAAGACAAGTTTGTGTGTGGTAATCATACTCTTCAAATGTGAATAGAGGAATTAAGTACCGTATTATTTTGCGATGAGGTTTCTTTGCGTGAAGCCACAGCGGTAAAATAATGAAATGACCCCATGACAAAAGAGTCCGGTGCTTAATTGCAACGCAGGAGATTTGATAGGTTCATAATGTATTTTATAAGAATCTAATCACTCTTATAATTTACAAATTTACCTTAAAACAAATGTACGTAACGTTTGGTAAATTTAACTCTTTTTTCCTCAAGCATATGACAATCACACATTTCATCTGCACCACATTTCATGATTTTTCTTTACAAAACACTTTTTCTAAAATTAATCTGCGTATATAACTGACCTGCCTACCTGTGTAGCAAAAAGACTCCGGCCAACTCAACCTGTAAGTTACAGGTAAACTGTAGGTACACCATTCTGGTTCATACCGTGTATTGTGACACTTTGCATGTATGCCTACCCTAAGGTACCCCTAAAAAACACTTTGCCAATTTCTAACTAAATTGCTAAGTGAAAACCAGGTAGACACTTTAGCAATATTGAAACGAGACAAAAATATTTGCGTGGGAAATTGGGAAGGTAATTTAATGCAAGGGCTCCTGTATTTGAATATTATATAGATATTTTTAGCTCCTTTGTGTGAAAATAAAGTTTTTTTTTTGTACGTTGACTAGGTAAGTTTGTTTTGTTATGAAAAAAGAAAGGCAGTATAAAATAGACTGTCGTTTATATTTATAAAAACTTTTTAAAGATATGAGCAAGTGGCGTTATCTAACCTTTCCCCGACCCTATGTGAAGAGATTGTAATTTTCTGTTTATTTATCGAGTTCGCAAAAAAACAGATGAAAACCCATCAAAATATCGTTCATTTATATCTTGGCAGTCAAAATTATAATTATCCAATTATCTCACCTGTTTATCAAATTTCTTAATTCATAATCTTCCCTAACAATCTGCGCTACTTTTATCCTTTCCACTCAATTGAGATCATAAAATTTCAAATGATGAAAAACTTACGCCTAAATATTTTGTTAAAGAGCTCACAAAATACGTTAATTCACGTAAAAGTAGTATTGAAAAGGCGTATGTTTTGAATACTGACTAAGAACTAAAGTTAGAAGATAGATAATACCTCCACTTTGAAAATCAACTCAAACATTTTCCATTAACAAACTTGACACATGAGTAATCCGAAATTTTCTTGAGTCTTCATCAACATAAATTAAATAAACGAAAGCAAACAAACTTTACTTTTACATTTAGAGAACGTTCTTCATGATAATATTGAAATAACTCGCTAATTCAGATGGTTTAAGGCCTATTCCTCTTGTACCATTCTTTGAAATAGCTACATTCAGTAGACAGAAATGCTAATAAAATAAATACACAAAAATCTTCAGGTTGGTACCTACTCTTTTCACCAGTCTTATATCCTGGTGGAATGGTAGCCAACCCACGACCGATATAACGTGAGACTTCGAGGCGCGAACAACTGCTGGTTGAATGGAAATAGTTTCAGTATTTTAAGTCTGTCTAAAACGACGTTAATGAGTAACATCATGACTATACAGTCAAAAGTATAGCATCCTAAAGTCCAAACCTTTGCAAAATTAATATTTAAATATGCATGAATGAGATTTTTCAAAACAAAACGCATGACACAGCATTTCTTATGAATATTCTTCGTATAGAAAATCCTTTTTATCTACAGGCTAAGTCATTCGCAGTATAATTTGTGTAATCACCAAACATTGGGCACCTAATCCCGGCTTAACCCGTCCATTTTAAATGATACGGAAAAAACAAAATTTGTGATAGACTGTATGTCTTTCTGTATAATATGCGTGACCCCTTTTTTGTATAATACATTTTTTTAAAGCTGTAGATTGACTATGACTTTTCCATGTAACGCAACTCGTTTCAATGTTAGCAGCAACTTTTACGCAGCAAGCAAACACGATCGGCAAACTGACGGTTCACCTCAAATAGTTGTAATGAAATTCGGCGAGTTTCTTGCAATAATAAAGTAATTTTTAAGTCTTGCCTAACTGTACCGCAAGTTAAATACACCATTTCCATTCACCATACTTTTAATCTTAAATAATTTTGTAGCTTTCCGAAACAGTAAGAATTGTAAGTAATATTGAGAGATCGGTGTCTGAATGCACCAATTACAAAAATATTGGTAGCGTTATAAAATTCTTTGTACAAAATGCATATTAGAACATTTTCAGCGGTTTTTTTATCTGTAACATTCGCAAGAGAATTTTTAAACAAAATGTTCAAGTCCACCACCGCCCTTACACCCGAAATGAAAAGCATTGAAAACATTTCGGCTCATAATTCCGTAGATACCATAAAGGTTAAATGGGGTTGAAAGGTTTGTATGGCACTTGAAAAGGGTGAAAAATATTCTGTAACACTTTATGGTATAATTAGAGTTATGAAGGGTATGTAATTACGTAGCTTTGAGGTGTGGGAACACAAAGGAGAAAGACTTGGTACCTATTGGGTTGAGACCGGTTGACAAGATAATGGTACAGTTATGAATTTTAGGTTTCTCTGTATTTATTTTAAGTCATTTATTGGCTAATAATTGTAAGTTATGTAGCTGATTGTATACCTAGTGTTTGCACTTACGGGTCGGTAAACAATCAATGGGTTAAGCAAACCTTAGCGCGATCATTCGATAGATGGGTGACCGTATAGTGGTATTTGGAGTGGCCGTCTCCGTGCTTCGGAAGTCACGTAAAAAGTCGGTCCCGGTTGTTGTCAATTAGATAAGATAACAGTCGTTAAGCCATGTCAAAGGTCTTTGGGCGGCTTGAACAACTTTGGCACTAGGTTGACCACTAGCCATACGATAAGAAGACTGCAACTGTTTGGTCATCGAAAAAGGACTACTAATGCGATGAAGATAATTGTATTATTTCTACCATTTCGAAACCTCTAATTGAGATTACCACCAGTTCAAGGAGTAAAATAATTAGGAAACAGTGTGAAAGGCTCCAATAAGAAATAACTACAAGTTCAGTAGGTTAAAGCATAAAATGTCTCTTAAATTACTTGTTGATTGAAGGTGTAAGCAAAAAGAATGAATATAATAATATGTCTTAACGAAAGAATAGATAAATCTATACTAATATAATAAAGCTGAAGAGTTTGTTTGTTTGTTTGATTGTTTGTTTGTTTGTTTGTTTGTTTGAACGCGCTAATCTCAGGAACTACTGGTCCGATTTGAAAAATTCTTTCAGAGTTAGATAGCCCATTTATCGAGGAAGGTTATAGGCTATATAACATCACGCTACGGTCATAAGGAGCGGAGTAGCAACGAAAAATGTTACAAAAACGGGGAAAATTTTGACCCATTCTCTTAGGTGACGCAAGCGAAGTTGCGCGGGTCAGCTAGTATAGGATAAGAATGAAACGGCTTAGCCTTTCCCATAGTAGACCTAGCGATGACCTCGAAAGCCTTCGTTTAATCTGCTTCAGTTAATTAACAAGAATTGTGGATTTTAAATGCTGCTTTCCTATTCACTGAGACGTCTCCGTATAAAAGAACTGACGTTTGTGTGGTCTATTTCTTGTTCTTGTTTAATAGATCGACATTTACATTGGAGTTAAATGTTTCAATTAATTGACTAACTAAACTATCGAGACGAATATACATGAAGATATAACTAATGCCTTACTTAAAGCAAGGCATTAGGCATATTTTCTGCGAACAAATGAGTTTATGTCATGAAATACTAGATTTTGTCCGATATTTGCCCATAGGTATTAATTCTATTTGATTTGACAATGTCTCTTTCTCGCATATTTTTTCAGTTTGCTTTTGTTTGGAGGCCCTAACCTAAGCGTATCAACTGTATATTCAGTAGTTGTTATTTTTTCTCAAAAATGTGTCTTTTAAAATAAGCTACAATTGCTGAAAAGACCTTTATTTCAAATTGTACACAGCAACTCGAGAGTCACCTCATTAGTCGTATAAAATCAATCGCTCTGGTCACAACACATACATTGCTACATTTCTATACTTTATAGATACCTCAACATGTACTAAACCAGCGATGTACAGTGGCTCGTTAGGAACACCGAACGTTACGCATCGCTGGTTCAAATTGCAATGGTTATCTCTGATTTCCCTCTAACCTGCAAATGAGAGAATCAGGTTAAATCGTCTGTGGCTTTTTTGTTCGGATTCTAACTTTATTGTACCGTGAGATAGAGGGATGCTGTGAAGATTTGAAGGGATTGAAGATTGGTTTTTGTTTTTCTAACTAGGTCTAAAACGGGAATGAGAAATAAGTCTCGGATTTTATAAGACATTGTAAATGCAATTTTTGGGGCTGATAACTTGATGATAAATTAATCTACATTAATTGATTAACAAACAGGTTTAAGTTATTTTTTTTCTTAAACTAAGCTAAAATAGAAGAAGTCTGAATATAATATTCTGATTTCATTGCAGTATATTTTGGTCAAAACCCTGTGAATTATCCAAATTAAGAGCCTAATTTTAAAGACTCTAGGGCTCTAGGCTAACATAAAGACCTCAAAATCTGTTTGTAAATTGTAAAAAATAATCCACACAAACTCCAACACAACGAAGCATTAAAAAGCTCAATTATTACAAGAAAGACATAAACCATGGCCATAGCTCGAATTGCAACAATTAAACGCACCGTAAGAAACTTGCTTCGCAGACATACTTTGCGATAATTCCTTTTTACCACACATTAAAATGTTATATTAAGATGAAATAATTTCAGACACTCGAGAAGGCCCGCGATCGCTAAGTTTATGTGCGCAGTTAAGACTAGTCGCTACACTTTGAGTATCAAATTTGTTCATTTGTGTCTTTATATTGTTTAAAGCTTTTTGCGATGGAAGGATTCACCACTTACCCCGGTTGCCGAGGTACATGTAGTGGTAGTTTATATAACGCTAAATGTACTCAGAAACCGGGAATTAACACATTAAGCATACATAAAACCTCGCTTCTCAATTTGAACAAGCTACTAAGCTTGAAACCTAAATCTACTCCAAAACTAAAATCCTCAACCTGCAAATCCATTCCAGCCATTATCATCATTCAAAGATTATTTCTACCCATCTGAATGTCTCCTCCCGTGTACACCAGTCAAACCTTCTCCACACAACTTTGGAGACAGTACATAAATATTGAATACTCGTACTTCTACTCTCACGTAGGAACAAGATCGTTTTATAACTGTTGTTTGAAAGTTAAACAATTTTACAACACAAGTTCGCACAAGTTTCGCGGTTCTCAAATGTTTTGGAAATCAACGGCCTTATGTGATCAATGCTGAGGTTTTATTAAATGTTTAATGTATATGAGATCCGTACTAAATTGAGTGATACTGATGGAACATGGGAACCATACAAAATACTCGTAACATGTAGTTATTGCGACAATTATAAAACATATTAAAATAACACAGTATTGGTCTATTGCTAGGCAAGAGTCTCCTCCCGGAATAGAAAAGAGAGAGACTAGGCCTTGCGTCCACTACGCTGGATAAAGCAGGTTGTTGATAGATAAGCACTTTTTTAACCCACTACTGTCGCTCTGGCAAGGGTCTCCTCCCAAACGAGGGGGGGGGGGTCAGGCCTTAGGTCCACCACGCTGGCCTAGTGCGGGTTGGGGAATTTGTTTGTTAACTAAAAATATTATTCCAGGCACGGTTTAAAGCAAGCGAACAAGCAAACATGCACGTAGACAAACTTATACCTATTGTATTATATTTCGTCAAAAGGTCTTCTGTAACCAACAGTAATCTTTTCGACAGTTCAAAAGTAAACTTTGCTCTTCCATTACTCAAGAACAATCAACACCAAGACATCAGAATGTTCGTCTACAATATACTCGTGTACTTACAAAATTCAAAGTTGTTTTAAAGAATTTACGTCGTAGAGTTTCACCGGAATGTCCGCAATTTTGTACGAAGCTCCGAGGCTCCGGAATTCGCCTTTGTCATAACATTTTCGTTGACAACGCGTTTTAAATGCTATTTTAATGTTTCCTAGTAATTAAAAAGTAGTTTCCGACGATTTCTAGGCTTAATTTGTGAAGTTGTGATGTTCTTTTCACTTTTGCTGTAGTTCGGAGTACTTGTCTGCTTGAAAATTCTTGCAATGTGTTAAAGAATATTGCATTACTTTTATTGCACGCTGTTCTGTATCTTTACAACTCCCAAACTAGTTTTAAATAGTCCATTACTAATAGTAATATTTATAAACACTTTTTTTTTTATTCCAGGGAGGAGATTTCGGAACATTTTTGGCTTGAACGCAGACGAAGACCGAACAGAGAAGACAGTATTTTGTATAAAATAACTTTTTAAAATAAAGATCCGAAAGTAATTATTCTGTATTACGTATTTTTTTCCACAAACAATGGACTATTGCAAAAATATTTTTTGATTAATGAACCAGAATTACTTATGTGTGTTTGTATAATCACCTGCGTGGTTGCTCTTAAATGTTGTGTATATTTTTTTAATCACAATTATTACTATTATTTTCCATTCTTAATCTAACCTAGTCATATTCTCTCTCCTTAGGCGATAATCATCTGAATCGTAATAAAAAGGCACAAACTCTATACTCAACACGTCAACACCAAAATAAATAAAAAACCATGAAAGTACCTTACTTATACATTCCCATTCCCATCCCATATAAACGTAAATATGAAAAGCAGCACTGAAATATTTTCAAATCTATACAAAGGCTTAATTCAGGTGAAATATTCGTATAAAATATTCAGAACATTAATATATCAATGGAATAGTTTGAATGGTTATTTCGTACGAACTGATATTGTTGCGTTACTTGCAATTTGCATGAATTAACATGTTCTGTGAACTTTACATTCGGAGAAAGGTAATAATGTTTATAGGGAATTTATATCAGAATTATAAATTGCTAGAATCAATACGCCATTGAGGAATGTGGATACAGATATTTAATCCGGGAAATTGGTACAAATGCATGCTGAGTATGAAAAATTTAAGAATGAATAAGAATTAAATCATTTGTGATGTGTTATTTTCTTGCGTTCTGTACATATCGCTATAATGAAAACTTTGTTTATTGCTTCTATCAAACTGTTTAGAATACGAAAATTACAAAAACAAGTTCCTGATTTCGGCATAGCTTTAAATTTAAAGCAAGGTTATAGGAGACACACCAATGAAAAAAGTATATTAATATTACAGATACAGGGTTACTGGTAAAATAAGGGATGTTCTTCAATGTCTTCAACACATTATACTTCAAAGCCTAATTTATAAAACATATTTAAATACCGGACGAAAACTCGTTACCAAAAATTTTGAAAATGTCTCTTGCGGTGTTGATCTTTAACCTATCATGAAAGCATTTTCACTAAAGAATTCCCCAAAATTACACTTATCCGTAAGGACAATATCCACACATCAAATTCACTAAAACAAATCTCTCATCTCATTATCAATACAAACACACACAAGACATTTACACTACCCTCTCACACACACACAACTAGAGATGTGCCGTTCCCGACAATATTGCCCGAAGTGGGAAAATTAGCGCCAATTTTCGATTTGATTACCTGCACTACTCCAACGTGGTAATAGCAAATAACACATTAGACACAATTTTACATTTTATTTTTGCGCTATCCCGAGATAATGTGAATAATAATCATGGATGGAATTCACATCTGATCTTTTTGCACGAAATGCGTATTTCAAATATTTTATTATCGATATGCTACAAAAACATAACTAACTACATGTATCCACAATATGAGAATGAAATATTTTGGTATTATCCGACAGGCAACTTTGGCAACATTGCCAATGTTGCCGGCAATATTGGTATTTTACCGGCAGTGACATTGGGAATATTGCCGGCAGCGGCAATATTCCCGCCAGGCACATCACTACACACAACACAAGCCAAGAGATTTGACAAAGGTCTCATAGTTAATTGTCGTCATTAACGCAGCGCTTTGCTCAACAGTTCTGTAACACCCCATTTATAAACACCACCGCAACGATACAAGGCCTTGCTAAGTCTGTCTTAACTTCTACATAAGTATACATACAAATATCGCAGGCTGACAAACTGTCATATAACAGATATTTACACAAATACGAATAAAAGAGTCTATCAGTTACGCTTTCTTAGCGAAACCGCTGAACCGATATGGTGTAAATTTAATACAAAGATAGTTCAAGACCCGGGGTCCTATATAAATATTCTCTTAAAAAGGCCAAAATAAAGAGTGAAAGTTACAGACTGATGAGAACTTAAAACAACACCAGGATACCAAAAACATAAGAAAAGTCCAATACATCTACTCTTTCGGCTGTAATAAACGGCAATATAGAATACTTAATTACTATAAGTATTGGAGAACAAACTTATTTATTTAGAAACTAACAACTCCAATAGCCAATTTAATCTATTTAATTGCATTTAGCCAATTACTTGATCGGAATACGATTGCAAAACGTAAACTACTGCAATTGCTAACGAAAAATCTTCGTTCAATTGCAAAAATCGTGTAGTTTACTACTTTGTCTAGTACAACTAGGTGTCAGGGGACTTTGCACAAACAAATAAACAAGGAACAATAAAATAAATTACTAATCTATGCAGATCACACAACAAATAAATTGTTTTTACTTTTCTACACTTAGGTAAGCTACAACTTCGCAATATCATTTTGCCAAATACCTACCAATCGTGAATCTAAACTAATATTATAAAGCTGAAGAGTTTGTTTGTTTGAGCGCGTAATCTCAAGAACTACTGGCTCGAATTGAAAAAATCTTTTGAAAATTATGACCTATTCTTTCTTAGTGCTTGTTCACGTTGGAACTCGCGGGCGCGGTGGCGGGCGCGGTCGCGGGGACGTGGCGATTTGTGTTCACGTTGGCCGCCAGGCGGGCGTTTGGCTCAAACTGGCTCAAACTGGTTGATCTTACTTGACATCGCGCCCGCCACCGCTAGTTCGACGTGAACACACACGAACATCTTCACTTGTTTGATATTGGCGCGAGCGCGCCACGCGGGCCGCGCGCGACGCCGCTAGCTCGCCCGCGACTTAGACCGCGCGAACGGTTTGTACGTGAACACTTCGGTACATCGCCATATGTTTGATATTTCGCGACCGCGCCCGCCACCGCGCCCGCGAGTCAACGTGAATGAGCACTTATGCAAGCGAAGTTGCACGGGTCAGCTAAATTACATAAAAGTACCTACTAAAAAAAAAGATTATGTAGTGATAGCAATTTAAATAATTGTTCAAAAAGTACATTTTGGTTTTTAAAAAATCCTTAGTACTTGATACTTCAATAGTTACGATTTTATTTACATATTCATAATACTATGTTGATGGTGATATTTAAGTAATTATAATTATTTGTAGCTTTTGTAATGCGTGACATTTGTAATCTCATGCGTTCTTGTCACGCATGGCACAGAATAGGTATGATTATCATGAAATAAAGTTTATGAATCATTCTGAAGCGTATTTTATAGTGCTTTTGGTTCAGGTGAATAAACTCAAGTACTGAAATACCTGTTTTAGCTGCGCATTAATTCAATAGGTAAAAACTATTCGGTTTCCTTATTCAAGAGGAAACATTACGTAAAAAGTACTTTCTTAGTTTCCTACATAAGTGTACCAATTTTTATTTACTCCAGACCAAATTCCATTTAATACTCAGCGGTATAGCCATTACTAAAATAATCTAAACAGTGACCGCACAGCAGGCTTTTAGCTGTGCTGTTAGTAAACATTCGGTAAATCTGAAAATCTTTTTACAGAACCGAGATTAAATATGGAGTTTAGCGCCATCTGTTCGATACGGCGGAAACTTTGTTGTAATACTACTAGCGTAACGCCATCTGTTGACATTTAAGTAAACTATTTACGATCAACTGTAGTTCAATTCAAGAATTTAAAGTAGTTCATGCGTTTTCTAATAGATGGCGCTGGCGAAAACACATTGAAAACCACCCTTGCTTATCATTGTAACTTTGTTTAAAGAGCTCTTTGCATTTGAGATAAATAATGAGATAAATTTGTAATGAGTTAAGTCACAATTAAGTCGTAACTTAACTATTAATACACATGGTAATAGATAAAAATACTTACCTGTTCATCATCGCTGCCGGACAAGCTCGCCTCCCAGAAATCCTTAATATTCTCCGGATAGTCCTCCTCCCTCGTTGGATCAGGACTCAGGCCACCTCCTCTGGTCTTGAACACGAAGATAATCCCTCCATATTCCTCCTCAGGTCTCCAAGCCCCACACATAGTTGCCACCGTTCTTGTCATTATAGAATCTCCCGCACTTTCCAATTTCATTTTTTTTGCCGGTTGTTCCAAATCCAAATCACTTTTCGTTTTAAGGCTATGATTATCGCTAGCCATGCCTAATCTATTCCTTAAACTACTTATTCGAGAATTTATAATTAATTTTGTTTTAATACTAAAAGCAAAACTACAAACACGCCTAATATAACCTAGCATTAATGTGCCTAAACCTACTTTATAGCCCTAGGAGTAATATTAACAAGAATTTAGTACTAAAATATAGAGATAATACTAACAAACAATAAACAATGTTTTATTTACACCGCGGTATAAATAGCTTTGACGTCAAACGCGCACGCGCGAGTCGGTGAGCCCCGACTCTTCGGCCAAAAGACGATATTTATACACTAATACATAAACTACACTCAGTAATATTAATATTTTCACACAACAATCGAAAGATACATGAGATATTAACCTCAAATGCCGACGATTTAGGTTATGTTGAACCAAGCTATCAAACGTCAGGCAGTCAGCTGTTTTGCTGTCAAAGTTGTCAAATGCAATACTTTTAAGCTTTGGGTATCAAGCTTTTTAGACTCATCACTTAACATAGGTGCCTCTATCAAATATCACAATATTATTAACGTATTTTGATGTATGGATTGCATAAAAAACTAACAGATTGTAATAAAATTATCATGAATACAGTTTTTAATTTAAAATTAACTTTCAATAACCTCAACGAAACGCTGAAACCCAATGTCTGTGTTTTCAACTGAGGTACAAAGAAAATGTAGCCCAATTTCAACTACGAGGAACGTCTATCCTAGTGTTTCCAAAAACCGCTTCTTGATTTGCACGATATTAAAAAGAACTTGTTCTTACTATACGACATAGGTGATACATATTTTACTGAACAATACAACTCTCCCGAATCTAAAACAAATAAAAAGCTAATCCCTTCTAAATTCTAACCTACTTAATTCAAGAGACATTCATCCGTAGGCGCTTAAATTTAAATACGCGCTATTTTCCTTTCTTTCATGTCTAACAGATGATTTAAAAACACAATCAACGAAAAGTAAAAGGTTTCGAGCAAGGTAAACACGTTTCGTATGTTTTCTTTGTAAACAGTCACTGTGGCGTTGACAACCCCATCGTACGCTTATTTACATCTAAAAAGGGGTTAGGAAAAATATAACAGAGGGTAGGTTTTACGTTTTTTAGAAAACAGTAGGTACGTCGTGTTTGGTGCAGTCTTTTTCTAGATATTTTGACTGGGAAAAACAATTGATTTGAATTTTAAAACTTGGCAGAGGCAGATTTTGTAAAAGTTAGTTAAGTAATCTCTTTTTTTCCTGGCCTTTGTCCCATTTTTCGGAAAAGGTCTCCCCCAAACTTCTTCATCAGTTTATTCATTCGTTTCGGTCAGGATCCTAGACCATTGCCAGGAGATTAGGTACTTTATTCGACAATTTGTCAATCTTCCTCATTCGAATTTATATTTCATGAAACATACTATCAGAACACTATCTTCAGGTTTAAAGCACTAACAAATCCTCACAGATTGTCCAAACATGCTTACAACAAAACTACAATTGAAACAAGTCCAAAGTAATCCAGCCTCGTCACATCACCTGTGAGTTCCCACGACAGATTCAGACTGATTTATGGACTGGACGTTGATTGCTTATTGTTTCTCCAATATAAAGGGATCAGCCCTCACTCGGCAGAATTTCGCCATGCCTTTGGACACGCCTACTGTGTGCTGCAAATAATTTGCAGGACATTTGGTAATTAATACCATTACATTCATTGTGATATCATGATATCGAAATCCATACAAACTTAAACGCTTTGAGGCGTTTAATTTTGGTAAAAATTTGCACTATGATAGTTAGCGACACGAGTCTAATAGGCATGGGCTATTTTAACTACACATTATTTTTAGTTTTCAAATAAGACGAGAGTGTCAGTCAGTAAATTTAGTAATATTTTCTCTTATTAAGGTATAGGTTACCGTTTTATTTTAAAAAAGATTCTTAGCTGGTTGTAAATGCCTTGTTTCTTATGTAAACTAATTTTAGTTTTAGTTTCTTGAGTGATCTAAAGTACATTACATGACTATTATTAAGACAATTTTTAACCAGAATCAATACTGAAACTATACCAAGTATCAAGAATCTCTATTACTATAATGTTGAGTATCAAAGTAACAGATGACCACAAAAACCAGCCATTAATCCTGGCTATGACACGATATAAGGAAGGCTGCACACTCTCCCCGCGACGAGGATTGACTGTGACAAATATACGTGTGAATCCAGCTTACACTATCCGCGGTTTGTGAGTTTCTTTAGATTGTGGAGCCATGAACTGTGGAGATGAGCGAGTTTTTGAGTTTAGTCCTAGTCGCGACGGATGCAATACAATTAATTGTATCCCATCAGCGTTAGTGCAAGTGCTCTTTATTCTTCTGATGCAATAGAACATTTTTATTACAATTAGTTGGTTACTAAAGAAATGTCTAGGATGGGGTTCAAAACAAAAAGAAGAAAAAATATGTATTACTAGTGCCATTTTTCTTGCAAGGAAAAAGTAACCAACTGAAATATACCTACCTACCTACATCAATCAAGGAGCTACAATATAGATTCATCTGAAGACCTGTAGATTATCGCCTATTCCGTTAGTGCCTAAAGAATAGAAGATAGTGATATGTACCTATAGTCTACCTAGCTATATATATCAAATAATGTTTTTTTTACCTAGAGACTACATGCCTCGAACATCAATTGGTCTGATTTTACCAAAGATCATCTGATCCTGGATACACAAATTCGAAGTAAAAATCTTTGTAAGAAAATACCTATTTGTAATCAAACAATAAACATTTTCACCCTCGTAGTTTCTCTAGCCCGCCCTAAACACCTAACATAAGCAACTATTAAGGTTTATTCATTTGTCTCGTGTCAGCGCGTCGTTTAGGTGACGTCCCACAGATGGCGTTGCTACGATTACCAACAGTTTCGCGGTCCAATCGAGAGAATGGATCCGGTGGATGTATGTATGTACCAAATTGACTGAGAATATTATTGTTTTTTTTTTGGGATTGTGAAGAATTGTTTTGGGACAATGATTCTGGATTATGTACTAATCTGTCATGAGGTGTTGGATGAAGCAGGAGTTGTTCTTATAGGAGGCGTTCTATGGTCTCTGCTTACTCCAATGGGAATTAGGCATGATATCATGTACTACATGATATTATGTATTCTGTATGGTTATATGTGCATAGAAGGTAAGTTAACACTAAAAGAAAATAAAACATCATTACAAGTAGGTTCAAAAGGGACTGGAAATGATCTATACTTATACAATTCTAAATGTGTCTAAACCACAAATATTGGAAACTTTGATATCTCCAAATTCTATAACATGTATTTGCATAAATTGAAGAAAACTATATCCTTTATTCTGTAATTTCTGGCTAGCAATAACTATCCGTAACAATTATAATTGAATTTCAAATTCAATGTTTTTTCTGAAAAGAAAAACTGAAAAATTAGGTACTCTATTTTTTCAAACACATGCTCAAAGTAATTTTCCAACTACCATTCCTACCCCTAAATGGGTCACACATAAGGGGTTAAAGTTGACACCCTATGTAAACCCATAGAAAGCTTCTAATTAAAAGCTTAACCTGAACGAGAACAAACTCCGTGTCTATCTGAATTAGCGTCCGGCGGTAACTATCGGGCCGGGAGCCCACCTCGACCATAAATTAGATGCTGGTTGCCCACTACACGGGGTGGGTTTGTGTTCGTTGTTTCACGGCACGGTTTTTGTGTGCAATTTTCATGTTATAATATTTTTTTTTATAAACAATAGGTAAGACGCTAGGTGTATGCAGAATGATAAAATAGCGGCCCTGATAATTTTTTTTTTCAGGCACCTATAATTTCTGAAACAGACAAATTTTGGCTGTAATCATAAATATATTAGCTGAATTACATATTTTCAAAAGAACTTCAAGTTAAATTAATAAGGCTTTATGGAAATTATAAGTCGAGTCATTCATATTCCTAAAGCACAAAAGTAGGTAATGTAATTGAACTGAACTTATTTTTATAATCGTGCAGTGATATTGTGAACTACTATTTAGTCTTTTATTAAGATGACGTTGGAAGAAGATGAGTAAGTTATCTGTGGCAAGAAAAAAATAAAATATTTCTTTATCCTATTATTTAGCGTCTTTGATAGATTTGATTTGATAATTATGTTATAAATATTTTAAGTTCTTTCATTTCAATAACTATTCAAAATATGACAATATTGGTAAGTTAACTAAAAATAGTAGGTACTCCTGAGAAAGAGTATTTTCCTTTCCCAAAATAGGTCACCCTAAAACAAAGAACAACTCGTAAATCAACGGAAACACACTATAAAGCATGGGCCATAGACTTTTAATCAATCTGCACGGTCGGTACAGTGCGCAAAAATGGCCGGTCCACCGTCAGAGCTTAATTAAAGCCATAAGGAAAATACGCTTTGTTCCTCTATGACTGGTCTTTTTTTGGCATCGGTACATTGTCGGCTTGATTGTTATCGTTATATGCTAGGTTTTTTAGGAAGTTCTTTTTAGTCTTGGTTCAGTTTTGTTGCCTTGAGAGATGAGTGTGAAATAGGTCGTAGTGTGTTGTCTTAGAATTTGTTTTAATAGCTGCGAGATTGCTAATAATTAGATAGAGAGGTTACTACCGCAAATAATGCCATCATGCATAACACATAACACAATCCAGTCAGAAATTTAACACCCTTCCCGGATCTTCGCAAAACGTTAGTTCGAGCCGATTTCATTTTAAAATTCTAAGGCAGGTAAGGTAATTCTTAGGTTTTTTGATATCTCGTCGCTAATTTACACTATGTCTTTGACACGAAAACAAATAGCTGTAACTGTGTAACCAGCAAGATTCCTTTTCTTTACTTTTAATTCGTGCTGTATTCCAGCTTCAGCTATTAAGAACATAACGTTTAACACAACTAGTCAATCGGTTACTAAGTCCCAAGAACTAGTAACCAAATTGGGTAGTTGACTTGTATTGTATTCGTAAAAGGTTCATACAAAACGCCTACGCTATGTCACTTTCCTAGTAAATAGTGTTTAAATTGTAATTAATACAGACTGAAACATTTTGTTAGGCACTCATTTGATACCAACGAAAATTCGAAACTGTGACGTCACTATTTTGTATTCCTATACTAAAATATATTTTTGACATTTCATAAAGAGAAGTTTATTTGACTGGTAGTCATCTACCCTATTCCTCACCAAGACCTACAAACCTTAAAAACCTCACACAATTCCAATCCATTCATTGAAATATGTAGTCTCAAACCCCAAGGAATAAGAATATATAAAAACTCAGTCATAACGATAAATAATACAATATATTACACGTATGCTAATATGTAGAGTTTAATCTTCGCAACAAATCGCGATGCCAAGTATATGTTACGAGAAATGGATTTTATGTTAATATTATGGCTATACAGAAAGTAATCCTCCATTGTATGAGAATGTATGAGATTACTGTTTCTGTTTTCATATTAAAATTGGTTTTTAGTGACTTTATTTTAATGTGGCTGTTTATTTTTGTTTAAATGTTAACTATTCGGTTTTTATTGCGCATTGAATCTTTAAAAAATATATTTGATAGTTTTATTGAGGACTAGTTTCTGTTCGTTAAAGGATTTCCGGGGTAAAAGTGACCTATGTGTTAATCCAAGTTATCCGTTTACCCAATTTTATCAATTCTGTTCCGGAGTTTTTGCGTGTAAGTGTAAAAAACATTAAAATCCGCAACCTGCCGGATTTCAAGCGTACTGACTTTACATATAATACTTTGACAATCCAACTGGATTGTCAAAGTATTTTATCATAACTACATACTTCAGGTGAAATAAAGCTACTACTGACACCATATATGCCAAATAATATCCAGGTTCTATCGAATTTTGACATCATGTCTTAGGTATCTTAATATGACAGACTTCAGATATTTAAAAGTACTGTCCAGAAAGCTCTTAGGTATATTAGTGTTTTTCCCTTAACTTAATTTTGAATTTCTTCTATCATTTCAGACTTTTCTTTAGCACTAGAAAATGCCTACACAAAAAATACTTTACAGATTTTTATACCTCTATCAATTATTTACTCATTCCAAACTTGACATGTCAAACTTTTTATGTCCAAGACGACATTTGGTATTTACGTAAAAGTACGTTGAGTTTAAAAAGTAAAGAGCAAACCAAAGGCGGGTGTACACAGTTCGAGTTAGTCGGTGTAGTTGTGCCTTGTATTATGAATTATATATTGTGACTACGCATGGAGTACGCCGATTGCGTGCGCACTGGATTCATGCAACTTGGATAAGAAGAATATCTCTATTGTGTGATATTCATGATGGCAGGAAATGGTTTATGAAAAATGGAGCTAGGATGTAAAGGGTTTGGTTTGCAGTAACTATTGTCGGTTTCTGTATCAAGTTTACACAGTTACATTTTCTACGACCTTCTTAGGTATAATACTTCCTGGAAATAAAATGATATTATTTTTCAGCAATATGTAACTAGTGGTATTCGTTTGCAAAAAATAAGTATACCTAATTGTACTAGCAATTAAATAATGTGATTTGATTTGTTCTATTAATATAGAATTTAAATAAGGTGTATATGGTGTTGTACGATGCATGGTACATAATAGAGTACCTAAAACTAAAAAATATACATGCGCCTATCTACTTAAATAATTTCTGATCCAGTTGTTTCCTAGTCCAGAACGTTGCCGTATTCAAAACAATCCACAGGCAAATAACCGATTCTCGTCCCCAAGGGTGTCGTTCTGTGTCCGCTTTACTTTTTCACATTATTCCGACTGCGGCACGTGGACGGGACGGGAGCGGGGCGTCTGCGGCGCGGGAGCGGGGCGACAACGATTCATGCGTGCGATTCCCATTACCTAAGTGTTTATTTTTATGAAATGTATTGTGTGTGCCCGGTTTTATAATACACGTGAGATTTTTCGCTACTTTACAACGATTTTTTCAAATTGGAGGCCTTTTGCCATTTCTAGGGTTTGTGCGGGTGACATTATTTTGCAAGTCCCAGAGGTCCGTGTGTTATGTAACGACTTGTTAGAAATAATGTTCTTGGTTATACATAATAATTTTTGCTTTTGGCTTTGAAACGAAACAAGAGAGTAAAGGAGGTTTAAGAAGGTTGTGTGTTTTCTACAGCAAAGTGTCAAATAAACTATTGAAAATGATTCAGATGTCTTCAATTCAAAACTAAGCGAAACTTGTTCTCTGGTATCTAGGCAACCGCACTTATAATAATATATTTCTTTAACATAAAAAGATAAATAAAACTACATCAATTTTAACAAGAATTTGCAATACTCAATTCTAATCCATTTGTCTAAATGTTATACTTCCACGATTAAAGAAACAGTAACATAATTATTATAGTACTGTAAGAAAATACACGGAATATTTCATAATATTGAGAACATAGTTCCTTCCTTTGAAATCCTTCCGTCTGGCGTCTTAACGACGTTTGTGGCGATTTGAATCTCAAAGATTTCGAATTTAAGTTGCGCTTTGCTCCGGGGTTGAGGGTGTGGTCGAAATATGAAGCTTTAGCGATTTACGACAAATATCAAGTAGTAGTTCTTATTTTATTGAACCTAAATACAGCGCAATGTATATATTATCTGAGAAGAAAATGTAAGGGAAGAAAGAAAACTCCGATTTCTTACAAAAATCTAATTAAGTAGCTATACTATACGTACATATTTATCGAGCGTCACTATGGCGCAGTTGGTAGTGTCTCTGACTGCCGATCATAAGGTTGCGGGTTCGATTCCCGGTTCAGGCAAAGTATTTACTTTGGTATTTTCTAATTTATATTAAAACGTTTCTCAATCGTAGCCCCGTATTTGATAACGAGCTCGGTAAATGGGAATAAACTTTGGGAATAACATTGCTAATAGTGAAACGTGGGTTTATTTTTCATACACCTTCGCGTAAACCTTCCGGTATAACAGGCGTGATATAATAAGTATTGTGAAATGATTATTGTATATTTTAGTTTTACCCATGATCATTGAATGTTACTACAAAATAACGTTGAAAAGAACTTCAATTCCTCTTCGAAAGGATAATTTATCAGAAGGAATTAGTCTTCTACCAAAATAAACGTCAGTTCATAACTTGGTCCACGAACATCTTTTTATGCGCAATATTCAATTCTGATATCCTTTGAAGCATCATCTTTATGTATTAGCTAGTCAATCTGCTCCTTGTATAACTCTTTATATGTGATACTATATTGCTACATTTGCTACGTATTCTACTGTTTCTTATATTTACCTATTATAAGATTAACTAACTAAATCAAATTATTCCAGTATATTAAGTTTCTATTTTGATTCAAATATTTATTTTGCATAGGCATCGAATCAACAACTCTGTTCGCAGTAGCAGCAAAATGGCGACCTACGCAACAATTATGCCAAAACATTCATTGCAAGGCCTGCACGAATCTAAATTCTTTAGCGATATTCTAGATAATAAAATTTGTGTAGGCCGAAATATGATGAAACTCCTATTGTTGTATGAGCTAACCTATCTACTGTGTTATACTTTAGACTAAACATTATTAAAAAAGCAACCAACGAATCCCAAATCATATCAAGCATTCGAGTAAAAGATCACATCCACACATAACAATTAGTTGCGCGGACGCACGTGACGTCACCAGCGCTAATGAGGAAGGAACGAACCTCGACCGGGATGCGAACAATTAGCGCGATCATAACAAATCCCCGGGAAGCGAAGTAATCGACCGAGGACGATCGCAATTGACCGCTGAACTGTTTTGTGGGTAGTTGCATATTTTCAGTTAAGTGCTTGAAGATTTTTAGTTTATGTTCTGCATGATTTTTAGGGGAATTATTTTGACCTTGAATCTTTGCCACGCCACGCTGGTTGAAGGAATGGTGACGACTTGGTATTTTTTATATTAATTATTCACAGTTACGCACTTTGCGTTTGTTAAAAGACATGTTAAAATCAAGATGAAAATAAAATAATTTATTTGTTTAGCATTTCAAATACAGACATTTATGTTTTCAAATATTCAACAAGTAATTTACCGCTAGTTTGGAATTGAAATCTTTCAAGTATGGTGAGTAATTTTTACAACGATGCTCTTCCCCACCCTTCACTATAAAAACTAGGCTCGGGTTTTAGTCTTCCCGGAAGTCACGTATGTCAGAAATATAAGTATAAAAGATTTCGTTATAAGCTTGACCATTTTAGTTAGACACTGAATAAGATACACACCTATGTATTCTTCTGAAACAAAGACATTTAACCCTAACTGACACAACGTCCAATCGAATTACACAGAAATCACACTATCATCACATAAGGAAACGTAAGAACAGAGTGAATTAAGGCTAAACCTTCGGAACGCATGTGCGGGACTAAGAAATTGCTTCCTCTCCCGATCACTTTGGCCCAATCCATTGATTAACGAAAATCACGAGTTGATGGTACCCTTGCACCTGGGCCTCAATTCTGTTAAAAATGTACTCTAGGGCTGTGCACAGAACTTTAAATATATGTAGTTTTATATATTGCATATAAGAAGATAATGTTGCTACAGTTACCTGTTACTGCTGTGTGAGATGTTTTACAGCCCGAACTGTTTTGACCATAGGTACTACTAACCATAGTAAGAAAGACCTTACCATTATCGTCGTACTACAAAAAAGTCAACAGAAAGGGTAAAGTAACAGCCGCCATGCCAAAGGTTACTTTATGAAAAACATATTTACAAATTAAATTGATTTAAATTGAACAATTAAAGCAAAAAGAATTATATATATCTGGATTATAACAACTTTATTCAGACTGAGAAATATTCGTTTTACGAACTGTTTTTTCATATTGCATGTCCTTAGAGTTTTCAGGAAAAGCAATTTTCATCATGCGCTAAAGTAGCTCTCTAATTTGTTAACGTTTATTTACATTATCTTTTCATGTATCTTTATGTTTTTATAAGGCAGCCCTAAATCTAAAGCCGATCGCGTACTTTGTCCTTGCTAAAGCTTCGTACGTTACGATTTCCGGATGCAATGACTTTGTCACAAACATAGTTATCAGTTCCTTACAAAAAACACATTTCTATTTTCCTGTTCCTTGAATTTTGAGCGTAATCATGAAACAGTAAGCAAGTTATTCGGTAAAAAAAAAACCAAAAAATCAAAAAAACATTAAACATAATTCAAAATCTTGCATAAAAAATCTAAATCAACAGAATTGTAATCTATGAGTCTGTCAAATACATTGATATTTCTAGAACTGATTTCTAACTTAATGTAACACAGTGCCTTGAGGCGTACCAAACTGGGTATGTAAAAATTTCCTAAAAAAACCTTCATTATTTGCCGTACCTGAAAATTAATTCTGGAATGTTGCTTCCCGCATTAGTAGTTTTCACTTCCAATTGCATTTCATTGGTATTTAATCGATACCAAAATAAAATAACGTGCAAATGTAGATTGGAAAAATCTACTTCGCGATACTCGAAGGTATTTGAGCGCATTTCCGTGAAAAATTCCAATTAAACGGATTATACTTGGAAGCAGGGTTAACTAGACCCGAAATGAGACAGAACAGAGTTGCTGTTACAACAAATAAGCGTTTTACCCTCAAATTGAATTACGTTTCGTACGTAGTGGAATATACAGGAATATAATTGGAGCGGAGACGCTTTATTCCAGTTTTGTTGATGTTTGTTTTTGTTAATTGTTGCATCTTTGTACGTACCTTAAGCTGAAATTGCTAAAATTCAACGGTCCAATTTAATAACTGGTGTATGCTTAAATCTTCGATTCGGTTCGAATCCCACCCGGAACAAATCTTTGTGTGGTGATCACGAGTATTTGTTCTGAGCCTGGTTGTCAATTTATCTATATAGTATGTATTTAGAAGTATAGTATCAGTTCGGTTGGTAACGCATTCCTATTATATATCTTACTCGTAAGGTATACCGTGGGGGTCTAGGGAGAACAGAAGTGTTTAAGTTTTTCAAGATTTTTTATAACTTTCATTATAAGTTACTTATTTTTCCTATAAAATCATCCACTCCCCAATTCAAACACCGCTAATTTGACAGCTATCTTCGGCAGAAAACATTTTCAACAGTAAAAGAAACGCCGCAGAATCGCCTCAATTAATTTCCCGTATATTCGCCAAACTTCACACGAAACAAAAACAGTGTGTGGCCAGTTTTAAAATTAAGTTCAATTTAGTGGAAACTCTACCATGCATTGTGCAAGATGAGATGAACTGCAGTACAACTTTTTGGTGAAATGGAATGCGTTCGTTTTGTGTACTACATACCAGTGAGTTAGCCCTTAGTGTATTTAGTTTTTCTGGTTTGGAGAAAAGTTTGGAATACTGTAAAAAAGGTTGTTTTTTCTGCAACTGTTTATTAAATATGGTAGAATTAAGACTATGTTAAATACAGAGTATGCTTAGTCAGTTTTTTTTACTGAAACTTTAAATGAATCTACTCGTATATTTCAGTTATACAGAAAAACTGATTTACCTAGATTATAGTTTATAGCTCGTTCGCAAGTCATCAATTACTATCACTCTGATTTAATGATTACTTATAAAAATTAGGAACAGACAAAAACTAAATTCTCTTGACTCATAGAACTGCGATTTTAGGCTGGAGATATTGGTTTCCTGTCAAAAAATTTATGTAAGCATGCCTTTGCAATACCGTGAAAGGCCATTCCCATAACACAGACATCATTCAATCTCTATTAAGCCACACCTGTCAAAAAATCCATACAATACCATAATAAACGGTAATTTTGTACGTAACAACATTATAAATACTAATCATGGCATCACATTGCCACCGTTAGTAAATTTAATAACACGTGCTTGTCAAAATTCGTAGCCCCCTTTTTACTTACGACCGTGCCAACTTATTACAACAACCAACCAATTAAGATGTCAACCTTAAAACTTTAAGAATAAGGTCGAAATTTGAATGGACGAAATTTTGACAGATGGAAGCTCGACGCTGGTTTTGAATAATGACGTAACTGAATGATGTCCCAAGGCACTTTGGGTATTAAAATGATAAACGTAGGCTGCTATCGAGTATGGAAATCTCCCAATTTATTATACGATAGGTAGTTATTCTATTAGGTAAACAGTGCCGGGGTTAATAGAGTCATTGGGTTTATTAACTAGGGCTGTGTCTACTTACCGAGTGGATTTTTTTGTGACAAGGGTAGGGTTAGTCCATCAAGGGATTTTATGATGCTAGAAAATGTTTACAAAGTATTTTCTGTTTGTTGAACTTTTGGAGTTCATGAACTCTAAAAGTAAGATTATTAGAGTATTTATATTTTTATAAAATCGAAGTAATTTTCAAATACCTTTTTTTAATAGCTTTTCTTTTCAACAATTTGCACATACAAATTTAAAATTGGTTAATTTACAAACATACAAGTAGAATTAAATTTCGTTTTTAATTACGTTTTCTAGTAAAATAAGAAGCATATTTTAGGACAGGATATTAGAAAGTAATCTAGTTACAAATTTTATTTCCCAGATTTTCCTATACAATACCCGTGCGTGATAGCAAACTATGTATCTTTAGGAAATACTTAATTACAAAACCTAACTACAAACATATCAATTCAAATTCATGAAAAACAATAGGCGTAGGTAAACATAAGTCCAATCGTGGACAAACGGTGTGGCCATAAAAACGCCGTGTGTCGGCTCGACAAACAATCGTTTGTTTTATTATTTAATATCTACGGAAACAATGAGACCGTAATGGCTACCATTGAAAAATTTAAACACAAAATATGAGGCCTACTAACTGTTCAACTCGATTGATACTCGATAATAGAGTTGCGAGTGAGTTGTTACTAGCAAGGTATAATCATTTTTGAATTAGGAAAGATTATACCTGGTGTAGACTTATTTTAGTGCAGAGGAATGTCATAAGAGTTTTAATTAAAGTAGTAGTTTAAGTATGAAATATATTTGAGTAATTTGATTTCATAATTATGTTCTCTTTTTCTCTACCTATTGGTTTCTCAATTCAGTTCCTAGGCGATTGTTTTAGAATCAGCTCTAGAAGACGAATCAAAAGTAAGTTCTTTCTATAAAATTACAGCATTAGAATCAAATAGCTAGACTACATTCGAGTTAACTTCGACATTCACTCGTAAATCGAGAACAAGTGGTACCCCTCATTCTTCAAACATCATTCCCCTCATACTTAAACGACCTTTTCCTTACAAAGTAAACACATTGAAGTCCGATTTTTAACTGTAAAACGTCACCGGTCACCCCCTGCGCTGTTATTAGGGGCAATATATCAAAATATTGTAAAAATAAGGGTAATTTCACCCCTTGTTTACTGTGTCGCGGATACATTTTTATTTGTACACCCTTAGAACGTGAAAGTTTATGGTAATATAGGGTATAATGTAGTGCTTTTAGTCAATAGTGACACTGGTGATTGGCAAGTCTTTATTGTAGTATGAATCATTGGAAGATTGGTGAAAAACCCAGCAATGAATTTAATAAGACAGAGGTTTTGTTTCTTGAGAGATCATTAATTAGAGTAAAATTAAGAGTATCTCAGAAACGGTAAGCAAAATAAACCGTCATGCATGATTGGGTTGATCTCTGTGTTATTATAATTATTATCATGCAGTTCTCATTTTTGCAAGTATTTAATAAGTATTATTTGTACGGTAAGAGCGTTTTGGCGATATTTACAATCAATATGCAAAATATATTATTTTAACCTATTTCCATTTAAAGTGATTTGTTGTTTACCTCACTGCTACTTAGAATTTTTACTAACGACTTATGTTATATGGGATAGGCGTTTATGGGCTTGTTCTATATTTATATTTGGTTACATAGTACATACATTCTACAGTTTTACTTATATATTCACAAATGATCCCCTAAAAAACAAACAATCTTATCAAAACACACGTTTACAAGTCACTAACGGGCAGTATAATTAATTACTTAGCCGAATTAGATGCGATCGTAATATCACGACAATTCACTCGTCATTACATTAGATTACCCTCACTGATGTCAAATTTGCGTGTTTTTACCCCAGATTGGGGTAATCTGTTTTTAACATTTAGGCAAATGTGATTTTTTTGGCTGTCATCTCTGGGGAGTTTGTGGGCTGTCTTAATTATGTTTGATGCGTAATTAATGACTTAATTAGTATTAAGTCTCGATATTTTGTAAGAATATCTCATCAAGGAATACCTATACATAAAATACGCACATCAATAAATAAAACTAAAATTATCTGACTTTACAAACTACTAGATCTTAAGGTACTTAAATCGACACTTTTATAAAAAACAATAACTGACTTAGGTACTGAAAACCTAGTATGAAACATACACACAATAAATTTTTTAATGTGTGTATGTTAGGTGAAGAAAAATAAATAAGAATAAAACAAGTGAGCAAATTATGCTGTATTTTCTTTTAAATACATTCGTCTATATCTACAGAACAAATACTTCGTATTTCGTCCCAAACATACTTTGCAAATCACGCGAGTTTACTTAAGTACACAATCTACAAAGACAGGCTGATTACCATTTTTTCACTTGTCAGTTAGCGTATGTTCTTCATTGACTAATAACAAGAGCACACAAAGAAAATCCGGACTTTCGGACTTCCGGAGCTTCTTTCCGAACAAATAAGGCACCACGCCACAAAAGCAACATAACCCAAAAATTGCAATTTATGCGTGAACCGTAGCTGTCAACCTAAAAACATTCATTAGCTCGTCTAATGGGAATAGTACGCGACTGAACTAAAAACAATAGCGATGTAATAAGCGCCGTTACCCGCTTGACTGATGGCCCCAAGAGTGTTAGCGACATATTAATTTCGAGGTAAATTAATATTGGTTTTGTATTGTGTTCTATTTTTTGTTTTAGGTCAGGATTAATATTTTTGGTGTGAGAAGATAGGTTAGTCATCCCATGTATATTTTTGAAAACGTCACTGAGGCCTATCTTGAAATATCACGTATTTTGAGGAAACTTACAGTTGGTACTAAAGTTGAGGAAAGAGATGTTTGTTTACAATGTACAGTGCTACAAATCATAATGGTATATTAAAGAAGATCTTATCTTTATTCCTCAGCTTAAGAAAGCTTTTCTTCTAAATGAAAGAGGGAAAGAAATAAAAGCTTGTCAGGTTATGTTTTAAGTTTGCCAAGCTTGCCAGATAAAAATTTGGGTCCTTGCATACCTTCAAGAATCGTGCTAAAACTTTCAGAACAATAGTAGCAGTAAGTTCAAGACTTTTTGACGAAGCGAATGCCTGGGTTTAAATTTTTTCCGTGAAAGGGAATACTTAATTCACTAGACTATGATTGCAAGAAAAATTAAGATTTTAATTAATTACATCGCTCTACTTTAAATCCTCATCAACAAAGCGTGAGAGGCTTTATCTATTTATAAACAAGGGCACCAAAAACCATTGATTGTCTCATCAAGGACTCTTAATAAGCAATCTGAAGCGTCACTCTAATTAACTCTCTAATCAGTTTTAAGTGATAATAATGACATGCGGGCGATACAAGTTGTTTGTTTTTTCGTAAAACGTACATTCACCCTTTTGTTTCTAGGGTGCCGGTAATGAATTACGTAATGTAACTTGATATGAAATTTTCAATCAAAATTGTGTTTGGGAAGGTTATAGTGACATTGAAGGGTTTGGAAATTAAGGAGGCAGAAAAATATTCCAAAAACGTGTGGTCCAAGGTCTCTCATTACTTTTATTCTAGAGTAAAGTTAGTTTATACTTTAAAGCTTTTTTTTCCCAAAAAGAAATAACAGTTAACAGACTTTTTAAATCCCACTTGCTTTTCAAACAAACCACAATCTATCATTGCATCTCATTTAAAGCATTCATTCACTTCTAAAAACCACATAAGACGATAATAATAAAAAAATATCAGACAAATTCTTATGATTTTGTATAAAAAAACTCTCTCACGGAAGATTGACCCCAGTCGAAAAGAACAGCAGAAACAAAAAATACTATACCACCACATTTTAACGACACTTTTAATTCCCAACCCTTCAAATAATTTAATAAAGAACAATAACACAGCGACTCAGCCCATAACAAACAACGACTAACAAAAGTCAATTTATTCGCAATAAAAAACCTAGTAAAACGAACGATTTTAGTAGATTTTCTGATAGTTAACTTTAATAAAGGAGTTGTAAAATTAATTAGTGTTAGTAAAAAACCGTCAAGTGCGAGTCGGACTCGCGCACAATGGTGACGCAAAAAAAAATAAAAAAACACGTTAATTGTATGTGAACCCGCCTTAATATTTCTTTTTTATTTATTTATCTATAGCGGCAACGAAAATACATCATTTGTAAAAATTTCAGCTTTCTAGCTATCACGATTTATGAGATACAGAGTAGAGTCAGACAGACAGACAGCGGAGGCTTAGTAATAGGGTCCCTTTTTACTCTTTTGGTACGGAACCCTAAAAATTGAGAAAGAAAAGTCGTTGGGCTTTTACCAGTAGTTTTAACAATAAAATCGTAAGCCCAATGGCTTGTTGATTGAGAAAGATGACTGTGTGAGAACTACTGGTCAGATTATAAGGGCGTTTTAGCGTTTACGATGTTTAATTGGTTAACTTTTAAACGGTAATGAATTTTAGTGATTGTAAAGTTAAGTCTGGAATAGGTTGTAAATCAAAATTGCAGTTTAATATTTTTATGTTAGAGTTATTAATGTTGAACAAAAGAAGTCTGGCATTGAGAATATGTTCATACACAGAAATCAGAATGCAAATGGGGAATTTTACAGACATACTATTATGATTTGTATTGAGAACCAGATTTTGGCCAGATTTCGTTATTTTCTACTCCGTCACATACTGATACTAAATAAGACAACATTCCAATAGGCATTTTGCCAATTTGTTTGTTGCATTGGGTTGTTATAGACTGGTAGTAACTTAGAAAATACTGTAATAGGTTCTTAAACCGTGCTTGAAACTTAATACCAGTTTCTTAATACGGCCCCTAGACTTAACATCAAAAGCCAAAAGCATCGGACTTGCGATTCATACCCATAACACATGCCTTTTAGAACATGGACTTAAATCTCACCCGTTGCATCACCGAGCCCACTAACACGAGCATTCTGGAAAGCAGTATGTCACTCAATATTTTTGAAATCGTTAAGATAGTTTTATTTCTAACCTTAAACCTTACTGATAGTAAGTTCAATTTTTTTTGACTATTCATTACAGAAATACTCCTCCACGAAAAACCGTATACATCTTCAACAGAACCTCAAAAATCGTATCGCCCCCGTACCATATAAAGTCCAACCAACCGATAGTTCCATGAGTCACTCATTAGACGCAAGCTGTGCTTTAATCATTGGGAATAGCAAGTAATTAGTTGATGTACGTCGTGTCGTGGACTCGTGGTAGAGGGCCGGCGACTTTGTACACTTGAGCATCGTCACATGCAAATTGTAAGCGCTTCCTGTCTGAACTATTGACTTTTCTAGCAGATGTTTGAAGAATTTTATAGTTTTAAAGGCTAGGATGCTGTGTGATATGATTAAACATATTCCTAGGCCGTCTAGACGTACAATAATATTGCCTTTGTATCCAAAATCTTGAAAAATATTACGTAATTGGTACCTTCGGTTATATATGTTACTGTAAAAGCCCGAACTGTGGCCAATCCTAAGATTTTCCGGTAAAACCTAAGATTTACCAACTCTCAATGGTAAAAGTCCGAACAAGCCGGAGTTTAAAAACTATGTTACGGTATATAAAAAAATCCTCCTTCATTACTATGTTTATAACTATTTCACGGTATAATTATATACTGTGACATAGTTATAAAGAAGGAGTTTTGGGCACAGCGACATGGGTAGGTTAGGTTAGAAGGCTAAGGTGGGAGCGAGCGAAGCGAAGCTCCCACCTTAGCCTTCGTGGTTATTTTTTTTTAACCACCCAATAGGAGGAGCCCCGCGAAGCGGGGCTCCGGCGACATCTCGACATCATCAAGTGAATATAGGTAAAAGTTCGAAATAAAAGAATTGTTCGGACTTTTACCGTTGCGAGTTGGTAAATCTTAGGTTATACCGGAAAATCTTAGGATTTACCACCGTTCGGGCTTTTACAGTAACATATACACGCATTGCCTGTACTTTTCAGCGCAACGTTTACATTCCGAGTTTGAACTTTTTATAATAGTAGTAAAAGTGGTTTATCAGTATGTTTTTATTTAATCATATATTTATCCGTAACAGCGCAAACAAGACAAAAAATTACAAATTAAACAGTCAGAAATAATAAGAGTGAATATTTTCAGAAGAATCTCTTCCTTGGTTCTTATATCGAATATTTAAGATAGTCTATACTATAGGGTGCATCTAAACACGACGGCAGCGTGACATAGTAACTGAATAGTAAATTATAGGTTTTACCGAATTTTGGTATACAACTATACAACGTATCCGTAAAAACATGCAGTTTTTATCAAAACAGCCTTCACACTTTCATCTTCAACCACCATCCCCTTCCCATCCCAGTCCCACATGCTCATAGATCATCAATATTAATACATCATAGCACCTTTACTCACGACACGCCATGAAACAATACACATCGAGATGTTAACGATTTATTAATTACAATCCAACTGAGGGAAGTGCGACATAGAGTAAGTTTTTATACAATTTACAGAAGATATTATTTGATGGTTGATTTTAATTTGGCCGTTTCTTAGCAGTCTTATCGTAGTTTAGTAGTAGTAACATTACTGAGATAAACCTTTCAAACGCAGGTTAATATATCAAATCATGATAAGTTTCTGATACTTAATAAATTTGGTTATAAGTTAAAGAAGTTAAAAATCTCGACAATTTCGGTTTACGAGGCCAAACGTGTTAAATCCTTCTTTATTATAGTTGTACAATATTTGTGTTTAACAAGTGTATTAAACACAAATATGATAATGATCTATGATCCCCTTAAGAAAAGAAAACTGGAATAGTGTTTTCATACTTTGTATAACGAGTAAAGCAATAATTTAAACTACATTTATAATTTGAAAATGCACGAGATACATTACCAAACAGTCATCGCCTCGTCTGTTGCCAACTGCTCTATATGAATTGTTGCGTGCGCGCACATGCGGGCAACAGTTTATCTGCCGATCTCTCATCCAATTGGTAAAAAAGCCCCCGACACTAAATTCACAGTAAATTGCTAAAACTGTTACCAGTTTGATTCGATGCGTTTACTGCTCAAAGATTAAAAAAGATTGCTCTTTTTACTAAATGCGGGTTATTGGATTTTGGTTTCCTGTCCGTTTTGTTGTTTTTATTTTATAGGTATGGTGGTAATGTAAGTAATGTTTTGTTATCTTGATGTTTTTTGGGAGATGGAAAGGGGGTGACATTTTAGCAGGGTGTCTAAAAAGAGTAAGGATTTGTATCACTATGCTTGATCTCGGGTCGCTATTTCTTGTATTTAGTTATGTTGGTAGTTTGCCGCAGTTGATGTACCTTTTCAAATTGTTTAAGAACGTATACCGTGGACACAATATCAAGATTCTTTAAAACGAATTTGCTGTAAATACTAGATGTTTTTTTTCTGTCTTGTTATAACAAAAAACCCTAACACCACGAAAACAAAGTAAAAACGCGGTTCGAATAATATAATTTTTCATGTACTTAGTTATTTATTGAAACAATGCTAAGGCCCCCAGCAAAGGAGGTAGAATCAAGCCTTCACCTTAAATTTCTTAAAGATCGGTTGCTTAGCAGTATGACAGTACAGACTGTAAGAAAAAAAGTTAGTTAATATATTAGGTACTGACCTAAGCTTACATGTTTCTCCTTTTCATAAAACATACTTTATTTGTATACAAACAATTATTGTAAGAACACGTAACACTCTCGTGTTAGGTTCAAAGTTCATTGTGACATCAGCTCATTGTTGAATAGCCAGTCTGTCGCCTATCGGGAGTAAATAATAGTCCATTGTATTACATTATGTCAATGAAAGGATGACGTGATAAATGCTTGGTTACATAGATTTTAATTATGTAGGGAAAAATGCATTTTTTAATACAGTTTCTTGGTTTTCTGTACATATATTTATAGTCAACTAGCATTCCGCCCGCGGCTTCGCCCGCATGGAATTTCATTTAAAAAATATACTCTTAATGCTCTTCTTCACTTCCTAAGGAATCTTCGTACCAAATTTCAGCTTTCTACGCTCAGTAGTTTCGCTGTGCGTTGTCCATCAGTCAATTAGTCACTTAGTAACGTTTTATGTATACCTACTGATAAATACAGTACCTAGCGCATTTTTTTCAATTGGTTTTCAATGTTGGAGTAGTAGTATGGTTACGTAGAGCCCGGAGGCATAAATAAGATAGGCATAGTACAAATACCACTATAGATACTTGAATAGGATGTTTATTTTTTGTTACTTATGAAATTGTTAAAGTTAAAATAAAGTATAGCCAGAAGCAAAAAAAAGTATCACTAAAATCGACATACGGCCAAATCGCTCACAATCGAAACCCAAAAAAACAAAATTAAATTAAAACATCATCAATAAACAATATCATTTGAATCTAACCCTAAAAAGCGTGCGTACAAATTAGAGGCCTCGAAAAAAAATTCAATAACCCTCCAGCGGGTAGCGATCGGCAATATCAATGACGTTTAACCCTAAACATAATCGGGTCTGAATCGAAACTACCTCGGGGACTGGGGGTCTGTTGTGCCCGTAAAATTGCCGAGTATTTTTTGCAATAAAATTGCTCCCTAGTTTTAAAGGGGGTCTCGCGCCCCAGGCGGTAGAGGGCTCAATGTTGACGTATTCCGAATGATTTCGTGTAAGTAAGGATAATGTTTGGTAACAGGTGAGCTATGTAAATAGTCGGCTTTGTGGTGCTTTTGAGGGATTTTTAGAGATAAGTTTTAAATGACATTACTAGTTAGTTGTGTGATTTTGTATTGACTATGTACTCAAAAGACTTTGGTGTATTTGAAAACGCTTCAACAATATCGACCGCATTCTTGTAAAATAGATTTAAGGCCAGATTTTAAGGAAAATTAATTGCTTGATTATCAATTAATTTTTTACTTTACTTAGTCATGAAATCACGCTTAATTTCTAGTTTTAGCAAAAAATTCAAGATCTAACTTAACAATATTCTTTTAGGCTTCTACAACAACGTACACAAAACGACATTCACGTATAAACGCGTCGCATTCACAAGAAAATGTAAAATACCACATAGAAAATCTTCAAAGCACAATACAACGGTTAACCCTTGCGATGCTGAGTACATTTTCCGCGGGGCGATCCCGCTTGTCGCCTAAACGACCCCATAATTGATAAGTAAAGGAAAAGAAGACTACGGCCTTATACATATTTATGAGATCCTAAAATTGCTACGGGACCTTGCGAACGGGAGCACTTGCGCCCATTGCCGTCTCATTATGTTTTTAGGGTTCCTTTGTTATTGCCACTTTGATGTCAGTTGTTCAGAAATCGGAGGATTTCCTTTAGTTTGCATGATTTTGAAGTTTTTGAGGGTTTGTGATGTGGAATTTTGCTTTTGAGCAATTGAGTTTTAAAGGTTTAATATTGCATATTGAATCAGATGTCACGTAATATTGAATCTATAACTACATGTCTTCTACGCTTTGCATGTATAAAAAAGGTGACCAAAGGATAATTTATATTTCTAGGTATAATGTTATTATGAACTATTTTTGGTTTTTCATGTAGGAAGAATCCTTAAAATATTTACTTTCAAGAACATTTCACATTTAGCAACAATTCTTACCTTAATCTCGCAAACACGAAAACGCAGCATATCATTAAACACACCACATAAAACCGAGTTTATAAACGCAGAACTCGACGATGCGTTCAAAAACCACAATAAACGCTAACTTTATTGTTAAAACAGCACCACAACGTCTCTTTACGACAATAATCCATTTTTGAAGGCTTTCCTTTCCTATTTTTATAATCCTCGCTCGTTTCTGAACGTACTAAATGAAACGTTCTTATTTTGAATTGTTTGGGGTTCACGATGACATATGGTAATGTTTTTTTTGTTTTTTTTAGCTGTCGCATTCATAGGGTTTGGTTTTGACAGAGTTTTTAAAAAAGGTAAAAGTATATGAAATTATGTTTTTCGTGTCTTTCAGTTCAAATAAATTACAAACTGATTGATACAGATTATGGTGTAGCGAATCGTTTAGAAATTAATTAAGGCAACTGTAGCGCGATTCTCTACCATTATCATCTATCGACAAACGGCTAGCTATCAAGAATTTTTTGCTGTAGGCATATTTTTTTCAGTACATCGTAAATGTCAAAATCGATTAGCGCTGCTGCATTCAAGGCAGCCTTGAATACAGCAGAAATTAATATTAGTTTGATAATTGCAGAATTACAGATAAGTAGTGTTTAGTAAATATTATTATGGTCACATCTATCACATATATACGCATTCATAACAACAAAAAATGTAATATTTGCTTATTATAATTGTATCCTGGCTGGATTGAATAGTTAACTATCGTAAAATAAGTATTATTTTTCAAGCAGAAATCAAGTGTGAGTTTCAAGTGTACAAACACTTCAACATAAATGGTATCAACAAACACAGCTCATACAAGTCACGCAATTAACTGTCTGAATGGACTGATATCAATGCGTATGAGACGACTCGGCACCACATGTCACACGCTTCCGTTCGTTTCATTATTGCGTCATATCCGTCACTATGATTTATACGAAATTCTAATATTTTATACTCTTTGGTTAGATAACTGTCAAGTTATAACGATTAAAAGATACTGGCTGGTTGTTTGTAGGTTTGTAGTTTATAGAGAAGCGGCTGTTTAATAGATTATCGCAATTTTAAGAATATTCATTATAATTCAAAATATCCTAATGGATTTTCAGTACAGTCAGTGATTTGATTCCATTATTAACCTTTACTCTAATTTAATGGAACTGAAAAGGTATCACACTGAAAAGACTATGTTCTATTCTCCTTTTGCTGAAAAAGCGGACATGATAGAATAGAGGCATAAATGAACGTCTCAAATTTGTTCACAAAGTAGCAATTGAACTCTTAAAATGGACAGAAAAAAACTGTGTTGTTTCATAGCGTGACTGTAAACGGCTCAATTGACAATGTAGTTGAGTCAACCATGAATAGACTAATTGTGTGTGTAACTACGACCATTTATGATCTAACTTTGTACGGTAAGCTTGGATTAGCTTGGCTGCTTGGAAGAAAATCAGAAAGAAAATGTAGCCATTAGAATAGAGTTTTTTAAAAACTAAAAAGTTATAGAACATATTACTATTTGTTACTACTAATACTATTACACAAAAATAAGTAGGACTAACGCATAATATTAGGCCTAGATTTATGATTTGGTCGTTTGAAGTAAAAAAAATATTCCGTGTAAATTATTTGGAGCAGAAAATGCTCGTAGGACTTCAAAAGATCTATGTTTCTTACTTCAACTTCTTACTACTTTAATCTATGTTTTTTTTAACCAAAAGTGGCTTTAAAAACAAAATAGGTATATTGTGAGAAACCTTATATTGTCCTTAAATTACAAAAATACATAATAAGATATTAACTGTACAAATAAAAATACACAATAAACATTTATATCTTTAACTATTAAAAATTCTAGAATTCTATTCAAACCACCCAACGCGATACCAAAAAAATCATATTTATTAGTGGCCAGCAATAGACAATGTAATATTATGTGTGTGTTGACAATAAATAATTGTGTGTGTGTGTGTGTGTGTGTGTATCGTATGTTCTTTGAAAAACGACTTGTATCTGTTTGGACGTTCATTCATAAGCTTCTTTTTAATCACAAGTGTATTGGGTTACGATGGAATAGACAGGTCAACGATTATAAAATTTGCGTAAGTCATTTAATACGCTTGTTGTTGGTTTAAGAAACTTTTCTGGTTATTTTTTTCTTATTGGTTATTTTTTTTTTTTTTATACATATGTACGTGTTGTATGTACAAGGTTGTTTTTAACTTAATCAAGGAATCCACTGCTTTAATACGATATTAGAAATAAAATTTTCAAAATACCAATAATAGATTTTATGGAGAGGTTAGTATTTACGTCGTCTTAACATTTTGATAATTTTAAATATGGTCACATGTCTATGAGATACACTATCTATGAATCCATAACAAATACTATTTTAAAAGTCTTTAGTAGGTAATGACACAAAGAATGCGCACATACAAATACAAACTCTCTCATAAATTATTAAATTTCTATAAATCGGCACGTCTAACAATTTAGAAGTCTATAGATAAAGCGTGAAACTGTGAACACTTGTAGCAGTTTCAGATCATTAGCGGAACATGTGTCGACTTCCACAGACAGACGGGCGCGAATCTCTTATGTAACTATGTTTGTATGTGTTATTATGATATTTTGTATTTGTATTATGCAAAATTGTAGCTTTTCAAAAAAAAATGTATCCTGTATTAACGCGAAATTCAAATATTGCTCGATATTACACTGGCATTGGTTAACAAAAACTGATATGTCAGTCTGCTTCCTGTATAATATTAGAAAATAGACCATATTTATTGATTTATCTATTTATTTATTCAAACAAAGTTTTGTAGCTCAACAGTAGGGGAAGTACAAAAAAACATCCTCTCGAATTGAGACGGAACATAGGACTTGAGTACAAACTACTAGCCAAGTACGGGTCTGATCTTTTGCACCATCCAAGGTCCTGGGGTAAGGACAAGTCAATGGAGAAGAGGCTCAAGGACTATTTTTAACTGGCATTCCTTTACCAGTGTATGGCAATTATTTAACAATACCCATATAACTTCGAAAAATCATATGATGTGTTGTATGAGTTTAAACCGGCGACCACACGAATTAATTTCATCACTAAGGTCTAATCTATCTTTGCTATTAGCCAAAACCTACCGAATTAACACACGATAGCCCTTTTTTACTTGAGGAAGATGACGTCAAAGATAGGGCGAAGTGGAGGAAGAGTGAAAGAAAGGCTCGCCCTACCACCACATGGGCCAAATTGCCAGGAAGAGAGAGAGTCTCTTTTGAACAATATGTACGACTAGCTAGTCCACAAATAATAATACCAGCCCTTAAAAAGAGCACAAAAAGCAACCCTTCGAACACATGGTAAAGACGTTCTCCCGAGATTAATTCCATTAAAAGCAATAGAATTATTCGCACATGTAAATAATGAAGCACAGGAAGTCTGCTGTCACATGTGCTCGAGGTCAATGAACTTAGATCTAGACTTGTAATTGTTGCAACTTGACGACTCTAGTCACTCTAGCTTTGAGTATTAAAGTGTGGATATGATTTTGAATGATTGCTTTGAAAAAATGTGAATTTGGAAAGTAAACATATTGTTATGTTTGTAAATGATTGTTTTTTCCTACTAAAATGCAAAATAGGGAAATTATTGTATTGGGCAAATATTAATACTTTGAATTTCGTTTACAGTGCGTTGTTATTTTTTTTTATTAAGTTATTTATTTTTAAGTTAAAGTGACGATAATTTTATATACATGATAAAAACTATATTTCATTTTTAAGTAATAATAATAATTGTTACGGGTTGGACTTTTAGTGATATTGAACGGGATAGCAATGGACACACTACAAACAAAATGTTAATCAAACCGTATAACGTATATTATTATTACTGCATCACATCTACATCCGTACATTCAACTCATTAATCCCACCCCCACGATGCGGACCTAAAACAACGATACCAAAATAAACCTACTTTGGCCTCTCTAATTTGTTCTAAACACAGCACAAAAAGATAAAATTGTTCCTACTAATGTCACATAAAGATGCAAATTGTTTCGGCCCGAGGGTATTTATTTTAATTCTAATTTGCCGTGGTAAATACCGCAAGGGCGGATAGCCGCTTCGCCGCTTTACCAACTTCCACAACTTTTCCATTTTCGGTTTTACGGTTTTACTTCATCAAAGTCCGGTTAAAGTGACGTTCAAGTTACTTTTTTCTTTTTAAATTGTTGCAAATGTCGTTGAGAGTTTAATAATGATGTAATGTTTTTTTTAATAGACTAACTTTTTGGTTGGATGAAGTTGAATTTGGAACGGTTTAAAAATGCAATCGTTATATTTAGAAAAAGATAATTTGAAATTTTAATTTCGAATTCAAATGTTTTGATTAGTCAACGGTGAAAAGCTATTTTCTAAAGAGCATTCAGAACTTAAAAAGTTAAGTAAAGGAGTGACTTTCTTTGCTCCAATTAGTATTTAATGTCTTAGAAAGAAGTTAACTGCGACAAAACTTTAGTCTCCTGAACAAAGAACTTTAAGTTACTGTTCCTGAAAAACCTGAGGAAATTCTAACTTCAAGCTAAAAACGTAAAGAAAGAGGTGTTATATTAAACGCTTTTTAAAATGACACTCAAGCACCACTTTTTAAATAATATCTATCAAATAGTTTATCAGATGGAATTTAAACAGTTGTTTTCATTTGCTGACACTTTATTTCGCTGACAGGTTATTTGTCAGTAATTAAAATGTGAACCTGACCCGTACAATTCGAATTTTATGAAATCGATCATGCTGTTTTATGGAAATTCATTTTTAATACACGCATGTTAAAAATCTACAAAAATAACAACATGTAGGACAATGTAGGTATGATTATTTATTTTAATGTTCTTACCAAAACGCAACTGTAAAATTACTTTAACCGAAACTATAAAAACTTATATTCCTTCAAACTCCTGCCAAATTCTAACCCTAAAACGCTCGCTTAAAATTAAAACAATTACTTAAATATAATTCAAACAGCAAAAAGCGCTAAACATAAAGCGCTTGATATAACAAGCTCAGTTGAAATAAAATTTTGACTGTGAATTAAAAGTAAACATTAGAAGCGTAATTCTGTGAAACGCCTCTCGTAGGCAAAGAGCAAATGATTTTTGAACGAACTACCTGCTTGTAGTTAAGCTTTTGGGGTTCATGATCGGCTAGGAAAACCGCGATTCACCTTCTGACATTGTAATTACTTTTAATTAAAATAAACTCTGGAAACTATTATAAAATTAGAATAAGAAATTACTGACTTTATCACCATTCGCAAAATTAATACACATTTATTTTCTTCAAGGAATTTTTTTTACAAAAAAAATAGTTTTCTACCAGGATTTTTTTTATCAAAAGAAAAATATTTATAAAAAATAGCAAATTAAAATTTTGTTTTCAAAAAGCAAAGAGCCTTAGGTTAGAGCCTCTATAGGTTATGAATATAAAGGTGTAAATAAATGAATGATGAACTAAAATTTAAGACCAAAATCGTCAAAGTCTTGCTTGAATCATCCCATCTCAACCAACGTTTATTTCTATGTTATACTCGCTTGTAACAACCGATTCCTCTATCGTTTAAATCGCTCACGCTACAGCTTACATCCCCGCAGTTTTTACAACCCCAGTCGTAATGTTTCGTATTAATTAACTCAGCATAATTAAAGTGGTGTGCGCAACACTGGCCCGGTGCCTTCTCCAACGTTTTTTGATACGAACACTGTGTCCGTTTTACTTGTAAAGGTAATTTTTACAAAGAAATTCTTTAAGAAATTGTAGGAAAATGTTACTTGAAATAAACAAATCATAAAGCCTATAATAGTTTACCACATTTTGTAGAAAAAACATTTATTTACAGTTTACAGTTGTATAAAGATTAAATTAGTATCTAAAGCCATACTATGTACAGACCTATATGCTAAAATTGTAGTGCAACGGGCCTTAAACACGTATGACAATAAGGCATAGCCTGTTTAGTTGCTAAGGCATCGCGAGTTCGGTTCCCACATAGAGTTTTAATAGGAATGTCGGTTACACTATCTAATCGTAGCTTATCGTGTACATTAGTCATAGTATATATTTCATGGAAAGAAGATCACATGCATAGGATTCGACAAAAATCTTGACCTTGATTAAAACAGATATGAACAGGCTGACATATCATATTACGCTAATATAAGTATCGATTTATTATCTTGCGTGGCATCTATTTCCTTTCCTATATCAAGCAAGGATACCGTTCTTATCATATTCAGTATATTGGAATAAAAAAAAACATGGTTGTTGTATCGGAGCCCCCTTTTAGATTTATTGTATCCTGTGAAAATTTCAACTGTCTAACTTTCACTGTTCATGGGATACAACCTTTTTCCTTTTTTTTTAAAGACAACTCCCGCCTAAGTATTGCTTTTGTGTCGCGGGGTTTTTACAGACATACAAAAAACGGACACAGAGCACAACCAGACCCGAAACTCCGTGTGGGAATCGTACCCACGACCTCCCGAAACCACTGCGCCACGGAGCCAGCCTGGTGACAGACAGGCAGCGAAGTCTTAGTATTAGGCTTCTCGTATTACATTCGGGGACCGAGCCCAAAAATTTCAAACAGCTTATGCCAAGAATGCAAGGCAGAATACTATTACCACTTCTACCAATCATAAATGAGATAGTTCGTGAAAAACTGAAAACATTACTAAACGGATTTTAATGAAATTTGATACATAGATAGTTTATACTCTAAAATGACATAGAGGTATATACTTTTTATTACAAGAAGTCATCACACTGACGTAGCTACTTAATAGATTAACTCCTTAGTAATTCACAAACTAAAGTTTGAAGTATATGTAAGTAGTTGTCCAAAGTTTCGAAGTTTAATCATAATTAGTTCGGTTATAACATTAGTCTTGCAGTAGTTTCGCGTACACAATGTGATTAGCAAATCTAAGGGGTGTAGTGGGCGGTCCGTACATAAGTTATTACATATAACTGGTAGGCTTTATACGAGGTTATATGATTGTAATATTGTGTAGTGGCGAGATTTACTTAGAACTGGATTGGGAAGTAGGTTATGTTAACTAGACATGGAGTAGTTCAAGGTGTTTTAGACAAAATAGATTCGTAGATTTTTCATTATAAAAGTATTATATTTACCTGTTTATGGACACACTGCCACACATTAGAGACCAAGTAATAATAACTTAGTATCTCCGTGCTTCAGTAGATAAAATGCGTCTCAAAATTTATTTTCTAATCTCATAAGATTCCGTATTTTGCCTCGAAATAGCTGGAATTAAGTCTCCGTATTGAGCCTAAAATAGCTACGATTTTACATTTTGCTACAAATTTACGATTCAGAAATATCCAAATCGTAAATTTGTCATTTGTTAAAGCTATTTTCTTTTGCATTTATGATTATTCTTTCAAACTAAATAATAATCAATTGAGATTATAAATTATGGATATTATTAAGTGATACTACTCTTTTACCAATCATACATCAATCAAGTATTACTGAAAGAGAACACAGAACTCACTGAACTCGACACAGAACACCTGCACACAGCTAGTTGGAAAGCACACAGAACACCCTTGAAAACAGTAGGGTTAATAAGCATTCTGTCTTTATAGCCTCGAACAAAATGGCTCCGAGTTAGACACTGGCTTCAAGAGTGGCCATTTGTGTAAACGACCCTTTGATATTTAAAATTTGAATTACAATGAGGAGATTGAGAGAAACTGTTTATGAATTGCGGTAGTAAGGGTGAGTCGTAAAAATCTTATGTTTGTAATTATATTTTATTGTTTTGTGAGTTGGGTTTTTTTAATTGAATAAAGGGCGACTGGAATTAAAAATAAGGTTAAGCTGACAGTACTGATCTGTATTTGCTGATTGTCTCATTAAAATAGAAAAATTGGCCTCTAATTTGTAAAAATAAAGTAATAATTGTTGACCTGTACTTGCTAGTATAAGTAATTGTAGATTTTACTTTTAAGCAGTTTTAATTATTTTAGCTTAACAGTAATGAAGTATTTATTCAAATATGTTTTACTTGCTCTTTTTTATTGCGGTGTTCTATTTTTGTATGAAGTTTTTCTAGCGGTTAGAGCTAAAATTCTAAAAGGTAAAGCAAAAAAAATTAAAATATGTATGTAATCAAATATGTAAAATTAAATATAGTCTCTATGATCAAACAAAAAATAAAGCCGTACAAAAGAAAATCATAGAAAGAATTTTGATTTCAACTTTACTACTAAATCCGTGGCAATCAAACGTCCGGCGCTGGAATTACGATTACGTTTTCTACATATTTCGTTTTTCCGCGCCTATCCCTACAATCGAGGGTAGATCCGAATAATGGGATTTACCAGCGAGATTATGCCAGGATTATTTTGCACTGAGTACGTAGTAAAAATTTTTCCACTGGTACAACGAAACGAGACGTTCCGCCAACTGAATTTGCACCTTGTTTTGTTAGAGCTAGGGTTTATATTGCTTTGGTGTTGTGTGGTAGAGAATTTCATTTTGTCCCGAATAAAAATATCCTATACGACGGCTTTGCTTTATCATTGCGAAGTGGAGGTGTAATTAGTTTTCGCAAAGCAAGCCTCGCGTCCTTATTCTGTGTCCGCTAACAATATATTTTTCCACCTATTTATTTTGTATTACTATTTTGTGTAGTAAGCTATCTTTTTTTCAGAAGCTTTTTTTCTTTTCGGCTCCTGACAATTTAGACATTTAAATAACGAGGAATATTTTCCCTAAAATTTATGTCTGCAAAGTGTTTTTGCTTAGATAATTTTCCATGCTTACAAAAATCATACAAAATTTTAAATTTTAATAGGTGTGTAAGTTCTCTGTTGGCGACTCAAACACATAGATATTACAAAAATGAAAAAATAAACACATTTCAAATTGAAGAGAGAAACGCTACTACGCAAAAAATTGCTAACGATTTAATTAAATCTCTATTTAATATAATCGAAATTATAATCCAAAATAAAAATTCCCTGTGCATTTTTCGATGGTACATTAAAAAAAGCCGTCAAGGTAACATCGGCTTTAATATCTCAATTGCATCTTTCGAACCGCACAGAATATGTCCCTTTAGGCTTACGGATTAGTCCCGTATCCGGGACACTGGCTGTGAAAAATTGAAGCGCACATTGTTTTAAATGTCGGTGCGTGACGGACAAAGCTCACTCGACGGCTTACGACTGATTGTATCATCTTTTGACGAATCCGACTACTGCTTTATTAATATTTGGGTGTTGTTGTTGATTTCTAATTATTTTTTCAGTGGCAATTTCTGTGGGGCAAATGTTTTTTTAAATCCTTGAATGAAAAATGTCTGTTGCGCTTTGTGTAATGTGTTTTTTTAATCTAATTTTCGTAAGTTAGAACATGTAACATTTTGGAAGAATCTGTCATAAACTATTTTAACGGCTTATGAATAATAAGTATAATTTACCCTAACCGATAGAAAAAGTAAGTGGAAACGTGTGAAGAAAACTGAAAATTATTTTTCTCATAATTTATCTGATATTTATACAGAAGTAAAGAAGCCGGGAAATTAAGACAATTTAAGTATTTTAACGAGTATAATCATAATGTAAGTAGTACATTTCTAAAAGTCACCGCGACACAAGAGCATTCTTAGTGCGGTAGTCGCCTATTTATATCTAAAGAAAAAAATAATTGCATTAATAATTTATTTTTAATATAGGAAATATAAAATGTTTACATTAAAAATTTATTTTCCTCCTTTTTCTCACATGACGAATATATTGTACAAATCTAGTCCGATAATAACATTTTAAACAGACAATACATTATCACCTATCAATCGAATCTAAGTATTTCTCCGTAAGCCTTATCCATCACAAAGAAGCCGCAAACACGACTGATTACATAAAACAATCATTTGTTATTACATAGTGGTCCATTTTTCTCAGCATCTCGCCATCTTCAAATGATAAGGAACTGATAAGCGTTTTAAACTGCGCTTTCTTTCTTTTGAAGTACATTTAGTTTCAATACTTATTTGTTTTTGTAAGTTCGTGTGAGGTCTTCAATAATATTTTTTTTTAACCTACTCTTCTCAAAATATTTTTTTTATATAGTGTTAAACAATACAAAATATTTAGAAAGACAAACGAATTGTCTAATTTAATCTTGTATACTTGTATAATTATATATGCATGCATAATATATCACCTTCCTGTCTAATAGTACAATTTATAATCATTTGAAATAAAACAATAATACAATTTAAAAAACCTGTAGTCATACAAAAGCCTGATAATATCGTAAGAAAATATAACCTATTTTGTTCACCAAATACTTAATTTAATTCATAATTACTCCGTGAATCAATCTCCCGGAGCCCCATACGCAATTAAATACATTATTAATTACATACTCAAAGTGTGCATTTGATTGTGGATTTAATTATGATTATTTATGGTAATATAAAATGGCCCTCTTTAAATCATACAAAACGTATCTACTTTTTTATCAAACTAACCAAAGTACTTATGGACAATTAAATATTATAACAGATTTATATTATAAAATTAATTTAAAACTAACAACTTAAATAATATACTCCTCAAATAACAACAAAAAGTCCAAAACGTATTCAGACATCTTAATCCGTAATCAATATTCACACATACGCGAGCGCCAATTTTTTCCAACAAAAATTGCTCGCGAATAAATGCATCGGTAGCACAATAAAATCCATCACGAATCATATTATTGTGTTACCTATACAAAGTGATTGTCACTCGAGGCACATGGCGGCCAGAGACGCCCGAGGCGGGGCTTCGAACACCACGCCCACAGAAAAACGGCTCAAGCGATAAGGTCGAAATCACTATGGAGATTCTAGAGATTTTCGGCTTTACAGAACAGAAAGCCGCGAGAGCGCACCGCGAGTGTGTGTCTGCCTTAAAACATAGTCGCAACCCGCGCCGGTCGCACGCTCGCCATTCCAAATTCGAGCACGAATTTTTAAATTCGGATTTTCCAAATACGTTCTAAATTCCAAAGTTGATTTTTTTAGACACAATTTTAAATTTGTTTTTTTAGTGTTATGCGTCGGACGTCGTAATTTTTTTTGACAATGGAAGTAAGTGCGATGCCGCCAATGCCTCTGGACTTTTCGATGGTTAGGAGTGGAAGTGGTTCACCAGGTTCCCTTCGGGAGGGATCACCGAGACCCGTGTCCAACAGCGCATTCAGAGTTGTCACCCCAAAAGGTAGGAGATCATTATTTACACCCGTGAAAATTGTTGTTTTGTTTGTCCCTTTTTGTTTATGTTGTTTGATGATTGTTTGAGTCAACCTTTGGCTTAAATTTGCTATACTTTATGGCCTTTATTTAGTTGTATTGGTAATCAGATTTATAATCATATGAATAAGCGTAGAAATGAAGCAATTTTCGATCAAAAAATGCAATAGATGATGTTATAAATAAGTTTTGATCCAGTCTTGTCTAAGTTAAAACAATAATCTTACATAAAATAAAGTTAGAAATATAGATAAATACAATGTTAATCAAATCCCATAACTAAAAGGTTTCTAAACGTAATTGGATTTCAGGAATCAGGAAAACATGTAGTATTTACTTTCCGTTACCTACATTTCATCATTCAAGACACATTATTACAAATATTCCTGCTGTTTATTACACAATATTTTACGTTTTATATTTAAGCGCTTTATACTGTATTTTTGTCAGATATAATTTTCACTTTTTATAAGTGAACCGATAATTTAAAAATCCTTCCATATTAAGAAGGATATTTTTGAATCCGTGATATGAAAATCATTATGAAAGTTGTATTTTTTCTGTTGCCAAATAACGTTTAAACTAGAATACTGACAAAACTTTCCTACCCTAATGTATGCAAAATAAAAAATATTCGACAAGTATATAAGTGCTTATAATAATATCACCAGATTATTTAGTACTATTTAAATATACCTACGTTAATAACAAAATATCACCAAATTTTTATCAACAAGTTTTTGAATAATTATAATTTGAAAAAAAATTTAATCACGAGACACGAATTGTATTTTAATAATTATAATTGGATCATAATTTTAAAATCAAATCAAAAAATTTATAATTTATCTGGAATGGAATTGATCACATAATCAATATAATTGTGAAAGGCAATCTAATTGTCACCCTCGACCCCCGACATGGCGGTCGAAGACCTATTATTATTGCGTTATTGGGCGCACCAATACATTTAATTAAGTCATTTGTGTTATTTTGAGTATGGCGCTGTTTTATTCATCTTGAATTTTTTTATTGTAAATGTTGCCTTCTATTAAAATGCTCTACACTGGTTATTTTTTGCATATAATAAGATACAAGTATCTAAGTTCCTTGTCAAATGCAAATAGAATAAAATATAGAAGATTAAAAATGTTTTGTATGGGTTAAACTTTTGAGCAATGTGTTAAGAAAATGTATAACGACACAGGCGAAAACTTTTATTACTGTTTTTACTGGAGGATGTATTTTAATAAAATATAAGTTCTTTCTACAATAAAAAAGGCAAAACATTATTGACGGATACCTTTTCTAGCGTACATGAGTTGAGCTTTCCCAAGAATTTCTGTGGATATTTAAAATGTTAGTTACTAGTAACCTATACTCAACTAGTTTTACTTTAAAACTGTACATTCGATGCTGTACATAATTATATCTTAAGCTATTTATATTTGTGAAATCCTAGCTTTTACTAATAATAAGACAAAAATTTGATCAAGCAATTAAAAAGCAAGACAAAAGATCTTCCAAAGTAACTAATCAAAGTATTACAGGTAAAATGTCCAAAACAAAACAGAATACACTTTGTAGTACAAGCTCTAGTTCGCAGACAGATACTCTAATTGTGATTGGTCAAAGGAAATTAAAGTTCTCACACGATACCTGGGTATCTGGAGCACAAAGGAACCAACGGACGTTGTACTCGATGCATTCCAAATATTAATTTCCAATTTCCATTCTGCTTTTGAAATACGAACACTTTTATTCCAGGATTCCAAATTCACATCTTGTTCTTATTTTGGAAATTTTGAAATTTTAATAATGGAATGTAGAGCTTATTCTTTAACCGACTTAAAAAAAGGAGAAGATTCTCAATTTTACTGTATGTTTTTTTAATTTATATGGAATAGGGCATTTAAATTTTAAATATAGTGATTTTATTGAAACTTAAAATTATTATAATAAGTACAAAATTTTACCAATTAATGCCCCACTGTTAGGCAGGTTATCCCGGAATGAGGGAGGGGTTAGGCCTTGAGTCCACCACGTTGACCAAGTGCGGGTTGAGGACTTATTTGTAAAATTATTCCTTAATAATTTAATATAGCGTATGAAACATGTGCATATAATAATATCGGTTATTAGTACAATAAAAACAAGATTTAATCAATGTAATTATTATGTTTACTACTCTTGTTACTATATAGTATCCTTATACGAGTTTATATCAAATCATTAATGACCTGACCACAAACCTGGGAACATAATATATTTAAAATACGACTTTAATCATTTCCTTTATTTAGTATATATTTATATTTTGAAATATTCTATAAGCGATTAAGGAAAAGGGCATAAGACAAAATTCATTCGAAACTATTACTACGGATTCCGACATTCTTTGATCGGTGAACATAAGTTTAGCCTTAACAAAATGTGCTTGAGAATCACTCTATGCATTAGTAAAAACCGCATGAAAATCTGTTGGGTAGATTTTGAGTTTATTCCAAACAGACTAACGGCAGAGGCACTTTAATTTTTATGTAGGTGATAAAATGAATTCGTAACCATTATGAATTTTATAAAAATATGCAGTTTAAGGAAAATAACAGAAATAAAACTATTACCTTTAGCCAATTATGGCATTTTAACTATTAACATTTTTGTTTTTATCAAATCAGAAACGTATATTACTTGAATTGTTAAATATTTTCCTTAAAACGCCACCTGAAATGTTACCAAGGTAAAATACTACGATAAAATACTCTGATAAAATATTAAATTAAAAAAACAAATAATACGTTATATTTTGGTTCCAATTTATCAAGAAATATATTCCAAAATTAACTTACTTATATTATAAATGTGTTTTTTTTACGAATGTTTATCACTCAATATAACCAATGATCAGATTTTGATGCAAATTAATGCACAGATAGTTTATAGCCCGAATTAACATATATTATAGAAGAAAACTACACACATACACTTATGAAAATCGATATGTTTCTCAATAAGGCGCAATTCTATGTGTATTCACATAAAATTGCGCCTTCTTCCCCTAGGTAGTAGGTAAAGACTAGAGAAAGTTACTTAATACATAACAAATCAATACATAAAACAATTTTCTAGAACAAAAAAAAACAACAAAACAAAAAACTAATATTTTTCAACTGAAAATAAAAAAGAAAATCACACATGCGAGCAGCATGTTTCTAACCCTTCTTAGCGTTTCACACCCGACACAAAAATAATACAAAATTAAAAAACGACGAGCCCTCAAAACAGGCACTCCAATTAACCCTGCACTCACTACGAAAGGGCAAAAAGTACCGTACAATAGAAGCGAGTGTAATCCGCCGGTCGGTAAGACCGCCACGCGACCCTTCCAATTGTAAGTCTCTCAATTGTTAAATTACGCACAGTTTTAGAAGATTACCAAATTGTAATTGTTTTACGCGTGCTTAAACTTTTGTTAATCAATATGTTTTGGGGATTAAAAAAGGAAGAATGCTAGTTAGAAGGGTTTTACAATTTAGTATAGTTTTTGATTTTACCCAAATGCTGAACAATTGAAAATTAGCACTAATTGGAATGGTATTACCCTGGTTTCTGAGGTTCATTTAGCGGCAGTTTATCTATTCAACAGCGTCTAAACTCATATAAAAAATCGCTAATGAATAAAAACTAAAAACCAAACTACCGCTAAATGTACTCAGAAACCGGGCATTAAAGATTGCGTTTAAAATATGAAGAGATTATTATAATATTTAAATAATGATGTCCATTAAATTTGTTTCGTTTTGCATATTATTATATGTGTAAAACTGTACAATGCGACGGTTTAATTCACTTGTTAATTAACTACATTAGCATTTGCAGTTATTAAATGATTTTCTGTCATTTTACCTATCAAATACGTTACTAGACACTTATCCACAACCCAAAAATAACGCTTAGCCTTGTATTTTTATTTACCATCAATATTACTTATAACCTATCACAAAATAGATCGAAATCTCTAAAAACAGATTACAGAAAACAATTAATATGAAAGAGGATATAATCCGGATTGAGTATAATTTCTTCGTTGCTTGTCGAGACATCTGATCCCAGACATAATCGGATTTGGCTGATCGAACACCGGACTTTATTGGGTTTGCCATTATTCTTTTATTCGACGCAACTAGACATTGATTTTAATTGGATTTCATGTGATACTTATTTTAGCTTGTACATAAATAGCTTGCCTACATAATATATGTGTTTAAATAATTCAGGAGTCTTACCAAGCAGTAACTTATATTAATAATTATCATTTTGTAATATTTTAGTTGGCTTAGGAGCTCTATTTCTCTTCTATTCTAATTTTATACTGTTAAGTGCGTTACAGCACGTTACAGCAAAATTCAGCGCCAAGATCTTACAAAAATGATAGTCGTAGAAAATGGCTGCTCTTGATTTTCTCATAACGGTATTGCATTAGTACTGGCGGTTAGACATTTATTTGAAAAAAAATAGCACCTTCATAACAGGCTGATAACTAATTAATTGTCGATAGTGTTAGGAAATTCATGTCTTCCACGAAGAGTCGGTAGATATCATTGTGAACGACGCATAAAACATGTTATTCTTTATTTTTACAGCAGATTTAAATGAGGCTTGACATGAAACATTAAAATCAGTATTTTTATTTCGTTTCGATCATGCCAGATGTAACACTGCGTCGGTTAGGATACGATTTTATCTTATTTGCAATCTCACACGATTTGTATACTTAAATAGGTATTATAATATGGAATATTAACGATTTGATATTTTAGGGTTTTATTCATACTATGACATTTTATGCTTGAAATAATTCTAGTTTTTAAATGAAATCATTGGGAATACAAAAAGAAATCGCGTATAAAAAATTGCGGCGCGAAAAAGTCCATCCAACTTAAGAGTACACTTTTTGACTTATATGCATCAAATCTAAAGAATAATTCCGGTTACACTTAGAATTGAATTACACTTGAATTACAGTTAGACTCCACAAATATAAAACGATATCCACAACGAAAAATATCATACATAGAAAGAATCGGTAATTATTTTTCCTATCCCCTCAACACACCCTCTCACTTCTATCCAAAAAATAACAAATTTTCCTGTACAAAAAAGCCTCACGCACATTGAACGTGATACAAAGACCTGATTTCTGATCATGGAACTGCAGTACAGCGTCGATCCATCATTCAGAATGTAAATCTAATTTGGTCCATTCACCAACCGGCTACCGTCCCTCTAAATGAGTTACAGTCGTCGCTCTGCGGGCTTATACGATTTATTTTTACGAATGTCATATGTGATAGGCATTGTGGGGTAAACAGGCTTTTTTTGGGTAAGATTTGGTGGAGAGGAGAAAAGGGTAGAAAATAATTAGGACGAGAAATGGGGAAAATTGGATTGTAAGAAGCTGAAATTGATAAAACTGAAAACAGTTTTTGGATATTTAGTCTTCAAAGATATTAAAACGGCTGAATTTGATTTAAAATTAGCGAATACTAAGTTTAGTTAATTTAACAGGCACCTTAGTCATTTTATTTACTGGATAATCGTTATATTCGTCTTTTGGCACCGATTTCGAATTTAATATAAACGAAATCGGAGGTGTAAGCTAGTTATGCATAAAAATAATATAATTTAGGGTGCGGTCGACTATACAATCAAAACGCTAAAGAAACGTTAAGAGGTTTATGAAACTCACAAAATTTTGTTTCATGTAATGACTAACACCCAATAAATAACAATAATCACCTAATAAACGTAATCCGGAAACCGTTACTTTACCAATAAAACAATACTACAATTAGCCACACAACGAACAAATATCATAGCAAACAGAACGGTCTATTACAAAAATTAATGAATGAAAAAACTACAGCTTCAATTGCAGAGCAGACAACACATGTCGACAACGACTTGCGACAAAACAACGACATAAAAATCGCACGTCCTTGAGTACATCCGACATCCGATTCTCACAGTTAATTTTAGTCGCGTTAAATCATTACGGTAATATAAATCGTGTAAGTACTTTGACGGGCTGATGTGCTTCGATTTTCAGTGAATGGTAATATAGTAAGATTATTTACTTAATCACAGCTTAATTTTATTATTTGGGAAATATTTAGCATGTAATAAATGTGTTAAGCAGTTATAGTACTAGGTAGCTTATCACTTATTTTAGTAATAATAACGTGAAAGATACAGGAACAAAATTAATATGAAGGAGTTAGTATGCCTTTGGCGAAGCATTTATTAATACATCATTTTATGTCAGGCAGTTTTAATTTTAGTGTTTTGTGACCGGACTATCTGTTACTTACCAAAAAAGTAGCTATCATATGCTAAAATGTGCATTACTGCAATCTAAATCGAATAATTTAAAATGAACTTTATAACGCACTACTAAACAGTGATTGCCTTACACAAAAATTGTTCCAGAACGCTACCGAAAATCGTACCTCTAAACTTCTAAAGTCACCGGTCACAGTAAACGGTCCGTCTCGATACGATAAAGATTCCAGCGTCCCATTAGCCTAATAGGGTACACGTGGCGTATTCACCAAATCCCTTCTTCGTGTGAAGGCGATTTAGTGCCCAAATTAATTATTAATGGCCCCCTTTGATGCGGTCGGACCAACAAGCACATGATTAGTTGATTGCGAGAGATTTTTAGACGCCCAAAGATCTGGCCCAATTTGTATTTGACGTTTTTGATTTGTGTCCCGGGTCAAGTGTTGTTGTTTGTTGGTGATGATGTTAGGGACTGGTAGTTGTAATTGCTGTAAATTTTTGTTACAACATTATTAATTGAGGTATTTAATTAATTGGAAAAAGATACAATAAAATTGTGAAAAGAAAACTTCGGCTTAAGGACGTTCTTAAAGAACTCGTCTTTATTTTTGATATAACCATATACTTAATTATTATGATATTCTAATATTATGCTTATGCTCAAGTAACACTCAATTTATCAAACTTTCACGTGTATTGTAGAGACGGAAATAATTTTGAACGTCACAGAAAATTGCATTCGGCCGTATAATACATCGAAATAAGGTTTCAAAAAGAAGCGTAACTGTCTCTTCTTACATAAAAAATCAAAACTCACGGCAAATTCATCCATAAAATAGTCCACATAGTTCAAACTCCATTCCTCATTGACCCTAAAGCTTTAAATCTTAACCTTATTAGAATCTTCCTGTGTCCAATTGTTGCGAAATGACCGGCCGAGATCAAACGCAAGCCGACCGACTCCAATGAGTGGACAATGAATCATAGACCATGGTTTGATGAAAGCCGTTTTTATTAAGCCGACTACTGGGCTTAGTCAAATTGCTAGAACAGTTTAGATTGATTGAACTAAATTTAGATTTTGTTGATTGGATGAATTTGTTTTTTTTGAGGTTTTTTGTTGAAAACCTGGTGGAGTTTGATTGAAAGTATAGAGGTGAAAACTAATATTTGGATTTTTTGTGTACTTTAGATTAGTATTGGTAAACTAAACGAGTGACAAAAAGATCAATTTTGATATTTTTGTTTCATATAACGGACTATTAAGGATTGGCGTAGCTTTTAAAACAAGTATGATCAGAGAAATATTACTAAACTCACAGATTAATTAAAAAACGACCGTCAACTAAAAAAAAGACTCATCGGTACCATTCTCCAGTGCTCATCTTAGTTAGCGACTTCAAAGCAATTGAGGTCGATGCAATACACTTCTATTACATTTATTAATGCAAATACTAATAATACTAAATACAGGTATCTTTCAGCTTTCAGCATATTTTCAAAGCGTTATTGTCATAGTTCCAAAGGTCTAAAACGATGCAAGTTGCGGTGTAATATTATCCAAGCGGCGACTTTGACCTCAATTCAGTTGGGACCAGTCTCACGAGTATGTGTTTCAGACGCGATTTTAGTTTCATTTGTTTCTATAAAATTGCCATTAACTATTTACGATCATACTTTACGTTTAAGCTTTTAAATGTTTGAGTCTATTTTCGTAATTGAAGTTTATGTTTTATTACAACATTTTTTAATTAAAAGTTTTTTGGAAAGCATTATAGTATCTTTTTAAACATCTTAAAAAGTGATCGAATTAATAAGAATCGTCTCAAAATTTGGGTCTCGATATTATAGAAATTCAATATAACACAATTAAACTTAATAGAATAAACATAAAAAAAACCGATTTAACGATTAACTAGTATAAAATTACAACAAAAATAGACAAAAACATTAACATACAAAAAAGTAGCAACAACCAAGTCACAATTGCGTCCAATTGAAATTCTGCCCTGAGAAAACATTCAATCTCGCACAATTAACACCTCTTAACCCATTCCGCTGTTCGCACGCCAATCAAACGATGAAGATTGTACAATTTAATCGCAGCTAGCTCTTGTGCTAGATACAAACATCGATGACTTTGAAACAATAGATCTAGATGAATTTAATTACGGTTTCCGGGTTAAAACGGAAGAAATTATAGTACTTCTCGAAGAACAATTAGGTAGTAATAAGTTTTCAAATTGGGACATAATAAAAAAATGGTGGGTCTATTCTAGAAACATAAAACTGTACTATTTTGAATTTAACATTTGAGGCACTCTTGATGTGGTTGTGGCTCAGGACAAAAAAATGTAAGTATTTAAGTCTAGGTCACAAACAGAATTTTTCTTGATCCAAAAAAAACTGATTGAGGTCTGATCTTAATTAGTGTCCATGCATTTATGTTAGTAAAGTACTTAGTGATACAAGATTAATTTATAATATAGGGAAAAAATACAATGCAATGACTTTTTACCTTATTACTTTAGACATGGAAACTTTTTTACACACTTTTTTACTTTCCAAAAAAGTACATAAACTTACAATTAAAACAAAAATTATCATAGGTCAAACGATGATTCAGGAAGCTTCCTCTACAAGTTTGCATCAGCACCAAGGCCGTTTCCATCGCGAATACTTAACAAAAAAATATTCACACACTCAACCATTACGGCCACGATTTAATTTAAGACTAGACGTCTTTGGATCAATTAAAGTGGCAGATGACAACTGGACATGACTAAGAGCACGCGTAGGTGGCGTGGCTTCGTGGGAAACCACTCGTAAACATTTGATTTTGATTGATGAAAAACTTTTTATTGGTTGATTGGTTTTAGATACAGGTAGTTGTGGTATAACATTGTTCTAGTACTTGATACAACTACTACTTGTGGAAGAAAAAGTTGTATTCTTTTATCTTTCTATATGAGTGTTTCTACCTGTAGGTAGGATACCTGTGTACCTGTACGTAGTATATTTTTTTATCAATCAATTATCTCTGTACTCGAATTTACTCGAGGTCCAAGTACTATATTCCGGAGGAAAGCCCTTGCCTAGTAAGACTTACAGTATATTTTTTTTTTATCATTAAATCAACAAATCATATTATCACCTTTATGCCCGTGTCTTGCGGCACATCTTTAATCACCAACCAAACTTAGTAACTCACATTATTCCATTACTAAAGACTTTTGAACAAAAGCTAATAAGCTATAATGTGTGTATATATGGGTATATGGATAATTATATAATTACTAATTTGTAACACTCAATCGAATTGTAAATTGCATCTATCTTGTATTAACTGTTATAATATTACTATTTCTATTACTAATAAAATCTTGCCCCACCGAATGTAGGCCATATGACCAGTAGTTCAAATTTTATCATTGATCTTTTATTGCTACAGTAGCCCTCGCCCTAAATTGACGTTTTGTTGCAAGACCCCTCCAAACTAAATAAGCAAATAATTATACTAGGGTGGTTTCACTATAATTATTCATTGAATTTTGAATTTACGACTTTTGATCTTTATTATATTTAGAGTTCAATCTTTAACATAAATGTTTATTGTAATGTCTCAATTTAAAACTATAAAATATACGTCACGATCGTTTTACGATGTCACTTGAAGACAAATACTTTTTTGACCTTCTATATTAGGTGGAAATATAGGTTATAAGCATAACACATCTCAATCTAAAATGGAAAACTTCTTGACTCTTACTTCCTTTTCATCAAATCCAAAATATGATATTGAACATTGACTAACGAAACTTGTTTTACTAATAATAGACCTTAATAGAAAAGCATTAAAGCTCAATTTACAACAGCCGTTCAAAAAATACATTTTCGCTGTAAACACCCAGAAAACTATCCAGTTGACCTTAACAAAGTAAGGAAACGTTGATTGGATATCACGGACGTTGCATCCAGAGACGGTGGGCGGCGAACAACGTGGGAACTAAAGCTAAGAGCAGTCAACAATGAGTCACGAGTAGTCACGACATGAGTAATCTAGGACAGGCGCCATACGGAACGATGGAAGTGATGGGACTAATAGGAAGGATGGTCAAGAGATGTGACTAAACGAGGATGTGAAAGTTGGGAATGAGATTTATGAAGTAAATTATGAAGTAGGTAAAATATTTTGATCAGATGATGTTCAGAGGGAAGTAGAATGCGAATTATAAGCAAAAATATTATAAGATTTAATTATTATAGAACAGGCTAAAGTTAATTTTCAAACTAGAGGAAACTCAGAGAAGATCTGTTCTGAAATATATTTAGAACAACGTCATAAGCAGACACATGGCCCAAAGGTTGGTAAAAATTTCAAACGATAAAAAATTTAAAACGTAATTCAAATAAATAAGTATTAAAGGTTAAAATTCGGTCGAGCAACAGCCCAAAAAGCACGATAACAATTATCAAAGTCGATTTCAAAGTTTTCTCGTTAACGAAATACAATCAGTTTAAAAATATCTAATTAAGTACACGGGCTTAATAAATAACTTCCTACCTAGTTCGAGTCTAATTAGCAACTTTGTTATCGTTCACAAAAACTGTTTTTATAATATTAATCTGGTAGGAAACGGGGACCTCAGTGACCTTAAGACCACATGTTTTATTATTAAAAATGAATGATTCTTTTATGTTGTATATACAACAGTTCTGTTTTACCATCTTGCTAGACCGCCTGGCTCCTGATAACATGTCCGTTTATCTCACTTTTATGGTATGGTATAAAGGATCGAGTATGTTCTCTGTAAATTTTGTAATTGGTTGCTAGAATTTTTTATTTGAATCGACTTTTGTTTTCTTTTCGTTGTTTGAAAGCGTTCTTGGTAACTAATCGCCAGTGTTGGGCAAAATTTAGTTTGATTGATGATTGATGATTAAGATTAAATTATTTATTCATGACTAATGAATAATGACTAAAAAAATTCAATCATGAGTCGTGATTGATGATTAATTAGTGTTAGTGTTAGTTATTCAATCATGACTAAAATTTTAATGACTAAAAACAATAGTTAAATAAAACTAAGCTTTTCAAGTCTACGTTCCATGACTGTTGATTTGTTAATCACAGGTTTTTAATTAAAGCTAGTTTTACAACAGAATCAGTTAATTTTTTTTTTAATTTACACAGGTACACATTTGCAAAAATAAGTTCGGGCTAATTTAGTTTAAAATAATTTAAATAGCTTTTTAAAACTACGCGTTTTGAAAATCAAATTTTATAAATAATGGAATTATCTTCTTTCAGTCAACTTAAGGTGGTGATCAGTTATAGTTTTATAGATGTGTTCAATTAAACTAAAATTATGTCACCTGAATTATTTTTTTTAGTTTAATCATCATACAAAAATACAATAAATTAGTCATCAGTCATTTAATCATTAAATGATTGATGACTAATTTATTTAATCATGATTATGATTATTATTTTTACTCATGATTAATTCAATCATGACTAAATAATTCATGACTAAATTAGTCATGACTAATCAATTGATTGAAAAAATTAGTTGATTGACCCAACACTGCTAATCGCTAAGTAGGTTAGGTTTACATTTTTACCAAGTAGTTTAGGGCTTAAAATTTATCTTGATGTTTTAGGTCTCCTTAAAAAAGTTTAACATTGCAACAAATAAAAATATGCTGCCCGTAAATTTTAATTGCAAAAGCTTAACAGTAGTTCAATAAGAATCAATTTCCATATTTTTTCATCAGTGACGCGAGGACCCAATTTTTTTATCACATAATGAAACACAATTGGACAATGTCTTAAGCAACTTCACAAAAATATAATCATAAGACTTTCTTCTTCTAAAACCGTCACATTTTTCTTACAAGTCCGTCAGAGGAATACCACAAGGTTGTTATTGATATCAAAGTGTTATATATAATCATGACATCGATCGGTTTCCGTCGAGAATTCTCTAGATTGTAGATACTGGATCGTTGTGTGCCAATTATAATAATGTACTGTATGCGCCCACCCAGGACGGTAATACAACACCCGGATTAGAACAAACGTCTTTGGAGTGCATCGGAATATGTTTACTGCTTTTTTATACAGCTATAAGATTGCATTTGAATCTGTAATCAAAATTATTTAAACTAAAAGGAATAAAATGCCCAATCATAGGATCATCGCAGTCAAACAGATTTTCAAGAACTTTAAGTTAAAAGTTTTGTATTCGTAGTATTAGTTAGTAAGTCGTGTATATTTTTGAAATTAATAAAATATTATAATAATGATTAGGACCAATGTATAATTTTTATAGCAATGAAAATAAGGAGCTTGAATTGAATATATTTAAATATATTCAAGCTCCTCAAATTAGAAATCAGAACTTTTATATAAAGTCACCTTTATTTTGCTTATTTTAAAAACCTTATTTATTAACTAGATAGATAATAGGGCTTTTCCCAGAACCTCAAAACATACTCCCGGAATATCAAAATAACTACCTATTTATTTTAATATACGATATTTACTTACTTCATAAAATAAATCTTTCAACCAGAATTCAGAGCCTATTATTATTTCTTGCTTTAAAAATTGTAAATGTCGTCTCTATAGTTTTCTCTAGCGTGTACCGATTGAAGTACATTAGTATCTAATAATACTTGAATGAATGGCGGTCCGTCCATTGAGCGATTGTTCGACGGACGCTAATTGATGGAGCGGCCGCTTCTGTGATAATTCTACTTACGACATCACTCGGAACTGTCTTGATACTTGAGTTTAAGATGACTGTAGAATTGTGACGTCATTAAACATTTTGATACTTTATGTGAATGGGAAGAATATTAGTTTTTTTTAAATTTATAATCCTATGCTGGAAAAGAACCTACTCCCAAAATGAGGCAGAGGTTGTATTTCGGTTCCCTCGTGCTGGATAAGTGCCGGTTGGGAACTTTGTCACAACAAAAAATTAATATTTTAGCATTCACTACCATAATAATATGCATCAGTTAAATTTGGATCCTATATCTCAACAAGAATTAGATCTATAACAAAATGGTTTAGCTCCGTAACTTTGAACTTGTCTTGAAGTCTTGCAAACATTTAAAGCTATAAATAGGCACCCATATTGTTTTTCAAATCAAAAGTAATTATATTATAAGCCGATATGATCTCATACATATGTATATGTTAACACTTTTTTATTATGTTCTACCATGTGGTACAAATATAGAAAAAAACAACGTCACGTGCCTCTGCGGGGGAGCTATTACGGACTCCAACCCTGATTACATTATTATTATTGATAAGTTTAACTATAGTCAAGTTATATAAGAATAAAATGATGGAATATCGAAAAGGGCACATCTTACCCTACAAAGAACAGAGAGCTACGCCCTTTTAAACTTGCATACCACTTTGGTAGAGAAAACAAAGTTTAACCAGTGACAATAAAATACTCGTACATAACGAAATAGATCTTTTCATGCTAGTATATCTATACGAATATATCTATACTAATATTGTAAAGGTGAAGAGTTTGTTTGTTTGTTTATTTGTTTGTTTGTTTGTTTGAACGCGCTAATCTCGGGAACTACTGGTCCGATATGAAAAATTCTTTCAGTGTTAGATAGCCCATTTATCGAGGAAGGCTATAGACTATATATCATCACGCTACGACTAACAGGAGCAGAGTAACAGTGAAAAATGTTACAAAAACGGGGAAAATTATGATTATCTTAAGTGACGCAAGCGAAGTTGCGCGGGTCAGGTAGTCTGTAATATATTTACGTCGAATTCAATGTTCAGAAAACATTAATCTTGCATATTTAAAACCATGATTGGAACGAATCATACAATATCGGTTTAGGCACTGTTTCATCTTTTTATAATAGTTTTTCTAAGGACAGATCTTACAGCATCGAGTATTACCGTTGGTATAACAGTGGTGGACAAAGTTTCCTTTACTTGATTTGAAAAGAAACCAATGCAAATAATTATACGTTTAAAAATAAGGTCCTATAAGGAATATACTATGTGAGTTATCAAACATTTTACAAGTTGTTCAATCTGATACGCGATACTCGGTAACCGGACGCTGGCATTTGAGGCGCCTGCAGCAAGGCGCCAGTCAGCATGATTTCATATCATATACTACCTAACTTTCTTCGTTTTTAGTAATGTGTGGTCTGGGCTTACGAAAGTGATATCAGTAAAAAAAATATGGATGAAGTACTGAAATATTTAATATTGGATATTCGATATATAAGATTTTGAGGAGTAAGACGGAATGAGAAAATTTTAGAAAGCTTTAAATCAGGTCTTTTTCAAAGAACATGACAAGCTTCTGGCCACCAGAAGATATCTGGCTGCCTGTATACCAGATTTAAACACTGGTAGACAGGCACTGGTAGACAGACACTGGAAGACAGGTACTAGAAGACAGGCACTAGAAGACAGGCACTGGAAGACAGGTACTAGAAGACAGGCACTGGAAGACAGGTCACTGTATGAAGTGACAATACAGAAAAGATTTAAATTGGACTACAGATAGCCCTCATAAAAATCCTCCTTAAACTTGGCCGTATTCTCCAGACGGTATCAATTGCAAATTGCATCAAAGTGATACAAAGCTAACAAACACTTAATGTAAGATCCGAGCTGTATTAAAGTAATGTGTGTAGATAAATCCCTGTTATATTTCGACAAGTAAGAATCAGCACGCGACACTAAGGGGGACATGGCAGAAGCGGTAGCGATAAAAGGGTTTGAAACCATTGATGATGATAAAAGCTTTTTTGTTCCTATGAGTATTTTACCAGACAGAACTTCTTCTTATCGTATCGTTAGTAGTCAACCTAGTGTTAAAGTTGTTGTTCAGGACAAAAAATGTATATATTGTAGTGATCTATGCTAGAGTACAAGTTAAAGTAAATGGTCAATTCTTATCCTGTCTCACAAAATGTTTTGTGATGTTCCTTGGCAATATTAATGATTATCAAAAAGATAGTACTTTTATTTTACTAATAAGGCTAAATCATAAGAAAGGAATAAGAATATGGTTCAAAGGAAAATAAATCGAGATTATCGATCATTTAAAAGAAGTATTATAAATGTAATATGTAAAGAAAGCGACAAAAAACTTCGCAATATATTGATAAATTCAATACCATATTTAGACAATTTTAGATTACAGACCCTTTAGTTGTCAATTTTTTCCTTATTCATTCTTACATTTACTAGAAACGTACTTGAACAACGTAAAAGCTTATATTTGACAGGCTTAATACTACAGAGTATCAGATAGTAAAGATTTCGTATCAATCTGATAAGGTTTCACGTGAATTTGCAATCCTTGACACACAATCACGCAACTTGTTAAAAACATTGTCTTTATGGAGCTGACCGCGTTTTGGATTATGAGGGTAGTAAACGGATATGAAGATCTTGGTTATCGGAAGAAGGTAAAGATGACTTGATTATCACGTGCCTACAGTTTGTTCAGCGGACTGTATTATTAAAGACGGGTGTTAAAAGCTGCTGTGATACTTAATGCAAGGAATCGAAGCATTAACTACAACAACAAACGCTCTAGACAGACAGGGACTAAGATAAACATTGCTCAAGTATGACATAATTTAACTTAGGTTAACGATATCTTAGTCTGTAATAAGAATTATTACAAAATAAAGTGGTGAGACAGACTAAAGCAATACCAACCAAATGAACTGATATTATCACAGTATCTATAAAATCGTTATTTAACGCCTAGGACAGCTGTTCTTGGTGCTAATTCTAGGCACCAAAATCAAGAAGAACATGATTGTCTTATGACGAAAACTAGCATGTCCCTTTTCCCTTGTACCGCAGTCTAACACAGGAAGCGATGTCACAATTGGCGTGGTGAGCGTCAATTTAATGATCTGCCCGCGCCCGGACGACGGTCATTGATTCTCGCAACATTGGCGCCGTTCGGCCCGTCTTTTGTTTTAGAGGGGGTCTCTCGTGATCAAAGATTAACACGTGATTTTTGAAAATGTTTGTCTTCTTTTGATGGATTGTGGTCAAACAATAACTTTGCTTTTTGAAATATTTGGTTTGATTTCCAATTGAAAAGAACATGTCCTTACAAAAGCGGTTAAAATAGCCATCTAATTAAAAGAAAAATAAGGCAGTAAAGGTATAGAATTAAAATAAACATTTAATGACAAAATCAGGTGGACTCAAGGCCTAACCTCTCCCCCTTGTTAAGGAGACTTTTGCTCAGCAGTAGGGCCCAGTAATGGGTTAACAAAATTCGGAAGTTTTCTAGCCGTGCATTCGCTTCAGCAAAGATTAACTTTAGGTTGTTCAGTAATACAATATCCCAGTTAATATTTACATTAAAATGTCCATCAAAGTATCATTTTCCAGTAATATGGACAAATTATTAAATAACGAACTGTTTTAAGAATCCAAGCTAGCAAAATCTCCCACTAAAACCTTCCCCCATCCGACTTTAATGCCCTTGATATGTTTTAACTATCCCAGACAATAAATGTACCAGTTTCCATGATTCATTCATACAGACCATTTAAAAATAGATATCCACGTTCACACTGACGCAGTATTTCTATTTATAGTAATTGATCAATGGACTCCAAATTTCAACAAAGACATTGAGGTCGTTTAGTTTAAGGTTTTAAAGATAAAATAGGAGTGACGATGAGTGACAGGACGACTGAAATAGTTTTTGGAAGAATTTAAAGACGTTTGATGCACGCCTCCTATACATAGCACTAATTGAATCGCAATTTTAGCGGTAATGAACATTGCATAATTTGATTTTATTGATGCCAAAGTGGTTTTTAACTGTAAAACAAAAAGCTCCCCATTATTTTGCCCTTGATCTCAAAGCAATCAAGGAGATGGAATGACTTAGTTGACAATTACTTGAACAACTTTCGAGAAATACAACAATAATAAAGAACTTCACTCATTCAGGCTAAGATCCAATCTGACTATTACACCATTTACCCAAGAAACACCTATTCTAACTCTTAAGTTCAACGACCGACGTATCACTAGTTTCAACAGTAACCCTACAAAGGTTTATGAAGACAAATAACCCGAGGAAGCGCTCGAGTAACCGGCAGCCGACCTTAACACTCTGGCGCCACCGAATCGCTCTCTTCCTGAACTGATTGTCCTTGGACCGTGTCTTATCCTGTAGTAGTGTAGTGAATCGTCTTGGAAAACTTCTACGTAAGAGTGTGTTTCGAAAAGAACGTAGCAACTGATTATTCTTAGTTGCTAAATTACCTTCTATATAAGAGTGTGTTTCAAAAAGTGCAAAATAATTATTTTTAGTTGCCAAACGCAGCGGTAATGATGATGTCTTCTATCAGTATCTAGACGTAGTCGGAGTATGGTCATTTTTAAAGTAGTTAATCTTAATTATTTTTATATTTTTCTATAACTGTTTTAAAACTAAGTAGGCCTTTACGCATTAAAGCATTTCCTCAATGCATTGACAACGAAGAAAATATCATTCTGTTCGAATGGTCAAAAATTCTGTCAAAAAAATCACATTTATAATCAAGCTACCCGAAAAATTGTACCCAATATAAGTTAATAATTTAAGTCAAGTTTCAGTTATTTTAGCCATGAACCGGCACAAAAGTTCTTACCATTTCGTCGCCAATTTTATGATGAAATCAGTTTGAAACAGAGTCTGGTCCCCTACAATTATGATTGAAGAACTCAACGCCGTCTGGCGCGGTGGCGCCACGGAATAGGTTTCTTCCTTTGCACTGATTGTAAATGTGCCCGCACTTATCCTGTCCATTATAATCATGGGTGATCGTAATGTACAGGCGTATGAAATATGTTGAGAGACAAAGTTGATATTAAATAACTTATCACAATCAAGTTTAAGTAGACCCCAAACAAGTAGAAGTACAGCGTTTACTGGAAAACTTAAAATTTGAGAGATATTCAAACGACTAAACAATGACTAAATCTGATTCCAGCGTCATAAGAAGATAATATTTGTACCTACGATATGGCAATGTTAATGTCCATGTGTGATTTGAAACCATGATTTACGAAATGTAGGGTATTAATAGTAATATATATGTATATATGTGCTTATTTTTACACGTTCAGACTACATTATTTAAATACTACATAGGGTATGATCTACAGTTATAAAAATATCCTAGGTCTATGTATACCTTCTTTACAAAAGTATTCAAAAAGACATTCACGATCTTGACACAATCCATTACCGGTTTAGTTGGCGCCAGAGAATAACCATCTTCCTGTAGCACTGATTGTTCTACTTGTGCTCATCCGCACCTCGCCCAACCAAATTATATTGTAAACATTGAAGATTGAAAGATTATGATTGTTTAGGGCTCGAGTTCCTATGGTGAAAATTGTGGTAGTAAGAATATTTCTGATTGATCCTTAGATTCTGATACTGGTTTTTTGGCAGGTACACAGCCAATTTCTCAAGCGCAGTGGCTAACATGCTCTCCTCGACGCAATTATTGTAGCGCCGCGTGCAGTGGGTTCGAATTCCACCGGGTCAAATAATTGTGTGAGGAGCACGAATATCGGTTCTCAGCCTGGTTGTTAATTTATCTATATAAGTATTATTTATATATTTTGGCTATGGTAATCAACCAAATCACCAGCTCTGCTTAGTTTTGGCATCAAATGACCGTGTGTGTTTTGTCCAATTATATTTTTTTAGATGCATCTACAATATTTTACTCATAACTGATGATAGAGCCTTGATTTGGTGACTAATTAGACCTACTAGTAGTATTGATTTCGTGTTTTGCAATTTACAGAATATTACTATAGACCGCAAATGTCAAAGCCAACAAGGTAATACGTAAAAACTAAAACATCTCAACAAAGTAAAGTTTCCGCCTATAGGCTACCGTGTAAGAAGTAATATCTTTTTAACGAATCTACAGAATTGTTATCATTATTGAGTTATCTACGAGTATAATGCGAATTATCGTTACCTATGTGTGGTAAAATTAATCCCAACAATCTTTAGTTCATTAAACACCAATCTATCCAGGTCTTTCCAACAAGCTTTAGTATTTAATCCCTTCCATTGATTTAGTATCTAAATCTCCTTTACAAATGGCTGTACAAAGGGCAAGCAAACCAAAAACTGATTCGCTAAAGCTATCGCTCGAAAAATAATACTCACTTTAAAGTTGAGCAGATTTTTACGAATATAAGAAAAAATATGTATATATCTTATATTATTTTATCTTTAAGATAGGCTATCCGAAACTTATTCTTAAGCTATCAAGTTGACTCAAAATATTTTATCGCCTATCCCAAAATAATCAAGGAATAATTTTGAAGTATTTGACGGATTCTCCATGTCATTGCGTGAAATTTGCCAAAAAAACTTAATATAATCTGCTAAAGGAAAAATTTATACTTAACTTTCAAAATGCGTATAAAAACATCGTTTTCATATTTACAATAACAATAAAGTTTATTTGTTTATTACACCGATAACGTGTTACGTAAAATATCAAATCTATGTCGCCAAGGTTGCTATATCAGGACTTCATAGAACTGAGACTTGAAACATGATTATTATAAAAGTTGATCTTGAACTAGTAAATTCATATAGGTCAATGAGGAAAAACAATCGCAAAAGAAATTTGCAAGTTATTTTGTAATACATTAATTACACTTTAGTGTCTAAAGTTCAGACTGATGGCTTCCAATCTCTGGTCGGGGAATTTGTCGTAATGAGGAAAATTTCTTAGAAAGGCTTTTTGAATGACAATATGATGCATCTTAATACATGTTTTGCAATGCAGGTGGCTATATGAGTCAAAGACATTGTAAGGATTGTAAGAAGACCCGCAGGCCAGGGTCTTCTGGCGTTAGTAGAAAAAGAAGTGACCACTGCTTTTGATGAGAAAAGTAATCATAATCACTAGATTATGATTATTTTTCAGTAGTGCAAGACATAGAAAGATTGATCACTTTAAGATAAAGCATTTTACAGCTTTAAATAGATTTTCATAAAAGTTTACTAACTTTATAAAAGGAATGGTATAGAAAATATGCTGTACAAAATTCTTTAAAATTAACAATCTAAGCGCCGAAGCAAAAAATTACAATTTACCTTATCTTGTTAATATCAGAATTACATGGAATAAATGTAATCAACAATTTTAATATCTTGTAACAACGGCTGTGATTACCTAAATACATGTTGTGATAATAGTTATCGTTAATCCCATCGGAATGGTTTCTGATATAATCGTTAAAGTCATTGTATTGTGAACGTTTTCTGAATGTTATGTAATAGTTCTTATAATATTTCTGTCACGTCAAAATTTTATATTAGTTGATGAAATAAGTTGCTCTAAGTATAGATCTTTGAATAATAGAGACAGTTTTAGAACCAAAGAAATCAAAATACTTGGTTAGAAATTAATTGGTCGTCTTTGATTTCTACACGGGCATTAAAAAAAGACAATCAGGAAAATGTTTGTGTGAACAATTATGTATAAACCGATGTAAAGTTTAGGTTTTAAAGCAGCCTTTGCTAACATTGATGGCCTAATGCTTTAAAAAAGTAGAAGAAAATAGACTAAGAAACATATGCGATAAAAAAAAATCCTTTTGGGAAAAGATTACTGTAGTTTACAACGACGATAATTTTTACGACGATCGTTTTTATTTTTTTTTACCCATTATTGTCCTACTCCAGGGCCTAAAATTCTTACAAATCAAAAAACCTTCTTCCATTTATTAATAAGAGACACAAACAAAGACTAACAAGAATTCGCAGTCAATAATCTCACCAGACACACCACTTAATCTCAGACACCACTTTCTAATCAAACCATCATTACTCCTCATTCATTTCTAAGAATTAATACAAAATGTACAGCCACGATCAAAAATATGTACACACTGTCGCGTTTTCTAACTCATCCTTATGAATTAAAACGGTCTAATTTCTGCGATTTATTTATTTTTAACTATGCCGCCGAATATCCACGATTCTCTCGTGTAATTTAGGTAGGATACAAAAAAAAGTTTTGTTTTCTGAAGAAGAATAGGCTGTGTTTGATCCCGATTTTCAACTATTTCTTTGTTATTTCATAAATACCGATGCAACGGTGTAAAAGGGTGAAAGGCTATCTGTCGCATTGATGATATTAGAATAGACTAATCTCATAGAAAACTTTATAGCAACAAATATTGTAATGGTTTCAGTCTCAAATCAATGTTTGAAAATGTAACTGTGCTCATGATTGTACGAAGAATTTCATCGTGATTGAAGAAAGTAATGGAGCCGTACATTGTCTTGTGACTGCAGGGCTAGGGGCAGCAAATCATGACTGACCATTTCATTGATAAGGCAAACATTCAATTGTTGGATGTTAAGTGGGACGATAAGCAGTTGCTTCGCTTTTAATGTAGTGCGTACTTAAGGTCTTATAATTAATCTGTAATATAGCCAGGAGGACTCGTTGGTAGATGAATACATAATAACTTAAAATGCTTAAACAGCAATATTCGCGACGTTCGGTAATGAGATGGGTAAGCGTTTGGTAGTATCGGAGCGCAGTGACATCAACTACTGCAGCGTTAAATGCTTCATCCGGGGTTACGGTGACTCTAAACAATATTTTGTTAATCACACATCACAATATTTGATACATATGCAACAAAAGTCCACTACCTAGACGCGCTATATATAAGAATACAGAGAAAGAGTGGCCGCTATGTTTAATACTGCCCTTCGATTTGGCCCAGAAGATTTTTAGTAAAATATTTGAACATTCAAACAAGCGTCATTTTAGTACCACACTCACAACTTTGACTCGCACTGGATCAACACTTCGTTATAAGCTACTACTTGTCCCTCTATATTTAGCACATTTATTAAGATAGACGTGTTAACAGCTCTATAACTCTACATCTTGACTTTAACACAATTCTAGATACGGACTATCATCTCTAGTAATATGTTATACACCACGTTATCAAAGCCATCCTGGCCAATATTAGGGCAGGGTGGCCAATTTTGTCAAAATTGGACAATCGTACAGGAATGAGTTAAAATACTTTTTTAATCGTTCTTCTGAACAAAAATAAGCTAAATGTAAGAAATTGTAATTTTTGTCGACACGGAAATCGAACGCAAAATGTCGCAATGACACCTTTACTCTGTTCGGGTGCAATACACTTAAGGGAGCAAAAATAATATTTACGAGTATAATTAGTCAAAAAATCATTATCCTCATTCCAAGCACTCCACATCGCTCATTCACTCATTCATTCACTCACAGATGCGCGTGAGTCACTTGCATCGTATAATTACACGAACTAATGAGGAAATGTCCCAGTAATTATAACAGAACGCGTTTACCCTTGATATGCATATATGGAAGATTTTAATTTTAACTGGGTTTTTTAATCATTGTTTTACGTGATATTTGTTAGGTAATCACCCATTGACGGAATTTTTAGAATAATGTACCTACTTCTACTTAAATACAGGTGCAGGCATATCCCATTATACGCCACTTGGTAGATATCTTTACAAATGTTGACAAAACCAACTGATCATATATCTAATTCTAGGAAAAGACTATTTTCCAGTGAAATTGTAATAGGTAATTTACTTAAATATTGAAAATTTTACTGACATTTTATGACCATGATTCTTCCTTCTTTCTCAGGAGTGTCAGCAAGTGAGGCTCTTCGCAATGGTATCTGTCAATCACTGTGGGGCGCGTCTGCCAGCCGCCCTGAGCCCAGGGTCTCTCCACCACAGACCCTGGAGACCACATACCCTGCCAGAGGTAAGACCTTGTCTTAATAGCTGAAGAAATTTTGACTATTTCCAGAAACGTTGTCAAATAAAAAGAAAAAAACACTATATAATCCATTTCATCGAGGGAAAGGAACAACCAATGGATCTATTGTTCCGATAAATTGTAGTAAATATCAAGAGATCTATAGTACTAAATTCTTTACGTAGTTAATTTCGATGAGAGTCCAAGAATCAGCTCTTCACCCACACATTTTTTCTCTTTTTGGTCCTTATAGCAGGTTTATCTTATATCTTTTTGTGATTGTCTATGTTTAAAGGAAAATACAAAATAATTAGGTATTTGGTTAGATTAACAATCAAAGTTTACTTTTAAGGCTTCTAGACTACACCATTGTTGTTCCACGCTATTGTCTCGTATGAAGTCAAAATCAGACAACTGCATGCTTTTTTTGCAGACATTATCGTCTAAAATTCATAAACATCGTCCTAACATTTATCAGTCTGTGACGTATAAATATCACATAACAGTAATCCCAGTTACGAAATCAGCTCTCCAGTCCCTTTGAGTCGCCGCCAAATTATCTCGATCTCAAGTGTAGTTAGATAACCTATCTCGCATACCACTATTTGCACCCTAGTGGATACGTAATGAACGCTGGAATTGTTGGAATTCTTCAAGATACTTGCAAGAATCCCAGCAGTTTTATTAGATAGCAGTTCTATTGGAAACCTATAGGTTAAGTATTCCGGATTTTTTTTGTTTTATAAATGTTCTGGAAGGTGTGTAACGTTCGATTTATCGAACGACAAGGCCGAATCAAAGCAATTACTGAAGTATCTTCGAGTCTAATCGTCACAATTCGGTTCAAACGGAGTGGCATTTTTCCCGAACATTCCACAGATATTCGGTTCTGTTCTCCGGTTAGGCTGATCGATGCCAAGCCGTATATGTGCATAGCAAGCCTTAAGGAAACTTTTCACACTCAGCAATTAATATGATATGTTACAGGATATTTGAGTAATTTTACCGGTATTTACAAATTAGGAAATTAACTTCTAAGTCGTGACGTAAAAACCATATTTAATTTGGAGCCGTAAGAACTGATAATATTAAATAATTGTACTAAATAATATTGGGACGCCTTTGATAAGACTTTAGTGCGTCACTACACACGTCACGATATAATAAAAGGAAACCACAATTCTCCTGAGATTTTCATATCGCAATCAATACCTAATAATCCACTGAAAACTCCCCAGAAATGAACAGGTTTTAAGATTTACCCATACATTTGGAATGCTAGAGAAATACATAAACTTTAGTAACGCCAAGTTTCACTTACGCGCCTGACCGTTGTCCCTTATTATCCCAAAACAATATCACACCACCATAAATAAAAAAACCTAATATCACGTTTTTAATATTGGACACAATTTCAATACATCCAAATCCCACGGCTTCAGATTTTGGGGCTCGACATATCTATATCTTATCATTCCCGTCAACGCGTATCACTGGCAAAATTACGTTGTTTTATGACTCTGATTTTAGCGGTACCACAAAGGTATGATAAGTTATCGATAGTCTATCAAGTTTAAACGCTGTGTTATGATAGTTGTAATTTTTGTGTCGAACAAATTTCGATGTAGATAAGGTAGGGATAGCAAATTGGTTGTTTCGGTTATCGTTGATTTATTGATGGTTAACGGTTCCAAAACATTTTGTTACTTCTCTATCGAATTTTGGATGTGTTTTTGCAAATTATATCGTGTTTATATGTAGTTGTATTGTCACCACGGCTTAGTCGTTAGAAAAAATGAAAAAGAACCTCATCCCCTCATAGGATAGACCTCATAAGATTTTAAAATATGTCGACAGCCTGCATGGAGCAATGATTTAGGTAGTCGCCCCGCCACTACCTTTGCGTTGGTGGGTCGTGGGTTCGATGCCCACACGGGACCATTATTATTTGTGCGATCCACAAATAGTTGCTTCGTGTCTGGTTATACTTTGTGTCCGGGATGGGAAGATGTCTTTTTTAAAGCAAATAAATAAATAACTGACACATTATCTGCAGACGGTACAAGTTGTCTCGGCGTTGTAAATCCGTTTTGGACATGTGTACCGTGGTAGGCAAACATTAATGTTGAACAAGATAACGTTACACCGAACGATTTGTATGTGACCGTCTAAATATTCAATATAATACTTATTTCATTGTATCACTGTCGGTGAACTATCTTTGATTTGTAGTTTATTATAGAGAGGAGATATGAAAAGCTCGAGGAAAAGTATTAAAACTACACAAAAAGTATAAGACTAAAAATGAGAACATCAAACAATTTTGCGTAGACCTTTGCAGTCAAAAAAATAATCAATCCATCTCTTTGTCAATCCATCACAGAACGCTTACCTATTAAAACTTTATTTTGCTTATGAAATAATATAAAGTAACATTGATTTTAAAGTTTTATTCACAAAGAACTTTAATGAAGGCAACATCTTTCTGTTGTATCATTTGTATAGGCATTGATAGATCATTTATACAGGTGGCGATGGAACTACACAAATCGTTGGAAGATAGAAATCCAGCAGTTTGGATGCCATGAAATAAATGATGAGTTTATTTAATAAGCAAAAGAGCTTTGAACGCAATATGCTAAGGTAATATCTTAGCATATTGCGTTCAAAGCTCTTTTGCTTTAGTCCGATTAAACCTAGCATCAAACCAGTGCTTCAAAGGAAAGCAATACAATTGAAAGAGCCCTCTTCTTCTACAAAAATAACTTATTTGTGATTAGTTTACGCTTCTACAGTTTAAAAACATAGAGCCCTATTTGAAATGACAAAAAGGGCAAGTTAAGTACATGCTCGATCAATCAAAGAGTAACATTCGTGCCAGGTATACGCGTCAATATTTGCCAAGTCCTGGTCACGGCACCGCTTGGCCATTGTTTACACTATTATTCACCGTGTTTGCCAAGTCCGGCCAAGTCTTAACCTCTGTGGCGTGACTTTTGAATGTTATTGTTTATGTCTATTTGGTTTTTGCGTCATTTGGATTTTGAATGGATAAGGATTTGGTATTCGCTTGTTTGTTATTGCGGGGGTTGTATAGAGCTTGATGAATATTTTAATTATATTTAGTCGTGCATGCGACAAATGTATAGAAAAACACTCGACCGTTCACACTCAACCGATGATGCGTCGGTGCGAAGCCCATACAAATTAAGTTACGCCCGACGCATCTTCCGTCACATATGAACCTTCCCTTATAATCCCTCTCTAAGCACGAGACTGACAAAAAATTTAACATACAAAATGTGGAAATTATGACACTACAGTACCGTTTTATTGTCATGACAGCTTTCTTCATTTTAAAATGTTATATCATAAAGAAAAACATTAACAGTACTACAACTATGCTGTCAAAGCTCGCCTAAATACAACTGCAATACGATTTAGCTCTTTTCATTAATTTTTACAAATATTTCCTTCTTCAACTGTAATTGCAGACTTTTTACAAATGTAACTGATCCTAAACTGGTCAAAATTCCTCAATGTACAAGTACACACCTAGATTTCTAAAACACGACTAGATTAACAAACAGTTTATTTGCCCGCATAAACCTCAAAAGGCGAATTAGCGATATTTGTTCACCATCTTTTACTACCAGCATTAAGTTTGTAGACCTAACCTCAATCACACATGGCCAAAAACTCGACACTACATCACAAATCTCTTCTTTGTTGACTGGCAATTATCAAACGACAGTTTAATCTCAAAAAAGCGGTGTCTTTGAGATTTCGTCAACATTTACAGACAAATAAACATACACACCCAGTTTCGACATTCAAAACTCCACCTTAAATTAGTCGCTCTAGAGTTGAAATTTCTGTGTTGTGTTAACTGCACTTAGATGTTGTTATGCATCACAAATATGAAACGTCCTATTGTTTCAGCAAATAATTCGTAGAAAAGAGGAGAAATCGTAACGCGTACAAAGGCACCGCGCAGATAGCGGGGTCAATCTGATAACCGCGAAGGTGTACATAGAAATTGATTATGGTACTCAGAAATTGTTTCAATGGACATTTTGTATGTTACTTTTTTGTTTACATATCTTGTAGAGATAGTATTGAAATCAGTATCACTCGACTATTAAATAAATTTAAATCTCGAGTCTACAACAGTATTTTGTTTTTTACTTTGTTAAATATCATATTAAAAAAATCGGTTTAGCGTTATAGCAATATGAGTGTAACGGATAATCAGCAAGAATGCACAATTATAGACTTCTCGTGCACTGGTCGGCCATTAGGCTTTTATTCTATCACGCTGTCTAAAGTTGGTTGACACTGTTTTACATCAAGAACTGTACGTACAAAAACTTCTTATAGCAGGTGGCTTATATTATGCCTATTTGTCTAATTAATCATTCAGTCGAATATTTGTAAGCAAGTGATTAGGCATAATCGTTACTATTTTATAATCCATAAGCCTACTTAAATTCTATAGCAAATTTGTTTATTGAATCGTACAAAGGCTCAAAGTCTAAATATATGCTTACTTATGTTTTAGATTACATTTACGACGACGGCTAAGGGTATAGGGTACCTAGAATTTTTCTACCACCTGCGGGAGCCATCACGCAGATTTACCAATATCAGCGCAAGAGAGACTGCGTGGCACATTATATATGTAGTTATTATATTGTTATAAAACATAATGTGCGTATGTTATTCAATGGTACACCTGAATGATATAACAAAATAAAGCCGGAAACAATTAATCCATTGATAAAATTGTAATGCTATAACTTTTTTTAACACAATTTTGTGTACTCACGAGTGCAAAAATTAAAAAAGTCAGTGAATTGTATTTTGTACTAAAATTTTTATAGTATTTTGTATTAATCTAAAATTATTATGAATGCCTATCTAAGTTTAAATGCTTGTCTGTTACTTAACCACGCTCACGCTAAACTTACTGAATGGATTATAATGAAATTTTACATACTGGTAGTTTATAAAGTGGTTTAACACAAATCGTAATTCCCGGGGTCAAATCTGATCTTGGTGAAATGTTATTGGATTTTACTTTTTCTCTACGAAAGTCCTCAACAGTAGCCCGAATTCTGGCCATAGGCTGGCCCTAAATTGCATGAGGCCCACAGTAAAAGTCAAATATTGTTTCTGCTTCGTTCGAAAATCAGAATTGGTGTCATTTATACACCTCACCTTCGAATACAACAAGGTTTATTGATGTCAATATTTTTTACATTATTTGCCTAAAAAATATTATAATTATTTGTACATAATGTGGTTAAAACATAGGTCTTTCTATTTAGCTACGCGTAGTAAAATAGGCATTACATAAAAATAGCCCAGAAAACACAAGATTACACGTAGGCACCACGTCACAGCGTAAGCCGTGTCAAAACTGACTCCAAGATAAAATGACTAATCAGATGTTGCGGAACGATCACAAGAACTATATCGTATAGGATTAAGCCACGCCCGGCATTTTGCAAAGTTATCATACGTCACTGTGGATAAATATTATCTGTGTATTTTGGATTTTTTTCGGAAACCTTTAAGTAAATAAGGGATTGAGTATTTTTGTAGATGCAGATGATTAGCAAAATTTGGAAGTAGGGTTCCAAATGATAGGGTTCAAAATATTTTTTTAGATAGCATACTTACTACTATTATAATGCGGAAGTGTGTCTATTATGCTCTCACAACTAAATCACTTAACTCTTTTTAACGAAAACTATCATGGAGATAGTCGAACACCCGAAATTAAGTATAGGCTTTGCTAAGTTGTTAAAATAGGTTTTAGAATTTTGAACGTGGTAGAAGCCCCGCGGGTCTTTATATTATATATTCATTTTATGTGCAAAATACTGATCATATTTACAAATTTTATTACTATTTCACTAATCTCTTTTACTAGGCAAATAGAAAAATGAATTCATGGAACAAAGATCACCATTTATGATTAGTCACGATTATTTTCTAAAATGTCTTACACATGTTACATAATTTATTGTCCTCGTTACTGTCATGATGACTGGAAGAAAAAAGACAACTTTATATCTGTTTGTTGCGATGGTCTAATCCTACATACCTACAGATTAGCCACCTGGTAGAATTAAATTGGACGCAGTAGATACTGCTTAATTGATTGTGTGTAGGAGGTCTTATTATTATAAGCTTCTCTGTATTGATTTCCTATAGGATTTATTAATCCTATAGGAAATCAATATATACGTTATTACGTATAACCTTCGACTGGACAAATTATAATGAAATGTTTAAAATAACTACATATATATGTGTTCTAGCTCCAGTCGACTCTTTCTAACCCCTCTCTCATTTCGGGAGAAAAATCAGCAATAAAATTAGAAATAGACGCTTTTTTAAATGCTAGGAGTGCTAGTCAATGTTCATAAAAATAAGAAGTTTGGATAATAGAGACGTAACAATGTCACCGTCCTTCCATTCCTAAAGACCTTGTCTAAATTCTTGTGTTACTTCTTCGCCTTCTGGGGCTCGTTGCTACATTCAGACACACAAACTTAAGCGGCGCATTCATTGAAGAAAATCGCGCGACCGATTCGTCACCACAAAAATCTCATTATCACACACGTAACATAAACAATCAATAAACCAAGCTTTGTAACTGACATTGACAATATAAGCGCTATAACGAAGGTTGAAATATATTCGTAAAAACAAAACCGTAAAGATAAAATTGGAATCAATAAATAATCTATACTAAAATGAATGGGATAGTTTGGGTGTTCGTTACAACTTACGCGCTACTAAACGCCAAAACTACTGGACAGATATCGATGGAACTTGGCAGTCTTATAGCCTAGATATCATAAAATTTTCCTCTCACTGAATAGTCGGCTATCTGCTGAATTATTATTGTAATGTAATAGACAGTTTACCTAAGAATTGTGACAAAACTACTGAACGGTTTTTGATGGAATTTGGTAGTCTTATAGCTCAGATATCAAAAAAAATTCCCCTCACCGTTTGTGTCAATTAACCGTTTCCACCGGACAATGAGAATGATGGAATAGAGAGTGTACAGGTGTATTACATTACGAGTATAAACAAAATGCTGCGTAGTTGGCTTGTTTCAATTGAACTGATCGCCGTAGCTGAGAATTGGCTGAAAAGCTATATTATAGAGAAATAAGGTTATAGAAAAACTAGTTATCGCCAGTGGTTTTGTCGTAAACAGCTATAAGGCAGGTTGGTGACGAGTCGGGCGGAGTCGCGGGCAATAACTAGTTTTTTATACACGTAATCAGTCCTTCGTGTTATAACTTTGATTAGTGTAATCCACGCCGAAATGGATTACTACAACAAATCCAACAAGATTAGGCCCGAGGTTTTGCGATAAAATAATGATTTTTTAATGTTACGTATACCTCCGTCATGATCGGAGGTTTTTGGGTGATAAATAGTTTTATAAGGAAACTAGATGTTGAAAACTATTGAAGGTATCGCGACTATAATATATTATACAATTTGACATCGACTTTTTCTGCTGTTTGTGATACAGAAGGTTACCATATTGATTTTGTCTTTGAACATACTGAAAAGCGTGATTCAAAAGTATGAAAATTTGCATTTTTTACATCGGACTTTTTTAAAATTGCCCGTTTTGCTTCATATTTATATTTTTGTATCACATAGTTAAGACATTTCAGTAATTTACTGTATTTTGGACATGTTATACCCAGTAGCTGTTAATACAGGGCCATTATTTAAATACGAACTAATAAAAGAAATAAGAAGCTATAAATATCTTTAACATAAATCAATAAAATATGGTTCAGCACAATTAGGCTTATTGCTTGCTTTCTTACTAGAATTTAGGATTACTGGATTAGTCCGAGTCTTTATTGTCTTGTCTAATCAAAGACTATTTTGTCGATGATGAAACCTTTCAAAAACTTGACTGCGCCAACTAAAATATAATTACTCAAGAGTTCCAAATCATTGATTATTTTATCGAAATCGATAAAGGGTATTAAAATCATATTATTACGATTGATAAAAGGTATTAAAAGGGAATGATAACATTTGATTTATACATATTTTGTCGTAGAATGAAGTAACGGAAAATCTTCGCACGTGTTTTGGCTCACTAAAGAACTATATGTTGATAAATAATAGCAGATTGATAGCTTAATGTGCTTTAGAGGTCAATGGTACTCATTGATAGGAAATAATTTATTTAATTTGCCAACCCCCACGATTTCATTCACATAAAACTCAAGATAAAAAAGGTGGCCTATGGTACTCTAGGTTAAAGGAATTTTACTGTTCTAATTTGAACCAATATGCTTTCAGAGATAGCACGTTAAAGTCAACTATTCGTTCGTGTAATAAATAATTTAATAATCATGTGAAATTAGACATGATCGGTTTTCCTAACATTTATGAAAACGACTTTAAATCATTAAATTTGTTAAAATTCACAATTAATTTGCCGTCCAATAATTAAACGGCTTATAAAATAATCGTATGTGTAGATCTTTGAGCATCAGAACGCAATATAATAAAACGTTATTTATAAAGATTCAAGGTATTATGTTCGTCATATGTATAAGAAGCGATCACATAACTGATCCAATGCATATGGAATTCTTATGATTGGATTACGCATAGATTTCAGATTACACAGGATAGAGGTGACGTTGATGAATGATATCATTGCTTTGATGTTCAATGAGTAATAAATAATATTGTGTTGGAACTCGTGGCTTAAACAAACGGATCGATCTCTCAAGTTAAGCTACGCTTGCCGAGATCGGTCTGTGGATCGGTGGCCAAGTTATACAGACCAATTACTTCCGTGTTTCGAAAGGTATGTTAAATTGTGTGTCAAGGCAGTGATTCCAAAAATCTTTGACAGTCGTGACCAGAGTCAGAAGCTTGAAAGTCTGACAACCAGTCTTACCGAAGGGTATAGTGTTATATCCCAGGTAACTAGGTTGAGGAGGTTCGATAGGCAGTCGCTCCATGTAAAATACTGATATTCAGCTGCATCCGGTGATTCTGGAAGCCGACTCCAATATAGTTGGAAGAAAGACTGATTGATTGATCGGTTTATTAGAAGTTGATGAATGGGACATTTCGATTAATGTATTAAACATCCTTGTCTGTGCTACGCGTACGGAGTTTCTAGATAAGCACAAAGCTTTAGGTACCAAATTTTACAAGCAAAGTCAATCATTTAATCTATTCAAAATCAATATCAAAAGTATTGTAAATAACGTGTTTATTATTTTATTGTGTGGCAAACAGCCGCTGTTATCAGAACAAGATAAAGGTATAGTCATTTATCTGTTTGGACCAAGATTGGGTGATTAGTACACACGTGACTCATTTTAGTGATTTCTAGTAGCATTACTACTTAAGTAGTGTTACTACTAGGTACAGACTTACTTGTAACCGCGGAAAATGTATATTTGGCGTGCCAGTCAGATTTTTACAAAACTTTAATCTTTAGAAGCAATAATTTTAAAGACTAAAAAACCTATTCATTCATATCTTATTATTTTGACATTATTGTCTTTTCTTTAAAGTTTAAACGCTGAGCAGTTAAATATTTTTTGTAGATAAATACTTATTCAATATAATTTTGAAATTATCACCAAAACATCATTTTACGTTGAGAAAAATATGTAGAAACAACTGTGGAAAATACAAAATAAATAAATAAATAGTTATTATCAAGTCCTCTTCTCCATCTAACTTGAATACCTTTCTCCACAGAGCTAGATCTAATTAAAAGTACTTATTCAAGCTATATTTTAATATATTTTTCAATAAATCAACCCTAGAATTCGCACGTGGGGTCCAATCGGCCCGCAGTGTATTAAAATTTGTAAATACGCCACGCTCCCCGTATGATTTAGTTTCATTGAGTCTGTATCTTGATTAATTATACTATCGTGACCTTGCATTTTTAGATCAATTGGTATTTAATTACCATGTGTTTAGAACATAATTTGTGGTTGTTAAGGGCTGATATTATATGGCCAGATGACTTTAGTTGAATATTAAATTGTGATAAATTAAATGTAAGTGAAGAACTCGAAATTATTTCCAAAGTTAATTTTTGATAGGTAAAATGGCATTAAGTAATATGAAATGACGAATCTCTTATAAATTTTAAAGGTATTCTGGACATACGCCATAATCAATGTTTTTTTCAAAATTAATTTAAACTGTTTATGAATAACTCATAGGCAAATGTCCCCATGCTGATCAAGTCCATCTAAAATATTGCTAAAAAACCCGACAAATGCTAATATTATTTGGTTGCAAATTCTTGCAAATTTTACAATGATTACAATATAAAGTAATCTTAATAATAATCAGATAGCACAAAAGATTACAATAGTTATAGAAATGCTAATCCTTGTTCTGTAAGGATTACATATAATTAGAAATTAATGAATGTGATGATATCACTGTTACGCCAGTGATTGCGGATGCTTGACGATTCATTAATAAAATCAATTTATTGATAAGAAGGACTTAATTATGCATTTAACATGCACTCATTTAAAATTTATATTGAACTGTATCGTTGTGAAAATTTGAGTAATAGTTTGAAATACAATAGAAAATGACATTTGACGTCAAAGTGGGTTTATGATTCGATATAATGTTGCATAGAAAAGTACAAGAAAGCAGAAGTTTTAAAGACATTGCGAGTAAACTATAGAAAATAAAAAAAGGTCCATTTTTTAGAAAAATTAAGTTCCTACAGTAAAAAAAAGCAGTATGGAAACTGACTGAATGGAAACGTAACAGAAGGGGACTTTATTTATCTAATGACAGGACACTTAAATAGAATTTTATAAAAAGTACACCCTTTATTAATTTTTATACCCACTATTATAAAAAAAACTACACATAACACATTTTAAAATCTAGATTAGCACTTCTAATTAGAATCCACTTCATTGTCACAACAATCCATCAAACCTAATAAAATTACAAAAACCACATAAATCGCACGTGCAATATTTTTAATTTGTTAAAAGCTCTTGGAAAAATGGCAATCAGAATGCATTGCCGGCAATTAGCCAGGCCGCGCCTTTTATAATTAAAATTGCATTAAGGCTGCATAGGCAGACGTTAATGATGCTAATGCACTGTTTGACTTTAAAAAAAGCAGACGGACTTGTAATCCAATTTTTAAAATGTTCTAACTCGATTGCCGTTGTATTTGTCTTGTGTTTTAAGATCAAAAAAGGGTTAATAAGTTTGACGTTCGTGGGTTTGTAAAGTTGATAGCTCTAGGTTTTTCGGTTTCCTTTTTTTGGATACTTTTGATGAGTTATTTTTAACAACAATTTTTGTTTGTTTGACGTACAGGATTGGTAGTTTCTTAAGCTATTTATCGTAATTGTTTGTCAATATCTCTAGCACTAACTCTTGCGGTATTTTTTAGTAATGGAATAGATTTCAATGTACCTATCACACCATAAAATAAGATATGCAATCACATACCTTTTTAACTTCTTTAAACAACATTGATATCAAAGAAAAAATAAACTGGACATTCATTTTTCACAGTTGTATAATAACAACAACAAAAATCAAACAAATAAAAATAACAGTAAGTAAGCACAAAGGCATGACCGTAATGATTATTACAATTATAAATCAAAGCCCGAAATTATATCACATAATTACGAGGACAACAATACAACGCCTTCACAATTCAGAGGGTCGCATTCAATATTTGGCGACGCTATAAATTCGAGCATACTGTGCCCGAACAATGAATCTAAATAACCATTAATATGTAATAAATACTATAGGGTAAGGAACAAACAAACAAGTGTTCGAAAGTAACCCTTAAACGCTGGGTATTGTGAAAAGAGACCCGCGCGTGCGAGGGGACAAGTCATCGGCGAATTTTGCCGATGTGCCCCGATGTTTCCCGATTGGTTCCGCTCCAAATGCCGACAGCTGCTGCGTTTCAGATGGGGGTCGCTCTTCATTAGCGAAGCTTGTCTCGTCTCGAGATGGATGTTTGTTTTTGGACAGAAGTGTTGATGGCTAGTTGATGATGTATGAAGTATATTTCGTGGGACATCTGTAGTTTCCCTTTTTCCATTTTTAGTTCTAAATATATCATAACTAGAGTTTAAAAGGTCAAGGAGACATCTTAGTTTGATCGCTTTCTAATTTTAGTCGTAGAGTGTATTGACCCTAAACAGGCTCTTTTCAAACACTGACACAACTTCGTTTAAATAATCCAGAAAAAAATAACTCTTGCAGGACTGTTGTTTTTCTTAAATGTACCTAAACTAGTTCCACTTCATACTAAGTCATAAACAAAGTTGTTTGTAAGATAGTTTTTGGCTGCTGTCCTGAAGATATTTTTAACGCAGGAATTGAATAATAGGAGCATAATAATAATAACTTAATTGTACTGATATCATTCATTTTAGTTACTATTCAAGATCTACATTTAAACGAAACTAAACATCACCGAATAACCTTCCAAATCCTTAATCAAACAGCAACAATACATCAAACAAAACTGAACAACAATAGTTGCGTTTAGTCGCGCCCGCGGATTAGTGAATTGTAAAAAAGATTGGGGTCGAAACGACCCGACGTGTTAATTACGGGGGTTGGGCTTTGAGGGTTGGAGAGATGAAAGTCAATTTGCTACAGGGACATGATACGGCCCATTTCGTTCGAGCGACAAGTGTGGCACCTGCGCGTAGGGCTCTTTATGACCCAAACAATTGTAGGGTTAGAATAGAGTATTGTTTGCGTTGACGATGAGGCTGCGTTTTGTCGCTGCAATGGTTTTGAATAAATTTGTATTGACGTAATGTGTGAGGAAAGTAAGGGCTGTTTTAACATATGGAGTGCTGATTTATAACACAGAGAATAGACATTTTTTATATCTAAAATCATAGAATAACTGGGGATGACGTATTTGAATGCAAAGTTAAACAATCTATGGTAATCTAACTCTTCAAATTACTATCTACTATCATGGTGCTTGAGTTGATACGGCTTTATTTTTGTTAAATTCACGGAAGATGTATTGCACAATATAGTAGGTAAGATGATTTCAGGAGCGAATGAACTGATACGGATAAAGAAGGATTTTATTTGCACTTAAAATTTTCCTTTCATCATAAAAATCTGCCAACGATAAAACTTTAACTGATAACAGTTAAGGATGTGGCTTTCAAATGCAAACTGATGTCACGAATTAGACAATAACTAGAGTAAGATAACTTTTTGTGAACGTATTAAATAAAGATCTGTTTGTCCACAGAGGAAATCAAATTCGGTATCAACCGTTTAGTCAGCGAAAGACCAGAAGAAGAAGAAGAAGAACCCCACCAAGAGCCAAGACCTGAAGGTGTATCTCCAGCATCACGCTGCGGTAGTCCCTGCTGGGCACCATCACCACAATCCCCAAGATCTGTTCGTTCTTCTTCCCCTGAACTCGAAGTGGATTCTCCTCCATCGTCTCCCAGAAGACCCCCAGATACTTCGCCCCCACCTAAAAGATCAGAAGCTTTTTCCGTCAGCGCTTTACTGAGACCTGATGCACCACGAGCTCAACCACAAAGACCTTTCTTATACCCCCCTTCACCTTTCGCGGAGTTTCTACGAGACGCTGGCAGCTTAGGTCTCCCTGTATGGCCTGGATACAGTAACTTATACCTTCACGCTGTACAAGCTGCCGGTCCTGAACTGTTGAGACTTCGGGCAGCTGTTCTCGGTGCCCCTGGACCTCTCCCAAGACCGTTACCAATAGGAGACGTGTACTCTTGTGTAAAATGTGAAAAAATGTTCAGTACCCCTCATGGATTGGAAGTACATGCCAGAAGGTCCCATAATGGCAAGCGGCCGTTTGCTTGTGAGCTATGCAGCAAGACTTTTGGACATGAGATCAGTCTCAGTCAACATAGGTAAGATCTATAATACTTTATGGATGTCTATAAAATTTGATAAGATTGTAAGATTTCTATTGATGTTTGCAAAACCTTGATTAGCTAATTGCAATCGTAAATATTTCGCCTTAGCGCCAGAAAATGACGCAACGACTCGTAAATCAAATACCTTTTTTAACATAGGACATATCCAGTTGGGTAATAAACACAGCTACACCAAACCAGAAACTAAGAACTGAGTTTGAAATTAATAATCTTTTGGTCTCGAGCCTTAAGAAGAATTTGGATTAAACTTTTCTATGCATAATAATTTATAAGTTTTGCAATGTGAAATACATGATCAGCGCTCCTTTTTTGTTCTAGGGCTGTCCACAGTGTAGAAAAAGTGTTCGAATGCAAACAATGTGGTAAGACCTTCAAGCGGTCGAGCACCCTTTCCACGCACCTGCTCATCCATTCGGACACCAGACCCTACCCGTGCCAGTACTGTGGGAAACGGTTTCATCAGAAATCTGACATGAAGAAACATACTTATATTCATACTGGTAAGTTTTACTAATAAGTTTGACATTCAACGATTTAAGAGGGAATGGTCCGATGCTCTCTTAAATACTTTATTTTATTTACTTAGTGATTCAGAGCAAGTTCCTTTTTTATTAACGAATGGCCATGTGTGCACAGCAAAACAGATTATTTTAATTGAAAAAATGTCTCGAATATATCCCGCTATCTGAGTTTCAAACGTATCTACCTCTATTACTGGAAATAAATGCGTCTTTCAGCTAAAATCCCAGAATATACAAATAATATCATGAACCGAAAATACATAGTCTAGTAACAGTCTACGAAAACACAAACAAAGCATAAAATGCTTTACTGAAACGTAAATATTTAATTTAAGGTAACACTATTGTTTACATAACAATCAAGTGCAGAAGTGAGAACGGTCAGGTGAAATCGCTATAGCACTTGTGGGGAAACCCGAGAATCTTATGCGCGGAGTAAAATGTTTGAGACTGGAAACAGACCGCACCATCTTACATTCATGAAAAGACTTTGAAACGCTAAGGTCGACGAACTGAACGACATTAGGCATGATGAGAATTTTGAGAGGGATTTTGTTGAACAAGATTTCTGGATTTTTGTTTTGAAGGTTTTATTTGCATGGCAGAGTACATACACTTATGACAATGTATGTACAGCGTAATGTCCATTCTTCTATCTAGAGACCATCTACTAATCATCAGACAGACTCATCAGAAGTGTGCATTTTGTCAACTAAATTATTTTTTGTCTGTTCTATTGTGTGCAACCCCATGGGATCATCGACCACATAATGAGTTAAACTTATTAAAATCTAATAAATATAAAAAATGTTTGGTCTCTGCTTATCCCTACAAGAAAAAGGCGTGATATTATGAACTCAAAATATAAAAACAAAATCAAAATTAAAATGAATAAACACGACTATTTTAATAATTAAAATCCTGTTGTTGTTCCTGTTATACGATGCATTTGGAATTTTATAATAATTCGGAATGCATCGTAACAGGAAAGGACATGAATACAACTTAATGAAACGCTACGTCAGGGTTAGGTAACAAATTAATTTTTATTATAAGGAAGTAGGTTCATTTTCATTGCTTTTTGTACTAAAAAAGCAACGAAATAAGTTTGCTTTCAGGTTCATATAATTAATTAATATTACTTTGTATATTTCGTAAATCGTAAATAGTAGTAAGTAAGGCACTGTTTGATTGGGCAATATAAAATATTTTTTTTTTTATTGATTTCGATTATCCGATACATTCATGATTCTTATTTTACTATAAAAATTTCAAACGATTTTAAACAATAAATATTCTACTTAACAAATTCTCTTCTTTGAGCAGTACTTATCAAATTCACGTCAAAGTAATTCAAGTCACCTGAAAGTTTTGATACTAATTTACATCGAATTCTTAGCAAAGTACATCCCGTCGTCCCCTCCCGTGTGTAACCCTATAGCGGTATAATGTAACCACAGTATTACGCGATTATTATAAAACAAGCTTCTCGCCTTGTCTTACATTAATTATGCGAAGGGCTGTTAAGATGTTTTGACAACACTTTGAATTATGTAAGTCAGTGAGGAAGTGTTGCTACGAATTATCGTCATTGGATTTTGGTTAATTTGTGTTGAGTTCCAACCCTTGTTTTCTATGGTTTATTTTGACTTATTTGCTGTCAAGAGTCTTTGCTGAGGAGATCAAAACACTTACAAATCTCTATTGTTTTTAATTTCGTAGTCCTCACTCAATTTCATGCTATTATGAATTTAAAATCAATATTTTTGGCAAGCGTTTTTCAAATGTACCCCTAGGAAAGAAAACGTCTATGTCAAAAACAGCAATACTTCAATTCTCTTGCTTGTTAAAATATCAACATGTATCAACAACTGTTATTAAAAAGCACTTGTCTCACAGCAGGTTACAATTTCATCCTCACAATAATATTGATTTCATAAAATAATAAGTATTCAGTCTAGAAAAGATACGTTACGATAAGATCAGTTTCAAATTCACTACGTTTCACAAGTACATAGTGAAAAGCTTCCCTTACAGTTAAAAAGACATCTCCTTGCGAGTACCTACAGTGCTCCCCAGTTCATTTAAGATAAGGGTGGGGGTTCCGTAGTCTGTGATTCAGACGCATAGATTCGCCGTTTTCATGGCTTTGACAGTGAGTGCGAGGGAGAGAACAATATAATTTACAATAAGAGTAACAGGGATGCAGCAGAAGGGTTGGGTTAGTTATTGGGCACATGTTTCTGCTATAGGGTGGTCTGCAGATAGTGATGAATAAATTTTCATATGAAATTTTCCAGTGAAAATTTAAAATAGATTCGCTTTTTTTTCAAAGTACAACACAGCAACTTAAAGATCAATTTAGAGCCCTAAGTTGCTTTTACAAAAATTTGCCAACAGATTAAATATCATAAAGTGGCTTTTGATATTTAACCTGCGACTACAAATATAAAAGTGACAAATTGAAAGAAAATGTGTTATTTGCAAATGTTAAACTGTTATACGGTACTTACCTATTATAATTGGTGTTACTGGCGCTAAAAGATGTGCTATCAACAAAGTTTCCTTGTAACCTTCCATGTAACAATCACCCGCATAATACATCTAGTCACAAGTTGAAATAAATTAAACCACGTTTCACACCTGATCCACCCTACTACCCTCAACGTATAAATTATTAACGATATCAACTTAGCAAATAGTTGCCCGAACGGCATTTTAATCAGTGTCCCGGCTTCCAAACTTCTTGATTAATGTACGCCCAACACAATTTATCGTCGAAATTTTATTTATAATTACGCCAGCTAAATTAAATGGGTGATTAGTCAACGTCGAGGACCGGTTCGCGATTTGTCACCTCAAGAACTTGGGTGAATTTGACTGTAATTGGGCCCAGAAGTTTAACCTTACCTGCATTTAGCGCCAGTTTCGGAGTTAATAGTTTAAAGTTAGTGGCTATTAATTGAGGTTGATTATTCATGGAACTAGAATACATTAAGCTATGTGACTTCCATTGCATAGTGTAACAATGGACTGAAACAATATAACAATAATGTAAAAGTAATAAGGACCTAATGCAGCTCCCTGGGGAACACCATTACCATTTCAATGCAATTCTTAACAAAGTAATTTTCTCATCAAAATATAACGGACCCATTTCCCGAGATTAAGAAAACAAAAATAAAAAAATAGCAATACAATTACCTAGCCGTCTATCACTCCATCTCATGAATGTTTGATTCACTCAAAGGCTCAGTTGAAGTATTTTTTAAAACTCTTCCTTCTCTTAATTAGTCGGGGAATAAACAAGCGGCACATTAGCTCTCGAAATAATTACACAGCGGCTGTTTCCTGGCCTCTTTTGTTTTTATTTTCTTTTTTTAGCCTACATTACTACCCCGGGCTCGGTTTGCGGTGAAGAATTTAAAAAGCATTTGCAAAATTAGTTTGGTTTGAGATAGCATTTAAAATGCAATTAAAATGTAAAGCCCGGAATTGAACGCGGAAGCAACTTTTGCGCTAATAGTGACCTTTAAAGTTTCTCAAATTGTATTACATCCTAACTTTCGCAATAGAATACTTCATATGCCTGCCTGTAAGTATGTTTGGTGCTGAACAAACTTACATTATTGCAATAATACTGTCAAGATGATTAACCTCACGAAAAAGATATCTTAGATAGACATAATCTTAGATGAACTTGTAAAAAAATACACCCTTGACTACACAAAAAGAAACCAGTTAAAACGAAAAAAGATTCTCAGAAAAAGATTTCAAAGAACGAAATGAAAGGCATAAAACACTTCATAATTGTTTCAGCCGAGCCAAATGTTCTTAACTTCTGTTCACAGCCCCTTTGATTACTTTTTAAAGCCTTTTCGCACTCAAAAATAGCAAAGAGACATCGTCAGAGTCCAAAGAGGCTTGCTATCGTGTAATTGGATTCGTAAGGAGCAATTTCATGTCGAAATTGTAGCAGAATGCAAATGAGAAAAAACGCCCTTGATTTTTCTTTGTATAAAGACTTTATAATTGTTAGAATTGTTTTTGCTTTAAGCGATTTTAATAAGACTGTTTTAGCAGAAAAAATAGAACAATGTGAACAAATAAAATTGTATTAATTTTCTTAGATCAATAATATAAATCTTCAGTCGACAAATGAATGAACACGTAATAGCAAAGTACTAACTCACTCTTTATAAACACTAAACTAACGGAGTTAAAAAGATGTTTGTGCTCTTAATTACGTTGTAGTACGTATCACGTTTTACAAAACAACCAGGAAACAAAACACGTGATGCAATTAAAATATTTTGGCATAATTTAATTAACATCGACTAAAATAACAGTCCTTAATTTTATCACAAACGCAGTCAATGTCAAACAATTTGAAACAAAACAAAAACTGAACATAAAAGTAACTGTCCAATCTCTCGAAACCAATTCTTCTTACAAGATTCAGGACTTCAAGTATTCCGTCCACACAACTTGGGGGGGAGGAAATCTAAGCGGTCCATAAGGAAAGGGGGGGTCCGAGGGTGAGGATGGTGTCGCTGCCCGGGGGGACTGAATCAAGGAGTGCTACGTGCTTTGGATTTAATTAAGGATCTGGATCTTGGAATCCTTCGATTTTAGTGGCGTTTTCTTTTAATACCTTAAAACGTTTTATTAAAATGGAATTATGTGAGGACTCGGGTTTGTGTGATAGCAATATTAATTGGGGATTTTCAATTTACGAGTAAATTGTTTTGCGGTTAATAGTGAGTAATGTTGAATTACTAATATTAAATACAATACAAATATGTATTATATTTATTACATCATTATTGTCATTTGTTGTCTACAGATGTCATTCACTAAATAACAAGGAAAATGATGTCACTACTTCTTTAAATCCTTTAGTCTGTTTTAAACTTAAATCGTTAGTTACATCTTTTTCTTTTATAGTCCTCTATAATATAACCTTATAAGACAGAGCTTGAGCATATAGCTTTTGCTATACTTATATTATTCTATCTTATCTTACAACTAAGTTCACTTCTCAACATCAACTCCAGACATCACAAACCAGATTTATATTATATATTTTTTCCACACGCAACACGATCTCACAGGGGATGCCAGCAAAAAAAATCAGTTGCGAGATTTTTTTCTCACGCGAAAAAATGACACTTGAATTTGTATGCCGGGAGGTCGCCTCACTCCCATATAATATTAGACACTCCCAAGAGAGGAGGATAATTAAATTAATGTCCTCGGCCCTCTTTTGCCCCACGTTTCGTAGCCAGTAATCCGACACCTGCATTATTTTCACTCAGGATCGTTGTACTTTTATTTTCTTGTTTTGTTTGTGAGAAAGAATCGTCCAGTCGAGTTTTAGGTTTTGTAGGATTTGACCTTTTGTTTTGATTGGGTCTAGATCATGTTTAGATCTCGTTCGTATTGATTCGAGAGTTTTCTGTCTGTTACGTCCTATTTTTATGAATTCAGTTATACTGGTGTCATTATGAAATTTTGAAACCAAGATGTTAAGCAGAAAACACACAACTTTATACTTTGAACTTCCGCCTTGCACGCTTTATATCGATTATCACATTGGAGTAGACACGATTGTAAATAGCAACTTGGTTTGTTTGATATTTGAGCGCAATAGCTCAAAGTTCATACAGTTGGATACAAAAGTCATCATTACCACTGTAACTTAACTCCAACCGTACAAACAATCAAAAAACGTAATCCCAATCCAATCACATCAACAAACATTTTACCAAATCCATTACTAAAATTTAAAACTACCCGCAAGTAAAATCAAACCGCACCTTCCATCTATCACTCATAACGATGAACCACTTAAGTGATCTAGCGATCGCCGCGTGGCCGACGCACGCGCCTGTAATTCAATAAACACATTATCACGATTACGCTAGGGCGCACGGAACGACCCGAGCGCCCCCGAAGTACTCCCGAAGGGACGACAGATTTCGTCGGGTAATTTCGGCTATATTAATGATTAGTTCTTTATTCTAATTTGTAGTGATGCAGATGAAAATGGTCAGTTTTGGTCATGATTTATGCGCTTGTAGCACAGACCCCTGTTTATAAAACATCCTACCGCTACTCCACATTGCAGTGGGAGTATCTTTATTCCCAAAATCTCGGAAACTTGCTTTACAATCCCATACGAACTTATACAACATGGTTCTTGGTAAAAATACCTATTTATCAACACATGATTAACCTCAAAAAGCTACCAGTTTGTATAAAAATCCGACCAAACAAATGAACGGAATGATCCAAAATTATTTCAACCTACCATTGCATTCGATTTAATGCACGAACACATTACAATGAAAACCATACTAAAACAATATCTCATTAAAAGCACAACTAAATTCATTGTTATTTAACAAGGCTGCTTATAAAAAAGTTATCGCCCGCACCACACATCCTGTTGTAAATCCATTACTACTTATTAATGGAGTTTGTGAACATATAATTGCGATGCATGATCCTACACTGGGATGATGATGATGTTTGTATAGACATCCATATGAGGTTCTTTAACGAAAAAAAGACATGATTATTTTGATAAAAATGCAAAGAGAATGGAAAAATAATAATGATTTTATTTAGTACAGATTCGTCGTTATATTTTTATGTTTTAAAAATAAGTTAAACTGTCCATTTTGTTAAGTAAAATTGTATTCAAAATTGGCTCAATTCAAATATTGTCCGATCAAAGGATGATGAGATAAGACCAAGATTAAACCGTTTGGTAGTGGTTAATGATCAGATTTCTAATTATAGTATACTATACTATAGAATTGTGTGTTTATATATAAGTAGTTAATAGAATTGTGTTTAGAAAATATAGTTTTTTATATCTGTAAATAAAAATCGCTCCTATTGTTCATAAATAAATCACAAAAAGTCATGCAATTATTTTAATTTCCTTGTACAATAAACGGTTTCTACATAAGTGCGTATACGTGCCACTGTTGCAATAGGTACGCTTATTAGCACTCAGTGCACTTTAGGCACTATAAAGAGCTTTAGGCACTATAAAGTGCTTTAGGTACAGCGTTATATCAGTTTTGCAGCCTAACAATATACCTAATCGAAGTCTGGTAGCGTAGTATATGGTAATAAGCTCGCCCTCTATTTCATGGAACTAACATTATTAATGGCAAAACGTGGGTATTTCCTTCACCTCTGCCTACACCTTCGAGAATAAAAGGCATGATATTATGTATGTATTTAGTATTAGGTATAGTCAAGGCTCATTTTCACTTGTTGGTCGTTTTACCGTAAACGGGGAGTCCCCGAAATTGAAATGTACCATTGATATTGCAGTCAATATGTCGGAAGTGGGTATACCCAATATCTTTAATACCTATATTTAAATAATTACTTGTATACCTTCTGGTATGGCGTAATATTACAATTAAAAATATATAAATTTAGTTTCAGTGACTGTCGGTCATGACATAGCCTATTTTATAAAAGAATACGTAGTGATTGCATTTCCCCCACACAAATCTATATATGTATAATCGACATGTGTCTTCCAAAAACATTAAAATATCAAGAACGAAAAATTAAACTCACGTTCCATTCGATTTTCAAACAAGCCGCGGGTATAAAATCAAATTATCTGTATTTTGATTGGCCAGCGCTTCGCTTCGCGCGCTTTCCGAGTGTTTTGATTTGCCGGTGCGACAATGGCGCCAGTTGTCCAAGTGTTTTAGCAAACCTACGCTTGCCAAGAAAACAAAACAACGCTACAGGAAATTAAACTCTATTCCATACTACAAGGGTTCAAAATGCCATAGTTAGATGTTTGCTCGTGGGTAGTGATGTGCTGTGCGCAGCGAGTGCAATTTGAGTGTTAAAATAATACTGACAAATGTGATGCATTTGTTGAAATAATACAAAATCGTGTTAGGTCAAAATGTTGATTGTTTTTTTACTCTTTTCACAAGTGAATTTTGGTTGTATTGACATTGATTGGTAATTTAATGATCACCGGGAACCTAATATTTTGCTTATATGGCGTTTACGTTAAGGTTGTATAGTTAATTGTACTTATATGAACTAATTAATAATTAATAAGCTTATTTAAAAACAATGTATCTGAAAAAAAAGTATCCCTAACCCGAAATTTGCCAGCGTGGTGGACTCATCGCCTCACTCCGGGACACCTTCATTACGGGAGGGGATCCTTACCCAGCAGTGGGACTTCTCGACTTAAAATTTATCAAAGCACAAATTCATATCAATTTGCAAAAATATAATTTATCAATGTAATTCTTTTAAATTCCCATCTTGCATCTCACAAACAGCTTACAATACATTTACGAAAACGGATTAAAAAATAATAACGCATAAAAATCATTTTACAATAAAGCAGGTACTACACTATAATCTTGAACTAATGACGCGAGTGCACATGGCGTCAAATATCATAGAGTATTATAGAGGAATTATGCAAAGCCAGTGATCTGTCCTGCCGCCACGATCCCCAATAACTGTCATATTAGATTTATAGATGTAATACCGCGATTAAACCCTTATAGTGTGAATCGAAGTGGTTTAGAGTCGTACGCATTTATATTGACGATGGTCTTTGATAAATTGAATCTTAGGGATGATAAAATTAATATACGTATGTAGGTAGTAGTACTTTTGTAGTTGAACAAGCTTTTAAGTTGCAACAATAGTAAATTTAATTAATTTTTCAGTACTTCTTGAAATTATAACGTTGCTTTCATGAGTTAGTTGTATGATACAGAGCTTTCTTAATATGCTAAGCTTTGTCAAAACTAAAAAAGGTAAATAACAACAAAAATGCACTTTCACTTATGTAATGCATAATTAAAAACCTATTTTTCAAACATTTATTGCAAGTTTTGTAATTCGTATAACCTATATTGTTACATTTGCTATGACTCTCTCTCTACCGGTAATTACTGCAGTATCCACGTGTCATATCCGTATTATCATCATTTTCACAACTACTTATAACATCCAACTAATTTATACCGACTTTCTATAAAAACCACACGACAACATTCAATCAACATCCCATCTTACACTCGCACTTAAATTCCCATCACTATAACTCGATCTGCACTAATACTCGTTATCCGGCGAAACGATGCCCAACCCTATCACTATTGTCTTGCACTTGAGTGTCAATTTATTGTAGTCGGCCATATTTTTATTATTGGATTTGATGTGCGGATTATGGGTATGTCAATGAATATAAAATTTATGGTCCTTGTTGTTCATTGGAGGTTATTGTTTTGAAGTAAATGGTGGATTGTTATGGACACGTAAGTATCTAGTAACGAATTTATAGGAATATGGTGATAAACGCAGAGTCTAATTTTCTTATTCTCCTGCTGTATTTTTTGGTATTAGAAGGTCGTCCAAGTATCACTACTAATTTTTTTAAGTTGTAGTTAGAGCACTTAAATAATGACTGTAACTAATGTTCACTGCAGTAAATAATTGTCGCATGATCATAAAATAAGATTTTACAGCAAATACGAGACAAAATTACCGTTAAAAATTACATCGCTGACGATGTTTCTTTAGAAATCGATTATTATCGATTCTACTAATAAAAATAACGGTAGAAGGCGTGATTTTATGTATGTATGTATGTATAACACTTTGATTAAATACTCCAATAAAAACTACAACACTTATATATTTGCTTACAAAGTAAATAACATAATATTACTTTACATACATAAGTATCTAATCTCCTGTAAATAAAAACGGTTGTTACACTTGACAATTAGATCACTTGTCAAGCACTTACTTCAAGAGCACTTCAAAGCACTCGGTAGTGCTGAAGAGCCCTTTACATTATGTCCGCCACTTGGTAAATAAATATTTATTAATTGTTTACGAAAATATTATTGTGAGTGTAAGTTTTAAGGGATGGGTTACTAGAGTAGGTAGTATATAGTGATTTTTAGGTAACTAAAGGAGTAGTGTTATAGTTTGTATTCAATTAAGTTTTGTGTGATATATTATATTATAATATTAATTTAGGTTTTTGTTTAACTTATTAAACCACATTTTTGTGTTTTGTTATTTATTAACCTAAACACTTATTTCAAAGGTCTCTTTTTATAAACTTTTTATAAAAATCGTACTTAAAGATCTAAAACATGAAAAAAAATGATACGAATCTTTCTATAATTTTATTAGCTTGTAGCGGCTTCCTCTACTACTACAAAACAATTTAATAGCATTTAATATTGTAACTACGAGCACATTAAAAGAATTTTCAGAAGCATAAACTCCTCTTTTCACTTCTAACAGACCCAAGAATACTCAGTACATTCAGATTGAATACGGCCCCCAAAACAAAAGACAAAGTCCGACAAACATCAATTGTCACCGAGCAATAAGCGCGGTGACTCTCACATTCTTACGTCACACGGAACTACGAAAAGGGGACACTGACAACGATTTTTGGAGTTCACTAAGTGATTTTAGTTTTTAACCTACTGCAAAAGTGGAAGACGTTCTCCATTTGTCGGCATTTTAATGTAGCCGGTGGTCTAGTGCTGGTGTAAGAGTAAAAATTGTAAATATGATAAGGAGGTTTTCTATTGTGACTCATATATAAACGAAATCTAGAGTAAGGTTAACTTCAAGTGTCATAAAAAATGTGAAAAGGTTGCGTACAACTTGTACTTTAATTCCTTAACATGAAAATAGATTTGATCCGTGGTATTAAGCTCGTAAAAAAATCATGACGTATAACAATATTATAATAATATAACTTAAAGACAGTCAAGATTAGTATCTTTCAAATGGCTAAATTTTATAGTTGTTGTTTGAATTGAAACCAAACCTAGGCGAATACGACACGTCTTAAAAAAAATATCCAAAAAAGATCTCTACATCTATACTCTCATCCAAAGCTCACTCCATAATGACAATACACTACTGGACCGCCAATCTCCAAGGTCTTACCCTAAAAATCCAAAATTCCTGCGTCAAACACGTCGCAATAAACGTAGTGACAGCGGCATTCCGGCCGGCAATCCGGCCCGGTCCGGCAATCTGCCGCATTCCCGTGAAACTGACCGACATTGTGGAGGCTGTTTGTGATTATAGATTTTGTTGGCGTCTTTGGCCTTTGAATGAAGTAGATCATTCTTATAGAAGAAATTTCGTCTCTATTGCTGTTAAAATTTTAACAATAGCGGAATTTGACAATTTGGAATAAAAAAAGAATCAAAAAAATCTTTGTCCCTGTTGCTGTTGAAATCCCAACAATAATGGAATTTGACGATGTGGATGATAACATTTGCTGAAAAAAAATGGTGAATAGTGTCTGTCTGATAGTTCCGCCGCTTTTTCCACTTTTACTTGTATTTCATTTGGGATGTAGCCTTTTAATACATGGTGCTAATTTCTTTTGAAATCAAATTCTGTGACTCAACAGTTCAGTAAGTCAACTGTCGATAATAAATGTAATAAGCAGTATAAATTTACACTCAAAGCATAATCAATAGTGATTATGAATACGATTACGAATAAAGAAATTTAGATCACGAACTTAATAACAGTGATAATCAAGAATCAGCAAGAATCCTCTTCATTTCGAAAACCAACAAAATTGAGAGGAACATTCTATATTTTCCCATGAGTAGCCACCCTCTCGAGCGGCGAGGGGAGAGGGGTGGAATTAACGAATTTGTCAACTGTCAGCGTAGGACCTTATGAGTTTTTCTTAGGGGCATGATGATTTTCACCCAGCTATGTCAATTATACCGTAACTTGTTTCATTGGGGGTGATTAAAACGGCCCATTTGTCTTTACAGTTTGAGGGGTGGTTTAGACGTTAAGTAGAGGTAGTTTAGATGTTGAGCTGTCTTGTCGAAGACGAAATTTGTAAGACATGATATTGACTGTGCTGAATAATACATTTATTTATACACCATATTACATGTATACAGGATCTAACTAAATATTTTTGTGTAATTTTCTTTTGTGCGAAAATGACTGAACTTTTCTCTTTGTCTTATTCAGCAATTAATTTATTCAAATGGTGTATTTACTGAACCTTGTACGACTACGATAGTAATAATCATAAATCCTATGATTCATAATCCATAAAGCTTGACGTAAACAGTTCAAAAGCCAAGACAACGTCAAAATGATAGCACGTAAAAACCCATCACGTATGAAACGTAAAAACTTGCTTATGTAAGCAAAGAGGCCGCTAGCCGCTACAGTAAATCTTACTCGTAAGTGGCATTTACACAACACATATATTTGGAATAAGAGGCAAACCGTAAATGTCTAGTTCAGTGCCGTTATGTGACCCCCAGTTTAAGTTTTGTTCGAACAACTCCGAATAATGCGAAATTGTTCGCGAAGAATTTCGGATTAATCTTTTAAGGATGTGGGATGGAGCTGTGATTAAGGGACTCAAGTTCTAGATACAAAGAGTAGGGAATGATTTCATTATAATTAAATAATATGATAGTTAAAATCGAACTCTAGATAGAGAGATTCTTAAGATTCTGAAAACAATTTCAATCGTAACTTAAGAATGATGTCCAAAGCAATCCCTATTTGTACTTACGTATATTGTAGTCGAGTACCTTCAACTTCAATGAAGTAAATCGTATAAGAATCCATTCTAGTATTACCAAAAGATTTTCTCTGTAACATCTCAACTACGAAAATCGACGATCCAAAGCAATTTGATTTTTTCTCCCCCGAAGTATTGAAAAAACATTTTTTCCTCTCTCAATTTATTATCTAACAATTACAAAGCAGTTTTCCTCAACAAAAACCGTTGTGAATTTAGTTTTGTTTGCCCTTACAAGATGGCGGGTGTTTGCTGAGATCTTGTGGCAAGATTGTGCCGTTGCCAATTTTCCATTAGAAGCGAGAATCTAGTGTTGTGATAGAATGTCGAGAGATTGAATCGTTGTTACTCATGTTTTTAGAGGCTAGAGGTTTGTTTGCTCAATCAAAATTCTGGAGATTGCTCCTTCGATGGATTCTCAAAGTGGTTAGGTACGTTTCGGGTTGTAGATTGTTACTTATACAAACATAGTTCTTGGAAACACTAAGTTTATTTGCACTGAACGTACTTTAAAGTACTTATCTTCAATCAAGATTTACTTCTACAGTCACTTAAATCCAAGCGGTATCTACAAAAACAATATCACACGTTATCTAACAAAATAGTCCGATAAAAACATTATCTCCATCAATTCTGTCTGTTAAAACGTCTAACATGTATATACGGTCATCCCTCCTAAGGGGGGTTGGGGTGGCACGTGGCTCGTAAACCGGGATTCTCCGGGAGAAAATCCGCACTTCAGTAGCGACCTCGGTAATCACGCCGGCATCTCAGACCGTGTGGATTTGTTGAGATATAACGGTATATGGACGGCTATGTATAGCTGGATCAGCACAAATGTTACGCTTCAGCCGTTTTCTGCGCAGCTTTTTTGTTGTAAGATTTTTGTCTCTTGTGATTGGAAGTTTTTGGTGAACAGTTTTAAAAGGCTTTATACTGGACCGTCAGTTATAGTATGAGATTGCAACAAAAAAAAGTTGCATTTCTGTTAAGTGTGTGTAATATTAAGCCCTCAACTGGAACTCAACTGAAGAACTTATTGTGGGTACCCTTTAAAGAATTACAATTTACGGAGAAACAAACCATGCCCAGCAATGCAAGAAAAAACCCTCAAAAAAATGCCTTAAAACTTACTCTGGAAACCAACCTTCAAATGTACATTATTTTGACATTTCACTTACGTGAATAAGCCATCTTAAATATGACAAATGAAGCCTTCCAATTGTCAGTATTACTTTTGATATAAAGTTCTTCCTCCTTTGACACATAATTCTTGCAATTTAATGCGTCAATGCAGAACTAATTTAAGGTCATCATAATGAAGGAGTGTGATCATAAGCAACAAGTACATTCTGTAATCGTGGAAGGTCATAGCGATTAAGAAGGTCGCCATGCCATTACTGATGCAATGGATCTTATTACTTCGATTTCCAAAGGATAACAAAGAAGTGTGCTGTAATTTCTGTTCTTGTCATTTCGAGCGTTAATTTTTATAGATAGCTTTGCTTGCTCATAACCCAATCCGCATCGCCTATACAAGTACTTCCGTGACTCAGTCTACATTGGCTATAGATATATGGTTCATGTTATGTCACTGTCAAAACTTCAAGGAAAGACTAGTACTTTTGAAGCTTTTTTTCTGGTACTAAAGCATTTTTTTATGATACTACAACACGGCCCAGTTTCATCAAAATCTGATTAGTAGTTTTCACGTGAAGAATTATCCATCCAGGCAATGATTTTTTGTAATGTATACTTAACTAGTGTAAACATTATTATAACTACCTGGGTGTATGCGTTTTTAAACTGAAACTGGCCTAATGTTGTTTTTTTTATGAGATATCTTTTGCAAAAAAATGGCTGTATTTTTAAATCTAGCTGCTCTTCCTCTCATCCCTTTACACAGTAATCTTAAATTTACAACGGCTTCAGTGTTTACTCCGGCTAGTTTCCTTAAAGCCTGTACTTTTAATTCTGCACCTGGTTCGGTAAGTGCAGGCTGCGTTTAAACGTTAACACAAGCAGCCTTTGCTACGCTTTCCAACTAAGACACAGTGTTGCCCTTTAGAATACTGAGTTGAGGACTAATAAGAAAAATACCATAGCAGTCAGAAAGTAAATAAAAACCAGAATATCAGCCCTTAGTAGTGAGAAAGTAGCTACCCTATCAGCTGTTTTTTCATATACATGTCCGTTTGATAAAAAATACAATTCGGGAGCTAAGCTATCCGATAGACTTAGTCCAGCTATTTAAAACTTAGTATCTCAAAAAAAAAATCATAGTGAACAGATGATCTGGTTTAAAAGGTAATAATTGTATTTTTCCAGATACAAGAATCACCTATACCTATCGAGCTTCCAAAGTAGTTACAAAATCCAAACACTAATTATACCTTCTTGGACGTAATGGTGTTTTCCAACTACCTCAATATTTAACGCCCGTCTCACGAGAACCCGTCTTCCCATCGACACAGTGTCCCGTGTGTCGCTCCAAGAGTAAGCTGTGAATTATCAATGAGAATGTAAATGCAAGCTGAATTCATGAACCACCTCCCCCCCTCACCTCAATTTGCTCCGTTTTTTATAAAAGCCTGAATTATTAAAGTAGTACAAGTAGTCTCTTAAGTTATTGTTACCGTCTTAGGCGTAAGTTCGCTTAGAAATTTAGAAAGGGTCCTTCTTAGGGTTTTGGTTTAAAGTTATTTATAAAGCTTTGTAGAGTGTGTTAGGCTGGCGGCCTTTACTTTAGCGCTAAGTGTCGTGATTTAGTAAATAAAATAAGTAAGTTGTATAAATAATTATGTGGTGCAATGTTCATTATTTTTGGGCCTCATATATTTTGGTTCTCTGTTTTACAGCTTATCAAGCTCGGAACACATATCGGTTAACAATAAATCGATTCAAAATATCCATATTAAAATAATTAAACATGTTTCAATTTTATGGCATCTCAACGACATCTAGTATTAGCAAAACTGTCTTCAAAAAACAAATAATTCTCTAGTATCTTATATACAAAAGAAAGCTTACTGTCACTGTATATTTCTTGACATATTTTATTCCTAAAATCCAAGTCCTTAGGGCTTACACGTGAATCTCGTCTCAAACGACGAAAAAGAGAAACGTACTTTAAATCTAGGTTCACGGTATTATACTTGAATTACGTTATGCGAGAACAAACTTGGTGACATGTTATATTAAATTACATATTTTTGTGAGAATAATTTCGTATTATTCTATATATCATCATCTATACAAAATTGTGACCACGTAAGAATTTTAGGGTCACGTTCATGGTAATGCAGGTTGCATGCTAACTGTATGCCAAATTTTGTCAAAATCTGAAGTGTTTGCGTTAAAGAATCACTAATATTATGCGTTGTCCTAAATGCAATCTATAGCTCTACTTATTTTTATACATTTTGGCTACAGTTTTGGATACTGAGACACAAATTCAAACATTACTAACTAGATAATGATTTTCACAAAGTTAGCCACCAAAACCAAGTAGCAATATTGCGACCAAAACAGCTCAGAAATGTTTTTTTTTTCAAAAATTTCCTCCCAAAAAAAGCGTCAAAAATCTTCCAAAAAGCTCCCCACTATAACCGCGGTGCGATATTTCGTAAAATCTCTCTAAAGGAAGCACTTTAAGTTGGTAGCATCGTATATTTAATTCACGACCGGCTGAAGTACGTTCCCATAAAAATCTTGCTTGATGCTGTGCAGATGAGACGCCACAGGGCCGCACTCGCAATCATTTTAATTGTATTCCCTTGTTTTATGGCGAATCTGCGTTACTATAATGGCTTTGTGATTTCTGAGACCCGTGTTTCTATCGATCCAGTTTTATTAGGGTGGAATGTGATTTAGAGGCGTTAGTCGTAATTCGAGTTTATTTGGTTAATTTGATTTTGTATTTTATTTGTTATTTTGGGGGATTTAGTTTATTTTATATGCTTGAGTTGTTGTTGCACTTTAGCAGTTTTACCATCTAGGTTGACCAACAAAAGCAAAATAGCACGTCAATATTTTGAAAGCCACGATAGCCAAGTAAAATCCATAGACATGTGAAACTAAGCAAGAAAAATTAACAAACTATCGATTGCCTATACTTTAGAAAATAATAATGCACTTATTACTAATATTTTGCCCGCACGTACAAAATTGAACTTATGATAAAAATGCAGTCTATTAATGATAAAAATCACTAAACACAAATGCAGTCTAACATTTTTCTAAAGGTTTTCATACCTAGCTACATCCCTGTACCCGGTCCAAGATCCGTATATCCGGGATTTACGGTTATCGCTTACCCGGATGCGTTCAATCACAACCGGGGAACTTAATGCTTAACGCGTCTGTAGCGATCTCATACGTTTTTACTACTCAATTATTTATGTATTTTATTTTTATTGATCTAGCTAAACGTGATTTGAAAATATGTACCGGCGGATATGTGGACGGGGGATTTGTACGAAAGATTTTTCGAAATATCGAATTTTCGTTTTGGTTTCCATGCTAGGTGGAAAATATCGGTAGTATAGTCAGAGTTGCATGCAAATCACACAAATCATCACAAGCCTAGCTTTTCCTCCAACTACGTATTCTGCTTCCAAACTCACTTGATGCAGCTGACTACCAGTATCTAATATTATCATGTAGGTTAGTCACCTTCTTAGTTTTACAAAACATTTCGTCTCTGTTACAAAAACAGCAAACTTGATACAATGGCCAGTGCTAACTGGCCAAAACGTCAAACAAATCGGGGTATATAAATCAAAGAAACGAGTTACTTCTATGTCATGTATTAATTAATCAACCATGGAACGCAAAAACTGCAGTAATTATCTCAAGAAAGAGACCCTTTTATCACTAAAAACCTCAAGAAAGACTTTCTTATCAAAAAAAGTCTTTACTTCAACAACAAAAAAGTACCACATTCAACATCTCAATATAAAAATCTGTGAACGTAACAGTAGCTATTACTAGTTTATTTACCATAACGGGCCAAGTACGATATAAACCTAAATGTTTCAGCCAAACGACTTTGATGAAATACTCGCAGGGCTGATAAAAGAATTAGTTGTGTGATTGTGTCTGTTTATACTCTGCGACAGTTATTTGTATGTTTGTAGATTCAGGAGCACAAAATAAAAAATATATGTGTATCCGGAAAGTTATTTTTAAATAGGTGACGAATAGAGGTTTACTTCATATAGATATTTATAAATGAAATGAAATGTGTATAATAAGAAGGTTGACTTTTATAAAAATACTAACTGACCCGGTAAACGTTGTTTTGCGATGTAAATTTAAAAAAGTAGTGTCACTTAGGGGTATGAAAGATGGCCGATTCTCAGACCTGCTTAATATGCTCACAAAATTTCATGAGAATCGGTCATTCGTCAGCACATAGTTCAATGGCGTCTTTTCCGATAACGATAATAAGTAGATAAAAACAACTAACTTTAAAAATCTTAGTATACCAAGTATTCTATGAATTTCAAAGCCCAAACACCCTGTTCAATATCAAAAGTAAGGTGGCTTTAATCTATGACAACGAGTCACGTAAAACAACGTCGCACATATTACGTATTTTCCTAACATCACGATTGTCAATCTTCATCAATTTCAAGATTGTAAACTATTAATTCGCCGTCACTGATATTTCAGTCAAAACATTATTATCTGTGGAAAGTCCACGTCTCTGTACTATTTAGGTACTATTCAGATACACGTGGAACATTTGTATTGACTGCATAAGATAATAGGAAAAACGAATGACGCATTGAATCGTACTGAATGGCTTGAAATCGTATTCAGAGTTAAGTACCTAAGCCACGTTTCTATTTGGAAAAATAAAGGATCTTATATGTGTCGAGAAAGATGTACTTACTTGTCACACTTTTATATTATATACCGTAACAAAAATTGCCCTACAATTATACTTTTTTCAGTGATACGATAGTTTTAAGTACGTGAAACTTAGTTAACGTATAAACCAACGCAGACTTGTTGTATATCTGTTATATCGACAGAAGTCATCGACATATTTACGCACACGACATCTCTATAGACATCCGACGAGCAAACTCAACGCTCAATCGATCGCACCCCTCCCATTATCACCGCGCCAATAAATTGAAAACCTCATTTCAGTCATAAATCAATCCGAACTTCATCGGGCGAATCAATAATTCATAGGCGATCGTATTTTGAATTCATTCAGTCTCCCTCAAGCTTCAGAAACAATTAAGAGGCTGTATAAGAGGTGGTAAGAGGCGGTAAGGCCTCACCCTACGGTAATATTGAGCGGTAATTACCGCTTGCGAAGATTTTACGCACTCTAGGACCCGCGTGTTACGGCTTGTAATAAGTTCGCGTAATGTGGAATGTTTCGCCCTGAATGGGGTGTTGCCTTTGCCTGTAACTTTTTAATTTTTTGGTAAAAGTTTGCGTGGGTTTTAAATTGTGAGATGATGGGCCATGTTTTTTTTTTAAGAATTTGTATTTGGTGTGTTTGGTTTTTCATTATTTATTACGTTACCTATTTGATAACTATACCCTTTAATGATAACTTTACTTTAGTAAGGACGTCTTCATTCAAAGAAATAAGTTTGTTTTGCGACCTAACTAATCTGTGTTTTTTAAATGATTAATATAATGATTCTACTATAGTAATATGTAGTATCTATCGCCATACTATGTATAACAAAACAATTTACATCTATTCCACAACTCAGTACAGCAACACCCCTAAATAACGTAATCACGCAATCAAAAGCAAAACTCAACGCAACAATTCAAACGGAAAATTTATTCACAAAACGTATAGGTTGTAGAAAAGGGGCCAAAACATCACAATTTGCGAGCGGCTCAAAGGAAACATCTTTCTACAAAAATCTGTAGAAGCGAAGTATCGCAAAGATGGAGAAACTAACGAGGTAGTCTCGCGGCGGCCGCTCTGATTTCCAATTCAAAGGAAAATTGCGATGGGTGTGGGTTGTTGGTTGAATGGGGTTGTGGGGGGGGTTTTCCCCCTCCCGTTGCTACGCGACGTGGGGAGGAGCCGCTGAAATCACGGCCCAATGGCACGACGGATATAAATTGCTCCGGCGTCGCGACACTCGCGATGGAAAGAGATGGGTGATGTTCTCGCTCGCTCTAATGAAGTCGCCGGTGTTCGAATAGTCCCTTGATTGACGGTCTAGCGGCCCTTTTTCGGTGCTAGGAGTTAGGTATCGATACTGAGCCGTGATTTGTTGTAATTGTGGCGTGTGCCAGTGTGCGTTTTCCTGTTTGTGGTGTATAAGCGGGACTATATGCTGATTACTGTTTATTATGTAGTTATATCAATTTATATGTTGCGTATTGTTGTGTAATATGTTTTATATAATATTTCGATAATTAGAAACATTAACAAGTTGATTTGTATGTTTTGGATGTAAATTCAAAGTTATTTAAAAAATTAAACAGTCTATATTTAAACACCATCTAATATGAAAAATGTACTAAGTGCCACTATCTTTAAATTTCAACACAAATCAGTCATAATAAAAAATAACAAATCAAAATTTCTTACTCAAATAAACATTTATACCTTAATAACTTTTTTCAACTAGCAACACTAAAAGTGTGAATGACAGCATTATCCGGTTTATGTAAGTTACGGTAAATCCGGGTGTAACCGCCTCACTCTCGCTTAACGAGAGGGTTAAACGATCTCCCGGATATAGGTACCGGTTAAATTACTTATGTTACCACTTTTCATATTATGTGTATTTATATTATTACTTGTATGAAACTGTACTAAAATAAAAAACAGCAGAAACCAAAAGTAATTGTAGATTCGAATACTCAGTAGATCTAATTATAGGTAACCAAATTTCACTTTGTATGAAGAGATAAACTTTATATCCAATGCGCACATATGTTCCCTGTGGGAATCGAACCTACGACTTCCCGACACACTGGCACCACCTTAAACACTGCGCCATGGTAGCCCTTAAAACTTACTTTGGATTGAATATCAAAGTTAAAATAAAATACGATTTAAAACTGAAATGATATCTATCTAGCATACATCTAACCTAGGGTTTGAACCCCAACCCAATTAATAGTAAGCAATCTACACATTCATGCTATACATACCTTTATATGACAGTAGATCTACAAGCTTTACTTGTCGCTCAGCTAGATGTTCTCTCACTCGACCTCTTATATCCTAGAAAAAAAACAAAATTATAAGTAAGCAACACCGCGAAAAAATACTCATCTTTATCTTCTTTTAACAAGTTCTTTTTAAATATGTTATAAAAAAGATACTTACTAAAGATATTATCCACTTTTATTTTACATCCATAAAAAGGCAACGCCGCGCGAAAATACTAGTCTATTTCTTTTAATAAGTAGAGCGAAGAAGGCATTTGATCTAACAAAAGAGATAGAACACAATAGGTTTATTAAATTCTTGCTGCGTAGGAATCACGCTACACATAAACTTTAATATCACTACAATACTACAAAAAGGTTTAGGATGAGTCTGGAATTAAAAAAAAAGACTTGTTTCGTTCTAACTAACTATTACACGCGACTACGTCCGCTTAGACTATAATAATTTTAAGGCATACGTCATATTATAGACAAAATCAAGACCAAAACCTCCTGTATAATTCTTAAGCCTGTGATATTTTGATACAAACATTCAACGTGTAGCTATAACACTGCTAAGTTTCGTCAAGATGTGTCCAGTAGACTCATACATGCTCATACCATCAAAATTAAACAACACGAATATTATATCTAAAGGCCAAAATCTGTCTGTTACGCTTTTAGTCCTAAACCGCTGAACAAATTATCATGAGCATGGAGAGAATCAAAGTACCGAGACGAGCCTATAAGTTATATGTAGCTATATTAAACCGTTGAACCGTTTATTACGAATTTTATTTAGTATGGCAGCCCCGGGATTAAATAAAGTCTAAAAACTTTAACAAAAAACCACCCATTTTATAACAAATTCAATCGAAATCTCGAAAAAAATCCCAAAACTATTACACCAGTATTACACAAGAGATCCCACCATATAGAGATATGAAGCATCCAGTCTGAATGTACGCCTATAAATCCTGAGGCAGGCACGTGTCGAATCCGTAATGCGGAACCCGCACTGATTACGGACCGTTTGGGATACGTACTACATTGATATTTTATACTTACCTAGTATTTTGAGAGAGAAACGCTTGAAAATTGAGTAGAGAAGTATTAGAAGGACTTTATAGACTGCCTCTGGCACTGTCGTTAGTGTAAGCAACTACTGACCATGAGGTGCTGGGTTCGGTTCCCAGGTTGGATAAAGTGCTATTGTGTTATGGGTACAAGACGCTATAGTTTAAAAGCGTTAAAAAGCTCTTGGTTTTTTTCATATTGATGTAATGTTATTCTCAATTTTAGTTTGGAGTTTGGTAATGGGGCTGGTAAATGGCAATAGGCTCGCTCCATATTACTCGGGGTTAACATTGTTAATGGCGTAACGTAGGTGTATTTTTATACACCTCTGCCCACAGTTTTGGGTGTAACACGCCTGTTATAATGCATACAAACAAACAACGTACAACGTACGTTATGTAGCTACAATCTAACAACAAAGTCTTCAAAGAAACCTCAAAAAACTTGCTTAAAAAATAGCTCAGAGCTACGAAATCAAGTCGCATACAGATTGCCAGTTCCTGCCTCGTCTTAAATCTAAGAGATTGGCTGAAACACTGTAATCTTTCAATTACAACTACCTGTTGTGTGATTACGTCCAATCATTGCAAACACACTGTTTCAGACGTCTTGACTCATATAAGATTGCAAAAGACCATTTACTTACATACTACGTTTTTTTTAACTCAGTAAAAATTTAAATCTTGCTTTAGTTAGAATTGCTTAAAGGTTATATACTAGCGGACGCCCGCGACTTCGTCCGCGTGGTGGTATTTTCCATTCTTCAAAACAAATTGTAGCTTATATGTGGCCTAGACTTTATAGCTATAAAACTAAAAGCTAACGTATTTTATACTCCTCTGCTTATGCCTTTGAGTGTAACAGGCGTGATATTATGTTTGTATGAGAATTTCTCTTCTATCTTGCGGACTTTTACATACAAACGAACGATGGTTATAGACCGGACCTTTCTAAAAGTATATCTACATAATATTATATACTAACATTCAAAGAGAAATCTCTATAAACGAAAACGTGAGAATTGTAGAGAGGTACTTACAAATCTGAGGACCATTACTCAACGATTTAGATACGTCGGTCCTTTTCCACCGCATTCAAATTAAGCCAAGATAAAACGAGACAACAATACAAGCCTACTTTTGAATACAAAATCGATTAGTAAATAAGCTCACTGAAATAATTTTGCTTATATACTCACTATTAAAGACAGTAGATGTTTGTCAACTCAACTAATTCTTACTTAAAAACCAGACATTTAATAAAAATATACCAAAAGCTACATCATAGAAAAGTTACTTAATAAGGTACCTATGTCGTAACAATAAACAAGGTATTTAAAACCCTATTTAAACAGTGTTACAGTCCATATTAGCATGTAGAACTTATCACAGTCTTATGTGCTAGTCAAACAGTAATCCAATGTGAGGCACGAGAGGAATCCGTAATGAGGCAGATGCCGCACAGATTACTACATACATATTCATATTAAATGTATGCTCTAAATGTATGCTAGTTCATTTATATAACTAGAAGTGACGTGGTTTCGTATGACAAGATGTATGGATGTGAAAGACGCAAAAGAAGTTTGTACGAATTTGTAGCATGTATTCTTTGTTCTCTGCCTACACACATGGGAAATAGACGTGATTTTATGTATGTAACAGAAACTTTTGCTATATAAGGCAATTGAGTACAGTGTATAATATTTTAAATTCTTGTCAGTAATTATTATAATAAGTGCCGGTCTTTCTACCTCCTAAGCTTTTACAGCTAAACTAGTAAACCGTATTTTATGAAAATTTGGATACAGATAGTTAAAGACTTGGGTTCAGCATATGCAACTTTTCGATTTTATATAGTCAGACATTTCTTGACGAACCTCATCAATGTGATTTTAATAAATAAAGTACTCAATACATTTTAAGCCACTTGTACAATTTTTTATCCTAAACCTTATTTAGTTGGGTTTCAACGCTACCTACATTATTGTGTCGTTAAGTAAAATATAAGGCTGTGAAAACGCACAGATTCCACGAACATTACTGGAGCCGCTAGTAAACTGAGATATCTTTCAATAGGGTTGCCAAAAAGATCTTACAAAACATTGAAACATAAATGTTTATCATCTTTTACATTAAGTAACTTGTGCATATAATGTGAGTATTGATAACAGCTCAAAAGAATCAATAACTAATAAAACGACAGTCAAATAATATTTCAAAGTAAAAAAATAAGCCCTTCGTACTTCCGCGGCTATACCTTCCGAACTAGCAGCAGTATCACAACATTTTTTTCGTCTACTAACGACAGTTTTAATACATATTTTTTCATCCAGATGTATCTTTGGGATTAGTACCTACCTATTCTGTATCACTTTTCAACGGAACTTAAAATTACAATAATTTAACCAGTGTCAATAATTGCAGAAATACAATAACGCGAGTCAGATACAACACAATGTAGGGCAACATCCGTACATCCGTATATCCGCACATCCTCACATCCGCACATCCGTACAGATAATACAGTAGCTCTATCAATCGTATATGTAATACGGACAGAGGGAAAACTGCGAACAGATTCCGTAAAGGTTTATTAACACGGACGCGTTAGGGGTGCCACGAATCAATTGCTTATGTACTATCGCGAAGTAATTTTAGAATCTGAAATGTTATTGATATGATAAATGGTAAGAAGTAATTTTACCGGAAACATTAGTTGAGTAATAACATTGCTATTTAAGCAATACATATAACAAACTCATTAGACAATTTGCAGGCACAGTTAAAAATGTTATCTTGAAAAGGGACTCCTAAAGTAGCTGTATTATGTATTTGTATTATTTTATTTTTGTATCAAAATTAGTTTTTATCAAAAAACTTAAACCATTCATATAATATTTTAAGTGTATTATGAGTCGAGCCTTAGAACAAGTTTCGTTTATACACTTTCCTACGATTACAAAGATAAATTATCTTGTGTTGACAACCCTGTGGTCTCCGGGTCGCGCGTCACAGCGGATCGATAGCGCGATGTGGCGCGGATTACGTCCACAGCTCGAACCATTTCTCCATTACCTACTTTTATTTCATCAATACTGTTAATTGGAAATTATAGATTAATACTAAATAACGTGGAAGTAAACTAAAATTCATTAATTATAATAGAGAGTTAAAACTGTATTTGTATTTATCTATAAAGTCACATTGATTGAGCATACAAAGTGAATAAAAATTATGCGAGTGGTCGTCTGTTTTCAGTGGAACATTAAATAAATTTATGTAAAAAGCTCTACCACAAGGACATCACAATATACACGAAATTTTTTTGGTACTTCTAGTTAGTGTTCCGTGGCTTAAGTAAGCGCCCGTTGCATCCACGTTTAAGTATAAATCGACACTGCCAATACTTATGAATATAACTGATCCTTTTTTAAACGACCATTAGCAATCCTTATTTGAGTCGCACATATTAAAAACCTCTTTCTTTATCAACAGGCGAGAAACCCCACAAATGCCAAGTCTGCGGTAAAGCCTTCAGCCAAAGCTCCAACCTCATCACGCATTCGCGCAAGCACACTGGGTTCAAACCCTTTGCTTGTGAGCTGTGTGGTCGCGCATTCCAACGGAAAGTAGACTTGAGGCGGCATAAGGAGACCCAGCATGCGGATATAAGGACCCCTCAGCCGCATATGCAGCCGCATACCGATGTGCATGCTATGCATCCTACTGATATGCATGCGGTCGCTGAGCATAGAATAGGTGAGTTACTTTTAAAGACAATGTAGTGCATTTTTATGAACATTTTGAAAGAATATCGAGGATAGTGAGTTAATATGCTATTATGATTAGTTATAAGTATTTTACAAAATACGTTCCTAACTTTTTACAATTTTCTGATGTTGTGGACGACTGAACATGAGATTTAAAAGTACTTTAGGACCTCTTAAGACCTACTTAAGAACCTTTAGAATCTTAGCTTTTTTAAAACATTAAGCCAAAATCTAGAGTCGTAGTATAATCGTAAAAATCGAACAGAATGCAAACACACGAAACAACTGCTAAAACACGTAGGTCAATAAGGTTACCATTACTAATGCTATCTCTCTTTGTTATAGATCTCCGTCCCGCTCACCCAGACCTTCGCCAGCACCCAGACTTCAGGGCGCACATGAGCACCGCTGTCCCCCCCCTACAGCCTCTACCATCCTGAACCGCGACCGCCTTCGCGCCAGCAACCTGGCGTTAAGGCTCTACACCAAAGAACAAGCGATGTGGTACCAAACTAACATAGGTAGCTAAACAGTTACATTACGATTGTCTAAATTTAAAGCACGTGCTTTAAAAATTTGGTACTTTAAAAAATTGAAACATTTTAAAGCACTTTTTACATTGTAATTTCGTGTTTTTGACCCAATATTGAAAATGTTACTTTCCTAGTTCTTATTTTGACGCAGCTGATACAATTAAAATTTATTCCTCATAGTTTAAGACCACATCGCTAAATCAAACTAATAAAATAAGTACACGAATAACATAGAATATTGTTACCAAAAATATAAAGAGCATTACCACCAAAGATCGTTGTAAAAAAAGGCAGGTATACACTGGCAGACGCAGCAGCCTTATAATGCCTAAAGTAGCGGACACACAGCTATCCCGTGTAATGTTAGATGTGAACCCAAAAAGCTCTGAGCTGATTATAACTATGAATTTAGATTATAAATATAATGTAAACGCTTTGTATTTGTGAGTTTTTGATCTCATGATAAAGCACGAAATCGTTGACTACGCTTTATTCGTTTGTGTTGCTTGAAATAATTTAATGACTTTCAGAAATAATTAATAAAGAAAAATATATCAAAAGTTCAACACAAACGTTTATTTTGTTAAGTAATCCAAAGAGCACAATTTATTTTGACAAATTTTAGGCATATAAAGTCAGAGAATATTTTATGGACTGATGGAATCATTCCAAAGTTACTTTACCAATTTACTTTTAATTATTTTTAAGAAATGACTTTATTCCAATTTCGATTATTCCAAAGCCATTCCGTGCTATTTACCAAAAAAGACAAAACACCCTGCTAATGAATATTATTTACATTCCAATTTTAGTTTGGAAAAATTACGACTAATTTTATGGCAACTTCAATAGATATAAAATATCATTATTCCAAAGTGTCATTCCAAACGATTGTTTGATGACTTTATACATATTTATACTAAAGTCTTAATAACGATTAGATTTTAATTATAGTAGAAAAATACTCGCATATCAATATCATATTCATATTATTATAATTTTTAATTAAATGAAATCGAATTATGTAAAATATCTAGCTGATTTAGAGTAAGTATTTAGAATAAAGTGTACAAAAAAATGTTGTCTATTTTTATGGCTGTAATCTTATGTAATGCACTAAGTATGTAACTTTCACTGTATTTCGAAATATTTTTAGTTTAAAATAACGCTACTCTGTATAACACGTCATTGTATTAGAATATTTTATTGACTTTGGCACTCAGGAAATTCCAACGCTTTTATAATAGAATACAAACTAAGATCTTGTTTTCCTAAATGCTAAATGGCCACAAAATTGACTCAGAATGCCAAAATCGAATAAAACATTTGTAAAATTATACCGTCTAGGAATAAATTATACCAAATATCCCATTTCATGTGTCAATGTTTTCCAAAGATTTTTTAGAAAATATTGTATAAAGTAAAATTCATATTAGTTGTTCTGTAACTTACATTTTAAATTTATACTTCACCTGTATTTTTAAACATTTTAATATATTATTCGAGTATTGTTTTGTATTTTAAATTGAGCATCACAAATAATCATAATTAAATTTTTAATTGTTACGAAGTCACTCACAAAAATGTTATTTTCCTGTTTAAATTAATAATTGTAAATAAAAAATTCGAAATGTATTTTAAACTTTCTCGTCGAGATTTTTAAAATTGTATGTTATTGTATTGTAAACCTTTGTAAATATTGTATAAACATTTTAAAATTAATTATTATGTTAACGTACCCAAAGAAAATTGTGCAATCCTAAGGTCGTAATTACGAGTTATTAATGTAAGCAACTGTCACTTCAATAAAATATGATGATGTATAAAAATGTTGGTCTTTTATTCTTTCTTTAAACCTAACCAGTAGCTCGATTCTCTATAACTACTATCGACTACCGACAACCGACTTGTCATCGAGAAATTTTGTATAAAAATCTGATCAGCGCCTCTGACGGGGGTCGTAGGAACTGTTTAGCAGAACATTCTAAATGTCAAACTCTCGATACTCGACAGTACAGTTTATACAGAATTGCGCAACAGTTTACTTCAGAGTGTAAGTATAATAATAATATATACCTGTTTAATATACTAGTAAACTATTATTTCAAAATAATGTCAGAATAACGCGGGAGTAACTTCTATGTATATATAGATTCTATGAATCACGCTATGAACTTTCATAGCATTTCAGTCTTGAACGAAAAAAGTAGTTTATTTTTATATAGCTGCGAGATTTACACAGACCTTTAATAATAAAATTTGACGCCTACTACAGAACTGAGAGCAACTTGCGTAAGTTCGTCTTCGTATAGTCAAATCACTTTAGACAACAAACCTACAAAATTTTTATTGAGGGGCCCAAAATAAGCCATAATAATTATTTTAATTATTCTAATAATTTTTATGATAAAAATGGCACTTAGTTATGCCAGAATATTGCTTTGAATTCATAACTATATTTCTAGGTAATAGGTTCACACACGTAAATTTTAGACTGGTAAAAACTAGTATTATAAAAAAAAATGTTTACCGTACCATAACTTTTCATATAGTTTGCATTCTATTTAGTTCAATTTACCGAAAATTTATAATATAGATTTTTAAAATCATTACAGCTAAGTTAACAAAATAACAGGTTCCACCGAGATTTGAACTCGGATCGCTGGATTCAAAGTCCAGAGTGCTAACCATTACACCATGGAACCGATAGAAAAACAGCTCGTAAATTATATTGGCCTTACAACTTGGCCAACTTTTCACAAACATTTGATCAAATGTTTGTACAAAATCACATTTTAATTTCGGTTCAATAGAATCATTAAGTAGTACATCGTTAAGTTAATATGATAACAATTACAAAAACCGTGATTACAGTAAACTTATCTATCGCTGAAAATAAATAAAATTGACAAAATTATTTGATTTAGGTGAAATATTTAGCCCTATGATTTTCAAAGACACAGTTTGTGAATTTACGACCAGTTCGAAAAGTAAGGTTAGAGAGAGGTAGGCAATAAACAAATTATCATTACTTCATAACCATGAAAAAGTGCGCGTCTTGTTATAAAACATCATTGATAGTTTCAAGGACCTATTTTCATTGAAATAGGAAGTTAAAGTATTAATAACTCCTCTCACACAGTTAAGACTTGTAAGATAAGTTCAGATCGTCTCGTAATTTGCTTTTTTAACCTTCGTATGTTAGCAAACGTCACCGCTTTACAACTCACTCATACTATAAACAATGGAGAATGTTACTAGGTATGCCAAATCGCTTTAAATTTTGACTCAGTAAAGCCTGTACACGTACATGCAAACTAGTTTTTGTTTTAGTCAAAAATACCAAGTAGTTTTGATTTTACAAGCATTCAAAGTTTCGAAAAATATCGAGTCCCGCTAACAGCGTGACGTCATAATATTACACCGCACCGCGCGAGCCGCGTCTCGCTTAATATCAAGTCTCCAGCCGTAGATGTAATAGTTTATGCAGTATTTTGTCGTGTTTTCGTCTGCTTATTACATTTATAGTGTAATAATAGAAAATATTATCATTAAGGACTATGTGAGCCAGACTTAGCGTAATGTACAATGACGTCACACGTCACCGTGCGGTTACAACTTGTTTTACTTATAAATCGGAAACTAATTGACGTATCAAAGTAATTCTTTCACTAGTATTTTTTATTTTTAACATAGCTTATGGAGTGCTAATTATCAAAATTTGTTAACATTCTCCATTATCAAAACAAAAAATAATATTTAAGTAAATATCTGCAACAAATTTGCCGCTCTATAATCTCTCTAGAAAACTCCTCGACCCATTCAAACAAGTAAAAGTACCTTGAAACTAAGTACAATATAGGCTAAAACGAAAGCCTATCAGAATAATTATGTAAATAGACGAAGAGATGTAACGTTGATCGTAATTGTGTTTCACCATTAACGGGGACACGATTTAATATTGAGTGGGATCGAGTTACTGAAGATGAAACATTCTGTGAAGACGGCTTTTGTTGACAGGTGGCTTTACTATCGTTTAATGGATGAAAAGAGATACAATAAGAATACTTATATTTTCGAAAAATTGTTTAGACATTTAGAGTTATAATTTTTAAAGAAATATTCGCGTATCCTAAGCTAAAAAGACTGAAATAAGTAAAAACTGTGCTGTACTTTACACACCTACTTAATAATTATTTATTATGCAAACTTGTCGGAAGATACCTATTCATCCTTTCATTTTGTAACTCTTCTGCATAAGCAAGAATTTTATTCATCTGATTATAACGCTTTCGCGACTAACTGCTAAACATAACCTAAGGCAAAACTGTCTTTGAAACAGACTTCACTCGCTACGTACCTACTTACATTCTCACTATTTCCTAGCACACAGATAAATCCCGTTATTATAGGAAAACGAGCTCTAATCTCTTTGCATAGTTTCGGACCAACCTTAAAAAGTTAAAAGAACACCTGTTCTTCACCGATTGTTAAAATTATCCACAATGTTTTTACCAAACAAACCCTAAATTAATCCAATTAACAGGGTTGGATTCAGCATTTGTTTACACATCGATGTTTGCGACGCCATGATCGATTGATCATTAACCTAATGGATGTGTGTCGATGCTTTTTTATTATTAGTGATTACATTACCAGTGTGCTTCCTGTTCCGCCATTTTTATAAAAAAGGCAATATTTTAATGTTTATCCTGACGAGTTAGTAGGAAAAGAGTTTGTAATTATGTAAGGTTTAATAGAGTTTAATAACAAACTGTGTTATGAAAATCAAACTCAAAATGTAAATATGTATAACATAACAAAAATATAAATATATGTGTAACATCTGAAATTCAAGAGCAATTTTTTTTCGGGAAATGCACTCTATTCTGCTATTGAGTCAGTGTTTGAATTATACAAAGATGTATAAGCGCCTTTACCCATATTTAGAAGAAAAATAAACAATTTTATTATTAAATAACTAGTAGTAATGTTAATCTAGGTTATAAACTATCTGTACTAAATCCAAATCCGTTCAATACTTTTTCCGTGACTTACAAAGTTCAGAAAGATTGGTGCACGTAAAGTCCATACATCATTTATTTTGCTGTCTAGTCTAGTTTTTCTGCACAATGGAGACCATACATACAAAAATCAGCTAAGAAACCCAAATTTACACAATCACTTATTTATTATTATATGTTGTGTTGTGGGTTGAGGTGGGTATAGTATAAGATAAGAGCGTATCTCGCCAACAAGCGAATGAGCTTGGTGAGTAAATATGACAGAAGTTGTTGTGCTTACCATTTTGTAAATGAATAAAAAAAAACATTTTTGTGCCAAGTAGAAAATAAACAAGAACTCCATACATAGTAATATAAAAATATTTGATCTTGTACTGATCTGATTATAAGGAAACCCTAGTTAGATTTGTAGTAAAGCGGGACGGTCCCGGGGGCCGGCGCTGGACGCTAAACGCCTGTTATCACGCACTGCCGGGACGTATGAGGATACGCTATTGTTGTACAGATGCGGATTTTACTGACAAAGTCTTTTAGAAATCTGTACGACTTTTGTTGAAGAGACCACGGTTGTTTAGGAAAGTAATGATAAATATAAAGGTAAGCCTTGAAGGCATTGTGTTATGTTAAGAGATAGTGTCTTTCAAGAAATATTATAGGATTGTGGGACCGATTGTAGGGGCGTTTTTTGCTGCGTATGCCCAGCTCATGGATTGATTGTATAGAAATGCATCAGTAACCTTTACCAAATTAGCAAAAAGTGAGAGAAAATTATAATTTAAGTGGGAACGATAAATATAAAGTGCTGTTTCGCTTATTCAAAATGTGTGTATTATTGCTAAAAAGTCTTCCTCGAAGAAACGGTCACTGGTAGTAGGTGTAATTTTATGAATACGTACATTTTAAAGGCGAAATTAAATAACTACTATTACACAATAAATTCTATCACAACCATCGTTTACCTTGAAGAAAAAAATGCGCAGAAAGTAAACAGGCTTAATGACTCCATTCAACTACAATTAAGAAATCTGTTCATACTTTAATTAATAACTTATGTACATAGGTACTATGTTTGGTATATAGACGTTTATTTTGATAGCGTCATTAAGCGGTTCCATGGTGTAATGGTTAGCACTCTGGACTTTGAATCCAGCGATCCGAGTTCAAATCTCGGTGGAACCTGTTGTTTTAATAATGTTTTTAAGTTAACATACTGATTTTGTAGATAGATTCCTGGTAAAATATGGTATAGATAGCGACGCACTATAAAAAAAAACATGAAATTAATTTGCTGTTATTTTTGCAGTAAATTTCGTATTAGAAATACAATGTGTTCTTGTTTTTATAAATTTTTTTTAACAACTCAAGCAATACCATCTTAAATGTTATAATACTAAATATTATAAGATAGATAATTTGATTCATACAATCAAATTTAAAATATTCGTATCTACTAATTAGCCAATCATTCAAATACCAACATTGTTAATACGTAGAAAGATAACATTAAGATAAATTTCCTTTTTTATTATTTTCGTTCGTTGAACAAAAAACATACAAAATCCACTGTCCAGTCCGTCCCTTGCCAGGTCAGCATTATATATAATTCATCAGTATCCACGTGCGTCTCGGACGCAATCAGTATAGTGAATAATTGATGCGCGCCCGATGATTGTTCGCCCCGCGAGATTGAGAAGATTTGCGCGCCAGAGTCCGGCCCTGGTGGATTTATGTCGTTATTATTTCAAATAAGAACGTAAACGGATTTTGTTGCGAATTTGTTCGAAATAAAAAAAAATGGCGTCTTTTTTGTGTTGGTGAATTGTTGGTTGGCATGATGTTCTTGCAGTATCTAAAGACTCTACATACAGTAAATGTAAAGTAAATGGTCGCATTCTGAATTATTTTTAAATATGGATCGGCGAAAGCTACGAATTATCTGATAGCTAATGTTTTGATAAAAAACTTTGTTGGTTTTCTAAAATTATAAAGGGAAAAGGAATATTATTCTTTATAATTAGAAAATCGAATAAATACCTATTAATATTTAATGTGAAGTGCTTAAATAGAAGTGTTTCTTTACTTTTAAATCAAACAAGTGTAATACATCGGACAGACTTATTTCTACATGACATATAATATACCTACGTTTTACCGAGTGCTATGATTATGATTATATTGAAATCTTAAATATCAACTTTGTTTGCCTCTAATTATATACCACGTGTTAATTTTAAAGCAAACGATAACGCATACAAAGTATCATCGCATATTTTATAAAGGTCACACAGGTCAATCGCTTCACAAGTCACGACTAAACAAAAATACTTTCTCGGCAATAGTACTGTTATTTATTAACACATAAGAACTATATTGACATGAATCATTAAACATTAGATGCGATGACGTCACAACGATAGCACTTAAAGAGAAAGGGACTAACAATTTCGCATCTACCATCAAGCGGTTCCATGGTGTAATGGTTAGCACTCTGGACTTTGAATCCAGCGATCCGAGTTCAAATCTCGGTGGAACCTGTTGTTTTGTATCAATAGGAAAATATATTTGAAATTGTTATCAATATTTATCGGAGAAATAAAATTGATTATTGATGGAAAAAACGGTTTTGAAAGATTTCTTTTAGTTTCGCGTGGGTATGAATGATTCGCGCTCGCATGAATGATTGCGATTATAAGTGTTTTTATTCCTACAGAAAAGCTAATTCACAACTGAATATTATTTCTCTATTATACCTAAGTAACATTCAAGAGAGGTACAAAAATATTTTACCCTACATTTAAATAAACCAACTCCAAAATGAAGATATCAGCTTTTTTTTATTCTTCGACATGACAAAGTCCTTATGATAAGATAATAGCAAATATTATGATAAATGTAACTAAGTGATAATTAAAAATTTAAACATTACATTTCTACCTTAGGTGTCTGCTTAACATTATATGGTACTGATTTTACATAACGCATTAAAACGATTTGGGTTCAAACACTTCAACCAACTAGACAGTTGTAGAGACTTGCAACATTTGTACAGTTAGGTGCCATTCATACTTCATACTACAGTCACTGAAAACTGCAAAAAAAAAATCTGATCAAAAGTCACAGTTTTCGTTACCATACTCCTCCGAAACGGCTTGACTGATTCTCTTGAAATTTTGTGAGCATATTGAGTAGGTCTGAGAATCGGCCAACATCTATTTTTCATACCCCTAGGTGACACTTTTTTTATTTAGGTATATGGCATAACAACGTTTGCCGGGTCAGCTAGTTTACTGTAAGGATGCACTCTGGAGTCACTAGATCTTAAAGTTATATAGTAGGTACTTATAAAATATCATAACTATAATTCATGTAAAACATAACGATATCCTGTAGAAAATGATAAAACCAGAATAACTAAAATCCCACCCAAAATCTCTCGAGTAGAGTTTTAAAACTCTCGATGCTTTTTTATATGTACCCTGTGACTACTGGCTATGATAATTGTTTTTAATTGTTACTTTTACTTATTTCATTTTTAGATTATTTATTTTGGAATAATTTCATGGGTCTGGGCCCATAACATGATAAAACTAATATTTAAAAGAATAGCAGAAAGTTTAACGAACGTGTTTTATTGAAAGATAATACCAAAGACAAAAACAAAAGCTTATGGAACACCATAATACATAATATGTAACACATTGCATAGTGTTGTGCCAGTCACATCATGTCAAAGAAGGATTTAATTTTACTATTACAACAGGCTGTAATAAGAAAACCTTTCAAATATCAAATATCGTAACCAAAAACTCACATTAAAAAAAGCGATCACTTTAAAACACCTTCCAATCCCATAACCCACATCATGTGACTCGTAAAATAACGTCAATTCAAACGGAAGGCTTATAATCCGCAGTCGTAGCCAATTTCATCACGACAAATATCACTTTCCGATATCATTCCACCCTTCCACAATAGCTGGGTGCGCGATCAAATTTATTCAAATTGTACCTTGTCGCAACCGCGTAGTACCGTACCTGCTTTATACCAAACACACGCAAAAATCTACTCTGTAATACAGGTATAAAGTTCACAATTCAATGAGATATGTACTACCAATTTCGAACATTGCAATATATGGATAGATATTCTTATTCCACTCAAAATAACATACGTTTCTTCTTAGCAGAGGTTCACTAGTTCCTTCTGAACGTTGCTGGGGGATTTTCGATTTAGTTTTGTGTGCGTTAAGGTTTGTTTTGCGATGGGTGAGCGTTGTATGTAATATGTAGTGGATGGGAACGCGTTGAAACGTCTGCAGTCTTTTGTATCAACGCGTTAAAAGCTAACCGATGAAACGCTTGACATATAGTACCTGCTAGTGTTAAATGTATTTGTTTGACTACAGTTATATTTAAAGGAAATAGCAATTAAAGGGCTGTTTGTGTCTCTTTGGATGCAACAAAAGCCTTTTCAGTGTTTTATTCACTAGTTCTTTCATTAACGCATTAAGATTGTTTCCAAATAATATTAATCATATATTATACCTACGTACATTGCCTTACTGATTCCGTTACCGTTAGTTCTAACAAAATATATAGTAATGTCATCTACAAGTGCAATAACTGGTTTAGATTTTCCTTCGAAAGAGACCTTAGAGATGGGTTAGACTAGCTAGTCCACCACGCTATATTCGGAATGAGGATAATGATTTCTTTTAAAAACTGTACAGGACTCGGAGGCACGCATGTTTTTCTTTGTTACTCTATTAAAATTTAAAAAATATTACTTTGCATATAGAAAATACGTACAAAAACGGAAATTATTTGGAAAGGAAAATTTAGAGCGCCTGATAAATACATCATAATGATATTAATGCTTAATGATCGGTATTGTTTTGAATCAATTATTGTTTGCTATTTCTAAACAATATCGGATCAAGTGCGGTGTCGTAATTATACGAATAATAATCATCAATCATCATTATTTGTTACGATAATTAGTACAAATTCGTATACAGTATTAGGTATTGTGGGTTTACTTTTCTCAAAATTAATAAAAATGAAAAAAAAAAACTGATCTGTTCCGTTGTTGGGCAAAGACATTTCCCATACTTCTTTCTTTAGTTATTATCTTCTGAATCTATTGGTCTTCAAATTTTTTAGATGTTATAAATAGTAAAACATATAGACAAAGAAGAAGAAAAGTAGATGGACTGGAAAAAACATAAACATAATTCATAATCTGTGCAAATTAAGCAAGTTTCTGCGAAATATACAACCTCTATGTACTTTTCCGCTTAAAATATACTGTAACAGAAACTTTTCGAACTATTCTTGATATCATGCAACATACAACTATACCTGTAGAATAATATAGAGTACAGTAGACCTTTATCACACCGTTGACCAGCCAACAACGTCCACATAATCACCAACAAGATATTTGCGTTCCGTCACACAAACGAGCATTGGCAACGCAAGAGTGCCATTATGTAAATGTGAAGATTACCAGCTCCTCGGAACAGGATATTATAATGGGCTCGGCGGCTGCCTGATGCGATTGGACCGGTGTAAGGGCGCGTAACTCAATACGCAACTTGGACGCCCCCAGTGGCTCGTAGGGATGAGGTATTGTCGATAAGGCTTGGAATTTACTTGTGATCTTTAAATACTGTTGAAGTTATGCTAGGAAATGTTATTTGTGCTGTGAAATAAGCCTTCGTTCTTATCGTACGTTTGTTTGTAATGTTGTTTGTACTGTTCCGTTTAATTAAAGAGTAAATAATTCTGCTATAGAATCTTAAATTATTTTCAAGGTGCCAGTGAAGACAGCGTTCATACTAATAAAAATCTTCCGATACTGAGTGACGGACTGACGAAAAAGCACAGCCGAAACAACTGAGCGTAGGAAGTAGGAAGGTATGAAGATTCCTTAGGAATTGTAGAGGTGCTCAAAGAGAAGGTTTTTGGAAATTCCCGCCGGGGTAAAAGGGCTGAAAATCTTTTGTATAGAAGAACGGAAACGGGAAATCTCAAGTGCCCAATTTTATATTTTTAGTAGATTCGATAGTCTGAAACACTAAACCATCGATACCCCCTACTTTCCCATCCCTAACCATCTTGGAACTCCCGAAAACTCTAAACGGATTCGACGTCTCAACTAAGCGACAGTTTTAAAGTATCCCCCTAACTCGATTCTGATGCTTCGAACTCTTTATGTAAATTCCACCAAGTTGAGTCTGCGGGCGACGACAATTGCTACTGCATACTTCTTGAATAAAAATGTACGGAGATATCGGTGTTTTACTGAATGTCAACGGCAAACTGTTTTGGAACGGTACTGTCGTGACAGGCTTGCTAATGTATCGATGTATTGGTGTGAAGTTAGTGCAGGTCTGAAATGAGATGCGATTTTTCTTTTATTGTAATGATAGTGGTAGGAATATTGTCTGTTTCTCTAGCTCACAGACTATTATATTAGACAAGTCTCTTAGTAGTTCTATTATAGAATTATATGATGTACAAACACTAAGTTTGCATCAAGTGCGTTCTTTGGTCTTTGTCTACCCCTATGAGAAAAAGGTGTGATATTATGTATGTATGTAGTATCTGTCAGTTAGTTCGGTCTTTGTATGTCTATAGCTTCTAGTCTCATAACTATTAAGTATCGACCATTGTTGTCTACTATAGAGCCGTCAGTATGTGTCGGTCTGATCAATCCAATTGGCGCGCTGAATGATAGTTTCTACACATTCAATTTACCTAAAACACGTATGAGTACATAAGTAAAATTAAGGCATTTTTATAGCGGCCATAGCGACAGGTAGGGACCATAATTAATTAATAAAAATCTATAATGTGATATGTAATGGACATATCAGACGAGCGGAATACAAAGAAAAAGTCATTAAATGGTTACGGCTTTAAAAGTTTTAGGTTTTACTTTTCTTTATTTTAGGTAACTAAATCATTATAATAAGAATCAGCATTGCGCCTAACATTCTCTTACATTCAACGATGCAGAAAAACTTTTATGCATTACATACCGAGCATGCTCTCATTTATATTCATGTTTGGGACTAAAATCACATACTTAAGACGAGATATAAATCAAGATTCATGAATTTTACAGGGAATAATATTGCATTTTCAAGAAAATATTTTCAAAATTATGAACCGAAATTACCAGTATCCTACGAAGTAATTATCATTATCATTTTATAAAAAAAAATTGCTGAAATAAACTGAAAATGAACTAAAACCGTTTTCTCAATAATAAATTGAGCATTACACCCTAAAGCCTCGAAGATTTGATTTAGCCCTCACAATACGCATCTCACTTATACAATTTAATCGTCCAAATTGAAATTCAACTGGCACACGAAGAATCAATTACTTGGGGATGCTGTAGGCATTCAAATACTTCGGCGTTGATAGAAGTGTTCTAAAGAATGTGCGTGTGACGTTATGTGAGCCAATATGTATGAACGTGGATGAGGTTTTAAGGAACTAGGGAGTTTATTAGGCTGGGGAGTCTTTTGTCATGTAGGTATCCTGGTAGGAAGGTACTGAGTGCATGTTATATAATTATGCATGTGGAACTTATATTTGCAGTAGTGATGCTACTTTGGATGCAATGGACTCTATTTGATGTGGTGTTGCATGTTTGAAAAAAATACCATTACGCCCTTTTGAAGTATTTGAAAAGAGGTTGAATCTGCGTAATAGTTTAATTTTACGTAAAACGGGACACTAAAATGAGGTATTTTGCATTTTTTTTTATACAAAACTATCAATGATAAACTACTAGTCAAGGGTTTCCTTGGAGGTCTTTAGTCCACCACACCACCTAAGTAATTGATTCTTCTGCCAGGCCAGCCTGGCAGAAGAATCAATTACTTAGGGATACTAGTAGTACAAATACTTCGGCGTTGATAGAAGTGTTCTAAAGAATGTGCGTGTGACGTTATGTGAGCCAATATGTATGAACGTGGATGAGGTTTTAAGGAACTAGGGAGTTTATTAGGCTGGGGAGTCTTTTGTCTTGTAGGTATCCTGGTAGGAAGGTACTAAATGCAATTTATGTATGCATCTAGAACTTATTTTTTGCTGTAATGTTGCTAATTTGAATGCAATGGACACAATTTGAGGCAGTATGGATAAGAGTCTTGTGATGGATGCTTACATGTTTTTGAAACATGCTTTATCCCACTGTGTAATACTTTGATTTCAGGTGAAAATTATATTTTTTTTTAAGCCAGCAACTGCGTGGTAGGTCTTTTGCTATCTTTTCTTTGAGGTCAGGCCTTGAGATCAAAAATAAAACTAAACTATAACTACTTTTTATATCGACATGAAGTTGAATTAAATTCAGTCAATGAACACTTAACTTTGTTCAATAAACTATTATAAGTAGACACAAAATACTAAATACATCAACAAAACAATTCCTAATTTATCTGATTATATAAAAACAAACTCAATTGAACCACACGCTGAGTCAATTTAACCTTAATCTTAACCCCAAACAACTCTACGATTATACGATAATAATATCGTAATACGTCAATATCGGGACGAGAATAAAGCCGGCTGCATACGTTCGATTTCCGAATTAGCTTTCCAGATCAGGAATTCAGATTCAAAAACCTGAATGCTATGTTTTCACTTAATTCTTGTTTTTTCTATACGGAAAAATAACCTAACGTTCGGTTGGATGCGTTCGAATAAAAAAGCCGGACGTTTACGTCTTGTGGAGTTCCGAATCTGAATTCATAATCCGGAAACCCATAGCTCGATTCTCTACTATCGACTACCGACAACCGACCCGTCATCGAGAAATTTTGTATGAGAATCTGGTCAGCGCCTCTGACGGGCGTCGTAGGAAATATTTTGGCAGTAAATTCTAAATGTCAAACTTTCGATACTCGACAGTACCGACTGTACAGTAGCTCGATTCTCTACTACTATCGACTACCGACAACCGACCTGTCATCGAGAAATTTTGTATTAAAATCTGATCAGCGCCTCTGACGGACGTCGTAGGAAGTGTTTTGGCCGTACATTCTAAATGTCAAAATTTCGATAGTTAGCCGGTTGTCGCTAGTCGATAGTGGTAAAGAATCGAGGTACAGAATCGCGCTACTAATTCTGAAATCGAACGTATGCGGCCGGCCTAAACGTTTATATATCTATCACTTAGCGACTTATTGCTTATCGTAAATATACAGGTTTACTTTGTCATATTTATGTGTACGTAAAACCATATGACAGTTATGTTTTACTAAGGTAATCACTTTTCATAAGAGCTGAGTTTTTACATGATTGTTTTGAACGGGTAAAATATTCTTAACATTTTTTTAAGTTAGTATAATTTTATAATAGAGTACCTATGTTATTATATGTATAGAAAATCGTTAATTTACTATGAAGTAGATTATTTGTATCGTTATTATTTATCTAATGGAAAGAAAAATGATGTTAAGTTTAAATTAAGTATGAAAAATATAATTCTGGACACCCTTTTACTATGTTTAATACAAGTTTATGATAAGGTCAGAAACATAACGTCTCTATATTTTAACCAACGGCCTACAAACTATTTTATACCACATTTCCCATCACTTTACCAAACTCCCAAAAAAAATACTACGACCAAACTACCGAAAAAATTCTTGATACTATACCTTAGAACTAATACAAATAAAACCGTATAAACTATCAATAAAATAGCACTCAGATCGTCGCACACTTACGAATCAAGGTGCGCGAAAAAATTATGCAAAAAGCCTTTATGGTCATCCGAGGGAGTTTTGCTAAGGGATGTTTTTTACGACACACATCAATATTTTACGCGACATTACGTGACGGTTATGTAGAATCAATCATTCTACCTTACAGATGTTTTATATTCATATGTTGTATTTTTTAGGAGGAAGGTACAATTTTGTTAGTGATATATTCTGTATAATGTTAGATTGTAGAATCTCTTTTTTTATGTAAAACTTTTATGTAAAGCGATTTTGTATGAGTACAAATATTGTATTTTAGGTACACTCTCAAATAATTTCTTATAAGCAAGAAAATTTTTAAAAAATCTGGCGTGTGACAGACCAAATTTTCTATATTTAATTCTAAGTCAACGCTTTAGGCTTTCCTAATTACCTACTAAAATCATAATAATTTAAAGTTTTCTCAGTCGCCTTTCTGTGAATTAGCAGTCCTGACGAGAACTGTCCAAAGTATAAAAAAAAACTTAACAATTATCAATTAACAGAATCATTAATTTAATTTAACATTGACATGTACGATGGTCAAAATACAACGTATTTTACAATTTGTTAGTTCATCTATACTAATATTATAAAGCTGAAGAGTTTGTTTGTTTGTTTGTTTGTTTGTTTGTTTGTTTGTTTGTTTGTTTGTTTGAACGCGCTAATCTCAGGAACTACTTTTTCGATTTGAAAAATTCTTTCAGTGTTAGATAGCCCATTTATCGAGGAAGGCTATAGGCTTTATATCATCACGCTACGACCAATAGGAGCAGAGTACCAGTGAAAAATGTTACAAAAGCGGGGAAAATTATGATTCTCTTATGTGACGCAAGCGAAGTTGCGCGGGTCAGCTAGTTGTAAATAACTGGAAAAGTGGCTCACAGGTCACGTTCTCTATTAATTTTTATAAATGGCTTTATTTACTAACGAAAGTTCATCCTTATTGTACTAAACTAAGTAGATATATTGATTTTCTTTTTCTAATTTAGGAAATATAATTCGACTGAAAAGCTATTTTATTTGTTACTTCGTCCGGTTCGATTTTCTAAAGAATATTCATTCTGATGATACCAAACTATAAAGATACTAGCGGACCCGACAGACGTCGTCCTGTCTAATAAATTAAAAATTAATTAAAAAGACATTGTCCAGCGGACAAAATTGTGAATCTAAACCATTCTCAGATCCCCTTGAACACACACAAAAAATTTCATCAAAATCGGTCCAGTCGTTTAAGAGAACTTCAGTGACATACACACTTACAGAAGAATCATATATATATAAAGATGTAAGAAGTAAGTAAATGATGTACTGCCAAACTACATAGATATACCTAACTACATTTTGTATGTATTGAAAGTTTAATATGATTGCGGTAATTATCACGTGCTGATAGAGACAGAGTGCACGGTGAAGCAGTTACACGGAATAATTGATTCAGTGTACTCCCGGGCTTCATTCATTGTGGTACAACACGCAAGGATTTGAGGCCTAGTTTATTGAGAAGATTAAACTTTACTTATTTGTAATTAATGTGATATTGATCGCAGTGGCACTGGCGTTGCGGTTGGGAGTTCGATTCCTGAACAAAAACAGTATTTGCGAGATAATTCCGTGAGATTGGTGTAAAGAGAACAAAAATGGCCACCGCATAAAGTCACGTGGTATTCTTAATCATAATAATAAATAGACACTGAAGTATAACATATCATTTTAGGCTACAAACTATAAAAGAATTAAATAAACACCAATTAATCCTCTAAAGATGCATTGCTAACAAAATTAACTCAGGCGCATGTTTTGACGAAAAAAATTTAAACGCCATTCACACAATTACTGATCAATTTAAATAATAAAATACAGTTCAATTTCAGTTTTAAAACAAAAATATATCTAAAACTTTATTGCACAAAGTGTGTAGAACTGTAGTACAATAGTATCGCGTGCTCACTGCCATCTACCGGTAACTAACGAAGATTTAGTGCGTGCGGGAGATTTGCACCGAGCCCCAACATTTCACCAATGTTACATCCAACATTGATTTGTTGCTGCCATCTGCTGGCTTTATTGCCAATTAAAATGCCATTACATTGAAAAAATAATTACTTGTTGGTTTTGTAGGTATTTGTTGCAAAAACAATGCTTATTTTAAGCCTTTAAGCTAAGAAGTCCGCAACAGAACATAAGGATTGATTTATCAAATCGTAACAACTATAATATTAGGTCGGGTAAAAAGTCTTTAAGCATCATCATCAAGTCTTTAATAAAATCTCTTTGGTTTTAAGAATCACAAATGAGTACACGGTTCATTAGGTTTCTTTCAGTGTTAAATTATTTCAGGAAAAAAATAGGAATCTTATTGTGTTCATGTTCATCCAAAGGTATGTGTATACCAAATTTCATTAAAATCCGTTCTGTACTTTTCCGTATAAGAGTAACAATCGTACCGTATCGTTTTCATGACTATAATAGCCTACCATACATAGGTAAAAAATGTAGCGAGATACAATGAAACTTTGATCCATTGCAGAAAAAATATTCGTGAAATTATAAAAAACCATTTACTTATTTTAACCGTCACAAAAAAAACATATTCTACAACTAAGTATACACGATCACTTCAATTGATCAAACATAAAAATTTCTAAGTAAATCGAAAGCAATTCTCTTAACAGCCGTCGATGTTTGGTCGCAAATAAAAATAAATTTACATCGTATACCGTATGTCGTGCGGCAGTCGTACGACGCCCGTGGGTGTCGTCAAATGTCGTATTGCCGATAATTATCGAACGGTTAGTGTGTTGATGGTAGGAGAGTTTTAGAGGACACGACACGGCGACGACACGGGAACACAGTACATAGGACATAGGTTTCACTTTGGTTAAATGAATGCAACAATTAACCCCCGGTTTCTCAGGTAGATTTAACGGTAGTTTATGTATTCAATAGCGTTAAAACTCACATAAAAAAAGGCTACTGAATAGATAAACTACCGCTTAATGTACTCAGAAACCGAGGGTAAGTCACACATCACACAAGACATTGTAGAGTTCAACAAAAGGGAAATGGTTTACAAGAATACCAATACATATCTAATTCATTTGTTCGTCTTGGAATGGGTATAGATTTGTCAAGGGTTTTTTAAAGATTTTAATGCAATTACATTGTCATAGTATCTCCACATAAAGCACTCAAAACTAAAGCGGTATCTGTCTTTTATACGCATTATTATAGCAAGATCAATAATTTTGCACGCCATCTCTGTCGTACGTCTCAGTATTCATTTAAAAGCGATTCCGACAGATATAGATACACAAAAAGTCTGACTACCTAAGTACCTACACATTATAGAAGTCCCTTATGTAAATACCTAACACCTACACCTACAAGTCTTAGTACGTTTCAGTATTAATTTTAAAGCGATTTCGACTGATACACAAAAAGTCCTGACTACCTAAATGCCTACACATTATAGAAGTCCCTTACCTGAAAACCTGACTGATCAATTAAATAAGTCTTTTAAGAAGTCGTAACATCTAAAACATTTCTAGAAACCCATAGGCCTTAGCAGTAAACGTAGCCAACGTTATGGCCCATAACATTAACGTTTGCATACACGTTGCACCCAAATGCATATTAAGTTATCAAAACAACTTTATGTGCTACATTTATTTGAGAGCTACTATATGACTGTATTTCTCTAAGGAGTCTTGTGAGTTTGTATGCATGGTAAGGTATATTTTAGTAAAATGCCTAGTGGATTTTGTTTGTTTTTAAGCTTCACACTCCCTTTAGTGTTAAATGGCACTCTACTTACATACACACATTAAATCATTTTTCCCATAGACGTAGACAAAGACCAAAGAACGCGATATGGCATGATTCTTATAAACTTTGCTTGCTTGAGCCAAATTTAAATTAACATAATTAAGGAAGTTACCTTAAGATAGAAAAACGTCCCTATATTTTCTAAAAAGGATCCATAAGACAAAGAAATCACCATCAATATAAGCAAGTGTGTAATAAAATAGCAAAACTTAAGACTTAGCTGCAAGTGGCGCCCTCTACAACAATTAATAGCCCTTCCTACCATAACGTTTATCCAAACAAATGTTTCGAAAGTTGAATAAAGAACAAACTGCACAGTACATTTGACAAACACTACCAATATTTGAACAAACGTTACCCCAAATATTACAATAATAATCTCATTATTAAATACAAATGCTCAAGAAAAGAACTGCGCACTTTTTGTATTAGATTTGAAACGCAATAAATATATCAAAGACTCATTGCAATTTGAACTATATTACATGTTGAATAGAACACAACATTAATCGTAGAACGTAACAAGATTTCAAAAAAGAATTCACTATTGCAACGTCACCGCATCTCTTGAACCAAACAATTGAAAATCTACTCTATTACAAGCAGCATAAAGATGAATTTTCATTATACAAAGTCCTGGTTGTATTTACATCAGGGGATCGCGTAAGCCGTAGGCCTATTTGTGTCGGTTTCACACTTACAACAATAGTGTCATGATTCGTGATCCCGGATTATCCGCGAACAATCCCGGGATTAGGTCGCGTTGCGGCAAACAAATGGAGTCGGACTAACGAGTGGTGAAACAAGTGCGTCACTAATGGGGAGTTCGAATTTCTAATTGTATTCTTTTTTGTGGCCATTTGTTGAATAGATTGGCCGGTGTTAAAATGTTATCGGAGTTTAGTCTTAATTACTCTGTAAATCCCTTAGGTGGTGATTTTAATGAATTAAACTGTGGTCTTGACGTGTGATTGCTAATTGTTGAAAGAAAGACATGCGAAATGCACGTCTGATGACGATATACATGTGGGCAATGAGCGTATTGAACCGTATTTAATAAAGTTATGATCTACGTACACATATTAGCACTGATATATCGGTGTTAAGAACGTTTAAATGAAACTTATACTATGTTTTAAGATAAAAAAATCAAGGTCTTAGTTTCTAATCTTAGCTTTCCAATCTTAGCATTCAAAACTAACCTTGTTATTAATCTTTTGGGAGACGTTACACAGCTTACAAATACATAAATAGGACACAGCTAAGATTACTATTCAAAAGCTTACAATACAACCACAGAAATAAAACTAAACCGTCCTTTTACAAAACATTCAGCAATAGTAAGAACATAACTAACTTTGTGCTATGATATGCTTAAACTGCAACCATGATACGAACTTTCCTGGATATACCTAAACACTAATGATACACTCAACAAACACTTGTTCCCACATTAAAGCAAATACGATATCTTTTAATCCCATTGTCACGGGCGTCGAGGGCGATTTAGACTGATTAATTACCCAACAACAACATATGCAGAACCAGTTTATGAAGACCTCTAATAAGTTCTAACGGTTAAACGATTGTAGAATATTACACAGGTCAACAGACGCTGGGGGGGTAACCAGTTTACGTTGATCTCCCACAGGTATAGATATTAAACGACTATCTTCTGCTTGCAACTTGGTGTGCATGAAGAGAATTCCGAGGGTAAAAGTATAACTCCTTTATATATCCCTCTTATTCATAAACACACTATAAACCTATTTTAGTTAAAACACTAATAAAATAGGTTTTCTCTTTTTCATTTCGCTAAGGAGTGAAAGAAACAAAACTCGTTTCATAACTTCAAATATTTTTTTATGAATAAGAGGGTATGTGTTAATCCAGGTTGTAAACTAACTGTGTAGTGTGTACAAAATTTCAAAATCTACAAAATCCATTCAGTAGTTTTTGTGCAAAAGACCAAACTCCAATTACATCCATCCTCAGAAACTTTCGCATTTATAATACTACTTAACTTCTATGCAGGACTGCGTCCGCCTGAAAATGTTTCCCGTAGCAAAGAGTACTTCTGTATGTTAATCTAAGTGTTGAACTATCTGTATACCAAATCTCGTCACATCCTTATCAGTATTGTATGCATGTAAAATCTATCACAATTGTCATAGGTACTACAGGCTGTCTAGTGCCTGCGTCTGGGTAAACAAAATCTGGGAATAAATTGTAGTCTAGGCTTGAATAAAAACTATGTATTTACCAAATTTCAGTATTTTTGCGTGTAAAAGTAACAGACAAACATACATCCACCCCCTCAAACCTTTGCATTTATAATATCAGTAAGAAGTTGTGTAACTATTACAAGTTGTTGAAGGGTAACTGATAGGTCTAAGTATATTGGTGGTGATTTATGTTACTTAGACGATGAGAATGGGACAATTAAGGCTTGTAATGAAACTAGCAACACTTGAAGACGTTTTGCGAATGATTAAGTGTCTTGTTTGTTAGAGGATTCGGAGAATCGTGTTTAAGTAGATTTGAAGAAAGATGAGTCGTTTTGAACTGTTAAAATATATACTGTGTCTATAAGAATTGCAAAAGGTGAGATGTTTTATACTTTTAAAATATGTCCACTTATTTTGAGGCTATTTAGTGTTTGAAGATGCTTAGTACCTAATCATTAAAAGGTAAATAGTAACTCCGCGTGGAACAAGCTTTCAGTGAGTTTGGATTTGTACTGCATTTATTTTCGTTTAATTATAAAAACAAAATTGCTATTTATGAATTAAAGTCGACACACAGTATTAATGAGAAATTTTAAGAGCCCATTTTGAGCCGTCACATCTCTAATTATAAAACATGCTGATGCCCATGATGTGTAATTGTGATTACAAAAAACTCTAAGAACAACAATCGACAGCGCAATATCTTTTTAATTTATTCTCTTTGTGTATATTTGGTACACAATATTATGAGCTGTAATAGGAAATCCAATGATGACCTGAATCAAAACCCTCAATTAACCGACCAAACAAAAAGGTTCCGGAACAAAAAGAAAAATCTAACGGTCTCACACAAAAATCCTTTTATTTACTCCTCGGAAAAGAATCCAGAGAATAAATTCACATCCGATTTTCCATTACGGTTGTCTACTGTAACCGCTAACGATTCGAACGTACCATCGTCTGTGCTCTTCTAACACGTAGGTTTTAGTGTATATCTGTCTCTTTCGCACTCTAGTGTGAAATCAGTCCGACAAATTAAATCCCGCCTCAGATTATTACATAGCTCAGTGACTGTTCATAAATAACCCGTAGGGAGGAACGCGGGAAATGTACCAAATGCCCCGTCACTATGGTGGTTTATTTGAATTTAGAATGAAGATTTTTCTCTTTTTAATTTAGTCATGAATGTGGCCAGGCATACATTTATAGATGGTATGTCTTTCATTGACATAATTAAAAATAATAAAGTAAGCAGTATTTCTTTTTTAATAAAATCTTCGGTCTTGGTGCAGTCAGACTGCTGAAACTGCAACAACACGGCTTTTCTAGTCCTTTATAATGGCAGTTATAGTTTTTGTTGTTTTTATAGGAAGATTTAGGTAGGAACCTTATTTAAGTTAAGAATTAACATAAAGGAAATAATAACTGTATGATTTTTGCATGAATATTGAATCCAACCATACCAAAAAAAAATAATCGTATACAGCTATTTCGATACACCGTTAGCTATTCAATAGTTTAACAATTGAAAAGATCGGTCGTTGTTCTACATTATGTATTTGTTAAACAGTTCTGCTTACCCCTTTACAGCGATGGTGTTAAAACGTAAACAATGCATATACACTGTTTATATAGAAATTGAAACGGGGTTGGATTTGGGCGTGCATTCCAACGCGACGAGCGACTCCGGGCTGTTATATTATGTCTCTGATTTATAGCATCGAATTCTCGCCGGTAATTAGTGCGTGCCTCTAGCGGGCTTAACGGCAGATTGGACTGTGTTAACTGTAGTTAGGGGTGGTGCGTTAAACGGAGGTTAAGGGAGTTCGTGATGGATAATTTGAAAACTCTAGGTGTGGAATCGATTTTTGTAGAGTGATCTCAGCAGTTAAAGTAGGCACTAAGAAATAAAAGTTTGAAATATTATGGTATTTACCGAATATTTGTAAATATACCTAGATGTTCCAGTAACGGAATTTACGAAGAATTCATGCAGATCTTCCAGTACTATCGTTACTGATTTCGTTTTTGTCAACCGAAAAATATTTGAGGATATTCAAGTAATTTAAATCCTTAAACCCCAAAATCATACTATGGAGACACAAACAACAAAACCTCCTAAATAATCTTCTTTTTTTAATCTCTTGCCTACACACTAAAACCACGTAACTCAAATCCTCATTAAACCTCACAAAATAAACTACAGTTAAACACTAACTAAACACGATACAATCAACCACACCACGGATTACAGGAGATTGAGTATAATCGGACGCCCGGGAACGTCCCATTAATAACCGTACTCCGTTAATTGAACCGGTTGCCGCCGGCGATATATCAAATATAGAACGCTATAAAATATAGCTTTAAACGATTGATTAATCGCGGATTAACTGAGTGGTGGCATTTGACTGTAATTTGCTAGTTATTGAGTGAAATGCAATTTATTAATAAATTTTAATGGTGTGTGTTTATTAGTTGGGCGTTTGTGGGAACGTGTGTTGATAGTAATGGGATGATTTAGTAGGGATTTGATATGTCTATATGAGAATGCTTATGAGAAAAATAGATTAATGTAGATTTTTGTAATAATTGTAATCGCAAAATTGAGGTCACGAGTTTAGAGGAAAATTGTTTCTTTGAATTTATGTGTCTCATGTTGATGACAATCTTTTCTATATGTTTACTTTTATTTAGTAGATAAATAGTTAATGTGCATCTGATACACCTTCATTTATAAAACTCAACTAAAAGTATAATCATTGAATTAAGATATATTTGTACTGTAATACCGATAATTGAAGTAGTACTGAAAAATGGCTCTACTTTTCCTACTTATCACTTACGTGTCATCCTAAGCATTGGATTAGCACAGACTGCATAAAACTAAGTTTCTAACATCACGATATCACTTTCAATACAAAAAATACGAACAAACTAAGATACTAATAAAATTCTCTCTAAAAAATATCCATTTTCTTTCACTTCTTCAAAAAATCATGTACATACTTTCATTATATTATAAAATACTTATAAAAATTCGTTTATCGTTGGTTTGTAAGATGGATCAAGGTGGGAGGTAATATTTGTATGTATGTATGTAAAAAATCCTAGTGTGTAGGATAGCTAATGTGATTGCGCTCAGGTGCGCGCGCTGAGTATATTGCGGAATGGGAGACAGCGCTAAAATGACGCTTTTTGACCGAATTTTCTACATAATTTTATTATATTTCTTTTCCGTGCTTTGCATTCTTCTTCTTTATTACAGTTTTTGTAGAGATGCAATGTCTGCAACTCGCACTTGGCTACTGTGGTGAACTCTTAGGCTAACCCCTCCCTTATTCCAAAAGGAGATCCTTGCTCAGCATTACGATATCGTTGCTTTTTATTAAATTTATTCCTCTTCGGGATTTAGCCATTGGTCTAGTATTTAAATTCTGTAAATCAATATAATAGTTGTAATTGAAACAGCAGCTTTATAAAACAACTACTAACGCCATCTAGCGATGTATAGCTGAACTATCACATAATAATGAATGAGATCTCAAAGCCATTCAAACCATTGTAAATGTTTTTTTTTTATTACTGATATCAAAGATTACTCTTCGTTACGTTGAACTTACCGCATGTAATCGTAAACACTTTCTCAAAATTTTTGAGCTCCTTGGTTCAGAACGCCTCCAGAATTGCACAGACAAGAAAAAATATTTCCATAAAATATAACTTGAGAGTCGATGGTAATTCATAATAAATTGATTCATCACAGTAATGAATAACTAACTATTATAATAGAGACCTGTGATACAAACAGAACTTATCAGACCCGATGAAATCCAAAACCCTTTTTTCGTGTAACCATCAGCTTCTACTCCAAAATGTTTACATCCAGCAGCATTTTACCGCTCCCGATCATCGCATCTCCTCTATATAAATCATTCTGCTGTCGCTTGCTATTGGATTAAGATTTCCTGGCTCCGATGTATTGGCGTTCATCTCGCTAGTGACGTCACACCATTGATGTATGAATTTCCCGCGAGATGGCGCTGATGTTTTAACTTATTACGTATTGAAATGACGTAGGGAGGGATGGGGAGGTTCGCTGAAGGGTTGCCTTGTAGTTTTATTTTTGAATGCTTCACATATTTATAGCGGAAAATTGGAAAGTGATGAGTTTCGATGATTGCTTTTTCTGTGTCTGTCTTTCGTGTGCTGGGTTAAGTAAGACAAATGTAGAAAAATGAGTATCATGTTGATGAATTGAATAAGACGTATTGTATATTGATGATCGTCTATTATATTTGATTCCAAGGGGCTATTTCCAAGATTCTTTTTTTTTCATAATTCAGTAGTTTACCCTGAAAGCGTTAGAGACAAACTTCTACATTTCCTCTACAAAAATACCATCTACGTATTTCATAAAAAAATATTCAGTAGTTTAGTCGGAACACACAAAAAACACAAGCAGTCAGGCTGTCACATTTAATCCTAATAATAATACGTAACAATGTTTCAAACAAGGTTCAATCACATTTAAACCAGGTATCAATTTATTATCAAAATCTGTTCAGTCGTTCTTATAAAAAAGCCTTAAGCTTACCACTACATTGAATAAAACAATAAAACTATCAAATCGAAAAAGTCAGTCAGTAAAGACTCAGTAGGTAACAATAAAGAAAGTTGTGAAGAAATCGAAAAAGTTACACCTCAAGTACAGTTGTAGTTGTGATACCGCATGCCGACATTGTCTCTAGGTAATCTGTTTTGTTAGGGAGGGGACTGTTGCAGTACTATTTAACTATAAAACGAAAGAGTGGCAGATTCAGTCATTGTAACGACTATCACAAGTGTCAATATTTGACCTAAATGAATAAATGATTTGATTTTGAGTTTCATCACTTATACCTTACCTTTGGAATGAATTATCTTATTATTACTTTTTAGAAATATCTTAGAACATAACGCTAATTAAAATATTGTTCATCTCACCTTATTTTAATGGCTAGCTTGATGTTTCGGCACACTACAGTGGCCCTGAAAGCAGTTAGGCATCGTTGAAATACTAAAGTTTTTTTTACATTTCCAAACTCTCATACTCATTCTTTTTCAATGCTGGACAAGACTCTCTGGCATCCTTCTGAAAGCGGTAGTTAAAAAATATTAATTAATGAATTCAAGTCCCGCTAGTGTGATTTCGTTCATTCAACAAAATACTTGACCAATCAGACCACTCCAAATAAATTCGAAATTTAAATATCACCAATAAGTATTTTTTTCGTTCTACCGTCACTATTATCTAAACAGTTGTTCTCATCACTAAAAGTAAATATTTTATTAAAAGGGCGGTGCGGTGCATCATCAGTCTTGTCGCGCAATATCGCGCGCTAGACGCACGACAAATCGTTCTGTGCGGTCGCACCCTTAAGTGTGGTGTGTGGTTGTACGGTTGCTTCATGTTCGATTCTCGGTGAAAATTGCAGTTTTGGGAATGTTGCTTTGTTTTTGAGATGTTTTTTAAGAATGCAATTTGTACTTTCGTAAAAATCGGTGGAGTACGGAACTGTACAAAATCAATTATTATTTATTCATTTATTTTCAGAATCAAATTTAGAGTTGATAATGAAATTTTAGATAATGCCTAAACCACTAGTTGTCCGCCCTGGCTACGCCCGGTTTAAACAGCTCATTTACAAAATAAACTAAATAACTGTTTCACATAAACCATCCTCTTTCTTAAAATATTATCACTATTCTATTAAAATCACCCTATCTATTAACAAAACTGATTCAGTGCGATTTCAAGGATTCCTTAATTCTTCAAGAGCTGAGGTTTCTAATTGGCATGTAAATAACGTATAAAAACAAGCACATACAACACTAAAACTAACTTACATAATTTCCAAAAATATACACCAAAACCACCTCCCCAAGAAAATAAAGCTACAAGCAAAAAAAAAACAACAAAATGAAGTGAAAACGTAGTCATGTCCGAAACTCATTTGTCGTCCGTAGATTGTCTCAAGTGAAAAGTGTTTTGTAAAGTTTTTTCCATCCCCCACTCGTAAATACTTGTCGTTGTGACAACCGTTTCCAAGTGAAGCCCTTGACTGATTTTGTTTGAGAAAAAAAACCCTTTAGCTGTCTAGAGGATTAGTCATTGTGGAGGTACTTTGCATGGTACGTGTTTTAAAATGTTTAGCCACTTATTTTAGATTTGATCTATATGTATGGAGTATTTTAACCGGCTCGTTGCCTAGTTATTCTTTTATATAACAGCCAGCGGAGTAAATACTATAAGTAAGGACAGGAATACAAAATTATAATATTTGAAACCCATTCAAGAATAGGTTGAAGTCACATCTTGGAATATTTATACTCTATCAAATTGCGATAGTAAATTACTTCAGTAATGATTACTTTTTGCTGATCACTCAGACCTTAATAAAAAATAGGTATCAATAATTTTAATCCTTTATAATTCTAAAATTGAGTCTCTCACGATGATTGACGCTCTCCTTTTAGTATATATTGTAAATATTTACATAATGTGATTTAAAATTAGTTTTTTCATTTAGGATTAGGTTCAATACAAAAAAATAAATAAAAGAATTCAAACGCAATCTTATTTCATTTACTACTTTTTTAAAAATACCCGTATTGTTTCTTAATTGACGTCAAATTAAACATTTAATTAAACTCTTACCCTTATCATTGAAACAGTGATGTTTTAAACACTTCTCGGTACATAATCTATTTAACATAACACGTAAACACATTCTTCAGTGCACTTGTACAAATAACTACCTCAGTCAAATGTGACGTAGTTGATACGTAGTTACTAGTTAATATTAATTTATTGAGTTGTTATTTCGACTTATATTATTATGTTGCTTAGTTCAGTGTTAAAGGGTAAAACTTATTTGTTGTTATGTGCAGCTAGTTACAGATTTTGGGTTGACTAAGCTAAGAAGATAATAGGAGTTAGGAATATGATTCGTAAGTACGTAGTATTAATACAATTTTCAGTGTATCTCGTTATGCATAAACGGTTTAATTTTCAGGGTGGTCTTTGTCGGAACTTTAAATTTATCATAGATTTTCTATGCATTATTTGTAATGATTTCTCAAATAAAGTTTCTGATGTTAGGAAATCGGCTGTTAACGGTAAATTAGAAGTATGTATATTTCTATATATTGTGTATTGAAATGCCTTATGATATCTAAATTAATACGATGCTTCTTATTCGTAAGACACTTTAAAAAAAGTTAATTGACAGGAATTAGATATGGAAACTTTCTACTCTGATACTTATTTTAAACAAATCTTTAAGTAAACCATCTCATATTTAGCCAGTTTGTTGAGCAGAAGAAAGACAAAAGAAGGCGTTGTCTCTATTTCTTTCCTACAAGAGACTTATTGCCAAAACTATGACAGAAACATGTTTAATATTATTTCTAAAGATCATTTTCATCAAAAAACAAGTCCCAATTTGAAGTTAAACGCCAAAAAATCAACTGTCGAACTCCCACGAAACTAAGATCAGGGTCCGAAGTGTAGAGAAATGGGTTATGATAAAATATTCACACACGTCAATCAATATATGAGTGCTCCGCGGCACCGGTTGCGATACTACATGTTTTCATATTTCATATTGCCACCTACGAGTTGTGTAGTCAAGGAGACGGATCTCTTTTCATTTTAACCTTGTATGAGGATGATGATGAATGGTCATGTTTTGTTGTCAGTTTCTTCAGTCGTTGATGTGTGTTATTGTGGTCGTATTTGTATAGATTAATCAGTTTTATTTTATATCTAGAAACATTAAGGATGCAGCACCATTTAATATAATATATTAAATGTATAAATTGCAAGCAAACACATTGTTCTTAAAATTGTATTGGCGTTTCGGTAGACGAAGTTGATCACATTATACAGTTTTACTTCTATCATACGCGTTTAGCATTGTAAAATTGTAAAAAAACGACATCTCAGTGCTATCTCAGACAATTAAGAAATGGCGCTATAGAGTGCTACAGCCATTGAGGCGCTTCTTCGCTAGTTGTAAATGAAGATTCGTGAAAAGTCCGAGTAGTATTAATACAGTTCAGTGCCGTCCTGTCGCGTTCAGTGCTGATCCGCCAAGTTCAGGGTCTTACACTCGACCCTGACTAGGTCAAAAACCTGCATATATCTACCAACAAAAAATGTTAATAAAAATAGGTAGGTATGTTTCGCCCTAGCTCTTAAACTACAGAGTCGGTGTATGTAGTCCCGTTCGGAATATTGGTAAAAAACAATATTTTATAGCGGTCGCTAAGCGACTCCGCAAATGTATGCCCGTGGACGTCGCGCTACCTGACTTACACGAGATAACGCTCTAAGGATACATCTGAAGATCATAACTTTTAAACTCTCGCGTTGCATGTTTAATGTGTAATAGAATACGGGAATTAACGCGAACACGCATTTTACCTTAAATTCCCGTATTCTATTATACATTATACATCTGAAGATATCTTCTTATTTTAGGAAAAGGAGTTATGATGATTCTCAGAAATGGTGATGATGTTAGTCCTTTTCATAATCTGTGATATACGTATACTGTGATAAAAGATTTAAGGTTAAAAAATAAAATCATTTTTGACAAGAACTATTAAGTAATGTCAAAGAACTTTGAGTAAGTAGTTATACTTACTATAATGAACAATATTCAATGAAATTCCTTACCATTCTATTACCATTCTATTTTAAAAGTATTCATTAACAATAGCAGTTGTATTAACAATTTAGTTTTAAAGTCAAATTATAATAATATCACTATTGACTATAACTTCAAGTTAACGGTAGAACAAAGCATTGTTATATTGGCCATATCTAATAAGCTATTTAGTTCAATATAAAAAAGTAGGTAGGAAAATACTACTTGGTATCTACCATACTATCGGCAACTATCTAGAAACGAATTAATCAAACTGCATTTTTTTGCAACTTACTTAAGTAGTCTATGTAGAACTATAATTAGTTTAGTTTCACATTAAAACACAAACAACAAAGAACTAACTACAAATTCAATACAAAATCATAGTAAAAGATAAATAACATCTTAGAAAATATCCCTAAGATCATCTTCGCTCTACCAATCTCTCGTATACCCATCCACATCACATTAAATATTGACAAAATAAAAATGTAAAATGGCGGACGACGTGCCCGTTACCGGTAGCCGCCAAGGAGCCATTCCATTTTGGAATTTAGCCCGCCAATAAATATCTTATAGAGTTACAATGAGGGATAAACGCTAGGGATCAGTCGCCACTTCCAACGATCTGTGTCCGAATATGGACACGAGTATTTTTGGGGTTAGTTCGTGTAATAATTTATTGACAGTACTTTAGGGTAGTAGAATCTATTAGGAGGTAAAATATGTGGAATTAATGATGGAATAAATATTTGATAGAGCTTTGAATAAATGTATAAGAATACATTAAATGTCCACACGCACTACTTGGTAACCAATATAAATGAAATTAACCTATTGCTGACTCATTAATGGTTAAAGGCTACTAGGCGTTTACAACGAAAGCTAGGCATGAGTCTACGAGACTACAAGCCCTTATAAACTGTTCAATAACTATAGTACAGACATGCAAAATGTCCTAATGATTTCGCTATTATTAGTGACTAGCTGACCGGCGCAACTTCGTTTGCGTTACATAAGCGTTAAAAATTTCCCCGTTTTTGTAACATTTTTCACTGGTACTCTGCTCCTATTGGTAGTAGCGTGATGATATATAGCCTATAACCTTCTTCGATAAATGGACTATCTAACACTGAAAGAATTTTTCAAATCGGACCAGTAGATCCTGAGATTAGCGCGTTCAAACAAACAAACAAACAAACTCTTCAGCTTTATAATATTAGTATAGATTAGTATAGATGGTCGTTATTTGCAACATGCGTAATTTCAAATACATGTACTAAAAAATATACTAAGTAAAGATTTTTTTAACAAATCCTTTTCGTTTCTGTTACCTTGAATCTAACCACATTTTTCTTCTAACTTCTACATCTTAAAATTTTACTATATTAATGAAACTACGTTTATTTCAAAAGTAAATTCTAATACATAAAGAACCCATTTTCCTTTCACGTAATAATCTTAACCCTACCACTACTCACAGTGTGACACGTTTGAAAAATGATAGTCGAAAAAATCCATAGAGATTCAAACAAAACTAGTTGTTGTGAAACCTTAACAATTTAAGAACTTCTTACAGAAAGTTTTGGACTATTTTATTTAGTTCAATAACTTTTATACATGACAAAAAAAAGTAAGTAACTATGTAGGTAACTATGTATACATACTTTTTGTATAGAAAACATGGTTGTGAGTGTTTAAGAAATTAATAAAATTGTTTCCAAGTTGTTAAAATGTTGGGACTTGGATTCGTGATCGTAAAAAAAAAATAGTAAAGGCAACAAGGTATTTATTATAGTTTAAAATATGTGCTAAATAGCTAGTTTTCAACTCGTTTCATAATTTTATCTTTTATGCTATGATATACGTACCTTAGACTAACCCGTATTACGACCTAACCCTATACATAACAAAATAAATTGAAATGATAAACATCCAGGTTTACTCTACATGTTACAGAAAACAGTTTTTTTAGAACAGACACTCATTAGCAAAAATAGCATCTCATTTTAAAACTGCATTTTATGAAAGTATGAAGAAACAAGCGTCACATTATTGAAATATACGTATCGGTTCCATGGTGTAACGGTTAGCACTCTGGACTCTGAATCCAGCGATCCGAGTTCAAATCTCGGTGGAACCTGATCTTTTGTTTTAAAGTATACTTTAGATAAAACTTTAAATTTAATAATTAAGGGTATAAAAAGTAAGAAAGGCTATCGAATTGGACTCTATATATACTTAGTACCGGATTTTTTATCTCGACCAATATTTTGTTAAAACGACTTAAATTAGCTTATCTTTAAAACAAAGGTTACATTTACTTCACCGTAGTTTTTTTTTCAAACATAAACTATTACATTCAATTATTCTGACTTATTACGTGAAAAACTATTGCTTTTTTAAGTTTTTCTATAGTAGAGGCGTATTAAACTCGTCTAACGCCTGCAAGTCTTTACCAAAAAAACTACTTTTACCTTTAAATAAAAAGCTCTTTTAATTACCTCTAAGCTCAATATTTTCATTTAAAACGATTTAAACCAAGTAAATACTCTACCAACAGTTAAATTCACTATAACATTACACATACACATCTCCACACAAAAAATAACGTGTTAAAAATTCACACATTCATTTTTGCCGTCGAATCTAGGTCACGATTGTTAGATCAAAGTTCATACAGTGAAAGTGCGTCGAATGTAATTCTCTATTTTAGCTTCTCTCTCATCGGTTCCATGGTGTAATGGTTAGCACTCTGGACTCTGAATCCAGCGATCCGAGTTCAAATCTCGGTGGAACCTGATCTTTTGCTATTCGGGAATTGTTAGGCGCTTTTTTTACTAAAAAGTTTTTTGTAAATTTCGTGTATGTTGTTCTATTTATTCGATTTTAATTTTATTGTTTTGGTTAGTTGTTATATTTTTGTACGTTTTTATCGAAATTATCTTTGTTTATTGACCCTGCTAAAGTATGTTATGCCTATCAACTAAATATATTGCTAGCCAGATAACTTCTTGATAAATACAAATGCTTATATTTAAAAACAATTACAATAATTTAGACATAATTGTCGGGTCAAATTAAATTCAAACATAGTACCTATAGCAGTGAAAGGGTTAATTCGACAAAAAAATTAACTAGGTTCTTGTTTTACTTTTTTCCTTGAATTTTCAACTGTTTTTGTTATAGTGTCAGATAAATGTTTAGTAAATAAAAAGCTATCGAATTCATATCTTTGCAATTATGCACAATGTCGTCATAATTCACTACTTACGTGTTATTTTTCTTCTATTTAGTTGAAATAGTCACGTGTGATTAAATATGATGATGATGCAGAGCAAAGTTCATGACAACTAAAATAATATGTTGATAATGTTATTTATACTTAAGTAGCATTTGCGATAGAAATACAGATTGTACATATTATTTTAAATTGCTTATTTCTCGTTTCATTTTTCATTCTGAATTTTGCATGCTTTCGTTCATTATACTATACCTAGTTATTTTGCAAAATCCATGTTAAATAATAAAGCTTTCTATTAACCCAAAATTACAAACTCTCATAAATTCATTATTTTTTCAAAACATCTCATATATTTTGAAAAAACAATGAATGATTCCGAATTTGATATAGGGTTGAATTTTCTGATACAATATATTACTTAAGTGTGTTAACAATCTAAATAAATTATGGCATTCCGCCACAAAATCCAAAAATCCAAAATCAAAAAAAGGGTGGAGCTCACCATATCAATTTAAATGTTAAACCAGCGATATAAAACCCTTGCTAATTACCATATATTTAGTCATATCGTCGGCCTCACCTTCGAATTAACTGATTGCTTTAATTAAAAACGAACTCTTTACTCTACCTACCTCTGGGACTTGGTATAGAGCGTAAGCATGCGGATTAAAAATCTATTTAGGGTCGGCTGTACCGCACAGGTGGAAGGCTTAGGGTTAACTATAACTTTGACAATAGATTTGAAAATAACGAATGCAATATAGACATTTTTGATTTTAGATGACTATTATTTTGATAATTATTAGGCTTCTTTTAGGATACAAACTATTGAAATTTCCCGTTAACTCGAGTTGAAATATCCTTTCTCTTTATTTAATAATGTCATCAGGAATAATAATAACCAGCAAAGGCATAATAAGGGAAACTTAATGAGCTATAAATGTACGACTAACCTCACCATGAGGGATTATAAGATTGTGTCAATTTCTTCTTCAACGAATTGCAATCGCTGAAGGTTTGCATACCTCTTATCAGCATATCTCACTCGTTTTTCCTCTCAAGGTAAGAAGGTACACTTTAAAATGTAAAACCTATATCACCAATTTAATTTACTGCAATTAGATGTAAACTTAATAGGTAGTATCCTCCAAAATTATTTACAAAATTAATATTTCAGGAACCAAACGTTTAAGGTGCCAGCCCTAACTAGTTAACCCTTCCGATTACGAGTGATGTTTATCACTGGACACTCACGCGCAGGCCGCATTACCAGTGAATTATTATTTCTGATTAATAAATTGTGTGTCCCTCGAGACGCGGCGAGGACTCCGTCACGCCTTACAACTTGTCACGATAGGGTTGCTAGTTAATGGAAATAGGAACATTTAGTTTTGTTAGCAATATTAGAAGTAATTTGTGGTAAGGTTTGGACATATTACAAATAGACACTATTGACAGGCGATTGTTTGAATATAGTGTATCAATAAATTATGAGAATTTTCGGATATTTTAGATCAACAAAAAGGGTATTAATTAAGATAAAGTTTATATTGAAGAAAAACTAAAACAAACACTCCAAAATTAACAAAAAATATTCAAATTATAAGTAGATTGTGGTCAAGTGTTTGATCCCTTGTTAGTAGGGAGTTGTTAAGTTTTTCGATAAGGAAGTTCTTAGAGGAAGAACCCATAGTAGAATTAGAACGCTCACTCAGTTATTACAAAAAATTGTATCTATAACATAATAAAATGTATGGTTTCTTCTCTATATTGTTCACAATAACTACCATTATGTTGATAGAGTTCGCTGTTAAGGAAAATACAAGGCAAAATATAAGTTCCTCAGAATTATTTCCCAATAAAACCCCAACACATTTAAAACTGGCAACTCTGAAGCCGTCACGCCGTCACACCGTCAATTACATTATTTGATGCTTTTTCATTAAAGTAAAACGATGCCCATGAGGCCGTGGGCGGGACTAGGTTACTTGGGTGTGATCGACGCCCGAAATAATCTGGGGACTTATTTATACGAATTATGGCATACTTAGTACTACTGATGGGTTTTGTAAAGGTCGATTTTGTGAAAAAAAAAATTTGCTAAAAAATCCCTTCCCCCTAAAAAATCCCCTGGATAGTCCCTTTCCCTATTTTAATTGAGTTTTTTACTGTTTATTAAATTGTTTTTTGCATTTCAATTCAAGGCAAATAACGTTTAGGTAAATGAAGCATGATTTTTTTTTTGTTTAGTCGAAGAACGTGACTGAAAATGTTTTTTTGAAAACAATAAAACAAATGAAATTAGCTTAAAATATCAAACTTTTTCTTTCAATTCAATTTCCAAAGCATGCCGCAGTAAAATAATCATTAAATGAATAACAAAAAGACATACCAGGTTCCACCGAGATTTGAACTCGGATCGCTGGATTCAAAGTCCAGAGTGCTAACCATTACACCATGGAACCGAATTGGATGAGAACAGTATGTCGAAATTGTCGTTCACATTGCATAGATAGTAGTCTTACCACCTAGTTATCTCGCTGATATAATTTTTGCATATAATTATAAGATTATCAGTAGAAATTAATTACGCATTTCTGTATGAACATTGAGCAATAACTTTAAATGGTTTGTTTGTTACTTTGTGGCTACGTTTATTTTTATTATATCGGGGATCCCGTTATAAAATTTGCCGCTTTACAATATTTGCGAACTCATTTAAGGAAGGAAGAGCTGAATCTTAACCGTTAAAATTATTATTATTAGTGTGTTTATAGAGCGTCACTTAACTAAAAAGGAAGAACATGAAATCTGAAAAACTGTGTAATCAATGACGTTTTACCATATTTGCAAAATAAAAATAATTTTTATCAGTAACTTCAAGTAAAACCAGCATAGAGACTTTTTTTTTTGTTTATATAGTTGTGCTAGGAGGCAGCAAAGTACCAATATTTTTTTGGCTCCCCGACTATAAGGGAGCCTCATCCTGGGACTTATTCTAATGGTGGATCCCTTTGTAGGTACCTAATGTAAAGCGATACACCGCGAGCATTCCTGAAGGGAAAAAAGGCGTTTTAAGTGATCAAAATGTTTGTTTATCATGCTTTTTAGCAAGAGGCGTAACTTGCATTCTCCTTCATCAGTACAAAGTTGCTTATAAGTATGAAAAGACACGTAATTTCCCAAAAATAAAATCCGGTTACTAAGGCCATAGGTTTAAGATCAGCCTAAATCCCAATATCCGGTTCTTGCAAAACAACAACGTATGACCAATATTGTGTTGTCTTACAAAAGGCTCTGGCTGACGTCACAGTTAGCTGGTAGTTTTGAACAGGTGACAATAGTCACAAATGTGTTGGCACGTGCCAATGATGAGGTATTTATGTAAATGTGAAGTAAAACTTATGTGTTGTGATTTTGTTAATGTTGGGCAATTTGGGTCGAATATTTTTTTTGGTAACATTATCGTTTTTTCTTAGAATATTTATGAAACGTTTTTATTTCAAGTCTACTCTTATTGGAAAGAGGCGTGACTATGTAAAGGTCAAATAAGAAGTGAAAAAAACTTAACCCAAAAAGCAAAGCTCTCTATTGGTTGCGTTTTAGCGATCCAATAGAAATACAGCACATTTTTCAAAAGTTTTGCAAGCTTCAAAAGAGGATTTAGTTCAGGATGTGGTTTTTACCTCGTGAGTATGTTTTGTGGTCAGTAGGGTACTAGGGTCGCTCTTCTGTGGTTAATGACCTTGCGTCATTGAGAATGGATTATGTTCTTTTTTCATGACGATACGCAAATGGCTTGTTTTAGTTTTGTTTAAAATTAGGTATAAGGTTATTCATAATTTAAAGTAATTATAGGTACTTCATGCTTATATGAAGAAGGTTTTTTGCTATTTAATGTATACAATTTTGAATTTTAACGGATTTACGAACATTATTATGTACCTGCACGCTTTGAAAAAAATGTCTTACTATTATCGCCCATTTTGTATCAACGAATAGATTTTTTTCAGGTAATTTTTAGTATAACGTGTTCAAAAAAAATACGCATTTTATCGCAAAATTATATTCATGTGTACAGTCGAACAGATAATAATAGGTTTTCTTCAGAAACACGTGAAAATCTTATGTTCAGTGACTGATTTTAAATGCTGAGTGATGGAGTAAATGTGATCTGATAAACTAAAGATGGAACATATTTTTCTGAGAAACTGATAATCGACTGTCATTCACAGTCTGATCAGAATCACATGATAACTGTCAAAATTATTCATTCTTTTCGGAACATTATTTTTTAAAGAATATGTATTTAGAAGAATAATAGTGTATTATGATAAGGAAAATCTGTGTGAGACAATTTTTTTTCATTGAATTAAATTATCTGATGGTTGGAATAATCTTAATATTGAACCGGATTCACTTTTTGCAGGTTCTGATTAAATCCGGGAAATTAAATTCGGCTTGAAACTTCGCCCGCGTGGTTGTTTTGACAGAACTCTTTGATTATTTCTTCTTTATTACAAAAATATCTTACATTATAATCTGATGTCTATTAAGTAGAAGTTTTTCAGTAAAAAAATGGATTAGTATTTTTTGTTTCTGATATTTTTCTCTACATAATATTGTTAACTTTTGTTCCTTTGAAGAGACAGCGCACATTACAATGTTTAAAATCAGTCAGTTACTTGTAGAACATAATATATAAAACTTTTTTTCATTGCCAACAAAATAAAAAAAAAATTAAATACAAATAGTTGAATAAAGACCGGTGGCTAATTTCGTACGTTGTTTTCATCGGTTCCATGGTGTAACGGTTAGCACTCTGGACTCTGAATCCAGCGATCCGAGTTCAAATCTCGGTGGAACCTGATCTTTTGGTAAATTATTAACACAAACAAAATTTGTTTTAATTCTGTAGTTTATTATTTCAGTGAATGTAATTCAAAAATGTATCAGATTTTTTTTCTAGAATTTTTTTGGACAGATTAATTGTGTTGAATCACAATAATTACGAGCTTTGTTTAAGAAAATACACAAAAAATAAGAAGTTACCTGGTAATTTATATTTAAAAAAAAAAAATACCATTTTACAAATTTATCGATTTGAACTTTATGGTTAAGATAAAAACTTGAATAGATAATCAATATTTTATTTTCGTTTAGCAATAAAAATCCGTAGATACACCATTTATTTTAAATTTACTAGGAAACCTTTTAAATTCCTAAATGTCTTACATTTGCACACGCATTCAGAACAAAATGGATTACAAAGTAATGATCTATCATCCAAACAATGCGATTGAATCATTCAGTTATCAGTTACAACTGATAAATGACATTCATATGCCAAATGGACAATTTTGTATCGACCCAGACGTACAGTCGGCTGCATAAATTCCCTCCTTATTGTCACCGCTGCTATATTATATCGCGCGGCTTCACTTGCTTGTAATGACTTTGGAACGAACAATAGCCTATCTTCAACTTCAGACACTCCTTGCTATTCCTTCTCAGTATCTCTCTCCCAAACTATCCAATGAAATCTTTCTGAATTTCATCAAAAATCAGGTCAACAGTTTAGCCTTGAAAGTGTCACAGACTGACCTTCTGACACTCTCATTTGTATTAATATTATGTAGCATCCAATTAATTAGTATGAAATTATTATTTATTGCACCAAGATCTCCCTTTGATTTTTCATGCCCGTCATCTAGCGTCTAAATTCCTTAAATATCTATATAAAATTTCGCGACAGTTACGCATAGTTGGAGTCGCGCCAGCAAATAATATTATCTAAGAATCATTCTATGACCTGTACTATATTCTCAAGAAACGATTTATATAGTATTCAAAGAAAATACTGAATAAGTATATTTGTATATCATCTTCTCTTCTAAGATTTCTTTCTTTAATTCTATTAGTGATTAAAATAGACTATTTCCTTACTACTTTTTTTTCTTCCCAACTATGTGTCACTTGGCTATGAGTTCAGAGCTAAATTTAACTAAATATAAAATGGTCTCATTTTCTCTAAATGCTAACTAAGACAATAATATGTTTATACATATATGTTACTCTAGGAAAGTAACTAAGCAGATCAACAATAAGGAGTGGTCAAAGATATCTAAAAAGCGACTGATCGAGATTCATCATAGTAAGACTGTGGCTAAACTTGACCACTAATATAATGAGATATATGTTGTCTCATTTACAGTTAGGTGCTATATAAAAAAAAAACTATTTATGGGTTACTAATATCATAGTTAAAAGAGCAGTGATAGCCGAGTGGTATAATTTGGTACCTCTCACGCAAGTGCTTGCAGGTTCGAATTCGAGGCAGCACACCAATGGCTTTTCGAGGTTATGTGTGTAAGAAATAATGATCACTTGTTCCTACGGTGAAGGAAAACCTCGTGATGCAACCCTGCATACCTAAGAGTTCCTTAGAACAGTTCTTGAAGGTATGCGAAGTCCCCAACCCGCACATGGCCAGCGTGATAAACTCAAGGCCTAACCCCTCGCCTTTGCCCAGTGGGACATTAATGGGTTAAATTTATTTATAATATCATAGCTAAGCTTAGCCCGTGGAACTGAAGTTTTAGTTAAGAAGCTTATCAAACCCTATAGTGGAAGGAAATAGCAGAATAACCAAAAGAAAACAGAACGATGTACTTGCGTGTGCCTTTGGCTCACGTATACACTGTCACTTCTCTATGGCGTCATGGTTCAAAATACAGCAACGCATCACAACGATGACGATATTCGTGATGCAATGATTAAGACGTGAGCCACGTCACTACTCATACGTTTTATACCTACCTTGGTTAATTCCCAGTAAAGTAAATAAATAAATTTAACCCATTAATGTCCCACTGCTGGGCAAGGGTCTCCTCTCGTAATGAGGGAGGGGTTAGGCCTTGAGTCCACCACGCTGGCCAAGTGCGGGTTTAGGACTTAATTCCCAGTGCGAAGAAAATATTAGTGAACGCGTTTTCAGTAGGATTAGTTAGTATAAGTAAGGTCTTGATATAGTTTTTGTTTGGTTTCTTATCTATTGTAGTAATGAGCTCTATTGCTCATTATGTAGAATAGGAAGTATGTTTGACGTATTTTGCGGATTGTCTTTTTGAGCCATACCTTTAATGTTCTTATCCTCTCGAGCGCCCAACGTCAAAATTCAAATATACCGTTAAGCGTCCAGGCCAAAAATGGCGCGCGAAATTGAATTGGCGGTTGGCGTTTAAGCGCCGATTCCGTCATATTTTCATACTAACACCCTAGTCATACCTTATATATTTGAAATCTACATAAAATTTGCTATATATTAAAAAAATAAACCACAAATAATATTTGATAGTGGTGGTACAATAGTCGGTTTAATCTGAATATTGTGTGCTTTAGGCATGTGTTTGAAGAAAGTCTAAAAAATATTTTTAGGCATAAAAAATAATATGACGGAAGGTCTTATCGTGTAGTTAATGAATAATGACATTAAAATCCAACTGTAAAATATACTCAAATCTTTAAAATTAGTTAAAAAAAGTATTTACAATATTGGTCATAAAGGAACATGTCGTTGGGTCAGATGTTGTTTAAGGTGCTCTCTGGCCTATATCAACCACTTATTCAAGTGTGTGCATTAGATCGTCATCTCGTTTCATCAGCTTCAATGTCAAATATGTTTGAAAGGGATAAACATAGTTTTAGCATTTAATTACTACGTTTTTTTAATGTAAGATCGTTTTGCCGTACCACGGTGGCGGGGCGCTTGACGGGGGTAGCACATTCAACCGTGACACGGTGGCCGGGCGCTTGAGAGGTTATTCAGCCTTTGTAATTTGGTACTGTGATTGCTGAATTAGCATAAAAAAGAAACTTTTTCGATTCTTACACAAACGAAAACGAGTCTGGTTGTTATTTGATTCCTTTTCTAATTTTGTGAAATCTCTCTTGACCTACATTTTTAAATAAAAAGTGAATGAATGTATAACGTTTAAAAAGGATTTTAAATATCTATTTAAAAACGACTTGATGAAAGTATTTTGTATAAGGCATAAGACAAACGAGTATAATCTAATATATAAAATTCTCGCGTCACAGTTTTCGTTACCGTACTCCTCCGAAACGGCTTAAAAAAAATTCATGAGAATCGGTCTCATGAAATTTCGTGAGCATATTGAGTAGGTCTGAGAATTGGCCAACATCTATTTTTCATACACCTAAGTGACACAATTTTTTTTTATATGGGAAAGCAATGTTTGCCGGGTCAGCTAGTGTTATATAAGAATAATAAGGTAAATTAGTAAGGGCTTGTATCATCTGTTTTGCCACAATTTAATTTTTTTTCCCAAAAAAAATGAAAACAATAGCCAGTTAACAACTTTATCATTCCGACTGTACGGGGTAGTTACGGGTTATCGTGTGTGTCCGAGTGGTTTTATACCCATTTACCTAATAACCACCGTAACAAGTGCTGTACGGTGACCAATTCACAACAAAACATGGGAATTTCCACACTTGAGTTATTTTTTGAAAACTTATCTTCAAGGAAAGTTCGGGAATTTACTTCGCATAGGATATTCCTGGACTGTTTTATAGGTAATTGATAAGAATATTTGACAATGTATACTACTAATATTTTATAGACGATAACTGGCTTGTACAAAATATATTACGACTGCCTAACGGACCTCTACAACCCAGTTACCTGGGTTATAACAGGATACCCTTTGGTAAAATAGGTTGTCAGACTTCCTAGCTTGTGACTACAATTAACGATTGTTAAAGATTTTAAAAATGACAGACGTGACCCACAGTTGACGTGCCTTCCGAAACATGGAGGAATTCGGAATATATGAAATGGTCACATTGGTCACCCATCCACAGAACAAGCGTAGCTTAAAAGTTGTAAACGAATTATAGCCAGGTATATACTCGTATACTTACTTTAAAATCCTTATTCCGGGTTGATTTTTAGGTATTATTATTATATAATATTATTATAATGTAACAAGGTGCAATCATTGCATATAATTTTTTCATAATGATATCCTCAAGATATGAATCTCTTTAAATTAGTTATTTGATTAATCGGTTATTCATTTGGCCGATATGATAAATCAATTTCATATTGGTTGCATTAAATTGCATAATTTGATAATACGGCAAGTCTTGCATGGTACGTGAAAATTTTCTTCCACTAATCGTTTTAGAATAAATACGGATTTAACTTTTTGAAATTGTTTCCTTTACATGAATTTACTTAAAATATCGTATTTTACAGTAAAAGCAATGTTAAAAAAAATCCAAACCGTCTTCGTTCTACGACGATGACGAAATTTTTGGTGAAAAATTTAAATTGCACAAACCTTAACAATAATAGGTACCTAACTACCTACCTACTATTAATTTTCCTCAGTGAATTACAAGCTGACTCAATCTAGTCTTACTCTATCTGAATAAACTTAACTATATTTTCGGATATAACAGGCTTGATATTATGTATGAAACTATTCATACAATTCCATAGTATCAATAACCTTAAAAAATTAAAAGTCAATGTCACTGCTACCTGATAACACTCAAATTAAGATAAGATAAACTACCAACTTAATTAAAACACCTCACACATCCATTGCTACTTTTGAACAACTTTACAACTAATGCCCCGAACAAAATACGCAATGTATATCTTACATAGCGGAATGTGTGTATTACAGTAGTGTCAATAAGTACACTCAATGTAACATTCTGAGAATATTTTTGTTTGAACTATTACGCATAATGTGGTGTGACAAAATACCGATGAAATGAGCTATTTTAGATCATGTGCTTGCATTCTTAGGATGCTTGAGATTATAGGAACATACAAACATAATATCACACCTGTTATACCCAAAAGTGAATTCACCCACATTTCACCGCCTGTTATATAATAGTATTAGAAAGTATAGCCAAGGTGTATGAAGTAAAATTGTAGTACGAGCGAACCTTATGTTATTTAACGAGCAAGTTACTGAACTTTAGGCTAATACTGAGAAATAGTCTATTTCTAAATTAGGAAAGACCAAAATTACTATTAAAAAGACGAAAATCAGACCTAAGCCTCATGATCAACAGTTGTTTATACCAACGGCCTCACAACGGCAGTCAAATTATAGGAAAAGTCAAGAAAAATAATTCCCTACGAGGAAAGGTTAGGAACTTTTAGTTTCAAAATACGAGTAATAAATCTAATAATTGGTCTATCAACGCATGTTTTAGAACATTTTTCCCCAGTAATTAATCTCATAAAGAGGTTTTACCACCCGGATTCTATTGCTAAAACTATAAAAAGTTTAAACAAATATTAAATTCGTTCTTTGCGGAAAAAATATAGTAAACATAAAGTTAAAATAGTTTTTTTGTATTATTCCTAATTAAAAATGACATCAGTTTGTTATCAATATAGAAATAGCATTAGGATAAGTCAGATTATTAGACAGCAACATTTTTAATGACTTTTCATGTAATGTTGTAACAAAACTATAACTGCAAAACATTACACCACGTAAATAATAATTGATTCGGTGAACCGATGATCGAAACTAAGAAGAACAATAAAAAAATATACTGGTAAACAAATATTGGACAGCGTGGTAGAGGCGTAACTGCTCCTTCGTTCGAGAGGAGACACATACCCAACATTGTGATAGTCACATTGATAAGATCTTTGTTTTTAATCATCTTCCGAACTTCAATTCCGACAGCACGAACTACATCTTCAAACTTCCATTTCTCAAATGATCCTAGCCAGGCTTACCATATGTCTCAGTGAACGTCAAATTGACGATCATTATTAAATACATTGCTGTTTTGATGTAACGTGTTACACATTATAATTAAAGGGAGAAAACAATGTACAGCATTGTGGCTTTCAAAAGTGGTCAACTGATTTAAGTTAGGTTAGGTTTGCCCCCCTGTTTGGTAATTTCTTCTAAAATCTATTTCCGTGTGTTCCAATAAACACGATCTTAATCAGCCAGTATTATAATGAAAGAAAACAAAGAATCTACAATAAAAAGCCATTGAATGCACTTCCCGTGGATGTGGCTTATAAGGTTTGTAATACGTGACTTGAATGAAATACCATGTCCGTTCAAGTATATTGACACCGGCGGTAATTAGAGCGGTGGTTTTTATACATTTTTGTTTCATTAATAAGTTCATCAACTCTATGTTAGTGAAGACTTCTATATTAAGGGCTTTTATAGCATGAAATTTTATACAATGGGTCATCTGGTAGCTGTTTGCTGTCTGCAGAAACTAGTCTGCATGAAACAAAGATATAGTATCGCCAAAAGACCTACGCAGTTCGCCAATTTGAGCCAGGACCCAATTTTGTTTGTCAATACGATAGATCAAAATAGAATAGATAAAACCTAATCTAACCTTCCTTTTAAAAAACCTTAGGTAAACTGACGGCCAAACGCTTCATCGAAATAGTGACACAAAAACACACTTTCTAACAAATACCTACATATAAACATACCATTTTATTCAGAACTTGGTTCCAATTACTCAATAGGTAGTAATAAAAATCCCCTAGAAAGAGGTGAAGGCTAAGATAAGGTAAAACCTCCATTTTAAATGACCATCGGATATCCGGAACACAAGGTACTGTAATATCGTCATATAAAAATACTTAAGAACGTTTAATGTTATGAAACTCGTTCACATAACATTTGCCGGTGTCCGTCAAAATGGCGGGTGGAAAGTCATGAAATCGAATGAAACGTGCTCTATTATTTTGTAGTGTTTTGGTAGTATTTAGTAGCTAAGCAAAAATATTTAGTAGTATTACCAATACGATATGAAACGAAAAACAAAATCCGCCGCCAAGCTGATGTCTGGTTGGCGGGTGGTAATTGAACGGCGTGAAATGCTTTACATTTTTATATGTCAGAATTTAGTAGTCTATTGGTAGGTAAATAAAATAACATTAATCTTATCTACGTGCTAATAGTTTACAAATTAAAGGCATCACACACACTACATCGAGTACGCCTACGCATATTATCACAGCAATGTTACTTACGAGTGTCATTGTTATTAGTCTGGAGGAGTATTTTTTATAATTTATGTTACCGTTGTTTTACACTAATAAAAAACGAATACATTAAATTATATAATAATGTTAAATAAAAAAAATAGTACCTACATTGAATGAACGAGCTTTAAATTTGAAATCTCTTATAAACCTGTTAAGTAAACATTGCTGTGATAATATGCGTAGGCGTACTCGATGTAGTGTGTGTGATGCCTTTAATTTGTAAACTATTAGCACGTAGATAAGATTAATGTTATTTTATTTACCTACCAATAGACTACTAAAATCTGACATATAAAAATGTAAAGCATTTCACGCCGTTCAATTACCACCCGCCAACCAGACATCAGCTTGGCGGCGGATTTTGTTTTTCGTTTCATATCGTATTGGTAATACTACTAAATATTTTTGCTTAGCTACTAAATACTACCAAAACACTACAAAATAATAGAGCACGTTTCATTCGATTTCATGACTTTCCACCCGCCATTTTGACGGACACCATTTGCCGGTGGTTGTGACGTCAATGGTATGAAGGAAGGGGTTTCATCGGCAAAGTTCCGAAAAACTAATCGCCCCACTTATCCTTATTAGCAAGTTTTATCAAATCTATACTAATATTGTAAAGCTGAAGAGTTTGTTTGTTTGATTGTTTGTTTGAACGCGCTAATCTCAGGAACTACTGGTCCAATTTGAAAATTTTTTTCAGTGTTAGGTAGCCCATTTATCGAGGAAGGCTAGGGGCCATATATCATCACGCTACGACCAATAGGAGCAGAGTAACAGTAAAAAAATGTTACAAAATCGGGGAAAAATTTCACCCATTCTCTCTTATGTTGTGAGGCAAGCGAAGTTGCGCGGGTCAGCTAGTACTATATTATATATTCGTAATAGTTGCTAGGAATGAAAACAGTCGGCATGGATAATAATATTATAACGTAACGGGTCTTAATCGCGATTGAAATCAGTTACAGTTTAAAATCGTTAGCCGGCATGGATCTAGAAATAAGGGTCTGTCTGTTTTCGGGTATGTAGTCAACTTTTGCAACGTTAAATTGGCGTAGCATAGAAAAAAAGACGTTTATACTCGTACCTTGTAATGCGTAGAATCCGGCCGTGAATGATGATTATAGATGCCAAACTACATCTTAATGAGTACAGCCGTTTAATTGTTATTGAAAAATAAATAGACTGAGTAATAAAGTTCATTCCTACTTTATATTATTGATATAGACTTGGTTGAATACAATCCTAAGAATGAAATACCGGGAACGGGTATTGTAAACGCAAACTAAAGTTATTCAAGTTAAATTATGTAAGCAATCACGGGACTTACCCGTGGTGAAAGGTGTAAACTTGAAAGTTGATGGGTAACATGCAATTTTGGTAATACGTGACAACATTCTTTGAGAAATTGATGATACAAGAAAAAACAGCAAAAGCCTTGTGAAGAATGTTGCTACCGACTGTAAAAATAACAGTGAATGAGGTTTTTTGATAATAAAGACGTTTTAATAAATACAATTAGTTTTGTTGTTACTTTAATTAAGCACATGCGTAATAACTATATAATTAACTCGTAAAATTACATAAGTTTAAAAAATTACTTGTGTAAGCATTGTTTAAATATATTTTGGTAAAATAATTTTACAGGAAAACATTTGATGTAAAGAAATTATTTAATTGTAGTGTTAATTCTCGCAAAAAATAAAAGGTTTCTTTGTTAGCAGGCTATCAACAAAAATATTATAAGTATTATATACCTGTAACTCTATACATATCATGTTCTAACATTAGATTATCAAATATTTATAATCTGATCAGGCCTAAAAACACCGATCATCACACGACTAGTATTTTTTATTTACAGTTACAATCACTCACTGGCATACTAAACAGTTAACCGGATCTTTGTCTATTTCAAAACAAAACCTTGGTTCAACTATTACTATACTATCTATTTGTTCAGGGGATTCCCTACAAATAATATCCTAGTGTGTTTGTGTATTTTGTAACAAAAACATCAATGTGAAAATAAAGCCAAGTTGTATGAGACTTCAAATTTAAATAAGTACAACTTATTTTAAAATTATTTTCGAGACTGTTCAAGTACATAAGAAAGAAACTTTCATTCTGATTACAAAATATACTTAATTCAAATACCAATATTATTTTATAAACTAAAGTTATTAAGTACTGACTCGATGTGTTTATAAATATTTTTCGGCAAGAAGATTCAATGTTAATGCAATACCCAAATAAGATCAATAAGAAAGTAATTTAGGAGGTTGAAGGATGATGAAAAGTCGAGTAAAATATGTAATAACAAAAGTGTTTTATTCATTGGTGGCGTTAGTCATGATGTCAAACTTGGCTGACACACTACCGCGTGCCCTATCTAATAGGAGTAGTGATTGAACGCTAATCACTTACACACGCGACGTTTGTTGGTACTGTATGTACAATGATGACTTCTTGTTACAAATAGTAAATAATTCATTGACTAGTCATTGTTTGTTTACTCTGGTCTTTTTTCGTAATACAGTACCATATAATGTTACATAATTATGTGGTACATGTGTCTTTGAAATATCATTGCTTTTCTAAAAGAAAAAGAAGAGAAAAGTAGGCCTTATGGCGCGGCATAAGCGCGACTGTGTATTTTCTACCTAAAACCTCATAACAATTAAATGCAATCATGCTGGTTAGTAATTAAAAATTATAACTAATCGGTAAGTCGAAACACATATTTAAAAATCAAAAATCTTGGATCCGCTATAATTATCCATACTAATATTATAAATGCGAAAGTAACTCTGTCTGTCTGTCTGTCTGTCTGTCTGCTACTCAATCACGCCTAAACTACTGAACCAATTTGCATGAAATTTGGTATGGAGATATTTTGATACCCGAGAAAGGACATAGGCTACTTTTTTCCCCGGGAAAATGACGTATTTCCCGGGAAAATTCAGGTGGCGAACGAAGTCGCGAATATTCAATATTATAATGACACTGAATTAACAAAATTCCGTTGTCATGGCAACTGTTTTAATGGCGGATATGTCTTAGCACGATTTCGTTATATTAAGAGATATAAATAATTTTGAGAATAATTTTCGTGAAAAAAAAGACTTATTTTATACTAGCTGACCCGCGCAACTTCGCTTGCGTCACATAAGAGAGAATGGGTCAGAATATTCCATGTTTTTGTAACACTTTTTACTGTTACCTACTCTGCTCCTATTGGTCGTAGTGTGATGATATAAAATATGCTGCTTTTTTTATTAACTCCATTCTAGACTCCATTTAATAAGATTACTTATATTGGGAATCTATTGAGCTTTTACTTAAGGCTCTCTGTTGCCATCGTTATTCAATACTCTAAAGTATTTCAAATAAATATACTCGTCCAATGACTTCAAATCATCAAGTCATTGATATATGAGTCATTGTTTGTTTACATTGAGACTACTCGTGCGAGGAGTTTTATGACAATACATGGTATAAAAATATTTGCCTACATTTAGTAGTACTCAAGGAAAACATCGTAAGGAAATCTTATATGCCTGAGAACTCATTAAACAGTGCTTTAAACTTACGTCCAAACTTACTTCAGGTTACGTTTAAGCATACGTCTCTCGCCCTAAAAAGCCGGTGGAACATGGGTTTTTGGTTTTCGCCAGTGTATAGAACTGAATTAGTTGAAAAGTATGTGAAATTATTAATTTGGTCAATGACCAACACGTTGGTCAACGGTTTACTTCAACATGACACAATTATAAATCTCTTCCAGTTCAATATACCTCTATTTAAATTTTATTAATAGGTTTCCTGGAAAATCGGCTTACTGTCACATCTATACCAATATTATAAAGCTGAAGAGTTTGTTTGTTTGTTTGTTTGTTTGTTTGAACGCGCTAATCTCGGGAACTACTGATCCGATTTGACAAAATCTTTCAGTGTTAGATAGCCCATTTATCGAGGAAGGCTATAGGCTATATATCATCACGCTAAGACCAATAGGAGCAGAGTACCAGTGAAAAATGTTACAAAAACGGGGATAATTATGATTCTCTTATGTGACGCAAGCGAAGTTGCGCGGGTCAGCTAGTTAATAATATTAGTAAAGATATACACATAAAAAATAGGCCAATAATTTTGGCATGCCCCCAATGATTAGTTCGTAAAATCCAGTTATTATCTACAACAGTCAAAATTCTAAGAAGATATTAGAGTATACATAAAAACTGATACAAGACGCCTTTCCCATGAAATCCCTTCAGGGTTTTCCCACTGAAAATTCTCATTAAAAACTCGAGTTGGAGCAAAGCCAAGTAAAAAAAATTGGCACGCCGTCTATAATTTATTACGCGACAAAATCTCTTGGTAATTTTTTTACTACATCTTTCAGGAAAACACATCAAATGTTTATGTCCCGAATATAAAAATTACCAAGAATCCATTCAAAAGGCCCAAAATATTATCATATTTCGTGATAAGCGCCAAAAATTGGCACGGTGTCTATACGGTCTTTCCCAGATTAAAAAATACGGAGTAACGTAGATTAGCGATTTATGCTTTGTGAATCCACATCTCTCACACTATTCTTCCCAAAAACATAAATAAGGAACTAACAAAAATATAAATTTTTATTGTACCGCGATTCTCTATCACTATTTAGGTACTACCGATAACCGGCTAGCTATCGAATTATTTCGTATGAAAACTTGATCAGCGGGTACAATAGAATCAATTTTTGAAATAAATTTTTAATGTCAAACTCTCGGGACTCGATAGTACTGGCTGTACAGAATCGCGTTATATAGAAAATTCACGCATTTTTTTTAATAGTCATTGTTCAAGATTTTCTACCCGTCAAGAGACTAATGACACATGAACGCTCAAAGCAATGAACTTTTATACGGCCGATGCACCGATTCATGGAAAAACGATGACCCATCTATGGTCTAGTTGATTGCTGGGCACATTCCTTGCTTCATTGATCGCTTAACGACCACCATAGACCATAGTGAGACACCATTTATCTGATCAAGAAATACCATAGATTGCGTTACGAGGGAACACAATCCATACTGTCTTACTAATACAGCTAATACTATATGTGTGTTAATTTTAAAAAGAAAATGTGTGTTTGGTTGGCACTTTTAACGTCAAAATAGCAAAAACGATTAACCCCTGGTTTCTGAGGTACATATAGCGGTAGTTTATCTATTCAATAGCGTTAAAACTCATATAAAAAATGATATTGAATAGATAAACTACCGGTAAATGTACTCAGAAACCGGGGTTAAGACAACATTTGACGGAAGTGTAGATTATACATAAGTACATACATAAACAAAATCCCCATTGGAATATGCAGAGTTTAAAGAAAGCCACTGGCAACGATCCTAATAAACGACCCTAAGCCTTGCTTGATTCACAACTATACACCTTGTCATACAAGACCCTGGTTAGGAGTAGGTACTACAGTTGATCGTTTTGCAAGCCATCACTGATATGGTTTATGCCTAGGGCGGACAAAATCAACTTAGATAAAGGTGCCGCCAACATATAACCTAGAATTTTAATAAAAACTATCAGGAAAATCCTGTAACCCACAATTTTATGGTCGCCTAAAAAATGCGGGGTGCCGTTAACTTTACAGTAATTACAGTAAATGTGTTAACTATGCGAATAGCCATCGGTCACGTGACGACTTAATACTGATGGACAAACAAACCTACTTGTATAAATGATTTTGTAAATATGGAGTAATTGGCGGTTGTATCGTGATAGTTCGCTTTTGAGGGGTACTGTGGTGATAGTTTTGAAAATGTTGGTTATGCTTGAATAACTATATTCTTCAATATGTTTGACTGCCTCCGTAGCACGGTCGGAAGCCTATAGTTGATCACTGATCAGGTCTGGGGTTTGATTCCCGGGTTGAGCAAAGTATTATTGGTCTTTGTTAATTTGGTAAGCGCGTATTGCGGGTGTATAACATACACTCCTGCCTACATTGTACACCTTTGGGTATAACAGGAAAGATATTACGTAAGTATGCAACTGTTTATTTGTAAAATGTATCAATCAATTAAACATTTCAATAATGTAGTTTGTGACAATTTTAGATGTTGCCCATTACCAAACTATTAGCAATACGCGATGTAATAAGTGGTAAGATGAATAGCCCCGGTTTCTGAGTACATTTAGCGTTAGTTTATCTATTCAATAATGTTAAAACTCATATAAAAAGACGCAATTGAATAGATAAACTACCGCTAAATGAACTCAGAAACCGAGGGTAAGTCGTTTCTGTGATTTCAACTACTTCAATATCGGAAAGACGAACAACAATATTTTAATAGAACCCTCTAGTCGTATCAGTAATTGACGACAAAAGTCTTAACGCAAATCTTATCAGCCTAATAGACAAATAGACAGTTCACATACAAATTTCAGTTTAAATGTAGATCATCATTGATAGTGTTATCTAAACCGGTTGTCTTCTGTTTGTTCCTATTTAGGAGTTCCATCCCGTACCGAGCCTCCTGATAAGATATTCTAATAACTAATATTTAGTAGATAAGGCTAGTTCTTGCGCACTTTCAAATGAATTGTAACCGGATCTCAGGAACTCCTAGACGAATATGTTTTTTTATATTTTTTGTACGATAGCCACAAAAAAAGAAGAAAGTGTCTCTTTACAAAAGATTCGCTTAAAACATTTTTTTATAGGTAATTTATCGTATGGTTAGTTCTTAACCTAGTGCATGCCCTCCCAAGCTCAGAGACGCTCAGTCTAAGTAGATGTCACTATGCGTCATCCAACTTATAAATTGACCACACCAACGGTTTCTTAACCTATAGAAAAAAGCTGTTGTTTATTTTTATAGAACCTTGTACTATGAGATGAAATTTCATGACAGAAATGGCCATTGTGCCATAAATGCAAGTACAGCTGATTAAAAGGCATATGTATTAAAGAGAATGTTCTATGAAGTTACCGAACTGATTTGAAACATTATTTAATTGGTAATAAAAGCTCACATATTCCGGAACACTACTTTGTGTCTGCTACGTAAAAATAAATAAACATTCACACATACACGAGTTATCTTTCGCGTAAAAAATGTGGGTGTGATCTCATACGCTAAACTTTAGAATTTGACTCAGAAATTATTCGTCATATAGAGTTAAAAATCTGGGGGCACGGAAGTGCCCCCGCAAGTCGAGCAAAAAAAAAGCGGCACGGCCGTAACATCCTTTTCTCGAAGCAATTCGGGCTATTTTTGACACCCCTATAATTTCGTTGTGGATAAAACAAGAAGCCTGGATTTTCAGCAACTAATTAGTCATTGTATAAACACGGTATATTTAAAATTTCAGTCAATTTGAACCAGTAGTTTAAGAATGACAACTTGTTAAAATTTTGAATTTTGTCGCTCACTGATTCACTGACTCACTGACTCACCGATCATCAAAAGTCTAAGGTACTTCTAGCAGACTTAGAAGCTTAAAATTTAGAATACAAATAGGGTTTAGTGTCTTAATCATGGGAAAAATTTAATATTTTCTAATTTCGGTCCAGTTTTCTAAATACACCAACTGCAACAATAACTTTGCAATCCCATATAAATGTATAAGATTACAAGGTTACATTTGCAGTTAATGAATTATTATTACTGTAGAAAATAAAATAAATAGGTGTAAATAGGTACCTACTATATGAGGCATAACGGGAGGGGGTATAGGGTGGGTAAGGGTGTTTAGCCCATGAAACTGAACAACATTCCCATAGGAAAATGGCCAGGTCGGTCTATTTGTTTTAAAGGTATTTTTTTTAATTGGCATGATAATAACATACGTAATAAGTTAAGACAGAAGGTCCTTTAAGTAGAGACTAAATAGATTAATCGACTTGGTATTATATAGATCTCACAACTTTTTACGGCGAGACTTGAGGTTTTTACAGAATGTTTTTGATGGCATTAGTTACACATAATATATTTTCCTGTGGGTACTTTTTTTTCTTTAGTTTCATTTCTAGCCAGCTTCAAGTCTACAATTCTGTTCATCGTACTGCCGTCTTTATAACAACAAATTGATGGCACAGACTTAGAATATTGACGTGGCAATTTTTACCACAACTACTACCAAGTCCCCAACCCGCAATTGGCCAGCGTGGTGGACTTAAGGGCTCATTACGGGAGGAGATCCTTGCCCAGCAGCGGGACATTAATGGGTTAAATTTATTATTATTATTACTACCAACATAGTTAGAAGAAAAGCTAGGCTCATATACTAAGAACGAATCTAAGTTAACATAGCGGGCCTCTGAATTTAAAGCCATTATGTCAGTCTATTTTTAGTCTTAACCATATTAGGTAGATACAGACATGAATTTTGATTACCTTAATTAATCATAGTGACTCACACCTAAATCTACGGCAGGATTATTAACACTTCTAAATTCAAGGTATATTCAAGGATATACAAACTTTGAAGATTGTTATGCAAAAATGGCTACTATATCTCTACCATCACTTCGTGTATCGTAGGTTCGATTTTACTTAACCCTTTGACCGCCACGGTCGGATATACTCGACAAATCAGAACGTGCTCACGACGCTATATTTTTGCCCACATTTGCCGACGAAAGCACGACGAGAGTACTAAAATTAAGTTAATAACTCTCTTAAAGTGAATTACTATGCCCATTATATTTGTACGTCATTTAAATCATGGATACGATATCCACATTACCCCCGCGGAATGTGTTTAAATGGAAAATGGAAGAAAAAGTTTTGGCCGTCGTCTTGTTCGTTTGTAACATCTCTGTATAATCAGGTATGTAAAATAATATAATAAGATGTAAGTAGTTATGTAGATATATCTATACTAATATTATAAAGCGGAAGAGTTTGTTTGTTTGAACGCGCTAATCTCAGGAACTACTGGTGTGAATTGAAAAATAATTTTACTGTTGGGTAGCTATACAACATCACACTACGACCAACAGGAGCAGAGAAACAGTAAAAAATGTTACAAAAACGGGGAAAATATTACCCATTCTCTCTTATGTGACGCAAGCGAAGTTGCGCGGATCAGCTAGTACATAATACAGTTATCATCAGATGTTACTGACTATAATTTTATCTAACCTTGCAATAAAGTATTTACCTATATATTGATCAAATTGAAAGTGATGCAATTACGATGATAAACGTCATATATTATCAGTGTAAGTTATTAGATAATGACTAGATAAATAGGTCAGAGACCTTTCTTGACCTTATAAACTTATAACGTGTGGAATGTGTATTGTTATGCAATAGAAAAATTGTATGTTAAGCTGCAAAGTGTGTTATGTATGTGTCAAAATTATACGCCGATAGTCGAAATTAATATGATTAACGATTGATAAGAGCCTGTAATGTTAATATGTTTTAATCTTTTTTAAATATCCCGAAAACTTAATAAAATTTCAAAAAAAATCAAATGTTACCTGAGTCTAAGGCAGCTGGGTGATATTTTTAATTATTAAATATCTAAGATAATGACTATAATATATGCCTATAGTATAATCATGTTTTACAATTTATTGACTCATAAATAACAATTTCACCAATCAACAGTCTCTAATGAGACGAACAGGTGTTTAAAAACATTCACCAAAACTAGTATCAAGCGTATTCATAATTTGTAATACTTTTAAACCATTAAGATAACTGTTTCTTTCGATAGAATTGATCAAGTCTATCCATCTGTTTTTGTAAGACGATGACGATAATATTGTCATCTCTTTTACTCTTAACTGTTTAGAATGAAACAGAACAATCACCGGGGAATAACTAACAAAATTTGAATAAAAAATAATGTAGCGTTTCAAAGCGTTTATTAGTACAAAACATGTTCACTCTTTTCTTGACGTACCGTTTCGGAGGGGTCACACGTCACAAAAGCGAAATTCACAGCACTTATGTCCAATTTAGCACTTAAACTATCCTTCATCGCATCACGAAGGTAAAGATGGAGTTGATCACATCGTCCAGGTCTTTGCTGAACGGCGATAGTTGAGCTTCGTAGCCTCCTGTAGACTTCTCCTTCCCAGCAACTGTTAGCCGGCAATTAGGTCCAACGATTTGAACCCTATCGCCTTTGACTCTCTTGACAACTGTCACGTTCCCATTGCTCCCAACTAAGTTTATCACTCCATGGTTTTCTGTCACTTCAATCCGGCAGTCGTTCCCAATCACCTCAATTTCTCCCTGATTGATGGAAACCTTGACGATGCAGTTATTCCCGACTACTTTCAACACTGTAGGGTTGACCTCCATAGTCACCTTCTTCTTGTTTCCGAGGATCGAGTACTTCTTCATTGTAGATGAAATTTTGTTTTCTTTTAAATTGAAATAGGAATTTTAATTCACGATTTTAGAATTACGAATGTATTAAAATTTGAGTTGTTTTACTCGCGTCTGTAGCTCAGTGTTAGCTGTGTGCGAATGAGTAAGTCGGCTGAGCGTTCGGCTTTTATATGCGCCGGCGCATGCCTCTACAGCCGTTGATAGGGAGTCCCCTATGCGTCACTCATTGAACGTTAACGTTGAATGACAGTTTATTCTATTTCACGGGCACCTTACCGTTATGTATTGTTCGTATAGTTATTCCCCCCAAGGAATGGTAAATACTTTTTTTCGAACGGCTTTCGGGAATCGGGAAAGTAATGTTTATGATTTTTTTTCCTGTTAAAGTCTTCAAATGAAAATGTAAGTAACTTCTGATTAAATAACATAATAACATTACTACGAGTTTTTTTACTTCTTAAGTTGTTGTCTACTGTAGATAAGTAACAAGTATAGATCTAGATAAAAATAATAAGCTTATAATAAAATCAGATACAGACAAAGGAGAAATCACATACATGTTATCTAAATTGTTTTTGATACAGATTAACGGGTTTTCTTGGGGGGTTAACCTTCAGAATCTTGAATTATTATAATCAGTAAGTTTTATGACACAGACCTATGGGTGACATTTAGTTTTATTTCATAGCTAAAAATAATCTCAAGAAAAATGTGGCTATCCGAATGTTTTTCCTATTTTACCTTCCTTAATATTTAAATTGATATGATTTTAAACTGGTTAAAAAAAGAACAGACAGCAACGACGTAACGACTGTTGTTTTTAAGGAAAACAACAGAAACGGAACGGAACTTTTAACGTGCAATCGAAAGCCGGAGATGTTCTGTTCAATACTACTAAGCGGCAACCCATCTATAAAATGTCCACGCTAAAGGATGCTTCGCTGACTAATCGTTTTCTAGAGAGTGATATTAGCTATATCTAATAATATTTTTAATAAATACGTTATCTTAACACTCTTATATGTTATCATAAACTATGTTTGGACTTTGTCCATCGCACTGTAATCTGTATACAAAACGGTCAACAGTTTTTATTCATAATAGATCAAATCTCCGGGGCAGAACCGCACTAACTACCTGTCTACAACAAAATGTTTTTATAATTGACACACCAATTTTGTGAACGTATAAACAAAATATGCTCGTTATTGTTAGATTATATAAAGCTTTGGAATGTTTATGATATATAGAGCTGATTTAAGAAAAGTTATTGAACTTGTTTGGATGAAAAAATATGAGTTTCGCGGGTTTGCTAATTTGCTTGTAAGTACAATGAATGTTAATATTAGGACGGAGAAAATTTCTTTTCGCATTATAGTATGTATGAACTTATACAATCTTACCTATGTTATACAATCTTAATATTACGATAATACATAATAACTCTTTTAAGAACAATACACTTTTGAAAATGGTAATAGATTTTTTTTAAACCGTATATTTGTCTCGAAAACCAGCCGTACATAAGTGTGTTTAAATCACAAAGGTTTGGATTTCATTGTAGAGTAGCAAGAGGAATATATTATATACCGTTAATGTCTAAAGCCAGTTTTAGTGATATAATACTCCTTGGAACTCTATATTTAGATATTTATTTTGATCCACGCGGTAGTGTGACGACTGACCTAAATATCTCAGCTTCGATTCCGAGGTCAGGCAAGATTTGCAGAATTGAAATTTTCAATAATTACAAATAAATCCTTTCCTGAAATCGTCTTGTAGTAATATTATTATAATACACATATTCTTTCACCTTTTAAAATAAATGTTCATATTGTTTGAATTTCATAATCATTATTTTTATAAAACAATCTTCAGACTTGTCCGTGGGACTTTATCTCATTTATGTAACAACGTGACGTGAGTCTATTATGTACGTTTTATTATTAATTAATCAATGTAAACTATATGAAATTATCTATTATTTTAGTACTAGTATTATCGACTTATTACGTAGATAGCTTTTATGATTTGAATAACTCTCTTATGAAGTAAAATCGTTGACGAATGATTACACTAACGGTGTCATTTTGAAAGGTCTTTGACAGTTGTTACCTGTAGTCAGATGCTTTAAAGTCTGACAACCTGTCTTACCGAGGGGTATTGTGTTATAATTCGGTGCAGCGGAAACGACAGACTATCCGTGACACACTTTTTAGTCAGTGAAAATAGAAGCTATGCAATTATATGCAGTAACGCACTACGCTTTGTGTGCGTTACCTTCAGGTAACTGAATTATGGGGGACAGACAGGCAATTGCTCCTTGTAAAATACTGGTATTCAGCTGCATCCGGTGAGACTGAAAGCCGACTCCAACCCTGTTACCTGGATTATTTGATACCCCTCGGTAAGGCTGAAGGTACATTATAGGTTAATCCCAGAAAACATATCACAATGTATTTATCGAACGCCATAGTTTCTCACACAACAGGAAATAATGACAAACATACAATTATTTCCTCAATAATTACAGTACTTATTCTTTACCTTAAAGCCGTTAGTCGAGTAACGCCGTCACTGGGAAATGGTAAAGCCGAAATGAAATATGGATTTACTATGACTGAACACTGTGGTAAGCTGAAACCACTATTTTATCTAAATCTCATACTCTATCGCATCGACTTGGGTCACTAACATTTCACCGTAATCGTATTTTCTTCTCTTATAGCCTGAACACTGACTTTACAGATTTAATTCAATTTAAATGATCTTAATGATGGTTAAACATTTATGATCATTTTTCTACAGACTGAAAAATGCTGAATTAATTTTATTGGGACAAGTGAGGATAATATGGACAAAATAAAACCGATTTAATTGTCGTATAATAGAAGCGTGTGACTAGATATACCAATTTGTCATTAAATTATATTAATTAATCGCAATAATTCAATTTCTAAGCCGCTTCTACCACAGAATAATAAGTACTAATGCTTCTACCAACAAAAAAGTACCTACCAATAATCTAGGTAGCTGGTAGATGAATGTCTTAAGGCTGTTTATCTAAACGCCCTTCATGTTTGTTTACGTAGTATCACTGACCTTGGACATGAGGTAAATGAGTAGTATGAAGGTTTCTTTGTAATACAATACGGTTGTAATTCCCCGAAGGGTTACAGGTGGTATTTGATTAATTAGACGTGTCTTGTGTTTAGTTAATTGTATGGTAACGTGTATGGATGGAAATTTATGTATGTAATTAGTAAGTGACGTATTTTTTAAAGTCTCGTGGAACTTAGGTATGGTTCATTGTCTTTTGTAGAGATTTCAGATTTATATTACACACATACAAACTCATACACAAATCTGAAATCTGTGACTGTAGGACACATCCCAATTTTAAGAAGTCTATTTAACTAACATGATTAATTCTTGATCGTGGCGCCAAAAGTCCCGACTTTTGGGAATCGGCCAACTAAACTTCTACTCAAACATATAAAAATATCATATACGTACTCTTTCTAGTAAATAATAGCTATGTTTCTTTAGAAGTCAAGAATACATACTATGACTGAAAACTGAAACTTAGTTCGTATTAGCTCTTAAGACGAAATTAGTCATATCTTTTGCTTGTGTAGTCAGCATTCATATAAGTTACATCAGGGGGATATTATGTAACTCAGTTGACAACTATATGGAAACCAGTATGCTCTACATTGCTGTCTCCCTTAGATCATAGTGATTAAAACACGTTACGTCAAAACAGCAATGTACGGAATAGTGCCCATCAATCTGACATTCACTAGTTGTCAACTGAGCTAGGTAATACGCATACAGGTAGCATAAAGTAATCCAGGTCTTGCAGATTCACAAAAAAAACCGTGTTCTAAATTCAAGCCGCCAAACCCGTCAAATGACTTTGACACTTCTTCGACAATACAAAAAAAAACAAAAAAAAACAAAAAACAATTCATTGGCACAAAAAAAAACAAAATCAAAATGCAAGTTAACGTATTCTAAATTTAAATCGATAAACGCGAGTCAATAAAGAAACGATCTTTAACCCGCTCACTTTATTTACCTAACAGAGGTTTTAAACCTGATTATACGATAAAAAATAAATACACAAAGCATATATTTATAACCGCTATTATATTATCATACTGATCATTAATTTACTTTCGGATAACGTAACCGGTTATGTACCAATCAATGACGTCATAGAACCATTAGGTTCTTTTTGCATGTCGTTTTTTGTCCCAATGTCTAAATGGCGGATTATCAAGGTGATATTAGGGGTTCTAATAGTGTTTTAAAACCAGTTTTTTTTGGCGGATTTAATTGATACGTAAAAAAAATATCAATGTATAAGCAATATATAAGCAACGGAATATACCTAAAAGAAAGACTGTGTTTTTCTTAAAATCTACGACAAAAGTGCTGCAATTAAAAGGAAAGCAGTTATTGTAGTTTGTCAGTTCTTTACTGACTTTACCTCCAGAACTAGTGATAAACGATTAATTTTTAATTTATTATTTATACATTAGAAGAAGAAAATCAGAACTGGAGTTGCTTGCCAGTTCTTTTTATTGACATTTTGACATAATATACATCTATACTAATATTATAAAGCTGAAGAGTTTGTTCGTTTGTTTATTTGTTTGAACGCGCTAATCTCAGGAACTACTGGATTTGAAAAATTCTTTCAGTGTTAGATAGCCCATCTATCGACGAAGGCTAGAGGCTATATATCATCACCGACCAAAAGGAGCAAGAGTACCAGTAAAAAATGTTATAAAAACCGGGAAAATTATGACCCATTCTGTCTTATGTGACGCAAGCGAAGTTGTGCGGGTCAGCTAGTTATTTATACATTAGAAGAAGAAAATCAGAACTGGAGTTGCTTGCCAGTTATTTTAGGTGACATTTTGACATGATAGAACATGTGATAATGAAGCTAATTGAAAACAAAAGCCATTAACCTCTTTATAAACTAACGTGTGATCATCTGGAGGCTAGGCCATTTAACTAACCTATGCCTTAGTCATATCATAAAGTAGTTATTATATAGGTAGGTATTTAATAGTATTAACGATTTATAAGATTTGTATTTATTTAGTGTCAGGGATTCACCTCCTAATCGCTTCCTATAGATAACGGATATCTTGAGTAGTTTAGTGTCCCATTAAATGTATAATCTATCAAGCACTTATAGGTCAGTTGTCATAATGACTAATAACTAGGTCTTTAACCTTTTGGTATGAACTAGATTATTTTCCATAAAACCGATATTACATAGAAATTATATACATACAATTATCTATTTATCAACCACGTGGGAAACAGTCGTGATTTTCTGTATGTATGTATGTGTGTTCAACCGGAATTAGTTATCGAAATTGGCATATATTATTAAATACTATAGTAGTATATATTTTGGTTTCTATGGTAAAGAGATGACATACTTGTTGAAACTACAAGAAGATTTTTAAGGCTTAATGAAGAGAGGACGAATACTTTGCCTATCAGAGACACAGTAATGGTTGTTTTTTTTTAATTTATTTAATAATAGACTCCTTTGAAATGAGGACCAAAGTTAACAAATTTGGAAAAATCACTCATTCCAGTCATTTTATTCATTTTCAATCCTCACCAATGTGCACATTATCTGAAAACCTTAGGCCTTCCACAAAGATCGGGATGTACAGAAAAATCATGCGGTACAAATAATACCTATCCAGGGGCCGAAACAAGTTCCATGGTCGAAAATACTGATTTTACTGACCAAAAATTCAAAAATACTGACCAAATACTGACCATTTCCAAACCGTTTTTTTGGGTGAATGGTGTGAAATATAAAGCCAATGAAATATAAACCATCCCCATAGCCAACCAGCACCGCATTTTTATTGTGTTAAATGTCCAATAGACTCCAATAAACTCCGTTGAACACCAAAAACTCTAATAAACTTTCCGTCTTACGAATTTTCGATCAGGTCTTACGAATTTTCGATCAGCTCTTACGAATTTTCGATCAGATTTTACGAATTTTCGATCAGGTCTTACGAATTTTCGATCAGCTCTTACGAATTTTCGATCAGATTTTACGAATTTTCGATCAGGTCTTACGAATTTTCGATCAGGTCTTACGAATTTTCGATCAGCTCTTACGAATTTTCGATCAGATTTTACGAATTTTCGATCAGGTCTTACGGATTTTCGATCAGTTCTTACGAATTTTCGATCAGATTTTACGAATTTTCGATCAGTTCTTACGAATTTTCGATCAGAGTTTACGAATTTTCGATCAGGTCTTACGAATTTTCGATCAGGTCTTACGAGTTTTTGATCAGGTCGCGTGTCCCTGAATCCTGACGCGAGTTGAGAAGTTTTTACCCATCCCAAAAAAAAGTGCACAACACCGCTAAAGAAGTTTTCACTTCAAAAATGCTGATTTAAAAAAATAGTAAATTTTAGTTTGCTATTTTTTGAAGTCATGTGGTGTTTCAATATTTACGTAGATCATCCACATAATATAGAGTATCCAAAGCAGCCCTCAGATATAATTAGGTACTGGACAAATCGAGAATGTATGATTGGCCAACAGCAAAGGAAAACCAAAACAAAAATTGAGTTTGGAAAAATACTGACAATACTGACCGATTTTTAAAAATACTGACTTTTACTGACCAGGTCCAAAAATACTGACTTCTACTGACTTTACTGACCTGTTTCGGCCCCTGCCTATCTTACAAAACAATGGGGGAAGTCTATATATCTTTCAAATGTATGAACATGTGACTACATACAATTTATAACTAACTAGGAGGCTCTTCAGTATTAGGTAGGTATATCAAACGCTGCACACGCAAGGAAATTGTTTTGACAACAACTATTTTAGACTAGCCGACCCGCGCAACTTCGCTTGCGTCACATAAGAGAGAATGGGTCATATATGTATTTCCCCGTTTTAGTAACATTTTTTACTGATACTCTGCTCCTGTTGGTCGTAGCGTGATTTGATATAGCCTTCCCCAATAAATAGGTTATCTAACAGTAAAATAATTTTTCAATTCGCATCAAAAATTCCTGAGATTAGCGCGTTCAAACAAACAAACTCTTCAGCTTTATAATATTAGTATAGACTAGGAGGCTCTACAGTATTAGGTAGGTATATCAAACGCGGCACCGTACGTATAAGGAAATTGTTTTGACAACAACTCTTTCAGAGTCACGTGCTAGTTATACTACAACTGCCTTACATGCATAAATGCTAATGTAGATAGTAATGTATTTACAGTCTCAAATGAAAATAGCATTTTAGGACATAAATCTTTCCGATGAGCCTAACTCTAGATTCCTCCGGTAAAAATAGGTACTGATAAGTCGAGATAGAGAAAAGAAACAGTCTCATTTTAGTCTCTTAAAAATGTTCACGAAAGTTTTGGTAGTTGTGAAATAACAAGTGTTTCTGAAAGAAGAAACCTAGGTAGGTACCTATACATTTAAATTTTAGGAACTCACACAGACAATCCTTTCAAATCAGCTTAAAAGATCGAAAGATTGTAGGTACTGTACAGCTCAAAAAATCAAATAAAATAAGGGAACTGTTTAACATTGTTAATTTCTTACGATAAGTTGGTACCTATATTAATAAAGTAAAAAATATGCAGTAATACAATCCATGACTTCCTTTTTACCTTTCAATCATCATAATTCGCACAAAAGATTACATTTCTTTGAAATGAACTACTAAAGTAAAACAAAGCGAAATGAATCAATAGATTAATTTGATCGCAAATTGAATCATAATAATACTGCATTGTTAGTATTATAATCCAAAACATATAGCTGTCTCGTTCTTTTGTTCGTGTTAGACGAGGATGGGGATATAAACTCGTACGCAGGTGATTCATAGAGCAAGTTCTTACCAAATTGATGTAAGGAGTTCGGTGAGTCATTCTTTGTTAATAAGATATGTCGGCGACCGGTCTGGGGCATAGATAACGATAAATATTGAACAGAAGCGACGGTGAAAGTAAAATACTAAAATATTTAAATGTATTTGACATTTATTGGTAACAAAATATAATTTGTGTAGAAGATGACGCAAATGTCTAGATATTTAGGTAAAATTTAATGTAAATTTATGTTTTTAATGTAAAAAAAAATATATAAATGTAGTGCAGTTTCCGCATATTTAAAACGATGACTCATACTTATATAATTGCTAATAAAATTGGCATTATGTAAATATAATGTTGTGGAATGTGCTGTTAAAATCTAATTTTGTATTTTATTCACTTTTATATCTTATTTAACTTTTTAATCAAATACACTTGGACCAGGCATTTCGCAACTAACAAATTATACCTAACTTAGTTACGAAAAATGTGAGAGATGAAGAATTAAAAGGTCTTATTATGAAAATATAAAGAATTATTTTCCCATTTTGTTGATTTGTTTAATTTGTTTGCTGTTGTAAAACTACTGCATCAAAATAAATTTAGTCTATGCAGTAGTATAGCTGTCTAACCTAAAACGTAAAACCCGAAATTCGCGCTTTTAAAACTAACATGATTAGTTTTAAACGTGCCGAAACGTCAGGAATTCCTAGGTAAAAAGCATGTTCGTGCTAATTCTGTTACTCTATTATACAGGTAATAAGCATGAACTTTATTCTACATAGTAGGAATAACTAGAATAAATGTCAATATTTTTACATACTAGCTAAGACGAAGTTGATAGATATAAATTTATAAAAAATAAAAGAACTTTCTTTCCTCTTTCGTTTGATAGTAGACGCTAAAAATATTTGTCAAACATGTAAAACGAGACGTGATTATCACATACTTGTGTGATGAACTAATGTATCAATGTCTTATAACCTTGATAGCTATTGACAAGATAACGATCTTATCAGGACGTAAATAGATGTTGTTTTTCTTAAATATAAATAAACTTCGAGGTCAACTATGTTTAATTTCCTATTTTTTTCCATGAATTATGCAGGGGAACTTTGTATCAAGTGGAGTTTTTTGTCTCTGCCTACAGCTGTGGGAGAAAGGCGTGATATTATGCATGTATGTACATGGTACATATTTTTACTAGACCAGCGTCGTTACGTTACCAGAGAGACTCCATAATTTAAAAAAAAATGGGAGAGTAATGGGTAAACTACATAAATAAACTTAAGGCCTTACCCCTCCATCGTTAAGGACATTTCCCTTGCCCAGCAGTGGGATATCCATGGGTTAAAAACAAAATACATATCGTCAACATAGAACTATGTATGTTAAAGTAGTTTTACACCAAAACAAAAAACTTTAAGTAAGTAAAATTGATAGATATTTGACAGAGATTTTCTCTTTTTTCTTGTTTAAAATATTAGATGGAGTTATCCGTAACTGAGTACAACTGGTAAAACCTTATTTCTAAGTAGTCCTTAGCGCTCATTGAAATGAGTAGTTTTCTTAACCATTCAACGTTAATAACTAACCGCAAGGTTATTGTGGTTTAAAAATAACTCAATAATAAAAACATATAGGTATTTCTAGCAATTAAATATTAGTAGGTATTATTTAAATTAGTCACAAAGCTTTAATCCCAACAGTATCTACTAAACTAGCTACTTACTGTCCACGACTTCGTTTAATTTAAATGATTTTCCGGTGTAAAAAGTAACCTGTCTAAATTCATGTTATAAACTATCAGCGTCTACCAAATTTTAACAAAATCTGTTTGGTAGTTTTTCGCTAATTTATAGGAAAGATAAAACATATCTAAAAGAAGCGAAACTGTGCTTTATCTATAAACCATAATTAGACCCAAGTAAGATTAGTAGTAGAAGACTACATTATCGTTGATTGTTGGCAGCGCCTCGCATGATCAATTATTGTATCAACCACATTGTAAAACTTTTGCGATTGAAAAGAGTGGCCGTGAGTTTCTCGCTAGCTCTTCTCTTAAGGCTTTACCCCCTTTCCGAGCTAGTGGCAGATTCAGTAATTGTAACGACTTTCATAAGTGTCAATGCTTGACCTAACTGAATAACCCCCGGTTTCTGAGATACATTTAGCGCTAGTTTATCTATGCAATAGTGTTTAAACTCATATAAAAAAACGCTATTGAATAGATAATCTATCGTTAAATATACTCAGAAACCGGAGGTTAATGAATTGATTTTGATTACAAAAGATTTTACTAAGTGTCGCATCTGCATGTTTTATTCATAGGCTGGTCAGGAACGTCGCCGGCGCACGCCCCCGTGAGAACACTATGAATCATTGCCAAGCGCACGAGTTTACGAGAAAACAAAACGTATATGTATCAGACCGCGCCTTCTTACGTTTTCCTCATACTAATGAACATATGACTGTATTTTATTTACTATTTTATAGGAAGTGAGCTTCAAAGAATTTTCGACAAGTAATACAGATTTGAGATTGCACTTTTTTTGGATTTTCCTGTCATGTTAGTCATCAGATTGCAGCGACTAACTGCAGTGAGTTATGGAAACTGGTATGCGTATTGTGATATAATTTCCGTTTTGTGGTTAAATATGTATAATGTCATCTCCTTTACCTTGGTGTTTATTGTTGAGGTTAAAAAAATAGTAATACTAATCCACGTCTTGACTTATCTGTAAGTCCTCGGTTTAATGTGTCATTTCCTTAATTTGATCCTGGCAGTATATATTCTATAACGCGAGGTATCAGGTTTGATTCCTGAGTCGCACAAGGTGTTAATGATTAAGTACTAGATGACGGTGTAGCTCCGCTCGCTCCGAAATTACCTACCATCCTCAGTTACAGCTTCTTAAGGTATAGATTTAGGAAAAAAAATGTTTGATCTCAGGTCTTCATCTTAATGCTGCACTTAATGATAAATTGACCGACTTGTGTTGAAACCGTCTGGTTTCAACTGGAATCAATCAAGATATATCAAATCTACCAAAAAATCCTATGCACCAGGGTTTTTTTGCGGCAGTCCTTTTCCCCTGAATCATAATGATTTCAATCAGCCGTACGTGACTTAAAAAAATCGTTTGACGTGGGTGTGCAATATGTATGACGAAATTTACCCTGTGACTTTTGATGATTGGACAAAATAAGTAGGGCAATTGCGGTAAATAAATTAATAAATATCATTGAATATTATGACTTAGGTAGTTAAATAATGCTCATATACTGCCGGGAGGTATAGGCATTTGACTACCGCAAAATTGGTCGCAGATTCAAACCCGTGGCGACCAATGACTATACGAATTTGAGTATGTTACTGAGAAAACGTAAATATTTATAGGTGGTGAACAAACATATTCGTAGGTTTCCGAAGCGGCCTAAAGTTCTCTAAAACCCTTATTTAAATCTATACTAATCTATACTAATACGTGGGCCACTACTTATATTTTGAGCCTAACTATGAAAAACGGTAAATATGTGAGTGAAAACTACTTTATCGTGTTCTCGGGTATTCTTATGCATGATCTAGATAGATTTTTATCCGATCAAAATATTTTTTTAATATTTTTTTTTCTTTCCCGAAGACCCCTCAAAAACAGGGTGTTTAAAAGCATAACCTGTTACTTGAGCCGATGAAAAATGTATGTTTACGGTATTTATTGTTGACGTTTTTGATTAAAATAAAGTCATTTGATGTCAAACTGTAACGGTATGACGAGAAACTTATTCGTTCGTTTTTTTTTGTCCACATATTAGCTGGTTGTTTATCAAGATGCGTTAAGGCTGACATTGTTTTTATAGAACTCGACCTGTAGGATTTTGTAGTTTTTCCATATTTCCAACCAGACTTTAGGCAAATTTTTGGTTGTAAATCAATAAAAATTAACCATTCTAAATTTTTCTGAAGGCACTTTGTGCAGTGATAAAGTTTTTATAAAAAATCAAGGGCCCGTTTGTTTCGAAATGCTTCGAGCGCGAATAACTTTTTCTGGATTTGGTTCATCTTATAGCACCCATAAAGTCGACTGGTGTTTATTTTTCGGCTCATGCGCATAGATCCTAGATCCGTGTTCTATCACGATTTGATACATGTATTTTAAAGCAAAACGATAGATTTTTCAAGCATTTATTTGCGCTAATCGGCGCGAGGACATTATCTAATTGTTGTAAAAAAAAATTAGTTCATTTAGAAAAAATCTTCTTATGGGAAATGTTGTTACCTAATATTTTATATCTAAGAGTGGAAATAATGTTTAGGATTTCGTTATTCTTTTGATACATCAGAAAACGAAAATGCATAATTAATTTTCGCACAGCATCAATTTTTCCGGACACAACTGGTGACCTTGGACGACCTTCAGGAATTTCATTGGTGAGGGAAAAATTATCATGATAGAACTCTATTTATTTGCGTTTTAAATTTTCAAAGGATCAGACTTTATCGCCAAAATAATAAATAAGTCGATATAGACACGACTGTTTCCTTAAGTCACGTCGAAAGTCGTAAAAAATATTTGCACGAAAATGTTAACATCCGAATGCCATTTTTCCGCACACTTACAATTTTCGATCGACGATATTGAAAATATTTTCAGCACAGATTTCAAAACGTTCTTCGGAATGTAGAAGTCAAAAATGTCAAACTTTACGATGAAAACACCAATTGACGTCTAAAACAATCAGATTCGTCAAGGCTCAAAATATAAGTAGTGACCTAAGTATTATAAAGCTGAACAGTTTGTTTGTTTGTTTGAACACGCTAATCTCAGAATCTACAGGTCCGATTTGAAAAATTGTTTCAGTGTTAAATAGCCCACTTATCGAGAAAGGCTATAGGCTTTATAACATCACGCTAGGAGTTTAAGTCATTAGAAGCGGAGTAGCAACGAAAAATGTTCCAAAACGGGGAACATTATGACCCATTCTCTCTTGTGTGACGCAAGCGAAGTGTCGTGGGTCAGCTAGTTAGCACTAGAACAAGTACTTAGAACGACAGGCGTACGTTTCTTGTTTGGAATATTATCACGGTCCTATCACTGCCAAGTGATTTCGCATATTTGCTACTTACAACTAAAAAAAGGACTGGTTGACAAAAACCTTGCATTTTTTGTGTAACAGAGCACGTACTCAATGATGTCATTTATAATGAGCATCAGTGATAGCCAATATGAAAGTCAGTCACCTCACACCATGACTCCGCATGTTCTAGAGCAGCTTTTTACCTGAATTATAAAAAGTATTACCAGTGAAAACTGGTTCAAAACTAAAAGTAATGATTGAAAATTCCTGTTGCTGATTGTATGGACTTTTTGTCAAGCAAATTGAAGCTTTTTGCTACTTTCTTGCTAGATTTGACGCGTAGAATGACATCACCATTAAGATGTGTATTTACCTCATAGTGATAGGAATCATTTCCAAAATTAATGTTCCTATATCGCAGATTATCATCACATGAATAATTTCTGTAAAATGGTTTACGTGGTACAATATACTAGTGGTCATATTTGACTGAATCTATGAAAGCAATTCCCTCCTCCGTTTTGGCCTGTATGTGTGATTCTTTTCAGGTAAGACAAGCTGTCGAATGTGAATAAAGTAAAATAACTTTATATATATGTTACTGTAAAAGCCCGAACTGTGGCAAATCCTAAGATTTTCCGGTAAAACCTAAGATTTACCAACTCTCAATGGTAAAAGTCCGAACAAGCCGGAGTTTAAAAACTATGTTACGGTATATAAAAAAATCCTTCTTCATAACTATGTTTATAACTATTTCATGGTATAATTATATTAATTATATACTGTGACATAGTTATAAAGAAGGAGTTTTGGGCAAAGCGACATGGGTAGGTTAGGTCAGTTTTTTTAACCACCCAGTAGGAGGAGCCCCGCGAAGCGGGGCTCCGGCGACATCTCGACATCATCAAGTGAATATAGGTAAAAGTTCGAAATAAAACAATTGTTCGGACTTTTACCATTGCGAGTTGGTAAATCTTAGGTTATACCGGAAAATCTTAGGATTTACCACCGTTCGGGCTTTTACAGTAACATATACATAGATCATAGCAAGAGGTGACTACCTACTGCTATAAAAAAAATGTATTTTTTTTACATACATAGTAATATATAAAGTCCCCCAACCCGCACTTGGCCAGCGTGGTGGACTCAAGGCCTAACCCCTCCCGCTTGTTTGGGAAGAGACCCTTGTCCTGCAGTGGGACAGTAATGGGTTAAAAAAAAGAAAAATAATGATCATGCTATTTATTATTATTCCATACTATGTAAGTATGTGAAAAAAGTTCCCAAAACGATTACTTGGTAAGACTATTGGGAACTACCCAAAGCAAACGACGATCGCAAGATAACTGTCATACAATTCGTCTAAACCAGTCTAAACCGAACAAATTTAAATAAAAGGACGATTTAATTTTTTTCCACTCATTCAATCATTGTCAATCCGCACATCGTAAAAACCCAAACAATGCATTCATACTTCAATTGTAGTTCCCCTCATGCGCTTCGAATTCAAGTGGTCACTTTTACTGCAAACATTACCTAATAAGGAAATGTATCGATATCTTTTGTCATAACGTTATCAATTTGATTTCAATCTCAAGAGTGGATGCCAAGGGACTTTTTGTATTGTGACGTTCAAACCCAAAGCGCAATGATATTTATCTGTTTAAGTACTTTGTACAACAGGTAGTATTTTCCGCGATTAAGAATCTGCGGCGTATAGATATCAAGTTGTTAAGAAAAGTACCGATCTTGAGTGTTAGGTAGTTTAATATCCGAGGCGCCCAAGTGACATAAATGAAAAGGAAATGTTTAGGTATTGTTTTATCTTACTTAGGAACGATTATTCTGATAATTCCTTGTGGGAACGAGTGAAACCTATTCAATGACGCTTCAAATAATTGACATTGATTGCCTTAGGGGTACCCAACCTTTTCTTAGTCCGGGACAACTTTTATATTATTCTTGTTAGCAGGGACCACTATGAAAGTATATTAAAAATAAAATGTAATAATCATACTGAAAATTTTAAAATTTTGAATCATTCGCGGACCACATTTCGACTTCTGCGGACCACTGATTGGTAACTGCTTCACATGGACACAAAAAACCGCATCATAATCCGCTCATTTGTTTAATAGCTCCGATGCCACAGACATACAGACATACGAGTCCTTAAATATTACACTAAGAATTCAGATCAACAACATTTTTGATATTTTTTTCCTTCCTAGATTGATTTACCCGTTTTGCATTATTTTTAAAAAGGTTAGTGGTTATGGTATATCTATATTATCTACTAGGCCATACTGCTCAAAAACTTCCATAACTAGAAATATTCATGAGTCTTCGTTTGAAGGAATAAGGAGAGTCGAAGTTCAAGATCATACAGAAAACCTAGAATAATGAGTTATTTTACACAGAATAGCATCAAGATGAAAATATCACTAACTTAATACCTTTAGCAATATTCCATGTTACTAAATGTCTAAAAAATAAGTTAATGCATTTATTGAAGGCATGCAAAGTTCCCAACCTGCACTTGGCTAGCGTGATGGATTCAAGGCCTAACCCCTCCCCTCGTTTGGGAGGAGACCCTTGCCCAGCAGTGGGACAGCAATGGGTTAAAAAAATATTCCACGTCTTGTTGAACAAATATCTTCCTGAGTTGAACGGTATGAGTCACTACAGGCCTAAGACTTTAAAATATTCAAAAAAGTAAAAGTTTTGAAGCAAAACACTTTGTGTGATGACGTCATCGGGTCAAGGAGTGGTTGCTAAGTCGGTTTATATTTTATTGAAAGTTTTCTATGGTGAAATTTAATGTCAAATTACTTATTAGAATAAACGAATGGAAATTGCCCTTTCACCCATAGATAATATTGTTCCCGAATTTCTACAATCTCACGCTAACAATGACTTACTTTCTTTTCGGCTCTACATTTTCCGAGTGTTACTTTATTTGCACAATAAAAAAACATTGCTCTTGCATTTCATCAATTGGCACAACACTTACTTATAGGACACAAAAGTGATGTAACTGGCAGATATTTATAAAATGCCATTATAACCAATTTTGTGTGACGTCAAACTCACATAATGATATAACACGTCTGCGTTTTTAATTGGACGAGTCTAGAACTGTTCTGTTAGGTAATAAACATGATATGAATTTTTATACGTCTACACGTATAAAAATTCATATCGTGATAATTTCACTTACATTTTTTTTCCTTTTTATTGACAACTCCTGCACTATTGTGTCGCAGAGACTTTTGCAAACATATAAACAACGGACACAAAGTACAACCAGACTCCCGCGCTAAGAATTGCTTTTGTGTCGTGGAGACTTTTACAAACAAACAAACAAACAAACAACGGACACAAAGTACAACCAGACCCGAAACAACTATTTGTGGATCCCACAACTTGGACTTTAGTTAGTTAGTTATTTTATAATCTAGGATTACAAAATAATAAAGTTAAATTGTAAGTAGTACAATTTAATTAACACAGATAGGTACACGTGGATTGGATAAAGATAACTTTGTGAGCTTGTAATTGCGCTACCGTTGTCAATTCGTCATTCCTCAACGCTTCTTCTTCAACGAAATTGCTCTATTCACGCCTAGCACAGCTGTATCTACCCAGTAGGATAAAACTCGGATATACTAGATTGCTAGTTCTTCACTCATGTTTCATAATAGGTTACTTCCCGGAATTAACGCCAATAAAAGTACGGACGTAGACCAGTCTGTACTTAGTATGAATATTTTTTTATTCCTTAGAATTACCATGAAATGGCTTGATGCCAACATTAGATAATTTTCAGAAACAAAATATTGTATTAACTTTCCAACTTATTTAAGGAAAAGTGAACATGACATTTTGGATATTTGCCACTTTTTTAGAAGTAATTCTGTGTATTATCAATGTTTACAAACAGATTTCCCTATGCCAAAGTTTTGGGAAAACGTATTGAAATAAGTTTGTTTGAAGAGTATTTTTAACTTTCAAAGAAGTCATTGACTCTTTCTTTTAAATAAAATATAGACGCAATGACAAGACATGTTATTTTGATGCAAGATTTCCTCCGGTAAAAACTACAATGAAGATCCCCTTTGGAGCAATCATAGATCAGTAAACGCGAACAAACGACTTTCAGTAATTTGTAGTAAGTAGGTAAATGCGTAAATCTATACTAATCTATACTAATATTATAAAGCTGAAGAGTTTGTTTGTTTGAACGCGCTAATCTCAGGAACTACGGGTTCGATTTGAAAAATTCTTTCAGTGACAGATAACCCATTTATCGACGAAGGCTATAGGCTATATATCATCACGCTATAACCAAAAGGAGCAGAGTAACAGTAAAAAATGCAAAAAAACGGGGGAAAATGTCACCCATTCTCTCTTATGTGACGCAAGCAAAGTTGCGCGGGTCAGCTAGTTTATTATCCAAGTCCGATCTATGTCATACATATGTTTCAAAAATTCTAATGTAGATCCGCTTGTTACTTACGTAGGTACTTTGTATTTGTTTGGGTATGACAAAGCATTTACTAAAACACGATTTCGTAACTAATCTATCAGGAGAATTAGAATATTACTGATTAACTATCGGGAAAATTGATAATCGACTGTCTTCGCATAGATATCAGTATTTGAATCATAAAAGCTCATCGTATGGGTTTTACCAGTATACCACCTGATAGTAGGTAGGTATATTCATAAAATGTAATTTTGTTAATTTCAAAGAAAAACCCGGCTATCATTTTATTATCAAACAAATTTTCGACGTATTATTATACTTTATTGAGATTATTTTGTAAAGCATTTAGGCGTTCTAGGATTTAAACCTGAGGTCATCGTCAATACATTGCAGAAGTTATCTAAGTATTTTTAAAACGTTGAGAAGAATTCTTGGCTTATGAAATATTATAATTGCTTTAGATGGAATATTTTTAAAATATCGCAATTATTCATTTACCCTTTGCTGTTGGACTGCTGGGCAGAGGTCTCCTCCCGAATCGAAGGAAGGGCTAGGCATTAAGTCCACCACGTTGACCAAGTGAGGGTCGGAGCCTTGGTATGCCCTTAAGAATGAGCCATAATATGCGAGTAAGTATTTATTTTTATTAGTCAAGGCGTATCTTAATGGAAAAATATTGTACTTATTGCATTTAATTTCAAATGATAAAGATAATAACTGCAACGAGTCGCTCTTGGCTTACTCAGCAAGAAAATAAAAACCTAATACAATATGCAGTACGTAAAATCAGCTGATATTATTTCACATAATTTAACTTCACAAAATCCCGAATTACCTCATACATATTTGAACGATTACCGAAATGCCTTGCACATTACTTCCATTACGTTCCATTGATAACGCGTTTGTGAAGATAACTGATAATAAATAATATGACGTCACACAGTATTCTATATCTTTACTGCAGACGGAACAAGATATGAAAGTAATGACTGTATTAAATTATTGTAGTTCTAGTTACCATGTTTTTAAACTGAAAAGTCGGACAAACCGACCGGTGTAGCCGTCATTTTGGGTAAGTAAAAACGTCAACTTTTTTTTTGTCTTCATCTTTATAGCTTACCGTCCATGCCAATCTTCCTAAAATTCAGCCGCGATTGACAGCCAGGAACAAGAAATGAAAGACATAAAAATTGGTAAAATTAAAAAAAGTCCAACAAATGTCGGACACTTACTTTACACACACAGCCTAATTTAGATTGCTGGGCGGCCTTTTAGTAGTAGTTTTAGCTGAGCGTATCAGTGGCATGCGCTAGATGTCCTCAAGAAATACTCTCAGACGGCTTGAACAGTGAACACACTAGGCTCACACAATTGGAGGTACCGCGTCCTGGCCACCTTATGGTGACTGGTGAAGGAACACCGTCAGGTTTTTAGTTGGTATGCCCAAATTTTAAAAGCCGGAACACCTAGCCCGCGGTAGAGCCCGACTGACCCCCGCTTCCTCTCTGGAGTGGGACATGCAGTAATGCATTTTCCTCACAACTAACCAATCGAACTATACGGTAAACGAATTGCCATGAATTTGTCCGCATTTATCAGAACGTCTGGCCCTCCTACTTGTTGAGTAATGTATGATGATAATAGCCCAAAGTAAACGGTGCTTCCTGTACTAAAATGTCCTTATAAGGTAAGAACATTTATCTGTAACGCCACGTTGTCTACGTCACATCAGGTAGGTAAATGAGTAATTCATTTGTGGTGAAATTTTGAGTGAAAATTTACAAAATATGACTGTATTTTTTAACAATAAATTCGATATTAAGTTGATAGTTGATAAATGGTGAAGGAAAACATGAGGAAAACAACTCTAGATGGAAAATGTTGTAAAAAATGCCTACGACTGATTGTGTGGTACTCACTGCTTCGAACGGATTCGTCAATTTATTTCGAAAACTTAGTAGAGACTAGAGAGCCTGGGATTGTACGTTTTATTACAGTATAATAAATACCTCTGCGAATTATTAAAACAGAAAACTGTTTTAAATACGCCTCCGCCAGCAGCCTTTAACTGCTTATCTCTGATGTTCCAATTAAGATTTTTTATCCCTCCATCAGTTGTAAACCATTGATAGAGTAGGTTTCGAACTATATTGATTTGGATCGGATTCTAAACATTCGCGTGGAATTGGATATCCTACCCCGTATTTGGCAAAAGCCGCCCAATACATAGAACCGAGAACAGTGAAACATGGAAGCAAGCAACAATAATACAGCTAATAATGTAAATATACAACATTTTGTTTAAATATACAAATAAATAATGTCTACGAACTATTTATTTACGTTACATTGACCTTTGATATTTTGAATGACTTATTCATTTCGTTATTACATGGCCAGTTATTTTTAGTCATGTGTCACTTTACCTTACGACCACAAGACTCATCTGAAACTTTATACGGGATCTCGGATGTATCTTGTACTATTCCTTAACTATCATTACCTTTATTGTACCTAAGGTACAGTCATGGGCTGAAGTCATGAACAAAAATAGCTAGACAAATATCACTACTTCAAACTTTCCAATATCTTTATTAATCTATATTATTAAATTGTAGTTTGTTTGCTTGGTTGAACGCGCTAATCTCAGAAACTACGGGTGCGAATTGAAATTTTTTTTTAGTGTTGGATAGCCTATTTATTGAGGAGTGCTTATAGGCTGTATAACATCATGCTACGACCAAAAGGAGCAGAGTAACAATATGCATCAGGACGATTTATTTCACCATTAAAATCATACACATAATTTCGAAAAGCCATTGGTATTTTGCCTTGGGTTCGAACTTTCAACCACATGTGTGCATGTTAAATTTAGACTAAACAGTTATCAAAACGTTACCCAATTTGGAAATCGAACCAAACATAGTCGTGGTGAGTCTACACTACTGGTTAATTCTCGTAGGTAATAATGCATGAAATTGTTTTTACTGTCAAAGTAATTATGTATGTAAAATTATGCACGCGAATACGCTAAAATAAATTTTAAAATAAAGATTAAATATAAAATAAGTACCTTGACTTACTGAACCGTGAATGAAGGGTTTCCCCGAAAACTAGTTAGCAACGAATTTTATAAGCGTTTAAATAAGAATTACAGGTTAACATTATGTCACTCCTGTAATACGCGATCGTGTAGGCAAAGGTGTATGAAATCTATACTAATATTATAAAGCTGAAGAGTTTGTTTGTTTGATTGTTTGTTTGTTTGAACGCGCTAATCTCAGGAACTACGGGTCCGATTTGAAAAAATCTTTCAGTGTTATATAGCCCATTTATCGAGGAAGGCTATAGGCTATATATCATCACACTACGACCAAAAGGAGCAGAGCAGCAGTAAAAAATGTTACAAAAACGGGAAAAATTTTGACCCTATCTCTCTTATGTGACGCAAGCGAAGTTGCGCGGGTCAGCTAGTACATTAATATATTTCGCCATTAACAATAATACTATGACGGACGCGGGAATCAAACCCTACTATACTTCATAATCAGCGACCGCGCCACAGAGGTACCTAGTATAACTTACTTAAATGCACATTCGGCTCATGTTCTGAGCCTGGTTGTTAATTTACTTACTTAAGTATTTATTAACAAGTATTTAAGTATGTTAATTAGTTGTTTAGTTACCGTAGTAAAAGCTCTACAACTCAGCTTAGTTTAGAAGCAAATTACCGTGTGTGTTAACCAGTGATATTTATATTAAAAGATACAATCAAGTTGATAACCTCCTCATTTTTTAAGTCAGTTAAAAAGAGTGAAAATAAAACAAGTATTATGGGTGTAAAATTGTTATTTCATAAGACACACGACTAGATATTCTACAATAAATTCAAAGCGGCTTTTACACGAAATTCGATCTATTGATTAATTATTATGTGCAAGTAAATGGAGTATTTTGAAAATGAGGACTACATTTTATAGTACCTACCTACCTACAACAAAAATTGAGAAAGCGTTATAAAAAGAAAAGTCTGGATTTTATTGATAGTAGGTATAGGAAATGTATCATGAATTATAACACAAAGTAGGTATTAGGTAAGCGTACAAATGTATAGGTATAGATTATAGATCATAGTGTATCAAGTGAAATTAGACAGTTTTTTTTACGAAAAGTATAAAAGTTTTCTTACCTATTTAAAGGCATGCTTTTTATAATAATTAAAAGTACTACAGAATATCGTGCAGGGTATTTCATAGGCCCGTGTTTTTATTATTATTTGATTTAAATTAGGACACTACTTATGTACCTATGTACCTATGTAAAATACAATTTTATTTTCTACAACCAGTGGCGACATCTACATTTTATTGGTTGAACTAAATCATGTTTGTACGATAAAAAGATAAGACATTTTCTATGGCAAAGCTGATTGTTATTTATGATTACAATGTTCAATTTTTTTTTAAATATTATTAGGGAGTAACTTAGCTTCTAGTTTACAGAAAAAAATATGGTCAGAATTAATCAGAAATATTGGACTTATGGAATACCATTGCTATTAGCCCTAAAACTATTATGCTTACAAACTAACTAAATTGTATAAAAATATCACTAGCTTTAGTATTTTGCACTGAGATACAATAGTGAAATTCTAGTTAACCTTAGAACTAATTCGTTTTTATTTCTACGATATTTGGCCGTAGGTTAGTAGAAATAGTCGTTATGATACCTATTTATCTTGTAAAATGACAGGACACCATAATATAAAACAGATTTTAAAATTACCGACTAACTACCAGTGTTTAGTTGTAGAGAAATTTTGTATCAAAAATATATCAATGACTGTTCTTTGAGTTGAACATGAAACGTGTCGCTACCATGGCTTACTCCCTTGGCTAGATGTCAATTGTTAAGTGAAAAACAGAAAAAAAACATAGTTGTATTGTAAATAATGTAAACGAATCATTATCACTCTGTACAACCATTCATTTGTACGTATCACCACGCCATGACTACAAATGATTACTTACGTGTAAGTACGCTGGAGCAACAGCGGCAATCTCGCAAGGCTAGCGAGATCGGCGCCGGCGCGTCTCGATCCTGTGACGACACTGACACTTCGTGGGAACATTACCTACTTACGTGTTATTATCACTAAAGTTTTGTTGCTTACTAATCATCACTAATCACTTCGAGCACTTATTTTGGAAAAGCAATGCACAATGTAAAACCTTTGACGTGAAAACGTGATCACCATCTCGGCGGAAACCTACACAGTTCTAATCGGTTGCATATTTGCGAGCACCCTTTGATAATAACAAATCTCCCGCCGAATCAAAGGAATTTAGCGGTTTGTATGCACCGCGGAAACAATACGAACACACTACTAAATGATAAACAATCATAACATTATGGCGTCCATATCATAGTAGGTAAGCACTTAAATCTTATTATTGAAATGTCTGTTACACACAAAACAGTTACTAATGATATTTAATTACAAAAAAAAACTAAAACAAACACCATAAATAAATAAGCGACCTTTTTGCGTAAGGTTAACCATTTTTTTTTGTTTTAAGCACGCGGAATGCACCGGTTAGTGTGTCAAGGCCACAGGTTCGGGAGGCACTGGCGGGATAGTTCAAAGTACATCAAACAATACGGCCGCGACGCGTGCGCCGCCCGCCCAATAGCACAGTCGCTAGTAAAAAGAGGCTTTATTGTAGTAGCTCTTTCTAATTTAGTTTAATTGATTCGAAATTCATATAACCCGGTAAACGAACATTATGCTAAAGTTGATTTCGTATTTGAAATTTGTTTATAAAATTATCAGTTCATAATTCGCAAGGAAGTTGACTACCAGTCAAATCAGCTACTCTTTACGAATTGTCGACAAAAAAAACACATTTTAGTATTGGAATTTGGAATACGGTATAGACGTCACTTCCGTAATTATGTTGTGATCAATTATGTACCTTATATGATGTTTTAGTCCGTAATCATTTTAATATTGTTTACATTATAAATATAGGTAGGTACGTAGCATCATTTGATATGAATCTTTCACAAGCACAAGTTTAATATTTGTTGACCTAGTCAACTGCCCTATTAATAAAAATACCCTACTCATTATGATGACAGAAATAAGCCCTGGTATCAGCACGCTGTATAGCATTACTGTTTTTTGGGTCTTCTCCCGAAAGAGGGAAGGGCTAGGCCTTGAGTCCACCACGCTGGCCAAGTGCGGGTTGGAGACTTTAGTAAACTAATTTTGTTTTAATTCTTACTGGTTTCTGACTTTTCCAGTATCAAAATTCGTCCTGTCGTTTTACAAATTATGTTATAACAATCAAAGCTTACAAATAATGTTTTAGAGAGATATGCGTCGATACAATATTCGTATTACTTACTAAAGCAAAGCGTTCGTTACTTACAATCTAAATTATAACTTATTAATATAGGAATAAAGGCAATTTTTGTACGTTACTATTGATCACTGCTGTTAGCTTTTTCTAAAAGGGCATAGATATATCACATTACAGAGATATAGACATATGACCTTTTAGCATTAGTTTTTGTACATTACTATTTGTACACTGTTTCTACTTGAATATAACATTTCCAAAAGAGCACATCTGCCATTAAAATACATAAGACAAGTGCTCTTTTAAAATTAATATGTTCATATCTATTGCACTATTGCGTGAGATTTCTACTCTTAAACAAAAAATGTGATAAATATTGTATAAATATTTCAGCATTATTTGGCTTCGATTATACTAAACTACAAAATGTTTCCTTAATGTAGGTATAAATAATTGAGATTTTGAGCGAGAGATTTTCTAGTATTTTTCGGTTTATAAAATAGTATAAGATAGAAGTATTGTGTTAGTTGATCGCTAGTACAAATGTATAAAATAAATTATTATAATAATATGTAAAATTCTTCTACTTAAAAACATAAGATAAATAAACAAAAGTATTTTGTTTTACATAAGACAGTTTTCATGATTTTGATCACACATTTTCATAGCCATATTTAATTTTACTTTCGTAATAGAAAATTGTTACACTACGGTCTATAATATTATAAATAAGTGATAGTAGGGCTGCGTTTTCAGCAAATATGTGCGAGGTGGTTGTTAGAAAGATTTTTTCTTGCGCATCTCGCAATTTCGCATATTTCTGGTGAAAACGTATCCTCAATGGTTCATTCATATGAGCGTGAAACTACTCCAATTATAAAAAATGTATCAGTACTAATAAACTATCACGTTACATATTTATAATTTAAAACAGGAATTAGCTTAGATTTTCTTAGCAGTACTAAAGTGCCTTGGCACTTAAGTAAAATTAAGTTTCACATTATTTCCGTACAAAATTAGGTTACGAAAATTGACTTTCGTGTTAAACTTGAAATTTGAAAAGCTAGCTTTGACTTGAGTATTGAGTAGAATAAATGAAATTAAAGGTTTATTTGGCTCCAGAATTCTAGCTCTTTTTTCCCTGGATCGCTACTAATTCAACAGAGAAATAAATAGTTAATTCAGTTCGAGCTTTTCGGACACATCTTTCCCTAGATCAGTACTAAATAATTCATCAGATTTCACTTATAAATATTCTTAATATGTAGTTCTAATCTAAGTAAGGTAACAAGCAGTCGTCAACGATGCTCACATTCATATGCCAGCTGAAGTGATTAACTCCTGGCACAGTCACTATGTGTAGTCTGCCGCTCTTGTCCAAAGTGCGGAGGCCTATCCTGTCTTCCTTGTATATGTCTTGTTCACGCATCTCTATTACTGTCTCGTTGCCGTTGTAGTAGCCGAATTGACTGGAATTGAAATAAATTTTCTTTTTTATTATTTGTTAATTGACTTAATATTTTTAAAATGTTATTCCGAATTGACTGGAATAGTACAACATTATGGCTGGTTTATAATAAGTCATTTAATATTTATAGTAATATTTTTTTCGCATATCGTGGCATCAGATCTTTTGAGGAAATTGCTAAGGTAAAAAGGCTACAAAAAACTACATGACATATAGTTGATATCTTAGGAAAACTATTTCGCGATCACACTGCTAGATGGCGTTAGTAATATAGTGCAAGTTTTAATCGTAAATATTCAGCATTATTTCTTTTGCAAGTACCTATTTATTTTTTTGCAAAGAAATATTGTTCATTATTACTGCAAGTTTGAATTTGGAGTAAATAATATTTTCTGTTACCTGCTTTGCCAAGGTGTGATGACTTGATCATCAGGTCCACCGATCAGTACCAGTCTCTTTAACTTAAGCAAGTTCGCTTTGAAGTCGTCTGATTTCGCTGAACTGGAAAATAGGAAGTATATTATCAGTTTATAAGAACTGTGGCTCCCTCACACTTGTAATTTGGGTTTTTTAGACCAAAGTGGCAAATTTATCACTTAAAGATATTTAAAATATCCTATGGGCTATGACCTATTCTCAGATCTAATAAATAAAAAAAAATAACGCTTTAATGTCCCACCCACTGATAAGCTTGGTTGGAACTAAACAAATAAATACAAAAAGAAACCAACATATTGAATCAAATATTTTGGGACACAAACAGCAATTTTGACATATGCATTTTTTTCTACAAAATACGAGTAAAGGTATAATATGAGAAAACATTGCAAAAAAATATCTTGAACAAAACAATACAGTATTATAATCAATATCACTCAATTATTATGAAACGCTAATAAGCATTATTATCATGTGCGAGTCTTGACCTCGATTAGTAATTACGTCGCATTATATTATATATTATTAACTACGACAGTTCACACACTTCCTTGAAACTAATATACTTAATATTAATCAATATAAAAAACTTTCGGATGGTATAAAAAATCGTATATCAATTATTATGATGAAGAAATGAAATTAGCAACTATTCGGAAATAAATTGACTTTAAATAAGTCTGTTTTGGGGTTTCTAGTTTCTGCTTACCTCTTTGCAATAATAGTGTAATGTTATGTGTGTATGAGATGGAGCAAAAGTAAACTTAATTTTAAGAAACAAAATTACTCTTAATCAAACTTCGGACTTCGAGGTTTGCTTGGATTATAGCCAAAAACATTGTGAAAAATATAAAATTAAACAGAATTAATGAAATTATATCAAAATTGTAGGATAAATATACCTAAAATACGTAAAACATTATCAAAAAGTTATAACAAACGAACAAAAAGAACAGGTTCCACCGAGATTTGAACTCGGATCGCTGGATTCAGAGTCCAGAGTGCTAACCATTACACCATGGAACCGTCTGAGTGAAACGGTGAAATTAAAAAGTAGTATCTAAGAATTTTATAAAAGACCATTACAAATACTAATACAAGTTATTCCTGCGAATCTGCCTCTACGAAGTTTATTTTTAGATATTAGTGCTACATTTTTTTATCATAAAATATGCTCCTGTACCATATTATGAACGCAGATACGAATTGATTGCGAAAATGACAGGCGCCAGGTAACTTTGTGGATGACATCAAACAAAAAATATTTTTTTACCTTCCTAGCTTCCTTAATTCAGACTCATAAAATTAAATGTCACGAACAAAAGTTAGATTTTTCGTAAAATAATACTTACGGTAATTCGTTGTTAATGTATGGCAGGTACACGCTGTAAGTTTCGTACAGTTTCTGGTGATAAGGGTCGTTCCAATAGTTGCCGACTGACGTGTGCTGACCAACCTTCGAGTAGAAGAGCTGCCATACCGTGTCTTTGACGAGACCAGGGAACACCAGGTGAAGGAACCCAGCTGAAAATGACACAGACTTAGATAATTTTACTTCATAAACGTAAACTAAGACTCACATTAAAAAGGTGACACACGCCTTTTTACCAAAAGGGTAGCAGAGACCAAAGATAATACAATAAACTGTTTAATTTATTGAGTAATATTTTTTTATCGAAAGGCATAATTAGGTATCTATTTTTAGACATGTATAATGTGGGTTATAAATCGATATATAACTTTATAAACTGAATAACTATTATTACATTGTGATCATATTTACCTCCATATTGTCCAGCCTGAGGTGAGCTTAATGATATGAATGTGCTTACAGACACATTGGGAAAGGTCTCCACTATTCCTCGCGCTATCAATCCACCTTGAGAGTATCCTGAAATGAAAAAAAGGCACCCTTTAAATACAATATATACTTAGGTGGTTAATTGATTTAATAACAAAAATAGGCATGATAAAATTAAATAGTAAAAGAGGTACCTAATCTGTCAACATGATTATTTTACTTTTAGGACATAATAATAAAATTTAACCCATTAATGTCCCACTGCTGGGCAAGGGTCTCCTCCCGTAATGAGAGAGGGGTTAGGCCTTGAGTCCACCACGCTGGCCAAGTGCGGGTTGGGGACTTTGCATGTCTTCAATTAATGTATTAAACAAATTTTAGGCATGCAAGGTTTCCTCACGATGTTTTCCTTCACCGTTGGAGCGTGTGATAATTATTTCTAATACACACTTAACTTCGAAAAGTCATTGGTGTGTTGCCTCGGGTTCGAACCTGCGACCACTTGCGTGGAAGGCGTCAACTTATACCACTCGGCTATCACTGCTCTTTACTCGGCTATCACTGCTCTTTAGTCGTCTGCTCGTAGTCTAGTTTTTACTTTCAGAAGCCTTTCCTCCACACCCTGAATAGTTCTGAAATGGAGAGAGTTGTACCGTATCTTACCAATAAGATTGATGCCTTCAGGATGACTGGCAGATATATTTGCGATGTCCATTCCTATCTCCAGGACTTGATGCCACATGGACTCCAAACTGGACCAGCTCTCGAATCTGTTCACATTGTACACTATTGTGCCTGGATGTTGCTGAAAATTAATAATTTTATGTTGAAGTATTACATTTTGCATTTGAGAATAGATACCTAGTTATTTATTGGTATTTGGTTTTGATAGATATGTGAGTGAGTAATGCCAATAGCCCTGGATATGCATGGAATGCAGATTGTGAATATGTATTGCAATTGACACTACAAACAAACTCCTGCATAGAGGCTGGTGACTGTACTTTTAGTAAAACCAAATAGGTGACAGAAAACAGAATTAATTTGTTGGCAAAATATGTTGAAATAGGCATAAATGTAACCACAAAATAGCATGGTTTGTCTTGAAAATAATATTATGTTTATGTAAATTCTTTGATATATTATTTCGGTTGATGATGTGTTTCGTATAAGAAGAGTCTATTGTCATTATATTTAGTACTGATATATCAGTACTGTTATTTTATATGAAACCATTGTTCATTGTTGTTTATTGTATTAAGTTATATCATCTGAGTAAGACTATATTTAGAAAACAAATGACACAAGATTAAGTTTAAAATATTATATTTTATAACAAGATTATAAAACTAGTTTATTCTTTCATTTTCATTAAGGTGTCTTTACTGAAAGCCACTGAAGACATAAAAGGGAGAATGGAAGGTAGAATAGACATAGAAGGTATGGAGAATGGTGTGGAACCTTTTCTATGAGGAGTTAAAATTTAGAATTTAGGCACAAATTATTAACTGTGCCTATGTAATGAAACAGATTTTTTTCAGATTAAAATTAAATTCTGGAATGTTTTCTTTCAGGCTTTGCCTTATTTAAAAAAAAATCATAACAAATAACTAATGAGAGGTTGAAAGCAAACATTAACAAACACTTTCATTGCACATACATTTCAGTGCAATAATGATAACCTTGTATTATGGCTCACGCCTCTTATCTAAAAAGTGCATGTACAGGTCAACCGATGCAGGTGAATGACCTTATTACAGACTTGTAATGATAATTTAAAATATTTAGTACATAATATGAGTACACTAGCTGACCCGTGCGGCTCCGCTCGCGTGAATGATTTTTTTTTACTAATACAAAACTTAATTATTCCTTAACAACAAAATATGCTTTTTTTCACGAAAAATATTCTCAAAATTATTTATATCTCATATAACTCGCGCTAAAGCATATCCGCCATTAAAACTGTTGCCATGACAACGGAATTTTGTTAATTCAATGTCATTATAATGTTGATTATTCGCGACTTCGGTAGCGAAACCTGAATTTTCCCGGGAAATGCGTCATTTTCCCGGGGTAAAAAGTAGCCTATGTCCTTTCTCGGGTATTAAACTATCTCCATACCAAATTTCATGCAAATTGGTTCAGTAGTTTAGGCGTGATTGAGTAGCAGACAGACAGACAGACAGACAGACAGACAGACAGACAGACAGACAGACAGACAGACAGAGTTACTTTCGCATTTATAATATTAGTATGGATATATAAAATGCAATAGTAAGTAGTCTATTTGTTTGTAACAGTTTGACAGTTTGACTAGTTTGATGAAATATAAACATGCTGGTGAAATACATAATGATAAATAATATTAATAAAAATTTCTTCTTATAATAGAATAAAGTTTTTTAATGTGGACCACTACCTTGGGTATTGGCTTCTAATGCAACTAAAAAAAACTCTTTTCTTTCTTTTCTAAGATAATTTATGAAATATGAGAATGTAAATAGGTATATAGGTATATCTAAGAAGATTTTATAAAAAATATTTTTTATAATTTATATTACTATTTAGAACTGACTTCTATTTGTAGCTGAGCTTAAAAATCAATTTATTGTACTGTTTACGACACAATTTAATGGATAGTAAGAGGCCTTGAAGTCTTAACATTCATCAACGCATGACCTTAGGTCTCGATTAAAATCCATTGTCATTAAATTAAAAAGAAACTTACCTCCTCGATTCGCAATTTAATCATTTCCATACTAGAACTGCCAGTCATTACTCCATGAATTAAAACCACAGGCTTATACGATAAAATAGGAACCGCAAATAAAATAACGGCAAATATTACGAATTTCAAAGCCATTTTCGCGAGAGAACAAAGGAATAATGATGACTTAAAGGTTTCAACGATTACTGAACGCTCGTCGGGAATTCACACGCGCCTAACTTACACTCGGTCTATGTACGTCATAACGCACATTGAATTAATAATTTATTGATAAAACTCAATAACATTATTAACGTAAATTATACGCAAAATCCTTGACTTTTGTAAACAATAATCATCTGGTCGTGATTATGTCAAAAACACAAAAATAGTGTTAGCAAGTTGGCAACTTTGGCTAGTCTCCTTGCGCAAAATAGTAAGCGCAGAAATAAAAAACAACGCAGTAAAGTAAATCGGTGTATCTTTATCATTTTATTCATGATTTTATTCTAACCGTGTTGAGATTTGGAGTTCTAAAGCTATATAAAATTGTGTGCATGTAGCACAATAATAATTTAAGTGAGTTTTTATAAGTTGATTAGGTGCAGTAACGATAATCTAATGTGTTGAAAATCTTAAAAATAATATCAAAGTACAGTTGATAGATTGTTTATTTAGAAATCATACATGCTATAGTAAATCTTATTAACCCAAGCAAGTAAATACCAATATAATACAATAAAAATAATTAAACGCAACTATTCCGAATTGCTATGACATCAAACGTCAAATTCAGCGTGTCAATAAATGTCATGTGCAAATCGTAAACATTGGGATCAGCACGTGTCTTATATCTCCCCAAAATAAAAATTCAACATTTCTGTCTAGTGTTACATTAGTATAAGTGTCATTAATAAAAGTGCATTTGTTCTTCAACGCATATGTACAACAAGTAAGTTCCGCAACCATTTTACCACTACAACATAACCTAAACCGGCAAGGTATTTATGTACCATTGTTGATTTCAGAAAATAATACAAAATGCCCGCTACATCTTTAGCTGAACAGCTAAAAAAGCTAACTGTACCTCAAGCAGCAGTATTCAAAGATGATACGAAGACAGTTTCATTACTTTTTGACCCGAAAGAAGCGGCTTTGAAAGACCGCGACACGTTTTATGAAATCGGTCTTTCTGGGCTCAAAGAACTCATTGCATTGTACGAAGGGTTTCGTGTATTCGAAGATACGCTATACAACTTATCATCAAAAGATTTCGAAAGGTCCGTTCAGTCCAAGGAGGTAAATCAGAATCTTGATCAAACTATAGAGAAGTTTCTACTGCAGTTGTCTCCATACCTGCTTTTGCAATCGTCTCACAAAGCGCTAGAATGGCTGATCAACAGATACCACATACACCAGTACAATCAAGATGCAATAATGGCTCTAATTATGCCGTACCATGGAACAAAAATATTTGTCCGCTTTGTTCAGTTAATGGACATTTCATCAAACAATAATAGATGGAATTGGCTGCAGCCTATCAATAAACATGGTATAGCTTTAGGCAATCAAGTTTTATTCAACCAATGTGTGTCAAATTCTGGTACTTTGCAGTTTATTGCGAAGACGACTTTGAAGTATGTAAAAGAATTTGGTGATAGGGCAACACAACTGAATACCGTGTTTGCCTTCTTTTGTCAGACTGCTATAGGTGTTATAGACACTTGTAAAAATGTTACTGAAGCAATCATTAATGCCTTATTGCCAACATTAATCCAAGCGATAGAGTCACCGATTCCAGACTTCCGAGCATCTGCTTACATAGTATTTGGTTACTTATTCACTAAAACAAGTCTAAAAGAGGACACACTGAACGAAATCGTTCATAAACTCTTAACTACTGAATTTGATTTGTCTTATGACGTTTCAATCTTGATAACTATGCTGTATGAATACCAGAAACATGTGACTCGGATGTCTGAAGATATTCTCAACGATATGTCTGTGGATCTAATGAATATTTTATGTGGACATGTAAAGAAACTAGTTGGAAAAGGAAACAATGTAAGGGCTTTTGTATTAGCGTTCTTGTCCAGTGTGTTACCATTGACTCAGACTGAAGAGTTTTGGAGATACTGGGAGTTGCCTGAAATACTGATCAGGGAAGTGGATTTAAAGAAACAAAAACCTGAATTGGTAATCAAGTAAGTTTCTGTTTATAAATTATTCATTTTTTAGCTCAAAAATTTTTTTTAAGAAATAAGTTACTTGAAGTATTGTTTGGACTATTTTTTGGGTGAAAGTTTCTTTGCTACTTTTCCATTTATCATTGTGGGTATATTTCTGACTGTGTATCTAGACTGAAAGTTAAGCTGAAAAGACTTATTTTGGGTAAAATTGCGACTGAATTACTTTCTTTAAAGATTTGTAAAATGTTATAAAGTTAAATTCTTTTAAGTACTGAATTTAATGTTAAGAAATCTTTCCATATTTTCAGATGCGTCCTGGACAATTTCCGCCCTACAACTTCCAGTAAAATCGAAGATGACGATGGCAGTGATATAGAAATAATTGAAGATGAAGCAGAAGAGGACTACTCAAGTAAAAGCTTCAGTTGGTACGCTCAGTTCTTGAAGACTCTAGAAACACAGTACCCTGAAGCATTCGACAAAGTTGTCAAAGACGAAATGAGTTCTAACAGCAAAAACTCATCGAAACGACGCAGCCAGTTATCTAAGTTACTCGGTTTCAAACCCGCCATAGCTCATAAAGTAGGCGGCACATATCTTTTCGAAAACCTAAACCACGTAAACCACAAACTAAGAATCGAAGCAACCAAATACATGTCGAAAGAATTCGAGACTCTCATGAACGATAATGCAGACTTTGTCAAAGAGTCTATCATTAACCGATTCAATGATGAGAATCCGGATGTTGTGAACGCAGCTTTGGACATCCCAAATGAGCATTTAAAACAGATATTTGACGAAGAAGATGCTACAAATGTTTTTGTTCACATTGTTTCTAAGACAAACAAAAAATGGAAGAACATTTCAAGGAAAGCGGTCACAAAGTTTTGTTCCATGCAAATATTGCCGGTGCAACAAGAGACTGTGCTTGCATTAGTGCCTTTCCTTTTCCCACATGATCAAAAGTCTGCCCAACTTACTTGGCATATACTTAACTCTGATTGGGGCAAAAAGTTTGGTCTTGTAAACAAAACTAAGAAATTGAAACCAGCAATCAAGGGAGACCATGAGAAATTATGTGAAGTGATTTTCGAAGCGTTATTCGTAGACAGAGCGATTGCTTTCGATGAAATGCTTGAGGAATACCAGCTTAATAAGCAGAACACACTAGATGTATGTTTTTACATGTTATTGAAAATCAGTTCGTTCAATGATACTACAGTAGAAGAAGTGTCTGCTATACTTAATTTGCTTCTAGAATCTGTAGAGACTCGGTCTATAGTCCACAGTTCCGAAGGCCAGGTATTCTCAAGCCAGATCATGCCGGAATTCATCAAGCTTTCCAGAGAAAATAACATGTTGTTCCAAATCATTGAATACATTTTCTCAAAAGTGATTGATAATATGAATATTAAAGACATAACTAAACCGTGGTGTAACGTGTGTAATAGCGCCGAAACAATACTAATAAGACGTTTATATGAAATCTGTGTTATTGGTTGTGCTATTCCGAGCTATGGTGAAAATTATGTCGCGTTACTACAGAAATTGTTGGAGAAATTCTTCAATAATGCTCGTGAGAAATTCGAGTTCATTGCGAATTTTGCTTCTGGACATATTTTATATGCGACTGATCCTAAGGACGTTATTGGCCCTGAACTGCAGTTAAGAAGCCTAAAATTGCTGTCAAACTTCCTTGCAGTACAAGAGAATCAGAATTGGTTGTATGATTCCGATGTAGTCGTTTTAACTGTACTGTTCTGCTTGAATAATCCTATTACAGCAATACGAGAGTGTGCTTTAGATATTGTTACTAAAATACTTCGGGAAGAGCCTGATAAAAGCCTCATATATGTTCAACTGTTTGAAGAAATTATGATACATAGACAAGAGTTGCTCTTAGACCATAATCAAGTAAAGCAGGTCTTAAACACGATACTGACTCAAAAAAGCCAAAAGAAAGTGTTCAGTCGTAACTGTCTTTTAAAACTGACGAACATTTTAAATTCTGACACCCCATCTCATATAAAATCGAGCTTCCTTAAAATTTTAAGCGAAGTTAGTAATGCAACCACTTTCCCGTATTTTGTACAGGCTCTAAAATCTGTAGAAAAGACGCTAAAACAGAATGAACTGAATTCTAAATTTACCTTTGATATCTACGAATCTAATATGTTCAAGACAGTCTATAGTCATATCAATGAAGGAACCGTCTCTACTTTCGCTAAAAGTGATGTCTGGAGCTCTATAGAAACTGGCATGAAGGAATATAGAGAGTGTATATTGCAAGAAGACCAAACATTCGTGAGTCCAGCTGTACTTATTATGAAACAAATCGACGAGGAAGTTTTCAACAAAGTGCCTGAAGAGAAATCAAACGATATGGTGTATTTAATCGCTTCGGCTGGTGCCGTAAGCAATAATCCGTCCATATCGAGCGTTGCTTCGAAAGTTATGAAGAAAATCCACCTAAAGTTCAGTCATTTCAAACCTATTTTGGAGAAAATGTTAAACGCTGTTGACCCAGCTGCCAATATTCCGAAGAAGAAAAAAACTACAGTATCTATGATATCTTACCAGTTAACTGAAACCGATGAATGGAGGCTGGGAGTTGCATTCCTCGAATTCGTTCAGAGCAAAAAGAAAATGAAGTTGGATAATTCTTTCGTGTCACTTTTGTTCCAAATATTGAAGAAATGCCTTCGGTTTGAAGAACAATCGTACGTAGAGTATACCAAGCAACTGATTCTCTCATCCCTGTGGTATTTCTGCAAGAAGTTTGTTGATGAAAAGGACAAGGAACAAATGAAATCTTTGAAGTCCGTTTTTGATGTGGAACTAGTCGTCCAATGTATTAGAGGAACTCAAAACCCTCAAACACATCACCATGCTTTGATTCTCCTTTCGCACGCGGCGTTCATGTTGCCAGAACAAGTCTTACATCATACGATGGAAATATTCACGTTCATGGGTTCCTCAGTACTCAGGCACGATGACGCCTACAGTTTCCAAATTATAACCAAGATTATTGAAACTTTAGTACCGATATTAGTCAAACTGGACAAAGATATCGATGAGTATACCGAAAAAGAACTACAGCATCTACAAAGTCGTGTCGTTCCCGTGTTAAGAATATTCGCTGATGTCGTTCTACACGTGCCTGAACATAGACGGCTACCGTTGTTCAAGAAACTCATAGAGACTCTTGGACCAAGTCAGTTCCTTTGGGTGTTCCTCGCCCTGTTACTGGAGACACATGTAGCACATTTCAACGAGAACAAAAAGAAGGATAAACCTCAACAAAGGACTAGGACTTTAGCGGAACAAGAATCACCAATCAACAGATTAGATTTTGGACAGAGTATCTTACTAGAATTCCCCCCAGAAATTGCGTTGGAAAACTTCATAAAATTGGTTTCTTATATTAAGTCGTTGCCTTTGCAAAAAGACGAAGATTCTATGGACACGGACGTTGACCCCGGCGACATATTCAGCGTGAACGGACACACGGCTATACAGTTACGTCACTACAAATACGTCATCATCACTTTTATGAACACTTGCCTCGCTTCCTCTAGGTTTATTCAGCATAGCAGTCAAACGACCGACGTCAAAACTATGGAAGCGCATTACAAATCCTTTATTATTAACATTTTGACGTTCATTCAGACGATTTCTAAAGTTACTGATGAGAAAACGGCGAAATATTGGAGAGTCATGTTGCACCATAGTTACGATTTGCTAGACCATACAAATAACTTGCTTTCGGCGACTATGTTCTTGTCAGTCGTTAGAGGGTTGATGAAACATACTTTACAGACTGTGAGACGTAAATCAATGGAGCTACTCAACTCAAAAATACAGTTCAGTCCGGAATTATTCGAAGGTGTTCATAAAGAACTGCTGTTTTCCTTACTCCCACCATTATTGGATATCGTGAAGACTATTGAAACGAAAGATGAGACTCTAAGTGAGGTTGCTGCCCAAGAATTAGAATTAAATCAACAAACAGCTTTGCTATCATTGAAATTGTTGACTAAAATGCTTGCGTCGGAGAATCCTGAGCCATTCAAATCAGTTCTTGAGACGGTGACTGAGTATACTTGCAATTCGAACATCGCTGGCAACGTCATGGCATCAGTAGTGTTATGTTTAGCGGAATTATGCAGTAATCTCAAAGCACACGCGCTGGCCAGTCTTCGAAAATTCATGCCGGCGTTAATAAAAGTATTAAAGAAGCAAAGAAAATCTGAAACACCGGAATTGGTGCTACTTAGTACAGTGACAGCGATTTCAAAGATAATTGAAAGCCTACCTTTATTCCTAAGTCCGTACCTACAGAAAATCTTGTACGAATATTCTATATTGTTGGCCAAATGGCAGAGTCAGGATCAGGAGTGCAATAAAGTATCTGCGATTGTCGCTAAGCTACTGAACATAAAGAAAAAGATAGCTGGATCGATACCTCCTAGAGTTTTGATACCAGTTGTGAATGAGACGCATCAAATGCTTTTGGAGAAAGAAGATTTTGATGCCGTCGGTCCTGTGATGTCTGTCTTAGCTGATAGTTTTGCTAACGTGACTTCGGCAGACTTTAATGCTTTGCAGCAAGATTTGACAACGTTCTTCTTGAATGCTTTACAATTGAGGAGCGATGCGGTAGACAAAGATGTGGGAAGTGACGTCATCGATCGCGCTGAAGATGAAGTGGTTAATGCGCTAGTTTCTTTGGTGTTGAAGTTATCAGAGACTAGTTTCAGGCCATTCTATTTTAAGATCTATGATTGGGCGATAAGGACTAATGTTGAAGGACAGAAGGACAGGGCTATTACTTTCTATAGGTAAGTTTTCTATAGTTCATTTTTATTTCAAATGGATATTATATTGAAGTTTAGTAGCAAAGTTTCTAATAATTTCTGTCTACATTATAGTTTGCACAAACAGCGTTTATTCAAAGATATACTATTATGAACCAGACATAGCCAGTTGTTTTATTCGTCATTTTAATATCTCCAAAGTTACAATGAGGCTGATGTGAACTTATGTTCCAATCGTTTACAAAAATAAACGCAAAACTTTAAAATCTAGATACCTACTTACCTATAAAAACTTTTCACTTTTTTCAGACTAAGCTGTGCAATTGCGGACAAACTAAAGGGCCTATTCGTACTCTTCGCTGGACATTTCATCAAAAACGCATCAGACTTACTCGACGCGTGCAATAACAGCAAAACAGAAGACCTCTACTTCGACTCAGAAGAAAAATGTCTTATGCTCATCAAATTTATTATTAAAACATTACATATTGTATTCTTATACGACAGTCAGAGCTTTTTAAATAAAGACAGGTTTGAAACTCTTATGCAGCCAGTAGTTGACCAGCTCGAGAATACCCTAGGAGGGATTGTGAGCCTTAAGGCAAGGGCTACAGAGTATATAATTCCTTGCGTGTCTCAGTTCGCGGTGGCGACAGCAGATGATTCGCTTTGGAAGTTATTGAATTACCAGATTTTGTTGAAGACTAGACATAATGATGCGGAGATAAGGTTAGTCAAGGTTTTTTTTTCTTTACAATCTCTATAAGTCCTTTGCTTACATAGTAAATAAAAAAATGATATACCTTATGACATCAAACTGTACTATTTGCCTGCCCTGACCGGTTTTGTTTACATCTGGAAATTGTAAAGATCTGGAGGTCTTGGATTCAATTTCCAGCCCAGAGATTTGTGCCAAAGTGCCGTCTCTTATTACGTAGAGCTTATATTGTATACCAAAAAGATAAAAGAGGATCTATTTGACACAACTTTGCCTACCATTTAGGGTACAATAGGTTTTAAAAAATATGTTTTGTTATTGTTTACAGATTAACAGCTCTAGACTGCCTGGTCGCCATGGCAACGCAGCTCGGCAGCAGCTGGCTCCCACTCCTGGCTGAAAGCGTGCCGTTCCTCGCCGAACTTCTAGAAGATGGCGACTCAAGAATAGAATCCTCCACCAAGGATGCTATAAGAAAACTTGAACAGATACTTGGAGAGCCATTAGAGAAATACTTTTAGTTTTTAAGTTTATTGCAATGTACTGTTGTACTTGTTATTTTGCAAAATATATTGTTCGAAATAGTTAATTAATCGTTTTTTTACTTTAATTTTGAAACCTGTTATAAAATGTGCCATCTATCGTGCCAGCTGTGCAAGTAAAATGATTTTAGCGCCATCTTTTCGTACTATGTAAAATGTACCAAGGACGATGTAATTTGGTGATCTATCATAGTTGGTACAAAAATACCTAGATGGCGCTAAAACAAATGTGATTAAAATGTAAACAAATTGCTTTGGTTCCTGTTTGCAAAAAAAAGGGCCAATTGAAAAGTATGTAAAGAACATATTATAAATTACAGTCGAATTCATACAAACAATGGAACGAAGTATCTACCAAAATACTTCTTCATTTATCAACCCGTTTTTCATTGCACCGCCCTTGACATCGACAAATTGAGCCAAAAACTCAAACACCGTATTTCGGGCGAGATTACGAGAGGACAAACCGCAAATTGGTCAAAACTTTTACTAGCACGTGACTTGGTAATTAGTTAAGTCGAGACCTATACCGCATACTATTAAACCTGACCTTAAACCCTACTAATTACAAGATTAATGAATAAACAAAGCTGAAAATATATTCTTACTTAAATACAAAAAATCACTCCTATTCCCCATAGGAGTAGGCAAAGACCAGAGAACGCCCTTTGGTACGATCTATAAACTTCCTTTGCCTATCCATACATCGTTTCATACAAGAAAATATTATTTTAATATTATAAATGCGAAAGTTTGTTTTTAAGAAAGTATGTTGTTACTCTTTGGCAAAAAAAAAACTACTGCAATAATTTTAATAAAATTTGATGCAAATTTAGTTTTCAACCTAGATTAAGACATATGATATTTTTGACCACGGGCAATCTTTTCAAGCGGACTAAGTCGCGGGTAGTAGCAAATAATTTCACTTTTTAATCTGAAGGTAGTTTTATATTTGGTAGCGTTGCTTGTAAATTATAAGCAAGTTATATTATTATGTACTGTCACTGTGGAAGTGTTGTGTAGTTTGTGATTTTAGTGAGCGAAGTGTGATGGATAAGTAAGTAGGTTGAGGCATGTGAAGTTGAGGAAGACGACGTCAAGGATAGGGCGAAGTGGAGGAAGAGCGTAAGGAAGGCTGACCCCACTACCATATGGGACGAATAGCCAGGAAGAGAGAGAGGTAAGTGGAAATCAAATCCTATGTTTCTTTGTTTTTATTTGATCTTCTATTCTTTTAGTATTTAGTTTGTATTAAAATTAAGCGTAAGCGTGCGGTACAGTCATACAGTGTTATGTTGAATTATTTTTTTAAAACTTACTGTAGATATGTAAAATTTAAGTAGATAATTAGGATTGTATGCCTATCAAACAAGTTTTATTTCCTTTTTCGTATGCAAGGAGATTCGAGAGGTAAACAAAGTTGTGTGTTTGTTTAAGTTAAAATCAGGTGCATTTTCTTCTTTCTCTATTGTTATAAAAAAGATCTGAGGTTAAAGTGAATTTTAAGACTCTCACCAATTTTATTGCGTAATTTAAAAAGAAGTACCTACAAAATCTAATCGAAGTACCGTTTATAAAAATAAAAGCCTATTGCTTAACTTAGATAAATTACGCTATAAAGAATCCTTATTTACAGCCGACGAATTAACTTAGATACTTATAAATGATTTAAACAATAAACGTTACTAAATACGCACTTTATATCCAATGTTACGCCCTTTCGGTGTTTTCTAAATGTATATTTATTAACCTTTTACGTTTTACATAATTGTCTTAAGTTTTTATATAGGCATTAAAAATACTGAGAAACGTAAATTGCTTGAACAACTTTAGTTCTTTTTATAGGTTATCCAAATAAAATAAGTTTCGGCGGCCGCCGTGGCGCAATGTTTCAGGTCACCATACCACTACCATTGCGTCGATGGGTCGTCGGTTCGATTCTCATACGGAACAATTATTTGTACGATCCACAAATAATTGTTTCGGGTCTTGTTGTACTTTGTGTCCGTTGTTTGTAAAAGTCCCCGCAACACAAGAGCAATTCTTAATGAGGCTGTTTCCTTATAAAAAAAGGTAGATATAAAGATTGTCATCTACGATCAGTGTACCCAACTGCTGGTCACGAGGTCTCAGGTTCCATTCCCGGGTCGAACAAAATGCTTTTGATATTTTCTTATTTAATTTAAAATATTTTCAAATAGTAGCTCAGAGTTTGGTACGTTTCAACCCTTATTATATAGGACTAACATTGAAATGTGTGTGTATTTCTGCCTACACCTACGGGTATAACAGGCATGCTATTTTGTTTGTATGTATATAATAATATGAACAATTAAAAGTTCCTTTCCGTGTCGGTCCACCTGAGCTCTATGTTTTCTATACAAGGCAACAGATTATGATAAGGTTTTCACAAACAATATGTATAATATTATAATGTAGAGGATCTTAAACGCGACCTTATTTGTTTACCCGACGGTGACGTTTCGATAGAATTGCATCGAACGTGGTGACGGCTTGATTCTAGTAAGCACTTACCCCCGGTTTCTGAGTAGATTTAGCGGTAGTTTATCTATTCAATAGCATATTTTGAGTTTATACGCTATTGAATAGATAAACTACCGCTATATGTACCTCAGATAGGGGGTTAGATAGTTTCTTATATTTATTTACGGAAATGATAGTACTAGTTTACAACCGTATTTAAAAACGACGTGTCGCTTTATTCAGTGTTGGTAGTCAGTAATTTTGAATAAGTAAAATAAATGTAAACAAGTCTTAACTAATCGTATTAGACCTTTTTCTATGTTAAGACTTTTCCGAACTTGTAAATCCAATTAAAACACTCCATTTAGTTAGATTTGTAAATACCAGCCAAGTTTTGAATTGTAAACTTATATTAGGTAGGTACTGTTTCTCACAACTTTACTTGTATTTATTTTATAAATTCTTTAGGACGTAGAAGAGTACTTACATATTATTATATGTAATAACTAGAGATTGTTTCGAATTATCATGTCAGCCGAAAGCCGAAATGATAATATTAATTACTTAAAAAATTCACCAAACAATACTAAGTTTTGTTTTGTGTATTTTAAGATAGGCAATAATAGGTATTAAGTCTAATTCACACTTACTTGAAGAACATGTACTGTGTTCCTATTTATTAGTGCTACTGACAGAAAATATAAAATACTCCAAGTACATTTCAGTTAAATTATAATATGGCATAAAATTGGCATATTATATAATATATTATTATTTTCACATAATATTATTATAGGTATTGTTACAAAAATAAATATTCAGTAATTTTTAAAGCACTTGGCTTTCGCACTACTGCGTACGCAAATTAATTAGTGCTTATTACTTTCAAGAGTAAACATTGCCAGGTGCTAAGTGCTTTCACTTAATGTCGTCAGTAAAAAGGTGATTATCATAAAAATTGTAAAGAATTCCACTTGTTTGTTGTTTTATACGTGTTTTTCAAAGTTTTTAAGTGTTGAACGTTAAGTTTAAAAAATTATGAGAGTAATATTGGCTGTTGCCTGTATTACTCTCTTTGACAATATTGTTTATTCTGTACCTCGATTCTCTACCACTATCGACTACCGACAACCGGCTAGCTATCGACATTTGACATTTAGAATGTACTGCCAAAATGTTTCCTACGACACCCGTCTGAGGCGCTGATCAGATTTTCATACAAAATTTCTCGATGACAGTTCGGTTGTCGGTAGTCGATAGTAGTAGAGAATCGAGGCACTGTGGTTTAAACTTAACGTCAGTATTTTACGATCTTGTCTGTCATAATCAATCGGTAAAAGAAAATTGTAGTTTTAAGTTCCCAGCAATGAAAATAGGTAATATTTAGAGTAATAGGTGTGCTTGAAAACCGATTCATTGAACAGTTGTTTTGTATTAAACCTCTACAGTACAAAACCTTTAACTATCTTGACGTATTATTATAGCGTAAAAATCTATTACGTATGTAAGAATGGTTTGCTGAACTTGGCTGATTATTTACCGCTACTAAATACCTAGTAGCCGTTTAATAAGCTAGTCTTTTAATTACCAGAAGGTCTGAAATACCCAAGGTCAATACTCGCTATTAGTACCAAAGAAATTCTTCCTCATAAGTATACGAAATTCACGCATATTTCCCGAGACTTGTAGTAATGAATAAATTAAGTAAGTAATAAAATAAAATAATTACACATTTGTCTTAAGGAAGTTCCCAAAAGACTTTCTTTGCCCGCTTTCAACGAGGATATTAATTACGATGAATAATTAATTAAATGAGAGATAATAATATTAAGGTACTTACATACTATTATGTGCGAGCACGTGTGGCAGTTAAGAGCTTTTTGGCAGTTTTATTTTAGTCAACAGAAGGCTGTAAATGTAACTAGCGAGGTGGACTCAAAGTTTGATCTCTTCCTCATTCCGGGAAAAGACGTGTAGACGCTTTAGCACAGCAGTTAACATTTAGTCCATTAAAGGAGAGGGTTGTAGTCGGAGGACAAGGGTGGCGACCCCACAAACTAAAACCTTAGGTTCTAGGCCCTCCAATACACATAAAAAAAAAATTTGGTCCTCTGAAAAACCCAGGCTAAAGCCTAAAATAATTTAATATTTCAATGAATTATGTAATTATTTTCCGAGTCAAAACAACAAAATCTTAAAGATAATTCAGGTATTACTGAAATACGGAGCTGTCTTGAGCATGTTCCATAATTCTTCAGAAGAATTAGTTAAGGCATCATCGCGGTAGTTATCAGATTTGAGGCTGGCAGGGATCCAATTTCTGTTCAAAGGCTTGCGAATGACGGCGAGTGAGAAAATTCCTTTTATGTGAATGATACACGGATAAAATGGAGCAATAACATGCTAGTGGTATTTAAAAGTAATTTCTGTTAGTACGCGATTTATTAATTGTGCTATATTATCCTGTGTAGTTGACATTGTTTCCATACTGTCTGAGAGAGTAGTAAGTTATTTATGTTAACTCTAATAAATATAATAATAATTTTAACCCATTAATATCCCATTGCTGGGCAAGGGTCTTCTCCCGTAATGAGGGAGGGGTTAGGCCTTGAGTTCACCACGCTGGCCATGTGCGGGTTGGGGGTTGCAATAATAAAATAAAATAAAATACAATATTAATTTTATGTGTATTAAAGATGTTTTAAATAAATACACGAGACGTAAGCCAGAGTGCAGGCGACTGAGAAGTAGTACGACGGCGTCCCACCAGTGATTCGCTGGGATTGCTGCTATATTCAGAGTATTCAGAATTCAGACACAAAGTTAAATGGTGTGTGAAGTTCCACGATTTTTAGGCCAATTCAAAAACCCTTTGCTCAGTAGTGGAATAGTAACGTAGACCTTTATACATACCGATATTGAATAACTTTCATTTTCTTGTTAATAACAACACACTTTGCTCTCCGTTCTTTTGTGCCCGTGTGTGAAAAGTACTAAACCAGAATAACTGTGTAGTGGGTAGTTTAATACGAGACTTGAGGTGGATCTAGATTTTTAAAGCAGATTAGCCTTTGTATGTGAACAATGCTCTTACTTAGTACAAACAAAATGTGGTAGTAAAGTTTTAGAAAAAACGTATGGAGATCATGCGGGTAGGTGAGTTTTTTTTTGGTTTACTTAAATGTGGTTTTAAAAAAATAATAAGGCTATTGTTGTCATACTGCTGAGCAAAGGTCTCCAAAAATGAGGGTAGGATTAAGCCTCGAAAATACGTAGTGCATAGCAATGACTCTTTCAATTTTATTTTTATAAAAAAAAATGGTTATTAGTTAAAACATTATGCTCACAGATGAGGTAAAACGGTTATGAATCTGTTTAAAACTAATTTTACTACTTAATACGGATGCATTCATACTTAATACATTTTTTAATCATAAATACAATTCTTAATCAATCTTTTACGATAATTTAAAATTTAATATCACGTTTCGTATCCAAAAGCTGCCAGAATTGCAATAAAATCACGGTTCCGTAGATAAAATCGTCAAGTTTTGAGTAGTTTACGTAAGAGACGGACGTATGCATTAGTTCAATTGGATTGGACCGCGCCCCTGTGGAATATGAGGAAGGCAGGCTGGAGTCGAGCATTTTGGGCTAGGGTTAGACTGTGAATTAATGTGCTCCTTGATTTTAAACAGGTTGAATTATTATGTTTATTGGTAGTACAAGGAAGAAAAATAAGCTATCCACATTCCACATTCTAGTCGTTCAAGTATAACTTACTTACTTACTCCGTTGGCTCAACGACCCAAAATGTGTCTTGGCCTCCGACACGAGAGAACGCCACTTTGCCCGATCTTTGGCCGCTTCTTGCCAATCACCGGCTTGAAGCTCCCTCAGATCCGCCTCCAGTACATCCTTCCAGCGGTATAAGGAATACGAAATAGTGTTGTGATGATGATGACTACGATGAGACAATGCATTTTATGGACCACATAATATTTTATTAAACGCTTATAATACTACAGTATGACTATCAGGACAATGTTTTTTTTTTCAATACGTTTAATGGTGCTTGATATACAGGGTGTTGGGCACACGGTTGTCCAAATGATACAGGCATCTAGTCTGGACTTCTGCCGTCATACTGAAGCCCCCATTGAGGCGCCCATAGCTAGTTGCGCTCACCGGTTGGTAAACGATCTATGGGTTAAGCAACCCCTGGCGCAGTCATTCCATAGATGGGTGACCGCAGTGGTATTTGAGCTGGGTGTCTCCGTGCTTTGGAGGGCACGTAAAAAGTCGGTCCCGGCTGTTGTCACTAAGATAATAGTCGTTGAGCCACGTCAAAGGCCTTTCGGGCGGCTTGAACAACTTTGACACTAGGTTGACCACTAACCATACGATGAAGGAACGAACTTAAGATAGATATAATAACCAGGCTCAGAACAGATAACTTGTCTTCGGTGGGATTCGAACCCACCATACATTTTATATTTTTTCCGAATACAAACTTGCGTATTGTATCATATTATTTTCCCTAATTTCTTTCAAGCATTCAATCCCGAATGTAAATATGTTCCGGATTACTGTTACAAGGAATTCAAGGGGTAACGAAAGAGCGCTAAGCGTTATTTATTATCATATAAATTAAGCTTAAAATAACGTTATAACGATAACGTAAGCTGCTTTTATGTGTTGAAAACGTTGGAATAATATGTTACTTTTAGCTTTCATATTAACCAATGCGTATCTGCCTACGTATACACTATGATACCCATTTTGTATATAACGAATAGACTTTGTGGCAAAGCTTTGTGGCCTGCATGTTTTCTGATGATTGGATATGCAAAAATAGTGAATTACGTTTGACTCCGGACTTTTAACAATCTCTGTCCAAAATATCCTGAAAATCTGTCTAGTCGCTTTAACATGAAAGCTGAATATAGAGTTAAAAAGACTGCATTTAAGGCAGACAGCTTTATACAGCTTTCCCACCCAAAATAACCAACATAAACTTCACAATTTTGCTTCAAAACATTCCACAACCTATACATAGTTACTCTCAACCCTCGAATGTATCTCCATCTCGTCTCGTGACACTTTCCCGTGACAGTACATGCCCCACCGTCCTCAAAATATCAACACTGTTTATTTTCAGACAGGTTAACTCGGATTGCAGACGATTTTTACAGTTGAGGCGTGAATTACAAACGTTTTGCTATGAACGGTGCACCCGTAACGACTAACTGTTGAGCTAAATACTTGTTTTGTGTGAAAACTAGCTGATCCGCGCAACTTTGCTTACGTCCATAAGAGAAAATAGGTCATAATTCTCCCCGTTATTGTAACATTTTTCACTGGTACTCCGCTCCTATTGGTCGTAGCGTGATGATATACAGACTATAGCCTTCCTCAATAAATAGGCTATCCAACAGTTAAAGAATTATTAAATTCGCACCAGTAGTTCCTGAGATTAGCAAGTTGAAACAAACAAACTCCGCAGCTTTATAATATTAGTATAGATTTAACTGGAAACTTATAATCTCCCGAGACTCCCGACTGACCACCTTAGCCTTACTGAATAGATTTGATTACAGACAGGCAGAATGAATTTACCTCAATACTATTTAGATTAAAAATCCTACCCGCAACTTTCTTATACTTAAATGTGCCTATGTAATTGACCATAAGGATTTCTGACCAACGAAAATCATTTCTCTTTGATAAAGTTATGTATTACTACATACACAGTCGTTAATGAGTCTTCTATTTCATATAAATACACAGTCATATATAAGTGTTCTTACATATTTATATAATGAGTTCAAGACGACTTCCATCTCACATTTCTAATTAACTTTCTGAAGTATTATTCATGACTGCATCCTCAACACATACTGAAATAAACACAAAAGATCGTGAAGATGTATGTTTGTTACTCTTTTAAGCATAATGGAATATTAGAGGCCGTCCGCGACTTCGTCGGCATGGAAACTCTTCCCGTGTAAATCCCGATCCTTCGGGAACTCCGGGATCAAAAGTAGCCTATGTGTTATTCTGGGTCTTCAACTGTCTACATACCAAATTTTATCGTAATCGATTAAGTAGTATTTGCGTGAAAGAGTAACAAACATCTATACATACATACTCACAAACTTTCGCATTTATAATATTAGTAGGATTAGCAGGATGTAAACTTTATAATTTAATATAACTAATAAAATTCTTTTTAACTCAAATAATATTTGCTATTCAACAACCAGCTACCTATCGAAAATTTTATATAAAATTTGATCAGCGCCTCTAGCGGATGCCATAGGAACTATTTTTGCAGGACGTTTTAAATGTCAAACTCTTGATACTTGATAGTACCAACTGCAGATAATCACGCTACAGATATACAAAGCCGCGGGAAATAGGTAGTATCTTATAACTAGGGATCCGTTTTCTTTAGTAGGGGCCTCTAAAAATATAATATCTAGTACCTACAAGAGGCGCCGTGTTTCAATTTAATTAAAAATACTTCGCTGTACGTCTACCAGTTTACAGTTTATGCATTTTCTTTTGATTCAAAGTTTCATCTCGTTTTACTGATGTTTGCTTTTAGATTGCGTGCCTTGGATGGTTTTAATGATAGGGCGTTTGGAGCACGCTCTTGTATGTTAGACGCATGTGAATAAATTGTGGGGTAGATGTTTAGAATTCCCCTTATTTAACGAGAAGACTTTCGAATAGAAAATGAATGTAAGATTACTTTGAAAATGTCCGCAGTCAAATATATTTTTTAAAGGATTTATAATATATGTATTGAGGAAAATTTGGGCTTAATTTGATCAAAGAAATAAGTAAATAGCTCTCATAAAAAGCCGGCGATGAGGAGTTTAGTTTTCCGGTTCTTGGTACTAAATATCGCTATGAATATTTATTTCTTTTCATTTTAAAGTATCCCCTGTATTGAAAAGTAAGTAAGTTTTTGTGTCAAAATTTGTTTGTTTGTCACGCTTTCACGGCTAAACAGCTGAATCGATATTGATGTAATTCTGCCTCGTCCTCAAGGATGTTAGGTACTCATTAAAGATGTCAGAGAGATTCGTGCAAGAGTCAAACGTAGGCTTTTTGTTTTTTGCAAATACGCAAGTAACGAAAATAAACCTTGGACTATATTTTAATACGGTTTGTCTAAAAGAAAAGCAGTGATAGCCGAGTGGTATAAGTAGGTACCTCCAATGTAAGTACTTGCAGGTTCGAACTCGAGGCACATAACAATGATTTTTAGAAGTTATGTGTGTATTAGAAATAATTATCACTGGTTCCAACGGTGAAGGAAGCATGCCTGAACATTATTTCTTGTAGGTATGAAAAGTCTCCAACCCGCAGTTGGTGAGCGTGGTGGACTCAAGGTCTAACCCCTCCTTCATTATGGGAGGAGACCCTTGCCCAGCAGTGGGACCTGCCGGAATAATGGAGGGGTTAGGCCTTGAGTCCACCATGCTGGCCAAGTGCGGGTTGAGAACTCTTTAAAATCATTGAATTTTTTTTCAATATTTCGCACGTTTTATCAGAATTCATAGTGCGACTGAGAATCACAATGTCCCGTATTCATAGCCGAGCTCTTACAAACATTTCTCGTAAATGAACACCTTCTAGTCAGAATTTACTCGCGAATAAGTCACGTACGAGGGGAGAGATGGATGTTAGGCTCTTTATACACTAGGATGTTAGATTGATAGGGTGGTCCCACATAGCAACACGTTATACAACATTATGTAACACGATAATAAAACAATTTTAATATAATTTTAAAACAAATTTGTTTAAAAACAAATGGTATGAATCAGTTTCTAACGTTACATTACTGTTGTGTGGGAGCACCCTTACTGTTCTAAGCTACACCAATAAGGCGCTGAAGATTTCGGACTCATAATTTTTAGTCTTTAGTTTTTTATGTACTGACAACTGAGTAGGTACCGTACAATGGGGTACCCTGGGAAAATTTGGGGGTAATGTTATTAAAATAAGTAATAATAAATTGCTAATAGTTTGCATAAAAAGCTAGCGACGAGTTTAGTTTTCCGCTTCTTGGTACAAAATATCGCTGTGAATAAAATGTAGCATTAGTTAGTAACTATGTTTAACAAAGCGATAATTCGAATACCATAGTAACTCGGAGTACGGTAAACTCCCAGTTATTTTGGTGAATATTCCAATAGAATTAAGAAAAACCTTAATGCAATTTCCTTTTCTACACACTACGGCTTGTCGCTATATTTAGACACCAAATTAATTGACACATACCTACTTAGTCTACATTTTCATGATTGTCAGTAGCGCGATTCTGTGCAGTCGGTACTGCCGAGTATCGAAAGTTTGACATTTAGAATGTACTGCCAAAATAGTTCCTACGACGCCCGTCAGAGGCGCTGATCAATAGCTCAATTCTCTATTACTATCGACTACCGACACCCGACCTGTCATCGAGAAATTTTGTATGAAAATCTGATCAGCGCCTGTGACGGGCGTCGCAGAAACTTTTTTGGCAGTACATTCTAAATATCAAAACTTCGATAACTAGCCGGCTGTCGGTAGTCGATAGTGGTAGAGAATCGAGGTACAGATTTTTATACAAAATTTCTTGATGCCAGGTCGGTTGTCGGTATTTGATAGCTACAGATTCCGTTACTGTTAGGGCTTTTGATTCGAATCAGGAAAGTGGGTAGAGGCCTTTTGAACCAAGTAAAGAGAAGTAACAATAAGGATTTTTCATAACATCCGCGAAGCTTGACGGGCGTTTATTATTTGCTGTCTGTCCCGCCAAATTCATTATGTCATATTTTATGCATGTTTGAATCCTGTAACGTGATTTGTTTAAAAGAATACGTTTTTTCAATTTATATGGGTCCCAATTGAATTTATAATGTTCAATAGTAATGGAAGGTATATGTATTATGTATGTATGAATTTAAGTAATAAAATACTCCAAAAACGAATCTAGTCAGGATACGGTTAATGCAAGTTGTGGTTATGATACCCATACTTGTATTATCAATTTCCTGAATATATATCTGTTTCCTGCTTCGTATAGACCAAGACTAACGCTTAAATGTACAATATTCACAATATAGAGATACTTATTTTTGCACACTACTTGCTACTAATAAACCTTGTGTAAGTTCTGCTTAGTTATAAGGTTGGTGCAATAATGTATGATAAATAAATTGGCGTCATTGTAATACAATATACGAAATATAATTTATTTATCTTGTTGCCTTTCTTAACCTTAAAATTTTCATCACGTTTAAAACCCGTTTAGCAACTAATTGATACTTTTACCTTTGAAATATTTTACCCAAATGAAGTCACGGGGAGAAGCTAGTCTCATATAAAGGGAGCGTTTTATGGCAAGCTTCCGTGATGAACTCGCTTTTCGTTTTGAAGTGACAACACCTTATTACTGTATGTAAGCTGCCAGCGCTGCCACTGACATGCCTCATGACGACTGAAGACTGATTGATGAAATGTTATGGCAGATCCGAGGAATAAAGCCAAAAAAAACATAATATTAGGTCGGGGAAAAAGTCTTTTCGCATTACAGTTTGTATGAACTTGTAACAAAATCTTTTCTCTACACACAAAAGCTCGATATTTGGCTACCTCACGAGCTCACTGAAATAAACTTAATGAACCGTATACTCATTTGTGATTCTTGAAGCCAAAGAGATTTTATTACAAGTTCATACATACTATAATGCGAAAAGACTTTTTCCCCGACTTAATAGAAAAGGGGCATTCAGATAGGAATTCGGTAAAATACATTTGTTTTTAAACACAGATGTTTGCTTAAGATATAGTATAGTTGTTTCTGGTCTGGTTGTACTTTTTGTCCGTTGTTTATCTGTTTGTAATAGTCCCCGCGGCACAAGAGCAATTCTTAGTGCGGGAGTTGTCTTTTTAATAATGAGAATGAAAACTAGCCGAAAAGTAATAGAAAATAAGGCTACAGGAAAAAAAGGAATACCCATTTGCCAGGCAAGATAGGAAGGTTACAATGACTTGAAACGTCTGATCAAAGATTATCAATAGAAAATCCGAGAATAAAGATTTTCATAAATTATAGTTACGAATCATTGATTTAGTCGTTTCTAGAGGTACAAGCTCTGCTCTCTCTACAACTCAACGCTACAATACCACATAGATCTATGTATAAATATATTAACAAGACTTTTTTTATCGGTGTTTGCAACTTCCTAAAATCGAACACAAAGTAAGGCAGAATACACACTGTACAAGTAACAAGTGATCAATTGATAAACGAGGCCGCATGTGACGCCACTCTCGTAATTAGTTCTTAATGGTCGAAGTTGTGAACGTTGGTATCAGTCCCCGTTCATCATGTATGCACTCGGCTTATTGAGAAAGTCTTATCTTGTTGTTTTCAAAGCTTGTACCATACTATAATGTGACTTATTTTATTTCACACTAGGTGACCCGCGCAACTTTCAGTTTTTGTAATATTTTTTACTGGTATTCTGCTCCTATTGGTCGTAGCGTGATGATATATAGCCTATAGCCTACCTCGATAAATGGGCTATCTAACAGTGAAAGAATATTTCAAATCGGACCAGTAGTTCTTGAGATTAACGCGTTCAAACAAACAAACTCTTCAGCTTTATAATATTAGAATAGATTAGTATAGATAGTTCTATTTGTTTGCACAAATGCAAGCTCCGTCAATGGTATTGTTAAATTTGACATGTTAGTAGAGAGTCCTTACATGATTTGACTAGATTATAATTAACTGTCCCAATAAATAGTTACCAGAAATACAAGTGAATCAGGCGTGAGGTAATAAATAAGCACAAATTAGATGTATCATTTATTTTCCTCACATTCACAACGAAAAACATCTGCTCAAGATGGTGGTGAACATAAACTCATGGTCTCCTTCACAATGACTCATAAAAAGGGACACTCGTCTCTATGTGTTTCTCGCCTAACTTAATCAAACTTGTCTGAACTATTCAGTTCCAATCAATTGTTTACAACAAAATTATGATGAAACAGAATTTAATATAAACAAATTCAAAGAATACATTTAACACAAACTCTTTAGAGCGATTTTCTACACTCGGTTCTATCCAGTAGCCAGCGTTTCACGTTTCAATTTACTAGAAAAAATTTTTTCTTGCTGAGCCCACAAAGGGGTGCACTGGGTGCAGAGTAATTTTCTCATACAAAATGTCTGACTGCCGTTTGGTTTTCGGTAGTCGACAGTAGTAGGTAATCAACCTTTGTTTTTTTACCATTTGTTTTATAACCATACTTTAACATTTATTGGAGGCAGTTCCGCCACGGGTTTGAAAATATCTTCCACGGCACAAACAGTAGAAAAAACGTTATTTTGCAACAAAAGTATATTATAATGACTAAAACCATTAGCATCTATAAAACCACAATTTTTCAAAAACTTATTATAAGTAGCCATAGTCCCTTCATCATCGGCTATTAAAGGCATACTGCCTAATACAATAACCGTGTCTTTAAGAGTACCGATATAATTTTCAAGCTTTTTACACCATGTTTCCACATCTTTGTTATAGAAACAATTGACAACACACACGTAAACGTGACGACCGGCTGACGTAAACGACACCCAGATGTCTTCTCCATTGCTTGACTCAAGATCTGTTCTACGTGTAAAATTTATACCAGTCCGAATGGCAAGTTTCACCTTAGAATGATACTGCTCATGTACTCGCTTTATCACTGTCCAGTTTTCTATGTATTCCACTACATCCTGTGAATGGTTATGTGGTAGCCCCGTTAATCCAATGAAATCATTATTCAAAAATGATAAGTCATTATTTTCCATCAACGATGTTAATGTCTGAAGCTCTTCAATGTGCTGGAAGAACATGTTAAATGTACGTTTTTCTTCTACAGGCTGGCTAGGACTTGTCATGGTACCGGGAAGGTTCTCAAGTTCATCTACATTTTTATGATCTTCTACATTTTTATCTAATTCTTTGACACCGCCTTCCACTGTTGAAGGGAGTTCAAGAATTTTAATCTTTATATTAAACGGTAATGATGGATAATCATTTAGACCTTCCGTAATCGAAACTGATGCAAAAACGTCCTCCTTTAATAAAAGAACATCATGTTCACTAGAACTAATCCTATTACTTAAGTTACAACTACGTAGAAACGAGCAAAATTCTTTTGTGAATTTAAGAAAGTAGTCCCATTCCTTGGAATATGTCAATTGTATTATATTTCCTAAAATAATAACAGTGCCTTTAAGTGTTTCAATAAAATTTTGGACATTTTCGCACCATCTTTTTGCACATTCATCGTCATGGTTAAAGCTTACATACACAAGGCCTACGTACACGAGACGACCTCCTGACGTAAACGACACCCACACGTCTTCTCCGTGATCAGACTCGAGGTCTGTCCGGCGAGTGACGTCGACACCGGGCCGAACTGCAAGTGTCACTGTTCTATTTCTATGTTCACGATGTATTCGTCTAAACACCGTCCAGTTTTCGGTTATTTGCTCTAACTCTTGAGTATTTTCACTTTTTAACTCAGTGACTCCAATAAGGTCGTAGTTCACATCTGAAGCATCCATTTTTTGCTGCAGTGAGGATTGTTGGAAATTATCGACGTGTTGAAAGAACATGTTGAGTGTGATGTTCTCTGCGGGCGGAATACTGCTCTCATGCTCAGGTACGAGACTGTCAGGCGGGTCGGCAAGCACGCTCGTGTCGCATTCCTTACCTTCATTAGATGTCTCTTCAGTGCTGTCATACAACTTCTCTATTGGCGCTATGCTCTTAGCCTCTAGCATCAGAGCTAAATCGAGTATTTCCTGATATACCCTCAGTCCTTTATCAAAAATTCGTTTCTGTATCTCTTTGTCGATCAAGCCAGAGACCAGCTGATCTCGAATGTTTTCCATAATCTTTGATTTGAAGTAGCAAGAATTTGCCATTTGTTTCAGCTCGTGTAGATAATCGGTAATAGATTCACTAGCTTTTTGCTTACGGGAACGGAATTTGTGTCGGTTTTCGAGTTCGTTTGAACACGGGTGTAGATAATTGGATATTAGACGTACAAGTTGTTCGAGAGTCTTGGTACCTGGATCCGTGGGAGCACAGAGGTTATACATCAATCCGTATATGGGGTCACCGACTGTCGAGATCAACAACGGCACACAAAGATCGTCTGCAATGCCATTAAGCACAACAAACTGCTTGAAGCGGCTGATATAAGCCGACCATTCCATAGTATCAGCGTTGAAAGGGTGCAAATTTGCCAGAACCATCTTACAAACCAAACAAACACACTGGAACAATAACTGGCGAAACGTGGGAGTGTTTCATACACTTAGCCAAAAACTTCGGGTATATGAGTCGTGATATTATGTATGTACAAATACGCGGAATACATAACAAATGAATGCGAATATGTTAACGTAATAATGTTTTGCACCGAAATGAGTACTGATTGCAATTTTAAGTGTATGAACGCTATATGGGCATTGATAGTGTTATCTTTGCATGATTAATGTTTCAGTGTTGATAAAGTATGGGAACATCTGATTAACGTTTTGTACGAACGTTCTTTTCAACCAATGTGTGGGTAATTCCCCGAATAGCGGGTAATGGCAAGTCGACCGGGGATCGGTGTGGAGATGGGTACTGTGCGGGGAAAACGTGGGGAATATTATTTCATGGACTTAACATTGGACATTTCCAAGAGATTCGATTTCAGAGACTCCCTGTTCAGAATAATATCAATCGTAGATCCATCAGTTGCCCAAAAAATTACTATTAAATCTTTGACGCCTGTACTTCAGCGATTTCCTGTACTGGAAACATTTGTAGCAGCACAGAATTCAGATGATAGATCTATGGCTAGCTCACGCTATGCTGGGTTTCACTGAGCACGGGTTTGATGCAGACAATGATACGGAATGCTATCGGGCAAAAGTATTCTCCTTAAAAAACATCGCAGGACAAGATTTGTTTCCCAATTAAAATATAGTGATCCAGTTTTTACTCGTGCTTCCATTCGCTAATGTATCAGTCGAGAAGAAGCTCAATGACTTAAAAAAATATTAAAACAGCAAACAGAAACAGACTACACACAGACACGATAGTTTCCTTAATTAGAAAATGCAATAAAAAAACAGGGTGGTATCGTCAAATTTATACCTTTTAAAATTATGTTAAATTGTAAGATATAGGCAAAAGCCTTAATAAAAACAAACTGCACGAATTTTTGTGTGGGTAATTGAGTTTTTCCCCCGAATTTGGGGAATTTCGTGAATAGGTATTGGCAACCCTATTCTATTTGAACTGCACTACTAATTGCTAAAATTGCACATATTTTTAGCTTCCTTTTTTATAATTGATTCATTAAAACTTACAATAATGTTACATTTTTATCCTTCTCGCTTGTTGCTGAGATACGATACAAAAATTATATGATTATTGTAACCTGTAAGTTTATGACTACGTAAATTGAATATAAATCGTAGTTAATAGCTGGGTCCTGTCTGAGCGAGCAGCCTCGCGAGGCAATATCTAGGTCTCTTTTCTTTCAGATGGAAATGAGCAGGACCGAGATAACCCCGGCTGTTGAGGCGTTTGAGTTTTTCTTATCAGCTCACGGTAATGAACCGTTTTATAACAATAATGTCCTCTTATCTAATATCCGGCTATGACTTATCCGATAGCCAACTGTGCAGGACTTTGTTATATCTAGTGTCCAAGTGTGTGCACAATACACAGGTACACTCTCTATTTCATCAACCAATACGACCAGTGAGAGGTCAGGCAGAACCGATGGCTTTACGTACTCTCGGAGGCACAAAGGTCTTTGACCTCAACTTACTAACTACGAGCAATCACAGACCAATTCTTAACAGAAAAACTCAAAAACTACTTTTTGGCACGACCCGGAATCAAACCCCGAAATCAAATCATTTATTTATTTAGGACTTAAATGCTGACACTTAACATAGCAACAAGCTATATAATTTACTATAGAGAGATAGGAAGTGAATTTACCACCAGATTGGAAGTTAGGGCCTATGAGAAGAGCTGGCAAGAAACTTCCAGTCCAACCGCGCCACAGAAGTCTTGCTGTCAATTTATTAATTAGATACATTAACTGACAGTTATCCATAACCTGTAAAATTGGCCTTTAAAACAATGTTGCAAATAAGTAAAAAAAAAGTTAAACATTCTCTTATACTTGAGTCGTTTCCTAATTTGAAACACAACACGGTAACTTGTATACGAGTACTGTATTACAAGACATCATTATAAGTTCAACGGGTTGTTATTTTGAAAAGTTTATAGACAGAAAATTTATAATTAGGAGCCAATAATATGATAGCTAAGTAGTATAAGCATTCCTATCCCACGCATATGGTCAGGTATACGAACCCAAGGCACCATTGAATTTTATAGTATGGTAACACTTTTTACCGGTCGATTACATACGGGGAGTCCCGGAATACTGAATAACGATTAATAAAAGAGCGTTATCGATATCGTCTTTGATTGTCACAAGCGGGTATTCCCCGGATTTTTGTTCAATCACTATCTTTCGAAAGAGATTAGGCAGATACCAAAGAGTGTCATTTGCTGTAATCTCTACAAACTTTGATTGCCATACAACTTGTCGAGCATATCATAACCCTTGATAACGAATTCTCCAGAACCAAGTTTCATGGTAACTTTAGATCTAGTGATAAATAAGTATTACTAAAACATGTGTTACCGTAGTTTCGATTATTCTGCGATTATTCGACTATCTTATACATTTCGCTTAAGCTCGTTGAATTGTAGATCTTGGCTGTTATTTTCGAATATCTCAGACAGTTACCAGTAGTCAGAAGCTTTAAAGTCTGACAAGCAGTCTTATCGAGGGGTAACCCAAGTAACTGGGTTGGGAAGGTTCGATGGGCAGTCGCTCCATTTAAAGTACTAGTATCAAGCTGCATCCGATGAGACTGGAATCCGACGAAGAAAAGCTACCCTGATATTGATGTAATCTGTACTAATATTATAAAGCTGAAGAGTTTGTTTGTTTGTTTGAACGCGCTAATCTCAGGAACCACGGGCCCGATTTGAAAAATTATTTCAGTGTTAGATAGTCCATTTATTGAGGTAGGCTATAGGCTATATATCACGCTACGACCAATAGGAGCAGAGTAGCAATAAAAGGTTACAAAAACGGGGAATTTTTTGACCCATTCTCTCTTATGTGACGCAAGCGAAGTTGCGCGGGTCAGCTAGTAAATCAAATAAACTAACATGTAAGTGAATCCTAAACTCTATTAAACTCGAGTAAAACTGAGGGAACACAGATCAAGCGGCCATTATCTATAAAAAGAGGCTTAACGTCCTTAACTAGAAAACTTGCGAGTCTTAAGCAGTGTTTTACTTAGTTAGCGTCGCTTGTAAGGGCAGGACCTCGTTAAGCTGTTAGTTTGCGGCGTATTTTTTCTTAGATAAAGGGAGATTTATGTATGTAACTAGCTGACCCGCGCAACTTCGCTTGCGTCCAATAAGAGAGAATGGGTGAAATTTTTCCCCGTTTTTTTTCGTTACTTTCGCATTTATAATATTAGCATGGATTATTTTAATTTTATTGTTAGGTTAACGTGGTTATCACGCAGCCATGCGCCGTGTGTGGTGTAAATATAATATAATTGTTATACGTATATTTCTGGAAGGTTTTAGTATATTTTATCATTTATTTTATTGTAGTTAATATCATAGTTCAAGGTCTGATTGGTTACCCCTTAGTTTTGGTCTCAAATAACCGTGTGTGAGTTGTCCAATGACGTTTATTTATTTGTTATATTTACACATTAAGAAAGTAGGAATATCGTTCACTTCGTAGGTATTATACACGAACCATTAAATTTATACGATGTTTGAATATCATACATAACAAATAAAATAAAATTGCCCTTAGAATTAAATTTACTGAATATTTGACTATCATAACTTATAATTGAAAAGTAATTTGTCCTAAATAAAAGAATGATTTGATTTTATTTATGGATATGAACCTAACGCAACAAAAGGAGTAAAGATTGGCAAGGTGTTACAAGTGACGGAGAGGCAACAACAATGGCGTCTTTTATATTTTGCAGCAAACTGTTTGCTTAACGTGGTTCATTCCTTAGCAAGTTCTTAAAGAGTCGATCTGCGTCCTTTGTTAAGCCGGACTCCAGTTTACTTTCTATATTTATTGGCAGGATTATCTACTGGACGTTTTGCTCTTGCAGTGGTGAGCGAATTATGGAGCTAAGTGGAGGAATATTTAAAGAAAGGGTTCTGTGCCTAAAATATAATTAACCGGCTTATTTGCGCATGTAATTTCGGTTAAAAATTGGTTACGCGAATTGAAGAATTTAATTCAAAATTTTACCTTTTGTAAATAAATGTCTAAGGTACCTGCGGGTATTAAGGCCTGTCGGGTAATAAGGCCTAAATCACAAAAAACGTACGAAATACAGTAGTTGACGATCAAGATTACTGTCACACAAGCTCAGAGCGTATACAAGTCGCTGCAAAGTGGCGGACGCACTCTTGCACTTCTCCTCCCGCAAATATCGTCGAAATCATTCAGAAGTGCGGTTCAGCAGCACGAATTATAAAAATTGACTCTAGTAAAACGTAAGTTGTTTAGAAAATATCATATTTACAAACCTGTATTGACTGTCCGCTTATTAATTAATGTATGCTTGTCCGTAAATTACCGTTTTAAGAGACTTGTAGTTATAAAAATTATATAATTATTCTTTTCTGTAAATAGGTGGTTGGCGGATATTAAGGCCTATAAAATTTTACAATAGGCCTTATTATACTCCTATTTTTTTAACTGCTATATAAGTAGGAGCGTGTTTTTAAAATGTTTTTTAGTGGTAGTATATACGTAGTTTATATTTTCAATTTATATATTATTGTTTTTAGTGCTTACAGTCACGATGCCTCCCAAACGAGCATTGTGGTCAGAAGGCGATCTGATAAAAATAAATCACAAAAAAAAATGATCGGTACTGTCATGCTTGCAAATAAGATAGAATGGATGATGCTATGAGGTAATGTTCGCGATGCTCTAAGTGGTACCACGAAGAATGTGTCGGTTTGACTGCAGAATATACTGATGATTTTCAATGTCCTGATGGATGCGAATAAGGACATTTTTTTAATTTATTAAGACTACTATGCTTTCTATTGCCTTATGTTAATGATTACTGATGTCAAGAATACTAATTTACTTAGTTTAAGTTGATTTTTGAATAGTTTATAGTATAGGCCTTTTTACCCTACCCTATTATAATAAGGCCTAAAGACAGCGTTTTTTTAAAAGTGATATAATGTTTTAGTTTTAAGCTTTAGAAGCTATTTTTTGTTTAAACTCGGTAGTAATATAAGTACATGACTAATTATTATAAAAACTGGTTGATTATATTGGATATTCTTCATTTTATTACAAATCTCCCTTAGCTAGGCCTTAATACCCGCGGGTACCTTACTAGTTTACAAGATTGACGTGTAGTCTTCAGAGTCAAAAGAACGCCACTTGGTACAATCTTTACAAACTTTCCTTGCCTCATTCACATCCACACATATAAGTTACTAGCTGACCCGCGCAACTTCGCTTGCGTCACATAAGAGAAAATTTTCCCCGTTTTTGTAACATTTTTCATTGCTACCCTGCTCCTAATGGCCGTAGCGTGAAGTTATATAGCTTAAAACCTTCCTCGATAAATGGGCTATCTAACACTGAAATAATTTTTAAATCGGATCCGTAGTTCCTGAGATTGGCGCGTTCAAACAAACAAACAAACAAACTCTTCAGTTTTATAATATTAGTATAGATAACGTATCAGAACGGTAATGGGTATTCATTTTTGTTCTACAATGGAACCCTGAAGAGGCTTTAAATTATTAAGGTTTGTTTAAAAGATTGCCTTAAAAGTTGCAAAGTGTATTGGATTTGGAATTGGCAAGTTGAAATTAAACCTGTTTTTCAATAAAAAGCAAATAAATATTCGGTACTTAAGCTTTTGTTAACTCGAAATACTTGTGTAGTTAGTGCGTTTATCTAGCGCAGAAAACATTTAAATAGTTAGGTTACATAAACTTATTAATAAAACTGCTGCTAGCGGTTTTGTCCGCGTAGGAGGACTTTCCAGGGTACATTTTTATTTTAAGTGTATATTCGGGTTAAAATCTATCTGTGTAGTAAATAAATAATAATGAATTTAACCTATCAATGTCCCACTGCTGAAGAATAAATAAATCGAACCCTGCCTACAATCTTACCTGCTAGGCAAGGGTCTAATTCCAGAATGAGGGAGGGGTTAGGTTTAGAGTACACCACGCTAGCCTAGTGTGGGTTGGCTCTCTTTTACTATCTATGTAAGGCATCATAATCTGTTCAGTAGTTTTTGTGTTATGCAGTAAAATATATACATACAAACATCAATCCATCCTCACAAACTCACATTTAGGACGTACAATACTCAAATCTCTGTACAAAAAACTGTAACAATAAAAAATATTATCCCCTCACGTCTATTAATGCAGCGTGAAAAGGGACGTTTCTATTTTCCGGATCCACCTGTCGCGTCCTAAACAAGAATGATGGTCACCCTAGCGGCCCGTTAGTCCGGACAATTTGCCAAGTTTTTGTCACCCTAGTGCAACCTCCCACGTCCTTTCTGGCGTGATAACGTAATCATTGTTCGTGGAATACGCTTGTATCTTTTATAAGGTTCAATCCTTTGAGAATGGGGTAATTTTGGGGTAAACATTTTGATGTCGCTTTTTTTTATTGGGGCTTTCGATTTTGGTATATCATGTGTATACTATATAACCAATCCATACTAATATTATAAATGCGAAAGTAACTCTGTCTGTCTGTCTGTCTGTCTGTCTGTCTGTCTGCTACTCAATCACGTCTAAACTACTGAACCAATTTGCATGAAATTTGGCATGGAGATATTTTGATACCCGAGAAAGGACATAGGCTACTTTTTACCCCGGGAAAATGACGCATTTCCCGGGAAATTTCAGAAAATTCAACGAAGTCGCGAAATATCAATATTTTAATGACATTGAATTAACAAAATTCCGTTGCCATGGCAACTGTTTTAATGGCGGATATGCCTTAGCGCGACTTCGTTATACTAAGAGATATAAATAATTTTGAGAATATTTTTCGTGAAAAAAAAGCATATTTTATATCATCACGCTACGACCAATAGGAGCAGAGTACCTAACAGTAAAAAGTGTTACAAAAACATGGAAAATTCTGACCCATTCTCTCTTATGTGACGCAAGCGAAGTTGCGCGGGTCAGCTAGTTTGTTATATACTAACTGAAAAGAGCGAGTTCCGCTTGCGTAATTTGCGAAATGAATATAGCCTATGTTTGATTTTGGGTCAAAATCAATATAAAGTCAATTAATAAAAGTTATTTATTTAAATGCGAACGTTTTTGTTGTGTTTTTTTAAGTTTAACTTCTTGTAACAAACACTTATGTGTTATAGTTATCTATAACCGGACAATACCAAAGAACGTGCATATATTTTCTCCAAGACATTGAATACCACTTAAGCACGGCAAGAAGCCACTGTGACCGGCTGTTACGCACAAAAACCGGACATTATCGTACGATACACGTATCGTTACATTAGTGGCGATATTGAGAAACACATCTATCATGTGAAGGAACGTAATGCATTTATGAGTAGTGTGTAGTGTTATCGATGGTTTACGGCCAGTCTCTTCTTCAGAAGTAACAGTCAAAATATAGGGGTAAAGTAAAAATAGCAGTTAACATAAATTTTTCACTAATTTACTGATAGGTATATAAAGAAAATGATTTAAATATAAATATTTATTGGACAACTCACACACGATCATTTGATTCCAAACTAAGCAAAGCTTGTACTATGGTAACCAAATAACTGATAGACATACTTATATACTTCTAAATATATGTACTTATAAAAATAAATTGACAACTAGGCTCAGAAAGAAATACTAATGCTCATCACACAGAGATTATCCCGGGTAGGATTCGAACCCACCACACGCGACGCTATGGTTGTTGCGGGGCGAGGTGACCACTTTAACCACTGCGCCAAACGTGCCTTTACTACACATATGTCAAGTAAAAGTCAAAGGCTTTAGCAGTTAATTTAGATATGCATGAAAAACCTGGCCCTTAGTTGTCTAAGGTGTGGGACTTATTAATGTTTAATTTAATACAATGTTTGGGGCTCGATTCCTTGGTCGTGCAATTTGTTGTTTTTTTCAAATGATCAACAGATTTATTCTCAAAAGAATAAAGTTTTAAACGAATTGATTTGAACTAATACTTTTTCATGCAGTTGCAATTAAGGAATGATAGAATATGAAATCAAATTACAACGAAATTAACCTAACTGAATCTAAATAGAGTAGTATAAAAAAATTATAACAAGGATTCCGTCTAAACCACTGATATTATAGATAAAAATAAAAAGGCAATTTCCATTAAATGGATTACAAAACAAAAATAAGTTTTCAGTTTCGTATATTTTCAAATAATAAACATAACACCTTTTATTTATAGAATACCGTACAACCAATTAACCGTACTTAATACTCCACATTCCTATTCGCAGGGAAACTAAATATAAAAACAAAAATAGCACGCCAACACGCTGACAAGTAAGTAAACCCCGGTGTACACTAATATAGCAATAAATCACACTTGACCCACAGCCCTATAAAGGCATGGACACTCTATAAAAACACCACGTGTAACCTTATATGGTTCGCGATAAATTCTCCCCTTTATAAATATAGTATTGAGTTTCGGTGTAGATGAATTATTGTACGTTGAAGGCAATCTGTGTATTACGTAAAATTGAATAGATAAAATGGTATGATCATTTTTAAATAGATTTAATGGTTTTTATTCTTTTATATTCTAGCGTATTCCAGTACCTCGATTCTCACCACTATCGACTACCGACAACCGGCTAGCTATCAAAATTTTGACATTTAGAAAGTACTGCCAAAATGTTTCCTACGACACCCGTCAGAGGCGCTGATCAGATTTTCATACAACATTTCTCGATGACAGGTCGGTTGTCGGTAGTCGATAGTAGTAGAGAATCGAGCTACTGCATGGTCAATGTGCTTAAACTATATGAAAAAAAAGTAGTTATATTTATTTTTAAAATATAATCATGTTTCCGTTCAGTGAATCGGTATGTAACATTTTTGAAGTAAGTAGTTATCTACCATGGCCTATTTTTTGTCATTCTGTATACCGAGTCTGTCTATAATTCCTACGAGTATTCAAAGTTGTTTATTGTTACAACAATCTATTATTATTTGAAACTTGAAAGAAGACAGTTCTCCGTGCAATTTATTTTCTCGAATGAATTACTTTCGTTATAAGAATGACAGGGAAACACAAAGGTTAGTTGGTAATTGAAAATGTATGAGCTTTGTGTGTGACGAGTAAATAAAGAAATGAAAGCAAGATGGCCGTTTAGAAAATATATTTGTTCCATTTATTTATTTTTAGACTTGAACTTTTCGAAGGCATTCTTTTTTTTCAACATTTTTAGTGTAGAAAGCTCTTTTTAACTACTTCTGTGGTCTAGGCAATACTATATTCAATTAACGTAGTGTCCGGTTTCTGAGCTGGGAAAAGTAGGTTCTAAAAGGACTTTCTAAATTCTTCCGAAAAAAATTCATTAATAATCCGGTCTTTGGTAACATGCTTGGTAAATGACAATAAGCTCGCATCTTATCATTGTAAATGGCGAAAATAGAGCCTTCAGCAGGGGTGCACTCTCTTTCCCCTTAGGGTATCACAAATGTGATGATAAAGATACATAAAAATCATTTTTCAGTTGTCTATTGAAAGTCGAGACGTATAAAACGCCATACCAAGAATAAAGCCGATCCATACAGATGCAGAAACCCTCACAAAGTAGCAAAAGCAATGCATCCAAATGCGGAAACCACTCTGTATTCAACCGGGAATCGATCCTACGGCCCTTGAGATGCAAATACGATGACGAGATTGGAACGTAGCCTGTCATTTGTAAGGGGGCAATTTGTCTGTTTGTTTGTTTGTCTGTTGTAAAGTATTGAAACTCGTTTTAGATAGTTTATTTATGAAGCTATTTGTTATATTGAAGTTTCCGTGTTTTGTTTTGAAAAGATGTTGCAGTAGAGTGTAAATATGGAATATTCGTACTATTTGTTATAAAAACAGTAGCTCGATTCTTTACTACTATCTACTACCGACAACCGACCTGTCATCGAGAAATTTTGTATGAAAATCTGATCAGCGCCTCTGACTGGTGTCGTAGGAAATATTTTGGCAGTACATTCTAAATGTCAAAATTTCGATAGCTAGCCGGTTGTCGGTTGACGATAGTGGTAGAGAATCGAGGTACAGAATTCTATTTATAACGCTTTCAAAGGGAAACCGCTGAACCGATTTGTAAGAAAATTTGGATGAAGATGAAAAGCTGAAGACTTAGGCTACTTATTTTTATGACGAACACGCGAATTAAGTCGCGGATATAGCTTGTAATCATTACTTTTATACTTACTAGCTTCACGATGGTTCCCCAGCCCTTATATTACTCATGTAAAATATTTGAAAAAGAGAATATTTCACTAATGTTTGATACCTAAAAATCCGTTGCTAGTGTAACTGTTATTCTCGCGACTCCACACGCGTATTACATAGGCCAAATAGAAACAAGTCGTTAGATACATGGAAATTACACTGTTATTCCTAGAACCTGACCTCAATATACCTGCCACGAAATATTCCGTGTTAACAAAAACAAAGGCACAATGAGAAAGCCCTGCCAAATAATCACTGTTCTTTTCCCTTCGCTATCAAGACGCATACAGGTAGGGCTGTCGGGTTCCTCCATATTCGTCTTAGTTCAGACAGTTTTCTAAAATATTAGTTACGAGCTCTTTCATTCAAACGAACGTTATCACAGCAAACGTCAACGCCAACTTTCTATTAAACTTAATAAAAAAAGCTTTGATTTGTTCGTATTTTGGCTTCAAAATCTAGAGATTTCTCTTTCAAAACTATCGCAAAATTTTGTATGGCAATTTAATCATTTACATTACATTTTAAATATCAAATTCTTGTTGGTTCTAATTGTAGAAAATCTCGCTACAGTTAGTTAACTTTAATATCCAGTAACTAATTTACTAAAATAAAATCATTGATTACCTAAAAGGTACAAGTCGAAAACATAGTTAGTTTAGGTGAATATTTACAATGATATTTTATATTATTTACAGCAACAATAAACTAAACTTACACTAATATACAAATTGATTAAAAAATAAATAAAAAAATCAAATGCTTTGTCAGAAATATGAGTTGTTCAGATTCACAAAGGTTTTCGTTGCTTTTCCTATGATAAGATCGGTCTGTAGTCACCCCTACATACAAGTAACGACGCGTCGAAGTCGTGTAGTTATTAAGACGGTGCTCATTAGCGTCTGGAGCAAAGGCCCCGTACACAAAGATGTGGCACAAAGCGCCTTGCGTTCATACTTCGATGACTACGCATTGTCACCGACTCACACGGTGTACCTATTGTCTAAGAAGTAGTTTCTGCAAAAAAATTGTTACAGAACTTTGTTCCTTCGAAAACAAGTCGGGGTTAGCGCGATATATCTTTGTGTGCGTCTAAAAGCCTGAATATAGCAACCAACTGCTGCGAAAATGAGAAAAACTGAATTAAGAGGTGCAGATTACAGATGTATGTATAAGCAAGCGTCAAATTACTTTGCGTGTCAGAATAACGCTGCAAGCCGTGGAGTTAGTTAGAATAATAAAAACAAGAGATTTAAAAGACAAGTCAGGGCAATGGAGACCATTCCATTTTATCATACACACTCACGGCTTAAGTGTCTTGTTTTTATCGATCACCTTCTATGCCTCTAGCTGTATTCAGATACACAGAGTTAAATTTGCGTACGACTTTTTTGTACTTGAATACTTTCAAGTACAAAAAAAGACGTTCTTTACACGTTTGGCGCAGTGGTTTAAGCGGTCACCTCGCCGCAACAACCGTAGCGCCGCGTGTGGTGGGTTCGAATCCCACCCGGGACAAATCTTTGTGTGATGAGCACGAGTATCAGTTCTGAGCCTGGATGTTAATGTATCTATATAAGTATGTATTTAGAAGTATATAAGTATGTTTATCAGTTATTTGGTTACCATAGTACAAGCTCTGCTTAGTTTGGAATCAAATGACCGTGTGTGAGTTGTCCAATAATATTTATATTTATATTTATTTATTTTTATTTTATTATAGAGCAGTGATAGCCGAGTGGTTTAAGTTGGCACCTCCCACGCAAGTGGTCGCAGGTTCGAATCCGAGGCAACACACCAATGACTTTTCGAAGTTATGTGTGTATTAGAAATAATAATCACGTGCTCCAACGGTGAAGGAAAACATCGTGAGGAAACCTTGCATACCTAAAAATTTGTTTAATACATTTATTGAGGGTATGCAAAGTCCCCAACCCGCACTTGGCCAGCGTGGTGGACTCAAGGCCTAACCCCTCCCCCTCGTTTGGGAGGAGACCCTTGCCCTGCAGTGGGATAGATATGGGTTATTATTAAAAAAAAAAAAAAAAGAAAAAAAAAAAATATTTTACAAAAAAATCCCTGTGTCACTTCTACACCGCGTCTAGATCATATTTTTCCAACAGAATATTGACGGTATTTGTATAAATAAGCTACAAAATGTTATTCAAATAACTTAAATAACGATATCACAATAAATCTGTTTTAAACTCAATCAAAAAATTGTATATTCTCTGTCTCTCTAAGCGTATGAGTGTGAGCAGGACAGACACAGATAGATATCCATTACAGAAGCCATGGAGCGGTTAATAAAACTCTCGAGGATTGTATTCATGGTCCACTGCAGCCACTAAGTAAATTCATTACAGGTTATTGTGTTTGAGAACCACTTATAGATATATCTTCATAGAAAAATTATTTATTTAGATGCTAAGAGAAGAAGAAAGAGAGGAAATAACGTACATAATAGCTCAATTCTGCGAAAATTCCACTATATAGTTTTTAAACTAGCTTTTATTACGAAAATCAGTTCAGTGTTTTAATCATGAAAGCGTAAGAAGATTAGTAGGTAGTACAGGATTTCTTTGAAAAATAGGAAATCCGGGTTTCATGCAAATAACTTTGTTAGACAAAAAATGTACCTACGTTTCGACGGATTATCTTTTTACTTCGAATTGATTTTTTAATGTCCTATGTAAATAATATGTTATCGTTATCACTACTTTATTGAGTACATTATTATGTATTTTCAAAGATGCTGATAAGAACCTGCTTACCCGATTTTTTTCGTATTATGACTTTTTCTTTATAAACGATTGCAATCGTGCTTTAGTTTAAAGCAAAACTGGCGTATCTCTTGTTATCACCATTGACTACAGTTGATATTGCAAAAGTTATTTCACATTATCATTTTATCTAATAATTTTAACAGCAGTAATTGCCAGTGGTATAAGTTGGCACGTCCAAAAATATTAGGTCGGGAAAAAGTCTTTTCGCATTATAGTATGTATGAACTTGTAATAAAATCATTTCTCTACACAATAAAGCTCGATATTTGGTACCTCACGAGCTCACTGAAAGAAACCTAATGAACCGTGTACTCATTTATGATTCTTAAAGCCAAAGAGATTTTATTACAAGTTCATACATACTTATAGTATGTATGAAAAGAAAATGCGAAAAGACTTTTTCCCCGAGCTAATATTACACACGTTCCGATCGCGCCGTAAAACGTCTGTCTGCTTGGTTTTGGCTATCTCTCTAGGTCCTTCTCCAGTACAAATACTTAGTAAGTACTGTGTTAAAGAAGGCTTTCAGCCATCGACCTCGCCTACAACAAAAATCAACACCGAAATCTACAATTACTGAAATTAAAACGACAAAAATAGAACACAATATCAGAATACCACCAAAAAAACGTCTTGAATTCCCATAAATCACTGCATTATGTTCCTAGGGTGGGAATCTAAAAGATTTTAATTACTTCGTCCTACCGAAACGTTAATCAAACGGGTATTAACGTTATAAAAAGCAAAAATTTCTTTGTGACGCTAAATTTCTTTAATCTTCACCATCGCATAGAAATTTGATTAATAATACCCCTGTTTGGTGACCGTGAAAAAAAAATTTTGTTTTACGACACTTTTTTAAAGGTGGTCTTTTTTTAAAGCGTTCGAAATTGTCATGGGGGTTGCGAAAAGTAAGGCGAAGGGATTTTTGGTAGAAGATAAGATAAATATCATTTAAGGTGTTGGTATTTGCGTAAAAATGTTGTTAATTAGCGTTTTGTTAGTAGCTATTGCAATAACTAAATTTAATTAGTACGTTATGAATTGGACAACAATAAACAATAACGTTCCCACGTTTAACTGTGTAGTATTCCTAGAACAACCCTTGTCAAAACTTATATATTTAATAAACCAAATAAGAAAAATAATGATGACAAGAACTGTATTATAGAATTGTAATTACATCAATAAAATATTCAGATACATAGAAAAAGTTAGATATCATATTTTGGCAAAAACTACAAAAAAAGGAACTACGTGTATCGCGTCATTTTTTTTTCAAATTTAACATAACAAGAGAGGGACCATTGCTCAGCAGTGGGACACAGCAACAGGCTAAACAAAAAAATACATAATACAAACATACTGTGCCTGATATGAAAAGATTTTCAATAAAAACTTACCAGCAAATTCTCTAAACTATATCGTGGGCTAAAAGAAAAGTTCACTAGCTTTTTAATTAAAACAAAGTTATTGTCGGTTAGATAGGCAAAGGCATTTTTATGTACAGCCTGCGACAGGTGCGCTATCTACCGGCGCGCGTTTGTAAAATATTTTCAGGAATTGTTATTAAGTTTTTTTATGGCTTTGTTGATATTTTTGGTTGTCATTTGGCTTGTATTTTGCCCTTATTTTAAGCTGGCTTTTGCCCGCGACTCCGTCTACGTGGATCATAGTTAAAGGCGAATGCTCTTTCTAAGATATATGTTGATTTATAAAAGCTCTCGAAAGTCGATCTCGATTAAACATGCAACTGCCTCCGTGGCGCAGTGGTTTAGGTCGCCACGCCAATACCATTGCGTCGGGGGTCGTGGGTTCGATTCCAACACGGAGCAATTACGAGCACGGAGCAACTTGTGCGATCCACAAATAATTGTTTCGGATCTGTAAGATCCTGCTTCCGGTCTGGTTGTGATTAGATTAATAATTAATATATTATTGCTTTTTTATCTTATTACTCTGTCAGCTACAATAATTATTATTTGTGGCATAATTTACACTCGAAACCGTCATAGCGATGAATATACTTAGTTACGCAAGTGTAGTAACACACCTGCCGAACTTTTCGCTGCTACGGGTTCAGCCCTACGCAGAACACGGATGAAACTCCTTCTTTGTGATTCAAGTAACACCTCCAGCGCGTTGAATCGAACGTTCGACGCCGAGCCTTGCGCAGGTGTGGCACTGTCGAGGGAATAAAAAAATCTATTTACAAATATTACTACGATATATATAAATCAAAAACTATAGTATTTCTAATCTCCTTTAACACGTAAAACATACGACACAACATACATCAAAGTAATTCCATCACAAATCTTCGAGTTGGCAAAAATCGAGCACTCATATAATATTGGGGAAAAATTTGGTAATAACAGATAAGTAAGGCGTAATCCACGATATTGGACGGGATTCGTTAAGCGTGACTGATCTCTGTCGGACAGACTTATGTGCTTACATATTTGAGAATACTAACCTTTTTTGTTCGGTGAAATTAAAAGATTATATCATCTCGTCTTTAGGAACAATATTTTTTATTTTAAATTATTTCGTCATAATTTTGGGGTACGATATTGATTAGGTTTGTTTCATATTATGTTCTTTTTGCGTAAACAATTGTAAATAAAGGGCTGATCTTATATAAAAAAAACTCGTCTGGTCTCTGCCTGCCCCTATGGGAAGAAGTCATGGTTTTATATAAGTAAGCATTAACTTAAAAAAGGTATACTCTTAGTCATATTTTTTATGTCGATTATAAATCTGACATCGCCAGACCAAATTGCTATTTTCTATATACAAAAACTGTATTAACCCAAAAGCTCTTGTTCCTTTACAAGGCAGGTTCCAAAAATTTAAGTTTTCTTTAAAATAATATCATAACCTTACTATAGAGCAATGACTCAAGAGTCAATCAATCGAGACCTCAAAGTGACCCACAAAGAGGGTCCAATAAAAAGGGATTTTAAAACACTAATAAAATCTGTTGCATCAAAGAATATCGGACAAAGAATAATTGAGTTGTGAAAGTGCTGAATGGCGTCGTAAAATCACAAGGATCGAGCTCACCGCGCTTGGGAACTTGAGGTTTTTAAATATACTGGAATACATTTTGGTTTAAAACGCTAGTGAATAGTTAATGTTTAAAAAGTATTACGCCTTAGGCGAGGTGTATTACAAGATATGACTTCGTCTAAACCTGTGGGTACTCCTACATTTAGCTGCAGTTTTGCTCATTAAAAGTATTAGAGGGTGAGCCTGTTACCAAGATTTGGTACTATTGAGATTAGTACTAGTTACTAATAGACACTAAAAGTGAAATAATAAACAATTTTATTCAGGAAACTTACCAAGGTATTAGCATGCGCCCTCCACGCTAGTGGTCAAGGCAACACCACAAAGTATTATTTGATCACTTGTTCTAACGGTAAAAAAAAACTTTATGTAGAAACTACACGTATCGGAGAGTTCTTTACAACCTCTCGTAGGAGAATGCAGTCTCTAACCCCACCTTGGACAGCCTGGTAGGCTCAAGGCCTCATTTGAGACAAGACCTTTGTTCAGGATTAGGATAAAAATAAATATTTGCAGCGTTAAATGAATGCAGCGTTACCTTCCAATATAAGTGTCCGTATAACCCACAAGGTTGTTAAATAATGCCCTATTGTAATCGAGTTGACGTTTCATCCCTCACGACCCCCACCGGTTATTAATCGATTCTTTACTACACCAAAATTATATCGAGATGCGATAAACCTGTAATATTTTTGTAAACGTGTTTTTTACCTTTAAATATATTGTAGTAAGTTTTACAGGTGTTTTCATAGAAAACAGATGTATTATATCTTTTCGTGATTTTATGTCTTGTCTCTCATCTAGTCGTACAAATTAGTCAATGTTTGTTTGTCGTATGGTTAGTGGTCAACCTAGTGTCAAAGTTGTTCAAGCCGCCCGAGAGGCCTTTGACATGGCTTAACCACTGTTATCTTAGTAGACAACAGCCGGGACCGACTTTTAACGTGCCCTCCGAAGCACGGAGACGCCCAGCTCAAATACCACTATACGGTCACCCATCTTTAGAATGACCGCGGCAACGGTTGCTTAACCCACAGATCATTTACCGACCGATGAGCGCAACTGGCTATGGTCGCTTCAATTGTACAGTCGTGTTTAGAAAGCATAATTTGTTACTATATTTGAAACTTGCTGTCCCGAATTCCGCTTAATTGTAAAACGTAAAAAAAAGAATAACACGAGTAATATGGGCTTAGACTTAGGAAAATATCAGACTATATCTTTACCCGGATTTAATAGACTCTCCTTCAATTAGATGAGACAAAAATTGTCAATAGTGAAATGAGACTGTACATTATTGGCTTCTACCTATACCTTGGGGTCAAACCGGCATGATGTTAAAAAAATATCTCATGTAACTCTATAAATATTTGAAGGACCAAACTTAAAGTACAAAAAGAAAATTACATAAAAAACCTTTTTATAACTTCGCTTTATGTTCCAAAGTTAGTTTTTAAGGGTCGTCGAAATTGTGCCTAGTCTGAAATATTGTTTAATCGATCGACTGTCACTCTCATGTGAACAAACTTCTTGACAAGTAAAAGTGCTAAAAAGTTAGAAGAGCGCTGGAACTAATTGCTGTTTTTAACGACTTAGTTAATATTTTTCTACTAGGTGCCTTATAAGGTGGTTGAGATAATACGTACTTTTTGCAAGCAGTCCTAGTTTTCCTATAATGCTCTATACAGCCCTTTCGTAACTATTCGATTAATATAACAACTATCATGATTGCCTTTTTAACTTAAAATCTTATATACCTCTATAAAATTTCCATGTCACAATGTTAGTTACCGTACTCCTCCGAAATAGCTTGATCGATTCCCATGAAATTTGAGAATCGGCCAACATCTATTTTTCATACCCTTCAATAACACATTTTTTTAATTTATATGGCATAACAACGTTTGCCCGGTCAGCTAGTAATTTGTAAAATTTAGCCCTATTGTCACTGAAGCAGTGATTCCTTTTTAAAAAAATGACATGAATGAGCAACAATTCAGCAAACTTACATAAAAATCATGCGCTCTGTGAATACGGCATGGTGAGGAATAAATCATATCAAGGGCTTCACGAAGCGATGAAACATTTAGCGTCGTTTACATTCGTGAGATGTGTTAGGCTTAGAATATAACGTACGTAATGGCGCCATTTCACTTGGTCATGAACCAGAATTCGATATTTTTAATATTTTTATGTGTCCCACTGCTGGGCAAAGGCCTTCCAATGCTGTGTGTCTTGTGCCATACTCCGCCACGATGGACCCGCAAATGCCAAATTCGATTACTAATGAAATATTTCAATAGTATAATTGCGGAAACCGGTTTGTTTGTTTGTCTGTATGTCTGCTTGTCTGTTATGGCGTCAAGGTAAAGGGTTAACCGATTTTTGTAACTCATGTCATAGATATAAATGAAGACACAACCAAACACAAGCATTTTTGAAAATCAACTACTAAGACGCTGAAAAATGAAGTATTATATTTTATACACGAGTGCAAGAGTACGCGAGTAGTAGTAGCAACTACATAAAAATAGTAAAAGGTTCTATTTACTTTCTTCCAAAAATAGTGAATGTTATCTTAAAAACCTTTCAGAAAACCACTTAGATTCCACTCCTTTTACTATCAAAATAAAGGCCAAATAATAACTCGCATTGTGTCCCGTCCTTACGAATGTTGTGAAAAATTAAGTGCCCTGTATTATTCAGACAACGCCAGTGTAAAAGGTTATGGTTTACAGTGCATATTGTATGAGTTACCTGTTTTTGTTGCGCCGGTGTGCCGCTGTTTTATTTTATGTCTTTCGGTTAAATCTGAGTAAGTTGTGGTCATTTTATTATGTTTATGACTGTGAAAATAAGAGAGTAATATGTTTCAGGTTAAGGTTTTAATATAACTGCACGTTTGACGCAGTGGTTACCGTGGTCGCCTCGCCGCAATAACCGTAGCGCCGCGTGTGGCAGGTTCGAATCCCAACCGGGTCAAATATTGTGTGTTGAGCACGAGTATCTGATCTGTTCTGAGCCTGGTTGTAAATGTATTTGGGTGTATAAGTATGTTTATGAGTTATTTGGTTACCATAGTATAGCCAGTTGCGCTCACCGGTCGGTAAACGATCTGTGGGTTAAGCAACCCTTGGCGCGGTCACTCCATAGATGGGTGATCGTATAGTGGTATTTGTACTGGGCGTCTCCGTGCTTCGGAGGGCACGTTAATAGTCGGTCCCGGATGTTATCTACAACGATAATAGTCATTAAGCCATGTCAGAGGCCTTCCGGCGGCCTGAACAACTTTGGCACTAGGTTGACCATTAACCATACGATAAGAAGAAGACCATAGTATAAGCTCTGATTAGTTTGGAATCAAATTACCGAGTGTCATATGTCATCCCTATTCTAAAAATATATACCTAAGTAGAGAAACGTCTATGTTTCTGTCTGGTCTGAAGTGGTCTGTGCCTAAGATGTTAGACGCAGTGTTTCTAACGTTATCTCTCGTTGAGGTAATCCTTTGATAACACTTACAACACGGAGTCTGATAATGGCCGCCTGGACTTGATAGACTATTCTGTCTGTATGTAAGCTGGGAACATACAGGTCTTGATCAATAATGTAGGTCTTTAGATTTACTTTGACCATTGTATATTGTCTAGGATTTAAACTAAAGATAAAATACATATTTCTGTTTTTTTTTTATTTAACTAAATTACACCAATCAGTACCGCGATTTTCTACTACTATCGACTAACTACAACCAAATAAGTTGAATTATTTTGTACGAAAATTTGATCAGCGCCTCTAGTGGGTGCCATGGAAACTATTTTTGAAGCTCATTTTAAGTGTCAAATTCTCGGGACTCTACAGTACCGATCGAACCGGATCGTGGTACAGCTTTACGTTGTTCTAGATGTTACAGTTTTTATCTAGTTACTTAAATCGTACCTACTAATATTGTAAATACGAATGTTTAGGGGCATTTTGCACGATAAACTTCGGAATGGATTTTTAATTAGCACACACATAGACATAAACAAATCATACATTTATACACACTGTCGGCCAGTTTTAATAATCTGGCCGCCATTAGGTAATAAACTACATTCAAATTAGCACCCACTTGGACATAAGCAAATCATACAACAGTATACACTGTCGGCCAGTTTCAAAAACCTAGCCGCCATTAATAACCAACATTGACAAACTACATATCTATCCAAACGCAAGGGAAACAGCAAAAATATCATAAAAGCAATCCACTTAACGTCCCGAACGAATACGTACAGTCAGCTCCAAAAGTCGCTTAACTACTTCATATTTCTAAAACCTTTTTGTTACTAAGCTTTAATAAATACTGAATATAATCAGGTAGAATGAGTTATAGTTGAACATTTTAATCAACGGCAAATGTTTTCTTGGTGGAATAATGTGCATGCAATATATAGGATTTCAAAAGATTGAAAATGTTCAACTACTTTTGGAGCTGACTGTACGTGTATAACATAAATGTATAACGAATCATATTAATACACTCTCAGCCATCAAACCGATTAATTAATGGCAGATGACGCCCAGAGGTTTATACCTTTAATTAATTTACTTTATATATTATGACAGTAGTATATAGTAGCTCACCTTTTCATGTATTGGTATTTTTACCTTATGTGATATGGAATAAGGTAGTTATGAAGTGTTTTCGTTGATGTTTTTGCTTGTTGTAGTTAAGAAATACATATGTTTTGAGCGTAGACTGAGTATAGTAGGAACTACATGACATGCGTGGCTCGTTTTCTCAATAAATTTAATACCAAGTTTTACTAAACTCGGACAAAAGTTACTAGTAGTAAACGTAACGTCATTAATAATTAACTTAAACTTCCCTATCAATTGGAATATAAGTAGTAAGTTTTTAAGTGAACTTTATGTTTTTATGAGAAATAGATGTCTTTAAACCTAAGTTTTAAATTTTAACGGACATGGCCGCGACTGTCTGTTGCCTGTCAATGTACAACACGAAACGTTAAAACCATGAAACACTACCATAGCACTAAATAACATAGCTCTTCTCAACTTGATTATCCAAATTAATTCCAAGCACTAAACAGCAACATTTCAAAACATTTCACTCAACAAACTCAGTAATGCTTCTACTAAATATTCCCACAAATACGTATACTAGGTAATACCTGTACCTAGCTTACACGAGCTAAGTTATTAAGTAGCTGTAAGCACCTTGTATTGAGTGCACGCACGGATGTTAGACTCTAAGTTTGAGTTTAGTCTTAGGGCGCGTTCCCACTATGTCGTGACAACAGATAATCGTGTAGTTTTAAGTGTCGTGGCTTATATGTTTAAATGGAGGTGTTCACATATAGAACGACACGACTTACTGTCGTCTACGACATTTTTTGCAGTGACGACAGATTATCGTGACAGTGGGGACGGATAGATACGACAGTCACTAAACGATAATTTTTTTTGACGACAAACAATCGTATAATGGGAACAGCTAGAGACGACAGTCGCCCAACGATAAATAAATCGTTACGACATAGTGGGAACGCGCCGTTAATGTTTGGTTCATTATAACCTGCTGCTAAATTTATGTGAAATACGAATGAATATTATTATGTTGTATGCTGATATTATTTACTTGTGACTTCATCTATATAGTTCTTCATTGGCAATTTGCAGAGAAAGAATATTAATGCGGTTAGCAGTTAAAGTTAAGGTCCAACTTCTCCCTTATTTCAAGGAGAGACACAAACTCATGGCGTATGTACGTATATTCAGAGTATTCTTTAAAAATGTGGTAGATTAATATAAGAAAATGTTTTTTTTAAATATTTCAATCCTGCTGCCCATTCTGTGAAAATGATGATGATGCTTAAAAAGTGATTTAGTTTATTTTTATCTAAGTACCTAATTATTTTATTTAAAGCAGTATGGAGCATACACGCAACACATTTTAGTTCAGTTAAATAAGCGTCTTGTACTGAAATCATGAACAGATTCTAACTCCTGAAAGTTAGGTGTTTAGTCTTTGACTAAATCTGAAGTTTAAGTAAGTTTGCACATTATGTAAATACGAGTAGTGATTGTTTTTATTATATTAATTATGCTTAAATGCTCTAAAATACTGACTATTAAAGTCAGTATTTTAGAGCATTTAAGCATGACTTTTAAAATCAGTATTTTAGAAGAATGAAAATGTATAGCCATGCTTATATTGGAAAGGTCAAGAGATTGTTTTTTTGAACCTACCAGTCAGGGAAACTACTAGGTCAAACTAGTTTCTTAAAATTACTTATCTATCTAATAGCTAGCTAGAGGACAGACAGTGAGAAGCTTGATCAGCTTCAGTTAAGCCTGAGCTTTTGCTCAGCTGTAAGACGATATTGGCAACTAAAAAAAAACAATAACAAATTACGTAATCCCTTTCTCACGAGGGAAGCAGCAGGGGTCAGCTAGTGCAGCAATAAATTTAGTAAACACTGCACAAAACTACAATCAATCATGGCAAACCGGGAAAAACATGCCAAAAACTTACACGAACTAATAGTAGCGTGTGACGTCGATAGATGGCAGCACTAGTTACATGTTTCACCGATAATTCCGACCGCGCATGCAACGGTGACTGACGTTCGATTAATCTTCTATTAACGTTTATCGTATCGCGTTTACCGATGTGCAAAAATACTGAGCGTAATTGAGTTCGTGTTTTAAAATTTGTTTGTTTTTAGTACGATGCTTTGTTTAGTCTATAACCTGAGAATAGAGTTGGTTTGGTGTTTAAAGCCAAAATAATTTTAGACTATATAATCTCTTTTGTTTGTTTGATTTGCACGCCTAAAGAGCTTTAGCTTTTATTCCAGTCGCTTCGGTTTTGGTGCAAAAAAGTACGACTTTATAAGAATCTCTACATATGTTAAATATCACAGCGGTTTAGTCATGAAACATACAGACCGATTTTCGCATTTATAATATGAATAAAGTATGAATTTCGGAGATTCGAATATTCGAGCTAAGCCTAGCCATATGTAGGTAATTCCCGATGAGAGGTAGTGTGTAGGCTTCATCCAATTTCCTGACCGGTCGTGTCAAAATTGATTAAGTCGTAACAGGATAGGCTCGCTAGGTTAAACTGTTAAATTAAACTTGAATTTCTAGGCACATTCTTGATAATTGTTATTTAGGCTTTCGAAGCTGAGTAAGTAGTAGTAATAATAATAAAAAAATATTTATTTCTCTTCAAAGGTAAGTACAATTTTTTACATTTTTTTTTTTACTTTTACTTTTTTTTTTAGTGTTACAATGAATATACACAATAGAAAATAAACCTTTGAGAGACTTGGAGCCTGTAGTAGGGTAGCCCTGTGTTACTGTTCTTACTTCAAGTTATTGTAGGTTATTGATGAAAGTGGGGAATTCGTAGTATCACAGTATGGCAGAGGTACACACAGAATGGGGTTTCTTATGCAAATCATTATTTGAATGTCTCAATCATTTTGTTCTAAACATTTTCTGCTTTCTCTATCATTCATTCTTTCCCATAGATATCTGGTTCCTAAGATTTGTACTTAGTATTTTTAGTTACAGTTTTTGACCTACCTGAACTATAAATTGTCTTTGAAGGATCAACGAAAGCTCCTATTAGAAGCGCGGTTTGACGTATCTATTCATCTATTTGGAGTGTACAAAAGATACATTAACAATGTATAAAACCCATAAACGAGCTAAATACTTTTTTTTTCTCAAATTCCTGCCATCAACAAAATCAAAGCGGGAAATCCATTAAAATGATTTTAGTACGAATTTTTAACAGTCCAATGCTAAACGGGATATGACGTCACAGAAGTAAAACGTTTTACAACAGATCTGTGAGAATAGATGAGCAATAAACCTGTTTACGTGATACAGTACAGGGCCGGACTGGGGACATGACGGGTGCAATGTTGTACTAAAATTATGGGTGCGATTAAACAATTTATTTGAGTTGTGAGTGTTATCAGTGGAGTTGGGGTTTTATTGCTGACTAGCTGACCCGCGCAACTTCGCTTGCGTCACACAAGAGAATGGGTCAAAATTTTCCCCGTTTTTGTAACATTTTTCGTTGCTACTCCGCTCCTAATGACCGTAGCGTGATGTTATATAGCCTATAGCCTTCCTCGATAAATGGGCTATCTAACACTGAAAGAATTTTTCAAATCGGACCAGTAGTTCCTGAGATTAGCGCGTTCAAACAAACAAACAAACTCTTCAGCTTTATTATATACTAGCTGACTCGCGCAACTTCGCTTGCGTCACATAAGAGAGAATGAATGAAAATTTTCCCCGTTTTTGTAACATTTTTTACTCGTACTCTGCTCCTATTAGTCGTAGCGTGACGATATATAGCCATAGCCTTCCTCGATAAATGGGCTATCTAACACTGAAAGAATTTTTCAAATCGGGTGAGTAGTTCCTGAGATTAGCGCGTTCAAACAAACAAACAAACAAACAATCAAACAAACTCTTCAGCTTTATAATATTAGTATAGATTTATTTATTTATTTATTTATTTATTTATTTATTTATTTATTTATTATTTATTATTTAATTATTTAATTTATTAGTATAGATTTTGAGTTGAATTTGTCTTTGTATTATGATGGGTGAGAGAGACGCCGGAGATACATACATAAAGATGTTGAGAAGGCATAATAATATGACGTGGTTTTTGAAGGTATTGTTTAAATAATTGCCTCGCACAATGTGACAAAAAATTTGAAATAAACTATAAGGAATTGATTGATTGTGTTCTCTTATATCTATAAATCAAAATATTTATAGGTTCGAAGCGTAAGCATTTAAAGATCTAATGGAACATGAACGGCATCATTATATTCTTGCTCTCTCCAAGTTTAGTTTTTACTTTTTACCTTCCCTGCAGCGACTTGCTGCTATATTCAGACACACAAATCCAAATAGCGCGTACATACCAAGTATCTTTATTTATACTTCCTCATACGTATAAAACATACGTCTTATCAAAATGACTACCTTATTTCCACACATCTAACGCCTGTCTATTATCGCACCCCTCGTTATGATACGGGCCTGTTAAAACGAAATGTTTGTGACTTTGTCGTACAAAACGCGCTTTATATCGAGCGTAAAAGCGCTTTACGAGCATATAGTAGAGAACTGGAGGGGAAATTTTAACAATAATCACTGAGAAATAATGATGAAACAGCTTTGGGTAGACGTATGTGTATCTTCTCTTTAATAAAGGCAACCGAGCTGAAGAGATAATCGCGGTCTTGATTCATAGAACGCGCCGATTAACTTTGTGTGTCTTAACATAGCAACAAACCGTTGCACGATGGTAAAACATGAAAATAGGTGATGTAAGAGACGGGCCCGAGAATGGACCCCTATAAAACTAAACGGGCGCATTAGCACATTTACCATACACTGGCCAGTATTCGATCGAAATTAAAACTATCTATTAAAATGGTTAAAACTTTAACCGATCACCATTCATCAAAAAGTCCAGCAATCACTTCAGTTTATTCTGCGAATTTTGTTATCCTTCCAACTCTCTTTCAGTCGAAATCTAAAGCAATATCATAATAAAATATTTGCACGCGAAACTTTTACATAACACATGCGTTTGTTCCGCTTACATCAAACAAAAGCTGTCAGGCGCAGCGTCCACTAGTTGTAATATAAATAAGTACGAACAAAAGTTTTCTCTTTACATCCTACGTACTGTGATAGACAATACAGTCAACCGTACTCTACCGTGGTTAGAAAGTACTACAGCCTACGGTAAGGCTTAGGTTTCATTATTATAAGAGTTTAGGAGGAAGCTGTAAGAGTAGTATAATTGACTATTGGATCGTATAATATCTTTTTTCTCCATTTTTTTAAAAGAATTATAGAGAAACGGAGACAGTTATTACACTTTTAACAGTCTTGAAAATTACGAAAAGGTTTTCGGTTCTTCGCACTCAAGTCTTACGTATGTTTGGTTTGAAAATACCTTGTAATATAATTCGGATGGAATTTTTGTTTTCTACGTCAAAAGCGTAATAGTAATGCAACAAAACTGACATTAAAAAGTATTATACTTTTACGTTTTCCAAGTTAAATTTAAAGTTCGTTTTGTCTGAAATCAAACAAATTAGGTCAATCAAAATTAATATCTAACTAATAATAACTACTTATCTAACAAAATTATAATAATATGCAATTGAAGAGGGTGTTAAATTTAAAGTAAAAGACTACCCTTGAATACACATACGCCAGTCTCAGTTTAAATATCGCTTACTACAGTTTATCTATCTTCTATCTACAGTATCTACCGACACAATAGTGTTTATCCACCGGTAGTTGCAGTCATTTAGAGTGCAGTTGATGCGCTCGTATTGTACTGATGGTAGCGGTCAACAGTCAGCGATATTGTGTGTTTCAACTTGACTGTTTGTACTGCGATACTCATTGATTGTGCAGTGACCGTCTTTGTGGAGTATTAGGGATAAAAACTGCTTCTTTCCTGAGTAGGTACTAAGCCAATTTAAAAATTACAGTTTCTATACTTACTTGATACCATCGCATAGCGAGCGTTTAACATTTAAAACTACTTCCAGAAAATGATTCTTACTGAATACACTAGGGGCGCTAATTCAGTTTTCATTAGGAGAATATTTCTTTAATAGTTACTTGGTTATAGATTGTGCTTGAGTTGTAGGGAATTTCCCTTTTTGGTGGCAATTTTGAAAGCTGATTAGTCAATAATGGAATTGGAAAGAATAACCTCCAAAGGTTCTTATACAGGAAATTTAAAAATTACAGAAACTTATCACAATGACGTTTCCAATAAATAAACCAAGCCGGCGTATATATAACTACAGTTTATCTATCGTCTATCTTCAGTATCTAGCAACACAATAGTGTTTATCCACCGGTAGTCGCAGTCATTTAGAGTGCAGTTGATGCGCTCGTATTGTACTGATGGTAGCGGTCAACAGTCAGCGATATTGTGTGTTTCAACTTGACTTTTTGTACTGCGATACTCGTTGATTGTGAAGTGACCATCTTTGTGAGATTTTGAGGATAAACTTTTTTTTTATTATTTTTTTTTAAAAAGACAACTCCCGCACTAGGAATTGCTCTTGTGTCGCGGGGACTTTTACAAACATACAAATAACGGACACAAAGTACAACCAGACCCGAAACAAATATTTGTGGAGCGCACAAATAAATTGTCCCGTGTGGGAATCGAACCCACGACCTCCCGACGCAATGGTAGCGTTGTGGTGACCTAAACCACTGCGCCACGGACACATTTTGCTACTGTCGTATAGCTGAGCAAGGGTCTCCTTACTGAATATCGAATATCAAAGGGGCGGCTTTATGGTTCAGCATGCAAGAGTGGCTTTTTAAAGAACTCTGAGGGAGGCAAGGTTCCAATCAACATGTTTTTGTACTGCTAGAATAAAAGCTAGTCTTTTTTAATTAATTCTAGTGGGTGTAGTCCTTAAGATCGAACTCTCGACCACTTGCGTATTGGTGCCAAATGCTTAGACTACTGAGTCATCAGATTTTTAGAATTGAAAAGGTTTTTCTTGACTTATCCTGCTTTCAGCCAGACTGATCTAATAAAATATTACCCGTATCTATCCTAAAAAAGATATAGTATATAAAAAAACTAACAGTAAAATAATCTTGGGACTACAAATTGATAGTTGCCCTACTCATCGCATTAGCAGTATTGCAGATACATCGATACGTTGGAACGTTCACAGCTTATTAACTAAGCACTAAGCACTGAACATGAGCACTGATCAGGGAGCTTAATGTTATGTACAATGTTGTATATCGTGTTCATTGATTGAATGTTTTGATTCAAAATACAGTTGTTGACAAAAATGCGTACATTTAATTACATTATTGCTTTATCCATCTTAATTTTGACGATAAAATTGTAAAATACGCGGTAGGTCTCTTCCTGAATCGAGGTATTTGTCAGCTTCACAATAGAACATTTTATTTACAGGTGACAGTTACATTTTCATTAAACCTAACTAGTCAAACATTGGGTACATAGTAAATACTAGTAGTACCACTTCTATGAAATCAATACATATTGGCATAGAAAAATACAAAGACGACTCTAATTGATTTCTATTAGAAACAATTTTAAAAATTAATACTCTAGCGTCATACTTTTTATCTACGTACTTTTTATTCGAGATACTCTATTAAAACGCACGCCTTACCCATATTGTCTACATTACCTCGTAATTTATTTGAAGGTACGTAATAGCTCTATTTAAAAAATGGCCGCCACGGGTCTCTTTACACCAACTAATACCAACTTGAACACACATTTATCTCGACAAAATTATACCGAAGCCTAAATAAAGTACTTCACAATTTATAGCTCACAAAATAAATGTTCTGTAGTACTAGCGACCGGGGCGACCCCTATTAGGCGTGGTTGATTAAGGTATTTAATACGACCTTCTGTCCGTGACTTTGCATGCGTGGAAAGATTTTTATAGTAGGGCCGCTGAATTATTACCGATTTGACACATGACAAATTGACAATACTAGTGAAGTGACTGAACAGGTAACTCTAATATCATTTTGGAACAGTTTGTTTTTGAATATTCTAGTACAGAGATTAATTAAATAAAATCAAAACCAATAATAGTTAAAGACACAAGTTCTTCATTAGGTGGAGTATCCTTGATTAAATAAAATAAATATCCGTATCCCTTATTCCTATATTCCATCAAGATTCTTTGAAATAAAAATCATACCTATTCCAATGAATTCGGACCGAATACTATTAAGCACATCACTATGAAAACAAGACGCACGAATCCGCACCATGTAACTTTATACAAGCGCGCTAAAGAACAAAAAATAAATGTTTTCATATTATTTACAAACTATTTTAAGTTTTGAAACAGTGTTTATTGGAAAATTACTTAATTCTGATATTTTGACATAAAGTTTTATATTAAAGAGGTATTCTAAATCATTCCGCAAATGTGACGCTCGTGCAAGGTTATATCGATTAATTTAAAGAATAATCTGTCAATCGGTAATTACTCAGCGGCCCTACTATAGAGTATAAAATTTTATATAAGACCAGTATACAAACAACCGGTGCTTATTTTTTTGTATATTTATAACTTTTTGCGTGAAAGAGTATACCTACTACTCTTAAACTTTCCGTTTATTAAGTTTATTGGCAAGAAATACAGAGTTTGAACAAAGTACCGAGGTTTTAATGCTACGCAACCGAACAGCATTTTGATTTAACTTAGTAAGAAGATTATTTAAACGGTTGAGGTGAAAATAGAGAATAGTTGTATTTTTCAAAATATTTTCCCTCAGAGGACCTGCTAGTGGGGCTATGCGATTCAGCTCATGAGCTTAGTTTTTTGAAAACTTATAACAGCATTGTGTATTCTGACAACCGAAAAATCAACTATAAATATTTCTTAAAATGAACAGACCCAACCCCAGTTCCAATAAACACACAATTTCTTCTGTAACATATTTTGTAATCAACCCTGCATTAAGTCTGTATGCGTAGGTCTAATGAAACGCCTGTTTGCCTAGGTCACGCACAGCGGTCGGTAATTCCCGCGTTGGTTAGACACGATATTAGTCTGGAATATTGACTAGAGAATTGAATTCTGTAGCGCGATTGCCTTACAGTCTGCAAATACAGGCAAGTGTTTGATATTTAATATTGCTTGAAGAAAATAGGTCTTGGAAAATACGCTAGGGGCGTTGAACAGTTTTTTTATACAAAATGTGTCGGTTGTCGATAGTCAATAGTGGTTTTCGATAGTCAATAGAGAAAAGGAAACGTCTCTCTCGACTGGTTTATTTAAATAAGAAGTTAATCGATTACTGACTAGAGTTTATAGTGTTTGGTAATGGAATATTTAGAAAAATTGGTATTGTTTAGAATCCATTCTTCCTTGCTTCATATTATTTCGGTTTTGATGGCACGCGGCATGCGTCTTGAAGTTTCGGGTTAAATGATTGCTACATTAATTTAAAAAAATAAACTTTTGAAGCCAAAAGGGTTCTGAATCTTATAAGTGAGAGAAAGTGCGCGGATTAGCTTGTAAGAATAAACATTTTACTAACAATATTTCGTCAAAGCATACATATGTATAATAGTAACTTATTTAAAATGTCATCTACGTCAACTATTCCTGAAGTCCTTTAAACAATTTTGTCGCATACCTGCCTACACAAAATTCTTCCCAAAACGGTCAGAACGAAACATCTTTGTATATAAACTGTAACTAAGCAAAGTTCATTACACGCGGTCAGAACACTTGCGAACTAATTTGATGGAGAACATTCTAGAAATAGTTTTGTATTGTTATTTATGTTTACTAATATTATAAAGAGGAAATGTTTGTTTGTACGGGGATAATCTCAAAAATTGGTCAGCTAAGTTAAAAAAGCTACATTTATTTATGTGTTAACGATATTTTAGCAATCGCAGGTCGGTAGCATGTTTCACTTTCATTATATTGTTGGCTAGCGACTACCAGCTGGCTCTAAAATCTGATCAGCGCTTTTAGCGGGCGCAACGGGAACTATTTTTGCGATACATTTTAAATGTCAATCTTTCGATAGTCGGTAGTACTGATTCGACCGTTTGCATGTATTTTAATTAGCTCTTATAATTCTTCCAAAGTAGGTATCGCACTTTAAAAATTCAGAGAGAAATGCTGAGTTAGTAGCTATTACATAACAGACGGATTTGCTTGCGTATTTTTTATAAAAGCATGTATTGATCATGGAAAACCAGTCAGATGATATAGTGATATTTTTCATCAATATAGAAAGCCACATCCTTGAAAGAATTTAATAAAAGATATAGTGGGCGAAAACAAAATTATATTTCAAACGGACGAAGTCGCGTAGTCCAGCTAGTGTTATGTTATTTCTGTTATGTTGATGTAAATCGAGGTACATCGAGATTGGGACGCGGGTGAAAGATTAATCGGATTTGTTGAAGTATTTCCTGTTTGTATTTAATTTTATATGTTAGGACTGTGTTTGTGTCCTGTTTTTTTTTTAACAGTGATCGTTTTAACAGTACTTATAATTGTGTAGATTTCATGTAAGAGTATAGGAGTTCTGCTTGAACAAAGGGCGGTTAGAACAACTTTGACACTAGGTTGACCACTAACCATACGATAAGATGAAGTTGAAAAAAATGAGTTTAGATTTGATTTTTGGATTTTGATGCGATGCTTTCAAATGTCTATCTGTTAAGTTCCTCTTATTTCAGGATTGCAGTTCTTTGTAAAAATCATAATGAATTACCCTACAGTATGTTCATAATGTGAGTTCTACTCATAGCTAGTACATCTTTTGGATATACTCTAAACGTAAAGTTGGTAAAAATATCGTAGAAACAAGCATATCGCAAAGTATCAACATTCTTATTCTCTTTCCAAACTTTAATGCGATAGTGTCACCGTGCTAAGTATACCAAAACTTATTTAGAAAGAATAAACGACCTTGATACTTTAGTAGTCACACAGACACAGTAGCAACAAGAATGATAAATAAAATAAACTTATATTCGCTTTTCCAGATGTGACAAGAGACTTTTACAAATTTCTATCCCAACAATGAAATTTCATTCTCACTTCTAAGAAGCACTCCAACTGAATTTCACGCAAAGCTTTAGGTGTTATGCTTCAGTAGGCTCCATACAAATTGAATTGTATGTTACCGAATAAAGTATAGTGTAAGTGTCAAAACGTATGATCTTCGCCGCCGTGTGGAGACGGTGCTATGCATATAACATGAGTGACTTTTAGTGGTAACGAAGAACGCGGTTTGGTTTTTAAATGATTTATAACCCTCTTATTCATAAACACACTATAAACCTATTTTAGTTAAACAACTACTATAATATGTTTTCTCTTTTTCATTTCGCTTAGGAGAGAAAGAAACGAAACTCTTTATAAGCCTTTCATTGCTTCATATATTTTTATCAATAAGAGGGTTACTCTGTGGCGCGGTCGGTAGTGTAACCAGCTGTTGACCATTCAAAGACGTGGGTATATTTCAGACTTCTATCTAAGCCTTTGGTTATAACAGGCGTACTAAATGTATGTTAAACTAATATTGGTCGTGGGATAAATTAGTTCTGTAGACAGTTTTTGTAAGGGTTGATTTTGTAAATATGCAACCGCATACGGACTCCTGGTTTTCATTACCGGGTTGGTAATTGTGTTATGTATTTTTAATTAGTTCCATCTGCCAGACTTAGGCGCTAGGCTGGGCTCCGTGACCGAAACCCGGGTTTCAGTCAGCTTGTTATTATAGAAATAAAAACTACTATTTTAAGTAATTGTTATAGCCAATAAATACCTTACAGAGTTTCAATGAGGGATAAACGCTAGGGATCAGTCGCCACTTCCAACGATCTGTGTTCGAATATGGACACGAGTATTTTTGGGTTGGTATCTTTAATGATTTTTTAAACTTTGAATAACTTGGGAAACTCTGACGTTCACACCGTTTTTGATTAATTTTTGGTGACACTCTATTAAACGCTTGAACCAGCTATTAAACCATTTCGAGCAAAACGTAAAATTAGGAGACACTGTAGCATTCTTCTGTAAGACAGTTTCTCGCTGTTTTTATAGCCTCATGTTCCCGCCATTCGTTGGAACATGTCACGCTTAAGCAATAAGATGAAAAATTGATTCACGTTTGTTCATGTTCCGATAATGCGATACATGACGCGACGTCGCGCGACAAAACATACGAGATTATTAGGGAACGTTACGGTAACGTGTTTTTGTTTGCGGCGAGAGAAAATAGCAAGCTCTTCTGTAAGACAATAAGGAAATTGTGCGTGTTTCTGATACTTGGTACGTGAATGATGTTTATTTGAGTTTGAGATAATTTGACGTTATGATCTTACTATATTTTATAAGGGAGGATCATACAAATGTCTAGTTTTGTATCTAAGCAACTGGATAGTTTTGGTCAAGAACGCAATAGGCTTTTTTAACCCACGTCTGTCTCACTGCTGGGCTAGGATTTCCTTCTAGCGAAGGAGAGGTTGGGGACTTCGCATGTCCCAGCATGCAGCAAAAAAAAACTTGGCTAAGTAGCTGTATTCTGTTATTGACAAACTTTAGACAATGAGGAATCGTATGATATTATCAGTAATCATTTCATTACTAATCTTTATCTGTTGGACAAGGGACTGCCGAAGCCATAGAGTCCATAATCACTAAACAATCTCGACGTAATCACTTTAGATCAGACCTTCGGTCCATTACTCTTACCTAGTGCAGATTGCACTTTGTAATTTCAATTTTCAGACTTTACATTTCTGTTTAGAGAACTCGCTAGTAATTTTTCGATGTTTTTCACTTAATTGATACTATTAGCACAAAATCGGACAGTCTCATAGACGTACAAACATTTCACCCAAAATTTCCCACAGGAAAGTTAATAAAACTGCTACGATCTACTATCCAATGGCGGCGTAGATCAAACGTTATAGTACTTTAAAAACAAAGAGTAAAAGTATCAGCCCTAATAACGGTAAAAGGAGGTGTTATCGCGATCATGGGAGGAGATTATAGCTCATAGAATAAAGTAGGGTTGTTACGCGCGTAAGTGCCGGTAATAGTACTTAATGATTCTTCTACTTTTTATTACTCTTCTTTGATCTTTTGCTATTTGGTGTGAAATAATGATAGAATATGTTTGAGATAAGTAATAAAAGTAAGATAAGAAAATGCATACTTTACTAATATGAATGACTGCGTGATTTTTTTCGGGGGTAAACGGTAAAAGGGAGGTCAAAGTTATAAACTATCCGTACTCCAAATTTGATTGGCGTTCAGTAATTTTGACGTGAATGAGTAACAAATATTCACCCCAACAATTTTCTTTAAGATAAATTAACTCCGCAGTCAAATTTTCATATAAATATGTACAAAAAAATACCTTTGTATTATAATTTTTTGTGACTGGACTTATACAAACATACAAACAATGAACACAAAGTACAACAAGCGAGAGAACAGCGTGGTGACCACCTAAACCACGCGGCAGAAGTTGTCGGATATTTCTGACCAAGCTTTAACTCATCATAATATATGCATATGTACCCCCTTCTGTTAGCCAAAGCGTGGACGACTTATTTTTAGATACTAAACCAAACTCTGTACCTAATCGGTAACTTATCTGTTAACATTAACCATATAAAAATTAACCATATTACTTTAGTCATTTTCAAGTCAATTCAATATACAACTAGGTACCATGTTCGTGTTAAGATCAGCTCTAAAACAAAACAATTCGACATTTGGAACCATTATGTACTATTTTAGATTTATATTTGGTTAAAATTAACATAAAAAGAGGATCAACGAGGCGTTGAACTCCAAAAAAACACATTTTCGTATGATTACTTTTCAGCAACGTTATAAAAATAATTCTTTTGAGTGTTCACACCTCAAAACAAACCTAATGCTGCTTAATCTCATGTAAAAGAAAAGTGTCAGCGCAATAAAAATGTAAAACGAAACTCATTTGCGTTGTGCGTATACCGGCTAATTTCACTTTCATGTATAATTCAGAGTATTACTGAATAATGCACGACAATACAGGCTCACGATGCCTTTGTAAACATTTTTGTTTAAATACAACTTTTATTTTTTATTTTTAGTACTCTTCAGGTAATGTAGGTGGCGCTAGTTAGACGACAGGTAAATGGTGTAAGCTAGATGGCTTTAATAGCATAGTAATATTCAAATCTTTATAGTTAAAAAAATCACGGCGCAATATTATTTTTTATTGTTAAATCTCTTTGGGTAACGTAGGTGGCGCTAGTTAGGCGGCATATTATGGTATTAGCTAGTTTTTTGATTGCATAGTAATAATCAAAACTTAATAATTAAAAAAATCACTTTGCAATTACACTTACTGTGTTTTTTGTTTTGTTTATTAGAATGGACGAAGAGAACATGTTCTACCGCATCTTCTCGACATGGGGTAAGTTCTTGATGATATTCATTAATAACTTAGAAGATATTTTATTATTATCACTATTTTAATATTGCAATATTGAGAAGGCGAATTGATTGTTTTTTTTCCTTTTAACTAATGAACTGGGTCTTCCAATATGCAATTTATTTAATGTTATTCAATTGGCAATTGGAATTGTTACGTTTCAAACATAGCACACATAAGAAAACAATATCCCAACCCCTTTTGACATCTCTTGCAAATTCGACCGAAATTGGTTCACAAGTTAAATGATGAAACAGAGTACTGCATGTTTGATTCAGAAAGGTCAGATGGGAGACGTTTTATGCTAATCAAGGATGTTTGAACATCGTCCAAATTCAATCTCAATTTGTCAAATAAGTGTTGAGCAATTTGGGACATTTCGAAATGTTAACCTTCAGTTAACTTACAGAATTTGGTTTTACGGGTTTACTTCGATAATGTTTGTTACTGCTCAAAATCTATGTAGTAATTATGAGATTTAAATTGATTTTGGTTCAAGCACACCAATGCCTTAAAGAATACCTTGTAATAGGTTGTACTTAACAAAGATTGTGCCGAGTTATTTTTGCTTATGAAACTGGACTTATACACTTTGAACTACTAACGTAACTTATTAACTTTTTCTTTTTACTAGTTCAAATTAAAATGCCTACGATAATTTACGGATGTAAATAGTAATTCTAATTAACTCTGTGTTTCGTTGTATTGTTACACTTCTAGGTAGTAAGGTAATAGAGGGCAATGTACATTACATACCATCTACAGTGAACGGTTACAAGTCATAGACTTCAACAGTTTGAAAATGTCTTTAGTGTTGAAACTGAACTTACATATAAAATTGCATCAGGTTTATGTTATTTATTCACGCAGACTAATTGAAAAAAAAACGATTCATAGTTTCAGGCCTCAGAGCATTATTACTTGATCTTATTTCTCTTCGACTATTGCTGGTCTTTTACGAGAACTCTGTAAAAAATATTATGTTGAAATATTATAGAAAGATTATTATATAAAAAATAATAATGTTTCTATCTTACTGACAAATAAAAAAAATAAAAAATCTCATTGTTACATTAAAAATACGAGAACCCAAAAAATTAAATCGTTTGTCGCACAAAACCTTCAAATCCGCCACACGACGTTATAATTGAGGGCGTATTTAATTTAAATCCGCAATAATGTTAAATTGTACGACTTAACCCTCAAACGCGAGTGAGGGGTAGCACGTGCCGCGACGCACGTGTTTTTGGCCCGTCATCGCGGTTTAATTGGGGTCAGTACTCGTTTGTTTGTTCCGCTCGATTGTTTTTGTGGCAGTACAAGGGTTAAAACTCTAGCGGTTTGTATGATTCGTAATTTATAATGCGAAGTAAAATCCTTGATACCAAATTATAATTGAAAATAATGTCAGAAAAAAACATTTGTTAAGTCGCGAACATTATATTTTTTTACTGAATTGATACGAAAATTTTACTATAATTTAATATTTTTTATAATCCCGTAGTCAAACATTCATAAATTAGTTTCATTGCATGCCAGATACAGCTAGCTTATAACCAAACATTCAACTAAGTATGGACGACGCATCTATAATTCGAAATACTATACACAAATTACGATCGTGAAATACGATCAGATGCAAAAAACACGTATCGAAATATATAGTCACGATTATATTTGTATGACTATTGCCGCACACACTTCAATCCACCTCTCGCAGTGTCAGAGATAATTAAATCAACTAATAAATTATATTAACCCCGCGATCGCTCATGCCATACGGCAGCCTGTCAAATATGATGGCGAACGACATTAATTTCGACAGGACGTAGTACGTGGCGTACCGTTTGATGTAATCATAGGACACGGAAACGTTAACATAATGACTATGACGACATTGTGTTTACATCATGTATGTATGCTTGAAATATGTAAATTATAGCTAGTTACATTTCTTGAGTGAAGCTCCTAACTTGGCCAGCGTGGTGGACTCAATGCCTAATCTCTACTGTGTTCTGGTAGAGAGCCTTATCCAGCAGTGGGAAAATTAGGGGCGATGTGATTATGTTTTTATAGTCATTCAGCCAAATAAATAGTGGTTGAGTCTTGTCAAAGACCTTGGGGCATTTGACCAAGCTTCAAAACGGAGGATTTTGATTTTTTACTTTCATTCCCGTGGTCAGTTAAACCAATTGCAAACACACATTAAAAACTAAATTTTAAACTTATCGAAAGATATATTTTCTAATTATTTTATTCTCCGTTAAGGCGAGTGTAAATTACGAATTTCAATTAATTTCTAAGATATAAGAAAATATTGTTTCACAATTTTTCCACTCTAGGTCTCAATCTAGTACACCTGTTTCTAACGTTTAAGAAGCGTTAGGTTACCGTTTAAAAGGTAAATTATTAATTAATTTTAATTAGTTGTCAGCCATTTTTAATTAGAAACGTGTATATTTTATAAAATGATAGACTATATTTTTGCCTATAAAATATATTATTATCTTGTGTCTAAAAGTAATTGAGCGAGAAATTAGAGACGTACGTCTTAAAGCAGAATATTTTCAAGGCTGAAATAAAGATATTAAAGAAAGTTAATTTTATTTCAAAGTTATTTTTGTGCCTCTGTAGGTACTACGATTGGTACTGTATCCAATTGCTGTTTATAAGGTCTTGGGTTCTATTCCCGAGTTGGGCAAAGTATTATTACTACAAAGTAATCTGGAGTTGGATAATGTACCCGGTAAATGGCTCTAAGGTCGCTCAATATTACAAAACGTTGTGGAACGTGAGAATATTGCAAGTCTGCCCACACCTTCTGAAATAACAGTCGTAATTTTACATTTGTATGTAGTTAGAAATTGAAGTCAATGAATTATCCCACGTGAAATGAAAACCCCAAATATATTTTGCCACATTCGTCACAAAATGTAATAACCCGCTCGCGATAATTAAGTTGCAAATAAATTAACGAATTCCCTAATTAGGGGTAAATATTACACCTGGTTTGAAGGCTTAATGTGCATACGGTGGGCGGTCAAAGGGTTAGAAACGCAGACGGAGTTGTACCAATTACAGTTTTAATAATTAATAATAATTTTTCACTGAGGTCTCTTTTACCCCCGCCAGCAGTGCAGTGTTAAAATAAAGAACAAGAATTCTTTTCAGTAAACTTACCTTTGACGGTGAAATTCTTTGTTGTTTATATAAAAATGTTTTAGTTCAGAAATTTTAAATATTAGTTCTTGTTTGCTTTTAATGTTTTTAAAGAAAATTGGGTTAAATTTTCCTTGCTAAGTTACATTCGGAGATGTTTATCATTTATTCTTTGGTCATTAACTGATGTCTGCAACCTACTTTGTAGACATAGTAGCTTGGTAGATTATTACAATCGTAAGTTTCAGCTGAAGGCTCATTCCAAACACGCTAACGAAATAGGTTTCAAGTTATATTAAAATATATAGTAAAAAACTGAACTTTACTACGTTTTTAGTGATTTGTTATGAAGCTAAGCTAGTATACCAAACACTTACGAATAAATTTTCAAGTAATTAATTAAAAGGCTATAACAAATTAGCAGGATATATTACCACTAAGCGTTTAGACAGTTAACACTATACCGCGACGTGAACGATTTGTCCCGCGGTGTATCTCGGCCGCACGTCACGCAAGTCGTTTGTCACGCTACCAGCATCGATTTGTAGTTCCACCGTATAGTGGATATCGACGCAGTTTCTTGGGTAATAAGTTAATAGAATAAGGAAAAGGAAGACATAAGATAAATATCTTTCGACAACTACAGGATCATCTGTAACGCGATTCACGACAACTAGAACTATCGAGTATCGAGAGTTTGACATTTAAAATGATCTATTAAAATAGTTTCTACAATGTCCGCTAGAGGCGCTGATTAGATTTTTATACATTTTTTTCGATAGCTAGCCAGTTGTCGGTAGTCGATAGTAGTAGAGAATCGAGCTAGACTAATATTTTATGTCATATAATACGTATTACATTATGTCAATTTTTACTTTAACTAGCATGAAAGTAAGTGTTACAAAAATCTACATCCATATTAGTAAACAAACGAATTCCGCAATTTCAAGCTAACTACGCAGTTTATGGTCCATCGCATCCTCATTGAACACATCGTTATGGCCGGAGGTAGTGAGCACTTCCTTATTTTATACGCCTCGCAAATGAGGGTACTTCTCGACGAACGGATGTGAGAACGTTTGGTACTAGTGTCATTTCAAGAACATAGATAATAACGACATATATATTTGAAAACAGTTGCAAATACAATCATATTTTCTTATTTAATTCATATGTTTTTACAAAGAAGTGCTTTTTTTTGTAATCCTGGTGCTTTTATAAAGATAAAAACAATTGGCAACCAAAGCAATGGGTCTAACAATGAGTCACACCAATGATTTTTGTTATGAGTATATTTAAAAACTAGGTACTTCAAGGATAAAAAATCTGTTTTTATTTTTTTCGTATCTTCAAAAATGACCGAGATATTAAACGTCAAAGTATGGCCTTCGCGCCAAACTCCGGCGAAGCGGCCGCACGGACGTGTGACGTCATCTCACGACACTGCTATTTCGTCAGTACTTGCCGATACCTACATAGGCTCGTTGTGCTCTCGCGGTTTTGCTTTAAATAATTTGTTTTGCTTATAGGGGACAAACAAAATGGTTAGAAAATATTGTATTGTTCCTATGTGTACTAACTCCAGTGAAAAAACACCCTAAAAATTGTTTTTTTCTGTACCATGTAAACTGTTTTATATTTTTGCAAAAGACACCTAATCTAAAACTTAAAGCCCGGTTCTGATACTGTCAAGCGCAAATGTTAAATAGAAGTTTATTGCCTTTTGAACACTTCCTCAAGATGAAGATGCCATATCATGTTCATACATACCTAGCAATGAACTTCTACCTAACAGTTGATACTATTTAATAAGCAGTTCAATGACCTCATAGGCGGCGGCGAGCCGAGCGCGGCGGTTGAGTTGGCGTTGGTTTTTTGTTTTGAAAAAAGAACCCATGTTTATTAAATCTAATAATATCAAAATTAAAATGTTAGTTTAAAAGTTCTCATTACACACCCAATCATATAAGAGTTATAAGACTACCTACCTACAGAGTAGATTCATGCGTTCATATGATAGCCATCAACCTGACTAAAGTCAGAGGCAGGGGTGACAACTTTTTTTTTATAATATTATTTTAAAACTATGTTTTCCAAATTTACACTTGGTAGGTACGTAACACTCATTATTTGTAATGCCAGTTCTAACAAACTTTCAATTTTATTGTTAACTACACACAAAAATATTATTACTAGTATACGAGTTCAACTTTCTTTACCTGGGTCTAGTTGATGATTGTGTGCGTGGCGATCGAGATCGAGGATATCTTATTTTACAAAAAACACGATGATTAAATTTATAACACATACACATACTCAGACTCTTTAAATATTAAATGCAAATCACTTTTCAAATCAAAACTCCGCATCACCCGCAGTCGAACAAGCGTGTCTGTAGCGTCGTGACGTCAGCGCATAGCGCGCGAAGCAACGCAAATTTAAAAAAGCAGTGAAACTTTATAACGCTGTAACTTCGGTAATTTTGATCCGATTTTGATAAAACAAAAACTATTATTATCAGCATAAGTACACAAATTAAATGCAGTATGTTTAATAGTCATATTTTGATGTGCTGGTGTGACTCATTTGTTACGTGTGATTCATGAAAGTGAAAAAAATAAGTACTTAATAACTTTGTACTACGTAACTTTACGTAGAAACTTTTAAAAATTTTTGACGTAGGTCTCTAAGTTTCCGAAAGCAATTGGCCATAGTTAAACGGAAAGGATCCAACCCACACTATGGGTAAAATGAGTTATGTATACCAAAACACTCCTTGAAGTTAAAATTTTAATTCAAACCCACCATGAAGTTATAGTCCTGAGTTAGTCCCCAACGTTGAAGTGGAGAATCAATGACGGAATACGATCTGAACTTATATTAAGTTAAATATCTCGAAACTACGTCTGTGTGGGTTGGATCGTTTCCGTTTAACTATGGCCAATTATATCTCTACCAAGTTAACTATTTTCGATTACTGAACTTAACACAATTGACGAACTATTGAGATTGATTATCACGTCCATAAAAAATGACCAATTCTTGCTTTAAAATTAAATTTCATTGGTCTTGTACTAATAATGTTATATTATATAGTCTTATTATTGAGAGTGGTCTCTTAGTGCGGTTAGTAAACTAAGCTTCTATGTATGTACATATAAAGGGAATTATGTTACTGGTGGTAAACCGACAGTCATGTTGCCAAAGTGACCTGTAGATCACAGGTGCACACGTAAATTAATTAATTTACTACCACCGTATTCTGTATGCTGTAATGCGATATTGAGCACTCGATAGCTGGTTCTCGGGAAGATATAGAGAAATTTTATATAAATATAATCCAAAGTATAATAATAATCAAAGCTGTCTTAGAGTATTTTAAAAGAAGTCGTGTTTTTATAAATCCCAAGGACTGCCTTTTCGTCTCTTACGCTTTCACGGCTAAACCGTTGTATCGGTTTTTGTGAAATTTAACATAGAAATATTTAATTTTAAAACTGAAGATGAACATAGGCTACTTTTTAAATTCTCTGTTATTTCAAATCAGACCAGAAGGCCAGAGAGGTTAGGCCACAAACTACGCAGTCAACTGGTATCCAATAGGAATCCGGTAGTACTGAGTGTATAAAATTAAGGTACTGAAGCGATTAAAGACCAGCTTCTAGAAAGAGATAACGCCATACTTCTCTAATGCCATCCTTTTCCCACAATAGAACTTATATCGCTTTAACGTATCATAGTATACCTGTGGTCATAATTCACAATATATGCTACAATCATGTTAAGTGAGCTGTTGTGGCCATGTTGTGGCCGTTTAATCATCTAAGGTGCATGCTTAAACATGACAATCAAATCAGAACTCGCATACTATAGGTTATTGGTACAGATGTAGGTCTCCTATTCTGTATTTATAGACTGGAATGAATTTAGAAGCACGGCTTTGAGAACCCATTTGACATTAATCGTGCTTAGTTGATGACTGACTAACCTTCTTTTTTGTTTTTTTTTTTAAAGAAATCTCCCGCACTAATAATTGCCCTTGTACCGCGGGGACTTTTACAAACATACAAACAACGGACACAAAGTACAACCAGACCCGAAACAATTATATGTGGATTGCACAAATAATTGCCCCGTGTGGGAATCGAACCCATGACCTCCCGACGCAATGGTGGCGTGGCGACTTAAACCACTGCAACGGAAGCAGTCAGTCACTTTTAATACGGACCTTACTGTCTTTTTACATAGTTCAATCAATGTTTACAGCAAAATTTTGACGTCCGCAACGTATTTTAATGCAACAAAATCAAGTTTTACTTAATTAATGAAGTCTGTTGTTTGTAGAAGCAGATATTTTGTGAAGCGTTTTTTCAAAAACCAATTAATTTAATTAATAACTTAAGTATTAATACACGTTTTCTGTGTGAGCAATATTCTTTCAACATAAGATTACTTTTTGTTAATTTGGTCATTCATGACATCAGTTACAATATAAAAACTTTAAAAAACGTTCTCGATATTTTTTTACACTAATATGATGTTGAATTTTGGTAACGTTGCCTCTATTCACCGTAAAATAACAAAGCTTTTATTACCATTATAGTTTTATTGAAAGCAAATTCATAAAAATTGAGAACAATAGTTTATATTTTAGTAAAAAAAGCGATAGATTTTTCGCTCAAATAATTAAAAAGTTCACAGCAGCGAACGGGTTAAATTGGATATGGAGATTGCATTTTATAACACGATTTTAAACTTCGGATAAAACATGCAAAATATTATATTCGCGAGTTTTAAATTAGTTATGATATTTGTTAAAAAATCAACGCCCTATAAAATATTTTCCTATTATTTTAATAACAATCCACAGAAATATAATGTTTTATAAAAGCTCTGGTGATTAAAAGTCATTTTTGAACCCTAAAAACATTTATAAAATAAAAAGGTTTTTGAGGTTTACATTCTATCGTGTGCTACTGTTGCCCAATAAATTCTTTGTTCATACAGATTGTATTTTATAAATAATACTTGCTTGATACCCGTTCAAAATACGTACAAGAATAATATCTATAGCTACTTATTACATCTAAAAATAATAACAAACAATTCAATAAAGAAACCACGAACAATCAAATGATCCCTACATCCTTTAATATCAAGGAAAACCACTTATGGAACCATTCTCCCAATAAACAGTGTGGGATAACACTCGAGAACATTCTATTATATTCACCAACAAAAGAAGGCTTAGAAATCAAAACTAAAAAGCGTTTCGAGCAAAAGTTCCCATTGTACGTACGCAAGCGTCGACTCATTGCATAAAATGAGAGTCACTGCTATAAGCGCAGGGATTGCTTGTAGAGAAAGCTATAATATTATAAGCGGACGTGTGCATTTAAAGGGTTGAATTGGTCATTATAATTTATTTTTTTGTATAAAGATGCTCTGAAACCAAATTTTGCGTGCCCGTCTTTTATAAGATCCCGGATTCAAAAATGATTTATTGTTTCGTTTTTTCTTAGTTACTAATGTGATACTAACCTTTATTTCCTAGGACCTATTTTAACATCCTGCTAAATTTTGGTCAAAAGTTTGTTTTTCGTAAGTATAAACAAGGAAACCAACAATTACATTACAGGTAAAAATGAGTATATTTTCAAGATTTAGGCTAAAAGACTAAAAGTGTAAGCTATATTATCATAAAAAAATCCAGGGAGGCAATATATATTCTATCACAGTTTAAATTTTGTATGACAAACTAATCAGCGCCCCTAGCGAATTCCGCAAGAACTATATTCTTCAGTTCTTATCGCGAAACATCCGTTACTCCATAGTACCGCATGTAGGAAAGATATATTTCCTAATCTTCTATCTTCATGTGTTGAGTTATCTTACAGAGCATCCTCCATTAACCAGGATAATGTTATGAAAAACATGATCTGTGTGCCGTGGGTCCATTGTAAGAGAGAGCGCAGCTTTGTGGACGAGAGCCATCTGTTACACGTGGTTAGGGATGACACTGCAATGAAAAGTGTTGAAGCTGGTTAGATAAAATTAGACTAAGGTGGTAGTTTAAGGAAAGCGATGGTGAATACGGTCTTATTACAGTCAAGTCGTAGGTTCAAAACAAAGAAAAACGAGTCAAAATAACAAGCTTAATTTTCACGCGAAATAACCTGCAGCCATTTAAAAAACAGAGTCGGACTTAGAAATATTGCGTTACAAAAAAATCACGAGAACTCCTACCAGGGCTGTATTCTGCCGAGAATCCACTGGCAATAAATGTGAAGTAGGGAAAAAGTTGTGACGAAGTACATTTATCATAACCAAAGGATTTACGCAAAGCCTTGTAACAAAGATGGCTGTGATTGTAATCAGGAAAAAAGGGGGGAGATGGGACGAAAGATAACATTGTTTACAAGAACCCTGACATTCGTCAAAATGTGTTGCGACGTTGCGATGTTGCATTTTAGGGAGGATTCGAGCAAGCCAATTCAAGGTTCTGATCAAGGTTAACAAGCAATTTTTAGGGAATGATTTAAACCTTTTGGTTAGTAATTTTAAAAGACTAGAAGTAAATAAACCTAACTAGAATCGTAATACGAAAACTAATACTATTGCACTAATGAAAAAGTATTTTAAGAAATTAAGGCTAAATTATATCTTCAATAACTTTTTTTGACGTAAAATGAGTCTAACTATAATAATACCTACAAGTACAAAATAGTTAAAAACTTTTGTTTCAAGTACTCTGATAATATTTCATTAAAATCAAATGTGATTTACATACAACTTTTCAAATCGAAAATTATGTCATATCCACATTCTGCTCCGAATAATATAAACAAACAGTTTTCGCCAGCCCTGCAGTAACAGAATTACATCGCTATTTACGAATAGGTATGAACAATTCACAATGAGAGTCGAGACATCGCTCCTTCAATGCAAAAGGGCCACAACTCAAAAAAAATTGAAAATCGTTTTATTGCAAAAATGACACCTGAACCGACTATATTTTATAGTAAAAAAAAACCCCCCATCATTTTTGCTCATATTATGGCTGCACTGACTTACTGCCCTTTTTGCATTAGCTCACTTTGACAGGTAATGTCAGTGCAAAACAGCCACTTTGCGAGTTGCGCCCGGAGATTCAACGCAAATGCTCGTCAGTTGCATGAAAAAGTGCCACAATCCAAAATATGTCTGTGTTGGGTGCAAAATTTCAAGTTAATGTGATTATATTTTACAATACAAAACTGCCATATTTTGGAAAACGTCCTTTTTGCATTCTAACTATAGTATTTGTTACCATATTTTGTAATACAAAAGTGCCATATTTCTGAAAACGACCGTTTTGCATTCAAACACTAGTATTTGTTATTATATTTTGTAATATAGCAGTAGGTATATTTTGAAATACGTCCCTTTTGCATTAAATTATTGTGGAATAAATAATCATTTTTAGCGTGCTAGAATGGGAAGGCCAGAAATATGACCGTTTGGTATGATAATAATTTTAGTTTTCGTTACAATTTTAAAAATAAAATAATACATTTTGATGCAGGCAAAGTAAAGAGGCACCCTTTCCTTTCAAATTCCTCTTTCAGGGGCAAGATCCGACCAGTCCTTTTCAAATGCGTCTAGGTCATCCTGCCATCTCCATTTAAGTCTCCCGCGTCTGCTATGACCATCTTCTGGCATCCAGTTGGTAGATATGCGGGTCCACCTTTCCGAATGCATATGGATAATGTGGCCGGCTCAGTTCCATTTCAGCCAAGCGGTCTTCTCCCTTACATCGGCTATGCGAGTTTGGGAGCGCAGTATAGAATTTCGGACGTGATCTGTTCTTTTGATGCATAATATACTATGCTCCATCGCTCTCTGGCTCTTTCTGGTTTTCCGTAAGGGACCATGTTTGGGCAGCGTAGGTAAGGACGGGTAGTAGGTATAAACATGTCGACGAGCTTTCACTTCAGTGACAGAGGAAGGTTACCCTTCATTAGCTCTTTCCTGGACCAGGATCTCTTTCAGGCACTTGTGACACGTTTGTCCAACTCTTTGTCCCGTCGGTTGTTAAAAGAGGTTATCTGGCCCTAGCAAGTGTACTCGTCGACATAGTCTATGACGTGCCCGTCTACCTCGACCCTACGTTTTGTGTTGTTGGTCATAACCTGGGTTTTTGTACGGTTCTTACTCAGTCCAATCTGAAGGTTTGCCGTGCTCAGATCTTTGAGCATTGATTCGAGTTCCGATGCCGAAAAAGAGAAGAGGACTATGTCATCTACAAAACAATGGTTTGTTAACTGTTTACCACTTACAACTATGCTTTTGATTGCCATAACACCGCCAGGCTCCTGAAAATTTCTCTGAGGGTGCTGGTAAATAACTTGGGAGATAGCGGGTCTCCCTGTTTCACGCTTGGAATGATATTGTTGTCTATTGCTTTGATGAGTTTGATGTAAGAAGGTTCGATTCTACATAGTATCTTTAAGTAGGACTTGGATGGAGTGATGATTCTATGGCGGAATGAGTAATGCTGTCAAGAGCTTTGGAATAATCCACGAATGCTAAATATAAAGGCTTATAAAACTCAAAAACCTTTTCTATTATCTTATTTCTTTAATACACCTGCTGCACTCAGTCTACTCGTCACGTTACCCATTGATTGATGATGATGATTGATGTTTAGTTTTACTAAATAATGAAAGTTACGCACAAAGTTGATCTCAATAATTTTACTTACTTAATAAAAAGTTCAGATTTTTTAATTTAGATTGTTTAATACAATGTTTTCCTGGTCTATTCAGTTATGGTTTTACTTAGTAATTATTATTAAACTTTTTGATACGGTTTTTTTACCAAAAAAGTACAATTAACCATTTTTATTTGTAAAAGTGTGTTTAATTTTTGACATATTTCTCACAATATTGGTTCAAATTTTGAATGCAAAAGGGACTTATATGCTTTTTTCTCTTAATAGGTAACAGCTATTACAAAGTTTATTTTGTAGAAAGATAGAGCTAAAAAATACGCATCCAATGATATATTAACATCTTATGTTTAATAAATAAATATATGAAATATTATAAAAAAACAGTTTCAAAAATTTGTTTTGGCTCTCCTGTAAAATTTATAGATTTCGATTTGTGGCCCTTTTGTATTCAAGGAGCGACATGGTTCAGTGCAACGATTACTAAATACTAGTAAATACTGGCGAAACGATCTGTGTTCTACCTAAATGTGTTCAGATGTTTGTGTGGATTTTGGCAAATGGTGCGTGTTTTGGCCCCTTGTTTACGTATTGCAATCTATTCGGCATTGGATTTCAAATATATGGTTTTCGTTATCACAAATCTGTAATTTAATAGCTTAAAAATTAATACTAGTTATTGTCAATAATCATCATCTTTAAAATTGTTTGTATGCGTAGTTTTTCAGAAAGAAACGTAGTGAAAAATACCCGCGATCAAAGTGATTTTAAGTATGTATGTAGGTGTTTTCATCATTAATGTATCAAGTGTCTGTGATCATATGCCTTGAATATGCTTTTGTCATCTACTTTCAATTTATTGCTCAAAACTAGTTCTTATACAATACAAAGATATTGTATGAGTAAGTAGGTTAGAAATCAATTAAATCTTATAGACTGTAGTTTTGTGATTAAGTATATCATATTTGAACAAGCTTTGAATAGTACCTCGATTCTCTACCACTATCGACTACCGACAACCGGCTAGCTATCGAAATTTTGACATTTAGCATGTACTGCCAAAAAAAATTCTGCGACACCCGTCAGAGGCGCTGATCAGATTTTCATACAAAATTTCTGGATGACAGGTCGGTTGTCGGTAGTCGTTAGTAATAGAGAATTGAGCTAGAGCACTCATTTTAGGGAAGAAATATTATAAATAAATAAATAAATTTAACCAATTACTGTCCCACTGCTGGGCAAGGGTCTCCTCCCGTAATGAGGGAGGGGCTAGGCCTTGAGTCCACCACGCTGGCCAAGTGCGGGTTATTAAGTAAGAAATATTACATCTGAAATATCATTTACATAAAATTTTACATCATAAAATGTACTCACACAAAAATATTCTGTAAGCATCTCATTTACAAACACTCGTATCCATACTTTAACTTTTCACATAACACCGCATAACACCAGTTCAGAACATCAACATGCCGCAACTAATTCAAGTTTACAAAATGTCCATGTTAAAAATACGTACAAAAATATGATACGGATGAAAAAGAGGCATCCTAAAGTTGTAGCTTTGAATACATTCGACGAAAACATTTTATGTATCTCTGACCTGTAGTATGTTTTAAAATGCATCTTTTTTATTGACGAAAGAGATGCTTGCAGCCGTATTTCGCTTGTGTGTGTGTGTGTGTGTGTGTAAGTGGGAGAAATAGTTCCTAGTTTTCTACCTTAATTTGGAATTTCCCTGGTAACAGCTGCGCGGATCGATTTCTGAGGTTAAGTTACGTTTGTTTAGGTCGTTCTGCAGATGGGTGACCATCTTATAATATGTGGGTCTCGGCTGACATTTTCTAAGATCTTTGTTGGTCGTTAACAGTAGTCAGAAGATTGAAAGTCTGACAGCTAGTTTTTTCGATGGGCAGCGTGTTATAACCCACGCCTGGTAGACAGTCGCTCTATGTAAAATACTGGTATCCAACTGCATTCGGACATAGAGACTAGAGGCCGACTCCAGCATTTTTGGTAGAAAGGCTAGGTTTTAAAAAAATACAAATTGACACTGGGCAAAGGTCTCCTCCTTGAATGAGTGAGAGGCATGACAGGCTTGAATTTTTTGCATTTCTTCGAGAACTGCTTTAAAGAACTGTCATGCAAGCATGGTGCGATTGCGTTTTTTTTCGTTTAATGTTAAAAAAATTTAGAACATTTTAATAAAAAATCGCAAAGTAAACACAGATTCGTAAATGTTTAACAATATAAATTAAAAATAAATTGATAACAATAAAAAATTAACTCGAACAAATTTTATCAAATTAACAAAACACGAATTTACTTCTAAATTAACAAGTCTATTTATAACCAAACAACGCTGATAATAATAAACTGGTGAACAAGTAGAATTATCGAATATCGTCTAATTTAACATGCGATGTTTAATATTAGGTTTGTGAACAGAACTAATTTCCACATGACAAAATTATATTGGATTTGAATTGCACAGTCAGCGAGCGAAGCGTCGAGTGTTATTAAATTTTGTATTACCATTCGTTCTCTCTTCGTACTCGTTAACGAAAACTAAATTATCGATAAATCGTTTTCGGAAATAACTCGTGTGGTGTCAAGTTATTTTTAAATATTTATTTAAGTTTTATGATATATAAAATCACACCTTTTTCGCATAGAGGTAGGCAGATAACACCACTCGGTACGACCCTAACAAATTTATTTTGATTCATTCACATCCTTATATATCTTGTCACTCAGGAGTTTTATGAGAAGGAAAACATATGATAGCTCAAAATTACCAATTTTACTTCGACTGAACATAGTATTGTTTACTAAGGTTTTTAAATTATCTTTGCATTTAATAATAACGATCAGCTAGATTTTAAGGTGAAAGGGGCTTTAGTTAAAGGATTTTTTTGTACCATGCGGTATCTTTTCATGCGGACGAAGCGGGCTGTAGAAAGGCAGCAATAATGAGACGTGTTCTACGACGTGTGACAATAGTAAGGCTCACGGAATAGCTATTGATATTCAGCACCAATCTGTCTGATATTGATTACGTCACAATTCATGACGCATGAAGATATCACGTCTATTTATATAACTATGTGTTTATATACTCATATTATTGTAAGTGAAGTTATAGCTAACTATAAGTTTAAACTTGTGGATTTCGGAAATAGTTGTTTCATTTTGAGACTAGTTAGTGCCCGCCTTTTTCCTTGGCTTATAAGTATCCTACTCCATGATTTAGTCTAGGTATCTTTGTATTTGCAAAATATATTAAAATACATTTTGTAGGTTTTGCATGAAGAGAAAGCAGACATATGTAGGTACATCCGTTCTCACAAAAAATTGCATTTATTTTATTAGAAGGATAGGATACGTTTTCATAAGAATTTTTGATAACTTAATAAACGTAGAGACTTTTAATAAAGACCTGATAGAAACATCTATTTTTTTAGTATACAGAATCCAGGCCGAAGATTTTCAATAAATAACAGAAGGTTTTTTTCTACAAGAACGGATTTGCAACTTTCCTAAAATAGTTGCAGAATTCTTGTTAGAGACGCGATGCAGTCTCGATAATTACTACGATTAGACCAAATTACATTCACAAGCACACAAAGGCGTTAAACCTCGATCAAATCGAGTAAAATCTCGATCCTAAATCTAAAGCCCACTCGAAACTACTTCACACGTAAATCAATGAAAGCGCACTAGGCTATAATTGGGAGTAGCACGATACAATACGTAGCGTATGTGATTGTATTAGAAAGACGGCCGGCAAACAGCGGTCTTCGCACGTACGCAAGTGACGACGTGACTGATTGTCCTTAACACTATGAGTTCTCGATTCATTGTCGCCTTTAAACTGTGTGATTTGAAAGTGAAAAGTTTACTAAGAAGAAAAATTTAAATAAAACCATGATAGTCATTTATTGGGAACAGCTCGTATATATGTATATCGATATAACTATAAATATATTTGTGTAAAAATATATCAAGCTTTTTCAAAAATATTTTAGTTTAAGCACACACCGAGCTTTGGAAAGGAAAGATTCATTATAATTTATTGAATTTTTCATAATGGTTAGATACAGGTCTTTTTAAGATTGATTTTGCAAGCAGACCATACAAAAGCAGTGTGTGAATTTCGCTACAAAAACCTTTGCGTCTTTAATTTTTACGTTTGTAAATAAATAGATATTATTGTGATTTAAAATTGACTCGGTTTATAAGGTTCCCTACTGTTTCCTTGTTATATTTAAATGTATGTTTGTAAACTAATTTCTAGTGCAACAAATAACTTCCATCAGCAAGAAAACCACAGTTTCATCAAACAGTAAACCTTAACCGGGTCTGTAACGAACGTTTAACTGAAAGCTCCTTGAAGCACTCCTAATTAATAAGCCTTTGACGTACAAACTGAATATTAACAGACATGAATATTTTAATGTAAGGTCAGTAAATGTTCAATAGTTTACACTGTGTTAATTACTGTTACAAATTAAGGATAAAATCTAGGCTTCTCGTAACTAATTATATTCACACCTAGTTTCTGCCTGCTTCTTCATCTGCGTGAAAAAAATTCTCCAGGCAAAAAATATTATTAAAATATGATTGATTAGTAATTTTGTGTGAAAAGTAACATACACACATGCATTTACAACATTAGTAGGAAAGCTTGTTTTGGGGAAAGTAGAAGAGACACTGAGGACATATTTGTTTTTTTAAAGTAATGCTACTTTTTGACTCCGTCTCACTAACAAATTCCACGTTGAATTTCTTCAAAATCAGCTCGTCGGCTTAACAGTCACAGCGTAACAGATAAACAAACTCGCATCCAAAATATATATCGTTTTTGTAACATTTTGAAAACATCTTGTTATGAACGCGGAAGTATTACATACCTCTCAGACGTTAACTTAAAAGGGATTATCAAGCTCCAAAAATCGTAGCTAAACAGTACCCCAAGTGGTTAAAACAATCGACCTAGTTTAAAACACTATAGAATATAATCCAGGCTCGTAGTTGCGCGTCGCTAGCTCGTGGACAATGTAATTAGATTACAGTCTATTGTCAGCCCTCACAAATTGCCTCGTTCCATTGAAACGAATAGAAACGTTATTTTGTATTTTAATTAGATTTCCCGACCGATGTTAATACAAAATGGATTATTTGTTGGGGCTTTTGTTTTTGCATTCAATATTTAGAGTACTCGTAAAGAGTTAGTGAAAGCATAGTGTTTATAATGCCTTAAACATGGTGCCAATAGGTGGTCGAGTTTATATAACTATAAAGTCTAGACTAGTATAAGGCTCTTATCATAAGCCTTAATAACACTGTTTAAGTGTGCAGAACTTTAGAGCAACGTTCAACTGCAAACTGCACATGTCACGTGCAAACTGCAAACTGCAAATGCACATAAATTCATAAAAATGACTGATTCTTAAAACTAATAACATGACTGCAGTTCGTGCTTTGTAGCTGTATTTGAGATCTGCAGCTTACAATCTGTAGTTTGCGGTCTACTACCAGAGGTCCGCAGTTTGCGGTAGGCAGCCAGCTAGCTACTTAAGTACCTTCAAATAAAAAATACCAATTAAAAGACTTTGTAAATATAAAAGCTGGTCTTCAATCATAATGACTCGTATTTTAAAATAAAACAGGTATAAAAACACTCCATCATCTCAAATTCATCGTTTAAATTACATTCCCCGTGAGTACTTTAATCATCATAAACCATGGCACACCCTAGCTACAGCCACATAGCCTTATAGCCACTTTTCATCAATGCACGTCAACATTCATAAATTCAACGTCAATTTTGAGAGCGCGTGTTTTATTTAAAGGGGAGGGGTTGTTTGGTACTTAGAAGTATTTTTAGGAAAAACATTATAATTTTTTGCATATTCAAAATGCTTTTTATAACGTTACTATTTATAACGATGCTAATAAAATCTTGAAGAACTCAAATCATAAGTTTACGATATTACTTTCTGTCTGCGATTTCCTTCTGTTCCTATCCTATGTTTTAATCCAGGATATACGATATTTGTGTACTAGATTTAATCAATTATCAAAACTTTTGTTCTAGCAATCTTAAAGTATACATATTCTTGTACTACGGTTTAAACGCCCAAAACTGAGAATAAAACATAAATAACATAATCATCTAGTTTTGAATTAGAGACGCTAGACTTCAGACGTTGCTTACTTGTTATTTTCGTATCACTCAAAGCAGAGTGTTGCCTCAATCCTATTGTAAGTGATGGTAATGATATTAAATTATAAATAAACACGTCTTACAAACACAAACAGCCGTTATCGTGTGTTTACGCAGTATTAACTCTTGTACCCCTACTACGAGTCACTTCTGTACTTCTTACTGTAGTTAGTATCTTCTAGCTCAAATGACGAAGGTAACCGATTCAAATATTTTGCCGGAAACTAACATGACTATGTCTTTGACATAATATGGGTCGCGATTTGTGACCACAGCTGACTAAGTATTTTAAATTTCAGTAACTTTGAAAAGCGATAGAGCAGGAATCTGACACTTGAGTATCCCGTGACTGTATTGATATTTTGGGCTACCATTAAGATTGTTCCAGCAGAAACGGGAGATCCCAATAGTAACTCCCTTAAATACCCTTATACAATATACATATGTATATGTATATATAAAAGCCTTACCTTTTTAAAATTTAGTCTAATCCGATACATTACATGTATAAAATATTCGAATATATAAAAAAATCATTTATTAAACTATAACTACAATAGCTTATTAACAAAACGTAGTAGGGGTGTCGAACGGTAACTAAGAAACGATAATTAAACATAAACAAGCGGCTAAAATTGTTCGTACCTACACAAATAGTGTGTACATCAAACAGTTATCTAACACTAGTTCAATGATCACACGTTTTGTGGAAAATTGAATGAAAACATATAGGAAATTGGAAGAAGAATTATTAGAATAGTGTTAGTTCTGAATGGCTAATTCTAGTTGGTTAGGTAACGAAACTTCTAGAAAACCTTTATTTTAGTTTTACTGTGTTTGATAGATACAAATAGCTTTGTTTTAGTATAGCAGTAAATATTTAGGTCTTAATAATAACCCTGGTTTTGTGAATGTTTAGTTAGCAATAGTAGTGTTAGAAATGAGAGTCGAATATGGGTCTCTCGATTAGGCTACTGAGATAAAGTTAAATTCTATAAATATTTTCATTCTTAACATAAATAAACAGTTGTGTTGTGATGTGTACTTTCACTGTTTAAATTTTTGTTACTCAATCACGCAAAACATCTAAACACGTAATTATTAAAAAAATATTAAAACTTTTGATCACCTCGATCAAAAATCAAATTATAACCTCGTATTTAATACTATACCTTAAAGTTAAGTAGGAAAAAGAATAATCTAATTATAAGCAAAAATCAATAAGTCTGGGGGCACGACAGTGGCCCCGCAAGTCTTACAGTATTACATAGATCTCACAACTTTTTACGGTAGAGAGAATGAGCAGCGAGACTTGGGGTGGTTTACAGAATGTTTTTGATGGCATATTATTTTACGTAGACAAAGTCGACGGGTGAAATAAGTTAAAAATAAATCAGGAAATTCCTTGAACAGATTATTGTCCGAACTATTTACCAATCAACTTTGTATCAGCATAATTGTTTCCAATAGAACGCTTAGGTTAATGACTTGGAAGTGAAACAAAAGTTTTCGTCCATTTGAACGATTACAAAACATCAACATTAAATACTAATAAAGCGATAAAGTTAAGAGCTCCAATATCGTTGAGCTTTTAATAAATAAGGAATAAGGGTGGTCTTTATATAGCTGTGAATTTGTTTTGAAACTATATTCGAAGACTGTAAAGAGCGAGAAGGTGGGAATTTCTACATTGTCAAATAATGATGATGGTATTTAAGAATGTTTAATTAAAGTAGTATGTGATAAATTCCACAAAACTGCTTTTTGATTGTAAAACGACTCCAAAGATTATGTTTTTGTGTAACATAGCTCATGAGCTAAATCTTATACATTTGCTTCTACATGAATATTTTAGCTTATTTTGTAAAGTGCTCAAAGATGATAAGCCTCATTATATTCATGACTACGAATTCTTAAGTTCAAATTAGACTATTGCACTGCCGACATAAAATCCGTTGTTTACTTTAGCTAAAAGCTGCTATCTTGGTAAAGTCTATAAACTCTACTAACCTACTAATTCGATTCACCAAATCGTTCCACAAACACGCTACATTTTCATTAATTGGTCATTTAATTACAACAAGCAAACTGTAAGCCTAACTACCTAAATTAGAGAGCAAACGTTTCGCCAAACGCGTACTCCGTTTTCCAATAATCATTACTACTAAGTCGTTGTACACACTGAGCGACAATATGTTTGTCTCGTGTAGCCTCACCCTAAGGCTCGTGTTCAATAAAGGAGATTAAAGGCTGAGTGCATCCGTAGCACATCCGCAAACTAAGATCCGGTAATCCGGATTCTCGGGTGTAATTAATTTTTTGTGGGATAACATGCGGTTTTATCGGTTTTCGTGTTTTCCTTTATTCACAGATCGGTTTATCGGTTTGGGTATGTGCCAATTTTAAAATGAAATTTGGTGGTATTAGATGAGTTGTGTCTTGAACTTGAATTTCTCAAATGATTCCGTTTGAGAAATTCAAGTTTGGCTAAAAGGGGTTTTCTATACAAATGTTAGAAAATACTTTTCAATATAAAAAATATGATAAAGTATTGCTTACATGTGCCTAATTTTGTGTTATTACAAAATATGCTTTTACTACATTTATATTAAGAGTGCTTTATGATTTTTGAAATAGCTATTTCTAAGTATATACTTAGCATTAAGATTTCAGCATAACTTATTACTTTGTACATATATATGTACAAAGTAATAAATTATGCTGAAATCTTTTGTTCATATAATGTTAATAAAAGCATTTCTTACTAAAATATTAAAGGCAAAGTTACTAGCATTCCGTCTGTATTTGCTCTTGTCTGGAGAAAGCTAGCAGGAATATTAATTGAAATATTTCATTTATTAAAGCAAAGAGATTAGTAAAACAAGTGCTTGTTCAAGTAATAATGAACACAAGAATAGTAGCAATACCATTTGAAATTCTTAAATACGTAACATTTTTACATAGACGCGTAGCATCGTAGCACAGCTACTTGGACGCGTAGCATAGCTTTGTAGATTCGTAGCATGAAAAAGTATTAGTGGTGCTTTGTTTTTAATAATATCATATTATAAGGAGAATGTATGGAAAATTTTTGAATAAAAATGAATGCAACAAGTTGTCATAAGTTTTGATGATACTAGTGAATAGACATTTTGTGTCGATGATATCGTCAGGTTCTTTACATATATAATACATACGTTTATATTACGTTACATTATTTATACGATCGACAAAACAAGAACAGAGTCGTTCAAGGCTGTATTTATTTTTATAATTAGTATCGCTTATTCCTAATTTTATCAAATGACACAACCTCAAAGCACTGATCTTAGACGCGTAGCACTTTACTTCACTACGTCTTTGCCGTAGCAAGTCTACGAAACGTCGTAGCACATAGTTGTAAAACATTATTAAAACTATAATCCTTATTCACGGCGTCGCCGCACTCTTAATTATCAAACTATATACAAAGTTGTATAGTACATAACATAACGTGGTTGTATAGGGAGGCGAAGTTTTAGCGGTTTATGTGTGTATCGCGTAATTATTAAGTTGCCTGTATGAATATTTGATGAGAAGATAGTGAGATTGTTGAGTTCATTACGCTGTTATTTTATTAGTTGTTTGTTGTAGAGTTTCCTTTGCATTTAATAATATGTAATAACACGTTACTGTGTATGATATTTGTATGTCGTGGGATATTTAATTATAAATGTAGATACTATGTTTCGTGAATCTGAAGTCTCTTTACAATGTTCGATAACGTTTGTATTTTGGAAAATTAGAGTAGGTTTGGTAATTGTAATAGTAGTCTCAAAAATGAATTAAATCATGATAAGAATCAACCAAAATGGATTGCAAAGTTTCGTTTTCGTTGAATATTAATAGGCACCCTAGTGATTTTTTGTATAGAGCTAAATATATTAATTGACGACTATAAATACTTTTGACAATTATGTTTTGATGAGCGAAGCATAATGTTTTTCATCCGGAATAACTTTGTCATATTAATAATTTTGTCCAACTTAAGAGAAGGTAATTGTATTTTATTTTTAGAACTTAATAACATTACATTAACCTAGATTACAAACTCATGTTGCTACTACGCCTTGGTCTCACAAAGAAAAATATATAAGTAGTTATTTAAAGCACTGTACATAATTTTACATTAATAAGGTATTATACTAAACTATGACTAATTACCAAAAAAGAAAATATTTACAATTAAACAAAACATACATTAGAAAAAAAAGTATAATTATATTTAAAATGTAAAAGTTTTGATGATTATTAAACTTTTACGGAAAAGCTACCGAACAGTTTGGGTGAAATTTGGTTCGTAGATAGTTACCTAGATTGATCCATAGAATTTTTTTTACCACGGGAAATATTTTCACATGAACATAGTAGACGCCAAAAACTAGTAGAGAAAATATAATAAGCCGCTTTTATAGTACTCGAGATTTCTTAGAATTCAAGCCGACTTATAAATTATTCTATTTCTAACAAATACCTAAGACCTATTTTCAAAGTTAGTAAACAAAATTATCTAACGTTAGAACTGCCGACAGGTGAATTCAAAACTAATTTTGTTTTCACCTTTTCCTAACTCGCGGCTGAACGAAAAAGATTGAGTTAGCACCAAACTTTATTTGGTAAATATTGTTCACCCCTACTATGGTCACCTATCGGATAGAAAAATTAGGTGTGATTTAATTTCGACTTGTTTACTTTTTTAGAATTTTATCTGACTCATATATTTTGTTGAACCTGACAAATACTGTCCTTAAAACTATTAGTTTGAGTATTTACCACATATTTTGACAACAAACTTTTTTAAATAAATGTATTGAAAAGGGGGTTAAAACGATTTCATAATTCATCACTAATTATGGTAGGTTTTAAAATGTTAAAGGCACAACTCTTTACCAGACTTTTATTACTTTATTGCAACTAATTAGCAACCTGCCAGGATACGGCAGCTCAAAGAAAGTGCCTTGCTTATGGCATATCCTTTGAGAACGTTCAATCTTAAGGCAAGTACTTGTTAAGTATCGTTTTAATTATATTCAGTGATAAAAATGCATTATAATATTGCTGATTTTAAAAGTTTGAAACGTGATATAAGAACTTTAAATAGAATGATCACGAAATAATATGTAAATCAATAAAATTTGCGATGATTACGGATCAAAAAATGTCACGTGCTACTTAAAATACAAATTACATTCATGCGATTGTACAATTCGAATGTAAATACATCGAAATACACCCGCATTACTTGGAATAAATCCCGAACTAATACAAAAACAATAAATTAATAACAAAACAACACTCATACGAGATGTCGCCGCAATTTCGTTCCGTACTCACTGAATCGTGAAACTCGTTCGAGTGAAAATCATTCGTGTTTCCGTGGTAAGGCCGCGTAATAGATTTCTGACGTAAAAAATGAAAGCAATAAGCTTTTAGTACATGTTTATCGGTTATATGTTCAGTGTTTTCTTGATACAATATTTGTTTGGTAGGAAATAAAGTTAAAAAAAATTTAAAATCGGAAAACATCTTTGTTTTTAGATTTTGTGTGGTAGGTAGTTTTTACGACTAAATTGCTAATCCCTTTTTGCCTAATTTTCAAAGACATAGTTGGGGCCGTCAACCTCCTTACACACTAGCGATTAAAGTTGAATGTGCAATCGCCTGAAAGTTAATGGCGGTCAACTGGCGCACAATCACAGACGGTTACAAATAAAACTGTAAAAACATAAGCCGCGCGGCTAGCCGTTCCCGCAGTTAACTGCTAGTGCGTAAGAGTGCTAAGCAATTAATTGAATTACATAGACTGTTCCAGTTTAAAAAAATCTGTACACGGTTTAGTTAAAATTGCGTGTCAAGTATATTTTAGGTAGTTACATTGTATTTTTACTTAATGTATAATAGAATACGGGAATTAACGCGAACACGCATTTTACCTTAAAATGCCTAACGTTTCGGCGCAGGTTGCACTCGCCGTGGTCCCAGAGGCGAGTGCAACCTGCGCCGAAACGTTAGGCATTTTAAGGTAAAATGCGTGTTCGCGTTAATTCCCGTATTCTATTATACATTAAACATGCAACGCGAGAGTTTAAAAGTATTTTTACTTATTTTCGATACAATTATAAATAAACCTAGACATAGATTGAGCTATGGCCTTGTCTATTTTTCTTGAAGCAAAATATATTATTATTTTTAGTTTTATCGAGGTTAGGTTCTAGTGACCGAATAACGTCAAAATATCCGATTCTGACAAGAAACTGACGTCTGACCTCCTCAGAGGCCTATATTTTTAGGTTGCTATTTTCCTAAGATGTTTACTTGCGAACTAGTAATAAATACAATTTGTTTAGTAATCAAATATAATGGACCTTGTACCTGTAAACGTTTTTATGCTCGAATTCATATAGATTTTTCGTATTATATATATTTTGAGTGGAAATAAATTTAAAACATCGGACTTATGGTGTAATTTTCTTTTCTGTGACAATCATTCATTAAAATACTTCATTCAAATCACAGGTTTATTTTAAAATGTTTATAAATAAATTTTTGCCCCATGAAATTCAAATAAGCGTGCAGACTGAGGTTCCTAAAGATGTTTCGTTTCTTAATAACAAATATTTCGAATTGAAATGCTTTAAAACAAGGATTTAAAAAGGAGTAAATAATAAAAATAGCTTGTCTTAGCTTCCGACTTCTACACGCTTTACATAAGGTTAAACAACATTGTGCTCCAGAGTCCATTTTCTCAGTAAAAATATTCAATATTTTCACTATTCAGTATGATTTTTCAACGGAAAGCGTAGACATTTTTCAGTTCGAAATACCACGTGTTTACAAGGCACTTGCATTTTACAGATGCTCGCATAAAAATGGAGCTAGCAAGGAGCTTTTAGCGTCGTTCTCGTGCTTAGAATATTTCCGTCTCAGTTGGCAATGGATCAAATACTTGGAGTGAGTGAAATAGATGATGTTTTAAGGTCGGTATAGATTTGAGCATATTTTTGAAAAGCGCGGTAAAGACAAATATCAATGGTGGTTATTCCCGAAACTGTATATTGTTTTGCAACTGACGAGATGTCGTGCCATTTATTGGACGTACATCTCTTTAATAACTCTTTTCGAAAAATGGTCTCACGGCAGTATTTCACTATTTATGGATAAATTTAGTTCATGTTTGTTTGGGAGGTCACTCTTGCCCAACAGTGGGATAGTTAAAGGTTAAAAAAAAAAGTTTGGATCAAGAGCACACGTTACGGTCCATCGGCCCATGCTTTTATTATGTGTGAATGTTTTAGTCTAATGTGTTTTCACCTTTAGCAATAAATACAAGGAACATATTGTTGGATTGTTGTTCGGATTATTATGTGTTGGCATTTGTTTTCTCTAAGATGTTTTTGTTTAGCGACTGTTATGAATGTAATCCCTTAAAATATGGTACGTAAAGTTTCGTATCGTAACTAAACTTATTCCCATTGCCCAATGAAGAGTTGCATCGTACATCTTACTTCCTACTTTTATTATATGGATGTTTGTTATCTGTTGTACAAATATAACTATTAAGGGATTTATTTACACAATCAAATTTGTGGACAAAAGCTTGGCAGTTAATCTACCAGAGGAGCTACTGTGTTTGTCAGTTTTCAACCGTTTGATAGCCTATCTTCGGTACTTCAGGTCTCCAACACTATCGACTACCAGCAACCGGCCAGCTATCGAAAAATATTGTATGACAATCGGTTCTAGCGGGCGTTGTAGAAACTATTGTTGCAGTACGTTTAAAACTTCTAAAGCTATTTCTCGATACTCAAAAGTACCGAGTGTACAGAATCGTGCTCTGTTTTTTTTTCTAAAATAATGATGTTATGTCAAAAATACAAAGTTCTTTAAAGCGGCTATCAAATTGAGTCTAACTGTCAACAGAGATACATAATACGCATGCAGATGCATAATTGCTATCAATTCCTAAATATCACGTCATATTAATATAAAATCACGCTTTCCCCTCCCCTTACTGTGGAGTACAGCAGATACGAAATAGTGTCGCTTGCTACGATCCCTACAAACTTCTTAAGCTTCATACATTCATATTCTCGTATTAACATTTATAAGGAAATATTACTCTCCCTAAAGTTATGTATCACATGATCACGCTATCATATACTTGAGACTAAGTAATTGCCTACTGCAATGTACTGTGTAACATCAAGACATAACATGGTAATACTTAACATGAATTATGACGCAGTAAATTAGACATTACACGATTACATACGGCATATTAGGTCTAGTCGTTTATGAGTAATGATCGTACAAGTAGCACTTACCCTATGTAAGGATGACTGTATGTAACTATTAAATATAGGTATTAAATTTAGCAGTTATGGGGGTCAAATATTACCTAAATTTAATTGGTCACACTCATCAAAGATCCGTGATACGCCATGCCGGGAAAGTTTTGGTAAATCTTTTTATCTAACTAAACTACAAATATTGCACGTAACAGTTAATTTATTAAAAACATAACTATTAGCCAAGTATTTTTGTGTTTGCAACATTTTAATTCGCAGTCAAAAATGCAAGAGAAATTGAAATGCTTAGTTGGAAATAGCACCTATGCTAACAATTTCGTAGACACACTGTCCAAGTTATAAATCGAATTACTAGTCTCAAAAACACTACTACTACTTTAAACCTGAAGTTACAATAGTTGATAATAAAACGGACACTGTAAAGTTTAGTTTAACAATGTTAAGTTAAAAATCTTAAACTCTAACATTTCCTTGTACAAAGTATTATATTTCAACACCACAGTCTTCTCATAAGAATTAACACGCAGCCTTCCACATCCGTCACCCTCACTCTAAGCACATGTTATTATTTTACTCAGATGAAATTCTCACTTATTTAAACACAATTGCACTTCATGTAACGACCGTCACTTCGTGCACATAAGAGCTCTATTCTACCAAAACATCCACCAAAGAAAAACCAACTCTATGTCGATAATTATAGGGTTGATATTCTGTTGTGTGGTGAACACAAAATGGCCGCCGTAAGTCAACAAAATGAATGCTCCCGTGACAAGATGGTAGCAATATTTCAAAAAAATTACGCCACGTAACAAGATTAGCAGCGCTTTTTACACTGGCTGTGATAAAATATTGTGTTTTGTGAAAATTTTTGGCGGTACTTACAAGTTTTTTGGGCATTATGACATCGCAGAGCTTCTTTTATAAGTGGACAGTCTTTATATACTTTTGATTTACGGTTTGACTTTCAAATTATTCTATTGCTAATCTACTATACTTCTAGTTTACTTTTATAAAGACAACTCCCGCACTAAGAATTACTCTTGTGTCTTTGGGACTTTTACAAACATACAAACAGCGGACACAAAGCACAACCTGACCGGAAACAATTATTTGTGGATCGCACAAATGATTACCTTAATAACTTAACCTTATTAACGTATTTTGAAGTAATAAAAAAAAATACAGTCGAATTGAGAACCTCCTCCTTTTCTTGAAGTCGTAAAAACTAGGTATAAATAAAATTATATCAATCAGTCCACAAACATCACCTTTTCAAGTAATGCTTATAAAGTGTTAATATTAATACTAGTACAGAATTTGTTTGGATAAATAAATGTGTACATTTTATTAGATTAGTGCAATCCTTTCTCGTTAGTGTGGAAGCGTAGACGCGTTTATTATTTACGTTGAAGCATCGTTATCTTGGATAGTGAAAACACTTGAATTTATGCTGGCATCAGGTTATATTATTTGGCTGCTGTACTAAGATTTCGGCATCGTTTTAAATTTTTGTTTAGATTTTTATGTATCGCTTTTTATATTTTAGGGCAATATTTAAACCCGAACATATTGTTTTTAAATTTCAAATTGCTACTCAGCAATTCCTAATTTGTGATACAGAAAGAATATAAAGGAGTGAAAATTATCCATATTAAAGTTTTCGTCTTTTTGATATTGTTTCTTGAAATTCATCGTTTCCTTAACTTCTAATCATTAAGACACTTCCAAAAAACGGGTCAATTTTCCATAACATCTTAACAAAATCTTACACGAACAGCAAAAAAGTACAACACAATATTAAACGCAACTTCCATTTATCTAACCCTATCTCGCTTTTAAAGCTTACTATGAACCTACGCACCACACATTACGCTTTCTACTTACACTCAACGAATAATTTATTGAACAACTTAAGGAGATTTTTACACTGTCCTGCTATACGCTGCGGAATACGTAAGCGTACTTATGAATATATGCGCGTAGTTACGATAGTACAGATTTGCCGTTGCTCTCATGAACATTTCATTACACGTAAAAATGTCCTACAATTATAACGTTCCAGTTAGATATATAAGGGGAATAAAAATAAGGTATTCAATTACAATATTACATTGTTCCATGAATCATTTGGAAGTTAAAGTTAGAGAAAATGTAGTGGTCATAAATCCCATTAGCTTTCTTTGGTGCACTTGCAACTGACTAGCCGACGTAGGTACTACCGCTACATCGTACGTCGCCGGTGGCCTAGAACACGACGTAACGCAAATCTTCTTTCTCTGCGTGATCTGCAATACTGTTCGTGAATCCATCTATATGTTGCACTACGCGGTTTTTTTATGCGAAAGTGATATACATTCAGGCAACGCGTATTTCCGTGATACGCAGCGTACTACGGTACAGTGTGTAAATCGCTTTACTTAAAACGGTACCGCGATCTTATCCTTATAATACAAAACTGTTTTTATAAGGTTTTTTGGAAAAAGGGTAGGCATATGGCGTTTATTGCACCCTATTTGAGGATATAGGGGTGCAACTGTTAGTAGATAAATAAATAAGTTTGAATCGTGTGATATTAGTTCATAAGTAAAATGAAACGAGGATGACTTGAATATGGAGATATTTTGTTTTGGCATATTACAGAAAATATGTGTGTTATTTACAAAACATTTTTATCACGGTTTTTTATATTTTTTTAAAAAAGTGAATAGTTTCGTCATTATGTTTTTCTAAAAACGCCATGCATTGGTGCTTTGCTTTCTAGGTTTTGAATTCGTCTTCGACCATTGAAACGGAAAACGAATAATGTATACTTAATTCAGATTCTTAGTTTTAGATTTGATAACACAGTTTAAAGCATAATAATGCGTCTTAAATAATTTGTATAGTTATTTCAAATTAAACTCGCATCCAAATCTCATTTTATTGCACGATACTATAACAAAGAGCTCTAACTAAGCCAATTAATTGAACGTCTGTACCACGAAATATTGAAAACATTATCGTAAATTAAATTATATCTAAAAGCACTCCCGTTCATATAAATTGAATTCATTGGAAATTTAATGATAATTATCATTTATCAATTGACAAATAATTTATTGTACACGTTCATTTGTGTAGTTCAATTTATTTCTCTAATTAGCTAAACGAGTAAAGCTGTTTACACACTGACTGATATTTGCTGGCTGGTTTTAAATATAAGGGATATTTCTGGTTTTTCTATTTATACATACGGGTTAGTAAGTCTCCAACCTGCAGTTGGTCAGCGTGGTGGACTCAAGGCCTAACCCCTCCCTCGTTATGGGAGGCGACCCTTGCCCAGCAGTGGGACGTTAATAGGTTAAATTAATTTATTTATAAGGTTTGTTGAGGCCTACTAATAGACTTATTACCCGAGGCTTGACTTTCTGTGTTAAGTATGTAACTAAAGACTTAGGAGGTTTATTTTTCTTAAAGCTTGTCCGTCCACGAAAATGTTTCAAGTCCACACTCTTTTGATCTCAATTGAACAAGGCAATCATACGGTTACTAACGGATTAATAACTTTCATTTAAATAAAAAACGTTTTCTCGGAATTATTTCTAATTTGTCAAATGCCCTAACGACCAGGAAAATTATTAATTTGTAAATATAAAATAAACATTTTTTACTCTTTAATACTTTATACATATTTTTTTCCTGTTCGATTTCTACGAATTCCATACAATCATCTAGATTGAAATACCCTTCGAAACTAAAAATTCAGCAGCTGACGCATATATTAAAAAATTGAGGGCGAAAAATCCAATATACACGGCCGCATCCAGCCTAACGATATACTACGCCGTAGCAAATGGCTACGCGTACATAGACCGTAGCATATTGCGTCGTAGGTCGTAGCCACTCGTAGCTATCGGGTAATGAAATTAGCCGCACAGGTAATTGTGCACTAGGCTATATAGGTCAGAGGTTTATAACACCCGGTTGGAGTAAACCTCGGGTTTATTAAACCGTGGTTTAGTTATTACGGTTTGTAGTAAATTATACTAGATTGTTATCAAATATTGAGAAGTTAAAAGTACTCAATTTAGGTATAAAAGTTCACTATTTAGAGGGTTTTATGTGACGGGTAGTATGTCTATGGCGCACTGCTTAAAATGATACACACATTATACAAATAAATACGTTAAGGAGCCCACCTTAATCATAACACTATGGGTGACTGAACGTGAAAATAAAATAAGATTTTGATCAGACATTGTGTAACCTAACGAAGAACTTAAGTTTTTATTACTATTCAAAAGGTTTGAGAACAGTATTTATTTAGTACTCGGTCTACGTTGTAGAATTCTAGAAAGGCAAATAGGTATTCACGTTATAACGTGAATGCCAATGAATTTTACTATAAATAATAAAAATAATATAATAATGAGTTTCATTTTCGGAGTTTATAGAATATCTTTATCTGGAAAAAGGTTTCTAGGTGAACAAAAATTTTAATTTTTTTACTATAAAATCAATGATGTCTCTTTCGACAAAGGAAAAAAGCAAAATTTATTGAACATAAATACATTTTAATTTGGACTGATATTTAAAGAAATTACAATAGAGAGGTGAGCATATAAATAAAATGTTGTTTTATATTGAAATTGTACTTACCTAGAGAATAATATGAATATCTGATGATAATAATCGGTGCAAACGTGGCGGCAGCAGTCTAGGCCTGTACCTCGATTCTCTACTACTATCGACTACCGACAACCGGCTAGCTATCGACATTTTGACATTTAGAATGTACTGCCAAAATATTTCCTACGACACCCGTCAGAGGCGCTGATCAGATTTTCATACAAAATTTATCGATGACAGGTCGGTTGTCGGTAGCAATAGAGAATCGAGCTACAGGTACTCGTTTCTTATGGATCGTCAGTCTAACAATCTGTATATACCTTAAGATGTAAGATACAGTAAAGCTTTGGATTCCTGGTAAACCATAAAAAAGAATCCACTTGATTCCCTCCTACGCTGAGGTAAAACGATACAATTTTCCACCCTTCGAAAAAATTAAAAACAAGCCAATTTTTTTGGCATTTACACGACAAAAAACAACACGAGAATAACAAAAATAATCCCGACTAAAATATTCTTCTTTTATCCAAGATTAAAAAGCTTAAGTTTAATTCTGTAGAGAAAAGTACTATTCATAAATTTTTTGTGTTAAAATTAATCGATTTTTGTGGAAATGTCGAAGGGATGAAGTGGGGGGAGGGGGTAATGTTGACATTATACGGTTCGTTGATAAAGGACAGAGTACGTGGTTCTGATATTTGAGGTACTTGAGATTTTGTGCGGTACAACGATTTTGTTATTGTTTGTTGTGAATATAAGACGGTTTTTGGACGATTTCACTCGGTAGTGAAAAGGGAAAAATATCGCTCATGCGATACCCAACTGGTATAATAACTTACCCTCTTATTCATAAATACACTATAAACCTATTTTAGTTATAAAGCTACTATAATGTGTTTTTTCTTTTTCATTTCGCTAAGGAATGAAAGAAACAAAACACTTTATAAGCCTTTCATAACTTCATATATTTTTATGAATAAGAGGTTTTTTTTACAAAGAAGGTAACCATTATTTAGTGTTGTAAGTGGTATTTTTGAAAATCGGGAAGTATGTCAATCCAAAAAATGCTTTAAAGGGAAGTTATACTCATTTTTATCGACGTCTTCTCTTCAGAATGAAAACATAAAAGTGCAAGAGCTTGCAATACAATGACTCACAATCTGCATTCTTTACCGTCTGTCGAGTATAAGCTCACCCTTCGGCTTTATATTTCTCATGAGTCACAGTTTCTACCCCTTTTATAACTACCCTTAGATCGTGACTCATAGGTCGCAGTCGATGCGTCGATGTGTCGGTCTTTTGCATGTTTTAACTCTGAATCATTGGAAATGAAAACAGTTACCCGTAAGTGGATTATACTAAAGATTGAAATCTCATTTTGCCATCTTGACATATGTAGATTTAAATAGTCAATTTTGTGCAGTTTACTGATATATACTACTATTATTTTATCATAGTAATAAACAATGATATTTTTTTAAATAAAAATGCTTAACAAAATCATTTGCGTATCGTTTCTCACACACGACTCAATCACAATATCACCCAGTTAACCACGGTGACTAACTCATTAACCGTGAAATATTAATATTTGTATTACGTGACGTCACTTCCGGCAGAACCCCCGCGGAACGAAAGCATAATTTATAAAGCGTTTTATGTTTTATTAACGAAGGAACGTGATATTGTTGGAAAAATATTCTGTTAGTTATTTTTAAATAGATATGAAGCGGCCATAATAGCCTTAATGGCTGTAGTTATTGACTCCTTTAGAAGGGCAAAAGGAGGCCTCATTTTACTATTTGCGATATTTTTGTCAGACGTGTATTACCATTATTACCTGCTAGACATACTCTTTTATAAACTTTCTGACTTCATGATCAGTTTGAGTAGAGTAAATTAAGTTTTATTGTTTTTTATTATTAAATCTCTCGAACTAGGAATTGGTCTATCGTCGCAGGAGTTACAAACATATAGTCAAAGAATAAAGAGTATGGCCAGAACCAAAACTACTATTTGTTGGTTACACAAATATTTGGCAAAGTTCCCACTTCAAATAAAGCCGTATTTAGAACAAATCTTCACTTAAAACATGTTAGTCAGTGACATCACTTTACAAGTGGAAACCCATACAACAAAGGGACATCATAGGTTATTGAATATGCAGTAGGGAAAAGATCAAAGTGAAACTACGTAATTTACATCCAATTAATATTTATTACTAGACTACTAATAGTGTCCGTTTTAATGGCATATTTTAACCGTCTTTTTTACATAAAAGTCACATTATGGTGGTCTATTTTTTCACATGTGATCCTTTAATTTGTGTACGTTGTAATTATCTACTTAGTTTCATTCTTCTTTATTTACAAAGAAACATAAAAACAATTAAGTTAATATTATTACGCAATTTAACCAGAATTAATACGAATAAATAAAAGGCATAAAGGTCATTTACCTGTAACAATACACTATACAGTCCGAAACAATTTCATAACAGCACTACTTACCGAACTTCCGCTGTCAAAAACTACATTAAAATCGGTCCAGTAGTTTTGGAGTTCGTCTCTTTTATAGACACAAAGCGGTGAAAATTAGTTTAGAACTACAGAGGGATGTATCCAAGGGTCGGACCCAATAAACCATTTTATGAAGGAACTGCCTGAAAGTTATAGCTGAATTGTGAAAATGGAGGCTATTAACACGAAACTATATATTTCAGGGGCCTCAGGTCATTTTGTGAAAAATGGCGACTAGATAACCTATATTTTGTGGTTGATCTTGATAACTGTGTTATATTTTGTGGCGGAAAATACAAATATGATTAATAGGTGTATACTTTTTTTCGTTGAATTTATGTTGAATCTTTTTTATTATCTATGAAGTAAAGTAACTTTTATCTGATTGTTTGATACAGTTTCATTGATAAATCGCTTAACTGATTTAGATGATATTGTGGCAGAATGGTACATTTGCATAGATGTCATTATCTTAACTTATTATATAGTTATGACATGTATTTAGTTATAGTATTTTCCATATTACAAGAAAGGAGACAATCGCGAGTGACACGGCCGGTGAATGCTAATTATTGTTTCAAGAAAAGTTATTTTCTCAATAGCATTCTCTTTTCCCAAGTTTACATTTTAAAATCAAAATTGTTTACTTGTCTTGTTTTCAAGCAAAAAAAAAACAACATTTTTAAACCAAAAACTTAGCATTAATTGGCAATATAACCTTCGTAGTCGATGTTTACCGACCTCTTAAACTTATCTGGTTTGCAAATTTCTTGGAGAATTCAGTTACACAGGTATGACACGACAGCCACTTCAGCTAAAAATACACCTTATGTGCCAAACTTTAAGGTAGAAAATTGAATGGAAGGTAGTAACAAATTTTGTTTTTCTACCGTCAATCGATCTTCGCACAAGCTGTTCTCAAAGTTATGATGGTACAAGTAAATAAGGAATGAATGATATATGTATGAACATTAAATGTAGAGATATGTGGGAGTTAGTTCCTTTGAAAATAAAGTTTTGTATGGAATAGAAAGTATTTATATAGTTACTTGGAATTGTAGATTTTTGTAGAAGAACTTACATAATATGTCTGCAAAAGGTTGTTTATAAGTTGGTTATGGCTGTAAATAAAAAATAGGTATTTTTGGTGCAATTTCGTCAGTCTTACAAAAGGTCTGCTAGATTATAATCAATTTAAAATAGGTGTCCGTTTATACTTATATATATTTTAAAATTTACAAATAATAATATATTACAACTAATTATATTGCGACCAAGGCTAATGTAAGCTGCGCCCAAGAATCAATAACAGGTAAAATGCTTGTTTGCGTTGTTTCTAGTATAATAAAATTATATTTTAACGATAATAAGCTTAGTTTTGTATAAATATGTATCATTACTAGCTGACCCGGCAAACGTTGTTTTGCCATATAAAAAAAAATAGCGTCACTTAGGGGCATGAAAAATAGATGTTGGTCGATTCTCAGACCTACTCAATATGCTGACAAAATTTCATGAGAATCGGTCAAGCCGTTTCGAAGGAGTACGGTAACGAAAACTGTGACGCGAGAATTTTATATATTAGATATAGATTTTTCAAAGACCAGAATCTTTTTTCACATACAGATTCAAGAACTTGATTATATTCAGCAACAAAATTGATCCTAAAGCGACAATATAACGTAGATACAAGCGGTTCACAATAGCCTCCCAGAGATGACCCTCAAGCAAAGGGCTGAGGAACAAATAGGCTCGAATCAAAGGAACTTTGTAACTTACCGGAATTCTATATTAATTAATACAAGTTGATGTGTTCGTAAAGAGTTTGTTGAACTGTTCTAATATTTTGTTAGGATCGACTATTTCGGTGTATTCGTATTGTTTTGTTTCTATGCTATATAAATCTCTTTTCGTAAACCTATAAATTTGCATTTTAAACTATAATTTGATAAACACGAGTAACTTTAGTTTCATTAGTTTTACTTTACAAAACATGCGTACCAAATGCATTTTTTTTCGTTAAAACTTTATTGCGAGTTATTTAGTTTTTGTTAACAGAAACCAGTCCTTTTAAGTAAATTTCTCTACCTAATTTATTCAACTAAATCATTGACTTTTTGTTTTTTTTTACTTACTTAATATGTTCTGCCTAGTGATAGGAATGTACTATAATACCAAATGCACGACCACTATTATTAGCCCGCCATTATAATTATCTAATCAACCATCTAAATACTCATAAAAGTAGTAATTTCTCATTAAAGTTTTACAACATAGCTGACAAAACTGCACACAGCTGGTGACTAAGTCTACATAAACATCTCAACATAAAGCAACGACAATAAATAAATTCCGCCACGGATCTCATTTCTCGACGTCAACAACACTACAGTGTAACTTTAAACCAAACCAGTTACACGAGTTCCTTTGTCCTTCCCAAAAAAAAAGCCTTAACATTGTAAATGAAATTCATAATTCAGTTTTTGGAGACCGGTGAAAGTTACTGGGTTGTTTATCAAAAGTTAAATTAACGCTAAATCTAGAGTTTTACATCAAAGAGCTGATGTTTGCGGCGACCATGCTTGCAGTAATCCGAGTTTGTCTTAGATTGTTGAAGTTGAAATTGAGTTTTTTATTTTAGGTTTTTTTGGGATTTATTGCTGTCGTTGCTCGGCCACAGTTAACGAAAATGTGGCTTTAAAATTACTAAACTTTTTCAGGATACGGATAGGACTAAAGTTTTCTGTTATAAAAATACCGTACCTACCTTTACAATACCTTATAAATAACGTTTAAATAGAGCTTCCCACTTAGCCGGTGATAATAAATTAACGTTGATCATGAATCAGAATTACTTTTATTATGTTAATCATTAAAAATCAAAACACTGATTCTTGATAATGTCAAATTTTACTTTACGGCTTGCTAGAAATCATTACGTTGTCTTGGATGCAATTCACGGATCTGAAAATCTCATTACCTTGAGGAATTCATTTGACATGATCATCATAAGATAATTTAAATAAACTCAATATTTTGGATGCAAAAGTATTCTCGTACTAGAAAAAATCCTCTGCCTAAAACTCCAGGTATGACCGGTATAATGTCAAGATAGTAAATAAAATTGATTTACACATAATTTCACAAGTATTCAGTGCTAAAGTAACACATCAAGCTAGACCATACAATGTCAACCCTTCCCCGCGAGGAGAATACCATCGATCAAACAACGTGATTGATGGCAGTCGTGTTACGATGTTCGATAATACACGAACAACTTTATGAACAGTGTCATAGCGGTAGATGAGACGTTTTAGAACTGTAGATAGACTTAACTGTTGTAATCCTTAACACGATAGTATTTGCGTCATTGAATATAAATTCAAACGAATTTTAGATAATATAGAAAGGTGCGTAACCAACATAATATAGATGGCCACAAGAACAAAAATACTAAAATTTCTCAAAACAATTGGCTTTCATAAATGGTAATGCCCGGTTTGTAAGTACATTTAACGGTAGTTTATCTATGCAATAGCGTTTAAGCTCATATAAAAAAAGCTATAGGTACCTCAGAAATCGGGGGTAGGTCACGTAGAATTAAAACGACAAAGGAAATATCGAAGCGATTTCTAGTTTGTAGGAAACCACGTTTGCTAATAAACGATAGTTAAAAATATTTCTAGAAAGTTTTAAAATGTGCCTCGGATGTATAAATTGTTCAAAATCTTATTATATTTTGTAATAAGCTGTTAAAAACCAACGAAAACACAATAATAATAAAGGCAAAAACGATACAATCTGCTAAACATTCTCATTACATTTAATAACGTTACTTTTTACGGGCGAAACCGCGGGCGGAAGCTAGTAAGTATTTTTAGACTTTGGAACATAAAGATAAATGGAATGGCCGGATGTGGGAAGCCTCTACCAAAAGGCTCTACGACGGTATAAAAGAAAAACACGAAAATCAAGCTTTAATACGATTTTCGTGGATTTTATTCAAAATTTTGTATACTTAAAAACTTTTCTGGATCAATATGCCGGAGGTGTTATTGCATTATCAGAATCGCCACGTGTATCGATCGGTTAAGATACGGATATCGAGGTACAATGTACCTGAAAGGTAATGATGTTGAAAATTTTTGTTACCTTGGACTTTCCTGAAGGTGACGCAACGCGGCCATAATAATAGTAATGAGTGGAAGTCACTCTTCCCATCTGAATTCATGATCTTTTTTTTTGATATACAGTCATTTTGTCATATATCACTAAGTCCGCGATTTGCATGTTTTTAAATCTAAGCGCAGGTATGTTCTGTCCTATTTCAAACTAGTTTCTGGCGGTGTCCTCATCCGCGTAGAAAACTTCCAGTTTTAAGAACCACCCCATATTAAGATTATAAACAATTTATTTGCTTTAAATTTCTTTCAAATCCATTAAATTGTTAGGGGAAAGAGTAACAAATATCGTCACAAACTTTCCTATCTATACTAATATTATAAAGCTGAAGAGTTTGTTTGTTTGTTTGTTTGTTTGTTTGTTTGTTTGTTTGTTTGTTTGAACGCGCTAATCTCTGGAACTACTGGTCCGATTTGAAAAAATCTTTCAGTGTTAGATAGTCCATTTATTGAGGAAGGCTATAGGCTATATTTCATCACGCTACGACCAATAGGAGCGGAGTAGCAACGAAAAATGTTACAAAAACGGGGAAAATTATGACCCATTCTCTCTTATGCGACGCAAGCGAAGTTGCACGGGTCAGCTAGTTTATAATATATCTAAGAAGTAACGAGAGTCGTCGACCCGGAATGTCAGTCTCCGCGAAATTAAATTTTGTCTCCGCCTTTCAGCGTTATGGTGTCCCTTTCACTATGGGTAAAAATATTACCCCAATTACACAATCGTGGACAACGGCTTTTTACTAGAAAATGTGTTTTTCATTGAAATACTTGTCTAAGACTTGTATTTTGAAGTATTCTTTTTTTATTGTCTCTCGGATCGTGTTATCGTATTTGGAGACTAGAGTTAGCGAAACTAAGTTTTATGTTTCATAGAGCGTAGATTTTTTATAATTAAGGGTTCATTAATAATATTAATTCAGACGCCAATTGAAGCAGCACACAAAAAAATATTGTTTCTTTTTTATGCACAAAAATTGATTGTTTCCTTTTTATGCACAAAATAAGTAATAATATGATATGATACAATGATGAGTTGAACATTTACTTTCTTTTTTGTCTTAAACATAAGCGAATCAGAATCGAGATTCTCTAACAGTATCGACTATAGAAATAAAAACATCCAAAACATATGACAATCATTTTATTAAAGTTAAGTCGGTAAAGCAAGGGTTATGCTTACCCCCTATCACGCGATGTGTCGTGATAACTGGAACATCAAAATCGTAGTAATATTTTGTTTGACTAATAAATATGAAAATGACTATTAAATTATATAATATCACGCCTGTTCATTTGCTGTCACTAGGCAGAAGGCTCGTTACAATCAGACATCACATGAACATTACATTAAGAATTTTTCAGAGATTGCCCGGAGTTGGAATTTGAAGTTGTAGACCTCCGTGCCTCGCAATGCACGAAAAACCGGTCGGTCCTGCGTCTGCCTTCTAACTGGTCGTGTCGGTTAATCTATCCCGACTGGCTGTGAGAGTAAGGATATCGATAGTGTATCTGTGTATTGTGCACACACTTGGACAATATCAAGGCGAAAGTCTTGCACAGTGGGCTGGTTTCAGTGAAACTGGTCAACTAGAATATCGGCCAGGAGTACATTATTTTCTTAAGTTATTAAGTCAATACTATTGTTACGCTTTCATGCAGGCTATTTGTCTTTTATTATGTTTTACGTTACACAAATGACAATAACATAAAATAAATCGTAATATCAATTACGAAACAGTTATATTTGTGATTCGTACAGCTGTGAGCTCCCACGGTTGTTATAAAGTCGACGGAGGGGAAGGATTATGATGCTTAGAGACATCAGGCAGGAATTCATGATTTTAGAACATTATAACTTCGAAGATTTTTTATTAATATGATTGTATTAAAATGATTGAGAGCAAAATATTGTATGTACTGTACTGTTATCATCAATTAGAATGTTTGTTTGTATGCTAAGTAAGTTATACTTCCAAGTTTAAACTGTTTAAACAATTTAGATAACATTTTGTATAAGGATAGTCCCAGAACAATATACTTGGTTGTCCAAAAATTCCGTAGCTAGAACAAGGGATGGAGTTCTGTAGGCGAGCGAAACCACGCGAGTCAGCTAGTAAAAATACTACTGCTCCCACTTCTAACAATTTCTGCTAATGCTAAATGTTAAGGTTTTCGGCGATGTTTGTTAATCTTTCTCGCAATAAATATTGTATTGTTTGAAATAAGACTTAACAGTATTTTCGTTTGGTGACCAGAATGACCCATAGAAAAAACTTTTTATTTTATTGTTACCCAGACATACGAGCAAAGCCACGCGGCTCGCTTAGTCCTTCAAATAAATACATTGAACAAGCAATATTGTGAACAGCTGAAATCTAGCGTTATATTAGATTGCTTAGTCAATAATATCTGACGCTGACATTGATGGGACTGAAATTGCGTACAAGCGTTATTTATAACTATAAATACATCTAGCCTGCGGGAACGTTTATGAATTTTGACGATGTATTAGTACTAACAACTACAGTACTACAACTTTTGGTATTATTAGTTCAAAATCAGGATATAGCTTTTTATAGCGGCCTCAAGTTTGGCAATCTCTAATGAGAAACATCCCTGAATAGGGAAAAAGTGTATTCTAAACATTTCTGCCAACCTACAAATATAGCAGTTGTTATAAAAAAATAGGTACACGTCTATAAAAACCAGACTGTGACGTCATACCCAGCGAAAGTAAAATAAAAAAAGCTGCCAATATCTATAATGAAATAGTCGCCTCTCATAACTATGATTTGTCGTTGAAAAATGAATTTTATTCGCTTCGTAGTTACTGTTATTGGATTTTCAATATTTACTTTTTTTATAACTTTCGTGAGTGAATTGTGTCTAATTCTTTGTGACTGAAATATTATTATGACTTTGGAATTGAATTACTTTTATAATTTTACGTGACATTGTGTATTTATTTTGTGGTTGATTTGATTTATAACACTCTTTCAGATTGTTGTTTTTTTGTTTGTTGTAGTTGGAGTTGTATGGGGTTTAGAAAAATGTTTGAAGATGCAATTTGGGTAAGAAAATTTTACAAACATACGTACTTACCTACATAAAATCACGCCTTTTTGTCACTATGACAGGTAGGGAAATACTAGAAAAAGACACTTGTAACGATCCTTACAAACTTCCCTTGTTTCATACAGAAGCATGCATGTTTGATACAGGAAAAAAAAAAGAAATATTGTAAATATTGCTTTATTTGATTTTTCTTCTAAAATACACAATTTATTGGTTGATTTTACTTGACACTTGACACTTGTTAATATTAGAATACAATATCTCACTTCATTAACGCTAATACGTAATAATGCAGCCAAGAGACCAAGTTAATATTCCCACCACTACAAACGGGTCATTGACCCGCACGTCACAACCCCACAATAAATGATATACGTGCCGACTCACGCCATTTGCGCTCTGAGTGAAATACTACGACGATATGTAAAGCCATCGCTCAACACTATTTTGTCGCTGTATACCTTTGCTACTGTTACACGCACACTATAAGAATGTCTACAATTGAAGTTAAAACCTTATATAAAATAATCTAGGACAGTATTTCATGCGGAATATTAGAATTTTCTATTTATTTATTCATTAGATCACCAAAACTAGACACAATTTATATTATTTTAAAAGAAGCCTACTGTTTTCATAAAAACTGTCCTAATCAACATGTGACAGGTAAACACAGCATTCTAGATCAACAATATTTTATATTCTAAAAAATATAGTTACACAGGATCTTAATGATGTCATAACTCGGAAGCTGATCACAGCATCATAATGTATCAGGCATTTGGGATAATTTTAATTGAATCTGCTATGCTCACGAATTAAAATAATTTAATAATACGCTTTTCAGTGCTAGAACAGTTGAAAATAGCATAGAATACAAAAACCTTTAATAGTTTTTAACTTAATTTTAAGTGATGCTTGTATAAACAAGCATCACTTAAAATCATGCAACCCGTTTCTAATTAAAACAACATACCTACCAGTCTTTTACTATTACTAAAAACGAACATTTCTCTACTATTCTTTAGCATTCATCAGTATTCATTTAACACGAGACAACCCAGTATTTATGTTTGTACATCATCTACTGCAATTTAAATGACGTACTCGCTTTTAATTATGCACGCCGTTTTCGTTCGCGTTTCATCCAAACTTTAATGGTACGTTGAAAAAATGTGAAACATTTCCAAACAAACGGATAACTGCGGACGTTTAACTTAATACAACTTTTGATATAAACGTGTATTTTGTTTTTTATTCAATTTATCGTGTGGCTACACAGTTTATACAATAGAATGAGCTTAGAGAACTTGCATTTCGCGTTTTATAAAGCTGTATTTACAATTATGATTCATATATAACCACTGTGATTGACCTAACGGCAATGTAAATGTTTTATCTGAACACCATTGCTAGAAGCCCAGACTACAGTTTTTACGAAAATAAAGAGTCCTACAAAGTACAAACAGCGTACAGAGGAGCGATTTCCTACTACTATCGACAGCCGGCTAGCTGTCGCCAATTTTGTGTGAACATTTTATTAGTGGCTGTAGAAGGCGGTCGTGGAACTATTTTTTTGAAGTACCTCTTTAAGTTCAAAATTACGATACTCGATACAATTGACTGTAACAATCGCACTACTATTGTAGTCTTCTTATAAGGTTACATCAATATCAATCAATCATCTATACATTAAATAAACTTAGGGACTAATATAAATTGAACATTGACCTCAAACATACGAATACTCCCGTATAAACTACGTACAAAATTACATTCACCTAAAAATCTACCAAAATTCTTCACAGCAAACGCTTTAGATAAATCCCAGTACATTTTATCCGTTGAACGTGTTTGTCGGTATAGGCCCAGCAGATAGAGAGTCGATTAAATAAACATAATCGGAGGGAACTGACGACCGTCTATCTGAAACCCGGGTATAAATCTTTACATAGACCCTCTAAAAAGCTAACTCTAACGATCTTGCGTTTAAGGGATGAGAATTTAGCGATATATTTGTATTAGTATTGGTAATTTTTAACTTAAAAAAGGAGGAGGTTCTCAATTCGACTGTATGTTTTTTTTCCGTTTGTTACTTCATTTGGCAGTATAAAATGGACGATAATAGCTTGTAAGTTGTAAGTTTATTTTAGTTTTTCATTTATAGGTAATTCTCAAAAATCTGACACGGCTTTTAAGCAATAGTAAGTTTTAAAAAAAATTAGAAGTAAGCTATTCTCCTGGACCATTCTGACTATTTTTGATGAAGTTTAGCCGTAAATGAATATAGAAAAAAATATCTAAAAATACATTTCAATTATTATTGTAGGTTGGAAAAGCACTAATCCTGAACTACGCCTCTAAATTTGTCATTACTTATCAACAAGTCATCCATTACAAAATCATACAGCCATGAATGATATTATAATATAAATGTAAATTCGTTCTCTTAATAAAGACAAATCACAGTATTTTTTACTTCACTGTTTAACAAATCCTGTGTAAAAATATAACCTTTTAAGATTTAATGAAAGTCGACGCCGATTCTGCGTAAACGAAGGCTCGAAATAATTAAGCACTACAAATATTTACCTCATTAAAGCTAAGATTTAACTAGGTATGTATTATTCGCTAGCTGATAATTAATTTCTTCAAGGTCTTTACCGTATTTCTATTACTACTGGATAAGTATTAGATAAATTATCAGATGGAATTAAGCCATTTGGTTTCATACATTTACTGATAATTTACCATCAAAATTACCCAAACTTATCAATAGACAATAAAAACTGACTGTTTATTTTAATTTCACGATGATTAATAGAACCGACGGTCCTAATTAAGTTTATTTTCCAAATTTTAACCAACTCATTTCCCTCTAAAATGGGTTAAACCTGTTACCCTGTTTTAAGAATTATATTATCTATCATTATTTTATCTTTACCACAAAGTTGCCATGTTATTTCAATCTAACCTCAACAGCAGACAACACAAAAAGTTAGAAACACTACTGTCGTGTATTCCCTGGCGTGGTATCGAGCATCAAACACGTTACAATTCGATCTATCCGTGTCACTGTTATTTCGGTCATTGTTTTTTAACCGCTGTATCTGGTCTTAATCTCGGAGGTATTGTAAAAATCGTCTCGTTCTTCTTCCTGTTGTTTTCGTGGGGATTCAATATAAAGAAATAGATTTTGTTCGATAAAAGAAGTTACTTATGCTCTTATGAACGCGGTAGAAGACCATGTTATGCATTAACTAAAACAAGTATAAAGTATTAACAACATTCCTGAAATTATAATCTGTGGTTATCGAAATACTCGTTCTGTGCCGTGATTCAGTTATTAATAAATCGTGACGGTTGCTAGAATACGAATTTATTACTATTCATAAACAACTGTCACTGTTTGCTGCAGCTATCGAGAATGTTTGTATGAAAAAATTGCTCAGCGTATTTAGTGTATTCAGCAACGATAGTTTTAGTACGCCTTTTTAAAGTTGTAAGTTATAAAAATTTAATTCTTCATGCATACTTACTACCAGTTAAAAAAATCTAGCAATAACAATAAATCTCCAGAAACTAAACTCCAGAATCCTATTGTAATATTTCCTCTAGTTCACCTTTATTCCAACATCTCTCGTACATGACTTTCCACACATCGCTTCATACATTAAAACCGTCATACAGACCGCAGCCTATCACTCTGCAAACAAAAAGGATTGCACACGACATTGTTCGTGCAAATATAAAACACGAGAGTCGAGAGAGACAAAAGATTTTTCTAAATACAGCGCTTGTAATGAAAAAGCTTGTGTTTACGATGATAATGAAGTTCTCACTCTATATTTTTGGACTTAAATAATAAGAAACTAGAATACGCTGAGTTTATTTAATTCAATTTACGTCTTTTCGCTTAGTACAGATCGAGAAAGCATATTTGCGGCAATAATGATCGTTATAAGTGAACAACCATTAATTAAAAAACATATATATTATACGGAGATAAAATCACGCCTATTTTTCCCATAGGTAGAGACCAGGGACCACCACATTTTACGATTCGTACAAACTTCCCGTAATTCATTCAAATAGCTTATTTTTTATTATTTATTTTTATTTATTAATAAACATTGAACTATTGAACAGCCTTACAAAGCTATTATCGAAACGCTATTCGCCATCGCTCGTACCTTCTTAAAGCCCAAAATCCCCACATATTTGGGAGTGCGACTCCACATTAAAAAGTGTAACTTTGACCCTCGTCACCGGTTCAATGGACGGAGGTACTACCGGAAACTTATTTGATTCCCTAAATATTAGGTCAACATTGTGTAGGAGGTTTATCTTGTACTTTGCATATATATGAACCGGCTATTATGAGAATGAACGACTTAAGTGCGTGTCATGATGAGGAGAGGTGGCTTTCCCCTTTAGTGACTTTGCATTTCTTAAGGTTCTTTTATCAGTGCATTTATCGATAGTAGATTTTGCGTTCTTAAGTAGGTAGTTAGGAGGGTAAGGTGTGATGCGTTTTTTGAAATACTTAAATTTGTTTAATTTTCTAGAGATTATCTAGCGACGCAATAGTGTGTCAAACTAAGTTCAAGCTAAAAGAATAATAATATATTCCTGCGTTAGCTTATGTTGTTAGAGTTTATTTTGAACATCATCGTCATCGTGCATAGCTTTTTGAAACCCATTACTTTAGCCTTCTTCCAAGTTTACGAAAAATCATTACTGTTCTAACTAATTAAAGACCTTCGTCGGTTTCAGACACCAAGTTTCGTCCACAGAAATCTACTCCACCTATGTATCTTCTAGCACTACATTTGTCTACAATCAAATATGGCAATGAGTTAGCTCAAAGAAAATCATGCTAACAATATGCTAGGTGTGTATAAATGACGTGTTATGTACGCAACGAAATCACCACATTTCTACCACAGGCAGGTTTCATGTGGTTTCATTATAGGGGTATCGGTATATTACTGTTTACTTTTGCTGGTGTTCATGTAATATTACGATAGTGAGATTGAAATAAGAGTAATAAAAGTTTGGTAAAATTAAAAAAAACAAGTGAATATTGTCATCTTTATAAAATGTGGTCGAAGCATTCGCCACTAACGCAAGTGTCCTAATCAAGAAAATATATTAAAATTTGGGTGTATTATAATAAATTATCTAACGATGAAAGAAAAAAACGGTTTTTAACCTCCGGATTTCGAAGTGTTCAGCCAACTATTGGCTAGCGTGGAGTACTCAAGCCCTAGCTCCTTCGCATCACGATAGAAAACCCATGCCCAGAAACGGTTGACAGTAACACTAAGTATAACATAATTAATAAAGTCTAGCAATGGATTACTGACAAGAACAAAGATGAAATTAAAGAAAATCAATACAAATAACGTCGTTTAAAAGCAACTCTTAGTAGATTCCGAAGTGCCGGTAGATTAGTCAGTCGACCGCCCGTAACGAAACAATATGAATTAATTATAAGCTCCGTTTTCTAATTTCACTTGGCAATTCATTCTAATTCGCGTTTAATTGAAGATTAAGGGATTCTGATTACACTGTTATTATTACAGATTGGTCGATTTCAACATAATTGAGGAACTTATGAAAATATATTGTTATTGTTACTTTATTTTGACTTTAACCTTGGAAGTAGTGTATTATAATGAAGATGAATAGAAAAATGTGGGAAAGTTTTTATATGGCTACTTTGATTTGACTTTAAAAATAAATACCATTTTGAAGTAAATATAATAATTATTTTTTTCCTTCTTTCCGGGAAAGAAAAAAATTGAGGCCCAGCAGAAGGCCAGTATAGGGTCAAATATTGTATTAAACAAATTTATAAATCGTGAACAAGTTACTTAATAGGTTTGGAATAATTTATTTATAACTTATAATTAAAGATTGGGAAGAAGATTAATAATACACGGTACCTTTATATTACACTTTCACTAAGAACGAAGATACGGTTTGAATAAGAAGTATTTCATTTTTATTTAAAAAATCTAATCTTGGATAGCTTTCAAAGCTTCTTCATTAATCTTTCACAATAATATAAAAGTGATCTTAAAATATGAAAATAGAACCGTCAAGTCTCATATAAATTATCTTTCGATGTAAGATTAATAGCCTTTTTAGGTCTCATTAAAAATACGTTTTAAAATATTAAGCGTCTGAATCATTAAGAATTATTGACATTGAATCCAGGCTTTAAAGTCTTAGACTAAATTTGTCTGAAGTTTAAATAGAGACTGTAAATGTCTGGGTTTTTATTTATCCTGAGAGTTCTTAATAGCTATTCTGAGACATATATAAAGTCCCTATTATTAGCGCGAGAAGAGAGTATGGTAAATACTTTTTTAAATTACTTAACTTTTATTCTAGTTTATGCTGTTCTGATATATCGTTATTTACTTACAAATATTTGATTTAGGTACAAAAATTTGTTTATAAAGTGTTTTTTTTTGTGACGCTATGTTTGATCATAAAGTACATTAAAACGACTCACATTAAACTGCAGTTATTCACTCTCAAAGGAACATTAATTAAACCCGCTCATCTAAAATAGCAAAAAAAAATATTTGTCTGTTATTTCCAGACACTATGTTTAATTATGAAGTACGTAAAACGACACGTCATATTCCAATTTAATTCACTCTCAATGGAACATTTGATCCCACTCATCTTAAATAGCAAAATATATTCGACGGCTAACTTTCCCCTGAAGATTTTCCTCTCAAATTCCCTATAAACACCATTAAACGAACACCATCTTCAGAATCGATCTCCCCATCATTAAGCCTTAACATCAGGTTCATTAACGTACCAATAAACGTAACGGATACCCGCTGCAAAGTATTTTAATTTAATTACGAGTATTATAATCAAGATAGCTTTTGAAACTTGTTCGAACTAAAGCCATTTGTTATTCGGTTTTTCTGGTGCAGTAACAGTTTAGTTTGGAAATGGACGTATATCACCGATAGAATAATATTGATAAGGAAATGTATTAAATGCATTGAATAAATGTAGTTAACAGGGAGCTATTACTGCCAATAGTTCTGTTTGAAAAACAGAATCCCTGTAAAAATATGGGAAGAATACATTCAGAGAAATGCGGAGTTACTTTTGTTGTCCTTTAACTGAGACTCAAGTTACGGTGACTATTATATCTATCTGAAGTATTGCATTACAATTCTAATGGCTGCACTTCCTAAGCTTTTACTACAATAGAGCTGTTTAAAATAGAAATAAAAAAACGTCTTTTCGATCGACTGCACAACAACAGACACATTATGACTGCCTCCGCAGCGCAATGATTAAGGTCGTCACGCCGCTACTATTGGTTCAGGAGGACGTGAGTTCAGTTCCCACGTCGAACAATTGTGCGATCCACAAATAAATGTTTCGGGTCTGGTTGTAATTTGTGGCCGTTGCTTTGTATGTTTGCAATTTCCTGCCCCAAGAGCAATTCTTAGCGCGGGAGTTGTCCATAAACCAATAACAATCAATTTCAAAAGTAAAAACAGTGATAATATAAATAATAAGTGTATTCATACAATATTTACTTATCAATTAACAGACTTTAAAATCCAATGAAAGTAGTTTCACACACGACCTGTTTCAGGTCCTGACAGGCAACGATATCGTCTGGCGAGCCTTTGTACTCCACACAATTGTTTCCATACTTCCGCGTCCGCTGCAACAATAAAAATATTTGTGTTGTGAAAAAGTTATTTGAATTTTGTATTGTTTGTGTATTCGGAAGCTTCAGGATTTTATAGTATTTTCTATTAGTTTCCAGTAGTTTTCAGTGTAAGAGTTACTTACTAGCTATTTTTATTCATCTGTTCTTCCGGGTGGGCGTTAAATTCACTAATTGTTTTAACTACCTACGTGAAAAAATATTGTTTGTTTTTGCCTAAAAAGGCAGGCCTTCGTATGTTCTTTAGTTCAAGAAGACATCTTATCGTATCTGTGATATTCAAAAATGACGTTACAGATGGAGTTAAATGGCAACAAAGCATAAGGAACTCGAACTAGATCACCACAAGTCGAATAGCGAAGAAAAAAAGGTGTTCTTAAAACTATTTAAACTTTATATATAGTACGTTCAAATACTGAGCAGGTTTAAAATCAAAGCTATAGACAAGTACCCAAACCTGCACTGAAATATCGAATTTCAATCCTATCGTATTGAATATTTTTGATTGCAAATACAGCTTTAAAAGTAACCCTAAATAAACATTATTTCTTCCATTTCTTTATTTACGTGTACTGTTTCTATTTTCTCTGCAAGATTAAATGGCACGTTCGCATGACACATCGTTTGAACAAAACATCCAAACATCACGAAAAGTCTAGACATGCAATGTAAACTATTTTAAACCTAGACTGAAGTATTTTTGAAACTAGATTATTCTGTGAGGTAAACAAAGTGTTTCGTGGTGTGTGACTACGAATATCATTTGTTTTGGGGTTTTGAATGCAAGAGAATTGTTTAGTGCAAGTTCAATATTGTTTTTAAGTTGAAATTTTCATACCATTATCATTTTAAGTGTAGATAGTATTAATGAATATTATATGACAGAAAACCGAGCCATTTATCAAGGTAGTAAAAATAACAACAAACCTAAAACTGACATTTGTAACGATAATAGTATAGCGTCTCTGCACTGCAAAAACAAAGTAGTTAGTAAGTATCTTAACACTATTGGTTATCAATACGGTAATATCAAAAGTCTCATTGTTATACAATTTTCCAATGAAGGATTAGTTTATTTTTCTTCAAACCGAGTTAAATCCATTTCGCTATTAGAATCGCATGTATGGTTCCAAAAATAATTAAGCCTACCTTTTTGTTATTGTTAAACACCCGATAAGCTTAATTCTAAAAAGCAGTCTATTGCCAGTGATTCACAGTTTCACTGCAAGCGATATTTCAGCAGAAATGCCGTGACACTTCACATTATCCACACCTCTATGTACAAATAAAACACAAGACCACCGTCACTTGATTTATTCGAAACATTTCACTACTATGAATTATTTTGACAAAAGAACTATGACTTTATGTAGAGACGAGAGTTGAATACTAGCTTCTGCCCACAACTTTGACGAAGAAAAATCCCAAAGTATAGGTATTTTATGTGTAAATCCATGTTATAAGCTATCAGTGTAGGTACCAAATTTCATAAAATCAGTAAAGAAGTTTTTTTTTTGGAAGATACAAAATGGGAAAGTTTATAATTGATCATCAACCATAAACTTTACCATTTAGATATCATATTAATAGTAATTACCTAAGTAACTATGCATTTGATTACTTTATCTAATTTATACTGAGAGATAAACGCAGCATTAACCTGACACTCATAACTTATTTTTAATTCATTCATATCTAATATATTAATAGCAATCCTTTATATATTTATACAAAACCTCACAAACCCTATCTAAAAATAGGCCTGAAACTAAAATTCAGGACTACTAATCCTGATTACATGCATATGTAATTATATCCCACCGGTCACTGTAAGGGATGATTCCGGCCTTTTACATGAGAAACAACCCTTAAATATTTAAACCACTCACTCACTTGAAACTAGGGTTTAATAACAGAAACATTAGCTCTTTGCAATTTATGTTTGTCTTATGGGACTAACTTTTAAATAGGAAGGACTCCCGAGGTTAGTCTATTTTTATCTAGATTAATTAGGCTAGGCGGTTTGTTAAGCTTTACTAAGATATATAGGCTTTTGCTCGAAACTCGATTGTAATTTGTTGTTCAGTAATTTTTTATTTTGTTTAATTGTTACATTCTATACCTGTAACACGATTATCTACAGTCGGTACTGTCAAAACGTCGAGTATCAAAAGTTTGACATTTAAAATGTACCGCCAAAATAGTTCCTTCGACGCCCACCAGAGGCGCTGATCAGATTCTCATACGAAATTTCTCAATAGCTAGCCGGTTGTCGATAGTCGATATTAGCAAAGAATCGAGCTACTGTATACATTTTACTTACGTCAAATCTCACTACTCATTGTAGAAGAAAGAAAGTCCTTGAAACTTGAACACCGATAAAAATTTGACTAACTTTATCTCCCCAACATTTTTTTAATCCCCAACCACAAAATACCTAAAATATAGTTATTAAAAAAAGCAAACAAAATCTCGATAGGTACAAAATGTAACGCACCATAAAAAGGATAAAACCCAGGCCGAATTTTGTTTTCGCACTGAAAGCCAAAATATGGTTTCATCTAAACGTAGGGATTCAGATAAGCCCTGCGTTTTGGTACAGAAATATGGATACTATAGCGATCTCATTACCATACGGCAGATTTACAAATTGAAGCAACAATAATACGGAGTTCGCTTTGTGTGCTCTGTTTAGGTATACATACAGATTACATGTTGTAGTAGTATTAGTTCTATCAGCGTTTTATAAGAATGTCTAGAAATATGTCAGCATTTTTGGACATTTTCCGGAAGAGCGTTTTCGGGAGTTTCCTAAAATGTACAAAATTAAAATAAAATAAGTTTTTTATTGAAAGATATGAGAGTAATATTATTAAATTATTTGATTATCCCTTTCAATTCGCGACCAGTCATGTAACAAAGTTTTGAATTTTTATCTTCGCAAAAAACTAGTATTTGGTACTTCAACTAACAGAATTAAAATAACGTGGCTCAGTTTATAAATGTTATTCTTAATTAAATTTAGTTTATAAAGCAAGAAGCAGCATTTCATTCTTTTACGCAGTTATTGGTTTTACAAGAACTCTATTAACTCGACACTTTTCAATAGCAGTTAACGGGAAAAGGTAAAGAAAATAAAAACCTGTATATTTTTTTCTGAAGTGTCACGTGCCGGCTTTGAAGTCACGTACAGAATTCGAACAAAGATCAAACGTTCAATACACTCTTTGATTACAGGAAATGGACTAGGAATCCTAGGAATTCATTTAGATTTGTACAATAGATTCAGTTTAAAGCATACGAGTTTTTTTCTGAAATTGAACGTATTGTTGACTTAACATTTTGAGCTCAAATTCCGATATTGAAACAGTATTTTAGAATTCAATTCAAACGAACTTGCAATATTCTGAGTTCTGCGTATGGTTTGCTTTTTATGACACGTGATGTTAAAGTATTGAATTATTGTTGCGATTATAATTGAGCCAGTAGTGAAAAATTGCATAAGACTTCTCGCGATTTGGACGTTATGTCGTCTGTTGTGTAGAAACCAGTTGATTCTGCTTTAAAATAATGCTTAGCATTCGAATTACTCCGACGTAAAAATACATGAATGAATGCTGTGTTATTTGCGGAATACAGCTAAAAGCCAAGAACGCCGTTGAACTAAACAAAAAACGAATCACTATGACGAAAATAAAATACCATTGTAATGTTTCTGGAAAGGCTTCGAAATCTCCGAATTTCTTTCACAACTGCAACATGATATGTATTCAAATGGTGTTTATTTAAACAATCGGGTACTAATGAACGGTTGCTCTAGCTGTGCCTACACTGAACGTTTAAATGACAGGGCAATTATCTTGTTTGTATGTATGTATGTCCCGGTATGTCTCATTAACGCCAATGCAATTTAAGCCTGTTGCTGTGCTATTAATTTGCGGTCGTTATTGGGTTGATTGTAATCATCATAAATGAGACGAACGTGTTTTGTGGTGGAGTGGATGTTTGTACTAAATACGTAGACCTGTTATTGGTTTCAGTGAAAATGGGTTACCGCTTTCATTACTGTGTTTGATCGTACTGATATAATAAGGCTCAAGTGTTTTCATTTTGTTTGAACCCGCAAATATTTTTTGTTTGGAATATTTTGTATTTGAAGCAAACTTTTTGTCTTTGAGAGCCATGTGGGAAAGTGGTCAAACGCGAAGCTACGACTTCACGACGTTACGACACTACACGACGCTACGACACTTCTACGACACTACACGACGCTTCGACACTTCTACGACACTACACGACGCTACGACACTTCTACGACACTACACGACGCTACGACACTTCTACGACTCTACACGACGCTACGACACTTCTACGACACTACACGACGCTACGACTCTGCTACGACACTGCTACGGTACTAAACGACGCTACGACACTGCTACAACACAACCAATTACCACAAAACTACTGGCTCAGCTTGTAAAAAGCCAATTTGGCTTTGCTCGCTGCAGTAATTGAATAAATTAATCCTTAAGGTAATAGTTAGGATATTACCCCATCTGAGATTGAAAAGTTGTCAATTCGAGTCCACAAGTTGCAACACATTGCAAAATTCACAAGAAATTTTAAAGTGATTTCTATAACAAAGTATTTCTTTGCTACAGACGTCTTAACAGAGATTTATATATTCACACGCAAAGCTTTATTATTTCTAAGGCACGTAAATAAAACGGTTTGACAATGAATAAGCACAGCTAGTGGAATAATTATGAGGTGCCTCGTGCCTCGCCTGGTTTTCTTACATTAAGTAAGATTCAGATTAACATTTCAAGCAAATTAATATGTATGACACTTATTTGCAGGTTTCCTTCAAGAATAAAATAAATATACGAGTAGAATTGCCGTCTTAGAGGTGGTTTAGATTGTGTGCTTTAATTTTATACGCAGGTAACATTTGCGGGAAATTATTATACAAGAAACATTGGATAAAGATAAAATATATGAAATATAGGATTCATATTTAAAAAAAAAACTCCTAGGTAGTAGTAGTGCACAAAACCTTTGCGGTTTCTTATACGACTATGCATTATTAAGCGTTTGACATTAAAAGTTATTTAAAGGAAAAAAGTTCTTGCATACGCTAGGGGCGCTGATCTAATCATAGAAGATTTTTCATTTGATTATAATTTTGTACAGCTAATAGATGGCAGGTCCTACCCATATGTGCAGGTCTTTGTATAGTACAACGGACTAGTCGAGGACTTGCACACACATACAATTCTAACCTAAACACTGATCATTTACGTATTTAGTGCTATTAAATTGTACAAGCTTCCATACAGAACCTGCTTGACTTTGATTGACAACGGATCGACATCTCGGTTCAAAATCTCAGTTATTTCCAGCACACGTCTGACTCGAGTTGTCATCCGCTCCCATATTTTATGGCCTGTTTTATTAAAACTTGTGCATTTAGGATTCGGGTCGAGTTATTTTAAGCGTGGGCTATATTATAAAGGTCGGATGTGTAAGTGAGTTTTTATCTCGTTATTTAGGTATAAAAGTAAGAAATCCTGTCTTCTGGGAATGGAACCTATACAAGCAAAGAGTGTTGATATTTAAAGGCCAGAAAAGTTTATGAAGGGAATGAGGCATGGTGTTATCACAACTTATTATAAATTAAAGTCCCTTTGCCGCGTTTGTCTGTCTGTTTGCGATAAACTCAAAATTGAAGTTCGAAAGCAGTATTTAATATTTTTCTCTTTATTATCTCATCGGCTTTAGTGTATTTTATTAATTTTATCATTCGATTATACAATTCACTTGTTTATAGGAAATAAATAAATTATTGCTGCGAAAGCGTTGATTACAAGTTAATGTAGAATTGACGTTTAAGAAAACGATTAATAAAAGCATTTATTTTTCAGTAGGGAATCACAAAACTAATTTCATCCAAAGTTTTCGTACATAGAACTCGGAACAAATATAGGTGGTATTTATTTTCAATCTCAAGTGTCAAAAGTTCTAAGCTTCACCCACGTTTATAACCAGTGTCGCCGTAGTTTTGACAGGTATTAGCGGGTACTCCCACACGTGTAACGTTTATAACTTGAATAATAATATGGATAACTAACTTCTGCCTGCGACTTCGTCCGCGTGGAAGATTTTCCGGAGTAAAACGTAGCATATGTGTTAATGCAGGATATAAGCTATCGATTTACCAAAATTCATTAAAATCCGTCCAGTAGTTTTTCGTGAAAGAGTAAGAAACATACATATATTCATACTTACACATTTTCGCATTAATTATAGTAGAAGGAATTAGGATAGGATGTAATATAATTTTCTTCAAAAACAGACATGATAAAAATATTATTTTACTAGCTGACCCGCGCAACTTCGCTTGCGTCACTTAAGATAATCATAATTTTCCCTGTTTTTGTAACATTTTTCACTGTTACTCTGCTCCTATTAGTCGTAGCGTGATGATATATAGCCTATAGCCTTCCTCGATAAATGGGCTATCTAACACTGAAAGAATTTTTCAAATCGGACCAGTAGTTCCCGAGATTAGCGCGTTCAAACCAACAAACAAACATACAAACAAACTCTTCAGCTTTATAATATTAATATAGTATAGATAAGCTAAGTAAAATTTAGATAACGTTGTTTAACAAAACAAAATATGATATGAGAAGCAGAGAGTCACGAAATTAATATTTTTATCTCTTAAAGCCTTGAAACTAAACGTTAAACTCCACACAAATAAACGCTAGCAAATCGCGAGTGTGCATTTTAAAAAGCAAAAATATATTTTTAATCTGTCAACATTCCCGACACAAGTCCCCTGGCAACACCGTACTAACGTTTTTTTATTCTAAAAGTAATATTTTATAAAGTCAGTCGTGAATTTGAAATAAAGCTGTTTTAAAGAGCCATAAGTCAGAAGCTTGACGTTCACACAAAACTCTAACCGGACAGTTCCTTTCTGCTTTTTAGGGTTCCGCAAACAAAAAATGTTAAAAGGGGCGCTTTGGTCCCACTACTTAGTGTTTGTTTGTCGTATGGTTAGTGGTTAACCTAGTGTCGAAGTTGTTCAAGCCCCCGAAGGCCTTTGACATAGCTTAACCACTGTTATCTTATTAGATAACAACCGGGACCGACTTTTTACGTACCCTCCGAAGTACGGAGACGCCCAGCTCAAATACCACTATGCGGTCACCCATCTATAGAATGACCGCGCCAACAGTTGTTTAACCCACAGATCGTTTACCAACTGGTGAGCGCAACTGGCTATGAGCGCCTCAATACTTAGTATTACTAAGCGACTTTTTAATACAGATTTAAGATTTAAAGTTATCTAGATGATAACAATCAGGCCACCGTCAGTTGTATCAGCTTGTCTTACTTTCGCTAGCCACTACCCTTACATACAAGTATCTCTTCTAAGTTGTTGGACAATGTAACAGTAGTAGCGTGTGCGTAACAGTAAGACCTTCCACAACTTTTGAATAGCTATCAAATAGTTTGACAGATGAAATTTTGACAATTTTTTCATACATTAGCTGTCACTATATCTAGCAGGCTATCTTACACTTATTTCTAAACCGTAAAACTGGCCCTAATAATAGATATTTTGTATCAGATGAGCCCTTGATTTTTTCCAGTGGCAATTAGGCTTTAGGTCATTACACTAAGTCAAAGAAAATCATTTCCACAGATAGAAGGGAGATTTTAATTCAATTCAATTATTAGTTTAAGTATTTGACGTATTACGATAAAATATAATATGATCAAAAGGTATTTGGCTGTTATTTCTAATACCATCAGAATTGTTTCATATTGAATCATCATCAACTTCATTATTAAGAGCTCTTCAGAAGGGCTGAGGGTTCAAGTGATTTATAAATCGGAAGGTCATTGACCTTATATTTGATTAAGGATATTATATAACAATATTATTTTATAAGGCTACGGGACCCCATTTTAAAAATATGTTGTTTCATTTTAAAAAATAAAGTTCGTTTTGCATTAAACTTTAAAGCATGTGCCATTTTACAAGTACCTTACAATACATGTACCACCATTTTTAAACTCTTGTTACTTTGTTCCAAATTGATTGAACCACGGTTTACCACATTTAGCGGTAGTTTATCTTTTCAATTGCATTTAAGCTTATATTAAAATTACAGCTTGAATAGATAAACTACCGCTAAATATGCCTCAGAAATCGGGCATTAAAGCTGTAAGAGCATAAACATATATAAACTCGAGCCTGTACATTATTTAATTACCAATACAAAAATATCTTCTTGAATAAATTCTGCCTAAAATACACCCATTATATTAAATATAAAATAACATCGTTTCATTGTAAGCCCCTTAATTTTTCGCTCGACGTAATATAAAGATGTGGAGCGAGTAATGTCATTATAATATATTTTTTCTCAGCGCTAATGTTACCGACGGGACGTGGAACGGAACGTTATTGCACGTTTATTACACCGTGTTGTCTTAATTATTTCCACTCACGATTGGGTTGTTAGTTACTTTATATGAGTAGATTAGTTAGATATTTATTGTATAATGTAGGTTTTTGTAAATATTTTATTACGTAAAAATACGGCATTCTTATGTTCAAGTTTTGCAAAAAAATGTTATACCAAATTTTGTCGTAAATATTATAGATATCGTCGTTTAAGTTTTATCATCACGTAAGTCATTTTTAGCAACTTTTCAGTACCTCAATTCTCTACCACTGGCGACTACCGACAACCGGCTAGCTATCGAATTTTGACGTTTCGAATGTACTGCCAAAAAAAATTCTACAACGCCCGTTAGAGGCGCTGACCAGATTTTCATATAAAATTTCTCGATGACAGGTCGGTTGTCGGTAGTCGATAGTAATAGAGAATTGAGCTACAGGAGACACTTCAACTTCGTCTTTCGATTCTCTAGCCAGTGACATCCAAATTTCAAAACTGCCAAAAAATTACTAATACGACGATATAAGAAAAGTAAAAAATAAAACTGACACGCAATCGCTCGTATTCGTACAGAAATCGTAATACATAAATGATAGAAGAAATAACTTAGCACACAGCTGAAGTTAACCAAAGTACGTAAATTGTCATAACTTGAAAGGTAGGCACATCGCCATCCCGTCATTTGTATCTACCAAATACAACACCTTACATTACTCTACATGTCTCTCCCAGATTTTTCTGAGGTCTATAGTATATTTTCTTTCAAATCAAGGCTCATTTAAAATGTAAACTTATAATTTAAATACACACTCACGGTAACTGGTACGTATATCTATCGGATAATTTTGAATAAACATAGTGTGATTCCTCCCTCATTTTCCTGTATTTGCAATACAAATAATATTAGTTATGCAAAGATATGTAAATGCAGACGCAACGGCGGGTAAACGTTAGTTCATTAAGTGAAGTGCTCACTATAAATTATATGTATTTTTCCTGCACTTTGTTTATTTTGAGCAAAGCTTTATTTAAATGGATGAGGATAACGCTGGGAAGGACGTTTTTAAGAATACGTTTTAGCTATTTATTTTAATATCTCTGGGGAAGTTAGAGATTATTTAAAAGTATTCAATTAAGTATTTTCACAAACATTTTTATTGTATATACATCTTATTGTAACCGCAACCGTTTGAAATAATGGAGTTTTTAATGAGTTTTAACTTCTATGGTATTTTATTAGGAAGGAAGGTTAAAAATTCTAATCTTTGATTATTGAACGATTAGTTTAATATTGATAGTTATATTCAAAACGTACTTCATGTGCATGTTTCAATATTTTCCATTTTGTTTGACTTACAAGGGAGCTTTCAAATTTTAAATGCTCAAGCTAGACTACGAAACTAATCTACACAATATCCGGTAATTTCAACATTACTCAGTCTCATTTCCCTAAACAAAACATACCTGTACAGCGAAAACAGCTCAATACTATTTCACACGACGGGCTATTTGGTTAAATATCCGGCACGCCACCAAAACGTCGGAAACGCCCGTCCAACGCAAACAAACTGACAAGCCCGAAGGCTTTTTGCACCTACAGCCGATAGTCAACAAATAGGAATACGGGTGCAACTTTGTTTTTACCACACCAGCTGTGGTGTAGATAAACTGTTTGGAATGAAAACCCGCTGTGAATTGGAATGCAAAACGGCTATCTTCTACCGCTATCAAACCAGCTACACAATAGCAAAAATAAATACGATCAGCGCCTCTAGTGAACATTGTGGGAATTAATTTTGACAAGTATTGTCATTTATTAATTGCAAAGTTGGCAGTAGCAAGTAAGGAAATTTCACCACATGACACGTTTTATTGACGTAGTATTTGATACGACGATGAGTATGTATGATAATGTATTCCGTGATAATAAAAAAATAATAGATAAATGGCAGTTAGTCGTAAATAAAAATCTCGTAAAATAAATAGAATATCTCATTAAATATGCTTGTGACTGTGCAATGCATATTTTAATATCATTAAAAACGACAAGGTTGAGGTTTCGTAAACTCTCAACAAATAAAAATACATTTTTTTCTTTATATATTGAATTAAATAAAATAAAAACATATAAAACTACAGAAAAGAGCAAGCTTGTTAAAAATCCTAGTAAATTGTGTTGCAACGATAAACATCCTGCAATAAGAGCACGTAGCAACACTCAAGACGGCGAGACGAGATTTCGTGAACGAAACCTACGAGACGCTTCTCGGAACCGGCTTAAAATATAAATGTATAGCACATGTTATGGGAAACGTGTGATAGAAGAGTATTTAATTATATTTAAGTTTTATATGACAAGTATGAAACTTATTTATTGATTTAGAAACTTTACTTTGTATAAAGGCGGATTGTCAAAGGCACTATTTACTTTTCCTTTTTTACACCTACAAGTATTGTTTGTTTGTTTGAACGCGCTAATCTCAGGAACTACTGGTCCGATTTGAAAAATTCTTTCAGTGTTAGATAGTCCATTTATCGAGGAAGGCTATAGGCTATATATCATCACGCTGCGACTAATAGGAGCAGAGTAGCAATAAAAAAATGTTACAAAAACGGGGAAAATTTTGACCCATTCTCTCTTATGTGACGCAAGCGAAGTTGCGCGGGTCAGCTAGTTACAAATAAAATTATAGTACTTAGTACTTAGCCACATTGATTTATTTGTCAATAATTTCGGACGACTGCAATTTTCTACCACCATGCACCATAGACTTCCGACAAACAGCTAACGTACTATAAAATATTACCTATGGCGTCCACTAATTGCGCTAATCAGATTTACAAACAACATTTCTCAGGAGATTGTTGATAGTTGATAATGGTATAGAATGGCGCTACAGTAGGTCGATTTTCTGCCACTATCGACTACCGAGAACCGGCTAACTCTCGAGAAATTTTGTGTGAAAATCTGATCAGCGCCTCTAGCGGGCGTCGTAGGAACTATTTTGGCAGTACATGTTCAATGCCAAATTTTAGATACTCGATAGTAAAGATTGTAGAGATTCGCGCCATAGTACCCAGTTGGTAACTGAGACACGATTATTTGTAATCAACAGCTGTAAGTAGAAGCCTTACGGAGCAGAACATTATCTTCACGATAATAATAATCAATTGATTCCTAGAAGAGCCTGTTTATATGTAATTTAATCGTGTCTAAATAAAAATAGACGTAGGATTTCAAGCGTAGGTGTTTTGTGAACGGAATAGGAGCACATCGTTAAGGGTGCGATTTAAGAATAAGGTTAATAACCCCTTGGGGCGTATTAAAGTATTTTAATATTATTTTATGATAAATAAAAATACTGTTACAAGAAATTAAGAAACTTACCTACTTTTTGGAAATTTTCTAGAATTTGAAAGTAAATAAATTGAAAGTATTTGTCTGTAATTAATTATGAAATGCCTACGCACGAGATAGCAAGGTGGCACTTCGGTGAAAACAAAATGAGAGGAGATTTCAATATATTTTCCCATTACTTAATCTAACAGTTAGTCTGTACGTGTCTGTCTTTTAATCCCCTGATATGATAAGGGCAAAAACTTTAATATTTGGATTTTTGTTACTCAATCACATTTTGGTGAAACTTAGCAGTGTTGTACCTTATGCATTAAAAGAACACACAGTGAATAGACATAATAATATGTATAGTTCACGCAGAAGTAGTCGCATACAAGAGCTAGTGTTCCATACAACTTAAATTGGATTACAACATTTCATAAATCCAATTCTCATTTCAATTCCTTTAAAATATAACACCTGACATTCAAATGAACGAACACATTGGAATACATTCAATACATTCACTCGTTCAGAGCAAATATAATGGAGTCGCCGGCGTGAATATTATTTGTATTGTCAGTCAATATGAACATATTGAATGTGAAGAATTCAATGTGACTGTGCATTTACACTTGTATATAATGGATGTATTTTGTTTGTTTGCTGAAGGATTTCTTTGATAATGTATGTTCAATAAAAATTGTGCAATGAAAATAATTCATTGTGAAGAAATTAAGGACAGATGATATATGACGAAGTTTTAAGTTTTGTCGTGTATTTTAATTTATGTATTTCAACGTATTTTTTTGATACTTTTATGTTGCTACTTTAGGAATATACAACGTGTCCCAAAACTCAACGTCAAAACGAAAACCTGAGCTAGGCCGAGTTGTTGTAGCTAAACTACACGAATCTATCTCGTGTAGTTTAAAAATGACAACCATTTTTGTAAAATTGCCACCCTCTGATGAGTTTAGTCTACTGTGGCAACAAATGACTTCTTTTCTAGTTCTTTTTTTATGTGGAGTATTCTTAAGTAACGCTCCTACAAAATTCAATTCATAATTTGCACACAACTTCATTGGAATATCAGAAAATATCCCTTTTATGGCGGATTATGCCGTGAAAATAATTCATCACTTAACTTTGACAGTCTGTCCTGAAAAATAATTGTACTACGCATTTTCGGCATGTACCTTCAAAAGTTGGCGCATTTAATAGGCTTTCGAAAATGGTATAACACTTACTAAATTATTTCATAGACGATGAGAAAATAAAAGAAATCTTAAGATAGTCGGTATTTAACGTATTATTAGTTCGTCATAAAACTTTCTCAAAATTATTCTAATGTCATCTAAGCGTTCTGTGATGATGTTGTCCTGGTAGATTTCGGATACGGCGGTCAGTTTCATTGAAACCAGCCAACTGTGCAGGTATTTGTTTATAGTGGCCAAGTGTGTGCACAATACACAGGTACACTCTCATAGTCTGGTGGATCGGCTAAACCGTCACGACCAGAGAGAGGTCAGGCGTAGGACCGACGGCTTTACGTGCTCTCCGAGGCACGGAGGTCCCTTACCTCAACTTCCTACCTGCGGGCAATCTCTGAGAATTTTTTTAACAGAAAATCTCTAAAATTACTTTTTGGCTCGACCCAGGATTCGAACCCGATACCTCTTGGGCGGCAGTCGCATAAAGCGACGAAGAAATTTAAGAGTGGGACGGATAGTGACTCTACATTCATGGTGTTAGTGACATTTATTGTATTTGGGATTGTTTAAATAAAGATCAATTATTATTAAAAAATTAATGATTACTTAAATTAACCTTTTCTTAATCGTCAATAATTAAACATTACTTCTCTTTAATTACACCTCACAGAACGCTTAGATGACATTAGAATAATTTTGAGAAAGTTTTATGACGAACTAATAATACGTTAAATACCGACTATCTTAAGATTTCTTTTATTTTCTCATCGTCTATGAAATAATTTAGTAAGTGTTATACCATTTTCGAAAGCCTATTAAATGCGCCAACTTTTGAAGGTACATGCCGAAAATGCGTAGTACAATTATTTTTCAGGACAGACTGTCAAAGTTAAGTGATGAATTATTTTCAAGGCATAATTCGCCATAAAAGGGATATTTTCTGATATTCCAATGAAGTTGTGTGCAAATAATGAATTGAATTTTGTAGGAGCGTTACTTAAGAATACTCCACATAAAAAAAGAACTAGAAAAGAAGTCATTTGTTGCCACAGTAGACTAAACTCATCAGAGGGTGGCAATTTTACAAAAATGGTTGTCATTTTTAAACTATACGAGATAGATTTTTTTAAATTATATTTTGAGAGCTACAACAACTCGGCCTAGCTCAGGTTTTCGTTTTGACGTTGAGTTTTGGGACACGTTGTATATGTATTTGAAGTTATGCACTTTTATGTAACTTGACTTAAGGAACATAACTTGTCGCACACAATTTCAAATAATAATATTATGTCAAGGCCGTGTCATAAAAGGTTCTAGGAAGTCCTATACTTATGTCATAAGATTCGTCCAATAACTAATCTACATACTACCGAGGCTGAGATTTGGAGTTAAATTTACAAATAAAAAAAACAAAAACAAAAAAAATCTCGTTGTCTCATCTCAGGTATCTCGTCACAGTTATTTCCAAGAACTTTTGAGAACATATTTATTTCAATTTTCATTCTAAAATATGATCTATCAACACAGCTGTCAAAGTTACTCCCATTCAAAGATGTATCGAAGCTCGCGTTATATTCTCATATTTTTGAGATGTTTCTATTCCCTCAGCACGTCATATCTTACATGAAATAGCTTTACGGTATCATCTTAAATTCTAAGAATTTCGTATCTGTAAAGCAAAATTCTATGAAGCTTTACAGGGATAATAAATGTGATGTTTTTACAATCAATTCGTTTGGTTTGACGTAAAAGTCAGATGAGATTTAAAAATTACCATTTACCAAAAATACGGAAAATTTTAATATCACATATAATATTACCGGTTGATTGTGGTGGAATCAATCAGTTATTAAATTAATTAGCACACACACACATAAAATGTCTTCACCTCAACCTAGAAAGTATCAAAAACTTTAGTCCGTCAAACTAACCTTATAGAAACATTAATTGATTGTCATCAAACAGTAAATTCTTTCCAAACCCTTTTCACTTAGTCCTACTCTAAAACCTTTTTGGGTCGCCTAACTCTAGTACCTACTTAGATACACCTCATTATTCTCGACGAAGAATATTCAAATGCTATCACTCATTACAATACAATCTACTTAGCAAACTCAAGAAGCCAAAATCAGGGCATTCACTCACAGACCCGTTATCGCTAGAAGACCAATTTTTACGCGCCCAAAAACTCGAATGGAGGGACTTCTGTCATTTATAAAAAGATTTGAGTTAGCATCAAAGGAAATTCTTCTTCCGAACATAATCGCGTCGCCAAAGCGGTGAGAGTAATACGCCCATGATTGTAGGGATACGAGGAAATTATAAGGAAAATATTATGAAGGATTGCTAGTTTAATCAGCGTGAAGGATGGTCACCTACTTTGCTGTTCAGTTGTGGACACATGAGATCGTTGCGGCCGAAGAGTTTGCTTTAGAAGTCAGTTTGCAAACGTTTTTTTGTAGCTAAACGATATGTATTTCCATATGTATCCATACCATCAATCAGTTTGCAGTATTGGCTTTGGTAAATATTTATTATTTTATTGTTTCCTTTCTATTTCTTGTTATCGTTACGTTAGCGGCCAGCGAAGAACGTCATCTGTGAAAAAAACAACTGTCTCACTACCACGGTCTGTGAGATACACAGGTGACAAACAGATAGCAAACTTTCAGAAACAAGCTCCTGTTTTTACCCTTTGGGTATAGCGCCCTAAAAAGACCAATAGTGCTTTCATGACTCAGGAATCCAAACCGAGACCCCATACATATGTACATTCGGATACACTACTGACGTCATAGAGGCAACTCTAAGAAATGTCCAACAAACCCACCACAAGTTGGTTACATCTAGTGAAGGGTGGGCAATCATATTTTAGCGCATTCTTTTGATGTCTATCCCGTCTTCCACAGCGGAAGTAATGTAAAATAAAATGTAAGCAAACGATAATTCGTTTATTTGCTTAAGAAATACGATATGTGTTATATATAATGTATCTTTGGTTCTTTGTGAATATATGAACAGATGTAATTGGGAGAGCTTTGCATACATTCCGTGTGAGTATTTCTGTTGCTCGTTTTCGTATAATTTAGTATAATAAGGATGTTTTTGGTTAGCAAATAAGAATGTATTTAATATAAATGTTTGTATTCGAATCGAATATAATTTGATGATATTTATATTTGTTTCGTGCTTTGTTGGTTTTGTGATAAAAATAACAGATTATTTAGTTTAAGAATGACTAAACTGATGTTGTGTATAGAATTAAAACATTGTATTTATTCATTTGAAAAAGATTAACCCCCGCACTAAGATTTGCCCTTATGTCGCCGGAAGTTTTACAAACATACAAACAACCAAGTACACCGACCCGAAACAACTATCTGTGGTTAGCAACAACAAATAATTGCCCCATGTGCGAATCGAACAAACGACAGCCAGACGTGTGGCGTGGCGACACCACCTTAACCACTGCGCTGCAATGGCCGTCAACACCGCCAACAATAAATATATATAAATCACAAATTAAATGTCATCATCATCATCATCATATCAGCCATGGGACGTCCACTGCTGAACATAGGCCTCCCCCATAGATATCAAGACAGACAGATGACTTGAGGAGAATCGCAGGGACCCGGTCGATACAGGTTGATATCGGCCACACTGGAATTAAATGTGCTAACGATTAATCACTTTACTAAAAATATACATCTCTAGAGCCTCGAACGTTAAAGTCCGTAACGATATTAACGAAACTGCTGAAAAGTTCACCAACAAAATTCTATATCTGACACTTTTTCTTATCCATCGACTAAAAAGAATTTCATCCATAATTAAATTGTACTATCGAACTTTCAACTTCGCCATTTGCGATGAAGAGTCCCGACATTTTTTCATTCATAAGCCTCTTTTCCCGATATTCCTTTGCTTCCGATAAAATTAATATTTCCTTTTCGCTTAAAGAAATTATTTGGATTTTCTAATGTTGTTTTAGGAGCCTCATTGTGAGAATTTCCATGTTGATCTCGGCAATAAAGGAAAAATATTGAATATATTTTACCTCAGGTCCCTTAGGAGTAGAATTTACTTAAGCCAGTGAAGTGTCCTTAAAATTTGATGATTAAAATGATTTTGCGAAGCGCCTTTTTGTATTATTCTTTTTTATTTGGACGGTAGAATGTTTTAGGACTTATGAAAACGTTGGATAGAATCTTTCGGGCTCAAGGCTTGTTTTATGTTATCATACTAATTAAAATATGGATTATTCGTGTCGTGCAGATACACACACAGCTTACTTACAGTACAGTACAGCTTAGCACGAATTTGTTCTGTACAATCTACACTATCAATGTCATAATCCATCTATATAAGAAAGAACAATCTAGTCTAAGATACCCTAACATTGTGTAATTTAAATTTTTTTCATCAGCAAATAAGTCAAACTACAACACTGCGACACCTAGTGTCATGTGAAAATTGAACTCGCGACCTTTCGACGCACTGATAGTACCGTGGCGATCACCTTAACCACTGAGCCACGAATGCCGTCGTGAATATAAATTAACATTAACTTAACATGCCCCATTAAACTCCAAATGTATTTATATAATATACACTCGTATAGTATATGTAATATAGTCACATTAGACAGCACTCACAACTTTCCCAAAACCACACTTGCACGGAAGTAGGAAAGTTACAATAAGAGATAAGTATCAACTAATATTTTCTGAGGCACACGCACAAAGGCTGTCGTCGAACTTGGTGATTAATGGCCGGTTCTGTCAGTTACACGTGGCTATTATCCAGCGGTTAATCGAAGCCTTTGATGGCCGGTGTAGTGCGATACTTTCTGATAAGTATGGAATTATTTGCAAGTGTGTAGGTTTAGTTATAATGGGCTTGCTTTGTTGAAAAGGAACTTTTGGGGTCGAATGCTCAAATGTCAGTCCAATCTCATGGTGCCCCTGTTTTGGGTCTTGAATTGTAAGAACCAAATGTATTATTGGAACTGAAAATGTTGTGTCGTTTTAACGTCCTAGATTTCATCTGTATAATTTCTATATCTGAATCGACCAACCAGTGACGCGACTCTATAAGAATGTCGACTATTGGCTAGCAGTTGAAAAAAATTGTATAAAAATTTGATCAGCGCCTCTTGCGAAAGTCGTAGGAACTATTTTTGCATAACGTTTTGAATGTCAATCAGTCGTTATTCAATATTACCGATGGTAGAAAATCCCCCTTAAAATAGCCAGTGTGTTTAGTAATAACGCTCAAATAATATCGACATAACACATTTTATTGTGAGACACGTGCTACTCATGACGTCACGCCATTGTAAGCATCGTTTTCTAAAAAAAACGTGGTTATTTTAATACCCAAAAAAGTCGTACAGCTTTCATATATTGAAATAGGCCTCTACAAACAAAACTCTTCAAAATATTAGTATAAAGAAAAATGCTGAATAACTTTTCAATTTTCCTTGTAAAATACCCGTTACCTCAATGTACTGAGAGGACTTACATCAAGGCCTCCTCTTTACAGAGGCTTGACATTCGTGTGAGGGTCAATTTCAGGTACCAATCAATCGGAATGAATTCGTTTCGGTACAATAATAGTACATGTGTAGAGCCAATGTAAATATTGGATCTGAAGGACGTCGTGGAGTTACGAAATATATTTTGCTGGGTACTTAATTTGAAAAATGTTATATGATACTTAAAAGTATCAATAATTAGAGATTTCGTAAACAAATGCTTTTCTTACAAAATTAAATTTTAATGAACGTTAAAATTGAATAATATAAACATATAAAAAAATCAACAATTAAAAACTACACTGACACGTTAAGTGATGTAAAAAATAATATAGTATGACACTATAGTAACATACATGTATCAAAAGGTTGTAAAAAAATAGCCATTTATTTTTGTAAATTATTTAAAAAAAGCTCAATAATAATAATCGAATTTAAAAACCAGCAATCCACTCTAACATAGCTTCGTAACCTACATACTAACAGGCTGAACAAAATAAATATTTTCCAACCTTTTCCGTCAGCAAACATCAATTGACCTGCCCCGAGGTTTGTATTTAAATAAGACCGTACAATTGTCGGTATATAGTTTGTTTGACGAGAGGTCAAGTAATGCTGGTCGATTTGTAGACGCGGTCCGAAGCTACGTTGTTTTAGTAGAGTTTGAATGACCCGTTGCGATGCTTCTAATTATGCTATATAAACATTTTATATAAATCTGGGCTGCTGTATGCACGTACATAATAAATTATTTTAATATTTTTAGAATTAAATTAAATTCAGTCAGATTTTTTACTACACAGCGGCGCGGCAACTGAACAATAATAATAACTCGTATAGGATAGGCTTCAACTGAAAAAAGCATTTAAAGTCGTTTCATAATCATATTTTTTCATATACCATCACACGTCACGTAAAATTATATTGAAACCCAATTTTATTGTCTGGAAGTCAGTGTATTTACAATTATCCAAAAATAAGTATGACTTGGCCAAAATGTCGAGTAATAAATAAGTACCTTTTAAATTTTCGTGGCTGTGAGTTAAAATAATTTATCTTTTGTTCAATATAACTACAAAGATGATTATTAATCTCAAGGCTTTATTAGTTAACTGTACATGTAATAGGAACAGTTAATAAGTTCGCTGTGGCACCGACCACGATGTGTATTGAAATTAAATTGTATATTGTAGAGAAATGCAGTAGGTTCAATTTGTTTTGTTTTGGAAATATGCATGTATAGTGGCAAACTATAACAACATAAGTTGTTTTTGCAACGTTTACACACTTTATATCAGAGAGCTTTTCGTATCTTATTCTAGTTAATGCAAAATGTTGTTTTATATTTTTATGCAGATTATATTAGTCCGAGAACTTTTGAAACACGTTATAAATATTTTGTCTACTCAACTTTTTCACAAGAAATACAATAAAGGTATTTAAAATGTTTACTAAACTTGAATATCTAAAGACACGTTTTAGTTTTCTCAAACATTCATTTGATAAATCAATACAAAAGTTATCGTGGCTGTATCAAAGCTATGTACAGCAAGACAGCAACTCGGGCTCCCTTTTTCCTTTGCCAATAATAAAATAATATTACAGATAAGTTTTACCATATAGTTATATTCGCACCCGTATGTGATCGTGTAATGTAGAGATAAATAAATATTGATGCTTTCCTTCCGTTTGCTCTTGTCATCGTGTAAATATGTACAGTACATGTATTGTACAGTTCGCCTTACTTGTTGATAAATGGAACAGATATTGCGACGAAGAATGTTTTTTTATATGTTAGACACTTGATAAGGCAGGCTGTGAAAGTTAAGGGTGTTTATAGGAAATAATGAAACAGTTATGGGCATATTTTTGATGCAGTTCATAGTAAGATTCTATCACTGATATGTCGTAGTTTTTTTTAAGAATGATGAAAGGCGGCAATAAACAATTGTAATAAGTTTTCGATAACATTTATAGAGGTACCAACAATAAATCTTACTAAGTTTTTACGCTTATGCAATGTTAACGGAAACGAGAGCGACGAAATGGTGGCAAAAGCTCAAGTATTTAGTATTTGCAGTAAATATTGACAATACATGTTTAAGGAGTAAAACGGTGTTTTAAAAGTGAACTTATATGAAAGTGAGAATGTACGGTAGATTTTTAGGGGTTATGCTTTAGGGGACCCATAATATCTGTTTAAAAAATTTTGGTCTCATCTCAAATCTGATAGCTTTGAAACAACATAAAAGGGTGCTCTCAAAAAATCTTACCTATCTCCAAAATCTTATAGAACTTAAAAAAAAGTAAATATTCCAACGAATTTGCCAGTGGGTGTGCTACAAAGTTAAATTTATGTATCTGTAACCCCTTTTTTACGAGATAAAAGGGGCAGATCGGGCGCTAATGCTTTCCTTTGCCATTCCGAGTTCTAAGAGGCTTCGGCGCTATATATAAGTTGAGACAACTCACATTAGCAACGTTTTTGTTTCTACATTTAAACGCATGAAGTTCTTGTGAAGATTTCGAATTTGGATGCTAAATTTGTATGTCTGAGTTTTATGAATAAAATTTGTATTACCCTTTTTAATCACGTATCATACTTGGTTTTGATATTTTCGAGCGAGAAAATTTGCTCTTATATGTAAAAAAGAAAAGCAATAATAACCAAATTCTATTTGACTTATAAATTGCCTGATCTGAAATGTTTAACACTGCATGTGAATAGTCGAATTTGCCGCTATACAAAAACCATTTCAGAGAATACTTAAAAAAAGACCGAGAATTGATTCAAGCAGTCTAGCTAAACTACAAAATACCATTTAACATTTTCAAATCATTCCTTTAATTCATAATTTTAAATTCTTATATTTTCATCTTCTCTCTCAATCGAAATCAAAACATCATCACAAAAGCTAACCTACTGCATCTCACGATACATTGACTTATCTATTGAAAACAGTTTCGTAAAACGTAATATTGTGAACACATAATACAATGTCGGGCCGTTTGTCCCGTTTAAGTCCGGCGTTAGTCCCTCACAGTCCCGAATGTTTTGGTTCCTCACTGATTGTGTACTGTAGTCCGTTGTGAATAAACTTGTACGGTTTGGCTATTTCGTTTTTATTTACATAGGCGTTGGTAATTTTTTTTCAATGTAAAGAAAGTAAAAATAAGAAATTACAATGTTGAATGTTTTTTATGGTAAAGAAAGTAAAAAAAAAGAAATTACAATGTTGAAGGTTTGTGATTATTGAGCTGGTGTTTGTATGTCTATAAAGAAAGGTAAACTTTTAATCATGATACCTTTTGCCTAATTGGCCTTGCACGTAAGCAAACTTTAGATCATCTACTCCTACATACGTCTCTTTCGACACTAAAAACACGGCTTAAGTATGTCGATCATACCAATCATACGAACTTTAAAACCACGACAACGCTTCAACCAAACTTTCAAGCTACACAAATATTACACGAACAAGTCCATTATTTCTAAGTAAAGCTATGTTTTATCTAACATTTACAATACATTCTTACCCAGCCTTGAGCCTCGCCTTGAAAACTTTTGCCAATATTTTATAGGATAAAGTTTGCTGGCCCTTAACTTTCCACATACCAAACCTTTCAAGGACCTTTTTCAGTCAATAAATAAGTAATTTACCTCGATTTTTTATTGTCTGGTTAAAGGAAACTTGAGTTTTGTTCAAGCTTCTTCTACTTCGTTTGATTTACTGTGACATAAGTTTGAGCAGGTTTTTTTGGTATCAAAGCAACTATGTTAAAATGCAAAGGCTGGGAAAACTAATGTTTGGTGAAAATTATAATAACACTTTGTCCGATCAGTACCACTATTCTGTATTGTCTGTACTGTCGAATACGAGTGTTTGACATTTAAAATGTACTGCCAAAATAGTTATTAAGGAGCTCGGTAGAGGCGCTAAATTGATTTCCGTTTAAAATTTCTTGATAGCCCGTTGTTGGTAGTCAATGGTAGTAGAGAATCGAGCTACAGTTATGTAGGGTTCCGTGAAAGGCTTTAGCGCACATAGTTCTGACGATAGAATCGGTGTAAGTACCCAGTTTAACTTAGAAAATTTTGCATGATTTACTAGTTGAGTTAAAATATACATAATATATATATTTCATACACATTGGGCATTATAAATTGTCAAAGTATTTTGCGGTCTTTACGTAATCGAACACATGACTGAATCCACTCCAGCTACTTACAAAATAAAAACTGCATAAATAAGACAAGAGTAATTGAATCATAGACGATAGACTCTCTTCAACTTTCAACTAAGTAATAAAAAACTTAAGAGCTGTTTACAACGTTTTAACTTTTTTTCTTAACTCTGTTCCAAGTGCACTTTTGTATAAAATGAAAACTACTTACCTTGCCTCAATTAATCTACCAACTTTTTTTAGGACTGAGTTTCAAGAAAATTTTAAGAAGCAATAAACTCAAATAAAATTTAACATTTTTTTTTGTTATTGCGATACTTGAGAAGTTATGAAAATTCAGTTCGATTGTGTACAAAAATATTTATATTTATTGTAACTAAGAGTCCTTTAAATAAATTAAGCCACTCCTTACCCGGGACCAATTATTTACATTTTTTATAAGATGATTGCACATTCTGATTTAATGCAAATAGACCGATCACAGTCTTCTGTAAAAATCAGACACTCGGAATAGTATTTTTATACTCGCGCAAATTTAGATAAATAGTAAATTTCTAACACGTGAAAAAGCTGCCCTTTCAAGAAACGATCGGAAAAAATATTAACGACCGTGTAGTAATTTACGCTCTATCTGTGGTACTAATAAACGTCGTAAAAACTTTGATTCGCGTAAATACGTAGGATAAGACTAAATCTAGGTATATTCCTAGCTAAGCTTATGCCAGCTTCGCTTCTTTGTTGCAATACGAGTTTTCTACTGATACTATAAAATGATATACCTCAAAGATTTCGTCTCCAACTTGCAAAAATACATTTGAAAATCCGTTCAGAAATATGAAACCGCATACCGTAATATGCTTACTTGAGAGAGTATATTTACGATAAAACCGCTGATGTGGCCGATGCAAACGTCGTGAGTCGGAGATAATCTACGGCTTACTACGTATGCAGTCACGGCTTATATTCTTAGAAATATGTATTTTTGTTCATTTTAGTTTGCTTGCTATGATTGTGTTTGTGAGTCTCGAGTGAAATGTCTTCGAGTTTTCTGGGAAAACCAAAATCTCGACGAATTAGAACATCTTTATTTGAAAGTCGATTAAAATTGGTATAAATGATTATTGTTTAAAGGGGAAGCTGGATTTTATCTTTATTGTAAAGATGATGATCAATAAAACCCCTGATGTGGCCGATGCAAACGTCGTGAGTCGGAGATAATCTACGGCTTACTACGTGTGCAGTCGCGGCTTACGTCTATATGATATGTTATATTCTTAGAAAATATGTATTTTTGTTAGTTTTAGTTTATTTGCGGTCCTTTGAGTAATCGAAAAACATACATAACAAAATGGTGACGAATTCCTGACTAATAGCCTTTTCTTAAAGCCGGTAATAACTTGTTATAAATTAGTATTTTTCATGAGATTTTCTTTTGTAAAGGGCCTTGTTTGTAGACGGTAAACGACAGTGATCTATTAAACCGCTGATGGGGCCGATGCAAGCGTCGTGAGTCGGAGATAATCTACGGCTTACTACGTATGCAGTCGCGGCTTACGAACTCTCTGTCACATATTACTATAATAAGCTTGGAAATATGTATTTTTGTTCGTTTTAGTTTACTTGCTATATGTTTGTGATTATTGGTTTCGCTAATCTGTTTTCTTTTCACTCCTTCATAATTTTGTTATTTGTTATGGCAAAACTTACGTGTATAGTACTTGTTACAGCATACGTGAATATATTATTACCTAAGTGTCACAAACATTGTCTGTTTATATTATTTTACTCAAAGCGTATTTTACGAGGAGCAAATCAGTTTTTGATAGAAAATATTGAAAAGCCTCACAGAATACCTAGAATAAAGTTATCTTATAATAGAAAAAGCTCCAGGGATCTCCTTTTGTGTATCATTGTAAGCACTCTACTTCCTAAAAATATTATTCAATAGTCCTTTTTTAACAGATACCGATTAAAAAGAAACCCAAATCAATTTTGTCGTGTCCAGACATTCTCTAACAAAAAACAATCTACGTTTTCTATAGCAGACTGGAGACAATCCAGACAGTTGATTAAAGCAACAAACTTAATTAACTTGATCAAACTCCGGTAATTAGGTCTGAATAATTAAATTATTTTCATTATTCGGCGGAGGCCAATAAGTGGCGGTGAATAAACTACTCTGCTTTATATTTTAGTGAATGGTTGTAAAGATTAATTTGTTAGAAAAGACTGTTGAATTGAAATTTATGAATTTTGTAAGGATGCGATGAAGCTTTAGAATCTTAGTGGGACCACAATAAAGTAATAAATCAATATATAAATATAAAAAAATCTGTAGTATCAAGTTGGATGTGAAAGCTATCAAAATCTTTTAAATCTTGTATGTATGAATATTTTTTTTTACTTAATACATAATTATACTGCAATTATTTTCTCACATAATTTAGTTTGGTTCCTAAAGACCTAAACAAAGGTCGAGAAATAGCTAGTAACACGAAATAGTCGTAAAATTACGTTTACTAACCGTTGTTTAGCTGTCATTATATCGTTTTCACTTTGCGTGTGAATTAAACACAAATCTGCACGGCCTCTCTCAAATATAAGTACAGAAATATTTTGGCCGCTGGAATTTCGGTTTCAATTCCACTCGATGGCAGCGCATCGCTTGATCGCTCCTGACTAGGCTGTAAACGATGGCTGGTATACTTGCGACTCGAAAAGCTATGTTTATTATATGTTTTAAAATAACGATATCATAGTAAAGTGGGGCCTCGTCGTAGTGTTCAAGGCAGTCACCACGTTACTAACAATCCCTTCGGAGATTGTGGGATCGATACCCCTATGAAAAAATGATGCTTTAAACAAGTATATGCATGTTAACATCCAAAGCCGAAAGATTAATTGCCGAAAGATTAAATACTATAAATTGTAAAAAGAATAAGATGATCATTTTAATAATCTTTTACCCTAAAGAATAATACGTACCATGACATTTCGGATTTAAATTTTACCAAGACAACCTATAATTTGTTCATAAAATTGTTTAAAAAGTTGTTTTTTTTATTTTATCACTTTGACACTTTGATACGTAAGAATATTCACTTTATATCCCGAAAATTATACACACTCTACTCATAATCATGCCTTTGTACTCGTTCAAAAGATTTGTCTCACAATTTCTGTATCGCTGTAAAATATGGCGTTTCGAAATAAAGACAAATTCATGCCAAACATTTTACGCACATACCAACTGCTTTAGATAATTTCAACGAATTCAAATTATTTTATTCAGACATTTATGACTGGTGTTGTCAAATCGGTTTTATATTTCTGTACAAAATTTTTAATTTTAATTTATCATTAATTAAAACTTTGTGTTACGGAAACCTAGTCAAGTGGATCAACACTAGAAGCCAGTATTTTCATTGTCATCGAGTAATGCCTTTATCTTAATTCTCAGCCATTAAATCGACTCTTTTATTTAATTCAAAAATGGTCTAATATAATATCCACACTGCCTTCAATATTCGTTAAAATATATAGCATCTAGACTTTGTTTTAGGTCAAATTAAATGGCTTGCGAAACGTTGTAAAACGTGGAGCACAATTCGACGTTATAAAACGTTGAGTGCCAATTAACAAGTGCATTTAAAAGCTTGTAAAAATGGCTGCGCTAACTACATCAAACTATTTGCTATCGAACACAAATAATGGTGCTATTTGCATTTCTATTGTAACCGGCTTTGTTTGACGTTTCAGTGAAACACATTTATGTGAGGGTTAAACGTGGATTTAAACTGTTCGTGTAATATTCACATTGTGCTGCTTACAAGTAGCACGATTCTTTAAAACTATTGACTTTCAACAACCGGCTAGCTATCGCGATTATGTTCGATAAGCTCAATTCTCTACCACTATCCTCTATCGACAACGAAGAGGACAACATTAAAGAGAAATTTTGCACGAAAATGAGATCAGCTCCGTTGGAACTATTTAGGCAGTACATTGGAAACGTCAGTCTCGATGCTCGCCCGTTGTCTGACGTGCTAGACGCCAAATAGGCCTGAATTTAAGGTTTTCACAAAAGTACAAAGATATTGAATAAGAAAATACTCAGCGTTTACCCATCTTCGAACTAGGTGTTGTTTTATCCAACATTTAGAGCGTTAATCAACTATGACTACGTTAATGAGCATTGCTCTCTGAATTAAATCAATCGACTTATGACTGCATTTTACAATCGCTAACTCTTTGATATAAATCAATCATGTGTTTATCGTTAATATTGATACAATTATAATGCACGGGTACACAATGATGCGCTAATTGGGCTTTAATTGTGTGAAACAATACACAATCAGTTACCGAGCTGTTGATTACATTGAATTAAATATAACAATGTTTAATAGGTACGACAATTATGAAACTCAGACGAGAATTATTAATTTATGTTGCGGGTTTTATGAATTAGTAAAAACCACTGGATATTATACTTTCATTTTGATAATGTAGATATAATCACTTCGAATAGGAGCCAGGTATGGAATGTAGACATTGCTACGAGAAAGGGAAACCATGTGTGCGAAGGCATCCCTTGGACATAATGGATCTTTTAGTCTTAGAATACCTTAACCTAGAAGATTATCGGCTGCTACGATTGAGGAACGTAGCGACAATAAAGTATTTACCATTCTCTCCAATACTTGAAATCACAAAAATGCTATGATGCAAGAATAAATAGGTGGTCGAAGTGACACAGTCCTGTACCTTGATTCTGTACCACTATCGACTACCGACAACCGGCTAGCTATCGACATTTGACGTTTAGAATGTACTGCCAAAATATTTACTACGACGCCCGGCAGAGGCGCTGATCAGATTTTCATACAAAATTTCTCGATGACAGTTCGGTTGTCGGTAGTCGATAGTAGTAGAGAATCCAGGCACTGTACCAGAAATGCAGTAGAATTAAGCAAACTTATTGTGCAATATTATGCCTACGATATTAGTCTTTCACCGAAGTATGAAGATAAAAATATCCGATACCTGTAACATTTCGATCTCTTAACATTCAATATTTACCAAACTGGCGCCGTTATAAATACGTATTTACTTAACATCACATCTATCTGTAAAGGAGTCTACTCACTAAACCTGCCAACCCGCCAACTTAAGTCGTCGGCTGGTTGCTCTGTGAGTTCACATGTTGTACAAACCATGCCTAATATCACACCTGTTATACCCAAAAGTGTAGGCAGAGGTGTATGAAATACACACAAGTTTTGCTATTAATAGGGGAAGAGCTTATTACGATTTACTGAGGACATAACCAAACACCTAGCTACTACAATTGAGAAAATATTCTAATATATAAAAAAATAATTTGTAATAGTACTTTGCCTTAAACCTGGGAATCGATTTGAGACACCCATATACTGTCAGTGTATGTTTTTACTATGTTAGTGCAAAAACGTTGCCATGAAAAACCGACATCTAGCCGCCTAAACATGTCGACGGGTAGAGAGTTTGTTGTGTAGACTCCTTAAGGTAAACCTTTAAGATACCTCAGTAATCCTGATGGCTTGATTTATTTCTGTGTAAGACTGTGACCCACATATATGTTTAGTAAACATTTGCACCTAAAATCGAGTGATTTTCTTTTGAAAATATACGGAAGGCGTGTGTGTTTAGCTTTATATTTATTTATTTTATTGTTATTGTCCTCAAAGGATTAACTTCATGACTATTGTATTTTTTGTTATGATTTTAGTTCAGAGAAGATTTGAGTCTTTTGTCAATTTAATACTGACTCTGAGTTGCTGTGGAATATTCTTTTTTATCGCTTTTCCAAAAAACAAGTTATACAATACATGAAAATATTAGACTTAGAGACCACCACCGCACCGGTATGATTTTAAAATTGGGGTTATCGAGCAAATATCGACATGTTTGGTCAAATATTTTTTTTACAATATCGAAAGGGGATCTTAGCGAATGCTTTCGAAAAAGTGTTTATAACGTTACATGAAAATATACGTTCTTGTAGCATTAGCAAGAACCCCAGAAAACTCAAAAAAATTGCTTCCATTTCTAGAAATATTTATAAGCCGTGGAATCCTAATTCTACATAATAATATTATTAAATGAATAACACATTTAACATAATATAAAGCAAAAACAAATGACAGGTATATGATATCATTTCAATTTCAAAAACAATAAATTAAAACGTTAAGCTTCTTAAATTGCGACTCACCGTAATTGGTTCTTCATAATTGATCATTATGAAAGCAATTATTACTTCGAACAAATTAAAATTAATTGATAGGGAATAAAATAATTATTATAATTAAAACTTTTGCCTGATATGTTGACCTATGAACGTGCTGTTTCTAAAAGGACACATCTATACTAATCTATACTAATATTATAAAGCTGAAGAGTTTGTTTGTTTGAACACGCTAATCTCGGGAACTACTGGTCCGATTTGAAAAATTCTTGTGTCTCTCAGTGTTAGATAGCCCATTTATTGAGGAAGGCTATAGGCTATAAATCATCACGCTACGACCAATAGGAGCAGAGTAGCAATAGACAATGTTACAAAAACGGGGTAAAATTTGACCCATTCTCTCTTATGTGACGCAAGCGAAGTTGCGCGGGTTAGCTAGTGAATATATGAATATTATTGCAATGAGTCATATACTCTTCTTAAAACGGCGTATTGGATTACTCAAACGACAAATACGTGATTATCTGAGAAGTACTAAAAACTTGAATAGCTTTCTTTCAAATAAAACTGGATTAGACCTTAGGACCAGAAAATAATGTCTAAGGTTTTTTACAATCTACTGTAAAAATTGTTTTGTTAGTGTACAAGTTGCATTTCGTTCTTGTTGGTTATTGTAAAATTAATAATCGGCCCCGCCACATTTACTATTAATACGTTTTCTCTTTAAAAACCCTTATAATTACAATTTTTAAATTAATATTAGTAAGGGTATCTGTCATACATAAAAAAAGACTAAACTTCACTAAACACAATTAAAACAGAACAAAAATAGAAATTAATATAAAGCACTTACTGTCTAACTAATCAGAGTAACACAAATGTGTTATTATTACTTAAAATGAAGACTAATAATAAACCCAGTTTTATTTCTAGTACCGAGTCTGTCTGCAAAGTTTTGATGTGGTCACGTTCGTACTAATTGTTTACGTCACTCATAATTAAAAGCATCTTATCTGGACGTGAAACAAGCTATGTATTGAAACAAAGTCAGGTTATAAACAAATGGCTTTTAAACTTTCGCGGTACATGTTTAATAAATAATTATGAGTATAGAAAGAACACGTGAATTACCGGTCCACGGCCAAACGGTCTAGCCATTCCGAGATAAAATTTGTGTTCGCGTTGATTCTCTTAATATATGTAGAGTATAATATCTAGATCTTCTTTGTGTGCGTTTGTTTTTTTTTTTCCTAGGTGTCAATATCTCTCAGTAGACGCCCGGAGTTTGGTAACCTATCACTTGGAATTAACATTGTAAATAGCGAAATGTTTGTATTTTAAACACATTTGCCTGCGCCTTCGGGTAGAACAGGGGAGATGTTAAATTTGTATGTATAAAATTTATTATAGAAATATTCTTCATTGTGTCTTAAAATCCAGAGAAGTAATTATAACTCTCTGTTTAATTGCTTGACGACTATCTCAATTACCAGGATTTAATTATCTCACCACTCATTACTCCCAAGCTTTGTTATAATAAATCAGATTTCTTAGAAATAATATTTTTGTTACAAAATGCCTATACACTTTCCTCATCAAAATTACAAGTACTAAAATCTGTCTGTCAGATATTCTTTTATGTCTGTCAGTTTTATACGGCTGCACCGCTGAAATGATTTTCATGAAATGTTGTTTAGAAATGGTCAAAGACCCGGAGTCAAATATGGTACTATTATTTCAAGGAACTAAATACGCGGGCAAAGCCATGAACATAAGCAGAAAGTACGTAATATTTTACCACAATGCCTATTTAAATATTGTCGTACAATATTCTTGAGATAACATTTATCATAACCTCAAAACGTCATGCAAACATGTATACGTATATTTATGGTCGTCAAAAGTTTATCCCGTCGGGACCTCATGACGACCTGTACTGTTGGTCCGAAACTATCCTCATTAAGGCAATTACAGACTCACTAATTGTCACAGTAAACTTTAGCAACGGCTTTACTAAGTAAACTGACGACTGCTATGCAACTAAAAGTGGTATTGTTCAGTTTCAGATTGGCTGTTAATACAATTGTACGGTAGCCGGTACACAATTTTAATTACAGTAGATTATACAACTAGATATATTTCTAAAGATTTGTAAACGTTTTATATGTAAGTGTTTTATTTATACTTGAGACTGAGGAACTAAAAATTCAAGGTTAAATTGTGGAACAACTACTGGACTAAGACTAGATTATTTTGAACGGTAACATATTGAAGTCGTATTTACTTTAAACTGCAGAAAATATTGGATTTTTTCTAGTAGTAGTAACAGTTCAGTATTACAAAGGCAATATAACTGAAAAATTTGCGAATCATTTTTTGTGTCTCTACTGTCGTTACAAAGTTGCTCGTGTGCACCGTGCCTTAAGTAAATTGTAGACGTGTGCGCAGACAAACAGACATCCCAATTAAAGCGTACTTTGTCGGAAACTTCCAGATTTATCCAGCAATTAGTAGTTTGAAGTTTTAAGCCGGCTTACGAGTTTCTTTTACTGCGGTGAAGCCTGTCTTTATTTGTTTGATGAGTTTTTGTTTGTAGGCTTTTTGCGCCGTTGGTTTATCCTTTAGCTTGTTATTTAGCTAATTAACAGCAGTGGGTCTGTATAGGCTTACTGTTTACATTTTGGTAGTAGTTAGCAGCTACTGTGTAGTCAAAGTCAATGTAGCCAGAGATAAAACAGTTTCTAATAAAGAAAAAACTGTTAATACCTAATTTAAATTCAATTTCCAAAACTTTAATTAAATTAGTAGGTTGTGCGTGTTATATGAGAAAATTGCTATCAATCTGTCAAACCTTTGCCATAACGGATATAAAAGTTTATTTTTTAAGTCATACTTCGATGGGGAAAATTCATTTCTGTACATAAAAGTTAACAACGACATACTACATAAAAACAATCAGCTTATAAAGCTATCGAACTTATTACTCTATCACAATAATATCCCAACAGTCAACTACAAAACTTAGAACACACATCGTCACCTCTCAATACCTACTAAATACAGAATGGAAACTCAAAACTTTCCCCTTCATTTGCCTCTGAAGGATAAAACTTATTCGCAATAATACTAAGAGAACGCCCAAGTTCCTAACTCAAACTTTATGGACCAAGATCCCAGAGCTGCCAGACCTACGTCATTTTAGCAAAGCTGAAATTTTGAGGATTGTTAGTATAAAGGGTCTGTTAAGAGGTATGCACATCCACTACCTTGAAAGCGGGGCCGTTTCTGAGGTAGCGCGGAGTGAAGGTGCGTAAAAAACGACCCAACCTACGTTATAGTAGCAAAGTTGGTTTTCAGATATGTTATTAATGATATTATGTAGAATTAAAATTGACTATTGCCAGACCGTTTCCCGGGGCCATTACTTCTGCCAGACGCCTTAAATGTTGTTAAAAAATGAGGTCAACTACGTCATAGTAGCAAGCCTAAATTTTATATATGTTATTAAAGGTACAATTTTAAGACCCCCTGTATGCGGACAGACCATTCCGCAGGGCCCTTTGTCCCCTAGACGCCATTAAACTTTCCCTATGAGTGCGAGAGTAAGAGCATTATTCATACGCATAAATGAAAAACAATTGAATTAAAAAAATAAAAATTGAAAAATGATTGAATACTAGCTGACCCGCGCATCTTTGCTTGCGTCACTTAAGAGAGATAGGTCAAAATGTTACATAAACGGGTTATGTAACATTTTTCACTGGTACTCTGCTCCTATTGGTCGTAGCGTGATGATATATAGCTTATAGCTTTTTTCAATAAATAGGCTATCCAACAGTAAAATATTTTTTTATTCGCACCAGTAGTTCCTGAGATTAGCGCGTTCACACAAACAAACAAACTTCTCAGCTTTATAAAATTAGTATAGATTAAAAGTACTTGGAATGTTTAGGTATCTTCCTAAACATTCCAAGTACTTTTAATCCGTGAACATTATATAACTCGCAGATAAATTTTTGAATTACATCAAATATATTTTGTTCCTCCGCTTTATCAATAGATAATTCAATTTCCGAATTGAACAAAAGCTTCTTGATATTCTGGCGATTTCTTCAAAATTTTAAATGGTCTGAGCTGAATTGATGTAGATGCTGCACGGCTACAACTTTTCATTAACACGTAAACAGTCGGCGATGTGAATGAGAAATTCCACCGGCAAAATGTTAAAAAATTCGACGCAAGTAATTTACCTCCTTGTAAATCTGAATTGCTTCAACAATTTCGACGAGCAAATTATATTGCGGGTGTCTGGAGTAATGCTCATATAAAGCGTCCTAGCATTTTAAGCCCAGCAAATAAAGGGTGGGTTCTAAAGGATAACCATTATCATTTTAAGTGGTTTGATGGTGACCAATTGCCAAGTTTCGTAAGCGAATCACTTGAAAACGAATTAGGTATTTTATTTTAACTATAAATTATTTCAATATACCTACTTGTAACTGTTTTCAACATCATTACCTACATTTTTTTTTACAGAGAATTCAAGTAACAATGAAGACGATGGTGGAGATGATTTAAATATTCAATTTGATGAGGGAAGTAAGAGCTCAGATAATGATGATGATGATGAATGACTACAATTTTTTTTTCATAATTTTTGTGAATAGTGTAAACCATATCTATTTTTAAAATAATTCCCAAAATAATGTTACTTATCACACTCCAAGTACTTTTAATCTATACTAATTTTATAAAGCTGAGAAGTTTGTTTGTTTGTGTGAACGCGCTAATCTCAGGAACTACTGGTGCGAATAAAAAAATATTTTACTGTTGGATAGCCTATTTATTGAGAAAAGCTATAAGCTATATATCATCACGCTACGACCAATAGGGGCAGAGTACCAGTGAAAAATGTTACATAACCCGTTTATGTAACATTTTGACCTATCTCTCTTAAGTGACGCAAGCAAAGATGCGCGGGTCAGCTAGTATTCAATCATTTTTCAATTTTTATTTTTTTAATTCAATTGTTTTTCATTTATGCGTATGAATAATGCTCTTACTCTCGCACTCATAGGGAAAGTTTAATGGCGTCTAGGGGACAAAGGGCCCTGCGGAATGGTCTGTCCGCATACAGGGGGTCTTAAAATTGTACCTTTAATAACATATATAAAATTTAGGCTTGCTACTATGACGTAGTTGACCTCATTTTTTAACAACATTTAAGGCGTCTGGCAGAAGTAATGGCCCCGGGAAACGGTCTGGCAATAGTCAATTTTAATTCTACATAATATCATTAATAACATATCTGAAAACCAACTTTGCTACTATAACGTAGTTTGGGTCGTTTTTTACGCACCTTCACTCCGCGCTACCTCAGAAACGGCCCCGCTTTCAAGGTAGTGGATGTGCATACCTCTTAACAGACCCTTTATACTAACAATCCTCAAAATTTCAGCTTTGCTAAAATTACGTAGGTCTGGCAGCTCTGGGATCTTACTCTATTAGGTATTTATCTTTTCAAGAGTATTTGTAATTTAAAAATTCCTTTGTCGAAGTCCGTCGGCTGAGTGTTATCTGTTTAAGTTGTTATCGAGAGTTTAATCAATTCTTAGCTGTCTCTTGATCAACTGGGCTTCATGTTTGACTTTTTGAATAGCCTTTTTGGGCAATTGTTTGTTAGTATTCTAGAAAATTTATCACAGTATGTAGTGACGAAAAATTAACGACATTAAAATGAATAAAATAAGAAGTTATGAGGATGAGGACAGTTTTGATTTGAACATCAAAGTGGCAGAAATATATGTTGACAAAGTTTACTTTTCACAAGGGTACGTGTCATACTGCTTTCTCTGGTACACAAAGATTTAACGTCTTTAGTTATCTAGAGACGTTAAATCGTCTTGAACATATAATTTGATTTATAAATTATTATATTTTAAACTTTACTTGCGCTTTAATAAATTCTATTTGATAGAGTAGTTATACTCTACAGAGCTTATTATTGTTGCACGACTAAAATGAAAGTTAAGGATTAACGGCATGCTTTGAGGAACGACATTTTATTTATGCGTCAAAATATTGTTCAAAAAAGATAAATACATTCTGAATTATAACCTAATCTGTAGTGATAGTAAAATATCTTATTCATTTTACTTTCACCAGAATTTTTATATTGAAGTTAACAAACTATCACACGAAAGCCACATATAATTAGAGTGATCCATCTACCTGTAAATATTTAACAAGGTATTCCTTTTTATATCAGATACATTTTGATAAATAATATACAGAAATACCATGTTCTAGTGCTAGCGATTAGCGATACAGATGTTGAACGAATGCTACATCCGTCCCTAGGCTAAGTAATTCAAAATTATTGTGTCTTTTTCTAGCATCAAATATGGAAATTAATAGATTTCATGGATATAATGGACGAATTATTTTTTTCTTACATTATGAATTACTTTAACATTGGCTTCTCTGTTTAATCAAAAAGGCAACATGTGCTGACTTACATTCAATATAAAATTTTCACTACAAACTCGGTAGCCGACACCTCAAAGATTTGTAAAAACATCTGTGGACTGAATAACGAGTGCAACCTTTCCCTGCCTTTCTTCCCGCTACCCGTTTCTCGCTATACGCTACCCGCTACACGCTCTCAATGACACAAACGCTTTCCACCGGTCTGTATATCAGACATCCGACGCTCGACATTATTTATTCGTCGCACATTAGCACCGATGTAAAAGGGCTTCTGACGGATTACACGTAAAAAACACAACATGTGCAGGATTATTTTAATATACGTTAGGGTGCATATAAATGGAAATATATTCCTGTACGACAAAACGAGTCTATTCTCTGTCAAATATGAAACGTCACATAAGTAGCGCGTGAATATCGCTTTCGCTATAATATTATAGCGTCAGAAAAAGGCGTTTATGATAGTGCCAAAAATAGTTTTGTGTGCTATTTAAAAGATTAGTTTTCCGCAGACTACTATTACGACAAGTACACTTATTCCTTTGAGTAGTAATTGTTCCTTTGTAATCAGGTGTTATGTACTTTTTAGACTTTCGAGTTACATACTAGTAAATTAGAAAACAACTCTGTGTAAAACAAGTACCCTGTACTTTCGAGTAAAAGTAGCTTCAACACATAATTTTGAAACCAATTTTATTGTCCTGAATTTAGCAAGTTAAGATGAAAACACTAAAACATTAGTATACAAACTAAACATATAGGTATCTCAGATCTATCACTGTATTATCAACAAATTATTCACTACGGCATCACTAAACATCTAAAATCATGGTTTTAAAAGCCATGCCATCAATCTATACTAATATTATAAAGCTGAAGAGTTTGTTTGTTTGTTTGTTTGAACGCGCTAATCTCAGGAACTACTGGTCCGATTTGAAAAATTCTTTCAGTGTTAGATAGTCCATTTATCGAGGAAGGCTATAGGCTATATAACATCACGCTACGGTCATTAGGAGCGGAGTAGCAACGAAAAATGTTACAAAAACGGGGGAAAATTTGACTCATTCTCTTAGGTGACGCAAGCGAAGTTGCGCGGGTCGGCTAGTCGGTAAATAAATTCACGTCAATACAAGCGCCCTTACTCATACGTTCACTCCGAGTGCTTTTATTTTCGTTCGAAGGCTTTGATTGATTGTTTTGATATAAGGATTAAAGGAATATGTACAAGTTTTTGTTACGAACTTACTGAATATTCAAGCTGTTTAGTTCCTGGAGTTGTGCAACTTGTTATATTATTATGTCATTATTTTGGTAATAGATCAAGTTTCGTAACATTTAGGTATTTTTAGATAGTAAGTACATTTATTTACATATATTCGGTGGTCATACAGTCTTAGTAATACAATATGCCAATATATGTTATCAATTTATTATTTATAATTTGAACAATTTGAACTCGAAAATTCCTAAATGAACCATAAAATATATTTTTTTGTAGAAGTCTGCAGAACCAGTAATAAAATATGCCAATATGTTTTACATTTATTATTTGTTACTTGTACAATTTTAACTCTAAAATTCACAAATGAATCTTATTTTTTTTTGTTCATACAGACTCATGTCTGTAAAACCATTTTTTATGTTCCTCGATATCACTTTATTTTTCATTATCATGGAAAAAACCACTTTGTCAAGAAATATAGTCGGTGATTATCTTTCAAAACCACTATTCTAGATAGTTTACTTTTAGACAAAGTAACTAAACTAAAAATCAACATCACTTAACTCAGATCTGAAACGTACAGTAATATTTAACGTGGGCGGATCCACATACGAAAGCTAGTCATAAATAAAAATTTCTCTCGCATATTTATTTAAATTGTGGACATTTTTAACCGGCTGAGTGTGAACATGATATACCTGAATCCTGTTGACCTGAATTCAAATCGGTGAAAAGGGAACCTTGTATTTTATTTTTTGTTGAAAGTGTTGTGTAGGAATTTAAATGTGATATTGGACTTAATATTGAACGTATATCCAACAGTTTTGGACACGCGGTGGTCTTGTAACGTCGTCGCATTTTGTAGTTTTGATGTTTAAAAGAGCGTGGCATGATGAACTACTTGATATCGAAAACTGTTTTAATTGTGATGGGAAATGAGGAACTAGAATATCTTATACTTTATTTACCAAACTTGTGCAAATTATTTAAAATCGTCATATCATTTTGAACCTACAAATGCTTTGTCAAAGCTTGTGTCTGTCTGTTTGTTTTGCTTTCACAGCTGAATTGTAGGATCTATTAAGATAGAATTATGTAGGAATAAATTTCACCCTTTTTTATGAAGTACTTAGTTCATGTAGATAGAGCTAAAAACAAAAACCAAGAACTTTATAAATGAACAAAACGCTTCCTAATACAGATTCTAATTTAAACTGTAGCAAAGGTTTGTCGATGTCAATTAAAGTTGCTTCCAGTTGTAAACCGAGGCGGTTTTAATTTGTAACGTTAGTTAAAGTCTATGTACTGTGATGGGACTTAGAGGCTATTATTAGTTTATGCCTGTATGTCTCTGAGGAGTAACGTTCCTAGTCGGTTTATTAGTAAAAGCTACTTACGTATGTATTATTTTTAGACCTAAATATTGGGAAGATATATTATTGACAGGTATAATTATATGAAAGGTAGAATATTAAGTAATGTGGCCTATACATTAACAAACGTCGAGTTACTGTTTAAAAATGTTCTGGTATAAATTAGGAAAAACAAACAGCATTTTTTCGTTTTGCAGTTGCATTTGCTCGACCCAGAAATCGAAGGTACGGCAGTTGTAAACTCTACTGATTCAGTTTCAAAACAGTGTCAGTATCAGCGTTACAAACTCAGCTTAATGAATACCTTATAATGTTTGTTTTTCGTATGGTTAGTGGTCAACCTAGTGTCAAAGTTGTTCAAGCCGCCCGAGAGGCCTTTGACGTGGCTTAACGACTGTTATCTTAGGAGACAACAACCGGGACCGACTTTTGACGTGCCCTCCGAAGCACGGAGACGCCCAGTTCAAATACCACTATGCGGTCACCCATCTACGGAATGACCGCGCCAATGGTTGCCTAACCCACAGATCGTTTATCGTTTATAATAATAAAATGTACCTACCAAATCTAGACTATATAATTATATTCCGTACAATAACAATAAGATTTCAATTCAATTACACCTGTACAAAATTAGTGAAATAATAAAACTGGATAACAGAATGTTAACGTTTACTTACGACGTTATTACACTGATATTGCTACAGTTTCTAATTAGTTGAAATAAAATGACGTACATTAAGAGTTTTACCGGCTAAGGAGGCACTAACATCTTTAATTTGCAGATATGTTTGTAGTGATGGGACAGGTAGAGATGAGTAGAGGTGAAGAGAAATAAAAAAAGTGTTTTTGAGGTTAATTCGGGTAATAATTTGGCTAGTTGATTCTTGGTTTTTAAGCGTACTGTCATCTCGTATCGTTGCTGTTATTGAAACGGATGTTCATTTATCTGTCTTTTACGCTATTGACGGTAGGTATATTGAGTCATTTAAGCAAGGTATTTTTGCATCTATCCTCGTACTGGCTGAGCTACGTTTTCTCTATATCCAACTGAAAACTTATTTATAAAAAGAAATCTACATGTAGTTATTTTTTAATTATTTATTACTCTTCGTGGCGTTCTTTGGCCTCTGCTTACCCCTTTAGGGAAAAAGGCTTGATATTATGTATATCTGTATGTATGTAGTTATTACTCTTATATAGTAGATTTATGCTACTACATCGTTACTACAACACATAAAAAGCAATAGCTAAATACATTTATAGCATATATCTCTGAAAAAATCTTATAAAAATAACCGACTAACCTCATTACGGCACATCACTATCTTCGCTATCGACGTTCATAAATGCCTACGACTGTGTGCCGGAATTCACAACGACACGCTGCCATCTATTACAGCTGAATAACGCGGAGGCACGCATCACGGGCCCGTGTCGTGCCCGTCTCGTCTCCGTATCGCATACTAAAAGCTCCCTTTACGCTGCGACTTCCCCGTGTTGCCCCAATAACATGTAACGTGCTATATTTAGGTAAAGGTGATGCCTTACTTGCTGTTTGAGGCAAGTGATCGATGTTTTTAGATGCCGTTAGTATTCGTCCACATACATTTTAGAAACTTAAAAGTGTGTGTTTATTCTCCTTTTACAAAACTACTGCTGTAATGCAAAACAGCTGAACGGATTTGGATATATTATGCAGGATGATAGATTATACGTCGGAATAGAAAAGGGCATATCTACTATTTTCCGTGAGCATCAGCTGTGAACTAATCTATGTAGTTTTCATGATAAGAGTTAGATACTCTTTCGCATAAAACTGTACTTAATATAAACATAATACTGAATAATAAGGTCATATAAAATTTATTGTAATAGAAAATAATATTCATATATGATTATGTAAAAAAATCCGTAACGAAAAATTTATTTTATTATCTCGACCCAAAATCAACCCATCCTTTTTAAACCACGACAAAACCCTAAAGATTATTACGTAAAGGGTTATTGTCAATATATTGGTATTTTAACTGTTCCCTGTCTCGTGTACTTTGACCTTAGCGTGGATTCAAATAATGAAAACCTTTATATTAAGACAGGCGGGTTGAAATGAAAATTATTGTTTAGATTTGTGCATCGGAAATATTTTGTTTAGTAATGTTATTTAAGTGTACACAGAAAAAAATATAAATGCAATTGCTGCTTCTCTGCTGGACCAAAGTGCCTTCCTGGTATGAGGGAGGAGTTAAGTCTTGAGCCAACAACACCTAGCTTTTAATATGCCTAGGTGCGGGTTAGGGACTTTGCTTTGCCCCAAGAACTATGAGGACAAGTACTCAGAAGCATAAGAATAATCTCTTGTGAATCCCTAAGCAAATAATGAAACACGCCAGCTGGTTTACTTAAGGAAAGATGGAATCGATAAAGATACCCCAATTATGAACAAAAAAATTCGTTAAATTTAGAAGTAAGCTTAGTTTCAGTACCACAACCCCTTTCTATTCGTATGAAGTAACTACCGCCTCCTTGTTTTTTTTTACATAAAATACTTAGAACTAACAAGTTTTACACTTTTAAATATAACCTATTCTCTTTACAAGCATCCTTTAGCAGACGATAAAGCACTAAAGCCTTCCGACATTCAAAATGAATCCACGTTAAATAGAAAAAAATAAAACAAGTTTGATATCCGCTGTAATTTCCGGGTTCCGGACCTTCCTATAAATAGAGAAAATAACTTTCTACTCTCTCCATTTAATATTTCAAAGAAAAGTTGTTTCTTTTGGTTACCTATTTTTGACATGAAACTAGAAAAGATCGTGGTTGAGATATGGTTTTGGGGTTGAAACATAAATATTCTGTTTGTAAATGTAATCTGCGTTAATGGGGTACTTGACAAATCGGCTACTCTAATAAAATGTCAAAAACTCATTTTCATACAGAAATACTGCTTTTTTTTCGTTAATCCTGTCCATTATAGTACGTACACTATATTTGAAATATTTCTAGTCTACTTGAGTGTTTTTCTATAATTTTTGACAACTGAACAATTTTTAAGTATTCGTACATTTTTAATACAACCTTTCGATCATCGGTAGTACCGACTGTAGGAAATCGCGATCTATTTATACAAATATCTAAGAAGATTCTTCTATCCTGGTACGAAGAATAAAACAATGTATGCATATGAACTGATAAAGTCAGGTACCTTAAGTAATATAATAACAGTAGGAGTAACAAAGCTCAGAGTTGCCCCATTGTTCTATTTATAAGCACTTATGATAGACATTGATTGGATTCCTTCGAACCCTCGACGAAGGCATCCCAATTACTTAGCTCATGAACTTGAGATAACAATAGTTTTCAAGTATGTTAATTAAACTCAACTTTTTCACTATTAGGTGATCTTCTGAAGAGTAGTCTTATTAATATATGTATAATAGGATACGGGAATTAACGCGAATTACATTACCTTGAATGTCTAACGTTTCGGCGCAGTTTGAACTCGTCGTGGTCACAAGCCAAAATCGTCAGCCATTTCAAGGCAAAATGCGTCTTATTATCTTAGGATATCGAAATTTGTTAGTCATTTACGCTAAATGTACTGAACTGAAGATATTAAATAAAATTGGCAAACGCAAACAAACTCGCGAGCAGACGCTGTACTAAATATAAGTCATACAGCGGGAAGTTTAAAAAATATATAACAAATATAACGAAAAACCTACTCGAACAAATTAAAGTCATTGTACTAAAAGGCTTTTATACTGAAATAACATTGAATAGTTGACTGAACACAATTAATTCGAGCTTTTGATACTAAAACCTGCTCTTTGATATCGTAAACGAAATTCCCTGCCCTCAACGATTTATAGTCATGGTCAAATGAAAATCTGATAGCGGAATGTGTGTGAGCAAAAATACGTATATTTTCGTGATTATATTGATATTGGGTATTCCGACATATCGGGTTTTAAATTTGCTTTTTTATGTTTTTAGAACAAATATAATTAAGCAGAACTGGCTAGGTATGTGGTAGGGGATATGTGGTAAATTGATATTAAAATACTTTGTTCTTAGAACGTATGCAGAGCTGGTAATTTCAAAACTATTTCTCAATTATAAAGAATTCAGATTTGTAAATCAATTTTTCGTTAGTGTTCAATAGAGTTAAAAAATAATTGTCACAAACTATCGACATAATAAATAAACAGTTATTTTCAATAGAAAATCACTCAAGGAAGAGCTTTGTAGAAATATGAGATTTTTTTTTATTTTTCTTAATGAAATATAGAACATTCAAATAATAAATATCTTCAAAAACTTGGGAAAACTAGCCTTCACATTAAAGAATTGTCGAAAGAACTTTACATTTATCATACCCTACTTATTGAACCGCTACCACAATTTCTCACAAACTCGACATTACTACTTCTTAATCGACATTCTCACTAAAGACCCCAATACATATGATGTGCCTCGCCCGACTGCTTCAAGTAATTACTTTACGTTCTCGAGTCGAATCCAATACGTCGAGTCTTTGTGCAGTCGTGTGTGAGATATCTCTTGTCTTGTCGTGAGGAATTCGAATTTAATTATATTGGTTTGAATGCAGTGACGGGAAGTTGGATAAAGAATGTTATATGTAGCTGGTAGAAGGGTGGGGATTTTAATCTTTGTGAGGGCTTAGATTATAATGCTGTAATAGTCTACGTGTTCGAAATGAAAGTGAGAATGGATTGTTTTCTCATTGTAATTGCTTATTAGTTGTGTATAACACAGGCAGATTCGTAGCAACGCTTGTAACAGCTAGCATGGTTTGATTTTGGTTTTGAAAATTGCTGTTTGGTCTTTTGATTTGGGTTTCATCAGTGATTTTCAGACGCAATTAGCTAGCTTTTAAAAAGTGTGGTTATATGCTCGAGAAGTTTAAACCTACATTTTGAAAGATTGACTATTAGTAACGAGCTTTTGGACTATTTTCTATACTAAGCAGCAGTAGGACAATAATTATGTAATAGAATATTTTTGCAAAAATCAAAGTAAGTCAGATTAAAATTACAAGCCAAATAACTTTGTATGCCCGAATATTGCAACAAGTCTTAGCTAAGAATATTATGCAAGAGACAAGCTGAGTAGAGTGACAAAATAGAAACACATAAATTCGTTAAATGACGTCTTCGATAGATTACGTATAGTTACACTTACTCTTACATACATAAAGCACACAATACCCACTATTGAAATACCAAAGGCGATCTAAACTCTACCGGAGTTATCACTTGACCCTTAGTTAATTGATCGTAGTTTACGTATTGAGATGCCTTGCCGCTTCACCGAACGATTGATGTTTCTACGTTATATCTTCCTGTGTAGTGATATTAAACTGTTTTAAAATATGTTAGTAACTAACAATGAAGCAGTTAGTTCGATTTTAATGAGGATAGTATTATAAACTTTATTTTGTTCATAATTTTTGAATGCTGAACGGAGTATCGTAGTATGGTTTAGTTTATAATCGTTTCTTTGTATGGTTTCATGGCTGTAATATTTTCGAAGATTATGCAGATCTATCTAAATACACACTCGTTTCCATTGTTGGCATCGTACAATAAGTAGCAAGAACAAGACAATAACTTAACTACTATTATTAACAGAACTTGCAAAAACCTATAATGCCCGACTAGTAAACCGAACCTGGGACTCAGCGATCAGCTGTCGCACGCTGACTACAAATATAGTCAGTAAACAGCCTCACAAAATATTAACTGATAACTTCCGTATTCTTATTAGAATATAACTGTATACGAATAAAAAGCCTTTCAAAATGTTCCAAGACAATAAAACTAAATAACGAAATAAGGAACAAATCAGACACTTCATGAATAACGTAACATGAATCTGGACATTTTATGAATAATCCTTATAAACTGAGACTTGAACACAATTAGAATAAATCTCAATATTTTCCACGTGAATTATTCAACGTCAAAAGTTATAGGTTTATTTTTATTTCGTCTTTCTTTTCGTAAGTAGAACTAGTTAGTTCTTTAAGAGAAGAAAATATTTGATTTGGGTTAATTTATGACCATTATTTATTCTTGTTTTTCATTCATGATTATTCATTCATTAATATCGTCTAGGATAACAGACGATTTCGTACCGCTGTTGTTGAATGTAGTAATAATAAATACCTATCGATAAATTTTACATGAAAAACTGATCAGCGCCCCTAGCGTATTCCGAAAGAACTACTTTTGCAAGTCATTTTAAATCTCTATGGTATCGAGTGTAGAGAATCACGACAACAACAAGCTAATTTGAATAATTCTAGGACTACATTGTGGTTCTCCCAAAATCTGTCATTTTCTTAAGATAATTTTGCTAATCCTCTTTATTCATAGAAATGATTCAACACAATATCTACTATAATTTAACAAATGAATTATATAGTAGTAAATAAATAGAGGTAGCAAGTTAATAGGTTTAAGTTTCGTTTTCATTCAGTTTCAGACAAACTTATATTGAAACGTTGAATACGCTTTCGTTTGCCTTTGTGAAGGAATCGTAGACGGCGATAGCTTTTGTACTTAAATCGGTAGCTTTTAAACCAAGATTACTATTATTAAAGAAACATTGTTATTTAAAAAGGTACTTTGGCCACTGATTAATATGAATGATTTTAATTTAATATTCTCTAGAGGCCGCCCGCGACTTCGTCGGCGTGGAAACCCTTCCCGTGTAAATCCTGATCCCTCGGGAATTCGGGGATAAAAAGTGTGTAGCCTATGTGTTATTCTGGGTCTTCAGCTACCTACGTTCCAAATTTCATCGTAATCGGTGCAGTAGTATTTGCGTGAAAGAGTAACAAACATCCATCCATACATACATACATCCATTCTCTCAAACTTTCGCATTTATAATATTAGTAGGATGTGTTATTGATCTCTGTAAGAAAGCGGTAGTACTGCCGACTACGCGGTCTCCAGGTTTAAAACGGGAATAGTGACATAATTACTGACATTATTGACATTACTATCCCACTGCTGGGCAAAAGGTCTCCTCCCAAGCGAGGGAAGGGTTAGGCCTTGAGTAGACCACGCTGGCTAAATGCGACGACTTTGCACACCCTCAATAAATGTATTTGATACCTAAAATTTTGCGATGTAGAATTTCATCACGCTGTTTCAAATTACTAATATATTTTAAAAATTAACCGACAATTTATTTAAATAATTCTACATGTAACTATAATAAGATTAGCATGTCGTACAATATTTAAGCAGTCGTCTGCAACGTGGCGTCTGAGACGTCTCAAACTCTCCCAACTTCGTCTGAGTACAAGGCAAAGTTGTTTGAAAGAGAAAATTACCTGCAACTTGTTCCACGGAAATAATTTCACTTGATGTTATGTGGATAACGGATTTTTATATGTTGAAGGTATTTGTTGATACTCCTTGTTTTTGTTATGCCACAGATTTACGAGATTACAGGTTCAATTTGTTTTATTTTAGGTGAACCTTATGCCTGGGCCATTTTCCACCAGTTTTCTTTAGGGTAGACTGACAGAAAATGTCCTGGTGTAGATTATCAGCCAATCTACCTAGGGAAGATGCAGAGATTATCATATTCGGTAGTTTTATGAGGATGTTTTTTTGTGCTATGTGGTAGATTTGCCAATGTTAGATACCTATAAGTTAAAAGTCACAAGTTCACATTACGTCAAAGCATGGTATATTCTTTATTAAGGTACATAGTATTTGATGCCTGCTTGATATTAAATACATTTTCAACTAAATCGTCTTACATTTCGAAAAGCCAAAATTCTTATCTATTATTTTATTCGTATCTGATGGAGGGACTCATAACAATTTATTTTTCTGTTACCTGGGAAATGTTCTAAGTGCAAGTCATTGAAAATGCCTTCATCGATATTTCAAATTTTAGGTGGAATCTAACAAAAATACATTCCTTTCCATTCCTACTGGTATTGTTTCCATTCGCCATTAAGTTTTCACAAAAGGAAACAATCGTTGAAAAGCCATGACTCACGTCAGTAACGCGTGTGCAATAGAAACGTGCTATACCGTGTACTTTGATGTCATTTCCATTGCATTGAAAGTATAAATGGCTTTTTAATTGTAACGATTTTTGTAATACTTTTCGTGTGTATATTTTTTTGTTCGATTGAAGAAAAGTTATTGAATATTTATTGTTAGTCACAAAAAGGTTCCCCATGGTTAAGGAACTACTTTTTCTTCTTCTTGTCGTATGGTTAGTGTTACATTTGTTCGTTTATATAGACATATTATAGACAGATTCTTATATTAAATTATTGCACGTTTTATTAATCATTCTCAAAAGGAAAAATCGCTTAATAAAATTTTCACTTCATTACTACACTATAATGATATTCTAAATCTAAACCACCAACTTTTAACAATATTCTCATACATAATAGTTATCTTTGTTACCAATACTTGACGAACGAAATCTACAACTAACGCAGACGTTCGCATCGTTAGTGTTCCGACATTGTGCCTATTTGTACGATAACGAAGCTGGCTTATTATTTAGATACTATATAGTATTGTGATAGGGCTGGCAGAATATGACAATTATTTTGATCTTGACATTGTTCATGGTTTGTTGGCAAGCAACATACAGTAACATTGTGTATAGTGTTTTATTAGACAGTGGCACCAAACCAGGGCGAAGAAATATAATTTTATGAACGTTTTAAAGAAAATAAAGCAAATTTTAAAGAGATATTCAGAAACAGTGTTTGCATCATTTTTCATCTGCATTTTTTCTCATCTGTTTGAATATTTTTGCAGAATTTCATGCCATCCGAAAATACATATTCTACGGCTTTCGGGCAAATTCTTTGAAATGCACGATTCGGATCGAACGTGCATCAAAATACGAGAACACTCGCTCTGTGAAATATCGAAAAATCGGCTAGGTGTGAGTCGAAAAAACACGTTTATAGTATCGGGACCTTACAATTTATTTAAATTTTCTGTATTTGTTGTTATAGCGGCAATGGAAAAACGTAATTTGTGAAAGTTTCAGCTTTCGAGCTATAACGGTTTATAAGAAACAGCCTGGCAAATAGACGGACATACAGACAGACGGACGGACAGACAGCGGAGGCTTACATAGTAATAGGGTTCCGTTTTTACCCTTTGGTTACAGAACCCTAAAAATAGTGGAAAAATACTCTGTAGAACAAAATATCGTGTAGGCGTCATCCTTATTACCGATAGTGTTCATTTAGTTCTCACAAGACAAATGTTGTGGAATTAATCTTTTTCTCATGTTGTCAGCTCGTCTAGACTAGACGTCCATTGAATTAATAATATTTATTAGTATTTATTTAACAAATTGACACATTTCAGGTCAGCGAGCAATACAATAAATTAGCGTTGAAGAAGATAGTCTGTCTGGATTGTTGAAAAATGTTACACAACTACTTATTAAATCGGAATGTGTACACAAAACGTTTCCAATTAGTAATAAAACATACAGTCGAATTGAGAACTTCCTCCTTTTTTTAAGTCGGTTAATAAAAACGAAAGTTTGTGATGATGGATGTATGTATGTAAGTTACTATTTCACGTAATAACTATTGAACTGACTGAAACACACACACGGGTAAAGTTGCATTTAATATTCCCATAAATTAATATCAGATGACTCCATTATGAATTAATTAAAATTCACTGTACAGATCTTTACAATATCAAACAATAAATACAATAGATTCGAACCACAGCGGCAGTACCTAAGTCAATCGTTTTGAACAAACGTCGAACCAATTAATGCATGCTCATGTTAATCCTCATGAATAAGAAGAAAACGTTAGTATTTGATACTTTTTTGCATCAAATAAATAACAACTAGAACGGGCATCTCAAAATACTTTCTCGTACAAAACGGAAATATGTCCGATGTCGATTCGCGATTGTGTCCATTTTTGTTCGCTACATTTTCTGTCGAATTCGTCTCAGCGTATGACGGTTTTCGCCCGATTTATCGAGAAAGCCCGATGCTGATATTGAATCGAATATCCGATCAAGTGGGCCAATTGTCATATTTCAAAAGTTGGACGATTTCGTGGGTGTCTGTGACGTAATTCTGAACGAGTGTGGTCTGCTTGATGTTAAAGTGATAGTTAATTTCGACCATTCTTGATCACAAGTGTATGTTACATTTGCTGATATTTTTTAAATTAAATAACGCTTGTATTACGTAATTCTAATGTATATAAAACATTGTACTTCCCAATTCCTGGTCCTGTTTTGCTTTGAAAATTATTTTCTTTCAAAATTGAAGCTTTAATTAACAAAACATAAGATTAAATTAATCAATATCTAAACAAACTAAGTGCCATCTTGAAAATCTATTTTTTTTATACGATTAGAATTTACCAACGAATTCGGTTACATTTAGTTAGAACAAAGCTTATTTCCGTATTTCTTACAACTCTCCACAGATATAATATTAAGAAATCTTCCCCTACTTCAATTCTCAACTCAATTCCTTTATTCCACATAAAACTTCTGAAAGCAATACATCATGATATTCCAAAGATAAGTAGCTAGAACTAACACGAAGTTAGAAAACTAGATCTTACTTCTAGAACTGCATACTCGAGTTTTCCACTCTCTCAAGGAAATCGGTAAAGCTAGCGATATTGATCAGAATTATGTGGTATACGAGTATGTTCGCTATCGTACTATCAAGTTCCTGAAATTTAGTTCGAAGTTATGTATGAAGGAGTTAATTCTACGTAAAATGTTTCAGTCATTTATTCATTTCACGTGTGTTTGATGATAGAAATCTTATAACATGTAAGTCTTATGTTTTCTTAGTATAAAACAATTTAATTGATAGTAAGCCGGTCTGCATGCAAAGTCCCCAACCCGCACTTGGCCAGCGTGGTGGACTCAAGGCCTAACCCCTCCTTCATTACGGGAGGAGACCCTTGTCCTGCGGTGGGACGGATATGGGTTAATAAAAAAAAAAAAAAGCCGGTCTGACAAGTCTGAATAAAACTAGGTGACAGTAAGTAGGTATAAAGAATTAGTTCGGTTCCAGAGCATCACCTTCCATCCAAAAGGCAATTACTGCGGTGGTTTTATAGTGATCAAACCAAGCCACTATTTCCTAACCTAGATTTTTTTTTTCCCACCATCAACGTACGAGGCGGGTTAGGAAGAAAGGTAATGCACACCTACGATCAAAATGTCACCATATAGCACTGACTGCTTATTTTGTTCTACATTTAAGTAGATTTTTCAAACGTTGACGAAAAAAAAACATTGGGTGAAAATCTATATACATTATACTACACTTTCATAGTCTTTACAATTTATATTTTACCATAGACCTTACGCCTGGAAACTTTTTCATAGCGTTGAGTCATGCTTAACCTCGAAAACAACATCGCGATGCTATAAACTATTTTATGCAAATAGCGAGGCCTTCGGATCGCTGAAGTTAGCAATATGTACAAAACGATAATAGAATTGCTTCGTAAGATATGATACTGTAAGGTTCAAGGTTCGAATCGATATGATTTATGATTGCGGGGGTCGACGGTTGATATTTTTAGAATTCGTGGAATGGTTTGTAGGATTAAGTTTAGTTGAGTTTTATATTTGAGGATTGGGATAAAAATGGTATTGGTAGGTGCTATGCTATAATGCTGTTTATAATACATAAGTAAATTACTTATCTTATTAACATTTGCGTTACACAAATAAGTACTATAAAATTGTAGAGTTTGCTTGTTTGTTTGGTTGAACACGATATTCTCAAGAACTACTGGTGCGAATTGAAAAATTATTTGACTGTTGGATAGCCTATCTATAGGCTATCCTATCTATAGGCTATGTAACATTACGCTACGGGCATTAAGAGCAGCAACGAAAGGTGTTACAAAAACGGAAAATAATGACCCATTCTCTCTTATGTGATGCAAAAGAAGTTGCGCAGGTCAGCTAGTTTATTACATACTAGGATACGGAAATTGTTGACTGAATGACAAAGCTACGGCCAGTGTAACCTGCGCTGAAACGTTAGGCATTGAAAAGTTAATTACCTTTTCAATTTCAGGCTCATAGAAAATGAAATATCTAAACAAAGCATGGACATTCATCACATATCAAAATATATTCTAAACCACGTTATTACCTTTATACAATACCTAATACGACATGTATTGACGTGACACATTAATCCTATATTGTGTTATCGCCGTCACGGTGCGTGACACCGGACGTCACGCCGTCACGCTTATGTATGGAGCCTAATTATTATCATTATTGCAATTATTGTCGATCTCATATTATGTGGTAGAGACCAGTAGCGCGATTCTGTGCAGTCGTTACTATCGAGTACCGAAAGCTTGACATTTAAAATGTACTGCCAAAATAGTTCTGACGACGCCCGTCAGAGGCGCTGATCAGATTTTCATATAAAATGTTTCGATGACAGATTGGTTGTCGTTAGTCGATAGTAGTAGGGAATCGAGCTACTGAGAACGCCACTTGGTACGATCGTTACGTTCTTCCTTTGCTTCATTTACGCAACATGTCATACCGTGATTATCTAATACTAGCTGACCCGCGCAACTCCGCTTGCGTCAGATTAGAGAGAATGGGTGAATTTTTCCCCGTTTTCGAAACATTTTTTAATGGTACTCTGCTCCTCTTAGTCGTAGCGTGATGATATATAGCCTAAAGCCTTCCTTAATAAATAGGCTATCTAACACTGAAATATTTTTTCAAATCGTACCAGTAGTTCCCGAGATTAGCGCGTTCAAACAAACAAACAAACAAACTCTTCAGCTTTATAACATTAATATAATTTAGTATAGATATAAAATTCTCGCGTCACAGTTTTCGTTGCCATACTCCTCCGAAACGGCTTGGTCGATTCTAATGAAATTTTGTGAGCATATTGAGTAGGTCTGAGAATCGGCCAACATCTATTTTTCATACCACTAAGTGACATTTTTTTTTATTCATATGGCAAAACAACGTTTGCCGGGTGAGCTAGTGTTTATCTATAATACTGTTAGATAATTCCAAGTATAACTAATATTTATCTCTAACCACAGATCGGCCATCATTGTTTACTTTACACAATATACGTATATCTCTATATTGTATCCTATTGTTCAAATTTCGATGTTATCGTGTATTGTATGTAGGTACTAATACTACTAATATTGTTATTGCATTGTACAATATTCAATGTATGGAATAACAGGCGGTGATGACCGTTTAATTTGCGTATTACATTGACTGTATTGAGGTTGAACTATATTATATAGATGTTCATTGACGTTGAGCATTATTGAATGTTTGGTAGTATTAAATTGAATTTAAAGGGAATATAAATATTTTAGAGAAATACGTAAAAACGTAGATATTGTAAAATTGAGGACAGCTAGCTAAGATAATATATTTAAAATTCAAAGAATTTCATATTCATATCAATTCAGCGACTGCTGATAATAATGAGGTGTCAGGTTCGATTCCCGGGTCGAGTATAGTACTTTTGGTCTCTTATTCATATTGGAATGTGTTCCAATAGTAGCCTGAAGTTTGGTTACATGCCCGGTAAATAACGATAGGCTCGCACCATGGGACTAACATTTTTATGCCGACTGGGTGGGTGTATTTTCTACATCTCTGTCTAAAAGTTCCCGACTTACACACAGTTAACAGATACACTTACGTTAACAGACGTTACATTATGTATGTATGTGAGGTCAATTTGACGGCAAAAAAAACACATTATTAAACCTATGATTATACTAAAATGCAAGACTTCATGTATAGTCATTACCCTACAACTAACTACCTATATTATTATCAAAACCAAGGTACCAACCAAACAGAGCCTTATTAGAAATTCTCTGTCCACATCGAGGGAACATTTCCCTGAAGGGACAGCAAAAACATTTACACAGTACACAAAATATGTCTAGCATTTCTAGACAGACTGAAATAGGCTTCTAAGTCCTGAACTTTTTCTTACGTATGCAAACCACTGACGATAGGTTTGTTTGAATAAATTTAAGTAGTTACAGCTAGAATAACATTTCGAATCTATTTTACCGAGTCTGGTATATTCTTTGAACAACCATGGTCATACAACATTTCGACTATAATCTCATAATCCAAAGCCTTAAAACGCTAGAAAAAGACGGGTATAATTAACAAAAAATACAGGTTAAGTTAAATTTACTGCACCTATTTGATTTCTTCACTAAAATCATGCCTTATATTCGTTGCAAGCCTCTTCAAATTCATCGTTGCTCGCGTAAAACAACTTCAATATTACGAACATAGGCAATTTCCCGCCGCTCATATGGTTAAAGGTAACATTTACTGCTAAACGTGCCAATAAATATACTAGAGGTTACTTATCTTAACGGCATCGTGCGAGCATTGATCGTGTACTTCACAATGAATTGTTATTAGAATGATGAGACCGTTTTTTACTAAATAAATGATACCGAATAAAAGTACTGAAATTTCGTATATTAAGGTGGAAATTTCAGTACGTTTTTCGCCATTTGTGCGCCATTTTTGCCCATAGTAAAGAGAATAATCACGCATTCCAGTCACATTGAATATTGGTAAATGAAATAAAAATTAAACACCCAACTTGCCTTAGTCTTATGCCCAGTGTTAAGTTATATTCCTAATGGCCTTAAAAATTAGCAATCTAGTAGAAGAAATCCAAACTCGATGACGTTGGTCCACCTTTTATCGCGATTGCCGATTGCTGCGATATATTTAATAAGTAAAAAATTGTAATAATTAACCGAGATTCAAACGTGTGTCATATATATAAAGTGTAATTTAGTTTTAAGTTTCTTTATAGGGACACATTTAGACCCTTAGAACAGTAACATGTTTGAAAGTGATGAAAGGTAAATGTTGCATCGCATTTACGACTCCTAAGGGTGATATCTGGGTCATCCAAATTGACAGAAAACATCAGGAGGGCCATAATTTCGTTTTACGTAACGCCCATAAAATATCACATACCTATTTATAGCTTTTGAAGTTAATTTAGAAGTATACATGCTTATGTTTGTTATGCTATATTCATATGCAAGTTTATCAATACACCTTAAATTGTCTTTATTAAACAAACATACTTGAAAGTATGCTAAATATTAGGAACTTAAGAAACCCAACTTCCAACTAAAAAAATGGTCCCACGATTTATTTATAGAGAATAATTCTCAGTGTCGGGGGTTTGGAATTCTCTATCTATCTATCTAATCAGCCCGTTTGTACCCACTGTTGAATATAGGCCTCCCCCTCAGCACGCCACTTAATACGGTCCTGCGAAATTTTGGAAATATACCTACAGAAAAAAAAAAAATCCCTACAGAAAATTCAAATCGTAATTTTTTTACAGCTATGTTAGCTGCGATTTCTATAATTTCATCTAACAAACTCTCGTTTAAAAATCAATGTAAACCATCAGAGTTCTATTAAGAGTAATCACTACTTTCAACCAAACAATAGTTTCTCCATTTTACTTTCTATAAAAGGACGGTCTATAAAAACGGGTAGCGGACCTTTTAGGGCATTAGGGAAATTACACGACCGTGCTTAGTTTGCGGTAGGCTGTCGTGTGTTTGTCTAATAGAAACATTGTATACGCTGATTCTACGCGACCAGACTATGCTTATGATAGCAATAATATACCTATTAATAGAGGCTAAGATCATGTTATTTTACTAGAGAGTTAAGTTTAGGGATCTCTTTCGGTATTAGGTAAGAAGCAAGTCTAATATTGTCCTCATAGGCGATATCCGTCTACGGGGAGGCCAATTTCGTTGAAACCGGGAAAGCAAGTCTATTCAATGTAGCAAACAACAGGCATTTAAAAAACAGAAGTTACATTTAAGCCCTAAATGAAACTTAAACTAAATGATTTCCTTAGACTCTTTTCATTAGACTTATTATATGAGAAGATTACATTAATAAAACATTATTTTTACCCATTCCTGGCCTACTGCTAGGCAATGGTCTTCTTCCGAACGAGGGAAAATTTGGTAAAACATAACTAATAAAAGCAGAAAAGTTAACAATAGGTCTTTTTAGCAGCTTTGATAGTCAGGGATTCAGAGGCCCTCACCACAACCCAAAGAGACAACATATAATACGAGTACATCACTGCAGGCTCTGAATATAATATACAGTTTACCTATTATTATAATCCATCTACATATTGCATAACCCAGGAAACTCCAACCACGAAATCCGTCCGTAATGAATCAACAGAGATACTGTGATTGAATTCAATAGTCTATCTATCTGTCGTATCTACCATCTGTTCAATACAATCAGTATTGTAATATTGCACCGTAGCCGTTGTCCGTTCGTGCAATATTGATTAAGTTATTGCAATATCGGCAAATTCCAAACAATGTAGATGATTATCTACAGTATGCGATGGATTTGCGATTTGATTTAGGTTTAGATGTATAGAAAAACAATACAGAATTTAAGTATCTAAATAGTAATGTAAAATATTGAAAATAAAAATTTCTATAGGAATATGTTTGTGCCTATGACTTTAATCTCTATTCTAAGTTTTTGCACGGTGCAATAATGATGAGTCATGAAGGGAAACTACCATAAATATAAAAGATATACTGTTTGTTCACTACATAAAAAGCCTAGGTGAGAAAAAAAGCAAAGTATAGACGTTATGTTTTTTCTACGTTAACTTCCTAGTTTACTTTCAGAGAGTGATTGAGATATGAGTCTTCTAGACTTTTATTTTATCATGGTTGCTTCGCAATCGAGAAATATTAACTGTAAAATATTGTTAAACTTATTTTCTTTAATTCTAGAAAATAAGTAGGCCTTGTTATGAGCGGAATTAGGCCTGGATCGGATTTAAAACTTATTATAAAGATTTAAAGCTAATTTATAAACTACTAATTTAAAAACCTCGCCGCGCTAATTTGCAAGACACTCTAATACTTACGTTTGGGCATAGTAAAGTAAAAACACAAAATGTAAATCCAGGTAAGCTGCATACAGCCTCGAGGAAGCATCCTTCCGGCCACATTCAGACTGCGAAATTGTCACCGCATTTGCATCACAAGGGTCGCGGGTTCGTTTCCTGCGTTGAACTTAAACTAGCGTTTAATGGCTGTGAAAATTATAATCGTTGGGGTAATTGGCCTCTGTTGTGGGTACTGAAACTTTTTTTACAGGCAAAAATTAATAGGAATTGTAAAAAAGTTTTTGGCAACTATGCTGCGAAGGCGAGACTTGCTAAGATACTGTTAGTGGAAAAAAATGCTTTAGTTTATTGAATAGATTTTGATGTATTTTATTCTTAGATAACTATATTTCCGTGACTAAACAGTCACAGCTTATGGATATTTGTCGATTAACCTTTCCAATAGATAAAGTGACAGTAAAAGTATGAACAACTGATAAAACTCCTCCTTTTACCCGATACTTATTCAGAAGCCCCCATATTTGATATACAAACAAAAAATAACACTACAAGCGATAAAAAAGTAAAAAAAAATTACTTTGTAAAATAAGCACTTAATTCTATAAAAAAACATAACAGCTTTATAAAAAGCACTGGAAGCATAACAGCGGAACGGTTAAAAGTATTTAAAAGCTACATTAAGCTTGTGAAAACATTTTAACTTCAACATACGTGACCCAATTTATTGCAAACTTTATTAAATAATATTAATATTTTAATACTGTTCTGTGCAACAGTAAAGTCAATGTAATTGTTTATCCGATGTATATTTATTACTTCGATATACATACATACATAATAAAAAGGTATATAACAAATAAAAAAATATCACGCCTACTTTTCATAGGTGTGTAAAAAGAGTGGCCAGGAGTTTCTTGCCAGCTCTTCTCAATGGCCCTACCTCCCAACTGGCGGTAAATTCACTCTCTGTATCATTGACTATCATAAGACAAGTGTCAGCACTTGACCTAAATGAATAAATTATTTGATTTTGATTTTTAGGAGTAGGTAGAGACCAGAGAATGCCACTTGGTTCGATCGATACACAGAAGTTAAAAACTTCGACAATCGTGAACATGTAATAATTATCTAATCATGTAATAGTTCTACCGACTTATACTGCGAGCATTGCACATGCTTTTATATAAAAACTAACTGGCCAGGCAAAGGTTGTTATGCCATTTAAATAAAAAAAAAAATAGCGTCACTAAGTGGTATGAAAAATAGATGTTGGACGATTCTCAGACCTACTTAATATGCTCACAAAATTTCATGAGAATCGAGCCGTTTCGGAGGAGTACGGTAACTAACATTGAGAAATGGAAATTTCGTATATAGGATAAACAATTATTTTTACTAAGTTCGATACATCACGAAGTATTTAATAGGATTTAAGCTGTCATTTAAACACAGCATTATGAAAAACTTAAATACATAAGAAATTATTTTTATTTATCATCTTCATTACATCACTCCTTATTCTACAACAAGGTTATCAGTAAAAGTGCCTAAAGTTTATTTTTAACATTCACAATTTTTCAATCTAACTTTCGTCTGTAAAAATCAGCTAGGCGCTCAGTTTTAACTTTTAAACTCCGAAATAAAACTCGTTGGAAAGTTATCCACTAACTAAGTTAGCGTTAGTTAGCCTCCGCTTAGCTCTCTAATAAATTATTTAACTCAGTCCCCTATAACTACGGTAGGGTTACTGATTATTAGAGATGTTCCGACTTCTACATAGATAAATATAAAGCCAACTATTCGGTCACTTTTGTAATCTATGACTAGTCGTTTATTCGGCTTAAAGCACATGCATTTTTATAACAAATTCATAGAGGAAAAACTTAATTTCAAGTAAGTGCGGGAATGAAAATTACAATTTTTCTTTTTGGTTTTCAAATATGTTTTCGAGAGTTAGTCATTTTACGAGTGTATAAAGAACACAACACAGCCTACCAACCACAGCAACCACGTTGGGCTTGCCCTGCTAATAAACCAACTGGTCGGCTTCTTTACAAGATATAAATGGGGACATCTCTACTGATTATGCGTGCTAATTCAGAATACCGCGATTTGCAAATGACCTTTGCTTATTAAGTAGTGTAGATGGTGCATCCATAGTATATTGAGCACTAGTTAGTGAATATGCATAGGCGTATTTGGCACTTTGATAATGCTAGCTTGCATCATTAAGCTTCTCCCCATGATGGTGATCATGGGGAGATTCTTGATGGTGATTCTTCCTCTTCTTATGACCTTTGTAATTTCAAATCACGTGCCTTCTTTTATAAAGTGAAGTACAACTATTTGGTTTAACAAATATTTTTTTATAAAAATACTGTTTAATCTGCTAAAGAAATCATTCTACTTTTCACGCAAAAACTACTCAATGGATATTAGCAAAATTTTGATCACGGATAGTTATATAGTTTTAGTTCATAACCTAAATTAAAACATAGGATACAAATTTACACGCGGAAACCTTTTGAACGAAGTATTTAATAAGGTTAACAAGTAATTAACTTTTAAACCCCGTAATACCCGCCTTAACCACGGTAGTTGTTTACTAAAGGAAAATTGTTCCGAGAATTATGTACGACTAGCTGACCCGCGAAACTTCGCTTGCGTAACATAAGAGAGAATGGGTCATAATTCTTCCCGTTTTTGTAACATTGTTCGTTGCTACTCTGCTCCTATTGGTCGAAGCGTGATGATACATAGCCTTTAGCCTTCCTGAATAAATAGGCTATCCAACAGTAAAAATTCTTCAATTCGCACCAGTCGTTCCTGAGATTAGCGCGTTCAAACAAACATACTTTCAGCTTTATAATATTGGTATAGATGAAGCGAATTCTGAAAACACCGTGATAAAATATAGAGGCACTTGAAAGCCTTCATTTCGTTCTTCAAAGTTTGAAACATTAGCTGGTTTCAGTCCAATGCTCGAACATGAGTTTGCTCTTAACACTCAAATATAATTAGTTCTAGGTTTCGTAGAACTGTATGAAGTTATTAAATAAAACTTTAATACTAGAAATAAAACTTCACTTTCTTCGACGTTATTTTGAAATAACACGTGATCTTGGCAGCGTATTCAATGAATTCTATTATTCCCCAAAATTATGATTTTAGAAGAATTTAATGTTATCATCATCCATTTTAATGATATTTGTTACGAAACTCTGCCAGTAAAGCCTACATTTTATCACAATCTAATCACACACACACACACACACACACATCATATTGGATACGTTCTTCAAAATGGTCAGCTGTGTAGACCGTAATTTTAGCGCAATAGCCACGCCGCGGCATATCTTGTCCTGCCGACCAAGTCGACCTGAAAATCATTCTCTTGAGTCTTGGCAGCAGTAAAACTATTCAAATCGTTCAACTTATACCAACATTTTAATTTATTCCTGCTTTACTCAATCTTCTCTATACATAAAATCATACATACCTCCATATTAGAGATCACATGTGCCGATGTAACAAATGTGCAAGTCAGACCTCACACCTATTCATCTTGCGTGAACCACGCACACAGATACGCATTAGTATGTATAATTCTATCAATGGTAATTATGCTTACGGTAATTTTGAACCCATGTAATTACTTCTAATATGAACTGTGTTTCTAAACGAACAATATAAACCTGTGCGTCCTGTGACTATGTTATAAATTATAGATATTTGTGGTTATCATAACATTGATTTTCACCTTAAACTGCGTGTTGTAAATATTGAATAAACAGTTATTGTTTCACTTATTTCGAAAACTAAATACTATACAAAATTCCGTCTCTATACTATAAGAATGTATCTATACTCACTTTAATAGCTTACTACTAGATCAACAGAAAAATAAATTTTACCTGTACAAGATTTAAAATATTTCTTTAACTAAGTCAGATACCCTATTGTAAGGAAAGATGTTTAAATTTATACTAAAAGCTTGAGCCAGTTGGAAACATAAAGGATCCTTAATCCTAACTTTTGTCTAGCGCGAATTTATTACGAATTTCCAACAAAAGAAAGCTTAGCAAGTGAATGAAAACGGTACTCTGACCCGAAATAATTATTGTTGCATTTTAGTGAAGATTTTAAAGAAAAACACGAAAATAAAGGAGAAAGGAAATTGCCAAAAACACAATGAAAACACTTAACTCTTTGCTCATTATTTGAGCGATGATTGTTATCCCTGAAACAGTGGCTGCAAACCTTTTTTATAAGACCCCTGAAAATCAACATTGAACAAGGAAATCATATTGTCTCCCATTCAAAACCTCCTCCTTTTTTGAAGTCGGTACTTGACAAAGTCACATTTCCATTTGTACTTTTATAATGAAAATGTTCATCAAATTATAACAATAAATACATAGTGATCGTAAAATAACTTTAAACTTAATAAACATTAAAAATGTTACTTTTTTATACAAAAATGCAATTGAATTATGTCAGTGTCTTTTGACTGCACCGATACGAAATCGTTATGAGTAAAATGTTAGCACAAAATTCTAAGGTCATTGCAATCTTTGGTCGCAAAAGTGGTATTAAGTCACGTAGCACAATCCCGTTATATCATACAAAGGTTATATTTTACATATACGACTAACTATGAAGTACAAGTAATTTCACGCTTATATTTCTTCCATTCTAGGTTTTCTAGTAGTTCAAGTATGCTTTATAATTTTGCCAGCTCTTGTCATTTTCCTATCTTTCGAACTGTCAATACTACCATGTAACTTTTGACACAATTACAGGTATTTAAACTATTCTTAACGTAAATTACCAAGAAATCAGATACTAATTTACACTCTGTTGTCCATTAACTAGATATCTGCGTATATGAAATAATAATTAATTATTGTTTTCAGCACTTACATTAAAATCAGGCCATTCAGTATTTTACCAGAATAAATAAAATATATATTTTTTAAACTGGCTTTCTGACTTAAGTTTGAGAAACAATGCACCAAACAAAAGATACGCGTCGAACGTAATCAATTGTAATCTTTCAGTTCATGTAACAGTTTAATGAATCAGTGAAAAAGAACCAAATTAATTACACGTACAGCCTCACCTATATTCAATTTCTGATATAATCCATTGTAGGGTTGTCCGAGGGAGAATATTTTAATCAATATGTCGCGGGGGTAATTAATGACTGTAGGTCCATTTACCTTATTTACTATAAAGAGTAAATTGATTTTCGATACTGGACTTCTGAATTAAGTCTTATTATTTTTTTACAGAGACTTATAAGTTTCAATTATAGCTTCTTTTTACTGATGTGTACCACTATCTGTTTTAAAAATTATGTAAATCTCCGTTTTGTTTTTAGTCTGTTAATATTCAAACAGCTGACCCGAGTAAAATTAAAACTAGCATGGAAATAGTTAGACACAGGTCAAAAAATAACCTTAGTTTGAGGGAAATAAGTGTTTGCAGCTAATCGTAATAATGAATGTCTTTTTGTTTCAGTTGAATACTTACGACGAATAGCTGACGTCACTAGATTCCCGCATGTCTTCAACATCCGCACGCATGCTTCGAGACCGCGTGGTGAACACATGCATCTGTTGTGGTTCCCACGGAATGCACTCTTGGCACGAGATGCAAGTCCATGTACTAACGGTAAGGAAACTCTTTGTATTTCTAAAGAACTACCTACACTATTTTTAAGAGTTCCCAAATATCGAAAGCTATTAGTTATTAGTGGGTTTTATGTATGAGTTGTCCTTTAATATTTTTGATCTCCTAAAGGTACCTACCTATACAAGTCTATAAAATAAATGAAACCATTTCGTTCATAATGAAGTCATGTTATATATAATCAATAATAATTACCATAAAAAATCATAATTTGAATCAATTAAAAGGGCGTAAAAATGTTACGAGTCAGCCCTAATTTATTCCACCTGGGAGTCGATTACACTCGATAGCCAGGGGCGGCACAAATTAAAAATGTTTGCGCATTTTGTAAATCAAATCAATTTTCACACTTAATAAACTGACAGGTAAAAATACAAAAGAAAGATTCTTGAAGCACACTGACCTATAAGAAAGTTATTCCTTTCAATAAAAATAGGTCACAATTATTTGGCACATTTTAAGTTTATTTTCACTGAACTTTTTAAAGCCCTTACGAAAATCATCGTAGCAATTAAGGTTAATTATTACACGAGGTTATGCCCCGTTTACGGGATAACTCAATTATGATACTTGAATTATGAAAATTTTAACAACTTGCCCGAAAGATTCTCCTCCGCAACATGAATTTATTATCATTCCGTAAGTGACAACTCAATCTGTATTCATGAATATCGAAATATCCATTCGAATACCAATTACAACAAAATGAAACACACAAAAAAGATAAAGTGCTTTTTATTCAATACAGAATTTATACATACTCCGCCGAATACAAAAACATCAACAATTACTGAAGAAATTAAATCACAAGGTACCTATGAGCATAGACTAGCCTACAGCGATAAAGCCATAACAGTAGGTACGTAATTGACGTAAGTGACAACTTAGGCAGTGAAGTGTGCGATCGAAATTAAAAAAAAATCTAATAGAATATTTATAACAATATCAGTCCTTACTTAATACCTAAAAGGGTCCTAAGGAAGATTAAACTTGGACTATTATCGCGATCTATTTGATGTCTAACAAATAAATAGGGTAACTTAAGTTAGGCGGTCGGCAAGCCGGCGACGCGGATGTCGCGTCGACAGCTCGCCCGCAGCCCGCATTCTTCAAAGTTCAAATCAATTAAGGACGTTGCACGCGGACGACAATTGACTAAGTGACACTGCGGGATTAGCGTGAGATGGCTTTTTCAACTTTCATACAAAGTTTAAGAATTCACAACATCTAAAAGTAATTATAATCTCGTCGAGTAACTACTTAATAAATATGTACGTACATTATTCTTAGCTTATCGCTTTGGTATTGATGTCTAATCTTATCATGTTAAATGAAATTCAAAAGATAATCTTAGTCTTACGATTAATCTCGAGCCATATATTTACAATAATGGCTTGTTAATTCACTTTACAAGTGCGTTTACAAATAAATAATGTGGTATAAATTAATATTTGAAAAGAAAAAGATGGAAATTTTAGATTTCATTCAACATTTCTATTTATACATCATTAGACTTCTAAACTGCAAAGTAAAGTACAATACAACTACTTACATAAACATTGCCACTCAGATTGACTTGTATTTGGTATGAAACATTATCTTACGTGTTGTAAAACGTCGATTGTGAAGAAGAAAATTTTTCTCTACCCTTTCCTTTCAACGTCAAGTACTAGAAAAGGATAGAAGCATGACGTTTTAATTTCGTTCGAACTTTAAATGTTGATACCAAATGACAATATTCCACACCAAACACAAGCCAGTAACATCACCCGCTCACATAAATTGAAAACATGTCCGAGCAGCATCTAAATATTGTTGAAGAAGTGTTGCGACAAATCGTTGCGTTTAGTCGTCGGCGTGCAACCGTCCTTGTGTTGTTACTTGACTAAACAGCGTTGCCTGCACTATGCACGTTGCCGTTAACGCTCAGTGGAATGGTGTTGAACTCGTCATCAATGTCATCGGTTTTTCTGTGGACAAGGGCATAAAAATTTAGCATATGATAGAGACAATTACTGTCTAGCAGGACAATAATATACAATGTGACGTCGGTAGAAGAACAAGAGTTTATTTCTGGTAGTAAGAGAGTTTCGAGCCGAATTTATTAATAAAGCTTTCTAAAAACTATCTAATCCAGTCTGATCATGTGAAAATTGATTTTGAGGCATATTTGACTACTTTAAACGCAAAATGAACAGCACGAAAAAGCAAAAACTCTTCAGTCTTCACTTGACAAAAAAAATAGTTTATTTGTTTAATAAACCATAAAATGACTTATTAGTAACGCATATAATCGCATCAAACCCCACTGTGAATAATAAAGTTTAGTATCATTCGTAACCAACTCGACTGAATCAAATTTAAAATTAATATCACATCCATTTCGTAAAAGAAAATCAAAACCCAATAGTCGAACACTAGTCGACAAGCAATCACGTAAAAAACACTTAAAAACTTTATGCAAATATCATATTCGTTCGTTCACATCGAAAACCAAATATTAATTAAATGTGTTTTAAAATGCTTTTAAAACACATTTAATTAATATAAAGCCTTGTATACACGCCTTTGACTGCCATTTCGTTTGTAATGGGAAATTCCTATCGGAAAATCTGATGTATTTTCAGCCCTTTTTGAGTAGAGAATTTTATTTCCAACACAAAAATAAATAATGTGCATTGAATGTGAACTATGTAGACTATGCTTCAAAAGTTATGTTTGGAAATATTGAAGCGTAAAATGTAAAGCATTTTGAATGGGAATTTTAGGCATATGGTCTAACAACAGAAAAGGCTTGAATGATCGTGTTACTTATGGCACATTTAATTAATTTAGTACTGCAAAAATGGCGTCAAAACCTTATTAAAAATGTATAGGTACCTACACTTTTTGCAAAGTCTAGGTTTTGAGCTATATAGCTTCGTTCAATAAATATAATTTGTTCGAAAGGTAAGGTAAAAAAGGTATCATAACTTTCATCGTTAATTTAATTAATAAAGTTAATTTAATTTAATTTTCATCGTTTTTAAAACCCGTTTACTACTTGGGTTAATAGATATTAAGATCAAAATCGCAGTCAGAAGTATATCCATTTGTATAAAATGTGATTAAGCGTAATCACTTCTCATGCAAGATAACGCCTCCACATTTTCAGAAAACATTAGTGATTATGTCCAACAAAATGTTGAGCAAAACATTCAATTCATTAACTAATTAATGCCTTAATGAAATGTAAATGCGTTATCTTTGAACAAGAGTCTTTCAGAAGGGTTAAAACATATCTAAGATACCCTTATAAGATGGGATCGCTAAAAGAACTTTTTGAATAGACTTCACTCAAGCTAAGATACTTGTTTCCAACTTTTTAGGGTTAAATAAGTCTTAAATAAAATAAAAAACCTTTTGTTCTCGGAATTTAAGAGAAAATAAGGAAAGTAGAAAGTATTTTGTGATTGTTTTAGTTTTCCTTTGTATTTGAGTTTTGTTTAAAAAAACATTTCGTCATAAAGTAAAAACTGCTTTTATAGTCACTCTAGCGCTCTTTTAAGTTAACCTCTTTAACACCAACTTTTTAGGCAACTATAGTTTTTCAGCAGCTCTGAAACATTATCATTCGCTTTAAATTACACTACGGGAGCGTAATTTTTTACTTTCTTCAAGCAGCCATAGACTTATCCTTAATGTCATGATATCAGACCGTAACCCATATCCAAATGTTTGGCTTCATCACATGAAATTGTTGGTGCAAAAAAAATGGCTGATAGAGGGATACTTCATTTAGAGCAACAAGTAAGGAACGTGTGGTCTTAAATGCTATTCGCACACAATCTATTTTACACGTGGTATAGTGTCTATGTATAATCAGCTGCAGTCACTTGAAAATTCTCTACTAAGGCCATAAATCACGATTTTGATTTCTGTAGGTAAGTCAGGCCTAACAACTATATTTGGAATTCCATAGCGTCAACATACATTTAACTTTATAATAATAGCTTTTAAGTTATAATATTGCTAACTTCTGACCTATACATACCCAAGTACTACAATGAGTGGAAGTGTGTCCGTGATTTGCGTGTTTTAGTTACAGGAAGTCCTAGGCAGTACTGTGTGAATGTTAAATAGTTTGGACGTTTGTTAAACGGGACTGGTTCCGGTGAAGTCGGGCAAAAACTAAAGGTATATTGTTATAATATCGAATACTCATTCATCAAGTCATGATTGACGAAAGGTCATTAACGTAATCAAGATCGTTTAAAAGATACTCCCGAGAGAGATTCGAAAACGCGTGACATCATTAACCAATACCAAAAACAAATAAAATTAACGCCAAAGCCACTTTAAAGAATTCCATATCATGTAAAATAAACTATTAATACAGTTAAAAATATAATCCACTAGCTGACCCGCGCAACTTCGCTTGCGTCACATAAGAGAATCGGTCCAAATTTTCCCCGTTTTTGTAACATTTTCTACTGGTACTCTGCTCCTATTGATTCCGTGATAATATATAGCCTATAGCCTTCCTCGATAAATGGGCTATCTAACATTGAAATAATTTTTCAGTAGTTCCTGAGATTAGCGCGTTCAAACAAACAAACAAACAAACAAACAATCAAACAAACAAACTCTTCAGAAAAGACTACTCTCGGAATGAAAAATAAGTATCTTGAATTTATCACACCAGCCAAGTGCAAATTGAAGCTTGCTTCTTTTAACTTAAATCTATAAAACTCTTCCGTTACTGAGTGACTGGCTGACTGATGAACAACATACAGCCGAAGATACTAACCGTAGAAAGTTGGTATGAAGATTATTTAGGAAGTGTTATGAGAGGATTTTTGGAAATTCCCCCCGAAAGGGGTAAAATTCCGGGCGAAAAGCTTTAAGCTAGTAACCTATATTTATTGCTAATTCAGTCAAAACATTGTCCATTATATACGTCAACAATAAAGGATATATTGACCTACTAAACTCTATAATACTGGTTAGAAATCGTAGCCTCAGGACCTCCCATATAAATAACAAAGACTTTTATTATATCCCGCACAGGAAAAGATAAGGAAAGATAATATTACTTTTCCTTAACGATGTCTACACGTGGCTTAGAGGAATACAAAGTATTTGTTGGAACAGCAGTTTGGCTTGGTTACGGAACTGTTTCTGTTAAATTAGTGGCTAATTTTGGGTCCTAAAAGGTTTAAGACACTATTAATATGGCTAGGAACTAGGAATCAGGAAGAAAACTTACTTAAGTTAAATTATTTAAATGTGTTTATATAACCTTTAAGTTTTCGCGTTATTATAAAATGAAATACGTTAATCACCTGCGCCGAATCATGAAGTATTTCAATCTAAATATATTGTGTAAGCTAAGAAATAACACTGCCATTGGAATCTTATTTCAAGCAGTCATAGGCATCTCAATAATTTTACGATGGCGAGCCGTAACCCATAAATAATTAAATGTGTATACATGTTCTAAGATTGGGGAAAAATAGCAATTACAAAAAACATACCATGACATACCGCTGTAAATGAACTTCGACTTGAAAAGGCTAAGCCTACCTAGATTACCTAAAAGTCCTAATGAACGTCACAAAACCTAGACTAAGGCCTAACATATCACTGTACATTACCGTGAACGTTACTCATCTACTTAATATTTATGAACAAGTTCACTCAAAACTGCTGACCGAGTAATTTCTGTACTTTACTTAATGACTCGTAAAAATGTTGTTTAGAAAGATAGATGATGGTTCTGCTTAATTTTTTGAGATAACGGTCAGAGGTTTTTGACACTCGACTTCATTTATTCAAGGCCGAACTTTATACATCCGTACCAACATTATAAACACCAAATGTCATGGCTATCGTTGGATCCCTGATTTAGTCTTTTTTAACTCATTACGGTCGGCAAAGACCTCCTCCCGAAAGATTGAGGAATTAAGCCTTAAGTCCACCACACTGGCCAAGTACGGGTTAGGGACTTTGCTCTCAAGAAATGCGTTAGAACAATTTTAAAAGGTAAACGGCGTTCAAGGTTTTATCACGACGTTAACTTCATTATTGTTATTGCAAAATTATAATTTATTGTTGTTTGGATGAAAGTTTTAAAATCCACTTATACAAAAGATACAATGGGCAGTTTAAGCGTCTGATAGCATATTAGCAGAGATTGCAGTTACTTGAATGACTTGCGGTGACTTTAGCCCAATGAGACAACATAAAAAGACGACTGACTGAAGATCATGTAATTACAGCACGTAAATGGCTACCTAGCAATGCAATTCGTATGATTTTTTATATTAAAAAATACGTATATACTTGATTCTAATGTGGTACAATTTATATGTATCTTACATGAATGAATAGCTCGCTTGTCTACAATCTTCAAAATACTCAATACAATGATATCAAAAACTTAACTTTACGCACATTATTCTTCAGCCGATTTCTTTTCCTCTACTTTTTTCTTAGAGTCATCAATTCTGTTCAGAAAAAAGGTATTAGTCTCCATAATCTTGTAACATCTACTTGAAGGTAAAAATCGTTTCTTTCAATACGTCTATTGGAAATAAAACACTCTCTCTCTCCCTTTCTCTTCTTCTATATTGTTAACTTGGGCACTAAGGTCCTTACAAGATCATAGCTGAGCCACATGGTGCAAGGTAATATATTTCATATTTGGTCACATCGGTGCGGCTGCATCGGTCAGTTACAAGTACTTTGAAACCAGCCAACTGCGCAGATTGTTTATAGGTGCCAAGAGCACAGCGAGGTTTACATACTCTTCGAGGTACGGACTTCGTTCAGACGTACATATTATATATAAATTTACCCTTTTTTATTCTGGCTTAGAATAAAGCTCGAACTAAGTTTTGTCATGTAAGCTGGGTAAGTCAAATAAAGCCTTTTTCCTAGTTCTTAAATTTCCTAAAAGGCCTATTTTTTAAATTTCCCGCTTCTTGGTTTCGAATAGCCGCCAGTGTAATAGGAAATAGGACTTACAGGACCTTACTTGGGTTACCCACCTTACTTCTTTTTACTATTTATAATTCTCCTATCCCGTTATTTAGAAGTGCATATAGGAATTGCAATTAGTTCCTAGATAGTTTGAAAACAGACCATCACGCGGGTCCACAAATTAATCCTAATTTGTAGTTATTGAACAAAAATAATTTATAAAAAATCCAACAAAGTAAAGAACTAACACAGGTGGTGGAGTTGTACAATCAGAAGAACCAGAGGCTGTCGGTGATTCCTCTATTTTTTTCTCTTCTTCATTGGCAAAGAAATGATCCTGAATTCGTTCTTGGCTGTAAGTAAATTGAGAGAAAAGCTTTCGTGGTATTAGCAACGTAACTCTTTTCTATACTTCTATTATTATAAATGCTTATGTTTGTCTGTCTGTCTGTTGAGCTTTCATAGCTTAACTGCTAAACCAATTATGATAAAATTGAACATGGATGCAGTTACAAAACCCAGGCTAGTTTATACATTTAAAGTTATCGCTAAATCTTTTTTATTTTTGCTAACTCACAAAGCACTTGAAACGAAAATATCTTACCAACATACACATTTTACAAAACTGACTTTTTAAGGGTTGCAGTTTAAACATCATGTTACATCCGTTTTTTAGTTGCGTTATCTACTTTTCTCTAACAAAACAAACAACAAACCACTGTCATGTCGCAGCTCAACGTTTAACAAATCAGCGCTAATGGGTTCACTTCCCGTGTCGTGCACGCTAACTGCCGGCTGTGTGTGACAGCGCTGCATCACGGTAATAGGACGGGCTTGTTTACTGCGTGGTCTAGGGTTCAATTAGAGTAAGTGATAGTTGAAATTACCGTGTACCGTGTACGGCCAGAAATATTTTGAATTTATAGCGACCATTTTTGAGATGTAAATAGAGATTATTTAAGTAGGCATATAAGTTTCAAAATCATAAGTACAATCAATACAACAAAATGTACGTCACCTGCTTAAAATTTTCGAAAATGTATGTTTTATGGCTATATTTTTTTAAATATAATTAATAATATGAGATTTAAGAAACAAATATTGACGAATTAACTTTTCTTATTTTCTGTTTGTTGGTCACGCCCAACACCCAATAATTTAACAGCGATTGAGACATAAAATACGTCTGTGAATTTAAGTATTTTTCTCCCACCTACGCCCAAAAAGAGACTCGACCAATTATGGTAATTAGTTAAAAAAATCCGTGACTATAACAATTACTGTACAAATTAACCCAGATACCTGCTGTTAACATAATTGTACAACTAATTATCTACATACACCCGATGTCCTCTGCTATTTTTGTCTGTCTAGAACTAATGTAATATTATTATGAATACTCGTATTATGACAGTAGGTTTAAAATAATGACCTAAAGTACAATTACACCACTACTATAAGACATTACCTCCAAACTAATCGTTAACTAGAAAAGACTATGAAAACTTATTCATGGTCAATTTATTAAAGCCGAACTTCTATGGTCAGAAAACTTAAACACAATGTATAGGAAATAGATTGTCTGCAATAAGTTAAAGGAATTTTTATCACCAAATATTGTATTTATATGACTTATAAAACTAAGACATATTTTTTTACCAATCTATTCATGTTTTTAATTTTGTTTCAGACATTTAAATACCTATTGAGACAACAAAATCAACAAAGATCATGAATACATCAAAAAGGAATTAAAAGTGGTAAATGCGATAAGAATTCTTGACCTATATTTTAAATACATTTTGAAAGATGTGATAAAAAGTCACAGTAGACACTTACCGTTTCCGATACTTGTATATGATGAGTACGATGAACGCGTTCCCGATGAAAAGCGCCGCTATTAGCAGCGACGGGATCACGATGTCTGTGGACAAAATGATACATTTAATATTTGATGATGGAATAAAGTGATACATTTAAAGTTTGATGATGGGACAAAGAGATACGCTTAAAGTTTGAAATGAAATGAAAATAGTCTTTTTTGTACTGAATAAATAAATAAAATAAACAAGATACAAGAAAAAGAACAGACTTGGATAAAAATAAAAACAAAATAAAATTAGAATGGTAGTACAAATGGCGGCCTTATCGCACAGTGGCAATCTTTTCCAGGCAAACATTGGATGGAGAGATTAGTTTGATGATGGAATAAAGTGATACGTTCGAAGTTTGGTGATGGGAGATTATTCAATAAACGGTTGATGATGGAAAAAATACACAAATATTTATGTCGTTGGTTTTAGGGGCAGTTAATTAGGTGTATTAAACTGGCTGGTTATATCGCGTAAAGACCACTTGGACCTAATACGATACTAATATAATTTTTAAGTACTTTACTAATATAAGTTTTAAGTTCACAATCATTTTATCAAAGTCTGTATTTTTATAATATCAACGATCCATATTCCCAAAACAACTGTATTAAGTGTAGAACAAAATTTGATAAAATCTTTTGTGTAGAGATCCAAAACACAACTTTCTTATCATTTCTTTAAGAGACTCTAAATATTAAATAGTATCACGGAAATAAATAGCTTGTAGCAGACTAAATTTAAACGAGCGTAAGATCATAAAACTCCCAAAACAGGAAAAGTCAGCATCTAACACGTTATTAAAATTCTTTAACATCCCTTCCTTTCTAAAATAAAGGAGAACGGGATTAAAATACAACAGACATCAAAGAACAAGAATACAAATCGATAGACAAACCATTAGGCGTCCACATTTTCCTTTTACATTCACTTCACATCTCGTCAAAATGAAAATTTACGATATTTTTATCAAATTCCCTCGCGTCAACTCGTTTACAATTTAACACAGCCAGTGCGCTAAATTTGCTAATAAATTCGATACATAATAGAATTCACATATATTTAAAATCACGCCTTTTTCCCATAGGGGTAGGTAGAGACCAAAGAACAACGCTTGGTATGAATGATCCTTATAAACTTCCCTTGCCTCATTCACGTCCATATTGTTATATACTAGTGTATCTTGTCTTATGGAATGGAATAATTGATTTTGCCTTAAATGGTTATTTATTTTGAAGAAATTTACTAATAATATTGGTATTTTAATTATATTAAAACTAAGCTTTAATTAATTACGTACGGATATTCACGTGATTAGACCATGTCCGATCAAAGCGCATCAATTTGATTGGTATCGAAGATTAGCTAGTTTAATGCTCATTGATTAATTATTGCTATAGTAATTTTACTATTAACAGTATGTAGGTACGGTATCAGAAGATGAAAAAAACAGACTTTTCGATTACTTGTTTTAAGTTTGAATATAGGAACTCCCTTCATTTATAGACTGATGGTAACGTCAGAAACTTTAATCATTTCAAAAACTCTAAATCGAGTTCATAAAGTTTCAAACTTTAACTCAATATATCACACAAACTAACACAGTGCGGAAGGCCGACAATTGTTTATTTTCTGATAGATTTTCAAGTTAAAGTTGAATCATTAATCTATTGAGGGAACATGGTTAACCTCTCTGAAGTTCGGAGTTTGATTCCAGGAAAGTTTCAATAGGTCAACTTATCAATATCAGCCGGGACGAGCTATGTACTGCAGTAACGGACCGGTGTCCGGAATTCTCTCAAACTTTACACTTTGCCGACAGCGTCCAATTTTCGTGTCGACATAGTAAATGTACTCATTTTTGTTTGATACAGATTTATATAGGTAACTATCTGAGAAGATATGGATTCACGTCTTCAACAAGATAAGTCACTAGCTATATGAATGGTTGGTAGAAATAAGGTTTAAATCCTCCCTGTGAGTTTAACATAAACTTCCGTTAATAGAAACGAATCGTTTATTAACGAACAACTACCGACAACCGAATAGCTATCGATAAATGTAGCACAAAATCTGATCAGCGCCTGTAGCGGGCTCCGTAGGAACTATTTTGGCAGTACATTTTAAATGTCAAACTTTCGATAATCAACAGTACCGACTGTATAGAATTGCGTTACCGTAAATTTAATATATTAATCGCATAACCTTTTACAGCAGAGTAAGAGGTCCGTATGTATTTCAAACTCCATATTTAACCAACAGATTACGTGCACTTCATTAAGAAGTAATCCTAGCACGGTAATTACTACATGTTTCACTGCAGCCTCGAGACAATCTCGGCGAGATAATTTGTACTACACCACTACAACTGCAGTGGAGTGCGGTCTAGCCTTGTTTTTACTGCTACCACGAGTTTCACACTTCTTGTTACAGCTTAGTTTTAGTTTGATATTACTTGTTTTGTTGGAAACTGTGTTGTACTGGTGATACAAACATAGTAGTGTTATGATACAGATAGTTAAGGTACATTAGAATCTGCTAAGTTTTTATACTAAGATATACAAATTTGCGGCGATTTGATCAGCATAAGAACGGAAAAAGGGGTCAGAGCCCATTCGTCCCCTAAGATTCGCACCCTGTGCCCACTCGTCCCCTGGAACTTTTGAGGGGCCCATTCGTCACCTGAAGAATATTTATTTTTATTCATTCTTCTTATATAAGTACATGTATATGTGTAACTTAAATCTAATAAATTGTAACTAGTAGTAAGTAACCTACATAAAAATTGGCTAAAATCACCGTATTTTTTGTATATTTACCAACTACATGCAAAATCATAATAACTTAAATCTAACAAACTATAACTACAATAACAAAAAATTACTAAAATCACAATAATTATTGAAGATTAAACAAATCAACATTATTTTAGTACAAAACTAATCTTATATTTGTTTTTTCATTTTAAATTAATAATATATGCATAGCTTTTCCATGCAGTGGCCTAGTGAAATCAGATTTTCAAAAAATTGGCTAATTATGCGATTTATTCTCGCTTCATTTTCAATCGATTCAGGATTCATCATAGCTCTTTCTTCAATGATCTGTTATGATTTATTAAATTAATTCCGTTAATAAACTGTTCACAAGTGTATTATGTTAACCGTTTCTTATGTAAAATATAGCTAATTTTATCTCAGGGGACCAATAGGCACCTGAATAGGTGCCGAATCTTTAACTTATATTGTATATATATTGGAGGGGACGAATGGGTACCTTAAAAATAATATTTTTTATTAAAATATTAATTGGTCCCCTACCAGGAGACCAATGGGCACCTATGTAGGGGCCGAATCTACAACTTTCATACTAGGGGACGAATTTTAGGGGACGAATGGGCTCTGACCCGGAAAAAGGAAGTAAAAAAGTTTGAATAAATTATTTTTTCTTAATGACTATTCATGAACATATTTTGTATTTTCTATTGGTTTTAACTGTATGTATAAAAGTGCCTACTCATTTAAAACATAACGTGCCATGTAAGAACGTTATATATATACCATTTAAACGTACATAAAAAATTGGTAAAGCATGTTATGTCAGAAGTATATTGTACGATACGATAATTCATCGGTAAAATATAAAAAAGATAGACTTAATTTCCTTGATAACTAAACTATGAAAAGTAAATTGCATAGGGAAAAGACTTAGGCTACTTTCGGAAGTTGTAATAATGCTTAGAAGACTACTCCGCAAAACTTGTTCATATTTCATCTACAAATTCTTCAGTGGTGAAACTTATCTCGTTATTATTTGATGTATGCAAGCTTGCAGCTAATAAAACCACTATCTTCTACACCAAAGCGCGGATAGTTTATGTAGTTAACGTTCAACAAGTGGGTGCAACTACTTATAAAATTATATGTAGTTTTACACGAGAAATTTTATTACTTGAAGGGAACATAAAGGAAAAGTTTATGAAAATTTCAGGGTATTTTCAATCTGCGGGAAACTTTTGGAGAAATCAGAAGCGCAGATTTTTTTGGGTTTAAAAACCAAAAGGGAGATCATTTACCATTATCTTCAACCGAGTAAGCTATATGTTGCATAGAAAGTCATCAGCGTCCCTAACGCATTTAGGATGAACTATTTTTGCAAGTACTTTTTTGTTTGGGTTAAACATACATTTTAAAGAAAACTTTGATTTATTAAAATCTGGACCCTGTCCAAAATTATGATAATATATGTTCAGGCAGCACGCGCGTAAGTGATGCGCCTGAACATACATATATTTTTTTACTCAACTGAATTCGCAAAAGTCGAAAAATATAAAATATTATAAAAAAATAAGATTACCATTATTCCTTATTGTACCGAACATTACTCAGAAACATAACAAAAGAAGGAATCTCTAGAGAAACCATCAATTTTATATTTTTTCTAGTGTTTAACAAAAAATTGTGACGTTTTCAGAATAAATGTTCTTTAGCGAAATCTTTATATCCAGTAACGTACCGGGAGTCAGAAGAGCCTATTAATCATGCCTCCCGCTGTTGCCAAAGCCCCTAGCAGGTTTCAGTCTAGATCTTAATAATACTTTTATGTCTAGACGTAAAAATAGGCTAGGTCTTCAACATATTGAAAAATATTTAAAGAAAATGTATAATATTGAAAAATATTTAAAGAAAATATATAATATAAAAGCTATTATATTAGAAATAGTTTACGCCTCTTACAGGCCCTTCTAATGTTTCGTTTCCAAACTGAAACCTAAATTTCATTTACTAATTTATGTGCATTGCCCGAACAAACAGACAAACACAAACAACGCTGACTGAGGGTAAGTAATTAATTCGATTTCAACACCCAAACCGATTTGGACAGTGATGTTATCAAACAAGTAGAACTCGAGTAATAATAGCCATTGCACAAGAATTTCATTTATTAGATTAACAAATTACAGTAAAGAATGAAAGGACATAATAACATAATCATAGGATTGGGATAGCTGACAAGAGCTTTGTATAAACTTCTGATTTCTTCACAAGTGATCTAAGGTTCAAATCCAATATAACATATCTATGATTTTTAGAAGAAAATTCAACAGATTTTTAGGGGAAGGCTAGATTTTCTAGCGTAATACAAAGTCCCCAACCTGCACTTGTCTAGCATGATGGACCAAAATAAAACCTCCATAATGAGAGACCCTTGCCCAACAGTGGGAAAATAATGGGATAATTTAAGAAAAAGAAAAGAAGACCTTCGAAAAACACAGTTTTCATGTACAAAAATAGTTATTATTTAGTATTTTCAATATAAACACTCGAATATTTTGTACAACATAATAAACTATTATAATTCTCTAACAATAAGAAGATTCTTGGCCAAAATTCTCAGGAATAAGCCAAGTTATCTTTGGTAATGAAGCTGTACTCTGAATGTGGAATAGCTGGCGGCTACACTTGATTGGAGGGGTATACAACAAACTTCGCTACACCACCGTTCTGTGCTGTTATTTCTACTAACTACTGGCTATTCACGGAAATTAACGAAATGTGGGTGTTTTTGATGTAAGTAAAGTCAATTTAAGGTTTTTAATTATAGATGTTGGAGATTTTTGATGTTTGACTTTCGATTATTAGTGATTACACTTTTGTGTTGCTTATGAATGATTATAGGTATAATTTTTCTTCGAAGGTTATGAATAGTGGTACTTTAGAAGTAGGTAAATATATCTGTTCATATTTCAAATACATATTTATTGGAGTCAAGGGCGTTTGGTGTGAAATTGTACCCATTTTCTTAAGATTCTCTCGTAATGCAGTACAGTGTAAGTCACCCACTAATCTCCATAAATATATCTTGTATATAGTAAAACCGTCGAACTATTATTCTTATTTATCCTACAAAACGCAACTCAGTAAAATCAAATTCATAAAACAATTTTCAACGGTTAACAACAGCTTTATCCACGAATTAGCATCACAAAATCTTAATAAACGCCAATCCACAATCCCTTTACACAGAGATATAAAACGACAGTTATTCACAGATAGGCGCGTCTCAGCCAATTGTTAAGTTTCACAAAGTTCCAATGAGATACAATTATTAAGTTTCCCTACATTTTGCGTAAGATCTCCAATTTGCATAAATACGACCATTGTCACTGGTAGATAAATGTATTTGAAGATATTGTTGAGTCTACGTCTGTTTAAATCGAAACTTCGTTACCGTACAATACAAGAAACAATTTTGTTTTATCAAGAAACAAATAATTGGGGTTGTGAAAGTTCCTTATTAAATTATTGTGAAACGAATCTTATTTGGAAGTTTAAAAATTGTTTGTCATCAGTATCCTTTCAAGAAAGTTGAATTTGCAAAGTTAATCAGGATTTTTTGTTTTTGTTTTGGTTTGTTAAAAATAGATACGATGACTTTTTGCTTCTGTGATCTTCCTGCTAATATTTTTAGCTTAAATTTTATATCATAATTTGAATTTATAAGAACCTATTGCAGTTTTGACTCCCACGTAATACGCATTTTAGCTGCGACGAAATATGTTCCATCGATACGAATATCTCTCTATCTGACGTCACCTGAATTATCTGCAATAATTACACTCCTGAAAATACATACAATACTGCAGTACCTACACAGGCCAGAGAAGTGTGTTAGTTTCGACAATACATTTGTATTGCCAATTCACTTGATCGATTTCACCACTACTTCTTCACAAAACGAACTATAAAACCAGTTTTCTAGACACTAAGCTGACTTTAATACCACGGCTTGATTGTAGAACTAAGTACGAAGCCAGAGCGAGTTGAAAAGAAGATCCTTTGCTCAGTAAAGCCGATTAAGGTGTAAATTAGTTTTCAAGTTCTTGAGCACATGGCACAGTCGGAGACGTATAGTTGAAAGTTGGTAGTTAAAATGGATTAAACATTTGAACAAATGTAAGATGTTGAAGGAACGTATTTTGAAGAAAAAGAGTTCTTTGTTCTATTTATTGAAGGAGTGGGTAAGTATGATAGTTATATTATTTAAGGGTGAATAAAGTTCGACGTATTGCTATCAGAATGATGAACAGTTAGTTTTTTCCTTTCTCAAAATAATATCTAATCATGGGAGTAAGATTCCGTTACACTGACATATCCGTCCCAAATCAAAATTCTTAAAGAAATTAAGGCAATCTTAATTCGTTCGTGTACAGTATCGTGAAGTATTTTTATTGCAGCACTTGGTCTACCATGTCAAGTATTATAACAGCTACCTGAAGCAGCAAGCGACCGAGGGGACTGGAAGTCTAGGGGAGAGGCCTTTACTCAGCAGTGGGACACAAAAATAGAATAGATAAAAAAAAATAAAAAAAACAGCTACTTACCAACAATCATGTTGGGTTCGTCGTGAGGCGGAATTTTTAAATCGATCCCACTACCTTGCCGGGTTGAATTGGATGAGACGGTCGAGTCAACCGTCTCCTCTGTGGACAAAAAAACAACATTATATATTAACTTTATAGAATAGTTCATACATAATACCACGCCATTAATAGCCGAAAATATGTTCAGAAGTGTAATACGCCTGAGTTTCCCCATTAACAATAAGTCCCATGTAATAGTGGGCGAGCTTATAGCCATAAAGGATAGGAAGCGATACGAAATTTAAAATATTCTAATCATAAAGACATCGTAAAAGAAACTGATTAACTGAGGATATCCACATCACTCCACTTCTAGTGCCAACAGATCCATAGGATCTGATTTTCAAATACAACTAATATTATTGGTGTGATGCACATAGTTGTTTGGGGTCTTGCTGCACTTTGTGGCTGTGGTATAAATACATGGCTGTTGAAATGTCTATGTAATATACTAAACGCACGTATTTCTTTATCATAATCAATATCTATTTCAGGACCATTCATTTTGTAAATAAATATTTATTTCCTTTTGACAGAATATAATGCCATTGCCCATACCATAGAGCATAGAATTCTTAATCATAGAGAACTATTGTTTATGTAAATTTTGCTGAAGAAAATACTACCATAAAACGATTAAATAAGTAAACTTCTACATCTAAATATATTATGTATTCAATTAATAAGACGCAGTTTTGTCTGATTTACGATTTAGATTTCAACACACCTTAATAAGGGAAAGGAGATTTTAAAAAGTAAATGCTTTTGGTTTGAATTTGTAGTTGTAGAAAGAAATAATGTACGAGTTATTAGTAATGAACTAGACGTTCATGAAATTGGTAAAAATCTTTTAGAAGTAAAATACTTTCAAGAAATTATAAAATATCTACAAACTTACTCTTTAAATGCAGCTTCATATAAGTTAGCAATCCTAACATTTACTACCAGTAGTTTATTTCCTTATTTATTGAACTAATTAGCTCTATTTTCCTTATACACGCGTCTGAGTAAAGTAAATGTTATATAACAGTAATAACTATGAGTACTGTTATCGGTGCCTTTGTTTCATGACTTGGACTGAAAATGTCACGAGGTATAACATGAAAGCATGTAGGAATATATTTTTAAATTAATACGATTTCTTTTTCGTAAAAGGAAGTTCATACTTGCTTAGTTTCGCCGCTAGTAAGTTAGTAACCTCATATTATTAGACTTCGCAACATACGTTATAATTCATTCATACATGTACGTTCTCATCAACGTATCGTCGATGGCGAATCCATGGTTTATTTTCTGGTGTGTGGCTGTATGTGACTGGCAAATTTTAACTTTGTGCTAAATGTCCGGTCACAGATTACGTTTTCCACCTGATCATCTATACCATACGTTCCCAAAGTGGGCGATACCGCCCCTTAGTGAAGCTTTTCGTGAGAGGCGCTAGTGAGTCCGAAAACAAATGATAAAAAATATAACAATGGCGAATGGCTGAATTTGTTTTTTCTCGAATAGGGGGTGGTAGTCCCAAAAGGTTGGGAACCCATGATCTCCCTATACTATACTATAATTAATACAAGTACATATATACGTATTATGTCCTCAGCGTATAAAATCACGCTACTAGAACTCTCTTTACGCAGGCTGAGAACAAACGAACCGCAAGTCGTGTGTACAAGGCACCTTATTAATAAAACATTGCGCAATAAGGTTGCGATATTTTATAAGTAGGACTTTGACATCGATATATTAGTTTAGTAGTTGGTTTTGTTCTAGAATTTGTTGTGGTTTTCGTATACTGTTACGTGGATTGATGAAATAAGTTCTTTATGTGTATTTATTAAATTTATTTAATCTTATTATCATCTTTATTTTGCAAAGATAAACTGTTGAGTGGCTGAAATTCGTGTCTTATAATCTTTGTGATAACACAGTAGTAATTTGACATAGGTAGCTACTATCTAGAATTAAATGGTAAACAAATTGAGTTTCCTATTTTTAAAACTAAGAGTATTCTTAAATAAAATAATAAGAAAATCGATCCATACAAAATATATTTCTTTGAACTCTATCACACCCCTAGTTTACCTCTTAATGAGGAATTTCACGAAAAACAATTCCGGAAACTACACTATTCCATTCAAATTTAAAGTTCATTAACAAACGTTGCACCAAATCGCACAATAGTCGAAACTAACTTGAAAACAAGTGAAACAAACACCAGGAAACTCTTAATTACTCTTGTACAAACAGTGATCAGACCACAGAATCCATTACTGAAGTAAGGCCATAACAGATACGCTACTTTTAACAGGGCCGATCAGCGATTTAGCAATGGCATCGCGTTTTGGCGATTACTTGCATTAAGACGCGATATCAATATTGCGTGTTTTAGCGGGTGTATCGGTGCTGCATCGCGTATTTGCGAATACTTGCGTTGAGACCCGATACGAGAGAATCGTGGGTTTTAGCGAATGTATTGGTGTGCATCGCGTTTATGCGATTACCTGTGAACTGACATGATATCAGAATCGCGCGTTTAGGCGTCTATCGATGTTGCATGACGTTATCGTAGCTATCTGCGTTTGGAAGCGACATCAGAATCGCGCGTTTAAGCGAGTGTATATGTGCTACATTTCAATATCGCTACTACATGCGACTCATGTGCTCGTAGTTTATTTAGGCGGAACGTAACATTTAGCAATTGTATCGACTAAATCGCCGCATTTGGCGTTTTAACAGAACCTGGGATGTTTGGCTACTAAGTCTTGCTTTCAAAAAGCGACTTACTAACTGAGCACCGATGCATAAAGTAGCATATCTGCTGTAGCCCTTAATTAAAGTAAAATCCAATTAAAATAAAAAGTATAATGCTAGTGACAGGCTTTTAATTACGAGTGATGGAGTTTGCAACTATTGGTGCAGGCAGCTTGGGCATTGGGGACGGAGGGTTGGGACTGAGATTATTAGGCTTTTTGAAGTAAAATGTAGCGCGATATTTATATAGATAGATGGATGATACAATGATGAAGAAAAACTTTATTTTTGAGAAGTCGTTGAGTTTTTTTTGGTAAGTTCTGTTGTCTTGTTTTCTTTTTTTTATTTAATTTTTGAGATTAGTTTGAACTTTTTACACACCATGTTGGGTGTGAGTTATTAACCAATATTTACACAACAATAATAGTTCCTTTATTGTTTTAGATTTGTCTGTCATGTCTTTACTGTAATACAAAACTAATGTGTATTAGTTTCATTTATTCTAACCACAGCAAATATGACAGCAAAGGTAGCGTAATTTAATCTCAAATACAAAATACTTAAAGCGAAGCCTATTACTTCACAACCTGTATCCCTAGAGATAAAAATCCAGTAGATAAAAGCGTATATTTTCATTAAAAACAGCGAACGAACTATAAACACTGCCCACGCTTTCTAAGAACACTATTATGTTTTATGATAGGAAAAATCTAGGCAATTTTCAAAGGTACACTATAAACTAGAGCTTTAATAACAAAATATTATTATAGTGAAAATATTCTGAAGTTTTATAACGAAGAATAACAATTTTATAGACAACTAGCTGACCCACGCAACTCCGCTTGCGTCACATAAGAGAGAATAGGTCAAAATTTTCCCCGTTTCCAAAACATTTTTTTACTGGTACTCTGCTCCTATTGGTAGTAGCGTGATGATATATAGCCTATAACCTTCCTCGATAAATGGACTATCTAAAACTGAAAGAATTTTTCAAATCGGACCAGTAGTTCCTGAGATTAGCGCGTTCAAACAAACAAACAAACAAACAAACAAACAAACAAACAAACAAACAAACATACAAACAAACAAACTCTTCAGCTTTATAATATTAGTATAGATAACATTAGAAGATAAATATTTCAATGTCTAGATAATTTTACGGACCTAAGGCTAAGCTTAAACTTTATACAATATGTAGGTATTTTTATAATGCATTGCGTCACATAAGAGAATCATAATTTTCCCTGATTCTGTAACATTTTTCACTGGTACTCTGCTCCTATTGGTCGTAGCGTGATGATATATAGCCTATAGCCTTCCTCGATAAATGGGCTATCTAACACTGAAAGAATTTTTCAAATCGGACCAGTAGTTCTCGAGATTAGCGCGTTCAAACAAAAACCCAAGAATAAAGCTTTAACTACAAAAAAATATCAAATCCTTTTTCAAGATCTCAAATTCAAAACAAACAAGCTCTTTAACTTCATAACACTAAACTAGTATAAAAACGTCAACGTAATCAGTACTATAACAGCGTCCTTATCCATATTATATGTAAATGCAAATAAATTCAATTCGCAGTCGTAGCTGGTCGAAGCAAAGCAATCTTGCGGCCTCCCCGGAGGCTGTGGGACGTAGAAAAATGTCTGATAAATAGCCAGTTTAATATAGAGTCCGATTCGCCTCGAGATTCTCTAGAGCTCATGTAAATTTCCTTGTCGTAGACTAGAATAAGAACATAAAATTCAGACTAAGATAAAGAACATGTCTAAAGTTATGGGAAGACAGGATTTTTAATGGAAAATGTTGAGAATCAAATAGTGTATTCTTGAAAGTGGAAATCGTATTTTTAGTTGCAGGTAGAAGAAAAACACAGCGATACTCTAACAAATGGTCGATAACGATATTATTATTTGTCGTTACACTTAGAACGAAAAATAAGATTGTTCAACTTAGAATTTAAACTAATAATTTAGATTTCTCAGTTATGTAAATATGTGCTATAATAAATCTAACCCATTACTGTTCCACTGCTTGGTAAAGGGTCTGCTTCTAGAATAAGTAAAAGTCAAAACCATGAATCCACAACACTGGTCGAATGCACTAGTCTTTATTTATAATCAGTACGAATCTGCCATCATTAATGATGAAGCAAACAACACAAAGGGACTTCAGAACAATACCTATCACAATGAAAATAAACGCTTACAAAGCCCGCATGTCTTCGAAGCTTATTCACAAGTCCCTTTAATTCCTGGGGTCAATGTTTTTGCGCAATTACAATGACCAAGATAAATTGGTTCGACTTACTTTTGAACAACTCTATCGATGTACTGAATCGGTCTAAATTGAGCCACAATAGAGCAGTGGATAAGACGGCGAAGGTCGAAATATCAAGACTAAGGTTAAATCTCCTTATCGGAATAATGATAAACATTAGGCAAACAATTTTATTATAATTGAATTAATTATCGTGTGACCTATGAATTAGAGAAGATTATAAACAGGATTTTAAGTTATAACTTTAACTTTAAACTTCAAATATCCATACGAAAGAGCGTTCGTGCCATAAAAGTAAGAAACGATTTTCATAATTTAATTATATTATTTCTACTCATGTCTTCCAGCATTTTTGCTATGGAATCTCACGAAGACGCAAATTGAAGTCAAATAATGTTAAAAAGTTTTCAAACCTTCAAACTTAGAAACTGGCAAATTGATGTCGTATAATTTATTTTCAGATCCAACATTTCTTTATAACATTACTTAGATAATTTAAAACTGAAAGTATAGGTTCCTTATACGCACAAATTAAAGAATTTCAAAAGACCATATCATAATATTTGACATCCTCGTATCTAACTCCACTATCTATTTAATTCAACCTGTCATTTGACCTCCCACGATATTTAGATTAGTCAGTTTTGAAGGCATTATGTCTGTTCGCGTGACTGTACCAACTGAAGACTTTACGATATGAACGCACGGGCGCTCAGGGTCAACATTTCAAGAACATACCGCGCCCAAAGTAGGTTATATTGGGTTATATTTAGGTTTCTTTTAGGCTATGGGAGCCAGTTTCTAACTTAAGTCTGTCACACAGTTATGAGCTAGGCAGAATTTGAAATATAATATTCTTAATCATCACCATCATTATCATATCAGCCTGTAGACGTCCACTGGACATAGGCCTTAATATCTTCTAAATAAAAAAAAATACAGTTCGAAAATGTTTACCTCTTACTGATACTTCTGCTTTAAAACATAATTTTTTGGGGCGTTACGGATATCAAACCGAAAAGTATTTTTATATTAGTAAATGTTACTAAAGGGAGGTGACATTAAAACATCCAGGGATTTAATATAACAGAAATCTGGTACCAAAGCATTGGTAGGCAAACCGATAACCAGAACTAAGTTGTTACTGACCAGGCTCAAATTGTTTTTAACATACTTTCACTAGACATCCTACACCCCTAAAAAAGGTCATACGAAGGTTAAACCGAGTCAAGTCGCCTACATATTTTCACCACTAAGTAATACATTGATATATGACTACTTGAGACTTGAAAGGTTTTTTGTACAGGGAATTACCGCCGAGTAGGGTTGCCACGGGACTAACGGTAAATAGGTTGAGGACAATCCTATTTTGGTGTTATATGTGCTCTAAATACACTGTAACTAAATTTAGCGAGGTATTCAAGGGCTTTGTGGGAACATTTATAATGGATGTAAAGTGAATAGTGAAAATTGTTTGAAGGTTTTAATTTAGAAGTGGTGTGATGTATTTATGTTTATAAAAACGTCTATTACTTCAAATTACAGGTGTAAAATTTAAAAAAGAGGTTAACCACTAAAATTTTCACACATTACTGCTGGGCAAGGTTCTTATTATGTAATGCGGATCACTAATACTTGTACGACTAAGAACTGTAACCAAAAAATATCTACCAACTTTCTAAAACCTACATTTTAGTATAATTCTCTGGAAATATACAAGTATTTGTTTGCAAAGTAGCCAATTATTTCTATTGAATGAATTCTATTATCAAAAACTTTAACCACAATACTTAATTTATTTAAATATTAATGTTTTTGAACTGTCAGTCTGTGCCACGACCGGTATACGTCGATCAAAACGTCGGGTAACAAATAAGGTATCGTACCTTTAAAATTTTCAAAACGTACTTTACAAGGTGGGCTTGAAGTAAATCAAACTTAAGATTCACAGCACAAAGGGCTGTTAGAAACCGATAATAAATTTGTAATTTATAGCACCATTGACTTCAATTGTACTGTGGAACCCCAAAGGGCTAACTGAAGAGATAATTCAGTTCACGGACCCTGCTTGGGTACATAACTAATGTGACGTATGGCCCTTTAGGGACGGTAGGGTTGTCGAAACTTCGCCTCGTGATGACTGTTAAGATTGTGACGACTTTTTGAAGAAAGTTTTGATGATTCGTAATTAGGGGAATTTTATTGGTTACAATCGCAGGGGAGACGTTATCTTAATCGTTATAGTGGTTTCTTTGAGAATGATCTTTAGAAGAAAAAGTGGTATTCAGACTGTTTTTCGCATAGGACTTTTTAACCGACTTCGAAAAAGGAGGAGGTTCTCAATTTGACGCGATGTTTTTTATGTGTGTTTTCTTATTATTCGACGCACGGATCGAGCTCGATTTTTTATCGTAGTTTGACTTTTAATATGACGTAACTAAAATACAAATAAAAAAATATCAAGATAAAGTCACGGCGAAAAAATCAACGGTAAATGACTGAACAAAAGCCTGCCAAGTATATTTACAGATGGTTTTATCGGCCTGATTTTACAGGAGGATTAACGCATCTCCTTTCTTGGAATCAATTACTTCCTTTTAAAGTAGGCTTATGTTCTATAACACACTTTTAAGAGCTCATCGAAAATTTAAGCAAAAATTAAAATTAAAAAAATGATCATTACTGGTAAGCAATGGTTGATAGATATGATTTATTAATAGTAATAATTCTGCTATATAGATGTATTTACTTTGTATGTAGTTACTTTGTATAGGTCAGTAGTTTTATTTTCGTTAAGCTTCGTGACAATCTTGGCTTTATCCCGATTTAGCCAAAAACACAACATAAAATAAAATAAAAACAATCAAAAAATATTTTAGTGCCGCATTTTTCAGATTGCTAAGCAACCATGTTGAAACAAAAGTTACGGTATAGTTTATTATTTAGTCAGTAAATATATTAACAGAATTCAATGTAAAAATAAGTTAAAAGAAATAAATATTAGGTCGGGAAAAAAGTCTTTTCGCATTATAGTATGTATGAACTTGTAATAAAATCTCTTTGGTTTCAAGAATAACAAATGAGTTACACGGTTTATTAGGTTTCTTTCAGTGAGCTCATACTATAATGCAAAAAGACTTTTTCCTCGGCCTAATATATGATTTCGATTCCCGTTCCGAATTGTTAACCAAAAAAATCTCAGTTTAGTCCATTACGAAAACGCGGTTTATAGAGCAAATATTTCATGATTTATAACATAGATTAATCATAATGAGCAACATGATACGGGCTGATGGTATACAAGGAAAATATATATGAACGTAACTCACGGATCGTTTGTAAGGCTTGCTGCACACATATTCGATTCGACAAGTTCGGTTCTGCGATATTTATCAAACTACAAAACCGATTCGAAGCAATTACTAGGAACTACCCGACCGGTACAAGCCGAACAGTAGCTCGATTATCTACAACTATCGACTACCGACAACCGACCTGTCATCGAGAAATTTTGTATGAAAATCTGATCAGCGCCTCCGACGGGTGTCGCAGGAAATATTTTGACAGTACATTCTAAATGTCAAAATTTCGATAGCTAGCCGGTTGTCGGTAGTCAATAGTGGTACTGAATCGAGGTACAGATGCCTTCGGGTTCAATCGTAACAATTCGGTTTGAACATTCAGGCGCGGCAATATCGGGCAGCATTTTTCTCGAACATTCATCCGCATATATTCCGAACCGAATAAGTGTGGAGCAAGCCTAATATTTTTATACAAATTTTATTATTAAATAAAAGGAAGCATGAACTTTATTCATCTCGTAATAAAAGTTTATAAGGCTTTTCTATTCTTATTAAAATATTTTTCCTTTACCTGGAAATATAATTATTATGTAGAGAAGTACTCGTACTATATTTAGATTGGTGTGGAAAATTATGGTATGAGCATGCGCTTATTTTATACTTTTTGCCGCAAAACAGTGAATAATTTCAATGAATCACAATTATGATAGTAGTTTCTGGCTATCGATCGAATTTATAATAAAGAGCTGGTTTAACAACCAGCGGTTAAATAACGGATAACCTATCTGACAGTCCATACCGCTACCATTGCCTCGGGAAATCGTGGGTTCGGTTCCCACGCGGAACAATTATTTGTGCGATCCACAATAATTGTTTCAGGTTTGGTTGTACATTGTGTCCGTTGTTTGTATGTTTGTAAAAATCCCCGCGACACAGATCAATAAATTCTTAATGCGGGTCTTTAAAAATAAGAAAAAAGTAACATCAAATTTATGAACACATCAGTCAGTTTTACATTTAATAAACTAACCAGCTACCACTCCTGAATTAAAGATAGTTATATCTTCATTCGATTCTGTAAATTTTGTGACACTGACTATATAGGTCAAAAGACTTTATTTGAATTAAAACACATACAAATGTCATGTTGTACAATGTCTCCATGCCACATTATAAATAAAGATGAGTGCAGTTGACGTTCTTATATTTACACAAATGCAATGCATTTTTATACACTCAATAAATATTGAACCAAATGCAAGAGCATTTTTAGAAACAACTGTTCAAATTTATGTTGTTACTTAAATAGACTGTTCATAAATGTCGGTTAAAATTACTTTATAACAGACTATGTGAATGTCATACATAAAGTTGAGTAACTCAAATTAATTTAAATCTGTTTAAAAAATCAAATTCATTTTGATACTAAAGCAACGACAATGCTATAAGTTAAAAATAAATAAAATCAATCCATCAAGAAAACTATTAAAATAGGTTTACGGGACCATCTTCAATAGAAAAACAAATAAGATAATTATTATAACTAACAAACTACCCAAAATTCAACTTTTTAATATGCGAAATAATTCCCCTTAATTCCAACCCACACTATCTCCACATGCCAACCCTGTACTTTTTAACAAAGATGACGTCACATCAAGCCCCCTTCCGACGTACAGTCGCGCGAGACGGCGACTTAACGAGTTTAATTATTGTCGACGACTGTACACTCGTACACATATTACATCACTAGGTGTAATTTTCTTTGTCCCTGAGTTTTCTGTGCGGCATATTACTGGCTTGTAAGTCATGTCGTTGGTATAGTGATGACAGTTTTGATGAAATTATGGCTGATGTTGAGTGTAGTTTGATGTTAGATTGATATTTTAGTAACTTTACTATGGTTTTGGATTAGTTTTGTTTCCGGTTCTATCTAAAATTGACATAATATGTGAAATTAAATGACTACCCCAATAGCATAAATGGTATGGTGGAAATACAAGTATTTGAATTACGCAGCTGGCAAATAATAATTCTTCCATCATTTTTTGGTCAATGGTAGACAATCGCTCATGAGACAAGATATACCTTACTATTCAGCTGTTTAAACAAATGTTCCAGACAACACTAGTTTCTCCGTAGAATATCGAACATCCCCTAATGCCTTTCATGTTACCATAAAGATACAGTGGAACCCAAAACGAAAAGCCGGATAAAATAATTTTGAAAGTATACCCTTCCCATAGACTTTTCAATTTAACAAATAAAATTAATAACTTAGTGAACTTAACCTCGCCAATCTGCAGTCAAATTTTCTTCAAATGTTTTTGACAGTTGAACTCAAAGTGACAGGACATTGACAATTGTAATTTACTTTGTTCAAGTGATGTCAAAATGTAACAATGTTAATTCAACTTTTGAATTTATTTGAATTATTACTTGAAATATGTTTGTGCTGTATTTACTCTACTAAAAGGCTTTATTATTTACTGTAACATGAAAAGCTGTATGAAATTACGACACTTTCATATTTTGTAATTAGCAATGTATCAGAAGTGGAATGATTTTACATGTGTATCTATGTACGTGTTTCTTCATTCAAAACGCTAGTTGCAAATTCGAGGTTAACTCTACCTTTACCTACTGTTTAGCGTAGAGCTACAAGACAGATTAAAACGGGACTATGGCGGTCAATGAAGATCGTAAACCTAAGTATTTATATCCCGTTTAAAGACCAATTGAGGATATTCCAGACCTATTGTGACATCATCGTCTACCTACAACTTTTTGTAATGTTTGTAAATACAAAACAACAAAGAGACAAAGAAATTATTTCAGTTGGTTTCGTCTTCGAAAAGAACACTATTTCTATTTTGATTACCTATATTTTTGTCATTAGCTACTAGGAATCTTGTTGAAATTAGAAAGATTTTTTGGGTTCAATAGGGCCATGATAAAAATACCTATAGTAGTTAGCTAAAGCTATTTTTTTGTCAAGTAATTCGAAATTATCGATAGAAAATTAACACATTTACAGTAATAGAAGCTATAGGTATCCTTCATACATAGAATTACTCTTATTTTCCACAAATACACATATGTTAAAAAGTCTGTAGTTAATAAAGAAACAACGCAAAAACTACAAAATTTCAATCCATAAAATACGTTATCAAAACGCACTGGAGGTTAACAACAAAACGTATGAACATTGACATCAATATTTAGTTGCTACCAAACATTGATAACTCGTATCAGTATTTTATACAGTTGTAATTGATAAAAACTTTGTACAATAAAATAAAACAGTACTGCGTGTTGTAACTGTTACGAACAATTCTTTGTTTGTATGTTTGTATCGCAACGGATATTAAAAGTACAGCGACCTTTTTGAGTTTTTTATAAAACTATATACTATATAGGTACTACAAATTTGCTCGTTCTTTAAAGTATTTTTAATTTTGTGTCAATTTTCTATGAATACAAAGTAATTGTCATTTTTAAAAGAGTAATGAGAAAGCCAATGCTAGAATTCAAACGTCTTTTCAAAGTGACTAGTCTTAGATTGATGAGTTGAAAATGTATTAGTCTTCTACTTGAAGACAAAACATGCTATTAAAATTAGTTATAGAAAACAATTTGCCATTTTATAAATAAAATAATTTCTAGAAACTTAAGTATTATTTGAAACGGAACCTTTAGCTCGTCGTATTTATATCCAGTTTTCATTATTCCAATTTATCTAACCTACGCAATTAAATAATATTCAGGTATACGAATTATCCTCTCATTTCTATTATAAAACAACTACAACATACAGAAACTAATTAAATTACGTAATAAGGCTATAATAATAACCTTTCTTACGATCAAACTGAAATGAGTTTCACTGTCATTAATTCTCTTACAAATGGCCGTTCGGAAATAAAACGTTTCTGGAATTGTTACATTAAAATATTTCGTTCAATATGTAATTTATTTTAGTGGCAACATTCGTCTTTCGTAATCACTCTTTGGGATAACCGGGCCCATGTATTTTTAGGATAACGTTGCTACATTGTTAGAGAAAAAATATAGACATATTAAATGATTCTCGGTTAAATCTATGCCACTTTAGTATATTTAGTACTTATCTGTTAAAACCCGTAATCTTTCATGTATTGTAAGAATAATCTAAAATTAATAAACAGATAAGAACTATAGAGCCAATTTTTCTCAAAGAATGACTTTAAAAATGATCAAATTATTCCTGTTATAAAGTTATCTGGCGATAAAATTCAAGCCTAAAAATATAACTCAAAGTAATCACAACTTTACATAATAATCCTACTCTAATACACCTGTCACGAGTATCTAAACTCTGTTTTATTAACTTACATGAAAAGAGGATAATTTGCCGTATTACGCGTAACAAAATTCTAAAAATTATGTAAATTTTACTACCTAATAAACATTTTAGACAAACACCTACGCTGGTTATACTCAATAAGCTCCTACGTTACAATATTATAAAATACGTAATTTTAAAATATTGTAACAAGCCTTCGTAAACGCTACGTTATAATTCAGACATAAAAGCCTAATATATTATGTTGTACGAATAATACGATGAAGTTACTGAAAGTAAATAGAGCTCGTTAAAAGTAACAACACATAAGTATTTTTGATCACAATGGAAACTATATTTGCGATAACATACTTCGATAGTTAGTTCTTACTTCGCCATTGTTATCTGATTTATTTATCATTATTTCGATATCTCCAAATAAAAAACAAACTAAAACAAAATGAAATAAAAAAGCTATTGAGCCTTTTCAAAATGTAAAACCGCATTCCATTTTCTTTTTTTAAAACCAATTGATTCGTTCTACAAACCTTTTACCGCCAACCCATTACAATTTCTTTTTAAACTTTTTTCTTATGTCAAAATTGACATTTGATGCAATCGCGCGGGAACGATGAGAAAAAATGGCGGTGGAATGCTTTTTTTTTGGAAAACGTCCAAGCATTTTTATTAGAGACGTTTGCGTGAATTGCGAGCGTGACGGGTGCGTGTCGCTACGCATCGATGCTAATACACACGTGTAATTGCTATTTACCACGTATATTTAATGTATTTAACTTAATGAGCATGAGCTTGATATCACAACAAATTAACCTCATTCGACGCGTTAATGAAACAGCCTGTAACAACAGGGGAGCATTTATAGAGCATACTTACGCGTGATATTATTTTGGAAATCTGTACCAGCGATTTTTTATACCCTTTTAACTTATAACAAGCTCATAACAAAATCATGCCTATTTCACTGTTCCTTATCTTAACAGTTATAGGTAGGTATCCATAAATATTGGTCGCCAACATTATTTCTTATGTACTGTTGTGTCAAGTCTTTTGTAGTTAGGGTCCCCTTTGTCGGGTCCTTCCCATTTACAAGACCCTAATGAGCTGTCACATGTGTCACGACGGTCAGTAAAGTAAATTTTCAGAGCACGATAATATTACGTACATTTAGTTTTCAGCAAACAAAGAATGACTAAAGAACAAAAGGATTAATTTGCTTGCTGTTTACTCATTCAATCCATTGGTTCCGATAGTTATGAATGAAAATTTTCCCAACGGATGATTAATTTGACAGCAGTTTCTGAACGAAATAGGCAACATTAGTCGGGTCATTAACCCTTTGTCTAAGAATATTAAAATTGACTATTTTACTAATCTTCTTCGAAATTCGTAATGTTTAGACAAACTGTTGATGTTCTCTGACTGTTCTAAATTAAAGGTCATTAATTTTGAACAAATATATACATGCTTACCATGTACGATGGCGATACTGGCTTAAAACCGAATGGCGAATTCTGCCAAAATCCATACTAATATTATAAATGCGAAAGTAACTCTGTCTGTCTGTCTGTCTGCTACTCAATCACGCCTAAACTACTGAACCAATTTGCATGAAATTTGGTATGGAGATATTTTGATACCCGAGAAAGGACATAGGCTACTTTTTACCCCGGGAAAATGACGCATTTCCCGGGAAAATTCAGATGGCGAACGAAGTCGCGAATAATCAATATAATAATGACATTAAATTAACAAAATTCCGTTGTCATGGCAACTGTTTTAATGGCGGATATGCCTTAGCGCGACTTCGTTATATTAAGAGAAATAAATAATTTTAAGAATATTATTCGTGAAAAAAAGCATATTTTATATCATTACGCTACGACCAATAGGAGCAGAGTAACAGTAGAAAAGGGTTACAAAAACGTGAAAAATTCTGACCATTCTCTCTTATGTGACGCAAGCAAAGTTGCTCGGGTCAGCTAGTAATTAAATAAACATTAATTCCACTGCTAATCGACCATTTTGTCCAAATAATAATATAAATGTTCCTGTGCTCAAATCTCAAGAATACTATATCATAAATCGACTACCTATTCTTTTAATACATTTCCAGACATTCAAGAGATTTAAACTCTGTTAGATATTTCGTAAATGAAGGACTTCCTGTCCGTCACACATTTCTTTCATTTATAAAGATATTTATAGAATTATAAGTCAACCGGCAATACAAACTGAAATATTTGTTCACGTGTGGTTAAAGAGAATGTGACTAAAATACCAACGCAATGATGGTACGTCTATCAAATTAATCACAGACAAATATACATTATCCCTATACATTCATTGAACATTGTAAATGGCGAAACCTGGGTGTAGGTAACACACCTGCCTACACTTTTAGGTATAACAGGCGTTATATGCGATATATATAGGCATTCCTAATTTTACAACATGTGACCCTTGTAGAACAAAATAATTATCTTTTATATGAAGAACTTTTACTAACTTTCTTTTATTAACTTCCCATAGTTATAATCTCCAACTATTGCATTATTTATATGTCATATCTTTGCCTCTACATTTTTCAAAATGGTCACTCGGTTGCAAACATATTTTATGGTCAATTAGACATTGAGAAGACTACGTAGGAAACTGGCAACCGAAAAGTCGCAGATTCGAATCTTCTCCTACCATTAACTGCTACAATATTAAAGACCTTACAATATAAATTCCCGCAAGACCAATTCTTGGTATAAAAAAAAACTCAATAATAATATATCTACGACATTTCTTCTTTCTTATAATCATTTGAATATAAAAACATTATGTATACTAAAGACTGATATTAGATATAATATCAGCTGTTTATCTAAATTATCTACCCGCATTACCCACGGCCAACTATAATCTAAAAAAAGCAATAATATGAAGTATTAGTAGAAAGAAAGTTTCAGAACGTTTGAAATACCCATTTACCAATCACGTGGAAAGTATTAATTTGCATGCGTTTTTTTGTCTGAGGAAAAGTATTGTCATCTGTTGCGTAAGTAATTATTTACTAGGTACATAATTAATTTGTATCGAAACGTTTAAATTATACTAAAAAGTTTGTTCATATAATATTATTAAGTATATGGATCATTACCGCTTGGTAGAGTAAGAATAAAAAAAAATCAAACTGAAAACTTTTTTAGAGACTTCTGTATGAAGTTTATTATAAAAGTATTAAATGTAAGAAAAAGACGGAAAACCAAATAATAATTGCAATCAACAATAATGTTAAAGGAAGCGACCAACTGTACGATATGTCATCGATCCCACACGAGCTTACCACGAGTTAATGACTAAAAACTTCACATAAAACACTGAAAAATTAAATAACAACTAAACCACTACAAAACCCGCGATAAATTCAGAGATTTTTATTTATAAACACAGAAAAAAGTATCAACTCACTTTGGCAGAAAACACGTGTTTCCTTCGACACGAGTGAAGGCAATTTTCGTTTATTCCGAACGCTTCGAACGCACTCGACGACGACCGAAGAACGAATATTCTATTTACCAACGCGACCGACTGATCACTGAAGTGATGTGAAGCCCTTTACTAGACGGCGAAAATAATAACAACATGCATCAATCAAAACTGAACTTTATTACCTGAAAGTTAGAGTCAGAAGTTGACGTGAAACTTTCAAATGTAAATAATCATGTTGTAACTGACGTGATTGTTGCTGTCTCGCTTTTTCTTTCGTCATGTGGCATGCGTGAAAGGGATGGGTAGTGTGAATAATACGCGCATGTGCACGTTTCGTCGTGCTATCCTCAAAATGCTTCAAAAGAAGTTTTTATGGGGTGCGTTTATTGTTATCGACAAGTTTTGCGCTACGCTATGATATTTTATGAGCTATCTGCTTTATGGCAAGATTGGCAAGGCCATAGGAAGTTCTTCCGAAGTGATTTATGAAATATTTGTTCCTATAAATAGTTTTTATGAAAGTTTGCGAAACATAAAATAACTAAGTTATAAAGTAACGAAGGTCTTTCTATGAAATTTTCTATTTCACTGCAATTCGAGATTGTAGAGCGGTGTTATTTTTGTTTTTATCGAGTTAATAATACTTGCGTTCAAGGTAGACTTAGGTCTTAAAATACAAGGTTTACGTTTTTGTGCCTTGGAACTAACAAAATGGACTAGAAACATGCGAAGACTTTTTATTGCGTTGCGTAGGTATGCGTTTTTTCAACATCCTAGTCTAATAATGCACTAGTTTTAAATTTATAAAGATAATATATTTAGAAAGTCAATTTTATGTTTAAGTTTATGCTAATTGTAAGAAAATACACAAAAAGGACACCCAGGTAACGACTCTACAATTTTGGTAAAACTCTTCAATGATGTTAATTGTAATTTTGCATGCTCTTTTTGTAGTAGTTACTAGACATAACTTTTCCAAGTAAGTGATATACCTGTATATTTTTGCCGAAAGTTAGTTAAATTTCTGCATCAAATAACTCATTAGGTAGTTTAAAAAGTTTTAAGAAGTTCTAAAATAAAATTTAAACTTTTGTAGTTTTGGCTGTTACGTATCCACATTTGGTAAATATTATTTTATTTACAATTAATTTTAAATACTTGTATGAAACATAAAAGAAACTTACCAACACACAAAGGCACTGTATCATTCCACCTGTTATCGTCATAGCACCATAATAGTCGCGCCCTCTCCCGAGTGTCGATGAAAACAGAGTTCACGTTGCACATGTAGTGTGCTACGTCATCATTGCGGTACACCAAGTATCCGTTAGATGGCGCTGGTAGTGTAACACAACCTATACCTATAAACAGAAAAATAGATGGCGTTAGGATAAATGTAGTGTGCGCTGTAAATAATATAGATGGCGTTGTACTGTGTGGCTGTTTGGCTTTAGTTTTTATTAATAGATGGCGTCACTTTTATTTTCATATTTGATAGCTAGATGGCGCTGCAAGATAGAAACATGATTTTTATTCTGACTATAAGACTTTTTTGCTTAAATAACTTAAGAAACTCACTTTTATAATGCAACAGTACCCCTCGCTTGGGATACGCTCCTTTCGACCTGGCTTCGACCAGGACATCTACAGTGTTGGTGACTGAGGTCAGCCGTAGAGGCAGTTCAACTTGCTCGCAGGAAGACAAGAGGGAGTCTCCGTTCAGGTCTTGGACGCTCACGTAGTCTGTGCAGTGGTTCTCGAATGGACCTATGCCTGTGAAAGATGTAAAAACAGTCAATTAAATAAAGGGAGATCATCGTCATTATGATCGTTACAGTTAAATAGTTCAACCGACTCAAATGCCAAATAATAATAAAGTTATAAAATAATAGTCACTTTTTCTTACGAGTTCAAGACCAAACAAGATATTTGCATTTCTCTATTTAAAGTAAAATTTTCTCTTAATTTTACACTGCATTGATTTTCGGCATGCATTTTAATAACAGCAAAATTTAATTTTTCCACAGAAACTCCGCTACCCAACTTCAACATTGATAATCTACCGAATCCACTTACTTCTCAAGCTGACATCCATCAAGGTGACTCGCACCCTCTGCTCAGGGTTGACCGTGAGCCTCCAGCGGCACTCATCACCGACATAGAAGTGAGGGTAGCCGGGGGTGCGGATGTAGCCCTCGCTGTCCGCCCCCACAGCTGCTATCAACACCTCCCGGTTGCAGTAGTGCACTGATAACGTGTCTGGAAATATGAAAAGGTTTCGATATGAACTCTATCTACTGAAGAAAAGATTTTACTAAGAGCAGTCGATTTTCTCTCACTATGAGGCCACTATATTTTTTTTTTTTTTTTAAAAAGACAACTCCCGCACTAAGAATTGCTCTTGTGTCGCGGGGACTTTTACAAACATACAAACAACGGACACAAAGCACAACCAGACCCGAAACAATTATTTGTGGATTGCACAAATAATTGCTCCGTGTGGGAATCGAACCCACGACCTCCCGACGCAGTGGTTTCGGCGTGGCGACCTAAACCACTGCGCCACGGAGGCAGTCAAAATAAATATGGAGACGAAACAAATGATTCGAAATTAATTCATTTTTGAAATCTGTTCAAAGTTACACTTGTGAATGAAAAGAGCTGGCAAGTAGCTTGTCCACACTTTTTAGTTCAAAGAGCTGCAAATAATCAGTATCTCGGAGTACAAATGCAATATTCGTGACCACGTGACTTATCACATATATAAAATGGATCCCGGAACAGACTACCCAGACACCAATTGCGTTTTCTAACGATGACGTGCCTTACAGTTTTGGGAGACATGGTCCTGTGCTATAGAGACATGAGAAAATAGCGTCAAGGATAAATTAATAAATTGGTCACAAAATCAAAACAAAAGATTGTGGTTTTTTACTTTTACATTTGTCCTACTTTATATTGTTACGACTTAATAGTGTCGGAAAAACCTAATTAAATAATCTACCAGCCATAAAATTCTTTCCCGTAATAAATTAGCCATCACGAAAACATTTTGACTATCTGCTACCAGTCGTTCTACTGTCCAGTTAGTTTTATGTTGGCCATTCATTTCAGTGATTTAGTAGACATAGGGAATGAGTCGTTTGCCCTAATGGAATATACGCCGTAAATTGTAACAAGTCGCATTTGATATCTGTATTTGTGGTCTACTTTAAGACAATTTTTTACGATTTGAAACTCGCGTCTTGTGCAGATTATATTATAATGCAACGGGTCTTAACTCCGCCGTATCCCACGGGATGAGGCGGTAGCGGGCCGCGCATGCATCCAAAGCTACAAATAATATGTAACACTAACATAGGTTTTGAAGTTTTTAATTACTAACAAAAATGAGTCTCTGGTCACTTGAATAAATAAATATTATTATTATGTACGTCTCTTTTATATCTCGGGACTACAGAGTCCCGGACATTTGGAAGGCGTGCGTGGGGCCGAAGCCAACACGTAGAGGCCCTTTTTAGACGGCTTTAATCTTTCAATAATGTATGGTGTCACAATCCGGTGATTATCCCTGTTCACACTATAAAATGCACCCAAGGACAATCACCGGACTGTGTGGAACTATGGCAAAACTAATGGGAAAAACTACTTGGGCTATTGGGGTGGGGTGCTAATGGACATGGGTAATTGGGATCTATGGGGACTATGGCGCCTTTATTATTAACTGCACGTTTAGCGCAGTGGTTAAAGCGGTCACCTCGCCGCAATAATCATGGCGCCGCGTGCAGTGGGTTCGAATACCACCCGGGACAAATCTTTGTCTTTCATATATGTATGCATATAGAAGTAGGTAAATAAGTATGTTTGTCTGTTTTATGGTAACCATAGTACAAGCTCTGCTTAGTTTGGAATCGAATGACCGTGTGTGAGATGTCCAATTATATTTATTTATTTATTCCGTCACCATTCATTCCGTGACTATGGTAAAATTTAAAGAAGAAGCATAACCTAACCTAATTTTTTTGAGACCTCGCCCTACAATAGGACAGTACAGGACAAAGAGAGTTAGGCCTGGCGCCGTAATTATCGGCATATAGGCAAGGATGGCTAGTTCGGTATGCATTGAAACATACCAAAGCATAGTTTCCGACAGTGTGTGCATGTAGGAATGCCAAACGAGCTTCTTCCTAGCCGATGCTAATAGGCGCCGGGCCTAATAGTTACATATTGGCTTATTGCTTAGGTATTTTTAAGAATAACGTCTGGGTCTGGTGTCAACTTTGCCGCAGCCAGTTTATATAAGGGTAAAGAAAACTCGTGCAAGTTAGTGGTGATCTTAGTGCTTCAGCGCCTAGAAGGCGTCTATTGACATATCGGTTTCTGAAAAAAATGTGTTTTTGCTTAAGTGGAGTTTTCATTTAGGGGTGCAACATATTCTAGAAGTACATTCTTTCGTAATTACCTTATTATAATTTAATGGTGGGTGACGTATAGTTAAGTTAAGATTACTTAGACAACAATAACGAAACTTGTAACTAGTGAGGATCACTCTTTCTGCTCTGTTCAGCTCCGAACTCTACCCATCTTTTCGTAATTCAATCTCGTAACTTCTTTCTACCAAGACTTTATTAAAAATACGAGCATCTTATCTTATCTTATCTTATCTTAGGGGTGGGGGTGCCAGTTAATGACTGGCTGACACTTCGACCATTCCTGATCCTTTGTGTCACCCCCTCCTTTGCTGCTCTAGACGTTGGGGGGCAGGGCAGAACTTATCAGTTTTGCTATGCACCCCACCGGAAGCAGCCTGTAGTCTTCTGGTTTAGGGTAACCGCATCCTAGAAGATCCATTCTCTTCCTTCCTAAAGCATCACACTCGCACAGTATGTGTTTCATGGTTTCTGCTTCTTCATTGCAGTGCCTGCATTTGGGGTCATCTATGGCACCTATTTTGTTTAACATGTAGTTCGTGCCGTAGTGTCCTGTGAAAGCACCAAGTATTTTCTTGATGCTGTCTTTGCTGAGGTTTATTAGGTTATTACTCCAGCTTTTGTTGACGTTATTTATGAACAGTTTCGAATGGGTTAGTCCAGATATGGCTTTCCATTCTTTCAGATGCTGGTCCCTGGTGAAGTTGGTTATTGCCAGTTTGACTGTCGCATCAGGTAGTCCAATTATTGGTTCTGGACCTATTGGGAGTGATTCTGATCCTTTCCGTGCAAGTTCATCAGCTTTCTCATTCCCATCTATGCCCGCATGGCCTGGTACCCAAACTAGCCTAACGTTGTTTGTACGACCTACCTTGTTCAGGTTCTTTATGCAATTCAGTACAAGTCCCGAATTGACCTTAAAACAGCAGAGAGCTTTAATAGCTGCTTGACTGTCGCTGAGTATATAAATGTCGCGATTTTTTGTATCTCGTTTTATAATCTCTTGGGTGCATTCGATGATTGCGTGTACTTCTGCTTGGAAGACTGAAGCATATCTGCCTAGGCTAGTGCTTATGCTGCAGTCCTCCGAGTGAACGCCTGCTCCTGTGCCGTTCTGCATTTTGGAGCCATCGGTGTACCATATCTGTCTCGATTTGGTTTGTGTGTAGAGACCTTGACTCCATTCTTCTCTCGTCGGAATCGTCATCTTAAAGTTTCTGTGAGTGACTAGTATTGTCTGTATTTTGTCAGAGTTCATATCTAGCATCTCTTTTAGATGAGGTTTTATGCCCATGTTTGTATGGTTGCACGTCATCATCTTCCTTGTCCCGAGGTTTGCATCTTTGAGTCTTTTCAACGCATTGATTGCCTCTCTTTGGACTGTAAGGTGCAATGGAGTGATTCCAAGTAAGGTTTCCATTGCCGCCGTTGGTGTTGTTCTGAAGGCACCTGTTATAGACATGCAGGCAACCCTTTGGATTGTGCTGAGCGCTTTCTTGCATGTCTCTTTATTGGTTCTTGGCCACCATACTACACTTCCATACTTGATGATGGGTAGGATCATCATTGTGTAGATCCAGTATAGTACCTTTGGTTGGAGTCCCCATGTTTTGCCATAGGCCCTCCTGAGCATGCCGAAAATTCTTAAGGATTTATTGGTTATATGCTCCTGGTGTTTTTTCCAGGTCAGATCTTTGTCCAGTATGAGTCCTAAGTATTTGACCTGTGTCGACCATTGTAATTCTTCTCCTGCCATCTTTAGGCTTTTGAAGTTTTTGAGGTCTCTTTTCCTAGTAAAGTACATCGTGGTGGTTTTACTAGGGTTGATGGATAGGTGGTTTTCTCTGCTCCATCTTTCTGCTATTTTGATCGCTTCTTGTGACAACTGCGAGACGATCGTCGGAATTTTTCCGTTGACCATAATGGCTAGGTCATCTGCGTAACCTACCGTGTAGAATGGTCCTGTGTTCAGTTCTTTCATTAGCGAATCGACCACTAGGCTCCACAGCAGAGGCGACAGCACCCCTCCCTGTGGGCAGCCTCTGAATAAATACGAGCATAATATTAAAACTTTGATAAATAAGTTTAATATTATATAACGTAGCAACTAGCTGTGTACTGCGATACTTTTAGCAAGCAACTTGCCTTGAAGCGGAGTGAGTTTTAATTACTTAGTTGAGTTGCCAGTACGACAGGCACTCCGTAACTCTAGGACTTGTTAGTTTCTTACTTACTTGTATTTTAATTTTTGCTTAGTTATTTACGAAGAGAACCTCTGGAGGTATTAAGAGCTTGAACCTAGCCCGTATATAAGACTATAAAGTAATAGATACTATATACATAGGACCAATATAAACGGTAATGTATGTATACGACTGCTGATTATGACGTCTCGGGTTCATTCCTCGGTCGGACAAGAAGCCTTTGGTATATTCCCTATGTTCTAATTGATATTAGAATTTAGGCTATTCTCAATATTTGTCTGAAGTTTGGGCTTATTATGCCCAGTATATGACAAAGGTGTCAAGCCTATATTACATAGAACTATCATAGTTAATTGCTAATGTCAGTTTAGTAAATATATCTTTGGGTAAACTTTCTTGGGCATATACCTAACAGATTTACATTTTTTTTTTCTAACACCTACGTGATTCGACTAATTGTGGTCATGCACATGCACTTAATGCTTGCTATATTATAGTCTCATGACATTACAGTATTATATAAGTACTAAAATAGACTACTACTGTTAGGTACGTTTCAGCTCATAAACTCCCACTTCGGGGAATAAAAACGTACAACGTACGACATTTTTCACTCAAACACCTTTTAATTTTGTCCATAAAAACGCTTTTTACGAAAGTATGTCGTATTTAAGTACTTTTCAGGTAATGTATGTATTATTTTAAATATATACGTAATTCTCGAAAATGTCATATTTTCCTTGAGTACCTATTTTACCTTTCTGTCGTAAAATAACTTCTTATACATATTGGGAATATGGAAATGGATATGATATTACTTCTCAATTGAGTATTATAAGAAGTCTCTATAGTCTATACATAGCGTTTATTGAAGATACGACTATCTGACTTTGAAATACACTGTAGCCTCCAAAATACTTTCAACAACCTGAAATTAATTGGCATTTATGTATGCATCATCAAATTCACATCTAAGTTTATGATGCTTACACACATTAAGAAAACACTTTATTTTAACTACCCTAATTAGACAATCACATAAACTACATATTCCTTAAGTTTACAGTTTACCTATCAGGTAATATGTATCTCTTGTCTACACGTCACTTTAAACCTAGAGCTCATATGTACCATATGCAATATAATTTTTGCCTCATCGAAACTTTCTCAAGTCTAGTATTCTCAATCAAAATTATTCCCTCAAGAAATATTCCCCTAATCCACTAGCTCTAGCAGAGAGGATTGATCGCCAGTCTATTCATAGCCGATACAGCGTTCACGTCAGGCTAGCGTAATTTATAGCCTCATAGAACGACCGTGAGTATAGCCTTCTAGCAGTATTACATTATGAAGTCTTTAGTTGTCAAGGTGTGATTTCACTTCAAGTTTATGTGTACATTATAAATAGAAAAGCGTTTTTTGGTAAAAGAGTGTGGTTTCCTATTTTCCGCTGCTCCGGTTGCATGATAAATAACAAAAAACTAAGCTAAAGGAAAATATTAAAAGTTTAGGTGCTGAAAGAAGAATTCTAAAATAATGTTTTCAAATTTTATTATACTAGACATCTGGTCTTAATTATATCAATTGCAAAAATATTGTTTTCATTTCTACTATTCTATTTGCAAAGAATATGTTTTATTTTTCGGATGTTTAATTTATACTTATCAAAAGTAAAACGGCTTTACTTTCTTACCTTTATGAAAATCTTTAAACTATATTCTAATTTTCATTTAACATCGCTAATTATAACTTCAAGGTGAGTTTGGAGCTGTTTATACCTGGCACGACTTAGTTACTAGGCTTTATAGAAAGGTTAAACCTTAATTGTGGCATTAGATAAATTTTATGAGTAATTCAACAGATAGAAGTTACAAGGTGAATATAGTTTGTGAATAGCTGTTAAATAATTTGCTATTATTGGCATGCAAATTTTCTATCATGTCACACATTTATTTACATACAATGATTAATACTGCTTTAACAAATCTTTTTACTACTCATTCATATGCATCATCCATACAAAAATCGTGAAAGTAGTTCTGTTTGCCCGTTGATAATAACTTAATCATTAATTATAAATAATGATGAGCCAAGGCCGATACGTGGTCATCCAATAACTTATATTTCGGCAAAGAAGGTATTACTTTTTTCAAAACGATCACACAAAATCTTAGTTCCGGGAAAAATGCTCAAGATATGAAAATACAAAATTGAAAACACAGTTGTGTTCCACCCTCTGTTAAATATAAATTTCCCCTTCATTACGTCATTTCCGTGCAGCCCTTATGACGTCATCGTTTTTTCTTACTTTTACAAAAATAAACAGACCAAGGAGGAAAACGTAGTGGACCTTTTAGTTGGTAACTATGGGACAAAAGTTACTAGAATGTTCTTAGTAATGTTATTACAGTAACACAACAGTAAACTCTATTGTTTTCCTACTATTATATTTCTTGTAATAGAGGAGAAGAAGTAGTAAGTTGCTTACAAGATTTTCACAAAAAAAACACGGTCTGTTTAAAAAATATTAAAAAAAAAATCACTCATAATTTAGTGCAACCTTCCTTTCTTACATCAGTTTCTTGCAGCCCTTATGACGTCATCGTTTTTCTTATATATCTTTCCTTAGTTACATATCAAATGTAAAATGACTAAGAAGGAAAATATAGTGGACCTTTTAGTTGGTAACAATGGGACAAAAGTTACCAGAATGTTCTTAGTAATGTTATTACATTGGGTGTACTATTACTACTATTATAGTACTTGTAATAGACGTTTTGAACTAACTTATATTGTTTTAGTTATATACGTATAAAGTAATTAAATTTTATGTTGGTTTGTTATATTTATCTTTGTTCCCATTTTGTCTACAAAAGATTTTGATACCCCATTTATTTCGTCCCTGGCTATGTATGAAGAAACGCTAAATTTCGTTTTCCTCTAATACAAATATCAAACAAATAATTTCCGAGGATAAAGTTGTTTAACTCTAATTAAAACAAGCTGATTAAGTTAAGAAAACTCATAGCATTAACTCTACAAACATTGAGATACGCTACAAAAAGTCGCATTTCGGGCATAAACATCCCTTAATAAGAAAAAATATTTAACTAACTATAATTCAACCACCTAGTAGAGAGTTTTGCATCCGAGGTTTGCCGCTGGCAGAGGTATACAAAATTCAGAATTTAGAACAGTGTCCCACTGCCTTTTGCAACTGACGGTGGCCTGTTTGATACTGCTACATATTTTAAAAATATTAGGTCGGGAAAAACTCTTTTCATATTACTGTATGTATGAACTTCTAATTAAATCTTTTCTCTACACAAAAAAAGCTCGATATTTGGGTATCTCACGAGCTCAATGAAAGAAACCTAATGAACCGTGTATGTAATTTGTGATTCTTGAAGCCAAAGTGATTTTATTACAAGTTCATACATACTTTAATGCGAAAAGACTTTTTCCCCGTCCTAATACATCGATTTTTTCATTTAAATCTAAATTAATCGTGCATGTCAAGGCTCTCTACAAGGTCGTCAAGCTCTAGATAGATGTAGTGTTATATACAACGACTAAGCCACGAGATGTATTCGATATGCAGATCAGTTCGCCAACTTTCTTTGAGATAAAAAGTTTATCGAAAAACTTTTCTGATTACAGAGTTTTCTAACAGGAATGTGCCTTGAGGCTACCTGCTTCATTAACGTGGTTCAGTTAGCCGTATTTTTATGGAAATGCATATAATTATCATTTTATGATATTGCCAGACTTTCCTCTGATAAGTGAATTAACATAATTTTGAAATATGTTGAGGTTTACTGAGAGTTTTATAAATTCACATTCAGAAAGGAAAAATCTAATATATCTTTGATAAGATAGTGGTTAAAAGACCTAAATTTTAAAAAATTACGACAAACTATTTAACAATAAAAAGAGCGTAATTATGCAACACATAATCATTTTACAAGTAGTTTTGTTTTCTGAAAAACATAAATCACCCTAACGAATCTCTATAAAAAAACTCGCATTCTTTATTATAAACTAATACAAAATCGACCAAAATACACATATAAAAAACAATCTAAAACTAAAAACAAAAATTGAAAAGCAATTCAAGTCGTAAGCGATAAGCCGTGGGCGCGTTCCCGCCCTGTCACTCGCCGCCCGCCCTACGCCCTTGAACCCTCTGCCCTAGTCACGTTCCACAGAGGTGATTGTACCATGTCTCTATGTACTTGTAGAAGCTGATGTTGAAATTTGAGAAGAATTTTAAATTTCTTAAGTGTAAAGTTTTTTGAGAGGTTCATCGGTAGAGAATGAACTTTACATAAAAGTTTTTTATTAGAACAAATTGGTACATGAAAATCCTAAATAAGTAAAAGATAACTTGTATTTTTTTAATATAATTAAATATCAAATCAAACAAGATAGGTCAATAATCATCATTCAAAAATACATAACAAATTACACATATCTTTTGGAAAATCAAGTTTAGTTACAGGCTCTGTATTGCTACAGACGCTCTTAACATAAAGCTTAGTTTGCGCTGAAAAAATAACTAGCCCTAGCCCTGGAATGGGATTTATACCCTGCCTTAAAAAAACAGACCGATATAATTATTTTCGCTATTACAATATGAAGTTTACACAATCTATTTCAAAAACTTATCCACTCACAATTAAATACCTAAAAACAAAACTAATTTCAAAACGTCATGATAAACGAAACCGAACACAGCGTTGGAGGTAATACCGCGGCCTCATGTCCTCTGTCCTCGGAGGTTTGAGGCCGACCTTGAACCCGCCCTGTGACGTCACTTTACACCCTGACATATGAGCTCGCGATATTTATAGGTTGAGATATATGAGTATATGTATGGGTTTCTGTTTTAATCAAAATTCAAGTGGATTCGATGCTAAGTAGTTTTTGCTTCATTCATCCAATTTAAATGAATGACTGAAACTTACCTTGTGACTCAGTTATTGTTGACTTGTTAAATTTTATGAACTATTGTTAAAGGGAAGTGATGTTGTAAACGAAAAAAAAATGATTATTTTCAGATAAGCGGGCATACAAAATGTTACTCGTACAACAAGTACCTAGACCTTTTACCTAACTTACAGCTTACCAATTATTATTTGTACAAAGATGTTGTAATATTAATATAATAATAAAATGTATAGATTATAAGCAAAATATTATTCTAAGTTACATTTATCTCTGCAGCTAGCAAAACGTTCTGCACGAATTCATATCATAACCCATTTACAAAACAACATACAAACCCCATAACCAACCAATAAAAGATACAAAATCCCTTCAAGCAATAAACAAGCACTGGTACAAATAAAGAACTACAGCGTATTTTTATTCAAGCAAAAGTAATTTTAAAACAGAAGTCATGTTACGAGGATCTCGTCTGAAAGTTTCAGTGAGGTGTGGAAGGCGTCGAGGCGCTCTACACTGACAATCGGATCGTCTACGGAATGTCTGACACCTGGCTCTATGAGTTAGGGATGGCTCATTGACATTTTATTACTCAGTAAAATTGTATGATTTAGTTAATGTCCTTTAAGTCAGACAACTTATCTTATAGCCTTGAAATGTATGATTTATCGAAAGTGTAGTGGAGGGATGAGTGTCAGTTTAAAAAGAACAAGCTATAGCAGACAGGTTGCCACCCGTGCAACTTGCGTACAAGGCTCTAAACTAAGTTATTGGTCTATAATTATTTCGTGACTATTAAAGTATTTATAGTTATTTTTAACTGCGCTTTTAAAATTACCCATTTTGTTCCTAAATAAAGTGTTGTATTATTAATCTATTAAGAGCGAGTTTCTTATATTAAGAAAAAACGGGAAAAGAGTGGATCGATTTAATTATTCTGTAAAATTACTACAAACTTATCGACAAGTTCTGAAACCGCCATGAGAGTGTGACCACCTAAAATTCAAATTGCCCGTAATAAACTGACACTCAAAAACTAGGTAACTTTTACAAACAGCTACGTTCTACGAACTAGCTTGTGTATTTTATATCTTCTTCGTGACAGCCCTATCAATATCACAGACACTAGACGTCACTAGAAGCGCTATGTACTGCGCAATGCGGCGCAGTTTACTGTTTAAGTAAAACACTAAGAAATTTACTACTAAGTCTTTTTAAAAAGATCAAAATTCTTAACGATATGTGGTTCTTAAAATAACCCCGTATATTTACTTTTTTGTTCTAGGCCAAGTTATTCGTAAAGAGTTCATTTTTACTTCACTTTTTTCAAGTTTATGTTGTTTGTTAGTTTTATAACTCAGCTTAAAGGTAAAGTTAGAAGAAATCAATTTCTTTCAAAATACTGTTTTGTTATTCTGGACTATGCAGATTGCGTAGTTAAAAAGAATGTCAATGCAATAGAATTGTTCGAACCCGAGACCTTTTAAACAGCATTTTAAGCAGCACCTGGACTAGACCTCAAAGGCAGACCAGTTATTAAATACATAAAAAAAGCATACAAAGTCGGATCGCTAGTATAAGTAGAGTGTTTTTATCAGATAAGAGGATCGCGACGTCGAAATACATTAGGGAGTTGAGTCCATTAGTATCAGTGGATTGCTATATATGATTAATGGATGTTCAAAACCTATATTCCAAATGTATTTGCTCAAATTTCGAGGGACCTTCTTCATTCTCAATGTAGTTACCATTTACTTATAATTCGTTATGAATATAGATGTAATTCTTAAACTGAAGAAGCTAACATAAGTTTGTAACTGTGGCTAAAGTGTTTTAAGTACTTTGAAATAAAAGGTAAACTGGATTCGTAAAATATTAAGTATTTCGCAGTAACTACTTAAACCTGAAATATACTTCAACACTTTTTGCTTCAACCATTACAAGTAAAACACATGAACATTTAATATTACTCTATAAAAGCAAAAAAATAAGAAGCCCGCATGCATACGCTACAGCCAGTTAACCATAAAAGCGGTTAAAATTTTTCACTTTAGTATGAATTATACATCGGGATCCTAATAAACTAAGCTTTATTCCAAACATTTAGTATTCATTATAGCTCATTAAAGTAACACTCGCCTGATAACATCGCACATTTCCCACATGTCGGTCTACCATATCCACTGGCGTACTCCCAAATGATGAAAGGCCTTACACCAACTGCCAGCTTATTTACCATACACTGGTGCCAATTATGGCTTCTGATTGTATATGGAAACTATCAATATTTACGATAAGTATTGCCGAGAGCTTTCAACTGGAGGTTGCACAATCTTTAATGGAAACTAGCTCTCTAACTAGTTTTTTTTTAGATTAGAACGTAAAGCCATACAACTATCCGTAACATATATGACATATTATTATATCCGTGACATATATGGTTATCTTATCTACCCATTGTTTGATACATTATTATGGCAATAAAGAAGGCAAATGTTTAAAGAAAATTCAACTTCACCATTATCTTTCATCTCATACTAAAAATTAAATGTCCCCTGCTTTGGTGTAGCACAAACTTTTATCTAAAAATATTTAAATTTGAAAATCTTCGAGCAGCTAACGTTGCCCCATAATGAAATTCTGCAACTTCTTGTCGTATGGTTAGAGGTCAATCTAGTGTCAAAGTTGTTCAAGCCGCCCGAAGGCCTTTGACGTGACTTAAATTCTGCAACGAATATATCGGGTTCTCCTATATTTAGATAGAGATACAAGGTCGTAGACACCAGCTGATACAGTTAATCTTTGCAATGAAACATCACGTGTCTAGAACCTATCGCGAGACTAAAATATGGACGCCGATAAAGACCCAACAACGATAAATATTGGTCACTGTTAATAGCTATCGAGGCGAGAGCTAATTTGAATATAAGTTATCCGGCTAGGCTACCTATTTTGATATATAGAACCTTGAAGTTAGGATCTGTTTAGAATACAGACAATTACTTTAGGATCACAAACATGTGAATGGTATGTACACTTCTTGCAAAAGATTCCATTTTTTTTCTAGAGATCACTTTATCCAATTAGATAACTGTGATTTATCTTACTAGTTGTCTTGGGCGGCTCCACTTAAGTGCAACCCCATTTTCGAGGATAATCTTTAAATAATAAGCTACTCATGTTTTAGATTTTCATTTAGCCGTACAGGCGAAACAGCTAACATTTTTGAGATTCTTTTAAAACGTTTAAAACTATAGAATACTAATCTAATAAACGTTTTTTTGGTTTTACCTTCAGACTAAATTGTGTAGAGAAAACAGCAAAATAAATTCTGTTGTATTGTACCACGTGTAAATATTCCTCTCTGTTGAATAATATTCGGACTTCACGCTGCATAAATACGATAAAACAGATCCATATGAAAACAAAAATATTATAAATCAACTGCCAGCCAGCAAGATATGACTGACGTTTAATTAAAAATGATAATACTACCCGGAAAATGGCGGCAGGATAATACTTTTACATACATTTATTCATATATTTTTGGAAGTTATACAACAACTGAGTAAATTCAGGTGGTGAAAATCTTTCTTTAAGGGGATTTCAGGGGTTTCTTATTGCTACTTATTTATAGAGTAGGAAGGAAATTATAATAATATGGAGAATATAATACAGTACAGGCATTGTTTGAAAAACTGATCAGCGCTTTAGCGTGATCAAAATTAACTACATTTTTAAGAAATCTCAAATGTCACATTTTAATGGTCGTAACTATTTAAACCATGTGTTTTTAATAGCGTTTCATACATACTGTATCTTAAGATAATCTTAATTAACTAAAATTCTCTTTTATATTGTGTCAGTACCTGAACCGATAGCATAAAAATAACAAAGATTTATCGCTAGGTATACTTCTATCTATTAAAAACACGATCAGATCTAGATATCTAGATCAAATGAAATAGTGTTTATATCATATAAAAACTTCAAGCTTTTTTATATACATTCACACGAACAATAGCAAGGCTGAAAAGATATTTGCGAAAAACCATAACGTCATACATTGTTTAGTTTGAAAAGAACAAAGCTTGAACGAAAGGACGTATATTTCTGATAAATTGTTATAAGCTGCCAGTACACGATAGTTCTATTCTTTTAGACAAAGATGACTTGAAAAATATTGTAGAACAATATAAGCTCAGACGTATTGTGTTCAACAAAAACTTATTATTTTCATAGTCATATTTCCAACGAATCGAGTTTTGTTTGATAGAGCTTCGAATAGAGTTATATAATCAAGATTTAGCAAATAAGGTACACATACGGCACGTGTAATTTCCATTTTTAGCGAAATTCTCGATACTCGTTAGTGTCGAGTACAAATCCCGCTACTATTTTTATGTTATCTTACTTTAGGCACACAGAATTATTTTAAATCAAAGTATTTTTATTTTATTCTCTGTAAAAAGTAAGCAGCTTTAACCAAGCTCTAAAATATTTTATGTAGGTATAACGTTATAAAAAATATATGTCTTTGAATTTAAAGCTATAGCAGATGGTCACAATGTCTACTCAAAAATTCCACGACACGTTATAAAAAAATATACATTATTTTTATTATAACAATCTAGAACTTCAGACCTCGATCATAAAAATCGAAAAATGCTAAAAACTAAAACATATTTTTTTATAGTTTAGTTTTTTCAGTACATGTGTCGCAATGCGTAACACTTTTACAAAAAATGTCTACAAGTTTTGACCTTTCTATTTCAGACCTATTTCTTTCAGGCATTACGATATTTTATCTGGATCACAAAACGAACCGACACGTACGTGACGAAATTCAAATTTATATTCAAAAAACCACGTATTCTCAAATGATAGGTGAAGGAGAAAAGGGTAAAATATTTTAGTCTACACCGTATGAGTGTTGTCCAAGAAAAGTAGACTTATTTACATGCGTAACAATTTTACAGCAGAAGCAATTATCTTTCTTTTATTGTAGCACCAAATTGATAATTTTAAGATTGCCAACTAATTAAAACGAAATAATGAATTTTCATAACCTTAGTAAGATTCTCTCTTTCGTAACATCAACATCAAAGTTTGTTCGCGAAACATACGCTAGGGGCGCCGGTGAACATTTAAACATAATCTCTCGCTTCCTACTCTATTGCTATGTTAATAATGGTAGAGATTTCCTTCTAGAGCTTGACAATTGACATTTAAACATTCGAAAGAAGGAAGCGTCAAAGAAGCGTGACAGACTATACATATGTACATATTTCTCATTTCTACAATACTTCATACCAATCCCTAAATGGTATCCATCGTAACACATTACCTCCGTCCCGGTACATTTGTCCACATAGCTTGTGAAGTCGTAAATCAATCACATGTCGGCATTGTCGCCGAACTACACAAATATTTGTAGCGAGTTCGTCCCGTGACGTACTCGTTATTACGTCATCGTTACTAAAAGGTTTCCAATCATACAGTCCGTATAAAATCTACACGACTTTGAAAAAAAAATTATGTTGTATTGAGACACTGTATAAGTAACACAATAATATGCTACTTACACATAGGATTTTTACTAAAAAGCATTTATGGCACGGGTCTTTGCAGTGGTAGATAAATATTATTAGTTTGACACAGAAATGTGTTACTACGGACAATTGACAGTGCTCTGGAAAGGACAGCGGAAACCTCGGGAACATTACGAATGTGTTTTTAATGTTTGGTGAAAACATGTTGAACAAAAACTTAGTGCCGCGACGACCCCGCTTAGTTGTCGTAGGTAAAGACTATTTATTCTCAATGCTATTTAAAACTTAAAAGGAAAGCTAGCTTTTGAATAAATACTAGCAAAGCTCTTTGCAGACTTTAAAGTAGAATTTCAACATCTCTAATTATAATTTAATGTCTTTCTTAAACTACACTACAGTCTTGTATTTTAACATTCAGAGTACAATTTCTGCGCATTTCATTACTATATTTAGTGATTTACAGAGGCCATTACGTAAACTTTAATATACCATTTAAATTACAAACAAATTAGACATTCTAGACTGAGAGATAAAATGTTTTATTCGTGCTTCTTAGACTAGAATAATATTATTTATTTATTTCTTTACGCTTGCTACTTTGAAATTGTTTTTGAGAATTTAGTTTCTAAGTTGTTAATTTTGTCGCAACTAAAAATTCAGTTAGGTACGTAATTACGTAATCATTTTACAAGACGACCAATATAGAGAGAAGTTGAGCCCATTTCTCTATTTTAATGTTACACAGATCAGATATATTTTCTGGTCTCTGCCTACCCATTTCGACAATAGACGTCCTTTTACGTACGTATATGTATGTACAAGACACTAACACAGAAAAGGTCTGATATCGCTGGTTTTAACTAAATAAAACATGATAAAATTCTCAAAAAATATTATCTTTTTAAACCATTAATTTTCAAATCATTAATTTATTCTACTCACTCTCTTTCTCAAATAATATGAGAACTTATGCTCTTGAATTTTGACTTAAATGTGTACCGTAATTATTTGTTGCTTAACTGTGTTTATGGAACTTATGTGTTTTCTAAAAATAATATCCCTAAACGGTTCCACAAATAGTTTATTTAGAGAGTTGACATAGATAAACAAAGTTAAAATTGTCACGTCAGAAACACATTTAAAAGATTTCCACTAGCCTTACTTGATAGCAAAATTGATCTTGGATTCGTATGGGTTACTTTACACTGACCTATATTTAACCTATATTACTTTACCTAATCGTCGTAAGAAAATTAACCGTATGAGTAATTTTATTTTTCTTTAATATTTTGGTCATTTTTGGTACAGCTGCTACTCTTCGTGTCTACACACTCTTAAATAATCTATAGTAATCATTTCAACAATAAATGATCGAATTTCCAATCAAAACCAATTTCGTACACATTTCCAAAAATGACAGTTGTTCATTTCCAAAAACCTTTCAAATGTACCCTTCAATACAATATCTTCTGTGTCTAATGTTATCAGTGCATCAATCGGGATTCGAATCGGCTACACCGTATTGGTCTGATCGTAGGAGTCGTCGCGGAGATCCCCTAAACAGATTAATGGGGTCGTGGGATTAGTGGGATCGATATTGGGAATATTAAATTGTGGATATTAGATCTGGTTTGTGGTTGGCACAACAGATGAGTTCGTTATCCCATTTCGCGTATCTTCTTATCTAAATAATACTGTTTATGAGACTGTCACAAAAGATTCGTTTCTTTGCTTGATATGAAGGGGCGCGACCGTTTCGAGCACTTGGGTTTAGAAATATAATTTTTCGTCGTTTATTATAATTAGTCGTTCCCGAAAAGACTATACAAAAAGCTAGACTTTGAATATTGGTTTGAAATATTATACCTACGTATGTACCTCTATACGTCTTCGAACATTAAGTAGATAGTTAGTACGATTTCATTTGTTGCGCACACATCAGGAAGTATACTGATCTAAATGATTCCGTTTCCAAATTGCTTTGAATTTATTTACAATTATATGAGTTTATGTAGGATGTTAATTTTTTGAGTCATTTTTATTTACTACTGCTTATTCACTTACTGAATGAAACAGCAAGTTTTAGTAAATTTCTAGGTAACAAATAATAATGTAACTATTTGCGTGACTCAAGTAACACGACAACAAAATACCTCAGCATTATTTAATTGGACTTCCTGCCTCTCCCATCGTGTTCTAGTTAATTGTATGGCAACTTGATGTTATACAAAATGTTTATTTTTAGCTACAAAAAACACAAACAATTCTATTACGCAACCTTCGAGTGATGGTATAGTCAGCATACAGTATAAGGCACTTTATTTGTATAGGTACTTCAGGTCCTATAGACCTAAGATAAGCATAACTTTTTACAACTGTCGAGATAAGCTTAAACGTCTCTTTAATATGTAAATAAAAATAATGTCGAAATCCTTTAAAATCGAGATTAAAACAAAACTCAACTCTCAAAAACAATTGTCTCACAACATAATTTTACCAAAACGCAGCATGCGAAGTACTCACAAACGTACTTCTACGGGTAACAGAAAAATGCATCCCTCATAATCCGTACCTTTCGATATTACCAAAAGTACAACAAAACAGAAAAAACATCGCAAAAAATCCTAACCTATATAGTTGATTGATTTTTGGCGCAAGTTAATACAAAGTGCTGCAAAAAACTAACTAGGGTGGTTTGTTCCCATTGTCAAACCTCTATATTAGAATTGACGTTTGTATTATACATTACACGCACGTGCACGCTTTGCCGCAACTCGGAGAGATCTCGACTCTATATTTATTTAGTTTTTTTTGACATTTTCAATCATAATAGGTATTTCGGGCCAATATCAAAACTTAAATCCTACTAATATTATATACATTCTTAGGTGTGTGAGGAGGTATGTTTTTTCCTCATTTTTACTACATGCAAAAACAATTGAACCGATTTGAACGAATTTCGGTTTGTGCTAAAAAAATCCATTTAAACCTTGATTGACAACACATTGGATACTTTTCGTGAAGTTGACAAAAGTTAGTTAACTATACTTTTACTTATTTCCTCGTTATGTAAAAGATGTCATGTATGGCATGACATCTATTACTTAACGAAAATTGGCGAACATTTTAAAAACATCCATTCAGCAGGCCTAATTTTATTGATCGAACAAGCGAACAGACTAACAGACGCGGTGGGGACTTTATTATTGAATGTAGTCATAGGACGTCTATGCAATATGCATGACGCTGCAATATGCAATATTTGTAGTACATCAATTTTATCATTCTACAGGGAGTTGTTTTATCGTTGTAATATTTTAGTTGTAGAATATTTATAGTTATGCTCTACGAATAGCATATTTTTGTGTTAGGACTTTTATGTCTGGAATAGTGTGAATACTAAAATGTTTTAGTGATTTATGGTGACATGAGAAGATTGTGTAGTGATAAATAATGATAGAAAATAGTCATAGTAATTGCTTTGTAAAATATGATACTGTGCATTGTGCAACGTTTCAATTTTAGGCATGTGTAATTTTTCGAAAGATATTTAAAATTAATCTTCATTATTTGATAATTACTAATATTGAGCTGAAATTCTGGATATTGTGTTTGAAAGATTTTATTAGTATAGTAAAATAAATTGTCATAAAAGTTTGTAACGTAGACAACATGGCAATCTTTATCTTCAATCGCTTTCAATTTATTCTGTTAACACCTTTCTTATAAGTTTTTCTTTGGATGGTTCATAGTATTTCTGTAAACAAATCAACAACCAGGCATAAAATACTTGCATAGAACATAAAGACTCGAATAAGCTCAAAATCGTGTGTCGTTGTGTATCAAACGACCCTACATCGTTCATTTCAACAAGCGATCCATTTGCAGCCGGAAGCCCCGCGGCGAACTACTGACAAACGACAAACTGGACTTCGATGCTCCCATAATGAAAAATTTATGTGATGCAGTTCCCTTGTAGTTTCATCAATATGTTTTTAATTTATAATGGTACTCCGGCTTGTGAAATGAAATAATTTATGAGATCATGCCTTGGTTTCTTTAGGGAGATGTTATGTGTATCAATGTAATCAATGTTCTTGTCACATTGTCTTAGCAATGCTTTGAAGTAAACTTAAGCTTTGTCATTGATGTCGTGCCACAAAATATTAGGACATAGTTACAGGCTAGAGAAAATCTTATACATTATTTTTTTTTTATAATCTGCCTGTTTCTCCTTCAAGCATCAATTTTTTTTAACAATATGAGGATATACTTCAAAGCATATTCCCCATATTGTTCAATAAAATACCTAGGATACTATTATCCTAGAATTAGCGTTATTCTAAAATAACGGTAATTCCGTGGATAGGAATATCTAGAACAGGACCTTATAGTTTGTAGCCCGTGTGTAAACTAAAAGTAATAAACTTATATTAAACTACCGAGATAGTTTGTAACACGTTATTGATAAAGTATTTCTGAAACAAAATTCTACAAATGCTAGTGGTTTAGTTATAAAAGTTTCTATAACTCACACGTTAGCCTGTGGAAAAGTCGCTCAGTGTGAAAGTTTAACATCAAAGGTTCACGCAATATCATATTGATAATACCTAGTACATTTATGTATTACATAGAACAAACCTTATCAAAGTGTGTTTCTAATATAAAAACTGATTCTCTGTGGCTTTTTACAATTAAAATTTTAAAACTTCCCTAATCAAGCTGTCAGCCCATTAGAGTTTTATTTAACCACATTTATCCATTGCTACTTTACGTTACTTATCTGGCTTATTTTTTATGTATAAAAATATTTTTCGTAGAGGCAATATTTATTTTATCAAAAACACAACCGAGTGAATTCGAAACAGATATCGGGAAACATTTACTGCGAATTCGAAAACAGCAAGTACAAAAACTATCTGTTTCATATAAATATCCTTTTGATATTAACATAACAATACGACATTCATTCAATACATTCATAATAGTCCATGAAAGCGATATTATTCCCTAAATCGGAGGAAATCCATCACCCATGGTAATTCATTGACGTAATGTATGGGTTTATTATACACTGGCAACCCTGGCTTGCCCTAATGTTGCCATATAACACTGACACAAAAACGCTAATATTAATGTTCGATTTGACCTAGATTGGCAATAATAGTTATTTTTTGCGGTCATTATTGGGTATTTAGATTATTTCATAACTGTGATTTAATACACATTCGTAATATTTAATGAGAATACTATATCATACTAGCGGTCCCGACAGACGTTGTCCTGTCTACACGTCTTTAATTTGAAAATTTAAACTTTTCTTAATAATCTAAACCATTCTCAGATCCCTATGAACACACACAAAAATATTCATCAAAATCGGTCCAGTCGTTTAAGAGGAGTTCAGTGACATACACACTTACAGAAGAATTAAATATAACGATGTAAACTGAATATATTCAAGCCGAATTGTTTGTTTGAACACGCTCATGACTAGAGCTTATCCTTTTTGAAGTTATGATTAAATATGATAGTAGGATTCATATGAAAAAAGCAAATAAATTATTGTGAAAGGTCTTCTTTCATCAAAATTTCACAAGAGTTTCCCTGTTCTTCTTCTGTTAAGTGCTTTTTTCCTTCTTTTTGGTTATTTTCGTTGTAGTGATATCTATCTTCTGAATTTTTCTTTCGAAAAAGTAAGAGCTGTTTTAATAAATAACTGCGGGTTCCCGTAAGTGCTCGTGAAATGTTCTTGTAAAATCTACGCTTAATAAATAAATACCACGTAGTCACATAAACCTTAGCTACATAATAAATATTTCATCAAATTTAAATAAAACATTGTGTATTTCACACTAAAATGCTACATTATTCAGTATAAGTGCATCTTCCCCCACAGAGGAACAAATAAATCCCACAATTCTTTGAAATCGCGCGCACGTGACAACAATGTTTGTTTCCATACTCCATTAAATGCACCCCAGACTCGAGAATTTAACGTTTTCGGGGTAAAATGTGTCAATTCTATAGCAAACACATTGACCAGATTACCAAGACCTCCCTCCCCCGTCTTTGGTCGAACAAAATCACATACCCGAGGGTGAAGAGGTCGTTATATGGTGGGGTCTTTTAAAATTGGTTGGTGATACAATGGCATACAGGCACGTGTGATTCCCAAGGGGGAGGTATGCGTTGTCAATAGTTTATCGCCACCAAATTGTAGTTCTATAGATGCAATGGTGTGTAAAAGCTAGATAATTGTCGCTTCTAGTTAATTTTATATCTATTTGCTTTGTTGGAATATCCCGTGAGAGATTTTGCACTAATGTAATGTTTGGGAACGTATGATGAATTAAAGTATAGTATTCTTCGTGTTACGGGAACATTGCCTTGTAAAGTAAATACAGTAATATAAGTATTTTGAACTTAATTTCAATTTCCGCTTAACATAGATTTCCTCACAACTCATACGTAATAACACAATCTAAATATTAAGAGCAATTGAAGATTTACAAGATCAACGTAGAGAATTAATGAAAGAAAACTTAAACAAAGTCATTGTGGCCATAAACTTTAGAACTAAACTATGTTTATTGCTAAACATCTAAGAAATGTCTATCATTAGAATTATACTTTAACCATATAACTCGAAATTACACTATCCTCATACACTTGTATGAAACCATTCAAAACATTGAAATAACACCTTCCACACATCCCCAAACCCACAATATTGACCATAACGTTCAAGTAAATGAGCAATTCGCACCCCGACACTATATCACATATGGCTACTCTTTACTGTGCTTACCCCCATACGTGGTAATAGGCGTGAACAACACATCTGCTTATTGTTGAATAAGGGCACGGTTACACTGGGCTAACTGTTTGCAGTGTATTTTATTTTATGTCTGACAGTCAGTAAATGTTTTAGAAAGCTAGTTAAATTTAATAACAAGATTAATATCAAAGTTACGTATAAACAGTTTCCTCGTATCCGACAGTTTTTTTTTTTTCAATATCACAATGTTTGGCGTTATCTGAAAGATTGTGTTATTAGATTTCTGTCATCGCATGGTTCAAAATCAAATTGTTAGCTCAAAAATGTTTTATCCTTATCAATTTTACAAGCATTGAGATGATTTAAATAAAATACTAAATAAATTGTGACAGAAAGAAGCAACAATTTATTTAGTATTTTTCACAGTCAACGTTTACTTAATCACTTGACTATTCCGTAATAAACTAATAACCGCAGACCACGTCTTATTCCACTAACAATACGCTACAAACAATATGCCTAATACGATCACACCCTAAGCAATATTGATGAATCAATTTCACAGTACATCGCGACATGTGTCCTAAACGCGTCACACTTTAATATTTTTATTAATTTAATTAATTTTTGTATCTAAATAAGTCATCAGATGGCCAGAAGGGGTGGAGAAATGACATAGAAAAATGTTGTTAAGATAAGATATTATTAAAGGTAATAATTACCTATTACATATGTATTTTACTAGTTTATGATGTACCTATGTATGTATTTTATGATGTACTAGCTGACCCGCGCAACTTCACTTGCGTCACATAAGAGAGAATGGGTCAACATTTTCCCCGTTTTTGTAACATTGTTTACTGGTACTCTGCTCCTACTGATCGTAACGTGATAATATATAGCCTATAGCCTTCCTCGATAAATTGGCTATCTAACACTGAAAGAGTTTTTCAAATTGGATAAGTAGTTCCTGAGATTAGCGCGTTCAAACAAACAAACAAACTCTTCAGCCTTATAATATTAGTATAGATTAGTATATTAGTATAGATTAAGTAATTACGGTTAGCAGAAAACCTAACATGAAATGTTATATTTTCTGCAAACAAAAGTATGGAAGTTCAAAGGTATAAATATTATGCCTTCAACGATACTACAAACAAACAAATCATCAGTATCAAATCGGATCAGTAGTTCCTGAGATTAGCGCGTTCAAACAAACAAACTCTTCAGCTTTATAATATTAGTATAGATTAGTATAGATTGATGAGATTGAGTTGCACTTATGAAAATGTCTTAACGGCTATTTACTTTTATGTATAGCCTATTTGATACAAGACCAGAATTAAGTACAAAGCACAGGCGCAATTGCCTCTATTACTATAACTTCATCATGTATGTAGTTTCAACTATTTGAACATTATTGAAGCATGTGCAATTTGTGGTAACTGGGTCCGTAGGCATTAGCTCCATGTAAAATAGCTGTATCCATAACTTTTAAACTCTCGCGCTGCATGTTTAATATATATAATAGGATATATATATGTATGTATATATATATGTATGTATTATGATAAATAGGATAGGCTGACTGGAGCAGCGATGAAGTCAGCCTGCGACCACGGCGACTGCAACCTGCGCCGAAACGTTAGGCATTTTAAGGTAAAATGCGTGTTCGCGTTAATTCCCGTATCCCATTATACTGTATCCGTTGAGACTGGATGCAGCTCACTCCGACATACCGACTCTAACATAGTTGGAAGAAATGCTATGCTGATTAATTAAAGCATTACAATTTTGTTTATCTGTACAAAAATGTTATGTGAGTCAATAATAAAGTTACATACAAAACAAAATTTTTCGCTTCATAAATAACCCACTGGACTGTCGAGGTTCATATTACTGCATTACCAATGCAACAAATTAAAATGAAATACAAAATGCACAATATGATACTCAAATTAAATAGTTGAAATAGCAATTTTGCTCATTTGCGAAACTCTCGGAATAATTTATCACATTGCTGTGTATCTGTGCGATTTAATCAACATTCAACTGAATTCAGGGAAGCTTTGCTGTAAAGCTGCTTCTACGAATACTGAATATTTACTGCAGGAGAATATTTACATTATGTACTTTGCAATATTCGAGGTAGTGTAAAGTTTAGGTCCAAAAATCGTACGTATGCTGAGAATTGTTTTAAATATGAACTAAGTATTGGATAAAAATATACCAACAAACTTCTAACATTTGAATTATAATTTGCGCTTTACGGTTAATTGTTTTTATGAGACTGACGCAGGCCCAGGTGGAACGCAGTGGCTTAAATAGCTTTTATTGAGTATTTCATTTGTTGTAAAATTTGTTATTTTTTTTTTAACACGGTCGTAACTTAGGCCGGTACGTACGACATACGTCCAAGTTTTCGTCTGTGTGTCAGTCCAAGAAGAAAAAAGACAGCTTAAACTAAAGGTACTCACCATCAAAACAAGCGTATTTGATGTACACAGCTCCTGGAGACCAGCTCTTGGACGGCGGGTAATCTTCAGACAGCACGAAATTGCAGTGATTCACCCCTGTACATCTGTAACAATGAAACAAAATAACTAATTAAGTTAATTTAACGAAAAGTAATTAGTACCTATCTTAACACGGAATATACAATATTACTAGTTAGACAGATATTGCTTTTCTAGTCCAACGACATAGTCATGTTAGTCTTAAGTTAATAACCCAAACCTCTTCGCTCCCAGCCTAGTACCAAAATAAATGTTATAATTACCAAAACTACGCTGCAGCTGCTTAAGAAACCATTAACCGGCTACTAAATATGACAAGTTGACCATAAAATTTAGCAAACTTAACAAGTTTAGTTTTATTTGCGACTAGCTGACCCGCGCAACTTCGCTTGCGTCACATAAGAGAATCATAACTTTCCCCGTTTTTGTAACATTGTTAACTGGTACTCTGCTCCTATTGGTCGTAGCGTGATGATATATACCTCGATAAATGGGCTATCTAACACTGAAATAATTTTTCAAATCGGACCAGTAGTTCCCGAGATTAGCGCGTTCAAACAAACAAACAAACTCTTCAGCTTTATAATATTAGTATAGATTAGTGCAACTATTCGTGATAAGTAATTTAAAAAATAAACTAAACCCACCAAAAACAATATTCAAGATATACTCATCATAATGTAAAGTCAACATGTTAATTAAATGTTCGTATCACTACGTATTTTCATACATATTCTCATAAACTCTCAAATATTACTCTACGTTCAATATGCGGAAGCTTAAGGCCTTAATGTCTAACATTAGACCTTCATGAAGCCCTATAACAGACGTTCAAGAACAATTTATTATACCAAATTAAATTAACACAAAATGTATGGAAGAAACAATTAGTTTCGGAAAATTTACGATGATGACCGTCTGATCCAGGCTTAGTTTGATCAATTAGTTCGAGACATAAAATGTTAATACTCTCATTTGTAAACGCTCTATGAAATATTTCTTTTAATAATACTTCCTGCATAGTTCCTAGCATGTTTCATCAAGTTGAGGCACTTTCCTAATTTCCTATACATAATAATACATATATACATGAATTAGCTACGTTGCCATCTCCGGGCGCATAAGGGCAATTCTGATTATGTGTCGAAGTGGTCGAAATGGCCGAAATCGATCATTTGACTGAAATGATTACGTAACACTCATGATAGTCGTTACAATGACTGATTCTACCATTAGCTCGGAAACGACTAGTGTTACATCTTAGTATAGAGTCTTGTATGCAAGCATCGCGGCCGGGGAGGTGTATACAAGCAGCCGTCGCCGGCCTGTTTGATGCAGCCACTTAATTTTGGGCAATTTTAGTAATAATTTGCAAAAAAATCATGTATGCTAAGGTTCTCTACTAAGTTGTCGACTTATAAAACAATAATTGAATTTTAAAGTAACCTACTTGGTTATTCCGTTTATATTTCAAAGTATAAAGGCAGGAATTACAAGCTCGCCTTTGTGCGCGTATGTTAATCAAATATGTTCTAATGCCTTATTAATCTACCTTTTGTTTTACTACAATGGCGCATACTAGAAACCCTTGTTTACCGTTACTTAAATTGTTATTATGTCAATATCAGTAAGTAACGCGTTATGTTAAATTAGGTTTTGCTTGCTATTTCTTCTGTATCATTTGATATTACATAGCATTTTTACTATATTGTGTATAGTAAAAATGTTCCTTAAAGTACAAATTAAGATGTCATTTACATATATATGTTACTGTAAAAGCCCGAACTGTGGTAAATCCTAAGATTTTCCGGCAAAACCTAAGATTTACCAACTCTCAATGGTAAAAGTCCGAATAATTATTTTATTTCGAACTTTTACCTCTATTCACTTGATGATGTCGAGATGTCGCCGGAGCCCCTCGATGTCGCGGGGCTCCTCCTTCTGGGTGGTTTAAAAAAAAATAACCACGAAGGCTAAGGTGGGAGCTTCGCTTCGCTCGCTCCCACCTCAGCCTTCTAACCAAACCTACCTATGTCGCTTTGCCCAAAACTCCTCTTTATAACTATGTTACGGTGTATAATTATACCGTAACATAGGTATGAAGAAGGAGTTTTTTTATATAGGTACCGTAAGACCGTAACATAGTGTTTAAACTCCGGCTTGTTCGGACTTTTACCATTTAGAGTTGGTAAATCTTAGGTTTTACCGGAAAATCTTAGGATTTACCACACGTCGGGCTTTTACAGTAACATATATATACAATTTCGAGCTATGGGGAAAATCTACTTTATGTATTAAAGATACCATAATTCACTGAAACGAAACATTTTTTTAAACATAACTGCGTTCAAAGATTTCGACTGTCCGTAGTTGACTTGTCTGTATTTTCATACGGTTATCAATATATACAGAGTGATTCTTAAGGAAGGTATATAATTTGTTTAATTTAGCTCTGTGTTATCTAGACGAAACCGGGCCGAGTCGCTTGTATTATCATAATTTATGAAGTCGCTTTTATAAAACAGCGTTGACGTAAAATATTTATATGTAAAGTTTTAACACATACTTTGCATATTGTTAGCGAAGCTGTCACATCAATCTTTGTTCATTGTTCCGATGAAGTTAAAAAACAAATGTATTACCTATACGATATATTAATCAATTATGCTCTAATAATACATTGATGTTGTTTCATTATAATTATTGGATATTTATCATGATTTTATAAAATCTAAAGTTCGTTTCTCGGTGTGTTTAGCTGCAGTGTAATTTACATGATTTTGTTTTTTCTCTGTTCTTGCCTACCCCTATGCCGTGAAAGCGTAATTTTGTGTGTATGTAATTTTCAGGAAATTTTGTATAAAGATTGTTGAAATCCCGGGATTAATTATACTTTTGTTAAGTAGATAAGAAAGTCTTTTTCTCTGTGTTAAGCTTTCAAGACTAAATTACTTAACCGTTTTTCATAAAACTTTGCTCTAGACTATAAACCACCCAAAGCCGATAATAGGCAGCTCTTTTAAAAATCAGCTTCTAAATATGGATGAAAGTTAGTACGCCGTCGAAACCATTACGATTCTATTGATACGAAACTAAAACGTACCAATAAAATAAACCTCAAACTTCCGTATCTCGAAGCAATCCTTTTAACGCAACTCCAGCGTTCATCAATTATGAATCGTTCAATACAAGCTTTCAACGATACCCCTCTATGTACTAAAACGTTTCCACCGAACTTGTGTTTGTTGTACACGCCTTTTTACCCTTAAGAGATAGGTAGGGATGATTCAAAGTAGTGATATTTTTTAAGTTTTTCGGATAAAAAAGACAGTCAAGTGTATGCCTGAACCTGGGTGTTCGTAACTTCGTCTAGTATATATATAGTAAACGAGAGTCATAAAAATCTATTGATGTTTATAGTTCCATGTAAAAACAAATTTGGTTGATAAAGATGTTGCAGAACAAACTATGCGCGATATTTGCAATATTATTACAATTTATAAGTCGAATAATAGTGTTGACTACTGAATCTATGACATCATGGGTATCATATTCGAAAACCAAATATTCTGATCTTGTCACTGAACATTGAACTGCGTATTACATGTTGAACATTGAACTGCATTAAAATTTTCGACAATAGGTATCGTAAATTTTAATGCAGTTACAAAAAAACATACCAAAATACTTCCTAACGTAACGTGCTTCAAATATTTCACTCACTATTTGATCAATACACGAACTCGCTTCCCCACAGCCACTTAATGCGAACAAAAACTGCATTCAAATTACATCATGCATAGCTGATAACATCAGTTAATGTCCACCTTCAAACCCTATGTAGTTTTGACATGGCAATGTAGAGTACAGTGTTGTATTTATTTTAGTTGCCTGTAATATTTTTTGCTCTTTTTGCAACTGGCTAAGGCTATTTTTAATGCTCGCTTTGGCCGAACTTGAAGTGCGATTTCGTTCTATCGTATTAAGTATAAAAATATTCACAATTGCCAAAAAAATAATTCAAAATACCTACACTGATGAAATTCATTTGCTCGTTCCATTGTTTGACTTTTGTAGTACTTACCTAAGCATAAAATAATCCTAATTGACAAAAAAAACAATATACGCTAATAAAATGAAGCCGCCTTTTTTCGTTTCTTATCTTTTGTAGAAAATAAAACCCAACGAAACAGTTCTAAATCGAATCACATCACTTATTGAGCATCCATTCAATCTCATCAATTTACTTTGATCTTCATTAACCTTTAAAACAAGTGTGTCATAGCCCTATCAAGAAAAACATACATACTACTCCTTCAATATAAGAAAGGCGTATATGTATACACAGTACGGTCACATACAACTTTTTACAATCAGATTATAGTTTTGCTGCACTCGCTTTTATTTTTGAGGAAAAGAACGTCACAAGTAGCTCGATTCTCTACTACTATCGACTCCCGACAAGCGACCTGTCATCGAGAAATTTTGTATGAAAATCTGATCAGCGCCTCTGACGGGTGTCGTAGGAAACATATTGGCAGTACATTCTAAATCTCAAATGTCGATAGCTAGCCGGTTGTCGGTAGTCGATAGTAGTAGAGAATCGAGGTAAAGGTGAAAACACACTACGGACTCTTACGACATTTTTCCTTCAGCATTCTAACCCTACTTTCATCTATCATTTTATAGTAGGAAATGACTGTCTTGCTCCTACCGGCTCAATGATTGACGATAATGATTCAAGTATCATTACTAATCATTAGTCGATCAGTAAATATTGACGGGTGATCAGATTGGGAACCGTTTTCAATTTGATCGACTCGGTTACGCAATTTGGTAAAGAGGTTTGATGACTGATATTGTTTGATGTTTTTTTAAGTGTTACTTATAAAATGGTTACAATGCTAGTTGGGCAATGATTTGTAACATTTGACCCTTATTATTTAATTATTAAATATACTTTCTAATACACCTATAGGAGAGATTTAGAGTACTATAATGCCCTTTAAGCAAGTGGCCGAGAGTTCAAACCTCAAGTACGCCAATGACTCTACAAAGCTGTGTGTCTATGTGTATACATGGTTTAATTTTGAAGAAAACCTTAGTAATACAGCAATGCATGCCTGAGTGAGTGAGTGAGAGTGAGTGTTCTTTAGGCAGTTTTTAAAAGAATGTTTCCAACTGATCCCCATCCGCACTTGCCCAACATGATAGTTTCAAAGACCACTTTACCTGTGCTACAACATATTGCATTATAAAATAACGTATGTGCAAAAGCTAACTTTGCGGCCATAGACTCGATATCTCAAGCTCTTACTAATATTTGTTCTGTGCAAAGACACTGCACAATCGGCAATATCGTATAACCACTCAAACTACTCAGATACTGTAGAAACAGTATCAATGACGAAAAATCTTCACGACCACTCTTATATTGAGTGCAATACCAACTACACATAATATCTATGTATATTTACTATTGATTATATTAAATCATAAGTAACTATGGGTATGTTTCGCTTTTACGGAAAAACTTAACTTACTGAACATTAGGTAAGGAAAGATTGTCAGAGTGATGCATTTTTTTACTGTCCCGGTACTAGAACCAGGCTTTTATTTAAAACTGAGATTGAAATGATAGGCCTCGAATAGTAACCTGATAAAAGGATGGTATTCAATTACAACACTGAAAAACGTATGACCGTTGAAATAGCCGTAAAGGGAAATCTGAATACAAAACTACTTTAAACACTTCTAGAAAACGATATGAAGAAAAATATTTTTATATTTTCTTTCCATATACATCAAAAAGGCTATCGTATCATAAAGCCATACAACCCCTACAGTATCCAACCATCCACTCAACAATCAATATTTTCGATAAGATCAACCCACGCGAATGCACCTGGTCATATCAAACGAATTATTCAATACCACGCTCTATCGAACACACAAACAGACATGTTTAGGGCACACACTCGCCAAAACGCCCCGTTTCCTGTCAATACTTGTTTAGTTTAAATTATAGTAATTATTTAAATGATTGTATTGATGGAGATATAATTTGAACTATATTGGATTGGAGAGTGACGTGTTTATTAAAGTTTCGTGAGCAATGGGTCTAACAAACGTCGATCAAAAATATTGTTGCATCAACATAAACCTAACTCAGATGCTCAAAAATACCCTATATACTTATATGGTAGTAATTTTTACGAGCAATGTTACCAACAAGACTTTACCCGATATTTAGATTTTTACGTTTATTCCGCATTCTTACCCAATGTGGGCAGACTAATTTGAACGTAAACAGATTTAAAGTTTTTATTTCTCAATATAAAGCTCGTCATTATCTCCAGGCTAGGCTAAATCGTGTTTTCGTCAATTGGTATAATCAGAATTATTTCATTTAAATATAAACAATTCAAGCAATAACGGCCAATCGTATTTTAAGTTGGAAGCCTTTAACCAAGCGCCATGCATCCCACCAAACCAACAGTAAACCACTTCCTTGTTTACAAAATACTTTAAAACCAAACCAAAGCTCATCACAAACTCCCATCATATTAACTAACCATTTATTAACATGTCATAATTTTAAATCGTCGACACCATACAAATTAGCGGTCGGCATGCGCGTGCGCCGCCGCGGCGTTTATCAAACATGGCCGCGTTTCCGGTAAGTGTCATGGCGTCACATCCTGGCCCGTCTTACACCTGTTAAGGGCTGATGGGTGACCTATAAATGCATAATGAGTTAATTCTAAGTAGATATCGTTTTTGTTTAAAGAGATGATTCACTCAAAAGCGGTTGATTTCAAAGGTAGCTTATAAGGTATAGGAAATAGTAGATAGGTGATGATTAATTGTCAAAAGTTAAGGTTGATGGCTTTCTACAAGCATAATAAGAAGTAAGTATGAAGCGGGTAATAAGTTTATAACTCTTTGATAAACCAATGAGTTACTTTTTATTTGTCAATTTACTAAAGAAGTTTAGTAACAAAAAACTTCTTTAATACTACTTAAGAACAATTTTAATTGTGGTTTCAGCATGTCAGATTCGATTCACAAAATCTTGTTCCACGATTAAAATCGGTATTTATTTTTTACCCAAAATAAGGGGAAAATGGAATGTACATTTTATGATTTCTTCGCTTTTTTTCTGTTATTTTGCAAAATGCACCCAATTTTATCAATACTGTCCCTTTAATAAAGCAAGTGCAATATATTAAGGTCACGGTACACTTAATCCATGCGTTTCGCATGCACGCGCCATGCGGAGCGGAAAATAACGAATGGCCCTAACGTGCTGTTTAATCGTTTTGTAGGGCCCGTTATAATAATGTTTGCCTTTGAAGTTTTACTAGTATAAAGAATGGAAGTGGTTTGGTGCACTTATATTTTGGGTAAAATCGATTTAGTTTTGCCAAAATGTTTACCGTACCTAATTTATAAAAAAGTGGGTTCGAAATTGAGAATTGTTTTTTTTACGGAATTTGAAATCCTGGGGTTTGAAATGGTTTTAATGTAATAGTTAAAATAAAACCGAGGGTTGCATTTTTCTTCGATTCATAATCCTCGATTTTCAATCATTATTCTTCTCTTTTCTTTTTACACATTAATGTATTATACCATAGACCAATTTTTCCGTTAGTATTCTATTAATTAGTCGCTCCTACGACACCTCGACAAGGTCAAACCTAGTATTTAACAAAGCAAAAGAAAATGCCAAACTTTCATTTTGTTACATTTCTTCATACTTAAAAACTACTACCTACGTTTTGTTCTTCATTTTTCAATTCCATATAAGTGCCGCATAATACCAAGCATCTTAAACCTCCCGACAGCATAGATCAAACTAAAGAAAAAAAACCTGCAAGAATCTATTACGATGTTCTCCATACAGTACCCTCATTCCCACCGTAGTACTACTGACACATCACAGCGACCATTAATCAATACATAACACTTGTAATATCATAATCTCTCCCGGAACGAACATAAATCTCATTGATTTACGTCTTAATACTAGCTCGTAAATTAACTGTAATTATTTAAGTAATGAACGCGTGAAATATGTGTGTCGACAATTTGTAAGTGTAAAGTTTTAATTTTAAGGTTAGAGAAGCGGAGGCGTGACGATGCGGAGACGAGGCGATGCGAAAGTGTGGCGATACGCAGGCAAACTAACTTTTTTTAATAAAAACTCTGGAGCACGCAATTTTGATTGTTTATCTTCGAATTTTAATCTCTTTGCTTAATTTTATAATTATCTGTAAAGATATTATTCTATAGAGAAGCTCATTTCCTACACTTCGCTTCGGCTTCGACCAATAACAACAACTAAAACAGCGTCAATAACCGAAGAAGATATTCCGAAAGGCGGGATTTACCTCATGACCATTTTTATAAAATAACTCAATTGCAATAGTAAGCAAAAATAAAAGAACTTTATTTAAATGTCTTTTTGCTAGCAGTAGCGAACAAGTTTTTATTTAATTTCTTTCTAAAACCTCTGACAAACGAACTGCATCTAAAAATAAAGTCGTGGTGAAGAGCACTTCAAGTCATTAGTCTTTGTTCTTTGAACTGTTGTCTTAGAAACGAATCGACTTTTTGTGTCACGAGGGTAACGGAACAATAGAAATAGTTTATTTTAGGCAAAAACAACTGTATTAAATTCAAAAACTAATTCAGAAAATGTTTACTACAGTTAGCAATGGCCCTTGTAAACGGGAATAAACGTGAATAGTTACTCATTTTACCCCAAAACACCTGACATTTCGGTGCAGGTCATAAAATGATAAAGTTCAGTTTCCAATACATAGAAGAAGAAACTGCAGAACACCTGACATCGATTTCATTCAGACTTGCATTTACCTAATTCTATAAAAGCGGAATTCGAACCCAGTCACACCGAGTGTTGATAGATGACAACATGACAAGTAACCACTAAACTCATGTAATTTACTCAAAAATACTTACATGAAACAATGTCCTAAATACCTAAACAGTTTTGAAATATTCACACGATGTCATATTTCTTGTTCTAACACAATTTGAGACGACACACAGAACATTAGTGTTCATTTGTCATAGAAAACATTTGTCATAACAAAGTCGCAAGTTTGCATAACGTTGTGCTCCATATCTCAGTTTGACTGTGATAAAATACTTCCTTGCGTTTAGAATGTTCTGAAAACTTATTAATATGAAACTACATACTTGAAATTGCTTTTTTAATCTTAAGAGACTATTTTATCCCGTTTAGAATAAGTATAGCTTAACTAATCACGGTCTATTAGATAATAATATAGCCTTGTGATAGACAGACGAACAGACGGACAAAAGGATAGTGGAGTCTCAGATTTAAAGTACTGATTTTACCCTTTGGGTGCGCAGACTGCGGAGCCTTGAAATGTCCCAGTTAGTTCTTAAATGATGGCAAAATCGAGATTTGACTAAAAAAATCGTTACTTAACATATAAAAAAAGAATAAAGAAACTGCAATAACTAGGAATGTCAAAGGTAACTTACTATAACTACGTTTAATTTTTAATAACAAGTAGATCATAATATAAAGAAACGGCAGAATCTACCTGTTGAATGTAGATCAAACTGAATTCAACATACCTATCATATTCGTTCCTATTTGTGTGAAACTTTATATATTTCCCATATGTTTTAAAACATCAAAGCGAGATATAAAATAAAAATGTTATAGTTTTATGAGCTTTCAATCGGCATACGTCTGTATTAATATCGTAACCTATATTTTTGCTGTAGTCGTAAATGTTCAACATATTTTCTAGTGCACATCTTTTGGATATAACAAAAATAAATTCATATGAAATCGGGTGGAAAGCTTATAAAAACTTAGTTATTAGTTAGTATTTTAAACATACAACAGAATAAGAATAATTGTGTTCGGCATTCTCAACTACTTAGTCAAATGAACTAAGATATTTTTTCTAGAAAACGGTTTGTTTTGTTTGTTTGTCGTATGGCTAGTGTCAAAGTTGTTCAAGCCGCCCGAGAGGCCTTCGACATGGCTTAACGACTGTTATCTCAATTGACAACAGCCGGGACAGACTTTTACGATCCCTCCGAAGCACGGAGACGCCAATTTTAAATACATGCGGTCACAAATCTATAGAATGACCGCACCAAGGGTTTCTTAACACATAGATCGTTTACCGACCGGTGAGCACAACTGGCTATGGGCGCCTCAAATCGGAAATAGAAAACGGTGCCGGATAAAAATAAGTACACTTTATCACACGTATCTTCCTCGACTCATTAGCACCACTTTCGAGAAAATCTGTCATAATAATAATAGTTACAATCAGATCTCTATAGCACTATGGGAGTAGATGTGAGTTCACTGATACTCAAAATATTCCAAAATTTAAAACTGAAAAATTAAATACACTCAGCAACATCCCGTAAAACAAAACCCATTCATCAATAGCCGTAAAAAGTAAATGAAACCACATGAACAATGCCTCCTAGTTGAGCATACCGACTGTGTTGAAAAACAATGCAAAAATACATACGAAAATCAACCTTAAGACTGCGTAATAAAGTTGAAAGTCACCCAGCAAATATTACAGTTGTAAAAACTTAGTACCAATTTGTGTGGTACGCCAGAAAGTTGCTTAACCCGACTCGAACAGCCTTCATTCTGTAATTGCGTTCCTGTGATGCTGCTTTTTCCTTTAAAACCGTTAAAAGCTCAACTATTTGTTGTTCAGCTAATGCTTCTTTGTTGGGATAGTGGAATTTAATTTACTAATACAAGGTTTTCTGTCTTCTTATCGTATGGTTGGTGGTGAACCTAGTGCCAGAGTTGTTCATGCCACCCGAAAGCCTTTGACGTGGCTTAACGATTGTGAACTTAATTGACACCAACCGGGACTGACTTTTTGCGTGCCCTCCAAAATATGGAGACCTCCAGCTTAATTACCACTATGCGGTCACCCATCTATGGAATGAACGCGACAAGGTTTTTCTTAACCCATTAATCAGACTGGGCGGTTTTCTGTAGAAATTTACCTCACTTCACCTCAATGTCACCTCAGTATATTGTTTATCTGCATGTACATCAGAAGACGAAAAACTTTTTCATTAGACACGTCATTAAACTTTATGTGTAAAAATAGCAATCAGAAGAATACGAAAGGCGTAGACAAGGACGAAACGTACTATCATTGTTACTTGACTGTATTCAAACACAATGGCAACCTAGGGACTGAAGATACCGAAGCAGTAATGTATCCAATTTCCTCTTTCTTCAACAAAAGAAGCTCACAAGCAACAAGCGGATCCAGTGCTCAACCGGTAATCAAACCCGGTACAACATGTAGGTCAGTTATACACGACACCCACTGACCCGCGCTTATCTGTTTGGCGCGTCTCCAACTGGGGTACTGAGCTTTACTTGCAAGTTCAATTCTGTTAGGTTAGTAGGTTCCTTGAAGAATATTCTGTTTTTACTTAAAGGTATAATAAAATAACAAAGTCATGTGTATAAAATAAACAGAACTGAATGTTAAGTAATGTAGGTCTGTTTTTAAGAAAAGGACTGCAGAATTCGAGAACATTGAGAGCAGGCATAATATGTGGGTGTGCGAAATCTTTTTAAAATACAATACTCTCATTGGTTAAGCTACGTTTGCCGAGGTTCTTTTGTGGATGGGTGACCATTTTATACATAATGGGTCCCTCCGTGTTTCTGAAGGCTCGTTGAATTGTGGTGGGACCCACAATTCAACGTGCCTTTATGCTGTCATTTTCAAAGGTCTTTGACAGTCGTTAACGACAGTCAGTAGCTTGAAAGTCTAACAACCAGTCTTACCTAGGTAACTGGGTTGCGGAGGTCCGATAAGCAGTTGCTCCATGTAAAATGCTAATATTCAGCTTCAACCGGTGAAACTGGAAGTCGAATCCAATATACTTAGTTAGAAGAAAGGCTTCTCTTATCCATACTAATATTATAAATGCGAAAGTAACTCTGTCTGTCTGTCTGTCTGTCTGTCTGTCTGTCTGTCTGTCTGTCTGCTACTCAATCACGTCTAAACTACTGAACCAATTTACATGAAATTTGGTATGGAGATATTTTGATACCCGAGAAAGGACATAGGCTACTTTTTACCCCGGGAAAATGACGCATTTCCCGGGAAAATTCAGAAAAATCAATATTATCATGACATTGAATTAACAAAATTCCGTTGCCATGGCAACTGTTTTAATGGTGGATATGCCTTAGCGCGACTTCGTTATACTAAGAGATATAAATAATTTTGAGAATATTTTTCGTGAAAAAAGCATATTTTATATCAACACGCTACGACCAATAGGAGCAGAGTAGGTAACAGTAAAAAGTGTTACAAAAACATGGAAAATTCTGACCCATTCTCTCTTATGTGACGCAAGCGAAGTTGCGCGGGTCAGCTAGTATACCTATATACGAATAAACAACTAAAAGTAAAATCTATCAAAGTGCACACTCTCCCTATATAATAGTATTGATCTCACTGAACAAGTCTACTGCTGAATATGGAGCAAGGTAACTTAAAATTTGAGCTGCAATTCAAAACATTCTACCTGAAATTGGAAAACGCAGCACGTTGGCTGACTCACGTATATGCAATCGCATGTACATATATTATATTCGAAAAAGGCAGTAAATCAATAAAATATAATATAATAGCTATTGCCCGCGATTTTGTCCGCGTGGGTTTTGACTTAAGACAGAATTTTCATACAAACTTTCATCCCCTATTTTATCCCTTTGGGGGTAGAATAGATCAAAATCCTTCTTAGCGGATGCCTACGTCATAACATTTGCCTGCATACCGAATTTCAGTCCGATCCGTCCAGTGGTTTGGGCTGTGCGTTGATAGATCACTATGTCAATCAGTCACCTTTGAGTTTTATAAATATAGATTAATATGTTTTCTTTTTAGATATCTGTCATAGACTTAAGTTCTAATAAGTCTTTACAAAGTTAATCAAGTTGTTCCGCTATCTTTTATAACAAAAGTTACATAACAAATTAATTCCTAAACCATTGCGGTTCGAACAGCGCACTGTCCTTGATTCCACTGAAACAATGCGTCATTAGTCTTTAGCCACGCGAAGCTCTCATTAACTAAGTTGCCTAGCTTATAAACCTTCGCGTCTTTGCATATGATTTCGTATTAAGTAGGGCTGCCTTGGAAGTTCTTGTCAGATAACTTATTTTAAAGATACCTATTCAATTCAATGTATATCAATGCTGTGCCAAGCGTACCTTAGTTACCATACAAACGATAGATAAAATAATTCAAACAAAGACTTGAAATAATTCTCAATCACATAATTTGATTCGAATAGAATCTATACTTGTCAAAACCAGTCATATTCATATTTAAGGAAGTGATAGTTATCTTACGAGTTTCATGTAAAATTCGATAATAATTGAAGATATTGTATTAGAAAACTATGTATTACAAACCAAAACCGACGAAAAAGTTTGATACAGTCCAGCTGAAGACGCGAATAAACACAGGTATGTGTATTTCCATGTCGATAACTGTAAGTTTGTAGAAATATATGCTATTGTTTGGTTAGTATTTTGTCAATGACAGACAGCCCTGAAAAGATTCAGAACAGAAGATATTACATTGTCACAAGAATTAAGAGCTTTTAGAAATGAAGCACGCGTATTCTCCGCTTTTTGTGCCTGAATAAATTATCTTATATTCTTATAACTTTGTTATATTATCCAAGTTAAAGCTGATTAACTTAGTAATATGAGTTTAAGTCATACGGTGAAAGTCAGGCACTGACTCGGATAAAGGAAAATAATCTCGAAATGTCATTAATTTTAGAAAGGTCTCTTGGGAACAAACTACATAAAAGGAATACGTAATATTATCGTCCTTGCAAATATACTAGTGTTCTAGTCCATCTTACATTATATACGGTTCCACAAGACGGCGATACCATAGACTTTACCGTTTAACATTATGTGCACTGCAGTGCGATCGTCATAAAGGATTTTTGTTCGTGACTTCCTTCGCTTATTGTTCACTAAATAACCTTATTATAAAAAGGACATGGAAATAACATAATCTAAATTAGATAATCATGACAGAATGACAAACCGTCAAAGTTACTTTCACGTTCTCAATATCGATTTAAACATTTTAAACTACATACAAATTATTTCAGCAATTTGAAATTCTTCATTTTATAAATAAGTTTAATCTAGGTATTCAGGTTATCTAGGTCACATTATTCAAGGCTACCTTAACGAGTCTAGGTTTAAATTGCGTGACTATCGCGTGCTCAGTTGGAATTAGTCTTATCTGATAGTATTTACACCTTCTTCATTTACAAAGAGTGTTAATTACGTTGTGAAAAACTTGATATATAGCTTTGATGAAAGGCGACCTTTAGTGATATAAATGGATTTAGGTTGCTTAATTAATGTTTTGTTTTATTAATTAGAGTTTTTTTGTTGTTGTTATATAGTGAGACATCTAAATAAACGTATATTTTATCTGTAGCTGTAATATATTATTATATTTTTTTATTTTCATTTGTATATAGGTGATGTAGTTTCATAATATGGGATTTGAACCTATAATATCCCGGCGTTAGCGGGATGGTATTGCAACCTCTTTAACCACTCATGCAATACAGATTTCATTTAATGATTTTAATACGAGTATTCTCTTCACCTACATTTGTAAAGAGAATATTATATATAGTACTATAATATATAATAGTACTCTTGAGTTAGAGAGTTTTCAAAAATGATAACAAGTAATTTTTCATTTGATTTTTGAGTATTCAGAAGTACTTAAACATAGAAGGATTCATCTCCTTTTCTTATAAAACTTTCTCAAATATAACAAAAGATTTATGAAGACATAGTTCAACATTTTCCCTAAACATCATCTTATATGGAAAGTTCCCACAAACTATTCCATGGTAGCCATAGCCGTGATGGCGTCCAAAAGCAATGGTTATGGGGCCCTTGTTTACGTTACATCCTAACTTTGACTACGGAGGGCGCTAACCGCGATATCGGTGACGTGTAACTGTGTTAGACCAAGGTAGAAGATTCCGTAGTTGATATAGGGAAAAAAAACTAGCAAACAATTATGTGTTAAATATGTTATCATTAAATTATGAAAAAATTAAGTCTATTATAGTTTAAATGCATTGTTAAATTTTCCTTCAAAGTTTGTTTAGAATAATTATTTTTGCATATCTACATGCTTGTGTCTTTCCACGAAAAAAGCAAGATTTAGATCAACCGGTTCAGCAATTAATCACTATCGTGAAAACACGTAAAAACTAGAAGTCTCTTCAAATATAGATGTTTGCTCTCACTAAGTAAAAAATTCAAAATATTGATTAATAATAACAAATATCTAAAGTCTGAAAATAATTATTTTATTTATTCTATTTTAAACTTCATACACATGTGTATATAGGCGGACTTAATGCCAAAGACATTATCTACCAGTCTACCTTATGGTGATGCAGAGATTGAAAGAAGTAGGTGTATTGTGTCTCCATCCATCATGGATGACTCCATCTTCTATAAAGAACACACCCTAATAACATGTTCGTAACAACAGTTTTTATAATAAAATCAGTATCAGTAGTAATTTAATTTGGTTGCCGAACTCTTGTGTATGTGCATACTTGTTAGAAAAAGTTTTATTTGTTTGTTTGTCATCCATTCATTCAGTACATATCTTCCTGAAAGTATAGGCTCGTTGTAATATTCTTTAGGGGAGAATGTAAATAGTTTGTTCTTTGTTGAGTAAAGTTTTATCGAGGAAATATCACTTCACACAGTTTTCATAATCGCAGAAAATGGAGTCGAAACAAAAACGTGGGACTGCGTAAATAAATTCGAAGGAAATCTAGAAACGTTTTGACGAAATCCGTAACCATGGTGACAGTAGCTTGCTACTGCCAAAGGGTCGGAGGTTTAATTTTCACACAGTTCATGTGCCAATGAATCTTAGGGCTCTTTCAATTTAGCCGTATCGTGTCGGACCGCAGCAGTGCCGAAACGGTGCGTTTGTCGTACGGTGCACGGACGGTCATTTGTTTTCATACAAATCGCACGGTGCGGCATCAGTGCGGTGTCGGTACCGAGAACGCACGACGACAGGACAGCAGGGTCGCAAGCTCCACGTGTTCATTTCGCTGTTGAATAGTGCGGTGACTAAACGTGACAGCTAATTTCATTGAATTTTCATGTTTATTATTTGCTTAAAATGGATGATATAGACGCGGAAGAATTTATAAATAAAATTTGACTTCTAACTAATTCAAGTAATTCGTAGAAACATTCTCTTGACATTCTTAAGTAATTAAAAAATTTGCTTGGGTCTTGTTTTAACCTAGGATAAAGAATATGGAAATCACCAAAATTACATGTTAATGAAAACATCGGTAGTGTTCTTTTACGGGCGCGGCGTTTTTGTTTCTGTTTGATATTTTTTAACAGGAGCACTAACAGTAATGTTTCTTCGTCAGAGTCCATGGCTACACTGCTGTCACATGAATTTAAAACAACACTAACATACAAACGCACGGCAGTCAGATACGCTTTCAATTTAGGCGTTTGGTGTCGGACGGCTAACGTACCGCAGCGGTACGGCAGCGGGCTATAACCAGCGGCACGGTTAACGTGCGGCAGCCGTACGACACGAAACGTCTAAATTGAAAGAGCCCTTAGGAATGCTTTAAAAAATACCACCTGCCACAGTATTGTGACACATCTTTTACACAATTTTAATTTACTACATTGTCAATATTAAGCAAAAATATCCACTTCACTTCATCTCGCCTCACATACAGAAAAAAATCAGAAACTTTTACACTACCTAATTCATTCTACTGAACAACAAACAGCACTACACAACTATAGTAAACGAAACAACACAATCCTGTGCCTAGACAGACACAAATTAGTCCGGACTACATTCCCGGATTAAACCTGGTCACGATAAGCCCCTGGAGGCTTTGCTGCTATTATCACATGGTACCTAAAGCTCGGGGTAACGAATTGTGACGCTTCACTATTAGGCTGTGTCTGTTTTGTTTAGTTTCAACTTTTCGAAATACAGTGCAAAAAACTGCACGTTTGGCGCAGTGGTTAACGTGGTCACCTCGCCGCAATAACTATAGCGCGTGGCGGGTTCGAATCCCACCCGGGACAAATATTTGTGTGATGAGCACGAGTATTTGTTCTGAGCCTAGATGTTAATTTATCTATGTAAGTATGTATTTAAAAGTATATAAGTATGTTTATCAATTATTTGATTACCATAGTACTGCTTAGTTTGGAATCAGATGACCGTGTGTGAGTTGTCCCAAAATAAAAATAAAAAAGCAGTATGCAACTTTGTAAACGTTGTTTTTAAATCAATCATCATATATTTTGCAATAAAAGTAAATTTTGTTTAGATAATTTATTTCATTGTATGATTAGTGGTCAAACTAGTGTATAAGTTATACAAGAGAGCCTTTTAATTTGCAAAAAGACTATAAATTTCGAGAGTAACAACAGCCGAGGCTGATTTTTGACGTGAAAGTTAAGCTCGAATCACTCAAATATCTCTAAGTGGCCACCTATCTTTTGAATACCCAAACCAAAAATATTGTTCAATCCACTGATAAGGCATGCCCGATTGGCTATGGTATACTTAGCTATAATGTAAAAGATTTCTAAGCCAGAATAGTAAGGAAAGCAGCCTTGATTAACCACGTACAACGATGTATAAATAATACATGAACTTGTATCGATCAGCGCGCTTAATTTAATTAACAGCTCTAACTCTGTATTAATAGACTAGTCTCAGTGATATATCTATACCAGCCTTGCAATAAAAAGAACTCCGTACAATTCTTGTCGAGTTCTCAAAGTACGCTTTCAACATCGTATCAAATACATTTCCTAATGGAGATAAATTGAGTCCATAATTCTCGCATTGTATGGCATGTACAATGCGAGAATTATGCCAAAATTTATTCTGTTTGGAGGGTCGGAGACGTAGTGAATTTACAAATCGTGCGTGTGATGCATCTCTTTGAAAAACTGTTAAATGTGACTCCATTCAATCACGACTTCGAAGCGTTTACGACAATTACACGGTTCACGTCTGTAGCACCTCCAAAATGGGCAAAATCAGTCAACATTCTTGAATTATACGTAACATTGGATTCGTTTTTACCATAAAACGACCCGAAATTGACTTCCCCAAACAGGAAGAGTGCAAAGGAGTCATCTTAACCGTCAATTCTCCAAAAGTTTAGAATAAACTACAGTTATTTAAAGACGGTCAACTGCATGACATCGAAAATAACGCGGTATCTGAAAACAAATCTGTGTTAAGCGGATTCCTTTTACGCATAACGGCCCTGATACGTCTCTAGTTCTGCTTACTTATTCGTGGATAATCCGTCTTTGAATCAAGCTAAGACTAGAATGTTTTAGTCGTTCCCACCGTTATATTATAGAAAATTAAATGAACACTGCAATTCTTAAATACTAACTAGCTAGGAACTTGACTTCTATTACAATATTTTGACTAAAATTGCCCTCTTCGTGTAAATCAAGATAGTTTTGGATAACTTCAAGAATGATATTTTGTTAAGCCTCTATTAGAACCTGTAGCGCAATTCTCTACAGCCGGTTCTGTCGAGTATCAAGACATTTTAAATGTACTGCCAAAATAGTTTCTTCGGAGCCCGTTAGAGGCGCTGATCAGACTTTCGTGCAAAGTTTCTCGATAGCTAGCCGGTTGTCGTTAATCGATAGAAATAGAGAATCGCGATACTGTAACATATTCTTAGGAATCCATGTTACTAAGCTATAATGCATACGTCATGCCACGTCGCAGGTGCATACTAGTCACGTAATACGGAATGGACGACCGCTGAACTCAAATCGCATGCTCCACCGACGAATGTTGTCAAACAATTTCGGCAACGCGTTTGGTACAAGTGCAAATTGTTCCGCTAATTACTATTACAATACACTATATAATATAAAAAATTTATTTACAACGTACAAAGTGATCATTTATAGATTGATTTTTCAATTTCATGATGGTGTTTGAAAGTTAATAAAAGATGTCAACGGCTAACGTCGAGGTAGGCAACAAAGACGTTGGAGCGACTTGGACACCTATTTAGAGGATAGGCATGACACAGCCAATGATAGAAACAGGAAAATGATTAAAAAAGAGGCTTTTAAAGTCATTTAAAGCAACGAAAATCTGTAGTTCGGGATCATCCGAGCATCCCTGTATGCAATATGTTAAGAATTCTGTATCAACCTACAGATATTAAAGAGTATACCAACGCCATCTCGATCACAGAAATAGCAGTTTTTCATCGTTTTCAGATCTGTAAACAAGATTCCAGCCTCCGGTCATCCGGTGTCGATCTCCGGCGTTACACAATGATCGAGATGATCGAGTATTTGATAATGATGTCATAACGACAGTCTGACACCGTGTGCTACAGACCATCTCATACGGTGGCAGATGTCATTTGGATCGGGTTTTCAAAAAATATTTTAAGATTTTTCGTTTCGCGGATTTTGTAAAATTTGGTAAATTTTGGAGAAGAATTAACTGGAGATGGGTTGTTACTTGCGTATCGTATTAAAAGTAATCATGTAAATAGGTATTTTTTTTAGCTTTTGAAATTTTTAAAGTGTTCTTTAAATACAAGTAATAATTGAAGAATTCAAAATGTACTTGCTAATCTAATAGAAAATGTAACTTAAGCCAGGAACAGTGCTTCAACAAACATTCGTTTAAAAGATGTACGCAAACACATAGCCAAAGAGGTCTGGCAGGCACCCAAATTAACGACGACATTGCAAAAATGCAGTTGTCGCAATATTTAACTTAAATATCGTAATAAACTGTTTGCTAAAACTGCCAACAGCATTATAGTTGGCGCCCTACTATATTTATTTGGCACTCTTTGAAGACGCAAGGCGCTTGAATTTGCCAAAACTTACAACGTTTGGACCGTCTAGATAATAATTAGTGTCTAGATAATTTAAAATTAATATTAACGAAATTGCTTGTTTGTTTAAACGCATTACTACTAAAGAGAGACTATATTATTAATGAGAAAGCTCGAAGGATATCGAATATCGACAGTAGACTACGATATATAGGAATTTAAGCACCTAATTTATCTCGTATTTTTTCTATTATTATAAGAATGATGGTACTATACTCCTTTGAAAAAAACACTAAGGAAACACAACAAATAGATAAAATAAAAAAAACATGTTGAACCCGCTTCAGCTTATGACTTGAACTAATAGCCATCATCGCTCAAGTGGTGGCGGTAACCGCAAACAAAATAATTTACGTGTTGCCATAAATTCGTTAGTCGTTGCTATATTCTCTACAACATGTTACATGTAGATTCCGACTGCGTGTTTAAGACATTTTCATTTTTCTGTGTACATGATACATATTATTTATATTAAGCCTTTTATGTTTTGCTTTTTATTCGAAGTGGATGCAAATTCTGCAATCGTGTGACTTACTAACGTAACTGAATGATGGTTTTTATCCTATCGTAACTTACGTTTAACAAGATCGCAAAAAATCTATTTTTCAGAAACAAGTTTAGTTCAATCAGCAACATTATATTTTCATTTTGATTGCATTAATACTTGTTTTTGTTTACAATGGAATGGAATAAAACAAGTGCTGTTCCCAGTAAAGTTATAATAATTGTGAACCGCTATCACTTGTAACTTAATACGTCTTTAATTACTATGTCCAAATGTTTCCGCAAGTATTCAAAATTTAATGACGATGTGCGTTTTACGAACCACTTTGTAGATTTATTTAATTGTTCTGCATGAAGTCTGCGAACTACGTAGATGTATTGTTATAGTATTACATTCGTTTATTCCTTCAGCCCTTATTCTCCATTCAATGGTCTTTCAGAGTTATAGTAGGTAAATTATCCTTATTCTCCATGCAACGGTCTATTACAGGTATAGTATGGTAAATTATCCTTCTAATCAACACAAAGATAATTAGATAACTTTTGCTAATTTCGGCGTAATAATTTACTTTCGACCAAGGTGATCACACATATCATATACTTTATCGATACCTGAGTGACATTACTTAAAAAAAAACACAAAACGCTACCGCTCATGAATTAAAAACTGCTTCAATTTCCGCCATCGAAATAATTCTCGCTCCGAATCCGTATATATTGCGGCACTATGACATAATGTTTATCCACGTATGTTTGTTTGTTTGTTTGTTAGTGTTGACATAAACACACTTCTTTACAACTACTGGGGAATAAAATTGTTTTTGTCAGTTCTAACACGCTGTGTACAAATTAGGGTGTGGATTCTTTGTTTTTCGTTTGGATTTCTATTGCCTTGTTAACGTATCGTAGCCACGCCTCTAGTAACAAATAGATAGGCTGTACTCCAAACACGATGATAAGAACTCAAAGATTCTCCAGTCAGCGATTCCTAGTCAAAAAAAATACGTAAGTTGTTGAGGAATTATTCTATTGTTTACTAACAAACAAAGTCAATATGCAGACATTATTTTTGTATAAACGCTTGGACCTTTGGGTATAACAGGCGTGATATTATGTTTACATGTATACAACTTTATTTTTACAATATTATGTTTTCGCTTATCAGTCAAGTGTCAAATATGACTTGAAACCACCCTGCAACCATGTTCCTCTTTAAATTAAATTATGAAATGTGGTACCTTCAATATAACATTACTTTTATAAATCTAGGCTTTAGAAATAAGCCTCAAACGGCTCATATTCGATTTCTTTTAAAGTAGAACGAACCAATGGTACGAAGCGGCGAAAACTCAAGGAATCCGATAATTGGCTATGATAACTCTGTACACGTTTTACAACTGACAGAATTGTGTTAATAGCCTTATGTTTACCTTGTTGCTGACTATTTAATGGGTTATTAGGGTCACTGGTAGATATAAAGATTCCCCACTGCTGGGAACGGGTCTACTCATCGAATTGAGTTATGGTTTAGTTAGAGTATCATGTTGATGTTCAACACATGGTTGGAGCCTTATTATGTCAGTAGGTGATCTAATCATTAGACCTAATTTCTAACCCCCGGTTTCTGAAGTACATTTAGCGGTAGTTTATCTATGCCATAGCGTTTAAACTCATATAAGAAATGCTATTGAATAGATAAACTACCGCTAAATGTACTCAGAAACCGGGCATAAATGGTTTTAGGAAAATTATAATGTAGGGACCAAAAGACGGAATACATTATGGGATAAAATAAACCCGTATTTAACTCTTTAAAAATATTAGCTGGCTAATCTAATTAAGCTCTGAGCTCAAACCTAATTAATCTATACCTTCACGCTAGATAAAATTGAATTACTATATGCAGAGTTCTTAAAAAGCTTACTGGTTAGTACGTCGTACCTATTTATTTAACCAACTGATATTCAAGCCTGATATAACGAAGATAAATTTTTGACCAATAAAATGTTTAATACATAAAATATAATTTTAATAATAAAATATTCTGATTAACTATGTTGTTAAATGAAAAAAATATTTTCGAACAACATTCAATACATTTTGGTTTTGTCAATAATAATGACAGAATTTATTTTGGTATTCACACGAATTGCGGTTTGTACTGAAATTTCAATAATTATTTCTCCGAAAATGTCCATTGAATTTGTTGATTCAGCTTAAATAAATAGTTGTTTTATACATATTTGTGTGAAACATGAAAGCCGGTGGGATTTAAGCCGATTAAAATAAGCCGATAGTCGATATAGGGAAGTTGTTTATCCGTCCTTCCATATTATTGGTTTAAACGTTTAACTAAAGTACTTGCACCTATAGTGTATAACTCGTATTTACTTTTAATCAGCTAGATTACATACGTAAAATAACATCTTTTTCCGTTCGGATAAGGCGTAGACCAGATAACGCTATTTGCTACGGTCCTTACAAACTTCGTTTGCTTTATTGATATTGCAACAGTAAAATGAATCGAAGTCCAACATATTAAATTTAAGATTTGTCCAGAAAACTTTGCATCCAAGTATATAGTTACAGGATCATGCAGTTGACCATAATTTTCTTAATGTTTCAGATCTGGATTCCTCAACTAATGGTTTTAATATATAGTAGTAAATTATAATCAAGTTTCGAGACATATTGGCATTAATATCTCTCCATCCAATGGTTGCCTGGAAGAAATTGCCACTGTGCGATAAGGCCGCCAGTTATACTTTCATTTTAATTTAATTTAATTTTGTTTTATTTGATATTTCATTTCATATTATCAAGGGAAGCGGCAAACCACACACGAATGGAAACCAATGCTTACCAAATTATAATTATCTGTCGTTATCCATTCCAATCGCTACCGGGGACAGTTCCCAACTAATTCTCTTTTAATTTCATCCAAATCAAGTCGGCGGTAGTTTAAAGATAGTAATAGATATACGTAATTATATATCTTTATGACTATAGATAATGGAGAAGTAATGAATGTGGAAGCTAATAGCGCCTCCATTCATAATCAGAGAGAGCTCAATGTGTGATGTTAAAGGTTTGTGATCACTGATTTGTAACAAGAGAATGAAATTTGATGTTCTGGCTTATTTTGTTGCTTTTTGATAGTGTCTGTGCGGTTTGACTATTTTAATATCGAGTACAATTTTGAGTATTCCGTTCGCCAAAAAAACACACTATTTGGCAGGTCTTTTTTTATAATCTGTAATATGTAAACGTCAAAATGATGCCTCGGACACTGGGATAATAAGGCAATACGGAAAAAAAAAGATTGTCTTGAAGTTAATTGTTGTAAGAAAATCTATGAATATTAACCCTTAAATATTACAGCGTTTGTTGATACGCATGGATATGTACCTACTAACAGCTTATGTAAATCGTGTGTTAAAAATACTAACCTAACTGAATATAAAAGCAAAGTTTGTTAAAACAAAAAGAAAAAGAATCCACTAAAGGCTTCAGCGCAGACTTGTTTTCTTCGTAAAAAACCTCCTAATTGGCGTTTTCTATTCTTACTCTACGAAGCTTTCAAAATACTGAATATTTTACACCACTAATGCACCGTGACAGTTAGTAAGTAGCCTTAGAATCACAGCTCGGTTCCCGGGTCGTGCATTTTTTATTTGTGGGTCAAGTGAGGACACGTGTTTTTAAGTGCACAACTTTTTTATACATACATAAAAAGTACTTTATAGTATTTTGACTTGTGAATGAACTTGTATGTAGGGTTGTCCATGCTTTGATAGTAACGCATTGAATTGCTTTTAGTGAGAATCTAGAATTAATTTTACATGTTGCAATTCTCAGGTTTCAGTTTTATTTTTTTTAATTGTGTTTTCGTTTTAGATACAATAAAATCATTGTTTACCGCTTCGGGATTTTAAAAAGAAAAGATACCCAACCTATGTTTAAAGGATTACTGAACTAGCTAAGATTGTTACAGAAATCCAGGTTTCCATTGGACTATTTATTTTTATGGTCCAATTATTTTACTACTTTTGCTATATCTGCTCTTGCCACCAAGCCTTTCACAAAATACTTAAAAGATACAATCCACGTTTGTAAAAATAATGATGTTTGAGAAAACAAACAAATAAACATTCGTACAACTATTGATGTCGTAGTTTTTATGATCGTTCATCAAGACTTTTATGATGCCAGTATACCGGGTGGTAGCCCTACTAGTAGAAGGAAATAAAAATGTTCTCAATTGTTTTATTGTAGTTATTAGAGGCGCCATGTCTTTGATAAGTAGTATTGACTATTAAGGGAAAACTTTGATGTAGCTACTGTACCTATTTATTACGCTCCGTACAGTTTTAGTTAAAAACAAACTGTTCTTTAGCCGACGAGCTGCCTCGATCGACTAGAATTAGAGTACCTATTATATATATTGTAATAGCCACTTGGTAGACAGCCTTGGCATGCACGAGTTATCAGGATTATAATTATTGATTCTGTGTATTTTAAAAATGAAGTAACAGGCTGAAACAGGCCACCGTCAGCTGCATGAGCCTACGGATACCTGATTGTCAAAAATCGGAATTTTGTATACCTCAACTTTCGTTCTGGTAACTTGTTGGGGTGAGTTAAATTGTGCTGTATGAGAGAAAATAAGAGATAGAATAATTTACGAAGAAACCTACCGAATGGAAGTATTCGGCTTATATCTACATGTGATTACATTTGAAACATTATTAAACTTAATAAGTGTTATGTTTACCTATATTACTACAATATATATTAACGTACCAGTACAAAAGTAATAAAATAACAGATAATATCTAAGTACAGGCATTAATGGACATCACTATTAGTAGGTACGTAGTAACATTTTAGTACGAACACTAATACGTGTGCTAATCCCAAAGTTTAGTTTAGTCGAATAAAAACTAGTGATGTGTAACTGTAAATAGATACTAATACGTACTAATACTGTGTTGCTAATTGGTTGAGAACTTGGATCTTTAGGCATTAGTGTTGTGTTAGATTTAGTTAAGTTTAATAGGTGTCTGTATATACATATACATAAGTTTTTGAAAGACTGAACATGAAACCTCTTTAATGGAATAAGATAACGACGCAGTGGATAGAGGCAGCATATTTAAAATTATTTTTGAATTAAAAATGTAGTATAATGACCATTTCATATTATTTTCTTGATTGTGCCAGGAACTTTGAAACTTCTGGATAAAGAACATAAAATGCAATAATTACTGTAAAAATTATGACACACATATTTACAGAATACGTGTGCTAATCCGAAAGTTTAGTTTAGTCGAATAAAAACTAGTGATGATTGTAAATAGATACTTAAAGGTACTAATACCTACTGTATTGCTAATTGGTTAAGGACTAAGAACTTCATGTATTAGTGTAGTGTTGTAGTGGATTAGTGTTGTGTAGTTAGTTTAGTTTTGTTACTATAGAAGTCTTATTTTCAAGAGTAGGAGATTTTTGTGCCTGGAATAATTTTGTTTCGTTGGATATGTATAAAACACCTACAGGCAGAAGTTAGTTTTCAAAAAATCTTTAGAAACAAATCATTAATTAAAAGGAGTCATGCTAATTTCTTATGCATCTCGTTTTTAAAAGAATCTAGTTATAGTATAACAAAAGTCATTTATACATAAATAGTTTCACGTAAGATTATTTCTAAAAAGTCAAAAGTTGACAGACAAATGTTTAGTTAAAAAGCATTCAAAGCCATTATGACATCAAATACATTCTTACGTAAAGGAAAACACTGAAATTCCTTTGCAAAAATAGCTCAAAAAAATCCGTCACATAAAACACTGTCAAAATACATCAAACCAAATCGAACCTTGCACCAGACGTTAAACTGAGCAGTTATAAACAAACAGTTACGCCGGCTCCACACGTTGGCCCCAATATAGGGCCCAACTCTAGTCGTCCAACGTGTGGATCTAGAAAATGGCATTGGTCCCAACTTTGGAGCGAGCGTTGGTAGTTGGCCGGCATCTTCTTCATCAAAGGAATCTGCGCCAACGCTCGCAATCTGGGGGGCTATCACGTATCTCAGTTGTCAAATATTTGAAAGTCACTACCTTGTACATTGTTTTCTCCATTAGAATACCGTGGTTAGCACGTTACGTCAAAGCAGCAATGTACTAAATAATGACCATCAATTTGACGTACATTAGCTGTCAACTGAGATACGTGATAAGCCTGCTGACGGGACAGAACTAGTTTATTAGCCAGCGTGTGTACGCCTCAGCGAGTTTGCAGTCCAACATTGGTACGAGCGTTGGGGCCAACGTGTGTAGCCGGCGTTATATCGGAAACGTGACATTGAGCAGCATACGTCACTGCCGGATTGCGTCATTGATGTTCTCAGGCAATGGGCGGCTGTAATGCCAAATGTGTCAGATTAAAAGTGTTACGATAGTAAGTGATTTCTGAACGGATTTTAAATGTGTTGTCAATAAAGAGAGTCGTTTTTCTAGTGTTTTGTTTTGAATAATTCAGGCGAATTGAGAACTACTTTCTTTTTTTAAGTTGGCTAAAAATAATGGATGATTTATTAAATTTACAGTGTATGTTAAATATTAAAATTACAATTATCATTTAAACAAATAATTTTTTATTGTTGTAGAACATTCAGAAGTTACTTTTAAATGTTAAAAGTATTTTCTAGAATTACAAAACGTGCGATTTAACAACTGAAATTTATTTGAGGTAGTCCATCTGGAGCACCCGTTCGAATAGCACCTAGCCATCCATCCTCCTCATAATTATTTTTAACTACTCAAATGATTTGACATACAAAACCAAATAACGTGTACCACTACATACTTTTTTATTTGTATAATCTTAATTCGTAACTCAAGGAAAGGAATCAAGGAAGTCTATTTGCAAAGACCCGGCCACAAAATAGAAACTCAAATTATTTTTTTATTGCGGCAAAGTATTTCTCCCGGGAATACATAGTTAAGGAAAATCGGGTAAAGGTATAAAAACATGATTCCTTTGCCCAAACTCATTAATCTTGAGTATATTTTGGGTTGGATTCTGGTTTCAAGGGTTCAAGAAATGTCTGAGCATAAGTTTTTCCGCTACTGAATAAGACCTCTTTAGTGCAATAGGATAACGACGAAAGTAATAGATAAAGGCAGGTTTTTTACAGAAAAACACTAAAATTGAAAATCGAAATTAAATCGTAGTCTCAAGATCATTTCATTATTTTTTCTCGTGTCAAGAAGAGTCTTGAAACTTCTGTATAAAGAAGATAAATCACTTTTTTTATTGCCTCAATAAAATTGTGATGCGGCCTGTACGTATTCGTATGGTAATCTAACTATTTATTTTTTCTTGAAATGGTTTCCCATCCAAAACATAACCTTACCGAATACTTGCATGAGTATGTAACGGTCTTCTTACTACCGAAATTACAATTTTATATTAGTTTCGGAAGTCGTTTATAAATTTGATTGCAGTAGCCACATATGGTGACAGGCCACATTATAGCCGTAACTACCAAATTGACCTCTTTCTGTTATAATAAAAATAAGGAATAGTGTCAAGTGGTTTGTTTTATACGTTGACAACAATGTCAGCGCTGTACATTTTAAAAGTATAGAAAGCATACTTACAATTAATTAAAAGCAACACAAAACTTTTACAATTTTCCCAACCAGTGGTGGTCAGATTACGGTGTGAAATATCGGACCTAAAATGCAAATAAGTACCTAAATAGATATTTTTAGAGTCCTACAAAAATTGTATCCAAAGACAAATTAACTTTTTAAGGCTGTTGTAACTCTAGCAAAACTATTCAGTAAAGACTATCTGAAAAAATGCTAATGGTATAAATTAATAAACAAAAACAAAAAGTAAACAAATTGTTGACACTTCTAAAAAATTCCCAACACTGAATGTTTACACCGTATTAAAAAAGAACAACCAGCCAGTATTAGAAACGTCAAAGTTTTTAAATATAGAACCGTACGATTGTTCCTACTGTCTTAGTGTGTGTTGTTCCCAATCGATTGTCGACTGTCGACACTTTTGAAACAAAAGCTTTGAAATATCTGCAAGCGATTTGAAACTAAATATTTTTCTTCTTTTAGTGTACTTATATGTATGTGTTTTTTATCGGAGCATTGGTGGAAAATGGATACTGAAAGTAAACTTTTGCAAAAGTAAATAAAAATGTCGATTAAAAAGGGAAGAAATAATAGATTTAAGGGTTCGTAGCCAGTTCTGGTATTTTGACTACCCCCCATGATAAGAGACGTGATATTATGTATGTAGATAGAGTTTTAAAAGTAAGCAGGTGTTCTCCAAATCAAAGAAAGTCTAGATTTCCATAATTTGAGAGCTAATAATAGCAAGTCATGGTAATTCCAATAGCTGTAACTCAAAAGCAGACCCTTTTTCAAATCCTAACTCATAAGTTTCTAAAAATGAGTATTATAAAAAACCTTATCTAAATCTGTTACCAGTTTTAACAGTAGTTATCAAGTGTGAAATCACTCCGCCATATCATAGAGATCAAAACATATCATATCCATATTTCATTAAAAAAAGAAATATGTCGCGCAAGTGTCAAACTATCACAGAAAGCGTAAAACTAATGAGAATAAATGAGGCATTTAATTTAACATCTGATATGAATGTGCTTATCTCCCAAGTCGCTTGGCGTGATGATGCTTCGTTTATGTTAAGGCGTTAATTATAATTACACATTGGATGGTGTAACGGAAGAATTCATTAAGAGTGTCTTCACACTGTCTGATGCGTGGAGCGGGCGTTTTACGCGCGGTGTGATTTTCATAAAGTGCTCTGAGATGACGGCGCTGTGTTGACTGATCAAAAATATGGATGAAATTGCCACTTGACGAATACGACAAATGGCAGTTTTCCAAAATTTTTATAGGAGTATAATACTGATTGATATACACAATTACACAATGTTATATACAAAATAGACAGGACCACGCTTGTTGTATTCTGCACACAGTTTTCTCATTTTTTAAAGGCAATGTATATATATTATTCCAGTATTTAAATATCTCATCAAATATTTATTTACCCAAACTGTCCTTGTAAAATCAGACATGTGTTTCACAGTTACCAATAAAAATAACACGCACATCTATCGCAAGTCAATATGAACATGCTCTAAGACAAAATTGAACTAAACTGTCAGTCCCTTGACGACTAGTCGTAAAGTTATGTAACAAAGTGATTATAGGACACCGCAGTCGGAAGTCGTAAAACAAATGACCAATCAAAACATGTTTGTTAACCACCCGCAAGATAACTACTAGTTCATTGTGAAGATGTAACAATTTTATGGAGGGAAAAGAATTGCGCACCTAAGATTTTTTTTGGATTATTGGATTCAGTAAAATGACATCGATGTGATGATATTTTAGTGTTTCGAAGTCTTATTGCTGCAGATAATGATAACTTTGCAAGAATAATTACGTATACGAAACCCTTTCTCCTTGTAAACAACATGTTTTTATTACATATTTGTACGACAAGTGTTGAAATTAACAGACGTGTCTCTATATTAATGTTCTTTTAATAATTTTAAAGCAAGTTCTAACAGAAATTTTGAAGTAAGTGCTGACAGACTCCAGCCTTTTTCTACCGGTAAACCTAACTAATTTATCTAACGGGTACCAAAATCTTATTTTTTTATTTGCTAACAGATCCACGGAAATTATTATACTTCAAACTTTAACTATACAACAAAAATATGTGTTACAACATCTTTTCAGCAACTCAATATATGCATTGCGTTTCCCATATCGTCCTCATAGTACCAATAAACCCACAACAACACCATAAGCGATCATAAACTGCGCAGTTACCCACGTGGCGCATATTCCCCTATTACTCCTCGGTTCCCATAGATTACATCATATTGTGCCAAATTCTATAGCCAGATGAGACGCAATTTTAAAATAATGTACCGAGGGGACTGATCGCACGTGTTAAGAAGTTAAATACAGAATGGAACAAAGGCTTTTGATTTAAGACGTCGGACTTGTATTACAGGTTTGTTTTTAATGCATTGGTAGATGCGCATCATGTAAGTTGCCGGTATTGTAGATACATACATAACATAGTATTGCGCCTGTCACAGGTATTATCTGCAATAGATGAATACAGGCCAATAATGATGAGGTTTATGTAACATTGGGTGAACCTTTTTAAGTTGACTCTCGGCAATAACTTAAGGAGATGCATTGCAATTAGTGCCGCACTAGAGAGGTTACATAACTAATATCCAGATCTTCCCTGACTTTTTTTGACGAAACCTATGTACTGGCTACGCCAAATTTAACATTTTTATGTATATAATCACGGTTTAGTACTTTTCTCTTAATTACTTAAGCCGCAAAGTTAAAATAAAGTCTGTCTCCTAGAAAAGCAATTTAGTTTGTCCCTAAAATATTATTCTACACCACAAAGGAAAATTTTATAAATTTTGATGAAACGAAAACTTTACTTTGAAATTATAGAAGAAAATTGTAGGGAAATTTCATTATGTTTCCATCCACTTTGTGAGATAGAGTTACTTGGAAAACGGCTTGTAATTTACTAGTATTTTAGCTTAAATTACGTACAAACAACTTACATAATAATATTGCTATGAGATAAGGAATTTTGGAATGACAATATCGTCAACGTATTATATTTACTGGGAAAAATCGAACAAATATTTGGAAAAGTATTTCAATAGCCTTATCCCTTGGATAAGAATCGCGTAGTACAATAAGTAGAATATTGACATGACTTTTTTCATGTAGCTATTTGCTTATTTTTTTTAACTGCTCGATCCGATTAGTGAAACGTTCTTTATCCTTTTTCAATGTTGAGTTTAGTTAGTGCCCGTAAGTTGGTGTAAATTTAACATATCTAATAAAAATGGCTAAAATATTACTTTAAAATTGTATCAAATAAAAAGTGTTACTATTCTATTATTCAAGATACTTTAAAACAAGCTTTTTTAAATACACTACAATACCAGGAAGACATTACCTACACTATCCTAAATCTCCCGTAAAACTGTGACAGTAGGTTAATGGTCACCTGGAAGTGGTCACATCAGAGTGACAAGTGAAGACTTCAAATATTTCACATATCCACACCTCAGTGACAGCGGTCGACAAACAGTTGATTGATGACACACTACGCTTTGAACGCTTTACAACGCCGACGATTTTCCCGTCTGCGTTGTGGTTGAAGAAGTTACGTCGTTACTATTGCGAGGATCGTGGGTTCAGTTCCTGTGCAAAATTTGTTTTATTTTTAATTTTTTAATTGCATACGCCTGCTATACTGGGTAGGTAGGTATTAAATATGCCTAGGTTTTGCGATCCAATTTGCTAAACAATATTCGACATTGTAATTGCAAGTTTTTCAACTATAGAAAATAGTTCATCTAAGATCACATTGCGGGACTGGAACTAGAGATCTCGCAATCAACAGTCGCTCACTTTACCGCCCAGACCACAAAAGCAGAAAGTACGAATTGGTGTAATCTGCAAATGATTGTTTTGGATCTACATAGTTGCATCCTGTCCTTGGTCTTGTTTGTTTGTATGTTTGCAATAGTCAAGAATACGTCTAGTATGTAAGTACATGAGTTGTCGTTTTTCAAGAAAAAATAGTCGAATGTAAATATTTACAGTATACTCGAAAGTATGTAGACGTAATAAAATTGTTATTTGTTATCGCGTTGTGATTTAGATATTGTTTTGTCTATTCTATTTTGAATAAGCTTCGAAAAAGAATGTTTTTGATAACACAATAATAAAACAATGGTTTTTAACATACCTAATACTGAATACAATAAAATACACAAATGTGTACGTGAGTACCTAATATCAAAAGTATTCATAACGACATCTTTTATCTACAAATTATATTATTTACCTGGTGTGTGTAAAACCGTATATTAAAGGGTTTTTACAACATGACCAAATCTATCTATTAATTCATATGGAACTGAAAGTGCTTCAAAAAACAATAAAATTCAAAGTTTTATAAAAAAACATTCACCTAAAGACACCCCTGTTCAAAAATTCGAGCAAATCTTGAAATATTGTTTTTTTAATAAGTTGCAATATACGTTTTATGTTCTCCATAAAAACGCGAGTTTTCATTCTTCTGAAGATAACTCTATTATAATATAGTACTGCGATATAATGTTATTGGAAAAGTTATTTCATTAAATATTTTTCATATCAGTGCAATAAGTCAACTTACTAACATGTGTTCGTCTTTGTAAAGATATTAGATTCTGATACCCTCTAAAATGTTCTTCATATAATATGAAATTCGTAGGGACTGTTAGGCATCCAAGTTAGTAAACAATAACAAATAAATATAATTGGACAACTCATACCCTTCAACTACAATTTTAGTGGCGGATGGATTGAATGAGCTTTAATCTAGACCAACTTATCTAAAAGGCGCTACGAGCATATTGAGAGTAAAGTGGTTATAAATATACTAACTCTTTCAAACCAGAGAATCTCACAAAGACGACAGTAACTAGTCAAACCAGATACAATCAGATAAAACAGTAGTTACCATGCAACATCGAACCTTCTAGAACTCGTGCCCAAAACGTCCACTTCAGCGGTTCTTTCATCGTAATCACGGACTGAATTTTGTTAAACTTCGCTATCTAAGGGATCGGATCAAAGCACAAATTCTTCAAGATCACAAAGTCGACTAAAGGTCTCCACAGTTTTTTTACTAAAAATCTCTAGATAACCATCGTTCTTTGTTACTTCAAATAAAGTTATATTCCTTTAGAGATTATTCTAAGATCGCAAATCATACGAAGCGACGATAAAAATCCCACCATCAGATATAAAAATGTGAATTCTCAGCGATTTTTATGAAACGGGTCATTGGGGAGAAGTTTGAAACTATTATAGATAGTTTATAGAATAAAACTGCACTTAGCAATAGTTTTGGAAGTTCAGAAAGATTATATTGATAATACACAGTAAGTTTCAGTGTTAGCAATCTCTTAATTTAACGCTCTCGTAATTTCTATGTTAGTGTTAGTTAAAGACAAATTAATTTTGAGTACCAAACAAGTAGGAGTATTTTTAAATGTCCTTTTCTAATATTTGTATACTGATGTCAGTGAGACATGCTTGGACTGGAGCAACATATTATAAAAATCTTTTGACCATGTTTCAATCAAATAAATATTCTCATTCTATTCTCTTATTCCAATTTATGAATACTTTATCATTTCTACCATATGTCGATATTTTAAAAATAGACTATTGTAATGTTGGAAGTAAGGTGTGTTGAAGTAAAAAACCATCTGCAAAGTATATTTTAATGCAAATTTTCTTCCGTTTCCTTTTTTATTACGAGTACGGTTTGCCAGCTGTTGTTTGTAGTACAAATTAGTGACTGCGTACAGGCGACTAAATTACATATACACAATACACAGATGTCTACTACAGATACGTGCAAAACATTCCCACGTATATTATGCAAGTATCATTCTATAATTTAAAAAAATTCTATCTGTTCTTCACCATTTTGTAAAGCTTAAAAAAGGGCTACTGTTCTAGAACACTAGATTAAAATCTTACAATTATGGATTACCTATGTGATATAACCACTTCATGTTCAAATGATGGGTCATACCAATAAAAAACTAATGTTTTCGCATCAAAAATTCATCTGAAAACAATCGTCAGAAGCGACAAAATTATCCAAAAATTACACTTCTTGTTCCATACAGTCCCTTAAGCCCTTTTAAAACTAAATATTTACTCTTACAAACCCTTTGATGTTGGAAAATTTCGCTCTCTATGATAGATGTTAGTCCTAAGATAATACTGAAAGTTTATTACTCACTGGCCGGCTCCCTTACGTCAAAGCGCGATGATTTATAACAGCGAAGCTCTTAAGATATCGAGTAACAGTATTAGTGTTGTTGCTAAGATGAAATAGTACTGTAATAGAAATAATGGTGGGTATATTTAGTTGTATTGTTACGTGTATTTTGGTTTGTAGTGAGAAATTTTGGTGTAAATATAGAATGTTGATTCATATTTTATAGCCTAGAATAGGTCTCTTACCCCCGGTTTCTGAGTACAATTTATTTATTAGTAGTTTATCTATTTAATAGCGTTCTTTTTATATGAATTCCCCGAGTCTTTCACTTGAAGTGTATTTACATCATTTTTTGCTCCTTAAAAGTGTAGCGCTTTCCTAATTATTTAACTCATAAACAAAACATAGACTCTCTCTCTATCTAGCGTCTTTAAACAAGACCGCCAAATAATTTAAATCAAAAACTGTACACGGGAAATATATTAGGTCGGGGAAAAAGTCTTTTCGCATTATAGTATGTATGAACTTGTAATAAAATCTCTTTGGCTTCAAGAATCACAAATGAGTACACGGTTCATTAGGTTTCTTTCAGTGAGCTCGTGAGGTACCCAAATATCGAGCTTTATTGTGAAGAGAAAAGGTTTTATTACAAGTTCATACATAATTTATTGCGAAAAGACTTTTTCCCCGACCTAATATAAATAATAACAAAATAATATGTTCGACTTCTTTTACCAAAAATAGAAGCGATCAATTAGCACAAAACTTTTGCTACATCTTTAACGTTCGACTAAAGGGAATCTACTTCGTACTTCGAATTGGCCACAATAGTGTTTAATGAACCGCAAAACCTAATTGCTAAGGGCCAAGGGATCGACTCTGAATGTAATCGACCTTATCTGAGATCGGTTAGTTTGTGATAAGGACTAGTCTATTGGTAAAAGTCCTTTGTGTCAACTGATTCGCAGATTAGGTAAGATATAGGTATAGAATACCTAAGGATGCTTCAACTATTTTAAGAATTTGTTTTAACATAAAATTAGACAAAGCAAACACTATCACAAACAGATCACTTCTACATAAACATAACATACTGTTATCGAAACACAGAAACTATGTTGATAAAAGCAGTAGAGCAATTTTCTACCACGGTCGACTGTGTAAAAAAATCTGATCAGCAGGTGCCGATAGTTAGTTAGCCGGTAGGTACTGTTTTAGACAATCGTGCTATTGAAAAGCTTACCGAACTAAACGATACGAGAATGGCTACCCTACATGTTATTATTTATTTATTTATTTACTTTATATACAAACGTTGTATAAGGGCGGACTACGATATACTATGATAGGTTAACCTCGATTCATACTGCTAAATTACATTCAGTATTAATCATAACATGTAAAAAGGCAAAGAAAATGCTATAATTTCTTAACGAAAGAACACGTAATTTACGAGTATAACGAAACAGCGACAATATTTAGATATTATTTTCCTTTTATACGTAAAAGGTAAGCCATAATAGTAAATACCACAACAAAGGTCTTTTTGTCCATAGTTTACGAGGGTAGCCATAATTTTGTTTCTATTGCTGTTTATGAATAATAAGTAGAGCGTGTTGTTAACCCGCGTCAATCAAATCGGGCTGATTAAATATTAATATTAATGAGGTAGATGAATAATTACTGAGCTAATCATTTGTTAAACCAGTAATTCAGTTTACGCGTTATTTTGTTTATGATTAATTATGTTAGCTAATATTTTGGACTTAATGTACTGAATTAGGCCTTTTACTTCATTACTAGTTACTTATTTTAAGTTCTGTTGTGTTGTATTATGATCTAGCCGGTTAGAATATGTTCTTTAGTTTTTGATTTTGGGATAAAAATATCACGAATTCTATGAAGTAATTATAAGTAATAGTTTGGCTCTACGGTTAAATGTTCAAGGAAATAGAATTATATACAAAGGAATAGGAATTGGAGAAAAATACCGAAAAAAACTGGTTTTAGAAAACAACAAATTTATTCTCTACGATACATTAGTGACTGTTAAAAAATTAATCGCATACCACTGTAGGTACCATACATTTGAACGGTGTAGTATACAAAAGTTACTATAGTCACCCTTTACTATACGTAAATGTAACTTTATTTTGTATTCAGGAAAATTAAACCCGGACTGAAAGTGGCGGTTTCCGGTTTATCGGTTTTATGACGTCATTTCCGCCCGTGAGTAGGCAACATTGTTCGATTCCGTAAGGAATTGGACATTTTTGAAAAGCCTCGCGATTACTTGGGGGAAGTTAATCAAGTTTTGACTTGAAATATTGAGGTTTAAGTACGAAATTAAGGAAAGTTTTTGTTGTTATAATTTATTCAGGTTTATTCGCAAATCTTTTTATTTTTAATGACATTATAATATAAATACATTTAGGATATTTTTGTAGTAATTGAAATCGTATATTTAAGGTTAAACTTACTAATCGATGTATCGAAAATAAGAGGACAAGTAAAATCAAATTAGTACTTTCAGTTTTACAGACATTGAAGTTATCAACTAAAGATGTTGGCAGAAGTGTATGATATAAAAACATCTTTCAGTTTTAGCAGTAAATAACTTATGTAAAAGCGTATGTAATGTATATAAGTAAAAGTGTTTTTAAAAACTAGAGGTACATCACAGTAGCGTTACCTTATAGATGATTTTTCTAAACAATTACGCCACATTTTCTCGGATGCTCAACTATCGTAAAAAGGGCAGCGAAGTTTTTACTACAAAACCTTTACTTATAGTTCGTTGCTCAACATCTTTCAATGAGGAGCATCCATTCACAAATGTTATACTCCAAAGATTTCACATAAAGGAATTTCATGAACTTTTTATCACCATGGGTGCCGATTTCATAAAAAAGTTGCGCTTAAGTGTTAAATAAGAAATGAGCGGTAACTATAAAGCAAAACATTCTTAAATGTTAATACGGTTGGTTGATCGTGTAATTTAAGTAAAAAGTATGGAAGATGTATCTTTTTGCTGTGGTAAGATGAGCTTACAATATCAGTAGGTAAATCCAGGGCTCAAAAAATACATTTTTGTTGTTCGGAGATTGCTCAAAATCATTGAGTTGTCTGAGTTGAATTCTTAAGTGTATACTTACTCTCATAAGACGATAGTGTCTAGGTATGACTGCGGTATGTTTAAAGTAACTATTACTGAATTAATATTTTGCCAAAAATATCTTGAATCGAGTTGATATATCTGCTACAAAGAGTTATCTATCCATCTACCGGATAGATAGGTAAAAATCATAAACCGAAATTACCCAATAACAATTAGCGTGATTCAGGAACGCAACCCACAACACTGTACATTAAGTAACATTATTTATTTATAACATTAAACGTCATAGAAACAAACAGCAACAATATAATATTTCACAGTACAACCCGGTACACTAAAAGCCCCAATTATACCATACAAATCTGGTGCTAAAAGCCACTGCAATTACGCAACAAAAGTAGTTAATTATCCGTTAAACTCCGCATTACCTGGCAAATACCCGGCTATCCGGTGTTATCCGGGTAAAACGGTTATCCTTTATCCCGTTAGAGTAATATCGTAAATGGAACATGCAGGTTTCTGGTATATCAGTTTTATGATATAATTTGCCCGGGTCATTAAAATTTGCGGTCTATCTAATATCGTTTGAAGGGTTTATAAGTATTTTATGAACTGTCTTCCGTAAACTAATTTCTTCATGTTAAATGTTTATAAATATTTTCTAAACAATATGCTAATAACATAAAGGATATAATGTACTCGTATTAGTGAAAAACTATGAAGTTTGACCTAATAGTTTAATGATTTCATAAACTGACATTTGAACAATCACCTGTGCCTCGATTCTCTACTACTATCGACTACCGACAACCGAACTGTCATCGAGAAATTTTGTATGAAAATTTCTCGATGCCTCTGACGGGTGTCGTAGGAAACATTTTGGCAGTACATTCTAAATGTCAAATGTCGATAGCTAGCCGGTTGTCGGTAGTCGATAGTGGTAGAGAATCGAGGTACAGGTGATTCTACTTAAATATTGTAACGCAAACATAATCACCTTTAGTTTCGCTCTACAGAAGGCAAGTAAAGTACATTATGAACACAATTCTAGTTTGACCACAATTAGAACATTGGTCGAGGTCAAAGTCAATACTCTATAGCTGGTATTTTAAACACAATAACGTCCAGTCTATGTAATACTGAATACAATTGTAATTTTAGGCAATGGTATACGAAATGGAGACGAGAAATAGGGATCAACTTTGGAAAAAGATACTAGACCAATGTGAACGTCTAACCCCCGGTTTCTGAGTATATTTAGCGGTAGTTTATTTATACAACTGCGTTTTTTGTATGACTTTTAACGTTATTGAATAGATAAACTACCGCTAAATGTACGTACCGGGATTAAGAAGAGAGACAAATTCGTCACTCCATACATATTTTTAAAGAGTTCCGTACTGTAATATTTCACGTTGATTAAGATATTTTTAAACAACGTGAACCTCTTTATTAAATAACTATTTTAAAAGACGATCTTAGAAGGCTACAAGAACCCAGGCGTCTCAAGACTCTATTTTTAATTCGATTTCATTAATACGAGCCAACCAATAAAATCAAATCTTTGTAGACATTTAGAGATAAGCTTCTTTCTAAAATAGTTGTACGGTATAAGAGGCTTATGTTTTGACTGTGTAAATGAGTCTTATACGATCTACGTTTGATAGAGGATTAAAGACGATTGATTTAGTAAAAGAACATGTGGTTTAATTCATGTTCATATTAGTAATGATAATAGACTATAGACTAAGTTTATTTTTAATTTTGACAGCAATAATTGTCTCCAGTTTTACTGGTCTCTGGGCAGGATACAAGGTCTTAATATAATTTCAAATTAAAATTCAATCATTTGAAATACCTAGTAAAACGTTTACTGAACTAGGAAGAGATCTATTTGATATAAGAAGACCAATAAATCAACATTATAATGAAATATTTTTATGTTTTCTTTTCCTTTAGTTTACTCCATTTTTCAATAAAAAAAACAGAAAATGAAATAAAACTGTAAAAATCTTCTCCAAAAAAGCACAACGACGGCCTTTCTCATAATACGCTCAAAACTAGCCTTGATACTTCCCACACATATTCCTATGAAACGAATATCAGCAGCATTTTCCCAAAAATGTATTTTGTATTCAAACAACAGCGCGCCATAATATCGGGTCTTGTAGGTCAGATCCTTTGACTTTTATTAATATTTGACATAGACCCTCTGAGCGCAAAGTTGACTGATTTGCTTTCCGTTCACGAGGATATATTGGAAATGACGTATCAACCTATTTTGTCTGAGAAAGGAACAGTTTCACGGCATTTTGGGAAGAAATAGATGGCTGCGTGTAATATTATTTAAATATAAAAAAAATAAGGAAAGACATCTCTTCTTTTTGGATCTACATATGTCGTATTTACACAATTTGTGTATAAACGGTAGTTGGATAACACATACTAAAAGATTTATTGTAAGATTAGTTTTTCTGAGAAATCTAGCAATGTTCCTCAGAAAAACATGAGATTTACCTTGTCATTGAAAGTCTAAGTCGCACAGGGTAGAAAAATAGACCTTCGATTAAGTAAACAAAACGATTTGCCGTCGTCACTCACAGATGACTGCAAACTAGACTAAAGGTACAAAACATAGAATTACTAATCCATACTTTCATTACGTCTATTAGTAGACTACCAAAGATTGCACTGATTCCCACAAACTATGCAGAGAAATTTCCCAGAAAACGTTTCATAAAATACGTGCAAATAGCTAAACTTAACAAGCTCCCTAGTTATCTGTTCACTAGCTACTAAATAGCAAATGCACGTTCGCAGTACCAAGAAACGATATTACCAGTTAGAACTTACTTAGTTCCAGTGAAAGATTCTCATTAAGCTTTCGTGCACTCGTTCAATGCAATCACATCTGCGCTCCTCTTTGAACTAGAAATATCTGCTTCAAAGATCAATATCTTCATCGAGTTATTAATACTTTTGAAAAGGAAATATCTTGTTAGTGGATTTATTTAATGTTTATACTTTTATGGAAGATAATAATTTACTTTCTGGTGAGTATTGGCAAATCATAAGGTATGTGTACCTATTGGGTATAGCCAATAAGAGGGGCTTTCGACAAGTATCGACTATAAAAAAAACTGTTTGAAAACCTAATCTCCGAATGCCTTAACCTATTTTGCCAGAGCATTTTTTTACACACAAAAATACGTATGATTTCCAGTATTCACCGGCTAAAAATCGCGATAGATTTTCAACTCCCATATATTTAATCATTAAAAAAGGCAGTGTTATCTATCGAGAAATTAGTTTAAATCCTTGGAGCCAAAGGCCAATCTGTTAAAATAAAAATCCTTAGTTCTAATACGTAAAGAATGTATTACAAAGTAATATTAAAACTTAGTGTAAACATGTTCAAAGTTTGAAACGATTATTCAATAAGCGAGTGACAAAGTTGTAAAACCGTTGTTCCACATCGTCGAAGAAAACTGGCAACTCGTACTTAACGAGTTCGCAGATGACACAAGTTTCAAACTCAGTTGAAGTACTTTACTTACAATTTTGACCAAAATTATTTAAACGACACCGAGGAAAAGTAAGAATAAAAATAAAGACGAAATGAAATAAAGACCTGCATTTAAATTGCTTGGGAGTAGAGAAAATGAAAATTTAAATAATCAATTGGATTTATGTTGAACGAGTATTGTAGAATTTTAAAAGCAATCAACTGTTTTTACAATACTTATACTTTTTATGAAGCTGTTCTTTAACGCAACTTTACTAACAAATGTTTAACTTTCATTTACCTACTTACTAGTTACTTACTTAATTTGTACGTGCACACATTTCTATAAGTGTAGAGCTAAAAGGAACAAGCAAATCGTAAGTTTCAAGTTCAACTAAAATTGACAATAACCTTGACAGCTGTCCTCAACCTTGAAAACAGCTACAAAACTCATAAGTCTTTAACACCTGATACCAAACGGCACTAGAGCATCACAAAACTATTACATTCTACCTCAGATTTCTTCAAAATACTTTAAATTCAACACCGTCTGACATGCAAGCTCACATTACTATTTAAGTACAAACGTTTGAAAGTAAACGAAGTTTTTGGCAACGCTCCTAAATATAACACTTCAAAAGAAACGTGTGTTTCGCAATTGTTTTATTATTGTTAGAGGTTTGGCAATAATATTAAAAAGAAGTAAATGTTAGGAACATTCCCGTTGTTGTTTATTGGCTCGTTTGTATAAATCATAGTGGAAGAGCAATGAAATGTAAACAATAGCATAGTACCGCTATAAAGATAAGTAGTGTATGAAACTATGAATAAATTATCATAATATATCCAGATAATACATTTTAAAAGTAATCCTACTTTGTATCGCTGCATTAAATACTTCGAAAGAAGAAAGAATCTTCGTTCACATATCGTTGCCATGACAACGGTTTATGCTTACGAATAATATTCAGATGGATCAGCGGATCAGCCGATAAAACACTTAATAGAATCAACTCCCAGTTAACTTCGATCTTTTAGAAGTTACAACAGAAAACAAATAAGAAACTATAAAAGGTTATTTTGAATGTTCTTTTCCTTTTTCTCTCACAAGTAGTAGTCCTAGTCTCTACAATACTACTCAGACAATGTACACGTACGAAGACTGATTCGCCCTTGTGTGGACTGTTATCACGATTTATCAATCACAGCCGTAATACCCCTTTCGGAAACATAAATACCACTTTCAACAAAAGTATTTAATTTATAGTAAGTGTCGCGCTGTGAAGTAAACCTAAGTATTGCGAGATGATCCTTTCATATCGCTAAAAGTCACGTATTGAAGCTTGGTGCCTAACGACATTCTCCTCAAAAGCTGGGAAGAGAAGCAATCCATTATACAAAGTTATATGATACGATACACAAACGACAGCTAACACGAATACATTATGAATTTATGTATTTTCCTTCTCAGGTTTGGCTGAAGTACATATGTACTATTTCAACAAGAAGTCTATAAATCTATATAAATTAAACGATTCAGTTAGTACTACTCTATTTTTACCTAACAAAAGAAAAGTACTTGCTTACATAGCATTATGTAAGTAAGTACTTTTGTTATGTATGTCTCAAAGGTAATAGTACATTTTCATATAAGTTTCCTACTAGCCCGGTTAACAAAAGCTCGGATCATGTAATACAGCGGCGGTACCTACCAGGCGTAAAGTAGAGGAGGGATTTTCTCTATTCTCAGAGTATCTTTGAAACGTATCAACGTGAATTCAAAGCAAAAAATAAATCCCACACCAACCCTACATCTATTTTCTCTATTTAAGGACAAATAATCTGCAAATATAAAAACGCTTGCTGAATCACACTTTCCTTCTCCGAAATCCAACCAAACACTTATTTTGGGAAACCAAATCAGAGTCCAAAAATAAAAAGGAAATACCCAAAGATCCTCAGAATAAAATTATTCGCGTACACATAATGTCAACACGAAATTCATCCAGTACATTGGCTTCATTCCAAAAGTTACCTCGAGCAAGGCTCCATAAACAGATATACGAGATTTATTTACTTATTTACTCAATAAAAATCATCATAAAATGTATTCGGAAAACTATCGAACTATTACAGTTAAATCATTCGGAATAGTAATAGCTATTTCTAAGAAAATTCTCTTTATTTCTATACGATTCGTCATCAATGGTTTTTCGGATGAGCAATCTATTGATTCGTTTCTAAAAGCTTACTGCTATTATCTGTTGCCGTCTGTGATATATGTACGTCTTTGAACTTTGCAAGGGTGACCTTGTATAAAAAGTTGGTATTATTCAATACTCATTTGACTTTTACGACCTTTAAGACACGAGTAAGTTTGTAATACGTTACATTCGTATCTAGCGTATATTTTTTATTAAATATGTTTGTATATAGATGTTCTTTTTCACCTCTTTGAGCATCTAGAGTGTGTGACTTTGTAACAAAATAAAAGTCACGTAAACTAAAGAAAAATATGTTCATGCGAGTTAGCGAGAATTATTGGTTTTATACGAGTGTTCTTGAAGTTCTGTTGTTGAAGAAAAATACATAACATCGTTTCGTTGTTCTAGCTTTTTTTTAGGTTTCTGCTGTATCAGGATTTTCTCTTACAAGCTATGACATTTTCTAGGGAATTTTGCGGCAGTAACAGAAATCTTCTGACTTTTCTTAATAAATTGGGTCTCTTGAGACAATGTCATTCCTTGATACATAAATACCCAATCATCGACATCACCTAAATCATCTGAAACCGTTGAAAACAGACGAAATGGTGATGGTTATAAATCGATGATCTCTACCAAACTCAACTAAGGTTAAGTAGACTGCTGTAAACTTCTCTGTATGTTATAAGGTTTAATTGCTTTTTCGCTCTACACAACAACTTGAGTTATTTAGTTAGTTATACAACAGAAATTAACACACAAGTATACTGAGCTCACATAAAGTCAACAATGAACACATTTTAACAATAATTCAGGCAGTCTGCTTTAAAAATACATTGTAAAAAGCTTCTCGTTTATAACCCCACTTAGTACAGTCCGGTGCTAATCACCCTTTGTTCAAAGTTTCACTTTACATTACAAATTTTACTCCCATTTTCCTATATTTTCTTTGTCTCTATGCAATTCTTTCGGAATAGCGTTGTGAAATGACATCGTTATAATGCGAGTAAGTGTTATTAAATGCCTTACAGTAGTATATGAGGTACATAAAAAAAACTGACTTTGCAAAACTTCAGCTAACAAAGTAATACACATGTAGCTTTCGGTACACATTCTTTCGGTACAATTGCATTATTTTGATAATTGCGTCATGGCAGTATTATATAACTAATAAATCGATTGTGATCGAAGACTGCAGCCGCTGATTGATAGATTAACATAATCTAGTCTTATTTCTCCCATCTCTCGTTTAGTGCTGAACATCCCAAAGATCATATTTTTTGGTAATTGTCGACACAGAAAAATACCTTTCCATTTATGTTTCAAGAGTCCTTACTTATAAATTCAAAGGTGCACGATGCACCAATGCCAAAAGATAACAAACATATTGATTTGAAGTTGTTTTTTGGCAAAACAAACACAATTTAGTAGTTCCTCGTGCCAACTTGCACTGATTGTTGATAACGAAGTTTGCTTCTGCAGAAAATGGTCCAATACTAATCTGATTCTAGTGTAATCATGTTTGAAACGGAAGCAATGTTGTACGTTTATTATGGAGAATTCCTTTTAGAATATTATCTATCTCATTATATTAAGAAGTGGCTAATATACCGGTCGAACTTAAACAAGATTAAAACTCTATCTTATGGCTTTTTTTGAAAAGATGATATACAATATACATTGTTTGTACGTCATTCATTATACATACATAAATAGCATAACACGCTTGTAATATGCTCAGGTGAAAGAAACAGGGAATCGAACCCGATATTTCCTGATTAGCAGCCGTATCCACTGTCTCCGCGACTATAGAGGGTCTTCAACACAGGTATCATCTACTTCAGATGAAAAACGAAAGCAGAATATAGTATCTTCAAGTCTTCAACTTAACACCCGTTGCTCCATTTCCTAAACAGTATAATATGAAATGCAATTACTGCGTTCTACTTACGAGTGTCGAAGCCTTACGACTACCGACTACTGTAAGAACAAGTCGATGTTCTTTTGTTATCTTTGTTTGAGCAGGAGACGTGAACGAGTCTACTCATGCGAAACGATTATGGGTTTAAATGGGATGTAGATGTGGATGGAAGAAATGTTTTGAGTTGATGGTGATAAGCTGCTATTGGAATATTGGTAGATAAATCTGTGTCCGTAATATCTACAATAGTACTAAGGATATGGCATAAATAAATCAAGTTTGGTTGGTATTTCAAGACTTAAATACTTTTTAGTTACTAACTGGAATAAAAATAATACTAAATAGTAAAGTTATAGTAAACGATCTCTAATTATTTTAAAGCATTGTGAGTGAATCTTAATAATTGCAAGTGTATTTTGTGTAATACGCGATCAAAAACGTAGTTGAAAACACCAATAAACCCGAAGACAAACAATATATTAGATTGGAAGGCTTATAATATGATAGATCTGCAACATAGAATATCAATATCGCAGCTGTAGCTGATAAGTAAACAGAACAATTTCATTACATCATATAGGAAAGTGTCAAATGAACCACGAAATGTTCTAAATGACACGCACTGACATTCACGCAAGTGGGACGCGGAGCATCGAACCCTAAACCGCAGCGCTGCGGTCGAATCGACCTCTTGTACCACACTTTATTATGAAACTATCATATTTGTAATAGTTCATATAGGAAATGTGTGTTAAACCAAAATGCTTTTTATGAAATATAAATGACTTTTGAGTTGGGGTTGTACCTAACCACTAAGGTAAATAATAATATCCATTGCAAGACTAGAAGATACGAGAGTTTAAAAATTAAATAAGGGTTTTGCTTAAGGGTTAAGTTTCGGAAGGAGTTAATTAAATGTGTTGTCACATAATATTTTAGGAACTATTTCAACGTTATTCATCAAATGATAATCGTTCATTTTTAAATACCAGTGAACTTATTTTCGGTTGCGAATTTCTTTCTTTAAATAAACATAAATCGATCTGACAATCCTTCTTCACAGAAGTGTCATGTATAACGTACAAATGACAGTTGCTACTTAAGGTCTGACATAATACAGGGCACTGGTCAAAGAAGTGGCGACTTTTTATATTAAGTATTATCGTGGGAACTTTAGTTTTACAATTTGATATAGGAGCAGAATCACAATAATAAAATTATTTTTCTACAAACCAAAACACAACCCAAGATTATTGCTACCAACTTAACTAAAAGAACCACTATCAACTCAGCAATTCTTATCCTACGACCCAATTCAATACAAACAACCATTTCCTTACAAATAGAGACATACAACTACTTATCTTAATAGGGTTAAAGAACGCCAAAAACGACCCAGCGATGCCATTAAGAGCATTGATGTGGTTAATCAATAGCAACCAAACTGTGGGGTCTAAAAGGCCCCGAACACTTCCCAAGCCCATTAATATTTATAGTATGCTAGAGTTTTTCGGAACATCCGTGAAATGCCCGGCGAGAAAGGGTTATGACGTTTTATTGAGCTTCCATGCTTGTTAAAGTGCGGAAAATTTTGTTATTTTGATTTTTAGACGTGTGTTGCGTACAAATGCTACTAAATATTTTAAAAAATCCTTGTATACGGGACACCAAACGGCTTATACGTTTAAGAACAGATCCTCCAAACGATTGATTCTTATATTTCAAAATATTACAACGGCAGACATAGAACTTTGATTAAAATCACTACACTATGATGAAAGATTTAGATACTCATAAAAATAGACATCTTATTCACATAGCACGTGCCAATATCGTACTGAGAAAATTAATACCAATATGTACTCAAGACCTACGTAATACGGATTCAATAAACTCTAGTACTAGCAATATTGAACCTTTAATGCAGTTGATTTCTGATTAGTTCTTTTATATTCTTTCCTATACAACAATCTGGGAGAAAATCTTCTTGCTTTTGAAAATTCTATCTTTTCAATTCAATCTTTTTAATCTTTATTACTACTAACTAGGCCCTGTTTCACCACTTCTAAAGATCTATCAAACTTATTAGATGAAGTTTGTTATTTATTTAAAAAAGACAACGCCCGCACTAAGATTTGCTCTTGTGTGTACTTTTACAAACAACGGAAACAAAGTACAACCAGACCCGAAACTATCATTTGTGACTCGCACAAACAATTTTTCTGTGTGGAAATCGAACTCACGACCTCCCGACGCAGTGCCATCGGCGTGGCGACCTAAATCAGGAGGCAGTTAGACAGCTATTTTCATATATTTACTGTCATTACATATTCATAGACCATGAAACTGACACTTAATGAACAATGGCAATAATTTCAAACTCTACATTATGAGAATAAATATAGACTAAACAAACTGTATCCAATGGCTAGACTGGCAGATGCAGCTCCAGTTACGATCAATAGCAACCATTATACAATCAGCATTCATCGCTCATCGCAATCATTGCGATACAATACCGTCTGATACAAGGAATACATCAATAGTTCATAGCGTAGTTTATTCTTACTTTTCTAATTTTATATTGTAGACTAATGTTTAAGAGAAAAATGCGGGAAGCTACTTCTGGAGTGAGGTTTTGTACTGATCTTGAAAAATAGTTGCATTATTATAAAGTTAGGAAATTACTCCTAATTTAAGAAAAAAGGCTCTCAAGCACTGTATGTCAAGAAATCTTTATATGATAGTAATATATCTTTAACAGTATTGTAATCAGCTTAAAATTGCACTACTTTGAATAAAATTTGCAGAGTTTCAAATCTAACATTCAGCATAAAAATAATATTCTTTTAAATTACACTAAGTATTTTCCAACGTTTTTCCATATCACTGAACGTTTAAATGGCCGGCGGCGCCTGAATAAATTCAAGAAAATATTACAGATTAAAAATATCATTTTCAATAGAAAGTTTTCGCTGGAACGCTCTTTGTATGAAACTCTGACAATAAGGAGTTTCCACGAACAAACTGAGGATTCTTTTAAAAGTATACTTTTCAAAGAAAATTGAACTTTAATACCTTGAAATAAGGTGTAAGAAAAGTGTCATCGAAGGTTGGAGTGAATTTGTCGCGATGATATCTTCAAATTGCTTTCGGAGAACGATCAGGGAAATTAGAACTCTATAGCGCTTGAAATAAGGGTGAAATGATGTGGATTTCAATGGTCGCAAGATATTGAATGAAGCCCACAATTGGACGGACATATTGAGCGGAGACGCTACGCCGATTGCTGTTTCAAAAGATATTATTGATACCAATGTTACTATTGAGGTTTAGAAGACGACTTTAGGATCTTTTGTTAGAAAATCTGTGGGTGATCCATCATGCTATGAAAAGATAAGGAAAATACATAATTTATTGTACACGTCCAAGATTTACATATTTATTAACTGGCAACATAATTGATCTATCTCTAGTTTAGTGAAAAAGTTTGAAGGATAAACTAAGAATAATCGAAACATCTTTATATATATAATTCTTCTGTAAGTGTGTATGTCACTGAACTTCTCTTAAACGACTGGTCCGATTTTGTGTGTTCAAGGGGATCTGAGAATGGTTTAGATTCACAATTTTGTCCGCTGGGCAATGTTCTTTGACATGTAGACAGGACAATGTCTGTCGGGTCCGCTAGTACTAATATAAATTTTTGCCTTGCTCTTCTGCGAATAAATCAAAATGACAATTAAATCATTAGAACTTTTAAACTCTCGCGTTGCATGTTTAAAGTATAATAGAATACGGGAATTAACGCGAACACGCATTTTACCTTAAAATGCCTAACGTTTCGGCGCAGGTTGCACTCGCCGTGGTCCCAGGCTGACTCTAAAGAGTCTAGAGTCTCTAAAGAGTCTAGAGTCAGCCTGGGACCACGGCGAGTGCAACCTGCGCCGAAACGTTAGGCATTTTAAGGTAAAATGCGTGTTCGCGTTAATTCCCGTATTCTATTATACATTAAATCATTAGAGATTTCATTCTGGGAAATAATTTCTTAGAATTGAAATAGAACTTGAGTCAACAGATTCTTAATTCTTAACTCCGATTAAAACTGTTCATAGCTGTTTTATTTTCCGATACATCTCTACAAGGTAATAAAACAAAATTTTAAATTTCTTCCAGGTAGGTATTTGTTTACCTATATCCAACGACATGCATTTTCATTTTCCCATAAAATAATATCAATATATCAATAAGTTAAGAGTGTCATGTATTTTCGTGTGGTAACACCCGAGGGTACTGTTAGTACCCAATTTATTGGTGGCGCAACGATAAATATGGCACAAAACGACGTGTTTCGGTATTTATTGGGAAACGGTAATTGTTTCGTTTTAGCTAAGTTATTACTTATTGCTTACAGTGTGGTATGAAAGGATTTGGGACAAAACATATCTTTAGTGTCCACAATGTACCTGTTATTTTACATTATAATTGCGTTAAAGGAGGTCAATTCTTTGAGATATCATTATAGGTTTTGGAACTCTGTCATTGTTAAAACTCACAAACATTTGTCTATATTTTAAAAGGTCACAAGTGACATTGGTTTTCATTTGAACCTATACTCAATAGTCTTACAGTTAAGCTACACTATGCTAATTATAGATATTATACTTACTTGCGTAATAAAGTAATATGTAACCGCATAGCAATGTACAAACTTATTGATGCACTTCAAACTAATTTGTAGGGAGAATATAACTATGAATTTTCAAAAGCTTTGTCTGATGCATATTATTTTGAAACTACTATTCTCGTGCATTTAATCGTGTGATAATACCATATGCATGTGCTATTAGACTTTTTGCAGTATTATAATAAATATGTAGTGTCTACTGCACTGGCCGGGTTAATGACATTTTATTATTATTTTTCCCATAATATGAAATGCATTTCATTATTTATATTTACATTGACTTATAAAAGAGACATTTTAAATCAAAACTACTAATACTAATTATATATGTACAAACGAAAAATATTAAATTAATATATCTTACAAAAAGCTTTTAGTTGCCAACACAGTTTGAGTGCGGGTACGAGTACTTGTTTTCATCCTTTGCGTGTTGTACAAATTATTGCAATTAACAGACACACAACGTTAAACGCACAAGTATTTATTTGTGTAAACAAACTGTACATAAACATAAATTAATTGATTTTGATAATTTTCGTCTCTAATTAAAATAACTAAATGGAAGCACATACCAGTTTCATAAACAATTTAATTACAAAAAGATTCCAGTTCCTCGTATCAAATTAAAATAGCACCTTATTTATCAAAGTAATTTCTTTACTACCTACAAAACGGGATTTCGAAACAAATTACAAAACCTGTATGTTTGAGTTCAAACTCAAAAAGCCGCCATATTTGTCTTACATCCAACGGGACTGCATGTCTGCCTGTTTGTCAAACACTTTATCCGAAACGGCTAATCCCATTTCGAGTTGCGTTATTTGACAGATATATTAGATGGCATTCGCCTTTTACGGATTATCTTATGGGCATGTAGTAAGGGCTAATTGTGCCCTTTTAAGGATATGTAAGCCAATATAGTACTCGTATGTTAAAGTAATCAGTTTGTATAAGGATTGAAATGCTAGAAATGTGATAGATTAACTGGTTGTGAAAAGTTATGGATGTTGTGGTTAGTGTAGCTATTTGAAGTAGTTCTTCAATAAATAACAAGTCGTTTGCTTTAGAAATGTTGTCAATAGTTTTTTTTATTTGCAACATGAGGGATTTCCAACATAACATTTTCTTAAGTTAAAAGATAAATATTTTATGTACAAAAAGAGAACTAGGACTAGGAACTAGACTTAAAATAGAGATAAATTTAAAGATTTTAATTAATCATTTCTTTTTTAGACATGAATTAAATGACTCTTAATACAAAATCTTATTTCAATGCCCGGTAAAGTAGGTTTATAATCGAGCAAAGCTTCCCAAAGTTAATTTATAAATGCAATTAATCTTAAATATTTTTATTAAGTATACTCAATAAGTAGGTTCTGTTTATCAAATAATTACGCAACTTCTCGATAACGGTGAATCGAGCCGTGACGATGGCGGAACGATCGAATCTTTGTAATCGATACCTATCGATTCGATATAATCGAATTTTTGTTTTTCTTTATGGGAAGTGTCAGTGGGTCGATACGGGTACTTGTTTCAAATTGAATAAGCAGTGTGAAATCATCGTGGTGACGTGCATTAGTAATTAAATTAAGTTGTAGGCTTGTTATGTAGGGTTCGAATGATATTTCGGGTAAAGTATGTTTATTTCATAGTATGAATTTTGGTGTCAAAGCCTCGAAAATATACGTAACTGGATAAGAGGACAGACGATGATTTCTTGTGGTTTCTTTGATAAATATTTCTTAAATAAAAGCAAGCCCAATCGATAGTAAATTGTGTTCAAACACTTTAAGCAATCACTTAACTACAGAAAGTATTTATAAGATGCCATGGCAACCGCTTTCTTCAACGATACGTGGACTCAAAATTAACGAAATTAAGATCAAAGCGTTACTTAACATCGATTAAGAAGTAAACAGTAAGTGCTTAACCTTAAGGTTAATTAAAAGCTTATTTACAACCAACTAATAAGATTAAAACAAACCTTTATTTCACCGTCTTCTCCATTAAGTACAACTAACTTAAGATACGTATAAAATTCTTCCACTAATTACTTTTCTACTAAAACATCGGTACATACGTACATCTTCCTTTAATCTTAGACGCGCCATAAATCAGAAAAACCACCCATTAACCCCGTAACCATCAATCTAATTCGTCTTCACTAACCTTACATTATTTATCTATCGATCACTCCTTAACAAGATCTTTCAAACGTTTCCTATTGAAAGGAAGCAATGTACTTAGAACAATTCGATATAGTCTCGTTACTGGCGCGTCATAATGTTGTGACGTTGACGATTTGTTTGAAATTGGAGCCGCTTTGTGAAATTAGAGCAAGGAAATTTGAATCTTAGGATTTGAAAGCTAAGGTAGATTTTCTGTTGAAAGGTTAAACGATTTCGTAATAGGGATGTCAAACCCAAGACTATGATGATGGGAACAAGAGCTTCATAGTTTAATTAAAACTGACAGAAATGATTTACGGCAATTGTAGCGTTAATATAATTTGTCAACAAAGCCCTTGATAAATGTATTAACCATAACAAATCTACTTTTCCTATTTTAAATTAAATTGCTCTAAAAAATGCGTGGCTCGGTTCTAAAACGGGTATAAAAACTTTTTTCACTTTTTAACGACTGAGCTGACGGATGACAATAAAACTGCGTAGTGAAAGCTGACGTCACGAAAGGGTGCTATTTTTATTCAGAGTTTTAAAAATATTTTATACAATAGAAAACGTGACTAAAAAGTTTCGTTGGAGATTTCGGACGACTATGGTGGTCCAAAAAAGTCCAAATTCTATTAGTGCGTTGCGAGTAAAGATTTTTTTATTGTTTTGGTTGCTACAAGTTCTATATACTATGAAAATTTTATTGACGCATAGTTAATTGTGTGATCAACACACTTTTTACTTTGACTTTTACCTGTGGAATTATGGATTCGTAATATATTAGACTTTTACATAGTTTTTCCATATTCCGAAGATTTTTTCCTGCGGTATTTATATTTGAACCACATGACTTAACTTTAAGTGCAAGTATAGGTACCATTAAACACATACCATCAGTAGTAGTTGTAAAAACGCTTTTAACCGAAAACTTTCGCATAAACAGCACTAACTTTAATCTCCAGAGGGTTTCTAATGGATGAATCATAAAAGTCAAGTAAAATATAGAACTAAACGTAACGTGTTCATTGAGCGTCACTTCGTAAAGCCGAAACTTTACGATTTCGCATTACATGGTTAAAACTATATGCCGTTGATGGATTGTACTACAGGAAATTGGATGAGGAAAGGGTTAAGCAACGGGCTAAAAAAGTGCTTCACTATTTTAGATTTGATAATAAAAATGACGAAACATTTTAACAGGTTTCTTCTTGTTTTTAATAACTAAGAATGATTTACAAAGATGCAAAATAATTTTGGTATAAAATAATTATTGGTTCATATCAATTTAACACCATGACAATGATAATGAAATGGTGACTACCTTTAGCACTGGACTACTCGTGCCGTTTTGAGGTGGTCAAACTATAAGTAAAAATAGTAAGTAAAAAAGCTTGAGTGTTTTGTCAAAAAATCAACTATGTACCAAAAAAACAAGGCAAGGGTCCCCTTTCAAAAAGAATGCGATTAAATCACGAATTAAGTTACGAAAAAATACAATTATGAAGCTAAAAACAAAAAAGCACTTCATAACAATTAGCATAAATTAATTATATTACCATTTCCTCAGCGATACACCGACTAAATTATAAAAGAGTTCAAATTAATTGAAGTAGAGCTTCCTGTCCCTTTTTACACAAACAATGCTTTCCTGTTTACACTACCTCTTGAATTCGCTTTATAAGTATAGTTGTAATAGAACTAGTCGTGAAAGCGACTAGAAGACAACTTACTAGAACTTACTACTACTACTACTACTTACTACGAACGTAATACGTCGACGTAGTTTCAGAGGAAACAGAAAATAAATATTTGTGCAGAATACCTGTTATTACCCTGCAAAAAGCCAAGATTTAAGGTAATTTAAGCGCCATCAAGATAACTATATCAACGGCGACTAAACTTATTGTTATTATTATGAGCCTATATCCCACTGCTGGGCAAAGGCCTCCCTCATAGCGTTCCACTGCAAACGATCTGCGGCGGTCTGTATCCATTTCGACTAAACTTAAAGTCCTTACTCAAAAAAATGTCTGACTTGAAGTATGAAACGTGTACATTTACTTAATATGCACTTAAGTAGTACGATGGACGCGTTATTTTGACACCTTCCTACTTTAAATTTCAACTGTCAGAAAGCTCCGCAGTTAAATGATGACGTCATCAAAAGATAGCAACTTAATCTTCCGGCAAGTGGTTGTAAATATTCCGAGATGTAACAATCTGGCCGCTGTTGTAAGTAATTACATTCAATTGAGACAACAACTGGCCCGTAGATATAATGACTGTAATCTACGTATCTCGAGGAAGCTTTGTAGGGTTGTGAAACGCACTCGGTAAATATCAAAGAGAGGGTCGAACTCCTTCAACTCTTTTATTTTAATTTTATCGTATGGTTAGTGCTCGACTTAAAGTAAAGCTTTGGGCATAGCTTGACAACTATTGTTTTAATTAACAGGAACCGAACTCGACTATCTCGAGAAAACTGATCATCCCCAATGTAATTTGCAAAAAGCATAAAATACCTATTTAAAAAAGTAAGATCAAACTTTTTTAGTTATCAGTAGCGAGTAGAGTAATGATGCTCCAATTCGTTATATGAATACTTTAGCTTCTTTCTTCCCTCATAAAGTTTAAAATTAATTTTTAAAATTTTAAAGCTTAGTTGAAAACCTGTTTACGCTATCACGACTGGTACTCGACTGCAACTTGATAGTTGGTTCCATATTGGTACGTCTCCACTTTGACAGCCCTACACATGCTTGTAGGAATGTAAAAGCATTCTAGTTCCGTAGCAATGTAATAAAGCGCTTTAGTTCAAAGCTCCTCGATGTAAAACTATTTGTGTTGCTTCAAATACTACGCTGATTGATATTTTTGATATGCAATGTATTTTATTTAATGTTGTACATGTTAAATGTAGGTTTTCGATGTTATTTTAATTAAGATGTTGTATTTTAGTGTAATCGTGAACCTTGTTTTTATATAAACTGGTTTTACGTGAATGACTCATTTTTAAAAGTAATGTGCAGTTTTTTGATTAAGGTAAGGAACGTTACTAACTTAACTTTTCCAGCACGGTATATCAGTAGCCAGTCAAAGATCCTCGAAAATGACAACCAAGACCCACAATTCAACGTGCTTTCTGAAACACGCAGGAACTTGACATGTATTAGATAGCCACCCATCTACAGAACAACCTCGGCAAGCGTAAACGTTAACCTCAGAGATCGATCCGCGCAGCTGATTTTACTTAGCCAACAGATCTTAGTTAGTTGACATACAAAATACTTATAAAAAACGAATACCTTAGATTTTGAGCCTAAATTTGCGAATAAATATATCTCAAAAATGGTGTGATCACGAATCTTCCATAATCATTATTACTTTATTAAAATAACGGCCCACCAATTACATCAGTATAGTTCAAAACAAAACATAAGCATCGATTGAGAGTTCCCATAGACAGTTATTCTCACTGTTAAGTAGGTTAACAGTAAGGTATACAATTAATCAGTCGATTACTTAATGATACGTAAACGGAGAGCGAGCACAATCTCAATGTTTATTGTTACAGCATCTTGTAACTACTTTATAGATAGTTCGATTAACTAGATTTACTTAATTTTGTATGATTTTGTATGGTGATGGTTATCAATACAAAAATATATTCACTGGTGAAGCAAAGTTAAATGTCCTTACTTCATTTAAATTTAAGTTTAAGCTGACACCTTCAACGCAAGTGGTCGCAGGTTCAAACCCAAGGCAACAAACCAATGACTTTTTGAAGTTGTGTGTGTATTAGAAATAATTATCACTTGCTCTAACTGTGAAGGAAAACATCGTGAGGAAACCTTGCAATCAATAAAATCTTTTTAATGCATTTATTGAGAGCATGCAAAATCCCTAACCCGCATTTGGCCAGCCTAGTGGACTCATGGTTTAACCCCTCCCTTGTTCGAAAGGAGACCCTTGCCCTTTAGTGGGACAGTAATGGGTTCGAAAAAAAAATTAGTGGTCATTTGAATTACTCAATTCCAATTAATGGCCTACATCACATTTGAGATATTATTGCTCCATTTATATCATCTTTTTTAGATCCCTATTACATTGACATTGGTTCATACAACACCTTTTTTATTATATTGTTCTCAATTAAATGAACTAGTGAAAAAAGACAAATTTCAACTGAAAATAGCATTACCTTGACAATAAAACAGTTAATCAAAATGACAGCACAATTCGACCCTTGTTCGTATTTCCACTAGAAACAAAGCCTCGAATTTCCCAAACAAAAGCTTAATGAATGACCCCAGTAACACGACAGCGTGACAATTGGCCTGTTGACACGGATACTGTCGGAGTGACCCAGTTCGAATCCCGACCCCAGTAATTATAACAAATATGAAGGTAATCGTGATACCGCAATTTTGACCCGGAGGAGAGAAGAGGGAGGCAGTATGGATTTTTTGTGAAAGGTTTGATATAATTATATTTTTAAAAAGTTCTTTGGTATTCGTTGTAGAAAAAAGTGGTCTCTCTTACAGTTTGTTTAATAAGTAGTATTACTATAAAGTATCATTACGTGTCAAAAGTAGGATTTTTTAACTTTTAATTATTTAGTTGCAAACTCTACACTTTAAAGTCTCCTAGTCACAATTTGAGCGTTCACTTCACATCTTTTCGAAATTACTGTATAAGTACCCATAGCTGTATATCCCTATTTACTATATACTTTTGCATATACTGTATACCCTTTCCCTAAAAAAACGAAAATAGCTTCGGTAACATAGTCCTTACGAAATATAAATTGAAAACTCCAATGCGATTGGAAAATGCGGTAATACGCAATTTTACTTTCCCGCAGGCGCCAAACAGTCTGGCTAATACAGCTCGCTTTTTCACATAGTAACCATTGCGTAAGCAATTCCTTTACCGAGTTTGTAAAAGCAAAGTTCAAAAGGAAAACCGATGAAATGAGAGCAGGATTGCACTGAGGGTTCCGTACAAATTTGTTAAGTATAAAAGCATTGATATTACGAAAAGATAAGTATTACAAAGCTGTTATCTTCAGGCATTTGGACTACCATTGTAATCTAATGATTTCGGGTCCCCATCCTAGGCCGTTGCGTTACACTGATATAGGTCTCTGTGGAGAATTTTGGGGAGACCTTTTCCCAAAAATGAAGCGATATAGGCTTAAAAAATGCCTATATATTGATATAGGTCACAGTAAGTAAATTTAAACCTAAAAACTGTAGCTACCCTTAAAAGTGATCGAAAAACCAGCGTCGAAAATTCAGGACTTTTTTACAATGTAAAGCCAAATAATGGATGAAGTTAAAGAACTAATTAATTAAAAACCTTTTTATAAAAAAAAGTTATTTGACCCTTTTTATTTTAAAAACTTTTGTTACAAACGGAGTTAATGAAAAATGAGTAAATGAAAGAGAAATGCTTTCTTTTTGTTCATTATTACCTTGTATAATTAACTTTTTATTGAAGCTTATATTTATTATACCTGAGCTTTTTCCACTAACCATTCGCATAGTTCTTTTATAATAGTAGCTTTAGGCTAAAAATCCCTAATTTTATTACCTAAACCACAACAACATTACCACCATCCTACATGACATTACAAGAAATTATCATTTATCTAGCTACAAAATGTCAAAAGAAATCATTAATCGTTCCGGTGTTAGCTAATCTCATGAAGACACTTTGAGCTATGAAATAATAAAGAGCTATAGTAAATTAAAAGACAAGAAAAATCTTTAATCATTTGGAATGTTAAGACTTCTCAATCAAGCATTTACCGTTTGCAATGCCAAGTCAAAACTTAAATCACTGGCACGTCTGTATACTCGTATACGAACCAAAAAAATCCATAAGACATCTTCTGTGCAGAACTAATCAATGCACATAGACCAAATATTTAATCTAAACATTCCCAAAATACTTGCTCTAGGTATTTCCGACTGTTTACATTGAAAGAATGTTTCGCAGTCGCTCTACTCACTCAGTTAACGTAGCAACTGATTCAATCACGCTACTAGTTCTCTGCTATTCTAGATGCGTAAACATACAACGATGTTTGAACCGTATCTGCAAGGAATTTTGCTGGAACTGTACACTAATAGGTGCTATGACTAAACTTGTAGGTGAAAGAAAAGTAAATCATAACTCTACTTATGGAGATTCGAATTGCTCTAAAGATCCACCCAAGCTATAGGATCCTGTAAGAATCGAAGTGTATATGCACTGCAGTTAAAATAATTATTAGTGTATATAGATACAGTCTCAGTACTTGTACAGGCTAGAAATAACAAGGCCCATTTAGTTGGTTTCTCATTTAGATAGTTACCTAGTTTTACTAAGGAGTACCATGTTATAATCCAGATAACTAGGTTGTGGAGGTCCGATAGGTAGTCGCTTCATGTAAAATACTGGTATTCAACAACATCCGATGACTCTGGAAGACGACTCCAACAAGAGTTGAAAGAAAGGTTAAGCTGATACAGTTTGATAGTTACCCGTAGTACATTCAAAATAGGAGCGTTTATAACACACGAGTCTATACAATAATATATCATAAGTCAATGGGGTGCTTACAAGTGTCAAATCTACTCACAATACCACGGAAGTCATAAAAGTCAATATTGCTTATAAGATTTGTAAGTAATTTATCGTATTTATATTGATTCTTTATCAGTCTTGTTAACTAACAACACAGGACACACGGTCTGTGATTTGAGTCCCGATCAGGCATAGTAATATAAAGAAACATTTATGTAGGAAGTTCGTAAGGATCGTACCAAGTGGCGTTTTTTGGTAACCTACCCCTATGGGACAAAGGCTTGATTTTTTGTACGTAAGTATGTAATGTAAATATTTCGTATGAACATAATACTTTATTTCTAAAATGACTCATATTAATATACATTAATGACAAGACACGCCTATTTTCGTTCATCATGTCTTACTCATCTCTAAAACAAAACGACTCAAATCAAACCGTGTATGTATTACAAATGTAAACATAAGGATAGTTTATTTGTATCTATTAGTTAACTCAGTGAGTGAACTTTAATAGTCCCACTCCATATTTAGTGACACATTATCTATAAATAAACCTCACACGTCACGGGATCAAGAGAATGGATTAAAAGTTCGGCTTCATTAATAGTATGAGAAGCTTTAGGTCATTTTTGTAAGTAGATTAAATACGTGAATTGAAAACGGTCATTATTTTTGTAGATTAAGTCTGTCTAAATATGAATTAGAATTATTAATAGACGTTCAGTTTCAGTGTAATTTTGTTTATGAAATTAACACGTAGGGAGTTTGGCCAGTAAGGAAAGTAGTGTTCAGATTTCTTCGACGAATTACCTATCACCGTTTAATATTTCGGATAACCTATTTTTTGAGCAAAATTAATTACATTAATGCCTAATTGTTAACGCTTCCGCCGAGTTAGGTTTCTAAAACGTTTTTAAACTGTTGTCTGGAAATTCTTTGCTCATAATCATAAATTCTAAAAACAAATGGATATTATGATTAGTTAGACAGTAGACTATAAGACGGAATTTTGAGATGCTGAACCCGAACTCTTGTTACAAATAGAGATTTATGACTAATTTTGATAAGATGAACCACTAAATTAAAGAAATTACAAGCCCTACCGCAGACTCAAAGCGAAACCCGAAAATCAAATAAAGCTCAGCTTACCTAATAACACATAATTAACGAGAGTAACCCCTAATTATTGAGTTCAAGAATAGCCTTCACAAATCACTCAGTTAACTGTGTTCAGTAGGCGACTAATTAACAAAGTTATCCCGTGTGTAACGAACATTGAAAGATTAAAAGCCGCAATTACTAAGGCATTACCTTAAGAATCGGATTTTATGGATTGCAAAATATCGTTAAGAGAAACACTAAATGACTATCGACTGCTTGCAAGCCGCAGTTTTTTTTTCTTTCCATCTACTGATAATAATGTACTAAAGTATATTGCAAGAACAGTTTGGTATTATATGGTATTGTTGGACTGTACTTTGCCAAACTAGTGCTACAAGAAGAGCTTTAAAAACTTTACTTTGTAGAGTTCGCTATATTCTGTACATAAAGTATAAGTTTTGAAAACACCTTTTCACAATATTAAAAATACCATTTTAATTAATTTACAAACCGAAATTCAGATTTTTGCTGTGCGTAACACATATTTGCTGGCTCTAATATTTGCCTTAAAGGAACGATAAAGCTTTAAAGCCTCTAAGATCACTCACAATTGTTAAACAATTGCCTTAACATTTGAACTGTAATCCGCTATCTTATTACACAACCCTCACGAGCAGAAATTCTGTTTCAGTACATTTATGAACATCGTTTCAGCGAGTATTTAAAGTCATTATGACGAGGGTGACATGCAACCCTCCCAAAAAGGTGGGAAGTGAGACAGGACGAACATCAACGCAAATTGATTAAAATAAAACATGTCATTTTTATAAGCCCGTGTTTTTTTAATTAAAATACATTAACGCGAAATTTAATTAAGGTTACACGTTTGCTCTCGGCTAAATATCTGTTACAGATTTTGTGAAAATTACGCTCGATATTCGTAATTGTGCGGGTCCATCGTAGGCAGAGTATGGCACAGGATAGACGTCAGAAAGGAAAGACGGGAAAGCCTTTGCCCAGCAGTGGGACACATGAAGGGCATTATAAAAAATATCGTTTTTGAATATTATTCACGACACAAGGAACAATGATATCTAAATTTGTACCTACATCTCTTTCCAAAATAGATCCTTATCTATCCAAAGGTCCTAATCAAACAATAGACCTATCCTTTACTATATTTGTCTCCTAAGTAATAGGGATGTTCGTAACATTGAAGGGCCCTGATAAATACAAATATTTACGTAATTTCCTTGAGGATGAAGAGAATAAGGCTGTAAGTTCTGTAGATAGAAGGGTTTAATGCAAAGGCTACAGTCAATGAAGAGTATGTTATGGACAGATTCCGTAATTTTGACTTAGTAGGAAGGAATTATGTTTCATATTCTATTTATTCATCCCGTGAACGCACTCCTAATACAGGCTTTTCTAGCTTAGCTAAGTTAACAACGATTGCTAAACAAAAAGCTTTTGCGTGTATTTTATTATGCAAAAAATCTTTTGACAGATTTATAGGGATTAACTAATTTCGGTGCATTTAAATCCTATCTTTGTAGGTACGGTGGATAGGAGCTTTGTTTGCCCTAAATGGTACACACAAATGAAATAAAAAGTAAATAAGCAATAATATCTTTAAGATAAGCAGGGCCTAATGGACTGTACTTTGAAAGCAACCGCATATTGATTGATCAGCATTCAACATTTTATAGTCAATATAAATAAATCATAAAAATGAGTACATCCAGTCATTAACATCATTACATCACTAATGAATACATAAATAACATCAAAGAGTACTAAGGAGAAGCATTATTGAAGTAGTCAGACGTAGTGATGTAACAGACTGCAAAAGGTGGAAAAAAATTTTCAAAGCCTATTACTGCGTTGAGTTTTAATCATATCTCGTGCGGGCTTTTAGGGACATACGAACATCCACTATGGCACAGTGAGCAACCGTAAGCCTAAGCATATGACTGTTTTGCTAGGCATATTACTTAACGCAAATTAGACCCTTAAAGATGTAACTACAGACATTCAAGTCTCTATTTTAAAAAAGCCTACGTTCGAGAGTAGTAGTTAGTTCCACGCAACAGGCATTACTAAATGTCCAATTCGATTTGATAGATGGAACTTCAAACTAGTTGTATACCGCTAACTCCACTGCATGCTTCACAAGGTAACAACATACGAACGTAGTGAAAGCACAGAAAGGCTCGTCTTCTATTTACTTTTCACAAACAACTGACAAAGTACAATCCAAAGCAAAATTATTAATACATCTTGCTAATATTCCGGTAATCGCAATCATAGACCACCTATAAATACAGTCGTGTTTCCATTGAGTGTCGATGTACATTTAACATGGAAGTAAGTCAATGTATGTAGTTGCAACGTTTCTGTAATGTTTGTTATTATAATTCAGTTCCGTTTAGCCTAGTTTTAATACCATTAGTATTACTCAATGATTACAATAAGAATGATTATTCAAAATGTTATTTTGCTAATGCATTTCTTATATTGTGGTTTTAGTAAGTTTCTCTTGATTTAACCTAAAAATAACAGGCGAAACTGTCTAGCAACCTTTCTATTTACTTAACTTTGGATTGATTGATTGCAAATACGTATCTAATATAACAAACCACAATCAAATAATTTTTCATTTACGACAAGTACAGACGCTTATGATGGTCAAATACAGTAGGTGAATTTCACCAATCGGCTTCAATTTGAAACACTGGAAAGACAGAGCTCAAATTATACAGACCATTACATTAACTAAAACTTTAGATGCCATTTAAAAATCTGCAAATTTGCTAAATATTCCAGACTTTCTGACTCGTGCCTAACTTTCCTCTTACTTCAATATATTTTTTCTAGCGTCTAGCAAATTAGTACTACAGACAAAACGCTATTACTATAAAGAAAATCCATACTAATATTATAAATGGGAAAGTAACTCTGTCTAATACTCAGTCACGCCTAAAATACTGTACTAATTTGCATGATAGTAGATGAGTGTAGAGTGCATGACAGAAGAGTAGTGCAGATGTTAGTATGGAGATATTTTGAAACCCGAGAAAAAACATAGGCTACTTTTTACCCCAGGAAAATGACGCATTCTAATGGGAAAATTCAGGTGGCGGACGAAGTCGCGGGTAAATGCTAGTTAAACCTATGTTCTACTAACCAAGTAACCTTTTGTCCAAGCCGTGACGTCACTAGACCACGTCTAGTCGATGAAACGCCAACTGTCAGATTGTAAGCATTGTTATACGGTTGTGTTACGACATTTTACATTTAGAACTAAATTTAGATGCTTTGATGTTTTGTAACGAAGTTTCAATGTCCTTATGTCTTTATAGTGTTTATTTTGAACTATGGGAAAATTGTTATCATGTGTTTGCTGTCAAAGTAGCTAGTAGATATCGATAAAATTTCTATGAAAAACTGACCGTCCCTAAACATGTTGCGAAAAACTTCATTCCAATCGAATTTATTTAAATAACCTATTGTTGGTAAAAACTAAACGTTTTATAGTTCATGAACCGACTTCAAAAAGGAGGAGGTTCAATTCTGTTATATTTCAGTGCTGTTAAACCCGCAAATCCACAAGTCAAGAACCACATTTGAAACAATCACATTGAAAGCTTATTCGCATATTATTTTTATTTACGTATTTCGTCAACTACACGGGCAGACTAAATGAGAATTTCTCGAAATTTGATTATCAAAATGTACGAAAACCACACCAAAGAACGCTTTATATGGGTCTTAACGATCGTATACCTCAAGCGTGAAATTTCCAACTAAATCCAAAATTAAGATACTGTAAACCAAAAGAGCTTTCACAAGTTAAACTTCAAAGTAATTCCTGAAATTTCCTGAAATCTCCTGAACTACGAAGGTGAAAAGTTTACCGACAAATAAGATGAGTATCTCATTTCAGTTCTACTATTCCAAACTTTTCTCTAAATAAAGTGGTACTTCTAGAATTAAGTAGGAACTCGCAGAAAGATGTTTACAGTCAAGATAAACTAGGATTTCATAAGTTTAAAGACTAAAGTTTCGTCGTAAATATGTGTTCGCTTAATTTGCTACGTTTGAAAGTTTTAAATTCATTGCAAGTGTTTTGACTGTACAACCAAATACATATTTACACAATTTCAAGTAATAAAAAGTCTCGTTTTTTTCTCTTTCTTGGGGGAGACCTATGCCCAGCAAAAGGCGTTTAGGTAAGAAAAAAATATCTCTATTATAATCCAACAACAAAACAGAGAGTTTCGCCTTATATACTACTAGCTGACCTGCACAACTTCGCTTGCGTCACATAAGAGAATCATAATTTTCCCCGTTTTTGTTACATTTTTCACTGGTACTCTGCTCCTATTGGTCGTAGCGTAATGATATATAGCCTATAGCCTTCCTCGATAAATGGGCTATCTAACACTGAAAGAATTTTTCAAATCGGACCAGTAGTTCCCGAGATTAGCTTGTTCAAACCAACAAGCAAACAAACAAACTCTTCAGCTTTATAATATTAGTATAGATGTTATCGGACTATAATATAATATTTTTACTATACACAAATTGTGTACATATCTAATTAACCATCAAAAAACGAAATTATACATTCACAAATAGTTTTATTGTAATTTATTCTCTGTCAAATCGAAACTGTAATAATTTTGCATATCATGCTATACACTGTTACACCGATGGTCCAATAAAATGATCACGAGGGATCAACCCTTCCTCATTCGATAGAGCAATTTGTGAACACATTAATATGTTAATTTATTAAACAGGTGCAGTGGCCCTTTGCCTTTGTTGTTAGTTTTGACGAGACCACAAAAACAGTAAGTATAAATCATTCTGCAACATGCATTCTATTTTGTGAAATAGAAGTATTTTTTGCTATTCTGTAGTTGTATATTGTACAAGGTACGATTTTTGCAATATGTTCCAGAGAACTGATATGTTACAATGCGCTACTTATAAAGGCATCTAGCCAATTATAAAAAGAAATAGGTTTATTGAATGGAATATTTAGCGTTTCCAGTTTATTTCACCAAGGTTTTTAATAAGTAATCATGAATTTCAAATATTCTATTGAGTATAAGATTATGTATATTCGATGTCGATACAATTTGTCAATTTATTTTTACTTTTGCAATAAAACGTTTAGATATATCGTCTTTCTAACGAAAAGACATAAAAACGTTTTTAATTCCTCCTGTCTTTAAAATGGCACTAAAACCAGGAATGTAAACTTTTTCGTCAGAAGTCTGAATATAAAACGAATTTAAAGAAAATAAAAGTTAGCGACATTATTTTATTGAAATCGGAAACATTTGCCAAAGCTTTTACAAACAGTGGTTATGAAATGGGTATTTTTTTTTCTTTGACACACTATAATGTTACACATCTCTTTATTATAGACGTTATATTGTTACAGTTTATTCTGTGCCTTAGCCAATTATACGCATCATTTTCCAGATGATAACTTTAACTTGCTAATTGCACCTATACATTATTATTTAGTTCAATTAACAAAGAAATATATCTATAAGCTTAAACATACAAGAACAATAACATACTATTTCTTGCCATTTCATAAGAACCACAAAGCCGGTGGTCTGCTCGTATTATACATCACAATTAACACAGACAGCCGGTTATATAATTAATAGTGTACGTAAATTTGGGCACGTGAGCCGTACAAGATCAATTACCTTGTGTTATCGCGCCCTCAATATATTAGATAACACTGATAACCCTTGACTTCTACGTCACCACGACCACCATGGAGGAAGGAAATCATGGAGACGAAGCAATATAATACTAGCAATGATTTGAAGTCTTTCAATATAAGTAATAATAAGTTATTTTTTAATATAAAATTCATACTTTGTTGCTTCATAGCTGTTATGTGTGATGGAAAACACAGACTTATTTTTGTTATGTACTATGAAGGTGAATGGATTATGTATAAGTGTAAAATCTAAGGATTCAATTAACAAATTTGCCTCCAAAATCATCGAATCATATGTAAAAGAACGGGCATCAGTTAATTTTTGGTAAACTTTTTCTGAAGCCTTTCTGACGTATGTGATCGAAAAATATAGATAAGTATTACATTTGTTATGTAAGGCAAACAAACTGGATGGAGTGTGCTTTAAGTTTTTAACACAATAACAAATCTTCATTGGTCGAAAGTGTCTAAGCGATTCAGATGACGCCTGAAATATTCAAATGAATATTTCTCCTCCATAAACAGCTTTACCTACTCCATGTTCAAGACGCATCGCTTTGACATTATCATGGAACATCAAACTTATTAAAACGATTAATTAAAAATGCACCTTATAAATATCATATTTAGGTCGAATTCTGAATGAAGGACGTAAGTGCATTCTAAGTATAAAATCACTAATTGTTTGTTGTTGTTTTGTGGACGCATTTAGATTTGATTCTTTCGATTCGTCTATTGTTTTCTGTTTATACAATGGTGGTTTACGTGCATTTGTTCTTTTATAAATATGTTTATTAAAAGTGATCTGCAATCAAAGACCACGCTTCTTTTTGATATAGGTATAACGATGAGATATTTTAAATATAAAAAATATAAAAATTATTCCCATTTATTCGCTCTTTAAATTTGTGTCTTTTCCTGCGATTAATAGCACCAGATTTGTTTAATGTTAAGCCAGCCAACATATATAACTGAATGAAACATTCTAGCTCTGCTTGATAATGTCTATTGTCTATGATGCTTCAATCTTTTCTTTCTCCACAACACAAAGCACAGCCACAAATACGCTCAACTTATTACTCAATTCTAAATCTATTTAAATCGATTACGGACTAAAATGCAAGTGCATTAACATGTCAATATCCATTTGTATGAAGTTTATTTGGCCGGTGTATTCGCTAGTGCAATAGAACAGGCCAGCCGCGAACGATATGAAACGTTAGCGAAACACAACACATTGCGGTTGCATCATTTCACTGAAGAAAGCTGTTTATATGAACATTTGTATTAAGTTTTAGGAAATTCAAACCTTATATTTGAAACCGCGTAAAGGTGTTAATTGTGAAAAGACAATTTTATCATCAATCAGTATGAACTACCAGTTTGTTATGACAAAATTAAAAGTAATTGGGAACCTATATTATGTAGGGATTATACAGCAAAGAAAATTTCATAATGATTTAAAAATCATCGTCCAGTCAATTTGCTAGTGGCATTAATAAATCGATGCAGTGACCCTTAAAATAAGTAGCTGCAAGCACATTTTAAGTTTATTTGGCTGTCTGTAAAGTTTTTGCAAACTTCTTTTACAGGATTAATGAAGATCTCGCAAAAAAAGTAGTTTGTAAGATCTTGCAAAACATTTTGTTCGATGTAGTTTTTCATTAACTTCAAGGTCTATTGAGTTACAACCATTGATGTTTTAAGAAGATCGATATTTATTAACCCGAACTAATTAGAAAATCACGAAGACACCCGAAGTAGCCCGAAGGTATAATTCTAAAAGGTTGTTAATATGACATAACTCCCGTGGGCCATGGCGGCATTCCCATGAGAAAGCTATCATTGACATCGATACGTGCATGGACAATGCAGGCGGTGGTGAATAACAAGTCGTTTGTGTGAAGAAATGTTTCGGTGGACGGACGCGGCACCTTTGCGTATTATATTATTATGTAGATCTAATATAGACGTGTTCCTTGTCTACTTTTCTAATTTTAATTTAAACTTTGTAAATTTTGTAAGCTTCTTAAAAGATAAGTCAGTTTTTGATTGAACTTAATGGATATACCCCCGGCTTCTGAGGTAAATTTAGCGGGAGTTTATCTATTCAATAGCGTTTTTTGGATGAGTGTAACCGCTATTGAATAGATAAACTCCCGCTAAATTTACCTCAGAAGCCGGGGAATAATCGGTTAGTTTTACCTGTCAGTTGCAATATAAAGAGCTTTGTGTTAAAAATTGATGTGCACTCACTGTCACTTTTATATGCTTAAAGATGACAACGTGAGGAATCCTGATTGCAAATATATATGAGGAGTTCTTGAAACAATTCGAATCCTGGCATTGTGGAAAGAGTTGGACTTTAGCATAACAAATAACCTAAGAAGTGACCTGTGCCCAGCTATGGGGTTAAGGGAATAATATTAAAAAACAATGGAGTAGTTCTTATAATAGAAACAAACAATGCTTTAAACTTAAAGTTGATTGAAGCATATCATTATTATTAAGCTCCAAAATTCAACTACAAAAAATAAAGTACGAGATTCGTTTCGCAGACGTTTGAAACGTATTCAAATCTTTAGGGAGCTACAACCCCTAGGATAAACAAAGGCTTAATTCTTGATTAACCCCCGATACAATCCCCTCTGCTAAGGGTGAAAAACCACGTTTTATTGTTTTTATCGAGACATTCTAATCTTATGCAGTGAATAACTGGAATATATTTTACGAGACAATTAAAAATAATGAGACAATAACAAAGTATAATGTCTATCCAAACATAAATAAATATGTAGGTACAAATATTCTGTCTGTTTGAACACGCAAATCTCTGAAACTACACTCCCAAGTTAGAAAATTATGTGTGTGTCATATTCCGGAGAAAAGCTTTTAAGCCTTTTTAGTAAAATAAAATTGCGAAGCACAGTTATCAGTTTTCAAATCAAGTGCGGTGCACTGGAAACTTGATTTTGTATAAAAACTCACGGACTACCACATATTTTATTAAAACAAACAACCTCTACGCATATTATTATAAAATCAACACTAAAATTGACGCCGTTTACATTTAATTAATCAAAACTCGTCAACACTTCAACAGAAACGGTAAACAAAAACACATACACATGTTCAACATACACATATTAGGAACTTACGATTGAATCACATTACGCTACCCCGACTTACGTGAATTCAGAGCTACGCGATTAAAATATTTTCATTAATTATTTTGTACTACTTATCTATACTAATATTATATTAATATTATAAAGCTGAAGAGTTTGTTAGTTTGATTGTTTGTTTGTTTGAACGCGTTAATCTCTGGAACTACTAGTCCGATTTGAAAAATTCTTTCAGTGTTAGATAGTCCATTTATCGAGCAAGGCTATAGGCTATATATCATCACGCTACGACCAATGGGAGCAGAGTAGTAATAAAAAATGTGACAAAAACGGGGAAAATTTTGACCCATTCTATCTTATGTGACGCAAGCGAAGTTGCGCGGGTCAGCTAGTTGATTATATATACAGGAGATATGTAGTGTTTGAGTATGAGTAATATTAGTAAATGACATAAAATATTACTGTAATTGTTCCCTGTACAAATCACAAGCGGCGACCCGCGGCTTCTTCCACGTTAGCTTTAGTTTTCCCGTTTTCACAATTTTTATTGCTGCTCCACTCCCATTTGTCTTAGTGTGATGTTATCTATACTAATATTATAAAGCCGAAGAGTTTGTTTGTTTGATTGTTTGTTTGTTTGTTTGAACGCACTAATCTCGGGAACTACTGGTCTGATTTGAAAAATTATTTCAGTGCTAGATAGCCCATTTAGCGAGGAAGGCTATAGGCTATATATCATCACGCTACGACCAATAGGAGCAGAGTACCAGTGAAAAATGTTACAAAAACGAGGAAAATTATGATTCTCCTATATGACGCAAGCGAAGTTGCGCGGGTCAGCTAGTACTTAGATAGAGTCTCAAGCCTTCCTCAATAAATGTACCATTCAACTTTTTTTTTAAATTTGCAACTATAGTTCCTGAGATTAGTGCATTCAATCAAACTTTAGCTTTATATTATAAGTGTAGATAATGCTAAAATACTTCTACTTACGCATCTTCAACTTACATAGTTATCTCTCAGACCCGCCTATTACGTAAGTCCGGAATACAGTAAGGTACCTACATGTTGTTATACAAATTGTTTACTACCAACATTCAGAGCTAAATTGGATAATTTAATAGTTTTGTGGCACGCTAGTCTACATCAAAGATGTTGAAACGTTATAATTCCATCTTTCATCGTTTTACAAACTAATTTGGATGATTTATATAATTGGAACTTTTTTGAGTCCGGTTACTTTATTGGGGATATAAAATCGCGGTTGTAAATGTTAATAAGAGATTATGACAGTTAAAATTTGACGAGAGTAAAAAAAGAGGAATTTATTTATTTATATTATAACCCTGTCGTTATATTTTCTAATTTATATTTTACACATAATATGTTTGTCCAATTTGTGTACACGTATATAGTTAGTTGAAGAGTTTACAAAATTAATTCTGTCTCTGGATTATAATCGTATAATCGTAGAGAATAATAGAAATAAGAAATGAAATAAAGTAGTATATTAACAAATCACCATTATATACAAAGAGTCTCTCAAATAATCTATTGGTTTCCTCAATTTACAACTGTCGTGATTATTACGTGCATAGACAGTCGGTACCTTAGACATGGCGACATAATTCACTTACGGTGGGAGCAAAGCAATCATCCCGACTGATATTTGATTATGTCCGTAATTACATCCTCGCTTCCTGATGAAAACGAGATCTATACCTTAGATGTAGTGTACAGATTTGAATCATGTTTTTAAACTTTTAATATTTTTATTTTTATTTTTAGTTTTAGAGGAGTATTTTTTTACTCTTTTAGCCTGTATCTCTGTCCCACTGTAAAGCAATTCCCAAGAATTTCCAGTCCCCTCAGTCTATTGTTGCGTCCGGCCACCCATCCAGGAATGCATCCAAGTAGGATGCATTCCTGAATTGGTCATTGGATTAAAATTTGTAACGATAGAAATATTCATACTTGAGATACCCTGCTCAATTTCACTTAAGTCATAAATATTCAGTTTCTCAACTCACCGATAACTGACAGGTGCTCTCAAATTGACGGACATCTCTCTCGACTGCTGCCGTCTCCTTTTGTCCCCTTCCCGCCAACTCGCATAACTCCTGACATAAGTCGGCACACCACAACCTGACACATTCACAAAATCCACTGTGACATCAACCGTATCGTTCAGAAACGTTTCATTGAAAAAATCAATTTCAAACGTATTATTAAAATTTATATTCGTTGAATTTAAACTTTCGAATATGGAATGATTTGAGGGCTGGTATACACCATTGTGTTTTGGACTAGAATACACATAAACTTTGTTTAGTTCGGAATCGTTTTCTGTTTTAATCTTGATGCTCTCGTGGGTGGTGGTGTTGTAGTGGTAGTCTTCTACGGAGGTGTACCACGCTTCTAATACTGCTATGTGTGAGTCCAGGTCCCGGCAGGTGAGACGGAATTCGTTGTCGTGGCATTGTTGCTCTTCGACGATTTCTGGGAAAGAAAAATAACAAACAATAACCATCAAATGAAATTTTGAAAGCGTTTTATTTACGTGTTGACATTTCTCGTAAGCTTAAGAACTTACGCTCTTTTGAAGTTCCTGAAAACCTTATAATGATTTCAAAAAACATAAACTTTGCTTAAAAATTAAACCAATAATACTCATATTAACAATCATTGCCACCATGAGAAACTCATTTCTCGTAATTTATTATTGAAGAAGATTCAATTTCAAAACCATATTTATCGCGAACGGATACTTATACATGTAAATATAAACAGTCAAACTTTAAAATATAAGATCTATAATTACAATTGTTGAAATGTTCGTCACGCGCGAACTATAAATACTATTAATAGAGGAATGAAGGGATTCGGACCATAATGGCGGCTGGATGTACGGCCCTTACGTGACCGACCTGCTGCCGGTATATCAACTTAATTAGACTACAGAGATACTTTATACCTCTCCAGGTGTAAATTAAGACTTTCAAAAAGTACACTTTGTGATTTTTTTCATCAACTCCTTTCGTATTAATAAATATCCTCTTTCGTGTTATTAGTTCAGTATGCGCATCGCATACTGAACTAATAAATATAACATAGTGTAGATTGTAGAAGTAAATATTTTACAACAAATTACAAACAGAATTAAGTAACAAATCATAATTAAAAAATATTACGCCATGAAATATAGCTCCTTAGTCACCATTTATAGATAGCAAGAAAAATACTCCGATTAGGCTTTATAACTTTTATTATACCTTATAAGGTTTTTCTTTGTTTTTCCATTCAGCCAGCGTTTAGGATTAATCTTTTGTAACCTAAAAGTGATATTAATAAAAGTTTATCTCCCTACCCTTGCATGAGACGACAGCTGTTGGACATTTATTTTAACCGTGACAGTTTTATAATAAATATTATGGTAATACAGACATTTTAAACTCATTTGTTTATACTTCTAACAGTGATAAGATAACCCACTAGCTAATTTACATAAACAAAAAAAACAGGCCGCTTTTGCATAATTATTTACGTACTTAACATAGCTTTTTAAAATTCTTCAAATTTTCCAACCCATTTGTAAAGTATTCGTTTACAAATTACAACACGTTTACAAATTAACAGTTTCGTTCTGAAATGGGCATGCAATTGATTTTTATTAACGCCGTTCGTCAATCACATTATACGGTTTTTGAACGGAATACATAGTTAGCTTACGTTCCTAATGTGACGTCACAAGAATATCATTATCATCATTTGTGTAGACCTGTTATTGGCTTTTTGACACTGTATCTTCATATTTTCTACCTGTTGTATTAGCTGTTAGTCTACCATGTAATAATTTATTTAAGCTAACGATAAATCTAACTTTTTAAAAATAGTTTTACTTTACTTATTAGTTCAAAATGATTATTTTTGTAGAATACAATCCGTGGCAACAAGAAAAAATTGCGTAGATACGCGGTTCATTCAACAAATACCTTATAAGGAAAATGAAACACCAATCTCAGATTTCAATAAAACGCACTCCGGCACGTACAAGCGCATAAAAGCGGTATTTCTACGAGTATATAGCTGATTATAATTAATAGTTTATTAGATTAACCTTTGACACCTCGTAAACATAAAACATGAATGTATTACTTGCTACTAACATTTTTATATACAGTACATAACATTTACTTTATAATGTTTTATTTTATTAACTATCGTTTTATTATTATAAATGCATTAAAAATTTTAAGTATCTATGGACGTCGGTCTTGTCTCTGATAATCTTTACGCAATGAAATTTGTCACACAGATAGTTATTAATTATCTTTGCCTGGATTAAGACAGATACTTTTGTGGTAGCACTTTCATAGAACACTGTCTAACATGTCACTTCTTCTCACGTTATTTTTTAGTTAAGCTGTGTAGATTTTTAGTCTTGACGCGCTAATATCAAGAACTATAGCTATCAGTCGGATTTAGAAAATCCGTTTCGAGATAACCACATTAGTGGAATAAGCTACATACAATCTTTAATCTATCTACAGTTAATAGCTTTCAAGCTATAGCCTATGGCAGCCGAGTAATAATTCCAAACGCAAGCAAAACTGCAGCGCATACCTAGTTCATTAATATTTATGCTCATAACGGGCTCTCAACAGATGCGATAACTTTAAACTTAAACTATCAATACTAATGGTCGTTTGTCTTTGTTTATATCCAAGCTTTTATAGCGTCGATAAATATGAGTGATCGATTATAGAACTGTTTATTTTATTATCACCTGTAGGAAATAGGAATATATTGTGATTGTTTGGAGTGGCGATCAATATTATTGGTTTAATTGAAGTTTGATTTGATAGATGGTTTAAGTTTAAGGTGTTAAGTATGAATGTTAATAGTAAGTGAGTAGAGAAAGCTAAGAAAGTGACTGGTCTGGGTAAAAAATAAATTAACATGAAAAGTGTGGAATTTGAGTTATCGTCTGAAAGAGTAGAAGAAACGAACATGTTTCACCCAGCCTATCTTGTAAGGATTTATACCAAGGCATGTAATGATGAACTAAGGATTCAGGATTTAATTAGCTTAATTTTTTTCATAAAGTTATCTCCAGCTCTGCAAAAATGTAACTAACTTAAGTTATTGATATCTATAACATAAAAATCTGCATACAATATGTAACGAAGAGCATGTCCTATCACGGCTATGAATTAAATTGTAAAATGTACTTGCGGTGCATTTATACGATTTCACACTTCCACGCTTTACGTGGTGTAAAATTAAACCTAGTAAAGGTTGAAAAAATGCACAACAATATAGTTCATAGTACTATATTTATAATAAGTAGTAACTTTACATGAACTGAAAACTTGAATATGACGGTAAACATGACCTCCGCACATGCAAGCGTAAAATATGAATACCAGCGTAGTAGTTTAGTAGCCAAATAGGTAGCAAAACTATGTCAAATACAGTAATATAAACTTGAAGGTTTTCGAAAATGGAAAGTAGTTACAACTATGTAATAAAAATAAATAAATTTCATTAGAAAACATTGTTCTATTCTCCAAATGTAAGATTGCAAAATTTGTAAGTAGACGTCAGCTATTCATAATAGTCGTAATTATAAAAAAGGAATTCTTAAGCATTTTGGCGTGAATCATAAGAGCCTCTTTGCTGTAAAATTTACTGAAAAGGTGTAGTAGTATAGTAGTATAATAAATTCCCATTTCATGGAACATATCTAGCGAAAAGCAAAGGGTTAATAAATATCTGAAGGGAAAAGGGGTGTGAAATATGCCCGAAGGGACGCAGACAGGTAGTAGAACATTGCTTCTGAATACAGGGGAGGACAAATATAGGCAATTTTAACTGGAAACAAGTTATAATGGTGTAAGCCGAGTCATTAATTTAACCTATATAACAAGTAAGACCGTTTACTTTGGAGAAAGTTTCACACGTAGGAACGAAACCTAAAATGTTCAGTTTTAAATTTCTCAAAAAAACAGTCTTTTCAACACATGGCCATTGATAACCTGAGCGAGCATAAAATTGGAAATTTTGACCAACTTTTGACAAATTTTGAACACGAACTTAAAAAAAAGCAATTAAAAAGAATTCTCTCTTATATTATTCCCCAAAAGCCTTTATTACACAATAAAATCCAACACAATATGTAAGTTAAGCTTCATTTTTAATATGTATCAAAGAAACGATCCCGGTTTACGTAAATCCCTAGTACCTTCCCTTGCATAATTCAACGGGCTAGCATTCCCTCACGGACAGCCCTTGCTATATACATTATACATGCATGTATTGTATTTACGTCTGTTTATCAAGCCTTTTTCGGCCTCATTTTGTAAGCAATAGACGTGTCATAAAGCTTAAATTGAATGTTATTTTGAATATTAAGTTGGATTTGTCTGTTCTACGATGCAATGTATAGAGCTTGGGATAAGTGTATTGAACTCTTAAATAGAGTTTGTTTAATACCAAGCTTGAGATCAAAGGGCAGAGCATCACTCATTGAACTAACGATAGAATTTTCTTTTACTGCCTGCTCCGCAAGCCTTTGGAATCAAGGGATTGTATATCCTACAATGCCTATCGTCACAGAAAAAAATAACCTCTACTAAAGAGTAAAAGACACCATTGCTTTTTAAGTGCCTTATTGTAAGACCCCATCTAACCTTAACTTGATTTTGTACATATGAGGGATATTCATATTTATAACAATTCAATGAAATACATCATGTAATCAATAATGCACCCTACCAATCAGATTGAGAGCGGAAAAAACGAAACAAGAATTTATGTCGATGCAGTGATCCAAGCTAGTCTACTTATTGATTCGAATTGTATAAAAACAGTTCCCGTATCACAGATATTCGGTACAACTGTGCAAAATTTCAACATTCACAGTCGAGAACTCCTGTTCCCTAACAAGATAATCCTAAAACAACAAAGTACAAAATATGAATCGCCCTCATCGCTAAAATTCGCAAATCCAGCAGATTGCGAACGTTCAAACGATAATGCAATTTAACCATGCACGAAGCAAGTGCGCACTGCATCATCCAACCCTCATTTACCCTCTCTTTTACTCTTCGTATAATCTATATCACTGTCCCACTCGCACACGACACCCCAGCACGTCATGAATTCGGATAACGCGTTGCTATAGCAACCGACCAAAACAACGCTGCTCACAAAATGCACCAGCTACTATTGATCTGCCGAATAGCCCCTAATTATTCGAACACAACACGCAAATACAATGGATTAACAAACAATCATAGGTCAATTTATACTAGTCGATGTTATCCACTTCATTATTGAAATCTAGATCTTAAGTTTAGTGATTTAAAGTGCAATTTAGGTTAATTGTGTGAAGATTTTTCGGGAGATCTTTTGGGGGCCAAGATTCTAGTTGGTATTTATTGACATGGGTGACGGTAGCCGAGTTGGGACCCTTGCGAAGTAATTGCCACGATTACTTTACTAAATAGATGTAATAGAGTAGGTGGTTCGGATTGATTTGTTGAATTATCCTGAGATGCGTAGTCTTATAAGACCCTTGAGCTTAGTTTCTGATTTCAAATAAGTCCATTCTAAGTATTAATATTAAAATATTAAATCAGGAAGCGAGCTTGTCTGTTTGTACTTCCTTTACGTCAAACGGCTCACTCGATCTATGTAAAATTTTGCAAGGAAATAGATTATGTTTTAGGAATTACACTACTTTTTCTTACAACTTCCTCGAATGAACCCGAGATTAACCATACAAAGTGTAAAGTCAAAAAAAAGACTATAATGAAAAAATATGTTTGTTCTACTTTATCTGCTTTTAGCATCAAACATTTTGTCTATATTCACAAAGTAGCAAGCTCATTAACAAATTAAACTTCTACAGATTGCAACTTTGTATGAAGCATACAGCATACATACAAATTAGGTTGCATTAGTTCACTAAAGCAGCAGTAGTGAGACTAAATTATGCACTACATACACTGCATATACATGCTCGGGTCTGAAAACAGACATTCATTTGCAAAAACCTAGCAGAAATGGAATAAATGAATATTTTTTACGGACCTACTAGCTTTTGGTATGACTTTATCCGCGTGATAAGAATATTCGGGGTAAAAAGTATACTATTAGTTAATCCAGGTTATAAGCTATCCGTGTATCAAATTTGATCAAAATCCGTTTTGTATTTTTACGTGAAAGAGTTACAAAAGTACACACAACAAACTTTTGCATTTATAATATAAGTTAAACAAAATAAGTGCGATATTTACTATACAAGAGTTTTAGGGAAGAGTGACATTGGTTTGATTAAGAATTATAATAAATACAGCTTTATTACTCTTACATATACTTGCCTATTAATACATTTTAATCAACAGCATTTGCAATCTCATCAATACTTTTTCACCGCTAGACAGCTGAACGGATTTTCTTAAATAACAAAACCAATGACGTTTCTAATTCTACGTCACAATCAAAACAAATAACTATTGACTCATTGATTAAACAGACAATAACAGATAAAGATCGAACAAAAACAGGAAAACGCATACAATAACATTTGGAGAAACTTTCAATAATAAACAAACCACATACAATAAGGAAAAGAATGGAAATCTTTAACATTTTCCGCAAACACTTTTCCTCTTTCACGAAAGTTGGGCTCGGGAGTGCAGTTTGCATGGAACTTGGAAAATCTTCCGCTTTCTTTGTAAAATATACTTTTAAAAATCCTTGTTGAATACAAGTTTTGCAAAATGAAAGACGTATAAATATTTTTTGAAGACGATATAGCTACTGAAAGTTCTCATGTATCTTGTTAAAAGCTAGATTAGATACATTTGCATTTTTTGAGCTAAATATAAACTTGAATAGGGATAGGAAGAGTTACAATTTATAACTAGTTACATTAATTCCAGATCTAATATTAAGAACGTGCTAAAAGTTATTCATACAAATGAAATGTCAATTGAAAATGGGCACAAGCCTTTGTCGTGTAAGTTGTGCCCTTTTTGACACACACTAATAAAACACGTCTTAACTAAAAAGCAATATTAGTTTTACTCGTTAACAATTTAAAGAATGTATGTAAAAGTTCTACTTTCAGGAATGAAAAGTGACTTTTGATTGCGCGTGTCAATGCGTAAAAACCCAATAAACGTAAAGGGGGAGATTGTAATGCAATTCTCTAATGTTTATTTCATCTGTAAGTAGAATTCCAAGACACTTATAACACGAGTTTTATTGCACACCAGCTACTAAAGAGCTGCATACTTTGTTCACAGGAGAAATATGTTTGTGCTTTCCATAATCCTACTACTAGGAAAAACGCGAACGTTTGTGAGAATGTTATGTATGTATGCCGTAATTCCGCAGTGAAATTAAATGTTTTATAAGTATGTACGTATTCAGTAACTCCTCAGTGGACTTTAATTAACTTTTGTATGATAAGTCGCGGACAGAAGCTAGTATAAAATATAATTTAAAATAAAAAATATGATGTACTTTCAAAAATAAAAATAATTAGTACAGCTGTTAAAATGGTTTTGACCAAAGAAGTAGTTAATATATTCTCTCAGTATATAACCCAATCTCTAAAAAAAGATCATAAAAAACTTGTATTATTGCACGGATTCTTCAATAACTTATGAATGCCAATTTCACAGCATAAAACAGCACTTACTACGAAACAAACATGCAAAAAAGCCTTTCACGTCACCCGTCACTTGCACAAAGGAGTGCAATCATCAAATATTGCGAAATACGCTTCAACTTTTTTCATATGCCCTCATATATCCCAATAAAGAGTGGAGGAGGTTCCCTGGAGTACTCCTTGTACAAAGCACGTCAACCAAGCTCTTATTTCAAGGCAAGATGGAGGGAGGCCTGGAATCAATTCAGTGTACTACAAATGCCTTATGAGGGTGCAACCCTCAGACTAGGGTGAAGACAACGTTTTGGCGGTGTCTGTTTCCATTGTTGTGGAGTCGTACACTCAAACAAATTGGCCAATGAAGAAATTGCCAATTTTGTGGGTACGTTTTGCATAATAAGTTTTTATTCAAAGAGCATCTTTTATCTGTATTCTCATTTAAAACTTCTTCGGATCTAGAAATTGTTGATTAAAATGGTCATCACACTTAATTATAAAAAGTTAGAAATTAATTAATACAGCTATACAATAAATATATGAACCCTATCATTGTCCCACTACTGTGCAAAGGTATACCTCCGAAATAAGAAAAGGAGAAAAGGAGGAATAAGTTATTACAATTTTTTCTTATACTAGTCAGAAAATAAATCAACAATTTGCCTTCATTATGATGCATTAGGCATGAAGAAATGAAATAATTATACATACCACGAAACATCAAAAATAACATTCAAGTTCATTCCTAACTTTAATAATATTCCAATCCAAGTTGTTCAAAGAAGACAGGCTTAACGGCTTCCAGAAAATTTATTGCTCATAACCATTCATCATCAAAATAATAACTACAAACGACCTAATTAAGAGTTCTTTCCTACTCTATTTATAGCCGAAATTATGTCTTTTATAACTTAAAAGAGCATCACTATGTACTAAAATAAATTTAGCCACACCACTAGTGAAAAAACTAAAACAGGAGTTTTAAAAAAAGAACGGTTGGTTTAAGATTCTGACACAAGGTTGACGGAAAACCGCATGAAAGAAAGAAAATATATCTGAAATAAATCTTTGTTTTATTGTGGTTTATGTGTAGATTGTTTAGCAATTAAACTGTTATAAATTCAAGCTAGGATTAGCAAGGATTACCTGTCAGAATCGTTGAGATCCGAATGCGATACTTAACTCGATTGGAGCGATTAAATCGCACTAATCGGGAAAAGTGGTTTGTGTTTTAGGTTTTGAATGTGCTTATTTACTTTAGTTAGTTAAATATTATTAAACAAAGTTATTTTTTGGTATAACTACCTATATGTTTTATTTCGCAATCAAAATTTTCTTTCAATTCGTAAAGCGTATTATTAAATTGCACTAAACACGTAAGCATTATTTTAAAGTGCTTTTACAGTCACAAACTTTACGACTTCCAATCATTGGTTTAGTATCTAACTACGTTTCAAATAAGTAATGGCTACCATTATTTCCTTTTTTGTATCATCTGTAAGAGTTTACAATACTTTTAACGAAAATTAAGAACCGAAGGATTAGTAACATTTTAATCGATTAGACACATATCTACAAAGATCCCAAGCAACAATTGACTATATCGACAATTACCAAAATAATAGCAAATACTTATAGGTACCTATTCAGCGTTCTTCAGTTCACAAAGGACCATATAATCTAACACAAAAAGAAATAACACAATAAACCCAACTATATATAACAACAAAATAATCTTTCTAATAACTTTATTAAACCGACACACAAAAACTTACAACACAACAAAAAGAAGCGTAACGGCCTTATTCTATAAATCGAGATCAAGCCTCTCGAATAGTTTGAACACACAACAATGGCGTCGTCCGGCATACGGCATACATTGTCGTATCGTATTCAACTGTGCAAACTCACTCCACTGACCCATTTCTCTTGAACTTCCTGATAAGCACGCACGTTGTAAAATTGCCTATGCATTGCTTTTTTATCGGTCAATGGTGTAATATTATTGATTAGTCTGTTTTTTCAATATTATGGATGTTTTCTTATCTTAATTTAGCTTTTTTTTTGTTTAAAAGTTGCATTTTGAACACGTTTGACACGTATAAGATGTGGTGAGTGTGGATGTTGCTTCAAATCTGTGTTTAAATTACTGGTTTGGTAATGAAGTCTAATATTTTTTTCTATTAATTTCTTTAATTCAAGTTGATTTCTGGTAAGTGTACCAGTTACCAGGGTACCAGGGTACCAGGGTACCAGTTTATTGATTCAAACTTTATTCTGTATCAAAACTTTATAAAAATACTAGCTGACCCGCGCAACTTCGCTTGCGTCATATAAGAGAGAATGGGTCAGAATCCATACTTAATATTATAAATGCGAAAGTAACTCTGTCTGTCTGTCTGTCTGTCTGTCTGTCTGTCTGTCTGCTACTCAATCACGCCTAAACTACTGAACCAATTTGCATGAAATTTGGTATGGAGATATTTTGATACCCGAGAAAGGACATAGGCTACTTTTTACCCCGGGAAAATGACGCATTTCCCGGGAAAATTCAGGTGGCGGACGAAGTCGCGAATAACCAATATTATAATGACATTGAATTAACAACATTCTGTTGTCATGGCAACTGTTTTAATGGCGGATATGCGTTAGCGCGACTTCGTTATATTAAGAGATATAAATAATTTTGAGAATATTTGTTGTGAAAAAAAGCATATTTTATATCATCACGCTTCGACCAATAGGAGCAGAGTAACAGTAAAAGTGTTACAAAAACGTGGAAAATTCTGACCCATTCTCTCTTATGTGACGCAAGCGAAGTTGCGCGGGTCAGCTAGTTTTCCATATTTTTGTAACACTTTTTACTGTTACCTACTCTGCTCCTATTGGTCGTAGCGTGATGATATAAAATATGCTTTTTTTCACGAAAAATATTCTCAAAATTATTTATATCTCATAATATAACGAAGTCGCGCTAAGGCATATCCGCCATTAAAACAGTTGCCATGGCAACGAAATTTTGTTAATTCAATGTCATTATAATATTGATTTTTCGCGACTTCGTTGAATTTTCTGAATTTTCCCGGGAAATGCGTCATTTTCCCGGGGTAAAAAGTAGCCTATGTCCTTTCTCGGGTATCAAAATATCTCCATACCAAATTTCATGCAAATTGGTTCAGTAGTTTAGACGTGATTGAGTAGCAGACAGACAGACAGACAGACAGACAGACAGACAGAGTTACTTTCGCATTTATAATATTATAGTATAATAGTATATAGTATATAGTATATAGTATATAGTATAATAGTATATAGTATAGTATGGATTATCCTATTTGTCTACCTGTCCAACGAAAACATTGTCTCAAAACTATTTGAAATATTAGTTCAAAAACAAAATGCATTTGTAACGAATGCGACTTTTCTGTCGCACTATATTTTCAGAGAGCATGAAAAATCACTGTGATACTACGTACAAGAGTTCTGCATTAGTAATAACTCACTCTTGACAGTTATACTTGTTATATGAACGAGTAATTGCTCTAGTTGAATGTATGTTTTAAAATTGAGAAAAATTGACTGTTTTTTATACTTTTTGTTGGTAGAAAGTTAATTTTTTACGCTATTTGGTTCGTTTTTTAGATTTGCCTTAATTCAGTTGTTCCAGAAGTTTGAAATTATTAATATATTGTGAAGTGTATAGATACATAATTTTACGTAAGTTGTGATAAATCGTTACTTGGAGAAAAAAAAACTAAGACACAAAAATAGTAAAACGGACCACAAACTTTTTTCACTACTCATAACCGTCACCTATTAATTGAATTCCAAATTCAAAATAAAATAGAGCTGCACCAATTTGTTAATTAAAACTCGTAAAATTAAATCGAATAGTTCGTTTTCGAATAAAATTAAGTGGTAGTAACGAGTAGAGTGGGAATCGAGAGAACGATTTATCATTGCACCCTAAAGTTGGACGGGCATTAATGGTTATGGCAACACATCAAGGTGTGTAACATCACTTTAACAGCGTTATTCTGCAATCGAATGATTAATGACTTAGAAACGTCAGTTTTTTTGTAAAGTAAAGCGATACTGATTTTATTGTTAACTAGGTTATTGTGCAAGAGTATCATACCTTTGCGTGGATTTGGATTGACATTGGGGTTATCCAGGCTTTATGTAGTGCCAACTTTAAAAAACCGTCACTAAACGTAGAACTATATAGCACAAACTTCTGGATAAAACAACCCAAAATTTTTATTCTTTTCGTTATAGCTGTAACCAATGTTGCGTGGAATCTGATGTAGTCCCAAGATCTTTATTAATGCCAAAAAAATATAAGAGAACCAATTTTTGTCGCATAATGTGTCAATCTAGCAATAAAAAAAGAATGCCACATGGAATCCTTGAGTCAAAGGGTCTTATTTGAACACTGATACCTTAAGCATTCTGAATTAATAATAGCATGCTGTGACGTCAATCCTCGACGGGAGAGACCCTTGCCAATGACAGTATAATTGCATGCAAGGGATAGGGGTCCCAAATAATTTGCACATTTTCAATTTCTTCTCTTCTCCGTTACTGTCACTAATCCGGCCCTCAACCCTTGCCCCTAAAGGGTATAACTAATACAAGAAGGGCATCTTTGATTTCATTAATAAATCTTAGTTGCAATTAGGAAGACACGGAGCCTTTAAGTACACGCTCAATTTTAAGTGGGGATTAAAATCTTTCTGTCAAAACATAAACCTTTAAAGAAGCAAAGATTAGCATTAAATGTCAAACGTTAATGTATTAGTAGAAGAGCATTTAGACTCTAGCTTTTCCATTATCGGGGACCAAAATCAATTGACATACAATATTGTAGAAGACCTTAAATAGTGCCCTAATTAAAAGATGTAACTTTTTCGTAAATTGAATACTGACAGTAACTTTAGATTTTAAATCAAAAACAAAAGCCATAAAGAAATAGCAAACACATGTCACCGCAAGAAAATCCTTCTTTATTCTTAAATCTTAAAGCAATTTTATTTGAGAACTCGCATTATACAGTCGTAAACCGAGCTTAGCGTTGAGACAAGCGTGATGACGTTTTTACAACGAAAATACTTCGATTTTAATGTTTTGTAAGCCTAGATTAGTGTTAATTTATTTCTCAACCATTTTATAGCTAAGCTTTACATTTTAAACCAAGTTATTTAGAAAATTATCATTGCCTCGGTTAATTCCCTATAGCTATAGGTAGTAGTAGTAATATAATATACATATCTGCAAGCACTGATTGGTTGGTCGTTTAAAATTGTGTATACAGCAATTGTAAACCTTGGAGACAGACCAATGTTACTTTTATTTATATTAATTTATCGGGTACTATTACCTATTAACTTCTTGCCTTAATTCGCCTGTATGGAGGAAACAGCTTCTTATTTCCGAAGATTCAACGCTAAAAATCATCGATAAACTCCTAAAAATAGCTCAAATCACAGTCATGTTTGTAAATTACGAAATCTTTAGTAAACAGAGCCGTATTGTCATGTACAAAACATCCGGATTGGATCCGCTTACAAATAGAACTAGATGAATAGTCAAATGTTTGGCGCTATTGAGACACACAATAGATTCTCTCCCTACAAATATCGATTATTCGTATAATATAAAAAATATAACCCTCCCCGGATTAATGGCGGCCTGTCATAATTGTACATGTATTGTATGAAGTAATCATCTGCGCGAAATTCGGCCAACATTTTCGCAGTGGGGAATAGCCCTATTTGTCAATGTGTCGACGCCTATTTGAATTTTCGAATGGCGTTGATACTCGAAAGGGTAATTAGTGATGGAAAATATTTCGCGTGATTAATTGGAATTTGAAAATATGAAAGGCTGAAAAAGATATTTCAATACTTATAAGTTGTTTTTATTAATATAGATAGGTACCTGGTTTTAGAGAAATATGGGACAAGTACAGAGAGAGAAACTATCTCTTGTAAATGGATGATTTAACGCCCACTTATACGACTATAAATGTTTTGTTAGAATATTGAGCAGTGCACATTAAAATACACGGATTTATTGACAACGTAGGTAAGTATCATTGAATACAAATTTCACTCTCGAGATAGAAAGCAAATTAAGTTAAAACAATAAAAAAACAAATCTTAAACATATCTCATTCAAACACTAACCTCAATTTAATTTTACACAAACTATTACATCAAAAACTGTTAATCAGCTAGTTAACCAGTTACAGCTATAAATTGTAGCCACTACTTCAATTTACTACAAGCACAACATATGGAAAAGCCATTGTATTTCTGTGTTATTAATGTATTATTCAATGCTCGCGTGAGTTCGCCTGTACACGACCAGGCGTGGTCAGTTTGCGAAAACTGCCATGTAATCTCAACTACATTAACTTCAAAGTATTGTGAAAATCAAACCTAGTTTTCTGGAAAACTTATTACTTTTTACTACATCGTTCATGCTACAATTTTGTGGGCAGAGGGAGGCCTTATTTCGATATTTATAGTCTTAGAGGGCCATTTAGACGCTGGGAAAATAAAAAGTGAAAAATTGGGGAAATATGTATAGGTTTTTGTAGCGGGCATAAGTCATCAAACTCTGGATCAAGATTATTCCAATAGAAATTGGAAAAGTCCAATAACACATTACTCGATCTTGGAATCGAACCTGAGATTTCGTAAGAGCAATAGGTCAAATACACTGCGACTGTTACCACTAAGGTAGTTAAACATATTCATATTATTATAAAAACCAAACGCATTTTCACAGTACAATACATACTTAGTTTACTTAAATAGGTAGGTATGATAAAGAACTAAACGAAATAACTTTTACCAAAACGTGATGGAATAGTAGAAATGAAACCAATTTCGTGTAATACATTGATTGGCTGACCTAGTAATACGAGATATCTCTATTTTGTCTCCGATATTATTTATGTTCTTTCAGTAAAAACAAAAGACAAATAAACTCAGAAGGTTATATCATCTCATCTCACCTCTTCTGGAGGATAAGATATATCTATTCTATTGTAAGTCGCAAACAAAATCAAATTAATTAAATTAACTATTTTTGAAAAATTCAATTATATGAAATACTAACTTTTATAATTTAAAAGACAATTATACGTCATAGTAAATAAACCTAACACCAGTTTGATGGACAGAGCTGGCAAGAATCTCTTGGCGACTCTTCTTATTCGACTAGCATATTTGCTACATGCCTTTATATCAAACAAGTAAAAGTATTAAACCTGGGCCCTTCTGAGCAGTCACTAACAACAATATCTTTCGATAAACAGTTTTAAAACTAAAATATGGACACTGAAAAACCATCGCACTCGTTCAAAAGCACGTATACGCATATATTACGTCCCATTATAATCCCGATCCTGCAACTAATTCCTTATTAGCATAGATAAATATGAGCCGCACTTTTAGGGTCCCTGATAACTCACTCGCAACACAATTTGCATCCCCTTGCTATTAAATATTACGTGTATACGATGATACGACCAATTTTCGGTGGTAGGTTGATAAGAAAACAAATTATGAAATTAGGCACTAATTAATTATATAACAAAGTAAAATCTATAAATATATTTAATGAACATTTTTTTTTAAATCTGTCCAAAAAGAGCATAATTTATAATGTCACACATTCATACGTAAGATCACGCCTTTTTCTAATGAGGGTAGAAAGAAGGCCAAAAATCCTTCAAACATATCTTCATTCTTTTTGCAGATATGTTACAATTATAATAACATGGTTTAAGACTAGTATTTTAGCTTATAATCGTCATATCGCATTGCCTAGGTAAGCCCTAGCTTCTACTTACTATATTACGAAATTCTATTCTATAAAATAAATGTACATCTACCTACAACAAATGTCAAATAGCAACAATGGTTTACATTTGTTTAGGCTGTTGTTTAGCCGGCCTACCTTACAATCTCTTCACTTTATGGCCTAGCTTGAGACGTACAAACATAATCAACGAATTATACTTAAGTATTAGATAATAATAGTATGGTTTAGTTACCTATGAGTCCATCGACATCGCAAAGCCACAGAACGATCCACAGCAATCCTACGTGCACACATCGTGCACGGGACGCCCTCAACATTTTTCCAAACTCATATCCTTCACAAACATTTTCCACCGAACAAAACTGACCACATATTAATTACTAATCGCCGATTATCCCATTATATAGGAACGGTCACTGACTCGTATATTTTAATTGGATTTAAGGTTGAACGACAGCGAACGTAAATACGCGGGGGAGACACGCTAGCGAGCGACACGACCTCCCCGTACGAAAGCTCTCGCGGTACTGAACTGTCATGCGAGCGATAATAGGAGAATAACTCACTGGCTACAATAGTCTACACTTCGTAGCTTTTCGTAGCGTTTGGGAAAACCCTGTTACAAATTGATCCGCTTTTCATTTGAAACATTTAACCCCTAGTCCGTTTATTTAATTGATGTCTTCATTTAAATGCGTGCGTTTGATTAACTGTCGAGGTTATAAGGATCGCTTATCGGGAAATTAATGACATGTAGTTGAGCGTAATTCTGGTGTTAGAAATGTAATTAAATTAGATTTTAATTAATTTTAATGTTGCCTTTTCTGGTGTTATCATTTCACTTGATTATCTTCCTAATTAAAAACTTGACCACTCAAACTATAGGAGTTTAGAGAGTTTTCTTTATCCATCCAACAATTCAGTAGGTACATTTCAAAAACAATACATTGGTATGCATAGTTTACTATGAAATAAGTAAATATCAATGGATCAAAATGAAGACACCATGTGTTCACACACATTCTCATTCAAATAAACTTTATTACCCAGAACAGAGTGCACGAGACACATAAAGATAAAGCTTCGTAACATTGTGACAGGTTTGATAATTTCAAGTAATGGAAACTAAACTTGTTCTAAAGGGCTTTATTTTCTACTAACCTAGAACGTTGTTTTTCATATGTCTTAACAACTTGTCGAGAAAAAAGTGACCAAAATACATAACTTTTTATTTAATTGTCAAAATATAAAGATCTTAATTAAGATATCTGTTAAAACATTGAGGTTATACGACGATTGCAGTTATCTAGCCAAAGAATAATCGACATACATGAATAGTTACAAATGTCAGACCTTAGTAACGAAACAAATACTTTAGATTTGGCCCCGGTTTCTCCACTTCTAAATTAGTATAGATTAGCTTTCAGGTGGAATTTTTAACAGGATTGGATTGGAACATTTATCTATGTGCCATGAAACAGGCCCTTCCTTAACCTAAAAAATAATTTCTACACACAATAGAGCTTAAACAATATCTAAAAAAACGAATAATTAGAGCTCTAAACATAAGCGTCACAATAAAATGTGTCACGTAATTTCTTGACGATCTGAAAAATAGCTTAGTGTAATAACGACACGACGTTTATCTAACTGTTATTGTATCTTAGGTATTTAAATTGAGGTCTGTGAGACCTCCAGACGACTTTCGTCTGAGTTCACACTGGGACGCGGGAATAACGGCGAGAATGTAATTCACCCCTCAGTTAAATGTTCGATTTCAAAATTATTTTACTCGAGACTTGCGATACGGGGTGGTTTATTATTTAATGTCTTTAATTTATTTGAAATATTCTGGAATTAGTTTACTGTAGAGAGATTTATTTAAAATGTAACCTTTAAATAGGTAGGTACCTATATAGGTTCTTACATTACTACGCTACTTTTAAGCTGACTTTTCCATCTTCAGATAAATGTACTCGGGAAATAATGTTGCCTTTTGTGACAGATATTTTACAAAAATCGGTATGTTACTTACACGCAACTTGACTCGTGCCCGGTGTGTTTGGGTTCGAAGCCCAGACAGCCAATACTTGAGTGATCCGTTGATGTTAATTCGACGTGTCGAATATCCGCCTTTACATAATTCCACTTGTAAATCAGGACGCATGACTTTCGAAAAACGAATCTAGAAGAAATTACAACAGCCATTCAGTATTTTATTTTCTACTATCGTTTAATATCTAGACCTATAGGTATTGGATAGGACAACTAACAATTAAATTAGATATTGTTTGATTTGATTATTCAATCTCAAACTTCTAATATCAATTTATCTAGGACTAAAGGCAAACATTGTAAACTATCGTCTTCTGACAACGGGTTCCAATTAGAGGAATAAATCAATATTCTGTCGAACTAACAGCTGTGCCAACACTGCCAACATCACAAACTTGTATCAGATGTACTGAGAGTTCGTTTATTAGTTTTCATAATATTGGCAGACTTTGGAGATTCTAGACTGAATATCAAAAACACACTACATAGTATTTTACTAGTGGTGGCATATAGGTATGTTTCGTTCAGTTTATAAATCAGAATAATTATTGTTTTACATTTGTCACAATTATCTCTGTCTGTAAAAGTTTTTCAACGTGTTTAAGTTTTTATTATACTCATGTGAGGTACTTGCTATGTCCTTACGATTTACCGCATATGTTTTTCAGACTCTAAACTTTAGAACTTGAGATTTTCAGTAGCATTCATATGTTACCGGGAACCAAACCCAGTATCATCATGAGCAACCAACGTTTGGGCAATCACCAATATAGAAGCGTTTTTATAAATTTTATTAACAGTAATTCATTCAAGTGTAATTTAAATCATCACTTTTACAACCACGACCGGAAACCCCTTAACCTCTAATATTCAAATCAACTTCACCATTTACAAGTTAAACATTAATTGATAAACACACTCCCAACTTAATATCATTAAGTTAAAAGTTTGTAGTCATAACATTACTTAGTTAAATATCTACATTAATAATCGTCACGGTGGTCTGTCAAGCGTTTCTATCGCTATAAAAACGTTTTTATTGCGCGCATACGATTAACACAGACACCTCGCTTTTAGGGTCAACTACTAAGTATCGGGAAATCGTGTCAAATCGCATACATTTGGGTAAAAGGGCCGACTGTATTATAGGGTTAGCGAGTAGCGAAGTCTACAGAATACCAGAATGTAAATGGTGCTGATGGCGGTCCTAGAATTTAAATAAAAATGGAAGAAAAGTTTCAACAATAGGAAGGTTTACTTTACCTATTTCCTATAGCTGGAAAAATTGTATCATTATTGAAATTCACGTGCAGATACACCGTCGGTTGTTATTGAAAAAATAGTCCAATTTGAACCTTATCACCTTGTTCACAACTATAATAGGTTTTAAGATTTTTTCTATTTACCTTGCACTATATAAGACTTGCTTCTTTATGGTCACAGCTCGCCTCCTGTCCAAGAGGCCATGATGTCTGCAATCTCGACATCGCCGTGTCATTTCACTTCAGATCAATCATCAGCTAGAAATGACAACCAGAGTAAGTGGTAAGTGGCTACAGATTTCCCTCTTAACTTTCTCCAAAAGATATCCCGTAAAGTACGGTTTGACATTAGCCAGCCCTACAACGCATGAATGAGACCGACAAAAGGGCGCATTGGACATGACCGTCACGTACCTTGTGTCCTGTGATGTGAATTTATTTTGGTCAAGCAATACATAACGTTACTATTTCTATAAATTACCGGTGCTCATCCTAGTTGTTATATACGAAATTATTTTGATACAGTACATTTTGCAAGAGTAAAAGTTGTCTCTGAGAATATGAATTTGTCACCTACGTGAGGGAAAGAGCTTACAACCTCGTCAAATCAAGTCAAAGCACAAATCGAATGGACACTTTGAAAGTTATTTTTATCGAAAATAAAGTAACATTTTCTTTTGTGAAGTTTGGGTATAATTCTTATCACAAAACCTTAAAATGGAAAAAAAACTATTTTCTATTTATAGTTTTTATTAATTATCCTTTCACCCCTGTTGGCATTAGGACACTCACTCAGTCTAAGGAAAAAAGAGAAAATGTTATTAATTATTCAGACGTCAATGTAAAACGAAATATATAAAGCATTACATTACATATATTTACATGTAACTATGTAGCATTTTACTCCATATTATTTTCAATAAATAAATATAACAGTTCATAAACTCACGTTGTTTTTGTACACCTAGAACAGGTGTTCTATTAAAGCTCCGTGTCCAATCTTCAGCAGAACATAAATAGATCTAGGTAAAGTTCCTCAACTATGTTGTTCCTGGAGTTAGAGCAAGTCTGACTAACTTCGTAATTGGTGCCGTGTACACTACAGCCAGCTGACATGAAACTTGCACCGAGAAATACTGCTGAAATTTCACAGATATTTTGGGTTATTTCGGTCTATTGTAGTAGTAGTTGTGTTCATACATACAAACATAAAATCAATCCTTTTCCCTCATAGGATTTTGAAGACGTTTGTGTCGCAGTGGTTATAAAGGGTTACCTATCTTAATCCCGAATTTTAAAATTCCGAACATCATAATCCAGAAAACGATTGGACATTTTATCAAAATCCCGAATTTTAAAATTCCGAAGTTTTATTTGCCATACAATCGCAACTCCAAATTTCACTTACCCATTTATTCATTTGTACGATGTTTCAGAATCCGGACACACGAAATCTAAATGCACAAAATCCAGATGACCGTAATCCATATACTAGAAAGCCCGATGTTTTAAAACACAGATTTTTGAATGTCAAATAATTGAAATCCAGATTTTTTAAATCAAGATTTTTCAAATTCAAATAAACGATATCCAGAAAAACTAAATCCATGTATTTTAAATCCGGTAATATAATATTAATGTACAAAATTTTGTTCGGTATTTTAGTAATCTGGCAACATAAATCAGTTTGTTTATTTAAAGGTACGTAGTTCTAACCTAATCTACTGAATCGAATTTGACACTTATATATCTGTATCTAATGGGCAAGCAAAACAAAAGCGAGTCGGTTCTGGCACTCGCCGGCCGCTGCCGCGGCACGCTCGCTTCGCTCGCTCGGCTCGTGCGGGGGGTCACAGTTCTAACCTAACCTAACCTACTGAATCGTATTTGACACTTAAACCTATCTATAATCAAGGAAAGCAAATAAAAGGATTATTAAAATTCTGGTAATAGTTCATCTGGAATATGATTGTATGGAAATCAAATAAAACGATTATGAAAATCTGGTAATAGTTTATTTGGAAAATAGTACGATGGGAAATAAAAAAAAGTATTCTGAGAATCTGGTATAACTGTATCTGGATTATGAGAATATGGGAAACAAAAAAATACTTTTTGTAAATTTGGTTTTAGTGCATCTGGAAATTGATTCATCTGGGAAATTAAAAAAGGGATTTTAAAAAGTTGTCAATCATTACACCTGTCTTTTAAAAGTTCTACCAAGCGTTTTCGGGGTTTTAAGATTCGGGTAACAGAAATTCGAGATTTTAATAGGTTACCGTTATAAAGGCCTCAGAGCGGCTTGAACAACTTTGACACTAGGTTCACCATCACCACATACGACAAGAAGTCACTCGGCTACCAATGTGCGCATATGTCGTAAGTTTGATTCCCACAAAACAAATAACAAATTTTGTTAGTGCGATCCACAACTACTTCTTCAGCTTTGGTTGTACTTTTAACCGTTGTTTGTGTATTTGTTAACCTCCCTGCGATACTACAATCAAATAGTTCTTCGAACGAAAGTTGTCATTTGAGGAAATGTAGTCTAGGAGTTAAATTTTTTCTTGGCACAATAAAAATCATAATATCACTTAATATACATTTATTTTGTGGCGTTATTCATAATTACTAATTAATGCTAGTTACATAACACATACATTCAAAATCAACGATACATCTTTACAAAAGTTACAGTCGGCCGTTACAATTTTTTTCAACTGGCAACACCCATTATGCCAAAAGATTCGTATCTCAACTGTAGAGATCAATAAATAAATAGTAGTTTTATAAATCAGAGATTTTGGGATAATTATTTTGGATAATAATATAAAGGGAATCCACATACGTCTTTTAGTCCATATACATAAAAGAATATATCACTTTTATATAGAAAAATCTGAAAGATAAGGTTTTTAGCACGACATAAGGAACATACATAAACTTTTCATTTGAATATATCGGAGTATTAAGGTCGGGTTCCGTATCCGACGGGAGATCGTCGACGGCAGTACGCAGACCGCAGACCGCAGAAGTCAGACAGTAGACGACAGCGATGCATTACTTTTCAGTATCGATTTGTAAAAAACCGATCACGACGTAATTCGTTTATTTAGAATGTTGTGACGCGAATGTGGTGTCTATAGTCAATGATTAACAGTCAGCGGTCAGAAGTCTGGTTCGCAGTCGTATACAAAACCCTACCATAACAAGTATTTAATTATAAATTTTACCACACAGTACGGGCCATCACATAATTACTATACTAAAATATATTACTCACGTGTTATTCAAAAGAAAATGCATAAGAAACAAACTAACCTAAAGAAACTAAGTTAAACTTCATTGTTTTGATACTTTTAGCTGTAGTTTAAACAAGATTATGGCATGATATTTTAATATTATCGGTTCGTGTTCAACAATATGAGCACAAATAATAGCTGTATAAAATGGTATGACACTCGCAGTTCCATCATGCGTTATACCTCGACGTCATGTACTGGCTTAGAACATGATAATTAGCTAGTCAACAACTGGCTTACTTATAAACCTCCAGTAAGCTCTGATAAGTCATACAAAGTTTTGTCTTTTTCACTCATATACAGTTTTAAATTGAATGAAAGAGACAAAATACTGTACAACTAATCAAAGGTCACACGACGTTTATTAGAAAGTAAGTTAAAGTATACTCGTATACGCATCACAGTGCTACGTCTGCGGGCAGACCCGTGCACGTATTATACATGTATACGTGTTCAAAGCATGTTTCAATGATTCTATTATAAGTTTAATAATAAAGTTTGTTAGTGAAATTGTGTACCGACTTAACTAATAGCTATACAAGACTAAATACAACACCTGATTTGAAGTATTAGAGCTTAAAAATATATAGATTTTATATTTATTTTACAAGTTAAGCTCAAGTGAAAATGTAATTTGACAGATTTCAAGATTATGGAACACATAATATTTATAGTTCAAAGAAAAAATAAATTACGATAGTGATACGAATTGAATACAAATCATCGTCCATGGCTCTAATACTTCAAAATATCAGGCTTTCGAATATAAATACAACTGTCACCTATATCAAAAAGATACTTATAAATCACATAGTCCCGTCACACAACAGGTCCTCTGCCTATAACACAACGTATCATGAATACCTACATAATATACATAAAAACATGAGTTTTCAGTACTGTCCAACAAACAACATTTTGCAGTTAATTTAATAAAAAAGTAAAAAGAAAAGAATGATAATAAGTTAATTTTCGCGAAAATATTCGACACTCTCATCCAGTACTATGAAACTTTTTAAGAACTCGTAGCGACAATTTACAACTTCACTTACTGCGACGCTAAAATCGGTCAAACGTACAAATAAACTGGATATTGTATATGATAAAGCACATCGCGTCTGACGTGCACAGAAGAGTGCTTTATATTATAAGCAACCAACGTGCGCGCGACCGAATCAGCGACGTAGTAAGAAAAGCTTCGAAATTACAACAAACGAGGGTCGTTTTTTCGAAGAGTGAAGATATCATAATACTTTTTCTTGACAAAACAAACAAGGTAACACATAGTTTTTAGTATTAGTTAGTGACAAAAACAGTCGACGCTTGTGAACAAAGAAAAGGTAACATAAGTTTACAATAAATATATTGTTCACGCACATTCTCACCAAATAGTTATTTATTTTAGGATGCTTATTTACACAATTTTGTCCACAGATTAGTTTATAAAGACAAGAGTATAAATGGACAAAATCAAGTAAGTTTGAGTCTAACTTTATTCATTTTAATCTACCCCAAGGTAAGGCAATATGGCAGGTAATGTTTTAATTGTATTAACAGAAATTGTATATTTTTGTAATTTTAACGAGAATGTCGTAAAATTTCAAAAATATACAATTTCTCTCATATCTACATAATTATTTGTCAATAAATTTATGAAATACTGACCACAATTGCATATTTTATATTATTTCTATAGCATTCAATGATTAATTTTTATACCTTGGTGGCCTTATCTTAGAAGAGCCGTTTTTTCCTTCGCCAGAGAACTTTACACGAGAAATAACGACCTTTGATAATTATCTGTCAAAATCGTCCATTTAATTCACAGTTAAAGTTATCTGATGAAGAAAAAATGTATGTGCCCAGATTTTTTTTGTGTTTTATTTTATTCTATTACCAATTTTTACTCCACTACAGTATGAATTTATTGATACTTTGTCATTCCACACTATTCCAAGCCCGAAAACTCACTATTCGCCATGCAAAATAATTAAATATAATTTATTATATCGAGTCGTCTATCACACAATTTCAGTTCTTTCAAGATAGGTTGTTTTCTAGGAATTTAGCATTTCTAGGCAAGGAAAATAATGTTATTCTTAATGAAATCATTGGAACAATACTTATTGTTTGTAGAAATCAACTTGTAATCATTGTCAAGAATACCCAATGATGTTGTTAGTGTTTGTTGAGTAACATTGTAAAACATTAGGCTTACTAAACGCATATTCAGGCCCGCACGGTAGGTTCGGCAGTATTTATCGAACAACAAAACCGACTCGAAGCAATTACTGCACTTACTCGACTTGTGCCGATCATTATAATTCAGTTTTTATTCAGGCGCGGCGATGTCGAGCGACATTTTTCCCTAACAGTCGGTCGGTCGATTAAAATATGTTTATAGCAAGCCTCACTCAACAAATACTAACAGTAAAATCAACCTGGTTGGGAAGGAAATCGCTTTTTTGGATAAGAAAGTTAGGTATAAGGGTATAGAGATCGTCTCTGTATTACCTCGAAATATGTATACAAGCTCAGTCAAAGAAAGCTATATGTTTGAACTAAATTAAATACTAAAGAAGACATGCGTGCAAGCTGTTCACTTAATGTACCATTAAATCAAATGAATGCATCTATTTGTTGATTCTAAAATGATTGTTTATGAATTTAGTTGGCCTAGTGTACATCGATACTGGCATCATAGGTAAACTATTTAATTATTAATGGTTATTATTACTGTTTCAGCTCAATATTTAGGGCAAAACTATAGCAATATAGTCCAACAACTTATCGTAGAGCCTTGTACGCAAGGTTTGCATATGTCGAAGTTACACAAAATTCAACATTTAGAACACCTATGATCCACAGGTTTATGCAACCGACGGAGGAGCCCGTCAACAAATTTTATATGGAAAAACAGCATAATAAATAAAAATGTACATAAATCACTTCTAAGTTGTCCGACTGACTGAATGGGAATTTACCACAAAAATGTTGAGTTTAAAGTATCTTTTTTTTTTGACCTGATAAAAAGTAAATGGAACCAAAAAATATTTTTATTGAACTGCACACAGGCAAGTCCTATAATAACAATGAATACCAGCAATCTGTTATGAAAATTACTAACTATACTATTACTATTAATATTTCATGTGTATAAAACTATGGACACAAAAATACCAATGTACACTAGCCCATCAACGAACTTAACTTACTACAGTCTATACCGACCATAATCTATAACATTTTCTTCTAACGGTTACATACAGGTTACATTTGTGGCAGGAACTCGATCGGAGTGGAGAACTTGAAGTCGTCGGGGAAGAGCTTGGCTGCGAACGGGTACATGAGCTTGTATGACTGACGGATGGTGACGTCGGCCACGCCCGCGATGTCGCCGATCTCCTTCTGACTGCGTTTGTCGTCTGAAGCCTGGAATGTACAGAGTTATATTAGTTAAATTAATAATATTTGTGTTTTTTACTGTTTCTATGGCCTGTTGGTTGTGAGTGCAACTGCCGCGTATAAATGTCGGGTTCTAATGCCCCGGTCGAACAAAAACAGAAGCCCGAGTCCCCGATATCTCATGGAGTGCCCGAAGTTAGGAAGTTGAGGTTGTAAACTGCAGTGTCTCGGAGTGCATGTAAAGCCATCGATCCTGCGACTGACCACTCGGTCGTGTTGGGTTATGTATCAATATAGGCTATGAGAGTAAATTAGTGAAGCTGTGTATTTTGCACAAATTAAGACACTTAAAAAAAATTCTGCACAGTTGACAGTTTTAATGAAACTGGCCGCGCACGCCGCAGCCAAATACAAGCCCAGATTGTATTATATTTTTATAGTAATTGTTTGGCAGTTAGTTTAAGCATTGATTTTATTATATTTTTATAGTGACTGTTTGGTAGTTAGTTTAATTATTGTATTTATTGTAATTACTGGCAACAAAACATTTATCATTCAAGTTGCACGAAACAATAATTTTAACGCAATCAGTGCAAGACTAAACAATGAGCTCAAACAATGTTCTTTTTGCAATTTTATCCACAAATAGGTCAAGAAAATAAATATCGTTGTTTTATCAATATTTTTTATTACTTAACCATTGTTAGAACCAGTCTTGATGGATCTTTTTTTATCTAAATGTAGAGCAATAAAAATTGATTAGTAAATGATTTTGATGCTTGAAACTTCGTAGATCACCAGTATTAATTAAATGCCAATTTTCTAGAACATAAGACTTCTTAATTGCTTTATATATCAGTCATCAAAATATTTGGAATATCTCTCATCTTATTTAAAAACAATTTTCGTGGAATTATAAACATGAGAACAGGAAAATTGTCTTCAATTCTGTGAATTTGTGAACTGTGAAGAGAGTTCAAAAATGTAAACAATTTTGTTTTTGTAATAAAAATGTTTTGTTGGCAGATTTTTAAGGTAAGCAACATTTTATTGGTATATTGTGATTTGTTTATGTATATTGTCTTTATGTCAGTGTCAGTGGCGAAGCTACGGCATGACTTCAGGAAGCCCCGAACCCTGATCAGCGAACCATTTATTTTTATTGTGTTTTGAAGGTGAAGAATGCACCATAGACTACCTAGCTACTTCAATAGTCAGAATTTCAAATAAATTGAACACTAAAACATCTTCATAAATAGGCCCTTTACACAAAAGATTACAACTTCCGCGAAACAGAGTATGATAATTACGTTATAAAACGTCATAAGCCTTAAAATACGAAACCACATAATAACTTAATACTAACCTGTGAAGCCATATAAATAGCGGCCGCGGCGACTGAAATAGGGCTGCGTCCGGACACAATGTCCAGCTCGCCAGCCTTCCTCGCAATATGAGTGGCAGCCCTCTGTACTGAGTTCGGCAGTCCCAAGTTCGAACAGAACCGAGACATGAAGTCAGCCGTAGTGATAAGTTCCACAGATGTCTCCAACGCCTTCAAGATCAGCTTGAAGCATCTGCCGATTTCTTTCTTACTGATTTTGCTGACTGCGCAGATTTCTTTGAACGTGCGCGGCACGCCCTCTTGCCGACAAGCAATGTATAGGCAAGCTGAGGCGATAGCGTCGTTCGCCCTGCCCTTCAAGTTTTTGCCGTCGTGGACCTGGCGACAAGTATAATGTTAGTACTTAATTGCTTTGTGGGGTGAATTGACTTAAAAAGATGAGTTGATTTGAAATTTCGTTTTTGAGCAAGCATAACAAAATATTCTTTGAGAAGATTACTGTTATCTACAAATTCATTATAAGACGTGAATTTATGTATTGCTATTAACGTGTGTCATTTTATTACTTAATTCATAAGTTAATGGTGAATTGTGTTTTTCTCTACTATTTTTAACTTATGAAATTATAACTTTAGTCCTTGATGCAATGTAAATAAACACAAGCCAAAGTAAACAATTCTGTGGATAAAATTAACATAATAATAATAACTTTGCAACACATTGTTATTCAGTATTGACATATTGTGACGAAATATTGATGAGTGTTGCCGCTCTGAATATTTATGCTCTTTTAATTACTCAATTGATTTTTTTCTTTCATCAATCTAGTGTCAAAGTCGTTTCAATCTGTCTGAAGGTCTTTCATTAGGTTTAAAATAAGTCTTAGAATTAGAATTTTGTTTGACTTTAACCAAAACAGGACGCCTTATGTGATTAAAAAAACCTCGCACAAAATTTAGGTTGATTGTTGTTTGATGGGTATCCTCTAAATGTACTCTAATCCGCAAGAGTACGAATCAAAAAAACTATTTAGACTCACGATAGTTATCCAACATGGAAATTGTTACGAGACTTCGGATTAACGAAAACAATATTAACCTACAGATTTAGTTATTTTATGTAAACTGAAAATCTACTGTCATGTATATTAGGCATAGAATTTATTTTTGCCCTTTCTGAAGCTGCTTATTTCAATAAATTTCAGTTGCAGCTAAAGTTGTGGTGGTAATAAGAAACTAGTTCTGAAACTGTTTAGTGACAAACTACTAATCATAATTCAGACAATTAAACAGCAATAAGTAACGAATTCATGTTTTATTACAGTGGCGCCAAAGATTGTGTACTTTGTAGACCACATACCAACTAACAATGAAAGCCTCTAATATTCACTTGTATGTTAATTAACATATTTGTGATATTAGATATCCTAGAATTGAAATATTTTATGACCTAAGTGTTAATTAATATGAGGAATATTTCAGTCGCAAATACCATAATGGTCTAGGCTTTTAGGAGCCAAATCCAGGTTATACAGCTAGTAAAATTAACTGTTATTTATTAGTATTGCAAACCTATTGTAGGAGTTTTCTTAACATTGGTGTAGAGTCTACACCAATGTTAAGAAAACTCCTTTATCTCCAAATTTATTCCATCCTCTACACTGTAAAGGATGGAATAAATAACGAAGCCAAGATTGAATGTCTGATTAATTATTAATTGTCACCCAATAGAAGTAAGTAAGCAGGTAGATAAGATTTTCTTGACACTTGTAAGAAATAGTTATTCCCACTCTACATAAACAAAATACTTTGCAATATAAAAATAAAACTGACTTCAAAATGCATGACCAATGATCAATCAATATTTGTTGCTAAACTAGTCACTTACTGGCAAAAAGCAAATATGAATGAGACATATGTCAACTCACCTGTTTAAACAAGTTATTAGCTCTGTCCACAATAGTTTTAGGCAAGTTTATCCTGTCTGCCATAGAACTGATTTCTCTGAACGCATTGATGAGTGCCCTGTCTGTACTGCTTATGTTCCTGCGATTCTGATACTTTGATACTCCGAAACTGTCGAACGAGGCATCCCCTCGGCCTGGACCGATGATGGTGGAAAGATCTCCACCTGAGAGCAACGGGTTCTCGGGACCACCAACACGAGATGGATCTACACCAGATTTCTCGTTGCTGAATGTACGCCATTCTGAACCTACGTCTATGACCCTGTGGAGGAAAAATATTGTTGTGATGAATAGATTTTTACATTGGGTTTTTTTAAATGTGTACATTGCACATGTGTACTATAGGAATGTAAAAGAATATAAGGATACTGGCTGTTGTGTTTATAGCTTGCACTAAATAAGTATCGCTTTTGTATAGACATATAATTGCTGCCTAATAACTTGAACAATCTAACTACATTGTGCTAAGAAGATGAAGTCAAGAAATGTAGTATCTGCATATTATTTTGTAGCTAAAAAGCTCAGTAAGTTTTAAAAATTCTATCTAAGATAACATAAATAAATTAATTTAGTAAGGCACTTAAATTAATCAAAGTTCATAGCTATAGCGATTTTACTCTCTCTCTTTCTACTGAAATAATATTCTATAACAGTAGCAATACCAGTAGGTATTAACAATAGTAATGAACACGATTTATGTCTGACTAGGCCTTGATTTATTATCAATGGAATCCAAAATATGTCTCGATACGAAGAAGGTTGAACGTAAAACATGATTCTAAAACAATAATATTTTCCTATGGCAGTCTGTTATATCACAATGCAAACATAATGGTGAAGATAAGATGTTGATATATTTAATTTGCAAGGTGAATGAAGTTAAATATTCATTCAAATATAGTCCAACTACTTAGTGCAAAACTTTGTATATGGTTAATCGTATTTTACAGCCTCCATGTATCGTCATTAGCTGGTTAAGGTGGTAGCCAAGACACTACCATTGTCACAGTCAAATACTCCTTATTTCATAAACTTTTTACAAGTAATTGAAATTATTATAGTATTTATAACCTCCATCATCTGGAGGTTGCGGGTTTGATTGTGTCTGTTGTTTGTATGTTTGTAAAAGTCCCAATAATACAAGACCAATTCTAGTAGTCACCTTTATAAAAAAAAATCTATACTTGAATTTTTATGTAGCGACTGTGGCCTGTTTCATACACACTTTTTTTGGAAATACCTAGTATTATTAATTGTAATCTAGGCAAAGTTTGGAATCAAATCTTTTGTTGATATTTAAAAAGATATTTTAAAAAAAAATAATGTTATTTTTAAACACTGTATTTTCTTTGCACAGCTTTGTACATATTATTTACATACTGTAAGTAAAAATGTATAGTATTTATTCTAGTTTCCTATTATGGATATAATGTAGTCACATATCACATACCAATTAGTGGCTGTATCAACTAAAGAGGTTTAATGACAAAGTGGTGCAAAATTTAATATTCCTTTCAAATATTACTGTTTTGTTGTATTTTTTTTTTTTAATAATATGGACTTTAGAACAGAACAGATTAGGTTTCAACAGTTTGGTTAATATTAAAACTGTGCCACAAATAATGCCTGGCTAGTTAGAAGCAACTTATCTGACTTCTAAAGACAGGTAAATAATTTAGAATCAACCTTTTTACAAATAAACTGACCAGTGTCAACAAGTTTTTAATGCCTTATGAATAATTTATAATAATAAACACAACATTATAATGACATCTTTTCAATAGTTACCTACATTATCTTAGTACCTTCAGTGGGTCAATGTGGTAGTTACATGAGCAAGTAATGTGAAGTACATTCAATATACAAGGTCATTAACAAAACTTGTAAATAACACAGTAGACAATAAATAAAAAGCATTGGAAACTGTACAAATAAGTGAGTAGTTTAAAAATTTTGTATCATATGTATGTTTTTCTTAGTTTAGAGTCAAGTCTGCTCTTGATTTACGTCTATTATACATGTGATAATCTAACAGCCATAATTGGTAGTTCCTATGCGCAATCTCAGTTTCCACATTACACAATTATAGACAATTATTTATCGACCTCGAAATAATAGAAATCAAATACATCACTCGCATTAGTTCAGCAAGTTTGTTATTATTACGACACGGCATCAATAGTGGAAAGCTCAGTTCGTTTCGTAAATATTGCCAAACAAACGTTTTGTTACTTACCTGTCGCCAACTACTAGGCCGCATTCCGAGCATATCATGTCCCCAGCCCTGTAATCCTCGATAAGCGGTGCATCTGGGTGCGCATAGCACACCACCTTATTTGCCTCCATTCTAAAACCACAAAAGAAAGTAGGCTCATCATTCATCAACAAGTAGAAATCAAATCGTAGGGAAACAACTTTGACGCGATTTTTCTACACTTAATTATTACCATCGAAAACTTACGTAAAATCATAATAAACATTAACATTATTCGCCTGAACAATACACAAATAACGTCGATATAAACGAAACGGGAATAAAAATAAATTAGAAAAACAGACCTCGACGTGCTCGCCATGATTGTCAAGTAGATACCATAAACAACATTGGAACTTTTTTCGAGTTTGTAAACTTGGCGCTGGATACTTGGTGTGGCCATAGACAAAATAGTCACAATGACATTCTCGGTAGGCCGATGAATCAATTATTCAGTAAAATGTAACTTAAGTTTAACTACAATTTAAGAAATGCCTACGAATTACTGTATTACACGAATGTTTTAATGTTATCCTACTATTGACAAATTTGGAAAACGAGCGTTGAAAAACGAGTTAATAGTTTTAAACAATTAGGTACCTAATTAATATTATTTAACAAATTAATCGTTTAAGAACTTTTACACAATATTGGTTACACAACTGTTATTACTGATGCGATCTATTTTAAATCAAAGAGTTTGATTTCTTAAGTTCCGTAGAACATGCATGCTAGTTTCTGTGAGGAGGTCAGTAGTTAGATAGGTAGGTACGGTTTTTTGAGGCGCAACTTTTATATTTTAAGTTTCAATATCAACAAACACAGGACAAATCTTAAGTCAGGTTAGATCTAGCCTAATTTGAGTGCTAATAATGTTGTTAATTATTGATTACGTAATTTAATTATCAAAATTTAATGTCGAGAGCTTCCAATTTTGTACTAAGTCCAGACTTTTAAGAAATGTAACAAAAATATCTAAGACGCCAGATACTCTGACGTAGACAATACAGTTTCAACAATAATCTCATAAGCGTTAATTGTGTTGTAGGTAATGAAGAAACCAATTCATTCGTCATAAATCACGAGGCTTTTCAGTAACAACACCTCACGTGCGGGTCAGGCCGCGTCATCGTTTTTCGTTCACGTCGAAAAAAATTGCGTCTTCACCATTTTCCGTATCCTCGAAAATTTCGAAATTGGAGCAATCCCGTGCCGAAACCTTCTAGAAGCGAGTTGTTGCGTGGTTAAAAATTTTCTCCAACTTTTTAGTCAATGGCGTTCGGAAATTGTATAGAAAATGCGTAACTGAATTTTTATGGGTTCTTTGGAGGGTTGTGAACTCTGTGAAATAAAGTTTACGTCACGTGGCTCAGGTAAAATTATAAATGAAAATCGCTATAGAAATTGGGACAATCCCGTGACGAAACGTTCTGGAAGAAAGCGTGACTGTAATTTCTTTAACTTTGGTATACCTAATCACGAATTTAAAAAGTTGTGCCATTTTTATGGTTTCATTGAAAGGTTCGAGTCATCTAATGGCAACTTATATAAATTAATACAAACGTAAATTAGCACACCCTTTATTTACTTCCTCTTAAAATAAAATACAGAAAATGATGCAAGATTATTTTATATTCTTTGTCTAAACAACACTACAATAACGTTACTTTAGATTTCCCCAAAGGGTAATAATGATGATGAAACCCGGTAACATTTTACTAATAGGAAACTACACAATAGCTTAATATTTTACTATAACAAACAACAATAAAATATTATGTAAATGAATAGTTGAGAGGTTTAATAGCCGTTAAGTCGTACTTACTTAATTTTAAACCGCTGCTTGTAACTATGACAGATATTATTAAAAAAAATACAAAGCTAGGCTCTTGTTTAAACAGAAAATCAATCCATTCTATAATCGGTTTTACCGAAGTATATACCAATGCATATTTAAGTAGGTATCTTTAATTACCTATGCACACTATTGGTAACAAACTGCAAAGTACATTAAAGTATCAAGACCATAACGCGTAAAACGATTTCGTAATAATTGCACATTAGATTGATTGTAATATGTTAACCAAACACTTGGTAAACCTGTATCTTAACCAACATCTGTCGACGTAACAATTGCCTATCATAATGTCATAATACAAGCAAAAAAACTGCACAGAGATTTCGTACATTACTAAGGCAGTAGGTCAATGAATAAGGCATTATGAGCTAAATTTATTGGTAACTTTACATTAGTAACGCGTTATAATAAAATTAAATGATTATGAATTAAACGTCCATGCTTGGATAGTTCGCTAGTCTATGCCAATGTTAAGCGATAAATAGGTTTCGGACATTTCGGGTTTGAATAGATATGTTTTTTTTTCTATTAGTTCGTAAATGTCTCCATAGATGGCATTACGCTCGTCTTCTATCAAATTTCACGGTCTCAGACAACGTTACTAGCGAAACAGTCGTGACATTGTGAAAAGACCTCAATGGATGTATACTGTGTATGTTATTGAAATGATAACAAACAACAAAACGAATCACGTTTCGTCGTCACGTGTTTCAAGCACACGTATCTCTATTCATTAGCAAAGTTTTGGCATGCGTATATTTTTTTAAACAGTAATGAGTTCATTGTCTTGTATCTTTTATTTTATTCAATTTATTTTTCTATAACACAAAGTAAATGTTCGTAAAAAATATTTACGGTTCAAACCTTGAATAAGTAAGTAATAAAATAACCAACTTTTTTCATCTTTTATTGTAATCATTTCGTGTAGTTGGTACTAAATTAGAACGAAACAGACAGAAACATTTTCTACGCTTTATTTTTCTGGATTTGTAATTACGTTTCATAAAAGAAACGATTATATTTCGTAAAATTGTGACAAATAAAGCTATTGCTGATTGCTTAATAAATCCTGTGTAGAGTGGAGCATGACAAGTCCGTATCCGTGCATAATATTTCATAATATTCGTCCTAGCTTATAACATTGTCTCATCCGATTAATTTCGTCACAGCTTCGTGCGTTTCTTTGCAGCATTGCATTGCAAAAATGTTAACTTGCATCAACTATTGCATTTGAAGTAAGGTCATTCCGACATGAGCCGAACCTAAACACCCAAGGAAAACTGGCTATGTGTCCAATTAGAGAGGCATTTGTACGTTTGGGCGGCTAACTCGAGCACCTAGGGCTGTGTTCGTATAAGTACCCTTTGATTAACTGCCTTTGTGGGTGTTACGCATGTTAATTAAGACAAAAATCTTTAACTTTACTAGAATTGTGTCAGTTTATGCATAAGAATAGGGTAATCTAAACCATTGTACGTGCTTGAAAGGTAGAATACCAGATTGACATGGGCTGTATTTTAATGTTTTACAAATATCCAAAACCCAAGCAGATTCGGGGCGGGCTGCATGTAGTTCTATAGTTTCATATACATAGTAGCAAAATATATTCGTAGACTTCGTCTACTGATATAGCTCTCGTCGCACGCAACTGGAACCAAAATTATCATCAGCTAAATTAACATGTTTTGGCATGCGATATCATCGAGAAAAGGCCCACTTGCCAAGTAATTAAGGCCATGTATGTATCACACACTGCGTGCAATATAAAACTATACATTACAAATATTTAATTAGCTCTTTGCACATCTGCATAACACTTTATTCGCTGATAAAAATACTAAGAGCCGTCTGTATACGTTTTGCACGTAGTTGCGTGCAAAAATGTATGTTTTGGGAGGAAGTTATAGGTAAAATAAAACATCAAATAAGTATAGGATGTTTATAATAAGCATGTGCTAACTTCGACCCTGATTTGCACACGTACAATATGGCTGTTCATGTCGTTGTCTCTGCTCAAACTTGCTTCAAGTGCCTTTTAAATCAATTACAGGATAATTATATCCATGCGAATTTGTGCTTAGATATTTATAGATAAATTTAAAGGTCAGCATTTAACAACTTCTACAAGTTATTGAAACACAAAGGTCGGATTACTTGTAGCTTGTAAATCGATAGTTGCTTGTTACACGACTGTCTGTGTAACTGAAATCCGGGCTGTTACCAAGCAGTAACCTTTACATGACGTCGACAAGGAGACTTGTTACAATTTTCCTTATAATGTGACGTTAGGAACATCGTGATAAGACGACGATCCCGTGTTGTGGTGACGTACGTACTTACTTGTTTATAATTAAAAGGTAACAAGTAACCCGGCCTACGCAAATCATGGCTACGTAAATTCGGTGTATTACAGGAAAATGAGGGAAACTTCGACTGTTGAGCGTAACGACTGTGCCATAAATAGACTCCTGTGCCTCGGGAGGTTTACAAAAATTAAATAAGCCTCGTGGATTCGCGTGACGTCAAACATTTTGAGAGTTACTTTGTTTTTATCATACCGCCACGGGATCTCTGTACGTTTGACTTTCTTTGTACATTTGACGTCAGAAGGTTGCTCACTACATTATGTGAAAATCTAAATGAACCTTACGTTTCCCCTCAAGTGATTACTCATTTTCTTGTTTTTATATTCTTATCTTCGTATAGTCGGCAACCAATTCTTAGGAACTCGCAGTTATTCCTGCGATAATTAAATGTATTAAACGCACTCAGTGGCGGCGGATTTCCCATCGAGTTCGGCAATTTGATATCGAAACATGGAATGAATTGATGCACGGGATTTTCCGACGGACAATTATTTCTTAGCAACTACGAGATATATTCTTACAGCCTTACATGAATTACCTATCCTCTGAAAATCGTCGTACAAAACATAAGATCAGTAAATTGAGTATATAATGTCTACTTTAGCCTTGTTACAATAGGTATCTTACTTGTAAGCTGTAGGTAAAAATCCTAGCATTGTTCCTTAATAAGCCAGTTGGATGTCGGATAAGCGCTCAATTGGAACAATTTCACCTAAATTGGAAACTACAGACCTATCTTGTCACTGTCAGATAACTATAATTGACAAATAGTTATCCCCCAATCACCTTTTATGAGACAAGGAGTTGTATTTAGTTTGCTTGTTCATTTTTGCAAGTGTTCGACGGTTCAATCTCGAAACAACACACCAATGACTTTTCGGACTTACATAAGCGGGCACTTAAAGTAATATTGGAGGAAAAATTATGGAGAATCATAGAAAAAGTTTTTGCTAGTGAAGTTAGCGGGGTTTATGGTGTTTTAAAAATAGCCCTGCATAGACTAATTTAAGCAGGTACTCAACTATTTCCGTTCCTAGAGTACGTCTACGTAACTTTAAAATTATCATAACACCTGCACCTATGTTTTTAACTATCGAGTACGGTTTTTCGAGTGCAAAAGCACGTGAAAGAGTGAACACGGCTTCGTTGTTTCACTTCGGCGAATCGGTTTAGGCTTTGCGATGATCTTGATCGTCGATGTTTAAGGTATTATTCTCGATTGATAAATCACGAGTTTTCTATATTTGTTATTGTACAACGGAAGTGTTTAATGCCATGGAGAATTTTAAAAGAAAATTGTACTTAAGTTTTAAAAATGTATTTAGATTTGGATAACATTTCATAATCGTAATACATTGGTCATTTTACCTTCTTTCTTTACTCACATGATGAAAACACGCACAAAACCTAAATTTAGATAAATAATTAAATGCAACCCATTATTCTCCCACCGCTGGGCAAGGGTCTCCTCCCGTAATGAGGGGAGGGGTTAGGCCTTTAGTTCACCACGCTGGCCAGTGCGGGTTGGGGACTTAGATAAATAACTAATCACAGAAATTTACAGCAATTGTAATTGAGTACCTACATAACACAAAAATACGAAAATAAATCATGATTTTTACAGTAACAGAGGAACGTAGCTAAGTATATAATTAATTGGCCCAGTTACGCTTTCCTAAATTAAATCAAAACAAAATATTTTTAGTCTCGAAATAGAATCTGTCGTTAACCTTTAAAATACTGATTAATATTGAAATTTTTAGAATTGTGATACTATTTGATTGATAGGCTTGCTAATTGCTGGCTTATCATAATAACAAGCAGATAAAGAATAGAACACATTTTTCCAGTATCTATTATCTTAAAACACACGAAATAGTGTCTATTAAGATTTATTTAAAACGAAAATAATAAACTAATTATTTTGAATAAAACTTTTTATACAAAATAATTTTGTGTGACATATAATAATTATTAGTACAGTCTTGGCGTGCCTGATTTATCTAGATTATAGTTATAATTATGGGTATTTCTAAAATAAATTGTTGGTGTATCAAAAAGGTCAATTAGCTGCTAAGGCGTATGGGTCAATGGTGTTCTTAAATCTGAGCTTTGTATATGCCCACAAGACTCTCTACTAAGTTGTTGGAGTATAAAATAAAGTACTTGATACGCTTTATTTTGTTCCAATTCCACAGCGTAACCTTTATTTTATATTCGAGACCTACATCAGCAAAACCAGAACAACTTAATTATATTCACGAATATGCAAGTTCCTTGACAATCACTATTACAAACTTGACTTCGTTTTAAAATTCGCTGTTTTCTCGTTCACCTAGCTAAGACCTAGTGGCAAGTGTGTCAATGATCTTTATTTTTCTAAAAAAACTATTAACAGCATCTTTACTTTGTCATGGCCACTCATGGCAACTTTATCGATACACTATTTAATTACAGATTTGTTTAATAGTTTAAGAAAAAAGCGCTACTAAACCTAGAATTACATGAAAAAAGATGACTTATGTAGAATTATACTTCTGCCGAATACAATTAGCAGTGAAAATACCTATATTTTTCAGTTGTTAAAGATAACGTGGCAAAATTAAGATGACACATTTTATTTATTCTTAACTTCTACAAAAGTGTACAAAGATGGATTTAATGCCAAAGGCATTTTCCGCCAGTCTACCTTGGGGTAATGCAGAAATTAAAAGAAGTAGATGTACAAAAAACCAGGTGCAGAAAAAGGTTCACAATTAAATAAAAATAAGCTCATGTATGTGCACTTAAATAAAGATAAGTATATAAATACACAACACAGTTGACGGTACCTGTTTCAAAATAAAAACAATATCGGGATTATCGTAACTGAAAGATTATAAAAACACCATGCGCTCTACTTTGTTTAAATGACTCATAAAACTATAACATTTTAATCCTCTCGTTGACTTTTCTATAGTATTGTCTGTAGTGAAAAAAAAATACCATTAAAATCCATAGAGTAATTACGCTCATTCATAGACAAGTTTGTTAAACTTTAAGGACATAAATGTGACATTTCTTTTTATTGCAGCAATTATGCGAGTCATTTCGATGGAGTGTTCGGCAGTTTAAATAAATGACTTAATTATTGTTCAGGAGCTTTTATCAAGTAGACTAATAAACATTTTTAATTACGAAAACTGCAGACCTACTTGACTGTACAATATTTCACACGTTATTTAAAAAAAAGATTTTTAAATCGATAATATTCAGATTCATTAAGCTTCAGAGTATATTACATGGTATTACGTACGTGAGCAAGTGTTGCGGTCTGTGAGGTAGGAGAAGGAGACGCGACGTCAAGAATAAGGCGAAGTGGAAAAAGCACTCTTTTTCTTTTTTTTTTAAGGAAGGTTGACTCTACCACCATATAGGACGAGTGGCCGGGAAGAGAGAAAAGGTATTACACGATACTTACATTTATAATGGCGAAACAAAACACCTCTGCCTAAAGCTTCGGATGTAACAGGCGTGATATTATTTACGCATGTAGATATAAAGATATAAATGCAATGTACACAACACTGTATGACTTTGATCAAATCAATGCAAAAACAAATCACATCGTGCTATCCTACTCCGTGGGGTGACAGGTCGTGATAAATTACTATGCAACAAATCAACTCGATTAGATTAATATTCAAAGACGATAAAAGGTTATCCAAGTATTAATTTTTATTTATAAACATTTCAAAGACGTGGACAATATCAATCTCATACATACATACATACATACATTCAAACATACATAATGTCACGCCTTTTTCGTAGGCGTAGACCAAAGAACGCCAGTTGGTATAGTCAGCTCAAAAGTAGCTGATCATACTCAATGTTTTGAAACCCTATATACTGAAGTGTGCACATTGTTCCACAACAAAACCAGGTAGAATGAGTTACAATTAAACATTTCAATCAATGGCAAATGTTTTTTCTTCATTCCAGTATATAAGGTTTCAAAAGATTGAGTATGATCAGCTACTTATGGAGCTGACTGTACGATCCTTACTAACTTCCCTTGCTTCATTCACATCCATACATGTTGTCATACAGGACCGCCGATTACGAGTACTACGCACCTGACCTTTTTTCAAGACATCGCCGATGTGATCTGTGTATAATCAATGTTATATTAAAACTATTTAGATAATTTCAGGCGTTTGCTTGAAATGACAATAGATTATTGCAATGCGAGTACATTGACAGTTCGTAAATGTTGTGCCTATAAATGCGGCTTGAATTTGAAGTTCTATACTAAATAAAAAATCGGACATGTTCGTTAGCCCATTGAAAAGTTACGTTTAAAGTTGCGGTTTTCAGAGGACACCATTTTATTTTCTTAAGTACTAGTTAGTTTGTGGGGTCACTACCCTAGGATCGGAGCCAGGGGACAAATGGCATACTCTGAAAAAAGCAAGCTAAAACTTTTAAGATGTATCATTTCATTGTACCAATAGGTCTTCTGAGACGTCGAATATGTTAGAAATTATAAGTTCAACCCATTGTAGAATGATTATAAGTTTTGCAACAGGCGCTGTTGATGTACCTATGTATAACGATTACCTAATCATAATATCTTAGGTAATACCTACAGCCTACAAACAACGAGAATATAAATGTCTATTTCTTACCGGTTTTATAAACGAAATAAAACTCACATATACCGTTTAATTACTATAACATGTTCTCTTTTCTTGCCTAACAACATGTTCAACATATTTATTACGTTTACGAAAAAAACATAAATATTACTATGCTATTCTGTAACAATTACATTGAAATAGAAATAATAACTCTACCTATGTTTAAATGAACAATGGCTCACGAAATAATTACGTTTTTATAAATTACATACATATATAATATCACGCTTGTTATACCCGAAGCTATAGGCAGAAATGTGTGCAATACACCCGCGTTTCGCCATTAACAATGTTAGTCCCATGTAACAGAGAGCGAGTCTATTGCCTTACGCTGAGCACGCTACTTAATTCCGGATTTTAATCTAATATCATTTAGAAAAATACCAGTAAGAAGTACTTTGTCCGACATAGCAATCAAACCCGGGATTTCGTGGTTAGTTCGGGAGTCGTATACATAACCGACTGCGCCACAGTGTAAAAACAACGTCACCATCAGCCAAGCCTTTCTTCCAACTATTTGAAGTCTGGTATGCAGCTGAATACCCGTAATTTACATGGACCGACTGCCTATCGGACTTCCACAACCCAGTAATCTAGGTTATAACACGTTACCAGGTAAGACTGGTTGTCAGACTTTTAAGCTTCTAACCGCTGATAATGACTGTTCAAGATCTTTGAAAACAACAGCATGACAGTCAAAGTAACGTATACAGTATAAAAATATGTAGATCTAGGTTATCAAAATTGGCGCGCCACCAGTATTTATTTTTGTAATGGTAACACCTACATACGGAGGAACAGCCTCTAAAACACATGACTCACGTTTTTACACAAGGTGAGAAGATTCCAGGCGAACTAGCATGTGAATTAGCAATAACAATTCAATTAAAAAGCAAGGTTTTGACTTTTTAACAATATGTCAAAATTACAACCATTTAAATTTAGTTTCGTGAATAAAATGCAAAAGGAATTTACCATGGCAACTCGTTTCGCTTTAATTTAGTTTCGTGAACAGCAATGGGTTTTACTAAAACATATCAATGGGATTTACAGTGCAGTTTTCATTAGGAATTTCCTGGTTTATCATTGAATTATAATTAATTGGTTCATTTGTTGCTGCTGCTGGATTTCAAAGAACAAAACTGTTAACTACTTAGAATTAGTAAAATAGAAGATTATATAAAAGACAAGACTATAAATAAATTGATAAATTAAAATTATTAACTAGTATGTATTTCTAATTATTATATATAGAAGAAGTCTAATTATATAGAAGAAACTAAAATAACCTAAATATTATACACTTATTGTCCTATTTAGTGATGTGCTGTAATAAAATACAATAATCTCTGAAAACAAATCGACGCTTGTAAGGCAATCCTTACTAAGCGACACTGAGTAAACTTTACAGGAGAGTGATATAAAGTTAATTATTTTTTTAAAAAATTCATTAAAATTCTCTTACTCATTCGATTAAAATGATGTTAACACTCGAAGAATTCATTTTTTCATAGCTATTTCATATGTCAAAATCAGACACCAGACTCTTTTATAAACACCGGTTTATGTCGGTTAGATACAATTTACCTGATTTAAAAAACAAGTAAAATTATCTAAATAATAACTGAAGAACATCTATAACTTGTAAAAATAGATAAAGTTAATTGATTTAGATATTTGAAACAAGAAAATTGATCTAAACAGATCTGGTAGTTGAAAATAAACCAAGTAAATTTACCTAAGCATTATTTAATTACATTTGTGATTATGGAAATTGTATCTTAGTTATTAAGATTACCCCAAACCTCTTTTCGTAACTGACATAAAATAATAAAAACAGGTATAGTTATGCATTGTATTATGCACGAAAATAAATGAAATTAATTATTATTGAATCAAAGTCTTTATTGAAAATTAAAAAAAATAATAGGCTCCGTAGTGCCGACCATACAAAACTAAAGAGAATCTTGAATATGACAACATTCAGTCTGAGATCAATATTGAGATCAATTTTTTTTAAATTATAAATTGCACCACCATCTGATTCTTCATCAGTCACTTTATAAAAACACAAAAATCACAATTGTTAGTATAGCAATTATGTACCTATAAACTATTCATAGACAACAAATCAATTAACATCCTTAAAAAAGAAACAATAATATTAACCAATAAAGATGACCAAGTCGATTTATTTGTTTTAATCGTCAAATATTTTTAATATTGGCATGATAATCACTTAATAACTTAAGACAGAAAGTCCTTTAAGTAGATGCTAAATAGATTAATCGACTTGGTATTACATAGATCTCACAACTTTTTACGGCAGCGAGACTTGAGGATTTTTACAGGATGTTTTTGATGGCATCTCACTTCTTTTTGTAAAGCGAACATAAGTATGGAAAGACGTTTTTTTTTCATAATTCAACATATTTTCCAATGGGAATGTTGTTCAGTTTCATGGGCTAAACACCCTTATTAAGTTATGCCTCCTATAGTAGGGACCTATATACATACACCTATTATTTTCTATTATACTACAATACAATACATAATTATTAATTCATTAACTGCAAATGTAACCTTGTAATCCTATACATTTATATGGGATTACAAAGTTATTCCTGCAGTTAATGTATTTGGAAAACTGGACTGAAATTAGAAAATATTGAAGTTTTCCCATGATTAAAACACAAAACCCTTTTTGTATTCTAAATTAGAGGCTTCTATGTCTGATAGAAGTACCTTAGACTTTTGATGATCGGTGAGTCAGTAAGTGACAAAATTCAAAACTTTAACAAGTTGTCATTCTTAAACTACTGGTTCAAATTGACTGAAATTTTAAATATACTGTGTCTATATAATGACTGATAAGTTGCTAAAAATTCTGGCTTCTTGTTTTATCCACAACGAAATTACAGGGGGGTCGAAAATGGCCTGAATTGCTTCGAGAAAAGATGGTTCGGCCGTGCCGTTTTTTTTTGCTCGACTTGCGGGGGCACTGCCTTGCCCCCAGATAAAAAATGGGTAATAAGTGTGTTTAGATCATAACTCAATCGTCTTCGACACTGTGGAACTTTTCTTGTTATGCCTGCATTCACCAACGCCATCTCGACTATGGATGAACTACGTCGTTTCCGCTCGCAACTCATTGTAACTAAAATGAACATAAAACCGATTTAAAATTAGCACTTTGAACAAGTCAATAGGTAACGGTCATTATCGTATCTCTTCCCGCGAACCAAAACAATAACTAGGTAATGTACCTATCATGTTTCATTGGTAAAAATAATTTAGAATCACAAAGATCGAAATAATTTGTTTTAAAATAGTTACTACCTTTGCGTATACTGGTTGAATAGGTACTTACCACGACTTCGCTAAATGCGCGCCAAAATGTGTAAGTTCTCTCTTAGCGACGGCCGGCGCCTGGCTGAGAGCCCGTATAGGCGACTCATTTCAAGTATCGCGCATGCCTACGCGACGGTTTTTAAACTCATGTAGTTCCTTAGCGGCGAGAAATATAATTTTGCGTACAGGTAAATCTATCTAACCACCATTTTTATCTATTATGCAAAACAAGTAATACTCAATAACCGACATATTTTTCCATTACAAAAATCAAGTAATACTATCTAATCGACAACATAAATAATAAACGTTTTTAAATAAAAATGTATAAGCTCTAATATATTTCCACTCTATTACAGGTGAATTGATACAACTGACACTGGCATAAAATATATTAACAAGAGAAAATACATTACCGCTTAGATTACAATTGACTATTATAAGTAAAATCTACTAAGTAGTTTTAAAGGAAAAAATCATAACAAGTAAAAATACGTAAATACAAATAAATGTAATAATCAATACATGGAAAATCAACTAAATTCATATCCCTAATAGTTCGAATGTCGTAACTGACGGATATTCTTAAAATGACTTTTTTTTGGTCGCTTAGTAAACGCAAAATGTAGATTTCAACAAAATCATGGCATATCGAAGCGACAGTAAAAAGCGTCGTAGAGCTATAACGCCTAGACTAAACGACGCAGAAAAATCTTGCGGTTCGAATGGTATATTTAAGTCATTTTACGGATTTATGTCGCTTAGTAAAGATTGCCTTTCAAGCGTCGAAATGTAAAATACGTAATATGTCTGGCCTTCCCCAGGTTTGTCCTAATAATTTTAACAAGCAATTGATACGGGCGCCATTATCAACTTCGTCTGAACTCTGACGTCATTGAAAATAAGGAGATGGAAATGGGAAACTGAATAAATCTATATAATATTATTATTATAAATGCAAAAGTTTGTGAGGGTCGATGGCTGAATGTTTGTTAAACTTTCACGAAATATCTAGGAGACTGATTTGAATGAAATTTCGTAGACTGGTAGCTTATAACCTAGATTATCACATAGGACTTTTTACCCCGGGAAATATTTTCACGCAAACAAAGCCGCGGGCAGAAGCTTGTGTGGAATTAAATATCGCACACGGCACAAGATTGATAATTCCTGCCATTTTGGAACCGGAATTCAAAAGTTTAAAACACAGAAAATACATTATACGTATGACACAAAACATGATTGTAATTAATCGCAAATAAAAAAATATATATTTTAAATAAGTTTCTAAAAGAAACGAACAATTAATTTACATTGACTATATTTAATTATGTATAAAGATATAGTTGCAACTGCGGCAGCCTTGACTGCCGGTAACTTGGCATTGCCATCTGGCGTGGCGGGCTATTATGAATTTCACTGTTATGAAATATTGCGTTACTGAAACAACGTATTGCTAAACAAACGTTGCGTCGATCTCTAAGACACCCGAGATTCAGTCGCAATCAATCTTTAAATGTGAAAATTTTATTAATATTATAAATTACAAAGTGAATTGCTGAAATAATGTTTTGATTTACGTTTATTATGAAAGTGTGGTGCTCATTCGGATGGAATAACTTGTAACGCAATTAACAGAGGGTAATGCAGTGGAGGCCATTAATCTACCCTTCACAACATTTGACCTATAATACGTTTTTAACGTCATTAATGGGCTAAATGGTTTTAAAAACTGATTTGTAATTCGTCCCTATTTTAAATAGGGTATCTACGAACTACTCTATTTTTCAGTATTGCATAAAATTGATATCAATGTTACAGTTTAGTTTTAGTTATTAGGCACTGATTGAGTTCGTATTTCAAAATCTGTCATTCAATGTATAAGACACATAATAATTAGCAGGCATTATGGTTTTAAAAAACCACAAGCCTTTTAGAGAAAAAGTGGCCTTCAAAACCACTTTTGTTTATTTCGTGTGCAATCATGAAGACCTTGTGAATATTTCAATATTATTTGAAACACATAGAATCTTAAAATAAATAAAGTGATTAATAGTCTAACGAAGATCAAAATATCATAAATCATTTCGCGCTTAGGTCTCAAGCACTCAAGCTTGAACATTACATTTATCTTTGTACAAAAACATACTTAATAGTCTACGCAGTAGGTCTATCCTTTTAATCTTCTTAGGATATTCGAAAAATATCTTATTTTACTACACTGATAGAAAATAATATTAATTAGAGCAAAACCAAAAAGGGAAAAATCTTTGTCACAAAAATATCAGAAACTCCTGTGACTCATTTTATCTTTGTGTAGATAGACATCAATTTAAAAAAGGTTTATTATCTTTCAACGTAGCCGGCTGGAATGCCACAAAAAATTGAAAGATGACATATGAGTCACAAAAAAAACATTTTTTTTTCTTTATTACCCAAAAGGCTGTCACAACATTTTTTTCGTGCATCAATGGCCAGTTCTTTTAAAAAGTAATGTCAAGTTTTTATTAACATTACATCTGTGAGACCTTGGCATTAGGAAATACCTTCATGCAACTTTTTACGATTTTTAATGCTTGCTTTGTTGTTTTCGAATTCAAGAAATACCACGACAATATATTTCATATAAAAATAACATAGAATTGGTATGATATTAAATATTCCCATGGAAGTAGGTACGTCAATTATTTAAATTAGGCACATGGTGCCGTTAATTAAGATTTCCGATTGAAATAAGTACTATTTCATTATTCATGCCGGTGAAATTCTTTGATGACGTATTTGTGAACTGTAAACGAAACGTCATCCCATGGTCCCGTTACTTGGGTGAGCAGAGCATTAGTCATATTTGATGCGCCACGCTGTTATCAGACTTTTTAAACTTCTGAGTTCCTGAGTCATTGTAGATAATAAGATAAAAAATTGATAAAGTTTATTTACAATTTCACCACATTATTTCCAAAGTGCGTGTTATCATTACCCTGGTATCTTAGTGAGTAATTGGTTTAAGCCTACGTATTTATATCTTAATAGTTAAAAGAAACCTAGCTAGTGCTTACATCATTTTTTGGTTAACAAGGTATTAACTAATTGGCAAGTTGCCAATTACTAAGTACCTAGTCTTGCCAATGGCAAAATATCGACAACATAAGGTATTATATGGCTGTCGGTACGTTTGTCAAAGTCGTCAAATAAATGATTTTTATTTCATATATAACCTTCTTGCTTGCTCTAGGTCAAGGTTAATGACCTCGGTTATTACTCAAGTCTGTACTCTCAATTTAAATATTACCGTTTCAATTTGAGGTTCATATTATTTTTTTGTCGTAATACAATTCGAGCAAATGACGTCATACATTAATTATTCCTTTTATAAAGTTCTTGAATATAGCTGGGTTTTGACTCTACGGCTGAGACTTTAATAAACAACTAATTACAGCGTATTGCAAGTAATTTGTATAGGTCTCTTTTTAATCACATTAAACCTTTTTTAATTAAAAATGCGTTGAACAATATTGCTTTTTGCTTCTTCTTATCTTAATTAAACTTTTATAGAAAAAAAATATAATTAAGTACAAGGACTCTAAAGCATTTTTTTTCAGCCAGTGTTAAAGCTCACACTTAATCTATGGAACTACAGACAATAAATAATTGTCTATGATCAGGTAGAGATGACAAACGCGGTTCTTGAACAATGGCTATTACGTATCCACGTGTCTTAATTACGCGACTGTACGTCATGAGTCTTGCTTCACAGCACTTACGATAATTCCCTCATTCATTGTTTCTAAACAATTAATATATTGCTAATACATACTCTGGTAAATAGATCCTGGTTGAGTAATATAAGTCTGGGTACGTCTTGTGGGTTTTACAAACGTACTAACTATGGGAAGAAAATTTACCCGGATTTATAATACTTATTTAGCTATGTGGGTAACATACGCTTTGATGTGTATAATTTTTGAAAATTCCTACGAATTTGGTGTCTCGATCCACGATGTTTTTGAAGCCAAAACTTCGTTTAAATCATGAATAGGGTTGCGAAACGCATTCTAAATTAGAGTATTCAGTATTGTACTCTAACCCCCGGTTTCTGAGGTAAATTTAACGCTAGTTTATCTATTCAATAGCGTTAAAACTCATATACGAATAGATGAACTACCGCTAAATGTACACCTACTCTATTAAGGTAGGTACTCTTTTTTTATACAGCATTACTGTATTTAGTAGTCTTATTACCGATAGATTAATGATTCTCTTTTTTATAAGTTCTTACTTTTTATTTTAAATTCGATATTTTCCGATATTTATTTTTTTACGAACTGAGGAAATTCTTGTCTTACTATCATTCCACAACGTAGATTATTTAGTGCCATTTAGGCTCTTGACATGTGATAACTGATAACACAATAGGCGTGGTTGATAAACGTATTAATTTGAATATCTCGCCAAATTATTGTGAAACCGGATCTTTGCAGATATCATCAACACAATCTACAATTGTTAGTGAGTGCAAGATTGTATTGAATGAACGTGTGAATAAAAAGGTTTTTTATCATTGACTCTATAATAATTTAGTTATACCTACTACTTTTTCAGCACTGGGCACGGTGGGCAGTGCATCTGTCTCGAGTTCGAATTCCGGGTCGGACATATAAGTATTATTGGTCGTTTTTAACCGGGCCCGGTATTCGGTAACGTGTCCGGCAGATGGCAATAGGTTCGCCCGAAAGCATAACCGATTTTGTAAAAAGCATGCAAATATTACTATGCATGCTTTTTGATGTTTGATAAAATTTGTTTGATATTATTTATTTATTATTATTCGGCGATCAATCATACGATTCCCAAAGTTGGGTGTCAAGTGTCAACTGTCAAAAAACATCGTCCCCATTACTATTGAACCAAAGCAGAAGTGTCAAATTATTCATAATACAATTAGATTAAAGATGACTCACATAATGACGGAAACTCGAGATTATTCCGAATGATCTGGTCTCACCTACAACAAGGCGATAACACGCTATAATTGGGAAATCACAGAGAAACAAGCGGACGTGACGATACAAATTGTTTATTCTTTGGGTTTTTCACCTACTAGTTAAACGTTACACTTCATATCATCAGACTAGCCTTTCTTCCAACTATATTGGGGTCGGCAGCTGAATACTAGTATTTTACATGGAGCGATTGCCCATCGGACCTGCACAACCCCCATCTAGGCACTTTCAAGTTACTGGCGACTGGTCAAAGATAAATTTGACCAAGACCCATAATTTGACGTGCCTTCCGAAACAGAACTCGGTAGGTATAATATGGTCACCCATCCACTGACCAACCTCGTATCTTTACCTGTGAGATCGGTGTTGTTGCAACTTAGCCACGAGCTCCTCCAGTCACACTTCAAGTAATTAAGGAAAATAGTGTTATTATCTATACGGAATTTATTTAGGGTAATGTTTGTAACACAGTATGCAGCCTATTAGCACCTAAACGATAAGAACGATTTGAACAAATGAGGCATTTAACTCCTTTGGGTTTATCCGGTTTTGGAGGAATTGTAAACATCCTGCAAAGCCCAAATGAGGTTGGATTACAAAAACTATAAACTACAAGAGCAACAACTTCGTAGAGAGCTGGCAAGCACGCTTAATTTACGAGCAAAAACAAGCCCTGAAAAACTATACAATTTAATTCTCTACTTTTCCTTCAAGAATGTTGTTTGGTCTCTTACATCACGATTAACAGCTGCATCATATTTCCGAAATAAAGTAGCTGTTTCAACCTGATCACAGTCAACTGCATAAGCCTAGGGGTCACTGATAATCTATATTCTGAATTTTGTTTACCTCCGCCGGCCGCGAACCTTGCATCCAAGGATCTTTATTAGTTATTGGTTTATAATGTCGTGTTAAAAAGGATGGTAAGTATTTGAAAAGTATATGGAGCACTATATTCTTGTATTGTATTATCTTATAGATTACGACGTCATATGTCACCATCTGGGGGTATGCCCGGGAACAAACAATTAGTCATCATATATTTTAATGATTATATCGAGTACTTTAAATGACGCATACGATAGCGCTGCGTAATCCAAAGTCGTTTAGAGATGTCCAAACAACTTTTAAGGAAAAATTAGACCAAATAACTTTAAATTAGCATCAGTACTAAAACTAGACAAGTTACATTCGACCGAGGTCACAAGGAGTGTCCATTAAAAATAAAACGTAATTAAAATGTTTTATGTCACACATTTACGACACTTTTAAAGTCCTCTAACACCTTCATATTTCAACAAGTGTCCAATAATCCAATAAAATATTGTTTTATGGCTAAATAGTTTGAATAAAATTGATAAATTATTTTCTATATTTATATTGGTTGCTTACGTATTTGAACCGGAATTCCGTGAATTATTTTATACAAATTTATGCGCAGTTAATAGTTTAGCGCTTGAATGTACGCGTAGTGTGATTTTAGCGGTAATTTATTTAATCAACTAGTATTGTCGCACACCATGTTGTAATGGCAACTCTATAACGCACTTTAATAGATTAGAGGTATCATTAAAAACCGGTCACCTTTCTTGTATATGACAACCCTATCATGTCTTTGGTTGCTTCTTTTTTTAGTAGTTATGTTCAATCGATATTAGATCGCTGTTATTATAGGTTTAAGCCTCTTCAATTACATATTTAACTACTAATCATAGGCAATTGTAATTGAGGCTGAGTCAGCAAAATATATCGCTATTTTGAACATTCATTTAACAAAAGCTGGCGGCTAATTACTAATCAAATGTTGTCTCACTAATTAAAATAATTATATCCTAAGTCTTTACTCAATTCATTATATTATCGTCTTTTTTGTTTTAAAAATAAATAAGATTCCCCTAATATCATAAAAATACTACTTATAGTGTTTATCAGTTATCTATTTAAACTTGTATAAAAAATTAGACAGAGTATCTTAGCACACACTTGAACTAGCCTTCAAATTATACCTACACTTACATTGTTTTCTGTATTCTCAAACTTAGTAAGATATCTTGTATCAATGAACAAACCTGTCATTAAATATAAATTGGGGACATAAAGCCTTACTCAAAAATATTGCAAAATTGACAAGTCACGTTGGTACTGAATGTTTACGACCGTAGCTAAAAGCTGTCCCTTGCAAGCCAAGGGCAACCGGTGGACCTACACTATGCACTAGGCACACGCCGCATGCCCTTAATAGTAAAAGGATTTGAGCAATAAGCCCTAAAAGGCAAGTGGATTGAATCCAACCGTAAAAATTTTAACGAAGATTTTTGATCTTGCAACATTTATTGAATGTTTTTTTCGAGTGACTCATTCTGTTTGAATTTTATTAAATTGTTATGACGTAAGATACCTTAATGATTTCTCATAGTTGTTTATTGTGTAGATTGTTAGTTAATAAGAATTTTCTTGAAAATATCCTAATAATGGGGAATAACGTGATCATCTATATTATTTTGTTGATAAGCCAAGCAAGCAAAAATGAATGACGCATTAACTCTGAATCATATTAGATACTAGCTGACCCGCGCAACTTCGCTTGCGGCACCTAAGAGTATGAGTCAAATTTTTCCCCGTTTTTGAAACATTTTTCGTAGCTTCTCCGCTCCTAATGACCGTAGCGTGATGTTATATAGCCTATAGCCTTCCTCGATAAATGGGCTATCTAACACTGAAAGAATTTTTCAAATCGGACCAGTAGTTCCTGAGATTAGCGCGTTCAAACAAACAAACAAACAAACAAACTCTTCAGCTATTAGTATAGATTAATCTAATCATTACACTATCCAGAGATTAAAATACAAACATGGAGTTAATGGATGAACTTACTTTTTAACTTCACAGTTTTGAAGCGACAATCATGGTCTTGATTTCAAGTGTTATTCAAGAATAGATTGAACTAAGTCCATTTACCATGAGTTCCTAATGATTTTAATTTGCAGTACGAATATTTAAAGAAAAGCTTATAAAGAAAGCACAACACAACACATAACATAACCTGACATTTCTCTTCATACAAATTGCATGAACAATAAAAAGTCCGAATGAAACGTTTTCGCCGAGAATTAGAAGCGAAAACAACTTTTTCGAATTTTAAAACCTAACTTCATATGATTCGAAAATTATGGAACACTCCTTAGACCACAGACAAAGTAAATCAAACCATACATTAATAATCTCTATTATTATTCAACGCGGCTTTGCTCTAAATACTAAGAAATATATCCATGAATTATTTAAGTTAGTTAACCAATATTACCTATTATAAATACTAATGGTTTATCTCAAACTCCACCCACAAGGCAATTACCATTATTCCTATTCATTTTGAAATTAACATTATACTCAAATTTCATCCTTGGAGGTATTTTTATTTTCCACTGTCTAGTCCTTGACGTCATAGAATTCTGTACAAAAATACGTCTTTTGTAAGTATAGGTTATAAAAATACAAGTAACATTTAGCTACCAATAAATGCGATGTAAGCCTCAATCAGTAAAACTGCTTAGTCACTTTTCATTATAGGCATTTGAAGTCTGAAAATATTTTCGAGTGAAAAAAGCAAACACTCTTTATCCGATTCGAGCTATAGTGACGTTTATTTTGATAAAACCGTAAGTGCAAAAATGAGAGAAGAAGAAAACGTCGTAAAATTGTTTCAGACCGCTTAGTAGCATTCCGTACTTCAGTTCTTCTGTTATGTTCTGTTCATAACTGCATGATGAAAAGGAAAGGCGCTTCAGTAAGTTTTTCACCCTATCTAGCTAATAATCGACGGCAAAGTCAGTTTTTCTATACTTTCCCAGCTGACTGAACTGATTTTGACGAAACTGCAAGGAGATAGAGATCTAAAAAAAGTGAGCAGAACCACGCAACTTAGTTAGTAATTCTATAGTTTTCTTATACATAAAAACGTGGCTTTGTCATTGACTAAAAACACCATAACAAACTTACACTCGTAGTATCTTCGTAAAATATTTTATTTGTTATTTTCCCGCCCAAACAGTGGCCGCGATAAACGTTCGTGTACGAAAATATCGCTTAGCGTAATTGTTCGGATGAAACGTGGGTGACATTGACGTCACGATATAATTACCGAACCCATTTGGTAAACAGGCAAAGGTAATATTGTATACTTCCTTTGAAAATAATCGTCGCTGTTTCTTGAGTATTCCATATTATTATCATCTGCCCACGAGTTGTGGAATGATTTGTAAATAGGGTTAAAAAGTACCTATACTATATGTTTAAGTATGACAATATGTATGGATGTGAATGAGACAGGGGAAGGTTGTAAGGATCGTTCCAGATGGCGTTCATTGATCTGTATCGATCCCTATGGGAAAAAGGCATGATATTATGTATATGTATGTTAATTCATGTTTATATATTATCGTCAAATGTAATCAAAATCGACTTTGTAGTTTTTGCTTGATAAAGTAGCAAACCTTCTAACAGAATCTATTCATACTCTCAATTTTCTTTAACTGTGGGATTCAAAGATTCTCAACATTTTCCTTATTTTTAAAATGGTCTTCAGACTTTTATCATCTCAGTAAATTAAGCTTCAGTTTTAAATTAGATAAACAACAAACATATACATACACATTAAAGTACATTTACAAAAAGAAAAAACGTTATTTTCGAAGTTTATGTCTCAAAACAGGTGCTCGTAATACGTAAAATGTCTCATGACTTGTCCTTATTTATTTAACATTGTGTTATTTAAATACGTCAGTCAGTTATTTGTTATTTAGCTCGAAACTCGAAAGGTGACTCTTTGTTACATAAATGAATAAACATATTTGAAATAATCGAAAACATAAGTAAACTTTGGTAATGTGTTTACAATATTTTAAATATTACGAATTTAATTTGTTTTTTTCCTTGTAGAGATACTGTCTTATTTAATAAACGTCGTGTAACGTGTTAGCTCCGGTTAGTTACTCACTTATAAGTACAGTGTTTTGTCTTTGTCACTCATATACAGTCTCAAATATTAATGAAAGTGATAAAACACTTTATAACTAATCAAAACTTCTACGATGTTTTTTAGTTAGACAGTTAATCGATCAATCGATACGAATTTCAAAATTGTTATCAATATTTTGAAATCTAATAGAAATTTCGTGTGCCATCTCGAAAATGACAAACAAATGGAATTTTAATTAAATAGTTGAAAGTATTTGTAAACCACTAATTAAAGAAACCGCTCATAAAATAAAACGATTTGTTATTTTTCATTAAAATGTAATAATTGGCACGATTTTCATTACAATCAAATGAAAAAAATACACCTTCTTCAAAACTCTATATTGTCTATTCTATTTCAATTTGTGTTAAACTTTTTAATTCAATTCCATCACTGTATTGTTATGATTTTTGATCATTCATATACTATACATAATTGAATGTTGTGGTTTACTAATAATTGAGGAAATACAGAACTTTTAAATAAAATGAAATGTGTATTTCTTGTTGGAGATAAATAAATAACGTATTGATAGAAGCGGCATCAGGAACAAAGCAATAAAAAAAGTCTTGTAATCCGCGTTCGGGTAAGTCCGGAAGCCGCTCGGGTGATTCCGGGATGTTTTTTTTACCAAGCTCGGCAAATTGTTCTCGGTAGAGAGTACAATAATACAGTACAATAATATTCCCGGACTAAAGTACTGTCCATTTAGTAGGAACTTGTAACTACTCCGGAAATACCCGAACGACATCCGGACTTACCCGAATGCAACTCGAATAGGCATAACAATCTTAATTATAGAGATAAGGACTGTAATAAATAATAAGTAATCTATCTTCTCGTTCAAGTGTTATATGACACGTCTACGTTCTTCATAAAACCTTCAATGGCAATCTATACTTATAATAAATCTGTAGAGAGGTCAATTCTGTACATTGAATATATTTAAAAAAAAACCAATGGGGGATGTTTAGTAACGGATACTGATACCGAATCTGCAATTTATAATTTTCTTTTCTGTCTGTCTGTCTGTCTGTCTGTCTGTCTGTCTGTCTGTCCTCCGTCTGTATGTGTCGCTATCACGTAAAAACTACCAGATAGAATGCACTGAAATTTGGTATATGCATAGAATAAGTAGTGGAGCATCTTCTAGGATACTTTTTATAGCATAAAATTTCAAAGATTTTTAGAAAATTGAAAAAAATACGTAGAAATCGTTTGAACCTGCGTTTCCCTATAGAGACCATAGATGGCGTTACAATCCATTTCACAACATTCGCATAGTCGGCGCCTGCCGTATCGATACCTGTTGTTCGCACCAACCAATAGATGGCGTTATAAACCGCAACAAAGTATGTTTTTTCTAATTAATTTATTTTGATGGCTTTATTGTAAAAAAAATACCTTTGAAACATGCTATACATTTATAAGATTTTTAAACATAAATGTTGTATGATATATTACACAAAAATGTTGGTTTAGGTGGGTCCGGTGCGATCGGGATATCCTAGATGGCAAATCGAGTAATTTCGTTTGATGTCGTTGTTCGCCGCAACTGACAGATGGCGTTTTTGTTCGAAATACATAACCAAATTAATTGGTTGCATTAAGGAAATAAATTGGATAGCTATGAAACAGACTATGTGGTAAGTTTTAAAAAATAAACAACGGATGATATAAGTATAAAAAATAATTACGGGTTACGCAGTTTCGGACGTTTCATCGTAAGTATACATTATTACGCGTCTGAAGAGCTCCGGCGCAGATAGGACCTATAATAATATTTTGAATCCAGACAGGTAAGCAATGGTCAGTCTATAATAAGGTATTATATTTTACACTGTAAACTGCTACGGATACAGACGAGAGCGGAAAAGAAGGTAACCACAGGAAATCAGGCCTGCCTGAGCCTGTGTCACATTGTGTGCCCTTCGGGTCCCTTTCGTAAATAGCCATTAGATGACAAAAGAGTTGTTAACATTTTTATGTGTAGGTGTATCGAGTGCTTCGCAATTCGCGTGCTCAAACGAATAAGCAACAGTACGAAATTCACGCGAGCGGAGCCGCACGGGTCAGCTAGTAGTAAATAAGTTAGTATAATTTGCGTTTGTGCTACTACACACGTAGACCAATGTGTATTTTATGAGACACAAGAGAGGAATAAACTACACGGAATAATTTATTTATTCTCACACATAGGCAACTATACGTCATTTATCTTTGAAATGACGTTGATTATTTAAGTCTGTTCATAGATTACAGATGAGCAATATTCTAGATTCAATATCGCTGACGCACTGCGCCATTTGTAATGATTAATGCTCACTCATTTAGTTTTTAGACTCTGAATAATGGCGGATAACTCAATATATTTTTGGATTAACAAAGACACGCATATCAAATGTCTAATTGTTAAAACAATTAAACAATATAAAGACTCATGACAGTGGCAGTTTGTAGGCCGCCTTGCTTATCTGTAATTGACACATAACCGGTTCTAGCTGGTTTGAACAATGGTCTATTGAATACTAATCGATATATTACATTCCCAATAACTTGCAAAATATATTTATTGGGATTGTGTTTAATGCGTATTTTATTGCAAAATGCATTGTCCAAGCCGTAACACGTCAGCTAACAAACGGTTGGATATATTTCAGACTAAAAGCTAGAAAGAGATAGTTTTGCTGTAAATCTGATGTCTGAACAGGACATATCATTCTGTTCCCCGTAAAAACATTGAGCTACACCGCCACCCTAGTGGTGTGAGTAGGGAGGAGGGTGGTCCAAAACGCATCGACCTTTTTGTATGTCAGTGAAATTAATGTATTATGGCAGTGAGTAGAATTGAATAAACGACTGCTATAGCTACTACTACTACTTACTAACAGAAGCTGCACCTGTAAAATAATAATTAGATAGTGTTTTAAAATTAATGCACGTAATGCATGCGGAAAAAACCTTAAAGTCTGACGTCTATGGTAACTAAGAGTAGAGACAAGGAGGACAGATAAAGGCTCGAAGAATTTGTTATTGTGTACTTACAAAGATCATATAAACATCTTAATATATTCGGGGAAGGAAAATCTTAATAGTTTAGAGGAAATTTTGTAAATAAATTTGAGGAATATTAATAGATGACACACGTTGCATAGTATATGAATCATTAGCATCGGACACACGGCTGTGTATTAAAATGAGACATGACTTCATGACTGATCGATTTCTAGGTCATCGACATGATTTACGCGGTGTACAATCGAATGAGAGATCTGTTATCTCTGTCTCCCTCCCTCCCCCTATCAGAGACAGTTTGATGTACAAATGATAAAATTTTCGGGACGCTGGCCGCGACATGAAAGGTTTATCAAGCGCCTTTTTCAGGGCGCAGTAATGCTGCAAATATTAATAGTGTTACTTACGATATACCGGCATTGATGATGGAAATCTAGTTGTATTTCGTCTTCTCTGCTTAGTTGCTCCATAATAAAGGTTAGTATAGATGTAATTTCTAAAAAAGCTGCCATATCTTTAGTCCACGTAAATAAAATCGATCATATTAAGGAATATATGAATAGATATCGGAAAATCCGCCTCTTAATCAAAAGAATACTATTTATACAACATAATCTTGCTGATAGATTATTAAAACATTTAGTCCTCATAATTACATGTGCGTATCAGATAAAGCCCCCATCTCGAACGCACAGGATTTGCGTCAACATGTTCAAATCAGTAAGAATGTTAATTTGATATCCCATTAGAATACATACCGATGGATGAATAATACTAGTTTTAAAACATACACGATTTTATTGTTTTAGAGTAATTAATAAGTTACTCATGTGAGACTCTGTCAAACGTCATTAATAGCAGGCTAAGCCTAAGGTAAGATTGACTTAAGACAGACTTGTCTTACATAGGTCTGTCTTCTCGTAGGTATTAAACAGTTGTGTCTTTAAGCGTTTTGTTTGAAAGTTGCGCATCTTCGTACATTTTGTAGAGCAATAATCTGTATTAAATAAAACTTGAGTATTCTTGACTAAGGTCTGCACTCAACCTTAAAGCTCTAGAAGATCTTACCGTCCATACATAAAGTTTTGAGATCCAATTATTTCATCATAATTAATTAATTCTGACTTATTTTATGAGGTAATATAATTATCATTGCACTAATAAATAGTCGTCATTCTCAAACAAGCACCATCATGCATCGTCATACCACGAAACAAAAAAATTATTATGACTGGATTTCAGTGATACTGTAATGCCTACATTTGTGTAATCAACAGATAGTTTGTTTATTACCGTTGTTTCTATGTTGGTGAAGACAAAGACTACTCAATATCATAAATTTAACTCATTAATGTCCCACTATTGGGCGAGGGTTTCGGCCCAAAAGAGGGACGCTGGCCTAGTGCAATTTGGGGACTTCACAGTGAATAAAACAAAATAAAGCGAATATTTTGATATTATGTCTGTCTATCAGCTTGTTTGGCTGATCTCCGAAACAGCTGGACAGATTTTAATGTGACTTTCACCGTTTTATTTTTCAACTATCCCCTCGGCAATTTTTTTTTTCAAATATTTTTATGGATAGTGACAGTAATATCTATACTAATATTATAAATGCGAAAGTAACTCTGTCTGTCTGTCTGTCTGCTACTCAATCACGCCTAAACTACTGAACCAATTTGCATGAAATTTGGTATGGAGATATTTTGATACCCGAGAAAGGACATAAGCAATATATCATCACGCTACGACCAAAAGGAGCAGAGTACCAGTAATTAATGTTACAAAAACAGGGAAAAATGTCACACCTTCTCTCTTATTGGACGCAAGCGAAGTTGCGCGGGTCAGCTAGTTACATAATAAATTAAATAATTACATTTACAATATTTTTCATAAAATGAATCATGCCAACATAAATAATATTTACAAAAACCGGGGAAATCATTGTTTTCGTCATAATATTTACCTACTTACGATGTCGATATGGTTTTGTGAGTCATAATTGACAACGATTAGGTTATAATTTGTGGTTTATTGTTATACAAATGTAGGTTTTATTATTTATTGGATTCGTTTTTCATTCATCCGACTCAGTCATGTTGTTTGTCCAAGGTTGGTTCATGGTCTCCCTGTCGTGTCCTAACGAGGTGAACACATTAAAGTGTCTTCAGTGAAACTTCAAGTTACTAAGGATAAAACCGGCATCATGTAAAATATTACTTTTTCTTGAGAAAACTAATTTACATAGATCATGTTTCTCATAGGGTCTATACGCGTGCAAGCTACTCTATGGTCTTCGCCCTTACTCTATATTTTTATTACTATAATATTGCTGTAATACTGTGTATTTTCCAATAAAAATAGAAATTGTTTAAATGACACCTCATTAGTATCATGACGTAATAATTAATTGAAAACAATAAATGACGGTATAAAAGGCCTGTGAATCATAATGTTATGTTGAAGTGAGTAAGAACACTTATAAGTAGAGTTTGGCAGAAAAGTACCAATCAAAAATTCTGCGTGGCAGATGGATAATATCTACGCCTGGTTTGAAAGCTTTTTATGGACCAATACAATGGAAAGATATTAATGACGTTGACTAATCCATAACTAGAATATTTGTTTACCTACCTATGAATTATTTGTATGGTAATGTAAGTTCCATTAATTATTATTATAAACTCCATTTCCTCCATCAGTATCCTGTTTAATCATCCAAAAGTGATGAAATAGACATTATACGTTTGTCTGTACTAAAAGGAAATTAAAATATAATACATATTTATGTTGTGAAATTGTTAATTCTTATGAATCATTGCTAAGAAAAGCAGCATGATTTTCCAAAATAAGAAATTATTTATACTAGACTCGAATCATAGTTTAAACGACACGGGTCAGGAATTACTTTTAATGAACTATTATTTTCAATCCAAATATACATAGCGCACTCTCTAATCTGATAAGCGTAAAGTTGACAAATTATTTTTACAAAACCACCGCAAAAATTGCCCCTTGATGTGTCCACCAGTCATATCACCAAAATTTGCACCATTTGCCACCTAGTATTCAAGATGTCTTATCTACCTCATTACTACTTCAGTCTTCAGGTACATACCCTTTTTAATTATAGATACAAGTACGTAATAAATAACATTAATTATTATAATTAAGATACATTTCAAAGATAAACTACGAAACGGGAGCATTACATAAACAATATCGCATATTTTAGTCATCACTTGTGAATCATATCAGCACAATTATGATACGTGATAACCAGGAACAGTGATAACAAATTGATAAGCTAGCGTGAGATCTTACGGCCTTCAACCTTATACGGTCACGTTATAATTAAAACTATCTTCTTTAATTTCTAGTTAGAATGACAAATTGAGAATGTTTCTGCTTATGTCCGTGCGTGATTTTAGAATGATCTTCGAGCGGGATTGTACATCGCACTCGCTGTAGGATTGGTGAAAAGATCCAAATTCTACCGTGAGAATAGAGTTTGTACTGGTGCCTCAATATATCATGAATAGCTAAATTTGATTTCAGAAGGTAAACAAAATTAAATACTGTAAACTCTACTCTCTACAGATCTCCAGAGTTCGATCATTTTTATTTAGTTAATAGTAAATTCCTAGCAGGCCTTCACACTTTTGCAGTAGTTTTCTATAAAGAGGAAAACATAGACTACACAAATTAGCTCCGAATTTCGCATTCTACAAAATTATACTCTATCTTTATAATTTTCGCTATCATCTACATTAAATTTTGCAAAGGCCCCCAAAAATACCTTATCTTTACTATGATGTCAAGACACAAGAACACATGTTTATTACATAATTTAATTACTATTCGCATATGAGTCATACGAATGAGGCAATATTATAAAGATTCCCCTCATTCATAGGTTTTTCCCAAAAATCACTTTAAAACTTTACTATTGAACTTCAGGAAATCGCTATCGTGAAAGGAATCAATAACAGGTAAAGCACCTAAATTATCTTTATTGTAGAGTGATACGTACTCACAAGTACTTTAACAATTTGATTTTTATCTCATGTAATAGCAGCTGGGATTCCCATTCACATCGTCTCTCACTCAATGATAACAGTTTTTAATTTAGATAATGTACATACGTAATATCGCGCCTGTTATTCCTGAAGGTGTAGTCAGAGTTGTATGAAATGCATCCACATTTCGCCATGAACAATGTTAGTCACATGTAATAGGGACCCGAACATATTGTCATTTACCGGGCACGTTACTAAACTCCGGGCTACTATTACGAAATATTCTTATATAGATCGGAAAAGATCGACTTTGCCCGACCCAAAAATCGGTCCCGAGACCTCATGATCAGGTGTGGAATAAGTACACCACTGACCAGTAAAATGAAAGGTTCATGAACATAACTGTGCTTACAGTACCGTAGTTAAGAAGTACCGGTAAATACCCCGACAGTTTCGGTTTCTTAGAGCACAGTTACAACTTTGCACAATAATAGTAACAACATGAATATTATGAGTAACGATATGTAATAACTTCTTCAACTTTCTTTCTTATTGTACTTGAACTTACGGCTGTACAATCTCCTTTCATCAGGGCGGACGATTTTTTTGTGACATTTCACATTTTATGCCATTTATAAGAAAGTTAGCAATATGCGTGTCCATACAGTCCATATAAAGCAAGTTTTTTCTATAGACAAAAGCCCTTATCTGTGGCCATAATCTATAATACTAAGACTAGATACTAAGTTATGCTAAGTTTTATTTTGTGTAACAAAAATAAATGGTTTAAATAATCAACAGAAACTATATTTTTAGGGACTAGCATCCGTGACATAATCATAGCTTTAAACGAAGTCTTTAATCAAACATTATTTTAATATTGGTGTGCGCCAAGTGCTACACCTAATCTACTGGAAAATTTAAAATTCATAAATAGACATGAATTAATTCTATTTAATCTTATCTACTAAATAAGTAGATATTATACGATACTAATGTACAGTTGTAATTCGTGTAATAAAACTGAACATCGCTAGCCCCAGTGTCGTCATTTTATCGCATTTCATGTTATTCAATAATTAAAAAAATTTATTATTTCTTTATTTTTACCGATTATGTGAGTCATTAGGAAGCGTGACATATTTATAAAGAAACCTACTCCAATGTTTGACACTTTTTAACTAGCCAAACTACGTTAACGGCTTCATTAACCGATATTTCAAAGAGTTCTTACAACAAATTCCTGCATTTTAAACTAAAAAAGTTCTAAAGCAACGTATTCAAAGTCAAAAGATAAAAAAGTCACGTCAATGTCCTGCGAGTGTGTCAGTGGGCGTACAATAACACCAGACCATCTGACTCAAGGCTCCTGGATTACGTGGGATGGTTCACGTCCCGGAATAACGAACACAAAAAACTTATGATCTCACAAAAACCAATCATACTCGGTATTTGTAACGGATGAAGTTATTTTCAGTTTTTTGTTAGAAAGGACGCTACGTTTTGTTTTATTTTTGTTGGACTATTTTACGGATAAAGTTCTCGATGTATACGTACAATTTCAAGCTGATATTACGACAGAAAACCTGCTTGCAGGCTGCAACTTTGTAAATATGTGGACAGCAAAACTAGCTTTTATCAAGGTGTCAGCAGACAGCAATGTACTTGAGAGATTCGGAATGCAATCTTCTGTAATATTATAATAAGGCCTCTCTGTCATACGATATCGATTATGTACAAAGGGATTTCATTATCGCATCGAGCCATGCTTATCGACTATTAGGAAGTATTTACTTTATGTAGATAACAGTTTTAAGGGTCATTGTTTACAATATGCCCGGTATTATTATGATTATTTCATCATTGCTTCATTACACAAAAGGATTTGGCCTTTGGAATTACTGGACGGAACAAATTATCGACATATTGAAAATAATTATATCAGATGTATGAAGCAATAATTAAAAATTGCCTTCTATCTGATAATGGGATATCGTAGTCTATAATCGAGTAAGCATGTTTTACAGTTGCCTAAAACGCCTGCTTTGATATGCCCATGTAAAACTAGAAAATTAAGTATAAAAAATTAAGTCCTCATCTGGAAAGATTTTCTACTGACTTTTCCCTTCAATAAGGAAGAACTAGCTGTTGAATTTCTTAGACAGTATAAATCTTGGATGATAGAGTAATCAAGTAAAGTAGGGAGCTAGTAATTGAGCCTACCTCAACATCTCTGAAAACCTATAATAATTCTTATTAAGAAATTATCAAGTGAATGGCCGTGACCGTCACAGAATAGATAAAAATATCGCTTGCATTCAGGTATAACAGGTTACTAACTGTCGTCGGCGGATCCAAAAATAAACCATTTCTCGCAATTGACTTACAACTTACGCGGGAAGATGGCCGATGTACTCATTTCTTTTTTTTTCTCACAACGCGAAGGCAATTAAAACAAACAGCTTTATGAAGTGCCAGTACTTTCTCCGAACGAATGTAAGTAGTTATTGTTGTGTCACAACGGGGACTTGTGAATGAGAATTTAATGAGGTTTTCCCACTTATTAATTTTAATTAAATTGTGACGTTGTCTCTTCATTTTCCGGGTACAGAATCAAGTATTTAAACACTGTTTATCATAAACATTGCGCAATATTTCGTCTGCTAGGTATTTAGTGGCATTATTTACGGTTTTTTTACCGCCACCAATTTAGTTACCATTTGCCTCGTCTAAGAAAATGCTGGAATATTCTTCGTGTATTAATTAAGACTTATTCGGATCAGTATATACTGGAAGTCTAATATAATAGGTAATTATTTATATACACAATACAAAGTAAACACATTACACGTTAATTTGTACTATGTCAATCAGGTAAACCTGAAAATACGGATTTTCCCGTGCGCTAAAACCAAATAAAAGAAAATTTACCTTCGTATTCCAACTAATTGTGTACACTGAAACACGGTGTGCAAAAATATCATCACATCTATTCATATTACGAATAAGTATCGATACATTTATCAAATGGATAAATCTTGCGATTAAAATTACGATTGAAACAATTAATGTATCTGTTTTTTTTATTATCTAAAGAGAGACAACTCCCGCACTGAGAATTGTTATGTCGCGGGGACTGTTACAAACATACAAACAACCGACACAAAGTACAACCAGACCCGAAACAATTATTTGAGGATCGCACAAATAATTGTTCCGTGTGGGAATAGAACCCACGACCTCCCTTTGCAATGGTAGCGGCGTGGCGACCAAAACCGCTGCGCAACGGAGGCAGTCAATCTTTCAACGACTGTAGTAACTAGTAAAAAGTTTGTTCCGCATTTTAAACAACAGTGCGTAAAGCCCTGACCAAATACGTCACAGTTATCAGAGGCCTTAATCAGGATCGTTTCCTTAAATGTATATTCAGTAACAATAAATTACTCATATGCTTCCTTATGCGAAAAGTTGAGGCCAACGAGAGACGACATCTTATTTACGACTAGAAATTGCCCGCGACTGCGTCCGCATGAACTATAGCTTATTACCGGCATAGATGCCGCTTCCGTACGTTTTCCGTTAAAAGCTATCAAAGGTTCTCGGGTCTAAATTTATGACCAGCTCTTACCCCTGACTTCGTTCGCCTGGACTATAGTTACATGGCTTATTACTACTACTATTATTATTATATAGTGGTCGTTTCCGTCGGATTTCCGAGAAAAAACCAACATGTCTTTTACCGGTTCTCAAACTAACTTTGTACAAAATTTCATGCAAAACAGTTCAGTAATTTAGGCACAAAGAAAGAGACATACTATAACATTCGCATTTCATTTTATATTACTAGTAGGGATTTAAAGCCAGCATAGTAGATGATCACTGCTTGCATTATCTCGGTAATTTGATACTGTAGTTGCTCCATTTGTTATTGATTACGTCAAACTGCTCATATACAGTCATGAGTGCAAGTATTATACAGTGACATATATTTAGATGAGTGACATAAACTAAATAACTGTTGCTCCAATTCCATTGATTTTATTGTAAACTAGCTTCAGATCGCGACTTTGACCGTGTGAAAGGATTACTCGAGGTAAAAAACTTTATCTAGGAGTTTGTTGAGTCATAAGTAGTAGTATTTAGAATCTAGTAGTTAGTATCCTATTTGTTATAATATAGGTTTTATACTATATGTATACCAAATTTCAACGAAATCCGTTCAATAGTTTTTGCGTAAAGGAGTCAGAAACACACAATACATCCTCACAAACTGTTGCATCTAAGCATAGTTTTAACAGCATTTATCCTAACGATGGTAGATCGAAGAAACTTAGCTAGTCTTATTTATAAAAATATGCTTGAAAATATGACGTCGCTAATACTCTAATTACACCCAGACTATACGTGCAATAGATTAATATGGTAAGGCGCTCTCTCTTCATGTCATTTGATAGATTGAAACACTGCACCAATAAGTAAAAAAGTCATTCTTAGCATATAATATTACCAATTGAATATGGATAAAAATATAAAACTTGGCGAACAGTTAAACAATCTAAAGGAAATTATGACAAGAGATAGACAAACAAATGCAAGAAATCTGTTAGTAGAAGAATGAGGAGGAAAAAAATAATTTATTTTACACCAGAGCTCAGCCTTTGCTTTGCCCATGCTGAAAAGTTCCCAAAATCTTCCTCGGGAATCGCTCTATCTATTGGTAAAAGCTGCATGCAAATCCGTTAAGTAGATTTTGAGTTTAAGGCAAACAAATAGAGACAAACGCGGCGAGTAGACTTAGTTTTTTAATATGTAACATAGGAATTAATTTATTTCAGATAATAAACATATACAAACTTTCATATCCGATAATACATTTCTTAACCTAATTCTAAATGTTGTAAATAATATACAATTGTACATTTCTATTTTAAATAAAAAAGACTTATACCGATATTCTAAACGGAAAAAAACCTCAATTCAAATACGTAGATAATGATAGAGCGAGAAGGTAAAATATTTAAGGCAAAAGGCATTAAGTAGGTTTTATTTTATTATAAAAGCTTTAGTGTTAATAGACGGATCACGAACAAAGCGCATGATGTAATTCGTCACGGTGTGACTGAATGTGAAATACTTACTCACCATAACACTATTTTCCTCCTGTTTTGCCTGGTAGCAAGAATATCAGACCAGCAACTGACAGAGTAAGGAGAACATTTCGATTTGCCTGTTTAAAATGATCGTTTGGAAGGAAACATTTCCAAGTAATTTTGTTTGTTGCTTAATTATTAATAAGAATTTATTCTATTTCAACAAAATAAAATCACACCTTGTAATGCACTTATCTCCAATTTCGGTAAAATCGTTGTTTTATGCCAAATTATTTAGGTAATAGGTACTTAAGATATATATTGTTTTATATGCCATAAAAAGTTCACGTAGAAATATCCAAAAATAACGAAGTTACATATCTTACACAACGCTTACTAAACGTACTTTTCATTACAAAATTTATCAAGTATTTCTCTTTAAACGCTTGTACTGTAATGTTCGATTTTACGAGTTAGGATAGAATAAATAGCTGCTGTCGCCATGTCTGTTTAAACCAAGAAAAATATAAGGTATCTAACTATGCACTATCTATACCTAATCATACTAATAAACCTCTCCGATACTGCATTACTGCCTGCCCTGAGCACGTGTTCGATAACAAAATAGAATAAGGCTGTGAACGAACAATTTCGTACATTTATGAAATTTCGTTGCCAAAAAAAGAGTAGCTTTACTATTTATTGCTTACAGTTTTGAAAGTGCTTTGAAACATATAGAAATGACATTGATATCAACACTCTCGACGTATCTCTGTTTATGGTAAAGGGTTTTTTTGTTAGTTATTCACTAATAGACAAAGTTATTCTTGATGAAGATTTTGCTATTTTTATTTTGTTTAGGTTAGGTTAGTTAGTATCTATACGAAGGATAGATTTCATGAAATAATTGTCCATAAAACCCGAGTCCAAGTTTGTAATGTCCTTCCATTCATAAGCAAGTTTATCTTTCTGTTCATTAAAAATAACTTCCCTTATCTTCTTAAAGGAAAACCAAACTACTATCGAAAATAATTATGTTTAAGTAAATTTCCACTTTAAAAAAACCCAATAAAATTTCCCTGTTATAATGCACGGATTTAGTAATATTACGATAAATGGTAACAAAAACATTGTCATAAACACAAATAATAATTATTCTATGAATTATTATATTAGTCAGAAATAAATACTAAATAATAACATCGGAATACGATACCTATATAAATATTATAAATAAATAAATATTATTGGACAACTCACACACGGTCATTTGATTCCAAACTAAGCAGAGCTTGTACTATGGTAACCAAATAACTGATAAACATACTTATATACTTCTAAATACATACTTATATAGATAAATTAACATGCAGGCTCAGAACAAATACTCGTGCTCATCACACAAAGATTTGTCCCGGGTGGGATTCGAACCCACCACACGCGGCGCTACGGTTGTTGCGGCGAGGTGACCGCTTAAGCCACTGCGCCAAACGTGCAGTTAAATGATAATGTATGAGAACTAATAACAAAGTAGGTACCTACTATGTCATTGTGTAATGGGATGTTATAACGCAAACCGCACTCTTCCATCACCGGTAGTGACAGATTATGATGTAATAGATATACAAACAATTATAGTATCGATATCACTGGAATCCGGAATAATGTGATGAAAATCTACGATATTACTAATATATTTGTATCAGTTAATCTTATTAGTAAGTAAGCACCCATTTCCGCAGATTATTTGTGACTAGCGCAAACGTATCAATGAAATAAAATGCTTTATTTAATCACACAGTAGAGTTCGAAAACGAAAAAATAAAAACGTGTTATGTTACGGGGACTATTAAGTCCCCGTGGTTGAGTCATATTTCTGAATAATAATATTGCACAATCACGTATAGCTATGAGACACTTTCTCTATAATCATAGATTTTAATGTGGTGTAATAAAACCAAAAAATATTTTGCATCATAGTTAGCTGAGTTCGTCTTGCAAATTGACATTGCAACTGGAATTGATTTTCCTTCATCCCTGGGTAAGTATGGGGAAAAAACCAATACAGGGAATTCTATGTTTACGTTCAGTGCATTATAAGGACAATTTGATGAACGATGCATTGCAACAGAATTACATGACTACTGTTTGAATGACACATATTTAGAAACACTGACTAATAAAATGACGAAGGTTTTGATGAACAAAACTCAGCAAAAACTTCCAGAATTATTGAGGGGTTCTCCGAACTATGGAGTACAACTTTACCTTTACTTTATTTTCACGGGTTTCCCCAACAAAATTTTGATTTTTGACGACTAAAACAAATTCTTAAAACAATAGTTTCCTTAGCACGCCACGGTTGATCTAACAAACGTTACAGTAAAACAAATCTATTTCCTATCTTTGCTTTTTCCTTTCGGTTATCTTAATTCTTACAGGAAAATGTGTATTCCAATCGGCAATATGACTCAAGTACTATCTAAGATAGAATTTGCGATTAACTACTTTAAAAAGTATTACAAATCGCGGACGAGCTGTTAAACAGTAAACTTTACCTTGCAACATGACCTAGATAATGTAATTTAACTTCATAAACATAACAGACTGTGTTATTTTAACGTAAGAATACATAGTCTTCTGGGTTATAAAACTTTTTATGTGGGTCAAACGTCTGTTCTTTAATTTTCAATGATGATACACATTTTGCAAGACAGTTTGCGCGGATTGTGAAATGTATGCTAATTACCAATTTCCTGCACCGGAAAAACATTATTCTTCTAGAAATAACTAAGACGTATGTAGGTAGGTACGCGTGCAATAATTCCCGCAATTATGAAATTATACCACATATTGTCCTGTAAATAGTAAATGCTTACTCGTATAATATGCAATATTTGAGGAAAAGACATTGTAGTAGAATATAATTTTAAATTGTCTGCAACAATACTGGTTTATGTCGCCACGTTTATTTGATACTTGAAATAAAATTGACCCAATAATATGAAACTTTCACTTTGTTGTTGAACTAAATAACTTTTCAATGTCAGGGGACGTAGTCTAGGTAAAGAGGTTGTTCGACCTCACGAATATCCGAAAATAGAAGCCGTACAATTATTTAGGAGCCTTCAAAGTACTTATAAACCTGGCTAACTTTGACAAGGGTAAGTTCGAATAAAATATTGAGATACGGGTTTTTTATAGCTCCGTTTTAGTTCTAATATTAAATATCAATTTCCAACAAAACCTTTGGTTTTTGTTTCTCAATTCTTATTAGAATTAGAGTTGATATTACTGAATCCAATAAGTTTATGAGATGGTAAAAAATATCTTCTATATGATATTAATGACAAAGAGTCTTAGAGAGGATAAAGAAGGATTAGATCATTTCGATTTCGTGTTTTCCAATTTCCAATGAACAGAGGAAAACCTATAATATATTATAATGTAATAAATTAGTAATATTACGGTCTAATAAGGATGTAACGTTGCTAAACGGTTCGGTACCGTCGTAACGTGGCGGTCAACCTCAACGAAACCTTCATGCTCCTTCCAGGAAACGCTTGCTCATTTGGTTTTAGTTCGAATTATTTACTAACTATTTCTATTGCTTACAGTTTTGAAAGTGCTTTGAAACATATAGAAATGACATTGATATCAACACTCTCGACGTTTCTCTGTTTATGGTAAAGGGTTTTTTTTGTTAGTTTTTCACAATTAGACAATGTTTTACTTGATGAAGATTTTGCTATTTTTATTTTGTTTAGGTAAGTAACTACACGAAGGATACATTTCGTGAAGTAATTGTCCATAAAACCCGAGTCCAAGCTTGTATATAGGTCTGTAATAAAATGTAGCTTAAACTAAGTAAAGGTTTACATACTAGCGTCTGAAAAATAAAAATGTGTAACTTGTGTATTTTTCTAGTTCGACTAAACGACGTTCGACTTACGAAAAAAGGCGTTGAATGACGTAGCAATACTAGATATTCCTTGACACATTCTTCTTATAAGGAAACCCTCGGTTTCTGTTGAACAAGCATCTTATAAGTAAGTGGCATTAGATTCACTCAATTAGAACAAACGATACACACATGACTTGGGCCCGAATTTTGAATCCTCGACCATTTGAGTGGGAGGCAGTCCTTAGATGACTCGACTATATTAGTCCACTGAAATATTACATTTTTACACCTTTCTTAAGCTTTATAGCCCATATGGGTCCTCTCAAAAACGCAAGCTAAACGTAACTTTTTAGTTGACTATTTCATTCTTGGGTAAATCGCTAACTGCTCATCGGGTTTCTAATTATAATAGACTGAACACTAAGGTATCGTTTTGTAGTCATAACAAAGCCACATTTTCGTAAACAATCAAGTATACAGAAGTCAGGTCATAATGATATTACCTACTTACTAAGCATTATCAAGAAAAACCTTGACTTTGTTCTAAAGAGTTTATTTTTAAACTTCCTCAATATTTTAGCGTAACGACGTATGATCATTGAAATCATTATCATACAATACACATTTTGTTCATGCTGAAGGATAATGATGTTTTAAACTGCTGTATTTTGATTGGCCGAGTTTTTGCATTCACCTTGAGTACGTAACGAACAAAATTTCATGTTTCCTGATGTACGTCCTCTCAAGCTCAACTATAGGAAAAAATCCTCATGTCGACATTTTATTTTATTGGATAAGCAGCCCCCGTTAATACGAGAGCAAACATGCTCTGCTCTTTAGTGAAAATACCAGTTTAACCCCGGAAATGACAGTGGCCCACTAACGTCTTGGGATCACAAGACCCTGTTTCATTGATCGGGAATGCGTAGGAGCCCTGACTAACGTGGACGGACAAAGGATCACGAATTGTTTGCTGTTGAATCATCAAGCTAACTGGAAGTGTGCAAACATGACGAATTTACGACATATCACGCTTATGTGTAGTCCGTTGCGCGTTTGGGAACATTTGCGAGGTATAACCTTCAAAAGAACGAGCAATGGTCATGGTGTTATAAAGAGTATTGCATTATTTGTTGATAAATGTGAGACAACAATTCAGGGAACAGTATCGAGGTCACGGAGGGTTCATATTTGTTTGTATTCTTTAGGACTTTTTATTGCTTGCCGAGCCCATAATACACAAAACTCTAAATAAACATATTATTTATTATACTATCACCCCTTACGGAATATTTTCTTAGTAAAGTGTAGATATACCTAGTCGCTTTGAAATTATTTAATTATAAACATCCGTTCAATTTCTACTTAGTTAATCTTAATACAAAGTAAAGCAGAGATAACAAAGATAACACGTCAGACGGAGATTCACCTCTAGACTCATGGAAAATAGTTTAGCGATTCTAAATCTTCTATTTAGGTCTGACACCGATACCGAAAATATTCAGTAAACTATATTTTATTATAAATAGGTTACACTGAAGACGAACTGACCTATCTGTGAACCAAGATGTTCTGCTCGAATGCTACGAGGTCGAAAAAGATAAATAAACAATCACACATCGCGCGCTCCGTTGCTAAGCAACCGCAAAACAAAGTATGTTCTTGAACCGACGTCATCTAAACGTCATGAATGACCGCTCAAGATGAAGAATGGAGTGTACTCAGTGTACCGTGCCTACCAACTCACTTTAGTATTCATTTACTTTGCTCTTGCACAACAAGGAAAATACATTGCGCAATTCTTATTTAAAAAGAAACTTTATTACCACTTATTTTCAGCAAATTACAGCTGGCCATTTGCGAACGCAGACATACTGATTTTTTAGGCACAAATAAATTAAATTTGGAACATAAAATAAATTTATTAGCTACCCAGTTATCTCGTTTAACCATCAAAATCCTCATTTCACCATTGTATAAATAATGATGCGAATTGTGAGTAATAATATAACAAGAATTTAACTAGTTTGCCGAGGTAAATGTCGTGTACTATAACAAAAGACTCTAGTAGTGATTTGATTGTGCCAATATCTGGGTGAGTGCAGTTTTTAATTAAATAATCGATTAGGCTAACTACGTACCTTCGTGATTTGCGTAGAATTTAAAAATAACTTGAAGCGTAGAACACGATACCCTTTATCACTTTATGCCCTTCGGTTTTCAGAACCTATTTTAGGTATTTCAAAGAGCTCTACGTAATATTTTTAAATTAGTTGCCTACCATAAAACGTAGCACGTAGTAGTATCGTAACCTTGAGAATCGATTATGTAAAACTGTGGTCTCCTTTGCATTAAATGGTAATAAAACAGGGCATGAGCAATCTAACATTATGGTTGTATCAGAAGATAAGAAATCAATAACTCAAATAAATCCGGGTGATCAATAAAAAAACATTAAAACAAAACCGTGACGTTTAGTTACATCATTACTGTCATTGTACTTATTATTAGCACTATTTGCATTTTTATATGCGTCTAAAAGTTTATAAAATAACTAAGTATTTATGTACCTATATAATTTGTAAACTTAATAACAATTTAATAAAACAATTTGTGAGTGGTTGACATTAAACACAACAAAAATAACTAAGTTAGAATATTTGCCTAATCCGATAGAGGCTGTACTCGATTGGAATATCCATCGTAACATGATACAAAAGGACGTGCAATTTAGTTAGAGGACAAACTTCGGTTACACTTCAACGCTTAAGTTAGATATAACCAGACCGCGAGAACTTGCGAGATATCGAATGTCGATCGATATTGGCTCATGACACTTCACTATCTGCCCACATATATAACACGTTATGCGACGTATGTTAATCGTGGCCACTGTAAAATGTCATTGGCTGAAAGTGATGAAATACTTTGCGGATTTTACCAGTTAGAAAATATAAATAAACTTCTAATCTAATTATATCAGTCAAACGTGAGTTTCTTTTGTTCTCTTCTCATGTTACACTAGTGATTTCTTTTTGTGTAAACATTGATGACGCATAGGTACTTGCAGGTGCCTAGGTAAATGATAGTTTCGTTAAATTTATGTGCCGATATCGACATGATAATAGGTCCGTTGATTCGCCTTTATGGGTGATACTTAATGACTAATGGATATTTTTCTGTACATTTTCTATTTAGGTACCTATCTAAATCATAAAAGTAAAAATAAATGAAAATAGGTAGGTAAATCGTTAGTTTATTTTTAATTTTATATAGGTAGGTACGAAAAATAATAAATGAACATACCTAATTCATAAAGAAATCCAAGCAAATTCATTATGTATAATAATATGAAACATAAAATATTATTAATATAAATAAGAGTTTGAAGGTAAGTGTGTAATAATATTACCTGGTCTTGTGAAAAATATTGAAACAAACGTTTGCTATTGCATTGCCAAACGTAAATGAATGGTCGCAGTCTTTCTCTTTCTTATTGCCCACCATGCGGTTAAATAAAAAGAGACAGATACAGTGTTACCGCTCCGCAGTCAAAACGCATGGCGTATTCTAGCGTACTACGCAAGCTGACGGTGTGTCGACATTGGACGTTGGATCGGTTGCCGGTCCGAGGCTTCGCGGCGAGCGTCGTCGTCAGTCTCGCAATGGCGTTAGTGAGAATAGGACGTGTGTTCGTTTAGTTTCACAACATCCCGAGCGGACACCGGCCCAAAATATTGGCCGTCTATCGGTGCATGAATTACTTGAAGATACTTCCTGTAATTCCTCACGTAATAAAGCGACTTGTTCGTGATCACGGACAGTCAAATTTTGGTACGATATCCACTCAGGGCGAATCATTTCAAGGTTCGTACTTTATTCGTAATTTCCCCTTACTAAATAACGTTACTAAATCGTGTCGATTGTCTCGTTTTGTTTCAAATTTTGTAACATCGTCGGTGCAGTGAGTTCGCAAGTGTCACTGGAACGGGAAATTACTAATCGGTGGTTTTCAATTTGTTCCAGATCATGTTCATCTCATCGTAGTTCCTTCATCGTAAATAAGTGTTTGTGCGTGTGTTAGTGAACATAGTGTATCGTGACAGTGATAAGTGTTAGTGATGGAACCAGGATCTCCATCGTTGCTGTGGCCGCTGCGCCTGAGCAAGCCTGCCGTGACGGTGCCCGTGCCCGACAATGGGGACAGCAGTAAAGCTGAGGAGCGAGCACAGTCGCCGGTGCTAGCTGACCGGTTGGCGGCGGCGCCCTCGCCGTCTAGTCCACCGGCCCCCAGCAGCCCGGCGCCTCCTAACCACCAGTTCCAAGCGGCGCTAGTCGCTGAAAAGTACCTCCTGTTGGAACAAGTTGAGGGTTCATCCCTATGTCGGTGTGTGGACGTGCGAACACAAGAGGAGTATGTTTGCAAAGTGAGTACTTTTCTAATCTCAGTACCTAAGCTATCATAGAGCCATAAGATACAATTTAGTTATTAGATACTGACGTAAGTGCAATGACTCCCGGAACCGCGACGAGTTTATAACACACATAGGTATCTTTATACTAGCGACGATGCAATAGACACAGCTACAGTGGATCGAGCTTGTTTGCTTCAGTATACTTGCGTTATTCCTATCTATAGCAGGATATACCTGACTAGGTATCTGGATGGTCCCGCGTAGGTTCTTACCTACAACAACTTTATCGAACGAAACTATCGCAAAGTTGAATCAACCTTTTGATATTGGTTTGTAGTGTCTATTTATAAGACAACTTCTGAATTAAGTACACCAAAATAAAGAGCCAAACGCCTAAAATTATACCTGGAAGTGTTGCCAAACCATCTTTACTCATGCAACTGATTCATGTAACTTTTTTTTAATTTTCCCTATTGGAATAGACTCAGAACAATCTGTTTGGTCTCGCGACACTGCTAGGATGCGTAACGTGCGTCATGTCGTAATTGTGCCGGGTTTCAACAGCAGTTGCGTAGCTTTGTTTGATTGATATAGTGCGTAATCTCTTGTTTTACTTCGACCTCCTAGTCCACAAAACTAATTAGCCAATCACCTAATTAGGTATCACACAATTAGTTACAAGTATTGGACAATAACTTTCCCATTAAATATTGTAGTGCTGGCTACTGAGAAATGTTTCATCCATTTCAATCAGTGATATTAAACAAACTTTAACAAAGTGCACGGCATTTAATTACACACAAGGGCCAATATCTAGCAAATTGTAAAGGGTTTTGACTCTCCCACGGGATTCGACCCCATGTAGAGATAAACTGAGTACTCAATAATATGCCCACATGTCGTCTCCCTTCAAACCAATTATTACAAACTACCCAAAATTAAATATCAACCCCAGCTAGCTACATTTAAAACGTGACGATGACGTTATTGACCAAACATTAGTATCATAGCTACGTACAATCATTACTAATAGCATTACGTCTATGTTACATCAACTTGGCCTCCCGAAAAAAAAAACATCAATTAAAACCTAAATGCTTAGTTTTTTCACAAGTCTCGCGTGCATTGTTCATAGCATCTTGTTCAAAAGCGGTGTCATACTTTATGTGTCAGGGCCCCGCGCTGCTCGATCGCACTTGTAGGCCACAGCCATCGCCGTTTTTACAATGTCATGTGTCGACTTTCGCAATCGATAACCTAACAATAACGGCAATTAACGCTAACAACGTGCTAATTGTTGCGCTGCACTAGTCGTGTTATCACGCACTTTTAAACACTATCGGGCGGGACTAAACATTTGAAAAAACTTCACGGTTTTACTATAACAAAGCTCATATCCTTATTGGTTGGTGTGAATCACACGGCGTCTACGGAAACTAGTTTCAAAACACGTTATTTCTAACGTGCTGCTCTATCGTTTCTAATTTTAGGCAATACAGGATACATAGGTTAGTAACAAAGGCCTATACGGGTATTGTCAAGGCACAGAATAGGCACTTCCCTCGTGAGAACTTGGCAAGGTTAAAGTGTGGCAACGTTATCGTTGCTAAACGCCGAGCGTATTTACAACACCGACTATTGCCGACACGACTGCCACGTTTATGTTTTACATTCATCATGTGTGATACCGACTAACCGTATTTGTATTAGAATAATAGTAAAATTATGAACCATATGAACCGTTTTAGACTTTACTCGAAACGTCACTTGTGATCGCATCAACACGAGCCGAAAATAGGCTTGACCTTCTCATTGACATTGTGAAATAGACGATTTGATAACGCGCCGATCGCCGAATGTCATAGCGAGGCTAGGGGCCCCCCCTCCTTTCGTCCCCCACTAAATAACAGCACGCGCGGCCGTAGATATGCTGACTTTGTTCATTGCTGCCTTAACAGGTTTATTAATATGAGTGGAACAAACAGAACCGGCGATACGCTGTTACATTGAGAATATTGTTATTTGAGCTAGTGATACAGTTGGTCGCTGCAATCAATCTACAAACAATCGAGACAGCCGCCTTGTATACGGTAATCTACTATTGTAATTTAGTACAGCGGATGAAGGCTTGCGAATTTGTTATGCTCCTTACACATAAACAACCTGATTAATACAATGGAAACAGGAAAACGACGTACTGGGCCATTGTAACAGAATTGATTAGAAGTCGAGACCTAGGTTATCACTACTGGGAGAGTCAGTGCCGAATTGCACACACGCATATCTCAAATATTTTGCAATAGATTATAAACATATACATACCTTGTGTTTATACAAATACTGATAACGTCTAAGTAGGTTAGCTCCCGTAAAATACGTTCGATTTCAAATATTATCAAGTGTTCTGTCAACATTGCAAATTCTTATCAATAACTGGTGTTTTTGCAAACACGTCCACAAAATGGGTCATGTTTTATTTTCGTACAACGCCCAACTTTTATAGAAATCGAAAAAGCGTCGGCATGTCTAGGGTGAGTGAGCCGAAATAACCGCGAACTATTAATAATTCTGTACAATACAACTCAAAAAAGAAATGGTTTGACGCACGCGACGTGATTCATCATCCGTGAGTCGGGAAATCTGATTTGGAATTTGCGTTCAGTGTCGTTGACATTTCGAGGTGATCGCAATGTGTGCACTCACTGTATGCACGTATTCATTTACAATAACTGTACACTACTGTACTGTGCCATGTAGTGGTCCGCCTCTCGAAAGCTAACCGTTGCTATAAGTCTTACCTATACAATGTTAAGTTAAAAAAATATCGCAACATTATTATCTTGTCCGTTTCGTTTGATTTCTACTTAACCGTTAGCCGAGTATTCTGTTTGAAGTCAACCGGGCTAGATTTGCAACGAGGGTTAGTTCGCCTCTCTATTCACTAAATGTTTCAACCTCGTTATTCACATTAGACTAAGCCCTTTTAAATCATGGCCGCTTTGAAATAGGACTCCTTTGAATCTATTTAACAGAGAGGGACCCGGCGATGTATAGCTCGTTCGTAACGTATTTCCATTTTATTAATAGCGAACGTATAGTATTATTAAGAAACCTATGTATAGAAGAATGTATATGAATCGGACACGTGAAAGAAAAACTATGTCGAAGTTATAGAACCACTTCATTATTACATTGAATAATACACAGAGCGTCGTATTTAGAGGAAACATGCAAATTTTCCCAGAAAGCACCTTGATGTACTGCAATATTCAGTATTAACGACAAATTACTATGAAAAAGTGAACATTACAAGAATGAGTGTTCTTGGAATGTGTGTGTAATGTAAGTGTTTTCCTGCAGGTGGTTTCAAGAGACTGCAGCAGTTTACTCCAGGCCCACTATCGTCTCGATGGCCATCCGCACGTCAACCCCATACACGAAGTCCTAGTCGGCGATAAAAGGGTGTACTTAATATTCCCTAGATCGCATTCAGATCTCCACTCATATGTGAGGGCGAGAAAACGGCTAAGGGAACACGAAGCTCGCAGACTATTCAGACAAATGGCGGAAACTGTAGCGGCGTGTCATAAACAAGGCATTGTTTTGCGGGATCTCAAGCTGAGGAAGTTTGTCTTCGCTGATCCTCAAAGGTGAGTGATTTTTCACAATGTAGTGTAATTTCTGAAGAAACATGATTCGATTTGACAATATCTGTTTGCGTTGTAACTGTGCCTGAGTTTCGTTTCGCGGATCCAATTGCACCGAAAATCTCGTTGCCAAAATATCTGATGCAACATTCCGTAGCAATTGATATCGACCCAAGCCTGAATTGATCGATCGATTACTTCCCCGGTTTTTATACTGCCGCCGCCCACTGGAGAGATCGATCGTGAGAAAACCGATGAGTTAATAAAAAGGTCGGAAGGGAAACGGAAATGCTCTTTGTATTTTAAGTAGCGAGTCGTTTCCTCTGTGAGTCAAGCGCCTTATGCTACTGCGATAAACGGTTATCAAGTCATTCATTATGACGATTCACATGCGCTATGTGTCGCTCTAGTAATGTTAGTTGTCGTTCTACTCGTTCTCGATAAAGTGAAGTATTGCAGGCACGTTGCGCCACGGCGCCGAAGACGTTCCTACATTAAGATAGCGCACCGTTCTAATGAATGCTTAATCATTCGAATGACTAAACTTCGTAGTCGGTACGGTTTGTCCCAATGACTTGTATGAATTCGTTATAATAAAGGTACAATAGGATTACTCAACTTTTGTATTAATTACGAGCGACTCGCGTCGGCCGGTAGGAACCAGCGGATTTTCAAACTTTTGAAATGTTATCTGGCCTCCATTGTTGCGAATATCTCCGGCAATGCTAGCGGCTCAAGGCGAACGGTGTCATTGCTGCGTACAATACTGCGCGCGCCGCAATCGGGTCAAGGGTCCGCGGCAATGCGCTTGCGCACCGCCGCCGCGTGGCGTGTACGTGTCGCACACCACACCACCCCTGACCCCCATGCTGTTGTTCCCATACGGGTACCTGCGCCGCCCTTATCCGATCAGGTGATCCTGAGAAATCCCCTTGCTCAACAATATCATTTTTATGCACCCCTTAACACGTAATTTTAACGACAGCATTCCTTAAAGATTTCTCAAATGAATTCCATTCACCTGCCCGTATCACGTCACCCTTGTTATTGTTGTTTAATAGGATTCATTTATTGGTTTCTTTATTTTGATTAGATAGAATCTTTAAAAAAATACTTGCTTTGTGTATAGTTTGTATATAAAAAATTCCAGCCACTCACTTTAAGTCAAAACGTCGCCTATTGTAGTTATAATACAGTCAGATCCCTCCTCCCACGGTGAGGGCAACAGCCAACCTTTTGTGTATTGGATAATCTTTCTCGTCCCCGCTGAGACAATATTCGGTACGCCCCCACGAACTCGCCGTGATGGTTTCTTTGACCTTTGGTCTTCGTCCCTGGTGACATTCACGTCGCGAATACGAATATGCCTTTAATACGACCGCTCGCTTAGCCGCAGACATGTTCAAAACGCAATATGTACGCATCAAACGCAGACAAAACGAAAGCCCATCGTATATTTGCACTTCACTCACTACAGTATTAATTCAGCCCGCCCGTCGAGTGGACAGACAGTGGAAAAGGTAAAATTTAATACTCTTTTCAGCGTCGCATCATCAAAGCGAGTGTTGTCAAAAGCGTCGGTTCGCGATGCGGAACGGGAAGCACCGCGACCGTGCCTCTAATGTAAAAACTTTTGCTTTACCCTTTACGTAATAGCAGAGCACGCCCGCGCCGCGACTTGAGAAGCCTTTTCCGAACTTGCCTCTCAAAGCCGGAATGTTTTACTTTTGGTTATTACACAGAACCTAAACAGTAAAGATAAACTTTTACCGCATCCACCTTATATAGAAAGAGTTTTCGTTTTACATAGGCTAAGCACGTTTTGTATATAAGAATCGCAATCGGTAGTGTATTATGTCCGCTGGATGCAGTAGTAGTGTCTACTTCTAGTATTGTTGAGTAAACGGGACGCGCTCGTTCGCTGACGTCTGTTTTGTCTGGCCGTTAATTTAATTAGGCAGGATATTGCAGATGTGTATCCAGTTTTGCCATGTGCCGGTGTCGGAGCGGATATATCGCTTTTTGTACTACTTAATGATAACGGACCTTCGCGTGTGGGTCAAAACTCAAGCAGGTAGACAGCTGTTTTAAGTAATCTGTGACCCGAGGCGCTTAATGACCATATGTTCTATATTTTCCCAGAGGACATCCTTTTATAAACACATCCGATGATTATTCAGACGGTCAAATAAGCCTTTATTTACATAAAGGAGCAGCTGACCTTGTGTAGCCCTAATAAATTCTAATGATCGCACATGTCAGTGGTCAGTGTATTCAGCTGTTGTTTGCAATCGTGAGAATGGTGACCGGTGAAGGTGCAACATGAGCAAGTGTCCCGCCCTTTGGCCTCGGTTCTCACGTCGGTTTTATGTAAAGCCACCCCTGATTATAAATTCGAGTCATCTGGCGGGACGCCGCGATCAGAATCCCGCGATACCGCGCGTCCCGTCTCAAAGGTAAACAAGAACATTAATATTGATTCCGCACTCTCTTTGACGCTTTGAAGTCGATTTTCTTAGCACTTGCCTGTAGTTTTTCTTATCCTTTGAGATGAAAACAGATTTTTCCTAATCCTCTTCTTTCATATTACAATTAACAGACAAAATTTGTCATTCAATCCGGATGTAAGAAATTATTAAACTTATATGAGTAAACGGAAAGGGGTTTAATTCAAATCTGAGCATCAAACACAGTCATAATAATATCTTTATGGTAACCACCGATAGAGGCGTATTCCGCTTTCTCTGTTATCGAGTGTTACAATAGATAACGAATGAGAGAATCGTGTGTAACTAGAAACTATCAAGAGAAATCTCGGGCCGTGTATCCGGGCGCAGGCCTTGGGGGAGGAGATCGAGGCTAGAGTGGCGATAACGCAGCGCAGGTAGTTCCATCCTTACGTCCTCGCCACTCGTGCTACTGCCAACCACCTATCTAATGAAGTCTATCATTGTTATGACGAATTGACGACCGACAGCATAACATATCGTCAAACACCAAGATTTCTTGGAAGGTTTCTTTCAATCGTCGCCAATACAATAATAATGCAAAGTAAATCAACTCGGTGACATCAGACCTGACCGAAAGCCGGATGTTTGACTATAAACTGCCTTTATACGAATAATGCATTCTTAATTTTGGCAATACGGACAGGATATTACAAAGCGGAAACACATTCACGTGACAAAAATAGTCTTTGTTCGCGTACTGTCTTTGAAATCCGATTTGTCTCGGTTATTTGTTACAATCAAGTTTAAGCTAAATCTCATAACGCACCAGACAGGACGGAGCCTAGCTTTTTTTTAAAAATAGCCTCAGGTATAAAATTGTCCTCGGCGCATTGTTTGGGCGCATTCCGCCCACTCTCCGCCAAAATAATAACTTCGTCGAATCATTCCAGGTAACGAAACAAAACTCATGTTTTTTGCGTAACGCGGTGTTCGGAAGCCGGGTCGGATGATCGAATGTAAGGCAAACAATGACGACTACGCGACGGCATTTGATTACGCAACTCTATATTTGCTCCCGTTGTTATGTTTCTGCATGTCAACATGAGAATGCGCCTTTTAATGGAAACCGTGAGATCATTATACTATCATCTTATAAATGGATGGCTATTTTATGCCAAAACTGAAGAGCGCATTGCGTTGTTTCAAATATATCTGAATGGTATTTGCACGTCTGTCGTGTTTAACGGGACGGGATATTTACGGTGGTGGCTGAGCGCGCTCGCCAGCGGATGTGCCAAATTGGTTCGCGATAGACGCCGCCTCGCCACCCGGCAGACGCCGCCGCGTCGCATGCCGGCCCGGCCACCGCACCATGTTTCCTTCCAAAACTGAGCACAATTTGCGACCGATATTATTGGACCGACACGCAACAGTTCTATAATTTCTAAAAGATGTGCAACACGCTAACCCAAATAACGCCTCGAGGTAGTTACCGCGTACCGATAAGTCAGCAGCGGTCGATCGCGCGGCTTGTACCTGCGCGCCTACGCTGACTATTTTGAAAACGTTTTGAAACAGAGTTGCTAAAGCTTCGTGGTGCAAGAGACCTCCACATTACAGCGATGTATTTGCATAATACTGGGCGCACGGTAATATAACCATACGTCAGTTTCGCTAGTTGTATAACTTTGGGTGCATTCGTAGTTCGCCTTTATTGTCAGATTTGCGTAACAAACCTTTGTTAGCGTTGTGATCTGCAATGCGTAGTTGGCATACGTCGGTGGTATTTTTCGCGCGGGTGTGGCCACTGGTCGATCGGCTCGCGTTAGATAAACGAGCGCGCTTCGAGTGCTAATTTGCACGTCGTGATTCAGGCGTGCCGGAATTCAAGCGCAGTGTTGGTTCGTTGTTTTGGGGCGTTTATTCGCGGCCTCGATCGCGACTAGCGCGGCGTGGTGAGGTCGCGCGCAACTGTGCCAATGTCGCGCGGCCGCCGCTGCCGCCGACGCCACGCAGCGCCGAGCCGCCTCCTCTCTCGTGCGGAACTCTACCCAGCCGACCACCAGTGCGTTGCGCCAGTCCTGTGCCCGACTCGCTTTTTATAAATACACCGATGACTCATCACCATTCACCTTCAATGATATATTCCCGTTTGGCCATCTTCTCGTTGCTGCGCCGTTAAATAACCCGGAATGATTTCGAATTTATTACACCTACACTTCTCCCTCATTCTGAAAATAAATGAATGCGGACGACGCAAGCATTCGTCATGGACATAAATAACGCGTGTTCGCACCTTTTTTGGTGGTACGAAAACACCGGATGTGACTACCGGACGCAGGCGATAGTGCAATACTCTCGAACGAAAGTCGCCTCTACTCGCGCGTACGACAGAGCATAATAGAATAGCGAAGTCCGTTTTTGTAATAAATTGCCGGACATAGGTGTCATCCATACAAAAGTAAATCCGATTGTCCGTAGAATTCAAAGCGAGGATGCCTCGGTGTTGACGTGCACCTTGCTTGACTAAAGGCACGCAACTACTTATTGTTATCGCACATAGACACCGGAAACATGATCTTCTTTTCCGGCTTTGTTACAATTTCTAGGTCGATTAGCGAAATAGCAGATATTCATTGCTGCCAATAGAATAATTTTGTACAATTTCCCAATTCGGCGTCGTTAATTTTGCTATCGGGTACACAGCTGAGAAAACGCACGACTAGCTATTAAATCGATCCGGTTGCGTAAAACAAAGGTCTGCGAAACCTTGTGCAAGCGGCGCGCCCGCGCAGCGCCGACATATCTGCGGATTTGCGTAACCGCGCACTTATCCGCCGATACGACGCCCGTGTGTTGTGACACGCTCCGTTTGCCTACATCTGTACAACCTACATTTAAAAATGTGCCGACCGTCAAATTTTATTAGACACCATCTTTCTCTTACAAAAATCCACTTCCAATCAATCCTATTAGATGTAACAAACTTCATCGATTTAAATTAATAAAACGATAAGCCTCTTACTTCATTCAAAATATTATCATTCAATGTCAAGGTTGGTGCAAATTATTTTAACCTTGGTCAGCTCTACAAACAACCCATAACGAGAGCTCTTTCCGCTCAAGCACCTTGTATTTAATTTATTCTTCACTAAAATGGCATTACTCGTTGAGTATTGAGGTTCGCCTTCCTGGCAACTCATGGAAAACAACGGTGGTGTCATGTCATGATATCACCGAGTGACTCACGGCCCACGGCGTTCGTGACTCTATCCAGAGCCGTCGACGACGGATAAACGCGACTTGAACTGACATAACCTTCTCGGGCGAGAGCATAAGGCACGGCTATTAAAAAGTTGTGCAAAAAGTTTCACGCTGGCCGGGCGCACGCGACCGCTCCCTGCAAGAGATGGGTGCATTCACACTGCAGTCGCGACAAAAAATATGCACGTGCCAGCAATTAAATAAGGACGAGACAGAATAATTGCGCCCTCTTGAAGTGAGCATCGTCTCACTTGACCGCTCACGGAGAACAAAGTTATGTCGAAGGAGGAATCACTGGCCGTCGCCACACGCCAACATTCCCATTTTTCCCCCGTTCCGTCCCGTTCCATTCGAGTTGAGATTAGTTTTTAACGAGGTAGCAACAAAGCTCCGTAAGTCACTGGAGCTGTTCTAAAGCGGGGATTTTATTCACTGCTGCATTTATTTTTATTATGTTGCATTTTAAAGCCGAGTGTAGAGTAGGACTGTGCGTTACGTCGTTTTGAAGGCGTCTGGGTGCCCCGCCGGCGCACACCTCGCCATCCGCGGGTGCATCCGTGTCGCGAAGGTTACTGACCGCCGAAATCATCCAGCGTAAACACAACAGATACAAACATTTCGACATTAACTTACTATTCGTATAGTGCCACATTTGGTCGATTTATCACCGGACGATTCTGAAATTTTCTTATTAAGTACCTACGAAATAAACTTTACAGTTTGTAGTGTCGAAACACAATTAATACCTTTCTAAACAATAGTATCACTATTGCCGATAACGTTATCGGCACCATAATGAGTTCGTTGAACCTATTAAAGCATACTGCTTGAAACTGCACATTTTCTATTCTGAAACAATAAATGCGTTCTTTTCAAAACATTTATAGAATGAATAAAAATAAAGATCTTGTCGTAACAATGAATCATCTGGTATGACAGGGCGATGATGAATTCCTCACTAAACATGTCGCTGCACTCGCATGACGTCACCCGAGAGGGAAGTTAAAAGTGTAAGGGTAACAATGGAGGGTGCAAGGATGAATCATAGGAAATTTCTATCGGGTCAGTACCCTCGCACCCTCTATGGCTAAATATACGAACCCTAAAATGCTTCCAAATATAGTCTCAATGGATAGGTGGGCACACGGGTATCTAACCGATCGTTTTAAATTAAATTTAGTGATAATTTTGAACATATTTATACGGATTTATATAGGGGTCGTTCTAAGTTATGAGGTAATTTCAATGTCAATGAATTTTTTTATATTTTTAATTGATAATTTATTTAAAATAAAGCTGTGAGATTGTCAAAGTCAGTATCTTCTGTAAGGTCACTAAAATTCACCGATGAAATGTTTTTAATTTAGTCACAAAAGCGCCTTAAACATGAAAAATTTATCTCCCCTGGTCTGTCCTTTAACCGATCATGTTAATAAATTAGTATTTTTAACTATCTTTAAATTATTAAATAACTTAAATTGTGTATTATTTAAAAACTAGACAAACTAAATTAAAGTAATGAAAAAAATAAAAAAAGGTAACATTTAGATATTCATAAAATGTTTAATATTGAAATTTGTCCCTCGTATATAGCATCTCTTCCCCTGGCGTTTTGTTTTCATTAAAAACTCACGACTTTTAATTTCGCCGCGTAAATTCTGACCTTGAGCACAAAGTTACTAACGTGAAGTTGACAGCAAGCCGTCGGCGCGAATGCGCCCGCCATATGGTTCACTATTACGCAGACGCCACTTGGTGAAAACTGTCGTGGTTCAGTGAGTGTGTTCTTTCCCCTGGTAAGATTTTATTCTTTATTATAAGCATAAATATTTTACTTTCTTCCTAGAATTACTGTAATGTATGCAAAAAATCGTAATCTTCCCGTCTAATAACTTGTTACAAAAATTTAGACTTTTATATCGATATTTTGTCGAAATAGTATCTCCCCTGTCTTCTTTCCCCTGCCGCTTAAGGTACCAGGGGAGATACTGCTCAGGGGAGATAACTGCTTCCTGCTTATGATGCAGTTATCCATTATTTAGTATCCGATTGTATTTACCTAGTCTGGTTTTAGTTTAAACATAAATCTTGTTATTTTAAATGTCGATTGTACGAGTGTTTATTGTCGCTTTCATCCTAAATATCTCATACCAGGTAGTGTTCCTCGAAACTCTTATTGTTTTTGTAATAAGTAAAGGAGCAGTCCTTTTTACCCGGTTACCTTATAGAAAAACGTCGATGCCAAGTTACCATATTTTGGTTACAGATTATGGCGGCACGAAAAAAAATGACGCGTGAAGAACGCTTAGAAAAAAAACGTGTAGCGGAAAGACTGAGATACCAAAAAATAAAAAATGACCCTGTGAAATATGAACAGCAAAAGATTAAAGAGCAAAAGAAATATGATAAGAAAAAAGAAGGACTAATTAAAACTGTGAATGAAATGACACCTAGAGAACAAACAAATTGATTTTCGTATAATGTCACGTTTTTGTTGCTTTGTAGGAATGAAAGATTATTTTATAGTGAAGTCTGATGGCTGTTGAAATTAAGTCTGATTAATATTAAATAAAAATGAAGTTGATTCTCAAACTACCACTGTTATTTATTTCATAACACAACATAAATGTCCCTCCCCTGTCCTCAGTATCTCCCCTGGTCAGTTATAAAATGGTAAAAAATTAAGATTTTGTCTGGCTGTTGTCTGGATATGAAGATAATAAGTGTTTTGGTAAGAAAATACTGATACTACATTAATTTTTTATCATTTTTGTCATGCCGCCTCTTCTAACATCATATTACCTCTTAACTGAGAATGACCCATAGTTACAAACTTAGTAAGCGCTGGTAAAGAAATCTATAAATAGCGTACTGTAAACTTGGTCGTAGTAGTGTAGTCTATAATATGCATGAATTAAGTGCGCTATTCTTCTGACCGCGGAGAGTATAACTTGAACGCTGCAAAAAAACGAACAAAACCTGAAGGTGCATTAATTGCCAGAGTCCTTTTACACTCGCGAGCGCACCAATAAAGAAATAAAAACAACATCGAGACATGGTTCGAGCATCGTGACTTCTGGTGCTGCATGCAAAAGGAAACGAGTCCACATTAATGAAAATATTGAATTAACCGAGAGAAAGCGGACAAAAGTTACATGTGGAAAAAACATAGGCGAGACATCCAGTTGCTCCTAAAGTGCGGCACAGGGGAGTGACCCGAGCTACCGACCCAATATCGTAAATCTTGCGAGATGTTCTCTCGCTCCTTACTGTCAGCTTTTTCCTGTTTCGTTTCAAAGTTCAACAACTTTCGATATTCTGCAGACGACATGCGACAGTCAATTTAGCGTTCCATCAGACTTGTAATGCGCTCTTTGGCAGTTTTTGCGTGTTTTTGTTTTTTGTCATCTAGACTGATTCCATTGGAGCGTGGGCGACTCGCGTGTAACATACACGTTTTACGACCATTTCATACTAAAATAAAAAGATACTCGCTTCGTTCTCTTGAAGTAAAAACGGGGGCGTCACCAATTTGGACGATCCTTATTTTCATGCCAGTAAATAGATCATTTGTTTGTTTCCTACGTGGGAGCTTAGCGCGCAAAATATTTAAAAGCGGAGGCGGGTAGACAAACATACGTGCACTGTACAGGGAAAAATATGTCCTTACAAATATTCAACCTTCGCGTAAAACAACGCCTACCCGTTCCTAAAATAATCCGCAGATTTAAATCGACACTTTTGTGTAGTCATTATCAGAATCTGTTTGGCTTCTCATGTGCCAACATTTAGCTTGCGGCGTCTCGAGCCCAAATAAAAAAAGGAAATCCAAACCGGTCGCGCGGTGGCCAGAATTACGATTAACCCTCAATCTGCAGTTGTGATGCGTCGTCCACTAAAAATACTTGACTTGCTGGCTGCCGCGGTGCGCTTTTTGCCTACATTTTTATCTGGTTCGTTTAATTATTTCGTGCAGTCATCTAACGAGTATGCAAGTGAGTTCACCGCTGACTACTGTGATGTTAGCGCGTCATGCGTTTAAAAACAATGCTCATTATTCGTATTAACAAGCGAGTCACGGGCGTTTGTCCTACAGTTTCCTGTTTTGCTGCAGAGCCACGATTTTTGATATATTAACCTCGACATTATAATGTTAAATTACCGTTTTAGCCGCCGTTGGAAAAATGTATTCATTCATTCTAGTTCGGAATATTTCCATAATACCTACGCATCGTATGATCAATGTATTTATATGTATTTAATATTTAGCGCGTGTGTTCTGATAATCTTAGTGTTATCTACTCGTATGGCGTCGTCTACAATATTATAATATTTGTTTATCAATTTCCTTTTCGCGCGTCAGCTGTCAACATTTTCCTTGTTTCTGTTTTTAGAAATGAATACATACCCAGCTACTTTTATTTTTAAAATGTTGGATACAGTTTTAGCTTGTGGGCTATGGCTTACTGAAACTCGCTTGATATCACTCTGGAGAATCCATTTTTTCTGTCAACCTCTCCTGTTTTTACACGAAAAGTGTTGCTCTGACTTTATATGTTAATAAATTAGTGTTTACTTTGAAATCAGCCAAACTGCGTCCAATATTATTGTTGTTAAATGAGTTATATACGCGGTATAGGTCGGGCGTCGGTCGATCGTCCGCTGGCCACAAAGTGTAGGAGCATCCTAATCTCGTTCCGAAACTCTGGCGCTGACGTAACTCGGTTCACGGTCAACAAGAGGAAATGACGCAAGCGCAAGCGTAGCGTTGCACACACAGACGGCCAACGTTACAACACCTCGTCGAACACAAACTTGCCAAAACGCTTCACGTGATCGATGTACGTGAATATTCGATTAAACTTCCAATCTTAAAGGACTCTGTGTTGTAATTGAACACATCCCCGTCAATGAGATTCAATTAAACTTATTTTTGACCACGTGCAACCTCGCGTAAATTTAGGTTGTTAGCGAAATGCTAATGAGACTCAGTTCTGTTGCGCCACTCTTGACATTGAGATTATTTATAACATATTTTTTTTATATACAAACATTGTATTCGCGTACAATAACGAATGCCCTGGAATCGCTAAAAACTTAATTTGTTTAGTTAAACAATTGGATTACGATAAAATCTAGATTGGTTGAATGAGGTTTGATAATATAATAGAATATAACACCGTGTGTTGCAATGTATTCACTTATTCAGCTAATAAAGCGTGGAGCCTGGAGGTCTTAGATCTCAGTCCGTCACACTTATGTCTGTTCGAATAGCGAATTGTGAACGATCAGTTCAGGAACGTATACAGTGACATTGAAATGAGTTGTTGCGTTGCGAAACGGTACTCTTTTCGTGTTGCTGGCCTCGCGCGAGCTCGTTCGAGATTGAAGAATACGTATAATAAATATGAGAACGAATCCGACCTCAGTTCGCGGTCACAGCTTGTGTAACCGAATGCGACAAACAATACCTGTCATTTTAAACTTACGTCACTTTACAATTTGCATTTGATTGTTTGACAAAATGGCGCTTGATTTTAATTGACATATCATAATTTATCTGAATACATTAAAAAACTGATGAAATCAATAAAGAGGCATTTATAGAGTAACACAACCTTTTTTATCTCAGGGTCAAATCAATTAATTTGTCCTCTTTTTAATTCGAGATATGTTTTTAACTAAAACAAAAACGATGATACCTAAGTTACAATTTCAACAAAGTAATATTGGCTTCTGTCTGGTAAAGTACGCTTCGAGTGCGCAAGTGACAAGTGATTTTGAACTTTAATATGCTACAATTAAAGTGTAATTTACATCGTGTCGACGTAGTCAGGTCGTGACATTGTCGGTGTGATGATCCCCTATCGCCATGAAGTCATCGTCGTATTTAACATACGATACGACAATAACACAGGCGTCATTAGCAACACTATTGTACATTCCACTCTTGTTTTTCTCCACACAATCGATATGTTTGTACAGATTTTATGATTTGCGCAGTTAGTTAGTCTCGACGCACACTCGCGATGCTCTGATGTAATCAACGTGATACGATCAAAACAGATTTAGTTCACGTGCACCGATTAACCTCTTCACGCGGTGACACCATCGACTATTCCACATTATCTCTAGTTACTGCTCTTTGAGGACCTTGTGTGTTTGCGACACAATTACAAATAAGAAATTATAGTGTAATGAAATCAATAGAACAATAAAGCATTTACGTAATCAAATATGTACATCGAAACCTATTTAATAATTTATATACAAAACGAAGCTGTACAAAACTCATCCAATTTTATAAAGAAATTTGTTTGGAAGTTCACGAAACGTGAGCGCCCACTCCTAGTTATTCGGCTCTTTACATTTTTGACGCACCGACCTTCCCACGCTAGGGGTTGCGGGGGCTTTATACGCTGTAGCACGTGACCCGTAGCAACCGCTACGACGCTGCGTAGCATTGACGTCATAGTGGCAAAATTACCGAGTGGGATACGATGTTGTGACGCAGCTAATAATTTCTCGGCGCGCGGTATCGATTAGATGCGTAATTGTATGAATTCTAATAGTGTTTGTGAGTGACGTAAGCGTACGCGGAAGCGGTTGCGCACGGTCGCACGCGGCCGCGGTCGAGCCGGCCCGCAGTGTAGTGCTGGAGCCGTGGCCAAGGACGGCTGGACCCCGGACACGGCCAGCGCGCGCTTGCGACACCGACACCGATGCGCCACCGATGCACCGCACCGACACACGCCACACACATTCACTACATTTCTTCATTCTTACGCACATTGTATGACTCGATCGACAACATGTTTATTACAGTACACGCGATTCTATATCTATAATTCAGTAAAGTAGACATTAAATTAACATCGTAATAGATTTGACTTGAACCTTTCTTTACTGGTGAATGACGCCTGGGTGACATTGCCTGTTGACATTAGCACCTAGTACATAACACGCCAGCTTGGTTTGCGAATGACGTTCATCTGTACATTTATTGCAACATTCATTGAAAATATTGACTTGTTTACATTATGACGCGTTAGTTGAGTTCTTTACATCAGGCTGACTTGTTATCGGTTCGTATGTTATCAAGGTACCTTAGTAAACAAGGGCCGTGTGACGTCACCGCTATACTTTTGAACAGGATGGCGGAAAATACACATCAAAACAAACGAAACGTATCGCTCTCACAATGATGTACTCTCGTGTAGACTTCCGTGTGCGACTGAACGCTGTTGTTATACATCACATCCTGTTACCGAGAAATCTCTTCGTATAATGGAAATGTTTATAAGTATGATTTGTGGTTTTCCTCTTACGAATCCCTCTACAATTCGCGTTAGTATGAATAACAAGGAAAATTTTAGTCGAGCTCAGAGATAAAACAGTGATTAAATTATCGTTAAACTACATATACGAATGCCGGCTGGCCTCCAATCGAAGACCGCCTCGTTTCAATGTCAGTTGCGCAAGCGCCACTCTTCCGCCTTCCATTCGGCCGCGCCGTGCCGCCCAACCAGGAACGAGACAACAAGACCCACGAGACGTTGTGAATTCAAATCGTAACCGTTCTGTGACCTGATGAATTTATTCGTATTGTTGATTAATTTAATATTACCTATATTGTATTATTGGCCATTTGCACAAACGTGCGTTCCGTCGCGTACAACAGATGACATACAGACCTTTTATCATGTCCACAACGTGATGTGTCGCTGGAAACTGCAAATATAATATTATTTGCAGATGAAGCACTTTTAACGTGCGCTAACATCACGTTCTTATGTAATACTATGGCTTCATGAGTCGTCTTTTTACTGCTATTGCGTAAATGTGCTAATTCAGTATCCAATGTTTAATACAATATATGTAGAGTTCGTGAAAGTACAAATCTGTAACTGTATGCAAAAATCTCACAACATTTCAAATTAATAAAATATGAATATTGAAAACATTGATAGCTCTGGGCAAACATTCCGCACAATAAAAAGCATGCCATAATGTTGTGAAAATGAAAATGCTAATGTTTTATGATAACGGTCTTTGCTAAATATCGCTGGAATAATTTTATGTTTATTATTCAAGAAATGTTCGTAACTTTTAATGTCAAAAAATTGCATCTTCGTAATTACAGAACATCCATTTCGAGTCCAACTAGACACCATCCAATTTAAAATTCTCGGAGCATCGCCGGCAGTAAGGTAATTAAGATAATATACCTTTGCCATGTGGCCGGACGGTGTGCATTTATTTTTTAATACTTTTTCTTTTTTTCTTAAGTCTCTTTGATACAATGTTGGCCATCTGCCGTGTAAGCTGTGCAGTTTTATTTAATTTGAAGTCCTTTCCGGTCCCGTTACATCCGGTAGTCGAGAGTACTTCAGAATCAAACTCGTGCGCTTACGTCTCCCCTACTGACAAAAAAGTAGTCAAGTGCCCTGGGAAACTATACGGTACCATAGCAGTAGCCGGCCTTTACATTATTAATATTCATGATTATGACACGGTCATTGTACTTCAACGTTATCTTCTTACGAGACACCTAATCATTTTTAGAGGTCACTACAATCTGTTATCACGTCAGATAAGGACGAGTAAGGTCGCTGTGCCGCAATGTGTTGCGAGTTCGGCGACTACACATAACACCACGGTTTAGACGTTCATTCAGAATTTTGGAGAAAAAAGTCAAGGTGTTCCATATAGTATTGTTATACCTCGTATCGGGTTAATCTTCCAACAACTGGGCGACCGATGTTACAATGCCGATCTTTTTGTGGACCTCGCCAATTCTATACCCTCGTCACAGTGCACGAACAGATGTTCTTGTAAACAAATACGACCATTATACTCTCTCCTACGCATGATTTATTCGTTCCATATCTTCGGTGAATCGATGATGGGACGACAGAAATCTACCGACCATTGTGCAAGGATTTCGTCTTATACAAAGCTAAGAGAACACCTTTTTGGATCAGACAATGAGTTGCACATGCGAGTTCTTTACCTGCAACGCACGTGTTCGATATTCGCATTCCGCACAGACAATAATGAATTACTTTTCTCCCTCACCTGTCAGTTTGAATAGAACCCCACTGAATCGGTGACAAGGTTGCTATTGCGTTAAAAACTGCTCAACGCTGCAAATCTGACATCTCGTAAAGGACTTTAATAGCCAACAATTTCTCGAGTTTATAGCCGCGCGTCCCTATTTGGTACATGTAAGCTCGTAAGGCCTCGAGATCTCTCTCATGTTGTTACTTTTTTCATTAACTAATGCAATTACAAGTCGAACAAGGCTTTGTTATCACGAGTCACAACTTTGTATGTCTGCTTACTTAAACAATAGACATCAAGAAATGTTGTTGTTTGGACACCTGACGACAACTCTATCTGTAAAGAAATGCATACACCCGGCCCGATATTCGATACAACGGAAGGTCAACAGAGTTTAGTTACTATCGAGAGGCGATGTTTATTCAAATGCACTTACAACAAGCCAGCTCTGAGTTTGGATTTCGACATCTGCCACGAGGTCAATATTTGCCGTTTATCGATCGGTCCTTTCTTTTAAGCATTCAAAGTCCCCTCGGTTGGTCTTTTCATACGTAGCTTTTGTTTTAATGTTGTGTACGAGCCTGCGGCAGATGCCTACATGCTGCAAGTCTAAATGGCTTCCAACATTTGCACGGAAAACAATTTCAATGAAAACTCTGCGGAGCTCAATAAATGCGTCGGACAGGATATTACGCGATCAGAGTAAATTGGTTTTGCCGTTATTAATTTTGATAACTGGGATTCGATTCGTTTCTCTCTTTTGTAACAAAGGGAAACCATCGTAATTAATTTAATATAGTTACGCAGCAAAACAAAGCGTTTGCGATTGGTATTGAAATTAAATTTTGAGTAGTTCGGCGTAAAACTGGTAATATGATTCTGTGGACTCATGATTAATTTCGTTGTGTTTACGCGTATGCTGTGGTTTTTAATCTCGCATTCCAATTTTTTGTATGGACATGTGCACGGCCATCTGTTCGGTCAGATTAAGAAGTATTTTTTTCTGATTTTTACGTAAAACATACATATCGATATGAAAAAGTGACACCCCGCACATGGCACGATAACGTCCTGTAGATTTCTACCTGCCTTTGTTCCCGGCACAATGCGCGCACATCTGCCGGAGCCGCCTGCGCACCGATCTATCCGACGTCTCTGCCATTGTGCACCATTATTTTATTATTTTGAAATTCCATCATCGATCATAGTCTTCATTCACGCACGCTGACTCTACCAAATTTAATAATATAAGTTTTCTAGTTATTTAAAGATGAAATATTTATACTACCATAATTGTGTCCACCAAAAATACTTTTTTACTACATACTTAAATATCTGAAGAGATATTTGGCCTAAATAAGAGCGTAATAGTTGCACAAATTAATCGGTGCGTTTATTTTTTAAATGCCTTTTATAGGCCTGCAAATTTCGAGGTCTAACGTTTGCTCAATCACTGCTAGCCAAAGCGGCTGTAGTGAGATGCTATATATCCAAGTTAGTTTGCTAAATACGAGGTCGACATCTCATACAACTAAGGGTACATTTAATTACAAACACCAAAACAGTCCATTCACTAACATAATAAACCTTTTCAAATGTAGAATGGGCCACTTAAACCGTAGTTTACAATATGTCCAAGCATTTCAACAATGTTTTACAATTAGTCGGTGTAAGTGCCCTCAAGTTAAATACAATGGTCGTATTTATGAAACAAAAGCGTCGAATGCTCGATGCTGTAGGATAGGAACAATTAATCGAGTGGTCCGGACGCTGCGATGTTAGTTGCGAAAGAATCGGCCATGCAGTTGCTAAACAGTTGTGTGCTACCGCTTTTGAAATTTTGTAATACATCTGGATCGTTTTGAAACTTATTAACCTGTTTGTTTTGCGCTCAATTGTACTACACTTGGAGTTTCAAAAGCCTCTCAAAGGACGTTTTCATTATTCCTACAGTTACGCTCTCTAAGTGCTGGCACAAAGGGACGCCCCTAACGATCAAGTTACTTTTGTTTGTCCGACACTAATTAAACAAAAGATGTCCAGGCTCTCTTTGTGTCTGGCCGTTGTAACTGTCGCTGACAGGTGAATGAAATACAAGTCTATTGCGAGAGTATTTCAAATAATACGCTTTGTAAAAAAATCGCCCTTGTTCATCATGCAGACATTGACAGACCGAGCGGCGACGTTAATTGAGAACGAACATTAAAAACATTGGTATAACAAAAGGCTGTAATGGACAAATGCAGCGGAACCGGCGTGCAGTTAGCTCATAGTAACGAACGCTCGGCGTTTTGGAGCGGAGACTTGCCGCAATAAATCCTTGATGGAACCTTAACCCACTTGGATGATTACGAGTGCGCAGCGCGCGCCGGACGCCGACACGAGCGCTGCAAACGCTTTTCGGTACATTTTGTCATTAGTTAGTACGCGAATGTAGATTGCGCGTATTCTATGTACCAAGACTTACTGACTTCAGCCATTAATCTTCGCGAGGTAGAAAAGGTCGTTCAGCAGGTGCAGATGAGTCGGAATTCCTGAATTTACCCTTTAGTTTCTGGAGTTAATTAATAAGTCATGAGGTGTATGTCGTGGGAGCTGCAACGGTCGCTGCAGTGACCGGCGAGCACGCAGGTGCGCTGGCGACCTTGCGCAATGGCACATATACTCGGCTACATATCTAGCCGCTAACAAATGTATATCGGAAACCGCTTGCGAGATACTTTGTATGCATTTCGACATCGACTTTATGTTTGTGTTCGGCGCCCTAAACGTGTCGAGATAGAATTCTTATTTATATCGTTAGTAGAATGATTCAATTGTAGTAGTTAGCACGTTCCGCAGCGCTGACATCATCTACCTCGCATCGATCAGGGCCCGTCTTGGGGTACCGCTAATGACTGCGGCTAGATAGAAATATTGTTTGATTGACGTAAAGAAATCTGACGGCCGGTGCCAAGTGGGTCAGTGCGCCAATGTCGGACTTATCATAAAACCATCGCTGTGCCACATACTGGTTAATTATAGTTTTAATGTGAGAAATGCGAGTCGTTTGTTGTGCCGGTGGTCGTGTCTCACGCATGTCATCAATCGAACGTCAGCGCTGCACCGGCCGGGCGTGACGGTCGGAATACTGGGTCAAGTACAACGGTGCTTTGCCATTCATTGTCACCGTCGCACACCGTCGCCCCCCTCCGCACCACCACCCGCACGACAGCCCCCTCCACCGCCCAGCGCCGCGACTGCGCTCGCGCATCGGCCTCGCGCCCGCCTGAACTTGACATATCACTTTTTAACATATTTTTTGCCAATTATTCATGTCAGTGCTAACATAAAGTAGGTTACTCATACTCCGTAAATGTTTTGTTTTCATGCATATTGTCGTCAACGACAAAGCCGAAGACCTCGCAGAGATTGACTGGTTAACGCAAAGTTGTGTAAATTCTGAAGTAGGCAGATACTCATCAATATTTATTAAAATGTTCCCCTTAACCGATGGAGATGTGTTCCTCGTGTTGCACGCATTACATCAGTGTAATTGCAACAAATAAGTGTGACAACACTAGTTACTTAACTCATTGCAGTCTCCAATACAGCAAGAGTTTGATGTAACAGTGTGTAACTCCTCGCGGCGAACTAACGTGATTTTGTATTGTAATTTTCCATCCCGAAGGTATAAATACACGATGTAATGAGTTGCCGAACGCGAATAACACATCGGCTCCTCTGACATCACCCGAGGTCGTCGGCCGGCGAGCCTCAGCCGCGCAGCCTGCGGACGCGAATGATAAAATGCTAATGGCCAGAGTACATTCACCGCGATAGAAAACCTACTTCAGTTCCGCACTTTCTTTATTGCATCACCGATGTGTGCCGTTTCGCCGCACTCTCTTCCGCTGTGCTTCGCCGACACTATTGTGCAACGCGCGACACTCACTCCACTTCTATGTCAATTTGGAATGCCTCAGTTGCAATTACAAAATCGAAACATTTTATCTATGTAAGAGCGCCGCGCACTGCCACCACTAATTGTCTGTGCTCACGATTCATTAATAGAAATATTTCCGCACTTTCTTCGGTTGCATCACGCAGCTTTGTTTCGTCCCCCTCTGATATGACAGGTGAAGTTTCGCAAGTTCACTGACCTCCCCCTCCCCCCGCGTGCGTTGCATCCGAGCACGCAGAGATGTCCGGAATAGTGATATAATAAGTTGCCGTGTAATTCTGTTGATGTTTAGAAATTACCATTTCCGCACTTTCCAAGTTACATCATTGCGTCTAGAAAAAAGTAATCGCGGGGTGAACGGCCGAATAGACCGGCCATCTTAATTTAATGTTGTTGATCATTGCTTCGGCATTCGAGGGAGCGTTGATCCTTATGATCTCATCGGTAGCCTGTGCCTATGTTTTTATTAGTTTAAAAAAATGCGTAACTACTTTTACGTTTTTTATCTACTTGCTTCTATGAACCGGTTTTTTGTTTGTATACTTCTCACATTCATTGAAAAATAAATTACTTTACAATTTATTATTCGCTATACTATATCCCTAGTTATAATCCTCTTGAAAACGTTTTGATGGAATATACTCACATATTATTATAATATGTTGTTTTCACAAGTTTCGGTTATCTATGACAGTATCGAAAAGTTGGCATCAATACTTTCATCGGCCCAGTACGATTTCGGTCAGGCGAGCGGTGTACCAATCAGAAAGTACCGCTGTTTGGCGTGCCACATTCGTACCATAGCTGTAAACTTGAGATACAGCCGCCAGCCTCCGCCCCATGCTACTAACACTGCCAACTTCAACATAAATCGAAGCACCTCTCAATATTAAATGAAAACATAAAGGGCATTGTCCGCGAATCCTAGAAGCCTGTTTATTTATCAACCACGATCGTTGAAAACGTATTCGATCCACGTTCTCGATTCACACAATCGTACGGTATTTGAAATTCTTCAACGCACAACTCTACTTTTACGCTTTCGATTACACTGACATGGTTGTTATAATTCTATACTATCCTGTTTAATTATTACTTACACTGTTTTGAAAATACGCACTTTTCTCGAAAATCAATAAATCGGAACCAGTCTTGGACTGGTCCTCATTAGTGTTGTTTACGCGTCGTTTTCAGCGAGGTTTAACGGTAGAAACGAGTTCTCCGACTCGCGATTTTTATTCCGCAAAGATAAGCATTTATTTACAAACTTTTGACCAAAACAATTTTCATCAAGCTCGTATGAAAGTACACAGTTTCCTCTGATTGCTTATGTCGACCACGTTGTACCGCTTTTTTTGTTTAAGTATCCAAGCATTTCAAACTAAAAGCGCGAGCAGAACCTTTGTTCCATGTTTTGACGAGTAATACAATCGATACCGCTTACATTGCGGCATATGTTGACAGTAAACACGTGTTTACCGCGGTTCATGCGGTGATGTACGCCGTGTGCAGCGGCGCGTTTCACTTCTAATAGTATGGGAATGTGGTAAATGGTTTTGCGTGTGTTATCGCGGCGAGCCGTACCGATAGTACCTGCGACGTCATTGGGGTCGCACAAACCCCGGTGCTATTAAAACCATTGTTCCTGCTCGATGGAGTTCTGATAATGATCGCGGCACATTTGAGTATTTTGAGTACTCTCATCGAGAGGCTAGCGTTAAAGCCACCGTGCAGTAAAATTGTGAGGAATTATTATTGTAATCCGTATTTAATATCGCATCAAATTCAAAGCACATCACGGGAATATGTTCCCGGTATCGGTGGTACACGCAAGCCAGTTCGTATTCATATTATAAATGTTCGTGCAGTGACTCGCGAGTTGTCGTGCGACGCAACTAATTTCCATACCAATGGCATCACAATAAGTGCATGTTATATGTAACACATTTTCGCAACGAGCGACCAATAAATAAGTTAAACTGAATTGTGTAACACAACAAACAGTTTCAGTCATTAGATTACAAAATATTTGCTTATCACACTCACGTTGCCAACTAAGCAAATAAACAAGTGGTGAAAAGTTTTTTTAAAGTTTCTTCTTGTGATAAGATATCAGTGAAATGCTGATAAAAAATTGCGATAACACTCGTGTACTGATTACTAGATTCTACGCTTCATAAGAAGATTTTTTCAAGATGTCAAGTATTATTATTGTGAGCGCTCCAAATGTTGTTATTGTCGGAGCTTTTTCCTCATCGAATTCACCGGAATTGACCCAGTGGTGCATTGTGTAGTAAACAGAGATATTTTTACCTCGTAATAGTTAGGAATCGACGGAGATTAATCCTATTTGTCGTCCCACGTGTTTCTGCAATCACGAAGTAAATGTATTTCACAAGGCGAAATCGCAACATCGCTTATTTCGCGTTTTCGAAATCATCCTGCGTCATTCATTCCTGCCTTTGTACTTACATACGATTACATTTGTGTTTATTGTCTTCACGTTAAATGTTAAAACAGTTTATTGGTGTCAAAATGTCGCTACACCGGTTCCACATTATATTTATGTCAGAACCTTGATTATCTTGTTCATTTTGTTAATTTGACCATACTGATCTAAAGTAAAGGTTCTTTAGGTTTCTCTTAGTGTGGAGCGATAACAGGTCGGTTGAACGAGTGACGGTGTGAGTTACGGCGTGTACGGTGTGTGTATCAGAGACAAACACGCGCTTGTTTCGACTGTTGTGCAAACCACGTTATGAAATGGAGCGTAAGGACTAGCAAGTTTAATACATTGCGATAACTATGCGAACCGTAATGTGTCTAAACGATATTGTTACAAAACAACCGATTACTAAAGGTTTTAGGATGCTTCACCCATCGCATGTAAATCAACCGCGAATTGGACAAAGCATTGTCTCCTTTCATTTTTCCATGCATTTGCGCCACTCGCCAGATCCAATAGTTAACCAACTGTTTCAGTAATGCGGCTGGCATTGCTCGCCAGTTCGCAATCGTCCACTCCATTCGCTACATATCGCAAGCTCTTGCGTCGCCCGACCAGCGGGCATAGCTTTCATGATTAATCATCGTTCTAATTCCACTGCCTGTATTGCAACCCTTACAATGTGCCAACTGTTGGCGGCGATCGTTGAAGACACAAAGCGTGGGGGAGCATTCATCTCGCACCTTTCGCACTTCCGACTCTCAATAATGAGGAGGAAGCTATTGCGGAGTGAAACAATCGTCGATTCCGGCTGCGTGCGTCGTGGCGGAAACTGCGCGGCCGCAGGCGGATACGGATTTACTCTTTTATTTATCGGGCGATCTAGACCGCATCTGTCAGCCGACATAATATATCGTACAGCTGCCCCTTATGGTTATCGTCGTTACACAGCCTCCGCGGTGACGCGGTAGGCAGCGGCACGCGCACCTGTCGCCAGGTGTCGCGCACATCACTGCAGCCTCGTCGTTGATTGTAAAACGCGAGTAGATATTACTTTTTGTGTTGTTACGTGCGTCGTTAGCGTGAAAGCTATCGTCGTAACTAATCACAGGCTGTCGCACGATAATCTTATTTTTTCTTTGTACACGTAATAGTGCTGTAATGACGATGATTACTCGTCCACGATGTGGGAGCACCAGCTTTTTACTCGCGCGTTTCCCAACACTTGGAAAAGTCGGTTTAAAACGTAACAACGCGTTATGAAAGTGAATACGCAAACGTTCTAGTGAGCCGGTTACCTGACGATTCTTCGTGTAATATCCTGCACGTTAATTCTGAGCTACAAATTAGATATGTACGTGGCGTTACGCGAGACATTGCGACATTCGGGTTGTACAGCGACGCGACACAGCCGCGACGGGATCTCCGAGGCAGGCGCCGCTTTTTCGACTATTCTTCTCGAGCGTGTCTAACAAATGGCCCTTGAAGATGAAGTGTACTGATGGCAATTGACATTTTTCTGTGCCCTAGTGTCCTCGCACGTGTGCGTCGACCGGCGAAAGTATTTCGAAACAGACAACGCAGTTATATCGGGAAGGAGTCAATGAACGGAAGTATTTCACGAGTGTGACATGCGGCGCGCTTTATCACGCCTTGCGTAACGTTGGGCCCACTTGCTCAATCGAGCCACACGCGGAACATTGCTGTTGTTGTCTGTTATGACAAGCCAGGCTCGTGGCTCTGCGGTCACAGGAGTCTGCAGGAATCTTGTTAACGCATCTGTTGCAAGTGCGGTTTGGTCGGCGCGGGCGGCGGGTCGATGTACGCTTTCTACGCTGCGGCGGCAGCGTCTTTCCCCGGCTTCGACGGTGCAGCGGTGGCGCGGTGCGGGCGTGCGATTGCAAAACGCCGCTGAGGTCGCGCTTTCTTCGTTCGCGACGCCCGCTCGGAGAAATTGTTGCGACACGCCGCGCGTACACCGACCCCGCGTTAGAAAGTCGACCGCTCACCGGATTTAACACGAAGCCGCGTAACGGTGTAATTGCAACGATTCGAGACGGAATTCGACGAGATTTTGGATACTTTTTGCGCACGCATTTCATCCGCTTTCTTTCGTTACACAATCGTCACGTAATAGAGGCGCGCGGGTCATCGAACGGTATCGTACATTTCGTAAACGTCGCTGTACGTCGAGAACTCGGAGATGGTGCGCAATTGGCCAATTGCGTGCGGTAGTGCGTTTGCGCAACGGGCTCTGGAGTGGCGCCCGTTCCGCAGTCCGCGCGTTGCAACACGGGATTATTTCGGCGGAGGCGCTTGGACAGCCGCCCGGACTTGCAACATGCCATATCGCAACGTGGCTCATAATCCACGCCATTGTGACACGCGGCCCGTGCGCGGACGCCGCCCGCCTGCCAAATACGGCCGCAACGCAACCGCGCCACTCGATCTCCTTACTTCATCACCCACTCGGCAACTCCATTGCACGCCACTCAGCGCTACACCGCGCACCCACAAATGTCATCGGCGTGACATCTCAATCCGAGCCTGCGACGCTATCGAGCGCAGCTAGGCCGTCCGCTGGCATTGTCACTGCATTCGATTTTAAAACTAAAACAATTTTGCAACCCGATGTTCACATTAGCGTTTTCGCAAGCCGCCCAGCGTTCGGTTTCAAAACTGAGTTCGACTTGCGTTATCGGTGTTCCGATAAAGCGAATGGTGCCGCTGCCGGCGCGGTTTTGAGACCTAAATTCTGGAATGTGTACCTACACACACATTTGTGGTGCGATAGTATTTTGTCACGGTAATAGCCGTGCATACGTTTATTGTCAAGATGGTGATTCACGTATGCGCTCAGCGATAATGCGCGGTACGAGCATCATTCGATTCCGAAGCTGTTATCAATCAGGTTTCACGAAACATCCGTAGTTGCACAACCGCAGTCGACATATAATTGGGCATGGTCGGGATGGTTTCCCAACCTATCCCGACGGCATCTCGGTGTGGCAACTGGCATTGCTTACGACATCACATGTCCCTACAAAGCGGGTTACGAAAACCTGTGACTAACCGCTGCTCCGGCGCACCGCGTCCGTAGGGCTCGGAAACTACAAATATCGAGCGTCAACATCGTATTATACATTGTTGACGCGGCTATTAAAACATAGTGTTTCGCAATGTGCACAAGTGACATATCTGCTCCGTTTTGTATACAGTGGCGTGTGGAGCGTTTCCTCAGTTGCGCAAGTATTCGTCATACAGTGGCCACAGCGGGCGGCGATACTAACGCGAGCAGGAAGTGCATGCATGTGTGGTGCATCTGCGCCTCGATCACTGCCATTGTTTGTTACGAAACTGTCAGGGTTGAGTTGAGCAATGGCCGCGATTGCGAAACACGCAGCCGCATCCCGCTAATTGTAGACGATCTCACACTACCGCAGCACATGTTAACTCTATACTTATATCGATTAATATTATATTACACATTCACGTCACCCAATCTTAATATAAACGAAGTGCGACATAGTACTTCTACATCAACCGTCCATTTTATTACCCTCCACAAGTTTATTATTGACGATGAGCCGCCATTAGTCAAACTTGACCAAGAAAATGTTAAGGAGAACGTTACCCAGATACAAACGCGTAATTTTAACGAAATATTTCGTTAACACAGTTGCGAAGTTGTAAACGTGAGTCAATTTAGTAATAGAGACTGCTTAGCTTCGGATAGGTACGTCACGAATTCATGAGCGTGTGAGGTATGGGGGCGCGGTGGTGCGGTGGTGACTAGTGCCGCTAGAGGTGAGTGTGCAGCAGCGCGGACCACTTCTGCGGCAACCCTGTGCGTAAAGACACGTTGCGTAAATCGCAGTTGTCCTTTCGCCCGCGGCGGGCCCGCACTCCGCGTCCGAGACACCGCGAGAATCCTTGGAGGCCACCGCTCGGAACACGCTCGGAAATCCGGCCAACCTTCCGACCGCGTTACGACACCGTATAACTTATTTACACGTTGCGAAATTCGAATCGATTGCAACTGCAGACATCGCACTTTAGCCTTGCCGTCGTAGGGATTTAATTAGGATCAGTTGCGCAGTCGCAACACCTAAACGGATACGAGGACGCCCTCCAGACTCAACTCCGCTCACTGATGGATTACAAAAAAGGTCCGGAGAGTGCAGTTGCAGGATGACGTCACGCGTTTCGTCAACTAGTTCCCACAGCGAATCTGTTGCTACACAACGATTAAGTGGCGAGCGCCGCACGTGCTTCGCCACGCACGAGCCAGTGCTCTAGCATCTCCTTGTTTGCCCTGTCTTTGTACTCACCCAATACTATAATAAGCGCCGAATAATTTGCGAGGTGCCTCTCAACATAATATTTCATTTGATAACCGGCCGCTATTGCGACAGTCTTAACGAGAGTAACCTTTAGCGGGAGCCAACCGCTCCATATTGTCACGACACGATCACTTCGTAAAATTTGTTCATAATAAATAGCTATCGTTTATCTGGCATCTAGAAGTATCGCAACGCGTTATTAATACCGCGCTACGGTCTAATATCCTCGGCGCTGGTTGCGAGTGAGATCTGCTCGAGCCGTCAATTCCACCGAGTCTTGCGTACGTCCGCAGACTATTTGTCAAACAGCTGAGACCGCAACTTGCACGTTTTGTAACAGCGCTCTGAGCAAACTTGATATTTATTACCTTCAGCTTTCGGAATATGCACGGCCGAACGAAACTTACACATTTCCTCACGAATAGGCCGTGTCGACATTTTCAAACACGACGATTATGGGGTTCAGGACGTATAAATAGAACAGGAGCCCGTCTTTAGATCGGTTAGACTCAACGATCCACAGTTTATTATTACTAAACCGGCTAAAAATATCAAATGTATGTGTGCATTTAATACATGTTTATTTTGCTGCTATCGAACCGCCCACTGTGCACCTGTCCCGCCTGTCTTACCTTAACCTGGTATTGCAGGCGTTTTAAATAAAAAAGGTACGAGTCCATACAGTTTGGACGTGTTTGTACAGAGCGTAGCAGTAGTCGGTACATATTTGCTGTGCTGGCACAAAGCTTTAACCAACGGAGTAGGCTCGATGCAGTCGACGCGTTCCCATGAAACCGAAGATCGAAAAGTCCCGTTTGTCGTCCGATCGGGGTTAGTTTACATTCAATCATACACGACGCAGCCGGTGTAATGTTTCCAACTGTGCATTTAATAATGCATTTCGAAACGATGCGGCCGCTCTGTGAAATACGAGGTCGCGCACGGTGCGCCTAAAGCCCGCGATGTGATGAAACAAAACCTATTGCATCACCGAACAGCTTTATGGTTCGCTATGTAATTATTTACATGACATTATTGTTGCATATGCACCGATACGGGGTCGCCTCGTATCCCGAACAATTTTGCAACTGACGCACATTTAATGTATGACGCTTTAATAATAATTAGCAGAGCGCGCCAATCGTTAATAGTGCACCGACAAAGCTTTGTGCTCAAAGGGATCCATTTCGGACGAGTGCGTATCTCGCCTGTGTATTATGGGCAAACGTTCGCGATTTATATGGGTCACTGGCCATGCACGTCAAACGCACACGACCTGACAATGTGGCCGATTAAATGGGCTCTCAATTGCAACGCTTGTATATTGTGTTCGACTACGATTGATATTGCAGCATAATTCTAAAAGTAATTTCCTCTTGTTACAGAACGACGTTAAAACTCGAGTCGTTGGAAGACGCAGTGGTACTCGACGATCCTGAGGAGGATTTACTTCAGGACAAGCGAGGATGTCCCGCGTACGTGTCGCCCGAGATCCTCAGGGCGCACCGGACGTACTCCGGCAGAGCGGCAGACATGTGGTCACTTGGAGTCATATTGTACACCATGCTCGTCGGAAGGTACGTGTCTACTTTCTCTTACACTAAACAAAACCACTCAATTATCTACAAAGTCGGTTCCAAAACATAATTTGGGTTGGCAACAATTAATTGCGCGTAATTAATGCGAGGGTCGGGTTGGGCGTCTTCACCAATTCACCTGCGTGGCGTGGGACTTACCGTTTTTAGAGATCACAAGGCGGGGGTCGCCGCGACCGTTGGCGACGCATACGTGGGGATGATCACCTGTCGGCCGTTACGCGCCAACGGCTAACAATTATATCACCCACATATAAATGAGGTTCGTGAAATCTTCGCCGCACCTGCCGCGGTCATGTGGCGAAGACGTTGCTACCCCCACCTCCGACGCACCTGCCGTTCGCGAGGACCTTTGTTTTCTACTTTTTTTGACTCTCGCACCCGTAATTTATAATACGAAATTCGGGATTTGGCCGCAATCGTCGGCATCACCTGTCGCCGGAAGGGTTCCAGCGTACCTGAGTTTTTGTTTTGGCGCGCAGCTGCCCTCTCTAAATGACAATCGGATCGCTATTAATTGGGACAGAGCTTTGTAAAAACATAACAATTTGAGGCCCGACTTTCGGTCCAATTAATGACCCTATCTTTATCTTTTTCAAACGCGATAAACGCTTTTTGCAGACTTTTTTCTGATGATATTAGGTCGGAATTTATCGTGTAACAAAATGCATATAAGAATTTGTGACCAATGCTAACGAAACGTTTCTTATTGTTTTAGGTATCCTTTCAACGACTCGGAGCATGCGTCGCTGTTCGCAAAGATATCGCGCGGTTACTTCGTGGTGCCCGAGTGCCTGTCGTCGCGGGGCAAGTGCCTGATCCGCTCGCTGCTGCGGCGCGAGGCGTGCGAGAGGCTGAGCGCGCGGGACGTGCTGCGGCACCCGTGGCTGGCGCGGGACCCGCGCAACGAGCTGCCGCCGCGCGCCGCCGCGTCGCACGACCGCCTCGTGCCCGACGTGGAGCTGGACGACGACTGCGTGTAGTGAGCTGCGTCACTCCTCCCGCCCGGTGCTGGCATCGGGACCGCGGCCTCCTCCTCGACGCAGAGCCGCCGAGCGCGCGCCCCACGCCCTTGTTTCAAATTTATTTATGAATTTACTTTAAGTTATTCCGGCCTTTAGGCTTGCGGTTGCGCTCACTGAAATAGTCCTAGCTGTTCATCGTACGAATGTCCAATTTTCAGTAAGAAGTACCCCGAGCCAAATACGTCTCTGTCGAGATTTTAATTTAGTGATTAGGATCCAAAGTGGGATCAAGCGGTCGGGGGCGGCTGGCCCGTCCCGGACTCGCGAACTAATTTATAAAAGTAGAAGCGCGAGGCGAACCACAGTAAGAGTCGCACAAGTCTGAAGGGTCCGATGCCGCCGCCGGCTTATGCGACTTTTATTGGCGATATTTCGCTGTGGCTTTTACGAGCTGTGGTATAGTCGTAACGTTCATAATGACAGAATAAGTGAGACTGATATCGCGTTCTTGTGATCTAACTATGCAATTGATAAGCGATCCATCTAGTTGTGAATGTGGAGCGCTCCGGACCGTCGTTCGACCCCGTCCAACGTCTGGAATGAGTTATTTATATGAAGCATTCTGTTAACTATTACGTTAATTCCTCGTAAGCCTAATGTAATCATATCAATTTCACATCAATATAGATGGTATATTGCATTGAAGTTGTCGCCGTAGTGTTAGGTAAATGACCTATGTATATTTTGTATTTATATAAAGTTATATCGTGTAATTGTGATCTCCACCGATGTTATTTAGCGATTACTTGATTGCCATTATGTTGTTACGCAGAAGTGATACGTTTTCTTTTGTTGCACAACGTTCAGTTGCTTCCATCATAGAGTTATTTTGATTATTTTATTTTGGTTATATTAAATCGTGATTATTCGGCTAATCAGCATACGAAATTATTATCTTGTTATTGTATTCAACCGAAATTATGTTTGATAAAAAAATATATACGCACCACCCTGTACCGAAAATGGTCGTAGAACTTGGTCTGTGCCATTTATTTAATTTAAACGTTATTTATTGTTGTTGTAATTGACGGTGTGAAGACGGCACTCTCTTCCTATACTTAAACTAAATTATTATTTCCATTTGGTACATGGTGTTGAGTTTTTATTTTGATCGAAATTTATTAGATCAATCGTGATTTTTTATTTGTAATTATTTGTTTCGAATAAATCAGTAATGTTACCATGTCTAAATTTTGTTGAGTTTCATCAATCAGTTTTGTTTATAATTTTCAATCATTTCTTTTTATTTTTCGTACGGGATTTATTTGTGAATCGTACAGTTGAAGTAGTCAAGTCTTTCATAATCAATGAAAGCGTGTTGTACAATAGTAGCCTACAATGTAAAATAAACTATTACTACTTTAATTTATACAAACTGTAAATAGCGCTAAGGTATAATAAGGATTATCAAAAAAAGAAAGAGATAGAGGGAATAAAATAATTAAACAAATATAAAACTATACTTTGATTTGACACCCTGAGCCCCCGCCCGACACGCAACACGACACACACTGGTAGAATAACTAAATGTAACTGTTTTTATTACCATAAAAAATACAAATTCATTGCATTCATTAAATTCATTAAATCCAATCTATTTGGATTAGATCATTAAATTGGGTCATTAGAGAAACTATATGTTTTAGCATTATATTAAACATTTTTTCATTATTTCACAAAAAGTATCAACTACATTTACCAATAGGCTATCTTGCATTTGCAGACGACCTGTAATAATTCGATAACCGCATTTGAACAACAAAAGAGGCTTATTGACAAAGTATAATAAAACGGATACGAATATTTAGATATGAATATATGGACTATATTGAATTAAATATAATTTTCTGCGATTCTTTAATAGTTTATTTTTTTGTCAGAGAGATTTTTTTCATTCTACTCCAATTCAAGACCAAATGGCGGTCAAATAATTCAAAGTGGGTCTAGGATCTTATGCTTGCCTTGAAAGACCCGTGCCTTAATGTAAAATTAACAGCAATGCAGGTACTCCATATTACTACTACTATAACTAAACTGAGTAAACAAAGTTTGTACCTATTTACAGTACAGAATTTATATGATATATAAGCGTAAATACATATTACATACATAGTCTTTGTTTCTACAACAGGCATCAAAATCTTCTGTAGTAACTACGCACGTACGCAAATCCCACTCTAAAGTGTGAACAAAAATAGTACATAATCTTTATTCGTCTATTTACCCAATATTCGCGGAGTAATCATGACTTGCTAAATAACTAAGTACATATATGTACTTTACATATCATAAAGTTATCGGGAAAACCGCGAAAAGCCGATGATTGACACGGAAGCTGAGATAAGATAGTATGACTGAAATAGTAAATTGTTATTGTCGTTCACGTCATTATATGTAACGTAAATTCCCTATTGAAAATACACCTTCCAAAAAACCTAAGTAAGTGTACAGGAAAATCGTAACAATCTGAAACTGAAAAGCATATAACTCGACGCCGTAAAATTCTTACTAAATATCTCTGTAACTCAGTAAAGTCTATTTCAATCTTTGAAAGATATCGCGCGAAAATACGATTTTATTTAGAAATTGTACAATATTACGTAGAAAATTTAAAAGTTAGCGAATAAGAGGTTAATAAAAACATAATTCAGGCAAAAAGTAGTACGTAATAGTAATCTCGTTTGTGACGAGTGCGTGGAAACCTTTCGTATCAGAGTGATTATGTGATATTGAAGAGCATTGACGACAGACTCGCCCCCCTATAACATGTGGGCGTATAGTTTGTACTGTGTAGTCAGTATATAGAATATCTACATACATAGTTACTCTTTACTGGGTACTTCACCTACTTTCACCGCCTACCCTACAACTATTACACTCTTGTAAAAGTAAATAAAATGAGAAAGACCTTTCACTACCGCATCATAAAATAAACATTCATAAGATGATTCGTGAATTTTTAAATAAATGACGCAATGCTGCCATTAATTTATATTTAACAAACAGGCTGTAAACCAAAATAAGGAAACTCATTCAAATTCAAATTAAAACGTGCTTCTAATAATTCTCTTGAAAGATAAATATCTAATTACATTTATTGCCGAATATTATTAAGATTTCATATTTCCTGGCAATTTTGTGATGGATTAAATTTAAAATAACAAATATAATTGAGCGGTGTTTTTGGCTCCTGTATCGGGCTTTGACCAAATACTGAAAGTACATTTTGCACACGGACAATAACACAACAAAGACCCGATGATTTGTGCAGAATGTGAGGTAAAGAGTTTTGCACACGCTAAACTAAAGATTATAGATTTACAATACTTGTACGCTATTTATTCAGTGGTTTAGTGAAAAACTGCTAATACATAAACAAAGAACTATTCATTACCTTACGTAAGGAGCTGCAGTTGACGTAATGTTAATGTTAGGTCGTTTGAAAACCTCTAATATTCTGGTTACTAGTTACGTTACTTTGAATTAATATCGTTAACAATAGTCAATGCGTAACACCTGATCATCGAGTTCCAATATAATCCGAGTGAACCGTATTATGATGTAACAAATTATGTAACAATGTAGACGACGCAGCGATGGAAATATTGGAAATTAGTACGGCTTTGTTTTATTTTTCGATAGTTCATTATGTTACGTGGTTGACAAACTACAGTGAAACTAGAAATGTTTTACGTGAACACTCTCGTAACGGCTAGTATTGCTTGTACATAACTTTAATATGTAACATCGTGATAAAAGTAAACATTGTTAGAATTATTCTCTCACACAAGTTATAAAGCTAAATACTTAGTACAGGTCCTTTCATTCGCAGCCCGTCCCATTAAACTCCTGCGGAGAAATGAAACGACTCTGCGGTTACTGCGGTCGGTGACAAACATGCAGTGAGATTTTTATAAACCTATTGACTTATTGATCTTATAAATAAAATTCTATGGGCATGCATTCTGATATAAAAGGTTTTCTAGACAAGTTTTCAAAAGAATTGAAATAACGTTTAAGTTTTTTTCAGATTTATCAATCTGTCGGTCACAGTATGGATCAAGAATTTAAGGCATTCTTATCCGATACTGCCCACTCTGTGTCAAAATAGAATAGAGAAAGGTCAGAAACCTTCAATATTTTAGGATAATTATTTTCACAAATCATAATAGGCCTGTAATAGAAGAATCTAGTAAAATACAATCTCGGTAACTATTTAAAAACTAAAATAAGTTATAAATCGTTATAAACACCTACCAAGAAAACCTTTGCAACAATGATACTTATTTTAACCAAAAATAACAAATCCTGCAGTCGTACAAGATACAAACTACATCGTTTCAAATCAGAGGGTTTGAGTAAATAACACAAATTAACTCTCAACCTATATTTACCTACGTACGATCGACCAATTAACTCACGAGACATCGAAGGGCCGAACAATTCGATCTTGAGCCTGGAATTACACGTCTTTGTCGTAATTAGGGATATTTACACTAATAAAACTCTCTCATTGCTACTTATCTTAGTATTTTTGTTTCTCATTAGTTTCCTGCACGTTGAAGAGCTCGGATTATTATGAGAAATTTCCTAATTTCTCATTATTATTACATACTAGCTGACCCGCGCAACTTCGCTTGCGTCACATAAGAGAGAATGCGTCAAAATTTTCCCCGTTTTTGTATCATTTTTTACTTGTACTCTGCTCCTATTGGTCGTAGCGTGATGATATATAGCCTATAGCCTTTCTCTACAATTGGGCTATCTAACACTGAAAGAATTTTTCAAATCGGACCAGTAGTTCCTGAGATTAGCGCGTTCAAACAAACAAACAAACTCTTCAGCTTTATTTATAACTAGCTGACCCGCGCAACTTCGCTTGCGTCACCTAAGAGAATGGGTCAAAATTTTCCCCGTTTTTGTAACATTTTTCGTTGCTACTCCGCTCCTAATGACCGTAGCGTGATGTTATATAGCCTATAGCCTTCCTCGATAAATGGGCTATCTAACACTGAAAGAATTTTTCAAATCGGACCAGTAGTTCCTGAGATTAGCGCGTTCAAACAAACAAACAAACAAACAAACTCTTCAGCTTTATTATATTAGTATAGATATTAGTATAGATTTTACCCGTCCTACTTTACCCGACTTTTTGTAAATTTATTAAATGCACGCTTACGATTAAGTAATCGTACACAGCTTTGTGATAGAATGTGAACGTTCAAAACCAAATGAAAATAGGATCATAATCTTGAAAAATGCATATTGAAAATCACTGATTTTCCAAAAATAATTCTAAGTTCGGTGTATCTGTGCCGTATTTAATTTGTTGCGTGTGGAAATCGAACCCCGAACCTTCTACCGCAGTAAGTGATAACAGCGAAAGCGTGGCGATTATTGCGCTTCGGACGCCGCGCCGTACCAAATTTTCATTTATTTTGATTCAGAGATGATTATAAGAATGAATACAACAAGAATGCTTTAAAACCGCAAACTCTTTCATAGCATGCCGTATATTGTTAAAACATTATTATAAGCTCATAACTGATGTATATTGCATAATACTTGTTATGACTACTGTAGATAATCTATATAATTATACATAAGAGACACGTGTAAGAATCTCAGCACATTTTTCTAAGTTTATCTAATCACGATCGTACTCAGTTGGACTTAGGCATTGCCATTTTGCTGAACACGCACTTTATTATCTTATATGCGAATGTTTTCACAATAAGTTATATGTGCATCTGATTAGAAGAAAAGAGAACACCAAACACGAGAATAAAGCCCTTCTCCCATTACGATACGCCCGCGCGACTCTAGTCTCGGAGACTAGTCGCCACGAAGTATCTCACATACATTTGTATGGAGACTCTCACATTACGATACTGGTATTCTACGCGTTCGCGACTAGTCTCGCGATACCCGCCGTGTTGGTCGCTTGTGCGTCGCGTCTCGCGTAGACATGCGCTTAACATGTTCGGGAGCGGATTGAACATGGAATCATTCATTTCCTAATTGGAACTATGTTCAGGAAACATGTTCGCGGAACTATATAGTTCCACCACGTTTCAAGTTTGACAGAATCTAACATTTGATAATATAGGTAGTTCCTCAGTTCCTCACAGCTCCTAGGTGCTATAGAAACTGTGAGAAATTGAGAACAAAAAAACTGCAAGAGCTTCATCGTCACTGGAGTCGCTCGACATAACGTCAGTCTACAAAAAACGAGTTTGCACAAATGATGAATTTAGTAACTTTTAAGTTGCATAATATGCGAGCATCGGGTAGCGAACATGTATCCAACTAGTATTATACTCGAGTATCGTACCCTACAAGTATCGTAATGGGAGAAGGGCCCAGTATCGTAATGTGAGAGTCTCCATACAAATGTATGTGAGATACTTCGTGGCGACTAGTCTCCGAGACTAGAGTCGCGCGGGCGTATCGTAATGGGAGAAGGGCTTAAGTGATCTAGTCACTTGACGTTTAGTCTATATCGCTGATTGTTGGCAACTCCTCGCATGATCAATTATTGTATCAACCACATTGTAAAACTTTTAGCGATTGAAAAGAGTGGCCGTGAGTTTCTTGCTAGCTCTTCTCAAGGCTCTACCCCCTTTCCAAGCTAGTAATTCAGTAATTATAACGACTATCATGAATGTCAATATTTGACCTAAATGAATGATTTGATTTTGATACACAATTTTTGTGGCGGTTGGGAATCAAGCCTGTCGAAAGTATACCTAATAACTTTATGAGCAATACATCGTTGCGCTCCATTTCTATAAATATTTCTCGTTATTAATATTAGTACTACACCTGAGTCGTAATAATAGAGTATGATGTAAGTCTTTCACACCAACGCCCTACGGTAGTCATCCCAATAAAACTAGATGCATTATTTTTGTTTACGTAAATATAGATTTTATATAATGCCTTTATACATAACACTATCCGCATTTGAATTTCGACCTTATAGATAGAACCATAAGGTTTAGATACCATTGAATATAAAAGTAGCACTGTGTTAGAATATTTTTTGTTTTATAAGAAAAATTGATCGGCATTAGTTTTCCATGATATTATATTATCATCCTACAGGACGCAAGTTTTTTTAATATTATTTAAAACGTGCATCTGCATTTACGCATTAACTTTATTACCTACCTGTTTTATACCTTGTTTAAAATAAAACAGAATAAATAATTCTCAGAACATTTATTTCTAGTTACAATATTTTACAAAATTAACTATAAATTACGTGATCACCCGTATGCGAATGTTAGGAGACATTTTTGTCACAAGGTTAAGTCGATTTCATGTAGATTATACAATTATACATTTTTATAATAAAACCAATTGCGGCATTGAAGATTTTATAAATGATACAAATGTTGTCTTGATTTCTTAGAGGCGGTTAAAAAAACATGAGGAGAGATAAAAAATCACATCGAAAATGAGTAGGAAAATATAAGACATAATTAGAATTACAACAGGTGGTGACATAGTTGTAAATACTTGTTACTAACTACTTTGTATCAATTCGCTACATTGCGCCATGTTGTGAAATAGGAAATGTTCTCAATACTTCTGATAAAAATGCTTTTTGAAACTAGAGCCCTTTATCTAAGCAAATAGCCGTTAATTCTTTATTATCTTTTTATAAACTTGTGTAAAGATTACACTTTCGGACAATGGTTCTTTTGAAAGGTCAAGTCAAAATCAGCAAGTTTTATAAAAATCATTTAATTCTTTGATTTGTTATTTACATAAATTAAGCTATAACATAGATTCGCTCTACAATTTAAGACATCATTATAGCGTTGTGAACAAATATTTACTACGTTTGATGCGATATTCGACCTTCTAGCTTGAAGGATAGAAGTGCCTACTTTTGGTAACAAATCCAGATTTTTAAAACTGAATTGCCGCTCTTATATCAACCTAGTATATTCTCGAGGCCTTGTTAAATACAAATATACAAGAACAGAATATTATTTTTTATTTGGGGGTGTTATTTCCCTTTATTTTAAACTCTGCCTGGATTTGCTACTTAATCAAAAGTGATACATGTTCCCATCACAACACGGTGCATTTGTGTCTGTATGTTGTCAGGTGTCTAGTAAAGTCTCTCGGCCTTGCTGGCGCCGTGCTGGCACGCGTAGGCCTGCATGCGCGCCTCGAGCTCGGGTCTGAAGTGACGGATGAGACCCTGCACCGGCCACGCCGCGCCGTCACCCAGCGCGCAGATTGTGTGACCTGTACGAACAAAAAGAGTTAAAAATATAATAGAAGTAATACATATCTTAAATATAATATAACTGGGTTCTGCCAGTGACTTAATCCGCGTAAAAATATTTCCCGGAAAAGAAAGGAACTATCCCATGTGTTGTAGTATCCAGTATCCAGTATCCACATGTAAATCCATTTACAAGTTTTTGCGTGACGGAGTAACAAATATACATCTATACAATTTCGTGTTTATAATAGTAGTAGGATAAACAATGATGACAATAAAATTTTTACTGAAAATAATAAAAAATGCACACGAATATTGCCGAGTTCTCTATTGTTATATTCGGGAAACTGATATATCTATCTTATTGATATAATATAGTTATTGATTAAGTTATGTGATTGTAATGTTCGTAATCTGTCTGGACGGAAGTGACTAGTCAAAAAATCTTTTATCAATTTATTCAAATTCTCTATCACAGTTTTGTTTTTAAAAATTCTGTTTACACAGATAATGTTTTTACTATACATTGTGACGTCACACTATGATGTATACCTACAATAACTCTAATATATGAGATACAATACAAGTCATACTATATTGGTCTAAGGCCTACCTTTCGACCAGAGATATAAAACTATTTGACCGTTTCCACCAATACTAATATATGTAGCGGTGTGAGAAAAATGTGCTAGAATGATACGCTGCCGAAAAGAAACACACAGCAACACCACTCGCAACTATCCACAGTACGCATCCATGGCAAAGTACCCTACGGCCCCTAGACTACTCATAATATTACACAACATGAAATATTGCACAATATAAATGTCCGTTTAGGGTACATATTGTGCAATATTTTTGTCAGTTTTGATGCAAGGTGACTTTCAATTTTCAAAGTTCACAGCAAAACAGCTGTTTTCTATGCCCTATCTTTGTACTTACTAAAGAAATATATTTTTATCAGTATATATGGTTTTATAAAACTCATTCATGGATAACAATTCTATCCGAAATCAGTTAATGGTAGATAAATGATGTGACGTGTTAATCTTAGATAGGAATCTATCTGTTATCTTTGACAGAATGGTAGTGTCCTTAAGATAAAATGTGTAGTAATAAACCTATTTGTGATCCTTTTAGGGTTCCGTACCGGTTAGAAACGGGACCCTATTACTAAGATGCGCTATCTGTATCTTATGAACCGTAAAATCGTTATACACTAGTCCCAAAAATTAAGGGATATAAAAAAAGAATCCAAATTTTTGGGTGATTTTCAACAAGCTGTAACTCCGAGGAAAATGGTCGTACAGAAAAAATAAAAAAAACAAATTGTAGCTTCAAGTGTCTAATTTTTAGATATGACCATGAAAATTTTTTGTCATGGCCAGGTCTGGAGAAATCCAACGAAAACTACCAAAAAAAAATTTTTCAAAATTTTTTCCCTCCTAAAAAAAGGTCCACGGGCTTCAAAAATATTTTTTTGATTCTTTCGTTCTAAATTTCTTTTAGAAAATTTAATCCTCTTTAATTTGCCGTATTCAAAAAGCCTGTACGACGATTTGCCACGGAGTTATCGTCAATCAAAGCAAAAAAGTTATTTTTGACTTTGATATTCAATAACTCCGGAAATAATGATCGTACAGGAAATCAAAGGAGGGTTTTGAAAACTGCACAATATTCTCTATAAGAAAATGTAAACATCTTTTAAGAAAAAATTTTTTTTTGAATTGAAACCTCGGACTGAAAAAAAGACAAAAATTCGCGAAATTAAGGATATTTGGATAACTTGGTATAACTTTGGATAAAATCGATGAACGAAGAATATAATCGGTAATTTTTCAACCTCAAAGTGTCCCCTAATATCCCTCAAAAATTCAAAGCGCTGCGATTTTTTTTTCATTGTGCCCGAAGCTTCAAATTCTTTGTTGTTGCAAAAATCACCTTTGTGAGCAATTTTGTGATTTTTATTAATTTTTTTAATAAACATTTTTTTTTCTCTCTAAAATCTTTATTTTTTCGATTAAAAAGCAAATCGCAAAACGAGAGATCGTCTATGGCTGCCATGAAGTCAAAATCGAGATTCGTCAGTCCATAAGACACTGGTCCACTGTCTACGACCCCAATCGTGATGGTCATGCGCATAAGCCAATCGGGCTCGACGTTGTCGTGGAGTGAGCATAGGCACGCGATTTGATTTGATGTTTACATTTACATTTTCTTATAGAGAATATTGTGCAGTTTTCAAAACCCTCCTTTGATTTCCTGTACGATCATTATTTCCGGAGTTATTGAATATCAAAGTCAAAAATAACTTTTTTGCTTTGATTGACGATAACTCCGTGGCAAATCGTCGTACAGGCTTTTTGAATACGGCAAATTAAAGAGGATTAAATTTTCTAAAAGAAATTTAGAACGAAAGAATCAAAAAAAAATTTTTGAAGCCCGTGGACCTTTTTTTAGGAGGGAAAAAATTTTGAAAAATTTTTTTTTGGTAGTTTTCGTTGGATTTCTCCAGACCTGGCCGTGACAAAAAATTTTCATGGTCATATCTAAAAATTAGACACTTGAAGCTACAATTTGTTTTTTTTATTTTTTCTGTACGACCATTTTCCTCGGAGTTACAGCTTGTTGAAAATCACCCAAAAATTTGGATTCTTTTTTTATATCCCTTAATTTTTGGGACTAGTTTAGTTAGATAGTTGATTTTTTCACAGATGATGTATGTATGATAACAAAAAATACAACAAAATATATTCAAAGGTGTTTTTTTTCACCGTTTATATAAATAATGGTACGGAACCCGTCATGTGCTAATCCAACCCGCACCTAGCACTTGTGTTTATTTTTTATTTTTTCATTCATTCATTTTATATCAACGAGGATTGATTTTAAATCATTTCATTTCAATGCCATTAAAGCAATTTATATAACTCATATGAAACTGAAACTACAATCCAATCAACGAACGCAACATTAAAATTGAGTCAATCTTTTCTTCAACATAATGTCATTTGTATAATGCCCATAATGTGGGTACTTGTACATTGACCTTGATTCTGTGTAGGTCGTTCTATTCAAACAGTGACGTGTGAAATATTTGTAGGTCATGGTTCAGTTTTATTATTTTATTACAGGATGATCAACTGTTGATGTTATCTGCGATGTCCTTTGCAAAGGACAATGAAGTTGCAAAATGTTCGTTGTCTGTATGATGATAGTTTTACATAGTAACTAAAGATTATAGCTTATTTTACCTTGTCAAAGAAGTCCCTAGACAATAAATAATATTGCATAATATTAAATGTTACACAATATTATTGTTCGCATATGGTTTATATTGTGTAATACTTTAGACAATTTGAGATACTAAGTGACGTTCAATTTAAATGTGCATGATTGTTGCGAAATATTATAAAAGGTCTAGGGACAAGCTAAGTATAAACGTGTCTCACGCCTCTACAAACATAGTCACAGCTAAAGAAGTCTATTTTCATAAAAATACTATGAGTTTTCTTTTAAATTCGTGAAAATATTGTTATACTTTTAAGAAATTAGATTTTGTTTTTTTGGGTCAAATTTTTCAACATAGATACGCAACAAAACGACAACACACGTTATTAAATTCACCTTTACAGCGAACGTGAGATCTTGCTTTGTCTGTTTGAAACTCTAAAATTAAATTTTAACAATAATAAAAGTATTTTAATACGCACCTTCAATCTGTTTGGAGATCTCCCATAACAAGTCGATTTCTTTAGGCGACGCATTACCCTCCACAAATCTGTAACAATAGGATAAGCACAGATCAAAACACGTGTTGTTTTCAACAAACATTTATACAAATATACTTTTTATTTTATAATAAAAAAGAGATTAAGTTTTTGAGGTCGGATTAAAACAATGTTTATTGTTTCGAACGTTTTTTAATCTGGGATTGTTTTAAGCTTCGGTTTTAGAAATGTTTTAAAACAATTGAGTTTTTAAGGCTGTGTAATCCATTTTTTAAGGATTATGTACTTTTTAAGCCATGATAATATTTAATTTTTCAAAGATGATTTTTTACCTTCCTTCTTTTCTATAAAAGAAAATCTATATTAGCACTACATAGGACAAATATCTAAGTGATATTATTATTACTAACCTATAGAAAATTACTACGAGTGTTGTCAATAACACCGATACTTGCCCTCCCTGGAAATTGAACCCAAGAATGATCGGCGCAAAAATTCATTAGGCAATAAAATGGACACCCCATTAAAAAAACCCACTCTTAGTGAATTGCACAAACATTTCAAACGAGAATCGAATCCACGTCACATTAGTAATGACTTCATTACCCACTGCGCCAGTGATGACAAAAGCACTAGTCATTAGTGTTTGAGACTAATATCATTGTGCAATATGCTTTATGTTTTGACCTTGAAAGTTTTTGTAGGTCAAATTGTCTTTACAATTGCATAGTGCATGCACGTGTGAAATTATTTGTAGGTCGAGGTTTTGTACAGGATGATATTAACATACTTGTATGTTGGTACGATTTGATTTAGTATGTGATTATAATTATTTTTATATCTTGATTTTAGTACAGAATTATTTTAGTGTTGTAACAGTATTTTATATCAACTATACTATAATTATTTTTGGTTTGACCAGGTAATTGAACCTGTGACAAAGTGAACCGAGACAATCGGTTCATTGATAATTAACATTGGCGTAACAAAACCCCAAGTGTCATGGACCACTAAAAAAAGTCTGTCTGTAGCAGTTTCGAGGTTAAACCACTAAACCGATTTTCGTAAACAAATATCTCAGATAGTTAAAAGCCAGGATCATGAATACAGGACTACCTTCTTTCTAAATTCGTATTCGATATGACTTGATTTTACCCAAATTACTCACATGCGAGCTGAACTACATGAATAACCCGGTTGACCGTAGGTTATTTAACTCATATTAGGTCGGCGAAAAAGTCTTTTCGCATTATAGTATGTATGAACTTGTAATAAAATATTCTCTACACAAAAAAGGCTCGATATTTGGGTCCCTCACGAGCTCACCGAAAGAAACCTAATGAACCGTGTACTCATTTGTGATTCTTGAAGCCAAAGAGATTTTATTACAAGTTCACACATACTTGCGAAAAGATATTTCCCCGACCTAATATTGTAAACAGCTTTTCACGTAGATACTTAATAAAGTACATAATTATATACCTGTAAATAATCTTGTTCATCCACGACACGCCCTCCCTGCACGGCGTGCACTGTCCGCACGACTCGTGCTTGTAGAACATGATGAGGCGCGCGATGGCCTTCACGATGTCCGTCGACTTGTCCATCACGATGATGGCGGCGGTACCGAACGATGTCTGAGCTGCCACCAGCGCGTCGAAGTCCATTAGCACGGTGGAGCACACGCTGTAATGTGAAGGAATGATTTAGTATTGATACTTGAGGTAGTGAGTAAGGTCTTTTAACCTTTCATATGCCGGACCCGCGCCGCGTCAAAAATGTCCCATCTGCCGCGTCATTTTAATCGCGAGTTGCGTCTATATCGCGCAGATCTACGGTATGATAGTTACAGATGTTACGGCATACGAAGCTTCAAAAATTGGCGCGCAGACCTGAGTTCTGGCATACGAAAGGTTAAGTGGTTATGGGGTAGCCTTTACCCACCAGTATATAAGATAGTAATAAAAATATATTTGGGTATGCAGGGGATGTCTTGGCCCAGCAGTAAGATGGTATAAACTAATAATAATAATTTGGAGTTTACTGTATATCTGTTAGATCTGGTCAACAATTTTAGACGCTTTTATGTATGTAATGAAAAGTTGTGTGGATATGCCTCAAAAGTGAGAACTATGAACATTTCGTGCAGATCTAACATCATTTCTAGTAAGTAATTATTTATACAGGTTATTACAGGTAAATAAATAATGTCAGGTAAAAGGCTACAGCTTAATACTTTTTTGAAGCTATTATTTACAGTATATTCAGCAGTAAGAAAGTGATAATTATATGTCAGAAATTGATATATGTTTTATTTTATAGAACTTTTAACAATAATTGAAAATGTGTATTTTTTTGTTCATGTCAAAATAAATCGAAATCGGTCATTTCTATAAACCTATTTATCTTCATAAATCCATTCAGAAAGGGCCTCATACTTTCAGCTGTCCATTGTCAGATAATCAAATAATAGATACTTAACGAAAGTATAGAAAAAATCACTTATTTCGAAGTTAAGCAGCTTACAATTGTAAATTGTTAAGAAAAGAAAATACACAATAAGATTGGATCAGGTAAAAAGATATTGTCTACCTGTAGGCCAGTTGTTACCTGCAAAGGTTTTCGATTTAAGCATTCTACCTGATTTTTTTTAATCTGTTGCTATGACATTACTTTTTATGACTCATTGAAGGACGAAATAGGGATTATGTAGTTTCAGGATTTTAGAGCGTGTTATTTTTTTATCGTGGCCAATCGTAACGTTTGTGTGAATGTGAATTGAGGTTGGATATCAGGGGAAATAACAACGATAATTTTATAATTAAATCGTTGAAAATCTATTTTAAATAAAGGTTGAACAGATAAATATGTTATTAATGCGTTTTCTGTCATCAAAATCATGACCTAAGGCAACCCCACTATACAATAGTATTTTGTCAATTTGTCATAGTGGTCACTTCCATTTAACTGTGAACTAAGAAAGTAATGCGTACTTTTAATAGTTTTAAATACTTTACTCACTCCTTAGGAATAAGCGGAGTAGAAGAGCCTCCGGGGATAATAGCGAGTAAGTTATCCCATCCGCCGATGACGCCGCCCGCGTGGCGCTCGATCAGCTCCTTTAGCGGGATGCTCATCTCTTCCTCCACGGTGCACGGCGTGTTCACGTGACCGGAGATGTTGAACAACTTAGTACCGGAGTTACGAGGACGCCCGAATGATGCGAACCATGTTCCACCGCGACGACAGATTGTCTGGAAGGAATAGAGTATAATATAAGTGAAGTTTAAAGGAATTTAATTCGTAAAGATGATAGTTTAGTTGTCAATCTCAACTTCTTGTCGTTTAACTAAAGATTCGTTTGTTAGGCTTGCTACACACATATTCCATTCGGCATTAATCGGCCTAGCCGGGCGGCAAAACCGAACATATGTACTTGAACTCGATCGGCCGAACTAGTGAGTCGAGTCGGTTTTGTTGTTTATTAAATATTGCCGTACTCTTAAATACAAGTTTTTGGTAATGGATGCTGTTAAGTTTATATTTCCTCAAAGTGGCGATAGTAAACAAAGATTTATAATTAACAAAATATCCATAATCGAACTGTTATATTTTCATAAAACTAAACAATTTACAAAACAATATGATGTAAAAGTTGCATCTTAATAAGAGAATTCAGTAAATCATAATCAATGTACTAATTAATTTACTTACAGGAGCAACCGCAATAGTCTCCACATTGTTGACGGTAGTTGGGCATCCGAACAGTCCAATATCAGCGGGGAATGGAGGCTTCAGCCTGGGCTTGCCCTGCTTGCCTTCAATAGACTCGATGAGGGCGGTCTCCTCGCCGCAGATGTAGGCGCCGGCGCCGCGGTGCACGAACACGTCGAAGTCGTAGCCTGAACCACACGCGTTCTTGCCGAGAAGACCCGCTTGGTACGCCTGGAAAAGGAGAATGATTTTGTTTGATATTTATAGGCTACTAAGGCTATTATGTTTAATGAATTGGGTAACATCGATTGTGCAAATAAGTCCGAAATAATAAAGGTATCATAATTGTATTGATAGATAAACAGATTGCTAGTTTAACTCAATATTAATAATCTTTGAATGTGGTACAGTTTACATTGTTTTACAAATCTGTTAATGTATGTCATTGAGACTTATGCCGTTTCTGAGGTCAATAGTGTCAAAACTCATATTAAAAAAAACCTATTGAATAGATAAACTACCGCTAAATATACTCAGAAACCGGGGGTTAGTCATTCAATTAGCTATGAACAACTTATGTTGGATGGATTAATCAGCTATTTTAGTAAAGTCACTGCCTACCACTATTGGATCAAGGCATGATTTTATGTACGTAAGTAGTATAGTCACTGCTAGGACTGCAAATGTATAGGGCCAAAGGTCACATAAACTGCTAAAAATTGTATCAAGAAGTAATTCCTGGCACAACATTACCCACCTCAGCAATAGCCACTTGCAAGTTGCTAGCTTCATTATAAAACTCTCCTCTGATGTAGATATACGCAGCCTGAGCGCCAATAGCACGGCCAGCGATCAGGCACCCCTCCACAAGCTTATGTGGGTCGTGTCTCATGATCTCACGGTCCTTGCAAGTGCCCGGCTCTCCCTCGTCGGCATTCACGACGAGGTACTTAGGACGACCGTCTGAAGGCTTGTTCATGAAGGACCACTTCATTCCGGTGGGAAAACCGGCGCCGCCGCGACCACGGAGACCTGATGTCTTGAGCTCATCTGGAAAATGTCGGAAGTTAAACTATTGACTGATAGTTTTTAAATAATTATTATCACTTGCTCTAATGGTGAAGAAAAATATAGTGATGCATTCCTAAAATTTGTTTATTTAAATCTTTTGAGGATATGCACAGTCACCAACCCAACCCAGCTCTTGGTTAGGATGGTGCACTCAAGGTCTAACTATTCCTTCATACATGAGGAGGCAATCCATTACTGTCTCTCTGTGGATTGGAAAAAATTAAATAAAAACAAAATACTGAGGGTAGTTAGGTAACTAGCAAATAGAAAAGTTTTTGTTAAGGCTATGCATTTTACCGTGATTCTATAATGTATTGTGCAGTTTACAAATGTAAACATGTGTAGTTATTTATCATTGCTAGATAAAACCTACTGTTGACTATTATTTATATTACCTACTTGTTAACATAAACTAAAGATTGTTACCTATTTGAGTTTCATACTTATAATATAGGATATATATTTCAGCCATGATTATACAATATTATCTTGTATACAGATGTAATAGAAATCAAAATAATGAGTACCTACACAAAAGTGAAAATGTAATGTAAGAAAACCTTGCACGGCTAAAACTTCTTTACACAGATTTCCATGGTATGCATGGTGGCCAACCAAACCTTGCAGAATACAAAATAACACCATATCACTGAGTGTGCCAATGAGTTCCCTTCCAGTCAAATCTCATTATTAATTGAAGGAAAGTCCTAGCAGTAAAACTTTAATAAAACTGTTAAATTGTTTTATTTATTGTATCACATTATCAGTCTACCCTCTTTGTGAAAAAGTGTTATCTGTGTTTGTAAAAACTATTATTAACTAATGTTAATTCTTTACACTATACCTTACACCATCCCAATTCACAAGTAGGTCAATTACACAACATTCTAACACTCGGTTTAGAAAAAAATATGTTATTAATTGTAAAATATTGATGGTTACAATAATATCGCCATTGTATATAAACTAACACTTATGCATGATGAACAGCTGATTGCCTTATAAATACTAACTAATATGACTATTCACACTTAACAATTATAACTTTATAATAATTTAAGGTTATGTCTGTGAATATATCATTCAAAGTTATTCTTTTAGTTAAGATAATCATATTTAACACATTTAAACCACACACATATTGCATTTGATTTTAAGGTTGTGCAATCTAATGTAACCATGTTTACATTTACCAAACAAACATTCACACAAATTACTGTTCCATTTTGATTTAAAATGATACTTACTGACAATCCAGTCTGTGCCCTTGAGCAAGATCTCCTTGGTCTTGTACCAGTCTCCCCTGGCCATCGCTCCGCGCAACCTCCAATCATGACGACCGTACAGGTTCGTGAAAACCCTGTCAGCGTCGGCCAGAGGCCCATAGTGGCTCTTCGTAGGAGCCTGGGTCTGTTGGAACCTCACCGGCGCATTGTTGATGTTCGCCAGAGGGCCAACAATGCCTAAAACGAGACGTCAAAATTATGTAAGTCGTGCTGCGCACCCATACAATAACAATAACTTCATAACTCCACAGCCCTCTTCACAAATTTCAGCATATTATCGTCACACTATAAAGATGATTTGGAATTGATAAACAGCATAATATGTACCCAAATGTGATTTTGTTCCCTGAATTATCCTCGCCAGCGCACCAGCCATTTTTCTGGAAATGACAGCCAATTGACAATTTTTAAACAAAATTCATTGTCATGTTCAAGATGGTGCTTACCACTTGTATTTAAAAATAAATATTTACGCATTATCAGATTTACTCTATTTTCAATTAGAAATTTATAAAAGTTTATTTCAATTAGACGTAAATTTGAAAATAGTGCTATGACTATGGCCCTGGTAATCATAAAAAAACCATTTTAGTCAGTCCTTATAAGAACTGTCGGCTAGATTTATCCTCAAATGTAGGGAAATGTTAATTAAAGTAGCAACATTATTCTCAAAGTTTCATTTCACACAGAATTATAATTGTCAAGTTTCTAAGAGCAAGTGGTCTGAATTAGTTTTATCTTCACGAAAATTATGACCAAACAGATAATGTTCAGAATAGAAACATATTTTTAATAAACTCAATCCGTAATAACACAACAAATATCATAACATAAATTTTATTTATCAACGAATATGTAGTAACAGCTGACGGATTTGCTGTCAAACGTCATAACAAAACAGTAAATTCAAAGTCCTCAAATTCACGTAATTTTATATTACGTAGCTGAAAAATAACGATATATCAACGTTATACGATTGTTGTGTTTTACGGCTCTTTAAGTTTATTCATTCTATAAAGTTACTGGCTGTTTTTTAATGATGTTATGAAATCAGCACGTACTTCGTAAAAGCAGTTTACACAGCTCACTTGGTATCTTATCTTTAAAAAAATTATAATACCTACATGATTTTGTGACTTTACACCCAATTTGTGAACCATGGCAGCCGTAATTCCAGCAGTGACGAAACTATCAAATCGTATAATAAGAATTCTAGGATGTAATCCGGGGCATATGACATTGCAAGGAACCAACACATATTTGGTTGGTACCGGAAAAAAGTAAGTACACGAAATAATTTATTTACTTATTCTACAGCTGTTTTTGCACATGCAAAACTTTATGAAACAAACTTTTATTTTTACAAAATGTTTTTAAAAGTTTGTCATAATTACCCACCATATACCTAAGGCCTATTTAATGCTCCTTCTAGTTTGTATATAAAGTTTAACTCTCATACATTTTCCAGCCGTATCCTAATAGATGCTGGTGAGAAGGATAAGCCAGAATACCAGCAGTACCTGGCAGATGTAGTGAAATCAGAACAAGTCAATATTGAACATATTATTGTCACTCACTGGCACAATGATCATATAGGCGGAGTTGAAGACTTGTATGGAACTATTACTGGTGAGTAGAATGAAATTATATAGTGGTTTTTAACTTAAATATGGAGTATTATATCAATCCTATTAAATAAGAGCAAGAAAATTACACAAAATATTTGTTCAATAAAAGTTTTTATGCAGTATACATAAGTATTACAATTATTATACATACCTTAAAACTGCCTTAATTACATTGCTAGTGTTATAAAACTCCATTCAATTGTTAACTTTTAATAAATGCTTTTTAATTCGAGAAATACTTTTGTTTTTTAATTTGAAATAACACACAACTCTTATTTCAGACCATGCAAAAGTATGGAAGCACAAAAGGAGTCCGGATGACGATCCAGAAGTCCCTCTAGGCAAGTCTATAGCAATGCAATGGCTAACAGATGGTCAAGAGATCAAAGTAGAGGGCGCCACTATCAAAGTACATCACACTCCAGGCCATACGACTGACCATGTAGTATTGTTTTTATTAGAAGAAGGTATACTGTTCAGTGGTGACTGTATACTGGGAGAAGGTACAGCGGTCTTTGAAGACTTGTACACTTATATGAAGAGCTTGGCCAAAATATTGACGTTGGATCCTAAAGTTATTTATCCGGGACATGGGAATATTGTAAATGTAAGTGAATTAACTGATAAATTTTATTTATAAATGATTAATATAATTATTACTCTTCTTTGGAGACTTGTGTTTAAAAGTATAAATTTTAATGAACTCTTGAATTATGTGCCTACCTCTATGGGATGGAGTGATTATGTGTACAAAATGTATGTATGTACCTTAGTTAGTGGAGTTCTCAGATTGCTGCATACCCTCATTGAAAAAATTGTGTTATTCTATGTTTTTATGTCATTCTTTACTTTACCATTCCTTTAGGTGATGAGACCTATCATATTGCACATTGCACTTAAATTTTCTGCTACTTCCTAGAACTTAGTTACACAACTTTAATTGTTTTAGGACCCTCTCACCAAAATTCAATACTACATATCACACAGAAACCAAAGAGAAGAACAAATACTAAAAGCTTTAAAAATGAATGCTGATAAACAACTGACCGAGATGGATCTAGTCAAGATAATTTATACAGAGACACCGGAACATCTGTGGCCAGCGGCTGCTTATAATGTCAACCATCATTTGTGTAAATTGACCAAAGAGAATAAAGTTAAGAAACTTGAAGTAGACGGTCAAGATAAATGGCAAGTTATATTAGCTAACTGCAATTTGTAATTATTATCGTTAGGTCCAGTTTAACTGCTTCTGGATAGACATCAGATAGCCTTTCATGTAAAATTTTGATAAGACAGCCTGCGACCACGGCAAGTGCAACCTGCGCCGTAACGTCAGGCATTCTAAGGTAAAATGCGTGTTCGCGTTAATTCCCGTATTCTAATCCATACTTCCATACTAATATTATAAATGCAAAAGTAACTCTGTCTGTCTGTCTGTCTGCTACTCAATCACGTCTAAACTACTGAACCAATTTGCATGAAATTTGGTATGGAGATATTTTGATACCCGAGAAAGGACATAGGCTACTTTTTATCCCGGGAAAATGGCGCATTTCCAGGAAAATTCAGAAAATTCAACAAAGTTGCGAAAAATCAATATTATAATGACATTGAATTAACAAAATTCCGTTGTCATGGCAACTGTTTTAATGGCGGATATGCCTTAGCGCGACTTCGTCATACTAAGAGACTTAAATAATTCTGAGAATATTTTTCGTGAAAAAAAAGCATATTTTATATCATCACGCTACGACCAATATGAGCAGAGTAACAGTAGAAGTGTTACAAAAACATGGAAAATTCTGACCCATTCTCTCTTATGTGACGCAAGCGAAGTTGCGCGGGTCAGCTAGTATGCTATATTTCGATTGACGTTTCCAAACGCTCCTTATTTCATGGGACTAACATTGTAAACGGCGAGACGCGGGAATAATAGTGATGATATGTAGGTTTTTATACATTTGGTATCACTTTATTTAGTAGGTAGGTTATCTGATAGTTATTCATAAGCTGCGAAACTTACCCGTAGACATCTTAAATCAATCTTACCTGTATCTTTAACATAACTTCAAAAGAAAAAAGGTATTTGTTTTGTCTTTTCCCTGTTGCCATTTATATAGCACAATATGAGTGAAACTAACAATTTTCTGAGTAAATTAAGTACATATAGATATAGTTTTTATACATTGTTATATAATAAATATATATCTCTTGTTACTGGTGTGGTATTTAATAGTTTAAAAGGCGTTTTCCGAATCATTGGAACTGTGAAAGGGTTTCTACTGTGTCTATTTAATTTTTGGAATTAACAACTATTATTCTGTAATAATACTTTATTATTAAAAGACACAAGTATTGTACTATAAATTATATTAATAACCAATTGTATTATTTAATTCGTAACAATCCAGATGCGAGACAAACCACATGAGAACATGGTTCAATAAAACAAACAATTCATACAAGCTTTGTGTTCAAAGCTTTATTATAATAAGATCTTACGATTTTAACTTAATTTAATTATAAAGTCGTGTTGATAACAACAAGATGAGTGATATACTGACTGCATTGTCGATGTTATTTAAGATGATAACACAAGTTGTTGAAATTAGGAAGAATTTCATTAACCCGAAAACTACTTAAGGACTGCTTAGGCTGTTATCCCACTGGCGTTTATACGAGCGTTGGCGTTCTTCCAACGTTTGCGCAGCGTCAACGTCGCGACGAAGCAATGTTAACGCCGCGACAAAGCAACGTTAACGTCGCGTTTGTTGGCAACAGGTACAATTCTGCTCTTGGTCACCCACTATTTATATTGTAGAACGAAATAACTTATCATATTGCCTTTCTATTATAGAATAAACAATGTGTTTTAAAAATGATTTTCTAACTGAAATAACATCAACAATGCGAGCCGTGTTCGCGTGACATGATTGTTTGGTGCAGTGACGTCACAGCGCTATCGGCGCATGCGCTTCGGCGGCGGCATGACGTCCGAGTCGTCGTGGAAACGGTGATTGTCTATGAAGTCTAGTAGGATCTCCTTTGTTACTGGCTCTTTTATACTCTGGCATACAGCTGTAATAGAAAAAGTCGTGTATTTGTATGTAGGTACAAAAAAAAAAAATATTTTTTTACTTTTACATGGTTTCTCATAATCTTTCTTTATATTTATCTCTTAGTCTTGGAACGAAAACTATACTAATGTCGTTACAAACGTACAAAATACGTCATAATCAAAATAATCATAGGAATGTGACAATGTGTAAGTGACACATTCCTATGATGATCCATTTCCAAAACGACATGACTTAGTTCACACGTTTCAAATGGCCCGAGTATAGTTACACTGCGTATAATCAAATCCCTGCGATGGGAAACGTTGCGGTCACACGGAAACCGTCTGCGTGCACATACGTGTTCACGCAACGCGCAATCTATATCAATTGGTGTAACATTATAAGATTTTTTTTCTCTTTCTCAATTAACATTGTTACTCACATTCAGCAGTCTTAAAACCATTGGGGAAGGATTTGTCGGTACGCTCCCTCATAAACTGCCAGCCTCCGTTTTGATACGTGCACTCGATGATTTTGTTGTCGAGATGTTTCATGTTCTTAGTCACTTTCATCGTCGCGAAGTGCTGTTCTGGCTTACCGACGAACAATTTGCCCACTTTCGTTGGTAATATTCTGAAATAAAAAAGGGTTTTATTAAGTCTGAATTACAACTAAAATTAAATAAAGTAAGAAGTGGTAATCGGCGGTCCTGTATGACAAGATTTATGTAAGAAGAGAATGAAGGAAAGGAAGTTTGTAAGGATCGTACCAAGTGGCGTTCATTGGTCTCAAAAATGTGTTTTTGATATTTCATAAAGACGAGCTGATTTGACTCGTAGTACATAACTCCGCTATATAATAATAAACAATTCTTAGGTCTGAAGGTAGGGAAGAATTGCAGGGCACGGCGAGGGACATAATTGCGCTTCGATCGCCCCATTGGTAGAACGGTCAACCGAAAGTCCTTCGAACTGGTCTACGTTAAGTTTGATTTCTAAAACATCTACTTGTGTTCAGGTTGTTTGGCGAGACCTATATTCGTTTTCTTAGCTCAAAACAAGAGTTAACTTACCCCGGGCCGCTATCTACGACGATTTTTAACCTAAAGTCGACACTGTTCATGTGACTCGGCTTCCATTTCAGAACATCGTCACATTGACCGGGCATATAAGGCTGTAAGAGAATAAATTAATACTTTGATAAAGGATATAATTAAAATTTTAAACGCCATATTAAAGAAATCGCGTATTCTATCAAATTGATTCCGCGTGAGGAACAATATAGACGCCACATTGTCTTCTACGTCATGAATTCAATTTCCAAACCGAACTCAGCAATAATTTACACCTCGTTTTTGTCTGATACGGTGACATAAAAATATATTTATTGTCAGATCAAAGTTTTTCTCTTTCTTATTTTTATAAGATACTCCATAGCTCTTACCTCTTTAGCAGGCTGGAATATAAGTCCGTCGGGCTCGTGCAGCAGTTGTTTGGCGAACTTCTCTCCCAACAGCTGTCGCGCCATCGGTAGCTCCCAGAACTGTTTCAACCTCACGCGGAATGGCTCCAAGTCTTTTAGTATTATACCCGCCTCCATTGCCTTATGTCTGGAGAAAAAATAGTAAAGATTTTAAATTATATACAGATTTAATATAATTTCCATGGTCCATCGTGGTGTAGTAGGGCACGGGACAGACAGGTTTGAAAGGAAAGACGGTAGGCCATTGCCCAGCAGTAGGACATATTAATGGCTTAAAATGCTTGTGCCCATCAGGTAGTTCCTTTGGGTCCGATTGCCACAATTCGGCTTAAACATTGAGACGCGGCATTTTTCTTAAACATTCACATTTACACATAATCGGTTTTGCCGCCCGACTAGGCCGATGTATGCCGAACCGTCTAAGGTTAAAAACAAATGTTTTCTTTTTCTTACCTAGGATTAACAATTTCTTTTTCAATATAGTTGAGTCGTGTCGGATAGAACGCCATCTTGCTGACGTCATTGCCGTCCAGGCTTATGATGTCGTAGCACAAATAACGAGGAATCTTTTCACCATTCAATTCGTCTATCACCATTTCCTGAAAACAAACTTTATAGATAACCTTCTTTATGCCAGCCACACACAATGAACTACCGGTTTCTAGTAGACCGAAATGTAGGGGGCCGTCTTTTGAACCAGAGCATTGAAATTTGAAAAAGTTATATTTAAAACACCATAAACCTCGCAGAACTTGTTAGCTAACATCATAAGCAACATCTTTTGCTCTACGAGTTCTGACATAACCCCTAAAACATGAAAAAAAAATGTTTCTAGTTTTTATTGTACCTGCAGTCATAACATTCGTATGTTTCAGCGTACTTTAGTCAGTACAAGTTGTCTTGACCTACCTCTCGAAAAGTATTATTTAGCTCTGGAAAAGTTTTTAAACATAACTAAACATTTCTAAATAAAATAAACGAACTTACACCATCAAGGAGAGTATTAGTTAAATGTCTGGTGAGTTCATCACGATGTACAAACTTGAGGTTGTGGACTTTAAACACGCAGTTGTCTCTGTCCAACATGTATACTTCGTCTTCACCGTCGATCAGCATCATGAACCTGACAACAACATCAATACAAATCAATACATTGACTGCCTCTGTGGTGCAGTGGTTTAGGTCGCTAAGCCGCAACAGTTGCGTTGGGAGGTCGTGGGTTCGATTCCCACACGGAATAATTATTAGTGTGGTCTACAAATACTTGTTTCGGGTCTTGTTGTACTTTGGGTCCGATGTTGGTATATTTATAAAAGTCCTCGCAACACAAGTGCAATTCTTAATGCAGGAGCTGTCTATTTAAGGGAAAAAAAATCAAGAAAAACAATCAGCCACAAGTTTAAAAAAAAATGTTTGTAACGCTGTAAGGGTTTCGTGCCACCATTCATCATGAGTAATTCTATAGATGGGTGACCGAAAAGTGTCATTTTAACTCGGCAACTAATTAGACTAGACACTAATTAGACTTTGATAACAAAAAACAATAAAATTGAATACATAATTACATACCTAACTCCATCAGCCTTCCACGACACTCTATAAGGTTTCTCATGCAGTTTGAACAAATTAGACCTCTGCATGGACACAGGCTGCGAGCCCGGGAACCCGGTGGTATTCCACCTGCAAAGCTGCTGGGTTTTCTTCTGAACCTCACTGAGCCGCGGCTGCGTGTCAAACGGCTCCACTCCTTGGACCTCAGGCATGAAGATGTCTTTCTTGTGCGTCGTCTCTTTTCTACCTTTGCCTTTCTTTTGACGACTGTAATAGATAGTTGAGGACATAGTTAAACAGTGATTGAATAGGTTTTGTCATATCCATAAATGATTCCAATGAAAAATTACTGAATTTCTGGTACTTAACTCGTGTCATTTTTATTGTTATATTGTTTGCGAGAGAGATAATCTGTTTGGGCATGATAATCCATTGCAAAAACACTAGTCTACCATGTGTATTGTTTAAAGACGCTAAAAACAATAATTTATAATCAACTTACTTTGACGACGACGATGATGAGTTCTGAGAATTACTTGGTGCATCATCATCAACATCATCTTCTTCCTCTGAAAGAGAATATCTCAATAGTATCACATTTTTCATAATAGGCATAAATATAGCGACTTTTCTACTAGTAAGGCTTGCTACATACATAATTCGGTTCGGCATTAATCGGCCTAGCTGGGCGGCATAACCGAATATGTGTAGAAGAACCCGATCGGCACAAGCCAAACAGGTGCAGTAATTACTTCTACCTAGTCTGTTTTGTTGTTCGATAAATATTGCCGAACCAAACCGAATATGTGTATGTATGTGTGTCACATACCATGGCACCAGTCAGGCAAAGGTGGTGCTGGCGGTGTGTCCTCAATATCACCATATCTTCGGCACAACTCTTCTAAATAATCCTGCTTGTAAATGCCTGGAGGTCTACAACAATAGGGACATATATTTTATTATCTACATTCTTTAATACAAACATCGTGACGCAACTCCTAACTTTAAAACAGATTTTCATGATATGCAAAGTCGTCAAACTGCACTTGGCCAGTGTGGACTCCAGGCCTAACCCCTTCATCATTATGGGAGGAGACCCTTGCCCAGCAGTGGGACATTGAGAGACAAATTCACCGTGATTCTTTCGAGCGTATTTCGCGGCGAAATTTCTGTCCACAAGGAGCGTGAGCTTCGCGCGTATTTTAATCTCGGACAAAGCATGTAAACACAATGTATGGGCGCCCAGCATCTTGGTAACACGCAAACGAACTCGGGCAAATAGATCTGCGGCGATTTCGCCCCTTCTAGACAACGTCTTAAGTTACAGATATTCAAATTAACCTATTTTGTTTGATTAACAAGCTGTTTGTTTCCTAAAGAATAAATAAATGTATAGTAAAGTACACTAACCTTATTCTAGCAAACTCAATAATGGCAGCCTCAACACCACAGTCCAACTGTTCCACCATGTATGAGACCAGTAGGAATCCAGTTCTGTTGAAGCCATGAGTGCAATGTACACCAATAGCCTCCAAAGGATTCTGACTGACGAACCTACTCACCAGTTGGATAAATTCTCTGAAAGTCCAAAGTTTTGGTTTTAATATGTATTTACAAATATTATAAACACTGAAATTTGTTAGTGATGTACGTTTATTACTATTCTAAGGACAATTTTTGTAACAAATTCATGTACCTATCATATAGTTTATAAACTCTCATGGCATATAATATAGCATCTTATAACCTTACATTAATTGTGTTGTGGACCAAAGAACCATCACAGAATATGATATAATATATCAAGTGTGCTTTAAAAACAAGATTATATTTACCTAGTCTGTTCCGGAGAAGGTGTTTCTCCATGCCCACGGCAATTCATCTTCTTATACCTGCATCCAGCCTCTTCCACCTCATTTTTGTTATAAAACCTACTTGTGTTCGTTAAATCTACCCATAGACCAAGTTTTATCTAAAAAATAAAGGATTTTTTTTTAATTTTCTCTCTTTTCACAGTAAAAAACAGCTATGTGAAAGTTATCTAAGAAATAGAACTAGCATAAACACTAAATTTCTGTGATAAATGTGAGAACAAATCACAAACTAAAAATAGATTTTTTCAGTTGGAAACCTGGTAATAAGTGCCAAATGTTTTAGGCCTACTTGTTTTTGTGACAATAATAATGTGCTATTGAATATAACATAACCTAAGCTAACGATAAATAGCTGTTTTTTGCATTATAAATAAATTGCCTGCATATTGAAGTTTAACAGCTGATTATGAAAGTATGACTTACTTTGCTGCTTTTTGTGTAAGCCATTAACATGGCTGGCGTAAAACGGTTTTCTTCGGGTACTTGATCATTAAATTGAGTTCCTAAAGGCGTCTTGAAAGCCAGAAACTTATCTGCTACCAGCCCCGTCGCCTTTCGTGGACACCTCAACCATCTATTGGGTATAGGACCCGGATCCCGATGAGACATTGTGATTGAAATAATCAAAACAAAGTTAACGAAAAATAATACCCGAACTCTATTTATAAAACATTGGTACGTATTGTACACGATAAAAAGATTTTTTGCTGAAAAACTAAACAGTATCACCCTTTTTGACAAGTCGACACAGCATCTTCTTGAACTTTAAATGAAGTTTGTAGAATTAGTGATGTGTCCACCAATGCGAATGTACAGTTACCTGATTAATCGATTTTATTTGGTCCAAATTCGATTATAAATATTTTGTAGATAGATACTAGATTACAAAAATAGGAGATATTTTACTTTCTTTACTTATAAATAACAAATAACTTATACAAATTTGCATACAAGTAATTTCATTTATAATTTCCATAATGCGTAATGTCAACAGACTCACTTGCTCTGCGCTATTTCATGTTTTCGGGATAAAGATTCTAGCATTAAATAAAGGTTTTTAACTTTCTACTTTTAATATTGTAATAACTAAATTAGAATCCTAAGCTCCGGCAAAAACATTTGGAGACCAGCTTCAGTCCAAACTTTTTCAAACACTTTATTTAGGAGATAGAAATAGAGAGAGATATTGGCTTGTTTTATTTTCTTATCAAGAGTCAATGAATCGATAAATAAAAAAATATTGATTCACAAATAAATCGATAAAAAAAACTGTCGTTACATCACTATTCGAGCTACAATACAGATTAAACAAAGTAGATAAAAATAATAATAAACCATCTAGATTTATCAAATAATCAGTAGGTACCTAAATATTAGTCCGAGTTTATACAACTAATAAATTTTACTTTAAATTGATTCTGTATAGAAGCATTTTTCCCATAACAATTTAAATAAAATAAAATTATAGTTTCTTATCCACGATATGATTATAATAAAATTCAAAACCAAATAAATTTGGTTTACTAATTATTATAATTTACTAGAACTTACACAAAATTTGTCTATATTTATAAAACAACGAAAGCATCAATTTCGTATTTATTTTCGAAATAGTAATATACACATATCTTTAGAGAGTGTGATTAATTTTTAAGTGTTTCGAACGTAACCAAAACTATTTTTGGCTGTTGACAGAAGTACCTAGCAACTTTACGAAATACAAAACGAACAGTGTTGTTATTTCATTCTTTCATTTGGAAAAATCGCTTAGTTAGAAAGAGCAGTACGATTGAACAAGTTTTATGTGTTGGCCACATTTGAAGTTGGTATTTGCCAAGAGCCTGCCATTTTGTAAGATAGAAGGGAGATAAAAAATAGTTTTATGGTGTTAAAATTTTACAAAAACTCCGTTGCCATTTGTCTTAGGGCCAAAAACAAATGTTTAAATGGACGCATCGTCCATTATAACTCAGGTGTCACGGGATGACGAGCAATTAAACAATTATGGATCCGACAGAGGTAAATCCCAACCGAATTACACCTGTTACCTACTGGCATCAAATTAGAGCGTATAGTGTTACCTCTTCATGAATCGTAAATATTTTCTGATCGTGATCAATGTTAGATTAGCGGATTAGTGAACGGTTCGTACTCCTGGGTTCTGTTTCGCGTGCGTGTGCTTTGAGGTAAACAATTGGATCGTGTGGACGCGATAACATTTACGGCAACCTTGAGAACCTCTCATTCCTTAGGGTCCCACTTGTGATATGCATTAGGGCTCTCGCGCGTGTGTTTATGTGTTGAAGTGTTTTCATGTGCAATGGTTGTTTTTAGGGTCACCCCCTGGCGGCCAGCATAATGAAGGGGATGGTACGCCAGTGTCGGGGACTGCCCCATTGGGGAGCAAGAAGTCGAGCGGGGGCGGTGGATTCTTGCGATCCCTGCTGTGCTGCTGGCGTGGCGGACGCGGCAAGGGCCCGCCCGGCAGCAATGGCGCGAATAGCATCGATGGCAGGGCTTCGCCCCCGCTCTTGGTCATGGCAGAGCATGCGCCCAGACCCTTATTGCCACCAGTGAGACATCAGGATATGCATAAAAAATGTATGGTCATAGATCTTGACGAAACATTAGTCCACAGCTCATTCAAGGTATGTTCATGTTTTGTGATTTCCACTAATAACTTATAAGCATCACATCTTATAATGCTATCAATCTGTATTACTGTCACTGAGAGTAACCTTTTTAGGCATGTAAATAGGTTCATATCTGCAGTGAACTGGAACTATGTATGAGTCAGTTCTCGAAACAAATTAATGTTTAATTTTGGCTGTGGCAGTTTCAACAGTATATGGGCTAAATTCTTAAATAACAATATCCCTTCCTTGTTCTCCGAAAACATTGAACATTTTCAAATTATTCGCTTGACATTGTTTCTTGTTCACATTTAATTAACTGACTCTGATGAGTGTAAATTATAATTTGAATGTTCTACTTTATACTTTTGTATGAAAGCCTTTTAATTTCTCGCAGTTTATTAAAAGTGTGCTTTGTCTCTGTATTAGTGATGATACATTTTTCTGATTAGAAAGAAAGCACCTTCATGATGAATTATCAAGCTTACTACAAACTTAGTTTGTAATTTAAGATGCATAATCACACAAATTACATTATTGGTTGATCCTAGTTTAACATTTGAGATTGTTTGCAACTGTAAATAAAATCTACCGTAAAACGGGGTGAATAGAAACAATTTTCAACTTTGTCCTAAAAATTTGTAGCGAATAACTTGTTATTTTTATTGTCAGGTTGTTTTATATCATGTCCGGCGCCATGAAGAAAGAGTTAAAACCATATTTGTCCAAAAATATGCATAGTTTTACGATATTTCATTAAAAAAATGGTCAATTTCTATTCACCCAGCGATAGGGGTGAATCGAAACGACCAGAGGGGTGAATGGAAGAATTGTGTTTTAAAACGTTTTTTCAGTTAACAATATTGTATCTTTATAGATAAATATACACCTAAAGAGATAAACACTCCAAACAACTCATTAGAAAAGAAATTCCACTTTAAATCCAAAGTTTTGAAAAAAATGTATGGACCATTAAGGCATTCGAGGACGGTTGACTTTGAAGCAATTTTTTGGGTATAAATATCAATTTAAACATTTAAACAATTATGACACCGCAGAGAAGTAATATCGACGTGTAATCATTTCAAATTTGAACAAAATTCTTAAACGAGGAGTACTCAAACATTGGGCTTAAAAACTTTCCTGATTTTTTTTCTATTCACCCCGCGAATTCTATTCACCCCGTTTTACGGTATTTTAAGAAAAGGTGCTGTTCACAATGTGTTGTTTACGGGGAGTAGGTTAATGGTTGCTCTGTAATTACCCAAAATTTATGGGAGAATGACCATATATTTTGATGGGAACTGATTTAGTAGCTCACCCGAAAGTTATGGTATAGAAACTATTTTTTCCCAAATGATGAGGAAAAAACAATACATATTTATGTTTTGCAGTGACACACTTCTATGTGTATCTAGGGATATAATTTATCTCTATCTTTTCCTTATAATGTTTTGACATAAGTAAAAACATGAAAACACTGTCTTCATAATATCATTGTTGAATACATCCTCTTGGCTGTGAATCCTATCCATGACTTACATGACTCATCTAACTAGTTTAAGCAGTTAGACAATACAGCAATTATGTTTATTATGTGATTAAATTCCGAGCTCAAATGCTTTACTCTTTTTATAACTCCAATTATAGCTAAAGATTCTATGTATACTTCTCAGAAAAACTCGCGTTAAAGAATGCTATGTACTTTTCTATTTCTAGTGTGCATTAAAATTAACATTTTTCTAAGAAAAATATTTTGTGTCGAGCCAGTATTGTCTGTCATATTTGGTGAAATGGTCTATTCTTTTTTTTGTTCTGGTAACAATTGTTTCTGTTGGACCCTTTCACTTAACTACATTTTCCTTTCTCTTTTGCGCCATAAAACTGACCCTTTTTTACATTTACGACACAATTATTGTGTTTGTAAAGGAAAAAAGTAAAGAGTGAAAGTTTTTTTTCTCATTATTCTATTGTTTACTTTAAAAAGAAGGAAATTCAAATGTGTAATATGAAGTACTGTAAATGCTTATTAAACAATCATAATAATAATTTTGCAGTGTTTGTTATCTAGTAAACAGGAAGTTAAATTATTTTTGCCACAGTTATATATAAAACTTATTAATTTGCTTTTATCAGTACAAAGTTATGGTTAAATATTATTTGGTCACAAAATCAGACCATATGGAAAAATACATTTTTTTAATGAATCTATAGTAAAATAATTGCGAGCCAAAATTCGCAAGAGACTGCCATACTGTTGTAAAGACCCTCCTTTGTGTTGTTATAGTAAAATGTTATTAAGATCTTATTAGAGTGAAAGTTTGCACCAAAATCGTCTAAAGTTTTGTTTGGTGGTGACAAACGTTCATAAATAATCGTAAAAACCGGTTACTCGACCCACATTTTACTGTTAAATTAATACAATATGGATGGTTAATTATTTGCTTCGATTCCGTAACTAATATTTTTAATCAATTTATTATAATTAATCACTTGCTTAACTCAATTATTTTATTTCCCGCCATAATGATTTTAGTGGCGATACTTTCATCTCTTCACAAGTGGGTGGCGGTAGACCGTTAAAAGACAATTCCTAGATTAATTTTAATAAGTGTAATGCTGGGGCTACATTAGCGGGCTATGGCGAATATTCGTGTTAACGCGATGAATGTGGCCGGGTTCATCGTGTCATCGCGTAGTATTCGGGCGAAGACGATGTAGTATCGAGGAGCTGTCGGTAAACTGGCGCGAATCAAAGGGATTTGTCGCGCCAATATTCGCTTAGGTGGCTACATCTACGTCAATTCAGTGTCGTCCAGACTTTGAAGCGAGACGGACGTGCATTTAATTTTTTTCCTCCATTCATTCATTCACTATTTCCTCCATTTTTAATTTACCGCTCACGTCTCCGCACAACAAACTGAACAGCACAAGGCACGATGCATCGCGTCAACTCGACACGAATCTTCGCCCGCCTTAATGTAGACAAGAACATCGCCCATACCCGAACACGATGTTTTTGTCGCGCCAACACCATACGAATCTTCGCTCGCTAATGTAGCCCCAGCATAATCGCCAAAACTTAAGATATTATGTCATGCCAGAAGATAAAAAATTGTAACAAAACCTTCATAAAACGTAACTACTGAAATCTGTGGCAGTATGTCATTCTCGTGTCCACGAAACTCAGGTGCTAACTCAACCTAAACAAACGTTTAATGTATCACCCAAACCTGCCTCTTCTAATATATCAACAATGAACGGAACAAAAAGTGCATTGTTAATAAATTTAGATGACATTGGTTTGTTTTCGATCCCCTATCGTTATTTCGGTAACCATATCATATTGATATAATTATTTTATCGTATTATTATCAAGTTTTTCGTTGCCGACATTGCAGATAATGCACGATATCGGGACTAATTCATTCATATCTTGTGCTATCTGGTGATAACCTTGGGGGAGTTGCATAGGATTATTGTATCTTAATATTGTTATGATTTTAACATTTTTTTGTACGAAAGATTGTTTGTAATATGCACAGATTGGCTAGTATGCTGGCTCGTGTCAAAATCGTATACAATGCTCCTTGTTTTTCATAAAGCTAGTAGAGTTGTAGAGGTAGTGTTGTTTGGTTTCTGTCTATTCTCACTCTGCAACAGACATTTCCATATATTTTGTATATAAATACTTTGTCCTTTTAGTTGGCTTGAGCTCGTTTCCATCTTCATCCATTTACTCATTCTCGGTTTTTCTTATATCACTATTACTAAGCATTGTGTGTAGGTTTATGTAAGTGGCCCATGTTTTTATCATGTGATACCTCTGTTCTGTTTGCACAGCGTTAATAAAATGCACATACAAGAATGGCAAACAGTCTGTACTAACGTATTCTATGCGTCAAGTAAATATTATGTATATTACTATTTATATCATCAACAATAAAACTTACGCAACGAACTATTATCAGTAAACACAATGATAATGTAAGAGACGGAAGTTGCTAACATACTTACTTGCCCGTATTATGGAATTCTATAACAATTCGACATAATTACACTTATCGTCAAATGGCAATTAGCATATCTCGCATTTAAGTACATTATGCACACTAAACGTATTAAAAATATATTTTATAGTGCTGTAAAAGTAACCGGCTATAAAGCAGATTTGGCGTGTTAAAGTTAACTGGCAACAGCAATCACAGATTCGTGACGGGAGCAACTACATTAGCTACCAATAAGGTCGCGTGATACCGCTTTAGTATGAAACTGCAATCAAAACGGAATTTCCATATCTGCGACACCTGACGACTCTTCAAGACATATTTTATGATCTCATAATCTCACCAAGGGCGCTAGTTCGTACTTGCGCCTACGACACGCTCCTAGTTTGCATAATAACCTTCATGAAATTGTTCACACGTTTTCTTTGCCGTAAAGCTTATTTAATAATTTGTCATGTCATGTAATTGTGTATTGTGACACGTATTTTGACTTCTCATAAAAAAACTATGACGCTAATATCAGTCATCGGTTTAATGGATTACGTAGTAAACTCATACTCACTTTCCCGACTCAATTTCAATGCAACGAAATCGGCTCTAGTTGCTAAAAGCAGAATGTATTCCTGCATCGATTATACGTTGATGATGAGTTGAGGACCTCGTTAGGTTACCTTGATAAATCAACTAAGAATATTATAAGGTGTCAAAATTTGGTGACTCATATCGATTCTAATCCGTGCCCTTGCCGTTTGAGGCGCTCTCAAGCATATCACCTTGCTATACCATATTAGAAGCACTTTATGAGTGCCTTTAATCTGTCAGCATTGTTACAATCGACTACAGGTTGCACAGGAAGTACACTCGTACTGTTAAGTATCGATCAATTATATCTGTAATCGAACGATTAATGACTTGTCATATCCGTTTGCCAAATAAATTTGAATGTTAAAAGGAAACATCGTTACAATGCAGTATCGGCGCTGCTATTGTGTTTATTCTAATAATGTAAACATAGCCCTTTCTACGAGACTTGGTTTCTTGATGTATGTTTTATACTTGTAACACATCGACACGTTCCATTCCCGACGTCATTGTTCGACGTTAACATGTTTAGTTGATGTTACTAACAAAATGACACAAAGTGCGTAAATCTGACCACAATGACAGCCACAAGGCATGTTTACAACTTACAATACTGCGCCCGTCGAAATACTTGTACGCATGTGCACTTGATGAGGTGCGTCAGCGTCACTTATGAGGTCACGAGGTGGGATAAACCTTACCACTCAATTATACCAAATTAAATGAATTAATTACTAAGAACTAACAATGCCGTGTTGTACATCGCGTAAGGTAAATTTCAGTTTCATTAGATCTCTGTCCTACAAAGCCTTTAGGGAAAAAGTTAGAATTAATTAGTCCTGTAACTTTGGCATTCCCTTCACGTGGAGAGATCTAGAGTAATGAAACAGGTAAATGTTTCTGCTTTGACAGGGACAGCTTCTTAAGATTATAAACAACTGAAAACCACCAATGTTTTGTCCCGAACATAATTTGTCAGTAATGTTTACCACGCGAGTTTTGATCCACATTTGTCCGGTTTGTTCCCGTTCCAAAAGACTTGCTCTTTTTAACATTTCAGTTTGGTAACTAGAGCGTGTAGCCGCCCAAGGGCTCGCGACGAAACGGGAAAACTGTCAGATTAATATTATAAAACATTACTGAGATAATGTGAAAGTCTCGTTGCCATTTCACTTTTGAACGTGATTAAATTTGAATCTTTGCCAATATCAGGTGCGCGATAAAAAGCGGTCATCATTACAGATTGATTGTAACATTAAGGCGAAATGCCTGCAGTGTGGTTACGACAATGTTATTAGATTATTGAGAACGCGTTTTATCAAAGTGCCGATATTTTGTAATCGATTGATGTGGAGCAGTTTAGCGCTAAACGGACGTAGAATTAATGTTTATGAAATAATGTTATTATAACATCGTTGTTGTAACCATTCAGCCTTTGATAGTCTATTTGCAATACTAATTTCATTCTACTCTTTCCGCGTACAGTCGTCGGGTTGCTTTTCTTTGACAGTTCGTCAATGCTATTAAAGTGGGGTTACATCAAACTCGATTGTTTAGCGTACAGTGAACTTAATGATTGAATAGTCTTTATGTCTATTGTCCTTGTGGTGTTTCCATTAGCCTCGATTTTGTCTGTTCAATCACATTAACTACTCACTCATTTCCTTTCAGATTTTGATTACAACGAATGGCTAAACATTATATAGACATATACACAATAAGTATTATTAACTAATCAAGTTGTCATCAACGCATTTAGAATGACCTTTTAGTATAAAACAATAAAATACTGAGTGAATGAAAATAATATGCAAGTGTGCCATTGCCGTGCATTAATATTATGCCTTAAAGCTCAATAATCGTTAATGAAGGTGTAGGGTCGGACAAAACATATTTGGTGTCGGAAATAATGTGTGTAATGGTCGTGAATACACCGTGGGTTCATCACAATAGTTCAATAGGTCGGGTTCGACTTCCGACCGTGCCACCCACGCCCTAATCCCATTGTTGCTTGTTCGTTCATACATCGATCGCATCAAACTTGTTAGTATAACATGTTTAGTTTGCAGTAGTTTGATTACTTATTATTTTTAACAAACACACTTTCTGCAATTTACTGGAGAATGTGTCATTTATTCATACCTCCTCAGCAGACATGCTCGAGACAATATGCGCGAAGAAAAAGTACTCATCACACCCAAAACACATAAAACCACTTTTTGTTTCGTACAAGACTGCGAAAATCAAACTCGATGCACGCGGTATATTGTTAATTAGAGGGACGACCATTCTTCGTGAGCCCAAAACCTGATATCAAACAAAAACCATAAGATTGTATAATAAAGGGTGGACCGACCGAGGATCTTAAGATGACTGCATGATCGAAACGTATACCAAACAAAAGTTATTATGAACTAAACATTATTTTTTTTTTGCTGGTTGTTTTGTCGGATCGGTAAATGACACTTGAAGGTAGCACTAAGGTTATTTAGGAATTATAAGTCATTAGATAATTTGCCGTACTTAAAAAAGTAGTAGCCCCGTGTCCGGGAGAGGGTTGACAAAAATTCGGCAATGTCTGTTTTTATAGAGCTGTACCATGATTCTCTACCACTATCGACTAACGACAACCGGCTAGCTATCGAAAAATGTTGATTGTAAATCCTTTCAGCGCCTCTAGAGGGCGTCGTGGAAACTATTTTTGCAGTACATGTTAATTGTCAAACATTCGATACTCGAAAATACCGACTGTACAGAATCTTGTTCCTGTTACCAATAGCGAATATTTATGTCAAAGCCCTTTAGGCGGCTTACATAATATTGAAACCAATTTCACCACCAAGCATTCCGAAAAGGTATAAAAGAACCCGACAGTTTTACAAGTCTAATAATAAAAGTTAGTTTTTAAAAATATATCATTTCAATGTTGCTCGCAGTCAGTACTTGTGAAGCCTTTGAAATGTATGCGCGCCACTAAAAATACTTCCCTGCGACAGGCTCACTTACCTGTGCTACGCCACAAACGAGTTTGACGCCATTATATTAGATTTAGGTACCATTTTAATATTATGAACCCTTATTCAAATTTGTAATCAGTGAATACATGTAATCGGTAATACTTTGATTGCTTTTGAGCCTTGCTTTGAATTTTGTGATGTCTTATTTATATTATTCTATATTGTACGGATTATTTTGTCTTTACGAAGCGATTCAAGTATGTAGAGATCTTAGTTAAAGGTCTCCATGGGAACAAGACGTGTGTGGTGGTCATGGTTTATATCAAACGCATGCAAGAACATTCTTAGTCAGCACATACTTGGTATCGAATTTCGATAGCCGATTGGCAACTGCAATGAATCTGTTATACTGTCTTGGTCGGTTAAATTCAATCTCACACAGCAGCATAATTTATGGTAATTTTGGGCTTGGTTTGCAGTTATTTAGGTTGTTTCCTGTTTTTACGTAGGATGCGCTTATCTGACTATTCATCCGACTGCAAGATTAAAGATATTTTTTGACGCAAAACATTTTATTAATTTATCACCGTCAATTTGGGGCGGATCCTGTCTAAATATTTTTTCACCTCCTGTACGCTTTTCGGCGGCCAAATTGTGTTTTTCTTCTATCTATGTTTTAGTATTTTGCTTGTCTAACAGTATCGTTTTCCGATCCACTTATTTCTTCTCGTCTATGGTCGAATAATTTAACGTAATGAGTCTCGACTTTGGTATCTCCACGTCGATAACACGAAAAATTCCTTTTCCATCCGCCAACCATTCAAACCATCCAAGAAACGCCCTTTTACTATACTCTATATTTATCAATGTATCGAATTATATTTTCTCGTAGTGAAATGATTAGTCTATTTATAAACGCACCCCACGTAGGGTATGTGCGCTGAACTTTGACACCTACGTAAATAGATTTGATTGGTACGATTCACACGCCGACCGATAGTTTTGTAACTGCGTATGCTAAAACTGTTTTTATTAAGACTAACAGCAAAATGTACGCCACTCTAAGTTCAGCGCCGCTTTCAAAAATATAATTACATGTGCGATTAATTTATTTCGGAGGCGGGGCAGACAATTTCGTAGTCAATGTTGCATCAATAAATTTTCTATAAAGTGCAAGTGTCCCCAATACGGCCGACTCACAAATTATACACAAGGAATTGGCCGTTTGTGAACTTGATATAACGACCGTTTCACATCTTTGAAGAGAGAGAAGGTAGGCAATTATAGACATCGAATTTGATTTAGAAGACTAAAACCTCTGGTGCAAAGTTTCGTCATTACTTAGTTTTTTATTGTAATATGGAACAATATTTAAATGTTATTTACATATTGCACACGAGAAACGATGACCCGTATTAAAGATAAACATAAACGCATACTTATGATGCAATATTACACGCCTTCAGATCTACGTACGGCATCATTGGTAAAGCAAGCAAAAATATAATCATGCATACATTTAGTTTGTCCGCTGTAGATTAGTGTGCGCGTGACGCGAACGTCGACGTGGTATAGAAAATGAGGTGACCGACACCCTTCACTTCCGATCCCTAATGGAGCACTCGCTATTACGCACACTTGCTTAGAAAACGCAAAAACACGAACCGTTCTTTAGAAATGCAATCTTGATGGTTTAAAATAAAAGGTGCGTTCGGTATTTCAATGTGGAAATGGATTATTATGGCAGTGTCGCTTGACTTAGCTTGAGGTTTCTCTGTCCATACATCCGGCCCTTCATATTACTTGACTAGGCGCCATGTATATTCATCTTCTGTTTATTTAGATATAGTGTTCCGCCGACAAATAAGGCTCTTATTATAAGACATGCGTACGTGATAGTTCATTTGTCCATTCTGAAGAAAAGCCGTCTGTTTTCTGAGCAAAAGCATGTTACCCTAATCTAATAACAAATAACCTACTTAATGGAATTCGGGAACACTTACTCTCCACCCACCATCTCTTTTCAAGGAAAATACACTTATATTGAGTAATTACGTCTTAATGGTGTCGTTATTTCGTATAAAATGGCTCACTTTAAAGCAATTTGGGCAAGGTATCTAGTTATAATATGGCTAATTGGAGACAAAATTCAAAATGTTACTACGCTCTTTCGCAATTTAAGCTCTATATAGTCCACTGGCTATCGAATACTGAATCGTGACGAAATAATCTCATTAATATGTCAAGCAACACGTAATCATTGGTGCCCTAATCTCTGGGCTTAAAAGAGCAACTTTTGTCGTGAGGTCCTGCAAGGCCGAATACTTGTCGACTGACAACGGTTTTATAAAGCAAATGTCGTATTGTTAGCAGTTTGCTGTATAGTTTGTGTACCATATGTTAGTGAGCATTGTAAGTTCGCATTTGGTTAACTTGTGTCAAGGTTGGAGCCTTGGTTTTGTTTGGACACACAATCGGGATTCAATTCTCATCTACATTGTACGATTTCAATGTGTACTTAAAAGTTCCTTGATGTGTTTGCTCTTGAAATATTATTGGTTTGTTTGCTCTGATCGTTTTGATAATTTTAAAGAATGGTCTTTAAAAATTTGACCGACCGAAGAATTATCAATGACATTAAAATATAAACTGAAGTATTTACGACAGTTTAAATAATCATGTTTTACCCAGTACTCGTACATAACAAAAATACTCTACAAATTGATTACATGCGTGAATCACAAGTTGTATGAATGAAAGAAGACTAGTACTTGTAAATATGACATGACAAGTGTAGGCGGATCAGTGGCATTCTAAAACGCTACCCAATATTGTCTTCAATTAAAAACTATATATAACAAGTAAATAAACAATTATAAAGCTAAAAATAAACAGCACTTTAAAGCCGGCTTAATTAATTGGATTTTCCCTCTGAAAAGACTACTTAATTAATTTTCCTGTAAAAAGTAGGCCATGCCCGCGCATGCAATCAGCATTTAGCCAACGTAGCCCAACTATATATCCATGATAATATGCTACGAACATTTAATGTACAGATTCTGAAATATGACATCACAAAATTGATCGTAAATTTACCAGTTTCGGTTTACAACAGTAGTCGAACAAGCTTCCTGTGTTTACGTATACCGTTAATACCGTACAGATCTAATATGAATACTGACCCGTCTTGAATGGACAAGTAACTGTGAATAATGGAAAGTTATTAAATTGTGTCGGCATAGGAACTAGCGTCGGTACGATATGGTCAGGTACAATAGCACTTGACAGACATAACTGAATGCAAATGACACGTAATACATTTTATTTTAGAAACCTATTTGTTTTTTAAACTTTCGCGGCTTGAGCACGTACTAAGAGTAAAAAAATCACACGTACAAAAATATTTTCTATTATCTGTAAAAGTTATCGACGAGCTTTACTTTTATTGGCAACGGGAAGCACTTAGTACTGCATATTTAACGTCGTAACTGGTCGTTTAAGGTAGTATTCATACTCATAAATCACGGGATACATTTTCTTAAAATGGTCTCTTTCTGATACATAACGACCATTTGCGAGTGAGACCAAGATTTTAGCCGTCTGCCCAATCTTATCAAAACCAAATGCCATTGGGTCGACTTATGTGTATTTCCTGTTTTGGTAGTATATGGTTATGACTACATTTTGTTGTTCCTCTATCTCTAAGTAATTGCTTCTTAGGAATTGTTCAGGGAATGTAGTAGAATCCAAAACAGCCACGAATCCAATTAGATCTATCCATTCAAAACTATCTCAGCCTGAACGCGGTTATTCATTAAAAAAGAGCTCTTTGTTTCAACGCAACATTGAACAGTCGCGACGATAATTTATCTCAAGTTATGTGTTACGAGAAGGCAGCAATATTACGTGCTTGGAGGAACATAATTTAGATTTATAGGAGTCTGAGATCACCGTCGTGGCGGGCGAGGTGATTACGCTAGTCCTCGGCTAGTATTGATAGCTTGGCCTCCGGTAACGTAGTAGATCATGTTATGGACTTATTTATCAGACCGGCTGTCCTTGGCGTCACGTGAGAATTTGTGTTTGTAAATAGGTTTTCGTGATTCAACTTCTTTCTTCGTAGTACGTGATAGATGATTCTTTTCCGTTGCTGTTTTCGTACGTAAATTGGAGAAATAAATGGAGTACAACTATATTGCGTGAGCGTTAATCACAGGCGATATTTCTAGCCTGCTTCGTGGAGTCTAAGTTTATTAACGTAAAAATACTACATTTTTATAGTAATGAAAGGATCAATTTATTGTGGGTACCTGTTTATGTCTAGTTTCACATCGAGATTACTATCAGCAGGTAGAATGATAAACAGTATAAATAAATACATAATCTTAGATGATTTATATGGTGTTTGTTTGCATAAAAACGGAGATTGGTACAAACCTTTGTTTTGCTGTTATTTTACTTGGAACACTAAGCATTACACTAGCTAAAGATTCTTATCACTCGTCATGTTAAAAAGCAAGATCGTATAAAAAAGCCCCTAACGAACCAGAACTGTTTCGAAACAATTACTTTTATTTTTTCCATCCTTGAGAGCTTTCTTGTAGCAATATAAATAAAGCGAAGTTGCCTCGTGTCACGCAAATACATATCTGCGCGACCTCTACGCCTTACTACGTATTAGGTTTATGCTAATTATCAATTATTACGGTATACATATATTTTCATTGTAAATGTTTGTTGTGGTATTTAGTACTTTTAGTAATGAGTTATAGCGTGTTTTCCATTGTATTTTGACGCGTCACTCTCCCCTATATTCGCCCCTCACCGTCCCTGCACCATTCTACCCCAAAAATATTATTATGGTACTTTGTTTGTTGGTTTTAATATCACAGGTAGCTATTAATTACAATTACTTAAACAGGTGTTTTCTTTATTAGTATGTGACAAGTGGGTTAAATTACCCGTGGTCACGTTTATGTTCCGTGGAAATATTTAAAGATTATACTGTGCTAGTTATGTTCGTGATTAAACATTTAGCGTGGAGTGCCTGGTTTATTGTTCCAATAGCATATAGCACACTATTATGTATTTGTTGATGGATGACACGATACATGTGCCTATTAGAACAATACGTATATTAAATTAATGCGCATCGGGAATTATTGTTTTCCATATCCAGCCGGTTTTAATTACCAGGTACTTCATTGTATCTCTGATCATCGTGATAAACAATTTTCCTCATTTTTCTACTTTGTTAAAGAATAATATTTGTTGAACAGCCTTATTAAATTCGTAAAGACACTTGACATTTTCCTTAAGGCAATAGGAATTCGTGGACGAAAGAAATACAAGCTTTTATATTAGGTCGGTAGTATGATTGTGTAACGAGGTCGTAACATTTACTTTCATTTTTAAAGATCCCTTTGTGTGTTATTTTATCAGATGAAACGAAAGTACCATTCTTTCACGCATCGGCAGAACCATGTTACTAAGACAGTTACCAAAATCGGTTTCGTTTGAAATTCGAGATGGAGCGGCGAAACGATGAACGAAATCGTTTCCCATTACCATATCGAGATTAAGCTGCTTATGTTACGTTTTAGATGGCAGGCTTTTAGGCGGCGATTTGCAATACGTATATAATATGTATGAGAAATGTTATTACTTAATAATGTAACAACGACAAACTGAATTGCAAATGACTGCAAAGGAATTTGGTACAAATACGATTCGTTTCTCGCATGAAGAAATCGCAATATCAAATTTTGGAGTTTGGAAATGTTGTTACTAGCGAACAAAAGCGTTGTTTGTTCGTGTTTCAAGGATAATAAAACTTTGTACTGTTTCACAAGTAGTTGTTATTATTGTAGCTTACCATTACTAGAAAGTTTCTGGTAGTTCGCTGAAATGAGGTCGGTCCTGTGGGTTGGCGATAACGATCGTACTTTTTCTGTTATCGTTGTATCGAAAATGTTCCGCTAGCCGACTGTGATTATAGACAGTAGTTTATTTTGTATACTAATTATAATATTGATACAAGTGCTTCGAATTAGGTATGAATTGATTTCGACGAAACAGATAGTTGTTAAAACATTTGCAACTGCATTTGTAAACGTGTTGTCGTGTGATGTCGGTATAAATCTTCCAGCCATTTCCCGCAGGTGTCGTGCCACTGTGATATTCTATTTCTTGTTCTTATCTAATATTTATAAATAGGAACACCCATAACTTTTCTACGACGACATTATGTCTTGTTTTGGGGATCTGTAATATTTTATTCTAGCTACAAACTAAAAGGCAAAGAGCATTTTTTTATGGTTTGTAGAATCTGGAATATAGCCTACTTGCGTAGTTTGAACCTTGATTTACTGTCACGAAAAGCACTGATTCTACGACTATCGTCTCTTTTTAGGCGTTATAAAATTAAGGTAGTACATAGAGGGTACAATTATGTGCTTTACTTTTACTGCAAGAAATTTGCACACATCTTCATCTATGCCAACCTCACCCTGATTATATGGATAAGGAATTTATTCATCGATTCCTTTATCAGACTATAATAACCTACGTTTAATATAAATAAAAAAAAGACAGCCCAATTCTGTCATACCGGTGGGCAAGGTTCTCTTCCCGGAATGAGGGAGTGGCTTGGCCCTGAGCGCACCACTTGCATCTCTTTGCAAACTGTTTTAAGGAACTTCCAAGCAGGCTTCAAACTACTAATATGATCAAATCAGTCTTATCAGCCTTCATAATTAATATACTGATATTTATTTCCAGCCGATAAACAACGCGGACTTCGTGGTCCCGGTGGAGATCGACGGCGCGGTGCACCAGGTGTACGTGCTGAAGCGGCCGCACGTGGACGAGTTCCTGCGGCGGTGCGGCGAGCTCTACGAGTGCGTGCTCTTCACCGCCTCGCTGGCTAAGTACGCGGACCCTGTTGCTGATCTACTTGACAGGTACGTACTATGATTTATAATATAAAATACGTAATGCTACCCAGAAATGATGACGAGACACCACCAGAGAGGTACGAGGGAGCTAGGCTGTGCGCGAATTGAACCTTTATAGGATTTCTGTTCTTCCATATACTTTAATAGTTTAAATTACTTTATAATTGATTTTTGTACCAAGGATTACATCACATTAAAATTTCAGTAGAAAGCATTTAGTTTTAACCACACATGCTTTGCAACTTTACAAGTCGATCCAAGAGTTATGCTCCTGTCTGTCTTAGAGCGAGGTTAAATGAATATTTAAGTACATATTCGGATTCCAAGTACCCTATCCTTATAAATGTGAAATATGGGGAGGTTTACATGTTTCTATTACTTACTTCTCCAAACAGGTGAACGTATTTTGTAGTACTTATACTTAAAATATAATGTTGTAATTGCAGATGGGGCGTGTTCCGGGCGCGGTTGTTCCGCGACAGCTGCGTGTTCCACCGCGGCAACTACGTGAAAGACCTCAACAGCCTCGGCCGGGACTTGCGGCGCGTCGTCATCGTCGACAACTCGCCCGCCTCTTATATATTCCATCCGGATAACGCTGTGAGTATCACACTATCTAAGAAACTTCATTGATTTTGGTTTAGATATAAAATAAACTTATGTGAACGAATTATGTCCATTTAGAAAGGCCTTTACATGGGTAAAGGCTTTTTTAAGGCCGATTAAACGTTAAGTAATTTTGATCAACTTGTAAGTTGTAACTCAAAAATCAACAGAAATCTCGTAAAATCTTCCGTGGATTTTGAAAATACATAAGCTGCCAAAAATAAATTTCGACTCCATAACAATGGCTACCCTCTCCAATATAAAAGGCGAATGTCCATTTATTTCTATTCTCAAACATAAAACATACATTTAATCGTATACCCGCCGAATAGAAACTCCAATCTCACTAATTCGGCATCTCAGTAGCCATCTACGATAATTAACCAACATTGTCTCAACACTGTCTTGGTCAACATACTAGGCCAATAGGTCAATACCCTTGCCTGGGACGACATACGTGCGACCGAGATAGTAATCGCGTTGTCTACGAGTTGTCATGTAGCGACAATCATTATCATGATGTGCTTGAACAAATAGATTATAATATTAAAAATGTCTATTCTGCAGTTGTCTTTATCTGTTTATGATAATAAACAGTGATATTTAAATTTGCGTATTGAAACTTAATACATATTTAAGTAATCTTTAAGATCTTAACGCTTTGTTTATTTGGACCGGTGCAAGTCCTACTCTAGGTTTCTGAGGTACATTTGGCGGTAGTTTATCTATTCATTAGCGTCTAAGCTCATATAAATATGACAGTTTGAATAGATAAACCACAGCTAAATGTGTCTCAGAAACCGGGCATTAGTCAATTATAAATTGTCAATTGTAAATATGATAACCGTTTAAGAATATTTTGGGTAACTTTGACATTAACCCCCTTCACCCAATAGAATTCATATCTTGATAATAAAAACAGTGATCTGAGAATTGTTTGAATTTATATGTTTTATATTATTACTGAGTACTATTATTAGTTTCTGATGCCACAATATCAGCATATATAAACGTCAAGCGTGATGCAATAATGGCAGTTGGATAATTAATAATTATACTGATATCTTATTATCGATATTATTACTCATCGCTAATATGCTATCTACAAAACAGTTATTCCATAAACCCTTGCAACTTCGGGTAAAATAGAGTTAAACTGTTAAAGAGAAAGTGCTAGCCTACAATTACCTTAGGTCTAACAGAGTTATACAATAGTTCAGAAATCAGTGTAGCTTTTGGATTACGAAGTTTCATTTTTAAGGAAAAAACATCTTATAGCAACCAGTGTTTTAATTTAGATGGAAATATGAATGTATAACACTTTATGCGTATACGAATACGTGCGTATACGCATAGATTGTAATAATAAAATAACAAAATGCAATCTTATGTAACATTCCGTCGACGTTTATTATTTCTTAGTCACTAGCTTTTTCGAATAATTTATTTTTCAAAAACAAAAACATCTTAGCTATCCCTGAGCGGAAAGATCTCGCTATCTTATCACATCCAAGGCAATGCCGAGGTTGACGGTCGTTCTGTCCATTGTCTAGTTATCAACAAGTATTTCTACACTTATCTATAGGAACGTTTGGAAATGCTTTCATTCTAGTACTTGAGTAATTGTTCGTAATCTACTACTGTCGTCAGTGTTGATACTGTTGAAGCTAGATAATATAATGTGTTTGTTGTCTTTGTCTCACATATTATTTGTTGTCCTCTGTCACGACTTCAAGGAAAATTCAATAGAAATATTGATGACTAGCTGACCCGCGCAACTTCGCTTGCGTAACCTAAGAGAATGGGTCAAAATTTTCCCCGTTTTTGTAACATTTTTCGTTGCTACTCCGCTCCTAATGATTGTAGCGTGATGTTATATAGCCTATAGCCTTCCTCGATAAATGGGCTATCTAACACTGAAAGAATTTTTCAAATCGGACCAGTAGTTCCTGAGATTAGCGCGTTCAAACAAACAAACAAACAAACAAACAAACAAACTCTTCAGCTTTATAATATTAGTATAGATTAATGTACTTTTTTGTGGTCGTTTTCTAAGACGTATTACTTTTGGAATGCGTCATATCTTCTGGTTTATAGACTTTGATGGAGACTATCTAGTTATTTTATATCGTCACAGTAAACTGTTTGATTTTTGGGTCTTTGTGCCGTATTCTTGTATCAGATGTTTATTTTATTTTTAATATTATAATTGTTATAATGTAATGTTATCATTGCAGGTACCTGTCGCGTCATGGTTCGACGACATGACAGATTCAGAACTTTTGGACTTGATACCGTTTTTCGAGAAACTAAGCAAGGTGGACAGTGTGTACACAGTGTTGCGCAACTCGAACCATCCGTACAACCCGACACAGAACTCGCCGGCCACATAGCCGGAGTGGGTCTGGGACGCGAGGGGCGCGGGGCCCGGCGCCTGGGCGGACGGGCCCGACGCCTGGTCGGACGGGCCCGACTCGTGGTCGGACGGGCCCGGCGCGTGGTCGGACGGGCCCGAGGCGGGCGCGGCCGGGCCCCTGCGGCTCCGCACCGAGCCGCCGACGAACCCGATAGCGACCTTCCTCGAGACACTCATCAAGAAAGGAGCGAACTTCGTCTTAAGTGCCAATTTTGCCTTCTGGATAGTAAGGACATTATTTATACCTATTTTACATTTTAGGTATTTCTTAGTGCGTAAGTGGTCTGTATGATGGATTTGTGATGATATTTGTTTTTTATTTAACTTTTCCCACTGGTGAGCTTGCAACAAAAGTGTTCGTATATATTTCGACGTAATTATTCTATCGATATATTTTCCGGCTAACTAACGTGATCTAACGTGTACTTTTAAAATGCAATTATCGTTCATCAAATTTCATTTTCATGGAGATTCGACAACTTTATATCGTGCTTGGGATCAAATACAGATAAGTTAGGATATTTTTACCTGTGTGGGTTGCTGTCAAACATGTATCGCTCGTTTCTGGACTATATTATCAGGAATGATAGAGGATCGATATATTCAACTCGTCGCATCGTTATGATTTGCCTTCAACATTGACTACGTATATGAATGTTTAACTGTAAATTTATAGACTTGTAACATAATCACGAATTCTAAAATTCGACTGGTGTATGCATTAGTCCAGCACTAGTGGAATGTGTAAATATTTTTATATAAGAGAGTAATGATGATCGCCGCTTGAATCATGGTTAGAATTAATATGAATAATGTACATACATTTATATATAAATAACATTCGAGCTGTAAGAGATTCGGTCGAGATGGTGGCAGAACAATAGCACTTAAGGTGAATTGAGTCGCACTCATCTGTGACTCGTATTACATTCGTGTTCTTGATATTCTTGAAACGCTATCTTCCTAGATTGTCGCTCACCGCGCGACCTATTTATTCAATAAAAAAAATATTATTTTATATAAAAAAATACATTTTATATCTAATTTGTAAGTGAATAAACTTAATTATTTATTATAATTATATTAATTTGTGATTGTACGGATATAATGCGAGTTAAAGTGGACGGTCAATTATTAAGAAGTGGTGTAATACGGGTCACTTTAAGGTTTGTGCACATTAGAGAGATCGTGTATTGTATTACCCCACATATTCATTGTAACATATATACTTTAGTGTGTACATACCTTTGTGTTTAATGGTAAACCGTAAACTTCCCCCCTAAGTAGATATTTGCATTGGTGACAATAAGAAGTCAATCGCGTCAGTGTCATATGAGTGTTTTTTTTTAATATTAATTAATATACTTTTAATTGTATGTTGAACACGGGTGAACGTAGTAACAGATCAACTTGGCATCTAAACATATTATTTATACTATTTCTGCTCATGTAGAATAATATAATATCGTACTTTAAATACAAAATGTTGGGATTCGTTTTCGTCGTTATTCCTGCTGTTTTGTGAAGTTGTATTGTTCACGTAAGGTACTTGTTTAGCTGCATATTATGAATTAACTCTCTATAACATGTATATTAAATAACAAGAAATATATTATAAAATTATATTAATACTAAATTCGTCGTTTTTACATGTTTTAAACCCTTCACTTTTCTATGCGAGCAGAAATCAATGGAAGCTTGAACATATTATAATTAAATTCATCATCTCAGTATTAAACTAGCTTTGTAGTATTTGATGCCATTTTTTACAAAGAACTTAAATGAATATATCTCTATGAATTTTTAAACGAAATATTTTTTATGATGGCAATATTTTTCTATTGTAAATTATTGGGTGTCAAGTATGAACATCATAAAGGTGCCGACTACACGCGGAGACAGCGATTATTCAATCAGATCAAATAAAAGCCAAATTATTCATGAATTAGTCGTAATAATGTAATATTACTTTTTCAAATATTATAGTGGACTTACGATTATTGTATAAAATGTTTTACTTTTGTTGTAATGCATTTATTTAGCATAAACCTAGAATGCCATGCGTTGGTGTAAGCTCAATGTTTCCGTCTATGTATCATTGTATCGTGAACAATATTGTCGCATATCTTCGCCGCAAGTGGAGTCGGGGCCGCAACTAAATTCGAAATTATCTCTCTTACGTAAGAATTGATTAAATTAGGTAATACGAAATGGTGCTTTCAGTATTAGTTGATTAAGCAGCTCGAAATTTGACTGTTAAGAAAACTACGCACATTCGGCATATACGATTGGTATACAAAATTAACACGGCATACTGAGAAAAAATAATAATTGGCGGGAAAATTGCAGATAAAAAATAAAAACTCCTTGGCTCATCCACGCCATGTATTTATTGTTTTAATTGCTTAGCAAGAAAAAAGGTTTTATTGTTTTTTGTACTATCTTTTGATGTCGAACTTATTATTGTTTTGTGGGAGCTTGTAAATAAGATTTTTATTAACTTAAAACTGATTGAAATTGATTTTTTTTAATGTCAGTGTAGATGATCACTTTCTCTTAATGTACGCGTTAGTTTGTTATTTAGTGACTACAGAGGTGTAACGCCCTTTATACATATATTTTAGGTATATGTACGCTTAATACTAGATGTATCCTTGTTATAGACACACACAGCTTGTAATACATTCGGAACAGAGGCCATATAAGTTAGACAATTATAGTCCTCCGAAGCCAAACTGTTAGCCCTCGAGAAATACAACTGTTATTGAAACTGGCGCACATTGTACACGTATAAAGTATATTAATTTATGTTTTACAAACAATAGAAGAATGTCAGAGAGATAATCATTGCGTGGGAATTTACTTAAGCTATCTATTGCGTTGTAATTATCGTTGAGTTGTTTCCTGCAAACGTACCTACTTAGTAGTATTTTCATTACACATTTTTATCCATTCTTATGATTGCCTAATGTCGACAACGAATTGTTGAACATAGATATTGTTGACAACAAAGACAGTAGAACAAAATAGAAGAGTTATATGAACACAATGTGCGCCCGTTTCTAAATGATATAGATTAATAATGTACTTCCAAGCCGCCGTGAACAACTTCTTATTGGATTTAGTGAAGCACGTACATTGTTATATACTGTGTAAGCGTCTTTATACACCTCATACGTTTGCTGATTGATATCTGAGATTTGAGTAACTTTATTGTACTGTTTTTTATTTTCGAGACATACAACTTACAAACTTCTAAGAACTTTGGTCTTCAGCAAATGCCGTAAATCTAAAGCATTATAGACTGTTTTGTTAATAATTCGGATGATTTCATTTCATCTCTTATTTGTGGCCAAAAGTCTACAAAAGTATAGTTACGTATACGTGTACGCGTTACCCGACACGGATCTCTTATGTACGTATTTAGTAAACGTACGCACGTATATCCATTCATATAAACCAACAAGTAGAAGTTACATCTATAATTCTGTACATTATGTTACGGAGTCATGTGGTGAGATTAAATATAGATAGTGTATTAAGACGTGTTACACACTTCACTCATTCACTGTTCACACATCACCCATAGACCCACTGTAGACAGCATTTATTTGTAAGCATTAACATAGACGTAGGATGTTATAGTAATATATACGTTGATTTCTATAGACGTAAGCATTCTGTTGTTTTTTCAATGACGAGTTTTCTTATAAATGTGTATTTAGCTTGATAGGAAACACCACCCTGTGACCATGTAATTTAAACAAATCATTATTATCAATTTATTGTATTTTTTTTATCGTCCAACAAAGTTATTTAGGAGAATAATTGTTAACGTTTATTTAAAAAATGCATGCAATAAAATTCGATTGATATTTTGCTATTAATATCGTATTTTGTATTAATGGGTATAAACTAATTAAAAATATATACTTTATGTCTAACATTATAGCGAGATTTGGTATCGTTGTTGTATCATTAATTTGGTTTTTTATTGTAATTTAACATTGGTGTATAAGGACTTGAAAATGGAAATGAATATGCAATAATTTGTTTTATTTTAACTTTCTGAATGAGCTTATTTGTTGAATCGTTTGAGAATTGTTTCTATCGCGGTGCTTATACGAGTATTTGATGTCAATGAGATTTTGCTAGATGCGAGTGGTTATGTGATCAGTAGAAAGTGATGTAAGAGATGAATATTTAAAGATGGCAACGAGTTAAATCTGTGAAAGAAACTGATTAGCGAGAGTTGATAATTTTGTATTAGAATACTTTCGCTGTATGCAAATTGATCAAACTAGAGGTGATACGTAGAGTTAACATCAAGTGATTGGGATTAACATTATTGTAGTAATTTTCCTTCTCTCATTTTGTCAACTCTCGCTGGATAGGTAAAACAAATCGAGCAATTTGAGTCGCAAAATTAAATGCAATAATGACATCATTGAATGATGAAACAGACGAACCAACTAGCCACTCAAACTTCCACTCTATCAGCTTATAAACAAAGTACAAAATACCATAGCATGGTCATTTAAACTTTGCGAACAAAATGTATGGAGTAATACGATTCTTAATATTAAGGTTGTGCTTTATGCTGTACCACATATCTTTTGTATTCGAGTCGATGTTAATCGGTTATGAATTCTTGCCTCTAGGATAAAGAAATGAATACTCTCGATTTTTTATACAACAATAGCTACCCATCGATGTCACTGCCTTTGAGATATTGCCCCAAAATTATAAACCGGTTATGAGCGGTAAATATATATCAAATATAAATATATGACTACTTAATTTCATTGTGATATAAGTGTTGAAGCTATTGTATATATTTACGGTTTTATACGCGTGATATTTTTATTCGGCATGACTGCATAGGTCAGTTGTTAGGGCCATAGTTTCCTTGTTAAGTCTTCCCTTATCCAGTAGCGTTTTAGCCCTCGATTAGGTACCTTTACAATTGACAAGCAAATATTTTGTTATTTTCGCTCTCAGATGAAACAATAGATATGCATAGTGATCAGAGGTTGTAAACGCGCCGTCTTTGCTTTTAAAGTATGTTTAGGAAAGTCCTGCTGATTAAAAATTCTCGCGTGTAAATAGTACTAGCAATTACCGCTCCTAACCGATACAAATATGTACAGAAAAATTTAAATTATATCAAATATTTTCAATATGCTATCGATGTAATATTCAGCTTATAAATAAACAGTAACAGTGCAATATTCTTTCTTTCAAAAATTAACGTGTTTATTAATGTATTTTGAAATTAAAAGCTTTATTGTATTAAGGTTCAATTTTACTTAACAATGAATTTTAACAATAACTAGCAGTTGGCATATTGTAGATATATTGTACAGCATCATTACGACTCGACATATAGAAATACAAGCGTTTCTTGTTCGGTGTTGTGTATTTTTATATTGTTGCGTCCCAGTCGGTATTATGAACATTTTGTACCTATCAGAGTGTAGGCACGTGAGAGGACTATAATTATATTTATGTAATAATAGCCATGAAAATAAATAGGGGGAGACACGAGAGTAGCTAGGTAACATTTACCTGAGACGAAATTTATATAATGGTGTACATTTTTGATATGACGTTGTACAAAAGAGACATTTGGTATGTTATTTTATAGGAATGAAATAAATAGCCTTAATAAATAATGTGAGCTTTTTATTTTGTGCCCCTTACCTTTCATGTTTCAGTGTATAACGAACCAGCGCGAACTGCAATCTAAATTGTATCACACAATTTTCAACTGTCCTGTTTTGGAATCATAACAAGGAGCGTTCTTTGGTCTCTGCCTACCCTACTACTGCATGTATGTATGTTTTAGAAATAAGACATCTGTGGTGTTCCTAAGTAATTTGGTTTGTGCATTATTTTTTAAATGAAAGCCAATAGTTTTTACTGCGAATTTTATTAAATGTTAAATATATATTTTTTTGAATATTTAAACACACACTTCACATAGGACAAAGATATAAATATAGTAATTAACATATTATTATGTAACATTAATGATATGGTACTTATCAATTGCATTCATTCAACAATTGATTAACTTTTAACAATTCATTTTCCGGATTTCGTAATTTTATGGGCAAAACAACTCGCTTAAAACAAAACAATTTGAAATTAACTAAATGTTGTGCAAATAAGATTTGTATGACACAATCACTAAATATAAAAACAATAGCAACTTAATTTTAAGTAAAAAAATAACAATTTGATCGTTTCTATAACAATTCTCATTTGTACTACCAGACCTTTGGATTATTGCTTAACTTGGCTATCCTAAATAACAAATTAAACCCAATAAACGCTGAACAAGTTTCAGTCGTGACTCTTTCTTTACTACTTATACGCTCAAGACAGAAAGAGCAACAATTAAAGTGAGATCTACCAATTTCAAGCATCTTTAGAGAAACTGTGGAAAACTGATCAGCACTCCTAGCGGATTCTAAAGGAACTATTTTCTTTTCAGTATTTTTTAATGCAACCCGAGTTAAGGAAATCGCGCTACTGTTCAGCGTCTATTGGAAGAAAGGGAAAATCATAAAATCGTATAAAATAGGGCAAGTTTCTATCACGCAGATGAAAAGAGGATTAAAGAAAAAATAGAACCAAATTATTTTCCACAATAAATAATAATTCAGTAGAAACTACAAATTCGCTACTTATACTAAAGCTAAAAGCATACATATTAAAATTTTGGCACGCAACAAAAAGTCTTGGACTATAATACGATTAAATAAAATATTTAATACTATAAATTAAATACTTTAGGATTAAAAATGAATCCTACAGTTATATCTAGGAGTATTTATGGGTGCCATACTAAAATAGTCTTAAGGTGGGGTGTAAAGTTTGCTACACACATATTCGTGTAGGCATTAATCTGCTTAGAAGGGCGGCAAAACCGAATATATACCGATCGGCACAAGCCAAGCAAGTGAGTCGAGTCGGTTTTGCTGTTCGATGAATATTGGCAAATCGAGTACGTGTGTAGCAAGCCTATGATAACAATATTGGTGGAATGTATTATACAATAATTATGAAGCTAATGCAAAATATTGTAACAATAACAAAATACACATTTGATAATTTTATTAAGTTTTGAATGAATGTTCTACATTTTTTATATTAAGTCTTTTATTGTTTCGTGGGCAAGTGTAGTGCATTTATGGACACACCGTTTTAACATTAAATGATTGCAGTCCATTTACTGATACTTGAATAAAAAATGATTTTAAAAATAAGCTTTACGTTTTCGGTCTGCAATATATGGAGACCAAGATTAGGAAACAAATGTCCCATAATACAGGGGCCGAAACAAATTCCAAGGTCGAAAATACTGATTTTACTGACCAAAAATTCAAAAATACTGACCATTTCAAAACCGTTTTTCGGGTGAATAACAAAAAATACAGTCAAACTGAGAGGTCAAAATCCTTTCTTGAAGTCGGTCAAAAAGCTTATTTTCGGTTATTGGCCTCCCCCATCCCAATAGTCAACCAGCACCGCCTTTTTATTGTGTTAATAAGCTTTTTCTATTGTTATTTCTTTAGTAATTGTTATTGTATTACGATGCGCTCATAGCCAGTTGTGCTCACCGGTCGGTAAACGATCTCCGGGTTAAGCAACCGTTAGCACAGTCATTCTATAGATGGGTGACCGCATAGTGGTATTGGAACTGAGCGTCTTCGTGCTCGGAGGGCACGTAAAAAGTCGGTCCCGGATGTTGTCGATTAGGATAAGAGTCATTAAGCCATGTCAAAGGACTTTCAGTCGGCTTGAACAACTTTGACACTAGGTTGACCACTAACCATACAAAAGATGCATAGATAGATTGTATTACAAGTGAGTCATGCGCATTCATGCAAAATTGACATACTCCAATAAACTCCAGAAACGCTAATAAACTTCACTAAACTTCAATAAACTCCAATCAACACCAAAAACTCTAATAAACTTCCCGTGTTACGAATTTTCAATCAGGTCTTACGAATTTTCGATCTAGACACGTGTCCTGACGCGAGTTTAGAAGTTTTTACCCATCCAAAAGAAAAGTGCGCAACGCCGCTAAAGAATTTTCACTTCAAAAATCCTGATTTCAATAATATAGAAAACTAGCTTTTACCCGCGACTTCGTCCGCCACCTGAATTTTCCCATGGGAATGCGTCATTTTCCCGGGGAACAAAAGTAGCCTATGTCCTTTCTCAGGTATCAAAATATCTCTATACCAAATTTCATGCATATTTGCTATTGGTTCAGTAGTTTAGGCGTGATTGAGTAGCAGACAGACAGACAGAGTTACTTTCGCATTTAATAATAAATGCGAAAGTAACTCTGTCTGTAGTATGGATTTAAATTTGCTATTCTATTGAAGTCATGTGATGCTTCAATATATACGTAGATCATCTACATAATATAGAGCATCCAAAGCAGCCCTCTGATATCATCACTGGGCAAATCAAGAATGTAAGATTGGCCAACAGCAGAGGAAAACCAAAAAAAAAATTGAATTCGGAAAAATACCGACAATACTGACCGATTTTCGAAAATACTGACTTTTACTGACCATGTCCGAAAATACTGACTTTTACTGACTTTACTGACCAGTTTCGGCCCCTGCATAATATGACGTACCTATATCAAGCGACGTCATGCGATTTCTTTTCTTATAATATTATTATCTGATAAAATCGTGCGTCTTAATCGTACGAAGTTTAGAAACATCTCAAGACGTTTGTTCCCCAATTCATTCCTGGCTTAATAATTGTCAAATATCGTCCCATCCATGATGATTTATTTAGCATTTCCCGGACACTGAAAAATCGGCGTATCCCTAAATGCACTTTCAAACAAAAACATTGTCCAGCTGCATTAATTTGGGACTTCCTAGTACTAATCGATTGATATCGCTCGAGACTGTTTCACAAAGGACGGGTTCGTTATGACAATCTACTCAATACTGACGATAGATGTCGCCACTCACGAACTACGAACACTACAAGAATCTAACCTTATATTGCTTATTCAAAACTTTTGATGTGTTACAATTGACTATTGTTCTTTTTTTAATAAGAAAACAGTGACTTAAGTAAATGGCAATACTTTATGTTTAAAATTGTTACTTAGTGATATGGCAATACTTTTATTTTTTCAGTGTTACCATATAACTCATCATATTTACCCTTTTTATGCTTGTAACTAAAAAAAGTGACCAATTATTATGCTATTTTTAACGTCACTATTTTCTCATTTTCATTTTGTTGTCGTTTTCAAAACAAAACTAAACAAATTACTAAATACATTTTGTCTACAATTTACATTAAACTCCATTGACTGGTTTCCGAACATCTTCAAGTATTTGTACCTTTCATTTCTAACCGTTTCTCTAATACACATGTAACAATATTATATAACAATAAGAACTTTATAACAATTTTTCAAAGACGTATACCAGCTCAAAATGTATTTGAATTACTAGGAAATGTATTTAAAATCTACCAAGTCTTTAAAAATGGTGGAGTATGTATTATTCTATTTCTTAAACCCTATTAAAAACTGTCTTCTATGAAATCACTATTATTTAATAAACACACATTATAAGACTGGTTTTTATGAAATTATATTTTCATTTATTCTAATATACACATGATTGGTTATGGTACTTTTCGTATTGCTTTTAAAATAAGGAATCGTCTATTAATCACGTGACGCTAGAAACAAGAGGGTTTGGAAAGAAAAGTGGGTGGGTTTTAAAGGTTATTATAAACATCTCTTGATTAACGGACGATCCCTGTAGCCTAATTAAGAAACGTGAAATAAGCTCGAAGACGTTATTCCATATTTTGTCTCTTTCAATCAAGTATGAAACTACTTATCAATGAGAAAGACAAAACAAACTAACAACTCCGAGATTACTCCACATTTGTAAGGCTTTCTTTCCTTCTACGCTGAATCGGTCGCGTGCACTGTCGGTTGCGTATTACATAGAAAAATCTACCGCGCACGTCAGCTGTGCAGTGTCACAACAACATCGTGTATACGCCACTGATATCAGCGTAGGAAGAAATCAAGCCTAAAGCCTTTCGAACACAAGGCTACGCAAATACCCGATACTCAGCAACTTTAGTCCTCAAGCGACTAGCGCCATACAAATCTAGTTTTAGGACGAATGTCGGCGACGCGTTCTCTCTTACACCCTCTCATTAACGAACCTTGAATGTATTTATATGGCGGTAGTTGCTTGAAAACCAAAATCGTGAAATATCGAAGATTTTCGATAGGCTTTAGGCTTACTTTCTTGACGCTGACGTCAGTGTCGTACGTAGAAGCGTTTATACACGATATTGTTGTGATACTGCACTGCTGGCGTGCGCTAAAGGTAATGTTTTTTTTTGTCCAGTATACGTCTTTGTATCCCCTACTTCTAACGGAACATCTAGGCTGACCTTACATAGCAAATTATTGCGGAAGCTACAACTAAACGTTACAAGTTACAACGCACCATACGTATTGCGAGATCATTATTATTAGTATATTATTATATACTTATTATTGTGTACATTACGAGTTCATCGACATCTTCTCTTGTAGGATTTGGAAGTAACATGCCTGGAACAGATAAAGACACCAGTAAGTTTGATAGTCAATAAATAAGTAATTTTTATACAAAAATATGATCGACATGTTAGGAAAGATTCAAATAAATATTAGCTGCAACATACTAAATTGATATTGGTATTTTGTTATAATTTAGGCCGTTAAAATGACGTTCGTGAGCGCATTAATGTCTAATTGATCGACCGCAAGAAATTTCTAAAAATATACTTCAATAGAATTTGACTCTTACGCCATTGTCATTATCACAAAACAGCGTGTTAAATAAAATTTACTAATACTATTAAATCTTAAATCTATATTAAAAATCAACAAATCAATACAATCAATTTAAATCTTAATACTCATACAAATAAGAGCGCTAATTACCTTAAGCGTAGTGAACATGAGTCCTAGCTCGCCGTGCTGCATGCCGGGCTCCAGGAAGTCTTCGATGAAGTGTATCTCGGAGCCGAGCTGCAGGATGCGAGCGCGGACCACCACGAAGTGGAACACTGGGAACAGCTCGTCCATACTCCAAAGGTAGTTTTGACCTGGTGATTAACAAAGGTTTAATAGGACTGTCCTCCTGGACATATTCGGCGTGTACTGGGCGTGGTTTAAAAGGCCAGAGTGTTCAGCAAACTTCACTATTTCATTCCTCTGATAAGAAGGAGGATATATTGACGCGACCAAATTTATTCAGTAGTTAGTTAATAATATATTTTTGTCAAAAAATATATTATTAAATGCACAATTTTAGTGATTTCCTGTAATTTTTTTACGGTGTCGCAAATTCAATCGATTGGTAAACACAATTAAAGCGAACCATTAAAGATAAATAAAGTAGAAAGGTCACCGAAACTTGTTTGAAGAATAAAACTTTCAACCTACAAAGGGGTTACAACAAAAATCAACATAGTAGTTATTTTCCCATACCTAATTCCTGTTGCACAGCTGTAGTCATCTTCTGGAAGGTGCTCCTGATGACGAGGAGTTTCTCAATGGGAGAGAAGGTGGTCTTGAGCTGCTGCAGCGTCTCCACAGCTTCTTGGAACAGCTGCTCTTTGAGTGGAGATGTTGGAGACAGCTGGTTCGCTGGACACGTGTAGCCTACCCAGAATTTTCTGGAAATGAGAGGGAAGTAGTGGTATAGTAAGTATTGAATATAAAAGATTTATATAGTGGTGATATAATGAAGAAATAATTTGTTAATTATTGAATGACAAAGAAGGAAGTAGATTTTGTGTTATAAGTTAGCGGCTGTCGAACGACTAGTGTGACCTTTGCCAGAAAGTCAAGAAAAAACGAGGTTAATATCCTTGTTTGCGTTTAACTCTGTATTTATCAATTATAAGTTGTAATGTGTTTAAAAAAAGTAAGGGATCCAATCGTTAATCACACATAAAACAAACACAAACTTCGATAACATAGCAAAAGCTCGAAATCAAAATAAATCGACCCCAGATTGCTTTTACAAGTTTTTATCTCATTCCATGTTGTAAGCTTTTCAAGTAATCTAGTTACTTACTGGTCAATTCCCAAGAACGCCATGAGCGTGAGGTCAGGCTGTCTGTTCCACTTGAGCAGTCGTCTCCAGTACAAGTCGTCTTCTCTTTTGTTGTGTAGCGCGTACAGCACGAACAGTGCGGGGTGTACGCGTGGTAGTAGAGTCGGCTGGAGGAGGGACGCTGCGGAGACTACCTCGCTGGAAAGAAAGAAAAATGATAATGGAAAATAAAAAATGCAAAACTAAGAAATCTTGTATACTTCAAGCGAGCGACAATGTTGGGCTGAGTGGTGTGTGAGCCCACTAAATGATCATAAGAAGCTTGATGACAGACCCTAGACCTAAAAAAAATTCTTTCACTCTTTTAAACACGGAAAATATACGTACGATGACACGAAGAATTTTCCAGGCGACATTTTTGCCTCTCGACTAGACTCTAAATTAGAGTATAGATCAAAATAATTGAAACCTATGATGACTGAGTACCCTACTTCTATTCTAACAGATTTTTATCTACAAATCTTGAGAGAGGCCCCTATTTCGATCTAAATATAAACTAAACCGAACTTACCCATCAATAGGATTGCTCTCCTCAATTTCTCCATCAGCCAAAGACAGTACAGCATCAGCGCCCTCCGGCGGCAGCGCGGGGAACAGTAGCCGGACGACCTGGTACAGCCTCGAGGTGATACTCTTGAGTTCTTTGACCGCATGGCTCAGAAGTAACGGATGTACTCTGACCCCGCCGTATGTCGTGTTGAAAGCATTCGTTACGCCTAATACTAGCTGGCCTAGAGGATGGTGGGTTGATTCACAGGCCTGTGGAAGAAGATGAAGGGTTAAGTGTGTGTTTTGGATTTAGCTAAGAAATATGATGAATCCCACCCATGGTCAGATTAGCTTAGAGCTTTAGAAGCGACTCAAAATTCAAAATTATATGTATCAGAAAATCTGTTTAACAATGTGTGCAATTACATATAAGCATCTATTGAATGATGATGAGTTTGGTCACTCAATTATTTCTTACTTTTTTGTAACTAAAAGTAAACTATATGGTACTTTTCGGTATGAGATCTGTACTTAGTGGATAGAGCTACCATACTTACATTATACAAATACTGTTTCAATTCCGAATAATTTTCCAAATTCAACAATTTCTGTCCAAACTGAGGTATGACTTCTAAACAATCAACAGACTTCTCCAAATCACTGCCTTTTCTTTTAACACTCATTTTATTTCTCTCTTTATGTGAACAAGATATTGCAACGGCAACATTTTGCCAGATTTTAACGTTGTCTATGGTGTTGCCAGATGGTCCGTTGGCAAAATGATTGCCAGTCGGTGTGAGAATGGACTCTGATACTCCAAGGCATTGGAAGCATTGTCGGAAGAGGGCGTTCCATTTTTGATTTGGGGCTACGCTTAGTTTACCGAAGGAGCTGAAAAAAATTAAAATAGATTAGCTATTAGATTTTTCTGAAATATGTATTTTTAAGTACTTAACTAATGTTATAAGTGCCACATATCTTACTTTCGGGGTATTTTAAATAAATATTGCTATAAAATTTATTTTATCAAACCTTTTACTCATGCATAAAGCTAGGAATAGACCAAATAACGCTACGAAATTCCAATATATGGCTCATTAAAACCATTGTTATACAAAAATAGACTTTATGTAACACTCACTTAGGTTTAGAATTAGTTGGCAGCACCGGATTTGACACGTTCAAATGCATCGTCGCATTAGATATCTTGACGCCTTCAGTCCACGCGCCGCTCAAGGAACCTTCGATCTTATCCCCACTGGAGAAGGTCAGTATTCCCTTGCCGGAGAACACGCCGGCTGAACGGAACTCCCCCTCATAGTGGGTACCGTCTTCAAATACCATTACCCCGTGACCCTGGAACATAAGATGAGATTTCAAATCAGTGTTATACGGAATAGGTATGACTTTATTGTTTGCGTTTGGAATCAAGGTATATGAAGGTTGCTAACGCCCGGATTCTGAGGTACATTTAACGGTAGTTTATCTATTCAATAGCGTCTAAGCTCATATAAATATGATAGTTTGAATAAATAAAGTACAGCTAAATGTGTCTCAGAAACCGGGCATTAGTCAATCTTTTTTTTTTTTTTTAAAGACAACTCCCGCACTAAGAATTGCTCGTGTGTCGCGGGGACTTTTACAAACATACAAACAACGGACACAAAGCACAACCACATCGAAACAATTATTTGTGGATCGCACAAATAATTGTCCCGCGTGGGAATCGAACCCACGACCTCCCGACACAGTGGTATCGGCGTGGCGGCCTAAACCACTGCGCCACGGAGACAATAAAAAAAGACAATCAAAATATAATGACCGTTTAAAAATATTTTTGGTAACTTTGACATTAACCCCCTTCACCCGATCGAATTCATATCTTGACAATAAAAAAACTCATACAAAAAAAACGCTATTGAATAGATAAACTTCTATGGTTATAATTTTTGTTTCATTGCAACTTGCGCAATATATCAAACCGTGCCTGATATTACATCATTTGAATGAAACCACAAATATATTTATTTTCTTGGTAATAATGTAACTTTGAATAGATACCGGTCTTTACGATGACTATGAGAAAAGTATCTCTGTTATTTTTAAAACTACTGTATTTGGGAAAAAACCACAATGTAATACTGACCGTCAAAACATCTTGCATAAACAGTCCTTCATAATAAATCCCATCTAACGTCACTATTAACCCACACCCATGCTTCTTATTATCGCTCCAGTTGCCCAGATACTTCTCCCCTTTTCCTATATCGTCCATTACCCCATAACCTTGTTTCACACCGTTATTCCACTCCCCAGTGTAAATGGTTGCTGATGAAGAGGTAAAGTCCCCTTGCTTCTTGATGCCATGGCCGTGGGGCTGGCCGTCCTTGAAGTAACCTTCGTAAATATCCCCTACCGTGTATTTCATGACCCCGTATCCATTTTGCAGGTTGTCTTTCCATTGGCCTTCGTATACTCCTGAAATCAAACGTACATATGTTTTATACAAAATAAAATGTTAAATAAAAAAGCAAGCTTTCGTCTCCTTAATATAGTGTAAGGTTGAAAAATTGTAAACCTGTGTTTTGGCGGAATATTTAATTGAATAATGTTTCCACACCATGCCTATCTTTACCGGGATTTCCCCCTGTTGCGTAAAAACCTTGTATAATGTATAGGTATTGTTTTGCGGTAGTACAAAGCCACTGTCCGCGTCACATGACAGCGGAAAAGCAGAAGAGCAGGATAAATACTACTTCTATTTATAAAGAAAGTTAATTATATATTTATTGGGGCTCTGTGAATTCCCTATAAGAGGTCTACGAAGAATGAACAAGTGCCATTAAACACAGTATGAAATACGAACTTCGTACATGAAAAGAGTAAAAGAAAATAAGATAAATACATTCTGCGTAAACGAAATAGGGTTTAAATCGTTTCTATTCCGTTTTCGTATCGTCTTCTGTCTCAACTTCAGGACAGGGAAATATTGGAATAATAATGGACACGCGAAAAATAAAGTAAAAATATACCTAGAGGCCCTAGAGGGAAGCCCTGATCATAAAAAACTGTAGGTCAGGATCACTCGTAAAGGAACTGACTAATATGCGTACAATAATATAATTTAATCGTTGTTTTCCTTTATTTATACGAACAGGGAAGCACCTAATTTCATTCAAGCGTATCGGAAGTACAAATACCGAGATTACATTACTTTTTCAGTTTGAATAGCGGGTAGAACACACACACGTTCAAGGTTTTCAAGTATTTCACAACAATACCTTGGCACAGTTAGCAATAATAATATACTTTGTATAACTTAAAAATAAATTTGTTTAAATACGAAACATATTAGTGGCTACTTATCGATGTTTGTATGTTTCTATACTATAATAGGGTTTTGGCGGACACTTTTATGCGCATAATTAGCACGATGGTCAATGTCGCAAACTTATTTAGTGCAGATTCCATTGACATTGTTCATTATTAGCACGCCTTTGACCACGAGAAAATGTTTCAAGGACTTATTTTGAGAGACCTATTGCTGAAATTTTTGTAAGTACAACTTTCAGAGTAACGATCCAAAAAGAAAATTAATAATTTATATTTTGATATGAATAGATTCTCCGCTTTCCCAATAACAATATAATGGAATTAAATTGAACAACAAATAGCAAGTTACTCGTATCTACGAAGAGAGTGGTAAGCAATCAGCGGAGAGAGTACAAAATAGGGGCAGAGGAGTTTCTTAATTAATTGAGTTAATGTTTACATTTCTTGCGACTGGTATACAAGTTATTTGAGGTAAACTGATTGCTGTCGCAGTACTGTCGTTGCTACATTTACTCAGGTTTTGGTAAAATAATGGTTCATTTCGATAGTTTGATTTAGCTTGCATGTTTAAACATCGTAAGCATTCGTTCTTCCATATTTTCCAATACGTAGGTATATTCTAAAATAAGAACAAAAGCGAGAAATAAAGTGTTAATTAGTTTTACACAATAGCCATATTAATTCTTATCAATAATGTTACCACACAACGGGATTGTCCTTAATAGAGGCATTGTTTGCAACACTGACCGGAGAAATACTTATTTCTAACGCTTGATTGAATAAAATAAATGTCAATAAAACGACTTTTAAGTTATGCGCATACTACTTATGACTCACGGCTTAAATATTGAATTGATCGCTCATAAATGAGTAAATGTTTGTCGCGCTTACGACAGACATGTTATGATGTTATGTATAGTATCATGTTTCTTGAAATTAGACTTGAATCATAATTAGAACATCGACATTAAGTGGATTAGCTAGAGTTTGACTAAGCTGTCTAGCAATATAGGTGTTTGTATTTTTATGGCTTACGTATTCGTAACTAAATTAGAAAAGAGCGAACTGTGACCTTATGGCTACAATGTTTGAAATATATAAAAGACTTTCAAATTCATTCAAAAACGATGGTTATAGTAATCGAAATTGTGTTGTTTATTGTAAAATCTTACCTACACCAGGAATCTCCATTTTCCCATGTCCACATAACGCGTTCAGTTGAAATTGTCCCACGTAGAATTTACCGTCCGGCCATTCCACTCTACCGTGCCCGTGGATTTTCCCATCCAACCATCTCCCCGTGTACTTTGCATCTTTGTAAAAAGGGTTTTTGTTCGAAAACGTATGACTGGCGGTTCTTACTGCTGGCGGTTTGAAATTCTCCTTATTCAAAGCTAATCGTATTGATGCGTTAAGGCAATGAACCCAATCGGTCTTCTCTTGTTCGGTGCTAGTTGAAACTGATATCATCTCTTCAGGGGTCGTGAGCTGGATTACATTTTGAAGCGAATCCGTATTCGGAACTGGTTCAACCCATAATGTTTCTAGAGGATGAACGCTAGGCGTACTACCGCTGACGTGAACGAATAAATCGTTGAATAAAATAAACCAGTGTGATGAAAAACGTCCAGGATTCACTAAATTCAGCAGTCGAGACTTTGATTCTCTGACTAGACGACGTTCTGGTGTACGATACTGCTCCAAACCTTTGCCTATCGTTTCCCAAAACAATTTAGTGACCTCCGCTTCTTTCCGTTTCTTTTCCTGCTCGTCTATCAATGAATCTAATGAAGCGATGACTTTGTTTAACCTTTCGTCGATATTGGTTTTTGTGTCGACCTTTTTTCTTTTCGTTTTGTACCTTAGTAACGATTGTGCGATGCATTTATAGGAGCTCAATCTTGTTAGAGGCTGTACAAACGCGAGCCCTACTATGGCTTCTAAAGTTTTCTTATTATTCTTCTGCTTGTTTGTCGGGAGCTGATCGCTAAACAAATTATAAACACTAGAGGGGACATCGACGACACTGTTGATCTGCGTAAAGCCGCCGATTACGATTAGATTGCTTACAGCTACGTAATACTTTCTGTACAAATAAATAAACTCTTCTAAATTTTTTATCAAAGAAATATCACATTCGTTTATATGTTTCTCGGCGTACTGCCACATCGAGAGTACATTCAGAGCGGTTATGTTTAATATGTCACCAAAAATATCACAAACTGTTTCGTAAATATTGGAATGTGTAGTTACTGCTTTACTTTTCTTTAGAAAAGGTTTAACTAGATTATGATATATCAAAAGCATTTCTTCTAGATATCTTTGAGCAATAGATAGGTCTTGGAACTCTGGACTTTTGGCCGACTCCTCTACTGAGCAATAGCTGATGTTACCAGATGATAATATTCTCCAGTGGTAGCACATGTTTTGGGGTTTACTTGAGAAATTTGGAGGTTCATTCGTTTTTACTGTTAGGTCTGTGTGGTTTTCACTACCTTCTTCTTCTTTCTTGACATTTAGATTAACTATAGACTCTGTGTAACCCTCTGTATGTTTTCCCATGTAGAAAATATTTTCGTTATGAGTATATGCTAGTGTGTGATGATCTGTGGCTATCATGTCCCTCACTCTATCACTGTCAGAGTTCTCTCGAAACTGTTTAGGGCCACTCTTGTCTTCTCTTGTATCGAAACTGACCTGATGGAATTGATTGTAGCCCCACATGAAGAGGCGTCCGTCTAACGTTAGAGCTGAACAGTGCCATTTGCCACAAGACACCTTTTGCATACCAAATCCTGATAAACTCATAACTACCATTGGTTTTATTCTTTTAACTGTATCTCCTATTCCTAACTGCCCATATGATATGTCACCCCAAGTCCATAACTCTGTGGCTAAAACATTTTTGCCGAGTTTAGTCATGTTTTTGAGGTTCTCGTTTTTTCTAGCCGCTTCAAATTCTTTTTCACTACTAATTGTGCTAGTGGAAAACTGCAGATCTTCAAGATTGCAGTTGGAGGTACAGCTGTACATGAGGGAATTAATTTCGTCATTGTGTAAGCGCATTTGTAGTTCGACAACATCATTGTTGTCGCTACTACCGCTTACATGGCGCGATAGCGTCGCTACTTTATCACCTACTGTTTTAACTCCTTCATAGACGAAATTTGTGAGATTTGATACATTTTCTTTTATTATTCTAGTAGGTTTCTCTGTGTATTCTACTAAGTAGTCTTCCCCAGCTGATACCCAAGAAAGCTGTCTACTCAAAAACTGTCTAGCAGCATCAGTGTTTATAAATATATTGTTAATTTTGTCAGCACTAGCCTCATCTGTTTCACTGTCCTTATCTGTCTGGTCATCACCATCTGTGGACTTAGCATCATGGAAATTATCATCTATTATTTTTTGTGAGTTTGTTCTTGCAATTTTTGATTCCTCAGATGAGGGACTAGAATCTTCAGTGAAGCTGTGTGCATCAACATGCACATCAGTCTGTGGGGCTGTAGTACTACTTGAATCTTCACTAGACTTACTAATTTGAACACCTAAAGGGCAGGTTTCTGAAAGGGATGGCACAGATGCGGGGGATGCTAGGCCTATTATTGTCTGACACTGTGAACAGTTTGATGCAAACACTTCATCATCATCATTATCACTCTCAGTATCACAGTTGCTTGATCTCCTCACATTTTTTCGAGCTATAACAGCAGCAAAGTTTTGACCCACAGACGCACTGTACACTGTCCTTCCCTCAAAAAACGGAATTTTCTTAATACTACTAGTGTCTAACGATATTTGCGGCATAACACCTGAGCCCCATAGCTGCCCATCACTGCTTATGTATAACTGTCCAAAATCACTTGTCACCACATTCCTAAACTTCACTTTGTAGCTGGAGCTCTTGAAACCGTGGGGACAACACTTGGCATCCTCTTTGACGACAATTTCTTCTTTATTTTTAAAACTAGCACTTGTTTTGTACAAACGTCCATGAACATCTATGATATAAAGGATATCATTGTGATATGATATGTCTATCGCTGAAATGCCACTGATCTTCTTTAAATTTAAACAATCCTCGATAATTTCGCAGTGGTAGAGCCCATGGTCATTGCCGAGGACAATGAAGTCTGTGCCCAATGAACATAACTTTACAATTTTATCAGGTACTTGTTGCGACGGCGGTATGCTTATTGGCGTTAATCCTCTCCAGAAATTATGCTGACTCATTATTTAATGATAACTTCCTTTCTTTATTAAAAGTAGGAGTATCATCGATTTAAATCAGGGCGGAAGTACTGAGGAACACTTTCTCGAATCAACATAACACATGATAGATTTATGACTGAAACTGTCCACTGTATGATACATTTACAACTAAGATAATAATATTACTTCTGTAAACAATGTTTATTTATCTCGGTTTGATACGATTTTTATTGTAGGACTTTTGATTTGACAAATAATTCAACTGACATTTGACAGCTGATCGTACCACCGACAATGTAGATGTTGAATGAATGTTGAATTCCATAGAGAATGCATTTCAACGAATCGAACTAGACCGCGATCGGTGTATAAAAAGAGAATATCTACTTTTAACCGTTATTATCGGTTTTGTCCCTGGCAGCACAGGCTTCTAATGTCAGATTCATTCAATCAAACTAACCTTTCGTAAAAATGGCGAACCGTGCTAGTGGGTCTGCCAGACGCGTTCCTGAAAATGAAGCCACAATTACGTACGTTCAGTGCGATGGATTGGTATGTACACAATCATTTATACTTTTTGATAATCTATCACTTGTCACCACAACTCCAACATAGCTGTTATGTCTCAAAGCTGTTCCTCGTCGACACGTCATGTATTCTCTGTTTTCTGAGTTTGCTTAGCATTTTTGTGATAATATTCGTTGCATTGAGTTATAATTGCGACTTTTTTCATACTATGACGTTAATATTTACGTCGTATGTTGTTTACATATAAGTTTACACATCCGCGTAGAGGTTATGTTGTGGATATAAAGTTTATGGTTCATATCCTGACTTCTTGTTTAAACTCTATAAATAAGTCGAAGTCGTCATGTAGTAACGCAATGAATAAACAAACAGTTAATTTTCATGACAGATTTTACATTACCAAGAAGTTAGTTGTAAAGTACAGTTAGTCTGTGGTCATTTTTTGTTTACCAGTGAAAGTGAAGTCCAATTAGTGAATGAGTCATGGGCTCTTTTAGGACGTTTACCTCGGTGACCCGAGTCTGGCAAACGATTACAGAGATGATCTCACTGTGTGACATTGAGTAACTTTGACTGGATAAATTAGCATAGACCATAGCTCTGTATTTGGCTAGTGTATAATGGCTTTATAATTGCGCATTTGTTAGATTTACGTATGTAGTGTTTGAGATAAAACTGCGCCTTTCCCAGAATAGCTAATTCAAGTAGTATTGTGACATCAGACCACTTAGAATGTTTATCAAAACATTAACTTATCAGCAATTTATGCAGACAGTTTTATTGTTTGTATTAAGAGAAAGCTTCGCAAAGCATTAGCATACTTATAAATCTAAACTAACATATGCACCGGTCATCTCTTGTATTAAAATAAAACTGTAATTCAATTTTATAAAGTAACAAAATAAATAGTTGTTCTTAGATTATTCTGATGGGTATAACTACAACCATTTACCAAAGGCTAACCAGAATTTTTCGTTATTTTCTACTTTCTTCAGTTGCAAATTAGTAGCAGTAACAAATAAAAAAACAAGCTTAATTGAAAAGCCCAGCAAGTTTTGTTGCTCTATGTTAGATCTCTCAACCACTTGTGTCAGAAGCAAATGCTTAGAGACCATTCAGTTAATTTATACAAACAAATTAATTCCAGGCGGTGATGAAAATTGTGAAGCACTGCCATGAAGAATCATGCAGCAACATGGAGGTGGCTCAGGGAGCCTTACTCGGGCTCGTGGTGGAGAACCGTCTGGAGATCACCAACTGCTTCCCGTTCCCCAAGCACGATGACACCATGGACGAGGAGGAGTACCAGCTGGACATGATGAGGAGACTCCGTCGTGTTAATGTTGATCATTTTCATGTTGGATGGTAATTGTTTTCATTTCAAAAGTAAACTATATAGCAATTCTATTGGTAACTGTTTAGTTACCATACATAGGTACATTCATTTGAATGTGATGAGAGTTGCAATGATAGAAATGCTACAACTTTTATTCTAGATTAGAGATATATTAGATTAGAGGCCAAAGGTTACTTTGTTCACATTAAAGCTTTTTGTGGAGACCTATAGTTGTATCAGCATAATTTATCATATCTAAAATACAGTAGGCAAAAAGGCATTTGAAAACATAAGAGTCAAGTCAAAGTTATCTATTCCAAATACCAAGACACTTGTTTATTGGTGCTATAAACAGAAAAGTGACATAATAATTTAACCACTCAACAACACTTTAATCAATAATCCACATACTTAAGATATATAAATAAATAGTCATCATTAACAATGCGTAATGGAATAACTTGCAAAACTTACAACATTTGTTTGAGTTTTATGAATTTTGTGTCCACAAACACACTTGTTAGTTGTCATTCTTATGTACAAATTAGGAAAACTATATAAAAAATAGATGTAGTTGTAAAGCAGTTCCAACAAATCACGACCCAGCTAGGCTTTTAAAAAAAATATGAACAGATATTAGGAAAAGCCCAATACTTTATAGCTAGTATTTGGTAGTCACTTGTTAGGTAGCAAAACAGAAAGAACAACAATTAATGATTATTTTAATTGATACATAAGATGCTTTTTACTCTGAGAAATCTTATGCAAGTGCGATTTAAGCCAGATAGTTAATTAAATCATTTTATTTTCCCACCAGGTACCAGAGCGCAGATGTCGGCAACTTCCTGAGCCAGTCGCTCCTGGAGTCTCAGTACCACTACCAGACATCCATCGAGGAGAGTGTGGTCGTCATCTACGACACCAAGAAGTCCGCCAGAGGCTTCCTCACTCTGAAGGCTTACCGTCTGACTCCCCAGGTTGGTATCACTAGATATTTTTAACTATGCACCTCTAAACATCAGATTTCCTGATATTCCTATTAACCTTTCGTATGCCGGACCCGCGTCGCGTCAAAAGTGTCCCATCTGTCGCGTCATTTTAACCGCGCGTTGCACATTGCATCTATATCGCGCAGATCTACGGTCCCGGCATACGAAGCTCTAAAAATTGGCGCGCAGACCTGCGTTCCGGCATAAAATAGGTTAATAGTTATTAATTTTAGTGGTCCATTTTTCTCCCTCTTAGTCTTGTCCAGGGACTAAACAAGAAACGTTACTCAGCCAATGAGAAGTACGCAAAGGTCACGCAGCCAATTAAAAGAACTATTCGTTGTTGACGAAAATATTTGTTGAAGCTAATTAATTAAAAACAAGACCAAGCTAGTGCAATGTCAGTAGCGTGTCTTAACCATCTTATTAGCTGCCATAGTATTACATAATTTGATTAAAACCTTGCTTCTATTATTCCAGGCCATCGCCATGTACAAAGAGGGCGACTACACGCCAGAGGCCCTCCGTAACCTGAAGATTGGTTACGAGAGCTTGTTCATTGAAGTGCCCATCGTGATCCGCAACTCTCCGCTCACCAACATCATGATGTCTGAGTTGTCTGAGATGATCCCTGAAGAAGAGGGCTCCAAGTTCCTAGATTTGGGCACTGCATCAGTATTGGAAGGTAAGGAAAATGCTACTATGCATTATAGCTATTTGCTGTAATTGACTGAATGCTTCTTGGCAACTTTTATTAATGCATTGATTGCATACTTATACATTTTGTTGCAATCCCTCTAAGCTTAACTTATTTATAGTTAACTAGCCTTAGTTTATAGTCATTCCTCTAAAATCATTCATTGATTTACTAAAAACACAAAATAATAACTGTGTGGAAATCGAATCCAAGTTTGACTACCTAATTTGCTACATTATGGACATACCCAAAATTATGCTGGGAGTATCACAATTAACCGTCACTTACATCCGCAGGACAACTCCGCAGCCTAATGGAGCGCGTAGACGAGCTCAACCAAGAAGCTATCAAGTTCAACAGATACCAGCAGTTGGTGGTGCGCCAGCAACAAGACAAACACCGCTGGATCGTCAAGAGGGCACAAGAAAACGCCGCGCGAGCAGCCAAGGATGAACCCCCACTACCTGAAGAAGATGTTAACAAACTCTTCAAACCCCACCCGGTTCCTCCCAGGCTCAACCCTATGATTGTCGCCGGTCAGATCAATACTTACAGCCAACACATCAGCCAGTTCTGCTCTCAAAGCCTCGCGAAGTTGTATCTGACGCAAGCGCTCCAAAACGCCAAGGAATCCAAGCAGAACCAGTAATTTTGTATTGTATTAAAGTCATGTACACTTATTGCGTTGTTTTCTTCAGTTATCCTTTTTACATAATATTATGTTACCAAAGATGGTTTACCACTATACTTGGGCCATTATAAATGTGCAAACTACGTAATAGTCAAGAGGATGTAATAATCGTTCTTAAGACTTGAATGCGAGCGAGAGGAGATAAAAATGACGTATGACGTATTTCGCACGTTCATGATGAGCTGAGTATACTACACTGGACGTAGAAGCCAGTTTTCTTGCACTGGTGTCAAAAAAAACCGTCACGAAGTCCAAAATGAGTTCTCTGTGATCTTTGACTCTTTAATTTGATTAACTAGGATGAAAAATAAAACTTCGCTTTACCTCGATGTATTAATAATAAATACCACATAGTTATCACAAGAATGGAATTGTTCTTTACTCTGGAAAATGATCCTGCTTAGAAAGTAAGAACATTTTTTTCTAAAAATTAATCGGCGATCGAGACATGAAAAGACTAAGGAGGCACCTGTATAGGACAGGTGCCTCATCATAGAGAAAGACATTTAAATAATTTGATTATTTACCTACAATTAGCGGACCGCAACATTATTACAGTGATATGGGTTGTCAAGCCATTACCGATGGAAAACCGCCAAAGGATAATGACGACAAATTTAGAACGTCCTTTGATTACCACAAATTACTTTATTCTTGGTCCTTTGTGATTGAGATAGGTCTATACCGACCTCATGTCTTCGAAGCAAATTGAATTAATTTGTTGAGTTTGGTGGTAATTTAGGTAAACGGTAAAACGGGATAGCTAGGGAGGTCTAGCTAGGACCTATTTTGTTTTAGTATCAGTTTGCATCTATGCGTATTCAGATGATTCTACAATACAAGTTCTTAGATTTCCAATAGGCACTTTATACCTAACTAGCTGACCCGCGCAACTTCGCTTGCGTCACCTAAGAGAAAGGGGTCAAAATTTTCCCCGCTTTTGTAACATTTTTCGTTGCTATTCCGCTCCTAATAACCGTAGCGTGATGTTATATAGCCTATAGCCTTCCTCGATAAATGGGCTATCTAACACTGAAAGAATTTTTCAAATCGGACCAGTAGTTCCTGAGATTAGCGCGTTCAAACAAACAAACAAACAAACAAACAATCAAACAAACAAACTCTTCAGCTTTATTATATTAGTATAGATTATGTATTATACTTAGATTTTCAGCAGGCGCTTTTTATGTTATCGTCTATAATGTCTGCTTTATGAACTGTTTTGCGTTAGTGTATTCAATATAGCTATTTAATTGTCATTGAAGTGTAATACCATAGCAATTTTCAGAATAGTCTTGTAAAAAATGTCGCCGATAAATAATTTGTGCGTGTATATTTTTTACCTAGTAAAATTACGTAAATTGAGTATTCGCGTGCAGCCGCTCAATCATTAAGTTGTTTCGATCAAATTCGTAGACTACGTACATTTAATAAAGCCATCATGCTCGGAACAAGATGTCTCCTTGTTCGGGGGACTTGACGTAAATTAGGGTAGCGATTAGATCGTTACGCTACAAAATGGATAATCCTGCGGTGTCCTGCGGTTGGCTAATCGTGACCACAAAATTGTATAATACACTAATTTTGCATGATTTTGTTGTAAATAGTTCGGACGGAAATAATTTGGGTTTCTGTTGGTTTGATGGCTTTTTGACGTGAGGGTTCTTGCAGTTGATTTGTCTAATAATAAGTTATTGTCAGTTGTAATCATCGGCGATATTAAGTGGCGTTACCCGATTGGTATAGATACCTACTTTAAGAGCCATTAAAATTTGCTGCATGCTTCCAAAGCTGTAGGTTGAGTGACTTCGAGGAGTAGCCTAAGAAGTCTAGCACCCTTTCTAGCGGAAGAAGTTATTGAATCTTTACTTTTAAGTTTTACTTAAACTCACGCTATCAGGGTGGTGTTGAAAACTTCAATTGCATTGCTATGCAAATTATTATTGTAAATTTATTTATGATATATTTTATGAAATGAATAAAGTTTTTAAACCTAAGTACTTTTTTTATAGAAAAATAAAAACCTAGCGCATCGGTTAGGGATAACATAATAGTTATTTCTAAGCCTTGTTGACTTTTATTTACTTATACCGTTAGTTTTTACGACTTCGTTACAAGATATTATGTACTTTTTTAATGCTGTCAGCAAAGTTTTATAGCCAAACCCTTCCTTTATTATCATTGGTGTCAGCAATTACTGCTCGCGTTTCAACAATACCTGGTTAATGTACAGTAACATCACAATTAAATACCTAGCTACAGTTTCTTTTTGTGTTTTTATATCAAGAATTTTATACTTGTTTTTTACAGAATGACTAAACAAAGTCATTTTGTATCTGGTATACCGAAAAAAAAGTCGAAGAAGTGCTTCAAAATTGCTGTTTCAGAGTAGTGAACGGGTTTTACGATATGTTTTTTATAATTATTCCCGGTTTAAAGAAATACCCTAGACTTTTCTCCTATAATGTATGGTGATTGTTTGAAAGTCAATAAACTGTAGACTGTAATTATTCTGCTTACTTTATGTCGTGAGGTCGTGACCGAATGATAATCGAGGAGGCAATTGCGCTGAATTTATAGTAAGTATAATTTTATTTTACTCCGTTATAAGAAAAACTCTGTAATTAAATTTCACCTTTCCCTTTACAGTTCACTTATATGATCTACTTAATAGATACTGATTTCTAATGAGTAAATTACGCATTTTCTGCTTCTAGCTACTTTTTTTAGTTCCGATTGGATTATTAAGTCTAATTTATTAATACTAAAAATGTAAGCTTATATAAAACCACGTTATTATTTTTTGTATACGAACGTTACACAAGTCAATGGAGCTGAAATACATAAATTGAAAGAATATTATAAGGGTCTTCTTTCAGCCGGTTGTTAGTAAGTTCTTAATGACCTTAAAAAGTAGAAACGTATTCCTTATTAACACAAACCTAGATAGTAAGATGATTAGAAAATAACATTTAGTTTTTAATTGGGATAATAGAATCCGCACTATTCGTTTTAATATCCGAAAATCCAAACTTCCTTCGTGGCGCAGTGCTAAAGATCGTCACGCCGCCACCATTGCGCCGAGGGTCCTAGGTTCGATTTCTACATGGAACAATTATTTGTGCGACGCACAAAAATTATTTCGGGTCTAGTTGTACTTTGTGTCCGATTCTGGTATATTTATAAAAGTCCCCAAGACACAGGAGCATTTCTTAGTGAGGGAATTCAAAGAAAACCCTATGTTGATATGATCATCCAAACGTTATGCAGGGGATGGATTTCAAAAGTTTGTTTATTCAACGCTTAAAACGATTGAAGTTCCAAAAGTACATTTTATTATACCTAATTGAATGAGATCTCAAGTAGAAGTGCGAGTCTATGGTCAAATTACATGCAATTAAAATGATGACTCTATACAATAAACGAGCAGTTAAAATTACAAAGTAAATGAATTACAATAAAATTTATTAATCGTTATTATCACAAAGTAGGTAATCCTAGTGTGTGAGCACGTTTTACCCACAAACGTAGACGGCTGAGCATCAATTTTATATTGTAAATAGTAATTGCGACGGAAAATGGCCGCTAATTGTGTGTTGTCAGTAAAAAATAAATTATACCCGGTGTCATTTGTGGGAGTTTATTTAACAAACGCTTGCAACATTGTACTTTTCACTTGAAGACTTTAGTGGTACTGTGAATTGACGGAGGTTTATTGAGTGTAATTAATAGTCTCTAACTTCTATTGTGAATTTCAGGGCCTCGACTTGTTATACTTTACTTTGTAAGACGTAATGACGTGACAATACAAACACAAGTTTCATTAGTTTGCTAAGATGTCAATTGTTTCCCATGTTAGGAGAAGTAGTTTACAATTTATGTTTAGTGATACTAATCTAATTATTGATTTGTTGACATACGTAAGATCACATCCGATTCCCACGGAAGTATGTGGATAGAAAAACGCCTTGATATGTGTTTTAATTTGTTAAGACTGAAAGGCCTTTCATTGAACTACCTATAAAAATATTAAATTCAACTGTTTTTGTTGTAACTCTCTTATGACTCTTTGGCAATTTTTGGGTACCTCACCTTGTAATATTTCATAACAGCTTTTATAAGAGGATGGATGGTTATTTTACACAAAAGACTTTCTTCTCTATGTTATTATGGTAAACAGTATATAGATATAACCAGGTGCAGGATTCGAATTTCAGACCATTATTCTTGAACATAAATTTCATTATATTTCGTATTCAGACAAGCATTATGTGTGAAATGGCTAATATATTAGAAGTCTAGGAAAATAGTCATATTATTGAACGATTTACAACCAGTAATTGCCGTTGTAATCAGTAGGAATGGCGTCTTAAACGTTCTTTTCCCTGTTATAAACAAAAACTTTGTGAAGATATTTCATAGTCTCACTTATTATGAAGTTCATATGAAGTTGTGGCTACTATAAAATATGGATTAAGTAATCCAACGTTCAAGTAATAGTACTTAGAAATTGTTTATTACCAACATATTTATTGTTTATTTCGAATAAATGGTCGTTGTTTTTATTTCCTGCTTACTTTTAGCATTAATAAAATGGTGGTTATGTCTGAAATTCATTGCGTTTTTTATTTTTCAGACAGCTCAACCTGTGTGCCCCTGGGGGTTTGCGATTATCTGTACGGGTATTCGTTATATCTATGGGCGTTTGAATTAACTAATAAATTCTAGAAAGTCTTGTAGTCGTTACGCTTTCTTAGCACCAAGCTTTATATTAATACAGTCTTTATAAAAATGAAAAATTTTAATCAAAGTAACCCGGGTGTATTACGGAAGTACACTTATATACTTTCGGATATAAAAGGCGTGATATTAAGTTCTTGAGTTTTTTTTTCAGTATTTAAATAATATCTAATATATAATATCTAATAATAATAACAATATCCTAGAATGCCTGTGTTCTTGATAACGGGCGGAGAGAGAAGGGTTAAATTAGGCTTGATTTTTTAAGAGTCCGTGGACGGTTAAAGTTAAAAAGTGCTGATAATATAGTGGTTAATTTCTAGTTGCAAAAGTAAGTCGTAATAATCATTCCTAAAGTAAAAACAAACCCGTAACTTTGATACAGTTATATCTATTTATTGGACATGATAATTCTATCCAACCCTTTTACGAGTAACTAGAAAATAATAATTCCAACGTAAAAACTAGTTCAACTAACCGTAATGTGTAATTGCCATCATAAAATTAACACTATGGTGTATAATAAATGTTGCCAGTACAGGAAAAGTCCACTCGTCAGTGGGAGGAGCGAACTAGTAGTATATTTTATTAAGTAGTCGCCCTAGGCAGCTTGTAGGTTTGTAAAGTGCCCGGTTAGAGTGGTCTGCGAAGTCTTGTTAAAACGTTACTCTCATTAGCTTGTCTTGTTATAACTACTAAAACAGGGCTGACTCGGGCGATACCTCAGAAATGGATTTTGTTTTTTTTATTAGAATTCTATTTTATTTTAACCGAACGTGATAAGTCTGGGCCCCTTTAACAAAACACGTATCGGAGTGGTAAAATGCATTTATCACCTTTCGTGTTCATTTTTCAGAAGTGTTAATGACTATTTTGACTGATAGTATGCCTCGAGATTTTCTTTGTGATACATCGGAAGATAAAAAAGGTGGTACAGCAGGCCGTAATAAGACAAAGAGAGTCAAAGTTACTTTATTAATTTTGTATAGGTATATTTTAAATTTAATACAATATGTATAAATTAGTAAGTGATAAAATGTAAACGTTAACCCTAACACTTAATATCTAATTTATCTTAATTACCTAAGTAGACTAGCTTCGTTAGTTAAAACAGATTGCTTTACATTTCTATACTTTCATATTTATTCGCCTAATATAGAAATATTAACATAGATTTACTTTGTTCACTATTAAACAGCTAAAATATAGCTCCTCGCTAATGGCGGCTTGAAAAGCGTTGGTTAAATTTATATAATCAAACATTAGTAATTATTCGTTCCTGGTGATAATATTCTATAATTATGTTTTTAATTTCTGTAAAACAGATATCTCGTGATCATCTTATGTTAATTTATTGTAATAAATGTTTGTAATTAAAACTTTATACGAATAGCGGTCACGAGAAACTTTTTGTGGCCTTTTCACGATCCTTTTTAATGAAGAAAAAACGCATTATAACTTATAATAAGCTCTCTGTAATTCGTATATAATTAGGTTAGTTTATTAAAATATTTAGCAAAGTAAACATTTTACTATCCTCTTTTATTTTTCGCTATTATTATCTCAGTATCGGTAGGGTACTGTTCAAAACTAAATAATCAGTCGATTATCGCTGGGTACGGAAAATTCGATTAATAACCGTTGATCGAATCGATTTAGCATTTATACGGTAAACGATGGAGCGGCTACGTACCTATTTTTTATAAGTGCGATGTTCCAGGGCCAGTGCCGTAATTTTATTATGCAAATGCGGCATAAAGTGTTGCCATAATCGCTCGAAACTATTAGCCAGAGACAAGAGCGCGGGAAAATTATTGAGCTAAAAATGGCCGCCGTTCTTTCAATAGTGCAACTTATGGGCCTGCTTGATAGGCTGATGAAAATAATACATTTTATGTACATAATGTAAATATAGTAGATATAGAGATTATAGGTTCTATAATCTTATGTCCCGTTACAAATCCGCCAAGTTAGATGTTTAAGTTCAAGTAGAGTAGTAATTAAATCAGGTGCTGTTAAAAAAATTGGCTAGTGAACATTCCTTAACTTTATACTAAGTCAACCTCTATTATTTCAATCTTTATTAGGCGGCATAAATGTTTCACCTACTTAGCATAAAGACGGTCTAGGCAAAAACTTCGTTTACCGAAACACAGAAGAGGAGGTCCTTACGTCTTTTCATCTCGCACAATGGTTAATACGGGGTCCACAAATTGTCCACAAGAAACGATAACAGTTTGATAACGTTTAAGTATTGGTTTTGGGCGAATTTAATCAAAAACGTTGCTATAACAGTTATTACCCGGGTCGGGTTAATTTCAAAATATACGATAAAGGATGGAAAAATAATATTTAAGGGAATTAGGCTGCCGGTGTCGGCGTAGGGGGGCAATTTGGTAGATTGCGCGAGCGCCGCCGAGCGTGTATTTTCTGTGAATTTTTTAATTAAATTACGAGCCCAGATGCTGTAAAGTTGATGGGAGAACGTTTACGAAGCCACTCTTGACTTGACCTCAGTGGTGCGCTCAAATTAATTTTATTGTTGAATTTTGTTTGGTTTATAATTTTATAATACCAAATTGAGATGTTTAATGGAGTACCGTGATAATTCTTGTTCATTTAAGCTCATTAGAAGCAAACGTTTTAGTGATTATTTTCTTCTAAATTAAGTCTTTAATTACGTGCGTGTATTTATCTGGATTGGTTTCTAGAAAATCGTGATTAATCTTGTTAAAAGTGAAGTCTGGTGAGTCAACATTTTTTACCTTTTTGGGATCTAGATACGTACTTATTAGTTGCACAGGTGTAGAGGGTCCGTGTGAAAATGCTTAGGTTTACTTAGCGTAAGAGATTTGTTGGTAATTGCAAAAGAACTTTAATTTATAAGTAACCGTTAAAAGTGTACAATAAACATTGGAAATACCTTTTCTTTGATTTATGGTTTTGAAATCAACATCATATTTTTATGATAAAAAGAGAATAAAATTGCAAATGGGAGAAAGTGCAGGTAATAAATTTAGTTAGTATGACGCGTCTTGGACAGCGATAAAGACTGCGGCGCGCATATTTCACGGTAAGTGCACCTAATGTAATAATTCTAAACTTATCTACACACTTTGCTGTCCTGGTATTACACAAATCTTGACAGACTGCCGACTTTTGATAATGAGCTTGCAAGAAACTCTACGTATGACAAGCAAAGCTGCTATTAAAGTTATTTATTTAGGTATTGTTCAACGTAGTTAGGAAAAAGGTGTAAAATGTTTAATTCTAGTACTTAACGACGGGGCGTCTGCACCCTGCACGTGTCGTTATAGTAACTTCTGTAGTGTGTTTACTTACAACTCTTACAAAAGTATATATTTCAGTGACACTTAGTGAATACCCTTTCTATATAACCTAAATATAAACTATGAACTTTTGGCGAAATCACAAGATAACACTTCATATTAACCAAACTACAAAACAAAACAAACAAAGTCGTAAGCACCACGATTATAACGAAACACTTAAGACCAATTTCCTTTCAGCTAATATCAATAAACTCTATAAATAACTGCAATTTGGCGTGCGGCTAGTTCCCCAATTACCAGTACTTACTGAAGTAACCTCAGTTTAAAGTTAAGTGGTAATAAAGCATAACTCGGGAGCCTTTAGGATCCGAGGCTTATGAAGGATAATGGAACAACGCAATAACCTTTTATGGCCACCGTAATGCTTCGACGCCAATTTTGAAACTATGTTGGTTAAAAAACGTAACGTTTTGTACTCGGTAATGAAATTATATTGATGATTCTGTGATGTTTACTTGTTTATTTTTGAACTTTGAGTTTTAAAGATGGCGGGTTACCTATAGGGATTGGATTTGTTAAATGTTTTCTAGTTTTAAATGTTAGGTACTACGTTTCAAAGAGTACCTAATAGAGGTAAATAAAGTAACGTATTTGGAATAGTTTTGAATCGGAAAACTGTGTGTGAGAGGTCTAAATATTTTTAACCCGATGACTATATCTGCCAAGTAAATGAAGATGTAGGCAAAGATAATTATTAAAAATAGAGAAGAATTTATCCGTTATTATAAAGGAGAATAATAAAAGCTATTTTAATGACGTAATCATTAATGTAGCGTAAATAACTAGTCTTTTGTCTTAGCCCAGACGCACCTAAGTCTATTTTATAAACATCCTCATTATAAACCATGTTTTGTTAAATAGGTTCCCAAATTAATTGACCATAATGATAGCTCGTGATACATTTTTATACGTTTAAGTAGCAAAAAGTGTATCATACTTATTATTAGGTGTTACTTGATGATACTAGACACTTTAATTATAATAAGTGACTGCTACTGCTAACGTACATATTAATTTGAAATCTTTATGAACAACATCATAATATGTTACAGGTGTTACTAAATATACTAAGATACCTACTTAGGTGTAATAAGGTTGGAAAATATAATAACAACTTTAGTAAAAATAATTTTAAAGCAGCGTCATCTTATTTTATAAGTGCCATTTTTCGAATTCAACAGAAAATAGAAAATTTCAAAGTAATCATCGTACTTTAAAAGTAAAAAAGCGATGCGAAGCGAAAAATCTATATCATAATTTTTAATTCAAATATTAGTACGTACAGAAGAGTATTCGTCCTACAATCATATTCAATACAAAGTCCATAAACCACTCGATTCCTAACCAACAGACTCGAAATTATCAACTAATATCGATTGATATCGGTAATTGTTATTCGGTACGGGTGAGTGCAGTTTTACGATTCGCCTCACTAATTTCTCACAGCTCTATCGTATAATGGCGGATGAATGGCGGTATCATTTTTGCGTTAAGCGTGTAATCATTGCTGTGGGTAATTCGGTGTTAGCACGTCGTAATTCATCACGATTTTGTTCTGTACACCGTTTCCATTCTACTCAATACCGTGTGAGGCTTTTTTGCCGTGTGCAAGTTTTTAACCGACTTTAAAAAAGGACGAGGTTCTCAATTACACAGTATTTTCTTTTAATAAGTCGAAGACTTTTGATTTTTTCTAATCTGCATTTGAGTAAATATTTGTTTGGTGACGACATTTTCAGTCAGATTCACTCAAACAATTCACATAATTTTAAGAGAGAAAAATCAGCTGCAATCCCCCATAGAATTGACAGAATAATAAGGCAAAGAAATAAACAGCGATAGGTAACAAGAGACTATCAAAACAATCAGTCTATTAAGCTGATAATTCTTCGTGGACGGCACTGCGAACCTTACATGAAACGCTTACATTACACGGTGGATTACATTACATTACACGTTACACACGTCTGGCCCCGGCTTTACCCGTACCGTACCTAGAGACAAACATATTGAGCAAACAATAATAAAAATCTGTAATAAATATAAAGTTAACCATTGCATCTTTGCGTTCCATCACACTGGCTAAATACACGTCGCGTTTATAGCCAGTTGCATTTACTGGTCAATAAACAATCAGTGTGTTAAGCAGCCCTTGGCGTGGTCATAACAAAGATAGGTAGCCGCTTCGTAATTGACCTGAGGAGCGTCTTACCCCCGGTATCTGTTTTTTGTTTTATTTTATCTATTCAATAGCGTTTTTTTATATGAGTTTTAACGCTTTTGAATAGATAAACTACCGCTAAATGTACCTCAGAAATCGGGGGTTAGTGTTTTTATTTCTACTGTCTTCGGAGTTTCTAACGGCACGTTAAAAGTTGGTCCTGCTTGTTGTTGATTATAATAACAGTCGTTAAGCTATGTCGAAAACCTCTCGGGTGGCTTGAACAAATTTTAATCTTAGTTGACCACTAACTATACGATAAAATAAACAAATATACCACGAACACTTTTAATCAAACATATTAACAAGCTACATCTTCACACTCATCTTCATCGTCGTCACCTTTTCGAATATATGAAATTCTCTTACTAAACACATTTAATTACGTGTCAGTCATTTTGTGAAAGTCTCGCACCTAATCACGTTTCGCTAATAGCCGTTCGTTTGATAGGTATCATGACCTTTGACATTATGAACAGATTCTCACAGTTTGTTGATTTTATTTAATTTGTAAAGCGAAATGCGGTTTTTGTCTCCTTAGAACTCGGTTAGTGTTACCGCAGACGCTGCGTTATGTGTAGTCTTGTAAAAGAGTTGAATTTTCCCATGAAAATCACTTAATTATGTAATTTTTTATGTTCAGGTCTTTCTGTAGAAGAGAAACAACAAAATTGTGAAGTACATCAATTGTAATCAAGGATCAAAGAGTCTTTAAATTGATTTTTTTATGCCTGCGAAGAAGTTTCAAAAAATATCGTGTGGTTAAAAGGACTTCTCAGTTCACATTGGGATTTGCAGATATTCATGTTAACTGAAATTTTATAGCATTTATCTATATTATCTAAAAAGGAAATCCTTCTAAAACCAGTTTAAACGTTATTTTACCTTTATTCTACTATTTGATTTTAGGTAAGTGTAAGTGTTCCTTTGATTGCATCCTCCAAAATTTTTGTAGGCTAGGTTGATATGTAGAATTATTTAGCAATTTGAAGGTTCATGGTGAACTAGACTTGAAGGAATGCCTTTGATGACCCGCATCTTGTTTTGGATCGGACGTTCAACCAATTTTGATTTTGAAAAATTGGTTATCAAACAAATTGATGAAGCGTTTCACCACGCTATGGGATTTATAAGCTTAAAGCTATATTTTTGAGTTACGAAGTAATTAAATCTTAAGCAACTAGGAACGGAAGTACCTACGTTTAAGTAAACTAAAGTATTCCATATTATAAAGTCGTTAAAAAGTATAATATTCATATATTTTATGCCCTATATTAAATGCAGCGTTTTTGTTAAATACCTGTTATTAAAATTATCATTCATTAAAGAAATAACCACTTACTTTGCCAAAAAAATATATTACCCATAAAAGTGATCTGGGGCTCAGAATTTTACTTGTTTTTGCTAGAGTCAAAAATATATAATTAAGGAGTGTCCTTCGTTACGTGTTGCTTTTAACTGTTCGTGTAATACATTTTAATATTGGCTAATGACTTAATGATCAGCCGATACCTTGGACGTCATTGCGCCACCGGCGACATCTTGACTTGCAACGAGACACGATTTATTTCATCGATTATTCGACGTCCTCATGGGGTGCATCACGATATTTAGGTAAAAAGTCGTGAAAAAATCGCAGGTCATTCGTTTCTAATTTCTGCTAGTTTTGCAAATAAAATAACATTTATTGGTTTTTGCAGATTTATATTTCTGATTTGAATACCGTTATGGTTCTGAGCTATGTTTCTGTGTTTGATCGAATACGGGATTCGGTCGTGATGGTATAAATCTTTCAATTACTTTTTTGGGTTTTTACTGTTAATATTTGCAGGCATTAAAGGTCTATAATGTCAAGTCTAACATTCTATTTTTTTTTTGGAATAAATACTAAAGTAAGCTAAAATGTGGATTTAAAGTTATGCAAGTCACATTAACCCGTTACGAAGCATTTTCTTAGTTGCTCTCGATTATCTTCTGACGGAATCAGATACACGTAATGTAGTTAGGGTGAGGCGTAGTTATTTATGAACTTCGTTTTTTTTTTAATATTATCTGCTCTTGTCACAGTACTTTGATATTTAATTAATAAATAGTATTAGTTTAATAAATTATTCTTTCATACAACTAAAAAGACCTTTACCAAATATCAATTTCCTGTTCTACTTTAGAAAATGCAGCAATCACAGTTATTAATGTTCAAAACTGCAAAAAACCATTTAGTAACATGACGAATCAATATTTCTTCATACAGTAATGATTAATGCCAATAATTTAATTACCAATACTAATTAAACTCACGACTTTACTTTCAACACGACACGGTAACTCTCGATTGTCAATCGTCAGTCAGTGTCGTCAGTCAGTCGTCAGTCATCGTCAAGCAATCGTCAGGCCGTCGTCAGTCAGGCTGTAATCAGTGAGTTCGGTAATTGCTGAGTTCGCACGTCGTATGTCAAGCGAATGGCCGCGGGTGATAGTCGCTCGATTAAACCACTGATTGCTATCACAGTTACGTGTGAGAATTGCTATTGCTTTCAACAATGCAATAGTGAATACAAGAATATGAATGAATTCATTTTATTTGTTGAAAAGATGGTAATAAAACGTTGTTACATAGAGGCAGTGCTCGACGATTTATGGTTGCACTGATGTTAAAAGTGAAGTCGAATAGAATTTTGTATTTTCAAAGGTTTTAATAAATTGAATTTGCATCTATTTGTCTTCATTTCAGAAAACTTACAACATTTTCTCTAAAAGGGCATAAAGACCAAAAAGTGTAGAAATATAATATATAACAGGTTGAAATAAGACGATTCATATACCTAAACATTAAGCGTCATTTAACATTTGACAACACCTAATCGTTTAAAATTATCTTAAATTAATATTCGCATTTGCATAACACAGAAATATATTCTGTTAATTAATTACAGCAAAAACAAACAGACTCGAAGTTTCACGTCGTACGTCAGAAGTATTAAACGTTTGTATTTTTTGTGCTTTCTGCTACTACTAAAACATTATTTTAATCAACATCGTGACTGTGTTCTCACCATCCATCCATCACAAGTCATTCTAAAACAAACTAAACGCTCGTACTATTTAATATTTGAGCAGAATAACAGTTTGAATCTTTTACTTTATAGTCGAAATGTTAGTTGGGAAAATGTTATGGCATTTTCACGATGAAATGTTCAACTGAGATTAGAAATTTGAACTCCATGCTCGGTAGGTTGTCACTGTTCTGTGTGTATAGGAACCTATGCTAATAACTGGCCATACTCAAAATAGAGTACAATTATGGCCCTAGTTTGGCCATTCACAATTAAATGATACGATATGAAAATGTGAATAATTAATGTCGTTTAACAGGGTTTTGTTGGTTGGAGTGGTTATGTTGGCTGATCTGTGGTATGTTCTAGCTAAGTAAACATCCTCTGCAGAAGTATATAAAATAAGATTTACTACAATATTGAAAACAAACCACAGAAATAAACCAGCTTAAAAGGCTTCTAAATAGTTTTACATTTCCGGAAGTCTTCTGTAGAGAAGTAGATATCTGAGGAACCCAAGTTACTGGGTTGTGGAGGTCCGATAAGCAGCCGCTCCATGTAAAATACTGATATTTGACTGCATCAGGAGAGACTGGAAGCCAAATCCAGCAAAGATAGAAAAAGTTAGGTTAGGTTGATGATGACGATCTTAAGGAAAGTAGATGTAAAGACACTACAGTCTTAAGCTTTTCGGTCAACTTGTTGCTATGAACACACGTATTTGAACCATAACCCATACTAGTTTGGCCTCAAATGGTCAATTCTCAGATAATGTACCTGTGTCGCCGGCCGTAATAGTTTGCTATGCAAATTGGTTTATATAAATGGCCCATAATTTGATTTTGTTTTTATTTATCCGCACACCGTCGGGTAATAATTTGAATTATGTGAGGCAAGTCTTGCGGTCATTATTAATTGGACGTCAGCTGAGTGATTTGGTAGTTAATTATAGTTTTGTAGTACTTACGTTATAAACTTGTAACTGGTTTTGAGTGTAAAGTCCTAACTTTGTGGTCGGAGTGAATGAAATGTATGTGTGCTTTTTTATCAATGAGTTTTAGTTACATTGATCACTTGGTGTTCAGAATACGGGTGACCTGTGGTAGTACGTATGTAATTAATAGTAAAGTAAAAAAATACTTTATTCTTTAAATAGAACATCTTTTGAAGTAATACTAGTAGTAAAAAACCAAGCCCTTGACCATGTCTGTTGAATTTATTGGTAGACGAGACCGAAAAACGTACAAATTTTAATATTTCAATTATTTTGCCAGCAACCTGTGGTTTTATTTCAAGGAGGTGAGTCGCAAATGCATACGTTACCTTGTGCCTGGTGTAAAGTCTGTTTCCTTGAACTAGATTTATAATAATTGTGTATCTTCTAAGAAAATTGTACAGGTGATCGTGATGTCCTAAAGGAAACATTATTAGTATTCTCTGAAAAGTCTTATTATGACGGAGTAAGGGTGCTAATTCGAGCTAATTATATCTAATTGTACTAGCAGAATATTAGTGCGATTTTCTACAATCGGTACTATCGTAACGACTAATTGTCATTTAAAACTATTTGTCTTAAATTAGTTCTTCCAAAAAAAAAATAAAAAAATTATTGGGAAAAGGGAAATACTGATTTAATATAATTTTGGTTTCATGACAACTCCCTCTTTTAGAATTTGTCTTATGTCGCAGGACTTTGACAAACATACAAACAGCGGACCAGAGACCAGTACAACCAGACCCAAAACAATTATTTGTGGATCGCACACATAATTGTTACTGGTGGGAATCAAACCCACGGTCTCCCGACGTAAAGGTAGCGGCACTGCGTCATGGAGGCAGTCAAAATTTACATGACCTTTCTTGATAGGTTTATCTCCATAGTTGTAAAGACTATAGAAAATTGTGCTAAAGTATTGTAAATCCAGTTGACGAGGCCACCCATGAGACAGGTGTATTAGAAGTAGAAATAATATGTATAATTTAGCGCATTTGTATAACGATCGTTATTACTTGGTTAGGAATAGAGAGTCAGTGCAGTCGACGATAGCTCTACCACTAACATGGAATTACAATGTGTGAGGATAGACTCCAATTTAGTACCTATTCTAGGTATACGTAAAAGCTCTTTTTGTTGGAATTGTTATTGTAGCGTTCTTTGTCTCAAGAGCAGAACGAAATAAAAAAAGTATAATTTACTTTAAAATTTATAAAAAATATGCAACACAGAATGTTGTGAAAACTAGTTAATAAATCAAAGAATTACCACCAGCTTTCTTAGTCCCGGCTCAGGATGGGAAGCCTCGGGGCCGGCAATTACACGTCGCGAACTGCCGCACCGCCATTATACAATTTAGGATAATTAACTACCGGATTTGTTGTGCTACCCACCACGTAATTGCCTTCCATAACATGCTACTACCACTATTATTAGGCCCAAGTTCATTTCGAAGCAAGGGAGACGTTTGTAATTGCCGCTGGATTTGTTTAGTTGCCGATCGTCCCCGATCACGGCCGAAACTTGCCGATCTTGTCCGACAGTTGCCGATCTCTTCCGATTATTGCCGATGCCTGTGAGAATGTAATGTGTAATCGCTTGTGAAATGTTGATTAGTGTGTTTAATTTTGTGTTTTATTGGATAAGTGAGGGGAAATTGGTAATTATGTGATTGTGTAGGCAATTATCTGTTGTGATAAAAACTGTTATTTTTGAAGATTTGCATTTAAGTGGGCAGTTTAAATTTTTCTCATCAGATTGCGAATATTTTAAACACTACATCTTTGTTTAAACGAAAACATTTTCCACTTCGTTAATTTTACTAATTTTAAGGTTAAAATAATACTAATTATTCCCATAAACTTTCGTATGCCTGCATTTAAAGCTCTAATTATCCTATTACTGCAAATTACTGTAATAATTGTAAATACGAAAGTCTTTTAAATTTCAATTCGGACAAAGCTTTTAAAAGAGTCAAACAAAACTGTTAATAACAGTAAAATGTGTAAAGTTAATAGCACGCGACATTTTTTCACCGTCGAACTCGCACGGTGTTGCCAGGGTAATATTAAATAAACCGTCATTACTCGCTGCCCCCATTCGGCGCGGAATTATTTAAATGTCAGCTAAATTGCTTTAACAGTCCGAGAGCAGTAATAAGGTGTCCATACAACCTATAATTTGCTCTCGCATTCAATCACTCAGCCACTACAGAGGCGCGTCGGACCAAAGAGTAGTCAGTTCAGAGTGGTGGAAAAGCAGAAGTGCGGGTATGAACTTTCAATTTGATTGCAACGACTTTGTATCGAATGTTTGACATTGCTGGAAATCGTGACAGAGTGTGGAAAAGCGATTACGTTTTCTTACTCTTGTAAATGTGTTGCGTATCTGCAAAGTGCACTGAAGAACTTTGATATGGAATCAAATGATATAGATGTAGAAATTATTTACTGGTCGGTATGAAGAACTCGAACCATATGTCTTGTCGCTGGTATTGGACCGCACCAATCACAACTAGTGACTAGAAAGATTATAAATACGAACGTTACAAAGCCAATCATCATAAAAGATGATATTTTAAATCTTCCACATGGCACACTTCGTTCACAAACCAAAAGACATTCACGTCTGTATATTCATCTGTGTCCATGCACTTGAAGCGACTTTCATCTCGTCCAACTTGTCCGCCAGAGTTGTGATAACTTTTAATAGAGGTCGCAATCATAAGCCTATTAATAAAGCCTGTAGCAGAGGCGTCTTCTCACTTTAATCAACATTTTCAATGAGATTATTAAACGCCGCCGTTTCAAAGCAACTGTTTGATGCCTGATGAGTTTTATGATACTTCGAAGTCCACCGTGACGTGTTTATGATCTGATTACATCGTTATTCTTTGTTGATGACAAGAAAAATGATGATAATCTGCTTTGGGATTCAAAGCTGGAGTTATGGAGTATTAAATGTCATTTCTGTGAAAAGACTTCCTTAAGACGGCAGAAAACAGGACGACAGCGAGACAGAGAAAGTTGCACATATTTTAAGCAACCAAACACTGTTAATTTTAAGGTTGTATTCCTTCTCACCTACCTTAGGTATGGCTTTTTATACTTCTGTAAAGATCTCCAAAATGTTTAGCATTAAGCATTAAAGCGCAACTTTTGACATTTGTATAGAGTTCAAAGCTATTATACGTTTTTTCCCTGTTCGCTATTATATGTATCTTTCATCCTACTCAACAATAATACGCTGTCAAATTGAAAATGCATCGCAACCAAAAACATTTTCATTATATCATACACAAAGAATGGAGATAAACATTTTTTCGTTTGCACAATAGGCATGTGGAGTAAAAAGAATTGGCGATTTAATGGCCGGCACGAGCTTCGGGTACAATCGGCTATGTTCGTGTGTAGTCGGGTGGCGCTGTGTCATGCGCGCGCAATCTGCCCCCGCTGCGCTGCGCCTGCGCCGACACCGTCAACGTCTTACTTGATATCGTCATAGAATATCTTGTTGCCTGTTGGGTAAGTTATGTGTTGTATAGGCAGTTTACAGTCTAGCACTTACGATTTTTTGTAAACTTTGTAAATAACATTTACTTAAATATGAATACTGGAATGATCATTCTAAATTTAATTGACGTGATAGCTTACATTATTACTTAGGCCAGGGCATGCCAGTGGGACAGAAAAGATGGCTGAAAGAATAATACTAAATAAATGTCAAAAAATAAAATTGTATTCTTTAACATAGAATCGTTTCTCATTTTTACACAAACATTTATAACAACTAAGAATGAATTATCGCACTCCAGAATTGAAGCATCATATCTACAACAATAATCTATGTAACGTCGGCAACTTACCCTTTGCTATTATCATTCATAATTGAAACGGTCTATAAAAAGTATCAGAAAGGAGTCTGAATTAGATACAACTTCATTACAAGTGGCCAGTGCTTCTAGATTGAACGCCCCACGATGCCTTTGTCACGGCAAATCAAATAAAAAAAGTAGAGGCTAATTTAATGGAGTCTATGATGATGTCTTGATACTCTCTGGTCTGTCATTGTGGTGACTATGATAATAATATGTAGCCAGGCTAGTAGAGGAAAGTATTAAATTGAAATAACTAAAGAGTACTTGTGCTTGTCTTCCATTGTAAATGCGAAATAAAATTGTATTGCTTTACCGCTTTCGTAGCACGAATGTGTTAACTGTTTACGAGGCATAAGGGCTGTTTTCCACAATTTGCTTTTATAGACATAAATATAATATTTTTACTGCAAATAAAGATCCCAATTGTAAATTTAGTTTTGCATACAAAAGCAAGCAAAATACATTTTTTGTAATTGAATTATGAATCTAATTCTGGTCTGACTAACTAACGTATTTGGAATTCAAATCCATCAGTTTACCAATTAAAAACTCCCATCCACACAATGACGTTAAAAACAATAGATCACTGTCAAAACAATTCCTTGTTGAGCCACGATGTATATCGCTGAAAGGCCTATTAAACAAAGACACGCTATTCGTTCACTAATTGCAGAAAACAACAGTGAAACCACAAGACAATGCGATAACCCTACCCTCTTTACAAGACCACTTAACATTGACCTCCACCCCTCCTTTTAACCTTAAGCTTTTAAGAACAAACAGGGGCCATTTGGTACAGGTTCAAGGGTCACGCTACACTGGTGACGTTAATAGCCAAGAACCGAGCTGGGAGGTCTGCCGGTCACCTCGCTAATTGAATGTGTCAATCATTTTAACAACGCAAATGAATAGGGCATAGAACTTAACTTATCCAGTTTAACTAGACCCTTCTGAAATGTGATTTATTGCGATTTTGTGTACTGGGGTAGGGAATCCGAGAGGTCTTCGTGACTGGCTCGCCGATTGCCCGGGGCAAGCTATCGCTCACTTCTGTATATGCCTATTTATGGTGGACAGCACTAATTGTGTAATTTTCCAGTAAACTCATTAGTGAGGGCACGTGTACCGTGGGTTTTGGGCAACAGACCTTTTGTGGAATCAAAGTTTATTATAGCTTTAGCAAGAAGGATATACATATATCATTGAACTTTCTCGAACGGTTGAAACTAACGTCGAATTGGTTGGTAGACGACAATACACGATTTATTTATTGGCGAACTATAGATTAAAGAGGTATCTAGAGATGTATATGTAGATTAATTATATTGATTATCGCACACGGTAGTGCAACAGCCAAGTGTATAACTCTCACAATCGGTTCATAGAAAAACAAAAAGTTAACGACATTAAATATTCAAACACAAGGAATTGATCACCGGCGTCTCGATATTATTAAATCAACCGTCAGACACTTTATTTACATTCACAGATGGGCCGGAATGGCCGAAAAAGATGATTTGTTTCGATAAATCATAGACGTGTAATATTTCATCGTCGTCAGTTATATGTGCTTGACGTGTCTCATTACAATGTTAAATGAAACGAATAACTTTGCCGCCGTGATAGTCTTTGTGTAAGTTATATACATATGAATATGTTTAAGAAGTGATAGTATGTTACCTTATTGTGTTTTTTATGTGGTTTAAACCCTTTCTTCCAACTTTCTCATGTCTTTGGTTTGGCTGTATTCGCAGTAATAGGATTTTAACGAAATAAATCTAAACTTGACTTCGAAGGCTTGTCACCAGGTTTTATTTAAATAAATCTTTGAAACGTGACTTCGTAGGCTTTCAAATGATAGAATTATATTGCAGGAGTCACATTAGAGTTTGATGTTCACTTCATTTTGTAACGTTGGTAAATTGCTTGCCGTTCAAGAAAAAGTATCACTACAGATTCTAAATTTTCCCGACGGAAAACTTTTACTCAGAAGTATATTTTCAGCAAATCTTTTTGACAACAGAATGTTATCCAGGAAATAATACAACACAGGTACTAATTTAGATAATAAATAAATGTTATCTCGTTTACTATGTATTTCTTATTTTACAGGACTACGTCACTAAACTTGTCTTTGTTTTGTAAATGTCAATCAAATTAAAAACTGTATATGAGTGAAAAAGACTGACCACTGTATAACTAATCTGAGCTAACACAGCATTTATTAGTAAAACAGCTAGTGTACTATGTGTCAAATATAAAGTCGTGATATATTTGATAGTTTAACGATTTAAAATGGTTTGTTACGTAAATGATTAATTGTTTTCCGACTAACGTTATTATACTTTTTGTAGTTCAGACGTCATCGGTCGGCGCCAGTCTAGATCCTATTTAAAGTTCAATTTACGAAAATGTTTTACAGGGCACTTCTCATAGTAAGCTCTTTTTTCTTATTACTTTAAATATTTCAGGTATTCCTTGATCTTTGCCGTGATTTCATGTACTGCAGATTTTTTTATTTGCCTCAAAAATATGCTTCACCTGAAGTGAGTACAGAACATTTTAATAATGACAAAATAATATGACTATCGTGCTGAAAAAACACTTAAATTTCACTTGCGCTTCAGTATTTTTTATTATAAATTTATTTACTACTTGCAGTTAATAATATTTAAACAATAAGCATGCTGTACTACCAAATTAAAATAAAAAACGAAGTCGTTTAAAACGGTTCGGCTGCCTTTTGAATTAACCGTTCTAATTTATAGAATACGCAAGAAAATTAATATGTCATAAGTACGACATTATTTACTACCAATACATCGTATATCATATTTCATGCAAAAACTACAAAATTGAAAGCTATATTAACTTTTTATAACGGTATTCGCCAACGTTGTAATATATTACACAAATAAATAAAACACATTCACAGTCGAACAATAATTTTATTAACAAGTTATCAATATTTATGAAATAATAATATTAATCTATTAATATTTAATAACATCATCAAAGTTGAAGAAAGCATCTGTTATTTTTTGTTGGGAAAAAATATCATTATTTGCACCTGCAAATCGTAATCGATTTCGTGTGGGTACATCTCTTAAGATGTGTAGCGAACGACGTCACGCTGCGTGTGCGCATCCCGACCGTTACACAAGAATATTAGTTCTTTATTAATGTTATTGTTATATTGCATCGATTTAAGTTTTATTATCGGGAATGTAATCAAAATATCGTACATTTACTATTGATGTAAATGCCATTATAACAATACGATATTGAATTCATGAGCGGAGTTTATACGACTTGGTTATATTGCGTTCTTTTCATTGTGGCTAGGTTTGAAGTTTTATAGCAGGTGAGCGAATACAATATAAGTTGACTTTAATAATACAAATAATAATATATAATTACAATTGCGAATTACAGGAGCACTTTTGCTATAACCTTTAAAGCTACTAAATACAGTTATAGTATGTATATAGACCAGCTCTGTGGTAGACCGAAGGCTCAATAACACGTAACAATAACTAGACTAGCATCAAATCAACATATTTTTTTCATTTAATCGAAAATTATAATACAAATTATATTTTTTATATCGAACTTCTTAACTTAATAAGTGTAATTCATCACTCAGTGAGAGGCCAATCGGCTACTACAGGCTGTTCTAGCTGATTGAATTAGTCGTATCAATCATTTAAATGAGGGGCTGACCCTACCTGTGTACCGCGGGTTATGACTGATTGTTGATTTGTATTCTGTAGTATTGTTTTGAATAATTTTAAATTGAGTTTAGATATATTTTTCTATAAGGTGTAAGGTTTAGTACAATTCAGTTTTATTGAGGTAGGGCGGATTCATCTTCACAATAAAAGGAAGTCGCTTCAGGCAGTGGTATGATTGGTGAATGCTGAAAGATCACGAAAACTAAACAATAACAATTTTATAAACTAGACTGAAATTATTTTTACAATTCATCACGTTGCATTTTGGGCCGCAGCGCGACTGCTGATAGAAGAGAGTTGTGTCACAGCGATAAACCATAATCAATACTTCAATTCTCGCAAGTACTCTTCACGAAATCTTCTTACATCTGTGTAATTACATTCTTATTTCACAACTGCCATCGAACAACTTATGAAAATGGTCAAGTAACTTTAAAGTTAAATATGAAACTCGCAGTACTCCATTAATACTTCAGCAAAATTACAGCTTATTTATAAAGGAAACATTTTCGAGCAAATATTTGCGTAAAAATAAAAACTTAAAAAAAAAACAAGCGAAACAAACAACCAATAATTGAAATTCGAATCTCAATCCCGCGAAAACAAACTGGCAATAATATTGATTAAAAAACAACAATGGCGTGTCCACGCATCGTAAGATAATTTCGGGACAGTATTATAATAAATTCCGGTGTTAATTATATCGTGAGTGGGCCGCGGCGGTGCTCAAAGCAGGCGCGGTGCGGGTACGCGTGTTGATTTTCAGTTTATTTCATTAGATCCGCGCTGCGGGGTGCGCAGGAGTCGACGCCGGGCTGTAGGGTGTGTATGTGAACGGCTAGGAGTTGGCTTTGCCCCGTTTTGAGATATGGTGGGTTTCGGTGGAATTGTAGTGTAGTATTAGGTTTATAATTATGAATTGTGTTGAAGGGAAGTAAAACTGGAACTACATAACAATATTTCTACATTTACATTCGTATAATTTCAATTCGTATTTTTCTTCACATTAATTAAAATATATTTTGTTTTAAATACTTTTATTACAACACATTACTGCTCGTAGGTATTAAAAAAGTCACATAAAACGTGTATATTATATTAAAGAGGAAAAATTACACGCAAATTAAAGAAAAGACCTACAAACAAACAATAATTCTCCACGCTTTAGTTTATGGTCACCCTGCTAGCCGCCATAGGGTTCACCTGCCCGCTTAAAAATTGTAAAATATAGCATTTTTAATGAAGTAACCTTTTCAATTTTCGGCTTTACGGCTTTTATCGGCGTGACATCGGCCCTAATCAAGCTCGTTTGCTTGTTTCTAAATGTTCCCCTTGTTTTTTTCTTGCATTATTTAATACCGGCGCTGATTACCTTTCTTTTTTAATTTAAAAAATTGTACGTATAAAGAAAATATTCGGTAATTGAATATTTGTGATCGTTTCATGAGCTCTAATAGTCGAGTCGTGTGTGATAGCGCTATGTAAATGTAGATTGCTTTTTATTCTATCGTTATCTCGTGAGACGCCAATAAAAATGTTGTTTCATGTCAATATTGATGTTATTCCCATTGATTGGTTGAAAGTAATGATATTGTAAACAATTTAAGTTTTCCTACTTCAATCATATATTTTAAGTTAACGAAAAGTAATGTGGTTTGTGCTTATTAGGTCTAACGGTGAATAGAATACAATAAAGCGGACAATTTTATTCTTCATTCAAATAATTATGTAAAATATGAAAATGTTAATTAGAACGGAAATGTGGAGACGGTCATATACTTTTTATTGTCTGTGGTGACGCAATAAAAGAATGTTTCTTTATGTTTCTGAACGTTAAAGAACAGTGTTTTTTATTCGAGTAATAAAATCAAATGGAACTTGTGTTTGATATGAGGTAGGGGTCAGAGGTTGAAATATATTCAATTTTGATGATCGACGTAGGGTTATGTTATATGAAATTTATTCAAATCCTTCCGTGATGGGGTCGATGTGGGCGAGGACTTATGATGTAAGAGCTACTCGTAAATTATATAACAAATAGACAATTGTAGTGACGTTTTATTGTGTGAAGTTATTTACTTTATGACATTTAATAATGAATGTAATAATAATGAGAATAAAACAGACCCTTTAATAGTCTACTAGATCCAAATTTAAGAGTTTACATTAAAACAGTGTATAGCCGTTCCTTTTTAATTTACCAAGACCATGCTTTCAAAATTTCGGGTTGATTTTCTACCGTCATAGACTGTGACGTCTTTACAGATCCCTCTTACATAAACCTTTCAAAAGGCAACATTACTCAATCCGATAATAGCTTGTTACCTCAAGATTTATAAGAACAGTGCAAAATACGTTCGCTCAGGGTGACAAAATCAGATTCCAGTGAAAATCTCTACACTACTTTAGAACTTAAGATTCATGCTAAAACCGAAAAAATTATATACCTAATCTTACCAGTCTACCAAAGCCTAGCCACTCTACATAATAGCTCGAGTGACATCTTCATCTCCTCATCACGTACATAATAATATCACAGTAATGATAGCTGTGCTTAACGTGGTTTTTGTGCCAACTAATGACTTTCCTAGTAATGTTAGCTTTTAATTTGTCATTTGTATATCTTATATATGTACGGTTTCCGGTATTAGTGGAAACTTTTTGAAAGTAAAAAAAAGATTTCATAACACTACATATTCTGCTAAAATATATAAACTTTCCGAGCTACTCGTGCTACTTAAAACTTTCGGTCATTTTCGTAATAATAATGCTTTACCTCTACTTACATTCAATTAAGCATTATTATTATAGAAGTGATGTGTAAAGTGTTGGGTCAGAGCCCATTCGTCCCCTAAGATTCGCACCCTGTGCCCACTCGTCCCCTGGAACTTTTGAGGGGCCCATTCGTCCCCTGAAGAATATTTATTTTTATTCATTCTTCTAATATAAGTACATGTATATGTGTAACTTAAATCTAATAAATTGTAACTAGAAGTAACCTACATAAAAATTGGCTAAAATCACCGTATTTTTTGTATATTTACCAACTACATGCAAAATCATAATAACTTAAATCTAACAAACTATAACTACAATAACAAAAAATGACTAAAATCACAATAATTATTGAAGATTAAACAAATCAACATTATTTTAGTACAAAACTAATCTTATATTTGTTTTTTCATTTTAAATTAATAATATATGCATAGCTTTTCCATGCAGTGGCCTAGTGAAATCTGATTTTCAAAAAATTGGCTAATTATGCGATTTATTCTCGCTTCATTTTCAATCGATTCAGGATTCATCATAGCTCTTTTTTCAATGATCTGTTATGATTTATTAAATTAATTCCGTTAATAAACTGTTCACAAGTGTATTATGTTAACCGTTTCTTATGTAAAATAAAGCTAATTTTATCTCAGGGGACCAATAGGCACCTGAATAGGTGCCGAATCTTTAGCTTATATTGTATATATATTGGAGGGGACGAATGGGTACCTTAAAAATAATATTTTTTATTAAAATATTAATTGGTCCCCTACCAGGAGACCAATGGGCACCTATGTAGGGGCCGAATCTACAACTTTTATACTAGGGGACGAATTTTAGGGGACGAATAGGCTCTGACCCAAGTGTTAAAGACTACCCAGCTTATAGAATTTATTCATTAGCAACCTTTTTATTTTGGAAACCTTGCATGCCTAAAATTTGTTTAATACATTTATTGATGGCATGTAAAGTCCCCAACCCGCACTTGGCCAGCGTGGTGGACTCGAGGCCTAACCCCTCCCTCGTTTGGAAGGAGAGCCTTGCCCTGCAGAGGGACAGTAATGAGTTACAAAACCTTTTTAGGAGAGATTGACCAAAAATCTTCTTTTTATAGTCTGAGTTCCAGATACCGTGACGATTTGTACTAAAACGTTGATGAGATTTCTTAAGTGCTACTAAAAATTAAAATCGGCTGAGTCTACAATTAGTAATCAACTGGATCCGTAGCACATAATTTAATGAAATAAAACTATGTAATTACATAAATATTTGTTATAAACATAATAACAAGTAACTGTACCACTTACTTCCTTTATTTGGTAAGGATCGAACCAATTTGCGTTCTTTGGTCTCTACCTACCCCTATGGAAAAAATGATATTGTATTGTATATGTGTAATACATGTAATATGTAGCCCGGAGTTTGGTAACGTGTCCGGTAAATGGCAATAGGCTCGCTCCCTAAATGTAAATGACATGACGTAGGTGTATTTTATACAGCTCTGCCTGCACCGCCGGGTATAAAGGTGTGTATATTATTTAATAAGTGCGTGCTCCTGACTTTTGAAACAGTAATAACTACGATAGTCACAATTATTTACAATAAATTAATAGATCTTTATCTGATAGTTAGCGGCAACTTATCAAGTATAAGTAGTAACTTAGCAAGTAAAGAAAATACGCCCTTTTGTATGAACAAAAGCTTCTCGTATAAAATACAATTGAATTTAAGTAATATATGCCTTTGATTAAAAGTTAAGGGTTTTTGTATTACTTACAATTTATTTTAAAAAAATATGTGGAAAATTAACTTTGACTGAAGGAAATATTTTGACGATTTATTTGTTTATTTAAATAATTGTAATAGGGGGCGTGTATACTGCCATTTAACGCGCATAATTATGAACATTAGGGCCACAAAAGATTGAGGCATCAAGATTGATTAAGGCATCAAGTTGCATAAATTCGGCACTGAGTAATGTGCATGCGATACAAGTGACGGTGCAACACTACATCGAAATCATCTTTTCATGCACCGTAAAAAACTTAGTTCTTTACAAATGGAACGGAATCAAATCAGACATAAGACATCTGCAAAACTCATCATGTTCTCCGTTTCTACATTCCGTATGATAATTTCCTAGTCCGTTAGTTTTCTGACATTTCTCCTGTCCCACGTTTTTGTTCATAATGTCATTCATATGCCGTTGATGTGATAATTCATTATATATGTAAACCGACTGCGATTACTTCGCGCTGTGATTAATATATAAGACCTTTCGGTTCTGAGGGAAATGTAATGTCGTTTGGAAGATGGCACCGTCTGTCTGCAGTTTCCCGTTTGAAACATCGATTTAAAGTCACATGCTCTAGCGTTAGAAAATTCTTAATCAGTTCTTAAAGAAGTACAAGAAAATCTACTGAACTCACTGTTGAATTTAAAAAGTATTTTTAGGTATTATAGTTACTTTTACGAAAAATAGGTAGGCTATGCGTTCTAGACAAGTGGACCACCGCTAGCAAAACTACGAGCATAGTTACTACTAATACCAAAAGTGCGATAGTTTTTAAGCATATGAGTACGGATGTCTGTTTTTTCTTTCTTTCGCGCAGTCTACTCAACGGATTTGGATGACATTCGGAATTAATGTAATGTATTGTGCGAATTAACACGTACTTTTACCTTTTTAAACTTTAATGGAAATTACAAAAAATACCCTCTGAGTACTTGTTTACACTCTCCAAGGAACTTACAAGCCAAATCTCAGCTTCTTGTCTGTCAATCACTTAGTAGAATAATTTTAAATACACACCTAATCCTCCACAAAATATAATAATGTCACGCGACAATTAGTTTAGTTAAATGAATTGCGTGGTTATTAGCCTAGGGCAGGCTCTACGACGTGACAACAAAACGCTTATCAATGAACCACCGCGTTAAGTCACTCGTGCGCAAATAAACTATGACAGAGCGTCTGATTTATCTTATTACTAGTTTTTGCCCGCGACTTTGGCCACGCCAAAAACTCGAAGGAGTGAAATTATGGGCAAAACGGTGGATGGAAAACTAGCTGTAATTATAAATAAATGGAAAATATTCAGGCGTCTCGCATGCATTATGTTGCATTAATGAAGTAATTACATTTTAATATGAATATAGTGTCATATTAAAGTACACATACAACGTCCCGTTAGTCAAAGTAAATTTTAATGAAAATTAGTGAGATCCACTCGTGTCTAATACTAAACACATTAAGCAAACTTCACACATTATGTAAGCACGTAAAATACACTAGCATTTACATATACCAAAGGTTGACTAATAACATAATAACTGAGGGAAATCTCCTATTTAACTATAATTGCCGATGTTTTACGATTAAAATTGCATACTCATGTAAATTTATTTTAAAACGTTCAGAAACCATAAAGATGGTTGTAAAATATGTTATTAATGGCAACACTGAATTATTGGCCGTAAATGTAGACTTGTATAGTGTAAAGTAATTCTTAAGTAATCAATGGTGCGAGCCAGGACATTGTGTTAGGTACAACTGCGTTTCTAATTGGCATGTTTACCAGTTTTATTGCCAACCTACCTTTTGCCTGCGAGTCTCCTCACTTGATTTTATGCGTCTATTATTGTTTGCCTATAACGTTTCATTAATTGCATATTATTCCTTTATTGTAAATAAAGAATTTATTGTTATTAAAGCTGAATAAATAATGCAACAAAGAAATGCGAAAGAATTTTATAGCTTAATATATTTTCAAAACCCCTTAATGTTGGACCGTTAAAATAGAAAATAAAAATCGACTCATTAAGCTTTCGAGTTCTGAAGACTAAAAAAATCTTAACTCTGTTTCAACATTAATCCTTAACTCTTCAAAAACTAAAAGTAACGACATGGCGGCCTAATCGCCAGCGAACCCCGACTGTGAGGAAATCATTAATTAGTTCAAGAGTTGCCTTCGAACCGATGAAAAAGTCCAGAATAATTTAAAACCCCATAATTGGATATTATAACAAAAATATCGCATTAAAACAGGCCCATTCAATTTCAACCGGCCTCATTTGTTACTGTTTGTCTATGGTAGTTTTGTTTTTAACTCGTTGTCTCTGGTATGAGTAATTGTTACCAATTTATTATTTTAATTTAGTGATGTTGCCGTATTAATATTTGGATATATGATCTGATTTATTTGAAAAGTTACGGTCGATACGATGAAGTTTCGAAGAAAAAAACTTAAGGCATGATAAATAAGTCTCGTGGCGCTTGGTTTAAAATTATATTAAAGTAAGAAATACGACATCAGATTGTCAGTTGATGGAACACTAATTATTACCTCAAAGAATAATATGAGTATGGCGGCTTTGCTTATATTTTTATGCCTTTAACAATTAAAGCGATAACATGCGGGATACTAGGTTCATTTTAATTACATAATCATATGATCGTGACCCACAACACCTGTATAAAGTACACGATTAGCAAATTAAAAGCTGATAACTCGGCCATCCTTACGTCTGAAGTTGCACCTTTCACTTCCACGCACATAGAACTGCTCAGCAAAAAGTGACAAGTCAGTTCTGTTCATCAGTTTTTATGGGTTTGTGTTAAACAAGTCCTTTATTACAAATTACTCGAAAGACGTGTAATTGAAAAATATATTTTCGCTTTCAGCTAGGCTTTTTATTATAACTGTATCCTTGCTTATGTTAGTGTGTTGTGTTAATTGCAGACAAACATAAAATAAGCTTATTATTTTAAAACTTCATGAACGTTTTATACGAAGGTGTAGTCAGAGGTGCTTGATCTTTTCGCTTATTGTATTGGGCCAATGCAAAAGGCGTATTATTAAGTAACAGGCTTAACGTAATCTTATTGCAGCATTACCAAAAATTAATAATATATAAATATTAAATATCAGTGGACAACTCACACATGGTCATTTGAAGCCAAACTAAGCAGAGCTAGTACGATGGTAACTAATGAAATAACTGATAAACATATTATATCGTAAGAAGTTTTAATTAGCTATGGTAGCAGTTACGATTGTTTTTTTGCTCAACTATGAAAATTATCGAAGTTTAAAAGCATGATTCTAGAAAAAATATGCACGTTTTATAGGTACCCTGAGGACAATTTGTACCACTTAGAACACGATAAAAACGTTATGTTTTTGCTTCTTTCCAAGAAATTGTACAACAACATATAAGAAAAACGTTTGTAAACAACTCTAGGACAATTTGCTACCAAAATGGTCAGCTATTAATAACAGAGATATTGACTTGTAACGATAATTTTCATTTGATCATCATTTGAAATGCCATATTTGGAAGACTAATTGCAATAAATAATAGTTGTTTAAAAAACATAATTTCATTATACGTTAGGAATGTTTGACCTTTTCAGTGGTAGGTGAACTATTAATTGTCTAAAAATAACCTTAATTTTTTATGACTTTTGTCTGATTTATTCAGGTGCATGTTGTTCTTAACGTTTCTTTTAGCTATTTGAATAAGCACTGAATAATTACTACTTTTGTTTCACTCTTGTACATGTATAAAATGTTTTAGAGTTTGTAACATTCATATGGGAATACCAAAACTGGTCATTAATAAAACAGAAGTTTTATTTAAATTCTTTAACTAAGTTCCCACAATTAAACATTCACAATCAAATTACATATTTTCAAAAAAAATCCTTCGGATGTTTCGTTTTGGAGTCGTGACGTCGGGCGGGTATAATGCGCGGGCGCAGCAGCCTCGCTGATAAATCATTGTGGCGCTTCTTGAGCCTCATTGGATGTAGCTTTGATTGATGGAGTACAAGCGGCTCAGTTTATCGACTGTTTAGGGGCACAGTGCGCGTAACACGGTAATGATGTGTGCTGATGACTTTAAAACCAGACTATCATTCAGTACTTATAAAAATCCCTGTGTTTCGTCAACGCCTTTATAAATCAATACTTCTCTCTCATATTTTTCATTTTATATTGATATTTTTGCATATAAAATCTGACAGGCAAAGACTATCAAATTTTTTATATCCAGCAAAAAAAGTTTCGATAAAGTAATCATGTTGTTTCGACATGTTACAAGTCGTAAAAGTAATGTTATTTGAGCAGAACTCACTCGGTATTGTTTCAACCCAACAACATTTACTTTTATCGGTATTTTTTCTGTATAACTTTTATTAATCGTTAATAAATTTTTATTTCATCGATTCGCCACGCTCATAACGAAGCGTACAAAATCTATTATTTCGAATTAATTTTATTGTATAAAATCACCCATCGTTTAGTTAACGATTCGACACGAATTAGAAACATTCGCGACGTCGGAATATTTTAATCGAATCGCACGCGCAAATAATACTTTATTTGGTTACTAACAAAGCGTGCATTATGAGGAGTTGTGTCGATAGTCCGTTATTTGTAATCGATATTGGGATGTATTGATAGTATCGTGATCGGGCGTACCGATTAATTATGAGAATTGATTAGGTGTAGGCGTGGTGGGGCTAACGAGACCAGCCGATCTCGTGTTTGTTTAATTACTTTGGATTCCGCCTCCCGCGTAGCCGACTACCCGGTACTTGGTGAGCCTTGCTTCTGGTCTTCAAATAAATTATTGTGAATATGATTGCTCCCATGTAAGTGTAATGTACGTCTAATATAGGAAAAAGGAGGACCAGTTAAAATCGTTTTCATATTCAATTATGCTACATCTTCGTACGGCATATCAAATTATTAAAATGTTATTTGCTTAGGATTACAAGTGATGTTGAATCGGCCATAAAATGGCTGGCTTACAAACGATTAAGCGAAATATAAGGAGGTTTCTCATACATCTCCACAAAACAGTGGAATTCCAGGACTGTGTCGTTATAAATCAGCTTGTGTTTATCTTAATTACAATGCTCTATAATTAAGACCCACACCCTCGGCACCAGTCTTAAAGAATTCAGTCATAAAATGATAATGGGCTGTCACAACAGACCCTGTCAGCTTCTCACGGGTGAATTCTAGGAGGTCACAAAACATACAAAAATGTTGTTTTCGCTCTTACTTTTTGTGTGAATTCATAATTAGATTTGGCGAGGGTCCACCCTGCACGGCAACTGTGTGTTGGGTTAAGTTATAAACTTAAAGATGTGACGGACGGCCACTTAATCGATGCCTATTATAAGAATTATTCACCTGAAAAATGTTGTATGATCGGTATCTGATTTTGAGACAATAACATAATGTCTCCAGATTCTATTTTAATACATATAACACTGTTTTAAAGTCTGGTCCATTAAAAAATCTATTAAATTTTTAGTGTTGAAAATAATAATGAAAACAATCTATAAGAAAACTGTACCTTCAAATTATGGCTATTTACTTTCGTAGAAATCTTATTTTGTACCGTTCGGTTGAGGTGTTCGATAAGTAACAAAAGTGATACACCGTACATAAAACTCGCTATCGCTCATAACACAATCCATTGGATAATAAGCGGCTGTCGGGAGGCGTTCCCGAGTAGATGAGTTCGGGAGGATAAAAATTCGATTACAATTAAATTAACCCGACTCATATTTATTTTACATTAATAAGTATCTGATTTTCAAACCGGTGTTTTGTAGTGGCATGTTATTTTTTTAGGTGGCAATAAATTTGAGTCGATACGCCGTTTTAATAGGATACCTTTGGATATATTTGTTAGGTATTATGACCAATTGACCATGAATGAATTTGACTTATGGTTATGCAGCGATTTTATTTTGTGTTGTAAATATATCATTCGTTTAAATTTCCAGAATCCATGTACAGAATACTGTACTTTGAAACTGTACTTAGGGACAAACAGCGATGGAAAATACATTATAGCAAATATTCGACCGATAAAATTTGAGTTGTTCGACACGGAGAAGAATAAACGAGAAATAACACTTTGTTTTATCTACAATCTCTTGTTTTTACCTAGAATCCACTTTTAGAATGAGTAGGACCTTTCGATTACATCTAATAAACCTGGTGCTTAGATAGCCAGAGATACTGTTATTGTTAAGACCCTGTAATAAGTACTAAGCTGTCATATTTACACACTTTAATTCTTATACTTAATATAAAAAAGCCTAAATGAACACATACTTTATTAGCATACCATAAATCACAAGAAAATTATTTAAAATTCTATTAGTTTATAATTAGGCACAGCCGATTTCACTGATTACAGCAAAACAGAAAGTAGCCATAAAATTTTTCGTCGAAATTAAAAACTAATAAACGTGAGTCACGGCTTTCTTTCAATCAAACGATGGTAAATCATGAGATAATTGAATTTTAGATTAATGGTTAATCACAAACCAATCGGATTCGTCCCACGCGCAGCCCACGACGATTCCCGACGATAGCCGACTATATCCGATGTAATTGCACGTTATTGAATTACATTTTAATTAAATTCGATTATGTAATTAATGTTCCCGCCATTGTTAGGTCGGTTGTGATGGATGACCCGACCCGTGAACGGTTAGCTGCCATATTTTTCAACTTTTGACATGTAATAAGCTATTGATTGATGAAAGAGAATGTTGAAAGGCGAACATTATATCTCTTAACGAGTGCTGTTTTCGCTTATTGAATGTTATATGTCTGATTGTATGTGTACATACATACATGTACAATGATCAGATTCGGTGCGCTACCAGAATACGCATCGATCAACGATATCTTCTTGTTAATCGAATATGTATTGCTTAACTGTTTTAAAGTTTCTCGTAATAGATCGAATCATTTAATAGGCTGTACCAATTCGTGTGATGTAAATATTTAATGGATTTGCGTTGAATACGCTGTAATGTAATAACCTTTTTATGACCGTGTGAATTAGTCGTTGGCGCACTATATTATGCTATGCGTATTCTTGTTTTTCTTTTCTAAAATTTTATTTGATTTACATAAATCAGTTTAAGTTCACTTTGGTTAAGGTGTAGAATGAAACCCACTGCCATGGTCTATTCTTAATAAAAATAGGTACTGTACAAAACATACAATACATTGTATTGATCATTTTAACGAAGAGTTTTACAGTTTGTGAATAAGTGTCATATAATCTATTTGTTTTGATAAAGAGACAGTAAATATATGAAACTCCATCAGATATTTCTCCAGAAGTAATGAAAATGGCTAAAAGTGGATGTGGAGTGAATAACTAACATTGTAGGTATAATAAAACGATAAAAATGTTTCAATACTTTGTTTATTTTATACAAGATAATCCATAATGTTTGTTTTAACAAATAGTAGAAGCGTAGACTCTGTGGTTTGTGCAGCTATTAATAATTTCTCTTCAGCCAGACCGTTGTGGTTTGCAAACCTCTTTGGTGCAACTTAATGTAACGTTTTTAAAAAACGCAAATGTGACAATTTATGTGATGAACCACCATGTTTTTATGCTTTATAGCTTGTATTTTAATAAAATAGTACCGGGTCCTTTGTTTTTTTCTTGTCTCTGATATATTTAAGAACAACAATCCTTTTTAAAGACCGTAGTAACATTGAACCAAAAATGCGTTTGTTCCTAACATAGTGTCATCACTAATATATATTTTTTTAATGATTAATGACCACCAAGACCACTTTCAAATCTTATACAATTTCTACGCAATCCCATTATGCTGAACAAATATTTTTTTATTGGTGTTGGAAAGAAAGAAGATCGAAAAACTAACTTTCATACATAAAAATAAAACATTTTACGATTACTGTATACAATGTAATTTGTAACATAAATTCAATACAAACAGAAACTGAAAAAAATATTTACATCAAGAATAAATACTGGTATAGTAACTCCTTTTATTGTCCGTGTTTTGCATTCATAGATAAATTGTAATACTTTTTAAAGGCACAATAAAGGCATAGACAATCCATAGATCATTATATTCATCCCTTTAATGAAAAAGACTTAAAATACTTATAATCTACAATAAATAACAATAAGGCCTATAATGGACGGATTTCGAGTAACTACAGAAATCTTATAATATACAAACATATAACGCACTAATATTGCCTAAAATAGATATCTTACACGGCTTTATTGCCAAATTATAGTATTTATATAGTTAACTGGAACTGAGTTTATAGTTTCCTAAATTGGAAGAATAATATTACCTTTTATTGACGACATAACTTCAAAAATAATTTTGATTCATTAAGAAAGAACAGAATGGTTAATTTCATCTACCAATTTTGAAGGAGAGAAAGCAAAAATAAATTAAGTAGATCAATGTGCCTAACGAAACCAAAGACAATTCTAAGGATTGAAATACTTATGAAAAAAAAATAGAGAGCTTTTTTTAAACATTTTTTTCATACACGAACTTGTTGTACGAAAACATACTGGCATAAGTATTTCAAACCTTTTATTTTTCGAAGGCAACATTCTATTTTCTGCAAGGAGGATTTCTTCCATATAGGTTCAATTAGCCGACACCATAAAGTCCATAGGAAACAGATTCGATCTCCACAAGACGTCACACCATCTCAACTAATCAAGTCGGTATGGTGCCGCTGTCTTAAGATTTCCAATCTCAATTCGTGTTCTCTTGCAGCCATTCTTAAAGCTGCAATGCTCGAACTTCTTCTTTCAATTTCAGGAGCTGATGGCTGTGTTGGGGGAGACTCACTTCCAGGAGATATTGGGGGTGAGACAGGGGGAGGGTCTGGGGACTGTCGGGGAGGAGCTGCAAGGCCGGCGAGGAGCGAATGGAAGGGAGGACTGGAGGTGTAGAGAGGGGCGCTGAAGAGCGGCGGTCGAGGTAATGGAGCTCCGAGGTATTGAGCACCTAGGACTGGGCCTCCAGCGTACCTGTAGACAATTAAATAAATACATTGTAAGTATAACTGGTAATTGAAGACTTTGCTAAAATTGTATAAGTTGCTTCGAGTAGAGTTATTTATTATTACATTTTTTTGTAGCACTACTGAATAAACTATAATTTATAACTAAAGTATTCTAGAAGCTCTAGAAGCTTGTTCTTCATGCAAAACTCAACTGGAGACAATTGTCTCAAAAGTACAGATGAATAAACTCACCTAAACGACGCCAGAGCATTAGCATCAAATGGTTTTCTAAACCCAAACCCTAGCTGTGAGAAAGGGTTAGGCATCGAGGCGACGACGGACGGCGGGGGCGCACCACCAGCGGCTCCGAGGTAAGGGTTGTAGGGATGCGCCTGGGGACCCACCTTCTCCTGCTTGCGCCATTTAGCGCGCCGGTTTTGAAACCATACCTGAAAAAACGACAATAATTTAGTATGCAATTCCAAAAAGGGTATGTCTTAAGGCATTGTAATGTCTGTTATGCCTTTTTCGAATTAGGGAGTTTTTGGAAAGTTCATACGTGTATCACTTTTAAGGCCAGTTTCTTCATCAAAAGTAAAAGACAAAGTAAGTAAAAACGACAGTCAACTTTGTTTCTTCACAAATTTACTAATAGTTTTATGAAGAAATGAAAAAGTCAATGGCTTTAGCGGTTACTTCAGATATGTATAAAGAAACTGGCCATTAGAGAGAATCGTCAAAATAATGTTTAAATAAAACTATTTTTTTTCGTTACTCCGAGGGTTTGTTGACCAGCTTCAAAGTGACGATAAAAATCATGGAATCAGTTTTTACACTGTTCCTTCCATACAATGTCTCACAATTGGGAGTTCTTCTACAGTAAAAAACCAAAGCTTGTCATAAAATATGGGACCACGAACAGCAGTTTATTACATATAACAACGATAAATGATTGTTGAACAATCTCATTCATATTTCATGATTTCGTCAAATGTCTTTTACAATTATTTATACGCTGATCTCATCAGAAAAACATCGTTACAGCCTACCTTACGTTATAAGCTACATCTAATGAAGGTAAAAAGAAATTGATTCATTTCTTGAACACGTTTGTAGTTATTCTTACATCATAACGCGTATCGCATTCCTTACATGTTTTTGCTCAATAAAAGAAATAAATAGACCCATAAAGCAAATATAGAGACATAAGTTGCGTGTCACGAGTCTCGCCTTATTTATTGCACTTTCAATGAGTAACTCGACAAATAACACCGCGTATCTATCGATACAATCCACCTCAATTTATACATTTTATACAATTATATCCTTCGGACATTTAAATTTAATTGCTACATTGAAACTGAAAGCTATATTTTGTATCAACACAAATCTTACTTTCGTAGCAAAAAACTACAAAATTCTCATCGTATGAAATATTTATATACACAGAAATGTCAGAACAAGTAAAAAATCTTGTCACGAACCGTACAGCGATTATGTAAACTGTTATTTTTATGGCAATTTAAATTAATTCACTTATGATAAATTGTGTATTGTAAAAAATTAAGCGCGTTTCTGTAAATGTCGATGCGGTTTTAGCGGATGCTGTGATAAACAAAAACGTTTTATGTTTACGGTAACCGAGTACAATGTAAAGTGAGTCTTAACATTGTGTTATATGGTTGAACTTTGATACTGTGAGTATGATCTATTAAGTTTACAATGGCCATTACGGATATGACTTCATACGCGGTGAGGCTGTGAATTTATAAATGTTGTAATTGGTGGGGCGAGTGGACGGCATGCGGGTACGGTGTGCAAAAAGGTACCGACTGGGCCCAGGTGCCGTGTTTAATAGCTTAACAGAGTCGCGCATTAAGGTAATGACCACGTCGGTCCGACCGCGCTGCGATCGACCACGCCGAGCCGCTAAAACAGCGCTCCAGGCCCACTCACTACCTTCGTGGAATTGTTTTGACAGATGCGTGCGCGAAATACCAAAGAGCTGCTGGGAACAAATTGTTACCTTTCATGAGAATGTTGAGAAATGTCGAATGGAGGACTATTCACAGAAGAATTATTAAATATCTTTGAGATGTTACATGCTACGTGCTGCTTGATTTATATCTACTTTTTCAATGCCAACGTATGATTTTATAGTATCCGTTACCGAATTCACAATTATATTAAATGTTACACACGTAAGAAAGCAAGAAAACTCTCTTAATTTTACTGAAAAAGATAGTCTCTTAACAGACAGAATGTTTCTGCTATCGATCCTCGCCTCAAAGCGCAATTTTAGCCAACCACGGTCATGATCGAATCAGCTGGTAATATTACAAGAAAATTGCTAATGACCTCATTTAATAAACAAGGGTTTGAAAAATACGCTACTATTAAGGAAATGGATGGTAGCACTTGGATCTTGAGACTGCTAACATTTCTTACAAGTCACGGAAAGGTGTCACCACTTTTATGTACTTGAATGTATATGATTTACATGTGATTATTTTGTACATAAGCGACTACAATGACATGAAGTTTTAGAGGTAGGTTACACAAAGCTTGCTTATATTAGTTTTCTGTATGATTTCTAATGTTTGGTTTTAAGCATTAGGCATGTCTGTTTAAACATTTAAAGATCTTCCAACGATGACGCTAAAGATGACACGTACTAGCGTTAATTTCAATTCACCCGTTTCTTGATGGCTGTCCTCCTTACTCGTTCATTAAACAAACAAAAATATCACGTCACGTTAACCGATTCGCGAAGCTAATCACGGCACTTCAAAGAGCTGGTAGTCTAAAGGCGGGACAAAGTAACCGTAGCCTGGCAACACCGAGTAATTACTGTATTTAAAACCAGCAACAATGTGGCAGCTTTAAACACCGACGTGCTACCTTCGAGAAAGTACTGGCTGAATACATCTGTTCCTTTGCCTACCTCTATGAAGCGGCCGTTTACTTTTTTTAAATGGCGGACAATGAACGACTGTCACGTCAAATAAACATTACAATTATTTTTACAAATTCATCGCAATTAATGTTGTTTTCTAGTTGTTAACGCGTGAGATGTCACATTAGAAGTTTTGTAAATGCATTACGTTTAACTAGCTAACTAATCGGTCTGTGTACACGTACACTCAGTGTGGCTCCTCTCATTATAGTTTTTTCTGTTCCTGTGCCGGTCTAATTTATTTCACATTAGCTTTTTTTGCTAAGTATCAAGCTGCGTGACTGTTTAGGTACTTACATGGCTCACATAAGTCGTCTTCATGCAGGTATGTTTAATCAGATTCCTATATCTATGCACTGCTAACACCTTTTCTTTTTAATTTAAATTCAAGCAAGACAAGACTTTTTGAAATTATTTTTTGTGTTTTCATATTACAAAGGAATTTTAATTAAATTTAGAGTTTAACTTGAGAGTCAGTCCACAAACGCCCTCAATGAATTCCTTCCATACTTAAACGTACCAAGTTATTTTTTACTTATAGTTGTTGCATTATTTCATTATCCTTTACGACGTATGAAGGTATTGCATCCATTAATTATGCCCTTGTATAAAAGCAATGTCGCCAGCAAATTAATTCCATGAATTTACTTACAACTCAACATCTGTTATGAATCGATTATTATACCAGTTCGAGTCGATCCATTGTACGATTCGATTACTTTATCTGTACCACTAATTTGTATTCGAGTAATCGCATCGATTGTGCACAAAATAAAACGTTGCGACAACTAAGTGTGGGGTATGTTCTGTTATTAAAAAAACGTGAATGTCGAGCGGTAAAGGATCTGTGAATGGACGCGGTGGTTTTATTATTGTTTGAATACTTTCTTTGCTGCTAAAATAATCATAGAGCTGGTGTGTTAAGTAAGGTCTTTGTCAGTAAGATTTGCAGCTAAGACATGACATAGGCAAAGAAACGTCTTATTTTTTTTAAATAGCTGCTGAACCTGAAGGAATTTTGTGACATAAATAAAAAATATAACCACGCCAATGTTTTCTACTTATACGACTCTAAAAAGAAATTTACCTACACATTAAATTAAGTGTCCATCTTAAAAATGAAATATTTGACACGCGATTGTTTTTACGATTTTCTCATTGACTCGCTTTTATATTTATTGACTACGCCAGTTAATAATTATGAGAAAATTCAGGAATTTGATCATTAAATTTTATTACGGCCTAGTTTTTTGCGTGGATATTTTATTTATGTGTGTATAAATTAGTTGTAAAATCTGATTCAAGTACGAGATGTTACATGAATCTTTCACACACGATTAAGTATGCGAACGACTCGTAAAAAGTCATAAAAATTAAAAATCATGCCACGTCTCCGCGGGGGTCATAAGATAAAGTATTAGATTTTAATAAATAGTCATTTCGTATTAATATAAATTAATACATTAACAATAATTTCAATATCTACATTTATAATTGTGGTTAATAAGTAAGATTATGAAGTAATCGATTAACATACAGCCTTGCGTGTATAAAAATCAGGTTTTGTCATCTCTTTATGGGCTCAGCTTTATTTGATGATGTTTTATGATGATTTTATTAGCGAAACTTGCGTGTCTATTAAAGTATTATGCTTCAAACGTTTTTTAATTAACTTTAATTTGTTTGTGGAATTACCTACGATTTTGTACCTACTTCTTTCCTCGGATAATCCAAGTTTTATGCATTAGATTTATATAACTAACCAACTAGTGAACTGCGACCGTTTTATTATCCGATAGAGAAAATCTTTTACCATGCTTTGGACTGAATGCTAAAACTTTTCTTAGAAGCAAGATATTTAACAACAGAACAGTCAGCATTTTTTCCCAAAACTAACATTACAAAGTATTATAACTTAGCGAATATATAATATAATACTGAGTGTCACTACTCTCATTCACCGCCTGAACTTGCCGTATCCGCGAGCGTATTCCTCAGTGAATGTAGTACGTAGTTTATTATAGTTATCACTGTGGTCGTTTCTCTGTTTCATTCGATTCGGTCTGGTTTGATTGAAGGTTGTGCTGTGTACTCGGGTCCTTGGACCCATGGGAATTAGTGGTTACTGTGACCGTATTGTAAAGGAACGTGCAGAATGATACGGAACTAGCAAGATTACAAGTGGGTTGTTGTTTTTGGAGCGTGCGAAAGTTATTTTTTAACTGGTGTTCCGATTCAATTTGCTTCCATTTAAATTGACGCCGTTTGTAACGTCTGTCAAAGTCTAATTTGCCCTAAATTTGGCGTAGTTGATTGGTTATAATTAAAGAAATTGATCAACTAGTTTTGCTGACTCCAAAGAGATGATCCGCTATTTCCTTGCATTGTTAAGACAGCCTCGATTAAATTCGCGATTCCGTTTTAAGAGAAAATAATCCGATTCTTTAGCTTATTTTTAAACAATTATTTCTATTGTCTTTTATTTTGCAAATAAGGGTTTTTTAATGCAATGCTATCAATAATGTAAAATACTTGATACGAAACTGATATAATTGTTTATCAATTTAATACACAACGTTTGTCTAGCCCACGGGTAAAGTACATAAGTACTTACAGAATAAATGTTTTCATTGTGATTTTTTTTTTCTCTACGATAACTGGGGTTAGGACGCTTTAGACAAAAAAATATTTAGCTTTGATAGATTTTACTTCTTTCAATTCAAATTACTGTATTACAAAATCAATAATGTAGCGTTGTATATTTACTAATTATCTTTTAAAATTATAAATAACAAGAATTGTGATGTGTTGTTGAGTAACACGTTCTACTGAAAAGGGGATGAATCCTCAATCGGTACATATTATACCATCAATGAATAAAGAGCCCATTGCCAGGCATTGATAATTGACGCGTTAAAATATAATATATTAAATAGCTATTCCCCGTTCTATAATAATCAGAGTGGCTTAAATATCGTCAAATGGTATACTTGAATTCTAGGTTGAAATAAGTGTCATTTTTGTACAAAAAGTAAGTAGCTGAGTTGGCTACAAAGTTGTAAACAATATTCCTAAGTTGTTTTTCACGCAATTAACAACCATGTAACGAACACTCATCAGTTTTACAAGCAATTAAGACAGTTTGGTCATCACGAATTAAGTACAAAATTGATATTAAGCCATGAACCTAATGTATTGGATATAGACTATAGGCTATCACCTGACGTCGCCCGTGTGTCCCGACCTTTACTCTTGAGTACGTAATTTCATTAATGCGAACATGCTATGGACCACAATTATAGCTTGTAATGAGATATCAGCTGAATGTTATTACCTGTTAAATAATTATCTGGTATGCTAAGTAAATGTAATGGCGGATAATGGCAAATAAACTAAAAAGACGTTCGTTTTTTATTACTCTGTTGCTACTTAGTTGATAACTCTTAGCTTAAAGGTAGAAAACCTATATTTATTTTTAGAGAAACAACTACAACCTTCATTTTGATTTTCACTACATAGTCGGTTTCCACAATCTGTCCCTATGTATGCTTAGATCTTTAAAACTACTCAACGGATTTCGATGCAGTTTCTTCGATAGATAGAGTGATTCAAGAGGAAGGTTTATGTGTTAAAATTGTAAAGATTTTTGTAAAATAACTTTCAAACTACCCGGTGTCTAGTAAGTAGTAAGTTTGAGCAAAGTTTTCAGCGATTCTTTTTCATTTTTGTTTTCTTTGTAACAGTCATAGGAAACTATGCCCTTACAGTCTCGTCTTCGTAAATGACAGGTAATGTTTAGTAATTTAACTATTCCTTGGATTAAGTTGTCAGACGATGAAAAACTGCCGTTTAGTGCAATTAGTTGATTCTTATTTTTCTTTTTATGGTGATATAAAAAAGGCGGCATATAATATAAAATATAATGTTCAAAGAACACAATAAATTATGGTTGTCAATTTACTAGTATATATTGTAATCTTGGCAAAGTGTTATAAAATGTGCTTTTTATTTATGGGACACATTTACCCGTCAAGACCTATTTTCGTCGGTAACTATTGCAAGTATACAAAATATTTTTTAGTTCTTGAAATTAAATTAATATTTACCTGTATTCTAGCTTCTGTTAACCCGATTTTCATTGCTAACTCCTCTCTGAAACAAAAAGAGTTTAATATTAAGGATAAACTCTTAGCAATAAATACTATCGTATCACTAAAACTTTACTAAAAAATGCTTAAGTGGTGATTAATTGAAGGAGATAAAGATTCCGGGCTGAAAAAATAGTTTTTAATAAAACAAATTATTTTTTCACTTGTTAGGCTTGTGCTACATTAATATTCGGTTCGACAATATTTATCGAATAACAAAATCGACTCGACCCACTTGTTTGGCCTGTGCCGATCGGGTTCATCTACATTATGACACAAACTCGATTTTTCCCCACCGGCTAGGCCGATATTGAGGCCGATAATGAGTGTTGAAAGCCTTACGAAATATTATTTTATTTTTCCTTAATTACTCCATCAAAAGCGATTAGATATTAGCTAGAACATGTTTCTATCTATACTTTAAACAAAAAAAGAGTTTAAATATGCCAGTAAATACTGAAGCATGTTTATAAAAATAGTTTGTAATTTCTAGTGATTATAGGAAATTCAAGTGAATAATGGAGCGTTTGAGTTGCAAGTTGACTCCGTATAAAGGTGTAGCGATCATGCTCCTAATTACTACATGTGACAAGGTGAGACGTCCACAATATTGAGTTATTACGCAGGTGGACTCTTTCATAGCAATATTCTTTAGTAGCCTCTTAAAACATGAGAAAATTTACTACCTTTGTCTGTACACAGGTTGTCTAATTTATGTAATAAGAAATGCAAACCTTTTTGGTCTTCATAAGCTGTTAGCTGTCTATGATTACGCGGGAAATTATTTGACAGCTGTCAATTTTTTTTTTAATTTTCCTTTTTTTTCGTATGTATGTTATGTGTGTGATAAATATTTTAATCTATAATATTTAACAAAACAACAAATGAGAGATAAAGTGCAATAAATTGTTGTTAGGATTAGAGTGGATTACAATAATCCGGGGCAATTAATTTACTAAGCTGCTCTGTATCTGTTAAGGAATTCTGTTATCGCAATTATCAAGTACTGCCCTATAAAATAAGGAATTAAATAAGAAACACACGACTATTATCGTTTTTAACACTACGGTATTATCGTTGATAAATTATAAATTAATGCAATGTGCTAACAAATTTTATTATTATCACTTTTTGCTGATTAACACATTTCGGTATAATTACAAAAGGTTTAATTACGATGTAAGTAGCCGTCAACATTGCACTCCTTTTATTACAAAATGGCGTACGTAAAACTGTATGACTATCAGAGAAAATCAAATACTATTTTTATATACAGTTTTTTAGATGCAGTAACTATATTCAACAACTTTAGTTGTCTTCATATAAGCACCTGGGCACCCGCATTTCCCAAACGATAGCACTTTCTATAAAGGTTATAAGTTGAAAATGCTCACCACAACACTCACCTAGTAAAAACATCAGGATAATGTGTCCTGGAGAAGGCTTTCTCTAGTTCTTCAAGCTGGAAACTGGTGAAGGTGGTCCTATACCGTCTCTGCTTTCTTTTTGGCGCGAATTCATCAGCATCATCGCTGTCTGCGGACCCTGGGACCGGCCGGTCTGAGGGCGACTGGTCGGCGCGGGAGAGCTCGGGGGTGGTCCGGGGAGAGTCGTCTTTAGGGGCCTCTGAGACCCCCATGCTGGCAGCGTATTTTTGATACTCTTGGCTCTGGGTGTAGTATTCTGGAAAGAAGAAAATTTTGATTAAATGGTCTGTTTTCGTATAATAAGTTTATTAATACATAGTGATATATGTGTGTTTTAATTTGATCTTAACTTGGTTTATGGTTGGTTTTTTTATCACTTGATTTTTTATCGAATATTAACTACGTTTGAAAGATAGACATTAACTATGAAAACATCAAAATAATTTTTAAAATAATATTATTGACGATGAATAAGTAAGCCCTTAGAAGGTTAGTCTTTTAATTACTGAACGAATACTGGAGGAAAAAATGAAAATAAATGTAGGTTAATAATTATAGCAATTGTTTTGATCAAGATCTTTTAATTAAGCCGCAGACAGAAGTTATTTGTAATTCATATATTTTATAACAAGCGCGATGAAGCGTTGGAATTAAAGTAAATTAATAACATGACCTAAATATGATAACGAGATTAAATAAGTCTTTATTTTTGTTATAAATGAAGTGATTATAGAATTCATTTATATGATTCTATCAAAGATGAGATCAGTTTTGGTGAATTATGAAGTAATAACATTTTACATTCGGACGAGTTAGTTTCTATACCGATAAATAATGAACAAATATTATAATACAGTGAAGTAAAACTTTGACAGGGATTAAAACGACTTATCAGGCTTATGGAATTTAAAAACGAATTTATTTTGCGAAATATATTGTAATGAAACATAAAATATGCTACTAATATTTTGTCGTCAATGTGGTGTCGCCAAGGCTATAAAAATGGCAGGTATTTTTCTTTTTGTTGGCTTAGGTAAGTTTAGAGGGCAACGATGTTTGTCCCACAAACCACCAGTTAAAGGTATGTATATCAAACACAACAATGAACACTATCAAAAATTTGGGTTTGTTTTGCAAGAATCGGGATTGAAACTTATTAACTAATAGCCAATTTGCCAAACAAATCATATTATATCAATTCATAATTTCGCATGTCATTCGATAGTACAGGAAACCTGTAAAAATAGTGCAGCACTCTATTCTTTTAAAACTGTAATTGGTTAAAAAAAATGCAGTTTATTGCTGTGTTTGCAACTTTTTGTTCGTTGCATTAAAACGAGTTATTATGTCTCAGTACACGTGGTATGTATACAAATAAGTGTATACTTTATAGTAATTGAACATAATCGTTAGAATCAATTTGTGCGCTAATTACTTAAGGCTGGGTAGAGCGATGCGTGTGACTGTTAATACAAATACAGCGATGTATTGTAAACAACAATTTATTTTGATGAACTGAACAAAGTAATCATAGCCAATTAGAAACTTGATTACTGGACAAATTAGTAGTTATACTCTTGTTCGAACGGGCTAAAGAAATATCGTCATATGTGTCACGAGCTAGTGTTCAGAAGTGCCTTTTTCTACAGCGGCTACTATCGAGTACCGGGTCTCACTGAACCCGCTGGTGGCCGGACTGTCATACAAAATCTTTCATATTTAGCCGGTTGTCGATAGTAGATAGCAGTAGGAAAAAGCCCCTCTGTTTGAGATCAAACAATGTTAATTACTTTCCTTCTATTATTGAAAATTCCAACAACACAATTTTTTTAACATTTCTTCCTTAAGACTTATTAATATGGAAAAACTGAATTGTGAGAAGATATAAAAAAAAAAATGGTTGACACGCCGAGGCTTAAACAATCGGTTTAGCGCCTCTAGCGGGCGTCGTGGAAATTATTTTGGCAGTACTTTTTCACACGTCAAACTCGATGGTTTCAATTGTAGAGAATCGTGCTACAGTTGTCTAGTTTTAATTAAAGTCTTCGCCATAGCCGATATTTGGCTAAGATGACATTCACCCGTCTTAAAAATCTTTAAACAACAGTTTCATTATTTAAGGCCTTTGTTTCACAAAGTAGATTAATTGTATTATTGAAGGCATATTAAAAAATGTTGCCGTGATATAAAACTATAACAATTACCTGACCTCAGTTCTTGTAATCAATTGTGTCGTTAATTTCACTTAATGTCATTAATATAATTGATCACTGATTATGGTGTTATGGTTTTAATTGGACCTTTATACTAGAAAATGAATCGTAAATAATTATCTGTAATGATTTCTGAACACTTAGTTACATGGTAAATAACTGTGACTTTCCAGGACTGATATTTGTTTGATATTTTTTTGTTAGGCATTAATATTCAATTCAAGGTGTCTACGGCATCCTAATTTAGTTCTAACTTGCATAATATACTAAAAAGGTTTTTAGAATATTTTATAGTATTTCTGATGATTGGAATTATTAATCAAAATGATGTTTAAATTAAAGTTGCTTTATATTTCATCTCTGTTCTAATAGTTAGACTAAAGGCCTAACAGTATAATACATTCGTAATCTAATACTGACCCACATTTTGACTGCGATAGTGTTAAAAATAAACTGACACATTTTTGCAACAAAAGTATGGACGTATAATGCATATAGTACCTACTATATTTATTTGTCTATATAAATAGAACTGCATCCATTAAATGTAGATAAATGTTAATATCTTCCAGTAATCTCGAGTTACGTATACTGTGTGTTAATAGTGGGATCTTTTCCTTTTGTATGTAAACCAGAAGTGTGGGGAAACACATCGATAAATCAATTATAATTAATAGACTTTGTATAACAACTACTTTGATATAAACTTGTTCTAGTCTTTGTTGCATTGAGAGTAAATTGTCGATAGAAATATGTATTTTAACTTATAATTCAGTTTAGCCCGGATAAAACACTATCTTAATCTAACACTAAATCAGTAGTTAGGTTAACAGGCGGAATTTTGAGAGTGATTTAGTTGACAGTTTATCTATTGGATAGGTTATCCGACACTCATTTTAAAGGGCTGTTATTATATGTAATAACTAGCTGACCCGCGCAACTTCGCTTGCGTCACGTAAGAGAGAATGAGTCATAATTTTCCCCGTTTTTGTAACATTTTTCGTTACTACTCCGCTCCTAATGGTCGTAGCATGATGATATATAGCCTATAACCTTCCTCGATAAATGGTCTATCTAACAGTGAAAGAATTTTTTAAATCGTACCGGTAGTTCCTGAGATTAGCGCGTTCAAACAAACAAACAAACAAACAAACTCTTCAGCTTTATAATATTAGTATAGATTAACGGATGATTGAAAGATGAGTTAAATGGAAACGAAAATACATTAAATCAGCATTTTGCGTGTAAATTCTGACTTAAAAAACTAATCGTAATGGAAGTGACACTAATTAATGAAAAGCCTAGACAATTAATGATTGAATCCTTGTATCATTGTTCTCAGAAAACAATATCACATTTACATCATAATCCAATAAATTCGTAATTATCCGTGATCAGTTGTGACATGTTCCTCATTGTCTGTAAATGTCAATTAACACTCTTTCCTCGATTAAACGATTTTCACAGAAAAAATGACCAAAAAAAAATGAAAATCGTACGTTATAGATGGCGCCACCAGTTTATGCAAATTGCAACTACAGGGCGTTTTCCTACCACTGTTGATAGAGAATTGGCTAGCTGTAGACAAATTTTGATGAAAGCCCGATCAGCGCCCCTAGTGGGTACAATAGGAACTAATAAAATTATAATACACTTGAGATGTCAAATTCTCTATACTTGATATTACCGACTGTTGAAAATTGCGCTGCAGTAATTGCATCAGATTTTTTCATACAAAATAATGCGGAATGAAGGAAATAAAAACCAAAATAAATATTTTAAAACGGAAACGAAAGATCGCGTGCGATTGAATTAACAAATGACTGAAATAAAATTTACAAATTGGCCGCGGAACACGGAAGCATTTTTGAAATTAAATGTGATTTTTTTGCGCCGCCATTTATTTGTGCTGTTATTTGATTAATACTTTATTTTTCTTTATTATGTGTTAAGAACTACGCCTCCTTCTGTAGCACGATTTTCTACAGTCGGTACAAACGAGTGTCGAGAATCTGACATAAAAATTGTACTGAACAATTAGTCCTTCTGCCAGGGGCGCTGATCAGGTTTCCATAGAAAAAACATAGTTTCTTTCATTTACCCATAATTTAATTTGATTTTGTTCCAAATTAATTAATGCTATGTGTTTTTATTCCTACTTTTCATTTCCGCGTAAAGCACATTTAAGTAATCATTATTATCTCAAAAAATCACTACGTACGTCATATAATTAAACATTATGAAACTATTGGCATCTAATCATTTTGCATTAGATATTTATTTTAAAATTAGAAATCATGTAATCATTATCTTACTAATCTCGAGCGCCAGGTAAATTGTACTAATGCAAACTTAGAATTTTGTTCGATATTTTTAAAAATTAAATATGATCTCATTATTTTTGTAGTACAGGGCGCGGGTGTCCGCCTGTAGTGAGAGTGTAGGCGAATAAAATGTATTATCAATGTGTAAATTAACAAAAAACCTATTACTGCTCTACTGCTCATTCCGCGCAAAGGTACTTTACCGGAATGAGGCAGGATTAGGCCTTACAGTTAGGGTCTAAACATATATTTTTGTTTTTAGCACTCCTATTTTTTTTATGTGATGACACCGTACCTTTCAACCTTCAAATAAGGCTTGTCAACTAACTTTATTTTTATTCAAAAATACGTATGTAATAAAAATATTCACTACACGTCACTCACTTGCACAAACACCCATTTCATCCACTTTTCACCTTAGCTGGTTCACAAATGAGGTGGTTCTATTAAAACGGCTGATAACGCCTGATAATGCAGCTCCTTACTGATTTTATCATAGCGAATTGGATTACGTGTGTATGTTACTATTCTGATTATTCGTTTGAAGGTGTTTTGTTAGCGCCGTTTATCTAGGCCCGTGTTTACAAGGTTAAGGGATGTGGGTGCGGTTTGGAAGTTGATGGGTGAGCGATAGGTGTAGAAGTTTTTCGGTTTTTTTTATTTATGAGTGAAATTCGGTAATTTGTATAAATTATTGCATGATGTACGATTTTATTGGCACCATTTCGCAGCGAAAAAATGCTATAATTTTCTTTTATGAAGTACTAATGTATTGATTTGATCAAGATCAATTTTATTAATACTTAACTTCACTTCTGAAAATATACTTACATTTTATACTGGAAATGACTAAATTTCTTTAGGAACCCTATCCTCTACCAGGATTATGTATTAAGAAAATCAAAGTGTAACTTTTCCAATCCAAGAATCGAACCCGGAACCAAATAATTGTCCACTGCACACGCGTCTAATCCATCATAGATCAAAGGTCTTCATTTATTATAGAATACCTTCATTCAATACATATCACAATAATTAGTTCTAAGAAATAATTAATTGAATTGACATAAAAAATGTACATCAACGTTTTATTGTAATTAGCGATAAATGTCTAAGAGCAACGTTAATAATTATGTAATAGCTGTTCTATGGGAAATACTATAAAAATATATAAAAGTATAGTTATATTTATTTTTTAGCTATTAGTACGTAAACGATAATATAAAAGATCAAATGGTCGATTTTCTGCAACCAACGTGAAAATTTGAACCGAAAATGTATCAGCGCCGTCTAGCGTCTTTTAAAAGAACTAATTTTGACAAGTGACTTGTATAATATGTCAAATAGGAAACACAAAGGCAGTGCGATTGTACCAAGCGTAGAAAATCGCTCTACGATGGTCATAGTTACTAACCAGTTTAATGAAACGGTTAACAATATTTTGTTTAAGTTAATGAATATAATATCTGTGGTTTTGTTTTTATCAGTTTATTCCAAGCGGAAGGCCTAAAAGTTTGTGACCTATTTGTAACACACCAAAGGACCCGCCCTGTATATTAGGACATTGAGGATCAATAGACGTAAGCTCTACATTTTAAAGAAGTTTATAAGACTCAAGTCATGACAAGTCAGTGGTTAACTACTACTTATTACAATCAAAATACCGTAGTAACATGAGCAAACATTAAATTCTCTACCTAACAAGTAACAATGCTTGTTCAATTTAGATAATATTAATAGATAATCCACTAAACAATAGTTTTTATTTAAAACACGACACGAAACTAAAATAGATTTGGGCTATCACAATCAATTCTTTCATTCATCGCGTACTCGGCGACTTGTTATCTCCCATCACGATTAAGCAATTACCGAAGAGACAAAGATCAAAGCTATCGCACCTAAAATATATCGTATATTACGATAAAATTAAATAATCTGAGTAATGCAGTATTCGATCTAATTAATTTTACAAATAAAATCTGATCTAACCACAAAAGTTCCGAACTCTAGATCGTAAGATTAGATGACAATTGCGATAACAATATGTCGACGATAGCGCCTTTCGATACATACGAGCTGACTCACTAACTCACCCGAAAACAATATAAAATGATTACAGATCGTTTGATCGCGACTGATTACATTATTTTACATTTTTTTGATTTAGTTTACATTTTATTCCACGGTCTCCATTTGCGTTATCTGTAATGAAATCGGTGGAATCAGAAAAATCAATTAGAAAATTGAAATTATTCTGATAAATAATTACGGTGGCATAATGTACAATTAAAGTTATTATGTTGTACACGTGTGTGGGAAATTGGATTAATTTCAAGCCGTATTTCTTGTATAGTAGAATACTTCCATTGTGGATATAATTGGATCACTGATCATAAAACTGTGGCTGATATTGACAAAAAGTACGCATTGAAAACGCCATAAAAGTTCGCTAGTACGGTAATAAATGCACTTAATTTACATAATACAGAGAAAGTAGTCACCAAGTTCATCAATACACGAGTAAAAACAACTAACAGCAATTTAATGAAGCCACTAATTACAGTAAGAAATGTACTAACACCATCATTAGGTGTAACACTACCTATAGAAAGCCAACATATTACGGGAAGATGGTAAACGTAGAGAAATCGTTACCTCACTTATGGTTTTACCCTTATGTATTCAACAGTACTTAATGACCGAATGAATCAACAACGTGATGGGATTACCTAGAAGGCTCTTAATCAATTTACTTCTTATGTACACTCGCGTACACACGAGGTATCAATTCATTATCTACTGAGTGAACTTGCCCGGCCTTAGACTGAAGAAACGCTTGCGGTAATTGTTTACAAGAAACTCGGCAGGCTATTTTCAATAGATCTAGATGTTGATATTGGTTATTTCCGTAGTAAATTGATGGAACAAGGTTGCAATTAAGTTTCAAAGTAGTTTCAGTAGATTGATATGTATAAAATAATAGTTCTTAGATTCTCACAGTGAATAAGTCTTGTTTTTTGTTACGCTTTGTTTTAATTCATAACCATTTTATAGAATGTGAATAAGTAAGATAAAAATGAAAATGTCAAAGTCTACATTAGACGCAATCATTTCTAATCAAGCGCTTTATGTAAGTGACAGACATCATAATTTTTTATTCATCCATTTTATCATAAAGTTATCTCATATATTTTGTTTCCGTAGTTTTCCTGTTTCCTTCAACCAATTTGGGTAATTACGTGTTTTAGCCGGAAATGTTATACAAAATAATTCCAAGTATCGGTGTGCTAATATCGCCCTTATCTGGTGTGAATAAGATGTAGGATATTTGATTATAATTGAATAGCGATAGCCATACTGAGTCTCATATTTTTCGGAAAAGACTGTGACGTGTGAGAAATTTCACAAGAATTTGTATTTGGCACCGATTAGTATGTTTTTCTAGACAAATTGTTATCGGATTATCAGTACTTTAGAAACATTTAGAGCTAGTTTTTCAATTGTCAGAAAATATTGTAGAATAACTAGTTTTTGATGTTATTGACAGAATTATCGGCAATTAGATGAGAGAGAGGAAGTTTGTTTCAAGCGCCAAAATTGTTTTTTTTTAATCAGTCATTAATCATTAAGGTAATTTTTAATTAATTTACGAAATAAGTTATGGAAACAAGAGCAGTGGTATTTTGACAATTCAGATATGCGGCAATATAGCTACTAAAAGTGCCATCTTGTAATATGAATTGCAAAATACATGTTTATATCTTGACGCCACAAGATATTTTTTTGCTGATCGTACTAAGGAGCTAGATTTTCTTAGAAGGTTTTCCTTTAACGATTGATACGTCTCGACTCTAGTTAGATAAGGCTGTCGTTTCATACTTCGATTAGAAACTAGGATTATGCAAAATAATGTATTTCTTTTTAGTCGGCGACCCGACGGCTATTCTTTACGAATCGTAAAGGTCGAGTGGTCTTAGTAGTGTTTGACATTTGTTTACAGTAAATTAGTGCCCTTTTCATGCGCTAGAATCGCGCCTATCCTCCTACTATCATAAATGCGAAAGTTGTTTGTATGTTTGTTTGTTATGTTTTTACGCAAAAACTACTGAAGTACTTCTAATATAACGTGGTACTTTACACCCCGGGAAATCATTTTACGCGAATATACCTACTTATATTTTTTTATTGATACGATAATCGTTTGTCGTTTCATTGTAATCTTCAGACCGATTTAGTTCTAACAGAAAATCCAGGTGGCACTTCAATAGTACATGGAATCGAATTTATGAAGTAGCAATTTACTCGAACCAGCTAATTCTAATAACAGTATAGCCATAGCATGTTGCTATCTGTATTAGGAATACAATTTTAGCTATATGCAATTAAGTTTATAATGCACTCGGTATGTAGGGCAATTTGTAGCTTAATAGAGCCACAATTAATGTTTGATTGCGTTCCAGGTACTATTCAATTGAGTACTATCGAACGATCTCGTGCATTTTATTTGTGGAGTCGTTTTAATTTGTTCGTGTATTATTGACGGTCCTTGAGTTGCTTATGGCGTATTTAATAAGGATAATGGGATTACTTTTAAATGTATTATTTCTTTATTGATGAAGTACGTGTCTGGATCTATGGCACGGTAGATGTTGTATCCGACTGTCGATCATGAGGTCTCGGGTTAGATGCTTGGGTCGGCAAAAAGTAAGGTTTGTTATCATTTATATTAGAATATTTTCAAAAGTAGCTCGAAGTTTGTATACGGTAATAGGTTCACCCGCTATTACATAAGACTAACATGATTAATGGCAATATGCGGGTGTATTTCGTACACCTTTGTTTAAGCCTTCGTATAAAACAGACATGACAGTATGTATGTGCCTTACGTGCTCAAATTATTTTGTCGTACGCTGGTATAAATTGTCATTAATGTTCAAGTCATTTAGTAATTTTGAAACATCAACTGCTAAATTATAGTTGCTTAATTAAATATAACTAGCCTTGATCAGTCAATAATTCTTAGGAAATGACATTAATTAATCCTTTATACATATATTAAGTCATTCTTCAATGTCCGCAACTAGTTATACATTTAATGATTTAAAAGCGATTATAGTTCGACATGAGAGCAAATAGTTGGGGTGCCTTGGTCGGATGCGCGTGGGCAATGATTACAAGTAATTATTTAATTGCGCCCGCGCAGGTCGTGACACCGCTGTTTGCGAACACTATTTGCCTTTGGGTTTTTACATAATTACTGTTATTTATAATGATTGTTAGTTTTCGCATTTGTTTTTAATTTAATAAAAGTTTCTGATTTACGTCACTAGATGTCATTAGGTATTCATCGAGAGGTTTACTTTTAAAAATTCACACGATATATTTTGACAACCTTTGTAATTTAAGCGAAGCAGTCGAAGTAATGATAGCCGAGTGGCATAAGCTGGCAACTCGCACGCAAGACGTTGATGGTTCGAACCAGAGTCAACACACAAATGATTTTTCGAAGTTGTACCTATATGTGTATTAGAAATAATTATTATCATTTACTCTAACGAAGTGACGAACTGACGTAAAAACTTGCATACCTTAAAAATTCAACACGTTTCTTGAACGAGGTGAACTCAAGGTCTAACCCTTCCATCGTTTGCGAGAAGACCCATGCCCATCAGTGGGGCAGGCAAACAAAAAAACAAAGTTTTTGATTCCTGTCACTAGATGTCACTGTGTCATCTACAGTTTTATATGAAAATTTTCACATGATATATTATATTGTAACTGCTTTACAAAGAAACATATACATAGGATTTTGTCACTTCCAATCAATTTCAAAACCGTATAGGAATGAAAAGGACAAAACACTGTATAAGAAATCAGAGGTTACCCGACGTTTATTAGTAAGACAGTTAAAATATTCTTTGGCGTGCTATTAAGTGTGGTTCTCAATTACAGACTAATAGACTTTAATAGAGTAAGTAGGTACAAGCAGAATAATAATGATCTTTACAAACTTGATGCATACATATTTATGAATTTCCTGACTCCTGTTCTTGGGGAAGAAACTGTATAGTATACATTTTATTATTCTTATTTACTTATAATATCACGCCTGTTATATCCGAAAGTGTTGGCAGAGATGTATGCAATAGACCCCCGGTTTGCTATTAACAACCTTAGTCCTATGTGATAGGGGGCAATGGTGTGGCCAGGCATGTGGTCCAACTCCGGACTTCTATTGAGAAATATTCTAACACAATAAAAGAGTTAAGATAGTACTTTGACCGACCTGGTGATCGAACCAGAGACTCCATGATCAGCAGGCGGTTATCCTACCGACCGCGCTACAGAGGCATTATCTATGAATATACTATAATTTATTTTGTACGTTTAATTTGTTCCACTTTGAGCTATTCTAGTTTCCATCACGCAAACACTGTTGGCCGAAACAAATCATCACGTTACACAAACGATCCGTCGACGACATAACACTGCTGAATGTAAAATTAACAAATAGCCATAATTTCCATCGTAAATTATGCCTTAATAATATGCGGGCTTATCTCGGCGTAAGACATCTACCGTTGCCAATCACACACTACCATCCAATAACGATTCATCAACTCTTATACGTGTCGGAATAGAGTTCAATTTTGATTGACATTTAGTTAAACTGTAGCTTTTTTATGTTGGTATTTGTTTGTAATAAAACAAAGGGAATGATACGTGCAAGTTAATTACGACCAGAAATGTAATTAGGGCTAATCAAATATAGCGATCTTTTTATTCCTTTTTGCTTTGCTGAGTTTTTATGGCGTCTATTTTTTGTTCAACACTTGTAATAATGTTTTTGTGGCCAGTAATTGAAATGTGTTATGAACATTATATAAATGTATTTAATTCATTGTAACTATAGGTTTGTGAATATCTGATTGTAGAAAAAACTAATTTAATTTTGAATTATTACTACTGACATTTATAACTGGAATGTTTTATAGATTTATTACCGACTGAGTCTTTCAGACATGATACAGTGTAATTATAAAACTTTTGATAAATAATATTATAAAAAAAATGACATATGTAACCTAAGTGGACTTATGAAATACGATGCAGCTTGAAAAAAATATGCATATGAACGTCACACACGGGATATACAACATGTAATTTAAGTCCGACTTTAAAAAAAATTAAAAGCACCTACTACTACTATGTGTTTGTCAAGTACATGATAAAAATCACTATTTAATAAAACTCATTTTTCTTCATAAATTTCAACAAAATTAATCATTTTAATAACAGTCTTTTAATTTTACATTTATCTTTGTAAAATGTTATAAACGTTTAAACATTGTCGTTAGTAATTTGTATTGAATACGTGTAGGGTGTGCAAAAACGCGGGAAAAGTGAGACTTTCTCGAACCAATTATAGATCGAGGAAGAGATAGTGTGCGTACGCATGTTTCAAAATGGCGGCGCTAACCCTTAACTGCTGGGGTCAAGTTGACAGGTTGCTTTTTTATTTTTATTTTTAATATGTTGTTTGTTACAAGTCTATGTAGGTAGTTGCTTTAAGAATACTTTAAGTATTACGTATTTTAATGAATAATGACCCGCGCAACTTCGCTTACGGCACTCACATAAGAGAGGATGGGTCATAATTTTCCCCGTTTTGGTAACATTTTTTGTTGCTACTCCGCTCCTTATAGCGGTAGAGTGGTGTTATATACCGTATAGCCTTCCCCGATAAATGGGCTATCTAACACTCAAAGATTTTTTCAAATCGGCCCAGTAGATCCTGAGATTAGCGCGTTCAAACAAACAAACAATCAAACAAACAAACTCTTCAACTTGACTCATCGGAACACGTCACAGTATTTGTTTTTAACCCGTTACTGTCCCACTGCTGGGCAAGGGTCTTCAGAACGAGGGAGCGATTAGTCCTTGAGTCTACCATGCTGGCCAAGCGGTATAAACGTAATAATTTAATTTCATAACGTTTTTAGAGCTAATTTTATCATAAATAAAATAATATTTTTTTATCACGACTAACTATAATGTTCTCAATATCGATTGAAGGTAAAGATCAAATTGATTTCGAATAATTAAATTAAAAAATATTGATTGCAATAAATATGTTAATTAATCTAGAATCAAGATTAGATTATTATCTAACTGGCACATTGATATTGTTCGTAGTTGGCATATTTATTTATTTTGGAAAAATATTATCAACTTTCCTAAAAAGGAAAATAAGAAGTCACTAGATTTTTTTCTGTACAGCGGTATTAGGTAATATTTAGTTAAAGAGTTTTTTTTTAATGAAGTCTAATTTGGCACTGGCCTGTTACAAGATAATTATCTCAAATAAATCAAATTAAGAAAAAAATATCCTTTATTTACGTAAATAAACTGATTATAGATAAATGACGGTACAAACAGCCGCGTTCATTCCATATCGTATGACTTTGGCGCCCATTGTTTTATCTTATTTAATACAGATACAGATATGATGTTAATTTTTCGGCGCCATTATTGTTCAAGATAACACCTGATAGTGTACATGTTCAAAGAAATCCGGCATTTTGATCGGATGTTTGTGATTAAAGAGAAAAGTACCTAAGATTATTTTCTCGGAAGCAATATTTCCGTAAGATAGTGCTTGTCATTTCGTTAAATTGCTTGTTTTCATAGCTTATTAGCAGAAGAGTTTCTCATGAAATTTTATGAGCCGTATGTTTCAAATGTGATTTATTATGTCGAAAATATGTTCACAATTTAATGTATAAAGTTTTTTCTACGCTTATAGAACTCGTTATCAATCGATGTCGCTATATGCAACTACACAGTTTTTATCTGCTTTAAAATCTAAATAGACTTCAATCACGATTTTTTTGGCGATTAGATCGTATCAAACATTAATTACTGAGTACAAACGAGCTACCGATTCGACGAACATTCATATTTGCCGACTTTCGCTAAGTAAATGTACATGTCCTGTAATTAATTAAATGATTACTAAATCTTAATTAATTTTATAATAATGTTTTCTGTATAGATGGACGGGATAAAGAATGAAGACTTTTATTACAAAAGTGCGCAATTTGAAACAGTAAAGCACATTAACCATGTTACACAAAAAATAGGTTCTTTCGCTATAAAGCATTAAAAAAGTAAGATTTATCCGTGTTGATACGTGAGCGTCAACAATAAAACGTTACGAAAGCACATTTACTTTTAAAATGATAATCGAAAACACTTTATTGAAGTCATGCTAGCTACCTTTTTCACCAGGTGAATGTTTTCTGACAATTAATGCAATTATCTTGATCGCGAATTCTATTATCGTAAACGTTGGATACTGTATAAATTGTTCATTAAAAACAACAATAGTAGATGAACACATAGCTAATATAATTTGTAAAAAACTGATACTATTAACTTTGAAAGAAATAAAATTCAAGAGTGCGTGTGTTGTCGCACTAAATTAAAAGTAATTCAATGAGTTCTAATTGCGGTGCGGCGCGCGCAGGGTTGATTTTATCTGTGTTAGCTTGGTAAAAACATTGATCGATAGTGCTTACATCGACTGAAAATAATCATGGGCAATGTGACGTCAGGATTTCCTTATAAAATAAAATAAATTTAACCCATGACTCTTCCACTGGGCAAGGGTTCACTCCCGTAATGAGTGAGTCCATCACGCTGGCCAAGTGCGGGTTGGGGACTTTACATTTCTTTAAGATTGTTAAAGAACTCTCAGACATGCAAGTTTGGCAGATGATTTATTTCACCGTTGGAAGTGCTAATTACTTCTAATACAAAGTAACTCCGAAAAGTCACTTGGTGTGTTGCCTTGGGCTCCAACCATGTAGGAGGTGCATTCTTAGACCACTCGGCTGCTGTCTTTATTGGATTAAAGAAAAACGTTGATGAATATTACAGTTAAAACGACAAGCGTTGTATGCAAATGTTGACCTATCGTTTCCAATATGCATGTAAATTGTGTTACATCTTTTTATGGTTGAATGAACATCCTTTAGGTGTAAACAATGGTTCTATGATGTATTGCTTATATCGTGTTTTCATAGTGACAAGATCTTGGACATAAAAGACTATTACACTATAACCAATGATGATTTATATCGTCACTCTAGCAGTAAATTTTTACTGTAGTACTTTTATAAACATTTTAGCGTCATATGCTTTTATTAAAGGACGATATATTAATTGCTTTAAATTATAGGGAGTGACATTTCAAAACTAATTTAAATTAAGTACTTTTGCAGCCAGAGATCGAAAATATTACTGTAAGTTTGTGGTGTTTTAATCTGAATAATGTACATAAGTTGAGTCCAGTAAGATGTCAGTCAGTCAGAAAAACAAATCACATTCCTTTAGTTATAAAGTTTTCATTATAATAGATGGAAATAAGCTACAATATATTAGTATGTGTAAATTAGAAATCCTGAGCATTGCCGAGGAAGACCAAATTATTACACGTTTTACAATCACCATCAGTCTAGCCTTCCAAGTTAGTTAACAAAGTTTTACAATAACTGTTTTCAACAAACTTTATAATTTATTTGCTGCTTAACAATTTTAAATACAGCGATAGAAATAAAAATACATTTTGCAGAACTTCTAATGAAAAAAGCATTCGTGCTTATAGACAATTACGATTGACTATTATTTGTTTGTCTCACCGTTCAACGAACATATGGACACATTAGTAAGCTGAAAGCTGTTTAGAGACTTAACTAATGTCAGCTATAATGGTTAAAAAGGAAGGAAAATTTGTTATTTTTTTTTGTAATTAATATTTTTTGCTACAGTCCTGCCATCTGTTAGACGATAAAAAATATTTGAATGCTTTAATGACAAATTAAATTATGAATTTACAAAGTAATTATTACATATTTATTATTATTTATTTATTGACAAATTATTCCGATATGTTTAAAAGAAGTTATATTTTTTAAAATTGTATTGGTGGTGAAATTAAGGCCTGTTTATGGGAGGAGATACTAACCCAGCAGTGGGACAGTAATGGGTTAAATTAATTTGGTCATTTTATGTTTATTATTGTGTTGGTAGTACTGATCTTACTTTAAAGAAGTTAATAGTGGTCTATGGTTTGATAATTTAGAGGTTCTATTCAAGCCCGCTCTATCTATAGACTTATAATTGAATGTTATAGAATGTAGAACTATTAATTTTCTATGGGAAGGGGTGTGAACATTGTACTTTATGATGTGTTTACGTATTTCCATCACACTTGTTTTGGAATAAATGAATATTCTATGTTCATCAAATGTTGTTCTGACAACAAAATGTCACTCATGTTTAATAAACGCCAGGTGAAAATATAATTTGTAGTGCAAATATTGTTGCGGTTATTGTTGGTCAGCTTAGTCTATTGTACCTATTGTTTATAACGATTGAATATTAAATTGTTATAATTAACTTGGTTCAGGTTATGCTGTTTTAGATTCTCATTATTATTAATTACGGTAAATAGATTTTAAAAGAGAAAATAGCGTTTTTAAATTATACCTTTTCTTTGATGATGATTAGGTTCAGGCGTGACATTACACCCGAAAAATTTAAAATTAACCAACTAAAATGATACTTAACTATTGTTTTACTATTTAAAATTCCAATTGTTAATGATCTTTTTGACGAACGTTCAGTACGGAGCAATTTAACCGTGCAGTGCGCGCGGAAATGTCAGTCGCAACCGAGGCAGCTGCGCTCCCGGCCTCACCGGCCACAGCGGCCTCAACGCCTTGCGCCTCACTTTCCACTCGTACTTTCGCGTAACCATAAATTACCGCGACGTCCGGACATCGCCTTCCCGTGCGGCTACTAATTGCAAACAAATATCGCCCTTCGCGCCTGCGCACTCCAACACCAGTCCCATAATTATGGGATCGTTTCCCCGCATGTAAGTGCAGCTTTGTGTAAGGACATTAGATGCGCACGCTGACTCCACAATGATACTATTGCTTCGAGCGTTAACCGTTCTAAGGGACCGGTTCGATCTACATTTAAGTATGGCAACGAATTGAATTTATGAGGTATGATGAGGCAGAAATCATCCGAGTGATATTTTGTGCGAGTGGTAGTGCTAATATAGTGCGTGGCACGTTAGTCATGCTCCCGGCGATTGGAGTGGTGACGAGGGTATTATCGAGCGATATGCGTCAACTTTATGACGCGCATAAATCTCGCGGGAGAGGCCGATAGTGCGATAGTGGTGGCGCGGGCGGCGAATTGGCGACGCTGGCCTCTCTAGGTGGCCCGCCGCTGACGGGTTGAATATCTCGCCGTTTGCCGATTGCTATGTAATTTATTATTTCGTTAAGTAGTTTTGAATTATTGTTTTAGTTATTTGTTTGGTTTGTCTTTGTTTATACTCGTATAAATTGAAAAGTTAATTTTAAATAAAATATAACTTAAAACACTGTTACAATTTTTGCAGTCGATAACATTTTAATTGCGTTGTTTAGTTCAGTAAATAAGAACCATAAAAACATTAAACACTTATAAATGAAAGTGTATTAGTGGCAAAAACTAATCTGTTTAGCTATAACCTGCTAAGTGACCCTCTCGCAACGCTATCGGTCATCGAGATAGACTCGACACTAATCGCCTCCGCCTAGTCTATCCAACAGATTGCCCAGCATCCGTATTACATTATAATCCTTTGCATACATTGTAATATCATAAACAGCTTCGCAATCAGTCTGTCTGTATGTAGTCACGTATTCTGGCGACGTATACGCTTTATTACGAAAACTTGTCTTTTAGGTTTAAAGTTCGTTTGTTTTTAATCTAATAATATCACTTATATCCTTTTTGTAAGACAATCTGAGCATCAAAATTATATAATATTGCGGCGTATTTCAAGAATTTATAATTTTTCAAACGCGAGTGATCATCATAGAAGCATTTGCTCCTTAGAGTCTTTAAATAATGCAAAATTAGGGTTAAGTCTTGCAAATTGACTTTAAGAAATTCCTAAGAAAGGTCCTTATTGTATATTTTGCCTGACCCAGTAACAAGCCGAGCCAGATGAATACACAAGTATATTACAATTTTATGCAACATCTATTCCAATTAGATAGTGGTACATAGTATATCGGTGCGATTAATCATAGATTCATATAGTTTAATGAAACAAGTTTAATTACGTATGATAATTAATAGATTACTATGACTATCTGATAGTGCCGTGTCATAATGGATATATGTTGACAACTTAATTAAAGATAAATAAATAAATACGTCATTTTTATATTAGAAATGTGTTAGGTAATTGATTAATTTGTATATAGTTGTATCCGTGTTGTATAATTTTATATAGCAAAAGCAAGATAACTGAAATCAGAATCGAAAATCTTTTGTGAAAATATTGATTGAAACAACATCATATCATCTAATAGTGTCGAAGTGTGTGCACTATACCCTACAATATTCTCGCACTCTCATAACCCTGTGGGACGACGCGACGAGACGCTTATCGAAAACCTCAGACTTTTAGACCCGACCCAGGATTCGAACCCGAGACCTCTACACGGAGACGCATATACCGAAGGTGCCACAGAAGAACTTATTATGCAACTACAACATTAAAGTGAAAATGAAACCTGCAAACAAAATGAAACTAACAGCAGCGCAATTCTCTACCACTATCAACTGTCTACAATCGGCTAGTTATCAAAAAAAATTGTATGAATATCGGATCAGCGCCTCTAGTAGCCGTCCTAGGAACTATTTCTGTTTGCAGAGAATAAAGTAGTTGCCTACCAGTCAAATCAACTACTCTTTATGAAATGTCAAAAACGCATTTTAGTATAGAAATACGACGTAGTGACGTCACTATGTCATATTTTCGTTGGTATCAAATGAGTGTCTAATAAAATGTTTCAGTCTGTAATATCTACAATTTCAAGCGAAAGAGTACGAGTTTAATAATTTTTCGTTAACCCAGTCAACTACCCAATTGCGCTACTGTAGTATAATCTATTGAAGTCATACAACAATCACGTCACCTATCAAGGATTTATAATTAAGTGCACACTTGAAAAGTAATTAACACTGACTGTACATAGTACATACATAATACATAAGTTATTAATTTAATTACTGGGAATTACTTCAGTTATTTGAACCAGTTATTCCCCGTTAACTACTTTAATACTACACGTGTCTGTGAATAACTTTGTTGATTATGCTTCGAGTAGATATGTATATTTACCTAGTAATGTTATAAAGAAAATGATTTTGTTTGATCTTCTTCTTCTTCTTATCGTATGATTAGTGGTCAACCTAGTGTCAAAGTTGTTCAAGCCGCCCGAAGGCCTTTGACATGGCTTAACGACTGTTATCTTAGTAGACAACAACCGGGACACACTTTTTACGTGCCCTCCGAAGCACGGGGACGCCCAGCACAAATACCATTTTGCGGTCACCCATCTATAGAATGACCGCGCCAACGGTTGCTTCACCCACAGATCGTTGTCAGGCTTGTTTGATTGTAAGGGGTTATCTCCAAAATACTAAACCTTTTTTGTTATTTACTAAGTGAGAGGTATATTACCTAAAGTCTTTATTGTAAGTTGGAAAATCTAGTGAGTATCAAAACGGAAGAAGTTTCAAGCAGAAGTCAGTGAAATAAAAATCGAAATAGCTATGTGCCTAACAATTTAATGCCTCAACGGTTGAACAACGTTATATCCTCTTTATATCCATAGCTCATAGGTACAGCACGAAATAGGTCTACACATTTTTTATCAAAACTAGCAGAGAAAGAGTGACTGTTTAAACGTTCTTTGAATATGTACACAATATGACGCAATAAGCAAATAACCCAGTAATTTTCAGTTAGTTTTATTCCTAAGTCAGGATATAAGTCACTTCGATGAATCTACTTCCCGTAGATAAGAATATTATTTCATCATAATCCAAGAACACATAAATGCCGTCGATAATTTGCAATACTTAGAAGCAGTACTTGACTCAATAGCTGCTTGAAACACTTCATTTATAGTAATGTACCGTTAATTGAGTAAATACTTAAGTATATAGAAAGTCCATAACTTTCACACAAATATTACAAATGAAAAATTGAAATCTGTTATTTCAACGCAATTAATAAGAGTATTTAGGCAACATACCAGCAGTAGGGTTAACCAATCTATGCATATCTAACGATAGGTTATTGAAACCGTCGGGTCGTTATGCTTAAAATCCTTTAGCCAGTCGCGTAAAGTAAGCACTAACCCCCAGACCGCCCCAATTCTGTGTCAGAATAAAAACAAAATGACCTTTATATCCTCTCAACCAATTTGTACAAACTAAAATCGTTTTAATACAGACATACAGACCCCATTACAAGTTTATTACATATCAATATTTTATTACTAAAAGCCGGTTTTTAAAATACACACGCAACAATGTACAGGATTCGAGTCTGTTGAAAACGAATAAAAAGTCTTTTTGACAGCCTTTAACCAAACTGGATCGATCAGCACAAAATTTAATGCTGCTAAGCCAGTGAAAAATGAACCTTATGTCAACAGCAATAAGAATTATTGGATGTGTACTTTTCTTTTGGTTTTGTTAGCAATGGGATTTGTCAGTCAATAAATTATTGAAGCTAAGATCCTTGATGCTGTTTTGACTGGTTGCAATTAATGCACTTCGGTGGTATAAGAGGATTAGCGAATAATCTAAAAATGTATGGACATTGAGTAGCTTTGGTATCGATGGAAAAGAACGGACTGATAGAGTTAAGTAGGTATAATTTTGTCTTATAGGGTTGAAATGACGACTTCTCAAAGTGTTCTGGAACGCTAGTTTTATACTGAAAAGTTTTCTGTGTGAATATTCTGCACAGCGGCTTCCACTTGACCAGTTGTAACAGGTTTGATTCCTAATCTGAACAAATATTTCGTTCAACCTACGAAGCGTTTATAAAGCCTCCTGAGGAAACAAAATTATTTTTTATCAGAAAATTACTAATATTATTTATTATCAAACTGTCAATAGTATGTGTATGTAAGTAGGGTTAAGGAGGATAGGTAAACTTCCCACTCCCTCTTTTTATGCACTAACTCTTCTGCCATGACCTAGCGCCTACCAGTTAATAGCATACCTTAAAATCACCTTCATCGGTATTAACAAAGTATAAAACCGAACTATTAAAGTATTAGCGGTACACGTCAAAGTATTCTCAATATCATTCGCACGGGAATGAAACAAAAACGCACAGTATCAAATGATTATGTTCCCACATCGGAATTACTTATAACTGGTGGTATTCGAGAGAAATGCTTGCGTTCTTTTGTAATTGGTTAACTACATGTTACACGTCAACTGTACATAGGATCAAGGACGGAGGTACAGACAGCAATGAAAGTCAACACTTTTAAATTTTCACGAGATGATTATGTTGCCGAAACGTCATGCTACCAGTAAGTTTCGATAATGACGGTTTCCGAAATAATGAGTGGTTTTATTGGAATTCAGGTGTTCAATTATGTTACCACACTCGCAGCAGCTCTAAGTAAAATTAATAATAATAATAGTAATTAGCCCGCAGGGCACCTTGAGGCGAGGTGACGGGGAGTAGCGACCCCGCGGTACCTGAGTGCTCCAGGGGGAAGTCACCCTTCCTCATCTCCGGCTTGCCTTAGTTGGCTGGTCGGAGTGAAAACTGACGAGGAAGCGGTCCCCCGCCTCTGGCTTGCCTTCATTGGCCGTCCAGAGTGGAGTCGCAAGAGCAGAGCTCCCACTCTGTTCGGAGGACGGATGCTGAGCGTAAGATGGCTAGTGGGCCAGTGATGCCTGAGCCTAGCAAAGGCGCGTGAGCTGAGTTTAACGTCCAGCGAGGCCTCTCCGTCCTTCAGCTGCTCACGTCCCTGTTGCCCCCTTGTTGCATTTTTAGCGACTAGTTTAGGGGGCCCAGTTTGTGAGTTGGCAAGTCTCCGCCTGCCACTTTTACGTGTTATTTACATTGTTATAGGCAGGCGCCATAGTTCCCGTAATTTCCTAGTTTCCCAGTCCATAAGCACCCCATCCCAATAGCCCAAGTAGTATATCCCGTTAGTTTTGCCATAGTTCCACTCAATCCGGTGATTGTCCTTGGGTGCATTTTATAGTGTAAACAGGGATAATCACCGGATTGTGACATCATACATTATTGAAATATTAAAGCAGTCGAAAAGGGCCTCTACGTGTTGGCTTCGGCCCCACGCACGCCTTCCAAAAATCCGGGACTCCATAGTCCCGAGATGTGGTAAAGACATAGTAATTATTGTTGAAAAGTTATTTTATTAAATCAAATAGTTTTCTGTGATTGCCTTAGGACAAGTACAAAATAAAAGAAACAATAGAAAAAATATTTTTTATACAATCAAAATGATTTTGGTGATGATTCCGAATTTAAATTGAATTGAATTATTTTTTTTAAGCGATTAGCAACTCCAAGTGTTATTTCGAACTGTATAAATCTAATCAATCATATCTCTTGGATCTGCACGATTTTACAATCAAAGAATGGTTTTTAGGAATATTCATAAGTTTAGCAACTTTTGTTTGCCGATCGTACGAATAACCTTTTAGTGATAATTCGTCAAACTATAGCGGTTGCGAACGGGATAGTTTTTGCGATCAGCGAATATTGAATTAATTAGCCATTGTGTTTTTCAACTTATAATTTCGTACCGTATACCTTAAGCCATTGATAAAATGTCGACAAAAATTATATTGGTGAAGTTAACCAATATTTACATAGAAACAGTAAAACTAACTGTGTAAAGGAAGGTGGACTATTGAGATGTTTTTCTTATTTTGACATTATTTTATGTCAAAAAGACTCTGAGCGCTACTTAAGTCCAAGTTACTTTTCAATACTTATCTGGGAAACTTGTAATTAATAAAGAAAATTTATATAATTTCGGATAACCTCGCATTTAATAAGGAAAAATAAAAAGTCATGTAAATGAAAACAAAAGCCCGTGTTTGAATACAGAAGTTTACTTACTTCCACGCAAAATTTTATGCAACTTGGTATTGCAGTTAAGCAGTACAAGTGTAACAGTTTTTCGCAATTATAATGAAAAATCCGTCGCCTGAAAACCCCACTGAACTCTAAGTGCTCATTCACGTTGACTCGCGGGCGCGGTCGCGAAATATCAAACATATGGCGATGTACCCAAGTGTTCACGTACAAACCGTTCGCGCGGTCTAAGTCGCGGGCGAGCTAGCGGCGCCGCGCGCGGCCCGCGTGGCGCGCTCGCGCCAATATCAAACGCGTGAAGATGTTCGTGTGTGTTCACGTCGAACTAGCGGTGGCGGGTGCGATTCACTCGCGATGTCAAGTAAGATCAACCAGTTTGAGCCAGTTTGAGCCAAACGCCCGCCTGGCGGCCAACGTGAACACAAAACGCCACGTCCCCGCGCTCGCGACCGCCACCGCGCCCGCGAGTTCCAACGTGAACAAGCACTAATCCATTAATCCTGTTAGTAACGTGACTGTAAAATTACCCATAATTCTTGTAGCTATAATATCTAATCGTTAACCACAGGTTAACTGAGAAAATGATCTAATTAGCTGATCACTTCCATGAAACCAACTCTCTCAGAGCGAACAATAGGTGTTGACATTTTCATACTTCCTTATAGCTATTTTTTTCCTTTAAATTGATACTTTTGATTATTAATAGCCAGTAATCGTCTGCAATTAGGTTGGCAACAATGTGTAGATGTACCAAAGGTTGGTAACGTCATTATTATTGTTTACCAGCGCCCAACCAGGCCCGAGTTGAAAAGTTAATTTACCCAAAACTTTAATAAATAAATTTTACAATAAAACCTTTTCTCGGCAATTGCTCTATGCCGGGAGGAAACTGCATGCACAGCTATTTCACAGATTTTAATTTTATCGCGATCAAATAGCACGTAATAGTAATCTATCGTAAGGTTAGCGGTCAACCTCGTGTCAAAGTTCTTCAAGATGTCCAAAGACCTTTGACATGGCTTAGCGATTTAAATCTTAATTAACTACAACTGGAATCGACTTTTGACGTATCCTATGAAAAATTCATTCCATAATGCGACCCATCTATAAAATATCTGCACTAAGGTTAACCCACTCATTCACCGATCGTTAAGCGCCTCTAACGTCATTATAAAGAGACATGAAAGAAAATGTTCTATGAAGTAGTTGTGTAAATCAAAAATGTTGCCTACGTCAAATGCTTGTAGTCTATAAATCAATCGATATGTTAAGGTGATTTCTTGCCGCGTGATATAAATTTTAGTGTCATTTTAAACAACATGTCGGATGTTTTTATGGTCTTGTAGTTAGACGGCTTTATTAAGTTTCATAAGGCTGTTTATGTCAGTAATGTATTATCAATTGACGTGACATTCTTACGTTTAAAAACCGTGTACACAGCGCTTTTCCTTTTTTAACCGACTTCAAAAAAGGAGGAGGTTCTTAATTCCTCGGATATAATGTAGTTTTTAAACGACTTCAGAAAAAGGTGGAGGTTCTTAATTCATGTGAAACTTTCAACCCTTTGTTGTTTAGAGAAATTTATATAAAATTATTCAAAAACAATATAGGCTTTAAGTTATTTGATGAGGTGACCCAACAAAAGATTAAGGATTCGCTTACATACTAAAGAAAAGCTATTAAAAATCGTTCGTCATAGATCAATACAGTGGTAATACCTACTTATTCAATTGTTGACTTTATTTAGCACAGCTGTCAAAAATTTCTAGTGTCATTTCCATGAAAGCGATCTTTCATTGCCCACATTAAACAACAAAAATAATGACTCCTAGTGCTTTATCATTAACTACTACATACCACTACATCTTCCTTTACATATTTACGAGTAACAAATACCGAGCCCTAACATCTAATAAGTCATGTGAGACATAACAATGTAACACATAAGTGTGTACTTAGCGAAGTAAAAACCGATGCGGGTGAGATCAATCATATACTTAGTACTAAATCACTTACGTATCACAATGTTATGGAAAATATTTTTCACATGATGTTTAATGGTTTTTCGAGGGATTTGCTAAAAGTGTTACTGCTAGGTTTGTTTTTCTATGGTTTTCCTTAAGCCCCCTTACGCACTAGCGGTTAACCGCGGGAGCGGCTAGCCGCGCGGTTACAGTTGCCTGACAAAATTGTTGGCGGTTATGTTGCGGTTCACAGGCGGTTGTATATTAAACTATAACCGCGCGGCTAGCCGCTCCCGCGGTTAACCGCTAGTGCGTAAGGGGGCTAATGGTTGCTTGTATTTTCCAGTGGAGTTAATCTGGATACCTGGGATAATTTTAAGGGAACAATTAACGTAAAATTAGTTCACATGTGAATTATTTTAGTTAGTAGTTAATCTATCATCGACACATTTTATTGAATTCTCTTTCTTTGACGATGAAATAGAAAAACTGGGTATAAGTCTCTCCAAATGCTTTTCTGAATCAACACATTTTATTATTTTGATTGCTGTGACGATGAACAGATATGGATTTTAGCCTTCAAATACTTTTTTAAGTCGTATAACGCTAACTTTTAAACTATGCCCGAATTTGCTAATAATATATTACTAGTTAACTTATCTAAAGGTTTCAAGAGCAGAGTGACATTGATAAATTGTCATTTTGATAGAGTAATGACAACCCTAACCAAAAGGCTTAATAACTGGCCGTGGCTTGGGCGACTGTCGACTGCGCGACGTGGCCCGTTCGCGAAAGAATCCGCTCGCAATTACGCCAATCAATTATAATGGAAGAGGAAATTGCTCGTTTCCGCGGCCGCTTACACTGAACACAGAGTTGATGTGAGTGGGCCAAGGTATAAGAGGTAGCGAGAGCGATTTACTGCCTGTGTCGCTGGTGCTAGCTTCATAGTTAAAGATATTATGTCGACATTGTTACGAAAAAAAGAGTAAGTATATCTATAGAATTAAAGTATTGTTTTGATCTAGTCCTAACGTATTTGTTACTATAAATTATTACATCTTTTACCCTAATATCCAACTTGCAGGAACAACAATTGTGTGTCGCATCTGAGCATCTTTTCGGCCTATAATAGAAAAAAGGTATCAAAATCATTTCAGGCTACTGCCCATAGATAAATTCCATAAACTAAGTTTACGTAATATCAATTATAAATTCTTAATTATAAACTGATGTTGTTTACAGTATGTAACGCCATACCTATCAAATGAATGAAGTTCTAATGAATATTAGATTAAGATCTAAGTTTAAAAAAGTATCGGAATGATATGTGACAAACGCTCAGAGTAATTGTAAAGTCATCGGATGATCGCTGTCTCTTATACTTTAAGGCACGTGACCGCTGACGCGCCTAGCACGCGACTACGAACGTTTGAACGGATCACGGAACGTACGGCGCTCACCGTGATTGTCCCGCACTCCCGCACTCCCGCACTCCGCCCCACCGACGTGAACCAACAGATTCCACGAACAACTAGCCACCAGAATCGCTCCTCGATCGCTTCAGGGACTCTCAAACTATGCAATTTGTTGATATTAATATTAATTTAAATCTTAGTTTTGTCCCTTATTGTTTTCAGTAAGATTGGCTTTGTAGCTGGTATTGGTATGCTAATTGATATTGGTAATTGATAATTATGAAGCGGTTTATTTTTGTTTTGAGCTGAGCGTCTTCTTGTTTCAGAGATAAATGTTGTCCCCGTTGTTGTCTTGTAGATACGATCTCTCACTTGGAACCATAAGAACAGTCACTCTTAGACTAAGGGTATTGCTAAGATTGTTACGTGACATAATGTTTTTAAATGCGCCTAACAATATGTAACTAATAGTTTATTTGACACATTAAATGCGTAATACTAGTGGCTTCCAACTTTGAGAGCCTCAGAATGTTCCCTACCCTGTGATTTCTTCTTATGATTTCACAGGAAGAAATCGTTTCGTTTTTTGCATTTAGATTTTTGACCAACAGAAACATCCCGGCAATTCGCGTGGAACAACATTTTTAACAGAATTAGGAGTTTGAATAAAAAAAACTTTAATTGTTTAGTGTTTAAGTTTTTATAGCTCTATTGTGTCTCTGCAAACTTGTGATTAAAGTAATCAAATTATGTTTTTGGAAGTCCAATTTTGGGTAAGAATGTTTTGAGAATTCCTTTGGACGGTACAATTTTTAACTTGTGTCTTGTTTGTTCATTAGTTTGCTTCCAACGGGAGTGCCATTGCCTCGGCTGGTTTTAGTTCCCAAAAATTTTGACGAAAGGATAGACCGAAAAGGTTATACGATTAAGTATTTACTTCTTTTCGATAAGAAGATGCTAGCTCGTTGGTACGTTGATTGTTCATTAAAAACATTGTTGGTGATATACTCAGGATACAACAATACAATTGACTAATTTAAGAGGGCATTTGTTAAATTCAAAATTGAAATTTAGGAAAACTAGCAAGATCAATTCAGTTGTATGTCCAGAATTAGCACATAGTGTTTTAAAGCTAAAGTTTCAAGCAACTGGTATTGTTCTGAAAGAAAACTTTCTTCTGCAAAAGCATTTTTGAGAAAAAAAAGTTTAAAAAACATCGTAATATCATTATACGCACTCAGTAAAAGGTTGTGCCTGTAGTACTAAGAAACAGTTTATTTAATTAAGCCCGGGGCAATCAGGTTGTGCTGCAAACAGGCGATACTCCACGGCTTCGTTCAGCGTCGGAAATGTACTTAGTAGCCGGTAATGACCCGGGACGATCGGTAACTTCAAACGGGGAAATTGTGAAACAAATCGTGTTTGTTTGTTCGCTTGTTTGTAAGTTGTAAATGTGAATACATTGAGTTGGCGGGTTTGGTGAGTTTAAATACAATATTTCTCTTTACAATGGTGGTATTTTAAAGGGTAATTGGTGTATATATTTTAGTTTAATAAGTTGTGGTTTTAAAAAAGTGAGTTGATAGTGATAAGCATCTTTTATCATAACTACATATGTATATAGTCCTAAGTAAAAAATATTTCAGTAGCTTATTAGATTTAAGTTTCCAAGCCGCACTTGGCCAGCGTGGTGGCCTTAAGGCCCTAACCCCTCCCTCGTTTGGGAGGAGACTCTTGCCCAGCAGTGGTAGGCTGAATTGAATATAATTCTCAATCATTTTTTATTGAATTCGTTTTATTGTTGGTGCGATTAGATTTAGCAAAGAGCTAAAGCTAACTAGCTTGTGTTCCAGGAAATAATATAGGAAAATTTTGTTAAAAAATTGTCAGTGAAGCTGCCGTTAAAGCTTGTATTTTTAAGTTAGTAAGTAATTTGTTTTATAATGTACACTTGAAGTGTGTACTCAGCGCTGATGATATTTAAAGTAGGTTATTATATTGATAGGCGCTTCTGAGTAATTGTAATCAAGTGTTATTAAATTACTAATTGTAGGAAGTGCTTGTGGATATATTATGTTAATTATATTAACTACACATATCATTACACGTATGTTTATTAGCAAATAAAAATTGAAAATATTTAAGAGACGATATCTCGTTAAGGAGCTCTGCAACCGTCTTTTTTCCTTAATGTTTCGGTTTGCGTAAATTGGGTTAAAATATAGAGAGAATTGATAATTTGTTTTCCAATAATGTGGTTCATACTATTGAAAGTTCCTATTCTAATATGACATTGATCGCTGCTTGTCTCTTCTTAATAGTGCTTACACATCTATTGTGAAACATAAAAAAGCGCAGAAGCCGTCGTCAACAAAAAATCACTGTTGCGTCACCACAGGCCTAATCGAATCAAAATCAACAATTTTATAACATCGTATCCGAGTTTATCTTTGAACAAAAACCTACAAAATACCGGTACTAATGAAGACACAACAGAATAAACATGAGCGATGTAATCAGCCAGCAAAAAGATCTTACAATCACGACCCGAGCGGTGGGTGACAAAAATGCAATTTAAGTTATGCCAAACTAAAAACTCAATTCTGAGTCGAAACTCAAGTGTAATGGCGGGAGACGTACAAAAACTGTCCTTCGATCATCCCATAGCATAATTAGCCTCACGCTGAGCCGAGACAGATATACCGATCTGCACTTATGCGCCGCTTTTTTCACCTATTGCATTGAATTCTCTCAGCCATTTCTATTTTATGTCGCCACTGATGTTTCTATCTAGAAATTTCACTTTTTCTCAGAACAATTTGCCGTTTTTGTTGAGTGTAATGATCATTACGTTTACATCGAGATGTCTTTATTTATGTTTGTAATTTATGTTCCTATTCTATACTGATGTAGACGTGTGCTTGATACTAAGGTGTTGGGCGTGTTGGCCGCACTTCCGTGCTTTGTCAAGCATTGCTCTGTTTCGAAGAATGCTGACTGATGTCAAGAAATAAGTAGTTATTCTCCTTCGTTATGAAGTAAAGGTATTTCATTAATATTGAAAGATATCGTTAGTAATTTATATGTGTCATTGTTTGTTAACTTAACTTGGTAGGTGCTGTGTACTCACGCTTTTTTCTGATATAGACAAGCTGAAACCGTACCGTAAAGTTATTGCACAATGATTGTGCAAGATGCTTAAAGTGTTAACTTATTGCGCAACTAATAATAAGATTTGATTCTATATATTTATTAAGGAGAGCAATTCATTTAGATATTGTTTTGATCTTTAAGAATGTTGATACCGAAGAATATTTTATTATCATTGGTTCATACCAAATAAACCGAAGGTATTCTTTGTCCATTACCTAAACACAGGACTTCAAAACACAACTCGTCCCTATTAATTATAATAATGTTTTTATATCCAAATTCCAAAGCACTTTGTCACGGTTCTTCGACGGCCATTATACCAAAACTGCAACATCTTAATTTGAACATTTTAACTCCCACACCCAACTAATAAACGCTTCCCCATTATGAACACTTAGGTATGCTAATAGGCACTAAATATAATACCTAACAAGTTCCCATCGGTCTAAACTAGGCTACATTTATAGCGGAAGTCGCAAATTACAAACTAGGATGTAAATTGTAGACTAGATTCAAATGAATCTGAAAACTAGATCTAATTAAATGAAATCATTTATGATGGCAAGCAAAAACGTGAACTTATTTATAGTCTGACAACTTAGTAGAGAAATTGGTATGGACGATTTATCCAGATTATAATTAAGAGGTATGTGTGGCTCCAAAATAAAGCAGATATACCAGACAGGTCATTTACAATCAGCTGCAAAAGCCAAAATCAAAATCATTTATTAATTTAGGTTAAATATTGACACTTGTGACAGTCGTTACAATTACTAAATCTACCACTAGCTCGGAAAGGGGGTAGAGCTTTATGAGAAGAGCTACCAAGAAACTCACGGCCACTCTTTTAAGCCAAGATTATTGAAGTTCTAAATTCAAAATTATGTACACCTTCACCAGCGGCCCTTGCATACAAGGCTCTATACTCAGTTGTTGGACTATAATATCAATTTGATGATTAAGAAATTGGATAGATTTCTAACTATACCGGGCTTTCTAACTATACTATATATATATATATAACCCGGGATATTATAAATGTGCGAACTACGAACGGACAAAATAATATGTCATTACTCTATGTCGCATTCATTTGTTTATGACGTAGTTCGCACGTTTGTAATGGAAAGAGTGTGACAGTTTGACTTGTATTATTGTTTATTTATAACAATATCCGCTATTTGTTGAGTAAAAACAACTGTAACATATACTTATGCCTGTTTATTGACAACTAATTTTTGTGAAAGCAAAGAATAAAAAAATACTCTCATATAGTAAAACAATCTCGGATCTGGGTTTTCTCTCATTACTCTATAAATGTAGAGTATAATATATTAGGTCGGGGAAAAAGTCTTTTCGCATTATAGTATGTATGAACTTTTATGAAAATCTTTTCTCTACACAAAAGAACTCGATATTTGGGTACCTCATGAGCTCACTGAAAGAAACCTAATGAACCGTGTACTCATTTGTAATTCTTGAAGCCAAGGAGATTTTATTACAAATTCATACATGCTATAATGCGAAAATACGTTTTCCCCGACCTAATAGAAGGCAGGTACTAGATCTATATGGTTAGAATATCATCATAGTTAAAATTGATAGCAATTTTATTATCTAAATGAAAATCAAAGTAATGTTTACCTTTCAAGTGAATTCATTCTTTAGAATATGCATCACGACATCTATGCGATATTTATATTCATTACCGGCCTAAAAGCGAAACAAATGGCTACTATGAGATCTGTATTGACGGTTTATTACTTAGACCTAGTCTTATAAGACACCTACTCATGAAGTCATTTCAATGAATCAAGCTTATTCCTAAATGAATTCAAATAAGCAATTCAACTCACTCACTAGCATAAGTGGTATATCTATTTTAACTATTCTGTCTTCATAACTCATTGTGCTATAAGACATTTACGGACGCGAGTAATTTTATTCAAAACCGTTTAACCTTTCAAACGGCACACCTACTCACATAGAGTAAGTAATTTATTAGCTAGTAGCTATTACACACGACATTGATATAAGAATAATGTGTTCAATAGAAGTAATACAGATATTGTGTCTAGAAACACACGCTGAGTATTGTCAGGAGCGCATAATGTTCGCGGTTTATCACGTCCCTTAAAATTTGCATGAGCAAGACCACCGCGGTGGTTCCGACCACGTTCCCGCTGTTTGCCGTACCTAATAAAGAACACTCGACAATCTGTTATTTTGTGTGCTATAACCAGAGCTGGACTCCCTGGATTCTTCGCGGAATCACTCACTTCAACTCGACCAGTTTTTGCCCACCCCGCGAACGGCCTCATACTGTTCTTATGCATTTCAAAGAAGGTCTTAAGTACAATATCATTATTGATTTGCTGTTTATACCCAGTTTACGATATCCCCTTTCAACACTGAACGACTAACAACTCTCATCCAGCAGGGTGGCAAATTACTCCTTTTTCCAGACCAACTGTATATTTGATGCAGGAATTTATATCATGGCGAAACGCTCGCGCCTATAAAAACCAAATTCCATTTAATTATGGATGATTTTTAAAATCTGTGAACAATGCCAGCCATCCTTTGTGGTCGCACGGTAACTTTTTTTATTTCCGATGAAACTAATTTGATAATTTCTTATTGAAATGCGGTCGAGCCCTTCTGTGAACGGTTGATATAATGTGGCCGTAGACTTATATATAACTGAGTTTCAAAGAAATGAATTAATTGACGGACGAAACGGTAGCATTGCGTACAGCGATATGAAAACCAATTAATAGAATCAAGGATGCGCGAATCAGAAAGTGTTTGTTGGCAATCGTCGTGTCGGTGAGATATGAGACATATTAATACTTGGTGTGTGAGCGAGTCGTCGTGGCCGTCGTACGTGGTGCCCGCTCGACCGAGGCGCACACGTTTTGCGATGAATATATTATTATTTTATGGAGTCGATGTGTAAAAACACCGTGTTTTCTGATAAGGTTTTGTTTATGGTGCTTTAAATCATGATACCTAATCTTTCGTTTTGTTGCTATCACCAGACTGAGCAATAATTTATTTGGAGAAGGCGTGTTGTTGCAGAAAAACGTACAGAAGCTTTGACAGACTATTTATAAGTTTTTTCACTTATTGATCAACCTATCCGCAAAAAGTTGGTAAAACTCTATCTATTATTCAAAAGGTTTCTTAGGAATTATCAGCAATATTAATATATTCGCAATTAATAATAGTGTGTCGTCGGGCATCGGGGCCGGCGCGCGGCGTCAGTTAGATACGTCAAGATTTATTGAGAACGTCACACGCTAAAAGGTTTGAGCCGAGTGGCCGTACGATAAGTATTACTTATAATTAGTGAGGGGACACGCGACCACAGTCGTGGTCACAACACGGATATGGGATTTTTTAGAGAGATTCTTTTGTAGTAAAACTATGTAGGTTAAAGGGTTATTGACGGTTCGTTCCGTTATTTTGTAATAGTCTTTTAATGTTCTAGGATATTCAATTAGTATTAATCAAGTTTATAAACGATCTGTGTGCAAAATTTAATGCTTATCCATTTAGTAGTTTCAGCTGGCTCATGCATATAATAATCATCTATTTGCTAACTCGGGTTAATATCAAAAGATAAAGCTACTTACTTATAGAAACAAATTGACGATTCACGATATCCATATCATGGAATAAACTTACTTATTGGAGCTAGTTCGAGTTTCGTGACGGATGACTTACATGCTTGTTATCTAGCTCGTATCGTGTGCACCCAGACTAAACGATTAGTCTTGGCCAGGCAAGAATATCGCACATAGAGTATTATTCAGTTAGTAGAAATAATTTTGCTGCGAGTCTTATTACCAACACTGCACTTATTAAGAGATAATGGAACATAAAAATGTACTATAATTATTTTTCCGAAACGATTAAAAGCTCACTCCGTCGCTTATTTGTCTCTTTCCCTCTTCCATAGTAAGATAAAGACAGAACATTAAAGAGAACGTAACACCTGGCCATTTTTGTTTAAAAATAATTCACTTATTTTTCTATGATGATTATTTACCGACATTACGCCTTCATCGGGATCGTGTTTGTATTGCGTGTTAACCCTACGGCTACCCCGGTTGACATTCCGGCGGCGTGCCGAGGCCCCCGCGACCAAATTGCCGCCTTTATCTTAGGCGCCTTCGACAAATTACGTCGGCCCCAAAAAGCCAACGAGCTTATCACAAAACGTTAGAGCGTGTGTTAGTTGCTTGTACGTTTCTGCTTTTAATTTTGCCCGTATAGTTTTTGTTATGTCCTCATTTTAGGGTTATCTTTGTTGGTAAGGCTGCGTGCCTCCGTCACATTCTGGAGGCCTTTTTACAAGTTTTGGTTCGTGAGTGCTTGCGTTATGATTTGTTTTGTGACCGTTTATTGGTTTGATGAACTTTTAGAATCTTGATTGGTGTGTCACTTTTTCTGTAATATCTCAAAATGCAATATTAACGCTTGTTTCATTTTTTGCTTCAAAATTTTAAGTGCTCTCATTCTTGTACAGATCTGAGTCCAGTAGTGGGAGAGTAACCGATTGCCTTTGTTTACAAACGCTAGTCCTTTTGTTTTAGTATGGGGGAAAAATCATATAATTGGTGTATGGAACACTTTATTTGACACCCTTCTGCTATAAATTCCAAAAAAAAACTCCTACGGCTTATTTCTGCTAACACGTATAATGTTTATTTCTGAAAAGTCGTATAATTCGTTGAACTTTATATTTTAACAATTCTTTGAATTAAATGTCAAAAAACCCTTTTGCTTTTGAAAGGTGTCAGTTTACTAGATTTTATAACAGTTTAACTGTTAAAATTACGAGTATTATTAAAGTAAAAGGAGTGAAAGTACTATAATTATTGTTGTTTATAAGACTCAATTGTGTTAAAAATTACATGCGACTGATTGCCTGGGGGAAATGCCCTTTTGTGGTTCATAACTTTCAGATAATTGGCAAGACGTCAACCTAAGATCCATGTGACGTTTAAACATACGTCAATGGTTTGAGAAACAGCTGTTATATTTAGTACATTTAAACAATAAAACTGTTACTTTAAAAAAATGTTTTTGATTATAATTGGTTGTCTTGGCTGTCTTCCGGTTCAAGACTGAAGTTATATTCAGTACCAAGAAATACTGTAGATAGTCAGTTTAAAATAAAAATTGAAAAAGATTGGTTGAATCTTAGGACAGTGCTTTTGGCTGTATTTTGCATTTTTGTACAATATGGAAATGCATGTTTTATGCATGTCTGTATTTGCCATTTAAAACCCTTGCGAATTATGTGTAGTAAGTAATATTAAACAAGCTGCTGGCCATAAACACTAATCAAAATAAACTATTTTTAACTATTGCAGCTTGAACACAATAAAATACGTTGGCTAAACGAATGTTCTAATTTAGAATTCCTGTACCTGTTCCTAGATGATGTGATAATAATATGATGTATTTACCAGAAAGCTTTTCACTAGAAAGCCCTTTACGATGTCAGTAATTTTTTTTGTAAATTCTTTTAAGCATTAGGTGCGTGTTCCACTCAATTAATGTACTAAACAGTAAACGTATTGTTACCCATATATTACTTCAGACGAATAACAACTGTATATCTATAACAATAAGATCTGAAATTGATTGTATTATTTTGTTTGGTAAAAGCTTTCTCCTTTTGACATTTAGTATTTTTTAATTATTTTCACCATCAGTAACATGTTTTTAAGAATATAATAAATTAGTGTTCGCTTCAGGGAGCACGTTAAACATCCTTGTAATAAAACTTCTATGACAGTCGTTAAACGTCGGACCCTTGAGGGCCAAGGGTGAGACGTCCTGTAGGGAATTTGTCTTTAGAACTACCCGTCAACAGAGTAATTGACAAGTTAATTAATTGACTGTATAGTGTATTGAATGAAGCTATCTAAATGATCTTTTTGATCAATGAATTTGTCATATGATTGGAATAAGAGTAGACTTTTTATTTGCTAGAACAAAAAGTGGTACGCAAGAATTCTGTTTACATATTTTTATAAGTGATTTGTCTACATGTGACGTGGATTAATCAATAAATGGTTGCGTGGTAGATTGGTAATAGGCTTGGTTGAGGATATATATTATGTCCTTTGCAAAGCAAGGTAAAAGTCAGTGCCAGTAAAAAGCCCTCAGTTGGCTCCAGAAACTATGACTCCAGATTTCCAAAATAATCATGACAAGAAAAAAATAACTTTTGCGCAGTATTAGAGATAGGCCAGGTTAGGTTTGATTAGAGAGAACACTTTTGTTTAACATTACTATGCTCTATGAACTCCCAAATATCAGTTGAGAGTTGTAGAAATATAAGACCAACTCTGCGTTATACTTTAGCTCTGACTTTGTCTCTTCTGAATAAGTATTGATTACCTTATCAGGTGGAATTTCGACAATTCGTTCCATACATTTGCTGTAATTTCATCTTTGTCATCCAACAAATAAGCAACAATAAGCCGTGAAATAAATCATTATGTTTTAATTTGATTTGTAGGAAAACAACCATACTGCTCATAATGACTAGGACATAAAAATTAAATAAATTCCGCCACATAGCATGCTTTACCTTTGCGTGTTCACTTTTGTAAACATAATAAATCACTCATCGAAATTATCTATCGACATAGTAAATGCAAAATGTATAGATAAATTATGCAAGCACACCTAGTTATGTAGTATATGTACGAGAGTATTTTGGTATCCTTATTTAGCTTGCAAATATATTAGAGCCTAATGTCTCAATCTATTTAAGACATTCTGGTTTTAGCCGGATGGCAGAATTTATTTGGCTATATAATAACAGTGTTGAGTCTGTCCAAGTGCTTTTCTGACGACTGCTTGTTATAAGGTGCTTGGTCCAATATCCATTTACCTAGGTCAAATTGTAATAAAACTATTGACTGTAAAACTCGAGGTACCGGGTTCAATTCTTATTCAGGGATAGTTATAGATTGAAGGATAGGCTTTTTGATGTCAATTAGCTGTAGACACGTGTAAAATGTGTCTGAAAATGTCTAAAAATTGATTAAGAAACCTTATTTCGTGGTTCCATTTTAACAACAAATATAAATAGGTATATGAGTATTTTTTAATTGTGTCAATCAAAATGATAATTTAAGTTATGATTCATTTTGAGGAAACAAACAATATTTTATAAGTAAGTAGGTACATATACATAATAATATGATTGATGTTTGATTTAAAAACATTTCTGATTTATAAATAACGCAATGACGTCCATTTTCCGAAGGTACTTACAAATAACCCTGACTTCTATTCAAATGTTAATTAAATAAATAACTAATTAATGCCAATCAGAAGTTATAACCATCATTATATCATTTGTGTTCATCAAAGTTTTTCTAATATGCAAATATAATAACTTTAAACAACTTAATTAAAGATAATTCGTTTCAAAGAACTTGAGAAAGAAGCAGAAACGAAATAAACTATCGTGACTTATGTAAATACATACGCAATTATTTATTAGCCATTGTCTATTTTTACATAATTGTTTTATAATACAATTGTAATTTTAAAAAATAAGCAATAAATATGATAAATTTAATTATAAAGGTAGTCATATCATCAATAAAGATGTGTAAGAAAAACCGAGACCTCATTGAGCGAACGTTCCGTCGGCACGCAATATACACGTAAATAACTCTAAAAGAAACCAAATGTTAGACTGATTATATATTTTTAGCTCGTGGTTTATAACATTTTTATCAATTATCCACAACAATTTTAATTACACGAACCACAAATTTAATCGCCTACTTAGACAGCTCGTTTCAAAATAATGCAACATTAAAAACTAGAATAATATATCTGGACTCAACACTTTTTTTGCCAATCATTATTGTTTATTACGTTACCTCAATAGGTAATAAAATAATAAAAAAAGTCCAAAATATAATTGGCAAAGTGATAAAATATAAGTTTAATTAAATTTGGCACTTACAGTGAGACGTGTAGCGATGATCTCTAGCCGCTTGACGTACTGTAAACACTAAATCTAATAAAGTTAAACACTTAATTTCAGATATGACCGAGTAATTAAAGAACAAGCAATTAAATGAAAACATCAATTAATTAGAAGGGGAGAGGCGAGCGGGCGCGAGGCTGCGGCTCTCACAACTGGTTTGAAGAAACGAACGCAGCATGCCTCATCCATAATTCAAATAAAACATGGGGCCCAAACTCCGCCCCTGCGGTACGCCGGCCAATAGCCTACACATCGAGCACACGACGCAACTCCGCCTGCTATAAACTTATTTCCCCACCTTTCCTATTCTAAATTAGCCCTATTCGATTTCGCCAATAAATTAATACCTGCCGATAATATCATCCCGCCGTGGCCGACGGTATCCAACGTCGCAGATGTAATTGCTTATGGGTGCCGATTGATTATTTGCAATATTCAATTAATAACAAACGTGATTTCGATGATCACGACTGAGCCGGTCGCTCCACTATAACAAGAGTAATTTTTAATGTCTTAATTGACAAATTGAATTTCTGAGAAGATAGAAAGCAATTACAACGTTCGATTGATTTTTTTTAAGTGGGTAATCAATTTCGAGTCGTTACCGCTACTGGTAAAAAATGTTCAACGTTGTTCGGTAGCAAAACTAATTTGGTTTTGGACTTAGTAACTATTATACAAATGAAGTCGGAGATCAGTTTTGACGTACCAAACAGGAAATTCTTAGTTATTGGCTTATCAGTATCAATATTTTACAAAAGTGAATTGACGCGCAGATAAAAATTGTATTCTGGTCTCGACTCCGGGTTCATCGGCGGCTCAGTCACGAGCTCGACCACTTTATGCACATTAACTAATTTATTTTCGGAGATTTTGCTTGACGACTGACATTCGACTTAGTCCTTGTTGATAAGGAAATGGTTTAAAAGGATTTTGATGCTTCGAATACGTAATTATTCATCGTCGATTGTCTAACTTACACAATGTGATTGTAAAGCTCGACGCAAAACACAAAGCGGATTAACCGAAGCTTCTTTCTTTTCTCGCATTCATACTGTCTTACACATGCAATTGTTAAGTCTGGCTTTCATTATGCATTGCAGTTTCAATTTCAAGTAACATATTTTTAAGGTGGCTCTGAGGATAATGACAAATAATGAATCCTTTGCCATCGTGCTCATTGTCATTTGGAATGACAAAAGACTCGGTGCAGACAATTACTCGCTTACGTAAACCTTTTTCTTTGTTCGTACCACTAATTCATTTTCGAGGAAGCTTTTTTTTGCTTTTAGCATTGTTTGTTGGTACAATTTGTCAGTTTGTTGTCCTTTTGAGGTCCGACCGATGGACGTGAAAAAAATGTGCCCCTTTTCGGAAGTTGCTAATGATAAGGCGCCAGTAGCTTTGTTGTCTTTTTTTCTTCAGTGGTGTGAATTAGAACTATGATTGCCTCGTATTTATTGCTAATAAATATTTTGTTGGTCCATTCTCATCCTAATAGCAAGGATGACGTCTCAGATTTTGTGTTTATCGGCAGCAGGTATAAGTTGGTGTATAGTTAGCAGCGGTTTGTGAGTTGACGACACGTGGCGGCGAGTCAACATAGAGTCGGCATTTAATAACAGAGCAGGGGCTCGCTCGGTGTGGCCCGGAAGTCGAGATTGTCATCATGAGATGTTTTGAGAACATTTTTATTATCATCTTCCGGAGATTCGGTTTCTATTACCGACATTATTGTTAACGGCGAAATAATGTTACGTAGATACAACGATTTTCCAAACTACATAAATCTGTGCAGATTACTCCAACATCATCATCATAAAAGTTGTGAAATAATCGATGGGAATCGACAATTTATCCTCAATGATTATATGAAGCGAGTAAATTTCCCTAATTACACATCAATTAGGCGTGCAGTACATTAGCGCATGCTCATATTATATATAATTATATTGTAAAACAGGATGTAACTGCACTTATCTATGACATCTAAAAGTAAGGGTTTGGTGTAATTACAATAATTTAAAAACCAGATTGAATGTTTGAGCGCAATTCCAACTTTTAAATACAACGTGGTAATGTTACAAGTGTAAATAGATTATAAACGGGAAGTGATCGCTGTCCGCTCCGGAATTAGTCTGAAACGATTACACAGATAGAGATCTCCGCCCTTATAATTATTGTTTTTTACTGTCGTTAACGCGCGCCACGTAAATTTAGACACGAAATGCCACCTCATTTACTTTCAACCCCTCGACGTCATTTACAAACATGATAATTTCATTTTCGAAATTACATTACAGATGTTTATCTAAACAACGGCAGCGGTAATAACATTAGGACGGTGAATTGTGGGACCGTTAAAACGGGCGGCGTTGAAGCGAAGCAGTGTTAAAAAGAAGTAGAAAAACAAACTCATAGTTACTTAGTAAAGCGTCACTAAATGTAGTCCAATAAAGTTTGTAAAGAGTGTAATGCGAGTCCGGAGCGGGCGTGACGCTGCGCCGGCGCACGCACCGAGCCCCGCGCCCCGCCGCCCCGCGTCTCCTCCGCCGCCGCCCGCGCCTCGCTACCGTTCCGCTAAACAAACTTCACGCAGAGACGCCAAATCGATTCTCCGCGATCGCATCTCCGCCGCATCGCCCGCCTAATAATACTAAATCACTTTTTTATCATCGCCGAGATATTGTTAACGGATCGACTATGAAATTATAGCGGCAATCGGCGTCTCATTGTTTCCGCTCCGCTCTCAGAGGATCCAATCGAACGTTGGAAATCTGTTAACTCATAAATTCATTAAGTACAAATCGGTTTTGCATTGTTTCTGATGAACATCTTTGTCCTCCAAATTGGCGTAGTCGAATCCTTTTTTAAGTAACGGCAGATATGTTCCGGCGATTTGCTGAAAATTCAATTTTGAGTATAATAAAGGGAGGTAGAGCGAGACTAAACGGGATCATCATCGTGTTAACAACTCATAAGGTCAGGTGATGTGATGTGGGTGTTCCGGTGCATCTGCGAAATGTATCGAGTCATCTAATGACGTGATATTGGAAATGTCAGCCGAAGTGATTACAAAGTTTATTGAACTCGAGTTTAATCAACGATTACAGTAGGAACGGAAAAACGAGGTTTTACAAAAAAACAAAGATGGCGGTTTGCGGGCAATTTGAATGGTCGTCCATTGAGCGGAGTGAAATGGAGCGGCGCGCGCGCAGCCCGCGGTGACACGAGCCACGTACCAAACAGAGATTTGCAACATTTTTTATCCAATCAATCATTTTATAGAGCGCGGGTTACTTACAGATACATTTGACGCGCTTTAACTATGACGAATCGAATGAAAAGTCGATTTATTTGCAATATCGCATGAAGAATCATTATTGTGGGTAAACCATTCGAGTGATTTATTTCGTGACCAGTGAGAATTAAGTAGCAATCCGTACGTAATTTTTCAGTTGATCGTTTGTCAGAAAAACACATGCTATTATTTAAATGCGAATTATTTGTCCGTCATATAAAATGGCATATAATTTTCTAGTTCTGGCGAGGCTATTAAAAATACATTGGTGTAATCAAAAAGTAGGTACAAAATGTTGAGGTCCGCTGTGGGCAATCACAGGCAACTAGCAATACAAATACATTTTACATTGAAAGCGGCGAAAGAAATCATTTGTGGTTGCGCACGCGCACTAGATGTTAGTTTTTGTTGCGCCGGATGCGGTACTCCAAGAAATACGCACTCGTAATGTGTATATAATTTCAAGTTAATTGCTTACTAAATAACTATATAATAATATATCAAAATATGTCATTATAATTGTATCAGCGTTTGGCTTTGATCTAGTGACATTATTTTCGTCGCTTAGTGAGACCTCCCGTGGGAATATCATCATAATAAGGTTCTAAGTTTCGTTTAATACAACTAAATTAATATAATATATTATTTATTACCCTTTAAATGAAATACAAGGAACACAAACGATTGACGCATACATAGAATTTGAAAACAAATGGTATAAAGTTGTCAAAAAACTTAAACATACGGATTTAAATTGCATTGCATAACATAAAAGTCAATTAGACAATTTCCTTCCTCTTTCGCGCTATTATTCGCACCAAAAAGTTTATAACTTCATTTCAAAGTTTATTTGCCGACAACAAGGAAACATCCTTCAAGTATGTAACACGACTATAAACATAATGTTTGTATTACATGTCCGTGTCAGAAAGCCATTAGCATGGGCATTATTAGTCCCCCAGCGATGGAGCGGTCAAGTCAAAGTGATGACTTATTTCGTCAAGTATAGTCTAACATTCAAGTGAAACATTGATTATGGTTAAGCGCGATACTAGAGTAAGCTTTGTTAAGTATAGCTTTTACAAGATTTTAGTGTTTTTTGTTAAAGTAGATCTTATTTGTCTTTTACTCAGCGTGAATGGTCTGAAAATTATGTAAATTTCAGAGCATTATAAAGTTACTTTGCATTTTGAAAATCAATTTTTTTCTGAAAAAGTGAAAAAGATTTTTCCTGAAAAAGTAGCCTTGACATAAATGTGAGAAACAGATGCTAAACTGAATCCCTTAACCTAAAAAAAATCCTGTTCTCAGCTAAATATACCTACTGCAATAAACCCAGGCCAGTTAACAGGATACATAATTGGCAAAAGAAACACCTACAATTACAAAGCCAGGAATAGAAAAATGACGACAAAAATAGCCTATAACGCTCATGACACTTCACGTTTCTGTCGATAAACACAAAACAAAAACCAACAATTAGAGCTCTTACATAAAAGATCCTTCGACAATGCATTTAACAAGCACCTACAACTTAAATAAGCATAAGTGCTGAAGTTTTAATTGAAGTATTCCGCCACTAATTCTTAGTTCACGATATATCGAGTAGTTCCCAGCCCATCACGTTACTTTGTACTATTGTAATAACTACCCACTTTCTCTTCAAGGAACGATGATTGAGACTCAAATTGGACGTGTTTACTTTCGTTACAGTGCAAATTATAGGATACTAGGTTAAAAGTTCTTTGTTTTGCTAAAAAGTAGTTGTGGAGTTTTCAACGCTATTACGGGTATGGCAGTGTTAAGGGATTAATCACCAATTGTCTTTGTGTAAACACGCGTATCTGGGGATTCTTCAAGACAACAAAAAACTTGAAAGGCATCTAGTAAATTGATTATGATTGTTTAAAGCAATTGTTTTAATCTGCTCTTTATTTATCAGGACAACCAAAAGCCTGAAAGTTTACAAATAAATCGATAAAGACTTTCGTGTGTTGTTGTTCATTATAACAAATGTTTTAAGCTGCTCTATCTCTGATTGAAATTGCAGAGACGATTTTTTTCAAACGCTGTATTAAAATATAATAAAAAAATTCATACACATTTATAATGTCTCTACCTCAAATGGTACCCCACCAATATTGATTAGCAAAAGAAAAACCCGAAATCATTATATTTAAATAGTAATATAACAATTTCTCAACTATTTTTATAGCCCCAATGAAGTCACATTACGAAACGAAAGAACAAACTTTGGAACAATAGTTAAGGTTGTACATTATTGAGCAATTTTGGGCCCATTAATCCAATAACAGGGGTAATAATATATGATAACGATTACCGATCGTTACGATAAGTTCGATTGGATTGCTTACAATATTATGTGATTATATTTCGAATGTTAAGTATCAGTTTTGCAACATTTCGATAATAATACAATTGTTTTAGAAGCACATTTGCTTTCTAAATTGTGATTTTAAGTTTGATTGATGATTGTATTGAGATATTGGTTCAAATGATTGGTCAAATATTGGACCAAATTGTTGGGTGTGTTTCTTCTATTATCTCTAAATATTACCTTAATTGCGCTCTACATAGAAACTAGTGCGAAATGTCTTCATTGTTGCTATAAAGACATTTGAAATTAGATATTACATGGTGTTATTTTGATCAAACACACAGGTTGCTGATCTTTAAGAATATTAAAGCCATATATTAAACACAGATTGGCATGATCCCCTTTTGTTTTTTGTATTGTGTTTGGCTATTAGATGGTTGTAAAGTCTGTAGTTACATATTGCCCACTGCCAAATGAAACATGAAATATTTTTATCCTAGCACAAATGTTCGATATTTTCTTGTGTTTCTAAACACAATTTTTGTATCAAATATTGTACTCACACCTACTCAAAACAAATACTTTTCCTGTTTATATATAAAATTCAAATAGTGTAAAGACATTTGTTTGAAAAAGCTACTAGTAGAGTTCAAGTATGGATCGTTATTTTGAACCAGAAAAGATAGAATGACTTTTTATTCAACATTGTACGAGTGTGTAGCTATCCGATTGCCACGGCTATAAGTTGGGAAATAGGAAATATCTGTCATGTGTGTTTTGTGTCTAATAAGTGACAAATTGAGGATATTGCCTAACTCGTAATTAGCGCGTCTCGCGTCCTATGTTTACTTTACAATGTCGCTTGTGGATACAGTGTTTTGGCATGGAATTATAAAGGCTCAATAGTTTTATCAATGTTGTTTGTGTCAATGTTTTGTCGCAAGGAATAGGCAGTTAGGCGCCTATCACCCAAATATTTTTTTGTCAATACCTCGCGATGTAGTCAAATACTGTAGTCAAAAATAGCAAAAACAAAGAGGTAATGTTATACCACTATCGTACTTACTTAGGTCTAGAAATTAACTAATTTGAAATTCAGTGTGATTGATCTAATGATCGTGGAAAATTGGACTGCTGAATTGTAAATGACTTAAAGTCGTCTCCATGTAGAACCTGCACTGTTGTGTGAACACTAAACTTGCACAACTTAACATTTTACATAAATCAGCCCATTATTACATCATCAACTGCCGATACACACACGTGTACTAAACCTATACACAAACATCCACACATGAACAAAATGCCCTCAAAACGCTTGATTTCATAACGATTTACGTCTTCGTTTTTGCCGTGGCACATGATACTATAATCACAATACACTATAACTCGATCACACAGGAGTAATCGCTTACAGTTACGGTAACCACCAACTAATGTTATTTTAATACTCGGATGGCTGACCGGCAATTTGGCGGGCGAAAAAACCCATTTGGTAGTGCGTGGGTTAATGATAAACTAATTATTTGTCGCCGTTTCGGTGGGGTTAAGATTTCGGCTTGTGTGATGAGGGATTCAATTGTGAGGCTTTTTGTTTGGAAATATAATTGCGGATGAGAAGGGTTTATTTGAAAGACATTACGTGACACTTCACTGGTTGTTGATGTGTTGATTTTAATTAAGTGCTCTCAATTTGTCTTTATATGAGGTACGAGAGACTGTGTAACATCGAAGATACCTAGAAACGTAAGGCTCTTAAACGATTACAGCGATATGTTCAATGCGAGCGTTGTTATGAAGTCTGATGGTTTTAATAAGATTTTTTTTGAGGCGATATTTGTTTTCAAATCCATTTGTTTCTTTGTTCTTCTTCCTGATTATGCTTTCAGCAATAGGTTTTAAATTAATAAATAGGTATATCAATATTTTAGTAATCATAAACAATAATTTAGAGAATAAAGCCAGAAACTATAAAAGTTAATTTAATTTTCACTCTATTTTCCATTTCAATATCTTTGACATTTAACAAGCAATGGCTCCCGGATCTGCCCACGGGTGAAAACTATCGTTAATAGGCGCTTTATCGATCCATCGATCTACGCAATTAACCATCATTGAAGCTAAGCTATGAATATAAAGAGAGCTATTGCTGACTTTATGTTTACGTCTTAATGTGGCTGGAAAGTCTGTTGAAAGTCAAGAATGTAATTAATAAGAGCTAAGTTTAGTTTGAGTAATTCAGAAATTAGTTTAATTACAGGTGTGAGTTTTACTTTTAAACGTTTAATCAATAATGCAAAATCTTAAACCCGAGATATTCAAGTAACATAATAGTATATTTCTTTATGCGTATGTTTCAGTTTCCTGTACCATGTAATGTACAAACAAAGTATTCAGAAGTAACGTGGTATCGAAGTTATAGACAGCTTTTTTACAGAAAAACTGTTTTTTACAGATTTGGGACCTAAAAGATTAAAATTAAAATATTCGCTTCTGCTTTGCTGGGCAAATTTCTTTTGCGCGAGAATAGGCGGGTAAACCAACAATACAACATAGTCCAACAATCTGAACTCCTGAGCGTTGATTGAGTCCAATCCAAGCAAAGAGCTTTAGTACCTAATTTAATATAATATATACAACAAAACGATAAATAAAAGTGTATCTACACATCTGTTTACAAGAAATCTGGTTTTCTTTAAGTCTAAGCGTTATTCAACTCAAAAAATACCTACAAGCGAGTAATTTCAAGGCTGTCATCAACCATCTGGCCTCAAACATATTGTAATAGCCAAATAATCCAATAAAAAGAATATATTACGAACTAATAGTGATGTAGCGACACAAAGAGGTGTAATTTAACGTCACGCATTTAGTGATGTGCTACAAATTGATTCTTATTGTAGGTTTGGTAGAAGGGTTGAATTTTAAGGTGCAGTCAACGTTTTAGGACAAAAAATGAAAAAGCTAAGGTTTTTTTGGGGTAACAGGTTGGACAAATTTAAGGAAATAAAGTGCATTGATTAACGGTGTTTTGATAATTGGTAAAATATAAAATCAATGAATACTCGACATGATGTTATAATTGTATTTATCAAAATGTGAAGCTCTAAAGAAAGCAATCAAGGAAATTATACATGTAGTATATAAAACAAGCGGATTGGCCCGATTTGTCCGGGTATAATATGATTTCATACTATTATTCCATTCCCCTGGGAATCTTGATCCCATCGATCCCATATAAACCTTTTTCCGTCAGTTACGAATATATTAAATTTGGTTTAAGTGTGCAAAAGTATACGCGTACATAAATTTCGGCTATATTTATACTAATAAAGATAAAATTAAAAAATACAAACTTAAACCAAACACGTTGGACTCGCAAAAGACTTGTGGCATCTTGGAACACTAAAAGTAGGTATCAATTAATTTTAAGATAATCTTAAGAAGGCTTTTATACTTAGCTCGTGTGCGTAATCATTAGTGATACTTATATTAATGAAAATCTATTAGCCAGTCTAGAACTAAAATCAATTTAAAATTTAAATCAGCACGTGCCTATTCTAACTTTACTAGTATTATTCTATTTTAAATCTTCGCAGAAACCATTTATTTATTTAAATGTAAAACACAAAAAATCTCGTTATCTATTTGTGGGAGGTCGGATATATTGAATTTAGCAAAAAATACAAACGATTGGTTTAAAATTTAAATAGTAAAGAAAACGATTGTAATAATAAATACGTAATCTAACGACTGTAGTCTATTCGTAATATGGCTGTTCGCAGGTAAAATTAAGTAGTGAATTTGCAGAAAGCCATTTATTTTTTTACAAATAGAGTTTTCGTATTATGGAAACTTTTTGCTAATAGTGTTGTTAGGGAGTAAAGCGCATAAACATCGTATATCTTCGTACTTTAGATCATGATATGCATCCTTAATTTAATGTTGTATGTTTTACCTATGATTTATAAATAAATATATTTTTAACCACTCAGTATCCCTGTTAGAAATTACAATACATTAACGATTGAAACTCTCTCGCGATTACAATTAATGTAAAGCTCCAGTTAAGACACATTGACTATGAATCTGACGACTCACACACTCATTATCATATTTTTCCAACTAAATTATTTTATTGCATACTTTATCCGGAATATAATTAAATTCGATGACACAACATACACATGTCACATAATAAAAACCTAATTACAACAAATAAACAAAACAAATCTTCAAAGTTATTAACATCGCAATTGTATTTAATTACCCCCAACCATTATGTGCACTCTTGACACTAATTCTAACGGAAATCGTATCCTAGAGTAACCACAGTGCAATCAACAGATAGCGATCAGAACCAGTGTGACAATAAGTGTGTACCGCATTCATGTACTCTGTGCCAAATCGCATTTTAATTAGCCAGATAAGGCACGCCATTAGCTAGCAAATTACCCGCGGAGCTGTTTGTTTTATTTTATTTCTGCTTATCTGTTAATGTTGCATCTTGTCCGTCAAATTACCGGAAAGTAAGGGAGGTGCGATTGATAGCGATTTTATAATAATAAACTAGCTGGCCCGGCAAACGTTGTTTTGCCATAAAAATTTAAAAAAAGTGTCACTTAGGGGCATGAAAAATAGACGTTGGCCGATTCTCAGTCCTACTCAATATGCTCACAAAATTTCATGACAATCGGTCAAGCCGTTTCGGAGGAGTACGATAACGAAAACTGTGACACGAGAATTTTATATATTACATAGATTAACACTATTGAAATTGTTAGATACAAAAGTTTATTATTTCGTAGAAGTTTATCTCTGCAAAGTGAGTCCCTTTTGTCCGAAATTTTTATCTCATATTTTTGTCGGATTCAGAATTCAATTATAACACTCAAACAGGTGTAAATGCAATTCCAGTGCATGCAATAAACCAATTAGTTAAGTTTCCAATTTAACAATTGGTTAATAAGTATTGATAAACTAGCCTTAATAAAACTGATTTCGATATATCATTAGCAATACATCAATATTTTTGCTATTGTGCTACTTGTAATGCGCTATTTCATATAATTGTTTGTTATTGGTTCCCTTTAATAATACTAATCCTCCTGGATGCCAGCGTCATACCTATATTACGAAATATACATAAAAAAGCAATATTTATTTTCATTTTTTAGACATGTACACACCCCCAATATACCATAAAATTAAAGTCATGAATAATATATGATATGATATGATAAAACATTATAATTTAGTAGCTTTCAAATCAACTTCTACGAAAACGTCAAAAACGCATTTTAGCAAACAATTACTGATATAATGACGTCTCAAATATAACATTTTCGTTTGGCTCGAATTAGTATTTGTGTGTCGTTCGTAAACATTTTAAATTTCACCAATATGAAAAAAAATATTCAACATAGCTTAAGCATTTAGAATATGGAAACATTTGATCAAAATAAAAAAAAACCTTATTTATTATTTTATTTCCGCTCCGCTCATGGTGGGACCACAGTCCAAGATGGCCGCTGTATAGTCATCAGGAACATTTATTTAACAATATTTTATGCACATTCTATTACAATCGTGTATATTTTTTACATCATTTAATTTCCTGTGTGCAATGAAAGATTGTTTTGTAATAAGTTGAGTTAAAAAAAGTGTATTTTACTGGTAATTTACATAGTTAGTATCGAACTATCATGCTACAGACAACAGACTGCTAAAATAAGAATGAATACCAACGTGAGACCTATCGACCCTGTTTAGGTACATATCGAGTCTATACCTTCTTTCATTTTTTTTGGAAAACAGTGCCTTGCCTAGCGTATACTAGGATACTAGAATGGTCTGAATTTGTCGTTACATTTGAAGAAAAACGCGCTAGAAACACCTGAAGTAAACCAGACAAAATCGAGCTATCGTATTCTTGTATTTAATTTGTAAGGAATATTTCTTACATAATTACACATATAGTATCTGTGCAAACTTTTCAGAAAAAAACATTATTATAGATCACTAAAAATCTCTTCTTGTCGACAATTCACCTTGCTTAGCGCATACAAAGTACAGAGTAATTATTCCCAATAGTTCTCGAATAATATCATGCAACGCGAAAAATAAAATTTTGTCAATCACAATATCCAGAATACCCACTTTTGTCATAACACTTTAAAAAACGAGAGCGCACTCATGTTATCACTACTAGTACGGGAGTCCCTCATCAACCATTGTAATGGTCAAACGACATTATTTTTACGACCTTCAATAAGTGATTCTATGGTTTTTTTACATTTTTACTACAAGTGCAGCGCGTGCGGTACAAATGGGTCCCTGTGATAACTCTCACTTTTCAATCCTTTTACATCCCTGTCACTGAATAAAAACACCTATCTGTCCAAGCAAATTTCAACTGTATTTCAAGATCGTAAAGTTTCTTTTTGATCTACTGTTTCTCGATACTTTAAATTCCAGAAACATAAGTCATTTGTTAAGTTATCAGCACTTTATTTAGAGTCAAGATTTTCTGAATATCAATTTTTTGTTTTGTTTTGTTTAGTGCGCGCGTTTCGAATATTTGGAATGCTTTCGTTTTAGTCGTAAATTATTTGGTGACAGTTAGGAGCTGATTGGAAATAGTTGTTTGTGATTTGTTTGGTTTTCGGTATGTAAGCTTCTGTCTCAGTGGCGGATCCGGGATTTTGGTGTTTCCTTGATAGTTTTGAAAATGTTGGGGTGTGATCCAGGTCTTATGTGCGTTTAATGTCTAGTAGAAATGGATTCACATCGTCTTTATTATATCTCTATCATCCGCACTCGTGTCAAACGTCCCATATTTTAATCTTCAATATGGCTAACTGATACCCAAAGTTATTTGGCACGTACTAAAGTCGATGGTTATTTGGCCCTTGAGTTCTTTCTTCCGTTTTTCCTCTTTTATTGCACAATTGTGTAATTGACGAAGAAGTACTAATAGGATAGAAAAGCTACGACAATGCACTTTTCTAGACGTAGTAAAGTATGGTTTGGATCGTAAACCATGATAAAGGTATAAAAACGATCAATTCAATCGACCATAAAATTGCAATTTAAAATCAATATATTTATTGTAAAAGGTTTAAGTCATTTATGAAATATTATATTTATTTCTATTAAAACTCTTTTATAAAAATATAAAAAAATATATAAATATTTACTTTAATTTAGTTTTTTTTTATTGTAATATATTATTTTTCACGGTGCAATGAGCATTATAAATATAATTCTCATTTATATTATAAGCAATATATTACATGGCTGTATAAGTAACTAATTGTCGAACAATTATTATACAGCTTTCCGGTTTTTCCATTTATTATTTTATTATATTACCTAGCAATAATTCATCACTATTTTATTAAGGAATTATATGAAATTACAGATTTATAATTTTATAAAGCATACTTAGGTAGTTTCGCACATAATGTGGAAAAAGAGTTTCAGTCTTTAAAGTAATCTAGGTACCTAGATAATATATACAAATGAATTGCTGTTCGTTAGTCTCGCTAAAACTCGTAAACGGTTGGACCGATTTGGCTAACTTTGGTAGATCTACACTTATTTTGTTATTTTTTTAATGACAATTACAAACATACAAACAACGGACACAAAGTACAAGCAACGAAAGTAAACCAGACCCGGAACAACTATTTGTGTCACATGTGAACCCTATTTGTGTAGTAAAAGTACTGCGACTTTTTTGGGTTTATACAATAACACATTCATTGGTAAACATCTACCTAGTAGAATCATACCACATAAATAATAATCAATTGACCGGACCTTAGTGTCCAAGTTACAAGTTATGTGCAAAATTAATTGATAATGTTTCGACGCACCTGCGCGGCCCGTATATGTGTGACTCGCCTGTTAAACTTACCACATTTACTTACTATAGAAATTGTACTAAGTTATGGTCACGCTTTTTGTTCATATACGTGACGGAATATTTGATAAAAAGCCGTTTGTTTTGCGTTATTTGGCGACATTCAAGAAATTATTTGCGCTTACGGTATCGTCTTTCATTCCTGTAGACTTTTTGCCTAGATGTAGGATACTAATGAGGCTTTTTTTTTATATTTTTTGAATTTGTAACAGGTGGAGTGTTTACGGTATTGGCGTTATTGTACACTTTTGTGTTTAACGATACGGTATTATTTTGGTAGAGCTAAAATATGGACATTGTCATTTTTCTACTAACGAGATATTGTGTCCTTATTTATATCTGTATTTGTTTCAAGAATTGTGTGTGTGTTAAAACTTTTTAAATGGGAAGAATAAAACATTTTTAACAACAACCCACACCTTAAAAAACGCTTGACCGACTGACTGATGACTTAGTATGCAGAATACAGTGAATCTAGCTATTTTACTGTAGTATAGTCTGCATACGAAATAACCTTAAAATCAATGTTGTTGTAGAAACTAACATTGACAGCCATACATTAATTACGCAAAATACATTGTCAGCCACCTTCATAACACCATCAATATATCCTGTAGAATAACTTTTTTATTTCCAGACATATTGGCACGCGATCCGACCACAGAATAAAAATTAATACAAGTAGCTAACATCGCACTTGATCACTACGTTGCTCAAAAACGAGTTCAAAAAAGAAATATTGGACTTACTTTATACATTGTCGATAACTAGAAAAAATTGTTAAGTAGGTCATTTGGTAGTTTTTAGGTCGCAAGATATTTGTAGTATTGTAGTACAAGCCCGCATTACAATAGTTAATTACATACTTTTACATTCCAACTGTCATATATTTTTTATTGAAATATTCTTGTTGGATGAACGCGCTATTTCCCAGTATTGACACAAATTGGACATTGTTTTATTTATGGTACAAGGTGTGGTCTTGTTGCGACGAGAAACTTCACGTTTATCGAGTTTCTAAGGTACTACTATATTCAACAAACATTATATACGATGAATTTTCGTTTGTTTCTTATCACAATTCTATATTAAGAATGCTTATTCTTCGCTGCTTATTGTGGGTCTAAATAAAATAGAGAAAGGTCATAAAGGAATATCTTCAATGTTTTACGAAATTTCGTATTTTAATAATCGAGTTCGTCCACGTAGCAAAATTTTCTGAGGACATGATATACTTTTTACCTGGGGAGTATTTCTGTATCTCAGTTGAAATCTGTGCGATAGCCACTATACCTTTCATTGACTTTTTCCTTTAACTAAGGTAATTAGAACATTACGTCAAAGCAGCAAATAACCACTAGGCTATAATATTAACGTACACTAATTGTCAACTGAGATACAAAATACGCATGTTTGTTATACTTAAAATATAATATCGTCGCTTAGGTAACAATACCGCGTAAGTCGAAAATTGGTCATATGACGTTTTATACTTTATTGGATAGATTTTGTCAGCGCGCATCGAATGATTTTAGATTTTTTTTAAATTGTCCAATCTTGAACGAACTTAATATCTACCTATTTATGTTTTCAGTACACATGTCAGAAGTATTTCAAAGATAATAATCAGTTTTTTATCTCTCCTGGAAAAATGTCAAATTTAACTTGCGCGGTATTGTTACCTAAGCGACGATATGAAATCCATTTCTTAGTTAGTTTGTTGTTTTGCGTGGAAGAGTAACAAACAGTAATACATTAGTACAAACTTTCACGTTCAAATTATAAAAAAATACGATGAGTAAGATATAGTGTTTTAATTATAAGAAAAAATAATCATATTTTTAATGAGAAACATAATTTTCTTTGTCATTGCTTATTACAGTAATTATATTTTATTGACATTGCATGTTCTCAGGGCATTTATCATTCAGAAAATAAAATCAATTACTGAGGACTCTAGATAATAAAATGAATTATCTACTAGAGTTTCTATTTAAAAATCCAATAACAGAAATATTACACTTCATCAAACGTAATCTGGTCAAAGTAATGACTTAGGAAATTCATCCCTAAATTTCAAACTTCTTACTTACGCCTTCCCGCTTGTTATATCCGAAGGTGAAGGCAAACATGTATGAGATACACTCACATTTTGTTATTACCAATGTTATTACCATGTAATAGGGGGCGAGCTTATTGCCATGTACAGGGTACGTTACCAAACTTCAGGCTACTATCGAGAAATATTAATTTAGAAAATACTAATAGTACTTTGTCCGACCAAGAATCGAACCCGGTACTCATGATCACCAAACAGTCAACCATTTATTAATTTTACTATAAAATGTAACTAGAACTTTATGAAACACGCTGTATAATCAATTGTATAGAGTTGGTCGTCAGGTGATGTTCAAAATTAGCAGTATCATTTGTACGTAGCAAAAACTATGGTGACTTGTTATGTGTATGAAACATCTGCTTGTGGTATACCAAGAGAAATGAACTATAGTTAAAGATCGGCGTTACTAGTGTGACTACTGTAGTTAACGTACAAGTTGTGAGCTCAAGGAAGCTTTTGGCGTTTGGAAAGTAGTGTTTTGGAGTGCTGATTAAGGGGTCTCAGGTTAGTTTCTGGGGTCGATCAAAGTAAAGTGCTATTGGTCTTGTCTTGTTATTTCTGTTGGAAGATTTTTCAATAGTAGCCCAGAGTTTGGTAACGCGGGGAGGGTTTCAATACCATTTATAACATCTTTCTGACATTTGTACAGGTTGAGTTGGATGGACGTTGCTTATCCAACAACGGCTTTCCTCTACATTCTATTTTTAACTTACATTTTGTGATGAAATTTTTAAGACGAATGGAATTTTGACAAGAAACGTACCTAATTCAATCGAACATGCTCATTTTCTTTCATTTAACACATTTGGACATCTAATTATGTCTTAAAGTGTGACAAAACGCATTCGCTATCGTATATAGTTTATCTACGATTCCCATGGTAACTGGACTATAATAATATGATAATCTTAATACCACAGTATCAATTGCGTCCCCTACCTTAATTGTAATTGTTAATTATTAATTACGTATGTACATTTAATTATTACTCGCTGAACTCATCTTCAGTTAATTAAGTAACTGTATTAATTAGAATAATAATTAGTTTTTACCGGTTATCAGGCATTGAAAATTTTATGCCATTTATTGGATAAGTGTCCCCTACTGGAAGGACCACCGAAGGAGAAAAAACAATAAAATAGGGAAGTAATTATTGTTTTCGTACATTAATTAAATACGTTTAGTATGAATGTTAACAATTAATATTGCGTAACTACCTATGTTTGTTTTCTGTCTATTTAATTAATAATAAATAAAATACATTTGCAACGGAAATGATCATTGTTTAAATTGAAATAATTATTTTATCGTATTAATGAAAAGTATCATATTATTGATAGATGCACTATCAATAGCCAAGTTTTGTGACAACTCCAACCCTTATCAAGCTGTGAATGCAAAAGTCATCTGGTGGATGCAAAAATCATCATACCTAGCTTTTCACTATGCAGTATATGACATAAATAGGAATTCCTATTCAGTACGACACTTATGTTTTATATCTCACTAGCTGACCCGCGCAACTTCGCTTGCGTCACTTAGGAGAGAATGGGTCAGAATTTTCCTCGTTTTTGTAACACGTTTTACTGTTACTCTGCTCCTATTGGTCGTAGCGTGATGATATAAAATATGCTTTCTTTTATCACGAATAATATTCTCAAAACTATTTATATCTCTTAATATAACGAAGTCGCGCTAAGGCATATCCGCCATTAAAACGGTTGCCATGACAACGGAATTTTGTTAATTTAATGTCATTATATATTGATTATTCGCGACTTTTTTCGCAACCTGAATTTTCCCGGGAAATGCGTCATTTTCCCGGGGTAAAAAATAGCCTATGTCCTTTCTCGGGTATCGAAATATCTCCATACCAAATTTCATGCAAATTGGTTCAGTAGTTTAGGCGTGATTGAGTAGCAGACAGACAGACAGACAGACAGACAGACAGACAGAGTTACTTTCGCATTTATAATATTAGTATGGATTAACTAAGTTAACCATATCATAAACCCAAATTTTTTATTAAAAAAACAATCGTCCCAAATTAATCCTGACCTTTGCCCCGCCCTATGTTATCTAACAACACATGACAAGCAGTCGAAAGATTCGTATTAAACTTGTCAATACAATAGATACAATCATAATCTGAGTGGTACAGATCGTGACGGGCTAAGATCCAGTAATACCCTCACGATACATCATGACAGTTTATATATAACAAAGCTGCTATTTGTTCATAATATGGATCAGCTTATTGTCAAGATATCTCTAAAAGTATAGAGCTGAAGAGTTTGTTTGCTTGCTTGTCTACTTGTTTGTTTGAACGCATTTATCTCAGGAACCACTGGATCGAATTGAAAAATGCTTTTTGTGTTAAATAGCTCATTTATTGAGGCTATAGGCTTTGTAATATCAGGCTATGACTAGAAGGAGTGGAACAGCAATAAACAAAAACTTGTGTAGACGGTAACAATAATGTAGACGAATTCGCGGGCGACTGTTAGTTAATAATACGGATGAGCTTGTTTTAAGATTTGTTTCATAATGTAATAGTCTTTGTGAGTTAATGTTTGCGTAACTTTAGTTTGTGATTTATCATATCACTCGTGATATACCCTAAAATTTATACAGTGGTAACTTACGAAATGTAACCCAGTTTCAACAGTTATAATTATCGTATCATGTAATAGGGGACGAGCTTGTTAGTGATATTACCAAACCCAGGGCTACTATAGAACAGTTAAATAAAAGTCCGAACGGGAAATCATGCCCAAGATCTCTTGATCACCATTCACATACACGCTCAGGGCATAAAAGCGGCCGAGTTTTCGTGTTTGAAGGACAATTTGGTGTCCAAGTGGTTAAAGTGCGCCTCGCACGAATATACTCAGCAAAATACCACACATCTATCTATTGTGCGCATCAAAGGTTGCTTAACCACCTGACAAACAAATGACTACCAACAGTATCTTAATTAACCTGTCATTTCGACTTAAAAGAAATAAGCAAGAAATAAAAACTAGCAAAATTATATTGTTTTTTCGAAAGACAAAAGGAATATAGCAATAAATGTGGAAAAGTAATTACATTACAATCATATACGTGGCTACTAGTTTAATCGTTGTGTGTAATTAGACCACTGTATCCCGATACATGATAACGAGGGCACATTAACACCAATTTAATTAAATTTATAATAACTATGCGAGAAACCTCGTTAATAAAGGAACATCTAAATATCCTTTACTCACGAAATGTCAAATTATAAGTGACGTTATTAAAAGTAATTTGTTTTAAATAATAATTCAGTTTTTAATTATATATATTTTTTTAACCCGTACTTGTCCCACTGCTGGGAAAGGGTCTCCTCCCGAACGAGAGAAGGCGTTAGGTCTTGAGTCCACCACACCGGGTAATTGCGAAATGGGGACTTTGCTTGCTCTCAAGAATTGTGTAAAATAAATTATAACCATGCAAGATTTTATCACGATATACGCGATAAGGGAAATCTTGGTTATTTAAAAAAAGCTACCTGAATTAAGTTAAAGACCTTTAAAACCTTTCAAATAGAAACAAAAATATAGAGCTAATAATATGAAATAAACAGAAATTAGTTTGGAAAAGTTGGCTTGTACCAATTTAGTTCCGGAAGTGGCTGGTTAGGGGTAAACGTCAGTTCTCAGTACAGGGTGGTTCTGCTGTATAGCTGTTTAGCTGTATGCTTTGATTTAAGTGATTCTGCCAATAAACTAAAGCAGCTCATTTGTAAATATGTAGAAGCTTGAATTGTGTGTTTTTTTTATTTAAAAAGAGCATATTGCAATTAATTATGGTGGTCACTTTTAATTCTTCATCACTTTTCTCATTTTTCGTGATTCGTTCGATTTGTTAAGGAAATGACTAAGAACGGTGAATATGAAAACATAAGGCGTATAACTAGTTATTTTAATTATATTTTTGTAAAGACTAAATAGGGAACGAATGTGTGGTCTGCATTTTTGAATCTGTCTTTACGAGTTCTACGACATATACAAGTAAGTAATAAAAAATATTTATTGATTTGAAATAAGCCATGTGTTGTCTATATCTCCTAATTGTTGTTTATTAGTACATTTTGCATCAATAAAGTAAATAAACTTTAGTATATGTGCCAACAAAGATAAATTATATCGAAATGGGTCATCGTAATTTATACCAAATGATGTTTGTTGCAAATAAATGGTTTAGTGTGTCGTAAAATATTAAAATTATATTTCATGCAATCGTTTTATATACCCTACATGCTAATTGTTTTAGGAGCTTTGAATATATTTAGCTCACGTTACATATGACTTATTGTGCAGTTCTCGAAGTCTCGGTTTCTATTCACAAATGAAGCATGCCATTAAGATTTCAGCTTTTTTAAGATTTTATATTTAGCTTACGTTACTAGAGCACATCTAGAAATCTCAGTTTTGATTCCTAAATGATGCAAACTGCTATCAGTTTTTAAATTGCTTTGTTCTAAGTAGAGTAGCTCGTATTTTGGTTTCTTCACGTATTTGATATGGGTGTATTTCGATGAACTGTTATTCTATATTTACATGCATATCAGGGAAAGGTTAAAAAAGTATACTAAATTCACTACGTTAGAAATATACGATTATGTTCAAACAAAAAATATATAATAGAATTAAAACTAGTTACTGCATCAACACTAACATTACACATTTAAAAACCTAGTGTAGCCTTTAAAAGAGTTCTTTGAAAACTACAAACGTAAATTGAGCCATTTCCTTTGCTAACTAGAAGTAAAAACTATTATTTCTATTACCTTGCACTTGGACTTTAACATTTAGTTATTTTATTTTAGCAAACGTACATTTAAAATGGTCATTAACAAAAGGTCCTTCAGTACATTTAATAAATATGTTAATATACTAACACGTTACGTCAAATCAGCAATGTACTAAATAGTGACCATCAATTTGAGGTAAACTAGTTGTCAACTGACATACATGATAGCGCCTTAGATCGGATCAACTATAGATTAAGTGACCATACGCTGCAGTTTGAATATAACCATTTATAGAATAAACATGAATCAATAAAATCGATTATTCCATTTTGCAAAGTCTGGTATAAACATTCTACCAAGTGATGACGTCACTCCTCACAACGTATGCAAAGTATGTTTCTAATTGTTTCCAACATTGTATATTTTATGGTTATAGAGCTCATAAAAGCGCAATAAAATCACTTGTAGTTATGATATCATCTGTTATTTTATTATGAACTATGATGAACGTATAATAATTGTGGACATTAACTTGCAAGTATGTAAATCGTAATAATTTGTTTTATGTACTTGTTTAAATTATGTATTGCTTGTACAGTCGTGGGCATTAAAATACGATGTGATATTACTATAATTTATATTCGAAACTAATATTAAAGTGTGTTGTAACATTTATGTCTTTGATATAGAGATTTTTATTACACTTATCCATTTGATTTCCACCAACTTGGCACGCAGGGACGCGAATTCCTAGTTAATTTACGAGTACCAAAATATACTGTGGTTACTTCTTTTTTAATTAATTAATTAAAATAAAACAAATTTATAACGCATATCGTATGATAAAGGCCTGTCAATGATCATAAGTTATTGCCCTCGACTGTACTAGGAAGAGAGTATAATTGTGTCAATAACCATTTACATCGAAACAGATGGAAATTAATATTTACCTTGAAAAGTGATCGTCTTAATAAATTAAACGTAGGTTGTGGTGAACCTAAACTCCACCTAAACTCCTTCTACTCTATGGTAGATGCCATATATTAATCATATAACGATTTGGCATTCTCTGTCAATAAATATATCAAACACGTAATGCTCGTATTTTATTAATACATAATATTGGCGACGAGGAAAAACTGAACCTAAATGGAAAAGCTACGTAAAAAACGGAGCACCCTACGTGGGATGCTCACCAGACTCGATACCTACATCGAGCAGAGGGCGACGATGTCTGACGAGGACATCACCGCTCGCTCCGCAGCCTTGAAGGACACCATAACAGCACTGCGAGAGTTACAAGAGAAGATAGAAAACAAAACCATAGATGATAACGATGAAACAGCGTATTTACACGAACAAAATTACGGCTACGAATTCGAAGAACTTCACACTATTTTAGTATCAAAACTTTTAACAAAAAAAACCATTATTCAAGGTCAGCGACAGGAAGACCAACATAGAATATACCAATACCATAAGATTATACCAAAAATACAATTTAATCCTTTACATGAATCAGAAACGTTCAATAACTTTAAAAAACGTCTGGAAGTGTACTTTAGACTTAATGAAATTACTGAGCCCCACATGAAGACAAATATTCTTCTGTCTACATTATCACCAGAACTCCATGAAAAATTATGTGATTTAATAGCACCAGACGAACCATTGAATAAGACATTTAACGAAATTACTGAAACACTTGACGACTACTTAGACCCAAAACCTAGCAAATGGGTTCTACAACATAAATTTATATCGAGAACTCAAAAATCGGATGAAACAGTAGCGCAATACGCCGCAGATTTAAAAAAGCTCACTACCAACTGCGAATTTAAATGTCAACACTGCCAGAAAAACATTTCAGAAAGCTTTTTATCTCTTCAACTCATAAGAGGATTGAAAGATAGCGACGCACGTACAAAAATTTTACAAGACCGAACAGTATGTACATTTAAACACCTGACACAGATTGCAACATCTATTGAAATGAGTAAAGCAGAAAATACATCAATGCTTCCGAATGAACAACCAAGTAGTGACAATATCAATAAAATTTCCACTGATTCCTACAATAATTCAAAAAAATCTCCTTTTAGAGGAATCACACCAAGAGATTTAAAAGGGAAATGTTTCCGCTGTGGTTTAAATCACGAAACCAAGAAATGTAGCGCTATAAACATAACATGCTATAAATGCAAGAAGGTCGGACACTTAGCTAGTGTGTGTCTACAACGGCGCTCAGATGCGAAGCCCAGTAAGACTACACCGGATATAAATCAATTAAACGACTCAGCGATAAGCGATGATGATGAATGGAATGATATTAATGTTATATCTGGTGAAACATCCGAAAAATACATGATAACGGTACACATTGAACATGCTAAGATAAAAATGGAATTTGACACTGGAGCCACACTTACTTCTATGTCATTACGAGACTACAGAAAATTGAAAATCGGCAAAAGAATCTTTAAAACTAATATAAAACTCAAAACATATACCGGCGAAGTAATCGAACCTGCAGGTGTTGCATACGTTCAATGCAGATGCCAAGGAAAAGAATTCCACGGTAAATTATACCTCATCAACAACAACGTTGACCCCGTTTTTGGCCGGAGTTGGATGAAAGAACTCGAAACTCTAAATTTAGCAGATATAAAAACTTTACAGCAATCAGAAAATCTAGAATTAGACCAGCTTTTGGAACTTTACAAGACATCAGTATTTCGATCCGACTTAGGCGAAATACCCAATTACAGAGGACACCTAAATCTACAAGAAAACACAAGACCAATTTTTATCAAACCACGTAGAATACCGTACGCTTTAAAAACCAAAGTGGATGAAGAGATCGAGCGACTATGCAAACAGGGTGTCATCACGAAAGTCGACCACTCTGATTGGGGTACTCCAGTGGTACCAGTTGTCAAACCGAATGGGAGTATCCGATTGTGCGCTGATTATAAAGTTACACTAAATAAAGTCATACAAGATGAACAATATCCAATACCTATGATAGAAGATATATTTGCAGAGATGAACGGAGGTAAACTATTCTGTACACTCGACATCACCCAGGCATATCTCAACATGACAATGGATGAAGAAAGCGCAATGCTACAAACACTAAGTACGCATCGAGGCACTTTTAAGGTGAACCGCCTAATGTTCGGCGTTAAGGTCGCGCCGAGCCTTTGGCAGAAATTTATGGATAAACTCCTTCAAGATCTCGAAGGTGTAAAATGTTTCTTTGATGACATCATCATTCAAGGCATCAACAAAGAACAATTACTACAGAGACTTAAGCTCGTGTTAGACAAACTAAAAGAAAGTAACCTACGAGTAAACAAAAATAAGTGCCACTTTTTCAAAACAAGCATCGACTATTTGGGACACACTATCGACAAAGAAGGTCTACACAAAAACAGAGAAAAGATTAACGCAATAATTAAAACAAAACGCCCAGTCAACACCGCAGAATTGAGGACATTTCTTGGAATGGCAAATTTTTACAACAAATTTATACCCAACCTATCATCGATCACGAATCCACTGAACAACTTACTCAAGAAAGAATCTAGTTTTCGATGGTCTACAGAATGCGAACAGAGCTTTATACACATTAAAAAAGAAATTCTAAGCGAAAGAGTACTTATACATTTTGATCCCAAGAGGCCCTTGGTTCTTGCAACAGACGCATCTCCACTGGGAATCGGAGCAGTACTGTCACATAGACTCCCAGATGGATCAGAAAGACCGATAGCATTCGCTTCCAGAACACTATCGGATAGCGAGAAGAAGTACAGCCAAATTGACAAAGAAGCTACTGCCATATACTGGGGATTGAAGAAGTTCTTTTATTATTGTTACGGTAGAAAATTTATCCTAGTGACAGACCATAAACCACTGACAATAATTTTCCACCCACATCAAACGTTACCAGCAATGAGTACAATGCGATTATTCCACTACGCTCATTTCTTATCTGGATTTGACTACAACATTGAATACAGAACTTCGCCTAACAACTCAAATGCAGATTACCTATCCAGGTTCCCAGTAGAAAACACAAAGGCAAACAAAATGGACCAGAATTACAGCTTTCAACTTCAACAAATACATACCATTGATGTCAACCCAAATATCATAGCGAAAGAGACAAGTATTGATTCCGATTATACACCATTAGTACTCGCATTACAAACTGGCCGATCACTTAAAACGCTCGGTTACAATGATAATGAATTTACTTTACAAGATGGATGTATACTAAGAGGAACGCGAGTCTTAATCCCAAAAACATTACGCGAACGAGTGCTGGACGAACTACACCTCGGTCACCCGGGCATTGTGAAAATGAAGCTACTGGCCCGCAGTTTTGTATACTGGAAAGGAATTGACAATGATATCGAAACAAAAGTTAAGTCCTGTAGAACATGTAGATTACAACAAAATGAACCAGAGAAAGCACCACTACACCACTGGGAACACCCAAAGGGCCCCTGGCAAAGGCTTCATATTGATTTTGCCGGACCTGTTTACGGATACTATCTTTTAATAGTTGTAGACGCATTTTCGAAATGGACAGAGATTATACCTACTAAATCAACGACAAGCTCTTGGTGCATCCAAAAATTGAAAGAACTATTTTGCACCTATGGAACACCTCTACTCCTTGTCTCAGACAATGGCCGACAATTCGTATCGGGAGAGTTCGAAAAATTTCTAAAAGACTGTATGATTTCGCACAAAACCTCTGCTCCATACCACCCTGCAACCAATGGACAAGCTGAACGATACGTACAAACAGTCAAGAGAATCTTACGAAGCTTAGAGGGAGAAAGGGGTAATCTTCAAGAGAAACTTGTTATGGTAAAAACTCGCCTCAGACGGACACCAAACTTGAATGGTCAGACACCTTATCAGTTAATGTTTGGAAGAGAAGTTCGAACAGCATTACACTGCATGTTTCTAAACACCCATAAGGAAACTACATCAAAACATCAAGAGATCAAGGTCAGACAGTTGGAAGTCGGCGAACGTGTACAGGCCCGTGACTACACGAGTGCTTCGCACCGTTGGCAGTTTGGTACTATCACAAGACGTCTAGGCCGACTTCATTACGAGATCCGCACCGACAACGGCGATGTCTGGCGCCGACACCTCAACCAGGTGTTGGCTGCATCTTATATTCAGAACAGCTAAGAGGTTAGGAGGGGAGAAATGTGGTGAACCTAAACTCCACCTAAACTCCTTCTACTCTATGGTAGATGCCATATATTAATCATATAACGATTTGGCATTCTCTGTCAATAAATATATCAAACACGTAATGCTCGTATTTTATTAATACATAATATAGGTAATTCTTTTATAAGGGAAGTGTGAAGGTTTTATGAAAACAACTTTAGAATTGTGTACTATACAAATATGGTGATAGCCAGCCCATGGAACGGTTGTGAGACTTTGTAAGGCTATTTAATTAAAAATATCAGTACGATATCCGATGCGCCGTCCATTTTGAATATACCTAGTTGTTTAATAGTACCTAGATGTATTTTTCTAAAGAATACAATATTTTAACGATTGACTTATTTTAAAAACATTTCTAACATACATAGAGATGATTTAAGGCTATTGTTTGTAGTAAGTAGTAATCATTTTTTGCAGTTACTGACTTTTACTTCCAGGATTATGTCAAGATACTATTATAGTTGAAATTAATGTATTTTATTTGACTCCTAGGAGCGTGTCAATTTTACAGCATTATAGAACTCCACACATACTTTGATAATACTTTAAATAGTATATAATTAATACTTATGTTTTACTAGGCTTTTGTAGCCCGCTGACAAAATACCCGTTGACAAAGAACGCGTAAGTTCCATGATTGTAATGGCGCTTACGGCATTTTGTCGGGAAAAAACTTTTTGATATTAAAATTAGTCTACAATCAGTTTTAAAGGGGCTACAATGCTCACTCAACGCACTAATTCTTTCTTCCGTATATTTTGTCTAAATCGTACTAACGAACATAAACCTTAGCATCTTTATGATAGTTTAAAATCGTGTATCACAAGCCCATGGAACACCTATAAAGCGTGCAAGTTAATACAATATAAGGGTATCAGCTGCTTTTCACACTACTACTAGCGGTAAGGAAATAGCCTTACTACTGCGCACCTGCCAGTGCATTGTGCTCGCACCTTAATATGCATATGTATAGACGAATATGTGTTGTTTGTTGCTTGTGTGGAATGATTCTATTCGATGTTTAGAGTATTTTGTGATATAATGTTCCTTGGGATGTTACATTAAAGATAGGTTTTTGAATTGTTAAGTATGCTCTGATACAAAAAAGACAAGAAAGCAAACGAAATGACTCTTGTTAAAATAGCATATTAATTACAGGATGACTAATGTTGTGACAATACAATATGCAGAAAATTTATTGATGTAAAAAGTACTTATTTTAAAAATTGTATGAAAATCTGATCAGAAGTTATTTACTTTGTCTAAACTTCAGTACTCGATAGTACCTAGGTGTAGCAACCTGTAGGAAACAGTGAAACCCTACAGTGTAGGAAACAGAGTCCCTATAGTTCCAGTCATTAAGTGTTATTTTTACCTTTGACCTACGCATAGCTAGCGATGCGTTTAAAACAAATGGTATAGCGCTTAAATACTCACGTGACGTCACAAATACAAAAATAGTTTTGCTAGAACTTTCTTTATATTTGAGTAACTGTATAGGTTCTTACTACAGGTACTACACTCTTCTTCTAAGTACATTAGCAATAATAAGAACGATATAACAGCCTATTTTCGATTGAAGGCTTTAGGAAACAGCTTTGAGCTTTGTGTTAGGTTTTAAATATTTTTTTAAGCTTCTATAGTACTTAAAAGCTCTTCAGCAGACTAAATTAAACCTGTAGATACTCTTGAAATATAAAAAGTCGCCTTTGTAGACTGTATGTGACTGTTCAGGAGGTCTCAAGTGCCATTATAAATATTCTCAACAGTAGCCCGGAGTCTATATTATAGTAAAGGGACAGGTATTATATGGTAAAAGGGTCGCCATCTATCAAAACATAGTGGGTGTAAATATATAGAGGCTATAAAAATGTACATGAAACCTATTATTTTCAAGAAATTCAATGAATAAGTAAATAGCCTATGAGTAAGGTCGCTTCAATTACTTTCACAAGTTAAAGACATCAACGAGCGCCGAAAATAACAAATCGTTCAAATATTTTTAGATTATTTTCGATGAAGTGAATTCATTTAATTCAAGTAGTTTATTCAATTTATTTTATTGTACGTTTTTAAACTGGACACGTGTTTGTACTAGCGTATAGGTTTATTGCATACTCATTAGGCTGCTAAAACTTACTGCCAGTCTTTTCATGACTAAGTCGATAAGAAGTGTAACCTTTAAAATTCTCATTGTTTTAATTCCCGCTTAGCATTTTAGTTTTATTTGCACAAGCCACAATAGTTTAAAAACTTTAAAAACATCACTCAGTCCCTAATTAAATTTACTCCATTAATATCCCACTGCTGAACACTCCTCCCGTAATGAGGGAGAGGTTAGGCTTTGAGTTCACCACGCTGGCCAATTGCGGATTAGAGACTTTGCATACCTTCAAGAACTGTCAAGAACTCTCAGGTATGCAAGTCTCTAATTGCAGTTAACAAAACCTAATAACTTTCCCAAAGTTATTATAATATAGTAAGCTATTTACACGATATTAATAAAATATTGTGATCAACCCCCTGCTAAGCTCGGTGCCTTTATAACCCACAGGGTTCGGAGTGAACGGTGCGACCCTTTGTGGACCCGTTACCGACTTTGTTTATGTTGTTCAGTTATAAAAGGAGTTTCATTTGTTTGTTTCTGTTTTATTTTAAAATATTTAAGGCATTAAGAATTACTTTTGTGTACATTTACAAGTGTAAATATTAGTGCTGACTATTTGTGTTAACAACACAAGTATTTATATTCTGTTTCGCGAAATAGGCCCCGGGAGAAAGTATTTTATGTATTAAATGTAGAATACATTAATATTAACAAAATAAAATATTAACTATCCTTGTACCAAATTTATTAACAACCGTCTAGTAGTTTTTGCTTGAGAGCTAGTTACAAACATACATTTTATCCTCACAAAATTGAGTATTTATAATATTATAAGGGTATAATAACATCATTTGGATAGGATAAAAATAGTTTATTCACTCCCTATAAAATAATTTCAAATATTTCGTGTAGCAAATAATACACATAGTTGCATAGAGTAGTAACGGCGTAATGACCGTCTTAACAAGAAGGTATTTAGTAAGTTAATTCTCAAACAACTTTTATTAGGAAAATACTTGATAATAAAATTAAATAACCAATATTCAAATTAATTTCCTACTGTTTTAGATGGTGTAAATGGCGTAGTAAAATTTATTCAGTTTGTCTTTATATATATGTATTTTAGAAGATAAGCTGTCCGTCTGTAAGCATTTACATCATTTATGTAGATAATTTTAATTACTAGCCAGTAACAAGGCATTGATCTATTAACAATTAGGAAAAATATTTAAATAATTAATTAAAAATAGACTGCAAAAATTAATTAATACCTATTTCCTTTGCATAACAGAGTGGAGTTCTCTGGTCAAACAAAAGCATTTATTTAATACTGTAAGATATCTACAACGGTTTCAATTCACATTGCAACTGGCCGCAACTATCCATTTTAGAACAAAAAGGAATAAAAAATGTAGAGCTTCAAATTTAGTTCGATAGATGGCTCTGAGTCTACCCAAATTAAACCTTTGTAAAAAACCCCTGTGATGAAACCTTCCAAACCCCAGAAACCCATAACTCTTAGAGTTTTTACAGTTTTTGAAAGAATGCATAGTCTCCAACCTGAATTTTACCAGCGTGGAGTTCTCAAGGTCTAACCCCTCCACCATTCCGGGAGACCCTTGCCCAGCAGTTTAACAGCCGTGTTTAAATATTAGGTCGGGGAAAAAGTCTTTTCGCATTATAGTATGTTTGAACTTGTAATAAAATCTTTTCTCTACACAAAAAAGCTCGATATTTGGGTACCTCTCCAGCTCACTGAAGGAAACCTAATGAACCGTGTACTCATTTGTGATTCTTGAAGCCAAAGAGATTTTATTACAAGTTCATACATACTATAATGCGAAAAGACTTTTCCCCCGACCTAATATAACTTAATTATAAATATACCTAAACATATTTACCTACTTAAACATCAATCTTCTATTTTTACATAATCAAGTCTATAATTTGTAATCAACAAATATTTTATGAGCCTTAAAACTCGATTAGAATATTTTATTGATGTCATCGGCTAATCGGCTTGATTGACGCCCCATCGTAAATGTCAATGAGTGTCACTTTTGTACTGTCAAAAGTAAAAATATGTAAATGACACTATTTCAACCTTGTATTTGCCAATGAAACCTGGATAAATTCTGAAAACAGATTTTTCTATCATCACAAAACGTTTGTTGTGCAATTTTGATGTTCTAGACGTATTCTCCACGGAAAATAAATTTGATGATAAAAAATTCCGCATATTCAAATCAAAGTAATTATAATTCTAGTGTTTCGAAACAATTAGCGGTAATAAACTTAGGTAATCAGCAAAGTATGTAGAAAATCTACATTTGAATTATGGTCTAGCAATTAAAATGTCTTACTAGTATATAAAATACTATAGGAAATTCCTGTCAATACATTAGTTTAATTTTCCGTTTGGAACGGTAATTGTTTACCTAACACTAATTTCAGTTTATTGCGGAAAAATCAATTTAAAATTGTTTTATTTTTTCCGATTAATTGCAATTAGTCGGAAATTGGCAATCAAATTGTCACTTACCATCGCTTGCGTTCGCGTTGCCGTCGGCAGGTCTATCCGAGTCTTCAGTACCCACGAGGTTCCTGATACTGAACGAGTTCGTCTTCCGCGACGGCGTCACTTCTGACGTCACCCCGCTGACGTCACACCCTCCCTCCGTTCCATTCACTAGTTCCCGACACACCTGTTCGGTCCCGTTCAGCGAAAGTACTTCGGTCCCACCACCTTCGATCATGTCTCCCCGGCGAGTCGTCAAGTCCATCTTCAAAAGCTACCTCAACAGTCTTGGCACACAAATTCAAACTTCGAACAGTACTTTTGTTTTTCTTTGACATTTTCGGTCACGCCGCGCGGGAAAGTCCGTTACACAATTCGTTATTCGAACTCATTTCAGTATTTGTTTTCTATAGAAAGTTTCAAATTTTTCACTAATCGAGTCACTGGCCACTTTGTTTTTTTTTTTGTCACAGTTTTTAGCGCTTGCAATTTTCTTCCTTATTTACAAGATTTGTTACGTGTTTTTATTTTATCGGATTACCACCGAAGTAGGCATATGCGTAGACTTATGTCACTCGGATGCAAATGATAAGCAAATAGGGTTGCACAAATAGAGACAACACGTATGTTCCCCGCCGGCGAGTGGTGCGCGAATTTTTGCGACAATCGCGCGCAACGCGCGGTAACTCCGCGGTAGTGAAGGCGACTGGTCCTCCGTCCTCCTCGGCCGTCGCACTCGCGCGGCCCTCCCTACGCCTCCGGAGGCGGAGCCGCACGCCCCTCATCGCGCCACGAACGGGCAAATGCAACCGCGCGACTTTTTAGTCGTCAATTACGACGCGATTTTTTCCGCTCGATCGATTTGTTCTAATGAGTTCCTAATTGCGTTTATTGATAAGTGCAATGTGTTTAAGGTTACAAAAGACACCGGTTGTCGTAATTTTCTTAATGTGTTGCATACTTGTGTTGAAGTTTCTTATGCTAGCTTTATTTATTAGGAGCGGTGGTTCTATTGACATAATTGCAGCGGTACGTAAGAAGGTGTCACGTTATTTTCATAATTAGACAAGCGGCGAGCGCGACCTCCGTCGTATGAATAGTAAAAAATCAATAAAGATAATTGTAATGGAATGTTTTGTTTGTTTTTTGTCAATTAAACATGTTATTAAATGGTATTATTTGTAAATTGTTTAAGAATTAATTATAGTTGATATCTAGTTGTCGGTATTATAATAATTGAATTCTTCATGTGTCACTACGATGTATACATAAGTTGAAGGGAGTTATGATAACCGTAGACAGGGGCTCCTTGCACGAGAAAACTTCTTATTAAAGTCGACATTACAAGCTATTAGACAAGAGTTTTTCAGATGGTATTATTGTGATGTTTTCATGTTTACGTCTCTATGTCCAACCGTCAAATTAACGTTGCATTCCATCGGAGCTATTGCGATACACGAACTCATTCGCCTTTCGTCAAAAGCGTGAAAGATCTTTAACATCAAGTCGGTCGGTCAAAATGCTTTTTAAGGTGTGAAATGATTTGTTTCTCAGAGGATATTTACCTGACAAGAAAAGACAATCCTGCAAACAATGACAAGATGATTTAGGTCGAAAAGAAAGTTTTTAACTCTGTGAGTATTTTTTTACACATTGTATTTGTCTTCGTACAAAAATATTAGTAGTTATATATGATATTTTTTACTCAAATAAATTTGACTTATTACAGTCTCACCGCGGGACAAGCATCTTTATGCTGATGATAAGAGAAAGGAATGAAACCCTGAATATCTATACTAATCTAATAATACATTCGATAAATATGCAAACAAATTGTCAATCTAGGAATCTAATCTCAACCAGTTATACCTCAATTAAGTTGGCGTGATACCTTTTGATAAATCTACATCGACACTTCTATTTATAAGGCTTTGCAGGGCTGCAACAAAGTCACAACATACCTATACCTATGAGAAAATAAATACTGTTATTTTAAGGACCGTCGTTTATTAGGTAAATTGAACTTAGACAGGAAAGTGAGTACATATTTAAGACTAACTTTGGGTAAACACATGAAGTTAAAAAATATATGAATACACCACCATTTTTCTAGATTACTTCTGAAACCAAATTTTAGGGAACTTGTTCAATCTTGACTTGACAATTTTATCGTTTTAGGAAGCTTTCAAATCTTATTTTAGTGTATAGTCTACAAAGTACTAAGCCCTAACAAAACAAACACAGATTTATCTATGCCCGCAATTTTGTCAACGCGCCATAAATTCTAGTTAGTATCTTGTCTATGGCAGCGCTTCAGGCAAAGGCAAATTTCGTTCAGCCTACCTTTTATTTATTATCATATTAATGCAGTACCAAGTAATTGCAATATTTCAATAATTATTTATTGTCCTTTTAAAGGACAGTGGTGCAATGATTGTTTGAAAATTATGTTATTAAATGTTTTGATTGCATTGCTATTGTGCTATTGACAGACATTTAAATTGCAGATAATTTAATAGATAATATTATCGCGAGTTTATTTGACGTTGCAATATTATGTTAATCAAGAACAAGTATTGTAAATGTCATAGCTTGTGTAGAAATAGGTGCAACTGCTATTTATACGCATCCGTTTTTTTATTTAATCAATATTTTTAATTTGTCACTCAAATGGAGATGAATTAGTTGAGTTATCGACAAGTGCAGATTGCGTAGCAATGTTCTCTAGTTATTAAAATGATCGAATAACTCGAGTTTTTAAAATAAAATCGACTACACCGTACTTCTGAGCCGCATTTGTGCCGAAACGTCAATTGAAATTGGGGTAAATATGGTTGTGTTAAGCCCTTGTAAGTAAGTAATATAGAACAATATCTACTACCCACACGGAGCAATTATTTGTGCGATCCACAAATAATTGTTTCGGGTCTGGTTGTGCTTTGTGTCCGTTGTTTGTATGTTTGTAAAAGTCCCCGCGACACAAGAGCAATTTTTAGTGCGGGAGTTGTCTTTTTAAAAACAACAAACAAACAACTTTTCTATATACTTATGAAATGAACTATAATTGCAACGACCCTTTTCTATAACAAAGAACTGCGAACAAACGCAAATAACAATTACTAACGTATATTATCATCGCTGAAAATCATTAGGATTCACTCGAACAAACATGACTCTATCGGCTATCGTCCACCGCGCCTCAAGCTAAACAATTAACAGTTTTTATAGAAAGTGCAGGCTAATAAACAAATAACGCATCCAATCATTGATGACCAATATTTGTGGAGCGAACAGACTTTTAACGTAGGTAAGTTAATATTGATTGTAAGGATTGTCTGTTTGTATCGCTGTCTCTAAATTGCTGAACCGATTTTAGTTTGATTTGTTTGATGAAATGCCAGGTGATCAGATATGTTGTAGGATACAATTGTATAAGAAATGTGAGTGTAAAGAATCAGGAAATTGAAGTATTTTTTTTTATTAGTGTTTCCAATGCATAGGGCAGGTTCTATATTCTCTATATAGAGAACCACGTACATAAAAAGTGAATTAATACTCTAATAAAGGATGTATATCTAGTACAATTTCAAATAGATACTTGTAATATGTGCACATTTGTTTCCTACACCTTGTCTCATTATACGAAAACACATACTTCCCACAATTTCTCGCTAAAACTTGTTCATCCGATTCCCATAAATCTTTCGTTTCCAGATCACCAAGCAAACAAAGCCGCGGGCGTTAGCTAGTAACGTATAAATTGCATTGGTCGAGGCGGCCACGCGGGTCCAAGTGGCCACGCGGGTACATGCGGCCACGCGGCTCCAAGCGGCCGTTCAAAGCGGCCAGCGGGGTGCTCTACCCAATTATACGGGGGACGCGGCTGATTCTATTTGTATGGTAATGCACTCATTACTAAAGACAAAAACCAATCTCGATTTATTGTGGATGTTTGGAGATTTAATTGTCATGTGTGTGGTTTTGGAGTAGGTGAATAGATGAATTTGAGAGCATCCTAATTGACTCCAATGCTACGAAAAAATTTTTTGGAAAAAATCTGTGAAATTTTTTATCAAAATTTAATTTGTTTCAAAATATTGTTTGAAGGACGGTACAAAGAGTCTTTTAGTTGTAATTTTGATTCGAAAGAATGTAGAGTAGCGTAACTTATTGGAAGAGTCCCGCGGTAGTTTTCTATAATAATAAAAGTTTGCCTTATAATTACATGTTCATATTTTAATTGTTGATAATCTCCATATATTATTATGATTTCATACAGAATAGTAACAACATAAGTATACAGTTCTCTACCAAGGAAGCAATCGACAGCAATACCTACTTTACATACAGCTTCTTATTTACCTAATTTAACGCTAGTTCAAATCACATTAACTTCTTATACGTCTCATATCCACTTCAAATTATCAACGATTTTCTATACAACAAAAAATATCAAATATGACCGAGTATAAAAGCAATTGAGAGAGGAAATAAAAGCAACATGTTTTAATATTGAACTATTACAATGAAGCTATGTAAGTTCTTTATATAAGTAGTATTATATCTGGTTTAATAAAGCGAAATGTTATAGTCATCAGAGCTTTTTATGGTTGCCGATACGATGATGTTATGATATCATCATGATGATGGTTGGCAAGGTTCAAGACAGTTAAACTCGGGGAAAGAAATATCAAAGCAAATTAACTTTAATCATCCTTTTTATTAATTTGAATAGTAGCACACATTATTTATAGGAGTAAGTAAGACTATTAGTAGCTTATAGAAGTCGATATTCATTTCGACCCCCGCAAAAAGATTTCATTAGGAACGTATGTTACGTTCCTAATGAAATCTTTTGTTTTATAAATCAATACTTGGTCAGGTGTTCAATATATTTTCAGCCTTAAACTGTGTAACAATGAATTTACTAAGGGTCTTGGGTAACGTACCTTATCGTAATCGTGTCGTACTCGTATCGTATAACCTAAATCCATCCCAGTTTAGTCGGACACAAAGAGACCGACGTTTTTACAATCAACTACTGTTGTTTGTTTGTGCATTGTGGCGGGCGCGGAACTACTATTGAATCAATAAATACATTAGTAAGACGTACTTTGTAAGCGATACACCGCCTATAACTTATACATGATGTAGAAAAAGATTTGAGAAGAAAGTCTGATTGATAGTGGGGAGCTGCGATGATTGCTTTTTGTTTGCTTACGGTTTTTCCTTGATCGTGTAGGTGTATTTTTTAAATTTATAGGTGTATGTGTTTCATCAGATCTTAGGGCTTACTAGAATCAGTTGATCCTCATTTGGTGTTAAAGGAAGATATATATTTTCTACATGAGGAAATTACTTTTTAATCATTTCATGAAATAATTGACTAAAGTCTCTCATGCGGTCAATATCTTAACTGTTATCAGCGTTAATGGTAAACCCTTATTTTTGTTATAAAAAACTCTATACCCAAAGTCAACGTAACAAAATTACAGCGCTTTTATAAATCATACCTACTTCTTGCCCGCTAATATTTAACCGTAACTAACATCAATGAAACGAAATAAAAGCCTACAAAACCCCAATTTTTCACACTCAGAGATTGACTCATTCTTTAAAATTCACAATTTTCCTCCTAATTTATCATTTATATTATAAGGTATATAAAGGTGGGTGTACATAAGATGTGCCCAATTTCACGGCGAGCCTGGGGCGATGTAACGCGCAAGTCACCGGCGCGCAATCAGCCTGCGCCCGCGCCGCTTTGTTTCAAAGCCCCGCTCGGCGCCAACCGGTGCCGCTAACAATATGGCGAATTTCGTCATTAGGACACCGAAAAATGGGAGCTATTTAATGAGATGCCGAATTAATGATATGAGAATACAATGTTTGTTTTCTTTTAAATTTTACCGCACTTATTTCTGCTGACTGTGAAAATTAACTGCGTGTGTGTGTTATATGCAGAGTGCGTCTACCGTGCAAGCTAAAGCCAGCTGCACAGAGTATCTATACATATAACCTTATTGTGCATAAGGACTTCTCAACGTGTCTAAGGGAGTTGCAGTATACCAAGGTACAGTTTCCGATAGTGTGTGCTGGCATGTAGCAACACCGAAGGATCTTTTTCCTTTTAGATGCTGATATGACTCACCGGGTCATTCACTATGTCTATTTCCAACAACACTTATCTTCCGCTTCTATTCCATCTCACAATAGGCTTTCATAACCCAATAAATTTAAGTTTTTTTATGTTATGACAATCTATCATCAGCATAAAGTTAGCTACTTATGTAAAGAGTAGTGTCTCATGTGAAAGTTCGATCACTATTTCTATTTGAATGATATTTGTTTATCAGGTGGTCCACACAATACATTTTCTCACAAGTTTATTTTAAAGTTTTGCAAGACACGTCTTGTGTCTTGCAAAACTTTAAAATAAACTTGTCATCAAACAAACATCAATCTTTTAAACGGTGCCTTTAAAAGAAAAATAATAAAATACACTATAAAGATAAAATAAAGATTTCGTATGATGATGACGACACATAATTAAAACTAACATAATTACAAAAAACAATCTGAGATTCTCAAATAAAACCTCATCACGTACGATAAGATCTTTTCTAAATTATGGAAGTTATAACCAACCGTATGTATGCGTGTGCGCATAAACTTAACATTAATTAACTGCCAAAAGCCGTAGGAATATAAAATTGTTTAACGCCTTACTTAAGGCAACTCTATACGTTATATTTTATTGTAGACGTTTATTTAAAGACACTTGTCACAATATGTGACTGTAAATCTACGGATGGGACCAAAAGGTTAATATTTAAGTTAGAGTTTTGTATTGAGTTAGGTTTTTAATACCTGAGGTTGACGTTGTAGGACGTTTTAAGAAAACTTATGCATGCTTTAGCGTGTTTTTAATTAAATTACAGATTATAAATAAACGAATTATTTTGCAGAATCGTAGGAACTACACGATTAAAGATCTTAAAACATAAACAAGTAATATGAACCTGATAATTCTACTTTTATCTTAGGCTGAGATATTATTCTGGGGAACAGAATGAAAGCTAAATAGGTATATTAGCTATAATAATCTGTCCTAGCATTGTCAATTATTTCGATATAAATATTTCTTAAATCCAGCTTAAGGTACAAACACATTATAATGCGGCACACGACCCTCGGCAGTCGGCTCTAGGCTCTCGGCATTCGGCAGACGGCAGTCGGTACGGTACTGTCCGTGTACACGCCCACTAATTCAATTTACATCGCCCCATGTGAAGTAACATACAATCGCTTACAACCTCGTTTAAGTTACTTTGTTCATTTACTTTGTTCAAAATCATAATTATTTGTAAGATTTCGTTTTGCGCGTAATTATATTAAGTTAGGCATGTTTGCAAAATTTTTGGTGTAAAAAATACACATTAGATATCTCAACAATGTAATTAAAATATACTAAAGCTTTCACAAATTTTGCTGTGCCTATTATCTGCCCATGTAAACTAAGTATATCGGTACTTAAATTCTAATAAAAAACGAAAATTCCATTTACTTGTAAATAGGTAAAAAGACGACACTGCTGACTTCTAAAAAATATTTGATAAAGACAAAAACCACGTTATTTTCTACACTTCATATTCTGAAAAATTATAAAAAGACTACAATTTTTTTTCTGGAGTGTTATTGCAGATGTAAAAGCTAGAGCTTTAGGCATCCAAATGTAAGTATCTATAGGCGTATCTTTTCAGTATGCAATATAAAAACAAAGGTAAGGTAACAAGCCGCCTGCTCTCACCAGTACTCGATACAATGTTTGTATAAACGAGAGACGATGATTTGCGAAACACACCGGTATAATACTTAGTAATTATGCGCCGGCGCCGGCCCTACCGACACTATTCATAACTGGTAGCTAGCTGACCCGGCTTCCAATGATACCCGAGATCATTTCTCCGAGTTTTAAATGTTTTTTGTAGAGACAAATCTAGTACGGTACTTGATTAGGTACTTTGTGTAAGGCTTTTACTGATATCTGATGGAATATTGTATATAGTAGCCCGCCATATATCATGTACCTAACGGATATTGTTTTTGTAAAGTTGTGTGGTATATGCCATACATATAACGTACTTTAAAAAGTGAAAGAAACATTACTTGTATATATTGCCATTCAGACTGGAAAGATCCATAGGTTTACTTTATTTACCCTTTGCCGCAGGTCTGTGCCATATACAGCGAAAGGAGAACCGAATTTGATAAGAATTATCGTTATAATGAGTAAGTAGAGTCGAGTCTGTTCAGGTTACCCTAAGAATAAGCTCTCTGACACGACTTAAGAACTGCTAACATAGATGATACTAGCTGACCCGCGCAACTTCGCTTGCGTCACATAAGAGAAAGATTTCCCCGATTTTGTAACATTTTTCGTTGCTACTCCGCTCCTCATGGCCGTAGCGTGATGTTATATAGCCTAAAGCCTTCCTCGATAGATGGTCTATTAAATACAAAAATAATGTTTCAATTCGAACCATTAGTTCCTGAGATGAGCGCGTTCAAACAAACAAACTCTTCAGCTTTATAATATTAGTATAGATTAGGTACAGACATGTAACGTACCTTTTGAAACACAAAGATTTGATAATAATCATTCGTGTAAATACAGGTAAGTACATATTGTACATCTTTTTTTCAAGAGAAAACATTATTAATATTATTTAATAACAAAAAAACACATTACATAACTGGTATGAACATTAAACTCGACGAAAATTCAATCAGAGTCGTCTCAAGGCTGCGCCGGGAGTCATTAAACTTTGACAAAAAGCCGGACGGCGGCCGATTCGATCCACAACCCTTGCGTCGCGTTGCCGGCACAAAGCCGACACGGCACGGCAAAAAACGCGAAGATCTCTGTCGATAACTCAATTTGGTCCAATTTATAGCCGGACGGTAATAGGCACGGAGTGCTCCTTCTTAATTAGTTTTGAGAACGTGACGTTATGATAATAGTTGATGTGTTGTATCTCCTTGTATAATGTACCTGTATATATTTTTGAGACCGCAAATGCATGAGACAATGCAACTGGATATAAGTGTTTAAAGTGTCTTGATTTGAAAAGTCCGAATGATTACTCTTATTATACTGAGAACTTTAGAACAAAACATAATTGCAATTCCTAACCTATTTAGACAGTTTTGACGTCAAAAATATTAAGAAATATAACAATCGTTTGCTTCATGAATCATACACATAGACAACATTTACAGTTCCGTCCTTGCTTATTATAATTTTTTGTCTGAATTCTACACAATGGAACTGTGACATTCGGTATCAATATCATTTATTTATAAGAAATCCAATCAATAAACTGCACACATTGACACCTTTACTGTATTTTACATGCACACACTCAAATAATTAGGAACCAATCTTAATATCGATTAAATCAAACACTCGATTGTGTTTCGACTCGATTAATCGCGAAGCACTTTAAATTCGCTCACAACACGCAAATAATGTTTTAATTCAAAACACTCTTTGGGAATTCGATAAAAGGTTTAAAAGAAACATCGAAACTCGAAGCAAATAACGCTGGCTGATAACGTTAGCACGAACACGGGTCGAATCATCCGAAATTTCTTTTTTCTGCATTCGAATTTAGACTTTACTGCTTAAAAAATTGACTTTGAAATAGATTGATAGATGTAGTTCGTGACAGTTCTTAATTTTTTTCGAAAAACGAATCATTGGGTAAAGCTTTCCATTAGCGGGCACGCGCCGAGTCGACAAACAAATGACATTTATAAAGAACTCGATTTGAAATTTGTTTGAAATCGGAACGTCTCCGTCGATACAAATGGCGTCTAGACTTTTGATAACCCGAGCGACCACGTAACTTAGCCACGAAATATGATCTGCATTTTAAATTCTGTACCTATTGTTGTGCTTTTAAGAAATTATTATGCGTGACTGCGGTTTTTTAAACTCTGTTTCACGACGACAATTCAAAGAATAGGTAGGTAAGTGTTTTTAGAAATAAATGTTATGTTTAGAATGGTATTCTGAAAAACGTAGATAGCGGGCACAAAAGTAACTTAGAAGCTGTTTATAGATCTTAGAGCCTTTGAATATTGGGTTGTTAGTTGTAATAATGTTTGTTTATAGTATTTTTTTTAGTTTTTTATGCATTGCTTTTCTGTATTATATCATTAGATACGTTGCTATATAATAAACAGTTTTACCTGAAAAACATATAAAAACTCTTAACATTTTTTACACGCCTAATCACAGAGATTTTCAAATCAAAGCCAACATAATTCGCGCCAAAAAAAGAAAATAAAGCAATCGAAACCATTGATTACCCATAGACATAGAGCAGGATCGTTTTACACCACAGATAATAACAGATAAGAACAAAAGCAAACATCATTGTCGATGTTTCTGAAGCGATTGTGGTGAGCGTCGGAAGTCGCGTGCGATGCCAATTGAACGCGCTCGCAATTGTAACCAGACATAGAGCTATGAAATCTAATGTAGATAGACATTCAGAATTTGTATAAAGCTTGATTTATTGGCATAGTTTTGATGGAATTACTTGTATTCGCTGATACATTACAAGTCAAATTTTTAACTGTGTTCTGGCAGCTATTGAACGTAGCTCTGAAATTGAGTTAGGTATAAAAGTTACAGCCGTGATCGTTGAACTATGACATGTAACCGTTTTTTTTCCTACTCATATTATGAATTCGAAAATTCTGACTTAAGTCTATGTAAGTCAGAATTATTGTTACATTCTCAGTTTTCATGTAAAAACGATTAAACGGATTTTAACGAAACACGATTTTGGCACACAGATAGTTTGTAACCTGAAGTAACATAGGGTTGTTTACCTCATAAACAAGAGGCAGTTAAAAGCACAAGCTCGTATTTACATAATAATATACAGTAGATATCTAACTTGTATATTTTGCGGTTAATATAACAGTATTATAATAACTCTACGAGTGGAGGTGAAAATGTCAAGCCTAATAAATCAAGTAAAAACAATTAGGTTATCAATATAATCCAATTTCAACACGATTCGTGAAACTCGGAGATAATAAAAGAAATGTTCTTTCTAAGCGTCGTAACGATTACAAAACCACAATCGGCCAGTCTGTTTGTCTATCCATCCGAGACAATTGAACAGAGCAGCCATTAGAAATGTTAAAACATAAAATTATTATAGGAAATTATCGTTATGCAAACTGATTTGAAAACTGTTGTGTAATTTCAAACTATTTTATGGTCGGTGGATGATTAGGGTTTACTTGGTTACAGATTGTATGAATGGTCGTTGCGTTTGCTAACACCCCTCATCCCGAGCATACCCCGGCTCTCTACTAAGGATTAGACTAGGTAGGTAAAAAGGTATATCGAATACAGTTTATAAGTTCGATTTTCGAGCAACGTAAGTGGTATTCATCACCATGTCAACGAAACGATGTCTACTGTAACAGGTCCCCCAGACTTGTAAAGTCTACGCCACCCGAATCCGAGGTACTTTGAATGATATTCCTGTTCGAATGTTCTCAATAGAAGTAGATAGATTGGTAACACAACTGAACACTATCCAAATGATACAGGCACACGGCAAAAGTGGATGTATTTTATTCAGCATTGCCTGCATCTAAAAAAAAACATAAATTTAGAAAAAAATATTTTAATCCGCAACAGTTATATTACGGTTTATTTACTCGAGCGTATAATTCTATTTCAAATAGAAGTATTTCGTGACACAGTTACGGCTCGTTCGTCGAACATTCAAGTTAATCAGGTGGGCACAAGTCGGTGCTGCGGTCTGCCAAATTGCCGGCTCCCAGTGCTGTGCCCATTAGCGGTTTGTCTAGTCGACCGACTAAAACTGCGTAATGACTGTGATTATAGTGACGGACGATCTTAGTTTTGCTTTATTTTCGTGTGAGAAGAACTTCTTTGTGATGGAGAGCCTGTGTCTTTATACTAATTTGTAACACGGTAACTGTAATTAGTGCATTATTATTGTACTTGCGCTACGTCAAAATGTATTCTTAAAGCATTATATGATAAATTGTAAAAAAATTGTTGTAGGGCCAAAGCTTATTGGTTCTTTACCTCAGTAGTCAAAGAGTACAAGTTGTAAGTTGTTTGAAGACAATAGACCAACTGACTTTTGGCGAACACTGTAAAGAAGGGAAACATTCAAAAAACTTGGAGTTTACAGTAGGAAAATTTACCGTCAGTTCCGAAGGTAGGGCCAAAGAAAAAAGCTTGAAGACCCTGACCACTCTTACAAATCGCCAAAGATTGTTTACTTAACTGCCATTTCACTAGATCATATTCTAAGTACTAAGCACTACTTTAATATCGAGTCTATTACCAAAATCCCACGACATTTGATCACTCGTTAATCCCTCGTATATTCTAACGTACTCATAACACGATTCAGAGATGATCATAAAAGAGTCGGCTTGTTTGGCCAGTACAAGCGCCGTACCGATGCCGTGTTGATAGTTTTCTATTATGAATTCAATCAACATAAATTAGTTTTAATTTAGCCGATGACGACTTGACTACGGATTCGTTTCGTCGGCTTTTAAAGCCGGTGGTATACTGCAAGATACTTGGATACCAATCGGCTTGAATTTGCTGTAAAAATATAAAATATAAGGTAAAATAATTTTGCGACTATAGTAAAATATGTTGATGTAAGCCTATAAATAAACAAGTTTAGTCATGTTTTAGTATTTTTATTATATTTATTAAAAAAAATCGAATTTATGTTCAAAAAAGTATTTTTTCTTTTGAAAGCTTGTGCAAAACATTATAAGCTTACGTTATTTAAATCCATTAATATTTAATTTTATAAGGTTTACTACTCCACCTGAGATAAGTAAGTAAGCTATTATTAGTTGTTAGTTAATCTTACATTAAATTGCATAAGTATAACTAGTTAAATAATACTGTTTGAAACGTTATATTCCGTAAAAGTAAACTTAATATAATAATAGTAATAAATTATCACGTACATATTAAATGTGTTAAAAAATTAATTTCACGCATCGCATAACGCAATCTCGCGTCTTACTACTGTGTGCAACTGGCTTTACGCGATCATTCGTTTTTCTGATTCCACCTTGATTATGAGTAATCAATTTTTTTGTTTATTTATAATTTAGTATCAAATTAAAAGAATTGAATGGATAATATATGTGTTGCGTAAACATGTCCAATGTCAAAATTTTAGGGTTAGTTTTTTGATTTATAATTAGACTAATGACTGTGGGTCTTAGGACCCTCGGGTATAATGGGCTTGGATATTTTTGATCTTAGGAGATTTATTTGGTCGCCAATGCAAATCTTTGACCTTTTTTTCAGCACTAAGTGTCGTATTTTTGCTTATGACGTTCAGCAGGTATATTTATTATCATTCTTTGTTGTCCAGTTTTCGTAGTTTTGTCATAGTCCCTGCGACAAGATTAGTGTGCAAAAAAGTGAATTGTAACCTTTTCTGCATATCATTATTCGGAAATTCGCATGAAAACATGGAAAATAAGATCTGAATAACCATCGATAAAATTGGTGTTTGACATTATAAAAATAAGCCGATTTTGCTAGCCATTAAAAGTAAAAAATGCACGATCTGAGTAGTGAACTCATTAGTGTCGTATATATTCTATCATGTTTTGATAATTTTTGATGTTCATTCATTCTCACGAGAACATGCGCCTCAAAAATCGTAGCGAAAACGGAAAAATCAGTCCAAAATTTTACTTTAAGTAATATTTTCCGATAGTCAGTTGTCGATAGTAAATGTCAGAAAATCCATCCAGCGGGGTTAACACGTATCTAAGTTGACAATGAGTCTACGTCATATTGATTGTCATTATTCAGTTCATTGCTGCTTTAACGTAAAAAGTAACGTGTTAATACTATAAATTAAGGGAGAAAACAATGTACAGCACAGTGGCTTTCAAATAGTTGTCAACTGAAATACGTGATAGTCCCCTGAATTATAAACTGACACGTGTCAATTAGATTTAGTCGGTGATGTATTAATGTCAAAGGTCTATCCAACATCTGCTTCAATCCACGTAATAACGCTAATGAAAGAAACTCATAAAAACAGACCACAATGTTGCAATACATGTAATTAGTTTATCGTACAACATCTTACTGATTAATACCGATAGATGGCTCTCACTGCTTATTAACTAAGGTATTAGAACTTTGTACGTGTGTAAGGTTTTATAAAAGATAGGTTGGATTTTAATACGATGTTTATTGAAGTATGAAGACGGCACTACACATGCGCTAACTATGTGGCTCTTACATAGTTAGCTCTTGACGTCAAGGAATTCTTTAGTCACTTTTATATTTTCTCATCAAATTCTATTAGGTGCCTAGTTTGGAGGTTTCTTTAAAATATATAATGTATTGTAGAAAATATTATTAGAATCGCTTACTTCTGATTTAGTACGTCTCTACTACTACTTCACCGCAGTTTTTCTTTCATGTTTACCTTACTCATTATATTTTATCTTTTAATATGACACACATGGTTTTAATAATTAATTCTAAATAACATATCTACCATGTAAGTCAGTCGTACTACCATTGTCGATATTGTCGATTATATGTCGTGATACCAATTTCTACCCTATCTCGTCTTACATCATCGAACTCTTAAATTCCGTACTCTCAACTTAACTTACGGAATATTTTACAATTTCCTCATTCCGTTTGCAAATGTCAGAGACCAGCGCAAGCACTTAGAAAGCTCACGACCGTTGGCAACTAATTATTCCTAAACTATTAATAAGCCCAGGTGTCGGCGATTCCTTAGTTTTTAAAGCAATTATAGTACAATGTTCGCCACGATAATATTACGGAAAGTACTTATAATGCAGGATTACCGAGTTAATGATGTTGAAAATTATTTCATATTCAGCTTTGAAGTTTTTGAACGTAAGTTTATTGTAAAGCTGGCTTGTTTTGTTGTTTGTTTAATTCATACTATAATTATAACTACTACTTTGAATTTAAAAAGGATATTGTGTTAAATAGTCTATTTCTTAAGGAGAACTATGGGTTATATAAAATCACGCTGTGCCTAGCAAGAGTGGAGCAGGTATAATAAAAGTTGTAAAAACGGAAAAGTTAAACTTTAGTACCTACAAAAAAAGGTATAGTAATATTTTACCCAACGATATACAAAAGTCAATTTCATACCACTCTGGATTATCGATTACCGCATTTGCTATTGAAATTAATATCATGTATGTAAAATTGATCACACTACTTTTTTCAATCAATTTGTTATCACTTAGTACTTGATAATATCGATTGTAGGGAATCGCGTTACAAATATGTCAATGATTAATTCATTTGTGGCCAGGTGCAAAAATATGTCCCATGTGAGCAGCTTTTTTCGTAAAAAATACCAAGAAATTGATACTCTTTTTTATGTATCAAACATCATATCCTCAAATAAGCATTAAACTACCAAAGGAAATTACAGATTTATACCGGTTTATACTTTGTCTTGTGTACTAAAACCGGTGACTGGCTTATTACTAAGGCCCTTCTCCCATTACGATACTTGTAGGGTACGATACTCGAGTATAATACTAGTTGGATACATGTTCGCTACCCGATGCTCGCATATTATGCAACTTAAAAGTTACTAAATTCATCATTTGTGCAAACTCGTTTTTTGTAGACTGACGTTATGTCGAGCGACTCCAGTGACGATGAAGCTCTTGCAGTTTTTTTGTTTTATAGAAATAGAAGACGTCAACGCAAGAGTAGAAAATACTGGATTCATCCATATATTGAAAGAAACATAAATTGTAGAGTTTTTGTAGCCGCACAAGAACTACAACACGATGATAAGAAATTTTTATCTTTTTACCGAATGTCTAAAGAGTCCTACTTGCATCTTGAGCCGTTTTCAATCTATACATATTATTATAGGTAATAAAATCGTAGGAAAGTCAAAACTGTAGATTGCATATTTTTTTATATTTTATCTCTTGGTTGACAGTCCTAAGCCTGTGTAAAGTATGAAGGTAAATCAAGGGATATTTTCTACATTTATACAGTAACAAATAATGTATAAACTATAAAGCAGTTCTCAATTTCTCACAGTTTCTATAGCACCTAGGAGCTGTGAGGAACTGAGGAACTACCTATATTATCAAATGTTAGATTCTGTCAAACTTGAAACGTGGTGGAACTATATAGTTCCGCGAACATGTTTCCTGAACATAGTTCCAATTAGGAAATGAATGATTCCATGTTCAATCCGCTCCCGAACATGTTAAGCGCATGTCTACGCGAGACGCGACGCACAAGCGACCAACACGGCGGGTATCGCGAGACTAGTCGCGAACGCGTAGAATACCAGTATCGTAATGTGAGAGTCTCCATACAAATGTATGTGAGATACTTCGTGGCGACTAGTCTCCGAGACTAGAGTCGCGCGGGCGTATCGTAATGGGAGAAGGGCTTAAGAGAAAAAAGAAAATGTCTAAGACAATGAGTCTCATCAGCGTATCGAGACATCAAGAAATCATCAAACCTAAACTAATGCTCGAATAACTATCCACAATTATTTCATTCCACCGATTACAAAGAGACAGGAAACCTTCTCACACAAACGCCATCTGTTAACCATCAGTGATAACTAGACATTTATGGCAATCGATACAATATCGATATAAATACAGAATCGATTAATTTCTATGTTAATTCGATCATCAAACAGTCGAATACCTCGTTATACTAATCAATATAATGCCATAAAAAATTATATAGGTAAGTATATAGTATGTATAATTTAGTATTAATTGGTACCATTGGGTTTCGGGACCGAGTTCTAATGCAAGCTATTAGTTTGTGAAGGTAATTGGATATTATTAGTGCTTATAAAATCGTGTTATGGCTTAATCGTTGTGCATGTTTTGGCGCAATATGGTGTCTGTTGGTAATTAAACTGTTTATAATTGTTTGTAGGTGAATTTATGAAGGAAATAGACGAACAGCTTGTATTTGAGTTTATTTGGTTAATATTCGAAGAACTAGAAATTGGTGAAATAGCTGTTACTTTGAAACTTTTTAACTTGAGCTTTTAGTTCAATCCTTTGATTAAAAATTGTCTTCTTTGAAACAATTTGTTGCCGATAATTTTGATTGATGATGAGTGACAGAAAGTCCAAGAACAACCTTGTTTCATGACTTACAAATGAGGAATGGTATTAAAAAAACACTATGGGTATTTTTGGAACAGTATTTTAATTATATAATGCGATATCGTCAGGTACACTTGCCGTCAAGTAATTTGATGTGTTTTTTTTTCAATTGATTGCTTATCACCAACATCTGCAAACCAGACAAGTTATAATGTCAGGGTTGTAAAATATTAAAAATTGATTCCATTTAAAAAATAATTAATATTCATCTAATTAGCAGTTAACTTTTAATATCTATAAATTATTATTCTCCGATCAAAATGGTGACAAACGTCTCCAAATTATTACAAGAATCGAACGAAATAGAAATTAGATTTGTATAATTTATGTAGAATAAAACTTTTGATTGAATCGATATCGCATAAAAATCACAATAACTCTTTCTAGAGAAACTTAAAAAGAATATTCGGAACAGTGTTGTAAATCATTGAACAAAAAATATCGAGGAAGCAGAACCATAAAAGACAAACACATAAAGTTAGAGCGTGGCGTCCAACGATGCCAAAATATTAAAGCAAAATTGATTCAACACAAAGCTTATTATAAATACTGCATTAAACCGTGAGTGTATTTAAAATAATTTAAATGGAAACGTCCCGGCGTCGTTGTACGTTCACAAAACGTCTTTATTCCTTCGCGTTATTTACGATAAGCTATAAAATGTGGTACGTAAAGATCGGTGAATAAAAGTTAGCAAGGCGCAGGCGCTTGTACCACACGAACAAACACTAAAAAATCGAATGCATCGCTGCGATTCTATCGATAATTGTATCGATAAACATTTGTATACAACAACGCTCGTAGAAATCGATTTGACACGCCACTTATTTCATTCTGGCGATATTAGAAAATTCAATATAATAACAGGAGTATAAATTCAATTTCGGAAATTTGTTAAAGCCACGTCTCGTGTGTGATCTCTAGAGCGATTTTTGTTTCTAAAATACCTAGTCGAATAATTTCTTAATAATAATACTATGTATAGTTTTTCAATTCATCCTTAAAAGGAATTCATTTTATAACAGATAATTTCAGAACGTGTAAATTAAATTAGGATTGATCTTAAATGGTTTATTAGTCAACCTTGAAATTAAAATCAATTTACAATCTCTTTTAACATTGCATCATAAGGATGTGGCTTTTGATATTTAATTGTTCTTCCTTGTGCTTTTTTTACGTACAATTATTTAATTTCCCTACATGGAAACGGTAATTTAGATTGTAACAAAATAATTTGATAGTATTTTTTTAACTTATTAATGAATAATTTGTCAGATTCCTTACATATTATGACGAAATCTTTAAGATTTTTTACATAGAATCGTTTGTCGAGAAAAAATCGGATGTATATTTTGATATGTCGATAGGTTGCGCATCTCTACAAGTCGGACGCTGGCCGGCAAAGCTCATAAAATCTTATGATAAGCACCATTATCATCACAAAGGATGCATGTAATTGTTTGTCAAATAAATACTAATAAAATTTTCATGTTTATTAAATATAATTTTGAAAAGGACCTTTTATGTATTCTTGATTGTCGTAAAGAAAATAGTGTTTGGACCCTCGACTATCAGGATTTAAACCACATTAAAGTTTTAGTACAAAAATGTACTTGTCTTGATTATTTTCTGAAATATTGAAACTTTTAAAATGTCTCTTGGAAAATTTTACACTAACATACATAATCAAATAACTTGATAATGGAAATTAGCATAGTACATACCAATAGCACAGTAGGTACATATCTAGTGATGTTCTGTTAGGAGGTTCGAGGTTTACTTGACGTTAATACATGTAAAAGAAACATTTAATGCTCTCCAATAATTAAGTTATATCAAGTTATCGTATGAAGGGAGTGAATACCCTTATGTTGTATCAACAAACCGCGCATATTGTGTTTATTTGAATTGTTTTTGTTTTTCACAAATTAGTTTTCATAAAAGTTTAGTAATTTACAGGCAATCGTTTTTAATATTTTGCATATCAACACTATTGCCTCAATGCAAGCGCCGCACTATCTTGTAAAAATTGATTGATTGCAGTATATTATTTGAAAAGTCGTAAAACAAGCACATAGGAAACAACTACAAACGTATCGACTAGTTTATTAATCACTTAATAATCTACTAGTTTTATATCAATATTAAAATTATTGTAGAATTAGACATGACGAATCGATCTACTACTTTTTTAGTTGCCAATTAAAAACGGGTACGGGTTCTGCGAAACTTGAAATTTTAGGAAATCAAGACTTCTAGGTACTTTTAGGTTTGGTTTATAAATTCGAAGATTTCATTCACTAATTGACCCATTACCGATTGACGTCAGTCCCTGTTTTTGTCCACCATAAGACAGTCAGTCGCTCGGACATTTTTCAACCATGTAATGTAAGTAAATCGTACAATCTGTAAAAATCTGGTTACTGACCATTAATCACTGTACCTATAATCGACCCCAGTTTGTCTTCCTCTTCGGCCCTAGTTATCATTGAGTTTTTGTTAAAAACGTCCAATATATGTTAATAATGTATCAAGTATTTATTCTAGTTATGCATTTTTTTATATATTGGATAAGATATTTGCGTCTCTCCTTACCAGACAGTTCCTTACTTAACGAATACGCAGTATTCAGTAGTAACAAATAACCAGTCACAAGCATTAGTATACTATTTCAATTACATGTTACGTAAGCAGAATCGATGCTACAGTACAAAGAGTGTACAATGTAATTATCTATTATTCTAACTAGGGGTTTCCCAGACTACAATGCAATCAACCATTAAAACATTGATGGGTTGGTAAATCCCAGGAACAGTTAGTCAGTCTAAAAAGTCTGACCAGCCAGGCTTTTTAATAGGTTTAAGCTAAACCCGTCTGGTGGTAGGATTCACAGATGGCTGGACTTGACTTCGAACTGTATTACAGATAATTTTGTTCTAGTTCTAAAACAAATTGTACTAAGAAGTCGTTTTTCACTTACATCACGAGTCCATTTCGTTCAGGCACGCTGCATATTATTTTGCACTTTCTTCATTTAATCGAAGCTCAGCAATTCTGTAAAACTCTGTTTTGATAGAGTTTTTCACGTTGTATAAAATAGATCTATATTAATAATTTCGTCAAGGGGTACGGTAGACTCGATTGAAACCTTACCTGAATAATAAAACATAAATGATTTCGAGTCGACAACATATTTAATTCCGCGAAATTCGGATTGTCGAGTATTTTGTTAAATTCTAATGCGTGACAGACGAATCACAGTCGCCATCTTGGGTTTTTCAATAATTGACGTTTCGCGAAATTATTATTTTTGACATTTGTTATGATATACTCTTTGTTTTTTTTTTCTTTAACTTGACATTTGCTAATAACAGCCATAAGGTTACGAGTATGTACGCATGTATTAAGAGTCCCGATTGATCCGAGCGAAGCCGGGATTTATCTAGTTTATTTATAAAACACAACAAAAAAACTGTATATCTGTCAAGTAATCGGATTGTTTTCACCATTTCTGAAGTCGAACAATTTGAAGGTTCGTCAGGTACATCGCTATCACTCTCGCATGAGCTAAAGTCCCAGTTATCGAAATTTTGAGCCAAAAATACTAACAAACAATCTCATCCAAATAAAAATTCACTGGCATTCTTGACGCACTAAACTGCAGTATCACAGATCATTGACCCCTACACTCATCAAGAGTTGAACAAGCCGTATAATCTAGTGTTTGTAACCGCAGACCTAGGTCAGCCTGTATAATTGCAGCACGTAGCGAGGGCCCTTCTCCAGCCTTGACGCTGGTGACTAACGCCAAATTGGGATGATTGTGTGTGATTGGCGGTGAATCATTGCGATGAGTAGAGGCGAGGTGCTGTTGATAGCGAAAAGCGAGTTAGTAGCAGTTTAAAATGTAATTGTACTTGGTAGGAAGGCAAAGCACCGGTGTGTTTTTCTGAGAGATTTTCCGCTTGGATTTTCATATTTCGGTGGTAACTACAGATCATAGAAATAATTGTTTTTCTTTGTATTAAAACTTTGTATACGTACTTAATTATAGTTAATGAAACACCTTTTGCATATAAGTCCCGTAGATGTTACCAAAAACTATTTTATCTATTCCCATCAAAAAGTTGCACTTTTTTATTCTCACCGAATGAACGCTTGATTAATTTCTCGTTTGGATTTCGTGCTGTTCACCGATCAAAATGTTTGACCATCATATCAATGACATAGTATTTCCTTAACTATTTCGATTTGGACCGCAGAGGTCGTTTTCCGATTGAATGCCAATAAAATGCGGCAGTCAAACCGCTATATTGAATTCGCTATCCGCTAACACTAAGACCACAACCCAAGGTAATCCACAGTCAAATTATAACCATATTTCGCGAATACCAAATGGCTATTATTTAATTACATTACACACTGTCATGGCGATTTCTAGATACAATATTATCTATGCCTACGTGTCCAGCTGTCCATAGACGAATGACTCATACTTTTTTACTAGAATTATCTTATTACGTGTTTTTCCTTAAGTATGATTGAATTAGTGGTTTGGTTCGGTTTCCGTGTAAACATTGACTAATGTGGTTTATTATAGCTGTATTGATTGCGGTTTCGAGAATACAATGGAATTATCGGTGAAAAAATGGGTGTGAATTCGTGCTTCAAATATAAATTTGATAGTTTATTTCAATCAAGATGTCTTTTTCGACTTTTACCAGTTTTTTTGGATAAACTTGTATAAAAACTGTGATAGTGTCATATTATGTTATAGTACCTAAATTGACAGATTCTTAAAGTTTTTATTCGAGTCTGGCAAGAATTAAAAGGTTATTAGTGTATAAAGAAAATACCGATATATCAAAATAACTTCATTTATTTATACTCACATACAACTAAAATAATTACAATAATCTATAGAGGACGGATTTACAAAAACATAAGAACTACAATAACATGCTTAATTACCAAAACTTTACTTATTTACAAAATTTTAACCAAACTTAATACTACAATACTAATCTCCATACCTATTAGTGAGCTTTGATAATAATACTATTTTACTAAAAATATTTTTATCTACACAATAATTGATATATTTTAATAGAGTCAGCAAATCAAATCGGCTCTTTGTCTTAACAATTCAAGTCTTAGCTCATGTTCCCTTGCGGCCAATCTCAGGGCTGCGATACTCGAAGTCCTAACATCTTCCATTGCTGCGTGCATATGCAAGTTCTCACTTCCAGGTGATATTGGAGGAGAAACGGACGGTGCTGGCGATCGGGTCACTTCGGGCGACAATCGGGAATGATCGGATGAAGGTCGGGAGAGTTCGGAAGACGGCTGCGAGAGCTCGGGTGTTGGTCGGGAATGTTCGGGAGACAATCGTGGAGGCTCGGGTACAGTGAGGTTTGCGAATAGGGAATGGAAATGAGCGGGCGATGTCGCGTATAGTGGGGCCCCAAATAGAGGCGGGCGCGATAGCGGAGGGAGGTACTGCGCGCCAAATAATGGTGTGCTTGCATACCTGTTAGACAAAAATAGTAAATTAGTACACAATAATTATCATTTAAATCGATTAATCTGTACAGGAATCTCGTCCCATGAAATAGTTATAGGCTGATAATGATGATTTGATTTTTAGTAATTAATTTCATTAACAAAATGAGGTTGTTTATATTATAAATGATACAGCTGTGTAGTCGTAAATTAAAAACTAGTTTGACATTGATGAACTGACGCATGTGTGCCCAATTAATTTTACATACAAAATGATTTTATAGACCGCGTATACTCTCATTTATTTAATTAACTAAAAGAATTATGTTGTAGACATTCATCTGTAATTTGAGATTTTTTCTCATGTAATTAATAACTGAACGAGCAAGTACGAGCTCTTTGTAACTCTGTTGATATCAATTTAAAAATCAATCGATAGATCACTCTAGTAAAAGCTATGCCAAAGACGTAACCGAAATCTAATAACTATTGTTTCCGAATGGAACATAAACAACTTTTATTTTCTTCATTATTTTAAAAAGACAACTCTCGCACTAATAATGGCTCTTGTGTCGCGGGGACTTACAAACATACAAACAACGGTCACAAAGCACAACCAGACCCGAAATAATTATTTGTGATAGCACAAATAATTATCCCGTATGGGAATCGAACCCACGACTTTCCGACGCAATGGTAGCGGCGGCGTGGCAACCTAAACCACGGAGGCAGTCAGAGGCAGCTAAATAAAAGTAATATAAACATATGTGGTACAAACCTGAACGAAGCAAGAGCAGCATCAAACGGCTTCCTCAGTCCGAAGCCGAGCTGTGACAGCGGATGAGGGGGGGCAGGTAGCGAGGCAGAAGTCGGCAGCGGCTGGGCACCTCCAAGGTACCCGCTGTATGGATGCGCGTGGGGACCCACTTTCTCCTGCTTACGCCATTTCGCTCGCCGGTTTTGGAACCACACCTGGTGAAGGAAAGCGGTTTTATAGAAGACTGCATAAACTAGCGAATGTTGAATTAGTGTGCTTGAAAGTTTTAATCCTGAATTTTATACGGTACAAGTGAAATGGAAACATAAAAACTATTCGAAACCCTAAAATGGTCTTCTTTTACTTTTAGAAGTAACCGTGACAAGAACGATTTCCTTATCTTTATTTTTAAACTAAAGGTACAGTTAGTCTTTGTATATTTCAGATTAATTTTGTTTCTTCACGATTGAAGAATGAAAGCATCTAAAAATAATTTTGTTATTCTTGTCACGAAGGAGCTACATTTGTGTGCATTTGAAAAAAAAAGTATAATAATTGTAGGTACCTGTAATGGTATGATCATTTAAACGACATCGAATGACTTGAATTAAATTTTAATTTGCTTAAATCTGTTTACGTATGCTGACATTGCTGACGACTGACCATATTTTCCTCAAAGCGATGATAAAGCACTCCCTAACCATAATTTATTTCCAATTTAAAATTACAGAACCTGAATCAAACATTCATAATATTAAATTGCGGCTACATTTGCGTTTTCTTCTTTCAATAATTAAATAATAACAATTGTAAAAAAATATTAATAAAGTGTGTGCGTTCGCGCAGCGGAATGTTGTTGAATTTAAAGATATTAATTATGCAGATATTTAGTGTATGACGTCGTATAATTGTGTGTGGTAAAAAAAAAATTGTGTACGCAGCCATTGTGGAGAAATTCACCAAAAACTGATTCCGCTGGGCGAACGTTGTCCTGGCGGAACTTATTTTAATCCATAGACTTTAGAAGAAAAGAGGTGTGTCCAAAAATTAGTGTGTATTTGTGTGTAATTGTGTATGTATGAATAAAATGAGTGCATGCATAAACTTCGGAGAAATTCAAGTTTCCGCTACGCGAACGTTTGGCCATTAGCTAGTTTTCATATAAAGCGCTTACATAGAGAGCTGTAGATTTTTACATACGTTGTTTTGAATTTGTTTATATTTGTTTAAAAAACAGATTTAGAAAAAATCGTAGGGCTTAAAAGATAAAAATATAAACGTAAAATACACTTAATAGGTCTTAGTTCTTAAAGTATGCACTTTGGGGTCTAGATTTTCACGTTTATACAAACCTTGTAAGTATCTGAAACATGTTGCCAAGTATCAATGATGTTCCGTTATTAATTAAAGAGTTAAAGGACAATTTTACCATGAATAGATCACTGTTTACAAAACAGTCAAATATCACGACGTTCTAAAGGAATTGCATGGTAAAATGTATGCCAAAAATTAGTTTATTCATTCAACTATTCACATGCAAAATTTCATGTCATTAAATTTAGTAATTAAAGAAATCAATTAAAATACTGACGAAGCATCGAAAACCTACATAACCCGACCAAGTTCGGATAGCTACAAAAAAGCGTCCATGCAATATATTTAGGTAACATCCCAAAATTTACCGTATAATACCGGTATTGAATTGGTATAGGTGATAACACAATTGTTGTTTCGATATAATTTAAAGGTCATTTATTTTTGTACACCAAATGTTAGTTAAAACAAATTTAAGTTTATTGCTGTCGTTGCAAGCGTTTGTTAACGTTATTATAATTACTTATTTAAGTGTGTAATGAAACATAATTAAGTATGTACTTAATAAAAAAAATGTTTGTACACGGATATTTAAATAGAAAAGTACTTGTTAATTGAAGATTTGATTTTATCGTAGATAGTTGGGTTATTATTAAAAAAATATTTTTAATTCAAGAAATGCAATTGTTTTATTTTTTCCTAACGCTTGTGTACGGAACTGTACCATATTAGTAAATACTATATTGGAAGGTTAAGAACGTCTCTTAGATATATGGCTGGGCCGCTTTTTTGTAGCTATCCGAACTTGGTCGGGTTATGTAGGTTTTCGATGCTTCGTCAGTATTTTAATTGATTTCTTTAATTACTAAATTTAATGACATGAAATTTTGCATGTGAATAGTTGAATGAATAAACTAATTTTTGGCATACATTTTACCATGCAATTCCTTTAGAACGTCGTGATATTTGACTGTTTTGTAAACAGTGATCTATTCATGGTAAAATTGTCCTTTAACTCTTTAATTAATAACGGAACATCATTGATACTTGGCAACATGTTTCAGATACTTACAAGGTTTGTATAAACGTGAAAATCTAGACCCCAAAGTGCATACTTTAAGAACTAAGACCTATTAAGTGTATTTTACGTTTATATTTTTATCTTTTAAGCCCTACGATTTTTTCTAAATCTGTTTTTTAAACAAATATAAACAAATTCAAAACAACGTATGTAAAAATCTACAGCTCTCTATGTAAGCGCTTTATATGAAAACTAGCTAATGGCCAAACGTTCGCGTAGCGGAAACTTGAATTTCTCCGAAGTTTATGCATGCACTCATTTTATTCATACATACACAATTACACACAAATACACACTAATTTTTGGACACACCTCTTTTCTTCTAAAGTCTATGGATTAAAATAAGTTCCGCCAGGACAACGTTCGCCCAGCGGAATCAGTTTTTGGTGAATTTCTCCACAATGGCTGCGTACACAATTTTTTTTTTACCACACACAATTATACGACGTCATACACTAAATATCTGCATAATTAATATCTTTAAATCCAACAACATTCCGCTGCGCGAACGCACACTAATAAAGTAGTAAATGTAATATTGAACAATTTTGAGAAAACGTTTTTTTAAGCGCATTTCTTCCTAGGGGTTTTAGGAAAATCCTAAAAGAACTACAGAAAAAATCTGGGGCCCTTTTTTGTCAAAATTTCAAGCGTATTTTGGTATTTTTAAAGTTACTCTACTTCATAGACTAAGAGACAGGTTTATAGGAAAAATACTATCGGTTTCTGCAAAAGTAACAGTCAGTATGTGTCGGTAATAGGGCAAAGAAATAATAAATCAGTTACATTAATTAAAAGTCGCAACGAGTGTTGCCGGCAAAACCCTAATCTAGACTTAAAAGGAATGTCCAGTCATTAGCCCGCGTTTCTAAGCAAAAAATGTTTAATTAAAAACGTATTTAGCAATACTATATGGACACTGCTAACTATATTTATTTATTTATTCTATTGACTATTATTTTTATATCCTTAAGGTATTTTCTCGAAATTACCACTATCCTATATACACTATATAACTGAATATTAGCAAACTTTTGTAGGTATGCCAAAACTGCTGTACAGATTTTGATGAAATTTGGCACATGGGCGGTTTATGACCCGAGTTAACATGATAAACTAGCTGAAACAGTTCATAGCTTATCACGAGGGCATATTAGAAGGTAAAAGCTAGTTTGATAGTTTCATAATTGCAAGCATTTTTAATAAATTCTCTTTGATTATTTCATTACATAGGCGCCATTGGAACTTTTTCCGCAAATTGTACTACAAAAAAAGCCGCATGTGATCTATGGTTTTAGCTTTTTCTCACAGTCGTCGCTAATTTCAACGATCAAGGTTATAAATCGTATTTAATTTTGGATTTTTAATAATCAATAATTACGTTGATTTTTAATTAAAATACAAAAAATATTATAAAATCGCACAAGTTTAGTAACTTCTGTTCGTGAAACGGGTGGTTATAGATTAGAATATATGTTATTTATTGATTTTGGTAGCCAATTATAAGTTGTATATTATAATGACTACATAAGCTCGCCGCCCATTTCGTTTAATTTATAATATTCATGGAAATATAGAGAAAAATCAAATAGAATGTTAATAGCATCGATGATGTTTGTATTGCAAATGATTGAAAAATTGGTAGAAGCTGTAATTATCAAGTTATTAGTAACTAAGTCTATTTGAGCGATCACGAATGTTCAATTCAGTAGTAATGAGCTTGTCTCATCTAAACGTCAATTATTTAGTTATATGCATATGCTTTTTGGAAAGAGTTTCCATTCGTCTACTATGTTATTTAAGACACACATACGTAAAAGAATTAAATAATTTAAATTAGTAGAACTGTCTTTGTGAAAAAGGTTTACAGTTGCAACAAACTACATTACTAAATGTGACGTCAATCGGCACATATGTCACGCACTTACAATTACACATTACTATTTTATGTAAATTAGTAGATAGGTTCATAAACTATAACAATGAAAATTTAAAAGTAATGTCAACCGCATGTTTGCAGTTTACGATATTTTACAACAACCGCATTTGCATCACACATGGCCCCATATGAAGTCTTATTCCCAACATAAAAGAAGATCAATATAGTCATAGAAATCAACAACTCACTCGCAAGTATAATCGTTACAAACAACAAAAACACACGTTTCCATTAATTCCACAAACGTCTATGCCAATAAAAAACCCTCAACGTTTTCTAAGTAATTGGCAATTTTCAACAAAGTCGTATTTCCAATTTTGCTGTGACTTGGACATTAATGAAAACATCCTGCGGTCTTGTATGCCGTGATTAAGTGATCATTAAGGTGTCGTTACACCGATACGCAGACGGGCGGAGTCGCGTTTCCCCACATGTCTTATAAGGAATGTTGACTGGACACTGTGACCATACACTGACATTGTAATGACAGATATTAATCGCTTTAATCTCTTTTAATAGTGCACTTTGAGCGGAGGATGAAAAAACTAATTTCATTGCGTGACCTTTTTGTGTGCGACAAAATGTGTTGAAAGGAATTAACTTTCGGCAGCCTGTCGGTACTTGTCATGTGTCATATATTTATTATGTTTTTGTCATTATTAAAGCTGTTGACCTGGATTTTACTGAATTCGATTGATACATCAAAATTATTGGCGTGGCATTTAAGTAATCACCCTTTAGCAGTTCAGACCGGTAGCGCGCTTTTCAACAGTCGGTACTATCGAGTATCGAAATTTTGGCAATTCAAATGTACTGTCTAACTAGATCTAGCCGCTTAGCTAGCCTATAGATTTCATAGTCGATAGTAATAGGAAATCTCCCCTCGGGCGCCGGTTTCGATTAGGCAACCGTCTGCCTAACATTACGTAAACTTTTTTTTAAACGCAAAAGACGCAACGGGGCTTTGCTGAAATAATTTCTTACATATAGCAATCTTCTACAAACTATAAGCGTTTAAAACAATTGTAATAACTACTATAAAATACTTTAACACTACTGAATTCCCATATTGTTTTTGTAAAAAGTAATTATAAAACGAACTAGTAATAAACAATATCAGTGTGTTTTTCAACTTTGCAATATTTACTATTCATTGAATTACGTTATAACAATGTTCACAGAAATCTGATTTATTAGTTTTAATTATATACGAACATAATATTATGCTTGCTATACCCAAAGGTGAAGGTAGAGTGCAGGAAAATCACCCCCATTTTGCAATTAACAATGTTAGTCCCTGTAATAGGGATTGAGCTTTTTGCTATATACTAAACTTCGGGTTACTATTAAGAAATATTCTAAAATAAAAAGATCAATAGTACTTTGCCCGACCCGGAAAACAAACCCGTCTCGCCGAGGCCTCATGATCAGCCGTTAGATACACTACCGGCTATTGATTGTATTAATATAAAATGCATGTAATATCATAAAATGCTTGAACGGTTTTTCAGTTTTTCTTGTGTAAGTTACGGGTCATTAACGCCATCTATTATGATTTACTGTTAATATTACAATATGCCTTTTTTTAGGACACAATGCGTTCAGTGCGTGTAATCAACAATTTTTACGCGTAAATCAAATTTTTATTAAAGGGCAGAAATATTATAAATGCAAAGGATTACAAGGGTGGAAGTGTGTATGGATGAATGGATGTATTGATGTTTCTTAGGGTACCCAAAGGGTAAAAACGTTCATTATTTTCAGTTACTTTATTATGAAAAGCCTCTAGGCGTTAATAAGAAAAGTCGCAGATTTTACAAGACTCAGTTAACTGATCTGTGCATAGAACAAAGAAGATGAAACTGTTGGAACTATGTCTGTCCTTTTCCCTCATACATGGTGTTCACATCAATAAAGCCATAGAGTTACGTGACAAAAATATAAAATGTTACAATTCAAGTACTCTTAATGATTGCAAGTTTTAATTGGTTCTAATGAAAAGTTTTTGTTAGTTACAAAGTTACCGACTTATTCAATTGTGTGGAGATTATTTAGCCAATGAAATTTAAGCCTCTTTGTAATTAAGCGCGACAAAATGGCCGAGGATTGTATTAAGTGAGCACTAAAAATAACTAAGCGCGCTTTGAAATGGTTGACAATCAAAAGAGCTCAATTAAAAGTATTACGAGTGGGATGAAAGGCCAGAGTGTTAGAGTGATCAGGATGCATGATTGAAGAAGAGTTAATGAAAAATGGGAATGAGTGGAGAAGAGGGGAGAAGAAACAAAAGACGATAAGGCGAGAAAGAAAAGACGAGTAGAGAATTTTACAAAACGGAAAATATATGTTTTAAAACCATTCAATAACCTGAATTTTCTGATAGAAATATTTGCGAAATTTGTCGGTATCCGCGGCGCAGTAGTTAAGGTGGTCATCGAATAGCTACAAATGATCGTACGGGTTGTATTACGAAACTTATTGTTAACAAATATTGGGTTTATCTAAAAAAATGTGTTTTGAGCAGTTATGCTTTACGTCTGCTGATTTAAAAGTCCCACCAGTCATCACTCTTAGTGCGAAAGTTGTCATAAAAAAGTCATGTAAGTTCTACGCACGTGCGAGTGAGAGATCCTATTAGCACTAAGAATTAGAAAGAGATAACGACAGTTAACGTGCTAGCTGTAACCTCGTTTAACTATCGTAGTAAACGTAGTTATAAAATATTTAATCAGAGATACAAATGAGTTGATAGTGTGCGTGGGACAATGTATGAACGTGTGAAATTTTACATGAATTATAACGTGAGACTTAGATCTATATTTTATGCTAGGAATTTGTCGTGATTTCGCCCGCAGGGTATATTTTCCTACTCAAATATTAAGCATATGGAAAAAAAGTAATATATTTATGTGCTAATCGTCTTCGCGTTGCAATAAATTAATTGACACAAAATGTAGGTTAATATCGTCATCATAATAATTAAGTCAAGTTTATTCCACATTTTAAACTAAAATATAAACATAAACGCAGATACTAAAAAATTAAGCCATTGATCGCAGTCAATCACCACAAAATGACTGCACAAACGCATAACCTAAATCCATACGTAACAAAACTGTCACTTACATTGACTGTTTATACAAAATACATGCAGAAAACAAAACATAACAATATTTCAAGCTATAACGTTCATACGCAACGATCTTTAAAATAAATTCGTGTGAGAATCCAACCGTATCGTCTGATCGGAAAAGCATTACAATAAACTTCAGAAAATATCTTATCACATCTAATATCCATAATTGAATCCAATGTGTGTAAATTAACATGCGTAAATTATTAAAAGAGGTATAACTAAATTTTATGTGCCGTATTAATAGAGTAAGGAATGTGTAAACTATACGACCGAGCGTGACTTGTGAAGGCGTCCTGTCGCGCGTCTGCGGGGGGCCTAACGTGCTACTTTTTGTCGCACCGCTTGCCGCAATCCCACTTTTGATTTTATTACTTTACCTTAACTGACTTTGATTGACTTCATAATCTAACTGCTGAATATATGTATGATCGCCAAAATCGTATATTTGGGTCGAAAATCTTAGTAAAAAGTACCAATTTATTGTCGAAGTCTTACCTGTATTCTAGCTTCAGTGAGGCCGATTTTTAATGCGAGTTCTTCTCTGTAACAATAAAAATAAAGAAGTGAATATGGTGCAATAAAAAAAACGTTTTCGCGATATAAAATCTGATCATTGATTCGTAATTGAGATATAACACTAGGCAGTTTAATCAGTAAAGGTACTAAAATATTTATTTGTGTTTGTACTAAAACTATCTACTAATATTTACCACTTTTTTATATAGGTACGATACTATCGATAAAGGACACTAATTTTCCACTTCTAAATTACTTAAATTGAGAAGTTATATGACAGAAAACCCATATATCTAATGTCTAAAAATGTAAAAGTTAATTAACGAAAGGGTTGTTTAACGGCGGAAAAATCTGCAATGAATATAAACCTACCTGGTAAAAACATCAGGATAATGAGTCCTTCCAAACGCTTTCTCCAACTCATCGAGCTGGTAACTGGTGAAGGTGGTCCTGTATCGTCTCTGCTTCCTCTGAGGAATGTCCTCGTCGTCCAGGCCGCTGCCGGAGCCAGGTCTCTCGTGCTCCATGGGGGGCAGGTCAGGCGTCGTGGAGGAACCAGGCTCGGACACACCCATGATGTAATGTGAGGAGTAAATCGTGATGGCTTTTTATGAAGAAGGTTTCTGTAACAAAGAGAAAAGTTTTAGACTTTAGTTGAATGTTATACCAATTGGAGTTGAAAGATAATTGTGACACGCCTTATGTATTGCAGATGGGGGCAGACCGATAGACTATATTCTATGCAAGTGGCTTGTAAAAAGTACCCGTTTGTATTGTATCAGGCTACCAAATCTCAGCTCCATTCGGTTCAAAGGATTATCCGTAAAAGGTTAACGAACAGAGTTCCTATCTTTCGCATTTACCATTAGTTAGGACTCTAATAGTGCAGTAGCAACATTGTAAAATGTTAAAGTACTGACCATAGATAAATATCGTTCCTTTACATTCTCATAAAACACTGAGTTATTTACGACAATATCGACAAGCATACAAAGGTCGACTTCAAAAACCTTCGCCATAAACATGAAATATCGATAACAGATTATCTATAATTACATGTGAACTTTAAAAAATATATTTATGTTGATTATGAGAAAGATATAATTATATTAAAGACTACAGGCCGCCCGCGACTTCGTCCGCGTGGAAAACTTTCCCGTGTAAACCCCGATCCCGCGGGAACTCCGAGATAAAAAGTAGCCTATGTGTTATTCTTGGTCTTCAGCTACCTATATAGCAAATTTCATCGTAATCGGTTCAGAAGTATTTGCGTGAAAGAGTAACAAACATACATACATACATTCTCACAAACTTTCGCATTTATAATATTAGTAGGTTAATGTTGGCAGTTATTACAATGGCGGGCCCTGTACTTGGGCCCTTGATCAAACGTCAGGCACAATTAAACTTGTATCATTATTGCCATCTAAATTGCAATACGCAAACATCCGCTTTCTTCGTTCACTATTGTTTATGGCATGAGGTGTGTGTTCAAGCAACTTTTTGTTCTGCCATCGCGATTTTCAAAAATGGTGACTTGTTTCACATGGATGGACACGCTCCATGTTTGAAGGAGAAACGAGAAGTTACAGTTAATTGAATTAGATTTAGTCTTCTAAGTTGTTTGAAAAGTGCACATTTCTTTTTGTAGGGCCAAGTAAATTGTCTAGTGTTGTAGCTACTTACATATATCGCTAATGCTGTTATTGTAATTTAATTAGCTATTTTAATAGTTAACAACATGTGAGTTTATGTTGTATTTTTCGAACAAAAATGTTCGAATTTAATATTTAACTATCTATTTCGTTTTTTAAGTCATTAGTGCATTTGTGTGGTTTCAGTGGTATTTGCATCTAAACATGGAAAATAAATTAACAATCTATATTGTAGATCATCGATAAATTAACAATCCGTACACCATAGTTCGTCGCTATATTAAACCATTAATTAATTACATTGCTAAGACATTTCGGTCATGACCCAAAGGCAACTTGCAGTCGACGACAGCCATACTTTATATAAGTCTTGCTGTAAAAAGTAGCCGGTGTTCATGCACCGTAAAATGTAGTGCTGTTAAGAGCCAGAACATTTTTGGATAAAGATGAATATTAACGTTATGGGCACCATAAAACATCTTGTTTTAAAGAAGTGTTAAAAAGTTGATTGGACCTTCATGCAACGAGGGTTTAAATTTGAGTACTAAAAATTAATTGCGGCAAGTGGATTTCGTGGTATCGTCTACGAAAAATAATTATAGTGGGTATACTAGGTATTTTGTATAAGAATTTTTAACAGTACTAACACGCTAGGCTTATTATAATAATTATAAACGGAATTTTTTAGTTTTTGTTAAACATAATAGTACTCGCATTTATCGCGGTTTAGTGGATTGATTAACAGGAAGATTAGTTACAAAGCAACAATAATAAACTTACACTAGTCGAAAACGACTTTCTATAGTCTAAAAGTATAAACATACAATCTGCTTCGAAGTCGACCGTATACTTTTTGTTCACGAAAAATATGATTCAGATCTACTGTAAAAAATGTATCTACCGGGGGTCTAAAAACAATTGTGCACAGTTTTTGCGACAATATTCCAGTATAAGTGATTTGTTCTATTTAACAAAGTGTGTCGCACAATTCCGATAAATCGATAAAAAGCGAACAGTAAAACCGTAATTGTTAATTACCGTACATTCTTCTGTCCGACGACACACCGATTCGTTTTATACAAGAAACAATTAACACAGTTAATCAGCTATAGAGACCCAATTATACAAGTGTTTAATTAAGTTTCTGTGATAACTACTACCATTGAAAAATCTACCTTAGACTTTAAGTATAAGGTATATTTTTGTTTGTGAGGTGTTTCGTCAAAAAAACTCAATCAAGCCGAGCCTAGGTTTTATGTGCAAAGTAGACCGGTATCGTGTAAGCGATATTATATTGATGTAGAGCTACCTGTAGGTAAATGTTTGTTTCTAGTAATGGTGCTGACTGCTGTCGTTCCACATAATATATGTGTTAGTAGCATCAGTTTTAAAAATATACGAAAACAGAGGTTCTTATAAGTTAGAAAATAAAAAGTCTCTTTACGTGCTAACTGTATAATAGAATAAATCGCAAAATGTTTAGTTAAGCGCGAAACTCGAGACCAGGTGGACCATTTCGACTATACAATACTATACATGATAAAAAGGAGTTTTGTTATTTAAAAGTTCCATTAAAATAACTATCTGGCTTTACAGGTATATTTTTTTACTGGGAAATATTTAGTAAAATGATATCTTAAAAATCAATATATTCCGCAGAGAATATAAAAAAATCATCAGCTCAGTATTTTCTACTTCATAGAACTTAACACGGCCACAACAAAAAAGATTACTTTAAGACATTTTAGAACAAAGTTAAGCAGAAAGTAGGTAATTATCTTTATCTTTTAGTAGGTCGGATTAAGTAATAGTTATTTTAGAACGCTTACACAATACTATGGAACTTCTCACGGCGAAACACGCAACGCATTGACTATCAAAATGTAATCAGTATTCATTTTCCGACATGAAACATGGCGGAACATGGAAGAAAAGATGTACCTCTATTTAGTTGTTCCTAAGTGATAAGATAAAATATCTATTAAAAGCCTTTTATTTTACCATATTTTCAATATACATATATGTAACGTTTCCGCTACTGAATGACTGTCTGACTGATGAATAACGCACAGCTGAAACTACCGAACGTAGAAAGTTGAAACTTGGTTTCCTTAGGAAATGTAGAGGAGTTAAGAGAATATTTTTGCAAATTCCACCCCGAAATGTGAAATTCTGCGTGAGAAAAACCGAGGGCTGACAGCTAGATTGTAATAAAATAAACGTTGTACTTAACTAATTCGATTTCATAACAATTTTTTTTATCATTTCTTTATTCTACTATTTGCAATCTATTAATCATCGCATTGTTTTCAATCAGATCTCAATAAAATTAGGTATAGTTCACGATCGATTAGGTGTGGCGACTGTCTCGGTACCGGCAGTGGTCACTCTGCGGGTAGTTGCACAGCGTGACGGCACCTGCGGCCGCGCATCTGTCGCACGCGCCGGTAATCGCGACCCATCCACTATTAGCCTTTGTTTTACCTCCACTTTTATCTACTACCATTTTCTACGCTATTTTTGCTATCTTTTGAAAATTCTTTAGTTTTTAATGAATTGTTAGTTAGATGTTTGAAGTCAGATTACGAGCCGTTGTTATCTAGAGATGCTAAAAGTGCCGACTATGAATTGAATTTTTTTGAGAGAGTAATTTCCCGGTCTATAACTAGAAAATTCGTCAAAAGTTACAAAGATTTAGGATACCAACAAAAATTAAATACTGTTAGTGTATTCTTTTTAGTTCCATGAGTAATACATGATAGATTGAGCAAAAACATGTTATTGGTAGTAATTGTTGGTTATCGAGAAATATATTTTTCTACAGCAGTGAAAAAAAAATTGGCCCCATAATTATTTTTTTACAGCTCCGTAAAAAAGTGACACATTTAACTTGCCATCTATATGCAAGGAATAATTAGTTTTTTCTTGAAAATTCTTCGTTAGTTTTTTTCCTATAACTATCCACGTTAATAGAATACGTTCAAAACCTAGTTTTTCATATACTCAGAAACTGAAACGTTACCGAAATACGTAATTACATTTCACAAATAAAATACAAAAATTGAAAAACCGTAGTGAAATTCGCTGACGAAGTGAAAAACTAAATTAACCGTCGACACGGTGCAGAGTTTCCTCTTAGCGAACTCGTAAAAAATACTTGAGTAAATTAAATAAAGCAATCAAGATGTAAATTTTAACGCTTGAACGATTTCGCTGTGAATATTGACGAATATTAAGCACTGATTGGCTCTGTCGAGCGGGTAATCGACACATTGTTAGACAAAGTTTTTTATAACAACTAGCGGGACCGAGTTCGTTTGCCCCCACGACAGCAAATAAACCTTGACTTACCGCCTAATTTTGTGTAAAACTTTCGTTTAGATACGTAAGTAATTTATATAAAATTCTACTTATTTATACTTCGCCTGTCTAAAGCGTTTTCGGCTCGACCACATTTTCAGCACGTATAATATAATTCGTGTTCTTTCTATGGCACAAGCTATTGAGTGATTCAAGTGTGGTGCTCTCAAGTTACAAGCTTATACGGGCTGCAAAAACGTCCTGTGAAAACGCACTAAAATGTATTCCAAAAACTTCGGTTTACGCTTTTTATCGCATGCTTTGTCTCAAATAGATCAGATATGTTACGAAAAATCTAGGTATATCTAGAAATAGTTATATCAGGCTTTTAAACCGATATATTATTAAAAAATATAAATAATAAATATATTGCAAAACGTATGAAGTGCGCGCGATATTAATTATCTTAGATCGGTCATAGCCGATAGTATTTCAATTAATTCTGTCGCCATAAATATTAGCAAAGATCGTAATAATTTAATACACTATTGAATAACACACGTTATAAGGAAGGTAAAAAACTTTGTAATGTAAGAGTTTAGTGGCTTAAAAGTACATGCGTTTGAAATAGCTAATTTTATGCGCCCTGCGCCCGCGCCGCCTAAACTGGCAGTATATTTAATCGATTCACGTACGGATATAATTGTACCTTACGCTAAAAAGCATAAATTACTTTGTATTAACGAAGTTTTTAATGTAAAAAGCTAAATTACTTGATTTATATCGTCATTTTTATATATTTTACCTGTTTTATGTTGTACAAGGTAATTCGAATTTAATTATAACTTTTAATTATTATGTTATACAAGAATTATGTGATAATTATTTATTATTGTATTTATTTAAAAGCGAGTACTGGTAATTATTTTTTATTATAATTTATTTATTTTCTGATTTTAATCGTAACAGAACATCGATTTTTACCGCGATAATGGTATTACAAATAAGCTGAATCATGTGTTTTATGAGAAAGAAATAATTATTATTAAAAGTTAACTAATCAATTCGAATAAAATAATTGCTAGAAGATTATATTTCCCAGAAGATATTAACACAATAAATGGTTGTTTTATTAACTAAAATAACAAAAATAGAGGAAACGCCCTAGAAAAATACGTCCCTTCTTTAAGCTATACACAAATTATAACCATTAATTTTAATTAATTCAAAATAATTTCAGTGTTATAGGCATGAAAGCGTAACTGTCGAATCATTTTCCATTCATTGTATTAAAAAGATAGGTCACAATATGATCACTGACCGACAATAATACAATTACAAAAAGTACATTTCCTGTTTCCTAACCCGAATACATTTTCGCAGAATACAAATACAATAACAATAAATGTATTACAAAAGAACAATTTTTGTTGATCTCTCGATAAGTTAATATGAGGCTTTAATATTCAAGTTAGATAACATTTCTCTACAGTGTTCGATGAAAGAATTATAATATAATAGGATTATGAAGATAATGAATGTGGAGGCGCCTACTGGATTAGTTTTTTTAATGTCTATACAGGGCTTGTGATTATCAAATGTTTTAAACATTTTTACTCCTCTATTAAAAAGGTTATATAAGTGGGTTTCATTTTTATTTGGTATTTGTTAAAGTTATGTATCTATGTATTGCCTTTAGTCTTTACTGGTATAAATGAATTGTTTTTAATTTATTTGCAGAATTTATTACAGGCTTATAAAAGTATTCTGGTGTCGTGAAATTCAAAATAAACAGTAGGTTTTATTTTTGTATGAAATAAATGTTAAAATTTTAATGATAAATGCGTTTTCGAAAATTACTTTTTTTTTGTAAAAAAATCGTACCTGCCGCCAACATATTTGTAACATTTCCTACTCATCGCCATTCCTTTAACAACGTAAACAAAATAAATATTTACCAAAACTTTGGAATCTTTATTTTGCACTTTATCGTCAGCTCTAACAATTGAGGGATTAAAGCGTTTTTGTCCATTAGGTCTGCGTCGAGTGTTAATGGCGTCTCGGATTATATCGCTGAGCCTCCGATAAGAGCTGCAAGTGCCTGACTCATCCGTCCCCTGACTGATGGCTGACTGCTACCTGATAACCCTCGCGTTACCAATCTAATGCTATTACACTAACTCCACATTCCTTCCCACTATCAACCTCCACGATTATACCCCAACAATAACTATCAAAACCTATTACTAAGTACAAACAGCATAATTGAACAACTTCCCTCATTTATGATTTGTTTGATCGCCGCAACGAGGCATTCTTTTGTTCCAACTGCATTAAACGCATTGCACAGTTTTTCATTACATTCTTTTTTCCTCCATTGTCGGTAGATAAATTATTATCACTCGGAATAATGTACATTTCTACATAATTTGTTTCCTCGAACGACTCCAGTAAAAAAACGTCTGCGCGTCTAATAACATTCACAAAGCTAATATTATTTATCGTAATCACAATCTCAATAACATCCGATTCAATTTCATCACCCCATAACGAACAACGGAGAATCTTCAATTTTAATAATAAGAACATTAAAAAAATAATCAAGATACAAGCGGTATGGATGTAAATGGACATTCCTATTACGAGCGCGGCTAGTAGCATCGAGTAGCATCGAGTAGCGTGTAATGAGAAACCAGAATGTTAATTAAGATCTAATTAAGTCTAATACAATCAACAATGCTGCTCGCGTTCCGGAGGCATCCGCAAGTCATCACGAAGGTTTTGTGCCGGCTGTTCTACGTAGATCTCTGACCTTCGATCGCGAACCTTATGTTGGAAACGTTTTTTCTTCGACACGGCGAAGTGGCGCGGATCAATCTGACTGGCCGCGTTAATCGAATGAGTTCGGCCAACCCTTTGGTAAAAAATCGGTTAAAATCACTCTTTCCAAAGGCTATTGTGATGTGAGAACTCAATTTAGTGAACATTGCAGCAATGGAGACGTGAGATCAGTTGAAAGGGTAATAAAGATATCTAACATCTGTGTGCGAGCCATTGCGAGGCACAAATCATTTTACAAGTGATAAATGTTAGTTTGTAATGTAACCTCGTAAGATATAATGTAATACGTAATTACAGAATTATTTATAATTCTAATCCTGCGAATATTATCTTATTTACTTATTTTAAATATTTGGTGGTACTTATAATAATTTGTAGATAGGTAAAAATATAACTTATACAACTTTGTTAGGTTTATTAGATTCTATTGAACAATATAATTTAAATAAAATGGTACCTACTATCTAAATACCTCTTTAAATTAATTAAAAACTTGCGATTGACGTAAAACACTCACGATGAAGTATACTCAATAATATATTTAATTATATCAGAGTTTATTCTTAGAAATAATTGTAGCGTTATCAATGCCTATTTGAGTTATTTACTTTTTATTCTTAATGAATTTAAATCGATTTTAAACTTTAATTTTACTCCAATAATGTACACTAATTTTAATCCCTCGTTTCCGGTAATTTTGCCAAATATATAATTAACATGCAAATTCTTACAGGTTAGTTTTAACGACGCTAGATCAAATGACATCAAATCTCATTTATTACACATAAAAATTCTGGCATATAACATAATGTCACCGCCCGTCGGCAAAAATATCACAAAAATATTTTTATGACATATTTAATAACAATTAAAAATAGATTTTATAGCTTTATAATTAACATGAATGTAAATTAGACAAATTACGACCACGACAAAATATTTGGCTACAAACAACGGCTATAAAACGGACACACTGCGGGTTCAAAACTTAATAAAAAATACAATATGAGCCACACATTCCGCCGTGGAGGCTAATAAAATCAAGATCAATAACATAAATACGCTATTGTTGTCCATCTTTACAATATCTAACAACTTTTATAGAGCTTGAGATATGTGAATAACATTCAAAGCTGACCATAATACAAGCTATAAACAAAATTAACAACACAAGGACCCCCGCTGATTTCAATTTTGAGCCTGACATCGGCCCTAATTCAATAAAGCAATAAAATTCACCTAATTATGCAAATGCCTTTAAAATATCAAGCATTATGCCTTTTTTGACTCCCAAAAATATGATCCAAGCCGTCAAATAAGCCTGTGGGCTTTGATTAATGGAAGCCGGTCCTAGTTACTTTGTAATATCATTATTTTAATAGTTTGTTGTTAGCTATAATTATAAGAGACACGTCAAGTGGGCACTGTATTTGTAAGATTGGGTTAAATATTTTAGTTTATGTTTTAATATTGTAATGATACTTATTTATATTATTAAAAACTTAGAAGAAAAAAGACAAGAAAAATCTTGTATTTTTTAAATTTTTAATTTAAAATCCTAATTTGTTTTTAAAATATCAGTTGTTTATGATTATTATTCATTGTTTTTTTTATTTAGTCGTATATTAACCAAAAACCAAACCAATTCATTGATTAAAATAAAACAGAAACGATGTATAAAAAATTAAATATACACATTTTGTTGTCATAATCAATAGATTTTTATACACATAAATTATTAGTACGTCAGTATTATACTTAACTTACAACGATGAACAAGTAATCGATTCTGCTTCATTATTACATGATCAAGAAGATAATTAAACGAGTGCAATAAAGTAATAATTGAAAAACACTTACCACACTCAATTCACACCGATGAACTCCGAAATAAAGTCCTTATTAAGCACGAGACGAAAGATAGTGAACACGAATAAATTGCCGTCAATAAAGGCCACAATTTACATGATACCCCGTGACGTCTCAAACGACAACAGAGCAATAAACTATAACACACCAACGCCTTCAATCGACTGGTAGAGAATAAAGCCGGCTACGGTCGCCTACGCACCGCTCGAAAAAGTATAACAAAAAAGTAGCGGGCCGAGACCACTCCCCTCGGGCACGCCCGGCCAATGGCGGCGCAGTGATACGACCGCCGCCGCGACGGTGGGCTGAATCACTTGATACGGGTCCCTACTTCGATACCGCTAATTGACTTTATCAACAAACTGACTTTACTGGCCGAAGTCACGATATATGCGTTTGTCTGCCGTGTCAAAAGCCTAACTGTGGCCCACTAGCGCTGTAATTAAGTATACTGCGAGTTAATGGATGATTTGAGCTAGCGAGAGATTATTTTATATCCATTACATACTAGTACTCTTGGTCATGACCATAAAGTTGGTTTAAGTATTTTGTAAATTAATGTAAAAGGAAAGTTTCCGTAATAGGATCAAGTTAAATCATTTTATTAAACCGAAACTTGGATTTTATCAAAAATCAAAAGCAAGTTTTCTAGTCCCCAATAAAGAATGTAATGTAAGCTTACATAATTATAAGTATGCGGTTGATATCATTAATAAACCAGTAGTTTAAAATAGTCCTCATTCAGCAATATCACATTCTTAAATACCAAAGTATTTGATTCCTAATAGGGTATAGTTACTAGATTATTTCTTTTTCCCTGTAGGGCATATAGGAGGCCATATTAGGTATCCAATTAGAAGCTATGAAGGCTTTATATAGCTGTTGGGAATACTATTTATCTGAGTGTCGGCATCTTTGAAGTAATTGCGAGTAAGGCTATAAACCGATCTCCCTACGTACTGAGACTAGCTGCAACTTAGTTAGCGGCATAACTTTGGCAGTCAAATAAATTCCTGCAGAGGTATAAATTTTATAGATAGGTTTTATAATAAAGTACTTTCAACTTTATAGTTCTTACGTGTTTATTTCTGCTGAGTTCCCTTATATAAGATCCTTTGGCGTGCTAATAAAATTAGACCATCAATTCAATCATAGAATATGCTACAAAGTTACTAAATAAGTAACTAAATTAGCATGCCAAAGGAACTTTAACTACGCGGTCAAGTGCTTTCAAGTCTCAGTAATCGCTAAGCAACAAATTGGATAAATTCGCACATCGTATATTATGTTTAAATGCCTAGAATACTTAATCGTTTTAACAGATAAAAATATAAACCACGTTTTATACGTAGTTACAATTAGTGTTTGATAAATGAAGAATCTGAAAGCTGTCTCTCGAAACTCTGTTCGCAGTCTTTAAGTCTCTACCATTGGGATTCAATAAGGACATTTCCACCATAAAACCGTTTGTCAAGCGTTTTGAAACCCTATTTTAAAATAATCACTTTAATCAGAATTCTTTGGAATCCAATCAATATGAAGAAAAACGTCCCATAAAAGGGAGATCACCTTTTTAAAAGAACTGAATGATATTTATATTCTCGATTCTGTTCTGGCTATTCTTTTAGTACTAAAGTAATTAAAGTGGCTCATCTACATTGACATTTTGCTTTAGCTTGAAACATTAATACAATTATAAAAGACGTCATCGCGACTCCTTTGTAATAGCAATTCAGCAGTATTCTTATCTACCTACGTCATCTCACCCAGTCCTATTTCAGAACATGTCGCAGAACTACATTCCCAGGTATAAGACTTACTTTAGTCCTTAATCTACAGTACATTCTTCAGTTCTACGTAGAAAAGATTCCACGAAGTAATATTATCAAGAGATTAAAGTAGTACAGTAATCAGCAGCCGAGTACGCAATTAGACTCCCACCAAGGCGTAATTAAAACTATTAAAATGACATTTGGTGCAATCCAGTCACTTCCATTGCTCTGTTCCGCGTACAATTATATGAAAATCGCTTTACGGATTGTTATTCTAACATAATAATGTTTAACATAATTTTAAATTCAAACAAAGGAGAATGTTTGAAAGAAAATTGCCGTAGAAAGTAAACTACACCGCTTAGGTGATTTAAATTATTATTTTGTGCTGTGTGAATGTTGGAACGTGATTTTTACCTCATCATCTTTAATGCGACTTGTTGTTTTCGTGAATTTCATTTCACTTCGCGGATGTTGATGCGGCTCTAATAGATATTTCATTTGTTTCCATAATGTGAATGCTTTTTTATTTTTTCTTGCGGGCATATGCCTTTTTACTGTCAATGTTTATGGTAAGATACAATGCTTTTTATTTCCTAGGTTTCCTGTTCCTAACTCTTCTCTTCCGCCATTTACATCAAATGACTTTAGCTGATATTAAATCATGTCAGTTTAGCGTTACTGCAAAACATTATTTCCACAAATTACTTTGCGCTTAACGTTTTTTATTGCAATACAATGTTCATATTCAAATATAAATGTATTATAATAAAACACAATCATCATAATAACGTTAGATAAACAGGCACTGGAAACTGATTGCGCATTACGTACAACTGATTACAAAACAACGAGGATTTCCTCCCACCAGTAATTACACCAACGACACAAATTACACAAGTAATAACACATGAATATAATAAACAAGCTAGTCTCCTCGCCCTTGCCGCGCCCGCGCCACCCGCCGCACTTGCCGCAAACACACTTTGTTCTGAATCACATAAAATTATAACTAACAACGTAATTCCCTCGCTGAGAGTAAATTGGCCCATATTTAATTTTGGGAAAATGTAAAAATAAACGTTTTTATTTGTGTAAATAACACAATAAAACTGCGGCCGCCATTACGCTCGCCGACACGAATTTGTACGCGCACCAAATTACACAGATAAGATCTGTGTCGCTGTAATTGTTATTTTACTGTCGTTAGTGCCCCGGATCGCGTAAATTCAGTTAGGGGATATGATTTTTTTCAAAATTCAATATTCAACTTTTTGTTATGACCGGAAACGGACGTGTTAGAAAAAATTACGCGCATCCGGTCCGTTCGCTTTTGCGCTATTGCAATAACAGTAATTAGTTTTTGATGCGAAAGTGATAAAAAATGATGCGTTTGCCATTAATGCGACAATATTAAAGAGTGCGCAGGCTAATAAAGAAATATTGTCAACTCAATGTTCCGCCGACAGGATGCAACAATGATTCTTTGACTGTGAACACACTGCCTGTTTTTGTTTAAATTTGTGGGATGAGATACTCCACAAATGTGTCGAACGGATGACCGATTGTGTCCATTTGCGGTTTCGTGAATCAATCACAATGATACATATTTTTTCTCTCGGGTCACCGATGACTTGGAGCGACGCTCCGGATGTGACGGGACCCTGGCTTCCTTCGTTTTTTCATTTCACCGACACAATTTAAAACAAATTAGTTAGGACGTTCACTCCACTTCTTGTTCGTTTCTCGCCATCGATTGTCATTTTACGACGGTTTTTCAACAAAACGAACAAATTCGATTCCGATGCTTTGTTTTAAAACAAAAGGTACGGTTAATTGACTAAGTCCGCGGAGTCAGTGACTTTATTCAGTATCAGCGGTCAAAGGAAACGCGATTCGATTCAGATAAACGTGAACGTTACAACTGTTAATTTAACTAGTTTCTTGTTATTTGGTTTGTTTCGATAACCCTATTCATTAGAGAAATTCACAGAAACATCGGATTAATTTGAGTTAATCGAAACTTTAATTTCTTCATTTATTTTGTTAATAGTAGCTTGCAAGGCATTCGTGTTAAAGATTATTTTATTATGCACGTTTTTCCTTATACCTATAGCAGTAAAAACTGCTAAATCACTTTAATAAACATCAAATATACCGACGAGTTAGTCTACGTCCGAGACTAAACCTAACTCAATATTTGTTTTAATAACGTCATTAATTGATTGTGCACGCCTCGATCGTGTATCCTCCTGTCCCAGAAACCGTCACGATACTCTCAACACGACCGAGAAAATAACTTACTAACGAAATTTAGTCGCCTTTGTATCAACAGAACAAAAAGCAAATCAAGTTACAGGCCGAAAACAGAGAAAATCAACAAACAAATACCATTACCACGGCCATTTTCGAACGGGACGCGCTCGTGACGGTAGCGTTTTTCAGTACCTCCATCTGTACTTTACAATCCATTTTCTACACAACTATAAACAACAACTACACATCCATTGCTGCTTAACACCTACTGCTAACAAAAATTGCCTTTAGCAACCAGGCAATGAACATCAAGCATTCAATTTGTATCATCATCCATTTTTTCGGTACAATGCCACAGGGATTCAATTCACGACTCCTCTTTTTGGCCAGATTCGGTCGGGTTGTGGACTAAACAAACTGCTCGGAGTCTTGTGAATCGATTGGCTATGGTATTACTGGTCAGAAAGTAAAACATGGCGTTTTTTGATGATGTACACTTGTGGGAAACAAGTGCGGAGGGTATGTAGCTATGTAGTGTTCTACAAATACCAAGACAAAATGGTTTTGATACGGAAGGATGCTTTTAGATGGGAATAGAATGCATTTAATTATAAATCCTGTTAGTTACAAATGCTATTGTCGATTTGGGCAGTTCACGAGAAGACACAGGCAGTTTGAAGACTAATTTTCTATTTTTCATGAATGAAATTGCAGAACGACAAGCCATTTCATTTGCACTTATAACAACGCTCAAATCAAAAGTTGATTAATGATTTATTTCCATGTTAATAATATTGAAAGGAATATGATTATTCAATATCTCTCTCTACTCTGCCTCTGTGGCGCAGTGGTTTAGGTCGCCACGCCGATACCACTGCAACGGGAGGTCGTGGGTTCGATTCCCACACGGGACAATTATTTGTGCGATCCACAAATAATTGTTTCGGGTCTGGTTGTGCTTTGTGTCCGTTGTTTGTATGTTTGTAAAAGTCCCCGCGACACAAGAGCAATTCTTAGTGCGGGAGTTGTCTTTAAAAAAAATGAAATGAAATGAAAAATATCAGATTTGCAAATAATATTGCTTCAACTAGCTTTTTTAATATGTACGTCAGGCTGGCCCGGCCCCATGGAATTTAATAATGAGATTGTTATCAATCCAATGTACCCGGGTATACTAATATATGTAACACCTTCATTTTCAATGTAACTCTTTTTAAAAGAAATTACGTGCACTTCTTAGTGGCCGGGCCAGCCTGACGTTTTCAGCCCGGCCACCTTGTTTCCCACTAATCTACAAAAAATACTGGCAATATTGTGCTACAGATGAAATGTACCCTATAATTTATGCATATGTAACACAAAATCGAATCCTGAAATGCAATAGCATACGAAATATTAGCGGTTGCAGGTGGCCGGGCTGAAATTATTTCGTTAATATAAAACAGTAAAACTGCAACACCTACCAAAAACTAATACCAGTACATAATGAGATATAGAGATATAGAATACATGTAACGCTTTCATTTTAAATTATAATACATATTTAGAAAGAATAATCACTTGAAATTATATTTCAGCCCGGCCACCTAAAAGCGGTAATATTCCCTAAAATCTTATGCCAATTTGTACAGTAAACCCTGATACAGCTATGAAATGAAAGTTACATTCGTTTCGTTTTAGTCGTATACCTTTAAGCCTTCTGTTTGACTAGATTATCAAAATCTGAGAAACTTGCCGAAGAGTGACTATCATTTATTAACTAATTTCAGGACATTTGGTTTGTTGAGTGAAACAAAATTGGTAATTGTCATATTTTTTTAATAATCATTTTTGAAATTAGTTAGACAACATTTGTACTTATATTAATTAGGTACTATAACAATTGTTAATTATAAATAATGTAAAAAAAGGTTACACATTGATAATAACACAGTTATCAAAAAATTATAGTAATATCAATATTACCTTAACATCGAACATTCATTCATTCAGAATATTAGAAGATAATTTTTGGTTAAATACTTATTATACCTTGGTAAAAAATCACAGATTTTCATAATTCAAATTTGAATTAGTCAAAATACTTATAGTACAAATGCCAGATATAGGCTAGCAATGATTATTATATTAGCATACGTTTAAATATTCAAGTTAACATTGTGATTTTTAGCTGTGATTTTAATATTATGTTAAATTATATATACTACATAGCTATATTTCCATTAGCTGCCACTGAAAGAACTATGGTTCTCTCTTTATTTAAGAATTGTTGTAATAATTATATTAGCATAATTTTAATTGAAAGTTTTCAAAACTTTAAATTCAAAGTTGATGTAAAAATCATTATGAAAATCTGTGATTTTTTACCAAGGTATAATAAGTATTTAACCAAAAATTATCTTCTAATATTCTGAATGAATGAATGTTCGATGTTAAGGTAATATTGATATTACTATAATTTTTTGATAACTGTGTTATTATCAATGTGTAACCTTTTTTACATTATTTATAATTAACAATTGTTATAGTACCTAATTAATATAAGTACAAATGTTGTCTAACTAATTTCAAAAATGATTATTAAAAAAATATGACAATTACCAATTTTATTTCACTCAACAAACCAAATGTCCTGAAATTAGTTAATAAATGATAGTCACTCTTCGGCAAGTTTCTCAGATTTTGATAATCTAGTCAAACAGAAGGCTTAAAGGTATACGACTAAAACGAAACGAATGTAACTTTCATTTCATAGCTGTATCAGGTTTTACTGTACAAATTGGCATAAGATTTTAGGGAATATTACCGCTTTTAGGTGGCCGGGCTGAAATATAATTTCAAGTGATTATTCTTTCTAAATATGTATTATAATTTAAAATGAAAGCGTTACATGTATTCTATATCTCTATATCTCATTATGTACTGGTATTAGTTTTTGGTAGGTGTTGCAGTTTTACTGTTTTATATTAACGAAATAATTTCAGCCCGGCCACCTGCAACCGCTAATACTTCGTATGCTATTGCATTTCAGGATTCGATTTTGTGTTACATATGCATAAATTATAGGGTACATTTCATCTGTAGCACAATATTGCCAGTATTTTTTGTAGATTAGTGGGAAACAAGGTGGCCGGGCTGAAAACGTCAGGCTGGCCCGGCCACTAAGAAGTGCACGTAATTTCTTTTAAAAAGAGTTACATTGAAAATGAAGGTGTTACATATATTAGTATACCCGGGTACATTGGATTGATAACAATCTCATTATTAAATTCCATGGGGCCGGGCCAGCCTGACGTACATTTTTTTAATTATATTATAAGCTTATCTATAAAGTTAAATCAATATAGTCGTATATTAATTTCTCTGCAGATGTATTTTACTTATCTAAAAACCAATAACTCGAACACGAGCATTCACAATTAAGGTCTTATAGAATGTCATGAAAATTTCATTAACCGGGTGGTCTGTATATTGTGAAGATCGAAAGATACCTAAAAGATACGTATGCATATAACATATCGTGTGTGGCCGTTGCTCATTCGACTCTACATATGATTACTCGAATTTTTTGTCCAACAAAAAACCATGATTAATTCTTCCAAATCAGTCTAGTCTATACATTTTATCGTTAATAACAGACGATTGCTGACGATTAACTATTCGAAATTATATCGATAATTACAAACAAACATGAGTCCCTCATAAAAAGTACCCTCAATTCTAATAGGCATCATTAATTACTCGCAACTGTCATTTTAAACATCAATCATAAGTTAAAAAGGATTCGCTCAGTTAGTCATGTCATAGTACATCGCTTTGTGTATGGGTGTCGCTGTTCACATTAGAAAGCCCGCGCTAAATCGACTTTTAATTAGTGAGATAAGAGGCTCATTACATCGACATTAGCTGTGCCAACTAACGTTTTTTATGGAACATTTTTAGGGTCCAGCAAATGTAGAAGGGGCTTACTATGTAATTAGTACGACTTTCGTCATATGGTTTCAATTTGACAGGACGGTACGTAATTTTAGGTGTCGATTACATGTAGTGTTGATTAATGGTGGGATGTACCTATAGTAAAATGACAATATTGTAGTAGTTCAATGTTTAATTTTCATGATTTATGATTGGTATTACAGTAGTTCAAAATACTGTGGCTGAACGGTCGCTGTTTGCTCATACTTCATCAGGCTATATTTCACTGACTACTTTCATGGAAACAAATAGAGTCATGTATGTCATGTGCCCTCCAAACACATTACTTATTATATCGTATTCGAAAAAGTTGGCGCAATGACAATTTTATGTCAAAAAATCTATATTTCATTTAAAGACTTCCTGTTACTAGCTATTTAAACCTGACAATAGAGTTCAGCCTAGTGCATTGCTTTAATACAACCTAAATAGAGTCACAATTCAAGCTTCCACAAGCGTCTGAGTTACAAGTTCTTCTTGATTAATTTTATAGGCTCTATCAAAATATTTTCCCTCTAAATCGTGACCAAATACTGGCGTTAAATGAAGTAATATTTCAGATAGTGTGCAGAACCACCATAAACAGGTTACGCACCCGGCGATGCTCACAAATTACGTCAACTTCATAATATTAGCGTTTCCGAGCGCGGCAAGCGAGCGTATCGCGCCCGTAATGTTGTTTTAACCGATGTTAATGGTATTCTTTCTTTATTACCGCACAGCCCCGCATCGTGGAAAACGTCTAACTTTACAAAGAAACGGCCAACGAAATATACTCATTCATATTCAGCATAAATATTAATTAACAAGCCAATTGTTCGGAAGAAACCGCCGTTGCAATTTATCGATGCACTATCTCATAAACTTCACGAACTCATGTTACTATTAGAAATTATACGCGGTAATATCGTATTAACATCGCGCAGGGCGAACGATTCCTGTTTTTCTATTAAGTAAACGTTGCAGCCGTGGAATAGAACAAGCTGAACAATCAACTGATATTTACATTCTTTTTAGCGTCAGCGCTGTCAAAATAAATTACTTTGCAGTTTTATGATGCTATTCATTATCGACGCTGCACCAGGTTGTAAGTATTTACGCAATTTTAAACGTCATACACACAGCAAATACTTGTAATTTGTATGTAAAAACAGAACAAGAATCAATAAAATGTAACGGCTAATTCAAAGATTACGCCCCATTACACGCACTTAGGGCTCGAGTGGATCGTAGCAAATGATACGTTCTCGCAGTCCCACGGACAGGTAATCTCGCCAACACATTACGGGACGATTTTCACGGCTAGCTATAATTTAATATAATCCAAAGAAATAGTTGCACTGGTAACGTTTTTGAGCTGCATCGTGCAGTCAATATTCGAACTACTTGCGCACCCAAATCGAACCGAAATAAAAAGTATTTGTATTGCTCAACTTTATGTGGGTGGAACACGACTGAAATTCCAATATCGAACTACGATCTGATATAAATTGGACTCTAGGGTTGTAGCACATAATGATATCACGTGTTGAAGCATCGTTGTACACAAATGATCGTGATTTCGATAATCGGATGGTATGTTATCGATCACGACGCTAATATTTCGATTCGTTTTGATTGTGGATCAATGCTTGTTTTGATTTCCAATTCGCGCTTGCGTCGTTTGGCGCTAAATAGCGTCACGTAGACGGTGTTCTCCTCTCTTATTACGTATGCTCGCAATTTTCGTTTTCAATTTGAAATTGCAATGTTGGAGGATTTTTTGGTATGTAGGCACTTGTGATCCCACTCCAAGCTTTAGACGTACGAGACCGTTTATGTATAACATTATCTTGTAAAATAGGCAACCTTAGCTAAGTCAACTTTTAGATTGTTTAACTTAATAATTTCATGACAATAGGCCATTTATTATTTCGGCAAATTATACTTACACGCTATTTTTTAAGGTTATGTAAAATATTATACGAATTAGAACAATGGGTGACCTTACAAAGTGACAGCGACTACCAAAGCAATTTAACAAAGAACTTAACCTCCAATTATGTCGAGTCAAACACACATTACCAAAATGAGATAAACGAATCGAATAGTCCTGCTTGATTATTAGTTATACAATGGTATTATGTGAACCCGACGCAATGATATGGTTTTTTCGAATACGAAAGAGTTTTTACAATCGATTCTAATCTTTGTGTCGCAGCACTACGGGTATATTTGATTCGCTTGGATAGTTATTCGTTTGTAAATGGGTGTATTTTCATAATGTCGGCCTTACGTCGATAACAGGTTAAGTAAATGACAGAAAATGGCGGCTAAGGGCAATAAAAAATAATTCGGGACGGACATCTCATATTACTTTTCGAAAATTCAATTTCATTTCCACGCTTGTGTAACTTTTTTAAAGGTCCCCCGTACATTTATTGCCACAGGAAACAATTGGTAAAGTCAATTTAGTTTTTTGTCCAGATGTCTTCATTTAAATCCAACATTAAATTCAACCATTAAAGACGCATTTAGGTAATTCAAGCTATAATCTGGTGGACATTTAAAGTCGCATACAGAAATAAAGATTTCAGTAAATAAGTTTGTGATCATAATCATAATTTAAAGATTGAAGCCTTTGTCTTGAATAATGGATTGTAATGTTGGTTTGAACAGGATACACGAATGTTCGCGATTAATTGTGTACACTTTGTAAGCATTACTTTTATTGTGCGGTTATACTTAAAACTAGTTTTAAAATATAGTCAGTATTGATGATGGTGTTAAAAGGTCGATATGGGGTTTCTTTAACTGAGCATAGATTCATACGAGTATTAGTACATTAAGCACCCAATAAAGTTCACTATTCAGTCTTATCAAATGCTCTTGAGACGTTTGGCGTCATGGTGGTTTTCTTAGATCCTCAATCTTAAGACCAACATTTGCAGATTTAAAGAAGGAAACGGTCCAATTTTTTTTAAATACAAATATTTCTTTCGACCTGTGGGCTTAATATCTTTAAATTAACTTCTTTAAAGCCTCATTCAGTACAGCTGCATATAGGTTGTCTTTTATAAACGGGCCGACCATCAAACCTCTCCCTAAACTCTATAACAAGGGAGTGAGACGTGACATCCGCCACAAAGCCCACGAGCCTTCTTCGAATTAAACATTTTTTTCACAACGAACCCAAATTACAGAGGAAATGATACAAAATTGATTACCAATACTGATCCTAATTTAATATAATTGACTTTATTGATACGAGTATGTTTCTGAGAATTGTAAAGGTGTTGCCATACTAATCGATCGAAGGTCAATCGAAGGAAAACTTTATGAGGCGCAAGTGATCGGGCACTGAGTGGGTCCTAGTTGACAGGGAGCGAAGTCACGGAAGGCCCAGAAAGAGATAGCGATATGAGTTGGACTGTTACAACAAAAAATTTGCATTTTATAGTTTTAGATAGTTTTAGGTGGAAAGAGATAGGGGGGGCTTTGCCCTGCAATTGAACAATATGGGCTGTTAATAATAGGATTGGGCTCTTTAATACAAAGATTTTCCACAAGATGGGTGACGGTGTGATCTGGTGTTCCATCTGGATGAATACTGGATTAGTCTGGATACAACTAGATAAACGACAAGTTTGAACGATTACAGTCTGGTCGGGGCCACGGCTCACACAGCCGGCACGTGTATAGAGCATTAATAACCATGCAAGCTTTGTATTCGTACTTTTTTTGAATCAATATAATCTACGATCAACAATCAATTGATCAATTCGAACAATAAATATATTGAGCAATATTACTCAACTCTATAAAAGATTGACAATCGATTGATAAGAATGGTAATACCCTTACTTAGTTGTAATACTATATTACGAAGTAAAAATGGACAATTACTAATATTCTATAATCCTTTTGTTACCTTTGTATAAGGATTTAAGTATCAGTAATTGTTTGCACGCAATTTTAAGTAGCTTATGTTTTAATAACTTATTGATCCGGCTTTGTGTAAGTGGGTAATTCGTCTGACCTTCTGAGAATGTGAGTAAAAAGAATATTATTTGTAATCCGAATAACCCGATTGACCTTAAACTTTTTTAGAAATTGTGCTAAGAGTTTAAGTAGCACTTGTCTCATTTCCAGTAATTAATTTCGACGAAACTTGTGGTTTAAGATATAATACTTAAGGTAAAAGAGTGAGGGCAGGAAGTATGTAATGCGATCAGACTAATATCAGCTAGGTAGGCAATAGGCTTGCTTACTGTTTCTTACCGAGTACCAAATATTTCAATTATTTAATGTTGTACTTAGTATAGCTACCTTCATGTCAAAATAAAATACCGTTGAATTGAGAACGTCCCCCTTTTTAGAAGTCGGTTACAAATTGTATGTGCGTAATACCTATGTATACTTTAAACGACAAACTTAATGTATCTTCAAAATAAAAAGTCATTTCGAAAGTGGATTGTAGGTGTTTTAAATTCTCCTACAAAAATCACGATAGAAACTCAATAATAGAGTAAAAAGTATATCTGTTTGTTCCGCAGTATCTAAACAAATCTGATGCTATATTAACCTCACGAAAATAGAAAAAAATACATTCAATTGCAAATATATTGTGGTGTTTTTAAACCGAATAGCTGCGTACAGTTATCGAATAACATGGCCCAGTGCCTCCGTTCGACTTTCATTGTCATGACAACTTCGTAAAATAAATACACGTAAACTATTCATTAGGGCTGCTGTCTCACTAAATATGTAGTACAGCTGGCTCTATTTGTATCAATATTTCAAAAACACTTCGAAGAAAGCGCGGAAAGCGTGTTCAGAAACACTTTTTATACCAGTTCAGAGAATGGAAGAAATAAGTGTGTGAATTAAAAAAATATATAGCTTTTTATAATTATTGCTTACTATAGGGTTGTTAGATTCTGGTGAAGAAAAACTTTTACATTAACTGTCAGGTGTATTCATAGATAAAGGAATATTAAGACTTCATTTGTTGTAAACCTATTAAATGTTATCTTTAGATACGCCTGTTACATGCGTTTAATTAGCTAAGCATAACAGAATTCTTGTAATCGCTAAAATATTCAAATGACCCATCTTATCTTATCTTATCTTAGGGGTGGGGGTGCCAGTTAATGACTGGCTGACACTTCGACCATTTCTGATCCTTTGTGTCACCCCCTCCTTTGCTGCTCTAGACGTTGGGGGGCAGGGCAAAACTTATCAGTTTTGCTATGCACCCCACCGGAAGCAGCCTGTAGTCTTCTGGTTTAGGGTAACCGCATCCTAGAAGATCCATTCTTTTCCTTCCTAAAGCATCACACTCGCACAGTATGTGTTTCATGGTTTCTGCTTCTTCATTGCAGTGCCTGCATTTGGGGTCATCTATGGCACCTATTTTGTTTAACATGTAGTTCGTGCCGTAGTGTCCTGTGAAAGCACCAAGTATTTTCTTGATGCTGTCTTTGCTGAGGTTTATTAGGTTATTACTCCAGCTTTTGTTGACGTTATTTATGAACAGTTTCGAATGGGTTAGTCCAGATATGGCTTTCCATTCTTTCAGATGCTGGTCCCTGGTGAAGTTGGTTATTGCCAGTTTGACTGTCGCATCAGGTAGTCCAATTATTGGTTCTGGACCTATTGGGAGTGATTCTGATCCTTTCCGTGCAAGTTCATCAGCTTTCTCATTCCCATCTATGCCCGCATGGCCTGGTACCCAAACTAGCCTAACGTTGTTTGTACGACCTACCTTGTTCAGGTTCTTTATGCAATTCAGTACAAGTCCCGAATTGACCTTAAAACAGCAGAGAGCTTTAATAGCTGCTTGACTGTCGCTGAGTATATAAATGTCGCGATTTTTTGTATCTCGTTTTATAATCTCTTGGGTGCATTCGATGATTGCGTGTACTTCTGCTTGGAAGACTGAAGCATATCTGCCTAGGCTAGTGCTTATGCTGCAGTCCTCCGAGTGAACGCCTGCTCCTGTGCCGTTCTGCATTTTGGAGCCATCGGTGTACCATATCTGTCTCGATTTGGTTTGTGTGTAGAGACCTTGACTCCATTCTTCTCTCGTCGGAATCGTCATCTTAAAGTTTCTGTGAGTGACTAGTATTGTCTGTATTTTGTCAGAGTTCATATCTAGCATCTCTTTTAGATGAGGTTTTATGCCCATGTTTGTATGGTTGCACGTCATCATCTTCCTTGTCCCGAGGTTTGCATCTTTGAGTCTTTTCAACGCATTGATTGCCTCTCTTTGGACTGTGAGGTGCAATGGAGTGATTCCAAGTAAGGTTTCCATTGCCGCCGTTGGTGTTGTTCTGAAGGCACCTGTTATAGACATGCAGGCAACCCTTTGGATTGTGCTGAGCGCTTTCTTGCATGTCTCTTTATTGGTTCTTGGCCACCATACTACACTTCCATACTTGATGAAATTCAAATGACCCATACAAAAGCATAAAAGCGACTTCAAATATCACCCCGAGTCTAAATATAATATAATGCACCTGATTAATTCAATTAAACGCAATAATTAATTCACTCATAACCAGTAGAATATGTTGAATTACATTAGCTATGCAAACACATAATTGTTTCGAAGTGCTTCAACAACACATTTGAGTGTAATAAAAAACATGACTTGAAGGAAAGACATACATTTTTTATAGTTCCTGCACGCGAGGGCTCGTGTGTTTTTGTGTATGAGCATGACAAGCGTGGTATCTAGGTATCTGCAGTGAATATGTAATGGTGACAGCCCGACAGCCCTAGTTGGACACGCAGTTTGAGCACACAATGAAGCGAGGTGCGAGGGGTGCGCCGCGCGGGGGGAGGTGTGAATTGCTCACGCGCATACAAAAGTTTAAATAAACAATCCGACGCAGGAATCACGCTCACTTGCAACCGAATTACCCGGCCTTACTCCGTCAAAGCGGGCTCATAACAAATTGATTTTTTTATCCAAACGACATTAGGACGACATTAATGCTGGGAAGGTGCTCTCCGGTGACAATTGACGTGGATTTTATTTGAATTACCGTGCTTTCAAATATACATTAAAATGCGATTACGAGTTTGTCGCTACGTTAAATATGGTGGATGCATTTCAACTGTCAAATAAAATTTTATCCGGTTGCTATTAGAGGTGTTTTCACCTAGGGATGTCGATGGACACCCAATTTTCACGATTTAAATAAAACATGAATCATCGAATTAAGTACGTGTAAAGCATAGTATCTATTCAATAACTGCATCTATTTCTAGTTTTCCAGTAATTGTAGTAGACCGTTATATAGTATGTGGTGAAACCGTGATCCATTACACAATGTTAATTATGTATTTATCAGTTCTAACCTGACATCGAAGCCTTGTTATGTATTAGACAATGTTGCACGTCAAACAGTATACCCTTTAGCAAGCTCTCACAAAAAACTTGCATATAAAACCCTGCTACTTATACGCCTTATCTTCGTATGTAAATATTCTACAATTCTAGATAGACACGCTCGATCAAATATAAATACTCATTAAACATGTCTCAACGAGTTTTTGTCTGAAAAGTTTCTTATACTGCAAGATACCCCACATATTTTTTCAAACAATTATCTACCGCTGACACCTACAAACGAAACCTAAGTGTTAATTAAGTTAATGCAATTATAAGATCTTATTGGACGATGTAACGGACACCGGGAGCATATCCATCTATCAAAGAAAAACCTACCTTATTACCTGAAATATATAGTTGAAATTTCCGTATTGTTGTTTTGATGATAAGTTTATTTTCGCGGTTCTCTACGACCTTTTCAAAGAGAGTAAAAAAATGTAGTTGAACGAGTAAGTGAATGGTGTATTCGTGAAATGCCAGCTGCTTCGAGTAGTAGCTGTTTTGACACATTGAGTGAACAAAGGACATTGAATCTGTTACTTATTGGCACTTAATGCCCTTGATGATGGGTTAATTAATTGAAAATGTTTGAACGTTTGTCGGATGTGTGGTTTTTACTTAGAGTTGTTGACTAGTTAAATGGGCTTTTATGTGTGGAAAGGTAATTTTTACTTAAGTTTCATTAACTTGAGAAGAATGTGAGCCTATTTGTTGTTCGTTATTATTCAGCTTACGCTAATTCATGTACATTACGGAGATAAGTTAGTAATATCATTACAAAATTTTATGTCATAGGTTCGATGTTAAAAATTGCGAATAGATTTCAAAGGTAATTAGTACCAGATATGTGTGTCTCCGAGTTATAAATCATATTGTTAATGCAAGAATTGATTGTTAAAAGTTCTTATTTAGCGGGTGATACCTCGAATATACATAAAATGATTAGGTACACGAGTCATCCCAACCTGAAACAGTTATCGTAACTAATCACAGCTGCATTATGTAGCTGATAGTAAACAAGTGCATAACTTGATCACATCAGCCAATCAATCAGAGTAGCGAGTAATTGACTACTATCGTACACCACTTGTGTCGTATAATTTATTATTGTTATGGTTGAATTTTTATTCATGGAGAATGCAGGAATACAATTAACTGAATATATATGTTCTATACCATTGTCCCACGCTAGATGGGGTCGGCACAACATGTTTTCCTCTTCCACTCATCCCTTTCAGCCGTCAACTCTGTATTCACCCCTTTCTTGTTCATATCATCTTTCACACAATCCATCCATCTCTTTTTTGGTCTTCCTCTGCTTACATATCTGCTTAAATTATTATGCATCACTCGTCTCGTAACACGGCTTTCTTCTCTTTTCATGACTGAAGACAGTTATCTGAATACACATTAAACATTTCGGATGATCTATACTGAGCGAGGGAGGTCCAAAGTAAATTTAAAAATATACCAATGTAAACTGTTAACACATTTTTATAATCTCACAATGTTTGCCAGTTTCAATCCTAATAGAAAGGGAGACAGAGAGCTTCATCTTCAAGTCTCTCTCTCTCGATCTAAGAAGGTAGACCTAGAGACCGTAAAACACCACATCTTACAATCCCTGCAAGCTTCCACTTCATCTACATTTATAATCAGTATCTTTAAAGTTCAATCTAAACAAATTCAGCTCCTAAATATAACTAAATTCCATGTAAAGCTATACCGCGTGTTCTAACAAACGCAATAGTTAGCGATCGCGTGTTAGAAGCCATTACAGTGCACAGATTGTGCCGTATTGATGTCTCATTCACCATACACCGCCGTACACCGCCATACAAGCACACACCATGATACAACAGCGCCATGGAACAGGTGATAGATACAAGATACCGAATGGTAATACGTTTTATGAGGTGATATGGACTTGTTATGATAGATGGCATAGCTTACTTTTGTTAAATATTGCTTTTTATGTAGTTTAATAATGTTTTGTCTCACTTCATGATTCACCCAGAGTATTACAACGTAAGAAGTAAGAGGAAAATTTAAGTAAGCTTTGTTTTATTTAATAAAGATATCCTCTGCAACTGTCTTGCTTATGAATAATTGTTTCACTTTTATGTTTCGTTTAGAGATATAATCCTAAATTTTATATCCTTTTCCCGCAAGCCTGGACTGTCTGAAGTAGTTTCAAAATTGCCTGAAAGCTTCCTTGTGTCGTTAATTGTAAACCTTGCTTTAAAGATATTAAACCCCAATACGATGAATCATGATGTATGAATGTGAATTAGGTAAGGAAATTTTGTAAGAATCGTACCAAGTGGCATTCTTTGGTCTGCCTACCCCTATGGGTAAAAGGTATTGATATAATGGTTGTATGTGTGTAAACCACCAACATAGCTTAAGGCTTTCAATTTAGTTTTACGTCTAATGTGGTTGTTAGGACCGCACTTTATCTAGTCAAGACCAATTGTTATTAAACTTCACAAAATTTCAGTCAAATAGTTTCACAACTTTCTGTGGACACTGGACAGTTTCCTAAGCTAAAAGGTCACATAACCTCCCGACTTGAAAATTTACATATTTCAATCTATACTAATGGGTCATAATTTTCCCCGTTTTTGTAACATTTTTCGTTGCTAATCCGCTCCTAATGGCCATAGCGTAATGATATATATAGCCTATAGCCTTCCTCGGTAAATGGGCTCTCTAACACTGAAAGAGTTTTTTCAAATCGGACCAGCAGTTCCTGAGATTAGCACGTTTAAACAAACAAACAAACTCTTCAGCTTTATAATATTAGTATAGATTTCTAGGTATTCATATAATTAAAGTTAACTTTATTCGTGTTTGTCGTACTTTTACTTAACAGTCGAACACGCGACTTGTTATTTACAGGAGCCGATGATAGGTCTATCGTGAAGTTTCAACAGTTAACCCACTTTCAAGCAGTTACACTTAATTTCGTGTTATTATGTTGTTACGTGAAAATGACACGGTTAAATGTGTGTTTCTTCTGAAAGTTGAGGTTTTCGATATTCAGGTAAAATTACTCTTGGAGGACTGAAAGGAGGAACATCTTTTATCTGTTATCAAATTTATTTTTAGTTGACCTTATTTTAGTGATTTCTGCAGAGCAATGCAAAACTTATTCAGATGATGAATTTCGGTACATATCACTTCACCATTCGAATATTGAAAACGGACTATTGTAATTTAAATAAATTTTAAACAAAAATCAACTAATCTGCTATTTCGATGTATTCAGTTCACACAGGAAAACCGCTCAATAAACTTTTACAATATATAGCGCCATCTAGTGAACACAAGTGTAATTAAAATACGATCAATTGCCGAATTTTATTGTTTTGCTTCATTTTTTGTTTGCTACTTTATGTTATCTATACTTAATATTATAAAGCTGAAGAGTTTGTTTGTTTGTTTGATTGTTTGTTTGTTTGTTTGTTTGTTTGAACGCGCTAATCTCAGAAACTACTGGTCCGATTTGAAAAAAAATTTCAGTGTTAGATAGTCCATTTATCGAGGAAGGTTATAGGCTATATATCAGCACGCTACTACCAATAGGAGCAGAGTACGGGTGAAAAATGTTACAAAAACGGGGACAATTTTGACCCATTCTCTCTAATGTGACGCAAGCGAAGTTGCGCGGGTCAGCTAGTGTTGTATATAAACTAGTAATATAAATTAAACCGTTAATATAACGTAAAAGAAAAAGTAATTTTCTTGCTTGAGTAATAAATATATTACACAAGCCACTAAAAGCTCAATCTAGTTATAAAATAACAGCATTTCAACATTTCACAAATGAAAAACGTGAAGAAAATCCGCGAGCAATTCTCATTACACATTTTCCAATTAAAGTTAGAGTTTGTTTCAGCGATGGTGGCAAATTAAATTTGTTCAGCTGATTAGCGTCCGTTCATGAAGTTATTTCAGCTGTTTATCGTCGGTTTGCATGCTCGCGCTTTGCTCGAAAACTGTTCGTCGACGGCCTCGTAAATTGTGGTGTTTGGTTTAAGATATAAGCGAAGATTTTCTTACTACTGTTACAATATTTTCAGGATAAATTTAGTTGAGACTTTCCGAATTATATAAGAAAAAATATGGTACAGACGATTTATTACTCTTAATTTTCTCACAATCTTTTAGCTTTAGAACCAACTTAAAGGTCTTTTTCATTTTCTGTTCAATTCTTAGATGGTCAACGGACCGTCCCAGCTGTTTTTTTTTTGGAAAATAATTAATGATTTAAAGATTATTTTACCTTATAACAGTCTTAGCTTTAACTTCAGAGAGTAAAACTCGAACATTCACTGATAAGAAGAAAAATAGAATGCGTACAAATAAATCTCTATCTGATTTGTAGCCTAGCATTGAATAAAAATGTATTTCAAACCAACTTCAAACTATTTAGTCATAGATATCCGCTGTACGTTCCTCAATCACACCAACATGATTTACTTATAATTGGTGGGCTAAAGTCGGGCTGTTCTTACAAATTGTTTATTTCGGTGTAACGAGCGGCTTACGACTAAGCAACCGTCTCTAATTATGTAAAGTAGGCGCGTTATATGATTCTAACTTGTTAGACCTCAGACCGTGAGAATATTATGAAACGTGACTTAGTTTTCTATACAAATGTTGTAAAATCTATAATCTTTTATAACTAAATCTATACTAATATTATAAATTGTAGAGTTTGTTTGGTTGAATGCGCTAATCTCAGAAACTACTAGTACAAATTTTAAAAAAATGTGTTGGAAAGCCTATTTATTGCGGATGGCTATATTATAGAATATATAACATCACACTACAAACAACAGGGGCAGAGTAACAGTAAAACATGTTACAAAAAGGGGGAAAGTTTTGACCCATTCTCCCTAATGTGACGCAAGCGAAGTTGCGTTGGTCAGCTAGTATAGTATAATATTTTAGAGTCTATAATATGCTTTTAGTTAAGTATCATATTTCATTATTTTTTGGATTTAATCGCATAATTGGGTGAGTTAACTACTGGTACAAAAGACTGAGATATGAGGCTGAGGTACTTTTTTCTATAGGTAACTTAAAAAACATCATATTGATAGAAGTATTACTACCTGTATATCCATGAAAAAACCATTGCAGAAAAACGTGGCATGTGATAAGGATATTGCCGGAAAAGTAAATTAAGTAAAGCTTTAAAATACTTATTTAACTTCGAAACAATATGTATATTATTGTATAGCATTGCATGTAAACGGAAACTGGTAGACTAGTAACTATACCTATAAATGTATGAAGTCTTCAATTCCTTTAACATAATTACAGTTTCCCGTAATTGATCAAAACTCAATGACTATTGTGAAGTGTACAATATCAAAACATTTTAATTTAATTTCCTTTATGTTCCCTAAAGTAAAATATCGGACTATAAAACACTAGAGGATATATTTTTTATACCAGTTTAGTCACACAAAAAGCATAAAAATACTAAAGAAAAATCGCAAGCATGCTTTCTACATCATCAACTTTACGATCGGAAGTGACTATATTTAAACTACAACATACTACGCAATTAGAACCAATTGTGTTAGCTTATCTTGACCATATTTTTAACAAAACAGCTAAGTTAAAACCGAGTTGTTATCTGCAAAATGGAGAGCTAAGTAAACGTTGTTTTTAATGGCTTATAATTGTACGTTACAACGCAAAGCTATGCACCTTTTTAGATAAATAAAATAACTATGTATGAACGTGATAGTGGTTTTGTATTACTTATAATATTGCATTACGTGTTTCCTTTTCTGTACTAGTACTTATAATTGTTGATAAGTTATCTGTAAAACTCAATTACTGTGGTAATTAGTTTGTTCGCAAAACTAATTGGATTCTACGTAATTCATATTTTATTTCTAAATTCAATTTTACTTTTTCTGCAAAAAAACACTGGACTGTTAAAAATAAACAAGAAGAATGTATTGTTATACAATTTATATAAAATTCATTCAATTTTATAGTCTTCTATGATTATAACTATAAAAAAAGGGCAAGAGAGCCCGGGATAGTGGTGACAGCAGCGAGGATGGCTATATCACGGTCTGTAGGAGAAAGCAGAAGAAGCTGTTCAGAAGTTTTACAGCTGAAAATATTATAAATTCATCTGAAACATTCGTGGATGCTGAGGAGAGTATGCGAGTTGGAGGCGAGTATGAAGTATCCTTGTCATCGGTACAAATTTTACCAAAGCAGATGGCTTTAGCTCGACTTATTCGTGATCAAGGTATTATGAACATCATTAAAATTAAATATAAAAGCCCATATAAAGTATTTGTCCGATTCAGTAATAAAATTCAAGCAGAAAAGCTCGCCAACTGTGAAAAATTAATTGAAAAGAAAATACGAGCTCAGTTTATTGATGAAATTAATTTGTCTTATGGTATCATTAGAGGAGTTGATCTGGATATTGATGAGAAGGAATTACTAGAAAATATTTTGGCGTCATGTGACATTCTGTCTGTAAAAAGATTGAAGAGATTGAACAGAGATCATGTATGGGTTGACAGCGAAACTTTGAGGTTATCTTTCAAGAGTATACATCCTCCCGTGTATATTTACGCATACGGGTGTAAATTTACCGTCGAGAAATATGTATTTCCAGTTACACAGTGCTCCGCGTGTTGGAAGTTTGGGCATATAAAGAAATATTGCTCGTCCAGTAAAATAGTTTGCCCCAAATGTGGCTTGGATCACGTTAACTGTGATATTGCTGTGTTTAAGTGTCCTAATTGTAAGGGATCGCACATGGCTCTCGACAAATGTTGCCCTCGATTTGTGCAAGAGAAGAAGATTCGTTTTATTATGAGTGACCAGAGCGTCACTTATAAAAAAGCTTTCGAAATGTATTTGAAAAATAAAGGTGATAAGTCAGTACCTCAGAGTATAGTTAAAAAGAAACCTATTGACTTGAGCAACGTTCTGCCAAGTGGAAATAGGACATACAGCAGTGTTGTTCAAGCAAATGTTGTGGTGCATAGTTCTTCAGATGGCCAGCAAGACATGAATTCTTCTTCCCCGATATTACCACATAAATACAGCGTCAAACGAAAAGAAAAGAGCACAAGGACAAAAAGCAGTCGGAGTGAAAATGATTCGTTTGAGTCCATTCCCAGCTTTGTACAATCTGAACAATTTGAGAAAATGACTGGAGAACAACCTAGTAGTACTAAACAGAAAAAATTTGACTTACTGAATTTAATTTGGAATTTAAAGAATATTTTTATATCAGAAAAAACTGTAGACGAAAAGATTCAGTTGGCATTTAGAGTTATTTGTGACGAATGTAAATATTTTCTTAGGAGTATGTTTAACAGTGGAGATGTCGTTGGACAGTTGTTTAATCTTTTTAATGGATAAGTTAGATATTTTACAGTAAAACTCTCAAAGTTTGAGGCCTAAATTAGTTGATTTTGAAACATTATTGTTTAGAGGCAAAAGTTTTATAATAATTTAAATTTGAATTGTTTAGACATAGGAATGTTTAGTATTTTTTTAGTTTATCCAGCCAGTGAGGTGAAATGTGTTTATAAATTTATATTTTTTAGTTTTAAGAAAATAACTGTGTCGATTTTTTGTTTTTGTTGTGATGGGGCTGACATAAGCTCATAGAGTTAAAAGCCCTCAATAAATAAAGATTATAAAAAAAAAAAAAATGATTATAACTAATTTAGAGGTAACAAGGCAAACGTATATAATACCTTTTTTATTCGATCAGCGATTTGGGTCGACTCTAAGCAGGTGAAACATGATCAAAAGTTGTTAATATGTTGTTAAGAGTTTAAATCTGATCACAAAAACGAAGAGAATTTGTGCAAGATGTAAGGACACAAAGGGCGAAAATTATTATTTTCATTGTTTTGGAAATGTAAATAATACACTTATGTAATACTAAAGACCAGAATAGCACGTGATTTGGCACAATAACATATTCTCCGTAAATTTGATATGATTAAATTCTTGAATCTAACACCTAACAAAGGAGCAGCTAATTTATTACTTATTTCCATGCAAATAGTACACTACAATATTATTTTATTAATTAACAACTCGTAAAGAATAAGCGTATTTTATTGTATATGTATATATTTGCATTTGCATAGAAACGATCATAAAAGTAATTATAACTTGTAATAAATGCTGTAAATTATTTATGTGCAGATTACTATCAACATGTAAGTTACAATAAAATATAACGTGTATTTAATTGTTAATAAAACTGTAGTAACCATGTTCTAAACTCCGTACTATCGATTAGCGAACGTTTGTTATTTCAAATAACTTCAAGAACTTAAGCAGTTGTTTAGTTTTTCATGCAAAATTTCATCAGAAACTAGCCGATAGCTGACATAGCCCAATAATTTAGTAGAGAGCCTTATAGCTAAAGTTAGCGGAGATATACAACATTTACAATTTAGAATAAACAAACACTGTAGTCAATATGTTATTTAGAACATCTGTAACGCGCAGGCTTATGTACCTTTCTGATATAGCTTTTATTTTGGAAATACAAAGAATTATTAATTTTTGCCAAGAGGACCATAGCCAATAGGAGTACGAAAATTATCCTCTATATCTTATAGTAGTAGATACTTATAAAATAATTTTAGATATTAATTAAACTAATTACTAAGGACATTATCAATGTAATCGTGTATCTATAGAGAGGCGCAATTTTCTGCTTCTATCGACAGCCAAGCAGCTACCCACAGCTTTCGAAAAATGTTGCATGAAATACAACGCCCCTAGCTCGTGCTAGCCGAAATGTAAAAAAGTTAAATAAGAAGAAAACCTCTGTGTATTGCCGCGGTCGGTGTATCACTGGTTTCAGGACTATTTCCCGGGACGGGCAAAGTACCTACTATTGGTCTTCTATAATTTATACAAGAATATTTTATCGATAGTAGCCCGGTGTTTAATTAAGTACGCTTAATAACGTGTCCAGGAAATGCCCATTCCATGTTTCGCCATTAACAGTGGCGAAATGGTGAATGATTTATTTCATACATCTCTACCTACACCTGTATGTATGAAATGACTTCTTTAAAGTACGTAAGTACCTGAATTCCTTCAGTATTAAACTAACCAGTTCATTAGTCAGCAACATCGTGAACTCACTGACAAATGTTATTCAACCCTCAATCACCGCGCCATTAAAATTACAACAATAAACGGCTAAGCACGCAGCTAAGCGAACTTAATAAAGCTATAGCCGTTATTATAGCCATCATATTGATTATTATAGCCGTAATATTCATTACCTTTTCGCAATAATGTTTAGCAACAAAGTATATGAGATTTAATTATTACTTCTTGCGAGTTTATGTGTAAGCGATGCTCGACTCGGGTCGGTGCGTTATTGAAAAATAATTGTAAATTATAAAATGCAATTATTGATTGCAAGTCTCTACGGAATAAACTACTTTGTCGAAAGGTAGCAGGGCACGAGAAAGTCTGGCCGATTTATAAATGGGCAGAGGACATCACTATATATACCAGGGAGAAGGAATGAACACAAAAAGCAAAAGATACTGAAAACTTGGGAGGAAGCCTTCACCCTCACATAAAGGGTTCTTGCATAACTTCTACATATTTTAACATGCATGTGTATAATTTAACTTTGCAAGAAATAAAAGGGTTTTTTTAATCATTTTATGTCTTTGTGTATTAGCTTAGTATAAAGAAAATTTGTCAATATAACATTCGAAAGTACTATTACAAGTTCATACATACTATAATGCAAAAATACTTTTTCGCCGACCTAATATTATGATGTAACACAAACTTACATATCCGATCTATGTAGGTGATAGATGGAGAAATGAAATATTATTATATATATATCGTGAGAATTGTTTGTTTAACGCAGCTGTTTGCAAAAACACATAGCCCGATAATTTTATGCGCAGGTCACGGACAGAGGGCAAAGGGGTTGCGAAAACAGAGACTGATCCAAAATTTCGTCTTCAATTACATCGGCGCCGTGGCTTAGTTGGTTAAAGCGCCTGTCTAGTAAACAGGAGATCGCGAGTTCGAATCTCGCCGGGGCCTATTAGAGCATCGAAATAATAGCCTTTATGCTCTTATTTTTAATTTCTGTGGTATCATTAGTACTTAATATTCAACATACACCAGTAGGTATTATACATTTTACTCAGGCATTTAATTGAAAAGCCAAACATATCTTATTATCGATTAAGAAACTAACTAAGATCTCAAATTGAACATAAAATTTAATCACTAATGTTATAATAAAGCGTAAAATCCAAAAACAATACATGAATACTTTTTATGATCTAGAAAATTTCAAAAGTGCACGTCACGCGCCGTCGGCAGGAACAAACACAGTCGTAAACGGGAACAATAAAGCCGCTTTCGAGCTACAAAACATGGCACACACAGAACAAACACGAGCTATCTTCACTCGTATTGAAAGGGCGCGAATCCGTCACGGTGTCTCTCTGTGTGTATCAAAAAGGCTAGTTGAAAAACACCAATACCCCATAACAATAACAAGGGTAATCAAAATAATAAATGGCAGCCCGGGGCGGATCGCTTTTTGTGTCCAATTATTTTTATTGGTGTTCTGTTAATTACATTCTTTGGCGAGAGTCGGACGCGGGCGCGACTTACGCGAGCTTCGTTTTTATACGCCTATTCTGTCATCAATCGAAATCTGTTGGTTTTATCAATACCTTCATGAGCATTGTATTTCACGGACCCCGTAAACTTTTTGTTAGCCAGGGAGTGCACCAAATGCTTTCAAATAACATAAAAGGTTGTTAAATGTGACTATCATACTGATTATTTTGCGGCTAATTTGTGGGACTTATACATAGAATAAATAATATTGCATTCATAGTTTGTATGTTGGTTTTAAAACAAATACCGCGACCCAATTATTTACCAGTGCCACAGTATGTACTCGTTTATTTCGTGCCCTTTTATCAGTTTCGCACACGATATAATAGCATTCGAGTTTATAATCGACCATTATTGTTGCGTTTATTCGGCGCGTCTGCGATTTTTTTGTCTTGCGATTACTGCTTATTGATTGAGCTATTTGGTGAGCCGCTAATGTGCGTTTTAATGACTGCACTCTTACATACATATTACGTGATGATATTCAAACATATGGAGTTGATAGCCTATAATTAAATAGCGTTGATGGGTTTTACTCGGTTTCAAGATTGAGTAAAGAAACTCGATTATTAACAGATTTTGATTGGAATTAAATATTTGTCTTCCCTATACTGATTTTTAGGGATGTGTTTATCGTATTGAAGAAATTGAGCAGTCTAGAGAGGTTTACAGAAAAAGGGAATCTGTGAAACATAAAAAGGTACTTAATAAAAGAAATGTTATATTATCTTACTACGGCATTCTAAACAAAAAGGAATACACAAAAACAGCTTTTCCCATTTTGCTTGAAATTGATACCGAATTTAAATTTTATTTACATATGATAAAATATTAAAATAATTGAATAAAAATTTCTTGACATACACCTTACAATTATTAAACCCTGTAGGATATTTTTAATACGCCATTTATGAGTAAATAAAGGCTTTTAAAGTATGATAGCATAACGAGTATTAGAACACCCTATAAAACACAGGAATAAAATATTTCACCATGTATACTGGTATTACAGGTATTTATACAGCAATAATAATTAGTCGGTGGTCAACTAGTGCACGACATTTGTAACATTTATGGTTTAAATAGGCGCCATGGTGAAATTTATATGCAATTCTTATACTAGCTTCAATTTCCGTAAATAAATGTATTTATTAAACTGTGACATTATTGTAAGTGGTTATTTAAGGAAAATAAAGTTTATACAGATTGTAGCAAAAGATTGGCCTTCGGTAAGCCTAACCTTTTTGTGTATTAGTGCCCAATTTCAGCCACTCATCAATCCCACTCATCAATCAAAATATTTTTTTTTAATAAAGACAACTCCTGACAACGAAGAATAGCTCTTGTATCGCGGGGACTTCTACAAACATACAAACAACAGACACAAAATACAACCAGACCCTCAACTGTCGCTGCCACACTATCATAACTACAATAGTTGCTAAGCTATTTAAGTGAGTGCTGCAAAAATATAACTAACCCGGGATAAAGGCAGCTCCACCACACTGGCTGAGTGCGGGTTGTCTTCGAAACGAATTTGGATACCTTCAAGAACCTTTTTAAAAACTCTCATATCACGATGATTTCCTTCATTATTTGAACATTATTATCATAATAAATATCATTGGACAACTCACACACGGTTATTTGATTCCAAACTAAGCAGAGCTTGTACTATGGTAACCAAATAACTGATAAACATACTTATATAATATACTTCTAAACACATACTTATATAAATAAACATCCAAAATCAGAACCAATACTCGTACTGATCACACTAATTTTGGTCCGGGATGGGATTCGAACCACACGCGCCACTGCGCCAAATGTGCTGTTTAAAATAATCTTTATTTCCAACACAAATAACTTGAACCACACGTTTGTAACTAGGTGGAAAGATCTTTAATTCTTAGAAGCTGTTCGTAGTAGTAATCTAGATCATTCATAACTGTCCACTTTCATATATTCTTAATAGTTCTTGACACTAGTCAGTTAGAAAACATGTCTGTCAATGCAACAATGTTTCTGTTAATTTTGTAAATGTATGCTAATCTTAGCTCGCAGTGTCCGGAGGCAGTAATTGTAGAGATCCTGTGTGGAGTCATTAGTACTGCTATTACTGTTATTATTGTTTATCTGCTATCTTGCTACTCATGGTGTTTGTATATAGTAGTGGTTTGTAAGCTTATAGTGTCGTTGTTGATTCAGTTGCCGTATTAGGAAAGTGCAGGATTTCAGGGCGATTGGATTATACGGATGGATTATAAAAATCATTATCCGGTAAAAGTACGAATAAAAATTAAATAATCTAGTATTCTTTAGACCCTAAGACTATCTTAAAATTTTAGGTCAGGAATAATAATATTGCAATAAATAGGATTCAAACTTAAAACGTCCCGATCCCATATGACTTGTTCGTCTCTATATGGGCCACTAGTTAGTAGGCTCTATGTATCATACTTATTATAAGTGATTGTTCCGAAGAATACTTCAACTGACTGCAAAAAAATCTCGACAAAGACACAATTATTTCCATATAACTATTGATTATTTTTCATCAATTATTATTATTTTATTACAATCTGAATCAATTTTTCAATTAATTATTCGTTTCTTTAACTTAAAGGTGCAGTTACAATCAAAAGATTACTTCTTGATTGTAACTACATAGATACTATTACATGCAATGCGTAACGTTGCCGCCGGAAGCCCCCAATTAAATTGTCTAACATTACTAAGATTTTATTACATTTCTACGCTATTAACAAAAAAAAGCTAAATTAATTGACTATGGACTGGCGCCACGAGTCCTTTGGCTAATAAAACTATAGAAAAAGCAATAGGACAAGAGCTTAAGAACGTCAAAAGTCCTATTCTTGTAATTAAAACTTAATTAATATCAATCAAGTACAGTGAAGTTCTCGTTCCAATTTATGTACGAATTAATCTCATTTCGTTGAATTTGAATTTTTGGTCATACGGATTGTTAAAATTCATCTTTTGAATGAAGCAGTAGGTAGCATAACTGTTTTCGCACATCTGCTTGCATTCAAACTTACTTCCCTGTTTAGTTTTAGTCTATTAACATTCATGGGGCTTCGTTTTTCAAAGTAGTTTACATCCATGCAAAAAAATATTAATATTGGTGCATTTCTTTAATCATAAAAGTATAACATACAAAAAGACAGAAGAAGTAGTTTAGAAATATTAGCATGAGCAAAGGTCTATCGTTCCCAGGCTCTTCTCCAAGCGATGAAAATCAAAGGTTTAATCACATTTGATCGGTCAGTTTACGATCGTTTTCTTACAAAAGTTTATTAGTATGTGGCGCCAATAATTGTTATTATTGTTTTAATATTAACTCGTATGATTGTGTTGTATTTATTAATGGTATTCAGTGATGCATAGCGGTGGTTGTCGAGGTGTGACCGAGGTGTGAGTTGCGAGTATGTTCGTGCATAGACGCCATACGGATTGTTGCGAAGTTATTGTGTTATGAATTTGAATTAAACGTTTTAATACTTGTTCCTACCTACTCTGGTAATTTCGGTCTACTTTAATTTCATTTACGTAACATTTTATCAAAACCAAAGCAATTTTAAAACAAAAACTGAGAAGAGTTAGATGTGATGAGTATATTTTTTGTAATTAACTTAATTCTAAAATGTTTGAAACTCTTCCTTTTGCAGAGCAGATAATGACATATCCTATTAAAACTAATTGTGTAAAATTAAGATTAATACAATTTACGCCCTTAAACAAAACCAATAAGTAGTTTTTTCTACACAAAGCTTTTAAAATTCCTTCTGCGATTAACCGTAACTTGTATCGACTTCACGCATGATTCTACTCAAGGCTGTCGAACATGCATTATTGCATTAAAGTTTCCAGTTCAAGAAATAGTTTTTCTAGTAATTTTAATGAAGTATTCCATTGATAATTACGTGCTGATTAGATAAAAGGTTTTTTGTGTTTGTTACATGGTCGTGACATGACTTCTGTGAACCTTGGGGAAGACACTAACTTATGAATTGTCTATGAATAAAGTCATAAAGTAAGGCTTGTTACACAGTCACACATATTCGTTTCGGCATTAATCGGCCTAGTCGGGCGGCAATGATTTTGGATGGCTTAAAAAATGCGTTTTTGGTGTCCTTCTAAGCTTCGTATTTACTCAGTAATCCATCAAATAATTTCATAGTTGTAAATTACATATTTTCAAATATCTTTCATTTGCAGATTCGACGTTAATAAATGCCATTTCACAGTCTTTTTCAATGACAGCCAGCGATAAAGCTTTATAACACAGAATGCCAATTATTTCAACCCATATTTTTTCAACTATTTTAGGAATCAAACGTATCACCCGTCTGTTCTCAACATATCAAATTAACTCATTATATTAACTAACAAACATTTACGACGGTACCAAGAAACGTAGGGACCAACAAACTGACATCTGTAAACAAATTTGTAACAATTAATGCGGTCATAAACTCCAATCAAGTAGATTGCGTTACAATGAGAACAAAGTCCATTTTATTACCTAATTATCATGATTTGTTTCCTCTAATGAGTGCTCTATGTTTCATCCAACTATTAGAAATAAACCAGCCTGTATATCAATTCGAAAATCATACGCCAAACAAATTTGAACCTTATTACTTAAACAATAAGGTGCTTGGGTTTAAATTTCGTGTGTAAAATACAGGGTGGTAACAGTTTTATGTTATTACAGTCCCCTAATTGGAACGGATGCTTTGTTCCAAATGTCATATTTAATGTTTTACTAATTGTTATTATCGTGTAATAAAAATATAATGGCTTATGTTGAATGCAGACAAGGGTTTATTTAGATTACGATATCTGTACCTGGCTTTATATGACTACGTTATATGAACTGACGATTTCTGTAGTTCTTTTTTAGTAGAATTATATAGTGAAATACGATGCATTTTTTATTGAAACTTAAACATTTGTGTAGTTGATAATCGTTAAAAGTACAAGCTTTTGTTTAATGAAACTTCTGGGTATTTATAGCGAAGGTACATTGAGTTGTATGACAACAATAAATTATGTACTACACGAACTGTAGTTAGTTACTTTGTGTAAATTAGCCCCATGGGAACAAAGGGACAAGTTAGGGGTAGGTATTTTTGTATATTTGTACATAATATATAACTTTACAAACATACATTTTAATCATATTTACAGAGTTTCCAGAATAGAATTTTTAAATTACTAACCGTATAAATTAATAACCGTCCTACAGCTGGGCAAAGGTCTTCTCTCGGAGTGAAGGGGCCTTGTAAAGTAAAGGTTAGACCCTGAGTCTACCACGGTGACCAAGAGCGGGTTAGGGGTCATTGGGGACCTAGTTTCAAGAACTTTAATGATCTAATATGTGCAAGGTTTCAAAACAATTTTTAGTCAACGTTTGAACAAGCGACAATAATTATTAGCAATACACACATCATTTGAAAGTCATTTGTGTGTTACTTTTGGTAAAAACCCTCGACCACTTGTGTGTGATGCAAATCTTCAAATTGGACTACACGAATATTACTATTTTTTCAACCACACTTGGTGCAAATCTCAATGATATCGACCACCATAACTATGTCGTCATCACATGGGTACATATCACAAAAGTTACAACCTCCTCAACTTCCATTCTCCTTTCCAAACAGTAATTATAACAAAATCGGGAGCTATACGTTGACAACGGACAAAGCCGCGGGTTTCGTTAGTGCAGAGAGGGCGGGCCGCCCAAGCAACGCCCATACCGCCCACGCCCGCCGGCTATCACTTGTAATGTTCAGGTACTGTCGGTGACAATCACCGTAGCAGCGTTATAATAAAGATTAGAGTTTGATTTCCCTAGTCATTGCATTAGCTCTGAGTTGAACCATTTAGGTATACAATTGGCTGAGGTTAGAAGTACCTATCCCTTGGATAAATATACCTAATCATCAGCATCACTGTGCCCAATACTACCCTTTACTGATTATAACTCTTCGACTATGCCACCCTTCCTGAACCTGTACCCATCTCATCCAGACGTGTCTTTCTTACTTCTTAATAATATATTGTCTATTCTGCGCACCGTCGAAGTTTATTTTGAACGGCAGAACTCACTTCGTTTTTCGTCATTTTTCATTTCATTTAACGACGACATATTCATGACGTTTATGCGAAAAAATATAGATGAAAATCACTTGTGTCCCCGAGTGTCCCTCGAAGGTGCTATAGCAATAAGTTAGTCGAGGTCTGATTGCGTCGAGCGTCGGCCTAATGAGAGCCTTATTAAATAATTATTAATCGTCGACAGCCCGCTGCGCGCCCGATTGCAATATACACTATTGAAATATCATTTAAAATTGTGCTCATAGATACAGAGAAGTGAAGCGAGATTTCTTCACGAATGATCAAGGAAAATTTATAAAAAGTTCCTTGTATAACGCCCTATACAATTATGTAAAAGAATGGAGTTTCACTTTGAAATGCTTTATTGCTTAAAAGTGTTTTATTCGCTCTTCATAAAGTATTTTATGATATGTTTATTGCATATTACTAGCTGTTATTAACGCTTTTCGCAGACCTTTAAATATTTATAAAATATTTCGTTTTAATAATAGTCTAGCCGTCATATTTATATTTTATTACCTATCTATAAATTAAACGCGGTGGCAAGGAGTATAGCGAATTGCAAGTAGATTGTCTCTGCACCTTAAAGAGAATTTGTTACCAGTTGAATTCAATATTAAACTGTGTTTTATTAAATTATTAATTTATTTATAGGCGCCCTGAATGTTTTATTTCCACCTGTTATGCATCTTCATGATTCGTAGTCATGCAATATTGTAAAGTTTCCAATTAATACTTAATTCATATTGTTATTAATATGTATATATATCCATGGTATCGTATTTCTTTCGCAATTTATTACGTAATACATCACGAACAACCTTAATTAATATTTTTTCATTAGTCTTCTTCGAAACAAACATAGAACCAAGACTAAAAGTCAATTAATCCACGGACCGAGCGCGTAAAATTAATTCATTACTTACAAATCATTTTGAAACAAATATAATAACTCTTGAAAAATTGTGTGTTTGTACATAATATATCTTGAGGCGAAGCCGCGTGACTAAGTTATAGTGGGCTCAGTCCGCCGCCATTGCCGTATTGAAATTTAAGCACAATATATTACGTTTGTTTGTTAAGTTAATTGTTAAATGGAGAGGCTCGTTATATTCTCGCGCATATTTTATTTGATATCGGCGCAGCTCGATCGTTTATCACTTGATTGTAAAAGATGCATCCGCTTTTGGTTTCTTTGAAAACTCGATTCCCCCTCGGGCGCGTTGCTCAATAATTCTGTTAATTTTCATTAAAATCATCAGAATATCTTACGTTTTTCTCTGACTCCAATTTATGGAACTAATATTTTTAATTTCTCACAAATCAAAACTCGTAAGCGATAACCCGAAGGCGCTTAGACCGTCCGGTACCAAATTAAATAACGAACGAAATTAGTCGTTATTTACGATATTAAAACTATGGCGCCTTATTTTAAACAAATACCGGTCGGCTATTTTAGCCGGCTCTCATGGGCCATACATCGCGTTCTACAAAGCATTAATGCCTGTTAAGACCTACTTATGTGAGATATTTACTGCCAACTGAACCCAAAGAGTCGGAGGATGTAATTTTGGCTCGTAACGCGTGCGTTCGCGTCGAATTCCTGAACTTTTTGTTTAAAGAATGTAACGCTAACGCGCGTGTTATCGAGTCTTTTTATATTCATAAGGCGAGTCGTCGGCTTTAAGCTCTAAAGAGTCATAATTAAAAGCAATAACGCGAGATGATTGGTTGGTATTAGGTACAAAACGCGATTAAAGTTTACGATAACAATTATTAGGGAATTTCATTAGGAATGCAAATACGGTCAGGCTTGAGCCCAGATTGGTCTGTTGTGTAATTGCCGACTTTATAATTAGTAAACTGTTTATAAAGGCTTTATCAGGTACCTGGGCGTTGGCTTTTAAGATGGGATACTTAACTAATTTGACACGCGAGTTTTTGACGTCAGTTGGGGTAAGTATTTATATAACATTTTGGAATATTATTCTGAGCAATATTCAGTGTTGTCATTGTGACTCCAGATTATCAATAAGAGCTATGTGATAGAACTTTTTTACTACGAAAAAAGTTATATAAACAGAGAACTAACATTTGTTTGTTTGTAATCAGTGGATAACTTCATTAAAGCCAGCTTTACTTTAATAATATCTTTTTTCTTTCTTTTTAAAAAAGACAACTCCCGCACTAAGAATTGCTCTTGTGTCGCGGGGACTTTTACAAACATACAAACAACGGACACAAAGCACAACCAGACCCGAAACAATTATTTGTGGATCGCACAAATAATTGCTCCGTGTGGGAATCGAACCCACGACCTCCCGTTGCAGTGGTATCGGCGTGGCGACCTAAACCACTGCGCCACGGAGGCAGTCAAAAAAAATATAACTATATTTACTAAATAACTTGCGGCTCTATTACAATATTAGCAGATAATTTAGAACTTATACCTATATAGCTTAAAACTCTATTAATAACCACAAAGCCATTATTTATAAATTAATTTCATTCGGAAACGTAGATAGTTTGAAATATGACTTAAATAAATATCATAAATCAAGTCTCTTTGACATTAACTTGAACTAGTTAACAATAATATAATTTAGAAGTTCTAAATAAGGTAAATTCAAAATAAGCTTTAAGGGCAGGTATTTATTATTTTATTTGGAATGAAATTTTAAAATATTCAGACCCGTTATAATATTATCTGAAAACAGTTGTTGTGTATTTTTAGTCTTCATTTCATGTTTGCTACATAATCAGTATAATTGTCACACTGCTCGTGTATTTATTCATATGAATTTGTTCAATGAAATCAAAGTACACTAAGTAACGCAAAAATAATGGATTTTATAGAATGTTTATTATCATCGCATAACCAAACAAACAAAATTTTTCATCACACAAACGAACACCCAAACGAAGAATGTTTCTTCAATAAATAACAAAACGTAGGACTTCCTAATCACATAAAGCATTAACAAACAGTATCGAGACCCTCGGGCCGGAGGGCACAAACGAATTTAATTATTTTCGAGACTCAGTCCCGAACATTTGCATAAAACAACTATAAGTTATCTATACAAGAAATTAACCTCGTGGCTCAACTCAATTAGGCTAAACCAAAACGCATACTAAAAGGGTTTAATAAGCTCCAGCCTGTTTTTAGGGTTCCGTGGGATGAGGGCGCAAATAATTTTAGGAATAATAGATCTGTTCGGGAGGATGAAAATTTTTAAATGTGTGTGTTTGTAAATGTGCACTTTCCAAAAATTAAAATGGCAATAATCAACTTTTTTTGAGGTAAAATAACGATTCAACATCAAATTACATGAACAACACATTCTGGGTACGGGTGAGGTAATGATTTTATCATACACACATTGCTTCCATCTATCTATCTTTATTTCTCAAATACATCCGAATTGAGCACTTATGCTTATGATCAATTTGGTTGGTAATAGCTTGGCAACTATAATTATTATATTTCCTAGTAACTTTTTACTTACATTCTATTAAATAGAAGCCTAAATACATAACAAATTGAAACCCCATAGCCCTAAGTTCGGCTCACTCTTGAGTGTAATTTTTTTTCATGTCAATTTAAGTTTTTGAACGTTAAGCTCATAAGTCAAGCAATCAATTAGACAGTGTATCAGTCATACGTTGCGTTTCGTGACAGACAGGGTAGAGCTTAAGTCTTATTGCAAGCGGATAGCGAGGAGAGATCGCTTGAGAATATTAAGCAAGCGGAACAGAATAGTCTAATTATTATTGGAAGGACTTTTACCTACACAGTTAAGTTGTAGAACCTTAAAATTTCATCAGTCTACAGGCAGGAAACAAAGGTGAAATCTATATACCATCACGGCCACTCTATTTCTTTGTAAATAGCCGACGTAGCTCGAAGTGCCTGCTTGCGAGACTTTAGAGTGCAGTAGTATTTGTAGTAGAGTTGGCCCAGCTCTTTTAAAAGCTTAGAGCTATATTTCTATCTATATTTGAAGTCAAAATATTAATTTCTGAATGAGTTAAACTACTATGTTACTTAACATTATAACGCTCTCAATCGCACCTACGTTTACAAATGATACCGAGTGATGTGTTTAAATGGCCCCGACTTTAAATTAATGGTTTGAAGAATGATATTTATTAATATTTAATTTTGCCCGTGACTGCTTATTGAAAACAGCCTGTATGTACAACAGCCACGACATCTATCACTTGCATGCGAAATCTTAAACGTCATTAGTGTCAAAATGAAAGGTGGAATATTGATTTAGAAAACTTTCTCAATGAGTTAAACAAATAATGCTCGAGGTCACATTCGAGCGGTATTTTAAAAGGTCTATAAGTTATTATAATACATAATTTATTATGAATGGATGTGAAGAAACAGGTATCTAAAGATGGCTTTGTTTAATTATGTTTATTAATAGAATCGGGAAAAACGCTGTTAGAAAGATGCCTAAGATTTCTTAATTAGTTCCTACGCACCTTCACCCGTAGAAAGCCTAGTGTCTTTTCAAATCAATTCAAAACAATTAAGTATCATCATTTTCTTTCAAAACTCTTTCAAATAATTACTTACATAATAAGGCGGATTCATAAACTAAGAAGAGAGCGATGTGATTTGAGCAAATAAGTTTGGTCTTGATAGGCAGAAGTTATTGATAAACATAAAATGAAGCAGGTAGGTAGGTAGGGATTACTATTTTACGTGACTGTGAGTACACTATATATGCTTAGGTGTCTTCAGAATATTGTAAAAAATGTTCTCTTTCGGTCCTCAAACACCTTCCATCGATTCCGACTAACTCAGATCCGAAATGAACGCACAAGTTTATGAGTTAACAAATGTAAGCAAAACATGGTCTGTAAGCGAAGGTAATTGGATCGCCCGAGGCTCGTTATTTATGCCTGCTATACATCAGCCGAGAAAACAAACACACAGACAGACCCGAGTCACTAAGTTAAAGGGCCCAGGATGACTTATTCCATTGTTTATGTGGACTAAGTATGTGGATTAATGGGAATGAGCGTTTTGGTGGCGGATAATTAAAAAAAATGATAGGTAATGGTGTTGTGTATTGTCTATTGCTCCATTCTATATGTAGGCAGTGGGTAGGTAGATCAAATATTTTGTTGATTTGCGAAAAGCAACCTAATGCTATAAAGCAGCCAGCAGTTTAACTGCACTATGGGTGAGTTTATGTCTAATGCTAGGCATACAAAGTTCTTACTGATAAATAGAACAGCACAAGCTTAATTCAAGTACTTAGGTATTTATCTAGACTGGGCCCTTATCAACAGACGACATTGATGATTGGAGCATAAAGCAATATGCGCTTGTAACCTACAGAGATTTCCGAATCATGTTCGACAAAGTTCATTGAAAGTATTATCAACACCATTCAGAACTCGTGTTTGATATAGAATAAAGATTGACTTTAGTGAAAACCATCCGTGTCCCAATTAATACTTATAAAGATTGTATATCAGATATTAAAGTAAATAATAACAAAAGACAATAATACTACAATCTATGTTACCGATGAAACATTTTACTCTAGTTCAATCCGGAGCCCGGAGGTGTCGCTCACCGGCGCGGCGCAGGAGTGGGCGCGGCGTCACGCAGTGCGACACGCCGCGCGCATGCGCCTCGCACACCAACACTTTACACATTTACATACTACAGTTTTATTATCACCGAGCTTCCTTGTTCCAAGCTGTAGTCGTAAACTTACACAACATGTGCAATGTTCCGCGTTTTGAGCGAACTAAGTGAATCATGGGCTATTTTTGTTCCAAGCAATTATTGAAAGATGACAGGATAATTCCTTGTTAAACGAAATTTAAGTGACTTAATTTGGAGCAAATCGTCAAAGGATATTCAAGTAAAACTAATTAATCCTTTATGTGATTGAACAAGAGATATGAGACATAACCGTTGTCGGACTCATTACTGAATATTAACTTGATCTAGTACATACCTCACTCCCATCACCCGTTAAACATCTATCCCAGATGCTTAGTATTATCAGAAACTCAACATTATCATACTTCATAGTCTCTCGAAGCTCTGTGTGTAAAGGTGTTAATATCTAGTACACAATGATTATAAATCGCGCACTCAAGCCAAACAACTCAGCTAATTTGAATGCAATGTAAAATGAATTTGTCTATTATAAGATGGGTTCAATTTGAATAACATACCAGTTAATATAATATTAATTCAATTGTCAGATACAGCGGCCCACGTATGGTAATGGTGACGGCGGGAGATGGCGCGTGTGCCGACACGCTGCGCTTGCGCACAAATGAACTGCCTTACCTAACTACGCGGTGAATGTGACCAAAGGATAGAAAAGAGTTAGGACATCTTACCTCTGCTATCTTCCGAAGGATGTCTGACGGTACAAACCAGGACATACTTCTACGTCTCGATTTTTCAGGCTAGGTATGTAGCGTATTATGTTTGCCCTTTTTGAGCATATTATGACTCTACGTTCTGCAATTTATTTAACACTACCATAATATACTATTATGTCATCATTATTATCATTCATATTATTTACAAGACTAAAAGATTCACAATTAATGAATCTTTTTATAGTTACATAAAATCACGCCTTTTCCCATAGGGGTCGGCAGAGACCAAGAGTTTATGGCCGCAGCTAGGAACTATGCAGTTCATACAGATTATGATAACTTCTTTCGAAAACCGCGTACCTAATGTGATCGCAGCAATGGAATGCTAAAAGTTGCAGTCCAGCAAAGTTTTCTAATATCTTTAAAATCGTTTCATACAAACTCATGGTACTCCTACAAAGGTCTATCGTCGTAATGTGACAATGCCTATCCCCATGTCCTTATATCTGCAAATCTATCCACTGAATAAACAATCGTGTGCACTGTACCCACTTTATTCGCGAGTACGCACATTATTTTATGAATTTTGTAGTATTGTAAAATATTTTGATGCCAGCGATGTGGGTAGAACCTCGTTTTATTATCATTATTTTATTAAAATGTTTTTGTACAGGAATATTGTTATATTGAGAATGCTTGTGTAGAAATATGTCTGATGGTGGTTGTCTTATTTATTTTTGTATGTGTATATTTTCGAGTGGCAGGGGACTCCCTGTCTTTTCGCTGCATTTCTTATGCCCAGTTTCTGAGGCATGTTTAGCGGAAGTTTATCTATCCAATCTGTCATGTTTATATGAGCTTAAACGCTATTGAATAGATCAACTACCGCTAAATGTACCTCAGAAACCGGGGGTTAGTCATAAGTGAATGCACTGAACAGGTACTTAATCGATAGATACTCAACTAGAAATATGCCTTTAAAACTAAACTAATTTGTTTGATAAAGATTTGATGTGCAATCCCAATTTCTTGCTCAAGTGGCAGAATAGAATCGTGAAAGGTTAGTCTAGATATTTCTGCAGCCCTTCCTTTCACTTTCAAATCTGACAGGTCCGCGCATTTCTGTGCCCTTCCTATTTTGTTGCATAAATCTAGATTAACTTTCATAACTGAGTGGAATGACTAAATAAATACCTAAGTTTAAAGATCGTTGTTAACTTTCCCAATAAGTAAATAACCGAGCCTGTGTTTATTCATTTCAAGTTAAAGTTAACTAACATAGTAAATACTTACGTATTCACCTATTTGTATCGGTATCGTTATAAACAGCTTACCTATTTACCAAAAAATAACTACCTACTACTACCTACCAAGGCTAATTTAACTAGGTGCCGTCTTTTAATGTGTTCCATTAAATACTTTAATAGAGGTTTCCACCCTCCTACACGAAGCAACGATATTTAGCAATTTTCCGCTCGATTTACCCCCAAAATGTGTTCACCCCATTATGAAAACACAACGTCATGGCGGGAACAAAGACAATTAAAAAAAGCGGAACAGTGCGTTCTCTATTCCTCATTGTGTGCGTCTAATTAATTAGTTGTAAACAAGAACGATGATTTTACTAAATGTAAATAGTAGAAAGCGGTAGACGCCGTAAAATTAACAATGTCTGTTGATTTTCTGTTTATTTTTTGTAAAAGTGAATGAATTGATAGGCGTCGGTGGCGACAAAGCGATGTTTCCTTTCTTTTGTTGTTTGAATGAATTTAATCGGACTTCGTAGTGTATTTATAGACAATTTTATGCGGCTGTGGATAACCGTGCTATCGGTGGATTATACAATTTGTTAACTGCTTATTACACTTTTTAAAGTGATATATCATAACTTACTAGTATTGACCTAATCGTCTTGATAAAATATATTTGATCCGAATTGAAATTGTCGCAAAATTATGTCAACGAAAAATCGCTTGGCTGACTGTCTTATCCGATATCACCGATTCATTACATTGTTATCGGCGCATAGCTGTTCCTTACAGGCGATACAGTACTTACATTGAATATCATATCATTTTAAACACATTAATACATTTCAATATTACAAAACTACATAGAATGATGGCGCCGTGTAGTGTGCAGGCGTGGCCTCAACTTGCTAGTCAGCGTCTACCGATTACACGTGCCCCGCCCTCTAGCGGCCGCCGCCCGTAATCACCGCCGTTACTTGCACCTTTTTAATATAAACCTTTTTGTGGTAATTGTTTGCAGATTCACCGTGGCTTTGGATTGTTTTAAATTATAATTAATTGAACATATGGCGTCATGGACTCATTATTGGGTAGTGTTATTAAATATTACTAAAATTAGTTAGAAGTATTAGTTTCATATTCACCAATTAATTTTTTTTTTTCACCGATACCACTTACCACTGACAGATCTTTGCAATCAATTTTAGTTGCAACGATACAAAGTACATGTCCAAAATTCCTGGTCACGTCTGAGTCTACCTATAACCAACAAACTTCTAACTGAACATGAGATAGTTCCTCTATTGAATTTCAATGACTTCGGTGCTATAACAACAATACAGTTTTGTAACTTAGCACTCGAGCAGATGTATGACCATTGACAATAAACTAAAATAACTCTACGTTTAATATATGATAACATATTGCAAAACGTTGTTTGCATGTTATTGATGTTATGCTACATACCGTGTACACTTCATAACACTGAATGTATGTTCTTACCAAAAAGACGGGGAATTAAGAGTCAAATAAAAATATAATTTCGAAAATGTATATACTTTTATTTTATCTACATATAAACATGTGTGTATGATACGATATTACTACATCAAAGGTACTTATACTAGGAGACCAGTGCATTACAAAACATTAATTTACAATCAAAATAATATCCTTCACCATAGTCTTTGGCACATTATCTTTGAAAAGGACAAAGACTCGACTTCAACTTTCAGTTCTTTAATATACTTAATATTACTTTATACAATATGTTTTATACATAGGCGGTTAATTTAACTACGACTATCTAAGGTTACTAGGTAATGTTTTCACTAATTGACTTGAGTCTACAGTTATTGAATTTTTAAGGTAACTTTGAACTAAATTATTAAAAAGTTTACTGATGCGTTCGAACTATCTGAGAATAATCTGTCAATTAAAACAAAAGAACTTTGTGCCGGCTGAAAGTACTAAAAGTGTTATAACTACTATTTTAATTATCGATTTGTAGATAATATGATATAACGGTTTTTTAAAACAAATCTTAATTTCATTGACACATAAACAGAGTTTAGATACTATCGTTACCGATATTCTTTAAACGGTTGTAAAAATGCTTAAGGTGTCTAAAGTTCCGAACAAACAAAAATGTCTAAATAAAACCTCTCTGCTATTGGAGCTATGCAGAAATAGAGCGCAACGTTCAGATTGCTCATCAATAAGACTAAGAATGTTGTAATACAAAAATACATTTCCTATATTGACTACAAATCCATTTACCATCGAACATATTTTCTAAGAATCAATCGCCAATGTATAAAACGCTCTAAACAACACAAGTTGTTATAATAATTACAAAATGTGTATTATATAATTTCAAAATCTGTGGTAACGTAACTCTAAGAGCAAAATATAACAGCTATTTCACACAAAATATAGTTGGCAGTTTATAAACACAACTTATAGACCATTTAAAGAAATAAAGAAAGGCTCAGACAAAAAAATATATCGCATAGAGTAAAATATATACTAATATTGGCAAACACTCCCTTTGCCTTATAATTTTCACATTATTAAAACTACATAACTAAAGAGAATAATGTCATGTGACGAAATATAAAGCAAGTCTGAGCCTTAATAAAATCAACATAAAGTAAAAATTATACGTATTGTTTTGATATAATCGTGATAAAATTAGAAGAGTGACAATAATCACGAGAGCACAATAAGCCTATGATCTTTAATACACGAACACTTTTGGTACAACCCATTTACTTACTATTTATGAAACTAGCGCTAGCTGGTCACAAAGACGGCAAAAAATGATGTAAGAACTAGTATTGAAGTTTTTTAATTAATAATAAGTACTATTAATTAAAAAACTGTCATGAAAATACGTACATACGTACGTGACTTTTAGAACTGCTAGCAGCTGATCATTTGATAGCTCTATGTAAATTAATGTCTATACCAAAAGTATTCGAGTAGATAGGATCAAAGCGCACCTAAACATTAATAATAAAATATACCTTTCAAATTCCGATAATTACGAAAAAGTTACTAAACACAACACTAATAACTCGCAATTTTACATTATAATAATAAAATATTAATTATAATACAGAGCAGTGATAGCCGAGTGGTATAAGTTGACACCTCCCACGCAAGTGGTCGCAGGTTCGAACCCAAGGCAACACACCAATGACTTTTCGAAGTTATGTGTGTATTAGAAATAATTGTCACATGCTCCAACGGTGAAGGAAAACATCGTGAGGAAACCTTGCATGCCTAAAATTTGTTTAATACATTTATTGAGGGCATGCAAAGTCCCCAACCCGCATTTGGCCAGCGTGGTGGACTCAAGGCCTAACCCCTCCCTCATTACGGGAGGAGACCCTTGCCCAGCAGTGGGACAGTAATGGGTTAAATTTATTTTTATTTTTATAATACATTACAATTATAATTGTGACTTATAATAATGAGAAAATTGACTATAATAAGAGTGACGAGAACAAAATTTCTTCTTCAATAAATCTAAATTACATAATACCTATTACAATACATTGAGTATTAAGAATTCCGTATAGATTAGAATTCGGTGGTAAAATAGATATGTGATTAATATTTACAAGAGTTTCTTTGATGAAGATGAATTGATGTCTTTCTTGGAAGATATTTGGGATCTAGTAAAACTATTTGTTCGATGTGTAAACAAGTAAAGTATTTAGGTATATAGATTATATTTCAGTATATAATTCCTAGGGCCAGGTTCAATGGTACCTAATGGATAAGTGTCGGCTAACCAAACCGGCAGATATTGTGACAGCAAATGTATGAATTCATCTGTCAATATTCCGCTAGTTAAGTTAATCGATACTTATTCAAAAGTGTTGAAATTGGCCGCTAGTATTGTAATTATTGAGATGCATGTTGGTTCAAATCTACAGCTATTTTTTTGTAGTAGATATTTAAGATATAATTCGGCGGTATAATAAAGAACATTTCTATTCTCAATCCATTGAACAATAGAATGTAATGAACACGGCAAAGTAGAGTCATTCTGCCGGTTTTGAAAGAAAGAAGGTATGTACAAAACGTACCAAGAAAAGGTGCCGCTGTTGCCATAGCAACGGCGACTGACCACCGATCACAGTAATTTATTGCTGGATAAATATTCAAGTATATTATATATAATTATAACTACTTCATGTTACTAAATGACAATTCACATGTATGACAATTCGCATGACAATTTCCATGTAGAGGGTAAAAAATAGATATTCTGTGTCTTAATTCCATAATGTGTAGTCACTGCACACGAGTATACGTTTTAATCTATTTAGAATGCAAAAATTGTATTATATTAAAATTTCCTACGCAATTCCTAAAACACGAAAGTCGTTCTATCACGATTTATTTATTCTAGAACACAAGAACACTTTCAGACATTTCATACATTTGAAGGGGAACAATTACAGGGATGATGATATTTTTTTTTAATCCGTCTGGTAGCTTGCATAAAAATATTATATCGTATTTCTTCTTTTTGTATTGTCACGACACGGTGCCGCACAAAATATACGACATCGTGACGTCATTAATGTTTTTTGAAGAAAAAAAATACGTGTCTTATATTTTTTTTATTACCCGACTGACGGACTAATTAGATTATCTCTTATGCTGGAAACATCCCTATTTACATTAACATTATATTTGAAAGCACTCAAAGGGAAGATCTTTTTTATTGGGAGTGTGACACTATATTAAAATCTAGCGCCTGTTAAAGACGGGTAGATTGGAGAACTAGGCAACCGCAAAATGTAGAAAATCTAGCTAGCATGTTGACTTGTGAAGCGAAATTTGATCAAATATTGGAAGGAGTTTGGCAACTGATTACACTTCTAATTATGAAGTTTAGGAGTTTCATTTAATGAACAGGTTTTATAAATATACTGATCAAATTTCGCCAAACAGACTACTGTGTCAAATATTTACAAATCGGTGAAATACAACAACATTGGCATTATGATAATGCTTTATGTTCAAAAGATGTCACGGTGTTTTTGAACAAGTATTTTGGCCATGCTATTAATTGAAGACTAAGAGCGTTATATGCGCAACTACTTATTTGTAGAATATTATGATACGAGCACAGCCCTCATTATGGTTCAATAATGGCTAGTAACGTACGACCGTAGTATTTTATTATTTAAAACAGTGATTTTGGGGTAAGAACTAGAAATTCATGTTATTTTACTAAAGTTAACCATTCTCACCTTATGAACGTTTTTGGTGAAATCAAACGACAACATTAGAGCTGATTTTGCGACGACAGATAACTTTATATCAAATCATAATTTTGGCATCTTTGACAGATAAATGTACAATACATAATGGTAATATAATGTACATAATCTGCCAAAAACTGTCAACATTGTTCCTTGAAAAAAGTTATTTCACAATGGAAAATGCAGCCCAGTTAAGAACTATATACAACAGTAAGAATTAACGTTTATATTGCTTTTAGTATGTTTATTTAGTCCCCCGTAGATAGTATTAACAGCTAACACTCATAAGGCCAGTGTGCATCAGTTCTAACAATTCAGACTATGTGACGCCGATTCGCTAAGACACTTTAAAACCTACTTTGGAGGAAGATGAAATGATACAATGGCGAGCAAGATAAGTTCCACGAGCCGCAGTACAAATAGTCATTGACTAATTTTTATAAGCCATTCAAGGACTAAACTCCTGACTGCGCAGGCCCGTAAACTTATATACGTACATGTTGTTTCTTCAGTGATAATATGTTTAATTGTAGTCTGAAGAAACATATTAATTGTAGAGATATAGTCACTGATTTTAACTAACCATTTGCTAGATTTTTCTATTATTGCTTGACTTTCTCTACAATATATTGAAAGATGTGTTTTGAGCTTTCAAATAAACGAACACCTCATCTGTCAGAACAGAATCAAATTGTCCCGTGGCGCCATCTAGTTCTCCCGTTTAAAATTACTTAGATAGAACTAGAATCAGCAGAGTATTGCGTGTGAAACACTTTTTTTATATAGCTGCTGTCAACGGAATAAAGCGATTCCTTGCTAACAGATGTACTCCAATGTTAATAAGACATAATACTGGACATGATGAAGTATATTACTATATGTTTTGCTCGCCAATGTCCATAGAATGAGGCACTTGGAATAAATGACGCCATAACAATTGACTAATAACGCGGCCTAATCAACTTGTGTAAAATGTATCGTAGAAAATTCACTAATAAATTCGTGTTTTGTGCATTTATTTAAAGCACCTTATTGTGATGTTTGCTATTATCTACTACAGTGATTTACAAGATTGTTTAATTGTTCCATTTAGCACTCTTTCTGAGTGTTTTACGACACCAACTGATCAATCAAAGATCGATTGACGAATTACTGTAGTACACGTTATTTACTAACTGATTAACTCCTACCATCAATCAAAGATTGATCGTTTGGTGTTGTAACGAATAGTGCCTTATGAAGGAAACGATTGGCAATAATAACCTCATCATATGAATTATAGCAGACCTCAGATCTAAACTCGATAAAGAATGCGTCTAAGATTTTATGCACTTGAATTCTGCAAGGACAAAAATGAAATTTGTTTTTTTGCCCAACTTTTTACGCATTATTTTAAACACATTCTACATCAAATACTTTAGATCCGCGAGTATAGTTAAAGTATTTCAACAAGAATAGAAAGGCTATTGTAAAGTTTGCACCTTCATTCATTTAGTTCATTCAATTCACTCAGTTTTATTCCTAGTCGTGACATACACGATACAACTTGAAGAGATCTTAAAGTATTTATTGAACTTTAATATACAATGAAGTAACTAGTATTCGTATCACTTATTAACTGATATCGAGATATCGGATTTTATCGATACTGGAACAGGTATTTCCAGGTAGGGGCCGTACTAAGGCTACTCTTCCTGTGACACTGATTCTGTCGCACCATTGTCGCTTTGTAGTTGCACAAACATCGTGTATATACGTATTTAAGTATATATCCGACGTTGTCGTCGCTTAAGGTCAGCCTTATAGACTTATTTTCAGCGTGAGAAAGAGATAACGCTATACAGGCTGTAGATCGTTGTCTTTTTCTTACGCTGTGAATAAGACAGCAGCTTTTCGGTGTTGTGGTACGGCCTGAGTTCCATTAACAGCATAATGGAACTATTGGAAGAATCTACTAACAGTAGATATGAAACTGGTCGACATTTTCAACGCATGTAGGATTTGGCTGAATACAAATTCAGACTATTGAAGACACATTTCAAACAATGAAGTGACTGAAAACTACGTACTATAATCACAAATATCAATGAAAATATTTCAAACACGTAAATTCAAAACTACACTAATTTGTACAATACAGCTATTTACAGGAACCAACTCAGCCAAATCCAACAAACTAACTAATCTAGTCAAAACGTCCGTAGTAGCATCACGTATACAAAACGTCGTAACTTACAGTCCGTGTAGTTGCGTATTGGACACTATTACAGTAGGAGCGCGGACTCGGGCGCTAGTGTCAACTTCGGGCGCTAGGTGGCGGACGCGAGCGCGTGTGCGTGCGGCGCCGCGCGTAGCCCCGCGTGGCGCCGGAGCAGCTCCGTCACCGTGATGGCCACTTGTACCGTGCCCTTGCCTTCTAGCACGTCTGCCGCACAGCAAATTAGTTTCTGAAAGAATATTGTTCCATTAAGAAGATTGCTAGTAGAATTTATTGCTTCCTATTTTAAAAAATATATCCTCGTCCAGTTTGCAGTTCGCATGTAGATAGGGTTCCTCATTATTAAAAATTATCATCATGGGTGTAGAGTACACGCAAATTAATAAAACACAGAAATTGCCAATAAGAAATTTATTTCTTTAAAGTAGTTGAAACATTGTAAGTACATACAAAAAAGTACATTTCAAACAGTTCTCTATAGATAATAATAATAAAATTATGACTAATAGCCAAGTATATTTCAAAAAACCTTCATATATCATATCAAACGAAATCTCATGAAAGTGCATTATATGAAAAATGCGTGTTGTATAAATGCAAATTACATCTAAGATTAATACTGAATTTTAGTAGAAAATATCCAAACGAAATAATCAACCGATCAACTTAAACACTCTTATAATAAATGGAATTAGATGAGACTGGTTTTAATGTGTCCTTTATACTTGGCAAGAATTGTTTGAGCGGAAAAGTAAATGTTAGTAATAATAAAATAAGCATACACTCAACACACAATCAGATTAAATAATCAAATGCTGCCTATAAACCAGTCATAAGTAAGTATTCACAACACAAGAATTAATTGCTCAATACAAGTACACGCTACTACGTATACATACGTGCACGTATACGCAAATCCACATTGAAACCACAGGGATAAGTCAACTAAGACACAACCAATCAGACGCTTCCCCACGCCTTCCTATTGCATACTCATACTATCACAATGTTCTTAGTACGCTAACAAATTATCGAAAGCGTCGGAAGCGACATCTGTGGTCACAAAAACCAAACAAGTCATACTTAGCTACCAAATAAAATATATAGTTATTTTCATTAAAACCAGTCACTATAAACTACATAAATAAGTACCCAAGCACCACAAGCTAATAAATATATGTACGCTATAAGCTTTAAATTATATATTAAACATCTATTTATATCTCTTATTGATAATTAGCATTGTACTCGCGACGTTAAAGCTCAAAAATAAGATTATGTTAAGAAGCGTAGAAAGAAGAGACCACACATATACAAATAAGTTATGACCAGAATAAGTATAAGTTTATAGTTGTTTTTGTTATTTCGTATACAGTTTAACACGACTTCAATCTTTCATCCTAAGTCAATGTCAGTGGCGTGCGTCAGTTTCATGTATATCTACACGATGTTGTATGTGACACTGCATAGATGTTGACGTGTGCGCCATTTTCTTTCTACGTAAAACGCAAACGACCATGCGCGTCATTCAGCATTACAGATCTCAATACAATTAAGTAAAAAAAAATAAACGCTATCTAGTCGTAATAGCTGAAATAGTTAGACTACTTTCTCATAAAATTGTAGGTACTGATAAAATTGTGCGTAAGTATCATGTTATTGGGATTAATAGTGTAAACTGTATACCAAATAACAAGCGTATAGAAGAAAAACTAAAACAGCTGATTACAGTATGTTACAAAATTAGTTAAACAGTGAATTAGTAAGTATTAAATATTGTAAATATGTAACGGAAGCTACAGTCTTTATCAACACATCTTTGGAATGATTACAATATAATATTATAGTTTTCTCCGTATTATAATAATATATATTATATGTATATGTATATTTTGCACTTGTCTTCATAGTAAGTGTATAAATGAATAAAATCATTATACATAAATATATTTTATACTGATCTTATTGGCATCCATTTTGCTGGTTGGCTTCGATAAGGAATATTTTGTAGATTCGTTTTTTTTTCTTCATGTAAAACATTGTCTTTTTTATTATATCTTTCATAAATTGTTACGCAAAAAGCCTCGAAATACTATATATCACTACTTACTACCGAAATCTTCACCTAGCCGATACATCGCGCATTGCATATGTATAGAATTCTGTCTTTTTTAGATAATGTTAAGTAGAAACCGAAATCTGCTTGTTCAATGGCATCCAGTAATCTAATCCTACTGAAACATAAAATAATTTAAACTACATTTCTATTAGCATAGACACTAAACTATCCTAACATCAAAACCAAAATAAAAATTAATAATCTTTAATTTATCAATCTCGACCATCTTCCTACATTTTATCACTATAGGCACTCCGTAAACCGCCCTGTTTTAGTCCAATTCATATTTTCCCTAATCAATTCCTCACGACCAATTCAATTCCATAGCCACACTTTCTAACCAATAACAATAAGTCTGATACCTCATAATAATGTTAAAAACATAATGCAATGCGCGACCATGTATCATTCAACCTAAAAGTTCATTCACACACATAACAAGACGTTAGAACAACTGCAATATACTACCGCTATCTCTCTCTATCACAGGCATATCGCCATCCAGGTTAGTGCTGTCCTTGTCTCACTAAATGTATGAACGTCACAAATCACGATTAGCTCTTGCATTAATAATACAATAACGATATGATGTTTCGATTAAGGCATACAATTCTTATTTAATAAGAAATATTAAACAGCTAAGCTACGAACGTTATCAGTATATCCGTATATTATAAGTTAATACATACTTTATTATTTTATATCATAATACTTCATGCACCAATGTTTTACGAGTTTGAATTATTGTACTTCAATTTTGATAGAACTGGTTGTTGTGTTATTTGAGTATTATCATTAATCGTATGGTTATTTGTCAACCTAGTGCCAAAGTTGTTCAAGCCGCCCGAAGGCTTTTGACATGGCTTTTCAAGTGAGAGTGATTTATGTTTATCTTAAAATACTTCGTGGAATACTCCTTTCTAATGAAATAAGACGTTACTAGTACTAGTAAGAGAGATCAATTGAGATATTTCTTATCTCATCTCTCTCATTCATCAAATCCTTTTGATTAAAACCTTAGCTTTCAAGTAACACAACCAACCAGTATTATTAAAAAGGCAAATTGCCACTTTATAAATCTGAAATTCCTTTATTTGTCAGAAACAGTACGAACAAACGAAATGGCAGCATATTAAATTCAAAGAACAGTTTAAATTCAACTTTAAAACCTTTTACACGGGATTAAAATTGGTATAGCGCCTAGTAATCACAGAAATAGTAAAGCAATAGAGCTTTGAATTCCGGTCAAACCAATATCAGTTTTATGTTAAAGATAATAAAGTTGAATTTCGTTTGTAGTTTTGAAGTACTAATTAGCTTACGGCCGAATATGGTTGCCGATAGCGTTGTTGAAAGTTGAGAGGACATTTTCTAACTATTAAGTACCATGCGGCTTGGTAATTTTAACGCGTATCGTAGCGATAGAAATACTTTCAAAAACATAATTATGTACAAACATAATATCACGCCTTTTCCCACAGGGGTAGGCAGACCAAAGAACGTCATTTGATACGATGTTTTACTTTCCTAGCCTCATTCACATCCATACATCTTTTCATACAGGACTGCCGGTTACGAGTACTTCGCATCTAAACTTTTATCAAGACATCGCCAATGTGATCTGTGTATGTCTTTCGAATATTAAAATTGAATGATATTCTTTCAGCCTTAACTACCATTTCGTTAGTCCTACTGATTCTTCTACCTTTAGTTATAAACTTTGTTAGTGTTTAGTCAATGTTTATAAGTAAAGTGTCCTATCTATTCTATGTGTATATTATATTGTTATCGTTTGGTGCAAAAAGACTACCTAACCGTGTGGTTACTACGCTTTACGATTGCATTAAACTTGCATTGCTCGAACGTATTGAACGTAAATACAAGAGAAATAATCTTAGACTAAGTTATACTTAATAGCGAATCACTCAACACAACAAAACTCTTGAGATCTCTGGAATAAATGGTTTTGTAGACTGTAGGCATTGAGACTACATAATTCAGTTTCCCTTATACATAAAATTTTATATTTCTAGGTATATCAATATACCTGTTTCCTTTGTTAGGGTTCCGTACCCAAGTGGTAAAAACGGGACCCTATTATTGAGGAGTCTTTGCTGTCCGTCTGTCTGTCACCAGGCTGTTATCTCATAAACCTTGATAGTTCGACAGTTGAAAGTTTATTATACTACCAAGGTATGTACAGGCATGACAATTATGTTACTGTAATAATATAATATGTGTCTCATTTCTTTGTGCGGTTTCCTATACTAAGTTTAGAAACATACTTGATAGTAATAATATTGTATTAAGGCCATCGACCTGCTATTGCATACGCAATAGATATAAAAGTATGCCGACAATTTTTCCTCATAATATAGGTGAAACTATGCAACTCTTTGTTTGCGTATAATCACTGGGTTTATCCTGTTATAATGACTAGTATTTTTACCTACTGGATTTTACGTTAAGTTCAACAACTACAGTCTACAAAACTCGTTACAAAAATCAAACAAACACGCAAAAATAGCCGACAATAGCAACCAATACAACACACTAAAACAATTGGCAAATAATGTAAATAGTAATAAAAAACCTAATTAAAATTTAAATGCCTCCAATCGGAATGAAATTAACAAGTGGAATTATATACCAATTAAAATCACTAAAACTAATAATATAACAAACAAATTCTGTGCAACCACATTGTCTTTATAAAACAAGAAATAATAATATAAATTCAAGTTGAATAAATTCCTTCTAAATACGGTCCAATTTCTATCAGACTTCAGGGTTTAGAACAATGTAAAAAAACTAGCCTCAAAATTCGATTTCAGACCACGATCACAGTCACACTGTGTTAAAAGGCAATAGAGGTTAACTATAGAGTAGACAAACCTTAATAAAGACCTCTGCACACCTCAAGACCTTTCGATAGAAAGAGCAAACCTAGCACAGGTTAATGTATATTAAGATATTTTCATATATTAGATCTTCTGTGTATGTTGTGACTGAATTCGAGACAATATAACCTGTGCTAGGCCTGCCGGTCCCCGTAATGTGGCAACTAAAAACTATAGTGCAATGACTTTAAATCGGTGTGTATTATTTTTAAGACAATTAAAGATGGAAGTTAATCAAAGAGGTCCATTTCACGTGTCATTACATCAAGTACACTAGCAAGTCTACAAAGGGTACATTATTAGCAATATAGTAGACACAAAGAATGTGCCCAGACACAGGCAAGTATAAAAAACTCTGTTCTCGTTCTCCTTAGTGGCAGTCTCGGTTATCACACTGTTCAAGTTATTCTGTATGTCGAGATTCATTTTATTTCTATCATATCTCTCCGCGTCGACCTCCTCCCGTCTCATCTCTAGAGGAAAGTCAACTTCATCGGTGTCGTATATTTCGAAATTGTCACTCTTCAGTATATGATCTTCCTTGCAGAAGGGCGTCACGAATTGAACTCTATTCGTCTGGTAATACGGTCCCCTGTTCCTCAGCTCGCCGCTCCCGTACACCGGAGAGTAGGGTGCACTCTGACCGTCAGTGTTATTGTTTTCACAGTTCAGTTGGTACTCCTCGGATTCGTCGATCGTGTAGTGTTGATTGTGTTCAGAGAAAGTGTTGAAGTTGCTGATGAAGCGGTCCTCGGAGTATCTTCTCAGCTGCCTTTGGTAATAATTGACCTCCAGGGAGGATTCGGGGTCATCGTTCTCGTAATAGTCAGACGCGAACAGTTCCGTGTCGCTAGTGGTGTCGGGGGGGTCGTGTGTGTCAGTGCGAGCGGGCCCGCGGGGCGTGGCGTGTGTGAGCAGGGCGCCGAGGGTCCGGAGCAGGGGCCCGGCGCCGCGCGGGCCTCCGCCCAGTATGTCTCCGGGCGAGCAGAGGTCGTCCTGCAACACACGCCACCCGTCTCTTAGTCAACATTACATTCTTTTGCTCGCGAAAGGATTTCATACGAGACCCTGCGACACACGGAACGAACGCGCGATATTCGATATTTCAGTGGTATCACATTAACGTTTCATAGTGCACCGTCGATATCACTATCACTTCATAAAAAAACGCCACTGGGTATAAAAGATAATAATATTTTGCAAGTATTTTAGGACGAGGGAACGCAGAATAAACAATTACAAAATTAAGATCAATCAAAACATAAACGTAAACTATTACTAGATTTAATAACAAACATGAAACTCACCTCTTCGACTCCAATTTTTCGACACGCTTCTAAGAAATTGTCCACGTTTCTTCTACACCTCGCCATAGTCAGCTTGGGCTGGAATCAATTTACATACATTAGACATACACAACTTTCGCTTTAACACTATATAACGTTACAGTTTATCTCTCGAACATTGTTAGTTACAACTTCTAACTAACTACAGCAATTACTAGATTATAATAATATTGTTGTATGTATACCTGTGCGGGCGAAGGCACGTGCACGGAGGCGACGGAGCGCGGGCGCACGTGGTTGGCGAGGTGGCACAGCACCACCCCGTCACACAGCACCGGCGCCAACTGCTCCGGCAGAGACATCTTCAGTCGGGACTCGATTATCTGACAACATATAACATCAGTTATTGTGAAAGATCGCGTACCTTATAATAACACATATCTTATAACGGAAATACTTGGGATACTTTACAGCAATTCGTAGCTAAATTCAGAGATGATTCGAATGTGTATTTATTATTGTAATGCAACCGTTTTCTAAATAAGTATTAACAATCTTACCGTCCTCAACTGCTGCAGCAAATCCAGCTCTTCCTTCTGTTTATCGAACTCTCTCTTCATAGTAAAGCTTAGTTTATCCGGCGGCGAGTCTTTATTCCACGCCATCTTGCCCGGGGGCTTCGGCGCCGCACCTTTCAAGTACGACACACTAGTCGTTAGCAGCTTAGCATTATCCCCGTTCACTTGCCGAGGTATACTCGACTTTCCTAAACTGTTATACCCTATTGTATTTGTCGGTGATTTATTAGGTGACGTAGGTTTTATATACGCGTCCGTTTGCCCGTTGACGCGCCCGTTATAGTCTACGTTCCCGTTAACAGTCGAGTATATCTTGTTCACGTTCCTAGATGGCACTACTTTTTGTACGGGCCTTTTGTTCTCCTCCTGTTTCTCTGTGATTCCGTTGCCGTTTTGATTCGTTTGGTTCTGGAACCTTCTAGGGGTTGAGTGTAGGAGGGGGGAGTTTGGCACTGTGGAAGTATTGGGTGATGAGGTATTGAGTGTAGTGTTGGAAGATGCTGTTTTATAAAGACTAGGGGATACGTTACTGTAGCCGTTGACTGGGGAATGGCTTGTCTTTTGGTGGATAGGACTCTGGTTTTGGGAGTGCGGGGAGGAGTCCAGCTCGGGGGAGGCTTGTTCGGTGCGGGGGCGGTAGATGTCTTGTTGACGCTGCTGTCTTAATGCTTCTTTGTATTGTCTGGAATGTTTCAAAAAGTATGATTAATCTTCAGTATATAAAGTTTGTTAATAGCACATAGTGTTTTATTTACAAAATTAATCTGTTTTTACACAAGTAATATGTTACATCGTTAATGTCACAATAACGGTTAAAACAGAACATTAAAGTTAACTCAAACACTAATTACTTTACACCCTTTCTATTTAGAACACCTTACTTAGGCAGCGGTTTTACTGTTAGGGGACAGCGATTTTACATTTTGACAATGTTACTGCATTAAAAGTTAATTCTATTAGATTCAATGTAGCCAAAATTACGTATCCAGCCATGTAGCTTCGGGTAGTATAAAATATGTAATTTTAAATACCGATGCCTAAAGTTTTTTTCTTGACAAGTAATTACTTTAAGTTAAACATCATTCAAACAAACTCCAACATGCTGGTTAGGTTTCTGTAAATTCTATTATTTTGTCCACCATTATAAGTTTTACATTTTTTAAACACATATCTCCGCTCCGCATCCCGCTCTCTACAAGGTCTCAGTCTATATCACAGTGGGAAGTAGGAAGCGAACGGAGGGAGTACTGAGCTCATTAGCACCGACAGTTCGTACAATTTCGTTAGAACGGGCCCTAGTCTGCGCCCCGGCGGACTCCCAATTAGTACCTTATACTGGCAAACCGTGCATGCTATTCAATGGTTTTCTATTGTTAAATACCACTAGGCAATTTTATTTTTTTCTAATTGGCATCGAGATCCTCTTCACAGTTAGGATATGTTTACTATATTTATTAAGAGCATAAAAAAAATATGCAGTTACTACTTTGCACAACACATTTGGTTTCCATCCTATAGGTATGTTTCAACTGTATAATTTTGATACCCAGCTCTATACTAGTAATCAGGACACAAGATCCTACCTAGCGTGTTATAACATTTATGGATTTACTCCAAGCAAGAACAAAAAAAAAAAAATACGTTTAAAAAAAATATCGTGGTTCTATATCTATCTTTAGAGCTCACATAAAACGTATCGTTAACCCTCAGCGTGTGAATCACAGTATTAGTATCTGTCAACCTTCATTATCATATACCACAGCTATGAACCCAAGATGAGTGTGGCCTCGCCGAGTAATTTGCTTAAACTAAATTTAATGACGTTTAAGGGCCGGTAGTTTACTCATCGCTCTCGGCACTGGGTCAACTCATTTTCACTACACGGAAATTATTATAAGTACCTGCGTGTTGGTGATACTAATTCTTGTCTATTTTGATGGATAAAACTAGTAATAAAGTTGCTTTTTATCACTTAGTACGTGAGTAAATAAGAAAGATTTTACTTTAATGAACGAATCTTTCTTGAGAAAATGTTTGAAATATTTTCCGAGAGTTTGAATCGTGTAAATCTACTGCTACAAGAAAAATGCATCATTATTAGCAAAACGTCTTACTTAGCACAATTCTTTCACGCGAAATATGGCGATAAAACTAACTTTTACTGCATAGACGTGTGGTTTATGTACTTTTTCTTGCAATTTCATCTCAATTCTTCGTTACACTTTCTTATATCAAAACGCATCTATGTTTCACGCCCGGAACATACTCCTTAGTGCAAATAGGCCATCGTAACCCTTCTTAAAACATGTAAATATTGACCCAGTATGCATTTTCACATACAGGATATACTCGTACATCATGTGGACGCCAAACAATGAGTCTTGTGCTGAGATCTCAAATAGAATGATTGATTGTTCCGTTCACGCTGCTATTGATATTTTTGGAGAATAACGAAAGTAGGTGGGAGTTCTGCGTTCTTTCGAACTTAATGAGACGTCGGGTCAAGGTTTTATTTTTTCTTTCTTTTCGTAATAATATTTATTTAGGTCTTAGTGTACTTACAGATAGTTTTGTTTGCCGGTATATTATGCTGTGTTAGTCTATTAGAAGTCTAGTAAATCAGCTATAGATAAAAATTTTGATAGTGATTCATGCACGATTGTCAAGACATTTTGACGTCATAATAAAAGAGCGCATATAGGATAAAGAGCTTAATGGTCAATTATTTTATAGTAGAATAATTTTCTTCGCGTTTCGTACTAGTCAGCAGCGATAAGGTAAGTTTAAAAAATTCTCGATAACAATGGTGGATAAATCTTTTAAAAACGTCTAAAAATAGCGCTCTTTTATTTTGATGTCTATATCCGAACTGTCATGACATCAAACCAGATTAGTATAAAAATAGAAATATAAAATACAAACCAGTGCGTATGTTAGTGAATGTCGTGCGTATATGACAATGTCCCTACCTGTAGGTCTGTTGATGGGCTAATTTACTCTTATCATCGCCATTGGCCATCCCATCGGGTGAAATACGGACGCTGAAAGGGACAACACCAGGGTTAATATGGGTAATATGGGTATGAGACGAAGGACGGGTAATGATGGTGAAGATATACTAAAAGATATTTTTTACTGTTACCTCTGTTTCGGCCAATGCAAAAAAAAATAAAGAAAATATAAGCGGCTATTTCTAGCTAGGTATATAAAGAAGAAAACCCACTGTAAGAATGTTTTATATAAATTAAATACAAAAAATTACAAGTGCATGTTTAGTAGCGAAGACGATTGGCAATTAAAACAATAATTAAATTGCTTATTCAAAATTTGGTTGAAATGCAACAAATAATAAGTAGATAGAAGTCTTTAAGTAAGAACCACTAATTAACTATGTTTTTTACTATTCGGAAACATGTTACATTTCGTTCATTAACAAACTGGACTAGTTATTCACAGTAATGAAATTATATAACAATCGTATCCGCTACGAACACGCACAAAATTCATTAAGTACAGTAATATAACACCCCGGCAACGAAGAGCTATTACTATAATTCTATATCACACGAAAAAACACCAATAAATTATGTTTCCGTTATGCTGATAAATGGTAGTTACTGTTAATCATACATACACGAACTTCAGTTCTTGTGTAAACTTGAATAAGTTCCTTTTTATTTTGTTATTTAATATTATGGTAGCATAAATAGTAAACAAGCATTACTGCCTGCTGTTTGCAAAATCCATATTGACAAGAAAATTGCTAATCGAATAGTGATTAGACTGACTTGATTCATTATAGGTTAGTCAAAATAGTGTGTTTAGCTTTAGTTAAATCATTATATTACATAAGTGGAAAATGGTACACCGTTCGCGATATTTCACTGTACAACGCTTTATTTAATTTGAGTATTTTACAGACTTAACTTGATGTTTTCGTCAAAAATAGTCAAAATCTACTATTAACATTTACCAATTTCTTCCATTTATCAGCAAAAACCTCCATAATAAAACTGTAAGCCATAACTCTATAATCACAGTCCTAAACAACATCGAGAGATTGCTCTATCGGTGGATGCACTTACCCGGAGAGCAGCGGCGTTAGAGGCGCCAGAGGAGTCTCGCTGGATAAAGACTGCGCTCTTGATAACGCCGCTCCCGGCGACAGTGTTGATGGGGTGCTCGGTGTGGAACGACCACTGCCGCCCCCTCCGCCGGCCTCACCGCCACCTGAGGGTAGGCGGAACTTTGATATCAGTATGACAGAAAAGAAAACTATACTGTAGTCAATAATGGTATAAACCTTTATTTCAACAACTAAAAGTACATACACCAAAGTATCATTTTTATAAATTCCCGTTTAAGCAATAAGTTTGCTTGTGTTTGGATAAAGTAAAAGAGAATCTGTGGAGATTTGTCTCACATGTTTTTAGAAGGAAAGGAATTTTTATAATTAAGTGACTTTACTCGTACATTGCTTTGAGCGATTAAATTCTAAAGCATTTATGAATCATTGACCTTCTCGAAAAAATGTTATTCGAAGGGTCAAATATGTTATCTGGGATTACTGAACGTTTGGCGACGACTAGTCGCTCTGTCGAAGATTGCTAATAATTGATACAAAAGCACGCAAGATCGAAAAGTTTAATGGCCCTTACGAGTTACTAAGCCAACAGAATCCACACAATGCATTAACCTTTTATTTTTAGCCAGCCCATTAAACGCAGTAACACAATAACTCTTTAAACTGTCAATCTGGATGGCAATAAACACCGTCTTATACGGATTGGGGAGCTCAATTTCATTCCGTTCCTATTTCCGGACGTAAAATTTTTTATATGCGCGTCATTCATATTTTATGGTCGGCCAGTCATTTATGAATGCCAACAGTCATTAAGGACGGTTGACATCGTGAATGGCCCGTTAACCGTACGCGTACCGAGTGAATGAAAATACACTCGTTAAAAAAAGGACTGACAATATCACGTTTTGTTTGTTTAGGATAAAACTTGAAATGACAGTTCAAATTGACCATTGTGGTCAGTTTGTGGGTTTGAACAATTTTTGAATAACTGCATTGTATAATTTGAATAGAGGTGTAATCAGAGAACGGGTGGTCAATGACACAATAAAAGTTAAATAATTTTAAGTAGATATTGTGTTTTCATTGCATACTTCCCCGTGCCTATCACGTGCGAACTGGTCGTTGCCACTACCATTAAAGTACTTCATTCAGGCAATTTCTGCATAAATTGTTACATTTGAAAAACACTACACACAAAATTTGTATGAAATTGTATTTTTATTCTGCGAAGTAGACTTACCATCATTAGACCACCTTTTATCGACTCCATCGGTACTGTAGCCGCTATCAACGACATGCCTCGGCTTATGCCTAAGACAGTCTATCGTGGCATTCCCAGAAGTGATGATAGGGTGTGTGGTGGTAGGATTCGGTGAGTTGCTGATGTAAGAACTGTGTTTAGCTGACCGCCGCGTCTCGTCCACTCTTCTGTGTGGTAGAGTGTCTTTGTTCGCCATGTTCTCGAGGTATTTGAATATATGCACGCGCCCGCGCATGCATATCTGGAAAAGAAATTAACATTTAGACTACGGGGAGATGATTAGTTTGTTATAAGTAGCTACTGTAGCTAAAACGCATGGACATAGAATTAATAGTAGCTGTTGTGTGTATAACACACAGTGTTAATTTGGAGACAAGACATGTTAATTTCCCATGGGGATAGAGCCGAGGATGGATCTGCGGTCCTGCAATCGACTTTGCTCGCATGACATCTAATTAGTAATATGTATATGAAGGCCGGTCACAATATACTCATAATTTTATTTATACGTATTAAAAATTCCTATTTTCTCAGCCTCTTGCAAAAACCTTAGATAGACAAGTATCGATATATACAGTATAATTATATAATATGTATAATAATTTACACAGTTTTAGATTCAAAACTTATATATTAAATAGTATAATAATATGTATACTTTATAATGAGTTTCTATCACAAGTCTATCGATCTATTTCGAGCATTGACTCATAACATCGTATAAACCTAAGCAGTCCTTGTGATAAGGTCACGAGGTCCTCTGTTGATCTTGATAAGGTGAATAATGCCAGGATTTATAGCTACAATTACTGAATCAATCTCAATACAACATAACCGTATGGAATATAAATACGCATTCAAAGACGAACAATAAGGAAAACCTCCAGACGCTATTTGCGGAGCATTTATCAATGAGGTTATTTAATTAGTAATAAGTACTATTCAATTTATAGCTTATGTAATTATTATTCATTTAAGTATATTATTGGAGTCGTTCACAAAAAATCATCATATTATCATCCTTATTACCGTTTGACGTAAGTGTGGTTTTAGGGTATCCCTGAAATAAATACTAACTCTTATCCTCGAAATTAGGGAATACCGATATATTATACGAATATCCGTAAATCTCATGAGTAATAAAGTCAACTAATATATATTTACTGCAAAAGGTGCGGCCTACAGGCACCCAGAGGAGTTGAATTCAATCATAGGTTTTGATGCCGAAGTAATACGATTTAATCTTTACAGATAGCCAGTATTAATAAATTCGAAGTGAAGCGATTGTAATACTACAATCCCATGTTGAGAAATTCAAATAACTTATAGACTTTATATCCAGTTTAAGCTTCAGGTCCTGAAGAAAGGTTCAGGAGAAACATAGTAAGAAAAATAAAGTATTCGTTTTAAAAAAGGCTACCGTCTTTTTCAACTAAAAGATACACTGGTGAACTATCAAATTAGACAGAACTTAAGATTTACATTTATTTCATAAATACAATGACATTTTCTTTGGCCAGATTATCGACCTAGAACATAATAACTCGTATAGCACACTATCTACCTAAATAACCGATAGAAAGCAAAAAAAAAAATTTTTTTCGTGGGACAAGTTTCATCTAGTTTTCAAAATTGGGGTGTTTTTTTTCAATGTTGGACTCTCTTTAACTCCTCTCGCTATCTCATCAATCTTAATCTTCGGTTATTCAAACATATTTCATACTTACTGTGGTGGGTGGTGATACGAGGGGATTATTGTCCAGGTTTAGAGTAACAAGTGTATTCATATTGCGAAGTTCCAGTGGCAGTGACGATATGCAGTTACAGCTCACATCCAGGTGTTCTAGTCGGAGGTATGTGATTTCTGAAAGAGACAATTGTTTATTAGTTGAGTTGTTATCAAGCTAAATTTTATAACACATATGGATGTGTCATAAAACTCTCAGCTTTTTTCATGTACATTGTGTAGATAAATTTAACATTAACAAATGTAAAATAGTACTTATACATTATATGTTCATATTAAGTAACTAGATTTTAATAAGATATAGAACTGACATGAGTATGTTTCATGCGACAATTACAACTGAAAGGTTTCTTTTGATGCTACCGCTGCTTCGCCATGGCATATCCTTTCTTGCTTCATCACGGCAATCTTTGATAATAATAATACTTAGTACGTTAATAACATAAGGCACAAAAAGTAAACACCCGACAGAATCTTCAATCTGTTTATTTAAATACATTCTGATTAGAAATGATCATAACAGAACGCTCTTTCATTTAATGACGTTACATTAGATAATATCTATCACAGCTGTTACTCATATCTCAAATTAACGACACTAAAGTAACCAAGTTATACGCTTCAAATAACTCTTTAGTCGCGGCAGATCAAAGTGATTCTCTACGCTGCAAACATATCAAATTGAATTTCCCTACTTAGTGCAAACCGCTTCGGGTGGCGTATAAATAAACATTCGCGTATCAGTTCCAACTGGGAATCCATTATGGAATCAAATGCCGGTAATATCCGTAATGCTCATGCAGAATACTAAGGTCAACGTCTTTGTTTCAGGGCAATATCCTATTATTCAATATTGCAGTCTCTACTACCGCAAAAAATTAATGAAATCTAGCGTTACATGACGGTTTTTCTGTGCCGTTTTGTCCAAGTTAACAGCAAAATATCACTAGGTCGGGGAAAAAATGTATGCGAACTTTCCTTATTGTTGCTGCAGTAATACATTATCAAAGTTATACACAAAACCGAACTAGCGTAATGGGAGTAACCCACATTAGACTAGCAAAGGTCAATCGAACCCCAGGGACACCGGCACTGCAATGCAGGTGTGTCGAGGTTCTTAGGCTTACAACTTACGTAATGGAAGAAGTCCCAGTTGATTATTACTAAGGTCGAGCGCTCTTAGACCAGTGCAATCCCCTAGTGTCATAGGAACTTGGGTCAGCCTATTGTTGGATGCGTCTAGCTCTGCCAGTGACGTCATCTTGTTGATTTCCTTTGGTAGCGTCGTCAGCATGTTGTCGGGAACTAACAAGACCTGCAGTGGCATCTGACATACTTCACGCGGCAATTCCGTTAGCTGGTTTGAACTGTAACAAAGAAAGAAAAACTTGTAGTTGTGGAAAACACGTAAACGTGGATTTTATGCAGTTGTATATAAATATTCAGTAACATAGTATTGTAACTGTATCTGCATTACGTTGGAATCTGTAAATCGAAATTGCAATTTGTTTGGCTTCAGAATGTGCAAGCTTTGTAGTTCGTGCCAAAACAGTTGCTCCAATATTCTTTTATCTACAAAAACAAACTCGAAAGCTATTTGTAAAGTCAATAGCCGATACATTACGCTTCTATTATTACAAAGTGCAACATAATTTATTCGTAAAGAGTCAATGAACGCGAACATAAACAAATGCACCGTGCGATACATCACTGAAGGGTTATTTTTATCGGTGAAAACCTACTTTAACATGGGATTGCGTTTAATTAGATCACTCTGAACATAAATCGGTCGTCGCTTAACCTAATAGTTTCAGAGCTCGTGCCAAGAGAACTAGTAAACATCGGTGTAAAAGTGTTCGATACTTCCTGTTCTACAGAGGAAAAAATGCTTCCTCATAAAATTCTATTGGCGTACGTGTGGTATCTTGGATACATAAATTTATATGCAGATTAGATAAGTGATGTAAACATTATGATCATAATAGGACCACACACGATGTTTGTTATTTGTAAACAAAGACAAGATAGTATAAATGGATTGCTTGTTCATGCAAGTTTAAAGTCTGACATAAAACAGTTTTGTGAAATAAACGAGTTCAGCAAAACAAAATTCTATAACAAGACTAAATACTAAACCTAACTGAATTTTAGAAACAAACCAACAACAAAGTTCGTAGACGAGACGGTTGAACTCGTAGTAAAAACACAGAAGATGCATTTCGGGTTGTTTCAAACCTATACCTATAAAACACTAGACTCCCTTTTCAAATGAACGTTGTTAGGACCCCTACGTTCAAGTATCTACATTTTTTTACCGTCTAGACACCTAGGGACGTTGCTTCAAAACAGGATTCAACACTGCAAATCAATAAATAGATGAGAGGTCGACGCTCTACGCAACGGGCAAAAACCAACGATGACTGGATTGTTAACAGCTAAAAAAGTTCCCGATCGCAATACTCACAATGAGAATGGCCTATATCCAGTGGTTGCGATAATTGTACGCGATGACGTAAACAAACCAATAAAATAAGCCGCTATAGAGCGTAGTAAGGGAGCAATGAACGAGGATATTGTCTGTTAAAGAATACGGCTAGGGATTACTAGGCAATATAGGATATGTACTGACTTTAAGCTTCTTTATACATACTATTAGAGGTATGATTGGAAACATAAATGATGTTTGCAGAAAGTAGAACCTGAATTGGCATAAAGCCACAGGCTCTAACAAGATAAAATTCAAGACAAATTGTTGGTGCTTAAGTAGAATCACGTTTCCAGTTCCAGACAACAGTAACCACAAAGTTGATCGAAGTGGATACGTGTTCAGTCTATTATTACTTTTCTACCATAAATTCAAGTAAACAACTTTTTACTCGATGGTTACGAATGATCGTATTGATGATGCGCTAGAGGAAAGTCGACATTATTGCCTAGAGGCAAGAAATACTACTAAAGGTTAGTTCATAAACATAAGGATGTGATTAATTATTAAAAAGGTACAGTAGCCAGGTTCGTTTTATAAGTGTACTACATCAGATATCACCCGCATAATCCATAGAATACCTGAACAGTACAATCTAGATCTGTCTAAGCCCCGTAATCCAGTACCGTCGGGTTTGTAAAGCAAGTGTCACATTTTCTCAATATCGTTCCGTCAAAGCAGCTCAACCGTTATCGGACCACCGTAAATGGCGACGACAGTTTCACCAGAAACAAGAATACGAAGACTGTCATCCGATTGCAATGTAAAACGCGCTTTCTCGATGTATCGAATGGTATCCGTACGTGACTGTACAATGTTTGTAGCGGCACTTAGGCTAGTTGTTAATTTAATTATGCGCTTCGTACGGAAGAACCGGTATGGTATTCCTAGGTATGATGTTAGGAGTGAGGGCATTGCATTGCACGCTGATGGAATGTCAACTTGCAGCTTTTATTCTTAATATAAAAATATAAAACTAACAAGCCATTTTTAATAGAAATTCGTTATACGTAATACATTAACTACAATTCTGGCGCCAGGTTGCACTCCCATAGCCATTTATCAGGGAAATTCTTAGATGAAAATGTGTCGAGACAAGATGGCGCCTCGGACCCCTTAATGAATGGCATAGACCCGTCGTTCATCAACGCTTCTTCGAGAACTAAATATTCGCATAAATATGGTAGGTTTGTAAAATCTAAGTTTAAAATTAAATCGAAGTCAACATCCGTATCGCGACATAATGTATTCATGAAGATTAAAAAAACGTCTAATTAAATTCAACGTTTATGCTAGCAACCTTATTTTTATAAAGTCATTTACTGACGTGAAAGCAGACTTTTGCAAGAATAACGTTTCCATTTTGCTAACGTAAATAGAATCGCATTTTTCAACGGAATTGCATGTTGAATATTCCAGAAAATGCCACATAGAAAGGTAATATTTCGGAATACCTAAAAAGGCAATTTATTTCCTCGAGATTACATTCAGCACTATGAAAACAGTTTTATAGTCAGCTATTTTTGTAAAAACTTTATATTATTTTTGAGAATGGAATTAACGAACAATCTGATTTACTTTTAAACATAAGTTTTAATTGCTGTTTACTTACTTTAAACCTTTTGGCACATAGATGCGCAATGTTACCTTCAAAATTCAATAAAACCGAGTAAACCAAAATCAACAGCGCAAAACATCGCGAAACATGGAATCACGGTTATTTTAATTAAATCAGATACTTTAATCAGACTTGAGGTACCATTCAAACGTAGTACCTTTGGCTTTGGCTTGGTATGTTAACATTCATTGGTGTTATCACCGTTAGAGCCTGCCAGAATGAGCAAGGCTACAGTTAGCGCTTGAATATTGTTTCAAAGCACGTCTAACATGCTGGCAAGTTAGAATGTTGCGTCACTGATGCCTGTTTCTGTTGTATGAGGATTTAACTATTTGGAGAGCATTGTGTTTAAAAGAATACAAATATCGAGTTTGATAAATGGCACAAGAGATTTGTGTATGAAATCATGAGTTTTACACAAATATGAAGTACTTACTTAACTAATAATTCTTACATTCAAGTGAGCCTAAAGCTGTTCATAAAAGTAGGTACGACTGCTATATTGATTGGCCAATACATTTTTGATAAAAGCTTTACTCGTGCCTGTTGTATTATTCGTAAACTAATCGAATTGGTAGTCCGATTCTGAGAGTTTCGATTCTCGTTTTAATTAGTAAATACAGGAATCCTCAATTTACTTTCGCAATATTTACGGGCAGATAAACAGCTGGCATCATCTGTAGATATATTTACTTTAAATCTTTAATTAACATAGAATAACCAAGCTAGCCGAGTGTAATGAAGTGATTTACCAACAAAAGCAATTGAAGCAGTTCATTTTCGCCTCGCGTCCTCAAGTCAAACACACCGACAAATTAATAGACACAATGATAACATTTGCCCACGTTTATTGCGAGGGTCGACCCCTCCCACAAAAGAGGGAACTACGTTCTCCTGTTCCATGTTAATTATTTAGACATTGGGGCGAGAAATTTTAGTTCGTATAGCTAAAAATATGCCTAAAATCTGGGTCAGTGTAATACCATAAGATGTTGGAAAGATAAATGACTTTAATTCGATAAAGATGTTTATTGGTTGTTTCAAGTCACGCAATACTGAAGTTTCGTATTATTCGAAGTATTCGATTCTATAATTAAGTGCGTTAGTTAATTCTAATATTTATGAAACAGCGGTAACTGTTACGATGTTTGATTATATTTAAAAACTTCCTTATTATTGTCATAGGTAACTGATATTGGATAAACTAACTTATTTTGATGTTAGAGCTGGTGACGACCTGACTATAACTAGACTTCTTTACATTTTAATATGAAGTTTGTACATAAATATAGTTATTTTCATTTTAGGGCTTTTTAGTGGGATTTTGTAGCTGGTCAAGCCGTACCAAACTATGCAAACAGGTAATAAGCTTTGAAACTCCTAATTATGTAATTTAATTTATTTAATGTAAATTTTTCATTATTCTGTAATGTGTAACATATAATGTGTAACATTTTTAAACGTGCCTCATTAAATATTTTTGTGTTTTCCCTTTGAATTAGGTAGCTTTGTATAGATGTTGGGTCAACTGCGCCATTTATTGTGGTCGGGACATGGGTCGGATTTATTTAGCTTTTCAGTCAACCAAATATTTACACATCTTCAAACAGACCTAAAATATGTTTTTTCACGAAACTCAACAAGGACCAGCTTTAATAAAATAAAGGCTCGCCTTAAGGACAACGGAATGCTTACGTCTAAATGTACCGTAATCCGTATTTTCCCTTCATAATCTTGCCAGCCCTAGTACCTACTCCCACATGTTTGTAAAGCGTCAATGTCGGCCCCTTGGTTTCCCCTAACAATTTAGTGCGAATTATTCGCACGTTCCGCACCGGTGATTCAAGGTCGATAGTGTATCGATCGGCCCACAGTAGGGTGATAGGGAAGGGAACATGTGTCGGTAAACCAGGGGAAATCGTCATAGTTACCGGTTCGAAAAGATTCACTTTCTAAATAGCTTTCGATGAAGAATGTGTACAATTGAAGAATAGTATTACAGATACAAAAAAGTATATCGAGAAATGAGGAAAAAGCTGTTAATGATAAAACTATTTCCACTTTCGTTAAGAAAGAGCATTACTAAATACTTGGATACGGTGATCTGATACGGGCACCTCAAAATAAGACGAGAACGGAAGCAATAAACTTTGGCAAGAAACATGACGGTAACTACTGTAACTAGCTATTCGATAATAATTACCCAGAGTTACGCTCGTTGAAGCAACTGTTATTAATATAGGAGTATTTTGAGCGACTGCTTGCTGAACCGGAACGAGGCAGAACTAACAAATAACAGGTTTTATCGTACCCTGATAGGGTTTCACAACAATTCATTCGTCTCTTTCGCTATTGTACTACACATTTGGCGGGCTTGTTCCATTTTCGAAAGCCCGTACGTGTGTCATGCGCATACGCGAGTTGATCGGGCGTCATGGTGCGTGCGCGTGCGCTGGACCGCGTACACAATGCGTAAGTTACGCTTTGCTGCTGATTTTATGGCAGTGTTCTACCAATTTTGTAAATGGGAATGTTTTGACAGAAAACCTAAAGCATGGAAACAATGAATGTGAATTATATTGCAAATTGAACAAAGTAACAGCTGATGTGTTATTGCTACGTGTTTGATGATTACAGATAAGATAAAACCAGATAGCTATCGAAATATCTCGTTCCACTTAGTACTATAAATCTTTATCAAAATATATTTACAGAACAGCTCTTTGTAAATTGTTGTGAGCACCAGTCTGAAACATTAAAAAATTCATTCCAAATAAATAGTGGAAACTCCGTATACGTAACAATGAACTGGACACTGTTTGTTTAGTGTCAGTTGTGTATAAATTTCATAGAAGAGGAACAACTGCTATTGTTGGGTGGCCGAGTTTGTTCCGAGTACCAACTGTTTGTAAACTGCTGGTTGCAACAAGTGCTAATCGTTTACATTGCAGCCTACACTATTTTAGTATCGGGTTCATGTTTACAGGTAAAACGGGCCTACACGAGCCCTTTTGCTTGTAATATTGATACTTAATATTATATACAATTGCTTGCTGGCCTTATTATTTCAAAACATTGATTGTCAAGCTTATAGTAGCATGATAATAACCGAAGACGTTAAGCAGAAACTTAACTAAAAAAAATTGCCTTAGTTAAATTAAACGGACTCCAATTAGATCCCTAGGTCAAGAATGTGACAGATTACCATAAAGAGTTTTTTAAAGAAAAATAGTTGCCGTACTTGGGTACAATCACCTCCTCCCCCATTTAGCTAGAAATACTACAGCTAGAATAAAAACTGACACGCGTGTGCATTACCTGCTAAAAGCCCTCGCACATTTAAAAAGGGTACAATACAATACGATGTTCCAAAACCCAAGGGTGTCTTAACAAGTCTAAAAACAGACTCCTCAGAAGTCATTACGGCTGCCATCGTTTTTCAACTTCGTGTCTCGCACAAACATTAGTTATAATTAAGCACAAATTGTTTTATAAGTAACGAACGGGAGGCGTAATTATATTAGCAGCGAAATTACCTTGATTTCAAACTGGAGGTAATCAAAAGTAATTAGGAAGAATCGTGAAGGGAATTACGAAGGGATTTGTATTTTGTTAGGTCTTGAATTTAGGCAATTTTGAACTTAAGTAGTCTGGATAAGACGACGCGAATTCGCAGCTGCCTAACCACCTGCCTCGTGCCAAACATGTAAAAAAAAGGAGTGAAACACGTTCATTAGACCAAAATAACACAAAAGAAGATAAATGTTATAGAAACGAGTTTTAACATGAGAACAAATTGACCCAATTAATTTTATTTGGACGTAACTCCAATTTACATCAAAGCGAAAGAAAAATACTAACCTCGGTAGGAATTGGAGCGAATATTTTCCACTACATCAATCAATTTTGTTACGAAACATAACGAAAAGAAAACATTTCACTCAAGACAATTTACGTTGATAAATTGACTAAGTGCAAATCGTGTCAAAAGCAAGTCTTTTACTTGGGGTTTTTTTTTGACATATAGCCATTCTAGTCTATTAACATGCACGATCCAAGATTGAACATTATATCTAACGTGCCTCTTTCATCATCATAATTAAGAAACAGCTGTGAAATTCAACAACCACTTCAAAACTCCTCTTAAACTGCAGACCATACCCTCTTGAAACTACCAAAAATAAATATGATAAAAAGGTGCCTCGAAGATAGCCGTTATCACAGCTGATACATTAACACGGTAAACTGTCCATCTGTTATCACCTTATCCACGTGTCAAACGTCTAACAACGCTGGCCGTGACATCTCAGGTCGTTAACCCCACCACCCACAAAACCCATCAACTTATGAACCTTATGACGTTCACATAGAGTGCAATTTATAAAGGTGTTTCTATCGACGCCAGTGATAATTACGGTGATATTGATCTTGGTTCTTTAAGAACAATAGAGGTTAAATGTAGATGTTTTAATTCGTTCAAGTCTTTGTTGCTTTATTTAAAGTCAATCGCTATTATCTGTGGTGTAATGTTGTTGCAATCAAATTCCTGGTGTTTTTAAAAGGAACTTGTTGCAGCGATAAGTGATATGACATAATTATTTTTGATAATTCAAGATAATAGTTTTATTATCGACATTTTTAAATGATATTCAATTAAAAACAAACCATGTGTGTTCGAACCGAGTAACGTGATCGTAGACAAGAGATGGACGTTTGATAAGTAATGTAGAATCCCGAGACCTATGTGTTATTTAATATATCGATTCCCAGTGTTAATTTACTTCACATAATTATTGAAGTAGAAATGCAATCAATCAATGCAATTTAAGCATAAATGCATTGTACTTTGCCACATTATCACTTTACCTATAACAATACAGATAAGTATGTAAAGGAAATAAACAACGACCTCAATTATTGATTATGTACATTTTATTACGATTCATTCCAAGGTTAATGACTTGTACTTGAACAATATTGGGCTAGTACGCAAATAGAGCAGTGTTTACGATAATAGGGTCAATTTGTGATAGACCAACGGTCACCAAGGGCTCTATCGGAACTTTAGAACAGCTTTAATTTATGTACCTACTTTACTCAAAGTAAAATCCCGGAGTTCTGTTTTAGCAGTAGGATTCTCAGATACTATCATAAGTTTCATCTTTGTTATATGGCTGAAGAATGTCTTACGCATATCGCATAGCTTCAAATGGATGTTAGAGAAAATCAATCAACATAGCCTGATGTCGCGTATACAAATGAATTATTACGATGAAGTCTCTAAACCAGCAGCTGACATTGAGATACACGCTCCACGATGACACAAGTTTTAAGCTCCAATTAGTATTCATACTTTATTCACAAAGGACTAAAGTCCAAGATACATAATCTAGCTAAACAGAGATCAGCAAGCTAAAACCACAAAGCTTAGCTTACTCAAAACTCACGAAATATGCACACCGAATTGCATTTCAAAGACAATTACAAAAGCTTTGCTCAGAATATAAATAAAGTCCGAAGACGAGGGATTCCGTGTAACCGCGCGTCATAAATAGGTTTAATAAAAGCAGACAGTATAAACTCGAGTTTATTTCTAAACCGCGGCTATTTGTAATGGCCATTTTCTAAATTGTTACAAGTTGTTATTTTTGTAAAAGGGCGTCACGTCTTGAGTCCCGAGTGCCTCGCGTTTTTAGGATAGCTTATTTTGGAATGAGTAGAGCAAACATTTTTAAAGACAAAATATTTTACGAGAGTATTTTCGTGACGTTTATTACAAGTTTCACTTACTGAAACGCTTAACGACTAGCAAAATGAAGTATTAAGAACTTTAAGTAAGTACCTATACGAATAAACTTTGGAGTTTATTGAGAATTTATGTCCTCAAGAACCATTTTCTTTAAGAACACTTAACCTCTAATAAAACTGTTGAAATGATCATACATGAATAAACTAGTGTCAAGTCTGCGATGAAAATAAATACACAATCTTGCTAATATGAAAATTGACAAAACTCAGAACGAATAAGCCTACTAAATAGCATCTTCTTTATTGCCTTACAATAACTAAATCAAACTTTATCATATTAGACAAGCCAAAACCAAACAAAACCCTGGAACATTCAACACTATGTCAACAAATATTCTCAAACAAGAAGACACCATCCATATTTAAAGTTATAAACAATCACGAGGAGTCCTTGACTGCATGCAAGCACCCGTCATTACGTTGTTAGTAAACCGAACAGCTGTCATAGCATCGTGCGGTCTAGTGTTTGTGGGATGAATCAATTGGCTTGTTGTGCGAGGGACCGCGGTGTTTGCCCTTGAACTTGTAGCTTTATGGCCAGTAAATGGACCTATCGGTGGAATATTGATCGGAATTGGGAACTGATTTTTTCAATTGGATTATCCCCGATTTGTGGTTAAAGGTGACCGTGTTAAGTGACCAAGTTTGGGATCTTACAATTCCATTAAAAACTGCAATAAATCTAGCCTGTGACATAAACAAAGAAACAATTTCAGTACGTGTGACCCTACAAAGATAGGCGATGGAGAATGAATCGGGTTCAATGAATAAACAAAGAGACTGAACTAAAACTGTCAATAACACAGGCCACTTTTCGAACCTCTGCCAAAAGTCAACCAGAAAAAAGGAAAACAAAATCAAGTCAGCTGTCAAACGCAGTGCGTCAAAAAGGAACGCCGCACACGAAAAGTAGGTAAGTAAATAGAAAATTGTGTGGCCGCTACGGTCTTGTCGGGCGTTGAGGTGCGAGCGGTTTTGTGTACAGTCGGGTCGGTATTAAACGCAGAGCCGAGCGTTTCCCCCTCGCAGAGCGACGGACGGGGGACGGCTCGAACGCGCACCGCTCGATACAGACGCGGGCGTTGCCGCCGAGCGCTACTGTAACCAGGCTTTGTTTGTTTCCAGAGATATTTGTAGTAAAAAAAAAATAGAGACTGTCTGCTGTCGGATTCAGGAAAACTAGCTTCCTTCTTTCTTATTTCACAGTCTTCGTCGGTTTCTTTGAGACTTAATTAACGGTTGAATTTCCTGAGTTTCGTAATCCTTGTGCTAGCCACCGGAAACTAAGCACTAAACTTCTTGCATTGTGCTTACGGGATTTTGTAAATTATTATGGTTCATGATCTACTCTCAGTTTCATTCAAACTGTCATAATTATATGAGCTTAAACGCTATTGAATTGATAAAATACTGCTTAATGTACCTCGGAAGCCGGGCACTAATGATGCCACAGATGTTTTCGATTGGCTTGCCATTATCAGAATACCACTATTTGCATTAAATGCGCTCGAGTGAAAATTAAGGTTAGATAATACGTTATTGAATCATCACTTATAACAATAACAACAACAATGTCAGTGATCTTTACTACGTTATACAAACTAGACGCTAAATTTAGTCCTTTATCGTGTTCTGATAAGTTGTGCACCCTATTCAAACCGGCCATTTTGGAGTGCGAACCGCAGCGTTCCCCCGCTGCGCGCCAGTCGCTCGGCAAACGCCCGCTCGTGTGTACAACCCGAACTAAGTTTACGCGCGAACAAAACAACAGATTTTTCTATCATGCAATTTGAATACGACCCTGAAAGACTCATTGAAGAAGTCAAGAAGAGGCCGGGCATATGGGATTACGATGATGCAGACTACCGCGCGAAAAACATGAGATGCCGGCTTTGGACTGAAGTTGTCAATGAACTGATGGCACCCGAAGTAAAAGTGACTAAAAGCGAAATGCGAGAACTAGGTTCGTATTACTTGCACTTGCGATATTTACCTAATTATGTTTGTTTGATGTTTACGTTGAAAACAACCGGTTGATCGCAAAAACACCTGTTTGTTTGTAAAGGTGTGTTGCTTGTTATGTTTCACTAGATGGCGCTGAGTGTAGCGCGAAAGCTTCGGCAGTCATAATAAATATTATTTTATTAACCGTTTTGTATTTCGAATACAAAACGGTTGGGTTTTTATGCAAGCAATTCGAGAGTTGCAATTTTGTATTATTTATAGATAACGACTATCATCCGTCGTTTTGCATAAGATCGTGGTGATAACGGTGTTCATAAATGATTTTAGATTGGTCAGATATTTATTAAAATTGCTCTTTTTATTCTGTCATACGTTTTAAATACCATAAGCAATTTAAACATAATTCAGACAACTTTTTCTTCTAAAATTAATGTTTGTTCTAAAATGGAAGCAATTAATTATTTTTATTCGTTGTTTCAGAAATTCAATTGCAAAAGAAATGGAAGAGCATTCGTGATTGTTTCCAGAAGTACATCTCAAACCCACTCAGGACAAAGAAGCCTTACATCTACACTAAGCACTTACACTTTCTTCTAAAAGAACAGGAGCTGCCTAACAAAGTTTGTCTCGAACTTTCAAGCGACTCTCAAGAAGCGACTGCCAATAACACACCTAAGCCTAAAAAAGTGTGGAGAAAAAAACAGACCTTGTCACTTGCCAAAGACGATTCGGACAGTTCAGACGAAGACGATAGCAATGCATTTGATACGAATCCAGAAGATTCAAGAGACTATTCCAATGATGGACTGGAGCCCACAAGACCAGCTAAAGTTGCAAAAATGAAGACACCTCCTCGAGTCGACGAATTTGCTTTTGCAAGTGTTGACTCACAAAAACCAGAGCCGGAAGACCCAGACAAGCTGTTCCTTCTATCACTATTACCTCATTTAAAAACCATTCCAGAAGAGTCGCGATTAAACGCCAAAATGGATTTAATGCAAGTACTGCGTAACGCGAATTATAGTGCAAACCAACAAAAACTTCTCTGACCCCTATTTACTGATGATTTCATTTAAATAAGTTTTAAGTGAAATATTTCAGTAAATAGGCAAGTGCTCAATAGTGGGACATTTATAAACAGGGCTGAAATTATTTTGAAAGACTTAATTATTGAAAGACTATGGCAAATGTTAAATGTATTATATTTTAAGGATAGAAGTGCCTGTATTTTTTATTTATGGTCATTTTTGTAAAATTATGGACATGAATGTGGTATGCAATTGTGTCGTCTAAAAGCAATAATAGCTATAAATAAATGTTTTGTTTTCGAAAGTCATAACTTAAGATATCCTCAAATTAGCTCTCTAATTCAGTCACTCCTTCAAACAACACTGTAAAGACACGCACTAATGATTCTACCCCTCTTTTGGTTGTAATACTTTTGTATATAATGTGAAATATTAGCTTAAGTTGCGTTGGGGTTATGACACAAGTCCCCAAACAATAGAAAGTTAACTGTAAAAATGTAAACTGATCTTTATGTAGTTTTATACGTATATAAGTTCTACTCAGAAAGGTGTTTTCTTTCTGACTTCCACAACATGTTACTTATAAACCATGTTCACATTAAAGAATGGTTTAACAATTTAAAGGGTTGTTTTTTATCACTTACCTTAAATCTAAATATGTGAGAGACTGAAGACCACCGACGGCATTCGGCACTGCTCTTATGATATTTTGCGATAGCAGTAATTTTTCTAAATAAACGTACGATGTCAGTTCATCGGGCAGTTCACTGAACCGATTTTTTGATAAATCTGCAACAAAGAAAACATTCATTATTGGAGATGAATGAATTACATTAACAGTAACTCATTAATAAATATTACTTATCGGGGTAAAGTACCGACGTTTATAATATGGACATGCTTCTGACACAGGGTTTAAAACCAAATATACATAGCGTGTATTACATATCTTTATTAGGAATAGCGTAGATGTTTGTTGTGTTGCTAATATTGGCTGATCTTTGTGATTAAGTAGAATGAAATAAAAAGAGACTATGCAAATGAATACTATGATTTGCATTACATTATTATGTATAAATTGTTATGCATACTGCTCAATCGATTCATTTGCTTACAATACACCATCATGAAATCATAATATGACCTAAGGCTACCTAACTAATATTATTGAAAGACTTCCTCCTTATATTTAGAGCTAATTGAAAAGTTCTTGATAATTGAAATACGAAAGTTGGAATAATAACGACAACAGTGAAGGAACTACTTCTAACTAGGCCAGTTTTAAAAGCTCTAATTAAACTTTCCTTGGCCTATACAAAAGTTTGAGGAAAGGGTTTCGCAGGAAGTTTGTAAACCACAATGGTAACCATGACGACAGCAACAAAACCATAACAATAATCGTCTTACGAAGCCCTACAAAATAATTACAAGTTTCGAAGAAAAATGTAACAAAATACGTGCGAGTGCAATTTGAAGGGGAATTAGGGGACACGGTTCTCTTCTACTAAGTACCGGCACCCATGAAACATAGCCGTAATAATGATTTAGGGTGCTTAGAACAGTTACAAGGATAATAAACAATGGGATATTACTTTTGGGTGGTTCTATGGTAAACATAAAAATAAGAAAAGCCAGCCAGGACTTTAGATGTATGGAAATTGATGATGTGAATGGTGCCAAGGCGAAGTGATTGCAATCTCCGAGAGTTCGATATTGTTCCCTGTCTGGCTTCAGAAACGATGAGCTTGCAGAAAATTGAATCGTGCACTTCCCTTTGTATACGGGTTCTAGATTAAGAGAGACGAACTATGTTATTAAGTAGCTTCGTAAGTCTGTACAGTATTGACTAGACTCAGAAATAGAGTAGCTAGCAAATGCATTAGCTAATTTAGACATTATTTTGTCACAAAATTAACACAAATAAAATTGTAACAGAAAAAACGTACTTCAGCGGAAATTACGTAATTGGAATAGCAACACAAAAAATCCTTACAGCAATAAACAACTTCGAAGGAGGATACGATGATAGAATCAGATTAAGTTCGCCGTGAGATCAAACTGGATAATCGCATATGATACAAAATAATAGACTACTAGTTGTGATACAAAAAAACTTATTAGATCTAGTACATCAATCACCTGTCCAAAATAATACCCAACAAAGCGTATCATCTAGACTGCAGACACATACATAATAAAATTGTACAAACATTTTCTAGGTTACGTAAACTAGTTGTTAGTTCGTTGACACAGGCTCAGCTGCAGTGGTTAGTGCGGTCACCGGCAACCACAGTCAAGACTCGCGAGGATACCAACTAGATTATTATGTTATCATAGACTCCCTGTATTTTTGCTCACTTTATGCGAGACGGGATTAGTTTTAATATTGCTGCCGGCTTTGAACATAAAGTATGAAAGTAATTTCAAGTTATGTTAGAAGGTAAACAACCTTTTCAGAATTTAATCTTGTAAAGTAAAATATTTTGTTGAAAATGTTTGCGGTGGTTTTAATAAACTACGTGTAGTGCTCGCTTATAGATACGAACCTTCAAAATATACAAGCGATTCGGATATCATATCTTTAAAACATAAACAAAGATATAACAAAGCTTGTATAAGCTGAGTAACAACACGATAAGATATTAAAAATTGAGGTAAATCTGCGGAAACAAAGGAGTCTCTCGCACATAACACAGTTGTGAGGAAACGGAATAAAATAACGGATAAAATATATAAAGATGAATGGTCGCAAGCCGGCAGTTAGACTGCAGCTCCAATGACACGAATGGAATGCAACATCGGACGTTATTAACATACATAGAAACGTGTTGTGTGGATGTAACCAACATATCTTATAGTAAAAAGGCGCTACAGAAAAACGGAGAATTTAACTTAGCTACGCGAGCAACATTTTTAAGGCATTCGACCTTAACCTCTAACGATTTAGTCGGCCACTTCAAGAACCGGTTCTTAACAAAAAAAGTGTATTTTTTTAGACTACATTAGCAGCAATAAAGCCTTATTAAAGCGCGCAATTTTATTAATATGCCCCATTTTCCTTTTAAATGATTTTCGAGTTAGATTAGGAAGCGTTACCATTATAATCGATTACAACCGATGTTATAGACATAACAAATCAATTCAGCTCGATGGGCGCAACCAATGTAATCTAATCTCAGGTCGTTATTGAGATCACTTGTCTTAGGACGGTTGAACTCTATTCGTATGATTTATTAACGGGCGAACTATCCACCGTGGCTGACAGATATACTGACAGCTGAATAAATAAAAAACATCTGTTAGAGAACTCGAGTGTTCCTTGAAAGTTTTAATGCCGGGTGAAGAGAGAGAAGTGCTGTTATGATGTTACTTGGCCGAAGCGATGCAATAAACTGTAGCACTCGCCTTTGCACAAATTCAATTTCTTTGCAGAAATAACAATTTTTCTCAAGGAATCAGAAATATAACTTTAACAACATACTCGTATTATTTTCCGTACAAAAGCTGTAAATGTACGTACAATGATAGCCATAAATGCTACAAATAAATCATGAGGTACTTGCTACTAGTTGTGACAGTTTCCATGTCGTATTTTTTGCATGATTTAGTCCCAAACTTTTTTGTTAAGAGGCGCCCGAAATTGTTTTTTCTGTACTCAAAGACAAATGGCCGTACTTGACTTTGAAATAAAACATGCCATGCACAAAAACAGTTCAACAATAGCTTTTGTAAATTAACTATTTATGGCAATACTATGATTGCTTCTGTTCAAGCCAAACAGCAAAAACTGTTCCAACAATCAGCTTTCTTACTAGAAAAACGATCACAATTTGTTCTGCAAATGCATCTCAATCTAGCAGCGGTAATATTTTAAATTTCCGTCGACAGAATAGAAATGTTCTCTACCATAAAAAGTTCGATGACAAACATCAAGTTTCACTGTAAACGATATCGTTTGATATCGTCTATCTATATAAACATCAGATACCAATCGTTGAATCATACGGCGACTCAAAAAAAATGTGTGTCAACAATCAATGGGCCGAGACTGCACCAAAACTGGTTTCTCCATACAGATTCCGTGAGAACTGGCAATGCATTTCGTTGGACTTTTTCTTCGCAACGTACCAACCTTTTCCTGTTACAGTGTCATTATAGTAGTTATGGGCTGTGAAAATGAATAATAATATAATAATTGGATGATGGAAGTGGCCGTTCAAAGAAGCCGTACATAAATCCGCTTTTCTAGTCCAGTAAAGTAATTCATTCATATCGTAAAGCACCAGGGTTTACTTTTCTAAGAGAGTAAAATTATGGTGCAGTGCATTTACGGCTTTATCTTTAAAAGTTTTTCGTTTATGGCTGTAATTTTGTATGCATTGAAGCAATATTTTACAAGTTCTTTAAAATATTAACATCGTGAAAAGAATATTTTAGGTCTGAACAGAGCAAGAATACGAGTACGAGATTAAAAGACAATTCATCAACCCAAACGATTTTTATAATTTTAAAATCGTTTAAGTGGATGAATAGAGAGCCAGTTGCCTATTTTCAGTTATTAAATGTTACTAATCGCATCAAAATATCATAAAAGTTATCATGTTATAATACTAATGACCTCATTTTGTCGAATACAGATAATGCGCTTTAGTAATAGTTAATGGAAACACTCCAGAGAGTAGCGAACTAGAAAATTGAAGAACTGGGTCGACTCAACATAATATCAACTGTTTCTAAGGGAGCAATATTTTTTTGCTATTGTGAAAGAAATGGGACATAAAACACATTTACGATATTTACTACGTTCATTATGTATACTAATTTATAAAGTATGCTACATTGTTTTTCCTTCAAGAAAATAGTGTACAATCCAAAATGAGGCACATTTCAAAGACAGGGAAGATAAAGACGAAGTCATCAAGGCTTGTTCCCATGCAAAGCCTTAGAATAAAGGTTTCTTTTCCTCGTTGACAGACAGTGTGGGCGATGACAAAAGGAGGTCTTCTAAGCATTAATGACTAGAGGCAGACGCCTTTGAACAATGAAGATGACACTACTCGAGACTTGATGAAAGTTTTGCCTCTCAGAGGCCTCCTGTAATTATAACGAGCCCAGATTTCGAGTAATTAACATTAAAGTTAATTCGCTTTAATGAAGTTCTGACAAATTTTATGAACTGTCGGCAACGTGTTAACATTTGAAACTCGAAATAGAGCAATCTATTTTCGTTTTATATGCTGGTTTGTTGGAATGAAACCTAGCGGAGATCCTTTCAAATATTTAACGCTTGTAACCGAATGTCCAAGTAAGTTATAGTAAAGATAAATGTCGTGCCAACTTTTTCTATTTGCTCGAAAGCGTCTCATATATCATTCAAATAGCGGTAGTTGACAAATGAAAACGGACACTTAATCAAACAGTACAGTTTCGACAAAAAGGACGCAATAATACGAGTAGCAATATAGTATTGTATTCAAACAATTAATTAGGAGCAAGAACAGTCGCTAATCTCGAACGCAGTAACAATACATCAACAGTTTCAGACACATAAATAAATCTAGCGCAATTGAGGCCAACGTGAGACTTCATAAACACGAGGACAACACTCAACTCCTGGCATTCGGTGATTATATCCTAGGGTTTCCGGCCGCTGTCATAAATACAACATTCGTTACATGAATCATGACTCACTGAGCTGAGTAATCTTAAAACGATACTCAACATGCTCAGAGGCGTAGTACTAAACAGAGACGATGTTTAAAAACAAACCCGTATAGAATAGTGAAGTGAGTCTTATAATAATAATCTCATAGTGACATAACGTTACTGTGTTTATTAATAACGTGAGTGTGATTAATAGGCGTAAAATAAATGTAGGCGAAGCAATCGAGCGACATCAAAGGCTAGAGTCCCTCGCGCAGTTTATAGAAAAAACAAAAATAAATTCAAGAGCAAATGATGCTGCAGTTTTATGATGTAATGGCGAGTTAGATCGTTAAATCGAACTGGAACACAAACATTGGCACCGCAGATTTCAATTACACACTTTATCGATGGATATCGACATAATTTTTACGATTACAAGTTTTAGTGGAGAGCTTAAGACTAACCAAAAGAGTGGGCATACCAGACAATATAGGAAGCTATCTATACAGATACTGCAAAATATTACTCAACTCATAAATAAAAACCTAGATTAGTTTACACAAAGTGGAACGGCGCAAGTACTCCAAGCACTTTGAGGATATTTTCTGCCTGGAAGCTAAGTGTCAATAAATTGGAAAGTTTAACTTCATAATACTTATTCACGCTAAAGTATGTGGGCTTGTTTGCATCTTTGATGTCTGAAAGGCTAAACAGGTTTCATAAAATTTGTTTTGAATAGCTTTCACGAGTATGTTGTTTCTACGAATGTCTTATTTAGAATTTTTATTCCACATTACTCGATATTTATCTCAATAGTGCAGGCGGTTAAACGATTTTTAAATAAATGGTTTCATTATAGAGCTCGAGATCAGACAACACAAGGTAAAAAAATCCTATCCCGTAAACCGTAATCGATCCGGCCTGGATAAAGTATATTTTTATACGAAAGGTGAGCTATTTCCACATGACGAAGGAAGGGCTGACTGCTAAAGGCCATTAGGTAATATGGCACAACCAAACGACCGTGAACTTTTGATTGACACGGTGTAAATGACAGAGGTTGTATCAAAATAGGACGGCGTCAATAAGTGCACACTACAGTGTCTTCAGACATATTGAAACTCTTGTCGCGTTTCTGAACACGCCATAATGAGATGTTGATATTTGCAAATACGTTCCTCGTTGAATGTTGACTGTACCTTCCAGGTATATATATTATCTTGGACAAACATCGATCCCACGTCAACCGATACTTGATAACGTCGAAACCTTTTAGTGCGTTAGATTGATGAAAACGTGCGTCAACACAATATCTCAATAAAAACAATAACCATTTTCATATTATAGTGTATAGTAAAAGTCATATCTATCAAACATAAGGTCGTATCGATCATGCGGCATTGCGATTTCATTCTCATATTGCCATCATATTTAATTCCATATTTCGCAACTTGGCTCGGATATACAGTTCCTACGTCTGAGCTTCTGAGGTAATGCGCAAATAAATACACATAATGTTATGTAGAGTTCGAAAATAACTCACTTTTTTATTTACTTTCACTGTGTACGTGTTTTCGGAGTTTAAAGTCAAAACACGAGGGAAATTAGCGTGCCTTGAATCAAAAACTGGTCGGCGGCGCACTGGGAACAAGTTTGCGTTCTAGTTTTTACGTTGGTTAGTGTCCTCGAAAAATAACCGTCATTACCACGTGGCATTGCTAACGAGCCTATTTTTCGACGCCATCCAAGTCTCGTTTTCCTGTAGCATACCTTTAAAAAATGCCGGATACTTAAAAATGGAAATGTACGTGCATCAAGCAGCGTCCTTACAAACGATTCCTTTGACTTTGATACCTCGTAGAGTAGTCGCATGGTCCTCTATATGTAGTAAATAAACCTCAGTCCTGAACGACAAATTCGCCACATGTTCAACATCTATTTTTGTCACAATAGTCGCGCGATTATTGTGCTCCAAAACCACTTCATATTCATTGACTGTTTACTTAGTGTCGTTGAAAACTACTTATGTCATCAAAACGACACTTTTCTGTATCGCAGAATTTATCACATAGATTGAATATCTGGTGTCGTGCCAAGAAGCCGATACATGCGCTGCGGACTGCGGGCCTCCAACCTTGACCGGCGACCGAGTCATATAAATCTCGGTTCACAAAGCTTTGGCTATCTCTATTGCAACAATACTTGTATGGTCAGCCAATCCATTTGAATTGAGTACAGCAATTTTAAATCAACATAACGAATCTTTATTATACTCGTATTCTATATTAATTTGTCACGTAATAATGTTACGTCTCCTCAATTTGCATTTCACGTTCTACAACTTGGCAAATCATAGAACTCGTAACAGTTTTCCCGGCAACGATGTTTGTTTGAGCGTCGGCGATGATAACCAAGTTCCTGTTTACAATATCAAAAAGTTTAACTTAAATTGCTCCTAAAGGTTGATCACGTACAGCAATCACTGCGAGCCTCTTCGACCTTGGCAACAATTCATCAAGATTGCTGCCAGCATAATACGCGCCTATACCCACTGAGGTTACATTACATCATGCTATAAAGTCATACAGCGTAACATAATATAAAACACGTGAAACAATAAAAGTCGAAGGAAACTGAAACTTGTTGGTATTGAATACGCGGGTTCGGTGCGCCAATTAACAACGAAAGCTTGCCGTTCGCAAGCGATGTAGCAATTTGATCGTACTGGCATTTGTCTATCGATACGACGGCTATGACTACATATTAGGTCTACTTGCGACAATGACACCGCGTAGATCGAATTACAAATCATTCTGAATGCAAATGAGATGGCTCAACACGTAATAACGCGAACTACTTCTGTTCATTATTTTGTACAATACAGTTACATCTGTCTTAAAGGATCATGTGTTCTAAGAACGTTCATCGGACGCATTACTGTGGGTACATAAAATGTGGGTGCGCATGCGTCATACTTATAAAAATGGAGTGTCGTACTCGCGAGTAGGTCTCGATAACGGTACAATAACGAACGCTATAGGCGATAGTTTTTATTTTTGCGACTGCACACTGCCAGTTTTCACACTTAATGATGCATAATAAGACACTTATAACTATTATCAAGGAAACGGAAGGTAATAAAGGGACTAAGGAACGGTATCTTATGGATTTTATAACGATAATGAATTTAACCTGTTCTCTTGGACATCGACTTCAATTCAATAAATAAAACGGGCTGCAAAACCATCATCTAATGGAAGGTCTAAGGAAGAATATACTAAAGCGAATTGAATTGGTGTTATTTTTAGTACTAATAGACGCACTGATAACATATATAGGTACGTATGACGTTCTATTACTATTATACCGATTAAGGTGCGGCTTGAACAAACGCCTGCGCTGAAACGAAATTACCTATCACCGTATAATTATTGGCCAAGCAGACAGTACATTATATCCTATAATGTGATTAGAAAGGTCGAAAACGCTGGCTGGTGGAAACCTTAAATGTGTGGGTGGAGATACCTATTTAAAGCGAATTTAGTGTGCAAATGTCTAGTGTTGTTTTGCAGCATGTGCAAGTTACACGTGCCGTCTGATCAATACGCCAGTCGGGACGGCGACCGGCTGTCGGCGGCATGGCGTGTCACCCCTAAATACAGCTGATTCCTCTACCTATCCCCCTCGGGCAGTTCGTTCACCCTTCGCCCCGCTCTCGCCTGCACCCTCCTGTACTTTCGATCTCGATAAAAACATAACGGTATCCACGTTCCCTACCAAAATTTTCTGTTAGGAAATCACAATTTCCTGGCATTATGGACGTTTCATTCTTGTTGCGTCAATTAATTATGAAAAAAATATAATCGCGATGGCTTTAACTATACACTCGAATTTTATCTGTCAAATGTAAGTCTTCAATTATTAACTGAACATGTATTCGCGGAAAGGAGTTTCCAGTATTTCTATCGCGAAGCCAGAGATTAAAGATGGATACACGGAGCAACAACAGCAACAGTACTATAAATATTTAAAGAAATTGAAAGGTGAATTTGAGGAGCGCTGGAGCAAGAAACAAAGATACAATGTTAATTTTGAAGAACTGGAACAACTACTAACCCTGGGAACAGGAGCTTTTGGAAGAGTTTTGTTATTAAAACATACTAAAACTAATAGACTCTATGCGATGAAAGTGTTAGAAAAGGAGAGGATAGTAAAGATGAAGCAGGTTGAGCACACGTTGTATGAGAAACGCATTCTTGAGTCAATCAGGTTTCCATTCGTTGTCACCATGGAATTTAGCTTCAAGGATAACTCTTACATCTACTTTGTGATGCCATTCGTGCCAGGCGGAGAAATGTTCACCCATCTACGTCGAATGGGCAAATTTGAGGAGCCTTTAGCGAAGTTCTATGCGAGCCAAGTAATATTGGCCTTGGAATATCTGCATTTTTGTAATCTAGTCTACCGTGATTTAAAACCTGAGAACATAATGATAGAGAAGAATGGCTATTTGAAAATCTGTGATTTCGGATTTTGTAAGATATTACAAGGGCGAACGTGGACATTGTGCGGCACTCCAGAATATTTAGCGCCTGAACTAATATTGAGTAAAGGTTACGGCTTTTCAGTAGACTGGTGGTCGTTCGGTGTGTTGCTTTATGAAATGAACGCTGGCTACCCGCCATTCTATTCAAATGATTCGATGAAAACATACGAGAAAATTGTTAGCGGCAAATACAGATGTCCTTCAGGCTTCAGAAGTGACCTACGAGATCTAATTCGAAATATTCTTCAAGTTGATATAAGTCACCGATACGGTGTTATGAAAAACGGTGTGTTAGATTTTAAAAACCATAAATGGTTTAGAGGTGTAGAATGGGATTCTGTGCTAAATTGTAGGGTTCAACCACCGTTTATTCCTAAATACAGAACTCCTGGCGACACAACAAACTTTGAGCGATATGACGATGAACCTATGACCCAAGCTTCTCGTTGCCGTTTCGAGTCAGAATTCGTAGACTTTTAAAATATATCATTATTTACTTTTGTTTTAAAAAATAAATAATTATTTACAATACACAATCGTTTAATTTTTTGTGACAACGCTTTATGATTCAGCCGTTAAAGAGGCACATCCTGACCCATAATCTTCTATCTTCGTGTTTGTTCGTTTTGTTTAGAGACGATTTGAATCCATAATGGGGCACGTGTGTGGGTCTCCCCTCGTGATATGCGCCTGCGCACGCTCGACGATTGTAATAACAGCGAGCGAGGGCACGCGACAAAACTTCGTATTATGTTTGAAATTCGTGACCAAAGTTGAAGTTGACATTATTAACTGAAAGGAGTGTCGCGCCAAAGTGCATTAAATTAATTAAGTATGTAACAATGGGAGTCTCGAGCAAAGTTCTATTGTTATTTTAATTTCCGTAGTTCGATGGCATGTTAGACTTGTTTTAATAGCTTTCTTCAACTTTAACGTTTCCATTTCAACAATAGCGTTTTCGCACATGTTAGTACGTTGTAAAAACACGAACATATGTACAGCATATTCCTGAAAGCGCCGGCTAAATAGATTTAGTGTGTGACCCGAATTTGAGTCAGTCCTCTGCCAAGATTAGCATGACTAACGAACTGCTATGAGTACGTATTTTTGTTTTCATTACATTTTTACTGACATGTGTGAAGTTAGATCTTTATTCAATTAAATTAGTAATAACCATTTGAAATTATTATAACGACAGGAGTCATAAATTCCTTTTAAAAACTTTATTTTGTGGTCTTTCTGACACAAGTTCTACATACTTAATTAAAAAACCGGCACATAACAGTTAGTGCTTTATCGACATATCACGCGAACGCGAAAGCTGCGTGCGTAAGTCAGTGAGATACTCATCTAATTTGCCATAAAACACGTGTAAACATGAGGCATATTATACCTTTGATTAATTTTACTAGAAGCTTATTTCTGGTACGAACAAGTGATTTACTACGAAGTATGTGTAGCGTGTAAGAAGGAAATTCTTTAAGTCGTAGTGCTTGATTACATTTCCATTTGTACGTTCCGACGTAGCCTCATTTTAATGATGAACGGGACTTTGGTAGTGGACGGAATGTTAAAGGGCCAACATACCATTGATTTACGCCGCTACTTCTGTGAGAAAAACGAGGAATTTTGTACAAGTGTTTATTAAGAAAAAGTTACTGTAATAAGAAAGTAGTCTTTGTAAGCTCCAGTTATAAAATAGGTCACAGTACATAATTAAAGCTACTCGTCGTTGCAAGTCTGAAAACTTCCGTACTGTCAATAAAATTAATTAAAAGTGCCATTTGATTTATTCAGAACAGCTATTCAGAGATTCACAAAGTACAATACAATTTTATTCTACGACACTCACGATGGGACAATGACTAGAAACAATAGCCTTTCCCAGTCGTGTGATAGTCGCTAGGGACCAATGCAACCGAGCGGAAAGTGAAGGAAGCGCAGTTCCGTCTCACGGGTAGGATGTGACGTCAGGAAATAGCCAAGGTCTACGTCTTAAAGGGTTGCTATAAAGGTGAGTCACTTCGTTATTTAAATTCAAGACAATGGCTGAACGAATGTAATTATATTACCACCCACACTGTTCAAATTGCGGGTCTTGAGTTTCATTTTATGCTAAATATTCCTGAAGATATTTCACGAAAGACAACTCAGACAAATTCGGTTTGATATTTAAGCTAACAATATATTTTATCGTACTGTATAAATAGATTATGAAACTTGAAAGCTTCAGTAAACTTTCTAAGATGAAGTCAGCATTATTTATACCTTATTCAACATACTGGGTCGAGTCATAAAATTATTACGAAGTAACTTTACTACCCAATATATTTTACACCTCATAAAACATAATTCCACCATGCAAGCATATGGAATGACCGTTACTATGATTCGTACTTTAGTAACAGCTACGGGTCTATTCTTTGGTAGACAAAAGCTTCAGACGTTCAATCGAGTATACGTCCTAGTCCACAATGGCAGGTTTGCGCAAGAAACTTGCTTAACTAAACCTAAGTCCCACGATACAGTATTCATCTTTGACATTCTGTCGCGAATATTTTGCATTTGAACCTTTGAACCCGTTCAACTCACGAAGATAATTTTTTTCAAGGTTTATTTATAGAAATTCTTAGTACCGGATGAAATATTTACAATTCCATAAACCCGTCGAGAGTACCATGACACTGAATTTATTTTTGTCAGAAGACAAATATGATAAGGATTTACAGGAAACCGTGTGGAATGACTAAATAAGAACGCACAAACTATTAATACATACAAACCATGGTACTTCACTACGAATTTGTACAATAAATAAGTCGTAGTAAAGTAAGCCGATTAAAACTTCACAAATTCGAATTTAATTTGAGTCCAAAACTTGATCAATCATAGGCAAATTAAGGCCACGTACTGTAGCCAAAGCAAAGCATATTTTATGAGACGTTAGCACAATTAACGGTCGTAAACTAAAGGGAGATTACACAAGCCATCGCATCGTGGAGAACATAAAACACAATTACATAAGCTTTGAAAGCCTGTGGGCGATATTGAGCTGTAGATAGACGATAGACACGCTAAAATGTAACCGGGTTACCGGTTTTGTAAGTATAAGTAGATACCTGGTTTGCATTGTCAAATAAAGTTATTCATGAAGTCTATGCCATCGTTCGGTATGGTGAACATGTTTATGATAAAAATGCTAAACATATTTTCAGGAAATTCCAGCTTCTCTTATTATTATTCAGCATAAATGTTTTATAATCTAGTGGAGCATCTTTAATAATATTAAGCTCATATACAGTTTTACAGCGTCCAATTTGTTTTTCTCCAATAATATCACGCATTACCCTTCACTTACAAGTTCAATCACTAGACGTCTGGTCTCTAATTACCACATGCTCTGATAAAGGGAGCACTCGTCAAGTGGAACCAGATATCGAGACGATGTTACGTTGATTAATTGCTCGAGCATGGAGAGCTTTTAATCTTAGTTCGATGCACTTGTCAATGAGGGTAAGGATAGGCTGCAAAGTTAGGATAGCTGGGTATTAAAGCAGACTGAGTGTACAATGCACATGACAGTATTACGGCGACACCAATGAGGCCATGACAGTAAAGACTCTGTCAACTTCTGACTATGTGATACTTGTTTTTTCTGTACCTCACTTTTTCAAAGGAGTTATAGGAGTATGAGCTGCATATTGTGTGTCACATAGAAAGAGTCTCAACCTAAATATCAAAGCGGTGAAAAAAGCGTTTGAAGTGTAGTAAGTGGCATCAGCTCATGTCTTAATGCCTGCAATTTTACTGAAATGCATTCCTTTTAAAAGCCCAGTCAAACACGATACGAAGACGGTTGCGTTTGAATTTCAATTAGTACTTTGAATTAGTAGGTAGTTACTTTCTATTTACAGTGATAACTAATGCCAGATAACAAACTCGTTGGACTTAACTATGTCTGCAATCAGCGCTTGTGAACAAGTTGCTTGTCGCAGCAAAGTGATTTATTTGCCATGTGAATAAGATTGAGTGAAACAAACTATGCGTAATGGCACCATTGAGATTATAACATCACTGATTTATATGTTGAAGCTTCTGTCTTAAAGTATAATAGAATTCCGTAATATGATAACATTGTTCTAAAGCTTCATGTTTTCTTAATAAAGATGAAAGTTAAACAAAGATATCCAAAGCACCTACGCAAAGGTTGAGTAAATTTCAACAAGACCGCTTCAGACTAAATTATCTTTGACCCTTGACATTCTCTTAGTATTTTTTTTTCCGAACTCAAATGTCTGACTAGTTACATAATTATCGTGAAATATGTTTCAATAAAAGACAATTCTTAGTAGGTTGAATGTGGCGAAAGCTTACTTAACGAATGAGCGTCTTACCCTCTTTATCTTTATTGCCATCGTTACAGCAGTTTTGCGCATTCGAATCTTCTCTTCGGCGATTTTTTTTTAGTCGAAAAACTTATATATTTTTCAATAGCTTAGTGGTATAGTATGTTAAGTACCCAGTAGAGTTAACGCCTTGGATGTGGGTCAGTTGCGATGCAGAGGCTGCACCATTCGATGCGGCGAAACGCAAAGGGCGTGATGAGAGGGGCGACTAGGGTAGCTGGGCCAATGTTTACTCACTATTGAGTGTATTGATTTGTACAATATAGAAATAATTTTGTGCCACCGATCAGGGGTTCTGAACTGAGAGAATATTTGGGAACACAGCAGTTTGTTAACAGAGAATTTGAAGCGGACATTTTGCTGATGTATTAATAATATCATGGACTAAATTTTAGACAACAGGATAATCTCGTGCTTTCATAACTGATGACGATCTGGAAATTCCAGTGTCCTCAAGATCTTGAATCATAAGTGGATCGATAGAGGCTGATAGTTGTTACGTGCCGACCTTTTGCATATTTTATGTACTCCATAATTTTTGCTTTCAAGCAAGTTGTAAAAACGAAGTTTGCCAGCTTTTATAGCTACTAAAAAGGAATATGAGCAGGACACTTTACACGGTAAGTGAATTAGAAATATAAGTTATTGATTAAACTCGCCGCCTTTGAACGGCGTATCGGTAAAGTCCAATTAAAAATAAATAGCCTTACATACTTTATAATACACTAGATCATAGTTGAAACCCTGCCCTAAGCTCCACCTTTATGAACATTACTAAAAGCGTATACAATTCCGCTCTTATTAATTATCATTAGTTTATGTAGAGCTATCGGGAAGCCGGGAAGCTATTAAATTGATTACAAATTCTAGACTTTTCTATTAAGCTAGGCAGGTAGAAAAAGGTCAGGCCTTCTGATAAAAGGAAGGAGTGATCTGTAGAAACAAGTTTTCTGGCACTCAAGTGCAGCTTTAGGAACTTTCACTAGTGCATAACACGGTTAAGCCCTTATATGGTATTATGCATCAGTACATATATCTGATTTCCAATACATTATGGCTCACGAATCTTTAATCTAAGTGGTACTTATGGATATGAGAACTGTTCGAACTAGAAGGTATAACGGAAGATTACACAGAACTTATAGGATTACGGAATTCGTGACGATCAAAGCATTAACAAAGAGGATTTACTAAGTAAACTCGAATAATACGAAGACTTTCAAGGACAAATTATACATGAAGCCTAAGCTTGATTCTATTAAACCATTCTATGGTGTGAAGTTGCGATACGTACAATATACCGTTCGATATTTCAATGTGCTACTTACTTTTAATGATGTCAAGTGTACACAGGTGATAATAGACAGTTTAGGCACACTTTCTAGCCAGACAGCCTTGAAACGAGCCTATAAAAACCCCAAATAGATATCCCATTACAGTGATCCATTGCCAATGTTAAGTATACCCACTTGGTAGTCAATTACCGAAATTAATTGAACCGCAGCACGCGGGCAATGACACCTATTACCTGGAGATTTCTAACATAGACCGCTAATTAATTGAATGACTATGAATTTTGTATAACTACTGAAATGGTCTGACATAATTAATGTTAAGTAATTAAAGGTGAAATAGAAATGGACTACATTTATTTCGGTGTATAATTTTTGTTGTGGTTTTCGCACATCATCGCGATAAATGTTCGGTTTCCATTTTGTGGTCGGAATTACGAATGTTTTAATAGGATAAGCTGTGTTGTTGACGTTATTTCGTGTTAATATATGAAATACATACTGATTAAATTGATTAGGAGTTGACCTATAAATTCTATTTTAGGTCATACTGCATGCTCGATGTGGCAAATACAGCCACTCCTTGCGTTAGGAAAGATATATTGCACACGGTTCAACGAACACAAAGAAATAAAACTCTTAAACGTTAGACACATTACTCAATCGATTTGTAACATCCTCTGATACGACTTCCAAGATGCAATTGCATTACCCACACACAAATAAACCAATAAAATGAACATATGACGCCAAGATGGCCGAACATAATCCTTCTTGTGTTGTTGCCAATCGAGACTTAAACTCGAGCGCATTTGATCTCGATAAAGTGCGCCGGCGCATATCTATACCGAGGAGTTAATCTAATATTCTTAATTGAATCAATGCACTTCCCACGAGCGTTTCTGCACGCAAACTGTTAGAAGTTTCTCGTTTTATAAAACCGTAAACAGCCTTCTTGCGGTAGCTTTTACTTTGTCTTTCCATGTGATTGCACATTTTGATGTTCACACTGTTGAAAATTTACGATTGATTGCTTATTGTCTTGCGTGTAGAATCCGATGCTTTATACTTTCAACGATTATGTACACCTTTTTATCCTATTTAGAGAACCGCAATATAATATTTATGTTGTTGAAGTAGCCTCCTAATTCAATATAACCTTTTCAGGTGAGCGTCGAAATTAATTAAACATACGTCGGCGCGGCTTGCGTTCATCATAAAATAATGGCAGAATACAAAATGTCGGTATAAAACCCTTTTTCGGCTGAATGCCTAACGAGTGGCCGCAACCGTATACGTAGCACATCTATGTAAATATTCAAAGACAGACAAGCCCAGTGTGGAGGAAGCTCGTATCCACCTGAATACTAATTTATTACACGTCTAAAGTAAGCCAGCCATATTAAAAAGACAATACAAATGTTCCCGGACATTATAAATTCGTACGTGTCGCTCATGGTCGGGTAACATCGATCAGTATTCTTAGCATCGTGAGTGTACAGCGGATCGAATAAGAATGATGTATTGTAAAGTTTAAAGTTCGCCAAAACTATGGCGGTTGCGAATATTTAAATACGCATGAATATTCCACGTCACCTCGATGCTAATTTTACGTCAATTCGACGGCCATTGGAGGCGATGAAGCGGTCTATTGGAAAATTGAAAGGGTCAGACGAGATGAGGCTGTTATTAAAATACACAGAGGTCATCCTATGGTGTTTCTTGCTGTGAACGATATAAGCGATACGTTTGTTTAATTTTTTTAGCCCACTCATCCGCCCACTCGGTGCGTACCTGCGTTATGCGTGTCAACGTTTGAATGGAAATCTTCAAACATGGGAGTGTTTTTTCCTGCATTAGGTGTGCAACTGTTTTAATTTGGAGCTGGTTCTAAAGTCTATGTGCATAAGGTTGATTGTTTTTGTATTGCAGGCAGTGAACTGGAATTACCTGGTGGTGTTATCGTCCCCCCCGTATCCGGAGTACCGCTCGAGTGAGCACGCCGCACCTGTCCTCTATACGCCATAACACATTAACTGTATGTAAACTTTAACTATAAAACTTTGCAGACGTCACCTGTGCACCCGGAGTTCATAGCACCGATTCTATTGTTAACGAAAATAATTGAATGCAACTCTCATTACTTTTCCCTCTGAAAACCTTAGGAAAAGGGATAAAACAATGGAAATAATTTCCGTTTTTTTTTGTAGTCTTCAAAGCCATTAGCAACTTTTTGTAGACTAACCGGTCTTTAGTGTCAAATTAGTCGTCACTTTTACAGCGATAATGGATTGGACTAATTTGCTTGTTTTATTCCATATATTTTTGTTTTAATGGCTCTACCAAGTCACCTGAAGTTTGATTGGAGGTATAGATCTTTAGGCAAACATTTTTCTGACAAAATATAAACTGTCTGGGCAACTAGATAGAATAAATTGTTAACGACTTTCTGTTGTGCGTTTCAGTTGTATTTTACTACGTTCTGCCTATTATTTTGTAGTGAACGTAGTCTAATGAACTGTACTAATGTGTTTCAGAACGATGTTATTTGTAGCATAGGTGCTCGAAAAAGATACAAGTAGGTAGATGAATCTTCCAATGGAAGTAATAGGTATTGAAATATCTCATTATGTGAGCCGAAAATTCCAATTCAAAGTTTAATGACACTTTTACGCAAAGCTGTATGTACCCATTTAGCGTAACTACGAAATGTGCTGCAAAATGCAATGTATGGTCATAAAACTACTAACTACAACTGCTACATGCAAATGTTGTCAACTAACAAATTACAGTCTACCCACTCTAACAAACGTATGTCTGCCAAGTTTGGTTTAAACCAGAGCTTTATCATTAATTATAACTTTGCTCCCTATGTCGGGGACCGGGGTTCAAAGCGTAATATAATGCATGAACGCATTATAAACCTAAACAACTTAAGGAAACAAACTTTGTAAGTGGTCGAATAAATAGAATATGAGTCGATAGGTTTATTTATAGCTTATTGAAATGAAGCAATTATAATGCTAAAAGTTATACAATGTATTAGGTTAAGTAAGGCTACGCGATTTATATTACATCGTATTAAGTTCAAGTACATTTTGCTTATTTTCTACGTCTGCAATACATGATATCTACTGTCGTCTGTCAAGTGCCAATATCAATAATAGGAATAGATACAGTTATTATTAAGCTCGTGTTTGAGAATTAGCTCTATATTTTGTATGCGTAATTTCCTAGACGAAAACTATCTTATAATGATCTGTTGAACAACGTTAAAGAAACTTGACTCACTATGTTAAGAAAAGCAAGTTGTTGCCATGATAAAAAGACGTGAATAAATAAAAAATCAGGCGATCAGTTTCTTTACAAATCTATGCAGCACCGAGCCTACTTATGATCAATCAAGCTAAGTATACATACATTTATGATAAGCGTAAATAATTGCAACTTTCATAGCACACAGTAACACTTTCTAGAAATAAGCAGTTGGACAGGCGATGTGTGAAATTTCTCTTATAAATCAATTAGATGTGGGTTATTAGGAATCATTTATACAAAACTTAGAGAGACTTAGGCAGTTATTGTCTTGAGAGGAACACTTCGTGAACACAATCATCTGGAACAACAGAAGAAATGCGAAGAATACCTTTTCATTGAATCGGTATCTTTAAACGAACAGGGAAAGTTATTTTTTTTAAACAAATAGTTTGCTTTTCTGTCATTGATTAGTTCTAAAAACTCCATGGAATATTAAAATCTACCTAGCTTTAATGAACGAGGTTTGCAGTAAACAAAACTCTTATACACAACTCTGTCGCAGAAATAAAAAAAGGTTTATGTAAATAGGGTATTCGTCCTAAAAATGAAGGCATTTTTTTATCTAGGGTGCTTTTCCCGCAGGAGTGGAGAGGCCTGAATGAGGGAAGCGCGTAATAATCCGTTTCCCTCATTTGAGTTGCGGCATTTCGCACTGTCGTCTTACCTGTTTTTATTTTAGCATTTATACGCCATTAAAACTTCAAGGAAAGTAATGGTTACGACCGAAACCATTATCTTCATTTTGCTTCAGTTTCGAAGGTAATAATATCCAATAATTAACCAAAGTTTTGCATGAAATGTTAATTCAAAATCACGGAATTTATACTTGACATTTAAGCTTACGTCACGTTACACTAAACAGTGCTATGAAAATTATTCGCGTATCAAAAATCGCTAACATTCAACTCGTAGCTTTGTGAGAAGTTAGCAAAACTGCTATAATTAGTTAGGTACCGTTTGTAAAGTGTAAACACCGAGTTATTTGCCAGAACAATGCGAACATTTTGATATACGGTTTTCAGAAAGTCAACGGTTATTTCGTTGTCCTTCCAACTTTAGACGTAATTGAAATACCTGGAATGTGTAAGGGACAATATTCGTAAAATGTTTATAAGGCTTGGCATAAAACTATATAGGTAGGTATCTTACTAGGTAGGTACTTTATTTATAAAAGGATGTTTGACATTTAATATGTCTGAGGTGGGCTGATGGATACGAGTAGATAAAAGCAGCATTTCGAAGTATTGCGAGATAAAACTGTTTATAAAATATAATTCTAAGAACCTGTAAATAATGATAGATTACTATCCAATGTGAAAGTTATTAAATACATTAATAAATATCAACGTTGATCAATACAACCATAAAATATCTTGAGAATTTATGGAAGTAATCTCACAATACGTAACGGTATATATTTGTACTCAATTGTGTTCATCGTTCTTAATTAAAACGTCTAATTTGTCCCGCCATTGTTATAGGACCTTGGTAATGAAGTACAGCGATGAGGTCCGATTAATCACTTCAATACTTCAACAGCTTCAAACTGATTAATTAGTTCTACGACTAGTGATGTCATTGGATGACCGCATGTGGAAGTCTATGCAAATGGAATAGATAGGTAATAAATACTAGTAGCCTAGGCACACACCTGTTATTGTACTATTGAATGATGACCAAGGTTCATGGTTCAGTGATAATTAATACGCAATAAAGTGTCTCATTACATTATACGATGTCGGCGTATTGTTCTAATTGTTCGCTAAGTTTCAATTTCCGATCAGACTTTTTTCTTTAACGGCTTGGGAGATAACAAGCTCGCCCTTATAACGCACGTGAGTTTTAGCACAGCTGGCGAAATGGGGGTACTTACCCCAGAGTGACTCTCTTGGGAAATACTTAATGTTTTTAATAGGTAATGCTGTTTTGGAAGACTCGTCCTAAATCAAATTGTTTCATTATGTTTACGTATTGCGTGTGTATACAAGTTATATGAAAACTTTTATTGCTTTTTCTGCCACTTAAAACATGTAATGGATAAGCTATTTCTCACCCATCCGTAAGTATTGAAACCAGTCTTAGCCATGTAACTTTTAGTTTCATAAATGTTAACTCGAGCTGCTATACTTCAACGAACACAAAATATGTGTTTTTGAATAGCGATGCTTCAAAGTAAATTACACAATTGCCTGTCGAAGATGAAAGACGATTACGACATTAGTAGTAACTGGTAATTGTTTTAACTGTACTAGTTTTACAAAATTGAACTCATTACTCATTGGCGTTGAAAAAAGCAGTTTAGCATAAGGAATAGTGTTCAAATTGACAGTAGATTATGCAGCCTACTGATATAATGAATGCTAAAGTTTGTGAAGATCGATGTATGTTAGTATGTTTGTTACTTTTTCACGCAAAATCTAGTGAACAAATTTTCATTAAATTTAGATTTTGATTAACAGAGACAACACAATTTACTCCAGGAAATCAAATCAGGCGGACAAAGTCGCACGCAGAACCTAGTAACTAATATAGTAAAAGAGACTACCAGTGGCGAAGGGTCATTTTTTACAAAAGGTAAGCCGGAGCTATAAGTCATTGTCTAGGTATAGTACCTACCTACATTTTATGTACATCGTAAGAATGCCGACATAAAAGTAGCGTATTAGCATTTAGCATAATAACAATATGAGTGTATTATCTACATTCGACTACAGTAGGTATCTTATTTCTCTCTCTACAGACTAATAATACATAGGTACTTACCATGTGCTACCTAATCATGCTTGTTTTGCATTAAGTTACTCTGTCTTCAGTAGTCTTAACACGTAGGTAACACAACAGCACATATTTAAGATAACGTATATCGAACGATTGATGATTGTCTCGCACTGGTTGTTTAATAACTTATTATACAAGCAATTTAGAATGTATTCATCAACAATAAAATATCAAACACATTATGGATAAACGCAGAACACTTTTATTGTTATGAGTTTAACCTATAAATCTGACAAAATGAAAATTTACTCTAATAGAAACATGCAAAACAATTACTGTTTTATATACTGATACATTCACAATTATGCACAAACATAATTATTAAGGAATAATGTTGTGATAAACACAAATATTCTAATTTGTAATAGAGCGCGCGAAAGATGTAAACAGTAAACAAACATGACCTAATGTCAAACTGGACAAAAACTAATACTTATGCAGGATGCTTAGCTTATATTTTCCATCTCGCTCTTGCACGCGGCTCGCACCGCGACAGAAACATGCGTAAGATTATGTGTCTGTCGCGGCGCGAGCGCTGTAGCGCGAGGCAACCCGCTCTTCCTCCGGCTTGCTCGCCACTATGCAGCGCGGTGCGAAGCGCGATCCAAAAGGTCGTAAGCGACATCGCCGCCATAGTTTTTATTGTACGCGATTCTCAATCAGCGCCTCCGGCTTATTTCATTATTATTACCTCACGTTGCGTTTTAAGCGAAGCGTAATTTTGAAGTGTAGGCGTTTTCGTACTGTTTCGATTAGATTAATGATTCTAGTTAAAGATTTCGGTTTAAATATTGGTGATTATTAATTAATTGTGTTTTATTTGGCAATAGTAAACAATTAATTTAATATTAATATTAAGTCTGTCTAGAAAGGGAAGCCGATAGGAATCGAGTTGTATGGAGCCTTCGCCACTGGAGACTACATATTTAAGTTCCAATACTAATGTTGGCTCGTGCAATCTAATAAAAGGAAAGCAGTTATGACATTTGGCAACGAATCCAAAGGGCTATTTAAAAATTCTGTAAAAATAAACAATCTATAATTATCTATCGTGTTTTCTATTTTGTAATAAAAACGTGTTTATGATTATTTGGCAGTCTTCCCTTAGACATTTGCTTTTACGAGAATAAATGGATTTCGAATAATTCAAAGTAATGTTGTGAAATGTTTAAACAATAATGATAAACGAGTTTTATTTTATACATTATTCCACTATTTCTACTGAACGCATCGATTGTCTATTTTGTAGGTAGGGTAAACCACCCAGTAGTCAGCCTTTTAGTGAAAATGTCAATTTGATTTAGCCGTATTTTTAACATTTACAACTAGATGTAAAATCATTAGTCATTGTATGAAAGGTAATTTATTAAACTTTAAGAAAAAAATTACAAAATATCATATTCATAAGATTATTATGGAAAAAATCCACATTAAACAAAATATGGCACTTTTTACCAGTAGTCAGCCCCATTTCGCCAGTAGTCAGCCATATCTTACCCAGTAGTCAGCCTCTTACTTACTCAATACAAATGTTCTATTTTAAATATATTTTTATTGAAATCTCCAGGAAATAAAGCACATTTGCAATAATACCATGCAGTACAATTTATACATCCATTAATTTTTAACCCCCGACGCAAAAAGAGGGGTGTTATAAGGTTCGACGTGTCTGTCTGTGTGTCTGTCTATCTATGGCATCATAACTCCCGAAAGGATGCAGTGATTTCAATTTAGTTTTTTTTTATATTAAAGGTGACATATGTGCGAGTGTTTTTAGACATGTTTGATGAAAATCGGTGGAGCCGTTTAAAAGTTGTAGTGGGTTAAAGTGGGGAGATTAACCGAATCTCTGCAAATTTACTCGGACGGGGTCTCAAATGGCTTCGCATGTTGAGAAAGCTGATGGTGGGAAAGTCAATGGCTTAACCTAACCACCAACCTATAAAAAGTATGAAATAAAAAAATATATTGTGAAATCGGGGGTTTTCAAGATTTTAATTTATAGTTATTAGCACTTAGGTAATTGATTTCTAAATGTTTTCTAGTCAATCTTTCTTCACACGTTTCACAGCGATAAATTATTATTTTCTGTTCCTTTATTCCTTCTGTTTCTCAACTCTCCCCACTCCACAAAAGATGCTCTCTTCTATAAAACTATTTTAGCTTTCTTGATGTGTTGAAACATAAGTCAATGGTAGGCTAGGAAATAGAAGGTGGATGATAGAAGTAACGGGTATCATTCCTTTCTTTTCTCATTTCCCAAAATTCCTTCGTGTTTCGGAAGGCATGGTAAATTGTAGGTCCCGGCGGGCATTTAAGGATCTCTGGCAATCGTTGCCATTAGTCAGAAGCTTGAAAATCTGATAACCAGTCTTATGGTAGTCGCGGTATAGCCCAGGTAACTGGGTTGTGGAGGTCATATAGGCATCCGGTGAAACTGGAAGCTGATTCCAGCATATCGTGACCAGTTTCTTAGGGCAGTCATTTGTTTTTGGGAGTGCACTTAGTCTAGCTTAATGGTACGGGGCATTTGTGCGACTATTAAACGATTTCGGACTTGTAGTGTCATAATAATGTGTGAAATGCCAAGTACTCGACTCGTTACCATGATTTTCATAACATTTTTGATCGCCACCATAGCACATGACAATTATTCCTCTTTATACAGATCTTTTGGTCTTTTTGATATGATACTATTCGAAAACAAGTAACTAAGTTTTGTGCCAACATAGCCGTCCACAAATTTGAACCTTAATGAAAGGATTTAAGACCCAATTTCATTTAGCAAAACTGACGGCCGACTATGGGATATGTAGGTCCAATGGTCGGCCTCATGAAATTCACTGACTTTATATGCGGCCGACTACTGGTAAAATACTATTTTTGTCTTAGAAGAGTTTAGCTCAACGCAATAGTTATGTTGAGAAGTATTCGCCCTGTTAATTTCAACCACATATATGAGAATTGCAAAAAAACCAGTAGTCAGCCGCTCATGGCCGAGTACTGGATCAACCTCATATTTTGCAAGCCCAATAGTCGGCCACGTTAATTTATAATACAAAAGACAAATAAAACGCCTGCAATGCCTGATTTTATCGAAGATAAACTATTAAATACTAGCATAAAATATCAATTCGTTCCATATTGCATCAAATTCATTTAAAAACATGCCAAAAACTAAAACACGAATCCTTAACAAAAAAATAGCAATGGCGACGTTTTTGGCCATGCCTTTGATGGCAGTTCATAAGAATGAGTGTAACACGTCAACCTGCCATGCTATCGAATCGTAATTGTGCATATTAGTCAATAAGATTATACAGATTCGATTAATGATTATTTTATTGGTCTTTACTATTTTCTACACTAATTATATGGATATAAAGCCTGTAAAGGCTGACTACTGGTTGGGGGCTGACTACTGGGTGCTTTACCCTAGGCAGGTATACAGGTAGATTCGTAGATAGTAGAAGTATTCTTTGTTCAATGCTACAAGTGAAATGTGCTAAACCGAATATAAAGATTTCTACGAAATTAGTGTCAATTATCACAGACAATATTCGAGAGCTTAACGCAAAGAAAAGATCTTCCTAATCATGCGAAAATAACATAAAGCCAATTTGTAGTACTTTCAAGAATTACGGCCAAAAACGTGTGAACTCCATTAAAAAAGCAGTTTCGTTCGAGATACAGATCACTAACGTTTAAATTAAAGGTGCTTAGTCAAAAACAAACAACTCTTATCTATATTTAGCATACAAATTAAACAGTGATGTTACGCCACTCTCTCTTTTCTAATTTAGTTATTATCGTAGAACTTATCGTGCGGGAATCTCAGTATTTTACGTCGAAATAAGCCGTTTTCGATGACATTTACATGTACGATTGAACTTTGTGTACGGCAAACATAAATTGGGCGCACCTCGGGCAAATAAATGGACCCAAATAAGACAATTTATTCAGATTGAAGGCGTATTCTCGAATTTGATTGTATCTGGGGAGAAATACGGTTTGTTATACTATTCAGCAAAGCAAAGCAATTTTAGACTGCCTTTAAGAGGGTAAATCTCCAAAACTAAAGGACTGAATCTATGAACTTTTCACGTAAGGAAAGCATAATGATTATAGATTTACAAGACGAGCTAGAATAAAATTAAACATGTCTGATTTATTCCGTTCACATAGGTAATTATTCAACAGTATTGTGCAGTATTATTGTTTCTGACATAAAATTTACTGTTGGAAATAAAACCCGACCTCGGATCAGCTGGTTCATCCCACGCAAGGCACCAAGAACAGGTTATTTCATATAACATTTTCCGCCGCCCACAATGCGTGGACGTGGGTGTCTTGTTGGAAAATTCGAAAGGTATTTCAGTTAATAAACTTAATAGTTTTATTATTAAAGAATACCTAATAGCGGTCTTGATTGCGTGAACAGGTAAAGGCAGAAAGATCGAGATAAGACGAACGGAAAGAGATAAGGCCGGGTATTATTGTCTCGGCTTGTAATAATGTCTGTCTCGAGAGTCATGCAAGATGCAGGATTCGTAGTCTACGATTGTAAAGTATTGACATAAGGACGGTTATGCGGGTTTTCATAATACTGAGAGGCACCCAAAAGAACCTACATACAGATAAGTCTATATGAAGTCATTTCGCTAAGAATTTGTGTCTTGTGAGATAAGATGGAAAGTGTAATCATTCTTACTGAAATGTTTTTGTATTTTTACGAAGTGAGTCCTGCAAAAACGGGTTTTCATTGCGGTATTTAAAAATCATAACATTGCTGCGCCGTGGACTGACACGAAAAAATAAACCGAGACGCCCACGACAAAACGACAGCGAAATGCCGAAATAAATAAACTTTTTTAGAATAGCTTGCCCCGTAACAGGCGGCGCCATAATACATATAGTAATAAAAGAAACCAGTTATGGGCACAGGCAATCTCCATACAGCCGTAAGGAATATTTTTGCCTAATAAACTGGTTTCAGTGATAAAATAACCAAAATTATATGGAAATTATTTACGATAATACGATAAACGTAGGTGGCATTTTTATTTTGAACGTAAGATAGTGTTTTACAAAATTAGTAGGTACCTAGATAGAATATAGATGAACCTAGTTTTCAGAAAACGGGTCAATATTCTGAACTTCTGTATGAACAAATGGTTCTAAACATTTGTGTACAATAGGTAAATAGTAATCCCGACTTTCCTGTTTATGAGAAATAATGAGCACAATTTTAATAAGGTCAAATACGGTGAAATACATAGGTCAGTTACTTATAGAGGAAAAATGCATTTTCTGATGCAAGTTAATTACAATAATTACTTTATTATTGACGTAATGAAGTTATGCTTACGTCTTTTAACATTGCCTACAAATAACTTGTATCCAGTAAGAATTTATCCATAAGTACAGATGGGCATGCAGCTGCAAATTCCTTGCATAAAAGAAGGCTGAATAATTTCTTGTCAATGCCTCACCTCATAGTATGAGTAGGTAAATAAAAATATTCACCTACGATATAAGACGTAGGTATTAAATGTTATTATTTTACAGTCTATGAAGAAACGGGGTTAGATAAAGTTAAGTATAACAAAAATAGTAAATCTAGGACACACGCTTGACTACAGTTTGTTTGATAACCAATGCTAGGTATTTAATTTCGTCGAAAACAAATCCGCGTTTCTATTTCTAAGCAAGGTTTTCGTTTTCAATTGAATATGATAATAAAATTATCAAGCGTTACTAGTTTTTACAAAAACGTGGTTAATATTAGAATCAACACAAACTGAAAGATCCGCAAACCATATGATTTTTGGACTTTTAAACTCAAAATTGCTTTAGAAAAATGGTAGATGCTAACTTAAAATAACATTTAGCAGAACGTATACTCTTTTCCCCATTCGATTTCTCAGAAATACAGGTATATCGCATTATAATTCCTGTTTCGAGTGGTTATCATCCGATCGATTTGATGACAAATAATGCAGGCGCGACGCTACAAACGCCGGTTTATAAAAATAACACTGTTACATCTCTAAAACACTCCGCTACACTTGGAGTACATAAAACAAACCCAAAAATAAAATATTATATGTAAAACGCATAGAAATGCAGCAAGATTTATTTATAAAACTCAGACTTACCAGCAACAACTGTATCGCTCAGGTCATACTTCACTGGTTTCGGAAACTCTCTCAACTTTCGTCCACTTAGTTTTAATTCACCACTTAAGTAAGCATCTTCCAAAATTCTTTCTAACGATTTTGTTAACTGACTATGAATATTATTGTGCCCATTCATATTTACACTTACACACGGCCCCAACACGGCCATATTCTTTTTGAACTGAAATGAAACTGTTTTTTTGTCTATAGTTCAAACTGTTGCCAACATAAGAAGTCAAGTGCTGCTAACTTCATTCTATTCAGAATTGTCTATGTTCCGAAGATAGAGAAGCACTAGACAAAGCACCGTTATTTAGTAAAATCAACTATTTGTCTACAGTTAGGTTGAAATATCCATTAGCTCTCGATGTTAAAAAATTACAGAAATAGGTATACAAAAGCCTGCCATTACTATCAAGAGAGCAGTATACATGTATGATTATTCTGCAGAAAAATATGTAGAGAAATAAATAGGAATAAAGCAATTATTATATTATATTCACATTGGTTACACAGAAAAAACTTGAACAATATAAAGTGTTTTCAAATTAAAAAGCTACCTACCTACATTTTATTTTTAGGTAGGTATGTAATGTAGGTAACCTTTTTAAAATTAGTACAAAAGGGAAGAAATCCACTGGCTACTCTATTTCCCATAATCGGTTTGATAATGTCTATGGTTTCGCAATGCTCATCCCTCCCAGCTCCCTCTTACTCCGCCCTCCGTACCATATGACATTGACATGAAGCCTTAACCTAAAATTCAAATAATTTTGCTCTAATTTAATTAATTAAAATAATACATCATGACTATATCAAATTTAATGCGTGTAGCGAACGCTTTACGGAGTCTAAAAAAACCTAACGTTTCCCAAATAGAGGTAAATTTGTATTTTATTTCATTAAATTTGTGTTACATTTTATCCGGTGGAATTTACGTAATTTCTTATTTCTGTGTATTCATTAGAAAAGTAAGTGAATTAGTGTACTAATAGTGTTTTTTATTGTATTTTTCAGAAATTCTCATCTAATGTTAAATATGCAGAACATAAACCCTTGGAAAGGATCAGAAATATTGGAATATCTGCCCATATAGATTCAGGCAAAACTACCCTTACGGAGCGAATATTATATTATACAGGCAGAATAGACGCTATGCATGAGGTAAATACATTTTTTTTGCAATAAGATCTTATTCCATATTAAAGTGAACACCTATCATACTGGGCCTGGAACCTTCCTCATGGGCTCTCACAAATTCTCATAAGTTTTTATTTAAAAGGTACTGACTAAATACATCCTTCTATAGATACACAATATTCTTCATTATTGTCTTGCATTATGATGAATATTCCAGATTACAATATTATCCTGTTTATTCTTACACAAGGTTGTATATTGTATAGTTCAGTATTGAATACTACAATAATAATGCCCATTTACATTGCTCTTGCATAAAAAGTAAAATAAATAAAATTATTATTTCAGGTTAAAGGCAAAGACAATGTCGGTGCGGTCATGGACTCTATGGAACTGGAACGTCAAAGAGGCATCACTATTCAGTCAGCGGCCACATACACTATATGGAAGGAACACAACATCAACATCATTGATACTCCTGGACACGTAGACTTTACGGTTGAAGTGGAGAGAGCATTACGTGTGTTGGATGGAGCTATCCTTGTGTTGTGTGCCGTTGGAGGAGTGCAGAGCCAAACGTTAACTGTGAACAGGCAAATGAAGAGATACAGTGTACCTTGTTTGGCGTTTATTAATAAGCTGGATAGATTAGGTTCCAATCCTTACAGGTAAGTTCTAATTTAACCATTCATTTGATGTAGTTTTACTCTAGTTTCCATTTAGGAACTGATTGAGAAAACTAAAGTTTAGCATATAGGATCTTCCTATATGCTTGAAACATTCCTCATGAACAAACAAACTATGCTATACTATCATACATACTGAGGTTCATGTAAATTTACATCCTGTGGTCAAGTATCAATATAAAATGCCTTATTTCATGCATTGTCACACATACCAATATTTGCTTACTACTACATATTTAATAATTTCAAGTTAACTTTCAACTTAATATTACCCAATCAATATTCTGGATAATCTTTACTCAAAACTTATGTATTAATTCCATATTTACAGGGTCATCAAACAAATGCGTTCCAAAATGAATCACAATGCTGCCTTCATCCAACTTCCAATAGGTCTAGAGAAGGAATGTGCGGGTATCTTAGACTTAATAGAAGAGAGGGCTATCTACTTTGATGGAGACTATGGAGAGACTATCCGTTATGATGAGGTACCTCAGGATAAGAGGACAGAGGTACAAGAGAGGAGACATGAACTGATTGAACATTTGTCTAATGTTGATGAGACTTTAGGTAAGATTCGATTGTTTAATTGGTCCCAGTAAAACATAGTTTTCTTTATTTTAATAAGCCAAATAGTTATTGAATGTTCAGTGGCATAAAAGAATTATGGGCTAAAATTTTTATATCTTCATATGATGTTTCAATATTCAGTTGCAAAGTTAAGCTTGTTCACACATATGTATGCCGTTCAGCATTTATCAGCCTAGCCGGGCGGCAAACAAACATGTGACATCGCCGCACCTAAATGTTTTAACTGAATATGTGTGTAGCAAGACTTACTCCTCATTCATATACTGTTAAGTATATTGCATCTATTCTGTGTAATACCTAACAAATAGACGCATTACAATTTCATTCAGGACCTTTTGTTACTTGTCTTCAGTATCAATTATTCTTAATTTATTGTATTAACATTTACAGGAGAACTCTTCCTCGAAGAAAAAACGCCAACGGTCGACGATATTAAAAAGGCAGTTCGTCGCACAACACTAAACCGTTCCTTCACACCCGTGCTCGTTGGTACAGCTCTAAAGAACAAAGGAGTCCAGCCTTTACTCGACGCTGTACTAGAATACCTTCCCCATCCCGGTGAAGTGGAGAACACAGCTTTACAAAATGAAGATAAAGATGGGGAGGGTCAGACAATTATTCTGGATTCTGCAAGAAATGATAACAAACCGTTTGTTGGGCTTGCCTTTAAGTTGGAAGTGAGCAAGTTTGGTCAGTTGACGTATTTGAGGTGTTACCAAGGAATGCTGAAGAGGGGAGAGAATATTTTTAATGCTAGGACTGGGAAGAAGGTAAGGTCTTTCTTTTCATTAAATTTTTTTTTAGTTTTATAAGTAGCCAGAAATTATGTAACTTTTTTACAAATTCAGAATCTGTATTTTTTATTATTTATATTTTCCGCCGGTAGATTATGCGTTTCTTAAAATTTAACCAAAATCTTTGCTATTAACTTCGATTTAATGTATTTTATTAAACCTCAATTTGACCTGCTGTTAGATTATTCACAAAATTCTTATTTTTTAGGTTAAAATCTCCCGTCTAGTACGCATGCACTCAAACAACATGGAAGAAGTAAACGAAGTGATGGCCGGCGATATCTTCGCGTTGTTCGGAGTAGATTGCGCGTCGGGTGATACCTTCGTGAACGACGGCAAGCTGCAGCTGGCGATGGAGTCTATACACGTGCCTGATCCCGTTGTGTCCATGTCGATTAAACCTAAGAATAGTAAGGATAGAGATAACTTCTCGAAGGCTGTGGCCAGGTGTGTATGAGTTTTACTAGAGACTTCTTAGCTTTACATAGGTCGCATATGAGGTTTACTGTAGTCTGTAGCAGTATATCGAATCCATATTCTATTGGGCAATATAATTTAGTTTTTAGTAACAATAACCAGAATAAAACCGTTTTGACCAGTTCACCATAACTCAGAATTTATTCCATATATTTTATTAATGACATTCCATATCAACTTTTTCAAAGACTTTTACACAATAGAAATATCAGGATAAGACATAAGTCACATAGTTATTAAGTATATGACAAATTGTTACTCAACTTCCTATATAAATATGAGAGTTTTACCCCTACTTAACAACACACTCTTTAACTCCTTCTATTTTTCTACCCATTATTTTTCTCCTTCTAGATTCACCAAAGAAGACCCAACATTCCAGTTCCGTTACGACGGCGACAACAAAGAGACCATCGTGTCTGGTATGGGAGAGTTGCACCTCGAGATCTATGCGCAGAGGATGGAGAGAGAGTATAACTGTCCCGTAGAGCTTGGTAAACCTAAGGTGGCGTTTAGGTAAGAATAGCCTTTCATGTTTGATGTATGCCTTTCTGTCGCTGGATCTGGCGTGAGAGTCTGGTGAGAGTGACTTTGAATATCTAACACCGGAGGTTAGATATTCAAAGTCACTCTCACGTTTTCTTGCAATCAATTGTCATTAGAAATTTCATTGATTTCTAAGTTTAGAATTTTAAGTCACATAAATATCGCCATATTCAGCGACAGAACACATTTAGCGGTAGTTTATCTATTCAATATAGTTATTTTTATATGAGTTTAAACCCTATTGTATAGATAAATAACCACTAAATGTACCTCAGAAACCAGGGGTAAATTGGGCTTAAATTGGCAAATAAATTAGCGTGACAATAAACTTGTTGATAATAAAGTAATAAAAAATAATTTTAGTCCAAGAGCTAAAGATCTTATTCACTAATATATAAATAGATTATCTTCAAAGTTTTTATAACAAGTGATTGTCTAATTTTAGGGAGACGATGATGTCACCATGCAAATTCGACTATCTACACAAGAAACAGTCCGGTGGTGCCGGTCAGTACGCCAGGGTTACCGGTATCATGGAGCCTTTGGATGCACACCAGAATACTAGTAAGTGAAACTTTTCCATTCTGATTGCAGATATCTATACTAACTAATATTATGAAGCTGAAGAGTTTGTTTGTTTGAACGCGCTAATCTCAGGAACTAATAGTCCGATTTGCAAAATTCTTTCAATGTTAGATAGCCCATTTATCGAGGAAGGCTATAGGCTATATACCATCACGCTACGACCAACAGGAGCAGAGTAACAGTAAAAAATATTACGATAACGGTGATAATTTTGACCCATTCTCTCATATGTGACGCAAGCGAAGTTGCGCGGGTCAGGTAGTATAATTATAAAATGAAAAAAAATAACAATTAATGTTTTTAGAAACGATTTTTTCTCCCGTAACTATGCGTGTGTGTGCGTGTTGTTATTTTGTAAATGTACAGTATACATCGAATTCGAATTCTGAGGTAAGACCTACCTAAGATGTGAAAAAATAGTTTGTAAATAGTTTTGTTTCGCTTCTGCCATTAAAAGGAGCTGATGAAACACACACAACAAAGAGTCTTGTATACCATACCTATTCATCAATTATATTTTGTCATAGCTGTGTCAGGTTAGGTTATTTATTCTACCTCAAACATACCGTTGAATATTACATTTTCTGAATAATATACGATTTTAATACCCCTTGTTCCCAAGCTTACGTTCGAGTATTACTCTAATTTAATACCAATTTTCTAATTTCAGTACTAGAATTCGTGGACGAAACAATCGGTACCAATGTCCCGAAGCAGTTCATCCCTGGTGTGGAGAAAGGTTTCCTCGACACGTGTCAAAAGGGCTACCTGTCCGGTCACAAGGTGTCCGGCGTCAAGTTCAGGTTACAAGACGGTGCTCATCATATCGTGGACTCCAGTGAGCTGGCCTTCTTCTTGGCTGCTAAGGGCGCTGTTAAAGAAGGTAGGCAGAATTTGCTTGAGATGTTCTTTATACATGCATTATATTATATCACGTCTTTTTGAAATATTCTTTGTAAATACATACGTAGATAATTTCGCGTATTTTTCCCATAGGGGTAGGCATGTTCTTTATGTCGAACAAATATAGTTGACTTTCTAAATATGAAGGAATCATAAGGCCCTTATTGTATTATTATAATAGCCTGTATTATAGAGTTGTAATTCTATTCCTTATTGGCGTAAATATTTTAATGACATAACTTTTTTATTGCATGTTATTTATGTGTCTTTCTCAAGTGCTCAAGACATTGGTTTGTTTTGTTCCAAATTTTTGTGTTTCAATATAAAGCCATTTTCGTACCAGTCATACTTTAGTAAACTACTTATCGACGTTACGTTTTTTCAAAAATATCATTGATTGTATCATTATACCTACTTATTGTAGTAGTACTTAATTATGTTATAAAAACTCATTATAAAAATCTCTTATTTCCCCCCAGTATTCGACGACGGCGCCTGGCAGATCCTGGAGCCTATAATGTTCGTAGAAGTGACTCTACCGGACGAGTTCCACGGCACTGTCATCGGCCAGCTCAACAAGAGGGGCGGCATCATCACCGGCACGGAGGGCACGGAGGGATGGACCACGATTTACGCTGAAGTACCTCTCAATAATATGTTTGGATATGCTGGTGAACTTAGGTAAGTGCGGTTGTTATTTGAAACTTATATAGCTGATCCAAGCGGCTCGCGTGTATAGGTTCCACAGTATTAAAGCCTATTACAAGAACTAATAGCTAAAAGCCGTAGTTGATATTCAAAAAAGTAAAAGTAAGTAATATTGTCCAAGCGGAAATAGTACTTTATGATGTAATGAACCTGGATTTCCGTACTAGACACCGTTTCTAACTTTCCAATGAGTGTATTAAATTAACATAAACATTTTAAAAATGACTTAAAGTTACGTTAGAATGTGTAAATTGATGTACATTACACACCTAGGTAAAATATAGACTGTCTAGATATTCATTCAAATGTCATTTTCTATCTCAACTTTTAATATTTCTAACACAGAAACAAATTTCAAACCGTTCAGCATTTTTAAACTAGTTTGATTCATCATTCCATTTGTTCCTCAGATCAATGACCCAAGGTAAAGGCGAGTTCAGCATGGAATACAGCCGCTACTCGCCCTGCCTCCCGGACGTTCAAGAACAGCTGATCAGAAAGTATCAAGAAGACATGGGCATACTCCCCGACAAGAAGAAGACCAAGAACTAACCGCCTAACTATAGTATTTATTATTGTTTTATTTAAGGTACAATTAGTGTAATATATTATTGATTTATAGAGAGGTTGTTTCATTACTTGCCGTAAAGGTGGTAGATAGTGGTAGAAATGTACATGTAGCTCGTAGTAAAGTAAAGTTATTATTATTGTTTTAGATGGCATAAAGTATTATAGGCTTAATTTACATATGGAACAAATAATTGTAGGGTCTGTCTACATATATTTATGATGTTAACTTTGAATATTAGGATTTTAAGTTTTAGGCAAAACACTAATTATTACTTACTTACTTACGACTGGAATTGTCTCTATCACCATTATTTGCAGCTTTTCTACTTAACTTAAGATCTCCCGTTGCCGTCAGTAATTCTTATTCTGTACAACTCGAGTCATTTTCCCCGACATAACTTATCATTGCAATCATCAACCCATCTTGCCACAACTGTCTTCTTAGATGAGACCTTATAGCGACATTTCTAAACGGCATGCAACAAAAAGTCCCCAACCAGCACTTTACCGGCGTGGTGGACTCAAAGCTTAACCTCGCGTTCGTTTGGGAAGAGACACCAGTAGCTCAATTCTCTACCAGAATCGACTTGCTGTCGATAAATTTTGCACGAAAAGCTGATCAGCGCCTCTACCGGGTTCCATAGGAACTATTTTGGCAGTACATATTACACGACTAACTGTCGTTACTCGACAGTATCGACAGTAGACAATTGCGCTTCAGCAGTGGGACTGTTACGGGTTAAAAAAAATTGTTAGAGATATTAAATGAAATGAAAATGCAACTGTACATTTATAAAAACCCATTTATTCATAACACTCCACAAATATATTCCAAAACGATATAAATCGTAACAAACATCCCAGGTACAAATAATAATTGTTTTGCTTACTTTTATATTAGTCTAGCGGTTGTTTAAACAATACCGATATATTAGGCTACAGGGGATATTACATGATTTGATAAAATGTACCTAATAGAAGCGAAATCAAATATATTTTAAGCTTTTGAATATAAGCTGGTATAGCATATAGTATTACATTTGGATTCTAAATTAAAATAGAAACATACGGTCGAATTGAGAACCTCCTGCTTATTTCGAAGTCGCTTAAAAATAATTATTTTCCTGAACATAAAACAGTTTACTAGCTTAACCAATATATTAAAGAAAAAATAGTTTTTTTCTCTGTTCGGAAACACCAGAACCGGTTTGAATGATTCTAGTTAGTTGTAAGGAGTTACATATATCTGTTGCGAAGCATATTTCTCTCTCTTTTTCTCACTTGTTTTGTCCTATTTCTATCTTTCTTTTTGTCAAAAAAAAAAAATTGAACGCGTCCTAAATATCATCTTATATGAATTCAATATTTTTGACGAAAAAACAAGAAAAACTACTTTTATACGTTGCGCTACTTTCTACTTCTGTTAACTAAAGGGTACAAAAGCTGCTATTCAAATAACTTCTACTGCTTATTACAAAAATATAATTAACTAAAAACCACTACTCCGGTTCTATTTGATACAAAAATAACATTTTCCTATAGCAATATTGTTGAATATACTAAAATAACGTAACAACTGCTATAACTTATTTAATAACGTTTAAAACTAGACAGCATACTTAATTATAATGTCTTATGATGCGTACATGTTGTATAACAACGTTTTATAACATAAAAACATAATGTACTGCGACGAAAAAATTAACGTTTGTTGACTATTTGAACAATAAATTGCCATCAAACGTTTTTTTTTACTTTTTTATTTAACATTGATCACAATGTTAGAAAATGTTTTTATTAAGGAAATGTTTACTAACATTTCTAAACAAAATTGGATTGAAATCAAACATTTAACAATTACTAACATTTGTTAGTTAATGTATAAGTGTAGCAGCCTATACATTGAAGTGTTATATATTATATAACATGTTACATACAAGGAAAACGTTGTTATAAACCATGTTATGTTATAAATTTGTACGCACATAATAATAAACAAACCGTGTACACAATTTAATATAATTCCCTACTAAAATCACTATAAATAACGTGTTACTTCTACTATAACGTTAAAAATAAATAGCAAATAATATAACGTTTCATGTACGACTATTTTGGCGACATCTAAATGTTCTAAACGGGCGACATATTTGTATAAATCTAATATAATATAATTTCTAGTGGTGTTTACTCTATTGGCACTTCGTTTAATTAATTTGCTTGTGACTACTGTTATTGACTTAATTATTTTATGGTAACTGTTATTGAGGCTGTATTTGTCACCTTATTGGTAGACTCAACGCGTGTAGAAAGCAGTTAAATAGAAAATGACGAAAATATTTGACTCTAATTTGGCTTCATTTAGCAGGTGACATTGATCATTTTGCAAAAAACATCTCTAAGCCTAGCTCGTTATTAGAGCTAAAACTAACTATACTTTTGTCTGCCTTCAAGATTTAATTTACTGCAAAATGTGATTTGACAATTTTGTGTAAACACATTTAAGTATTCAGTTATGACCCGCAGACTGTAAAATCGTAAATGGTGAGCAGTGAATTAATAAATAATATTCTTCATACTTGATGTTAATGTAGTTTTAACACATTTCTTGAGGACATACGATGTCCCCGGCTTGGCCAGCGTGGTAGATTCAACGTCGAATCCCTCCGTTCCGGGAGAAGACTTGCGTAGCAGTGGGACAGAAATGGGTTATAAAACTTGATTGACTGTATGTCTGTCTTTACAGCTAAGCATGACAAATACAGCCTGTATGTATAATCAAGGAAACAAATGAAACAAGCGTATCTTTATCACATGAACCTACTTTCTTTTAAGTCATTTCTTATAATATCGTGCTCATTTCCTCGATCATACTTCTATACATTGACAACGAATGCAGATTCCAAATGGAAACATATTTCAAAAATTCTAAATCTAATTACACAGTAATATTTAAGGACCTATAAAACAAATGGTGTCAGTACATTTACTAATTTAAATTAACACACTTTGTGCCAATTGCCTTAGTCTATTAAACAAACGGTAATTATATTTTGGTGAAAATTCTGGCAACACACAAAAACGCGGGAATCGCCTTTGGACTTACGAGTTTTTTCTTTTTAGAATGCTATTTGTCAGTTGCAAACTGGCAGGCGGTCGGTACGCACGTATGGACGAGTCTTTTTTCTTCCCCTAAGTACGTATCCGTACGTTTTGTGTGTTGCAAGAACATTATTACAATTTTAGACCGAAGTTTCAGCTGACGTGCTATTCTTTCTAGAGTCACTCTTTCTGATTCCACTGCTCCAGGAATCTTTGCGCCTTACGAGGTCGTTCTGAAAACCATTTAGAGGTCCAAACATTGTCACAAATAACACTACGATACTATAAATATAATACATAATGAAATAGTACCTACGTAAATATTTTAATGAAATTTATAACATGCTGAAGAAAATCTTTTGTCCATTGTAGAACTAAAATCGTTTAACAGCTCTCAAATATATTAAATACTTCTAGAACTAGTATATTAAACCATATAAAAAGAATATTAGTATAAAATATGTAAGAATATACTGCCTAGAGTTTAGTATCCGTCGAAAAAAGATTTTTAACAAATAACGCATGCGAAATAGGTACTTACATTTTCATATATTTTACAAAGGACTGAAAAGGTGCAGACAAGTGCAGGATAACGATTGAAAACACAAAAAGCGGGTACATATTATCTATATTACGGCACAAGGTGATATTTATATCTATTGGGTACAATAAAAACATTTAACATTCACAACTATACAAAGAAATCTACTTACGTCATAAGTTACACCGCTCTTCTTTATATATTTATTAAACTATTGCTACTAACAATAAATAACATTAATATATTGTAGAATGTATATTATAACTAAACATTTGAACTAGGGTAAGTAAAATATAATTTAAAATCCGTTTTGCAAATTCACTAGTAACAATCAGAAAATCATCTAAATACGCAAACATATGCATTGCTCGCCTGTCGCTTTTAACAGGTAAAATAAAAAAATCTATAGATATCTCACAAACACGTCTAATAACATCGAAAAAAGAGGTTTATTTATAATTAAACAGGCAACAGTCCTATATAATAGGATTCAAATCTATTTTAAACGTAGTTGTAACTCGGATCTGAATCTAGAGTTATAAAATCGTATAATATTTGCTAAACAAAATTGGCGAGTGACCACAAAATTAGATTAAACTGTACAATTGGCCGACAAATGACAACTTTTTGTTGCCAAATCGCGCTATATACCATTGATATTATTGCTTACAAGTTTATGTTAAAGATAAAAACATTTCATTGTCTATTAATTTTGATAACGTATGGCAGTGCTTAGTCAAAATCGGATATTGATTGAATTAATCGGAACCTAGTTCTGGTGCAACATTAACAAGAATTGAAATTGCTAAATAGCACGATTCAGAAACTAAAAGTGTCAGTTTTGCCCTGGTGCTATATCTATACAGTTTGGAGTGCATGCTCTGTGTTAACCGTGTTTCATGCATTATCTTCCAGAGTTGTGCCAGCATGCTGCACTCAAAACTTGGTGTCATTGACAACCACCTTGGTAGAAGAATCGTCTTCTTCTACTTCATCCATAGTTGATAGCCGCCTTTCTATCTCAGATTGTGCGTTTTTGGAGATAAGCTTCTTGTGTTTGTTGCTGTAGAAAATAATAGTTGGTTAATTTTAAAAGTAACAGAGATCATGACAAAACGATCGTCCAGTAAGCAGACGCTGTTAAAAAGATACGCAAAATAATATTTTTTTAAATCTGTATTTCTAAGTTAATATCTTATAATTAAAAAAGATTTGTTATTATATAACAAGCAATAAGACATTGCCAGGATTTGTAATTGCGAGTCATACATAAGTACAGCTTCTAGGAAACGTATATCTTAGCAAGATGAATAAATATGATAAATTCTTTTACAAACACAAAATATTTCTTTCTCAATTTCCTTTAGTACACTTTGCTAATTAAGGTATTTTTAAAAAAATATATAAATGTAAAGTACATCTTATTCCGTACTTGAGACGTCCTAATGCTAATTATGTAGAAAGAAAATGTTTAGATTTTTTATTTGTTACTCACTTCTTTTTCCCCGTCTTGGATTTCGCGTCTTTGCCATCGTTGCGACCTTTCATCTTGTTACTATTGTTGACTTGCTTCCAAATACCAGTTTTGTTCACCTCCTCCGAGATATTAATTGATGTCAGCGGTATGTTCATTATGTTCCCGTTGATAAGCGGGATTTGAAGATTTTCTTGATACGGTGGCGGGTTACTCTTGGTCGCTTCCTACAAGGGGATAGCCTAAGAAACTTCTTCAAAGAAATTGCAACTATTGAGTAGGTGTTGTAAAATATCTACTACAAGAAGTACCTACTTACCATAGTTCAGACTAGTAAGAGCTAAAGAAAATAAAAACAGGAAATATGGATGATAGCAAAAATAAAATGCGTGTGTGAACATAACACTGAGTTTATTTCGTAGTACATCGATTTACATGAATAACAGAAAAATATTTAAACTATAGGATGACGAAAGAAACTAAAATGATAGAAGAAACATTTTAGTTTCAGCGGCAAAGATTTAATATTTTTGCATGCCATCCCACCTCTGCGTCTCCGAGCTCTCGGAGTTCGTCTTGATTCCTCTTAGTGATTTCTGGCATGACATCATCGAGTATCTTCATCTCCCTCCTAGTAAAGAATAGGTCTAGAGCTTTTCTGATACCAATCATCACGACAAGCATCAATGGGAAAAGAATCGACGTCGTTGAAAACGATTTTATCACCCAGAGGCATACGAGACAGGTCAGTTGAATAGCCGTGAAAATATGGACACGGCGTATTGGAACCTGCAGCAAGAATATTATGTTAAATAGAAGTTCATAAAAGTTTTCAGTGAATGACGATCGAAAGTGATCTTACCTGTCTCAAGAACATGTGATCTGGCTGATACTTCTGTGGCATAAACATGATCAGAATTCTATCAAAGAATTGCAGACCCTTCAACGAAGCCACTCCCATATACAAAAATACTCCAAACAACACAGGCATCGGTATATGACTTAACACTGGCGTCAATATTACTGAACATCCAATCATTAAAAAAATTAAAATGTGGGTTACTCTTTGTTCTCGGACTCCCAAAAATCGCGGCTTTTCACCTGGAGCGGCACATTCTGATTCGACTTTCAGAGAATTGACGTGATTAATGCTCAGTACAGTTGCCGCAACAAACCATGGTAGACCCATTACCGAACATATTTGTATAAGAATTGCTAGTACGAACAAATCCAAGTGATAGCCACATCCTTTCTTCAGTTTGTTCTCTTTACGATTCACTATTACAGCAGTGATCTGTTGATCCATAAATATCAGTATAGTTCCAAGTAATGCTGGCAATATGGCGACTAATGCTGACCACACAGGATTGCCACTGAATGGAGTGATCACCCAGTTCCTACTTGGCAGTGTTGGTTTGAATTCAGATGGCACTTCTAGTTTTGGCGTCTTTACCCCAACTTTGTAGTCTAAGAACGACATGGATAATATGGCTATGATTACGGAAAAGTCGCTTATAATTTGACGAACCTGAAAACAATAAAAAATATATAAAATTTGATTTTGGCATAAATAATTGAGCTACTTAATTACAGCTACACGTACCTTGGATGGAAAGAACAAGGAATTTTTGAAATCCTTTAATATAATTGATATGGTAAAAGTGCCCAAGAAAAGTATAATAGACATCAAAAACACGTCTGGCACATAAACCTTGGTGTCACACCCACCCCCGGCTAGAGTTCCATTATAAAGCTGAAAATTAACAATTTATTAGGTGTCATAAAGTTCATAAAATGGCACCTGCCACTCGTTAAAAGTAATCATTTTTAAGTGTTATAATGAAATTAATTTGATACCTGACAAGACTCTTTGTCTACTGTAGTCCAATTAAATTGCTCCGGCACTTTAGAGTAATTGCTTGGCAAACAGTAACACTCATAATTGAGAACTTCATCAGGGCGTGTCTTTAGCGGATACTTTTTACCGATTGATATTACATTTTCCACCGCCTACAACATTACAAAATTAGAACAACGCAAGCAAACCTAATTTCGTTAAGGCTTCGCAACTATTGATTGTTGAAATAAAGTTGTTTACCTTGTAAATGAAAATAAACGCTATTAGGGTTGCGAAATTTTCTTCAGTAAACCTTGTTATGTAGCACACTAATGCACTGGCATCTATAGCTACCAATATGACAAGAATTATCGTGATCCATGTCCCAATACAAAACCTGAATGACATATAATTCCAGCCAATTTGCCTGCAGAATTCAAATACTATTGTTTCAAACACTAACACAGGACCTGTAGAGCCTAGGATAGTAAGTGGTTGTCCTGAAAAAAAACCGTAACCCATCCCACAAACAAAACCCGAAACTAAAGATTCCATAGCTGCCATGTTTTTGCCAGTCGCTTCTCCCAATAATCCTCCGAAAGTAATAATTGGTGACAAACAAGCGAAATATAAAAATATCCAAGATGCAATGCACTGTAGGGCTAATGCGTCTTTGAAATCAGACCAATACCAAGGCATCTTCCTTTTAAGGTCATTAATTAAGCCTCCGAAAAGTCTCCCACTTCGGGCCAACCCTGATTCCTCTCTTTGTCTTTGTTCTTCCTCTTCTTCATCAAGTTCCTCTTTCTGATTGTTATCATTAGGACGCTTTCGGGGATCTTGGGAGGGTATAGCAGCTGGAGGTTCAATACGAATGGCAGGATCCCATTCTCCCGGTGGCAGAACTGTTACAGCATCAAGAAACTCATCTATACCAGCTAAAAGGTGATCCCTTTTCCTAGCCCTGTAAGCTACTTCATGGAAAATTTCATCTGACATTAATGTAGCCATAGCTCGACCAATTTCATGAAAGCTGGAGTTGCTATTTGGTGGCCCAAGTAGTACGAACATGAATCTTGTTGGTACTGGTACTTCAGTTAAGTCACCCATTATTGTTCCAGTTTTGAGTCTGACGAAAGCCGACAGAGTTTTCTCTAGAAAGTCTACTTCGCCAACTAAGATGTTTGATGCTTCTGCACCCGGTGGTATCTTTCGCATAAAATTCGTGTTGCACTTATGGTTTATGTCTCCATTCATTGGCAGATCTCCGGAGCTATGATTACGTTGCATGGATATGCTGCTGGGGCTCTTCACCATACCATCATCATGCCCTCCACCTGCAATACATAGTTAATTAATATTGGTGTAAAATACGTAATCGAACCCGTCAAAAGCCTCAAATAACAAATTAGTATTTGTTAATAATTGCGAAATTGTGTTCAAGCATATAACATAGAGAAATATAAAAATACAAAGAATTACGTATTAAAATATTTTTGACTATCACTTTTACATATGTAGAATGAGACATGGAGCGTACAGACACAGAATCCAATTGTCAAATAAAATCTTGTACTTTTGATACCATTTAAAGCCTGTAGAATAAATTTTGAATACATAAATTAAAAGAGGCTGGGTGAAAGCTGACGTAATAGCGGAAAATACGGACACCAGCATTTAGCGTAGTAACATGGAGATGGTAGAATGCAGTTGTTTAAATGAGATACAAGTAAGAAAAGAAAACGATAAGAAATAGAAGAAACAACATTGATGAGGATAAGCGGTTACCCGCACTAGGGATGCCTAGGAAACGACTGAATTCTCCTTTGTACGAGTGTCCGCTTGTCGTACCGCCTTCTTCAACTGTAATGAATATAATGGAAAATTTCAAAGGGATCTTAGAACAATGGTAGTAAAACACATAGTAAAAATAGGTATTAATATTCTCCAAACCACCTAGGAATAAAAACAGTGAAATAGTAGGTAAAAAATTGTCGGTAACCTTCTCCACTACACCGATATATACAACAATAAAATTAGCCTCAGTGCGTGCTAGGGTGAATGTCAGTAAAAGGGCGTGAATCAGTGAGCGGTTAGTGGTATCGTTTCACACGCATGGCTAACCTGGTACTGCTAGATAAGAGCCTCTGGCATCTGATGCTTGCAGAAGAGCGGTGTGAGGAGACGAGGTGGACCCCCGACAACTCCTCGAACTGGAGCGTCGAGAGCCACCCTCCTGGAAATCTGATGGGATCGGATGACCCGTGAATTTGTTGCTAGAAAACTTTGTTAAAACTAATAGACATGATGTTAGAAGAAGATAGCTAGTTACAGAAAGTTGCACTTACTTTTACATGAGGAATGATTACGTCCGATATCAGCCAGAGATCGAATCAAGGGAAGCCTTGACATATTGTTGTGGTTACGTCTCTCATGTTGATGCCTGTGCCTCCTCAACAGCGCATCTTTCACTTTTTCTCTACAATCATATCCTAAGCTACCATCAGAAACCATATTATCTAATACATTATCAGCCACTTGTTCCAGTGAGCTGGCTTCCATGTCCAGAATAACAGATCCATTTAGAATGAGACTTCGCAACTCGAATAGAGAATGTAGTGACAATGTAGCAACATGAGGCTTGGACCATCGGTTACCACCCTCTTCAACATCTTCTTCGAATTTTATCCACCTGGCTGTCTCTTTCCATTCCATTTCATCACCATCTTTAACCAGTTCCTCCATCTCGGAGAACAACGGATGAGATTCAAGGGTGGCATCGTCCAAGTCTTCTCCAAGTATAAACTGAACTCTCTGAGCCGGTGGGGTTACTGAAATGAGGAATTTAAAAAAGTAATTACTTCATTCTAAAACCTGACGCAAAAGAAAGTTCAACGCTAACATCTAAAGTCTCATGAATAAAATAAATAAAAATGTAAGCGGCAAAAACATGCTAAAACAACCGTAGAACAGAGAAATGGTTATAAGATCTCGAGTAATCTAGGCTTACTCAGACAACAATGATACAATGAGGCCTTTTGAAATAAAGCTTCGAATTAGAAACGAAATTAGGTTGAATTGAAACAATGATAGGGATTTCTATTACGATGTCTTACATGTTTCGCCATCATCGGTGACGCTTAATCTTCTAACTCGTGTCATTAAGCCCGGTCCTATGGATTGGGGAATGTTATGTATATTTTGCACAGAAAATGAGTCTCTATTGATGTTGAGATGCCTTACAATCTATGAGAAAGAAGCCTAAACGAACGCTTGATTATACCGCAACACTAACAAGTTTCATTGTGTTTGCATCAAAGGAGCTAATTTTATGTGCTTCGTAATTTTGTATTAGTCTACGCATTGTGTGTTTTGCGTACTCATTCTAGACTAACGACTTAATACTATATTTACACTCATATGTATATGGCACAGCTATTTACAACATTAAAGGAATCATGAAAATATAACTCCATAATAATTATATGTTTCAAGGAAAATTGGTACCTAATTTCTTGTAATTACTTTTAATACAAATGTTTTTTCCCCTTGGTTATCCACTTAACAATAAAAGCAGGGCAATCAAGAATTAATTACAATTGGATCGGGAAAATTATCGAAACACTGAATATTGTGACGAAGTGGACATTTCGTGCGGGTTTAATTACGTCACATTCGAGGCACAAATTATAGGACTGTTCAAACAAACGGGTGAAAATTAATTCAATTTATTTAATTCAGAAATTGGAATACAATTTGCAACTAGATATATTATATTGCATTGTAGTTAAGTTAACCAATTAGTATGATTTATTTTCATTAATAGAATTGTTATCAATAAATCTGATGAATGTAATAACTTTATATTTTCAATAAACTTCAATTTAACTTCTAATTATAGTAGTTTCTCATTCAATATGTGTGCTAATAATCTCAATATTATTATTTTCTTAGAAAATACTAACACACTGTTCTCTTAATTACTTTTCTTTCATTTTTATTACATATCTTTTATATTAGTTTAATCTGAGAGTTATTTTATCAAAGACTCAGTTTCAAACATGTTAATATTTACATAACACAGTATGCTGCAGGCTATATATCTATGTCATTGTTTTTTTATTAGAAGTTTTTTAATTTAATAAATCCAACTCTAAAGGACCCAGCTTAGGCTTTTATCAAGTGTTTCTTAATCACCAACTTTGTAAAGAACTAAACGTACATATATTTTCGACTGTATTATGAGATATTTCAAATACATTCTTCTCTTCATCATCTTCCACTATTTAGTTAATATAATCTATATTCATTATATCCTCTACATTACGTTCTAAAACAAGTAAAACAACATTACCAGGTCTATCAGCCTCCTTCTCTCCGTTGCGATGATGATGTTTGTGTTTCCTATGTGAATGCCTCCTGGCTGGGACATGCACTCCCACGAACACGGTGTGGGCGCGGTGACCTGAAAAAGATAGGCAAGTAAGAAAGTAGTTCAAGTGTGGTGGATGAGCGCGAAAAACTTGGAATTGATTAGTCTGCCTGAGAGACTAGAGAAAAGGTTTTAAATAAGTGATTGTTTTAAAAAAACACTAGGCAGCCCTGTCTTCCTTTGCAAGGAAAGCTGGCGTGTAGTTAATAAATAGTTTTTTGGTTCATTCATATTTGCATAAGAGTTGAAGAATAGTATCCTCTTAATAATGTGAACTCGGAATCTGTTTTCATTTATTTAATTCTACAGCATTACTTATACAACACATACCTACAACAATACAACCATAAAAGTTATTTCTTCTACATAAAGAGTTAAATTGAACGAAATTGGTCCAATTTATATCTGCATAAATATTTTCCGAAGCAACACGGCAAGTCATTAAAAACGGCAATTCTGAATACAAAAATGGTTAAATAAAATTGAACATCAAACTTTTGAAATACTTTTAACTGGAGTTTGTCAATAACAAGCCAACTTGATCGTCTCGTCATCTCAATTTATTCCAACTTTTTGCTACAACTTTATTACTCATTGAATATTTTAGAAACCTGATTTTATTTAAATTACCCTTTGATTGTGATCAAAGAAGATTTAATAAGATGTAGGACTTGTTTGAATTGTCAACAGCTGAGTTAACTTTGAGGTTTTAATTTGTCACAGCTTTTTAAATCACTTTTCACTTGTAATATATAATTTTCTAGTCGTAAAGGACATCATAAGGATAAAAATCAAAGATAGTGCGCGGACATGTCCTCTTGAAAAGTAACTTCTTGCGAAACATTATCTATACTAATATTATAAAGCTGAAGAGTTTGTTTGTTTGTTTGTTTGAACGCGCTAATCTCAGGAACTACTTTTATCTTTTTATCCGATTTGAAAAATCCTTTCACTGTTAGATAGCCCATTTATCGGGGAAGGCTATAGGCTATATATCATCACGCTACGACCATTAGAGGCGGAGTGGTAACGAAAAATGTTACAAAAACGAGGAAAATTATGCCCGTTCTCTCTTACGTGACGCAAGCGAAGTTGCGCGGGTTAGCTAGTAAATTATAATGCTCGCGATGCAAAAAATACATAGGGGACGAAATACAAAAGCAAGTCTTTAAAAGAGTCGTCTTTTCATTTAGATTCGTGTCCAAAAAGGATAGTCTATCCATACCAACACACCATCTCGATTGTTTTATGGGTATAGGTTATGCATATCCGTTAGCCAATCCATTGATAAATGATGACATAGGATTAGTGTTTAAACAATTTATGCGACGCGGTCAGGCTTTGTGTTTGATTTAGTGTTATACCGCAGTTTAAATCGGTAGCGTTGTGTGACCTTTCGGTACAATATCTATTTTATTAAGTCCTGGGCTATATGCGACTTTTGGACAATATCGTTAATATCTATTTCACTAATAAACAACATGAGCTCTGATTAGTTTTGCGGTGTTTTGCCACTTCCTTTCAAATTTGAAACTGTACTTTGTATATGAGTAAAGATGAAAAATTCGGCTTGTGCCGATCGGGTTCATTTAAATATATTCGGATTTACCGCCTGGCTTGGTCGATGTATATAGCAAGTGTATGTGTGTAAAAGCCTAAAACAGTATTTATGTGTATCTTTATCGATAGGCACCTAAGAAAAATGTGAAGTAGATTCTTTTATAAAAAAAACACAAATGTCGTTTAAAAAATCAGCATAATTCACTTCATTTGCTTCGTTCCAAATCAATTTATTTTGGATGCTTCACGTCTAAACGTGGTAGACAAATTGACGGTGAAAATCCTCACAATATAGTCCCTTAATTAATCGTATTATCGGAATTCTATTATGGGCCACCTGTTATGTATTTCGGAGCTTTCCGGAAATAATTTAGCACTCGTAAATAAGGCGGGAAGTTTTGCGGTTATTTTCCACCGTGGCCTTAGATATTGTTTATTAACTGGCGGTATTTTTTTTTGACGGTCGAAATCATTTTTCCTTGAAACTTCTTGAAACTTTCCGTGAAACTGTTGGCCCGCTTTGCTCTATCCACGTTCGACCCAGGGTCTTTAGTTTACTCTGTAAAAAGTTTCATCAAAATCGCATCTGTAGTTTAATCGCAAAAGCGTAACAGACGAACAAAACTACAATAAAGGCGAACATCAACTATAGAACTTATAACTAAATATAAACCAGATCTGACAGTGCTCATCTCGAAATTACAATTTACCTATGTATAATAAAATTATTACAGAATGATGAATAATCTAATATGACAGGTTTGTTAAACAATGATAGCAAATTATTGTCATTGAATATAAACCACGTTCAATATTATTCATAGTTGATCAAACGCAAATAGGGTACATGTAATATTCATAAGTTATTTAAGCATTTGTGAATTACTCGCCTAGAGTTGATAGTACATCCTTTATTTCGATGGAAAGTAACACATTAAATTTTTATGCACACGTTTAAAATAAGAGTAAAGTTGTAGTACATCTTCTGTTTTCAAAAATAAATAAATTTAACCCATTACTCCCCAGTGCTGGGCAAGGGTCTCCCCTTGTAATTAGGGAGGGGTTAGGCCTTGAGTCCACCACGCTGGCCAAGTGCGGGTTGGGGACTTTGCATGCCCTCTATAAATGTAATAAACAAATTTTTGGCATGCAAGGTTTCTTCACGATGTTTTCCTTCACCGTTGGAGCATGTGACAATTATTTCTAATCTATACTAATATTATAAAGCTGAAGAGTTTGTTTGTTTGTTTGATTGTTTGATTGTTTGATTGTTTGATTGTTTGATTGTTTGATTGTTTGTTTGTTTGTTTGAACGCGCTAATCTCAGGAACTACTGGTCCGATTTGAAAAATTCTTTCAGTGTTAGATAGTCCATTTATTTAGGAAGGTTATAGGCTATATATCATCACGCTACTACCAATTCGTACAGAGTACCAGCGAAAAATGTTACAACAACAGGGAAAATTTTGACCCATTCTCTCTTATGTGACGCAAGCGAAGTTGCGCGGGTCAGCTAGTACACACATAATTTCGAAAAGTCATTGGTGTGTTGCCTCGGGTTCGAACCTGCAACCACTTGCGTGGGTGGTGTCAACTTATACCAAGGAAAAAGGATATATCGTTCATAATTAGTAACACAGAAAAAAACAAGCTTTGTGGTTTTGTGCTTAATAGCATTACTATTCCAAGTGCAACGAAATCGGCAGGTTTTCAATTGAATTCTAAATCCTTCGATATACGAGTTTTTTATTCAAATATGAAAAATATGTAAATAAAACCAATTTTACGCCAGTGTTGCGTGAAAATCACTAACCATGTTCAAAATATTCGGTTTACAAAATAGAATCGTTTAATTTTATTTTTACAAATGTGTTTTAACAGCTTAAACTACAGTTTAAAACAAAACCTGCATATACAGTTATTCTGATACTATATATAACAAAATATAAAAAAATGCGATTCAAATCGTTCATCATCATCATTACATACATACTTATCGAATTTAGCTATACGCTCAAACAAAGATCAACTAAAAATCTACACTTTTTTGAATCCACAGAAATCTAAACAAAAGATTTTGTCGATTCCACAGCCAAATCTCGCCGGCTACGATTCGCACGAAGTAAAATGGCTACCTGCTAGCCTGCTACATATTCAGCAGTGCAACTGAAAGCACACGTCCATATTCAGTAAAGAACCACGCTTACAGAATTGACAATGAAGTGGACAATATACCTAGCCTAGGTATAGTGCTTACAAAAATGTTTTTGTTTTAAAATTAGCAGCATAATATCCATCCACCTATTATGAGTATATAGGTATATGGGAATATTTATTAATGCTGCTTAAAGTCCGTAAAAAGGCAGTCGTGATCAATGTTCAGTCTACGTAATTGTCATAATAATAATTATGTACAAACATTTTATTTTACTTTAACTGTACGTTTTTCGCAGTGGTTAATGTGGTCACCTTCCCGCAAAAACCGTATTGCCGCGAGTGGATTGTTTGAATCGCACCTAGGACAAATATTTGTATAAGTACGAGTATCTGTTCCGAGCCTCGATAATAATCTATTTATATAAACTTATCTATTTAGAAGTATATAAGTATGTGTAACAGTTGTCTGGTGGTTACTAAAGTACAAGCTTTGCGAAGTCCGGAATCAGATGCCGCGTGAATAAGTTCCTGAAGTTCTCCTTAAATTAATTATAGAAAAAATGTTTATTACAAACCTAGATTTTTGTGTTTTTGTACGATATCATTACTATTCAGGTAATAAGTAGAGCTTTAGTCTCTCACTCCACTTTTAAACGACCCATCAGATTGCAATCCGATTGCAATACTCCTGCTGCATTCAATCCCTGTAATCACGCAACACGTGATAGAAATCACACGGTGCATGTATGACGATGCACTTTGCAGTGAATTGCGTCGTTTACGAACCATTCTAACGACGCGACGCGAACAGAATACGCAATGGATTGGATATTGTACCAGGTGGCAGGTTTTCATTACGTGTTTTATGCGCTAGTGAAGACAGAATATTATAAAAGACTTCGTTTCATAGTTCTGGAATATTGCTGTCGTCTATAGTCAAAGGTTTAAAGACTTTAAAATTAAATAAAAAGGTAACCGAGAGCACATGTGAAAATTGCACTACATGTAATTTAAAAAATACAAGCATTTGCTTAACTTATCTATCAATTTAGATATTCGTGGTATTGGCTTCAAGGATTCAATTATGTTTATAAAAGACATAAAAATATCGACCTAGAGAATCAGAAATGTTTGAAATTTATCAAACTGCAATTAACAACAAATAATTTAATAAACACTTAATAGACCTACGTTATTTACAAGTAATTGCTGTTAATGCACTGGGATAGTGTTCACGAATCAGTTAATTAAATCACACATTACGAAGTACACGTGGAAGCACACACATAATTGCGGTCAATTTAGTAAGCAATTAGTGATATAAGATGATTACAAGTGTCTATAGCTAAATTGATCTTGTATAAAATAACCTTTATCCAACCCAGTTTTTCTCAAGTAGTCAGACATTGTTTTCGCTAGTCGGAACTAGAGAGCGTTAGACGGTTAAAATAACTTGAAGAAATTCGTTCTAGCAAAATACGCTTGGGATGCGGATAGGCTACTCATACATATGTCGAATCGATAGTGGTATAAAATCCCCCTATAGTAAATTTGACTAGTGATCATATTATTATGTAGCGTACATTTGAGTTAATTAAGGATTCATCATTATCATTCATGTACAAAAAGCTTTTTAACGATGACACAGAAGGGAAGAATTAGTTACTACGAATATACATTCGAGTATTACTTTTGTTGTTAACGTTTTTCCGCAACAACGTTGAAAAGGTTACTATTATAGCGTTATATTCCGTTGAATAAGAATTAAAAATAAATGCAGACAGTTCAATGAACGGACAATTTGAGTAGGCTATACGTCTTAACAAAAGAATTCATTCATATTCAATATCACAGCGACAAGATATCATAATCAGTCTTTCATTTTGTGAAATCTAACGCCAAGTATTCTTGAAGCTTTTGCGTCGTCGAGAAAATGCTCTCGAACAAGCCAAGATACCTCTTATTCAATAAGATTGAAGGAGTGCTAAATTTAAAACCGAGTCGTATTAATATTCTCTCTCTTTGATCTTGACTAGCACTGAGGGGTCTGGGGATAGGTTTTATTACTATTATTGGGACTATAGATTACTAGAGAGCTAGCTTTTGTGCTTGGCTGAGTCTGCGGTCTAGTCTTTTTTAAAATAAATTATCTTTTTATGCATGCTAAGGTACTCTAAACTCTAACGCATTTTGTAAAAAAAAAGTAGAACATACAAATGTTTATATCACTCTGCTATGATTGCTTAGTGCTGAAAGACGAATATGAATATACCCGAATAGGTCAGCACAATAATATAACACAATAAAGGGAGTTGAAATTTAATTATCATGTCTGTAGATTTGAGACAGCTTTCAGGAAGTCTCAAACTAGAAAAGTTTTGCCGCCTATTTTCTTTACCCGTCATTTACTTAGTGCTAAAAAGTCATTAAGAAATAAAAAAAATAAGTGTATGTATGTTATGGCGTAGATATCTAGGTTTCCTACCAGTGCCATATCTCCAGTGGACACGGGCTTTAGGTTAGTATTATTTGCGTAAATCAATCAATTCGGTTACAGTGTCGTGATATCTCAGGGAACGACAGTTGTTTGCTCGTGTCGGTATCAATCAGTGGTTCTGAGAGCTCGATAATCCGTTACTGATGCCTGTCGAACACTGCCAGTGATTGATAGAGGTGGAATGTAACACAGATATATGAATGTCGTTGTAGTTCCATGAAGTAACTAGTTTACACGTTGAAGGTAGGTGGTAGTATGGGTATATTGAAAATACATACATAAAAAACAGAACATACACTAGAAAATACAAAAAATACTTTATTTTATGCATATAAAATAACGGCTTTTCTGATGTGGGTAGGCAGAGATCAAATAATGCCATTTGCTACGATCTCTACAAACTTCTTTTGCTGCATTTGCATCAAAAAATCTTGTCATGCAGGACCGCATTGAGTGAAAAATAAAGTCATTTGTTTTTAGATTTAAAAAAAGAACAAAAATCTTTAACAATGATGATACATTCATATGCCGTATCTTCCCATGGAGGTAGGCAGAGACCAAAGAACGCCACTTTAGTCACACCCTACGTTTGTACCTTTGCGTCATTAGTTTCCGCAGACTATAACCATAGTGGTTATATAAACAAAACACAATGGTCTTTAAAAGTTATTAAAGTAATAAATATGAAGCTTTAGTTGGACTTTTCGTTGTCTTATAATAGAACTACTAGAAACTACAAGAACATAATTTATAAGTCTTATACAACTATACAAAACTAGCTGACCCGCGCAACTTCGCTTGCGTCATATAAGAGAGAATGGGTCAGAATTTTCCATGTTTTTGTAACACTTTTTACTGTTACCTACTCTGCTCCTATTGGTCGTAGCGTGATGATATAAAATATGCTTTTTTTCATGAAAAATATTCTCAGTATTATTTATATCTCTTAGTATAACGAAGTCGCGCTAAGGCATATCCGCCATTAAAACAGTTGCCATGGCAACGGAATTTTGTTAATTCTATGTCATTATAATGTTGATTTTTCGCGACTTCGTTGAATTTTCTGAATTTTTCCGGGAAATGCGTCATTTTCCCGGGGTAAAAAGTAGCCTATGTCCTTTCTCGGGTATCAAAATATCTCCATTCCAAATTTCATGCAAATTGGTTCAGTAGTTTAGACGTGATTGAGTAGCAGACAGACAGACAGACAGACAGACAGACAGACAGACAGAGTTACTTTCGCATTTATAATATTAGTATGGATAAATCCACCATATAAATCGTTCCTTATTCTCCAAACATTATAATGTTAAGTTGACATTATTCCTAGAATATAACGATGTCAGAGTACTTATTGTGACTTAGTTACTGTATAATTTACTCGGCAAATATTTGCGTCATGTCTGCCTGAAAATATATGAGTGAAGAATAAAATGAAATGGAGATGGTTGTTATATTAGTTTTACTGTTTGTTGTTTGTGTCGTTTATTTATTTCTACGGCTTCTAATAAAGACAGTTAAAAAAGAAATTAATTTCCGATAATTTATTTAATGGACTACAAAAGTGTCTTTAAAAATTGGTTTGGTACCTATATTCTTTATAACAGTTACGCTTATTGTAAATTTATCACTAACACTATTTTCTTATAGTCATGATAAAATCTAGGACCTTCCATTGATGTAACTGATTTCTCTTTAGACCATTATTTTGATTTTGTTATTGTTTTTTATCATTCTGAGATTCATTTGTGTTTTGCTTGTCTGCATTCACAAACATTAGGGTCAGGCTCACGATCTGTAAATCTACAGCCACGAAATCCACAGGTAATCATAAAGTTATGTTACAGTATCTCAACAAATATAATCTCTCGTTTACTATTTATCATTTCTACTGTCATTTTATTTGTAATATACAAGAACATAGGCTGTATTCTTCTGGTGCCTTCGCGTTCAACTCACGTCGTATCCGCCACGGGCCATTACGCCTCTAATCGATTGGAAACTGTTTATAGATAGCAATAACAATTATGTTTTATATCTTTTAGGATAATGAGACTCTGTGTTATTAAACGAATTGAAAAAAAATATGGATTTAGGATAATGATAATTTTAGTTGAAGTGATTACATTTTAAAATCGATTTAAGTTCATTATAAAAATCTACGTCGTTCGAAATTTGGTTGCTTAACAGTTTATTTGGTTGCCTATTATTTAAATAGATATCTACTAACAATGCCCTTTATTTCCTCAAATAAAATAAGCTTTAAAAGATTTGGAAAACGAATCGTAGTTCGGTAACTCTCGCTCTTTTGCGGCTGAACTAATTTATTATTCCAAAACCAGTTTACATCTGATCTACAAATTAAGATTAATAACCTTTAATTTTAAAAAATATAAACAGTTTTCTCATACACAACTTTTATGTCTACGAGTTTTCAACACCGCGATATTAAACCGACACCGCAAGAAATTTCCACAGAGTATTTCTATTCAAACGGCAGATGGCGCTACCGGTTATTACATTCTCAAGAACAAAGACACAATCTGCACTGAAGTAAGCCACGCGTCGCGCGTCGTAGCGTCATTTGAGCGAACAACACAGCGAATAAAACATGATTATGTTTGCACGCTTCCTTCATACTGCAATATTGTGCTTTTGCGAATTTATGAGGCTGCTGCTGCTAGATATAATTTGGATGTGAAATGTACGTACTAGTTTGACTAATATTTTAAATGCGAAAGTTTGTAATTATGGGTGGATGGATCGATGAATGTAAGTATGTTTGTTACTTTTACACGAAAACACTATTTTACATGTCCAGAAAATCACAGCCATTCATAACGCAGTAATAAATCCTACGTGGGTTTGTCACTCACCTAACAATAGGCTATTTTCATCCTAAGGTTATTCGGGTTCATAGAATACCTATAAACTGAATTAAAGATGTCGAGTTGATCAAACAAGTAAACACAATTTGTATCAATACCGACGTTTCCTATCCACTGGTCAAATACTAAATCAGATTATCCTGAAGCCTGTACGATCGATCATTGACCCCGCAGTTGAAGGAACTCGATCAAATACCTATTGAACTATGGAGTTATTGAACATTGGCCAAAGGCTGGGTGAAAATAACACAAATGTTTGTAAAACGACAATGTTTCCGTTGATTCTGTAAGGCTTGCTGTTGTAATTGAATCTTACTTTGTTGTTTATTGTATTTATAATTAACTTGACGAAAATGGTGAAAAATATTTTATAGAATTGAGTACTTAAGGCAAAAATTAAAATATACGACATGGATTTGATTAATCGAAAAAAAACTAACAAATGCGTCTCTATTATTTTGTCGAATAGTTCTAAAATATGTGGTATCCAGCCAGAACCCTTTTTATACCTTTAAATAACTTATCATAAAACAGTATTATAAAAAAACATATCCTTATTTTGAATATAAGAATCTCCGGCCATCGACTTCATGTTCCACGAAACGACGCGGTCTCTAACATATTGGAATATAACTTTGGCGGAAAGTTTGACACTTTACGACACCATTCGCCTTTATTCCTCCTGTTTCGTATGATGGAATGTTTTCGCAATATTTAGACAATACGCCCGAATAAATATACGAAACTTCCTCCGTAATGACAGGGATCACAGTTTATGATTTGTTTTAATGTTCGTGCTTATAATCTTTGGAGTTTATTTGAAATTAAATAAGTTTATGGCCAGACTTTGGTAATGTTATGTCCTACGAATATTATAAATGCGAAAGATTGTAACGATGGCTGTATGTATGTTTTTCTTTTTCACGGAAAAAGAGGACTGGACGGTTTTTACATGACATTTGGTAAGCTGTCTAGAATACTTTTACCTCGGGATTATTTTTTTCAAGAACAAGTTGCAGGCATAAGCTACTGTTATATATTTGTTTTATTTGTATGGTATGAGAAGGACTGTTAACGTTATTGATGCCTAAGTAGAGTGTGGCTTTTTATGTTTACAAAATACACACCTAATCAAAAAAGGTTTATAGCCGAGTGGTATAAGTTGGTGCCTCCCGCGCAATTGATCGCAGGTTCGGTAAGTATTCAGTACCAAAGCATTTGAACAAAAAAAACAATTATCTCTGTACAATAAAAACTAGTCGTAGGTTATGTTTGCTTATCTCTAACCTCAGGTATATTTATACGAACCTGTGACAATATATTTTATTCAGGTTCATCTATTTCTGTCTAAATGTATCACGGGGAGTTAGAAATCGATGCAATATCGGCTGAAATGGCTGATCGTAGTAAGTGGTGCAGGAAATCTTATCCGGCGTGCAATCGGGTCAAGTGCAGAGCGCCGAGATTTGCAATTTTACGAACTATTTCCCTTCGAACTGGCGAACTAGTTACTGAATGTTGATGGGAAACTGTGACAATGTGCTTTAGGCTGTTTCGTTTGAAATGACTCGCTGGACGTTTTTATTTGATAAAGTTATTTCGAAGTTGTATAATTATTCCAGCGGGCTTATCGCGTATCTCATTTGACAACTAGTGTAGGTCAAGTTGATGGTCAGTATTTAGTACATTGCTGCTTTGACGTACCGTGTTAATCACTTTATTATAAGGAAGAAAGCAATGTACAGCATAGTGGCTTTCAAATAGTTGTCAACTGAAATTCGTGACGTGATAGCCCCCAGATGTGGATTAACTGGATTTTATTACTTTAGTATCTTTACATAGAATGGTTGAGTTGTAAATGTAAAGAAAGCGTTTTATGATTATGATGAATGATGGTTTTGACAAGAATAAGCTCCTTTTGATGTGCGATCCCGCTTTGTTCACATTTTATGGCAAAAGTTAAGTCGTAAGCCTACCTAATTTTCTGATTCAAATTGTCATTAAAGCATTTGAAGTAATACATACATACAAACATACATAATATCACGCCTTTTTCTCGTAGGGGCAGAGACCTAAGATGTAAGTAATCTTAAGCTAAATATGTTAAGAAAGATAACTTCTTATGCGATTTATATGTTAATATATTATAATAAAGGCTTTCAAGAATAGGTGTTATATTTTCAGTCTAGCCTAGGCTGAAAATACTCGTAGTATTTTTACAAAGGAAGCTAAATTGTATCACCAAGCAGGAGACGACGTCGTTCTAGGAAATTTGCTCCAGTAAACTGAAAAATAGATAATATCCACTTTGTTGAGAATCGAGTTTGAGTCAACTTTGAGGTAGAATTTGAAATATATCGTGTATTGTTGAAAGCGTTTGTACTTTTTTGAGACAGACAGAAGAAAAATATACCGATGAATTTCGAGTGTCGTACTTGCTCGCAGATGAGGTAAGATTTTTATTTAAAGGTGCTCGATATTTTCTTTACTTTTTATAAGTTTTATTTTCCTTAGCCTGGTTGAGTATCCCACTGCTGGGCAAAGGCGACCCCGTTCCATCCAAATTACTCTATCGGCGGCAATCTCAGACCAGTCCTTTTTTATGCTAAACTGTTTGTTTTTAGAAAGACATCTCATGAACGAACTGAAACGTCAATTAAGTATATTAACGCAATCGAATCCATGTCATTGTAAAAATACCACCTAAGTTATTTTAAAACCTTTTTAGCTTAAATTTAAACGAATATCCCTGTTATGTTTCTGGTTGTTTCCTTTAAAACATCCTAGACTTTTCTAGAAACTTAAAATTATCGGTATTTTGCCTTGAAACTATACCACATACGACATTAAAGTTCCCACATGCAGCTCTTAGTTACCGAAGCACGGGTCATTAACGCGGCCATTCACGTCGTCCGCTACTTGTTTACTGTCCCAAAGGTCGCTTAACACTAAAGAAACTATGCTTGACCTTTCCGTATATAGCCTTTTGGGAATGTGTTGAATAGTGTGTTGGAATTTAGATAGAAGTAGTATGGAATTAATATAATATAATGATATGAAGCGATTTATTTCATCGAGTTTTTTTAGAGACTCAACTTTAAACCTTATATGATTGTTTCAAGGAACTCTTTTTTGGCCGTAACAAAGGATCAATAAATGAATTGTATAATAATATAAAACTAGCTTGCCACCCGCCTGCGTGGCGTGGCGAAAATTTCACCCACTTGGGATTGGAATTTCCAAAAATCCTCTACACTTCCTGAGAAATCTTCATGCCAAATATAACTTTCTACGCGCGGTAGTTTCGGCTGTGCGTTGTCCATCTGTCCATCAGTCAGTAAAAGAAGAGTTTTATAAGTATAATGTGTTGATTGATATTTGTGCAGTCAGCTTTCTTTTTAAATTTAATATCAGAGTGTACAGTAGTTTAATCGCAAGATTATATTATTCAAATATTTAAAGTAGTTTTTGACATAATATAGCTACCACTAGCTGCTAAAGGAAGTTTAGTTAATACTTCATCATTGGTCATGATCGTCTCTAAATAATTCAATATTAGGCTTGACACAAACATTCCTATTATAGTCCTTAAGTTCTACACCTCGACATCCCAAGACAAGGACTAAGATCTCTACAGAACCAGACAATGTACAGTATTGTACAGAATTGATTGATTATATTCCATTGACAGGCATATCTTTCACAATGCTAACGAGCGCCTGTCAATAACAAAGCTTAGAGGTACTTACACGTGACGCTATTTTATTATATCAAGTTTTGTTTAGGCTGTTTTTTCCACAAAGATGAGCGCAATAGCTGCCAGTTTTCTGTAAGAGTATGAATGCCAACTATTGTAACTTAAACTGATTAAGCTGAATAGTGACTTCATGTTCAAGTCTTTATCTTCGCAGCTTTAGTTGTGGAATATTTTTTTTATAATTTGACAGATAGTGAATGGAGAATCTGTGTAAATGTCACGGTTACCTAGTCGTCAAATTAAATTAATTGGCAGTAGAAAAGACTGCCTTAAATACCACCATGAAAACCTTAGGTAATTTTTGAGGATAAGGATGTTTTCGAAAGGAAATACACTTAGATCTAAAATTAGAGGAACAGATTCTTTACAAAATATAATAATGGTATATGTATAAATGTCATACTATCAGTCTTTTGATAACCCAGTATCTACATATAAAGCTGGTAATCCACTAGAGATGTGCTATATCTCTAGTGGATTACCAGCTTTACAACGTTCGTGGTTAGGACACATGTCACGCTGAACTTTTAAACGAGTGCTAGTTCGAAAAAAATACTGAAAATGTATTTTATATTTCCATTTGAACGCTACTCCAACTACGTCCTGTCAGTTAGAGAATCTAGAAACGAATAAAGTTTTTATTAACAGTTTTAAAAATATATCTCTTTGTTGAGAATGGAACAATATTTCTGTTTTTTTAAGTTGATATATATTTGTAATGTATGTACTCCCGCACAAAAAAATGCATTTTTTTATTAGGTCGGAATTTTACAAATAAACAAAAAACGGACACAAAGTACATTTTGCCAAATAATTAAGGCCATATTTTGTTAAATTTGCTAATCCGTTTATTTACGAAATACGAGATCTGAATCTCGGCTAATACTACACTCGATTTACAGTGATGGTTAAAATTATTTATCTCATTCCATTACGCGCTAAAATAATAATCACAACACAAAACTAAAGTGTAACTTAACATTAAGTGTCGTTTTCGTAGTCGTTAGCTACGTATATTTCTTATTACTACGTATATTTCTACGCAAGCGTTCATTCGAAAGAATAAAAACCTGTAAGTATGTTAAATAGATAGTCTATTTTCCTATTCCGTACTGTACTCATTAGTATGTGACGTGCGAGGTGTAAAGCCTACAAAGTGCCTGTTGCTTCAGTGACGCGGTTTGATTTATAGTACTTGTAATACAGTAGTGTAGTGATCAAAGAGAAACGAGGGTAAACCTAGACATTGAACTGTAAATACTTACATGAATAGATCGTTTCGCTAAGTAAATTAAGACCTTTCATTTAGAAACCCTACATACGACGGACTTTCTCGAAGAACCAAAACACTTTCAGCAAAATGTAAGTGCCTTTTTACAAGGAATGTCTTTTCCCCAAATCCTTCCTAATTTTCAAAATAAAAGCTCATACTGTTGTTCATAAAACGGTTGTCACCAACAGTTCGATTGAGTTTTTTTACTACAACAACAAAACTCAACAAAAATATGAATATGACGACGTCATATTATTATTAACACTTGTATTTCCGACCACACGAAAGGTATTGTCGTGTAAAAATATACCTTATTTTACGCCTACCTTTTCCCTAATATTATGTACGTAAATATATGCCTTCATATAAAGACATATGAGTGTAATTCCCTTGGAGTATCACCCTCCACCTACGCAAAACATACAGGTTTGGTAAAGGCTTAAAATGTGATATAATTTATTCGTAACCCGAATAAAGCCTGTTGCTTCCGGGAAAATTGCGAGACATCTTTCAGTACCTAAATCGGATATAATACGGTTATCGCAAACTATAAATGATATGCTTATAAGGGAGGTAATTTTAGAATGAAGGTAGTTTGTAATCGTACTAGCTTTTGCTCGTGATTCTGTCCACGTAAAAAGATATTCTGAAGCAATTAATATCTTAAGTGTTAATCCAAGTTGGAGTAATCGATATTATATAATATGCATTAATCCGAGTTATAAAAAAAACCATTTATTTTTTAAGGCTTTTAATTTTTGTAGGCCAAATTACTTTAAAATCCGTTACGCAAAATCTACAATTTTGCGACTCCAATTGTATTTCCTCACAAATTTTATCATAACGTCATAGTAAGACTATGATTCAAGTATTTTTGTTAGAAATCAATGTAGGATAAGCAGAAGGGCGTATGATTGCAACTACAAAGGTTTGAATTTCATAATTTCAAATCATTAATTTATGATCAGACTTCAAGATCAGACGTAGAGTAGTTGAAAACTGTACTTAATGGAACAATGTTCAATTCTCTGCCGCTGCAATACTCTTAGATGAAGAAAATGTAAAGAATTATAAAAGAGATCGAATTAACTCCCCGGCTAAAGTAGATTAAGGTTTGTAAAAGGAGCCTTGGAATTCTTATTACATTCCCATTTACATTTAAATCTGATTTTAATACAAGAATGTGTCGGTTCTTTTAACTGTTTACGACAACTCGGGAAAAAGATTTAAGTGCTTTTTTCACTAATACAACTTCCTAACAACTTAAAATTTATTCATTACCTTATTTTTTTGAAAATACTCTTGAAATTATTTAAAAATTACGCATGTTTGTCCTGTAAAAGTTAAGTTTTTAATTGACAAGTAGGATTTCACCAGGAAAATTTTCGTGAAAAACAAAACTATTATTTCCCTCATGCCGCTTTTTTGTTGATAGCAGTTTAACAACTTTTAAATGTACCTGATTCGATCGGATTATAAGCTTATATCCATCACCCCCTTTTAAACTCTTCTCAATCTTGAATCTTCTATAATATAACTTAAAGAATTTTTGGATACAAACACGCACTACTTAATATTTAGTTTAGAGCCTTGGTAAGCACGGTTTGCAAACATTATATTTAGGAACTCTATGTACCAAACAAAGTAGCTGTATCAAACAGGTCACCGTCAGCTGCATAAGCTAATGGTCACTAATGTTGGAAATTCTGAATTTTGTATACTTGCACCAGCTGCGAACCGTTGTACAAGGCTCTTTACTATATTGTTACCCTCTTATTCATAAACGCACTATAAACCTATTTTAGTTAAAAACTACAAAAATATGTTTTCTATTTTTCATTTCGCTAAGGAGTGAAAGAAACAAAATTCTTTATAAGCCTTTCATAATTTCATATATTTTTTATGAATAAGAGGGTTAGGAACTATAAAACTATAGATAACCATACAAACAGCATAGCTTAACAGTGTCACGAAAACTTTCCTTTGATCTTAATCAAGCCGATGAGGAAAATGCCCCTAAAAATAAACTCAAAAAGGATCGTACGTGGTCTGCCCATCCCCTTGGGGGAGAGTTGTTATTTGTATGTTGATAGCGAGTCGTACACGTGGAAGGAATAACTATTTAAATCGATACCGTAACGATGTTGGGTATAAAATTGAATCGTAGTCTGCAGGACTTAATTCGATTATGAGTCGTATGGCGACTAGTTCTAATGGAGAGAATAGAGTTATGTTACAGATGTTACTACTTTTGGTTATGTAACTAAGAACTGCTTAAAAGTTTTCTTTTGGTTATCTACTTTTATGAATAAAAAAATTGTAGACGGGAAAAGGAATTAAATTTTAAGCCCCGTTTAATGTATTTGTTTACACGTGTCGTTTTTTTCTCATTGTTCAAATGATTGCTACTTAATAGACATATTCTAAACCACGGCTTTTTCAGATAGCGTTATAATAATTATGATATCTCGTTCATCCTTAAGTTGCTCTTTAAAAAGATCCTTTATAATTATTATTAAGACCATTAAAAATGTTCCAAAAAATGTCCCAATATTCTTTTTTCAATAATTTTCTGTCTATCTTGTCTCGCAAGACAAGATTTGACAGCTTATTTACTTTGGCTTTACGATTAAAGTCACCTGTCAAATAACCATTACACGGGTAAAGCCGTGAAAGCCTGTCTAAAACTAGTCTTGTTTACCAATCAAATATAACCTTTTAAGGCCATATCGTACAGAAAAAAGCCGAGATGTTTTTTTTTTATCTATAATAAACTTATCAGATGAAAATAAAAGGAATATGCGTGAATCAGCGATAGCGCTACTTATTTTATATAATAAATAAAATTTATATATCTATACAAATAAGGTCTTTTTCAAACATGTTTTAGTTACTAGCTTATTAATAAGTGCCACATGCGCTGGGAATGGCATGAGCTATTTAAGCGCGATTTTTTAAAGTTGATGCTATCTACTAGCGATTGTATGGAATTGAACATTACTTGGAGAAAATACTTATTGCAAAATACGTCAGGCCTATTGATCAGTCTTTCATACAAAATTGATCGACAATCACTCGGTTTAAAATTGCGATATTGCAAAAAAAAGCGCTTTTCTGTATTTCCAAAAAAATCAACGTAAGCAGAGTCACAGGCAAAAGCTACTATAAAAATATAGGGCTAAATGTCCCTTGACTCCCTTGGGTAAATGTTAATAAATGCGGCCGTCACGCTCATCCCCTGGGATTGATCAGAGGACGCAAGTTCCGTAGATTTATTGGACATCGTATTGTCGGTACTACTATTAATATAGGATTAGAGGACATTATAAGTAGTGTATTAGTATTTGTAACTATTTGTAAGGATATATTTGAAAGTAACAGAGTTTACTTTAATTAAATCGCCGTCAATGTGTGTTTGTTAACTTTACACAATCAAAATTAATAATATACAAAAATATTAAAACTAATAACAAAACACAATAAAAGAGGTAAAGTATTACATTTTTTGTCAGACCTAGGATAACTGTTTGATAGCTGTGGACATAAACCGTATATGTATGTATTGTTTTTATTCTTTTATTCTATTACTCATCATGAACTAAATTGGTTTCATTTTGTTATTGAAAAAACATGTCTGTGTCTAGGTCTAAAATCGAATAACCCTGTAAATCCTTACATCTATTTTTATCATACATTTCTACCTATCTGTGCCAAGCCTGTCATTAACAAAACAAAAATATACCCAAGAATAACAACAGGATGTATTTATTTATCTACAAGGAAACATCGATACTATTTCTGTGCGAGGATATAAATAGATGGCAAGGGATGCGGCGCCCCTAAGTATAGGGGGTTGCTACCCCATAGCTAAAGAGTCTATCACCCTCCCTGACCCAATTTTCACCATGGATTTATTAAGACAGTGTTCCCCTTGTTCCCTTAGTATGTTTTACATTAAATGTGGCTTGGGCTACGGACACCTTGCTATCACGTTTCGTTTTGCAGAATATTTTTTGTAAAAAATATTTTTGTTTGGTAGTCTTTTAGATTTAAATTTGATTTATTATCTTTATATTGTGGCGTGATCTTGAAATACTTATTTTAAAACGCTTAGTCTTCAATATGCTCTTTTCCAGGGTGGATGTCTAAATCCTCTGTCATATCAGGAGGTCCCAACTTTGTTCAGCCAAAGTGTAAGTACTATTGCAAATCTTTACACATTTACCCTCTTATTCATAAAAATATATATTATGAAGTTATGAAAGGCTATAAAGAGATTTGTTTCTTTCACTTCTTAGCGAAATGAAAAAGAGAAAACATGTTATAGTAGCTTTTTAACTAAAATAGGTTTATAGTGTGTTTATGAATAAGAGAGTTAATTTTTATTTATAGCAATGTTGATTTATGGGCAAAGATTTTCTTTCATGCTTAGAACTACAAACTAATAAAATGCGCTTAATAATCTTCGTGACATAGAAAAATTAATAACATCTTACGACTTTTTACAGGAATCAAGTTGAAATAGCGAAAATGTGCCAAATATCCGACAACTGCCTCACTAGGGAAAACTTTACAATATTAATCGTGAAACTTTCAACCAATTTGCGGATTCAACGAAAATTAGGTGAAACTTTACAACTACTTTACTTGTTAGGATTAAGCTGATTTTGAAAATCAATAGGTTAAGTTCACCTTTGAAGCCTTCTGTTAGAACCTGCTAAGTGATCGACTGACTGATTAGGTAAATACTACTATACTGAATTATTGAACTTTAAAGTGGCAGAGAAAAATTAAGAAACCCACTTGCTGTTATTCCTATAAACTTCTTTTGTTTCATTCGCTGTCATACAGCCACGAGTACGCACCTAACATTCCCGATTGATGTAAACGGTAAAGATTTCTTCTGCATAACTTTACCTAGGCTTAGTAGCGACTATGACTTATAGTCTAACAACTTAGTTGAGAGCCTTGCATCCAAGGTTCGCGGGCGGTGGAGGTGCACAAAATTGAGAACTTAAAATATCAGTGACCCAAAATGTTAAAAAGCTAACAGTTGCCTATTTGTTACAGCTACTTCATTTGGAAATACACAGAATCTACTTATTTGTTGCATTATAGAGCTGAACAAAACAAAAATATGAACACATTTAACAAGAAGCTATATCCATTTTTATGTACAAAGTTCAACAAAATGTAAAGTTACAATAACTTTCCATCAACAGATGGTTCGTTTAAATATTTTCTTCGAACGACTTTCGTGAATCCTTTGTCAAAAGCACAGACGAAATAAAAATAAAAATGCAAGTCACCCGTTTATATTCCCATATCTTTTTACATTCAAAGTTTTAAAGAAATGTATTTTTGATGGAGGCGAAGTCAAAAGGACAATGATGAGCGAAATTCAAAGAATTCAAATTGAATTTTTGGTGGAAGAAAGGTGTAAGACGAAATTATGATACAACGACTTAAGTCTTTTTTCCACTGAGGTATTTGTAGCAATGCTGCCATGAAGTGGAAGATTAAAGTATTTTCATTGAAATAAATCTTATGAGATGTGTCATGAAACTGGGATTTATCAAACGCTCTTACAAATATAGATAAAGGAACAAGAAGCTAAGATTATTTCTATATTTTTCTTGTTTCCTTCAAAGCAGATTTCAGTAAGTCTGAATTTAGTAAAGATTTTGTGGTCAAACATCGCGTTTCTTTTTGTGTTTACAACACACCAAAAGCTTTTATTTATCGGACAGCGTAAAGTCATATTTCTTTACTCAAGTTATCAACAAAAAACTTTCTAGTAGATCAACATCAAATAATTTATTCATTTAGATCTAATGTTGTTGCTAAAATTACTCGCCCCCGGTTTCTGAGGAACATTTAGAGTTAGTTTATCTATTTAATATCGTTAAAACTCATATAAAACAACGCTATTGAATAGATAAATTACCGCTAAATGTACTCAGAAGCCGGGGGCAAATCTACCGCCCTACATTAGCAGTATCACACAAAAATATACCATGACAATGTTGAAAACAGTATTTTCTATGATAATGACAGTAACATCATTCGGTATTTGTTAATAGGCTCAGTTGACAGTCGTTAAATACTCGTAGATGTATTTACCATAGAGAGGAATCCATGTATCATAAGGGTTTACAAACATACAAAGTGGACGTATGTAAATAACGTCTATTGTTTCACTCACGTATCAACAGATCAAATTATTCCACTGTTATTTTACCTGTTATCTGGAGCTGGTATCTTCAATATTACGTATATCCAATCCAATACATTCTATCAGTGATACGCAAATAGCAATATCGCGTTATTGGAATATTGATATTTTAGTATATTTGTAAGGTTCTATGTCATAATTTGTATTGATATTTTAAATTTATTATTATTCTAGAAACTGTAATGTATTTTTTTTTTTTTTAAAGACAACTCCCGCACTAAGAATTGCTCTTGTGTCGCGGGGACTTTTACAAACATACAAACAACGGACACAAAACACAACCAGGCCCGAAACAATTATTTGTGGATCGCACAAATAATTGCTCCGTGTGGGAATCGAACCCACGACCTCCCGATGCAGTGGTATCGGCGTGGTGACCTAAACCACTGCGCCACGAAGGAGTCATTGGTACAACTCTTTCTCTTTTCCATGTTACGAATCATGTTTTTCTCATCCACTTCGCTCTGTCCTGGATTTCGTCTTCGGAAACGTCACACTCACTCATATCTATTATCTATTTATTGGTACAACTGTGATATAATATACATTACCATGAGCTTTTTATACCCTACGGTGCAGGTTGTATGTAATACGAATATATCCATGCTTCGTCATTTATACAGTTAGTTCCATGTAATAGGGGACGAGCCTATTTCCATATACCGGGAACGTTACCAAACTTCGGGCTACTTTTGAGAATTGGTTTAATATATATTGGAAAAGACCAAAAGCACTTCGCTCGAACCGAGAATTAAACCAGAAACCTCGAGATAGCAGTCGTATGTACACAACCGCCAATACCACAGACAGCCAGCTATAATAATGGCTTTGAAAGGTTTCTGTCTATATTTTCATTGGTACTCCTGTATCTATTATCAGCTAGTTTAATTCAGTTCGTGGTTAATGCTTTTAAAACAACAACCCAAGTTTCGTAGCGGACATGTAGTAGTATATGTATTATGTATACATTCGTGTGCACGTGTGGCACGTGCCACATTGCGTGGGCAGTTCATGCTTTTATACTTGATCAACGAACTGACGCAGTGATGGATCAAAAACTTTAGATGTTTTACATTGTCGACATCGCGATAATGGTAAGAATAAGCCTTAGTCAGTTTGTGACTTCGGTCAGTGTTACCTACACCGATACGTTTAGCAATCCCAGGTCAAGTTTATGTTCGTGTTAATTCCCGCAAAATATCAGTCCATAAGAAGTTAGTTCGTCGTACCTTCAAAGTCCTGTTCGGTATAGTCATGATGCGTGAGCTTCCTCGCTGCTGGGTCTGTGGGCGCCTCGTCATCATCAGCTCTCGTCTCCATTGTCCACGGTCTGGGGACAATACACGCCTTGTTTTAATATTTATTTAATAACAAAATCATACGAATCTAATCGTTACTTTATTTGACTAAATTAATTAAACTATCAAATTACACAAGAGTGGGGTCGCGCGGGTCAGTTAGAATCGGATAACCGAACCAAAATAACATTTTATCGATGATACACAAATATTAGTTCCATGTGGGAATAGAACTAAACAATCAATAGGTAGCCACGTGACGACAAAAACATTTAATGAAAAATGTACTGTAAGGAGTGCTTAAAAGTATACATAGAGGGGTACCTAAAGATTGCGTAAAATCAATCTTTAAGCTAATATGATTCAAGGCTGTATCAGTATATGGTGTGTTTACAAGAAAGTTGTCATACAAGACTTCATTTTTATACCAAACGTGGAGCCTAATAGATCAAGTTTGATTAAGGTGAGGTGCGACTTAATCTTAGGCCACGTTCTTAGTATGTCGCAACGATTTCGGCGAACGACTATCCTTAGCTGTTCCTATCATATTATTATCTAATGTCCCGATTTTCTTTACTTTCTGTCGTCACAGGAATAATCGTGGACTACTACATACGTATATTAAATTTATCGTGCCTGCACAATAGCGCAACAAAAAAACGACTGAAATCTATTTATTATACATAAATATACTATTTCTTATCACTGTTATTGCTGTGACAATTTTGGTTTTGCATATAAATTCTTAATAAGACTGGTGCGTAGTACTCGTAACCGGCAGTCCTGTATGAGATGTGTGGATATGAATGACGCAGGAAAATTGGTAGGAGTCGTACCAAGTGGCGTTCTTTGGTCTCTATCTAACTAATTTTATTTTGTATGTAACTAAGACTAATTAGTATGCTAACAAAACTTTCCCAGAATTTGACATAAAACACTTACCCACCGTAAGCAAACTAGAGTCACCGGCGCCATATTTAAACAACTAGTTAAACTGGTGTTTACTTCCAAGACTAGAGACATTTTATTTCAAATACGTTATTTATACGCCTATAAGTGAGTGGCTTTTAGGAGGTGCTATCAGCTTAGTAAAGTGATATTAAACACTGAGCTGAACAGTACGAATAAAACATGTCATGTTAAATTAACAAAAACATCTCCTTAGATACTGCAAACTATCTAAGCAAAACTTGCAAATTGTCTTTTGAAAAAAATATCGTCTTTGTGAAAAAGTTGCCGCAACACAAGATATATTCTAAGTCCTGAATTCGTAAAGTAACAGTTACGACCCCATACCGACGACCACAAAAACTGTGGTCCATTTTTGATATAAGTTCAAACATCTCCAGCAGTCCTTAACTTTCAAACAAGACTACTAAATAAGTATCAACTTTACCGAAACCACATACAATCAAACAAAGTACAATATTGAATGTCTTAAAAACCTTTCGTCCAAAGCTTTGATGAAATAAAGGCAAAATAACAAAACGAATGAAAGATTACACTAATTTAAGAATTCAGAACATTTATAAGAAATTCGGGATCATTTGGATTTGTTCCAATTTGCTTTCAATGTATTCTTGAAATTTGCTTGCTGATTTAGGACAACATTCTTGAGAAATTTGGTAAATTATATACTTCAAATTATATAGTAAAATTAAATCAACGAATTTTTATCTTATTCCATCAACAATGTGCGATCTACAAATAGTTGTTTTTGGTTTTGTTGTGCTTTGTGTCCGTTGTTTGTATGATTGTAAAAGTCCCCGCGACACAAGAGCAATTCTTAGTGTGAGAGTTAATTAAAAGTTAAACAAAAACAAAGTTTTACCATGCAGTAATGCTACTGTAAACGACAATTCCTTCATTAGCATTACAAATCAAACGTAATCACGTAAGTAAACACCAATCAGCTATCTATAGTCCAGATCAAAGGTTTGTTTAGCACAATGTATAGTCAGTGGCGTGACTGCTTCGCGTGTTCCGTGATTACATACTAATTGGATGAGTCCGTTTGATTACACGCTTATCGTGAAATACTGAACGAAAGTTTTTCACACTTGAACTATTGAAGAATTAATTTAAATGAGAAATAATTCTTTTTTTTCTTTTGAGTTAGTTATTACACCTGATGATTCAGGCTAGGGATATCAAGATCCCTCAAAAATAACCTCTGTTCATTACCATTTCTCTACGTATCACCTGAAGCACTAGCTATTTCATGTTCTCTGCCATAGGAAATATTTCAAGACCTCTCCACTTAACTTAAAATCTGCCCCTAATTTGATATTTTTCAATCCTCCATTGGTATTTCCTTATAATATATAGCTCTTATTTCGACTAGTTCGAGGAAACTAGATTCCAAAGCAAAACCTGATAAGTTCAATCTACCAAGAGATACCATTAAATCATTATTCTCTAATCTTAGCTACCACACACTCGGTCACTGGTGGTAACTTGGTATCAACTAGTAATCAAGTCGAGCTACTACATCTGCAACCACTCGCCACGACCGCTAATCACTGTGAGATTTCGTACATGTAGCCAGTTCTGTCCACTAGATCTTGTGGCTCAAACATAGTTCTGGAAGTACTCCTACTGCGTCTAAACTGAAATTGTTAGTGCTAATCTATGTTACCCTAGTGATAGGCAAAAGGTTTCTCGTATAATTTCGATTCGTCTCTTTTTTACCGTTTGTATCGTGATGCAATTTGTCATAGACTTTTCGTTTTCGCCAACAACGATGGGAACAACTATGGGAGACTAGGCTTCAAATCAAAGTTTGGCTGTAAGAGCTCCCGCTAAGCAACATACATAGTCCGGGTCGCTATCATGATAGTCCTCTTCACCATACTATAAACACTGGCTTCAAAATGGCCAGGAACGGTAGCCAAATATACAGCAGATCTTATAACTTTTTCGATGTAGCTTTTACGTAGATACATTCAACTATAAAATAGTAATATTATTTAATATTATTGTAATCATAAGAGGTCGCTAGTCTCAAGAAAGCGATAATCACAGTCATTAATTGTCACTTCAGCTTACTGTGTATAAATGAAGGAGTAGGCGAAGAGCGTAACGACGGCCATTAAAACTTAATGAACTAATAAAGATGTGTATTATAACTTATGTATATTAGAATATTTCAAAATGTCATCTTGATACTTCAAGCTTTCGCAAATTAAGAGAGCATTTTCTATCTAATGTTCAGATATTCATAATTTAAAATAATCCTAAGAATCGAGTAAAGTAATCTGTTTGAAAGATAATTGGAAAGTCGATTAAGTGTCACACGAAATTATTCTATCGAGTATTTTGTCAGAATTTGACGGGAATTATTTGTATTGACGCCTATTAACGGTTTTCAAATATAGATGTGGAATGAAGAATAAAGATGCAAATAGTTCAGTTATGGGTAAAAAATTCAAGCAAAGATTTAGAGGTTTATAGATAGTTACTCGCTTTGATGTAAATGCAGCGAAAATCTCTATAACAATGTGTGATTGAATAAATTGTAGAAGACCTATTAGTATTAACCAAGGCTCGAAAAGGGTTTTTAAGTAAAAAATCCAGCTCTCAAATTAATATATTTAAAATTAACTGAAGTCTTGCATTGTTATTTTGGTTATAGCAATAGAAGTAAACTTATATGACAGTAAATAAAGTAGTAAATACATTCGCAACGTACTCCATGATTAAATCGTTCGTAAGTGTGTACATTTACATTTTTTTAAGGTCTATCAGGTCATTTATATGCGGAATACGACAGTTTCGACGTTATGGTAATAGAACTTTCAGTATTGTGTTAGATTTATGTTAATAGGTCGATAGTGTATCGATATATTATGAATTAGACGACGGGGACACTCTTAAAAGTGTTTTATAGACTTGCAATAACATGCCCGCCTTTTTTTCGTCTTGATCGACATAAAAACTTTTGTATCACGCCTTTTTGCATGGGAACAGGCAGAGACAATAGAGCGCCATTAAGTGAGATCCTTACAAACTTCTTTTGCTTCATTCACTGTCATACATACATATTGTCATACAGGACCGCCAGTTGCTAGTACTATACACCAGATAGAACATCACCGTTATGATCTGTATATCTATGTCTTTCGTCCTCTATTTGCGTTTCTATATACAGACAATTTCGTATATATTTTATTTGTTTATTAAAAAATACACATTACAGGTTTTAAATCTAATGCGTGACCCAGCTAATAGGTATGTGTGACCCTACATTTAACTTGTATTTGTACTGTCCCAATAATAGTTCCACCAACCACTAAGTACATTTTGTGTAAGCTTCGCATCTAAAGAATGTTTACAAAATGCAAAATTCAGAACATCTGCGACTCGTAGGCATATGAAAATGCTATTTAATACAACTAATTTATTGTAGAAATAAACAGCATTATTAGTTGTAAACTAGATAAAATGCTCATGTCAAGGGTCTCTACTAAGTCGTCGGTCTATACTAGTCTATAGTTACAGGTACTTCAAGTCATTAATTGTAATTATTTGTTTCCCAGTTCAAATTCTGATTGATTTCACTGAAACTTAACTTTGTACGGAGTTGTAATAGCCGCGAGCTCGGATCTACTCGGTAACGGATCGTTATTTTGTAATTAAGTGTTTGGTTGAAACAAGTACCGGTTCGAACTGAAAGGTAGCTTGTTTTTGTTCCCAATTTAACTACGTCATTGATAAATAATGCTTCAGTTATAGGGGTTTGAAAGTTATATTTTCAATAAAAGTGTTGTTGCACGGCGGTCTTCGACCTCAACTTCCCAACTCCGGGCAATCTCTAAGAAATTCTTAACAGAAAATCTCAGAAAAGACTTTGGCCCGACCCAGGATTCGAACCCGAGACCTCTCGCACGGCAGCCGCATATACTACCGACCGCGCCACAGAGGCAGTTTTGTAAAAAATACACCTATTAAAAGGAAAACCAATTTGAAAAACTAAAATGAAGTCTGAAGTAAAACGTTAAAATAAGTAAGTATTTTCAATTTTTTACGATATCCAATCCAGTATTCAATTTTTAAAGGAGTTACAAGTATTTCTACTATCATTAATGTAGAAATTAAATCAGTATAATAAGTTTAATTAAATAAATATGACTCAATTTCTAAACCTTATTTAAATTTAATAGAACTTCATACGAAATTACAATTCTATTAACTCATAGAGTCACAAAATTACAGTTTTCAAACCAGTGGTTTTCCAGAATAAAAATAAATTACGATTCTCTTTGTAATGTAATTTCTAAATTCAATAAAACTTGTTTGATTTCGAGATCAAGTGATCTTTTGTTTAAAAAGTTATAATAAGCTTTAGTTTGTAATTCAGAACTCAAATTGAGAGTTTTGTAGAATACTAAGTAGTTCATTTGCTATTCAAATGTAGTTTTAACATATAGTTTTCATATTATGATTAAATAATTTTCGTTTGTTACAAATTGTGTGTACGTGTGTATAGTGTATTTCATTGAAATTTCAGTCACATTTCTCATAAAATTTACTTTTTGTTCCAGTTTCTTTTATTAAACTATATGTCAAAGCCAATGCTATACAAGATAAATTAACTGTTTCTAAAAAACGAGCGATGATCGCACGTGCCCGAAGTCGCGTTCTGTATCGTGACATGACAGGGTTTTCTAACCCCACTGATTTAATAAATATGAAAGTTGGTCTGTTTGTCGTTCTATCTGTTAAGCTTTCACACCTAATAGCTGAACCTTTACAACAGACAATTAGGTTAATTTACAGCCACGGGTGTAATTTTTATCAACATTAGTTAAGCTGGCGCTTTTTTACACACAGACTTTTGCATTCATCATATTAGTAAAATAAAATAAATAATGTATATGGACTTATAGCTCTGTAGTCCCGCTAACTTCGCCCAATACCTCAATTAACCAACGATAGCTTCAAAGGATCATTGCGTTGACCGAAACACGTGATTACCTACATAGGCAAGGCCTGACCTGTTCGCCCAGTTGCAACTCATTTACATACATATTAGCTGATAACTAGCTGGTAAATTACATTGTGAGGTCACTGTGATAGTGTTAATAGAAGCATAGTGTGGTAATACCTATTTGAATATTGGGATGAGTAATTGAGTAAAGAGATGGTTTTATGATTAGATTCATAGCTATGTTCAAAGAACTAAGAATGTTACTAACTTACTTAACTATATTTACAACTGCTTAACTATGCAACGAACCTTTTTTACCGTTTGTGTTTTTTTGTAACCTATTTTTTTATTTTATTTGTGATAAATATGGTGACGTTTAACACTTACTAAATTGCCATTGCTACTAATTCTACAAGCAGCTAGATTCTTTATTTTACGTGTAGAATTAATTGAAGAATCTCTCTCGTTTATTTAACGACTATTTTCTTGAGCCAGGTTATTTGATGTTTCCAATATAGAGTATAGTTGATTTTGGTTTAAAAATGTATGTAACAAAAGAAAGTCTATTTGCAGTTTGTTAACCCTTTCACATACAATAGGTATTGTGACATCCACATTTCACTTAAAATGTCCTCTGTACAATTGGAAACACCGCAACTACAGAATTTATTCAACCGGAATAAAACCTTTTTAGACGCGAACCCTATACTAAAAAAAAGATATCCTACGAAATCCTTTAGAGCATTTCCAGACTAGCATTTTCATTATTTTCATTACATTGCGTATACTCGCATTGCCGGGCTATTTCGGTTTGTTCGCTTGAACCGATAGTAGTCAGTATCCGATCGACATGGATTATACAAGCTTATAATCGTGTCAACGCTCGCACGAGTAGCGCTTGTGGTAAAAGACGCTTCTGAACGCCTACTAGTCGTGAGTTTCGTGCCGTTTTTTCTCACGAGCAACCAGATTTTCCGAAACGGTTAAAAATTATTATGTAAGATTATTTCAAATGTACGAAGTTTTCGAAATAAAGGATATTTTAATTGTGAATACATGCATCTCCAAAAACGAGCTTAAACTCGCTTATAAAACGCTAGTCTGAAACCCCTCTAACAAAAAACACTTCTAACATCAGCATGTGTAGCTAAAGATAAGCCGTAGGTATTTTCGCTAATTGGTCACGTGTGTCCAAACATTTGAACAAATATTGGTGTTTCGAGTCTCCATGTTTGTTTGAGATTTGTTTGCGTAACACGAGGGGGACTTCTAATAGGGGATTGTTGGCTTATGTTTCAGTTAAAATTGTGACCTGCTTCGTTTCGCAGTGCTCCCTTTTGTTCTTTTATTTGCTGCAATGTACGGTTTTTGCTTGTACTTGTTGATTTTTGTTGTGGTCTGATATGCTTTACTTTTTACGGCACATACATTTTTATTATAACGAGTTTTAAAAGGGTGAGTAGATTTTTGTTGCAATATAAATGAATTTGAATAGGTTTCGCATTTGCTACCTTAAAGTGATTTGAACGGATGCTAATGAATAAAACCAGTATCCAAATTATAAAGGCACGATTGTGATCGGTGAAAAGAAATTATAGTACATTTTCTCCGTTTTCTTAAGAATATAAGTTAGTTTATCTTGCAGCTTTCTTATCAATATAACAGGGGTCAGGTCAAAGCCTGCCATTGGCCAAGGGCAGGTCGATAGACTTATCACCTCTACAAATACATTGTAACTTCTCAAAACTTATGTTGTGCTTTACACTTTAGTACATTTCACAAATAACCCTAAATTTATGCAGACCTTTGTAAATCACACAAACTATAAAATTACAATTACTAGGCATAATAAACTTAGTTTACTATGCAAATCCACATTTAATAATAATATGGTATTTAATTCAAATTAGGCCGATTTTATTAATATCTAATAAATCCCAGTTTTGAACATTACAAGGTTTGAAACTAGCTTGAATAAGGTCAAAACAATGGTCCAAAACCATCTCACTGCTGGTCGAGGGTCTCCAAGGAATAAAAAACTATACCTTCAGTCTTCTACCCAAAAGCGCAAACGGGACGTTATATTCCTTCAATAAAACTGCTTTAAAACCTCCAAAACATACCAAGTTTCATCACTTTACCGTTAGAACATGAAATATTGGCTTAGGATACGATGGGACTGACATGCGCTAATCGTTATAAAAGTCCCTAAGAAGATTGAGAATAAAAAAAACATAAAATATTGTATGTTTTATTACACACAGTACCTAATTGGCGCGTTGCTTTGTGTTTTAACCCTCGATACACGAATGCAAATATACCACTAAGCTACGAATACTAAAAACTTACAATTACTTGAAATAAACAAGGTTCTAATAAAACGGAGAGACATTTAGAGCACCGTGTATTTAGGATGCTCGGCCGAGCGTGAGCGTCTAGCTCAGATAACAAGCCAGCTCACTTGGAACAACACACAATGACTGTATGCACTTGACGTTTTATCTCCTAGATAATTCCTAGTTATGTTTTGGTTGCAGACGACATCTGCGACTTTCAGATAGTGAGTGTGTTTTAGTATTCGTGTGCCAGGTTGCAGTTAATTTTATGGGTGGTTTTGCACGTAAAACCTTTGCTAAACTGCGTTCATTTTTCAGTATTATTTGAAATTGTATTTCGGATTGTTATTGTATCTCGGTTATTATTATGTATGTATATTTAAAGTGAAATCTTGTGAGATAAATAAGAAGCACGCGTTATCCCACTGACTTGTATTTTTGATGATTTTCTCCCTTTGAGGACATAAAAGTTTGTTTTAAACGATGTTTTTTATTTTAAGTGCCATTCTCGTGAGAGACGGAGCTAACTCGATTGTTTAGTATTGTCATCTACAAATAACAATTACTGTGTCCGTTTCTCAAATGACTGCTTCTGATTGTTTCAAATTATGAAACCGGTCGTTGGTTTTTAAATAAACCACGCTAAAAGCTACAAATAATTGTCATTTACGAGTTACTAAAACGGTACCTTACCTACGACTAAGACCTCTATACAAGACATGTCTAGACTTACTTGAATTGAGCCTGTCTAGACCTAGACTAGGCTCAATTTTGCTGTTGAAATTAGCTACTTTTCAATAAGGCTTTCAAATACGCTGTAGTTATGAATAGTCGTGAAGAAGTCCTATAAATGTAATTGCTTTCCGAAATCAATTCTGTATAGGAATCCCAACAGTTTTGTATGTAATTGGTATGTTTGTTTGGGGTACGTGCTATTTTAAGACATTGTGTTCATTATAAACAGTCTAATTCATAGAACGTTTAATTTAGTTAAACTAAATGCAGATATTAATAATTTCAGGATAAAAATTATCTTCTCCCATCAATCAATTCACAAAATGAAATTCACAATCTGTCTTTTAAGGTCATTTTTTATTATAAAACAACTTTATGGCGATAATTCGATCGATAAATTAGTTTTAATTCTGAAATATTTTTTACGTTTTCACTATAAATTAGAAAAGCTTTCATTGTCTCATATTATATATAGTTATATTATAGAAAGGAATACAAAAAAGTTCCTGAAGAAAAATTACAATGCAACACATCTTAAAACTGTTAACACTACATCACGATACAAAAACTAAACTCCCAAACAGCCTCCACACCTTCTTCATTACACCTAAAGTTCACGAACTTCACACCTTTCAGCTTTATATAGAACTTAATAGAACCTTACTACTATCGAAGTAAAACCACGGGACTAATGAATATGTAATGTACGCTCGTCCAATAATTGTAGGGACACGCGGCGAATTATAATAACGGCGATAAAGGATTCCGGTTTCGGTTTGAATGATTATAATGTTGGTTTAGATAGATTTGAATGTTATATTGCGATATTGAAATTTAAAGAGGATATTACTAGTATGTATGTGCTTTTTTTAATTCGTTGACGGGTAAGTTGTATGCATTCAACTAATATTAAAATAAGCATACCTGCACTTTGCCAGTGCAGTGTAACCAAAGTCTGACCCCCCTTTATTTCCTGGAGAAGACCCTTATCTTACAGTGGGATACAAAATTTTATTAACATGGTGTATTTTAAGCAACAAATCAAAACAACATAAATATTTTTAATATTTTTACCCATGTTTTAAACTGTGTCAACATCCTATCAGCACAAGCCTTTTTTTAAATATAGCATGCACAAAGCAATAACGAGTTTTCGATGTTAGTATCTGGTATCGAAATTCCGTCATTCAAACGTCAAATAAACGGTTTGATTTTCAGATTTCGATCTACAAATAATTTAGTTAATAGTTAAGCCAGAGGCTGTGTTTTTCCGGTCCAGCTAATTTTTGATTTAAAAAAGGCTCATTTCAGTAGTTCGACCAAGTAATTCAACCATAGAAATAGTTCTTCTATTCATCAAAAGCAAGAAAATGTACTAAAAGCCAAATGTAAAAGTATTTTCTTTCCACTGTCTTTATTTATTTTAGGTTTGCTATTAACAGTTGTGTAACATTGTACTTTTAGCTTTTTATTAGAAAACACCATAATCTAATGCCTGTGATCTCATATTGAAAAATATATCACATTAGACGTTTAACAATCACTTTTTACACACAGTTGCTAGATATTTAAGCTTTATAGCTTCATATTCATACAGCCTGAGTTAAATAAACGTCACACTCAAAAGGTACTCCCATACATGTTAATGCGAGGTGATACGTAAGACGTACAATAAAGGGAGATTAATTGTACAGCGAATTGGCCTGTTGTTCACACGACGGGATGTTCCACAGTATTTGTCAGAGAACTGTCAAGTGAGCGCTGTCGACATGTATTAATTATGTTACTCAAATGTATGCGTTCTTAGATGCTTATTTGAATTTGTTTATGCTGTGTTTGGTCGTAAATAAGTGTGAAGTAAAGATAGAATGATGTTGTTTGTTTCTGAAGATGATGTTCAACAACTTGTGTGTCAGATTCGGCATTGTTAGGGTTCTTTTGACATGAGATGGGCTATGCTATGTTGTTATTTATGTGTTTGACATCCACCAATCATATTGTTGATTTGATTGTGATTTTTTGTTGACAGTAGGATACATCCTAATTCCCACCAGTAAGATAATTTGCTTTAATTTAATTCAGGTATTCCTAAATGATGAATAAATGTTAAAATTTCCCTCTACAATCAAATGAAGTGATTCGTGAATTACACTTTATTGCATATTTTGAGTGAGTGTTAATAGATTATAGTGTATAAATAGCCACAAAGCCAAAAGTTTCTACAGTTTGTAATGCAACACTTTATCAAAGTTTCTTGGAAATTTCACGGAGAATCGTAAATTCAAAGTAGATATTCTTGGAACTTTTGAACTCAATTGCTTTACACCAAAAACCAAGTCATCTGCAATTAATGCACTTGACCACCTTCTACAAACGGCTGTGGCACACTACTAAATAAAAAATTCGTAAACATTTTGTGAGATTGTGCACATGTTGTGGTAATAACTCCAGAACCACCGTATTGCATCTGAAAGATTGTACGTTCTTTTTGGTAAGCACGTTCCATGAACAGCGGTTTAACGTTGATTTTTTGAAAAAAAAAGGTCTCTCCTTCATTGTCAATGAGTATTAGACGGACAGATAGACTTTCGTATCAATAATATTAGTATCACTCGACTAATTGTTTTGACTTACGTAAAAGTAAAACACTAAAAACTAGCCTAACCCAGACGAGACCGGGATAAGTCGCCAATAAAACCGAATTAATGTTTCCACTAGACGTATCTTCACCCGAAATATTTCAGTAGATTTTCTCCAAACTGCTGTAGAAGAAGTTTAATTGTATGCTGTAACTAACTTTAATGGTTTGTGGGACTTCTCATTTATCTAGATTAGACTTTATTAGATTTTGTTTAGGATTTCACTGGGATTTGGGGATGAAGGAGGTTATGTTTCATGGACATATTAATTTGTTGGATATCGGAGGCTATTTTTATAACGGATTATAACTTGTTGGGCCTTGATTTAATCGCTGTTATGAATTTTGATAAAGTTGTGGCGTAAACATCAAAATTCATCCTGTAATTTTAGGTCATAAAACCTTGTCTAAAAGCTGTCGTAGTGTATAGCAACAAAATATTTGGTGAGTTTATTCTAAACTATTTTATGTTTTACCTCGAAAATTATAATTGTTAATTGGTTTCTCCAAACTTCTAAGTCGACTTCAGCCGTCTTTATACAGCTGGAAAACAAACATATTTTTTTAACCCCATTTCTATCCCACTGCTGGGCAAGGATCTCTCATAATGCGAGAGTGGTTAGATCTTGATTTAATTTGTATTTATTCAGCTACAAACAATAGTTATTATAATACCTAGATGGTCACAATGACATATTATCCAGCAAATTCGAACTCCAGGGAATAATATATCTGGCTAAAACCTAGGTACAATTATCTTCGTTCTATATAAAAAAGATAAATTTATGGACTAAGCATTAATCACTGAGATAACATTAATTATAACTAGCCGCAGGCAATACGAATACATTGTTATTACTTCTAATTACAAGAATTAGGGAACTATTTTCACAGTAAATACATAGTATTAAAGTACAATTTTGTGATCACACTAATAAGATATGATTAGAACATTATTACTTCGAGTCCTATCGAAACTAAAGGTTTAAAGGAAGGTTTCAAGACGAGACTGCTCGTGTGTTACTTACTAATTATGGTTTCACTTAGAGAGATGAAAGCCTCAGTGGCTAACCCGGACTTGAAAAGCGGAGTAGACTCACTGCCTGACCAACCTCTCGTTTCGGCGGGAGATTTGCCCGCATATGAGAATGCTTCGTCGGCATATTATATAATAGAAGAGGGATTTATCGTTTTTAAAATAAATAAATGTTTTATATTAATTCAGTGGTATTATTTTTACGTTTGTTTGTTATTTTTATTGGATCCTTATGTTTATAAGCAGCATTTCTAACAACGTGGTATTTTCAAGCATCGTAATATCCTGTATCAAATTGATAGGTTAATACTTCCTTTTTCACAGCTAAATATGTACTTTTGATATGAATTCAAAAGTTGGGGCTAAATTTCCACAGGGACTAACTACGAGTGATGGATGAAGTTGGAATAAAACGGCCTCATGAGATTAGCCTCGCTTATCTGATTATAACATATGAACTAGTAGCCTCGAAATAAATACATGTTCAAGGAAAAGTAAACAGAATACCAACTAGGTATATGCTTTACTCTTATTTTTAAACTGAAAAGGTCAGGTGCTCTGATGTTTTAACACAACTAGCTTCTGTCCGCGACGTCGTCCGCGTGAAAATATAACTCGAGATAAATATTATCCTGTTTTATCCACATCATTTTATATGTGTGGATTAAACAGGACCTATAAATCTATCTATTTGTGTACCAAATTTCACCTAAAACCGTGTAGTAGTTTTTTCATATATCACATGACCCGCGCAACTTCGCTTGCGTCACATAAGAGAGAATGGGTCATATTTTCCCCGTTTTCGTAACATTTTTCGTTGCTACTCCGCTCCTAATGGCCGTAGCGTGATGTTATATAGCCTATAACCTTCCTCGATGAATGGACTATCTAACGCTGAAAGAATTTTTCAAATCGGACCAGTAGTTCCTGAGATTAGCGCGTTCAAACAAACAAACAAACAAACAAAATCTTCAGCTTTATAATATTAGTATATATACATCCATTTATCCATCTTTACAAGCTTTCGTATTTATATAATGTGGTAGGATAATATAGGTAGATAAAAAAGTTTTTCTCAGCCAGTTTCTTTGGTCGGCGATTAGCCTCCATAACCTAAATAGATAACTGACAATGTCGTCTAGACGAAGTCAAATTGACAGGATATTGAAAAGGTTCTCATTAGCGACAGACAGTGTCTAATGTATAAAATGTATAATAAATCTATTTCTATTTCACGTTATAACAAACGCGGTATGTAAACTTAATACTAAATTTCTATACGGGTCTTAAACGATACGGCTGACTTTCAGCCCGGGCCCGTGACCATGATTGGTGTAACCCGATCAAAACGTGCGTCGGGTAACATGTCCACTCGCCGATATGTGGCTATTGTGGCCAGTTTCATTGAAACTAGCCAACTGTGCAGGACTTTGTTTATAGGGTTCTAGTGTGTGAACAATACACAGGTACACTATTTTATTACTTCCATAGCCCGGTGGGACATCTTAACCGATACAACCAGTGAGAGATCAGGCGCAGGATCGAAGGCTTCACGTTCTCTTCGAGGCATGGAGGTCTACAACCTGAACTTTCTAACTCCGGGCAACCTCTGAGAAATTCTAAACAGAAAAACTCAGAAAAGACTTAGATATCGGTCAACAAATAAGGTACGATACTTTAAAGACCCGTTTTATATTATAACCGACATTTATTCACATAGTCCAATACTTACAGTATCAGTATAATATGCGAAGTATACCCTTTAAAAGCTCTATCGAACAACAAACAAATAGTTTTATTACTAGTAATTAAAGGCAATTTTGCTTCAAAATAGAACTAATGGGTTTAAATCGAGCTCCACCTACGTACAGTCAGTAACAAAATTAGTAATCCTTGACACTGATTATTGACGACTGTATTAAGCCGGCACGCGAGGCAATACTTCGATTTCGTTTTTCTAAACGAACATACTAAGCTGATGTCCTTAGACTCAGCTGAAGGATTTTTTATTGTCTTTAATACTCAAGTCATGACAATTAAAGTCTTCTAGAAACCAAGATACATGTCTATCTGTCAATACGATGGCGGGCGATATCAAACAGCCGCGTACTCAATGTATCGGGTAGTCATGACCGCCTATAGTGTTTACCCAATTCCAAACTTGTTATAGTATCTCAAAGATTTGATAATAATTTATCCAATGAATTTGGTCACCGACTGTACTTTGATACTGGTAGTAATTTTAATTGATGCTTTGATCCGCTCGTGGGTTCCATCATTGTTATTAATACTAATTATAATTATTGGGTTATAATTAAACATTGTTTATTTGTGATACACGTTTAAATATACATTACAAAGCGTAAAATAGAATACTATCAAAATGGCACCTCTTTCGAATATTTCCAATAATAATTAAAATACGACATACGAAGGAAGCTCGTTCCAAAGAGTCTTTGCCGTGGTTTGAAAAAAGTTTTGCTTGCTGAATAACAGCGATTGAATTAAACCAAGTAGAATTCTTAATATCTTCTTGCAATAAATTCACCAACTGTATTGACAATAATATGCGTCTGTTTTTGACATGAATGAACAAATCATTAGTTATTGACCTCGATTTATCACAATATGTAATCAATAAAATATCATGTTTATCTCAAATCTCATAGATTACCTAATAAAGTTGAAATAGGCTTGACTAATGTCATTACTCCTTTCAAAGGTTTAATAGACCTTAAGGTAAGAGAAGGCTTTAATACTAGTTTTAATAAAAGCCGTCCCCGTCTCGTTCCCGTCGCGTCCCCGTCTCGTTCCCATCTCGTCCCCGTCGCGTCGGTTAAATCGGCCTTACTGTCTGTTGTTTCTGTCCCTGAATGAAAACCACTAATGAAACGTGGGCGGGTTTACAATATGAAACAGTTGTAGAGTTTTAATATTGAAGGTTTATTAAATGTTGGATTAATGATTATTAATGAGATCGTATTGAATGTAGTAGTTTATTATTACTGCTACGGGAATAAAAGGAATAAAAGGTGGTAGTAATGTTTGTAAGACAAAATAACCTTTACTCCGGGTGAATTATAGTGAAACTACGAAATTAATAAACAACTTTCTCTTAATTTTGAATTCTTTTTCAACGATTGGCTCGACAGTATATTTTGCGATAAGCATTGTGTAACAATAAGCAAATATAATCATGAATAATATTTACCAAAGAATAATAAAAATATTTCAGTAAAAAATGCATAATATTTGTAAGAAAAGTTTGTACTTTATACTATTTCAAAATACTACGGAGACCGCAGCTCGTCGCAACTAACAAAAACAGCTATACAATATTAAAATGAAGTTAAAAATAACTCAGAAGCGAACTCCACTATCGTAACAATATCTCGCAAGTATTAAAAACTTCGTCGCATTTAAAAAGATTTATCTTGTCCCGAGTTTTTAATTTGAAGTGCAGTGATATTTTAAATTGATCGACTCGAGAACGTTTCAGAGGCGACTTTTAATGCTCTGGCAAAGTTCTGAGATGTAGTAATTGCGCTTGCTTATTTATTTTTAGCTGGCAGATTATTATCCAATATTTTGAAGCAAGTGATGATTGTATAAGGTATACGTATTGAAGGTTGAAGTATAATTTATTGAATTTACCGATTTAGTTTATGTAATACTTAACATGCATTATTTTATATTTTATGCAGTATTTTATTTCCTAAATTAGATTGAAATATGTAAATAAGTAAGTTTTTGAATCAACATGCATAAGCGTTTAAACATTAGATTCAAGGACGGGTTTTCCTTTTGTTAATTATGTCAAAAATGCGAGCATTATTAATCAAATAAATCAGAACAACGAAAAAATGTAGCTATTTAGTGTTAACCATTAATTTTATACTTTCGCGTTACAAGTTAATAGTAATATAATACGGAAATTGAAGCGAACAGACACTTTATCCTAGAATGCCTTGCAGTGTTACGGTCGTAACACTGTGCCTATGTTAACCTCGACAAACTTTTTTAAAGAAATAAATTAACCTAAAAGTAGTATCATCAGAGCAATCCTGCAGTAAAAGTAACGATAAAATGACAGTTCAATGACCCATATTAATTACGTCCTTTTTATTCAAAGCAAAAATCCTTTCAGGAAAATCAACAGCCAGCCGTTTCATTATTCAGTGTTGTTAATAAACCATGAACGACCTAACAAAGGGCGGCTGTAAAAAATAACTGGGCCTTGTATATTTTTGTTGACTATTTTTACAGTGAAACTTTCCAGACATTTGAGGATTTAGTTAGAACAGGCGTTTTTTTCAATTAATGTAAAAGCTTCTTGTTTTGATAAAATGAGGAAAAATGAAAATTGTTATTGATATATCTAGCTTTCTTTTTTATTTATTATTTTAGTGTCCTGTTTTTAATATAGCTTATTGTATAGCGTAGTGTATGTGACTGCTGTTTATGAGGTTTCAGGTTCGATTGCAGGTGCGGGCAAAGCGATATTGTTCTAATCTAATTTATATAAGTACATATACTTTTCAATAATTGCCTGGAGATTGGTAATGTGCCCGGCAAAGGACGAAAGATACGCCTCCTCTATTACATGGGTACTGTGTTTTCAAACACCTCTGCTTACATCTTCGAGTAAAACAGGCTTGACGACGTTTTGTTTGTATGTATGTAGTAAAGTAATTTTCACAAACAATCTAGTAGGCAATTGGTCGTAGCTGATTGCATTTAATATTCAAAACTACTTCGAATTCCTTGCTACACGTCCAATACGTCTGTGCTACGTGTACGGACTACGCGCCTGTGCTACGAATTAGTGCTGTGTGCACGCTACGAGCTGTTGCTACGCGTTTATAATGTTAATCAGTGCTACAGAAGCTTGGTCCAACTGTACGACGCCTCTGAGAATAATTGTAAATAATAATGAAACGGTATAATAAATAACTAAGCTCGTGGCTTAGTTTACAACAGCCGAACGGATCGATCTCTGAGGTTAAGCTACGCTTGCCGAGGTTGTTCCGTCGATGGGTGACCATCTTATACATATCGAGTTCCTCCGTGTTTCGGAAGGCACGTTAAATTGTGGGTCCCGGCTGTCATTTTCGAAGATCTTTGACAGTCGTTAACAGTAGTCAGAAGCTTGAAAGTCTGACAACCAGTCTTACCGAAGGGTATCGTGTTAATACCCAAGTAACTGGGTTGTGGAGGTCAGATAGGCAGTCGCTCCATGTAAAACACTGGTATCCAGCTGCATCCGGTAAGACTGGAAGCCGACTCCAACATAGTTTGGAACAAAGGCTAAGCGAATATATATATATATATAATAATGAAACGGTCTTTATCCGTAATAGTATCTAGTGGATCGATTGTTGAGTTAATTTGGCTCTAAAAATAGTTAAGGTAGGGAAAGTTACTTCCTACATCTACAAATTTGCGGACAGAAGCTTGTCTGTTATTTCAGAATATCCTAATGATAGGCGATCGATAGTTTTGTCACCCACTACAAACTAAAATAGAACATAATTTTATCTTCATACAACGAAAACAATGACCCAATTCCCTATAATAACTAACAAAAACAATGTACAAGCGAGATTAACAAATAATTGGCTATTACGATATAACTGAGAGGCGTATCGCGAACAATCATTAATTACAGGTTAATGGAATAGCAAATAAGTTTGCCAAGTTGCCAAGTTGCTAAGTTGCCAAGTTGCTAAGTTGCTAAGCTGAGATCAGTCGAGTGAAGAGCACAAGTTAGAGGTTTCATTCACTATAGTCAATTATTAAAAGATAAATTTGGACTTCGTACTATTCGGTTAAGGAATGAGAGGTTCGGAATCGTAAAATCTACAAAAGTTCTGTTTGGTATCTTATGGTTTTTAATACTGCAGACCCGCTATAAAATACGAGGAGAAAGTGTTTGTCGAGGACTATAACCGCGAGATTTGTTGAAATATTTTATATTACGAAGATATTAGAACTCAATGGCAACAATATCTAAAATTACGAATATATTACACATTACATATTGAGATTTATGATTATGTGCTGTGGTTATCATCGATAAATCTAAGCCTTGAGCTGAGGACCAGCGCTAGGCTACAAGGCTAACAAGTTTATATCTGAATCATTAATTTTACATTAACATACAAACTCACGCTCTCTCATTTCAGGAGGCCCTTTCATTGGGGCAGTAGTGGATTATTAAATTAATTAAAAATAAGTGACAGCATAGGTATAGGTAGCAGGTAGAAATACACACAACACCTGCTACCTATATGTTAATAAACAAACAAACATTACGAACTAACAACAAAAAGTTATATTTGATAGAGTAAAACTTTTAAAATCAAATTCGAACAGCTTGCATTGATAGCATAAAACTCAGCTCCACATACTAAAATCAAGTTGTAACAGCACGTTCAATGTAGAATTCCTCTCAGTAGAAACATTCGTTCTTTTGTTCTGCTTTTCTTTTAAAACAGCAATCCTATTATTGCGAGTTCTAAATGCAAAGGTCTCCGGGTGCCAATATCTTGGGACGCGAATACGAAAATGTATCTTTCAATTGTATTTGTAAATGTAGGATTGGATTCTGAATATATTTTGCGGATATTTCTTGCTTATAGGTAATCTTCACTACGGAAGAGTATGAAGAGAAGTAGGTGACAGCAAATTAATAACACTGAAATATACTTAACATTAATAAAAATACCTCTGTGCAAATCAAAATTTAATAGTACATCATAGATTGTTTTCAAAAAATTTCTTGACATTTCGACAAGTTCACGGAAGCTGATTCAATAAAAATACGCTACCACAATAAACGATACTAATTTTAGACCGAAAACTATAAAGGCTATAAAATAAACAGAGTACCGTAATATTTTACGAATATTCTAGCCCATCCATTTCAGTTGCAGACTGAAATATGTCAGCTGTAACTGACAGATTGATTAGTTGATCGTTAAGCGTAAAAGCCACTATAAACTTTCACATTCAGTGTTTATTTTTAAAAACAAGAACTATGTATAAACAAACAAGTTTATGGCATTAAATTACAGTGTCAAAGTACTTGAAAAGATCGCATGAAACTGCAAAGGAATTGCAAAAATAATTAGCACACTGAAAATGCTTTGCGCTTTTAAAAATACCCGCTCAAAGAAGCGATGTCGAGAGTCGTCGCGTTAAATTTCTAACGTGTGGTGCTAAAAATTTAAAAAGGGTTCGCTCGCTTTGGTCTTTTTCGCGATACATGTATGTCGCCAATGGCTCATGAATAAATTGGAATCTGAGCAGAGGTTGGGGAACGTCAATTCTAATTTTTATCGCAAACGCTTCTCGTTTTGCCTCGTATCCCATTCGAGAGAAATTTCGAGTTTTGTTTCATAATATTTTTGCGATAACGCCGTGATAAATTACAAGATTTATTTTGGTTGAGTCCCTTAGGATTGGTTCTGGTTGATTTTTTATGTACATAATCTACCCATATTTTAGAATATTACGTATATTATCTTACTTTTTAGGTTGCGGAGGTTGGTACTGCGTGTAAATATAATATTCAAAGATATTTTTTGTATGATTTTTTTTGCTGATACGGGTGTCAGTCTGTACTTAAATACTTACAATAATATTATAGACTGTTTTTTTTTTACAATTTAACAGCTTCACCATTTTTGTTGACATTTAAGAGAGTTGTTGAGGGTTCGTTGTGGATCCGGTATCTAAATAATTTTCAAAATAATTTTAGTCTTAAAAGTCGATCTTTTGAATTAAAAGATAAACTACATGATTTAAAATATTTAATGTTCTGTAGCTACATAAGATATGAGATGTACGGAGGCATTTGTATGCGTTGGAACAATGAAACTGACACAGACTTGTATGCGAACCAATACGGGTAAATACAGACATCTGCATTTATTGTAGAGAAATTCTCATGTACGAATACTAATTGTTATTTTTATATTACTAAATGAAAAAGGTTTTAATTATTTATCCCTAGCGAGGATTTAATGTTAAAAGCTTTAGTTACAAAATGCCTTTCAAACACAATTTGCTAATTTTAAAAGAAGTCTACTAAAGCCTTATATATGTGTTCTGTTGGTTTGCCTAATTAATCGTAGAAAGGGAAACTCAATACCCATTTTATATCTAAATCTTATGTTCAATTGTACAAAGAGTACAAAGTAAATTATTATTTTTTTAACATGTTACCGATTTTCTTTTTAACCTTTTATCAAAGTTAACAATTGCGTAGGTCAAAGATACTTTTCTATAATGTTGTATTATGGTTTAATTATTTGAAGATGTAACAATGAATGAATCCAAAAGGAAACAGTTCTTAACATAAGAATAATTATAGTAATTAAAATGAGGGATAAGAATATAAAGAAATATTACTGTTAACTTGTAATCTTTGTGATAGACGCGAGGTAATTTGTTATTTAGATTTTAACATTAAGAATTGATGAAGAGACAAAGTTATTAATGAGCGTCTTAAAAAATGTAGATTAATTTTAATATTTTTGTATTATTCATACTTGAATACTAAAATAACAAAAACAAATATAAATAAGTCTGTCTATTTAGCTATCATACATTGTATGCTAAATTACTGAATAGTCTATCTAACTATCATGCTTTCAATGCTAAATTACAGAACAGTAGCGCTACCATGAGTTGGTAACTACATATAGTCTCCCGGAGATACTGTTGTTCTCTTAAAACTCGAACAGCGCCTCTAGCGGATAGTTAAGGTACCAAAATTGCTACCATGGGTCGCCATATTTAATAACGTGTAGTTAAATTTAAACAACAGTGAATGTAGATTGGCTTTGTCGTTCATTCTTTCCCTATTTGAGCCCACTCTTGTAGTTGCGTTCTCACGTTAACTACTCTAGTTTTTAACTACGCCAACTCATGGTAGGGCAGATTGAGCTGAAAATTTGCAAGTCGATACATAATATCCCGGAAAGACTATGATAATAGGCTACTTTTTATAGAATAAACCTTTGTTGTACAATCTTCTATTGAAAAAAAAGTACGAACTGTTGTGAAACGATAAAAATAAGATACAATATATTTCTTACACCAGAGCATTGAACTCTCTCGAAAATTCCGGCATGGCTTTCCTTAAATTACATTCGGTATGGCTTTTGGATCTCTAAATAAATTGGCAGGTGGGTGAATATGAAACGAATTAAGCATTATTTTATTACAAACCGGGTTGGATTTAGGTTGCTACGTGGGGTATAATACGTGTAGATATTTTTACCAAACAGTCTTGGGAAAAGGTGAGCGTATTTTGTTTGTAAAACACACTAATTTGAATGTGGTAAAAGTATATGTTTAGGTAAATTATAATAAATCGAAAGAGTATTTGGCATCTGTAGAGTGTATTTTCTTCCATTGACACATTTTTGTTGATTCCATGACAGTTGTGTGTTTTAGGAACCAATTTTAATTTAAATGTAAATTTTTCGACACTCGGCAGTCACAATAGTAGATAATTGTACTTCTGGTTGTAATTAAAGTCTCTCACCGGCTGTACAAGGTACTTAAAAGAAATAAAATCTATTAAAATACGTTTAAAATTATTGTTAATTAAAACACCACCTTCATCCTTAGTCTATGACGTCACAGTTCTAAACTTAAATGAACTAAAGCAACGTGCACGCCATAAACGAACTTTATAGTTTTAATGCTATTAACTCATAAAAACTTCAGCATTGCTTTCTTACTGGCCAGAACTTGTACACAAATGTAATTAAAACTTGTTCTTTATATTGTTTTTTTAATCCAATATGAATTTAATTGGAAACTGCTTTTGTATTGTTAGTTTTTCATTAAGGTTGTAAAAGTGAGATAATGAAACTCATTTACATTTATGGAAACTGCTTTGGTTTTGATTATATTATATTTATAAAGTTTTCGTAGTGGAATTTTAAGTATATTTAAGGTAAAGAGCAAACGGGAAAAGTGGCGAGAGAAGTTGAAAAAAGTTGGACGAAAAAATTTGAAATCGAGCATATTTACAGTGACATCGGTGGTTCCTTAAATTTCTACCCATTACTTCACACGGTGTTGCTAGTATGCTCCGATTTAAAGTCCGCATTTGGCAAAGACGTGAATAAAAAATGATTGCTTCTTGAGTGAATTGGCGACAGCCAGTATAAAGGTCAAAAACATAATATGTATAAATATTACAAAAAAAAAACATGTCGAACACAATCATATTATTATGCACCACGTTCAACCAAGCCCTGAACAGTTGAAAAAAATAACATTTGCCATTCGTTTCCTATATAATACCCAAACAAATTCGATTGTGTAAAAAAACACAAAACATACCAAGACAATAACAAAGAAGCCTTACAAAATTGAGATTATGCAACGCTTTCATAAGCTTCCAAACCAGTGCTACCCCATTTAGTTCGCGCCAACGAATCGAGAATTCGAAAAAAATGACTATTATTGGAAACCGATTGCAGAGCGAGGCACTAACAAGCGCTTTTCTCAATGTATTTTGCCCGTAAATGGGTATATGAGTGTTTGTTGTACATACATTATTATAAGTGTATTGTGTAAAAATAATTGGGATGGAGTTTCACATTTCTTTGGAGATTGTGGTTAATGAGGATCTTTTATATTTTGAATATGTGTTTGTATATAATGTTATTTACGATTTAACATTACATTTAAAAGTTTGGGTTTCGGTTCTTAGCGGCATAATACTTTTTTAACTTTTGTCGTGTGTGTGGCGTGATAAATATAACGAAATCACTGCAATATTTTTGTTATTTTAACTTGGGGTTTAAAATATGATAACGGAAGAAATGATACGACAATAAATTAAAGTTTCATGTTAGTAAAAAAGTTACCGCGGTTTCTTCTCAATAGTCTAAGGATTTACCTGAAAAGAAAGGAAAATCGTATTATTAATATAGCAAAATTGAGGAATGTAAATTAACAATCAATGATTTTGGTGGAATTCAGTAGTATTTTTAGGGAACCAATTCAAGGTATTCTAATAATATTAAACTTTGATACTTCTAATAATATTTATTTCAGCTTCTCTATTTAAGATTAAATATAATAAAGGTCAAGGTAAGGACAAAATAATTCCAGACATAATTTTAGGAATAATATGATATTCTTTTACATCAATATAGCGATCGTATTCTCGGTGGGCGAAGGTGAGTGGGCTCTCAAGACTACAGTATAGCATTAAGTAAATATATCAACTTATAAACACATTTTGTAAGGTAAATTATGTTTTCGAAATAAATAAATGCAACGGAGTTACAAACACACTTGTTTGAGAGAAGGGGAGTCACAATAACCTTTGAAATTCAATTTTAGCTACAATATTAATATCTTTTTTTACCTAATTGCTCTGTTGTAAATTCAATATCAGCCTGCATTAAAATTTTGGCATATTATTAGATTTTTCAAAAAGTATTTTAAGCCTTTTCCTCTGTTATTCAATAAACAAAGGCAACTCAGCAAATCAAAAGCCCAAGATCTTCTTTGATTAAACGAAAAATGAATATTCAATAAAATTTCGTCTGTTTCTTGCCACAATTCCACCGATTTAGACATTTTGTTTTAACCGTGGTTCCACACAAAAGGTATGTTCTTTTGATACCACCTAATCTTTGTACGAAAACAATGCGGAAAACAATTATATCAACAAACTATAAATTTAACAACTTATGTTTCATACAACTAGAATAGGTTCAGCTGAACAGTCATATTTATTATAATAATATGGATAGTAATTCCTTTAAAACTTTACTGGTACTGCACTTAATCACTATCAAACCCTTCGGCTAATTTCATGCGGATATTTGACCACTGGTGCAAGTGCGGCGACCAATGGCAAGCGTAGGGAGCCAACATCAGAGGGAGATAATAGGGTGAGTATTGATCTTTCTATGTTCTGTGCAAAAATTGTCATCACGAATAGCAGAGAGCTGTGTAAGCGGACTATAGCAATGCTTAAATTGTTTATAAAATATAAGCTAAGTGCAGATGCGCACACCTAAAATATATTTATGTATTTACCAAAAATACGTCTAGGGGAGAGGCCTTTGTTCAGCAGAGGGATACAGAAATAGGCTAGATATAAAATACTAAAATAAAATGAGTAAAACAATCATATTATGTAGCATTTGCGAATTTGATGACATTATTAATTTTAATCTTAAGAGCTACCATCAAATTGTTTTTATTTTTTTATAGTTTCGATGCCGTTGATATCTTTTATAGTATACACATCCTCATAATAAGGTCATAATACATTTGAATAAATATCACTTTAAAGTAAAGCGCCATTTGTAATTAGATTGTCACTTTTATCTTTTGCCTGAATGTGAAGTGTAATTAAATTCCCAGTGCACTTTATTTCGCGAAATTTGGTTAGCCACTAGCAGAATCCTTTTAGAAACTAATTGGTGAAAATATTATTCAATAGAGTGCCTATAATAATATCTAGACAAAGGTACATTATGTTTAGTACTAACATAGTAGTGATAGTAATAAAATGTATTGTTCTTGAACCACAAAAGTCCCGAGACTATAAAAGGATGTCCAAGGCCAGAGGCAGGCCGTGAGATGATAGATTGATTGCGTAATACATCATAATAAGAGCAAGTAAACGTAGGTAATATAAATAAATGTAATACAGTGACCGCAGCTACAGATAATAAAAAAAAACAGATAACTTCAGGTTGGCACAGAACTGTTATAAGATGTATGTAATGTTGCTAACTTCGCTCCTGTCCTGTCTCTTGGGTGTCAGTTTTTATGGTTTCGTTCAGTTCAATTGTTGCGCAATTTTCCAAACTTATATTGAGTAATTGACATTAGCATCGGCTAGCCCGTGCAAAATTTTTCAAGTGATCTTCTTTATAGCTTTACTATTAAGGAGAAAATCGCGTATGGTTCAATAATTCAAATATGTATTATTATATTCGTGTATAAAACTCGTATCTAAAATAAATTGTATCAGTAAAAATACATTTACTACTATCATCGTCATCTCATCTCCATGATGCACATTGCATTCTAGTCTCCCCTTATGCATCGGACAATAACCCTTTCATACCCACGTCTTCTGTTATAACCGTACATACTCATTACCCCACAGAAATCAATATATTTATGAGTACGAGTACGTGTTCAGGAAATTAAATTTTGTGATAATGGATTAAAATCGATTGATTGGTTTACAATTTATGTGGTTGTGATAGCGTTACGCCAAATGAGCGGTTTGGCATTATTTGCGATGTCGTGTAAATTCCGTGTGCCAAATAATGGCTAGTAATGGGTACTCTAGTGTAATGTAGCGTAACTGCAGTCGAATATTTTATTTACTTTTTTTATAAGTTGTATAAGTTATATAAAACAAAACATAAACACAATATAAGCGCTACATAGGTTTTGCCTTAACTATGCTAATTAATATATACCTACACATCACGGCTGTAATATGCAGTTTACATGTCTTATAATAATTTCGCAAAGTGAGGTGAGCCCATTTTGATAAGATGTATTTATTTACTTATACTTTCAATCTACTAATACTTATAGTAATACTACAACAGGAATGTAGGGTAAACTTACTTAGAATCGCTCATTAGACTTGTAAATGCTTGTAAACACGCAACGATTCTGATCGTAGTACAATCCCTAGAGATTATTATTGTAATCAGTTCCTTGACAAGTCGATCGATATTATCCAAGTTACTTACAGTTGGTATTTTGTATATTTTGCACGTACCTATAATACTAAAATTTGTCCTTATTTGAGCTTGGCTAGTGACCATTTTAAAAACTTTTATTGCGACGTACTTTTTATGACTGCAGTTTTGATAGTTTATCGTCATTCAAAAATATCTGTCAAGACGACTGCATTTTGGATGACGTTTTAGCTAATCTATACTAATATTATTAAGCTGAAGAGTTTGTTTGTTTGATTGATTGTTTGTTTGTTTGAACGCGCTAATCTCAGGAACTACTGATCCGATTTAAATTTTTTCAGTGTTGGATAGTCCATTTATCGAGAAAGGCTTTAGGCTATATATCATTCCACTACGACCAATAGGAGTGGAGTACCAGTGAAAACTGTTATAAAAACGGAGAAAATTTTGACCTATTCTCTCTTATGTGACGCAAGCTAAGTTGCGTGGGTCAGCTAGTTGATTATAGTTATTAGACAATGTCCTTTGATGTCTGTCTACCCCGAAGAGGAAAATACGTGGTTATTTACATGATTGAAGAGAAGACAGCATCGCAAATGAAGTAGTTACGAGAATATTAAACGGTACTTTTTGATCAACAGATTGACAGCTTCAATGCTTAGACAAAGAGTGAATGTAATTCGTGAACAGTCGCTAGTAATCTGCCTACAAACAATATCTAACAACTAATAGGAGATAATTCCGGTTTGCTAATAAACAATGTACAGTATTGTACAGCACGTATCAGCTCCAATCACCGGGCAGACATAATTAATGCGTTCATAGTTCCGGTGATGTTGTAGTTTGTGTCCGTGATAACAATATTTGTTGGACACGTGTATGAATATTCGGTTTAATTTTGTTATGGCTTTATCTAAATTGATGTTTATGTTTATTTATGCTTAAGTTTTCGTATCTATGTCTCTTGTCTGTGATTTTTGCATTTTTCTTTTTTGAACTGTGAGTTTTTTAACCCATTACTGTCACTGCAGAGAAAAGGTCTCTTCCCAATCGAGGTCTTTAACCGGGTTTTTTTTTAGAAATTGCTTTATTTTTTTATTCATGTGTTACTGGCACATAGCTTAAAAATTTAGGTACAAACAAGCTTTAAAAAATATCTCTACTAAGGAACTATGTATGTAACTATTTATGGGCCGTGCCTTATGCAACTCGACGCAGTCGTTAAGCAAGCTAATATAAAAAATGTAAAGCCACACATTATTTCTGTATAAAATTTTTTAAATATGCAACGTGAAAGTTTAAAAGTTAAGCAGCCCTATAATAGCTTTCCCTGTAAATTCTCTTTTAATAGAGCCGTCCAAGAATTTTAGATAGAAAATTGTATCGTATAAAAATGATTAATAATCGCACAAAAGGCGAAGTTATGTGCCTTCAAACGAAGGCGAGATTATCCGTAGATTGTAAGTGAACGAAGTTTGAATTTTTAATTAAATCTCGTGTCGGCTCTGGATCGTCTGTTAATCCTCGGATCTCGGATTAGTAACAAATATTAGAAAACGGTCTTACCAAGTTCTAATGAAATGAGTTCTTCAAAACTTTGCGAACGGCGTGTGGGAAAATTTTGACTCAATTTTTTTTAAGTTTTGAAAACTATACTTTCACTAGAAGTCTAATCTTCAAATGGATAAGTCGCGAAACGTTCTTTTCTTCATATCAATAGCTCATTTATCTATTAATGAAATTAAGAGCTAGCTTCATAGCTTATGCATACGTAAGTGTCGCATGACCTATTCGATACTCGAGTGACAGCAAATATGTATATGAAAAAAGTGTCCAATAAATACCTGACAAGTTATTTAAAGTGGTGAAACGGGCATTATTGTAAAACTTTATTTCCTCAATAAAAAGAACTGTACTGTGGGGCGTGTGGCTGACTTCTAACTAGAATATGACGTGTCCTTTGTAGTGATTGAGGTGTGGTAACGACCACGTAATGTCGTAAAACTCGCCGTATAGTACTACAAAACATGACAAGAAGATACAAATAAATAAATAAGACAAATCCAAGCTATGCAGAGCTTGTACTATGATAACCAGATAACTGACAAATAAACACAAATATTTCTTAGCACATACATTTATAAATAAACAGGGTACGAACACAAAAATAAACCTATTTCCCTATTCATAGAGCACTCTGAAAATACATGCCTAAGCAGATATACTCGTATAATCTCCTAAAGGAAAAGCAGATCAAACATTCATAAAAGAGAATCCAACAAAATACCTCTTACTTAGGAAATAACACGGATATGAAGTGTAAGTAACATTCGTCTAAGAGGATTAATATTCACGAGGAAATGTTGATGTAAAATCTATACTAATATTATAAAGCTGAAGAGTTTGTTTGTTTGAACGCGCTAATCTCAGGAACTACTGGTCCGATTTTAAAAATTCTTTCAGTGTTAGATAGCCCATTTATCGAGGAAAGCTAAAGGCTATATATCATCACGCTACGACCAATAGGAGCAAGGTGAAAAATGTTACAAAAACGGGGAAAATTATGATTCTCTTATGTGACGCAAGCGAAGTTGCGTGAGTCAGCTAGTATTGAATAAAGTTGCAAAAATAGTACCATGAAATGCTATTTACGCCCACTGGCCGAAGAACGGTCTGTAGGTTAAGCGATCTTTCAAGCAGACATTTTATGGATGGGTGACCGCTTAGTAGCTAAGCTTTTTCTTCATTCGGAGTTGTTCAAGGTTTATTAACATAGCGGCTGCAAGGAAATGAGAAAGTCGTTATGACGGTTAAAATAAATTGATACCAATTTGACCTCTAAACTAATTGAAATATGATTAATAAATTGTTGTCAGCAATTTAGTAAGTGTTTAAACAGTGTTTATTGCATTTTGGTCATCGCTTTAAATACGTTTAATCTCCATATATTGGGAATTGCAACTGCATTTGAAACCGCACACTGGAGCATAGCTTCCCAAATTTAATAGAATGTTTATGGTTGCTTTGCATTCCCAATATGTTACTAAAATATCATATTTACATTGAAATTTCAATTTGAATGATTCTTAGTGTTCTAAAATCAATTTTCTTTAAGGTATTTAAGTTCTACTTTACAAACTTTGATAAAACCAAAATGCGGATTCATCATCATTTCATCTAACTTTTGATATTCTTATTATATTTTTTACGTCTTTTACTTTTACTAGCGATTGTTGACTCAAAAATAATTCTGCAAAATAAGTCCAAAAGTTTTGCTCGCAGATAAAAATATTCTATCTTACGAATACGTGCTGCCGTCTGCGAAATTGTTTACTACGACGATAGCGACAGACAATCCATCATGGCTGGGGACAACGACTGTACATAAACATAGCTCTCGGGATAAGAAAACTTTGATCTTTGGGACAATACTTTGTTTAACTTGTATGCTATCATTTTTCTAAGAAACTTATTGGGAGTTGCCCTTCAAGAATAGAGATTTAGGAATCTATATTTTATGTACGTTAGTTAGCTTTCTACGTGTCTTGGCTTTTTGTCTAAGTTTCTTCAGTTGTTAATACTTCTTGTCTAATAAGCAGTGGTAAAATATGTGAGTATTGTATTTATGAATGTAATGTATCTATTTGTATCGTACCAACGTCTATAGGAGTTTCGTCGTCTACCATTCCTAACTAAAAATATCCCTCTATATTAAGAAAAATACAAAGGGAATTAAATCAATCTAGAAGAAGTCACCGAAATGTATTTACCTTATTTATTATGTAGATTTGGTAATACATAATTTCTCAGCACCTTTTATCTCAAACACAAAATGAGTAGATATATTATACAAACCAATTCTAGCAATCGTAATTTTATTCAATTTACTAGAAACATGACAAATGAAACCCTCGAATTCAAGAGCTTGAAACGTCGCTTCAGAAACGTTAAAAATAAAATCATACTGCCTTTGGCTAAAAATTATAAAAATGTTAGCGCTACTCGCACGTTCCGAGCGGAAAAAACTGGAACTTTTTATAAAGATCACTCTCAGCTCAGCTGTTACGTTAGTTTGTCTAGGAAAAACTTGATGTAGGAATGTGAATAATTTATTATTTAATATTAGGTTTGGTGAGCGATAGCGTTTCAAAGTGCTTTTACTGAGAAATCTAGAACTGATTTTCATATTTTAGATTAGATGAATAGCTAAATAATAAGCTAGCTACTTTAAGTGGGTAGTAGTTATAAAAGTTTCTTCTGTACACTATACATTTTCATTTGCAAGACTAATACGACTATATTTTCATTTGCCATTTTTTTTTGTTGATGCTTATATAGCTTTCATGGATACCTAAGTAATCTAAGAATAAATAGTGGATTTTATAAAACTAAGAATAATAAAATTTAACCCATTACTGTCCCACTGCTGGGCAAGGGTCTCCTCCCGTAATGAGGGAGGGGTTAGGCCTTGAGTCCACCACGCTGGCCAAGTGCGGGTTGGGGACTTTGCATGCCCGCAATAAATGTATTAAACAAATTTTAGGCATGCAAGGTTTCCTCACGATGTTTTCCTTCACCGTTGGAGCATGTGACAATTATTTCTAATACACACATAACTTCGAAAAGTCATTGGTGTGTTGCCTTGGGTTCGAACCTGCGACCACTTGCGTGGGAGGTGTTAACTTATACCACTCGGCTATCACTGCTCTTCAAGAATAATAATATGGCATTTTTAAATACTAAGTGACTGAAAAATTCTCATTTATTTGTATTTTTTCCTCAGGATAGGGCATGAATAAGAGAAAAAGACACCAAATGATGTATAGTTTCAACTGCCTAACTTCCACACAAACTCATCTCTCCAATTTAAAAACTCCATCCAAGCACTTGTTACAAAAATGGAATCTAGGAACTCAACTTCCTTGCAATTACGTTTGAATCAGTTCAGGCCAGTAGCGACAGAGTTAACAATCGGATTTAACAAGCGCACAGCAAACAAATCACTGTACAATGTACACAATAGTTAGGGAACCTCTAGAGAATTCGTCCAGTTTTCTAGAACCTTGTCGAATATTCTAGAACAATGTTTCTTAAACTGTAGTTCGCGGGCCCTTTAGGTTTGTGAGTAAGTGCATGGGGGTTCGTCTTAGCTTTAGACATTTGAAATAATAAATAAAAGCTAACAAGTCTCTTAATACTACCCTGTATATAAATGCTTAGTATATTTTATTATGTGATTTTTTACTAGTATAGGTATTAAAATAAATTGTTCCTTAATTCCTATCCAATTTCTGTTGAGTGACCCATCCAGTTATGTTTAATTTTATAGGGCCCCATTGACTGAAAAGTTCAAGAAACGTTGTTCCAGAAAGTCGTGGAACGTTCTAGAAGTGAAGTGCAGAACAATGTAAAGAGTTTGTACGTTTCAAATGGAAGTTGGACAGTGTTCGGTCAAGGTAACTTTTCCTGTATTGTTTTGAAAGACAATATTCACGTGAAAGGCACGTGTAACCGTCGGAGTGGAGGCATTTTAACGATACCATTTTTCGTTTGTGTATGTACTAGCGCTTTTAAGGTTAACCGTGCAAATATTGGAAGCTGAAATAACATTTATGAATGTATATTGAAGTAATGTTTTATTGCGTAAATCTGCTGTCACAATAAATTTAAAGAAGAATAAATCAAACTAGCAAAATTAAATATGTCTCCTAAGATCTGGAGGTATTGCTTTGTCAGAAACGCAACGATTGCCTCTGGAAATTAGATTGATTGAAAAACTGAAAAACAGTATGAAAAATTATATTATTGAAATGAAAAAGCACATACAGACAAAGGCATAAGTGATAAACAAGTTTTCATTTATATATATTTACTTTCGTGTAATTATTATTTCTAAAAATATCGATAAATAACCCAAAAAAATATATTTCAAACAGCCCTTCTAAAACACAAAAGGCCAGTGAAAAAAATCCCTAACACCATTAAAAAGAAAAAAGCTTGAAAACCACACTAACAACTTAAACTGCTATGAAACTCGTTCAGTGAAAACATCCCCAAATTTCCCAACCCTTTTCTGTGTAAAACTTAACGACTTCCGCGAAAAGATAAGCTCAGTGTTTGCATTATGTTTTTGTTTTTATCTTTATGTTAACACTCAACATTACAGGATGTTTTGGAAACATTAGTGCTTAGTAAGATGAAGCTGCAATATGTACATTTCATATAAGTAAAATTTTATATAATAGGTATGTCAATTCTTTATTCTCGATACTGCATCATCTCTGCATCATCCGTAGGTTGACTGGTAGAGAATGCTATTGGCATTAAGTCCGCCTTTATACAACTATTGTATATAAAGTAAATAAATAAATAAAGTTATACGTGGGCATTGGGAGTCTTTCAAAAACGGTGACTCTCAAAATACTATTTATATGGAAATAAGAGTAAAAAATAAACATCTAAAAATATATTTTTTGCTTTAAACGTTTTATTTTCTTTACCTTTTATTTAATTTAACTTGCTATCTATACTAATATTATAAAGCTGAAGAGTTTGTTTGTTTGTTTGAACGCGCTAATCTCAGAAACTACTGGTCCGATTTGAAAAATTCTTTCAGTGTTAGATAGCCCATTTATCGAGGAAGGTTATAGGCTATATATCATCACGCTACGACCAATAGGAGCAGAGTACCGGTAAAAAATGTTACAAAAAGGGGGAAAATTTTGACTCATTCTCTCTTAAGTGACGCAAACGAAGTTGCGCGGGTCAGCTAGTATTAAATAAAAACGTGAAACCATTTGTACTTTGCCCGGGGTGCTATTTGTTCTCGCCTACACACTTTTCAGTACACTTTTTACACATAATGTGGGAGGCACACACATTAAAAAAATACGAAAAAATAAACTGAACGAATGGTCGTACCACATTTCACCAACATTGTAAAGTATAATTAAAATTTCGACAGCTGTGTTGATACGTTTCTAGAACCCATAATTTTACTATCCTAATATCTTCTGCTGATAACGCAGCAATGGAATATTTTTTCTTTAACTGAGTAATATACCTATAAACAGTAACAAACACGCGTACAAACATATGTCACATAGACAGTATATAACAAACTTTATTAGGTCAAGTCGACATCATTCCCAATTTGACGACTGAATCTGTCGGAAAAAACTCAGTCGATTCTCTCTAATGTAAGCGTAAACAAAAGATTAATTAAAATTCACTTCAAAGACCTCAAATAGAAAGGCGCTGTTTTGATCCCAATACATTGAAATTGAAATTAATTTGCCTTACGATTTTTCAGTCTTGAAGCTCTTTTGTACTCTTCAAAGCAAAAATAGAAGCCTTATACAAAGGATGTGAAAGAAATAAATTGGTAAAAATCTATAATAGTCATGTTTTGTTTCGACGTTTCTTGAAAATGTCGTTGCCTCCAGTTATTTGTATCTTGAATAAAATTCGCGGAATTAGATCATGATAAGAATTTGAAAGTTTTAGCAAGTATCTTTATTTATAGATTTAATTAGAATTTTTTTTAAATATAAAATGGACATCCTTTTATGCGTTCGTTATTTTCTGAAAGCAGACGGGAATAATGTAATTCATCATAGTTACATTATTATATCCTACCTGTATTGCAGACTTACAAGAATATGGATAACATACGTTTAATGATTGCTATTATTGTGGGCTAGTCGTGCTTATAAACAATGTTCATTCAATAAACTATGCCTTTTTGCAGGGAGTTTAAGATGGAAGTTAACCTTTAAGTGAGTAGAGACCAAAGAACTCTACTAGCCACAAGCAGAAATGTATTTTGCTTCATTCACATTTATAAATGTTGTCTTACTTCTCTATGCCATGATTCTCTAGGACCATCTATGAAGTTATAAGAAAAATAGTTTTGGACTTTCGTATTTTAGTTACGAAAATGTGTAAAGAAAAGTAGCGACTTAGCTAGTAACAATGACATGTATTCCACAGAGAGGCAGAGTTTTCAAGTCTAAGTAAGAAAAGTTAAAGCCTCCCAAGCAAATAATTTAGTTACACTTTCGTAATCAAAATGTTTCCCAACAAAGTGAGACGACATTAACCTGGATTCGGCTTGAAAACAAACATAAAAAGAACGTGAAAACTCTTTTAATATAAATGTCGAAATCGTAACGAGCACATTCATTAAAACTGCAAAGAAATAACAAACCTTATTTTAACTCGTTGCTTTGTTGCAAGTGAGAAAGTGTACACACGTTATAATTTTTGCTTTATTACACATTCATGTAATATTCATTTTCTCATTACAAAAAATACTGCATAAAATTTATTCGGGATTTTACCCGTTTTGCCGAATATTGTTGATACAAGAAGTAGTTGGCTTAGTTGATCCATTCAGAACTAACCTGGTGCCAAAACCAAATACGTGTAGATGAATCTGATCGGCACAAGCCAAACGAGTCAGTCGAGTCGATAAATATTGCCGAACCGAATATGTGTGTAGCGAGTCTTTAAATTTTTACCTCGAATCAGCTATCGTTTGTATATTACGGTTTGCTTTCAGAACTCATAAACTAGAATCGCCAAAACGAAAATATTGTACCTTATCCTGCCAATTCCTAAATAAAGATTAAATTGGTTTAAGCAATTTAGCAATTTGCTTTAAAAATAAGTCATTTTAAAACTGTTCAAAATAGAGCTATTAGCATGATTGACGTAATTGGCGTTGCAACACCACTCTTCATCCATAGCTAATGTCTATGGCAGGCTATTACGTTAATTGTAGGGGCGAAGTGAATGACAATGCAGCACTTTACAGTATTTTATAGACGCTTATGTAGATAGGCCCTAGGTTAGTTAATTAGTGTGTTCTGACTAGTGCTGTAATCGGAAGAAGTTGTGAAATAAAATTAAGTGAATTTACGACTTGAAATCTAGGAGAGAGGCCTTTGCTCACTAGTGGGACACAAAAAGGGCTAAATAAAAAAAAGAATGCACAAATGCTACTTCGATTGCAGTAGATTGTAGATTTTGGGGACATTTTTACGTATTTTTTTATTATTTAATTAATTTTAAGTAGTTAGTAAAACATAACTTTCACATTTAAAATAGATTCGGAATACATAGGATATGCTTTAAGAATAATAACTAACACAGACCGACTTATCCCAGGTTTCAGGTACAAAAATAAAATTTACTTCTACATAATTATATACCGGTAGACTCCCACGTCTCCCACAAGCGTGATGTAAATACAAGGTAATGCCTTAATAATGAGGTTGCCAATGAAAAAAACGCTTTCCCTAACTTCATTAAATAGAAAAAAGTAAACGTAAGGAAACTGGAGACGAATTATTTCCTAAATTCGTTACGAAAAGTACTTTTTTCCACCGCTTGGCGGCGCCACTTTCGGCGAGGTCACCTTAATGTCTTAGTAGAGCTTTTATCAGATGGTTTTAGCGAAAATATTTTTCCTCGTTTTGATTTCATTTTGTTCGTTTTGTATAAGTTTTTATACAGGACTATGTAATTGTTGTTAAATCGACGCTAACGCCATGGAGATTGTAACAGAGGCCAACTTGAGTAACTGGTATTATTTCCGTAACAAAACCTTGGTCTTGGTATATTATTTGAACATTGTATTCTAGCCATACTTGCGTGCCTGGAACCAATTTCCTTTTGAATAAGGACTAATTATTTTATCTTTCCTTTTTTCCAAATATAGAATCACCAATCAAATGCATTTGATTTTACATGACACCACCGTTTTCGCAGTCGAAAGATAAGAAAGTGCCTACCTGTAAAGGAAAGCTTTGGATGATTTTAATACTCTTTCCCCTTAAAATAAAATCACGATTTCTCCCCCTAGGGGCAGGCAGAGACCAGAGAACTTTAAGATATCTCCACAAAAACTAAAACCAAACTTAAAAAAAAATAAGAGAATACTAGAGGGTTTTCACTGGCCTTGTTTATTAAAACTTTTCTCTTACAAAACAAGGTTGAATATTCCCTCGGTACAAAACAAGAATAGTACTTACTTAGTGTTAATATAGTCGGCGGCCTAAATTCACAAGTTAGTTGGCCATTACCACCAAACACCTCTTAATGAGGGTACTCAAACATTATATATCTGCATAATGTTGCCGGCGAGATTTTAATTATTTTAACCTGAATTAAGGACTAAATGGTAGGTGGAAGACGGATAATGGCAGCTAGATTTGGTTACCTGAAAAAGTTGTCAGCTATATTTGGTTGAAGTAAAAAAAAATGATTTTGCTGATTTTTTCCGTTCGATTAGTGGTTATTGTGGTTAACCGAGTGTCATATTTGTTAAATCGCTCTTAAAAAGAAGTTATTTGATTTGGCTCACTAGGACGTAAAGCCGTGTTTTAACGTACATTTTGTAGAACTGAAACGTAATCCAAATCCAATCCTGAGTAGGGTTTATCGCATCCCATCATTAAACATTCTAGCAACAATTATTATCTTATTTTCAAAGGAATTAAATTCCTGATGATTAAAAAAATCATTATACTATCACTTTATACACGTTTTTCCTTGCTTAAATCACAGGTAGAAAACTGATAAGATATAAAAGCCGAAGTGTTATTCGTACATTTAAGCCTTGAATAACCTGAAAACACAATACCTAGATATCTAACACCTAACAAAACCTAATATTAGCTGAGCAAACTCTACTAATTTACACGAAAGCTCCACGTTCTTGAACACTGTTTACACATCTATAAACATCCTAGTATACACTTATACTTATGTTCTCTACGAACGTTAACTTAATTTGTTTCAATAGCTTTCTGCACAAACAACAGCCGAACAGAACGAAGTGACCCTTTTAATACTAGGGAAAAAGATAATAAAATGCTGGCTGATTTCGTTTGGTGAAATTACCTTGTTTAAGAGAATAGTTTTTTTTTATTTGACTGTTATAGACGTCATTCATGATGGACCCTCCAGATGTGTTGTTTAGGTAATTTTTTGTTTTAATTAAAAGTATTTTGGATCTTAGACGCTATCTTATTTGTGCGTATATAATATTGTATCTAGATGAAGCAAGTTTTTCTTTGTAAATGTATGTTTGTTGCAAAGTTAGATAAGTTTTTTTTCCTTTTTAATAAGTCAACAATTTTGTTCATCGTTTCATTTTTTTGTAAATACGTCCGTTTATTGTACCAGCATTATTCTTGTCTGTAATACCGTTAACAATGGACACAAAAGTAGCTGAGTTTTTTTATAAAGAAAAGCTAATTTAGTAAATACACCAGCCAATATTTTCTAAATTCATCGGCAATTTTCCTTACTTACGCGTTTATTTATAGACAATTATTTATAAGAAAAGGTCAGGCTGCCTAAAATATACGAAAAATCAATTAAGATGGCGTACTCTGAAGTCTCAGACAGCTCCAATTAAACCTGTCAAAACAGACATGAAAAAAAAAACTTCGTTTTTCGTCATCGTTAAGTATAGAGTCAGTGGTGCGACACACCTGTCGAACGTTCAGCGACGAAAGTCTTAAGATTACGCTAATCGCGATGTAATTTCGGCTGTCGTGTTTTTGATATCTTAGCGGGTGTGTCAAGCCGAATGATCGGCACCGAACGTTACGAAGGTGTGTCGCTAGGCTTAAAGTGAGTCCGGTTGTATCAATTTCCTTATCAGTTTATCCCCTTTGAAACTGTAAAGTAAGTTTTTGTTAAAAACTCTTTACTCCTTTCATCTTTTGAAGGATTACTCTGAAGGTGGGGGACGTCTATTTTGGGCGTGATATCGACCGAAGCCTGTGTTTTTTACGCATCATTTTACAAACTGTGTTTATTCGTTTAAAAAATACTTTTATGTGTTTAGTCAACCTTATGTCAAAGTTGTCCATAGACCTTTGTCTGAGCGTCACAGAGATAAGACTGCTTCGCTAGACCGTAACTAAGAAGGATTTTCTTTTATAAATGGACTTATGGTTTTATTATTTTTATGCTTTGGACAACACGTAAACACCCAGCAGTGCGATATTTGTAGTTGGAGATATTAACTAGCGAAAGTTTGTCATTCGACATTACTTATAGGAAGACTATTCTTGCTAAATACGCTACAGGCGCTGAGCCTTTCATACAAGAATTGACGTAGTAATCGTTTCACTGGCTGCCGTCAATTATGACAGCTGTCAATAAAACCGTCTGATGGTTTGATCAACTTTGACCGCTAACCCAAAGAAACAAATATAAAGTTAATTTGTAGAACAGCAAACTTTTTCAAAGTGCACTTGGAAGGAAGTATCCGTCAATAGGTATTGTTTTACTCTGCGGTACTCAAAACTTTTCCTTCGCCGTCAAAAGTTTTGTCTTCGATGGCTACTTTTACGAAGTCGTTTTTGTAGGTCGTTGCGTTGAGTGATGTTCTGGAAACTTTGTAACTAGACCGCATCTTGTCTCAAAAACGTAGAATAATTCGAAAATTATGTTGATAGGTTTGATTCATAAATATCAGGATGCCACATTAGGTACTATTGTATCGTCATCGAGTAGCAAGCGTACAAAATTTAAACTCGAAAAAGTAAGTTTTTGTAGATTTTTTTTTAAACAAAATCCCGAAATTTCCTCGTTAGGTACCTGATAGTCCATTCCGTTTGATTTTCCATGTAACCTGTTAGATTTTTTGCAGTCTGCTTTAAATTGGACGAATAAAACGACTAGTAAATCATTCTGAAAAACGTTTTTAATCAACGTATTAAGAGGCTAAATGGACCAAAGACGTTTGAAAGCTTAAGAAACGCACATTTATTTAAAAACTACTTATTTATTAGACGTTTTCAAACACAACACCTTTTATAAATACACGTGCACATGCTGACGGTAATACACTTTGAATTTATTTCGTTTTCAATGCGAGTTCCAGGAACTTTTCATCGGTTGTGTTCAGAAATCAGTTTGTGTTGGAAATACTCAACAAGTACCACACCGTTTGTCGAGTACTTTTGAGAGAGAAAATCCGGTTGCAATTTCCTTTGGATACGTGGGATAAATTCTTATATAAAAAGACGAAGAACGTTTATACTGTTACCTGTGTTAAAAAAAAATATATATTATAAAGAATTGAAATAAAGATTTTATCTTTGGATTGACAGAATTGTTTCAGTCCATGCGACAGAAAAATATAGCAGAATTTAGTCACTGAAAAACTCAATGAACAAAAACTCTAATTATATAAGCTCTAAAAATCCGCTAAGGTTATTGAAATATGCTTACGCAAGTGTTATACTGATGTCCTAGCTTTGATACATAAAATTAAAGTTATCGAAGTATGTACATACATAAAATCACGTTTACCCCACATAAGATAAACAGAGAACAAAGAACGCCACTAGCGACGATCCCTACAAAAGCGATTCTTTTAAAAAACACATTATCGACATCAAATTCGACCTACGTCACATAATTTAGGGGAAGCAGCAATAACTTAACATAATTTCCACGAAACTATGCCTTTATTTTCCATATTTTTCGTAAAGTCCTCTATCCGCAGATAAATCAAGAGTAATACATGCAGGAACGATATTGTTTATTATTTGTATAAGAGCTTTATCGTGTAGCCTCGTAAATATGACTGTTTCAGTAATCCTTCTTCCTACTAGCAAATACATGCATATATGTGTGTGTTTGTCACTAGTTCACTCAAAAGCTACAGAATAGCTTTGATGAAATTTAGAACATACGTGTACATATTTTACCTGATACTTTTACTCCAGGAAATGATAATTTAGTTCGTTCTATAAAATTATTAGCATGATTCGAGTATCGACAGTCGGAAATTAAAAAAGTGCTGTAAAATTTGTCCCTATGGAGCCAGCCAGATGCATTGATCAGACTTTCATGCAATATTTTTCGATATTCGATGAAGTTTAAGAATCGCGCTTCTGATGCCACCTTCGAATAACTGCGTTTGGTTTGGTTCGTAACTAGGTAGGTATTTTAAGCTTAATGACAGTTACTAATGATACTTAGTTCACTTAAGTCCGTTCAGTGTTATTCTTTCTTGTTACTGAAAGAATCCTATCATCCTCGTTTCTCACGCAGATAAAGTCGCAAGCAGAGCCTAGTATCCAAAAAATTTACTTCCGCAACCCTATTGTTTATTTCATTTGTTCAAATGATATTGTATTCAAACAATGCACGAGATCTGAATTCTTAGAATGTCAAGCGTTCCGCGAATTCGACAATTCGTCTTGGAAGTTAATTTTCATTCTTAGAAATAAATGATGTACTTAATATAATGTATTTGCGTTATTTATTACGCTATGTTTTACCGGAAAGCAGGTTTGATTAAATCAATCAACTTGATAAACTCTTTTAAGCATACTCGTGCCTTCAAGCTTTGGTGTGCTCTGTTTCTTGACAAAATTAATATTAGTTTGCCCCATCTGGGATTGGAACCTGAGACTATAGTTTACTTATTCTTACTATGGAAGTCTACTTGACTCGGGATTCGAAGTCGTGAACATGGTAACAAAAAAGCAATCATTTTCAACCAAATACGTAATCGTGACTAAAATTACTAGAACACATTTCTACGATACAACAAACCTAAGTAGGTACACAATAGCACATATATTATTACATACAAACGACTGTTATTTCAATGTTAATCAACAGGTAAAATAACATTAATTCGAACAGGCCGTGGAAGATGGTCGACCTACTTTAATTACTCAAAGAGAAATGTACCAAGTTTTTTCAAAGGAACGGGGTTGAGAGCCACTTCTGTCTCACTTATTTCCGTGATTTTGAATAACTAGACGCCAGCCATAATACTGTAGACATACATTTTTATTTGATAGTTAGCTTGTGCTTGCAACTGCATTCGCGTACGAATATTTCCTGGGAAATAAAGTATCTATTCTGTTAATCCAGGCTATAAACTATATGAGTAACAAATTTCGTTAAAATTGTTTTTGCATGTCAGAGTAAGAACCTGCACATATCCATCCATTTTCACAAATTTTCGTATTAATAATATTAGTAGGATATCAGGTACTCAATGTGATATTCTTTTTCTTAGAAAATTTTGTCGCAGTAAGCCAATTCCCATTCTCGGAACCAGCGTAACTTTGTAAACGAAAGAAATCGCAAGTTTAGGACCTTCCTCTAATATATTTTTGTACTGTATTTTATTTATATTTGTATTTTTGGAAGTGAATAAGTGAGCGTTTAACAATATTATTTAACAAAATAAAACGTGATGAAAAGTCTATCGACCTTAGAATTTAGTGAACAGTTACGTATAACTTTGACTACCCCAAAAACCTAACCCACAACTTCATGATAGTTACGATACGTGCTATTATTTAGGAATAAAATAACATATTTATGAGAAAAAATTTACATAACATTCCCATTTAAGAAATCAACACAAGTTCAGCATGAATGTACCAAAAAATTATACTAATTCAACCTTTCCCCTTCTCAATTTACCTCACCTGTTGAACGGATATTATGATCTTATGGAATGCGATACAACGTATTCAAGGCGCCGTTCATCGACCATATGGTCGCGATGTTTTGACCATTTACTTCGAACAATAAATCATAACAGTTTGCCTTATGGCATGAAACGAGCTGTGGTAATAACGCATCAAAATAGTACTTAAGATGCATTTTAATTACCGAGGAATGGGAGGAAATTTTTCTGACCTATTACTGTAATCAATTTCAAACATAAAATCAATATAGTTAGCACTTGTCCCGAAAATCGTGCCTGCGGTTATAACTGTTAATTTTAAGAGTGTATTTGCGTTTCTTTTGGCAGTACAGCCAAAAGTAATGCAAACAGTAATAAAACAATAGGGAAATGAGTATATCACGTCTCAATATATAAACATATTAAACATGAATTTGAAGATTCAAAATATATGAATGGAGGAGTATTAAAAGATTCAAATTTTTTCTAAAATCATGTTCGGTCCAAAGCTAAAGAGAGCGAGTCTATCCCCTTTTAAAGTGCTCATTTCCGAATGGACTGCCGTCCGGCAGCTGTGTTACATACAGAATTGGATTCAAATAGCTATCGTGACTATTTTCAGACCCATTGTTTTTATTTTACCTGCTCGATTATAGACTTTACTACGTTCTAACTTTTATCTCTCCTGCTTCGGAGGTACAGTTTTTAAAAAAGCTGGTTGTCATTTTGATTCCATATCTCTATGCGCACCAAAATCGATACAGTAGTTTAACAATAAAAACGTGAGACACAGTTAAACAGCCTTTCGTATTTATTTATTATGTGTCGATTTTTGTAGGACAGTGTTTTAACAAAATGAAAATTGGCTATGAAATTATCGTTACGCTAATTAACAGTAAACACTTTGCTGCAATTTGATTAAGTTTAATTAAAAATATTGATGTTAAAATGTGTAACGTTTAAATACAATTTTGGTTCCTGTGCACGTGTATTTAAAGTAATAAAATATGATATTATATTAGGTACTTTACCTACACGTGCACAGATAGTAGGTAATTAAATTATTTCCAAATCACAATTTAATATCATTAGATACCAATCGATAAGTTTAATGTATTTAAATGATAAAACTACGAAATTAGATTTTATTAAAATGGATACTCGCAAAGTTAATACAAAGGCCTTCCCGAAGGCTATTTCTTAAGGTGTAATATTAGCCCCGAGGACTCGATACGCCCTCCACTACAACTGATTAGGCAAGCCGTGAAATCGTTTGCTCACTCAATACAAATCCGATTTGATCCGAGTGTCCGAGTTATCCAAGATATATGAGTTCTCGGATCTCCAACGAACCGTTAGTTTTATAAGGACGACTGATTTCGGGCCTATACAATAATTTGGTTAAGATTCCTTTGCCTCGACTTTTGTTTTTTCGTATTTTTTCGCTTCATGCTGGTTATTGAATAGTTTGTCGTTTTGTCTTTCTGAAATCTACAATTGCTTTATAAGATTCTGCACTAGCGAACTTACAAATATAAATGATAAAAAAAATCTATAAAAATGTCTAACTTTAACATACGAGTACATGCAAATGCACACAATATTAATCAGATAAAGGACCGATTTTTACATCTTCAGCTTACCCAATTCGAGAAATAATTGGGATGGTTTTGAAAGCCTATAAATGCATATTTTATTACCGAAGGTGAAAAAACCAATCCTTAAAGGATGCATGATATCCAATACATTATTGTTTGAGGGTAAGACACATAGGTAAAATGACAAAAAGTGTTATAACATGATTTTGATGTCCGAATATGAAATCGTCACTGCTTTGTTATGTTTCAACTTGAGATTGCTTTAAACGTGCGATTCAATTACATTTTTTAATAGTTAAACTTAGCAATTAAAACAATCATTCATTTATTTACGACTACGACAGGGGTTACATATGAAACGTAAAGCAAGTCGGGGCCCAATGCATGATCGCATTGATAATATATGAACTTGTGATCAACAGTTCCTCATCGTTTCATCCATCATTACAATTAACGTTAAAATAAAATAGCGTAACAATTGAATATTCGGATAACAATGAATAAAAGGGTCTATCACGTACTTACCGAGTTCGCAGAATGACTTCAAAGATGATTTGCGAGATGATTTGAAGCTAGTTTCAACGAGCTTGATAATATATCATAAACATCAGTATGCTCGCCGAAACTCGCGTTAAATCACTCGTTTAGTTTCACACGTGGATTCACTTGATGCGTTGACTTCACTTGAAATATTGAAACAAAACACATACCTGATTTTTCTTGGTTTTAAGTTTGAAGCTGCTACTAAGCCATGCATAATAAACAGGCTTGAGTCCACATTGAGTTCTTGCATCTGAGTTAGTTAGTTTTGTGTTTTCTTATAGTATAAATGTATGATTGTGAAGTTTGGGTGACTTTATCATTTTAAAAATGTGTTTATTGAATGCGCTTAGAAAGAAATGGTTACTCAAATAGTAGAACGATGCATTAAATGCTTTGATTCATAAAATGTACATAATATATTTGAACTCTTAATTTAGCTTTTCTTAATTCATAACTCCTTTACAAAAACTAATAGGTATCGACTTAAAAAAGAAATAGTAAAATGGCAATGGCATAAAGAAGATAAAAATCAAAAACATACTTTTAAAATCGGTCTAAAACTAGTTTATTCTTCAAAGGTTGAAAATTAAATAGAAATATACATAATTTCCTAATTTTCAACCATAACTTTACCTTAACAAAATTTACTCCTGTCCCCACCAACCCCATGTATCTTCAAGTAAAGTAAACCCTTATCAGTATTCACTTAGAAGTCAACTGAACAGCTGACATGTGCCACAGATCGTTGCGAATATCTCACGTTACATAAAACATAGGCCTTTATGTCGCCTCGTAAAGTATTGTATGAATGCTTAATCGAAATTCTGATAGAAGTTGAGTTTATTAGCATGTTGTGTATCATTCTGACTTGTATTATTGAAGTAGAGGTAAATTATACTTGTTGCTGCTTAGTAATTTTGTTTTTAAAAGTAGCTTGCCTGAGCTTTGCCCGGTTGGGTAACAGTAGATTAACTTATCAAATATAACCTCACCTCAAGAAACACTATCTGATAGCGAAACTTAGGATTTTAAGTTTATCGCGATCAGACAGACAGTCAGACTTACGACTAATAAAGAAGTTTAAATATACTTAAATTAATATTTAAAAAGTCTTATTAGACAAAAACTTGTAAATGTTATAATTTTTCCTTTTTCTCACGGTTCTAGGAAATTATAAAAACTATTTTTTGTTATTTTACTAGATCTTTAAAGTATTAGTAATGAATATTGCTACTTTACTTTTTTTCTAAAGCTAAGATTGTTTTTTCAACGCGTAAGTCTTTGGAACTGATTGACCTATTGAAAAAGCTCTTTTTATGTTATGAAATTATCGCGCTGTGCTCTGAGCTACATGTTTGAAATATTTTGCAAGTAAAGACGCTGGATCAGGTAGTAACAAAACCTGCCAAGAAAAAGGTCGCTAACTTACTCTGACTGTGACGAAGGTGTAGACTATTTTGACATCTATAATGACGTTGTCCCTTTCCTTCACTCCTTGTTAGAAAGAGTTAAAGTCAAAGTAACAAGTCCTTTGTCAAGTTAAGGCGCTTCACACACTGCCCCGCACCACGCAGCGTAGCGCGTGAATGCGTGTTCGAACCTTGCTTGTAAGTATCTCCGTTTGTATGGAAAACACGCACAGTCTAACACACAGAAAATGCATCCACGCGCGTTCATGCGGATCACGCACATACACGCGCACTGTGCGTGTTTTCCATACAAACGGAGATACTTACAAGCAACGTTCGAACACGCATTCACGCGCTACGCTGCGTGGTGCGGGGCAGTGTGTTAATCGCCTAAAGGTTGAAACGAATGCAGTTTGAAATGTTGTGAGAAATGAGCCTTGGTTATAATGTGTGTAGTTGTAAATTGTAATATATTCGTTAACTAATGGAGAGATGTGAGTTTGTTGATATTGTTAGGTTTAGACTGAAAGTTTTAGGACATAATTTTTACATACATAATAATTCAGTAAACGGGCATTTAAGTATGTGCGTATCAATTGAATAGATCGTTGATTAATCTGTCTGGTTTTTGCTACATATCTCAAGTATTTCACTCAAATATACTTTATGTAACGCATCGTGCAGTAGCGAAGCAAAAGCTATATAAAACTCCATACAAAATCTAACCAATGAATAGCTGAAAAGATTCTACCGACGAACTTTCTATACGAAACATGGAGCATAAAGTTTTAGCTATTAGCATTTAGTAAAGCGCCTGGAAACTTTCACAACGAGAAGTAACGGTGCAGAGACAATAAAAACCACGGCAAAGTGGCCGTTTATAGGTTTATATGCCAAGTGTTTATGTGCAGAGGAAAGCCTTCTAGGTATGTCTTATACACTTTTTTTAGGAGCAGACTTAATACTTTAAGATGCTATACGTAGGATTTAAAAGAAAGGAAGTAAGTCTTGGCGAGCGATTTCGAGTAGCAATCGCACAAAATACGTGGATTTTAATCTGCGCCTCCACCGTACCTCAGGGTAGGTACTATTCTGACCAAGTACCTAATAGACTAACTAATAACTCAATACCTAAACCCACCCTCCTTAGAATAGAGACCCTTGCCCAGCAGCGGGACAATAAGGATTTAAAAAAATACACATTATATAGGTGCTATGACAAAACTGAATGTAAGAAATTTTACCCACCTCTTAGAGTCCCTTACAGTAGGATCTGAATGCTCATGTTCTTGGCAAAGTAAACCCATCTCAATGTTCCTACATTATAAACAGTAGCGTATACAATACTGCCAATAATATAACTACATGCAATTAGTGAACATCCACGGAATGCATAAATGCAAATCACACATGCAGTGTTGACTGACATTAATCACATCGTGGTGCGGCGAATCATTGTCCAAAACGTACTGATTTAGCAGCTGAAACAGGGTTCATACTACACACGGTAAATACTGTATTGATTCTACAATAACAAACTAGCGATTTTAGGCCTTATAACTTGAGAGATAAGGTCTGAAGTGTGATTTGGTAATAGATAGAAACCAGCTCTGATAGTAAAGCCCTGATTTGCTTTCATGATTGAGGCGTGGAAGTAATGAATTAACGCTATCTGACGAAGGTAAGTCAGTAACACTGACTATTTTGTTTGTAAGTCCTAAAAGAGACAACAAAATTACCTTATTATTTAAAGAAAATCGGAATATCCACTTGCAAAGTAGACGCAATAAGTAAACTCAGAGCAATATGTCTTTTCCTTCTTATGCCAGCTGGTTGTATTATCATATTTATTTAGATAAGAATAGGCCGATCGAGAAATAAATAGCAGATGTTGTCTTGTGAGCAATATGCATATATTTTCGGAGGTATATGTTATTAAGAAAAAAGCACGCTGATTTATCTCTTCGAATGATTAAAATGGCTTATAGGTAACTATTTAAATAATTTACACATTTAAATTATAATTAAGAATTTGAATTCCCTAGATAAGTGTTTCTGAAAGCACGTTAATTTTTGGATCCTGGCTGTCATTTGCAAAGATCTTTGACAGCCGTTACTAGTAGCCAAAACGTTGAAAGTCTGACAACCATTCTAAACGAAGGATATCGTGTTATAACTCAGGTAACTGGATTGTGGAGGCCAATGGGCACTCGCTGCATGTAAAATACTATACCTCGATTCCCTACCACTATCGACTACCGACAACCGGCTAGCTATCGACATTTTGACATTTATAATGTACTGCCAAAAAAGTTTCTACGACGCCCGTCAGAGGCGCTGATCAGATTTTCATAAAAAAATTCTCGATGACAGGTCGGTTGTCGGTAGTCGATAGTAATAGAGAATTGAGCTACTAGTATGCAGCTGCACCCGGTGAGACTGTGACAATTCAATATAGTCGAAAGAAAGACTCACTCACTTTCCTAGAAATCTTTTTGAAATAATTCTTATTTACTGAGACAGTTTTTGCTTTAGATAAATTAAAAAAAAAAGTTAAAGAACATAGTACCGCGCGGTATGCCATCGAGTAATTCATTGAATACCTTTTGATAGCGTCGATATTGAAAGCTTAATCCCAAAGGACCTTCGCCATTTATCTCTCAGATAAAATGGTCGACCTCAGACTTTTCTAATGTAAATTCAATTAAACTTAGGACATGCCTGAGTTCCGAATGAAGTTAGAAATTGTTAGTCCTTCAGGATTCCTTTTAAGTGAAAGGAGCATTGAAGTTACAATAAGGAGAATCGATAGAAAAAGTTTCTAAAAGGTGGATGGTCAAAGATGGTTCCCTTCAATACATTAAGACAGGAAAATGTATAGAACAGTTCTTACGTTCATACTAAAAAAAAAATTAGAATGCAGTCGAGAAAACGTAAAATCTGCAGACCGTTTATTCTACGATATTAACACAATAATCATTTCGTTTATTAACATTTATTTGAGTGAGATTTTACGAGAACATCTCTACTGAAACACATGTGTAACATACTGCCCGCGATAAAATTGCCTGTTACAACCAAAATGTAAAAGAAAACCTATATTTTTTATCCAGTCCTAAAGAAAACACTATTGATTTTATTTTTATTTCATTACATATATTATTTGTTGCCCACCATAGAAAAATTACCGTAATGATTTTCCAGAACAAAAATACAATAAACCTTGTGTTCTCATCTCAAAATACTTTTATTACTTTAATCAACTTCCATCACACCTAATAAAAAGCCTTACTTAGTTCACCTCATTTATTAACTTTTTACACAAACGATGAAACGTCGTGTTTCATTTATGAGATCGTTCTCTTTTACGACTGGGATACTTTATGTTTTAAATTAAAATACATTGTTGAGGCTTGTTTGTGAATAAGAGATAATCTAGGACATTGTCTAGTCATGTCTATAGGATTAGACTAGGATTTAATTATTTTCGCTCGAGTTATATATTGTATGACAGTTAAGTACCTATAACATAATTTTGTTTTTTGTAAATATTTTGGAAACTTTAGGTACTGGTAAAAATGGTGCTTAACTTTTTAATCATCTTTATAACATAGACAATATCATGTTTTACAATATTGATTTAAATTGTTACTTAAACATTATTAACGGTTTTTACTCTAAAAGTATTAGAGCACATACAATTTTTGGCATATATAACGTGATATTACCATTCAAAGGTTTAAGTCAAACAATATTCATATTTTTTTTTTTTATAACCCTTATCTGTCCCACTGCAGGGCAAGGGTCTCCTCCCAAACGAGGGGGAGGGGTTAGGCCTTGAGTCCACCACGCTGGCCAAGTGCGGGTTGGGGACTTTGCATGCCCTCAATAAATGTATTAAACAAATTTTAGGCATGCAAGGTTTCCTCACGATGTTTTCCTTCATGTCAAATAAAAATTCTTCTATTATATCATTATATGTAATTAAGCCATACAGTCGGAAAATTATGCCTTGGTATGCTAGATGGCCTAAAGGAACATCGAGGGTTCCTTGTCGATAACGACAATGGACGCCGGACCACGAATGGCAAAAATATAAGAACACACAAAGATAATATGTTAGAATAGAATATTCTACCTTTCATTGAGAGTGACAGGGGAGAAGAAACGGTGAGACTCCACATCAATCATGTCTAAGAATATTTTCAATGGGTACAATCGCAAAAATATCTGCCTACAGCTGATCTGTCTGATCCTTTATTGTAAAAGATTGACAGACAATATTATACATTGTTACAGGTTGCTTTATGATTTATGGATTTCGTATGTAAAGAATTACATTGTAATATTTTGGAGAAATTTCGTTACCATGTAACATTTTTCCTAGGCTTATGTTGTTTGTTAACACATTTAATAAATTAATTATTTATTAGGCACGCAACCAAACTGTAGGCGAGTTATCCGAAGATCAGCGGGCTTATCACGTATCTCAGTTGACAGCTAGTATACGTCAAATCTATGGTCACTATTCAGTACATTGCTGTTTTGACGTAACGTACTAATCACTATAATCTAAGAGATAAAACAATGGACAGCATAGTGCCTTTCAAATGACTGTCAACTGAGATACGTGATAGTCCCCCTGGTCCTCTTCGACACCTTACTGTCAAACCTATAAAATTTTGTTTAAATATAGTTAAAGACCAGGGCTTAAACATAGCCTCTAAATATTCTGAAATAATCTATAAGGCGATAAGGAATCTGCGGGCACAGGTAGTTAATTATTATAAAAGAAAATACTAAATTCTTTTAATTTTCTTTTGAAATTGGTAAATTCTTTACTACATTACTATGTAATGTACAAATAATTTTATGAAATGTCCGTTGGTCCTGTATGACAAGATCTATGGATGTGAATGAGGCAAGGGAAGTTTGTAAGGATCGTACTAAGTGGCGTTCTTTGGTCTCTATCAATGGAAAAAGGGCATTATATTATGTATGTATGTATGTAACTTAATGAAAGTCCTAAAAAAGCAATGAAGCTAAGATCTAATATATTTGCCGTCACTCCCGTCACTTCCATGTGAAACATTCAATGTTAATATACGAGTTATTCATTGCGAAGTGTGTTCGACAGGAAATTGACGCACACCCACTTATGTTCAGCGTTGTGTTCGTGTTCTTGAAACGTTTATTTTTATCACTGTATTAGGTATTTGGTAGATATTTATTATGATACCTTATAAATATGTTCAGTTGCTTTCAGCGGTAAATGATCAGTGGGATAAAGATACTCGACACGTTCATCAAATAGATGGGGTACCGTTTTATGTTTCAAGAGCAGAGAAAACGCAGTCGGCAGTTGTGGCTGTGTATGAAAAAGGATTTTCTGGTAGCTTTTAAAACTTTAGTACTAAGTTTAACTGTACAATTTCCAGTTGAAAAATTACAACATACACAGGCTACAGGAAAACGGTCTATTCTTGTATGTTTATCTTTTAGGTCGAATTTGTAATATACCGCAGCTTAACCAATTGGTACTGTTTATTTGTCGTCCGAAAATCCATTAAACGGTCACTTAGCAGCATCTAGAATTAATTAACCTTGTTAATTGTTCACCAATCGGCAAGTAAAACACTAGGTGGGACATTAGGTGCTACCATTTCGGGCACAATGTAACAGTTTTCGACCATTACCAATTGATACTTTTAAAAAGGTTTCTTTATTTATTTGTTATCTTTCTTCTCTCTATAGGATCTTTTTTATGTGGAAATTTCGACAAAAACGGACACAGAGTATTTATCCTTAACTTATTGAGGTGAAGAAATAACTGTACCTTGTAGGAATTTAACTCCACAACGGTAAATAACGGTATAATGAACAATTAAACATCACCACAAACGTATATAACTAACGCTTTCAACAGCAGCAACAAACAATATCATAGTCTAGCAACTAAAAATAAACACTCCAATAAAGTACATTAATAAATTAAATCGAACCGAATAGCTATAACATTAAAATAGAAATCTTTCAGCGATGCGAGGCCGATTGAATAATGTAGAGCGAGCCTCCGAGCTCGGACCTCTGTGAAGATAAAAGGATACAAACAGGAACCTTCCCTGAATCCCAAAAGAGACGGAACAAACAGACGGTACAAAAGGAAATGCCTTGTATACGTTAAATACGATTGTTTGTGATGAAATTCTTGGTAATGATTGATGAACATACATATTTTTGGCTCTGAATAACAAGTTCTAAGAATAGCAACAGGTATATTGTAATTCCGTCCATCACCCAGCTAGACTTTGATTACGCAACAAAGTCTTATATGAAATTATATGAGGGATTCTAGTCAGACGTTATGTTTCTAATAATCACCAGATAGTGATTGATAGAAGCACAATATTGGTGCTATTAATACAGGCGAAGTTACACGCGGCACATGTCGTCATAATGTCATGTCACATTACTTTCTAAGAAATCTGTTGATTCCTAACACGTGTACCGCCTAACGCGACAGTACACTTCCGATTTCTTAAAAATAGTGTCTTCATATTTGATTTCCTTTGACACTAAGTAAATTTTTATACTACCTTTCGTTTTCAAGATATGTCTTGTGGAACTGCCTTAGTGTTGTCACATTCCTATAATACGTGACATTTTGACTATGACGTAGATCGCACGTTTGTAATGCCCTTAGTATAAAATATTTTACTGTTTTACATTCAGATAAAGACTTATCTTTGCAGTTCAATTCGTACGTGCACGTTAGTCTGTAATTACGTTAGCTGAAACGTTCTCATAAGGTTATTGCAATCAAAGGTCAGAATGAAAGGTCAAATAAATACTCATCTCGTATTTTTATAAAGGAGTGAGGTGAAAGTGTCAATGTTATTCTGCGCAGTTTATATTAAAAGGTTATTTGTGTGAGAATATAAGGGACGGAAAACGGAAGGCAATTTGCTCCACCTGTCTCCGATTATACATTACAAAATATAAATAATAATTATTCATGTTTTATTGTGAATTTTATTGTACTGGTTTCTTTCCATGGGATATCCTGTTATAACCTAGGCAATTTGGTTGTGGAGGTACGATAGGCAGTCGCTCTATGCGAAAACTGGTAAGGAAAGGCTAAGCGGATGACATTGTATTGGTTAAGATATCAAACTGTAGTTTTTCGAATTAAGTCATTTAAAATAAAAATGCCTGTAACTATAGGTATATATTATCTTCAATAAAAATAAATTAACTGGCGAGGATTGAACAAGACAAGCGTACAGAGATTTAATAAAGAAAATAAGACATTTCACGCGTTTTCTTGTCGACAAATACGTCATGTCATGTCTCCTGCATAATATACTATTATTTTCTAACAAAATCTCCAAGCTAGGCTCAATGTTTAATAAAATAGAAACGAACGGGTTCTGCAAAAAGTCCCTTTCAAGTCGAAGACGAATTTAATTAAACATAGTAAATGGAAGGCTCTTGATCAAATCCTTTTGCGTCGCAGATATTTTGTTTAGGCTCAACTTTGTACCTTCCCCGGCTTTCGAGTTTGTTCTTTCAAGTTATCGCTAAATTACGAACTAGTTTTAGGAACCTTGAATTTTCCGTATGTTATAGGGTTTTACCTTGAAACTTTGCTTATTTATCGGATGGTATTTAAGTTGTTTATAAAACTTGTTGCTTTTATGTATTACGTTTTCAATCAATATTTAAATATCTTTTTTTACATTGTTTTATTTACATAGACGGACCCAGACTAGTGGAAAGTAACAATTATAATTCCTGGCTCACTATCCCACTGAGATAACGTTTTGGTTACAAAAGGTTATCTGGTTGTAAATTTATTATAATGATGTTTAACAGTTGTCTTTCTACAACAATGAATTGTTTTTACAAGCTCTGCTTAGTTTGGAATCACATGACCGTGAGATGATACTAAACTTTAGCTTATTCGTCACTTCACAACCGTACAATGCAGGTAAGTATCTTAACATTCATCAATCATTGTGCCGTTCTAAATACGAAACCGATATTTTCTCTTCTCCATATCGCTAAACATAAATACGAAACGTGCTAAACGTCTCAAATAGGTTCTATTGAGAATCGTTGAGCTAAATCAAGCGATAAAATGACGTGGTTATTTGCTGAGCCGCTAATGCTAAAGCCATATCGAAGGTTTTTCGTGGTACCGGTCTATTTATATTGTTAGCCTATACGTGGATTATGTGTCGCGTCTGGATTTTATTAATCCTAAGTAAGCAATGAAACCATACGCGCTTTATTCTTATACACATTATATAGGTCAATTTAATATAATTTTGTAGGTATATAACTCCTGTTGTTATTTTTTTCGTTGTTTTTATCCGTCCTCATGTTACGGTCGGCTTTTAGTCTAATTTTAAGAACGATCACAAACCATTTGCACTTTGTAATCGAGATGCTTGTGACATTTTGATATAGAATATTATTAGGCCAGTACCGGACTTTCAAAGAAACTGATATTATAACTCAATTTATTTATAATGCCTTGACACAAAGAAAAATATGTTAGGGAATGAATAATTCCGCATTAAAAATTTCGATACTTCCATATTTTTATGACATTAAATTGCTCTTGCGGTGATACGAATAAATAAAACAGTTGTATATGTATTTTATGCAAAACCGAACTACGAATTCAAACAACGTATGTTTCGTTTTCATTCAATGGATTAACGAGTGATGCGCGTAATTGCATGGGAAGTTAAATCGCTTCATTGGTGGAATGCAATTTGTGAAATGTAAAATATATCTGCGGAAGGCTTATGTATATAGTTAGGAGCTGAAAAATTACAGTTGAAGTACATTGTTGGTATAAAAAAACTTCACTATAAAGGTAATGTGAATAATCTATATACTAATGATGATGATGTTTTCCAAGCCGATACTCGGCTACAGCGGCCAATTTCATTGAAAGCAGCCGACGGTGCACGACTTTGTTTATAGTGTCCAAGTGTGTGCACAATACACAGGTACGCTCTCTATTCCTTCACTCTAATAGCCCGGTGGGACGTAAAACCGACACGAAACCTGAATTAACACATCAAATGCTTTTTACCCCGCGAAATCTTTTATATAACAAGATGTATAATGTACATTAGGCAGAAGAAGTATGTAAGGATCGTTCCAAGTGGCGTTCTTTTGGTCTCTGCCTACCTCTATGGGAAATTATTTATGTATGTATAAAATCTTTTATCACGAATAAAAGTGTGGGCAAAAGGTGGCAGTTATTATTTTAGCATACATGTATATTAGGTATTCCTCTGCGTATAGAGTTTGTGTAAAATAATAATGTGGGATTTACACAGAGTTTTTTTTACAAAGTATTCTCTGTACAAGGTCTTCATTAATTTGTTTCTATTGTAAAGGTAAAACGCGTGTAGGTGTATTAATATATCTAGCTGAACCCTTCAGGGAATTATGTTTTTTTTATTTTCTAAATAAAATCCAGACGGTTCTGTTAGTAATCTTTTTTGTGGTTTCAAATGCTAAATTCTTTTTTTAATTTAATACAGTTGAATAGAAGTCTAGCAATTTAAATAAAACAGACGCTCTCTTTAAAAATGACTTAGTAGATATTGTTATATGTAACCAACTCAAATAGTTTCTTTCTAAATCTGTTACAGTGATTCAGATTGTTTTAGAGTCTAGAACTTAAGTCGGCAACATAAGCACAAAGTTCTTTATATAAAAGAGAGGCTGGTAGAGATCGTATTTGAGCTAAGAGCAGCATGCACACAATTATGTGCCGACTTTAACAAATGAAGTCATCTGAATGCTTAACATTTCTGGTTAAAATCGAATCAACCGCATGCGTACTCTGTTAAAAATATCACTAAAAATTTGGTAGAGAGTTTCGTTTTTTTCGTTAGTCCATTACTGTCCACTGTTGGGAAAGAGTTTCCTCCCGGACGAGAGAGGGGTCAGGCCTTGAGCCCACAAGACTTTGGTAGAGAAAATATGCAAAGAAAAATGATAGAATTATTCACAAACCCTCATTTGTATGGAAGTGTCGAAGGAATTGAACCAATATGTCTATTTTGTCACCCGGAAAATACTCATTACTTTGACTTGTACTAAGTTATATGTATACATACACAAGATGAGAATATAATCTTTTTAAATGCAACATAATATACTTGGCTACAGATTTGTCCTACCAAGTTATATAACTGTATACAATGGTCAGTATCAATTCAAAAAAACATATTTGCGTTTATGTTAGTCTGTACTATTCCAATGACGTTTGAAATATAATTGTATGTTCAAACAATATTATGTTTAAAGTATAAGAAAAAAGATATAGAAATACAATATGTATTTCTTGTACGCTCAATAACACTAAAGAACTACTGAAACAGATCTTCAATTTATCTAAAAAGTATATATTTATGATCGAAAATGTTCCTAAAAGCTATACCTATGTGTTACGTGCTTGGAATATTTTAGGCACACGCCTCACACTTTACGCGTACGCATATTAGAAAGCGATTACGAGCCGTTCTGTATGTTAAGGCGAGGTAATTTACCTTCTTGAGGGTTCTCGCCTGTATTTTTATACGCTTGTTATAGATACAAAAAATATAGATTTTTTATTAATTTCCAACGTCGAAATCGTTATCTTACGTTCGTAATCAAATGTGATCCAAAAAATATCTTTATACCCTACCGTTTATGAGAAGGACTGAAAGAAACGAAAATTCTATTCTAGTTTCGAACAAAATAATTTATTCCAATAATGAGTATATGCATTTCAATGTGTCACATAATACACTTCGCACGAGAAGCACGAAGACAGCGGGAAAACAATTAATTTGTTCCAACTTTTGTTGCTAACTGTACATGGAACTCATAATTTCGCGTTAAAATAACAAGCCGCATACGAGAATACTATACTACAAAAACGTATTTTTCTTTTTCCTCTCCTCGTATTCAAAATAGAAAAAAAAAAACAGTGAGTAAGGGTCACCGCATAACTCCACATTAAAAATGTACGTATAACAGTCTGGTTTAAAATCATTGTTGTTTCAAGAAAAGGTTAGTTCATATAAATTTTATTCTTCCGTAGCCTCATGGTAACAGGTAAAAATGGAAAGAGAAATGTGAGCTCATAATTCATACTTTAACTTACGTTTTTCTCTGTCAAGCGAGATAATCTCTGGTATTAAAGTTCATTTTGAAATGGACTCGGGATTGTTGTTTTATTTGGGTTTTATTTTCATGATATTGCTGATTAATGGTTTCTTTTTATGTTGAAGTCAACTCCCAACACATTACTATTGTATTTGTGGATACTTTGAACAAGATAATAGTAAATTTTAAACCACACAAGTTTCATATTTCGTGTTGGAATCGCACCCGCAACTGTACGCTAAATCTAGGACGTCATGTAAATGTCATCAATATAGTGCCATAGTTAAGTCGATTAAATAGTCCATTAAAAAATCCTAAGTACTGGTTTTTGAGTTATAAAATTGCGAGCAGTATCAGCGTTTAACATGATTCTTGAACATACGAAGACATATCAAGTAGAGTTCCTTTCAAGAAACTAACTAGTGACCATCTTATTCTCAGTCTCTTTACGAAATGGACCGCAGACTGTATATAATGTACAAAAATATTTCTATACGTTGTTGGTACAGCAATTAAACACAAACACATACAGCACAGACACCGCAGTGCAGCGCCGTTTAAATTTAACGGAGCGTGCATCGAACGAATTAAAACATTGGATAAAAATGAAAGCCCAGTTTGTTTGACTTTTTACTATAACGGGTTTAAATCTTTACTCTTTTACTCACTATTCGTGGGATGAAAAACATTTTGTGTTGTTCAATTGTAATGAAAAAGAATACGATAATTTTATTTTGTGGTTGTGAAAGTTACTTTAATTGTCGCTTCATTTATTTGCAGTTATTTAAGTTTTGTATTAATTACGTAGTTCTTCTAGAGGGCTTTACATTCTTAAGCAAATAAATATTAATGTTATTAAAGCTAATGATTAAAAACTGTACTGTAATCGTTTGATTCCGAAAATTGTTAAAAAAATGTGAGATACAAGATTGAACAACATATAAGGTGTGTTTAATTAATACTCATGCTCATAGATTTATCAAATACAACGAAACCTCTGAGAGTTCTTCTAAACTTCTGTGTTTTAAACAGAAATTATTATGTATAATAAATAATATGTAAAACCAAACATAATGTAACTATCTGCCGAACTCATCAGAGTTTTCATCATACTTAACTAAAATCATTCTCCCCAATTGCCAACTTTGTTAGAATAATTTGCATGCATTCCGATGATATAATTTTCATTCAGAACTTTGATTTAGTTCGTGAACTGCAGTTTTCAGTGAAAATACGTGCAATACTCTCTATTTTGTCAAATTACATGGTCTCTGGCGAACATTTCACAAATTGCTATTACGTGATTGTTCAACTAGATGGCCACTTAAATGAGTTTGTTGAAAAACGACTCTTTTTATTACGCAGTGACTTATTCATTTGAAATTGGTTAGTAAATATTCATTTGACGTTTGGAATAGTACTTTGTCGGAATAGGATAAGTTGTAAATATGTCTGTTATTAAATGGTGGACATTTCAAATGGCTTCAAAAGAAAAACTAGACCTGTATAATATTACTTACCCAAGTTTCGAACTTGCAGATTTCTTACTCTCACTTTAACCTTAACGTAGGTATCAATTATGTATTGACATATTGACATTTAAGAGCTACTTCTTAAACTGATTCCTTCTTAATACGCTAGGGGCATTGATTAGCTTAGTTCTGACTCAATAGTCGATAGTTTATGGTAGTAGTAGTAGTCGCCCTATTGGCCTAATGTTAACTCTATTTATAATACTTTCACTGTTCCTCAAAACATTTTTTCTTAAGTAATTTAATTTACTTCCAAGATATTCCGCAAACTAAATAAGAAAGAACTACGAGTATCCAAATAAGTCAGCCGACATTTTTATAAGTAAATAGACTTATTCATGATGCTATGTTTATTTCATTTACCGCAAGGGACTGTTGTAACAAGCCTCTACTTCCAAGTAATTTCTTTCAAAACCAACTGCTTTTTTGGCCCAGTTGCCTCCGAGCCGTTATGTAACCTTTTTTGAAAAGATGCCTGATTGTTTTAGCCAATTAAGGAAAAAGAACCCTATTAACATCAAAATAATAAGTCTAACCCCTCTTTTATTAGGAGAACCAGACCTGTGCCCAGCTGCGGGTTAGAAATATCATTATATTAAATATTTCTATACCAATAGCAAAAACAAGAGCTGTTGTATTCTTATGTCTTTTATCAACCTTTTTTTTATATCATTGCGATGTTCATATGCTAAAATTTTATTTACAAATGATATAATTAGCCCTTCTTTGCACAATATACCTAACCAAATACCCTATTTTTAATAATCTTCACAGTTTTATATTGATATTTTTCAAATAAATATCATCATAAAGAAGTACGTATTATTTCTCTTTCGCAAAGGTATAATTCAGTGGAGCACACCTGCTGACTGACATTTACTCGGGTACAAAAGATGAAGGAGGTTGCCATGACAACCGCACCCCTTCGTAGGCTCTCGATACGTGAAAAGCGGTCATTCATCTAGAAATTGCCGATAAACGACATCACTGAACTACTGGATAGGCGGTTCATTTACACAGTATAAGTACTATATCATTTTCTTTAGCATGTAAAAAGCAAAAATTAAGATGAGAAAATAATGTGATGTCATCAAAAAATGAATTCATTTAGCATTGTAACAAGACTGTTTTCACGTATACTTTAGAATTTACTCATTTTTAAGATAGGGTGCCTTAGGATGTCTTAATATATATTATCTCCTGAAATTGAACAAGTTATTGATGGTGAAGGTTAAGTACAAGAAAATAGGATGCCATACATTACCACAGTTGTATTCAAAGAGTCAATTGCAATTACTTTTCCTTAAGACCAGGTTATTATTAAATTTTTAATTAGAAAGAAACGCCATACTTTACCTTTATTCTACATTCCTTGTATTATTATTGATACAAACATTAAACACATATATTTCCCAACCTATGTTCCACAATCTCTAATTTCCCCAACTATTCTCCGGCCTTGTTCAGGTGAGAATATTATATAAAGGGCTTCTTTTGAATTTCTTCGGCTTCACCGAGGAAAGCCTATGTACTACATGTTATATGGATAAGCTATATGCGTATATTTTGCACATTTATCACTCTTGGTTTTATGGCTTCGTAAATATTTGATCAACTGTCACGTTAGTATCATATTACAGGCTCTGGAAGTGCTTGTGTCGTATGAAATGTGTGATAACTTATTCTATTACGAAGATTGTATTTTTATAGTTAAATTGCTGTAGTTATTCCTAGTTTCAAGATTCATTTCGAAATCCATTCGAGGTAAGTTGTTCTTAGTGTTTAGGTTTCGGTTAAGGGTTTCAAATTCATTAGATATCATGATGATATTAGTAAACTATTTTTTATAAGCAAAATGAAAACGTATTCATTTAATTCAAATTTACCACAGTGTCCAGATTAACTAAATTAATTTTAAAAATAATAAACGTAATAAATTCTACCTCTATTCTATCGGCTACTTGGCAACTATCCCACACCTGCCATTTCTATTGTGACCAAATCAATATGGCGACGGGCATTTGGCTAGATACGTAGACTTTAAAAGTTCTCAACCGGGATTAGGCCGTAAGAATTTTGTGATGACTTTGGAAGTGAATTTGGCAGTTAATAAAGCATCTCCGTGGCTTTAGCGCAAGTAAAAATTGTCGCATTTCATAGTAATACTCGATCGAAATCTTATACGAATAACAAAACATCAAAAATATTGATTTCAAGTCGACAACATTTTCGCGAAAATATTGCTTTTGTCACTTTTTATGATATATTCTTTGTTATTCTTTTTCTTTAAACTTGAGATTGGCCCATTGCGATAACAGTCATAGACTTATAATTATTCATGCATGTATTATGCGTTACATTTGACCCGAGCGAAGCCGGATTTTCATCTAGTACATTTTATATTTCAATTTAGTTTTAATAACGTTTTGACACAGGCCAGTCGTAGTCGTATTAACACTATAAACTACCAACTGTTTTCTTACCATAGGATGAGTAGGTACCACTAGTCCAGATTCTTCTCTAATACCCTTGTTCTATTAATTGCCCGATTTACTTTTATACTTTTGTTTACTCTAATTCGTATTCGGTATTATAGTCCGACAACTTATTAAAGAGACCTTTGGCAAGCACGATTTATCTAGATTTTAACCGATGATTCTTATATATTTTGCCAAAATACACTGCTGTTTAACAGCAACTTTAGCTGTCAAACAGGTCATCGTCACCTGCATACCTTTGCGGTACAGTGATGTTCTAAATTCTGGATTTTGTATTCCTTCATCAGCTGCAAACCTTGCACACAAGACTCTGTACCAAGTGGTTAGACTATAATAATATGTGTAATTTCATTAACCTCTCTACTTTTGTATATTATCCGAGATATAAAGTTTCTTTAGGTGCTTACAGTGAAGTGTTACTGTTATTACTATTATACGGATACAAATACATCGTTAACAGTAAACTTGAGACTATTTACTGAAGTATTGGAAGAATAGATTTCTTTTTGTATCGAAAAACCTACACAATAGATAGGTAATTCGTCGCCACTCCTTTAAAAGCTTTTTAGAACTTCGGCACGAATCCTTGTACTTTATTAGAATTGCCACCTGAATCGTCTGCAATACAGAGATGCAGTCCGAAATATGATCAAAAAGAGAATCAAAAGGGCTTAAAGTATAGTTTGTATCTTTAGGCTAAAAGAATACTGGCGAAGGATGACTTGAACGGTCTTTGAGTGAAGACGATGAGTCGGCAAACATATGCTTACGCCTTTTCGACGACATGTGGTCAGATGTAAAAAAGATGGTGGGACGAAAAACATTAAGGGAAGCAAATAATGGTATACAAGCAGAAGAAAATCGTGGTTCGAGACTCAAAATACTTTTCTATAATATAGTATTCAATCGGACTAAACAAAAAATAAAATATTAAATGAAAGGTTGATTTGAGAAGAAGTTTTTTAATATACCTCTACATTTTAACGTAACAGGTTCCAATCGCTGAAATATTCTCTATCATAATAATCAAGTGATAAAAATAATTGCTTCTCTACCTGTGCCTAGTAACGTCTTTTTCATTTAAATTACTGCCTTCGTGCCTATTCCTTTAAAACCTTCTTCTATTTTTAGAAATACTTCTACAATACATACGTATATACGACATTTCTCAAAACGTGCTCGGATATAAATGATCCAAAAGGTAAAGGGAAGGGAAGCTAACACTCTAAACGTGACACGATTATTGTGCGCCCTCTACAAGAAAATATATGGACGTACATGTTTTTTCCCAACACTTTTTATGTCACAAAGCCAGAAATAAAGCAAAGAAAACAGTAAAGTATAAAATAAAATAAAAATTATGAAAGAAAAATGTACTTTTAACATTAAAATTATGCATAAAATTATACTGAGGTAATTTTAGGTTATACCGCATAAACGTCAAGTTGCAATATTAGTAAATAATAGCGTAAACAAATAGTAAATTTACCTGATCAGTAGTGCATCGCGAAACACACCCCGAGTACGAAAACTTTATAGTTATGACACAAAATTGTAAAACCAACTATTGAGTGCACGTGCACTTAACAAGTCACTCACGAACGAACTGAGGATACACTTATTTTTTTATTTCACTAATTGTTTAACACATAAATACTTGTTTGAATTGAGACACAAAATTTTCGCGAACAGAGAACCGTCGCTCGTGGAAGCGACGCTCGTCTAAGTAGCGTTTGTTTGCGGGGAATCCTGCGCATGCGTGGAAACCCTCGACGTATAACTAAAGCCACACACAGAACGCACTGTGTCCACATCCATTGCGATTTAAACATTATAAATGGACATTTTAGACACCGTGTCGCTTGATGAAATACGATATTCGTGTCTAGGAGCTAGTACAATCTAAACTGATCCTTATACTTGTAGAACTAAAGTTGATTTTGAAATGTGTTATAAGTTTAGAAGTAACATTATTTTGTGGTGTGTAACAAAATGCTAAGGGCCACCTAACACTTGGTTGGAATTGCAAAAATATACAGGAGTCAAGTTGGACGTTAATGATTGATTGTAGAACGAAATGTTTAATAGGAAATTGTGAAAATATTTCACCATCAATCATTTGTGTCTGTAGTTTCCACTAGATAGGACATTTAAATAAATTAACTTCGCAACCTTGTTCATTGACTTGGATAATATGATAATTTCCTAAAATATGCATAGTTACGTAATATTATTTATAAAAATCCACAGACGGGAAAACTGTTTCTTTGTTACTTAAAATAATGTATTCAATCAGTTTTGAACCAATTCAAGAATCTTTCAAATCTTAAGAATATGCTGTATAAATGTTGCTTTTGTACAAATTTAAGTTAGTTCCACTATCCAACTGTTAGCATAACCCTCTTATTCATAAAAATATATGAAGTTATCGAAGGCTTATAAAGAGTTTTGTTTCTCTCACTCCTTAGCGAAATGAAAAAGAGAATACATATTATAGTAGTTTTAAAATAGTTCATAATCATTCAAAAGACTATAATTAGAAAAAGATAAATATGAACATAACCGGTATTCGTAGTTTTCGCGCTTATAATACAGAGCTGCGAAAACAATACGGAAAGCGAACAATAGTGAATGGGGTTCTGTCTATACCTACATATTATATACCTATATACTTCTTTATGTATGAGCCTCACACTTCATTGACAACGGAAGTGTGTACTGCTGAGAACAATATGTCGGGAAATTGCTGACTACTTATTGAAATACATACTCGTACACGTGGCTTAGATCCTATTTTATAGTAAAGTATGTACTTACAGTATATGTAGTATAGTATTGTTTTAGTTACCTTCGCATATAATATGAACCCGGAATATTTAATGGCTAGCAAGCAATGTTAAGTATGCAACAGCTTATTTTAATTACGTAAAAGATATTCTGAAACTAACGAAGCTGTTTTTTGCCGGAATGACTAATCAGTGCAAAGAAAACTCAGAAGTCAGGATTTTCATCAAAGAGTTTACGTACAATTGTATGTCATGCTTTAAAATAATAAGTAAGTAATCAAATTAGCATTAAATTATAATTATTATAATCATTGTCATCATAACCATTGGAAGCTTTCTATAACCTAACATTTTAAGGAACACGTGCGTGTGGTCGTAGCGCCAATTGTTAAAAACAAAATACTTATCAGTATAATAATGTGTGAATGTTTGTACGTGTGTATATATGTGTAAAATAACTTACTAAAACCAACGAACGATAAAACTACATAAGTCGAATTTAATAAAAAGAATAGATTTTTTTTTTCTAATTTATTCCTTTGTCTACGGTTTAAAAGTCTACCAATAAATCAAGGCTTTTATCAAACGACGCCTACATTTTAAAACGAGGTCGTGTAATCGAATAACTTCTAGTCTTTTCTTTGACTGATTCTTGACCTTCTCTCAAACTAAATATTATTATAACCAGACCAAGTGGTATTGATTTCAAACTTATTTTGGTACAATTCAATTAAATTGACTGCCTTTGTAGTCTAGGCGGTAGGGGACTTCTAATAATGAGGTCTCGAGTTCAATTCCCGGGTACCGGTATGCTATTGGGTTTTTCTTATTAATATTAGAACATTCTCGATTAGCCTGGAGTTATAAATGAATGTGTATCTTGTATTTTGCAACAGGCTCGCCCTTTAATACTTTGTAAAACGTGGGTGTATTTCATACATCTCTTGCCTACACTATCTATACTTATATTATAAAGCTGAAGAGTTTGTTTGTTTGTTTGTTTGAACGCGCTAATCTCAGAAACTACTGGTCCGATTTGAAAAGTTCATCAGTGTTAGATAGCCCATTTATCGAGGAAGGTTATAGGCTATCTATTATCACGCTACGACTAATAGCAGCAGAGCTGTAGTAAAAAATGTTACAAAAACGGGGAAAATTTTGACCCATTTTCTCTCATGTGACGCAAGCGAAGTTGCACGGGTCAGCTAGTCAGTTATAACATGCGAAATAAAGAAATAATTTACTTACTTTTTTAACAGTCTGAATAAGTTTCAATTATAAAACATTAATTTTCAATCGAAAAATATAATTACATTCAAGCTAGTGTTTGCCTCAGGGCGTTGCCTGTCTAGGCTTCGGTCATAGACCTAGAGAATGAAAGGAACCCTTGAGACTTGAGGATTTGGTGTCAATATCAAGTGCTGAGAAGAATGTCTGACGCGTTGATCGATAGATATTGATGGGATAAGTCTACGTAGTTTTAGATGGAAGACGATCTACAAAAAGTCTTATTCTATTTTTACTTGGGTAAGTGAACAATTTGAAGGCGATTGTAGAAGCTGTGGAGTAATATCAAACAGGGAATTAGTAGATTTACTTTTTTAAAACAATTCTTGGAGTTAATGTTCTCAACTTATACTAAGCTAGCGAGGTAAATGGAAAACCTAGCCCCTCTATCATTTCAAGATGAGCCCTGTACAAAGCAGTATGACAGTACGCAAACATTGACTTAATAATTAGACCTAAAGAAACCCTCAATAATGTTACCAAAGCAAAAAATAAAATGTTACTTTTTACTTATTCGAACGAATTATGGTTGTTAAATTAATTGATCCATTCTTGAAATTGTTTTTACAACAGTCAAACATAATCTATGAGAGACTTTAAGACTTATTTCAAACGATTTCATTAGTAAAATAGCCAAAAGATTTACATTTCATCTAAATGGTATGTAAATAAAGGCAATGTTTACTAAAACCTAGGTCATATTTAGCTTAACCCGTCTAGACGCATTTAGTGTAGGAGTGCAGGTAAACTTTATTTATACGTCTGAGACGGCAAACAGATTTTCTTTCTAACATCAAAATATTAAATGCACTTTGTCGAGACTACGGCAGTTAGGGTTAATGAACCCATAATTTCTTAAGATTATATTTGCTTAAAATTTTCATTTTTATCTATTTTCAGTTTCTACTTTTCTTTTACGATATTGACCACAAAAATAAAATATCGCTTATACCTAGTTGACTTCATGGACTTTTTTATATGAACTTATCATGTTTATTGCAGTTGAATATCTTAAAGTGTGATTTTAGAGACGTCAATATGTGATGAGTAAGGTAAACAAGGTTAACGTAGTACGTACGTAATATTAACTGTCAATGACACCAATTTTTCATACATTCGTAACAATGGTAATGAGTAATAAACTGTTTTGCAGCCAAATCCGAGAAACAATTTCAATACTACAAAATACAATCCTAATTTTGTAGTCTCAATAATCAGAGCAAAAACACGTTTCAACTATTACTAACGTAATAATCCCAAAGGTTTCCAAGGTATCGATAAATTAATTACCAAATTACCTGTCCATTGTAATATAAAGGCCAAACTTGGACAAACTTAAGTAGTTAAGCATATTTCAAGTTAAATGAATTAGAACCTTTGTTGATTAAGTATTCAGGTAGAGAGGTAGACGCGATAAGTTTCAGGTAATAATCTTCAGTAAATATTGTAGCCGTGTTTTGAATAAAAAAGCTGATTTAGTCTAGTTATGAAGTGGAAATGCTAATTTAAAAAATAGTTTTGTATCTATATTTTATAAAAATATATTAAAAACGTAAAAAATATTAAAACCTTGGAGTAGGAAAATAACATTTTCCATTTAGTTTCTTAAAAAAGAAGGTTTATGAGCCGTACAGTAGATAAATGTTTAATTTTATCAATCTATTTTGTAATGAAAATCACGGATGTATTCTTCTTCTTCTTATCGTATGGTTAGTGGTCAACTTAGTGTCAAAGTTGTTTAAGCCACCCGAAAGGCCTTTGACATGGCTTAACGACTGTTATCTTAGTAGACAACAACCGGGACCGACTTTTTCGTGCCCTCCGAAGCACGGAGTCACCTATCTATAGAATGGCCGCGCCGACCGTTGCTTAACCCACAGATGGTTTACCGACCAGTGAGCGCAACTGGCTATGCACCTTAGTTGTTTTGAAAACAAAACTAAATATTTATGTTCTAAAACAACAAATGTTAGCTAGTCAGAACTTGTGTGGAAAGAGCAGCAAAACTGCTGTTTTGAAATATTGCACTTTACTGTGAAATGTTTCTCTACAAATACAAGACATAAGTTAGAAAGATTTATTGTTACACAGGACTCCATACATATAGTAAGATGAAAAAGGTTTGATAACGAATGAAAGCAGTTTTTGAAAATTACAATTTTATATTAAACAGATTCTTCCTTGTGATAAGGTACCACGTATATAAAAAGGACAGATTAATTAATCTGTAATTATTTTTGCAGGTAATAATACGATAAAAATCCGTGAAAAATCTTTGCATTTATTTTAACTGAACAGACCTGGCTTATTTTTTGCAAGAACTTTTTTCACAACATGATTTACATTAAGTTGAACTTTGTAGTTATATTTAAATAGTGCGTCATTTGTTCTATTTCACCTACTCAAGGGAAAATATCTTAGGTCATTGGAAATGTATGAGAATTGTTGTTTTACTACAAAAAAAGCAATGTCGTTCGCCTTTATGCGAGAGCATGGAGCAACGCTTTCAAGAGAAAAAGGACTATATCAAAACGGATCTGCAATAATGTTTAAAGGCAAGAAGGAAAGTCATAAATCATGTGAAGTTTTTCGTATAAAAGATGACGGAGAAACTGCTGCTTATAGCTATTGATTCAGCGGCGTCCATAGCCAGTTGCGTTCACTGTTCGGTAAACGATCTGTGGGTTAAGCAAACGTTGGCGCGGTCATTCTATAGATGGGTGACCGCATAGTGGTATTTGAACTGGGCGTCTCCGTGCTTCGGAGGGCACGTAAAAAGTCGGTCCCGGTTGTTGTCAATTAAGATAACAGTCGTTAAGCCACGTCAAAGGCCTACGGGCGGCTTGAACAACTTTGACACTAGGTTGACCACTAACCATACGACAGTGGCGAAGGCTCCATACAACTCGATTCCTATCGGCTTCCCTTTCTGGACAGACTTAATATTAGTGTTAAATTAATTGTTTACTATTGCCAAATAAAACACAATTAATTAATAATCATCAATATTTAAACCGAAATCTTTAACTAGAAACATTAATCTAATCGAAACAGTACGAAAACGCCTACCCTTCAAAAATTACGCTCCGCTAAAAACGCAACGTGAAGTAATAATAATGAAATAAGCCGGAGGCGCTGATCGAGAATCGCGTACAATAAAAACTATGGCGGCGATGTCGCTTACGACCTTTTGGATCGCGCTTCGCACCGCGCTGCATAGTGGCGAGCAAGCCGGAGGAAGAGCGGGTTGCCTCGCGCTACAGCGCTCGCGCCGCGGCGGACACATGATCTTACGCATGTTTCTGTCGCGGTGCGAGCCGGGTGCAAGAGCGAGATGGAAAATATAAGCTAAGCATCCTGCAGTATTACTGGTTTTTGTCCAGTTTGACATTAGGTCATGTTTGTTTACTGTTTACATCTTTCGCGCGCTCTATAACAAATTAGAATATTTGTGTTTATTACTACATTATTCCTTGATAATTGTGTTTGTGCATAATTGTGAATGTATCAGTATATTAAACAATAATTGTTTTGCATGTTTCTATTAGAGTAAATTTTCATTTTGTCAGATTTATAGGTTAACCTCATTACAATAAAAGTGTTCTGCGTTTATCCATAATGTGTTTGATATTTTATTGTTGATGAATACATTCTAAATTGCTTGTATAATAAGTTATTAAACAACCAGTGCGAGACAATCATCAATCGTTCGATATACGTTATCTTAAATATGTGCTGTTGTGTTACCTACGTGTTACTACTGAAGATATTGTAACTTAATACAAAACAAGCATGATTAGGTAGCATGGTAAGTACCTACGTATTATTAGTCTGTAGAGAGAAATAAGATACTGTAGTCGTATGTAGATAATACTCTCATATTGTTATTATGCAGTAATACGCTACTTTTACGTCGGCATTCTTACGATGTACATAATATGTAGGTACTATACCTAGACAATGACTTATAGCTCCGGCTTACCTTTTGTAAAAAATGACCCTTCGCCACTGCCATACGATGAGAGAGAGAGAGAGCGGTTTTTTAAAGCATTTATTGCGTGTATGTGTTTTCAAACTTTAAGAATGTTTAGAGTATTCTTATTTTTCCATTTTAATTTCTTTAAGCAGGTTATAACCTAAAAATAACATTGTAACCCAATTATAACCAAAACTCTCGCCCCCAATGAGATGGGACTCACATTGTTAACATCGAATCGTGGGTGTATATCAAACACCTCTGCCTACACCACAAGGTATAATATGTTATATGTATGTATGTTAGGTTTAAAAGTACTAACTCAAGCGTAATGTTTCAGTTTAAAGCCTTTTATTACTTACATATAAAACCTAAAGAATACAAATAAATTGCAAAAATAACCACTAGCTATAATAGCAAATAACGCTCTCAGCTCAACTACATAACTATAAAGTTTTTACAGCGCTAAATATTCAGCGGCTTTTGTAACTAAACCTTTTTATAAACGACAAAATAAATAAGCCTAACTTAATTTAAATCTAAAAGCCTTTTCTAGAATATAGACCACGTTTTTACAGAAGAACCTGAATCTATACTAATATTATAAAGCTGAAGAGTTTGTTTGTTTGTTTGGTGTTTATTTGTTTGTTTGTTTGAACGCGCTAATCTCAGGAACTACTGGTCCGATTTGAAAAATTCTTTCAGTGTTAGATAGCCCATTTATCGAGGAAGGCTATAAGCTCTATATCATCACGCTACGACCAATAGGAGCAGAGTAACAGTAAAAAATGTTACAAAAACTCTCTTATGTGACTCAAGCGAAGTTGCGCGGGTCAGCTAGTACAGAATAAATTCACTGTTTCATAAAATATTCGCGTCGGTTCGACCACATTCATGATCACTGGGAGTTCCCGTGGTTTACCTTGAAACTTTGCCTACCATTGTCCGACTTTGTTGTTGTACCGTCCGTTTGGGAAATACGAACGAGAAATGTGTTTTTGTGCATGAGCAAATAAAGTAAAGAAGTTAGTCGGTATTTTTGTATGGGTTTTATTTGGTCTGTTTATAGTAATGTGTAATTTTCGGATCAGTTACGAATATCGTCGTTAATGACTACTTTTCTAGAAAACTATAATATATGGTTTTAAAAAGGAAAATGGAGATAGAAAAATTTGTTTACCTTAAATAATTGTGCATTATTATTGTTATATCCGAGATTATTAAGTTATAAATATATTATTCTTTATTAAATATTGTTCAAAATAAAATCTCAACAGTCTGATTATAACTAATAAATAAGATTATTTTACAGTATTTTAAAGTTATAAATAGGAATGTAAAAAGGAATGCCTACACCATTAAGTCCGCCTCGTTCAATGTATTTGTAGAAAATAAGTGAAATCAATCCTCATTAGGCGCTACTATGTCATTTGCAGACAAAGAATATTGATGTTATTCTTATTTTGAAATCGATCTAATGTCATCGATCAAAGTTGCCTCATAATTATTATAATGCTCGTAATCCTGCGATCATAACCCTACAGTACTACGGAATAACATTAAAACTACAAATTTATATAAAATCTCACGTTTCATGAATAGATAGATAGCGTGACGATACTTCATAACAATACAATTGTAATCGTACGAAACCTTTCGTTTATGACACAACTTGGATCATTAAAACTGTGATAGACCTAAATTTATAACGTCATAACATCTGTAATCCTTTGATATTAAATATTCGTGTTGCCTTTATAAAAGAATTATGATTTTATTGAATGGTCAAGTCTCAAAATCATTTTATCATTGTAGTCGAATCTTTTGTTATGTATCATGTGCAACAGTTTACTGTATTTAATTATGTAGGTACTATATTTAAATTAAGTCTAATAGATAACTAATGATATTGGAAATCGTCGAGCAATGATTGATATTATGACAGACTAACGTAGCATATTTCACGTGTAAATAAATAGGAGTAGTAGCAGTTTGCAGTTTAGTAAAGCCAGCACTTAAAAGCCTCATCAAGTAATTCTTATTATAGTTAGCAAAATCTTTTATTTATACATTTATTTTTCAGTATTGAAATATTATTTGGATATCCAAATAATATTATGAATATGAAAATAATGAAGGAAAAAATACGCGCCAAATTCAAAAGTATGCTGCAAAAGCTGTAAAGCGTAGCATTGCGTAGTCCGTTCCGCGCTACGAGACAGGTCAATGACACTTCGTAGCAGCTCTGTAGCATCCCCATGGCACGTCCCTACCGGTAATGAAGTTATAATTATGGGTGTGTTGTATTGTGGTTCTCGAGGGTGGCTATTTGTAACAAATAAGTATAATTTCGAAAAGCTTTACAGTAATTGTATAATTACTGTTTTGATACAAAAATGGACAGAATTGTTTTTGCTTACGATATTATTTTTCGAAATACATAATTACAGAGCTATAAGGTTTTTCTCATATTATGACACTTTTTTTTAATCAGCCAGGTACAAAGCTTTGTTTTTGACTATTTTCTGTTGGCCTGATCCATTATATATACAATTTTTTTAATACTATAGTCTCTGTATACATGTTACAATAAAAAAGCACCGACTTAAAATAGTGCTATGTCACAAGGACTAACCCTACGTAATTTTGTATATAACCTAGATTGTACTATTACTCCCAAAAGTATAAACAAAGTAACATGAAATAATCAAAACAGTTTATATTTATAACCAGTTTGAAACGTTATAGCTCAGCACTAAAAAAGCACTCATAACTTTTCTTGTCGAAATTTGTAACTCAATTACATTATTTCTGTATTTGATTGGGGTTAATACAGAGGGTATAAACTTGAATATAGACATTTTAATGGTCAATATTTGTTTTCGTATGTCGAATGCGAAGGTTTCCTTTAAAGATGGCGCAATAATTATCGGAGTTAATATACCTACTATTTTTCGTAACTTTTGGAAGATAACAAATAATTTGTGTCTGTATAATAATATAATAGCGCTATTTTATTATTGGCTATGTAAACAACAAAAGTACTACGCAAACAAAAAAAGTGAGAATCATAAACTTTAATAAAAACACTCGTAGCAGTACTACGCCGTAGCGTCGTAGCTCTACGCGGGATCATCCGACGGATCATAACACAAAACTTGATCAAGTCGTTGTCACGTAAAGTTCTTACACAACTTCCTCGCAAGTTTTATGAAGCTATCAACGAAATGACGCAATAAGGTATTAGGAAACTTATTGTAATTATTGAGTTATGGTGTTTTGGACTGCACAGAAGCAATATTTATGAGTATTTTTACAACTTGTGTTTCATGTAGAGATCAATGCAAGCTGACTAAATAAAGAGAATCGACTTATTTTTTTGTGCTAATTCAATCACGTGGAAAGGTTATTAAGATTTGAAATATTATTATGTCGAAATTGTATGTAAAATTCAATATTATTTAACAAGTAGTTAAAAAACTCCATTCTATTATAACATTAGTATTATTTTCTGTGAGCAAACGTGATCTACATTATCTTAATTTTTCCTAAATAGCCAAGATTTTGGAGTAAGTACCTATTCATGGCTTACCTAAGAAAGCGAAAATTAACTTACGATCAATATCCCGGAAGCTGACATAGACTTTTTAACATAAATCATGTTCCGTAGTTTACACAGCCAAAGTCACAGGTTATTACTAGTTAACTATAATATTATGAATACAAAGTCAAGTCTAGGCGAAGTCATAACCGTAACAGTTAATAAAGAGCAACATTGTTTGAGCGGGTGTGGAACAAAGCTTGTATACGATGTAGTTTCATTGTTATTTCAATGTATTGTTTCATGAAATACTGGTAATAAGCTCTGATGTTCATGCTGATTGTAAAGACGGGGGAATGACTTTCGTTTTTAGTCTGCTTATTATATCAAAATCTTGTTAAGATTTAAAATGTAAAACAGATTAGTTTTAATAAGAATTGTTGAGTACAAATTCTTAATTGCGAATTAAAAAAATCTTTGAAATGATAAATTGAAAGTTGTGTATGAATTCACGTTTTGAAAATTAACGCTGAAAAAAGGTGAAAGTGACTTTGAAAGTTTATTTAATTCGATTTCGAAAGAATTTGCTTCTAATTTTCAGTTGAAAATGTCTACTAATATAATATTATAACTACACACTAATTGGTTTTGACTAAAAACAAAACAACAAATATGAATCAGAACATGTTTTGTTCAAAAATATCAAACTCAAATTACCTTCGAAAAAACATAAACCACCAATAAAACTATTCTGCCAACGACTTCACTCAATCCAAAACAACATTACAAACTTTAATTGCTTTTAACTAAAAGGCTTTTACAGCTAAAAACCTAACCAAAGTAGAAAATTGTCGAACAGAATTTTAAATAGGACACAAGGCTCCGTGGCAGGGACTCACCGGGACCCAATATATCGGTTCATTAAACTCAAGAACATAGAAAGGTCAGTTGAAATTCGATTTACAGGTTAAAAACTTAAAAGCTATTGTCCCAACATTTTGTTATTTTATTTCAACTTCGGTTAAAATCAGGTTTATGCATAAAAAGTATTTTTATTTTATTAATTGACCAACTTATTTTCGTGGCTCTGGCTGCGTGTTTTGTTAGTCGGAATTAGTATTCATTCTTCATTTCAGAATCTTCAGCCATCTCCAAGTCTCAATTACATGAAAATTGGATAGGATATTTCACATAGAAGAAAAAAGTTCGTTCTATACCAAAGCACTAGCAAAGATAACGAGCATCTTAGTAAGGTCTTATTATCTGTTTTCTTTACTTCTTTAAAGCAAGAGTTTAATGTCCGTTTTTACACTTAACTAAAATCACAAATTTTATTAACATAAAAACTATTAAAAACTCAAAAAATATTTTTAGTTGGGCAAGAATTTACAAGACCTTTTCAAGGTTACGTCAGTCACTTTAATTTATTAAGATGCAGACAAATACGTGTCACTTTAGGAACATAATCCCTAAATTACGTAGAAAGTTAAACAACGAATACATTATAACAAGATTATGCGAGCAAAGACCTTGCGACAATATTATTTCACCAAAGTTTTTCCAAAGTTCCAAGAAAAATAACAAACTTCGAACATGCTTTTACCTGCAAGAGTACGTTCACTTTTGTAAAAATGTTTGGGTGCATACTGTATGAGTAGTTTTTCAGGGTTTTGTAGCGAAAAGAGTCAAGTGGATTCCATATTTACTTGGCGATTTGTACGACTTTTTGTATGTTTTAACCGGCTACTAAAAAAGAAGCAGATAAAAATCCCGTTAAAATGAGATCTGAGTTTTTGTTATGTTCATAACCACATGACTATTTTACTAGGTTTTGATTATTCGTTTTTGGTTAAAGGATAGCTTCGCAGGCTGCCGCATGCTTCTCGTGTGTCCCGATTTAAATTGGATGCAAGTTTGACGAGTTGTTTTTGGCCATAAGTTTAAAATTGCGTTACTTTGTATAAATGGATGATATGGTCATATTTGTTTCATAGTACTAATATAGCGACATTTTGCTTTGAAGTCGTATTTTTGGAAGAATTAAGAGCGACGGTAAAACATAGATATGTAGCGTAAATGAAAATGTGTACTTTACTGAATCTACTTTAATAAGTAATTGTATATTATGGAATATAATTCAATAAATTGACCTTAAGAAATAAAGATTAAACCATTTTCTATAATATGGTACGGAGCCCTTTATGTATGTGTTACGGTCGCACTTGTTTAGCTTAATGCAGCTTCTTTGTTAGAGATGTTCAGTTGTAAAAATATATGTGAATAACCTGAAAGAAGGGAATATTTATAAGACAACACTAATATTATTTGCTTTGTTTTATAAACGTATTTTTAACTCAAAATCTTTCCATTCGGTTTGTTTTAACTTTTATAAAAAATATCGATTCGATTTCTACATATTTTCTATGAAATTGGAAGTCTAGACAGACATTTACATGAAAGTTCATATTATTTTCAAATTGAAACCTAATGAAAGAAACAAAGGCGCCAATTAACCGGTGCTAAACTTTAAAATAAGTGCGATACTTTATAAATATGTTTTTTTTCAGGTGTCGACGTCAAGCTACGTCAAATGAAGTAGGAGTTTGTTTTTCCATTAAACTTTTATAGGTGCTTTCGTAAGTCATTAAAATACTCGTTACCTGAAATGGCTGTATAATCTGAACTAAGCTTAATGGGATGTGGAGAATGCGCAGAGACTCAGAGAGATAGTGCATGCTGAATATATACGTATGTACTTAGGTATAAAGGCACTATTGAATTGTAAAATATATTAAGATGTGAAGTTGGTATGGTTAGTGGTTGAGTCGAAGACTGAGACATTGATTGAAGCCGTAAATTATATACTATTAAATAATTTATATTTAAAAGAGCAAGTCGTAAGTTTCTTGCTGTGTCTTTTCACGAGCAACCAGCTTTGCTTTGCAATGGACAATGGACATGAAATTATAATATATGATTATTTCAAATACGTTGTACGAAGTTAACGAAAATATAGATATTTTCAATTTGAATTTGAATTGATACCGGTAAATATCGAATATTTCGTATTCAAAACGAGTATTTTGCATAAGTAATTTGTTGTACATTTTATGTTTACAGTTTCTCTTTAACGCAAAAAGAAATCCTAGCTTAATTAAATAAAAGCCTGGGCTGAAGCCAATCCAAAATACACCTAATTCTCAAACTAAAAGTAACATTTACCCAATATAATTTTCCTAAAAAACCCACGCTAGCTAATTTACTTAAACTATCTAAAAACAATATCAAAATGAAAAGCAAGCAGTGTAACTAGGTGTTGAGTTTCAACTCATAAGCGAACAACATCAAAACTTGGGGCGAGGTGTGAACAAGAGCTGTAATGTAAACAGGCACGAGTTTGAATCGCACCGTGTCGTATTTGCTTAGAGAAAGACAAATTCTACGTTGTGAGTAGGAAATTGTGATGTGTTAGATGTGTTGAAACTTTTGTGTTGACAATCAGTACATTACAATGATAATACAATGTAAAGTGATGATTATTACGTTGTGACAGATTTTACGGTTATAGTCTGAATTACTCGTTTTTTCTTTGTGAAAAATGTAAAGGATTGTCAAATTTGTAGACAAAGTCGTATTTGACACCTTTTTGACTGACGCTTATGTTTTTATCACGGCGATTCGATGGCAGATTTATAGTTTAATACACAATATTTTTCACTGAAAATAGTAGGTGACGTTAGTTTTAAATGGGCATGGATTTTTCGAAAATCAAGATTAACTTGTTTATGAAGCAACGTTTCAAAGTACATATACTAAAGTTTGGCGACGCGGTCACTCACGAAGCGGCACAAAATTACATTAAAAAGATAAATCCATCCCAAAATCCTTGAATATTCCCCAAAACTAACATTAGTTTTATCCTCATCCCTCGAATGTCCACTAATTAGCGCCTGGGGGTCAGTAGGTCGCCGTGCAATTACCGCTAAAGCTGAATTGAGTTAGAGGGGACGACAATAACAACACTTAAGGGAAAAAGCGCAAATAGACGAAACGCTGACAGTTTTTCCATATTGGAGTTGCTTTTTTTAACCTCAAGCTTGAAATAGAACAACGATTTTTAAAAAAGTTGACTCACAAAATGTTGTAAGTTAAACTAACCTTTAATTTTCTATCGCGTTTAAGACCCGTTAGAGTATAATGTTACGTGTACCAGTCGCGAGAGTTTTAAATCGTTAAGTTGAACTTCTTCGTCGTAGTAACACTGTTAAATGTACTGCTTTGAACTTATAAGGTTTAGCCAAATCTACAAATATTCTAATTAAATGAATAATTGAAATAATATTAAAGCCGCTATAGATACGTCGAAATGGCATAAGATAAAGCACTGTACAAACTAAACATAACATCATTCTTTAAGCACTAACTTTAAAACAAGTTTTCTGCAAAGACTTGTATGTAAAACATAAATCTTGAATGTCAATTTTCACCGGTGTTCGATTAAGCTGGAACTTTGCATACGTATGTAAAGCCGAGGGAATGCGATATTGTGACCTTAATCCGATGCAACCGGAGGAGTTTGTGCTCTATCGAACTTTCTAGCCAACGACTGAATGTCTGTGCTTGGACACGATTTTTTATTTATTTTATTTTGCAGGTTCAGTGCTTGTGAACTCCCTGATCGAAAATTTAGGAATCCCGGTTTTTAAATGCAGGATTTAAGGCTAGATTAAAAACAAGCTGTGCCCACTAGTTGGTCTTAATAATGCAAAATGGAATTTTTAATGACTTCAACGTACACTAAATAAATATAATCACAAAAGCTGTGATTTATAGAATAATAAAAAAATCTGTTAAATCCACTTGGACTTACCAATTTTTTTTATATTCACTAAAGACATAAGTCTACATATTTATCTCGCCCGTTAAATTCTCTAGATTGCATAATTTTACCTAAAACTATCATCTAACAATCATACAGATTTTTAACACACACACAAAACGCAGACTCGTAACAAAGTTACAATTATAAGGCGGTATACACACTCGCTAGTTATACGTCGCGACGGCGGCGCGTATCGATCGAGTCGCGACTACTCGCGTCCAACGACCGCACGCGGATGTCAACAGATACTTGCACCCGTTCTGTTATGGGACAAGTTAGGAAATGAAATGCACTCATTATTATATAGATAATAAGTATTGAGGTAGAAAGGAGTTCAATCGAATAGATAGAAATAGAAGTTAAAACGTAAATAAAATAGTATTTTAGAAGTAGCATGAGTTGATTGAAATTGTTGGAAATAGTAATAAAACAGGAAAGTAATTATAGAAATGGTGTATGGTAAAGTTGATTATTTATAACAGAGGTAGGTAGTTTTAAATAGTCAATTACGTTATATTCATGTCTATATAGTAAATGATTGTCCGCCTTGTACCCAATTAGAATTCAACTAAGACACCTTTAAGCAATTATTAAAGTGTTAATACCCACCGTAACTACCGCGCAACTTACCAGAAAGTTTTAGCTCAAACGACGATATCTAAGTGCTTAACTTTATAACAGTCAGCTATTTTTTTCTAGTCAGCCTTTGACTGCCTCCGTGGCGCATTGGTTTAGGTCACCACACCGCTACTATTGCGTCGGGTGGTTGTTCGATTCCCACACGGGACAATTATTTGTGCGATCCACAAACAATTGTTTCGGGTCTAGTTGTACTTTGTGTCCGTTGTTTGTATATTTGTAAAAGTCCCCGCGACACAAAAGCAATTCTTAGTGCGGAAGTTGCAAAAAAAGAGATTCTTCTTCTTTAAACAATCTAAACGTGCCAACAAAAATGTCGTAACACAAATAACAGCACCTCAGGTGGACATAGTGAATATAAGCTGAAAAGAGGATTCGCCCATAATCCTCACGTTTGAAAAGGAGTGATTGTGATCGCTACATTGGTCAACCTTTCTTCGTAAGAAATGTGAAATTCATGTATTTGTAAAGGTAAAATATTACGAGTAGAAACAATATGTACTGAAATTTATGGTACATTTCTAAGAAGACAAAATAGGTGACATTTTATTTATGAATAACAAATAGACTGTCATGAAGACTTGACGTTTTTTTATTACAGGTATAATGATATTCAATTTTGGTCGGGTACAAGGAAAATTACACATGAAATTATTTGACTCGAAAACCAGTAAAGAGGGAAAACGAGTGATATTTCATTTGAATTTAAAAACAACTTAGCAATTTGTCTATATTTTCTGTTATTTGTAACTTATACAGTATCAGTATTTTACAGAAGTCTCCCCCAAACTCCTTTTTAGGTCCAAGTTAAGTTTATTATATACTAGCTGACCCGCGCAACTTCGTTTGCGTCACATAAGAGACAATGGGTGAATTTCTTCCCCGTTTTTGTATCATTTTTTACTGGTACTCTGCTCCTATTAGTCGTCGCGTGATGATATATAGCTTAAAGCCTTCCTCGATAAATGGGCTATCTAACACTGAAAGAAATTTTCAAATCGGACCCGTAGTTTCTGAGATTAGCCCGTTCAAACAAAGAAACTCTTTAGCTTTATAATATTAGTATAGATTTACATAACTACATACATATACATCTATACTAATATTATAAAGCTGAAGAGTTTGTTTGTTTGATTGTTTGTTTGTTTGTTTGTTTGAACGCGCTAATCTCAGGAACTACTAGTTTATACATATACAAATACAGAGACCAGAGAACATAATATATATCTAGTAAAGCGAAATTACCCGCAGTATGAGTGCCACCTCCAACATTCTCAAATCAGTGTCGTTAGAATGATCATTGCCCGTCTGCGCGGATGCGACATCAGATTCATACTAGACACAGCGTGCGTCCATTAACGCAACCACAATGTGCACGTTGCTTTATATTTATTTGTAGAAAATCCTTGTAACTTTATTTGCCGCAGTATTAGATTTTTTTTGCAAAAAAAAAGTTTAGTTTCACGAAAGCCCTACTGAAGGGATTTAAAAAATTATACAGATATTTTATAACCTTTATTAACACATAGGATATTTTATTCTACGGTAAATCTTTTCATGCGAACTGTTTAATTTAAACATAACCTATAGTTTCCGGATGGTTTTTGACCAATGAACAGTTCCAATAATGTTTGACATAGACTGTCTAACATTAAGAGAACTGTTGATTCTTACTGATCTTACGATCGCATTAGCATTAAACCATCTATGAAAGTTTGTAGTTTGCATAACGTTTCCGCTAATAGCACTATTCAAAAACTCTCATTTATTTCGACATACAAGTTGAGTCGATTCGTATCAAAACTCGCACTAGACTCGGTCACTAAGGACATATTTGTAATAACTTTCGCATCAAGTCTTAATATAACTTGAAATTGTATACTGATAACTTCAGGCGACAGATGCTCCGGGCACAAATGATATTCAGTCAGAGTTATCAAGTTCGATCGTATCTGATTATAATAGTAGCCGAGTTAACAATGCGCTAGGAAAAAGTAGGACGATAAAATTACAGCTTTGTAAAAAGTAGGCTGAAATGTGGTATCATGAATCTATCGCAATTTTGTTAAACATAAGTGTCAACCCTTTTTAATCTATACTAATCTATACTAATATAATAAAGCTGAAGAGTTTGTTTGTTTGAATGCGCTAATCTCAGGAACTACTGGTTCGATTTGAAAAAATATTTCAGTGTTAGATAGTCCATTTATCGAGGAAGGTTAAAGGCTATATATCATTACGCTACTAGCAATAGGAGCAGAAAACCAGTTAAAATTGTTACAAAACCGGGGAAATTTTTGACCCATTCTCTCCTATGTGACGCAAGCAAAGTTGCGCGGGTCAGCTAGTAATGAATAATTTTGTTGAAAAAAAATAAGGTTGGTGGGTTATGATACTGACTCACGCGCGTTGAAATAAATACAAATCAAAATTACCGATTGGTTTTTCATACAAAAATTGTCGATGGCTACTTGATTGTCACTAGTCTTTTGGGGTAAAAAATCTAGTTTCATTACATAAATATGTAAGTCGAAGCACGCTTATTATAGAAAGAAAAAAAATTGGATCAATTCTATGCCTCAAATTTTTTCCTATACGTACCTAAAAATCTATACTAATATTATAAAGCTGAAGAGTTTGTTTGTTTGAACGCGCTAATCTCAGGAACTACTGGTCCGATTTGAAAAGTTCTTTCAGTGTTAGATAGTCCATTTATCGAGGAAGGTTATAGGCTATATATCATCACGCTACTACCAATAGGAACAGAGTACCAGTGAAAAATGTTACGGATACGGGGAAAATTTTGACCCATTCTCTCTTATGTGAAGCAAGCGAAGTTGCGCGGGTCAGCTAGTAACTCATGAGTTTTTATTGTCATATACCTTACAACAACAAGAAAGCGTTGTCGCCTTTACCGCCATCGGGTCTGTTATGTTCTCAAAGTAATCCCCACACAATGTTCTTGGTCTCTCAGACAAATTGTTACAATTATTCCGTGGTTTTTTACAACACTCGAGGGAAATGACAGGTGGTCGCACAAGTTATCCCCGGGGAACGATAAACTTCATAATTTTCAACATTCTCGCGATGATATGGAAATTCGCGCGTGAAATCCGACGCTCACAGTATTTTACTTTTAAAGTTATGAATATTGTGTTGTTTTAAAATAATGAGATGTGGGGAATTTCAATTTATTGTTATACGATATTTTTTAATGTCTGATGTATATGACGGTCATTCAAAACGGTCACTAACGCTTAAAACCAGTATAATGAAGAACTTGCAAAGTTGTTTATTTATCTACGAATTAAGACAGGAACGCTAACTTCTTAAAGTAATACAAAAATATCAAAGTATATTTGGTTGCCCGGTAAAATGAATAGTCATAATTATCATCATATTAATATTATTATGTGAACCCTTAACATTAATCTAATTGTAACTTCTGAACTTATCACCAAAAAGTCTTTGATGGATATGAAAATGAACTCTTACCAGCCCAAGTTGCATCAAATGTCTAAAAATCCATAAGTGACCAAATCATTATCGCTTTAAAACCGACAAACCACAATAAACGATGAATTGAGACGTAAAATGTAAACCTTTGTCAATAGAAACAGCCCTCTTGGTACAGTTATCTGCTATAAATCCGGTCGATGAAGCGGTCTAGACTCCGGCCGTAAAAACTCTATTTTATAGCGTTACTTAAAGTTTAAAGATTCTTATATATTTTGTAGCCGATACGTTTTTAAAGTCGGTATTGTGTGTGATTTATAGTAACTGTCTGAAATGTACCGTAATATTTTTCCTTGATCTTTTCTCGCTCTAACAGTCGAAAGTATATAAATATCCAGGATATAATTGTTCTTGGTATTTTTTTTACTGTAAAGTCTACATTTTGTCACAGCACGTTTTAACCGGAACATAGATGAACAAGCAATATTTAGATAGATTACATAATTAGTTTCATGATTTCAATAGACTTTCGTCCTCAAAAACAGAATATCCATACGTCATATTTTGTTTGTGAGAACTCCACTTAATTGTCTACAGGTTCAGGTTAAAACCAACACGCAACAATAGTTAGTATTCGATAGTTTCTGTCACACATTCATTCATATATAAACCAGCGATAACACGTCGTATTTACTCAGAACGTGGCAAGTTGTAGACAAAGGAACAAAAGCGCAACTAATTTCCTCCGCACAACAGATAATACAGTTATTTAACGAACTACACACAGGTCGGACTACAGACTAACTGCTAGAACGGAAATACTCCTACTGTCGACCAGAGGTCTACTCTTATGCAACGGGAATCTATCTTTGTCAGGCGAATATTTACGATGACATTTTAAATTATTTGCAGCAACAATAAACTAACTATACATACAAATAGATAAAAAATAAATAAAAGAAACAGGTATTAAAGTAGACAAAACATGGGAAGCGTCGTAATACTCTTCCACATCGCTGTCAATCGGAAACGTTCCCAACCTTTCTCTATTTCAGTATTTTTTTAAAGATGAAGAAGAATAGTATGAAAATAAAAATCCAGGATCAGAGATAATTAACTTACTTTTTTAAAAATCAATTCCTAGGTGGCCAAATTAGATTATTTTCGTCGTACTGGAGAGGAGTAGCATTTTTTTTGCTGGACTAGAGACACAGTTTACTCTAACTGCTGGGTAAGATTTTTCTCTCGTTATGAATAAAGGGCTCAGCCTCGAGGCCATCACGCCGGTGAAGTGGTTAAGGACTTTGTGTCCCTTCAAGGGTTTAAGGATGTCTCGGTGATGCAAGTCTCGTTCGAGCTAGTACATATTACGCTCCTATTCTACACCAGACAGTATACAAAAATTTAAGCAAAACAAATGTCATTCCTTTCCAAAATTTCATTTCGAAGTACGAGAGTAGGCCTACTGTATAAACTCGCACTGTTTTTTGTTTAGGTCAGTTATGAAGTTATGGCCTGAGCCTTCGGCGTATTGGAAAACTGCCATGTTTTGTATTGCAGCACGTAACTGTGAAAAAGGAATAAAGCTGTATTTTTATTAATCAGGGTTTGCTAAAGCTTTTGTACAGAACTGGCAGACTAAATAAACACACATTCTTATTTACTCATTTAAAATGTAAGTAAGTGTTGTTAAGTCCAGCTGTTTTCCTTCAGTTTCTTGAACAGTGACCAAGGAAATTTTCCAAAAAGCTTGCTGTTGAAAATAATTAGAAAGAATACTCCCTATTTCATGAAACTAACATTGTTAGCGAAACGTGAGTGTATTTTAAACACCTCTGGCCCGGATTGGGCATAACAGACGCTATAATAATATGATGTACAGACCTATACATGTACATATGTATATGTATATTAACCTATATGGAATCTTCAAAATAATGAGTTGACTTAAATTTTATTAAAAAATGTACCTGGATTTGAAAAAAAAAACAGAATTTCGATATGAAATCAACATGGAAAAACGAATAAAATAGTATTCAAGGTAGAAAAAAAATTATGTCTTGAATTTGGCAACAATACGAAGTAATGCCATTAAGAATTACGATTATTATACCATTTCTTTTAGATTTTGAGGAAAAATCTGTCCTAATGTAGCTGTAGAACTGCGGTAAAAAAACTGTAAGGAACATTCAAAGAACTTAAAGTGCTTTTAAATGTATATTTTTTTTTATGAAAGGACATTAAGTAGTTATCATAACTTAGGTCTTATTCCTATTTAATAGCTTGATGGTCCCTTTTATAAGAACCATAAAAACTATAAGAATATTATGATAATATTAAGGGAATAGTTAGTAAAGTTTTATTCCATTTAATTCTTATGCTGTTCGTTTAAAATTGCGTTACAAATACGTACTATTATATTTATCAATCAAAATCCATCTATCGGTAATTCTAACTTGCAGTGCCTCTAGTGTGAATTGGAAGAACTAATTATACGTTACATTCAGAAGTAACATTCTTGATACTTTATAGAAATTCTATCTATTATTTAATTTGCAATAATATTCATTTTTAACTAAGAAAATGCAGACAGAAATAAGGAAATTCCCGTCAACGCGTGACTAGTATTTGTGGTAGACAAACATACTGATTTCTAAGTTTGTCATTACCATATTGGGACGGCCCACCCTTTCTCGATATACTATCGTTGTGTCGAGTCATTTTGTAAATGACTTTTGAAACAGTGACCATGTGACTCTTAGATCTTAAACATGTTTAGTTATTGTGTTTTCAATGTGCTATTGTTTTGTGCTGTTTCGATATTTGCTTCTAAAATTGTTGAAGGGTAAGTTTTTTGATGAGTTTTTACGTGTGTTAAAAAAATGTGATGCGAGTATAGAGGGAATTATGTCCGCATCAATTTTATTAGTGAAAATTCTTCTCTCAGAAAATGCAAAATGTTAAGAAAGCAAAATAATAGCTGGATGGTAATTTCATATTAATAGAATTAGATAAGTACTGTAATAATGTTTGTTTTTTTATTTAAGTGCATACCAATATAATTTTTTTATTTTCTTATTCTAAGTCTTTCAAAAGTTGCGGTATGATTGTTAAATCCCAATTCGCAAAAATAAAACATAACTAACAAATATTGCAAAAAATATATAACTTACACTGAATCCAATAATCAAAATGTGTGACGTGTCCAAGCGACGTGCGATAAATTGAACAAATTGGCGGACACATCAAAGAGAAATGACATACCATTAAACTATTCTAATTTGTCACACATTACTGAATTCTGAAAACCCATTAACTATGATTGCGTTGTTAGTAATCTATCATAATCCGGGAATTACACACAATAAGTAACAGTAATTAGCTATAGTAAAAGTACCGACAATTTTCATTAACTTAATTCGAAAATTAGCTGTAATAATGTGATGTGATTAATAAGAAATAACTTTTGTACCGTCAAACGATTCCGCGAAGACCAATTACTAGTAACAGTAAACCTCCAAACATTGTGACTGTTGCAAACATATTATTATAACTATACCTTTTTTATATAATCAAAAAAGTCCACAAAATAATAGAAGAGGAACATTAACCTCATATTTCGTAAAGTTTCAGCGATACAAGATTTTAAAAAACAATGAGATATTCCTAAAACCATATTGTAGTCCAATTAAACTCATTTCCTTTTTACAGATCTCAACCAATCTTACAAAAGACAGTCGAAGCATTATTCAGAGAGCGCTCTTCCGTACTGCATCCTGGTGCCTGTAAAGTTCTTCGTTCGGCAAAACGCCAAACGAAAATGTGCGACAGAGACACAGGACTATCGAGCGTACTAACTACTGCAAAAGAGCAAGCAATAACAGCTTGCGAAGAAACATTCAAATACGATAGATGGAATTGCTCCCTCGTCTTCAATAAAAAGGCTAAAAGGAGCATCTTCAACAAACTGTATAGAGAAACTGCCTTCATACATGCCTTAATAGCAGCATCAATAACCCATTCGGTAGCAAAAGCTTGCGCCTCTGGGGACCTATCATCGTGCTCTTGCGTCGGAAACTTCGGAAGAAATTCCACTTGGAAAGTTGCTGGTTGTGGAGATGATTTCAAACATGGCAAGAGGGTAACGAAGAATTTCTTAGACTTCAAACACGCTGGCAATGATCAAATTGCCGAGACTTTCAAACAAGATGTAGTCGTTGGAATAGACTCAATTGGGGAACAATTGAAAGAGGTCTGCAAATGCCATGGGTTCTCTGGATCTTGTACTACGAAAACTTGTTGGAAGAGAATAGGACCTTTCAACTCCGCTATGGGATTGCTGAAGAAGCATTACCATCACGCAATAAAGAAGAAGATCTTAAACTACACATCCAAGAGGGCAATAGCTCCGAAAATTCGGAAGAAGATGCATCTGGATAGAAAAAATCTGGTGTACTTGCAACGAAGTCCAAATTTGTGTGTGAGTACCAAAGGCAGGACTTGTAGAGACAGGAACAATTGTGCCACGTTGTGTTGTGGTCGAGGTTACACTACTAGTAAAAGGAAAGTGAGTTCTAGGTGCAGGTGCAAAATGGTCAACTGCTGTTTTGTTCAGTGCGATACTTGTGTCGAAGAAGTTGACTTATTTACTTGTAAGTAGCTTTTGTATCTCAATATACTTTAACTGTTTATTTTAAGTTACTAACGGGCAGTTTCACTACATCTGAATAAATATCGGTTAGATTGTCAGGTGGAATCTTGACATTTTATGCGTTTGTTATCACTTTTTTCATCGGATGCGCTATCGAACACTTATCCAAAAGAAGGGAAATAGGCCTTTGATTTTCTAACACGAAACAGTAAGAATGATAATTCCAAATTCCGATACTCTTCTCATTAGAAAACGTAAAACTATACAATTCTAATAAGATTCTCTGCACCAAAATCCGATTTGGCTTGATTTCCTTAGGTCAAATTTGTACTCTATATTAAAGTGTTATTTCAAACTACAAACTGGAGCCAACGTACGGTTTAAAAATGCATAACGCTGTGGTTTCTATCGGCTACTTGGCGCATACTGTAAACGGAAAACCGCAACGCAGCAGCCGCTTTTACAAATTGTATATTTTATGTTAACTGAAACCTTTCCGGCAAATCTTATGAGATTTCCTTGCAAATATACTGGGAAATGATAAAGTGTTATGAATAATGTAGCACAGAGTAATCTGCATGATTACATTTTTAATACGTTGCAGATAGATTGTAGAGCTTTGTTAGTCTATAAATGAACCAGGTTTATTGATGCGGCGATGTGGGATCAGATATTGGCAAAAATAGATGAGCACTTAACACAAACTACTGAAAATTATAGTCATAAAGGCAACATATGGCTGATTCTGATCTCATGTATGTCGAACGAAGAAAAGTAAAGCATTAAAGAAGAATAGAACGGCTTTTGCTCAAGGGTGTCGCGGATGAGCACTATAATCTTACAGCTTAGTGGAGAGCCTTCCGCCTTTTACCTGGATTATAATTGGTAATAATTCTGTGTATTTTATAAGTGAAGCGGTATCAAACAGGCCACCATAAGCTGCTTGAGCCCGCTAACTTTCTCAAATATGATATTCATATACCTGCGTCAAGTTAAAATCTAGCTTATAAGGCTTCTACTAGGTGGTTGGACTTATATGAACTGTTATTTGATTTGTTCAGAAACAATATTCTTCGTCTAAAGCATAACTAGGTACTTATCTTTTTGCTCCATCATTGTATTGACTCAACGACTTCCTTTTTCCCCGTTTTCTTTAAGTATTACTAACAAGTGCATGTATTTGTTCTAAGATAAGATTGTTATGTGATACGTATGGGTGCGACGGCTGGTGCTGATAAACTGTGATATAAGCTAAGGCTTTAAGTTTGTGAACAGGATGTTGGAAAGATTAAATCTGTGTTTGGTTTTTGTGAATGTTTTTTATTTATTTTCCTAGATATGGTGTACGTTAATTAGATAGAGTTATTGATTGGTATAAGGAAAGAATACGATTGTAAATTTTATTAAGTGTGAAAAATCAAATTAATACAACGATAGACAAAAACAGTGCTTGCAATTTATATGATTTTTAGCTCGATGCGAATTTAGTTTTACAGTTCAAATATATTTGAGTGAATTTGATCTGACAAAATTATTAATATTATTATAATTTTACTTTCCGTTAAATATATCAATGATATTCTACATTATATTCATATCTGAATTTCTATCATTATTTTTGGTGCACTGAAATTTCATTAGTCTAGTACAAAACTTTTGTAAGCTTTTGAAAGCGCCATCTATCTTCTCAACGAATTAAACGTGTCTCAACAATATTGCCATCTATTAGAATCTTGTCAAACTAAAATAGATGGGAGCAACATTAATACAAGAGCTACGTCCACCTTAGTTGGTAGTTTTATCATTTATCCCTAGATGGCACTTAACAAAATATTGTTTTACGCAATATGCTTGTTTTTCACAATCCTTCTTTTAATTCCCGAATAAAAAAATAATACATTACATTTCTTGTATTTAACGAAACAGTAATATTTTGTAATTCAAATATTCCAGTATCAGGAAACATATTTACATACGACATACAAAAAATCATTCAATAAATAAGTTACTTACTTAGCAATATTTTATGTTGAAATTATTATAATTCTGAGTATATTTATCATAGCCAGCATATTCCTTAGCAGCAGATTCCACAGTACTTTTATTATAAAATTCCTCAGCTCCACACATGCCTAATGGGATATTCATAATTCAGTAAGATAAAGATGCACATCGGATAACATCATCTTATCTCGGATCGATCGCGAAATATTATACGCGTGGAACATACTATCACTATAAATCAAAAATCAATAGGCATGCTTGAAGAGTACGGAAATTGCTAAACGATTAATGATGAGCTGTAATTAAAGTAATCATTGATTAATTATGCGACGAACAAAAGCTACAGTATACGTAACTATAGTTTTTATAATTTTGGATCTCGGTAGTCAATTCAACGGTCGATACGATTTAGGACTAATCCATGATTCAATTCTTGCGCACTTCCAAATTGCTTATCAAAATTTTCTGGGTGTATGTATCGGTTAGGTTTTCATTAGCAATAGTATTCGTTTAGGCTGTCCAGGCAAAAAAAACAAGACCATTTCATATTTCATAGATGAATATGGAACAAAAATGTAAGGGCCTGTATCGAAACGAGATTTCAAATGGTTCTATTTTACATTACCTATTTTTGAAATCTTTATATCTTGCTACGAATGCGAAGTGCCTCACTCTTAAAGTTTAATGATCGCCCCTAATTAGTACATAAGTATCACAGCCTTTCCATTGTTCATATAAAAGTTCTCTATTAAATAACAATAAGAAATTTTTAGCGCTATTTACTGTGACACATCAACACCTTAACACAAGCACACACACATAAATTAATATATAAACACACACACAGATAATGGTAGTGGAGTGAGTATAGCCACTATCGGTTCATTCAGTCGTGAGTGATGTTACAAGACGCGCTCGGCTCGCAACCGCGGGAGCGCGAACAAAATAAGATTTCACCTTTATACAAGAACACAATATTTGAAATGTCACGTCTCTATATATGTACAGGATGATGCCTTTATTAGTAAAAAATATTAGGTAACAACAAACGATTGAAGACGCTTGAAATCTAAGAGAGATCCCTTTGCCTAGCAGTGTGACACAGAATTTGGATTATAAAAGAAAATCACTTAAACAGTTCGGTTTGTTGAACTATGCAGGCTTGGGCGTGATCAATATATTTTATAGCTGACCCGCGCAACTTCGCTTGCGTCACATAAGAGAGAATGCGTCATAATTTCCCCGTTTTTGTAACATTTCTCGTTGCTACTCCGCTCCTATTGGTCGTAGCGTGATGATATATAGCCTATAGCCTTCCTCAATAAATACGCTATCTTATACTGAAAGAATTTTTCGAATCGGATCAGTAGTTCCTGAGATTAGCGCGTTCAAACAAACAAACAAACAAACAAACAATCAAACAAACAAACTCTTCAGCTTTATAATATTAGTATAGATGAGTGGCAAAATAGTCAAATCATTACAAGAGAAATTAATGGATTGATGAAAACATCTCCGTAGGATTTTTCCGTTACCCCAGTTCCTTCAAAAAGCTTGCAAATATATTGAAAATACATTTTTGTTAAATAAGAGAAGTTTGTTGCCTCACTCATTTACTTTCAGTGCAGTTATAATGTCCTGATTTTTTACTAACATGGTTTGCGTAAGGCTGTGCAATAGAAATTAAAGTCGAATGATCCTGATTCCTGAGTCAAGTGCAAGGTCCAAAGTCCAATGATCAAGTTTTTTAAAGCAAGTCCAAATGAGATCCTCAACCTAAAATTTGTAAGAAAACATGATTCACATGAAAATTCCATTCATAAAATTTTAAAATTACAGTTCAAACTGCGTCATTAAGCGCTTAAACATTTAATTTTCAATCTGATTCACGCCATTTATCATAATTATGAAAATAAACCTAAAACAAAAGAATGTCGTGACGTCACACGTCTAAAAGTGCCAAAGAACGTAAAAATCAGCAGAAATGAATGAACATTTTAATAAAATAATGTACGATAGCGGATGAATGACTATCACGGGTATGTATTAACGCTAAATATCATCCAACCTGGTCATTATGACGCCTATAATTGACCTCTAAACCATTAAGGCTGGCCACAAAATTGCGGTTTGTTTTCGATGCCAACTCACATAATTACGATATTAATGAAAAATAAGCTAAAAAACGGCAGCCTGGAGATTTATTTATTTATTGACCCGCAGCGAGATGTGACCCCTACTGTTGGCAACTCGATCGTGACTCATTTAGCTTCGTGGTGGGCCTGTGGGAAATATTTAGAAGAAAAGAATATATATGAAATATTTTTGGTTTGTTCTGGAATGTGTAGTAGTTTTGCAGCCTATTTTGGACTATTCCAATAAAATAAGATTCCTTCGCTTTTAATAAATATTTGTGGAAAAGTTTGTTATTTGTTTCAACTTGTAAATATTATACATTGCTTATTTATTGTCATAAGATATTTTAGATATCTTAAAACACTGCAAACCTTGTAGAAAAAAAGACGGTTTGTAAAAGTAATTAAAACATGCTGTTTAAATGTAATAAACGAATAAAAAAATCATCACGTTAAGAAAGTAAAATAAAATTTTAATTCGTAATTTTTTGATTTAAAAAATGAGTACCAAAAGTAGTGTCGATCGTTACCTAGCCGAGACAATGCCAATAAAAATTATGTTATCCGACCAATTACCGACCATTAAACAAAACTCTTTATTGCTTAATGTAATCCCGGCCGGCGATAAATTTAATACGAACCATGTTTTTATTTATGAACTCGAGGAAATATTATTGTAACTATCAAAAGTTTATTGAATATGAGAACGTATTTTATGAATTACTAGCTGACCCGCGCAACTTCGCTTGCGTCACCTAAGAGAATGGGTCAAAATTTTCCCCGTTTTTTTTAACATTTTTCGTTGCTACTCCGCTCCTAATGACCGTAGCGTGATGTTATATAGCCTATAGCCTTCCTCGATAAATGGGCTATCTAACACTGAAAGAATTCAATTCAAATCGGCCCATTAGTTCCTGAGATTAGCGCGTTCAAACAAACAAACAAACAAACAAACAAACAAACTCTTCAGCTTTATTATATTAGTATAGATTAATATACGAGTTTTATGTACTCGATGCATTATTTTAAGATTGTTTAATGGATACGATTCTCTTTCTTATTTTAGCGTGTAGCGTGCAGGAATACAGGAAAGCGATGACGTCATCGTGCAGTTGCTAAGTTATTGCACCAAAAGTGAAATAAGGGAATCATTTTTATTCATCATTTAGTTAACACGTTAAAAAGCATAAGAAAGGAAAAATACGCAGTTGAGCTCGCACTGGGAAAGCTGTGATTTTTAGGGAGCCACGAAATTATTCCTCAGACACAGATGAATTTAAATTTACCCTCAAAAACTTTTCCGTTCCGATTAAGAAATTAGATACCTTTGTGTAAGTTTATTTATAGAATAGTGTTTTCTTTGGTTTTCTAATATTGCATTGCCTTTTCTTCTGCAAACAGTTCCTCAGATCAGGTGAGATGTATCTTAGGTTTCGAAAAGCTAGGACTTTAAAGTTGAACCAAAATAAGGATACAGCTACAGACTTCAAAAGGCGAGATTATAAAGCTAGCAACTTCCCACAAAAAAGAAGATAACAGTTCATCTAATTTGCTTTTTCATCAGCCTGTATCAAAAGGGAAATCAAACGTCAAGTTCCATTATTAATGTTTGCTTAAACCGATGAGACTGTCGATATCTTATGAAGACGTAAAATACTTTTTGTTTTGTCAATCTGTCTGTTCCGTGGGTCCGGTTAATTAATTATGTTAAATACTATGATATTATGCATATCGTGTTTAACGCATCGCTTGATACGGAGTGAAGAGGTTTTGGAAGCCGCGTGATAGTCCATTGAAATGTTACAATTTGAGGGCCGAATATTGCATTTCTTAGAGGACGCAATTTTATTTTTGGAACATGTAGGGGGGGTCAATAGAAGCTTAACTTGAAGTTTGTGGGGTCGCCACTCTTGTCCCCCGGCCGCCATCTTGGAAAAGGGGGTAGAAACACTTTTTTCGCTATATCTCGGAAACTATGTGTCTTACAATGAAATTGTAAAAGCATAATTTGTAGCAAATTATTTTGCCTACAAATATGTCAAATAACTTTTTGTCCTAAATTAACAATTAAAGAAGTTATAAGCAAACTAGTGAAATTTTTTTTACAAAAATTTTCTTTCCAAATCCGGTCTATTTCGGAGCGCTGTTACTGAGTTTCTAATTAATGAAATGAAAAAAATATATAAGGCAAAATTTTCCTCGAAATATACTCTACAAGATTGGTCTGAGTTATTTTTTTTTAATTTATTCATATCAGCTTAGCCTTTTTTCCAAACTATGTTGGAGTCGGCTTCCAGTCTCACCAGATGCAGCTGAATACCAGTGTTTTACATGGAGCGACTGCCTATCTGACCTCCACAACCCAATACCTGGGTTATAACACGATACCCTTCGGTAAGACTGGTTGTCAGACTTTCAAGCTTCTGACTACTGTTAACGACTGTCAAATATCTTCGAAAATGACAGCCGGGACCCACAATTTAACGTGCCTTCCGAAACAGGGAGGAACTCGATATGTGTAAGATGGTCACCCATCCACAAAACAACCTCGGCAAGCGTGGCTTAACCTCAGAGATCCATCCGCGCGGCTGTCGCTAAAAAAAATTATAGAGCAATAAAGAAAATAATAATAAAAAAAATTGCACTTTTTTGCTTATAACTTCTTTAATTGTTAATTTAGGGCAAAAAGTTATTAAACATATTTGTAGGCAAAATAATTTGCTACATATTATGCTTTTACAATTTCATTGTTAGACGCATAGTTTCCGAGATATAGCGAAAAAAGTGTTTCTACCCCCTTTTCCAAGATGGCGGCCGGGGGACAAGAGTGGCGACCCCACAAACTTCAAGTTAAGCTTCTATTGACCCCCCCTATATGTTCCAAAAATAAAATTGCGTCCTCTAATAAATGTAAATCTCATGTAACATTTCAATGGACTATGAAGATAAGTTGAGATTATACTGATTGTGGTTTTGGGGGTAAGATGAATGGTAGATTGGAGTTTCTCTTAGCGAAGAACGCAGATTTTTTAAAAATATTTCTAGAAAATGCTAAAATAAAGAAAATGCTAGTAATTAAAGCAGGGCGTCTGACGGACAATAACCGTTCAACTGTTGTTTCTATTATTTTTTTTTGTTTTGTATAAACATTGTGACAATACAATTGATTTTAACGTATTAATACTTGCAAATACTAATATAGGAATCAAACTATTTTCCATTACGCGTGAAAATAAACGATCAAACATCCATGATATCAACAGCTTAGCCAAGTTTGCTGTAGTTTAGTTAAGAATTTGTTGGTTTCTTCTGAAATATCACTGGATGAACAAACAGTACACACAAGTTTTGATAACTCGATACTGTCATATTAAGCAATTACGATGACCTCAGGATACGGGACTTTTATTACCAATATATCTATCCATCACTACTTACCTGCCAATTATACGCAAAGTAATTTGTCATTCACAGCTGTTCATCTAGTTCTCATACAAAGTAAAGCAGGCTCGTCCATCACTCGGTCTCATTAAACCGAGCTGGCGTTAAATTATAGCCTTCTACCTACTGATATAAACTAATGTTTATCTCGATTGAAATCACCGTTGAAGTCTATAAATAAGTATTGGCAGCTTTGCTTTGGTATATTTTGCTCACTTTGAAGATATGTTTGACTTGGTAGTGGATTCTGGTATTAATTAGAAATCTAAAGAGTGACAGCTAAATCCTACTTATACTTATATTTAAACGCTGTAAGTTTGTAAGATAAAACATACAGCATGTCTTATTGCTACAAAACAAAAATATAATGAATAAATTTTGATAAAATGGCATATAGCTAGATTATAATCTTGATTTACAAGAACTTACCTGCCTGTATTTTTAAACCCAAGCAGTTAGACCGCTAAACCTAATTATATGAATTTATACTACAAAATATAGAACAGAGGAAAAAGATTTTAAACTTAAAGATAAACTTTTTTCAGTATATCAACGCACACTTCGCCTACTTTTTTATAAGTAAAAAAGTCAGACTTAAAAATTATACATAGGTAAGTACTTAAAATCATAACTAAATTCTACCTGCCTTTCCGCAATTGAAAGTGAACGTAAAACACAACCAAAAGAGACTGACTAAAAAACGACAATCCCTGCGGCTACTTACCCACCCAACTTTCAAATCATAATAGTGTCATTTCAAAGGCTTTAATGATTGCAAATAATGCACGCATAATTGAGCGCATTTACTTCTATACAGCTTCAAAGCAACTTGCTACTTAAGTGTCCTTTTACAAGGATTATATACAAAACTATTATTTAACAAGCATTTAGTAGAATTTTCACAATAACAGCGCAACTTGTCATTGCTGTTGCCTCACACATAGATTTCGGTAGTCCGTTTTTAAAGTCAGTGGCTCGTGAAATGACTGTTTTTGAAAATGTATTAGTTGGATTGTTTAATTTATATTTTTTGTGTAATTTCGTTTTTAGGTTTCTTAAGGTGTTACCTTACAATTTCTTTATTTACCAACTACTTCAACAAGGAAGTTCAATACCTAGATATGTTCTAAGGTGGAATTGTATGATCTTTTAAGTATAGAGAAGTTCTTAACTTGCAACCAAATGCATTGATTTCTGATCAAAATATTATGAAATATTAATTACATTCATTTATTCTCAGTTCATCAATTTTAATTTCTTTTCAATCATTCATAACTCAGAATACTTCAATAAAGCTACATAATTATATTCTCTGCAGTTCCATGTGAAATATTCCAACAAAAGTAATGTATCTTTCAAACCATCAACGAACAGTCAAGGATCTCTTGACTGTTTAAAAATCACAAGAGATTAGTATCATCCCTTACCAAAACGAATGCTACCAATTATACGTATAAGGGCTCAACTAAAAAATCTCTACTTACATACCTCAAGTATTACTTACCTGCGTTCTCAATGGCTTACTAAATCCCCGTACAATAGTATTAGGATCAATAAATGTACAAGTATTTTGTTTGCGACAAAATTTACAGTTACGAGGTTATTCGTGGGCAGTCGCGCGTGCCATCCCCTTGGACAATGGATATTGCGTTCTAATGTATTTCGTGAAGATAGACGTGTTATTCTAAAGATATTATTCAACGAAAGGTTTGTGCACTTCGAGAACGTTAAAGTTCTGAATTGTATTAACAATATGAAACGTTCTGCAATATAGGATAAAATGGGTCCATCGCCAGATTTCATTCGATCTACTAATAATACTAATAATAATAAATCATGACATACGTCAAAATTTTTTCTGCATATTTTAAATTACAATATTTTAAATTTTACATATATTATCTACATAATTCATCTATAAAAATGTATATCTATATTTCAATACGTGAAGCCAAAACCTTTGGACCCCAGTTTACAAAAAACATTGTTAAAAGTATGTTAGACGTTATGTCAATATAAGAAAAATGCCGTACAATCTAAGAGTGAGACCAAGTGCACATCCTCCACCTCCGGGCTCGTCGGATAGCTCCGCCTCGCAGCCATCGCAATCTGCAGCAACACCACTCGTTGAGGTTGTTGAGGCGTCGAGCTCGACTTCAAGCGACGAGTATTACTCGCCACCATCGTCGCCACCACCTGTACGACGGGGACGAGGCCGGCCGCCAGCATGCCTGGGATCCCGTGGCCCACCGGCTACGAACAGGATCCTCGCTACCGGCGGTAGTGTGCAGCGCATGAAATGGACATCAAAGTTAAATGAGAATGTCATGCGCGCATACTTTGCGGCTACAGAGGGAGGAGCCAACCTCACGGCGTACCGTAGTCGAATCCTATCTCTGTTTCAGGAGCTTGAACCAGCTGTCGACGTATCGGTTCAGCGGCTATCGGATCAAGTGCGTGCCATCCAGCGATGCCACCTGCTTGATGACGTGACACTTGAGAGACTACGTTCTGACTCATTGAGGAGCTGTGTTAACCCGACCTCATCGCAGACAGTCACGCCTACCGCGACTGCTCTGGCACCTACATTGGTCCCGGTGTATTCCGGCCCTTCTGATGAGGACGTAGGTGAAGCGGTATCCTCCATGAGTACCCAGTGTAATAGTCAATTGAGGAGTGCTCTGGAGGATGCGATTCTGGAGTATCGAAACACACCTCCACATAATAGACCGCGATTACCTCGTTTGCCCACCCATAGGAAAAACATCTCGCTAGTCATCGCCATGGATAAGCTGCTAGTCGACTATATCTGTACCTGTAACGATTTGATTGACGTGCATTCAATTCTGTACTGTGCGGCCAATGCAGTATGTCGCATCGCTGGTGTTAAATTCCAACAAGACACAGCGATGCGACCGAAGCCAGCCGTACCGGCTTGGCAGTGCAGGATTGAACGACGTATTGCTGATGCCAGGGTGATGATTGGCAAACTTATCTGCTTCAGGTCGGGCAATATGCGCCCGAGAGTTATGCGCTTTGTGCGTCGAGCATTCATGGGGACTGATATAAGTCCCCAAGACTACCATGCCCGGATCACAGAGCGCATCGACTTTCTGAAGCAGAAGGTTTACGCGTGGGCAAACCGCATTAAGAGGTACAAAAAGCGTGTAGCGAGATATACCCAGAATCGCATGTTCCAGAGTGATCAAAAGTGGATATACAGAGCCTGGGAGCGATCCGATCAAAGTGTGGGCGACATGGGCCTGCCGGATGCTGATTCTACGAATACGTTCTGGCGTAGTATTTGGTCGGTACCGGTTGACCACACTGAGGGTGTCTGGATGCGGGAGGTTGAGCGTGCATGTGAGCCCATAGAAAGAATGCCGGCTATAAATATTGAGACCGAAGATGTAGCCAACGCAGTCCGTTCGCTGGCCAATTGGAAATCTCCTGGACCGGACGGACTGCATAACTTTTGGTTAAAATGGCTGCGTAGTTCGCATGCACGCTTAGCTTCCCTATTCCAGTCATCTGTGGAGTCTGGATCGCTTCCATTTTTTTTAACTAACGGTATCACCCACTTGCTCTATAAGTCAGGTAATGCCACGGATCCCAAAAATTATCGGCCCATCACGTGTTTACCCACGTTATATAAATTACTCACATCTATTCTGAGAGGAAAACTAAATGAACATATAACTGGAAATAACATCATGGCTATCTCTCAGAATGGATGTAGGAATGGGGCCCGCGGCACTAAAGAGCTACTCCTCATTGATATGGCCATTTGCCAGCAGGTTCGCCGGAACCGTAGGAGTCTGTCTACATGCTGGATAGATTACAAGAAGGCCTATGACTCTGTGCCCCATTCATGGCTGCTGAGGGTGCTGGAGTTGTATAAAGTAGATGCAACTCTATGCGCCTTCTTGAGATCATGCATGGGCCAATGGACGACTGGCCTTCGCTATCCAGGGTGTGGGCGGGTTCTCGGTGACGGCGAGTTGTTAAGGATAGAGCGAGGCATCTTTCAGGGTGACAGTCTGAGTCCCTTGTGGTTTTGCCTGGCACTGAACCCTCTCAGTACTTTACTGAGGATTTCGGGCCAAGGTTATAGGTTGCGAAGAGATGGTCAAGTCATATCTCACCTGTTCTACATGGATGACCTCAAGTTGTTTGCTTCATCCGAACCGCATATGGTGGAATTGCTGAAGGTGACTGAAGTTTTCAGTAATTCCATCAGAATGGAGTTTGGTGTAGACAAGTGTGCGGTCATGCATGTAAAACAGGGGAGGGTGGTGACATCCGAGGGTTTACAACTCTCGGATCACACAACTCTCAGACCGCTCCTCGCCACCGACACCTACAAATACTTAGGTATGTCACAGGCGTTAGGCATCGATGAGGTGGGAATGAAACGATCGTTGCGGGAACGTTTCTTTGGCCGCCTGAGAAAAGTACTTAATAGTCTTTTGTCGGGTGGTAACAAGGTTCGTGCCTTTAACGGTTGGGTCATTCCACTTCTGATGTACTCCTTTGGCATACTCAAGTGGACTCAGACCGAGCTGGACGCCCTGGATAGGAGAGTCCGGTCACTGCTGACCTCATATCGGATGCATCACCCGCGATCATCGGTGATGAGACTGTACATTCCGCGGAAGTGTGGGGGTCGAGGTTTTTTGAATGCCAAAACCCTCCACAACCGCGAGGTGTGCAGTCTTCGAGATTATTTTCTCAGCACTGACGTGGGGTTGCACCGAGATGTGGTTGCAGTTGATAAAGGACTCACTCCTCTGTCCTTGGCTAACGAGAACTGGCGACGGCCTGTGGTGATGGACGTTGGGGACCGCGTCGATGTGTGGCGGAGCAAGGAGCTGCATGGCAGGTACTATCGGGCCCTTCACGGACCCGATGTCGACCTGCTGGCGTCGGTGACCTGGTTACGCTTCGGTGATCTCTTTGGAGAAACCGAGGGGTTTGTCTGCGCAATTGCTGACGAAGTTGTCAAGACGAACAACTACCGGAAATATATTATGAAGGACGGCACAATTGACGTGTGCCGGGCTTGTCATCAGCCTGGCGAGTCCCTCAGACATATAGTTTCCGGCTGTTCGCGTCTTGCCAATGGAGAGTACTTGCACAGACACAACCAAGTGGCCAGGATCATCCACCAGCAACTTGCTCTGAAGCATAATCTTGTGGTCACCGAGGTCCCTTACTACAGGTATGTTCCGGAGCCGGTTCTTGAAAATGGCTCAATCACCATGTACTGGGATCGGTCTATAATCACGGATCGCACTATAATTGCGAACAAACCCGATATAGTGGTTGTAGACCGATCAGAGCGTGTCGCAGTAATCGTCGACATCACTGTCCCGCATGACGAGAATCTCGTGAAGGCCGAAAAAGATAAAGAAGTTAAATATTTGGATCTGGCTCATGAGATTGTCGACATGTGGGATGTGGATTCCGCGATTATTGTCCCCATAGTCGTGTCAGTTAACGGACTTATAGCTAAGAGTCTCGACCAACATCTTCGGAGGCTTGCGTTGGGCAGCTGGGTCAAGGGCCTGATGCAGAAGGCGGTTCTTCTCGGCACGGCACGAATCGTTAGGAGGTTCCTCGCCCTGGAGTCCTAACCGCCGGTACTTTGGACCCTGTTCCCGATACCGGTGGCCACCTAATTTTTATATTTTTAAATATGTTTTTTTTTTTATATTTTTCTTACTATAATGAAAATATATATTTAAAAATGTAATAATTAAGAAGAATTATAAATAAAGAGACTAATAATACCTATACATTTCGATTGTCTTTAATAAGGCCTGAATTGCGTTTTAAATTTGACTGGCATTAGGAAGGCAACGTTATACTTTTTCGTTATAATATTTTCATTACTACAGTAAAAAAAAAACGAGAGCTAAGTGAAATGTGACTGTAGGCAGTATTCATAGGAACTACAAAAAACTTAATTTTTAGACTCACAACTGTACTGCCGGGCAAGAATCTCCTTCTGCATTAAGCGAGGCGTCAATCTTGAGGCCCAACACGCTGGTTAAGCGCGAAGGACTTTACATGCCTTCGAGAAATGCGTCAATTTTTTTGGACAGGCAAGTTTTCATTAGGATATTTCCTACACCGTTTTCAAAAAGTACATAAAATTACGGAAATTAACGCATATGTAGAACTTCGCCAAAGGCTTAAGACCGTTAGTAATTATATTATTATACTCGTAAATATCTTGCTTAAAGTCTAGCAATATTTTCGTAGTGCAATATACTTAATATTATTTAAAACCTGCTAAATAAACTAAGCTGAACGTAAACACAAAACTGATTAGTATTTCATACGATACGTAACGAGTATTAAGGGCAGGCCACAATTCTGATTATTTAATTAAGAGGCAGCATGCTTGATGTCCGTTGATAATCAGGAATGATGTCCGACTAGCCCCGGCCCGTTTTATTCATATTTAATCTCTTCATTTTAAAAGCTAGTTCGATATAATTGTTTGTAATTTATGTACATGTTAGAACTTAAATCATGGGTGAATTTCGAGTGTGACTGATTTTCACGGATGAGTATTTTGAGAGAATGAAAATAGGTGGTAGTTATTGAAGTTTAGACGAACTCGTGTGTGAAAAATTAGCTCATAGTAATTCACGGTGAAGGTGTTTTAAGGAGATATGTGTCGATGATGGACATCCACTTAAAATCAAGTCTCTGAAGATGCACATACGTCAAAAATATTAATAGAATATTATCATTATTTTGAAAAATGATTAAGAACCGGAGACGAACGAGACACATTTTAAAGTCTTTAAAATTTTTATCCAGATTTTATTGAATTGATAGCTAGAAAATAAATGCATTAAATAAATTCATGAAAATCTAGGGGAATACCTTTTTTGCGCTTTTCGGATTTGAACAAAACTACTCTACCAAGTTGATTTACGAAAGCCCAACAATTCACAAAAAAATAATCAAAAAAGCAATAAAAACATAATACCTAGCGTGCATTTTCATTTATATAAAAATTGTTCGACTGCCAATAAATTTCAATATACCAGTTTGGATGATTAAAACGATACTGATCAAGTGAAATCTTAACAAGCCTGGCTTAAGATCATCTCCATAAGTAATTATAAAATTCCTTACTGTATTAAAAAATTAAAACTAAAAGACATTGGAGAATTTTATAAATGTGGAATTCGCTTCGTTGGGCACGTTACGCTGTGGACCTTTGGGCTTAATACCAGCCAGTTATCATGAGATGAGAATATTAAACAATATGAAAATAAGCAGATGAATCCATTTAACTGGCAATAATACTAAACAGGAGGTCTTCGATTGTTGAATATAAACAAAGCAATAAGCAATTCCTATGTAACTTGAACTTGTACCGTTTACTGTTAAATGGTTTTGGCTGCCATTTGTCGTTTCCTCTGAGGCTATTTCAGCAAACATTCACATTGAAGATGGTATCATGTTATCTACCAAGCTCTTTCGTTTTCCATCGGTAAGCAATATGTATCAGGCGTTTCTACATTATTAAGCATTAAATACTCTTGCCTGCCTGCCTGCCTTTGTGGCGCAGACGATATTGATTCCGATTGCAGTTATAGCCTATTGGTCCCTTATAGGTCTTGTCTAATTTATATGACAATATTTCTTAAGAGTAGCTCGAGTTTGGTAACGTGTCCGGTAGAGGGCAATAGGTTCGCACTGCCAATGGCCGAACGTAGGTGTATTTTATGCAACTATGACTAAACTTTCCTTTCGGGTGACTTTATGTATATGTATACATATAATATCGTGCTATTAGAAACGGACATTAAGACGCGTATGTACAAAACACATATGATAACATTATACACCATTCTGTTTAAAATGCGCAACACTATCACTTACAAATCCGAACTTACCGTAGATAGTAAAAACGCTTACCATTTGAATAGTCGTTGGTTAAATTCGACGTTTTCGCGTTATGGTGGCATCTCTTCAATTATGTATCACCGCGTTAATGTATTATTTAACACTTAGCCGGGTTTCGACACATTTCTTGTTGGCAGTTGTTGGCTCCCCGTGGAGTGACTACGTTGTGGGTTGTGGTACAAGCTATAGGAGAACACAGAGTTATATAAGCCGCTGTAGCAGAAGAAGGGCGATATAAACAGCATTTTAGATGTACGTGTAGGGACAACAGGCACAGTAGAAAAAAATACAGTGGTTGAAACTAATTACAAACATTTAAGATCAACTGAAGAATGTATCATTATGCCGAAGAGTCTAATTAATAAACATTATTATGCACTTTATCGCCCTGATAGTTCAGCAGTAAAATTCAAGCAAGTAAGTACCTTCATACGTCTTTTTTGGATTTTTCCCGACTTGTGGCAGTGTCTGCTGCTGCTACGCGCTGTCTGCTTATTCTATACGAGACACCATTTTCAAGGCTAGGACAGAAGTATTTAGCAGAAAAAAATAGGAGCATTTTTATCCAAACTAAAAAATATTGAAAAAAAATTGTTAGTAAATGAGGTAGATTTGTTTGGTAATTATTATCGCTTAATTCTCTTGCCTTGTCCCACAGTCCCCGTGGCGTTGGTTATTTTTTCACGGTGACAACAAGATCGGATTGACACCAGACAGGTTGAGAACATTGATACTGCAACACTGTTTGTCAATCAACTCGAAGGATAACATACCGCTTTTTGTTCGGCTAAGTTAAGAAATTACGGTAACGCCCGCTTTGGGTGTTATTACCTATTTAGTCATAGTAACTGTCTAGTTTGATGTGGGTTATGAGTGGAATTAAGTGGCGAGAGTTGAGGTGGATGTGGGTGGCCGCAGGTCGCTAATGGTGATGATGAATAATATATCAATTACGACTAATTTTATTATAACGTTGTTGAGTATTAATGTTTTTATAAATATTGATTTTTATTGTTTAATAGAAATCGCAATTAGCATACAACCATGGCAAATGAGTGCCATTTGCCATGGTTCTATGCCGTGCCGTGTTATATGCCACGTTATATACCATAGCAAAAAGTAGTTTCGGCTTGGTTGTAGGACCGTGCAACGTAAATCTTACTGCTGAAGCTGCCATTTCTCTGTGCGAGCTCAGATTTAAATATAGGAAAGGGAAAATAGAAAAGAAAAGTCTGCAAAACTGACTTACTTAGGCTTACCACTATAGTGCGACAACTTAGTAGAGAGTCTTGTATGCAAGGTTATCGGCTCGCAAAGATATAAAAAAAATGAATACAAGGTATAAGTGACCCATAATCTGATACAGCTATTTTAATTTGGAACTACACAGATTGACTTATTGTAATTACTAAATTGTCGGAATATATCGACCCTAGTAAACCACAATAATAATATTTTAAATCCAACAAATTAAAACTTCATTAGCAAGAAGCAAATACACTATATAAATAATAATCAAGTTAAGTCTATTAAGCGTTAATCAGAATTCTCGATCACCAAAGAGTTATTGACAACCGAGCAACATCCTTTAAGTAATGAGACGTTTTGCACATGTGCCTGTTGAAACTATTAATTATGCGTCTAGTAAGCCCTTAATTAACTCCTCTCCCATACTATGATCTGTATTTTTAAAGTAATTAACACGGCTTAAAAGATAGAGCGCGGTTTTAATTTATTTTATATTATAAATGTCTTATTTGTTAAAATGCTTTTTTTATTGAAGGGAGTGTGATATCTAACTGCACGTTTGGCGCAGTGGTTTAAGCGGTCACCTCGCCGCAACAACCGTAGTGCCGCGTGTGGTGGGTTCGAATCCTACCCGGGACAAATCTTTTTGTGATGAACACGAGTATTTGTTCTGAGCCTGGTTGTCAATTTATCTATATAAGTATGTATTTAGAAATATATAAGTATGTTTATCAGTTATTTGGTTACCATAGTACAAGCTCTGCTTAGTTTGGAACCAAATGACCGTGTGTGAGTTGTCCAACAATATTTATTTATATTTATTTATTTTATTTATCTGCAGCGCGATTCTCTATAGTCGGTACTGTCGAGAATTTGATATTTACATAAATAGTACCTATGGTGCTGATTAAGTTTCCATACAAAATGTGTCGGTAGCATTGCTTGAATAAGAAAAGTGTTTTTCTACAAAATAAATAGTAAATGGGTATTATACGCTATATTATTAAGGTTTACAGTACACAGTATATATTAATCGCGTATAAGAAATTCACAATGTGAGAATTCATAATTCAGAATTCATAATGTGTACAAGTCGCGATAGTTAATTATATTATTTATTGAACAATTTATTTTAAAATATGCAGTCAACCCCCTGTTATTGAGGATAAGGTTATTTGATTGAATACTAGTTTACATTATTTTATGTTTGTTCCTCGTTATTGTAAAAGTTAAGACTTTCTACTTGTGTTCGACAGATGGCGCTGATTGAATTTCTTAAAAAGCGATATTGCAGTTTGTCTCAAAAAAAGTTTTGACACTTTTAAATATGTCATCAAGTTAAATCTCTCAAGAAATATTTAAAATTAATCTGACCTTTTAATAAAAATACCATTTAGACCGGTTACGAAAGTCAATTAAAATTATATCATTAATCCATGTCATTGGTATGGTAGTGTTTGTTTTGGCAGTCGCCGAATTAAAATATAATATAATATAGTGCAACACGTAACTTGATTCGATGACAGAAACTTGTGGCAACTGCATATTTTGGGCCATTGGAGTTGGAGAACGGTAGAAGGTGGCACCTCATGATATTTGCGGAACATGAATGACTGTGAGCGAAACGAAACAGTTAAACAATTGAAAAATAACTACATTATTATATGCATCACCCTAAGGTAGACTGGCGGAAAACGCCTTTGGCAATAAGTCCGCCTTTATATAACTTTGTATAAGAAGTTTAAATAAATAAATATATGATAAGATATTCATATTCGTTTCCTACTGTTTAATTTTTGCATTGGATTATTTAAAACTTTACACAAAATTAACTAGCCTGTACCACCGTGTTTGTTTAGTTGTCTATTGTAAAGTGAGCAAGGCGTAGATTTTATTCGTATGTCTGTACATTTGGTAAAAAAATACCGGTAGCTAGTTAATAATTACCATTATTGAAGCATGGTAATTATTACACGCAAAATGCGTAACCTAAAGCGTTATTATAATAAAATAGAGTGTTTATTGTTTCATGCAATGCGCTTCAAATACAATAGTATTATACAGATTACTTTTATAACTAAGTTGATTTGTATACCGTTAGAAAAAACAGATTACTTCAATAATCTGAGAACAATGTTTGCTCTTACGGTGGTTGAGATAATGTTGCGTTAATCTTTCACTTTCTAAGTATTTTACTGTATTCAAGTGCTAAAACTTATCTTAAATGCAACTGTATTTTTTAGTGAAGTTTTAATCGGTTTAAAGTCGTTCACTATATTTAATAACTTATTAAAACATTCTTTTCATAAACTATACTTTGATTTAGTTTTAAACTTTAATTAATTTAACGATCAGAATTCAGCAAATCTAGTGGCAATTTTGGAGAACGAAAGACGCTTGCTTCTTTATATTATTATCTGAATCACCGACACCTCAGCTCAAGTGTCTTGTATGTATTTGGCACGTCTGGTCAGCTTTTCGCTTAATTTTACCGCACTAAGTCGTAGCTTCAATAGTAAACGATAGAAAGTAGAAATTTTATTATTTAATCAAACTTTCGAGCACTTGTCTTTACGTTTATATGCCTGCATCAAAATTCAATTTTAAATCTGAACACTACAATCAGTCCAAGCTCAATAAAAATTTTCGAAACAAATATTTAGCTGGAATCGCAAGTAATTTCACTTCTCAATCACTAGTTATCATTCGATCTGTGAATGTACTGAATTTTTCATCGTCTCAACAAACATGCCGTTCGTTACGAACGCAGCCTTATTTTTGACACACCGATTATAATGATAAACTTCTTGAAATGTTGCATTCGCTCTGATTATTTCATTGCCTTTTTATTTTTGAGTTATATTTATAAATATCGTTTGCGTTCAATAAAAATCATTTTATATTAACTAATATACATTAAACTATGTATAGTAGTCACACCTTTAGATTCAGTGCTTTACCTATAATTGACCTGACTAATTTGACCAATTGCTTACAGGAACAATCAACACGAAGAAAATATATTTCTGAAATTTTAAGTCGTTATAAATTCAGTCATTAATCGTCAAGCTCTTGGGTGCCGCAATTTTTAGCACTCTGTTTAAATATTCAGTAATTACAATAAAAAAATATTAATTTAGATTATGATTAGGTACAATAATATACGAAAATGAATCTTAGCAAGGATCAAGCAAGTCGCAAGAATGTGGAATGAGTCATTCCTCCATTCAAAAAGTCGTCAAAATCTAAAAGCCTTTACCAAAACCGCCTAATTAAATAATTAGTAAACTGAATAGAGTTCCGAAACCTCAATAATAAATATTATTACGTTCTATTCTTTTAAATTGTGCAATTGTATGGCGCCGTGTTCGGTCAGTATTGTTCTAAGTGTTCTCATTGACTGGTGCCATTATAGCCGGTAAATTAGGAGCTGTATAGTTTCATTCATTGGTTTGGGAAGTGTTTACAGTTATAGATTATGATAAGATATGATTGAGTTGGATTGTTGAAAGTTTGTGCAATTTTAAGCGTGTATAGAAACTCTCTATTGCAAAGGCGGTAGACATGGAAAGTGAGAAGTACTGTTATTATAAAAATATGTACCTATAATATTTAAAAAAGTGTTCATAACTCACAGTACCGGTACAATTAATTTTGTATCATAGTTACAGATTTCTATTTACGATCCTCCATTTAGAGTATTTTGAAATATTGTCGTGCAATATTTTCATTAAGTAGGTAAAACATATTTTAATATAGTATCTAGTAATAGGAATTAGAGTAGGTACTCTTCTTCCTTTAGAATACCTACTTGCAATATCAATACATTACAGAAAACCATCCATATCTATAATACTAACTTCCTATGTTACAGACACTCAACTAACCAACATTCCAAAGGCTCATAAATTACAAAAATCTATAGCCAAGAACTTACCATTCAAAACTACAAAAAGTTTTCAAAAACGCAAATCTTAGATATCTTATTATACGACTAGACCGCCACCGTGAAAGCGCGAAATCGCTGAACAACTGTTTGTGAAAAAAATAAATTCATTTATTTACATGTCAAGACAAGAATGCACAACACAAAAATAAATATGTAACGGCCATGGATACGCCTTAGAACACTTTATAGAGCCTTTGGTAATGGCGCTAGCTCGCACAAAGGCAACAAAGGGGAAAAAATAAGAAAAAAATTGTTGGAACATGATGTCGCAAGTTAGGAGAGGTAGCGAGCGAGGAAAGAGTGTCGCCATGTTATTTAAAGACACGAGAATATTAAAGTAATGTTTAGACTTATAACATCCATACTAATATTATAAATGCGAAAGTAACTCTGTCTGTCTGTCTGTCTGTCTGTCTGCTACTCAATCACGCCTAAACTACTGAACTAATTTGCATGAAATTTGGTATGGAGATATTTTGATACCCGAGAAAGGACATAGGCTACTTTTTACCCCGGGAAAATCACGCATTTCCCGGGAAAATTCAGGTGGCGAACGAAGTCGCGAATATTCAATATTATAATGACACTGAATTAACAAAATTCCGTTGTCATGGTAACCGTTTTAATGGCGAATATGCCTTAGCGCGATTTCGTTATATTAAGAGATATAAATAATTTTGAGAATATTTTTCGTGAAAAAAAAAGCATATATATTTTATATCATCACGCTACGACCAATAGGAGTAGAGTAACAGTAAAAAGAGTTACAAAAACGTGGAAAATTCTGACCCATTCTCTCTTATGTGACGCAAACGAAGTTGCGCGGGTCAGCTAGTTTCTTATATGCGTGTACATTTTAGCAGAAAAAAACAGTTGCTTGGTTTATTAAAGTAAAACTTAGCAATACACATTCACTTGAAGTAGATTAATGAGCGTTTGGTGTGTATTCACATTTCATTCATTGATTATTCTATCTCCTTGAGCTTGTAAATTAAACCACATCCAAAAAAGATGTCGGATCTTTTATGAAAGTTTTGGATGCGCCGGGTGCGATGTTTTTTTTTTATTCACGTGGGAGGTGAGACGTAATTGCCGAAATTCCTAATTTTTGACAATCAATGGACAGGATATTGCTATTATGATGTACCAAAACGGCCGCCATCTTACTTTTAGAGATGTTTTATGAAACATTCTTCGGGATAATGTCCATGTTTTTGATTTGATTACGGACCACCACCAATAATATTTTTAGAATATCTTTACGACTATTTTATTGCTGAAATTGTGTGCGGCCAATCAGGATCGAAATGAAATTATTGAGTACAATGATTTCTATTAGTTATTAAAGACATTCATATTATTGCAGGACTAGAATCCCATCCAACTTAATGTTTATTTCCCTATATTACATTTTTCTTCCTAATTTTATCTTGGACCTCACATCAAATTTAGCGTTGGTATAGACATTCAAAACGATGTACTTATTATATGAACTTTCATGAGCGTAAACTTAATCCTGTTAAAGTATAATCTCAGAGCAACAGACATAGTTTTTTAAGATCTTAAGAAGATAATTCTATGCTACAAAATTAATAGTCATAATTACGAAAAACAAAACCTAATTAATAAAAAAATACACAATTTTCAATTAGGACTCCCATCATATTTAAACCATATATTACCCATTACAAACCTACAAAAGAGAAAGATACAAACACTATTGCCTACATTTTCTAACAACAATTTCTGCAACATTGTCTTGCCTTACATTTCACATGTTCAAACACAGGTCATTAGACAGACACCTCAACTTTATACTCTCACAACTCCTTACTACCTTAAACAATGTTTCAAAGCAACGTAATTTACAATCATCTTAGCTTTCAAACAATAAAAACCATGTTTATATAGTATAATTCTGTTTAATTGTTCATTCATTCTCACTATGAATACAACCTGGACCCACACGTTGATAATGAACTCTCGCAACGGTGATGTTTCAATAAATTTATTTCACATCTATCCTCTCTTTCTATCTCAGTGAATTAGATAGAGAGGTGCATAGATTCCTTGAGAATAGTTTCCCGGGTCCCTCACACCCTGCGCTGGCCCATTCGTGACGCTCGTCTGAATTTCATCTTAGAAATTGTTTAGTTTTGTTGTTGTATGTTTTGTCGAGAAAAGTATCGATAGAATGTAAGTTCGGGTTGAGAAAAGAAGGTGTTATGAAAATGAAAGAAATTATAGATTTTCAAGATGTTTTTACAGGATCTCGAAATCTACGTGTTTAAACGTCTTGAAAACTATTAATGAAAATGAAAATTTTAGTTATTTTAAACTGTAAACTAAATATTGTAATAAAATAACATAGGTACATTTAAGATATGTCTATTCACATAATGTTTGTCACGCTTTGAAGTAAAAGCCGACTGAATAGTAGACAAAACTACAGTAACATTTCAATCATTAAAGTAAAAAACGTGTCCAACCTATCGACATTTACGTGTGGTCCCATCCCTCGAGCCACGCCCCGAAGCATCAATATTCTCGTCCCACAAAACAATCTAAAATACAATAATTTACGTCCAAAAAGTGGCGAGTTTGTCGCCTAATTTGTTAAAATTGTTCCAGAGTCTACAATTTTTTCCCTTTCTGCCCGATTTTTGCTAAAATGAGTAGGCGATTATATTTCTTTGTGTGTGTTCCAAGATTAATTGTTCAAATCATTATTATAAAGGTTTTTTTTTATGTCGACGGGATGTCTTTATTAATATTGGTATTCCTTTACCTACGGTGTGTGGGAGGCATTCCTGTGTTACAGTTTCTTTCATAATTTCTTTTGATGGATTACTGAATTAATTGGTTTCGAATTGATGACAAGGTACTTATTGTTGATTTTGTAGGAATGTGCGATGTTTTTACACTAAAGTACAATTAATAGATAATATATAAAGTTATTTAGTCGACAAACCACGACAAAGCTTTCAAGCGGCAAGCTCACTGTTGCAAGGAATACCTGAATTTATTGTTTGGTTTCTGAGATGTTCGAACGTTGCAGATACTAATATAAAGCCAAGTTTCTGTTAATAGTATGTAAGTAAATAATATTACCGAAAGACAAAATAATTTATCACATCCATAACTCATATCTACCCTTTAAGAAATACCAAATGGTAACTTCTACGAAAAGATTAGTTAAAACTACACCTTTTTAACAAGGTCTTTACACAAGTGCTAGGTACCTATTATTCTAAAAAAGGTATTCCCAACTCTTTACTATTCTTTCAATATTGCACTATGCGTTTAAAAGAATTCGCCATTCTAAAACAAAGCGGCAATGAAAGGAAACTGCGCGGGAGTCGGTTTCGCAACAAAAGGGGATAATCCTTTGTTTTGGTAAAATATTAGCGATATTTTGTTCTAATTAACAATGGGTAATCCTTCTTAGAAACCATATGTTAGAGTAAGACGAATAATCTTTATTGTACGTCTTTATTTCGGACCGAACGAGTGGTAACTCGAATTTAGTGAGACAATGAAGGGTAAAGGTGTAAAACTTTATAGTTTTTGGACAGTTGGGGTTGTAAAAGGTAACTGTCGTTAGGGTTTAACCATGAGGTAAATGCAAGTGGTTTTCTGGTAACTACCTAATTTATTAACAGGTATTTGTATAGAAGCGAGGACTATGTTGAAGAATGTTCTGGCAAGGTCTGGATGCAAGATGAATCTCATCTCATCTAAAAAACAAAGTAGATGGAATTGTCCACCAGCTACTTATTTATTATCAAAGTTCTACAAAAAGTCGTAAGTCGATAAAAAATAATTAATTCAGACTAAAACATGTGTCATTTATTTTGCAAATTTCTCTATGATATATAAATACTTGAAGTTTATCTACAGTACCTGTGTATTTATTATTATAATGAATTAAGATATTTCACAAGATGGACCGACGACCTGGTAAGGGTTGCCGGAGTCCGATGGATGAGGGCGGCCCAGGACCGGTCCTATTGGCGCTCGATGGGGGAGGCCTTTGTCCAGCAGTGGACGATTACCGGCTGAGATGATGAAGATGATGAAGATATTTCAAAAATAAAATTGGAGTTCAATTTGTACTCATATTATTTTTCTACTCATTAGGTATGTATACATGTCTACTATCACGTTTTCGCAGTCGGCTAAACCAAGCGGTACGTTTAAAGAGATTAACTTACGTTTCATTGTTCACATTGCAGAACAAAGGCGCCGATATCTTTCACAATATCACCTTATCTGTTACTGATAAGATTCTTTGAAGGTATCGTTCAAGGTGCACATTGTAGGTGCAATCTTAGGTACAAAGTTAGGAGTGCTACCTACAGTGTTTGTGAGAATTGCTTGTTTGTTTGCGTGAAGGACAGTTAGGTTTGTAGATAATAGTGAAGCTAGTGTTTTTGTAGTTTGGAAGATACAATTTTGAAATTGGGAGAGATATATTTGTAACGGAAATGAAATCGTTTTTATGTATTTCTGATGATGTTAAGAAAGTAAATGGGTATCTGTATTATTAGAAACTTTGTGGTTAGTTAATTTACTTCGAGGAAAAGCATTACAAAAATGGAGTATCTGCTGTAGTTACCGTATTATCCAACAACTTTAAAGTTCACAAATACGCTTTATGAATACCAAACGCGTGAGTAATTCAGAAATATTACTTAAAATTAACATAGGAATGAGACCTACCTATACCACCTGTGGGTATACCTCTGAACAATCCTTCATGAAACCGCAAACATGACTTTATATCACTTAATTGCTTCGCCAATAAACCATTCCTTTATTATATGTAGTTGTGACATCTCACAATAACATATTAACATTTAAGGACCTATTAAACTGACCTAAACATCCAACAGATAAAGCCATTTCAACGCTATATCCTATAAAACTATAATTTAATACGACTAACGGGTTCCTAATAAAAGATTAAAACGTCATTTGGTTCCATTAAAAACATATTCTATATATCTTAAGGATCGTAAAAGTGTTATATTCTAGAAGTATTTATTGGTAGAAAACGTTTACAAATAAGTTGAACATCAATAAAAACGGTGGACTAGTTTACGATTTGACGAATATCTACCAAATATTTTGGTTGGTAACATTTACGACGAGATAACCAAGCGCCCCTGGTAGGCTCGTGTAATAAAATTAAATTGAAACCCGAGAGACTTGTTGCTTCCCGATAACTTTGTCGGACCGTTTATAGCTAGTTTCCTTCAATATTTTAAAGCGGTTGCACTGAAAAAATGTTTGGACAAGATCTGCGGTAATTATATTGTAAAATGACTACCTCAATGACGCCTCAGAAGTGTCAATTTCGATTGTACAGTTACAGACAACTTTCTTGCTTAGGACATATTCAACTTATGAGTGTATGTGCCTTGCTTGAGATTCAAGACGAATGGCAAATTGTTTTTAAAGATGTGACTCGTGTCGTAGTAGGTAGGTGGGAAAGATCAAAGGTGCAAAAGAAAAAGGAGATCTCTAGAAAGCAAAGATAGACAAAATAAATATTTAACTGACTAATAACAGCTGATACGTTGCTATGTAATTAAACGAAAAAGTAATTCAAACCCATATCACTTACTTCAAAAATCTTTACTCTCGACAGTACCATTACATCACTCCAGAATAAAAACGACACAAAATATAACCAGTACCAAGTCGCTTAAGCCTTTATAGTACAAAAGCTAAATGAAATACCGACTCATTATTGGAAGGCGCCCGCTCTCACACATCCATATTTCGGGATACATTCTCAATGGCATTCAGGCCGTTGTTTTTTTTCGACTCCCGAAGATTCACACGGTCAAATAAGACGTTGTCGTTGTAATATTAGTTAAATATGTAATCGGTCAGCTATTAGTCTATATTGGCGGCCCGATTGATGGTTTCAATCGCTATATTATGGAGCAGTCCTTTTTTTGTGGCGCCAAATTGTACGAGAGGCTTTCGGAGTGTGAAATTAATTTTTCATATTCTTTTGACTGTGATTTTTGAGTTGAGGTGGTATTTTGGTCGCAGTTTTGGTTATGATTTAATGTATTTTTCTTGTGACATCAAATTTATTCGTATACGTAAATGCTAGAAAATAAAATTAAGGACTTTTATGGCTTTAAACTACATCTAGCTTAGCTAAGACTGTCTCTTGTACTAATAGTAGAGTTGGGCAACTTAGTTTCTCCCATTAAATTAATAGCAAAATATTGTACGAGAAACTTTATGTGTAGGTACTCGTTTCTAACATTAGGTTCTTGGGTAAAAGGAGACACTTGTTTACCGCTTTCTACGGTTAATGTTATTAATAGGCAAATTTTAATTGGAAGGACTAATTTCTAATACCACTCTTATACTTTTGAGCTAAGCAATAGAATGCTTCGGACCATTGGTAAAGATATGAGAAAATCTTTAAACAGATATAAGACAGACAAGAATACTAATATAGAAATAAATGTAAAGGTAGCCGGTGAGTAAGATATAGCAGGTTCGAGGTCAACAGTATCGATGACATTTTCATTACAATACATATTTTAACCAACCAAATTCGCATTGGAAATAATCCGGTCTTCCAAACAAAAATATATTTAAATATCGAAGGTCTTGATTAAATATTTTTCTTTTTTTAAAAGCACTGACCACACGCACAATTAATGCCTACCTAATTTCGGTTTCGGTTGCCGATAAAATCGTAATTTATGCTAATATCTGTATTGAAGTTTACGGTTCGCGTGGTTAATGAATTTCGGTAATCGGAAATACCGCAAATGGCGGTTTACTGGGTGGTAAAGCTAAAATGTTTCTAATATGTGTTATTTGTTAGTTCCGCAACTCATTTGGTTGGTTTATGTCCCTATTTCGTATTAATGTATGCGAAATGCTCGTTTTCCGTTTACATAGCGCCGTGTGGTCTATGCGTAGGCTATATGAAAATGTCGTAACATAATGTAAGTTATTTAGGTAAATTAGCAACTTATAAAACGGGCCTTGTGTGAAACATAAGCGTTTTGCTTTGTTAGATAATTTAGATGTGAATTACTAGTACCGAGGTTTAATAAAAAGTATTCAAATTATATTAAGAAGAGGACTTTCGTTTCTAAGCTTAGAGACATTTATCACGATTTTATCACATTAGAAACAAAGTAAAATTAAAATACTGCAACTCTGCGTATTTAATAACTAAGAAATCTTTTTCAAATATCAATAAAAGTCATCAATTTTATTATCATAGCTGTAACCTTTTGATCCCGGCGCCAAACCTCAAGCGACATTGTCACATTCAAATGGTCTATTTTATGGTCAAATTTGCAATATTCATGTTATTATAATGTTCTATTAATATGGAACTAATGATGGTCATATTATGGCCCCGTCAGCGGGTATATAAAAGTGATATTTATGATATAACGTGAAGAGAAGTTGAGGGCCGACTTTGATACGGCCATTGGAATGGCACGGGCTTTATATATTTACTGTATTAAATATGTAAACGGAAATGCCCGGAGAAGATGTCCTAGAAAGACATACATAAATACATAACAGCAGTGATGTTATATTGTTTTTCTGTATATGGAGGGGTGTATAGCCAGATGTATGAGGTTAGATAAAGCGAAAGAGATTTGGAGGAGTTTGCAAGAAGTATTTTGGTACACTATGCTATTACGTAAAAGCTGCCTGAAGTTATCAAACGTCTGATGTAAAAGGGAAACATTTAAGTCTTATTACAAATATCTACCTGTAAACATATCTGCTTATAATTTGCTGAACTGCACATAGTACCGCGTCTTCGCTTGACTAAGAAATATGCAAGATTTTTCCTAAAGATATATTGCGCTTAACTAAACATCGTAGTCGCCTCGTCCCCGTCACAGTAAAGCATAAATAATCCTAAAAGTGTGGGATATAATTTACCGCCGGGCGCAGGCGGCGCGAACTCTGACGCATCTTAATTATGTAAAGTTCTGTTGTAACCTGGCCGACTGACCACCTGATAGATGTATGAATCTATTAGAGTATTCCCCGTATTGAGGTCATAATCAAAAGTTTTTAGTTTTGATTAATCGTCTTGAGGATTTGTGGTTTGAAATTTTGTAGTTTTGTTTGTATCCTAGACTGTTTAGATTTGTGTAGATGATTAATATACTTTTTGGTGGAAGATCCCAAGTAATTAACCATTTTATAAATACTGTTTTGTCTAATGAAAGGCGGTCACAACCGTAAACCGTTCAGGTTTCAATGCGTCACAATCCATGTTTATATTTTCCGATGACTCAAAAGTGCCTGAAGATGTTTTCTCCCTCCGAATGTATGTCAGCTTCTACATAAATCAGTAAATAGTGGATCTTACCGATCTTAGTGGATCCACTCTCAGTCGCAGCAAATTCTATTTAACGGAGAAAGCTAGTGATATTTACCGCGTTAGAAATAACTTTGTATGGCACTGACATAGCGATACATAGAAATAGACAGCTACAGAGCTGTCTCTAAGGGCTATAAATACAAGAAACACTATAGATCTATCTATGTATTAATACGCCTACAATGTATTGGACGTTGCAGGCCGCAAAACAGCGTGTTTAAGTGAGTGTGTTGTGTGGTCCGCCGCGGGCGCAGCGCTTGACGGATCAATTGCTTTATTGTTGCCACCCCGTGGCTTTGTGGTGGATACCTCGATAGTGATGGGAAATTAGTTATGTTTTATCAAGTATTAATGATGCTGGGTTTTCGGACTTCAGAGTAATTGTTTTGATAACTTCTGGGTAAATTAAATGGCATAGTTTGCATTTGTCGTTTTGTTTTTCATTGATTGATGTAGAGTTCTAGATTTGACTTGGTAACCATAGTTGGGTACAGCTATCTTTCTGTAGCTATCAACGTTTACAGACGTTTCTCCCAAAATAACATAACATAGAAGACGCTAGAAGATTAGGGAAACCATGTTATAATTACAGGTTCTAAGGGATTTTGCTGCGTGGCGGACACGAGACCAGAAATCCAAGAAAATCCTTGATTTTCCACATTTTTTCCTTTCGCTGTTAAAATGTAAACTTTTGATTAAATGAACTTAAAAAGCTTTTACAAACCATTCTGTGATATGCCCTAAATTTAAATCCTACAGTACATCACTACATCGATGATAGCCTCACCTCAACGTGCCCTCCCGCGCCGCTCAGAGATTCCGCACCGCCTCCGGTGGCGACGCGCGGAATTTTTTACGTTCCGCGTCTACGGAATATCTGTACAACTAGTTATGACACATTGTTGCTCTTGAAGGTTTGTTTAGAAAAGCATTGTTGAAAAATTCTGTGCAGTTTTCAGAACAAATTTAGTACCCGAGACTGATTGAAGTATGGTTAGAGGCTTCGCTTCTTGAAGTTATGACAGCAGGTGTTCAGTCAAAGGCTTTAGGTTGGCTTGAGCATTGTGTACTAGGCTGACAATCAACTTAACGAAAGAAAATCAGGCACACTTCATTATAGGAAGAAAGCGAGCGTTTTTCAGGCTATGATTAAAAAATTGAATGTGGATTATAAAAAGTTACGTAATTTTTGTTTTTTAGCTTGCTTTCTAGTGGCGATTTGATCTAGCACATGAGTGTATGTATGTATTTTAATAAAATGTAAAATAAAATAAAATACATAGTAAGTACCTAACATTGAAATGAAATATCTCTACTTTAAGCTACACGATTAATAAGTTTTATATATTTTTTTATGCAATCAAATAATAAAAATAAACTTTATATTATGAGAGAACATGATAAATTACATGTTAGGGGATCATTAAACAAACCAAATTATTATTTCATACACCTACCTGTTGAAAAATTCGAAATATGTATTTAATAGCAGCCGTCCTGGTTGTGCCTCGGGGATACAAATCTTATACAGACACTCTTGCGCCAGTAAAATGCTGCTAGCGACTATAATTATACTATTATAATTTCTTAATTGTACATTTTCGTGAATTAAGCTCAAAGCCATGCGCTAAGTCAGTGGAAGGTGTGCATTATTTTCAAATGATTGGCTTCCTTTCAAAAGATTTGGATTACTCTATCTAAAGCTTATAAAATGCGGCAAAATAATAAATAAATTTCTAGGTTTAAAGAAAGCACCTTTGAAATTAGCCTGGATTTGCAGAAAATTTTCACAGTCATCGCAGTCAGATGCACAACATCAATATTTTCTCAGGTTAAACAGTGGTTATAATAGTTCATCTTCAAATATAAACAGCAGCATTTTACCGCTGTACTCGTCCGAACTTGTCCAAGGTCATGACCTTGACAATTGCTAGATGATGCCAAAGCAATTATAAAAGAACTAGTTCGTTTAGTTTTTGCATTGCGTGTTTTAACGAAAGCGAAACGTATGCCTTCAGGCCTGTGTAATAACACTTTAATGTCAAATGAGGTCTGTAGGCGTTATGTAATCATAGAGTTTTGTTTTAAGTATAATATTATGTTGTTTTAATTCAGTTTGATTAATTTGATTATTAATTTGGTCGTAAAATTACATTATTTTGTGGCTCTATAAATATAGTCTTCGGGAACAATAAACATTGTGTATTTATTGTTCATTAATTGCGTGAAATGTTAAACAAGTCATTCGAATTCATAAGTAATTAATAAAGACGTAAATTCTTCTTTTGTTCTATTTTCCCGATAAATAGATTCGAAAAGGTAACTCAGAGCATTAAAAAATATAACGGATAAGATTATTGGGAATCTTTTAAATATAACTGGGGATCTACTAAAAGCCACTACCCTTAACGGGAAATACGTATTTTGGCCATTTCAATATAGTTCGCACCTCCTAGAACTTTACATCGAAGAAATTATGAAGGGAAAGCATTCACCCATAAATAGTATGGGGAAAATCCAAGAGTCTGCAGTAGCATAGAAAAAGAAACAGAAAAGCGTTTAATTTGGCAAGAAATTCCTTGAGCCGTGTGTGGCAACAGGAAGCGTCGGCAAAGGTGCCGCACGCACGCATGCATGCATACGTCATAATTTAGACAGTTTCGAGCTTTTGTTCTATTGAAAGCGAACAGCGGCGATTTTATAAGCGATTAATTACGACGTAAATGGTTACGAACCTATATTTATAAGTTTATTCAAGATATTATTTCCAAATCTTTACTTATGAACTTTCCATCTTTATCTTTTAAATATAGGCATACACATTTTACAGAGTAAAAGTGGACATTACAAGTGATACACAAGGAAACTTAGGTCTTTGAACGACATTTTTATTTTGGGACTTGACTTTGAGGAAGAAATGTTTCAGGCATATTAACGATCAAACTAATCATCGGCTATCCGCCTCTCCGCTAGCAATGAGACATATTCCCACCACAACAAAATAAAGACCTCGTCTCACTCCCAACTAAATTACTGACACCTTCATTTTTACCCTTTTCTTTTTGTTACATTAATTTGCATTTGTTGCCGAGTGGTTGATTCATACTGTTTTAATATTCATAGTCTAGTATGTAAATATTAATACATCGTGTTATGATATCTTGTTACTAGTGCAAAGATATAATGACTGTCTATTTTAATTATGAACGTATCAGATGTCACGCCAGGTGTTCTCTTTGACGAGTTTGAGATAGTTTTGTGAATGTGTCACTTCTGTTTTTGGTGTAAAAGTAGTTTTTTTAACTGTTATTTTTTATTAATTGTTTTATTTGTTTTTAATACAGCTGCTAATTTGACGATATCGGATTTCAGTACCATGCTGGGTTTCGACTTTAGTCGTGAGAATTTTTTAGTTGAATTAATGTGTGACGCAAGTATATAATGATATAATATTATTTATTGTAATAGCCCAATTAAAACTTAAATGAATTGTTACTATACTTAAATAATTAATTCATATTAACGATACAGGCTGCACCAAGTGGGGTCATCGAAAGTAAAATTTTGTAAATAACATAGTATAATAACATTATTTTGTGAATAAATGCTTTTTTATTCTTGCCATAAATATGAATTAGTCCATAATTTACATAACTACCGCTGAAATATTTTATAGACGTAATTTCATATAACCATCAACAAAAATCAATTAAAATAAAAATCCTCTAATTAAATTATTTCACACAAAAACTTTACTTTTTATACCACCACGGAATTTCATTGAAATATCATTCCGACATGTTTTTATAGAGGATCACTCACACCTTTTTTTGTTAGTCGACTTCTCAATGACTAAGCCGTGATATTAAAATGCTATTAGTCTATATGCTCGCTCGATATATCATTCGAGGGCGGTGATTTTATCGCCGACTAAATGCGCCCAAGAATTTTCGATGTCTTAATTTTTTTTCTGATTTTTTTGCGATCTTGAAAACATTGTTCTGAGCGCCATTAGCAAGTCGAAGGCTTGTGTTAATTCGAAATGAATTCGATCCTCCTTTATGATTGTTCATGCGCTTTTTGGTTGAATTAGACCTCCGTGGTTCGAATCTAGTTTGTTTTTTATTAATCAGTGTTAGTTTTTATGGCTTAATTCGTTTGCGGATTTAGATTAATTAGTCTTAATGTTGATTGCCTAGTGGTGAGATCGTTTGGATGTTGGTTTAAAGGTCTCGGATTCATTTTGTGTGGTTCAGGCAATAAAATATATAATTTGCTTTGACGTTGGAACCGTGAGACAACATTCAAGAGTATTTGGATTAGTTTGAAGTGCGCTCACTTGTATTTGTTTGTTTTGTCACTTAATCATTCTTATTATAAGAGCACTCCCTCGCCCGCTGTGCGACAGATATTCCTAAACGTTTCTCCAAAATTAAAAAGTTTTTTGACAAACAAATTTTCCCATCATTTAAAATATCCAAATGGAGTCATCCAAATTAAACTCGGACCGCATTTCAAGCATGAAATAACGAACGGATTAAAACGATGACACTGTATATTTTTCATAACAGCCACCAGAACTATTAAGATGAACATAAAGAATACGCTAGTCATACATAAGTCATCAGCTACTTTACATCAAGTGTAGAATTCGTCGGTACCTTAACAATTCTCAGATGAAAATGGGCGGCTGCTTAATGCAGTTGTCATCGCCATAAAACTATTGTAAGGGGCGGATGGATTTTTTTTACTCTATCACGCTATGGGAGGCGACCACACTGACTCGTTTCAATGGACCGGCCGCATCTATCCGTAAATACAATAAAACCTTAATATTTACGTTCACTCCGAGCAATAAAGATACAATAAGCGAGTACCCAGTAAAATGTATCCGCGGTCGCTTTTCCGAACCACTACATTTCATTACCTACTTTATTCAGTCTGCAATAAAGATTGATTTTCCTTGCTTTGTTTTAGTTATCTGAGGTTGATACTCATTGTCCGTGTAAAGAACTTATTTGTAAAGTTGCGCATTGTCTTAGAGGTTATATTTGTGTTTCGTAAGAGATAAGCGAGGGATGGGAAAGGCTGTGAATCGTATGTTTTTTATTTCTTGTTTATTTTTGGCAGTAAGCTGTCGGTTGTTCGTAGTTGTTTGAAATAAACAAAGTTCGCTAGGTGATTGTATAAACGAATCATTTCTGAGGAAGTTTGGGGAAAAAATTGGTACACATTGTTTTTGTATTTGGTTTAGATGTTGTATTTGCATTTGTCTGCAGCAAAGTGTTTGTTGTTTGTAGAAAGCGCTGTTTGTACTTAATTATGATTAAGTATTCTTATGAAAAAATCGTCGGTGATATGTTAATTAACATACAGTGTTTTCAATCATCAATAATTCTATTAGTATCCATTATCAATGTTTTATTTACAAAATATGTAAGATCCCCCTTCTCATAGCGGCGATGCACTTTAACAGTCATGATAACATTGTTTATATCTTGAAAATCTAATATTCCGAATTCCGAATATTCGCAATTTCCTCCAGCCATTGGTTTTAAAATTAAAATGCAAATAAATTAATAAATTCTTTCACACATAGACGACAGTCATTGAAAGTAAAACCCAACCACAGCCTTTCCTATTATGTCTATTTTAGTATCCATGACTCATACAATCCACACACGGAGCTTCCGAATTCATTCACCATTCGTACAAGAGTCAAGACTAATCAATTCAGCTCACTTATCACAATGTGCTCCATAAAACACGTGAACACTGGACAACGTCGTCTAGAAAAAACACTCAATTTATGTTCGCCACCCCCATTGTTAATTATTTACGAGATTCGGTCGCCCGTGAAGTTGCACCTGTCAGACGAATTTCAACCTTATGTGCTGTAAGTCTAAGTTAAATTTACCTTGTGTTTATTTTATTGAAAATTATACAACAATGCTCAACAGCTCGTAATGAGTCTTTATTCATTTCCACTAGTCTTAATTTCACGGAGACCATTGTTTGACACACTTCTGTTTCACTCAATGAAGTTTCTTTACGCTTCATCCAAAAAAGACAAACGATTTTCGACCTTATGCCGTAAGAATAAGGCTTAAGGATTTTTCAATTGGCAAATTAAGCGAATTTAACGTGACTACCAAAAATTATGGCGTGATTTTGTCAGCGTGAAGGAATGCCATTGACTTGTGACAATGTAGACTTTAATTTTGTATGTTTTAATTATTAGTTCGGAGTACCGTTAAAATTAGGTGCTTCTATTATTTATTGCTTGTATTGTTCGATTTGTGTACAGAAGCTAGTCTTTATACGCGTTTGAGAGACAATTGTATTGTTGATTATTTCTGTAATTCGGGAGTTATCTTTGTATAAGGTTATAGTGGTACTGATGGCAATTTCGAGAAACAAATACTACCTAAATATTCTGTATTATACTATTTATATCCTTTTTCTCTTCTTCAGTACTAAGAGATATCACAAAGCGAAGAATAGTTTCGAAAAATATCTAAGGATGTGAGACCTCAAGGAGCAATGTATGCGAGATATTTCTGAACCTTAACGTTAAAAAACAGTTTCCTATCAGTTCCACATTTGATTATCAAATTAAAAATTGTCTATTAAAGCCATAAGAAGTCGTTGGTAAATATAGGTAGATACGTACGAGGTATAAGCCCAATCAAGAGCCATGTTATATTTAACTGAAACGACTTACCATTTCTATGTTACTCATTAAAAATCGCTGTCTGGAATTTAGGTTCTGAGATAATAATAAAATTCATGTCATGATACAAAAAACCTATAGACTGCGAGAAACATCTCTCACAGTAATTCAGAAAATCGCACATAACTCACCTCTTAACATCAGAACACCCAAAGTCAATTAAAAACCAAACATCTGTTTCAACCCTTAATTTCATACACAGATATTCACTTAACCGCGTCTCGTGTCAACACATGCAAGACAGCATGTGGCTCATGTATGCATGTGTCTCATGAGAGCATGTGTCTTATGCTAGCATGCGCAATCGACACGTGCCGTTTTTTGTCAATTTCAGAACCTCTCGACATGCTTTATGACTTTTAAATTGGTTTATTTTTGTAAAGGGAGCTTAGTTTATTTATTGGTTTTTGGGAATGTAAAATCAATAAGAAAAAATATTTTTTAAACTTAGTTTAAAGTAAGTATTTCTCATGTACTATGTTACAATTTTTTGTATTGCCAGTAGTTATTGAACGAATATTTTAATTCAATTTTGAATCAATTTTAAAATAAATTATTTTACTAAAACATATGATGCGGTGTTATCGGCGTTAAAAACTCGCTGTTCTCAAAATCTTCAAAAGATTAAGGTATAACTATTTTAGGCTATTATCTCATTACTATACAACAATATTTTTCGAGATTTACAACTCATTTTTAAACCTGTAATACTTAAATAATTTGACAGCGGACTATAAATACGGGTGCAAATTGTTTACACGCCGTAGACCGCCCGCGTTGATGTCTTTATAAGGGCTCACTCGATTACATTGATTGCGTAGCGTTGCATGTCTTTTATGTAAATAAAATCAGTACGATACCTAATTAGTATTAAGGTAGGGTAAATTTAACAAGACTTATTTAAAAACGTAAAGAATGCCTAAACATATAGGTTTCCAAAATTCATTATTATGTAATAACCATCGTAGGTATCCGATAACTTATTCATGTAGAATTTTTAAGAAATATATTACTAACATCTCAATTTATTTATTTCTACTTACGAAAAAACCTTTTAAAACAAAATACAAAGTAGTTGTTCCCCTACAAATCTTTCCTCAAAAATGCAATACATAATATACAGAAAAATTCAAGAAAATATTTTCCAGTTCTATTTTCATGTTTCACAAGTGTTATCGTGGTGTAGTAGTGTGATGCGTGGGCGCACGGCTTCAACAACACGTGGTCGCGGTGTGTATGCGCGCGCGCAGCCCAGCCGCGCTGTGATTGGTCGCCGCCGCCCCTCCCACCGCGGCGCGCGAAATGCTGACTCACAAGTATCGTGCCACTGAGTTTCTTGTATTTATTGTATTTGAATTAAAAATGTATTTATTATGTATGAATAATTTATTTTTGATTTAGTTGATAAATATAAGCAATATTTTATTTTATTGAAAATTATTTGCTGGATACTAAAAATTTACCATAATACAGTTATTATTCTTATTAAACTGCACAATATATTCAGGGCAATTTATGTTATCATTGTTAAAGGGGTATCGTAGCTTTGAAAAGTCGTGATACAGTTAGTACAGTATATTTTACTTTCTTGCGTGTCTAAGTTATAAATATTTACTTAAACGTATCACTTATGTTACAGTAAGTTCGCAGAACTGTTCAGAAGTATTACCTAGAACTTCTAGGTACTAAGTTGCGACCTTTTCTCAGAACTCAACTGTGGTACTAAATTGTACCTAGGAGCATAATACATTCAAGATAAATAGATGTTGGTACCTAAAGGCCAAACTTGTACCTGAAAACAGATTTATATGAAGGTTTTGTTAGTAAATAGTTCTATAGTAGACGTTATATTTAAGACTAAAAATATTGCATAAAAATTACAGTCAGACTTACAGATTCATTTCGATATATATCTTTAAGGTGACGTAATATCATTTAATAAATTACATATTTAATAAAAGATCTCATAAACATTTAGTACAGCAAAAAACAAAATTAGTGTTTTAGACAGCAATCATCAAAACATACAATTTACCACACTTAGGTTTCATTCAACAAAAAAATGTATACTAAACCTGGTATTACCAAATTGCTATGTTAACCTAAATTAATTAGACATTGGCTTAACACTTTAAGTTTTAAGAATTATTTTTATATAGTCATCTTAGTGTCTCAGTCCTGTGTAAAGTTCTGTAGATCTATGATATATGGATTTTATACAAAAAAGAAAATAAAAATGTTTAAAGTATGTTTGAACACGCGTTGAACAGTTGTTCAAAATTCTGTAAAAATGTTCATAATCCAATTACACAAACCATAACCTAATGACCTAACAAAGATGACTTGTGCACGAAAAAAAAATGAAAAGCGCGAGACCAATCGGGCGGTGTGACAGGTAGATTCCTCCCACCAAGTCGTTGTCGACCCCGCCTCGATGTCCGCGGCCGAGCCGGTGTACTGATCGCCAGACGTAAATGTGCCTCCACGCGCCGCGCTCATGTGACCGTGGGTCCGCCCCTCGCAATGAAGTGCTTGTGGTTATTTGTGATCTTTCTGTGTTTTACGTGCGATGCCGCCAACAAACCGCGGAGAGGACGCGGCAGCATGTGGTGGTAAGTACCAACTACTTAACTATCTAACCCTAGACTTCCCCATCTGACCTATATTTAACTTAGCCATGTTGTTGACATTATCTCTTATCAATTGTGCGTCAAATGTGACAGAATTGATGTCCACAACGTCATGTAAATGTCAAATTGTGTCATATTCTAAACTGTCATCATCATTAATTGTGAGCAAAACATAAGTAAACATTGCAAGAATATTATTATCTCGAAGCTTAAGTAATTTTACGTTCGTCGTAAAGTATAGTGCGGTGTGAGCAATTAGTTGTGTACTTCCGCATAACGAGATGTAAAATATTAAACATTGTGTACATTCTCGTAACCAGATGGTCGAATAATTGGTCTTTGAATAATTAGCGGGATATCAAACGAGGCATTAAACTTGCGTAGTAGTGTGAAATCGATAATAGTGTAGTAAAATTTAATCCTCCACGTTTTGAGAGTTGCTTGTTATATTTGTAACGGGTTGTGGTGATTCAATTCGTTATATTGGAATTTATAACTAAAGAAAAATATTGTTCTTTGGTCGTGAGAATCAGTGTGAAAGAAGGTTGTATTCTGTGTTCAATCTTTGTTATAAAGTGAGAGTGTGTTTGACCCAGTTACTTGAACAAAACTATAATTAATTAACCTATAATATAGTAATTGAATAACTTAAACCTTTAACGCAATATCAAAAGAAATGCGAATAAAAATAAATCATAAAAAGTAACAACACACTAAGTGTTATCGTGATAATTACATATAAAGTGTGTCTCCCGTCAGCTCCCGTTGTTCGGTGACAGACAGGCGCATCAACATTTATTTGCGTTCACTATCACAACGCTCCTGGTATGCGACCTACCTAATCCCTCATACAGACCATAATAACTTACAGAACTATCAAATCTAAGAAATGAAAAATTTGAATTAATTTTAGTGTTATTGAAAATTTATTTTACTCAATTAACATAAATATAACAAAATATTGTCTCGATATCAAAACAGATAAAATCAAAATTTATCGTAGTTACGTAATAACAATGTGATAAAATTATGATAATGATGATTGAAATATAAATTCGCGTCAGAAACTGAATGGCAATGAATACATTAGTTTATATTAGGCAAATCCGTAATATATTACGCTTCAAATAACGATGACATTATTTTTACATTTCATTTAATTTGTCAAACTTACAATCGACGGGTTTAGAGGTCGTCATTAATTTGACTTCGACTTAAATCTAACATATTTATAAACATGAATGAACATCCAACGCATTTAAAAATATTTTTCATAAATAAAAGTAACACTTAAATAAATTTTGCCGTGAGTTTCTTGCTAGCTCGTCGCAAAATGCTCTACTCTTATTTAAGCTAGTGGTAGATTCAGTAGCGATAACGACTATCATATGTGTCAACACTTGACCTAAATGAATAAAAGATTTCATTTGAAATTAAGCGTAAAACAAATATAATAATCCACATTAAAACGCAATAATTTTCCCCGACCGACATTTGGAAGCCGTCGCCGCTAATTTAGTTCATTGCTTTATAAACCACATCACATAAATAGTGCACTAATTAGCGATGTATCACGCGCAGTATTAATTATGTTGATATTGAAAATGCGCCCGTAGACCGGAACGTGAACGTTTATTTACGATACTAATAAACTTGTTCAATGTTCAACCGTTTTGTGTTGATTTTTGTACTAATTTTTATCACCGGATATATTAAAATATTTGTTTTATATAAAGTATTTAGAAATATAAAATTTAAGTTCATTTTAATGTAAAGAAAATGTGATGCGCCTTCAGTAAAAGCTTTATTTTACAAATGTATTCGTGTACAGTATAGTATATTGTAATTTATCTTACGTCAACAAAGGTTTTCTACACAGTAATTATTGTGCTTTATGTTAATGTTTCCTTTTAATTAATTTATTTTACTTTTGCATTTATAATCATTTTAAATAAATTAAACAAATAAATTGTTAATTTTGTATCTTAATAATAAACTATAATATAATAATATGCAAATAACAAATTAGCGCAGGGCTTCCCCATGCCGTAGACAGCTAGACAAAGCGCAGACTGTTTATTTTAATAACACATCAGCGGTGCCTTTGTTTAGTCTATCCTAGTCATTAAAAGAACTTATTGAGACTGAATGACTCTCGTTTAAATTAAATACTTGGAATAAATGAAGAAGTGGCTTTGAAGTTTAAAATTGAATGTTCAATAAGTAAATACAGACTTTTGTAAGGAAATATGGAAGAAAGATTTTTCCGACGGACATTTATTATAAGAAATCTTCTTATTTAAATATTGGGTTAAGGAGGAATCTGATTAATCTAATTACTTGTAAGTACATAAACCTTAAGTTAAACATTGTTGCGATACCTAAAATAAAGCGAAAGTTTTTCTGTTTAATAATTCCTCATTTTAAACAGTGACCGGTAGATGGCACTATAGGCGTTTAATATTAAGACGTTAGCGCATAATTTTCAGGCATAATGTTAGTTTAATAACTTAAAAATATAATAATACAATTAGCTTCATATGTACCATTCAGTTAAATATATAAGAATTGCTTTCTTAGTCCGCGTCTAAACCTTCTGACGCACATTTTTCATTATCTAGATATTAAGAGAGTCAACAACCAGTGGCGCGTGCTATTGCATTGTACAAATACACGCTGTTTGAATAATTAATTATTACTAGATAAAAAAATATTAGCGCTAAAAAGTGTCACATAATTTCTAAATACCTCTTAAACGTCAATTATTACGAAATATTAATAAACGAATTTGTAAACGTTGATACGATCATGTTTATTAAAATGAATCAAGCGATTTTATCACCAACTAGCCGTCGGCGCTACACGACAAGCGTTTAGCTTCGCTTATAATTTAATATAGTTATTAACTTGAATGCCAATGCTATTTAACTTTTCTGATAAATATTAGCACATGATAAAATCTACATTATATAATTATGATACTATATTACTAAATGTAAAAACAGCGTGCTCCAAATGTTCTGCAATAAAATAAAAATGATAACAAATCACGCTGATGGTGACAGCGATAAATAAACACTTCATCATAAAAATAAAACTTCATTTTTATTTTACAAAAAAGTCGAGATTATTTTGTTCTTTTAAAACAAAAAAGGCTTTCTATTTTAACATATAAACACGTATGAGAGCAATCAAAGTCGCGCGATACAATCGGTCTGGCCGCGCGGCCCGACGGAGCCGTGAATTCTTTGAACGGAATTTTTACCCACTTTCTACAGAAACACTCGTAAATGTTACGTGAACTGTGTTAATAGTGGTACTTTAATAAAAAAACGCACTTTTTAATCCATCACAATGATTTATTACACTCACTTTTGGTACAAAATGTTATAACTGAAATGTCAGTCAGTAAACTCATTCACTTCATTCACTGGGTTTATTAATCAACATAATGTCAAATATAATAGCTTCATAAAGATTAATATAAACTAATAACTCTTATTATAAATTCGGTAAGCGGACAGACAGCAGAAAAAACATGAAACACACCTTATTTCTGGTGTTTTGAACATTAATCATCGAAAACAGATACGGCAATGTAACTGGTGACATTAATAGGCTCTACAATTAACATACAACATTTGTTTCTTTTTTTAAATAAAACGTACAAGTTCAACTATAAATCTTATCGAGGTAATATGAAATATAAACCCGGCCACTTAGTTGTAAAGCCAGCTGCCGGAAGATGGAATATCGGTCCCATTCCTCTCGACTCGCAAAGCCCACACTATATACGTGGACAGATTTAAAAATAAACCCGCTGCCTACTTGAGACATGCGAAAATGAGATAATGCAAATGAAATGAGATCATAGTACATGTTGCATTGTTTTTGTGTTCATTCCTGTTCATAAGTGGTACTTGCAGTTGTCTTCAAAATAAATATTGGCTGAAGATTTTTTGCCTTCAATATCTTATGATGACTGACTTCTTTTGACATCGAAAGAAAGACCTACGTGATAATTACCACATGATTGCATTTATCACATAAATTCTTCGTTCGAAAAACCAACAATGGTATCACAAGAACTAGTATTATGTCATTTCTATTAATAAAATCATTATTATATCGATTCTAAATCAGCTTTAAAGAACTGTATAAAAATAATTAAAATAAAACCACTAAAGCAGCAACGGTAAATAAAAATAATGGACATTATTGATTCCCTCGCTTACTTTTAATTACTAGACCATTTAATATATGCCCACTGGTCCAAACATCGAGCCCTCGGGGGCTAATGTTGAACTGGGGCACATAAAGTCTTCGCACATTGCCTCGAGCAAAAAAGAAATCGCCACACCTCACTTCATTCGTATTCATCACTCGTAGTCCATATTACATTACGCTTGAAATCGCGTGCGGCCCTCACGATATTCTGATAACTCCCACCATTAAATAAAAGTCTCTCATATACATTCTTATCCATACAAGCCAGAGGTCTAACTAAATTGGTTTATAAACTTTGATATTTTGACGCCTCGCAAGACGCCAACAAATTAAATAATAAAGGGCTGATTCGTATGCAGGACGCGTGTGGCGAATGAAGTCTTCCACTTTAAGGACATGTGTTGCTAAATTCAAATTGCAAGGAAATCGTATTAAGAAGTGTCTTTAGCATTTATATTATTTTTTAGTTCGTATTAGCTTTTGTTTGTACCATGTTTGTAGAGTAGATGATCTTGAGGATTAAGATCTTGCCGAAGATAGGGTCGAGAAAAATACGATGCGAGTTATTTATAGCAATGAAGAAATATAGTGTACCTATCGTAGATTGATAATTCTCATCAATTGATCATTTCTGTTAAAGAGTTTTGTTAAACCAAATATTAAAAACTATAGCGTTTCTGTGTCAAACATAGTACAAAAACGGCACAGGAACGACGCTTAATTACTCAAACAAGGAGAGACAAGCCTCCAAAAGACAATATTTTGACACATTCACACAGGCTTTATCGCTGTGCAAACATTACGTTTGTTCGTGAAAGCCATTCAGAATTTTTTCCACGAGGACTTTGCGTCGGACCACTATTTGATTTTCTACCAACGTGACAAGTGCAAAGGACCTTATATTATGGACAAGCAAATATGGTTATTCTTAGTTTTTGTTTTAAAGTGCCCGTGGGTGTCAATATAACTGGGCTCCAATTTATTGCACCTACAGACTTGTTTGTAAGTTGCCAGTGCACACTTTAAATTGATTGATTTATGTTCTAGATAATCTAAATTAAAACCATCTGTCTGCTGTTTTAAGACTTATTGCGTGTAATAAAAGTTTGGTACAAAAACAGTGACAAAGTCCATTAAGTTTTTTCGACGATAAACTTGATTAAATTACTTAGTTTATACTATTATAAAATATTAAGTGACGCTTTGACAAATGTGCAAATGAAGTGGTTTATATCTAATGTGTTATTGGCTGTTGATAGTTACACCAATATCCATTTATTTCAATAAAATGAATAAAACTGGATTAACGGTAGTAAAAAGTCGTCAGCGGTCGTCATATTATGGGTAATCAAATTAAATGAGCTCGCTAATATGAAGTGTGTGTAATATGACGTATTAGCTCCTAAATCTTAACTAAATATAGAGATCGGTAGTAAGGAGTTTAAAAATAAGTATTATTTAGTCACGAAGTCGTTTAACAAATATTCTCCCACGCATATTTGATATAGTGACGTCATTAAAGTTAACCTATCCGTTCTCTATAGAGGCCGACTCATCTTAAGTTTGTCTATTATTTTAAAAGTAGAACAAAAATTTTAAAACCATCACAGAGTCTCCATGAATTCTCGAAGGAAATGAGAATTTCCGACGAACACGTTCATATTTACGTAACACTCGACTACAAAGAAAAGCAAATAGAAAAGTAATACGATTTCCAGCGGTCCAAACGCGAGGCACCGCGCGCGAGAGTGCACCGAGGCCTTTTTTTACTGTAGGCCGAATATGTTCGTCAAGCGAGGCCGAGTCAACAGGCCGTGATCTCGATCGCTCTCAGGCCGTGTTTACTCGCTCGGCCCTCAAGGATTAATGCGCGACGCAAATATTTATCTAAACGTCTGCGGATTGACAGTTCGGTCGTCAATTGTTTGTTGTCTTTACCTTTTCAAATGAGCATTTCATTTCGAGTTGCACCCATTGCCTTAAGTGGCATTCGGGTTGTGTTTATTTTTGTACTTTTTTCTTTATTAACTTTTTCGTAAGCCATTGTCTTCTACAGTGACAAAAGTCAATCTTATCGCTTTTGGACAATGAGATTTAGTTTTTGTTCGCGCTCGATTAGCAATTCTTTAATATCGTTTGTAACTAATCTTATTTTGTTGCAGGGGTATAGCCAAAGCGGGAGAACCAAATAATCTTTCACCGATATCACCTGGTGTGCCGTACATGGACCCAGCAGTGTACGCTACACTGAGGCGGAAACAGAGAAGATTAGCTAAGGAGAACCGCGGAGTTCTATCAGCGGTCGCGAAGGGCGCCAGCATGGCTGTCGCCGAGTGCCAGCACCAGTTCAAGTACAGAAGATGGAACTGCTCCACGAGGAACTTCCTCAGAGGGAAGAACTTATTTGGCAAGATCGTCGACAGAGGTGAGTTGCTATCGATTAATTAAATCCAAACAATTGACAAAGGTTGACGAGTTAATACTCAAATCACGATTTTATTATCACCTTCACGAACAAAAACTGAACAATAAACGCAAAAACGTTTTTGGGTACACGCGTCATTCATTTGTCTCAATTTTGATATCGCAAAACAAAACGAACAAAACATTAAAAAAGACTTTAAGAAGATAAGCCCTAAATACCCTTCTAAAATACTGAGGAAACAGATTACAAAGCATTGAGATGTTTAAGAGGCTAATCTTTAAAAAACTCAATCGAAAATCTCCACTCGTATACAGTTTTACATTTAACCCCGCAAAAAGCAACGGCGGACAAAAAGATGTGTTTTGTATAAATCCCCAATTCCAGTTACAAAGAGAGGCTACAAATTAAGTGATATCTTTAGTTGGCAACCCTTTTAAAAGATTTTATCTGTATTCACCGGGAGGGTAGCGCGTCGGGGGCACATATAAAGAACTCATCAAGATAAAACATCCTGGATCAATTACATGAGAACGAGTGACGTTTGAGTTCCCGTTCGTCGATAACTCTTTTTACGTTTTTCAATTCCGTTTCGAGGACGTGTTTTAATATTTTATGATAGTTTAAAACACAGTTTTACTTTTCTCTCAATGAGATCATAATCCGATTCGATTCTTCAATAGTGAATGAAAAAAAAAACGTGTTTTTATATACCCCATAAACATCGTTCTACAATTGCTCGAGCGTCGAATCCATTTAGTTGATTTGAATGGATGTAGATTATTATCAATAGATATAAATCAGCAAATAGATACCCATTAGCCTCACAATACTGGTTACACAACTGAATTCAATAGGTTAGGGATATTACGCTCGCAGTAATCCCTTTTATACGCATTTACTTACTTAAAAACATGGTATTAAGCATTTTATTTACAGTATAAAGACTTAGTTTTCAATTTAAAATAATAACCTACATTTATAAAGGTACACTTCGAAATTAAAATGTTTTAAAACGCATTGCTTTATTCGGTTTTATCGTTAATTAAAAGTTTGGAAATCTTTATGTCCCTCGACGTACGGTATAAAATCGCTTGGCAAGCAAGTTTTAAAACTGTAAAAGGTTATATTGTCGTAAGATCGGGGCTGCCCTATCTCCGGTGTCCGATTTCGATGCTTTGTACGCGATACGCCTTATTATGAGCCTGCGAACATCTGTTCGGCACAACAAGAATTATTCGCTATAATAGCAAAAAAAGGCTGTTTTGTGATTCGATTCTGTCGTTTGCATTATTTTTTTGCGATTGTTAATATGTTTTTGCAACAAATCTTTGTAAATATAGTTTGAGTTGGAATTGGAATGAGTAAAAAGTGAGTCATGTAAATTAATTCTGTCAATAAAAATGAATTATTCGGAGAAGCTTTTGGTTGGACCGAAGATCAGGGCGCGCATTAGGGGGGTTATCTTTAAAATTAAGAGCTTTTGGCTGCCGTATCCGAAGCTAATTCGTTCTCATTGTGGATTCACGATATATTTCGTGTGTCTGCTCCGGTTATTGACCCCTGAGTCGGTACGTTAATGAATAGTACAAGCTGTTTCGGTAAATGTCTCTATTACGCGCTTGAACGGACTGTGGTCAGTAAATGTGGTTTTAAAATTAAGATCCTTCGTGTTTACCAATCAATTATTGGAGGTGCTTGTTCTGTTAGAGAATAAAGGGGTGAGTTACTAAAATGTAACCTTCTTTTTTATAAAGACTGTTACAAAAAATCTTATCTTTTATTTTTAACACTGTCAATGCTTCCTAGAAATTTTGAAACATCATATTATAAAAGGGTATAAACTATGTATTATAACAAAAAAGTACGAGTTTTGTCTAAAATACATTATTGTTATTTGAAATTTTATTCCAAATGTGTTTTTTGACTATTAAAAGGTAGTCAATAACTGCGAAGCGTAAAATAATGATTGTTATTAAGTCAATAGGCCCTGTTTTAATTGATAAAACAAGTCGATGGTGTCGAACAAGGCTAAATGTTTGCGAAAGGTCAAACTCGTAATGTTAAGAATTATAATAATTGCTTTGATTTTTTCTTGTGAAAATTTTAACTTTTATTTTCGGTGGTTGATTGGCTTAATTTCGGTAGATTATTTTAAGAATGCTATCTTATTTGAGCGACTATAATAACATATAAAATCGTATCCTATATTTCGGTCCTTTATTAGTTGATTTCATAATAAATGTAGCTATTTTTTAGTCCGATTGTTCCGCTATATCTAGGATCAACAAATAGGCTTTCGCATTTATAATTTTATTATGGCTTTTGTATAGAATGTCTATACGAAAATTCATAACAAAAATATAGTTCCAAAATACATTTATGGTCTCATTTTTATAGTTCATCATCTCCCGTCCTTTTCTCTATTCGATGGCTAAAGCAGGATGTCAAGAAATAAATCTTACATTTATTATTACAGCATTGTCGTGGCATTTTAATTATAAAACGACATGTCATAAACCATTAAGCTTATAAAATATTCATAAACAACCGAATTGGTAACAAATCGCAATTAGGTATATGTTTACACAACGATTTAAGTCGTAAAGAAAAAAAGTGAGACGGTCGACCGTTGCCTCAGGCGATCACCGAACGCGGGACAAAACGGATTTATACCAGTAACAGACTATTTATGTTCTAGAAGCTATTAAGTTATTTAGGTTTCGGTGGAATTTCAAAAAAAGTAGAAATAATTTATTTGCCCAGACAAACACACTAAAAAACAATTTCTCAAGTTCACGCTGTAATACCCATACATGCAGTACCTATATTAAATCATCGACAGATATAAAACTAAACGCCTTGAGCGAATAATACTCATTGATATTATTCAAGCAACAAACTATAAACGCAATGTACCATTTTTCTAAATTAAAAGTCAGATATAGCACGGAGCCCAGGACCACCGCCGTAATAATTTCACATGATAAAAAGAGCAAGGGGATTATAAAATTTATGTTATATGCGTGTGCATTTAGAGCATATTACTTTATTAAGGGCAGGCAGGGCGGGCGAATCTCGCGGCGCGCATATTACAGACCGCCTGTACACACGATAAAAATATTTAATACATTGCAATTACGTTTGAGAAAGGCATAAAAACGAACGGCACCCCGCGGGAGTCCGTCACAACGCTACTCAATAAACGAAAAAAACATACTTAAAAACTCGCAAATGTGATACCCGAAACTCACGAGTCCCTAACGGCTAGTTCTGTCTCAGCATAATTACGCGCGAGGCGCACAAAGGCCCCCCGGACGCGACACCAATAATTACTAATTTACACGTTGTCACACCATTGACACACCATTGACACTCGGACGCGACAACTTCATCTCTTTGTGGTGTAAACCTCAAGGATCGTATTAACACAAATGATGACAACGGCACAATAGTCCGGTCTTTATTCGACGCGTCATTGTCGAGCCGAGAATAGAAAAATATATGGTTCGAGTTCCCGCTGCGAACCCCCTGCGGTGTAGTTTAGCGATTCCGCTGCACTCGTACAAGCTCCACGGAAGCCAGGTTTACACCTAACGCAGCTCCTAATGGCAGGTAACTCGGCCAATAAAACCCGACCTTTTTTCAAATATTTCCTGTTTTGGTGTGTATCGTACGCGCAACCGAGATTCCAACGTCGTGGGTGGATAAAACGTATAAAACGATCGACACCGAAAATAAAGCCGATATAAAATGCCCTCGACGAAATATTTAATGCTCAATTAGATAAGCGTTTTAAGTTTTGTGGCGTTTGAATTGTCTTCGAGATAACGCGCGTTTTGTGAAACTGAAATGAGTCGATTAAGCCGGCCCCGGTCACCGGTTCCATGTTATTTATCGACAGATTCCCAGTTTCCAACTTCTCGATCGCCCTTTTATTGTTTATGGACAGCTCACTTAAAACGAAATTATTTTCGGCGTTTTTTTCTCGAGTTTGAAAACAAATGTCTTTGTCCATTGTGTGAATGGGTGTCGCGGTGTTGGCTGGTAGCTAGTGGTAGCTGGCAGTGCTTTGTGCCACTCACAATGAGTGATATACGACCGACGTAATTTTGAATTGTCGCACTGGAGCCTCGGGACGCGGACTCAATGTGAAATTATCACCCATACATGGCATAACGAAAATGAATTATTGCTTTTTATTGCCCGTCTTCCAAGTGCCTTTACGGCGAAATTGCCTCCTTTCTTCTTCTATTTCTGTGACTATGGACATTCTTATTTCATTAACGTAAGAATCCCGCCTTTTATAATCTGGACGATCCGTCTTTCAGTAGATAAAATATCATTATATTCTCGTAAAAGACATGTTTAGATACAAATAAGAGAACGTGAATGACTTCATCGCCGTACGATAAAGCCGAGCCGGAACGATTTCTAAACCGGCCAAACACCGTATTATAAAACGAGTGATTTATGGTTGTTTTGAGTAATTACGTCTCATCAAATTTGAATAATGCAAGTCGTCATAAATAAGGCACGAGAGGCACGACGCGCGAAACCTCCATAAGTCAATCTTTCAAATTAATCTTATGGAAACACCCCGGCGTGATGACTCAATGCGGACAGGAACATATTTAATTAGTACATTAATTTTGAATTATTTAATGGGTAGTGGCCGCGGGGCCAGGTGTTCGTCAAATGTCAACAGTGATTAAGTTTTATTTTAACAGTGCGATGCGCCGACGCGCGCTCGGATTTACGAGTTTTTGACTTTTATAAATTCTCAACGCCTCGCCTTAACTGCCAATCCGTCGGGACGGAATTATCGCTCGGTGCTCTCGCTGTAAACCCACCACGGGACCATTTATTATCTGCACAGATAATCCACGGACAGCACTTTATTATCAGTTATAATAATAATTTACTTTTATAGATCCACATTACTCAAGTTTGTTCTTATTTGACTGCGATTTGATGGGGCAAAATTGCCTCAATAAAATAATAGCGCACCTTAATTATGGATATTTTATTGAGTACAGCCGTCGCTGGGTAACTGATGGCTATTTGTATTAGAAGTTATACACGGCCGGTGTCAGATTAGTGTTGTTTGGTCGTTTAATTAGACTCGTGTTGGGAATTTACATTTTATTTAATGCCATGACTAATGCGCTCACACGGACAGAGGCTCTTTACATCTGTCATAATTTTTCTACGTCGCGATTTATTCGCAAAACGCGACAATCGGCTTTGTTGCTCGTCGCATCCACCACGATGAAATATTGGTACGATTTATTTATAGTTATTAATATGGATACTTACGTTTAATGCAGAACAAAGAGGCACTACCGGACGACGTCAAACGGGTCGAATGCGACGAGGCCCGGCCGTGAATCATCGATAGACGAGCCTTAAAATTCTCACAGACCAATTAAAAATTATTTCCAGTTGTCGTTTATGTATCTAATTGGTCGGGTCGCCGCGTACCGTTAGATCTTGTTCAGATAAAGTAAAAGTAGCGATGTAAAAATCACAGCGGGCACTCATTCACATGTTGGTGGGCAGCTGTGGCGACATTTATCTACGCGATGAAGCGGTGGAGCGCGCAGCACGTGGTGCGCGAGTCAGCGCGAGCCACCTGGCCGACCAGTGCCCAGCACTCGACCAGTCGACCAGTCGGCACCCCGCCGTCGCACGACCTCCGACTTCGCTCACGCGTTCACTCGTAACGCACTAAAACAGATATCCGTGAAGCCTCCAGCGATTTATAACCCCACAATAAAACACAAACATTGTCTTCCAACTGTAATTACTGAACATCTGCGTTAGGTCGCCAGATGCAATCACAACACACCAAATCGAATTAGCTGAAGACGTACCTTTATTTACGTGTGCAATATTTAATTGGCTCGAGCCTATACGTTATAGTTAATGCGAGCGAACGTTTCCAAGTCATTACTGAAGATAAATGCACGTTCCGCGACTCGTACCTATATCTACGTATGCCTTGAATTAATTTCGTCCGAGCATTGAATGATGGCGAAATTGACATTAAAATTCCCGGTCGAACGTCTCAAGTAATTGCTGAATAAAATACTTTTGTATAACATCCCAAAGGGAAGCACAAAAAGCGAATACGAGAGCGGTCCACGGCAGAGTGCGCGCACCGTAATTTATATCGGTGCACGATGACAACTCAATAAAAAAATGATTTCATTTGCTTATTGAGTCCTTAATAAAGCTGGCGCGGGCTCCTCCGGGCCTGTTCCACATATTATTATTATAAATAACAACAAATACGCGTTCCTTATTATTTTTACATCCATACGGGGTGCTCGTTTTTTTCCAAGGAGTGTATGCGTGGAGCGACGGCGACGGTGGCCAGAAGCCCACCAAAGGCGTGCGCGACCCCCACTATATTACCTAATGAATGGCATTAGCCGCTGAGGTGACACGCGATTACACTTGTGTTAGAACGGCGTTAATTGTCAGTTTTATTTTCATTCAGGTATTCAGCGATCGAAATCAGAACTTAATAGCTGTCGAGGAATTCCATCATAACGTTGGGTGCCTTCAGAGCTTAATGAGATGCTCGCAACAATAGCCGAGTTATTGAGGGCATTATGCCGTAAAATTACAATGTCTACGAGGATTAATAACGAGATAATGTCGGAACACGACACCCGAGACGTTGTGTATTATGAACGTTCTTAAACGAATGTAGTTTTAATAATGTCATAATGTGGTGTTCCATACAAGGTTCATGTTAATAATATCGTCTCACCGTGGAGCCTGGCGCGTAGACAAAGCCACGGTATGGCATTAATCGTTAAAAGTACACGGGCTATTAAATCGATATTAAGAGAGAATTCGTTGCGCGCGCCGTACCACTTGTAATGATCAAATTTATAATCTCTCGTGTAGGTAAGAGCCACTTCTTTTATTTTCAATCTCGGAGATATACCCTCTCTCTCTTTTAATTGTATTTTATGAGTATTTGATTCTAATGCCGGGCCATTAATTATTTATAGTATTCGATACGGGATGCGAGCATCGATTTATGTATTCGTCCGTACGAGATGAATGAACGCGATGCAATCATTGCTCAAGTCTCATTGTGTGAATATAAACTTAATGATCTTGTTGCTTTTAAACGATGATTACCTTACTTGATGTTTCAAACACGCTGCTCGTCCGGACTCCAAACTCACTTGGTTTGATTGCGTCTGCCCCGTTTTGGAGTGCATCATTTTGAATTAAAAAACGTATAGACCCACTCACATATTTTATTAAGAATAAAACCGAGCGGACAGGTCGAAATCCGAGATAGAATTTTACGAAGGAAATTAAAAAACTAATGTGCCCATTGCTCTCGAAAAGGATTTTAATACTGTCAACAAATTAAAAATGTCAATAAAATAAAACGATTAAAAAAGAGCAAAGCCAATTCAATCCCTCGGATTGCAGTTGCTTGATGAGCCCAAATGTTTTGCGTGTTTAAATTATAATACCTAAAATATTTTAAAACGTCGAGATTTTTTATCCCTGTACCCTGAGCAATAATAAAAATTGATTAAAATATGGACCCCTCTGTTGTTGGGATGAATTAATTATACGAATACCAAACATGCCAAAGTGAAATATGTGTACCTGCTGAACTTAATAAAGTGGCTTACACTTCTATTGGAGAGATTTGGTTAGTTATTAGATCTGCCAAGTTTTGAATAAAATAAGCACGAATCATAATCAAGATGTTTTCTATTGTCTAATAGGTTGTCGAGAGACCGCATTCATCTATGCCATCACGAGCGCGGGCGTAACGCATGCGGTGGCGCGTGCGTGCGCGGAGGGCTCCATAGAATCGTGCACGTGCGACTATTCGCACATCGATCGCGTGCCGCACCGGACCCGAGCAGCCGCAGCCGCCAATGTACGCGTTTGGAAATGGGGCGGATGCAGTGACAACATTGGCTTCGGCTTTCGCTTCAGCAGAGAATTCGTCGACACCGGCGAGAGAGGCAAAACCCTCAGAGAAAAAGTCAACCTACACAACAACGAAGCCGGCAGAGCGGTAAGTGTCGACAGGCCACTTGTCATACCACTCCTCTTATCCAATCACCGCTCGACGGTAGCACCTATAAGCATCCATAAAACAATCAGTTATCGGGCCAATGACGGCCATTGTCATCGCGCGTGTTCACATTACCATTACGGGTGACGATCGATCGTCCGCCACTTGACATGTCGCTTGTGTAATATTAATTATACGTCGCGCGGCTCGGCCCATCGCGCGACGACTGCGCAACAGGCACTCATTCGTTGCGCTCGCGCATCTCCCTCCCACTGCACACCCACATTTGCATACCCACTGTCCGCTCCTTCCCAAAATTCATCAAAAAGGGACGTCGGGCGCCCCGAGCCACCCAGACGCGTCATTAACCAAAGCGCTTAATTCCTGTCACGACAGACGCACTGGGTGTCCACCTGATGAATATTCACAGCATTCCATCGATTGTTTAACACATATTTGAACACTAGACTGTATAACATACCCGGCCATCTACATGTCAATGAATAAATACCGTCGTCGACGTTCTACGAAGCGCCTGCGCTCCGAGATAGGAAAATATTTACTGTCTCCGATCCTCGCGTCATTTATCTACCTTCTAAGAATGATGAATGTCCCTAGAGTATGATTTATGATCGGTCCACGCGCGGTGACGACCGGCCCACCTCTTCACGATTTGTAACAATTTGCTCGATCGTGAGATGCGATCGATGGAGTGCGCTTAAAAGATCATCGATCACATCGTATCGACGCTTATCGTGGAATTTAAAGATATTTGGACATCATTATAGACCTCCCTAGGATAGAATAAATTAGACTACAAGACGCTGATGGTGTTGTTTTGTTCACAGCATGTGCAAACCGAGATGCGGCAGGAGTGCAAGTGTCACGGCATGTCGGGCTCGTGCACAGTCAAGACGTGTTGGATGAGGCTGCCCAGTTTCCGCTCTGTGGGTGACGCGTTGAAGGACCGTTTCGATGGCGCATCTCGGGTCATGATGCCTAACACTGACCTGGAGGCGCCCGCGCAACGGAACGACGCGACACCGCACAGAGTGCCACGCAGAGACAGATATAAGATCCAACTGCGGCCTCACAACCCGGACCATAAATCGCCGGGGGTAAAAGACCTCGTCTACTTAGAATCATCGCCTGGCTTCTGCGAGAAGAACCCGAGGCTAGGCATCCCCGGCACACACGGGCGCGCGTGCAATGACACAAGCATCGGCGTCGATGGCTGCGACCTGATGTGTTGCGGCCGAGGGTACCGCACGGAGACGATGATCGTGGTGGAGCGGTGCAACTGCACGTTTCACTGGTGTTGCGAAGTCAAGTGCAAACTATGTCAAAAGGAAAGAGTTGTGCATACGTGTTTATAGACGAGCGGACGCCCATGAGGTTGTCATCAATGAGAGAAACTTTAGTGTGGGACAGATGTGATTGTGACTCAGACTCGAGAGTGGACCTGTTTTTTATTCGGAGGCAGATAACGGACCTTGTATATAATCACTTCACTTTTTCATCTATCGAAGTCGTCGAAATCGTATATCATGTTGACTTATGTAAATAGTTCTCTATCACTGTTTATTTCTTCTTTTATACATGATAATTGATCCGGCGTAAAATTAAAGTAAGCTTCTCGTTCGGTTAATTTATTTGACTATTAAGTGCGAACATGTGATCTAGTAACTTTATTTTTTGGACACTGTCGTTGGGAAATTAATGAGACCAGTTTACAGACGATTTATTTCTATCATCGGGTCATTTTGTATTTATTCTAAATTGGACTTATTGGTTTCCTTACGCGGTCAGCTGTGTAATTTATTTATTCGTAGGTATCGTACATACTCGACTGAACGTCCCAAGGAGACACGTAAGCGAAATAAAACGAGACTTTAAATGATATTTCTTAATATCATTCCAAAGTTAATACTCAGGGTTTTCAAAGAAGTTATTTGCAATTATTATAACAGCGGCAATAATCATTTGAGTTTTATAAATACTTTCTATTTTATGGACGTCCGCGTTGGGTGCATGCTCGCATAACTGTTTTGAGATTCAACAGCGAAATTATCTTGTAATTATAATTTCATATTATAATTAAACCGGCTAATGGAATTTGTGGCTTAATGGCATTTGCATAAAGTGTCTTCTTGGGTGTTCAGGTGCGGAGGTAGCGCTGGGCCCTTATCAGTGAGTAAGTAGCGCCATCGTAAAAGTGTCCCACATTACGAGATAAACGCTCTGGAGAATTTTAATTAAATATTAAACGAATTAAATAATCAGTATTATACGTATAATATTGTATGCGTGTAGCGTCCGATACACCGCGATACAGCGCGATACGCGATAGTGTTGCACGCAACCTCGCTTGACACTCTTCACATGTTTTATACTGTGCTCGTCCGTTTAACTCTCCTTAGTGTAGTTAAATGCATGTGTTACTACACTAGTAACGTTCAACGCTTTATACATATGTTATTGTAATTAGACAGATTGCATCGCAACTATACGCGACCGTTCACTTGGCGAGTTTACATTAGAACCTTAACGTAAAACTTCGGACAAATATTGTAACTAACTTCGGAACTTTTGAAATTAACATTGACTGTATTGTGACTAAATATTTTTTTGATTAACCCTTTGGGACAATTTTGACATTCCAAATTCGACAGTTTGCCAGTAAATGTGGAAGCTTTATTGATCATACAAGTACTTATATCAACTTGAATGATATTTCATATGTGATATAACATAGTATAGCCAGTAAGTATATATAGGTAGTGTAATCCTACTGAGCTTGATCAATGATCGTGCGCAACGATCGTTATGTACTGGACATACTAACTCGTCAAGTATGTTTTTATATACAAATATTTATTAAAACTTGTTTTAATTTATTTTATTTTACTTTAAAAATTATCAATTCAATAGTTTTTAAAGTAAAATAATGTGTTAGTTTTAGTAAAAAAATCCGATGTTAAAACTATCGGTATTATTTAAAACAGGTATTCGAGTACTTATCAATGTATTGTTTAAAAATAAACGCTTAATTAATCGGATCTCTGTACATAGACGTACTTTAAAAATTATTTCGAAATTCAATGACAGAGTCTGAAGAACTGATACCGCGTCGGATTTAAAAGACTGAAGTATTTTTTTTAATTTTCGTAGTTATAATATCCATGACTGGATCTATAAAGCCATTGTTTTGAATTTTAGCAAACTAGCTAATGTGATAAAAAAGTATTTTAACGTAATTTAAAACCAGAAACCAGTGTTATGAATTTCAAAAATCGAATTGGTGCCATTTTTTAAAATCTTTTTTACACCTGACAACTGTTGCCGGTTTTTATCAAAATTATAATTCTGCCTAATCGAATTGTCATTGTAAAATGTATTTTACGCATGTAAATATTGTCCTTATTGATTATTTTAAGTTATTTATGTGAATTAGCATTTTAAATTGTTAATATTAGGTAAAATACAATTGAAATCAGCTGAACTTATCTGAATCTCAAATCTTATTATTTGTATAATAAATGTACCTTTTTGAAATATATTTCGTCCAGTGACCGCCTTTTGGAGGTTGACACAATTATTATAATATTGGTTGTACATTAGCAGTATCTATTTATAATTAAAATATTGATTAGTTGTTACTAAAAAAATTAAATTGATCGAAAAACATTAAAGGTTTTGTTTCATTCATCATACTTACACCCCGCACACAGAAACACAGAAAAACATAAACATTTTCTATACGCATAATCATCAGAATTAGGTAATTTCTATCTGTTTGCAATACTTACATCTGAATTTCATAAAAACCCCTAAAACTATTGCTCAAATCATTTTAGAAAACCTATATCCTTTACTTTTTATGCTTGTAGAATTTCATTTCTCGTAGCAAATGCAAGACAATCAGAAGTAATTTAAGAATCATATTATCCAGAAAGAATCATAAAAAATCTCATACAAGACACTAGCTATAGGAAAAAGAAGCTCTATTCAACAGTGCATCTATAAAGTTTCGTCTGTAAACCATCTCTCATCTCACTCACTCCTTCTGCCAACAAACTCCATGTAAAATGCATTAATTTCAATATATAACATCATACAAACCCTAAGATGTCTCCGGGATAAACGATGTCTTATTTCGAAATTTATGCGCGAGCATTTATTTATGCAACTCTCTCTTAGGGCTGGCTAAAGTTCCTCATTCTTGAGATCATAATAGATACGATTTTGGTCTGTAATGCCTTTGATATGGAATGATATAAGAGTACGAATAGTCCGCATACTTTAAGTCTGGCCTCTAGACACGCTTAAACATTCCAAAAGTTCAAGTAAAGGCACAATAGATAGTTTTTTCAACAATTTACATGACAGATATTTTTCATGGAAACGAAAGATTTGTGTTCGTGTCAAGCTTTGTCTCTACAAAAGAAATGCCAGCCCTGAACAGCAGTTCGCCATTTTGTTTTATTACGAACGCAACCGTTGTAGTTTTGATAGCGTGCAATTTTCTGAAACAGCTTTATTTTCTAGCGGAACGTCATGCCAAATTAAATATGAAGCTTATTCTTGCATTATAGAGTTTATTTTTGTTTGGTTTTGTGGCTCGAAAGTGAAAAGTCGTTGAGTGTTGGTGGTCGGGCGCGCCCCGAGGTGTATTCCCACGAGTATCGAGCCCACTGGAAAATTTATGTTTATGAACTGAGAAATCTGTCATAAGAGATACGGACGGCGTGGCTGAATCTGAAATACCGTGAATAATTTTCATGCAAAAAGATTCTTGGTGTGTGAATTTCTTCTGTATTATTTTATCTGCAAAAGTATAAAACTATTATCGTATGCTCTACTATTGTGTTCGGTGTAGGTTTATTTCACTGCAGAGTATTGAGGTTTCGGAGGCATTTATTTTATTTAAAACTGATTTATCCCACACTATTTATATCCCATGAAAATAAGCCTTCGTTGATCTTAGATGTCTTGTAGAAGTAATCTTCCAGGTTGGAGGTCACGGGTTCCAGAATCCATCCAGATTCATACATGATGTACTTAGTGTAAAAATATTATCACATACTTAGCATATTTATCCTTTAACGAATAGTATTCCTCTACAAGTCGATTATGAAAGATTACTTCAAATGCATGATTGTGTTACTTTAGTTATAGGCTATAAAAATATATGATGCATTTTCTACTATAAGTATGTTTGCGCGTGTGCGGAGAAAATGTTTGAGTGGATTGTTTCTTATATTTCTTATGTTTTCAAAACGTAAGTTTTTATTAAGGAAATTCTTTTTTTTTACTAGTAGCAACAACGTTTTGGTAGCCTGCCCTGTATAGGGGGCTACCAAAACGCCAGGCTTCTATTGAGAATATTGTGATAAAAATTTGAGCACTTTGCCGACCGGGTATTGGAACCCAAAGCCTTAAAAGATCGCATACACTACCGCTCAAACTACAGAGAGTTTATTTATCAATTTGTTTTTGTTTAAGTATTCTTACTGGTTCAACCTTCAAAATTTGTGGTTGTTATAAAATTATATTAAAATCTTATCTGATCTCGTATATTTTTGATGTTCCAGATACCTGTCAAATTTATATCAGAAATAAAAATCAAATATTTGCTCAAAGTAAAAGATCTTGGAATCTAAAATATCCAAGCATTATGTTCAGAAATACTGAAACCAATAGTAACATTTTCAACAATGATGATAAAATGGATGTAATTATGGAAAATGAACCTGGCTTTCAATTTACTTCTAAAGAAATGAGAAAACTTAAACTTTGGAATAAAGGAGTGATTCCGTATTATATTGATACTGTCTCTTTTAGTGGTAAGTAATTTATTTCTTTGAAAGAAGATAACAACAAAATAAACAAATAGTAGGTCGAAAGTACGTATTTTTTATTAACACAATCTTTATCAGATATACTGAATTTTTAAAAACTCAGGGTCTCTCAGGCGGGAAAGATTTCTTCATTAAAGTTATTTCTAATTCTAGAAGTGATGTGTGTAACATAAATAAAATCGTTGTAGTGTTGCCTCCTTTGTTTTCTTGATCTCTTGCTATGAAAGTAAAGGCTGTCACTGGTATAATTTACAGCCTCCCTATAAGTGATTTTAAAAGGTTATTTTGTTACCAGATAAAATACTTCGAGACAAAATCCGTTCGTTTCTTAACAATGTGAATGCTATTACCCCGTTGAGCTTCGTAGAGTTGCCAACACCTCCAAAGAATTGGAATATATCTCGCTGGGTGTTCTTCGTCAACCGTGTAGGACAACTTGGCTGTGGTGATCATTCTAATAAGAATTTTACAACCAAAGGTGTGCAGGTAATTTTCTTATTGATATTTATAATTGATTATATCAAAAGTTAAGAGCCATCAGAAAGTTTAGCAGGAAAAAAGCTTTGAGGGGCACTTTTTCTGAAACACTTATCTTCTGAGATTACTCAAAAAGCAAGATCTTACTAAAAGATAGACCGTTGTAACTAGAATTTGGGTAAAATATGATTATGTTTTTCTTCCTAAGCCCGTCTAAGACACAGCAGTGTGCTTACTAATTTCCCATACAAAACGTATTGCACTTTCGCACAACACTCCACGAGCAAAAATTAGGTTTAGAAGAGATTTTTATTGTTTTTTTTTTGAACTTGTTGTGAAGTTTATTCCTAATAGTAACAAATCATGTTATGATGTCACTAGCGAGTAGTCCTCGGCTACGACTGTGTGAGCAATGGTGGAGAAATGGCTGAGGCAGTATTGGCGATAGCTGGTGTCACACCGCAACATAATGCTCCGAATCGTGACAAATTCATCCGAATCTTAGAAGACAATATATTACCAGGTAAAACATACCTACTTTATCTATAATTAAAACAGAAAAAACAATAAATATTATTTTTCTTTCGTCATCCTCTATCCAAACAATTGCTTTTTAATATGTACTTGTGTTATGTTTCAGACAAAAAATATTTATTTGAGAAAGTGAAAGACAATTAATGGCTATTTCATGACATTGCATATGATTTCGAGAGTGCTGGACATTTCCATCAACATAAATATTCAATGAATGGACAAGCTACTATTGAAACTAAGGTGCAGTATATTTATTACCTGTCTTAGAAATAAATACAAATATGTAGATTTCACTATATAGTTGGTGTTAGCAGTTTTTCATTCATTTATAGCAATACTTTCGTGTTTTAACTATTATTCTTTTAAGAGTTTGCTGCCTTTTTATACCCGATCGCCGTAAATGATCATATGTCAGTACTTTACCACATGAAACTTATTTGGGCGTTTAAACTTACATATTTCTCTAATTACTATGATTTACAGAACAAAGTCCGTATAGACGAAAATACTAAATTCAGTCACAAAGACATTTGGAAGTTAAAAATGCTCTACAACTACATATCAAAGAAAGTAGAAGATAAAATGCCAGGTTGCAGAAAACTTTTCAAATTAGGACAAAAGCAGCTGAAGCGAGATAATTCTAGAATACAACCGCGTAAAAAACCAAATAAATATCTAGGACTTAAAAGTGACAATAGTGAAAGAAATGATGAGAGTAATAATTCCGAAAATGATAATGAACTAAGTAAAGAAATGGATGACGAAAATAGTAAAGGAAGCATTGAAAAGATAAATATTTCTGGTAATTCTAAAAGAAACCTAAATTTTAAAAGCGACAGTACATCAGAGGAAACAAAGGAAGAAAAAAAGTGTAATCTGAAAACCAGTAGATTCCGAGATCCTTTATTATATTTATCTGATTATCAAACAGGAGAAGAATTTCAACAGAGAACGTTTAACAAACCTTATAAAAATTTTGGCGAGGTTGATATAAGAGCTAAAGGGAAACACGCAAATTCGTATATTGCTATTTAGAAGGCAATCACTTAAATTGTCATGAAAAAAATTTATTACGACTTCGGCTGGACTTAGCATAGGCTTTCTTCATAGAATAAAGGTGGCCCAGGAATTCCTTGTGGGAGGCCTATGATATTGGTATTTTAAAGTGAATAAGAGTCAATAATCAAATAATATGAACAAACTAGCTGACCCGCGCAACTTCGCTTGCGTCACATAACAGAGAATGGGTCAGAATTTTCCACGTTTTTGTAACACTTTTTTACTGTTACTCTGTTCCTATTGGTCGTAGCGTGATGATATAAAATATGCTTTTTTTTTCACGAAAAATATTCTTGAAATTATTTATATCTCTTAATATAACGAAGTCGCGCTAAGGCATATCCGCCATTAAAACAGTTGCCATGACAACGGAATTTTGTTAATTTAATGTCATTATAATATTGATTATTCGCGACTACTTTCGCCACCTGAATTTTCCCGGGAAATGCGTCATTTTCCCGGGGTAAAAAGTAGCCTATGTCCTTTCTCGGGTATCAAAGTATCTCCATATCAAATTTCATGTAAATTGGTTCAGTAGTTTAGGCGTGATTGAGTAGCAGACAGACAGACAGACAGACAGACAGACAGACAGACAGAGTTACTTTCGCATTTATAATATTAGTATGGATGAAGTTTCTTATTTTTCCTGTAACCTGTTGCGTATTTTATAACCTAAAGTTATGTAAAATAGACGTTGCTTGCTATTGACAGTTTTGGTTATTTAAGAGAGATTAGAAAATCTGCATTTAATTTTCAAACATTTTGCGTAACGATGTAGGTCCCGTGATTACACCATACATTTCAAACGATATCTAAACCTGAATGAAACGAAATATAAGTTTATATTATGGAAATAATTATTTAATTATGAGATTGTGATGATTGCCTCTCGCGGTGAGCATACAACAAAAAATAGCGTAAATTTATATTGCACACTATTCTAAAATGTTCTAAAGGTATTCTCAATAAAATTTTGTCGGTCTTTCTAAACCATGACAATATTCTATAGTAGTGTTGTAAAAAAATATCATAAAAATTCTACGTCACCATTAACTATTTTATTTTATACGCACCAAAAGCAATTTCTTATCGATATTGAATTTATTTTGTATTAGAAATAAAACATGTACATATTTTTTACACAAATATGTCTGCATATACGCTGACAAGATGTTTGAGTGGATTTTTATTTATATTTTCGATGTGCCCAAGGAGTAAGTATACCATTTTATAGTTGTTAATATATCCGTTGTACATGGTTTGAAAGGATATAATCTAATACATCCAACTTTTTACGGTTTCAGAAGCTACACTTGATTTAGTTCATAGCGACGCGGAGGAACACGCGGCCTATTTACCCATCCATATTCACCCTAGAGGCCTTAAATATTCTGTAAATGATAATCGCGATCCTGTAATAATGCTCGAGTCCGAAAGTAGCGAAGACAAGAAAAAGGATGACCGTGGTTTTGATTTAGATGCTAACGAAGTAAAAAAATTAAAAATTTGGCGGGATGGCGTAATTCCGTATTATATCGACGCTGTTTCGTTCACTGGTAAGTGGAGAGATAAAAAATAGAATTCTTTAAATTGCGTACAAAGTTAACACGGTAAATATATTTATTATTTGTTAACTATCGACGGTAGACTATTATTGGTTGAGAACCCCACATCCGATCAGATCCAACATTGAACGGAATCGGAACTATTCGATGAATTCGCAAAAAGAGCGCAACAGTACCTCGATTATCTACTACTATCTACTACCGACGACTGAGACAAGAACTGACGCTGTAGAATTCCATTCGGCCTAGCAGTTGATGACCTTTAATTTTACCACGACAGTGTTATTTCTGCTTGCTAACTGTCATTGAAATACAATTTGTAACATTCAGACAAACCTATCCGAGACATGATTCGCTCGTTCCTGAACAACGTGAATGCCGCCACTTCTCTGAGCTTCACAGAGCTGCCTCGACCACCGACCAACTGGAGTGACACTCGTTGGGTGTTTTTCGTCAATCGCGCCGGTCTACTTGATTGTGCTGATCATTCTGTGTCAAACATGACGATGGAAGGTGTCCAGGTGACTTTTAAAATAACTTATTAACGGCCAAACGGGTAAAGCAAAAATGAAGATTTATTTTTGCTTAAAATCAATAAATTAATGTTACTGCACCTTTATTCTCTATTGTTGTCGACTACCGACAACCGGCTAGCTGTCGAGCTAAGTACTATTTTTGCAATACATTTTAAATGCCATACTCTCGATACTTGACAGTACAGACTATACAGAATTGCGCTACTGGTGACATCAACAGTAGCATTAATTATTTTCGTGTGCTCCTATAATACTTGAGTTTCATTAACTGCCTACTTATTTTTATTTATTTGAGCAATAACTCCCAATGTCTTTTATTAAGTTGAGTTAACACATTATTTTGATGTCATCAGCGAATTGTCTTGGGATATCACTGTCTGACTATGGGTGCTGAACTAGCAGATGCGGTGTTGGCCATAGCTGGGGTACCGGCTCAACATAATGCTCCAAATCGAGACCAATTCATAAAAGTTAATCAAGAAAACATAATACCAGGTAGTTATTTTTGTTTATGCTTTTATATCCTTATCAACAGCAGTATAAATTCATAAAAAAACGGAACGCCAGCGGTGGTGGTGTCAACCACGACGCTACTGTAACGGTTGGCAGTTCAATTACCTATCCAAACAAATATTTGTATTTTATTATTTTATTCTGAGTGTAGCAGATTATTAATAAAAAAAAATACTTTCAAGTAAATTCGTTCAAAGAAGTAAAATATCAAAGTTATTATTAATAATTCATTAATATCTATATGACTAAGTGAGCTTAACAATGTACAATAGTATATGTTCTTGTTTTTAGCTACAATAATGTTACGTGTTGTTTAAACATTGCAGAAAAGAAGTACTTATTTAAAAAGTTGAAAGACAATGAATGGCTATTTCACGGTATTGATTATGACTATAAGAGCGCTGGACATTTTCCCTCTCATAGGCATTCAATAAATGGACGGGCCACTATTGAAATTAAGGTAACTTAATTTAAAGGATAGACAGAATATATTTTTCACATCAATAGCTTTGTTTTTAGTGCAACATTTACTATTAATTAATTTATTTTATCTACTATCAGAAGCCCAGCAAAAAACCAATATTGCTCGAGCCTAAAAAATTGTCTCATAAGGATGTTTTGAAGATAAATATGCTCTACAACTATCTGACGAGAGCTAATAGGCAGGGCAATGTACCGGGGTGCAGTAAACTGTTTAAGCTAGGAAAAGCCGTGGACGAGTCCCAAACGCTGAAGATACAAGCTCGTCCTAAACCAGGTAAGTATCTTGAAGGTAAAGGTGAAAAGGAGAATGACGGTTCCAAAGATGCTTCAGGTTCAGAAAAAGACTCGGATGGTGATGATGCCAAAAAAAGTTCTGGCGGTGGCGGTGATGATGATGGTTCAGGTGATGAAGGTGGAGGCTCTAAAGATGATGATGATGATGAAAAAAGTTCTGGCCGTGATGATAAAGATAAAAGTTCTGTTGCTAATGATGGTAGTGGCGATGATGAAGACGAAGCGCTCAACGGACCTAACTCCGTGAATGATCCTTTGAATGACATGACTGACTATGACACAAGTAAAATGAAATAAGAGTACCTTATTGTTGTATTATTAAACATTTATTATATCATCTATCACATTATAGGCATGTTTGTATGTTTCGTTTAACATAGCATGTTTCACATATTACTTCGCAACACCATTTGAATTGGCAGTTACAATTCTCAGTGTCTTTGACGGAGGTTTCTTTGTAACCTCTCCTGCAGCAGAGCTGATCACAACTGTCAGTTCCCGCTGAGCTGACATTGCACTGACGCCCTAATGTTCCCAAAGAACCAGTCTTCAAGTTAGGCGAGCAAAAATCCGGCGACTCTTCAGAATAGATGATGTCTTTCTTGCCAGGCTTTTTTATGCTAGGACTTTCTGGCATGAAGCTGTCGCCATCATTGCTGGCAATTACCTGATAGGAGAAGCAATTATTAAAACGATAAGATGTAACGGATGCACAAAACCAAAAACTGGCATTTCAGGTGATCTGATTTCGAAATTGTTAAAGATTTACAAAAGATAGTATGTATCTGTAGACTTACTTTTGCAGCGCCTTCAAATCTATCTCGTAGTTTATCCCCGACCTCTCTGAAGGTCGGCATTCTCCACCAACAAGTCCTTAAGGTACAGGAGCCTGACAGCCCATGGCACTTACATTCTATCTTCATATTGTTCTTGATTGCCTGAAAAAGAGGTTTATTAGAACTTCTACATACTCTTATTAATATAAGCTCATGACATTCAGGGAGTCAAAAAAAAAAATCATATGCTATTTTAACATATAAAAAATAATGAATGGTGTCAAAACTTTCCATAAAATTTTGTTTTTATCAAGGAATGGAGGAGATATAATTTATCATCCAAAATAAAATGTTACTAACCAACCTCCCAGCATTATGGTTATGGAGTTTGATCAAGGTTTTTATATCGCTCCGTTTCCTGTATCGACTGTCCATGAATTCTCGGGACTTCTTGAGACCAAAGCGTACGTTGTCGCTGCATCCCCCCCATTGCCACCTCTCTGTTGGCACTTGAGAAGGGGGAAGCGATACTGAGTCACGCCCGCGACGTGGTTTAGGTGCTCCCTTTGAAATAAAAAGCATTTAAAGGTACTTTAACATTCGCCAATATTGTAAATATTAGAGATTTATACGCATTATTTTGAAATTGTTTTGGGTGTGTTATTGTTACCTTCTCGCAGGAGCATTCTAGTAAGGATCCCGCCGTACAAGCCCTGGTGATGGAGTAGGTGACGCCGGCGGCTGTGATAGCGTTCACAAATCCGGTCTCTCTCGTATCTGTTAAACAAGAATAGCTTTTAATATATACCCTTTATCCAAGTATTGATGACGCGTTACAAGAAGGCACATTGTTACTGCAAAAAATATTATATGTATAAGAGAACAGATTTGTCAGATTCAGAGTTCTGCATAAATTGTTTAATCATAACTGAGTCGTTAAACTTAGTTTGTGACAGCAGCTTTTTTGTATAGGGAATTTCTAATTAGACAGTTATAACAGATGATGTGACCTTTTAGTATATTCCTTTGGATAACCAAAGATGTGATCTGATATCGACCACAACAAAGTAATAGTAATATAATCTGAAATTGGCTATATAATATTATTGGCTATATAATAAGTTATCTCCGGGCGTATTAGCGCCAATCTGATCAGGAGTTGAAGTGGTCGCCGTCGTAGAAATCGGTTGGATAGACCATCATCATTATGTATGTCATCAACCATTTTTTTCAAGAGTTCCAATATGAAGTTCAAATCCTGAGACATGGTGTTTATGAAAATGTCTTGTTGCTCATAAACGTGAGAACAAACACAAAACAGCCACTAATGTAAACAAACAAACCTATTGTAGTTGTTAACTTATCAGCAATGCGTATAATATGACATACGTTTTGCAAAACAATACTGAACATATTCTTAAACAACTGTTTTATCTCCGAACCATTAGTCTCGGTCATCGCTTGCTATAGACGAAGAAACACAAAGCCCCACAAATGATACAAAGTGAAGTTGTTGACCCAAAAATCAATATTCACGCACTTGTAATAAAAGTCGATGAGCTGCACAAATCGAAGGTCTGATACATAAACATTTGGAAATGATACACTGTCGAGTAGTGCTCGAAACTTGGTGACAAGATTACGAAACCTGGAAAGTTTAACTCACGTTTAAGCCTATATTATCAGACTAATTATATTGAATCTGGTTCATTCAAATATCTATGCGACGAGAGTATAGGAAGTAAATAGATGGCTATTCCTCCTGGGCACTACTTTGTTCAATGCTCAAAAAATACGACAAAAATTGATTGAGACTAAAAGGAAAATAATCATTTTAATGTAGTGTTAGAGTCTCTACCTACTATGCTACGTGCTCGTATTTGAATTATCGTTTGGATAATTCAAAGGAAACTTAGATACCCGTTTTCAGGTGTTAAGGGAGGCATGTTTGTTTCAAACACATAAAACTGTTTTCAAATCACGTTGAACCGCAAGCTTGTCTATTTGACCGTCAGTATGTCTCATGCTAACAGGCACCTGGCTATAACAATTAATGGCAGGTCAACCTATGTTGGATGAATATTCAGGCGGCATGAATAATGTTGAAATCGCTGCGACAGACACCCATTGCATATTCCTTGTGCATCAACTCAATGTACCAAAGTTTTTGTTTAGTTGTACCACAATAAGCCGACTGGATTATTGGGATAGGATTGACTTTGTAATTCAGTGTAGGACCATAGTTGCACGAATACATAAATATTAATAGAAAATGTAAACGGTGATGAGTTCTTTAGCTGTGTTGGATAATTTCATGGTAGAAAGTTGTCTCTTTATTGCTCTGAAGTTAATGTATTCTTTATGAAATTGTACACTTGGAGTTTTGTATAGAGCTTCTAGCGAGTGTTTGATGGCAGAAAGATTTTCTTTTTGCGGATTAAATTACCGCTTTAAGCAGTGGCTACAGTAATTCTGTTTAGAAATCGTCTTCATTGAAATGCCGTAAGTACGTAGTCATATGTTATATTATATTGAAAGAATATTTATGTCTTAAAAGCTGAACAGGTATTAGGTAAAGTATGAACTCGGAGATAAACGACTTTGACTTAGTTTCACTACTTTTAAAGAGTTATCCGATAGCTTATGAGTTGAAATTTTGACAGTTGTTTAATGAATGTACGAAGCATTAAAATTAGATCTTACTTTATCTAGCAGTTATGTTATCTGGTACTTATTCCTAAACTGTAGCGCGATTCTCTACCCCTATCAACTACGACAACTGGCTAGCTAACTATCGGGAAATTTTAAAGAAAATCGAATCAGCGCCTCTATCGGGGGGCGTAGGAACTTTTTTTGTAGTCCATTTGAAATGTCAAATTCTCGGTACACGTTCGAACCGATTGTAGAGAATCGCGCTACTTAGTCAAGATAATCTTGTTATATACTAAGTTGGAGCATAGTGAGGACAAAATTCAGGGCTCAAATGAAAAAAAAGTGTTTGTTCCAAAGTCTTATACAATTTGTTAATTATAAAAGCTTTGGAGTAACTAAGTGAACTTCTCAAGGAAATCGTTATTAGCAATGGAATCTCTCGACGGCGACTGATAAAGTACCCTCTGTACTCAGTTACAATGTAGAACCTTAGGGATTTATGTTGTAGTCCTACTGGTTATTAGTCAAGATAATTCTTTTGTATAGTTACGATGAAAAATATGGCGCTGTTTATATTTTAGTAATCGTTGAAATACAGGTATAAGGAAAAGAAGTAAGTAGGAAAAGTAAGAGTACAGGCGATAGCAGTGTTAATAAGTCTTAGGCTACCAACATAGGAACTTGTGCAAGTATTTAATTAAAATAATCGTCTATAAAACAAAAATGTATTAACGCAGCTTAGAACAGGATTTGCTTTTAAAAGTTGCTAGATGATTCTGGCATCTTAGATATTTCAGAAGATATTTCTTAGTGAATGCTTCAGTAATATACTCATTGATGCAGTTTACAGTCGTATTGGTTTACGATCTTGACCGAGCGATGAAACGCCTGTCAGTCAATTTCCTATTAAATTATACAGATTCATTCGAATCACAAATCACATCAAACCATTTCTTAATTCCAATTTATAATTGCCATCAGTTGATGTCATACAAGTCAATCATTCAGTTGCAATTGTTGCTACTCTTCACGGTACACCGGCTACAATAATTGCCAGCCACATCGGCTATAGATGGCTATTAGCCATTAGCGAACAACTGTGGCAGTTTCTATAGCCTATTATGTAGCACGTCATTGTCATTTTGCATTTGATGAGATGATTTAGATTGTAGCGAACACTTAATTATGGGTTTGTGATGGCTGTTCATTGCAGACCGTATTTTGTTTTATTTGCTTGATGCAGCTTCTAATATCTTCTCTTCTAGGTTCGCTTTTAAAAATAAGAAAGAATTTAGTTGTTAAAGAATTGCTAGTCATATGTTTTACTGAAGACGAAGAAACCGTTTTTACCCCGGAAAACGGTGTGATATAAATAGGTGGGCTAGCTTGCAGCTAAATGTGTGAGCCGACTTGCAACTTTCAATTGAGTAAATCTGCATCCACCTGATTTCACCGCTAGGTTTTAGTTCGGCGATAGTATTGTGGCATTCATTAAGTTCAGATTAGATAACCGCGGTGCTTGCGCAATGCGGTGCAGTTGACAGCAGATCGGCATCGGCCGCGCCTATCGATCCCATGCTAATTGGGCCCAGCGCGGGACGAGCCGTATCGTCGCCGCATTCCCGCCGTCCCGCCACCCGTCCCCAGAGATACAGCGAAATTTATTGCACCAACAATTTATATAATTGACGTGCGACAAAAAAGCGAGAGTGCACACCCATCCGATGCAGAATTCGAACCGTAATTACGCCCCGTCACTCCCTGTCGACGCTCGATTTTCATAGGCATTTTTGATTAAATTTCACCGGACCGAGCCAAGGATGCGTCCTCTAGAATTATGAGAGGAATGTCAATTTCGAGATATTTCGCTAGTCGTTTAGCAGCGTGGTAAAAAAGTGGCGTCGCGGCGGTGCGGGGGTGCGAGGAGGGCGCGAGGGGGTCGGAGCGGCCGCTGCATGGGAACTGGTCCGCCCCGCGCGGATGCCGTGGACGCCATGGTTTTTCTACAGCGCGCGCTGCGCTGTCGATAGGGCAGCGCGGTCGCGACACTCGCTCGTCATTATAAATCCGTGGCGGTGAGCTCAGAGCCGCGCATTCCACGCGCACCGCCCGCGTTATGCGCTGTAATTATCACAAAACGCGGCCCCGACTCGCAAATATGTCGTTGGGAACGGGGGACATGACATTCTCATCACCAAACGCTGTCTTTTTTCGAGCGTCTCCGGCTTCAAAATATGTCCAGCGCCGAGCCACTCCCACGACGTCCGCCGCCGATTATATTCGGGTGCCTCGCGACTTGGCTTTTTACGTACTCTGCCACGAGCGCCCGCGGAATGTCGGTATTTGTGTCCACTGAATAATTCAGTGAAATTGTCGATCGATCAATAAAACCGATGGAATCAAATTGATTCACACTTGAAGGTTGTATGGCTTCAATATCGCGAGTGTTTTTGCAACTTCAAAATACTTGGAAGTCGTTCCGCCATTCACATCGAGTCAATCAGTCGCACGTGCGGACCGCTCATGATAATGCTGCAATGAGTTTTCTGGTACTGGATAATTGGGAGCGGAGTTTGTATGGACGCGGGCTAACATAGATACAAGTGCACGACCAGTTCTTGTAGGAAATGTGTAATTAATATGAGTTGGAACTTGTTTTACTCGTAACATAGGACCTTTTTGCTAGTTAGCGACCATAGATCACTAATGGCTGTCAGGGCTGTCACTCTGATATGACGTTTGATATCTTCACTGACTAAATTTCAATAATATTGAATAATTAATGTAAATATGATGAATTTATAGCCCTGTAATGGATATGGAAATAGCTACGATATTGCATTACATTATATGTGCAATAGTTGCTTACACTATACTTTATGACAAATAGAGGAACTCAAAAGCTCCCACGAATTATTAGAGACCAAAGTTGTGAAGCTGAATAGAATATGAACTAAAAAGAACGATGCTTATATATCTAAATACGATAAAAAATAACTCCGTGGGCTGTGAGAATTAGCTAGACCAGTGTGCACTAACCTATAATCATGATGCACCAAATTACGAAACACGACCTCTGACATTTGTTGCGGACGAAAGCCAAGGTTTTATTGCACATTTTGTTTAAACGGATAATTACGACGCTAAAATATAATGGTCTGTATATAATAAATCGCAAATTACAACATTAATCACTGGTAATAAGAACATAAATTATGTTGATATAGAACATTGAATGCCTCGGGGTAACGTCAAATTGAGAAGATAACGCGTGAAAAGACGTCTCGAGATCATCTCAAGCGCAGCCCATATGTGAAATTGCTGAGAATTTTGCAATTTTAATTTTATTTATAACGAGCCTGTGTAAGTCATGGCATTGTAGCGTGAAGGCGGAGATATGTATTTAAAAGTGACTACGGCTGTAGTGATAAATGTTTTAGTACTGTTTAAGCCTGAAATGCTTGTAACGGTCAAGAACAATCCACAGGAAAAGTTTATGAAATTGCATTTTTCACTAACCAGTTTAAGTTTTAAACTAAACTTTAAACTAAATGGTCTGTTTTATTGGATTGTCTACACCTAGCCAAGTAGTAGTGTGCCTAGAGAAGGGTCTCAATTATGCAGGAAACCTATTCTTCTAAACTGAAACGTTTCACAGCTTTAATTTTGTCTTTGTTAAGAGAGAGTTAGTCAAAAATATACACAAAATTCTTCTTCGAAATAAACTAAAAATACATTAACAAGCAAAATCTTTGCAATGACTAGATTTTTCTACCTCACACGCGCAAGAAAATTTCCCAAACGTGATACTCCCTCCGCTACATCTTCCCTCCGGGACCATTGCACAAATCGGCCGGACGTTCCCGCTAGAAACTGATAAACTGAAACTCGCTCCCCGATACAGATCGCAGTCGCATTCGCTCAGTCCACTTTAAATTAACCGTTCACGCACTCCCGTTCAGGAATTTTAGATTTGAGATGGATGCTGTAGAGATCAGGACACTTGTTGCTCGCGTTAATAAACAGCTGATTATATTATGCGTGAGACGTTATGTGATTCGTTTATTTATGTTGCCTTTTCTTTGTCGTTTTTGAGACTACAATCTACATGGAGTAATGCTCTTTTTAATAGTTCTGCCAATTACGTTTGGAATAAATGTGCGACGAGTGTTTGATTTGGACCTTTTGCTAGGTGAGATAGAGCTGTTTGTTGATTTTTCAGCGTTGACGCATTTTATTGTCAATTCGACTACTTATATTTCCTTTTTTATCTATGATATTTTGGAGTATTATCATATTTTTATTATCAAAAAATTGCCCTGTAAATAAATTGTTTTCTATGTCGAGGTGTTTGAAATACGGATATACAAGGGTGTGCAATAATGTCTAAAGTACAAAGCCCCTTCATGTGCGCATTAACATCTAATTGATGTAGCCACCTGATATCATACAATCCCCACTAATGTACTATCTGGTGTTAACATAAAACAGATATTTATGACACAATAGATAGATCTCCTCTCTTCTTCATATCGTTTGTGATAGGTTTTACGACGTTGACGACAATCCATCGCGTTACCACAGATTGATTGAAGGTGCTAATGGATTATTGATAACATATTCCAAGTGGTTCTTTGAACAGGCTTCTTCATCATAACAGTGGGTGTTGCAGTTCGTAGAGTTTGTTTGTCTTTCAAGTGTCAGTAGCTTGAAGGTTAAAGATGTGCAGCGGTGATGACTATAGACCCGCTGACTGTCCAAGAGACTACATCTAGTTTATCGGGCCCACTATTGCCTGTTAAGGGAAGATCTTATAAAGTAGTTATGGACGTTTAGGGATTCATGGGTAAATGATCAGTAGTCTTTGCTGTTGGAAACTAATGCTTTCCGTGATAATGTCCAGTTGGATAAAACTCTTGGCGTCAGGTAAAATCCCCACGAGACAGTAAAGCAGAAGTCTGTTCCTTCGTTTGCTTCAAAAGTGGTGCAACTATACTGCCAGTGCTGTATATCAACAGGTGTAGCAACCTAAGACGAAGATGAACGGGCACATAAATTACGTTATTCTATCTCTGAAATATAACATTTCTTACTATTAGCTGCACCTGCGTAACTCATTGCGCTGGTAGTAACCATTACTTATCCGTATCACAATCTGAGGCAATTTGGGGCATTCGTCTAATGTTCCCTCATTTGAATGCACTCCGGGCTATCTTATCTTTCTCTATAAATATAATTGCTTCGCTACATCTGTTTAATAACTTACTTGTGGTACATTCCTTGCTAAATTCCGACACGTAATACCTTCACCCCCATTCCTTACGGACTGGAGTGAAACATGCGTCGCGCGGCGCGATGTTTCCTTAGCAAGACGTCAAGTATCGTGTGTCGGCCGAGCACTGCGTCGTAAACATGTATGTCATACCCACTACCTACGTGTGCCAACCGCCGACCGCTCGTAAAACGATCATAACAACCTTTATTACCATTTAGTACCTTACAAAGATGGAAAACCGAGATTAACGCTGCAAATTGATTAGACTCCAGATTCTTCGTGATTTCACTTTCTATAAATTCACTAGCTCTTTACTCATGTGAGCGGACAAAGTAAATCGTCCGGATAAAAAGGCTCCGATAGCTTGTTTCAGCGTGGATCAGCTTAATGCGAAGACAATACATCGAGTTGTCACCGCGACCGCATCGGAATGTTTAAACGAACGCGACCATTTTATCTCATCTGATTAATTCAAATATTTAGCGCAATAAATACGGGTTGGCGGGGGTGGCGGAGGGTTGGGACGGGGTGACGTGCGCGGCTGTCGGCGTGACGGCGGACGGCGCATGCGAGCAATTGCGTCAGTGTCAGCTTGTCACCGGCGGGCCATTGTGGGCCCTGTGGCCGATATACGAGCGTGGCGCGCCCGCTGCGGCCGCGCACCTGATTTATCGACGTCCCGCGCCGGCCGACCCGCCGCTCGCGCTCGACGCGGGACGCGCTGTCGCCGCCGAATAAAGCGCATTCTCACGCTACTGAACGCACGCGAACTCACCCGTCTCGTACCCCGTATTTAAATGGAACGATCGTTTCTCATTCCTTTCCCCCAGATATTTTACGTCGGGTAATACGATACGACACTGTCCGGCTCTTTCTGCAGTTTTCTCTGTCGTTTTTTCCCTCGGCCCGCTATTGTTCACTTGTCAATTTCTTTAGCTAATGCGAGTAAGCGTCTCATTATGCGGTGCGGTGCGTCCGCGACGCGCATTGCGTGTTGTGACAGCAACCACCCACCGGAAGGGGCCGAGCGTCATTCAGCCGCGCACAAAACGCGAATACTTTATTCAACGACGTCCGATGGCTAATTTGAATGGATTGTGCCCGTTTAATGGGAATAATTAGCTCTGTTAATGCGCGCGCCGGTCGGTCCAGCTCGGAGGAATATCTTTGTTAGATCGTGTGTGTACTTCGTGCTGTTAACTTTTGTTCTACCAGTTAACGCTTAATTAACGCATTTATGGACGGTCTAGCTGGTGTTGCGTCACATCCAAGGAGGCATTACTATTGTTGGTCGTATGCGAGCGCACGCACCGTGATCCGTATCGTGTACAAGCGCAGGCGACACTTCGCAATCAGTCAGCGCGCTGGCCGTCATAGCGCGCCGTAATCGCATTTCTCACGTTGACGGGTGGACATCGACGGACCTGAATACCGCCGCAACAAACGACTTCCCTCATTTTCCCCTCATTAAATTCCAACGAAAGAACACTTACCACAAAGTTATCTCGGAAACGGTATTATAATTCCTTAAAAGTAACGTTTTGAAAAAAGTAAGTTATCGTTGCGGTTCCCAGCGCCTATGTATGTAGGAGTTGGGTATTTCGTTTAATTTGGCAAGGGGCGCTGGTGACAAGTGCGGCCTGTCACACTGACGGACAGCTCGTCGTCGCCGATGAAAAAATAAAGTGGTGCAGCTCAGCATTAAGTTATGAGGGAGACAGACATACCTGCGACTATATGCGTGAGAGTGGGAGTACCGAATATGAATTTGAAAATGTTCCTGTGAGTTCCTTGTAAGCTAGTGATGGGGTTGAATCTCCGGACAATTTCGTGCTTGAGACGTCGATTACTGGTCGCGAGGCGATGTTTGACTTTCAAATAGCTGTGAGGGCTATTGTTTATCCCGAGATCAGCAACAAGCTGTCCAGTGTGTCCGACACTTATAAATATGTAGTGGAGCTTTATTTGGAGATACGCCATCGTTTGTCAGACACATCGAGAGCTCTAATAAAATGTGAAGAAGGGTTTTACTTTATGAGGTTTTGAAATATTTACTTGATTCCTGATATTATTCAAGTAATAGTATGATGTACTTTTGTCTTCTCAAATCATTTATAGCAAACAAATTGTAACTTTTTATCTTATCTCAAAATCTAATCAAAAGCGCGCAATTTTAGACCACTAATCAAATACCTTACGGAATACAAGTTAAATATCACACTGTTTTTTATACAACTAGAAATTTAGATTAGGCTCTTGCAACTTTACAGAAAGAATCAGAATATTCTGAAGCTACTATTATTTACCGGTAAAAGACAAAGCAAATGTTCTACAATACACTTTACGATGTAACCATAAGTGCGCTCAATCCCATAATCGATATCTATAAAACTAACAGCACTGCGTACGCGCATAAGAGTATCGATTAGATACGAAATGCGTCCGGATATTACACTATAATTAAGAACATTTACGTGTTAGGGGCGCCAAATTTATCGCTGCGTTTTTTTGTCGATATGAAGTCATTCTTGAGTATTTATGTTGGGTTGTGGGTACGTGTGAGGTCCTAAGGGTTCAGTAGTCAGGTTATCATGTGGTAATCTTTATGAGCCTCCGGGACTGCTCGCTGAGACCTGTCGACACTTAATGGCCCCTCGAGATTAGTACCAGTGAGTCGAACTCCGATATATTTGGGAGTTTGGAGGCCGTGTTTGTGGCTTTGTTTATAGCTTAATTAGGCTATTTTGTTTGAGTGGGAATCGTGGCGTCGCTCTAGCGAGATAAGGTGTCGCGGTATTTACGGTGTTGTATCGCGGTGGCGTTTTATTGACTCACTTGTTTTGATTGAGCTTGATGGGAATGGAAGTTGTTTGTTGTAAATACAGCTTAAGAGCTTTTGAAAGTATTGCTCTATTTACGTCTACGTCTGTTTTTACTATATTTTTGCTAGTGTGGTAACTGTATATTAGTACTGATGAAGACTTGCAATGACTGTATTAATTATAATTTAAAAAATACATATTTCGTACGTACACTATAAACATTCAGAAACTATTCATTCTATCATTCTTGTGTTACATTGTAGAATCAAAGAGGTAGAGTTAACATTTGACGCCATTTACTTTCATAATTGTAAAGTAACCATGAATCTCATTCTTACCCAATGAATTGCTGGTTATCACAAAAATTCTCACATTCAGCTTCAAGCCAGCTACTTTCAGATTTATATCCACAGAGCACGATTAAAATTATAATAACGGTACCAATATTAAGTGGGTAAATGAAACATTATTTAAGCGTTCACCGGTCATCGGACAGCTGATAAAGAAATTTAAATAAGAATGAAATCCTTTTTCCATTGATAAAGATTTGACACGAAAAAAAACTGAAGGAATGCACCGGCCACTGACTTACTAATGAAAGGGACCAATTAACGATGATTATTTTTTTCTCATAAGTACTGACGACGAATACAGGGGGCTTGAAAATGTGTCGGTCGTTTAAAATGTAATTGAATTAATAGTGCTATGTAATTTGTCTGATTGCGTTTTGTTTTTGCTCGCAAATGCCTTTGTTGCTATATTGGTATGACAAGGTGTTGTTAGGCTTTTTATCTGGTAATTATCAGCAAGTTAACTCTTGAGATATTTCAGGGACAAGTAAATGAGGATTGACTAAATACCAAAGTCGTTGAAATACTTGTCGTGTGCCGATTTTTTTTTAATAAAAACATGAAGATAACCTCTGTGCCTTGAGCGGTAGTGTATGCGACGAGTCACGAGGATTCGGCTTCGATTCTCGAGTCAGCCAAAATACAATTGAGTTTGTCTAGTTTCTTTTAGAATTTTCTCAATACTAGTCCAAAGTTTAGTAAGGTGGTCAAATACTGACGATAAAAGAGACGAACTGTTAGTATATACCATACACCTTATAAAAAAACTTGCCTACAGAAATAAAATAGAGTTCAAAAGTGTTGAAACAAAAGTGAAACTGCAGTAGCCATAGGTCACTGTATACTATGCATTTGAATGCAATTTAAAAGAAACTATTAACTTATTGACCCAATGAACGCTCAATGGTATGCTTCAATAGAAAAAGGAGTTTCTTGGTAATTCATTGCTTACGTATTAGGTAGAATAATGCTTTTGTTGTAAAATGGGGTAGGTTATATCATGGCGGTTTAGTATTCGATAATTACAATGACATACATCTAAGCGTAAAAAAATGATACTTATATAAAATTAGGTACAGTCAACCTGGGTAATTGATAAAAGTTTGCAAAACTAAAATGAATATTTATCAACTGTGTTGGTTTCATATGAAAAAATAATCGAAACTAGTTCAAATTCCCACGTTCAATGTTGCCCAAATGATTCAAAGTTACACAAGTTGACTGTACTACTGGTGAAAGAAAAAAAAACAATTTTGTAATTTGGAGCCTAAGAATAAATTACTAATGCATTAAAAAAATAAGCTTAGTAATAAAGCAACACATCAACCTGTACACGTTATTTTTTCTTGTCACCAAGTGATAAAGAATCCGGGACTAATTCAGATCTGTAGACCGTGCGCCCGCGCCACCCATAGCTGTTCGCATCAATTTATAGGCTTTTAACCTAATTTGTTGACCGTACACCCATCCCCCCCTCCGTCCCACCCCCTCACCCCACACACCCGAGACCCACCGCCCACGCGTCTACCATCTTTGTTTTACTTTTTTAATAATTAATTTAGTATTGAGGACGTTTCCCTCTTATCTCCAAAATGGATTTTAATCCTGGATTTAGAAGCTCGAGAATTCATTAAAGATAACGATGATCTCGTTTTGCTAAAAAACGTACACATTTATAAGAAACAAAAGCATCAAATTAAGCTATCATGCCCAGCAATAAAGTATCTAATTAATGTATTTTACATTAGCAAAATGGTTGTCGATACCCAACAGCGTCGTAAAAACAAGCGTTGACTTTTAATATCCGCGCGTATTTTATATTTTATAGGCACCTATATGCAATAAACAATTTAGGTGTATACATTTTTTTGGTTAATCTGACCAAAAAAGGTGTGGGCACAATCGCGGATAAGTTATTGAAGAATGTTATAAAAGCCTTGGGGTGGTATATTTTATAAATATTTTGTGTGCGCCCAAATTTTTGACAAATACCACTTAATTTACGCTAATGAATCCCAAATGAATGCATGTTGACGACGAATGGCGGCACCGTAGTGTTGTCACTCTGTCGATACTGTGTAGGTGTGGAATTAATGTTCCCGATAACCTTTCGAGTTGTCGGTTTTACATAATTGCCCGCTAACTAGAATTCATTACTAAATTATGAGTAACTTTAAAACAAATTAGGAAGGTCCGATTTTACAACGTCCATGAATCTGATAAAGCGAAAATAAAATTTTCATTACCTATATAATATACATAAATAAGCTATAAAATGTTATAAATATATATTAAAATCGACACTTCTACTTAAATTTTACTATTCAGACATTCTTTCCGAAGACACGATAGGAAGCTTTTCATTTCCTATTACTAAACATCCGTATCTCAATCAATAAGCACCGTTACGTATCATAATGATAATATAGCACTAAACCTTCATTAAGTCACATATTAAATTACACTGACATCAATGTTGGCCAAAGCTCTTACCCACAAAAAGTCGTCCGCAAAAACAAAACTATCGACAACAGAAGCGCTCATCCCTAAACGGACGCATTTAGATAAACGAGTGGTCGCATAAAAATCAACTCCTTTGGCCTAATCGAATTAGGGCCTGATACTCATCTGTACGATTTAACACGTTTTGCATTCTTTTGTACAACGACTAATAAAGGTAGCAGGTAGTCGGACTGCTACAATATCTTAAATGTAGATGAACTCATCGCCGTTTTGTCGATAATATATCTATCGAATGTCGATCGAGCTTTGTGATTCGTTTATGTAATTGAGTTTGTAATGGATTATGAATGTTTCGGAGATGTGTTGTATTTTTGTTGATGTGAGTTTTTATTAGCTGTAGAGGATATGAAGGAATCTCGCTGTCAGTTTAGAATGGTTGACCGTAATAATCCTTTGATATATCACGATTGGGAATTCAAGGCTAACATTGAAGATGTTTATGAAAGTTCAAATTGTATTTTGGAGTTATTATTAACATGACTTAAAGTATTTAAGATTATTTTTTATTAAGACCATGTTTTCGAAACGCAAAACTTACTGTAGCAATGAGCGGTTCAGACATATAGTTCTAATTAAATTATCTAATGCAATCTACTAATATTTGCCATCATCGTAATTAGAAACGATATACTAAACCTTAGGATTTAATTACGTACATATATCAGATCACGCGAACAATTGATATGAATGAGGGCTATAACATTTAACTCGAGCAAAATGTCATTTTATAAGTATCTTTGACCTCTCACCTTTATCCACATGAAAGTAAACATTTATATCTTTCGAAACAATATTATATTCAACAACTTTAACATTCACGATTCTCATTAAGGTCATTGTAGGGAATAATATCAAACACAGGGAAACGTGGCTTTGCGATATTGTTGCAGTTTATCATTATTTTGTTGCAGATTATTGGTATTATTTAAAGATAAGACGATATTTGCTATTAGTATAATAAAAGAGCATTTACGTTTTAATAGTACTTGCTTGAATGTCATCGTTAAGTCGTGATCGCTTCTCCCATTATAAAAGAAAGCTATGGTAAACATAGCTGACTGTAGAAGTTAAAATTAAAGAGACCTGTAGGTTTTATTGTTCAGGCAGGAGTGGGTGACTTTATGAAATGCGTCATATTGTATGTACGGTAAATACACATGTGGATCCTAATGTAGAACACTAGCTGGGCTCTCAGTTAGATGTTCAATTCGATTTATATGTAATTATTTACTAACCAGAATTCATAATCCCTTACCTCTCATGAGTATTTTCCTCATACTCCTTCTCTGGGTGGTGCAGTTCCACCGTCTGTTCCTGAACTGGTGCGCGCACTCCGTGGCCCCCAGCGTCACTCCCCTGGTGATCTCCTTCAGGAGGCCAGTCTCGTTGCGACAGATCTGGGCCAGGCGCCCCCGCGTCCGACGATTCTTCTTGCAGATCATGCGAGGGTCCAAGATTACTGCGCTCCCTGATGCCCTAGAAAGAAAGTAACAGTTAAACTAATGTTTAAAAAAAGTGTTTTCTTTTTTTAAATGAAAGCTCTGTATAAAACTAATATAGCATGCCCAAATCTCATGATAACAGCTTTATTAAACAAAGTAATCGAATCCCAAGTCGTAAAGTCAAAATGTTCACACAGACCACCATAAACTCCTAAGAAACGCTAATGCACATCGGAATCCAAAATCACCCAATCCCGATAATTTATAGAGCTACCGACAGCAGATTACTACAGCAACATGCTTAATATAGTCACAATAAATACTATTCAACATATAACACACTGAACGTCTCAAATATTTTGTTTAGTTGATATGCCAGATGAAAACTTCCCATCGCTTACACATTCCAATCAACAGATACCAAAGTTTCATAATCACAGAAATAGTCATAAAATCCGACTCACTCAATACGACTAGTGTTGTAGTGAAGTAAGTATCGATTTACGATACGCCATGGTGAGCGTCGACAGGCGAGCGCCAGGTTGTGATGAAAGATCGATTGTTTACTCGGTCCGAGTTCATTGTCAGACTCACAGTATCGAGTGCGAAGCTCCTTCGAATAAATTTAGACGTGTCTGTGAATGTTCCGGGAACCAAGACGGGAATCGAGAAACTTATCGATAACAGTTAGTTACGCGAATATCATTCGTCTATCTGACACGGCCTGTTTGATAGACTAAAGCGGTTTTTGATAGCAATCGGTCTTCATTATTTCAATCCAGTTGTGTTTACATTGAACATTTTTCAATATGTTCTTTCTTGAGAATTTCACGACGTTCATTGGCTTTAATTTGGTGCGAATCTTACGTCTCGTTTTTTCATTCATTCAATACGATAAAAGGTACCTAATATTTACAATAAATCCCATAGCTTTTTTTGTTTATAATACATGTCTACCATAACTATCTACACAATTTCGGCTTCAGAAATCATGCATATTACATACAGAACTGTATTTCAATACAATTTTTGTGCGTGCACCAACGCTTACGGTGGTTTACAACTTTCATGCTAAACATAAATTAAAAATTACAAAAAGTTTTGTATGAGAAAAATCTTTTTATTTATTATTGTGCTAATCATTTATCTATAGTGAGCCGATAGTCTTATTTTCTATTTGAAGAAGAATATAAAGCAGTTGTTCATTTAAATACAAACACAATCAGTTTCGAGTCGTTCCAAATAATTCGTAATTATTTCCGGCTACTCCATAAACAAATAATATAAGGAAAACCGCAGTATTTATTTGTATAGACTATACTACTTTTATTTAGTTCACTTCAATTTTTATTGCTCCATTAAGCTTGGCAAAGGAAAATTTTTGATAGTTTATAGTGTGTCTAGAAGAAGAATCTATCTCAGTAGATAACATTTTTATATAAAATAAGTGTGAATGTATGTCACTAGTCTACTCTTTCTACAGAAAGTCTTTTGTTTTTAAAAATAAGTTGTTAAAATCCGCATCGATCGAACCGACGGCGACGTTAATATGAGTATGGTACTCTTCATAAGTAAACAGTCTTCGTTTAATATATTTTCATAGTTTTGTGGAAAGACTGTCGTCTTTTGTTCACCATTATTGAATACACCTATCTAGTGTTCCTGAATCACAGTACGAAGTTCACCGAATATTCCAGATTTACAGAAATATCTTGTATTTAACTAATTCATGCGAACTACAAGACGGCCTTGTTACTACAACAGTAAAAAACCGAGTAGCACAGTAAAAGTCAAGAGGTAGGTAAATTACGACCACAACATGCCGAAATACAGGTTTACAGTTTACACAATGATTTTATTAACCCCTCTGGATTAGATGTTTACATTACGTTGAATTCTGGCGTTTCATAATACTTCATACAACGATGATAGCTGATTCGTAATCTGTATACTATTCCAAATATGTTGTGTGTTTTTGACTGGATTTTTTAAGGAGTATCTGTGCTAGTACTTGTTTAAGCGGTGCATAAGATTAAGATATCCATGGAGAATAAAGTCTGAAGTAGTCAAGTTAATTTCGGACAATATAAAAAACGTGCTGAAAAAAAATCAAAATTCATTAAATACCAGAAATAACATAAGTAGCAGATAAATGATGCTCATAATACTTTCAGGATCAATGTTTGTAAATAAATAGCTACAATCTTTAGAGAAACTAGCAAAATCTGGTCCTCAAAGTGGTTAAGTAAATAAATCTTTCGGACTCAAAGGCTGGAGAAAGCTGACACCCTGCACTCAACTCAAGTGAAAAATGATGATGATGATAAAGCACCTGTCGATAAATAGTATATAAATAAATCAGGCACGCGCTGACTACGTCACATGCAGCAGTCAGCAACTATGTTTACGTTTACTGATTTTCCCGGAAGCTTCCCACGCTTACGTAGAAAGGACGATAATATTTCCGATTATATAATGATGCCAGTAGCTCTCAATTAACGAGAAACGATTCTCACAGACAATTAGCCGTCTTAGAACGATCTAGAAGGGAGTATAAGACCCATGACAGGCTATACTTCGGCTATATAATTTTACAATAGCTTAGTAAAGGTCTTAATCTGTATGTAGAAATATCGTCAGTGTGCAAAACATATCGTAACTTCTCAGTGGCTGCCCTGATTCTTCACTAAGATAATATGTGAATATTAAGTTTAAAAGTTATGATTAAGGGCCAATTCCACATTTTATAAAAAAAGTATTAGATAACCTACCTGCAAGAAAATGTATGAAAACAACTGTCACATCTGATAAAGACCTGTAACGACCTAGAACATCGTACAACAAAGTAGGTGAAAAATGTGAGACTTCAACATAATCCATCGTTTTATACAACATTTAATTAACTACCCAAACTTCGAATTTACCTACATTAAAATACGTAATTTATTCAACAATATTTAAGAAAGGTCATATCCATTGACATTTTGTTTATAATCATAAAAGTTAAGCACAAATCATCATTACGAGTGGTTTGTTAGGTGAATCAATTGCGCAGAGTGGCGGCTGAATGCGCGTGCGCAGACGTGAGCCGATGTATGTCCTTTATGTATGCGCTCGAAGTATTGTGGGATAAGTGACACTGAAGATGAAACTATAGCTATAGCTGTGATAATTTTAATGATATTTATTTTAATAAAAATGTTTTTTTGACATTTGACTTTTAAACTTTCGCGTTGTATAACTAATTTTGCGCCTGCGTCTTTGCCTGCGTGGAATTTCGCCCATTTCGAGGAGGGATTTTTGTAAATCGTCTCTTAGTGCTACTTACTTATCTACAATGCCTGAGGATTTTCATACCAAATTTAAAATTTCTACGCTCTAAAGTTTTGGCATTGCATCACTCATCAGTCAGCCAGTCAGTCAGTCATTCGGAAATGGTTACTAATGTAATCGCTGGTTATAAAATAGTAAATACTAAAAACATCCTATCATTTAATCAAAACTTTTGGATTTCACAGTCATTATACTAAACTAGCACCCACTAAACTATCAAAGCTTTTAGGCGTATAAAGTAACGTGATTATATTCTTACTTTATCCAACGACAGTTCAATAGATGGGAATTGAACCCGCGACCTTTGACTCGGTAATAAATGAATAAATCCATTAAACTATTGTCACACATACAAATTTATTATGTGAGATGTTATTTAAATATTATGAATTAACTTTGAAAGGACGTTATTGAAATATATTTGATTTGTAATATCTCTTTTATGTCAAAGTTCATGGAATTGAGTTTATGAATAAACGCTTAGGTAGGGCCATATTCATGCGGTTTCTATTTCACTTGCACTTTTCTTTGCTACAGGTGGCTTTTGCCTGAAATATCAATTTGGTGCAACGTAAGAGAATGCCTCTGAAAACTAATAGTTTAATGAATTCCATATTTTTTTGTGTATGTTATTCATATTTACATAGGACAAAATAGTAATGATCATAAACTGTAATTCACTATTATACGAGTAACATCTATACTAACTAAAGCTGAAGAGTTTGTTTGTTTGAACGCGCTAATCTCAGGAACTACTGGTCCGATTTGAAAAAATATTTCACTGTTAGATAGCCCATTTATATCATCACGCTACGACCATAAGGGGCGGAGTAGTAACGAAACATGTTACAAAAACAGGGGAAAATTATAACCCATTCCCTCTTACGTGACGCAAGCGAAGTTGCGCGGGTTAGCTAGTCAAATATAAACTGGAAAGCTTTAGCTAGCTAATAAAGGGAACGCTTTCCAAAATTATAGATCTTGAAAACTCACAGAAAAGGATTTAAGCTTCTAAAAGATAGCAGTTCTATCGTTTGCGACAAGGCTGGATAAGCAACAAAACTTAAAATAATTTGAAAATGCATTATAACACAAATGCACAAGTGTGGTCAAAAGGTGACAAATAAGTCAGCAATAAATATCAAATTGATTTATTATTGTTGTAAAATTAGCAAGATCGTGCGAAATTGTAAAATGCATCTTAAATCTCGATATATTTATACGCTTGTTAATTAAAGTTTAAAGTATTAGGTACTTTGGTTAAGGCATTGAACTGATGCATCAGAAGTTATGAGATTTGATTATTAGGCATTTACTGTGAGTGAAGTTCTTACTAAACTCATAAAAAGAAAAGAAATAAAATTAAAGTAACTAATATTGCCGTCGTGGTGGACTCTAGTCCCTCTGTCATTTGGCAGGAGACTCTTGCCCAGAAACCTTTGCTTGGCCTTGAAACGAGTTTAAGAAGAAGCTCATATCTATGTATATATTTATATAAACCCTATGAAATAAACGTAAAATAAGGATCAAAGGCAAATAGAAAAAAGTCTGTACTTTTTTGTTCATTTGGGTATATGCGGACAGTTCTATAAACTCTTTCCCGTGATCCTTTAAAGTGCAATATGTCAATTCAAATCGTTTAAGCATCTGGTTGTTTTATAAAGTTTCTTTATCTTCAAAATTTTATCTAACTTATGCACAGTTGTCTGTGGAATCATTTAAGTCAAGTCTTCAATGAACTTTTAACTTTTTCCCCCGACATTGAGTGACCTTGTCAGGTTATTCATCTAACTCAGAAGGACGTTAATGGTTCATAAATAACATATAAGTTGTAAAACTCCGTAGGCGTGAATATAACACCAAATTAATACTTATTCAATACATTTTAGCACATCGTTATATCCAATTTTAGTATCACCAATATTTGCCATACAATATATATGTCAAACATTGGAAGCACTGTTACGAAATACGTCACTGAACAGTTTTGAATTTATTTTGGCCACAATTTAGGTCTTTCTAGCACCAAGATTTCGTCTAAGAAAATGTGATACTGCCATTCAAAAATCAACTTTACCAAGTTGTGTTAAAGTAGTTTTTTCTTTGAGTGTTCATGATATGGAAATTTGCCAAAGTGGCGACACACCTCTGTGTATTCAGACGAATAAATTAGCTGTGATAAGTTGTATGTCAATTAATTATTCTTCAAAGCACCATCTGGTGTGAAGCGAGGAAGTGGTTATGTTACGGTTACGGATGACCACTGAGCGTCGCCTACATTCGGACGATGGATATAAAACAATGAATTGGTCTGGGGATAACGTTAATTCTTAATAGAAGTTAAGTAGTTGGTACAGATGTAATCTCTCTGTTGTTATAAATGCAAAAGTATGGATGTTAGGATATTGAGATGTTTGGATGAATGTTTGTTATTTAATCATGCCAAAACTATGGAACAGATTTTGTTGAAATTTGTCGTAGGTACAGATAGTTTATAACCGAGATTAGCACAAAGGATACTTTTTATTCTGCGAAATTTCTTGCGAGCGAAGTCGCGGGCATAGTCTAGTTCAGAGAGTTCAGATCATAAAAAGCAAATGATAAAATTACCTGTGAATTTCTTTTTCATCTATAAACCTGATTCTGAATTTAGACTGTATCTATAAAATAATTATGTTAACTCAAACAATAGATGAAGTCAGACAAAATAATTCACTAGCAACTACTACACATTGAAACTTTTAGTAAATTTTCATTAGCCCACACGTTTTTAATCTTGATTTCAACACTTAATGCGAATAAGAAGTTATTTTAAAATGGAATTACTGATCAGTATAAGATATTAGGTATACGTTCCTGTAAATAGCAAGATGCCTATGAACTTGTGTCAAAATCTGTGTGTTTTGAGTTACAAATATTTTGTAGTATTTTTTCCACAAAACTGCCTTTGTTGTATAATTGCTCCACAGCAACCTATGACAGGAATAGTTGGAATATGGATAATGGAATTAAAAATCTAATGGAAGCTCTTCATATTATAGTATAAATTAATAAGCAATCCTTTTTCTTTGGCATGGACAAAACAATCTATCACATGCTTTTCAAGACTTAAAGAAAACGCAACGATATTTCTAATCAAACACAATTCTCTAAAGTCACACTATACCCATCTTTCTCAATCATAAGGTAAATAAATATACTAGAGTGAGATGGCCAGCTATGCAATAAAGTTCAGCCCATCCATCACCTGTCACAAAAGTAGTTGATGACGTGATGAAATGTCATTTTGACCCCGACCTATGTCAACAATGGAGTTGGCACGTGTTCTGACGCTGCAGATATTTGTAGCTAACTGCCCGACGATTTATATGTAATTGTTAGACGAATAACTGATGGCCTAAGACTAGTTAATGCTAGACAGATGTAGTAATCAATAAGTTAGGAATAATAATAGTAACGGAATACTCTCATTTACAAGGGAACACTTTAATAATTGTCCCAAAGAACACAAAATCACTGAACAATCGGTCTCATGAAATCAGAGCACAGTAGACAACAATTTTGATATAAACAAATCTTCGGTCGGTCGACACCAACCTTTAAATATTTTTCGATATTTCCTATCTCAGGAAATCAGAAACTACAATTTCGTAATCGAATTCCACTATTGTGGTGTAGCATACAAAGTACGAAACAAAGGTAGGCAAACAGAGTAATACTAGAAAATGGAAACAAAAAATGTGACAAAGTATATTTTTTTACAATATTAACTATGGCACCGTGTGGAGTTGATTGCGTTGCAATTAAACGTACTATAACTGATTGACTCGATTACCTGATTGATTGACATGACGGACAAAAAGCTATCTATTTCTGGGTTCATTTCCCAGTATCCGCTTCAGTCCATACATAGTGCATTAATTGGCTGCGTTGAAAACCTCTTAACTGTCAGGAAGGACTGTCTATTCAACTAGGGTGACAATGAATGACAGTGTTTGCGGACACCGGGCGAGGCGCTAACGCGCGACATCGTCGCGATTAGCGGCTACACGACGACTTAACTGTAAACATTATTACCATTACTATACACAAATACATGAAAAAATACAACAAGGCATTTCAAACTTTATGTAAAAAGCATAAAGTTGCATTTTAAGTGGTTTTTAAGGCATCTGTCAATACGCAATCGTCATACTAGATCGCTCTGTCACACTGTATGTGGGTAAACACTTTTAAAAGTTTATGTGGCTATGAGCAATGTTGTCGGAACATTTTAGCGGTCGCATCATGGACTCTCATGGCGGGTGAGGCATGTAAAATTGTTTGCTATGTCGTTAAAATTGGGTCTGAGACCGTCTCTGTTAGCCCGCTTTACGTTTTCGAAAGTGTGGACGTATGCTTCTATATTTTGTGATTTGAACTTCTTTATATGGGACCTCCTTTGTGAGATTTAACGTTTTGTTGATCTTTTTTTATGAAAAGCTATTTTTAGCCCTAAATTACACAAGTAACCAGCCATTTGTAATAAAGTTATTACTTCAAAGATAAAACTGAAAATGCAGGATTTCTGTTTTTCTTTATATTACTTGCATGGCTTTTGATTAAGTATTTCTGTTACTTTCTCTTTACCCATGAAAATGAGAGTAATATTTAGTAGAAATAAAAAGTTTTTTTGACAACGCAAAATTCTAGGTAAGTAGTTCTTACATAATTTACTCTTACGCTAAAAATGATATCCGATATATTTTCAGCATTCAAGGGTTTTTACAATCCATGGTGTGCATAACAATTCGTCATCCATGTGTATTTTAGCGCCGCAGTAGTTTGTGTCAATCCATAATGGATGGACGCGATAATTAGTGAAATACTACGCACAATGACGCACGCCATCTTCTGAATGTTACAGGTGCAAACACTATGAAATATTCACAGATACGACTTTGAAAGTTAGGCAGGAAACAGTTAGAGAACTTTCAAACGTTGCCACAACCAAGCTGAATAGAATCAGTACATTTCAAAGAATTGAAAGTTACATTTAAAGCTCGAATAGCTTCTTCTTCTTAGAACTCCTGAAGCATCCAGGCTTCAAGAGACATAGATTATTATAAAAACAATCAAATCCAGCATTTAAAAGATTAAGCCAATAAACCAAATTCTAAATCCGTCGATGCCGTGGAATTATCAATTAATCGACAACAAAATATAGATTGTCATAAAAATATATTTTCCAAAAGTAAGCCCTTTAGTGCCTCAATCAAAAACCTTTTGTACCTAACAACCCATCTGCACAAACAGCGTTGCACTCGCGTGAGATAGTTAGCGGCCGCACGCTAAGCGCACTGCAAACATGTGCGGGTGGCAGTGCGACAGGGCATCGCACCGAGTGCTAAATGAACTAGTTTCATACGCACCGGTATGCGCCTGCCTTTTTATCACGTAGGTAAAATTGGGTGGTTTGATTCAATGAATTGACGCGTCTGATTTTATGTGGCTTTAGTGTTTGATGGCATTTGTATTGACTATTGGGAAATAGGGTTTGGAATTATGCTGCTGTAAGTACGTAAAAGTGAAATCATGAGTGAAGTGAATCATGATGATTACTAAAATCCATGAATACTTTTCTGTGCAAATAAATTGAGCGAATTTCAATAGAAATGTGTTATTTCTGTTCTAAACAATATTTTAAGCCTCACCTACTAGAAACTATAATAAACTTCCGAAAAATCCCGTCAAAAAAATTCTCAGCCGTCTTCCCCGTCAGTCTAGATCCAATATTGATTGAAATCTAAATAATAAACACAGCGCCAATTAAAACTAACCTGTACTATGATGAATAAATCTGTTTAATATCTGAACAAGTGAAGACTAGAGCGATTGCGTCATACAATTCACATGAAACTGGATTGTTTCGCTTTCCAAAGCTTGTTTTAAAGTATTTGGTTTATAGTTCAGTCGCCTTAGGACCGCAATGAATAAGATACATGTCCATGCTCGATATGAAGGCTTGACAGATTCATTCTGTCTTATATAATGAAGATGCTAATGATTTCAAGTGCTGAAAAAATATCCATGCGTCGATTTGTTTCGTACAAATAAAAAAAATATCTTCTTTAGCAGCTGGTATTGTATGCGACTGTTGATCGCGAAAACCTTTAATTTGAATAAAATACAAGCAGATTTCTCTAACGCGAAACTGTATGATTTTCAAAGACCACATTAGCATAGCCTTTTTTTATGTTGAAGTTGGCTTCCAGACTCATGGGATGCAGCTGTATATCAGTGTTTACATGGAGCGACGTTCAAAGACTAACAAATCCTAATAAAAGCCCTGAATATATTCTTTTAAATGGGACTCGAACACTATGAAGATAAATATAAGTGTGTGTACTTATATTTACCTTTACTTATTTATACCTATACTAATATTATAAAGCTGAAGAATTTGTTTGTTTGATTGAACGCGCTAATCTCAGGAACTACGGGTCCGATTTGAAAAATTATTTCAGTGTTAGATAGTCCATTTATCGAGGAAGGCTATAGGTTATATAACATCACGCTACGGCCATTAGGAGCGGAGTAGCAAGGAAAAATGTTACAAAAACGGGGAAAGTTATGACCCATTCTCTCTTATGTGACGCAAGCGAAGTTGCGCGGGTCAGCTAGTGTACTAATAATATTTGTAGTTATATTTGTAGGCAGTGGTTCGAACTGCCTCCACAAAGTACAGTCACAGACATAAATATAGGTAAATGAGATTCAAGTGAAACATATAAACGCGTGCAGCAAAACGTTGATATCTAAACAGAGGGCTATCTATCAAGTTTATTGTCGTATGTAACCGGTCGGGTGTTGTCACAACGCAGCGTTACACAGCGGATATTACCGGGTTTATTGTACGTGTTAAGGGAGAGAATATTGAATATTTTGGTAGAAAATATACTAATTAATACGTTGTATTTTAGCTTAACAAATTATTTTTTATTCTGATATAAACAAATATATAATTCTCTGGACAACTAATACTATAACACAGGCATAAGACTCCTAGCAGAGCTATACTATGATAACCAGACTACTGACAAATATCCGTATATACTTCTAACTATATGTATTTTACATTTATGGATAAATTGCATCGGAGCAGATACTCTATATAACCTATTACTATACCACTACTAGACAAGGGTCCCCGCACAAGGGAAGGGGCCTAGGGGCATCTCTCGTGATTATCACACAAAATATTTTTTTGGCCTGGCTGGGCTTTGAACCCACCTCGTTTAGAAGCAAGGCGACTACATTAAACATTGAGCCAAACGTGCTCTAATAACTAATAACCAAAGCTCTGCCTCTTAATAGTCAATAGTAGCAAGTTTAATGTGAGATAAATAAATTAATTACATCGTAAATCTAATCGAGACGTGGAATAGAGCTGATAATACCACCTGTCTGGTCACTGTTGCACTGCACACATCAAAATACAACATTTAAATATTGATTTATGTATGTACTGATTACGTCATGACTGTTGATTGTTAATGAGTTTTTTTACGGAGCTACATATGATCTAGATACACATTTTTCGTACAACTACGGATTCATCTAAGGAAATAAAATAATAATTTTTCAAACATCTCCTAAAAAATATGTTTTAAATGGTAAGATATGGAACAAGCATCTTAGATGCCTAAACAATTCATGTGTATTGTAAGTCAAATACAGAGACGTGGAATAGAGCTGATAATACCACCTGTCTGGTCACTGTTGCACTGCACACATCAAAATACAACATTTAAATATTGATTTATGTATGTACTGATTACGTCATGACTGTTGGTTGTTAATGAGTTTTTTTAAGCAGTTTTTGGAGCTACATATGATCTAGATACACATTTTTCGTACCACTATGGATTTATCTAAGGAAATAAAATAATAATTTTTCAAACATCTCCTAAAAAATATGTTTTAAATGGTAAGATATGGAACAAGCATCTTAGATGCCTAAACAATTTATGTGTATGTTTGTAAGTCAAATATAGAGACATGGAATAGAGCTGATAATACCACCTGTCTGGTCACTGTTGCATTGCACACATCAAAATACAACATTTAAATATTGATTTATGTATTTAATGATTACGTCATGAATGTCAGTTTGTTAATGAATATTTTGGAGATTTCTGAGCTTTAACTGTTTGAGAAATCTCTTTAGCCGTAAAAATACACTACTTTTCAATAGTATGAAATAAACAAAGACAAAAAGTATAACAATACTGTCGATCGAGTATTTGTCGATCACGGACGATCAGTTGGTGAGTGTTTTCTTCCGCAAAGGAATTGAACCCATGATATATCAGCTCAGTAGTAGAGCGTGGCAGAATTCTTCTTATTATTTTAAACCATCAATATGATGCGTTCCTGGATGGATGGCCAGACGCAACAATCGACCGAGTGGCTGGAAAAGGGAGAGGCCTTTGCTCAGCAGTGGGACATAGAAACAGGTTAATTAAAAAAAAATAACCATCAATTATCCAGGTCAAAAGATTTCCAACAATACTTACGAAATATGATCCAAATTCATTAGCTATACTACCTATTGTCTATGAACTCTACTGTAGTTCAACCGAACTGTCATCGAGAAATTTTGTATGAAAATCTGATCAGCGTCTCTGACGGGTGTCGTAGGAAACATTTTGGCAGTACATTGTAAATGTCAAATGTCGATAGCTAGCCGGTTGTCGGTAGTCGATAGTAGTAGAGAATCGAGGTACCGTACTCTTTAGTTTATTATTATAAAAAGCGTCATCAATTCACTTATATCACTACTATTCCAATAAACACAAAAATCGACCAGAAAAACCGTAATTAAGTTTTGATACCGTTTTTGTTTGATCGTGGGTGTTACACCTACGTGCGCTAATAGATATCGACTTTTATAGTTAAGTAGTGTAGCTAATTTAACAGACGATTAAGTTAAATGTAGCATATTATGAAATTCACTTTGGTAGCCCGTTTTGGATACTCGTTTGGCGAAGACGATTTAAATCAATGTTATTGATTGAATATATGTAGTTGAGATATATTATTATGTTTGTTGGTGTGTTAAGTTTTGTGGTTAAACTGCTGTTATAATATTGGTAGAATTTAATGTAAGCTTATTTAAACTAAGTTATTGTCAGGGTTAGTGTGTTGTTGAAAGTGGTTATGATTGTAAAAGTAAAAAATAATGGGGTTTTAACAAATTCAGTACAAGTACACGGGTTGCACAAGATAATATTAACGGAGTACATAGATAGATAATAATTATTTAATTCCTATTTAAGAATTTTCGATAAAGCATACTTCGACTTTTTTATACAAAAATCTGATAGAGCAAATTACATACAGCAAACAAGTACAGTCTGTATTTAAATTTATATCTATCTTTAGGATTTACGTAAGCAGAGTCACGGATAAAAGCTAGTTTTTTTCTATTAATATTCGAAGGTCTTAAAACATCAAATGATATACATAACTGTCACAACAGCTACTGATTGATATAGAGATGTAAGTTATTAGTTACTTCTCCATAATAGGTGTTAATGTTTTGTTTTAATATAAATTGTATCATAACTTAGAATTAACGTAGAACTACGAATATCTGCCAGTTGGTTTGGACCGGCTCAACTTCTAAGGTCTTGTTTAAGCGATTTTAATTAGGTCAAAATATGTATGTCATGTCAAGATGATCTGTGGATGGACTTTTCAAAAATTAGAAATAATATTATTTTTATGCATTGGAAGCTAATTTTTAGAAAATATATTAAAATTACAAAGATATGAAAGCTTTCTACGAAACCCTTGGAATAAGATTTTTGGGCGGGGACTTTAATTATAATATAAAATATGGCTTATGATCCAGATAGTTCCCATCCCTGTAAAATTTCCGGATAATGCCTATAAAGAAAAGAAAGTCTTGAACTGTCTTTGTACAAAATTTGTTCTATGGGTTATGCGTGAAGAACAGACAGAGTAAGTTTCACATTTATTAATTAGACTCCATACAAATAATGTTTACTGTACATAATCTGAATCATTATTAACGCCGCGAAATATATTAATTGTACTAATCAACATGGTTTATGGTATTTAGCATGGAACTATTAGTAAAACAACTTTCACTGTGTAGAAATGAGACAAGCACAAATGTAGCGAAGCAATCATCCTTGTACTAGAGTGGTTTGTTTTGAAGGCAGTCTTATTTGGTAAGTGAAATAACTATCACTTGCTCCAACGGTAAAAGAAAATACCGCGATGAAACCTTATATAGTTAAAATTTGTGTAACGCATTTTTTACGGGCATGCAAAGTCCCCAACCCACATTTGGTCAGCATGGTAGACTTAAGGTCTATCCCCTCCCCAAATTCGGGAGGAGACCTTTACCCAGCACCGAAATGGAAATGGATTAAAATAAAAATATTTGGTAGCTAGAATAACTTAGCTGGGATAACTTGACTGAATAACAAAGTTACAAAGACAGTCAAAGGGAGTAAAATATCATACGGTTCTAAATGTTTAGCATACTTTAGTAATTAATATAAAGACTGGTAGTCTGACAGAACTAATAATGGATTATTTATCGGTTATACGATATTGTAATAGAGATTATTTATTGGCTTAAAATATTAACTGGTGAGATGGTTATCGATTGGTAACTACGGACTTTTCTATAATAAACGCAATGCAGCTTAACAATTAATATAAAACTATAGAAATAAGCAAAGTAGACAGCAAATTGTAAAGTATGTGACTTTAAAATATCAAAATCATTGCAAAAACAAAATCTTCATCTAGTTTAATTTAAATAGACCTTAATGACCACAAAACGTAACCACAACTATGATTAGTAATTAGCGATGAAACGTAAAAACCGTAAAAAAGCGTAAAAACAAAAATTAGTCAAGTCCAATTTGTTTATCGCGCTACAAAACGTCTTAACTACGCTCAATTACGATAATTAACTTAGCCCCATGCAAAATCCATTTATAACATCGAAACTTGAATTAACGCTACCTACCAATTTATTTGAAAATAATCGATGTTCTCGGCAGCAAAAAATCATTTATGGAGTCAATATTTTCTCCAAGACATTAGCATCAATCCATCAATCTGCCACGGGGACTCAAATTGCTAAAATTGAGTCATTGCTCACAATTACCGCGTTCAGTGACCATCAGAAACTGGACGTCCCATCATAACCCATTGACTTAGTGTCCGCTATCAAATTTGGTAAAGTTGCATGTATATGGTGTCCGAATTGAGACATTTTTGGTCGAGAAGATATATTTTTAGGCTGCTTTTTGTAATGACTTTATTACTTAATGATACCGTCAATTTAAAAATAAGTATTTTAAGGTTTTGGTCGCCAAATGTAGTCTAACGGAAACATGTTTAGTCTCGATTCACACCACCCACTCATGCACGAACTATATTCTAGTTTTCAATTTATTCATGAAATTGACACAACCGAATCTGCACAAGACTTGCTAAATATCTGGTTAATAATAGAATAAATGTTTCATTGGTTTACCTATAACTATTCATAGATCAGTTTTAATAAAGTTCGACAAAATTATTACAATATATTTAAGGCACGTATATTAAATGGCAATATACTATGACATTGAAACATCTTCATCGTGTAAGAAGTTTATTATAATAATATTATATTCACTGAACAAAAAACTTATTAAGCAACCAAAAGGCACCATAAATCTGTGTTTATTAATGCCCCAAGGCACTTTATTTACAACATATTATTACCTCCAATAAATACATTATTAATCGAACGTTAATCCATTCTCTCATCGGTCAAATTTCGACCGAGACTAATCAACGCAATGCGTTGTATAGTGTACGAGGAATTGAGTTGCGTCGCGGTTCAAAACTGGTTTCGTATTTTGTTCTTTCTTAAATATTTTGGAATAACTGTATTATTTTTTCTGTTGTTCAGAGAGTATCGCGACTAATACATATATTTTTATATAACAGTGCTCATTGTTACTTAACATAACGATATTTTAAAGCTTATCATACTGTTTTGTTACCCGACGTATCAGCCGCGTTACATCGGATTTGGTTGCGGGTAGACTCACAATTAGTATTAGTTTTGTTTCAGATCTATACAATATTAAGCCCATCATTTCTTCGAACGAAACTAGAGCTCTGGTTAAACAGTAATAGCAGTTTGACAATTTATTATTTTTTTATGTGTGCAATTCTAAGGCCACCTGTGCATCTATATATAATGAGAGTCGCACTGTATGTCCTAAGTAGACAACGGGAAAATCCCGTTTAAAATATTGCAAATGATGCAACAATGTAACAGACATCTGCAATGTTCGACTATACTTGCTTCCTGTACAATGTTAACTGACATGTCTTTAAAAATTCAATAATGAAAACTTACTTCGAGTAAACCTGCGTATATAGCGTAAGAACGGGCATGAAAGAGTAACGAATCTCTATCAATAAATTTTACGTATAGGTAACTAATTGACCGATCTGGACACTATGTAGCAGGGAGCTAAACAATGTGGGAAAGATATTATGGTAAAAAATTGTTCGGAAGATAGATCATATAACGGGAAAAGAGGTGGTTTCCAAAATAATCAAAAAGAAAAGAGCATAAGCGTTATTCTGAACAGTTTTAAAAGTACAAAAAGTCGTGCACTAAAACATTCTCAAAAAATATTTAATACCGTCCACTAATAAAACCGAAAACGGCATTATGAACGCACCGCTTGCCCATGCGCATCAATTTTTGTTCCGAACTCCTAATTTAAGCTCCGGGCTTGATTAATTGCAAATTAAAGTCCCCATTGCGGTGGTGCTGTCGAATATGACTTTATTGAATTTCACGGTGGTGATTAATGTTCCAGACGTATAAATTATTATTATGGTTTGTGGCGATGAAGTTTTTTATTTAATATCATTGTTTTGTTGTTTATTTCCACGCAATGGTTCGGACATCAGGTTGAGATTCTTTTTTGCTGCACGTGTGGCGCATTTGTTGACGTGTACACCTTGTGATGTCTGTGTCGCGGGTTTAAATCCCACCCAGGTTAATGATTTGTGTTGTTGTAAAGACGGACTGTCTAAAAACACGGTCTTGATCTCTCATGTTATGAAAGTCGATTGGGCGACTGACGACTTTATATGAACGTGCTTATTTGAAGAATCTGTAACTTACAGTCACTGTCAATTATTATATTAAGTAAGTAAAAGATAGAACAAGCTACAAACTTATGTAAAAATTAAACCATTTTTGCTTAGGGTTAGGCACTGCAGAACTGATACAGACTATGATGAGATATAAGAGAATTAGTTGTGTTTCCATTATTTTGCCAGCAAGTCTGTAAATAAAATTATAGTTGTCCCTGTCCTAAATAAATTAGTTCCACATAATTTGTTAGATTAATATTATATAATGTATCTAAATGTGATCAAAATGCAAGACAGTCTTCTAGCAATAGCAGTTGACAACGCCGCATTGCCAACTGCTATTAGTTTGGTTTTAGTCATGCCTAATGAGAGTTGAATATAAAGCTCCGTACCGTGATTTTCTACAGTCGGTATCGAGTATCGAGAGCATTCAAAATGTACTAAAAATTAGTTTTTACGGCACACGCTAGAGGCGGTGATCTAGATTTCATATATAATTTATCGATAACTAGCCGTTTGTCGAAAGTGAAAAGCGATAGAAAAGTGTCGCTCTGTTTCTATCAAAGGATACTGTTCTGCAGACTCTCAACTGATTAAAACTATAATTTATGTTTTTGACAGGTTTTCGAACCGTTTCGTGTCTGGGCTGTTTTGTCTCTGCAACTGCAATGCAACGTGCTTGATGTCGCGCATTGAGTTTTTTGTCGTATCCTACTAATGTTCTGTACATTGAAGTAGTTTACAAAGATTTGATAATGTGGTATTATTTTGAATAGTCGAATAATTGTTTGAATTTTTCAGCAAAAATGTTTGCACATTTAACATCCACTACAGTTTCTGATAAACGTATTTTAAATAGAGACTGGATGATTAAGTTGCAAATGGTTCGTGATTGTAAAATAATTATTCCAAGAACCGTTCTTTATAAGACTCTAACAAAAACTTATTTTGATATCACATTAATTAATATTACAATAAAATTATAATAACAATATGACATCCTTGTTCTACAGAGAGAACAACACATGCAGCTTTATTTCTTTACGACTCTACATTTCAAATATCGACATTATAGTCTCACTTTTTTTATCCAACGCTTTTTTACCATCCAATAAACACAAAACGGTTCTCTCTACCATGGAATTTTGAACTCTATTTTTGTAGAGTTGGGTTATAAATTTGGGTGATGTCAAACAAAGGTATTATAATTAATAATGGCTACCAATCAAATCATAAATAATAATAAGTCATATTAACATCGGACAGTATTTATTTGACACTGTATCATAAAGGTAAGGACATGAATTAGACTGTAGAGCGTTGAAAATCTGCTTTATTGCACTTCCTCGTTATAAATCTGATAGAGTAATTACCTACTCTAGATTGCTTTGTGAGCTTTTTTGCTTACAAGCGGATAATTCGTCACGTGTCTCCTGCAACACATGACAGAAAGAGTTATAATTATAATTTGCTATCATATAATACAAGTAGCTCAGACTCTACATAGAACTAACAAGATTTTTTATAAAAATATTTGGATCGGCTAATCACAATTGCAGTAGTCATTAAAAATTTCCATTTAATCTTAATTCAATATTTTGTATTGTACTTTTAACAATTTAAACTCATAATTATTCTTATGCACAAATGGGATACGTAACAACATCTCCATTGAAGTTATATTGTCCCAATGAAAGTGAAACTGAACGTTTATAATAACGTTAGACAAACGCTTTTACCTTCGGATATATAACGCTAACTGTACATAATGTAGAGTTAAAAATTTCGAATTTGTGTATCAGAAGACTATGTTGTTATATTACTCCTGCCAGTGAACTGTGCGACTGAAATTATTGCATTAAGTCTAATTAATTTCTTTTTTCATTAAGTCTTAATTTCTCAATATCATCAAGTAGGAGTGACTTTGAAAGAGTGGTATCTATCTTAGAACTTTTTCATTCTATAAGCCATTGAATTTTTTCTATTTCAATTTGCCAGTGTAATGGATTCAGGGCCTAAAATCATACTTATTAGGTGAGGAGACCATAACTTTTGGTGGGACATAATTGGGTTTAAATCATTAAGGGTATTTCTATTGCAACATCTCAAGTTTAAGATGCAGCAAGTTAATTAAGGAGTTAAAGAACAAATTATACTTACGGAAAAATTATACATTGGATATCAGTGCTCAGTTGATTAAGTTCTTTGAATATCAAAAGTCAGAAGACCTAGGTATAGACTTATATTTGAAAATTGTCTTTTACAAAAGAAAGCAAGGAAAATTGCCTTCACGCATTTGTGTAGTTACACAGTACAATACACAGTTATTTACACCGTCGGAATATTTAGTTAATTCATAATTTCATCAAATTAAAAATAACAAAACACTAACTTTTATTCGTAACGACAAAATTTTATTTAAAGAAAGGGAATTGAAGTGCAACTGCAAACAAAACCAAACTGAATATTGGAAAAATTCTAATTATTTTATTTAGAATTTTCTCTGACAACATTTAATAGAATCGGCTATGCATCATACATATAAAACATTATACATTGTATTAAAATACTGTTATTTATTTTACAATTAATTAACTTTACTATGTTATTCTTTATTGCCAATGTTTTCCGTTAATATTTCTCAATAAATGTTGATAGCACTATTAACGCAGCATGTCATGGCGTTCTTAAACAATCATCACTAAATGTTATTACCTAATTATAACTGTACAAAACTTAATAAGGATATTTCGTAAAATATTAGAGGTTACCATTTTATAAAAGCCTAACTACTAAATAAAACAATAGAAAAAGACCAATAAAATATTATACGCTGCGCAGGAGATGGTCAAGAGAAACCGACAAAAACTTTGAATAAACAAAAATCAGCTGTTAAGCGTATCGTTCCTATAAGATTCTGTTACTTTGTCCACTTCTAAATAGTGGGACAAAGGATAACGAAATTTTTTTGACATTTCTGTTTATCACGAGGTTTTGTGGTACTCACCACCAAGAATCGGTGATGGGCGCGAGCAGCAGCAAGCAGGCGGCGATGACAACAGGCCGCATCTCTCGTCGGACATCACTGCCCCAAAACCCTCTCTGTAACCATGTCTCGTGACGAAAAACACCCAAAAAATCCCCTACTTGGATACTGTCAGCCCCATTACAATTCTCTAAACGACGTTTTTTTAACTACTTTTTTGTGTAGAGAACGAAGTGCGTTCGATTTTTCTAAACAGTTCCGAAATTTCGCGGCGTGTCGCTTGCGTGGATCCCTGTCGGCGGGAGAGCGCGGCGCGACTGACGCTCACCTGAGCCCACCCCGCCGCACGCGCTCCGCAAAACGATTTTCGCGCTATTTTGGCTAAGATTTTAGCAGATTAGGCTTCGCGTGATTAGAGATAAAAGGTGGGGATATGAATATGTTACAACGAGAATATTAACGCCGCGTGTGGGCGATCTGTTAAATGATTACTCTACCTGCATTAATTAAATTATAATGCTGTCAATAATCCAGTTTTATGCTGAACCAAAATAGACTTTAATGTTGCATTTTATGTAGAAAATAAATTTGAATGCATATTTTTCACAGCGGTGCACGGCTGTTTTACTTTCGTTAGGGCAGCACTAATACGAACCAGACATTGCCTGATTTCGAGTGATGGACAGTGAGAAACGTTCGGAAACGTTCTAATAATAGATAACACGTGCGAAACTCTAATTGTGTTAAACAAACAACCTCGTGTACCTACACCTGGCGTTCCTAAACGTCTTCAGTATGACATTTACTAAACTTTAAATACACTTTTACAATTTAGTCTTTGACACATTTGAGCGCTAGTGTCGCGAAAGTGTGATATAATTGTCAGTTTGTGACATACATTTTCAATTAGTTCCAAATTCGGCCGTCTGTCATCTAACACGTAGAGAGAATCGTGTTAAGAATATTAAACATTGCGGATCTATCATAAAGCACGTATGAGCTTTTATGACACTTTAGTTTTATTGTGCCCTTATATAGTTAGAGTTACATGAAGCTGTTTGTACTTAAGTATCCTCTCATATTAGATGATCGAAGAGATTTACTCTAGAAAAACAATCGTAACGTAATTTGCGCCTTTTATTACGCCATTAAATTAAGAAGCGCACCTAATTATAAACAATGGTAGTATTATTTATTACGGTACTCACATTTCGCACCGCGGTTTTATTGACTTTGCGATAAATTTTAAAGTGTTTTCACCACGATTGTGCTAATAAAGCTCTATAAAGGTTTGGTTTAAATTATATTGATTGGTCAGGTATTATACCTTCATAAAGTTACTCTCGCCTTTTGTTCGCGTGTACATTTATGTAAGACCTCACGTGAAATACCGCTTAGTAATTTTGTTGTTATTTTGTATTACAAGCAGAGGTGCTAATGAATCCTTTTTTCCATAATAATAATTAAATATCGTGTGAACAAAAATCCGAAAACCAAAATTAAGCCAAGAACACATACTTGTTAATACAAAAAGCGTTGAGAAAAAATAATTTCGAAAATAAAGTAGGCCATTTTCAAGCAGGAAAAATGTTAAAAATGTAACTGCTCATATTAATAGCCGAATTAGCCCTAAAACCGCAGACAAAAGAAACAAAAGCTAGACACAATACAACCAGCTGGCTACAATCATCTGTATTTAGCACAATATCAAAGTAAAGGAACCATCATATTCTCATCTCACTGATATATCCTTACGTGTCAAACAATTCTTTGTCGCCTTTGAAGTTTCATTCAGCAACACTTTGTAGAATCATTCTTTTGAACCGCTTTTTAAGTAAACATTTCACTCTTATAGTTGTTTGGCTACTTCTCCCTAGAATTGTCCGATTTCTGAAAATTCGTATTGATTAAATAAACTCTTTTGTCTATGGAAGATTGTATAGTCTACCAAGTGAATGAACCCAGTAAGGTTTTTCTAAGTTAGTCTCTACTGGGTTTCTTCCTACAGGCTCATTATAAAATTCAGTTATTTTTTAACAAATATTATCTTAATCCGATACGGGTAGTATGTAATGTAAAGCTTAATTTAGAGATTCTCGTCACTTATGATCTTAATATTAATTCAATGTATAAAATTGGATCCGATCCGATCAGTAGTTTTAGTTGAGCCCTTGGTTTAATAGACAGATAATACAATATTGCTTAAAATAGTTAAAATGCTTTGTATTTCATCTTTTTTTCATGACTGCCCCACTGTCCTGCGTCAGTCCGATGTCCTGCCCCGCAAGTCTCTTCCCGAACAAAGGAGAGTTTGGCTTTAAATCCTATGGCCTGGGTTTTGGTAAGGGACTCTGCATATTCTCAAGAAATACGTTAATGAAGATTTAGGTTGCACCACGATGCTTTCCTTCACCGTTAGAACAAGTGATAACTATTTCTTATACACAAAGTTTCCAAAAGTCATTAGTGTATTGCCTAAGGTTCGAACTGTTGACCTGTTGCGTGGAATCTTATCTGGTTTGTGTTCTGTGACTGTCGGCACGATTGAGGACCAAACGGTTCCTTCGCAAAGGACCTCACTTTCCCTCTAAATGCATATTATTCATCTTACTTAATTCCTTTAAATACTAAGTCACAGACTAAGTACTCTTAAAAAGATAATAAATTATAATGATTCATATTTTTGTACTTTAGTAATTAATTTTAAAAGGTTTTTAAACTACCTAATGGGAGGAAAGTTTCTTTGTTACCTTTCATATTTCTAGGTCTAGATTGATTTATACATTTCTTTGCACTCTGAACTGAGTTACGTGAAGCATAAATCTGGCTAAAAAGTCCAATAAAAATGTTTTAAAAGAACATTACTAAATAATTTTCTAAAGTTCTTTGGAAGCTTTCTTGTCTGAAATTCGCGTCCGTTGATTTTGGCCCTACGGAATACAATTAATTATAATTATTCAGGTACTGTTATTTAAATCCCATTTTTTTGTTTGTATAAATATGTACATAGCAACTGCATAGTCGTAGCAAATTATCTATATTTAAGACACGATACATCTACGAGTACATAGACAAACCGAAGCCATAGTACCTAATTACGAAAACAATTTACTCTAAACCTGCGTATTTCAATTTGCCAGTCTATACTATTCAAACATTGGTCCAACAGGACGTCAGTACTTAAACACCGAGTATTACTATCACAACCGAACTGTCATATTCGTCTACCAACTTTATACCCACGAATACAAATACCACAATTATGCAAATACTGGGGCCAATTATCGTGGCCATACTTGTGACCAAACGGTAGGCGTTTACTCGCTATATAAGTGTGTCTCAAACTTTTTTTCTATTAACACATGTTTGAACAAACATTTGCGATAGTCAGGTCAAAGTGATTAATATGTTTGTCATATAAAATGTTGTTTGTACTCCTATTTAAATGTTTTATGAATAAGGCTGTATATCAATTTATGTATTTTGTAAGTAGATGTTAATTTTGGCTTTATTGTTAGCTTGGCAGGTCTATTTTTAAAGAATACGTCACAGTTACGGAAGTTGATATTTGAACTACATTGCTTTTTTGATGTTAAATTTTAAAACTAGTACGTTCATTTTAATGAGTCACAGTTTAAGAATAAATCAAGTTCCTACCTACTGAAAACCTTATTTACCAAGCTTTTGATTCAAGGTGTAGAAAATGCTTAGATTTAGATACCTACGTAGCTTTACTAACTTACAGAAACAAGCAAAGTTCAAAACAGCCAGTGACAAAGTCCAAATGCGGCAAAAATAAAATTTCTACTTCCAGTAGTATTTCCACTAGCTAAAACATCGTCATTAAGAAAATTAAACAGTACTTGCCAATCATAAAACAGCTTCAAAATACAGTAATTTTATACACACACAAATACGACAAAGTCACAGCAATTTTCACCACCAACAAAGTAACTTAGAACACAAACTAAAACGTTCGAACCGGGTAGTGATAATTTCTTCAACTTTCTCTTGTTGTCTTTGACAAAAGGTTGAGAGCCGCTGTGTTTATAGGTTATAGCGCTAATAGCTTATAGTCGGAGTAATTACACTCGTTAGAAGCGTTTTGCTAATTCACGTAATATTTTAACTTCAACGAGGTTGCTTGTGGAGCAAAAAATACGGTAATGTACGGGGCGATTTGTTCCAGATATGGTGTTCCGTATATTGCTTGATTTTTATAGATATAGTATAAGAATATAAATTTTCACGTTATTTTTGTACCAAAAATAGGAAGGTTTTGAAGCAAATGTAAAAACTGCGGTTGACTCAACATCTTGTAGCTACTTAAGAAAGCTTTTAAGGGCGATGGATATTTTGCATTGTAGGAGCAGTTGAAAGAAAAGCACAGGGAGAACTCAATGACTTAATAGTATACTTACATAGTAAGTAGGTATAAATGACTGTTTGTTCTTTAATAAAACGTTTGTATTGCGTAACGATCTATTTATTAGGTAGAAAATTGGCAGTTATTACCTGAAACCAAAATTCTATCGAAATAAGATTGAAAATCAAAATGTACTCCAACCAGAATTACTATGTGGCTAGTTCAAATACTAGTTACGTCTATAATATTAATATTTTGTCTATACAGTTAACTGAACCCTAGAAAACCAGTAAATAAATAAGCTTGTACAATTAGCCGCCAACATGATGGTTTTTCTATTTCACAGTGCGTTTCAGTGGTGACTTAAATATTTATACATCGACAACTTTGTTACGACATTTCTTGCTCAGATTTGTATTACTAATTACCGTATAATTTTTAATTGATACAGCATTTTTCTCAGTAACGTGTGTATTGAGAATAACCACTTTATCTGTGATGAAAATCGTTGCAAGAAAACTTGTGAAGCGAGCGTCTGAGTTTCGTATTTACTTATTTGTTTTATTTTATAGATGGCTTTCGGACTAATCCGTAATATTATTTATACTAATACGTATAGAAATAAACACAAGAAGATTTTTTTCTAACAAAATTACGGCTAAATTGCTATCCTTTTCAGATGAAAAGTCTTGGGGAATTCAAAATGCCCTTTATTTCGTAAAATTCGTACAAAGGTTTTGAAATAGTCCCAAGTGTATTTTGTCCGTTTCGAAAAAGCTTGCTCGTGAGAAGATACACCAAGAATCTCACGGCTTGCTCTTTTAAAATTGCTATGTATATTTTATACAAAATGTATACACGTAAATCATAAATACTAATCGTTTTTATTAATGAATAATATCGGAACTTACGTCAATACATTACGCGAGTACGATTTATTTGAGTAGGTAGTTAGGTACCCACATTATGACGAAACGTGTTTGTATATGCGGACTTCTGAAATAGGCTGTATAAATAAACATTTACTTGGTGTTGACGGTGTGACGTCATTTTAACAGTGTACCGCCAGATTACGTAATAGCTAACCGTTTCTAACAGCACGTAATCATTTGAAGATGATTTTGTAGATTTTTTTTGTGGCTTAGCGACGCAAAGTGAAAAAAATACAGAAGTTGTATTTATTCAGCTTTTGCTTAAGCTTAAAAATGAAAACTTAATTCATGATAGCTAAGCTTCTACTTGTGACTTTTTTGACCATACTCCAGCCGCGATTTACCTCCCTAACACTTAATACATGTGTTTCAATTTAGCCAATACCCTTTTGCACATTTCTGTCATATTTTTCGAAGGTGCATCCACTGACACTCCGTGTGTGGACTAAAAGTAATTTAATACAGTCTGTTTTTCATGTGGTTAAGTCACAAACAAAACCGCCTTGATGAAAATATAATTCAGGAATCTCAATTCTCGTCTCTAAAACGGTTTATCCACTTCCTACTGTACTCAGAACTACATAAAACGCGCCGTTGCTTCCACATTAATATCACAATACACCATTTCCCATATCAATCAAGCACTAGGGTCACAAAAACAAACGCTTCGACAAACATTTGACACAGCAGGCCCCACTTGTGACGGCAAACTGACCGGCCACTCGGACCTCTCAGGCAAACAACTCAAGTGATCACTTCACTTAAAACGATTCCTATGTTCCCCGTATAAGTGGTAGAAGTGGGTAATAATTGGGATTAGACGGTTTAGAAGATTTGAAAGTATATATTGAAACTACAGTTTTCTCCAAAGTGAGGTGTATAAACTATCTTTAAAAACGGGTGTACAGAACTAACTTAATATCGCGATAAATGCGAAAAAGCGTCTCTGTGTCTGTCATGACTAAAACCGCTAAACCGATTCTGATGATCTTTCGCGTGGAGATAGTTGAAGATCTAGGATTAAATTAAGGAACACTTTGGAGAAAATTAAATATAGGTACAATGCCAAAGACGCCAAGACGTAACGATTGTATGTGTGTGTATCAGCTAGAATATGTAAATTAAACGAAATCAATATGGTGAAATGTACGGTGAAATGGTCAATCTTAAATTGGTGAAAACAGCCCCTATGACAAGACAAGACACTGAAAATAAGATAGATTCTGTACTTCCTTTCAGACCAAAACTTTAGCCTTTATACATAATAAAGGTGTTTTAAATACACAATCCACAAGACCTTAACAGAAATCAAAATCTTTTAAGCTTGTATATTAATAAGTGCTCCAAAGCCAAGCAAATAATATTACATTTTAAGTGTGCATGAACAGCCACAGCATAAGGAAGTCAAACATGAATCTATATCCTAAATACTATCGACGGTTAAAACCAAGCAATTTTAATATTAATTAATTATTTATTAATTTCTGATCAGCAATTCCTGAATAAAATCAATTGCATCATCTCTAATTTGTTTCGATTACAGATCCAAAAGGAAATTAATAAAATAATTACTATTTGTCAATTTATTACCAAAGACAATTGCCAAGATATTTTAAACCTTAGTGTCAAGCACTAAAGTTGTAATTCGTTCGTCGTTTTCAACAGTAGCCACAAATAGACGGTTTATTGATACTTTACTTGTATTTTATTGCTGTGCTTATGTCAATTAAGTATGTAACTTAGTAGATATTAAAACCTAGCAATTATTGCTAAATTGAAATAACTAGAAGTATTTTAATGAACGGCGAAGGTTAATCTTTATATTTATACTAGGTTTTGCCGGTGACTTAGTCCGTGTGAAAAGATTTCCCGAGCTACAATGTTTATGTCTTAATACTTAATACATCAAAATCGGTTTAGCAGTTTTGGCGTGATTGAATAACAAACATCTTAACATTCAAATTTCTCAACTTATAATATAAGTAAGGCGTAAGGACTCAAATATGTAAGATGTAAAGACTAGATTTAGTTACGACTTAGGCATTTAAAATCTACACTAATAATGAAAACGCGATTGTCTATATTTATGTCTGTTCGCCTCCACGGAGCAGTTAAATCCCTGAATCAGTACCGCGATTGTCCACCACTATCAACTACCGACAACCGGCTAACTATTTAATTATTTTGTATTAAAGATTAGTAAAAGGTAAGTAAAAAATAAGATAAGTAAAAAGATGAGCGCCTCTAGCGGGTGAGATAGGAACAATTTTTGAAGTACATTTAAATGTCCGACTCTCGGGACTCGATAGTACCGACTGTACAGAATCGCGTTACAGTTTTCATAATAATACCATACATTTTTTGAAAGATTAAAGTTGTCTAAAATGGGCCTCTACGTGTTGGCTTCGGCCCCACGCATGCCTTCTAAATGTCCGGGACTCTATAGTCCCGAGATATGCAAAAGACATACATAATAAAATAATAATAATAAATTCGCCCGCAGGGCACCTTGAGGCGAGGTGACGGGGAGTAGCGACCCCGCGGTACCTGAGTGCTCCAGGGGGAAGTCACCCTTCCTCATCTCTGGCTTGCCTTAGTTGGCTGGTTGGAGTGAAAACTGACGAGGAAGCGGTCCCCCGCCTCTGGCTTGCCTTCATTGGCCGTCCAGAGTGGAGTCGCGAGAGCAGAGCTCCCACTCTGTTCGGAGGACGGATGCTGAGCGTAAGTGGCTAGTGGGCCAGTGATGCCGGACCCTCAGGGAGCAAGTGATCTGAGTTTAACGTCCAGCGAGGCCTCTCTGTCCTTCAGCCGCTCACGTCCCTGTTGCCCCCTAGTTGCTATTCGTGCGACTTGATTAGGGTGGCCCAGTTTGTGAGTTGGCAAGTCTCCGCCTGCCATTTTTACATGTTATTGACATTGTTTTCGGCAGGCGCCATAGTTCCCGTAATTTCCTAGTTTCCCAGCCCACAAGCACCTCATCCAATAGTCCAAGTAGTTTTCCCCTTTAGTTTTGCCATAGTCCCACACAGTCCGGTGACTGTCCTTGGGTGCATTTTATAGTGTAGACAGGGATAGTCACCGGATTGTGACACCACACATTATTGATAGATTAAAGCCGTCTAAAAAGGGCCTCTACGTGTTGGCTTCGGCCCCACGCATGCCTTCCAAATGTCCGGGACTCTACCCAACTAGCACACAAGCGCTATAACAAGCTGCACAATGGCCGGTTAAAGGATTTTTATAACGCCTTAGGCTCCTTAGTAAGAAGTATAGTGGTTCTATAAGCGGCTACAGATCTCTTGTAGCGTCAAATAGGCCCATACTGTCCAGCTTATAGCTCTACATTGGATCTACAGTGGTCGTAAATAGTAATTATAATAGAACGTAGTATAGTAGTAATACAGGAGCGCTAAAATAAGATGAAGGTGGTATAATCGCGCTACAAGAGCTTTTTCGCAGCTTCGTGGCGCTTACCAGCTGTTGTACAGAGGTGGTTAGCGCCACGAGCGTTCGAAAAAGCTCTTGCAGCGCGATTATACCACCTTTACCTTATTTTAGCGCTACTGTGTAACGGTTATAAATGCTAACGCTCTAAATTAGTAATATGGTCGGTTTATTGTGGTGTAAACTAAATATATTGTATTAAAATGAATCATCAGTGACAAATGAGGAGACATTTTATTTTTACGGATTGGATTATGAAAATAACAAGTAGTCTATCGCTTTTATTTCTTTGTGTACGTGATATGAAAGTGCGAGTTCCAGTTTGCTGTCAATATATATGTATATTATCGTCAATATTTTCATGCGCCCTCAAAATATTCAGTTTTAAATGCAAAAATTATATAGATATGTGGATTTGAAAATTGTATTTTGAACATAAATAAGACTTTGAGTGTTACAGATAGTTTAATTAGGGTTATAGGTAATAAAAAATGATTTTAATTATGTTAACGTTACCAGGCTATAGATTTATATGATCTTCAAAAGATCGTAATAACCTCAAAAAATATGTTTACCAAATGCTGTAATGGCGCCTCGATCAAGCACTCGATCAAGCATATTTTATTTTATTTTATTTTATTTTATTTTATTTTATTTTATTTTATTTTATTTTATTTTATTTTATTTTATTTTATTTTATTTTATTTTATTTTATTTTATTTTATTTTATTTTATTTTATTTTATTTTATTTTATTTTATTTTATTTTATTTTATTTTATTTTATTTTATTTTATTTTATTTTATTTTATTTTATTTTATTTTATTTTATTTTATTTTATTTTATTTTATTTTATTTTATTTTATTTTATTTTATTTTATTTTATTTTATTTTATTTTATTTTATTTTATTTTATTTTATTTTATTTTATTTTATTTTATTTTATTTTATTTTATTTTATTTTATTTTATTTTATTTTATTTTATTTTATTTTATTTATTCTTTAAAAACAGTTGACAGACTGAACCACCACTGCACCTATGTAAATATATTATGATAATAATTTTAAGCTTTAGTATAAAGGTATATTACTCGGTTATAGCGCTTTAGGTGCTTAACATAATTCTGTAATCCCCATGGCTGTAAAAATGTTTCGAATGATACCTTATACATCTATTTGCCGTACAGAAGCCATATAAATATCTGATATAACGCTCAAGGCGCTATTAAAGACCTACGCAACTCTTTTATAGATGAGTAATACACTAGCCCTAAAAAAATCTGTTATAGAACCTAAGGCGAGTTATGCGTTGCGCTTATACCTCTTGAGCGCTATAAGCGCAACGCATAACTCCGTTTAAACTCCTTTATCTCCTAAAGTCCCCTTATACAGTTAACGGTGTTATAGAAAGTTCCCTTAACTCAGCTATACTTCCCTAGGCTGTCTAGCGATGCAATTACATGCTCATATATCACTATAAGTCATTAGTTTCCTACTAAACGGCTACTGTCCCGCCTAGCTGTTAAAGGGTTTTTTAAATAGCTAATATACAACTTATAGAGAATTGTACAGCATTTGAACGACTCTTATGCAACTATCAGGCTGTATAACGACTGTATAAGCAGCTTGTGTGCTAGTTGGGCTATAGTCCCGAGATATACAAAAGACGTACATAATAAATTCTCTTTATTGTACACAATGTACCAGGAAAATATAAAAATAAATAAAAGCAGTATAAACTAAGACTAGATACAATATCAATGCACAATCGGCGGCCTTATCGCACAAGGCAATCTCTTACAGGCAACCATAGGATGGAAAGAGAAGTTGAGATAAAAAGAGGTAGTACTGCGTACATGTCACATTAATCTAATTATATAAGTTATATAAAATAAAGAATAAATAAAAATTGTATATATAAAATAGACATCATCTATAAATACAAAGGCACATATATAATAAGTATAATATATAAAATATATATAAATAAGCAAATATATAATATATAAAATATATATAAATATATAATATATAATTATATTCATACAGAGATAGCAAGAGGAGTTTATTAAGACAGTCATGGGAAAGTAAAGAACGTAGAGTAGTGAAAGTTGAGAGGTATTCAAGAAAAAGTGTCTTGCAGTGTTAAGTAGTGTTCCTTCACCCGATTTTTAAATATTAGCAAGCTCTGTACTCGCCTAATGGATAGCGGCAGCGCATTCCACAACCGCACAGCTTGCACAGTAAATGATTTGTCTAAGAATTTAGTGGAATGCACAGGCATCTTAAGTCTTAAATTCTCCGATGATCGTAAAAACCTTGAATGCGTGTCATGTAGGAAAACAAAACGTTGTTTGAGATAGAAGGGAGTCGAGGGATTGAACAAGATATTGTACAGAAGGTAGAGAATGTGAGCATTCCGGCGTGAACGTATTGGTAACCACTTGAGCTTGTTTCGATACTCTGAGACGTGATCATATTTGCGTAATCCAAATATGAACCTGATAAAGAAATTTTGAAGGCGCTCAAGCTTATTAAGTTGGTCCTCGGTTAGATCGGGATAGCTGACATCGGCATAATCAAGGATGGGGAAGAGAAGGGATTGTACAAGCGCGATTTTAGTGTTTATGGGGAGAAAATTGCGTAGCCTGCGTAAGGACCCCGCCGAACAAAATACTTTACGGCTGAGTTCCTGGAGTTGAGGACTCCAAGACAAGCCCTTGTCAAAACATAGACCCAGGTTTTTGATTCGGTCACTAAAAGGGATGGTTGTGCCATCAAAGATCACAGTGGGGACAACTGTCCAATCCACTCTTGCGAGCATCCTGGGGCTACCAATGGCAATGGCTTGTGTTTTGTGAGGGTTGACATTGAGACCATACGACTTACTCCATTCACAAATATGAACCAGATCACTGTTTATCGTTTCCACAGCTTCCGCCAACCTATCCGCGGGAGTAGAAGAATAGATTTGTAGATCATCTGCATAGAGGTGGTAGGAAGAAGTGATGCGATTGGATATAGTATTGATAAAAACTGCGAAAAGTAAGGGAGATAAAACGCCGCCCTGCGGTACGCCAGCGGATACAGAGCACCAATCAGAGACATTGTTTTCAATGTTAATACGTTGCCGGCGCCCATACAGGTAACTACGAAACCAGTCAACCACTGATGGAGATATGTTAAGAGAACACAATATACCCAGCAGAACATCAAAATCAACACAATTGAAAGCGCTACTGAAATCTAGCAAGACTAGGGTCGTAAGCTTGCCATCTTCCATACCCGATCTGATGTCCTCCGTAATATGAACCAAGCTCGTAGTAGTACTATGACCAGGACGGAAACCCGATTGGAAAGGATTTAGGAGTAGGTTTGAAGAAAGATAGGTGCTGAGTTGCAAATGTACAAGGCGTTCAAGAACTTTGGATAGGAAAGGAAGTATGGATATGGGACGATATTCAGAGAAAGTAGACGGGTTACGATTTTTTGGTATAGGGATAATTTGGGCATCCTTCCATATGGACGGAAAGATGCCGCTAGAGATGGAAAAGTTGAGGATATGACATATGATAGGAAGTATTTCATCAAGGATGGGAAGGATCATATTACGGCTGACACAATCAGCTCCCTGCGCATTCGATGTGATGGACAAAATGCTCTTCTTAACACCACAAGCAGTGAATTGACTGAAAACAAATGGAGAACAATCAGGAGTCGAACAAGAAGAAAGATAACTGAGTGTATTACGTTTCGTGGTACTATCTAAATGTGATAATGCAGAGAAGTGTTGATTTAAGACGTTCATATTAATATTATTAGGGACAGGGTTTTGTTGTGGTTTGCCGACCCCCAGTGATTTAAGAAATTTCCAGACCTTGGCTGGATCTCCGTTTTCAACGGATTCTTGAATGTGACGGCGTTGTGCATTCCTACACACCTTGCTGCAGTGATTACGAATAGCTACATATTTATCTCTATTAGCTTCAGAGGGGCGACATCTTAAAGTTTAAGTTTTCATGTTCTTCTTGTAATATTGTTGCATTGGTAAACATTATGTATTCATCATATATTTTAGCTCCTTAGACAATGCAGTGCCGTAAGCATCATAAAAGTATTAGAAGTTGTCTAGTTATATTTTCGTAGATAATCTAGGTAATAAACGATACTTTGTCATTAATATGAATACTAGTGTATTAAAGTGCATCTGAATTGTAAATAGGTTTAAATAACGAGAGGTTAATCAGTACTTGAAAAAAAAATTGCTTTTAGGAACATTTTGGCTAATAACTTCTTCGATTATTCACAATCTCTTTGCCAAACTGCATGGGAGCGAAACATAAAATTAAGCGAACCCTAAAAAAATGCTAAATACCAAAGTATATTATATCTTCACAAAATAATCCAACTAATCAACCCTGGGATTCAAACTAATACCCAATCACGCAATCATCCTCTGGAGCAAGGTGTGTTTTAAGTATTCGCATCCGCATCCGCAAACGCCGACCATTTTCATTCACTCAGACGAATCGGTATCCGCAACTACCCTACTCTGTGTATCACAACTCAACACTTCTGAATCATATCTCACTATACGCTTTGCAACACAAACCCCCAAAACCACCAAATAAGGATTCAAAAATCCAAAAGGCACCAAAAACATCGCATTATCCCACTACTTATATTTACAAACGATTAATATTCCGAATTAATTCGACCGACGGGTCAGGTCATGTTTTTTTTAACAAATTGAAATCCATTTAGGTGGTCTCGCTACAGCCAAAGAAACGATATAATGTTTTAGAATCTCAATTAACCATGGCTCACTCAACGAAAGATATCTAACAAATCAATTAAGTAATGCAAAGAATTCATTCACCTTTAGTGCTGCGGTTCAATATTGAGGTTGATTTTATCGATATCGATGGTTTGCACCTGTTGGTGTATTGTGTTATTATACAGAATTTACAGAATTTTTTCTGACTATAACATCCCACCATTATTTTTTTGAACGGAAGGAAAAAGAAAAATATTTATCAATAAATTTAACGAACCAGTTAACTTTTCATAGGTCTTAGCTTAAATTTTAGGAGTTAAGTAGGTCGTGTTTGACTTAGTTTTTAATTACCCCTATTTTAAGTATGAGTAACTTAAAGAAAAAATCGGTACTAAAATGCAATTGCTGTAGCAATAAAATAATTTATTAACTAAAATAGATCCATACCATACCACTCACTCATGCAAACTAAGATTTTAAACATGAATGCATTTCTTAAAACATTTATATTTGAACAATACTTCATGTAATAAAAGCAATCAAACATCGATATCGATTAACACAAAAACATAAAGACCCCATCACTAACGTTATCGCGTCATCGATTAAAACATTTTGATTAGCTTTCAACTTACGACCAATGTCATACGATACGATCTAAACGAAACGTCTTAAACGCCATTACGGTCATTCTACAAACTGTCCTTACAACACTGGATGAGTTTTAGAAATTAAATTCCATACATTAGACGCTTAATATGGTACTAGTAACACAAAGCGACATGAAGCCACCCCGGACAAGTGACTGTGCAGGAATGTCGATATCAATCTGAGATCATAATATCGATATGGCCGCAATAGCAGTCATTCGACATCCCTATTGAAGTCACTCTTGATGATAATTTTAATGAATTGTGACTTACAATGACGCATGGAAAGGATGTTGATGGTATAAAAGGATAGTGAAAATCGAAGTAGATTGCCTACGTTGACTTGTCATAGAAATGAATTTGTTCAGAGACGACTTTAAACATTATAGTAATTCTGGTTAATTTCTATCATGTGAATAATATTTGTATGTAATATTATAATATTAAGTTTAATTCAAAGATAACACTACTCTAGTACTGAATATCGGAATGAAATTTTGACTGGTCAGCTTTAGAAAGCAAGTATAATATTATTAACTAATAAGTTATTCATCTCTTAAAAGTATAATAAAAAGGAGCAAACATGTAAAGAATATGAAGCCTTAAAATACAAAATGAAGACAAACTGCTACTGATGACATCAGTCGATCGAGATAAAGATTGCAATAAATCGTGCTAAAACACGAACACATTCAAAAAGCTCTAAAACATATCAGCAAAACATCAAAATAACACAACCCAAATATAAATAAATCCATAAAAGGCGAACTCAATAAAATAAGAAGTGGCATTTTTAAAACTAATGACCATTAACGTGTCGACGAAGTGAAAACTCGAAGTCAAATCAATTGTTTGTATACCACTCCGATTGTGGAAATAATTAGTGCCCCTTGAAAAATTCTCATTTACAACGCGTGATAAATATTTACGAGTTATTGTTCCTTGATGGTAGGAAAGAATAACGTTGATATGTGAACAGAAATATATTTTAGAGGTTCGACATGTTTTAAACCCTGAGGCAAATATTTTAATAATGTGATCACATTTTTCTGTTACTCATCGCTTTGATTTTGATCAAAATATCTTCTGAGTGTTATATTTTTCTTCATTTATTTATTATTTATTCAGATTTCAAATAGTGTAATCCTCGTATGTAATGAATTGATGCGTGGACATCTGATGAAACATGTGCGGAAAATATTGCAACTTGAAACTCAAACAGAAACAAAGCTTTGGAAAACGTACGCAATGTTGCATCATGCAAAAAAAAATAAACTTGTACATTTATCGACCCTGGAATATGGACATTTGGTTTCTATAATAGGTCAGAGCTTCTTAAAAATCTGCTCACAGTTATTTAATTTAGAAATGAGATTTCAAAGAAAGAAAATAACTTATGTTCGTTTCAATGACAAGATATTTTCCTGCCGTCTCCACCAACCAGTGTGGAGAGGAGAACATAATCACATCGAGAAATATACTGACTGATTGCATTTTCCTGTAGTGCTAGTTTCATATGAACTTAAGGCTGATCCATACAAAGCAAACTGACCCACAACACACATTTAACTGTGCAGCAACAAACGTTAACTGTAATTTCTTAATAACATAACATAATATTTTATTGGCACCAGTTCGCGGTGAAATGAGTTAGTTAATTAGTTGTATTTAAACAATAGTGACCCAACGATAGCTCGGTAAATGCACCTTTGAATTTTATGATTGAAACTTACGCATAAAAGCTTGGCGCTGAGAAAATGTAGGTTAGCCGTATGGACTAGTATATTGGCTTCTTGATGGGTGAAATTGATTGTAATCAAAATATACGAGCAGAAGGTTCATGTCATATAGATTACGTTGGGATCACAACTTATATCAATGTAACGCAAAATTATCGTACTAGGAATAATAATAATAAGGGAATAAATCACAGTATTGTCTTTGTAAGGTAAACGACAACTGTCTAAGAATGGTGTCATGAAATCTGATACAGGTAGGTACTATTGCATTGAATATATGTCACAAATAAAAAAAATGACGATGTTTGCAAAAGGTTTTCAATTCAAGGCTGTCTTTTAAAGCTTTAAATTTATTATTTACAATAGTCCAAAGTCCATCATGTCTCATGAGGAAATCATCCCCGGATCACCGGAACTACACATTTACCTGTTCCAGGGTTTTCCCACATCACCTATTCATTACAATGATTCAGACCAGTAAGAAGAGCACAATTCATCTGTGATTCAGACCTTAATAGTTTATTGAGGTCCAATGACGTATTTTCAGAGAATTACGGATCTTTTTCACTTAATTAAACGGAATTTTGGTACACATTAGGCCATTGAAATTTGTTCTGCTCCATAATGGCTCGTGATTCAGAGGTAAATAGGTATTAATTAGACTTTGTACCCAAAATGACGAAGCTGTTTTTTGGTTTCTTGGAACCTGAATAAAGTCTATGCCTTACACGCCTATAAAACTTCCATTACTATGAATAATCATCATTTATTTAATTGAATACGAATTCTTCCATTCAGAATAATATGACTAACTAGGAACGTTTTTCAAAAGAATTATGACTTGTCTTCAAAAATTTGCGAAGCACGTACGAAGTTTATCAGTTTTCCCACGGAGTGATGGCAATCTAACCGCTGTAGCTTTTAAGGCTAAGTATTTTAGGAAAAAGACGAGTCATCATAATATACTGTTTGCTTTTGATGAAATTAATGATTTTATTTAACGCCAAGGGACAAAGTATATCACATTATTTTTCCTTACTCCAACAAATGAGTAGGTATCTTCTCAGCTCTCCAGAATTGAACCATGATGAAATCCATCTGAAGTTTCTAGTCATCAGAAAATAACACCGATTTCGTCATTATCTAAAAAAGTAATCATGTGATGACGTACAAACTTTCCCCATTTAATAATATTGCATTCAGCCAACCACAAAATGATTTCCAAGAAAATCAAATCAGAGCAAATCAAGGTGCTGTCAATCATTTGAGTCATTTCCACCTTCTGTTCAAGAATGAGTCATGATACCAAATATCGAGAGACATTAATTTGTTCCATTCCCATGGGATGCTTACAGGAATATTTTCGCACGGGAATTTTAGCGCGTACAACGGTGGCTTCCCATGTCAACCTACCGCGTTTCACTGTCTCGGAACGATTGGTATTTTATTCATAAATAAACGATTCTGACCTCAACAAATTATTTTTTGGTCGCTTTAGAAGTCAAAAATTATTTGAGTCAGTATTTTTTTTTATTTGTGACGTCTATTGATCCATAAATCCAACAAAACTGTAGTTAAATACCACAGTTTTGCAATAATTCGATCAAAATACAGCAAACAGAATATAAGACGAAATCTATCGAAAGTTGCGATTTAAAATCGTAACAAATAATCAAAAAGAAGAAATAATAGCCCGATACAAAAACAAAAAGAACGTGCACTGCCCGGGAATCGAACCCGGGTCGCAAGAATGGGAATCTTGCATGATACCACTACACCAGCAGTGCTCGAGGCAGAGTAGCGAAAAGGACGTGACTATTTTACCGTCCCTAAAGGACATGCGCATTACGCACGCGATCGCGGTCGTTCTATTTATACTGCGCAATTGTACTTTCGTTCGCCCCGTTTCCCTTTTATTCATTCTTATAAATTTTGTTTTAAGTTCCTTTTTGAAGTGTTTTTAGATGGACTTTAGAACAGAAAAGATTCTGTTTTAAAGTTCGTGAAGATAGTATCATAGTTTTGGGAAGGAGTGCTCGCTAGGCTTCGAAATTATTCAATAATTCCTCACTGCTATTCAAATTTAGGTGAAGTTCAACGATACTGTGTTTTAAAAATGTATTAGTAGGGACAAAGTGATTCTGCGTTACTCATTGATAAATAAATAATTATTTATTCCTTTGGAGAACCCACAGACGTCACATTGTAATTATTTAAAATAATTACACCCAATAGAATCTGACAACTTCATCTTAGAACATGACTTATTTGACTCAAAATAAAGAGAGCACAAAAAGCACCTGGGTGGGTACCACCTTTTCTCACACTGTCATCGCTTGCATGCCGAATTCGTCTCGCCCCGAGCCCCGCATGTTTGTCCAATATTTTACCGGCATGCGGCATGCGGCATTAACTTTTTAATTTATCTCGCCCCTAAAGTCACTTTATAGGATTAAAGGACAGGTTACCAGATATAAATTCATAACTTTATTTGGTTTTAAATTTGTTCTGTGCGTTTTGTTAAACGTTTAATGATTTCATTAGGCTTTGGGTTTCTGGTGACCACCGGCGAGGGTGACTGATAACAAAATCTTCTGATCATATTTGCATTTTTTATTATATGAGGCGCCCGTAGCTAGTTGCGCTCACCGGTCGGTAAACGATCTGTAGGTTAAGCAAACCTTGGCGCGGTCATTCCATAGATGGGTGACCGCACAGTGGTATTTGAACAGGGCGTCTCCGTGCTTCGGAGGGCACGTAAAAAGTCGGCCCCGGTTATTGTCAAAAAGATAACAGTCGTTAAGCCACGTCAAAGGCCTTCGGGCGGCTTGAACAACTTTGACACTAGGTTGACCACTAACCATACGATAAGAAGAAGAAGAAGATTTTTTATCGGAACATCATTCCCCAATTTTAAAGTAGCCATAAGTTATAGGTTCAGTAGATACTAATTTAAAGGTCACCCTTATTAATAATCTTTGGATCGAAGCTGAAAACTAATTTTAAAAGTTACATCTCCCGATTTCAGAGACGCGACTCAGAGCTTAAAAAGTCTGTTACTGTTACTGTTGAATTAAAATATTGAAAAATCTTAAACCATCCTCCTAGTTCCTATCTCCATTACAGCTCCAACAACATTTTCACACGTTAATTAACGCCTTTATCTTCCTATTTAATATTCGAAAAATTTTATAGTTATACAAAAAGTGGTTTTACCTCAATATTCGGAGCATGCCACCTACTGGCCGAAACACCGTAAGCGTACCGGACGCGTACATGTAAACACTCCGATCGGCGCGAGCGCAATAAAAACGCTGTAAAATTTTGATGTTTCTATTCAACGTCACCTGTCTTCTTCACACGTTTAAAAACGGCTATACACCTCTCGCTCACCACCGGAGAATGGTTCAGATTATTATCAATGCACTTTACACAAAGCAGAAGATCCGAACTGGGGCTGACATTAATGTGATTTTGAAAGTAAATTGTGTAGGTTTAGTGCACGATAAGTGGCATGTGAATTAGGTGTCAAGTGATAAAATTAATAAATGTGGCTAGATTTCATCGTTGCTAGGACGGCGGTAAAATTATAAAACATATATTTATTATTATAACGAAACAACACAGATAGACAGGACTATTTGAAGTAGCTTTGATCTCTCTGATGCTGCATGAATCGAATCGGCGAACTAGTGAAGTTGGACGGACAAATAAACATGACGATTGATCAATCAAATCAATTCACCGCGGTGCAGTCTACTGCTGAATATCTCTTATTATCCGTTCTATATTGCTATATCCATGTTCATACACACGAAACAAATACGTGAGACTGAAAATGAATCAAGATCGTAATGTAAATTAATAAATTTAGGCGATTCAAGAGAAAAAAAAGCGTTAACAACTAGACAAAAGATTAAAGAGATATAGTTTAAAAACTCAGTCATAGGCTGAGCATGAAAACGCCAATTACCGCCCGTTATTCATTTTAAAATGTCTTCGATCATTGTACTACATCAGTAACCTTGCACTTCAGAATCTAACCAGGGCATGTATTATGCACGGGCCGCGCGGGCGCATCCAAGCGCAGCGGACACGGGGTAATGTTAAATAAATTAATTTTGGGTGCAAATTACGCGCTTACCCTTTAATCGAGAGAGCCGCGTCAATTTCTGATTCCGATACTCGAAGTAAGGAATATTTGGATGCGCTAAGCATTATGTTGCGTAAAACGAATATCACAGTTTAGATAAAGATCTTCTTATCTGTGATAAAAAATATTTTATTACGAGCTACTTATGTTTTAACACTAGCCTAACTTGTGACTCCACTGCCATAGATTTGGATTGAATTTTTCGTGAAAGATGTCCCTGAATCTATCAAAGTACGAAGTTTCATACAAATTGGTTCTATATAGATTGTACATACATATTTTCAGCAGATGTAGAGAAAATCAAAACACTCTGTAATGTAATATTTCTGCTATAACCTTATATTCTACTAAAGGTTGCCTAACTTGTTTTGTAAGGCAAAATACTTTAAGCAAAGATATCAAAACTTGTCTAAACAGATTCCTGCGACCAACATACCAATCTATACATTCCAAACAAAGCCACAATTAAGTAAAAAAACCACACGTTTTCACACATCACTCACAAAGTGCCTCCTCCGAAGAACAAAGGCTTATTGTCATCAGTAATAAACCCCTGATCTTTATCTGATTACCAATTTGATCGGAATGCGATCGTCGGTGCTTCGATACTGTTCGGCACAACCCTAATGGAACGGTATTAGCAAACCTATATTTATGAACGACTAAAATACTGCGGCCATTTTTTTGCGATATTAAGAGATTTTCGGTGGTTGGGTAAATATTTTAGGGATTTCTTTGATAGATTATTTTGGTTTCTTTTCTTTCAAATCTGAACTGAAAGTTTTCTTATATTGAACACTATTGTCAAGCGATATTCCAGAGCCTTAACCTAGACATATTTTTAGCCCTAGTTTAGCACTTTTTTATAAAAAAGAATCTTTTTTATTCGAATATATTTAGATTTTATAATCGATAGAATTATTTCCTCCAAAAATCGTTAAATAAGATTAATTAAGTACATTCTTTAACATAATTTAAGGGATTATTTAACAAAATCATCGATAACGTTCTCTTGTTACTAGTATTTTAGATGAATATTTTACAGTTAGGCACTCATACATATACATAATATATAACTAGCGGACCCGACAGACGTTGTCCTGTCTACACGTCTTTAATTTGAAAATTTTAAACTTTTTTTAATAATCTAAACCATTCTCAGATCCCCTTGAATATACACAAAAAAAAACATCAAAATCGATCCAATCGATTAAGACAAGTTCAGTGACACACTTACAGAAGAATTATATATATAAAGATAAGGTAATAACTGAACCAAGCAATTTACAGGCACTGGCATTGAATGCGATACGCTTCCAATATGAAATCACACTATTAGTCATTGAAAGACGTGTTATATGCAAGTTTGTGATTACTCATTACCATGATTATATTGTATCACATAATAACAGCTTATTAGTTCCAAAATCTTGAGTGTCTGACCAAGAGAATATTAATCGCTGGGAAAGGGGATTTTTCATGAAACATTAACCACACCTTGTGTCTTACATTATAGCGGAAAATTTTAATATTTGTATAGGTACTGAAAAAACAGTTACAAACTAACAAATAACAGAGAAAACGGGGTAGTAGGCAAGAGCAAAAGATGTGAAACAATAAAGAGCAAAAAAATAAAAAAAGCAAAAATTGTTACATTTCCCGAAATTAATAAAACAATTATCTATGTTTAATAGCTGGTATCTCTCTACCAGTAACACTCATTTCAAACTGCCCAAAAATACATACACACTCCCAAATAAAAACAAGAACCACACTCAGTGACTCAGCGAACTCCCACATTAATATAATAATACAAAAATTACACAAGAATTAATTATATGAACACAAAACGTTACCCAATCAAAGTAATGCTACATCCAAATTATTGGTTACCCTTCTGATGTAAAGTATTTCTCACGGGGTGGATTGACAAGATTATTAATATCGAATGAAGAAGGAGGAGCGATTGACACATTAATACACCACATACAAACATACAAACAACAAAAACACAAAGAAAATTGACCCTTATGATGTTATCAATAAGATCTTTGAAGGCAGTAAATGTATGTTGGTGTTTAGCCAAAGAGATGGTTATCAGTGGCTCATTCTATATCTTTCCCGTTGAACATTGACGTTTAAGACAAAGTGATATTGACGCAGCGCACCGTGGGTAATTATTTGCGTATCATTGTCTATAATTTTCAATTTTAGGGTTCGTTGGTAAAAAATGGATTGATGATTGGTTTTGACGGGCGTCAATTTTGTTGTAGTTCCTGAAATTATAATGGATCTTTTGTGTTTGACTTAATTTGATTGGGATCTTTTATTTTGACTCGATGTTCTTAATGTAGACTTTTTTTTCAATCTCTTGAAGAAATATGTGTACATGTTTGATCTAATATTACCTACATAGAGGAATTTGGTAGCCTATTTAACATAACAAACATTTTGGTAAATAAATAAAAACGTTGACAACGCAGATACAGATGTCTGATTACCTACAAGTTAGGTAAAGTGTATAAGTTAACTATCACCTATAATACACTCGAAACTGCCATAAAAATACAAAAACCGATACCACACTTAATAAAATGAACAATAATAATTAACTTATAAACTGAATTGTATTTAATTTACCTAATGAAGAATACTGTGAAATAAACCAAGCTTAATATAAAACGATCGCATTACAACTACTACATAATCAAGCAGATCATTACAAATTCCATAGCATCTAACTGCTTTAATAAAACAGCTAATGAATTCCTAGTTAGCCTCACTTAGCATGCGTGAAAATGAACGATTGCCATCATATTGGCTGAACGCAATATAGCACCTTTGCCTGTCCGCTAGCGACAAGCCCCGCCCAGCCACGCCCACTCGCCCCCCACCCCGCATCACCCACGCATTTCCAGCTTTTTCAATTTCAAATTCCAAAGTTTCAAATTTGAAATTTCTCGCCGCGAAACAATTCGTGCCAGCGGAACCCGCTCCGAAACAATGCGACTCGTAGAATTCGTTTTTCTTTTTTTTTTAGTTGTTTATTTTATTTCCCTTTTGAAGGTGAATGAATTTTTATATTAGATTTTTATACCAGACTATGATGTTGTTTGAAGTTTAGTATTTAAAATTTGTACGAAGTTTAAATTGGCAGAGTTTTGAAAGCTGCAAATTTACAAAAGGGCCAGCACGTCATGTCGAGCCTATGTATTTAAAAGTCCCAAAAAAGTCTGTCAGTGACTAAACACACTAAACACTAAACTAATTATTGGTATTTTCTTATGTCGACGCAATAAAATACCAATAATTTAGTATAAGTGTAGCGCGAAATGTAAAGATAGAATTTAAACGCGAAACAATAACATATTACAAGCTTTTATTTATAGATCTACTCTCAGACAAGACTATCCCGAACTTCTACCAACATTTTACACTGGTACATAAATCATGTATCGCGACAATAAAATCAAATTCTTAGTACTTAACAATAAATAAAATTTAAATAATTAGGTATCTCAAAATCCCCACCTTTTTCCAACATAGCAAAAAATCTATTACGTCATATCATATCCTAATATTGTTCAAGGCAATATAGAGTCGTTCACCCAATGTGAGTGAACTAGCTATTAGTCAAGGATGCTCAAACAATAACCACCACTGCACATGCACACAATGGAATGGTCTGACCACAATGGCTGGTAATTAAACCACAAACCAAATACTATAGATCGCGTTGGTGGTCGCGATATTGTAATGGACAATGATGAGAGGGAAATAGAGGATTATGGGTTGGTATTTTACCTATCATAGATAAGTCTCAGAGAGTACATAACGTTATCTTAGCGTTGATATTCATTTTTTAAACATTGTTTTTGTCTGAATAAATAGATCACGATTAAGAATGTAAAACTTTATACTATATTCGAAAGAACCCTTTAACTATGCTTTGTTAAAATAAATAGTAGGTACTTACAATTCAAATTGCAAAAATAAATTTTAAGTATTTCATTATCATTGTACATAGCAAATTGCGGGTGTATTTCATTCACCTCTGCTTACACTTTCGGGCATAACAGGCGTGATTTTATATATGTATGTAGTTATCTGCGCGGTCGTATCAAGGGCTCTCTGAACGAAAAGTTTGAAAAAAATCAAAATTGCAGCTAACTACTACTGTTAATAATATAAAATTTCTAAAATAAGTTTTTCTTACGAAAAAACCATCTTACCCATACTTTTCTTGGACTTTTTAAAGAAAACATAGATGAATTTTCAGAAAATATAACTGAAATTATAGAATAATGCTTGTCACATCTACATCACAATCACTAGTCTACACAATGACTATGCACTAGCGATCGTTCCCACAACGGGCTCCATCGCTCACCGGGACCTGATGAAATTAGATCGATTAACATGATAAATGTATCGTTGCGTCGATACGATCAATACGCGACTGACAAATTACGCCGCGCGCCGTGTCCTGTCTCGAGCTCGGTGATCTTTGTCCGGACGATGTTTTGTTTAGGATATTAATTATGTTATTCAATTTTTGTAATTGTTTCTATTTTTGTGTGAGCAAAAAGTAGGTTTAAATTGTAATGTAATAGTGATGTTTTAAATTTACGGGCTACGATGATTATGTTGTGAATTTAAGGTCAGGATCCGATGTATGAAAGTAAGTAAGTATGTGTACTAAATGGTTTTCAAGTAATAAACAATCCCGCGTCTATGCGAAGGTTTGCATCAAAAACATGTTTGCTATTTAATCTCTCGAAATTACTTTGAAAATTAAATATTAAAAGCCCTCACATTTTGTAAACTCTTTAAGATTCATAGAACTTCAGAAAACCAATCTCTTTGCTACCACTAAATCCCGATATGAAAAATCCAATCCCATTTACTACAAATAGCACAGCTTTTTCATCTTAACCCGTAGAAATCCTCAGTAAATTTTCCAATGTCCTTTACCAAGAATCTTATACCAATAACACTTTCCTTTTACTCGACAAAAAGTCCCTATAAAACTACCCCTAAAAACGGGTAAAAGTCCCATTGAACACAAAATGCCGGTATAATCGCGAGGCGGTATGTCAGGTAATGAATCACGGCAAGCATCCTGTACACCGGCGCGCGTTGACGAATAAGTGTCTAATTAACTCTGAGAACTGAGCTGCTTTTCAGTAGATTTTACTATGTATAAGCTTTGTCTGTGTTGTGAGTTTGGATGTTTGTTTATTATAATGTTATGAATACCGGTGTCTCGGAAAGATCTTAATGTTTTCCATTTTCCATTTGCAGCCAAATTTCGTTAGTCGAAACTATTTTCTGTATATGACAATCTGTATAGACGAAGACAATGAGTAATGTAAAAGTTCTTAAAAGTAATAAATTAATATAATAAATATAAAAATAAACAGATTTTTAAGCTCCGGAAAACCCTTAGTTTCGAGAACTATAACACACAGAAGTAGTAGATTTTTGAGACAATAGAAATTGAGAAGAAATGTTATTATATTTATTTCCGCCAGAGCTATTTAACTTTTAGCCAAACCTCAGGCCAAAGTATGGAGAATGAAAACAAATCAAATCAATACCACAAACAAAGCCACAGTTTAAAGCCTAGTCTAAAATAAATCACACTTCACTCCGCCGTACCGTCTTATGTATGAATGGTAAATTGTTTTCTAGAACTGTGTGGGAACCTCGCCGTAGAATGATAAGCTTGCGTAGAGAATTCGTCGTGTCCTTTATATAAATGCTTAAGTACAGTGGCTTAAGTTTTATTCATACTGTACTTAATGAGATTTAATACAGATGAGATTTAATTAAGTATGTTTGTTTATATGAAAATTTGCTACTAAATCAAGTTTATCCCAAAAAATCAGTAGAAGTTTTATTGAGTAACTGCTACTATATAGATCCGTAAGTCAATTACATAACACCTTAATTAAAAAAAAACAATATGATTTTAATTCATTTAGGTCTACATTTTGTAGCGATCGTATAAACGTTATTTGCTATATCTAACAAAGATGATTTAAAAGCACATTAAACGTAAATTCAGTGCAATCGAGGATTTTCCTGGCATCTTTACAAACCTAACGCTATGAGAATAAAGCGCGATTTTATTATTAGGATATTCGAATTCTCGGTAAATAGTATTTGAATACAGTGCTTTGTGCCGCAAAATTAATAACCAAAACGTTAATTAAATTAGAAACGCAACCAGCCTCTTTTACTTTATCTATTCAATTAAATAAGATAAGTGAATAGCGAAGATAAACGCGAATACCACTACATATAATTCCACCATCATTAAATTATTGTAAACGGTACATAAATTAACTAATAATCAGTAGATAGACAGACAAATGAACATACCGATGTAAATGGTTAGGCTTAAGCAAGACTGGAGGTAGCTTTTATAACTAAGATAGGTATCGTTAACTGAAGATTGATTCTTATTGAAACCGTATTGTTTGTTTCCTTCAAAATAACTAAATTTGGAAAAGTTTCTACTCCAATAGCCTTCCTTCTTCCGAAATGCAATGCTGAAAAGTTATTTATTTCATTAAAAAAAATCTTAGCTATAGAAAGTATGGTCCTAAGTCAACGAAAGTAAAAGTCACGGTATTTATAGCAGTTTATCTATCTATACTAATATTTTTTTTGTTTTGTTTGTTTGATTGTTTGTTTGAACGCGCTAATCTCAGGAACTACTGGTCCGATTTGAAAAAAACTTTCAGTGTTAGATAGTCCATTTATCGAGGAAGGCTAAAGGCTACATATCATCACGCTACGACCAAAAGGAGCAGAGTACAAGTAAAAAACGTTACAAAATCGTGAAAATTTTTGACCCATTCTCTCTTATATGACGCAAGCGAAGTTGCGCGGGTCAGCTAGTTTATAATATTTCTTACACCAACCTATTACAATAACATCAACATATTTTCATTTCAATTACAATACGATACATATATAGTTCTTAAATGATCAACAGTAAGTAAACAAATCGTTTCATTATAGAATCATAAGCGTTCAAACTATACTAGTTATGCGAGCCATTTGCAAGTATCTTATAAAAAAGAAATTATCATTCTGGTATGCAAGAGAGTGTTTTGAATGCTAATGGAAGGAAATCGATGGGAGAGATACCGTATGCTATAGATCAGGTGCTACTAGATGTTGAAATAGGCTAGAGTCCTTGGCCCTATGGTCCTACCTAAGGCTTTTATTGCTGTCTACGTTTTGCTGGATACCTAACTTACATTCATACATAATATGACACCTGTTATACCGAAAGATGCAGGCAGAGGTGTATGAATTACACCCAAATTAGCCAATAGAAAAGCTAGTTCATAGAATTTGCTGTTTTTTTACAACCGTATTCAGGTTCTATGTCTGGTTTCTATAGGTATGAAGAGAGCTCTCTTGTCAATTAAATTCGCTGTAATTTTAGGTTTTTGCCAGCTTTAGGTACTTAAAGTTATACTGAAATCAGAATACCTACCTTATTTTGGCGACTTTTTCGCATATGCGTTTAAATAGTTTACGCCTTAATTCAGCTTTTATTATTATAACTCTTGCTTTTTAATTACAAACACGATGTTAAATTAGGTCCAAGCATTCTCGGCTCATTAATTAAAACATTACACGAACTTTCTCACAAAGCACACGAACATTTTATTTTGATTCGAATAACGCGTCTGTGCAAATTACCGCGTTATAATCTATCCGATCGCAATGCGTGTAGGGTTGCCAGAGTAGTTTATCACGATGGCTAAATGCTTGCAATTAGCCCTTGTGAAATGTCACATACGCATGCTAACGAGATCCCGCCTCGAGCGTACGCACCGGCCGAACGATCGGACCGAACACCGTCCCGTAAATAGGCCTGTTGGAGATTTACGACTAGAAATCTTTTCGAAAAAACAGGAAAAGGAATGTTTACTACTATTTTTGTTAAATAGCCAAGATGTTGTGTGCTATAAATCTGTACAAACTTTATGTAAAGCTTTTTTACGTTAAAATAATTTGTCGATTAATATTTAACACGTAATTTAAAGCTATTTATTTTTGAGTTAAGGCGTAAAAAAGATCTAGTTATTGAAAGAGTCTCAAAATTTTTGATGTTAACTGTTCTACACATTCCCTTTTGGTAATTTTCCCCGTGGTCATTCAAAAACACTTTATCATATTTCACCAACTTAATAACTTTAAAAAATGCGAGACATTTTAGTCACAGTCTTCAACAGTCGCACAAAAACCGTCGCACATTTGTAACCGGCCTAAAATATCGCGTTCGACCCTCTGCTGATTTATAACCCTTTTATATAGCCCCCTAAAGTTATCTAATTGTGTCTGTGTGAACATATCTACAGCGTCTTATATTCAAACCTTCAGTGCGAGTAATTAGCGTTAAGTTTTTATAATAATGCTATGCTCTCGCCCGCGATTTCGTTTGTGGACTGTGTAGTCACGACCGACGCTTAAATTACTGAACCGATTTGGATTAAATTTTGTAGAAATATAGTTCAAGATCCGAGAAAGGATATAAAAACTGTAGTCGACAACTTAGGAGACAGTCTTGGAATGCATGTTTTTTCTTAAATGTAATTAAAAATAAGGAGTATTTCCAAAAAAGTAGCATTAGCAAACAGGCTGCCGTTCAATGCAAAAGTTTGCAAGTAACTGACGTTCTAAGTCTGAAAGTTTTTATGCCTCCGCCACCCGCAATCAAGACTTTCTACAAAGTTGTAGGATCATAGTTATATGACTTGTTACCCGCATAATTCTCGTTTCTGTTTGATTTACGAGATAAAAACTGTCTTATGTCCTTTCTCGGATCTCAAAATATCTTTGCACAAAATTTCATACAAATCAGTTTAGTTGTTTAGGCGGGGCGGGAAGAAGTGACGGACAGACGGACTACTTTCGTATTTACAGTATTAGTAGAGATTTTATTGATACACATGTACTATTAAAAAGCTATATGTTTACATATTTATATTTATTGCTTAGGAAATGGTTATTATCTCCGTTCATGTTGTAAATGTGTGTGTCGTTTAATTAGTTAGTTTATGGTACTTGTTGATTTAAAACTACAGACTAAAGAGATTTCTTTAATCCACTGTTTTTGTCAGTACCTGATTTGTATAGTTGGATGTGAATAAGTAGTCGAAAAGGTGTAAAATAAATAAGATTTAATACGTTTTTATGCAATAACAGATAAAACTGTTTACATTTAAAAATTGTAGTGTACAGCATCCCTACCTACTTATTGTTGGAATTTGACAAGGATGTGGATGAAAGACACATACAAGGGTTTTTTAATTGCAGTTTACAGCATAGCTACACATTTTTGTAAAATCAGAAATTGACACGAAGGTGGTAAAATTCGGGTAAGTAGAACAAAATTGGTACAACATTTTGCGACATCGAAAGATATTAAAAGACATTGTTTATAGCATATATTTCAACGCATTAAAATAACTTTTATTTAGAACATTAAAAATCTCTAAAGAAATATGTACACCATTACACACAAACCACAAAACAAAACAATAAATAAAAATACTTTCTGTTGGTAATTTTAAAACGCGGCTGGCAACACCACTGACCGCCGTGTTGTCCAATATTGTGGTGTCGCGATTCGTTCGCGGGGTAATTGATAATAACAGAAAATGAGGCGTGACAGTAGCTGGGAGCGAGGTGTATGTAACGCTTAATAGCTTGTAAATGTGCGTGTGGGTTGCCAATTTTTTTATTTCCATTTAACGTAGAAGAAAAAATTATGTAAGCTCAAATATATGTATATTCAACATTAAACACAAAACTAAACAATAAATAAAACCAACAAACATTTAAAAATGGTCTTATATTATAAGAAATGCTGTATTTTTTAAAACCAATGATATTGATTCAAAGTACAGTTTCAGTTTTATTAAAATAAATGCCAACTCAAACTATTTTTTATTTTGGGCACTCAATAATTTCATCCTTTAGGTAAATTACCAAGAATAAAAGACAAAATGTACTACCACTGTTACGTACATTTGAAGCAATTTACGTGTAAGACGACGTTTATTTCATATCAATAGATTTCCACCGAACTCTTCATCCTATTTTGCTTTAAGTTGGCAACACTGTGATAATCGCAGTAACCTATCCGACACGTAATAGTGTTGGGATATTTATTTAAATATAAGTGTTTACGTTCTAATGACGGCACAGGGCTAAAATTGCCGACAATTGGGCGTGCCACCTTATACATTTGTAACCAAGTTATAGATTGGCGAATTTATACACCGACTGTAGAAAACCAAACGGTAAGAGAGCTTTTTCAAGCTTATGAAATAGGATAACCGATTTTGTACAAATCATTGCAATCTTAGGAGATCAAAGTTTCATTTCGGTTTAGTGGTTATTCTTGTACTTATTAATTACTTATTTTTACTTTTGCCTTGGACTTTCTGCCAGAAGATAAATCAATTATATCACTCGTACTATACGAGACCCATATATCGACATGTTAAAAAAGAAAAAACAGCATTGACAGTCAATATCAAAAGTAGAGCGTTACAAGAGTTCTTAAATTGATTAAGCTTAAGATAAAAAACTTTACTTACTCTTTTTACAGGGTTTTATTCGCCAATCTAGCTTATCCTTTAGTTAGGTACATACGCCTATGCGTAGAAATCTAAGCTTTGTTTAGGGTAAACGTGCTAGTTATGTGCTTGACGGTTTAATGTCAAAATTAGGTGCTGTAGTAGGTGTAAACACTATGTAAGGTCCGCACGATTAAGCGAATATTGAAATAAGTATATGTTTGAACTTATCGTAGGAAGTTTATTTTACTGTTAGAATATTTTGCCACGAAATATTATGTATGATAACACACAAGAAACAGTTTGTATAGTATTAATACGATTAAGTTTATTGTTCTGAAATGCTATCACAATTCTTTGCAGAAGCAGAGATTTTTCAAGCAAACACTTTGCGTTGTAGCTGTAGTAAGAGAAAGCAAATGTTGTAATTCGTAGTGCTTTCGACATTGAAAAGCTACTGCGATATATACTGCGTATTCGATGGCTAGAAGATCAGACAAATACGAGCTGACGCAACAAAGAAATAAAACGAAACGATTTAGACATAACTCATTTATTGAAATAATAAACTGATACAACCATCTTTGTATAAATAATGTTAGGTATTTGAATGATACTTTAGCACTGTTTGTCTGTTACGGCTTTAAAAAACGTATTAAATTGATGACAAGGGTGCCCTATCATTATTTAAATCATTTATAAGCCAGTTATTTAACATTTTCTTAGATTTTATCTAGATATTATGGACTAGTAAAATCTAAGTCGCTGATTTGTCAAGTTTAAATATGAAAATATATTTATTTCATGGCATATCGGAAACAGAAATAAAAACGCTCCAAATTTATAAAATCATTAAGGTCACCTGCGCCCACGGCTAGTGTAACCTACACCCAAACGTTGAGCATTCCAAAGTAAAGTTCGTGTTAATTTTCATGTGCAAAACCCACTAAAAATCCTATATTTTCACGGACAAAGTCGTAGATATAACTAGTGAAATATCATAATAATGTTTAGGAAGCGCTCAGAGCTAGTGGCGACGCGTGGCTAGATCAAAGCGTCATTACCATAGTGCCTGACCGCGCATAAAGTTTCACTTATATTGCCAGCATGTAGGTATTATACGTACGTCGGCGCGGATGTGTTTGTACCTTTATATCTTGTTGGTAACTTTCTAGGTTTGATGTCTTTGGGATTTTGAGAATTGTATTGATGTTAAATTAGAGAAGATTTTTTTTTCATAACTAATATAGTTTGTTTGTTTTGTTTAACGCTTTCAGGAACTGATGATGCTTTCAGGGTTTACAGATTATATTGGCAAGACCTGAATATCATGCCTATATCATCCTCTATCATCAAGCAATTTGTAGATACGACACCTTTTTATATCTTGTTTTTAGATACCAAGAATTTTAAACAAAAATACTTCTAGATTTTACACATGTAGAGCAATACCAAGCTTAATACTCTACCGAGATAGAGTTTAGCGAAACATAGTAACGTTTTAAGACTAATTATCGTTTTAAAACATGTTACTATAATAGAAAGTTCTAGAATAGAACGATCAATGACATAAACATTGCCAATAAAAATAAAACCACTATAATTATTTTTTTTAGTTAACGATCCCTTTAAAAAACTAACAATAGAACTGACCCTAACTGTCAACCCTTGACACAGAGAAGTACATTAAACCATCAATAAGCACTTTATTGAATACCACAGAATAAAATATACTACACAAAAGTACTTTCAACAATACCAGTATACCAACATGAATATACGAAACGTTTTTATTCTGTGACTGCTAAAATAAATCTGGACATTCGCTTGTCGTTACAAATTTGAACTATAAATAGTAGTAATAAGGTTTATTGTTGTTTGAAAATATGTTTGTTGGTAATTGATTGTCATTGCGCACGCGACAAAACCGCCCCTAACTAAGGGGTAGTAGTCCCTCAAGGGCTGTTGTGATGAAATAGCGACCCTCTCGATTATTGAACAATTTGTCATTCAAGTTGGTTTTAAGTTTGTCTTGACAGCATGTCATGTAGTTTACAATGGAACATTACTAAATGGGTCAAGCATTTGTTTGCCAAAATACATTAAAAAAATAAATTTATTCGTTTATATTGAAAGTATGGTGAGTGAGTCTGGCTGATGCAATTTTTATATAACTAAAGCTTATTATAAAGAAGTGTAACTACAGTTTACCACTGTATATTATGAGACTCTATCAGGTTAAAAAAGCTAAAAACACCTTGCTAAGCTTGGCCACTGTTTACCTAAACATATTGAACTGTTAAGTTTTTAGTATCTTACATCTACAAGAAACTTTACTATTGTCACACTACAAGCTGACGACAAATTAAATGCAAATTTCGCAATAAAAATCAATATCTAAAAACCCTTAAAACCAATAGCCACGGGATTTCGTTTCCCACAGTCGGGACGAGGCGTGGGGCGGCATTTTATACGCAGGGATTGCGTCCACTTGGCCACTGTCAAACGAGACCTCAGTGTGTTCACACGCCCGTCCATAACACATAAAAATCATCTGTTCCGTGCCGAAATATAGGAAATAATCGCGTAAACAAGGATAATGAGGCGAGTAGGTGGGGCCGCTCTGAAGACGCCCCTCTAGCTTTTTTTTTCTCGACGTCTGGGCGGCGCGAAGAGAACGCCTCGCGTCCCACGCGGCCGAACGCACCGACATGCGCGACCGAACACGCTCTCTATACAAACCGACGGCAACGCGCCGACGGTACACTGACTAAAAACGTAAACAAACAATAAAATGCGAATAAAAAACGCTCGCGGAACACTCACTAAATACAACAAACGACGCGAAAAACGCTTGTAAAAAATATATTCAAAATTCGTTCTATTCTTTCTACAATCACGATCTAAATTCAAAAGTTTTGGAACAACAGTAACATTTGAACCTGTTTTGGAATATGTTTTGACGTTCAGTGACGGAGACCAGTGCGTTGTGTCAATTTTCGCGGCAAAAGTGACATCTTAAAACGATGAGCCCGCGAAAAAGGGACCTTGTGTTGCCAACATGAAAAAACTGCGTGTTTATATTGGAAGTAACAGTATGTACAGGACATTCCATGCAGCAATACTTTTCTTATTGGTATTTTTATTTAATATAGCAAGGTAAGTCGACAATCACTCTATGAAATTATTAATATTTAACGTATAAGAGAACGTGCTGACACATGAATAGTTTCATTATTTCATGATAATGATATTAATGAAGATTTAAATACATTCGTCGAGTCTTTGAAAATGATAGCTCATTAAAAATACTGGTGGGGTAATAAAACGGGACAATAGCCACACATGCACAAAGCGAAATAAGCCAACACCCGTCAAACAAATAGGGGCGCAATGAATACGAAACTAAAACATCACGACACCTAATCATGCAAAACGGTCCTAAGTAGACAACACGGCCGACTAATGAATAATGATCTTGGTATAATGTATGATAATGAATGCAAATTTAAAAGGTGACAATCATTTTGTCGGGCCACCCAATAGCGTTGAGATTTACGCGGCATGGTAATGTGTCGATATGCCACTGCACGCGGTCGTATAATCGTAGGGCTGTTTGCACCGTGATTGATATTCACAGCCGAGGAATTAGTTCCAACTGGATGAGATATCGACTTGTAAACAGGTTGTGGGAGACTTGAAGCTGCAAAGCGCTTTGGGTACGGATAAAAGCAATTAAAGTTTTTGGTTTTCGGTCCTGAGGCGGGTTGTACGTGTTTTATATATTATATAAGTATTAATATGCTTGAATATTTTGACTCTAAGCCCACTGTATCTCATAGTTATGTTATATAGTATACCTATGCAGATTTTAATAGGTACGCAAGCATTTTAAGCTGCAAACAGGTTTACAGAAAATAGTACAAGATACGACGGCCTAATTTACAATTGAGTTTTGTACAATGTATTCCTTATCGATTCAAGAACGCTACATGACAGTTTTAAGATAAAAGTTCCAACTAGATTTGTTTTATTTTAATTTATTAATTGATATTCAATCAATGAAAAAGCATTAGATACAAAATTGAATATTTTAAAACCAGTCAAATTAGTGACTGATTTTGAAACGTCAAATCGGTTTTTGATATTGAAATACTAACATTATGACGTCAGAAGCTCAGAATTTCCGTTGAGATCAAATGAGTATTTAATTAAATAAGTAAATATTTTTTTAAAAATACATAAAAAGCGAGATACGCTAACTTTTAATCATTTCGTCTGAACATTTAATTTCACATGCAAGTTTCGAGATTATTGGTCAAGTTACTAAAATATCCTACGATTCAAACATTTGTAACACTTATTTGATGTAGAATCCATCGAGTGAACTCGATACAACCGTCAAAAAACTCATCAGTTACTCTCACAAATATTAAGAATCGAGTATGAAGAATTTTATAGTCAATCGTATAACTCTAGTCGTCTTGTGAACTTATTCACGGTATATCTTATCACACACTTCAACTCGCTAATTCACTAGAAACTACGTCAAAATGCGTTTTATAGACCGTCGTAAAAGGTGCCAAAATCTTACTAGCATGCAATTAGTACACTTTTATCTGTTCAAATATCGTAAATACAATTTTTTGGGCTTGATAATAAATGAACCAATTCTGGAGATGCCATTCTACTGGGATGACAGAATGGTTTGAAATGAATAGAAAGTAATTTTCTTCGATAATTTACCAGAACTCTAGCTAAGGGGTGCAGATAACTAATAGAAGCTGTCGCTGTCTGAATACCTAGTTGCTAGATAAAGTGACAAGAAATGTTTGGAAACAACTGACAAAATTCCTCCTCATAACGCAACTTATATATATTTAGAAGTGACAAAACCCTGGCTTTTAAATCACTTGTTTTTAGTTTCTCACAACGGCTTGATGCTACATGGAGAGATATTTGGCGTGTGCCATGCTCAATTCTAAAACCCGAGGCCGATAACTTTTAAATTAAATCTATACTAATCTATACTTATATAATATTATAAAGCTGAAGAGTTTGTTTGTTTGTTTGTTTGAACACGCTAATCTCAGGAACTACTGGTCCGATTTGAAAAATTATTTCAGTGTTAGATAGCCCATTTATCGAGGAAGACTATAGGCTATATAACATTACGCTACGACCAACAGGAGCAGAGTACCAGTAAAAAATGTTACAAAAACGGGGAAAATTTTGACCCATTCTCTCTTAGGTGACGCAAGCGAAGTTGCGCGGGTCAGCTAGTTAATAATATAACGAAATTTATCATTTCAAACTCAAGTTTATAACTGATGTATAACATATACATAAGCGAATGAACGAATATCTGTATGTGTTCCGTACGTCTATCGTGCGTGATGAATTGTGATGATTGAACTTGTGTAATGTATTTCGCTTGAAGCTATATCAATTTGTTTTGCATTCGCACCGGTTCAATCCAGATCTGATTTTAATAACTTCTTCATGGTGTTGGTATATTTTTGGATTTTATACGACTTAGTTCTGGTTCTACCAATTTTAAGTAAGTAGATATGTACCTGTGAGCTTATCAAGGTGTGTAAGCCATTTTCATAGATTTGCTGCTGCTTTATCTATAGAACAGAACTAAAACTTATTTATAAGCCGCGAAACTGGCTTTTAGTGTGTTTGAAATAATTAATCTTAAAAGCTCCTTCTTTCTTTGAAGATTAAAAATTACAATATTCAAGTATAACGATGTATTTATTAAGTGCTTTTAATATAATTTTAACTGTAGTATCAAATATTAATACTAATAATTCTCACGCAATATCGTAGTGCCTAATAAAATAATTACTACAAAAGTCAAAGTTCATACAAAATAATTAGCCGAAGATCCTGGTATTAATAACCTTTTAAATTTATGGCTACACCATAGACAATTGTAAAAAAATGTTCCAAGCTCAAAATATTGGCGCTAAGATTTATAACTGGCCTCTATTACATAGAAATAATTCGTTTTTAAGCGTCGAAGCTTAATAACGAGCTATATCGATAAATATAAAATAACAGTTAAGTTTTTAAATGTTAATAGTTTTCCCAAATATTATTTCAATATTTATTGGGTATCGTAAATCAGTCACTTTTTGAACGAACGTTTAGAGAACCGTTCCTAAAAATGTATTTTAGTATTTGTAGTGATATCACTTTAAAATTATAATTTAACTGTATTGCCAATTATATTGTCAATCAAAATAGCTAAATGCTATCGATGATCTAATTGGGTACTATGGGTAACCAGCTGTTTTATAATTTCCTTATTTTGGAATTAAAATAAAATTGAAAGAAAAATGTCACTCGGCTTTTCTTTGGATAACTAATTTTTAAAATAAAAATCTAGTTTAAATATAAAATATTTGCTCTTTTGTGTAAAAAGTCAATAGGGCATAAGAATACTACAGTCAGTTGTGTTAAAATAACTTAAAATCATCACACGGTTTTTGAAAAGTTTCAAACGCTATTTTGATATAGTTATAGTGCTGCCATCTAGTATCACAAAAGCAAACCTAAAACATCTTTCTTAACAATTACATGTTACAAAATAAAATATTTGTTACTTAATCACGCCAAAATTATTATACATACTACTATTATATATAATTTTATTAAATTTGCTGCAGAAAAACCTTTGTGTCTATATTGATACAGAATACTTTTTACTCAGGGAAATCTTTTCACTCGGACAAAGTCACAGCAGAAGGTAGTGTTTAATATCTCTTCCAGTTATTTATTATCCACGTGCACATTATTATTCATAATCGAGGCAATCGCTAAGAGTATCTATTGGCGGCAAAACGGCTAAGAATATATTAAGTGCTATGTAGCAAAGGAATTAATGATCCCTTATTATATTATATCCTATGAAAAGAGGCTTTATTGTTTACTTTTATTGGCATTATGAACGGTATTTATTATATCTATATTATGTAACTCAGAAGAATAGTGTTAAGTGAGGTTATTTTTTTTATATGGTATATAAAGTAATTTATACAATTTAACCGCTTAGTGCAATACTATATTAGTTCAAAGAGATTTGTTACATTTCAGACGTGGATATTACTAATATATCAACACAAAACCAACGAAATAAACTAAATTATACATAGGTTTTGTATAAAAAAAATTGCTGAGAACCAAATTACATGAATAAGATACACCGAATGAAAACCATCATCACGTCTCTACACAAAGAAAAATGGAGAGCCCGCTCACTCTACAAGTATAAATAATAAAATTCAGATCGATCGCTAAATAGATTCTTAAGATACAAAAAGACTGAACACAATCCATTAAAGCTTAAGCTACAAACCCTGAACAAATTAATGTACTGCATAAAACAATAAACAGCACTGATTTGTCGATACCACGCCCGAAGGTTTCTTAAGCCCGAGATAAAACCAAACTTATCCGATTTATGCGCATATTAACACTTATCGAACTAATTGCTTTTGTAGATTTTTAAATGTACCACAAATTAAGTATATCTCATAGAAGAATATAAATCCTCCCTGTATACTATGTATACACATTGTTAGTACACGGAATTTCAATCAGACCGACTCGCTTTACAGGAACAATGCCGTAACTGCACGATACGCTCAAGCGATTTTGTTCCGAGAAGGGTTAAGCATAGGGTAGAGGTTAGTGTGTGGGATTAGAACATAAGTCGTTTTGATTCTAAGTGTTAGAGAGGATAAAAGTATTTGCAGAATTGTCGGCATGCAGAGAGAAGCAATGCAAGTAGCTGTAATTTGTATTGAAATAACCTTTCCGAATGGGTATCGTAGCATTTCATCAGGCCGACAACGCTCACGGATTTATTATTTTTTACCGTCGACGGTATTAAAGTACGAAATTATTGTTTTTATCTCGTCATGTGGAATTTTTAAAGCAATTATTAAGTATCGCGTCGAGTTTTAATTGGATCAGTTGGGTTTAACGACTCTGTAAAGTTGTTAGTTGGACCAAACTCTGGCCGAGAGGGCGATGTGTGTGATTTTCGATCACAAACTTTTGGTCAAACATTTGTGTTTATTAGGATGTAAACATTGTTGTTTAATTGATGTTGTATCTCACGGGTGGCGGTTGTCTTGTACTTGTAATTATATTTTGGCTTTATTGAGATACGTATCATTGAGTTTTACTTTCACCTTCCGATCGAGCTAAAGTATTGCAACATTACGTTTGTACGCATTTTCCTTAAAGGTTAAGTTGAGGTGAATTATGCACGATTACTACGTACAGTTCTTACGTTTGTCTTAATAACATTGAATAAGTGTTAAATAAACCAAACTTTTCTATTCAAGTGTAAAAGCTATAAAAATAAACTCTATATTCCCTAGAACAGCAATTTCGCAATCTTTAAATCTGCGAGTTTTTCTAGGTCTGAACGGAAATGACACGAATAGCATAAATCCTTACTAAATCCGTTTACTTAGTAGACTATTACAAAAAGTATGAAACAAGCACAACCATTAACTGAGAATATAAATAAGACATGTAAAAATAGTTACTTTGTATTGACGTTATGAAGTTACCTACTTTTTCATTGCGGTGACATAATTTTATCCGAATACTAAGTTTCTATCAGAATACTTTTTAAAAAAACTTTTATATATCAAAGAAATGTTTTAAAAATTTGATCAAATAAAGGTTAATTAGAGTTCTTACCACTCTAAGACCGCATTAAAAGTAGGAGTACTACAATCGAAACAGGCTCTTTCAACGTAATAGTATGTACGTAGCTATATTTTTAGCAATATATTTTATTTGAATGAAATCAATTACATACCTAAGAGGTGTTAGTTAATTTTATAATCTTACTTATCCGCATACTCTCAATGGTGATCACGGCAACATCCTTTGATTGTTCAATGTACAGAATGTCTTAAGAATAAATTTTATTGCAACTATTCAATACCGTTTATGTATACTTCACTTATTCTTCGAAATGATACAATATTACTGTGTTTTCATCTCGGTAATATTTTATTCCATGTTTAATTATTATTGCGATCTGTGATTAGCATCATGATTTTTATCCAAAAATAAATAAATAAATGACTCATTAGTAAACTTCTTAAAAAGTAAAAAAAACGGACATAAAGCTGTAAAAAGCACTAGTAAAAAAAAGTAAAGTTCTATATGGTGCTTTAGGCGCGGCTAGTCATTAGATGGGTGGCCATATACAGTATTGGAGTTGAAAAACTACTAAGTATACTAATATACAAACGATAATTTAAAAACCATCTTTACCATTATCTTCTTAATACACATAACTTAATGCTGATTCAAGTATTTAATTTAACTCTGGTCATACTGTACACTAGGCCCACCCTGTAGCACCGTGGGAAGGGACAGATAAAATACAGTTATGTAAAGGCGGAAAACTCTGTTTAACTTGTTACGATTGCTTTTAGAGTTCCACAAAGGAAACTATAAAGCCTTATTTTACGAGGACGTGGAAGAAATATTGATGTAATTTTCAAACTTAAAGCTTTAGAAAGTTACTTCCATTTACTTACTTGTAAGTTACGTCGTGGATATGATACTTTCTTCTTACTGTAGGTAAATAAGTCCTACTAATATTGTAAATATTCGTTACTCTTTCACGAAAATCCTTTGGAACGGATTTTATTGAAATTTGGTGTACTGATAACTTATAGCCTGGATTAACAAAAAGGATACCCCCTAATAATTTTTACGCCGAGAAATGTTCTTCGTGCAGTAGTTTCGTATAATCTAAATCTTAGAATACATCGATTTCATATTAATTGGGCACAAAATGCAATAAAAGAAATCCTGTTTTGTTTTGCCTTTATTTTATGGCTGTGCTGAAATCAATTTTATGCCAAAGACATATAAGGTTACTTAAGTAAGCTACTAATTTTAATGCAAGTCTAACCGCAGCCTGCCGATAATATTTAAAAACGAGTAGAACCACCACGTCTCATTCGTGTTCTTTCTTGACCATTCTAAATTAAGAACTCATACGCTTTGTGATAAGAAGTGTTTGTACAAAGTTAAATAGTGTATTGCGTGTGCCCTTCAACTATTTTATGAGCAAATAAGCACAGGAATTCAAATAATAGGCGTAGACAATGCAGTATTCAGAGACCATTTGAAGAATTTTTGGATTATACATTCACTAGTAGACAAGGAAGATTCTGTATCCTTGTTAAAATAAAAATACATGCTGTGTATATTATGTGCTTCTTTTTATGTATAGCTGTTATATCTGTTTGTAAACCGAAACAAATAAAAATATTGTTCTGACCGAATCAGTTCTATAACTTTTTCAACCTCGTGCAATTTGATTACGAAGAATCGGCGTGTCTCATAGAACTTGCAAAAAAAATATTAAAACGGATTAAACATTAAATAAATAATAATTTACCTCATTTATATCCCACTGCTGGGAAAGGCTCTTCCCTCGTAATGAGGGGTTAATTTAACCTTGAGTAAACTACCCCAGCTTAGTGTGGGGACTCGGGCTTAAGACAGCCTAGCCAAATAGAATTATCAATCATTGATACCTACAGTTTTTAGGAAATACAGGAAAATATTCTTTCACGCCTACAACTACTCAACGTTGTTATAACATCGTCGAAAACAATAATTAATCGCTGATCACACAAACAAACATTTACCATATGGTCACCGCACATATCGCCCACTAATTGGACTATTCTCATGACTATGGTCACCATAATTAATTTATTCCCAACTCTATACGAGTTTGAGATGCTATCTCGAATAGTTTAGAATGAAACAATTTGTTCAATAGTTCGGTAGCGAGTATTCGTAATATTTCTTTGGTATTTCACTGGGGAAATTCTCAACGGACTTATAATTAAGTTTCGTCGGAAAAGTTATGAGCTCGCCCCTTTGTTATGAAATATTTTTGTATCCTGATGGAATTTTGAAGGTTTTAATTGAAAAATTTCCACGGTACTGTTCGTGAATTAAATTGAAAGCGTTATTTAAAACGTGTTTTTATTTTAGTTTGTAGACATAAATATAGTTCTGCTTGTACTGTTATGTAATACCATTTTAAAACAATTTACTATTTTTATAAAAAATACTACTAAGTTTCAATTTTGACTTTAACATGTGCTACCTTGGTTTTAGATGTACTTAAGAAATTAATTTTAGAAGAGGTAAACGAAACTGGTAGTACCTCATTAGAAAAAAACTAACTACGCTTAATTCATTGTCTATTTCAATAATTTTTTCGGTAAAAACCGTCACAAAACACCATCAAACACTTCAAAAATGCGGTCAAAGAACAACAATTCATCATAAAGCAGATAGTGAGACAGGAAGTGTGACAGATTAAATAAAACGCACTCGTCACGTACAGCCTCCCACATCAGATCGACGCGTGTGTCTCGCGATGGACTCTGATAATACAAACATTTATTTATACAGTTTTCGTTTCACGTGTTATCTAGGATTAGATTAAAAATAGAGCATACAGGTGTGGCTTGCCGTTTCCGGTACATAAAGTATCTTTTAAGTATAATAAAGATTTGGACTAATTCGTGAGATTTTTCACCGATTTAATGATGGAACGATAATTTCTCGCTGACTTCTTTCTAAAATAAAATGAATGGAAAAGACTCCAAACTCTGCCCAAATAAAATTCTCTCCATTACAGTACAGTACCGAAAGCCTTATTCAGTATGGCAGATTTCCGATCCGCCGTTTTGTAAAATGTTCATTGCAATCACCACCATTACATAGCAATCGATAGAGCTTACAATGATTCTTTCATTTCAGTAAATTTCCTAACAAATCATTTGTTATAACAATTGCAGCCATTACCATTAAACTTAAACAATTTTGGATCCTTATTATCCCAGATGCACTTTAAACCAAAATAAAATTCTAGTAAAAAAAATCAGCCATCTTTTACTCCATTTCAGCTCAAGAGACAACATGCTGCCAAATCACGTGAAGCTCAGCACTTCCCTCACCTGCCGATTAGTCGGTGGACTGACCAGGGAACAAAGATCTGTCTGCCACGAAGCTCCCGAGACAGTCTCTATAGCCTTCGAGGGTCTACAGCTAGCGGTCAAGGAGTGCCAGCATCAGTTCCGATGGCACAGGTGGAACTGCTCCAGTCTGCTGATTAAAAGCAGTAACCCACATGCTAGTTCTATTATGAAGAGGGGTAAGTGTACTTTGAATTTTATTTGGTTTCACTTTCTTAGTTTGAAGATATACGATAGGTGTTTCCCCTGTTTTTCTTTTTTTCTTGATTGATGTTACTTGAGCCATCAAATCTTGTTCAGTTTAATTTTTGTTATATCTTCTATTTGATAGGCAATATTTAGGCGGGTATATTATGTTATGTATCCAACTGCGGTTACTATTGAGCACTTGCTCGACTAGAGAATGAAACCCGAAACCTCGTGATCAGCAGTCGTAACAGCTACGACTCAGACCAAAGAAGCAATCATTATTTTTGGTAGCAGCTTTAGTTAAATAAAGCTGCTTTAAAATCTAAAGTTTCGAGAGTAAAATTAAAAGTTCAGAGATCATTATGTAAAATGGTAATAAAAGTGAAAGTTATTTCAAAATCGGGTTAATCGTTTTGAGATAAAAACATACATAAAGATAAAACACGCGCTGCTGTTTGAGGATTTTGTCTATTTAAATATTACTCAGAACTTGAAAATTATTGTAAACAATTTTAAGAAAACACTTGTGCAAAAACAGTGTTCATAGTTAAATATTGAAGTGTAAGAATCTGTACAAGCACGTCTTTACAATAAAAATAAACTAGATTTTAACGGGGGTCCGCTGTCCCTTAAACACAGACATTATTACAATGAAACTGTCAAAGCAACAGAAATTAAAGCCAACTGCACATACAAATTACACCAGCACAAGTAAAGGCTTCGAAAACATAATAAACATATTTATTTATGAAACCTTTGTCAGTTACTGAGGACCAATAACATCCACGAGATTATTTCGAAACGTAGGTGGTAGCAATCAGTATCGATAATGCCAAAACCAGTCTCCGATCGACGCAACGTGTAATTCCATATTTTTTTGTATATTAAAATAAACGCAACTAAAATTTCAAACCAATCGCGATCAACCATTACAATCCGAATTTATTACGACGAAAAATTATTCACGCACATTAAGAGGCCACCGGTGAACGGACCATCTGAACGTATTATATTCTTAATATAGATATTTACAGAACGTCGTCCGTCTTTATGTCTATCTTCGGGTGTGAAAAGGCTTTGTCGACCTCGTTTTTTCCACAATCATCGCACACGTTGACGTGGAAATTTACGAGCATGGAGGATGGGAGACAACAAATAATAAGGTGGTGGTGGCCAGGTGGGCCCCGCACCCGCGCCCCGCGATTTCACGCTACGTGTGGGTCCGCGCGCACCCCCCGCGCCGCGCCACACCCCCGCACCGCTAGCCGCTCGACCAATTAATATCTTAACTGGAATTGCCTGGACTCGAGTACCAACGAAGTTACTCAATTTTCTCCACGCCCTTTTATTGCTGCGCGCATTTTAATAACAGTTTGAAATTCTTCATTAGACTTCATAAAATCAGATTGGATAATGTGCGATGGTAAAATAGACGCATAAAACGTAATTGTAGATTAAATTGTGAGAGGATCAACGTTAAGAATGTTATTGGCCCCATTGTGTGCTCGACAGTATTAGTATTGGTAATGCTCCGTAACGACACCTTCCGGCTCTTCAGCGACACGACTGCGTCTAAATTGAAAAATTGTGAAAAAAGCAGCGTAACTAAACACTTAAACATCTTTCTTAACGTGGCCATTGTTGGGGTCCCGAATTGAAACGCCGACAGGAGAATGAAAGTAAAAAAAAGCGAAGAACAAATCGAGATGCTTTTAAATAGGATAATAGCGATCGATGATCGAAGAAGAAAGATAATAATGATTCCGGACCGTTGGTTTTTTTGCCCGAACGTGTAGACACATCGATGAAAGAGCGCAGTGGACGGATGGCATTCTGGATAGATCACGGGATTTGTTCCGCTTCCCCGAGATCCTCCACACGTCGTTAGCGCTCTTGTCGTACGTGACGCTGTTACAATATACTGTCGAACATTTAATGACTTTTGTGAGGCTAATGAGTCTATTGTCGGAAAAGTTTTTCGCCTCGGGCGTTAATAGTCGCGATAGAAGGTGAGATTAGCGTGAGACGTGGTCCGCGTCGGACGTCGGCGGTGTCGCGTGAGAGAATGAGTCGCGCCGGGGCACACAGGGTGGCGAACATGCGTCGATACAAATCTGACGGCGCACGCGCACGTGACGTGAATTCACGACGCGAATGTGTCATAAAAAAGTGACATTTATTGGCGTTTTATATCAACAACGTGTCCGCAGGTGACGGAGTGGCGACGACAATGTGGTTATGATGCTGCAAAAACATGATGCGTTGTTCCGACGATGTTCTTATCTGTCGGCGTGTCGTGGGAACTTAGTCCGCCTCGCCGGGATGACTTTATTATAAGAGAACTGGACCAATTTTTTATGGCATCTTATGTCATGTTTATAATTTCGGTCCGAATATTGTTCTTTAAGTGGCACGTCATGTTATTGCAATAATTTGCGGTTGACGGGCGAAGTAAAATGTCAGAACGTGTGCCGATAAAGCGCCATCATTGACCTAAAATAACAACTTTTAAAAGGATTTATACAAAAAGTTGGACGTGTCGAAATGTCTCAATGCGATGTAGCTCAACCCCCTAATGGTCGCGATAACATCTTCCTCGGTGCGTTACCGAATCGTGCTCCTTCAGATGCCTCTCAACTGTGAGAAAAAACACACAAAAGATCCCATAAAAAACATGAATTTGTTCAAAGTTCCCAGTTTTAGACGTGACATCGAGTGGCTTTTTTGTTTGCCCTTTTTGTTCCCTGTCGGATTATGAAGCCGCTTTTAAGGGTTAATTAAGTCGAGAAGTGTATTAGTGATCCTGCGGAAATTTAAACAATTAATATAATGGAAAGATGATGAGTCATCAGAAAGCTCGAAGCCGGATTTAAATTACCTTCTATGTTACTAGTAATAGAAATGTTATATAAATACCTAGGTTTCGTTTTAGAAAATTTTAGATATAGTAATGCGAAGTTTTGACTTAGGTTGCAAAGAAATCTTACAATATGTACAATATCTATCTACCTATATTAAGCAAACATATACAAAATTCTTATTGTCATTATAATAATACTATATTACATTCAAAACATTTGCATGGTAGCCCTATTCGAAAAAGAGTCATATGACGTCACTGGACACATCGTCTGGTTTTGGTAATTAGCGATTCGCAACAGGCGAGCGCAGTCCCGAAGTTTCGGACCATACTTAATTGATACAGAACCCTTCCAGCTACGGATATAATTTTATGTGTGTGTTGCATATTCAAGTTATTTTTTATACTGATGACAGCACGTAGAGTAGAAGAAAGAGTGCAATTGTTTTTTATATTTCATGATTTAATTGTTAACTTTAATTTATTTGGCTCTATGTTAATTTTATGTGTACTAAAATATAAGTTTATATTTAGTAGCTTTCAATTATTTTTTTTGTACAACATGAAGAAAATAAAAATATTGCAATGGGAAATCTTCTGAATCTATACAAATCCGTTTCAAAATCCATATAATGAAATATCCAAACATTTTTTACATAATCTTAAGACACAGCAATTATTTAATGTTTGCGAAAATGTTAATTTTATAATAATCAGCAAGTAAAATAAACAAGTTGAAGCAACAGCCACTACAAAAATAGTCTTCACTATAATAAATTTGCATAATGGCGTCCTTTAAATAATGCAAACACAATAAACGCTCAATGATTCCCTTATACGTTCATTATCTACGGAGACCACGTACTTTAGTGAGGACGTAAAAATACCACCAGTTAAAATGTTAATATGCTTCTCAAGTATGTATTTTGAATAGTAAGATATAGAGTCGTTCAGCTTATGTTTTTTCTTGCTTGGTGATCAAAGGCTTGGGTTTCTAAATGTTTAGTATATCACTGCTTTAGTACACGCAAATAAAACAATATTCTTATTACATATCTCCTAATTTTATTCTTACATCTCCCAAACAAATCAACCACCCCGTTATCCTTATAAAGAGCTACACAAAAACTTAAATAATCATTACCAGTAATTGTATGAATATATACAGAGCATTTCCAATAATTGACAAGCGAAAAACTCAATGAGAGTTCATTCATTTTGGCGCCAGATTTATAAGCTATCGAGTTTGAAGCGAGAAGCTCCACTAAAAACTGTTTTAAGAATCACAAAGTGCACAATCGTAAATCACGCATGATGCGCGAGCGCATGCGCGTCGGGCGAGCGGCTCGCGCATCAAAAACAATGTTACACAACACGGAAAAAGCCGACCACCGCCGACGCTGCTCGGAAAAACCTATCATTATGCGCATTCGATTATATAAAACGTCCGCGTTCGTACACGCTTAAGAATCGGAAATGAAATAAAACGTTCAATGATAAAATTGAAATTTGTATTTACTTAGGCCGTCGATTTTTTGCAAGTCGGCGCCGCGTCGCCGTATATGGGACGAATGTAGATTTACCAATTTAATCCTTGGTTCGAGGAATCGAGGTGGCGCTGCGCTCGCGGCGAGACGACGCGAACTGTCCAAGTGTCCAGTGTCCAGTGTCCAGCTGTCCTACTGATGGACAGGTATAAGTAATTAGGTCCAGAAGCGTTACTTGTTTTTGTCTCGTTGAGCAACCGACCAACTTTAAATCGCAAATGCGCATAAAACTCCTTCCATTTCAACATCGTGCCTACTTATGGGTAACGCGAACGCTATTGGACAGATATATTAATATTTAAATTGCAAATATCGCTCTCATATTAATTATACAGCAACAAATTATATGAGGACAGAACTCGTTGTAGAGCCGAGTGTCGTAAATCGCCGAGCGTTTTTTTACGAGACAACTCGTAACGAAAATAATTACATATCATGCATTATTAAAACAAACACGCACAAAAAACTTTTGTACAAGTGTAAGGGAAGAATTTAAAATCTGTCACCCGTTCGAAATTCAGAGCATTTCGTTGGAAAAAGTCGAAAACGAATAATCGGAATTCATTAAAGTCGATTAAGGAATTCGGCACGGGTATCGATTCGAACGATATACGACCTTAAGGCAGACTAATTGACGCAAATTGACACTAAAACGTGGGATGGTGGTAATTATAATACAGCCGTGGTATAATGCGGCGCAGTTAAGCCGCCTCTACATATGTTCCTGTTTGATTTTTAAACAACTCGCTTCAAATAATTGTTTGTGTCTACTTAGAATTCAATAAAACTAATTTTCGAGTCATGCTTAATTATTTGGTTGAGTGTGAGAACATTTGACCGAACAATACGAATCCCATTAACTAACTGAAGCCGGCGACCATTCATTGCTGTTTGACTTTTATTGTGGTGCACACAACGTAACAAAAGATCAAAATATTAAGAACCGTGTTCAATTTCCGTGTCCAAATCGAGTGGCTCGATGTTTCGAATGTTTGAAAATAAACGGATTTGACAAGACAATTTAAAAACATATCTTTAGTTATTAGATGTAAGTTGGGAACGAAACGACCGCTAAGCTTCCAAATATTTTGAACAGTCGCTTATTCATTAATTACTTGCACGATTTAAAAGAACCTTTTCGAGTTGAGTTGCGGACATCCAATTCAGTGAACCCGAGTCCCATACCCGAACAGTTCTCATTTTGAAGACAAACAAACTTTGGCAAGCATACAATAATTCGTCGGTAACAGTAAACCCGAGCGATACATAACTTGAAATCATCGAAATCGATCAATCGAGCGTGCTATAAATCGCGACGTATCGATTCTATCGCGTCTCGGACGATCGACAAATATAAATTTGTCACTGGCCACTCGGAAAAAGCACGTCCTGGATGGACAAAGTTTATAAATAAACAATAACGTACCCCTATTTGGATGGGACACCGTAACATACATCAGAGTTTTATATTCGATCCGGAGTGATAACCATAGTAGGGAAGTGCTTTTACACTGTACGATATGTTAACGATGTATCGATGTTGTTGTGGAGGAGATCTTAAGCCTACTTCAAAAAGTATTTTCTTTGTTCAAATAGAAACCAATGATTTATCTTCTCTTGATTCTTATTTAACAAATTATAGAATTGGTACGTTGACTCAGGATACCGATTGTGTAAAACTTCAAAATAATTTAATGACAAAAATAATCGTGAAGTATAAAAGCTCATCATACGGTATTAATTCATCGGGCGAACGATCACTTTACGAAGATAATGGTTGATTTATAATGATTATCATCATATTAAACGCGATTCATCCTAAATCATGTCTTGAAGTTTTTGCGTTCTGACTTACACTCGCAAAAGGTCTTTGTATTGAATTATTGTGTTGATTTTTCTTCTATCACTGGACATTATGTTTATTAGAATGTGTTATAGGAAATAGTGGAACATATTTTCTTTTGAACGAAACTAATTAACGCAACTGATTATTATTTAACTTTGATTGTTATTTGCGTAGTTATTAATTCAAAGAATCGATAATAGTTTATTATAATGCTAAGTTAATCAACTAAACCTTTACTCCATTGACAAATGAATTCACGCGGCCGACAGCTACAAATGAACAAAGATCACAATCAACAACAGCATTTACGTGGCGCATTCCCCCAAATTACTTCAAATATAACAACGCAATAATATTTTAAAACGATATTAAATAACATGGATAGAACATCAAGATACGTACAGCTTCAAATACCATAGTCTTTGGGAATAAAAAGCCCATTATTTTAATAAACCATATCTCTGGGTGTCAATTAGGCTCACTCTATAGTGAGGGGCCACTAATCCGTAGAGATAACTCGATCCTCGTATTAATCACTCGATACAATCGTTTTAATTTATTCGAATCATTCGGATCAAAATTATGGAGATAGCGTTTCGGGTGAAGTCGTGGGAGCGAGGCAAAACCAAATGTAGGTATTAATTAATAAACAGTGATTACTGATTCATTATGGATTGTAAAATAAATATTTTTTCTCAATATTTGTAGTCTATTAAATAAAATTGCATGATTAAAGAACTTTAATTCCACACTTCGATTGATTAGAGTTTACCTATTTTATTACTACTGCTTTTGTTAATTGAAATATAGTCTGATAATTGAGTCGGATTTCTTCTGAAAATTAACTCTTAATTTTCCATCCAGCGATCATAATTATAACGACGAAACATAGCAGCTATATCACACCTATTTTTGAAAATGACGACAGTAAATTATAAAGATTGTTCAATCCTCCTTTGGTAATGATATCGCTGATTGATAACTTACTTATATACGAATTTGTACGTCTATATTTACTTACTTCAAGTATAGTTAAACACATCTAGGTAATAAAGTTTACCTTGTAACGTCATCTAATGGTCAATAAAGTTGAATTCTGACACTAAGACACAGCAGGCGATATTAGGTACTATCGCATTGATAAGTTGACTCACAACCAGGACACTAATAAAAATTAGTCACATTATTTCATCAAATAAGAATTCAAATAAAACCAAAGCTAATCAAACGGACTCACAAATCACAACAGGATGCGATACAAAAGCAGGTGGCATAACTCCGTAATTGCCCATTAAGATGGCACATATGCCCTATTCAATACAATGAAATAGCAAGAATACTCGGACAGTAAAAGCACAATTAATAGAACAAACCTAAGCGAAATGCAAATCGGTCATCATTCTATGTATGGTTAAAAGATTACATTGTGCGAGGCAATAGCTTATCTGAAGATCACACGAATGGTCCTGAGTATTTAATTTATTGCATTAAACAGATAAATGGTGGTTGTATCGTTCCGCGTTCCTATAAATCTGTGGCCAGACTTCGGGCTTTGGCCGGACGACTGCGCTTCTTGTAATGCATGACAAGGATGCTTGAATATTCTGTTTGTTGAATGTTTAAGTATGTATTATCAACGAATACAGATACTTTAGTTAATGATTAAGTAATTGCTCATCTTATAAAATTAATAATAAACATACTGAGATTACTACAGGAGTACAGGACTATTAGTAGTAAACTAGCAGTAGTGGTGAATTGGCAATAATGAAAAAAAAACTCTTAACAAACACAATTTTTAAATAGCTCAAAATAAGATAATAGCTTGTCTTGAGGCGGAACATCTTTTCGTAATAATATTTAACAAATTAAGGCAGCAGTACTAGCTAGCTAAGAAACCACGTGTTCATCAAAAAGGATTTCAAAGTTTAGCTGGAAAATTGAGCCCATTGAGACTCAATACCTTGCTTGTCTTGAAAAAATGTATTGAATAGAAGTTAGTATTTTTCAATAAAAGGAATATTATCATCAATTTCTCTAATACAAAGTCCCGGTTTGTTTCTAAGCATTCTGGTCACGTAGTAGATCGAATGTGGACTGTAGTTCGCTATAATATGATAAATACCGAATCGCGATATGATCGGAATGTTCCGTATACTTGTTGCTTCATATTTATTGAAACTACGGTAGCTAGATAACCGGTGAACAGGAAATATTTTATTATAGATTATATATTAATGATATCTCAGAATAGGCTAAGTTTAACTGAGAATAAAGCCACGAAGATAGCTACTGTGTTAAATAAGTTATGGGGTATCAAATTGTGTTTTCTCCGGTTAGGAAATAGGAATTAATTTAAAGCAATTTACTATCTAATAAACATACTTAACTTACTTGTTTTCAAATACCTATGTATCAGTATCCACCAAAAATACTTTTGTTCAGACTCATTGATATAAATATTGTAATTGTCGCAAAAACGGATGATACACCTTTGGACTGGGTGGCTCATTTTAGTCTATCAATATATACGTAGTATAATATCAGCTTAGCCTTGTTTCCAAACTATGTTGGAGTCGGCTTCCAGTCTCACCGGATGCAGCTGAATACTACTGTTTTACATGGAGCGACTGCCTATCTGACCTCCACAACCCAGTTACCTGGGATATAACATGATATCCTTCGGTAAGACTGGTTGTCAGACTTTCATTTTGGTCTATCAATATTGTTTCGGAAACATTCTCCATTACCATATCACTTTTCTATATACATTGATATGTGCGAAGAGTTGAACGTACATAAATAAAGGTTTGTGCTGTAAGTACAAGCTGCGGCGGAATGCAAGCCTTCCGCGTGCGAGCACCGACCACACACCGAATAAGGGAAATAAAGAACCAGATGTATCCGACCACGTTGATGTATGAGAGATGGATGAGGCTGAAAGACTATAAATAAATAAATAAATATTATTTGACAACTCACACACGTTCATTTGATTCAAAACTAAGCATAGCATGTACTGTGGTAACCAAATAACTTATTAACATACTTATATACTCCTAAATACCTAAATAGATAAATTGACAACCAGACTCAGAACAAATACTCGTGCTCATCACACAAAGATTTGTCCCGGGTGGGATTCGAACCCACCACACGTGGCGCTAAGGTTTTTGCGGCGAGGTGACCGTGAACTATAGGAAAAGTGTGCTTGAAAATCTTTGGTGAATTTTTTGTAGTGCTTATTATTGAAAGATGTCTGCTGTATCCTCAGGTAAAGACGCTGTAGGGTCTATCGGTACTATTATTATTATTTATTTTACATTATTATTTAAACATATATTGTCTTTTGGATGTAATAAAGTCCCAATGAGTTTCTGTTGTTGTTTCTAAAAAAATCTTTAACTATTTTTCTTAAAAACTTAGACTTGTTAAACACTATTAATTGTTTCATTTTTGGTCAAGTTGCTTCTGAATAAAGTAAAGTAAAAGCTTAATTATTATTTTGGTCAAGCATAAGTAAAGTTTAACAAAAAATCATAATTCGTAAATCTCTGCTAAAATCTTCAATTTGTTTTAAGCTTGAAATTATGATCTTGTTATGACATGTAACGCCATCTAGCGTTGAAATAATAAATAAGGTCATAGCTTCCACTTCAAAGTGGCTACTAAAATAATAATTATTGTGCGTATTTGCCCTCAGACATGATTAAAATATTTCAATAATCAATTAAATTATTATTGTGCTCTTATCCAGTGGCTTTATATCCACACTATCTTATTTTAGCTACACCTATAAAACGCGACGATATAAATTTTATATCGAAGTATGAGCTAGCCGGCTCAATATTCAAATATCATTCATTTCTTGTACAGCGACATGCATAAATAAATAGACGAACGTAATTTTGTCAATCGATCATGCAATTTAAGTAAAGGACGCGTCCAAAGTTATGTATTTTATTGATGATAGTGTAAATTTGCAAACCAGTTCGTAGGCAGTATCTTGACAACTCATGTTCGTAGGTTTTTGCACCAGAAAAATACATTTAATGTGACTAAAGAGATATGACAGGGCATAGCAATGATAATTTAAACTTTATCACAGTCATAATAATTATTGAAAGTGGGTATAGTTAGACAGCTATCCTCAAACGAATTCAAAGAAACCACAGTGTAATCTCCTTCTTAATGTAAATTCTCGAAAATGTTGTAGTCATATTTATGCTGATGACTGTAGATCTCTTGACAGACGAGGATTCGCTTAACAGGATTAAGTTTTAGATAAATAGGCTGGGACGAGTTCTAGCCTGGGTGGGCTTTCATGTAAGCAACTTTATTAGCTCTCGTTTTATAGAACTGGCTCGATAAGTGCTACATTTACTTGTTGCAAATGCACCGGTTGGGAGTTTTAATTTCTAAGTGTATTGATTTGGTGGCTAATTATTATGCCGCGTCCGCACGCTTGCCAAACCTCAACAAGCGCCCACAAATTCAAACGTGTGGAGAGAGTGCTTGCCATGGTTTGTGAAGGTTTGCAAGCGTTTGTAGCCGTTCCGATCGGGTGTCGGTTTTTTGACACAAATCAAAGGAAATTTGCCGCAAGCGCTTGCGACGCATCCACATGTTGGTGCGCGCTCAGTTTGGTTTGTGTACTGGAGCCCAGCAGACTTAATTCTCTTTCTATATTGAGCCAATCTTTCGACGCCGAGGGCATTTGAAATGATCGCATATTATAAAATATTGATCGTTAGTAGTTTTTTTTCTTTTCTTTTAAATAAAATTAACTTAAACCAAATGTTATGGCTGATATAACCTCAATATCCATCACGTCCGTTATGCTTGCCACTTCAGAACATACTAAGTCACTCGCAAGCGTGTGGATAGCGATGTTTGATTCCCTAAATCAAGCCAAACGTTTGTAGAGGCTTGGAGTTTGCTGCAAGTGCCAAACGTGCGGACGCGGCATTATGATTGGTGCTCTTAGTAGCTGATCTTGTGATCGTGATTAATGATATTATTATATACAGACAAGATAAATTTACAAGTAGGTGACGGGTTTTGGCGACTGAATTTTTCGCTCTCCAAATTTTCTTTTTTAATAAAATTAACCCTAGTTTTTACTAAATGCAGTAACTTCTAAATTTCTATCAAGGAAGTCAAGAAATCTTTTAATATATTTAAGTTTACTTTTCAATAAATTAATAAGTTAAGTTTCATCACCATTTTCACATTCTAATATAGCCTTCTTCTTCCACCAGGTTTCCGCGAGTCCTCATTCCTCTACGCTTTAACAGCTGCTGGAGTCGCGCACTCCGTGGCTAGAGCCTGTGCCCAGGGTCGTCTCCTCTCCTGCGGCTGCGACCCTCTAGGCTACAGAGCCTCCCACGACCCTAGGGGGAGGGCGAGGGCTAACAAGTGGGAGTGGAGTGGCTGCTCCCATAACTTGGCTTATGGGATCGAGTTCTCCAAGAAGTTCCTGGATGTGAGGGAGCAGGTTGATGACCTGCAGTCCAGGATTAATGTGCATAATAATAATGCGGGAAGATCGGTAAGTACTTTCTGTTTATTTGATATTTTATGTAATATTGGATAGGCATTGATTAATTGATGATGGAGATTTTAACTTCTCATTTTCTGAAATTTCAAAGTCGGTTTCGATACTAATAAGTAAAATGCCCGATGTTTCCAAGCCCATTTTAAGCACTCCTAGCTACAACATATTATGTCCTTAAAAATCTAATTTTGATTTGATATCATTACTTCCCTCCATAAAAAAGAAAAATGAATTTAAATTGAATTTATTTAAGCATAGCTAGTTACGACAGTCAGTAGTAGAGCAAGAAAACAATCATCACTGACTCTTTAAAACTTAAACTCTCAATTTGTGTTCCAAAGTAGGTACATAATCAAAAGACTTCAATCAAACAAAATATCCCGAAAACATATTATTATGCACGCACAATACGAATAAATCCAATTAACTTTGATGTTTATACAAGAGCAAAGATAAAAAGACACTAGTGCACTATGACACTTCAATTTGCCTCGTTAGTCCCGTGTTCGATGCCGGGGTGCATCACTAATGCCAACTTGTGATGATGAAAGCAAGGACAAGGAATAATTATTATCAAAGTGTCGGTGAAAATATTTCTATTGTATTGTTTGGGAGACTTAACAGTCATAAAAGCACGAAAGCAAGTCCAACGTGCTGAATGATTTCCTACATTTGATGACAAGTTAGTAAGTCCCTAGCATGCACTATTTATCTAGACTTTAATTAATATTTCTGGGCATTTCCAAAATAAGGTAGCTGTACCAAATAGGCAATCGTCAGCTACATAAGCCTGTGTGTCACTCATAATTTAAATTCCGAATTTTGTTCTTTTCTACTTCATCCGCGAACCCTGCGTAGGTGGAAGGCTTTGTACTAATTCCTCTTCTCGTGCGAAAGATAATAATATATCGTATCGAGTCCGGTACTATCGTATCGAGTGTAAGATTTAGTATTTTAGCTCAAAAATCAACTAAAACAGTCGCTAACTTAAAATCTCGCTTTCAAATGTAGTTTATTTAACCCAACAACTGGACTCTTTTCCAAAATACCAACACGACAATTCAATTCCACCTAAACACTTACCACTACATAAAAGCTAGGACACAATAACCTCACTATATAAGCCAACACATAACCAGGGTGTGATCACAAAACGATCGGCCAATGCAATATAATACCATATTTTATAGGCATGTAGTTTCACCACGAGACCACCCACCGAAGTGATTACATGACCCCGCCCTCTTCGTTCAATTTCGATGAAATAAGATGTAACTTTAACGCCTATAGTTAGTAATTTGGACACCCTAGTTGTGGCTTGCTGGAATGAATGACGGTTTCTTAGAGCCTAGTTGGAATTGACAGAGGTTGACACGCGATTGTTGGTCTGTTTTTGTTCAGAATAATTGTTTTTGTTTCGTGTGATTAGTGGTGAAGGTGTTGTAAAACTTTTGACTTGGTATAATGACTGCCGATTGGGAATATATCTAGTGCGAGTTTTTACGAAATTTTGAATTAATTGCTTCGGTTTTGATGTTTAAAATTAATCCATATTAATGATCAAAATTTAGACACATTATTTTCGGTATATAAAATAAAAATATGTTTTAACTTAGGATTCAGTTCTTAGTACATACATACTTCTAGTTAATTGTTAGAGTGTAGAAAGTTACCTCAATAAGAAGCAATCCATATTCAACGTCAGATAGTCATTTCAGAAATAATCCGTCACTCTAATAAAGCTTTATAAAAAACCATTCACATTTTATTCGACTCACACAAATTACTACCTTCATTGAAAATTGCTTTCATACCGACTTTAGTATCGAGTGAATAGGAATCGACTAATAACTACGAACAAGTGTTTTCACAAGGCGGACCACACGCATAGCCCATTAAATTAATAAGTCTCACCCGCACTCTCGTCTCCAATTTGAAATGAATAAATTGAGTGTTATTTTGACGTGTTTTCTTCATAATTTGTACACGTAGGTTTACCGCAGGGGTGTGATAATAAACGGCCACTCGATTACCTGAGATTTAGTCGATTAATCATCAGGTACTAGTAGAATTATGACATTTGTATTACTGTTTTGTGATTGGGGAAAGGGTGAGATTGAAGAGTAATATTACATAAGGTGTTGGCTATACAAGGGCGACGGTGGTTGGTTAGTACAGTGCCTATATATAGGAAGGGCAATTAATTTGGCTACTGATAACTTTAGTGCCTAAAACTTATATTTTATCAACTGAAGAGCTAATGTTCAGTAGCCGATAAAATGATTTATTCCTTTAGCTTTGAAAGTTCAGTATTGCGCCGATATCTCTTCACATTCATAACAAGTGAGTTTAACTTTTGAGTTAAGTACAATTATCCCATAGCTACAGTTTTAAATAAAATACAGTAAAATTTTGTCACAGATAAATGATATTAATTGTTTCGCATCACAATTTCACATTATTTTGCACCACATAGTTTGCTTATCAACTATCCTGTCAGCTTTTAATCCCATCAATAAGATAGATTTAAGCAAATCAAAAACAGAACGACAGCACTTTTTGTCCAACCACCACTCTAACATCTAACCGAATTACAAGCAAAACATCTGTAGCATTCCTCTGAGTCGGATCCTAGAGCATCACTTTCCTAACTGACACCTAAACATGCCTTAAGCCCTGATTTGTGACTGTCCAATAATTAACGTTACACCGCCCTGACACTGCCGCCCGACAAGCGGCAGACAAACCGGCCAAAATACTCAGACCTACTGTGCAGGATTACTACAAATAATTTAATAGGCCTCTTCCGTCTAATAATAAACATGTCAAACCAAAGTTAAATACAACACTACCAACCTTTACTTGCAGCTAAGAAATTAAAAATTATACGATTGTGTACCTTATGTACTTTGTTATAAGGTGAATAGTTTTTGATTAGTGTGAATAGGTACAGTGGTAAATAATATTATATTAATGTCCGTAACCAAATCTGACAAGAGAGCGGCATACCGCGTCCCCTGCTTACTTATTAAGGGGATTTACGATTTAATACAATTTACGTTCATACATTCGTTTTTTTTAATACAAACACGACGCTTAGGTACAAATTATTTAATTTGTTATACGTTTATAGTTGTTAATTATAGGGAGACGGCCATTTAATTTATTTCGGACCCACCGGAGACCAGTGACATTTATAGTGAGATAATAAGGTTGTATCTACACTATTTTTAATTTATGCCAACGGACAAAAGAGTTAATCAGTCGTCTTTATTGAAAACGTAAAAGCTTTTCTTTTAAATTCTGTCCGGGTGGCTTTGTTTTTAGTTTGATAATGTTTTAAGACACATACCCGATTTTTAACCAAAACAAAATAGACCAGTTAGGTTAATTTATATTTATCTGACTGGTGGTAGAAGGCATAACTGAATTAAATAGAAAACTGTTTCAATTACACGCCGAAATGTTGCTGCGCTAACTGTCTTACTATTAAAAACACCACAATAACTTATCTAATGTTTTATTCACAACATTTATTAAATTAAATAACATACTCTCCATTAACAAAACGTCTTACAGACTTCACAAAGTCCGACCAGGATATTAGGCGGTCGTAAGCGAAAAACGACGTTTCATTTTCCACATAATATAGTACTAGACTAAGTATATAAAGGTGGAAACCTTAAATTATCCTCGAATTTACACCATTAATCAATAAAAAAATATGGACTACGCAAACCCATAAAACAAAGTGGTCTACTAGCTATTTTCCATAGATATTTTGGTCATAAACTTAAAGTAGCCACATAACACGATAAACTAATTAAATCATAATTTACTGTTGCACACCTACTTATATCTGACATTAACGATGGCGATTATAACAAGACATTTGACAACAAAGTTGCGATTTACGATGAAATACTACAGACTTGCGAGTTTTTGTCACGATACTGTTCTAGTTTAGTTTCAGTCTTAGGTGGTCTGTGCAATGAATTTGATTTATCAACTTTATTGTACTTTTGATTCCTGTTTCTAAGCTATTGTTTACTTCTAGATAGTTTTGAATAACAGCTAGAGAAAATGGCAAGAAGTCCTTATAATATAATTATTCTATATCATCTTTCTCATTCGCTTATGAAAAGAATATGGAATCCATTTAAGGTGAATTTAAGAACATAAGCGATTAGAAACCACATAAAAATCTTATAAAGCCCTTTTTTGATTTTCCAAAATCATCATTTCACAATGAATGAATCTAAAAATAGCCTCTCATCCAGCATCCAATCAAAAAAGTTGCCATCACATCAAAACAACGTCCAATTCATCTAGTTTTTATCCATATACATCAAATATTTAATATTACACATTACTGCGTATCAAGCCGTGAAGGTAAATTGACCTATTAATGTGGGAGCGAGGCCGGTGGTCCGGACCACACTTGACCATTGTTCGGTCGGGGCCAACATTTTGTTTTGTGGCTACATAATTAACAGCCTCCCAGAGAGATCTTTGTTAGACACGCTCGCTTATAATAACCCCTGCGATGATATTTTTATTAATGTCAAAATAAAGTCGGACTCGATTACACCGGAATGTATCGGTGGTATTTCTTTCGATATACATAAAGTTTTGTGAGCTTCAGCATAAAGTACCGTAAGTTTACCATGTCAAGCTGAAATAACCTAAAATGTTTAGTAAGTATAAGTTTAATGAGAACTATAAATAAAAGAGAGACGAAAGAGTATGAATTTATCCTACAATTAATGTATCATTCTTCTGTGAAAAAATGTACTCAGGTGTAGCTTTTTATACGTCCAAAATCACCACGGAATAGTCAATTGCAAAAAATACTTTAATGAAACATATATTAACCAGATCTGCAATCAGATTGTATGATTCATGTCGTTTCCTTTTGAGCTTAATTTGGTATATGTCACTGTATTAATGTTTGAGAAAAAACTGATTGCTTTTAAGTTAACCGCAATTAAAACTTTAAATTAAAAATACCTACTTCATATTTTTTTACTTATTTACGCACTTTATGTGAACAACTCGGACATTACAGAAACCAGCAATGAACTTTTGCTCCTGTACTTTTTAATAATATAAAAACAAGGATTGATTATTTATTTGTCCAAAAATATTTATTTATTTATTTTTACCTATTATGTACAGAATTAAGTTTAAAGCAATCTATGAGTGAAAAAGACAAAACAATGTACAGCTACTAGCTAAAATCCAAACTTTTACAGAGTTTAGTAATAAGGCATTGAGGCAAAAGTTCTACTAACATTCGAATACGTTTCTAATGACCGAACATTCGTAGTCACATTGCTCGTGTAACAAACATCCATTTCGGTGTAACAGTCAGCCTCCGGATCCCCTCAGCGGGATCTATAAAAGATCTCGCTTCGTCCCACACAAGAAATTAGGTACCACATTAGAGGGCCGAGGTGATAATTACGTTACAAAAAATCGATACGATGAGTTAATATTGCGTTGTCTCGATGACTTTACTATCGATTTAAATATAGTTTTGTATCGATTCCGATTGCGTCAGATGAATTATTGGTTGGGTAATGATTGTTTAAATTCCTTTGGTTACGTGATTTATGTAATGTAAGTACTTCATTCATGGAACTTTTGTTCTTTTGTTTTGTGCGTTACGTCATTGAGTGATGAGTTAATGCAAGAAATTGAATCTTTAGTTCTATAGGCCAATTTTCTGCCACTATTGACTACTATCAACTGGCTAGCTATCGAGAAATTTTACTCGAAAATCTTTTTAGCGCCTCTACCGGGCTCCGTAAGAACTATTTTGGCAGTAAATTTAAATGTAAAACTCTCGATACTCGACAGTACAGACATACTAATTACGATGTAATTTAAGAAAACTTACCGCATTTTTGTTGAACCTTTCTGGAAATGCATGGGGAGAGTTCGTAAATATTTTTTACAAAGATAATATCAAAGCCAAATATTTTATTTATTTAGGACATAACTATTAACACTTACTATTGTCAAAGTCGAAATTAGTTATTTTATCGACACTTCAAAATGAAAAGCTAATGAGAATAGCTAGCGAGGCACTTCTGGCCACTTTTATTAAACACCTAGTAGTTTCTTTCCGTTCTTTTCACAAATGAAACAATACAAATCACCGACTGAACCATGTCAGTAACAACTAAGGATGTCCTTGAAAAGTCATGAATTAATAAGATTTCCTTAGGTAACGTATTGTAGGTAAGTGTAAGGCTTCATATTGCAACATTGCATATCTAATATCACGCTGCGGCTTATACAAACGACGGTCAGAAATGTCTTCAGAATTTTTTCATATTTCTACCTTACCTTATCCGATTTGTCGAATATTTAAGGTCAGGTTTTCGTCAGTTCGAAAGGTCTACCTTTCTAACTAGCTAAAAATCAATGACCCTCAGTCTTAAGTCAATATTACGTCATATGTAGGTTGTCTTATCTTTGGTATCATAGTTGGAAGATAACCTCTATATTTTTCAGAAGAAAAGAAAAAAACTGTCGCGCTTCCGAATTTTACTATCAGTTACCAACTAAGAGAGTGAAATCGTACCAGACAGACAGACTTACTTTCACATTCATATAATAATAATATTACTATGGTTTATGTCGTCTTATTTCTAACTAAATAATGTTAGTCATTCACCTACATCAAATTAGTAAGACACAAGCCGTCAATTAGGCAGAATCAAATTGAGGGCGATATTAATTCGTTTACTTCAGACCAACGGATAACCAACGCAGTCTCGCTTTGAAACGAGTTTACGTAAGTCCGTAACGAAATTCCTACTTCAGTGCTAGGGGTGACACGCTCAAGAAAACTTTCGGTATTTCTTAGGTTTCATTCTTTTTGTCGTTATTAAATGATCTGGATGAATCAATCAACGCGTAATTCTTTCAGACTATCGTAACATATGGAAGAGATACATTACGAACAAAGTCTTTTACTACATTCTCAATTATTACTACTACTAATTACAAAATCACAAATGAAATCATAGTTTACATGAAGAGAAATAATTTTAAATTGTCACAACATATTATTATTTAAACGTTTGCTTGCTTTGATAGATAAAGATACCTTTCTGATCATAGAGTTTCCATAGGTACATTTTTTGGTGAAAAACATTCGGTTATTGGAATGTCAAAAATTTTTCAACAGTATATTAGATATTATGGACATCCCTATACAGTTAGAAGTTTAGAAGCTGCGCCTGCGCCGTGTGCGGTTTACCTAATGGTTAATTTGCCGTCAGATTAACAACGGTCGTCTCGAACCTATTAGCGTTAGTCGCGTTAATCGTCGTCCAGATTATGTTGTGATTCACATTGCTACAACTCGAAGATCACATCAATTTGTTACAAATGAAGCAATAGTGGATGATTTGAAAATCTCATGACAAATTACGTAAACGTTGAAAATTATAAGATTTATTGGTATAATTTTTTTGTTGCTTGTATGTCTATAAAGCCTTCCATAGGTCTCTTAAAATAAAGAACCGAATGAGCATTATTCCTTAAAAGACTACATCATTTGATTATTTAAAAACAGGACATTTTCTTCCTCCCCCTCCACAACGAAGCTTTATATTATTTTAGTGAAGTTAAGAAAAGACCATAACAAAATGTAAGTAGATCTTTTATCTTGCAATAATTCATAACACAAGAACAAAACTGAAGCAATGAAATTTCCAACAAAAGAAAAACAAGTTGCCTACATTTTTCCGTTGCAATTCAGCACTTAATAACCCATTCGTTGAAGATAGTTAATAAAAGAAGTAGTAAATAAACTTACTATAATATTTTAATAGCAACGTGTTTAGTCTACGCTTAAGGGTCTGAGTCTACATCATTAAGTAAATAAATCAACTTTAGTACTTGAAGGTAATTTGGAGCGATGACAAGACGAGATGATTGAGATTTTAATAGCTACTGGTATTTAATTAAAGGGTTTAAGAATTCCCAGTAGTTATTGTTTATTTTTAGAAGTGGATCGTTTAATGTGCGATGACTATTACTCGGGTGCTGATTTATTTATAGTTGCGTTTGCATTCTGATGGCAGATTGGATTGTTTGTATTTGTCTCATTGCATTTCGGCTCGTAATGTGTTGTCGCCCTGTTGGTCACTTCTGTTTCTGCAAGCTGTCACTTCATGTTCTTAATGTCTAGGTAGATAACAAAATTGTTTTCAAAGCTCACGATTAAATTTCCATTTGGTTACGAATCTTACGTTATTTTTTTTAAAGGATTTGTTCAATATTCAGTTAGCTTTTTTCAAGAGACCCGTTTCTTAAAGGCAGGATGATTAAATTATTGAGCAGTTTATTTTCAAAAATACTTCTGCTGACAGAAAAAGCTCGCAGCTTTAAATTGGAGTTGTATAAATTCTTGCAAGATTGTATTAGCCTACAGAAAACTGGTTTTGAAATTTCAAACATTAAGATTCCCCATCACGTATCGAGTCGTGATCAAGTGCTATAAAAGAGAATTGAACCGAAGCCGGAGTGTTGCATATAGCGCCACAATTAGGAACTATTGGTAGTGGCGGCGCGGGCGCGGCCCCCGGGCTCCGTATTAGCCGGCCGTATTTCACGAGCTGCCCGCCCCGCCAAGGTGAGAACATAATAAGCGGTTCGGGTCCATTTTTAATATTCCGGCTTCATTACAACGTATTACAAACGTCTTGGGTGGCGAATTCTATCGCGAACGCTCTTAATACCACGCTATTAAGGTCCCGGCATCTGTAGGGCGTGGACTTCACCGATTTATTTGAATTTTTGCTCCGACTCAATTTGGGAAATTGTTCCGCCGGCGGCTCTGGCGAAATTAAGACGTCAGTCTGATTGCACCGAGGCGTTTAATTATGTAAATGTTGTGCTAGTGGTGGGTGGCGCAATCACTGGTGTCGATTCGGTCACGTATAGGGACAACAGATTTACGATTCTGTACGCGTTTCAGAACAATCATATTTGTTGTTTTATTTTCGCGATTGGTTATAAATAGGGATCTGCGGATGTGCGGTCTGGTTTTGTGCGGGATAGACGGAATGTAATAATTCTTTCAGTGTCTGCATCGTGAGCAAATAATAATGGTTTGATAACGTGATTGGAGTTTTATTATTGTTCTCTTTTACAAACCAATGCAATTTTTGCTTTAGTTATGACTTAAGAGACAAGAACAACATACTTTTCAAATTTCTGTATGTTTTTTGTAACACTTCCAGATTCTATCATCGCAAATGGAGGTGCGGTGCAAGTGCCACGGTTTGTCAGGAAGCTGTCAGCTAAGGACCTGCTGGAGAGCTACTCCTGACTTCAGGGTGGTCGCCTCTACTATCAAACGACAGTATAGGAAGGTAACGCTACATCTTGAAGATAACTAGTGTCTTAATAACTCTCACAGTCTCGCTACTAGATACAAGACTTATTGGGTGTTTTTTTCTATTCCGAATTCTTGTAAATCAGTATAAACCTTTTGTTTCACAATAAATGATCATTTTCGCCATTTCATTACTAAAGGCAAAACTGAATTAAAAAATAATGTTAAAATTATAAGAAGTTATTTGTAAGAAAATAAAGAATTGAAAAATATAGTAGAATTGAAATTATCATAGTAATGTGAAATTTATTCTACCCCACGATTATTTTTTATCAGGCGCTGATGGTAGCTCAAGAAGAACTGAACAACAGTCCTTCCTCGGTCCTGAGAGGTAGACCTCGCGGCAGAAGGCGGGGCAAAGCGAGACCAGCGCCTAAGAACAGCCTACTGTTCTTTGAAAGGTCAGAAATTGACAAAATTATACAGCACGTAGCCTAGGTTCTTTAGAAATATATTATCTTCGTTATACATCCGATACAAAGAGCATTGTCCGATGCTTAAGTATTCACATTCTCCAAAGATATTTGAGTTCTGCGGGTTCAGCAATTATAAGATGGAAATATTAGTGTGATGGAAATGGCATGATGAAGATTAACTTAAGCTAGTAAACATAAGAAAGATTTACTATTGGTGTTTAGGTAGGTAAGTATTTCTAAGCTTAAAATCAAATTTAAATCTGCAAGGTATCAGACAATCGTATTAAAGTAGAGAAGCCTCACGATATCAACTACGGCACTCACAAAATTAATTCGATTTGGCCTATGACGTGTTTTATAAAATAAAATTCTTTAAATGATAGAAACGTGACAATTTCCTTTACATTCTATGCCCGCCTATTACCTACATAGTGTTGGAATACTAACTATATCGTTAAAAGGTAACGTATTGTGCATGAAAACAAACATTGTCTGTAGGTATGTATGTATATTACAAGTCATAAATATTAAAAAGTTTAAGTAATTGTCACTTGACGTTGAAAGGTCGATGAAGCTATTTTATTTTGTTCACAACTCAAAATCTTTCACATCTTTGCCTACGAAGAAAAACTAATATTTTTATCGAAATACATTATCACGATACTAACCTTAACCATTGTCACAATTTCTAGATCACCAAGTTTCTGCGAGGCGGACCCTCGAACAGACTCCGCGGGGACATCAGGCCGCGTGTGCCGCATCGGCCGGACTTCCCGCTCAGGGTCTTGTGACCTGCTGTGCTGCGGCCGAGGTCACGCGCTCATCAGAAAGTCCAGCATCAAGCCTTGTAACTGCACGTTCCACTGGTGCTGCCGAGTCGATTGTGACAGGTGCCGTGATGATAAGTGGGTAGCCATTTGTAAATAACAAATGTAATTTAGGTCTGCCTTTTTAGATCTGATGTTTGTAAGAGCTAGATTTTTGACTGTATTAAAGGATTTAGGTATTTTAACTCAAATGCCTTGTAAATTCCGAGCAGTCATGTACTTAATTCCACATTTTGTGGTCAATATATTGATGATTAGAAAAGTATAAGTCGCCAAACTCATAATACGGAGTGTCTTTAAAAATCGATTTAAAAAATAATAGAAAAGCAATTTCATCCTGTCCTGTCAGTGGACGAATTTTGACTCTACATTTATTTATGTGTAACTTTATTAGATTGTTATTTTCAAAGACTAAATAAAACATTCCACTTAAGTAAAACTCATAGTTTAAGACAAACCAAATCATGTTTAATTTAAACGAATTATTTTGTAACTTTACTTTTTTTTATTAACAGCGAGAGAGATCTTATTTCAGGTACAATGACAGTACTTTTTTTAGGAAATAGCACATACAAATTTATTTAAACCCCTAATCAATTAACAATCCTAAGTTTTTGTTTCGTCTTACCTACCTATTAGCAAATTACAACAAGAATAAACAGAAAGTTTGATAACTAAATAAGACACGTAACAAGAAAAATCGCATTCAAATACTTCTTTTTATTTTCCCGAAAATAGGTTTAATGAATTTATTTACTTATTTAAAAATTAGCACAAATCTCTTTAGTAATAAACCTAGAATAAGTTGTTTATAAATCAGTATTAACATAGAATAATGATTGTACTTAAATATTTAATGATATTTCATTTGTAAATATATCTTCATACGTAATTGTACTTATACATTCCTGTTTCAGTGATATTTATTAAATTAACTATTTATTATAGATGTAAGGATTTGTACCGGCAGTTTTTATTTAAGAAAATAAAAATTATGATTGAAATGTATGACTTTTTATTTAATTAAGACCAATTTAAACAATAACAGCTATTTTTAAGAGATGTCTTGAATCTTTTTTACTTTTGCCGAAATTTTTCATTTCTGATATTGAAGGCATGTTTTAATTTTATCCAACTTACTAATTTTTTGCCTACTAGACACGTATCTACGTAATATTCTAAAAAAGCCAAGGTGACCTCATTTGTAAAGGCCTACGCTAGAGTCATACTGTCTGAATATAAAAATATTTCCCCAAAAAATAAAATTGGAACGTCCATGTACCTAAAGTTATTACCATTTATAACAACTCATTCAAACTCGAAATGTATACAAAAAGTGAAGGAGGTGCTTCAAAGAAGCGAGAAACGACAACAGTGAGTGAAGTAGGCATTATTATCCTCTTACTTGCGCCTAATTTGACTCCTCGACTCAAGGGTCCTTGGTTCGACGCTTTGTTGATGCGTATCATGTCTAAACAATATCATGACGGACTTTTTTAGGTAGGTACGTAACCTTTTTTGCTTCCTTTTATAATCTGGTACTGTGCCACTGCTGGGCAAAGGTCTCCCCCCTCGTTCGAGAGAAATGGGAGGGGTAAGACCTGTTTTTAAAAAAAAAATATTCTTTTCTATATTATATTCTCGTTTACCTCGATTTGTCGAAACATTTGAACAATACAATACAGCATACATTGGGTATGGTCTGTAGATGTGCTAATTAACTGAGGCACTTTTTATTGCTAAATATGTTTAAAAGACCTATAGGCGACTTTCTACTGCCATTTACTAGCGTGAGTATAGGCAACTCTAGCGTAGTATTTCAAGAACAAGTCACAGGACCAAGTATTTAGAAAATAACGTTACAGGATAAATTATCTAAGACGTTTAAATATCGGTGAAGGACCTCCATACCATATAAAGAAAGCTATAATCACTTCAAAGATCCCAAATCCAGTAGCGAAAAAAAAGTGGGCACTCAAATTACTCAAAACTTTTTGCAAGAACCCTTTAGATAACGATGAATGAAAGAGCCACTATTGCTGATTACTTCCACCCCTACGTTGTGAATACACAATCAAATACATTAACCTAACTGTATATTGACAGGCTTCTTGAAAAGAAGACCATTTTGACAGGTTTGATTGAAAAGTGAATCATTTTGACAGTTTTACGGTATCCTAAACTTTTAAAGACGTTTTTGTATTGATGTTCCGCTTGGCATCAAGTATGCTTGATCGAATACATGTTGGCATGACTGATTGATTAACGAAGATAGATCATGTAATGGAGTAGTGTTGCGAATTTACGAGATTGTTACCTAAACAAGAATTTTACAGTCGTCAGTTAGTTTTTTCTTTGGGAGTTTATCCAGTGTTGGTATGGTTTTTTGTTGTAATCCGATTTATAACCGATCTTTCTCATTCACAAAACTAAACTTTATACGAAAGTGTGTCTTTATATTCCTGCAATTTTCTGTAAATATGAGGGGTCATAAAAAACACATCACCCTCATGTGCGTCGCACATTATGGTAATAAAGTCTATTTTTTTTACACAACTGTTGAAAAAGACATAGGATATTTTGGTTACTGTAGTCTTCGTTATAGCAGACGTAAGATTTAGCAGAAACGATAGCTGTGTGTGGTTTTATATTTCTGCGAACTTTCTTTGACATCTGGACTAAGCAAATTATCTTGCATAGAGTTGCTAGGCCAGGTCTGTAGTCAATTAAACGTGTCCCCAATTAAGTGAGTATCCAAGGCACAGAGGAAGGTCGTGGGGCATTATGACCTAATACTATTAGGGAGGATTAGCAATGTTCTTAATACGAGAAGCCCCAGCACTTGTGAGCGCTCCGCGGTTGAAACGCCACTCGGCCGCGGGTCGCCAGTCTCGGTGTGTCGTGCCTTCATATTCTACACTGTGAGTATTTACAATTAATTAAAATTATTCTTCAAAAAATACTTCGACACTAAGTAATGCAACTATTTGAATTTTAACCAATGTAATTTTGTTTCCGAAGCCCAAAAATCCTATAAAATATCAGTAATTAATCGGTGCGCTTGAAAATAATACATAAATTACGAGTTTACAGGATTTCATTTAATAAGTTCATTAAGTGAAAAGTAAGGTACCTAACACATATAACACAATCTACAGAATTTCGCACCTGGATACACGGATAAACCTATGAAGAAGATAACTAAGACGTCATCATGACGGACGGACTGGTTGTTGCGTCTTTGTCTTCTCCCCTCGACCGATACAAACTCGAAGGCAAGCTCGGTGCAGGCATATTCGGTGAGGTTCACCGCGCCTCTGACTCCCAGGCAGCTGGCAAAAATGTCGCCGTCAAAATACAAACGTACACCGACGAAAATGAAGCCCACATACAAGAAGAATACAAGATCCTCAGAGATTTCACCAAACATCCAAATCTGATCGACTTCTACGGAGTGTTCTGTGAGAAATCTGAAGGTGTGAAGAAGATTTGGTTCGTTCTTGAGGTAAGTTACGGATCAGATACAAACATGACGACTACCGGACGTGTATAAAATTCCGTTACAATCTAACTGTTTCATTGGAAGAAACTCTACGCGAACAGATCCCATTGATAAAACACTACAATGGAACATCTATTTTGCAGTTATGTGAATGGGGATCTGTCATCGATATTGTCAGAAAACTGAAGGTAGCGGACAGAAAAATGTCGGAGGAACACATCGCTTACATCCTCAAATATACGATCAAGGTAAGGCCATATTCGACTGACTATAAACATGTCTGTTGTCACATACGAGTCGAGATGGCTGTTTATAAAACAAAGGGGCTGCCAGTCCACCTTTCAACAGCTGAATCAATTGGTAGGTACTTTGAATGCAAACTCAATTGTTCTCGGATCTGTGTCCCGGCTATTTCTGTTGCTCGCGTGACGTCGAATAAAATATTGCCAGGCGAATGTCCACGTACGTTGAAATACAATCTAGAGCCATTACTTAAAATGCACGCCGCTTTATTTGATGTGATTCGCGACGGAACAGTCGAACTTGTCGATGCGAATGTCGGAGCGCGCCCGACAACACCATGATGGCCCCCCATCGCGGCGCATCGCTCAATTATCGTAAATAATGCTCGCACACACAAGATATACGGACCTCTGACGCGGTAGCCGATGATCCCTCTAACGACCACCTGTCAATGGAAAACCTTTCTTACTTCCCTTTAATACGGTCTACACACTTTGATGTATATTCGTCCTTCGAGCTCAATCGTTATCGGAGAGGGTTAAATGCGTATTATCTTTATGCAAGCCACTTGGTTCACAATACCGGTGCTCTGTCCTCCTCGTACGGCAGATCTTCCACGCATATCTATCGATGTTGCATCTCGTAAAGTACGATCAAAGACTAACTTGTGATGTCATCTTTGTCGATATTATGACGGGATATTACATCGATGAATATTAATGATCTTGTTCATCGGCCTTTATAAATGTTTTAATAAGAATGCAACGAACAGATGTACCAAAACATTAATAACATTATCCTTTCGAGTGATATGAAATCTAACGACCCGTCATCAAATATAATTACTTCTACAGTGACTGCACACTGGATACTTAAGGAATAATTTTTATTTTCTTTTACCTCGGATAAAAACTTACACAATAACTTCACATGCCTTGCATGGAACTCAAAATAACATATTTTAAAAACAACGATGATAACGAAATAAAGCAAAACAAATATAAATAAAATATCGTAACATGTACTGAAAGTATCGACGGCGTGCACCCCATCACTAACAACTAAACGATCGTAATGAACGCATTAAACAAGCTGATATATCAGACGGCAGAGCGCGCAGACAGGCCGCCTGCGACAGCACTGAAGCCCCGATGCGTATGCAAATAGCTCCCAATGAATCTCGAGGCGTGGGGACTTGACTGACGCTGACGTTACTATCGCCAGCCTTAACAATCCCCGCCACATTAGGGGCGGCCACTCCATCACTCCCTGTCAAACTACCGCGTTCAATCCCTCGATTGGTGCAATCAATTCCACTACACTCATTTGTATTCTAGGCGCTCGTTTACTTGCACGAGAACAAAGTGATACACCGCAATATAAGGTGCAGTAACATTTTGATCACTAAAGACGGTGAAGTGAAACTGTCAGACTTTGGTTTATCTTGCAAATTGAAAGATACGATGGACACGAGTACGAGCAATATTGGCTCACCGAGCTGGATGGCGCCTGAAATCGTGACTTGCGGTGACGGAGGTTATGGAAACAGAACAGATGTTTGGGCGTTGGGTATTACAACTATCGAATTGGCCGACGGCAAAGCGCCTTTCCAAGAAATGCATCCAACGAGAGCCTTGTTTCAAATAGTGAGGAATCCACCACCTGGTTTGTCGAAGCCTGCGATGTGGTCCAATGATTTAAATGACTTTATTACAGAGTAAGTAATTTAAACAAAATACGATGTATGCTATAATAGATAAGAAAAATGGCTTGAATAGAAATTAATTGATTTCAGATGCCTTGAAAAAAATCCTGAACACCGTCCTTATATGGCGGAACTAGGGGAGCATCCATTCATACAATCTGTTCCCGAAAACGACTATCATGTGAGTTTATTTTATTATTGTAATCAGACGTAAGTTCAATAACTGCAAAAAAGCTCAAGTCTATGTTTTACAGCTATCGACAGAGTTCAAAATACTGGCAGCGGAGTTGAAAGGTGCGGCTGAACCGGAAAAAATGCCCGAACGAATTATCCGAAATGGTCTTCTAACAACCCAAGGATCTCGGGAACCAGAAACTATGCAAGTGGAAGACTTGGCTGCTTTAGAAACATTAACGGAAGACAGTATACTCATAGAATTACAAACAAAATTAGCGAAAGGATCTTTTATGTCTTTTGTCGGAGATGTCCTTCTGATATTAAACCCAAACGTAGCGGATGATATTTACAATGAAACCGTAAGTACATTATCAGAAACTGTTACACAATGTAATCAAAAAGACGCTTCTATACACTATTTTTCTTTTTAGTACCACACAAAGTACGAATGCAAATCAAGATCTGATAACGAGCCTCATATATTCGCGGTGGCAGACAGCGCGTACCAAGACGCTTTACATCACAATGAACCACAACACGTCGTATTCTCTGGTGAAAGCAAATCTGGGAAGACCACAAATATGATCCATGCACTATCCCACCTCACACACTTAGGTGCTATGAAGAACAATACTGCTGAGAGAATACAAAAGGCTGCAAAAGTTATTCAAGCAGCAATCAGTGCCGCGACACCTTTGAATGCACATTCTACGAGGGGAATCTTTCAAATTCAAGTGACTTATGGCAGTTCTGGCAAATTAAGCGGTGCTATATTCTGGCTTTACCAGCTAGAGAAATGGCGTGTATCATCTACGGACATGTAAGTAATAGAATTTTAGTAGCATTTCTAAACTTTTTCATAGCAATAAACTACGGTATACATTAACAGGTCGCAAGCAAACTTCGATCTACTTTATTACTTCTACGACGCTATGGAAGCTGCAAATCGGACGGAGGAACTGCATTTAGAAAAGAACAGAAAACACAGATACTTGAGAATATCGGAAGAACCAGTCAAAGGAGTGAAAGGAGTGCGAGAAAACTCAGGAAATAACGTCGAACTGTACAAGGAAATTATTGAAAATTTAAAAACGCTAGATTGGGAAGTAGAAGACATAACATTTTTGGAAACAGTTCTAGCAGCAATACTTGTACTTGGTAACGTTAGGTTCAAGGATAGTAAAACGGGAATAGCGGAAATAGAAAATCCCGAGGAAGCAAAGAAAGTTGCGAAGCTATTGTCGCTTGAGGAAGTGAAATTTCTTTGGGCTTTGCTCAACTACTGCTTAATAGAGAGTGGGAGTGCTGTGAAAAGAAGACATTCTACGGACGAAGCGAGAGATGCGAGGGACACATTAGCTAGTGCACTATACAAGAGACTAATAGATTGGATGATCAACTTAATCAACTCGAAGCTGTCATTCATGAGATCGGTATTGTACGTACACATTTTAATTTCATTCTATTTCATAAACTTATTTTGGTTTTTCTAACTTTTGTGTATTTTTGCAGTGGTGACAAGTATTCAGTGAGTTTGCTAGACATGTTTGGTTTCGAATGCTATCATCGAAATCGATTGGAGCAACTGATTGTAAACACAACGAATGAACAGATTCAATTTCTGTATAACCAGAGGATGTTTGCATGGGAAATGCAGGAGACGGCTGAGGAAGGAGTGCCAGTGGTGTCGTTACATTTTTATGATAATAAGAATTCTGTGGATCAGTTGATGGGCAGACCTCTTGGATTGTTTTATATACTTGATGAAGCCAGTCGCACTGGCAGCGGACAAGAGTTTATTATGAGTGAGTAGTCTCTTACAGTGTTTTTATTTAAAAGAATAGTGCAGTTCAGTATCTCGTGTATATTATTATAGCTGTGCGTCCACTGGGTCGTAAGGATAAGTATGTCCCGATTTCGACGCAGTGGACGCACAGCTTTTATCTTAATTGTTACTGGTTACTAGATTTATTTTTAATTCTTAGGAATATGTTTTAGGTACAATCAGAACAACATGCAAAGGTCCTTACATTAAACTATCTGGGAGTCACGAATTCAGCGTCGCACATTACACAGGCAAAGTAAACTACGACTGTAGAGAAATGGCCGAAAAGAACAAAGATTTCCTGCCTCCAGAAATGATAGAAACGATGAGAGCTTCAACTAATATAACTGTTCAGCAACTATTTAGAAACAAATTGACTAAAACTGGCAACTTGACAGTGTCGCCCAGTCAACCTAAAGTTGCTGTTGTGAAGTCGAAATCTGAAAAAGAGATGGAGAATTTGAAAGCCAGGGTAAGTTACTTAAAATTTTTATCAAAGGATTACATATAAAATCATCCTTGTGACAAGATCAGTATCCACGTAACTCGTAATTTTGTAGTGATTAGGGAGCAGTATTTGCCTTTGTCTCAGATAAAAATTAGGTAGGTAGCTTAGGTAAAATATCTTAATATTTTGCATCAACCAAACCAAACTCATCAAATAATTATCAATCAAAAACTATAATTTCATTCATCATTCAAATGAATGAATCTTTAACAAATATGATATTTTTTGAAGAAATACAACACAGTCTCCAAAGGCCAGTTCTCCCAAGTGCACCGTATGAGGACAGCGGCAGCAACGTACCGTGCAACCAGCTTGGAGATCCTCAAGCAACTGTCCATAGGGCCCGGCAGTGGAGGCACTCACTACGTCCGATGTGTAAGAGCTGACCTGAACGACAATCCCAAAGGCTTCCAGACAGAGGTCGTGAGGCAACAGATCAGGGCTCTAGCGATATTGGACACGGCTAAAGCAAGACAAAATGGATATTCTTGCAGGATACCTTTCGCAGAGTTTATTCGAAGGTAAGAAATTACGGAATTTATAAAACAAATCTTAATAATGGTAACAAATATACCGATGTACTTTAGAACTGAATTATTGTTGCATGCTTTGTATATTAACGCTTCACATATAAGAAGTGCTGTAAGAACTCGATCGTCTTGTTTGTTACTATGGACAATGATGACAAATGATAATAACATCTTAGTTCCAACCTCAAGATAGGCATTTTTAGAGTAACTTTTTTTGCTCAGCGTATGAGCATATGAGTCCCTCTAAAAAATAATTCCAAAATTATAAACCGATTAGATAATATAGCTTTAATATTCAACAGGTATCGTTTCCTAGCATTTGATTTTGACGAAAATGTTGAGGTGACGAAAGAAAACTGCAGGTTATTGATGATCCGACTAAAGATGGAAGGCTGGGTGCTTGGGAAAAATAAAGTATTTTTAAAATACTACAATGAAGAATTTTTATCAAGGTACAATATCTTTTCCTTTAACACAATCATCTTCAAGTCAATTATTCTACACTTTAAATCATCTTCACGATCAATAGTAAAAATATAACATTATTTTGTTTTTCATTTAAGGCTCTACGAGACACAAGTGAAGAAAATAGTCAAAGTTCAATGCATGATGAGAGCCTTCTTAGCGAGAAGAAAAGCTAATAAAGACAAAGCCAAAATGATACACAGTAAGTACAATTTATTAAGGGTTTCTTTTATTTTTAAAGAATTTAGTATTGTAAGTTTAAATGTCACCTATTTATTCTGTTTTTTCAGTAAGAGAACTCAAGAAACAACAATCTATGAACGTTACGGAAGATGAGGCTGCATTACTGATCCAAAAAGGTAAGACCGAATACAAAAAGCATTTTAAATTGCTCTATCAACTCTTTTGAATTTCAAGAATGTGATATTTTGCCAAAATTAGTTTATGGCAGCCCTAACAAAGAGATCGCACTTTTTTTATAAAAGACGCGGTTCAATTTATTCTTAATTTTTACTGTTTGGTATTGTACCTAATTGGGAGGACTTATTTTTAAACGAACTGGTCGAAACACCTTAAAATAATGATCGGAAGCCTTTTGATACAATTAAAAATAAAAAGTAATTTATTCTTCATTGACAAATGGCCGGCTTAAGATATTTTGACATTCAATGGCCAGCCTTTTTTATTCGTTTACCGTATTAAAACTGTTTGGTAACTTCTTAATTAATTTCCTACTTAACGTCGGCCTAGTTAGTAAAGTAAGTAGGTAATATAGTTCGGTCACGTTTTGAATTGTTTAGTATTTAACTTTGTCAGCTGTCACATGCTATTTTTTGTTATGCGGCAAACACTTTAGTCTTACCAAAACATTACCTATTTTATAAACTTGTTAACCTATTAATTACAGGTTATCTAGCAGGCCTACCACGTATCTCAGTTGACAACATGTGTACCTACCTACGTCAAATTGATGGGCACTATTCACTACATGACTAGATCTCATGGGAGAAAACAACGTACAGCATAGTGGGTTTCAAATAGTTGTCAACTGAAATACGTGCCCCCTAGGTATCGAAATGATCCTTATTTAATTTCTGCACATTCTGAAATTATGAATGATTGTTAATTTTCATATTTATTGCAAATTAATCAAACAAGCTTTGTAATATTTCTTGCAGCCTATCGTGGTTACATAGTCCGCAAAGCATACGGGCCTCTGATCAATAAGTCCACGGGTCAGATCGACGAGGAAACGGCTTCCTTTCTCAAAAGATTCGCTATGAGGTGGAAGAGCCGGTCCATATTCCAAGTGTTACTGCAGTACCGAGCTGTGAGATATCAGGATCTAGTGCATTTCTCACAACAGGTTAGTACTTTTCACTAATCTTAGTATCACATTTATTCGTATAGGTACCCTTATACTAACACTGTCATATGACTGTTTACAAGTAAAAGCTATAAATAGGAGATACGAGTTTAGTAGCAAGTAGTAGCAACCTCGATGGTCTTTTGCGTCATGCCTTCCTTTCATTCATGCCTAATAGTATGTCACAAAAGACAACAGATCAACGCGGTAGTTCAACATTTGCCATCACTATACCATCTAACTACTACCTCGGTAATATACTTACGACAAGAAAGCACAATTGACTATCGTAATAAGATTCAGGGCTGACATCGAATTCAGACATGATCAGATTCAGACTAACTACATCCGATTATAACATTCACGTACATGTGTGTACGTAACTATTTACTGCGAAACTAATTCCTATGTTATTTTAGGTTCATATTTACAACCAAGCGGTATTAGAATCTCTACTAAACACTAGTACATCGGTGCTGCTCGACCGTGTGGACCCTCAAGCCAAGGAGGCAGACTTCCTCGGCTCCGGACCACCTACCGTGTGGAAACTGCCCTTCAGAATCGATCAGCTGCAGTACTATGATACTTCGTATATGTGCGACCCTTCTGCTAAGTGCACGTAAGTGTAAAAACTTTATTCTATCATTTGAGATACAAGTGTAAACTTCTACAGGTTTTATTTGAAGTGAATAATTTTCATAGCCATTCATTTGTTAAAAAAATCCATAAATTGTGGCACTGTAATATGTTTGTTACTTTCTCATTATTCCAAGGTACCCATTTAAGAAATCTAACGATACTAATTTCTTCTTGTAGCGACACATTTGCCAGTCAATACGATTCAGACCATGAGCAGTGGGACGAACCGTTGAAACGTCGCTTTGGCTCAGCACCTGACATCACCGTCACGTCGACGAGTACTCAGACCCTCATCGCAGTGCCGTTCTGCAGGGATCCCACACAGCCCGTGCCGCCCTTACCTCCCGACGACATAGACAAACCACCCAGAACACCACGCAAAGACCCCAACAGACCAGCAGTGTATAAGAAGAAAGCACCACACGCTCCTCAAAGCTACTACCAACCACCTGAACCCTGGTCCGGTGTAAGAGACGACAACGACATCCTCGAGGACACAGCACCGAAACTGCGCAAGTCAACCCACACCAGAAGCATGTACGCCATCGATACGGATGTTCAGGATCCTATTATGGAACTACAAGCCATGGCGAAATCGACGAGCGATATGAACGAAGACGATCCTCCATTCAACTTCCAAGCCATGTTGAAAAAGACTCCTAGGAACCGAGCGTCGATGAAGCGGTCCAATGAGTTGCAGAATGATATGGAAGAAAGGCAGGCTGTTTCTAAACACATTATATCGCCTAGTAGAGCTAAACCGCCGGCTGCTCCAAGAATGGCGCCTACTCCTCCGCCAAGCAAGCCGTCTCCGACCCCGCCGCCGGGCAAATATCCAGCCCCGACACCCCCACCTAGCAGAATGGTGTCAGAATCACCTCTCCCGAGCAGGTTCACTCCACCACCACCGAGATCGTCGAGCAGGGAATTCATTCGACAGAACTCTAAAGACCTCATTATCGCTGCACTCAAAAAGAGAGATTCCCAAACAGACCTCATCTGTCAGATGGACAACAAGGCGGAGAACGAAAAGGTTGAATTAGCACCAGGTATAACGGTCGAAGGAACAGTTACAGATTTATAAAACACCCATTAAATTTGTAAAAAATATATTTAATCTCCATTGCATTGGAAGTCCACACACATTTTTTTTTTCTTTTATTATTATGGCGTTACAATATTAATATTTTTCGACGATTAAGTTTTTAAAGCCATAAGTTTTATGTTAAGTCATAAGATTTCTTGTTACGAATGAGTAATAATATTATATAATTTATATCTCAATAGAGTTAAGTATATTGAATACAAAGTTGATTCTTAGTTAAAGCGAATTATGGCGAAACGTGGTGTTAAATAACACGAATTTAGTTTCATCAATTCATAGAAAAATATATCAAATTTTTATATTAAACCTTATAGTATTCCTTATCGAAAAATTGCTTTGGTAACTTATTATACTTGCTTATAAACTAGAGAGTGGTCATACGGAGAACATTATAAGAGACACAGTATTGTATGGTTTATGTTTAAGTATTATAGCATTTATTTATGAGCAAAACTTTCTTCAATACTGAATATAAATAAGTAAATATTCGGTTCGGCACGTTCGGTTCGGAAATATTTATCAAACAACAAAACCGACTCGACTCACTAGTTCGGCTTGTACCGATCGGGTTCATCTATACATATTCGGTTTTGCCGCCCGGCTATACCGATTAATGCCGAACCGAATATCTTTGTAGCAAGCTTTGATGCAATGTTAGAATGTATCGCTCATATTACATAGATAGTAGTATAATAATGCTTTATAAGATCACATAGTTGTTTTACTGAAGCTCGATCGAATAATTTGTACAGTCTGATATGTTATAACAATATCTTATTGGAAGATTAAGTCTACAAACGGCCAGCCGTATGTAGCGCCATTTTTGACCACTGTTACACGCTCGTCTTATAAAAAGAAGCCTCAAATCAAGGCTTTATTAAAGTACCATAGATTAGTGCTTGAACTAAAAAAAAGGTTTGGCAAACACTGGCTTTTAAGACAATTGAAATACAATTTAGGCTAGTCTATGGTTAATCTGTCAGTGTAATAAGAATCAATCGACATTTAATTTATTGCGATCTAAAAGTATTAGGCTGTTCGGCAAATATATTGATATCATAATATTATAATACAACGGGTCTTAAACGCGATTAAAAGACCCATTACATTATAATATTACGGGTACGAGTCGCAAGAATCTAAAATCATTATATTGATATTACAAATCATTCCAATAATAATATAACAGATTATTTCATTTAACGGTATTTTTGACAATGTACTTCAATTTACTAGGAGTGGAAGACGCTTCAGCTTGTAGAATAATAAATACGACTCCAAAAAACATTTATTTTGAGCAGTTCTTAAATATTGATATTCAATTCCATAATGTTCGTTACATATTTATGACTGTTATGGCCGAATACTCAAACTATACTCAATTTTAAGCCATACTGCCCAACTAGCACACAAGCGCTATAACAAGCTGCACAATGGCCGGTTAAAGGATTTTTATAACGCCTTAGGCTCCTTAGTAAGAAGTATAGTGGTTCTATAAGCGGCTACAGATCTCTTGTAGCGTCAAATAGGCCCATACTGTCCAGCTTATAGCTCGACATTGGATCTACAGTGGTCGTAAATAGTAATTATAATAGTACGTAGTATAGTAGTAATACAGGAGCGCTAAAATAAGATGAAGGTGGTATAATCGCGCTACAAGAGCTTTTTCGCAGCTTCGTGGCGCTTACCAGCTGTTGTACAGAGGTGGTTAGCGCCACGAGCGTTCGAAAAAGCTCTTGCAGCGCGATTATACCACCTTTACCTTATTTTAGCGCTACTGTGTAACGGTTATAAATGCTAACGCTCTAAATTAGTAATATGGTCGGTTTATTATGGTGTAAACTAAATATATTGTATTAAAATGAATCATCAGTGACAAATGAGGAGACATTTTATTTTTACGGATTGGATTATGAAAATAACAAGTAGTCTATCGCTTTTATTTCTTTGTGTACGTGATATGAAAGTGCGAGTGCCAGTTTGCTGTCAATATATATGTATATTATCGTCAATATTTTCATGCGCCCTCAAAATATTCAGTTTTAAATGCAAAAATTATATAGATATGTGGATTTGGAAATTGTATTTTGAACATAAATAAGACTTTGAGGGTTACAGATAGTTTAATTAGGGTTATAGGTAATAAAAAATGATTTTAATTATGTTAACGTTACCAGGCCATAGATTTATATGATCTTCAAAAGATCGTAATAACCTCAAAAAATATGTTTACCAAATGCTGTAATGGCGTCTCGATCAAGCAGCTCTCAGAGTTGGTTACATCTGCTCTAGCGCCTTAAGCTGTACAAAGGCTGTAGTGTTTGCTGTTGTAGACCTCAAGGTTCTGCAGTTGTGGCATAAGTAGGAGTGCTTCAATATAATTGTTTTGGTCGCACACCAGCATTTTACTCGTACTTTTAGGGGTCAGTCGTTGAATATTAAAATAGTTTGAAAATCATTTTTTTTTATTTATATTTATTTTATTTATTTTATTTATTTTATATATTTTATTTATTTTATTTATTTTATTTATTTTATTTATTTTATTTATTTTATTTATTTTATTTATTTTATTTATTTTATTTATTTTATTTATTTTATTTATTTTATTTATTTTATTTATTTTATTTATTTTATTTATTTTATTTATTTTATTTATTTTATTTATTTTATTTATTTTATTTATTTTATTTATTTTATTTATTTTATTTATTTTATTTATTTTATTTATTTTATTTATTTTATTTATTTTATTTATTTTATTTATTTTATTTATTTTATTTATTTTATTTATTTTATTTATTTTATTTATTTTATTTATTTTATTTATTTTATTTATTTTATTTATTTTATTTATTTTATTTATTTTATTTATTTTATTTATTTTATTTATTTTATTTATTTTATTTATTTTATTTATTTTATTTATTTTATTTATTTTATTTATTTTATTTATTTTATTTATTTTATTTATTTTATTTATTTCATTTATTTCATTTATTTCATTTATTTTATTTATTTTATTTATTTCATTTTATTTTATATATTCTTTAAAAACAGTTGACAGACTGAACCACCACTGCACTTATGTAAATATATTATGATAATAATTTTAAGCTTTAGTATAAAGGTATATTACTCGGTTATAGCGCTTTAGGTGCTTAACATAATTCTGTAATCCCCATGGCTGTAAAAATGTTTCGAATGATACCTTATACATCTATTTGCCGTACAGAAGCCATATAAATATCTGATATAACGCTCAAGGCGCTATTAAAGACCTACGCAACTCTTTTATAGATGAGTAATACACTAGCCCTAAAAAAATCTGTTATAGAACCTAAGGCATTACAAAAAGCTTATTTACGCTCTTGAGCGCTATAAGCGCAACGCATAACTCCGTTTAAACTCCTTTATCTCCTAAAGTCCCCTTATACAGTTAACGGTGTTATAGAAGATTCCATTAACTCAGTTATACTTCCCTAGGCTGTCTAGCGATGCAATTACATGCTCATATATCACTATAAGTCATTAGTTTCCTACTAAACGGCTACTGTCCCGCCTAGCTGTTAAAGGGTTTTTTAAATAGCTAGTATACAACTTATAGAGAATTGTACAGCATTTGAACGACTCTTATGCAACTATCAGGCTGTATAACGACTGTATAAGCAGCTTGTGTGCTAGTTGGGTGAAAACGACTTCTATTGCTACAAAACACGTCAGACAATGACGGCATAAGACTAAAGCCGCTATGCCTCTGACGTTATACGAGCGTTGGCGTTTCTCCAACGACTGCGCAGCGTCAACGTCGCGTTTGTTGGCAACAGGTACAATCACGGCGTCCTACTTTGTCCGTGTGCCTCAATGTACGCGACGTTAACGCAGCGTAGACGATGGAGAAACGCCAACGCTCGTAAAACGCCAGTGAGATAGCCGCCTTCAATGTAACTTAAAATTGAATAAGTATAGTTAAAGTGTTCGGTCACACTATTACGTAATTTAAATTAAGTATTATAAAGTACTTATATTTATTATGAATACCCATTAATATTATGGCTTTACATCATCTATGACCACAAACTTGCAACTGCCTTACATGTTAAATCACTTGAAAAATAGTTTAAAATACATTAAAGTATCAAAATATACTGTCTAATTTTCATTTTAAATTTCTTTTCCATATATCCTTTTATAATTTAGGCCTCGATTAAATACTGTAGGACAATTTTTGTTCCAAATTTTTATTCCTAAATCACATCCTAATGTTATTGCTAAATAATTGACTTAAAACTAGTAATTAAATAAGTGAAAGAAAATATATCAATAAGGTTATAAAAATATCGATTAATTTATTACTAAAGATAAACCTTAAGCTCTATTAATTCAGTCAGTGTGTCAGTGTTTGATAGGTAATAAAATAGAAACTTAACGAAATAAAAAAAGATATCGATTTTTACTATATAGCAACCCCGCAGACTAAAAACTTCCATGCGATATGTAAGACTGTGTACAGACTGAATAGTTGACTTAAGTATGTAGTGCCGTTTAGGCCCTTCTTACACAAGACTATGCAAATCTACACGATACTACACAGTTTTCGTCTTCAAACGATAATGACATACAAAATTCATTGATTTTCGTACACGAGTCGTGTCGCCGAAATTCGTCCCGCGACTGGATTTGTATCGTGGTAGTCGTTTGAAGACTAAAACTGGATTATCGGTGGATAATCGGCGAAAATCGGTGAGTATCGTAGACTAACCCAGCCGCTAGTTCATTTTGAAGAGTGTTGACTGACTACCAGTAGTCATACTATTATCAGTAACTAAGGCGGTATATAATAATATGTCATCTTTATACCAAAAGTACAAAGACGATAAAGTCTTTAGTCTGGGGAGTCACTCCTTGATAAAATCTTGAATATTACGTAGCGGTAGTAACTTTTATTTATCTGTGGTATAACAAAAAAATAAACGTGACAATGTGCAATACGCATTAAATGCTTAAGTGATATATTACGTAAATTTATTTCGAAACGTCCATTCGAATATATAAAAGGTCCATAATCAAATAATTTTACTTTTTTATAAATTTTCTTTTTTTAATTTGGGTTATTCGTTACCATATCCTAAACGTTAATCCTATGCAAACAGTGCCTTATATTAAAAAGAAATGGAACATGATTTCCTTTTCTGAAATTATAAATAAAGAATAATATTAAATTGCTTATGCTACTAAATGACCATGACTTCATTGCTCTGAGATCATCACAAAACCTACATATTATAATATTATTTTATAAATATTATGTCGTTTATAAACATTCCAAAAATACTATTTTCCAATTATTGCTTTCCAAAATTCTTAATTTAATTTCCCATTCCGAATCCTAATTCTAATGTCATGACATTATGAAACTTTTTTAATCTGTGGTTTAGCCCATAAATACAAGCGTGATTATAAATTAAAGACACATCTTAAAATTAGTAAAAAGTGCAAAAATAAAAACAAGTGTAAATTACTGGCCGCGTTGTTACGTAAACTGGCCATGTCTCACTTCAGAGATTAAAAGGCATAAGACCAAACTACGAAAAGGTTACTTAAGCCCTTTTAACACTGAACGTGCACTGTGTTCTTATATCTAAAATTATGCTCTAATAAATTAACAATGATGAACAGACCAGAAGTTATCTCACTGTAATAATATTAAAACTTAGAGGAAGTAACAGTCCGTGTTAACAGGAATAATCATGGACTTTATTATAAAAATGGCAATCGGAAACGGATAACAGCTAACAAAGATTTAAAAAGAGTAAAACTACTATTGTATATGATGCGAAATCCTGAGATTCCAGAAAAATCTTGCAACTATTAGTCATGTTCAATATCACATGATTTCAATTAAGTATTTAGTATAGAAAATTACCTACAATAACTGATGAAGTAACAAATATTACTCTGAGATTTTTATGTGGTCATTTGATTACCTTCTTTGTGACGCCAAAAGATGTAATTTTCCCCATATTACCTTAAATATCACCAATGCTGACATACAATTTTTTTCATGTGGCAATGGTAACAATTTTTATCACTGGTCATTTCACAAAAGTTTGCCACACCGAAAATTTTAAATTAATATTTTTTATACCTGACAAAAGATCCTATTTCACTGGTATGTCGAAATTCTTGCCGATATTTTTCTTTAGACAATTAACTGGGTAACGTTGGGCTCGGTCAGGGTGAGAACTGCATGAGCTTCGACCATCACAACGAGGGAATTACGTGCTTCTTCGTGAGGAACTCCGTGGGCGCGGGTCGCGTGAGTGTACCACGCGCCGGTAGACGGCAACACCGAGACGCACCATTTACAAGATAATCTGTAATGGGACAAAAACACAAATTTTATTTTCAATAATACAAATCTAGTACATATTTAACCTAACGTCTGATGTGTTCACCATAAATTATAACACAGATATTAGAATCCCATAGGCCCAAAATATGGATTAAAAACGTCTAAGATCGATTATATGGCTAGGCGAAGCGCGTCGTTAAGCTGCCATGTTTCAATCCACATTTTATCGGATTCAAGGTTTAAAACTGATTTATTGTCAGTATCTTCGCCGCCCCTCTGCTGGTTTGCGTAAAGCCTGAGGCCCTAAACTGACCCAACCTTCAATTATTATCCTATATCAAATCTAAACAATCCGATTAACAAGTTTAACTCTGTTTATATCAGAGTATTTTAAATGACGAAATAGATCATACAAACACATGCGAATAGTAGTTAAGGGAAAAAGTGGATTTAGTACATTACCTGTTAGTGACGTGTCTAGATTTAACATGTCTCCGCCTGTAGCCCCAGCTATTGTATACACGAGGGCAAAACGGACACGGAAATGATGGATCTGAAAAATATAATTAAAATGTAAGTAATAGTAAGGTAAAGCAAAATGGTCTTGGGCCATATGAGAGCTCATATTGTGTTGATAAAGTTTCGAAGTTAATTTAATGATGGAAAATGTAAAACTGGATACATTTGTAGAATTGTTTTGCAACTAGTATCTTTAAAGTAAAGTAAGTATCATTAACACTTTATTCATTAAAAAAAAGTGTAAATGAAACTCTTGGCAGAGTTTTAAACAAAGTTCTACACTATTCATAACAATATTCTAAAATATTTACCTTTACAATTCTGTGCTTCACTGGAAACCGAGTTAAGGCTCTCTGTCTTAATGCTCAAAGACTCAATCCTCGTACCACTCTGCAGGACAGTTTCAACTTCTTTATCAATCTCAATAATTTCATCATTGTCATTTCCATTATTCTTTTCATTCAAGCAAGGCTGGGTACTAGTCACTTCGATCTTGTCAAGGCGCTCATTCAAACATATTTGTCTAGTACATGTTTCTGGACTGGCTGTGCGTTTCTTGTCCGTTGTATCTTCCAGTAATGCTATGTCCGTATCATTCGTGTTTTCCCCAGAGTAATCAGTAAGAAGCGATTCTATTGGTTCGATTTTTAGGACGACATTCTGAAAATGAAATTAATGGTAATGTATAACGCATGGCAGACCTCTTACTGTTATGAAATATTCTTGGTAGCATGATCAAATCTAATAAGATGATTATTATGACAAAATAATCAAATTGCTTATTTTAGACCTTTAAACATATAGAAGAATCAAATCAACCATCTGTACAAAGTTTACACACACTGCTTATATATTTTCTTTCACTATTATCAAACCTTTAAAACCTATGAACCACTTTGTTTGTGATATGTGAATAAAGCAAAAGAAGTTTGCAGAGTTTGTAGGAAGTGGCACTCTATGGTTTCTTTCCCTCTCCCATTGGAATCATGAGTGATTTTTTGTATTACGTATGTACTATTTCATACTTACAGATTGTTTTCCATTATCTGAACAAATCTTATGTACATTATCAGTCTCAATAGTTGGTGTACATCTTTTGCATTTATTATTGTTGTCATGTTCCACTTTCTTGCGCCTCTTCTGTGCCCCTCCTGTTGACTTCTGAAAATAAAAAGGGCATGAATTAAGTATATTATTATAATGACTATGTGATACCCATCCATTTTATTTCATTGGAATGTAAGGAAAATTTATGTTGGGACCTACATTGTACATTATATAATAGATCAATGTCACAAAGGTTAAAATAGTACCATAGATAGGTATCCAAAAAACATTGCCTATTTAATTTTATTGCCTAGAAGCAATTTTTATTTTTCATGTGCTTTTGCATGAGTTTCTACATGTTAAAACATAAATCAATACTATTTTTAATATGTTTAAAATAAACAAATTAACTTACAGTTTGTTTCTTTTCAACTGGTTCCTCAAGTATAGAAATGTCAGCATCATTTGTGTTATCACCTGAATAATCTGTCAGAGGTGATTCTGCTGGTTCTACTTTTGGCACTACATTCTGTAATATAAAACAATACCTTTAAAACATAAATAATTGAAACAGATATATTTTATACCAAACAACAGGTCTAAACAACTACTATTACCCAATAACTAAGAACACTCACAGATTAAATTTTTTTGTTATGAGGTATATTCTACTGATTTTGCTGCTCATCTCGCACTATATATTACTAAATTACAAGAAACAAGACTTACACTGACTGTTATTTCAGATCTGCCCTGCACAGATGCACATCTCCTACACTTGCCTGTACAATCATCCTGTTCACTCTTTTTACGCTTCTTCGGCAAAGCACTACCAGTTGCTTTCTAAAAGTACAACAATAGTCATTATTTAAAGGCCTCACACGTGATAAATATGTGAAATAAATGACTCTACTAACATCATCGTCACGCGACACTTCACTACTGGTTGACAAACCACAGATCCTTAGAGTTTCTGCTGTTTTCAACAACACTGGCAGGAATTCTTCAGTCACATTCACTTCCCCATTGTACATAAACGTCAACAGAGTCCGTAGAGACACCGTACTGATGTCATGAAGCACTATAATTGGATCCTTGTGGGGGTTTTGCTGCGAACAAAACGTGTGGGCGTTAGGCTAAATCTAACACAAGGAAGCCATATAAAAGGCAATATGGAGCGTCTCAGCTGCCTTACCTGGAATATAGTCCTGAAAACTGAACTGTTGGCTGATAATATCACCTTGTGAGCCTTGAAACAATGCCCCTCTGATACCAAAGTTACATCAGACAAACCTTCGTCTTTGAATAACTCTTTCACGTTTAGCAGTATGTTATTCTGGTACCCATTCCATTTCAAACTTATTTCCTGGTTGGCCATAGTTTGATTTTTACGTAAACATAGAAATTTGACTATTGTATCCTTAACAAATTAAAAATAATGTTAAAAATCATACGAAAAGACGCAAAATTCCTTGAACGAAAACAATGCACAGACAACAAAAACGCACAGACAAGATGACAAGCTGTGGATGTTGCCATTTATTTTATTATTTTCAATTGGAAATCCATTGTAACTCTCAGCACGAACGTAAAAATATAAGTTAATACTATAATGTTATTTTACTATGTATTGTGTCCAAAAATAAGCTGAAATAATAAGGTATACGGGAAAATTAACAAAACCTGTAAATTTTAAAATATATTTATCTATCAATAAATCGTCTCAAAAGCCTGAGGTCAATATTCAATCAAGCACCTCTGTGAATTATTTATCAGTTACCCTCACTAACCATTTCAGCGTTTACATTACGGAATGAACTAGGTATAATAAAAATCCTTTATCTCGACAGTAATAGTAAAAAAAAATAACAAAGAAATCATGAGGTGTGGCCTAAATCTTAATTGTAAATAAAAAAGGGGGTCGAGTTAACCGTGAGGTTGTGCGCTGTCGCATTCTCGAAAGTGAATAATCCTGTTACGGTTGTGATGTAGGGTGTATTTGAGCTTCAATATACTATTAAGAATAAGGGACCCTTTCGGGTTAAAGTACATCGGGCCGACCGCCAAATTAGACCAGCTCGGCGGCAACTGGCTTCCCACGAGGCGACTGACCCCCCGAAAGTATGTGCGAAGATATTCTATTTGTTGAATATTTTAGGAAAACTTTGCTTGCGCGATTTAGGATTCCGTTGTACTCGTCTCCCCACCCCTGACGAGCATAATTAGTAAAGAGAAAAATGTAGGTAGTTAATTATTGATCATTCATAGGTTTTGAGTAAAGTACCTACCTAAGTACACTGTGCTTTACCTAGCAGTAACTTTTTGGCGCCATTAATTAATAACTTTGCAGATTTGTTACAATTTGTATATTATAGTTAAGTACGACGTGACTAACTATTTAGATTTACTTATGTTTTGGTTCATATCTTGGAACTTATTTATATTATTTATAATAGGTAAGCAGTAAATTACTTTTATACGAGTTCAGGTGCAATGTCGTAAACAAGTATTTTTATCTAACCTTGATCATTATTCTATCAGCCATTGTTAGTTTCGAAATTAAACTGGTGATAATGAATTACTAGCTAGGTAGGTACCTATTTAGTGTTAATCACTAACTAATCTAAATGTAAATATTATTACGATAATATCAATATTATCGATGAACCACATATTCTGCATATCATATATGTTATTTTCATTATTTTAACAGTTGTTTACAAAACTATGGTTTCGTGCAAATAATTGTATTTTATTTATTTTAAAAACCTTATGGCCGACGAGATTCTTCTTTTTTAAAGACATGACTTGACATAAGCCAATAGCCATTTAATGTAAAAAAAAGTTTAGCCTAACCTAATTTTGGCGGCAAATTTAGAAAATAAATTAATAACGTAACGTTAGAAGGAAAACAATCTAATTTAATATATTAACAAACAAACTTATAGATATTACTTAAAATCAAACAAACAAATCCAAGAAGTAGTTACAAAATAAATATCCTTACTTTAATCCTAAACCTAAACAATACTACAAGCAAGGACCACTTCAAATCTAAGGAAATAGTTAAGTAGGTCACCAAACATTATGTCAATATCCGTGCATCGCCCTGAAAATGGGCTTATCGTGGCTAATCAAATAATCTACCTCTTGTGAAACTATTGTTTTATTTAGTTAACAATCTATTAAATACTTGTATATGTTTTTCACTTGATATAAAATAATTTAGTCCTAGTGTTCGCTCGTCAAATAAGTTCGACAACATGTTGTGTTCGGCGGTAATAACGTTCCTCATAATTTTGGCAATATTTTCACAATTTATTGATGCACTGGATCTCTCGGGGTTCAGGACAAGCTTAGATATTCTAGAAGATGCTCGGTTGGATACAGTGAGTGATCTTTTTCTATTTTTATTCAAATCTATACTAATATTATAAAGCTGAAGAGTTTGTTTGTTTGTTTGTTTGTTTGTTTGAACGCGCTAATCTCAGGAACTACTGGTCCGATTTGAAAAATTCTTTCAGTGTTAGATAGCCCATTTATCGAGGAAGGTTATAGGCTATATATCATCACGCTACAACCAAAAGGAGCGGAGTAGCAACGAAAAATGTTACAAAAACGGGGAAAAACTTCACCCGTTCTCTCTTATGTGACGCAAGCGAAGTTGCGCGGGTCAGCTAGTTTTACATAAAATATCACATTTAACGGTATATGATATTTAATTTTGTCTTACCAACTACCTATTGTTTAAGTTTGCGTTAACACTGTACTTTTCTTATGTAGAAATCTAGTATCTACTAAAGTAAATAAGCGCTATTTGTAATAAAAATTAACAGTATAATTTTTGTATTTTTCCTTAAAATACCGGTCTTGTATTTGTTTGCTTGAAATTTTTGCGGGAACTTTCACGATGTTTTAAACTTTATGCATATTTTTGAACTACGCCTAAGTATAAAACTCCATACATATCTACATATTATACAACATCACGCTTGATATACCCGAAGGTGTGGGCACTAAACAAACCCGCGTTTCATCAGTAACTATGTTAAATCTATATAAAAGGTGAGGAACCTATTTATATTTACCGGACACTTTACCAAACTTCGTAAATAACAGAGTTCTAATCTTTTTCCCACAGTTCTCTTTAATAAAAAAATACGGATATCCATGTGAGATTCATCGCGTGGTCACTGAAGATGAGTACGTACTGGAGATGCACCGAGTGCCGCATGGGAGGAACAATTCAGAGGCAGAACCGAGAGGGGTGGTGTTCCTTCTCCACGGTCTTTTGTCTTCCTCCGCAGAGTGGGTGCTCATGACTCCTGGCAAGGGACTTGGTAAGAAAACTTAATTTCTAACCTTCTTGGTCGTGATTTATTATGAGTAAAAATAAAAACATTGAAATCTTAATAAATGCAAATGCAATGTTATCTGACCAGTTTTTTGGCGGTGTCCAACTTCTCTGTATGTTTATTAAATCGGTGTAGGAGACCAATACCTAATCCTCTACTTTAGCTTTAAAAAAGACTACCTTTAAGCCGATTCCCTATTACCTAAGCTACTAGTTTAATAAAAAGATCTCGATATCTACTCAGTTCTAGACAGAGTGAAGGTTAAAAATTAAAATCATCAACTTATTGTTCTAGCTTATGGCCTGGCAGATGCTGGCTACGACGTCTGGATGGGTAACGCCAGAGGCAACACATACTCTCGGAATCACGTATCACTAAATCCATCTTCAACAGCTTTCTGGAAATTCAGCTGGCACGAAATAGGCTATTATGATGTCCCAGCGATGATCGACTACGTTCTCAATGAGACTGGGGTCCCAAAGATACAGTACATTGGCTTCTCTCAAGGAACTACCGCGTTTTGGGTCATGATGTCAACTAGACCGGAGTATAATGAGAAAATTGTTGCTATGCAGGCAATGGCCCCTGTCGCTTATTTTGGAAATGCAAGGAGTCCGCTGATTAAAGCTATAGCGCCGTTCACAAATTCGCTAGAAGTAAGTCATCGCCTTTCATTTACTTGATAATGATAGTGCATGAAAAAAAAAACGTTTTGCCACAATATCTATATGCTTCGTTCGCGTTCCCGCTTACATCTCATATTTCAGTCCTTAAGCCTTATCTAAAGCAAAAATTCAACAAAAACTGCAAAGTTGCTCAGTATGACTGTAACAGACAAACAGACTTTCCTATTTATAAACTAAAGTTTAATGCACAAATCAAGTGAATAGTGAAAGTCTTCTTGGCGCCTTTCACGAACATAATAGCATTTATTTTACTTTCAGACAATCTCCAAAATATTAGGAGTGACAGAAATCCTGCCGAACGGTCTGATCAACGACCTGGCGGGACAGAAGCTATGTATAGAGGAAGCTATCACCCAAGTGTTGTGTACTAACCTACTATTCCTCATCTGTGGGTTTGATGCTGAACAACTGAATACAGTAAGGCTTTGAAATTTAAATATCTTTGATTACTTAAGCAAATTGTAACTAAGTTCTTGTATTTAGAAAGCTAGTATTGTTGTTAATTTATCAGTGATATTTTCGTATTTTTGTCTTTAGACGATGTTCAACTTGTGGAAAAAGGTCTCCCCTATTTATTGCTCCTCAATCTAGAGTCATAACTATCTATTGTAAAAATAGCTCTCACGCAAATTATCTTATAACCAAATGTAGTATTGCCATAATAATATTAAGTTCCAAGAATATATTAACAGGTTCCCTGTCCCATGAATCATATGTGATTCATGGGACATATATTGTAACAAGGATTGTACGTTCATGAATCACATATGATCAAATTTAGAGCCAACTTAATGCCCCTTTTTTTAAATGGACGTAGCAGGTTAATGCACATTTTTAGTATTGGGACGTATGGAGTACATCCTCTTGATTAGCAAATCAAATAAAACCACAGTGATTTTCAAATTATTTTAACAATTTACTACAAAAAAAGAGTGGGACATATACGATAAAAAAAAGTGGATTGTATGGGGACAGGGAACCTGTTAATACAATAATCCGTCAAGTCATTTTAGGGGAGTTCGACCACCGGCGAAGTAAGAGGCGACAATTTGAAATAATTTCTCCTCTTTTTCAGACAATGCTACCCGTCGTTTTAGGCCACACTCCAGCGGGAGCATCGGCGAAACAATTCATACATTACGGCCAGCTGTACAAATCTGGCAAATTCGTACAATTTGACTACGGCTTGATTGGCAACAAACGTCGGTACGGAACCTATAAGCCTCCATCATACGACTTAACAGCAGTCAAGACGCCTGTATTTCTTCATTATGCAGAAAACGATTGGTTATCAACACCCAAAGATGTAAAAAAATTAGCTGAAGCAATGCCTGCAGCCGTCGGTATATACCGAGTCCCACTTCCCACCTTCAATCATTTAGATTTCGTATTCGCTATAAATGCTACAGAATTAATATACAACCGTTTGATAAAGATCATGTCACAATTTAATTAAGACAGACGTAACATAGCACGTAATTTACTATACAACACGTTTACAAATATTTTTTACGCGATACTTTTCACTTCCCCTGGTTTGAAGGATGTCTGAAAATAAAATATTTGCTATTATTTATCTAATTTATTTGAAGTAACAAACTGTTCCGTACCTTTATCTTTGCATAATATAATATATCTTTACTTACAAGCAAACTTATGTTTCTTGAACCAGCCTAACGTCCTGTAACAAAGAAATATATTTATGTATTTTATGAACAATTAATATAACCTTAGTCTTAATTATATAAACAGTTTTCGATAAGCTATCTTCTGTGTATGTAATTTGCTTGGTAACGGAAAATGTTTTTAACATAATAGCCCTTCGTATAACACCTATGTATGTATAAACCTCTTTGTATGATTATATTGATAAAATTTCAGATGAGGTTTCAGTGAGAAAGACTGATAGAGTTGAGATTCCAGATAAAGAATAGTCAGTCTTGTTCAGTTTTTCAAAATGGTGATGTAATAAAGTTATTTTTACTTCTATATTAAATTTATCTCGCTCCACCTAATACCCGTAATTTATTTAGCTAAGGTATAGTTAATGAAGCTAGGTAAAGGTAAGGGGTTATTCCCTGAGTACCCCAATCCCCGAGGCCCCCATCCCGGAGAGCCCCATATTATTTTTAAAATAGGTTGTTAAGATAAAAATAAATCGGGGCTCTCCGGGACGGGGGCCTGGGGAATCGGGGTACCCAGGGAGTAACTCAAGGTAAGTAATTGTCTACTTACGTAGCTAGAGTCGGAACTTCCCACTGTAGTGCAGGAAGGCTCCGATTTACTAACATTCACTGTGTGAAAACTGGCGTTGATATCAATCTTCTTGGGGTAACATTTTTTTTGACTGGCTAGACTGATTTCACGACTCACGATGGCACCAAACTTATTATGCACTGAAAGAAAAGGCATGAAATATAGGTATTATATACTTTTCTGTACCGAAATAATAGAGCTACAGATAAAGCATTTGGTGACGTCAATTTGGTGGAGAATATTTGAAGAGAAAAATAATAAAAACTAGGAAAGCATTAGGCACTGTGACTTGTCAACTTACCTTTCGCCAATAAAACTAAAGGATCTTCTTTCTTGCAGTGATTTTTATTCAAATTCAAATCATTTGCAACCGGCATATTTGTCTTGTGAAGAACTTGTAATAGAGACACATGTTTGTAGGTCTAGAAAAAGAGACAGAAAATTGTAAATAAAATATGACGTGTACCTACTTAGTAAGTAAAATCTCTTATAATAAATATAAAATCTGACCAATATGCTTAAGTTTCAGTACCTCGTTTTTACAGTTTTTCATCGTAATTATCATTTCGGAATCAACAGATTTGGCATTTACATCAATCTTTTCATCACTAACACAGTCTTCAAATGGTTTGGGTATAGATGCCCCGACATCACTGTGGCCCGTACCTATAGTACAAGTGTTATTCTCCATGCACTCTTTCCACCACGAGTTTTTATACAGATTTTGCAATTCAATTCGCAAAGAACCATTTTCCTTCTGTAACTTTTTTATTTCTTGTTCTTGCGTTTTGTATTTCTTTTGTAAAATATCAAATTTGACTCTGTAACCACTCATCTCATCTTTTAAGTCAGTACAATCGCATGAAATGTCGACTGTTTTCAGTTTTGCTAAGGTGTGTCGACTACTAAGTCTCCGACTGTATGATGACACCGACGGTGGTGTTTTAAACTTTCTGTGATGTGTGTGCGTGTGTAGCGTTGAACTCGACAAACCATGGGTATCTGTCATTTTACAAGATCTTGAGCAGGACGAAGTTTTTGATTTATGATTATCAATGTTCCGGCAACAGTTTTCTATTCCACAAGGATTTATATTGCGTGGCGCGGGTCCCTTGTGCACTTTCGCATTTTCTCTTCCTTTCCAATGACGAGTGGCGCGACAAAGTAGTGGTGATATGTTTTTCACAAATAGCGCTTGATTTATCATATCTGACTGCCACACTCTCGCCACAGAGCGGACACTGTCCGTGTAACAACTCTCAGATCTCTCCAATTGTTCACTTTTTGTTAAGTTTATGTTAAATAGTTTTTCAACTATTATTTTCCAAAACATCTTTACACTTTTCAAGGCCTCCAAGCATCTTTCGCAGGGCCAGTGGCTAGTTTCAAATTCTTCCTGAAATGTTAACAATAAATTACATACTCAAATATTGAAATGGTTGATAATAAAATAGACTGCCTGCAGAAATTTATTTCACAAATAATTAAATACTTACATCTTCGAAGTATTTGTCGAAATTTTCTTCGTTTCTGAAACAATCTTTCATGGCATGGCATGAAGTGCAAATACTATCAAGCACGACTTTCGATTTGCATTGCGGATGACAGCGCGGGGTAGTCTAAAAAAACAATATTAACTAAAACTATTTGGTTCTAAGAGTATTCAGGTTATATTCATAATGATCAAACAGAGCATAAAATATGAGGGGTAGATAAGACATTGGGAGCAACGAGAATGCCCTTACCTTGCCTTTACTGCCACACGTCATTTTCTTTAATATATCTACTAACGCGCCAGCAGGTAAGATACAAATGGGCATATCACACTTCATCCATTCCTTTAGATAGCGGTTCCTCTGCGTTATGTCATGACTCCATGCTCTCAAATCGTGACAAGACTCATAAGACTTGATTTTCCCCTCGTTTCGTGGCAACAAATCTAACTTGTGTAAATAGAAGTTATTATAATTCATTGAATTTAATACACTCCTAGATTTAATTATGTTGCCCCCGCGGTTGGTGTACAATTAAACATTTTTCAATGGTAGACAAACATACAATTTTGAGATCCAAATCTTATTTGACGACAATTTCTGCCATGTTTTGTAACAGTCAATCACTGTTTGGTTTTAAAGTTGTTGCTGCAAAGAAGTCTAGATTTTTTGAAGTATGGATACCTAAAAAAATGTGTACTGTGCACTGCTTTGGGTTAATCTTTTGAATTATCTTAAAAAATGCAAGGCGAAATCATAGAAGGATATCACAAAAAAAATTAAAATTACTTACAATTTAATCCGAGTTGTGAACACATGTCATATTTTAAGTGGGAAATAAATCAAAACGAGACTCACCAGAAAAAGTATTCTTAAATCATTACTGGCATATGTACAGAAAAAAAGATTTCAAATATGACATTCTATTTCATGTCACCATTCCGCCTAGATTTCATTTGACATTTTCAAAATATTTGATATTTTCGTTATACACATTTCGCCGTAAGTTATAAAGAATACAAAATATATAAATCGTATCGTTATGCGTAACATGGATGGCGGAGAGAAGTAGCATATATTCAGATTCATGTATATGTTTAGAAAAATATTATTATTTTATCCTAAGTAGACTGATTAGTTGGCATCACAATGTCTTTCATAACAAAACGGGAGCGTGTGTTCAACGAGTACGACCTGTTCGAGTTACCGGCGAGGAACGAAGGGAAGTTGAAGGCTTACGCTTCGTGCACGGACGCCAGAGCCTGGTCCCACTTTTGTTCGGATAAAAGCGAGCACTTAGTGGAGATAATAAAGAGGAACAATGAGACAGTCCGCCCGAAGTACTTGCCAACAAACGTAATCGTGGACACACTAATGGTTGCGAAGAATGCAGAGATCGCTCGCCTGAAGCGTCGGATTGAGGAGTTTGAGCAAATGTTGGCTGTTTACGACCAGCTTGAGCTTACTTGCGATCAGAAATGCGAAATCGCTAACGCTGTAAGTATAAGACGATATATTAGTTGCTAAGACGAACTTGATCATTTTCACTAAGTAAAATTTCTGCCAGGCCTGAATGAATCCGTTAGTAATATTTTACATCTTGAACAAAAATCTTTACGTAAAATCGTATGACTAACACAATTTTTTTACCAAGTCCTGTTAATTACATATTGCATTAGTTACATTGTTAATTTGTTACAGCATGCAGCAATTAAAGCAGCCAACAAGGAACTTGATGATTTGGTAAGGAGAAACAAATCAGCTTATGGTTATACCTAGATAAAAAAGTTGTTGTTTCAAAGAGGGAGGTTTCAAGGGTTTTACGAATTCATAATGACAATACATGGATCATCTATTGTTTCAGTGCCTGGATTTGGATTTGTCCTGTTTCACCGAGGTAATCTATTGTTCATTCTGCTATACACCTACATAAAATACTAATTAAGTATATTCGTGTTACGGGAACATTGCAAATGATCTCATAAAACTGAATTAATTTAGCCATTCGTCGGTTTGTTAAAAAATAAGTTTTCTTTAAACTTTTCCAAAAATAATACATTAGAATTGACAGTAGGTTTCAAATTTGGCTAGGCCCTGTATCTTAGGCATAAGTACAAAACAATATTGACAAAAAAGCAAATTACTTTTAAGCCACAGCCTTATTAATTATACTTAACTCTTGTATTGTTTTCCAGGCTATTGACTCTGAAGCATTCGAGGTTAGTTTAACATTGTTGCTCCTTTACATACAAACATGCCATTAGAGCGCTGTCTCATTAGGACGCCATTGCGGCGTCGCTGGCTATGTATCCAAGCAGTTAGAATAGGGGAAGAAACATATTGATTTATATTACTACAAATCCATACAAATTTGTGATGTATTTAATTCATTACAGATTCATATTTCCTTTTCAGACGGGTAAATCCAGAGGCGATGGCGATGAGGTATTTTTCCTGTATATTGGTTTATTTTAAATTAATTATGATCTCATGTATATTTTTGTATGCACATTTTAGTTATATTTTAAATTCATTCAGCCAGTTTTTGTTATTGATTTCTTGAATAGTAGGTAAACAAAAGATATTTTTTCAAACATGACTCTGATACATAATTTTTCAGGTACCCCAAACTTATGACTTGGATGAGAAGGTTATTTTGTTTGTATTTTATTATTTTTTATAAATATTATTCTGATGTTTAATTTTTTTAATATGAATATCCCACAAAATCTGTGATAGAAATGATACGATAAAATGTAGAATTTTTAAATACAAAATTAGTAACAGAACCATTACGTTTTTCCACTCTCCAATCTTTTCAAATTACCAACTTATTACGTTTATTATTAAAGGAATGTAACATTTTAGCAAGAAGAAGAAATATCACCAAAAACAGAGAGTAAATCCGTCCAAATGGGAGCCTCGTGCACATGTGATGTGGGGACATGTAAGGAAAATATTTACAATTGTTTATACACTGTACTTTCAGCCGTGTAGCTATTTATGAGGTTTCTAGGATGGTTTAAACAGAACGCTAATGAATAATTGACATGAATAAAATAAGACTAAGATAAATAAAATAAGCTGATAAAATCAATGATGTTTCAGACGTAAAGGACCCAAGAATTGACGAAATGCAAGACGCTATCATCAGCAAAGATGCAAAACTAAATGCAATGAAAAATACTATTGCAGTGAGTTGCTCAAACTTTCGTGAAAATACTTTACTGTAAGAGAATAAATATTACATTTTATTAAGATATGTTTTCCTTAGGTTATGGAGAACGATGTCTGCGAACCTTATTGCATTTATGCGCACATTTACACTGCATTGGAAAAAATATTCGGTATACTTTGTCAAAACGAAAAATATAAGCAGTATTTGAACTTACTGGTATGTCAATTATCCTTTTTCTATGTCTAGAGTTGAAGACAATGTATAACTGTTTTATTTACATACTTTTTGTTTTAGACTGCTGGGAAAGATACTCGTTGCATAGATATAAAGGGAAAAATTCTTTACAAACTGAAAGTTCTGGAAAAATTCTGCGTTGCCCTTATAGCCCCTTGTAACCGAGAATTCTCTCAGATCATATCTACCCCTACTTTTGACTGCGCTTGTTATCGAAGCGAAATTACTAAATGTGTCGAGACAAATTTCGCGATGACATCAGCGGAAGCAGCGCGACCAAATATCGACAACAAAAGAGCTCACCTTGTAGCCGACATCATACAAAATGAGGAAATGAAAGAAATTCTTAGTAAAGAAAGTTTTTCTGTTAGGTATCAATCTGATTTATACGATGACACGTACGTTTCACAAGATTACAATCTTGAATCGGAAAATTTGGAAAGATTAAAAAAGCTCCAAGAAAATTATGATGATTTGATGACTTGCTATGAAGCATTGAAGCATGAGAAGGAATGCCTTGAAGTGAGATGCCATAAATACGAGGATCTGGAAAAAGAGTTTGAAGCTCTAAAATTACAAGTCAAAGAATACAATTCACTTTGGAATGAAAAAGAGCATTATCGGAAGCGCTCCGCTGACCTTGATTCATTGAAAGAGCAGTATTACATGTTATCTGATGAAACTGCTAGCTTAGAGACAAAACTAAAAGCTGAAGCAGAGATCAATCACATAAAATGTAAAACTATCGACGATCTGAGGAATGAAAATGTTCTTATGGAGAAGAAATTGAACGAATCTTTAATATCTTTTGAAAAAGAGAAGAATTGTTTATTATGTAAATTGAAGGAAGCTGATTGCAGAGTTATGTGTCAAGGACAACAAATCAAAAGCTTATCTATACAAATTGATAGGCTCCTGGAACAAGATCAACAGACAGTGAGTATAATTTTGAGACCTTAAGAAATATTTTATGATCGTAAGAAATATTCTTATGGTCGAAGGTGGTAAAAAAGATAAAAGGTGGATTAAATAAGAATAAATACTGTGGGTATGCGTTTTTGGGCATTTGTTTTAATTCTATTCCAGGTATAATCGTTTTTGAAGATGCTGCGTGATGGTAGCTCGTGGTGCCATTGATATTTAATAAAAAACTTTGTTTTGTATTTTTTTCTACAAACGTTTGTAGGATCTTTAAAGATCACCATTTTAGTGGCAAAATTATAGAAACGCTAATTCGCAGAAACAAGCAGATATTTTATAACATTAAACTTAGAAGATGAACTACTGAAATTGATAACAAGGATGTGTGAAGTTTTACAAGAAATCATTTATTTACAGGGAAATAATACATTACTAAAAAAAATATTATTCAGAGTACATTGTACAGATTACTGTGTCTTTAATAAAAAACTTGAAAAGTTATTCATCTTACCTTATTTGTATTTTATAAAGTTATATGATTATTTTTAAGTATTTTTAATATATATGCAAACAGACCACACAATTTTTCGTTTAATTTATTCTACAGTTCTGGCTTTAAAAAATAAGTAACTAGATCACAAGGAACATATTAAATGTATTTATTTTTTAATCATTATATATTTCAGCTTGTGTCACGCGAGACCGAGAACACTTCTCTAGCTCTTATTGATGAAGTGGAGTCTTATAAAGATCAGATAAAAAACTTAAAGGAACTGCTATTTTGCAATGACGAAGAGAAGCAACATCTGCAACAGCAATATCAGGATCAGCTCAAATTGATCAACGAACTTAGAATGGAAGTAGATGATTGGAAAAGTGAGTTCAAATTTAACATTTATTTATAATAATAAATAAATAAATATAATTGGACATCTCACATTTGCATATTATATTTAAATATACCATTAATTTTTGTCTATAATAATTACAGGTGCATATGAAAAAACTTTACAACGAAATGATTATTTAGAAAAATATGCAGAAAGTTTGATAGAAGAAAACAGAGCTGTATCTCATGACGCGGACAGTAAATCTCAAGCAATTGAAAATTTAATGAAAGCCATGATAACGAATTCTCAACAAATTGATAATTTAATATCTGAAACTGAAAGAAGAAAAAGTGAGAATAAAGAACTGCATGAACAAATCGATAAATTACGAAGTAGTTTTGACAACAGTGTTGCGTCTTTAGAGAATGAGAAACTGCAAGCATTAAAATCCCTTCAGTTAGCTAGAAAAGAAAGTCAAGAGTTGTTAGAAAAAGTTAAAGATTACGATGAAATAATACATGCTAAGGCTGATGTATCTAAATCTTTAGAAATAGAACTGGAAGATAAAAACGCTCTTCAGGATTTATTAATAAACGCAGAACAGGAAAATAAAAATCTCAAAATGACGTTGGCTCATCGCGAAAACAATAACTCCATTTTATTACAGGAAAATCAAAAATTGCAGGAAGATAACAAACTGGCTGCAATAAGCATAACGAATTTACAGAACGAAAATGAAATTTACAAAAAATCTATAGAAATGACACAAAGAGAAAGTGGTGAACTTAAAATGAAATTACTTCAGTTCGACAATTTGGTGTTACAGTTACAACAACTACAAGAATCTCACGAAAAACTCATTGATGATAAAAATAAACTTGAGAGGGAATTGCTTGAAAAAAATCACGAACTTGACAAAGCAATACATTGCGTACAATTAACTAAACGAGAAAGTGACGCATTACTGGACAAATTACATGAATCTGAAAGCGCTAAAGATGAATTGCTCAACCTTAGCGAGGCATATCAAAAACTAGCTAATGAAAAACATAGTGCACAAAAGGAATTATTAGAAAGAAAAAACGACATGGATAACTTGCTGCATTCATTGAATAATATGAAACTTCAAAATGAGCACTTATTACAAAAATGTAGGGAAATGGATGACTTAGAACGCAAGCTACATGATTGTAAATCATTGTACAATGACTTACTATCAGAGAAAAAATCTTTGCAGGATGAATTTAATAACAAAAAAGAGGAATATAATAACTTGTATAATCTTTTGGAGCGTAAGATAGAAGAGAACCGGGAACTAAAGAACCAGATCATATCTTTGGAAGCTAATCAAACGACTGCAAACAACAGTATCAAAGCTTTACAGGACGATAAATTGACGACTCAAGCGTCATTAAATGTTATAAAGAAAGAAAGTGCTGAACTTATTGATAAAATTAAACATTATGAATCATTAGAAACAGAATATGATCAATTAAAAAGAGCACATAACCAAATGAAACTTGAAAAAGATAAATTACAAAGTGAACTAGACGCGCAACTAGCAGACCTAAGAAGAATCGAAAAAGAAAATTCTGATTTAAGCCGTCATAGTCAACATTTAATCAGCCACACGCAAGATTTAGAAAATGCTTTAGTAAGCTCGAGAACTGAGGTAACGTTTATTAATTTGAAAAAAACACTTTCATGCGTTATTGTTATATTTGTTAGATTCGTTACAATATTTGATTACAGCTTATAAAACAATCTACCTCTCAAGGGAATTCCTATAAGAATATTTTAATGGAAATTGAAGAAATGAGACGGGAAAAACTGAAAAATCAGAAAAAGATTCGAGATCTACTTGATAAACTGGATGAATCTGTAAGTTTTAAAACAGGTATAGAACAAAATGATATGAAACTCAGGTGCTTATTTCTTATTTGTTGTAGGAAAATATTATATCTAATCTTAGTGAAGATGTATTAGCTCGAGATGATAGAATAGTTATATTGGAGAATTACATAAACGAATTGGAAGACGAAGTGAGAAAGCTTCACTTGAATTTAGACGAAGTGGTAGACACCGGTGAACAAATGAGAGACTTCAATTTCCAGAAAATAGACACCATTAAAAACATTGAGGCTCATCGTAAGTGTTCAATCTTTATTATTGATACAATCTTATTATAAATACAATTATTATTAATACGCGTTTTCTGTCTTAGACTCCAAAGCAACACACAACATGAAAATGGAGTTGGCTAAGCTTCAGAACCAAAATGCGATTTTGGAAGAACAATTATCAGTTACCAAAATAAAATCAAATGAATCATCCCGAGACAACAATAGATATATATCTCAATTAGTTACTTTGCAAAACGAACGTGAAATTATAGTCACCGATATCAAACAATTAGAACTAAAAAGCGTGGGCGACAGCGCTTTAGCTCCAAATAACTGTGATGTTGAAGACGTTTTACTATCACTGGATCGAATAAGAAAAGCAATGGATGCAAGAAACTTTAAAAGCACATCACTAGAACAAACGATATTGAAGGTACAAACATCATCTCAATTACTTCTGAGCAAGGCTGATGAAGCAAAACGATTAGTTGAAAAAGAAAAGCAAAAAATTATAAATGAAAAAGAAGACGCTGTAAAAGACAAACAAAATATGGAAAAGCAACTATTAGACCTAAAAGAAAAATTGGAAAAGCAAATAGCTAATGATAAAATAGTTATTAAGGATTTAGAGGCAACTATTTTAAATCAGAAATTAATAATAGATCAAATTAACCAATCGACTCAAGATTATATTTCAAAACTGAAAGAAGAACTCAAAACTCTACAGGGTCTTTACCAAAATTCATTAACTAAAATCCGTGAGCTGCAAGAAAAATTACAAGCTGCGACTGAAGATAAGAATAATCAGATGAATATGCTAGAAAAAATAAAACGCGACCTAAACGCAAAATCGGAGGAAGTTAATGCATTGCAAACAGAATTTGAGACTTTAAAAAATAAACCTATTCTTAATACTGAAACACAAACTACAATAATCAGCTCCAAATTAAATAATAACATGGAGACTCAAACAAAAATTCAAACCATTTGTCTAGACAGGGAAACTCAAACTGATGAAGATCTGATATTTAATAAACAAGCACAAATACGACATGATGATCCTAATGTAATAATAAAAGAGAAAAAAGATAAAAAAGAGAAAGAATTTGAAGATATAAAGACACAAGATTTCAGTAAATTACAACAATACAAACCACATAGCATATCGCAAGCTAAACAAAAGGAACGACTTAACGAAATACAAATAATGACTGCAAATGTTGAACCATCTTTCGATTATGTAAGAAACAGTTACATGAATTACAAAATAAAGTGTCTTAGTACAGGAAAAATGGAACATTTTTCCATAACTTCTTTTAGTGACGATGAGACAAATGATGACAATTTGGCTAGTAACACACCTGAAACAGCTCAGGATAGTGAAGAATTATATTCTAATAATAGAACTCCTGACCCTAATCTTATTGACATTTACAATAGGCGATCGATACAGACAAGTTCTTCAAAAGCAAATTACGGCTCAGCCAATACGATTAATGATAAACAAAGCACCAGAAAATCAAGTGCCGTTGTTGCATTTGCTACAGTTGACAGTAACATGAATAGTAAGAATAAAGATATCAAACCTGTCGCCAAATCCTCGTCACAAAAAATTCCAGAAAAGGATTTGTTTGTTATTTATAAAGACAGTCAAAGCAGTTATAACAATAAAGATCAAGAAAGGGGAACATGGTCAGAAACTGGAGAACTTACAGGCCCATCTAAAAAGCAAAGAAATATTGACAACAAAAAGCATACTCAACCAGATGCATATTATCCTGAAGAAGAAGATGAGAAGGATGAAGACGATAGCGTAAAACATAAACTGAAGATAAAAATGCCAAGAGTTGAAAATGAGAGCACTTCTTTGGTTACCACCTCTGAGGGTGATAAGAAATCGAGTGATTCTTTTGTTGATGCTGTTTATTCGCTACCTAAACACTTTTCCGGGTCGGATTCTAAGATTAATATACACGATAGTGCCAGGGATATCAAGGGGAGTACTCCTTCGCTTCCAACGATGTCTAAAGAAGAAACTGTGTTTCTCGATGACGATTTTAAGCAAAAGGATGTACAACGTAAAATTTTACGAACACAACAACCTTCACTTGATGTTACACCGGCACGAAAACATGAAAAACCACAGAAACATACGAAACCACCTACTGACGTGCCTCAAGAATCTCACCATAAGCTAGCAAGAGTAGGGGCTAACGTTTTGCTTCTTAAAACTGATAAGACGCTTAAAATAAGCAAGGAACCTGTCAAACAAAAGTCTCGAGACTTTGGACTTGAATACATATTAGACACTGTAAATGGTGAAGTTGACCCAGAGAAAAACAAAAAATACTCTAAAGATGTACGATCGTCCAGAAGCGAGGAGATGTTTACTGATAAAGAGCAACTTGACTCGAATCACTCCAGATTGTATGATGGTAAAATGTCTTCTACTGAATTCAAAGCTACTCCGAGAAAGTCTGGTGACAAACATAAAAAATCTTTTACTGAACGCAGTATTACAGTTAAACTAGATTCAAATTCAGATTATGAAAACACTATCAACTCTTTAACTAAAGCGTTGGAAAACATTGAAAAAGATTATAAGAAAAAGATAGAGGCCATAAAAATGCAATATGATAGTAATATAAAGAATATAATCAACGAACACAATCAAGGAGTGAAAAGTATACAAGGTTTACACGAAGAAACGATGCAAGATATTATAAAAATGCATGAGAATGAAGTGGAAAACTTGAGATCGATGAGTATTGAAGCGATGAGGAAAGCCGAGAAACTAGAAAAAGAGAACCGAGTATTAAAAACTAAAGTATATGACCGTGGAACCACATGCTTCGATGAGGTACGATTTTTAAACATTCAAATTATCAGCTAATGTTTCGATGATTGCTTTGCAGTGTGATTTAGTTTTGTATTAAATAACGTATAAGTACTTTGGTTTTCAAGGAACCTATAAAAATTGGGCCACCTGAAGTAAAGAAGCGTAGGAGATGTCGCGGTGAAAGAATTTTAACAAAGACGACGGTAGAAGCTTTCAATGTGAAGCCCAAAATGCGTTCTCACGGGCCTTGCACCTGCTCCCTCGATGTAAACGTCTCGGACACTATACGTAACATATTTGAACAAGTTGATGTGGAACAAAGGAAAATGGCTGAACACACGTATATCAAATACATTGCTAATAAAATGCTGAATGGAACAATCGAGGTTTGCGCTAAATATTATTGTAGTCATCGGAAGATCGTCCGTTCTAAATCTCACTTAATTCTTTCTTCATTTGTTTATTACTCTTTTACTAGTTTGACACCTACGAATAAAGATTCACGCCAAACTTCTCCCATCCTTACAATGATTTACATTATAATTTGGTTAGATTTTAGACGCCCAAGAGTTATCGTTTCTTCATCTGAAAGTATGCCGAATCTGGAAATCAAAGTTATGCAAAGAGGAGGCATTACAAAAAAGGATAGACTCGTTGGAAACCGAACTGTTGAACAAACAACGAAATACACAACAACACAGTAAGATAGTTTATTAGCACTTTTTTTTTAGAAAGTAGTTTCATTCAAAGACTGTCAACAAATCTTTCTTTCCAGATCTGCGAGCAGTGACACGTAATATTTTTTTCTAATTTATTCGTATTAAATGTCAAATAAATACGACCAACCTTGAAATAATTAGACTTACAAAATATTGCGTTACTTTTATACATTTTTAATTCGGTATATTTTTGTAAAGTTGCGGAACTAGACCGCAAAGTGGCTGAAGAGAGACGGCGGCTGCAAGAAGTGCGTGACGCGGTGTGTCGCTCCACACCACGGTGTTCTCCCGCACGAGCCGTGGTTGGAACAAATTCTGTAGCTTCGCAGCCTCCCACTGATAGTGCAGAGAAAGACTTCCTTTCTGCGTAAGTGTTTTTAATGGCATTGATACGACATAAGACATAGAATCGCATTGTCATAACACGTTAAGATTTCGATTCTCTAATATAGATTCGTTTTAAGTAATGAATACCTGTGTATTGTTAGGTGTGGTTGCAACACTGATGACTTCAATTTGGAGGTGGAAGCCAGAGGGTCAGCGGGTGACCTTTTGTTGTGTGGGCAACGTCCACGACTGACGCCTGTCCGGAAAGATATCAACAGGGTTCGGATTTTACCATTTTTGTAACGCTTTTGACTGGAGTTCCACTAGGGATATAAGGTACTTTGCTAACGTACATTTGATTGTTACAGGCCGTTGCCGCAAGACTGGATATGGATGAACGTCGGGAGAGGAAGTTGTACAACGACGAGCCTCCCACCAGGCTGCGTCGTTCACATGATCGACAAATGCGCAACAAGAAATAATTTCTCCTGAGCGTTCTATCTACAGAATTTGACACTCTGTTCGCTGGCGTAGCGCTGAATGACACATTCTGTAGACAAAAGACTGGAGCATTCTATTCCTTCGAAGGGATCCATCCCTCCAGGGAGCCCCGTCACAATGTATTTATACGATACCAAATAAATTTTATATTAATGTAGATGTTGTTATGAATGTGTAAAATTATAATTGACGTACACGGCGTCGGTGTGTGCATGTTTTGTAACAAAATTTACGAAAGATTTTTGTAACTTATTTTTTATTTATTTATACATGTAATTTATATATTTATTACAATTTGCATACGGCTTATATGGTACAAATTTGAAGTATTAAAAGGTTAAAATAATAAAATCTTATTTTATTCTGTTATCATATCTACTTTAAACCCTAAATCACATGTATTTTTGTGAAAAAATAAGCCTCTCTTCAAAATATGATAATGATAAAATAAATTGAAATCTACATTTGTATCAAATCACAAAATTAAATCAATTAGTAGTTTTCTAGTGAGAGCATAACCGATGTAGAGTAGGTAATGACTGCTAACATGCTATGATGGAAGTGACTATGAATGTGTGGCATTTCAACGAGGATGCTAATATATTTTTATTTCCTTGTGTATTACATAGAGTATTCTACTATAATATCTCTGTTCATCCTAGATGTATATAAATTACTCTGTGCCCGTTATACGCGAAGACAGAACGTAAGTTACATACATAAAATACGCCGACCGGAAAACGCCACATGATTAGAACCTTAAAGAAAGTTTGTGAGGATACAAACTTTCTTTAAACTTTTTAAGGTTATAGGGTAACTAATAAATGCTTGTCTGTCCGTTAAATATCAAGTATTAGTGGTGAGTCTTTGGCTACAAACAAAGTAGGGTAGCAGTGCAGTTCTAACAGCTTTTGAGAGTATCTCAATAGATTTTTTTTTATCCATTGGTCATTACATTGCGTTGCTTGAAATCTAATGATTGGTGTCTACTGAGCAGTTGTAGCCATAGCTTAATTTTGTTTACAACAGTTATTTTGAATTATATTTCCTTGATACAGTTAGGTACTGGTAATTTAGTAATGACATATTTTCCTGTACATGATACTAACAATAATGTTCGTATCTATGTACCATTGTTATTTATTAAACCGAGGCACATACCTACTGAAAACAATAGTGATTTTCCTTAACGATTAATTGGCACCAGTAATCTGTGCAATGAACAAATTGGATCATTGCAACAATATTATAGAATAATGCTACTCTGATAAGTTTTAATTGTTTCAAAAATCATATTTTTTGGTACTATGCACGACCTACTATGCATTAACTTTGCAAGATGCCGACAGTTGTCAACAAAATAATCTGTCACTGTGATATTTGTAGCATATATTATTATATCAATACTAACATATTGCAAAACTGGTCCAGCCTAATAATTTACCTAATAATCATAATTTACATTACCTCCAAAAGGAATAAATAAAACCACAATTTACAAATAATCGTAATCATTTATTTAGGACTGGATCACAAACTGTGTTAATCACATCTTAATTACGAGCGAAGCCAACCTTTATACTCTTTCCTTAACTTCATTATTACTATATAATACATTCATACATAATATAACGCGTTTTTTCCATAGGGGTAGGCAGAGACCAAAGAACGCTACTTGGTACGATCCTTAAAAACTTCCCTTGCCTCATTCACATCCATACATCTTGTCATACAGGACCGCTGGTTACGAGTGCTACGCATCTGAACTTTTTCAACACATCGCCGTTGTGATTTGTGTATGTCTTTCTAGGGCACCCTCGCCCAGCGTTTCCATTTACATCCGCACATAATACTAGATGAATAAGTGCATAAACCTAATTTCCTATCAATAATAATTTTAAGATTGTAATATTATTTATGTTCAAATGTCGGATTAGTAAAGTTGACTGCCGGAGGGTCGTACAGCGGATTTGTAGAAGATACGTCGTATCCGGCGGCTTTGGCGTCGTTAGCGAATTTCTCATATTCCCGTTTATCAAATTTGTCTACTAGAATCTTCCAAATGATCAGAGTTAATATTCCAACTAATAATACTGTTCCTACAGCAGCGCCCACGGCAACTGAAAATAAAATACAAGTTATAGTAATTCAATCCTTTTCATACCTGCAATTACTACGATAAGATATAGTAATTATGGAACTGCTGATTAAAATATCAACTAAATTGACCTAAAATTATTGACAGTAGGTTATAGAGAACACTAATTTGAAGCAAAAATGTATAGGTACTTACTGAAAATATTAGCTTTCGGCGGCAACTCAAGTTCATTCTGTATCGAGAGTTCCAAAATAGTACCAGCGTTGTTGTACTGGTATTTAAATACTATGTAACTATCATTGTCCAAACGTTTTCTGCACCATTTAGCGGATTGTAGGGCATTGAACTCGGTTTTGTTCATAAACGTCACGATAGTGTCTGACGCCTTGTATTTTTCATCGCAGACGGCCTTCGTATTCATAAAGTTACAGTAGACGTAGTCCTCTAAGTCCTTGCAACGTTTTTCAGCGCAATCGTCGCAAGCGTCGCAGTAGATGCCGGAATATGTTTCGTTTTTCCCTGGCAGTGGTTTACAGTGACATTTACCGCATTTGCAATCACCGTTACCTGAGCACAGCTAGAAAAAAAAATGTCTACACGTAAGATATGCAAAAATGTTGTAATTATTTTTTATTTATACATACATCAGCTTACTGCTATGTATTTACCTAAATATTGAAAATATTACATATTTAGGGTACAAATTATGTTATGGCAATCATATCAATTATTAAATTATAAATTATTATTGCTGTAATTAGTAGATACATATAGAGGTTTTGGTAAGATATTTAGGACTTACTTGTTTAGAATGAGGCGCGTAGCATGTTTTAGGGCTAAGAGTGCAGCTACAATCATTACCGTCCCATCCTGAATCGCACTCGCATTGGTTTCTTATACACGAGCCTCGGTTATTGCAGTTCTTGGGACAAGCGTTCACATCATATTGACAGTATTCACCAGAGGACCCTGGCTGGCAAGTTTCACATTTTCCACACCTACAAAAAAATAAAAATGTATACCGAGGAAAAACGAGATCTTAGAGAACTTAAAGACTTTAACCTGGCAAAAACCGTGAGTTAAACAAGTGAATACGTTTTACTATAGTTTTTACTAAACTTTACATACCTATTAATCCTTTTCCGGATATTATATATACCTATATACTTTCGGTTACAAGAGAGCTACTTGTCAGTAAAAAAAGAACAACAAACAACAATTCGGTTTATATTGTAATTACTTGTAATGTTGCTAACACAACGTGCAATCAGTTTTATAAGGGAGAGAAGATATATTTTACTGAATAGTTGATTACTTGATTAATTGTTAAACAACCCTTCAGGATCTGTTACTAAATAAAACGCACACAATCTACTTACACGCAGGATCCCTTTCCACTGCACAATTTCTCTTGGCTGTGCATCCTACAATTTTCCACACCTACATTAATGTTGCTCGATGTACTGTTACAGCGGCAATCTATTCCGTACCTTAAACAAATAGTCACCATAAATCTTCGATTCATTGTTCAGCCGTTTTCTTTACTTTATATTTATGGTACTTTACAAAGTTTAATAATTTTTATAGCATCAACAATGCACGGCTTGATTCTTGTCTGAATATTACTCGTGGAGGTTAGTCAATCTATTTTTGAATAACAACAATCATATCACATTAGCTTAGGATAAACAACATGCAAAGAGAAAGGGTTCTTCTTCATACCTGTCTGGATTACATTTACAAATGCCACATTGCAGAGCACCGCCGTTATGACAGGCAGGGCTTACAGCAGTGTTGTTCTTCTCACAATCACATTCACAGTCTATGTCTATAGAAATACTAAGGTAGTCCGGGATCCCCACTTTACTTATTTTCAAGTCATATTTCCTGGAGCCGTCGTCAGGACAACGTTTAATTTTAAGTTCCGCGCCAATATCAACTTGACGAGCTTCGGGAAAACTTTCACAGTTCTTTTTTGGTGTACTCTCGCAGTTCTGATCTAAAGTTAATTCTATAAAATCTGGTAAATTGTAACTTAATTGCACAGAGTTTTCGGTTTCCTGAAAATGAAAAAATGCTTAACTCCACAAATTTCTTATACATTTAGGCATATTCCTTATAAAATGCATGCTAGTTCCAACAAGGAATTGTCTGGAGTCGTAGGCATAAAGCTAGAGGTACCGAATTACTATTACTTACCCTATAAGCTTTTTTGATGATATCCAAAGCGGAAGTTCCATCGTCTAGATCAGCATGTTTGGCACCAACAATTTGATTGGCTAGGGCCTTGTAAACAGGAACCACATTGTTTGTAACGGCAAAAATAACAATAAAATGTCCTTCCCTAGCGATTTTGTTTATTTGACTCACGGAAGGATAGTCGTACGTTAGAGACAATGTTTCGTTATACATTTCGTTATCTAAATGACACTGCATGTCGTTGGGCTTGATGGCGCCTAGAGCCTTACCGTCTCCAGCACTGTGATAAGTGGAGTCAGTACACAAGACAATAATGCGTCTAGCTTCGGGTCTCCATCCCACTTCCTTCGTACATGCCATAGCTTGCATCAGTGCATCTAAGCCAGCTTCCGGATCGTCGTAGTTAGCACCAAACTGCATACTATTTATTTTTCTTTCAAACGTTTGCCAATCAGTGGATAATTTCATATCGTTTTTAAAAGAATAAGATAAATGCGGACTGAAACAACATGTGTATCAAATTAAATGGATGTTGAATAAAATGTAATTTTGACCTAGATATAAAGAAACGAGGGCGACTTGCTGAATTATTTGTTTAGTCAATTATTACATAAATCGTACGAAGAAAAAAGGTTGTTATCGATATAAGCACATAGAAGCTCTTAAAATTATGTATTGTATTTGTATCGTTCTATACCATCAAAAGTAAGTATTATTATTATGCAGCAACTTTATAGAACAGAAGTAAATACTCAAATATATAACCTGTTGGTTTTCCATTTATCGACATAAGGAAATCCTGGTTTTTCTACGAAACTTCCAATGCCCAACCGTACATTGTTAGTGTACGTTGTCAGTTCTGCGTATATTTGTTTCGCTTGGCTCTTCAATTCTTCCTTTTTCTTCCTCATTGTGTCTGAAATGTCCATCACATAATAGACATCTAGGGGAAAGTCTTGCGCTGGGTGATAAGACATCGTGAACTTATTGGTGAAGCCGGGTCGGGCTTTGATGTTTATTTTTTGCGGTTTGAACTGAACTTGGACTGTGGCATCGTCGATAGTAATAGTCTGATTAAATGATTTGTTCATAATGATATCTGTTTTCGGCGTTGGATACTTGATAAATTTCTTGTCACACCAGGCTGGGTTCAAAGCGCTATGAGGCATACACCTCCTACTGTTGTCCGCCATTTTGTCCTAAAACGTATAAATATGAGTCAGACTAGTTTCCTGCGTGAAATATATTAGTCATATAACTTTAGTAGATTTTCTGTCAGAGGAATGATTTTAATATCGGATACGTTAATGCTATTAATATATAAAAAATGCTTATAATATAAGGTACTTACTTGGGCACACCATGCACATTTGTGGGAGCTGATACATTCACCACATTTAGAACGATTGATACAGTCGTTGGGCTCACACAAAACATAACAAACCCCGAAAACTAATAACAAAAATATTCGAAAATTCATTTTTATTATATTTTTTTAAAACTTTGTCTACAGTGACAACTGAACGCAGCTGTAACATCGACTGGGTGACTGACGGTAAATACAAATCATTATAATTATAAATCGTATTACTCATCAAGTTCCATATAAATATTAAGTCATGAATACAAGAGAGGTATTCAATGACATATATACTCACTTAAGTTCCGGGTTTTACTGATCATTGCACCGCTAAGACTCAATATATATTGAGTCTATATAGTAATATATTTTTATATAGTATGTTAGAGTATGTCTGTATGCATAATTATATAGTGTTTCCATGTAGTGTTATATAGCTGTTACTTAATTACTCTTAAGTCTAACCCTTTTCATATTCTAAGAGAGGACTCTGAACTATAGTCCAGCAATTTGGCATAGAGCCTCGTATACAAGGTTCGCGGCTGGCGGGGGTACACAAAAATACAGAATTTAGAACATTAATGCCCCGCAGGTTTATGCATTATTAGGTAATCTGTTCGTAAAGTCTACTTCATTTTGGAAATACATGAATTATTTATTGGAATCCTGATAAATCGTGCGTAACAAGGCTCTCTACTAAATTGTGCATATCAGTTGTAACAAATAGACGAACTTTTGAATTAATAACTTAAGTAGCCCTGAAAAATATTCTAAAATTCACTTTAATGTATTTATATTTTTTAAATCTTTGTCTACAGTGGTAAGTGTACGTAGTGTAACATCGGCTGGGTGGCTACCGGTAAGTATAAATTATTACAATTATGAGTCGTATTATATTTGATTAAGAAACAGGCCACTAGCCAAAGTTACATGCCAAAGTGTAGTAGTACATTAAAAATGTCATTTGTTTTACAAATTTGACTCTCATCTTTACTTTGGCTGTTACTTTTCATAAAGAAATTAGCCTTTAACCGGTTTAGATACTTAAGTGATTTTTTCGAGGGGATATAATATCGAACTATAATAATAGGTTATTGTAACATAGTTACATTGTATTCACAACTTTAACGAGTATTAATTTTCCTTGAAAATATTTGTCCTGTATGATATAAATAAATGTCAGTTATGTAGTGAACGCGGCTGGTAATATGTCACGTTACAGTATTATTTGGTTCTTGTTTGCAAGTCTCTGTCATGTAGTTTTTGCATCAAACTCCTGCATCACCAGGGTTAATTGTCAACAATGCATCGCTGACCCCAGCGAGTGCGCTTGGTGTGCTATGGTAATATTTTTATTTTATATTTTTTCGTAACAATCATTATATTTACAAAAATAAATTTTAGAACTATTGGACTATTTTCTAATTTATATAAAAGTATTTTTACATTATAAGCTGCGGAGTATGATAATGTGCACGGCATATGGCAATACACTCGCCACCTTTTACATGGGACAATAATTTTAATGGCGAGATCTGAAGTTTGATTCTATACTTATATTGATTACCGACTTCCGGAAAAATATCGCGAAATTTTGTATGAAAATCTAATCAGCGCCTCTAACAAGCTTCGTAGGAACTATTTTAGCAGTGAATTTTAAATGCCAAATTTTCGATACACGACAGTACCGACTGTAGAGAATCGAGCTATTGGTTTTATCTCATATACCTCTGACTACACATTTGGGTATAACAGGCGTGATATTACGTCTATATGACAGGCGTGATAAGTTAAGAATTAGGTACCTTGATCACATTATGCTGTGAACAATATTACATCGTGTTAGTTCCACTAGTTGCAGATATGTAGTAGTCTCAAACTTCGCTTCTTTTGCAAATTATAAATAAGAATTCATGTTTACAAAAAATGTAAATATCATATAAACAGAAATATGTAATTTGGCAGAAACGAATAATATTGAAGTTATATTGAGTTTTACATGAATAACTCTAGCTCAGTTACCTTGTGTGGCTCCTGCATCCGGGGATAAGGATAGAGGATATTTTCCTGATTCGTTAAATAACGACTTACGTTAATATTATATTTAACATATCGTTGACCTACGCCATAGCTAAACTTACACGGACACCTAAATGCCATAGAAATTTACTCAGAATATAACTTTTATATACTCGACAGCGGTGTTCTAACATAGACAATGTCATGCCTAAAACGAACGCCCCAGCAGTCTTAAATTTAAATTGAGTGGATAGAATACACTATTTTTCGTTGTTACTTTCATATGTCATTTACAGAATGATTTCAACGGAACCAGGTGCCAACCAGCGCAGAAAGTCGGCTGGTGTCCAGAGCAATTGCAAAATCCAATCAACGAAAGAAAGGTCACTGAGGAACAAGACTTTAGTTCTGTAACAGGAAATGTTATTCAAATCAAACCTCAGCAATACAAGATGAAATTAAGACCGGGGGTCTCTCAAGACTTTCAGTTCTCCTTTCAAGGCGCTGAAGATTATCCAGTCGATTTGTATTTCCTCATAGACGCGTCTTCAACCATGGAAGATATAAAATCAGCTACTGCTTACCAGAGCGCCAACATTTATAAAACGTTTAAGAATATTACCAAAAATGTGCACTTGGGTTTCGGTACTTTTGTAGAGAAGCAACTGTCACCTTTTTCTTTGTAAGTACCATATTATACTAATAAGGTTATTTTTATTAATCTTCCTTATTTATTATACTTCTGAATTACCATTTGTTTTATAGAACAATAAAAATTGTAGCAAATATTATTAATTAATAACTAAATAACTGGTTTCAGCTTGGATCAGAAAACGTATTCATTTCATCATAAGTTAACACTGATGGACAATTTCACAAGATTTCAAGATGAGCTGCTGAATACTCCCAACTCAGCGAACAGAGACAATCCTGAAGGAGGCCTCGATGCTCTGGCACAAGTGATGGTTTGCAAAGAAATAATTAAATGGAGAAACGAATCGAGAAAGATTGTTGTATTTATGACAGACGATCCTTATCATGCTGCAGGAGATGGGAAATCAGCAGGAGTAGTACAACCGTATGATGGCAAATGTTACACTGAAAACAATACTTATATAAAAGAACAAGTAATGGACTATCCATCTGTCGGCATGATCAATAAACTAGCTGATGAAAACAATATCATTGTATTTTTCTTCGTTTTTCACGAACAACATGCAACGTACTTCAGATTAAGTGAAGTAATTAGTGGATCTCGCATCTCCACGTTTACGAAGAAAGGTGCCCAAGATGATTCAATAGTAACGACTTTGAAAGAAATTTACGAAGTAAGTTTATAGTATTCAGATTTATAGACAGACTCAGGCTAGTGGAAGAGTCACTAGAAATATTATTATAAGTAGAAAATTGTAACACAATAGCTAAGCAGAGTATTTTTTAAGAATTGGAATGTGTGCGAAATTAACATTATTTTATTTGTTTCTTAGTATGAGTGAATGAAACTATTATTTACATTTTCCCAGAAACGAAAAATGCAATAACTTAACTTAAATTATAAGGTAATACCATCATGTTATACGTAATGTATTTGTATTTCAGGAAATTTCAAAGAAAATTGTACTAAAAGTGAAAACGAAAGCAAACAATTTAAAGATTACTTTCAATCCGGAATGTACTTCAGACACGAGTGGCAGTGAGTGTGACGTAGAAATCGGCCATGAGAAACAATTGACAGGACTTGTTACCCTCCTAAAATACGACGGACAAAATAATATCAACGTAGATATAGTGATAGAGAGTATTGGAGAGAAGTTGTCGCTAGACATTGAGGTCATCAAGAATTGCGAATGTGAAAAACATGTCACAGAAAAATCTGATTACTGCTCCTTTGAAAAGAGATCTTGTGGACTGTGCGAGTGTGGAGCTAAGAGGTTATATTTCATTTTATTTACAGTAGTTGGTAACGGGTCCAGTATATGGCAATAGGCTCATCCCCTATTATTTTTATGAATTATATTTGTATACTTCAGAGGTTTGTACAACATAGGTTTAACAAACTTATTTAAATTTAAAATATTATCGAACCGAAATAACTAATATTAATATGAGAAGTTGTTCGCAATATCAATTCAATCTCAATTTGAATCTATTAAAGCCGAGAAGAAAGCTTTGTATGCACATTTTATCCAGATTTTTATAACGTATTCTGTGTATTTCTAATATAGCTGCATTGAACAAGCCACTGTCAAATGCATTAGCCTGCGGGTCACAGATGTGACTAAATTCTAAATTTTGTAGATTTTTGACTCTACCAAGTTGTGAGACTATAGTGTGCAACCCGCAATTATCCACAAAATGATTGTTTTTTTTAGATATGGCGAGAGATGTGCATGCTTGAAGTCAGACGATGTTACAATCAATAACTCTACGTGCATCCCTCCAGACGGCAATGAAATCTGCAATGATCGAGGTACCTGCAAATGTGGTACATGCCGCTGTAGAGCTGGGTAAGTTTTAGAGGGAGATGGCCATAACCTAACCTAACTCAATCTCTCTCTCTCTCGAATTCGATCCCGTCGATATAAAGCCACCAATTAAGTTTCAGTCTTTTCTAGATGTTTTTCTAAATTGGATGATTCATACTATGCATAAAAAAAACAAACTAAAAATAACTTTACCAAATAGCACAGTACTATATGGATTCAAAAACATATTTAACTTCTTTAGGAATCTAAGTTGGTAACTCAGATCTATCAACATAATTAAGTAAAATATTTGCGATAAAAGAAATATATTGCTTGTTAAATAGAACTAGTCATTACTTTGCTGTTCTTTAAATGATGTAATAATAATCATCAGACTGGCGCTATTTAAGTAAGCAGCATCGAAATGCTACATGAACATTGTACGCATATTTGAACTTTATTTTGCAGGTTCGAAGGTAAATTTTGCGAGTGCAATAGCCAAAGCTGCGAGCGAGATAGCAAGGGGGTGTTGTGTGGCGGACATGGAGAATGTTTCTGTGGCCAGTGTGCCTGCGAAGGACGGTGGGTTGGGAAAGCCTGCGATTGTAATGATGAACCAAGCCGATGTGTTCGGGATGGAAAGGTGAGGTCTATCTATCTATTATCTCATAAAAGAGGTATTAAATTAAACTATTGTGAACTTTGGTTAGATGGAGGTCACGGTTAAATACGTGAACACTGACTTTACTTTTAATCTTTAATTCATCATTGTAATATTTTCTAAGATACATATTATTATACCCTTGATACATTTAATTTTTGAACTAACTACCAATATTTTTTTATTTTAAATCGAAGCATATCAATAAACGTTTGTTTTAGCAACGTCATGATGTTGCTATTGCAAAATATTAGGAAAATAGTAGTTAGAAAGCCCTTTCTTTGTCCTTCAGTCCACAGCGCCATCTGTCACTATTTAAGCGTACTGATTTGATGTGCCAAGTAAAGCAATAAGTTACTTAATATCTCCGATAGAGGGCAGACCACGGTGTTTAAGAGAAAATTATGAAAATCTGACAAGAGATGATATGCTTGTAAAGTGTAAGGCCCAGCGCAGACAGACCGGAATAATCCTCGCGCGGGCTCGAGCATTTTCTTTACGGCTCGCGGATGCTCGAGCATGCTCGCGACTGCTCGAGCCTGCGCGAGGAAAACTTTGTAGGTTACCATTCTTCATTAAACAGGCCAGTTTTCGTGAAAATTCGTCAACGATGGTAGACTGGGCCATGATTATAATTGCTCTTTTGACTGAAGAAGAATAAAAATGACGTTCTCTCTCTTTAAACTCAGTAACAACATTGAAATTTTTCGTACGATGCTCGCGCGTCCTCGAGTATGCGCGGGGATACCCGCGCATCCTCGAGGACGCGCGAGCATTTTTTGTCAGGTTCAAGCAATTATGCACTTAATTTTAATGATTTTAAAGTTGATTTTCAAATGCGTTAAAAAAATCCTCTCCGCTGCGCTCCTCTCGGTTTGCGCTGACCCTAATGCTTTAGGAATGAATGCAACCATGAAAAATTGGAAACTTTCCCAAAAAGAAAAAAACATTAATGAGTCGATAAAAACTGTACAATACTCTGAATTACTATTCAGAGGTGCTTAGCATCCATGGATTCGTATAAATCTAGTCATAAAAAGTTTATTATTTTGTAAACACTGGTGAATTTTTTAAGTATTTCTGAAAATTACTAGCATAAAAGCCTTACTAATTTGTTGTTGCGGCAAAACCGTCCATGGACAAACTCTACAGTCAAAAATCTTTGTTTTGCAGGTTTGCAACAACCGCGGATATTGTTTATGTGGCGGTTGCAAATGCCAAAAAATCGCTAAATGGGACTCACGCAATGTTCAAGACGCATTTTGCAAAGTCCTTCCGTGTCCTGACTGCCATAACTCACAATGTAGAGCTTTGGAGAGCTGCGCTACGTGCATAAGACGTAACGACGACTGCTTGGGCTGCCATGATCATTTATTAACTCGAGTTGTACAAACTTTACCGAAAGAATACTATAATAGCAGCGCGTGGCATATTTGCGAAAGTATAAAGGCGGCTACTGGCTGCTACACCAGCTTCGCTTACCGATACATCGACGAGAATTATACTCTTGAGCTTGTGGCGCAACAAGATATGGATTGTGCTAAGAATTATTACTGTAAGTCAACTTAAAGGTTATTTACTCAGTAACGTATCTCTAAGTGTTACTCTACCTATAGTATTGCAATCATGAACCAATGATAATACCTATGTTTTATGACGAGTATTTATTAGATAGTTCCTTTGGTAACCGCTAGAGGCGCTGATCAATAATTTTCCTTAAAGCGACGCTATAACTAAACTTTATTGAATCTATCCACGGGCGATGCTCAGCTAAGATATTACATTTTACGATTGATTATTTATGTTTATTAACGCTAAACAAATCAAAATCTTCCATGCTTGGGAGTTTTTTCACCATAGATTTTAAAGAAAATCAAAGACTTCAACGACTTGTACATTACCGAATAAAAAAAAGAGATTTTTTTATTATTTCACAGAAAACTGTTTACAATATACTTAAGGCTGACTTCTCCTTATAAGTGTCAATAACACCTGTGTCAGGAGAGGCCGCTCTTCGTTAGCCTAAATAAACCTATATTTAATTTAAATTTATTACATTGAACTAAAAAACTTAAGTGTTTTAATACTTCTATCATTATCAGTATTCGGTGGTTTATGTCTCCTTCTTCTACTGCTTCTTGGCCTCGGTACACTAGTGACCTGGAAACTGATGACAAATTACCGTGACCGCATGGAATATTTAGACTTCGCGGAGAAGAACAAAAACTCTGAACAAACCTTCAACCCGTTATACACAGCCCCGACGACGACGTTTGACAACCCTGGCTTTAGAAAGAGGTCGCTTAGACAATAAAAAAATTAATGTAATTTTTTATAAGATTTTTTTTTAATAAACGTCAAATTTTGTTTTTTTTTAATAAAAGATTAAGAAAAATTACAAATGTTTGTTTTCAATGTAGTGTTATGGACAAAAGGTCCTGAATTCGTACCCAAGACAACACTACAACAATGTTTTAAAGTTATATTTACGATTGTACGACGTATTGAAAATAATCAACACTATCCTTCCTTTTGTCATAATAAAACTAAGATACTTTTGCTCTATGACTATGCTATACTATGCTATACTATGACTGCATGCCGAATAATTTTTATACTTACCTCATTTTGTAAACGATTTTTTTCTGTAATAAAGTTAGAAATATAGTACAGAATAAATAAAGTTACAAATTAAATATATCAGAACACGTTTTATTCATTATTTTTCTAAAACTTACTGAAACAATCAAAAATTAGTTCACGAAGCAGTTTCGAAACGCAGAAACGTCCGTACAGAGCCATAAAAATATGATAAAAAATCTCATAACTATTAAACTTAGTAAAATTTTTATTTAAGTCAATGTTTTATCCACAAAAAACACGAAAATACTAAAAAATATTTCATTAGTGTTGCCGTGTGAAAAACAGATGGCGCCACAATGACGAATGCATTTCCACCCTCCGTTGCTTTCTTTGTCGCACTCACCCCTTACCATCGTTCTATCCTATACAGACACAAATTAAAATATCATTTTCTATACAAAAGCTATCATTTTAGATACATTTTAACCACTTAAAATTTAAATAAAACCCCAATATTTTTTTTCAGTACTTTAATTCATCGATAGATACGTTTAAATATTGTTTGAAAATAGAAAATTCTGAATCGCGTTATCGGAGTTTCCATTGAACGCAGTATAAATACAAAATTCGAATGTTTCATATTGGGGAGTCCGTTTCTACACAGTGAAACAGTACAATGGGTGGGACTGTACCAAGTCCACCCTATCGTTGTGGAATGTGCTTGATACTTGCACGTAGAGAACCCCCTAGGGTCTCTCGTGTATCCATGAGGTGGCGAAAGCCTAACAATGCGATTGCAAGCAGGCGACCATCGCCTGAGCAACACCCCCTGAAGTAGAAGATTAGACACCCCATTTTTGCAGTTGTTTTTTAATAGTAAGGTATTAACAACATTTTATTATTTTAGGTATATAAAAGCTTATAATAAGAGGCTTTTTTGAGGTCTATCTAAAAGTATTTTTTTCACTGTATACGATGAAATTGATGTAAGTTCTATAAACAACTACGATTAATTATTTGATTTGCCCAGTTTTCCTGATTATAACATTGAATAACAAACTTAATAGTAATTGCATGTTCAAAACTTAATACTTTTACGCATAAACACAAAACATTAAGGAATTACCCCCAATAAGAATATAATAAAAGGAATACGACGTCGTCGCGGTGCTCTCTACAATTTCCGCGAATTTTCCTCATACATGCGATGATTCATCTTGGGGTTGAGTACACCGACAGTGTCTACGGCGGGCGCAGTCTCAACGCGATCGCCGTTGTGAACGGCCGTATTTCGAATATCGAACGAACAGCCGCGTCTGTCAACTCGCAAATTAAAAAGTTACAATCTTTTTATTCATAAATAATTTTGTGAATAGTTTTTTTGTTTTCTGTAAATTAAATAATGAGAACTATGGCCAGTGTGTGGGTTTCGGTGATTGTGCTTCTTGCTGTAAATGAAGTTTTCGGAAACAAATGTTGGAATTTAAAGAATAGCAACGATGTATCCTGTGACGACTGCATCAGATGTGGAGGCATGTGGTGCCGGAACCGAGATGTAAGCATTGCAATATTTTACTTTACTAACAAACCTCGAATATGCAATGAATCGTTTAAAAAATATCTTTCAAAATATCATGCAATTGTTTGAAAGTTATATGTGGGTACTTTACATAGTTACAATTTGAGGCATTTCTTCATTAGACATATAATCTTAGAGTCAATTACTAATGCAATTACGCTTAGGCGGCGCCAGCTACTAATATATAATTAGATAATGGCACTAATATTCACTTATTGAAGACTTGTTCGAAGTAGTTTAAATATTTTCTAATTACGGTAAAGTTTACTAAGTATCAGATTGTTAATGACTTAATATAGACACGATAACATTCTGAACTTAAATGAACTTTTTGATAATAATTATGGTAGCACATAATTATGTAAATTATATATGTACGTTTTGCTCATAAGCCTAAACGTTCTTTTATACATAACTTAATGCAAACTCCCCAATAGACAATTCGCGAGGTGGACTCAAGGCCTTACTCGTTCCTCGTTCGGAATGGGACCCTTGCCCAGCAGAGGGACATTAATGGATTTAAAACATGGCACATATTATAGAATAATATGAATGAAGGTTATGAATGTAAAATACGTTTTCGTGTTCTCATAAGTTGATATCTCGCTATAATTTATTGTCAGTACACAAGTAGTTATTAAAAATTATAATAATTATGCCTTACACGTTCGACCGGTTTAACAGATCAGATATAATTTTAAAGGTACGAGAATAATTTTCAATATGAATCTTGCCACGGATATACTGGTATTTTATTATTAAATCATTAGTACCAATAGAATTTACGTAACTAAATACCAATAATGATTACTTATAAGCTCTAGATTTCTATAATCTTTCAATTATCAATTCTATAATTAGTTCTGTGCGTGTTTTTTTTTTTTAATATCATTTTTTTTTTTTTAATATCATTGGACAACTCACACACGGTCATTTGATTCCAAACTAAGCAGAGCTTGTACTATGGTAACCAAATAACTGATAAACATACTTATATACTTCTAAATACATACTTATATAGATAATTCACAACCAGGCTCAGAACAAATACTCGTGCTCATCACACAAAGATTTGTCCCGGGTGGGATTCGAACCCACCACACGCGGCGCGACGGTTGTTGCGGCGAGGTGACCGCTTAAACCACTGCGCCAAACGTGCAGTTAAATATGGAAGGTGGCAGGTGCTATGTAGTCCCTGCTCATCCTTTATGTTAACAGGGCGTAATACTTTACGTTTATATTCTAGTGTAGTTACTTTTTAATATGATTGAAAAATATGTAAGTTTTCAAAGACATTAATAAGCAATAATTCTTGTTCTGGAAACATTACATGTCTTAGTTCTTAAAAACTGTTACACAAATAGTACCAGTTTATTTTTAAAGAACACAAGGCAAGATTTAAAATGACTAACGTTGTAACGATTTAAGAGAGCAATAAATTGATCGAAGCAAAAAATGAAGATGACATCCTTGGCCGAACGGAAGGAAACAATTGAATCAATGAACTAACTGACCGACCGACGTGACCTGTTCTTTGTACACAATACCTTTAACTTTTATGAAAAAACGTCTAACAAGTCGAGATAAATCTCTATTTTTTGGTTAACTTGGTCTTCTATTTAGCGCGGTATCATTAATTTGTCACATGAATACATAAGATGAAAATATTAGTCGTCAAAAAGCAGCTCGAAATTATTACTCCTAAATACCTATAGTGAGAGAACTTAGGAGATAAAATTCAGAATTTAGACATCAGAGCCTCGCAGAATTACACAGCTGACGGCGCCTTGTTTGATACAGCTACTTTATTTTGGTAATACAGAGAACTATTATGTATAATCTAAATAACTCATACATTTCAATGTTCTCTATTAAGTTGTCGGAACTGTCAATGTTATTTTTATTAGGATGCGTAAAAAAGGGGTCCAAAATACAGGTTTGTCTCTTCCCCCGCTAATTCAAAAATTCAACTATAAAGCTTAATAAATACACAGCCGTTTGTTGTAAACCAGTCTTTCAAGAATGTACCGTGAGTTATTTGAATCACTCTTTTCCTGATTCGCCTTCCGCTTTTTTATTGATACTCTCAACTTTACTACTGAATCATCTGATGACGTTAAATACCTGTTCTCCGTGTGTTAAATCCTATATTGCATCAGGGGCCTGCTACAATTCAACGAAAAACAAAACTTCGCACGAAATTTCTAATATTCCTTCTCATTATCATATTTTATAAAAGTGCAGGTTACTCTGCCCATGGTGGCAAGCTGACAACAGCCAATGTAACCTGCCCTGAAACGGCATACATTCCAGCCAGGGTAAAATACGTTGTGCTCGCGGTAATTCTAGTATATTTTTCTTTTCTTGTATGGATGTAAACGAAGCAAGGTAATTTGTAAGGATCTTACCTAGTGGCATTCTTTGGCCTCTGCCTAGCCCTATGGGAACAAGGCATGATCTTATATATGTATGTATTTCTTGACAAGACTTCGTAACTTCGTCCAAATGTTGTTTGACGAACGATGAAACATAGTAGGCCGTCAGAACTCTTTCATTCATCATGTTAGTCACATTAGAAGCGAACCCTGACCGGTCAATTCATTTGTCCCCACACTAATTAAGCTAATTGTACAACATCGGGACAGAATTGACAAGCCGGCTTCACATACAACGTGCTAATGACATGTGGGCCCAAACATGAATCATAACAAACTTTATGGTATCGTTCTAGCGAGATTTTTATGTGTTTTACCATACACTAGTTGACAAAAAAAACGCAATCGCTTTGCTTTAGATAAAACGTAATGACCATGCAGTAAAATACCATTTTCGGTAGAAGTCTTGAGGAATTTAGTAGTGCTATCTTCAAATCCTCTTTTGTTTTAATCAGCCTCAGAGTGGAAAAGTTATCACCACAGTGTAATCCACTCAGCTACGAAAAATAATGCTTTATAATGATGATTTCCCGGTTATAGTTTCCGGTTTCTAATCGGTAGTGTCACACAAATCTTGAGTACCTTCTTATGAAACGAAATCGTCAAAACGCTTATAGATTCTCAGCAGGCCATTGAAACACGAAACTTTATATTTACAATGTAAGTAGTACAAGCACCTATCATATTCCACTGAATGTTGTTATTTATGAGCATATTACGACTTTATAGTTTCGTATACGCGAGTCGCATAATATCTGATACCAAATGTTCGTAAAACATGCACATTTGTGTTGAGACTATGCAAGAGTTTCCATCAGAAGAATTTTGGCTATTTGCACCGAGGTTGGATTAAATAGATAACCAATTTTATAAGAGCAGTTATGTGTGAGGCTTACGCTAACAGTTTCTGAAAACAAACCCTAGATCTTTTTTAAGTACAACCTTTTTTTGATTAATTATACAAAAAGTGAAACAAAAAATTAAGACTAACTGTATTTTTTTTAGAACACTGACTCTTAATAACGAAATCACGGTTTTTCTATTCGCAATAGTTCTCATAAACTGTACCTAAAGTATCCATTTTAACTTAACCAATAAGCCAAGTAAGGTTTAATGATAGAAAAATACCTCACTACCCTATTAGGTAAGTGGGTTTCAAACTAAAGTGGTACTCTTGAGACCTACACTCAGCTATAAAATAATGGAATAATGCTATTATGAAATAATGCAATGTCTAAGGTATAGAGTCTTCATTACGCTGACTATACACAATCAAGTGGAGTGCCGTTGAATGACGATCGATGGATGAATTTCCTGCGCTACCCTATTTTCCAATATCCGTTGTTGAGCAAAACAAACTACTTGTTGTATAAAAGCTAACAGCTAATAAATAACATTAGGCTAAAACTAAACGTTGATATTGTTTACTTTCTAAGCCATCCGGTGGAAGGAAAACATTACTAAAATTAAAATTCATGTTACTTAGTGCTATTTTGTTTTATGGTTCTCGTCTTGATAAGCCTCCCTTTACTCTTATAAGTCGGAACATTTTTTTTATGTTTCGGACTTAAACAATAATATAATAACTAAGTATACAGTTTACTGTAAGATAGAGTAAAGTACTTTAAGTCCATAAACCGTGAATTAGTAAAGTCCCCTGTAATTTAAATTCACCATCTCTCATTACAACAAAAACTCCGTAATTGTCTTTTATACGAATTGCAACAAATTTTAAAAAAGCAGTAAATCAAAGTAGTTAGTGAACGATTTATTTACTTGATTGCAATTTAAAGTGTATTCAAAGCAGCAAAAAAGGGATTTGCGACATCAATTGCTGTAAAGCAATAAATTTGTTAGTGCCAAGTAGACGCCGTTTAGACTGAGATGTATTTACTAAAGAATGACGTCACGGTTCGCAAGCTGAAGGATCGCTACGAATTTCTTCTTAGAGTTTATATACTTCTCGAGGATTTCTTGAAGCGCTTAGCGACGAATATATACGAATTTACAAGATAAGAAAAAGTATAAAACAGTACTTTGTACTAAGTTTTCTTGATTAAAATTTACAAATAATGGCATATAATTTCTTCATAAATACATAATATTACGCCTATTGTACCTAAAACTTTAGGCAGAGGTGTATTAGACGTGTTTTTATAGAACTTCCTTTACAATTTCTCTGAAACCGTAACATTAATAGGAAATTAGTTTTCAATAATACACGAGACAGCATAATATTAAAAAGGTGGACCTTTAAAGGGAAAACCAAACAAACAAAGTTATAGATATCTCAATTTCCCCATTCGTCTGACCACAGGAGAACGAGTCAATTACTCTTATGATTCACGTCTTACACATTCAATCATTGTTATTTTCGCCATAACTGCACAAGCACAAACCGTTGGCTCCTTGCCATTCATGTGCTTTTGTCAGTGAGTACGGGAATAACTGCAGTTCATATTTATGCTAAAGCATGATGCAGACGCAATGGCGGTACGAACCCATCAATCTGAATAATTTACTCAAAGAATGTTTGTATACAAATTGCGTGGAAGTCTTTTGGAATACTCATGCCGGAAGCGAATTAGAGTTATAAGTTACTTATAAGATATATGAAGTTTAACTAAATGTCGGTTGTCGGTATACTATCAAGAATCGTGTCTCAATTTCTACTCATAACAAAATTTTATACGATTATCATTCACCTACATTTTTAGAAAAGATAAAAAGCATTCACTACATTACTATAATTACCGCTCATCTGAATATTTTGACACAGCGAACAAAATAAACTGTCCAAGAGAGGCGATTTACAAGACGGTAATCACGTACACAAATATCGCCAATAAAAACTCCCCGTCTGGTCAGACTTCACCGCAGCATGTCATAAAAATTCTTTGTAAACACAGCTACTTATTAAAATACTCAATTTAACTTATTACTAAGAACAACTCGGTAAACTCTTTTTACCGGCTCAACTAACATAGGCTATAAAACGTCTATACGAATTTAAAGAGATGTGACCTATCGTTAAATATTCCCGTGAAATCAATAAGCTTGATAATTTTATGAGATGTTTCGACCACAAAGATGAAACAATGCTTAATACTGAGGTGGATTATTGCTTTTTTCTTCTTGTTACTTCCAATCTCCACAATTCCTCGTAAACAGTAGGTAAACAAATAAAATTTAACAGTAGAGAACAATGTAATTCATCTGGAATAAACTTCCAGTTAAATGGTAGTACACATCGAGCGCAATGGAGTGCACACACCAACAAACATCCGCGCAATCACACCATTCTGAGAAATTATATACACAACCCGCTGACCTATATCTGGGCCTGTTTTATACATTAAAATGTTACACAATTTTCATGCACGTCAATGTAATCGAGGGAGTCGTTTAAACGTGCACACATAATGAAACATACGCCACTGTCATCAATCAACGCTATAAGTAATAAGTTTTCCACGCGAACGCAATCAACAAATTACTTTTTGCAACTTTTAAAATGATATTTTTTACAATTATTTGCATGAACTTTACGGTGTGTCGACATGTCACTGGATCCGTTACCCTTTTGTTACTCACACTGTAAATTGTGTATAATCATAAGCTATAGGTGATTGATTGATGGGGTTACTGCTCGTTGAGCAATGTTGGTATTCTGAATGGCTTGGACCACGCCACCTGACATTTGGAGTCACTCACCTCACATATGGTCTGAAATGACACAGATCATATAAAAAGGTTAACTCTGAGTCAAGTATCCAGTCGGGGGTCCCGATATAAAGGTCTGTAACATATACCCAATCGGTTCTTCGGAACTTTCGAGCGTGAGCATTAATGTTAAAGTCATTTGAGCAGTTATCTATTTCTCAATATGTTGACATTATTTAAAATGGGATCGTACCCCAGTTTATTTTTAATGATAATAAGACATTGAATGTGGTCAGTATTTACGACATAATGGGGAAAACACAGGGATAGGTATTTGATTGTACTCATTCATTGTTAGTTAGGACGTCAGGATGAATAATCAAGTACGCATTAGTACTGAACCTTGTCCTTATTGTTAAACGGGAACGGTCAGTCTTTGTTCAAATACAATATAACAGTTACGCGATTTCTGATTACTAGGTTCCTTTCATTCGCATTTTTTTAGTGCCTTCATAAACCATTATAACTTAAGCCTGTAAATAAACCTATCCTGTAAATAATTCAATTTAAAAACGGACTATACTGTGCTCTATTAAATCAAATAAAGATCAAATCCACCCCCAAATATTTGGAAGCCAAACTCGATCAATCAGAAAACAAAGCTGTGTGTTGTAATTCTACACTTTTGTTTTATTTGGCTTCATTCGTAATGTGTTTAACTATATAAGCCTTTGTTATCGATATCCTCCGTTCTTACTCCATTTTACGCTTCAGTACTTAGAACAAATTCCAAGGGAAATGAAAAGGATCGAGACAAAAAGTGTGTGCAAAAATATTCTTGCTTAGTGCATGAATAATTGATTAAAATCTGCATCGGTAGTTGATACTTTTTTTACTTAGTTTGGTAGTGACCGTGGCACGAAATGCAAACGCTAATTGCGACATAATTTAACACAATTTACTGCTAAGGTTGTAGTCAAGTGATTTAAATAAAACTATATCATACGAAAGTCATGAACCGTCAACATTATAATGAAAAGTATAATCATCTCCAAAATCTAAACATGCTCATAGAGTCTAATTTAGTAGGTAGACGAACGTGTCTAATAAATCTAATAAATATCTAAAAATATCTATCAAAAAAACTATAGGTCTTTAAATAGCTTTAAAATATTTGCGTAACTACCAAAGCTATTAAATGCATAAATACTAACACTAATGTATTCTATTTGTAATCAAAGAGTACTCAGAAGCATAGAATTATAATATGTTGTCCCTTTATGCCCAGTCCATTGCCAATAATATTAAAGCTAAGTACCGAATTAAGTCTGTGCATCGATACTAAATTCTTAGTACCAGCAGTTTGTAAGTCTAGCTCCAGTGTAGTCATGATGCGATACCCTCAATTGACTTTAACGATCATATTAATTATGTTATTCTAAAATGTTATTACTATAAGTCGAGTATACAGAATTAAGCTGTTTGCATAACCACATATTTCTTAAAAATAAATACTTATACATATTCGGAGAGAAAGAATACTTAAATTATCTCCTTATTGTGTTTAATAAAGGTATCCTGAATAAATATTAAAAATTAATACTCATTTCGCTAATTATAGTCTTGCAAAAAATTAACAATCGCATAAATAAATAATACTCAAAATGACTAATTATTATGGCCATAATCAGAGCTGTACACTTTATTCACCTTCACATTCAGTACTTAAATATTAAAAGAGCACGACATTTATTAAGAAATTAATGTTGTCACTGTTATCGCATAAATCAGTCGGAATATCGATGGCTCGAGCGAAACGCTAATTGCAGATAACAGCAAATGTCCACCAGAATTGGTCAGTTCAGTCACTGAGATATTGGGGAATCCATTGCAAATCAATCAAGGCAATTACCGGCGCTCCATTTACCTATATTAACATGTTCTTAAGAGTTTTAACACCGTGAAACATCATAACCGACTTCTTTAAGTTGAAAGTTGCGTCAGGGTTACCTTTAAAAATTGGTGTAATACAAAGGGCATGTTTCAAGTTGTTCGGTGAGTTAATAAGTTAACGCAATAGCTGTCTAGCTATAATTGAGTGTCGGACGGTTGTACTTTATTTCGAGATGCTCTCACGTTGAGATAGCCGCACTAATTTAAGAGAGATTTCTTAGAGTTGTGATTCATTGTTTGTTTTATTTTGTTCATTCGGTATTGGTTTACTTCGTTGTTTCGTTGTTTACTATGACAAAGTGAGAGGAGTAGATTAGCTAAATACTAAATCAAAATATACTATAAGTTAAAAAATATATCAATCTATTAATTATTGAAGTTAGTAAAAGTGTTTATAATTAATTCTAAAACATTCGACATTAAATTAAACCATAATATAGTCGTAATAAAAATGATAGCGTTTAATGTGTGGTGTGGATGGTATAGTCATAACATTCTTGCGCCATGATTATTGTTCAATACATAACTACATGCATTTGTTTATTTTCTTATAATATGAAAGGGAACAGCAATTTCATAGTTTTAATTACAATAGAGAAATAAGTCCTGTATGAAGAGATATATGGATGTGAATGAAATACAAGAAAGTTATAAGATTCATACCAAGTGATGTTCTGTCTCTGCCTACGTCTATTGGAAGAAGGCCTGATTTTAGTATAATAGACTAGTTAGAATATTGATAAAATATCTGTGGTTATCTCTGCTAGTCGATGATATATTATTATGTGTTAGTAATACTCTCTCATTAATTACGTAATGATGACTTGTGTTAGATAATAATTTAGAATCGAAGCTTTCTTTATCATTTATTAACTAATGAACGTAATTAATGTATGTTCCCTGAAGCTATAATCAGACACGTAGAGTCGTTATAATGTTGACTAGCATTCAATAAATTTATGCATTGCACCTTACCTTTCTTTTTGTATTACAATACATGATCTGAGTGAAGGACTTTAATAGATATGTGCTGGTAAAACAATAGATTTGAATATTTTAATAGACATGAAATGATGGCATATAAAATGTTTAAGAAAAATTTTCCGAGATAAGGATTGTGTTATCTACTCATCACATAGCTGTATTTGTTCAAAGATTATGCTCAGTACCTTTAATTAGTGCCTTTTAATACAACGAATTTATAAAAAAAAAATTGTTTGTTTACATATAAAACACACTACAGTTTATGTTACAACAACAAAATATTGTAATAAATTCATGAAAATTTTTGCCATAAGATCTGATTACTAAACGTTTCCGTACACTCAATTTAAAGATTATATCGCTATTTCCTCTTTCCGGAATAGTAACATCGAGTCTCATATATATCTGACAGTGCCAATAAAATGTTGGCACCGGGCCTTTTCGGCAGCTTCTGCAAACGTAGGCAAAGTTTGTTGACTCCGTGTGATACATAATCCCTGCAGTTCTTTCAACACTTCTTTTTTTATGGAATACTTTTAGAGTTCAATGGCTGGTTCACGGGTTGTTTTTTCTTTTTACATGTATTACATACACACATAAAATCACGCAGTGTTTTGCAAAGGTTAGGTGCGTAGTACTCGTAACCTGTCCAGTATAAGAAGTATGGATGTGTATGAGGCAAGGGAAAAGTACGTGATTTGATGTACATTTTTTATTCATTCATATAATCACACACCTTATACTAAAAGAGTAGGAAGAGAAGTAATATTCCTATGTTTCGCCATAAATATGACTGGTTTCATGTTAATAGTTAGTTAGTAAATAATACTTTATTTAATTTTCAGCTTGTACAATAGTAAAGTCCCGTCTTGAATGGTCCAATTTACCTAATCTAAAATTGACGTGCGTCAAAAATGCGAATAGTCTCGTAATGTTGTCTAAATGCATTCTCAGTCATCTTAATTCTTGGCGGAATACTGAAATAAAATTCCTATTTTTCGTCGCGACATTTTTAAAGACATTGGTTTTCCCATTTACGTCATTGATAAATTTCCCAACGGTAAAATGAGTCGTCTGAAATTCTTAAGAAATGCGAAAATACAAATGGAAAGTTTTAATAGTATTATCCGGCAATACATTACTTTTAATGAAAACTAAAGCGGTTAAACCCGGAGCGACATAAAATAGTTTTATGCAAGTATTTGGAGGAAAGCCAGGGATAGATCGATTTTTCTACAATCTTGTTTACTGTCTGTGACTACGAGCATTGTGCGAATTTCTTGAATTTACGCAAAGGGCAATGACTTCTGTGCAGAATGTAGGAATGGCAGACATATTCTTTTTTTGTTTTATTTTTAATAAGTGTGTCGTTGTGTTTTGTTTCTTTTTTGGCGCAATACGTGAGTATATGTAGGTCGCCACGAACTGTATGATCAGCTAATAATAGACTTACAACTGTGGTGATTGTTTTTAAATGTACCTGTTAAATGAAAGTGTATGGGAAAATGAGTATAAAATTGTGGTCATCTACAACTATTTATTACATTTTATGGGTAATAATTGGCCGCAAAATGTCTCAAATGTCTATCTTTATAGCTCTAAGAGCCAGTTTCAAAGTTTATAGAAAACTGTCGGATATCTTACCCCATACTCAAAACGACAGGAATAGTATGAAAAAATATATATTTCACGAGACAAGCTAACTGACACTTATTTATATATGATGGAACCGGCCATTATAATAATTGAATTAATTCAGTAATTTCTAAAAACAACTGTCTACCGTTTTGAGGTTAACGAACACTGAACATAGAGGAAAATGGCGTCCTAAATAAATTATTTAAAGAGTATTAATTATATAGCGACATAAAGGTACATGACCATGAGTCAATGGTGTGGAATTACCAAGAAAACATGATGCGGGTGATCTTATTATTTCTTATAACTTTTGTCTTATAATATGGGTAAATTGAAGTCTTGTTATTAATACAACAACGCAGTATAATAGATCCAAGTTTATATTAATAGATCAATAGTTTATGTATAGGTATAGACGTATAGTTAGGAATTATCCATTTAACTTATAGTCAATATAAATTACTGGTAATTTCTGTACGAGTTACCCGTAATTTTATGTAAGACTGTAAGCTGTTTGCTACTCAATCACGCCAAAATAACAAACGGATTTAGATTCGTAAAATCACAAAAAGTTTATAACCTGAATCAACATGTAGACTACTTTACTTCACTTTACTTTTAACCCTGCGAAATCATTTCACGCGGACAAACTCGCGAGCAAAACCTGCTTTACCATAAAAGAGTGAAAATAGCAAACCATTAAGTGAAAACAACAATACTTAAAGTTCCAATACAAGTTTATTATTGTATTTACACTACAACTGGCTTGAACCCAGTGTCGCAACAGGGAGACAACCTTTCTATAGTCGTGTCGACGCCCACGCCATCTAGTGTAGTGAAGAAACAACTCTGTCGATATCATTCCAGTTTGAGTTTACTATTTTATTTGGTTTTTGTTTATTTAATATATGAAAACTTTCGTGATTTAATTACTCTTAGTGTGTTTGGCATTGAAAGTAAGTTACGGCTCCGCTGGCGTGGTTGTGTAAAATAATATTGAAAAAAGCAATTCATCGGGTATTCTAAGGTCGAAGCTACATTTCTGTGAACTTTTGTCTTAATTTGTTTAGTAGTTCTTACCTGAAAGAGACTGAAACATGTCCAAAATCTTTCGCATTTGCAGGGTTAGTCAGAAAGTTCTCATCTCCAATTACAGTATTATATGCTCAAGTAATCGAAAACCAAAAGTGTATGTAACACTGCAACTTTAAACGTAAATTCCTTTTGAAAGATGCCTAAGACTTAGGTGCCTGCGAAGCCCTTCAAACAGCTACAGAAGTCTGGTATGTGGAACTTGCCAGCGTTAATGAGCTTGGAAAAAAAAAAGTAATTTAATCGCAGGACAACGTAATTTTCCTTAGCATTCTTTCCAATTATTAACATTTCAATTTAATTTCTCGTGAATCCTTAAGTACAAACAAAAGACAACAGGAAAATGCCTCGTAGGTACAAAATATTGTCCTACAAAATCCCCATGCCGAATAACAAACTGATTGCTTTGGCTTACTAATACTGCGTAGAAATATAAGTACATTTCTTGGTACATATGAACGAAATGTACCATCTAATGTCACATTTCCGAGATTACACGCAATGTACGAATCAAACATTCAGTGCCGAGTGTGCTCTTTCCAAATCTTTTATGAATTACTCCACGCGTCGCTGCTTGCTTTACTGCTTGAGACCTATCTACAACTTAACAGGGACAGACGTAAGTCCTCATACGTCGGGTGTCCAGACTATGGGAATATTGTTACGTTGCATGATACATTACGGCTTCTGATCGGCGAATTCTCACACTTACTTAGCTCTTGGGTCTTTACGTACCATATACGTCTAACTACGCAAGTTCTGACAGACAGTCTATTTCCGTAATGGTCGTCATACTAGCTCTACGCAAACCGCAACGATAAGGGCCCAACGGGTCAAGAATTTTATCACGCTCTTTAAAACTATTAACGTTAATTAATAACGTCATTGTGAAATAACGGTAGGACGTTAAAACTGGAACACTATGAATGCAATACTTAGAAAACAGTTCTAAATAATAAAAAAAATAAAGATCTATGCTAGCTAAAAACCTTTGTTAACCACGAACCCAATGATTCAAATTGTTTTGAAAGCTTTTTCTTAAAGCTACGTGTTGGATAAGCTTTTCTATAGTAGGATCTAGGTTGGTCAAAAAGCGATAAAAGTAGTATTTTGATCATTAAACATCACAGCAAAGAAAAACAATGACGTATTTTGACCACAAATCACCAACTAAATCGGCCCTTCTGTGTCATAGGTTACTGACATTATCAGAATCTTATCGTTCTCTATCGACTAAATGTCAACTTTGCACGACCACACACACCGTAGCTTCGAGCAATTTGCGTGAGTGAACTCCTACAGCGGCTTGTCAGAACAACTCTATCGGAAACAAACTTCTGTCCTCTTTTAACGATGGTATATCTATCTCACTCTGGAATATCGGTAAGATCAGCATAGGTCGAGCAATCATCAAGATCTGCTATTACCACAACACCCACACACCCTGTTTTATATGCACTGACGACTATAAAGGGTTTATTACTCTTTCACTATTAATATAATGAGATACACCGCGAGTTTATCTTTCGGTTTAATTTAAAAAATAATGCAACGATAACTGTTGCCTGAGGGAGGACAAACGTAAATCTATAGTGTGATAAAGCCATTATGTCCATATTAATACATTCGCACATCATTTTGCTTCCGTTTTCCATAAGGAAACCCCATTATTAGATCCAAAGATAGCTGAGCGTAACAGTAGAGACATTGGTTTTTCAACACAAATAAATATCGACCAGATAGGTATAGATGAAATAAGAAAAGCTGTACGTCGCTTAAGAACATCTGCTGCCTATGGACCCGATAATATACCCGCTTTTATAGTTAAAGACTGCCTTTCTGCACTAGAGGAACCACTTCTTTACATATTTAATCTCTCTCTCCACAATAGTTGCTATCCTAGTCGATGGAAAGTTTCAAGAGTAATACCAATACCCAAGACCGGAACATCGGCTGAGATTTCGAATTTTAGACCCATTGCAGTCCTTTCCGTGTTTGGTAAACTTTTCGAATCTGTTGTTAATGATAATATATTTAAACAGGTCAGTACTCGCCTAGATAACTCACAGCATGGATTTAGACCCGCACGTTCTACCTTAACTAACCTTACTAATTTTGTTGATTTTATAAATACCAGAATGACCGCCGGATGTCAGATCGACGCTGCATATTTTGATTTTAAAAAAGCATTTGATTTAGTTGATAATGATGTCCTTCTCACAAAATTTAGCTCGATTGGATTTAGTTTCCAATTGCTTACGTTTATGGCTGACTATCTCAGAGATAGGAAGCAGTATGTAAAGTTGGGCAATTTTGTATCGCAGGAGTACTACACTCGATCGGGGGTTAGTCAGGGCAGTACCCTGGGACCAACGCAATTCTTGATAATGATAAATGATCTGCCCAAATGTGTTACAAGATCAGAATGCCTGATGTTCGCTGACGATCTAAAGTTGTACACAGCCGTCTGCGACACCAGTGATTGTCGAAACTTACAGGATGATATTGACGCTATCGCCGAGTGGGGTTTGGCGAACAAATTATCATTCAACATTTCTAAATGTAAGACAATAACTTTTACTCGTTCCCGTACTCCCATAAAAGTCACTTACGAACTGGCCGGTGAACCGCTCGAACGCGTCACTACAATACGAGACTTAGGACTGACTCTCGATTCTAAACTTAACTTCCATGAACACGTAAAGAAAATCTGTAAAGAGGCGAATAAGTCGTTAGGTTTTATAATGAGAACTTCATCTCAATTTCAAAATGTTCACGCAATAAAACTACTCTACAATGCATACGTACGCAGTAAACTAGAGTATAACGCAATAGTATGGAATCCACATGAAAAATTGTATAGTGTCATGATAGAAAAAATCCAGCGTAAATTTGCCCGCTATGTTTATAAACGTGTGCATGGATATTACCCATATTTGTATCCCTCGATGTTCGTTTCAGGAATGGTTGGCATGGAAACTCTAGAGCTTAGGCGTAAATTTGCTCATATGATGCATTATTTCTTGTTGTTAAATAACAAGATAGACAATCCATCGGTACGTGAGTCAATTCACTTTAATGTGCCCGATCAGTACATGCGAGGTGTAGGAAGACGCCAGCATCGTCTATTCGCCTGTCCGCCATCATGGCGCTCGGCACATGCCACCAACAGTCCTACAGGGATGGCTATAACTCTATTAAATGCATTCCTACAAACCAATCCAAATGCAGACATATTTGCTGACAGCAATACGAGAATGATCTCAAGTATATCTATATATTTAAATAATAATATTATATAAGTTGTGATAATATATTTTAAGTCTGATTTATGGTGTGTGTATTGTTTATAAGGTATTGTTATTTTTGATTTGTTATTGTTTGTGCTACTTAGTATTGTATATTATAAAATGTTGTATGTAACTTAGAATAACATATAAGCGCTTTGGTGAACACTGTAAGCTTGTACTGTTTAATAAATAAATAAATAAATAAATTGATTGATGACAACTGTAGGGCTGACAACTACAGCTAATACGTTTAAGTTCCATGTATAACTTACGTTTATTAAGATTTGACAGAGTAATCCAATTTAACAACCTTTACGAACGTGTTTCTGTAATAAATCTCTCGAAACGTTTTATGAACTTTATGTACCAGCAGTAACATAAAACGCTTAACTATGCAGCTGCATTGCTGCGTGAACTGTCGGTCTTCTATAAAGACGAAGGAATCTTAAAAAAAAGAAAATGATAGCAAAGAAAGCCATTCCTTAGATGCTTTAAGATTCAATTCAAGTTCACTTCTTAAAACTTTTGTAAATAATAAAAACATTTTGTTATATTATATTAAGCCAATGCTTGATATAAGGCAATTTAAACTTATTTCCCAATTACATTGCATTCAATCATAACACTAACCCGCTGACCGTATTATCGTATGATAATTTAAAATCTCGTCTTAAAGCCGCTTGTTTTAATATTGTTCGTCATACCTATCCTGTGGTTGAACGGCATTCCTTTAAGTAAAGTATTTTTTGCGTAGGCGTCACCCCGCCGCCCCACACCCATCGTCTCTTGAATTATAACTATCTGGAATGGATAAATATGGTCTATACTTCACCTGAATAGGGCTATTACTAATAAAATATGCATGCGTTTAGCTTTAGGCTTTTTGTAGCTATTTATATGTTGTAATGATTTTCTTGTTTAGAAATTGTGAAATGGCTTATAGTATAGTGTAGTTAAGAAGCAAGAAAAAGGAATATCCATAGCATTGAAAAGGGCTTTCGAAATATATGTTCTGAAGGCAATATTAAGTCATAGGAAACCTATTTTGTTCTGATAGTAAAAGTCGTTCGTTAATTTTTCCAAACAATTCGACTGAAGTACAACAAGGCGAAGTGTCAATTCCGGCTCTACCAAGTCTCACTGACGATTACTAAACCAACAAGAAAGTAATAAACTATCAATCATGGTACTCAAAAAGCTCATAACTTCGTATAATGTTTACTTATTATTCAACATGCGACATAAGACGAGAAAATTTTATTTTTGGAGTGTCGTCCAAAATACTTCACGCAGTATAATTACTAGCTACCGGTTCTACACGAATGCCACTTATTCGATGGACCCTCGATATTCGGAGATACGTAATCTTTATTTACACTTCAGTTACTCAACTCTCTACTATAAAAACAACAGCTTAAATGTCTTATGTCTTTTTATGTAAAATGCATGAAAAATTCGTCGATAATGTATGTAGTTACCAAGCAGCATAACATTATAGTACGTGAATGGGTTGTGATAACAGATGCCTATATTTACTAGTTGTTTACTTTCGAATGGATTATTCATTCGACCTTCGAGACGCCATTGCTATTCGCATCCAACAATGTGCTTAATGAGAGTATAGGCAGTACAGGTAGCGTATTGATGTAGTGTGTCGTGTTAAGCAAGCTGACAACTTGGTCATTACTTGATCGCCGGCGCCAAACAACTTATACATTGAGATAAATTATGCGGATACGGCAATGTTTTGTTTACTATTACGTTGAGTAATAAATGACATAAAATAGTGGTTACTTCATGTGAGATACTGCTTTTTAGAGTTAGGAAACATAGAGGTACCTATGTTATCGCGAAATTAGGTCGACTTCAGGCACGATTAGAATATCTTAAACAGTAAAATAATTTACCTCCCTATACAAACTTTATAAATATGAGGTCAAGTTCACAATTTGTTTGTTAAAACTATATTATAATAAAATAAATATGCATATTTGTTAAGTATTTGTATTGACAGAAACCGTAGTGGAAAACTACCGGACTACGAGGCGAAGTAAACATATGTCACGACTGTCAATTATTACAGTAGTTCACCATCGAACAACCTCATTTTAATAGTGTTCAAATAAAACAATTTTTCAGCAATGAAATAAATTTTCCACGCTTTATACTATAGTAGCATACGATTGATATTTAAAATAGCTTAAAGAAATAGATCTTACGGAATGAAAGCGCTAATAATTTCTCCATACATCATTTCTCGTTAGTTTCTACCCGAGTCCTTTACCTTATGTTGCGTCTAAAGCCCCGATTTTTTTTATGGTATTAGATGCCAGGACCGACCTACCACAGCTTGCAAGTATTCGACTCTATCAGAATATCCGATGTTACAAAATACTTATTAAACTTAATATGGTATTTTATATGCTATCTCAACGCGGACGATTATATCAAAGTAAAGATATTTCTGGCTCATTTATATTCCGTAAGCAAGTTAATGATATTAACGTGTAACACTATTGGCTCCGAGCCAACGGTCGCTTGGTGTCTTTTAAAAACATTGACATTTGAGGTAAACGTTAACGATTTTAAACCAACGCAAGTTGTGTTTACTTTAATAAATATGTAGTGCAACATATAGAAAATGTAGCTGTTACGATATGTATGCGGTAGCTTTGCATGTTGATAGTTTATTAACGATCACAGATCTGCTTCAAATTGACTTTTGCTTCACCAAAATCGGCTCAGTGATTTAGCAGTTATTTTTCAGTGTATTTTTGAGTGCACTTAAAAACAATACAGATCTGTTATTTGAAATAAAAGAAAAAAATATTGTATGCTTTAATAGGTAATAAATTCCACAATACAACGAATCGAGCGCGTATTGCTCCACAATAAAGCCATGAATTACAACTATCGACCTACATTCAACACAGTTTGACAACAAACACTAAATAACATTCAACCTGAACGTTTAACCAAAACGTCATGTTTGCCTTCAACGTATAAATTACAAAGCGATACTTTAGAAACATCATCATTCATAAAATCATCAACAGTGGTTAAAAATGTCAAGGCTCGAGTACGCTCCAGTTTGAACGAATTTCACGCCCTTGTCACATCTAGTTAGCGCGTACTACATCAATGTTCTTAGGGCTTGTACACAAAACTGCGAATTGTCAAACTTACGAGCGAGAATTCGCGAAAACACTAGTTGACTATTAGTCAAATCCTCTCTTTATGAAATGTCAAAAATGCTGTATTGGATAAAAAAACTTGCATATTGTGAAGCTAGTGTTATTGTTGATATCAGATGAGTGATTAATATGTTGCTTCTGTAATAATTTAAAATTTTAAAACTATGAAGGAAAGAATTAACTTAAGCATTAGGGTGTAAATTACAGATATGTTTTAAAAATGTTCCTTAACTTATTAAGTTAACCTTTTGAGGGACATCTCTAATTCATGAGATTTTATCTATTTATCTACTAATCTACTAATATTATAAAGCTGAAGACTTTGTTTGTTTGTTTGTTTGTTTGTTTGAACGCGCTAATCTCGAGAACTACTGGTCCGATTTGAAAAATTCTTTCAGTGTTAGATACCCCATTTATCGAGGAAGGCTATAGGCTATATATCATCACGCTACTACCAATAGGAGCAGAGTACCAGTGAAAAATGTTACAAAAACGGGGAAAATTCTCTTATGTGACGCAAGCGAAGTTGCGCGGGTCAGCTAGTGGATTATAAGGAAGCAACCAAACTTTGAAAGAGACGTGTCACACGATACCTAAGTTTGCATCGCAGTTGGATTACGAATTTGAATCGCGGCGGTTCGCTTTGTGTATAAACCCTTATCCAGTCACAAACTGGTCTGCATCATTTACCATTACAATTTGTATAATCACAGCGCAACACCTTATATAGAAAAATAAATATGTATAGCAGGACATTCCTGTATATAATATGTGGTTTAATTGGCTGGTATAACGATAGATTTATGTTCCAAGTGTTAATTGTTCGTTGTTTGTGCTTATATGGCGCGAAAGTAGGAATTAAATTGAGACAAAGACTGATGATAAATTAAAATTGATGTATCTCTTTATATTGCTTTGTTGTAATACCCGTATGCGGCTTTTTCTCAGTAGGTTTCGTAATATTAAAAGCTAAAAAAACGGTGGATTAAGGGACTTTTAAACGTTTCAAATATTCGGAAAAGCCACCCAATAGTGAATGAAGAGTTTACTCACTCAAAAATCGGAAATATCGTTCACGAAATCTCCTGTTATATATTTGTGAGGTTGTAAATATGTAATACCTTTAGAGAGAAACGCTTCTCCGTGACACAAGTTGAACTCTTAAAAAAAAATCTTAACATTTTGTATCATTTTCTATCACCAGTATTCCTTCAATATTATTGTAAGACTATGAAGTCGTAAGGGATATTACCTTAGGAACGTAAATGCAATCATTTTTCATTAGAATATAACGATCAATTTAATTAAGTATACAATTTATCGAATCCAAAACCGGAGATGCAGCTGCACTATATGCATATCTTAATACTTAATGTGTAGCAGTAAATCATCTTCGTTAGTCATGCAAAAAGGCACGCTTATTTAAACTGTGCTTTAGAATTCGTGCACTTTCAAACACCTGCCTTCTACATTAAACATGTTGAAAACAGGACTAATGATGTGCACAAACTTTCGATCAGAGGTCTTCGATTTAAAGTAGAGAGTAGTACTAATTACTAATACATTACAATTTTTTTACCAACTTAGGATACATAAAACGATTCTAAAATAATTAATTACTTAAGATCATAGGATAAGAGGATCAAGACAGGTTAAGAGTATCAAAAGAAAATCTAACGGAACGACAATTTGATAATCTTTTATCCCCTATTTCAAACCTAGTCAAGCCTTGGTTTGATCTGCGATCTTCAACTACATTCCAAGATTTCTTTAAAATTACTTCAGGGGTTTAGTCTTGGAAGCTATATAGACAAACTGTTGCATATATAGATTTGATCAAGATCATAAAAGCTGCTTCAACTTTTGTTCCCACAGGTCACAAAGGTTTCTTTCATCACTAATTTTTCTTTCTTTGTTACAGGAAATTCAATGCGTGATGTCAAGAGACGACAACTGGTGTCGGAACGATCAGGAGAGTTTGAAGACCATAGCGCCGGTGGACCAGCCCGGAGACCTGGTCGTGCCGGCCTATGCTGAGAGAACTTTGTACATCAACTCCGATAACGTGCTCAAGATCAAATATACTGCAAGGACTAACGATAAGGTGAGAAGAATATAGGCACTGTTGCATTAAATTATGAATTTTGTATACCTGCTAGCCGCGATCCTTGCATTCAAGGTAAGTCTCGTCCTGATTTTGAAAAGAAGTGTTCCAGATTCACATGTCTCACTGTACCCAGCGTGTAAAAACATGTTTCACTTAGGGTAAAGTAGGCTTTCCGGAGATGAAGTGCTTTCCCATTTTTTCTTGTTAGTCACATATTAGTAGAGCTTTGTTTTATAGGCGTTATTTTATTAAATAACATAAGGTAGTTATAGTTAGTGTTAAACTCATAAAACATCGTGAAGATATTATTTTAAAATGACCGTTTAATTTCACAATAACAAGAAACCACCCATGGTTTGATAAAAACGTACTAATTTACTAAACTAAACGTCTGTACGTGGTCACACAGGCGGAACTAAATATAAATTTCGCAGCTGTTGCAGAATTATCCACTTGATAAGTCACAACCAATTAATTATACAATAACATTTTCTTTGTTGATACTATCAAGTAATTATGGTTGTTATTCTTAGATATTAACATATTTACAGAAATTGCATGTAATGGGTCGAAATCAATACGGTTGTTTGACGTTTAGGCGATGAATGAGATTGCTCAATGGATTGGACAGAGTAAAATAATACATCTCTTGGAACAAATTTCAAAAACTATGAGTCTCATAAATGTTTAGAAGAGCGAGTACCCCATTCTTAAGCAGAGATTTTTTTAAATTCACTTCATCGCTAATTTTCCGTAACAATATCACCTTAAAATAATAATCTTAAATGTTTCTAACTCAAAGAATTACAAAAGTCCCAACATTCTAACAGTAAGTAGACGTCACATCAAATTAGTGGCGTCCACTTAAACATGACATGTAAAATAATTACATACTTACATCATAGCAATTATAATGACGACCGCTACCGTCCATGATGACACTATAATTACTCACGAACGTAGAAATTGTTCACAAACTGGATTACACCGATTATCCCGTAATTATAAACTATATGACTTTCAACATGGGATTATAATGAAGGACTTACAGCAATTATTGAAATGAGCTGCGTACTATTTTTGTCTGTTTGAAGTACATAAAAAATCGTTTGCAAAGCAAATCAGGCCTTCGTCTCGGGTCAGAGCCCATTCGTCCCCTAAAATTCGTCCCCTAGTATAAAAGTTGTAGATTCGGCCCCTACATAGGTGCCCATTGGTCTCCTGGTAGGGGACCAATTAATATTTTATAAAATATATTATTTTTAAGGTACCCATTCGTCCCCTCTAATATATATACAATATAAGTTAAAGATTCGGCACCTATTCAGGTGCCTATTGGTCCCCTGAGATAAAATTAGCTATATTTTACATAAGAAACGGTTAACATAATACACTTGTGAACAGTTTATTAACGGAATTAATTTAAATCGTAAAATTAATGGTAGACATAAACCAAATATTTTGCAATGTTAAGACACTCTACATAAAGAAGCGAATTTATCAAAAAATAAAATGGATCAGGTGCGAAGGGGTGTCCAAACAAATAATCAGACTCCTGAATCGATTGAAAATGAAGCGAGAATAAATCGCATAATTAGCCAATTTTTTGAAAATCAGATTTCACTAGGCCACTGCATGGAAAAGCTATGCATATATTATTAATTTAAAATAAAAAACAAATATAAGATTCGTTTTGTACTAAAATAATGTTGATTTTTTTAATCTTCAATAATTATTGTGATTTTAGTCATTTTTTGTTATTGTAGTTATAGTTTGTTAGATTTAAGTTATTATGATTTTGCATGTAGTTGGTAAATATACAAAAGAAATATATGTTGATTTATCTAGTCTTCAATAATTACTGTGATTTTAGTTTTTTTTTGTACTGTTATAATTTTTTAGATTTAAGCTATTATGATTTTGCATGTATGTAGTTGGTAAATATACAAAAAAATAAGAAGTAATTATTTACTGTTGATATGTGTTCTATTTTTTTCTGCATATTTTATATTTAATGTTGATTTATAAGATGGTCAATCAAGACTGATTTTTGTAAAAGAGTTGTATTTTGTTAGTTTCTAGGACATTGTGATTTTGTATGTGTTAATCTTATTTGAAATAAACATGATATCTACTGAAATACTATATTTTTTATTATAGCCTTTTCTGCGCGACTGTACCAGGACTACCAAGCTGCAGTATACACATATACATGTACTTATATTAGAAGAATGAATAAAAATAAATATTCTTCAGGGGACGAATGGGCCCCTCAAAAGTTCCAGGGGACGAGTGGGCACAGGGTGCGAATCTTAGGGGACGAATGGGCTCTGACCCTTCGTCTCATCTAGCGTTCAACAAAAACATTATTAAGTAAAAGAGCAAAACCACGTTTTGAATGAAACTAACTTACAAGACCCGATAGTAATTTCATTTTGTAAATAAGAGCGAGCGATCTACATATTCTGTTTTCAACATCATTTTAAAACAATATTTTTATAGGCCAAATCTAACAGCAAATTCTATTGCAGGCAAAAATCGAGACAATCAACTCAACACAGCCTGGGAAAATAACCTTCAAGGATCAGCCTGCAAAATGTTCCGGGCACGATTGCGTCATGATCCTAACTGCTACGCCTAGAACAGACTTCTGCAGTTCCACCGGCAGTGATGAAGAGTACGTGTTTGTGAAGATCACTGTCGGTGGCTTGGACGAGTCGGTCATGGTGAAGTACCATGTGCCGTGCGCGTGCGGCTGCAGCAAGACTGTGGAGCAGAACTCCGAGTCTTGCAACCAACATGGAAATAAGACGTGTGGAGTTTGTGCCTGTAATGCTGGATGGTAAGTTCTTTTTATTTATATCTGTATAGTGGCAATCGAGAACAGAAATTGTATGTAGGTCAAATACACCCATGTGTTAAGCCATTATCTTCTGGTATTTTAGTAGTTTTTTCTTTTAGAGACTATTAACTCTGGACTGCTACTAAGGTAGTCAGGTCAATTCATCATAAAATCTTACCCGGGATCAAACCTAGAAACTCGTAATGCGAAGTCGTATACCGCTTCAGTGCTATAAGTACTCTTACATGTTGTCAATTATAGTTAGGCGTTTCCTCTTCTTCATATCAGTATCCTCATTATTGAAAGTCGTGTTCGTCTCTGGATAGAACACATCATCATTACATCACTAGCACTTCGATTTAAATGTCAAATGACGTTCAACTTTTTTCTCTCCTAGACTCACCTCTGTAATCTAATAGGCGTTTGCTTCCTTATTACCTTTGAAGTAGCTGCGTAATTTAAAATTAACCAGATTTTTCACTAAAAGAAACATTAAATTTACTACTGATAATTAATATTAATGTACATACATATGTTCAGTGATAAATAATTTCTAATAGACAATAATATAATAAAATGGGACGTAAATTGAGTTCAAATGACATCTGATATTGATATGAATGATTTAAGAAATGTATTCTTAATTTTGATACATCGTTTTCCTTGTCTGCGGAAGTCAGACGGAATCAGATAAGTGGCTCAATAGTACAATTACATTCACTCAATCTGGTTAAACTAGTTTCCGACAATGTACTACATATGTATTAAAGTTAGGAGAACATGTGTGTATGAAGTTATATAAATAAAAATTCGTGATTATAAAATTGTTGAGAAAAAGAAACGGCATTGAATTAACACTTGGCGAATTCAAGGAAAACTGCACACGCGAGAATTACCGAAATATGTGATCAAGCTGTTATTTAATCCATCGCTTTACTGTCATAGAGTAATGGAGATCGAGAGTAGTTTAAATGCTGTACTAACAACAGCAACACTTTACAAAGAAAAATAATGGATCTTCTAGTATACAGATACCCCAAACCAAAAGTTTATAAGCTGCTTCTGATGGGAAGCACAGCAATCATTATTAGTTTAGCACTGCCCTACCGCCTTTGAAGTATCAAAGAAAAGGATGACGCTAACATCGACAGTGGTCAAAGCGTCAGCGGGAAGGGAGCGGCATCCCTACTCCTGAAATAAAAATAAGATACTACCTACAGACCAAACGCACTCATGAACACTTAGAACTAAATGAGTTACCAGATTTGATAAGTTTTGAAAATTGTAACTGTAGCCCATATACCTAGTAAATAAGTAAAGGTATAGTAGACTAAATTTAAGTATAAGCAACACCTCAGTCTTAATCGCATTCAAAATTAAACTCTACTCTTCGGTAAAGGCTTCACAAATGTGCATACTTTTTGTATTCAAGTTCTGTTCTTTACTTTTAGGATCATAGGTATTATAAGTCTGATAAACTTAAACAAAAAATCTAGCTGGTAACGTCAGCTTTTTATACGTTATGGAGGTCATTGAACTTAAAGACAAAGTATTTCATCGGTAGTCCTCTTACTTCATTTTATATCTATCATCACGTTGTTGACACCCGTCTCTATTCTTCTGTTGTGAGAAGGATTTTAACATGGCATGTTTACTCTTTCACTTCCAAAGCCCTTCCAAAAATATTTTTCATTACTTTACACTAAATAAACATTTTTAAACCTGGCCATTTTTACATTTATCTCCCTTGAAGACACAACACAATTTCAGTCTGTCTAAGCAGGAATAATAACAACTTTCTGGAGTTCCCAGAATCACATACCATTCTTGCTTGAATTAGCAATGGAATTTTGCGAACGAACATATGCAATTACTCAGTATTTAACATTCAAAAACAAGTGACAGTCAATTCACAGATTGTTTACACATCAAATTCTATACATATAGGTAAACTAAGTTCAACGAATTGTCGACACAATGAATCATAACAACACGTGCAGTTTAAACCATAAAGAATCGTATTACAAACTAGTAAAGTTCATTTTCACTTGAAGTTAGTGGGTAAATATTTGGTCCAGTGCAACAAAAACATCTTTGTTCGAGCGATGTTCGGTTAATCGTGGACAAGGACTCCCTTTCTTATTAATAGCGCAGTAATTAAAATGCGCAATACTTTGGTGCAATATTTTGCAAGTAACTGTACACAATTCTATTTTGAAACGTAAGTTATGTAACTGATAAAGATACCTATCAATAAAGCAATAGTTAGTAACTAATCTAAAAAGGACAAAGAGATCTTCGGCCACTTCCTATAACTACAAAATATGAAGATGTATTAAAATTATACTTAAAGCAGGTTCAGCTTGAAGTATAACTATTCCGCCACCTAATTAACTTTAAATTAAGCTCAATAAACTTCATAAAGTCAACTGTATGTTATTATGATTTGAATTTGACTAAAACCTTAAATTTTGGCATACTAACCTTTGCACACAGAATGAACAAAATTACATAGTCGTCGCGAATATAGTACATACATAGTGACACATACCTACTTAATACGTAAACTTAGCATGCAATATAGTTAGAAGATTAAGGATCAGTTACGCTAGCTCAGTACTAAACTACTAATACAAGTAGGTATAACGGTGATTATTCCTCTATAACGTCGAACCAGGATGTCCGCTAGCGATGTACCGATCATCTATCGATCGCTATCTCTTATGTCAGAACCGTTTTACAATTCAAGTAGCTAGGTATTGCGCAGATGGACTAGCATCCTAGATATGTGATCGAAGGCTTTTGTTGTCTGTAATGACATAGATCAATGGTGTATAATTTTAATAAGCGTGAATGTTTTTTGAAACCATTACCGACAATCTTTTAGTTAGTTTATACGCAATGATGTAGTAAACTTAAGTTTTCTTGACGTTTCGGTGCTTCCGTTAAAGTTTAAAGATAATGTTTTTGTTCCCTACACAATAAAGAGTCATATTTTCTTTGATATTGATTACTGATTAATTTTGCGCCAAAAAAGTTTGGCAGTCTTTGGAGTCTAGCCAGATACCTATGTATTGATATTCATTAACAAACCTTAAACGCTTCAAATAGAAACTTTATTAGATTAAAATCAGTGATATCATCTTCTTTAATTACATTCTTATCTAATTAGTTCTACCGATGTAAAATCGAATTACAAACTTTGCCAAACATAATAATTTGATAAGAAGCGTCACTAAGCTTCAGTCTCTTAAAATCTAATAAGCAATGCACTGTTTATTTTTGCAATACATTGTAATAGTTCTCTAGCTCTCGAAACTCATCAAGTAAGTTTGATCATTAACCAAACACTTATCTACATATATTGCTCATTGCTATTGCTTAATTACTCATGATGAGCAAACAATTATTATCAACTAATAATATTGGCTCATCAAAGTACAAAATAAACATTTATTTACTTGTAAGTAAGTACTAAGAATTATGTTTTACGAAATAAATATTGTCTCGGTAGTCTAAACAAACATGATGTCGCATTGTTAAAGCAACTACAAACTCTTTATATCCTAAATTTAATCCAAATTCGTTCAGTACACGTTCATTATGTTACAAACATCCATCCTTACAAACACATTAGCAAGAATTTTACGATTGAAACGTATTATTTTTTTAACAGGACCGGTGCAGATTGCAGTAAACCTATCGGTGGCTTCACCAAGGGAGGCTCTGTTAAGGGTGGCGTCAAAGGTCAAACCGTGATTCGCCACGAGACATTCGAGACGGGAAGCACAAGACCTTACTACGCCAGTACCAGACCTAACATTCCCGTGTCCATCCCAGATGTAGCAGTCAATACCACAACCAACACTAAGGCACCAGTCTGCTCCAACCGAGGTGATATTCCCTCGTGCAGGAGCCCTATTAACGACGTGAGTATTGTAGAATATTATGTTAGTTTGCAATCATGCAGTGCTCTTCGGCTTAGACTAGAAACAGTAATTACTGTGCCTTAGATAAAGTTCAACCATTAAGCAACTCTACCACCAAAAAGACATTTGTATGCTATGTGCGCTTTTTTACTACAATCAAAATAGTTGTTGCAATCAGCAATTTTACAGTGTTAAAAATTACGACCATCATTTCTGTTGCTGCAAAACGCATGGAACAGTTACTGAAGAAGTAATCATTTAAAAATAACGCCAACTTTTACGTTTACGTTTTGTCTTCTGTGCCTCCTTTGCGTAGGTTCTAACAGTACTTCTTATCCACAGCTGAAATGCGCAGGCAACGGCTACTGCAACGAGTGTGACGAATGCATCTGCTACCAAGACAGGGAGGGATACCAATACTTCGACCCTAAAGAGTACTGCGCGGACCTTTGTATGATCGTCGAGAGCTACTGCGACTCTTGCTTGCTGAACAGTACTATGGGCATGTGCGACGAGTGCTCGATGGACAACAAAGTGATGTACCGACAGAAGTACAACGCTTCGCTGTTGGAGGAAAGAGATAGCGAGAACAGGAAGATGTGGGTGAAGTGCAATGAAACAATCAATGAGTGTCTTATCACGTATGTCGCGAAGATGGACGAGTCCGGGAACATTACGTTGATGGTGGTGGAGTCTTGTGAAGACGCCATCACTGATGCTGTTGTTGCGGGACCTAAAGGTAAGAAACTTTTTATATCTTCATTATTTACCAAAGATATCCTTTCAAGCACTGTACTTATATGGATGGACACTAATGGGTTTTAGGAGTTATCGATATCGTTTACTTTACCTGTTGAAAGTATAAAAAATGTACAGGGTTCACGGTGCCAATGTATCATAATTCAATCGTGAATCTTGCTGACAGCGCCAGTCGCCAGGCACTCCTTCCATCACAGAAATTAACTTTACACAAGCCAACGGTGTTGAAATAAGAAATATATTTACATTGTCCGTTAAAAAAATGACACGACCAGTACAATTAAATTAATTATAAACGACAGGTCTCGGAATTTCATGTCATTTGGTATCTTATTTGCGTCATTTCCGAACAATGCATGCATTATGAATGGAGTGAAAGAACACTTCAATTAACGTTAAAAAAATACACCTTATGTGTTAAAAAATATGGGTTATATTTGCATGAAATATTAATGTTTAAGTTTACACAGATGTGTTCAATAATTCCGTGGCTTTTGACATGTCAAAACAAATATAAGCGCGCTGACACCGCCTGTGGCGTATCATTTGCTTTCTAAGAACATAATTATGTTTACAACATTTGGTCTTGTTATAACAAGCATTATTATGCATACAATTATCTATCCTTGTCGTGTCTATGTTTATTTATTTTGGTAGACGGATAGACGGATAAGTATCCGGATTTCAATGTTGATATTTTTTTAAATAAACAAGGAGCAGTTTAAATAAAATATAATTAAATAAAATATAATAAAATAAAATAAAATAAAAGATAAAAATAATATAATAGTATTATTTTTATCTTTCTTCATTGTAGCATATTGGAGAAAGTATGCAAAGTCCCGGAGTAACATACAATATTTTTTTGATCGAAAATTTGTTGATTAAATACATTGGATAGTTTACAGATTCATTTAACAAAAGCCTTCAGTGTTTTTCCCTTAGCTCTGTAGTTTATTCATCTCTTGTAGTTTTTATAAAAATCAGTGTGTCGTATTAACAATAAATTCTCTCATAGATACAATTCTAATAAGCCTAACTATACATCAGATGTATCTTTTACCGTGTTCCGAGCGCGGTTTGACTCCATGCGGCTCCTAAGAATTTCCGGACTGAATAACCCAGTGACTAATATATTAACGAAGGAGGCATACATGTGTAGTTTTATTCCATATACGTATATATTGAAATACCGATACTTAATCGCGAGCCGTTAGTCAGTAAGTCCTTGATTCAGTAGGCTTTTGCTTTGTTCGATCGTTTAAATAAGAACGAGAGATGGGTCTTCATTAGCTATGGTTCTAAATATTGCTTTACGGTAAATACAATATTAAATTAATACAAGGAATTATTGATTTATCAATAATTTAGGAATAAACGCTTTTAGAATGAGGATAAATGCATTATGATTCTATAACTTGACAATACATGTACCGAGTCGCATTTTAGGTTCTGACTCTTGTACACATATTGCCATTACATTTATATTTAAGTACAGCAAACATACTTAAGGGAGAAGTACCTACCTATATACCTAAGTAACACAAAACCACATACTTACCAAGTCACATAAAAATATTGATATCAGCATAAAGTCTCATATATGTGAGTTACTAAAGGGTTCCAAACATTTCATCCAATCATGTATTTTAAAACATATTGTACTAGCAGATAAGCTTTGCTCTCCGCCTTATTCTACTTTACCTACGTGACAAAACGTATAGTATTATGTGTTTATGGTACAAGTCCCGCCCACCTATATACATTGTTCGTTTAGCGAGCCCACGAAAGTGCAATTATAGGGATTACCCAATGCAATAATTTCATTGGGGGTGTACCGAACCATAATTGTTATGGTTATGACTTTTGTATGTAGAGCTAAAACAAATTATATTGGAAAGTGAAGTTTAATAACTTTACCGTGGACGTAAAGGCATACTTTCTGTACTAAAATCATTTAAAATAAAGCCAATTTAAACGAGAATCTGCTGAATTGACTGTCTCTGTAGTCTGGGCAATCGAAATGGAAATCTGGTGCATACGACCAATATCAGTACATTATATGACTCGATTCTTGTATCGAGCATATAATTATGTTCTGTAACGTGCCCGATGTATGATTATAGTCCGTCCCCTAACACATGGGACTAACACCATAAATGGCAAATCATGGATATTTTTATTAACCTCTCCCTTCACCTTCGCGTTTACATGCCATAATGTACAACCAACACTCATTTTACCCATTATTTTGTCGCACAGTGCCAATAATCCTCGGAGTGCTCGGCATCCTAGCGGCGGTGGCTGCAGTGGCGGGCGTCCTGATCTGGAAGCACATGAACGCGCTCCCGCCCGTGCCCCTCAACGACCCCGGCTATCAGAACATCGACGCAGAAGACTGCATCGGAGAGAACCCGCTGTACAAACCACCCACGTCCAGCTTCAAAAACCCTACGTATGGAAAATGGTAGTTCTGGTAAGTGTCACTTTCATACCTTTTGATTAGAAATAAAACCTCTATGGGGTTTTGGAATAACACATCTTTTAATAGAGAAATAGGAACTATGTAGGTCCCAACCCGTCATTTCATCGCCAGTAACTTAATTCGAGAATTGGTAATGAACTCTAATTTAACGGATATTGTGTGAAAAATCTGTAAAAACTCCAAAAATAGTTCTCTAGTCAAGTTATCTGGTCGCTGTATATATAAAAACAATGTATTCTGTTAATTATCCAAAATGTTCTTCTATGTAGTACGTGCCTTTATGCAATTTTAGTTAAATGTATCGTCAAACGATCGAGGCAGTTCATTCTCAATCTTTATAAATATTGAAATATATGGCAATTTTAGCTCTAAAGAAGACGTAAGGTTTACGTAAAAGACAAGTTATTTACGTCACGCAGTAATATCACGTCATTAATGTGATAATTGACGTCATTAAATGTTATTAAGAACACAAGAAAAAACAAATCTCAATATTAAATATTTTAATTAATTAAAATGACTACCTACTTCTTATTTTCCTGAAATGTTGCCAATCTTTTGAACTAAAGTACATATGTAGGTTGGCAAGTGTGTGGCAATCCTGCAATAGTTCTGATTGTTTTCATTATTCCCTATCGGACAAATATGGATGTATTCATGTCATTCACATACATATAGATAATTAGCTACAATTTTAAGTTTTACATTGTATACGTACAATTTTAATTGTTTCAAGCACAATGTAGATTTTCGCCCCCGTATTCAGGGATTACCCAGTCACGTAGTTAGTAATACTAATGACGCAGGTCTTGATACAAGAAAACTAATTAGCAATAAGTCTGACCCTTGCTTACAGAAACAGGAAATCCCTTTTAAAAAACAAAATATGCATTTACTATTCTACTTTCATTCAATAATTACAATTAAATGAAAACAACAACATAATAAAAGGGAAAAAGGAAAACCTATTTCAACGAATTATCAATTACAATTACTATGAAATGTTCTAACCTACATTCAATTACTATACCACTGACAGGACAACTCATAACTGTATATGTTGGAAACAAAGCAATATTTTTAAAATGTATTTATTTTCAACTCCCGAACTATGAATTGCTCTTGTGTCGCGGGGACTTTTACAAACATACAACGCACACAAATTACAACCATACCCGAAACAAAAATTGGTGGATCGCACAAATTATTGCACCTGGTGGGAATCGAACCCAAGACGTCCCGACGCAGTGGTACGGCGTGTCAACCGCCTTAATCACTGCGCCGCCACCGAGGCCGTCGATTCCTAATAAACTTCGTTCTTTGTAATTACACTATCAGATAGCTCGGAGGTCCAATAACCGATATGAATCGCTTTAAGAAGCCTGTAATCACGGACACAGTACTGTTCACCCTCTGAACGTAGCCTTGATGTTAACTGCCAGTTACCGTTCACTTCACTTTATACCACGATGTATTATGTCGATACGATTTCTTATTAAATTGCAAAATATGAAAGGAATTGGTTCAAAATTGCGAATTGCGTTCGTAGTTTATAATAGTGTTTTAAGAAATATTTAAAATAATTGTTATTTTCGTGATTTTTTTTTAACTACTCACTCAAATATGACCTGTTATTCTTTTTGACAGAACATTCTCATCGAAAGATGATTGTGTACCTACATATAATGCATTTAAAGCCATTTAGGAGAGAGTCATGATGTTACCATCTCAGAAAAAGAAAAAACATTTAATAACATAAATCTGTATGCCTCTGAAAGCGCAAAGCACATTTAAAAAAGGCAGAAAGATATAATACAGGACACATCCTGGGCAAATGCGTTATTTCATGTTAAATATAATTGCCAAATAACGATTAATAAGAAGTAAATTTATGGACGAACTGTTTAAAATAAATCTAGGAAGACATACAAAACCATATGCATTGAACTTATAGCCGTGATTTCCTCTATTTTATTGCGATTGGGTAACGTTCATGTGTGGTGTTGCAACGAGAAATGACCGCGTATACCTCGTTAGGTGAATAACTAATAATGTTCGAATGATTAATCTTTCTTATTGTATGATTCGCAATTTATTGGCAATGCTGATTACGTATTATGTTACAAAATTACATAGTTTTGTTGTAAAGTCGTGAGCATCGAATACACAGATATTCTATAGATTATATCTGAGGTAATAATATACAGTGGTAGTTAAGTTTACCCAGAAAGTTAGACTAAAAATAACTCTTATACTCAACTGAGTTCCTGTCTTACGTAAGTACGTACTAGTGTCTTAAAAAGTACATGCATACATACATAGGTACAAGCGATTTATCACCTAGCAAAAAACACCACTTCGTGTGATGGATCCCTTCTTGCAATACCGAACAAAAATTACCAAAAAATTTAACATAAGTAACCTTTTAATGATCACTAACTTTAGAAACGTGATACGTTTAACATTTTAATTTATTAAATCTGTCAACATAACCATTTAATTTGACCACTTAACAGTAGCTGATATCTACAACTCTCATAGCCATTAACACTTTACAAAACCGTTGGAAAACCTCAACAAAATTATATTGATGTCGCATTAATGATTCAAGCTAGTAAAATCAAATTATTTTCTTAATGAGGGCCTATAAAAATGTACAGCTAGTCGCCTGCAGTTACGACTTTACGACAAGTTTTAGGTTAGAGTTTTACTACCCGACACGATGCCGAATAAAGTCGCGGTGCCACAGATACACGGTGATACGATAGTCAGACTTTAAGCAGTATTTGAAATCGGAAATTTAGTACCCAGTATAGGTGCCGCCAAACAACTTGAACAATTTCGCTACATCTTAGTGAACGATTTTTAAGTCAGTTTAGGTAGGTATAATAGTTTTGCGCAAAGGCGAGGTCGTTTCAGCTTCGACCACCCTACTGGTATAACAGCAAACCAAGTGTCCTCTGCACTGGGTCTACATTCTGTTTACTTTTTAGTACAGCAAATTATGTTCAAGTTGTTTGTTGACGTCTATACCACAGATTAACTAAGTTAGTTTATAATGTAAGTCTACAACTAGAAATAAACTTAGAGATTGCAGTAACAGAGTCATCATTCAAAACTTTAGGAGTCGTTTAGGTTACAAATAAAAAGCACATAACCTAACCATTCTAAGAGCTAACAAAAACCTTATAGTAGGTGTACTCTGAAGCAAACACAGCAAGTTTAGCTGAAAAGCAGTATTTTAGGGGCAACGATTAATCGTGATCGTGTCGTCACATGAAAATGCACTAACATAAAGAATTTTTACTTCGATTATCATCGTTAAATATCTCTTACCTGATTATTCGATATTATCTATGTAATTATAGAATTAATCTCCATTGAGGCAGCAATACATTGCATTTGCATTCTTTCAAACGAAAATTGCTGCAATATTTTATGTTACGACACTATACTATTGCTATCTCATGTATTTGTTAACGTGTGAAAGGGAGAGAGTATGAGTTCATAGAGTGCAATATTAATGATGACATTTTAACCCTAGCGTGTAGACATTAACACCCCTCGTTATATGAAAGCCTTTGTCCTACCTTTTTTGTTTTAGAACGTCAGTCTAGACGAGATTGTAAGCGACCTGCCCCAACAACGAAAACAGTGCTTTATTACCTTGAAACTTGAATGTTTTATTTGTATTCGGTCCGTAGTCTCGTGATAGTTTTATTTATTGACTCTACATGTAAAATTTCGGATAGAAAGTATATCTCTATGGAAATAAGCCGCCCCCTAACAGTGTCAATGGCGAAACATGGGTTTATTTCATACACCTCTATATTTTACACCTTCGGGTACAGGCGTGCTATTATGTGTGTAATTTGAATTGTAGATAGGTATATCAATTGATAATACTCAATGAAGCTACGAACATCTTAATAAAAACCCTTATTGGAAAAAAACTTGGCGAAACGTAAAATGTAAACATCCCTGTCCATTCCCTTGAGTACACAGGCTATACATTATAAATGCCATAAATCAATCATTTACTACATACCTCAATTTTAATTACTTTTCCGTATAAACGGTAGATATCACTAACAACATCTTTCATTGTGTTCCACGGAAGTCAGACAAGAACTGAGTTGATCAGTGAACATTTATGACTCTTTTGATTGACATAATTGCACTCACGTTGACATTACGACTGTCTGACCTAAATTGATATAAAAAAACACAATAAATTGATATTATAATGAATATAAAAGTGCATAATAAGTAGAGGCGAGTAACTTTGACCCAGAATGAAAAGTACTTTCGTTATGTGTTATTTATTTCGTAACCTTTGACATTTATACACAATTTATTATCAAAATAGATGCATTTTTTTGTTTTTCGTGTTTGCAGTGAACAAAGTAGTATATTAATGCATTAGTTCTTTTTACATTTTTAATGGTAAACTTAACTGTATGTAGCCAAAAATCAGGAAAATCCCATTGTCATCATTATTTTATGTATATCTTATACTAAATTTATCATACCACGCTTAACCCGATGCGACAAAAAAAACTCCTACATTATCTTACAAAAAACTCAAACTTACAGCTCTATTTTAGAAAAAAACATTCAAACATTATCAATCATTTCTGATTTACATTCTACAGTCATATAAAGTTGTTCCAATTCCTAGAAACAAGTAATGCAATCCTAACAATACAACGACTCAGTTATACAAACTAAGATAATGTTCTATCTATCGGCTATTGGCGAGGTATTGATACAAGGCACTGACATTAAAGCTTATCAGTCAGCGAGGCCGACTGCGCACTTAATAGATTTAGGTATAATGTGCACTAAATTAACTTTGTATTATATCATTGTACCAATTTTATCTTAATACACAGACGAGTAGATGAAATACTCCTTTTGTTTAACTCTGTATAAATGAGGAGACTACATGTCTACATATTAATATATTATATCAACAAACAAACATCTTTAGACCTGAAATAAATAAATCAAGAAACACAAAAAGTTTATTGCGTATGTAAAAGATGGACTGGAAGAAACTACTTATAATAAATATTTAGAAAAGTACACGTTTACTCGTACTGTACGTCTGTTCGTCACTGTTATTCGACATAATAATATCCTAGTAACGGAAGTTTTAATTAGAAGTTATTCATTCGCGAACAGCGTCAGTCGAATAATATACTTCATGAGTTCATCTTCAAAATTGAATACAATATGAACAATATATGATGTCATTTATAGGAAAACCGGTGTTCGTAAATCATCATTTCCTGCACTTGGCAAACCCATTTCTTGCTAAATGAGTATCATACAGGTTCAGGAAAAACACTATTTTCCTAAGATACAGTTAAAAATAACGCTTACCGTACCTAAAAGCCGCAAACCGCTAGAATAAAGCAATAATAGAAATAATAAGCAACACCGTTTGAATTAGACTAATTTAAAACGCAGTTATGTTTCAAGCATAATATTTCCTTGTAAATAGGACAGGAAGGTTTATACCTCTAATTACGCACAGAATTGAAAAGAAATATACTTATAAGTAACCCATTTATCAAGAGAACATCCAATAAATATGTATTTCAAAGATTATCTTGTACTTTTATCACAGCATGACACAAAAGTTATAATTCAAAGAGTTTTTATTTGGTTTATTAATGTGAAAGGCATAAGCGGTTAAGTGTGATATGACCTTCCGTGAGGTCAACGAACGCAGACAGTTTAAATCTTGACCCCCAGGCGCGTCGAGTTGGCACCCTGTGTACACAGACACACATACTATATATTATATAAATGTACTAGAAGCAAGTTGTATGCTACAACGACATGTAGTGAGTAAATGATGTAGAATTACACTTGCATATGTTTACAAAGCATGTGTCTTTGTAAGGGTAAGAACTTGTTTACACGATTGCAAAATAAACTTAACTTGATGTAGTTAATTCTTTATGTTTAATTTGTACAATAACAAATAGCTATTGCGATAAAATAAAGGGAAATCGTAGTTTAAAATACAACAAAAAACTCACTAAGATGTTTATACTATACTACTGAAGTCTCCTCTAGGAATGAGAAAGAAGAAGAATAGGGCTGTTCAAATATGATGAAGGAATTATGAATACCTTCAAGTTTATACATAGTACTCTAAGGTACAAAGGGTTTTCATTTCATTCAACAGTCGCTCTTCCCAATCATATCAAATGATAATGAATTATTAAAAAAACATATATGCAACGCTATATCTTATTGTATTTTGTTGTTTAGTTCATGAATGGGAATATATTACCATGTTATTGAATTGAATATGCATCAATAGTTAATTATTTGTGATTGCATTTACTATGATATAGTCAATGATGTATTATAACCACATTCCAATATTAAATAATAAAAGTAAAATTATACATTCCAATAATTATTGCCAATTATCCCTTCATAATAATTCAATAACACGAAGTGATTCGTAATAAAATTTTAGTTTCCGCAGGAAATAGATAAATAAGTTACAATTTGTTCAGAGGGAAACCCCCGTTTACTGTGCACTAGCATACACTCGACTTTACTATTATACTATACCTCTACTTTGTCGTAAAAAATGTATCTTACTCTTGCTAAATATGTTAAATTTCATCTGAATTACCCCAGTTTCATACTATGAAGGTTAACTTTATTGCAAGCCTGGCAAAACTGGACAGTAACAATTGTATGTATTTGCATATATGTACATATGTCTATTCAAATAATAATTTGCGGAAAACCTTGAATTACCTATGCACGTAGGTTCGAGGAATCATCCGATAATGCATTATTTCCTTAAGAAGAGTACAACTTTTCGTTTAAGTACCTACTTTTTATGAATAAATACTTATGAAAATGATCCGTTTCTACAAACATGAATAATTCTAACAATAATTCTATCGAACAAATATGATGTAGGGTATTTAATACTGCCTCTGATTCCTCATGATCATCTTAGTTTTGCATAATTTAAAAGGGTTTTCGATTTTAAACGATAATTTTAATTAAAACTTACGAGAGACACGTGAATCGGAATCATCGGAAGTTAGTTGAAAACCTATTAACCCGTACCGTAGATACGTCGGATAAACAGAGAAAGAAATGAAAAAAACAAACAGTTAAAAGTTACTTATTGTATTAATGTCCTGTATACATATAGCGTTGAGAAAACATAGATTGGAGTCACAGACTTAAATTGTATTTATAACAAGCAAACAAACAAACAAACAATCAAACAAACAAACTCTTCAGCTTTATAATATTAGTATAGATTTAGTTCTACAGATACGTCAATTGAAGAAGTCTAACAATATTATGCACGTCAATTGTAAAGGAATATAGACTCAGTTTCCTGTTTACTATAACACCGTTATAAGGTAATTTAACAGAATAGAAGCATAATAACTATAAATAATTAAGAATAAACCTAATGCAATAGGTAAATAATCCTACAAATATTATAAATGTAAAGTTTGTAAGGATGTATGTTTGTCACTATTTCATGTATTACTATACTACTAAATTGATTGTAACAAAATTTTCAGACGCATACTGCGGTAGATTACCTGATTTTTTATGCCGATGTTTTATACTATTTTTGACGTAGGTTTAATTATTAATTAGGTAATTACCTGTTGTTGACGACTTGCTATAAAACCGGGAAAAACATTCAATTGTCTTTGCGTCACAGGAGTTTGACGTAGCTTAATTAAACTCCGTAAATATTTATGCAGTAGATAATTACTGACGTAAAATAATTTGTTCAAAGTATATAAATAAATTACAACTAGATTATGCCTAAGCTTTTAAGTTTAATATTTTGATCTACTAAAGTAGGTACACTAGTTATTATAATTCTTAGCTCTTTTGCACAGCAGTCTTTTTTTTGTTTTATTTTTTTACGATTTAAACGTATACAATTATTTTTATTTTTTACGATTAATGTTACTTTTTGTGTAAATACCGTGCTTTGTAAATAAATTTCTGATTCTGTAGTTGTAAACTTATAACTCAGAGTTGTTCAACCCGTTGTTCACAACAGTTAGTGGAAGTAAAATTAGAACTCACGACTCGTGATGGCCAGTCGACGCCTTTACTCCTTCGCCCTGAGGACTATTGTCGCTTAAAATGTGATTTATTTCTCACAAACTGTTGTTAGCGACGTTTTGTTCTTTTTTCTTTTGTTTGTCCGTATGCTTTATTTGTTGCCAGTGGTAGTTGACAGACGAAATATGGCTGTACTTAGTTACACGTTTATTAGTTGACCACTGCGATTCCACTCATGTGTAATGAAAGTAAAACAAATAAGGATTTAAGACTTCGAAAAAAGTACAAAAAAAACATTAAGGAGAAAATGTAGTAAATACGGTTCTGTAGTGACCTCATAAAGCTTAGGTACAGACAGACAGAAATTTGAATTTATAATATTAATATAGATATAGGGTAATAATATATGTACGTGTAATATATAAACCGCTTCTTCCAAACAACCGAATGTTGATGAAACCCAAGAATAATTACTTTTTTATTTGAAGAAATTTTACGCAGGATTTCATTTCATTTTATGCGTTAACAGTCAACAAATCAGATAAGCGAGCCCTTAAACATGACAAAACTGTCAACACCTTTTTATTACAGTTTTTTGAAAAGATAAGACTCAACGAACTTGTTGCAGTTAAAAGGCCTTGATTAATGGGTTCAAGGGGTCAAATTCTTTACCTTTTCGTAGTAAAACTGTACTTTAATCCTTAAGAGGTCTGAACTTAGGAGCCCAAGGGCAACGACTCGCTCACAAGACTCTAGTTTGTAAAATGACCCGACAAAAAATAACTTCTTAGCTCAACCTCATTTCAAATCATTAATGAATGTTATCTCTGAGTGTGTTCTTGACAAATGATGTTCGTAAAAAATGAGCCACGTCAAAACAACTAACATGTTGTACTTTAGTGTTAAGAACACGTTAAAAAAGCTTGTAAAAAATGCTAACACAAGCTATTTTTTTACTTAGGTAAGTTCTCAAATTACTTATTATCATTATAATGAACGCAAAGTACTACTCTTTAAAAATTAATATGTAGTTCTTGTGCAGGAATCTGATTACCAATTCTACTATAGAACAGTAGAGAGGAAGAGTATTACCCAGAATGATGCCCTTACTAAGGGCATCTTCTGAGAATTAGCGTTATGAAGCTGAACACCATGTTTCACGCATATTTTATACGTCTAGTCTATACCGTGATTGGTACGACACAGATGAATACTATACCTTACATGTACCTGAGACATAATAACTGAAATAATTATAAAACAATTACTTAATTAAATACATAATACCGCGTGTATCGTAGCAACATATTACTTCAATCACTGTTTTATAATTATATTCCCATTTCTCCATTCAACTTTATTCGTACTTTCAAGAACTCAGTGACGTAATAGTAAAGAGTTTTCGTCACAAGTACTGTTGTGTTCTTATAACGTAAGTAAGAAGATCCTATAAATTCACCTCGTTGAATAAATTAGTGCGGTCGCTGCATATCCATGCTTGTAATTAAATCGCAGCTGTGAAGTGATTGCCGTACTTACTGAAGCTTTGTTTGAAAGTATCAAACTTAAGTACCTAATTAACATCCTTAAACTCATATAAATTGTATAATAAGTATAACTTATAATCGCTATAATCCTAGACCAGCTTGGGTCCTTATTCTAATAATCAATAAAAATTAATAAAAAAAAATAGTAAAGATACTCATTTTGAAAATGAAACATGGAACTCTACAATTACCAGATTCCAACCAGCGAGACGATGTTTATTCGCACACGACATTTATGCAAAGTGGGGGAGCACCGTTTCCTACGCTAATAAATTATTGTTTTATCTGTGCCACAAATAAATCACTACTTTCGCATCGTTTAGATACAGTCAACATTAATTTCTTTAGCACGACCGCCGGCTATGTGATGAGAAACTATTGTACATACTTATGACGTCTCATATCAAAACGTCGTCGTCGTCGTCGAATATCAAAACACGTTTGAACTTCCTAGGTGAAATAAAAGTTCAATACAGAATTTAACTACCTGTAAAAGATCCATAGTCACGATACGTGAAAGTGATAGGTACAGTTTCACGACTTGGGCGGTTGATACCATGCAAATCACAGTAAACATCGAAAAAACTAAAGTTAATAAGAAATCACGTTCATGTTCCAAATAAACTACTACCTAACATAGTAGTAGGTATCGGAAAAGCCAACAAAAAGTCTTAATTTTTCATTTAATCATTCAAGCCAAATATTTACAGTTATAAATGTCGTAACAATTATTAGGTAAACCACTAGCTTGGGGGTAAAGTTTTATGAGAAGAAAGTAGTAAAGAAACACGGTCTTAAATGTACTGAGCCCTAAATTAAGCCGTAAAAGTGGCTTAAGAACGTTGACAACAAATAATGGCATGCTGGGAATCCCAAACAATGTTCACACTTTCCACTTTATCAAATTATCAGGATAGTGACCGACGGCCCGAGAGAACGAGGTGCCGAGGTCACACAACCCGACTGAACCGAGTTATAAGTGGGCTTAGAGTACGTCATACGTTCGTCATTCATACTCTACACCGTTAATAGATACTTCCGTATCTAATTATCTAGACTGGTATCAAATATGAACAAAACTGCAAAGCGTAGGCATGCGACATATTTTCGCAAATGAGGAAATGATAGTAGTAGTATTTTCTTAGCAAAATTTTAAACGTTTAAATTGTAAACTTCATTTTCTTGTCACTTTTGTCTTCGACTATGTATTTTGGTTGGAACATAGCTAAAAATATTTAGCAAATGTATGTAAAATAATTTTTATTAAATAACGTTTAAATGCACGAAAAATACACGATTGAATTATTTATTTCTTTACTTTATAAAGTTATTCCTGTATAGGACATTCTATGAATGAATTCGATAGTAAACAGAACCATTATCCTACATATAATTTAAACAAACACCAGCTAATCTGTTCTAAGGTCTATAATGTTATATTTCGGTATCAACGCCTTGACACGGTTGTACGTGCTAGTTTACAAGTAGCCACAATTACTACGTAATAGACCCACTTACTTCAGACACTAAGTACTAACTAAATAAAATACGACCTAGTAGAATAAAAAAGTAGCACGGAGAAAAACCGTTAGTGCTTGTTAAATATTTCACAGACGCGAATTTTATTTTGTAAATACGAGTTCACGCCTCTTATTAAAAACTTAAAAATTATTAGATTTACAGAAAGTATTAATTATGTAACGCGACTTCGTCCGCGTGAGAACATGTCCCGCGGTAAGTCTTCTATGTGTTAATCTAAATAGGCTATAAACTACATATGTATGTATGAAGTTTCATAAAAATAGTCCATAAGATTTTTCGTAGAAGGATAACAAACATACATTCGTTCATTTTCTCAAAATTTCGCATTTATAATATTTTTAGGATTCTTACAATACACGTTACTGTATCATTATGTTACTTAACGTAAAAAGTCTGTAAATGTATACTAAGTTCATATTGATTTCTAATAATATTAAAGATCATCCGGATCCCGAAGGTATCTAATTAATCCTATTTATACATCCTTTTGCACTCATTCTGGTCCCAAGGCAACAGGATATCATCGTTTATCGACCATCCCGTAATAAACTGCTTCTAAGAATTTAACATTAAAGGATTATTGAGAAAAGTCAATCAATTTTGAGAAGGGACCTTTATCTTTCACATTATCTTAATGTTTTACTTTTTCTAACAAGTTTTTACAAAATCACTCTGCTAAGTTACTTGCATAGATACAAAATATCAACATATATTACAAAAAATAGGAGTAGACAGAGACCAGAGAAGGCTACTTTGGTGTGATTCTTACAATCTTCCTTTGCTATACATGACCGCTGCTGTTGACCTATTTTGCGAGTCATCATCGATATGATCTGTGTATGAAAAATTGTGTTTATGAAAGTTTCATATAAAACTGACTAATTAATCACTGTAAAGATACATTATGTCGTGTTAATTCCCTTAAAGGTTGAGCCATTTTCGTAAACGTCCATTCCTAAATAGCGTAAAACTAGCATGAAATTTAACAGCTCGTTGTCTCACAAGAACGAGCTTTCAAGCAGTTAAACAACCATTAAAATGGTTCAAAGTTCTCTAGATTACAGTCACAGACTTCACTGACAGCCGCATTTACAATAATGGCTAGAAAAACATGGCGAATTTAAGATAACGGTACATAAAAATGACTCATATAACCTTCACTTTGACTTCAGAATCTTAGATATCGCATTAGTCATCTTTCGCGGAAAATCTCTTAGAACCTGATTGCTAAACATTCATTCATACGGTACGATTTATTTAAATGATACACAATCGGCTTACGTTCATTCATAATTCACATTTGCATCATAACTTGTTATGAATTGAAAATGCAATACACACATTAGAAAAGTTTATTCCATAATCTATTCATTAAATATGTATTTCATAATTAATGAAATATAACGACAAACGGTTAAATACATTATAAATCACGTTAATTACAATTAAACATAATTAGAATTTCAACAGGATAATTGTGTAGTTTGTTCTAAAATTACTACGAACATGAGATTTGAGAAAAATCATTACGCTTACATTTTCCAAATTTAGATCTTAAAACGGCCTTGAACTATGCATTACTTAACTGGCAACGTTGTTCAGTAGAATGAAGGAGATTGATATATTAGGAGATAATAGATTAGGAGGTAAAACCTGTTAATTTACATGGTCTATGTCATATTATTTCAAATCAATTCTACGTATAATTTAACCGCTATTTCCCTAATTATGAAGTCTGTTCATAAATACGTCAACGTGATCAGTTTATTACGTATAATACTAAAATCAGGCCACTACCGATTAATTGAAATACGTAAATTATATTGCACGCGCAGGTTGTTGACAAGACAACTGGGAGCTGGGTTTTTACAAGGACATAAAAGTTTACATTGAAATTTTCCTGGATGTATCGAGGACTAACACGTTTACTTGATCTTTAAATAGACGAGAGTAATAATAATTAATATACTATATAATTTGTATACAGCTCTGTACTTATAAAAGCTTTGCTTATTGTAGCTTAGCGCGTAGGGAACAGTTTTCTTTTTTCGTTTATAAGGTTCGCAAGAAGCGCTTTAGTTAAAGACAGCCGCTTTATTGCAAATACATGTAGGCTTTTGTTTTTTCCAATCATACGACTCTTTTTACTTTCTGATATCTGAACATAGAACAATAACAAATAAAATAAGGAAACAGATTCTATTACTAGTTACACCGACACCTGTTGAAATCCACGTTGTTTACTAAAACCACAAACCAGTTGCTCCCGGAAATTTAATTTGCCGTAAAACGTTCGTCGTGAGAGGCTGCCTCAAGATATTAATTTATCTCGTGTATTGCACAAGTATCACTTAGTTCCACCCACGTAAGACAGATAATGTTTACAAACTATTTATTATACCGCTACTAGTTAGATATGAAAACGAAAGGAGTTACTGCTATTGCAGATTTTATGTTCATAGTATCACATTTGTAGTTATTTGCTATTACGTAAGTTAGAACGTCATAGAAAGGGTGGGTAGGTTGTACACCCACGCTTTAGTCACTTAGAAGTCATGTAACCGTTATCGTCTCTAAAACAAGTAAATGAAGTGAACTACAGGCAATTTCCCAATATATAATCTTACGTAAATGAGGCAAGGGAAGTTTGTAAAGATCGTAACAAATGGCGTTCTTTGGTGTCTGCCTACTTGGAAAAAAGGCGTGATTGTAGGTATGTACCTTATGTATGTAGACAATCTCACCGCAACGAATCAAATATACAATCTCACGGTAGTCATGCTGTACAAGACATTTTGTTATATAATTTGGTAAAAGATGACATGATCACGTGCCAGTTTTCAGGTTAAACCTTGGATAATCACGACTTCGAGTCACCAAGTTCAATTTCCTCATATTGTGAAACATAAAATATGTCTTTGTCATTCAGGACATCCAACCTTTAAATCGAATTCCATATATTCAACTTATATCAGATTTCTCCAAATAATGAAGCATTTTCAGATACACAAAGTAAGTGCAAATGTATGAATTTTTCATAACTGTTTTAATTCTGAATTCTATACTAACGGATAAAAATTTAAAGCTGAGCAAATTGGTTGTAGAGGTATATTTTTTGCTATCTGGGAGGTAAAGTTTAAACCGTCGCTCATAATCCAGTCACGTTTCAGTATTAATACTCAAACAATAACTTCTGATAGTTACACTTGTAACCTATTTGACGGCAAATAATAAAATTAACAAAAACCACAAACCATTGTCTTGTTCACCATTAATAACAATGATCTAATAAGTTTCGTAAAAGGATTCGAACAAATACCGAACCTGTGGACCGCCATTGTTTTATGAATAAATAATCAAGTTAATAACTCCTTTATTAGTTATTTATTGTTTGTTATAAGATATATTATATTCAAGGAATTTATTATAAATTAATAATAACCATCAATACATGTGTACGTATTAATTTATACATATAATTTCAGATATACATACATAATAAAATACCTACAGACAGAGCATTGTAGATGTAGGTACCTATATTGTGTTTACTAGAAATTCTATACTAAGTCATTTTCAGATCCTCAAAGCCTACTTGAGTAGATGATTTTTTTCTACAGTGCAATAAATTTTAAACTCAATGCTGTCGCAGAAATATTTTACTCACAAACAAAGCTTACCTCTTTCTAATTTTTGTATTTATAAACAGTCTGTAGCAAACTATAGGTATTAGGTAGACACTTTATTTAAATTTTATAAAGTAATTGAAGTCAGTATTCGAAAATTAATTCCAAATACTCTAGTTTAGTTGATGTAAAGAAGCTTATATGCCCCACCTTCAGTGATTCATCAATCACATTGCACACTGCACGTATTCCGATGCGATTCGAAAGCTATTTGATTGTACGTGACTTACACATTCAATGTCAATAGCCACTGTATTTGCAGACTATATGTACTATGTACACAATGTCTTCTGTATATATCAATAAACGATAACAGGGAAAGAAACAGTGATAATTTTTATTTTCTACAATTGAGTAATGCAATTCTGAAAAGGAACTATCATATCTATTTGTAAAGTGATGTGTGCCCTTTCAAAATTGCACATAATGTCGTGTAATTTTCCTCTTACTATTTCACATAGTATATGTATACTTAGTTTATGAAGTGGAAGAACGAATATTCGATCCATTATAAAGATGCAAAATCCTTTATGCTATTTATTCTTGGATGTTTGTTGAACTCATATTGCAAGTGCTCCATTTATGTTACAACTACGCATTTTCCTGCTCGTAAACAAAATGATGAGTCGCTAAGAATATCCCATAATAAAATCCTTTACCTCCCCGTTAAGTGTGGGTTACACCTTTCATTTTGTAGCAATAGTCCTGGTTTTGTCTAACGTCATAGAAACGTTGTCCTGTGTTATAATAAGGTATCACGTAATTTTACCGAGAGTAACAAGCAGGTAAATAGGATACAAAATGCAAAAATAAATATAGGTATTAGAGGTACAAAAACACGCTTTATATGTAGAGAATAATCTATAGTGGGATTAATTAATTGTAACTAACTCTGCGTTATTATTATACAGAATCCAACAATATATGTACCTACAAACTTAAACTTTAGCTACAAACGGTATCCTCTTAAGTTGTATTCGACGCCAGTCAAGAGTCTGAGCTGTCTCAAACTCTTCAAACAATTGTCATGCAAAAAGCAGCAAGAATCATTTACATAGAGTCTGTAGGTGTAGTTGTGTGATGTACGCGGTACGCCTGCGCGTGCGCTGTCTTGACGAACGGCCGCACTGTGTGCTAATCTCCCCGCTGATCAGTCCTCGTTACTATCAATTGATCAGAAATAAGTTCATTGCCATTTGACACAAAAATCATCTAAACGAATATTGAAAGGCTGAAATTAACTGTACACCTAATTGCGATACGACCTTATTCTATTGCTTAACAGTTTTTAAGCTTGGTAAATAATAAAATGGATCTGTGTAAAGAAGTAGTACCGAAGTAGACCCTACAATGCATTGACTCGGTACGGAAATATAATGTAGACAACATCTTGACACAATGATCGCTTAATAAATCTAATTGAATGTAAACGACAAGTTTGTCTCACACAAACAACGAATACTTGTAGGTATAAAACAGGTTAGCTGCAAAATCATATAACTTAAGATTATGAATGGGCGCGCATATACACTTGTGGTGCAGACTGGCTTAGTCCACTACTCGGCGGGCAGCGTTAAACTGATCATCAGACCGATATAGAACGGCTGACGAAATCAAGACGTTCCCCGTTTTAAGCCGACTTAAGGGAGAGTTCTCAGAATACGAACGTACGACAACATGTTGCGATTATTTCATCCATTTACACCATAATTCAGCTTTAACATTGACATTTAACTGTGTGTTAAAATAGCACAAAGACTTGCTAGAATTTGCCTTCTACATTGTTCAAAATATCAGATTCGAAAGTACATCGAATAACCTCTCCGACACTGCAAAAAAATAAGTCGTAGGCACACTTTCATAATGACTATGTTTGAAAGCTGACCGTGCGACCGGTATCTCCAGTGGTCGCGATCAAACCCATACCTTTAGAATGAATGCCGGTCATTTTATGCGTCCAGTGGCCACTTGATACACGTTCCTGCGATAAGGGGTCAAGACCCGAGAGCAGGATGCCTCGTCTAATAAGGGACATGTTTGTACGCCCAACTATATGACCACTGTCACGAATCTATTGCTGACAAAGTAATACGCTTGATTGCGCTCCTTTTACGAACATAATCATTTTTATATTAACCAAATGCCCATTCTACCAGTTTTATTATTATGTCCCTGTTCTTAATAAACGGCCGTTAATTCTGAACTAGATTAGCTTATGGTAAACATTGGTTGATTGGTCGTATTCTAACCTTATAAAGATTGAAAACGCGTGTTGGGAACTCGATAAAATCGCCACAGTGTTGTTGATTATGCGTCTTGCATAATTCTCCAGTTATAAAAATGGTTTCCTATACCCTTTAATGCTTAAATAATACTAGTAAGGTATCGATCTGCGGCATTATGTATGCAGCTAAGCAAGTGTATTATTCATTGGTGTGGTATTAGCATTTATTATAACCATATACAAAACACGATTTGTCATAGTTATTGTTTTTAATAAGCTTGCATAATCCTTGACTATAGATTTCTTGCAGTAAACATAGCTCATAGCTGTTTGTTGTCAGATAATACGCAGGTATTAAAGTCGTTGTTATTGTCTAATAGCAGCTAACTGTATTCAATTTTCTTGAGCTTGAGAAAATCCGCGGTTGTTTCACCTCTACAATGACAAAGGAAACGGCAAACGGCGGTATTACTGTAAACAAAAAATGAATCCCACGTTATTCACGTGTCAATACACAAATTTACTTTACACATTTACTTTACACAAGTTATGTTTGCAGGAGCACTCACGGATATTTGAATTTACTTTGACTCTACCATTCGACATTCACAACTACCTACTTGCCAACTTGAAACAATAATTAGAGTTAGCTTGGACGTCGGTGTAGGGATACCCGAGTGTAAATATTGTTATGTTAATGACCAACGTAAGCTTGCACTTCATTGAGGTCATTCCGTAAACATTCGTATATTTGTTTTGATAACGTTACCGCAGAATTGCACTTACGCAAACGGTTTCCGTTACTTATACTCGTACACATCCTTAAACATTTATCAGTCTCTATTCCCCATAACTCTATAGATTCGTCATAAAGGCACATTACTACAAATAATGGTGCATTATTAGTGGCTAACAAACAAGATTGAGTCACTCCGCGCGTCACATAACCTCTGAGTCACAGAGGCACGCGCTCCTCTCACTATATAAAAATAATGGTTTTTTTTCCCCCTAGGTGTTACCTGTTGGCTGATTCATCGAAAGAAAAATATCAGGGTGAAGCGGACCTGGGGCCTGTGACAACGTCTCTACACAGCTTTGTGAAACTTAATGCTCGAGCATAACGCTCAATGCCAGCAAACGGCTAAATGAGGCTGCACTGATTACATTAAACAATAACGTGTAATCGCTTCGGTCCCGTTCCGGTCCAATATTCCATTCCAACACTGCCTGTGATCAACACCAACGTGATGAAGAAATTGCATTCGTCCGGTGTTCGTGTCGCAAATGTAACTAGAATACATTTTATACAGTAGTTGTAAGTATTAGTGTCGGTTCACACATCGCTCCGGCGCGAGAACGCGTCCTGACAGGAGTGGGATTAAAATATCGTTGCATACGTTTTGCATATGATCTGCCGCCTCGCCCATTAGTGGCTATCGCACGGGATATTCTCTCTTCACTGTCAGACAGTGTGCGCGCTTATATCCGACGTCAGAGTGTAGAAAACAACCATGCATGATCGTCAATGCTTGTTATTTGAGAATGATACGGTGTTGTTTTCTACACATGACGACACTCTCCCAGCCCTTGAAAGGCCGTGTGATCGTACGTGTTATCTGTGAATCGACATTTAGTGGGTTATGTAATTAATACCTCTGTGATATGTAAGATGATTAAATAAGATGGTCTGATGAGTCACCGCGAGTGCTGGGTGATTTGTAATCTAACAGTAAACACAGGCCGTATTGAACGATTCTGTTGACGCATAATAAAACAACGTATTCACGATACAAGTTCATTCTTTTAGTATGTTACACATGTGTGCAAGGTTAATTTAAATTACTACACAACTAAGGTGACTCACAGCCGATTATGATATGTAAAAGTTAGGCCATAACGTGATGATTCTTTGTACTGCATAATTAGTGATCTGTAGCTGACTCTACATTGTCGTTAACTTGTATGGATATGTGTTTAATAGATTTACGTTAAGTATTCTATTCTTGTGTGGTCTTGACTGAGTGAGATGTATTATTTACGACGAGTCGCAGACAGACTTGTTCGATGTAAGACATTAGCGATGACCTAATGAATGATTTGTTAAGGAGAAAGCCGCTCGAAAGTAGGATAGTATAATGATTTTTAACGTAGGTGTGTTACAATACCTACAATAGTAGTGGGCAGATTTATTCTGCTTTCCGACCACTACTGAGTCTACTGACTCAAATGAGTAACGGGTTTTAACCCGAATTCAGATAAAGGTCGTTGCCAACTAGCTGCATTACTGTCGTCACATTTACTTAGAAACCACATTATTACTTAGAAATATGACCATATGTTCACAATTTTCCAACGACCTTAATATTTATTATTGGTAAAATAATTATGTTTTTGTTGTTATGAAGTTCCTACTAAGAGATTTAAATAATAAAAAAATATATTTTCGTTTTAAATTATTATAAAATAGCAATTATTATTTCGGCACAATTCAACCAAAGTTTAAAAAAACAGTATTTTGTTTATCTCAATATTGGTAAAATAAAAAAGAATATTATATGCTTCTCATCATAAATTATTAAGTAGATACAATTGCCATTATTTGAACAACAATATATGGAACTTTTGATTCTATCTAGTAAGTAAATAACAACAGGAAACAAATATGCTTTTACATTTGTCTGGCGAACATTGTATACAAACAGTTGCTGTATTATCTAATGTAGACTATGTGTAACGCTATCAAGTGCATTGTACTTCCGTTAGATTATATTTATGTACAAAGCGTAGTTCAATGTCTAAGTAAATAATAATGTAACACGTAGAGATAAAATCTGTAAATAAAGACTAATCTCCGTTCTTACGTAGATATAGTAGCTTGTAGAACTAAATTATTAACATCACATATTAGTAGATATTTTTATGTATTATGTATGTCTCATAATTTTACGTTGTTAGTTAATCAACGCAGAATCTCGCTATGAATGTAACTTACCATGATTTTTAATTATATATTAGCGCATTTTGTATTTTTGTACATTTGTTAAGCTAGTCAGTAAAATATTAAAACTATTTTTTGTTTTATTCAAAATAATCCTTATAGAAAATTAAATGCATTTATTGATTTTATTCAATGCTATATCCGAGACTAAGTTGAGTGATATTTATGAACATTTAAATTTAAAAATACATTACCGCTAGTCGTGGCCTAGGCCGGAAAGAGAATTTACTGGGAATACCAGCATCTCCATTTAAATCGATTTTTAATTCAGATTGTAGGATGCAACTGCTTTCTATCGAACAATAGCCACGAGTTATATTGTCTTAGTTCAATTATTCCTTTTTATCGAAAGAAGTTATTTTTTGCCATCATCGGAGTTGTTTTAAGTCCAGTTTAAGTTATCAATAACATTTTAGGATTAATTCATGCCAAAATTTCTTCTCTGTTCGTGATCATTTACGGACTTTAAGGCAGTTTAGTGATTTTAATCATTAAAAAAACCTCTACTTATGGAGATGGGTTGGAGGCAGGGGTGTATTTACCCTAGGGCTAGAAGGGCTATAGCCCGGGGCGGCAGGCCGCGAGGGGCGGCCCAGGGGCGGCCTAAGGGCGGCCGTCAGGCCGCCTCGACGGCTTTGGTTTGGACATTTGGAAAAGTAAAAAAAAAATAAGACGTTAGGCTAGAACGCGCCTGAGCCACCTTTTCCAAGTATGCTAGCCGCCCCTTATTCTCTCCTGAACTCTTATGTCTGACGCCGAAGAAAATATTTTAGTATATGGCTTACGTCGCCCTGCGCAAGTTAATTACTAGAAGTTCTAACCTGTACTCGTCTATCTAGAAAAATAATAAAGTTATACAGCGGTGGAACAGAACAGAATTCATTCTGTGACGGTTCGAAGCTTCTGAAGTGAAATCAGTTCTTGGAACTAATAACTATATCTTGGGTCTCGGTATGTTTAAATGTTGATCGGCTCGCGTTCGGTTAGGCGCGTTGTTTTTTCCCCTCGTGGGTCTGCATCTTGTCGTGGTGAGGGGGCTTAGTAACATTTAAAGGTTGGGGAAACAGCGATCGCGAGGAATAAAATAATTAATGTGCATGTCCCTCTGCTTGGAGAGGACACAGGTGCGGGACAGGTGAGCCGTCAGAGGAAGGACGGGCTCGGTGGGCACTCACACTGCCCCGAGCTGACGAGGAGCCAGGCCGCTGCCACCCTCGTCAACCGTCGAATATCGTAAACCCGCCCATCCTTGACCGAGGACCTTGCCTTAACCAGCTGGACCGCGAGGAGACCACTTCTTTGAAAATCCTGAGTAAGCCCAGCAGTCAGAGTTCATTTACTTTGCGAGGGGCTGGAGGGAATAACAGACGCAAGCGGCCATTGGGGCACCTCCCGCCCTCCAGTAGTATAAAGGTCACCGGACTATGGGGCCTCTACTTTGGTGGAACGATACTTGCCATCACACTCGCGGGAACTGTTTGGATAATACAAATTTGAAAACGATCCCAATTGATGTAAGTGGGAGAGGCGAGAAGCTCAAACCCGAGAAGATCGGGGGCAAGAAGCCCAGCCGTATTGACTGCATAGCATAGTTGCGGAGGGTCGGAGCACGCCTGGTTTTGCGCGACCCTCGTCGCTGAGGACGAGGTCGCTCGGGAGTCTAGTGTCGATTCCGACACTGGCTCCGACATGAGCGAGGTTTCGGATGCAACTCATCTATCCGAGAGCGGCCGCCTTTGGCGGAAGAGACGACCGCGCCTTGAGTCCGAGGAGTCGGATGGGGCGGGTAGAAAAAGAAAGCGCCGAGGAAGCGAGTGTCAGACAATGACTCCAAGGACAAATCCGCCATCCAGCTGGCGGACACCATCCTCACCAACTACCAGGCAGTGGTGGCCGACAAATCCGGTCACCTCAAGGGGTCCTTTATAAAGTCCCTCAAAGATGCTGCCAGGAACATCAAACTGGCAGTGTCGGAGTCGAGCAGGCAGTATGCCACGAAGGAGAATCTGGCAAGTCAGGCCCAGGTCGATCACATACAGCGAGAAATCGCTCGCTCGGAGCCTCGCATCCGTCTGCCCCTAGTGGTGGAGAAGAAGGGCAACCAGGGACAGCCACCGCCACCACACCGCAGCTCACAGGTCCCCGGACCAAGGAGAAGCAGGGTAAACAGCCGCAGCCCTCTTACCTCTTACGGTGGCTTCCAAACCGCCGTTCACTTACCCGACGAATGCCAATGAGTAGCAGTTCGTCGGGAAAAACAACAAGGCAGCCAAGGCGCCCAATGCTACAGAAGCCGACAAAAAGGGCAAGAAAAAGAAGGCGCCCAAACTTCGGGCTCCGAAATCGGCTGCAGTGATCATCACGCTGCAGCTAGAGGCGGCAAAAAGCGGTGCGACCTACAGAGACGTGATTGGGGACGCGAAGGCCAAAATAAACCTGGCCAACAATGGAATAGTCCGCTTCTTGGTTGCGACTCCTGGAGCTCGAATGTTTGAGCACCCAGGGGTAGCAAGGGCCGGAAAAGCGGACGCCCTGGCCTCTAAATTGAGGGAATTCATCAGCGAGGACACCGTCCGAGTGTCCAAGCCCACAAAGACCGCGGAACTGAGCATTACAGGTTTGGACGACTCTGCCTCCCCAGAGGAGGTGAAAGTCGAATAAAGCCGATTTAAAAAAAAAAAAAAAATTGATATTGACAATGTAAAAAACGAATTTGTTAAAAATTAAAAAAAAGTTTAGTTTTTTTCATTCCCTGATGGGGCAGAAAGGTAGCGAAGCCCGGGGCGCGCCATCTTAAAATACGCCTCTGGTTGGAGGTAGGATGGTTAGGTGGTATTGGTATAAGACATAATACAGTACAATAAATAAAACAAACACTTCCAAAATTAAATAACTTCTTTTATTTCAGAGTCAAATTTGTTTCCTACATAAACGTGTTAGAATGATGACGCTGTAACATTAATTGACCATTACACTAATGGTAAGCGTCGTTAGCTGTTAACGTTGGTGCATGAGTGGAGGGCCGTGAATTTATTCCATAACGTGTTCTTGCGCGTCTCACTGCTGCCAACATAACACATAATACACACGTGTGCAAAACAAAGTGCAACACCATGTGGCCGGCTCTACCATTCCTTTAATTAGCCAACATTATGACTGAATAAGTATTTATATCTCGACGGTACCAAGTAAAATATATCCAGATGATAAAATTACGTTTCTGTTTAACATAGAACGGCGTTTCATCAACAGGAAAAAGTTTCTTGATAAATCCGGGTGTGTCCTCACATGACGTCAGTGTCCAAGCCGGAGTGAGGCGCGCAATAACACAACTAACAGTAATCTACCGGTTTCATACAGACTTTTATATTATAATAATATAGATTTTAATTTTTTTTTATAATAACTATGCAAATATGATCACAAATACCCATGAACCGAACGACGCGATCCCGAAACATTTCTGCATAATCCGAAGATAACAACAACTACACTCCACTACCGAGCAGACGTCCGCGTACGACACGCACTCGACGCGAGCACGTGACACGTGTGTCGCGTGTGTCGCATGTGTCGTGTGCACACGAATGTCCGCTCGCAACGATGCCAACGCGTCTCAACTACTATCCAATGCCACAAACACCTAATTTTAATCAATAATCAACAATTATCGCCCACCTCTAACACTACACGCTTTATTTATACGATCAAGTGGAAAAATAATTTTTGATCCTCCATCAAATTAAATTAACATCTCCCATGATATTTTCACATGGCAAAACAAAAATTCAAGGCAAAATACGTCACAGTGCGAGAGCGCCGCCCACCGGGACTTACACACTACGCGTCAGAGGCAACCGAACGTTCCCCGGCTCAGTTCCCGGGGCGCACTACGACTACACGCTATAAACAACGTGGGCCGCACTCCCGCCTGCGCTGCAGCTCATTGGAAAGACAATAACTACTCTCCATATGCTTATAAGAACACTTCATAAAACAGCTTTATATTATACTACATAATTTACATTTATATTAGGTTTACATTTTTACACAGCAATAATAATGTTTGTAGTTTTCATTATAATATACTCTATATACTCCCAATTGCTAAATATTGTCGCATATTAAGCATGTTTTTATTCATATCGACACCGAATGGTCATTGGTGTCAGCATTAATTTATATTAACAAAATACTTTAAATCCTTCCTCGAATCACCCTACCGTTACTCTCACCTAATTACGAAAGAAACTATGAAACAGTGATCGGACTATTATTCTTTTAGAACTCGTATTAGTCACTAATATTATTCCAAATCGGTAAGTAGCCGAATAAACAACTAAAACTAAGCTTCAAACTAAACTACGGAAATTTATAACAATTTTTATAAACGGACACAGTTCACAGATGTTGCAACTTCACAATAAATCAACTCAAATTATTTCAAACAAATAATCTATAAATGCTGACAATATTGTCTTTTGTTTGGAATGACACTTAACACTTCCTAAAGTTTCAAACATCGATTTCTAAAGCATATAAATATGTTAGAATTTAGATGACTGATCACAATATAAATCAGACTTCTCTATACAAAACGATCGTGTTAGTAAAAATAATTTTAGAAAAAACAAAATAATTATGGCAAAATATTGGCGAAGTGTAGCGAATGAGCTCTCCACGAATATTTAAGTTAAAAAGATCCAATACCGTTGTAAAACAAACACAAGCACTCAACAAACAGCCGCGGAAAAATTATACTAAAACAACTCACAGTGAAAACTTAAACATGCGGTCACTCGACCGAACAGTAATGTACACACACTACGTGCTATAACTCTTTATAAATAACGTGCTGAGCACGGACACCGCGCACTCGCGCACCTCCACATCTGTCGATATGAGCGTCACTTTATGATATGCAGTGACGAAAGTAAGACGCGGTCAGAACAACTCAATATCTTAAGCTATACGAACCTGTACCAGAATAAAAATCACTAGCAGAATAAAAATTGAATGCACAGATCAACAGATGCAGCATACGTATGAACGCGGCCCAGCCAATACAAACGTGTGCATGCGAAACTTCACGGTCACGCACATACACTCGTTACGATCTCGTAACGTACACGCACAGTGTCACAAACACTGACATGTTACAAAGTTAGCACAACATTGTTATCGCGGGACGTAAGACATGACGGGAACTAAAATGATATTTACACAAATAATGCACATAATATAAAATATTATAAGACATAACCATCTTAAGTATTTATTACGTTATATTTTTTATTTATTACACTATGGCATTGCAACTTTGTGACTCGGTTGCGGCTACACGTCGACTCGTTACAATAACATCAGTTTGTTAGCGGAACACAGGAAGGCACGCAGGTGCCCGGTCAGTATCGACACTCGATACGACGTCACGACAGGTTTCACTTAAAGATGTATCAATATATTATATTTTTTTATAATCACAGTATGAAAATAATGTCAGTTATGACAATAAATAACCTTCGAATGAGGAAGCATTCCGTCACTCGGGTGTAATTTAGTTAGTGTTGATTGAAAGGACTCACGGAAGTCGTCTCGGTGCGGATCGAGATAACGAAATCTTACAGGAACATATCAAAGTATGTCTTAACAGAAACTGATACTGTCGGTAGCCGAATTATCGCGTACTCGAACAGATAACACAGTGCAAGCAAAGAAATGAGAACGACAGCTCGAAGGTGCATAAATATGAAGTATCTATTAGACTTATTTAATTTAGTTTCTACAGTACCGAAAATAGGGTATTAATTTGTAGATTAATTTAGAGTGGTGAGTAGAGTGGCGGTTCTCATTTCCCGGCGCGCCCGATTATCTGTGTACAAGGAGCTGGTGATGTGTGCGGAGCGCGGCGCCACTGCCACACACGCGCTACGGCTATTATAGGTCCCTGCGTAATACACAAAACACAAACATTACTTATACAAATTTTGTAACAACGTTTTGTCGGACTCCTGAGAAAAACAACAATAAGTTTTGTTTATTAATGAAGGCAGAACGTGTATCATAGACTTTGTTTCATTTATAGTATAACCAAACCAGTTAGTAACTAGTCAATATCATTAAAATAAGTATTGTTTTATTATAATCCAATCATGCAATTTAAAGTGACACATTTAACCAAACCCATAAACGTCCAATTGATAGCGGTAATGACACACGGAGATCTAGAATATCACATTTTTTATCTTTTTATTCGAGCGTGTACAAAATCAATGTGCGTTGTGGAAGCTCCTTTATTACTTTGTTATGGTCTTAATGCTTAGACTGCCACCACGCTATTCCAGCAGGGAGATTTTCTTCTAACTGTTATAGAACTCTCAAACATGCTAGTTTTCCTTCACCATTATAAAAAGTATAATATAAATTAGGTATTAGTAGTGAAGTCCCAAAACCACTGTATATAGTGCAGTAAGGTGTCGATGCACGTATAAAGGTAGCGGTTGGGTACAGACCTACCTCATCCACTGCTGCTGCGACGTGTTGTGGGACGGGGTGGACGGCGCGTGCGATTGAGTCGCCACCCTCTGCACAACCTGTAACATTATTATATTTCTTTAGTGTAATGTTTTCCTAATCTCCACTGTTTTTGTGTAGTGATTTTGTAATCAGTCATATTGATTATAACATATCAGTAACAACAACGTATGCTGGCTTCTTATTAAACAAATGGTAGCTTTGCTGCGACTATGCGTATCAGTTCGTCTATATATGTATAGTATGCGTCATTTAACTTACGCAGCAAGGCGCTGCACAGATGACTGCAATAAGTACAAAAGACAAGGATTGCAGATGCGGGGACGTAACAAAGACGGCTTTCCGTTCCATAGCACGTTCTTGTGATAGGTAAAATTTGGAAAAGAAGTGGAAAAGAAAGTAAGTCCCCATCACCTGCTGCACGAAGGCGCGCGTGAGGTGCGGCGCGGCGCGCTCGGCGTGCTCGAAGGCGCGACGCAGCTCGTCGATGGCGCCCGCGCTGCCCGAGCCGTGCTTGCGGGACAGCTGCGGGGGGAATGTAATACGTTAGTTAACCCATACCATGCATCTTTTATTTACAAAGTATCGAGACGCATAGCACGTCTCTACACATCTATATGTGTCTCGATAACCGAGTTCCTCCTGAGTAGCCTCAAGAAGAAATAGCCTTGAGGTAGCATTCAAAGTCGAATTATTTTTTTTACAAAATTATCGTAATTTCGCTTGCCTGACACTGTATATTGAGGATATCACTTTTATTGTATTTAAATGTAAAATCGTTTACAACGTTACCTCATTGAGTAGCGGATAAATAAGCTGTTGAAGATAGGGGTGTCTCCTCGCTTTGTTCTCTTCACTGTTTGTTCCTCTGTGGTCTAGCGGCGACGCCTGTTAACAATGACACACAAATTCGTTATAGGTATTAAAGTTAGTGAGCTTTCAAAGCCATACTGTAAAAGACATCTGATATATGAAACTATAGTACAGTAGATTCTGTACGGTCGTATATAAACTAGCTATGCACAAGTGACTCTGACCCGTTTTGCGAAACTTTTAGAGGCATCCCAATTTCAAAAATCCCCTATTTGTTTCGATTTATTAAATTTATGTTTGTCGATATTTATTGCACAGACTACATTTGGACACACTACATTATATATAAGTTAGGCTGTGAGAGTAATACACACGTTTTTATTATAGACTACGCTGTCCCGGTTGGCGGGCGGGTGGTCGTGGCGCTCCTTGCGCTCGTCTCGCTCGGCGCGCTCGCGCTCGCGCTCCTTGCTGGCGCGCTGCTCCACCACGGCCTGCACGTTGGACGTCTGGCGTACCTGCAACACGTAACAACATCTTGTTTATAGACTTGTTTATTGATTCGGTACGGCAGACCAACTCTATCAGGGTGCCTCGATGGATCTTGACTCGAAGGTCTAAGGTCGAAGGTACGACAAACTAAGACAACGCTGCCACTGTTCCTAATTTAAGCCAGGCTGTTGTCATAGGATTTCTAATTAATTCCTCGGCATGCGTGTGAAGTGTGGACTCCTTGACAATAATTGTCGAATTACACGAAAGATTTTGGTGGTCAGGTCTATGTCTCGCAGAAGTAATAAGGTGTACGTACGGGGTGTTTGTCGGCGGAGTTGTTGTTGTTGGCGGGCACGGGCGCGGGCGGCGGCACGTCGGGCGGGTCGCGCGCGCCGTTGTGTCGTGCGGCGCCGCGCTCCGCCGCGCGCTCCGACACCGCGCTCACCACGCTGGCTGGAGGCGCCACTGGAACATTAACACAACACGTTATTGTACGTGCCGACTCTATATACCGTACTCTATGCGTTTGGTATAGCACAAAGTCGTTACTAGGGCCAAAATAACAACAATTAGAAGAGGAGTCCAGTCGATATAGACGTAACAACGAAAGCGCCCATAGCTTGTTTTTATTATTGGCATTCTTGCAAGCCATTTGGCGCGTGCTGTACCAATATACACCAAGATGTACACGCAAGAAAGCAATATAATCTTATGATTGGTGTAGGCGCTTTCACGAAGAACGATTTTCAGCACGATTTGTTCTTAACTAGTTTGTAAAGCTACGACTAGTGTGAAAATAGTAGACAGATATTTCAAACTAGTTTCGCCTGCCTTCACTTATTCTAATGTTTCGTAATTTCAGATACACGCAAACACGAGTAAATCTTTATAAAGATCACAAAACCCATAAAGAATTGTATTTGCTCGATCCTAGTAAAACGCACGACTCGATCAAGTAAAAATTTGTGTGAGCAGTACATAACAGGTAAATAAATACAAAGAAGTAGTTGAAAGGTGTAGTTACCAGTCTCCTCCTGGTGGTTCCTGCGGTTGTTGTCGTGCTGCAGCGCGCGCGCCGCGGCTCCCCCGCGCACCGTCATGATCCACGGCTCGTCCGCCTCGCTGTCGCCGCTCCGACACTCCTCACTGGAAGTATACACACATTATTATACTACAGTTTACACAGTTAGGTACATTTTTTTTTATCAAAAGTTTCTCCGATTGAACAAAGATAACATGTAACGGAAAGAAGTGTAAATTATTCACTGCACTGTGCAACATCGATAAAATTCTTTCAATGTTTTTAGTATGCTCCGTATCTCTCTACTCTTTATGTCAGCTGTATTTCACTCACCGTCATAATCATGTCATCATAAGAAATATATAAAGGAATTTAGTAACAAGATCATAAAATGTAAAAGTAGCAAATATTATACTAACGAATCTGAATTCTCCGACTCGGTCTCGCTCTCCTCGCTTCGCTGCGCCTTCCACTTCTTATACCTATCTATAAGATCCATTAGATAAGAGTTCTTCTTCGCCTTCCTGATGAACTGGAACTTTAGTAACTCCTTAGCCGTTGGTCTCTGGAAAATAACAAATTAACCTTTAAAGTAAAACAACAATCTAATATTTCTCTTATTAAATTAAAATTAAGGAAGAATCTTGACAAATTTCGTACGATACAAAGCACTACACAGTAATCTACGTCGCATATTAAAGGATCAAATTGTAATTCGAAACACTCGGAGGGTGGTAACAAAAACACACTACGTTAAGCCGGTCGGTCGTAGAAATTAATCCGGGGTGGAACCCGAGGTACTCACATTTTCTGGGTCCTTATTCAAGCACGCTTCGACGAACTCTTTGAAGGGTTTCGAGTAGCTGCCGGTGAGTTGCGGGGGGTTATTCTTGGGAATGAGGAAGAGCACCCTCATAGGATGCAGCTCAGAATTTGGAGGCTCGCCCTTCGCAAGCTCGATGGCAGTGATGCCTAAGGACCAGATGTCCGCTTTGCTGTCGTAGCAGGATTGTTTGATCACTTCGGGCGCCATCCAAAACGGTGTGCCGACGAATGTGTTCCTTTTGCTGGTCGTATTCGTTAATTGACCCGCGACACCTGAAACACAAACATTTGTGTTACATTCAACTTTCGCAATATAAGTTTGTTTGACTTTTTTTAAACTCTCGTTTTAGTCAGTTGTGTGAGACAGTTTCGTTCATATGTTTACAGGAAAAAACTAAAGTAAATTTATTTTTATGTACATAATTATTTATAATTTATATGTTTCAATCATTTGATATTCTACAATCGGCATTTAGCTTATAAAAACTTTATACATATTTCCTCGTTAGAGTACCTACATATATTGTATATCAACATGCGTTTGAGGATAACATACTAATTTTAGTAGCCAACCAATGTATTATTCGTAAAATGTCAGTATTACATTTACTAAATTGATAAACCTTTATAAATATTTTAAGCTGCATTAGCAATCGTTGTGGAGTGTGATCATCGTATTGGATGTCAAGGAAAACCGCATGGTCTCAGTTATTAAAAACGATATAGCTTGTAAATTGGACACTACACACTCCACACAGCCCCAAAGGGTTTATCAGAAAAGCCGTAACTGCACCATGCGGGCTTTTTCGTGAATCACACACTTTTGTGTTGTTTTGTTACTGCCCTAACTGTAAAACTGATACACGTGGCGAATGAAATGTAGTACCGAGGAAAACGGTGTTGTTTTATTTGTGACAAATTCACACAAGCACAACGATTATTTGTCTGCTATAACAATAGCCGTCAAAACGTGGGTCGACGTCGTCCTTCTCCCTCAATAATTCTTTAGTAGTATTTCACTGCGCCCACGTGAGGTGATGGGGTGGCTCTTTATTTAGCAAATAACCACAAAAGAAAAGTAAATCCTATTCTCGTTGTGACCTCGTTTAGTTACTTTAAGAGATTGTGTGTGTCTTTAAAGAAGAGCTTAAAACATCTCAAACTACAATCGAATAATTCAAAATGTTGTTCGCTCCCCAAGTGGTACTGTGAACTGGCGAAATTCATCGTATTCCAATATTAAAGTGTTCGATAAGTAAACATAGCAGAATCCGGTAAACATCTTTGTTTGAAGAGGCTGAAAGACTTCACACTGCTCTCGGCGCGGCGTTGCAAAAGGGCGTTCCCCATTTACTTTGGCACCGCTCGCAGTTGCCTCGCAAACGGTTCAAACATTGGCCTCAAGCCAAAATTCATGGGCCATAATGCGCTCTTAAGTTATAATGCAAGCAAGCGCATTGTAGTTTTGTCATATTTTCGAGAATTACATTATAATATTTGTGAACATATTCGCTGCAAGCGGGCAACCCATTTATGTATCGGAAAAATATTCAGACTTTTAGCAAGAATTTCTGTGAATGTTATCCCTGGGGTAATCTTGTGAATACAATAGAATAAAAAAGACACGATGTTGATTTCTCTTTGGACAACATGATGGAATCACGATAATAACATCCAAAAGAATTTTTGACATAAAGTACTCTTGGGACAATGAATTTAATTTTTCCTGTCAAAATCTAGAGATACGCCTTCTCAGAACATTTCCCGTGATGACACTTTAAAAGTTATTCAAATAAAAAGAACTTGAAAGTTGAAAGAATTTTACAACTTTTCATTCTTTAATTAAATTATTCGGACGAGTTTTAATAAGTTTACAATGTTAGCAAGATACGATAGAGAATGGAAAGTTACTACGATAAGTTGGAATTTCATAAATAAAATATTGTATTATACTTAATTCGTTGAAGTATAGAGATATAGATTATTTATTTAACTGCGAACAAATTCGTAACGGAATTCTGTTTGAAAGTAAACAAGTTTAATTGCGAACCACACGCTGCTAAACACTGAATGTTCTAAATTCTGTAACATCCGATGTGTTTCTTAGATAAATCGTTCACTGTGAACGATTTTCATGTTGGTACTGCATGCTTGGTTTGTTTTACGAGTGCAGGAGCGACCATCCATCCGCTACGATTATATTCGAAACTCGTATCACTACTGCAAATCGCGAGAAAAACCTTGACAGAGATGTGTAAGAACAATGCTAAAGAAAATCATTGTTTACGCACCGCTATTTTCTAGGCATTACGAGCACGTAGGATAACTTAATGGCATGTTATCTATTAAGTTTTCCCGCAACACTTTCATACACATGCGAATGTATTTGCTATTGAATTGAAAATATTACTTTCTTTGTTGGCATTGAATTGCTAATTTCACCGTAAAATTGATGTATATACCGGAAAATGTTTTATATCTACGTAGTAATATATTATCTACGTAGATTTCTACAGCAGCGAAGAATTCTGGCCATCTGCTATTACGTGAACGGGTTTATCCCCCGACAAAAGTCGGGGTATTCAAACTAAAAAAGGCAAATGGCGCTTTTCCTTATCTACAAAAATTTTACCCTTTTAAAATGTTGATGAAGCAGCAAGACCCCAAATTCACTTTAGGACTCCAATTACTGAATAAATGCTGCGTAAGTGAGTTCTGACTTTAATAACATTACGCGCAATATAAGAAGGTTCGAGGAGCGTAAACCTTACTCTTCCTTTTGTACTTTTATATTTGAGATTCAAACTACTTCGTTCTTAGATTATCATAGAAATCTCTTTTACCACGCTTTTTACAAGTTATGACGGGAAAAAATACTAACCGAAGTCAGCTAGCTTGACGTCACCCATTTCGCTGAGCAATACGTTCGCAGCCTTGATGTCCCTGTGAAGTTTCCGCTCCGAGTGCAGGTAGTCGAGGCCCCGGAGCACTTCCCGCAGTATCACTGCTATGTGCATCTCCTCGAAGCTGCCCGCCTTCATCAGGTCCAGCGCCGACCCGCCGCCCAAATATTCCATTATAATCCATAGCTTTGTTCCCTGGAAAGTAAACGTTTCATTTTAAAAACAGAAACTTAAGAACACTTTTTTTTTTAAGAATATTTCGACTTCTTTTGTGTTATGTATACTTTTTTGTTAGTCCTATCATAAGATTTAAGTATTACGTCCCGAAACTTCCATTCACTATCGCAAATACTTAAGGGGTCGAGAGTCAGCACTCAGCACCCTGCTCAACATTTTACCCACTACTTCAAATAAGGGTTAAACAAGTTTGTCACACATTGTTTGTATAATGTAATAATATCTGACAGTTTCGATACGCTGTAGCACGAGCTTAACCTTGCCAGAAGATTGACCTCAATTATAATTAAAGTGTCACATTATCTCATTACAGTTGATGACAATATTGTCTTAGCCATTGTCATTTAGGGATATTTTGTTTCATTGGCGATAACATTTGAAATACTTATAGACGGTAAAATTAATTATTTTCGAATGATTTAAAATGATTCCCTATATTATTTTCAAAACCTATAGAAAAACATAGTATCATACATTATGGAAGCTTGAACAAATGGATGTTTTTATTCAAGGTGGCGATAGATGCATAAAATATAAATTGCATTCTCCCGGCGTCTCGTCGCGTCGTGACGTTGGTTATAAATTGAAATATCACTGCCCCATCCATTACTTTAACATGCATCCATCTATCTCGTGTGTCATATAGGTATTCTAGAATCTAGACCAACAGGTAAATTTACATTATTATACATTATTCTATCGGAAATTTTATTATTATACACATAGCTGTTTGTTTGTGAGTTGAAGCATCTAATTTAGAAGCAAACTTAAGAGAACAACAGTTGACTAATGAAAATTGTCGTAGTAAAGTTCCATCGGTTCTGTAACTAACCAATATTGGAAGTTTAACATAAGCTGATTAGCTTGTTTGTTAGTTCGAACAAACATAAGTTAGTTGTTGAACTGTAAAAGCAATATATTTCGTATTAACCCTTCCAAGCCTACATGATAGCAAATTCAAGTAAGATCATTATTTTAAGTGGATAAACTTAGGTTAACAAAGTTCCACTAATAACCCTTAAGGCTTTATGTATATTAATTTTTTGTTTGCACAGAAACGTTTAAACTTTGTGATAGTATTTGATTTAGTATATGTGCCCAACTTATCAAGTCCCTTTTGATAACACAATTCAAACAACATTAAAAAGTTTAATTTAAATACAAATAATAAGTATATTAATCAGAAAATGAGAATACTGACCAATGTGTTAAAACAATTCTATTAAATCGTTGAATATACTTTTTATTCCGCGTACAAGTGTATAAAGCATAATGTGTTTATACTACACGTTATTTTTTCCTTAACGGCATATTAGCTACGTAAAAAGAGGGATTTCCATAATACCCCATTCGCCCGTAGTTGACTTTTGAGCCCCGCGCTGCAAGATAAACGACTTTTGTTTACCTTTCATCTTCCATATCATTATGATAATATTTTTATAAGGAAGAAATCGATAAAGTAGGGCGTAGACACTCCTGTGTAGGTGTATAACACTTTAAAGCAAAACAAAATTCTCGTACAAATACCTCAGCAATATTTTATAAAGGGACAAAATATAATTTATTATCAAAGTTCATAACCAATGAAAGTTACTTTTGTTCGGAACATTGTTAAATTGATGTAAGTATTCGAGTTTTGACATTTATTGATTGTACGAAACGCTAAAGCCTGAACTCGGTACATATGTAAGCATTTATTTCTCTTTTGTTTTGTTACGACTCGGGTAAAACTTGGTCATAATGATGTGAAACAAAGAAATGAAAGGTAAAGCCTCTTAAATAATACAAGTGGTGCGTTCAGTGCGTACTCTGTATTCGATACGCTTATTACAGCGTGTTTTCTTAATGATTTTTCCAATTCGCTTTTGCTATGGAGCACAAATACAAACAAAGATTTTGAGATACAGTAAAAACTCCTTAATGTTCGGTTCCTTAAATGCGTGTTCTATTCGTTACTGCAAAAACAAACTTGTAATAAGCATTTATTTTTTTAAACAGACTAAAGACTACACATTATACGTACGTAATTTAATAAACTTCGCGCAGTCAGAGGAACATAAGTGATAACGGTCATGTAACCAATTATGTCGGCGGTAGGTAAAGTGAAAACCCACGTGCAGATTCATCATAATATTCAAAATTCATAGCAACCCTTTAAGTTGAGAAAGGCAAAAATTTGCATAAAGTTAACGAATATCTCTCGTGATAACTTAAAACGGCCGGACCCAGAAAAAAAAGTATTCTCCAAAAATGCCTTCATATCCAACTCGTTGAACATAAAAGGATTTTTACGATAGCATAAAATTCCTTGCTAAAGTTTCTTTTCAATATAGTTACTTATAGTTTCCCCTCCGAAGTCTCGCATCGATTTGTGCATTCAAGAATCTAATATTATTTTTAGATGGAAAGAAGAATAAACTAAGAAATAAAGATGACAATATGAATTGATGAGACCATATTTGAGATAATTCGACTTTCAGGTCCTAAAACTACACGCGTCAATAATGACAATCATATCAAATAGCACATTTGAAGAACACTTAATTATAATCAAAACAAACTAGCCACTGATGCAACAATTAATGATCACAAATACCATCAAGACCTAATTTGGATGTTTTCTACGGAAATGACCATAGCTTTCACAAATTGATATGGATACAATTAATGCATGGATACAGATACCGTATTTGCATATACACGCATATAAGATAGTAACAACACATGCAGTAATGCAACGCGGAAGACGACAATGGGCTCACCGGAGCACGGATCCGGTGCGACCCATTCACGCTCCATCAGCCAACGTGCCCACATACACGTGTCAGGGTCGACGCTCATATATAAATGCACACAGATAAACAAATAACGCACGCAAACAAACCAAAGCCAGAATAAACAATATAGATTGTTTTGACGGGCACAAAGCCGTGAAATAAATGAAAAAGGCTAGCCCACAACGATGTGGGATTTCAGCAAATTGAATCAAATACGTTTTGATTTATTTCGGCTTTGCATCTCCTTCATGTTACCGAGAATTTTGGGTAAGAAGGCACTATTTTTACTCGTATAAACGAGTATATTACGTACAAATTGTGATTTAATAACGTACAAAGTTTTGTAGAAAAATATCTAGCAACACAGAAAAGATATCTAAATTACTAAATGTTGCAAGAAATCAAATCATCGACACGCATAATGCGGACAAACAAACACATAAACTAACAAAATCCTACAAAAAAACCGGTAAACCGAGAATGTACTATTCTCGGTTTACCGGTTTTTTTGTAGGATTTTGTTACGAAACCCTTTTTGCAAAGTTTCAAGGCTCTGATTGTTGTTGTTATGGCAGCCCTGATAAAATTCGCTACGTATCGGAAGCCGTAGCTGGTAACACGCAATAATGCAGATACCGCTCGTCCAATATAATAGAAGATGAACGCAGCTTCCATTGGAAATGGAAAGATAAATAATTCCGTTCCGAGTTATTTGTGCCTCTGCCGTAGATCCGGCGAAGTGGTTACATCTCAAGGAATGATATTATGTAAAACGGGGAAGCTTACTGTGCCAACAATAACACGTAGATATACTACAAACTATGACTTATATTATCCGGTTTTCCTGGCGCAAAATGTTTAGTACTTCTGAATTTCGTGTGCATGGATGGATGCTGCGTATTTCCATAGATTGGGTGTAGTGAATGCAATCCCGATCTCGCGGGATCCCGATCTCGCGAGATCCCGTGTATTTTTTCGGGATCAATCCCGAAGCATAATATGACGAGATCCCGTTCGGGATTGTCGGAGAGGGTATTTTCAGCAGCTGGCTACATTGCAATAGACTTAAGATGCCGATTAGAAGCTCGTACTATTGATACACTTTGTATTTTAAGAGGCTACTTTCAAAATGCCATGTGATTACTTTTTATTTTGATCTCCTGGAGCTACACCTACTTTTTTGATTATGTTCATGTTATTACACCTGTTAATTATGTTACGTTGTTAGTAATATTCAAAAATAAAGGCTTTTATTTTCTTTCAAATAATAATTTATTGCATTCACCACACTATCACTCGCATATTACATTAAACAAGCCGTTTGAATTGTATTATTTTTACTAACTAGACGGGATCCCGAAAATCTCGGGATCCCGCGGGATTGATATTTCTGATCGCGAGGGATCTCGAGTTGACGATCTCGAGTCGGGATTGCATTCCCTAATTGGGTGTTTATACAAAGTTCGGTATCTCTTGTATCGTATGATACAGGAATATTTTTAAAATATTCCACATTAAAACTGCCAACTAATACCACCGAGCTTACCGGGAATAAACACGAAGCGTGTTACCGAGACACTTACATAAAAGAAAATTTTTAACGAGGAATAAAACCTCAAAAGGCTCTATTCATAATAAGCTTTTTCAAGGCAGTAACCAAAGGCACATTGCATGTAGCCAACATCATGTAGGTATTCGTTGCCATAGTAACTCGATGGCGTCGGTCAAAGACCTCGGTGTCGCGACATCCACTAAGTAAAACAAGAAAGCTGCACTATTAATCCCAGAGAGTTTAAACAGGGGTAGTGTAAGTATATAAGGGGATCTAAACGATCTCCCCAGCTTGATCAAGAGTTCATCAACTTTTTAGTCTGTGTATTTGTTGTAATACAATCATTACTAATCACAACGCCCTTTTAATGGCATGAATAGAATTCATATGAATCGTATCAAAGTGGTCGTCACTTAATATAATATTGGTACAAGATAATTCGAGGCAAATATAATAAATTAAAGAAAAATAATCCTATTTCTCAATCCTACTTGGTGGAATTGGTCGCGGGTCGTTAAATTAAGTCGCCCTAATAATTCCCAAAAGGGAAATCAGGAGTGAAATTACGTTTTCTTTTTTCATATGAAAAAGGGTTCCATTTTAACAAAAGACCGGTACGATGAGGATCATTTAAGTTACATCAGCCACGAGTTATAATAAGAAGCTTGTCTCATATAAAATGTTGTACTTTCAAGACTGTTTCAACAAAGACGGATTAAAAAGACTACAAGCCGTTTAATTATGAAAGTTAACCTCGCCTTTAAAGTTGTTAATTCATTAGAACTTCATTTATTATGATGTAGCTGTATTATAGAGAGGCTTGAACGTCGAACTGTATAATTAATTTAATGAGAGACGACTATAGTAAAAGTAGATTTTTTGAAGTAATTTTCTAACCTGTTTGTTATTTTACTGTGATGTAATTTGGTGTAAAAAGACTTTACATATTACTCTGAACAATATGCTTGTCAACGCTGGAAACAATTATAGAAATACGGGAGTAACGAAGTTCACCCTCCTGTTTACACGTCACCCTCGGGTGAATATTACAATTCGCAGGGAGATCTGAGACTTCATTTATTTCCATTTAGTTAAACAGATACTTGACATAAACGTTGTTAGAGTAACCACCCAAACACTAAAGTGAATACTTTTTATTTTCATCATTTTTATTTTATTAATAACAAACATTCAGATGATGGACAGCGATGATGGACGTCCCTGGGGGTCTGACTCTGGGACATCTAGTAAGCAGGCTAAAGATTCTTCAATAGAATTTTAATGAAAAATATCATGCGTGCAAATATGTAAGACGGCAGAAAAATAAGTTATTTTCAATCTTGTCTTCTCAACTCATACATAACTATTAATTGTTTATCACATTAACACAAATATGTGATATCAGGATGTTTATTTTACACATTTTTGTAAGCCAAGACATTGTTTTATTTACTATCCACTTAGACATGAAGTAACAGAATGTCAAGCATGCGCGAACAATATTACATTATGGTAGCGTAGTTACGTGGAAATAAAGAAAATCTTTGCAAGTTAAAGTATCACTAGCACTGTAAATTGTTGTATAGCTAGACTGCACGACTAAGTACATAGTCACGGTAGCAATACAGTATGCTGAACACTATTGCCACCGTGCTGCTAGCAATCATGAACGAGCCAGGGTGGAGTTCATCATTCGTTTAACAAATTCAAAGCTTGAATGTTGCCATAGCAACGCATCGAGGACGGGCGCCGCCCAACTTCCGCCCGCCTTAATAATTTCCCGGACGATTGGATGCCGCTAGTTGCCTGTAAACAACGGCTATGCGGCCAATTTAAGTTTCCAAGGAGAAACTCTTAAATGTTACTCAGTTTTTGTTGCACAGTAAGATAGCTGGACGCCTGCTGAGTCTGGACGACTTTAAATGTGCGGAGTTGACTCTTAAGTACTTTGCATTATTTTGCATCTTTTTAACGTTCCCTGCAGCCTTAAGCTAGTTATCTTGACTTAAGAGCCAAATGTAGTTGTGACTTGGTAATAAAAGTTGGTAGCGCGTATACGACGCAAATCATAGTAATTTAAATTTCATCTTCACAATTTCAAATTCGCACTCCAAACGTTGAGAACTTTTCAATCAGCGATGGAATTAATTCAGTGCACTTTAATTTACACGAGACTTGCTGCGGAATCAATTTCATTTTGAAAACGAGAGTGGGAGCACAGTCAGGGGATCAGAAAGAATAGGAGAGATAACGCCCGTAGGAGAGATCCCGACCTAGTCCGGAGGGATGGCCCCTAAAAGCTAAGCCGGTATTAGTGAAAATCACATTCCCACTCCTCCCTTTATCAGAAAAGTGATAAAGAATGCTCGTATTACTCGGAACAGTAACATGCTGTCGGATTTTATTACCCCAGGGCTATACGACCTGGAGGTTACCGCCGATTCTTGCAATTTAGAAAAATGTTTACGGTTAAGAACATTTGATTGTCATAATAATGTTAACAAATAAGATTTTATGATGCGGCGTTAACTGAGTATAATTTAACATAAACCAGTACCGCAATATAACGTATTGAACGATTAATTATTATTGTAAGACAAATAAATATAATACTAGAGTCTACCTTATCACACCGTGTCACGGCTGGTTATTTCTACGGTGAGTAAATTACACTTAAAAAGTTTTTGACGTGTCCCAAAAAGTTTTGTCGTATTACAGCAAAAGTTAAGTCCTGTCGACGTTTTCCCATTTGTCATTAAGTTGCAACGTGAGCGAGTCGGCAAGTAATCCCCATATTACGGGGAATTATCCCCGAGGACCGAATGTTTCGAAGTAAACTCCATAAGATGATACGTTCCGTGGCTACGAGAAGTCAGACTTTTATTCCCCAGAGGGTAAATAAAACATTCCTCTAGCATTAGCGTGCATAGTTATAAAATTATCAAGAATTCATTGCGAGTTTTGTACGATGGCTTCTCGTTATCTACAGATAACAACTAGGAGGGTCTACAAGGTTCTATATTTGCAAGTTCGCTGCCTCTTGCAACGCTGCGGGGCTCTCTCTACGCGGCCTTTTACATTTTGTCGATACAGGGAAGTAGAGGAACAAAAGTAGGGAAATAATAACTAAATAAATTATTCATGCAGCGTCCAAGCACATCGACTTCGTGTCGAAAGATTTGATAACAGGAAATAGGTTCCGTGAGAAATCTACGTAATCTTATTTCATTACCAATAAGAAAAACAGAAAGGTGAACGATGCCGGGTGGAAGAAATGTTCCATGTAACATTTGAAGAACCCTTATTCGACATCGTCCTACCGGTCATAAAAACGTCAGTGCCACCACCTCATAAAACCTCCCCTTGAGTATACTTCAAGGTGTCCGTTACTAAAGTGTAAGACGTAAAAAGCCACTAGTAGTCCGTGGAATTGTTATAAAATTTGTAATTCCACAGTGAGACAAACATTTTGAAACTTAATGTAAAACGATCACGGGTGATTGCCAGGAGACTAAATTTTACGAGAAAGCAACCCAAATAAAATTACCTATAAAGATTGTGGATTCAAAAAAACGGCGATGGTTATAAAACTTTCGAACACAGCAAGAAGTATAGATAAGGACAATGAGATTTATTTTTTAAACAAAAGAGTTTAAAATAATACCTATAGCTTATTGTAACAGCTCACGCATTTCAGTAAAAAAATGTGTGTTTTTAATATTAAAATTACTTTAAGTAAAGAAATATCTTGATCAATATCAGATATGCCTATCTGCTTCAATCCTATTTAATTCCTGAATAATTATGATGAATTGTAATTGAACGAGAACGGACTTGCATCTATAATTACTATTTCTTTGCGGTGACCTAAGAACATGATGTAACGTTTACTCATCATTATCATAATCATCTAGCTTCTTAATCACAAACGTCATCTGATTTTTTTCTTAAGATGTATTGTTTCTGTCGCAGCTAGCAATAAACCTGTCTCAATAGATAGATATGATCGATATTATTAATTTGCCAATAATTATCACAATAATATCCAGCTTTGTTATTTTAGTACGGGCAATAAAACGAGTAAAATGTGACAACATATACTTTCTTTTACTATTTTCATAAGTCGTGAGTGCCCCTAATTCAAGCAAGTAACTTAACGCCTACGGTGTTTCGCAACATTTGTCAATATTTTATTGGTTTAGCCGTCGCCTTCGGGCCTCCTTCATAGAATATTAACCGAAGAAAAATAATTATGTCCTAATAATTTATTTGGTGTTCTCTTAAATACATACATTTTGGTAAGTACATAACATATTTTGTGGTGTGTGCACTGTGTACTTAAACTTTCAAGCAGTGAAGGCTCATAACTCAAATGTAATTTTACCCAAATTGTAACATATAAAACAACCCATTAAATTGAAGCAAAAATTACATACAGAATCAAGTTTTTATCGGCAGGGCGTTTCACCCCCGACTATAACTCTCATTTTATAGCTCCGGTAATAACAACACCAAATTTATCGAGTCATCATTGTGGTAAAGCCCTTAGAGAACGCTTGTGCATAGGCGATTGTGAGAGGTTCCATGTTTTATTTCCGTTAAATGCACATAATTTTTCATTTATCCCCTTATAACGCAGCAAAAAGTACAATTCTACCGCTCTAAATAAATTTAATGTCGTTATTACAAGTGAAACTGAACACAAGAGGTTTACATTTAAATGTTTGGGAAAAAGGTTTTCGGATAAGACAAGCTTACGATCCAAAGTTGATATAAGACATTTGATAAACCCCCGAAGACATTTCCCTCCGGTAATAGCGTAATGGTAATCGCGTTGTAACGGGACGGTAAGCACGCTCCCTACGCGTACCGTTTCGGATATTGACGGCATGCAAATGTTAGTAATCTCATTCGCCGTACCTACTGTTGGAAACAGAAGGAGAAATGTTACGCCTAGTTAGCACATTTCAAGACGAGGCTACATTTTCATTTCATATCTTGTAAAATGTGTACAAAACTCCACGAAAATATAAATTTAAAAAGATTTTCCTTCTGGCTTACTTTAGTATGCTCTTTATGATGAGTCCAGAGTTACTTAGAGGGTTATTAACAATTCTTTCTATGCTAAATTGGTTTCCTCGATCCCACCAGAATCTAGCTAATTGTATAAAATTACAAATTTCGGTCACGATAATAGCTCGGCATTCTCCAACTAACGGGTCTGTGGAAATGACTTAAGAGTAGCAGTTGACGTAATCGTCACGACCGCAAAAACCCATTGTCACACGCCACGACGCACTCATAATAAACTTGAGCGAATTAAACACTTCCTCCAAACAATTGAATCTCTAAGCTGGGGTCTAACGAAGGTGTCTACTTAATGAATCTCGGAAACTCTGTAATGTGTTTGTATGTTATTTTGTTTAAGTTTAGACGAGATTGCGGTGAGACAATGAGCGCGTTACTCCCCAAACAACTAGAGGAACATTCTAAAGCAGACTTTAGAGTTATGTGGTTATTTACTCGTAGCTTGGACCAAATTTTGTCACGTACACATTATTACAAACTGATATTTGCACTAATATGTAGTTTTGACATGTATTAAAACGTTGCATTAAACTTAACACTCACGCCTGAAATCGTTTACAAAGAAAATCTAAAATTGCAGGTGCAACCATCGCATATTGTGCGAAAAATATCCGCATCACACTACGAATATTCGTGTTCTACCTACCGCATAACTTAAGGGTATGTATTATACTTTTGAGGTCGACACTGGAAAGGACCGGAGCTGAGTCACACAGGGCACAATGGAGGGCTCATATCCAAGAGCACGTGCAACTAAGTACACACGTTTCCAATGTTACATACAACTAAGTTCGTAACGCTTATTTAGTTTCGATCGAATTAGATTTACTCCGAATATATTGGACAAATAACACCGGTCTGTGGCCTTGCATTACAACGTATTGTTTCAGTTAGGACAATGACATAGACTACTCTATTGCATGAGATACGAGTAAATAAACCTTTGATTTAAGCATTTCCTTGCGATATAACGCGAAGAATAGAGTTACCTATGAAGTATTACGGAAACGTCTATACAGTTATAGAATTGAAAAGACGTTTTAAAAGACGGTAAACCAATAAGAGGAACTTAAAGATATCATAGAGTAAAACTCCACATAAAAGTTCTAACAAGTGAGTTTTATTTGCTTGTTTGAGTAGTCTGGCTCTAGCTGCGCTATCACCTAGCATTCTGCGCACACCGACATTAAACTTTAACCGTACAACTGAGTGCTAAGTTAGTTAAACAATTATCTACTTGAATATTATGTAGAGAAATGTTTGTTTGTACGAATCTTAACAAGGAAATTCTCGCTCGTTTTGATTTACAAATATTTAACTTAACGGTGTTACGTAATTATGCTGCTTCAGCTGTAGTAAATTCTGTGTTTGTGATTTTGGTATTTTTACGTCCCTTTCAATACGGGAAAAAGGTTGAAGAGTCGTCCAATTAGTCGAATGTCGTTTCATGAATCTAATAATACCTTATCTTACGACCATTAATTCCACTTCAAATACTTCATTCAATTCGACATCTTCGATAGCTGAATGGAGTAGTTCGACTTCGTAAGATTTATTTTTCTGCGATCTTTGTAAGGAATAAATGGAAAAATAAATCTCAATCTTAACTATTATTCTAATAAAGCGGTTGCAATATAAGTTTATTTTGTTTCTTAGACACAACATACGTGAGCAATAGTCATAACATATCAACTACATTAATCTTAAACGGAATAATGTGCGACAATCACCATCAACTACAATATTCATAAACTACTTACAAACACCTACTTGAATTAAATCGTAGATAATATTTATCGGCGATAGATAAATAATAGTTAAACGACAATGGGACCGTACCGACGGGGAACAAAGCATGGTCCTTGGCCAACAGAATGGCCGACTCAACATACTTTTACTATTACGAAGTTTGTCTCATTCAATTCTAACAGCTGATTTAACAGTGTTTCGTGGCTCCTATAATATCATTTAACTATTGTTCTCATTCCACTGCCGGTATTACTTTTGTAAATACTAACGTTATATAACCAGACAAAAAACGAACACAATGTAACTTGGCTAAAATTATTTTGTTCATTTACTGTTGCTTTTTATTAAATAGTAACTCGGAGGCGTTAATACAGGCCAAGAACAGAACGTTTTATGGCGTATTTAATTAGGACTGCTAATCTTATCAGTTTTATCTTTTTCATTATTTTCTTCGTGCATTGTAGAGTTCCCACCGCGGGTGCGCAACGCGGTTCGCTCAACGCATGGCAGCTTTCGCGGTCCTAAATCAGTATCTGTGGGCACATCATTCCACGCACACATCACAATAGGCACAATGGCACGACTCCCACACGTCAACAAGCACATTATGCGTATGCGGTGCCGACATCACATAACTAAAATATCGTATAGAATCCAAGCTTTATAGCTTCCGTGCTGCGAATTACTACGCTCGCTTCTTACGTGACGAGACAAGCGCGTTCATTTCGCCGTAACCTTCGTGGTGATAAAAAGCCTGCATGGTATTAAATGATAATAGAACAGACTAATAAAAGTACGTATTGTTTATCGATGATGATGGACAAAACCGTACTGATACTTCAAATGTCACAATGCTTGCACTCCATACGATATTAACTCGTACGCCAACATTACTAGTTCATTATTGCTCTCAAGAGCAGCGGTGGATGTCGTTTTACTACCCATTATTCCGATGAATAGCTACTTATATGACGAAACTTACTTTCTAATGTTACTGCAATGGCCTGTAATTTTATTTGCCTTGTTTTGTAATGACACAGCCGGCTTTATTACCGTGTTAGTAGTTTTTAAGCTATGAATGCGGTACCATTACACTGTGATTAATAGGGCACTGGACTGGAGTGCTTTTCTTTATATCGTAGCACGAAAGCTTTTAAAGGAATACTGCTACTTTAATAACTTTTCTCACGCGAAAAATCTGATTCGTACCAAATTGTAAGGTTAGGAAGTGATTGATAAAATTGGATTTATAGCTATAGAATCTTGTTCGATTCGCCAGAATACCTACAAATACACACTTGGACAATGAGTTTACCTCTTTTTATTATAACAAGGGCCAGCAATGGGCTGGTTGTGTTAATAGAAAAACTATGTTTCTAATACAATATCACATAATCGAACAAGTTTAGAGTTCCAATACTCAGTAGTCAGTATCCAAAATCTAATTTAGAGCAAATTGAAATCGACTGCATCGGAATCGAGAGGCGAGCGCTTACGAACTTTCTTGTTCTACAAATTCTCAATACAATTTGGATATTGGATTTAAATTGCTACTAGCATTCATTCGTCTATTAAGTCATATTGGATTTGTTTCTCTCAAATTTTGTATTTCTGGAACAAACCCTTCAATTATAGGGTACGTTTTGACCTGTCTTAAATCATTGGTCGACTCGTAAATTGTCACTCAGACTGCTAGAAACATATTACACAATTATAGTTACTAAGTCATTTAATGATAGAATTAATTTCCCTCTAGCTACATGCGGCACAGTAAGGCGTGTTCTGAGGACCATTTACGAGTAATCGATAAGATGACTAAATCATTTTCATAGCCTCTACAAAATAGAAATGTAATATTCCGTCCTCGCCACATGCATTACTTCGCACATCTTTGCTGGAAGGCGTCTTGAAGGTAGAAATATAAGTACAAGTTGTCATAATATCAAGAAATAACGTCAACGTTGTTCCTGTTGTTACATTGTAACTGCATTCTAACAAGTTTATCTAGTCTGAGTACCGATACTTGTGATAAATCGCACGTGGATCAATATCGAGTTAAGCCTATACAGTAATCGATAGTGACCGAACTGGTAACCGCTGTATTAGGTATATTATATACCTAGTTACATTACCCGTTCGGTAACTACATAATTAGGGTATCCATATCGGTATTAATGAAAATTCACGATTCCAAGAAAACAATTTTGATATTATATCTGACGAAGGCCGTTTCAGAGTTATCTAATAAACAAATTGGTCGTATTGATAAGGATTCATACTATCTGTTTCCTATTTGTTATTTTAAAATCAAAGGTTTTGTGAATTAAGACATTAATCAACCACTTTGAAGGTAATTCCTGTGGTTCCCCTTTCAATAAATTAATATTATTAAGTACAAAGCACAAAGAAACGAATTTCAATGGTGGTTAAAAGTACATTTCATAGTTTGAAAGTTAAGTTTGGTATATGCATGCGTAAATAACGGCACTGTGCGTCAGTTTTCTCACGAAGTCAGGAGGTTAATGAGATTCACGTATGAACAACAAAAATATAACAATAGTTAGGCAAATTATACCGAGAAATCCTTCATGTTTCCCACGGCATTCCACAAAGTATGTATGTTCAAAGATTACATTTTAGAAAACTGTAAAACGAATATCAATAAATTTCTGCATCGTTAAAATAAGGTACGGGCATTGTTGTGTTCGAAATTGGATTTTATAAATTCCACGCAAGCATATTGGCAAAAGAGGGCAAATATTTATTTAATGTAAAATTTTGGCAAGTTCCTTCCACGTTTAAAAGCATGGTGTTCACACAAATCCCGTTCGGGCGGTTTACGCGAATATCGCGTGTGTTCGCAGTATAACGGAGCTTAGTATCGATCATGCATGTAATGTTATTACTTGTGACAATCGACTGCCGCATTGCTTTCGTGAAACAATCGTAGCGACTTGCTTATTCATCGCGTTTATTATATGCACTACTTCCTAATTATAATACAGCAAACTAAACAATGAACACGTTGTTTATCGAACAGAAATATTTACTGTTATAGGCATATTGAGTTAGTTTCATTCGATCACGTCCAGCGGTAGCTTGAGACATTAAAATAACATCACGCAGTTTACATTGCTATAACGTGCGTAATAAAAGTAGCAAAAATGTATTATGTTTACAGGAAGTTTGCGGGTAAACATCCTGACATTTACATCCACCGATGTGGTATTGAAATCACTAATATTTAAAAATAATAATATAGACTTTTCTACTTTACTCTATCATCCAAGAGCCGATTAACTATAATTATAAGCGCAACGGTGTTGTTAATATTTGATTCATATAATTATTACTCAATCCAATCAAACATGTTTTTGACACCTTACCTAAAGGTGTCAAAGAACATGTTTTCATTAGGCATAAATATCAATGTCAATATGTACTTAATACATCATCACAATTTCAGGGTCACAATACTGGTACGACAAGTCTTTAGCGCAAGTGTCGACTGGATTAGAGTGTATCTACCAGTTGAACAGCATTGAACACTCCATCATAGAAACTGGTCACTTACAATTAACTAATGCAAAAAGTTGTCTTTCCTCATACTTTATAACTCTACATTATTACCGACATTTAAACTACCATCAAATACAATGTTTAACAAAACTAAGATATTATAGTATGTAGAAATAACATAATATATTATATTATTATGGTTTATTCTACTTACGATATAACCGGCATATATGAGATATTTGGATAATCGCTCGCTTGTTGTTGGCGAAATATGCGCTCGTACGTGTCGCGAAATTAAATATAAGAGTAGAGAAAATGAGAGAAATTTCATTAAAATCTCGCGGGATATTTCCAACGATATCGCTACGGGTGAGTTTAACGCAGGGAAAAGTATTGCAACAAAATATTAGAACCGGTAAGAAAAATACAGGGAATAAGATTTTATTTTGAAGTACAACAAAATTGCGTTATAAGATTCGAATCATTTTGTCACCGTGTTTACAAGTGAATCAACGTGAGTTGTGATTGTGACATGTTTGACTACGTTCTCACTTTGCTAAGAAGGGTACCTTTGCAGACGCTTGTCCCTTCAGCATTTAACTATATTATTTACTCATGAATACGTTTGCATATGTTAACCCGAGCATTTCCTGTTATTTACGTCGGTACCTTGATTTAAAATACATGTCATAAGCAGCAACAACTTTTATGTTACATCTTACAAACTTTACGCTATGGATTTTAAAATATACTTTCTTAAGGGGTTCGAGAACCCTTATTGTGAGTGCTATGGGGCGAAGTTGAGCAATATTTCTGTACAAACTTACTAAGGGACTTCATTATTCTCTGCCTGTGTTTTCTAAGCCATTTGTAGTGTTTCAATATTTTCTGGCAGCAGAATAAATGGTAAATTTCCGAAAATAAATAACAAGTTTAACTAAATCTGCATTCTGTTAAATTGTTTTAAAATTTGAATCGCGGCTCGTATTTAAGTGTTGCTATATTTGAGAGAGTCAATACCCCAAGCACGTTTAGTTTAAGATCCTGTAATCTCAGACTAGACGTGTGGTTATGTGCGCACTTTGTATAGCTTTAGAATACAACGCCGGTATTACAAAATTGCGAACATTATCATGGCTTGGTATAACGTAGCGTCAAACTAGTTTGATAGCTCGTATAAAACAGACTTAGCCATAACTTCGCCTTGTCGCGTCACGATTTGCGTAACGGACACGAAATCGCTCGCGGCCGACCAAGGGCCGGTTTAAAAGATATTCAATCATATTTTACAGAGTTACTAATGCTTCAAGCGATGTACCCTTTCCATCGTGAATAATCACAGGAATTAAGTAGAGCGATTTTATCAAAATACTAATTTACATAATACTGCTAAATATGTTAGATATTGGTCTCGGAAAGCTAAAAGAAGCTACAAAATGAGGCACGTCTCGACGGAACAGTCTCCATCTAGGGAGTAACGAAGCAGGGAGACGTAAACAATTTAAGAGTGGCCGCTGAACTTCAGTAGAAGCAACGGAGCGAATAAACGCGCCCGCTACTAACCGAGTAAACACGGGAGGCTAGAGACGTCCCCGTGCCCATCTGTAAAAACCAGACTATTTAAATTGGACGCTGAGCAAATTTCCCGTGGTGCTTCCATTTGCTCAACATTTATCTTAACGATGTTTTTTCAAACAGCTTTCAAAGGACCGCTGGAATTAATGAGGTTAGCGAGATAATAGAAATAAGTTTAATTGTTGTTTGGTCTGAAATCCGGTGGGACAGCGAAAACTCTCCTCGCGTTCAGCGCTTTTGTTTGTGTCCCAACACTAATGCAATATAATTGGGGTTAAACTTTATCTGTCAGCAAACGATGCACATTTTGTGGTTGTTAACTAAGAACCGTTCATTACCTGAACGGAAAACAAATGAGAAACTAGATGAAATTCCAAAAGAAATCTAATGTATATAATCAAAGTCTAGCCAAAACTACTAAATTCAATCAAATCACAATTTTAGTTAAGGAATAATATTAATAAAGTAAAAAAGATTCAGAGATTTCCAACACAGTGTGACATCGTCAATCGAAATGTAAACATATAAAATTTATTCAAGTGATCACGATAAATAACAATTTGAACAAACCTTGAACACGGTTAACAATTGCTCACTTTGTTCGTACAACCTTTTTCATTTAATTACCTGTAACAGAAACAAAATTAGCGTCAGTAAATTCATTATTTAAAATAAGTAGTTACAAATACCAATTAAAATCACCGGCCTAATCTAAGCTGTCACACAAAAGTAGTTTATAAATAAGGAAACAAATGTTTATTTTACTAAGAAACTAAATGAGACATAAGAACTTTATAACAATGTAACACATAACATTATGATTAGAACAAAAAACAATAAATTGGCAGCGAGTCGGTGTTACGGTCGCCAAGCGTTCAGAAGATCCCAAACTTTTCCCATTAGCGGGCCAGCCGAAATAGGGGACATAAAATGACGCTTACACCTCAACTACTTGTAAGTACGATAACTATTGCCATACCAAGTCCCAAATAGATAACAAGATATTATGTTTAGCATTTTAAATTATCTTAATTAATTTTTATAATTTTATAAGGTTTAAATAGCAGAATTAATTAGAACGCTGGATTACAATATTTCATACTGATGCTTGCAAACGCCATTTTCAAAACTATTCAAGCGGTTTCGTAAGTGTTTCTTTGCAGTACTGTGCATCGATCCTTAGAAGTTCCATTCTAAGTCTAGACAACTACAAAGTGTAGTCTCGTCGGTGTTGAACGCTTTAACTAGTAATTTAGCCAATCAGTGCAACGTGTGGGTAACGACACCAGTCCAATTATTTCCAAGTCTTGAGATATAAACTGGGTACTGACACTCGACAAAATTTGGCGCAATGTTGCGTGGGGTGTTGGTAGAAGCGTTTCTAGCTTAAATGTTAACGACATCAGACAACTAAAGTACCGTCCGCCCAATAAAACTTATTCCCGAATTCATCCGAGACGGAATAATGAGCCATTTTGTATTCTACAAACCGGAATTGCAAGCTAGATTGGCTTCTTTCTTACTATAAAAAGTAGAAGTAGTAGTAGTAAAAAATAAATTAAGTTGTTTTTTTATTGGACTTATTGGTATGTATTTAATTATAATAAACAATTAATCACTTCCTTTCTAAATTTCTTCCTAGTTGTAATTAGTGCGCACTTAACTATTTTAGCAATAAAACTAACGTCATAAAAACTAACGTTTAATCGATACGGTAAATATTTAATAATCCGATAGTAAACATCTGTTAAATATCTTTTAATCTAGTCTAGTTTTAAGCTCTTAAGAAGATTAAACTAATCAGCAGTCATGAGCAATACTATTAGTTCTCGAATATTAATTAAACAACAACACAAATAAATCTCCGGTTTATTTCTAGGTTGAAATCCGTTATTTATTTTCTTAGCATAATGTATGCGAAATTGATAGCGTAATAATGTGTGATTATTACTTAACAGTACGATCACGTAACTTTGACCTTATGGTATTATGACGTGACCTGCCGATTGTGCCCAACTCCACAAATGCCACCGCTGCAAATAGCGACCCATTACAATATAATGCCAGGCCGAGACGAGCCCTACCTCAACACGGAAATTATTATCACAGTCATAAATCCAGTCTGCTTTACAAAAGACGTGGTGAAATTTGTAACGTCTTGTCGCAAGCCCAGGAAAATATTTCAGAAAATTGCACACGTGAACGAAGATTTTGCAAAAGATAAAGGTACAAAAATAGTTTTGCATATTTCGCATATTTTTACGTAAGTGCTATTAGGATAAGATAAATGGTCAACCACGAAAACACATTCAATACAATTAAATGGAAGTAGAGCCAATGAACAGCGACAAATATAGAGCCAATAAATAAGACAATAAATTTACATGACGTCACTTGTTTGACTTCCATTTACAACACACATTTGCGTGTATCAAATATTTATTATACGATAACAATACAGATCGATACACGTTTGTGAATATACAATCGTAGATAGGACGGGAGTGGCGCAGCGAGGCGCACCGTCATCCACGGGACAATAGCGGGCCGTCCTTGAATTAGCACCGGAACTATTGTCACCGCGCACAATGGATAGGATTTGCCTAGATTGCCGTCGGGCCAGGCACGCGCCGCCGAGCAAAAACCACATACAAAACACGTAATGACAAAATCGGGAGCCAAGTAATAGCGTTCTAAAGTGCTCACTGGAATCACCCATTTGTGGCTCTCACAAAATATCACCCTTCCAAACGTAAATTGGTAGCAAATTTTCTAATATTTTTTATTCTATGTTGGGATGTTCGAACTTAGCTAGTATGTTTTGGCTATCCCAATATTACTGCAAAATCCAATATATCCGTAACTGCACGGAGCGACCTCAGAGCGTGATTTGTATATTGACCTTTATATTTTTTGCAGCAATACGTCAATGTCAGTAGGGAGTGTATTAGGGTTAGCATCCCAATAAAGATGTCCCTGGCGTAGATTATTATCGGGATCGCATCACGATGGTGGACGTGTCATTTTGATTAATCGATGTGCTGACGTAAAGTTACCATCCCGGGCTATTCGCCTATAATAAAAACTGCACTTTAATGACACATCGCATAATGCTTGTTTGCTATACCATAAAAACAATACGACTACCTACCTACTTGACCGCAAAGTGCTTTTTAATAACAGTAGATTTAACTGGCTGTATTGTCGTGATTAATAGTGGCTGTTCATCTGTTACCACAATTCCACAAATACAGCGAATTGTCTGAAACGTTGGTGCTACTGATTACTGAATTAATAACGCAAGTTCGTGCTGGTGAAAATTAAAGGTAACTTGAAAGAAACGTTAATTAATCATTTTGCGTGTTACTGGTTTTGTTTAATGTGATACTGATGTATATCGGCTTATTAAAATATGTCGACAATGAATTTTTGTTATTATTTTTGTTTAGAATAAACCCAGTTCCTTCGTTTTTTGGATTTTGAGCATAACGCGCTTGTGGCTTCTTTGTTTTATAAAACCTGGAAAACCTACTTAATTTAGTCAGTTATTTTAAAATACGTGTATAAACCGCAACGACCGAAACACAAATGCAAAGGAAATAAACTCAAGCACGAGCTCGTTTCTTATTAAAAGGTTGCAAATGAGGTTCAACCCATTAAAACTCACGTGGACAGAAGTGAGAAGAAATAAAATAGTGTTTATGAAATATAGGGCACCCAAATTGGAAATATAACCAAGTACCAAAAATAACTGTACAAAAAAGGTGGTACATTTTTGCAAGATAACAAGTTTGATCTGTCTTCCACTTCTAGCATATAGCAATAAAACATTCACTAAATGGGAAACAAGATTGTATACGATTAACATTTGATTGCGGTATTTGTTGAAATGGGGGACCATTTAGCGAAAGGTAGAGTTTTTCTAAATGACTTGATCACACAGATAATGTAGGTCGCGAGGCCGCCGTGCCAGGAGCTGCCGAGTTTGTATCCCTTCATACATAAATACGTTCCTCTAATTATACACGTGAACGTTGCCTATGACTGTACAGAAAAGGTTATAAGCTATATATATCGATGTATCTACCTGCTGCCGTTGACACGATTAAATGTGGCGATGATTTAATATCGTACACCGCTTGCCAACCGTTCCGGATATTTATCGATTTTCATTCAACGCGTTTTTGCTACACTTCATGATTCATGGAATACGGAAAGAATACCATGAATTGTATCTGTCAGATAAAAACTCGACAGCATCAGGAGCTTTTTGCCGTAGATTTCAAACGAAAATCGCGTTTTATTTCCGATCCAACAAGGCAAGTATTCAGCTTGCGATCGGAATGAAACTGACATTGCTGGATGAATTTACTGATTGGAGCAAACAATTCCTTCAAAATTGTTGCTGTCCTATATTGCTCAATATTATTTAAACTGAACAAGGTAAAACGACAAGTCAAACAAATAGTTAAAATACACCGTTAGTTCATTCAGTCTTGATACAAATAAATATGTTAAGCTTAGGTTTTAGGTTAAGGAGGAACAAATTGACTCTATCATAATATGTGACGTTATAGTTTTTAGTATAAGTTATGAAGTAACTTAATAAAGTTAAGCCGATAATGATGATGAAATATGCGTCATACGTATTGATCCGCGGAATAACTCAATCAGGTATGCGAAGAGTTCTATCGGGAAATAGAAAGGTGGCATTGTTTTGAGCCCACACAATACAGCTATAAGGACACCGTATCTCTGGGGAGGTGGCACCACCTACCGTGGAGCTTATCTCTCAATGGTTGCGCATTCAGTCGCTATTATTGTCTAACTTAAATTAATTCCCATAACAAAAGTTCTGCTTTATTAGCATAACGTGATGATTATGCCTTAAAGTGGGTTTTGATAAGTGAATTATATTGTTTGTGAGTATTGAGAAGTTGCAACCTGACTGTCAAAAGCTTCAGCCTAGCATATAATCTAATTCGCGTCTTAATGGCAAAATATTTAATTAACTTTATCACCTTATGGAATATTTATAATCTTGTAGTGGAAATGAACACATTTTTTTTTGTTTAATTTGTAGTAAACAAAAACAGTAAAAGGTTTTGAAGTTACAATGTACATTTACATATCAATCACTCAAATAATTAATATTTAAAGACATTTGTTTGAAGTTAAACCGCACTTGGAAATAAAGTCGTAAAAAGTGAATCTTATTTAAATGATGATCTGGGTACACACCCATGTGCCTAGTGATTGCGTAAACCTAACCTTGGTATCAAGAAACGCGTCTGAATTCCACGTGACACACCCACTGCGCCTTTTAGGAAGATGACGCAGAATATTTATAATAATGTTATCTCGGTCGAGCGATATTCGCAACAGTTTACGGTCAAGCCGAGGTCAGTGAAGACTGTGACATTATCGCATTTGGTCTGGATTACATTGTAGTTATTCGGTTTAAAAACGTTTAATAGAATTGCCATTATTTGTTAACATCTGTTTTACGGTATAGCCATTTCTTTAAAAACCATCAGGCTCTTACGACAGGACATGCAGCGATAAATATATAGCAGATTTTATAATAGTAATCGGTTGTAATGAATTAATGAGAGTAGCATGCACTAAAACATACAAGCTTTTAAACAAAGCACATCCAGTATTTCTCTCTTTTCTTTATCTAATTGTGTAGCTCATTTGAAACATACAGAAAAGTATGGGCTAATAATAAATCGATTATTAGATTTTTGAGCCGTTCTCTTCGATTGCAATCTGCCCTATCGTCTGTCGGTACAATGAGTGAGTCATTCGACCGCCCGCGTCGTATTTAGGTTATACGATTATCATGTCGCAACTAAACCAACACTCGATGCACATCCATGTCAATAGATGCGGGCGTAACAGATATCAGACAGTACTTAACCATCGAGGATCGATTACTGTCACGCATCAATTCAAACTACTTTTTGTTATCCTTCCATCGATTGATGTATTGACACAATGTGTAATACACATTGTGACATTATTATTGGCTCGAGATTACACGACAATAATTTAGTCATAGCAATTGCAATTCATCATTATGACATGTCACGGAGATAAATAAGTTCCTAAATATGGCTTACTACGCCGCTCTCTAACAATTTATTTATGTTCATAATCTGAACTAAACATAGTAACTACGTATCTGTAAAATAGCAAAAACCAAAATCTAACACATTCAATTCGATTAATGAAACAGTAGCAAAATTCAACATGACGCATTGTAATTCTCAGTTTTCTTTCTATAGGCTTACATCCAAATATGTCATCGAGACACGTTGGCGGTAAACAATACTCACTGATGTCTGATTCATACTCGGGATAATGCAACCGTTTGTATACAAACATAAACATTGTACACAGCAACATTCAGGTGGGTTTACATATTATTATGAGTAGGTGAAATTATTATGACAGAGGCGTTCTGTGCAGGTGATTGTATGAAAATTAACACTCACTCAGCTTGCGTATAATTTGTCGAAAAACCGAAGAGGACAACAATTAGTAGAGTACAAAAAAATTGTGGAACGCACCAGGGATTCAATTAAAGAGTGTATGTGCACGTAATCGGAAACCTGACCACGACTCAGTTGGCAATCATTACGATTGCGGGTAGATTTTTTTAGTAAATGCGGCATCTGGCTCGCATGTATGTGGGCAACATAACGGAATATCGAAATTGATCGAGAACGATTTACATAATGCGTGCCTTCTCCGAACACTCAAATGATCTCCACTTTGTTACACCTCTTGAAATCTTACATTTGCGTATTGCGTTACAGAAATTCGTAAGTACAGTAATATGTAAAGCTAAGGATATCTGAAAGTAGAAAGGAATACCTAGTAAAAATCAGTTTTAGTCAGAACACTTACAGACCGCGATATGGGAATTTTCCTAAACAATAATATTAAACTGTTAGGTGTTACAAATACGTATATCGACTGTCAATAAATAAAACTTCCTTTAAAATACAAAAATGCGTGAAAATATAAAGTAAATCCCAGCAATCTCGCAAATATCAACACAATTGCGCTGATTGAACGTAAAATATACTGAATACAAATAAATTATATTATTTATATGCATGAGTATTTTAGCGGCAACATGCAATCCAAGTATCCACTGAGTAAAATCAATAGACATATATATCTGTTATCCATTTCCACGATTTAATCAATGAAGCACCACAAATTCGGTATTAATTTTTATCGAAACGAAACCTATTTAGATCAGTTCCAGTGTAACAAACAAAGTTTGAAAAAAACAAAGCTATCACTTACAGCGTTAAAGCAGAATAACTTTGGTTCGAAAATAGTTTTCTAAGAAACAGAATTGAAAATAAATCTAGAGTATTGAAACACTCAGAGGCGATTGGTGGTGTATTTGTCGATGGCGTATAGAAATGGCAAGAAGTGCACGCCAAGTGTTGGCGATCTATCACTGATATCCATTACGCACAAAAGCTTTTAGTGTTCGCACCAAATGAAACCATCGACAACAGTAAATCAACACCGACACTGAAACTGGCACTACAATTCACAAAATGTTATACGGCTCTCGCCACGTTTACACTATAGTTTGTTCATAATACTGTTTACCTATAGTGGGAGCGGAAGGATTGTGTGAGGGAGGAAATTGAATCACATTTGAGGCTACAATCCATTACGTGTATCTAAACTGATACGTGACCCGTACGTGCAGAATTAACAATTTATGTCGGATGAACAGTGACGAGCGCGATTGCGAGCATACATGGTCAGAGATTAGAGAAAATTAATTAATCGAGACGGAAATCAAACATAGTACCTAAATAACCTTTGTCGCAAATGTATATGGAACAAAATACAGTTGTTACAATACAACACAATATGACCACCATAACAACGCCTGGCCAACCTGATATCCCCAATTAGTTGGGGCATGGGTGCGCAAACGCAACACGAGCGCACCACCAACACATGCAAATCGTTTATTGGCGCGACAATCAGATCGCGACGGGACCGGTCAACCGTACAGTCATTCGGTCATTGACTCCAACGATGGTGACACTGGACTCTCGCTAAACGTTTACTACACAACGCAAAAATTCTAAAATTTATGTCAGAACTGGAATTGCTGTTGCTATAACGACGACAGATATATTTTGGATCAAAAATGAATTCAATTAATGAATAATATGAACTGGTATTTTTGAAAGTTATTATTACTATTATAAAATTTAAGCAATGTGTTCATCATTAGTAATTTAGGCAATGTATAAAGTGATACTTAATTAAGTTGTGTAAGACGACACAGAATAATTATGTGTTCCCATTTGTGGCCTAAACTTCATTTATTATGTGGTAGCAACCCCTCGCGTCATCTTATATTAACAAAACGCAAGTTCTCACTTAAAATACAGTAAATAAGTAAGGAAATTCCTGTTTGAATACGTTGTATATGGTCCATATCTTCTTAATCAGATAGAGTACGTCAATTCAACATTGATAAATTGAATTAGGAAAGGCATTCAATTTGCATTTCCTTTGAACAAAAATACGTCAGCTTGTATTGTTTGCAATATTTACTATGAAGTCTCTACAGAATTCGTTTATAATTTCAAATAATTTACTTAGACATGCGGAAATTAATTGAGAATCGATAACTAAGTACTGATTAGATAAGGCGTACAGAAAAGTACTCGCATATGTCGTTCGATACTATTAGTCAACGTAACTGTATTGGTTAGTATAAAATTAATAGTTGTGAAACTAATATATTACATTATCGTTAATACACCACCCAGTTTTCTTATGATAAATCCTACAAATTATTTCTAGACTACCCTTAAACAAATTGGTTCCTCAGCTACAAACCACTTTTATACTTATGTGTAATGAAGACCATGAAAAGAGCAAACATCTGCTCACGTAAGGGGGTAACGAGCCTCTGTGGCAGCCATGGCGAGTAACACCTGTTCTATTTTTTGACATTTATATTCCGGTTGCGTCTAACCGCAATACAAGTAGACCGCCACGACCGATTAAAACGACAACTATACGCGTTAAGGTTTACTCGAACTTTTTAAACAACAAATCCCCTTAGTCCGACAAACTATATTAAAACGACCTAGAGCCTTGTTTATCAAGTAGGGTAATTTAAGAACCCCCCATAAAGAGCACTTCATCAACACATCATAACGAAAATAGCTGCGGACCCCATGCGCAGACGAGGGACAGGTCCACAATGGATCATTTCCGCAAGTTGACGCCTCATAATATATCTGAGAGGATGGACCTTTTAGTGTAATTTGAGGTAACGGAATATTACATCGTATATTTACATAGGTACATTAAGCCTACGAAAACCGCTAATGCTGACCCAAAAGGATTACGGGCGTATGTCGGTCAATCCTTTTTCGTCCGTCCATCTATTAATCATAATGTGGTCGTATTCAGATTGAAGACGGTAAGGACCAATAAAAGCTCTACATTTAGTTCGCGAGAGGCTCGCCTACGTCGTTGGTCGTGTTGAACTTTTTTACTGTGCCTTCGTCAAGTCAAACAAAGAGGCGGAACAAAGCGGAGAGAGCGGCCTTTGTGCGGATACGTTGAGTGCGACGGCACTTAACTCTGACATCGGTGACGGCAACAACGGCCCACCGACCGGGACATACCGCTTCGAGCTCGACGTCTTCCGCTGGACCTTACATTCCCTTGGGATCAACTTTCCGACCAACCGTGATATAACATTCATCGCTTTATTTAGCGATCATTGCAGGAAGTGAATAGCTCATAAATGCCAAGAAGTAAGCAATATATCAAAATTATTGGTTGATACGAACGGTCATAACCTGACACCTCTAAACGATAAGTGATAACCTTAAAAGAGCGGGGTTCTTTCATGCGTGTAGTACTGATTGTATAAGATAGCTGTTTTTATTGAAACGTTAAAACTCGTCTGATGTATTTATAAATAGGAAAATGAAATACACAACAGTTTAAATGCATCAGGCGAGGCCTGGGGGAGGGACGACCGGTGTTCGTTGATGGCGATGTTTTATTGGCTTGCCCTAATTGCCTCTCGTCCCACATTAACGACGTTTGCTACGACCTAGATAGGTTAGGAACACGCTCAGTCATCAATTTCCATATTGAAAACGTAGAACATATACATACCTAGTTCTTCCCCTTAAACTTTGAAAACAATGCATACCAAATGCTTGTGACACGACAGAAAGATAAACTAATACACATTAATTTCTTCTTTATGTATTCATAAATCGGATCAGATCGCACCCGTACAAGCAAAATTTGATGTCTTAAGGTGGCCTCACAGCATAAGCCGATGTATAACCCATAGAGGTCGAGGGCGAAAATATCAATTTTCCGAGCGGACAGTCAGCTACGTTTGGGTAATCCAGAATTTATCTCTTTCCTTTCGGGACAGCCACCCGTCGGCTTTCAATCACCTGCACCGGCACATAGACAACAGAGAAATAGAAATTGCTGGGAAAACCCAAGGTGTTTCAGACATCTGACGCGAAATATGTTTACCTACACAGGCGATCGTTACGGTCAAAGCGACCGCAGCAGATTCGAGGATATATCAGATCCTACATATTTGACTACGTTATTCAAATGGACGGACGGGACGTGCGCAGGTATGAACTATCTTCAGTAAATAGGTAGACACATCGAGCATGACAAAAAGTTGCACCTATCCGTTACAGGTGGAACTACATTGCAGAATTGCGCTTTTGCGTGTGCGCAAGTTAATCCGGTTTTCTCCTTTGATGGTTAGAATTCATTAGCTACGTAGATAGAATGGTAGTTATATTTATTACGTCATGCTTTCGTTGCTAATCTGAGCGCATCGGCCTCGGTGACGCATGCCCGCCTCCTGCGGTCAATTCAACTGAATTTATGGCAGCTGCAAGGTCGGCTCAGGATAACGAACCCGACCCGAAACGGTGCGTTACGAAACAGGTCTTAATTAAATCGACAATAAACGTTATCATTACAGCGTAATTAGATATAACTGCTGAGTATTTGTGATCAATGATTCGACTGTGATTTCAGAAATTTTCACTTTTGACGAGTCAATAGCAATAACTATTAATGTAGTGTGACCCGGATCATTGATTGAACCTACAGATTGGAATTGTATGCGAATAAAGATATGTTCGAAAAGAGTGAACACAGTCGTACAAAATCTAACATCGGATTAATTGAATCGTCCGGAGCCCTGGTCCATTTCTACATGAATATATATAGAGACGACTGAAAACACAACCACTTTCGTTAGGCCTATCGATATTTTTTCAAGATGAGATTAATTAGTGATTTCAGGATTAAAGCGATTAATTTCAGATAACGATACATAATATGAGGCGTGTTTATTTATAGACTAAGTAATTCGTATTATTGTCCACGCAGGTTTCGTGTGGTAGTATCTAAAATATGTGTGTTTCACTGATAAAATACTATTACGAATAACAAGCAAATTAGATTATTCAATTTCGTTAATCTTGTTAAGCTTGTGAGGTAAGTAGATCAAAAATAGATAGCTACATACCAGGATTTAATTTTAAGAGTCAATATACTTAGATAGTATAAATATCTGATTTTGAAATAAAACGTGTACCAGTATAATAACAATATTTATCGATAAGACAGTGATGGTAAAGAATTTACAAATATATTTATTTCCAATACAAGGACAATAAACTAAGTACCTGCCTAGAAAGTGACAGTTTTGGACTTTACTAAAATACACACGAAATAAATATGACCTTATAAAGTGTATTCTTAACTTAATCGCGATTTTCTTAAGTAATAACTTCCGGAATGTAGGCGGATCCTTATTTATTTATATTTCGTCAATACTTATATTTATATAACTTTTAATTAGGTATCAATTGATCATTTACACCAATGAAAAAAATCCTACAGAAAATGAACGCATAATTTCGATTTAACTGATGTCAACAAAAAACTTGAAGTATAAGTAAGTGCTGATGATATACGTAGAACTTTAATTGGTTTTTATGAAAGTTTATAATTCAATATTAGGTTGAGCATCGTCAGAGGCCGGAATAACAGAGTAGTGGTGGTGTTTAAGTTATTAAGGAAGCCTCGACGCTACGCCACGTAATAAGATTAGCCGCCGAGGCAGGACGAAACGACTTTACGCCGGCTTGTACCACGAGTTTATCACATTTTGTGACATACATAACATCACACACACCTGTGTCGTTAATTTCCCGAGAAATAAAGCAAAATACACTTATGGTCAGAGTAAACTACAGGCTATCGATACACCGGGCAAAGTTCCAAACTCCAGATGCAACATCAGATTTTCGTGGCAGGAATAGCCAATAACAATTTCCCCGAATTGGAAATTGACCACGGAACATCACGTCTAACAGTCGTTAAAGACCAAGAAGCTAACAAATTGCTTAAGTTCAACGTATTAAATAACTTTCTACATTCTCTTTCATACATACGAGCAATAAATAAACAAATAACTTTTATTTGTAAATTTTACTTAACCTAGCAGCAAAAAAATGTCTACTATTATTTATGATAACAAACAGTTTCAATAACAAGCCGACGAAATTAAAACGTCCGATGCATGCCATGATACGTTGTGTGCGGACATAACAAAAACACTTTACTGTGGGCAGTATTTTGAAATACCATTATCAACAAAGAGAGGAAACCGCAGGTTGAAAGCGCTCATGAAATGTAGCTCTAAATATACAGTTTCATTATTAAATAACGCAAGTATCTCTAAAATTTTGTTAATAAAATTTCTGGTGATGTTTTTAGTCGGGTTTTCCCGCTAGCTGAGTGCAATGCGGGCGCTGTCACATCGTGTCCATGTTACGTTGAACGAAGTAATCTCGTTTATCGGTTCAGATGTCGTCACCAGCTTCTACCGCTATCCTGCAAACCGCCGCTCCGTCAATTTACGTCGGTTTTGCTGCACTTACGTCATTTCACAAGGAAATTGCGAACTATAATTATATTAGAAAAAAATGTTGGGCGGTTGCCGCTCGTTTGATACTTGAATTAATGCTTGTAACGCAATTTAATGTTTAGCACTTAGAACACTTTAACTTCTTTTAAGACCAATCAAGCCCAGTAAAATTATTGCTTGATGACACCTTTTAAATAAGATATATTTCTTATTCTGACTTAGAAACTGTATCACTATAATCTATAGCAATGAATGTCTCATCAAATCTGAATAATCACACTAAGCTTTAGTTCTATGCAATTCCAATGGAAATGTAGATTAACTCCATCAATTCCACAGACCGAAAATTCCGTCCTATTTCTGTAATTGAGTCTATTTCGCGCGCAGTGGACATTGTTTTATGCGATAATCTAACGAACCGGACAGGGCTTCAGGTCGTTAGTATTCATCGCACTAAGTCCTGAATCCAGGGATTACACAGAGAATACACTGGGATATAACTATGAATATTATATGTACCACTCCAAACTATAATAGTGGCACATGCACATTTCTGGAAATCACGCCGTTGTCATAACACAGTTTATTTAACATAATAAATAAAAATGTCCACAAATGTCGCGGAAAAACACTATAAAACACCAAATGACTGTTATAAATAACATACTTCGCAGTAGTTAACTATTCAAAACGAACATCGTAGAAGTCGTTTACAATAATCAAACGACACTATTATTTCCTTTAGGGTTTAGGTAGATATAACACCCACATTAAAGATAAAATGTACTTCGGCATTTTATTGGCATTCATTCGTCTGATACATTTTACAATATCTGCACTTTAGTCTTTACCCGAGATAATCTTTAACAGTCAACTACTGTATCCGAAACTATAAAAGATAGGCACATATTAACTGAAATATTTCGCGTTAAATATAATTTTGTGATTACTCTTTTAGAAAACCCAAAATACCAAATGAAAAATGTTAGCTAAGCTTTAAATAGCCGTGAAAATGATAAACAGAAATAATATTTTGTAGAAACGATTAATCTTCAACGTTTAATAAGAACACAAGTCATGAATTTAATCTATCCAAATGATTAAAGGGCTAATGAATCACTCTAAAATATATCTGTATAAATAACACACCGTTATCCATCATCTATACTAATATTATAAAGCTGAAGAGTTTGTTTGTTTGTTTGTTTGTTTGTTTGTTTGTTTGTTTGAACGCGCTAATCTCGGAAACTACTGGTCTGATTTGACAAATTCTTTCAGTGTTAGATAGCCCATTTATCGAGGAAGGCTTTAGGCTATATACCAGTGAAAAATGTTACAAAAACGGGGAAAATTATGATTCTCTTATGTGACGCAAGCGAAGTTGCGCGGGTCAGCTAGTAGATAATAACTTAAACAGATCCTGTGAGGTTATCAGACGTACTTTGAAAAGTCTTAATTAGTCTATCGTGTCAAATAAATCTTGTTTAATTTGGAAACCGAGAAATGTATTAAGTGTTTAATTTAAACGCGACATCAAAAAAACCGGTAAGATCGCATATTTGAACGATTAATGACCTTTGTAAGACTGTTAGTCAAGCATTTGATTTGGCAACACAGCGGCGGGGCGCGCGGTAAATAAACGTATATTTTGCTACTATTCTATGGCTGTTCAGTACATTTTTAAAATAGCAAACTAATTAGATTTCGTTGCACCATAGTTATATATAAAACATGGGCCCAAATAATAATTGATGTTGAAGATTCTACAATTTTAGCACCTCAGCGTGGTGATGTAATATTTTTAAATGTCATATTAAACATACAAAATTCCGCTTTCAGATCGTTTATGCAATTATTGTCTATTATATCAGCTATTAAATAGCAATAATGATAGTATTCCTCGTGAAAGGCCACGAATACAACCCCGATTGTATTGTAACACTGAACGAAATGAAATAAGCCATTAGTCATTAAGAAATTCTCGGCAAGGGAACGCCGCCGAATCACAATTATAATTCAGTTAAAAGTGACGAAAAGAGGGATGACTGACAATTTCTGAATAATCCGACCAAGAATGATTACGACATTAATCTGTAAGGAAAGGCGGCGGTTGAGAACCAAGGTGGTACAAATTATATCGTTTATACATAGATTTTTATAAAATTATTCGTATACTCAGATCTACATCTTTACTTTTGAGAATTCAATCGAATACTCTGACGATGTGGTGTGTTAGGAATTTCTCATGTTATTGTTATGTAGCTAACGTAGGTATCTCTATCAAACCCGCCGACAAGCAGTTATAATAGCATAATATTCCCAACTCAGACAAAGCTAATTCAATAACCTCTAAATCGCATTAATGTCGCACTGAAGATTGTTTACTCGAGACTACACCCCATTCATAGCATTTCTCAGATATCATAGTTTAGTAACAATAACGTAGTATAATACGTATTTCTTCTTAGGAGACTTATGTCGCTTAGGTAATTAATGAACATATTTACTCAGTTATAAAATAGTACTAAAAGTATATTACGAGTATTAAGTGTAAACGTATAAAACGGTTGAACACACAATTGAAGTTTGCCAATAACAAACTGGTCTGCCATAGGCCAAAAAATGTTTGGGTACTTCAATTATAAAATATTAATTGCAATTATAATTACGTATTACATTTCGTATAATTTGCTAGTTTTAGACTAGTGTCAAATTAGTTAATTAAATAATATTTCGTATAAAACATTTTTATTATATTCTACACAATATATTCTGCGAGCTACTGAACAAAGGAGAGCCGAAGTTAGAGATAACAATTATTGTACAAACTTTCAATGCCATACAATAATATTAATAATGGCGCAATTGGACATCAAATAGTTAAAAACCACATATATGTTAATTGAATTAACAATAGCTATCCATAACAGAAGTTTACGTTAATAAGATTATAATTTATGCCATCGAATCATTGACAAAGCAAATTTCAAGTTCATAATCACGTATAAATTGAGAAATCAAATCCAGACAGACGCTCAATAAGGCAAATTCCAAACTTTCAGAACTTGACCTTCCAAGTTCAGAAGCAAGCTATACCCCACCTCATCCCTCGCCCCGCCCTTACCGCACTCGGGCCGCATTGCAGTGAAACAGAAGGACGGGACCAAATAGAATCAGCCCTGTATCAAGTCTCTTTAAATCCTTTGGCTCAACAAAATAATATGACACTCACGTCTGCTTAAAACTGAAAGTGTCGTCGAACTTTCTTGCATACGATATTGTACTGCGCAGGTCTTAATTTATTGCATTGGTATTGAGACACCGTAGAAATTACAAAGTCGATAACTAAAAATGAACAGCAACGAAGGGACAATTAGTTATATTGTGTCAGGGTCCAACCAGGGTACATATTAAAAGGACCCTACGAACAGTCGTTGCAACTGGGTTGGTTAAACCTTGACACCAGTAGTCACACAACAGAGGTCAAGGTGATCCTAATGCGTTTATGGCTCACAACCTTGCGCACTTTATAGTCATCGTACGGCCCTGAACGACCGTTTCTTCTTAAATCCTAAAAATAAATATGGAATAGAATACTTATATAGATCTTACAAGAAGCCTGCGTAGATATGTTATTAACCTTCCTTAATTCGTTGGAATTAAAATCTTTAAAACAAACATTGTTATCTAAATTTCTACATATATTGTGGAAAAAGCCTTCCTCCAGTAATTAAAATTGAGCGTGTAATCAATAGGTCTGTTTACGTGAAGTTCTTAACGATTTAGTATTACTGAGAATGTCTTCGCGACCGTGAATTAAATAAATGACCACGGGGCTACAATATTACAGATCTAGCATCTATATATCACTTCAAATATTTCGAAACGTCATGGAATCTAAATGCGTTGTTTAAGTTAAACACTCTGAAATCATTTTTTTATTATTGCAAGGCCTGCAGTGGATAATATTTAACTAAGTTAGTGGAATAAATGTAAGAGATTCTTGACATTTTTCCTTAAGGCTATGCGCGATGAGTCACCAACGTCCTTCACCTCGGCCCAACCGTACCGACCGACATCCGCATTCACAATTTTACCCACTAAAACCCTCTCTCGAGGAGGCTTATTCACGTCACATTTAAATTCATTCATAGCGTTGACGTAAATGCGACGTTTCTGAACCTAAGACTTTTAAAGTATGCTACAAGCATACTCATTGGAATGACTCAAATGCTTGACCTTTAACAGAAAACAAATAAGGATATCGAAAAACAAGACTAACACTCTGCAGCCAGTTGCAAACCACTTTCTATTACTAAACAATTTTTATAGAATTGTTGATATGAATGTAATTTAACATCAAGCCATTTGCCGATTGGTCTGCAAAGATATTATGAGAAAGAAAACAACATCAGTTACCCGTGCAAATAGTGAAGCGGATCATTGCGATTACGCCACCGACAACATCACTTCACTTTCTCTGCAGAACAAATCGCTAAAATACTTAATGTCGCAAGGAAAAATAAGATAGAAGTCGTATGTCTAGTTGAACTTTATAAATAAATAAGAATATCCCTATAAATTCAGGGATTCCGTGATTCTAAATTTTAGGAACGAAATTCGACCCAAAAAAGTGAAAGTTTATTAAGGTATAAGTTGGGATATCATAAATCCATACGTGGCCAATTGAAAAGGTTGTGAAAAGGAGCGACACAGGTTTTTGAAAACGAAGGTCCGTGCATAGAAATCATCTTGCAAGGAGTTGTTTTATGTTACTCTCAACTAATAAAGTTAGCGACACTCTATACAAGAAATGGCAGTGGTAGACACAGGTAATAAAATAAATGCCCAATAGAGTTGGTAGAAATGATCCATTACCAGTTACAATTTAAGAAGAAAATCACGCTCTCGGCGGCCGAATTAGATCGCGAAATATAAATAAATATCATATGAAAGTGGAACATACCCTACAAAACGTTGCTGTCGCGTAACGTCAAGTTCATTTCGTTAATTGAGCGCCCCTGCCTTTCATAATTCGGACGAGTACCATCACCTCTCATATGCCAGACGCATGTTTGTTTACACAAAATGCTGCCAACTGATTTTGTAACACACCAGTTGGTATTTAAGCAAAAGATGAAAGAGAAATCAAGTCATAGATGTATCGCAATTTATTAATTCCAAGATTAAAGATAAGTTTTATAGATATGTTGTAGATTTATGTACATACTAAGGCATGCATTGCATCGTATTTTGCAAGGCACGCATAACAACAACATTCGAAAGTGTGTCAAGATTGCAATAGCAACGAGCAGTCGACGCGATGCGCCAAGCGGGAAACGCAACGCATCAAAAACATTTACCAACAATAACTCTTCCGCGTAAGTAGAATCAATTACTTACTTTCCGCGGCCAACATATTAATGCTTTTAATAATGACACTTATTCAGATTTAATTCTTGCCCTGACTTTCTTCTCGCATCTTATCGTATCGTTAGTGGAAGAAGAAGCCCTGACTTTATTCTTTCAGTATTACACCAGATTAATCAGATCATATGCTTAAAAGTTTATTTGGAGTAGGTATGTATAATATATATTTTGCAATGGTACCACACTAAGTGCAAACAACACATACGATTTTGATCCATATATTCTAAATTCATAATAATGATGCCGTTCAAAGTTATGTAACGGAAAGAAAGATTCCCGGTACAATCAATATAAAATATAAATAATTATTATTTATCTATCTACAACGCTCATTGCGACTATACTGCTAATCCACACAGACACATAAATAAAATTGGATTGAGTGTGGAACAATAAAAATGCAAATATTGATCATAACAGGGCAGACATAATTGTCCGCGCTGGCGGGATGCCTCGTGTCTCTCATTCTATTCGCGCTTTAAAGGGGTTCATGATATGGAATGCTCCCAATATCCATATCGATTCGTCTCTTATTAAGATCATAAAGGAAAGCAAATTAGCCTCAAAACTCTCTTGTTACTTTTAGCAGAGTAACCAATAAAATACGACTTTGTATTAAAATTTATAACACCTCATCTCCTCGCTACGTCGGAGTTAGAAATTGCTTTATCGACATAATCAAACAGATATTTCGTTTCGATGACTCCCACAAACTGAATATTATTTTCTGTGGTTTTATGAATAAGGAATGTGGCAGGCAAATGAACAGTCGAGATTCCAAATGTTCAATGCACAGTGTGATCCTAAATATAACCGACCGGTTCCGTGTTTGTGTCGTGTTCTGACCCCAAACTCTTCGTGACGGACATCGTTGTACAGTCCGGCGCAGTACAGCACGCAAACGAATTACGCGATTGGGTGAACGTTCTATAGTAATTTTGTTACAAATTTCGTGACATTCAACAACCAGTATTGCGCAATCACTGCAATCTAATAAACAGAATCGTACTAGAGCCGTTTCAATAACGCATATTGTAGCTTAAATTGCACGTCTATTAACGGACAAAATCTTATTTCGTATAGTCACGACACTATCAATGTCCTATTACCTAGACCTGGATGTAATACCACGGGTGTACAATTACAAAAGAAACAACTACCTACTACTCCGCTAACAGTTGGTATTAACTATCCAGGTATTTTATGTCAGCACGCCGCAGCGCTTTCTGTTATTCCATCTGAATAAGCGGTAACAAACCTACGAAACTACGAAGCAATTCTATGCGTCACGCTGTTGCACACAACAGCTAATGTCACGCAATTTAAACTACTAATGGAAGAAGAATTTATTGCAACCAACTTTAAAAATGTGAGTATGTCAGTTCACACACAGGGCCAAGGAAAACGAATTCGCGAGGGGTTATCACTCAACAAGAGAATACACTGCGTAATGGAGTCCATTACGCGTGATCCTTGTCTTTTATAAAGGCTCGGCGGTAGATAAGCAGACGAAGGCACAGCTTCGCAGACAATGATTGATGCCGCATGCCCCGAGACTGACAAGATAAAACGTAATATATTCAACAAGGTTTATCTTACTCCGTAGTTCAATATGAATACACACGAAGATTATCAGCTTTTATTAACTGTAATGAGCGTCGAATTTAGTGAATGGTGTACAAAATTATCATAGACGTCTACAATTTATCACGGCTGTAGCCTAAGGTAAAATAGTTCAGAGAATGCTGGCTCGCTCTAAGTAGAGATAGGAAATAAATCACAGAGAGAGAACTCACCTTCAAGTATGATCCGTAATATTTAGTGACGTATGGACTGTCGCATTGCGACAGCACCATGATCTCCTGCTGGATGTCCTCGATTTCATCTTCTGCTTCTTCTAAATCGATTATTTTAATGGCGACTACTTGTTGGGTTCTGTTATCGACACCCTTGAACACTTCGCCGAAGGAACCCTTGCCGATCTTCTCTTGCTTCGTGAAGATCAGCTCAGGATCGACCTTCTGTAAAAAAAAAGAAAAAACAAATATTAAATAAATATTTCGGTAATTCAACATTGGTTAAAAATGTATTTCTCGATTTAGAAAAGAAAAGTTCGATAATTTTAGAATTTGTTGACGCTGTTCTAGTTTTAAAAGTTCAGAATGGAATCGGCAGAACAATTAAGGTCAACTATTAAAACCCTGATTGCGACCGCTGACTCAAACTTGAAAATAATTCTCACAGATCTTAATCAAAGCTTTGCCTACTTGGTAACGTATTTAAAATTATGTTGTTACATGTATGAAAGTATCAACCTTCCAGACTTTTATAGTAATATGCTAAAGAAGTCGAGGAGTAAGTATTATTTACCCTAAATTATGTTTTAGGTACCTTATCTATACGCAAATATGGAGTTTAAAACAACGATTGATATGTATCATGGTGTTTCATAAAATGTGCATACGCACGAGTTAAAATTTCAATTGCGATTACTATGCACAATTTTAAACTCCCGATTCATTATTTTTATTCTAATACAAAGTTGGTAATCTATGAACCGTCATAATATATAAAAGAAGATAAATAAAAAAATAACGACAAACACTTTAATTTTATCTATCATTATCAATTCTTAAAATAATTCAATAATTTATGCAATTATAGAGGCTAGTAATAAGAATGGAATTTGATAAGAATCGATTAATAGACGATTGTAGAAAACCTGTTTAGATAAGGTGTTATCGGAAATGACATGTTTTGTAGTCTGCGTCATAATGGCTAAATACATAGGTACACATTATATTCAGTATACTAAAATTTAATCGTATCACACTTTTATAAACATTTTTACTACTTAATACATCATTACATTAAAATTATTACTACGGACTGAGACTTGAAGTATGGTAAGGTATGGTAAGACTTAAAGTATGGCTAATCTTTTGAGTTATCCTGTGCAAAAATGATAGTTTGACGAATCTCCGAATATGCCTTATTATTCTTGTCATCATCCATCCATGTATTTTTAATTGTATTTCATTTAAAAAAAATACCATACATGGCTATAAAAAAATGTAAAGGTTAACCTTTCGACATTTATCTGACATTGCATGGTGAGTCAAGGCTTTGCGCATCGAGATGCAATCGATGTTAATATACAGCCACATGATGCCTCAATGTAAATATTTTGAACTTTAGCCGATACGAGTAATATTCAACATGCTTATTTGTATACAAAGCAGACGCGGAAGATATTGGGAATTTGATATTAATTGTTGTTAAGTCTTATTTATACGTAAATATTTGACTCATCGAATTCTTAGCTTCAACAGAATTCCGTACTTCCTTATAATTAATCATAAATCACAATTACACAATTAATATCAAGAGCTATTTCACTTTTCTACCAGAACAGTATAAATGACAGTAGGTACACTTTTATAGTAAATTGGGTAGATATAATAAAAACAATTTAAGAGTTCCAAAATTCAAAGAGAGGCACTTGGAATCTGTAATTTGAGGATACTGAACAAGTACCTATAGAAAGAACATAAACTTTACGACTTTAGCGTTTTAGTCGTAAAATCGTGAGATGACATAAAATGTGAGTTAAGTTATTTAATAAAGAATCCGGTGATAGTATCCAATCAATAACTAATGTATCAAAAACTTGTATTATTCTCAAGTCTAGACAAGATGGATGTATAACATTTTTTAAAACTAATTAATCTGCTTTGAATTGGTTAGCCCTAATTACTTTTAATATAAGGCAACATCCATTTTACAAGGGTCATCTTTAGTTATTCGTTTATTTTGTAACATAGGGGAATTATGATAAAAAAACAATCATAGAAAGTAAAAGAGAAAACATAGGATAAATATCTACATCTCCTCGAAAGCATGATAGTTTCCAGGCTGAGATAAGCACAGCACGTGGATCGTTTTATCCGAGTTGAGACGGCACGAGACAGACTCGAAAGGGGACGTGACCGGACTACCAACGAGGTCGGCCAGAGAGCATATTGAGACGTAAATCTTCTTATTTTTAATCTAGTGGCAGGGCAGTAAATAAAACTGCTTTAGATTTAAACGTATTCGCCTCGGCTACACGAACTACACCCAGAGAAGTCCTATTTATTGGTAGTATGTATTAGTACTACTCCTCCAATATTGGACCGATAGATAAGTGAGCGAATAAATAAATAGAAACGTGAAATGATTTCACAACAAGAATGCGACTAGTTTTGTATCTTTATGAGAAAAAATATTTTTATAAGTTTGTATTATAATGTAAAGAATTCCTAAAATCCATCTTACTAAACGCTCTAGCCATTTTGCAGTTGAGGGTTATGAATAACAAAGCCGAAAAAAGCGTTTGCGAAAGTCAGGAAGTGTGCGTAAAAGTCATACCGCTAGAAGCAGGTACCAAAATAACAACGTAAAAAACGTAACATCATCATTATTTCCTGTTAAAACGCCACACGTAAGGGGCTTCAAAAAGGAGACGATAAGTAAAAGGCTCATCTTTGCGCGAACAAAAAGGCTTATTGTATTCTGTAAGCCAATTTTTACACGTCAGGTCTGACATACAGAGTAAAGATCAATTTACTGGCGGGACGTTTATGAATAATAATATTTTAGTACAAGCGGGAAAAGTTAGATCGCACGTTGTTAATTGAGGATATACAGGGCTTGCCGTTCCGCTTTTAATTAAAAACAAACGTTGAGAGATGGCGACGAAATGTTGTATGGAAGTTGGCTATTGTGATCATTAAAAAAACGTATAATAGACAAATAATTTGCGTTGTATACAAGTGAGTACTTGAACTACATTAAATTTTAAATGCGCAAACAATTTTTCTGTTGTAATAAATTAAGATAATCTCCCAGTAATTGATTTCATATAATCGCACTAGCCACTTTTTATACTACAAATTATAAAAGGTTGTTTTGTTAAGTAAAGTTCCTTTTGAGTAAAGTTTCTCTGTTTTATGTTAGGTTTCAACTTTTCTATCGTCGGTGTTAGAAAGCTTTTAAAAGATTAAAAATAGGTAGGTACCTATGCAAAAAGTTTTTGGGAAAAAATATAAGTAACCTTTTTAGATAAGAAAGACAACGTTTTTCCATTTTAAGTTTTAAAAAAAATGCTGGCTCTATAATCTTTGGTATGTTTCTAAAACATTTTAAAAACCGATACTATTGTGTATTTCATAGCAGCACGTGTCTAGTGGTAATGTCCAGCAGTTAGTTATAATTAAATAGGTACTTAGTTTTTTTTTCAGTTTTATAGTTTGTCGTGTAGATGACGTCTACATAAACACTCGATAACCGGTAACACTATCCGACACACATAGTACTATGAAATGACGTAAGCGAGGCTGACGAGTAGCATGACAGTCCCTAACCGAGTTATTTTTACACTACCATCCATGGCCACCCGTCTATTGCATGATAAGGTTCACGCGATAAAAGCCTAACGTTAATTTTCACCACGAATACTCTTACTTAATAACTGGCACGTTCACAAATTGTTACGGCCGTGATTGAGCTGTGTCGTAACACACAACAATTTGGTTATTATTTGCTAAATTGTTATGAATAACAGCTTGAACGTAGTTTACGTTAGATTTTACACAATACACGGTTTGTTGCTTTATATCTTGCTAATTTATTTTAAATCCTTGAATTTTTTACACTATGTACTAGGCCATAAAATTTTCAGGCTTTAAGTTACAAGATAGAGAACATAAATATTTTCCAAAAATAAACTTTTAACTTTAAATTACCTGAGTAGATCGAACCCTAAAGCGTATCAGTATTCTACAGATAGCCACCTAATTTAATTTTATTAGCGCATTCAATAAAGATTGTACTCGTATTCATGTTCAGAAATGTCGTAATATTAAGAGCTCTTTCCAAGCCATTGTGGAAAGGTGAAGGTTGATTCTAAGTTCAGCTTCGTTTGCAAAATGTCGTTATTTGCAGACATTAGATAGGGATTACTAACGTCTGTTACTTATAAAACTCTATAAAGAGTGCTGCTGAACAAAGCTTTGTGTACCTAGTAAGTAATATTTGATTTCTTTTTGGCCGAAATTTTAACATCATGTTATTACACTATGTTAAAATTCGGCCTGTCCAACTAAAGTTTTTAAGCTATAGCTATTAGGCTCATACTAATAGGTAAGTAATTGTATCTTCGCGAAGAGAATACAAGCATTTTTATTGCAGTTTAATATCATTTGTCAATAGTCGTAAGTCGCTAGTGTACAACTAGGTATGTACTTTTAACAATAATTACCACAAAAACTAAGTAGTTATTGTCTTAACCGAGTCGAATTAATATTAATTTCGTCTTTACGACGTAGAACACGAAAAAAATAACCTTGTAACCTTTAATTACTTAAGCATACTATGTGCATTACCATGGTTAGGTAATTAAACTTTCATGATAAAAATATGTTGCAATCGAGTCACGACACCCACCGTGTGGGATAACGCAACATTGACCTTGTTGCAAAAGAAAACAGTACTGGTTATATTAAAGACAATAACGATATCAGTCGATATTAATGAGTTCAAAAATATTGTAAGAGCGAGTATTTTAACATACACATCTTATAAGTAATGTTTGAAACTTTGAAGACACACCTCTTACGTTGTGTGTTGTTGTGTGACACAAGTACAGTCACCTTTATTTAAGTGTCCTCGCACCGTAAACAGAACAACCTCACTTACGACTACATTTGCTATTCATTAGATACTACCCTATATAGGAAATCGTCTTACACCGGCGTACTATAAAAGGGCTAAACGGCATACGTTCGGCAAACACACATTTTTTGCTGGACCTTCGTAAGAGTTACGTAAATAAGTAAACATGGACCTTTCTGGATACATAGTCGTGTGAAAGAGATCAACTAAAGCGGTAGTAACGAGATAGATTTAATATATTTGGCTAAAATTTTCAGTAAGAAATAATTTGTCATGTAGGGTAGACGTTCCCAAAAATTATAATAAATCCCAAAATATTTGGCATTAAAAAAGTATAAATACCCTTACATTCATAAGGGTTTCGAAATCATTTTATAGCAACAAGAAAACCAATTAGCGTATTATACCAACGTATTGTTATGTATACTACTACTATCTTAAATGAAGAAAAATATTTATCGATATTCTACAACGTCGATGACTATTATCTACAATCACTAAGATGATAATCATAGCAATAATACAGCTCCTTGAGCAAAGGTTACATACACGCAAGTCTCGCAAGTGCTTAAGAGAGAAATGCCAATTCGTGTCGAATGACGCGTGCGCAGCCGACATCGGACACGCATTGCAAGAGACGAGGAAATAACTTATAGCTATATAAAACAGTCGATCAACACACGCACATTATACCAGGACATGAAAGTCTAGGAACGCATTGAACTGCGAGGCAATTAGTTGCTTTCTATGCTTTATTTCACTTACATTAGTCCCAGCATATCGACTTTGCGAGGGTCGTACGGGAGCTGGCCGCGCTGGTTGCGGTGGGACCTTCAGCTGACGTCGATCGAAAGATGAGACATGATTGCCTGACCATCCCCAGCGACCCGGCCCATTGCTCCCATGTGGAAGAGAATACGAGGATTGTGGCCTTAGATGTCTTGTGTTAGGACCAGCTAGTATAGGGCCATTCGGGCCAACTTGCGGCATTGGAACCGCAGGTCCCTGAACATAATGGTAATGCGGTGGATTCGACACCGCCGCCCCCCACATATTACAAATCACTCCTTTAGTCACTCACAATCACTGCACAATTTTGATATCACCTCATCACATCGATATTGGTAAAGCACTGACATCAAACGACATTTCGTGGGTTTCACTTGTCGTCTTATCTCTTAAAACGGCGATAATTACAATTAGCCAATGGTTTCACTTTATAAATTTAAGCTATAGATAACGCGCACATTTCCAATCGGCTACTAGTCGGTAGCGAGTGATCCAGGCCACTGTTCGCGATGGAAAGACAGCTTGAAAACATGAACGCCTCGAAAGCAACCGTCACCGGACGCAACCGAGACGCGTGGAGAATTAATTTATGTTTGATGGACAATTGTTTCTTCAACAAAGGTAACGATCTAAAAACCATTACCTCTAAAATACATTCCAAAGTCGGTCACTAGAATCTATTAAAATAAAAATTAGGCAAGTAAATAATATTAAAACTCAAATGTCATAAAGCCTTGTAAGCTGTTCTATCGACCGATACATTCGCCAGTTTCGAGGCATATGGGATATCCATCCAATTTTCAATACCAGATTTTAGCACGGAGACAATGTTAAGTAAAACAGTGAATACAATGAGAACATTCAGAAACAGTCGAAAGATAAGTTCACATCACTGAATAACAACATTCAATGGCAACTTTGATTCCAACGTCACTGCGGTCCTGGTGCACAAATATTTTCCACACCAGCGGCTGCTAGAGAAATCTATTTCCCGACACAACTAATCCATCGTGATGGATGGCGTGTGAGTTTCAACGCATTTGAATGTAGACTGGTTGCGTGCTGCGAGTGGTTGCTGAGCGTTCCACACCAACCGTCCTGGCGATTGCATTATGATTTTTTCGCAAGGGACCGCGGGGGTGAGGTGAGAGCGCGGGAGGCATGCGGCGCCAGCGGACCGTGCAGCAGCGGCTGCTACGGCGACTCAACGCAGCGAAACTCGCGGCCACACTTCATGTACTCACCAGTGCATAAGTATTCACAGCTATTCAATGCTATTGCCATATCATTTGATCGTCGCCTACGATCTACAAATTATGCAGATGCGAGCTAAATCCGTAATAAGCACCATAGCCTTATTATAGCTGTAGTGAGATGTTGACATGAAAAACATGTCTAATTCTTCAGCGAAGAGTAAAAGTTCGAATTAGACTTCATATACTATGGGTATCTTATACAAACTATAACAGTTTGTATTGTGCATATTTTAAAATACCTAGGTAGGTGCTCATATGATGGTGTCGATGTATCCTCAATACTTTCATATTTGAAACAATTAAGTATGTAGGTAGATACTTAATTGTTTTTTTAACCAACAATCCCATCTCCATCATCAGTTGCCAAAACATGACAGAAAAAATGAATAGAATAGTTATAGGTGATCCGTCAAACGAGCGTTCCAGTTAGCGAGCGCGAAAGTCAGCAAGACAAAGGCGTTACAAAACTTTCGTTGGGCCGCAACAACGAGTGTCTGAATTTGGACGCACAATAGGAGGCATTAGTATTCAGTGTGAGGACGGTCGAGCATGGCATCGGGTGGACTGTCGCGAGGAGTCACCGCCCGCGCAGCCGTGCACGGAATACGGACCACTCTGAACTAGAAGGAATTCCATGCGTTTACGGCAGCGATACGCATTGCCATAAACGTTCGACATTAGGCAATGCGGCCCACATACATTATTTGGATTACGGTCCGTTAGAACCTTTTGTGGGTCCTGCAGTGTTTTTCATAGCATTTTTTTGCGTCAGACTCAAAGATAACTAGGTAGTTAGTTGTTTATTAATTGTACGTTAACATAATAATATGTATGTAATATTGTTACACACAAATAATGCTCTGAATATACCCTAATAGATATAAGTAGAAAGTACCCATAACACGTCAACAGGTGTGCGGGCTTGCGTGGGCTCACATAGGAATTCAGCGAGGCCGCGTTTTGATTTGACAGTCTACACATTACAAATATGAATAGCACTGTGAAGAAAGCCAAATGCATGTCGCACTAGAAGATCAGTTAAATATGCAGATTTATTAATTACGGATAAGACCAATGTAAATCCATATTAGTGTAGTAGAACATACACGATTATCGTAACGTTAACAGTTTTACTGCGGTACTTAATTTATAGCTACACAAATTATTTTATAGTATAGGTTCTCACAATCACTTTAAACAGTAGCTATAAATGTCATTTCAAACGGTAATTGTAAAAAAAGCAACAAAAGCATCCAACCGACAGGCGGAGGTGCCTACGCGTGACTAAAATCAACGACGTACTGGCATCGACATGTATAATAAAGAACGGGGACACAACAATCTATCTAGGAACAATGATTACTTTTTGAACAAAAACTTAGACGAAGCGTACGTGGGCCAAAATAAAAGGAAGTCTTTGGAAATGTTGTTGCAGTCTCTTTAAACACGACCGGCTCCAAATGAGATAAAACTTGGACGTGATATGCTTTGCTCAGTACACATTAGTAAGGGAACTGTTTGAATGAAATCATCTTACTTCTCTAGGCATATCAGTTGGTCTCTCAAACTAAGCAAGGCGACTGATAAAGAATTTTATCTTGATACATCACATTCCTAACGCTGCGTACTGTAAAGATATACTGATAATACGAGTTCTTAGTTCTTATAAAAATAACAATTCTCGTGCACACAAAACAAGGTTAAATCGAGTTTTAGATCCAAAATATTTATTCTTAAATAAGTCAGATACGATGCATCTAGTCTAAACAAAGACGTAATAGCAAGGTAGCCTAATTTATACAGCGTTATTCGATACTTGTGTTTGGAAACATTCTACACATAAATCTTCTAAACGAAGTAGAATTTATAGCTGCGATTTAGTTTTCACGGCGATAAACCACCGTGCAATCCAAAGCTTCGATAAGTGGTCTGGAAGATGATTCGTGTATTTTAGGACCAATAATATTTTGAGTGAGATACCTATAAGTTATCTAAAAATTGCGTCAAGTTAGAGCAATATTTTCATAAGTTGCGGCAATGACGCTATAGGAACAATACAGTGTTCCAGTTGGAGCATAGTTCACACCTGTGCGCCAGTAGCGGTAGTGTGAAGCCAACACTGTTGCGGAGGTACAAAACATCCCATTTGCGTCACATCGGAAACGCATTAAGCGAACCGACGACGCCATAAGAGCGCAATATCCGACCGGTACTGACGCTCTACCGGTATTACTGCACAACTTCAAGATCGACATTACAAAATGTCGTCATTGAATCTGGATTTGTACATTTATTCAAAATAGTGACCAATAAAGATCAAAAGAAGATTATACAGACGCGTTCTCGAACACTGTCTTTATGGATGTGCAAACAAAATTATTTTTTACGCTGAACGTAAGTACGTAAATCTTTAGAGTAAGCCATTTTAGCTCATAGGTTCGCTACAATTGATAAAACTCGCAAAACTTTGTACAACGTAATTCACGACAGTCATCTTATAGAATAGGCGTTAGTCATTATAGCAAAAGTATGAAGTAAATTCCAGTTCAGTGATCTGAGCGTAGCCTTAATAGTGACAAAGACGTTAATTTACATATTCATTGCGACAATGTTGCATGCTTTTCGTGTCCCTTTGCTTGACACTATACTATTTAACCGAACTTCTTTTAAAAATAGACATGTCCTCTTCAGAATCAGTGCAATTTTTTAATTAGTTTTAGAAAATATTATTATCATCCTCGAGCAAGAACAATAATGTCCTTTGAGTTACGACCAGCCTAACTTATGTCTTGCTTTAACTTCACTGTCTTCAAATTACCAGAAAGTCCTTCATCATCATCATCATCATGTCATCCATTGGATGTCCACTGCTGAGCATAGGCCCTCCCATAGATTTCCAGTGTTACCGATCTGATGCGAAAGCCCTTAGTAGGTCATATATTATAATTATATTTGGCCAAATATTCAAGGCTCAACGTTTTAAATAAATAGTGTAAAGTTCCAGCAGCGGAGCTCACTCAATGTCATATGCGGGGTGTGAACGACGTGCGACGTCCCCGGTTTATGTGCCCCGCCGGAACATTAACACTGAAATAGTGTCAGTGTTTATTAGTGTTTTATAGTTCAGTCAACACCACTCCAAATTGTAACTGGTTTATTAACTACCTATCCATAATTATTTAAAATTACTGTGACAATAAAACATTGGTTTTGATTGTTGTATCTTTTCTAATCTTTGACTTTTTTAGAACTTCTCCTTTTCAAAATGTACATATCTATATACATGTTAGTAATAATAAACAATACGGAACAGTATAAAAGATTATTTAGTCAGATAAGGTACCTAGTTGCATTGTAATGACATGATTAAGCAAAAAATTATTGAACTTTGCTGAATAGATGACAAGCTTATTATCTACCTAGATAGATATTGAATATTTCTTAAAAACAAAGCTTTAAAGGATACAAGTAAACCAAAGTCGATATACCACCGAAGCCAATAAAAATCTCATACAGTTGCGAAATGCATTGCGATAGAGCTGTACCGATTCGCCGTCGTCGTCTAGCTGAAGGGTACTCGATTATTCAATGTGTAATAGTGTGCGGAGCGAATGCAACGACATCAATGGTCCGAAAAGAGCTATTTCCACATGCTACTGAGTGGAGAAAGAAAATCGACGGTAGCAAACGACGTGCCGCGTTACCAGCGCAGCCATACGTTAGAATAGTTTTGAACAAACTGGAAGAAGTTGTGCGAAAAACTATTTTAGAGCGGAGGCAACGGATTACTTTCACAGCGCTAAGTTACATTGCTCCTGCTATACAGCATGTTTATGAGCTAAAAGTTCGTAGACGGTACGTTTTCTTTAAGGACTAAGTTTAAAACGTGCCGTGTAGTAAAGGCGCTTTATACCTTAATCACGTTAATCAAAGCTAAATCTGCTCGTATCAACAACTAAACAAAGATTATTTGAAAGCACTTCTTGTCTAAGATTGTAGGTAATATGTCAAATTCTACAGATCTTGATTTAATAAATAGTATAATGAAAATGTACTGTAACACCAGGAGTGTTAAATATGAAAACATCACGTTTTCATAGTAAAATATTATGCGTTTACAATGAAACCCGATGCCTTGTAACTTGTGTGTACGCGTACATTGTGTACATGCGGGCAAATACACATTACACGTATAACAATATAGTGTTTATTGTGTTGTCTAGCCCGTCTGTAATTCCATTTCCAGTGCTCTCGGTACCGTTAGAAAAGTTTGTGGTTAGAAACATGTACGTGGAAAATAAGGGGTATGGGCTCTTTTATTGAAGAACTTGATTGACGGAGTCAGTTACAAAATAAAAATAAAAACACTATGTTATTTTTTGCGGGAAAATACTTTATACTGGGAAACATGTTTTCCCTTTAGACAAACACGTTAAACAAAGTTTGCAACAAATGGTAACAAAGTTTATCAATTTCATCTTCTCACATTTAAGTCGGAGGTCACCCGTAATGTAACTGTGTTAAGTAAAGCTCCGGTTACATTAATTCATTATTAAAAGCTTGGCTTTGTTGTCAGTCGAGATGTAGGCTTTGATATTAGCACCGGTTGAAATTTAAACTATTATATACTTTACACTGCCAAATAAAACGACTACGAACTAGGTAAACAGTTCACTAGTTTTATTTATTGTTGTTGCTGTATAACAACCGTCTAAAAATATTGCGACTACCGAACCGTAATGAAGATCTACTGGCAGTTTCTCACTTGATAACATTAATGCAAACGACTTAATTACACTGAAGCGTCGTCAACCAACGTGATTATGCAGAGACCTCGAATGCAGCACAATATCGCTACAACTATAGATAGCTCTTAGAAATGTCACTCAAACAACTCTCACCAATTTAACATGTGGCTGTGATTAGAACAGAACTCACTAATGAATGTAAATCAATGTCAAATTATCGTAACTGTATGATATGATTTCACCATAGAATAATTGGTGAATAGTCCTAAAGGCTTAGATGAAGAATCTTTTTCATGCGTCATGGTCATTATAACGAGGTAAGTACTATGGATATATTATTTAACATTGCGGTTTATAGAATTATGACCCTTATTGTTGATGGCCAACAATGGTTAAGGCAACTTTGAGGCCAAATAATTTTCATGTTTATATAAATTACATAAATGGATAGGCAGGTAGGTGGTTAGTCGGCAAAGAGCAAATTGCAGATACACTTGAAATATAATTAATTGCTAAGCCTTTATTATGATACCGACTTCGAAGAATTTTTATTCTTTGACTTCATTGATAAAGTTAAGTCGCAAATATATAAACAGTACTGATTATATGAAACAATCTAAAAAACCTATTACTATCATAAACCTTGTTTTGTTTGTAGCCTTAAAGCGTATCTTTACTCTACGCCATTTTTGTAAACGTTTTTTGTAAGTCAATACATTCACAGAACATTTTTTAAGACCAGTCAGAATCAACATCGATATAAATGTAGCGAAATCACAATTTTGGAAAGTGCCTCGACTGAGACTAGACCGAGTGGTCACGCAACATTAAATCGACGATTAGAATGAAATCAATCTGAATTAATGATTACTAAATATGCTAACTACTACACAAGTCACGTGTCAAAAAGTTTCACTTTAAAAATACTTTTCTACTTTATCTATTTCGAGAGCGATATAGATATTTAACATAATATCACGTCTATTTCCTCATAAGGTAAGACAGAGACACCGATATCACTAGTTATATTAATCTCGTGTAATAGAGGACAAGCCTATTACAAGATAATGGTCAGCAGATGGCAATGACATGATGGCAGTTACAAGACATTAAGTAGGTGTGCTTAAACACAATGTATTGATGTGTGTATGGTGTGTAAAATTAATTGTTTGCAAGAACTTAACAAATAACTGATTAAGCATGGCGTGGAAATCTGTAATATAATATCACTTCAAGGTCGCAAAGACAGTACGTACGTCTCACTAAGACCACTAAGAGCGTAATTAGCATGAATTTACAGTCGTATTGTGAATACGTAATATTCTGTTCTGTCAGATACACACCTACGCGGTGTTGTGATGAAATACTTAGCGTTGTCGAGAGAATTACCAATGGGACACCAACTATAGGTTGCATCAACATAATTTACTTGTCGCTTACACAGCCCAAATTATGTAGAACGTGCAAATATCTAAGCAATATATTTATTCACTCGATTAAAGGAGTGACAGAAAACTCGGTTTGAAAAGAAACTTGCTCAACTTGACAGAAATGGCTATCAAATAAACAGTTAAAAGACATTAAAGAGTTTAGAGACAAACAAAAGTCTCAAGAATGACTCCGATTCTGTCCTCATAAAATTAATTTAATATTGTCCATTTAACATTTCTATGGTATGCCGACTATGTTTGTGAAGCGTTGGCGCTTTTAGCACTAAAATAACGGCAGTGGGAATATATGCGCGTCCGAAACGTGGCTTGTATGCAAATGAATATGGAGATTGGCATCGAAAAAAGTTTTATACACCGAAGGTTCTAAATCATTAAACGTTATCTATTACCAAGAATATTAAAATCATTTTACTTAAGACTTACTACAAAGCTTGATAATTTTATGAGCAATTTATATTTTGAAACGTAAAATAACATGAAATAAATTTCCAAATGAGGTGGTAATATAAGATGTAAATAAACATAGTAATAAAGTAGATAAATAGCTTTAAATTCGCGTTAGCAGTTAGATCAAATAATCTCTATGAACATTATAAAATAACATTCTCAAGGTGTATAAATCCGGAGATTTTCACGTTACGTATCAACGTTTAAAACATGTTTGAGAACAATCTGGGCCGAGATAAAAAGTGATAAGATTCAACGATGTCGAAAATAGTAACATGTTTTGTTAGGATTAAACAGAACTTGGGTTTTGGACATTGTAACTAGATATGAGTTCATTTTGCGCAGGGAGTACCCACCTAGTTTACAATAAACTTTACCTAACAGACGTAAATATAATACTTAATAGATATATCTATCATAATGGACAGCCAATCAAAACGTGATACTTGAAGCACTGCAAAACAAAGTGCATCCTCCTATTGAACATGTACGTATTGTACATATGTACTATACATATTTACATAGTAATTTGTATTTCTTACATTGACAATAATTGTCTGGGCATCGCGTGTGGGATACCAAACGAATGATATCTAAGGCCAAGGTCGGATATACACGCGAACACAATTAATACTGACTCTCTTACGATGTCTGGAAATCAATTACTAGTTAAGACAACCGGACGCTGTTATTGTCTGTAATTTTGCAATTATTGAACTCATACGTAAATATTGTCATTACAACTTTGTAAAGGTACATTGTAAGACTTACCGTATTGAACAACTCTTAGACTCTTCTGTCTATAAATCTATTCGTGTAAATGATAATAATAGTGCCATTATAGAGACGTCATAATTATATAATTATCACTTGTTCCAACGGTGAAGGAAGACGTTGTGATGCAGACTTGCGTGCCTGAGAGATCTTAAAGGTATGCAAAATGCCTAGCCCGCACTTAGCCAGCGTGATGGACTCAAGGCCTTAACATTTCCTCATTACGGGAGGAGACCCTTGCCCAGCAGTGGGACCTTAAAATCAAACACAGGCAAATAGGCTGTATCCATTGATTCTTTGATTGAAATTATGTTGTTATTTGGATGTAAAATAATTGAGTAATTAATTGTCAATTATACAAAATAGTTACCAAAGTTTATTGACTAATCGTGTGGCATTTGAAACCGTTGAGTATTTACATAATGTGCACCGTAAACTCGGCCCCGTTGAAACCTGACTTATAACGGATTCGACCTCCGAACATCATGTGCCACTTCGCTAAGATTTTAGAAGACATTCTCGCTACCAATCGTCTTGCAAATGAGTATACATGTTTCTTAATTTGTAACGATAAAATTGTACTAAACCGGATAAAGTATAACATTCGGCACTAAAAGTGATAGTTATGACCACCATAATAAATGTCATCTTAAAATCTAATAAGTATGTAATTACTATGTAATTACTTCAGTTATATTTTTTATCACTCTCCAATCTATTAATATTCAGTAGCTAAGTAAACTGCGCATGCTTGAAGATGGCATTTATTATTTAATACCTATATTATCTACCTACTTATCTACATCGGTAATAAGCTGGTCGGACGAAGGAAATTATAATAAAAATGGAAAACCTAGCGTAATAGGTAAAACAAGGCAAGTAAAAAGTGCAATCTCGAGAAGATAGATGACTTGGGTTGTGCCGCTTGTGCCGGCCTATGATAGGCAAGTTCATTACTGCGGTTACTGACATTAGGCGTTATCAACTATCAAGGCAAGCTGCTAATTTGAATCAGCTACCAATTTGTGGTCCCTATTAATATGGACCATTTCTCATGTTATAATAAAGATAACAATCTTAATTGTCTTTACAGTTAAATATAATCTACAATTACTAAATAGGTAACTATTTCTATAGGTGTGTATCTAATCATTTGAATTCCACGTGGCTGTCTTTCATTTATAGGCAGAATCAATATGTAACTAAAACTACAAACTCGTTATGGTTCAGTAGTTGAATATAATTACGTAACAGTTCCCCAACAATTTAATGGTGAAGCGCTTTTCTATCACCGGCCGGGTAAGTTATTAATATTGATGTACCGGCGTCGACTGCCTCGTATGAATATTTAAGGTCCACGTCGATTTTATGGCATGGTGACTGTCGTGTCTTAGACACGTCCCTCCGCTGGAGCACAACAATAATTAACATAAAATCGTACATAGACGGCTAGATACCTAAGTAATAAACAAGAAATAGCAAGGTCTGCACTGATTACTCGTTTCTAGTTGTCGTATGTTCTTACACGTATGCAGCGACATTCTACACGGAAGTATCAAATACAAAACTATGAGAAATACAATTATGAAACTATGTTTATCAGATTAAATTATTATAGCAACCTCCCTAGTTCACAGTAAGCATTATTTGTAGCAATCGAGTAACATGTCTAATTCAACACAAACGTAATTTAATATTTTATTATTACATGATTAATTATTATTTGATTAAATTCTTATTTTACAAAAATAATGCGAATTACACTATCGAAAGACGAAAATACTGATGTTTTTAAAAACACGATAATATTAACTAAAATATCATTTGATCGTTACTGTATCACAAAATTAAATGTTCAGAACGTAGGAAATAACAAGAATCACGATGCTTTCCAATTTCGCCCCACATTCCTTCACGCGTGTTTATTTTATAGAAGCTTTACATCCATCTATCGATCGCGTATCAAAATAAAAGTGCAACATTTAAAAATACAATGTTTCACATATTCAGGTCAGCACTTTGAGTGTCATCACAATATATCCATTAATGTAACGACACGACAGGCGGAATGTATCTGATGAAATCTAGCGGAGTTAGTTCCGCATAACTGCATAAGATTCTCAGTAATTTAGTTTTCTTCGCTGACATTTATAGCGTGTGGACTAAGACATTTAGGTATCTTCTAAATATATTAGTGTCTTGATTGTTATTACCATAGTAATTACTATTTAACCGTCCACTAAAACACATAAAACCTGATACAGAAGTTGTAAACAAGGAACATTTACTATTTCGGTGTTGATATCCCATAGAAACCACTTCTTAGTAAATCATTGTATTGTATTGGAAGGTATTCAAGGTGTGTCTAGGTCATACAACATCGTCGTACCAAGGAGGCGAGCGACATCAACGACGTCAAGTAGTACCGCGTGGTACGATTACGCTCCTTTCACCTATCGAGTCGAGTTCACGTGGAGCACGAACGTCGGTCAAAGGTGACTTACGTTAAATATTTCACTCGATTTATCAACTAGGTATATAGTTAGTACTATATTGCAATTAATTAGTGGGCCATGCTACTGTAATCTGTGTCCTGTGGAAACGTATGATTTGCATCTCAAAAGGTAATGAGGTAGGCTGGATGATTATTACAATATTTTTGTGTACAACTGACAGATAGTTTTAAACTGCGATAATTAGATTTACCTACCTAACACTGCTACCTGAATATATTTTTGCTGCATGATCATGTTCCGTCTAACATCAGCGTCTGGGGTTAATTTGTTATACTTTTATCCTAAGCAATAAATAGTAAGTCTCATAAGCTAAAGTAATATAAAATAAATTGCTGAAATGCAATTAATAGGTAAGAAGGTGCAAGCTCCTTATCTATTTATGCTTTATTTTAGAAAGAGCCGAAACCACTCTTCACTATTTTTTTAAGTTTGTTGACCTTATATCAGTTCACTGCAAGTTTACCAAACAAACGACACTGACATCCAGAAAAGACAAATAAAGAAGAAAATGTCTGACTAAAGCAGGTGTTTACAGTGTACGGCAGTAAATTGTACTCCGCTTTGGAAATTATCCAAGTTGACTTTACAACGCCGGCTAACGTCGTCTTTCGGAAGAATTCAAGCGTCTCCGTAAACAATGTATGCTACGCCAGGCGTTATTTTCTGGTTTATTTTTTCCAAAGAGTAGCACGACAGGCTCCTATGCAAATACTCATGTTGAAGACTTCAAATATTAAAAGTTGGGTCGAAGGGCTCTACAATTTTGATTATTGATAAGTCCGGGTCGATGACCTGTGCGCACGACTGCCTAAGATTTGTCCGATTCGATCAACTTCATGACGCGACATCGATCGATGTTGCAACATTTACAAAATATAAAATTTCAATCTTCATACCTATCTATCTATTTTTGATATAAAAACGGGAACAATAATCCCCGAAGCTTGAAAACATCAGAAGAAAATTATTTTGGCAGTTAAAAAATAATGAACTTAATAGTAAGTTACTAATAAATAGGTTTAATAAAACGGTAATTGATTAATGGTTGCATATTAAAAAAATAAATTACCGAAACACCACATAAATCGTTTCTGTTGTTCTAATACATAATTCTGAATCATACTTATGGGAATGTGATAAATAGGGTGAGCCAGTGACTAGGTAACTGCATAAACTATAAAACTGACTAGGTAGATAAGCTGTGCCATTTCATATTATTATAGGCAGGTAGGTAGGGTAAACCACCCAGTAGTCAGCCTTTTAGTGAAAATGTCAATTTGATTTAGCCATATTTTTAACATTTACTACTAGATGTAAAATCATTAGTCATTGTATGAAAGGTAATTTATTAAACTTTAAGAAAAAAATAAAAAAATATCATATTTATAAGATTATTATGGAAAAAATCCACATTAAACAAAATATGGCACTTTTTACCAGTAGTCAGCCCCATTTCGCCAGTAGTCAGCCACGTCTTACCCAGTAGTCAGCCTCTTACTTACTCAATACAAATGTTCTATTTTAAATATATTTTTATTGAAATCTCCAGGAAATAAAGCACATTTGCAATAATACCATGCAGTACAATTTATGCATCCATTAATTTTTAACCCCCGACGCAAAAAGAGGGGTGTTATAAGGTTCGACGTGTCTGTCTGTGTGTCTGTCTGTCTATGGCATCATAACTCCCGAAAGGATGCAGTGATTTCAATTTAGTTTTTTTTTAATTAAAGGTGACTTATGTGCGAGTGTTTTTAGACATGTTTGATGAAAATCGGTGGAGCCGTTTAAAAGTTGTAGTGGGTTAAAGTGGGGAGATTAACCGAATGTCTGCAAATTTACTCGGACGGGGTCTCAAATGGCTTCGCATGCTGAGAAAGCTGGTGGTGGGAAAGTCAGAATGGCTTAACCTAACCACCAACCTATAAAAAGTATGAAATAAAAAAATATATTGTGAAATCGGGGGTTTTCAAGATTTTAATTTATAGTTATTAGCACTTAGGTAATTGATTTCTAAATGTTTTCTAGTCAATCTTTCTTCACACGGTTCACAGCGATAAAAGTTTATTTTCTGTTCCTTTATTCCTTCTGTTTTTCAACTCTCCCCAATCTACAAAAGATGCTCTCTTCTATAAAACTATTTTAGCTTTCTTGATGTGTTGAAACATAAGTCAATGGTAGGCTAGGAAATAGAAGGTAGATGATAGAAGTGACTGGTATCATTCCTTTCTTTTCTCATTTCCCAAAATTCCTTCGTGTTTCGGAAGGCATGGTAAATTGTAGGTCCCGGCGGGCATTCAAGGATCTCTGGCAATCGTTGCCATTAGTCAGAAGCTTGAAAATCTGATAACCAGTCTTATGGTAATCGTGGTATAGCCCAGGTAACTGGGTTGTGGAAGTCATATAGGCAGTTGCTCCATGTAAAACACTGCTATTCAGCTGCATCCGGTGAAACTGGAAGCTGATTCCAGCATATCGTGACCAGTTTCTTAAGGCAGTCATTTGTTTTTGGGAGTGCACTTAGTCTAGCTTACAAAGCCCCGTATGGTACGGGGCATTTGTGCGACTATTAAACGATTTCGGACTTGTAGTGTTATAATAATGTGTGAAATGCCAAGTACTCGACTCGTTTCCATGATTTTCATAACATTTCTGATCGCCACCATAGCACATGACAATTATTCCTCTTTATACAGATCTTTTGGTCTTTTTGATATGATACTATTCGAAAACAAGTAACTAAGTTTTGTGCCAACATAGCCGTCCACAAATTTGAACCTTAATGAAAGGATTTAAGACCCAATTTCATTTAGCAAAACTGACGGCCGACTATGGGATATGTAGGTCCAATGGTCGGCCTCATGAAATTCACTGACTTTATATGCGGCCGACTACTGGTAAAATACTATTTTTGTCTTAGAAGAGTTTAGCTCAACGCAATAGTTATGTTGAGAAGTATTCGCCCTGTTAATTTCAACCACATATATGAGAATTGCAAAAAAACCAGTAGTCAGCCACCCATGGCCGAGTACTGGATCAACCTCATATTTTGCAAACCCAATAGTCGGCCACGTTAATTTATAATACAAAAGACAAATAAAACGCCTGCAATGCATGATTTTATCGAAGATAAACTATTAAATACTAGCATAAAATATCAATTCGTTCCATATTGCATCAAATTCATTTAAAAACATGCCAAAAACTAAAACACGAATCCTTAACAAAAAAATAGCAATGGCGACGTTTTTGCCCATGTCTTTCATGGCAGTTCATAAGAATGAGTGTAACACGTCAACCTGCCATGCTATCGAATCGTAATTGTGCATATTAGTCAATAAGATTATACAGATTCGATTAATGATTATTTTATTGGTCTTTACTATTTTCTACACTAATTATATGGATATAAAGCCTGTAAAGGCTGACTACTGGTTGGGGGCTGACTACTGGGTGCTTTACCCTACCCATCTAAATAATATCGACCCAAAAATGTTGCTAAAATTAACAACAGAAGACAATGCCTGTTAAGCAAATTCTCAAACACGGAGAGTTAAATACTCGGAATTTCATTAAACTCGGTGACGCCGCAACACAAACATCCAAGGCGGTCGGGCCGCATTCACAAAACGTAGTTAAGTTCAGAAACAACCAAGTTAGCCCACGCTTGAAAGTAACAAAATGTTGATTCTAATAACTTAGCAAATTACAAGAAGGCACGACCTACCTTTTGCTGTTTAAAAAAAATGTTTAAGAATTAGAAATAGGTAAAAGGTTATGAACTTAGCATAGACGGGTGCAATCGGGGGCCAAATGAGGAAACAACGACCCAAATAGATAACGCTCGCCACACTATGCAAACACCATATTTACCTACTGCTCACCTAACTAGCGCGCATTGTTTCTTTGTAACATACAACAGCCCACTTATTTGATAAAGTGTATATATTATGAACATATAGGTACCTTAGCTGATATTTATACTGGCAGCGAGTGATGTTAATAATATGTTATTTTGTAATAGGAACCTTATTATCGGCAGTTTTTTGATCAGGAAACGTCATAGGTAGGCAGTTAGGTATATACGTACTTTAATAACCAATGAAGTATTTAAGAAGACTCGGAAACTTGTTAACAGAAATGTATAGTTGAAACATGTTATGTAGCTATTGCTGTATCAACATGAATATAAGACTTCTGTAAATGAGATCATGTAGGTACCTACCTATACCAAAAAGTAAACGATAAAACAAACTAATATTTTTCCTCATGGTTTTTTTATACCTAAGTGGATTCCTATACGAATTCAAAACAAGTGGATTTTAATTAAGCCTTGTTATCGCTCCAACCCAAAAAAATGTACAGCACACTTAAACTGTTTAAGGAAGTTGTAACCCTACTTGGGATGGACCCGTTTCCGAAAACATAACAGTGCAGTCTCACGCAGCGGTATCAGTCACCTCGACGGCTACGCACGACGCTCGCTCGACATCCAGTACAGAATAACAATCGAACCGTGGGAAACTGCCGCTAAACGCCACAATTATGAAACGCCTACAACCAATCCGACTGAGGATGTTTCATCTAAAGCTAAATGACTTCACTAAGTTGTAGCTGTTGTAGCCCCCGAGGAATAACAGAGTACAAACCCGTCGTGTGAATTGGTAACGGTTGTTGCGTCACGAGAGCCGCGGCCGATTCACTCTACGCTGACATTTTGGAGCTCTCAAATTAGAGATGTAACTATTGTGTAAGTTGTGAATGTATAATTTTTAGCACAATGGATGCATTACAGTCTAAGCACCAGGAATGAATAAGCAATATACTCTCATAAAACAATACAATAAAACTGAGTCTTGGCAGAGTTTAAAGAGTCTACTGGTAAATAAAGGGTGGAGTTCGGGAACAAACTTGTGTGCTAAAAAACACCAAAGCATTAATTAGATGGAGTGGTAAAAAAGTTAGTATAGGCTTGAATTGATTTTTGCGAGTTCTGGTATGCAGGTACATAATTATTATTCAATAAAAATAATTAGGTAAGAAACAAGTTACAGGAATTAATAAATCATTACCAATCAAAATGATTTATAAGTATCTACTTATGTAAGTATGTAATTAACTATGTAATTAGTAAACCAGTTTCATTCTGCTAATGATAAAATTATAGGTAGGTACATAGGTGCCTTCCTAGGTAGGTGTATCATGCAGCGTAAGTTTTTATTGTTCAATCAACAATCAATTGAGAATTACTAGAGATTTCTTCAGTGTAAGAGTTTACAGACTATAAAATTTGATTTCAGTTTTTGTTATAAGAATTTACCTTTTCATATAAAACCAGATAGTTTAAAACCCACTTCTTTTGAAACTTTACTAGATGAGTAAGATTTCATGAAGTTATAGTTTATGAAGAGACCACATCTATAAAGCTTTTCCTTTCCATTTATCATCAAACTAAATGTCTCTCTTAAAACTTATTGAACAGTACCTAGATAATTAAAAGAAACGGGTAAAATATCCCGTTTAACCAGCCTGTCTTGCATTGAGTCATTTTGGACTCAAGTAACTTTTAAAAAATATCAACAGAATCAGACAAGAAGACATTGAAACCATATTTTTATTAAGGGATTATGAGATTATAGCATGGAACATTTCCTCTATACAAACTATACAACAAAGTTACAATATAATGCCATTCTAAGTTCACAGGTCAACATTGCATATAGAGCCACTCATATCCATAAGCATAAAAAATCTGTTCACATAATGTAAGATTTCTTGTTTTTATAAAGATTGTTATCCACTGATGTCATCTTAAGTAAATTGTGATAATGCCAACAAAGGTAGGTATGTACTGTCTACCCATAGTTTAACAATTTATGTGGTAGGCATCATATAACTTTATAACAAGACAAGTAGCTAAATATAGGTACATAATATATTTCAATATACATGATGCATACATACTGTATCACTAGAGATTATTACATGGTAAGTTATCACTTCCTTGCTAATCTAAAGTAATAAATAAGTCTGAGATATGGGACTTACTTTGAATATCAGTTTGAAATATTTTTATAACCAAATAAAGTCTTGATACTTGGAGTTATCCATGAGTAATAGTTGAAAAATAATAGCTACTTGACTGATTAGGAGATTACATGATGGAATTTAAGTTCAGAATGCAGAAGTAAGTATACACAAGTAACATTATTTTTCTTTTCTTTAGTTAGATAATAGATGACAAAGAAAATTGTGAAGCCACATAAATACAGTTAAGACACTCACCTCACTGAAGGCCATAACTCCGGCCGGAGCTCTTTCTCCGTCCGACCTTCTCAATTTATTTTATCACGGTCTATCAAAACAAATAGTTCACGCTTTTGTTTCCCAACATTGGAAACAGTCCCGACATCTAGCATTCCCACGGCACAAATACATCTGAACTATGTAACTTCACTCACTGCGCAAGAACAAAATTTTAATTTTGACTAAAACGAAAACACCTGACCGAATCACAAATCACTGAAAAAACCAACATTCCTCAGGTGGGTTAGATGCACATCTAGTAAAAATACGAACACCTTACAGTACTCTATACACTTTAACACTACTTAGAGAATTTTTCACAAATGTTTGATTTGCCAGATCATTACGAAATAAGTTCGAAAAATGACATCCAATGTGTGAATTATCACAGAGAACCATCAAACGGAGATGTACTCGCCATCTTGCTTTCATGTCATAATCAGTGATACCAAACTTCAGAATCAATACCGTTGTGCAGGTTAGACAACATAATGGACTGCAAAGTGAAGTTGGTTTTATAATATCTATCGATATTAACTCGATAAATATTTGGTATGTTATCATATTATTTTTCTGAGAAATCTTCTTTATTAGTTTATTTCAATAAAATTAACTATTATTTTATAAATTTTGTATAATACAACGAGTAACTAAACGTAGCTGTAACTAATGCCATCTTGTGGGGACTACACGAAACTATTGAAGTACCGTAAAACGGGGTGAATAGAAACAATTTTCAACTTTGTCCTAAAAAATTGTAGCGAATAACTTGTTATTTTTATTGTCAGGTTGTTTTATATCATGTCCGGCGCCATGAAGAAAGAGTTAAAACCATATTTGTCCAAAAATATGCATAGTTTTACGATATTTCATTAAAAAAATAGTCAATTTCTATTCACCCAGCGATAGGGGTGAATCGAAACGACCAAAGGGGTGAATGGAAAAATTGTGTTTTAAAACGTTTTTTCAGTTAACAATATTGTATCTTTATAGATAAATATACACCTAAAGAGATAAACACTCCAAACAACTCATTAGAAAAGAAATTCCACTTTAAATCCAAAGTTTTGAAAAAAATGTATGGACCATTAAGGCATTCGAGGACGGTTGACTTTGAAGCAATTTTTTGGGTATAAATATCAATTTAAACATTTAAACAATTATGACACCGCAGAGAAGTAATATCGACGTGTAATCATTTCAAATTTGAACAAAATTCTTAAACGAGGAGTACTCAAACTTTGGGCTTGAAAACTTTCCTGATTTTTTTTCTATTCACCCCGCGAATTCTATTCACCCCGTTTTACGGTATAAATCCAAAATATAACTTGGTCAGTTTAGCAGCGAATCAAAATATGAAGCATCAATTTTAATTTAGTATAATTGTATAGGTATTTATTTTTGCAATAGATGATGAATTAAACGAATGTAGGTCGTGGTTATTTAAGCATAGAATAGATATTGCTTTTTTTCAGTAGGTACCTATGTTTGTCTTGTTATACCTAATTTGTTTTCTAAAGCTACACCCACACTTGGTAAACTTATGAACTCTCGCGATTTCCAATCAATCATTATCAATATGTACAGGTATTTAGGCACACGGTTGCCCAAGCGTTGTAATAAGCATCTGGTCTAGACTGCTGCCGACACGTTGATACCACTCAACGTACTACATTATGATTAACAATTTCAGAGAATTTCAGTTTTAAGTGGTCACCTCGCCGCAACAACCGTAGCGCCGCGTGTGGTGGGTTCGAATCCTACCCGGGACAAATCTTTGTGTGATGAGCATGAGTATTTGTTCTGAGCCTGGTTGTCAATTTATCTATATAAGTATGTATTTAGAAGTATATAAGTATGTTTATCAGTTATTTGGTTACCATAGTACAAGCTCTGCTTAGTTTGGAATCAAATGACCGTGTGTGAGTTGTCCAATGATGATATATTATGATATTATTTTAAAATCCTAAAATTGAGCTTTTTTGTACTAGACCTTGTGGAGTAATTCAGCAATTTTTACATTTTTACTCTAAGTTTTGTAGTGCATGGCCATTGCACATCATTTGAAAGAACCCGTATGGCCTGAAGAAGTTTTTAAGAAAGTAGGTAGGTCTATTATCGCCATTAAATTGCTGATTACTTATAATATTTTTAAATCGAATTAGTTCGTTTGCTTGTAAGTAATTTTCGTCCGTAAATGGTAAGAGTTCAGTCTGTGAGGCAACTTTTCTGCTCCCGTTATAACATAAGTTGAAGATTCTATTTCACGCGGAGCACTGCGAGTATGGGGTTTTCCGTTATTATAGGTAACATTTGAGTAGGTATGTTAGAGTTTAGCCTTTTTACACAGACTGAAAGAACATAATGGCTAGGCATGTAAGTACCTAGTCTTCGCGAACATAACTATAGAACATAGATACTCCACCTTATGTTATGAAGTTAAATGGGCAATAAACTAAGTCTACACTAGAAGATAGAGTTTATTATAATGCGAAAGTTTGTGATAATGTAGGTATGTATGTAAGTACGGATGTTTGTTACTCCTTCACGCAAATGCTACTGAACCGATTACGATAAAATGTGGTATTTTGGTAGCTGAAGACCCAGAATAACACATAGGCTACTTTTTATCCCGAAGTTCTCGAGGGATCGGGATTTACACGGGAAGGGTTTCCACGCGGACGAAGTTGCGGGCGGCCTCTAGTATAGTATATTTTTAGGTAAGGTTACATTTGAAATAAAAATGTTATTTAGGTACATAATATTATAAATGAGTGCCTATACTGTGGTTGTGTGAAAACTACGATTTAATAAAAAAGTTCTAAGTTTTATGTGCCATAATGCAGCATAGTCGCTTATGTTGTGCACAGGAAATAAAAGCACTTGTTTTGTGTTTTAAGAACTGTATTATCGTTGAGGTTGAGGGTGTTTCATAAAGTATGCATGCCTGCATACGACCTACATAGATGACAGATACCATGAAAATACTTCGTGATGTCAAACTGGGTTGTTTATACTCTTCAAATAAAAGCTTTGTTCAAATCTATGGTGGCAGGTACAATGACAGCGACAATAATGTAACGATTTTCCCGGACTGGCCTAGCAAATACAAAATTTACAGTTATCTAATAACCAACATCGTTTTTACGATCGCTGTGGCTTTTCTTTCTTTAACCTACATAGTTTTCTGAACATTGGCCCCATAATAGAAGGTAAGAGTAATTTGGGTTTATTAATTTCCGTGTAAATACATTATGCACGATTTCCCAAGGAGGTAGCTTGTTTATGACGTCATTCGTACAGGTGCCAGGCGGGGATGTGCACGGATGCTACTGATAGCCAAGGACTCGCGATGTAGGTTAAAATAAAGTAGGTTATTGCACTACCGGGTTATTTTTAGTTGGCCAGTCCAAGTTTGACTTTTGAACCGTGCACACGTCTACATGAAGTAGGAAATACGAATCAAAGATGTTGGTGACGTGTGACCAACTGATGTTTTACAGAATTATAGTGAGTTTCAAACGGAGCTCATGGCTGTAACGATGGAGCTGGAGGAAAGCGCGTCAGACTCGAAACTGCACAAAGATAGCACATTGAAGAAGGAGTTACGTCCATCCAGTGCTGTATCGTTCTCTAGATCTGAACATGCACCAGGTTTGTCTAAGACATTCTATTTGTAGCTACGTATCGTCGTCAACAGGTCATTCCACTTACTCACTAAGGCAGAGTCACGCCACTTGTCAGGTCGTGGAAGGTAAACCATGGGTTTTTCCTCGGTCTCCACCCGAAGTTAACAACTGATATTATGTATGAAAAAAACTAGCTATTGCTTTGTCCAAGTGGATATTTTAAAGTAGTCTATGTAATTACTTCTCGGGAGGACCATTTATGTATATCAACCTGCCAAATCAATCAATCCCTCCAGGCGCAACAGATAAGAAATGTAAAAAAGCTGTGTTGTATTTATATTCTTAGTAAGTAGCCAATAAAGTTATATGTTGCCCAAAACTTAAATGCTGAAATGGCTTTCGTAGAATCATCGACATCTTCAGAACAATTGAAGCAGTATAAAAGTTGGATTAGCGCTGAGAGATGGCATGAGCTAAAGAAGATCGCTGACAACGCGATGAGGGACCGCAAAGTGTTCATGATCAAGGGTGGAGGCTTCCCTGCCGTCCGCCGAGCGCTGCTCGAACGAGGCTGGATTGAAAAATATGAGACCAGTAAGGTAAGACCCCGAGCCCTAGTCCTAGTCCCAACAATATCATATTCCCGTTATCCTCCAACTTACTAAGAAATACTATGTCTATTAAAGAAAATTAACGAAACAAACGTCTTCAACTCTTGCACTCTTCATAATGATGTAAACTGTTAATAGGTCCGCCTTCCTCCAACAAACGTAGATCCGAAAAAACTGAATGGCAAGGAGCTTTCAAAGGTGGAACGTATGATTCTGTACAAATTTATGGAGCACCACTCCGTCGACTTCCTGTGGACAACTAAGAGGGACAAGTACGACTGGCTGCTTAGTAACAAGGACGTTGTTATAAGCAGGTAAATGTACCGTCTTCACCAAGTTTACGATCATATACAGAATACTGACCTACTCAATATATTTTTACAGATTTTGTAGATCTATTTTCACAACGAAAGAAGGGTTAACGACATCCTTGACGCAAATGCATTGGTACACAGAGCCAGGGGTAGCGGTTACAAAGTTCCCACGATGTTACAATATCCACAACTCAGACAGCCTCGAGGAATTTATCGACGATTTCAGAATAACAGCCTGCATCAGCGTCCTTAAATGGCTATCAATTACTTTACAAAGGCACAGCGAACAAACTTTGGTTGTAAGCAATGGAAAAGTCCCATTCTCCGCAATAGAATTTGCTATTAGCAGATTGAACGAATACATTGTATTTCTAACTCACAAAGACATTGATGAGACTGAGGATCAACCTCATATATGGGAACATGAATGGGACCAGTTCTTGACTCACCATTATCTATTAGTACATGAAAAGGCAAAATTTCTGGAAGAAAAGAACTTCAACATACGGTACGTTCATTAATAAATAATTACCTAACACTGTATGTTGTAATAATAACGTGATCTGTCATTAGTTCATAATATCGGTATACACACAACCCATTGTATCGGTCAGGACGGCAGTAATTGCATCACTGTTTATTGTTTATTGATTGAATGATTAAAACAATCAGAATCTTTAAATAATTTATTGTTTAACCGCCACTGTTATCAAATGACGCGGTTGTAATTGATGCCTATAATTGATCTGAGTATGTTAATATTTGGTTATATTATTTTGTAGACAACTTGAACGAAGAGGAGCAAAGGTTCTTGGCACTATGACGAAGTATTGGCCTCAAATAGACATTGACGGGGTTCTAAACATATGGATCGTAAAGCCTGGAAACAAGTGCCGTGGTCGAGGCATTCAGCTCATGAATAACATAAAGGACATAATAGGCCTTATCAACGTACCTGCTCAGAAAACTAGATACGTTGTACAGAAATACATAGGTTTGTTGTTAGCTACGCTGTGTGAGGTGCTCGCTAATGGTGTTTGTACTTGTACATTTGTATACTTATTCAATAATTTGTTTATTACATCTGTTTTCAGAAAATCCTTTGGTGATTTATGACACAAAATTTGATATACGGCAGTGGTTTCTTATAACAAATTGCCAGCCATTAACTATATGGGTTTATAAGTAAGATTTTTCACATATTTTAGTACGCATTGCATAATATAAATACATTGCTAACAGAAATGATATTACTTTAAGCCATTATTTGTATTTGCCGTCAAAATATAGTCGAAGGTCAAAACCGAAGTTTTGAGTAGCTATTTATTTTTCGACTAAGTATGTTGAAAGGGAATGCGGCAAATTAAGTTAATAAATAGCCGCATCACGCGTCAGAATCAGGAAATACCGCCGTGAACAGGAAACTCATTTGTCCAAACTTCTTGTCGGCAACTTGTATACTTAACTTAAAGTAACCTATTTAAAAAGTTTTTCATAACTTTCAGAGACAGTTACTTGAGGTTTAGTTCACAAATATTCAGTTTATCGAACTATCACGAATCCGTCCATCTAACAAACAATGCCGTCCAAACAAAATACAAAAATACTGGTGAACGTGATAAAGCTTTACCGGATGAAAATATGTGGGATTGTCACACGTTTAAAGCCTATCTTAGGTAAGCATAGATATTTTTATGTTCTTCAGTAATAACACAATTTTCTTAGCATAATTATTGGCGTACTTAAAAATTCTATTTAATATTTGAAGACAGATCGGGAAATATGAATTATGGGACACCAAGATCTATCCCGGGATAAAACAGTGCTTAATAGGAGCAATGCTAGCATGTCAAGAAACAATGGACAAAAGACAGAACAGCTTTGAGTTATATGGAGCTGATTTCATGTTGACTGATGACTTCACGCCGTGGCTCATAGAAATCAACTCCAGTCCGGATCTCGCGCCCACCACGTCAGTAACAGCGCGATTATGTCCTCAGTGTCTAGAAGATGTCATAAAAGGTTTGTAGTATTTACCAGTAATTTTGTTAAAGTGTAATTTTTCTAAAGCGTTACTTTTGCTAAGTTAATTGATTTTTCTATCCACAGTTGTTCTCGACCGACGATATAACCCCGAAGCTGACACAGGGACTTTCGAATTAGCCTATAGGCAACAGGTGCCAAAAGCGCCAGCCTATCTCGGACTGTCACTGTGCATCAATGGCAAACGAGTTATGAAGAAAACCAAAGAGAGAAAACACCATATAAACACTAATGTAGCTCCTATTCTGGCTCCTCGGGTGCCTTCCGGCGACGCTTTAACAGAACAAGATCAACCTGTACCAGCGGAGTACAACGGCCCGATCATCACAGACTTCCTTAGTTGGCTGAACCCTTACGACGCTTTGCCGACAAACAAGGATGGTATCGTACTAGGGCCTGAAGATTCCCTCACGGTACGACAAGCCATCACTGTAGTCAAATCCAGTATCACGTTAAAAAGCGGTCCAAAAAAGCGTAAAACGTCTGGACTTTCTTCTAGGACTCACAGAGGAAGACGAGAAAGAAATGCAGATTGTAAACGACGAATCGTGCCCCACTCGTGCTGTCGACCTGATGACGGTCAAACCGCTAGTCAGACTAGTAAATACCGGACTGAGTCGGCGAGCAAAGCTGAGAAGACGAAGGTCGACAGATCGGTCGGTAATAAACGCTGTTATATAGATCCCCTCGAATGGGAGCGGGAAACCGCTAGTATACTCCGGTCCACGATATCTGTTCAAAACAAAGTAGTGAACAGACTCGAGCCGATAATACCCGGTCGACAGACCAAGTCCAGTGTAGTTAGTACGCATCGCAAATCTGTAGAAACTGCCAACCGTCGTAACAGCCTTGATGATTCTGACTCTATAAAGAAATTAAGCGCTATAGGTAGGAGTATTTGCAAATTACAGGATGAAGATAAAAACAAACAGAAATCTATAACGTTCTCAAAGAGCTGCACTTCTATATACGCACCATACAGAGTTGTCGTCACGCCTTTAAATGACAAACCGTCAGACTCTGTTGTTAAGAGAAAAAAATAATATAATTGTTCAAAACTGTGTTCAACGTTACATTAATAATAACTGTTCAATATTTAGATAGTATATGTACTACGTATATGTAAAACATATAAGACTACGTTATGTCGAATTTTCACGTTTGAAATTGTTGAAATTACAATATTTTTCGCTCTCAATTGTTGGCGTCTTCAAATTCTATGGATAAAATATATAATATTGGTAAATGATGTTTGCTATTTTACTTACAGATATCGGAATCGTATTGGATCCTTTTCCTGTCCTCCTCCCAACTTACTAAAACTACGAAAAGAAAAAACAAACTGTCACCAACTGTCAAGTCACAATGTGAACGTACCTTGTCAAATTACTTGTGAGTTGTACAAAATGTAATTATAATAAATACCTACAATATAATAAGTACCTAAAAATGAGTAACTAAATTACTGTAAGAAAAATGTCTCCATTGAGCAAGAAGGTAAATTACTTACATTATCGGTTGATACCCGGTAATCAACATTATAAGTAGATAATTGCATAATTTGCCATCGCCTATGTAAGTATACCTTGAATATCCTATTAATTCTCGAAAACTGAGTAGCAACGACTAAATGCAGCAGGTACCTAGAAGACACACAAGATGTTCTTTTTTGTCTTTCAAGCAGTATCTAAGTTTTAGTTATTGCTAACTTAACATCAAATGGTGCGTTATCAGTGGCGTAAAAGGGTTTCAATATAAACTTCAATCTAGCTAACGCAAGCAGAAGGCATAATTACCTAAGTTATGGCTATACCATGACGGTTTCTATCAATTCCATCTTTATTTCTTCTACTTGTAGGACAGACAATACCTAAATAGGTTATTAAAACTCTCTACACTAGGTATCTCTTATTACGTGCCTATATAAAAAATTATAATGTGATCCTAGCGTAGGTAAGGCTTTTTTTTTCTTTTAGTTATTTTGTGTGACGTGACACTCAGTATTCAAGGGAATATAGATAAGCAATCTTGAATAATGAGTTCAATAAACAATGCCTGGAAAAAAAAAGAAGGTACACAGGAGAAAAAGTGCGAACAAGGTAACGTAACAGAATTAATTCAATAAAGTTATTTGTTTTTACACAGCAACTAAGTGTAAAGATATTTTTTATGCTACAGCAAACCACTCGAACCACCGCCAAAAATGAAAAGAAAACGACAGGAGAAGAAGATACTAACATAAATTCAGGAGTTTTACTCAATGAGACACAAGAACTAAATAAAGTACTTACTTATGCCTAAGTAACATAATAATATCAATAGATCTTGAGAAAATGCCGTCTACTTGATAAAAAGATCGGAATGCAATAACATGCGCCATTGTTTTACAGAAACGGGATTCTTGGGACAAAGGCGGAGTGAAAAGAATATATTCCCCATTTAACAGGTTTGCAAATAATTCTACATGGGTGGCTAACCAGAATAAACGTGCAACAAGCATGGCCTACCAGAGTACTTATAAGTCGACAGGTTTATCACCTAAAGAAAAAAGTTACATTATATGTAGCTGCCAGACTAGATCAACACGATATCTAGTATTGAAAAATTTGGCTTCAAAAGCGATCGAAGATCGTAAAATATTTACCATTTATGGTTACTGTAATGCCGCGAGGAAAGCACTAACAGAAAGGGGATGGGTTGAAAAAATTCCTCCCAATCGTATGAATTTATCTAAAATAAAAAATGGCACGTTGAGTTCTAAGCCCGAAATACACACAGAACTAGAACGGTTGCTGCTCTCAAGTCTGGTCAACAAATATACACCAACCTTTATTTGGCACACAAAAGATGAAATTGCCGATACTTCTATTGATATGACCAACAAAGACTGTACGATCATAGAGAACAAGCTGAGAACAGATGCGTTGTGGACATCCAAACAAGGATTATGCGCATCTATGAAGAGGAACTACTGGTTCTATATTGAAGACGTTTCGGAGGTGACTGGCCCTCGCAGTTATAATACCGTTGACGCGGGTGAGATAGAGGACTTCGCGAAAGACTACAAAATAACAGCATGCACCAGTCTGCTTAAATGGGTAGTGTCTATGGTGGCAAACGATAGACCTGTGTTTGTCAAAGCAGGAAAAATATCTTTGAACATAATAGTATTTGCTTTGAACCGATGCAAAGAATATCTATTTAGAAAACAAAACCGTGATATTGACCGAAACTTAAACAACACCAGTCCGGGGCAATGGAATACGTTTTTGAAAAAGTATTATCGCATCATTGGAAAAGACGATGTCTTCGAATTAGATAAGGAGAACAAATTACCCCTTTATTTGGGTTACGCTAGATTTTTGCTTAAAGAAATGTACAGATATCGACCGCAATTGAGTTGTGAAGGTTGCTACAACATTTGGATTATAAAACCGGCACACAACTGTAGAGGTAGAGGTATAAGAATGGCTTCTAAATTAGCAGTTATTACTAACCTTTTGAATAAGGCTAATGCCAAATATGTCATTCAAAAATACATTGGTAAGTATAACGATTACTGCTTATCCAAGTGATTAAGGTAGGTAGGTATATGTTTTATTTGAGCAAAATGTATTTCTTTGCAGAGGAACCCTTACTAATCTATGAAACCAAATTCGATATCAGACAATATTACTTAGTAACGAGTACTTATCCTTTAGTAATATGGATGTACCAAGACTGCTATTTAAAGTTTAGCTCACAAAAATATAATTTAATGGACTATCACGAGTCTATTCACTTGACGAATAACGCAGTCCAGAGAAAATATACTAATTGCACTCAAAGACACTGTGACTTACCGCAAAACAATATGTGGGATTCTGATAAATACAAAAAATATTTGAATAAAATTGGTAAAGACAAAGTGTGGGACAATGTTATATATCCAGGCATGAGGAAATCAATAATCGCCATCATGTTAAGTTGTCAAGACACGTTACCTGTTTGCAAGAACAGATTTGAACTTTACGGATGCGATTTTATTCTTGACAAAATGTATAAGCCGTGGCTCATAGAGATTAATTCCAGTCCTGACCTTAATCACACTACACCGGTTACTGCGAAAATTTGTCCAGCTGTTATATCTGATATTATAAAAGGTAAGCGTCTAAAAACAAACAGATTAGATACATTTTGGTAAAGGCCTTAACATTTTATTCCACAAGAGAAGAGTTTATTTTAGCAATAATACAGAGTAGATACTTTTTTTTTCAGTTGTTATCGATTATCCGCGTAATCGAAATTGTTCAACGGGTAAATTTGAATGTATATATCGACAGCCAATGACTATACCACGGTACGGACCCGCATCAGATCTGTACGTAAGAGGCTACTCTTTGCCGGATGATTATTTCTACTCGGGCACTATTGAACACCAAAAAACAATAGACGACGACAGTGTAGATATAGAAAAATCTTATAATTCCGAAGCCATACTAAAAAAGATTAAGCAGTATTATGATTTGGATACAATTATGGTACATCCGGAAGAATATGGCAGTGGATTTCTTCAAATGTGTGAGAATCAGAGTAGTTCTCGGGTGCATTCGGAACAGTCTGAGTATCAACTTAGTATAGCAGCGACAATAATAACAACACAGTTAGAAGAGCTCATGGACAAAATACCCTCGACCAGTGACATTGCAAAACCTAAACATCTATCTATATCTCAAGCTCAAAGTATTAAAAGTGAAACTGACGTTGAATCTATAATGAAGGAATGCATCAGTCGAATAGCGTCTATAGAAATTGTAAGTTTATTGGAAGATCCTCCATTAAAATCAAACTCTCTTCATGGCAGTTCAGTCGACGGAGAAAGAAGTTTGGTAAAACAATCGTCCCACAGTTTGAACTCTCCTCACATTGGCAAAATAGGCAAAGCAAATTTAATTGCAGCGCCACCCTTAAAAGTTAATGAAAATAATGATAGCGCATTGAACGTTATAAATAAAAATCGCGAACAGTCGTACTTCTGCAAAGTACGCGATGACTTGACAGTCAAAAAGAGTCATACACATGAAACATGCAAACGCAATCAACATTCTTGTGATTTCACAAGCAGAGCAGATTCAATACAAGAACTGTCTCTGAACCATATGCAAGATGCCGAGCAATCTAACAACATCAATTCAACAAAAATACCACCTTTAGAGTGTTGGCATCTTAATCGAGGGCTTCGTAGCAAAGAAAGTTTGTCGCAAGGGTCGTCAAACAGATTCGCTCAAGTTTGTCATGAGGATGAAGAGAAAGGAGAATTGCTTGACGGTATAGTGAGAGGTATAACTAACACAGAGACGTTAGAACATAGACCTTCATACGGTTTCGGTCAATTGCGTTTTGGTCAATTAAATCATAAAGAATATAATCCTCCATCGACAAGCTTGAGACATTCTGATGATAACACAAGGGAAGGAGTAAGTATACCTACTTACTAAAAAAAACATTTATCAATATGGCCAATTCGACATTTGACCATTGTGACAATATAAATTATTTGTTTTTTGTATCCCCAACCCGCACCTGGCCAGCGTGGTGGACTCAAGGCCTCTTCCTCGTTTGGGAGGAGATCCTTGCCCAGCAGTGGGACAGTAATGGATTAAAAAATATATTTGATGGCTTTTTACAGATAGAGTCTACAAAATATTTGAATAAGCGTCTGACGTCTTCCAACTATAGCAGTGTATCATCAAAAAATATAATATTGGAAGCAACAGCGAAATTAGTTGATTTTATCAGTAAAAAGGAAAAAGAATATCTCTGCGACTGGAAACAGTGATATCCAATTAAACATCTATAAGTAGTAATGTCCCAATGTTTTTTTTTCTCCAGTGTCATAATCGGGATTAGAGTGTAGTTATCAAGGATTTTACTTTTTTATTGTCACGGTCATAAGAGTAAATCTTGTCATATTTACATGTACCTAGTCTACGCGTACTAAGTCTATCTACTAGAGATTAATAAAGTCATTATCGTAATTGATTTCGTGGCGATATTTATATGGCATTATCGTATTTATGTATCAACGAAATAGGGTTCACGTTTTTGTTTTACCTACATTTAAAAATGCTTTGTTAATTATAATACTCTGACTTTCAGCAAAATAATGATATGGATGTAGATCAGAAGGTACCATGGATTTCGGTGGATATGCCCCAGCAGTTGAGCGACCTATTTGATTTATAATTGAGCCGAATAGTTTATTTGGCTGATGATGGGCAGCAAAAGTAGCAAGGTCGTCGTCCTCGGTACTTATTATTATAATCAAAGATCGGATTCGTTTGTAATTGTAGGATAGTAGGTACTAATAAAAAGTGTTAACCCATTTTATTTATTTCATTTTTTCCCCTGAAGAAAACCTTACTTAATTAGGAAACCAAATGCACTTCCTTTAGAAGCTTTTTATCTACTCGGTGCCTCAAGTCATGTTTAACACAAAAAGTTTTTAATTTTTTAATTAAAATTGGTATTTATTTGGATTTTTTATTCACCTCTCTTTTAACCTGACGATGGGAAGAACTGTATCTTGAAATCAAAACTCCAAATTGGATAAATGTACATATAAAAATTAAAAGACGAGCATTGTGTAAGAAATCTATTTATTAAATGAATAATGAGACGCTTACAATTAATTGTTGGATGAGTGTGAGTTAATTAACCAATAATTCCTATGTACATAATGCATTATGGCCGCATACGTACAATGCGTCCGTCAATGAGTTGCATAATTAGATTTTATTAATTGCACCAATCCATTTTAAAGCAGAAAAATCGAGTTATATGTTGAAGCTATTTCTAAACCGTACGTTACGGTCTCGATTCTAGAGTACTGCAATGCGGTGACCGTAGCACGGTTATGTAGTGCGTATCGCACCCTCAGTAATATAAAGGCACAATCCAAAATTATGGTAAACTGAGATTTGAAATCTTACAAGAAGCAGTAAGAGCGGGCGACGGGCGGAGGGAGTGTGAGAGAGACACAACTATAGTTGCCGAGTCATTATTGTTCTTTTTCTCTCTCTGTCAGCGCTAACCGGTAGATAATTTGACTTTGTGCCCTTAGCATTTCAAATCTCAGTTTACCATAATTTTGGATTGTGCCTTTATATTACTGAGGGTGCGGTATGTACCCTTATACTGATATTTTGTTCAAGAGAGTGGGAAGAACTCTTAAAATCTGTCTATTTTACATACATAGTTAACAATTTAATAGTATTTTTGTAACGTCCTAGCCAATGACTACAAATGATTCAAATTTTATACAAAATTATATTTAACTATCAGATATCTAACTTTTCAGGTCTTCTATTTATTTCATTGATTAATTGTGAATATAAATGGCAGTTATCGAAAACATAAATAAAAATGTACGGAAACTTATGTATCGGGTTTAATTTGCTCAGAATGATGTGTGAAATAGAAAAAAAAAACAATTCTGCCTTATTGCACGTGTGATTAACTAACATTGAAAGTAAGGTGGTTATGAGTTTTAAAGAATAACTAAAACAAATCTACAGTAACCTTACATTTTAAAACGTATGTACATTTACAAAAGCTTAATTATATTTCATCTAAATAAAATAAATATACATAGTTTTGTCCTGACCCATTAACTCAAATATTAATTGTTTACTTGACATGACAAGAGTATTACTAATGCTGCGAAAAATTTGGCTTATCAACATGCACTAGTTCATATTTACGAGGAATAAGCATTGACGAGCGCAGCCTATTCCCGATGTTGGTATCTGTACAATGCACTCGGACTACATCATTAATTTAACAATGTACATAAGGCTCCTCTGTGAAGTGTATCTAAATATTGGCAGCACTTAGATAGGATTCATCTTACAACTAGTAATTCACTTGTTGATAGTGTTTATAATTGAACATAATGAGATATGGTCAGACACCAGCGCAATGAAATATCAATAATAATTATGTACATCATAATTTTGGACGTTTTAGCGTTTGTACCAATGTGCACACTGCAGTATCTCTACTCTGCAATATAAAATATTCAAACTATCCAATATCACATTTCATGAATCAGTCGTTATCTACAATTTCTAGCTTGTGTAATATATATCGCAATGTACTTTACAAGTCGCAGTATTACTGTAAAGAATGTGAGATTAGCATTTTAGTGGCGAATATCCTTTATATCCATATAGCCAAATATGACGGTAAATTGTGAAATTGCATTACTACAGAGAAAAAGGTAATTAATTCGCTTCCACGCTACGAGACTTTAGCCAATAGCTATGTCAAGAATAATAAGATATAGGAAACTAACACTTGAAAGAAATGAGTCATATTCGAGAAACTCACAAGTACAACAACAACAACTCGTAAAATGTATCATATTTGTCCCATACTTATAACAATGTATTTATTTAGAATATTTAAGATGAATATTAGATAAATTGCACTTTACATTTAAACATTATAGGCGTTTACTGAATAACAATTTACTATACAACATATTAGATTTTACTGCAGTATGACTTTGGTTTTAAAACATTATAATTATCCCATATTATACTCGCAATTTTAACAAACTAGTAGTAACTCGTCTTCGGTTGGCTGAAGTATCCATTGTGGTTATAAACCACATATTTTAATGCACTTGGTAGGTTATGCAAAGCGCTACTAGTGACGAAAGTTGCAAATATAATTGATATATACCATAAGTCTGGTTTAAATTAAATACTAAATTAATGACACCAATGCTACATACAGCTTTCAAATACGAAAAACTGAAATATTTAACTATTTTCTATAGGTAATAAGCTAATAAAAGAATGTCTCTTAGGTAAAACCTGTAAACATAAATAAAATTATTCAATTTAATGATTGTCATCATTATATTTTGTGTTGTTGACACAATTCATGATAGTGGATTTAATGAGAATGATAATTTGGGTCTTGAATTGTTCTTGCCCAATATCTTTCTTTGTTCCTCTTTCAATCTCTTTTCTTGTTCTTTCTTCAGTTTTTGCCGCTCTTCATCCATTTTCCTTTGTTCTTCTATCATGGCCAGCCGCTCCTCAGCCTAAAAGAAATTCATGTGTTAATTGTATAAAACAAGTACTGGAATCCCTTGCACTACACAGATAAAATAAGTCATATACAAAATTCATTTCAATGTAAAATTAGTATAATATAGTTTGAATGTTAAGTGGCACAGTCACTTACCAACTTGCGCTGAGCTTCCTCAATCTTTTTATTATTTTCTGCCATGATCTCTTCCAGCTCTTTCCTTTTACGAGCTTCTTCCTCCTGCATAATAGAAATAACTAATTAATATAGATCTAAAGTAATTAGACAGTTCTATGTAATAAACAAAGTTTTTACATATAGCCTCTAAAATATTGGCTTATTGTAGAAACATACAGTTTACAAGTCTGTAGAAAAATAATATTTTCACGTCACGCATAATGATACAAATTTTAAATATTTATATTGAAGTTCCTATACCTTGCTTTATATAACGATACACATGACTATTAACGATGATATAAAAAAAACATGATGACAGCATATTTTGTGACATCCTTCTTTTAAAACAGAAATGTGGTTATACAAAAAATAGATTCAAAAAATACCTTCAGCGAGCACGACTGGATCCTCAAGCAGCATCTCCATAAAATTCTTAGGGCTTCTTGCTCTTGATCAGTCTTCTGACCTGACTTATAGACTACGTGACTGCCAGGGACAGTCAAGCGAACAATTTTAAAATGCTAGCCGGTTGCCTATGCGGCAGACTTACATTATGGCAGCACCACTACAGATTCTGCCTGGTCGGTGCGTATGAAATGTGGTTATAAAAATGGACATGTACATTTACTTTTTAGAGACAGCCAGCCTCGGTGAGTGACAATTATAAAAAAAATCAAGAAACTAATTCTTGTATGCACTCGAACTACACCTGACTGGACCTTTAACAGATATGATCGAAATAATATTTTCATTAGTTCCTCTAGTTGTTATGATGCTGGTCTTAAAAATTGCATTACACTTAGTTGCTGCGAGAACAACATGTAGTTGCTATCTCAGGGTATGTTTTGCCATGTGTATATGCAACAGTGTGTGGTGTTGCCAGTACACATGACTGGTATGTAATCAAGACAATTACCTGTCTAGCAAGTTCCTCGCGTCGCTGTTGTTCTCTCTGTCTCTCCAGTTCCTCCATCATTTCTTTCTCCATTTTTCGTTTTGCTTCTTCTACTCTTTTTGCTACTTCTTGCTCGATTTCTTCTTTTCGCTTCTCCAACTCTTCTTCTACCCTTTTCTTCACCAGCAATTCTATTCTCTTTGCTGCTTCTTCTTCCACTACCTGTAATAATTTTTTTTTAAGAAATTCATTATAATTAAATAATCATATAGCATAGGTTTTACAATAAATAAATTTTGGTTCAGTAATAATCTCAAGTTTTGTTAAAATTACACCAGAAGATTCCCCTTAACCATTAATTGACCTGTCCCAGGATTCAGGTCTGGGCAGACAAACCGACTACAGGAGTATCACGGAAGAAGTTGACTTAAGTAGAGAGACCTAACATAAAATTTATTAACTTATTTAATAAAATATATATGAACATTGTTAAAATGTTCATATTGCGTGTTTGTTTATATTGCGAGATCAAGTCAGTAAGAACTGAACATGTTAATAATGTTAGTGTTAATAATAATGTTGTTCATTCTGTGCTTTCAAGGAAATCATACATAATTATTAGCTTATCCTGTTCATAAATCTGCCTATATTTGACAGCAAACCTAACAGTTATTGCAAAATAGAATAACTCTGCCCAATATATAACTACAAACATAATAATAACGGTGAACAAAACACAGCTAGCAGCTCAGTCTGCAGCATCATATTTACCTTCTGTTCTGCTTCTCTTACTCTTCTCTGTCTTTCCATTTCAGCTAATCTATCGACCTCGTCCATCTTGCTACGCCCTTTCGACTTCTTTCTGTTATTCCTGCTGCCATCATAAGAAGCATCACTGCTGGTCGAAGAAGACATTGAGTGCGATCTTTTTCTGAAATTACACCAAAGAAAAGGTTAGAGTGGATTACGAATATATAGCTAACATGAACATTTTAGGTTTGCTACAAAATAATACCTGGACTTGGAACTACGTTCTCTAGATTTTTCAGCATGTTTAGAACTCCTACTTCGTGACGACGAGCGGTCCTTCGATCGGCTCTTCTTTCTTGAATGTTTGCTACTCTTATGGTGACGTCGGGGTGATTTACTTCGTGATCTTGAACGCCCCATCTTAATAAAAGTTTTGATTACGATTTAGACAAGATATAGAGCCGTATGGATTCAATATTTTGTAATTGTATAATTTCCAGTCACGCACACATTAGTGTTTGACAAGGGACGCCATTTTTTGCAAAGTTCAACTAAAAACATAGACAAAATTAAAGTAGCACTAAAATTTTTCGTTGAGTACGGGCTACTTTATTCTACCAAAACATGAACAAAGAAACAATGGAATAGGTACTTCGATAAATTCACCATTATATACTAGTCACACTAAGTGCTTCTTGGTAGTGAGAATTAGTAAAAAGACTAAAGAGGAATTTTCAGATTCATTTAAAAAGTTCATTTATTTGACATTACGCCTTGGGTTCATATTTTGCTTAATTAAAAAACCAAGGAATTTCACTTAAATATGTTTAGTAGTAATCTCGTAAAATTTAATCAGTAATAGTCGATTGGGAAGATTATCAACAATGGTCTGCATTGTTTTGCTAGTCTATGAAATGCCAAATCATGGCGCGTCAATGTCATTAATGTCAATTCGTAATATCCGGGTTACAACGCGAACTTTGCTCGTCCGCCGATGGTTGTTGTAGTTGATAAGATAAATCAATAATCGTTACAAATGTACTGAACAAGAATTAGAGTTGAATTATCTATTTATTTATTGTTGTTGTTCTAGAATAAGCAAAATGGGCGATTTTTTAAAGGGTTTATTGTTGTCAGTTTTATCAGAGAAATGTTATTATGAATATTTCGAGAAATTTAACTTTCTTGATGGTAATTTCATGGTCTAATTATTTGTAAAATTCAACCTATTTATTTACATTATTCCGATGTGGTTTCTGTGATGTGTTAAGCCATGTAAATCTAAATTCATGTATGGTTTTATAATTTCAGTTCCTTGTCTGACAGCGACACTGAGTAAGGGTCTTGGTATCGGCATAATAGCGGGCTCAATTCTCGTGAAAGTACCGCAAATATTGAAGATATTAAACAGTAAAAGTGGAGAAGGCATCAACGTCTATGGCGTGTATTTAGAGTTGTTCGCTATCACTGCAAACTTTGCTTACAGTTATGTTATGGGTTTTCCTTTCAGGTATGAAGCTATTTATGTATTTAATTATGTAAGCTATTTTGCCGCAGATTGCTGGTAACAAAAGATAGATTAGAATGATGAAAAATAATTAAATAACTATAACACTGAAACTGTGTTCCATAATACATTTTAATATAATGAGATATTTTAATAGTATCAGCTGTAGAGATATATTTGTGTCTGGTCCTCCTTCAAATTATTTTATGCCAAGATTATTAATTATTATTCTGTCGGAAAAACATGTCCTTTAGTTAACCAAGGTGAATAGAATAATTGAGAATGTCAAAACAATGTTATAAGGTGGTACAAATCATTATGCCACAGCTAATTTATTTTTTATTTTTTTTACAGTGCATGGGGTGAAGGCACATTCTTAGCGATACAAACAGCCATAATAGCAGCACTTGTGCTACACTATGGAGGTGCAACTGCAACAGCCGCCTTGTTTTTGGCTAGTTATGTAGGTCTGGTGTCCGTATTAGTGAGTGGATTTACACCTACTGATGTATTATGGACTATGCAGGCTGTCAACGTGCCTATTATTGTTATTGCAAAGGTATTTATGCATAAGATACTTAAATCTGCAACTCTAGCTGGGTGGATAAGAATAAAGATATGTTAATTCCCTGAAACCTGCAAAATTTTGTATAAGTTGGTGTTTCAGAATAGTTATTAAATGATAAATATGGTTACTAGCAGTTGCAATATTGAAAATTCAAAGGCGAACATAAGCTGTCATCATTTTAAATAATGTGTAATAAATAATTCATCAGTTTTATTTATACCTACATAAAACTTACTTAGTGTTACTCACCGTTTATTTAAACATGTCATAGTGTTTACAAAGATGTTTTTAAGATCTTCTTTGCAAATAATGATATAGGTACAAATATATTTGTTTTTGTTTCAGTCTATTCAAGTTATAACTAACTACAAGAATGGAAGTACTGGCCAGCTATCAGCAATAACATTATTGTTGCTCTTTGGAGGAAGTGTAGCTAGAATATTCACATCACTGGTTGAGACTGGTGATTTCATTATTATTGTGACCTACTGTGTATCAACAGTGGCAAATGGTGCAATTGTTTGTCAATTATTCTGGTACTGGAATGTTGATAACACCAAGAATAAGAACAAGAAAAAGAAGAAATAGTCCATTTTATTGTTGGGCTTTTCAGAAGTAAATCTGTATTGTGAATTTCTAGGAAATTCTCATGAATAAAATATTTTTACTTCATTTTTTTTTTATTAAAAATGGTCAAATAGGTATATGGCATTAATGGATATTTACATATTGTATTTATTGATAGCTAGAAAATGTAAAACATTTTGAACCAAAATGACCTTTCTTAGGGCCTACCCAGAAACGAAATTAACAGCACAGAGAGAATGTGTGTGTAGGTGTGTAGAGTGCTCAGGTGGTGATGTTATACAGCTCATGAAGTTTGTTAGATAAAAAGATAATGGATCAAATATTAGGTCGGACTGGTACATGAGTGCTCCAACCCAGCACGAACTTTCTTTTCATAGCAATTGAAACGGGTTCAATTGCTCACAATTGATAAATTGAAGTGTAGACATTGTATTGAGCAATTTATTGTACAAGTAGACAAACTGTTTAGGTTGGTAGTCTGTGCACTGTGGTACATTGTGCCCTGACCCCATTTGTGTGTACCTACCTATAAAATAGTATCTGTAGCCTGACATGTAAAATATTTTGCGAATTTTATCAAATATATTAAAATATCAAGAATAAAATATGTATATTGGGTGATGGAGACGTAACTGTCGTACCGGTCCGTGTTCACCAATGCGTCTTTTATTTTACAAATTGTCACAGCATCGCGGTAGTGTGTAATTTGAAAGCTACCTGACAAAGTAAAAAAATAATTTAGTTTGTATCATATCACTTTATTGAATTAGTTTCACAGTTAAGTTTTAATTTAAAGAACAAATATCAACACATATACAGCGAAAAGCTACTTTGCCACATTAAAAAATTGGAATGATTGTTTATCAACACGAAATTACGGGTATGTAAACAGTATATCAGTTAATTTTCAATTAGTAGAATTAATAATGTAGCATCAAAATAACTAAATGCGAAATTCGTACTTTAAAACATATTTCACCAATGAAAAGATTCTTATTGTACTCTATACCTATATTTACAACTAACTAATCATAAATGAATACATGTGTTATAAGTATAACCAAAATCGACCATGAATGTCTCACATCTGTTTATACAACAGTAGGTTTCTTATAATATTAAAACCATGTTTTGGTCAATTTAATTTACAGTCAATGATCACTGTGAATTAGCACCAAACCAGAATTTTAAAATTAACTATGACTCTAGCACTCTGTGGCAAATCAAAGCATTGCGATTTATTCTTTGGGAGCTGGTTCAGCTGGTTTCTCTTCATTATGAGCGTTTCTTTCCGGTTCATTTCCATCCGCCCACTTGCCATCGTATTCCTTTCTGTCAACATATCTTTCTTCTTCGTATTCGCCTTCGCTCCGATGACTATCTCGTTCAGAATAGCGGGAGTAGCTGTAAGTGTTATAAAAAATTAAAATTCCTATATAAAATTAAAGCGGAATATCCTCCGCAAGCTAAAATAATTGAGATTTGTTTAGCTGAGCCAGTTTGTAAGATTTAGTTAGCTTAGCTAAAATAGCTTGCGATAGATGTACACGTTTGAAAAATTGTTCACTATGCAAGCTAAACCATAGCGTCTTTAAAAAAAAGAACTAAAACAATTAAAACTGACCTATCCCTGTCCTTATCGCGTCGTTCGGGACTGTACGACCTCGATCTGCGAGTTCTCTCGGGGCTTCGGGATCGTGAATACCGCGGGCCTCGACGATCTCTAAAGTCACGGAAACCGCCCCTGTAAGCACGTTAATTTTTAAGAAAAATATCACTCGATAAGCCCGCCGCGTAAATTTTACTAATTCTAGATCGGATATCGAGTATCATTTTAGAGTCGATAGGAGCGATAGAGCCACCTGAAAGGTCTGCCTCGGCCGCCGCCGCCGCGCCGGGGCCGGAAGGGGCGGCCGCCGCGGGAGCGGTTGTCGCGCCACTCCTGCTGGAAGCGGCGCTGGTCGTCGCGCCGGAAGTCCCCGCCGCGGCCGCGCCCGCGCCCGCCGCCGCCGTTGTAGGTGTGGAAGCGCGGCCGGTAGTACGTGCCGCGCTCGTAGCCGCCGCGCCCGCGCCAGTTGCCGCGCCGCACGAACCGACGGAACCTGCGCCCGCATTTCGTTACTCACCGAATACGCATTGCATGCTATACAGATATATCGGGATTTAGCGATTCGACAGAAGCGATCTGAGGCAATCTCTCACAGGAAACCATTGGATAAAGATTTTGATGGATATAAAAGAGGGCAAATTACATTAGTGATGAGTTACATTAAATTACACATCAAACACGAATATATACATACACAGATATACTGTATAGATAATAATATGTGTTACAGTAATGAGTTAGAGCAAAATGCTGAAACCCGTAAAATGTATCGCGATCTCCATCCAGCAGAATCCGAAATAGAGAGTATCCACAGGTGCTGCGAGTCCATAATTCCATGCTACCAATATAGAGAAGAAAAACACGTACGATCTACATAAAATTATTACTCTACACTATACTATGCCTATCACGACTAGTAAAAGCGAAGGAATGCTTTTAAGTTACGGCGAGTCGAGAAAAATACATGCTTAGCATTTACCAAACTGGAGTTAAGTATAATAATGTAGCCACACTGCAACCAAAGATACCTTGAGCCCGACCGTGATCGTGATCTGCTGCGGGAGTAGTAGGAGCGGCTGGCGTCGGAGCGCGAGCGCGAGCGCGGCGAGCCCGAGCGGCGCCGCCGGGACGCCACCGAGCCGCTGCCGCTCGAGCCCGAGCGAGAGCGCGAGCGCGAGCGGGACCGGTACTTGCGCGCGCGCGACCTGTTCGACACATTCAATCTATGAATCATTAGTAAATTTGCACTCGGCGACATTTCGACTCGCTCTCGAGTGTGCAGTATAAGGTCGAGCGAGATACTAACCTGCTGCGGGAGCGCTTGGAGCGGCGCTCGTCGTCGGAGGAGTTGGAGGAGTGGCGGCGCGGCGAGGGCGGCGAGCGCGGCCGGCGGCCGGACGGCGACGGCGGCTTGATGCGCGTGACGAACTGCTCGGGCCGCCCGTCGCCCACCGACACCGGCGTCTCGCCCTCCTGCGCCAAGCGGAACGACCCGAACTTGTCCAGCACGATGTTGCCTTTGCGCACCTGCCGGGATATCGAAACGACGTTCGTACAGTTCGCGTCCGGGTGATACGATCGCGTTCGGGTGGTGCCGCTCCGAACGGCCGGCCGGCTAGCCGAACGTCACGGAGCTACGGCGTACGTCGGGAGCCGATCCCGGAACGTACGTTATTATATTTATGTTGTTCCGTCTTAAGGGCAGTAAAACTAGAAAATGTACCGGGTGCGACGGCTCGGTTCCCGGCGGGTCGGGTTCGCGTTTGCCGGGCGGCGGCGCGGCGGGCAACGGCGGTGGCTCCTTCATGGCCATGGCGCGCCGCACCGACACATTCTTGTCGCCGCTCGACGGGGACGGCTGGGGATACATATTTTTAGTTTCATGTTTAATTTCCTTCAAGATTCATCGCTGACTTCGAGTAAATTAACTAACACACAGATCACTTAAATTGCCTGGAGCAAAGGCATAATAGATTAAACTAAAAAAGCTACAATCTAACGAAAAATAATGGGCGATTTGACGTACCTTCGCGTGTTCCTGTGAATCGTCGGAACTATCTTCAAATGCGTAGTGTTCTTTATATCCTTTAGGTACCGGCGGCTCCTTTTTCTTAACACTGGGGAAATAGTTTATACGTTACTCTTTCATCCTCAAGTTATTTCGAAATTACACGTTTCAGTAAAACAATATGCATAAATAAAAGATGTATGGTTTGATAAATGAGTCTAACAATCAAGTATAATGTTGAATACGATTAAAAGATGGGATACATTTATAAGATTTTAGAAATACTATGGTTCAAAATGTAGGCGTTAAAAGCCAAGGAAGGATTCAGTTTGAAATGTATAACATAAGTTAGGCTGAAATAATAGAAAGCAAAGGTATTCACGCAGCAGGACAAAATTACTTCGTGAAAAACGCGAAAATTTAGATCCCAAACTGACCTGAGCAGACAGTTCAATATGATGTATATGATCGGACGATAAGCTCGCCCCTTTTTCATTGGGACCTGATATTGTCATTGGCGATTTTATTCACCTTTCGGGTGCACAGTTACAAACATATACAATAACAAAGTCAAGTTAGCCTGTTAACATCTGTGTTTATACCTACAAACTAGCTATACCGTGAGTGCATGTGGTATGCGAGCGATAGTGAGTGAACTAACGTGTCCTTGACGGCGCTCATGGACATTTTCCACTTGGGCTTCTCTAGCGGCGGGGGCGGCGCCTGGTCGCCGGGGCTGAGCGAGCCGCGCCCGTCGCGCTTCGTCAGCACCTCCTTGTCCACCATCACGTGGTACGCGCTCAGCTTCGACTCCAGCTCCTCGAGCCCTTGCATCTCCTCTAATATCCTATTGTATATGTTCACATTTTAATATACATACACTAATCATATTGAGTGATCTGTTAAAAAGCATTTAAATAACGATTCTTAATACTGAAGTAAACTGAAGAAAAGTAAAAAGTATCTGTAGTTGTACGTAAGTTTCGACACTGGCCGATCTATCGCCGACATAATAGTTAGGTCCCAACGTTATAGGGCACGAGCTCATCGCCAATTGGGCTTAAGTCCCAATAAGCAGCATTGGTTATGTTTAATTTAGCCCAAAAAAATATTCTAGGCAACATTTTTATTTTGGGCTTAACTTGTCTAAAAATATATCTAAATAATAGTAGATTATCTAAACTAAAAAAAATACAGAATATTGGCACATTTTTGGACCATTATTATGACTTGAATGAACAACTAAACATACCAAACTTTAAAATAACTAATATTGATTTATATTGTAAATAGGTTTTATAATGTATTAAAATGCAAGTGGTAAGATGTGTATTAGTTGGTTATTTACATTAGAATGAAATGTTACCTTTTATCATTATGTTTTCTATCTCTGTCGTATTCACCATCAGAGCTGAGGTCCCTCTTTTTGCCCTTCAGCTCTTTTCTGGAACATTCCAAATAAGACGTGCCAATTTGTCAATTTTATTGCAGATTATATTGTATTATAGGCCTAAGCTTACATTTACTTAAGTTCTGTAGCAATCCAATTTGCATGATTTTACTTCAGATGTTATAATACTGAAGGTGTGGGGCTTAAGATGCATTATACTATAATGATATTAAAAAAGTATATTAATTCCTACCTGATTGCGTCTCTGAGTTTTTTATCCCCGATGCTGTCTAGGTCACGCAGACTGTAATCAGCGCTATTAGCGGCGGCGCGCGCTAGCTTCGCTTTGCGCTTCTCTTCCCTCTCTTGTTCTTTACGCTTTCGTTTTGACTCTTTCTTCTTCTTCCTAATAAAGCAATGGTATTTATATAAAGTCAAAATTGTAAACATATTACTACTATTTTTTTATATTGAAATGTATCAACGAATATAGTGATGGAGTGAAAATTTACTCCACGTAGTTGATGTTCCGTTTATACTGTACAACTGTGACAACAGTTGTACAATTTGATATGGCCTTGAGATTATTGTAAAACTTTAATCAAATTGAAAGTTTACCCAATACGAACGTATTTTTTTTTAAACTGGCTAAACGCAACTGAAACAGACCTCACGCCTTTGCCCAGCCAACATTCGAACAAATAGCACTTACTTATCTTTCTTCTTCTTTTTCTTCTTGTCTCTGTCAGCGTTGGGTTGGGGTTGCTGACCCAAGTCCTGTAACTTGCGGTTGCGTTTGAATGTCGAAGTCTCTTCCAAGAAGTTGCGTACTTTCTCCTCATAGTCAGAGTCTTCTTTGGTCACCTCAAGGAACTTACGCACCTGAGTAATAGTAGCAAATATAAAACACATCTATTATAAAGTTGTTTAGGTAAAAGTCACTATTTGCTAAATATATTCTCACTTTTACATTATAACTTTTATGCGTAGCAATGAGCAAACTTAACTTAATTTATAAAACGGGATACTTTTTTATATTCATTTATATTTTATATTTTTTATATATATTATACCTTCATCTCATAATCTATATCGGCTTGTGATCTAGCAGGTTCAGGATTGATCTCCTCAACGGGTGGTGGCGGTGGTTGGTAGCCGTAGGGATGGTTAAAGGAAGAGTTGTGCGTGCGCGAGCCAGCCTCGGGCGCGCCCAGCATCTCCATTCGCTTGCTAAGTGGAGACAGGGATCGTTGTCTTTTGTTGTTTGACTGTGAGCGACGTTTTTTCTTACGGTTCGGCCCATCAGAATCTGGAGATAAAGAAATTAAGCTATGGGTCAGAAAATGTGATATCAAAAAAAGTAATAAAGAATATTTAAAAATAATGATTACCACTAGTATCAGACGACGAAGATGACGAGTCTGATGATGAACTGGAGCTTGAGGAATCGCTGGACGATGAAGACGAACTACTAGACCTCTTTTTCTTTCCTTTACCTCGCTTCTTCTTCTTTTTCTTATCCTTTTTCTCCGTCAAATTTAACAATTGCTTCAAAGTTTCTTTCATCTCATATGTCTTTGCTCCAGTCAAGCCTGGTAGTAATAGTTCTGCTGGCTCGATCAAAGGTTTTGTTGTAGAAGTTTTACTTTTCAAGAAGTCCAACGAATTTTGAGCTTCTTCATGAAATGGAATGATAGCTAAACAATCTTCGTATGCTTTCTGTGCTTCAGTGATCTTGTTTTCATCTTCGTAACTGCGACCCAATGCGACTAATGTCTCTCCTAAATATTTACGGGCGTTCGCGTGATTAGGATTCAGTTTTAATGAAGTCTCGAAATCTTCTATGGCTTTCTTGAATGTTCCACTGTTTGCATAAAGTGCTCCCCTCGCTACTAAACCTTCAACATTCCTGGGGTCGATGCTAAGGGCCTTGTTGAGACATTGAAAAGCTTCAGAGTGTCTGCCTGCCTTGAAATGTTCTATGCCTTCGGCAACTGAACGGAATGCCCATTTGCTCGCCTGCGCTTGTCGAAGCTCGTCAGCATATTCCGTAGATGCGAAACCACCCCTAGACAAACAATATTTCAGCATTAGAATACAATCAACATTAAATAAAACAACGAAACGCAAATAAAACGTTTAAGTACCTTAATGATGCGAAATTGGTGCAGTGCATATTGGCTATGCCTAGCATTTCAGAGAGATATTGGACGCAGTTGGGGTTATTGAAGCCTGGACTCTTCTCTAATATTGCTTCATAACTCTCTCCTTTCATATCCACAGTTTTCCTATAGGAAATATTAACTTATCAATATAAAATGCAAAGTGACAAAATTAAATCATTGTCCTATTATAATGGATGAAGTATTTTCACTGAGATGATAGTAACATCTTCAAATAAAGTATTAACTGAATAGTTTCAAGCATTTAACTCCTAACTGTTTGCTTAGTGTCACACATACGTTTATCCTCACCTGTTCCCATGGAGCTGTTCAAAAAATGTTATTTTACTTGGTATTTTATTTCTTTCACACATAAATATTTATAGATTAGGTGATGTCGCCTCGACAATGTGACATGAATATTACCGAGACCTTTGCTACAGTCACAACATAATGTAGCACGAGTGACGCAGTCTTGGGAATCCTCGCTATACCTAGAAAAGAACACCCTAGAATAATAGAGGGAGCTGCGTATGTCCACGGCCCGTGGCGATACGTCTGATACAACGATGACAACTGCCGCGCTATCTTGTTAAACTATTGAGCCATCTCGGAGAGCCTCACATCAGCTAAATTGATAATCGTCGGTATCGAGTCCTTTATTATAATAATAAATAACTCCAACATCCAATAAATGCTCATTATAAAAGTCCAATCAATACGTTTCAGATAATGCTGGAATGTTAAACATTAGTTTTAATACAGAATTACATGTTTCTTGTTACAGATTTCAACATTGTAGAGACCCTAGAATATTGTACTGACCTTTTCCGTTTTATGAAAACAAAAAATGTGTAAGTGATTTGAATATTTTGATTAAATCCCCAACAAAAAGGTGCAGGATACTCTTCTAAACATATGTTAAGTACATCCATTAATGTTCCAAACGTTTCCTTCACACCTGATTAAAACTTTTAAGAATACCATGCAATCATTTTGGTGAACAGTGTGATTCTGTACTGAAAAGTGATCATAAACCAGTGATAACATATATCCAACACTTCTTCTGTTGTTACAATACATATACCTACCAAGTGTGTACACAGACCCTTTTGTGTAAAACCAACCACAATATCATTATTTATACTGAGCTCCTAAAAAAGCAGAGGTATTCAAGGGCAGACTGCGAAATATCAACAAGCCAATATTCTATAATAATATGTTTTCAAGCTTTATTCCAGTTATCTTGCTTAGTAATATGTTCCTCAAATAATCCTTTGTGTATTTCTATTTATGAATATTTGTGGTTCTTCAAAGTCCTTTCCAATTCTTCCTGATTCCTTATTTAAATATCTTAGTCTTCAAGTAATCCTTTTCTCCCAAATAAAAAATAAATACCACTGATTTTGTAGTCTCAATAAATAACAGTACAAAATAAAACAATAAATACTTGGCAACAACACTTTGTGTTTAGCAAAGCAGTAACACCTGTAAAATAGTGTAAAGACAATGTGATTACTTGGAGATGTGTATAATTGTTTTGATACATACTTGTATATGAGTGGGAAGTCGTCTGTGCTGAGGAGGCCTAGAGGCGGCTTAGGCGGTGGGTCATCTGGGCCTCGCGTCACACCCTTCATGCCGCACACCATTTTGTCAGTGTCGGGGATAACTTCTATCACTTCACAGCACACAGTGTCATTCATCAGGTAGTTTCTTGACAAGTTTTTCTTATCCACAGCTGGTATGATATTTGTCACTGGTAAAAATGCCTAGAACAAAAAGGAAATTTTATATATAAGTTAACCACAGCTGATTTACTAACATTCTCTATATTGAAGAAGTGCACATTTATTTACATTTATTATTGAAATTACAAAATGCTACCAATAATTAACATGTCATAGTAAAGTTTCCTTTTTCAAAGATCAATATGACAAATATCAAGTAACCAGTGGTTGTATTAACACACTTTAATGTATATTCAACAAGTCAAGAGTTAAGTTCATTGCAATGTTAGTGAATAACAATTTATTTATAAATTGAATATTTGCATGAACAATGGCATTAGTACATACATGAATGAAACTATAAATTATAGCTCATTACTTTACGTATTATAATGCAATTTTCTAATTCTTTTAAAGAACAAGATTAAGGTGGTACTTATAGATGTTCAGTTTAGTTGTATCAGTGGGTTAAGGAATAATTGGCACAATCTAACTGAGCTTCTCCATGCTTAGGATGAAGCATAACATGGTTGTTATGTACTAAGTTAACGGTCTTAAACACATATCAAAGGTCTTTGGGATGACTAGAACAAATTTGATACTAGGTTGACTAGTAACCAAACATTAAAAAAATGGACATAATATACCTTCACATTGATGTCAGCAACATAACGAGAAGTAGGTCCTGCAGTACATAGCACCTTGAGCATCATACCCGATGCTGTCCTGTTGATGACTGCTCCTATGATTAGTTCTCCTGTCTTCACATTCTAATAAAAAGAAAAAGGGAAATTTAACAATACTTATTTACTCTTGTATCAAATAGTAATAAGTTTACTTGCTTTCTGTTTGAAAATTATTGATTAATTAGTTTTAAAAGTTCTCTATCTAAGGTGAACAGGTCACTGGGTATCCATGTGCTGAAGGTGAAATCATTTACACAGATTTATATAAGAGTGCAAGTGAACAGAAGAACATCAATAATTTCAATACACTTACGTCAAAGAAGTGCCTCAATCTCGCAGGTTTGTCCACATTCAAAAATGTTTCAAACGGTGGCATCAACGCATACAAGTCTAGAACAAAATTTTATATTACATTAATGATTAATGATAAGAAATCATGAAATTTAATAAATAATTGATGTCTATACAATAATAGTCAATACATGTGGAATACAGGATTTTTTTGTGACATTTCATTAGAAAAAAACAATGAAAATATTGACAAACAGGTAGTGTGTTGACCTTGTCAACGTAAATAACAAAGCAATAAATTGCTAGCTTGATTTTAACTTACTATCTTCCGGGGTCGTAGCATCAGTCCCAAGGCTGGATGACGATGGTGTCTCTTCCGAAATTGACGCATCGAACAAGGCATTAGCTTCTTTCGCAATGAAGTGGTGCAATTTTAACCTCTTTCCACGATCTTGAAATGTAAGATGCTTGTGCCTTGACTGGTATACGGCAAAGTCCAAAGCACCTACGCCAATTTTAACTAGATCGTCTTCTCCCCTTTCTGCTTCCCACGTTTTCTGTAACTGCTGACCATGGTAGTTGATGGATTGCGTCACTAAGGACGCATCCAGTGTTGGTTCCATGTCGAAATCCTTAAATAACACAAGGTTATGAAAAAATAAGTAGATTTATTATTGAAAATATGCATTGAAAGCGAGAGTTGTCGCTAAAACGACGCCATTTTATCATTTTTCGCCGCTACCGAAAGCAAATAATATGTTTACTTCACCATGTATGCATTCATAATATAAAAAAGTATGCAATTAGAGCTCACCTCTGTAAAGTCAGTGCTTTGCAATTGTTATCATTAATATTCAATCCAACGAATTGATATAATAACTTCCTCACACCAAAATTCCTCGCCGAAACATCAAAATGGCGACCTAATTTACTTGACATAAATCGGAAATCAAAGACAATGAGAACTTTATTTTTCATAGACAAGGAGACCATTATTGCTATGAATCGACTAAAATATTTGTAGAATATTTTGGCATCCAGGCGACTCAGTATCGTAAATTTAACGAATATTAGATACATATTTATAACTTTGAGCTTTCGCATCGCACGTTTAATATAGGTACAGGATGTCAGATAGACGGTTGTACAAAAGATATAGGTGTCGTATCTAGATTGTTACGGTTGTACCCACGGAATAACTAATACAAGAGGAATCGTAACTTTAATATTCAAAACATTACATCGAGTACGGTACTTTTTTATTAACTTTCATATTTTATTCAAATAGTCAGGAGTGCAAACAACACATGGATTTTTTTTTAAACCTCTATGTTTTTCATAGCATTGTTTATATCCATTATCCCATACCCTACCTATGTATAATTAATACTATTGTTAAATAAAAGGCCACACGATTTTCTTTCGTTTCAGTTTGCACCCTTAATGACAACATAAAGGGCAAATTCTAGCAGAAATTATTAAAACCTGTATAAACTACGACTCGACGCATACTAAACAGGACCAGTATTGCTTGAAAAAGCCGGATAATTTTAGACTACCTGCGACGATGCGAGTGGTATTGCGGCATTGCTGGCATTCGCGGTCCGCACTTTCTTCTTTCTAGCGTGATTTTCTATTCATATCAACTATCGACAACCGCCTAGGTATCGTTTTTGTATGAAATACTGATAAGCACCCCTAGCGAGTGCAGTAGGAACAATTTTTTACGTAGGTACATTTAAAAAAATTAAATTCTCTATACTCGATTGTACTGACTGTAGAACATACGTGCTACTGCACATCATCTTCATCCTCTTCAGAAATAAGAGCTCTTATAAATAAATCCAAAAACCCCAGTCTAAGCACACGAGTCTCTGCTGAATTTTGAAATAAAACAGAAATCCCGATGTGGATGTGGCCTTACTCGCAAACGCACCTCTTATTTCTACTTCAGTTTAACGGTCTATTTAATTTATCGATAAATTTTAAATAGCCGCCATATTTAATTTTTTTTAGACGATATGATGGGTATCTGGGTGCCCACTAGGACTAAAACTCTCACCAAATATTGAAAAACCCTGTAAGCTCAATTATGTGTAGGTATTTACCTATAGTGGCATCATAATTCAGCATGTTTGATAACTTTAAGAAACTATTTTGTATTAAAACAATAACTTATTGTTTTGTAGCTGTCAATTTTTTCTAGACCCACGTTTGATGTATAATATGATTACTAGTGTTCTCTAACAAATTCTAATAATTGTTATCGCAGTCGCGGCTCTCTCCTATCTTACTGGGCTATTGTCTAAAGTAATAATTAAATAAGGTACAAAATTCGAAAAATCCCATTATAAAAGTCTTCGGCGGTCCCTAGTTACTTTAAAGGAAAAGCAATACAGCTTGGAATACAGCAGGCAATTTGAAATATATAGTTAAATGAAAATAAACGCCATTTGTATCTTTTAACCGCAAATATAATAGGTACTTTAAGTACGTTTTCGGTAAGAATGCAATCTTTGATAATATAATTTTTATGGCATTTTAACTCTTATGTGTTCTTATTAGTTTGCATTTCGTGATTGTGTTTAGAATTAGACCCTGAAGCTAATTCACGCTTTTGGAGCTCATTGTTTTGATAAATATTTTGGTAAGGTTACTTGTTTTAGTTTGGTTTGATTGTTAATTCAAATATATTTATTTCCCAATACTTAATGCATTTTTTATTTTGCTATGTCATCTATCATGCAATTTATTTCCAAAAAACAAAACAGTATTCCAAATATGCTACAGTACCCCATACATATTATACTTAAACTAAATAATAATAAAGTTAAAATTCTAATCTCCTTCCTTCGTATTGTACCCACATGATAAAATAAGGACGTTATATTATAATGTAGCCGCCTAATATTTTAGAATAATGTAGATATAGCGGCCATATCTTGCATACTTCAAAGCGGCCATAAAGCGTCATTGGGAAGGTCTCACTTCAATAGGAGAGGCGAATACAAAAGACGAAAAGAGGGCTAGGTAATGGCAGACACAATGGAATACTGTTTGGACTAGGAGGCGGTCCGCCCTCCACACAATGGTCCACCGCGAAACTTATTTTATTCCTCGACACTTATTTATTTTTTGTACCTATCTACTTTCAAGTTTTACACGTGAATACTTACCCTTGTATGCTGGGCATTGTTACCAAAATAGACTTTAAATGAAAAGTTATTTGTGAAAGATTTGTCCTCTTTACTAAACTGTTAAAAATAAGAAAGTATAAAGGTTTACCTAAGTCCTCTTGTTGATAAACTTGGCTAAAGTATCGTGATTCGTCAGGTTTTGTAGAAAATAAGGCTTAATTATAAAATAAAAATTGTTTCCGTTAACTATAAAGCGTTGTTATTAAATTAATGATAGAGATCATTGCATTGTATGGTACTTAATTCATAAGTTATTAGCCCAAAGCTACAATACAAGACTATGAGACTTGTCGTCAAATAAAAATAGATATTACCAATATTGTGATTATTTAGATAAAGCAACCAATGTTCAAAGAGTATCTTATAAATTTCATCAAACTTTGAGAGTTTCTTTACTACTCATACGTATCGAAAATCGTCGTAGCTGCGTAGTGCGTACGTGCTACGAAACGCTACGCAGTGCGTCTACGTAAGTTTTATTCTGCTGAATATTCAGTGATTTTAAAATTTAATGTTTAACTAAGATTTCCTAAAACTGTTTCTGTGGGTTATAAAATGAATACATCGTCACGATCTATGTAATTACAGTAAATCTATACTATCTATACTAATATAATAAAGCTGAAGAGTTTGTTTGTTTGTTTGTTTGTTTGAACGCGCTAATCTCAGGAACTACTGTTCCGATTTGAAAAATTCTATCAGTGTTAGATAGCCCATTTATCGAGGAAGGCTATAGGCTATATAACATCACGCTACGGTCATTAGGAGCGGAGTAGCAACGAAAAATGTTACAAAAACGGGGAAAATTTTGACTCATTCTCTTAGGTGATGCAAGCGAAGTTGCGCGGGTCAGCTAGTGTATGATAAAATACGGGGTGTAGGTACTTAAGTGACTCGTGTGAACTACGAAAACTAAAAAAGGGTTTACCTATGGATTTATTTATAAGTAATTAAAAACGAACGGTAATCTCTCAATGACCTTTTTAACAAATAACTAACAAGGCCGTGTGCACAACATGAAAGATCAATTCATACAGAAAACTACTGTTTCCATTAATATCAGTTATTTTGACACGCAATACACGGGGGCCACGTTAATATTGCATCCAGAATTGGTATTATGGAACCTTTTCGGTAGGAGATAAGGTTGACAATGATATGACAATTAGTGTATTGAGTGTGTGATTAGTGGTTGTGTATGTGTATGCAAGGTGTATTGTGCACGTTCACACAATACGCGGCACGGCTTTGTGTCTCGCGTTCGCGCCATTGTAGTCGGACATATTACCCAACGTTTCCACATTGTATCTGCTCCTGCTGTCTCTGGCTTCTTCCTTTGATGGGACATATCTTATTTGTCGTACGCACTATTGTGTTATTTACTTACTTACTATTCGGTTTTTTGTTATAACGATTCTTACAAGAACACAATTGTTGTTAAAATTTGACACGAGACAATTCCAGTAGAACCGAAAGAGTCTCTCTGAAGTAGTCTATAGTGAACGATTAACATGCTCTATTATACCAGACAATGAAAAATTGTAAGTACTTGTCTGACCACAAACCTGAATAAGAAGCGTTATATGCACATAATTTTTGTTTTCCAATTTCAGTCTTATTCTTAACAGATTTTCATCTTTCTTATTATTTGACAGAAAAATTAATAATTAATTATTTATTATATACAATAAAATCATGGGGTGTTACCCCATGATTTTATTGTTGCCAGTACCGTGGAAAGCCAAATTAATATTTTTCCAAACTATCTTTTTAAACAGCATAGACAATATAATAGTTTGTTTTTTTTTATGTATACCAACTTCTGGTAGACTGGACTCAAGGCCTAACCCCTTCCTCATTACGAGAGAAGACCCTTGCCCAGCAGTGGGACATTAATAGGTTAAATTTAAGTATTTTATACTAACTTCTATGACTTGGGTTTCTTCAATAGCTATTTATTTACATTTATCGGCTCGCAAAGTTATTAAAGCTAAACAACAAAGACATGCACTTGCATACGCAACTATCCCGTTGGCAAACAATGGATTAACTAAAGTTAATGTATTGTAAACATTTAATTACATTGTAAGAGGGAAGTGCATTATGCAAGGGTATGCGAAAGGGTGAAGTTGACCACGGTGGATGCGCGAGGACTGTGCGCGGCAAAACCACAGGGCGAGCACTCTCGCCGGCCGGCTGAACCGTTCACAGTTTGTGCTTGCCTTCCACGAGACGCGTTCGCTCCTACGCGACCACCGCTATTGTTCGGACGAACTTTTTCGTAAACTTATTTTCCCGCCACGTTTGTAATTGGAATTTTCTTGTTGTTATCCTGTGCAACCGTGTTTACAGTGTGCCAGCATTTAATAATGGGTGAATTTTAGTGGATGCGTGTTGTGCAGTGATTTATGGGAATTTATTGGAATAAATACACAACTCTATGTTGGATTTCTGCGGTAAGTTTTTTTACTATTTACAGACTAAAAGAAAATCTAATGACATTTTCAAAATTCTAGCAATATACTGTACTTTTTTTAAAGTACCTCCTACCTATTAGAATTTATTTTATTTGAATGTTGCTTGCTATATTATTAGGTGTAAGTACCTGCATTGTGTTTATCTAATATTTTATATATGCACCTGTACTTTTTGTTTGTGATTTGATGATTTATGTTGAGGGTGGTAAAGTTTCTTATCCCCATTTCTATATCTACGGACCCTTTTGGAAAGGTTTTTTCAGATAATTAGACAGTTCTTATTCGTTAAAATATAGCAAATTTATTTTTGGAGAATATGAACATTTTGATAAGATATAATTATGACTATCTGAGGTTATATCGTCGGTAAACACATAAGACAAATACGTAACAGATAGTTAAATACGTTCTTACTTATTTATGTCGAAAGTGCAGACATGCTGTAAAGTTATATTAAATAGATCCATTGTTCAAACCAGTAACATATAAACGGCGTTATTGCAGTTGTAACTGTTTTTGTATCGACACAATGGCTACATTTTCCCGCTGCAACAACTTACACGTAATACTCGTACATTTATGAACTGGCATATTATAATAATAGTAAATCAAACGAACCATCAAAAAACCAATCGGGCGGCACATCGATAAACGCGATAAAGTTGCAAACAACAAAATAATGGTAGAGTCGCGGAATTAACGCTCCTATTGTGTTAGTACAATAATCCGCTATCTAGGCCAGCCTCAGTGCTGCAGACGAACCTTTTGTCTTTCATGTTCGCCGTTAATAATGGCGGGCACCGAAACAGCCGCGCACAATACCGCGAAATGTGCGCGTTTTCATTTGCAAGACAAAACGCGCTTTGTTGTTGTGTCCGCTCAATACTAAATTTATAGCCGGTGGACTGAGAGCCGTATTGACGGCCGGCTAACGAACGACCAAACGCCATAAATGCATTTTGATCACAACACAGATAATAGCGCTTTGATCTAGACGGGATAACACAGCGGCCTTCATTGTGCAACTCTATGTAATTGTTATCTTACACATTACATAACATACACAATAACTATTAAGTATTATCATTATCTGTCAAAATCATATGGTTTTAAATTAGAAATAACCATATACATTAAAATTTTATCACGCTTTAATAACTAAGACACAAGTATAGGTATAGTTAAAATACAATACTTTAAATCTACCATCACTATGTAATAAAATTGCTTACTTAATAATCAAAAACAAAGTTCCTTATAAATTCTGCATAACATCTACAAACAAATCTTTGAACGTCGTTACTCCAATTTACCGCGACAGTTTAACGTCGTTGAGTATAGAGTAGGTACCATTCAGTTAATCTCTATTAATTTAAAAGGAAGTTAATATATTGCTACATATTAGCGAAAATAATGCGCAGAGACATAGATATAGTAAAGAGTGTAATGTTTTTCACTCAAAAAATCTTCATCATCGATCAAATACTTTCCCTAAAACATTCCGTAATAAGTGCCAAAAGTCCCAAAAAGTAAAGTAAATTAATTATCATAAGTGCCATTGCATGGCAAATGAAACACTAGAAAGCTGAAATATTGCTTCTATTCTTCAAAGCTTGTATTTAATATTACGAAGAAATCATTTAATTTATTTATTATCAAATATAGATTTTTTGTTAATCTAGAATCATTACGTACACAGATGTGCACGCGCAGTGCAAAGCAACGGAAACAAACTTTAATCTTAAAGTTTTACTTATTTAAGGTTTTTATACAATATTATTTACCTATATAAATATAAAAATAAAACAATTTCATCAGTATTTCATTTAGTTAGGTATAACGCTTTTTCGCGCACTCGCAGGTACGCAGTTTTCAACTATAAGCATCAATTCTAAAGAATTATAGTTTAAAAAAATATTTAATTAAATTATTATTCGGGTAATTCATAACCTGAAAACTAAAAATATATACCGTCAGTCACTAATTTACTACGCCTACACTACAAAAATGCTTAGCATTTTTTATAACTTGTTTTTTTAAAAGGCAAAGGAAACTTGCAGAGGTAGCCAAGAGAAGCTTTGCGGAGCCTGTGGTCGCCGCAGGCTAGCTGTCAGCCATTAGTGAATTCGTATCTTCCTGCCTTTACTGCCTTGATAGATAAAAAATCAGGTGCTATAATATGCTTACATAAAAGTAACGAGATATACGTATAATTATTTGAAATAATTTGCGAGTTTGCAAAGTAAAATCAGAATGCGTTTGCGGTAACTGTACTAAATATAAGACTGCAGTTAATTAAAAACTGTAGTTTGTGTGTGTTCATATTTAATTGTATATCAGTGTAATTATCACTGAAGAGCTACTCGCTTTGCTGTTTTTTGGTCGTACAAATAAAATATTCCGTTACGGGTAAAACTTGAAGACACGCCAAAACCGAATAAAAAACTCAGAGATCCCCACACATAAAGTTACACTCGAGACCCAAAGAGTATGCGTCACAAAAGCGTCGTAATTGGCCCGTTCTTTTTCTACTTCCCTGAAGCATTCAGAGCCAATGAAACGTGTGCATTTAAATGACGTTCCACAGCTTTGTGGGGTCACACTAAAGTTGTTCGTGAAAACCGCCAGTGAGTCTACGACTTTTGTTTAGCGACGACTGAGGGGCTACTAAAAAGAACCTGCTTGTTAAGAAATCATTAGTCATGCTTATTTGAAAATGTAATAGCGTTACTGTGTTAGTAACATGTAGGTGGATGTCAAAATGCAGAGTTCACTCTTTATTGTGTGATCTATTCTGCGTTGCATTACTGTATTTTTTATGTCTTTGGCACGGTATTAAGATTTACAAAAGTACCCATTCTAAACCCCTAATTCACCTGTTCAGTAATAAAGGCATTGAAATTTTAATCAAACAGACATTTCTTTGTATATTTTTTGTGTTGTATATAGTAATAGGTACACAAGAGTGTTTTGATGTTGTTGATTGAATAGACTTTGGAGTCGCATCAATTGGTGAATGCGTACCGTGAGTCTGTTCGTGTAGTTGTAAAAGAACATGTCCCAATTGACGTATCCATTCATGATCAATGCAGTTCAAACAACAATACTAGCTATACAGACTGTACAGTTTAATAATATTGTCCTTTCACAAACATTATGAAAAGATGATTAATAAGGAAGTGAAAGAAGCAGAAAGAAAGCATAGTTATTGCTTTTTTAAATTATGGTTTAATCTTAATGAACTTAAATAAGAATTGAGTAACATCACATTCTGTTCTAGGCATTCGATTTATAACAAGAATATAGAAAAGTTGTAAGAATTTTATAGAGAAACACCCGTGACGTCGTATCAATACAATGTCTTCGTTTAAATTTAAAAATCAACTTTCTCAACTGGGATCCCCGGCACGCACCACAAAACATACTTACATAACTACACATCCCTCCTTTCTCCTATTGAATTGAGTCCCCCCTCGCCCACTCCCATTCATTCTTTACAGCTTTTGTAGGAACGCTCAGGCTTTTTGTAACAATGCTGCCGACGTGAATAGTTACTGTCGAAATATTGTTAAGCATGATGTCATCTTGCAGACGGCGGCGGCTGCTTGCTTTAATGAAACTGAGAAAGCCAGTTGCGATAATTAGTTTGACAGTTCATGATGCCCAAAAGCGTATTCAAATCATTGCTTTCTTTATAAAAAATCTTATGCTTTCCAAATTTTCTTTGTAGAAATTATAAAGATCTTTTATTAAAAGGCGTAGTAAATACCATAGATACAAACAATAATGGTCTGACGTTATGATATCAAATAATTTCAATTAATATTAATTTCCAATAACGCGTCAAATTAGATTCTAATAAGACACAATAACAACACACTTTAATGGCTTTGACGTAAAAAACAAAGTCTAATAAAGATAGTCTGAAATGTGTAAGTATCGTGTAACAATAAGAACTTTGTCGATATTTCTTATAAGTAAAGTAACTCGATTCGTGATTACACTGTCTATCGATAATATACATAAAAGTCGAGTATTAAAGTAAACAATGGTTAGGTACCAGAGGGTGTAGGGGGGCTGGGCGATCGGTATTTGGTGCTCGCATTGTCGTTGAATAACTTTTGTCCCTATTGTGTTGCTGAAAGTAGAGCCACAAAGACTCTACGGCGTGGAACATAAACCGAAATTCATCAGAGCGCCGATTGTTCGTTTCTTAATGGTGTTTGCAGCTAGATTTGTATGTGTTTTACTATTTTTAGATGTTGGATAAGCTTGTTGGGAAGACAGCTCTTTATACTGTATGAGTAATATGAGCATAGTAAGAATAAATGTGCTTATCTGTAACTACTCAAGATACTCTTTTGACTTTAATATCTGTGTGCACTGGTGTGTAAAACTTTCATTAGTTACATTTAAAGCAAAAAAACTGACCTAATAAAAACATACATACTTAGGTAATATAATGTTTTATATTGCCGCTATTCAATACAATAGGTTTGATTACCCTGATAACAGCACGTGAGAAGCGCTGTTAATGTACCGGCGCGGGCGCCAGACCGATGTGAAAGGCGAGTGTCCTATCGTAACGAATCTTCATTAAAGAATAACCTTAATAATACATCAAAATCTCTAAACAAGTTTGCATAACCTTTTGCTTCGCTCATTTGAATATTAATGAATCAAACTTCATTAGCAAAAAGTGGGTCTAAATACAATTTAGCTAATCAGGCGCTATAAATATGGCCTAATCAGGCATTATGAAATGAGAAGAATGGCGGCGTTCCTTTCGTCTCTTTATTTCTTTTCTATCATCAACCCTTAATAATGTATTTATGATTCGCAAAAAATATTTCAAGACTATATTATGTTTAGTGTGGGAAATGTTGCAATAAGAAAATTAAGTAAAGACTGTTTCGCATGTTGTTGATTTTCTTCATGATAAGCATTTTCATCGCCTTTAACGTAAATAATCATTATCCATAAAAAAAAAACTTATAGAGTTTTGCTTTGCAATACATAATGTTGACTTGTTAATTCACTAAACGGCTGCTAAAGGAGTGTGAGCAATTAAGCCAATTATGATGTTGGTTTAATTGTTGTTCCGACCTAAACGGGGTAAAGTCATTACCTGCCAGTAATGTTATGTAAGAGGGTTGATCATTTAAATTGAATCGCTACGTCATTGTATGCACATTTCCCTTGTGCGTTCCACACTATGCGTTTAAAGGATAATTACAGTCACATTACACAAGTTTCGTGAAAGCCGCGACACTTTACATCGGAATCTCGCCACATCTCCGCAAAGCGCCGTAGAATGAGGGCGACACACAAAGGGGAGTAGAAAAATGGGTAACCTACTCTTACAGGCCTTACAAATCTCACTATACACACAACATCCATAGAAATCATGGTCACCATGGTTTTTGTAAAGAGACTATTCGTTATTATGTATCCAGAAAGATCTTTTAAAACCTAAACACAAAGCAATTTATACGTCACCACATATTTTGGAAATTACCATTCATCATTATTCTTTACATTTCCAAATCTAAAATTAACCTGCCTTTGCCTTCTTAATATTCTTCTAGATATTATACCAGTCGCTGATAAAACTAGTTTGATCAGATAACCGATAGACATGTAGATACGTGGTACACAGGTACGAGTCAAAAGTAAGAATCCGTTAGATGTGAGCCTGAAAGGATCGCCATTCCTTTTTGTATCGGTCACAATAAGCGATCTTCAAACTTGTGTCGCGGTCCAAAACGCTAGAGCGAGCGATTTTTTTAAATGTTATAAAAACTTGATTGAAAGCTTAATATAATTAAATTAATTATAAGTAAAAGAAACTTCTGCCAACCCAATAGTTCAGAATTATCTTTTAAACAAACACGTTAATTGTCTTTAATGTCCTAAAATCTTCAATTTAAATTTATAAATCTACGCAATCAGTCGCATTACTCGCATTTGACAGTCATTTATTTTAGAAAATTTGCCTAGCAGAAAGTGAGACTGGATAGTTTTGCTAAATAAGCTTAGCTCGGATTGCCGCGTATCTTTGCGGCGTATGTCGTTCATCACGTAGTACCATCCTAACCTTTTCCTGAAAGAAACAAAATTACGCGCTATTCAGCTTTGAACGTAATTTATAATTGAAGGTCTGAACCACTTGATGTTCCTTTGAAATTATTTACATTGGCTGTCTATAGGATAATCGGGTTGCCATGATTTTATTCATTGATAGCGTAATAAGTCCTTCTCTATGAGATTAAATTGTCTATTGATCTGCCTATAGTTACTCTGTTTTTGTAAATATTACACAATATCTACTTATAGAGGCTCTGGAACTTTGTCAGTTTTAACAATATGAATGTTACTTTAAGATTTTTGTGTTTGATATAAGAATTATACTAATTAATCGTCGTTTGTATTTGATTGACCATAATTACCAAAGTACTTAGGTATTACAATTAACTTTCGCATCGACACAAAACGTAAAGCAAGTTTAACTATTTGATTTCGTAATAACACAATTCCTTCTTCTTGATTGATCAATGTCGTGTGTGGAATAAATAAAAATACGACACTTTTTACCCTAACCCTCGAACAAAAATCAGAATCGTGGCTACGGCCGGAGACAACAATTGTAATAAAGCGTTCCTATTATTCATGGGTGTATTAACTTAATGCGATTCAATAATGGCTATTCACAGTAATGTGGGGTGGACTGCGTATGTTTTATAACGTTTTATATGAACCAAGGGTGTAATGAAAGGCGTTGAAAACACTACATTGTATGAACGCTTTTGTGTCTCTTACTTTGATTGTCTCGTGTCTCAAGAGAGCTGTTTCATCTTTTTAGAATTTTAAAGACAGATAATGTAGTAAATGTTGTCTTATTTTAATATTTTTGAGACCCAAGTACTCGTAGCCGGCGATCCTGTATGGCAAAATGTATGGATGTGAATGAAGAATAAGATTGTAAGGTTAGTACCAAGTGTCGTTCTTTAGTCTCTGCATACCCCTATGGGAAGAAAGCGTGATTTTATGTTTGTATGTATGCAAGTACTTGTATAATGTTCATTTTATTTGATACTGTCGCACCTATTCTCCATTCATCCTAATAATTAAATCTTCTATAGGTACTACTTCTGAGTTATCCCAGACTGAATAACTTATTACATACTCAATTAGGTTGATAGTTTTACACCTACTTAGTATAAGAGGGAGGTGTGACTCATTTTAAAACTTTCGACACTTCATCACCCCAGGCTTCCCTTGACCACTGAACCAGAAAGGTGCGAACCGAAGGGACAGGTGTAAAAACTGTAAAAAGGTTAAGCGTTGTAAAATCTATAAAAGTATTAGGTTGACTATGAACATTACAACTATTTTAAACGACGAATTAAATGTCTTATGCCCGGTTTCTGAGGCACATTTAGAGGAAGTTATAATCAGTTCAAACTGTTTTTTATATGAGTTTAAACGCTATTGAATTAATAATTAATGATTCATTTTATTGAGCCATAATTCTAGGTAACAATCATTAAATTAAAATTATTATATTTATTACAATAAAACTTAACTATAAGTAACTTTTAAAAACTAAACTAAACTAGAAATAATTTAAAAAAACAAAATATTTACAATTATACAATATATTTACAATATAAAATATGGATACAAAAGGAGTGCGTCACGCGTCGTAGAATTTCTCCTCACCATCGTCGACTGGTAACGTACCCAGAATGCTGGCAGCATTGCCACGTTGGATGGCAATGCTAATTCTTTGACCAAAGTAAAGGCCAGCATTCTGGTCACGCGTAGCATCGACGAGACGCTTCGCAATCTCTCGGTAGAGACTACGAGCACTCGGGCCCCACGGTCCCAAGGTTTCAACCCCAAACGGCACAAATACGTAATTACCAATAATGTTACTATATTTGCGCCGCTTGAGGTTTTCTGCTGATGCGGCAGCAGCGCCCGCAATGCCCACCGTACCTGGAATATGGGAAGGCGCCAAGGTGTCGACACAGGTTGCATCCCAAACCAAGGGCCTGCCCATACTCCAAGGCAACAACGACATACCGTCCGGCCTCTTCCCATCGTCGCGCGCCAGCCCATTGGGTTCTAATAGAGCTGGAACACCCGCGGTGGCAAGAGACCGGCGAATTATGTCGTTTAGGTGGGCGTGACGCGGGAAACGACCCGCACTCTTATTACATGATAGACCATGGTGCCCGAGCTCGCCGACAGCTTCCCCGCAGTGACAACGATGCGGAGAAACACACGAGGCTCCTAAACGAAGACATGTGGCGATGCGGAACGTGGTATCATCGAGCATGGTACCTACGTTAAATGAAGGGAGAGCCTGAAGCCAAAGCCCCGATTCCCATTCTCCCACAGCCAGAAGGCGAGCACGCTCAGCAGAAGTGGAAGATGTTAATAAAATATTTATTTATCTATTGAATAGATAAACTCTCTCTAAATGTACTTTAGCAACCGGGAGTTAATCAAGAAGTTTATGATACGAGCTTTTCGTTCGTTTCGCTCGTATGCTAAATTAATCAGAGAAAACATTGTTTTCACAATATTTAACTAAAATAAGTTTAGAGCATTAAAAATGGATAAACCGGCCATACCGGGCTGATTTTAAAAATACACTCCTTTCAGTAAGCTATGTTATTATATGTATGGGTACATAAGCATTATTACATAAAACGTCAATATTTTGAAAAAAATCTCGTTATAAATGCAGTTAGTAAACAGTGTGGGTATCACATAGTTGGAAAAGGGCCAAAGTGTCATTTTTATCGATTGTTCTAAACAATGGGCGGGTTTGACACAATAGTTGTGAATGGCACACGATGTAGATTAGGCAGCATCCCTCTCCACGGATTACGGAGCCTTGGATGTTATCGAACAACGCTAAATACGGTTTTTAAGGCGATAATACGACGGTTTTTTTAAAAGAAAAAACCTGTAGACGTATAATAATATGTTGAAACTTGAAACAAGCATCAGCTGATACTTTCATATGTTTTCGTTGTAAGTCCTGATTAGGTTGTTAAAGTAATCTTATTTGTAATAAAGTTTGTAATAAATTTTATGAAAGCTCTGAAAACCCATTTTAGCTTTAGTCTGGTATTAAAGCACATAATTGTTGTTTTTTATCTTGCAGGCATATATCCATATATATATTTCTTCATGTTGACCAGGACGACGTATTAAAAAGCTACCTTGACATTTGAAAGTTACCCTTAGGTCTCTGAAGCGCGTAGGCGTCTCTCTGGCTTTATACGTAGATGCCTACAAATTTGTCGCTGCACTTTAGAATCTGTGATCCATTCACGGAATATTCATTCGACCTTTTAGAGAACATACTCCTATAGACAAATCAGAATTGAAAGTCTAAAAGTTTCATTTCTAAAAAGCATTTTTGCAAAACACGTCAAACAATACTAACCCATTTAGCGTCCCGGCCAAACCGCACCGACTTCCACTCACAGTAACTCGATACAACAACATCACTTAACATGCGTTCACAAAAAAACGCAAGGAAATCCGCCAACAAACAGAGTAAATAACGAGGCAGACCGCAAACTGGCTGGTTTAAGTGAGTTCAAATACGAAAAGTACGAAAAAAGTGAAACTGGTGGCCTATTGTCGTAGGGAATCACTTCGGCACACGCCTGCTACCCTGCACCTGTAACACTGGATGAGGCATACTGGGGTTCCTTTTCTCTTTTCTTTTAATTCATTCAACCTTTTTGTAACTGTTCGTTCTTTTCGTTGGTTTTTGGTATGCTCCAGTTGTTTCCTCTTTGTCAGTCATTGATTTACTATTTATTAGTATAGTATGAATTTCTGAAGAGATCTGAGCTGAAACTTAAAAAAAAGAATAATTAAATGAACTTACAGACTGGTGCTGTCACATCAGGATATTATCTTGAAATTATTATAAAATGCCGTCATAACTTTTTCAGCAGGCATGAAAAACTTTTTAAACAAGGAGGATGTATCATGTGATTTTGTTATCTTAGATTATTTATTATACAAATTAACAGTAAAAGCCGACCATGGTTAAAAAAAAACAATCCGAAATAAGAGTAATAATATTGTATTGAATAATTAGATAGAGCTCTATTTTGTGCATGACCTAATTGCTAATAATACTGTCAATGTACTACCAAAAATAAACAGTAATAGCCATATAATAAAAAATAAAAATGTTTTATTTCTTCGCATTTAAGGGCATCACTGACAATTTTTTTCGATCTAGAACGGCCAGTGTTGGTTTTATACGGGTGAAAATGTTTTTCAAAAGAGGTTGTGTAACAATATTTTATATGTAACTTTTCTTTAATATAATGTATTAACATAGTAGAAACTTCTTTCTTATAGCCTGATCTAGTTATAGACGAGCTCTTTGGATACGCAAATTCATACATTACGTAGGGGGAGGCGTATTGTCTTCCTTTAACGTTTGCAACTTGCAGAATTAATGCGTGCCAGACCTCAAAAACTTCAAAAGCCTAAAGATGGCCGGAGAAGAACTACAATGGTCGACACAGGTCAAATACTTAGGACTTATACTGGACAAAGATCTGACCTGGAAAAAACACCAGGAGCATGTAACGAATAAATCCTTGAGGATTTTTGGCATGCTCAGGAGGGCCTATGGCAAAACATGGGGACTCCAACCGAAGGTACTATACTGGATCTACACAATGATGATCCTACCCATCATCAAGTATGGAAGTGTAGTATGGTGGCCAAGAACCAATAAAGAGACATGCAAGAAAGCGCTCAGCACAATCCAAAGGGTTGCCTGCATGTCTATAACAGGTGCCTTCAAAACAACACCAACGGCAGCAATGGAAACCTTACTTGGAATCACTCCGTTGCACCTTACAGTCCAAAGAGAGGCAATCAATGCGTTGAAAAGACTCAAAGATGCAAACCTCGGGACAAGGAAGATGATGACATGCAACCATACAAACATGGGCATAAAACCTCATCTAAAAGAGATGCTAGATATGAACTCTGACAAAATACAGACAATACTAGTCACTCACAGAAACTTTAAGATGACGATTCCGACGAGAGAAGAATGGAGTCAAGGTCTCTACACACAAACAAAATCGAGACAGATATGGTACACCGATGGCTCCAAAATGCAGAACGGCACAGGAGCAGGCGTCCACTCGGAGGACTGCAGCATAAGTACTAGCCTAGGCAGATATGCTTCAGTCTTCCAAGCAGAAGTACACGCAATCATCGAATGCACCCAAGAGATTATAAAACGAGATACAAAAAATCGCGACATTTATATACTCAGCGACAGTCAAGCAGCTATTAAAGCTCTCTGCTGTTTTAAGGTCAATTCGGGACTTGTACTGAATTGCATAAAGAACCTGAACAAGGTAGGCCGAACCAACAAAGTTAGGCTAGTTTGGGTACCAGGCCACGCTGGCATAGATGGGAATGAGAAAGCTGATGAACTTGCACGGAAAGGATCAGAATCACTCCCAATAGGTCCAGAACCAATAATTGGACTGCCTGATGCGACAGTCAAACTGGCCATAACCAACTTCACCAGGGACCAGCATCTGAAAGAATGGAAAGCCATATCTGGACTAACCCATTCGAAAATGTTCATAAACAACGTCAACAAAAGCTGGAGTAATAACCTAAAAAACCTCAGCAAAGACAGCATCAAGAAAATACTAGGTGCTTTCACAGGTCACTACGGCACGAACTACATGCTAAATAAGATAGGAGCCGTAGATGACCCTAATTGCAGGCACTGCAATGAAGAAGCAGAAACTATGAAACACATACTGTGCGAGTGTGATGCTTTAGGAAGAAAAAGAATGGATCTTCTAGGATGCGGCTACCCGAAACCAGAAGACTACAGGCTGCTTCCGGTGGGGTGCATAGCAAAACTGATAAGTTTTGCCCTGCCCCTCAACGTCTAAAAGTAGCAAGGAGGGGGTGACGCAAAGGATCAGGAATGGTCGAAGTGTCAGCCAGGCATTAACTGGCACCCCCACCCCCAAAGATAAGATAAGATAATGCGTGCAAGGACACAGTTTTAATTATAATTTATTGTGAAATATTGTTTTATCTTTCTCTTATTTATAATTTTTTCACAATGTCTCACACTTATCGGTTTAGAGAATAGAACGCGTTAATTATCACTTATACCTACCATTATTTACATTTTACAAATTAGTAGGTATGGAAAATATAATCCTGTAGAATATTAAGGTTATGAGCCAATTCTTAAATCGAAATAAAGTTTTAATATTAACTTTATTATGTGTCAAATAAATAGTACATCATGATAGACGTAGCAGATATTTGAAATGTGAATTAAAATTCGCGTTAAGCTCTAAAAGCGTCGCCTTAGTGCTCTAATTATTACATCCACATTGTGTTACGATATCATATTTGTCGACAATAGCGTCCTTTATGTTGCAAACAATCGTGTTGCTGATGAATTTCGGTCTATGTCTGCGCGGTGTCTTTGTTCGGCCCACCCCGGCCTCCTCTAGTGGACAACACAATGGGACAAAAGTTGTTCAATAGCGCAAGCACCTAATACCGAGCCCACCCCTCCATTGTTTCGGGTAATGTTCGACTTTTATGGATATTTTCAATGGATCGGCTATAATCTGGTGAATGAAGTTGCAAACTCTTGCCCATTACTGCTTATGGCTTTTTAGAAGTAGATTTTCTTTATACGCGCTCCACAATGTGTTAATGAACTAAAGATAGGTATGGCTGTAGTCAAAGATTCCAGACAGTCTCATTGAATACGTCTACCATCACTGATAGATCATTGAAAAAGTTTTACCGTTTTTCAAGTCAGACGATGTCAATATTCTTTTCATAGTTGCGCATTATTGACTAAACAATGAAGAAATATTGTATTCAATGTTTTAAGAAACAACAAGTTGAAGTTATGAAGTTTCCAAATCAGGTGGTTAAGTTAAGTCCGATGATCGGCGTGGATCGATGGAGCGGTGCACAGCGAGCTGGCTGGACGCAGCACAAGTTGCGGCGGCGCTCGGCTCCTAACACTAGATTATAGAGTTGCGCCGCTCACAACAATGGCTCAGATAGCTCATAATGCAGTTTGCCGATGTTGAAAGCAACCGCCACACTTCCCCCGATCGGATTTTCCACGATAATCGTGACAAAAGAACTTTGTGGCGGACTCTACCTATATTCTATTGCGATTGTTGCCAGCCACGACGCATACGGCTCCACGTTCTATTCATATCGTCTGCGAGCGGATAAGTTATCTACACAACGGTGTATTTATTTGTTATAGTTTATTATGTTGGTATTTAACAGGATAACGCGTGGAGCCGATCGCTTTGTTCGTTGTTTCATATAAGCCGGGAGCTTACTTTTTGACTTTTGTTTCGGTTTGGGCAGTATTGTCGATAAATATAAGTATTTAATACCGATATATTATTTGTATTCACCCCTTTATAGAAGAGCTATGTGTTCTCATATATAAAATATATGCTGTCTGTAATATTGACAGCTCTCACGTTAGCCAGTGCAGTAACATTTTAAATTACAAAATGTATTGTAGTCTTGTAGAATAATTTTCCCTATTTTAATTTTACACTATTGGGAAAACATACAAAAAAATCTAAAATGGCCGGCGTAAAACGTCAAATTTGGCGCGCGGAACATCCCTAATGAGTACAATACATTCACGTAGCACGTACGATAACTCTATTCTTAGTGAAATCATATCAGTATTGTGGAGCACAAAGCGTTGTACAAAGTTGTGGCCTTCAAACATAAAGGGCCCGCACAACGCAGTACATCGGCGTATGAGTGACCGCGGGTGAATGCGATCAAACGTCAGGGCTGCACTACACCGCCTAATGTTACTTTTCCTAGTGATTAAGGCCCGTAGTAAGATGTTCCGCTCGTCTTAAATCCGTGTTTTTAGTTAACGACAAAACAACCTAAAAAGAACTTGATCGGCGGTTTTTGGGGTGTCGTACCCAAAGGGTGAAAATGGAACCCTATTACTGAGAGTTCGCTGTCTGTCAACAGGCTGTATCTCATGAATCGTGGTAGTAAGACAGTTAAAATTTTCACAGATGATGTTTTTCTGTTGCTATAGCAATAAATAAAAAAATAAACATTTAAGGGGCTCCCATACAATTAACGTAATCTTTTTCCCTTTTTGCGCGAATCCAACAAAATCGAACATTTTTAATTTACTGGCAATCAATTGGGTAACTAGCTCTGCATTTTTAAAGTTTTTTTTTAAATTTTATGTCAACGATCTTCGCTACGTAGTTTTACTGTTTCATTGATAAAAATGAAAACACACATTTTGGCTCGGGACTGTAGTGCAAGACCGTAGAGAATAATGACGTCAGATATGATCACTTGTCCATTATCCGTGAATAGACTTAGCGTACGCCACGCGGTGTGACGTCACGTCTACGACAAAAGCACGCCTGCTAAGCCGCCGATTACACAATTTATATTCACGTCAAGCCAGCCGGTTACAGTATTGTAAAGATTTCAATAGACTTGTGAACTAATTTCATAATGCTGATACATTCATGGTAGCGTGTGCTGATGTGAATGACGGAGTTACGGCGCACATCAGTTATGGTGTTAATAACATTCGAAGTAAAACTATTTGTTTTGTTTTGAGTGTATTTCCGTGTTCGTATATCGCTTATTAAAATCATTCGTAACGCTGAAGAGAAGTGGAAACCTGACACCCTAACAGTCAACCCTTATACGATAACTTTAAATCACACCGAGCTTGCAGGGAACTGATTTTTAGTTACTATTAATTTACTTAACTACATATTTGTCATTATGTACAACTTATTTCAAACTGCAGTTCACAAGACGCCGACCGTTTACGCCAACCACCCCTGTTGTACCCCACTCGTGCCCAGACGGCATCAGTCGACAAATATTTTTCAAAACCAAATAAACTTAACATTGGTGTTATATTATTATCTGCAAGTACAATATTAATTATTACAAGAATGTCGTTCTCTTCACAAAGGTACGCGATTGTAGCTCTATTAGATGCATACCCACGTTCTAGGCCAGGCCATAATGAATTGAATACGCATACTTTACCACTGTATTACCGCCATTGTAACAATAACACTAATTACAATAAGTTGGAAAACCATAAAAAGTTACCTAAGATTGCTAAGGTTAGAGTTAGATAAGAATTAGGACTAAAAAACAACGTTATGTGTGGAGCCACACCTGTATAATGTTCCGCGAATTAAACGTTATCATAATCCCTTTTATCTTAAGTAAAAAATTGTGTAATTGACTGGTGGAAGAAAAGTCATCAGACTGCAGCTGCGGGAGACTAATGCTCACTAGTGAGCTCAACTAGGCAACTAATATTGAAGATTATGGTCCGGTTGCACCGCTTTTCAATATAGTTTGTGAAACTGACCCTAAATTATACTAATAATATTTTTGAACACGAATATAGGCGTGCATTATAACAACTACATACAACTTCAGGTACTTTATATATGTATATTATCTTCATATGAGAAACAGATCGCACACACCTACTCACATACTGTGTTATTATAACGTTCATTGGAATCACGATTCATCATTGGCATACACTTTTCCCCAACTTTACTATCAGGTTACAAATTCTTATTGTGCGACATATTTCTCCAAATAATGGTGGAGACTGCATGAGCGCGGTGACAGGAAGCTTTTAAATGAAGTGCACAGTAAACACTCAATTTGCGTTACGATATTTTCCGAGGGGAATGTGCTACGCGTATCACTTTACAAATATGTATTGCTTTGCGGTTGCCACCTTTTAAGAACGACTTTCTTACGATTTACTTAGTAAATGATTTCTCTTTTATCTTTCCAACCGCTTCAATAACGTTTGTAAGAGATTGTCTGTCAAATACTTTGTAAGGAACTTAACTTTTCAATTCTTTTTTCAAAAAAAGGATAAGTAGTTACTTTACTGAATACGTGTTACTTGATCTTATTATAGTTTTATCAATCACAAACTTACCAGGCTAGAGAGACGAAAAAAGAAAGATAACAACGCATTCATTAAACAATCACTTTATTCACAAAACCTTCAATCTCAAGTTACTAAACAGTGCTAAATAAGTGAGAAAAGCATTAAAACGTGTTCCCAATGCCATAACTTTGAGTACAACTGTATATGAAATAGTAATGTTATCTAATTATATTGCGCCGTCTACGTCGGCCCTCCATTGTGTTAGGGACAATGTCTGCTAATTCGTGATCCATGTAACTTCCTGCATTGTTCCTGTGTTGACAGATTTTCCTATTATCAACAGGAACAATGTACCCACTTGTAGTACACGAATAATTGAAATATACCATCGAGATTATGTTACCGCGTATTAATTTGTGATGTCGCGTGATGGGATTATTATCATTGTTACTTATGTTGACTTCTTTGATATTGCTGTGAATGAGGCTCTAGTTTTGTGTTTAAAAGTCAATAGAAAAGTATATAGTAAGTCATATTACTAAAATATTACCTTTTTGTTTAACTAATCTGAAATTAGGGTCGTTTAAACATTATTTAGACTTGCCACAAGCTAAAATTGGTGAAAGGTTTTTTAAGGTTCTTCGAATTAAGTTTTACACAGAAATCTTGATCTTAAAATGATGTGTCCTATTTTAAACACCTGACTATCAGAAAAGTATTCGTTCACACGATTGTTATGCTATATAGGTAACTCGTTTTCTTTTAATTGTTATTCTGTGTTTTACCAATTATTGTTGGTAACTAACATAAATCTATATACTAATATTATAAAGCTGAAGAGTTTGTTTGTTTGTTTGTTTGTTTGAACGCGCTAATCTCAGAAACTACTGGTCCGATTTAAAAAATTCTTTCAGTGTTAGATAGCCCATTTATCGAGGAAGGCTATAGGCTTTATATCATCACGCTACAACCATTAGGAGCAGTGTAGCAATAAAAAAAATTATAAAAACGGTGAGAGTTTTGACCCATTCCCTCTTATGTAACGCAAGCGAAGTTGCGTGGGTCAGCTAGTTTCATATAAATAGGAAGTTGTTTCTAAAAAATTCAAACAAAACTCACGAAATGATACAATCAATTTGATAATGTATTCTATGTGTGAACCAGTGATGCCCATCGTATCGCATTAATTAGGTTTGGATAACAACTCGATAGGTCACAGTGCTCGATAGCGCTTATCTCCGATCGTGTCATCGCTCACGTTAACACCAACCCTTACACCTACGAGTATATTAATTTTCGAAACACATAAATGTGGTCATAATTAGTTAAAATAATTAATACGAAGCTTAAAGAGAGTATACAAACCGTCCAAGTGCGACTCGGACTCGCGCACGAAGGGGGCCGTACCAAAAATATGAAAAGATACACCTTTATTGTAAGGAAACCCCCCTTAAAATTTATTGAAAAAAAAAATAGTATTTGTTGTTATAGCGGCAACGGAATTACATAATTCGTGAAAATTTCAGCTTTCAGCCTGAAGAGATACAGGCAGACAGACAGACAGTGGAGATTTAGTAATGGTCCAAATATGTAAATGTAATAATATATAAATGGTCCTAACGATCCAAATTAATAACGTGACGGATTGTTTTATATTATTATTCAAGGAGATAAAAGCACTATCGTACTTACGCAACCTACGGTATAAGGTGTTGCTGAAGTCACATTACGATAGAATTAAAAAAAGCATAGTTTACAGTATATCTGGGGGCACGGAAGTGCCCCCGCAAGTCGAGCAAAAAAAAGCGGCACGGCCGTAACATCCTTTTCTCGAAGCAATTCGGGCTATTTTTGACACCCCTATAATTTCGTTGTGGATAAAACAAGAAGCCTGGATTTTCAGCAACTAATCAGTCATTGTATAAACACGGTATATTTAAAATTTCAGTCAATTTGAACCAGTAGTTTAAGAATGACAACTTGTTAAAATTTTGAATTTTGTCACTCACTGATTCACTGATTCACTGACTCACTGACTCACCGATCATCAAAAGTCTAACGTACTTCTAGCAGACTTAGAAGCTTAAAATTTAGAATACAAATAGGGTTTAGTGTCTTAATCATGGGAAAAATTTAATATTTTCTAATTTCGGTCCAGTTTTCTAAATACACCAACTGCAACAATAACTTTGTAATCCCATATAAATGTATAAGATTACAAGGTTACATTTGCAGTTAATGAATTAATATTACTGTAGAAAATAAAATAAATAGGTGTAAATAGGTGCCTACTATATGAGGCATAACGGGAGGGGGTATAGGGTGGGTAAGGGTGCTTACCCCATGAAACTGAACAACATTCCCATAGGAAAATATGTTGAATTATGAAAAAAAAACGTCTTACCATACAAATTGGGATTATGTTCGCTCTACAAAAAGAAGTGAGATGCCATCAAAAACATTCTGTAAAAACCTCAAGTCTCGCCGTAAAAAGTTGTGAGATCCATATAATACCAAGTCGATTAATCTATTTAGTCTCTACTTAAAGGACCTTCTGTCTTAAGTTATTACGTATGTTATTATCATGCCAATTAAAAAAAAATACCTTTAAAACAAATAGATCGACTTGGTCATCGCAAGAAAACACAAATTCGCCATTAACATTTCAGGAGCATTAACTTCTCGTCGTGCTGTGTAGTGTGATACATACTAATAATCAAATCATGCGATGGCCAGGTCGGTCTATTTGTTTAAGAGGTATTTTTTTTAAATTGGCATGATAATAACATACGTAATAACTTAAGACAGAAGGTCCTTTAAGTAGAGACTAAATAGATTAATCGACTTGGTATTATATGGATCTCACAACTTTTTACGGCGAGACTTGAGGTTTTTACAGAATGTTTTTGATGGCATTACTATTTAAACTGTCCGTAAGTGGCGTTTATTAATATAGAAATATTTTATTATTTAGTGTTCAGTTTTGCTTAGACTTAACTTTGAAATTATAAGTACGGCAATGTATTTTATGATGATGTTATAGTTTCATTGGCAGTGCTACCTCTCTACGAAGTTTCATTAAAATGGTAGGTAAAAAAAATGATTTTTTTTTTATAATATATTTCGGGGTAGTGTTCTTTGATAAAAGTTTTCATAGAACTGCCAACTGACTGAATGAACAATATTATATTCTCCATGTATTTTTCAATTCGCTATTTTTACATATGCGTTGTATCTATTTCAATTCCGAGAATAGCCACGTTCATATCAAATGATCGTGTAGGATTTGGAGGGTTTTATTGAAAATATTATGTAGGTGGGATCGACTTTGATTACAGTACAGGAAGTCAAATGTAGAGTCATAACTTATCTTTCTATTAGGAAAAATAGTGGCTTATCATTTGGGTGATATAGATATTTTTGGTAGAAAGGATGAAGGATTTAGGATCTTTAATCCATACAGATGACTGTGATCTCTTGCATACTTTTCATAGTGAAAGAAAGCCCCGTGAAAAAAGCTCCGGGCCCGAGAGTGAACTTGAAGATGAAATGTATGTATGTGCTCTTAGATCAATCACTTTTATATTGCATATAATTTAATGGTCAATCGCAGAATAATAATTGAACCAATATATAACTTCTAGACACAGATTATTACTTTATGTATTAGTAACGAATACGACAAAAGAAAGTAAATCAAATGGACTTAATCAAATTGCGAGTAAATCAAAAGCTCTAGGACGACGAGAGTTCAATCAATGACTTATAAAACAATAATAAGTGAACAAAACTTTTACAAATCACATCGACTCTATTGTACTACTTCATTTGTTTTCATACAATGTTGTCTGAAATTGTGATCCATCATGGGTTGAATAACATCACACTGAATAGTTGGTGGGTGGCTTATGACTCGCGGCCAGCGTACTGAGACCTCTCGAAACACCCTTTCGCACCCCTCGAGTACCGGCTATTGTTTTGTGTGTAAGGGGGAAGAGGGTCAATCTAGGTTGGTGGTGCAAAACCATTGTTGTTGCGTCGGATTCGAGTGCGAATTGTCACAGGCAGTCGGACGATTTTATCAATCGCTTATTATTCAACTCCTAACAAATGGATGATGACTCATTTGTGGATGTACGAGGGCGGAGAGATTTTAGGGTGGTTTTATATGAAGACGATATGTTAAAGATACGATGTTGAGACGTCCTTTGATTAGGATTTCGATTTGATATTGCCTTTTCTTTGATTAGCCAACCTCAAGGTTCAACGGTACTTTGAGTTGATCGAGAGCCTTCGTAGTATTTTATCTTTGATGTGCTCTACCAATATACAATTAAGACCTTGTGAAGACAAGGTAAAATCTAAGATACGGGATAATTATACTGTGTTGTCAAATAAATCGCTAGTTTTCTAAACGAATAGAATATATGATGGTTAGGAAAGTGTTCTGTAAAAAATACAAAACCTTTAACGTAGAATAGAACAGCAGCAGTAAGTATGTAAAGAGTGCGCTTGCAAACTTATTACTGCGAGTCAGTTGCAAGTCGCGTCTCAGCGAGTTTTCTCCGCAGTTTTCTGTTAGTTAGCGAAACGATTTTCATTCGATTTGGCCGTTTGAGTGAGCGGGTACAACAGTAGCAGATATCGAACGAGTCCATTGTTGAAAGTGACATCTAAAAGCATTGTGCCAAGCAGTACAATCGCACCATTACAGTCTCCATTGTGACAATGTTAACATATCGTTATCTAGATCAAGCGCCATCTATTGTCCGCCGCCGGAGACTTTTGTGTAAGAATTTTCTGTTCCTTTTCAGCGTTTGCGGGGGTCGGATAGTTTTGTTAGGCCCAGCGCAGACAGACCGGAATAATCCTCGAGCGGTCTCGAGCATTTTCTTTACGGCTCGCGGATGCTCGAGCATGCTCGCGACTGCTCGAGCCTGCGCGAGGAAAACTTTCTAGGTTACCATTCTTCATTAAACAGGCCAGTTTTCGTGAAAATTCGTCAACGATGGTGGACTGGGCCATGATTATAATTGCTCTTTTGACTGAAGAAGAATAAAAATGACTTTCTCTCTCTTTAAACTCAGTAACAACATTAAAATTTTTCGTACGATGCTCGCGCGTCCTCGAGTATGCGCGCGGATACCCGCGCATCCTCGAGGACGCGCGAGCATTTTTTTTCAGGTTCAAACAATTATGCACTTTATTTTAATGATTTTAAAGTTGATTTTCAAGTGCGTTAAAAATATCCTCTCCGCTGCGCTCCTCTTGGTCTGCGCTGGGCCTTAAGGTTTATCGACCTTGAGTTCGCGAACAATAAGTGTAGCGTTAATTGAACAAACACATCGGTTCTCTTCCAAAATATTTTATATATCTTTTCGCATATCGGCATTCGTTGACATTTAGGACAGACCCTTAAAAGTAGAAAACGGATTAGCGGTCAAGACAGAGTGAAGGATTATTTTCTTCTTAGCCTAAAATATAAACAAGTACGAAAATATTACAACTATAAATTTATTACAACATACAGCAACATAAATAGTAAGTACCTATTTATAAAACTAAACTACTAAACCATGCATAAGACGAAACAGAAAAATATGTATCTGTTGACTGTTCATTAACTTATTAGCATTTTAAAAAAGCCTATTTCTTTAAAAAAAAAACATATAATGGACTATTATTATGTTTTCTTAATCTTAAATAAAATCAAGCATAAAACGGCATGCGTAGACGCAACTTTCGGATGCGCGTAGCGCCCTGTAGCACGACGCTACGGTTGCTACGAACTTCTGAAACTGAAGGGTAGTATTATAAAGTTTTAGTTTAAATTAGATATAGGCAAGAATCAGTTAAATATTAGATTTTGCTATTTGAAGACCATTCTATTTTTAGCTGTCTAGTCTTAGAAGTCGTTTAAGTTTTAAGTTTATAGTCGTATGAGAGAATGTTTACAGATGATGATGATATGGATGACAAGTATTTTGAGAAAACAATGTAAAATTATACACAATATATTTTAAATTATCTCGAAATCGAAATCTCGAAAAAGAGAATGGGAGGTGCGGTATGCGCCGTAGTTCTCTACTGCATCGATGACATGAAAATTGCGTTTCCCATAATGTATTACGATTACTTTAAGCAAGTGTTAAGTGATAAATGATATAGTCAGCATACTTAATTTTTTAATGACATGCTCCTTACTTAATTTTTTGTTTAGTTTGGTGCAAAAAAATATAGGAAAAAATACTTACCTTCAACCAAAGGTCATAACAAGCTTACTCAGGCAATTAACTCTAGTCCGAAAACAACATCAATGCCGCCGAAAAACTTAGAACAAACACGTCAATTAAAATTAAAGCTCAATAGTAGTATGAAAGCTAAACAATAACGTTCTCATTATGCGATGCGATGACGGCGCGACATTGGCCGAACTGACCACCATTGTCCGACCACCGACCACCACAATGACTGGTTAATGAGATCAGATCCATCCTTAGTGGACAATAGCCTCCCCCGTCCCACTGATTTTATTAATTAATTCATTACAATAGAACCTGAGTTTCGGACCACTATCCATTGTTCGTAGTGATTCAGCATAGTGACCTTATAGTAGATAGATAAGTCGGAAGGATTCGTAATTGTACTCGATTTGATGATTATCGTTTATCTAATGGATTATGGACGTGGATGTGTTCATTGTAAATTAAGATACTATTATGGCAGTACTGTGCAATAAAAATTTTGCCAATTTTAGCGTAGGTATTGTTTTGTTTTACACAAGAGAGCTAAATCAAAATGAAGAAAAATGCACTCCGCACCATAGAATTAACCTCCAAACCCAAAAAACGTTTCCTACAACGGATCGAGCTTTCCTTTACATCAAGAGAATGACGGTCTAAATGCCATATCTCAGACCCAAAAAAATCTAAGAACATCGCAATTTCTTTATAGGCACTTGGAGACAATCGAATTACCCACTTTTTTATCTCCACCTGAAGGTTTAAACGTGCATTTACAAGATATTTACGCCACCAAAACACAAAACTTTCAACATGGCCTATAGTCTCTGATATGTCACAGCGATTGTCGCGTCGCGTCGCAATTTCTCTATTGTTTTTGAAGTACAATGAAGTACTCAGATAAAATAGGAGTTGGCTGGAGTTAGCATATGAATAAAGTGGACAAAGGACCCTTTTCTGTCCATAGCGAAATTTTATTAATTGTGCATCGCGATAGGGTTGCTCTGAATAGTCGAGTTAAAATTTCATCAGCAGATTGTTAATAGATGTATGTATGAATATTGATTGTTGTATTCCATCATATTTTGTTATTACTCAGTGAGATGTGACTAAAACGCATTATGTAACAAAGAGGAAAAAAAGAAATATAACTCAATAAGAAAAAGTAATGACTTTCCATATCAAACCGGTAAATACAGATTTTCAAAGAAACCACATGATAATATATATTCTAAAATAAGTACAAAATAATTGCATGATGCAGTCCTAGCGAATAAATAATATTCAAAACCGAGCAGGGAACATGGGCAGTAAAATTCAATTTTAATATTGCATCGTATCTAGTGAGAGATTGAATTTTGATACGTGTACATGCGTCCCGTGGATTCACCCTGCGGCCGCGCCATTCAACGCCGCCCGACCGTACTGCACATTGCAACCGTACACACACTACACTACAAAATATTATACGACGACGTTTTGTTCGTTTTATGTTGAAATTGTACAATTTTATTAATAACTTTATTTTATGATAAGGACGTTTGGAAAATGCATATTGCTTAAATGCTAAAAGAAAATCTTTCAAACGCAACTGTATTTTTCTTATGAGTAGTTGTGAATTCTATGTTATTTTAATAAACTCAACCATTACCTAAAGCTTTTATATTAAGTATTCTATTAATACACGTATAGGTTTTAATATAAAGTGAAGCTTTTATTACAATCACTCAAAAGTCTGTATTGGAAATGAATTTTGTCTTATGGGATGAAAATGCTATCTTCGTCTTTCACAGTGCAAATATTTAAAAACGCCGTTTACAAAAGTGTTTGAACATTGAACATGTTTCTTATAACGAATAATAATCCTGTAATCTAAAAGAGTACGCTCATTCTGCCACACAATAGACTACGGAACCTAAAGATAATAATTTTGTCTGAGTAAACGCGAGCTTCGGCCCACTGTGCGATTCGCCACCGGCTTTGCAGAAATCATAAAGGCGAGAGATCAAACGGCGGTCGGTCTTTTTGACCCCGATAACGAAATGATACTCTTCGCCGCGCGGTGGACTCTCGAGGGCCTCGCCTGCCGAATTAGCGAGTTCTTGGCCAATGCCAACATGTGAAGTGAAAATATATTGATACCTAATAAATAGTAATCACATTACTATAAGGCAAATTATTTGGACGAGTTTTGAGAAAATAAAAATCTTATGATAAGTTAGTCATAGCACATATTGCATCTTGCGGATTAAATGCAGCGATTTCCCCAGCCAAAGAGAATCGTGAGAGAACCATTGAAGCACACGGCCTCCCAACGATAAAAGTAGTGAGTAGACAAAGCTCATTAATATCGTGATGAGCGTCGGTTGACGTGTGCAAGTCACGAACAGTTCTGCGAGTCTGCGACAAGGCCAGCACCATGTCAAGTTCGCTACCACGTACATACTCCGTAAAGCGGCGCTACAGTAACAATAATGGCTCGGTCCCCATTGTTTGGGCCCGTGGCACATTACGCTTTTGTCTCTGCCCTCTCCCGTTCCTCACAATGCGGCCAGGAAACAAGTGAGCCTTTATTTCGCCTCTTTTTGTCTCGGAGTATCGCTGCTTATTGTCTTCATTCGATTGTTCGGAGCTCTTCAGAGGGCACATTGTTGTGGACTCCGTCGTTAGTGCTGAGCTTGCGGATGTGCAATGTTCTAAGTGTCGTTTGAATTTTAATACGGCTTTGGAAAGTGCGGATGGTGGGTCGCTTTGTGGCAGTACTCGCAGTCGTCAGGTGTAACTGTAGGGTGTCTTGTTCCGTTCATTGATATCTCGCCGCCCATTCACCTGCTGTAGGCGCTCGCGCTGTAGCTGTGGTAGGCATGCGCTCGTAGACATTGCTGCGGTAGTTCTAAAAAAGAATCTTATCATTTTATGCATAAAATAATTATTTCTGTTCATCTGCTTCAAATGTTGCCACAACAAGTCATAGTTAGGTTTCTCACTTAAACTTCGACCGAAAAGTTATCTAGCAAAATAAATTCAAATCCCTCCAGGATTGAAGAAGTTGAAAGAACCCTGAAATTGCGTTTCATTTAAGAACTACCACATTTCATATTGAAAATTCACAAGCAATCAGCACATCACAAATGAAAACAGCGAGCCCCCATTAGCGCGGCAGTTACACTTACAATGTAAATCTTTGGCGTCAGTGCTCATCGATATCTATCCGTGTTTATCTGTGAATGATACAAGCTCAAGTTCCTCTAGTTAGCATTGTTCGCGGGGCCATTGTGTGCCTCGCTTTGTTCAGGCACGCCCCACGTTTTTTCCTTTTCGCCTCCGAAGCTGCTACTGAAAAACTAAGGGCGGTACAAGGGTTAAGGTGTAACGTCGTGTTTACATAATGAGGTTTTGTCTTCAATTAAAGAGTTACGATTTCGGTTTGAAGTTTTTATGAGGTGAATGACTCTTGAGGATAAGAATGACAGGTGATTGAATGAAAAGATTAACATCCTGGCTTAGCTTATAGAAAAAAACATTAGACTGATATACACTTATAAACTTATTATGAAACGAATGAGGGGTTAGGTTTACAAAGAACCACTGTCGCTGTGCTGTGCCAGTATTCAATAAAATATACCACTAAGCTCACCTTTACAAGACATCAAACAAAATGACACGTCTATACATACCATAAAACGTAATCCTTTCGGTAAATCCGTTTCAGATTTCGTACAACGCCCATATACGAGTACATGGATACATGTGAATATTGTGAATACTGTTGAAATATTCTGTACATTGTGAGTCCTTTAGAAAATCGCCTACACTGGTGTGTCGTCGAAACACCATTCATATTTCCCGCGTTTTCCATACACAATATTGCGACTTTGTGAGGCGGCGCGCTTCTCAAGTCTCCAAATAGTCCATTGACGAGCTCCGAGCAAACTCGCTATAGCGAATTAACACTATTCATGGGAAGTTTTGAAAGAGGACTACTCTCATACAATTTGGTCGCATTCATAAAGATTCACTCCTTAGCTAGCTCGATGAATAGCTTTATGAAACGTTTTATATTTAACTTAGAATACTCGCTGGAACATTTAATTTGACGTTTGTCTGTTAGTAATTTCTTTAGAGTTTGAGTGTTAAATGACGGTGCTATTAGCTAACCCTCAAGTAGATGAGGCGAGGAACAATTACCGCGGCGACAATAGTTCGCATTGTGAGGCTATCGTACTAGAAACAGTTGTTCCAGGCGGTGGTGAAAGAATGCTCGCTGCCCCGGTGGAGCGCCTCGAACAAAAGCTGGCCCAATTGTGTTACCAGCCACCCGCTTTTTGTGTCCCGCCAAATAGGAAAATGAGTTGAATGGGAAATTCTTTGAAAACACGTTTTACGTTAATCATTAAATATTCATAATACAATAAAGAATTGTACTTAGAACTTCCGCGGCGATTGGAAGTAGGCTTAAGTAGGAAAAGAAGAACTCACGGAAGTTATTTATTTTCTATTGATGATTAAATAAGGTTTTCCCTGTTCCGGAATTATTTTATTAGAGTCACAGTTCAAATCAGTAAATTATCAAAATATCTAAAATATTAGGTCGGGGAAAAAGTCTTTTCGAATTAAAGTATGTATGAACTTGTATTATTTTTTTTTCTTTGGCTTCAAGAATCACAAATGAGTACACGGTTCATTAGGGTTCTTTTAGTGAGCTTGTGAGGTTACTAGTTCATACATACTATAATGCGAAAAGACGTTTTCCCCGACCTAATATAATTAAATGGATTGGATAACACACACGCGGTCATTTGCAAAGCAAAGATTGTACTATAGAAACCGAATAACTGATATCTATTATAATAAATTGATCCACAATTCATGAAAACCGAGTGATAACAGTGTTAAAGAAACAATAAAACGGATCAAATCACTAACAAGTCCTTTTCAGTACATTATAACACATAACATGTAACAGAAAGCCTTCAATATCCCTAAACACACGTATACATTAATAACAGACACAAACTCAGCTCGCAGGCATCTTCCAGGCCACACTGAATGGTGTTAATTTACTGCTGAATTGCCAACTCCCGAGTGTGAGATTTCAATGGCAGATTCGGTCGACATCACAAGCACGAAATTCTATATGGAAAATGTGGAAAACATAAATAGAGGCTGCAAAAAGCGACTCGAAAGGAGGGTGATTTTCTAAAGGCTTCAGTCGTTTCAACGGACCACTGTTTAACATTACTCATTGAGCGATACCTATTTTCTGATTCCTATTCAAAATATACGAGACTCTTTGTACAACAGGTACTCTCACGTAAAAAGGCAATAGGGAACTTTTTAAACATCTTCACTGGCGAAGAAACTCGGTTTTGTTCTTCGTTTCAAAGGGAAGTCTTACTTACGTTGAAAAGAAGTTTCGAACAATAGTGTTGAAGAAAAACAACTCGAATCTAAATGTCAAAAGGGTTAAGCCAAATATCAATAACAAATCTGCTCATTTTAATATATTATGTTTTCGTAGAGATTTTGAAAATTTTGAAACTTACCTATTAATTTCATAAACAATGGAAACTAACCTGCAAACGTACGAGTAGGTTGTAATATAAGTCAATGTTAAAACGTTTTTATTATTTTTGCCAATGGCTTTGTAGTTCGAGGTTCGATCTTGTCAAAATCTTTATTTCAGTCAGATCAGAAATACGTCAAAAACTGTCGCAAAACTTACCGATCCACACATTAAACATTCAAATAAATTTTGATAAAGACTTTAAAACCGTTGTTTGAAGAGGCTAAATCGGAGATACGCTCAATGAAAATAGTATGTAATGCACAACCAACGAAATTGGTTCAATGGAAGGTAGAGAGAGTATTTGAAGTGCCATGGCCTTAAGTTTGAAGAAGCCTCCAAGTTGCAGTCAGACAACAGGGACCCTGCACTTCACAAACGATGATAAGCCGTATGACAAGAAGTGTTGCGCTAAGGTGATCATTTTCGCGCTAATCATGTTCTTACAAATAGTTTTTTTAGTCGTGTTCTTTTGGGAGGAGTGAAACTTATTAGTCTATGTATTGTTAATTAAATAATTTATTTACACATTTTAGTTTCTAATCTGTAGACTTTCTTACCCGAACATAAAACCAGAGTTTTGATATGTTTTTGCTTTGCAACGGTGCTATTTAATTATTATGGATACGAGATATACTCTATTAGCCTAGTGCCTACTATAAACGTTGTCAAGTATATTGTTGCAGAATATCATTTACCAAATAAAAACCTTCAATTCCTACTTTCAAGAAGTTCAGTGACCAATCATCCGTCGAACACGATGGGAGGAAAATATGAATCAATCAATCGCTTTAAAAGACATCTACAAACTGAAACTTCACTAAAGCTGCAATACAAAAACCCTTGAAAACTAACATAGAAAAAAGCTGATGATAATAACGGTTCTTTTATAAAACCTTTAAAATGATGACCATCATGATATTTGAAATACTATTTAACATACTTATTCCAAAGAAAATAGCCGGAAAATTCCAGATAGCCTAATCTTTACACGTAGACGCGGACGACGTCGGCTAGCTAGTAGACGTATACTGTATAGTATCATTATGGCCAATAAGTATACAAAAAATCATATACATCATACACATGCCACATTGAAAATTCAGTCCAGATAGCAATTGATTGGACAACATTTTTGCGTTGTCGAATGCCACTGATGAGAAGGCAGGTTATATTATAAGCGGCTCATGAATGTCAATGCGAAGATGCGGCAATCAGCGCCCCAACGCTTTCAATTTTACTCTATTCATATATTTTGCTTGAATACACACACGGTTTAATTGAACGTGACGTACTAGGAACTTTATGTACAGTTACAATTTGTACATATTTTTGACTTCGTTGGTTTGAAATAGAATTGCGGTTTACTGAGTTTTCCAATGGATTAGGTTAAACAATATGTTGTCATGGAGGAAGATTATACAAGTTATTTGTGGGTCAAAAACAATAGTTTGTTAAGGAAAGTTCTAACCAATGTCAAGTTGAATTTAAAGATCTCTTGTTAATTGATACCATTGGATTCTATGTAATACTAACACGTAGATATCTAATTAGACACTTATAAGGCGAAAAATAAGTAAATAGGAAAATATTTGCGAGTCCCTTACGAAGTAAATTCATTTCCATCCGACGGGTATTTATTACAGTTTGCGTAACACCAAAGCATTGTTTTCGAGATGCATATCTATTATAAATATCAGGAGCTGTATCGGCCCACCTATTCAACAATGAAAATATTATAAACCAACAATAGCGCCACAATCCCGTCTTTATTTTACACTGTAGAACATCGGTCCGTGGAATTCGTAATTTCTTTGATTCCCGCCTATTGTGCGACTGATAAAAGAGACACTTTTCAGTTGGTCCCGTCTGAATGAATACACCCATTATGCCTACACAAAAGTGGATATTCCAAACAAAAACATCATTGCCGCGGTTATTACGCCGCGTAAAAAACAATTCAGACTATATTCCATTATGATTTCGAACAATGTAGTTGCTGAAAATGTATTTTGTCGCGAATAATGTTGGGAATCGACGCCGTTCCAGCCTCGCCTGGATTTATTGTCGTTGTTCAAAAATATATTTTTTATGAAAGAGATTGGTCGTTCGTGACATCATAATTTATTTCAACTTTGTTTGTTGTTAACGATATTTTATTATCTGTGGTAAGCGTGTTAACATCCAAATTACCTCAATGGACCACCACGGGTACATTTATTGATGCCTGCATATGATAAACAATAAAGCACGTTCCTGTAGCAACTTTCATTTCTTTCAAAAGCTGTAGACTTTTCAGCTGCACGAGCTCTACATTCACACCTTTTTCATTTTCCCAAGCAAGTATCATAGGTCGCCACGCCGATACCACTGCGACGGGGGGTCGTGGGTTCGATTCCCACACGGAACAATTATTTGTGCGATACACAAATAATTGTTTCGGGTCTGGTTGTGCATTGTGTCCGTTGTTTCTATGTTTGTAAAGGTCCCCGCGACACAAGAGCAATTCTTAGTGCTGGAGTTGTCTTTTTTAAAATCATAAAACAAATCATATATTCATCGATTATACCTAACAAAAAGCTTGATGAAAAAACTGTACTCTACATTGTTTCGTTAATCCAAAGTTTCTAATCCAAGTTACAATAAATTGCGATGTTCAATAACGAGGTGTCATGTATCTTAATAGTTTGTTGATTTCGTACGTTCGCGAATAACTCACGTTTAGGTAGTAGTTATAAGTTTAGAAGATTTAAATTAAATTTTAACGAAGCTTGGAAATCAATGAAATATAATATATAGTATATCTAGGACATGTGCCCTGATAAGAGCACGTTACCAAGCTCCAAGCACTCATTTATGGTTCCAACTCCACCCGGTTAAATCCAGGCTCATATTGTAAATATTTTCACTTTCTAAATAATTAGTAAATTCATAATTTTTTATCTTTACTCGGGTGATAAGGTGACGTAAGTTGGACCCGCTGTTTAAAGAATTTTGCATAAGGCTTAGAAGCTTGAAGCTTGAAGCATTCAGTGACATTATATGACTGATACATTACATAAACATAAATTATATTTAAATAATTTAAATAATATTGGGGAATTAGTCTGTCACAACTTCTCTTCTCACAACAAACTGCTAATAAAAAAATATGAATACCTACCTACTTAGAGATACTGTCTCCGAAGAAAAAACTTCTTCAAAGTTTAAAAAATATAGGTATAATAAAGCAAGGTAACGGACAAACCGAAAAACAAAAGTCCATAGTGCTGCATAATTAATATAGGTATTAGGTACCTACCTATATTTCATGAATTTGTCTCCTATATCAAAAGTTACAATAACGTAGAAAAAATATAAGTACAAAATCATAGAGTTAATATTACAAACTGCTATAAAAGAAGAGATTATTTATGTATATTAAAATTTTCCCTTGCGTGACCATGTGCGTCGATTATAGAATAACTATTTGAAATACTAAAACTGTACGATAGCGCCATCTTCACACAAATACTCTCAAACACAGCAAGGAGAAGCGCCATCTTTTGTTGAGGAGCACTACTTACGGTACTTACGCCATGCAGCATTTCTCCTTTGAAACTCTAGATGGCGTTTAATACCGTTTCACCTGAGCGCGGGATCTCGACTCGGCCGCCTCATTCCACAAAACAAATGTTTTGTACGATGTTCATGATGCTGCAAAGATGGCGTTTTTGCATGGCTGTGCGGCGTCCATTTTGTAAATATACAATGTTTACCGCTAATCGGGATCGAATTAGCGGGCAAACGAAAGACATGATTATGACTAATTTAATCTTGGGTAACTTTGTAATTGTTCTGTTCACGATACTTATTATTATAATTTTTGTTTTTCTCCTAAAGTCATAAATCCGATGTTTATTTTTATGCCTTATCTGTCTAGCTATCTGCCTACTTATTTTAAATTAGTTTACTTCGACACTAAGAAGTTAATACACAGCTACCTATCTACCTACCTACTTTTATTATTATAGATAATAATCTCGAGCACTCGTAACGTTATTGACAGGTAGTAATTATTGATGTGAGTGGTGTAAACAGGCCACTTTTCTGAATTATCGTCAACGTAAACATTCCACTGACTTACCTACCTGCATAATACATCTATTTTTATCTTGTTTCTTTCATATAGCTACTTATCTTCACCTCGATTAACAAATCGGTCAACATAACTGATAAATTATTTTTGCTGAACAAAAGAAGTCTAGGTGAAATTTTCAGTTGCATGGTTTCGGTTAATTGGATAGCTCAATAATAATTAAAATCAAAGTAGCAGTAAGTAGGTAGGTAAAGTAGATTAGGTACCTATACACATTGACCTAATGGGAAATTTTCAAGCGTAGGTAGGTACCTATCCAAAAACTAAAATTAATAGGTAGGTACCTAAGTACTTACCTAATGAGAAATTATTGTCTCGGATTCTGAACCCTTAGATAGGTACCTACCTAGTTTTTAGTCAAATATGCAGTTTTGTACCGCCACATTGCCATGTTAATTATACAGGTGTAGCGTAAATAATGGATAATCCTATTTGTGTGTGTTTTTTAAGAAAGCGATTTACGCTCGTACTGGCCGAAATTTCAAAAACTATGATAAGTACTTATGCCAGAGATAAATTTTAATTTTTAGATCAGTCGGGTAGTCGCCCATCCGCTGGTAAAGAATTATCCATTATTTACGCCACACCCTGTATAATGACGTATTTACCCGATTTACCCATGTATCTATATAAATAAAAATGAATCATCGAAATGAACCTGTTCGCGCATAATCTTGAAGAAATAAACTAAATTGCATAGGTAGGTACCTATACCTACCTACCTAATTGTTTTTTGATGTTTGTAACAGTCGGACTAAAATTCTTACGGGAATGGAATCAACGGGACCAAATTGTACTATACCTGGACGAAGTCAAGACAGTCCGCTAGTATTAGATAAATTTAATTAGGGTTGTACGACGTAAGTAACTTGCGCGAAGAAAACAACTTGGCTACGTCATTTGCACGTTGTTGTGCCTAACCTAGGGTTATCACTTGCCGATTACAACTAAAACGATAAATACTCTGATTTGTAGGTACGTAAGAATACGCGCTGCTTAGTTAAACCTTTAGGTAGGTACAAGTAAACAATAATGTTACAATAAATGCAATGGAAAATTCCAACACCTTAGAAGTAGGATCATGTGGCTATTTTACTTTACACCAGTGTACACGAGTAAGTTAATGCAGCGCGAATGACGACGATGACGTAAGCTTTAATAATTAAATGTAAACAAACACTGTGCTTGGGTATTTTATTTGTTAGTAAACAAATCTTAGCGAGTAGGTAATGCAGGAAATCTTTCTACCTATATTATTAAAGAAATTTCGAGCTAACTCATGAACATTTGTCAGTCGCCGTGTCTAATGTCTTTGTTATTGGCGATTTGCCCAAAAATAATGTTTACGCCAAGAAACGTGACCAACTTTAATAGTTAAATCTGTGTGGCTGGCAAAATTATATCACATGCAGGACTAAAAAATAACACTGATCTATTTCGGTTTTGAACAGTCATTAGAGCTATTTGTAGTTAAATGTGGGTTTTTATGACAAGCTCGCTGGCGAAGCGTGATTCTGCATTGGGGATTATTGGAATAAAACAACAGATTACATATAAAAATATTTTATTAAAAACATTTTGGTAACATTTAATAAGAACACTTAGGTAAAAATAAATCGACCTCAAAATCATTTCAAAAGAACAGCCTGGACTGGAAGTTCACGGAGGAAGCCGGAACAGCAAAAACTAAAATAAATAAAAACAATGATAACACTCTAGGCAGAGACATGTCTAATTGACAACCAGAATTAAGGCATCGCAAGAATAATTATTTAAGTACGATAAAATACCTACGTCTATTATTATAATTACAACAAATAAACGCCTAGTTTCTAACGTTCAGTTGTGTATGCGCCGGCCCGCCGATGACCGCGGGCGCGGCCGGGCGGCGGCGCGCGACCCTGTACAGTCTCTTGGCAGGGACTTACTAAGAGTATTATTGCCACTAACATTATTCACTTCATTCACGAGACATTTTGCTTGCCACTACGCCGTAATTATACACTACTAAATACTAAAACATCCCAATTATACAAAGCTATGTTAAAATTTTACCTAACTAATAATATTAACATCTTCGGCTAATTTTGATACTAGAATGATATAACATCATCTCATATTGTACTCTTAACATTACGCTGGATTATAAATTATAAGTGAGGAATAAAACATGTTACACATAATATTGCAAGCATTACTGAGATTGTGCACGTTACGTGATTTCATTAAAGTAACAACAATTGAAAACTTAGTGTTAAGAAAGGAAGATTGCTTATACTGAAGTTGACAAAGGTGTAGGGAGTTCGACGAGGCCGAACCCTTACAAACAGCTACGATAAAGGAACAGTCATAAAGATTAAATTACGAGCATTGGCACTTTCAATATTAAATCTTAATTACACTCTCGAAATAGCACTGCATATCAATAACCAACTTAAAAACTAAATTCAGATCAGTCATTTATGATATCACATCAAAATAAACAGGGAAATACATAATATGTGATTATCGATTGGATATACTATATAATATATATTATATTTTTTCAAAAGAGGTATTAATTTTCTTAAGGGTTACTAAAAATATTGAGCTCTGCGCCGCGCGCGACGCACTATATCACCATAATACGAGAACAACATTGAACCAATAAGTTTTGGTACTTGGAGTTCATCTCCGAGTTAATCTATTTCGCTAAACCTACATAATGCTTATCAGATATACGTAATACCCAGTGGACGCGCGCCGCCTGGCCGCCCGTCCCCGAGGAGACACGCCGGCGTCGGCAACACGCGTCTAGGCAAAAAACCCTTCATCCTTATACAATTTTCATTATAAAAATACTGTCATTTGACTACAGTTCAATGAGAAAAAAATATTTATCATATGAATGAACAATAGATATAATACAACATATAGGTAATATTATGTATAATATCATGTATATGATTTGACTAAACAAAATAAAATGCATAAAATTGAAATGATTAAAACATTGTAAAATCACTTGAAGACACTTAGTAATGGAAGGTACTAAATTGATATTTTAGAAAATTTTGTTAAATAAATAGCACAACAACCAAAATATTTGGCAATGTGGATTAAATAAACATTAACAACTACTACCCTCGGCTGCTAACTTAACACAAAACTGGAATGCAAATATTGCATCGCACCTCGGCCTCTCTTGTTGCTCGCATAGGGAATCTTCTACTAAACTTAAGGAGACATTCACAACAAGAGCTAGTCTAAAAACTGTGCGTATCGCTCCAAATACTTTCCTTTGAACTACATTCGATTGCAGCTTTGTCATATTATAAGTTAATAACTAAAAATAATCTGAATGCAACACTTGATTTTAAAAATAACCAATAACAACCATTTTGTGAGTCTGTGTGACTGAGGATATAGCACACTAGGCAAACAAAGTCACCTCTTGACGTTTATACATTTATTATTAACCAACAGTACGTCAGAGGCGGCTTCCTACGGAGGCAATAAAGAATGTGTATCACTGTTAGCTGCATTCTGAGATCCATGCTATATGTTCAGTCATTACCCACTGAATCATAAATATATTAATAAATATTTGTTAACTTTCAACTACTTGCTTAACTTTTGTGTTCATAGCCCAGTTCATTGATAACAGACAAAACAGACATGAAAGCTCGCGGCGATATATCGATATGAAGCAGTCGTTCAAATGCAATGTGAATCTAGATCACGAAAATAAACTGCTTCACTAGTAATTTATATGCTGACAAACAACAATGTTCGGAAAAAACAATGCGCGCATGTTGGTCCCTTCCAAAATATTTGCCAAACTTTTAAGCGAACTCTATATAATATAAAGAAATTTTGAAAACTACATACTGTATTGTCTCATATCAACATTTTTTTATAAAAATAACTTTGTGGGAAATATGTCAACATTATTGTGTACAAATACTCCAGTTCCAATTTAAAGCTGATCACAACATAGCAGAACTAAAGTTGCACAAAAGGACAGTATCAATTATTATTCATTATAGTTAGTATGTTATACATTACTTATAGGTAATTGAAGAGACTCACACTATTAAATATCTTGACTAAATTAAGAGACCACAAATATTACATTTTATATATGCACGTACATAGAGATATTGCCAGTCTGTTAACGACACTTACTATAATTTCACTAGAAGCCCAGCATCTGGGCATATCAATGACTCAAACGTTTTAAAACGGTCTGTAACAACTACTAATACCTTAGAATATCTAATCACTGCATTAATTTGTGATGATATGCACTGATAACCCATTTTGACTATGTTCCACATGGGCTCGTCATATAATTACAAATGAGTTGTTCAAGCTTATAGTTGAGTTGATAAGAAGTTGATTTAGGGTAATGTGTCAAGATCATATTCTCTAGATTATATGTCATCACTATTATTATGTTATGCTCGGACGGTAAATCCAACAATCATCATAATTAGACCTTAAAATTAACCTACAGCTTGGCTTTAAATTCGTGCCTATCTCGTCAAAATCGTAAATTTAAATAACATCCGAGAAGCAGCCTTTTGGTTTAAACAATGACGATCCTATTGATAAATGACTGTGGAATATATCTAAATTATCTCCTAGAGACTAAAGAATATTATAAAACAATATTTAAATAATAACTATTACATGTAATGGTGGGAAATAGCTCATAATGATATCATAAGTAAATGTCTATAATTTAAATATTGCTTTAAGAGTAATTGGACACAAAATCCTAAGGCTGATGAGGCAGCCATTTGTATTTTATACTAATCAATATAAATTGTGTAAGTTAACAATTTATAGTTAATATAATATTCTTTGGATAACAAATCATTAACATTTCTAAGAGGAACTAAGTGTAGCATAATATATTACTATAATGTTTTAGCTTTAAATATTGATGGAATAATATAATTTAAGTTGATCCAATTTTGTCTTTTCAACTAGACTGGGAACTAGAAATGCTGTTTTTTGGAATTGATCTGGAAATTACTTATGGCATTGCAAGTCCGTAGTATTAATTAAGCCTAACTTTATCACACAATTAAATAAGTTAAAACAAAAACGAAAGTCATGTATCGTCGCGCGTTCCATTCACAGAATTTGTCAAAAATTGTCTTGTTTAAATTAAGATCACAGTATTAAGTCACGTTTAAAATGTAACTCTACGAATGCGCGAGACGATAGCCACATACATATTCCACAGTCATCCGTAGAACTGGAGCACAACAGGCAAACATATAAACAAACTATATTATAGGAAAATGTCACAGATCCGTTGGCTTTAGTTCAAGTAAAGGAACTTTCATAGAAAAATTTGTCAGTCATGGTATAACACTTCTTACTAATCTGATTGCAAATTAGCAATATAAAATGTATAAAACTTAAGTCAAAAAGATAACAAACATGAGCAAAGTAAAACATCTCCCATCATTTTTATGAAAAATGATAAGTCGTCATAATTAAAACCATGATAAATATAATATGAACCAAAGTCACCGGTCGAGCTACTAATGGCACTAAGCACCACTAAGTGACAGTAGAAGTTAGAGAAGTTGATATGCACCCTGATGTGTTCCAGTCATACCCACATAACATTCGTTTGTTCAGAGTTTACGCTGACACATAGTCACGTCAATCAGTGGCAGCCACGACCCATGAGAAACCGCAAAGGCGGCAAGAGTCCTTTACGTACTGTGTGCGAGTTCCATACGGACCCAACCGGTGGTACTGCGAGCGGTTGGCGAAGAACAGTGCCGGGTTGTTTGGCGGAAGCACAGTGGCGCGGTAGCTCCACCGCTGATCTGTGAGATTACCCATCAGGTTGAGGATGTCGCGTCCCCCATATGCAATTTTGACATCTTCAGCTTTCTTCTCTTTTGGACGTGGCTGGGGTTGCACAACCGGTTCGAATATTTTCTGAAAATAATTCAAACAGTGACATAATAAAAACGCACCAAATGCACCAAACGTACCTGTAATAACTTACTACTCTTTCAACAATAGGTATAATTAGAGTAACAACGCTAACTCCCTGCCTAAGTTGCAAAATAATTTTGGCAAGAAGCTAACGGCAATAGGTAGACATTTTGATTACACTGTATACACCTATATTATTGTGTAGATCGCACAATCGTAATAGTACATATACATAACAATGTATGTATAGTTTATAAGATATGCCTTCAAATCTTTCCATTATCACAGGTCGATAATGTACACAACATTGATAGCGTAATATAGACATTCGCCATTACGGAATATTATGAAAATAGAGAGGTCAAGGCCAGGACGAATGCAAACAAAATAGTGCGAAATTTTACACTCACCTTCTCTGTTGTTTGAGGACTAGAAGGCAGAGAGTCACTGTTGACCGATTCTGATTTGAGCGATCCCAGCGACCCAATACCGCTAGATTCACTGGAGACAGACGGACTTGGGCTCGACTGAGACTGAGACAGGCCCGCTATATCTATGATATGCCCGAATGAACTGTACGAGTTAAAATTTTCTGTCTCCAAGCCTGCTAGAGGTAGTGCAACGCTTAAAGCCATGTCTGTAAACGAAAAATCACGTTTGTATTGTAATTACACGTGCATACACCTTACTGCGTGTGAATACTATTAGCTATGTTGACAGAATCTAACCAACGCGCCAAACTGTTACGGTTTTATGATCACAGCACACACGAAAAAACGCGCCACTCACCTTTGACTGTATTAAGATTAAGTAAAATCAATATCACACTGTATGCAACGAGAAAAACAATAATTACCGAAAAGCGTAATCCCAAAAAGCTCAAGCCTCGATGTAGTTGAAAGGATCGAACATTTATGTATTGAAGTTAGCTGCAATAGCGAGTTTGCGTGTGCGTGATGTCGTCGAGCGCCAACCGGAAATAGCACTGTCGGTAAAGTGGGTTATTACGCAGTAGGAATATTACCGAAAGTAATTATTTTGTTAGATTAAAAACCGTTAAAAATTATTCCATAATTTTAAATTGCTTTTGGATCAAATGGTTGCAATTTATCATACTATATAACATTTTTGATTCAGAAAAGTGGTTTGTAATAAATTTAGTGCAGCGCCATCTATGAGGAAGTAGCGTACAAAATAAGTGAGTCTAAATGAGTAAAGTGATTTAGTTATCGGTTACTAGATGGCAGCGCTGTACGTTTTGCAGAATACAGTCTCGGTAATGTTTTAGTTCGGCATTTATGGGTAGAGGGCGCTGTAACAAAAATTTAAAACGAGTTTTTTTTTAAATAGAGTTGTTAATTTCAGTTTACTGCAATACAATGAAAGAAAAATCGATCGTTAGGAAATTATCCTAACGATCTTGATAATCAAATCCGCTAAAATAAAGTTAAACATGGATTGAAATATAATATGATTCAATTTATTTTAATATAAAGAATTACCTGTACAAAATTGTGTTGTAATTGTGAATACTTATTGTACAATGTACCTACAAGGTACCTACCGAAGCATTTGAGCTCGGTAAGTAATGTAACCATTTACTTCGTAAATGATGAGTAGACAACTATTTTATTAGTCATGTATGTAAATTAAAATGATTTGTAATATGATTGGAATATGAATTACCAACCTAGTTTCTTTAAAAAATATAAAACTTTTTTCATTTAATAGTCGAAAAGCTAAGTTATTTTAGTTCTTAAATATCGCCTTAAGAAAATTTCATGCGAGTAGTGCGACACGGGTCACCTAGTATTTAAAAAAAAAAGGGATTACAAACCCTGTTTGATCCTTTGGTTAAACCCTCTTAATAAATGCAGGAGAAAAAAATTATAACAGACTAACGTCTCGAGATACGGATGGATATAACTAAATGCAAAATAAATAAAAGTAAAAATTATGCATGCTTAAATGCTTAATTGTGCTCTTCAGACATTTTCCGGAAATAGCACTTTTCTCATCCTTAATACCTAATTCGCAATATGGTTTCTAGGCAACTACGTACCTACTTATTAAAATAATATTTTCAAGATGTTGAGAGAGAAATCTTTGATTGTGTCGTGTTGTTTTCCGAGAGCGTTCGCTTATACAATAGCTATAACGATGTTTCATATACCTTTCATATTCTTAATTCTCAATACATCGGGTCTATTTATAAAAATGTCAATGTACTAAACAATTTGTTTACTCGAGTATTGCGGTAAATGGGCTGTAATGAAAAAAAACTGATAAGATTTTGTATTTAATGCACGACGATTAAGACGCAATAGAGCCTTAATTTTATTCAACACTAGCTTCAGATTTTCAAGGTAAAAAAAAATTGTCAAAGCAAACTATCTGTTAACCATATTTCACTAAAATCCGTCATGTCGTATTAGCATGATTGAGGAATGAGGACTAACTCTCTTATTCATAAACACACTATAAACCTATTTTAGTTAAAATGCTGCTGTAATATGTTTTGTCTTTTCCATTTCGCTAAGGACTGAAAGAAACAAAACACTTTATAAGCCTTTCATAACTTCATATATTTTTATGAATAAGACGGTTAGTATCCATGCAAACATCAAAGCGTCGACACTTCCAAACTTTTACATAAGGTATGTAATACCATGGAAATATCCGACTAGGGAGTCAAACCTCGGTCACACAGTGCATTGTCATTATAACCGCGATACAAATGAGACGGTTTAAAATTGCACCTATCAATTATTAGTTATCAATCGTTCGTTCGGCTTATATCATCCTGGGACATATTTTTTTTCAGTAAAACTTTATACAGTAACAATTTATGACATTTTCCTTTTAAATGTTCAAAAGTAACCATTAGGTACGAAAAAAAAGTTAATAAAAATTTACGCTAGTGTGACTTTCGGAAATAAGGACAACTTTAAATTAAATACTTATGATTGAAATCGATCATACACCTAATACTATCTTTAAAGATACTATATTATCAAAGTCGTGTTAATTACTAATCAGTAAAACACCATACAATTGACTGCCTGATTTTATAAGACTTCTATTTGTTTTTCGCATTAAATTTCCTGAAAGCCATTCAAACCGTGGAGCCGTTGTTTTATTTCGCAAATAGGTACTACTTATTTGTTATTAATATTTTCTTTTTTATCCTTTTTTTTAGGATATAAATCATATAAATCCATTTATATCGATAAAAGCTTCGGAGATCTCAACTAACCTATTTAAATCAATTTTTAATATGACTAATTAATTTGAAGGTACAAACGTTAACCTTTAAAGCAAACAAAAAACTAGGCTACCTACCTCAATTTATAGAAATCAGTTAAGCATAAAACTTTTCTTTATGCTTTTAAAACGATGTAACCCATAACTATCCCACTGTTGGACAAAGGTTTCTTCCCGAACGAGGTTAGGCCTTGTACGAGTTGGAGACTTTGGGTGCCCCCAAGAAAAAACAACATAGTATTTATTATTTATTATTACGAAATGTCCATTTAAAAAAGGACTTATTATAATTATTGTAAACAGAAATTACTTTTTTTAAATAATGAGTATTTATTAACCTCATTTAAATAATGACATTATCGATTACTAACAAACTAACGAATATATAGTCCCATAACAACAAAAAATTTTTTTTAGAGCAAAATATGTTATTTGTGAGATAATATATTATTGAGACACAAAAAATTACTAACTGTGGGAAAATGTATTATAAACATCTTCTTACAACTCAAATTGTGCTCAATGTGCGAATATAATCAGAAAGTTCGTAGTTACAGCATCAACTAATTTTTAACTTATTATTCATGTAATTTCTTAATAGGTAGGTAGAGCTTAGCTGTACTTAATTGAGAGCGACAACCTAATGCCTAAATGGGCAAGACTTAATAATGTATAAAATATTAAGTATTTGAAAAAGTAAAAACAAAAATATTCTGACTACTTCTTACTATATGTGTATGGTAAATATTCAAACGACTACCTACTAAATCAAGATAATAAAATAGTAGCAAGTATATGAATAGCATCAATTCTTAGAAATCGTAAAACGCAACTTGAGTGTAAATGAATAATCTGAAATAGACCGCTGAATTTGATTGTGTAATTGGAATAAGACGGCGTGAGTGTTTATTATATTATTTAGTGGTTGTTTGAAGGAAGCAGATGTAAATAGAGCGGAGAAGCAGGGCGAGCGCGCGGCGAGGGCGATGCGGCGCCCCGTGCCGCCGAGTGCCGCTGATACGCGTCTAATTGCTCCAAATCGGGTGCTTATGATTTGTAAATATTCTTATATCGGCACTTAGGAGCGTCCGTTCAATAAATATAATAGTAAACACGGTGCAAATGGCCGTTGCGGGCGGGAGCGGCGGCGGGCGGCTGCGGGGCGCGCGCTTTATCGATTCGCGCCCGCGCGACACACTGTATCTATCCTCTCATCGATGCCCGTTCGCTGGCCTCACAAAGAAAGAGATAGGTTTCGCCGACTTTGATCCTTTTGTTTTTGGGCAGCGTCCGGCGATGCGGGCGGGGGCTGAAAAATGTGAAGGGGCGCTGATTGGCCGGCCGAGCCCCGCCCCCGCGCGCCGGAGCCTGCCGCGCGAGAGCCTCCGCGCTCAGTTCAAGGGCGGTTGCCGCGACGCACGCCGATTTGTTTGGGTTCCCGGCTATTTATAAACTTAATAAAGCTCTCCTGACCACGGAGTGCTGTCGATGCAACCGCTCTGTTCTCATGACTGCCTGCCTTCCGTATGACATGCCCCTGTACCGGTTCTATGTTGTATGACATCTGTTTTTTATGGATTTTAGCACACGGTGATCGTTTCACCTACAAGGATTTGTTTACAAGTATGTACAGACAGTAGTAAGTATTATATCTATTGAAGTCAAATGCAGAGTTGCAGTTGAATGAAAATTATGAAAGAATTTGAATCGATAAGTCTGCGTATTCAGAGTATAAAAACAGGATAATATATTTCACAATAATAAGGAAAATAATACCTACTCATTTCACTAAAGTAGTTTTCAAGTGTTTTGATAGATCGTGCAGATGTATTGTGAATAAAAACAGGGACTAGGTACGAAAAATCAGTAGAAAAGAAATGAAAACACATTTATATGTTGAGAATGCTATATTTTGTTTGTGTATTAGTAGTAAAGTAGAGGAAATAATGGGATCGTGAGTTTTAAACAGTTTAGTGTAAGTATTTTAGTCTCTAGTTTGAATAGATCTTTTGATAGTTGCTCATGCTAGGCTTTATAATAACATAGGCTATATAATACTTATATTGACATATTACTTATTGTAGTTTATCATTGGCGGGTATTTTATCATTGAAAAACTTCAGTAAAGAGTATACTAAGCTTCGCGGAAAACTAAAAACAGATATTAATCAAGGAAAGAATAATCGGATCCAAATAACAATGTAACTTTTATATGTTTTTCTTGTGGAAATCGAATTTAATTACGTATCTAGTGCAAACTTGCAAATTTCAGATACCCTTATGTTATTGTAATGAGTGAGTTTTCTTATTTTCCTATAGTTAACTTAGAAATAAAATTTAAATTATTTGCTTATTTTTTATATCGGGTTAAAGGATGATAACTAAAAGCCATTATTTATATTTGTCGAGCAAAAAAGAGCGAAAAAAAAATACGTGTGTTGTACGGGAGCCTCCTTTGATATTCATTTTATTCTGTTTTTTTAGTATATTATATATATGTTTAGCACAATCATAACTATCACGGTTCATAGGTTACGGCCTGGTGATAGACAGACAACAAAGTTTCAATACAATACTTTTAACTCTACCAGCTTAGCTTGAAACTTACTTCAATAGTGTAATTTGTGGGATCTGAACACACAACATGACCATGACCAAAACGTTTGCCTACCGCTTTATATTTATTTCCACTTCCTATATTAAACTATTCGGTATAGAACTGCCAAAAATGCCGTGAACAAGTACCTCACGGAACATTAAAGCATCCGTTACATTGAACAATCTGCTGACAAAAGCGTAAAAAGCGCATATTAGTTAGCGCAAATAGAGGCACGATTCGGCCATTCACTCGGTACAGTTAGCGGCTAACCTTCAGGTCATTGGTTCATGTGTGGTAGAGAGACATGGTGGTGAGATTAGCGGGGAGAAATCGCTAGTAGGTACAGCATGAGTGGAGGATAGTGGGAAAAAAATATATTAATTTATTTCTTCAAACTTTTTATACAAAGTTGTACCTATATACAAACTAGGACAAAAGCAATTTCTACCAGTCTACCTTGGGTGCGTCCTTAATTGAATTTATGGATGTAGCCATCCATTATGTTAAAGGTATCTATAATTTAAAACAAAAATAACATGGACGCCTCTTACAAGGTACCTAACTTTTTCGTTGATCTATGCATTTGCTATAAGGTATTCGCTGATTGTTTTCTATTTTCAGTTAAAGTTTTATGATTTTTGTTTCTGTGGTATTTGCATTTGTATTGACCTGGTTAAGATACACATACTTACTACAGACGCATTTATACTTTGACTTAAAACAACCAAAACAGATATGAAAATAAAAGTTTATTAATCGCAAATCTACCGTTCCACGATCAGCCAACAAATTAGACTTCATAGACTAGACTCGATCATTTAAGTTCCTCTACATTTTAATTAGGATGATGTTCTTTAGCTTGGTGTTTAATCCAACTAATGTTATAAATACGGAAATTTGTTTGAATGGATGTATGATGTGCGTATGTTTGTTACTCTTTTAGGTAAAACCTAAAGAGCGGGTTTCAAATTCATAGGATATTTGTATTACCCAGATATTTACCCGGATATTTATATTATTATTTATTTTATTTTAATGTTGAGAAGCCATGAGCAGAAGCGAATACAAATGTATAATCGCATTCCGCCTCCGCTTCGCTACTATAACCGTAGGTTAGTTTTTGTGGCAGACTCAGTTTGACTAGTGTAGCTGATAAATGTTGTAGAACAATTCTTTACGAGCTCGCCATTGTTGTTCGTAACACGTACAGTCGTACACTACAACTATTTTATTATCTGCTTATGTAAGTAGTGTGGACTGACGCTGGACTTTAGAGCTTAGTTCATTTGATGTAGGTTCTAAGCCAAACACTGATAGTAAGTAAAATGAGTAGCTATAGCTAAAAACTCATGTTATTCTTGGGTGTAACTATCACCATTGTAAACTATATTCTTAAAACTTTTTTCTTTATTTATGACATATTAATTTAATCCTTGATTCTTTTATTTGTAAACTCGCTTTAGAACAAAATTTGTAGTACTTACTTGTGGGACATGCCTTTACCAGTAAAGAAAACTTTTGGAGCTCCATATCTTTTGTTTTTTAGTGCGGTTTCAGAATTGTCCTTACACATACATTAGGTAATATATAGGATAATTGGATATGAAAGTAATCCTGACGTGGACATTTCTAATTGTTATGTCCCACTGTTTGCATCAGTATATTTTTGAACACATATCTGCGTAAGATAGTTAGCTACTATAGTAAAGTACGAGAGTAAAGTTAGTAGAGATTCTTGGTATGCATGATTTATCGAGGTTACAAATAATACTTATGTGTATTTCTAAAAGGAAATGGCTTGTCAAACAGACCATCGTCAGGTTCATAAGCCTGTGGGCCACTGATGTTCTAAATTATGAAGTTTGTATACCTTTACGAGCCTTGAATCTTGCATTGAAGGCTCTCTACTAAGTGGTTGGACTATATTAATAACCGATTACATCTGAAGTCATAAGATTATAAAGAAAATAACGAAAATAATGATTCTTAAACTAATTCGCGTCAGATAAAGCGAGTCTGTATTTAATGATACCAGCTTTAAACAATTTTCCAATGATACATTAGGAAATCTCCACCGGGAAGACTTTACAATGTAAATCGTGCGTCATTTCTGTAACGTCGAAACGTCGATCTGTCACGAGAAGCGACGTGCGTTCAAGCGACGACGTGCCGTGTCAACCACGACTGCGACACGACAGCTAAATGAACGCGATTGACGACTGACGCGGACGACTTTTCGCGTCGTGTAACGGGGCCTTTATTGTGTGAACTATATTAAGGATGTTCTTTGTTCGGTGTGATGTCTTTTTGTGACTTGAAATAGCTAAGATAAGTGTCCGCGTGGTTACAGTTAGGTTATATTGGTACAAGTGTACAGTTTAAGTTTATCTTGTTCTAAGGTTTACACCTGTAGCGGTCCAAAGCCTTATTTCCGAAGACAACTGCAAATTAGATGGCGCACTTTCTACTCCCTTATGTAAGAAACTTTTGATAGCAATAATAACCAAGCTTACATAAAAAAGTATTATCTAATAATGCATATTAAAGATACGAAATCGAGACCGTCAAATAATTTTTCAAAAATGTTTCTAGCTTACATTTTTATAAACTTATAATGGTCAGATCAATTTGATGCAGGTGTGACGACGAAAAAATAAAACTGTATTTCTTAGAAAGAAGCCATATGTCAAAGTAGCCGGAGTACCGTGGAGCGTGTGTGGTGGTGTGTACACATTGTGTGTGAGCGACACCATTAGCCGCATCGTCATGTATCTAATAGAATAGCTCGGCGGCTCGCTAAACGACGAAATATTTAAATAGGTATCCATCCGCGGCTATCTCCAGATAAAACGCCCCAATTCACATGCGTGAGCCGCGTGATGGATGAGTCCGACGATCAGACCCTTGCCGCATCCCCCCGTCCCTCTCAAATTTGCCTTCCCCACCCCCCCGGTGTCCGACAACGGCCCGCCCCAACCTAAGTCCTGTAGGTGATCCATTACACTGGCATTTTTGCGTAATCCCCGTTTATAAATATAAAATTGAAGGAAGACCTAGTGATGGTTAATCGACTGGAGGTCGGGGTCAGGCGGCCCTCTGCTCGAATAATTTATGGCGACGTGCCAAACTGTCCCCGAATATATCGCGACAAAAATCTACACGTGTTTTTATTTACAACATTCAACATTCCGAATATGATTTGATTGGACAAACGTCACAGAACGTCATCGTCAGTGATTACGGCGCGTGCAAGGGGTAATCACGGCTGCCCACATGCAAAACATAGTAATAGTAATAATTGCAATGCGTCTGCTCTGATTATAGATGGGGTATATTCTGATTATAGATAATTATAGTTGGGGGAGGTTGGGTTGCGCTGATGAGCGATTTGGGTATTATTTGCGCTTTATTTGGGTATTTATTGCGCTTGAGTGACGACGCAGATATTATGCTCGGTTATAATATAATATGTGCGTCCCTTGAGGGCTTTCACCCTTCGGCTTTGTACCGCTACGTGGACATTGATTTTGTTGAATCCTTTAAAGTTAAATATTATTATAAATTTAACACGGTTTCATAATATTACCTACGAAATACATTCCACAGATATACGTTTTCATATCAAATGTTACTTTTTAATATCACCACCAAGTTAATTTCTTGGTATTATATCACTAATTGCGTCTAATATAATAGAAATCAAAAGTTATATATGTATTAGTTGTGGCCACCATTAAATGAAAAGATTCATGTACTTAATAGAATTTCCCAAGCAACTTAGAATTTATCACATACAAGATTATGCCGAACAAACTTTTAGTTCTAGCCTATAAACATCGCGCAAATACTACAAATTTAATATATTTTTGTTAAAACTTCGACCCGACCCTTAGTGTTAAATTAGGCCAGTAACAGATACTGCACGGTGTGCTAACTAGCCAGTAAACAAAGGTTCGAAGCTTGCGGCCGGCGGCGGGCGCGGTCTCGCAATCGCCAATTATCAAGATTACGTCACTCCTACTCATGCATGGACCATTCAAACTGTGTAACCGTACCACTTTAATGATGACAAGGGGATGAAGGGAAGGTGGTACCGAAAATGCTGTTTAAAATTGATTTTATGTCCACCGATCTGTATTGTCAATTCTCTAAATCTGAGGAACCTGTTTTAGTAAACAATCTTTTAGCCATTTGTGGATTTAATTCATAAATTTCAGACAAATAACGTATAGATTTGTAACTAGTAAAGTTCACAAACGCTCTGTATATTGATAAAAACTGCATACAAGTCACAAACTGCGTAAAGTTGACGGTAATTCTATCAAATTCTAACAATAACAGGCCTTTGATTTGCCTGTATATGATAAAATCGTGCAATATGATAAAATCGTGCCGTAACTAGTATAGCTGTATAAATCAAATAGGTTAGCATAGTATTAACACTTATTAACTAGCGAAATATCATAAAAAAAATGTAAATTTCTCTAAAAAGAAACAAAAAGAAAACATATGAAAATATTTAACTAAATATGATGGTTGCTATCGCAATATTTCGCCAGCATCCAAGTGATCACATTGAACCGCTAAACTTACATACCTGGGGGGCATCCATTATATTCATTAGCTGCAATACAGAGGGAGGCAGAGGGTTTTAGTGCACTGATGTGGTGATAAGCGCTTGTTTGAGGGTTACCTCATTTCTTTCCACGAATTTTAATGCCAATTAGAGTAGACAATATTGCCCAGTGAATGGATTGAGGCCTTTATTAATGTCGGATATTGTTGTGGGATCGTTCGCGTGGAAATTATACCGCGGTCATGGGGCCCCCGGTGTTGTCGAGTTATAATGCGTGATGCGAATTAAAGTGTTAAGAATATTGGGGAGATACCTGATGCCGGTGTCGGATTACTGAAACTGTGTTTACTTTTGTTTTAAATATAATAATGCCTATTATTGCTAATATTGTAGGGGTAGTGAATAGTGATTATCATAACAAACTATGGAATAAGGAAACTTTTAAGTCAGTATACAATACCTATCAGAAATGTCTATATAAAAGTCTTGACGACCATCGTGCCCTTAAGCTTTGGACGTGTCATCGTATTGTATCTATGTGGAATCTGGAATTCTGCAATAATTTCTATGAAAATCTGTCCTGTAAGCATCTATAGATTTTAACTTAATCTCCCTTAATCAGTTCTTCTAATTAGTCCTCCACAAAACAGCATCACACTAGCGCACGCCTCACGAAAAATAGATAATTATACACACGCGCGACTCACGCACGAAGAAACGCAACTGTCTGCGTATCAAGTCTATTCAATGTTATAATGTATCGCATACATCATAACATTAATCTGAGCCGAATGATGGATCGTCCGCGAATACACACACGAAATGTGCAGACGGGCGACTGTGCGGATGCAAAAAGTTGCCGTGGTGAGAATTTGTATGCTTAACCTCTGTTCACCTGAGGCACTGGCCGGTGCGTAAATCAATGTATTTTATCAGCAGTGCATGTAATCCAAGAGTTTCTGGAAGAAAATTGGGGCATTGTATATATATAATGTTCATGCATTTAATGTTCTGGTTCTGGCATCAAATTTCATGTTCACGCACACTAAGAGTGCTATCCAGCTTTATTAAGATTATGATATGAATTTACAATGAATTCTCTGCATGTGTCACGTCTGTTATCTGTTCACTTCTATTGCAGGTGCTTTACCCACTGATCGACTTTTATTTCCTAGTGTCGCAATTCCGCCGAATTTGCACACAAAAGTGGAAAACGACATCGCGTAGTCGCGCGTTTGGCAAAAGGAAAACAAACACACTAGTCGTTGGTCTGAGCTCGACAGAATTTTCGAATATTTTTTTGGTTGTTTTTTACACCCTCCGAAACAAGTGGTAACTTCTCACGATAGCTCTCGTAAAACAGTTTGTTTGAGATTAATTGCATTATATCGTGTTATGTAAGTATTAATAGTAACTCTAGGGGCTCTCACCCTTCTCTTTAATTATAGAATCTCGTTTATCACAAGATGTAATGGTTGTGTGAATTATTGTGATAATTATTGGGGACGCTACGGATGTGGTTGCGAATGTTACTTGATTGTATGGTAGGTGAGTTACTTGTGTACGTTCAAAATTTCTACTTAATGAATTTGTGTTGGTCAAATTTCTAAATTTTAAAAGCGTAGGTACCACTAGACGCGGTCGCAGGCTGACTTTTTAGCCATATTCACCCCGTGGCAAACATCGGAAAAACAAAACGCAAGTAGTTTCTAGGAAAATTCAATCTATGTCTTCAGTGTGAGCAGCTCCGTAGCGCTTTTTCCACTACGTCGCTTATATGGCCGCTGCTACTCATAATTTCCAATTACCAAGTGCAATCCTTTGTTTGTTGATCAGTTGGAGTGGTATTCCCTGTGGGGCAGTCGAGGCAGCCGGGGCAGTCGCCAGTCGTGTCCGCGGGGCGAGACATTTCACGAGCGACTGCCCGCTGACCTTTCTGACTGCGCCGTGCGCCGGGACCCACGCGAAATGCCATCATGTTTTCATTTTTAGGGTTCAGTGTATGCACTTGGAATTTACGAAATTGACGGGAAAAACAAATAATTGATCACAAAAAATAAAATTTGATGTTTGTTTGAGGTGGTTTCAAACTGTCTTGCACGTGTGACTGATTACAATGTTATCACCTGATTCCACTGTTGTCATGACGTAGATACATGTAATCCAATAAGCTGTTGTAATTTGATTACTTATTGACTATTGATGATCGGTCCCTGTAACCTAAGACGTCGATCATCAAGGAGTAAATAAGCACGGAGAAAGTATCATATATTTAACTAAGACTCTAGTTAGGCAATTGGTTTTCAGGATTATGCAAATGCATTCAGAGGCCAACGAAACTAAAGGAAAGTGATAGTTGTCTTGAACTTATCTTTTGTTTTCCGAAAAAAGAGTAAAACACACTAATAAATTCACTATATTTGTATTTAACGCTATTAGGTCCTTTACATGGGTTTATTATATTATTTTTATTTTCTATAGGTTAGGTTTTACTAGGCTCATAAGTCTAGGTTTAGGGAATCCGGAAAAAGAATATAACTCTACATACGAAATAAACTATATCACTAGCTTAATTAGGGCAATCAATGGTTATCGTTTTTCAACATTTAGTTATACGCAACTGATACATAAAACAACCTCTTCAAGCCTCGAAGTTTCTGTAGAGCATCATTTTCACAGTTCAGTACGGAATCCTCGCTACAGTTGCCAAACTCGGAGCTGTTGGTATTTTTTCTGGCGGCCGCGCACTCGACGACACTCGATTAATTTTTCACGGTACGCTTGTCAAAATGTGATTTAATATAGTACTGGGGCTGAGTCCAGCTTTGACGTGCGATGCGTGTATCGCGCGTTTGACGGGCCGCGACCAATTCGGTTAAGGGGTTACCGTTTTGTCTGTCCACATACAAGATATATGCAGTTCGCTTTTCACGGTAATTTATTTGCGGTTTAAAATCGTTTTTCTCAATATTACAAGGACTATAAAACTATGAATAACACTTTTCCGTTACATATTTGCATTTCAGTTCCCCAATTCGAATGTTACGAGCGGCATTATCTATCAATAACGCCAAAAATGGTACCGCAATTTCCAATTTGCCGCGTCACTCCGGATTCCAATAGGAAGCGGGGATAAATGGAGTCACATTCCGATATGTCACCGAGCGGGGGCCGACCATTCGGCTTTTCGGCATTCGAGATTCGGCGTTTTCGGATATTCGGCCGTGCATTCGTAGAATATTGCCCGCGCGCATACCAACCGACCACTAATGAGATTCTAAACGTTATATTATTCGACGCGTAGCTAATTGTTTTTTGTTTTCCATTGTTTTTATAACAATAATGAGCACGTATTTGGGATGACGGACGTCGTTCTCGGGATCATTGACTTTTTGTTTTGAATCTGACGTGACTTTACAGTTAGAACTTGTAAGTTGAATCTATTATGAGTTGAACATTCTCAGAGCCTTTTAGAGTCCGTAATTGAAACTATTAGTTCTAAGAAAAGGAAATGATGACGCAACAATGGACATGTTAGATATGTCCAGATATTGATGGTGATGGTGATATAAACGTACTTTTCGCTAAAAAAAATCGTTAATGTACCTTTGCAATATCATAAGTCATTCGTCAGTCGTTCGAATAAGAAAAGAAAACACAATGTCACCTAAGTTATCTCTTGTGTAATTTTATTATATTTTAACTCAATAAAACTTACCGCGTAGACTTAAATTCGCACTCAATCAAAAGGTCAATGTTGAAAACTTTAACTTAATACAAAGTAACACTTTATTAGAAACCTTATACAAGTGAATTTCACAAAAGTTCTTTTATATTCTAATAAAAAAATAGTCGAAAGAAAATTGAACGGAGTACAAAGACGGATGGGCGCCCCATACATTATGTATGCGATACTTGAAACCTACCTTTTGGAAAACATAGACCTAATAAATAGGGTGAAAGGCCCAACGCGCGTCCTTTCATCAACACATTAGGCAGTCTACACACGGGCGGCATGCGTGTCACGTCAATCGTTATTGCCTGTATAGCGACGCCATTGCCCGCTCTGATTTGAAATATTTCCACGGAACCACTTATTCGCACCTCACAAACAGGAGTGTGCGACTACTGTGTGCCAGGTTTTGATCGTTTATGCTTCATAGTTTTGTAGGAAAAGAAATTAACTTTATTTAAGTCGCAAATATATTATGACAGGTACGCAATGTCTACATTTAAATAAATTCGATTTAAGAAAAGGAAAAGTTTTTGCGAAAAATATTATTCCTTTTATTTTTTCAGATACAGTGATACTTTTTGTATTAGATATATAGGCAAACGATGGCTGAATCGAAATTCGGAAATTGGTACTTAGGTACATATTATTATACATACATCACTTTATTTGGATTTGGTTACGAAGTAAGCTACTAATTGTTGAGCTAAATAAAAAACATTTTTGTAAAACCATCTCGAATGTATTTGCGTATTCTTAACGAGTAACGTCATGAATAAATTTGAAAAAGAAAAGAAAATCGTGAAATATTTTTCAGGCTTTACACATATCTTGAAGTATCAAGTAACATCGTGAATTCGCGGATCCATGGTATGTGCACCTCTCAGGGCGAGAGGGTAATCGTTTTGTAGAGCCGCGTTTTGTACCTCATTGTGCGATCCGATGCGAGGCAATCGCGGCCGCGTGCGTATTCCCGTCTCGTACCTATTCTAATGGGGCGACAACTGGCACGTTCACCTTATAACGTATATCGCACTTGAAGCAATCAGAATGCTTGCGTTATTATAAATGCGACTTATGTCATGGGAGTTGTGTGACGTGAATGAGAGATTTTTTATTTTCTAATGGGGTAAGTGTTAATCGATTGTATGGAGAATAGAGTGGCATGTTGTTAATAATTGTATGGGTGTTCAAATGACAAGTAATTTTACAATGTGTTATTGTGATTGAGAGGCTGTGGGAAGGGCCTTAAAGTGAATGTGAGTGGACAGTACTTAATTTCTATAATCCCGGTGCCCTTGCGGATACCTATAATGTTAAGTTTACAATTGAAAACAGATCTGTCTATACCAAAATATGCTAGTCCGAGGTAAGTATTTTCTCGAAATTTTAACCAGTGTAACTAAAATCTTACATGTAAGTTTAACGAAACTAGTTTGCAAAGTATTCTCGGCTTTTCTTTCAACAAGTTTTCTAAAAGATACGCTCATCAGATATCCAAAATTAATGCAGCGTGAACATAGATTTCGGTAAAAACATTGGCGCAGCTGTCCTTACCAACGGGAGGCCAAAGGCGCGAAATGCCTAGAAATGTCATCGAATAAAAAAGACGATTAAAATCTTGCGCAAGCGCACGCCGCCACAGCGCTAGGAGGTTTTTATGCGCGCAGATGTGCGCGTGCGCGGGTCACCTGTCCCACGTGGCCAAAAATAATGGCCGCGACAATGGAACGCATATATCCTATTGTTGTAAATACCGTGCATTGATTTAAGGTATGCTTCCATTGTGGTACGTTTAGTGACGTTGGCACACCTGTCTTTGGATTGGTCATCATTAACTATATTTTTGCTGACGGTTTGAAGCTTCTTAGAAATGAAATTAAATTTTATAGTTGCCTTTTCTATTTTATTTTATGTCGCGTTGGCGTTGGACAATTATATAGTGGCCAAGCGATTATATTATTTCTATATATTAAGTATACAACAGGAGAACGAGCGCATTAAGTAAAACAATAATGTTCAAGTTTTATGTTATAATATAATTTTGTAAAGTGTCATCTACCTGTGGCTTAGATCTATAATTAGCAAAAAATAATTCTAAACATTGCGGTACATCATCAAAGCATCTAAACCTCTTATCGCGATTCCTGAAACAACAATTTTGCGCAAGATAATTCGTTGTACAAAACTATTGGAACGTGCACGCCAGTAATTCCCGAAACTCATTCATAGATCACGCACAAACACAAAGAAGTTGCATTACCTGACACTAAAGTGGACCGGCAGAGGCTTTAATGATTTACAATTATAGGAGAAAACCTCCGAATATTAAAATGAACTTTATTATCTACACACCAAGGTTGGTATTCCCTTGTTTCATGTGTCAAAGGTAAGTTTGTTGGTACTCGAAGACCTGCAGTGCTATCCTGAATTGCCTTACAATTGTCAGCATCCGATGGAGGTCGTATATCAAGCATTTTTACGATTCGTCGTAATTCATTAGTATTGTTCGTCAGCGTGTCATTCAGTGTAAAGACAAATTAACTTTTACTATTAATGCTGATGGTTTATAGACAGGTTTTGTGTTAGGGAAATAGGCTTAAGTTTTAAATAAGAATGGTTTAGAAGCTACATTTTTAAACGTTAGTAGGTACGCTTCATTTTTCTTAGAAGCTAAAGGCATTTCCTAGTTAAGCTTCTATTCGTGTCATTTTAGTTTTTGACCAAATATTTGTGTTTACCTTTTGCGAACTGTATTGCGATTGTATATTTTCATCTGAAGTTGAAGTCTTTCGTAAGTTCACACATGTTGTTGCTGTAACATAATTACCAAAATTTAAGAGTCAGGCTCAACGTATTAAGAAGATATAAGTTATTTATAAGCTATAACTAATGTTCTGAATACTAATAAAATACTTTTCGTTACATGATAATTGGTAAGTAGGCGTAGTTTTATAACCGTACATAAATCGCGGACACCGCCTACCTGGCACCGCTGCACCGCGGCGGGCTAGCCCAGTAAGCTCAGTGAGCTCTCTGAGACTACGCAGAAACGAACAATGCACGTCAATTTTTTCTACAAAATCTTTAAAGCGCAGTTTTTCGGCGCAAATTCCAAAAGAACACCTGGTCGGAAACGGACCCAGGGGGTCCTTGATTGATAGAGGTACCGCGATTTTAGCACAATAGCACAAATATTCTAGTTCTGTGCTATTCGAAACGGTCCGACGAGTCCCCGGCGTCGTCGAGTCTGTTTAAAACAATCAATGATCGACTTTCATGAATGGGAGGTGAAACAAAAATCTTTTGTGAAGTCAAGGGCGATGGGTGGTCAGCTCTGAGGTGGTTTGTCGTAAATTCTGTGTCAATGGGTATGGCTTTGTGTTAGCTCTGTATGATCCCATTCAAGCCTACTATACGACTATATACGTGAACTTTATGTACAAATTGTACAACCTCTGAGTTATGTAAACAATTTTTAAACCATGCATGTATACTATGAAATTGACGACCACTGTTGTTGACTTATCCTTTACCAACACAGATTACAAAAAACCGAAAGTAACATCAAGAATATATTTTTAATATAAATATACTAGTACCGCTACATGCGACGAGAATAATACAGCCTACACACCATAACGATAGAATTATAAATCTCTTGATCCCGTTAAGTACGTAAGTCACATGAACGGAGCAAGACAATAATTTGATTGATCTCATAATGAATATGCAGATATGTTAAGTGATGATAAGGCCGCAAAATAAAGCAGGTTCCCTGAGGAGTGATTGGTGCGTGCCGCCACCTCGTCGCAGGCACGAGCCAGATTTTAATCTCAGATAAGTGAAACGAGCTGAGAACAGTTTACATAAATTCTAGAGTTAGCACCTTGTTAACAAAGTGCACCGTTTGATTGCGAGATTGTTTGATAAGTGCGTGCCTCTTGTTTTCGTGTTCAGATTCTCGCTTGACTAATTCGCAACGGGAAGTTTTTGTTTGGAATTCTTAAGGTCTATTTATATCTATGTTTTTAGTGTTGATACTAACTGCTGATGGTAGTAATTGTACAACTAAGGTGCCGTCATGCTAAATTATGATTTTTTACCATGTGTAATGTGTATTGTTGGTCCATGTGTGTTGTGTTGTTGGTTCATGTAATGGTCGTCTCAAGATTGGTTTCATTATTAAAATCGATAATATGATAGAACAGACTGTGATTAGGTACAGTATAGCTAACTGAATATATTTAAAGAAATAATACCTTAAACGTAATGAGTACCTAATTCGTGAAGAAATCCACTACAAGAGAATAAAATTGAAATTAAATAGAAGCTTACTGAACACCGAAGTCTTAGTAATTTTCAAAACCCCCAGGTTTTAAACTTTCCCAACAAGTAATTTTACCTTTAAAAATACAATCCGAAAAGAGCTCTACCGTCCTCAAAACAGTGGAAAGACGAGAAGAAATAATGAAATATCTTCATCCAACCCTTCTAATTAATAGCCATCAGTGTCTGCGCCAGTCGGAGGGTTGACAGTGCTTTCAAGTTTTTTAATATGCTTCCTCACCTCGGTAAAACACTGAGTATAATTGCTTTTTTCCGCCGCGAAACTTTGCTTCGTATAAATCATCGTACAATTAGACTTACGCAACACTCGAATTATGAAGAGTCTAAAGTTTGCGGGACCCAAGTGTCGGATTTTTTCGGTGAAAGTGTTTGAAATAACGAATAAAATAGTAATGAAATTAGTTCATAGGATTGTTCAGTTTTAATAGATGATTTTAGTAGATAGGCAATAGCCAAATTTACGATGAGGTTAAGCTTTGTTTGTAGAGCATGTAAGATATGTTTAAAGATTACAGAAAACCTAAATTTACATTGTTTTTGCTGCAAGTAAGATTTAACTTTTTTCAAATACACAAGCATAATAAATGAGATAAGACACACAATAGTGCGTTCCAAAAAAAGAAAAAAAAAAACAATTTATTTCCTTTCGCTTCAATTATTACGAAATTATTACCACTGTCTTGGAAAATAATCAAGACACTTTTGGAAGAGTAAAAATAAAATGGTATTAAGTATATAGATAGTATATGTAATGTCGCAATAACTGCTTGTATTGGATCAGTGAGAGATAAAAAACGTAAGACGCGGACAATCCTTTTGGGCTGAAAATTGAATAGTTGGATTACGCGACCTGCGGGGTAGACTTAGGGCTGTCGCGAGGGAAATCTTATACGGGTATAAAATATTTTTGTAATGACTAAACTGGTTGTTAGATATTTTTGTGTATTACAATATTAACTTGTTCTCTTTCCAAATATTAAACCTGCAGGATATAATATATTATACCATATTAAATTACCTGTATGTATTACCTTCTTTACTAAATGTTGCAACTTTGTAAAGGTTCGAAACTCACCTAGTTTTTTTCTCTCACTTAGTTTTTAAACAAGTATTCATACCTTATTCTTGGATAAAAACTATTAACAATGAAGTGTAAATATTTTTTCTAGATATTTATCTATTAGTTCATATCTAGAGAAAGATTGCTACACCTGTAAACCAAGACGATATTACTCTGCTAAAAGTAAAGATAACTCATAAGATTTAACACAGTAGACGACTTATAACAAAAATTCGCAGGCCAGCCCTAACGATGAGTACAGGTTCATATTGTGCGACGCTCGGGCTGATTACGCGGCGCATTGTGCGGCGGACATAGGACGCAATTAAGTATTAGACAGACTTTATAGCTGCGTTATCATAGCCGGGGATTTGTAGCGAAACACTCGCCTCGTGACCACTGCAGTTTCGGGTTATGTTAGATTGTTGTTGCTGCAAAAATAATTGATTGTTTATGCTACATATTTATTTGTTAGGCCCGTCCGGTGGTTTTGTTTTTGGAAAGAGAAGTTAAAGGAAAGCAAGGACAAAAAGTAGTTAAAATGAGTTGTTTTTTATGAGACTTTATAGCTGCGTTATCATAGCCGAGGATTTGTAGCGAAACACTCGCCTCGTGACCACTGCAGTTTCGGGTTATGCCGGACTGTTGGTGCTGCAAAAAAATTAGATTGTTTATGCAACATACTTATTTGTTAGGCACGTTCGGTGTTTTTGTTTTTGGAAAGAGGACAGCGTAATGATAGAAAGTAGTCAAAATGAGTTGTTTCTTATGAGACTTTATAGCTGCGTTATCATGGCTACAGATTGGTAGAAAAACACTAGCCTCGTGATCACTACAGTTTCGGGTTATGTTAGATCGTTGTTGCTGCAAAAATTGTCCGCTTGCTTTTTTACATTGAGTTGTTTACGTTTGGTATAGTTAATTACATTATTTTCTGCAAGTCTTTTTGGAACGATATGATTGTAAACATAAAGAAAAGAACGAGAGAGGATAAAGTATTGTTTCCAATAAGTCTTTATAGCTGCTTTATCATAGCCGGGGATTTGTAGCGAAACACTCGCTTCGTGACCACTGCAGTTTCGGGTTATGTTGTTGCTGTAAAAATGTTAACGTTATTGTTGTTTCATCGTAAAAGTTCAGAAGACACTAAATGTTTTCAGAACTTTTAGGTCTGCGTTAAGAGTGTAAAAGCGCGAATTGAAGAAATATTTTCGGAGTCTTTTAGAGCTTGTTGTTTTTTATTTCCAATTAGAAGAAGTTCTAACCAAACCCGTATAACCCGTGATAATTGTATAGTTCTATGGAGACAGTTTAATTTCTTATTTCGATTACGGTCACTGGTAGTTTGATAAAGAGAGTTTTTGTGTAATATATCACTTATTATTAGGTATCCCAACTCCTCACTGAATTCCCTGCATCCCACCGTCCAGACACTGTTCAAAACCCACCACGACCAAGACAACACAGCTCTCCACAACACTAGACAGCAACCGCTACAAGTTAACATGCGACATCTAAACACAAACTAGTTAACAAGTGCAATGCATTGCGCGCCACTTAAGTGGTAAATTCGAGGAAGCTGTGATCTGAACACGGTCGTTGGTACCGGTGAAGTGGTCTGCTAACGAACACGCGTGTCAAAGCGAAACACTTCATTAGTTGAGGCCTCGGCCCCCGTCGTCGCCCGCAGTCGAGCCGCGCCTGCCTCGACGCTCCTTGCGTCGCCGTAGGGTTACCATCAGTCTAAGCGCTTTAGATCCTCAATGTGTATTGTCAACAAATCTGACGTTCATATATTTTCCAATATACTGCTTGCTCGAACATTTGTAGTCCTATAGGTTAACTATGATTGTTAAAGATCTTACTTATTCAGGATTAGCATTTTGAAATCCGGAAGTTTAGAATATTCCATTGATATGAAGAGGTTGTTATTATTGCCTTTCATCAAATTGTAACCACGTTGAACCTTATTTTAATTAACAAATCACACCAATCAAAATATTTGTAATAGTAGGCACAATTCAATTAAATAATAGTGAGAAATTCTGTTGGACCGATCTGTTTTTACCAAATGTGTTATTGCAAATATAATGAATGTGAAACGCACCTCCAAAATATTTTAATTACACATTACGCGTTAATTTACACCGCACATATCAATTGGTGGGATAATTATAATATTTGCGTGTTTATTGGTTATCAACCTGAATTTATTAATTACAAAATGTTCAATACAATTGGAAATCATGTTAACTAAACACCATTCTGCTCATTGGTCACGTCCGAACTTTAAATACCGCATTTAAATTTAAGCTGAACATTTAGTTTGTGAATGAAAACATTAAATTAAAAATAAAAGCTTAAAAAATGCTTAAGACTATTGGAAGAAACAAACTTAAAAAAGCTCAGTGTCAATTCAAGTCCGGACGTTAGCAATTGGCCCGAGCTTTTTGTGTGCCGGGGGCGCTCGACGCTCCGTAGAAACGAGACGATGTCCGCAAAAAACGTTGACAGTTGGAGTCCCTACGTTGGCTTCTATTTAGTGGGCGTCTTACCGACTCCGCTGCGCTAATTAGACGCCGCCGACTCTCTTCTCATTAGTGGCGAAATTATGCAGTTTGCTGGAATTCGGGTTAAATGTGAGGTCGAGATGTCGACTGCCTACTAGAAAAATGTGAGATATTTCGCGCTGTCTGCGTTGATACTTGATGCAAATCACCGCCGCGTGGCGGGTGCCGCTGAACTGTGCAGACGTTTACAGCTTTGTGGAGGTTTTCTGTTAATGATTGTCGTTATTGCTATAGAGATATCTACAAATGGTAGCATATCTTAATAACTGGTATCGTGGTCGCAGGTGTAATAAGACGTTTGTTTGATTTCCATTATGGATCAGGATTATTAGTGGAATGTAGTGATTGCATATTTATTGGCTGTAGAGATTAGTCTGCTACTAATAAGAGGAAGATTCTTACAGGACAATAGCTGTCTTGGAAAATGTAAAATTCTAATTTGACTAATAAAAAGAGCCATATTTAGAACATAACTAATTAATTTTTGCATCTTATCTTAATATTTTAAACATAAGAAGACTTCTTCTTTTCACGTGTAATCCCATTGAAGCCCAAATTACTCACAAGTTATAATAACGCGTCTAATTAATTAGAAATTTAGAAGTCGTAAGAGTGTAGCTAATTAAAAATGTTGCCGAAAAAAGTGTGTTGTGGAAAAACGACTGATAAAATCTCCCCTCATTTGGGTAAACGGGCAAAAAACGGGCAAAAACAGGCATATTTGTAAGAGAAACGTCCTCCCGGGCAAATAGCGTTTATCTACAGCACATTGAATGGGGGAAGAATGAGACTAAGGCATTATTTTAATTAGGAAAAATGTGGCCCTCTCTCACCTAGGGATGTGTTGTATGGACGCTAAGTTGTGGATTGCTTTGATTAACGTAATGGCGTGTACATTGTATACATTGCACGCTAACTGTACGCTGTACATGGGTACTGCTAATATAAACTTTTTGTGGTAGATTTTGTTGTGCTCTTTTTAATCTTTTGTTCTCGGAAGCTTAGAATAAAAATGTACATCCGTTACTAAATAAAGCCGATAAAATGATTAAATGTTGGTATGTAGAGGTACATTCATACAGGCTATAACATTATAGCCTTTGTATACAATGATCTAAAATGCATTGTACCATTGATTCTTAGATACCTCGCTGAAATTACAAATCTATGTATCTATCTCTTGTATAGAATCAGATATTTACATTATAAGCGATTCATGCTCTTTTGCAAGTACAAGTTGGTAACAAAACACATCGCTACCGTAACCTGTCCATTAGGCAATAAATAAACACAACAATGTAGGAGAATTTAGCAACGTTAGCATTACTCCAGGCAGCACCCACGCGCCGACAAAGAGCGGTCGGCAACACCGCCAACAAAAAACGCACCATCACACTCCAATCATTTACGAAATATTGACAACAATAAACGGGGACTTTAAAAAATGCCAGTTATTAATATTTGTTTTCTTTGTCCCGGACCACGTGTCCCCACACCTGAACTCTGCGAATGACATCGCCAAAAAAATTGCAAAAAATATCCGACGCTAGGAAAAAGAGCAGAGGCGCAAACAGACAACAGCCAGTTTGAATGATTGCTTCCCTGGAAGAGCGGCAAGTCCATTTTTCACAAGTGCCATTCACCGCTTTCACGTTGCGTACTGTGTATTTTATATATTTTTTATTTATCGAGCCTCCCCCTCCCCGGCGCTCGCCCAAATTGATATTCGTCGAATGCGAATTTACGGCGTCCAATTCCTCACTGTTTTATTCATTTTAGTGATTTCGCGATGGTAAACACCCAGGTAGATGTGTTTAATTTCGAAATGAATGTTTATTGGCGAGTTTCCGTTTCGTTTTCAATGATGTAGTATACTGGTGCGCGTCGGCCGCGAACGTCCATGTTTGTACAATGGACGTTACATTTCGCATATGTATGTTTTTTTGTACTTTTTAATTATTTCCCCGAATTTCTGTGATGTACGACCAACGTTGTGATTGAGTCTGAGTTTTAAAGTCTCGTCAAGAACAATGTGCGACTGATTTATTGATACATCAAAAATGTGGTTTGCTTTATTTATCTCAATCATCAAATTGAAATAGTATTTTCTAATATTAAAATGACGTAATTCCGAATGTCCTATAGTGATAGTATTATATTTTCCAACTCAAAAAAAGTTATGGAGAGTGGTCAGTTCTTCGAGAGCAATCTTACGAAATTAACAATTTCTTAGATATAACTCAACAGCTTTCCACATTTAATGAAAATAATTATCAATTAACCAAATCGCCATAAAAGTCATTGAAAAATAATATTAAGCATGGTAAAGGGTTAAAGATGATTGCTCATAGCGGGCACGTAGTCATAAAGTACCCTCTGTATTGAAACAGTTCATAATCGATTTAGCGTCACCGCCGTATCCCAGTGATCCGCCCGATGTCTAATGACGTAAAAAGTATGTCCCCGCTATGTAATGCTGGCCGAGGCCAATGTGGGGAGTAGGGAATAAACAGAAGGGACATTGCTTTGAAGAGTTTTACCTACGTGAGTATGAGGTGGGTAGGTTTGAGTATAGTTTACTTTAGTTTACACTGAAAAATATGAGCTTTACGTATTTTACTATTTTAAATGAATTTTGAGAATAAAATAGTTTCTCAATTATAGTAGTTTAGTTTTATTTTAACTCCAAAATATTTTTTTAATGTATCTGATCGAGAGGTGTATGCTCGCTTACTCAACACTACTCAGCAGTCAGTAAAAATACTATAAAAATAGTCAAGTACATTTTAAAATGAATCTTGTTATTTTAAGTAGACGAAACTTAGGTAGAAACTCCTACAGTTATCTATTATCTGTTCTTTGTCCCTCGGCCACAGACAAGCCAGGGGTCGCGAAAGCACGTCGTCATCGCATGGCAATTTGAATGCGGTCGCTTAGCCGGTTGACGGGCGGCTATGACTGATGAGCACGGGTGAAGATCCGATCGTGTCTGTCACCGCCCTTGTATTTTGCATGTCGCATTCATGTGGACACGGGTTAGCAGGTGCTTATTGAATTATATCTTGATAGTGTTGAGGGACTAAATAGAATTGTACTCGTAACTTTTAAACTGTTCTGCAAGTTTATTTTGTAACTAAGGCAGTTTGCGATCACAGTCAGTGTAACCTGCGTCCGCCGAAACGTCAAGCATTAGGTCAAATGTGTATACGCGTTTCTGAATTCAATTATGATTTAAAATAGAATTTTATAATAATTTATTGCAAGTAGATAATTTGAATTATCATATTCGTTTTGGTGTTACTTAATCAGTCTGCTTTTGCCGTGTGTCAAAGGTTTAAAATAATTGTGTTTGTATTAGAGAAATATCGTGCCAAATACGTGGTGGGCAGCTAAGAATAATTTTCGATATGACTCTACAAGTGCATAAATAACAAGTTTCAAATACAAAAGTAATGCAGTTACTGTAAAAGTAAGCTGTATAATTATTATTATTACTGCTAAAATATCATAATGATATATGACTTAAACAGTTATAGAACTAACAAGCTTTTGCTTATCAATTATTTAACCATTAATGCAGCCTCAGGGCAAGTACGCATTAAGGCTGGTCTACACTGTTCGCATGTTGGCGGGCAATCAATGACGTCACATAAATATCGGGTGCGACGCTTTGTGATGCTAACCGCGTCCGTGTATGCTAATGTGCTTCCGCCCTAAGCGCGTCTTGGGCGGCCGGCACGTACCGGACTTTTCTATTGTTCTTGTTCGCGATTTGATTCATATTATTAGGAGTATTGTAATCTGAAAATCAATTTTCTAGGTGAAATCGGTGCTAGAACTTACCTGCGCTCAGTATAAATTGTTAACACACTGGTTAGTTTTGGATTTGTCCGTGAATTATACAGTTCATGATAATATGAACAAATGTCTTTGTTTTGTTATTTTTCTGAGTAAATGCTTATCACTATTATTTTTAAGACAATGTCACTATTAATACGTAAGATGGTTTAATTGTTTAGTAAAAGGCAAAAAGTAAAGATTGCGGTAGTTTATCAAATCAATAACCATCACTGCCCACAGTGACCACTCAAAAACTATCAATTTGAACGTCAATTTTGCCCCCATTTCCATGCAAACCTCAAGGTGCAAGCAGATTGGGTCCAACCAAAATACGTAGAGTAGTGAGTAAATCACGGAGCGTGCCGTTGAATCGGCAATGAGTCGTGTCGTCGACAATCGGCCAGTCGGTTTGCGGCAACGGCAATTCGCATTCATTCACGGACCATTGCCGCCGTCGGCTGTTGCTCCGCCGACGCCTGTTTAATGTATTCGCTACGTTATTTCAATTTAGAACAAACCAATGGACATTTCGATTCTGCCCTAGAAATACGACAGCAAGTATTTAACACGAGTAAAAAGAAACTGTAGGTGCCATGTGCATCGAGATATAAAACCCTTAAACTGAAACGCTATCGTAATTGTAGGTATCAAGCACATAAAATCTGTTAACGCAGCAATTCTCAGCCATTACTTTAGCGTTATTATCTAACTAAATATTAACGTGCAAAATTTTGCCAAGGAAATAAATTAAAAACGCAACAACAAGCTTGTAACGAGCGCTGAACAAAGCCTTCTAATAAATCAAGTCGGGCAGGTGAGGCGAGTGGTGTTTGTGCATTAAGAAAGCCCGGTTTCCCGGCGGCCTTTCTTGGCCCTTTCTTCGTTTTAAAAAGCAGTCGACGCCCAATATTTTCGCGTAGTCATCGACAACACATAAATATTGGAAATGGGGCGCCCCTTTCTTGTCTCGCTAGAATAATTAATGCCGTAGCTTCTTATGTCGCGACTGTTTTGTTGCCAAAAATTATCGCTACCGTTCAACGTTGCGAAATTGGCTCGCGAATGGGTTGCTGGAATTTGTTTATAATAAATAATAAAACACGATCAAGATATAAATTGTTTTTAATAGTTTAATGAACAATAATGTTTTAGAGAATGTCAATTCCTATTGGTTTTGCGCCTTTAAATAAGTGGACTCGACAGATGTATGCATGTAGATGTTAATATTAGAACTTGTACTTTTCAATCTTTTCCGAAAGGATCAAAGCGAGCAATATGATATCATATTGTATGTTGAAGCAATAATGCTTATTAAAACCGAAGGTTAGAACCCAAAGAGCTAAAAGTAGAATATATTAGAGTATTCTGAAACTTGACACAGTTATTTGACACAAAAAGGCCGGCGTTATGACAACTTTGGACACAAACTTGTACGAAACAGCGTGTGGGTTGGACATGAAACTAACATTAAAATAGTTGGCAGATAGTGTACGTAGTTTGTCTGATAAAACTGCCCGAGGGATTCTCTGTTATATGTAAACGAGTGATCGTGTCATACTTTTGTTTTAGTGTTTAGGAATGTTTGAAAACTAGATAGATATTAACAGCCGGTTTAATCCCAAGTATTGGTCATCGTAACAATTGGTATTTCGAAAAGGTTTTGTTCTCCGTTCTGTGTGGATGTAGGCTTTAAATTAAGTCAAATGTTAGTGAAAATCTGACGCATCCTGTGCTTGCTTACTCCACCCGGGTCTAAATGACAATCAACCGATTTTGTACAATATTGTGTCTAGATGTGAAAACGTAACATACATACAGCCAGATAGAGTTAGTATTTATAGTAAGGTGTGTTTATTGTCACAAGCTATGATTTTATTATGGCTTTGAATAACTATGCAATCTGAACGACTAATAAATGTATGTTTTCTAACAAAGGATAGTATTCCACTTACCTCCGGTCAACAATCTGAATAATATAAAACTTTTTCTGAAAGTTATAACTGCGGATGTCGGATAGCCTGCGCCGGACAAACGTTTAGCATTAGCTTAATGATGTAGCAGTTTGTCGTAGTTACAATCAACTAACAGTACTACACGATACTGTAGTGTGCTTGTTAACTTAAGTGCAACTTTATGTAATAGAAAGTTGATTGGTTGAACACAAATGTATAATATACCCAGGTTTACGGCGACTTTTAATTTCAATTGTTGAATACGACGAAAATAGATATCATACTTGATGTTTCCATTATATCATTCACACAATACAAATGACGAATCAAACGGAGTGGAACAACGGGAAAGCGAAAAACAAGAGGCCGAAAATTTCCTCTTGTTCAAGGCAGAAAAAAAATTAGCTTATCTCACACACGCAATTTGCGTCGGCAATTTTCGGCGCTTCCTCTCATTACCCCGCCGTGATATATTTGCGTGTTTATTACTGCAATTACTTAGAGTAAATCTCACGTCCTTCCTCCCCCCTCGCGGCCCCTCTTCCCCGGGAGGGTCGCGCCCTCCGCCGCCATTTTACCCTCCTTCCGGCCGGCCCTGCCCTTAAGTCTTATGTACCTCGTAAGTTTCTTCGCGGACTTGGTAACCGGATTCAAATTCGGGGCGAATTTAGTAGCAATTAATTATAGAGCGAGGAAGTGTTCTCAGTAATACTCGACCCGTGATTTTGTAATTAATATTATTGTGAATAATTTTATGATTTACTACTAATAGGGTGGCCGTTTGTTACCGCTTGTTGTATTGTCTTCACACTCTGCTAATTATGTGGTGTATGGAAACTGTAACACCGTGTATTAGCAACTCGTTACACTGATAGCACCTCGTACAGTATGAATAATGAAGTGCTTAGCGAAAAGAATACCTAAGATAACAACCAGTATGTGTGAAACATTAACGTCAAGTATTATTTTCATATTTTATGGGAGTCATAAAATTACATCTTAGGTTTTTCTAATGATTAGATTCTTGTTTTGATATCTTCTGAGATGATAAATGTTACCCTGAATAACCTTTGAACCAAGTCTAAAGTTGTTGTATCATTAAACGTAGTACTACCTAGATTCAGAATGTATACGTATTATGAAATGTCAGTGGAATTTGCACAATGTTTAAGTTTTAGACGAAAACTACTTTATGGGTCACAGAAAGCTGCAGTCTTGATTCACTGCTGTTGAAATACATTTGTGAATGAAAAATATATCTAAAAACAGCAGTATCGCGTCACATTTTTAACAATGAACATTCAGCGAACATTGCGAGTAGCAGTGCAATATTAAATTGGCACATAGCGCTATATACGCCAGTACCCAGTACCCTCGGCAGTCGACGACTTGCTGTAATTAATTAACGAGCTTAGTTTAAAAGCAGGGCCGTAAGACTTGGCTCGGGTGGGGCTCGCCTCCACGGGGGTATTCTTGCCAAGAAAGGGGGGGGGGGGTGAAGAAATTCGGGGGAAAGTTTATCATATTTAGGCGCAAAATGGCGAATCCAGCGCTCGGATGCCGTCGAGAGATTAATATCTGGCTTTAAGTCTCCGCGATGAATTTTGTTTTGAATAATGCCGATGTAACTTGCTTGTTTTAATGGTGTGTATGTTGCTCGAGTTAGGAGTTTAGTTAGTTCGGTCAAATAGTGTGCCATTGTGAGAAATTATGTATGCTTTATTGCTTCAACTAATACTTTGATCGACTGGCAGTCGATAATTACTACAGTCCCAATCCTTTACTCGCTGCTCAAACAATACAATCCCTAAGCTCTCAAAAGTAGAATAAATGGATATCTGTTGGATAGGCATATAACATCCTCGTCTCCAGCATCGCTTCCCATTTGGTAGAAGGAGTCAATTGCCTAATCCAATACGAAATTAAAAAAAACACACAAATAAATATTATATAGTAAAGTTCAAAAGGATTATGCTTATCCTGAGTACAGAAAGTACAAAAAACAATAATCAACGTCATAATAATACCTTTAAAAAATTCGCTAACTATGTATAGAAATAGCCCCTACATATCTTGTAACGATAAAGTTCGCGAGCACACGCAAACGTTTACATGATCGCTACATGTGTCGCGTGGCGCCTCGAGCCGAATCGCGAACTTAAGAAGGGTACGCGATGTTACGATGAAGAATGTATGTTACTAGCACGAACTCTACCTACTCTATGTACAGTGGCATGTAGAGCACGCTTACATGATCGGTACATGTGTCAAAACGCATGTAAGAAGGGTAGGTAGACTTGTTGTCGAAGAATGCATCTTACTAGCGTGAATTCTACATACTCTACCTACTAGACATGTGCTCTACGTAGAGAGTTTGTGGAGTTAATATTTACGTTTAGTATACACGTGTTGTTATGTGTAGTTTATAGTTTATTCGCGAACTTACACTTATTAAGACTAGTGAGTATCAGTGTCTTGTATAAAGCTGCATTATTGGCATTAAGAACTTTATACTCTACGCAGAGTGGCTGGTGAAACCTTACAACTTTGTTATATTACCATAAGAGTCTTATTTTGCTACGTTTAGAAAAGTTAATAAAGAGTGTGAAATAATTTGAGTTATCGAGCGACTCGCACCAGAACATGAATTGTATATGGTTTAGCCTTCTGAGTTGCAGTTTATAGTTGGCAGTTAGCTGACCTAGTTTCGGTAAAATATGAGAGGAATTCTTTTATTATCTAAATGGGTAAAAACCAACCGTCATTTTAAATAAATGTTGGCTGTATTTTACATTGCAAAACAAATGTTTAAAATAAAACATAGAAGTCAAGTAAACATAATAAAAATAACAAAACGAGAACACAGTGATTTTGTCACGAGTCTACGCCGTAGCGCTACGAGGTTCTACGTCGTCGTAGCAACGCCAGCGGGCGTCTACGCTTAAAATATGAAATATCTAGAGAAATTACAAGGCAGCTGCCCCCGGGCACGAAACCGCGCCTATTCCGTGTTATTTTATTTTGCGCTCTCTTGAACGTAAATCGCGTTAGTATTTTTTTTTATTTTCAAAACGGTTTATGAGTTGTTCGGTTTTGTTTTATTTGAGTTCCCGGTGGTTGAATGTGTTGGAATTTTATTTATTAATCATATGTACATACACGGGTTAGCCGAGAATTAATTACGTGCGGTTGAATTACTAGGGTGAAGTTTATTTTTTTACACGGGAAAATGGAACTTTTCTTTTATTTTCATTAAATTCAAATTGTCGAGCTAAACATTTTTGTTTGTAAGTCAGTTGAATGCAAATTCTAAGATAAAAGCGATGAGGGTTTTATAATATCAATCTACAGTAATGATACAAAAACGGAATACGTATAAATAAAGTGTAGGTATCTATATGAGCGCCTCGTTACGTACATGATAGCTAAATGCGTCATCAAATATACATATTTACGTGAATACTACTTATGCCTAATTTGCGTTACCGTGCGGACAAGAGGGCGTTGACCCGATCTGCCGATATTTGTTAACCTTGAAGTCCCTTTCAATTGTTGTGTTGCCTCACACAAAGTTGTAGTTCAAAAGGATTCAGTACCTCCACACTTATTATGTATTATCCGCTTATAGAATCACGCATGAAGCCCCACGCGTGTCTTGAGATTGAACAACAAATTTCTCAAAACTTTCTCAAAATTATTCATGAGAAACACGTCTTTGCTTTTTCGCTCATCTAAGTCGGAATTATGATTTGAATATTCATAATCAGCTGTGGAGCTGGGACTTAATGACACGTCACACAAGTTTTAATGAAACGGCCTTTCGTCTGCGAAGTTCGTTCGAAGGAAATTATGACTTATTTTGGAAATGGATTTCATGTCAGCGCTGTTTGTTGAAGGGTTAAGCTTCTTACTTTATTGAACGTGTTTAAAATGTTTGTTACATTGAATTTGTTACTTCGTGTCTTTATGTACTTATTTTGAGAAGTAAATATGTACTTCGTTTATAATGGTGTATTGCGGAAAATCCGTTCATGTTAGATATTGTGTGTACAGTTAAATAACAATGTTTACTAACTAATTCTTAAAATCGGCAATCTTATTCCTAACATACTCGTATCATATTTAAACTTGTACAAACTAGAAGTTCTTGGAATGCGATACAGGAAAATGCAAAGACTTTGAGATTGGTATGTGTAAGATTTTTAATATCCCAAGATATCGCGCGTTACTTCCGTTGCGTGTCGGACGCGCGACGTTCGGGCCCCGGACGGGCGCCGGACGGGAGCCGGACGGGGACCGGACGCGAGCGCAGGAAACCTATTACGCCCAAATGAATTCCCAGCCGTTTCCGGGCCACGACAAATCCGCCCGCCGCGCCCGCTCGCCCACACCTAAGGGCCTTGCTTTCTACCAGGGCTGTAAGACTCTAATATTTTTCACAAAAGATTACTGACAAATGCCCATCCTTAATTGAGCTCAATCTCTGGTAGTAGCAAACTTTACATCAGCAAAGTACCTATACTTAATACTTTACAAAGTATTAATAAAGTAGATGGCTAAATAAATAAAAAAAAATAGTAATAATATCAATTATATGTGTGTTCCCGCTGCTACAAAATATGTATCTAATGCTATGGTTATTTAGTCCGACTAATTAAAGAATGAAATTACTTATACCTTGTTTTTATGACCTCTATTTACATAGAAGCTTCGTCCAGTAAGCGACGAAATGCGAAAACGCGGTAGTATTGTTTTTCTATATTATATTCTTCATAGCACGTGACAACCCTGAAGGGATCGCCTTCGGACTTGACGAAGCGGAATTTTAATGAAATTTCTAGAAATCATCTTTTGTCATCCACATAGTGTTGTGCGTTAGGCCGACATCAAAATATTATTAACTAAAGGCGGGTTTATAACACGTACTTATTAATACGATAAAACTACAACTTTTCCTTAATTAAGATGGTATATACTAAATCAGTTCATCTATAAAATGGAGTGTATCAAAAGAAGCGAAACAATTGATAACATCGCCAAACTCCGAAAATAAGGCCAAGTTCACATAGGGTATCGAGATTCATTGCCGGACCTAACATTCACAAATCAAAATCATATATGAACATGATTTATCCACCTCTGTTGCTAAAATATGTCCCACGGAGGCACCCAATAAAGAACCTTTCAACAATTCATTTGGTTTTTAATTGATTTACTGTTAACGTTTACGTTGAGCGGGACGCGGTTGCCATGACAACGGAGGGGAGGCTCAGACAACATGATATTGATATTATAAATAGGTGCGTCATATTTCCCGAACCGTAGGTATCTGAGGGGATTGTTTATGTTTTAAAGATGTGCCTGTGTATGATAGGCATTTTTTGTTTTCTTTTACCATAATATATATTAAGTATTGTATGTATATTCTACGTTATTGTTAAGGTTTGGAAATGATTTCTTAAGTCATTTCTGATTAGCTGACTTTAGCTTGCGAACCGTAATTGAATATTATGCCACACAATTGATAATAGCGTAACGTTAATACTCAATAAGGAAAAAATATGAAAGCTAATATATAACAACATAAAACGTTCAATAACATTCACGTCCATCAACAGAAAGCAATTTAAGAAATGCAAAATCCATTTATTGATATTATACATTAAAATATCGAAATGCCAATAAAACAGGAGTTAATAGGAAAACTTCAGATGCAAGAAAGCCATTGAAGGATCGACAGGTGACATAGAAATAAATAGCTAATACTTATAATCCTGTGAGAACGACAGTTTGTAATTTGTTTTCTATCGGCGAGCGAAAATATCAAATGAGTGGATACGGCGGGCGCGATTGGTTCGAACCTTTTCATGCGGGCAAATTGGTTTTCTTTTTTGACCGACGCTGGCTCGCCTGACGAGGTGGCGAATTTTGTTGGGTTCCGCGGCCAACCGGAGTTTAAGTGCTTGCGGAAAACCTGCGTTTAGTTCCTGGAATTTCTGTGCATTGAAGCGTAAGTTTGGGATTAGTGAAGAGGTGTTTTTACAACATGGTTTATAAACTGAAATGGATTAAAAATACAGTGAAGTATTCAATATAAAAAATGCTATGAAGATTGTGAAATATGATTTATTAGAGACTATTGAATCCGATGTTAGAAGATTGCTGTCGTTTAAATATTATGACAATATAGACTAGAGCAATTGACGTAATTTTTTGTACTGCGTTTGGATGTGGTAAGAAATTTGGTTCGCCGGTAATAGACAAAGGGTTAATTAATTTTAAAGTTGTTAGATTGTTTCCCTATGCGATATTATATAAATATGTCAAAGTGTATGTGAAAAGCATTTTCTTAAATGAAAAAAATGTCGTGATTTTTCGATATTAGAAGCACGCGGAACCCGTGCACCTTCGTTGAGTCACACTTTTTCATTTCATATTTCCTTTTCACGCCGCTCCATCGTTTTATGGGTCATGCGACTATGTGCGACTATTTTTAATGGACCCGTGTACAGTTTTCATTTTTCCCAGTGATAAATTGACTCCATGTTCGCGATGGATGGTCATCTTTTCGTAGTTGAAGCGCTCATATTTTCATTCTTGTTCGTTCGTGTTTTAAATTTTTCGTTTCGTGTTTTCAAAGTGTTCTGCTTTTGATTTTTGTTTTTAATTGAACTGTTGTTGATTTAAGTGCCTAATAGCCGTCTAGAGTCTTTTAATTTACTTTTATGCTTCTAAGTACATTTAAAAAACATCTGTTTAGTTCTCATTTATATGAGTTCGGCCTTGTTTGGTTAACACCGCAATCTAAAACTAAGTTGGGTTTTATAGTACTTTCCATTAAGACAGAAAAAAACATTCACTTTAATAATGTTACGAATTGCTTTATTTCCTTTAATCAAACTGTTTAAAATACTTAACTTATATCAATACGGAACACTTTTACAGAATTCGTCTTACATGTAACAACATATCTCCACCACGTAGTGCACCGGTAGATCCGATGCAATCCGTATGCGCGGGCGCTTCCTTCCGATTTATTAGTTTAGCGAAGTGATTGGACGGCCGAGCCACTCGCACACGGCGCGTGACCGAAATACTGAGGGACTTAATGCTGAGGATACGTTTGCTATCTTGAGCTAGAACATGTAGGTGTTGTTATATAAGGTTCTGTGTACGTGGCTTTAGAAATGATTTGTTTGTGGAGGTAGGACATAGTAGGAATAATTACAATAAATAGCTATAATAATGAGAAAGTGATTTTGAGAATTATTGATTAAACATTGCTTAAGTTTATATGTTTGGTTTCAATGCATATGTATATTATGTTACTACATAAAGTAATCGCTCTAACAATAACATCATTCAAACATCTTTTTCAAACTTAAACCAAACTACACCTCAATAACATCTTAGAGATAATCACAAAATCCAACAAATCCAAGTCGATACCAATCGCGAGACACTTCAGTCCTGCAAATTGATAAGATCTACACCCTCTTGGTATAAAGTCCCCGCTGCTTTATGCCTCCATTAGGCTGGTCGCATCCGGCTTCGCGATTTGTACCTCGTTTGTACGACTGTCTTCAGCCAGCCTACGGTACAAACTCTACCCTGTTATGGCAAATTTATGTCAGGTATTAAATTACGGTAGTTCTCTGGGCTAAGTTTGTAAGCACCGCCCCCGAATGTGAAGTTTCGAGACGTTCTTTGCTCGGATTAAATATTTATTGGAGTGACTTGACACTGTAGCTGTTCGACGCTTGTTTGAGTTTGGATCTGGATAATCTTTATTCGTAACTGTTAAAGTAAGTGCGAGACTAGTTCATAGCGCGAAGTTTTGTTAGTATTCGTAGAATTTGTTTTATATTTCATTCAAAGGCCAGTTAACCTTACTGTTTGATTTTTAAATCAAAGTTTTATTTATGATATTCAATTTTATAATAAGAAAAAGAAGTATTTACACAAATAAACTTACATTCTGCAACAAAATGTCGACGACTCAAGTGACACTTTGATGGAATCAAACAAAGATGCAACATTTTTATTATCTTTTTACTTCTTAAGAAAGTCTCTCTAAAACACAAGATCTCGTTGAAAACGCGAAAGCAAAAAATACAATCGCGTACAGTTCTACGTCGCGTCGTCTCAGACAAGGGATGTTTCGCTCCAATGGACAGGGGGTTATTAGCTAAATAAATTTGCTCACCCAATATGCTCGGTAACTAGATTTAATGGCAATGGAATAGATTCACTCATTCATTCAATTATGAGGAATTTTTAGTGCCCCACGGAGCGGGATAACTTTGTTTTAGGGGAGCGGTAAAGAGGGATAGTTTTCTCACGTAAATTGTGTGCTCATTGATTTATTTACATTTGTACTTTTGTAGTGTTACGTAAGTTTGGTTTACTTTTTAATAAGAGATGATGAGATGTGAATCTTTAAGAATTTGTTTCTACAAAGTTTCTAACATGATAAGTTAACAAACTTAGTAGTTTTGAAATAGTTACGCATTATAATTACAATTATTTTTTATAAGTACAAGACACATATTTCTCTTCTAGACTGTCTGTCGTCTATATACAAATCGAGGCCATACGAAATTAAACATGACACACATATTCTGTAATTTACTCAAGCTTATCACAAACTACGGTAATCCAACCACACGTAACAAGACAAGCCCAATAGCTTACCACGACGCGTCCTAAATTTGACATGGATTTATATGACGTCACCGGCCACCGCCATTAGTGCTACTAATGCTGCCATTACCGGGCGGGAGGCCTCCCACATCTGCCGCTTGTTTTAGGTAATTTATGGGCCACGTCGACAAGGCCCAGCCACCCCGGGAAAGGTGAGCGCCCCTGGAATTACCGATGCTGGATGGACGATTTAAGACGAATAGTGTTTTAAGATAATACTATTATTTACTTGAAATCAATACAATGTGTGCTTGAAATCAATAGCATCTGGGGTGAAATTACGAAGTCAAAAACTGTTATTTGGTTTTTTAACAATATGAACAGCGTGTATAAAACTTGATAAGACAAATATATTATAGGGAAATGCAGTTTTACCATCTCAGTTTGCGTGCAAATGTATTCTATATTGTTATTGTTGAAGTGACAGGAGTAAGTAAAAAAGCTTTAAAAATTAAATGAATTAAGGTGATTAATAAGTAAAGCTATTTTTTTAAATTAAAGAGTATTTTCCGCCTATCAGCCTTTACTTACACTACCACTTCTAGTGAGACTATGTACCGTTGGCAAGATTTCACACTTCCGCACATAGGTATGTGTTGCGTGTTGCCAGTGAAATATGGAGCGGCGGCGCTACGTGTGAACCTTTTGATATATCTGCATGCTTCTACGACACCCCTGATACCTCTGTTTTCAATGAGAAACTCGGATTTGTGAACCATGTTGATCCGTTTCTGAAACCGGTATACCTCTGTGCACCTATTTCTTTAGGTTAGTGATAAATTGTTGCTAAGGCTTCGGTCATACTATGTTTTCGGAGCTTTGATATGAGAGAGTTATGTATTGGTTTAATCAAGAAAGTAAACTTATATATTGTTTTCAATATTTGTTTTAAACGTCTGTAATCAACGACGCTTAACAAGGCACAAAGGTTATTCCATATCCAGTTATTAAAGGCCATTCTTACTCCGAATTATTAATATTAAAAGTATATTTATATAGTGCTTTATTTGTAGCAATACTACCATTCCTCTTCAGTCTTCCATAGAACTAGAATGTTAACTATGCGAAGTGTCAGAATTACCGCAAAACGAATGCCCTACACATTGTTGAGCAACCTCTTTAACAACCATTACAGCGAGCAATCCAGGCGCGTACTTGGGCATTTTATTTTTCAATTACAATTGTTAACGGCATAATCAGGAGATATCTCGCACAATCGCAGTGGGCACGGCTAATCCAGATTTATAGGAACAGGGCCGGATTAAGGTGGCGTGAATTACACATTTATAGGCCATAAAGAGTGATCCGGTGGCGTGCAGTACCTGTCGCGGTTAGATATAGTTATGATGTGCACTCGAGCCTGCGCACCTACAGGTTGTTGTTGATTTTGATGTTCACTTTTATCATATTTTTTTGGTAAATACTGTTACAATAAAAACACGAAAATAGAACATTTCCAATCGTTCGACTGAAATTTGAAATGTATAAAGGCTTTTCAGGGAAACAGAAGATTTCATAAAACCAAGAGTTCTATTATTATAAAAACTTTTCACAAGCTTTGTAGTCAAGAAGTCTTTATGTCGTTTCTCAGAATCTTCTTAACGTTTTATTTTTGTATGGTTATTTCTAGTGAACCGAACTGATTGTTTAACAAACAAAGTTTCGAAATGAACGTTCTGAAACTTTTACTCGTTGAGCAATAACTAAAGGGCTACAGAGGTATATAATAACATTTGTTTCGACACCTTCGAAAAATGTAATTGTGTTCGGAATAATATATTGTTCTAATTTTAACCATTTCTTTTTAAGGTAAACATTATATTTGTGCGATATAAATAAGAAAAACGATTTTCCAGGTACAATTAAGTTTGCTTTTGTTTTGGTTTAAAGAAAGATTTTGGAGGTTGTTTGACGCACCCTATAGTAAATGGCGACGGTAGTTAGCGGTGGCGTGCGCGCGTCTTGTTGCGCACGAGTTATGTCCGCGCCCACGCGGCGCGGCGCGGCGGAGCGGGCGCTCGGCGCGTGCGCAACCTCGCCGGGCTCCTCGCTGCGAGAACTCCGCTCCCGTGGGTGCGTGCCTGAATACTCCATTCAATACATTTTACGTGTAAAGTGCCCATTAATTAAGTGTCAAACGATTAGAATCCCTGCGTAGAGCTGGTTGCAGCTAGTAATGCGATACTACTACACAGATTATTGCCAATACGTACATTTTAATTTGTCTTATTTACGCATTTATATCATAATAGTATTTATGAGAGGAAGTGCTTATTTAAAACTGATTACATTTAACAAAAAAAGTATTTTACCTATCATGATCTAAATTAATAGTTCTTGCGGTTCCCTATAAAATAAGGTTTAGAATCAACTTAATAAAATATTTTCAAAGACATTAATTTCTTTTGGGAAGACACAAATATGTAAGATGGAAATGCACTAAGTGACAACAATAAATAAAAGTCAGACCAGTAAATCATCCAACAATTGCGGATTTTTTAATAACAGTTTACCCTAAACTATAAATAACGCGGTTGGCAATCTGGGTTGCAAATAAACCGCGTTTTAAGTGGGGCTAAAACGCACTCGGATGTTCAAATGTCGCCGCCATTTTGGTTCGTAGGTACTCTTGTAGGGATTTGTGGAATACTCGAGGGGTAGCGTTAAAACAAAATGTAAATAGCTAAACGTAATCGTCAAATAATTAGAACTTGATTGCATCGTTTATTATGCGTTCGTAGAGATATTAAGGACGAAAAGCAAATTTTACTATTCGACTAAATTTAGATTACATATCTAATTCTAATTTATGTCATGTTAACGACTGCTTATGACGAAAATTAATTTAACGTACTGCAATACAAGATTTGTTAAGCGATTAAAATATCTAAGGCTTTGTGTGATGTTTCAAAGTAGGTTTTATTTCCATATCTCCGTGCAACATCCGTGGGAGGGTGGCCAAGTATCAAGATTCCCCGAGCATTGAGGAAAAATAAAGAAGCAAAAATGACAAGACGTTATTTGCATCCCGCTAATGGCCGCTGCTGTCGTAATGCGGGGGTAGATGAACAAATATTGCTTTATCCAGACGAGGCACAATTTATTCCAAACTCGCTTTATTCGCCATTCCAACGCCAGAAGTCGGGAGGGAAGTCGAAAAATGGTGGCATTTGGATTTTTAAGTGATTCGCAAATCATTCCGCTTAATCAAATGACCTTATTTGTTTGCGGCTTTTCCTTGTTTTTCTTCCTCTGTAATTTACCTGGGCATTAGCTATTTTGATTTATAGCTCTAGAGTCTGAGTGTAAAACATATAAAGACATTTTGCAAGCGACTGTAACAAAATGTCGTAAGAAACACTTTGGGCTCTTATCGGCGAGGGGGAGAGAGGTCACGAAAATGGCCTTATCTAAATAGCGTGACCGCGCGATACCCGCTCCTCACCTGCTGACTTTATGCCTTTCCCGGGGAAGTCTGGCGCCGCATACAAACGAGTTCAACCCTCGCCTTGGACCATCCAAATGTCGTAAACTTTTGACGTGTAAACACGTAACAGTTTGGCATGAAAAAATCGTTGCACTCTACTTTGGAATACGAAAAATGCAAATTAAAATAACTCTCAAATCCCAACTCAACCGTGTCGGAGCTTAATCCGCGAAGTGACAACGGCATTCTGACGAGGCGCCGGAGCTGGGAATTATTAAAACGAACGCCAACTTTTTCACTAAGCCCGTCGCAAAGCCGTTTCAATTGCGCTGCGCTGAAGATAATTCCAACTGACGTCATCTTTTTTTCAAATTCTCGACTCGGCTACGTTCTCTGTGCAGCAATTATAACATTTCCACCGACTGGGAAAACAGAAACACGTGGGAGAGAGCGCGTCGAATCGCACCGTTCGTAATTTAAATTTAGATGGAAATTTAATGATGCATTCACAAAGGGCGCTCGTAAAGTCGGTTGCGAGATATTTTTTACGAGGATCTCGCGAACTATTGCGCGCTTAACGACTCCGAAGCAAGATCGCCCTCCGCTTTAATGAGCGCCCGATAAACGTGTTAACTGCCGCGACCTTATTTTTATGCCGATGTAAATTTGCTGAAAAACGTATTCATTATACCGATTGTGGGCTAACGGCAACATTACGTCGCATTAAATTTGCAACGGGGAGTCGTCCTAGAAACTGGTCTAGGCACGTGAAATAATAGTTGGAGCGAACGTCGGAGGCAGGCTAAGGTAGACCTGGCTATGTTTAATATATGAGGGCAGGCGACGCAGCGTTGGTAAACACGGCCCAACCTTCGCTCATGTTGCCCACTGTTTGCTCACCGTTCTAGTCTCAAGAGAAAATATGTTTGCTTTGCATACCTAACCATAGCTTGCTCAGAGGCAGAGCGCGCCTGTTTTCCTTGACATGTTTTCTCCGAGGCTCTACAAATAGCTGGCTAAAAAGTTTCTAGAATATGCGCAACATGTAATGCCTGGCTTATATTTTTACAATGCTGAAACGCGCTGCTAGGTATTACGACTATGTATATTTTACTTGCTTTTATTTCGTTTTTCAGTGTTCTGTTGGTAAGTCATTTTCAATGGAGACTTAAAGCTAAATAAAATAATCTTATGTTGTGCTTTACGTTAAGTAAGAAGGTCACTTCACTCGGTACTAACATGTCAAAATAATAGCGGTGTCCAATAAAGGCCAACAAGAATTTTGCAAACTAAATCTATTTTCATAACTCACATGACTGAAGAATCTAACAAAAGCTTCTTCCTTCTTTACATCATTAGTTTGTAGAGTGTACGAGTTCTTAAAAACCGCGATCGATGAGAGGAATCATAACCGATGTTTGTTGAAGTGCTGAGCTGCAGGCTACTCTCTCAGCTCCACTTAACAAACGTATAAATAATATTCAAGGCGAGGGAACATATTCGAGGGTTCGCGTAGAGGGTAGTTTGACGGCGTAACGAATCGAAAAACCAAATCATCGAGTAGCACCCCTACAGTACACCGCTACATGATAGTTTACAATTGAATGTATAGAGTCGATACCACTTGGATTTATTTTCATTTCAAGTTGTGTTTCAATTCTGTGAAAATACGAGGAGAGAAATTGGGCCTGTTACTGACATAGCTTCTGTTCCAAATATGTGGTAAGTAACGAAGATTCTCCGGAAACGTATTAAACGTTGGAACTAGGTTATACGTAACAGAAGTCACCGATATCGTTCGAGGAATTATCTGAACTGGCAGTGACCACCAATGATTTTATAGTGAAGTTTTCAATCTAAGAGACATTAACAAATCATTGCATATCAACTAACTTATGATACGTTATTGTGGTCAAGAAAATCAGCGACAAATAATACAGTCTCGTAGTTTTAACGACTCCATGTATTTTATTAGTATTAAATCCTTAGGGCTGCCCCTTAGCGGTCTGTCGAGAGTGCTCGACGAAGTTTTTTATATATTTTAATTTTAATTTCATATTCGGTGCTAATGGCGGGGCCACAGAGCACAGCCCTGCGTGCCGAATCGCTAGAATGTATTCATGACGTAATAAAACTTAATGTAGCGAGTGAACTAATATTGTCTTATTCAATATTTAATTTTTGAATATAAATTTGACCAATTTTTGCGATTCATAAATTTTATTTGTTTATGATATTAAGAAGGGAACGAGATTTATATATTATTTTATTTGGTAGATATTTTAATAATGGATTTTGAAATTAATAATAAATGAATGTGTTAGTGCCGAGTATGTATAGTATGTTCATTGTGAAATTATGGAAGTGTTATAAAATTGATATATAATAATAGTGTTTTTTCGGCGTTGACGTACCTATGCGGCGGTAAAAATTATAATGATGAAATTTTATTTTGATGATTTGGTGACATGTGTAATTATTTATTTGCATTAAACTGATGTTTACTCGTGTTGTAAGTGTACGTGTGTGTGCGATGTTAGTCCGATACTGTTTCGAATATCGTTTAAGCCGTCACCCCTCATGTACTGAACAAACAGCGGCGAAGTCAAATCAGCGCCAAGTTAATCCGTTTAGGTGCGCGAACCCACTTGATTAAGTTTAATTTATTTTAAAAATCAGCGCGAGCGAGCCGCCTCCGGCGCTGCGTCCCTCCGAAATACATTATTCAGTGTTTTAGAATAATTTTCAAATTCGATTACATAGGGCCGACCCTCGGTAAGTGGGTGGGCCGGGCGGCGGCGTACGGCGGCGGGTGTATTTAGCCAACACGGGGGTCTCGCCGCGTGCGATTCTGATTTGAATATGCGCCGCACGTGGCGTCCCGCGCCCCCGGGACCGCGCCGATCATATTTCAAACGTCACCGGCGATGTCTCACTCAGATACTATCGGCCGATAAACGACGAGATACCACCGGCAAGGGTGGAAATAGTTCGCCGCCCGCGCGCCGAACCACCTATTTTTTACCCCGCGATTATCGCCTGCAGTTGACACCTAAATATTACTTTTCGCTCAGCGCACTCGTATAACCCTGTGTTCGCAATACAGGCATTTTGCGGTTAGGCGCCGGAGCTAGCGAAAGCACTTGAAGTTTATTGGCACGACATATTTTGTAGAGAATTTTCCGCGTATTATAATAATCACAGTGTGAGCCGTGATGGAAAACATATTTGTATGGATGGGAAATGCGCGTATATTTTCGTACTGTGATCATGAATAAAAACCTGTTTCGAGTGGGTATGAAAACGCGCGTAAGAGTTTTAAATTTGAGCAGTGACTTTTTTAAAGAGTCAAGATAATTGAATCTGAAAAAACAAATGTAGAAAGTGAAAATATTCTCATGGTTGTGATAATCGGTGGGAGTGTGTGCACGCGGCGGCGCGTGCGCGGGCGTCGTGCGGCGACCGGCGCTGACGCTCGCCACGCGCAGCTCCGGCACTCCATTACCGCGACACTGCCGGAGCTGATGATGTTCCCAATAGCAGCAAAATATTACAGACGAGACCGTTCTTTCACGACAACAGCATTATGCCTATGATAAATATTTTTGTAGTATGACAAACTCTAAATGTCATGTTTCGGCTGATTATTGTTACAGTAGGACAATCATTACGGCATTAAAGAACACCGAGGCGTTTACGATAGAAGCTAATGGAGAAAAAAATAGATGGAGATGGATGGAGAAAAAAATACAATATACTGGCTATTTCAAATACTTTGTAAAAAGTTTAGGAAATAAAGAATATTTTGAATTTGAATTTGAATATATGCCAGAAAAGACTTGATAATTTAAAATACATCTTTAAAGAAAAAAAAGCAGTAGAGCAGCAAGCAGCAAAGTACTCAAAAAGGAGTATACAACATCATTACTTCGCTCTATTATGTAAACGAAATCAAAGTGTCACATCTGTAGTTTAGTCTTTGTGTTCCATCAGAGGAGCATTTATGTGATTGCTATGGCAGAGTACAAGCAAATCGCCGCGTAATCCGCTACTTGTATCGCCAAATCGAGATATGACCGAATTAATTTCGGTCGCATGCCGTCGTAATTGAAAACGAAGACTTAGCGTGACAGATGTAAATGTTAGATTAAAGTAATCTGCCTTTTTGGGCTTAATGTCGGTAGGTAAATTAAGTTAAGAATTGTATTAAACCTTGTTTTTTCTGGACAGGAAGAATGGACAAAAGCACAAAATTAATTTTAGTTTTTTATTATTTGAATAGGTTCTGAAAACTTTCGACTTCTATATATCTTTGATTTGCCGATAAACATACAGAATATCGCAGTCACAAAAGTAATGAATACTAAATCTCAACAAATATATATAAAAAAAAATGACAGAATATTCGACAAAGACAAAACACAGTTTTGGTTGAATGCACTTTGACGTTCCCCTATCGTGTAGGATGTGCGATTGAACGATCGCCCCACAACAGAATATGCGTCACTTCATGGTTTAACGGCCATTTCCTTACAATTATTATACAGATTCCTTTCAGTCCAGCAATCAATGTAAAACAAAAGTCTAAGGCATTAAAACATTTAAAGAGAGATCGATTTCCAACCTTTTATTTGGTATTTAAGCTACCATCATAAAGAGCTGAATGTTCAACCAATAAGGAAAAGTAAATTTATTCATTCAATTATATTGTTATCGATCAACAAACCAAATGAAGAGACAAATCAAAAATGCAAAGAAATTCAATAACCGTCCGCGATTCTTTGGACTGTCACCCCAATACAGGGAGTTCCTGACAACCTTAACTTTTCACTCACGAATAACTACAAGCATTCTTATTTCTTTAAAAATAGAAGTCACTTTGATGTACAAAGCTTGTTTCAAGATTGTAAAGTAAATTCTCTAGTGCTTACAAATCCCCGAGATTGAGTGCGGGACACCGGAGGGTTCGATTATTACTCGAGTTCTCGATCTCGATACACCACTCGATGCATCGCGGGGAGCTGCATTACACCGAGCATTGAGTGCGGCGTTCAGTGGCTTTCGAATCGATTCCTTGACGAATCAATCGTGTTACTACAAGTGTTTGAAACTTTGCAACAAAGATACCTATTTGTATACCATTGAACTATCTATGTCTTACTTTGATAGTAAAAGCAGTGTAGTCAACATATCCACACTTCTTATACTATTTTCGTCAACTTTTTAACATGAAATTCAATGAAGGAAGTTTTAGAAGTTTAGATTACAGTTTTCCCCTACTAACCTCCTCATCCCGATTCCTGGCGTCTCCCATATGTTACGCAGAATTTATTATTTTATTATGTTTTTATTTACTTAACGTCCGCCGAGACGAGTGTTTAAGCCGACGTTTATGATATTCTCATGTGGTTTGCAGCGAGGGGTGAAACGATGATGTACTATTGTTTCACTCTCACCCTCGTTTTGTCAACTTGATACACTGAATTATAACTGTAGGCATAGATGATACGAAATGTCAATGGTTTTAAGGAATCGTACGCTATTGGATATTCTGTCGTTTTTGTTGTCACAAAATGAATTTCATGTATTATTATGTTCTAACTCGAACTGCTTTGTAAGAAGTTGGCTTGGTCTATTGCTCAATACAGTACACCACAATTCATATAGCAGCGGAATCGCGGTGACCTCTAATTTTATCGAAAGCTCTGTGCAATATTTTTAAATCGTCCCCTATTGTTGCGTTTATGCAGACAAAACAGATGAAAACAGTCTGAAGTGTAGGCAGTGCAGGCTCCAATGATCCGTGCTTCGCGCGATATTATTTTTGTTGCACAAAGCGCGTCCCGCGGCCCATCAAATCATGCTGAGCCGACACACCCCTGCGAAAAAATTGAAATTAAAATACGTGATACATCGATATACGCACGTTTTAATTGACTACCGCTATGAGTAAGTATACGTTTTTAGTTATAGTATCGCTTTGTAGGCAGCAATAAATATTGGGATTGATTGACAAATTCAGTTCGTTTCAATTTAATGAAAAAATCGCGAGCACTTTTACAAAACGATACATAGTTTAAATATTTTGTTTGCTGCATATGAGTTGCAAATTGAAATTTATGTAATTTGTTGAAAACAATGCCTGTATTTCAAAAAGTTCCAATATACGCATAGAAATAAAGATGTCAGAAGCAAAACATGAATAATATTCATTCTGCGTGATTGACACGGTCATGTATTTGAGTACCCAGCGGTGCTCGGCGGGGCACCTCAAGGGGTTATTGAAAAACTATAGTGCCACCATCCCGCCTTGTTTCACCGCAAGGGGCGAGGGAGTTATTGCTATATCGTTATGTATTCTCAAATAGGACGGTCAAATATTATTGAAATATTTGAATTATTTTGTACGTGATACATATTTCAGTTTTGCTTTGTGTCGTGTAAAGGTCAAGTGTGGTGTGATCGAGAGTTGATCACTTTTATTTCTAGATTGTGCTGTTTTTAGTACAAACGTATGTGAACTTTATATTTTAACTTAGCTTAAATACAGTAGATATAACGAGTGACACATACAAATGTTTAAAAAGAAACCTAATTAAGTACTTACTCTGTTTAAGGCTTGGTTATAAATAGCGAAACAGGCACTAAAAGAGGCTTCTTTGGCTCAAATCCCTTACGCCGTTAGCCCCTATTCCCAGTAAAAGTACGAAAATATAAATATCTGAAAGTGACAAATGCGTTTTCAATAATAAAATCATTCATATAAAATCGTATGCAAGCATTTGATTACCTCTACCAGCCAAAAGTCTTAGCACCCCTTCTGTAGGGTGCAGATGAAACTGATAGAGAATAGGACTTGTCGCGACGGGACGTTAATAGATGAAGCCTTATTTGAATATTGTCCCGATTGGGGGGTTGCAAATTAAATCGCGTCCCAGGTATCATTCTATGTGTGATTATTTTAATTGATTCCGAGCTTTATTTAGAAGGATTTTCTTTGATATGGGTTAGTTAAAATGGGTTTGAGGCAAGTGAAAGTGACAGGATTTTTTGTAGGCAACTGTGTTCGTCTCATATTTTGATATGGATGACACATTTTAGTAATAAGAAAATGATTCAGTTCAATCAGCAAGTGATTCGTACATAATACACTTAAGATTTTTATCCTCTTTGGTTCATTTATAACAAAATTATCAATTTTCCGTTTCAATAGATTATTTAACTATTTTAGAAATCCAATTTAAAAAATGTGCTCCGAAATAAAAGTTTAATTCTATTCGTTATTTCTAACAGTGTAATCCATAGAGCGGCGTAAAGCGGCGTGCACACGGGGTCACGCTATCGCCGTTCTAGTTCATTAGGCGGGCGGCGGCGCAGCCACTATCGCGCGAGCCGCTCATTTTTCACGCAACCTGCGCTCGTGTGCGCACGGCTTTAGCGGTTAAATGCGTTAATATTTAGAATCGCTCCAATATTTACCAATATAAATGGACGTGGGAATAGTTCATAGTTAAATTCAATGTGAAATCCAGAAAACTGGTTAGAACATAATAACTGAAACTAGTTTTCCTTTCAAACAAATTACAGGGTAAATTCGTTTCAAAATCTATTTCAGTAATAAATTATGGATTTAAATTCCTGAAATACTATTGTAAACAAATTTTCAGAACTAATATACATTCGTTTCAACCGGGAATCAAGTTTATAGCTTCGTCAGATAGCTTTGCATATTACACGAAATAATGTTAGGATTATTTCACAATTATTATTGTTAAATAAAAAATCATCATCACAATAGCAAATCACTTCCGCTTCAAGGTAATCACAAAAAGCTGTAAGTAATTTGTCGGTAAGTAATAGCTGATTGATAAAATGGAAATAAATGAGTAGCGGACAGGGAAAAAGATGTCAAAATCCAAGCGCACATGAGCCAATAAGCCAAATTGAAATGCCTCCATGTTATACGAGTCTTTCAGAGTAATTGGTTGACGGCGAATCCTGCCGATTAGGGATGCTCCCAATCGCGATAGCAGTCTTCGTGTGCGATTGATTTTTAAATCGCAATCCGATTTTATGTACTAAGGTTTATGGCAGTGTTCTAGTATATTTAGGATTTTTGAAATTGTAATAATTACTAATTAATATTATTAGCTTAGGAAATACTTGTAAGATATTGTAAGTGTTTGTTACAGCATTAAACGATTATGTTAAGTCTACTATCGCTGGTCCTTACCTGAAATGTTGTGCTAAGTTGCGGAACGAAACAGTGATTTCTAAAATATATACGACACTCTCTTCATACGCTCTATGAAATTAAATACCGGAACTTAGCGAAATAAGCTTATCACTATTGCTACCGACAATGCATTTTTTAAACAAACAAAATTCTATAGCTTAAGTGGCTTAACAAAAAGAAAAAAAACATCGACATCGATATCGACAATCGTCCCTCACTCAACGTTTGGGACGTCTCCTTCCATCGGCTCGTCGATTTGAATAGAAATACCTAACATTAAAAATATAGGGTGTAGTGAATGCGAGGACATCCCGACAACCCGCTCTAGTATTCATTCGCTAAGTGAACTTCTAAAACGACTTACATTCCACGCTAACTGGACGATTCACAACTTGAAAAGGTGTGCTTTTAAAGGCACACGTGTTTTCGCCTTTGTCTGTAATTCGATATGTCTGTGTGCTTTTAGTAGCTAGTTCTACTTAGTATGTAGGTGAAATAGTTTGGACTTGTCCTCTGAACAACTTTAAATGTCTGTGTAACGTTCTCTAATGTAGGGTTGAAACATTTTTGCAAAGTGTATGAGGAATTATTTGTAGCGCGATTATCTACAGAGGGTAATATCGAGTAGCGAGAGTTTGACTAGATAATATTGTTTAATGCTAGCCGTTGTCGATGGTCTATAGTAGTAGAGAATCACTCCTTAGAAGTCGTAAACGTATAAAAAAATTGCGAGTTTTCCACTTGGCAAAATAACCCATTCTTACTTATCAATAAATAGTCCTACCTGTCATTTATAAGGTGTGCTGTAGATAATAGGATTCTGTAACACTTTTCCCACACAATCTGTAACCTTCGCCAGTGAGCCCAAAAAATCGAAATCCAATATAAAAGTATTGGGTGCACAAATCTTTTTGATGGTGTTCAATATGAAATGAGTTGTAGGTATATGTGTTGCATGATGGGGTGTGCAATGGTGCATTGACTCGGTCATAGAGCCCACTGATGTGTTCCGTGACGCTTCATCACGTCCCACTGAACATTAGCTTTAGCCTTCAATTATATGTCTACTTCATTTGCTAAGAGAAATGAATTCCGAGCTTTTCGATAGCGTGTTTAAATGCTTGTGTATTTATACCCTAATTTTTGGTTGCAAGTCTAATTACGTTGTTCAAAACGTTGAACGATTGATTTGTTCACGTTTTATGTTTGTCGAATCATAGCTATTGTTTTTAATTTCAGTTTCTTAGTACAAGATTCGGGTCAGTAAGATTCGGATCCATAGATTGACAGCTGTTCTTATAGAGTTATCGAAAGAGTAATAATTCTAGAAATATCCCAATTTCGAGAAAGATTTGTTATTTTACCAATATTACGCAAAGAATTAGATCAATGTTTTGACAAAAAAAAAACGAATTCATTATTTGTACTAAACCGATGCAAGTAAAAATCAAAACGATTTCTTAGAAATAAAAAGCAAACGAGTCCCCAAATCTTAAACCTCAAGTAATCACAAAACGAATGTCATTCTAAGGATACATTAGTAGAGTTTTCCTCAACATCTCGGCACTTGATTAGCTCGGCTCGTTCGTAATTATTTTCCCCGGGTTCGCCCGCGGGGATTTGTATAATCCTGATTGGGTACGTATTGCTATTCGATGGAGTGTGTGCGCGCACGTGGCTCCCCAGAATTATCTCACTTTTAGACACGAATGACAGTGACACCCTACTACCGAATTTTGTGTAGGAAATTGAAAAGATTGATTGAATTTTTGATGATCATCTAATGTTGTAATGTGTATTATTAATAGTAGTTAGTGAGCGATTAATCGTGCGTAGTCTATTTTGTATTAATATAATTCAGTCAAAAAATTGTTTCGTACTACTACTATTGTACAATACTACTCATACTAAAATAATGCCCACTGTAGTTAATGAACAATATCATGATGCAAAATTTATTCAACGAGTATCGAGGTAAAACAACAAAGGCCTATCAAAACAAAGTTAAACAAATAAATTGAAAATAAAAAATAAAAGCAGACGTAAACAATAAAATAAAAACTGGATCGAATTAAAAATTTGCCTAGTAAAAGCGAATTAAAGTTGGCTGATGGCAGTCCTCCCGGTTGCGACTGGGGGACGGCGATAACGCGACAATAGGAATTTGCCGTTCGCACCGACTGGCCGTGGCCTGTTTAACCTAATTACCACTTAGTTTCTTTAACGATAAGGACTATTATTATGTAATTTTTATAAACAACGACATTTTGCTCGGAGGTAAATAAATGTTGCGAGTACTTTAGTAGGTAGCTATTGGTAATTGAAGAGTGCTATCACGTTGTTGTGTACATGGGGGGTCAGCAAAGGATATTTTTCCTTTTTAGATGCAGTGCAGATACATTATAAAATACTCTTAAAAACGACGACCACAACGTTTTTGGCGACTGGCGGAAAAATATATAAAAAACTAGAGTAAGTTATACTACACTGAATGGATTTTTTAGCATTCGATAACTTCATGAAATAATCCATAGACCATATGTCAGACAATTCTATAACGTAGCTCTTCAACACCTATCTAGTCAGGTATACTAATTCGGCTTTTAGTGAACATCAAATACTATCAAAGATCAGGGATATAAAAAAGTAACAGAAGTAGTACCTCTTTCCTCAAAAGACATATAAAAGAGTTTGTTTTAAACAATGTCCAAGTACTACAAGTGAACAGGCGCCTTGAAATTAAACGTAAAGAAGAGGGAGTTTTCTTTTAATTCTTTTGTGAAAAGTTTCTCGTACAAGTTGTGAACTTGACAGAGATTGTGCCCTTTACTCGTGAGTGACATTGTCCGTACAGTGCCCTGCCGCCAAGTTTTTGATTCGACTGTAACCAATGGTTGCCTATTGATATTCGTTATGTGCGGTATAATAAATTGTTCTTGTTCGATCAATGTCCAGCGAAATTGTTTCGAGTTGATAGAAAAGTGAGTTTTATTCGTAAGGTTTCAGGCTATTTTTGTTGCATGTTAACCTTTGATCGAAGACATAGCAAAAGTAATGTAGATCATTTTATGATTAACACAAAAATAAAACAAAATTATAACCCAATTGACCACTGTCGTAAGATGGTTGGAGTCTGAAAAATTAGGATCCTTTTCACGGCTTAGAAATTTAAAATTTCCAATAAAGTCCTCCTGTAACATAATAAGCACACCAGTTTCTGAAAATAGTAAATCTAGCAGTTAGAGGTTTCCTATAAATATGGTCAAAACTCGAAAGAGAATAAGTGACCAATAGTAGCGATTATGCCCTAGGCTTTCGATAAACAATTGTTCACCTTTGTTGTTCCTCAAAAAGGTTAATTACAATACTCGTCATTTTGTTGGTTTCTATATTGTTGGTAAAGTTTCGCTAGTGAAGTTGGCTTCGACTGACGAATTTACTCGGCTCTAGTTGTTGCCAAAACAATTTGTTTGTTGTTAGAAAAACAACTGTGTATCTTTGTTCAGTGTTTGTTACAATATTGCAGTTCTGATTTGGTTAGCCGTTGGATTTGTTTTGAAAGCTTATTGGCAGTTATTGTTGCGTAATATTGTAATCAATATCACAAAATTACATTCGCAACATAAATTAGCATATAACAAAAATCGGCATAAGTGTAGATGTGGAAGTAACAATAGATACATATTCAATTACTACTTAAACTTTGTTTACAAGTAACTCCCATTTTCCTTTGATTTACAAACTGTTTGTTAAAATCAAATGTACCAACGTAAATCAATTCCACGAGAAACTATTTCCGTCCCAAATGACCCTTTGTCTCCAGTTTGAACAACCCTCGAAAGCTCACATTTTTGCCAAACCCAAAGCAGGTATTTCAATAGAATTTGCAATCAAATTAAGCAGATATAAATAATTAAATCGAGTGTCCCGTAGGTACGGCTCGATGGGGTTATAATAAGACAACCCTCCCGTGCTCACTCGAGTAGCACAGAATCGATTTATTTTTACGTCTATTAGCTTCAGCCGACATTTTGCTTTCATTATTTGTTTGCTACGATGGAAATTAATTTTTATATACCAGCTTAATAAGTACTGAAGGTTATAAATGGGAGGTGGGGAACGCGAAAGCAGAAAAAAATAAGGATACTTCCTCAAAAAATCAATGTGCATTTTTTTCAGCTCAAGTATGTTGTCGTCATTGATCCTCTCAATTTTCACAATATTTTAGAGTCCACGCTCCACGAACAGACGCACGTAATAAGCAAGTCAATTTACAAACTTCTATACAAATAATTGTTATAAAATTTTTCTTAGCAAAAACTTCATGTGAAAGTGGCTTCCAAAAGAGAATTTATTTATAAAATACTTGCCTGAAATAATTATCTCCAAGGCCCCAGTTAATAATACCTTCTGGTAGAGAAATCAAAAGAAATTAATTAATCGTCAACCATCCCCGGCCACAGTAATGTTTTCTCATTAATAGCTCACTAAGATTATTTCGCCATAAGCCCCGGCCACATTACTAATCACCGCTTCAAACGGTCGGTGGCGACCCCTCGCGGCCGTCGAGCGCACTATAGTCCACACACGCCCCCGTACCGCAACCCCCAAATTGAAAACATAATAATATAGGTTCGCACATGTAAACTTACACCGAACGACCTCACAAACAAACCAAGAGACATTGAATTTCGGAACGCATTCGGTGACAGATAATAAATTGTTAAAACTACATCAACTTTACGCTTCAGTAATTAAGATAATTAACGATCCCGATTATGCGGAATCCACGTTAAAATATTACAGATATTACAGTAATATTATTTTTGAGTCGCTCTGTCGACGGTGCGACAAAAGAGATGCAAAGCGTTTCACGCAACATAATACGCAAACAATGGATCGTCGGTGCAAAGCCGTTTTCTACGAAACGGCACAGTACGTCGTTACGCGTTTCGCTGATTTTGTAAATACGCTGCTTTTTAACGCAGGTAAACTACACCTAAAAGATATTTTATAGTGCTCAGTTTTTATTCGTATCGTCGAGAACGAGCTAACTGAATTACACGAACTATTTGCAATCGAAACTACGAGAAAGTACTGTTCAATAAAAGCGAACGGGGCGCTCGGAAACATTTTCTTTCGTTTGTTTCCTTTCACATTATCGACGTAGAAGGGGATGAGGCGGGTCCGGCTGAACGTACGGGCCTCGCATTTAAAAGCGATATAAAAAACTTGGGCCTTTATTTCGCAGGATGACCTAAGTGGCCGGCCGGACCGTACAAAAAACCCTCTTGGACTTACCTGTATTTTTCCACTTATTTATCCAACGTTTTTACATTCGCACTGTTTGTTAGTACAGCGCGCTTTGTCTGTTCGGGAAGATCCTGTTTTTTAACGAGTACTTAGGGTCTAATTAAAAGGAAAGCTCCGCACGGACAGTCGAGGCCTTTTGATGCCCACTGTTATTACATTTCGTGTATAAATTTAATTTGACTGGATGGAGTTTGAGTGGAGAGCTCACCTTGTTTTTTTTGGGGGTGTTTTATTGAATATTTTGAAGTGCTTGTGCCTTAAGTATCCTTAACTACCTATCTTGATATCATCAGATTCTACGTACGTTTTTACAACACGAGGAACATAAACTTTGAAGGATCATCTATTATGTAATCCCCAAGACGTGCCAGGAGCAAGACTATTTATTTTACTCTATGAAATTATCAGTGGCAAAGCACGGGGCGTAACATCCAAGTGTTAAGAATTAAAATAACCCTTCTATACATTACTCTTGAGAGAGAGACGTACTTTATGTGATGTAGAACAGAATCAGGTTCCTACTTGATTTAATGGAAGCTGACAGTCGTAATAGCGAGTATTTTCGATGGAGCACGTGTTCACACATTGTTACAGTGCATTAGTCGTCTTTAAGAGATTGGAATACCTCTTAATTTATAATTCGACGCGGTAATCGTCGACGACCGCTTCCTAGAATATAATATCTCGTAGAGCTGTAAACAGTTGACGGACGTTAAATATCTCATTATCAGCCTCAAAAATTACGACACTCATTATTAATGGTAATACGACAATATGTTAAATTTTGACGAGTAATAAACGGTACGTCTCGCCGTGGCTCCGTAATGAGGGAAACACCATCGCTTACGGCATTAACATTAAACTTAAGTTCATCGACAGTAAATGTCAATGCGGGAATGACGTTCTGCGCAAGAGTCGACTCCCGCAAACGCCATTACAAGTTTTATTTCCCTTATGACAGATGGCGTAATAAAAATTTATTTAAAATCAGGAATAACTTCAAATAATGAGAGAGCACGTGTCCTTCGGAATCATTATAGGATGAGTATTGGACGATTCGGTTCGAGATAGCTCTTTGATTTACTGCCTGACTTTTGAGCGCACTAAATCACTTTTGTATGAAACTTGAGAAAACTATTAGCTATTATTATTGGCGAACTACGAGGACCCTTTGTGTGGCCTCCACCCGTCTCCGATGGATAGACGATACTTTTTTATTCCGTGAGTTATTATGGTATTCTGATTTGCGTGGCGAAATATGAATTATAAACTATTTTTGATTTGTAATGTATGGGAAAAACATATTTTTGTATTGTGTGATATTGATATCTTATTTTTGGAGATTCGAAGTTTGTGAATGTACGATTTTTTCATATTGTTATTTTTGGTATTACGAGATTTATAGCATTAAAGATTTATAAGCTGAAGTTTTACAACGTATCGTTACGCCTTGTTGAAGAGATTCGAGAAAAGAGTTTATTGCGGATTTATGATGAATTATACTCGTAAATAAATGCCTATATTTGAAGATGTATTGTGCGAGAATCGTCAGTTACCTCTTTGATAACTACATATCATAGTGAGATGACACAAGTTTTGATAACGAAACAAATGTATCGTTTTTTCTAGCTTCCTACTTTATAAGATGTAGATACAGTGCAACTGCAGGCAAAAGTACGTATAAATCTTTGCCCTTCCGTTTCTTATAAAAAAGTAGAGTAGGCTTTCTAGCATTCATACATGGCATATATTTCACGTCAAAAGTAAGCTGACTCAATGAACACAGTAACACCATAAAAGTTTTATAGTGCTATTGCATAATATTGAAAAGCAAACAAATCAATAACTTATCATACATAGTCTAATAACAAAAAAATAAAATAAAAAGCAATAAATATTTACGATTTCGCAAATTAACACATCTCTCACTCCACATTCCATTCCTATTATGATATTCTATTGTGTTAGAGTGCCAAAAGCCATCGGCACTTTTTTATATCTCTTGGAAACAATATTTACGACGGCCATTAATTAATGTCAGGTTGGGGCCAACATTGGGCCCAATTTATTAGGTGTTCTTTATTTTATAAATGATTGGACAAGGTTGGTTGGAAGGTTGGTGCCACACTGTCTGCCAAATCTGTGTGAGGTCTGGTAGATTTTTTGTTGCAAGGGTTTTGTGTTTTAAAGGGAATCGAATGGCTCTTTATGGTACATTGATTGATTTAATATCTTGATGATTTTTGATAAAAGATGAAAATTGCGTGAAATATTCTTTTATAGTGATATCTCTAAGTTATATAACTTGACTCTTCGTACAACAATATGATATAATCAAGATGGATATGGGACTAAGCGTATGTATCAAGTAACAAATCTACATGAGCTACGAGTTCAATAAACTCATTTCATTCAAAAAGTATAATGTCTATAAACAAAGTTAATAGAGCCGCAGTCTCAACCTGACAACAACTAACTCATTATAAATCCGTATAAGTTATTATTTTATTTATTTATTTATCATTCACGTAAGCTCTATTGTAAAGGATTAAGTCTACGTGTGATGCTCATACACAGCTAATGTCGACAAATAAACAGTGTATTAAACCTACTGGTAAATATTCAGATCACCCACCCACTGATGTTGAATCGTCTATCGTCCTACTAAACCCCATTCTATTGAAACTGATCGAGTTACAAATACACCCAATAAAAATCCCACCATTATCAATAATTTACGATTGAATGTAAAAATGAAATTTAAAAACAAACCATTAAACGATTTTATACGAGAATCCCTAACAAGGACGTTTCCCTTAACCGGATCGGGAGCACACCTGGGTACTCGAAATTTGCCCTAAAAGGTCCCAAACGCCAGAACAACTTAACTACATAACGTTGTATGTTCAAATGTGTGTAAATAAAATTAAACTTTATCCCGATCCCAGTGAGCTTATTATAGCTTCGAGGAGCATGCATCGTGTTGGTAGCGATTGGACATAAGTCATTCCGGAAGCAAGGAGTGCCGAGATGGTAGATTTTAAAAATGGAACGTTTGATTTGCATTTGAATAAGAGCCCCCGGCGACCCAGGTGCGCGAGGTACAGTCGTGTCCAAAAGTTTTTCGATTTTTCCAATGTGGACACGAGTTAGCTGAAATTAATATGGATGACCAGTTGTAACCGACGATGTCGTCCAATACGATTTACATACGAATTAAGTTGCACGCTTTTATTTAATTATTTGAAACTTCATCAAAGTTGAATGTGTTTTGTCAGGCTATTACTTCCGCAGTTTTATTTAGCATGTAATTAATGCAATTAACCGAAAAAGAATACAGGAAATGCGAAATAAGACAAGAGGTTTATAATCAATGAAAATGTGGTTACAAATAAACATTGATGGTGTTTTCAAGAATTTTACAACCTTTTTTTTATGTCGGACGCTGTGTGTGCCTGTACCTTCATTAGGCAGCATGGATTCGTGTGATTTTAACATACAACAATTCAATAGTAGGGTGACAAAACGCACGTGTTACTAATGGCTACCTTTATTGTGTGTTACCATGTTATTATAATATTTCCGAACTTATCTTACTCTATGCAATCTTAAGAATAAAATTAAGAAGTTAATTTCGTCGTCTGTTGTTCTTTAGGTTCCGCAAATTAATATAATTATATGCAAATGTCTAATTTCTGAAATGTTCTATGCAGAAAAAGAAAATGTGGTTTTCCTTAATGTAGAGTCAGTTTAAAAGAAATATTACACGTCGCTTATGGTAAGCCAAAAAAACAAAAATTAACCAACTCCAGTTTCGTCGTACATATAAACCACTTCAAAATATTCCATGCGTGCTTGGGAACGTAATAAGAAAACCGAGTTCACTACACATCATATTTTTTTATCTGTCAAGTGGGGCGTGTTTGAGGCAACGACTGCTCCTTGTTCTGCCATCATTGTTTGAGTTTTTATTATCATCGTGAACAAAGGGCGCGTAAACGGTAGCACAAGCGTTATCGGCACTTGTGATCAACGTTATACTGTTTTTTTTTAATTATATTTTTTTATGAGAAAACCGAGATGTGTTCGTGCGGGCGCGACATGCGATACGTATCGCGGGAATTTTGATTTTCGCGCGTTCTTTATTTTTGAAGGTTGAGTGACGTGTTCCTGTTTTAAGAAGGCGGTTTTACTTTTGGTAATTTTTTTGAGAGTATTTATGTATCTGGATTATTGTTTTAGGGTTTACGTCTTGTTGATCTATTGATCAAATAGACGAACTTTCCTTGAATATCATACGAGTCATATATTTAAGCACAAAATCACCGATCGAAAACCAACATGAACAGAATCCAAAGGCATAATTGGCAAAGGCATAATAAACAACTTGGAAAATGAAGGCTGCGTGCCATGATAAAACATTAAACAGTTCTTTATTTTGATAACGTGAACACCTATTTATTTGTCAGTCGTTAATTAGAACCACGTTTACTGAAGTTCCAGCAATTATAAACAAAACAATCTTAGATTGCAAACTGCAAGTTGTTACTGGGCTCCACTCCGTGAACGCTCACTATTGACCTCGTTAGTACAAACAAAACGTCACAGCGCGCGTGTAAAACAACCGCGCACTTGACGTTCGCCTTTTCCTCTCGAAAATAACTCATCTCGGCTTTTCACGAGGTGTCATTAATTCTGGGGCTTTGTAACCTCTCCCGCGTCCGCGCCCGCTCCCGCTCCCGCGCCCGCTGCGCTCGACGCTCCGTGCGCTAATGACGCGCCTCTCAACCGCTTGTTCTTCCCTCATTAACAAAATGACGTTGACGGTAATATTTGTGTTGCGATAACGGATTGGAAACGTTAGTGCTAGTGACAGATTATGACTGCATTTTAAATGTTTGTTAATTATTTTGTTTGTGTAATTGCGGTGAATTTTCAATGACTGTTCTGATTGAAGTTCTTGGGTTTAACTTTTTGTCAAACTCTGAGGATAGATTGAAAGTAATTTGCGTCCAAGGAAAAGTAAATTATGAATACTCGTAGTCTTTCAAAAACAGGAGCTAAATTCGGTACTATAAAAAGAATAAGTACGATTTAACGTAAGCTAAAATCATGTATTCATACCATCAACCATATTTTCACATCCAATCCTCATATTTTCCACTCTGAACATAAAAACATTTTCCTCAAGAAAATATGCGTGAACAATAATAATTTTTGATTTTCCCCGGGGCCTCCGTTCACCGTTCTTTTAATTACCGCCTGGGCTGGCGGCTGGGCGGCTGGGCGGTCGAGAAAATATTTAGCCCCGTCCGCGCCAGCCCTCCGTAATTACTAATGAGCATTACTTAACTATAAGTACATGTATACGACACTCAAGTACAACTAAATTATTTTTAATGAATACTTTTTAGTAATTATTCTGCTTTTAATTGCTTGGGTTGGTTATCATTGCTGACTTTAAAGATGATGGCAAGAAATGAACTGAAGTAAACGTAATTATTTTACAACATTTTGAATGCCAAAAGTTTCTATGACATTGGTCAGAAAAAAATATGTTTATCAGTGACTAGCTGACCCGTGCAACTTCGCTTGCGTCACATAAGAGAATCATAATTTTCCCCGTTTTTGTAACATTTTTCACTGGTACTCTGCTCCTATTGGTCGTAGCGTGATGATTAGCCTAATAGCCTTCCTCGATAAATGGGCTATCTAACACTGAAAGAATTTTTCAAATCGGACCAGTAGTTCCCGAGATTAGCGCGTTAAAACAATCAAACAAACAAACAAACTCTTCAGTTTTATAATATTAGTATAGATTAGTATAGATTGAAACATTATAAGGGACAAATATGCCGAATTGCTTAATTTATTAAGACTGTAATGACCATACCCATTATTAAACTACTGTGTAAACCGTAAAACAACCCCGTTCAGTGTACGTAAGTATAAACATTTTCATTTGTACGCAATAACGTTTCATTTGAAGACGTTCTCCGTCGGGAGGCGGTGGGAAATAAGAGGAATTTCTGGGACCAAATTAGAGGCCCGAGGTTCCGTAATAAGAGTGGACCAAGGAACCCTGATAACAGGCCCACATTGTTGCTGCTATTATTTTTTCATCTCGCCCGAAGTTTTTGCGTTCCTTTTTCGGTTCTACGAACACTGGTGTAGTTGATTTTCTGTTTAAGTTTAGAAGAAGATGGCATTCTTCGAAAATGTGCCTTAATGCCAAAATGTCTCATATAAGTAGTAACTTGCTATTTTTAGGACACTTCCCATAATATTATTTCACATGCAAACATAATTTAATTAATGGTAGGTAATAACCACAATTGCGTTGAAAGGAGTTAATTCGTTAAGTGGCGTAATATAACGCAAATCTCGACAAATCGATAGTTCCTCTTCACATTAATTTCACAGCAATTATTAAATACGAGCAATTCGATAATTAATTGGTGCAAAAAGAGGCCGGCTACCGCAATGGAATCGCAACGGGATCGCGGTGGGATCGCAGTAAATCACGTTCGCACAATGCCGCCAGGTGGCGCCGGCGTCGCACGATAATGCTCGCGTTTAATTACGCGGAATAATTAGTGAACGGAATATTTTCCGGGCCCTAACTATCTCCGCCGTCTTCCGGCAATAACTAGGCGGTAATTGCGGATTAACCTCGCATTCAGAATTTAATAGGTGCTCGAACGCTACGATGCCAGTCGAACCCCAATGACGCTATTTGTTTAGTGACGCCGAAATAATTGTTTCCCGGAAAACATTCAGCGTATGTCGAATAATGTAATGCTACGATTATTTGTTTGTTAATTTGGTATTACGTCTGTTTCGTTCGCGCAACGATGTACGAGGTGATAATTGCACGCAAATTCCATTAGGGAATGCGTTAACTGTTTTATTAATGACATATTTACGTCATTCCGATGTACAAAACGACATATTTAAATGTATTTCGAGAGCGAACAATTTGCACTGTGAATCAATTTAAATACTATATTTCCTGTTCTTTTTGTTTTAATACTGGTGTGCCGCGAAATTATTGTTTATTATTGTCTGAGTCAAGCATACAATTTTAATAATATAGTTTGCCGTTTTGGAAACCTCTCAAAAATAAAAGTTAAGATTATTACCGAAGCCTCGTTTCTTCTCTTGAAATATCAATAGAATAAAAACGAGTAAATAACTGATTTCGGACATCCGTAATGTGCATTGAGTGCAATAAAAATGAATATGCTACTTAAAATTTGGCGATCATAAATTGCAGCGATAATAGCAACGTCCTAAATTCAGCGGGCAATCGGTATCCAGTGGCGATTGTTTTCAGAGGCATACCCCGCTGAGGATCGGCGCAATATTGCATACGTCACGGCACGTGTAGCCGATGTAATTTGCGCTTTATGGCACGTGAATAATTCGCGATAATCCCCCGAGCGAGCCCCGGGCCCCGCGCCTCGCCCACGTAACTACGACAACGTTTGATCTCTCTAATACAAGGTAAAAAATAATAATATAAGCGCATTTGATCACCTGCGACAATTCGTCCGGAGTGTAGTTATTGCCGACCCCCAGGGGTGGCTAGTTGAGCGTGAACTTTTGATATCGGCGCGAAATATTAATTTCTCGACGCCAATAAACAGCGAAGCGTACGTAATGCTGGCAAATTAAGCTGAGTGCCTTTAATATTATTCTGCTGGAAATTTTAATTATGAAACGATTTTCCTCGTATTGGCGCCCGTGGTAAATTATTTTAGGGCTTTTGTTTAGGATTCTGATTGCTCGGAATATGAAATATCGAAATTAAGTGGATTATGAATCGCTTAAGAGCCGAAAAAAGGCTGCAAATATATACCAATTAGAAAATCTGATGATTTTCTTCGATAAAGAGAAAGGTATACGTTCCATGTCAATTAGTATTACTTGGCTGTCTAAAAGACTATCAAGGATTGTCAAACAATTTAGATACATTATCTCGGAAACCAATACACATTAATTATCTACCAATGCATGAACAAAGAACTAAATTCAATTCAGGGTCCACATTTTCTTATTCTAAATTCAGCGACGAAAGTTCAAGTATATGATTGAATTTTCAATTTAGAAATGGCGCGACGAGCGCGCAATTACTAATATTAGTTAGTAGTAGCCACGCCATCTGGCGTAGAGGGCGATCATTTAAAAATCACTGCACATTGTTCTGAGCCCAACTAATTGCAGGGAAAGTGGGGTTCGATGGAGTCGGACTAAATCATTTTCTAATGGGGGAGTTGGTGCCCACTGTGCTCTCATTCATTTTTGTACGTATAGAACCCTTTGTGGTGTAAACAGATGATGGTGCAATCAAATTAATCAAAAATATTAGTTTTAGTGTAATTGGTATGTGGGAATGTAAATATAATAATAAAGAGCCTGTCAACGCGTCATTCTCCATGCTTACTATTATAGCTTTGTCACGTTTAGAACTATGTACAATTTTGATGTGCTAACATGGTATATGCACTCTGAACACACCGTGACAAATTATTGATATATTTTTCTTTCTTTTCAGGATCTCTTAACCAACGGATTATTGGAACCTAATAATGTAAGTAGCTTTACAAGTTCATATATGGTCTTTTAGATTAGACATTTAATAGTGACAATAGAGCGTTTAATTAAAAATTGTTATATTTAATTCTAAAATGTTTAGATCTAAGGCAAGTTACCTATCTTAAATTTATATAGGTACCTAAGAAATATTAGAATGAGAAATTCAGACGATGTAGTTAATATAACAATTATAATGATTGAAAAGCGGAATCTAATAGAAAACAGAAATAAGATAAAATAAATAGTAGAAATTAACTCTACATTATTGTACTACAACTTTGACAGAAGTACAGCGTCACAACGATGCAAATCCCTGATACATAAACCCACAATCTCTCTTAATAATAATATAGTTAAAATATGATATATTTAAACAGTTATATTGATCGGGATATCCACTGCGATAGTTAAAAGTGGTCGTGACGGTCGAGTGCGAACAATGAGTTCGTCAATTGAATCAATGTCCTATTTCCTGTGGATCACATTCATTTCCTTTTTATTCGACAATGCTCATTTGTCGGCGAACTTATCGCGGTACCGCCTAATTTGTTGATTGGTTTTAATGTAACTGAGTATAGACTTGGGAATAAATCGACATTGAGTGGAGGATGAAGCTGTTGCTGGACTGGCATCCAGAAAACACAACGTTTTAAAAAATGTTTGAGAAATTATGTTAAGTAATACAAACAAGTATAATATTTGAAAGTGTAAGCGTATTACAAACTCTTTGTATTCGAGTATAATTACATACACTTTTCTTTTAAACGAAATAAGATTGATAATCGTCATTGCTTCAATGTTATTCACATAATTTCGTATAAAAATAATTATTACTTTATTTATTTATAATTTCATATACGATCGTTAAAATCTTTAGATTGTGTAAAAATAGGCGACAAGGTAAGAAAACATCTTGAGATGTTTTTTTTACTGGTAAACTCCATCTAGTTAGTGATCATAAGTGAATGTTGTGGAACTGACACAAAGTTATTAATGAAATGAAATCTCACATTTCATAAATTGATTTCTAAAATATGTTCAAATTGTTGTAAAAATCACGTAATTTGAACATAATGCTCCGCCAACTATCACATGGACCAATAAAGGCCGTAGTTTTAACTGTGCCGTAGAACGGAACGTTATGAAACACCATACAATGTTGCTCTATTACATCATATGGGACATTACAACGGCAATATAATGTACTTTGTTGGATATTGCACTGTTACATGAAACTGTACATACATGTGAGTAGATGTAGCGAAACATTTCATATATTTTTCTAAGCAATCATTTGGTGAGTCATATTCAGCGTATTTGATTATAGATATGATACATACAGCATGATTTTTTTTTATAATGGATTGTACTAGTACAGTAAGTAGTAGTCAATTCAATTATTAGAGTTATTTTATTTCTACTTTTTTCAAAATTAAAGACGATGGCATGTAGTTCCAAAAGTTCGGGTTCTATTTTGTTATTTTTCGTAGTATGTTCATATAAATAGATGTAGAGTAGTGTAGTATGTTACAAATTAAAAGTTAAAAGACTACCTATTTTTTTTATACGTTCCACTGGTTTTCATTGGTCTTCTCCCGTACGAGGGAGGGGTTAGGCCTTGAGTCCACATGGTCACTTGGTTGCACGCCCTTGAGAAATACTTATACCTATTTATCACTATCTAGAAACAGGCATCACACAAGCGCATCAAAATTATAGTGACAAAAAATCATAACCACTGACACGAATTTTACATATAAAAATCCTCATAATGACACACTATAAAGACTTATCGTTTCACTTGAAGGCACAGTGGCTCATAACTCGGGCTCAAGACTATCTGGCCATAGTTAGTTCCACTTTGCTTCCGAGCCATCGCACCATCGCGCTATCGTCGCCCGAATGCTTTTTTAGCCAAAAAGCTTTATCACTTCCGAGGGGATGTGGACTATGGGCAGTGGACGTAGATGTAGAGATGCTGGATGTGATCGAATTAAAAAGTATCGTAATATGTGTGTTTTTTAGAAGTTTTTCTTCTGTATTGCAGAGCGTTATTTTACAATATTTATGGCAAAGGCATGTACAATTTTGGTGAACTTAACGCAGATGTTGCTTGTTAAAAAGCTTTTTTATTTTTACGATACTGACTCTATTTTCTGTAGATATAGTTATTAGTATGGATGTAGTTATTGGAATAGAATTACATTTACCTTCATTTGGTTAATACAATAGTATGCAATTCGCTATGCCTAATTTTCTTACAATATTAAGATTAAGTTCAGCCGTTAATTGTTTTCTACCACAAAACACTCATATTTATCTTAACTTCTTTGCACCATCCAGCAAACATTACCATCAAATAAAACAGCGGGCAACGCTGCAGAATGCAAGCAGTGGATCACTTTTATAGCCGGATGCCGTAAAATAAATGTCGTGGTCCATCGCGACCCCGGCTAATGACATCCTACACGTTACGACATATAAACATTGTCCCAACTACTGGGGAACTTTTACTTGATAACGTATTGCGAACACCAACATTGAAATCGGTTTTTTATTGGAAGAGATTGTTGATGTGGACTGCTATTGTCGTCTTTGTTTGATTGCTGGTCATCGCTTTGATTCTGAATTTATTCGATTATGCTGATCACAGCATAATTCAGATTGCTTGTTGCTTTAATCTGAACTAGACAGATGTCTGTATTTTTTGTATTAACTACGGGAAGTACTAAACTTAGTCCCTACCTACGAAATTCTTATAAAAAGAAACAAAGGAATCGTTCAATATCCTCTGATACCTTTCTTTTGTAAATTCTTAGGTCTCGTTTCGGTGATCAATATCGACCAAATGCATGCACATACTGCGCCAAACTAAACCAAGTCGACCCAAAATATTCGGGCCAAGTTTTCCCACAATATTTTGAATACACAAATCAAGGCAGCGGCATCGTTTCGGCATAAACAGGGCGTCTTATCACGTCGGTTATTTACGTTGCCGTCGACCGTCGGCGATCGCAATATATTGCCGATTTCCGGCCACCACTGGCGAGTAATACGGTTCCGGAACGCCCTGAGGCACGCCCTCAACGCGTAACGCACGTTACTTATCGCCAGGGAAACTGTTATCATACGTGGATTTAACTGTATTTGGAGATTTATCTTAGTGTTTGGAATTCTGCCAGATGTATGACAGAAAGTACTTTAATATGCTACGTGATTTTTAAAACTTGGAAGACACTAAATGACACTTATGTTAACAAATTTATAAGCTAACATTGGCAGTAATTAATATCCCTAACAATATGTATCTTAAGAAGCAAACTAAAGTAATTAGGAAGATTAAAAATGGAAAAACTGTAAAGATTGGTAACGTTAAGTGTAAATACTTAGAGCCTATCAACATAGCAACATAATTAGGTAGTCTAATTACAGAATGATTGAGACGAATACAGGCACTGAGTTCTTAGAAACTGCGGAATGAAATTACTTATAGAGCCAACTTGATAGCGAAACTAAACGGTATTAATGTTTTGCTAACAGTTTACCATTTAGTAAATGGTATGAGAATATAACTAATACAAGAAGGGTATATTGATGGTATCTTTTAAAACATTAAGGTTTCTCAGATTTAAAAATATTTTTTTTTATTTTCGATGATAGACAAAATATTGATTGATATAATAATAATGTAAAGCATCTTTAAGAATTGCTTCTAGGAAAACTTTTCATTGCTGTTGATTATGCCAGTTGTTTTTCATCTTTAAATTGAGTCGTCAGTGTTAAATCCATGTACCTATACTCTAAAAATTCTTACTTCTAACTGGCATATAAAATAGTTAACAATTAGTAAAGGATTTTGCTCTATCATGACATTGCTAGCCGATTGTAGCCAGCTAAATAAAAAATTGAAAACATTTTATTCACTCAAGCAAAATAAAGAATGACTGTCTTAGAAGTTCTTCCCTTATTCTTCACAGTACTGTATAAGGAAGTAGCTGGACGCAATTGCATATGTGCATATTTGCCCAAGTCATTTTTCACTGGACACATTAAGGTTTGGTACGGAAGTGAGGGAGCCTAAATAAATACATTCCACGGTTAATCGACGGTGAATTCGAGGAGTTATGAGGGGAAACCAAGCCACTCATTTGTCCCCACTTGTGAAAAACAAAGTGGAAATATGCTTTGCTAAGATTTGGTTAATGTTACGCTATTTTATATTCGACGATGTGCGTAATGTTGTGGACATCGGCTTTTAATCTTTGCACGTAATTGTTAAAGTAATAACTTGATGAAAGTTTCGAAGAATTCGTTGAAACGATTGTCGGCCTGAATTCTGGCTTAACTTTTTCTCTTTCATTTATCCTTTACTAGCTGACCCGCGCAACTTCGCTTGCGTCACATTAGATAATTTTTTCCCCGTTTTTGTAACATTTTTCGTTACTACTCCGCTCCTAATGGTCGTAGCGTGATGATATATAGCCTATAGCCTTCCTCAATAAATGGGCTATCTAACAGTGAAATAATTTTTCAAATTGGACCAGTAGTTCCTGAGATTAGCGCGTTCAAACAAACAAACAAACAAACAAACAAACAAACAAACAAACAAACAAACAAACAAACAAACAAACAAACAAACAAACTCTTCAGCTTTATAATATTAGTATAGATTTAATTCGTCTCACCTAGAAATACGAATTTTTGCCTTGACGAATTATATTTTTTTTCTTTCTTAAAAGACTACTCCCGCACTAAGAATTGCTCTTGTGTCGCGGGGACTATTACAAACATACAAACAACGGACACAAACTACGACCAGACCCAAAACAATTATTTGTGGATCTCACATCAGTTTGATAATTAATAATTCTATTAAATAGCAAATACTAACCTAACCTGATTAAAAACACTAACATGAGTGATTGCCACCAACTAATCAAATATAAACCCTACATGAAACCTAGTTCTTGTCGATCCTACAAGTCACATAGCCCTACCCATTGCTACACCTACTTTAAAAGCACTACTTCGGCCTCTTTATACTGGAAAAAGGTGGCTAGAATATAGTTGGTAGTAAGTAAACACTATTTTGTTGGTGGCGGTGTCACGCCGTGCCTTGAGCGTGACTCGCCTTTGCCCTAGCAATTTCCGCACACCAATTAATCATTTTCCTCGAACCTTTCTTTTCTATTACTCTTTAAGTTTTCATTTTCATTAGCCGCCCTGTCTGTTTGCTAAAATGCTTTTTAAATTCAATGGCGTTGTTTGGTTATTATTTTGATTGATAATCTTGGCTTTCGGTTTTGCCTGGTTTGCGGGTTGATGTCTTTTCTTGCTTCAGGATAATTACTAATCACTGCCTTGTTTGAAATTTTAGAGTAGTTTTAGAAGGTCTAGACTGTAGATCATTACACTTAACTATGGCAGTAGTATTTTCACTTTATCCTTACGTCTACTTTTACAATATGCAATACTTTGCAAAATATGTAAGCTTCTGAAGAAATAAGGTAACAACTAAATAGTGTGATGTGATAAAAAGTCGTAAGCTCTTCTCCCCTGGATTTCGAGCACGTCCTAGATTTACCCGGAATGAAATGTATTTTGTGTTATCAATGTAATAATTTATTTTGCTTTTCAAAGGTCTTTCAATGAGTGATAGAGTAATAAACGTATTAAACTTTCACATTGTCTAATTAGCAGCTGGATTTAAATAAGATAAGTTAAAAGATGAGCTACGCAACATCCGTATGCACTAAAACCCACATTAATAAGCTAGAATTAGTGATATAGTTTGCATTATATGTTTTTTATTAGATGTTGTATTTCTAATATTCACAATATGAAGTTGGTGAGTGTAGTGCGAAGTGCGAGTGCCCGGGGCGGAGAGCGGCACGCGCACTCTCAAGCACTCTCGCCTGCGGTCCGTAATTGCCCTATTGATTGTATGTACTGATGACCCGGCCACCACATCATTATTAATTATATCATAATTAATTATACCAATATAATTAAGGGTATATTTTTTTTCAATTAATTATATAGAGGACTAGAAGCCGTAACATGCAAAAAATGATTTTATATTTTCTTAATTTTTATGTATAAAATTGTGATAGAAATCGGGATAAATAAAATGTTCCTAACGAGATATTAATTAGTTATCCGGTCCTATAAAAGGTTGATATAACTTATTTGGAAATTAAGTATCTGTTGAATATTGAATAACAAGTATGTGAGGGAACTCCACATAAAATATTGGTAACACAGGAATTTACAGGAAGGTCTGTAACCTTTCGGTTCAATCATATTTCTGTTGGACGATGCCCAAAAACCTAGTGTCGAATGTAACCGATCGAAGCAACCTGTAAAATCGAACCGCAGCTGAACCGCGACCATAAATCTAGGTGTGGGATACACAAGCGGCCCGACCATGAATCGTACATCCTACCTATCGGCCTGTTTAATTACCATAATTAATTAGATCCCGTGGCGTAGACGTGAGTAGAATAGACGATTGATGCTGGTAACATATCGCCGCCATTAGCTCGCTGAGGTGACGAGTATCGTACGAACGATCGTACGTATATTTTTAAAAGCCCGTCATTAGTAGGAAGTAGGTTTTTTGTGTCCATCGCGTTGATATCATCCTCCGCGATCAATCATCCTAACGCGTATGTAAGCCACACCGAATGGTTGTGTTTTTTTCACGTTTTTGTTCCTAGACCGTTACTAATTATAATGTATTTGATGTTGAAACCGCTTGAGATAGGTTCAGGCTATTTGTTTGTGTCATCGTTGAGCGATCTTGATAGAAGAGGTATTAATAAGTGTTAGGTATTGATGGCTATTGTGAGACATAAAGTGCCGGCAAACGCTTTGGAGAAATCGGAGCCACTACAAATGTAATTCGAACTTTTTTATCCTATATGCATGTTTAAAAAAATAAGTGTGTTTTCAAATAAATAAAAAATGTGTTAAGTGGTCCACAAACTCAAACCAAGGTTGATTTTTTGTAATAATTTTCATAGAACCAAAGGAGTTATAATCAAGTATCTATTTTTAAACTATCATATGCATCGTTCAGTCTCTACATACCTCTACGGGAAAGATATACGTGATTTTATGTAAATATGTCTGTAAATATCGTAACATATTTTGAATACGTGAAACGATTTTGGTAAACAGCAATACAACAGATTGTGTATTACGAGCATCTAATTAGAGATATTAAGTGCAAAAAGAAATGGTATGTAAGTACGGCGCGCACAAGAATCCGAAATACATACTTACATGCGCTTCGTCCTCCTGCATGTTCTAATGATATGACTCAAGTTATAAACGACAAGCGGGGAAACTCGTTGACATTACCTAAGATTTGTTATTCCAGAATTTATTACAAAATGCTTAAAAATATGACTTATAAATGAAGAAATCATCTCATGTAGAAGACAGAATTATCTTCAGTACTGTAGCGCGATTTTCTACTGGCGGAACTAATAGGAATCAAGAATTTGACAGTTAAAATGTACTTCAAAAAAGTTCCTATGGCTCCTTACAACATTTTCCGATAGCTAGCCGGTTGTCAATAGTTGATAAGGCTACTGTTATTACTAAGATACTATTGCAACACAAAAAGTACTTAATTCTTTATATTTTGCGAATCTACACATATTTCCTTGAATCATATATGTATAATCAGTGAATAAAATATATCGTTGCCACAAAGGCTACGGCAATTAATATGCATATAATGACATCAAAATAGTAAACTATTTATTTTATTCCATATTAAGAGTCTCTAGATCAATGTGTTCTCCACCTACGATAGCATTACGTTGGCTTGTATAAATACATGTTTCAATAGTTAAACATAAAACTTGCACTAAACAATAACCATTGAAGTGGTTACGAGTGCTTTCAAAAGCTTATAATTTCTATTTTCCGCGATTTTAGTTTCAAACAATACGTAACTTGTATTTGATTGGCTCTTATGATTTGAAACAGTCAATTACTATTCTCTACGGAACGTTTTGTTTATATATTTGTGTACCGGTATACGTTTATATTGATAAATTAACTAATTAATTGGCGAGGGTCCATGACTATGTTTGTACAGATGCTTTGTTTGAGCGTATAGGCTATGAATATGTTAGTAAGTTGGGACTTAAAAAAGGTTTTCTTAGATACCTACCTTATAACGACACTGATCGTAGACGAACCTAAGACGACGACAATCGTCAGGTTAATATTAGATTTTTATAGACATCGTTAAATTTTTTACTATTAATAAGTATGAAAATCTTTTTCAACCGTCATTGGTTTTTGAGAAACTGGCTGTCTGATATATCTAAGATACAGTGATAGTACAATTTTTCAGTGAAATACTAGAGAGCAGAATGGCATCTGTTCGCTCGTGTCACGCACCCCGCTCACACATTCCTGACGAAGAATGATGCTTTCGGCTGCTCGCGAGTAGGTAGTGCTTTGTTCGAGTGATTAAGTGCCTCGGGACGGCGTTGCTAAGCCCTTCAGCTAATGAGCCAAGTCAGTATTAATCATTGCATGACGAACCGGACGCTCCACTGTCGTGGGTGGTTTTGTTCATAGTTTTAAACTCTAGATTTCAGATAACCTGCGCTAGATTGTCTGAAGCAATTTGCAGATGTGAAGATAAGCATCTGTTGACCGCTTTGAAGTTAGTGAATACTTGTATGTGATTTATTTAAGCCTGTCTGCAGCTTTGTGATAATGCATAATATTTGGTAGAGTGTTAAATATTTCGACCAAAAGCTCATAAAATAACTGTTATTGATTAGTAAGTTAGTAAGTAATTAATTAAATAATGGTAAGGTGATGATGGTTCTTAGATTTTTATTCTATGTATACCAATTACATGACGTTAAATGAAACTAATAGATTATACTGAGTTTCGCTGGAGTTAGAGACCTGAAATATATAAACTTAGAACTTTAACAAACGATTTGCTCAATAAATCGCAGTTATGTTCATTAGCGAGAAGTCGCTTAGGTATTTTCCACGAAGGACCACATTATAATTGTAAAGGTATTTAAACCCCATTCTACGTCTTACCTCAACACAGGTCACATTTACGTAACCACACAAATTATGTAAACACCGTGTCTTGTTATTCAAAACAACCGGTAAGTTGTTCGTCGATAGGCATCGAGAATCGCTACTCAGCGTATCAGAGGTCAAAATCAAAACGTCATTACACGTGTCGGGACTTAAATAACTGGCAAAGTGCGTATGAAAGAACCAACAGACGTGTTGTGCGCCGAGACGCGCGGATGACTGATCCGTCGCACTAACTAATGTTCTTTTTTTTAAATACCCTTTTTATTTTTCAAACCACACAAAAGGCAAAGACGCATGAGTTATGCCGACTTGTAGTTTTTACGATACGCTGGCTGGATTAAATATTTTTTAAAAATTTTATTCCTTTTCGTCAGTGCCGGTACGTGATGGCATGTGACATTAAAATGACAAATTAGCTAATTATTCTTAATCCGGTTGAATGCTTTGATCGTGTGGTTCGGAGTGATGGCCTGTCACGACGCACATTGTCGCTTATTTTACGCTATGATTCGATTGCATGTGCCTTAAAGTTCATTGCCATGAGGAGAACCGTGCAAAAACTGTCATTAGCATTGCTATATATGTGTTGAACAGGTTTAAACGTTCATTGCCTGTGTACATAAAGTACTTTTGACTACATGCCATAACGGGCAACCGTTACTTTTCAGTAAGTAGGTATGCAAATATCTTTTGAAGTCTTTCTATTTTTACTATTTTCCCATGAACTCTACGCTAGCACAGGTTGCCAATAATACATATTCGAGAAAGGATAAATTACTCTTCATTAACTAATCTTCACATTTTTAATAAGTTATACAACGGGAGAGATAACTACTACCAAACATTTTCTGAAGCTGAAACACATTTCAAAAGCAGGTAACATAAGTAGGAACAGGGTTGGGGGTAAAAATGCAGGTTTCATGAGAAACTTTTTTCGTCTGGATCTGTTTTGTGCATATTATTATGATAATAAGAGTGCATTACCAGTTTAGCTGAATGCGTTTATTTTTTTAAGCGAGCCGGGACTGTGGGTTTATGCAAGCGAATACTGGCACTAACTGTTGTGAATAATCGCTTTTTAATTCGGTATTATGACTTATGTATGTAGTGTGACAACAAAAAATATTTATAAACACATTTCAATGGATTACATGAATTCCGTGTTTGACTCTTTTTAACAGTGACCTCACAGTTGAAAAAACGGATTGTACATATTTTGTTTAAATATCATATATTATAACATTTATCTTTCATTATATATAACTTGAGATATTGTGCTAGAATATTGTGTTTACTTCTACTTGATATTTTTTTATTGCTTCTGTGAGACATATAAACATTTTCACGTGACTTAAAACGTCAAGAAGACAATAATGGTGTTAAAGAAATTGTAACTTGCGGCTGTTGAATGTTTGTAATAAAAATGAAATGTGGCAGTGCATGAGTGCATCCTTTATTATTTACATCGAAATCAACATTGGAGCACAGAAAGCTTCAGGATATTGTTCACTAAGACGAACAAGCTATGGCCCGCCAGTGAACTGTATGTAATTTTGTGACAGAAATACAGTTTGTATGCAGGCCTCCTTTGAGCGCGGCTATTCACCAGTCACTGACCAGGACAAAGCATTGTGAGCCAAGATCAATGTCTTCAATACCTATGTGGGTACTCAAGAACGCCTATATGCACACAGACACGGCCCTCTGTCATAATCGAGAATGTTACCAGGAATACAGGCTATACGGGTATGTAGTCCGTGGATTGTGCATGTGTGCGATATACGTACAGTACGTACACTGTATAGACCCCTTTGTGCTGTTGACCGTTCATGTTGGCACTTGTGTCGTATAATTAGCGTAGAGCGATTAATTAATAGGTAATGCAGGTCTGTGGCGAATTTATGCTTCGTGCCTATGTATAGTGCGGCTCTAAACAGATAGTTGGAATATGTCGATCGGCCTTTGTGCTACCGATATATACGAATTTGTTGATGTAAATTGGCTACGCTTGCAAATTGGTAATGGACACAATTTCCGTATTTAATTGGTATATGCGTTTGTATTTGAATTAGAATTTAGCCTTATCTAATGATGTTTGGTGTTATGAATTAAGGCAAGTACTGTCGGACGCTGGCACTGTTATGGGTTCATTTGATTGAATTTAAAAAGTTGGGATAGTAACTGTGTAGAGTTATAGGGTATATTGGTGACGGCATTATTTGATCCTTGACTGTTAAGTCATTACAAAGCAAAGCAAGTGGTGTGTAAAGAAATGATTTAATGATAAATGTAGCATACAGATGCAGGAAGGGTTGAAAGTAATAAAACGAGAAAATCATGTTTTTGAACATAAGGATATGAACCAGTTTCAACTTACAAAGGCCCCTGCACACTTGGGCGAGGTAGCGACATTAGAGCAGACATCGCGACGACGCATTTGCAAATCTAAACTATTCTATTGAGCGCATCAGACAATGTGGTACTTTACATTACATCGTCGCGGCACAGGCAGTAGGGCGTTAATTCAGCGGAGACACCCAAACAAACGCTTTGTGAGATTCACCTGTTGGCTCTATAGGTCAATGTTACAGCACACAAGGAGTTTAGCGAAACAGACTTTTGTGGCTGTGGTTGAATGGCACGCAGCAAGCGCGGCTCTATTGTGCGCCCGGACAATGGCACATATGCGCGATTGAATCGCTTGGATGCGACTTGCGTCTCGATTGAAATTGAGAGTGCGATTCGAATCATGTTTATTTACAGATTGTAAATATATTGCCGCTGACGCATGACGTCACCTGGTGGTGTAGTAAGGTGTGAACAGGTGGTCCGTCCAGGTCTGCCACGAGGTTGATCATTTTTAGAATTTATTTTATTTTTTCCTTTTTTCAGAATGTTTGGAAAATTTAGTTTCACAATTTTATTAGTGATTGTGAAATTCTTTTATATGAACTATGACCATGGACTATTTATCTAATATAAAAACACACGTGTAACGTGTAGCTTTGAAGTATATTATTTGTGGAGGTTCTATACGTCAAGAATTATGAACATATAGAATGAACTGCCTTCCGGAAAGGATTGTTTAAAGTACACTCAGCCTATGAAAACAAACCGTCAAGCTGCAAAAATTTGAAACGCAAACACACAGCTTCATTGTGTGTCTGCAGATTAGTAAATATTCCCAAATCAAACATTTGCCAAGAAAACACGCTACTGGTTGTCCGGACAATGGTCGTATGGTTCCCTCAAAACCACTTAACATGGGGCTGACAGGTTAGTTCAATCACTATTATACGCCCCGAGGCCAGCGATTGGAGTGTATTTTTTCAATGAAATATATTTTTTCATTCAGGGAGTCATATCGGAGAGAGGTTCTCACGGTTACTCGAATTTAACAAATAATTTTGCACGCCGCTACCCACGCTTGTATAATTGAGTCGCAAAGAGAAGCCTTACGAGATTCCAAAAGAGTTAGTAAAAAGTTTTGAAATGAATCGTTCGAAATAGACGTGATGATGGAATATTGGGTGTCGAGAATAATTGCGTTCGGGAATAGGTTATGGAATGAAACGCGGCGGTTATGAAACAGTGTGCGACGTCACAGGCGGGCCGGCTAATCGATCGGGAGAACAATGTGACGTAATACGGTGGTACGGGGCGCGCTCCGCAGGGAGAAGGGGACGCAGTTCGCAGTCCAAATATTTACCCCGGCATATGTTTGGTTTCTTTTCCTTCGCCTCATATATTTTTACTTTGATCGTGTAATGGGGCCCGGAGGCGGTCTCGATTTGTCCGATATTAATTTTGTCCGCCTCGTTGCTGTGCTGTAACAATCACTTCGGGCAAAATAAACTGTTTCGGAAATGGAATGAACATTCTATAGAGTACATACGAAGTGTTGAAAAGTCTGTTACGCGACAGGTATATTAGACTTACAGAATGAAATTTTACAGTCGATCACATAATACCATTATAACTTGACTATAAGTGAAAAAGTAAGTTTAACTGATTACATTTTCACAAGTCCCCTCGGTAATCTTATTACCATTTGTTGACGCTACAATTGAATATATGCAATAAAATTAGCGACCATGTCCACACTATGAATAGTGACTATAGTAACCATGATGTACTTACTTGAACTGAATGTCACTTAGTAGCATAAAAAACTTTGAACATTATAATATTATCGATACCATGGAAATATTATCTAAAAATAACTTTTATATCGTCTCGTATCGTACGCTATGGAATATAATGTTTTTATATATCATTCGGCAAGTAAACCTCACTGGTGTTATTATTTATTGTTCGCTTTCTCAATAATAATAAATTGCAGGCAAAACTCAGCATTAGTTGCTAGTGTTAAAAGATTACGAGAATGGACGGAAAGCAGTAACTTTGAATTGTTATCGTACTTCAAGACTGTCCTACCTCGATGTTGGTTACCCTACATGAGGGGCTAGGGCTGCCCCACTTGAATTGCACGTTTAATGAATTGCATTAATATTGCATTAACGGGTAACTAGCCGCCCTCCATGGTAAACAATCATTAGAGTGTTGCAGTCTGCAGCGAACTGTTTGTGTTGCCAGATTTGTTTGCGAATACAAATTGACATTTAGATGTTTTGTGTTTCACATTGACGTTGGCAAGTTTCAATTTTGCGATATTATTATTGTAAGGTAGGTAATGTTAAATTAATTTAACATAATCGCGCTTTGATTCGACATTAGTTTAATAATGTGTATAAAATAATATATTGTATATTCGGGATATAGTAAAATAGTCGGGTCCTAATACCTATATGATTATTGCCGTTGTTATCAATGTTCGAATAGGCACGCTACGTATTACCTATTCAATCATTCATAAACTAATGGTCGTGAACCTCATAAAGATATTATCGATAAACAATCTCATAGTAATGTAGTACGCGGTTATTTAATAGACGATATACGACCCAATATAGTAGAGCGATGGAAGTGTAATTATTTTCATTCATCGAACTATCAATCACAGTGTACGTTGCGTTCAATTCAGTTACATACTAAAATATGTACGCCGGTTACTAAGCGACGGCCGTTGTCTGTCGAACTAATGCCGGCCGTCGCTACCGGAAAATTGGACAGCGCCGTCTGCCCAATCACACGCGACACTCCACGCAGATTAGCACGCTCGACCAATGCCCAGTTTGTCCCGCACCACGCGACCGACATGCCACCGCGAAAATTCACACTCATCGCTCTCCATTGAACTCTGAATCCGGCGCTGCGCACACCCTGTACCACTTATCTCAGTATTGTACGTCGACAATTTTCACACCACCGGATTCCTCAGATTCGGCCGCTGTAGATTACGCGTACAGGTATTGAAACCATACACGCCTTTCCGTCCCTCGTCCTGAAATGATATTAGTGAACACCCTCCGACGTCTTTTTGTTCGATCGCCGCCGCTCACTTGTAATTGCAACACTTAGGTTTCTGTTTGCTTTGTTTGTACAAACATTTATCACGATTAACAAAAGAAAGAGTCGATCTCACGAAAGAAATATAAATTAGGCGTGTGACCTGACTGCAATTCTAAACTGGGGCTCATTAATCGATTCCACTTCATATTGAAAGGAAGTCTCCGAGCACGTCCGACTTTCGAACCAAAAAAATAACCCGTCGACGTGACACGGGTAAGTCGCCATCGCGTTGCGGAGACCGTTCCGCCCCATTCAAATCTTTACTTAGCATTCTAAGTACCGTCGGCGGCTTTAATTTTTTAAGGCTCACTACAACGCCCATATACCGTATTCACCTCGCGTTCCCACCACACTCACAGATATGTACCTAGCTAATAGTGGGTACCGTCTCTCGGCCAGAAAGTTGTATGCTGTCAATTGATGCGTGGCGCTATTATGTACTTAGAAACAGAAGCCTTAAAGTTTAAATTAAGTTGGTAAACAGTGATAGTTATGATGTCTTGAGGTTGGGCTCGTTCGAAGGAGTAGTTTGCATAGTTATGTGCGCGTTTATCTAAGCTATATCGGTGGGTACAGGCGTCGGCGACGTGGGCCGGCAGGTCGGCCGACAGTTTGCCGGGGGTTTAATAAATGTCTGAAACAGCGGATCGGCTTAGCACACACCCACATACCGTATGCATATGTAGGTTATTTCTAAGAACATGTCTACGGATTGTGCCTTACCTACAATATTATATTCATACGTGTAGACGCTGAAGTAAGGCGCCTCCATATTGTTTTAAGCTCCAGTGTTGTAGTTTACGGGGACACTTTGTTTACTAAAATTTTTATGTTGAAATAAGGTCGCAAAGAAAATACATATGTATGTGTTTTCAAAAGCTGATATTTAGATAGCATTGTAAATATAAAAAAGACGTATGATTATATATTATGTTAAACATCGTTTTACTCTACATTTACTCTACAAACACGAAATTAAGTGACGTATTTTCGTTTAAATTAATAATGCAGTACAACAAAAACCACTTCTTTACCACCAGTATTTTTTCAGTATTTACAGCGTCTGTATCGAGTAGTTCTGTTACAAATTACAGTGAGTATGTGTCGTTGTATTTACTCCATTACCCGCGGAGGCCGGGCCGTATCAACTATTTATAGTGTTTGAGGCGCTTCATAAATATGCAGCGGTAGGCGCTCGCCTTGCCGACACCAGCTATTCAGCCCAGTCGCCTGTGTGATAAGAGCGAAGAGCGTTTTACACATAAAACTCGTCCTTTTTTTGTAGCTTCTTAGTAGTTTGTGATGAGGTGAAAAAGTTTTCGTTTATAGCAATGGCGTGAAAATCAAAATCATTTATTGGGTATTTCTTCTTGCAATAAAACATTCATAATATGCTGGATATTAATAATTATATAGCAAAACGGCATGGTCGTTTAAAATTGTTTACCTGTAGCATATTTCGTTTCTAAACTTTCTGCTTCTTTTCTCCTAGGTAGTACACACATACACTATTTTTTTATCTGCGAGCCTCGTCACTGAGTTCTTCATTACAGAGAGAGAGACATCAGCATCATACCAGAGATGGTAAATCATCAATCATCAGTGGTAAATAAGACTTGTGATTTATGTTATTCATACCAGAAATTCACAAGTTCTCTCACTCTAACTAAGAACAATCTTACAGTCAAGCCAACCATGCCTGATGCAAAGAAATAAGCTATCGACAAATTTTTGTATGAAAAGCCGACCAGCGTCCCTAACGGGCGTTGTAGAAACTAATTTTTAACCACATTTTAATTGACAAACTCTCGTCAATACCGACTGTATAAAATCGCACTACTGGTATATAATTTTTAACAGCTATTTATGTAACACGCGAGTTTCACCGCCGAAGTCTAATCTCTCGCGCCGCCTCCTTAGCTCCACGGTTGGTTAGTTGCAACGCTCCGTGCGTTACCTCACTTTCAACAGAAACTTCGCGATGTATTTTGCAGTGCATTTTTTAGAGTATCGCTTTTGTAGACCCCGCTTGTTTTAATACTAAAGTTACGTGAGATTTTCACATACAACACAGCGTATATGGAATGTTGTTTAACGTAAAAAGGTGAAATGCCAATGAGAATTTACTGCATTCGTGTACGAAAATGTTTTTATAATGTGTTTATGTATTTTTATTATATATAAAATCCTTTGAAGTCCATATTCAGCGTAATAAAGTAAGCTCGTATGAATTATATTTAATTTCAGTATCCCGTTTTTTAAAGAAAATTTCGAATGCTTGGCAAAAACTAGTGTAAATGTTGTATGTAAAATAATCTATTCTAATATGCACTTCATAACATCTTAATCATTAATAAGAAGGCTTATTAAAATATACAGCTACGAGTATATAAAGAATCACATATTAGCTATATATGTACCTACACCTACACTTAAAAGGTAAGTTCAGCACAGTACGGCAATTTTCCACGGTTGTCGGTCAATGTCTCATCCGTCTTTGTCAACACGGCGACCGCCTTATTTGACGCTAGTTAATATTCTTAATGAGCCGTAAGTAATGCATGAACCTTACGAGTAACTTAAAATATTCCCACATGATGTTTCAAAGATGGAGACGATAATATTACTAAGTGCGGAAAGATGAAAAGTTCGACACTGAAACTTAACGCCAGAAAAGTTTTAAAAAAAGGTTATGTTCTTATTTTTAAAGAAATCATTTTTTTTCTATGTTTACTCGTAATACACCACAAAAACTACCAAAAACATACAAGGAGGTAAAATTTCATCCTTTATGTTAACCCCTAAAAAATCTCATTGTGCACTTCGTAGCAAACACAAAAGCGCATTTAAAACTACTTGTATTCAAACAACTATCTTATCAGGTCAAGTTCCCGACTATTGAAGCGTCACACCATTCACACGGTTGACATCTCACCTGTCAGTAACCTCGGCTTTTTAACGATAATCATCGTGAACCATTCACCAAACCACCGATTGTTCGGAAACCGCCCCCGTAACGCAAAGGGTTGATAAACATATCAAAAGCATTTTTAGAAACACCTGTTTTTTGAACGAGAGTCGCCGGCTCTATTGTGAGAGTACAATCGACAAATATCGATAATCAACTCGGTATCGATGGAGGACGAATCTATCGATAGTCACAAAGACCACCCGCGAGTTGTACTATGACAATGACGGGGTTGCTTGAAAAAGTGGGCTATGTCAAGGCTTCAATAAGTGTGTGAAATTATACAGATAAAGACGTTGTTTGGGTTTATAAAGGCTTATAATATTTTTACACACATACTAGATAAATAAATGTAACGATAGTAATAGAATATAGTTTATACTTAAGTCCGATAATAAAACGGTAATCTAACAAGTATTTGGTTGAGCACTTCGAAACATTTTTGTTGCGGATTGTTAAAACGAGAACGAATTGAAACAATAATATTAAACGACGTCAAGTGACTTTATTACGTTCAAAAACAATGTATTTTCACTCCTTCACACACTTTTCTTTACAATTCAGTTTTAGAGATTAACAATTACATTGTGGTTTCGACGAAAATAAAATGTTTGGCATACCTTTTATAATTATTTCACCACAACTCTAATTTGGAGCATTGCAAACCAAAACAACGCCATTGAAATGATTCCACAACCGCGCATAAAGCCTATTGTAATAAAACTTTCTGCGACGTAAAATGCAAATCTTTATATAGGTTAATAACAGAATAAGGCGTCATTGCAACACTGGCCATTATTTAAGATTATAAAACGAAAAAAGTAACTTGTGAATCTCGCAATGTTTGTCAAAAATATTTGTTGGTTCAATGTTGTTGCCTAAATGTGGAAACTCAATTAAAAATGTAGACGTTCGGTTCACGTGAATGATGATGTAATGTTTGATTAGGTAAGTTACCTTTGACTACGTTTATTTTGGTAATCCTTAGTCATGGACTCAAGTTTCAAAGTACTTTTATGGTATCCAATGGTTTTGGTTAATTGGTTACAGAATTATTACACAAATGACAAAAGATCTTTTTTTAAACGTAAACACAGTCAGTATTGCGTATTTTTGTATTATGTTGTGTATTACTGGATAATCGATAAACGTTGTTTTGTTATTGTCACGTCATAATTTTGGCCCTTGTAACATTTTTGAACAAATTACTTCAGTTGCTTATTTCATCGAAAATACATCTAATGTAGAATAATGTTTAAATTTTCTGTTTTTTACGTGTGTTTGGTAATTACCAGATTCATTTTACGAACCTAAGCGTAGTATCCTATGGACCCATCTGATTTTAACTAGTTTTTCTTTTGCGGGAATCTGCTTTACAACATTTAAAGCAGATTACCGCAATGTGAAAAACTTGGGAAACGAGAAAATAGTACACAGCGCGTTGATTATCTCCTTAATGGCGTAGTAATATTCGCAAAATACATAATTAATTTCTAATCCCGCAAACCGCAGTATTTTATTAGTTAAAACAATAAGTGGTATAGCGGTGGCGTTGTGGTAGGTAGCACGCACAGCGGGCACGTGCCGCGCGCCTGTCCGTGACGGGTTGACAGAGTGGCGATTAGCCCGCTGCCTGTCTCACAGCTACATACCTCACAGCATGCACGGGTTGGCTTAGAAATTGCCGTTTAATTATCGTTATAAAATTATTAAAATCGTATGAAAACCAATGGGAATAACTATCGATCGTTGAGTTGACTTGATGATGACCACCTCTATTTGGTAACTCTTCTTTCGGGTTTGTAAGAATCTGACGTATTGTAAGAATTTACTTTACACTTTACCATCTTCTGATTTACTAGTAAGCTACAGTGACTGTACCCATCAAGGTGTTGAAACACAAATTTATTAATTTGGATATTTCGACTGTAACTAATAGCACCTTCCATCACCGCGTCATTCTTTATCAACTTTTCCTGAACTACAAGAGATTAATTTAAATATATTTCAAGTAACAAAATGAAATTTCCAATAATACCTATCGAAATCTTAATTAAAAAATTTTTCATTGCGATAATAATAATAAACATACCTTCCTTATTCCAATCCTACATACATATTTATCTACGATTTCCCGGCTTTCCCAATAAGCTAAAGGAAAATCGAGCTTATGTCGTTGTAATAAGGGTGTGCATTATTTACATATAGACAAGGCGAAGTGGATTGGGTGTGCGGCTGACAGGCACGATAAAGTGGCGATTAGCCTGTCTCTGCCCACTGCCTATACACCACTAAACATAAACAATAAGGAACCGCAAGGTTTTTCATATACTTATATAACTGTTGTGATATGGCAATTTTACTCTTTTTCTAAATAGCCTCTTTTATCGGTCGCGGGCTTGAAATTATAAAAGCTATTCTCAGCTTATCAAGATTGACACCTTAGGGTTGGGATTACCAAATTTAAGGAATGCATTTGATTAAGATAATCTTTAATGTCTCAGCGGTTTTTACAGACAACATCTCTCTCTGATGTGCTAAAATCAAAATTCCAGACGGACAACTTGAGGCAAAACAATTTACCAACTCGCCGGCCAACTCCAAAATAGTTTATCTTAGACGAACGCGGCGCAAACATAGCGAACGAGCAAAACAAGCAACTCGTGACACCTACCTACCGTTTTACACACACAGATCGGTATCCTTAACTACACACTTCACCGTAGCTGCGTCTCTCTCGCGCTAAGAAAATGAAACGGACCAATGAGGGGGTGGGGTGACACGCATTTCCGGGCCCGGCTCCAATCAGCTGCTAGAACAAAGGAGTCGCGATAGCTACTTACCTACAAGTAGCTACGCGAGGGTCGACTATAAGTAGAATTGTGTTCCATCTCACACACGTGCACCTCCTAAACACACACAGCCGACGTTTTTTTACCTGCTGACGAGTTTTTGTGGGCGTAGAGTTTGTTTGTGTGACGGTGTCTAGCCGGGTGATCACTTGGCGAAGTTTGCGCAAGTCGCGGGAGTAATGGCTGGAATATATCGGCTTTGAGTTGAGACCGGTCTCGCGACGCGCTGCGCCTTTGTGACGCGGCTAACAACCATGAATGAAAGGAGAGCGGAGGTTAAAAAATGTAGTGCATACTTTCTACAAACGATGTATCTAAGTATTACATGAACAAAACAAACGTTCAGGCAACCATTGTAAAACGTCACTATTAGCAGTATGCTAAATGTCATTTCCTGCAGAATAAACATGCAGATTTGTGTATTTTAAATCTCATGAAAGGAAAATAAAACGAAGGAGGTATTATCCTGAACGACATCCTGTTACGGCTTATTTCTTCTTTCGACTCACAGAATCCTCACGTCGTCGTTAAAGGTACATTTTTCTCTTGCAGTCCTCATGTGACGTACCTGCCATATCCCGAGGACCCTTCCGTGAGCCGTTGTAATGCAAATAGTGCCTTATACGCACGTAACACAGTTGCGAATGTAATAATTTAATGGTAACACGCCCTGTAAGACTACAATTTGACTATCGCGAATTTCCTGCGTCTGTTCAGATTTGAAATGTTTGATGATGAGAGGGGTGTGTGAAGTAAAGTGAAGCCTATGTTTCAAGGTGAGGGTCTAGTTTAGTTCGCGGCGCGCTGAGACGCTGAGAAACAAATCTGCGTAAGGTACATGGTGTCGAGTAACTCGTGTTCTTACCCTCTCTCCTTTGTTCGGGCCGGAAGAGTGCGCTAGAATTACATGCTCGAGTCTGATGTGCGCTTATTTTTTACGGCGCTATATTGTGTTTCGTGAGCTCTCTTATAGTTATGCAGTTCAACGACTGAAGAAACGAGAGGGTGGATGAGGGAGAAACAAAACAAGTTTACAATTTTTATTTACACAAGGAGGAACACTGAAAAAACAGTGCTTCAAACAAATGATTGTTGAGTAAAATTACATTATTTTTTATGCTTTTGCCGCGATTAAAAGTTTTCGAGCTCGGAGAAAAAACGTTGACGTGCCAATATTGGTGGGGAGTCAACAAACAACGTTTGGAACATAACAATTTCTCGAGACGTGGCCGAGGTGCAGCTACCCTCGAGTCGTTCGCTCATTGGCTCGCATCTCTCGTAGTTGCGCGCCACCCCGCATACTGATATCTGGATTAAATTACTCTGCCAACTATTTTACACAAAACCAGAGGCCATAATTAAAGTCCGGGCGAAAATGGGTGAAATCAAACGTCTTATCTGACCAGCGGGAAATAGCGTTTCTTCGCTGAATAGTTTCTACTGAGTCGGATAGCAAGTGAGCGGAATAAATAATTATTGCGGCAATCTAAAGTTGCCGCCGGTTGCGATGCGGCGAACTCCATTCCGAGATACCTAATGAACATAGTTTCTATTGACCGGAACTTTTGTGTTTCTAGCACTATCTGCTCACTAGACATAGCAGTAAAATAGTTTAAACGCTACAATTTCCACATTATTTACGGTATACAAAACGTACGCCCAAACAACAATCACAAATATGGTAATAATATTCAAAATCTAATATTCCAAAACGATGAATAAATCCGCGTCACGTAATTCCCGTCTCACTTTCGCTAAACAGAAGGCTCCCATAAAATCAATGGCAAAAGGAAATACAATTCACTTTCACGGTGTCTGAAATAAACCATTCTTTGCATTGAAAGGGGAATAATCTGTGTGTAGCAGCGGGGGCTTAATCAAAATCGGTGAATTGCTTTAAATCGGGGAAAACGCAGGAAATATCTTTTGTTGGCAATTTCCCGACATGCGTGGTGGTAATGCGCTATCGGCGCGTAATGACTTCCTTAATTAATTCGCGATGTTAGAACCGCCGCTTCTCCAACGACATCTTAGCACCGCCGCCAACAAGTACTCACCTAAATACCTTTACATTCTGTGAGAAAGATGTATGAAATTTACGCAACTACTACATTGTATGTTCTTGCATACAAAAGCTTTTGAAACATGTTAATGTTTTCTTAAACCTATGCAAAATAGATTCATATGAAGATTCAACTAGATTTACACCTCATTCTCTTAATATTCGTGGAGCTTTTAGTTCATGGAACGTTAGAAGTCGCGAGCTTCTTCTTTTAAACATCAGTGGTACACCGTAGAGAGATAACAAAACAAATGCCTATACACCTACCACGAGCAGATGATATAGCGAGAGAAACTGAGAAAAAATAAGTCTCAACAAAACACCTATCCTCTAAGTCCGTCCAAACAAAATATTTTCGCAATTCCTTCAAATTAACAGTACAGTTTTACATAAACGGTACATACAGGGGCGGGTAAGCCGTCGCTATGGCACCGGAGGCAGTAAGAAGTTATTTTAGGGGGATATTACGCGACATCAGGGGCTTATCTTTACGGCAGGTGTTCCTCCCCCCACGGGGACAAATTTACGAAATATGTCGCGACTTATGCGGATCACGCGGATGTTGTCGCCAATCTGTGCAGCTTAGGTTCGTGCTATGTCGTTTACATAGCACGAACCTAAGCTGCACGATGGAAAATACAACGCTGTTGCTTCAAATATTTAGTGCTCGGATAACTTGTGCAGACTATATAATGTGTGCCTTAATACATTTTTAGATATCTTTATTATTTTACCAGCTTTTTTGTTCTTTAATGCTAAATAGTATACAATTTTATTTGTAATATTCAAATTGCTACAAATTAAGAGATGTGACATTAAAATAATAATTTCGTATGTTTTCTGTACGTTATACTTGAAAAGCATTTATGGGTGTATAGTAATTAAACGCATTTATAGTTATTATAATTACTGTATTCAGTACCTTAATTCTACAACCGGCCAAAGGATTTCAAGCCATTCCAAGTACAAACTTGCAAAGCTCACCTACATTTAGTACTACCATTATCGTAATTCCCAATCCACTCAGAGCTGAGCGACTGAGGACTCATGTACACTTACTGGCAGACACTTAACACACACATTAACCCCTATGATCAAAGTGCGCGACATTCCCATTAATTCCACTCAACACATGTCACCAAGCTAATAACCAATTAAATAGATTAATAAAGATATTTACGTCATACCAATTTGCCATTGATCTGTGTATATTTCAATAAGGCTTTTGATGTTGTGAGGCTCCTCGTAAAGTCATTGTTTGACAGCTCAAGACACCGAGCTCCGACGATTGTATGCTAACAAATGTATCGCTCTATTGAATGATTGTGGGCGTAATAATCTGCTTATGTGTTTACCAATAATAAATTATTTGATGGCAAAAATAAGGGCTCAGTTGTAAGCGGCTTGTGTTATGAATGTCAAATTAAGTTGTAAATCGATTTGTAATATGCATTATTTACTACCAATATATAAATTGATTATTTCAATAAATTTTAATAATATAAGCTACTAAATGAGTATTACACTTATAGGTAAAAGATGCGGAAACGGATGGAAAAATAAATGATCTGAAAATGATGATGAAAAGTTGATAAAATCAATAATTTATCAGTAAATTGAAAACTGTTCTTGAATTTCTCTTACTAAGTTAATATTGAATTGAATACTAGGATTATATCCCTTCATTCGCCTATAAACGGTCTCACCTGAAGGAAATAAAAATGTTGTCAAATGACAAACATAATAAAATAATAATTGACACATAAACTAAATATTCACAAATAAACTGTTGCGCTCGTCAGTTAAATAAAAATTACGCGAATCGTCCCGGGGGAGAGCTCATTGTGGGACCACAATGAGCGCGTCTGATTGGCGGAAGGATGTTCTCACTAAATAAAAAATATCGACGCGTCATTTCGCGCAATTTTCGTCGAATTTTCAAACGATAAAACCTGTCATTTCGCTGTTGACGCGCCTATAAAATATTCATGCAGACGGGCGAGAGATGAGCGATTTTTTCTTCGATTTACGCGTCGAAATAAGATGTCATTTTCCGTATCATTAGCGGCGGCTTGGAGCGTCGCGACGCCACTATTTATACGCAAATACGATAAAAATGATGCCCGGCCGATCGACTGTTTGACGCGCCATTGATAAATTGCGACCTTTTCAAATTTCTTATCTTTTTTGACGTTTTATATTCTGTTTTGAACGTCTTTGGCGACGGTTTTTAAATGTCTTTTAATGTATTCGGGGATTGTGTTTGATGAGTAATGATGTGGCCGTAAAATATATTAATGGCGATCTGATTCTATTTTAAAGTATTCACACCTCAATAAAATTGTTAACGCCAAATACAATTTTTATAACGTTAAAATATGTATGTGTACGATCTCGATCCGTAGCCATCCATGTCGAGGTATAAAAAAGCTCTAGCGGCAGATACTCATTTTTTAAATTCCATCAATATCATTTCAGCGATACACCAAGTACTCTACGATAGATTGGTGCTCGTATTTTCATAGCAAGGTAAATTCGATCGGAATAAAACTCCCTCGGTACGAAGCCGCTGGTTGAGCCCTCTCTTTGCGGCGAAATCGTGCGGAGTAGTTTATCTCACCCCGTTCGTTTCACCGCTACCCACACAAAGGAATCTCATATGATAATCTGCAGATCTTTTTGATAAACACCATGTAATGTATTAAAATAGACTGGCTTAAAAATGAGTTTATGTTTTGCTTTGTTTTGGATTGGACAGGTTGTGATAAGAATTTTTCGGGTCTTATAAATGTTTGAAATTATTTAGACCGTTAACTAAAACGTGTATAAAGAAGTTCATGCTTCTAGAAATATGTATAAAATATATTGGTCATATGAATGGAGAATTCAAAAGAAAGATAGCGTTACTTTAAGTTGAGTAATGTATTTGCATTGTGCTTATAATAATATAACAGTATTCTATCATCATCGCATATAACAAACTTGTAAATATAGAACAAAAGTTTTGTAGTGAAGGTGTAATTCAAATAGAGATTACGAAAAACAAATACCGTTGTACAATTTAATCAAGTTCGCCAAAAATGTAGTGTAGTGGCGTGCACAGATGGCAGCGCGGCTTATTATGGCCCCACGTTGGGCGCCAGGCGACAATATTGCGCGGCCGCCGTGTCCCGACTAATCCCCGGATTCATTTATTTTTGACAACGCTATACGATTTTATCTCACGGCTTCCGATGCTGTTTGCCTTCTGTTATTATGCTCCCGCTATATTCGCAACACTTATTTATTTATTTAGCGACCCCTATAAGGGGCGATTTGACTTTTAATACCCAGTTTAGCGGTTGGTTTCGTTTTAAATCCGCGCTTATTTAATTTAATGGAGATGTTGATATCGATTATCTTAAAATAGCATTGTCAAGAATGCTCCAGGGAGCTTTTTATTTTAAAGTTCTGTGATCTCACATGTGATAGGTAAAAGTAATCTTCACAATAATAACAGTAAATTTACCATCAAGTTAGTTTTGCTACCATTAGACAGCACTTTGAAACATATTTTTACTTCGATGATTTTTCTGTCACTTCATCGTATCGACTTTTAGTTTTATTTTTATTCAGACTAAAACCACTTATCGAACGCAATGAAACGTAAATTATTACATAACAAACTTAATCTTTACGAACTAAAAAAGCAATCTCTCATATTGTAGGAATAATCCTTTCCGGACTTTTGCCTTAACCGAACGAAATACCAAGCCAGAAAACAATTTCCCCGGTTTTCTTCGAAACATCTTCACATACATAACCTGTTATATAGAAGCAATCTATCAAGAGAATGGCGACGCTCACGTGGTCTCGAGTCCCTCCACTCCAAGTAAGTGGGTCGCTGGAACTGACAGCCGGCCACCTAATGTATAGTTGTGCGCTTTTAATTAATTTTATGTCCGTGTTTTAATGTCTTGGACGGGGAAGATTACAAGTAGTTTATAGTTCTAGGTGTAGATGTTTAGTTAGTTCTATAACCGTATTAAAAAAAAAAAAAAAAAAAACTTTAAAAACCATTGACACGAAGAAGAAGAAGATAACCGTATTGAAACAGAGTTTGATGTAAATCTATACAAATTGATTGTAAATATAAGAAAATTTGAAAGGCCCTATTTATATCTCTAGTGAAAAACGATGTGTTCATGTCTATGCTAATTGAATTAAATAAATGTCATGTAAACACGACAATACATGATAGTACTTATTTAGTAGACGTTTAGTGAACATATTTGTTGGCATGGTAATAAAAAAAGATCTTTCTAAACAAGTGCTTTAACTTCAACATTTTAAATGGGCTATAAAACTAAAAGGAAGCTAACTACAAATTGCTACAGACGCTATAATTAAAGTTCCGTAATGAGCGGGAGATATAACTAAAGTAAGTTGAATTCCGATATTTCAATGTCATATACGACGCGACTTTAACAATGGGCTGACGCTTATCATTAAATTTGACGAAACAGTCGGTCCGTGTCACTGAAATTTGCATATCTTATTAAAAACCTCGACGTCAGAGATAAAAATGAAAATGAGACACGTCAAAGAAAAAAAATAACGGACAAAACGCTCAAGAGACAATGGTTATTTTGGGCGATACGAAAAAACTGTTTTGTTATGGAAATTTCGGGTGGACACTTTGCATTTTCTTTATTTTCCCCCATTCCTTAGTCGACGAAGAAATCTGTTTTTTTAATTATCGTGTTTGGTAATTAGTTTCGGGAAACGATCTCTTTCTTCCGTTTCCCTTTGCGCGACCAACTTGTCTGCTCCTAATGAGGTAATTTATAGTCTAACCACTGCACTCTACAATGTTGGGCTTCTTTTTAGAGTTTTAGAATTGATAACCTGAAAATGCCAAGAGAAGAACTTAACTTTTCAAAATTGACATTTTATTTTTACGTAAGATCAAGACCCTTTTTATATTAAAAATTTGTCTGTATTACAATATCCTTAAAGTCTGAAGCCGTCGTCTAAACGCTTCATAAACATCGCTTCATTCGGAATCCTACAACTCCAGTGAAGCCTAATTCGGGCAATGTGTAGCGGCAAGCTCGGCTTTTGAAGTGGCTAAACAAATTGCTAAGGCACTTGACGGGTTTCCAAGCAAGCTTTATTTTTCCCACATGACACAGGCGACACGAGCTCTCCGCAATGGATTTCATCGATCGTCGACCCACAGAGAGTAGAGTATTTAGATAAAAAAATGACCGAGTGGATTTACTACGATTGGTATTTGCGGACGAAATACGGCCTGAATAGAGTTTCACTTATACGGGTTTATTATGATACGTACTTGTACGGTTCCTCGAATTATTAATTGATGGGATGTTGGATGTTTTGTCGATTAGTACGACGTTTGTTTGCTTGGTTTGCATTCCTACGTTTTCGTCTTTGACGGTATTGGAACGGGAAGAATTATGTCAAATGTTTGCTTTCACTCGCATCATAATATTGAGTAATATCTCTTTAATAATTTTCCTGGTGTTGAAATAAATTCAAATGTTTATATACTTAATTATATTCTTCCATATTTTTCCTCAATTCTTCTTGAAATGGATTGATAATTCTGGTTGGTGATTAATATTGTCTGAAAGAATCTTTTAATATTAAGGAAAACGCATTCAATCTTTAAAAAATGAGCCTTTTAAATAAAACTCGTAACAGGTTGTGAGCAATAAAGCAGTATGTATGTACATATTCACCCTATAACAGATGGGTAACAAGTACAGTATCAGTGTAAACGACGCAACGTAACGCAATTGAGACCGCAGTGTCCCTTGTTTTTTACCAAGGGTCCTAATCCGAGCATAAGCCTCTAATGCGCAGTAATTTCGTGACCCTGCCTTGTTTGGAACCTTTCACCGACTTAATGTCTCCGGACGAGCCGTACAGAATGTATATTCTGGATAATATTAAACGTTGTAAAAAGTAAGATATTGTCGTATTTTGGAGAAATGGTTTTTGGTATCGTCAAAACGCAGGGTTTAATGAGCTAGTGTTCTTAGATAAAGATTTTTCTTATTTTTTAAAGCTGATTTAATTTGTGCCATTTTATCTGAATGTTAATATAAAGGTACACTACCTCTTTACCACTTTGTAACCTCTGAAGTAAATCTGAGATTTCAAATAATTTTTAAAGATAAATATTTTGAGATAAGAAATCGACTTTGAGCTAAGAAAATGACGATAATAATATATAAAACGTAGAAGCCATTAATGAAAAATCTTATTAAAATTCATCACATTTACAGGAACATTATTCAAAAGGCCGCGTACGGAGCGACGAGAGCGTCTCAAATCAAGGAAATTAAAACTCTCAAACAGAGGGCAGTTACAACAAATCCCGGCACTAAAACTCCTATATATCCCGGGCGAATGTTGTAAAAAATCATTGCCTCCATCCCTCGGCCCTCTACGAGGGGAAAAATCTAATCTGTGCATTTTTTGCGGGACCGCGATGCCACAAAGAATTTCATTTCCCACTGTTCATCTATCTCTATTTCACTGACGGCTCTTGTTCTTGGCCCTCACTCCCCCCGCCCCTCGCGCGCCCCCCTCGGCCGTTTTTTAGACTTCCTCGATCGGAGATAAGGTTAAGCGAGCTCTTCTTATTAGTGGTTTGTACGAGACATTCACAGCCTCATTTTAATTTATTATGTCTATTTATAGCTGTGTGTGTTACAGAATATATATTCCAGACTTTTGAGTGATTTGCGATCAGTAATTCACTTTTTTACTTTTGTAAAACTTATATTATGAGTCAGTTTGTTAGCAACCAGTTATATCATATCTATGAACTAATTTTACAAAATATATTTAAATAATGCTTTTGAAAGAACATACTCGTAACTCTCTTTTATGGTGATGTTAATTGACCAAAACGCACCTAAATGAAGCAAAAATAAATAATATCCATAACGGAAACAGTTTATGAATTAAATTGATGCACAATAGCCGAAGGTCTGTTTATCATAATAATAAAGTGGACAAAGAAACCGAACGAGCAAAAGTCAACTTATAATTGTATTACTAGCGTCACAATCAAAATGAGCCTCCACGAAACAGAATTACACAATTGTGTACAATTGACATTCAAATCTGTGGACATTGACGTTTTGTGCTTTTATTGCCACTTATTGACGCGTAATTGTCAATAAATTCCTACGGGATCGGAGTTTAATGTGGGTTTGGGTGAAAAAAGTTATGTTTTATTAATATTTTTACGAGAACGTTTAGGACGGACGATAAGATCTGCCGTTTGGGAAGTTTTTTCTTTCAATTTCCGTCACGATTTGTACGCTCATTATTGGTGAGGCGATGGGGGCGATAGGGGCAGTGCGCCAGTGGTCGCATGCCATCCACTCTAGTGCGATGTTATCGTGTCTCTTAGCGACTTTCATCGGGGCTTTCGATTGTACCTCCCCTTCTTGTTGCCGCTTGTGAAACATGATTTCGATGACGTTATGATTTATACAAGAAAAAACTATTATATAAAGTTCTTGGAAGGTAATTTGTGACTCAATAATTGTAGTGTAGCTTTGATAAATTACTCTAAACATGTAGTTAGTTAGTTTCGCATAAGAATGAAGTGGGTATTTTGTAAGTCTTCAGAGTCTGCGTGGTTACGGTGACTCGTGAAGTTCAAAGTCAATCCTAAGTGGAGAGCTATTTTGAGCGGGTGTAAGTTAGTTCATTCAGACGATAGTAACTATTGTGTTACCTAAACCATTGTGTACTTGTGAGTAGGGTGATTATGCGCAACACACTTTTGATTTCATTGGTTTTCTGTTACAACATTTCTATAAGTTATGCATTGTAGACCAAAGTAATCGATGCTTTGGAACGTTTCATTTTGCAACAGTTCATTTTAAAAACATAACCAATTATATTCCTAGTCTCCGCTAAGATTGTATTATTACTACAATAAAAAAACCCAATAACGGGAAGATATAGGGTTTTATAACTCGGCAAGAAAAGCTTTAGAAATTCATGCCAAACGTTACGACGACACCTGTCGAATTGGTATTGAAATCAAGACTCCGTTGATAGAGCTTAGTAAGAAATTTTTTGTTCGTACAAGTGATCAGCATCCACAAACAAATCATTTTAGATATATCTTCATATCTATCTATATGTAGTTACGTCTGTGCGTATTGTTGTGATGTCATATAGAGGGATTAATTCAGGGCACGTCGGCGTCTGATATCTGATCTTGGGGTTCCGTGGGGGTACAGACCTTGGTACGCATACATACGTATCGCCGTATCTACATCCTGTCCGCACTGATCACGCATGACGATTCATTTGAGACTCAATTGATTATTTCTATGTAGAACTGATAAATATGGCTTTGTTTTGAGAGGCTTTTTGTGGTATGTTTTCTGAGAATTGAAGCGTGCACACAGTTGGTACTAAGTTTGAAAATTGGCTACGAAATAACAGGTACGAAGAAGTGACTAACCTTGCAATATTAAAGTTACTATACTACTAATTTAACCAAAATACAATACCCATTCAATTACTGCATCTAATAGATGAAGTTTATTCAAAAACATTTAAATTAAACATACAGCTGAAATTAATCAACTAAGAAGAAAATTTTACTTAATTAAATGCGATTATACCTATGTATAAATTTATGAAATAGTCTGTCAAAAACAAACATTCAGAATATCCGTTTGCGACAGTTTGACGTGATCGCAGTAAGACAAGATAACGCTTATTAAACACGTCACCCGGTGACACTATCTACCCTCCATCTGAGGCCGTAATGGGAAAAATGTTCGGCCAACATGTGTATTGATTTAGTGCCTTATGATCTCGGGAACACGCGGTTATGGGGTTGTGAATTCGGATTAAAAATTGCCGTATCTCAAATCTTTAGAACGATTTTCTTGTTCATAAATCAAAGACGTTTTTCATCTTTGTAGTTGCTTTTTAGTCGATTTATATATTTTATCAGAAATAAACTTGTGCTAAAAATTACGCGAATGAATGTTCAAGTATTTGTATGAGTTATATTAATATACATTCTCGGTTCGTCTTTCCATCCGATACTGTCGAGTCGTATAGGCATATTAGTAATCTGCACTAGTCAATTAGGAAGATGAAAAGCAATTAAATTAAGTAATGACATCGATTCTATCTCTGTGTTGATAAGGATCACGATTATACCAATAGTGCTTTGGAGATATTCAGAAAGGTATGAGAAAATGCTAAAATGAAGCGACTGAATTTCAACATCACTAGTCAACCTTTCAGCTCCAGTCTATTGAAACAGCAGAACACACGAATCTAATTGACATTACTCCAACTTTTCCGTACCAACGAAATTAAAAACCCGAACTACATTTCGCAAAACAATCAGGCGGGTACCTATTCTCAACTCCCCGTATCATTCGTGAAAAGGAGTACGGCTGACGGGCTCGCACGGCGGAACGTCAAAAAGTCTGTAGTGGGTTTTTTTGCAATCATCAAATTGATCTGTCCGCACGCCATCTGGCCCGTGAGTAAAACGCTTTCGGACTCCCTGAGCCGAGGAATTAATTCATATAAAACACATATCGTTTGGTTGGACTCGATTTGATGTCGTTCGTAATGGATCGGCTTCTAATACATTGATGTACCTACGAGTAATCCAATGAGTTGAATTCGACTTTGTAGCCGAAACCAAATTTGGTTAAGTCTTTGAAATCGATATTTTAAGCGGAGAGAGACTATCTGAAACTTCTAACGGTTGCTTTTAATGGACGTAGGCTCTTAGCAATAATAAGCATAGAAAATATATGTGAAGGAAAATGTATAGTGATATCCAAATGAAATTTTATGCGAATCAAAGCTGTTAAGAAACTGTCTGAATATTTTCGGATATTAATTCTCGCTCATTTCGTTCGGTAGCGATAAAAGATAATTATGACCAAAACAGAGACAAATAGTTGAGTATCGGACCTCAAAACTACTTGAACTAAAAACCCCTCTAGTTTATTTCATTTAAAGGCGGCAGATCAAAGCGAACATCGACAGTTGAGGAGTTTACCATTTAAGCGGGCCTCCTTGTCTTGGATAAAGTTCACACTATCTCTACGATAGTCAATGATCATGTTGCTGGTAATAATGTATAACCTATTTTTTAAATAGTAATGGGCCAAATCTTAAAAGTCAATTAGATTAATTACATATATAAGAACATTCCACCAGCGCGGCAGTGATACAATACTAGACGTATTGTACACATAAATAGTACCAACACAAACAAAGTTATCATGCTCAGTTCAAAACATTCCACGTTGTTTGCACATCTTTTTTCTCCTCTATGAATTATTCCATATTGTTTTATTCTGAAACATGTACATGGTCAGAGTTTTCTACGAAAAGTCATTGTGCGTGAAAACGGTAGTTTTACCAAAACATATTTTTAACGGAAAGCTACAAAACATTTTCATATTTCAGCTGAAAATTGTAACTGTTTCTGGGAGCAGCGATGGGCGCTGGGCGGGTGGAGCGCGGCGCGGGCGTCTGGCGCAGGGCGGTGTACACGTGCGCTCATCAACTAATGGTCCGTGCGCGGCATTTGAACCGAGCCTACACTCGGCACAAAACAACCGCCCGCCTCTAGTCGCAGGCCTGCTTTCGGCGCAAAATTATAACGTGTAAAACACGGCCTCTCCTTGCATTCCGCGCACGGGATTTTTATGAATGCCGCGATTATTATTCGCATTTTAAACTCGAATGCGGCGCTATTCTCCCCGAGACGTATAGCAATATTCGTAACGAGTTTTCTCAACGCTGCTACCTAATTTCAGGTCGAGTGTAGTAGCAACTGAATGTAGATTGTTGTGTAGTTACAAGTGGAGCGGCGCGCCACTATCGCTCGAGTCCACTCGTCGCGAGTGGGGTGAGCGTCGCGATTGTCGACTGTTGGAATCGAACGCGATTGCAAATTTATTAGCGGGCGGGCGGCGGCGACTCGCTCGACTCCGCGGCCGCACGTACGCCTAGTTGTTTTTACTCTTCATGTATTTTTTTCTCGACGAGGCTCGGCTCTCCCCTTTTGTTCTCAAGTGGACCAGCTGTCATTATACGCCATGTTACTGTTATTTTTTTTCGACGTTTTTATAGAGTTTTGCGTCGAGAGGGCGTTCCGTTCGGAAAAATGTTCGTTTTGCGTGCGTCCTGGAGAGTTTGCGTGTCGAGTGATGTCGACGCCGCCGATTGAAAATGAGTTATGGAATTTTATTTCAGAATTTTTCTCTTGTTGCATTTCAGTTGGAGTGGGTTTTGTTTCGTAATTACACAATTGCAATAGACCCGCTGATTTACTGCTGCTTCTTTGTCATTGGATATCGATTTTATAACAATTGTTTTTCGCTGTGCACGGAAACTATCCGCAGTATTTGTATTTCCTCTTGAAAATCCTAACACGCGATTTTTTCCATCTATCAACTAGTTGCTCAACATATCAAACACTTTGGAAATGTGAACATGTGTCATTGCAGCTTTCAAGTGGCCTCTGTTTGATAATTTGAGCGAACCCTTTCAGTAGCGGCCCCTCGAGAGAGTAATCATTGATATTATGTAGTTTGTGTTTGTTCTCCTCTAGTTATGTATGTAAATAGACGCAAATAAGGGAACTTAAAAGAGATTGATTGCAACGATAGTAACAACAATAGATGAAGACATCAAATTTAAATTAGAATAAGTATTAGCAATTTATAAGAATTATTGTATAGTAAATGTGAACTCTACAAATATACATTACCGTAGTAGTTTTATTATTTACATGAAGATATTTTTTTTTCTTGTCTTTCATTGAAACACGCAAATCCATTAATGCTTTTTATCCATTGTTCTAAAATGTTGTCTTTAAACTAATTACCGCGTTTAAATATAATTTATAAAACTAGTTTTTATAGAGTATCTTGGCTACATTCAAAGATTTGGCATCACGCTACGTATTTCGTAGCCAACTGCGCTATTTCTTATTAATTTGTCTACAAATGTAGTCTACTAAGGTCTTGTCGTAGTAAGACAAACACAAGAAGAGTTTAATATTTAAACTATAAGGAAAAAAGTAACGACCCACTTGCAACTTCGTCGAGTAGTAATCCACTATTCTTATGTTACGTAATTCGAAAGAAGTTTAAACACGGCTCTACCTCGAGAGTATCGAAAGTTTGTAATCACACTACAGAGGGGCGATTTCCTACAACTATCGACTATCTACAATTCTACAACCGTGTAGTTATCGACTTATTGTCCATGAAAGCTTAATCAATGTTCCTTGCTGGTGGATATTCGAAGATATTGATGGCAGAAAATCGTGTTGCATCTAACCAAACACAGTCACAATGATAGGTACTGTAAAGGAAAAGTTAGTTAAGTAAAAGAGTTGTCTATTAAAGGTAATTGGTTGACCTGTAGTGTGATTCTGTACAGTCGGTACTGTCGAGTATAGATAGTTTGACATTTAGAATGTACTGCCAAAATAGTTCCTACAACGCCCATCAGAGGCGCTGATCAGATTTTCATAAAAAAAATATCGATGACAAGCCGGTTGCCGGTAGTCTATATTGTCTTTATATGATCTAACCGCTTGACTCCTTATGGTTACTCTGTAGTTATAAGTTTTATTATCACAGGGCGTAATGAACGATTGATGATTTTTTTTAAAAGAAAAAAACATCAAAAAGGCAATAATTTGGTCCCAATATCATTAAACAAACATCTAAAGAAAACAAACGTCTCAAGATCGTCTTAAAATACACAAAGGGTAGGTATCGGTCGGATGTTTTTGCCGTTATTGCCTAGATAAAACGGTTCGAGAGGCCTCGCAGCCAATCCCAGTGCTCAAGTTGCAATATTGCAAGATACCTCCACCGCTGTTACAATGGAACTTGAGTGAAGCACACAAATTGCATATGTATAGCTGCTAAAACGAATATTTGTTGGCTAAAGTGGAATGTCAATTTGTGCGCGGTATAATTTTTAAGTAAGGATACTGGGGTTGTTATCAAATAGTTCTTGTTATGAATCATGTATTATGCTTTTTGAGACCCTACTTGATCTTCTGAAAGGACTGTCGCCTTTTTTAGTTTTTTAGCTGAGCCTCAGAAAGTTCGTATTTCAAAATTCATCGAAAGGTGATGATGCCATTTGCAACCAAAATCACTTAAATAAATTACTATCTAAAATCGTTTTAAGACACTTTATACTTGAACAAATCTGAGACCGTTTGATATCTGCACGCACTTACAAAAGCACTAAAAATCAAAGCGCTATTTTTACCCTTAATATAGTAAATTGAGGGTCCTGAAAACTACTCGAATAGCCGAAAATCGGGCACCTGTCCCATCTCAATCCAGTGCATTTTAGGAAATTATTTCTCCATCACATTACGGGCGTATTGGTGCTCTGCGGAGCGCGCCCTCTGGCGGTGCGTGAGGGAATTCGGAAGAGACCCGCCCCACCTTCCCCCCCTCGTCTTGTGCTTTGAGTAATAGTGTCACTCATCGAGTAACTGGGGATGTATCTGGGACTATACACGTGTAGGTGAGGGATTGGCCCGGTTACATTTAATCATTGTCTTTCAGAGAGAAGGACTTTTTAACTTCAAGTTCGGAATTTGCAGCATAAATAAATGAATAGAAAAAATACGACGTATTGTTGATTATTGTTTGTAAAGTCACACTTAAGTTTCTGGGGAACTATTCTGTGTTACGCCCTGATATTAGACTTAAGAAAACATTTGACATTGTAACCGAAAGCAAGCAGAATTTTCATTTTCATCAAAATGTAAAAAGACTTTTCTTTGAAAAACTTCTTACATTTTCCAAAACATACATAAAATGTAGATCAGTATTTAATCTACAATCCATCGTAACCGAACACCAGTCATCTTGAGCTTCATACGCTATTTAAAGGTATCCGTCGTGTGACCCTGATTCACGGCCATTGTGGACCTGTCCCGTTCTGCACGCTTATTTATTTAAACGACACTGCGAATTGTTCGACCTCCATGCATACTATATCGTCTTTATATGGTCTAACCGCCTGACTCCTTATGGATACTCTGTAGTCATAGGTTTTATTATTAATAAGTTGTTCCCTTATGGATTTATTTAATCTAAAGATTTCCATATACTGTTATTCAACTTAAAAATTCTACACATATTATACGGTGTCTGAAATATACATAAATGAATTACTTACACTCCATTTTAGGCTTATTCGTTGTGATACGTGGTTTTGGTATTTTCTTTTTTTTTGGGATGTAATACCCTTAGTTTCCGAATCTCTAGATTCAGACATGATATCAAGACATGTTAATCTTATATTTTTACTTCCCAAATGAAATGAATAAAAGACAAACAAATGTCTTAACGAATATCTTATCCGCCGAATATGATCCCACCCCTACAAAACAACACAAGTCCTAACTAGTGTTGTGACAGTGAGATTGAATACTAATCCTTATGCCGATACCTAGTAAACATCGTAAGACGTACTAGCACAGGTATAACTAAGTGCAGCTTGTGTCCGTGTAGGCTGCAGCTCTGATCCTGATGCGATTAACAGCCTCGCACGTGACGACACCTTGCGGATTTTAGTGTAAACAACGGTACAGAATTCTAATAGTTGAGGAATGCTGAATATTTTTGATTTAGTATATAAATATTGCTAGAAGTACGTTTTTTTGCTTTCGAGTTAAATAAACTCGTGAATTTAGTAATTGTAACGAATGCCAGAAAAGCTCTTTTAACGAGAATGATTTTGGAAATATCCCTTTTTGCGATGGAGGTAAAGAGATACCAAATAACGTCAGATTATGTTTATTGCCATAAATTATATTCATACAAACTCTCGCTTTACGCCGAACCTATATAGTAACAATAAACACGACTATCGTTGGTATCTTTGTTCAAATTATTATATCTCAACAAAGTGCTTTCTTACATAGATACCTTTAATACTGACTTCAGCGAATTTTAAAATCATAGATACAAGTATATCGTGTAAGTAAAACAATCAAAGTTTACAACCTTTCACAATTCCCTTACTCAATAAGAACGTGTTAAAATTGCCATAACTAAGTCTAAACCTAGCTCACCCACACGCAAGTAAATTGATTTTAAAACGTTGACCACCCCTGAAACATCGTAATCTTGTGCGCTAGTTATGCGACGTCATGTGCGTTACGAAAGCCATACATTGTACCGATAATAAGTAGTGTATTATACGTGTGAGATGTCCGCGATCCCTGTTCTGCTCGCTCGCATACAGATCACTTCGCGCTAGTGATGTGCGGGCATTTTCACGGAATTCAAAAATAATTAATTAATAAGCTTTTGGGTAAAACTTTTATGACATACGTCTTTGTTATTCTATGTCTTTAACAGATTTTCTTTTCTAATTTCTTTTCTTCGCTTTTCTTTGATAAAACGTAAATATTAGACAATTAGCTTGTTTGTGTAATGCATTAATTCTATCGCGTCGCGTCGCCCCAATTGCGATGTTTACGATTCTAAATTAAGTTCAAATAAATATTTCTTATCGACTAGAGTTCCTGGCGTTTATGTGTAGTAAATAAAAACATTATAAATAAAAATCTTTTAAAATACAGAAAATTCAAAATTATTTGTTTCAAATGGCAGCATTATGCTAAGAAATAGAACATCCCAAGTATCATAATCCCAATACAGTCGATGTCAGTCGCATCACTATACTGAGTCACGTTCTTCACGCGCCACTAACAACTAATTTATGCTAATTGTGGCCCAGCACCGCTTACGTATGTGCGGCACGTACTCAACTCGGTTTACTCTCCAAGACGTTGAAAATAATATTCCACCGCAACTCCTTATAGGTGGCCACTGGACGATGTTTCATATTCACAGGATAATGTTTTAGTTTTCAGTTCATCGCGACTTAAGTTGTTCTTGGAATTTATTAAGGAAAACTTCGCTCGGTTTGGATTTTCTTAATAGCTGTCATTTGTCGTTATGTTTACGAGGAAATCCCGCGTGGTTATGAAATGTCTACAGTTGTTTAGATTACCTAAAATTAACGCATTAAAAAGCTAAATATTTGTCATCCTCAAGTGCTTATCCTAAGTTTATATTTCATCCTTTGTCCAATCCCATTTGTCACAGATCTTATCCAATAATAACTAGCGGCTATTCGCAATAGTAACAATCAGACCGTATCGTGTAAAGAAATTAATAAAAGCATTGTGTGAGCTATGAAGTTGACACTAGTGAGTACTGGTGACACGCGGCGCGGTGCATACTCCCGCTGGCGATATTGTCCGCACGCAACACGCGGACGTGACGTCACAGCCGCTATCACGCCACGCCACATTTTAGGACTACGATTTTCCACATCTCAGACAGTGTAGTGTCAGTAATACAATGGAGCATTCCCGTCGAGTGGGAGGCTCTTATCGATCTACTGGGACGTCATCGGGCGATAGCAGCCGCGGCGACGCAAAAAGCGTGTCAGTGTGGCGGGTACAAAGGCTTTGTGGTGCGACCGGACGCCGCTCGCCGCCGCCGCGCGCTTTGTTTGCTGTTTAGTGCTCGCTCGCAGCTAAAAGTGGCGATTTTAGCGGTAAGTTTGTTAGTACGACCTGAGTCTAATGGCCGGCCAGGCTTCATGCCACGCTCCGTTACGGTTATGTTTGAACATAATCGATATCGGTCGCTGTTCGATCGTCCTCCGATGACCAATATTATCTTGTTCGCTTTAGTGCTGCCATTCTAAAAGCCATTTTGTAGAACTATTATGACCAGATAAAGCAGTAATAAAGCCCGTGATCCGAAATACACGAAATAAACTTGTCTAGATTACCTATATGAGCTCCATTAAACGACTCTTTTCTCCAAAATGTTGTTGAGTCTCAAGTCTGGAGAGGTAGATGTAGTAGAACAATATGCGTTAGTGGTGTAATGTGTGTTTATCGAGTGTAAAGAGGGTGGCGGCCGGCGCAGTGGCAAACTTGCTCGGAGGCGACGAAACTCGTGGATGTTTTCACTCAAAATAATAAGTTCCAAGAGAGTTCCGAGTCAATTTTTTGCGAAACTCGGTGTAATGGATTGTTGGGAAGTTCGATAACTTTCGGAAGCCGCTCTTCGATTTTATTTTGCTAAGGAATTTTTTAGCCAATTTCTCTTCGGGAAAGTTTGAAATCTTCCAGTCACCCTTCAGCAAATAACGTCGCTTGGGGGACTTATAAATATTTTATTAAAAATTAGGCAGCGCATTTCGTTATTCTTCAAGTTTTGATCATTATTTTTTAATTTGAGCTGTAAACAACTTTAGCTATCTTAAACAGAAGACGTTTTCTGGTAGTGTATCTAAAAGACTTATAACTTTATTTGTTGGTCTAAAACATTGTTTCACAGCGAGGCTTGCTACACATGAAGAATATAAGCTGCAATTAAATGAAACCACCAATCAAATACCTCTATTTTTCAAAACAAATCAATCAACCCAAAATCAATTAACCCTCTAAACAACTATCACGCAAATCGTAATTGCATAACGTGCTTATGTCGTAACCCTCCGAAACTGTCGGAGTGTCGGTGGCATTTTGATGACGCGTAAAACAAACAGTGTAACACCATGGCCCACCACGGCACGACACCATCACTCATAGGGTGCGAAAGTTAATAAAATTCATGTATCGGAAACTTATGGCCGTAAAATATTGTTTGCGAGGGCACAACCCTAGCGTTTTCTTTTAAAATTAGCCGAAGATGCTTTCAACTTTATGACTGGTGAAATTTCGTTTGAATATTTTAGGAAATTTTATGCATGTTCTTGAGATAAAACCGCATAAGATGCTGTAGATATGAGTTAAGTTTATTATTATATTATATTCATGATCTCAATAAACAGTGTTTACGGCCTTCGTTGCACACTCTACATATTCGAGTACATGTACCCTAATAAAGTACAAACTCTACAAAAACAAAGAAAAGTAAAACGTCTATTACGATAAGTAAAGAGAGTTATTTAAAAAAAAGAAGATTGCAAATTAGTTACTATATCATAAAGTAGTGCAGCTACACCTAATCACAGAGTTTGTCTCTACACGTTGTCTATCAGTTTTCGTGAACCTTTAACGAAACAATTCGTCAAAACCAAACAACCAATTTTAAAAAACAAATGCCTAATAAAGTGTACTACAAATGATTACGAGGAAACAGTACATATCACCGAAGCAGGGTGTCCAAAAGATTAGTCGGCAGGCGAGACACAGCGGCACCGGTCGCATCAGCATTAAAATAAAAATAAGGGTGGCCATAAATACGACCGTACAAAGACAAGATATACGGTTATAGCGGACTGCCGCTGGACCGCTCGTGTAGAACTCACCACTGAAATTATGTAGGAATTGGTACTCGGTACAGCACCAATAAACAAAAATAATGTTACCTATTTACTTAGATTGAGGGCGTTGTACGACGGCGTGTAAATAAAGGTTGGATCGATGGTGGGATTACTTTTGTAGAATTGTTGCGATCGTAAAAATGATCTAAATAGGTGTTGGAAGTGCTCTTGTTTCTGTTTATTTGTAATTTCGTTTACTACAAGAATTAGTAGAATAGTTTTAGACAAGTAATTCATTTTGAATTACACGCCATTTTACTTCTTAACATTAACTTTTTCTCGTAATGATTGGGCGTTTTCTTGATCAAGAATCCTGTAATAAAGAAGTTGTCTAATTGATCAAACATCACTTTAAACATTTTTTTAGGAAATTTTACCCAAAAACAATTGCTCCATCGAGCAAAAGAGAGAAATCGTTTGCTGCAGGTAACAAAACAACAAGTTGGTGACTTGTTGGTGATGCTAATGTTCTAGATCAATCAATGTAGTAATCATCCAATACAGCCAACCTCTGATTGACGCAAACCAAAAACTCACTCACCAACATATTTTAGTTTAAAAAACCCAGTAGGTAAGGTGTTACATTAAAACAACCTCGACGACCTAAAAAGCCGAATCCGCCACACGTATCGGTCACAGTGATCCATGGCCCACTCTCCCCTCGTCAGGAAAGGTCAGCCTCGCGTATTTTTGGCGCCAACGGGCCATATACGAATAAATAAGAAAGGCTTCAATCGCCGTCAACCCCGCTCTACCCTTTTAAAAGCCGCATGATAGATGAACGGCTCGTTATGTTAAGGCAACTAAAATTAACGGCGACACTGAATATTTTTGGCAGACTATGACAGGTATGTTTTCAGGTGATAGGGCTAAATTGAATGTTTTTTATGTTTGTAGAACTGATTGTGAATATAAGAGATATCGGAGTATATACTCAGATAAAATTTGAAAGAGAAAATATGTTCTGATAGCAGTTTTTATATAATTCAAGTGATCGGTATTCAGTATTGTGTCAGTCTCTTGGAAGAGCATTACTGCTGTCTTTAGTGACTCTACCGACAACTGAGGCTCACATTTCATTTGGTTTTTCTTTTACTTAAACAAAACTTAAGACTTAATTAACTTCTAAACTTTAAGATCTGATGGTTTTCCAGCCAATGAATGCATAAAGAAAAATTGCATTACAGCCAACTCCTGTCTAGAGTTCCTTACTTTTATTTTCGTACTCATAATTTTCTTGACAGAGATACTCTACATCGACTTTTTGACATGTCCTATAAGTGCACCATTCACCCATTTCCTGTCGATATGACAAAAACATTACTACACCATATAAAAATCATTCGTAATGGTTCAATTCGGTGGGGTTGCGTTTGCAATACAAATTGCCCTCCTAACTATTCAGGCTTTTAATAATATCGAACTTTTTAAGTGTAGAGAAATCCCACTAAAAGCTAGAACCTAAATGTTATTATAACTGAAACGATTTTTGGATCTAAAACAATTGAATACACGTGAGAAACTTGAAAGAGGTAAAATGAAACAATATTTTGAACAAGTTATATCATACATTTAGAAACAACAGAACATTTTCTCGCACACTGTCTTACATAATGTTTCCACGAGTCTATAAGTCTCGCTACAAGACTTTAGAACATGTATCGTTTTCTTGAAAGAAGTTTAAAATAAAACAAGAGGGGTTCTGGTTATAGTGGGCACTTTCTAACCCCTTTATGTGGCGGATGAGAGGTTGCACGATAAATGGACAAGTCGTGTCGCCTGAGAGCCGGCTTCCGTGCCGCGGATAAGTTGCGCCACAGTCGACCCACTGTGGGGAGATTAATTCGTGGAATAAATAATAAATTGTTTATGTTTTTGTTCGATAACATGATATTAATTTTATGAACTAAATTCTAGGAGTGTTCAAATCACTCAGACCAAATTTGTTTGCACGGCCAATAGATTTTGCTTTCCGAAATTTAGTTAACTGTGGTTACACGAAGAAAACACTAGAAGCGTCATTCCTCGCGAGCCCATAACCTCATAAACTACTTGCGCCGTCCGCGAACAAAACAGCCAGTGTCTGAACAAATAGTGAGGCATAAAGCAATAATCATGTCGATTATAACAAGTAGTGCACTCAACTGTTCGTCATTAGCGCCATTTTTACAAGAGTCCTGCAAAAACGCTCGGCTGTCGTTCGGCTAATCGTCGGAAATTGTGCCCATTATCGGAGCACTCACTCGCAACTAAAATTATTATTGTTCGCACTAAAAGTAGCCATTTAGTCGGTGATTGCTCCGGAGTGGCCTGTTTCTTGAACAGATATTGAACGTGAACTTTTAGCGATGTGCTCGTCCTCTATTGGGTCCTTTTTCCCATTTGCTGGACCATCTGAAAAGGTGTAAGTGAAGTTCCATTATCGGGTGCCAGCGAATCTTCAAACAAAACACGAATCAGTGTTTGGAATCAAAAATTAGGAATTCTGCTTTTCTTCTCCCGTCATGGAAGATTCTCTCCCGGCAACAATAGCAAATTTGAAAAGGTAATTTAGCTCCAATCGCGGTATTTGTCCATTTCTCAGAAGCTTTTAAAGATCCTGAATCATTTTTAGAGAGTTCTGCCAAAACATTAGCGTTTTCTCAAATCCCATTAGAACATTCTTGTGTTGAGTAATCAACAGCTATGCGAAGAAACTTGAAAATACCTCACAGTTGACATTACCCTCGGTCCTCCGAGCCCTTGGCTTCCGGTTATCGCAACACAAAGAGGACCGGCCCTCCCCCCTCCGGCTCCCTCCGAACAGGAACAGGAAATACTACCCTTCTATCGTTAAGGTCTACCCGCGTCACACCGTTATGCAGGAATTTTTAAAGTATTTTTAGCCCCCGGCCTTGAAGTGCGTTAATGATTCGAAGGAATGTGCCATGATTTCACTGAGATTTCGTTACGACCACATTTATTTGGGAAATGTGGCCGGTGAAAATGTTAATTCAGGGAATTAAAACGTGGGCAAGAACGAATTTTTTTGGCAACTTTCAGCTAGTAGAGATTTCAATCAAATCTTTAAACATTTCCATTGCATGATTATCTAATACGACAATCAACCAGGCGTGATCACGCATGATAGGAACATTCATATGTATAAATTAATACCGATCGTCATCTGAAGTGTCTGAAGTTATCTCACACCTTTTGCTATACTTATGTAAGCCGAAAATATGGCCACATACCATTATTCCACGCGGTATGTGACCATATTTTCGGCTGGCCATTTCGACCCAGGTACCTTATACACTGAAGAAATATTTGATGCCCAGGTTTGTTCATATCACAATTCCTTATATTCGCAAATTGATTATGCAATCGCTATCTCCGGAGCATCTTTAGCAACCTCACTCCTATTTTACTTGTAGATTTGTAGTAAAGCAAACATGCACCAAATACACATTTATGAATCATTAGAATAAAAAAGGCCGTAGGGTGGCAAGGTCCCGGCCCCGGAAGCATTGCTAATGCATCCGAATGCACCCGTAGGTCGCCCCACACGCAATCAATTCATTAGCCTGTATTGTTATGCCTCTGTTTCATAGAAAATATCGCTATCGATCTTTAATAACCGTGTTTGTTATGGAATTTGATTTATTTGTGTTGGTATTATTTTTTTCAATTAGTATTTTCATTTGAGATAGGCTGAGGACAACAGCGTTCAAATAGAATTTAATGTAATAGATATTTAATCAAACAAAACTATGAGGAATCTTATCCACGATTGTTACAAAAATTCAAAATACGCTTTGGTCTCATAATGCTTATTCTATTCATATCCCGTAATATTTATTCGCTTCCGAAAATTATTACATAACTGTGTTTACAACATTCAAAAATGCGTATTTTAAATCCAGTATCATTGAACAAAATATCACAACACTAAAAAGCAGTTTACGCAGCATAATTCCCAAATGACACCGTTTCATCCGATGAGTTCAAACATCGAGAGAAAAAACAAAAAGTAACGTAACTAGCGAGCGACAAACATGAGTTTAACTCCCAAAAACAACTTATTACCCTGTTATGAAATGTCAAAGCGTGTTTCCAGAGGGATTCGGCGTAAAATTTTCATAATTCGGCCCAACTCGCGCTGTAAAACAAAATGTCCGACGGCGTGCAACCTGTCGACCCTTTAGTGATGTGACACATATGTATAATCCGTATATCGATAGCTGTATTCTAGAGCAGTAAGTAGCCGGTTTTCAGAATTAAAAATGTATATTTATAATGATCATTGAATTTGCCTCGTATGAAAGAGGTTAAAAGTTCTTCAAAGCGGAGGTAGTACCTAACGCCAAAAGAAATTGATATTAATTCGGCGGTAAAACGCCTTAATTCTTAGATATTTAGTGTTTTTTTTCAGTTCAATAATTATTTATTGGTTGTAAACTTTAACGTCACATTTTGTGTTTAGCAATACTGAACTCTACTAAACTTTAAACGATACCAAAATTGATATCGAGCTCATTACACAATTCAGGTATAGAGACTTAACGACCTCGCGAGGTGAAGTAGTAAACTTACAGTAGATACTTAGTTATATTATTTGTGTAAACCTATAATGCTTTTGCTGCCAAATTGACGTCGGTTTGGTTTCACGTTGTTACATTATATGCTTTTGTACAATTTTTAAATCTGACGTTGTGCAGAATACCAACAAAATTTTGATTAATAACAGCTTCAAATGTCACAATAATGTTTTCAGCTTCATATCGTTAACCTTTGTGTTCAATAAGTTTAAGTTTCCCCTCCCTATCGATCAGAATAGTACAATATTTTTTAATTTTACAATAGAACGTGAGTGATCATTACTTGTGTTATTACGTCACATATTAGATACATCGGCTCCACATCCCTTCACCCGCATCGGAAGCGGGGCGGTGTTTTGATAAATATTTGCGATTTATTTTATTCCTGGAGCCATTTTTTGAGAACGCGCCCGTAAAGAGGAGAAATGGCGTCGCACGCCATGCTCAACAGAGCGGCACTGAAGTTTTGGCGGGAAAATAAAAACGCGTTTAACTTTGTGTTAATATTATATTGTGCCATTATTGCGCCATTTATTATAATACCGCGGAAGGGATGGGGTTGAGAGTTCGCGTTTAATGGACGTTTTGTTTGCGAGAAAAACATTTTTTTTACTCTAACGATTTTCTGTTAAACCTTTTGGAAGGGAATGATTTTTCAGCGCTGATATTTTATGCTTTGTTACAATACATACCTACGTAGTACGATGCGTTCACAAATCTGTATTCCTGTTTTGTTTTGATTACGCGCTCTGAATTTTTAGAATTGACGCGTGATTGTAATATGAATTCATTTTAGCTTTCAGATGCACGCATAGATTTTTATTTATTGAGCGTTTAACTACTACTACCTACACATATCTATTGATTTTATGTTACCACCTGCAGGAGGTATTTTGTCGAATATGCTTGCGATAGATAAACAAAACAATATCAAATTGGTAACTTATACTTTCACAATTTTCAAAAAGTTTGGAAACAGATTCTAGGTACTTACTTGTCTTACTTCACCAAACTGTAAACCAAAGTTGTAAAATTACTTTCAAATCTCTAATTTATTCAGTACCAGAATTCTTCATGCTAATCAAAATTTCGTCATGGTTGCCACGATCTGAAACAGTGGTAGCTTCGACCAGGGGTGTCGAGGATCTCGGGCGCTTTGTACAAAAATCATTAATTATCACCGTAACCCTATCATCCCCTTGCCAATCCCGCAACTTTGGGCACGCTGCTCCGTGTTAAGTGTAGTAAAATATTGATTAGCAACTTCTTTGTAATTAATTTAAATAATGTTTATATTAATAGAATTAAATGTTTTCTTGTTGTCTTGAGCATATTTTTTTTACATGTGGAAAGCTTTATCCTTATTTAATTAAAGCGGGAAAATATTTACAACTAAAGAAGTCGAAAGTAGTTTCATACTACGCTTCCTGTCACGCAACACTAGAAATTTGACTCCAACCAAAACCTAAATTGTAAAACAGACCTCTATGTTTAATCATTACCGACGTCCAAACATCATTATTATACTTCTCTATATCATACAACATATATCTTTATAAACAACCTACTATATGCATAATATTCAACTCTCTACCGCTGCAATAACCACTATCACCAGGTATATATCAGTATATATGATAACCTTGCTGAGCATCGGCGACATTGACACGTCCACACTCGGCTGGATGGTGCTCACGGACACTTGAACCCTTCGAGAGCCACTGCACATTCACGCCTGCGAACATACCCCACATACTATGACACTATATCACTGTAGTATGCAGCATACCTCGGATAGTATGCTGCATATAATATGCCATAGACTTTATGAGTAGCTTTTAGCCTAGAGTATTTTTTGTTGCCAAAGAAGTTTTTTAATTATATTCTATGTTATTTATGAAAAATACTTAAAAATCAACTTATTCTTATCTTAAACAGTGAATATGCACATATGTAGTGTTATGACAGAAACGTGAAAGACTTACAATCTCTGATTTTGTGGCATGCTTTCTTTTTTAAGCCATTACTATTAGGGTTTGATTTGGCAAACCCCTGAATATAGCGCTACGAGTAATGAGGAACATATCAGATCTATTGTTTAAACCAAATTTGTATTATATATATTATGCCTATATTTATTTATTACAAAACAAATACATAAACAAAACAAAGATCCAACATTACCACACAATCGACTTCAAAAAGGCAAACAAGCGGCCGGCGTCTGGTCTATCAACGGGAAACGTGTGGCCAGGCTAATTCAACGGCCCCGATCTCGAGTAGCCGCTGAAGATAAAGGCCCCCCTTCGCACCCCCTATTGCATCACCCCCCACCCCCTACAGCCACCCCCCTCCGTCACCTGCCGAGTCTTTAATTGAATAATCCCCATCATTAATCATAGCACCCCGTCTGTAGGTGAACTTGAATCATTTTCAGTCACTTCTTGTGGATCGACGCCGATACAGCTGTGTCTGGGTATAGTTTGAAAGGTGTTCTTAGTATTTTGGTTGAACTTATCTGTCTTGCTATGTTAAGACTGTGGTTTAAATACCTTCCTCTCTTTCCCAGAGCAAGAAATAAATTTGTACTTGATCATAAGACATTCATATTTTCTGTAAATAATTCGGAAAATTATTATAATAGGTATGCGTTGAGTAATGCTCTTATTTTGAACATCTTCCTTATCTTAATTAACAGAAACCACCTGTTTTATGTAAAACAGAAATGTGTTTATGAGTACATACTTAATTATCTCATTATGTAGGTACTTATAGGGAATAAGATAAGTTCACAAATAAAGTTATTCAAATACATCAGAAACTACTTTTGTAGTTAAACGGCCAAACCTATGTATAAACACATAAGTACCCTACATCAATAAAAATAAACAGTCCACTCGGGTTCACATAGGCCGAAGGGCCGTACCTATATCAAAATCAGGAGCCCAAGCACGTTCCACATGAGCCGACCCACGCCTTACCTCCGTTACAGGCAGGAAGCCCCGTTCCTTAACTTAACGCACACCAACAAACAAACACACGCACACGAATAAATCCCACGCACACACTCACTCGCCCCTTTGTCTTAGCTAAGTGTCAACCAATAAAAACAAAGGATTCGAAAATGGAACAAAAAGTGTTGGCCAATCGCGCGGCACGTGACGCGTGTTGATGCACGGCCATTGGCTTGAAAAAATCCGTTTAGCTTCGATGACTCCGGCTAGACGTTGAGATTGATGCGACCGGCCGGCATTTACTTGACTTTATTTACATAAGATACCGTTTCGTAGAATATCCTACATAGTTATAGGTAGTTCACGCCCGCCAACTTGCACAAACTTTCTTTACTCAAAGTTTATAAAAGCATAAACATTTATATTTTGAAATAGAACAAACACTGTAGGTACATAGACAAGCTACACTAAATACCTAATTAATCCTAGTTGTAATGACCACGTTAAGACGATCTTCATTGAATAGGAGTCACTTTGCTACAGAATTAATTTAATGACTGTTTATTATGTAGATATAAGAGGCCGTTTAGTATCATTTAAATCGTCGCTTACGAATGTACAAGACGATTTTCATCACCTAACGAGAGACTCCTGACAGCATTATTAACATAACACATTTACGATATCAATATTCGTCACGAGTTCTTTCGCCATTGAAACGGTTATCACTTCTCGGCATTCACGGCTCAGACTTAAGTAGGCATCCAGAGAGCACACCTCGCCGTGTGTTCACGTGTGAGAGGGGGAGGCGAGAGGGGCGAGGGGCGTTCGGAGGGTCATTTATCATTCATATCATCTTCGCTCCACTTCGCTCGCCGCACCGTCGTAAATAAATAAGAACAGACTCATCTTTTACAGCCGTCTTCGTTGTCAACAAGCGAATATCGCCGTACTACATTAAACACAAGGTCTTCATTCCTTCCTTCTATGCTTGCAGTTACTGCCTTTCAAATCTGCGTAGTTTAGTTAGTAAGCGCGTAGGTAACTATGGATATGTTTTAGATATGTGTAGATAATAGCTACTAGGTATAATAAATGTGTGGCTATGTACTGTTTGAAAGTTAAATTTGATGCTTTCTTTACGACTTTCATGTAAATATAACCCAGTTTATACTACAAGAAGAGTGAACAAGGCACTGAACGAGAATGAATGGCTATCTACGTAAGAAGGCAGTGTCATAAACAAGCATTACGCAGATTCAAGATAATTAGAAAGCCGTTGGAAATGGCACTCTGAGAATGATTGCATTGTTCAGTGAATAGAGCGACCATTAGTGTATCGCTTAGTTTAATAGTTGTGTTGAAAAAGTTTGTTGTGGAAACTTGTCTCTTTTTGCCCGTTGCTGATATAACTCGAAATAATTATTGCTAGTACTAAATATAGTCTAACAAGAAAGGCCTAAATCTTATGTACAAAAACCAAATCATTATCGGAAATAGTTTGTATTATTTCTGTAATACGATAAAAATTGTAATTGGATCCAAATAATACATCTATAAAACGTTGTTACCGATTGGAACAGAGGACGCCCAACAAAGCCGCCCACGATTGCGAAACCTTTTATTATCTAAGCATATTAGGTGCTTAGACTCCAAATAATTCCGCTCGCTCCTCACTAAGAAGATTAAGAACGATTGGATGTTCGGAGAAGGTCGCCACTCCCTACCACTATAACGTAATGGCAACCTATAGGTACGAGTAGGGACTTAGAGAATGGCCCATCAATCTGAACATGCAGACTCGCCAGATCGATCACTGACCGAGCGAAACTAAAAACTCACAGAATAACCCGCCGTACACGTAAAAGCAATTACCCAAAGAAGTGGTCGATAGTAAGCAGTTCGCTTGCAAGTCAGTAATTGAAAGGCCGTGTACGAGCTGAAGCCACGTTTGTTTAGTCCGTCATAATTGCTCGGCTGCACCTCTGAGCTGACGAGTCGCCGGCACAAAAACTCCTAAATCCAGTTCATTAGGGCTCTATTCACAGCCCACCCCTGGATGGAGATACGCGGTGATTACTGCAACCGCTCCCGACGGCTCACGAATAAAGACTGCATCATAATTTCACCAGATACACCCTCATAACGCATTAAAAGGAATAGCGAGCTTAATTCAGCGATATAGAGTCTCATTTCGAATCGTGTAGAATCACGTCACTTGCACAATGACATGTAAAAATAATGAACAAACTTAGGCTCTCTGCGAGGGAAGTTAAGTCTTGAATGAATGAGAAGAAGGGTTAAATTTGTTTGGGAGGAGTGAAAAGAGATGCTTTGTAAATTAATAGGAGGAAAAGTTTCGCGGGACGTCGCACCGGCAAGGTTGTCGCAGTTGTGATTCAATTTGGACGCTAATTTAATGACGCTGTCGCGGAGGCAAACAAATTGATATTCATATGGGACCACGGACGCTTTATTTATTGTTTACATTTTTGACTCGCTTGTTAATAGATGTGAAAACAAGTGTTTGTTACTCAAACACCGTTTAATTTTGTTCGCATGAGTAACATCAAAGTTTTTTACTAATATTTTGACATGCTATGCCTTTGTTATTTAAATATGTAAACAAATAGCATTTTTTATGGTTGCTCAAAAGCCAATCTACTAGATTTTTGCATTATTTTGGAGAACAGTATAACTTAATACTGTATAGATTAATCAAGATTTGGGACATCTGTATTTTAGTATTTATATTAAAAGACCACGATCTACTCCTCTAGAAAATATTTTTAAAATACGAAAATGTCAAGAAATTAAGATTTTTTAAATGTTTAAAAAAAATGCTTTCAAAAATACACAACTTGATTACTAATCAATTTGGTTTTATCTCTATCTTAAAAAAAATGCAACTACACAACCAAGCAGCGAGTTCAAGACCAACCCTCTAGGTATGAATGAAATAATTTCAGCCATTAGATTCATTCAATTGGATTCAATTTACAATCGCAGTAGACGTCTCATGTAGATATAAACTGTTGTGAATGCTTTCTCCTAGCAAGTGATCAATGTAAGGTCAGTATTCGCGCACCCCGGAACATTTATATTTGTTCCCAGCATACGCGTAATGCAGCCAACGAGATAATTGGAGTGTCGGGCGCTGGCAAGCATCGCCCATTGTTGGTGTCGTTACTCCGTAGTTATTCAATTCAAGAGCTGCGCAGGCGACGTTGTTTCGTTCCGACAGATTGAGGCTAATCTTGTGATGTTCTTATACTGAGTCATTGAGTCATCGGTTTGGTTCATTTCATTTGTCTGTGATTTTTGCGGATGAGTCTTGTATTATTACAGCTTCTTCATTACAGTCTTTGGTACCTATTACTGCGTTAACTATTATGTTGACACAACGAATGTTTCGTTTTCTATATTTTTAATCTGTTTAGTTTTTTGCCATAACCTTCTCGAGGTGATTATTTTACTTTTTTTTCTGTATTAGAATTTTCCATACTACTTCTCAAGTTTCCTCGTTGAGTAGTTTCAGTGAGCGAGTAGTACAAAAGCAGGACTCATTCATGCCACCTCCTATTACAAAACAGAAAATATGAAGACAAGCTCGTATGTATCCGTAAAACGGGTGTGCATTCAGCTACAGTACTTAGACGGCTAAGCTCCGCTGTAAGGTGCAGATAAACGCGGCCAAAGTAATCCTCTTTGTATAAAAATGTCCCCGGTGTCGCCCCCTGCCGGCACGACTTTATTAAAAAGCACGTAATCCCCACTAGTGGACTGGGTAACGCGATTATACTCTATATAACAACTCAATATGCGAGCACCGATATGAAATTGAATTTAAATCCGTTTTGCGTTGATGCCAGTGTTGCTAAATAATAAAGGTGGACGACTGATTGATACGTGTTAATTAATTTTAAGCATTCTGTTTTAGCTTTCTGATAAAAGGTTGTTAATATTTTGTTTACTAATCGAAAATGCCGATGTACAATGTCAATCGCAATTCATAATTCTTTTCTATTCGTATACGTAGTAAGAAGATAAACTTAGCTTCTGAAGAGAATATGAACGATAAGAAAGTAAACTAAGTTAGTGATTTCTAACCTAAGGTACTAGAAATGTAAGACTAATGACTACCCACAATTGTAACAAATCACCTAAACGAGCTTAAAGAACACATGAAAACGTAGCAAAAGTAGCTTCTAATATGCAAACAGAAGTTGTCATTGGCCGTATCTTGACACCCCGACAGCCAGGAAGCGGGGAGAGGTGGCACACTTCATTACTCGCACATCAAACAATCGCGCCGCCGCCGCCATCTTGCCGGAAGTGACGTCACTGACGTGCCGCCGCGATCGCTTTGATCCTCACAAAAATAAGTCTTCATTTGGCTGGGCTGCATCAAGTTCGCTCCAGTCTAAATGTAATTGCTTCGCTTCGTGAGTTGGGGGGCTTGGCTCAAGAATTTAGGTTTATGAAAGTGCTGCTGTTAACAATGTGATGACACCTTCCTGAAAGGTGATTAAAAATAAATGAAATATTCCGCTCAAGTTGTAATCTTACTGAATTTATACTTGGTTAACTCAAGTAATAATTATCTCTCTCTGAAGATCTCCAAATGCCAGACTACCGTTTGAAGGTGTACAAACTACAAGTTGGTATCTTGTATAACAAATAAAGTATACAAATCCTTGAACGGTTCAACGACCTCTAATTGTTGCCTCTGACGATTTATTCAAGTCCAGACAGAATAAACGTCAAGAAAACATTACGTCAGAAATCACCTCCCGTAGTCTTCATAAGAATGATTTCCCCCGTTCAAATGACGTAACAATAGAATAATCAGTACAAATATGATTTGTTCTCGCAATAGATGAAAATAAATATTTTGGCGGGGAACAGATCGAATTACTAATAGTACCTCCCCCGCAGATTACTACGAGGGCTTACGTTCAATTCATTCGTTCATTCAATTCTTCAATTATAGTTCGTGAATACAACTAGCACCCTAGCGAATATCCTTTTCTACGACAATATGGGCATTATAGGTTATCCTTATGTAACATTGTAAAAGTTCCTTTCTATTTGAAAGCGGTTCAAGTAACTATTAAAATTATTTGCAATATTTACTTTTTCATTTCATAATAGAATAGGCTGATCAATGGAAATATTGTAGAATATTTTTACAAAATAAAACACAGTGGTCATACCGTGAATCTCAAAAGAAATTGATGATAAAATAAAAAACAATGTAAGCAATTTACATATTTAAGTCTCAAACAGTATAACTAAAATAATCATCCTTTGCAGTCTTAAAGTAAAAAAAGAACTCATTCTACGATGATCCTAATCAAATCCTTTAATTTGTCGACATGTAATTTTACGGCCTATTTAATACTTGTAGGCGGCAACTTTCAACACAAGCTTAATAAAAAAAAAATATAACTTTTTATCACAGTTGGTAACAGTCCGATTGAAAAGACCCTCCTTTTCTCGCAAGTTTTTATCAAAACCACAGAATCCCGTATCAAAAACGTTGACAACAAATAAATCGTGAAAACAATACCGATCACACTAAATCATGTTACTATTCACAACACTAGCTCCCACATGCTTGAAAAAAGTTATAAAATAAAAGAAAAAATTAAAGAAGTGTGTCACCTCCCATCAGAAGACAAAAGGCTAACCTTAATTGAGGTGGAAAAAGGCTGGGAGGAGCACAAAGGCGTTAGTTGTCATGCCTTATCAATGGAATTAAGGGCATATTATGTACAATGAAAGGATTACACAGGTGTTCTCCTGGCTGAGAGGAAAAAACCGGTGCCTGACTGCGATCGCGCCGATCAGATTTGTTTGTAGATCTTTGTTGATTTTTTAGCGGCTCTTTTGGTGTTTAGAGATGTATTAGTATGTGATTTAGCTTTGATATTCAAATGAATTCGATTTGAATATTAATGTGAGTCATTCGATATTAATTTGAACAGGAAGCCTCTGGGAACCTAAAGCTGAAAATAAGGATCAAGATACGTGCTGAACTCTGTTCCCCTGTGCAGTGTATTTTTATAAAAGAATAAGAAAAAAACATTTTTGACTTAAATTATCAAAACGGTATAAAATCCAAAAAAACTCTTAACACCAATAAACTATGTTCACAAAGTAAAACAATCTCTCAATAAAACGGTCCAAATGGACACGAAACTTCTGTTCCAATTACCGACAACTTCTCCCTATCGATATATGACGTGTAACAAGTAGGACTCGTATGAGAAACATCATTAACCTCCATTGAGCTGTGACGTCATCTGCGATGCACTTTGTCTAGCGTCTCGCGTTACCTGTCACCGCCACCCATTAGCGGCCTGACCTCCCGCGTCTAACCTACCCTCTCTAAGTTACCCTCCGTCTTGGCTCCACGCCAACTTTACTTTGCACCTATCATACTTATATCACAACAATAAACCCTTAGGAATAAAGCACGAATTTCTTTGGCCTATACTTCTCAAACTGCAATATTAATTTTGCCAAATATTGACCCAAAACTTGTCATTTACTCCGTGATTACTCGCTACGCACTCGCACTCTATTTGATAGTTTGACAGCGACATCGGTTATTAGTAAGTCTCGATTACAGTGTCGATGTGTTTTGTATCGATTTGTTCAAGGAAACTCTTGATTTATATCAAGCATTAAGATCGTATCTCGAATGTTAAAAGGCGGTAATTAAAAGTTTATCACGTGCGCGGATCCATACTTATTAATTATGCACTCGTATCAGTTACATCAATGCCGTAATAAATGAGTTGCACCGTCACGACAATGTATGCAAATTGATATTATGATTGCATTTAACACCTCGAGCAATCATTTAAGTCTATTAAAAGTCGCATGCAATCATCGAGAAAGTATGAAGCCCGAAGTATCACGACACGACATTCTGACGCGACAAGTCTTTGTATGCAATTCTTTTAGAATATTATACCACCTTTATGTCTCAGTTGCCGCAGGAAATGACAATTATTTTTGCTCCAATCCTTAAGGGCGGAGAGAATGGGAGCTCTTTCACACGCGCAAAATAGCTCGAAGGAGCCCTTTGTGCGATACACGGCAACACAAAAAATATGTCCATTCACAAAAATAGGTTAGTCGCGAATTTTATGGACGCAATAGCATTCACATAAAACAGGTGATTTTAAACTTTATTCGACCGACATTAAAATTTAAAATGTATTGCAAATATGATACATTGAAATATTTGGTGACATCAGTCTTGAATTTTGATTCATTCATAACTTGTTGACGAGATTTGAATCAGTTGAAAGTGCTACAATATCGTTTAGATCAACGTTGAAATTCTCGAACATTTATCACGTCAATCTTAAGCCTCTCCAAGTATCCTTAAAGTATGTATCAAATTAAATTCATCAGACAGAGATTCACAGCCGCCTAGGAACGAGTCTAAAATTATTTTATTGAGCAATATTCGTTCGACATTATAATGACCGTCTATTAAAACTGGCACGCCATAATAACCATAATGATTTGAAAAGTTAGTTTTAATAACTTTATTACGTACGTATTACTATAAGTACGTACAATTACTCGGTATCCGTGACTACAGTCTTTCACATCGACTCGGCCGTCAAAAATTAAAAAAAAACCTCGGCAAAGGAACAAAGCCACGCTGTCTGGCTGGACAGGTATATGACGGGGCACATTTTATTGGTTTTCCGAAACATTCCCTGCCCTATTAATAAATGAGTGGCGGGAAAAAAACGCCGTAGAATCCATTTGTCAGGAGTGTGGTGATTTATGGGCAAGGACTTTCTGGATTCCTAGAAGAGGAGAGTTTTGTTCTATTTGCTTACCTGTCACTTTGATTTAGAAGGGTACCTATGTACCTGGTAATGGATTTTAGACTGGAATGTGTCTAGTGCGCGAATACATAAGCATGTCGTAGTGCCGTTTATGTAAACTGTTTGTTTCGTCGAAACCAAACTTATGAATAACGTATGGGTAGTATAATAACAGGTTAATAGCTTATTGAGAGGACATTGTGACCGGCGAGTAAACACTTATGTTTATTGTTAACTCCGTATAGATTTACTACAGCTTCGTATTTTTGAGATAAGTACTCAGTCGTAGTATGAAAAGGTTAAGAAATGTCAAGTGTCAATGATTCTGACCTTCGGTGATTAACACAAAAACGATCTTATACTTAGCTATTATTTCCTGTAGATCGATTCTACTGGTTATGTCAGTCGACTAATAACATTTTGAACAAACCTGAAACCTGTAGTAAGAAGAGTAAGAAATTTTAATTAGACCAATCATTTATTACGTCAGTAAGATTTTTTAACGTAATTATCTCAAATATATTTACAACTTCTAAGAACTAGGTTTCCCATAAATGTCATATCATCCCTCACGTCGCTTACACCGTCATCAGCAGAAATGGGTGTCCGGTAACACCTCTTTACCCTTCGAAACATAATAACCGTGGCGATACAATTACCGAGCCAAAATATAGTTTCTCACGGTTCGCAATAAATTACGTCCAAATTGATGACCGAACGAAGGCAGGTAGCTCACGGAGATAGTATCGATACAAATACTTTGAATTCTTTCATCTTGGTAACATGAATCGGTGAATTTTGAGATGTGACGTCAATATCGCAGTTTGGAATAATATCGCATCTATTCTTCCGTACCAATATACTGTCATGAGTGCAAAAGTAAAAATAATGTAACAAAATAGTTGAAGAGTTTAATTTTCGAATTGACATTTTAATTGGTTTACTGTTTCATTCCATATTATCGTCTGTCTCAATACACTGATCGCATCAATAGCGAAATGCTGAACGACAATCTAATTTAACCTAATCTTGAAAAAGTTTATGTTCGCTCGTGAAATGAGGAACTATAACTGAGTCAACTTTACCTAAACTTTCTATTTCAACCCGATGATATCACGTCTCAAATATTTCACACCGATAAAAAAACAAACCAAATAACGACACGTTATATATAAAACAGCATTCCCTTTCTTCGAGCCGGACAGTTATCGCTTCGTCACCGCGATAGGATCGATACGTCGGCGATATCGCGGCACGATCGCGCCTCAAATGTGCTGACCTCATGTGGGTGTCCGACGATACTCGCTTATTCCTTCCGCCTAGGTATTTTGATTGCATTCGCTAATGCCAGCCACCTTTGGCGTTTGTTGATCGAATATTTTTAACTCGGTTATGTTGTCGGAAAATCTCTGATAGATCGTATAAACGAAGAAAATTGCACAAAGGGAAATATTGTCATTTATAGGTTCAGTCTTAATGCAAAAGCAATTGTTTCTTATCTTAAGAAGGTGTGACATTTACAACTTTTAAGATAGATGTCCTTATCTTGTAACCATCCAAAATATCCTCTACGACTTAAGATTATTTTTTTAAAACAGCAGCTTCAAGGAACTTCAGTTTGGCCGTTTGTGTTTTTGCATAAGTACTTTTATCTTAGATAAAAACGGAATACATCAATTTCTGTGAAAACCTGATCTCTGTACACTGATCCCCACGCAATGGCTCAAGAGCAACAGTCCCCGGAAGCCCATTGTTCGACGAAACTCCGAAATATAGGGACGCGCCAAATCTCTCGTTAATCGAGAAACGTTTCAAATTTTACACACACAACAAAAAATAGTTAGCTAATCCGCGGCCCCTTTGACTCCAGCTTTGAACGAACGTAGAAATATATTTGTTTCTGCTGGTATATCTTTAAAAAAGCCTGGGATTATTGATTTCTGCGAAAAGTCGTTGGGCCGTAGGGATAATGTTCCTTTACGGGCCGGGAACGAATTACTCGTTGAGGGATAAACTCACCTCTAATTTCGGCAGAAATATCGCAATCTCGTATTCGGTAATCCGAGAAAAAATTACCTGAAGTGCTCCCAAGATTTGTTTTGTAGATATCTATATGGTAACAGTTTCATATTATTTTATGTAGTCCATTTTTCTGAAATCCATTCAATGTTAATTATTTACCTAATATTAATCTAGTTTTCTGTAATAAGGTTATAAATAAACAAATAGTCACGCGCCACCTGGTCTCAAAACACCAGATTCCTTAAGAAACATAATCGCTGGTATAATTAATAGCTCCAAGAAAAACTTAACATCGGATCCTAATGAAATAACGCGGAGCGTGATCGATCAAAATAATAATTAATAATAGATCGGCATCGAATGCCGACTGTGATGGATCCCCGCACTTAGTCATCGCGTTTAATTAAAAATGGCGTCTACAAATTAACGGTTATAATTTCAAATTTTCGAATCGCGTCATTAACACGGATACGTAGTTGTAGTGTTCTATTGTTGATGCAATCGTGTTATGTTACCTTGCTGGCAGTCGCTGGCAGACGCTGGACATGCAGTGGACGATGCCATTACATCGGACAATCGATATTGCGTTATTTTTAATCATCAATCAAGTAAGGTGTTAACATCGAGCATTACTGCGCCGCACTATTGCTCGATCTGACATTTAATGTTGAAACGATCAGATTTGACAAATAATCCTGCGTGAACACTGAACTACCAAGTCAATCAAACTTATTGGCTCTGTACGCATCGGATTGAAATTACCATCTCTATAATTACAGTAACCTTTCGTGACATTTGTTTTTATTCCTCGGCTTCTTTATACTACCGTCTAGGTATTGCAATATTTTAATACTCTATTTGATTAATGATACGAATTACCAAACTAAATTGAGATTTGAAGTCCTTGAGCGGAAAGAGATGTTAATATTATTTTAATCTATTAATACAGCAAGAAAAAAACATAGGTATAAATTTACAGGCAAGTACAAGTTTTATGAAACAACTATCTAGACGAGCGACGGTTTGTCATTAAGTTCAGTATCAGTGAATGATCGATTAAAGACAAACGCGATAGAGTTAGGTGCAGTTACATAATTGGATTAGTTCGATGTTGCGATAGGGAGTTTAATTGTGGTGCGCGCGCGCATCGAACGTCGAGTGATCGACGCGCGCCGCGGGGCGCTCTCTCTGCTGCGCCCGCGCCGACGCACCACCAATTAAAGCGAGCCGATCATTAGATCTGTATGGACACTGTTTTACTTATCAATAACTTTATCGTAATTTGTTTCTACTATGTAGTCAAGCTGTTCTTCACATGATCCCCAAATATTGGAACACATATAAAAACAAAAAATCCTATCGACCCGTGTAAACGGCAGTGTGGAATCGTTATCAAAGGTAACTGTTACGTACAAAACGAATAACTGTAAAACGTCACAAACCATCAAATTCACCTACTACGAATAAAAAAATAACAGTGCGATAGATAATTTAGAGGTACTGGCCGCCGGTCACGATTTTTTAAAGAAGTAATATCCACAATAAGAATGTGTTGGGAGGCAATCTGCGCGCCGGCGGGAGGTGTGCGCGATCGAACTAATGATAACGGCCGATCGACGGATTATTACATTAAACTCAGATGTTTATTATCAGCCGCCTTCGCCACTTCACACCTCTGCCTGGCGAAATTTTGTATGATGCATCTACAAAACTCTACAACTTTATGAATTTTTTGTACACGGAAAATATGAGTAGTAAATTTGATTATAGCTACTATTTCTACCCTATTAACTCTCAATAACTCTAAAAGAAAGTTTTAAGTCTGCAGGCTATATTTATTTACAGTATTCTCAGTAAAGCTTGATCAAAATCTAAAATCAATCTACTATTAAAACGTACATTTTGTTTGGGAACATTTATGGGATCACCATCCAAACCCCGGGGTTAAGAATGTCCACATTTGTTTATGTTTGAGTATTCTTTGTATGAAACGTATTCACATACATAGTATTGTATGTATGTGTGTGTATTCGTCCTCTGTTTTCCTTTTCCCTTGTAGGTACATTAACATGCTAATATGCTGTAGCAGTATTCAAATACATTCAGTATGCGTCGTTGTTGAGTACATTCCTAACTTTATTTTCATCTTCGTCCTGCAACTATAATATATCTACTCGTAGACAGCTATACATTTTGACTTATACGACATCTCATTTGAGATTCGAACGTGCGACGAATTGTTAGTCTCCGCAGGTGTAGATCGTAAAAGAGCTCGAATTCGGCGACGGAGTGTTCGATAGAATCGCAGTTGATTAGCGCTGGCGACGCCGATGAATGGCCGAGCGGAGGGCGTCGCGAGGCCGCCGACAAAGGCTCACGCACGCCATCCGTAGACAATCCGCCGAGTATCGATCTCCCGCGACCCTTCGAACGAACGCCGAGCGTAGCACAATGCCGCGGCTCTTTATTATAGCATCTCACATTGTTGTCATTGTTATTATTATGATTCTTTACCGCTTTCCATTGTCGGTCGGCGTTGTGGCGGTGCTTTTTCACGGCTCGCGTTTAGTCTGGGCATTGGAAGCGCGACGCACGCACGTTCAGTCGCGGAAAACGAGTGTTTTCCTCGCGGAAATTTGTGCTTATGTGATTGGTCGTGCTGTGCGCGCGCAGTGCCGCCTGATGGACGGCCGGGCGCGCGGAGCCTGCACGAGTGAGACCCTGCCGGGACTGTGCCGCCGCTCAGCTGACTGTGCTATATACACCTATACACTACATGTATATGTACTGTACCGAAGCCTTAGTGACTATAGTGATGTAGTTATAAGTTCCAAGTGTATATCGTGTATGTTTACCAAGACTAAGTTCCAACTTAAAGGTATATTTTTCGATATTGTGTGAAAAAGTTCATATTTTATTATAAATAACGTGTTTATTTCGCAAAAACGTTAAGTTAAATTAAAAACATGAGAGTTAAGTAGAGGTTACTTTGAAAGACCTTTAGCAACTGTCTGCCGACGGTGTTACACAGGTCTTTTCTAATAAGTTTAAAAGAAATTCTAATAAGATAAAATAATGTTGTTTATTAACAGTTAAAAGAAAAGGTTTTAGTGTTTTCTTTAACATTTTTGTTTTTAACTACTAGATTACCCAAAAAGATTATCTTTAAAACAATATCTCGCCATTTGCCAGACATATTCAGGATGAATTTATAATATTGAATTGACATCCAGGTATTCAATACCTCGTTGATGCGATAATTTGAATAAGTGACAATTTGGTGCGCTTACTTAAGTCTAAAGATACTGTAGCAAGAAGGAAAATTTGTATAAACCTGTAAAATACGAGTCCTTTGGCAAATACCCTATGTTTTCAAATGAGTAATTAAGTATTATAGTTTATGAGGAAGTAATACATGTGTTGATTTAAAATGAATAATTAATTGGCATTATATTTATGTCTCTTTTAGAGTGTCTTTGGTTATCGACCAGGAAAATTTGTTTGATATAAAAAAATGCTTGTCTTATTTGACTTTTAAGACTGTAATTTGTACTAACGGTGTTTATTTATTTGAAGAATAAAGGAATATTGGAAGATATCTTCTTTATAATAGATTGATAACTGTGAGAAGCATCAGATACAATTATTGAATTTTAGAACATAGCACATTGTTCCATAGTTCGATTTCCGGTCGAAGCTTTTTAGCTACTTCTTCATATCTATGAAAAATATAATAAATTATAGCTCCATTCACATTATTCATATGACAAATCTAATTACAACGACATCAGTTAATTAATAGCCAAAATACTTAAATAAGATGTCAAACATTCATTGTACTGTACACTACACAACAACAATGTATCAATGATAATGTCCTACGAGATATCAACACATTCTTGTACTCACAGTGAGTCAGCATCGCACTCATTAGACCAACAAATTTTAACACAGATGTTTGCGGTCAATATGTCCGTAATTTTCACCGTATAACCCGGACAATGTATGTAATTGCCAGTGTCAGAGGTCCACACCAACAAGAAATTAACTTTCTTCATCGGCCGGATTAATTTTATTAAAATAATGCGACGATACAACCAATTTTGTACGTATTTGATTGACGTTTCTATCAGTAAGGTGGAATACTAAATTGAGTTTCGCTATTCATACGAACATTTCACCGTTGATGTTAGTTATTTAGATATAAGTTAATGTGGGTAATAACCGGTTGTTTGATGAAGTTATTATGATTAAATTAGGATTTTTATTTATTTAAATTTTATTATTTTATGTTAGTAGAGTAGGACAAGTTTTTATTGGAATTACCTTTGAAGTTGGAACTTATAATTAAGTATCTAATCTATACTAATATTATAAAGCTGAAGAGTTTGTTTGTTTGAACGCGCTAATCTCAGGAACTACTGGCCCGATTTGAAAAATTCTTTCAGTGTTAGATAGCCCATTTATCGAGGAAGGCTATAGGCTATATATCATCACGCTACGGCCAATAGGAGCAGACTACCGGTAATTTTTTTTACAAAAACGAGGGAAATTATGACGCATTCTCTTTTATGTGACGCAAGCGAAGTTGCGCGGGTCAGCTAGTTTATTTATATACTCTTAAGTCTTGTACAAGAAAGTCAATAACATCATCCTATAGTTCTATAAAGGTCTTACAGCTGCAACTGTATTTTTTTTAATCGATAATTATGTTCTTGTAATTCAAATACAAAATGTATTGATATAGTATTTTAAGAATTATGATTATTTGAAGCAGACAACAAGGCGTTGTAATTGATGTAATGCCTGATTAAAATTGATGTAATTGTTGCAGAATGCAGTTGAATGACCTAAGATCTAATTCAAGTTACTTTTTTCATAATGTTTCAGGTCATTGACCGACGTTACGATTCTTAAATTAATATTCAATATTAAGACTCATACATAAATAACATGACAAGTGTGAGCTGAACAAACTAATCTAGAACATTTCACCCGACAGTTGGTGAATACATAAGGCTTGGTACTCACTCACGGGCCGCACGTTACTATTTAATTTGCGGCCAGCTCGCTTCCAAGATAGGCCTGATGAGACGGAGACAGCGGCCGGAAGTGGACCCTCCCCCTGTCTCCCACCCGAGTGGGGGGGGGGGGCACTGGACGCAGATATGTACTAGGCCTATTCAAGTGTGACGCTGAGGTATTAAAATGTTGATAGTGTTGACGTTGACGACGGCATGGCGGAATTTTCGATGAACATATTTTTTTGTTTGTTAAAAACGTTTTTTTGGAATATTATTTCATTGCAATTAAATTCTATTACACAAATGGTAACGATTTCAATCGGAAAGGCTCTGAAAAGCAAGACTATTCATTGTTACGATTATGAGATAATTTTTATATAGGTACCTATTTCTCAAATAGTCTATACTTATCTAATTATTATAGGTACAATAGAACTGACAAAAGTATTTGGAAATCTTTCACATACAATACCAAGTACAAATCAACAATATCTTATTTTACAACTACACGATGTGTTGGAATATTATATTTAGTCTGCAGTCGTCGGGTATCACCTCATCCGTATCGGAACATCTAAACAATCACTTACTTGCAATATCTATATTCGAACAATTCTCTCGATTTCAATATCTCAGGGTAGCAGGGGGGTAGCCTCCCCAAGGCGAGATGATAGCCGGCTCTTACGTGTGCGGTCTTGTTTGTGTCCAGGCTCGTGTCCTGCCTAATATTGCGCTTTCATTATGACATACGAGCCTTGGAATCCGACTTGTGACGCATACCCGAGACTACGATATTCCGCATATGAATATTTGGAACATCTATACTCGAGGTTAATATGTTTAATCAACTATTAGCACAATAAACCTAATACTTCTGAGTATTTGTTTGTCGGCAGATGATATCGAAAACAAATTATGTAGTTTTTTGTTTTGCTCAAAATTAAATTCGCCTCAAATCAATTTTGCAGTTGTCTACGAAGATTAATTCAATGATTCAGCATTTATCGGGTTACTCATTAATGAGACACTAAATTATTTATTTATTCACCAATAATGTTTTCTGTAGCGCTAAATTGTATTTACAGGTATGCAAATCAATTTAATGGAACACAATAAACTTATTTGTAACGCAAAACAGCTCGACACATTTTGACATTGTCGCACCAAAATAACGAAAAAGCATTGATATCCGACAAAAATCACGGAGCGCATCGTAATGCATTGTTAGTTAAACAATTAAACTATAATTGTGTGATACGCCACAAATTGATAATCGAAAATTAAAATGACGAGTTCCCGCCAACAATGCTCGGCGGCCATATTGCGGCGCGCGTCACCTCGGTGTTGCCATGCGCGATAATTATTAATTTGCAGCGGCACTCGCGACTGTCATTAGCGACACCTCGCGCCAATTACGAAGCTCAGGGAGTTTGATGAGCACTTTTTTATTTAGCACAAGCGTTACTCCGGCAATTATTGAATGACTCGCGACGCGTAAGCCTCTAGTGGTTTTCATTTGTACGAGAGTGATTCTGTAGTGCTTGAGCGTTGATTCTTTTAATGAAATGTTAATTGTAAGTTTATGCCGCCTGCAATGTTAAAGTAGCAAATTGATCGAATTTTTATTAATTGTTGTAAATTCTTACAAATGACTTTTTAAACAGATTATCAAGTTGTGTTTGAGTTTTAGGATAGTTGAAAAAGGTTTATTAGTTTCCTATATTTACAAACGACATCAACACTATCATAACGACGTTGAATATGAAAACAAAAAATTAAAGAATAGACTTAATTTCGTATGCAATTACAGTATGGACCATCCACAGTAAAAAGTTCAACCAAATAGTAGGTAACAAAGTAGGTAGGAAAATACCTAATGCAACCATCATTTCGAACCGAAACAGTGAAACGAAAGATTATCGCGGGTCCAAGGGAATCCCACATTTAACGCCACGGACTCCAAACCGGGATTCATTAAATCGAAACTGGAGCAAAATGGCGGCGACACCACTCGGCGCGAACCGTTTCACGCTCTGACAGTTTTGTACTCTGAATGCAGAATAGACCTAACCTATCTGCGATCTGCGATTTACTTGTATGAGCCTGACGTACCCAGTCTAGTCAACTTTGCTAAACACGTCACTCGGTGGCCGAAATAGCCCGTCCGTGCCGTATAATTGGATAGGTATTTGCCAATACCTAGGTAAATTCTTGGAATCTAACTCCGACAAAAACTTACTTTTAGTCATTAAGTGTCAATGCTCTTTTATATTAGCAGTCAAGGAGGTTGAATGCACTTTTTTAATAAACCTTTATGAAGTTTGAATGTTGGTGATGTTGCCACAATTTGGCTTCGTTGTGGAATTTTTGTTATTATAAGTCTTATATAATGTTGTTGTTCGAAAAAGTCACGTTTATGATTACATTATAGGATTGTGTTCATTTTGGAGGGCGATACGGTAATAGGAGTGTACTGTTGTTCGGTTGATTCATCTGCTAAACAACAGTGACTGAAATAACTCTGATCGTTATGAACTTATATTTGTAATCGTTATTTTGTTTTGAATGTGACAACATTTTTTTATTAGGCGGATTTCTTATGTAAGGAATGCTTAGTTATGACGTTGTTCAGTTATGACATTGTAAATAAATGTAAATAGTAATTATGATATAAATGTTATTCATCTTTCCTTAACTTTTTAAGTATGTGACAAAATTGGGAAGTATAAGCATGAAATAAGCTTGTTACCTAGTATCAAATGTGTATTACGCTATTTAAATGTATTTAATACTTCGTAAATAAAATACAAATCATAAGAATTCTACTTACAAAGTTGTAAAACGTATCTGTAAATATGCGTTACCGAAAATAAACTTCCTAAAAATGTTCCATGTGTTTTATTACCCCGTCCCATTGTCCCGACATAGTGAAAGTGCCACCGCTACTATCAGTAACCATAAAAATACCGATACCAATAAAAGGCACCAGTTTTATAGAGCTTAGAACAAAACAAAAGCCTTCAACTTTAAAACAATAGAAGTTTCAAGAAGACTACGACAAAGTCACTAGTGCATATTTTATACAATTATGACCACTATTACTCAAAGCGAAGGTCGATAATACCGTATACTATATTCAGGTATGAAAATTAGTAGAATTTAAATGGCAAAAATTCTAAGAACTTTTAAAGATTAGTGGTAGTTCGGAATTAAGTTTTCGACCTTTTGAGAATTTCGTCTTGGTTGAAAATAACGGTAGTTTTATTACATGCCACAAATGTAAGAAAATAATTTCTGTATTTTTATTACCTACCCTACTTCTTAAGCTAGATCTCAAGAATATAGATCTCTCTTAATAATATACACTCTCACATAGCATACGATTACTTACATATATTAAAACGTAATGGCGAACGTCTACCTTAATTCTAAATTGTTGCATATTATATAATTATTTTAACTAAGAGATTATCACGCAAGCTCATCCTTCACCTTCCAAATAATTCGGAAAACTAAGATATCTCACGGTCATCAGTAACCTAAAGTTAATGGAGAAATGATGAGCAAAGTTAAGCAAAGCTAAGCAATGTTCTATGCGGTTAGTGCAACACGGAACAGCATTTTGGATCTCAATATGAGACAAAAATCTCGGGTACTTTAGAAAACAACTAATCAAATATTACGAATATTATTAAAATCATTGATTTTAAATTATGATCTAGAGATTTCTGTTACGGACATACTCGTATCAAAAAATATTTTCAACATCTTTTCTTTATTCTTAAAGGAAAATATATCTTTAGGTCTAGTTTGTCTAATTGCAAGTAAAAGCGAGTGAAATATCAAACAATATTATTTAAAAAAAACAATAACATGCCTGAACTGACAATAATTAATAATTAGGTATATAGTTTGCAAACGAATTTATAAGTTAGATGAGCGAAACAATATTTTAGAAGTCGACAAAATCATAAATGTTGATTTACCCATGCCTTAGAAAAACTAACAGCACTTGTTTAATAATATTATGTCAATATCCCGCTATATAAGTCTATTGCTACTTATTCTTAAATGTAAACCTGCAATAAGGTATATCAAAATATATTTTATACAATCAATGCAGCATCAACGCTAAGGTTAAATAAATATAAACAATTTTGGTATGAAAAATATATTCTGCTTAAAAGAATCAATTTAATCAAAAAAGTTTCATTTCACCATTAAGTATAGTCACCGATTAAAACAACAAGATCACGATTGTTAAAATGAACTTTACAAATTGTAAGACACCCATTTCTTTAATTTTAAACCACTCAGAATACTTAATAATTTAGAGTCCCCAAAAACAATATTTAGTTCGTTCACAAATGGTTTTTAATTAATTCTTTTAAAACTTATTTTGTAGCATTCATATTAGCAATTACAATGTAACTACCTATTTCTCAAGTTTAGGTATATAAGTTATTAACAGGAAAAACATAGCTACAGTTACAGACATCTCTGTCTCATGTCTTTGTATAAAACAAGGATTGAATCGATGATTATTAAAATATCTATTACACAGAAGTCATATAATATCCAGATTCCGTGAAAACTGTGTCTGGGAGGGAACTTATTAAATTATATTGGACCTGAAACACCCACCCTTGAAACTTGCCGAATAAAATTTTACAAATAATTAAGTTAAAACATATTGTCTTGTTCCAATCAAATGTCATAACTAAGCTAGGTAGCAGAGTAGCATGCTACACACGAGCACGTGTAGAGGTCAGCAACAGTCCAGTCGGTCAACAATAAACAACGTGCTACGAAGTGCTACGACAGATATAATAAGCGCGCTCGTTTTCCGTATCATTGTATAAAGCAACGTCTTTACGTAAGAGGCTTCTTTCTCATTCAGTGATACCTACAGTAGATCGTGCTAACATTGTCACACGGGCCTTGAACTTACACAACAGCTGAACAAACTACAATGCTGTCTGTGCGTAACTATTGAGAAACATATTTTCTGTCTAGTCGACAAATATGTGATGAAAAATATTCATGTTACACTGATTCTTTGTTATTTATGTTGGGTTTTTGTGATTTATGGAAGGCCTAAGTGAATATTATGAACCCAAATTGAGATTGTATTATGTATATCAACTCTGTTGTATGTCTAGACAGTATAAAATGGTCCTATGTTCAGAAATGTCAAGTTGAGCAGGTAATGTGTAACATGCATGTGTAGTTTACAACATAAACTAAGGCCGAGAATGCAGCCACCGTCGGCAAACAAAATTGAGATTTGCATGAGGCGGCGGCGAGGCGTACGCTCGCCTCGCTCGCCACGCGATTAAAAATGCAGGGCGCGCGGGTGGGAGAGCGCGGGCGGGGCGGGGCCGCGGCGCGCGCTCCCATTGGCGCGGAGCCGGGGGGGGCGGACCCCGGCGCGCGCGCGGGGGGCGCCCGCAGTCGCCGCGCCCGGCCCGACAGCCTCCTCACAACGCACGTAGCCTCCGCGCCGTACGGTCCCGCGACACGGTATCTGACGCGCCCCGCCGCGAGTCCATGTGAGCGACCGACGGTTCTCTCGTTGTGTACGGTGAACGAAGGATCGGCAAGCTGTACGCGCCTCAGGAAGACGACATGTTGACGATGGAGACGGATCTCAAGGGCGGCAGCCTGCACGCCACCGTGCCGCCGCACCACGCACTCCAGCACGGCTACGGCTCGCTGGGCGCGCTCGGCGGCATGATGGCGCTGCCGCAGCAGCAGCCGCTGGCGCAACACCAGCCGCTGCAGCACCAGCACCACCAGCCACTGCCACAGCACCACGCGCAGCCCCAGCCTCAGCACCATCAACCGCCAAACAACAATAACAACAACACCAGCAAAAACTCCAACGCTGAGCGTGTCAAGCGCCCAATGAACGCGTTCATGGTGTGGTCGCGCGGGCAACGCAGGAAGATGGCCTCGGATAATCCTAAAATGCATAATTCGGAAATATCAAAACGTCTCGGTGCACAGTGGAAAGACCTCTCTGAATCTGAGAAAAGACCGTTCATCGACGAGGCGAAGAGACTTCGCGCCGTTCATATGAAGGAACACCCGGACTACAAATACAGACCGAGGAGGAAGACGAAGACCCTCGCCAAGAAACAAGAAAAATATCCCCTCGGCGGAGGAGCGCTGCTAGGCGCGGGTGAAGCGCAACGGAGCGCAGCGCCCGCAGCTCAGCAGCCGCGCGACGTGTACCAGATGACACCTAACGGATACATGCCCAATGGATACATGATGCACGACCCCAGTGCATACCAGCAGCAGGCATACGGCTACCCGCGCTACGATGTTTCACAAATGCAGCAGGGCGGCTACGGCGGCGGGTACTACGGCGGCGGCCAGGGCTCGCCGTACCTGCCGCAGCCTCCCTCACCGTCGGCCTACGGGCTCGGACCGGGCTCCCCCGGCGGCTACGCGCTGCCACCATCGTGCGCATCGCACTCCCCGAGCGGCTCGTCGGCCAAGTCGGAGCCGGTGTCCCCGGGCCCGCCGGGCATGAAGCGCGAGTTCGGCCACGACGGCGCGGCGGCGCTGAAGCGAGAGTTCGTGCCGCACGCGCACGCGCACGAGCAGCTGGCGATGAAGCGCGAGTACGGGCAGCAGGACCTCTCGCAGATCATCAACATGTACCACGTGCCGGACGAGCAGCGGTACGCGGCCGCGAACGAGCGCGCCATGCCGCTCATCTGAGAGTCGCCGTTCGCGTGCGACATCGACATCCCGCCGCTATGAGCTCGTCGAGTCGCCGCGTGCCGCCGCCTCCAGTGACTTTGTCGCGAAATATTCGCGTTAGGACTCAGTGATCGTTATCTCCCGGCCGTACATACTTCTAGGTATGTCCATTTATTTGTTTTGTATGTACCGACGCTGTTAGTGTTGCGAACTGTTGACTAGCGAGTCGTCGGCCCATCGCCGACGGCGGAACGTTCAATTAATGTTGTTGATGAATTATCTTGTATTATATTATGATTATTGTATTTTTTCATGGTTTAAGTTAAAATATTTTAAGTCGTGTCGTGCGGATGGACGCTAGAGTTGCGAGTGGTGTTAGAGTGAGAGACGATGTAGTGAACGAGGTAATTTGAATACCAAAAAAATTTGAACAAGTTGTAAATATAGTGTTAAAGGCTAGAGTTGACGTTGGAGTTAGTCGGTAAAGCGTAGGTAGATAGCGATAAGTCGTGCCACGACGCCACACTCGTACGCCCGTCGTGCGTTGTACAAAATATTTGTTATATGGAATCGAAAGTTATAAATCCTCGAAAGACTAAAATATTGTAATACGAAAATGTACAGTGAGTGTTATATAGTCAGTGGACACAAAAGTATATTGAAGAAAAGATGAAGTTATCAATAAACGACGCGTTAAAATTGTACATGCTGTTTTGTTCCATAATCCCAAGTGTTACCCCGCACGCATATTACTCACATACTATGCAAGCATTTGCTCAAGTAAATGCCTCAGACATGAATCATGCAAACTCGGCCACAGATACACTGTTGTCATAAAACAGAACACTGTTCAACTACCCACTTTTATTTACACAAATTGAAATAATATTGCCCACATTTTTACTATATTTATATTGATACTATAAAATAATCTAGGTATGAACACTATTATGCACATGATAAATACCTAAATGCCTTGTCACACCAAAACATTATTTTATAATTAGCTTTGGCTACTTCAGTACAAAAGACATCAACGCGCTACCATTTAGCGTACTTCAGAATTTAGTCAAATTATGGGCTTGTCCTTGCTTAGAGTAGAATATTGAGTAGGCTGTTTAGTTGAATATTAGAATTTATTAGATTAGTTAACAATGCAACACCTCATACAAACAGAAGTAAATAATTCGCAATAATTGATAACAATTCTATTATGTGAGTGACATGATTGTCATTCGGATATAATTAACTGCTATGAAAGGCTCTACAGGAAAATGTTTACATATCTATTACTACATTATTATTCGATACAAACCACCATTGAATAAACGAATTCATTGAACATTTAATTGGTTTGTAACAAATTGAACTTTTTCGACATAATCGCTTTGTTGTTAGTTGGACGCAACTAATTATTTCATTTATTATATCTTAATATTGACATTGATACTGACCAATACATTTATCAATGGTATTATTTTGAAAAAATCAACATTGATTTGATCACACATTTTATAAAACAGTTCCGCATTTATTAATATCCATTTACAGAATAATAGTAAACATTATTATCAATTTCCAATTAGTCATTACAAAAGCATTTCAAGTTCATTAGTAAAAAATATTCAAAACATGAATCTACATTCTCTACAGACTCTTATTCATATCTATTTTCAACAAACACCATTTATTCTCAAAAGCCTATACACCAAAGTACAGGGTGTTGTAAAATTGCGTCACACGCTCAAACTACATGAAGTCAATAGTAGAGGAAGTCGACATTTTAATCAATTACTGTCAACACGCAAGGGGTGAGGCGGGATTTAATCAAATCCCTCTGAGTGCTTGATATATTTCGGGCACTTTTCCCTCCCGAGGGATCCGACTCACAACCGACTACCGACTTAATCCTGTCGAAAAACGCCCAGATGTTTAGCGACATTCATTTAAACACTATTTTCACTTAACACTTTAATGTAAGGGTGATAAGAGCCGTTTGATAGATTATTCTGGAAGAGTAAAGTTATTTTTGCGTAGGTATATCATTTAATTTTAAACAAAGTTTTAGTTTCGATAATTTATTAACATATTTACTAAATATATGAATGTTTTTATATAAACGTAAAGAACTTAACAAAAAAAACAAAATAGTAAATACACGATATTAATGTCCAGTGAATATTCATTTTATATTTTACATAGTCTAATAGTTTTTATTCTACAGTTTTAATTAATACATATTTTATTATATCGTCAAATGTTCATTTAGCACACTATAGCTAACTTAAAAGTATGCAAATTAATTTTCAAGTTGTTTGGACAAAAGCTGCTCCTGAAAAAACCTATGTGTTTTTTTACTAACTTCTCAAGCTACGCTATCATAGTTAGAAGGAGTTGATCAAAATTATTAAAGTGATTAAAAAAAGTTTGAATACTCACAACAAATATATAACTATGAAAAATGAATTTATATTATACATTTTAATGAGCTTCTTTTTAACTGAGGCTTGAATTTACTTAAATATAGAAAATAGAAGGATAATTTCATTTATGTTAACTCGTAATCAATTTCAAAACATCCGCAAATTATTAGTTTTAAAATAATATTATTAAAATTTACGGACATAACAATTACAGGCCGTTTAACTAAACAAATAAGTAGACTACTAACTTTCAAGTTGCATAAACAAAAACTTACTTTTAACCAAAAGAACTTTAAACTTTCCAAAAAAAAAATAGTCTAAATATTTTCCTTAAATTGTGAAAGTTAGTAAATTTCCAAAATGGCATTTTTAAACGAAAGAGTATTCTGACTTTTTGATTTTTATTTTTTATTAGTTCGCGTTATTTAAGTTATAAAGTGGTCAATTATGTAAAGAAAATAAATAACGTCTTTTTGATGTCTCATGAAACAAAAATACTGAACACGATTATAGTTAATAACTTTTTATACTTCTCAAGATTTGTTGCAGAACAATATAAAACAAATTATTTTCTTAATGAATAGTTCAACAATAAGTTAATTATACAATAAAAAAAATCTCTTGCCCATGACACGCGTCGCCTGGATTTTTAAAAAGCAATATCATAAATACAGTTTATGTATTTTTTAACAAAATCTTCATCTAAATTAATTCAGCATTTAAGTCGATATAACCAAGCAAACCAACTGAATTAGTGCGATCACATTCAATATGAATTTTATACAATGTTTTAAGAAAAAATAACACAAACCGTTTGACAAACACACACCATAACATACCTATTATACATTATCATCGTAATAAAACAAACATTTATGCACAGAATAATTTGATTTAGTCTAGCCAACATTACAATTAATACACAAAAATATGAATTCCGGATGTGCTGGTTCCGCACCCCACCGTTCCGCGACGTGACCCGGGAGTCGAACCCGCTACCCGAGGGTGGCATAATCACGGTGCGTTCCCACGAAACCGCGGCATTGTTTCCTCTCACGGTTCGCGACATGTCATTGCGATGATTGCTGGGACACTAGACCACTACTTTCTAATCATATGTTCAGTAAATGATTTATACTGCGGTCAGATTCTTGAACCCTACAAAGTATAGTGAACTTTGTAGTTTATCATATTTATGATGTTAAGAAAACTTAAAAGTTTCAGACCATAAGTGTTTAGCGGTTTTCAAGCCAGTCGTAAGTAAAACTTATTAGTAACATTTTGCTAAATTACAAATCATAATTTTAGAATAGTTTTAAAAATTGTATATAAAGCCTTACTAATGTACTATTATCCATTATGATCTTCTAGGATCGGAGAAACTTTACACAACGTAAGGAAAAAGATAGATTTTCGCAATTAGTTTAAACACGGAACAAGCAAGGCATTTTTCCAAAATACACTGTGCTATTTAGTAACTGATGAATAATAATTATTTTATCCAGCAATATTCTTAGGTAATGCGATATACCAGAGCTTAATCTTAAATTATTATTCTTCCCAACCCCAGAACAGGAAATAAGCTGTCCAATTAAATCCAAATCACTGCTCAAAAACATTTTAAAATCGAAATATAAATCCCCAAATTGCACGGTATCGCATTCCGAAAAAAAACCCATGTACCACCGGTAACGTACAGACGGTACAGATGTACATCTGCCACCCCGCGCAGGCAGGCTTTACCTACGAACATCCGCCGACACATTTGGCCCCACGGTTTTTTCCCGCCATGTCGCAATTTGATTTCCCGAACTCCCAGGCGGTGGAACAATGTAAACATTGGAACAAACAACCAAACTAAAGTTGTCACGTAATTCGTTCGTCAAACATTCGTCTATTTGTTCTTGAGATTGACACCAGCCCGCCCCCGGCGGCGGACTTTTGTTTTTATGTTGCACGCTGTCAATATTTGGTCTCATTTGTCATTAAGTGGTTTTAAATGCCGATTCGTCGACGATACGCTGCGGCTGAAAGTGGGTGGCACTGTGTGGGATTTGTTCAAACACGTCTACATACGTAAATAGATAACCGTACGTATGTGTGAACTTTGACTTCGGAATTTAAATGGGAGTTGAGAAATTCTAACGCTGTAATAGGAGGAATCGTAGGAATCTGTATCCACCCTGTGATATTAAGGAGAAATATTTAGCCTTGGTCAGAAGTCGGAGTTGCTGCAATGAGTCGCTCGTCGAACGCAGCAAAAAAAATTAAGTGGAATTTTAGCCTTAGTTTAGTGCGCATGACCTTCTCGGAATCGTTAGTTGCCGTAACGGTACTTACGTCGTCTCCCTCAGGTAGGCTGCACTCACTAGTTACTTGAACACTCGGTGCAGTCGGGAACGCGTTTTTATGATGACTTTTTCAGTCACCAGTACTCCCAAATGACGTCTAACACGTTGTAGTTTTTGCTCGTCTATATTTTGAGTTCTCGGTATTGACTTTTTCTTGAGGTAAACATTTACTTATTCACTGTAAATGTATCGGAAATAAATATAAATAGAATTTATAAAATACTTACAAAATAAATTAAAAACACTTGTCACCTTTATATTCATAACAGTTAAACTGTGTAACAGTAGGCCTATATTCACAAGAAAGCTTTAGGCTATTACCGTTTTGTTAGAGCAATTTGACTAGCATAGAACACAATTCGTAAAATAAAAACTCGATCCGGGAGAAACAGCAAACCTATTCTCCGAACAACAACAAAAAATTACGTCTAAAAGCATATAACTACGTTAAAAAAGCAATGATTCCATCCAAACAATTTTCTTTAGCGGTAAACGCTTTAACACGAAAATAAAACATAATATGTGTGTGAACTAGATAAACCGACTTCAAATTAAATCAGCCGCTAACAATTGTAGTAAATGTATTGTGTCGCAGGTGCACTTGATGATTTGCACTTTTGTATTAAACGGGAATCTTTAGAAAAAATCGATTCGGAATCAATTCTTTGTTCGCCGATGGATATTGGGGCAGAACGAGGAATTTATCTGAAATGACTGAAGTGTGACACGATTATGTTTCTGCATCTTAATCCGCTACGCAAAAACTAGTCTAATACAGATCCGTTTATAGCTCAATGCCTGAATAGGCAGGGGCGAAAAAGTCCCAAGTTTTTGTGAGTGTAACCTATTTTGATAATGAAACGGCTACTGCTGTGATAATCACCACGCTACGCGTATTTGAGGCTTCTCAAGGATTCATTAGAATCAACCTAATTATATTATTGAGTACACACCAGGCTGTACTTGCGCACGCACATTTTCTTACTCATTTTCATTTTGTTGCATAATATTCACATAGTCGAAGGCTTTTTAAGCAGGTGAAAGAAAAACTCTAATTCGAAATCAAAAGATACGTAAATGTTGAAAATAGTTGTTACAGGATTTGTGAAGAAATGCTTAGTAATACGAAAATGCGATGTCTGAAATGATTTCTGTCTGTCATTACATACCAGTAAAGCGTAGGTGTTATCCTTCTCCGATAACTATTTTTAGGCTACAGGCAGCATACAAAAAAACCTTAGATTCAATTAGAACTAAGAATATTTTTGAAAGGTTCGCAGGGCATTTTGAGAAACATACTTACTCTCGGATATAATCCATAACTGCGTTCACCTAAATATCATTAATAATAATACCATAAATATCGGCAACAATAAAAATTTAACAATTACGGCATCTAATCTATGTTCTTACATTGTATTCCCATAACTGCTTCGCTTTACAAGGCCATGGTAAAAACGCCGCAATAAAAAAGTATATTTGGAAAGTTTTATTACCGTAAAGGGTTGCCAACAGCAATATAGGGTTGCATCGTAAAATAATTACCCGTGCTTTCGGGACACCGCCAAAGTGAACAAGTAACTGTAAAAGCGATGTCGGTAATTATCACATTGATGTTGTTTCTAGCGGTTATTAACACTAAGTAAAATCTGTTTAGATAACACACGGTGAATAAGTGGCTGGTATTGTGTGAGAATCTATTCAGGGGTTTAAGACGTTTTGTTGAGTAAAGCACTATGCCTACTGTGTTGTATATTATGGTATCCGATTTGTGAGAATTCTGTTTTGATGAAAATTTAAGAAACAGTTAAGTTCAGGGTTTTAAGAAAATGTTCAGAAATAAACGTGGTGGACTCGTGTATATTATTATGAACAAATGCCAATCGGACTTTTTTCATTTTCATGAAATTAAATATGATAATTGTGAATACTTATGTTTCGTCCATACTACCTGCCGAAACTGTAACCATTTATTGAGCACATTTCCAAAAGCCAAACTTTTACTTAGAAATGTATAAAAGCAACAGAAATACCCAAAGACATTTTGTCCATCAGAGAACGAAAAAATCAAAATCGGCTCTCCACTTGCATATTACTCATTCCCTAGAAATCCACAAAATGTCAAAAAGTGAACCTTTCACATTCTTTATAGGCTCAAGTAATTTTAGTGATACGTTATCACTTTATCAGTGAGTGTCTGACGAATACTCTTCCTAGAACTGTACCAGTAGTCTATTAGTCATGTAAGCTGTTCTAGATTGAGGCAAATTTTAATATCACTTTTGTAATTCAATTTGCGACTTTCATAATAAAGTGTATCAAGCAACAGTTAGCAAAAGTTGTTACACGATGTTTTTAACGTACCGTAATATTATATCACGAGGATAAGTTAATGTTTGATACATTTCAAACGGTTATTTCAATTACAGTTTACGTAATCGAAAGTATGGCAGAAGTTGGAAGTTTTTTCACAATGTCTACCTTTAGCTTTGTGAATTGTTTTCGGGATTTTCAACACCAACCTTCTATTTATAAGCGCTTAATGGTGGTATCGTATTTGGTATTTTTCCTTCTTTTTGTTTTTCGTTATGAACATTTTCTCGAATGAGTCAAACTAATCCATTCGAAAATCTTTTTTAAGAATCATGTTGTAATAAAGTGTAGCTCAAGTATCGGGTACTATTTATAAAACTCCTTTTTGCTAAGATTCAAATTCATAATCTAGTGGTCGCAATAATTGTGTTCTCTGGACACCGAGAGCGGCTATATAAGTTAAAACGCTACAAGCGTAAACTAAAACCACAAAAATCGTATAATTGTCTTCATGTATTTGTATATCTCCAACTACTTATTAGAATAAAGCTAATAATACATCGTATACTATTTACTTTGAAACAAACTAAAATACGAAGTATGTAGGCGTTGGACAGAGTTCACCGAACACCAATGATCGTACTTATTTAAATACGTTTAGGTACAAGTCAAACGAACCTTTGTTGAAAACTTCAATTAATATTAAACTGCTAAACTTTTTATTTGCGTCAAGTTTACCTCATTTTATATTCATTTTATTGTTTTTTTATTTAATTTTGTTACTGAAATAAATTGTGATTCATTGTCAGGTACTAATGACTTGGGTTCTGTGGATGTTTTATGGTGAAGTCGTTTATTGTCGGAAGCTTGACATGTAGAAATATTTAGCTCCTTAATTTCATTCACAATAAAACATAATTTACTGTTTAAGGAGCAAAACTATATTCTCTTTTAGAAGGCCTATCAAAAGAAATTATATCTACCTTTTTAAACTACTATAATTGGAAATAGTCATATTTGTTTCTTTTGTAGATAATTAACCGATTTACAAATACGGTGCTCATTAAATCGTTACAACTACTGTAGCAAATTAGCGGACATATTCACAAAATAAAAATGACTGCCGTAAATCAACACCAGACTAAAAAAACAAACAAGACGTACCCAAATCAGATATAATATATGTAACGTGGGCGCTTCTGTAGTTCTCAATCAAGCTCCAAGTAGGTGGGTAGGCATAAAAAACAAAGGGCCGGGGGCAACACATAAATCGCCCCGATAGAGTCATTAGCCAGGGGCGGACTTGCCGCTGAATAATTAAAAACAAATAAAGTCGACACGGATTATGTTATCTACACCATCGCGATCGCTCCCTCGTTTATTTTTATTTAATAGTTCATGTTAACTTACACGGATATCACGGTTTTAAGATTTTATATCGCTTCGGTAAATTGATGTTTAATGGGAGCAGTTCTGCCTTCTGGTGATTAACTATTTAAGTAGAAAAATGGTTGGTATATTTTCAAGGCTGTTATAAGAATATTTTGTTGTTCAATCATGACAACAAATATTAATTTTAACGAAATGACTAGTGTTAATAATTGCTTTTTATCACTCAAAACACTTGTTATTCATTTTGATATCATAAGGAACAAAAGAATAGTAGGCACCCAGAACATAAATAACGTTTTATTAATCATAAGCACCTTTACCTATTAAACAAAACGCTCTTGCGAAGCGGGAATTATTCCCATTGCAATAGTTGAATTAAAAATATTTTAGTGTAGATCCATTCCTGTATTTGTGGGATATGTTCTTGTACAGATACGTTCTCTACAACTGTCACACACCCTGTAATTAACCACCACTATTTGTCAAATGATATTTGTTTTGATTATTTACAACCAATCAGTGGGACACTTTATTAAACTGCAATTTCACATTTACGAACCAGATAAACATATAGTTAGACGTTACACGCGGAGTGAGTCAGGCTAAGCTGTTTTAATTATTGACATAACTAACATCTATCTACTTTTGACAAACTTCTAACTTGGAAGTAAGTATGAGTTAAAATTATTTAGCAACTATATTAAGCATGGCGAAGTTCAAATAACACACAAAGCTTTATTTTCTATCGTAAATATTACCTGAACTGAAATTTTTATGTCGGAATTATACTTTTTATCAGATTAAAATAAGTCTTCAAGGAGAACTCAAGGAATTTATAGAAGGAATGTTTTTGGCAATGGTCTAAGTTTTTCAAAGAATGTGTCTTTAAACCTTCGAAACCTCTTTCCTTAATTTTAATGAAGCTAGCAATCTATACAAGAAACAAAAATAATATGTTAGAAATAGTTAAAACAAAACACGTTGACGTCCGAGGCACAGTCCGAGGTCTGATACGAGTGTTTGTACAATTTATGTGTCGAGCACCCTCGGGGAGACGCGCCGGCGCCTTCCAAACACACTGAGTGACCAGCAGATGTGCCTCCGACGTGAAGTAATAGCTTGAAGGTTCTATAATTATGGTACAACCTGTTTTAACCGTTGTTATAAAGTAGGAACAAAATATCTTCTGCATTTTTTAACAATATTAATGGTCGACAAATATTAAGTAATAGTGGTTAGTGGATAGCAAATATAACAAACTGTGTCAAAACCTTACGTTAAGCTCTAAGTTTTAGGTGTCATCAAACTCAATGAAGAACCTATCTATAAGCGTACATCCTGTCGTAACTTCGTAAGTAGGCACATGCAACTTCCAAAACCGAAAATTAACTATATTTAGAAATTCACATGTCTGGGGGCATATAAAATAAATCTTGTTCACAATACTCCGCTAAAATGTCGAAAAACCTTTCATTAACGCAATGTTAATTTGATGCCTACATAAACGTAACTATGCATCATTTTATAACGTAAACTACTCGCAAGTAAACGTGTAATCCAAGTTTATCCCTCAAGCGACGACTGTTACCAAATTAATTTATTGAACGGTCCCGGCTAACGGGACCGCTGAAGACTCTTCTGCCAGTCACACAATCCACTCACGGTCCAACGTTGAAACTCAACCACCTCACGACAAAACACACAAAACCCAACCACACCACCCCAAGAATAGAGCTCACTTTACCTCCGCTGCAATCCGACATACGACGAACGAACACAAAGCACCAGGCAGTAAATAAACAGTTGATACTGACTACACATCATTACATCAAAGAGACGAATAGCCATTGTGATAGGACATTGCACTTTACACAGCAACGAATACGTGTCAGAATCAAATGTGTGGCGGTTACAGGAGTTTCTTATCGAACAGTGGGTTAGTGGGTGCGAGCGGTGCCAGGTCAAACGCTTAGCAAACAACTACGGACTGATTCGTCTTGGCGTATATCGTGAAAAGGTTGCAAAACCTTGCGGCCCTAACTGCATTGTGTTCGATGCATTTCGTTCCACTGAAACCTGCGCGGCAGACTTATTTCTATAAAGGGAAATGATGCATAGAATCTACTTTTCTTACGTAACATACGCAATATCAGGCTGTAAGGTACATTGTTGTTGGCAGTGCTATCAAGTTCTCAGGCCTTGTTGAACTCCAAACTATGCGATTGTTTCACTCGAAATTAAGTTCTGTTTAATGCGGTTTCTGAATAAAAAGTGTCCAATATTTTGCGTCAACTTTCAAGGCGTGATTCATTGCCAAATTAAATTCCTATCCATTCAGTAACAGAATTAAATTGAACTACTTTTAAAAGAATTTGTTTTTTTTTTATAGGGAGAAAGGGTGGACAGTGATGAATTCTGTTAAAATGTTACCAACCCTGTTTTTGTTTCGCTGCTGGCATGTTCTACGAAACTGGAACCTTAAACGAACTAGCATGTCATTGCCACCTGACCTTAATACTTCCACGAAATCAACACATCAAATTGATTTCGTTTTTGCTCAACATATTAGTTAGAATATCATTAGATGAATATTTTTTACAACAACGTCCACGTTAACCATTCATAGTATTGTATTTAATAGGCGATAATTCACAGTACAAAATCAATTACGACGAAACATAACAAGTCATTAAACGAAGTAGCAAAAGGGAATAGTTCTTTGGTAGATTCAATTATAGTTCCAAAAAGACTACTGTAGAACAATACAGAATTATGTGAACAACCAACCGTGGCGCGGGATTGTTGCTATCAGTTAACAAAACAACTCGGAAGCAACCAGATCAAACCCAAAAATAATCGCCCATCAATCAACCGTTCGGATCCCCATAAAAAACACTTTGAAAACTCCCGCCTATAATTGGTACATAAAAAACAAAAGTAGAAGTTTATAACGAGACGAAACTCCCAAATCATTCTGTTTAGTGCGAAATTATAGTGTTTTAAACGGGGCGTTTAAGTGATCGTACGTCAGTAATGAACGGGTATTACATAAGTGGAGCGCCACGGGACGGAAAGTTCGCCGCAATCTATTAGCCGAATAAAAAGTAAGCCTAATTTCACACCTGTTTACCTTTAATTCCATAATGACGCGGGAGCAATGGGCTTTTTGCACGCGCTTCGGCGATCGCTATCAGTTATTTTTACGTAGACAGTAATACAAAGGCGTCGTGAGAAAATGTAATGTGTGAACGTGCGTTTACATTGAAAATGGATAACTATGTCTTATGGTATGAGGAAAATTTTCAAAAGCTTGTAAATAGTTGCCAAATAGACATTTTAATCATTATAATCGGTTTTCCCTTTATGCCGCTTACAAATTGTTCAGAAAATTTGAAAAAAATACTTGCAGTCTGTGAGCACACTACATAGATACAATGACGCCATTACTTCGACAAAGCAGTTATCTAGTCAAAGGTTTATTTGTGGCAAAAGGTTAAGAAAACAGTTATATCAATTATCAGTAAAACCTTAAACGCCATAAAATTTGATCTTCTTCGAAAAGTACCTATTATCAGAATCCATGTGTTAAACGCCTGATTTAAAAGTAAGAGGTTTTTCACAGAAAAAGTATTATCGTGACTAGTGGTGATTGCTTTTATTGACCTTCGGCTAAGTAGGTGCCCAGCAGCAGTCACATTCTTACAAGATTAAAGTACATTCTTCCACAAATTTAATGTAGGTACCCATTAAGAAAGTTTTACAGTAAACCAATTATTATAAATGAGAAAAGTACAGGAAAATCTCGGAAATTTGGTTTAATCGAGGGCAACAGAAACTGTTTACTTTTTTATTTATAATGCTGAATTGTAGAAACTCTAACATTTGTAATAGTGGTAAAATGTGCCTTGGAATGGAATCGGCGGACTGATTTAAATTTCCAGAATTCCTAGTTCTTCCGACGCTCTTAAGTGAGATCCAAACGAAAGGTCTTTAAAGAGAATACCTGTCACTTCGAGTAATCCTTGCCAGTAACTCAATCTGTAAGACGCCCTTAAACTCCTAATATTTTGCCAAAATGCTTTAGACTTATGTTGCATGCATTGCAGGAAATGCAACTTTTACAACATTTATGATATTGCATCTTCGCTACAGTACATAAACGACCTTGCCTGACCTATACTTAGGTAAACACCACGCAACAAAACGATTCCTCAAAATTGCAGCCACCGTCGTTACGTCGACGTCTGTAACAATTGGTGGCAGTTATCACCTACTGCTGGTCACCTGGCACCTCGGGGCTGCGGGGGGGTGGCGCGCAGGGGGCGAGGGGCGAGGGTGTGACGTCACACCGTGGGTGCCGACACGTCGCCGTTCCGCTCCACAAACAGCAAGGTCTGCGCAGCCTTGACGTCGTCGCCCCACATTGCGCACCGGCACAGAACCGACCACTTTTTTACTAAATACTACATAGTACAACGGAGGAGTATCTTCCGGAGATAAGTGAGTCATGGTCTGATATGAAACTTGGGAGACCTTATCACCAACAGCTTGTGAATTTTATGCAAGAGCCAGTTTCAAAGGTTATCGTGGAGCTAATAAAAGGACACGTAAGATTCGAAAAGATTTCAGAAACTCTTGCATACCTTATAAAGCAAGTATCGTGTATCCGGAAACACAACCCAGTTGTTAAGGTAAGTTGAAAACTACCACTCGTACCAGTCATGACTTTAATGCCCTGTTATAAGTCTCTACCTCTACATTGATTTAAGCAAGAACGAAGAAATTTTGGGACTCTGGGTTTTTGCCACCAACAAACACAGGTTAATCTACGAGTATTACTTAACTGCGTACCTATAAGTACCTAGCGGTCAATCTGCTAGACGTAGACACAACGCTATTCTACGGTTAACCGCAAAACTATTAAGGCTGCTGTCAATATTCTCCAAGTGCATTTACATCATAGATTATTGGCCACTTCAGCCAGTAATATGGTAAGTATTACTTATTAAAATACTAAAAGAGTTTTATATCCTTTTGCGTACTCCTGCCGCCGTACACTTATGTCAGTAAACTTCAAGATTCCAACATTTTATACCTAGCCATTTTATCGTACCGAGGCTCGTCACGATCAAATAATATTTTTATTACTGTCATAAATATAACTTCAAAAGATGTGAGGAAGACTCGTAGATGCGTCACAGCCTCATTTACTACGTGTTGTGAACTTTTCAAGAACCTCACAATAGAATTATGAAATCTGTTTTTATTTTTTCTTACGATCATTAAATGCATCGGCACTCAGAAGAGTCACTTTATGCTTCAGAGCTGTTGTTTGTTCATATGCACCGCTCGCTAATGAGTATGAACAAGACGGCGCAATTAATCAACACCGACAGAGATAATTTATAAAAATACTCCGCCATAAATAAATACAGTCATAAACATTTCAAGAAATCGTTAAGTAGCGACAAAAACAAGTAAGCAATAAAAACAATTGTCCGAAGTTTGGATCTAGTAAAATGTACTTAAATTTTGAAAAGACGTCCCTGGGTCGGGGCATGGCTAATCAGTCGTCGGGCGTCGTCCGAGACAATGGTGTCAGCGTGAAAGCCTCATAAAACTACGGGCCCCGTAAAACCCTGTCCAAAATATTTACAGCGCGTGACAAACGGTGCGGCCTTTGTCTTGCAAGGATTGTCTCGGCCATTCGTCGCGGTTAATCTTCTGACTACGTTGCAGCGGACATGTGCGATGTGTTACGGACATGAGATTATTTGACACGAGGATCGATCGTAAAAATACGTGTGTATCTAACTGTTGCCGTGTGGTCTTTTTATGAACATCACAGCAGACCTCAGGTGAGTAGCGCGAATATTCTCGAAGGTTCGAGGAGACTCAAGATCCGGGAATGTAAGTATGATGGAATGAAGGTAGATCATGAAGATGAGAAAAAGCTTTGATTAATGCTAATTATGATAATGTTATGACCTAGCTTAGAATATACGCAGGTTATCAGTTTCGATCACTTGACTCGCCTTTTTTGTCCGTAGTGAAAGGATCCTCGAAAGTTCGCCATTCCTGGTATTCAATAAAAAGTTTTCCTCCCAACTTGTACTCATATAACTTAATGCAAATACATTTTCTATTAGAGCAAACATCTTTTTTACATAATAGCCAATTTATTTTTTGCTTTCACTAGGTACATTATGTAAGCATTCCTTCACGTGATTGCTGTCAACTTTCCTCCTCGATACGCGTCAATGGTACACCACCGGTTGATATGCATCCATTTTCTTAACATACATTGAAATACTAAGTATAAAAGGAAGAATAAAAAGATTTATGGATTAGAGAGAGCATAGCACGTGCCTTCACATAATACTTATGATATTGAAGCGATATCTCGCAAGTTGCGGCCGGTGCCCGCAGCTGAAAAAAGTAACAAACAAATAACACTTTCGGTTCGTTTTACTTCGCGTCGTTAGCTATAAAACCGATGGCGATGTGGCGATGTCCAATAACTGTGAAAGTTCACACAACAATTTAGGTTTTTAACACTGAGCTGCCACCGCGAGGCTCTCATTAACTCGCTGAGCCCATGGGACCCCGACATGTCGCTAATCATTTTATTGTTTTCACGAATTATCGGAAATAACTTATGGATAGCCTATGAAATTGTAAAATAAAAATGTACGTGTGAGTAAATATCGTCATAATAAACACCTACTAAACAAATTATATTTTTATGTTATTTGGTGAGCTTAGTCATACTCATAACTTCAACCATCCTACACCTACTCTTATTCAACTTTTATAGCACATTATTTTTCCCAACTTTGTAAAAGAGATTACACGATCATACTTATTTTTAAACAAATTAAATATTTAATTTTTTTCGACCTTTCTTTGAAAATCCAAAATCAGCCCACGTATAGATAACTTATCATTTTTATCACCAAACCAAACATTTCATCACAAGACAATTTTCCATCTCGTACACTCAGTTAAAAAAACGACCTCCATCTCGAATGTCATTTGCACGGCGTGCCGTAGAAAAAGCAATTATTTCAATATCTCGGTGCCGGCACCCAGCGGTCGGGCAAAAAGTGGTTCGAGCACGCGCGCCACTGTGACCGAACGTCGAACGCAAGAAAGTTTGGAGGAGCCCCGAAGGACATCGGCTTCGAGTCGATAAACTGACTTGTGTACGTAATAGCTTCGATTAAGTGTTTAATTGGTGTTTGTAACTCACATACTTATTATATATGCGTATGGTAGGCGGGGCTTACGGGTGATATAGGTATCGATAAACGGGCCTACGCTCTTTGCGACGATTATGAATGAAGACTTCAATGCTTAAACTGCTTCAAAATGATAAATCAGTATCAATAAGACTTAAAATTACCTTCTGACATTTTTGGCAATTGAAATCTACTGGTGTGCTACATTAAGCAGTAATAATAAGCGGTACTACAGCAGCTACTGGATAATTCTGAATGAGATATTCTCATAATACGTGCTACAATCCACGCCAATCACAGTTATATCATTCGTATTGTATTTCAACAGAAAAACTTTTAACTGTATCCTCAAAGATGGTAGAAAAAACCCTTGTCCTCAGCCAGGTTCCACTCTAATGCGCCAAATGTTTCAAACAAATACCAGTAATAATACTTCCGCTGATCAATTATATTTTTTATTTGATTAAAAAAACAGTTTCGCTTACAAGGTTTACTGGCCGATTAGACACGTATAACGATAAATAATTTTACAGACGCAAACCGCAATAATTCTTTAAACGTTTCATAGTAAACGCATTCGGTTTGCATTCCGAATTGTTATTTGATTTAAATGCAATTTATTGTTGCTTCGATTAAGTTGAAGTCTGTATTAAGTGGTCTATTTCTATATGGAACATGATAAAAACGTCTTGACAATTTTATTACTTTATTTATGCAGACAGATATTATAGATGTCCTGCTACTTCAATCAGATTAACTTTGTTGCTCGACGTCTTGAATCGGAACAAGGACGAAATACTTATGTATATGGCAGTAGGTGAGTAGTAAAACCCTACTCTTGTATTTATTTTAGTGCAGTGCAGCGCAAGTCAGTACAACCCTGTTTTTGTTAAGTGGCAAACATTTGTGAGTGTCACTCGAGTGACAATGCATCGACGACATCGAGTGGTCCAGTCCAACTCGACGCCACTACCATTTGCTCTCAAAATTACTCTAACACAACCAACAAAACGAATGTTAAATCGAATATCGTAATCATGTTGTCTGCAACGTAATCTTTAGTATCATAACATTTTTGCATGAATAATCCGATTGCGAATTCGTTAATATCGAAACTATACTCCGATACTTCTCTATGTGATTGAAGTGTCAGTCGTGCAAATTGGAAACTTATCGATTGACAAATAAGCACACTACACTATAAGGAAAAAGTGATCGGAAACTGTGAGAAACAAGACACAGTGGACCGCTTTAAGTTGTGCGAGGCAAAAACGTTGTTATGCAAAGTTATTAGATAGTTATCAGTCATGAATTGCACTTCTGTCGCGATTTCAGCCGACGTAATTATTATTATTACTTTATAGCTGCTTTCTCTTACTATGTTGGTGGCAGTTGCATTATGAAGGAAGTGCATCGGCTGACTATGTTGTTGCACTACCTACTTATTTTAAGTTCCTCGTTTGGTTGTTATTGATATTATGAACTGCTTATCGCTTATTTTTTCTGATTTTATATAACCTGACTTTCTTTTGAAAAAAACAACTCCCGCACTAAGAATTGCTCTTGTGTCGCGGGGACTTATATGATTTAAAAGAAAATCTTTGTTTTTTATCCAGAGTAGAACAATAAAATAGTAGTCAGTGATAGAATTACTAATAATTATTTACCAAAAAGCGATTCGTTGTCTGTCTAACATCGTTCTACGATCCCTCATCATGAACACTTCTACTGAGCAAGTACTTACACTATTACACAACCCACTAAACGAAAGTTAAGACCTATACACGAGAGAAAAGCAAAACAAATCAGTGATCAACAAAAAGTGCGCCTGATGTCGTCTGTCCATTAGTAAGTATCATGAGTTGAGTTTTTAACTAAACGTTGTTGATCAGAAAAACCCAGTTAGTTTTTGTTCAACAGGACTTAAAGCGTGACGTCGCTCCCGTATGACTAGTGAGCCGAGAGGCGACAAAAATGATGATGGGATTGACGCATAGGTAAAACCCGATAATGAGATGAGACAGTTGTGAAGTAAGCATTTTGAAATATATGGGACAACACCCTACGAGATGGATTGTATACTGCATATGTAAGTTTTGCTTATCTGCTATGAGCGTCATCACACAAATCTGAAACTAAAATATTAGGTTATAATTATCTAAATTCTATTTCCGAGATCTAGAGTACAATTTAACAAGCCTAAGAAGTCTTCAGAGTTCACCAATGACAAAATCTACCTTCTCGTAAGTGTCGGATGACGTACGTGATAAGGGACAGAAAATGCATGAAAAAAATTGTCGATATTCCTCTTGATAATTACTTATTCAGAAGTGAGTCATACAGAAACCAAACTATAGCCTAGATCGGTCACATCCTTACAGGATGATGTTTAAAATTAAATAAGTTTTTAAGTCTCAATTGCATCATATTCTATCGCTTCAAAAGATAGCTTAAAGGAATAAATGGTAGGGTCGTTGCGTCGGTAACTCGGTACGTAACGGGACGGATTGCAAGTATGTCGGCCACCAATCAACGCCGAGTGTCGCCTACCTAACTCATGTGCTTTAGAAAGTACGCCGGGCTGTGACCGTTGACATTGTACGCGTATATAAATGTTCTACATTTAACTGCACCGTGTTGCTTTCAAGTACTGTAGAGATTCGGTAAGTATGAAGCAGCTAGCAAGTCCTACGTATCTCTTCAAAAGTTTGCAGAACAGCTTCGATTATTTTTAAGGTTGTGTATGTTATCTATACTAATATTATAAAGCTGAAGAGTTTATTTGTTTGTTTGTTTGAACGCGCTAATCTGAGGAACTACTGGTCCGATTTGAAAAATTCGAATTTCACCAGAGAATCGTTCTCACATAGACTTATTTCATTTACTTGTAGACTGACCTGTGTCTATTAATTTGTGCGAAGAGACATAAAACCTACGTTATTTATGTAATGCCATAATAAACATCAAAATCTGGGTTTAGTAGTAAAGTAGTGTAATATAGTGGGTAAAGTAACTTGACTTTCATAATATTCAGCAGTGGGCTAACCATGTTACTAAAGTTGGCAATGCAAGTTTCCGTTCGGTTCCCAATTAGTCAGGACGATCGGGGGTGGCGCCATTGACACGTGAATAGACAAGTTGAGAATATAAATTCAGAGTTAGGTCAAGGATGAGAGATATCATCAGCAATATGAAAATACGTGACTTAAAGAACGAAATCGTATTAAAATTTATAAATTTAAGGATAAAAACACACATACATAAAATCACGCAATCTTCCCAAAGGGGGTAGGAAGAGACCAGGGCGCGATAATATTTGAACAATGAAAATAGAAACGAAAGTAGAACTTATAATAACATACAAACTAATTGTAAAGATGTTTAAAAACGAACCTAATTTGAATTAAGAGCAAATAGCTAAAAAGGTTTTAAAAATAAATCAAATTTAGAACAACGAATACTCTACAATAACATCATCGACAACATCAATCAACATTCATAGAAACAAAAAACAAACTTGCATATCCCCAAATTCTACACTTGCAAAACAAACAACAAACAGTTGGTACATTTTCACGGATGTTTCGTTGATTATCACTGGCACTCTGGCAGTAGTGGCACAGTCATGCAGTAGGCACAATAAAGTCCTCGGACAACTAACGTGCTGTCACCCACGGAAGAGAAAACGTCAGAGACGTCGAACTGGCGTGATGTATGATAAATGTTACTTGTAGATGCCAATGGGCATGCTCTAGAGACGCTGGAAGAGACAAGTGATCAAGCGAATAGACAAAGCTCAAAAAATGGTGGGATATACAAAGATCGTTGCAGAAATGCCAGCATGGTGATTTTACCCATGATCTTTGTTGTTATGCTGTTTTAACAGAGTTACTTGAATTTTCCGTGAGGCGGTGATGTGAGGAGGTGAAAGGCTTGAAAAAAAATGGAATATCCTTGAACCATAAAAATATCTGTATCTTCGTTTTATGCTACTTTTCAGGATCAGATGACTTCTTTGGATTTTTTAAATATAGGTGCACGTTATCGTTGATCGCTCCAAATACAAGTCCATTGTTGTTCCTATTTTCACGGACCTTGCCACATCCAGCGCACCTAAATCTTGGTGGTGCCAATCAGCCGCGTGCCCAATGCAGGTCGGCTGCCAGCGAGGTTAGCTTGCCGATTCCTTAATTGCCGTGACGTTTTGGTGTCACATACCACTCGTGGCCCGCTTACTACTCAAATAGGCTTTAGTAGCGACTACGTGTAAAATACCACCGTTACCACATCACTTATTGGATATTTGACAAGGAAGGCCGACCAAGGAAATCGGTAAATGACATCGCAGCTCATTAAGCACTCAACATGTATTTGATTGCAACGTAAAATTTGATTGACACGCCATGACAGGATCTTTTATCCCATTTAAATCCTGAATTTTTATACTTGCTGATGTTTTTATACGATAATATTAATCGCGTGTTATTGCATCGATACGTGCCATGTATTCAGGTGCGAAACAACTCTTCATCAGCCTTGAATAACAAACAACTGCTACACTTCTGCAATTTATTTACTAACCGCAAGATAACACGAAGCATTGACCTTTATTTGTGCAACCTTTAACAAGCTACTATTTCATAACGCTAACAAGACTAAGCGCGATCATATTTTAAATATAAGACATTAACGGGTTGACCAAATAAATAACGTCAAAGTCTATAAAAAGTGTTACAAAACAAAATTATATCGGGTCCACATTCACACATTAGGGACGCCACTCGACGCGTCTCCCGGTAATTATTTAAAAAGTTTCGCCCTGACACTGGCTGCTGCTTCTTCGGAGGTTTTCTTTTTTTAATTTTTAAATTTGGAGTGTCGTGAGCGTTAAGTAGTATTTATGCGGTCCCCAGCAGCGCGGAGGTGGTTTGGGCGCGAAATCAACTCGAACGCAAACGGTGACATGGGTTAAGTTCTTTATTTGATTTTTCAACGTTTTTTTTTCTGAAATAAGGGTAATATAGTAAATTACAAGTGTTCGACAAAATAAATGAAAAATTGTTTTTATCAATAAGCATTTTATTTTAACTCGGGAATTATTCCGACCTTTATAAAGCTAAACCAGTCTGGTGACTTGCTGTAAATAAATTCACACGAAAAATATTTGTTCCAAAAACACTGAATAAGTGCAAGTTGCGCATCTGCATCCCAGTCTTTTATATTCAAAAATAATTAAAAGCAACTTATCCAGTTTTGCGCCGGACCCCGGTATAAATTCTGCGCGGACAGTTGGGAGCGGATCGCCAAAGCTAATTCTGTTGTGATTAATGCTCCTTGCACATTTCCACCGTCTAGCTGATATCAAGCAACTTAGCAAGCCGAAAAAAATGCTAAAATGGTTCTTAAATATTGTATAATAAGGTACAGGATATGAAAAATGATATGACAGTGTATGTTGGTTCTATATGAGTGCTTAAAAGTAACTGGCTACTGGCCGGTCGCGTTTCTCACGCAACTACCAACGATTAAATAAGGGAACGTGTTGTAATATTAAAAACACTTGTAACCATTAATATGAAAACCCATTTCGAGCAATAATTGTGTCGCTTGGACTTAATTCAGAAATATGACCTTAATTCTCTATTAAATGTAAGTTGTAAATATGTCTAAAGTTATTTTTAACGTAGACGCACCCGCGTGTTTATCTTATGATAAAAAATATAATTGCAATTTAAAGTTAAGTTAGTGGTAAACTATACGAGTAAACGTCGATTCTTGGATGATCAATGGCTACGGTTCACAATAAAATCAACAAACACACATTTTATACACACACACATAACATTATGACTTGGTTAAAAATGCGAACTGTCGGCATTTTTTTTTAACTAGTCTGTTTCTGTGTCCCACTGCTGGGCAAAGGCGTATGTAAAACAATTAATAGAAGCCTAATAAATCTAATACTGACGACACAGCAGCACTTGAAACACATAGGCGTAAAGAAACACCAACAAATAATAAAAAATATGCCTTTACTTCTGAAAAGATTGTGTGTAACTTTATAAACTCCAATACAAAACTTAAGTCATTTGCTTCAAAAGAAAGGGTCTATAAATTAAGACTTCCTTCCAAATCAAACCACTTCACACCTTCGTTAATTTGCATAAAGAAATAGTACGTAAGCAATCATTTTCCCGCTACACGTTGTAATAAATTAGGGGCAGAAAGATTGTACGATAGCTGCGAAATAGTGGGGTTCGTAATGATATAATTAACGACTGTCGCTCTTTGTTTTATTAATGAACGACAAGCTGAACATTACCGTATAGTTCTTGGTGAAATACCAGTACAATAGCCCAATTCTCTACTACTATTGAGTATCGACAGCAGACAAGCTATCGAAAATTTTAGTTTGAATCAGCGCCTCTAGCGGAAGTTTAAGAAACTATTTTTGCAGTATTTTTTAAATGTCAAACCCTCGATACTCGATGGTTCCAATTGTAGAGACTCACGCTACTGAATGGCATAGTTTGTCCAGGTAAAGACGTTCATCTCCAGTTGCAGATGCTGCGACAGTTGTTATCAGTAAGGTCAGTTAAGCCTTGATGTGACCAGTCCATCGATGGAATGTCGTTCATGACAAAGTAATTTTAAGTTGTAACCAATATAGGTAGTAAGCTGAACAAATCTTTTCATTATTAATCAACTTTGCCAGTATACTGATTGTTATCCACGAGAAAGAAAACTAGGAAGTTATATCCCTATAGTAATTGTTTTTTACTTTTATTTTTGCTGTTTTTCCGAAATGTCATTTCATCAAAAGATATTAATTAAGCTACAGTCACAATCGAAAAAGTAGCAAGAATATAAATTATGATTCATAATAAAATAACAAAGGTTAAAGTTCGGTCTCATAAAGAGCAATTGAATGTTAATATCAAATACTTTACTGTTAATAAAATAATTAATGCCAGTCTTTTTTTATTTTACAGTAATATCCCGTTTTTTCCCAATGTTGCCAGTTAATGAATTAATGAGTCCGTAGGTTAAGTAAGTAATAAAAAATAAATGTTTTTTGCTCACCTTGTTTATATCGATTCTATGAAGTTTGCATTTATAATGAGTATGTTTTTGTACATAGAACTTTTTATTACAATATGATTGATAGAAAATATGTCATTAGTGTTGTAATGATAAATCTGCTGTCTGTTCTAATTTAAAACATGAGTAAACAACCTCAAGAAAATTATACCAAAGTGTTAGTAACCTTTAAGAATTATGACTTATTTTATAGTTTAACTAGACCTTAGCTTATCGTCAATCATAGTTATTTACCTGCGGGTCACTTCTACGGACTCTGACTTTCGGAATTCACAAAAGTATGTTTCTAGTCGGTTACAAATAAAGTCATTCGTCTATTCTGATTACATTATAATCATTTACTAAATTATTTACAACCATAACACAGCGATTACGAAAAATAAAATATTCAGATACCCGATTCCCTGATACGATTCGAGAAGTAATTATTACGTAATCGATCATCCAGTATCGATACAATCGTCAACATTTATCTACGTAATCGAATAGAAAATACACATTTATCATAAAAAGCGGGCTTCGGTGCGCCTCGAAAAAGTTTTCTACACATAAATTACTTAAAATCAAAAGGGATATTAGAGTCCTAATGTCCGATTCGCATGACAGACACGACTTACCTAACTTATTTTATTTGGTGGTTTCCCCTCTTTGAGGTGGGCGGTGTACATTTAACTGTTGTACGTCAACACACGAGATGGTTACGATAATCGTTTTAGTAATTATTGGGAACAAATTACGTGTTCCATTCGATGCTAGTTTGGCCCAATTCTCACGATACGTCATCAGCCGTAATAGTGATTTTTAAAGTGTCTATGCTTTTGAATAGTATTCTTTCTCTAGTTCCATATTTTCTTTTGTGATGTTGAACAAATATTCGCAGTAATCATTAAACTCAGTTTGGAGTCTAAGACCTCTGCGATTAGTCGAGCCATTTTACTATCCTATGAGATATGCGGAATCTTTATAAATTTTACTCCGTACAATGGGGAAATAAGGAAATGAAGAACTCCTTGATGTCCGATCTTGATTAACAACGTGTACATTGCACAATATACATTAGCGGCTGGCATAAAAAATGCCTGAAAATGATAGAATTCCTTATAAAATCCACCCGAGCTTTATCTACTAACATTCATTGGAGTATGGTTAAATAAACAATTTGTTATTCATCATTCAGTATCCAAAATTAATGAACACAAATAAGCACGCATATGTGCAAAGGAATAAAATGTTCTGTTCTGAACATACATAAATAAGAGAATAATGTTTATTTCTTACAACTGCGCAGATCTACCTAATTTGTGTATTTTGAACCTCGCTGCATTAAGTGCAATCAATGTTCATTTTAATAAAATAACACTGGAATTGCATCGGTATTAGAAGAGTACAGTCATCGTGAAAAATATCAATACACAGAAAACTAAGAACACATCCTTCATAAATCATTTTCAATTTAGTTCTAAAAAATTAAGAAAATATTTACAAGCTTTTACGAGACCTAGGATTACTTTAATCCAACATTTTAAATGCAGCTTCATATTTTTCTGTGTCCTATACTTGCTTTCCATTTTTTATCAGATTTAGCATAAGACAATGGTTCCTTGATGCACGTGGGTGGTAAAAGATTATCTTGAGCATATCCAGCAGAGTGTACTTGAGCCCTTATTAACTTACAGTTTAAGCCAACACCTACTTACTTACCTTAAATAAGTATGGATTTGTTACCATGGGATTTTTTGTGGTAACTCTCTAGACTTATCGGCTAGTTTTACTTTTTGTAAATTTGAAGACCGAAGGCTTAGTGAAGACTCTTTTTGAACATCAACATCGATATAAGTCGCAAAGATTTTTTAACTAATCTTGAAAATTTGTAACAAATGAAGTACGATTTTACTCAATACTTTCCCACTGCTGGACAAGAGCTACCCGTCGCTATGAAGAAATAAAAATAATCAAAAGAAAATTTCCTCGGAAGGCAAGAAATAAAGAGAAACATTTAGCGATTTTTAAACTTAATTATTTTTCACACTTTTTAACATAGCAACAGATATTCCTCTTTGACTGTACAATAGTCAATACTATGTATTTTAATAATACGTGCTGTGGCGTTGAGATGTGATTGACAGACGGTACTGGATGCAACTTGTAATGTAATTACAATGTCTGGCCGGAATTTTAACAGGCAATCGTAAGGGGGCGGACCGCTACACAAGCTAGACAGTTATTCTAGTAAGCCCGCGATGTTTTAATTAACAGTTCATTAAAGTGGGACTAAAATGACCGCTAGTTTTAGGTGACCGATTTTAAACTTAATATAACAATAATAATTTCTATTAGAAAAATATAGGTAATCTTTACATCTATTCTAAGTTATTTTGGTTCCAGTTAAATCTGTCTACCCGTCTAAAACCAATTATTAACGTGTTGGTTTTCAATTTTGTATATGGACTGACTGATTAAATGGTTTCTAGAAACATATATGCATCATAACTGAAAAAGTACTGAAGCACACGTGTCTAAATCTAACTCATTTCTATAAAATTATTGGCTAAATAAATAAAGATAAATCATAAACATTACAGCTAAAAGTAAACAATAATACGACAACATACGTTAATCAATCAATGTTGATGCAAGCTATTTAATAACACATTTTGTATAATTACAAATTCATATTGTTGCTCATTCATCAGTATTAAATATCACGGTTTAAATTACAACTAAAAATCATATTTAATGACAATCGAAGCCTATAACCCGATCACCTGCGACCACCCAAACTAACCCCGAATTGGCAATGCGTATGCCATTCATAAAACTCATAATTACTCACATCCATTCATAGATAACGGTACAAAATATACGAAAAGCACGCTAATTTTAACACGAATTGAAAATAAATTGACCAAATTATTTTTATACCTATTAATTTAACATTAAACTCTATGACTATTAGGATAGAGTTGATATTTACTTTTGTGTTGTTGTTGCAATTTTATGACAAAGAATGTATGAACGGACTACCTGAGGTACCTTCCTAGAAAGCAGTAATGACAAACTTTGGTAATCCTCTTCTATGGAATATGCGATCTGCAAAGATAACTATTGCTAGGGTTGTCCAAATTAGTACGATACTTTGCTATCTTTACATCAAATTGCGGATGATATTTATACTGCGATTTGGGACATTAATACGCAGGGGTAATGTTATTTTTAACGTATTCGTGTATATTCAGCATGGTTTTGTACTACGTATTTTAGTTACATTTGCTTTTGTGTGTGTTAAAGTTTTAGAAATAATAGCACAAACATATTAAATACCACACAAAACAATTTGCGGATGTCGCTAAAATATAAAAATGGTTTAACTAAACTTGGTAGAACATGTTTCAAATTCATCTATTTTTGTTAGTCAGCCCTACTAAACACCTGAATCGCTTTACACTACCGCCAAACGATTACCAATTTCGTCTCGTCGCTCGGCCGCGGCGTCACAAAGTCTGCCGAAAGCCGAAACTGCCCCAAGCTCCGGAAAGGATTATATTCCATTTTTTTGCAGATTATGCCAGAGGGTGTGTGTTTACCTGCTCAATTATTATGCGAAAATTTGCTGTGTACTTTAGTCTTGCTTGTGTCTTTCATATACACCGACGATAGTTTTAATCTTTTGAAGTACGTGACTAGAAAAGTCCTTGGAAGAAGAGTTACCGAGTTACACTCCACTGTTTCTCAAACAAAGGAATTGATAAAGGTGCTTCACTTTAATTAAAATGCTACAGCGCAACAATTTATGAACATAATACACGAACAGGTAAGAATTAAATTATATATTTAAGATTCTAATCTTTTAGTTATAAGATAGATCAGAAGTATAAATATGCCAATAAATCATGTTGGTAAATTAAAACCATGACTATTTATTGCAGAAAGCTAAAATTGGTTTATACGTTTTTAAAATGTTTAACGGTACACGTAAAATAAAATTACAATACAACATGATGTTATGAAAGTCATCGCGAACACATGTTCCTCTGAATAAAAACGTAAAACAGATTCGTTTTCATTCTCAACAATAAAAGGTAAGATCAATAACGGATTAACAAATTATGTAATATAAACAAGAAACAAGCCATACAAAAGTACGAATCAATTATTCGAAGTCTTTCAAAGGCTCTATAGAACTCCATTCAAGAATCTTAGGAACAATAATATTAGTAGATGCTATACATAGATATGCTTGGAAATCGCGTCGAGCTGTTGGCAACTCGAATATTGACACAAGTGTATGGAGGAATGAAATCATAATACAATAAATATTGTACTTGTACACATGCTTGCCGCGTATTGCACGCCAATGAGTGTAACTGCGTATTATTTTGTTCTAAGTTTGATTAAAGTTGAAGGTAATAGAGCAGGTCATTAAAGGTTTGACGTCATCGTTTGCTTTTACTCTTTTCTTTGTCATGGAGCTTCCTTATCCCGACTTTCCTCAACCAGTGCGTCAGAGATCTTGAGCTTTTGTTCTAAGAGATTCATTATCAGTTCACGTGACATATTTTTCCACTTCCTATAAAAAGAGCAAGCTTCCGTTTGACTTTGTTTGTTTAATATTTGCCACGAGTTTAATATCGCTATGACAACAAGCAAGTAATCACGTCACAGTAGTTTTCCGAAGGATCCACCTGTAGAATGTTTATCAACCAAAATGATTTAAATTCCATTTGTCTCTTAGGGTTACATATTAAGCATCCTTTTCAGAACTCACCTTGTTATGACGACGGATTAACAGGCTCTTTACCAATGGCAATAATATAATGAATTAACCAACCATTTTGATACACATTAGAATGACAACAGGGCACCTGACATTAGGCACGGTCCCCGGTTACGCGCGTCACGGAATGTGCTCACGAACCCGCGGCCAACGTTGGCGCAAACAAACCAACACGTGATGACCATCATCACGATCTGCCAACATCGTGGCGGACAGTTCAAAGGCGCCATGATAATTACTACATTTTCATGGTAATGTTGGAATTTCAGCGTTGTGATTGACGTAGTAGCGTCGCTGATGCGAAGGAATGGTAAGATTGATTCGGTCTAAATCATGAACCTAATTTTTGAGGTGATAAAATTGATTAGAATTTAGATGTTTTCTCCATTTTAAAGAAGTATATTGAGAAGGCCTATCAATTTTCAACTTTCTACATTAAAAAACATGAATTCTCAGACGAGGTCGCTACAAACGATAGATGATTCCAAAATAACTAGCTAGTTAACTTTACATCAGATGTAAAGTTGACGAATGATATCCGATATCGAGATTCTCGATATCGGATATCATTGGTCTATTAATTTGTAAAAACCGCAGTACTTACATAAAAAGTTAATTTCTTATAAAACATCCTTTTCACTTTTACTGTTTAAAGTCTAAAGTAGAATCTAATGCATTGACCGCGAAGCGTTCACTTTTACAATGTGACCTCAATTAATTAAATCGATTTATGATATTTGCTTACATAAACGCATACATTATGTGAAGTAGTTTTCAAATAGAGTTAAATGGTAATTTTCCTACCGTTTTTGGGGTGTTCTTTTTCGTCTTCCACTGTTTTTTTCATTAGTACAATATTTTGATCACAAAAAAGCATACTGATTAGGTATATTATTGCTGAAGCAGTACGTTTTTTCCGAACTTTAGAACCCGCGTCTGACTCCGATCATATCAACATCATTATATGCATTTACATTGCTTGGTCGTTGCCCACTTCGTAATGAAATGACAAAATAACGCAACAAACGACGATACCAACCAATTACTGCACTCGTGCAGTTGTTTATCAGACGAGCTTATTCATCTTAGCGGTCAATTCACACCATCATCTCACAAGTGTCGAGGAGGCACAGCCTTCGTTTTTTTAGCCAACGGTTCAAGTTATGAACTTTTGATGCCAGTTTTGTATATAATGGTTAGGTAAAGAGGTATTTAAGTACAGATATTAAGCTAATTACCGGTAACCTTTCAATTCAATGATACACAACTTGAAATCTGAGCAGCAAATAAGTTAAGTTATAATACACAGAGTATTGAAAACTATTACAAGATTTGAAATTCCGTAAAAATCATTGGATGAGCATGGTTAATATTTGCAGGTTGCAGAAAACAATACGGTATTTAATACCGCAGAAATATAATTGATCTTAGCGGCTTCGAAATATAAAGAAAATAGGGGTTAATTGTATTCGCTGGAAACAGTGATTAACACCACAGGCTACGTGGTTGTCGTTTTGTCGGCTATCGGTCGATGTCGAACGTCGGCTCGCATCAAAGCAGTCGCCCCCACGGGCCGATGCGCCTGCGCCGGTGACTCGGCGTTTTGTCCTGCCTTCTGCACTGATGTCCGATGAATTTTCCTTATGATCCCAACATATTTTGTTCGAACTCGATTGGTTAATGGCTTGATGTGTAATTTGTTTTAAATTTTCTACATTTTAATGTTAAATTATGTTTATAAAACGCATTTAGCGCATATACGTTGTGTGGTTTTCCTTCAAATGTATTTTACCTTTTATGTAATGAACTATTCACATAAAAATAGCTCAGAAAGATACTTAGCTGCCGTATAAATACTTTCTAAATTTCAAATATTTTCAGCGTCATATTCCTGTATCAATAATAATTCAAAGTTCTAAACCCTTCGTGGCATAATCACTTCGCATAGCACTCAATTCAGGTAAAAATACACTTTTTACAACTCTATAAGGTCACATAACAATTAAAAAACTACGTAATCCGGATCACATCCGTTCGGATATCCTATCACAATAATTGCCTACATCCTACCGTTACCTACTTTGTACTTGAGATATACGTATTGGAAAAACGTAACCACTTATTATTTGTAATCTACTAAACAACGTACGGGTTGAGCGTCGGTTTCCGCCTCTTTGTGTCTTAAACTCAAAGGATTGCCCCAACTTAAGCACTTATTTATGTACTCTGGTAATGTATGTACTCATTAAATGTACTTTAACATAATGAAAATGTAAGTAGTACCTATATGTAGTAACTTTGTTGTGAAAGAGACGAACTTAGCCACAAAAATTAAAATATTGCATTAAGGCTTGTATTACAGCAGAGTGTCTATTATTGCCTCTTCTATCTAAATAAGTACAACGCAACCAGCCAAACTCATCCCTTGGTTTGGATTCTATTCCAATGTTTCTATAATCGTTTTATATCTGCAATAAATAGCTCTTCTAACTCGACGTAGAATTTTTTACCTTTACAATAAAAAATCCTAATAGATTTGACTTTTGACATTACAAAAGGATCATCCATCGTCTAAAAAACCTTACAGAAAATTCAGAAAATATTGCTGAAACGAAATAATAGTGTAATAACTGGGTTAACCACACAGACGAATAAAAACCTGGTATTTTGGCGGCCATTTTGTCTACCGAAAACGTGCACGTGCAACAACAAGGTGTAGACTTTCAGCAAGAAACGAGATCCCGCCTCTCTGAAGAAAAAAGTGGCGGTAACTGAACACCGGCGCGGGTGTGGGATATGCTGTATGTGTACTCGGGTTTATATGGGGTCAAATACATAATACCGTATTTTGAAACGAATTGAATTAAATTTAATATTAGTTGAATGTATTTTCCTTGTCACGTAGGCTATAAATGAAAAAATATTTGCTATGTAACAATTGTGTACGGCAGAATTTTGATTTAGTTTGAATCAGAAGCAGAGATTGCAATTTTTCGAAAATAATATTCATAAAAAGTTTCTGATTTAGCTGACTATTTAATATACTGTTGCTGTTATGTTATATTAAGTTAGGAAATAACTTACCAATGTATATTGCGCATCTATAATTGTAAATTCCAAGGATATTTTTCTCAAAATCGACCACCAAAAGCATTTTAAAAGTTGGCCGCATTAAAAGTGTACAAATAATAAGTACAATAACAAAAATAAATAACCATGCAATAAAGTTGGTTAGTAAAACATACGTATCACAAGAATCTATAGTTTTCTTTTGCGGAAATGATCTTCAAATATGTTTCGTTTTAGCACCACACAAACGCGATCTTATCACAACATAACAAAAGAAGATGTGTCTTTAACATATCTAAGAAATAGCAGGTCTACTTCCGCATAAATTATCATATTTATAAAGTAAATTCAGCCACAATAAACTAGAATAATATTAACTAATACTGTTTAAACAGTTATAAAAATAGACATAATGTTTTGACGTATCAAATAACAATTTAAACAGATCGTATTGTTCGTGTATTAAATTAATTGTAACACAATCACGCGGTCCATTGTCAGCGGCGGTTATAGAGAACCGCGAACACATAATTACATTAATCGCTGCTAACTCACAAAAGTACACATGTACGACAAAAAGTTAGCCACTATTGATATTACAACAATATCACGCTTTTAGAACCTAGCCACTATAAGTTGAACTACCGATCCTGTTTACAAACCTATAAAAACAGGTAACAGAGGGGGAACATCACCCAGTATTAGAGATCTAAATAAAATGGCTGTATCATAAAGAACTATCGTGAATTGTACACTTGTAAAACGCGCTTTGTTAAGCGGCGCCTGTCATTGTATACAAACAATACAACTTGTAAGAAATGTTTTTTAGGAATCCTCCATTCATACTATTAGATGGTACGGTTTTGAGGCAAAATCTGTGATAATGTGACCTGTTGCGTCAATTCATCGACAATTGTATGAAAGTGAATTCAATTCATTGGAATTCATTTTGTGTGAATTCATTTATTTGTGTAGAGCACGCGATTCCGGAACTCATCCCTTTCTTTTGAAGTGCTGTGCTTAAAATCTGTAGAGTTTTAAACAATTTGTATTGTTTTGTAGATTTTATTCTTTATTGTAGCTTATAATAATAAACTCGTAAGTAATAAGCAGCATTCATAGCAAACTAATAGAACTTATTTAGTTATGACACTGCAAATCGTTTACATTAGTTTTAGTTTTAGGACCTTCAATATGTTGTTGAGATATCAAATACAAATCGTTCAGTTACTATAGTCAGATTGTTACTAATCCTAAAAATGGTATTTCCAAAATTTTTAATACGATTTTTACCTAAAATTATTTTGATAATAAATATAATCCTTGCTTCCCTCCTCCTGTTAATTCCCAGTCTTAATTCAAAATATTGCTATTTAACATCTTGCTCAAATAGTCTGGTAAATTATTATTACACTCGACCATAACTACGCATCTACCGAATCGTATTTACTTTCAGAGCACACACATTTAAACATTATAGTACATATATGTTCAAAGTGCAGTTGTGTGTGTGCGTGTTCACGCATGCGCGGTGAGGAAGCTGCGCGTGAGATTTGCCCGCGCACGCAGCTGCGGCGGCCAGGTGTGCGCTCCCCTGCCACGGAGTGCCCCCCAACGCCCCACCCCTTGGTATATTCGAGCACAGCGGTGGCGCACAGATTTATTTCACTGGAAAGATTTTATAAAATATTTCAGTATTTATTACAGAATAAAAATTAAATAAGTTGATATATATCTTTTGCTTGAAGAAAATACACTCTGAAATTTACTTCATTGTTGTTATTTAATTTTTATTTACGATTAAGTCTAGAAATGAAATAGAAATCAAATATATTGTAAAATATGAACATGAAAAAATAAATGGTCATATACATCTTATGAATAAGTATATCAATATCATTACCATTTACTAAAAGATATTGTATACCACTCACAAAGTTTTATACTTTGAACATCATACAAAAATCAAAAACTTTAGCACCCGACTGTACCGTGCTACCCCATCAAAATCTGTGAATGCTTGCACAAACCCGCTTCCATGACACAAACAGTCCATCAAGTATCGCGTTTATTCAGCCCAGTGTACTTGCGAGTTATTCCCGTGCTTTATGGCCGGCCCCCATGGGACCATTCCCCGCGAGTAATTATCCTACATGTTTTTATATCTGATTTTTAGTGGATTATTATTTACGGTTTCGACCGACAACATTGCACTGCAAGCATTTTTGTGTGCAGCCATTTAAATCGGTGCAAAATAATTGATTTTGCGCTGTGTTCGGTGATTGAATTTTTTGAACCAAATTAAATCAGAGAAAAAACTATTTAAATATTTTCGAGTTTACTACTGTCTTTTATGAAGCGTGTAACGTAATTGGCTAGAGTAATCGCTAACCAATGTTTAATACCTAGTGATCATCTTATGTAAGTTTGATGACTAAAGAAAATGAAATAAAATACTTCTTGGTCAGTTATTTTGTATAGAAAAATAAATTGTTAAATATAAAATTACACAAGAAAATTAAGTAACTGTAAAATTTTCAAAATAATATTGCTTTATACCTTTAGCAACAAAATAGCAAACCAGTAAAATCAGCCGCTACGTACAAGAAACTGTCCACTATTGTTTTCAGTTTAAGCTCACTTAAACCGTTTAATTTTATGATAGGCCCATGAACTTATACACAGTAAAGGCAATACAAGGGCTGGATACGCAGTCGTTGCTACAAAATAATTTTACCTGTTTGTAATTACAATATTTATGTAGGTCTTGTTCATATTTAATGTTACGGCGTAAACTACACGCAACGTAAACACACAGTGTGTTAATAACTTCAAACAACGATACAACGAAATATTAGTTATTATTAGTTTGAAAGGCAATAAATTATGCATAAGTAATAATAGTTTGCGAACAACAAACCACATATATTACCTACTGTCCCATTTTCTTCATTTAACTTTACAATTACACGTAAAACAATGTATTTTTATGTTTGTTTTGGTTTACAGTAACTAACATAGTGATATTAAAGATTATAGTCGTAGGCAGGTGCGAATTACTATAAAGATCCATGAACCGCATGAACTTCCTCCTATTAACCAGAATTTAACTAATTTTTATATAACTAGAATATACGGGTGCAAAGCCATATTAAAATGCCTATGTTTCATGATTTAAAATTGGTCAGTAGGTATATTCCTAAGCTAGTCGTAGTTCGTTATTTAAATAAATACGGTGCATCTCAACGAAATTCAGTCTAAATACTTTTAAATCGTGAAACTAGGTATCTCTTCAGTAAACATGTTTGAGATGACCAGATTTTCAACTAACGGTTTCCTTATCCTAAAAAGTAAATCTAGAATTGAACAACGTTTGAACTTGACGGACGTAGCGACAAAGTGTACCTCGATATAGTCGATATATTCTTATATTTATATAAAACGACAGTTATCTGCAAATGAGAATTTCTAAAAAGATTGGCGAGTGGTGACTGTGGCACAATGGAGTCGTGTCGTCTGCGCGTGAGTCGCTTTCCAAACACCCCCTCTCTGACGGACAATGGTCAACCGTGGAAGGTATATTTATGTTTGTGTTCAAAATCAAGAGCACGGGATAAATAGATAGATGTATTGACATTCATCATTTATTTGCAGTTTGCGGTTTTGTCCGGGATTGATTGATTTCATCCTCTCTTATACCAAAGCCTTTGCATTTTATCTCAAATGCAAGAATTCTATTGAATTATTTATTAACGGTTTTATCAAGTTTTTGCACTTATTTGCAGTTTGCATCATGTTGCACTTCTCGATATCGAATTGAAAGGTGCTCCGTTTTACTCTTCTTTTTTGGTTTTACGACATCAAAATATTTTTTTATTGTAAAAGGAAGTTATTGCAGACTTATTTTACTGCCGATTTCAGCCTGTATAAAGGCTGTCAACATAACTGGTAATGGTATCATAAATGTTACTTTGTGTAACATAAACACGTGTGATTTTAAGTAGAAGCAAATCACGGTCTTGGGAAGAAAATATGCCACTCGAAAGCTTTTGTAATCTGTAAGCTAATTTCTGGCTACATTGCTTTCATTTCGCCCTACGAGATAACTCTCACCATACATAAACTAAACCGCATACAATACACATGCTCAAATCACACAACTATGAAAACGGATGATTCTCGAAGGGCTTACAATTAAATCGCACCGATGCACATTACGCTCACATTTTCGTAATTATTGGAAAAGTGTGGCGTCGTCATCCCTAATTTATTCATCGATTAGGAGCGTGCGAGAGTCCAAGCTCGACAGTCACACATGCATGTCACCGCAGCATCAAACTACTTTTAGATGACACGATACGACTGTGATCGGGATGCAATATCGTGTCGTTAGTAACTAGGTGATAGGAACAAGTTTTCAACGTGAACATACATATACACCTAAAGCTAGTTAATAGGCCATGATAGCCCTTATAATCGAGTTTTGACTGATTGGATAAGTACCGATTTTGATATCCCGTGTCTCGGACAGGCTGAATATTTAACAAATAATAATACTGGTACCATCTACTCTTGACATGACGGTGCGAGGATTATACGTTATTTTCTGCAGCCTATTTCAGCAATCTATCAGCAAAGAGGCACAATAGTGATTACTGTTATTTCTTCTACATATTGATGTAGTAGCAGTTATCTTCATGTCGTGTGGTGTAAACCGCCCCCGCTAGTGACCGTAAAGCACGGGCACGGTTGTGGCGCGCGGGCGCACGGCGATTTGACGGATTTCACGGCGCGGCGACGGGTCACGCCGCGGGGTCACGCCCCGCTAATGTCACGCTCCCCGCCGCTTTCCATTACCTCACGGAATGAAAGTACCTATCACAAACGAGGTGACATTATTTTTCAATTTTATCAAAACCCACGGAATTTCACTCGACTTTTATTTGTTGTGCCAAAGGTCAATTGCTCAAAATCTGTTCAATTCAAAATTAACTGATTTTCAAACTAGGTACTTATTATGAAGAAAGTCCTTTTCGATTATAAAAGTGATATTTGGCGGTTAAAATAACGTAATTAGTTAGGTAGATGACTAACAAAGCATGGGTGTCATGGGTTGGATTCCTACTTACAGCAAACATTTTGCTTTGTCTACTCTGTCTGTCTAGCTGTTCTTGGCAAAAGTAAAACCTTCACAAATATAAAAATAGGATGATACAGTTTTAATCATGGCAATTAAGTGTCTACACTCTAATGATGGTTTACAAAATCGCAGGGACTTCCTACCGAATTAATTCTAATTGGTTAGAACATAAAACATAATCAGAAATCACAATTTTCTATCGAGTTTTACCTGATGTTTATCTAAAACTGTATCGTGAAACAAGTTATCCATGTCGAATAAACTTTTGCAAACCGGGTCATTGACACTTCTGACACTAGCTATTTGTCAAACTGATCGAGTGTTTATCCAGTTGTCTAAATACCCTTCTCATTACGGCATAATGTTTCAATATTTTATATATATATGTTACTGTAAAAGCCCGAACTGTGGTAAATCCTAAGATTTTCCGGTAAAATCTAAGATTTACCAACTCTCAATGGTAAAAGTCCGAACAAGCCAGAGTTTAAAAACTATGTTACGATATATAAAAAAATCTTCCTTCATAACTATGTTTATAACTATTTCACAGTATAATTATATACTGTGACATAGTTATAAAGAAGGAGTTTTGGGCATAGCGACATGGGTAGGTTAGGTTAGAAGGCTAAGGTGGGAGCGAGCGAAGCGAAGCTCCCACCTTAGCCTTCGTGGTTATTTTTTTTTAACCACCCAGAAGGAGGAGCCCCGCGAAGCGGGGCTCCGGCGAAATCTCGATATCATCAAATGAATATAGGTAAAAGTTCGAAATAAAATAATTGTTCGGACTTTTACCGTTGCGAGTTGGTAAATCTTAGGTTATACTGGAAAATCTTAGGATTTACCACCGTTCGGGCTTTTACAGTAACATATACATATAAAAATACATTTTCTGGAAGTTACCATATTAGTTTGAGTCTTCCAACTTCGATAAAATCATTGTGAAGTTCAATCTGTTCCTTATTTATCTTTAGTAATATCTGAAAACTGCTGTTGCTATACATTTCCATAGGGCTTTTGCAATGCACAAAGGGCTTGTCATGTCAGACATCCTGCCTCTAGTTTCCGATGCATCTAATGATTCACTATTTTTTTCAGAGTAAAAATCATGTAAAACATTTTCACAAAATTAATTTGCCACCTCTTACCGACCCGAAAATTGACCAACAATAGCATCATCTGTAACTGTTTGACACCAAAATAATGTTAGCAGTAGGCACTTAATTATATGTGGTACATACATAACGAGTGTGACCAACCTAGTGATTCCGATGTTGCCACAGATGAGCGGGCGAACGCGCCCGTGACTTCCGTTTCCGGCGGCGCGCCTGCGCAGCATCCGCGCATGACCACTAGACCGACGCGGCTCTCAATACTGGGTAAGCACAATACTTGCTATTTATAATGATTAAATCCTTGGACCTGTAGGTATTGGGTAAAAAATAAGATGTGCTACGTGATTTGATAATTACGGAAACATAAGAAAAGTCTTAAACGCACCACTCTTTTCCTCACTAAGCAGAGAAAAACCTAAAATGATTAACTAGCTCCCGTATTTTGACTCGCGTTTTTGAGATTCCGCCATTCCTGCAGGTCGTTACTTTAAGCTGCCTAGATTTCCATATGATACTCAAATCTCTACTAGATACTAACTTTGTTGTTTGTTGTCAAACAAAAACAACTAACTTTGTAACTAGCCAGCTAATTTGGAACTAGCTTAAAGAAAACTCGTCAGCGTTGTATTATAGGTAACTACTTAATTACCGGTACGTGTATCAAAAACGTAAAGTAGTTGAAACCATACAATGTATTCTTAAAACCCTCCAATAATTAACATTACTACTAAATAATCATCAATAGAAGTTTTTTGACACTTCCTACACAAATACCAGAAATCAGACATTTTCATTGCAAGCGCTGAAAGCATAAAGGAAATGATTTTCCATATAAAAACAATGGTTACGTAAATGAGTGCAATTGCGTCGCATGCAAGACGTGAAGCGCATGCGTCACGCTGTCGTGTCGTCCCCGTCACGTGTCGGAAGCCAGCTCATTAGCCTGTCCGAGGACTGACGCATCCGGCAGCCGGATAAAAACAATGTTATATCGTTTATTAATATTAAGAGGATTGTAGTTCTTAGGAATTGTTTTAGTTGAACTATTACTGTAATGGACAACTGAAAACTAAGTTTTCAAGTCATTTAGGTTTTTTTAGTTAAGTTGAAGTATTGGGCTGAAGCTCCATTAAAAACTAAAAATAACTATCATTAGTTAAGTGGTGGATTTTCAGGTTCGTAAATGCTTTTTCGAATACACGAATCCTAATTCATAAGTCCCTAAAAGCGATTAAGTATAATCTTTAGTTTCTCCCTTTTCTGTTTCGTCCTAATTAGTACTCAAATACTAATAAAACAATATTAATAAACGCCGTTCATATTAGCTCTTTTTTCATATACTGCTAATAGTAGAACACCCAAACCATTGCAAATACATCAAATAAAAAATAAAAAAGAGCATTACAATTCAGGATCTAACACCGACTGTCTATTCAAAACTTCTAATCAGTAAAAAAAGAAAGTCCACGTAACCGCATGTTCTAAGCTCACTTACAGAGGATCTAGTGGTGGCATAGATCGGCTTACGATCGGTAGGTCACAGCGCGCGCGCCGCATCCTGCGCGAGATGAGACGCGCCTTCCTGCGCGCGCGCGGTTGCACGCACTACCGAGCGCGACGGGGGAGAAAGAGGAAAATGGACACTGATCAAATACTAATTAGTAAAACAAAATAATCATAAACATTTTATAAAGCCTTGAGTACACTACGTTGTCCAAGTGCGGGTTAGAGACATTGCGTTAAACAACTTCTTAAGGCCTAACCCCTCCCTCAATTCGGTACAACAAAGTCAGTAAGAAAAGTGCAATTTGTGGCCAAAACGCTTAAAATGTTCTAATCTCCTATTAAATTCGTTCACAGAGCTATACTGGTTTAGGTATGTTACTTAAGGCAGTTATGAAGTGTACAATGACTCTTAAAAGATCCTTAATAAGCCTAATCGTAAAAATTATCCCTCACACTATTCAGGGACTGACCGCCTATGTATCATCATAAGATGTCTCTACATTGACTTTCAAACACTTTACGATATTACAATTAAGACGTCAATTCCTCATAGCTTTAAAAAGCTTAACTCATAAATAAGTAATAAAACAGTCATTTATTTGCATCGTATTTTCATTACATAATTAAGTACGTTATCAGTGTTCCATTTTCCCCGTCGCTCCTCTGGGCAGTACGCATCGGTATAATATTACGGCTAGCGGCCGGACATCGCGCACCCACTGCGCAATCTCACTCGCATCTATTAATTTATTATTTCCACATGGCACATTATGCCTACAATCCAACATGTTATTACTTTTATGAAAGTATGTAATCCTCTTGTTTATGTCGTACACTACATAAGTTTCTGTTTTTTTCAACGATTAATAACTTTATTTTAAAGGTTAATACTTGAAATTATTGCAGAATCTGTCTGGTTATAACTAACAAACTAAAAAACAATACATACATTACATTAGTCGGTATATTCTACAGGCCTTCAAGTCCCTAAAAAAAATATAGTTTGATAAACAAAAGACGACTTAATATGTATCCTAAGGGAATTGTTACCAACTGCAGCTAGTTAAATAAAGGACACACAGTAGTCACGTTGAGTATCACTAACAAAGCTACCTATTAACAAACAAATAACCATGTAATTCCCGATGCAATATTTAACCTTCACAAAACCAAATCTGAATAGGACTCGTTGATGTCTTTTACAAGTGTGCCAAGCGCGTCCAAAAGATGGAGCCCACAAAAGAAAACTTCGAACATCTAACCCTTGACAAAACAGTTAAACCCTACAATTTAGGCAATGACACGCCATTATAAATACATACTACAAATAAAACATCACTATAGTCAATACTTCAATAATGTATTGAACTCGTAAGCTGGATTTTATGTAAATTTTTCAAAGCACGCGCTTATTCACTGCATCCACCAATAAGTTCCTAGCACGCGACCACCACACTAAGAATTTACACATTAATATGACACATTCAATAGATATGCAAAATTGTATTTCGTTTACGTTCATCTGTAATTCTGTATCATCGTTTTATAATAGAGGCCGATGACCTTTGTAGTGTACGATCACCAACAATAGTGCGAAAGCGAACTCTAATATAATCTTTTGTTATTCATGAGCCTGTAAAGTGTTTAGAGTTTACTTATCGATGTCTTTTTATATTCAAATTTGCTTTCGATTGATCATATTAGACGTGTAATTCCTTCGACCCTCAACTTGATAAAGTGTTGAAAGCAATAAAACCTATTCAATACTGTCCATTCAATATGTAATACATAATTAGTGACAAAAAAGTATCACCTACTGCAATCAATTGCACCTTTTAACCTACTTTTCTCGGTCACTCTGATTTTATTTACATTAAGATGTTATCAACCAAACATCGATAGTAGAACGTGTAATTAAAACACAAAGCGATTGCAATCGAAATGAACACCGTTTCGAAAGGTCAGTGACCTTATTAGCGAAGCACTTATGTTGGCGTTTGTACCAAAGCATTCCTTTCAACCAGTATTGTAGTATTGTAAATGGTGTAGTATTTATTGCTGTAAACTGTACACGTAATGTTCGAGCATACCGTGCATTATGCTCGTCTATTGTGTGTCATGAGATGATACTGAAAGGTTTTTATTGTCATTGTAGTAATTAAGACGTCGTTTGCCTTTATTTGTTGTGGTGGGCGTGGCTGAGGTTTTCTTTTAATAGAATTGAATGTTTGTTCGATAGAATTGACATTGGTGAGGTGTGATTGTATTTTGTGTACTCAACTAGTCAATTGTGTTCAATGTTTTATGTTGTTTTATGCTTTGTTGCATTTTTATACTGTTATCTAAGTATTATAAGGTGATGTTGTTTGTTAATAGTAAATCTTAGGATTCTTTACACAGTTTATGATTCAATTTGCCAACTTTATTTCCCGTCGGAAATTGACTTAACGATACTAAAGCAATGTACCTTTTGCGTTTTACCAACACATTCTATAATAACAAAACAACAAGACGAGTCAACATAAGCAAAACAGGGAAGATCCACAATCTCTGTGTAAGTGTGCGAGCACGTGATGTCCCAGAATAGCATACAACAAGCACAAAGCACTGCATATCCCACAGTTAAATAACACGTGCGATTTTGCGATTATAAATATATAAATAAGTCCTATGACGCACAGAATTATTTCTGCCCTGAATAATTTTATACGCATTTTAAAATATCTTTTGAAAGACGAACGTGGGATTTACGACGCTGAAACCCGTTCGAAGGGTGGTCCGCCCTTTTGAGGCCCTCGAGACCCGCCGAGGGGTCCCGCGGATTCATTTTCTTATATTTTTTTTTCGTCTTGACAAACCCCAGCTGGTATAATACGACATGTTATAAATAAAATCGCGATTTTGACCCGTCACGCGGATAAGGGATGCTCGGCTAGATTGGCGCACGTAAAACTATCTTAACAACTCCCTTTTGGGAATACCACCCTTGTTAATACAAAGTTAAAGTTTAATTTGGTGTGGCAGGTGTAAGTATAACGGTAAATATAAAATTGTGTTTGTGCACTATGATTCGACACAGGACGTCCTGTCTGTTTTGCACCAATTATTATTATACCGAAGCGGAACCGTTTGAATACGTTATGTGATAAGTGTACCTACAAATGATGATATTCCTCTGAAACGTTTTGCGTCAATAACAGTATTACGACGAATAACTGTGTGCTTAATTATTTTAGGTATCAACGTTCCCTTTGGTCTAAATATAGAGTACATATTTAGACTGATGTGTGTTCTCAATCGTATTACCTTCATAAAGGCAATCGCATTGAATAGTCGTATAAATATCTTCTTTTACGAAAAGCGAAGCTTCTTGACACATCAAAGACACATTAAAAATAACTTCGCATATAGCCAAAAAGTCAATTATTCAAAGTAAAAATTACTGATAATAATATATAGAATCTCATTATAGAGTTTACAAATTCACACAAGAAAGTTATTGATATAGTTTGTGTATCACAAGAAGAATATCAAAGCTTCTACTACTTATATTATCTTTCCTTTTCTACATAATATACCCACAATACCTCAGCACAAACAAATATTAAAAATTACTACCCATAACTTCCTAACACCTCGATTCTACCAGTTCAATGACCTTAAAAGTAATTAACTAAAGATTAAAACTAGGTCGGACAGTAACCTTCCTAAACAAAATATACAATATACCTAATATCCATCGAAAAATTCATGAATTCTATTACTCACAATACAATTGCGAGAGTTATCAAAGGTCTAGAACCGTAACAAGTCGTAATACTAGTGTTCCTGACCGACCGTGGGAACGAGCCAGGAATCAACCCCTCGGCGTACGCACCCCATTGCACGAACCACCTTGTAAACGACTCGATGTGTCGGTATGTTCCCGATGAATATGCAAGCGCTTTTGATTAGTCGTTTAAACACTGATTTAAATGCAAAAATGTTTAGTCAAGTTCAGAATAAATGCACGTAATTTATGCTTTTTTTTTAAAGTTGACTTCGTTTGGTGATGTATTTTTTGTGATTTTTAACTTTATAGAAGATGCTTAATAAATAGTTGGTTTGGTATTAGCCTCATTGCATTTCAAACAAACTGTATGCAAAGAATTTAGGCTCTATTGAAATTATTGAAAACAACAAACTCTGTAAAAAAATGATTATTATAATTATGATAGACTGAGCTACCCATTGTTTTAAAAAATGTAGACTTCTTGATAGTTGATAGGAACCTACGCCACATAAAAAAATTTTTGAAGAACGTGATTGTATTTTTTTAATAAATAACTATATGTTGTTCAGAACAAAACCAAAAAAATGGTAGTAAACTTTACTACTGATTCCACAATAGCGTTTCCGCTTGAATTTAATATTTTTAATAGAAAGAAAATACACATTTCAAGCTTCGTAGTTCGTAATGTTCTTAGTGTAAGTAGCTTAAGGCCACCTACACTCCCTTTCCTGGATACCTAGTTTACAAGTCGGTTTCAAAACAACTTTTTCTTGGAATAAGTATACCAACCAATTTTTACAACCTTAAAGATATGATTCTGCTTATAATTTCCCTATACGCGTAGAGTACTTACGTAGATACTTTATACATATTTATACAATTGCTTTTTGTCGAAGAACCCGGTAGCTAAAATAGCAAATCCTTTTAGATTTAATTGCATACATTACTGCATTCGCTTATCGGAGTATTCAACAAATATGCAGAGCTATTCATAAGCACGCTAAAATGCGAAGGGTACGTTAATTGGCGAGGTTTGACCGCCATTTACATAACAATTTAATCCAAATATTTATGCAATAACACCAAGTGAAACTACGACACATTTATTTCTGTCATTGTTTGCTAAAAAAATGACCCAATGCCTCAGAATAAACCACAAACACTACAAAATATATATTTCGTTACAGTTTCAGCGCACAAACGCAACCAAGTGTGAAATAAAATCTAACGAAATTAAACGACGTAGTTGCGCAACTTTCGTTATAACGATTTACGAACGTTACAGATGTCGTAACGTAATAACGAATCGAACGGCGTGTCTCGTAACGACAAAAAATAAACTTCCGATCGTCAAAGCCGTAAGTATGGCCTTACGTAAAGTTGCGATAAAATTAGTATTTATTTTCTGAGTTCTATTTTGCAGGTCGAAAGTGAATTGTGTTTTTATTTGCTTTAATTTGACTCAGCACGGGATTTTTTTGTGTTGTGATTTATTTTTGTGCATTTTTTACTGGCTTATATTCAGTATAATTTATTTTTTCGTTACGATCATGGTTTATTTCGTTCGGAGACGAGGTGGCCTCGCCTCGCCGTTACTTTCGTTAGTGGTGTTGTAAGAGGCAACACGGGGACGACGTAGATCACTGGCGTTGAATGTTACTTGTTAAGTTTCCAATACGAATTTTATGAAAAAAAACTGTATTGGCCGTTTTTATAACACTGCGTCAATATGGCAAAAAGAAGATTGAGTCAGATATTCCAAAGATTTTATGGCTGTAACACCAAGGTCTAGCTGATTCGTTTACACTTAGAAGTTAAATTGATGTCGAGTTAAACATTACATGTACTACATGCATACACGATCGGACGCAGCTCTTCACACTACAGACGGGATACATTACGAAATTCAATTGACGGATATAAACCATACATTCGCAGTTTAAGGTATGCTTGACGTAATTTCCTTACGGTTACCAACATTAGTCCATTATTCCTCGCCGAGCTATTGTTGGTGACATCGTCATATACCATTTTCAGTGACCGTTGGTCATCCCCAACCCTTGCCCGAGGACACGGATAGCCGCTTCCTCGCCAGAATTATCGTAATTTAATAACCCGTCCGTTCTACTTAAACCGGTCACCCTACACCATTAAAACGCATTCACTCGCAAAAATAACACAATTGATCACTTGTCATACGGCCAAATCTTTTATTACACGCATAGAATATGTTTTGGATCGTAAATTCTTGAAGAGAATAGAGCTTCCTTAGATGCGTATCACACGTGGTATAATTTATACTAGTAGATGTTAAGATAACGGGTGTTATATCATGTAGCGGCTTGTTTAACTTGCTAATCGTTGTTCAGGTTGTAGATGAGCCGATAATTCAAGCCCCGAGTTATAACCCGTCTAGTTTGCTTTTCAATTGAAGAACTCGTAGTAAAGTTGGACGTGTTGGGAATTTCCGTAGGCGACCGTGTTATATTATGTTACTAAGGTAATACAGTATAATATGTCAGCTTTCATGTAATCTTAAGTTCTTGGAAAGTTCGAGTCAGTCTGGAGTAAGTTTGACATTGCCTACCGGTATAAAACACGGCTTTCTTTGATTAAACAACTTTTGCCTGACGACGACTGTTACTGTCTTATGAAATACACATCTACTCAAGACAATGGGTTAACTAAGCCTTATATTTTTATGTCTGCTTATGAAAATACGTAATACTACAGTCACTGTGTTAAGTGTTACAACTATGATTACTTTACAGTTTTAGCCGAACGCCTCGAGGACATCGTTCGATAATTATAACATAACACTTTAAAGTATCGCGCGCCACAATAGGCGACCATATGATGGCACATAAAGGAGGTGACCTTGACGATTCATAATGATAAAAAAGGTTCATTTACACTGCAACTGTTATTCTGAATGAGAGCCATTGTGAGGACACAAGCGCCCACATGCCAGCGCCACCAAACAGGTGTTGCATTGTTATATGCAAATTACGACTTTCGCTCTCGTACTATACAATTTTTTAGGGATACTATTTGATTTTTTCATCATAAATTGCGTAAATCATTCTTAGAAATGAAGAGTGACTTCAGTTTTTATAGTAATAACTATGAAATTGCCTGGCAACATTAGTTTTGAGGTGTTGCAACACCGATCGATTCGAAGTGAATGTATAATGTTATGCATTTTGTCTGTAATGAGATTCACATTAGTGTTTTGTTAGAGTTCAATGTCTTGATAAGTTTTGTATCATTATTCGTAAAATAAATAAACAATTATCTTCGATCCTCAAGGCAGCGTAAATATCATTCGCTAATGAGGGTCACCTCCGAAGATGAGAGAGGATATTGATAGACATTTTATACTCCAAAAAATATCTTTGTACTTACATTTTTGGACTTCATTTAAGTTTAGCATGTATCAAGTCACCAAGTTTTGACTATGCATTGGTAGTAGACAGAAAGTATTCAGAAAAAGTGATAAGAAAAATAAATTTCCTTTAATTTTAAATATTATTTTCAGTAGATACTACAGCCATCTAGCGGTTACTAAACCTTCATGTTTTTATTTACCTATAAAACATTACACAATCAAGTGACGTATTCTCAGTGTAAATATTATGATACCACAGATAATACAAGGAATCAGTCAAGTTTTTTTTGTATTTCACGTCGATTCTTACTTGCTGACTCATTGTATATCATTAACGTTCGTAATATGAGAAACATAGAATTTATTTTGAAACATATTTTGTTATTAAGCGATGTTCTTGTATGATTTCAATTCTGTTACAATGTTTCTTAAAACATTGTAAGATACTTATTACATAACAAAGTAAGCAAAACTCCTGAGAATTTTGTTTAAAAATATTTTTTCAGACTCGTAGGAATGCCCAAATTTTTCCGTCAGAACCAAGACATTGATTTTATAAATTTGTACTCGCAGCATTTTTATTGTAATTAAAGGAAATCAATTATGATACAACTCTTACCTCTTAACAAAGAAAACACTGATTTCTCATCAATAAAAAAAAATATGTTTAATTTTTAAGCTAAACATATAAAAATAATACGAATCGAGGAACCTCCTTCATTTGTCGTCGGTTAAAAACAATTACTTTTAATCGACAGACAGAAGCATAAAACTATTAAATGATAGTCGATCTTATATTAAAGTTTATTACATTTATTACTCTAAGCCAGCAATATCTTAAATCGGGTAACATTTATAATAACTGGTAGAGAGTTATACAGATATACTGTAAACTATTGCTCATTACTTGTAGAACTGCTGGCATTTGGACCAACTGGCTTCGAAACAAAACACTGTAGGTACCTAATGTTGAATTTATTGTATTTCACCTATAACTATAACGCTATACTTAGGTATAGCTAAAATAAGTTACCATATTGTATATCATCATTTCCCCCTTACTGAGAATCCTGATACTGATGCGTGTACAAAATAGTTAGTCACTTCTCTGTTGAAAGTGGTTTATTTTCGACTAAATGAACAAAGTTTATTAGAAAATATACTTGAAATTCTGTAAGTATCAAAATCAGACCACACACTAATTCACCACCAGACTTAATAGATTAAAACAATTACCAACGCATAAACAACAGTCAGTTCAATTATTCACAGCTCGAAGCCTGATTTCGCTCTATTCTGACGCAAGTCCAGTACAAAAACTAAACAGGTTCGGAACCCTAGACACATAGATAAATCGCAACCAGCACTATTCAAGTCAAAACTAGTGTAGTAACTGACAAACGGCTTGTTAATCGCCTTTGTTACTTAACATAATGTCTTGTACCATATATCGAGTTAAAAGTCTTCGCAGGACACAATGACCATGCACTTGTGTGAATTTAGGGGTCAAACTAAATAAATACGATGCCATTTTATCAGTTAAAAGTCACCATTTATTACGCAACGATTATTTCGTTACGTTAATTCGGAAACTATTGTCGGAAGCCATCTTTGGTGTGCAAAAAAATCCGGTTTTTTGTTAAGAAACAGTTGGATTAATAATTGCATTTTGTTGACGATGAAATCGTTTGGTTGACCGTTAACCGCTTCTCTGTTATGTGTAATAGGATGTTTTGATGACACAATGTACAAACTACTTTCCTTTTAACCTTTTTTCTTGTGAAATAACTGGCTTAGATAATACGCAGTATTTTTTCGATGCCGATACATTACAATTACAATTTGGTTACATTTTCCAAGCCTAATAGACAGTTAGACATTAATTTTCTTTTACAATATTATAAGTACTTTAAGAATACATCAACAAAATAAGTCCACAATTACCACTACTGAAGTGAAAATTAAAAGAAATATATAAAATACAATTGCCACATAATTCAAGCCCAAACAAAGGAAAAAATGATCTCGAAATAAACTCAATTGCAAATCAAATCCGACATTTCGTTAATGCAAATAAGATCACAGTCCATGCAGAATAATTAAAATTCCCAACAAACACGGTCTGTCCTCCAAGTGACGTTGGTTTGTTCAGCTGTGCTCTAAATACAGTATGTGTACCAAATATGTGTAACAACAGGTGTACTTACAATTTGTTATCTACCAATCGGTATTTCAGCAGATTTTGTCCAGATTTAGTTATAATAATAAAAATAATAAATTTAACCCATTAATGTCCCACTGCTGGGCAAGGGTCCTCCCGTAATGAGGGAGGGGTTAGGCCTTGAGTCCACCACGCTGGCCAAGTGCGGGTTGGGTTAGATTTAGTTATTATCTTGATAAAAATATAATCATATCTCTAATTCCTTACCGATCCATTACTAGGTAAGAGTCTCCATCTGGAGTAAAGAGAGGGCAAAGCCTGGACTACACCACGCTGGCCGAGTATGGGTTTTAGGTTTTGTAACTGTCTAAAGCCCGGTTTCTGAGTACATTTAACGATAGTTTATCTATTCAATAGCGTTTTTTTATATGAGTTTAAATACTATTGAACAAATAAACTACCGCTAAATGAACCTCAGAAACCGGGGGTAAGAAGTGCAAGATTCAACACAATGTTTTTTGTTACAGTTATAGATACATAATGGATAAAACTAGCTTCCTTCCAAAATAGATATCCTTAATGCCTAAATTATATACTAAAGTCGTTCTAAGTCATTAGCGGCAAAAACAAAATAAAATCAGTAAAAATATAATACCGCGGTGTTGCCTAAACAATAGATTAACTTGTTTCAGTTATTTACGTGTCTAGATAGACCACCAGTGGTTATTGCAATCTAGGTAACATTACAATACGCCACTGCACTAAGTGAACTAACTCCGATCTCAATTATAATCCGTTCACGGGTGACTGAATATAAATATTGTATTGTAACACTGAGGAAAAACTGTTTTGATGTTTCGGCAATTATATTTGTTGCACTTTCGTTAATTGTTGAAGTCTGTTTTTTTTTCTTTTAAAAAAGACAGCTCCTAGACTAAGAATTGCTGTTGTGTCGCGGGGATTTATACAAACATATAATCAACGTAAACAAAGTACAACCAGTGCCGAAACAACAATTCGTGGATCGCACAAATAATTGTCTTATGTGGGAATCGAACCCACGACCTCCCGACGCGATGGTGTTGACATGTCCACCACTTTAACCACTGCGCCACGGAGGGCGTATTATTTAGATAAATACGTAATTCGTCTTTTTTATTAGTCTTTAGATTTTGAGTCTTAGACTGAAGTTGCTATTCACTGTTCTTGACTCTATAAACACTTTTAAAAAGGAGTGAAAATAAAAGCCAAGTCTGACAGATCTTCAACCATAATTTACTTATAAGATATGATAAATACGCTATGTTAGTAAGAACTCTTAAAGCACCTTTACGTAAACATAAGACGAAACATAAAAGCAATCATATTTCTAATTAAGAATATTAACCGAAAGTATAAAAGTGAAAGAAGGCCACATCAAAACAGCATCAGCTAGTTAAATAACAATTTGTTAGAGAAAACGTGAAACATTATAAAATTCATCGGCAACATTGCACAGTCATTGTTCTTCGTACGCCAGAAACGAAATTTCACAAACGTCAATTAATATTAATAGACACCTTAGCCAAAAATACGACAAGAAAAAACACCAGGCTCCGACTGACAGCCACCGTTTTTATATCATTCCAATTTAAGGTTCCGTCGATGTATATTCCCTACAGTTTAGTTCAAACTCAAAATGTACAACGAATCAGTTTCGAAGTAATATTATTTCAATAAAACTAATTCAACATCTTAATAAGGCTAAGGACCTTGAAATCTTACTCGTACATGGCAAAGAAACGTACAAATTGAAAGGAAAATTAATTGGTTTCACATATTTTATAAGGAACCTTCAGACTCGTAGAGCGTTCACAGGCTTTATAATGTGACCTCAACAAACGGTGCGGTCGAATCCTCGAAATAAATTAAAAAATGCTCACTCATCATCAATCAAACGGGCTCGATTCCATCAATATAATTTACTTTTTGTAGTTTTTACCCGAAAGCGCCCTCCGTGACTCGCAAGTTACGGCCGCCCCGCCAGGTACCAACTGTGTACCTCTAATAATAATAAGTTCCACTATCAACGTACAAATAATACCTAAAATCCATTTCTGTAATTGATTTCTATTTCAATTTGAAAACGAAACTGGTAATCATTTAGTCGGTAATCCTTTTACAATCCTCGGTTTCTAATTTTGATATTTGACTTCGATTGGAAGTCAAACAAAACTATAAATATTATTGAAATGATGTAGACAATTTCTTGAAAATCCGAAACAGTTTTTTGTAGAAATGTATTTAATTTAAATGTACTTGCTCTAAATTTTGTCCTTAGTAAACACTATGCTGTGTTGGACCAATCTTATTTTTTATCAGGCTACGGCAACTAGTCAATGAATATTTGGAGAATGTACAAGAACCATTTTCTTATAAAAACTACATAAACATTTAAATTAAACAGAAAAGCATCCATTTAAAATGTCGAAGCAGTCTTCATAAGTAACTACCGTAATATTATTTAACTCTGCAAAACATATTGTCAAAAAAACATATACAAACTGGGAATTCCGTCTGTTAAGTGATGAAACGTGGTGGCAAATAAAGATGGTTGGCGGCTAGCAACAGCAGGCTTTTACACGTGCCACTGGAGTACTCTAGCGGTACCGCCGAGAAAAATGGACGCTGGTCGTTTACTTGCCTTTTCTATTAATACTACAATATGTTGGCGAACATGTTCATCAGTATTGAGGCAGGTGATTTTGTAACCGTACCTATTTATCTATATGCTTCCTACCCGTACTTCATGGTTCATCTTTTTATCAATTTTCAATTGTATATTGAAGGATGTCAGATATTTATAACAAAGAGAACTCATAAGCAGTTTGATGATTCGGATAAGGCCTTTTCTCGTGATCGTGGTTTTATCTCACTGAGTTGTATGCTTTAGGACACATTCTGTGCAAGTATCTTTCCCATCAGCTCAGATTTTATTTCTAACAGGGATAACTAATAATGAACTGATATTTCGTAGAACTTATAGTTTTAGTTCCGTAATCTTGGTAAGGGAACTTAATAGACCATTTACCTACAACAAACCACGTTTATCCAGTAAACTGTTCCAAGAAATACCCTGACGACCTCACCCTTCTAACTCAAAACTTATTCAGCTCACATCAAAATACGTTGGACCGTTGGACGCCAATCTCCGTAGTGGTGACATGTCGAAACGGTTTCGGCCGTGGCGTTGCCAGTAATCGGTTTTCTCCAATAAACGGCGATTAGACGCGCTGGCGTCAGCACGCCCGGGACTGGCTGATACTGTCGAGCACTACACGATTATGTGACGGTTAAAACTATACCCTCTATTCCGCGTGCATTGTTCACGCTTTTCACATTGTATGCTGTTTCATTTCTCATTTCTTGTTTTTGGTTTTGATGTACCTATGTATGTTTAAATATCAATACGTGTGTAGACAAGGAATGCTTCTTCTCTTTCTTATTCTTCGAAAGGAATTAGAAAAATCTGGATCCGATTCAATCCTTAAATAAAAACTAAACTATGAATCAGGGGTGTTTGCTAAGCAACATGGGTCTGAATATGTTATTAAAAACACCGAAATTGCAACTAAAACGCTGCCCGAGAAATTGTAGAGATTTCCTCTAAGGCCAGAAAAGATTCTACAGAATAAATAAAGTTTCATAATACCGAGTTTAATACACAAGAGGTAAAGTATAATGGAAACGTCGGAAGCATTTTGTCATCGAGCGTACGCGCTATGGTCGTGACCAGACAGCGATTTCAATTATTATCTAGAAGTCGTTTCACGAGCTCGCACTGCAGCACTTTTAATCATTCTCTTATCCTACTTTTAATAAGAATACCGTTTTCCGCGGTGTAAATAACAGCTTATTCCGCAGAAACTGCATGCTTATTTCAAGCGATGCAACGAACGCATAAACAAGTCAACTAACGACAAAAAATCGCAACAAGTTACGACTGTCGTTAACGAGACACGACAAAAAGCCTCCGCAGAACTCGCAAGCGTACGTCACAAAATTAACATCAGTGGAACTTTGTTTACATACAGTATTAGAAATAAAAAAGATTATTTCTACTTTACACCTCATCGCGGAGTAAAAAACACAACATTCCATCTGTCTTCTCTAAGCCGTCCAAAACGATAAATAAACACTAGTCGAGCTCTCGCATCAAGTAACGTTCGACTGCTATTATTGAAGTGCTCGCTTTGATGTCGAGCGCCACACCGATATTTGTTTGGATTTTAAAAATGTCGAGTCAAGTAATTTTTGTTTGTTTAATTTTGTAGTCAATTAAATGGTACCGTGGGCTTTTAAAGTTTACAAGTTTTGGCATTATCGACTGGATATGATTAGATACCTCTAAGTGCTCTATACAGGTGATACTATAGACAAGCCAGATTATAGGTTTCACCAGACATATTTAGAGAATTGGAAAAAATGCCTAGGGTATTAAATCATTTTCTTTAAAATTCGTAAATTTTAATTTCTGCTCTGCTTTTGTTGGTGTCTATTCATCAAACGAAACGTTTTATTGCAGCTACCAACCTCATATATGGTGACTTGTAATCTGACTACCTTGTAATCCCAAGCCACTAGAAGGCTAGCTCGTACAAATTCCCTAGTCGAGCAACTGACAAGATACCGTCATACGCGCGGCGCGAAGTCGGGCCCGAGGTGACGGCGCGGCTCAAAGCTTCGACAGGCGTCCAGCACGGCTCATAATTAAGAACGGTGACTGTTGAAAAATGGCCGCCGCCCCCGGCCCGCCGTGAATAATCGTCGTAATTACGATTCGGAATAATTTCCAGCCAGTCATAGCGATGCTATCGGTAGGTGTCGACGGGCACTCGTTACGCGCACGCACAGAAATCACTACGTTGGTGGAAATTGCGATTTTTTGATAATACAACACATTTGTTTTAAGTATTAAAAGGTCTGTTATTACTTGCTTATTTATTACGCCGACTGTACCACTTGCTAGCGTACTGAAATCGTCACGCGACTGAAGCCGTGAAGGCCCCAAACTTCCACACGTAGGTACAGACTGCTTAACGTCTAAAAAAGTAGAAATTTTGCATTAAGCTATGTGATGTGATCAAACCACGTGGTTTTTTTAAATGAAATACAACAAAAAACAAGCCAAAAAAATAAACTTACCAAAAAAAACCAATACTGTAATTAGAAAATTAAATATTTGTACAAATAATATTGATACTTTTGCCCTCTCAATTGTACGTACGGAGTGTAATAAAGCACATGACAAATACAACACAGTAAGATGTAAATCATTGGCTGCATACATTAATAATGAACTGCTGATCGTAAACGTCGCGACAACAATAGTTTTGATACTTGACTGACGTTTATCTCATTTACTAACTCTGCACTTCGTTTTTCACATGATTTGGAGAACGTAAATTATACATATATAATAATGTAATACAATACATTTGTAATAATGTAATATAACGATATACCTACTTTGATTTCGTACAGAATTGCTTCAAAATACAAACATATGCAAAAGATTGCCTTATAATTGGCCCTAAATAAAATCACTAAAAAAATATTTTGGACCTTAAAATATCAAATCAGTAACTTACTTGCGTTATTCGACAAAATTCATTTAAATCGAGTTCAGAATCGTCTGCTTCACTAAATAAAAGTTAACCTTTATTTCCAAAAGTAAATGGCGTGCGTCGCTACTGCCGAATTCAAAGGTCAAAATATCTCATACAATGACATAATGACAGGTTGCTAAAGCGTCTTTGATACGTCTCTATTATATGAGCCATCAAAAAGCCCATTCAAATGAATGAGATCTCCCTCATTTGACATGCATCTTGCACGGAACAGAACGGTAAACATTCGAAATTCGATTTATTGGTAGGAACGTTCTAGGGTGTTCGTAACTCGGTCCGATATTTGAATCAGGCAGGACGAATGCTCGACTTGATTGCAAAACATGGCTGAACTAGATTTAGAGATAATAAGATAATCTAATCCTTTCTCTAATTAATACGATGGGGGCCCGTGGAGGCGTGTCGTTGCGCCACGCGGCGTGGGTAGATTTAATTAGCTGTAAATACTTTTTTACGTTGCGTCATCACCCGACCTCAGCCTCACAATGTTGTTTACCAGTTGCGCCGCTTAAAATTGTTTATTTTTCATTTTTTATTCGACACGGAAAATTAAAATTATTATTGTGTTATTGATTTGATAAAAAAGATTATGATTATTGTGGAAATTTGTTGTGAATAGACCCTAAATTAGTAGAAGTGCAAACTGCAAATGTTTTAGAAGAATTTGCCGTAATTTTCTTTTTCATTACATTAGTTGCTGGTCCTTGCTGATAACAACTAGAGTAGTCTACTAATCTACATGTACAAAAAACCAACATTAAGCTACAAACCCAGTATAACTACAAAAAAACACAATACACAGTTTTAATTGCATGTCCTTATCTTCCATCCATTTTCCATTCCGGCTAATAAAATGTGACTTAGCGACAAACATTACAATCGGAGGTAGATTACCTCTAACCCGTTACGTACAATACTAATTCTGGCAGGGAACTAATCGTGGCAGCGTGATGGATGACAGAGCTAATTGCCAAACGCGGTGTCGACTCAAAACACATTATGTACGATTTTTCATTATTTATTCTAGACAAGCCACAGTTCTCGTAATCGCAGCAATTAGAAGTTTTTTTCTAACGAAGAGCTATGATCATACTGGATGGTGTCATATTTTAAGTTTGACAAGGTTGTAAAATAAACATACTTCTTGTTTTTACAATAGGTTTAAATAAGCGTCTTAAGACCCAGAGGAAATAACCAATTGACAACCAATTCTGATAGATGTCATGAAGACTATGCGTCACAGTTTGTCATTCGTAAAATTTATTTAAGTATATTAATATTTATTTATTTATTTTAGTAGTATTTATTCATCATATGCGATTTGTCCTAATTATCATTGTTATTGACCACGGTCGGTCGTAATCTCATATTTGAAAGGTCCACCTTTTGTTTATGATATCGTAAGTTATGATACAGAAAAAATACAAGTTCCTATTCTTTCGCAACCAAAGTATAGTGAATCATAATCAAATGATGTTACTCCACGACTTCACTTCAATTTCAATTTTAAAAAAAGGAAATAATTTTGCTGCTTTCCGGTTTTCTTCGAATTATACTAAACATAATCACAAATTAAGTGTATTGATCCATTAATTCAAAAGGACTTTCGAAAATAGGCCAACCCGTTTCTTCCCACGCTTGTCTTTATATGACAAAGGGTTCTCCAGGTGATGGTATCCAGGTGACAAACGCCAACAATCGCGGTCATTCACCTTTATACTATTTTCCTTGTTCAGGAAAAGCAAACAATGAAATGCATTGTCACTTTAATTTGATATAAAATTACATTAAACTAGTTTTTACTAAAGATTTCGTTTACAATCCGTTCGCTTGTAATCGTATTGTTCACTTTCTCGGAATAAAAGAAACAACTCCTTCTATTCATAATAATTAAATTGTTTGTGAAAAATTGTTGCTTCCGTATTTTTTTGTGTTATTTTCACTTGCAAGAGTAAGCAAGATCACTGAAAAGGAAAATCTATTCGTCACAATCTTAAACAACAGCAACAAGCATTAAAAGAACTATTATATAAATTCAAATGAAAATCAACGTCTTATTTGAAGTCCTCACAAAGAAACCATAACTTAGCTCACGTACGCAGGCAGGATAACCATTTCCAGTGCTTCTATGTGTTTAAAAAATCAGGTAGCGCCAGCGGTCAGCCAGTTATTAAGAAGGCAATTTAAAATGGACTCTTGTTTTAATTGAGTTATGAACAGTGTTGTACCTATTAAACTTTGTAATATTTTCTCACATAATAGATGCATTTCACGGCTTTAAATTAATTGGTAATATAAACGTGAAGCTATGAATTATATTAACAGCTAATTGTTAAGCTTTTCAACACATAATAATACCGTTTGATAGAAGCAATAAATGTATAAATCTATTATAAAGTTAATCCCCGATGAATTCAATTTCTGTTTCTTCTATTTAGTTTTATAGTAATAGTCCTGTAATAAGTTTTACAACATTATAACTAAACTATTAAACATATTAAATCGATATTTTACTACACACTTAATTAGACACTACGTCGCTAAAATAATGAGATCCTATAAGTAATAAATCAAAACTTGTATGCATGAAAATATGTTATTTGATTATAACAGAAGTTAATATTACCCAAAGACAATTCCACGTGAGTTTATTAAAAAAACATGTACCGAACAAAAAAATATGAAAACTAGTTCCTGAAAAGTGAACAGCGCCATCTGTGAAACGATGTTAGAACTATAACGTTCAAATTTATTACGGCAGAGGGAAGTGGCTTCAGACTTTAACATAAAATATTATAATAAGCATACTGTTGTAGGTATGCTATTAATATAAATATGTTTAACTCAATAAAAAATATATAAAATTTGTTATTTAAATGTTTCTTAAATAAGTTTTTACCTAACTACTTAAGCAATTATATCCAAGAGAATGGGATTAGTGTTTTCAAGTAACTGAAAATCAATATTTTTTAACAGGGTAATAAGACAACTAAGACGATTTACGATCTTATAGGTCATAATTGAAGAAATCATTATAAAAAAATAGCCTTAAATCATAACATGCCCATCACGCAAAGTTAAACAACCACCGTGTCTGATTAAACCAAAAAACAAATAACGCTAGATAATTGGAAACATAATACGTAGCAAGACAACTTAATATGTGGCATTCCACATGATTGTATGTCAAGTTAAACAATAAGTTCTCACGGGTTAATGAATGTGAATTTTGGACATGTGCGTAATAATTTAATGATATTCAGATACATTGTATCACGTGAAAGTACCTAAATATTTCCCACAACAACCAACTAATCATTTCGTAAAATGGAACGTTGATAAATGTGGATTCTGTTTTCAAACTACACCAATATGTGACATTTTAAAACTGTGTTCTATATTTTAAATAATTCTTTATTTTAAAAGAAAAATATTATTGTCGTTTTCGATGTTTAAATATTTTTTAACTTTCTTTATGAATGCAATATAATATAACCTCATTTTTATAATCTACCATGCAAAAGTCGCTATTAACGAAATAAAGACAGTAATTTCTAAGCTTCATGCACGTATCGCGATTTCCTAGGAAACATTCATTTTTCATGTCATCAGTGCAATCTTGCAATCATTGAACCCGGTAGTTTATAGTGCTAAGAAGCTTCTTAGAGTAACTTTTAATCAGTATAAATTACAGAGACAGATAAATTTAAAATCCATGGACATTTTAATTCTGATCGCGTGTTACTTATTTTGCTTTTAAAAGGTAGGTGCTAAAAGCACAACGAAATAAAAGAAAATGGAACAAGCAATGAAAACATTTCTCAAAGGCAAGTGAATTGCTACTGTGACGTCGTTAATAAGTCAAAAGTGAAATATTGGTCGATATTCGAATGGCGATGAGTGGCGACCTGGCTTCCGAAAACCATCACACTGTCGACCGCAGCAGAAACAAAAAGGCAGACGCCGCCGGTCGCTTCCGATTGCACTGCCAGCGCTGAAAAATTACATGAACAACCCCCAACAAGGCGGGTTAATATATTACCAGTGCTCACTGCACTCGCCGCGTTACCGGCTTCTTTTTGTGAAATTCTAATTTTATCGACTGTACTGCTTGCTGGTCTAGCGACTCTATACTAAATGTGTAGATTTACAACTTACATCCTCTATTATGATTTCTGTTCTGAATAATGCGATTACCGTATTATAAAACACTTAGCCTGGATCTAAGAAATTATAGCCTAGCTTTCAAGTCAGCACTATGATTTGATTGACAGTTTAACACTAGCAACATTTGTATTAAAACATACGCTTCAGAGAATACAGTGAAACATTTTCGCAACTACAAATATACAAAATGTTATTTTGTAAGAAACAGACATTTAATCGCTGATGTGCTTTATAACGTTGTCAAATCAGTATGAAGTGTCAGACATAATGGATGATCATAGTCTGCAAAATCTCGCTGCAATTTTTCAATGACCGTTAATGTTTGCCATCAAACAGTATGTCCGAACCGTCCTAATGAGTTTGCGCACCACAAATCTTTCTGTAAATGGGTGCACTTTTTTGAAGTAATCACGACACACCTTGGGACGTCCTTCAACCTTCCAAGAAAGGAGCATTACTTGAAAAAAAGCTCAACAATTACAACTTTGTTGTTATAAATGCTGTAACATTCGGGGAACGAAACGGTGACTTTCTTTTGTTTCGAACGCATCACTCCTGGAGCGAGCCGAATCGCGGCGACGAAGTTGTCAGCTCGCGGGCACATGTTTTGACAATGTATTTCAACACAACATTTTTCCAGATTTTTTGCAACAAATCTAGATTGCAGCAAAAAGCTGGTAACGTGTCTATTGACCAACGAGAAACAGAGGTCGAACAATGGCAGAGACAACAGAGCAGTGATACCTGTAATAAGTAGGCACGATACCGTACAATATTATATCGGTACATTGTAACACGTGTGTAAATACTAAAGACTAATGCCCACGGTAAAACATTTAACAGTCAGCTATAACAACTGGTTATTTTAATGTCTTCCAATTACAGTGTTCAGTTGGTTAACGATTTCGCTGGGCATTAACTATTCCAATTTTATGTTTTAAGTCGAACGAATCGTGAAATTCTTGACGGGTTTAGGCTAAAAACATCCCTTTAATATTAATAGCTGTGTACAGCCATATATCATTCATAAATCAAAATTTACTATTTTAACCTGCGACCAATATAGCATGTTCTTACCTTTAACTATTTAGTTTAATATTTCGTAGGTAAGAAAATAAATATATCAATAATCTAAAATAACTTGCAAAACAATGAAAAGCGTAGCCGGTAACAACCCCATTTTAATAACTTTGTGGCATATGAAAAGACAGTTTTGCGGTAATTCTTTGGACTTATAAACCACTGTTTACTTAGCCCCTAAGCTCTATGTAGGTTTGCCGACGTATTTAATCCAAGCGGGTCACACACGGCTTCCCGTTTCTGCACTTTCGTCCGGCTTGGTGACTTACGAATTTTATTATCTATGGCTTAAAATGATATACGGCGGCTCTTAACTGGAGAATCATAAAATATTTTCTGTTTGTGAAATATTTCTGAAGCAATAAAGCAATAATTCACTACGGGACTACAGGGAAGACGACGGCCTTTATTTGCCGTCATAAACGTTCTGTTTATGGTGTACTTTTTTGCTGGCCGTGGTGGCCATGGCCGGCGCACGGCCGCACATAAACCTCCACTTTATCATTACTCACTCGTACCTGTCCTCGGCTTCATCTGTTAAAACACATCACTGTAAAATCACACAAGTGCGCGTATCTAATCTAACTTGCGGCTATCGCTTTATTTTCCAACATTTTATAGTTTTCAATAACAACGTTTTCTCACAACTCTGGAATCATTTGGCTGAAAACGTATGTGCGGTCACGCTCTCTATTTAACGAACTGAACTAACTTACAATTACTTAACAAGACGAAATATTTTCGAAGAAAGGCTTGATGCTCGTGCAATATCTTATTGTATATGCTAGAAACATTGTGAAAGTTTGGTCATTAAAAGCTATATTAGGTATGTCCAAACAAAATCTTGCACCTATGGTGCGATGCCTTTTTTACAAGAAACCTTTTGACACGATATGTGCCTACCGAACCCTTGCATTCGGTTTAATTGGTACGCTCATTGATCATACCAGATCATTCGTTCCCGTCAACTAAATCAAAACTGACACGGAGGCGTCAATCGTTAGAGCGTCGGCGTTTCACATGAACCAATGCGAGTATGAAACTTAGGAAGTGTCGACGGGGGGCTCCATTAGTCAGCGTGATTAGTTCTCGAGAGCGTTAATGTTTCAATGAGATGAATAATCGCCGGCAACAGTGACAAATGCGCGTCGGTCGTTGCGCGCACGCACCTGACACCCCCCCACAAACGCGCCGCCATCCGCCATCACTCAGCATCACGACCGCGAGATATGTACCAGATGAAGAGATTTATATTTATTAATGTTACTGCCGCCAAGCTTTTTGTTGCTTTATGGACTCCCAACTGAACGAGTTTCGTTAGTTTATTCTCACCTATATTTGTATCGTATTCATAAAATAATCATAAACTCGAAAACGATTGTTTGGTAGTGTAAGCTGTAAGGAGGAAAGCGAAAGTTATATAAAAATACATTCCACGGTTTTTATGAACTTTGATGGTCACAGTGTCTATTGATAAATGACTCAGCTTACGTATTCAGAGTCAAGGGTTAAAGTCGGCTGCGATCTAGAGTCGGGATCTTTTTCACATTCTACACTCGCGGGTGATTTTTTATGGAAGTGTGTCGGCCCATCGATGTATGTCACTTTCCTATGATTTAGCATTGATTGGCTTCCTTTGAGATCGGCCGACTGCGCGTCAACGAGATTTACAACTGACGCGATAGCTACCGTCGGCGTTATTGCGCTAAAATATTCGTATGCACATTGCTCTCAGATGATATACAGTTTCCGAGAAACCGAGACGTTAAGACCTTGCAAAGGAAATTATGGCAGGATTAGTTTCTAGACCTGTGATGCGAGGATTTAATGCAAGAACTGTTTAGATATGTATATAGGTATGTGCATACCAAGATTTGTCTGTACACATTTGAAATGAAAAATATTTACTGTAGGTACCATTATAAATCCTAGACATCAAAAGGTCTGCCTGTAGCAAAACGACACCTCAAAGACCTATCAATTTATCAATCCGTGCCTGACGAAAAACTTAACGTTCCTATCCGTAGTAATATCTGATTCTAATCAATTCTCAAATAATTTGAGACATCCTACAATATACGAAGATAGGATTTCTAACAAAAGTATTTGCGATTAGCCAGTATTGCCCATTTAATCATTCCTCCCGTCATATGCGACAAGAAGGCTCGGCCACTCTCGGCTGTGATCGGACGGACTCGGCCGACGTCGACCGATCATAAATCAAAACATTCGTGTTTGTGATTAATCAAACAGAGCCGAGAATACACCTTGAGGTTTCATATTTACCTATACGTACCTGTCAGGTGTAATATTAACAGGTATAAAAGTATTGCTTTTATATTTCATTAGATGTGGTCAAAGGTGGTTGGATATCTAGTCCAAAATCCAACCAGTATCTTACATAAATGGTTTGTCTTCATAATAAGGTTAATATTGAATTTCGAGTCTATTTCAACAGTAACATTTCTAGGTTCTACCATTTCCCAAGGGATGATATCCTAACATAAGAAAGCGTGCCTTGCTTGACAGAACCTATTCGAAAATGTTATAAAAGTGCAACATCAATCACGCTACATCCTTCTATGTTACTGTCTACTTAAACAATTAGCACATGTCATATATCGAACCAATCCAAATACAAATTAGCGATCAAATCAAATCATCCATTTTCAATTTAACAATATTAATTCGATCAAAGTGTCACACGATATAACTAATAAAACTTCTAAAAATGCATTACAGTTATCAACCGCAAAAATCGTAATCGTTTTTTAGTAACATTAATTACTTTCTAAATCATTTAATACAATTTCGTAATGTCCGTCTGTGGTCAGTGCGGTGGTTGGTGGTCGGTCGGTCGGGCTGCGGCGGCGCATGCGCATACCACACAACACGATGATGTAGCGATTTGTACATCACGTCGGTCTCATTTAAACCCAATGTCCTATTCCTTTTTTATATCAATAAATATTTTTATTATACATTCCACACCGATGTTGAATCGATCGTAATCAGGTTAATTCTTAAAATAGATTCTGCATCTCGACCCGCGAATGCCTCTTAAATCTTTTTTCTTTTCTTTACCATTTTGAATTGTGAGCTGCGCTCAATTTAAGTGACTTTTTATCAATATCGATTACAGATACTATGACACTACGTTCAATGTGATTAAAATGATTTCGTCTGCACTCTGAAATGAAATTCTGTTACCAACACGCAGATGAAATGTGTGATATTTCGCATTGAGCTGAATCACGAAGTGACGCAAAAACTTTATCTAATTTTCCAAAATGTTATTTCTAAATTCAATTTGGATCTTTTTTCGAGTAAAGTTCATAATTTACAGTTACATTCCTGACACGAGGAGTTTTATTGTATTTTATATCTTTTACAAACAATATGAAAATAGAGCCGTTAATACGGTTAGACGTAACTTAACAATTTGTTTGTAAATACAGTATCTTTTGTGCATCAAAAAACACATTTTTATTATGAATTAACATGTTTATATAGAGACTCATTTAGCCGGAGATCTTTGGATATTTTTCTTTTGCATTCCGAAGGTGACACGAAAAAATGGATCGTATTATTGATGGATTATGAATTATTTTAGTTTGTAACAGTGTTGATGTGTGGCTTAGGTCCAGGCAGACTGGATGTCAAAGTTATGACGTGTTAGATTGATTATCGGATGGATGTTAAAATACATTTTACGACTTTTTATGACGAGCTTTCGGTGTAAAACCGCCTTAACAGATCCGTCCGTGGTCATCTTGGGATACCCGTCGAAGATATAAAAAGAACAACAATTTAAAAATGGTATTTCATATTTTAACGAATGGTATAGAGTCTAGATGGATGATGTTTCTTTATATCATTAAGTGTAAATGTAGGGATTCAGAATTCTTCGGAAAATCTTTGAGGCATTGTTAAACTACTGAATGACACAGAATTCGAACACAAACCAAAAGTAACCTCTACCACTCATTATTACACGACGATAAATACACATTTTTTTCGTGCTAATTTATTTCCAAATAGTAATCTAGATTTAAAGTATGCGTATCAGGTTCAAAAGATAAGTCGAGCCACTAGAACGCTCCTTCGTCTAGTCTTCATATTATTGTTAACTTACGTATACAGTACCCATCTAAGTACCCACCTTCATCGTACTTTCCATCTTTCACCAACCGACGTAACGACTGACGCAAAACTGGCGCCACAGAAAAAAAACCAACATCCAATTTCGGAGGCTTATTTAAAAACAAATCTGTTGGCGCACCCACGGTACCTGTCACATATCCGGAACAATTACAAGAGGTCAATGCCCCGCCCGTCCGTCCATGACGCCAAAACATTGACACACAAATCCTAGTTCCGTACGTTCTTATTTACATCCGTAACATTTGGGCTTATCCAGTTTTTTGTCATCCAAAAAAATCCTTACAGGAGAAAAAATTACTGCAGTTTAAATACGTATGTCCAAACTTATTTTCGATTCAATTAACATGCTAGTTGTAATAGCAATATCAAATTAAAAAAATAGGATTATGTTTTTATATACTTCATTCAGTCTGTAACTATCAATCTAGCGCTTAAAAGCAGCATATTTTAATACAAGGATCTTTAATTCATTCAATACGCAGTAGCGATGATAATCTTGTTGTTAGCTCTATTATTACGTCTTATGTATCTGTGGCTTTCAGGCGAACTAAGTTCGTATGTGAATTTAAATACAGAGAGAGTTTAATCATCATAATCATATCAAAACCTACCATGGTCGTACATTTAGATGGCCAGCATTATGGGTTCAAAGTTTAGCTAACCGCTCTGTTGATCCGGGAGATACTCGACTGTCCCAGTAGTAGAACAGTCAAGGAGAAATAATATACTCTTTAAACTCAAAATTTGTCCTCCAGAATGTTAAAATTGTAATATTTTCATTAAACAATTAGCTAATAGATTCCATTTAGCACACTATACATGTTATTATCGTAAACAGTACACTGTCCGGTATTGTTCATAACATTATCCACCTTAATTGGCAATTTCTATGCCCCATAACATGAGCGAACAGGTTAACCAAGTGTGTGACATCGGAAGCGGAAGCTGCTCCCACGGCCGGGGTGGGGGGAGGAGGGGCGAGTGTTCCGGCGCGCGCGCACGACCGTGCTGATCTGCATGTGTGACGTCACTTCCGCTCCAACCTTGATTGAGAGTGAGGTAACGGTTAATCACTGATGGCTACTGGACGATTATTTATTTAGTGTTTTTAGTTTTATAACCCCGGTGGTCCATCGGTAACGTCTACTGTTGATGATGATGAGGTTCCGGTTTCGATTCCTGCATTGAGCAAAGTGTTATTTGACTTATCTGTGGAAAAATCTTAATAGTAACCAAATTAGTAAACGTTGTTAACTTATTCGATGTAATAAGTACTAGTTCTTGTCTCCTTACATTTTATGGGAAAGTACCTACATATTTTCGAAGAACTTAAGAATCACTAACCAGATAAGTATTTCAAAGCATATGAAACATTTGAGATATCAGCCCTCAGTTGGTCAGCAACAACTGTCTGTCGAGACATTTATTAATAAACGGCGGATCATGAATATAGAATTAACGAATATACTATAATTAATAGAAGTAATGTTTCAAAGCCACTGTTTTAGGCACCGAACATTCATTAATTTTACCTGATTCTCATTAATCTCTATCACTCTAGACAACTAGCAGACAATCAATTACGATCTTAACCAACGTCTACCTTAGAAAGTTAAGTCAACCAAATCTGACGTTAAGCTTAAAAATTACAAACATTCGCATACACCCACACGCTCGTCATGAACCAACAAGACGAACAACAACGTTTCCACACTTTGCAACTGTATAAAACTGAGGCACAACTACAAACTTTTGCAAAACATAATTACAATCTATTATTCCACTCGCCAACTAGATACACGTCAAGTGAACACCTACACTACAAACTTTCCGTTCCACATTCATACTTTCAATCAATGCTATTGTTTATATAATTACGGGCTGTCTTTTAAACCTAATGATACAGTTTCGTTTGTTTCAAACACCAACGCGCTTATTCATCAAACATCTTACCGACTTTCTTTCACTAATTCCTACATTGTATTCCTATAATTTGCCATAAGCAACACTTAATATCTCTCGTTATCTCCGACTTGAAGGCTTAAGCTCCATAAGAGCTCGGTAATAGGGCCGACACTTAAAAGCGGCGAATTATCATAATGAGCAATAACCAATTGCACGAAGCTCACGTCAAATCGACTTTACTCATGTAAATTTATGGTTATAACTCAACTTTTTTTGTGTTTTAAGTCAAATTGGTGCGCATTTTAAGCGATGAGCCGCAACGGGCCCTATTAGCGGCCAAATGGCGTACGGCAGGAACGATTCGTGAAAGAAATCAAATTACAATAACGATGCACGCTATACCGCCACCGATACTTAAATAACGGGTTACGTCTAATTTATAAGAGGTAAATTGTAGGATGCCACGCGCTAGAGATATGGCATTAGATCGAGCCCTCGCGCCACACGAATTATGTTTGGTTAAGTTTGTTCAAGAATGATTATACGTATTAGTGCGCCAGTTCAATAAAACGGAAGCTCGTTGTCTTGAGCACTGCGTCCAACAGATGATAATGTCACTTAACTAATTTGTTGTTGTGTTTCTAAAATGTCTGCCGCTTTTTACTTTTTATTGTTTGTTTCTTTATTGATACCAGGAACAATTATTATCAAAGGTATTTCCAACGAACAAAAATTCTGCATATTTGTGAAGACTAACACTACTCAAAACTTGTCTAATAAATCAGGTGGTCAAAAAATCGTTTCGGAATTCCCGAGACACGATGTCTAAGAATATGGGTAAGGACTGCACCGTCCATCCATCACACGTCATCGTTCACCTTCAGGCAGGTAAGTCACAGCATCCTGTGACATTTAGCTTTGTACCGCTTATCTTTATCAGACATCTATATCTATATCTTCTATACTGTGGAGAGGAATGTATGTTCTAGTAAAGAAAGTGTGTGTGGTGTAGGCTAGATAGATAATATAAGATTTGAATTGCATACGCAACATCTGAAGCCGGATACGGTTTTAGGAAATCGGAGTCTTCTGTGCAGTTTTTTCAGACTTATAAAAATGTAATGACAGTTATATAAAACGTCAGACTTTAATGATTTCTAGTCGACTTGCGATATTATACTAACTACAGAGTACACGCTGTGATAGGAAATCCAACAGCCAGATCCATTGGATATCGAATTGCGTCGCAGCAATTAAGTGGCAAACCTGCCCCGGAGGTACATGGTACCCCACATGGTTCCACATCTCCTAATATTTGTCCACATCAGGTGGCAGTAATTCGGTAACGAGATCTGTAGACAGTGTGTCTGTATGTGGCTGTGCGTCCAGGTAGGCATGAATGGCCGGCGCCCCGCTGCTAGTGAGTTATGCACAGGCCCCCGGGGCGCGCGGCCGCTGCCTTCACACCTCCGCCCGCGTGTGGTCCCGCGGTTTACGAGCCGGCCCGGGCTGCTGCGCGCGCGCTTTCGTCTTTATGTCACACTGAAACAGCCACAGCATTTCCCTATATAGAAAATTTCAACCAACGTCGAGGAGCTTCATACAAAATGTTAGGATACGGCGTATAACATAAGTATAGAGTACTAATCCTATTAGGCTTTCATGCTCTTTGTCAAAGATCAAGTAAGCAGTCTCTCCAAACCTTCAAAAGTTCTGATCGATTAAAACTGTAGTACTTATACTTTTCCCTGAACTGTGAACCTGTTTAAAAAAAAATGTCAGGCTTAAAAGAGCTCAATCGATCCTGCTTGCATATGCTCAAAAGAACATCTTTAACCATTAATTTCTTGCCTTGCTTTCTCATAACACGTCCATAGCCGCACCTAAATCTTCCGGCGTTACTAGTAGATATCCTTACCGTAAGATATTATAATATTAGTCACATTAGTGTGTATATTTTACCCGGGAATTATTTTATTTGTTAGACTTATTACGACCTGCCGGGTTTCCTGCGAGATACGATACAGGCCGGTGCCATTTTTATTGGACAGGAAGGAAATTCTAACGTTTAATATATTCTAAGTAAAACGTTTGAGGTTTATTTATAACATCGGGTTCCCTTCGATCCGGTTTGAGAGATTCGAAGCCTCACGTAGATATGTTTAAGTGATAGTGTTTTAGACATTGAACGTGTTTCGATTCATGTTTGCTCACACTTTGTTGTGATTAATTATATTATCGTGATAGCCATTAATTTGAAACGTTTGGCAATACTAATCCTGATTGCTATTGATTGTGACTTCAAAAACGTTTCATAATGAGTGTCGTCAGTTTTTGAAAGTTTCTTAGTTAGTCATCGTTAAATGTTCTGCAAACATGTGAATGCATATCAGTCTCATGTCAAATTATTCCTATTCAAAGCATCTTAAAGTATAGTCCATAGTTTTTAAGCTTTACATCATCACTTTAGAGGCATAGAACGACAAAACTCTCTCCTTTCTTCCGGATCAATATCTACGAACGGCGACCATATTCTTAAGACTTTTTCTTGTGCTTACTGATTAAAACGTTGCAAGATCATTTAAATGCTCTATGCAAATAAAAGAACTAAATATTGCTACTACGTTTTACATGACGCTATACTTAAACAAAAAAACGACAACAGTACCTAGTTAGCACAGGCGACAAAGTGCGCATTATTTCAAAACGTAAAAGTACGTAAAGCAGGAATATATTATAGGTATGTAGTATGGGTCTCACCACGGACAGAATCTACTGTGAACTCAGTTATTTATCGTCGTCCCACTGGCCGCACAAGATTTATACTGTCCTCAGGAAATCACGACAGAACATTTTTTATTGTAACTGCTTTGCTACTGAAAAATTGTGATTAAATCATGGGATGCTTAAATAATGAAAATATATTGTTGTACCCTGATATAAAATTAAGTTATTAAGTACAGAAGAGATTGCAGCAAATAAATCGATAATGTTCGGATTCGGAAAATCTTCTGAAAATATGTCCTTCATTATAGGAACTACATTCAAACATCAATTCGGACGTATCGACATTTTTTATATCCTTTAAAGATCTGCACTCGTATGTTCATCTCTATGAAAGTAATAATCTTCGAAGTAAACTAAATGTTATTTTTCTAATTTGAAATGTGTCGAGACTTAATTACAATCTGAATTAGTAATCTAAACTTCAAACCTTACAATATAATATGCACGTAAGGATTTTAATTGTAGGTCACAGTTCAATAAGCCGGCGATTATAATGAAATTAACAGTAAATAATAATGTACGCCGTGCAGAGGTCACGTCAGCCGGTTTCACATGATTGTTAGTACAAATCTTCGTCCGTACACCTGTGAGTTTCCCCTTGAGTTGTGACCGTTGTCCGCAAGATATGACCTAGGAGCGTCGTGTACTTACATTGCGGGGGCGAAGATTTATTGAACGGCTACTGCTTTACCGGACAACGGAGGTCGATTTAAGTGAAATTTATTTATGCATTTAAATATTATCATTGGTCGTTATTGTTGGTTTATCATCTTTTTAGTAGGCTCCGTGTGTTCGTGAGATAGTTTGGTAATGGGATACAATATTTTTAAGTCTATTTGAAATTGAACCGTAGTAATTTATTTTTCGAAAACCAATTTCCGGCTACAAGTAGAGACATTTTTTACTTATTATAGATACCACGTATAATTTTGGGAAGCTAAAACTTACACTCCCTTTAGTATAAAACAGCATCATTGTCCAAAATCTATACACAAAAACTACAGCAGCGGTATTTGTCTGGTATTCGACAATTATAACCTAAAGCACTTCACACGATAATTTAGTCGTAATCACCTATTGATAACTCGTCACGATAATAAGTGGATAAATTACATAAAAAATTTGAACCATCATTCAGGCTAATTTGCATCGATGGACGCAATCCGACGCACTTGTGGCATCTTCACGATAATTGTACGGTCGAGTGCAGGAATATATTACAATGGACTGTTACATCATCTTGGCGTATGGGACATACCTTTGTGTTCATAATGAACCAGGGGAGGCATTACGCGTAGCACGAATTCTACAGGAATTTTGTATACAATGTAAATTGTGGCTTAACCTTTAAAATTGTTAGCTTATAGTTAAGTTAACTTTTGAAAACAAAATTTGCTTTTTAATATGACTGATTGTCATTTCAATTTTAGAAATTTAAGTCAAGTCGATGTAATTTTGAGTCTTTACATTGATTTCCTTTTAGAGTTGAAAAGGCGAGAATGTGAAAAGATAGGAGGAGCTTGTACCAGGTTAAGAACTAGATTGTTTGTAACTATCAGATTTCAGTATTTATTTCGCGATTCTAAAGACAGTATAGACAAGTAGCTTTCTAGAACTTATTTATTTAGTAACAAAATACGAACTACGACTATACCAAATAAGAAGTATCATTTAAGTACACAATATACACACATTTACTACACATTGTATTTTTAATTTTACCAAAGCTGTATATTTCCTTTCCTTTCGATACAAGTACAACTTTCCTCTACTTTACCAGCACTGTGCAACTATAGTCCGACAACTTAACAGAGAGCCTTAGGTGTGCGTGTGGCGGAGGCATACAAAATATAGAATTTAGATCGTTATTCACCCGGAGACTAACGCAGTAGACAGTCTGTTGCCTACTCGCTACGACTACTTTTTTGTGGACGTACACCCTGATCTAAGTTATACTTTAGAAACTTTTTAAATTATAACTTTTAAACTTTCGTGTCTTAAGTTTATAATACCATAGATTTCTGGAATAAACGCGAACACGCATTTTATTTTGGAATGCCTGAAGTTTCAGGGCAGGTTACACAAACCATGGTCGCAAATAAATCGTTCCTTCTAAGTCTCTCTGCCAAACTGTCTGACTATATACATCTACATATACTTTATTAACATAGTTTTAATAGACTCCGGATCTATTTCCCGTTATGATTAGTGTAATGAGATCCAAATTGATACACTCGTGTACTATCGATACTAACGATCTCTCGCGAGTAGTACCACTTACCTATTAGATTAACTAAGATGTTGTTATTTGATAAGCTGGTAATTGGTTTATATATTTTTTTACGATACTAGAAATAGGACCAGATTTTGAGCAGGTTTTCGTTTCTGGATCCTGTTTACTACAGACTACACGTGTCCTTGTTAAAAAAAACATATAAAGATTCTAAACTCCATGTAAAAATTAGGTTCGAATGTGTGTTACATTAGAACAAACTGACTGAACTTTGCTATTAGAACTTTATGGACTTTAACCACTTATAAAAATATGTTCTAGTTGATAAATACGAGAAATTACTCCCTATACAAAAATAAGACTAACGTCAATTATAAAAATGCCAAGTGCAAGTGATGTGAGATACTGAAAGCTCAAAAACATTCTCTTGGCTTCGGTTTGTCAGTTTTCACGTAAAACTCTACACTTTCCAGGATATTCCTATACAGCAAGATTAATATCCAGTACTTAGAGAATATAGGCCTACATAAAATCATAATGACACCTATTCCAATTAGGAACACAGACATAAAATAGCTGGCATGGGTCAGAAGAAAACAATATAAATATTTTATTGTTTTTTAGTTTTATTATACAATCTACTTGACATATATCGTCAGATTTTATGGGTCGTAATGTAACGAGCCTTCGACTTATGGTTCAAAGCGTTGGACAGTTAGGGCCAATTGCCTGCCACCAAACATTAATCCTTATACCAGAAACAAATAAACCTAAGGAAAAATAAACAATAAAAAGGACCTTATAAACATTAAAAACAAACATAAATCACCTCCTTATATGTGAATTCAAGCTGAAGAGCTTTCCAATATATTATTTTACAAACAGAAAACGAAAATATAAAAGCAATATAAGAAAATACTCCTATAAAATGGCTTGAACAGACAGGTACTTAAAGTTCCGAAATTAAAAACGTAGCAAAGCTTGATTCGGGCTAGATTAAACCGGTTCGTAGTAGATTTCATTTGCGGATTCATTCTCTTAGATTAAGTTAGTGCGACCACCGGGTCATTGTTGCATTTTCACGAGGACTTTAATAAAGTCTTCCACACATACAATGGTCGTATTTCAAGCCCACGCGACGGCCGGCCAAGCGGGAGCCTGTCGCCCCTACTCCTGACTCAAGAGAATAAACTGCGATTCTTACGGCCAGTGTGAAATGTTGGTTACATTAAATATGAATATATTTTAATAAATGTACAATATGCTAGTAATATGGGTAGTTTATAGACGTAAAATAATGGATATGGCTACCGTGCAACGCTACGATTGAGCATACATTGTCATTTATGACAATTGAAAAGATACGAAAGATTTCTATTGTTGATAGACTGCTTTCCGAAATCTACAAATTCATGATTCTATTTCACGCATAGCATATCTTTGTTTCAGCTACCTAGTACTTTCATAGGCTGTTAATAAAATCTAAGAAACAAGGTGCTCTAAATCGTGACCAGTAAATGTAGTAGCCACGTAGCCCCGAGTCAGATTGAGATTGAAGGAAACAGATATAATATTTTAATGTGCCATTTAATGACATCTTCAATCAGTCGATATGCTTAATTATTACTATAAATACATTAAGCGAAGAGGAAACATAAAATAGTTTGGCGGTGCAGTTAATTGTCAATAGTTGTTAAAGTCTTATTACATTACATTGATTGCTCGTCTCACGTAGAAAACTTCATTTTCTTAAATAATAGTACATCAACTTTAATTAGAGAAAAGAAAGCGACTCTCTACTCCCCCATAACTTACGCAACGCGACTTGAAAACTTATTACTAGCGTAAGCTAAGGCAGGTTACATAATGTGTAATTATTTGTCCCCGCCTCTAGGCGAAGGCGTACAATTTCCACGTAAACGCGGGAGGCTACAGACGTATCATGTTAAGACATTAAGCTACTGTGAGCGAATAAAATGGTGTTTACATTGTACGCAAGAGTACCCGAGATCCAATCTGGACTGTAACAAATCGAGGCGAGCGATGTTCTCGCGATTGAGTTATTACAGCTTCCTGGCTTTGAGCTGTTGGGCTACTTGTTTTTGTGACTCCCGTGTGTTTTTATTAATTATACACTATAAATAATAAATATTTTATGTGTAATGCGATACGGGGCGCAGGTTGCTGTGAGATGCGGCCGCCCGATATGCGCGCGCGCAACACGGATCGAATGTACTGTTATTATTCAAACACCACCTTTTTATTGTTTCTCCAAGATATTAATGTTTGGTCCCAGTTGTTCTGAGATCTGATGCTGGCATGCTTTTATATGAATGGCTACCGTATTGACATAATTACCTACTTGTTATATTGTTAATGTTGGTACAAAAACAGTCTTAACAAAGGTTAGTTTTAAGAATTTCGTTTGTTTTTTTTAGATAATATAATTAATAGTGTTTAATGAAAGATTTGCAAAGAAAGAACTTCAATATGTACGTATCTATGGCGTATTAATTTGATGTTAGATAGATACACCTGTACGTTTTTTGTAGACAGTGTCTTAATTTTATTAAGAACCGTTCGTACATTAATTTCGATGCTTATCTCGGCCGTCTGAAAAACTTATAATGAATGTGTGAAGGAAATAAATTACCTTCTTAATGATATTCGTAGACGATTGCCTATTAGCTTTATATGGCACGTAACATGATTTCTAATAACTTGTATCTAACGTTACCTACTAACAATTGGTGTAGAGCAACGATAACTGCCTAGAACGAATCTCATCTTCCTAAATGTTATGGACCCGTACAATATCAAGAAAATGTTAACTCTGCTATGAAAGATTTTTATATCCAAAATAGTTTGTAAAATGTATTATTTACAGTTTTTGTCTATTACTTAGTAGATTTACCCTCTACTAAAAACACAGGATAACTCGTTCCTAATGGGTTTTTAGTTCGAACCCCACACAAGACAAATATTTGTGTGATAAGTATAAGTATCTGTTCTGTTTGAATACTTATGGATTACCAAGTTACCATACATAGTACAAGCTCTGCTTAGTTTGAAATCAGATGACAGAGTCCAAGTTGTCCGAAGACATTTACAGCTATTATTAACCAAAGCCTTCAACTTGGTCCAAACCTTAAACACTATTCGCTTTAACCTCCACATAAATACCTAACCGTATATAATTTTCCAATAACAAGTAAAGTCCAATAAAATACGCCGTAAAACATATTAATTAGGCGTCTCGTAATTTCTTCGTATATTTGCAATAACAGTGAAACATGTATTACGGTACGGCCAGCTCGTTACGGCACGTGACGCGGCACTTGCAGGGCTCATTAAACGCGCTTACCCTTTGAGACCAGCGTCCACCGACTGACATGTGGCTACGAATGTTAACTCTGGCGATGCTCTGGAGATATTTCGAAATATTCATGAAAATATGTTTTTAAGGCTCAGTTTCTTGTGTTGTGTAAGAGGCAATCGGAAGAAATATGTAGAAAAAGTAGTGATCTGAAAAAAAGTGTGACTTCTGTACAGAGACATACGTAGATGTATTTACGTATATTATGTTTTATAGCGCATTTATGGGTGATTTTTGCTCACGCTACGCTTTACAGTTTCCTAATTATCAAATGCAACTTTATATGCTACCACTTGAACAGACATTCTCAAACACCACCTATCACCATGTTGAATACCAGAACGTCCGGAATAAAATGATACTGTTCCTGATATTCCTATATCATCTTTACTACTATCTTGTAACATTTGAAAATAACACACATATTAAATGCCACACTAAATCACTAACCAAAACATCACGAAATAATCTTCAGTACTGACTCAGAACAATTCTCAAGATCGCTTTACAAACCGTGGCCTCTGCCCTAAGGATGAGACAAAATTGAAAGACACGTCACCGCAAATGACACACAAGTATTTCTCCTGTGTTTCGATCACGATTCACACTCATTTGGTACGGTTAAGTCACACTAAACGTAAGCTTACGGCGACTGTGGCCAAATTGACCGACTCACGCGACCATACCCACCACTACTACGGAAAAATAGAGTTATTATGTGGTTCTTTTCAAATGCATTTGGAATCAAGGGAATCTAATCGGTTTGTAGAAATTTTCACGAGTAATAACCAACACATACAGCATAGGTTAGTAATAGTAGTTTCACATTAAACTATCGTGACGATTTGTATCTTAACGAAATTGTTACCTATTAAAGAAATGACTATTCGAACTTTAACTTGCCAGCTTGCCACAGCATACATTTTCACGGGACCAGCTAAATAGGAACAATGGACAACAATGTATTCGACAATACATCGAGACCTTTAAGTTACTCGTCGTAGCGGTGTCGCCGGCCGGGGGCAGCGAACATCACTTAATGTACTGATTATACGAGCATATTATGCGTCATTACAGCTAATAGTACACGGAGACACACCGAATATTGTTTAAGAATTCTTAAACGGCTTGTTACTCCAAATATGTGGACGCCACACTTGAATAGCTTCCAGTATTTTGTGCAAGTGTCACGAAGCCAGTGTGTCACGACTTGCAGAACGTTCCTTTGTGTCAAGACAAATTATTCAAAAAATTTAAGGGGAGCAATTTGTAGAAAATGTTCAAAACTTAATATCGATTTTACGGTGTGCTTAACACTAGGTAATATATGTCCTGCTACGCCAATTGCCTTCAGAGCATTAGAAAATTACTAGTGTGTTTTAATGTAACCAATTTCTTTTCCATCTAAAACACCGATCATATCGAAATCACCGGTTACACACGGCGTCATGTTACAAACTAATAGACGCTATTTTCGAAAATTATTTCTAATATAGAAAATAAAAAGTTATAGAAACCATATCAATCTCATTAATTCTCAAAGGGTCGTATTAGACACGTCGAATTAGGACGTATTTGGGACGGAAATCACTGGCCCACTACAACATATGTCGATTTCAATCAACCACGGAAAGGAACTTGTTATTTAAGTTGGTATTTTGTACCTGTATACGGATGCTCTGATCGAAAGTGGTAGCAAAACACGCATCCCCTTTGATAACTTGTTTTTGGATCATCGCTACCGTTACATTTTAGCAAATTAGTAGAAAAAGTTATAATATCATCTACTTTAGCCTCGTTATCAATAAAACAATTATTTAAATAAGTTGTCTTTATAGTAATGTTTTGCCGAGACAACGAAAGTATACCTAAACTTCGAATTAAACTTAAGCTTACTCTCTGCATAGACATTCGACATGTCTCGCCGTCCCTGTAAAAGTATTGGTCATCATATCCAATGGCTTTATTTTATTTCGTAAAATTTCCATAAAATTTTATTTATGTTTTTGCTAGACATTGCAATAGATATTGGACATCGGCTTACAAAGACAGAAATCTAAAGGTATTATTGGTATTGAATGCTGATAACAGTTTAAAATTAGTTATGATTAATTGCTCCTAGTACTCGCTTCATCGTAATAAACAATCTGACATAAGATGAGTCATTCCTCCATGTCAATTACCTAACGTCATATTATAAGAGAGAGGATTGACCTGATAAGAGCTTTGATAACTTTGGTAAATCACGAAAACATGGAAGATGACCAAATAACATATGATACAATGTCAAATTAGGTAAATGATAGCAGCCCATGTTGCCATTTTTGCAAACAATCGCCTCAACTCTTAAGCTCGTTACACACATATTCGGATCGGCACATTTGATTCGGCAATATTTATCGAACAACAAAACTGACTCGGAACAAATAATTATTACACTGGTTCGGCTTGTGCTAATCGGGTAGTTCTTTCGAGTTCAATCACCACAATTCGGTTTAAATATTCAGGTGCGGTAATGTCGAGCGGCATTTTTCCCGGACATTCATCTATACATATTTACCGAAGGTTTTGCCGAACGGCGAGGCCGATTAATGCCGAACCGAATACGTGTGTAGCAAGCCTAACAAATACAACAAAGTAACTTTTTTAGCATCACTATGTTATTTAGTTCACTTTAATATCAGAAATATGCTGCTTAATAAAATGACAGTAAAAAGTTTTACTTAAAGCGGCTTAGAGATTACTTAGATACGATAGAGACTTATAAAAACTCACACTTTTTGTTACAATGATTTGCGTATTTCAATAAATTTTCGTTAACTATAAAAACTAGATATTGTTGACTAGTTGAATCGATAATTATCTAATAAATCTCTTACTTATATCACACAATTATGAACTTTGTAATGTTTGCACATACTTTATTTTTTTGTGTATAAAGCAAGTACCTTAATACACAAAAAAAATTTAAAATAATTTTATTTGTTGATCTGACATTTTCATAATCTCTTAAGTAACTAGCTCATTAGTTAAAAAATGTGATATTACAACTATTTAGATGCCACACTGTTTTATCTTGTTCATTAAAGCCTGCCAATTTTGGTGTAAGGATTGCTACAAACAGAAGATTTTCCTCATTTTCCTTCAATAACTAGGCCAGGCGGAGTGGTGAGAAAGGTATTAAAACTTATAAAATTTTTCTTACTTTTTATTTGATACATCTCGAACGTTTCACTGGATACTTGTGCTCATACATCGAAATACGTAAATTCGTTTCGCTCTCGACCTTTTTGTCTCAGTCGAAACAGCGTCGTCACCCTTTTTTGTAAGTCGTATCACGTCCAAAAATGACGTAAAAACAAAATATTATATTTCGTCACGCCCGTCCACGCCACACTCGCTATTTATTTTTGAGTTTCTAATAAATTAGTTTCTGCTAGGTTTTAAGAAATAAAAAAGTAGAGCGAAGAAAAAGGCCTTTCAACACCAACTGTGTTTTGTTCTATTAATAATTCTATAAAAACAATTTTATAATTTATAAATTAATTTTTTTGTTCTTGTTTTATGATATTTTACTTGTGCAAGGACAGTGAACGGAACACACAATTTTCAGAAACCGCAATAATTAAAATAATTAAGAGTTCCCACTAAAAACCTTGGAGATGATTAAAAACTAGGCAAAAGTGGCACTTCGCACATGTCGCGTCCCCACACAAAAGTGGGAACAAATTAAGAGGGCGTCGTTGAAAACACGACTTTAATTACATGTAACAATCGCTTACTGTTTAACTTGGATATTTTACTGTAAATAACTGCAAGAAGCATTCGTTTTAAGGACTTTATTTGCATATTAATTTTAAACGCTTATTTTTAAGTCTATTACACCCATGGCTTGTTTTATTACGGGGTTTTTCTGTGTATCAGAACAAAGTCTTCGATGGATAGCAAATAGATTAAAATATGTATTAATAAATAAAGGGCGTAGTTCGCGTGCAAGGAGTGACGGCGAGGCACCAGTGGCGGCCGACATATGGGCATGACCGCTGTCAGGTGGCTGCTAAGGCACCTGTCAATATTATGAAATTGTAACGAAGGAGGTGGACGTCTAATGATGCTCCACGTCACGTTCACTTGTGGGAAATTGCTTTTAGTGAATATTTTTCACTTTATACTTTTTTGTGGTGCTGAGAAACAGTAAAAGGCACTGAAAAGTTATGATAACCGACTCTTTTATTCGTGTTAGGTAGATTATTGAAGGAGGAAAATCAACTGACTCTCGAAATGTGCTTAGTCAACAAACGAGGGAGTTAAGGGTATTAGACTATTTAGCCTTTCGATATCACTTCAGAAATGTATACAGCAATCATAGCCAAACTTAGTGTAGTACCTATCCAGCAATTTGTACAAATACTGTTCTAACCATACTAGTCAAGTTAAACTCCCAACACTTACAGCAAACACTCAACATGCTACTACACTCTTTATCGCACTAACTCCTAGTAAACTCACTGGGCTCTCACTCAAAAACTCGTAGATTGAAGATAGCGCACTCACACAGCTAAAGGGTGACAACGAGCGTGTTCAATTGTAGCTACAAACGAATTCATTTCACAAAACTCATCTTGCAGACGTCGTGTGACGACATGACACAGACGTCTCCGCAAAACTTTTACGTTTGGAAGAGACATGCCTCTTGAAATGTAGGTTTTTTGGACTGAACTGAATAAATGTTACCCAAAACAGTCTTTTCTGATAGCTTTTGCTCGGATAATATAAAAAGATCATGCGTAAAACCTAAGGTTTTGAATTCGGCTTTAAAGGTTCCGCGTTATCTTTGGTTTAGTTAATAAAAAAAATGGTAGGTACTAGGTAGGTATACTTTGTTACTAAATCAGTTATAATAGGAGAAATTTGCAAAATTTTAAACTATCATAGAGTTTACGAGTTCGTATTCGTCAGTCACGTTTCTTTAGCCATCAAATTATTTTCAGAAGCATCTTTTCATAAAAACACCATATTTTCAGCCTTCAGAATGTAGAATCTGAAATACGATAATTAAATTAAATAAATGAGCAAGTCATCACTTCTAGCGGTGCAGCATCAACGTGCGCAGCGGCGGCGACGCGTGCCCGGAAGCGTCACGGCCGCGTGAAGACCGGAAATGGGCAGGATGACCGGATCCTATCTCCGCTCGGCTCCTGCCTACCTACCGGCCATGTTGTGACGTCACCTCGCCCCGGCGCACAGCCCGCACAATGTCACCAGAATGGTTAGATTTTGGAATTGTTCTGTCACTCAAAATCAGCTATTTCCTAAGCAGTTTGAGGTTTCGCCAACCAAATGAGGTTATGGTTCGGACATCGGATTTGACTGTGCTACATGTTGTTTCGTACCAATACACCAATCTAGTAAGTTTTTTCCACGCAACATGAACAAAAAACATAAAAATTATCATTTTTTGTGCTCTCCTATCCGGATTATTCTCTACATTCTTAAGCTTAACAAGATACATTTTCGTAATCTCATGTGTAGGTATTAACAGACAATCATTGCAACTTAACAAACACGACGAGCATATTTCTCTCACAACTGTAACATCAAATTAAACGGCAAAACGCCCCTTCAAGTTGGCAGATCTTTGCTAAAACGCGGCGAGGAACCAAACCAGAGTTTGCAGCAGAACATCCACCAGTTATCATTGCGCGAGTATATAATTGTTGGCAATTTCGCGTCTCCATTCAAGCTGTGAATAGCAACCATTAGGCAGAACCCTCCATGCGCCCTCCTCGGCTAATAAGTGCATTTTCCTTTATAGGACTCCTTAGTGCCATAGTTAAAACGTCTACTTTTTAAAAATGGCCGCCAACGTCATTTTACGTTCAGTTGAACATTAAAATGATTGTTAATTGTCGTTATTAAGTAATTTGTTTAATTAATAAGGAGAACTAAATTATGCAATTTTCATTAAAATTAGAGCTCCTTGGAGTTGTGCAATATTATCCTACATATAAAATTGTTACAGGTATAATAATAAAGTAAAATGCATTGCAGAATATTCATATGATCTAAAAAATATGCATAAAATTTCATTAATTTATGAAACTTATTGCAGAAAATATTTATTATAGTGCCTTAAAAATATATAAAGTTAAATGTCAAGTGTCATGCTTAAAGCGATATAAATAACAAATATTAAAATCAATAACAACAAAATACACCTGCCTATAAAAATGCAGAACAGGACCCGGACATTGCACAAAAAGCTATTTAATTATTTATATTTTACACATAACCACAAGGCATTTTAATTATATTTGTACGATAATATTATATTTTTTAAATTAATTAGTTTGTCCTTAAACTTGTCTCTGGTTCAACATTCATTCCCGCCCACAGTCTGCGGCTTCCATGCTTTTCTCACTCGAATACCAGATGGCGTTTAAATATATATCTCATGTAATATTAACTCAAAACATAGCAAATTACTGTAATAACTGTTTTCTGTATCATTTGCGATCGAGCGGTTTTTTATGTAACTTTAAATGTACTTACATAATTACATATGTACTACGTGTTGGTTGGACAGGTAATGAGAAGGCAGTTGCGTAAAGCCTAGCAATGAATATTTACTTAGTAAATTAGTATTTATTATGATTCAGTGACTTCTTACGCGTAAAAGCGGCTTGTTGCTGCTGTTCCTTGCATATCAAATCCAAAAGCCATACATATACGATAATATTAATGCATATTAAAGGACATGTACTTCTTGCAGAAAGGGCACTTTTCCGTCCTATTTGAACAATCCAAGAGTAAGGTTTTCTTTAAAAACTTTTCGCTGTAAACGTTAGGACTAAAATCGGTTAATAAAGAGCAATAACCCCGAAGTTCATTACCATACGTTCATCAGCTGACATTACGGTAAAATAACTACGAAATAAAACAAAGAACAGTTCATCTGCCCCGCAGAAGTAAGCAGGATTATCTGGCTTTAGCTTCTAATCCGTTAGGGATTAACAGGCAGACCTAAAATGAATTTTGAACGCCAGCAAATAAACGGTTCATACCAAATCGTAGAGTTCAGAGGAATATTTTAAAACCTTTGGCTGAAACATCGACTCATATGACATATGAGTCGATGTATTCTCACAGAAGGAAATTATTATAACTAGTGTTAAACCCTAACTATTGGTAGTGATAATTCAAATATGGTGAACTACACGACAATATTACCCTTATCGAATCTTAACACAGTTTGGTTAGTCGTACTTCCGTGCATTTGATGTTACGTTTTCCTACGCCTATTTTAATTACATAACAACGCAATCCTGGGACTAAGTGCTTCCGCAGAACGCAACAATTTCGTGTTGCGGTGTCTTTTTACTTCACATGATTGGTGTAATTGGCAATTTGGAGTAGTCACAATACAATATGTGCCGCCGCTTTCAAACCCAAACGTATCCTTATTTCAATGGACTCCTGACAATGGTCCGGCCAGAGTAAGTCACGACTCGATATCCCGGGGGCACCCACCTGTGCACCACATGAAAATTTGGAAATATTTTGCCACATTTCTTTTAATAATTTGACGGTATCATTACTGTGAGCGTGATCGGGGAACAAAGAGCGGCTACTTTGTGCATATTATGAAATATCCGTAAGGTTTATAGCGAGTCTGTACTTTCATTGTTACTAAACATGTTCAATTCATAAACTCAAGATGCTTTCAGAACGGGACTTGCTGCGGAAGTTTTAAGTTGTAACAGTGTACTAACAGTTTAATATTCTTTCCTTTGAATCAGAGTTCAGCCTCAAATCAAAGCTTGAACAACTTTAACCGAAGTTGACGACTCTCAGATCTAATAACGTTAGCCCGACGCTAATCTTTAACCATAATATATCATAGTAAAGGCTCAACTGCATTGATAAGATTTATATATTTTAATATCTGACAATGTTCACAAACGCAACTGTCTCACAAAATCAAGTAATTCGTCACGCCATAATCAAATTAAGCACTTGAATCAAACCGTGCACAGAAAGTCTTTTTGATTACAAGTTATGTTTAATAAGTCCCTACTGAAGATCGCACTATAATAATTAAGTACATTCTCCACTTATTGCACACAGTAAGTGCATGCGTGAATACTGTTTCCTGCGACAATGATGCCTATTCATAACTGCCAATTAAAAAATAATGAGCAAAAAGCAGGTTGCTTAAAATGGCTGCTACAGCGACAGTGTAAGCGACTGCTTCTCATTCGGGCTGAGAGTTATTAGGATTTTCTCTTGGGAAAATCTCAGCTTCAGCCCCGTAGATGGAAATGGATCAGTTAATAGTAATGGATCAATAAAGCCCATATGAAATTTTTAGTACTTTTAGCAATGAGTTTTAGTATTGCAGGTCTTCATTATCGCTCCATATCCGATCATGCTTAAGTTTTAATAGCTTTCGACAGTTTTAATCAGTAAGTGTCTGCATTTTGTAAATAAAAAGCAAATGTTTATAAAAAATATTGTATTTCAAAGTAAGGTGTCTGTATCTGGTACGTGTATAGCGACTTCTTGTATTTCATCCCGCGCCCGCTCTCTCATTTGTGACTGTTCCAACTTGAGGATCTCGCTCCTTACTATCACGATGACGTACCATTGCATACCTGAAACAATAAGTAAATTATAATAGGTCATATTTATACGCATACTTATTATACTTCCCTCAAAGTGTGCTCTGGATTTACTTTTAATTTGGAAATTGGTGACACAAATTACAACGTACCTTTTCCTTTTTGCGATTATCAGGAAAAATATTTGCAGCTTATTTAATTGACCAATTAACAAAATGAATGACATGGGCCGTTACCAATTGCCTCGACGACTTTGATACTTACTTACTTCATAATAATACCTACAATAAATCTATAGTAAAACATCATCAATACACTACGCAAGAAAGGTATTCCAAAAATGTAGCAAACGTGACTACGCTTGAGCTGGTCTCCCAACAATCCTCGCACAAAAGCATTCGTCGTACCAATCTATGGAATCGTAATGAAAATGTAAGTTCCTATGGATCCTGCCTTAGAAGCTTACGTTAAGTGATTATTTTATACCGTCTATGGAAGGTCACGTCCTCGCATTCTTTTGTTTAACACCTGGGATACATGAGCTTTAAAGTTTCTAGAAAGTATACATAGATATATGAAGAAACATATTATTATACTCCGGTCTTTGCTCCCAGAAAGGTAGGGATCCGAAATATTCTATACCTACTAAAAAAACAACAACTTGGTATAATTTTATTCAAAAGCAAAGCCTCGTGCAGTTTATTGCATCAAAATTATTATCCTACAATATTGAAGAACTATACGACGATACGGTAAAAAATTCATTACTCGTAACTACCTCTATATCAATAAGATTACTGTTGATTTCGAAAGTGCACTCCGAGCTTTACGATCAAGAAAAAGCGTGGCATACCCAAGTACCGCTTGCAGCCGTGACTGCCAATACCTGTAGCATTTAATAGTCGCAATGGTAGTAACTATTAGCATTTACAACCGCACAGTTAACTACTAGAACTTGAAATTAAAATCAGTTGAATATGCAATTTCTGACGTAGAATGCTTTGTTTGTCTTGTAATACAAGAGCCACCACTAATGTAGGTTTGTAAGATAGAACAGAGCGAGAATATCATAGCTACTGGTATGTCTATGATCATTAATCATTGTATTTTAAGGAATTTTTAAGATATGTATATTCCTTTCTTGCTGCTGGTGATTGCCTAGGAACCCAGTCTCGTAATAAATCAGACAGTTATAATATTGTAGGAAACCCCAATCAGGGTCTCAAGCTTATTTTGCAAGGACTAATTTCTTCAAGAAATTCAAAATGTCAAACCCTCGCGCTTGTTGATAGCATCGACCATAGCTGAACGTGCTGCTGGTCTTTTTACACCTCTGGAATTGCATTGAAGTTGCAGCAGTTGTCTATTTTAGTAGATAACTAGCTGACCCGCGCAACTTCGCTTGCGTCACATAAGAGAGAATGGGTCATGATTTTCCCCGTTATTGTAACATTTTTGACTGGCACTCTGCTCCTATTGGTCGTAGCGTATATAGCCTATAGTCTTCCTCGATAAATGGGCTATCTAACACGGAAAGAATTATTCAAATCGGACCTGTAGCTCCTGAGATTAGCGCGTTCAAACATACAAACAAACAAACTCTTCAGCTTTATAATATTAGTATAGATATACAACTGTTATCAATAATGTGACTTATATCATACTCCTCAACACAAATACATAATCACATTCAAAACAAATAGATACTACTTACAAATAGCAAACAACGCGACGCAGACATCGAACACGTGCATCCTGGTGACCAGCATGAAGGTGGGCACCAGCGCTGCCAACGTGGTCACGACTCCGTAGTACAAGTATAGGCGTAACATTGCTATGTCCTTCTGGAAATAACAGTAGGATTAACATATCTACTCTACGTATAATAAATATTCCTGTACAATAGATGAATGTGAATCTGGATTAAAAATGGCTTGCGGAGATGATAAGGAAAACAGATCTCGCTGTATGGTGAGAGCAGTAAGTCCGGTTATGTGGGAAAGATTCTAAGGGAACTCCTTTTTTTACCTATTCTGTTCTAGAAAGCCTATGCAGAGGATAGATTTCTTACTGCTATCGACTGTCGATAACCGAGTAGCTATCGAGAAATATTTATATGAAAGACCGATCAGGGACCATAGTGCATTTTAACGTATGTTAATATCAAAAGCTATAGATATAGGTATAGTCGATACATCAGCTATAGAAAATCAGGCTACAATACATTTTAAAACAAGTATAAAACTTATATAACTGGATTTTAAACTAACCTGAAAGCCAGCCACGAGCAGCAAGATGTTCAGTATAAGCCCCATTCCGAAAATACTGAACAATATAGTAGCCGTGATAGCTTCTAACATTGAACTGTCGCTATTGGATTTCTTCAACTCTGTCGTTATGACCAAACATGTTACTGCTACTATGGAAAATACCTGAAATAAACAGAAAACGTAAATAAATAATAATATAAATATTGTTAGACAACTCTCACACGGTTATTTGGTTTCAAACTAACCAGAGCTTGTCCTATGGTAACCCAATAACTGATAAACAAAACTGAAGACATTCATTTACTAACTGTGTGATCACGAGATTTTGGGTTCAATTCTCGGGACTTTACATGGGACTAACATTGTTCACGGTGAACGTCGATGAATAATTTATTATAAATTTCTAAATTACGAAAATTATGCTGAGAGCACACTAACTTTGAGATAGTTTAAAATATAAATACACAATTTTCAAACAAAACAAAATTCTAACGAAAAATATCAACATTTTCATCACTGTGAAAGTTAATACTAAGTACCCTATGAGTTTTATGTGAATACAATCAAAACTCCATAACACAACCATAAACAACACACAAGCAAGCAAATGCCTCTTAAATCATAATGTTAGGATTCTTCCGTGAGAACAACTGACTTGCGTATAATATTAGCTACTATAACTTACTTACACGTCTTACATACATAGACGATCTGATACGGCAGTATCAATTAGATTAAAGGGAAATAAATTAGCGTAGTAATACTTATATGTTTCTTATAATTTTGTATAGTTCGTATGTTGCATCAATACACTACGGTTGACGTGAAAATAAATCTAATGGCTTTAATAAAGTAATATTATTATTAATTAATTAGTTATAGAAAATAAAAAAACTTTTTCAGAGCTGTGCTCAATTTAAGTAGGTAATGGTTAAAGCGAACGATCTAAGCAAATATTATTTTTGTTTTTCCGAAACGCTGGATTATTCCAGCGTTTCGGAAAAACAAAATTAATAATATCATATTCAAGGCAAAAATAAAATATTTATAATTACTTACAACGTTTATAAATCCAAAAAGGATAACTCCTTGGCGCAAGGGGAAACAAAAACAACATCTTTTCACTTCTGGCACTTTCACGTGCATTTTATCGAAAATAATACAATTTCACCAAACTAAATATTTATGCAACAATTATTATTAAACCGCGATGTCACGGTACACGTTTCTGCTGTACAAATAAAACTATTCATTATCTAGCCAGTAAATAAACACCAACATCTTTAAATACGGCCAATGTCAACAAGTTCATTGACTTACATAAATATAAACAAATTATTGTCAATGTTATTTTAATTGGTGATTAATCGAGTGTTTATTCAATTTTTATATATTATAGCCCTATAATATAGGAGCATTAAGTAATGTACAAACGCCCTTAACTACTGTAGCAGGTACCTACCCCTACTATTCACCATGTTTCCATAAAATAAATTAATTTACCCCATTACTGTCTCATCGCCGAAGGGAGAAAATTTGTTAAGGATTTATTATTAGGATCCTATACATATTCTGTACCTTGCAACCGATAGACTTAATTTAGAATAAAAGAAACCACAATTCAGTCAACTGCCTACCTTGTTTATTACGAAATAGAAAGATAACAACTAAGACAATATTTAGTAGAATGTAATATAGCAAATTGGCAATAAACCCTATCAAACTTTACGTAACTACTGAGACACCGGTAAATGCTTTTTAGGTCTTTCACGAATAATTTGCTCATTGCTTGTTATTGTTATTGTATAATTGAGCCACCCACAGTTCGACCCCCAACGCACTCGACCGATTAAGTATGCCCCTCGTTGTTTATTTTTCGTTCAATTACAGTCTGGTTCCAGTTAACCGAATTAGCGGTATGTTTGCTAAATTAACTAAGGCAATATCTTTAATCGGTCAACCCCTTATTTACTTTTTATTGAGTAGGTAGGTAGGTACCTATCTTCTGAAATTATTAAAACCTCTTACACCGACGAAAGTAACTTGTTACATTTTAAGTTATTACTAAAGTAACAATGTATAAACTTACTAGAATGTTATCTTTCTTGAGATTTAATATTTGGATAATTTAAATTATTTGAAAAGAATACAAATTAAAAAACCTTTTTCTACTTAAATACTCCTTACGATATTTATTTTGAGACTGGTTGAATATTGCCATTACATTTTGACTAGGCGAAACGAAATCAAGAGATACGTTTCATTTCACTCTATTTCCTTTGTTAACACCCATCCTTCAACAAGCATAACCGACACTAAATTGAAGCTGAGAACTTTTAATTTAGCCTACTGAATAGTATTTTTAATAACTCAACAATATTTGTTAGTTTGATCAAAAATAAATCATATTTACTAAGGCACGCTGTTAAAAGGCCGGCAGTAACGAAACGTATGTACTGCCATTATATTTTTTATCTGTTTTGCCTGTGATCGCTCTTGCTGGTTTTTGATTGAGTGAATTTGGGACAGAATTTAATTGGATATTACAATAAATACAGATCTAAAGAATATAAAAACACAAAGGTAAATTACAACAAAACTATATTCTTATTATAATCATCAACATGATACTTCTTTCATGAAATCGGTTTTGAGGTTAGATAACATATCGTGGAATTAGATAATTTTGGGATTCTTGCAAGATTCTGGCATGTTCCCCATATTTTACAGAATCTGACGAAAAGTATTGCCTGTTTATATTTACAAAGTATTTGGACGAAGTAAATTTGGTTTTTGGCATCCTTAGTATGAATGATTCAATAAATAATTCGATGCTGTAATAAAGTGTCAAATAGCCGCTAACCAAGATTATAAGTTTTTGATTTATCGATACTGTGCGAACTATACCCAATTTTTTGGTTATTCCAGAAATGGCTGCTCAGCTCTTCAACCGTATTGGTCAACTTGGCCTGGGTGTGGCGCTTGTCGGTGGAGTCGTCAACTCTGCTCTTTACAATGGTAACTATCTACTTTTTTCATCAGAAATAACTGAAGCGAACTATGTGCCAGTATTATTTTAAATCTTATTTGTGTACAGAACAAGACAGTTGACAAAGTTATAACTGAAACTAAACAAAATGTTTATCTTTCTTTAGATGCCTACCTGGCTATAACCTCTATTGTTTATCATACAATAAGAATTGCTTAGTCTGTAAGTAGTCCTAGTCATTTAGGCTGAAACGATTTTTTTCCCATTTACAGTTGATGGTGGCCACAGAGCTGTAATCTTCGACAGATTTGCGGGTGTCAAAAATTTGGTCATGGGTGAGGGTACCCACTTCTTTGTCCCGTGGGTGCAAAGGCCTATCATCTTTGACATCAGATCACGCCCCAGAAATGTCCCAACAGTTACTGGAAGCAAAGGTACTATTTTCTTGCATTTGTTATGCCTATGCTATAAGTGATAAGTGAAAACTAGTTATTGTAAGTAACCAATAAGCATGGCAAGTCTGTTTAATGTTTTATTGTTATTGTGACTTGTGCTCATTGAATTGTATTTGTTTCTTATTGATGTATGTGAAGTTTAAACCATAACTACTGGTATAGGTCAGTTTATGAGGTATAAACTATAACTGAATATAAGATTATGTTGTTAAATTATGTAGCTGATGCTGTTTACACAAGATAAACAATAACAAGATTATCATGTTTTCATAAATATTTGTAGTGTGATTATACACAACCCTACAATACATTCTATAGTATACTATTAGGATATATGGCCTAAAATAAGTTCTACATTGTATTTTATTTTTTGTTTCCAGATCTTCAAAATGTAAACATCACACTCCGTATTCTGTTCAGACCTGTACCTGACCAGCTGCCAAAGATTTACACCATCCTTGGCATTGACTACGATGAGAGAGTATTACCTTCCATCACATCTGAAGTCCTGAAGGCTGTTGTTGCACAGTTTGATGCTGGAGAGCTTATCACACAGAGAGAGGTATGATCCTTCAATTTATTACATTTGTATTTTAACTAGCATTCCATGATTTTATCTATCTATTTGGTCTTTTAAATGGTTTCCTACAAACAAGACCTTTTCTTGAACTTATCATGAATCTTGTTTCAGCATAAATATAATGTGGTATTTTATGACCATAATAATAAAGGCAGTTATTATTGGGTTACAGATGGTGTCACAGAAAGTGAATGAACTTTTGACTGAGAGAGCAGCACAATTCGGTCTCATTTTGGACGACATTTCAATCACCCACTTGACATTCGGCAAGGAGTTCACACAGGCCGTCGAGTTGAAACAGGTTGCACAACAAGAGGCAGAGAAGGCGAGATTCCTCGTAGAAAAGGCTGAACAACAAAAGAAGGCTGCTGTCATTGCAGCTGAGGGTGACGCTCAAGCCGCTGTACTTCTCGCCAAATCTTTCGGAAGCGCCGGTGAAGGTCTCGTCGAGCTCCGTCGTATTGAAGCAGCTGAAGACATCGCCTACCAGCTATCCAAATCCCGCAATGTGACTTACCTACCCCAAGGACAAAATGTTCTCCTAAACCTTCCCACACAACAATAATTTGTTAATTAATCGGTACCTCAAGATAATGCTGGACAATAACACTATTATAAAGGGGACGGTTATATGCAATGCATTTGTATTTACTACACAAATATGTATAAGGATGTTGCATTTGTTGAGTCATGCGGTATGGTTGCGCCAATAGAAAGTAGTCCACTATTAGTTTTATGAAAAATTGTAATTACGCATTATACTATAATTTTGTTGATTTTGTGGTTTTATTACCAAAGCCCTTAAAATAAAATTCAAGTTACAAGCAAAACTTACATGAATTCTTAAAAAGTCATGTTAGTTGATGACAAAACCTCTGTAATTTTGAATTCAATTAAGTAAAATAATATAACATCCATACTAATATTATAAATGCGAAAGTAACTCTGTCTGTCTGTCTGTCTGTCTGTCTGTCTGCTACTCAATCACGTCTAAGCTACTGAACCAATTTGCATGAAATTTGGTATGGAGATACTTTGATACCCGAGAAAGGACATGGGCTATATATCATCACACTACGACCAAAAGTAGCAGAGTTGCAGTAAAAAATGTTACAAAAACAGGGAAAAATTTCATCCATTCTCTCTTATTGGACGCAAGCGAAGTTGCGCGGGTCAGCTAGTAACCTATAATTTACCAATCAAGCTTCAGAATAAGAAACAAGCACTAAATAGAATAATCATGATTTAATTGGTCCAAATAACATTTTGAACTATTGCTACATTATAACATGTATTGTACATTCGTACATAACAATATTGTTACACCAAAAAGGGGTGACATTCCTGCAAGTATGATAGGAAGCACAGCACATAAATAATCTGATATGAAAGGTGTAACAGTAAAGAGATTAAGGTGACTGCTGAGCTTCTAAGACTCCGTCAATTGACCTCGACGGCGCGGTGCCCATTTGGTTGGTAGGTGGCCTTTACATCTCTTGTTTGTAAATTATCATAGATTTAGTAAGAAATTGATAACAACAATGAATTTGTTGACCACTGTTAAATTATTTTAAACTTGCTGGCCTAAAGAACAACAACAAATACAATACAAACATAAATAAAATATAACCTATTGTCTTACATACTGTAATCCTTAACTTTTTATTCAACAATTGTTTTAAACAGTCAGTTTTTTTTCTCTTTAGAATAACAGCTAAATATAAAATATTCATCTATGTCTTCAATATTTTAAGATTCATGACCCCCACTTGCATTTTCTACTGGATCGTCATCATCTTGATTGAAGAATAAGTTTTCTCTTACACAAGCTTCTCTTACATAGACCATTTCATGGTAATTCAAATTTGAAGGTAGTTTTATTTCATCTTCATCTTCACTTGCTTTAAAATTCTTTATTAGTTCATCCACTTCTTTCTTGAACTGTTCACTGACTGTATCAACAGCAGCCAAGTGTTTAACTTCATCGGCAGCAAGCTGAACTTCAGCTAGGGCGCTCTTTGCTTTCATCAACATTTCATACTCTGCCTTAAGAGCATCATCATCTCCTAGTAGTTTAATTGCCCTTAACAATCTCTTCTCAGCATCCTGATATGCTCCAATCATTCTTAAAGCTCTGGCATTTTGGAATAAAGCCTTGCCATTATTCCATAAATTATTTAGTCTATTGAGCTCATTGCAAGCACTACATGTCATAAATGGTTTGTTCATTTTATTGTAACACACTACAAGGTTCATGTAGAGTTTTTTGAGCATTTTCTCTTGTATCATTTCTTCTCCCTCATCAGCTAGCCGACACTTGTGCAGCATGTTGACTGCTTTCCTGAACAACTGTGCCGCGGCTGTGTAGTTGTTTGTTTTGTATAAGGTAGTTCCTGATGCAAATAGTTTTTTGACTTCTCTATGTACTCTTTGGAACATGTTAGATTCTGACAATTTTATTTTCCTGAAAAAAAATGCATAAAATGAACTCACATTAATGTTTTAAAAATAGTTGCTTGTAAAGTCAGCTCCAAAAGTCCCTGAGCATGTTCAATCTTTAGAAACCCTTATTAGTTAGCTTTTGTAGCAAACTGTATTTCAGTAAAAAACTAAAAAAAATATTGTTTACTCACCCTTCTGTTGGTGTTAAGATACTTTTGACAATTTTGACATAGAATATACAGTCTGCTTTGGGTTTGATTCTGGGTGGTATTCCCAATTCTCCATACATTACATTATAGGAAAGCAGGAATACTGACATCTCGCCCACCAACATGGACCTTACAGCTGTTTCTAAACCAGGTAACAAACCATTGTCTTTTAAATCTACTACCTGAAATATAAAAAGATAAATAAATTGAATAACTATTGGGTATTGTTGGGTAATTTGATAGTTTTAAGTTTATCGCACAATCACATCACACATCTACCAACATAATTTACACTAAAAGGATACTAAATTATCCTCAAGTGCTGTATCATCCCCTTAATTCATAGAAAATAATTTATGGTGAGGTAATTCATAGGTAAGCTTAAATGAAAAATACATAACTCTGAACAAAAATTACTTACTAATGGTTTATTCACTGGCATCACATCAAATGGTTCCTGCTCATGTTCAAAGTAGCCAGAATATGCAATAGAAACAGTGCAACCTTCATGGAGAGGAAGCCCACCTCCTTCCTCTATGATTTTCTTTTTTACAAGTCCAAGACCATCAACAGCCACCATTGCTTTAGTTAAGACTTCTAAATTTGAAACTGGCTGCCCGAGAATGTCTACAGATTTGTGGTAAGTACTTTCATCTTCTTTGTTATCTCCTTCATCAAAATCTTGATTGATATGTAGAATAGATCCTGTAGTAACTACATCTCTGAAAAATTAAGTTCAAATATTAAAAGGTTTTTGATAAATATTAAAATACCTGTATGTTAGTAATTGAATATACTGCCACAACATTGAATGATCCACAAAAAAAAATTGGATCACACATTAATTAATTTTTAAATAACTAAATATAACTATTAACTATAAGAAACTGTCTACTATATAATTCACTTTAATAACAGTTTGTAGGAAAAAAAAAACAAGTTCATCACCTTAGATTCAGTCCATTTTCTATCATGAAATTCAAGGAATTAGTCGACATTGTATATCGGTCTCAATTTAGACTTCAAGTAATATAACTTAAGTTCCTCTTAAGCGAACTAAAAGAAAGATTGTAGATACTTAAAACTATAAGCTTGAGACTATCATTGATATTTTTACAATATTGAATTACTAGCTTTTAAACATCATCAATTTCAAGATTATATGAAGTGGGTAAGTTTATCAAAACAACTCTTGCATGCATGCATTTTAATAACCGACAATATTATTTATTAGCGAATAACTTTGTGTTTACCCCAAAAAAACAAGAATAGATCAATAGACTGACACTGACAGTGACAGCAAAATGACACCGCTAATTAGTGTTGCCAGTCTGAGATTCTGCGTTTCGTTTAGAAAACTGAAACGATACTCGATTTAGCATAAATTAATGCCTGCTCTAAAAAAATTGAAATACTTTGCTTCTTCTATCAAATGATTGTATTTTATTTACTTTCATAATACAGAATTTCCTTTTGAATTGAATTTGAATTTCAACTTGAAGCACATTATTGGTTCCATTAACTTCTTGATCGATTAGAATAGTTTAGTTATAATAATGCTCTTTCCACTGAAGTAGTTTTTTTTTAGTCTAAGAAATAGATGCTAGTCTAAAAGATGAGTAGGGAAAATTAATCATTCTAATATAGGTAACAAACCACACAATATTTATCATAATTAAGTATTATTATACAATTTATTATAAGGTATATTATAACAATAATTAAAGTTAACTAATTTCTTGATTTCTGATTTAAAGACTGTCTCAGGACTGCTATGTACGATGAAATGAGGTCATCCATTTTGTATCCTAGAGATGTTTCACACAGGATTTTCGTCCCTCTCAAGAAGTTGCCCATAGTCATGTGGAAGAACGTATTTCCCGACGACCAATTTGAGAGCTGGGAAAATGGATGTGTAACCAATATATCCTGGAAAAAACAATATTTGGTTACCTGTAGCGAAACCTAAAATCCAAGTTGAAGTTCATAGCTTCATGCAAGAAATAAAGAAGAGAAGACTGATGATGAGGATGTATAAATTGGAAAATAATGTTACTACTAACTCGACTCTGGGGGTGAATGACACTGACTCCGTTCTTGTTGATTCCAACCACAACCATTTCTGGGTATGATGGGTCGGAGGTTTGCTTTACTTCAAAGAAAGCAGTGCCAAATGTTGGCAACTGGTATATTTTCTTCAAGAACTGTTCTTTCGCTTCGTTTTCTGACATAGGGCCTTGTTGTAAATAGGCTACACTGATTGCAGACTTCCATTGTGAATTGCTTTGTATTCGGAGCATGTCAGCGGGTACGAAATCTCCGAGCATTTGTGTGATTTGTGGCAACAGTGATTGATCACTGCCATATCGAGCTCTATAAATTAATGCCGCCAATTCTACAAGATCTTGCTTCGATGTCTTGTGATATCCTCTCAAATATTTCGGCAGCTCTTGAGGGAAGTAAAATATTTGATCAGCATTTTTATCTTTGCCTGGCACTGTGCTGATCCAAAGCTTTTTCATGAAGAATATTTGGTAGTTCATTTGCATTTGCAATTGTGGTCCACCTGGAAAAGGAAAAGAAAGATTAATAGTTTTACGAAAAACAAACATTTTTATTAACACTAAACGGTATTTTTACTTACCACGAATAGGACGTGTCTGTTTCATCCATTCAACAAGCTCATGAATGAAATCAAAGAAGTAATAGTTGTCGGGTACAGAGAACACTTTGTCTGCAATCTTGACGAACAGGCTAAAGCCATCACTGTTTTTCAGGTTCAACCGTCCAGTAATCTGTTCACAAAGATCCCGGGCCTTCGTAGACGAGTCTACTTCGAAGGCTTCATCAGTATCATCAGGGAAGTAGACTTTGTGGTAGATCTGCATACTTCTGTGTTGAATAGCTTCTACCTCCACTACATACGGAGCGTACATTCTTGGACCCTTCTTCTGAGTTTTGAACACACGTTTCAAACATTCCTTCGCGATTGGGTGTGGTCGAGTCTTAAGGAACTCAACCAATTCCTTTATAAGTGTTTGGCCGCATACAAATATACCCGTCACCAGCCACATTAGTTCCCAGCCTCTCTCTTCGCTAAGTTGTATTCTATTGTTCGTCAACTGCTTCATTATCTGACAGTAAATTTCATCACGCAACGATGATTCCGCAACGGCTCCTCTGAATATTTCATCAGTGTATTCAGTTACTGAACGTGCTTTAGGCGCCGGCATATCACCCATATATTTAAGGATACCGAAGAATGCGGATACCGCGTTCTTGGACAACATTTCGTTTTCTAATAGTTTTTTGAGCAACGGTTTACGCAATGGTTCTCTAGTGTGAGCCCAGAGGTCGCCAGCGATCGCCCTTTTAGCTGTAGTCAACGTAGATTGCCTTGAAACAGTCGCGTTAATATCAAAGTTTTCTCTGAAAAATTCCTTTGCATATTTCTCGAGAGTATACATTCTCTTCCTTTGTAAAGTATTATATTTAGAATAGGATTTCTTATCAGTATTGACATTGCCTTTCTTAAATACGTCAAGGATTTCAGTTGAGGGCATTTCTAAAGTAGGTAAGATGTAAACTTGTTCAGTCGGGAAAAGACCTTCTTCGCCATTGCAAAGGCCGTGACCCCAAGTAGCGTTCATGAGCGTCTCTCCAGTGAAATCTTGCAAGAGGACGATGAGGTCACCTTTCTTGAACTGTAGGAACGATGCTGCGTCACTGTAACCATGTACTTCGGACTGAGCCACGACGTAAATAGAACGCCTCTTCAAGCCATCTATCATGTATATTATTAACGAGCTCATTTCACTTGCATCCACGCTCTGGAATTCGAATTCCTCTTGATGTATCGTTCTTATAGTGATTCTACCTACATTATCGTAGTCTTTGTCGGCGTCATAAGCTACATAAGTTACTTCTGGATAAGAAATTTCTAGAAGAATTTGTTCCAGTTGATCTACAATGTAAATACCGGTCCAATTCACAGCCACAATGACGACATCTTTGTTGATATTATCCCCTTTTAATTTAATCGCCTCAAAGAATCTCGAGAAAAGCATTGGCCATTTGATTTTAGCGAATATTACAATATCTTCTTTACATCTCAGAGGGTCGATTTTGTTTTGGATGCTAGTTGAAGATTCGAACGCTTTAGTAACCAAATGCTCCCATTTAGTTAACGCAGCATCGTTGGACTGAAGGAATTGATTTGGAATATAGTTTACAATAACTTTTCTCAAGACATTTGGGTCTATACGCGCCCCGTATTCCACATAGTGTTGTTGCGCTGCGATCATTGCCAAATCCTTTTCAGAATCGCACCTGTATTCGCCAAACTTAACACCCTTTGCAACTTGATGATAAATGAGGTTTGTTGCTACTGGATCGTTAACAGGGTTATGCCAAGGAGTGAATACTTCTTTCCTATAGAACAATCTCCAGGGCGCATTCTTCTCCGGAGTACCTTGTTCCTTAGCGAACTGTTCACACTGTGATATGGCATCCATGATGTGTTCTCCCTCACTTCCTAGCGAAAGAACTTTGTCATACAATGTGATATAAAGCGAGAATCCGAACACATCTGTTAGGCCTATACTATCAGCGATTTGCTGGCATATCTCTTCAGCATTTGACGCCGAATCTGACTGTACTGTCTTCATAGTTTCATCCATCAATGTTACCGTAAGTAGTATGGGTTTTTTGGACTTTGTAGCTTGTAGTTCCAGCCAACTCGGCGGTTGAGTTCTGGGTCCGTTCTTGAATGTTCTAACGAGTCTTCCTTCGCAGTATGGAGCGTATCCTGGCGGGCCGTTGCGAATGAATGCTCGCAAATATTTGACGAATCTTTCAGAAGGAGGGAAACAGCCGACGCAGAGTGACATTAGGATCCAACCTCGAGCGTGAGAAGCTTTGGACGGATTGTTAGTCAGTTGTTTGCATAGCTGACAGAAGATTTCATCTCTGGAAAAGATAAATAAATCATAAGTCATTTGCTGAAGTTGTAAGACAAACATTTATCATAAACGTTATTTAATGAATTAGGCATATTATTTGAACATATTTTCATAATTTTGTAGATGAAGACGGGACTGACGAATTGTGAAAATATTGCCCATCGTTCCTCGCGAACCCTGCCAAACATGTACATAAATCGGTTCATTCGTTTAGCTGTAATAGCGTAAGAAACAAAAGAAATTACATTTACCTTTTGTGTAATAATAATAAATTATTTTATTCATACCTCAGTTCTTTTCTAATGATTCCATGTCCAATAATAAAGTGTAATTTCTCTAGGTTGGTACTTCTACGTGAATTAAGCCAGTTGCTGTACATCTCGTTCGTTATTTCATCATTTAAAAGATTCTTCATCAAATCTTCATCTAATTTGGATTGCTTTTTCAGTGTTTTTGATATCATTTTACTTCTGTTATTTAGATCGCTATCTTTATGAAGATACTCCTGGAAATTAAAATAAATAATTGCACCACTTGGTAAATTTAGGCGTGATTTTTTAGTAAACGCACATCGGTTGCGAATATACAAATTGTTCTATGGGATACTGCACAGCGACGCTGACGCGGGTGAGCTATACCGCGATCAGCGTAGGAAGAAAGTAGGGTTTAGGATGTGTGGGTCCAGCTTAATTAAAAACCCAAACCATGTGAATTTATGGCCGCAAATGGATTTTCAAAACTTTTTAAAAATTTGGCCAGGGACGGTTCATCAAATAAGTGAGAGAAAATACTTACTTCGAATTCCTTACTCTTCTGGAAAGCTCGACCAATAGTATCAGAAAGTTTTGTCATCACCGGCACATTGTCTATCTTATCATCCACATACTTCGGTTCAGCGATGTCTCCCATAAATCTCAATATAGTGATCCATAACGCTTGTGCTGCCATCTTGTCGATGGGTGAAGGCAACTCTAGGAGCGAATGTTTTAAAGGCTTGCGAGAATACTGGTGAGTCAAATTGCCAGAGAAATATGTTGCTGCGAATTTCCTGAAATTGAACTCATCAAAGGTTTCCTCTTCGGCCTCTTGTGGTAATGGGATCACGCTGGATATTTCAGGCTTGGCTGTAGTGGTCTGGAAGGTTAAGGAAATCTTCTTTAGTACTTGATTTAGAATGTGTGTTGCAAGATAATAATGAGTTTCCGTAGCAATGAAAACATTAGTGTATGCAAAATATAATAAAAAGTAGTCTTAATTATATTTCGAGGCTTGACGATTACTTCGTAAAAAAGGATAAACCGCTCAGCTATATATTTAGTTTACTTTAAGGCTGTTTGATAATTTGGAGAAACAGTTACACTTAATAGTTACAAGAAAAGTAGGAGTAGAATTGAATATTTCTACTTACCACTCCAAAACCAGTTCCTCTTACAGTACCAGCAGGCGTGGCGGTATCCTTCAGGAAACCGAACACGTCATCCACATATCTATCATCAATAACTGCGTTCTGCTGTTCAGTGTTCTCATTAGGCACTTCTTTCACGAACCAAATAGACCTCATTAGTTCATTATACTTCTTTTCATGGCTGTTCTCCGCTGTTTCAACACTTCGTCCAGATCCCTCGAGGTCTAATTTCTCTTTGTTCAACTGTACAAGTGTTGCCTTAATAATATGACCCTTCTCCTTCACCAATTTCCTCATCAGATACCCTCTGCAGTGAGCTTGGAACAAACGGAAGAATTTCTTCATGTTGACAAAGGTCTTCCTCAATTCTCTAGACCTTATAACAGCTTGTAATCTCAGGTAACCGCGTTTCATCGCCAAGTATTTAGATCTGTAACCTCGAGCACGGAAGTTCTTTTGAATCACGATAGCAGCAGCACGTAGTCGCAAATACCTCTTTCTGTAGATAAATCTTCTAACGTTCGCTTGCACTCTGATCACAGCAGTTATCATTACTTTATGCCTCAATTCCTCAAGCAACACATCGTGATTATCTTTAAGAAATACTTTAGTATGCCCGAAACGAAATTCTTGATCTTTCAAGATGGTGTTGCAAATCTTTTTGGTGGCGCTCTTGCAATCAGTCTTTTCGGCTGGAGGAATGCCTGGCACCACGAGCCGATATCGGTGAACAAACTCAGAGTAAGAATAACGAATTGGATAGCCTGCTTGTCGAATCTTTGCCGTTTCCATGAGTCCTGCGTATCGCAACTGACGGACACATAGGCCACGATCAAAGAGCTGCAAGAAAAAAACAGAACACTAATCAAACCGTTGCAATTTTAAGCACAAATTATGAAACATCGGCGTGTTATCAACTGAGACATGAGGCCGTAAAAGTCAATAGAAATAGGAATTTTTATTTATATAGTCGGGATCGTTATCGATAAACGGCTCCCGGCTCCGTAATCTCGATGAGTGACTAATTACGTACGTAGTCATGTTTTTAATTAATTCTCAAAAACAATACAGTATTTACCCATACTAAAAATGGGGAAATTCAATTGCGTCATGCAGATGTAAGTAATATAAAAAAAATATTAGGCACGTATTTTTTGCTTTACTGAGTTAATAAGAAATATCATTGATATTTATAAGCTCCTTTATAACTACTTGAATAAAAAAAAAATTGTCATTTATCGGGCACGTTATCTTGATCATTAAGTTTTATACGAACCTTTGGTTTCTTAAACTCATTAGGCTTAATACATCTTACAAAGAATGGATGGCAAGCATACAACGTCTTCATGAGAGAATCAAGAGATGTCTTGAACTGATGACTCAATGAGACTGTTTTTCGACTGCCACTATGATTTCCCGAAAAATCTGTAGTGAACAGGGTCTTCAAAAATTCGTTACTGGATTCTAACATCATGTCTTTTGCATCTGCTGTTAGTTTATCTCTGTTTTTGTCCAGAAAGCCTGTAAAAGAAAGACAGTTTAAGGAATTGCTTCTGGAAGCGATTAAGGTCGACGTTTACTACATTTCCATTACCGTACCTTGGACTGAATAAAATACGTCTCCAGCAAAATGCCGGACGCCAAATCTATGTTCGTGACTTGATTTCGGATTAATATAACAACTCTTAGTTCCATGATTGCTGTTCAACTTCGACAACAACGTTACATCCGTGCCTTTTGGAAACCTCGACTCTTCGTCAATTAGCGACAGTAAATTCATCGGTTTCAGCCCAATCACATCAAGGTTTTCTTGATTGTCCACATAATTGATATTAGTCCAAGTAATCCCTTCTTTCTCGTATTGCTCCTGTTCAATCTTAAAAATATGCTTCACAAAGAATTGCTGCAAATTTTCATTGGCGTAGTTAATGCATAGTTGTTCAAAGCTGTTGTAATCGAAGTTTTCGAATCCAAAAATATCCAAGATTCCGATAGAGCCACTGGAGAGCTGTTGATCTTTGAACAGTGTTTTGTTCGTCATGTCGACGATGTACTCGAAGACGTGGCCGTAAATGGCTTTGACTAATGCATCTCTGCCTTCAACAGCAGACGCCGTTGTTAGAGTAGACACAACCTTGTCTCCGTGTGCTACGAACGTTTTCCTTGTCAAAGCGTCACACAGCCTAGCCTTATTTACTCCCAGAAGGCTAGCAATTCTATTCGCGTTTATAGCATCCGCAACCTCTGAAGACTCGATATTGTTGAAATTGAACGACTTGAATTTAAGATTGCCTAAGTGCAATATGGCTGCGAGAAGTCCGAAAATACCCCACACTTCGTGGTCAGGGAAATTCAACACTTTAAAAGCGGATCTAATGTCGTTGAATTCTAAGCTATCGTTTCGGCCATCGCACGTCAACATGTTGCCAGAATTTAGGTAGGTGTAATCCTGAGCGCGACCCAGCTCTAACTTCTTCTTCTCCTCTGATGATAATCCCGCAAGAAGGGAATAAAAAATATGATAGTTCCTCTCGCCCTTATTTTGACCGACTATACGGGACTTCTCCAAAAGATACTGGTCAATATTTCCGCCTTGAATGATACCTTTTCTGCTAAAATAAATGTTAACGTATTTGCCGAAACGAGACGAGTTATCATTTCTCACTGTCTTCGCGTTGCCAAAAGCTTCTAAGACTGGGTTTGTTTCCTGAATCTGTTGTTCAATCCATGCGTGCTTGCCGCTGGCTGCAGCCAAGTACTGCAGGAGTAATTTTGTACTCTCAGTTTTACCTGCACCACTCTCTCCACTGAAAAATTATAAAAATATTTAAAACTAATAATTTTCTTCTTAACAATGGGATTCCCCAACAATTATGTTTTTTACGTAGAACTGTCAGCGTTGATTAAGAACACTATCAGCAAACGAGCTGTAATAAAGTTCATATCTAAATTATGCATACCTGATGACGATACATTGGTTGGACTGAGTGTCCATAAGCTCTCTGTAGGAATTATCACCGATAGCGAATATGTGCGGCGGTATTTCTCCCATGCTTCTCGATTGATAAAAGTTTATTTGATCCATGGTGTATATCGGTAGAATCTCGTATGGATTTATAGCTATCAACATGGAACCGGTGTAGGTCTAAAATGAAGAAATAATTCATAAGAATAAAGGCAATTTCTAGGTACCAATACAGGACGAGGTTTCTTGGCCATTTTTACGCATAAACTATAATGTGAAAGAGATAGCAACAATCAAAAAGGACAAAAAATATTTCAGAACGTTTTTTTTGGAGAACTATATCACGGATTTGTTCAGATAAGTGTAGGTACATTATTGTTCATGACACATAAGTAGGATAATTCGATAAATTCTTACTTCTATTATCGACGTTAACTGCTTACTTAAGATAAGCTATGCTAATTTACGCCACTATTTCTTGAAAGACTATTCACAAATATATGAATGACTCTACATTTTAGGCACCTGCAGTATTTAGGCAATTCAATTATTTATTAGACTTTTAAACACTAAAGTGCTACAGGTGGTGCCCTGGGCATAATAAAGAGCTCATTCTCCCCAGTCTAAATGATTAATTGAACCGTTTAACTAGTTTGGAACATTTTTGCCTATTTAAGTTCTCGATTAAGACTGCTTACGGAATCCAGAGTCCGACCTTAGTATTATCAATTAAAAGTTAGTTATCACGAAATATCGGAAGTTCGTCGTCATGAAGGGCATTTAGACAATATATTAATTAATAGAACATGAAACCTTCTTTATACCTATAGTATAGATATGCAGGTATCGTTTACTCTTCTCTGTAATATACTAGTGTTTCTTATAAATATACTTACTTACAAAGAAAACTGTTTTGTAAGTAGGTGATATACTTCCGAGGGCACACTATAGGTAGTAATGTTTACTTATTTAGAAAGTATAAAGTAACTTACATAAATGAGCTGTTTATTATACCGCATGTGGAGGTTCCTCATGATGGTATACTCTTGCAGTTCTCCAAGCGTGATCATATCCTCGACCCCAGTCACGGAGGTCGCATGTAACGGCTTGATGACATTCTGAATAGATGTGCTGAACACGTTGCCATCGTCGTCCCTCACTTCGAGCTTCCCTCCCGCACTTTTGAGGACTTTTACAGCCACCGGTACGTCGAATTCTGAGACTCCTTGTGGCTTGAGCCACACGTAGTCCTAAAAATATAATAGAAGTTGGTATAATTTCTTGTAAGTAGGAAATTGATACGTATTTAATGTGATTTACCTAGATAATGTGTGTATTTTGGTAGATTGTGAGGGCGAAGTGATAGGAGAGTCTAGAGTATAAGTGCCAGTATCATGCTGTGCACAACATTAAAATGATTTTTATAAATATAGATGTCAACAATTGCCATTGATAGACAACCTATCTGCCTGTCTAGAGTTGATTGGTTTGTACTACGCGGGAATCAAACCTAGTACCAAAGACAGAGAGGGCAATAGCCAAGTTGCGTAGCCATGATAAACTTGTCGATTGTCTTTTTGGACAGTCAAATTATGTAAATAAGTGTTCGATAGGAAAAAGCATCCTTTCTAAACACATTGTATCTATTTGATTCTAGCTCTATTGATTATTTCAGCTAGATAAAGGAGATATCCAAAACATAACACACCTAACAGGAAAGCAATATTTGGGTAGGCGAGTAGGTATTTTATTCATTCTTTAAACAGAATAGAATCACTAGTTGGGTCTTCCTTAAAATTGAGACTTAGGTAAAAACAAAACGAAAACTTACAGAAAACTGCAAAGACCCTCCTGACATTTTGTATAATTGAGATTCACCTCACGAAATTGAAAAACACATTCATTTTCACATTCACAGTATCGCGTGACGTCTACCCGAAGACTGTCGAACTTTTATCACTGTACCGGTTGTCTTATCAAAATCTGATAGCGGGACACAGTTATCATAAATATTTTTTTAGATATAAAAATTATACCATTCACCTATCGCAATCAGAAATGTAGATTTCTGGTGATATTCGTAATTAAACTGAATCATAAATACATTATTTTATCAAAACTGCATATCGAATAAGCGCTACTCATCAAATACGTTATTTATTGATGAAATTGTTAATTGTTTATTGCTCTTTGTTGCATTCACCTTATTGGCCATATTCAAAAAGTGTTTGAAAAAATGTAGGTATATAATTATCTCCAAAAATATCGGTATTATTTTGATAAATAATGTCTAACACAAGTAAGTACTTTATTAGATAACAATAGGTTGCATACCAGAAGCGTGTCCACAGTCAAGTAGAAGATATAAAAGCTTTGCGATTATTAATTACCTCACAACAAACTATGTACTGATAGAATAGCTGTAGTACTAGGCATGAGATGCTAATATGATAGCAACTTGTTTCACTTTTTTATACAAAATATGTAATTTAAATAACAGAGTGAAGCAACTTGCTATTAAACCCAGTATGTATATGGCTAGCTACTTTGCACTGTACAACAATTTAATCATATTATAATCAAACCTAGTACGGATGGCTAGCTGCTTTGTTCTAGCAATATTTATTCACATGAAAGATACAAAATAATAATGCTTAACTAAAACACAACAAAGAATTAGTAAATACAATTTATTTAAAAATAATTCAGCATTACAAACAACTTAATCTAATGACGATTCTAATTACTTTTTCTTCTCATCTTTATCTTTCTTGTCTCCTTTTGCTTTGTCATCAGCTTTCTTCTCATCATCCTTGCCGTCTTTTCCATCTTTCTTCTCCTTCTTGTCCTTGTCTTCCTTCTTCCCCTCTTCTGCATCTCTGTTTGTAATCTTGTTATTAATTAAGTTGTGTAGAGCAATAATAGACCTCACTAGAGCAGCCAAGTAGACTACCAAAGATTGATCATTAGTCTTAATGTAAAGATTGTCAATGAAACTGTCATTGGCAATATCAGGCAGTAGATTGAAGATGTCCTGCAACTGGTAAATAATTTGATGGTTCATAGGTAGAGAGCCTTGTCCCACTTGGATGAGGTAGTCTCTAATCTCACTCAACTGTGAGTGCAGGCCTTTCAAGCCAAGCAACTGGTTAGTAATCCTTTGTGACAGACTGCCAACAGTTGTGTCTTTGATATCTCTTAAAAGATGTTCTACACCCACTTCCTCAGCCTCTTCAGCACCAATTTCACTGGGTACATGCTCAAATGTTCTTGTGGTTGGCGTTCCATCATCGTGGACCTCTTCTACTGCTTGATAAGCCTCAGTAGGGAGACCAAGATCTTTGGGTTTGGCATCAATGATGACCAGGACAGAGTTAGGGCAATAACGCCTGATCAGTTCATTGATGGCTACATCATTCTGGTGGAGTTTAGGTCCAGTGTGGTACCAGCCCACTACTTTCTCTCTGGCATTTACTTTCTTGAACATTCCATACATGTTCTCTAGGTAGTCATGGTCAAGGAACCATACAGATTTGTCCTTGTCATCTTCATCAAATGGTACTGAAATCAGAAAACATTTCTCAGATAAAAATCGCACTCTTGTCAATACTGTTGATGAGTAATAATTACGGAATACACAAAACTTTTGAAATTTCGAATAAGAAATAGCGTTTCTCCAACTAAATAGTCAATTTTCAGGAATTTACAGGACAGTTTTTACTATTTCGCGTTTTTTGTATTCGAAAGAAACGAATTAGGGTCGGCAGAAATGACTGATCACATAACAATGACTTTGAATAATGTTTACCTGCAAAACTATTTGATACATCCAGGACACCTTTAGCTCTCCAGCAGCCGAGCAAAACGCCAACAACTCGTTTCTGATTACCTATTTTGCCCATCCGATTAAAGTGATCCACCACGCTCAATAGGACCAGTGGATGAACCACTACTTTTGTGGTTAAAACTTCTTGGCTAGGCATTGTGGTAATTTAGTATCACTAATACTATAGCAGACAACAAATTGAATATTGTTTAGTAACAATAAGGATAACAATAACAACTCACAGCTACAATTCGCTCAAAATCTACAATCTAATGATTTTTGCCAAGCGGCAATCAAAACTAAAATTTGACAGTCATTATAAAAAAGTAATCGGTTGTCTATGTAGTTACAAAACTCTTTAGTCAGTAAAGACAAAATAATTTGGCGCTGGCAATAATATTATATGAGAATTAGTAATGTTTTCATGTTGTTGACTGACATTCTCGTCATTATCAAAGACAACTATTCACTTTGAACCAAAAACTATATGCCAGTGTCAATACTGTCAACTGTCAATTATCAAAACAACGTTGGATCATCCGTGAAGCTGCGATTTAAAAAGCTTTCCTGAAAAATCTGTATTAAAATAGCAGTCATTTTAAATTAGATGTGTTAACCCACAGTTACTATCGAGACTGGTCCTCTCTGATTCCTTCCCTTGCTGTTGAAATCAAGATAATTATGGCGCAACGAATCATAACCTTCGTCACCGGCAATGCCAAAAAACTAGAAGAATTGAAGGCTATTCTCGGGAATAACTTCCCTGTAGAAGTAACCAGCCACAAGCTTGACTTGCCAGAACTCCAAGGCGAAATTAATGAAGTTTCAATAAAGAAATGCCAAGAAGCTGCCCGCCAATTAAACAGAGCTGTGTTGGTCGAAGATACATGTTTATGTTACAACGCATTGAAAGGACTTCCAGGTCCTTACATTAAGTGGTTTTTAGATAAATTGGAACCCGAGGGGCTTGTTAAGCTGCTGAGTGGATGGGAAGATAAGTCAGCCCAAGCTGTCTGCACGTTCGCGTACTGTACTCCTGATGATATGAATGTCGTACTATTTCAAGGTATCACGCATGGAAAAATCGTTGAGCCTAGAGGTACGAGAGATTTTGGATGGGACTGTGTGTTCCAGCCTGATGGCTATAGTGAAACTTATGCTGAACTCCCCAAGACAGAGAAGAATAAAATATCTCACAGATTCAAAGCATTGGAAAAGTTTAAAAAACACTTTACTAAATAAGAGCAATTTGAATGTAGGTAACTTATTAGCTGTTATTTTAAGCTCAAACTGTGTGATACAAATGTATAACATTTTGTTAGAATAAAACAAACCAAAGGAAATTATGTTCTTTATTCTTTTGTCTCCAAAACACACCTATGTAACTTATTTTGCATTGATTTGCCACTATTGGCCACTACTTTAGTGTTTCACCACATATCAGAAATCAGTTTAGTGACAAATCCATAGGAGCATGCAATACAATTAGTTATTTAATAATTGTAACCAATGAATTTCCTATGAACTTAATTGTACATATCAACAATATTTTATATTTTTTGTAAATAAAATGTGTAAATAAAAGTAAAGTTATTATAATAAGGTCACTTTAATCAAGATAAAACAGTATAACATAACATTAGGAATATGATATACTTATTGTAATTAATAAAACTACCCTTAGAAGTTGGTTTATGTACTCCAGGAGCTATATAAGGCTCTAAATTAGAATTATTGTAATTTTTATAATACCAGTCATTGTTATCTATCTCCCTTGTTTTTGTGCTGCTTGTGTTTAGAACATCTGAAAATCTTGTCTTTGGTTCCCTGTTCGGTGAATAGTTATCTCTATGGTCATGATGTTCTAATTGTGGGAGATTCACTTTTGTAATTGTTGCTGGTCTCTTACTGTGATTTCTTTCAAGGAGTTCTGCTGTACTGGGGATCAAAATAGCTGATAAGGCTGTGGGTGGTGGTTGTTCAATGTGTTTCCTCATAGGTGGTTTTGGTGTCACTGCAGTTGACGAAGAGTATGACGAAGTACTACTCTCCATCCAAGCTTGTAGCGACATATCATTTGTAGTATCAGTCGTAATTAACATGCTCTCTTTTTCAGTTACTTGAGTTATCGTCAAATTAGATTCCATTAAGTTGTATTTGCTCATGATATTTGGATCAGTCTTTTGTTCTTCTATATTCTTAGTTCTATTGTAAGCCACGTGTGTACCATTGTCGTTGTCAACATACGCTTGTAATTCGTGGATTTCGCTTTTTATTTTCTGATGCGTTGTATTGTTTTGAACGGTTTTTGTAGGCGGCTTCATTGATACAGCGGCAATAGTCTGTTCTACATTCCCTTCTTGGTTGTAATTATTAGCACTTTGCGTCTGTACATTCGTATTTGTCATATTTAGTGTAGGATCAGGAATCGGCATAAAACCGCCAGCTGTAGTTGGCAGAATTGGTGAAAAGCCACCAGTTTCGAACTTAGGAGCTTCAGTCATTTGATATTTGTTGTTATTATGAGTATTCATGTGATGACTCTTCTTCTTTTCAGGCCAGTCCATTTTGCGACCTGTATTTAATAATTTGCCCATGTCAATCGGTGGTATCGGCATACCGAAGAATGTGAAGCCGCTGTTCGAACCATTTGTTGGTTGTTTTGCTATATTTTTCTCGGTACTATTTTTCATTGCTGCATAGATCGTCGGCACTCCTCCGGTGGATCTGTTGTGACTTTGAGACGCACTTATTTCGTTATTAAGTCCATCTATCAATGTTTCGTTGTAAGGGTAATCAACATACTCGTCGTAGAAGTAATCCGACTCTTCGGGCAATGGTCGGTTAATTTTATTTGCTTGGTAGTTATTTTTTATTTGCGAAGTATAGTCCTTAATTTTGTCTAGCGTCGAATATACTTGTGATGTTGCTAGGTTTGGTAGAAGCGCTTCGTTCTCATGAGTTACACATGATCGGAGATCATCTTCATCAATTTGGTTGATAGCTGTGTTTGGACAATCGTTTCTTCCGAACGGCATTCCTTTCACATATGTACCATCGGCACATTTGGGTCCAACGGATGTTGATTCTGACAGCCAAGATTTCAGCCAGATAATGTGGCAATTGCATATTAACGGGTTACCTGGAAAGATAAAAGATTATATTGCTTTTAAATGGTGTTTAGTATTACTCCACCTATTTAATCTTACATATTAAGTTTATTGCTTTATGCGGCTTGTAAGTTTACTACTGTGATGACATAAAATTTAACCGGCACGACGCCGAAGTCAAGCTTGGAAGAACACGAGCTACGACGATTGTTTTTATTCTGTTAATGTACAAGCATTTTTCATTTTAAGTACTACTTACCATCAATATCCAAAATTGCGATGTTATTCCTCAATTTCGCGAAAGTGCCTTCAGATACTGTACTAAGTCTGTTATGTCTTAGTGAAAGAACCTTCAATCTTGGCATGAAATCGAACGGCTGGCCTCCAATGTGGCATACCAAGTTGTTATCCAGATTTAGTTCCACTAACCACTCCATGTATTGGAAGGACGCTCTGGTTAACCTCGTGAGTTTGTTGAAACTCAAATCCAACACTTCAAGGGAAGACAGTTGCCTCAAACCAGAATGATCAATATTGGAGATATGATTATTGCTCAAATTCAAATATTGTATTAGCGGTATGTTGTCGAATGCTCGCAAAGATATGTATTGCAGTCGGTTCCCTTGCAGTTCCAGTATCCTTAATTTTGGTAGATTCGAAAATACTTTGTCCGGTAAATCTATAATGTGGTTTCTGCTCAAGTATATCGACACTAAGTTAGGAAGGTTGGCTATCGCTTTTGGATGGATAATTTCGATATCGTTATTGTCTAAATCTATCGTTTCAAGATCTCTAAGGTCCTTGAAACTTCCAGTTCTCAGCTCTACTAACTTATTGTTTGGCATTTTGAAATCTTTTAGCGTATTTATACTGTTTATCGAATTGCCGTCAAAGTGTTTAATGTGGTTGAAACTAGCGTCCAACATTCTTAGTTTTGAGAGCATGTTCAAAGATGTTGGTAGTTCATTTAGATTATTTGAAGAGATATTGAATATTTCTACTTCTAACGCCCGATTCACAAGACTTGGGCTTATGCTCTTTAACTTGTTTTTGCTGAAATCTAAAGTGGATAACGCAGCGTTTTCTTGTATTGCAATGAAGTCAAAGTTTTCGATAGTGTTTCCATGCAAATTCACTTGCTTCAAATTTGTGAGTTTACTAAAGCTTTTTGGATGAATAGTTAATATTTGATTATAACTTAAATCCAGAATCTCTAGTTTTCCCAAATCAGTGAAAGTTGTTACTTCGACTTGCCTCAAACCATTTCTTTTCATGAAGAAGCGGCGTAAATTATGTAAAGTTTTAAGACTACCGTGTGGAATTTTCTGGATCCCATTACTCGAAATATCAAGTGTCCTTAGGGAAGGCAAATCTAAATCTGGTGAAGGAGGCATCGGCAAACTTGTTATTTGATTTTGTTGCAAACATAGTTGTTCTAAGCCCCTAGGTAATCCTGGGACAAATTCTATGAGCCTGTTAAAACTGGCATCTAATTCGTAAAGATTTGCTAAGTTCCTGAAAGTAGCTGGATGGATAGAAACTAAAGCATTTCCTGACACGTTAACGTACTCTAACAGTGGCGATTCCATAAAAGTAATTGGATCTATCATTGCTAACTGGTTGTAGCTAAAGTTAATTCTTCTGAGCGAAGGTAAATTGTATAACAGTTTAGGTTGCAACCGTGTAAAGTAGTTGAACGATAGGTCTAGTCCTTTAAGAGCAGGTAAATTCCAATAGGGCCCTTCGTTTAAGTCCGTCAAAGAATTATTACTTAAATGCAATTCTCTCAGAGCTGGCATTGCGACTAAAGCATCTGCCTGTATGTATTTAATACTATTCTTATTTAAATGCAACCTTTCCAAACTGGGATGTCCTCTCAAAGCTCCCCGTGGAATCTCCTGTAGTAAATTATCGCTTATGTCTAAGAATTTTAGCCTTGGTAATGCGTCAAGTAAAGCACGAAATTCGGATATGTGCATGATTTTGTTCCCAATCAGAGTAAGTTCTTCCACTCCACTACTGGATTGTTGCAAAAATGATTCAGGATGTATTTGGCTGATCTTGTTGTAATTCAAATCAACTATCCTTAGCTTTGGAACTCGGTGGAAAGCGCCGTGATGGATGATGTTAATGTTATTGTTCGAAAGTAATAAGTTTTCGAGCATCGGTTGATCCACAAAGGCTCCCTCGTTTAGTTTGTCTATTAAGTTGTAGTTCAGGTTTAGATGCGACAACATTGGCAAATCTCTGATTGCTCTACCAACCATCGTGGCATCAGTTATTCTGTTATTACTGAACGATATTTCACTCAAAGACGGTAACAAAGACAGCGCCCTCATATGAATAACATTGATACCGCAATCTGTGATTTCTAGTCTTCTCAATTTTGGTAGATTATAAAATGAATTTTCTTTTAATATTCGAAGGTTTGGGCTGCCTTGGATGAACAATTTTTCGACGCTTGGTAAATTTTCAAACGTGTTCTCATTAACTGCATTAAGACTTTCCGACTGTATGTTTATGTAACGTAGTTTTTGCAAGCCAGAGAATGAAGGTATTCTTTTTAGATTTTGCGATTGTATTGTAATGGCTTGAAGGTTTTGCAGTTTCATCAGACTTTCCGCTGGGAGACTCCTTAAATCGTTTTCCACGATGAATATTTCTACTAAGTTTAATTCTTGTGTCTCGAGCCATGCTGCTGACAATCGCTCCAAGCCATTGTGGCGGAGCATTAGTCTCATAATTTTCACATTTTGGAATATTTTTCCCGGTAAAGATGGAAGGTAATTGTTCTCTACGATGAGTTCATCTATGGGTCTTTTGATGAAGTCTCCTATCTTTTGAACACCTTTTAGGACCTGAGGCAAGTCGCTGTGAGTGCACCTGGAAGCATAAATACATATTTCGCTTTACTGTTTGTAGGACATTTTAGATCAATATAATGCTTGCTGGATTTGCTGTCTTTTGGCCTTGCTGGGACTTGATTCTCTGAATTCTATTTTAAGTAAAAATGAGTAGACATCCTTACCATATTTGCACATCTTCGTGTCGATTGGTGCAGATGCACGGTAGAATAGATTCTGGTGCGGGACATAATGATGACTGTCCGGTCACATAAGAAAGAAACAGAAGGAGGAGCCATGGGACTATTTCTCCTTTCTTTGAGTCCATTCCTTAACGTTCGTGATGATCATTGTAGCATACTCCGTGCTGTACCCAGTTCTTCTTACCTGAAAATTTTAAATATTGTTTGAGAATGTGAAAAGATCTTAAAGCGAACTTCAAATACAAATATCAGAAAAAGACCTTAAATTTTCAGAAGACTACAAGTATTCTTTAGGTACCTACTTAACCTACTTTTTGGTCTATCTCTGCTTAGTTAAGATGTCTGACATTTTAAGTTTGGCGTGTGGAATAGGATACCTACTGCTTGCCTGGCATCTACGTACTCGGCAGTAGTTAAACATGACTAAGGATTGCCAATTCCAAATTGCTAAAAAGAGGAAACTCCCCAAATGAACCGTTTAAGTAACAATTTACCATTGTTTTCTCTTTCAAACCGAATAGAGCCCTTGCTTAACCTTCTAGACAGCGTAAACCGTAATCCGGTGGCGTCAAGGACCGGCACTAATGAAAACAATGTGTTGGAGGAACAATGGGCCGTATACAACGGTCCGGTGGTTGAGGTGCACTTTCACTTGTACTGCATTGTTATTAACTATCTATGGTACTTGTTTTACGTCATTGTTGATTACGCAACCTATTGGTAGAATTCGGTGATGTAGGTCGCTGTACGTCCTTCAGATTTTGTGTTTAGTGCGTGTGAAGCGAAACTTTGGTAGGTACAAAAGGTTTTAAAGTATTCTGTTGTTTATGAAGTTGTTGTATTTCCTTTTGTCTTATGATATTTTTTTCTTAGATTAGAACTTAAAACTTTTTGCTTAGAACAATTTTGTCTTTTCGTATCGGTTCGGTCGGTTATGAGATTCATATAAGCATGTATGTCATCTTTAACATTATAAGGACATAGTCGTACTACGAGTCATCACCAGCTTTATCACTAAATGGTACTAGGTTTACTAGACTGTAAACTTACATAGCTGTTTTCGAAGTCACAAACGATTTAAAATTTGATTTGAATGTCTACATGAAAAAACCTAATACTGTATCCGTATCTATCACGGAAGTGGAATACCAAATGGATCGAAATAAAAACATGCAAAAAAGGTGTTGCGGTTTTAACCACAAAACGTTATGATCAAACGGTGGGTATGTTATGCATTGCTAAATAATGCCTAATAACTATCAGCTCAATGTCACGGTAGTAACGCAGAACATTATTGGTATCTAGAGCTCAGCAGAGCAGAAAAACTTATGCCCGCGTTAAGTGTCGCCTACATCAGTCAGCTTCTTTCGAGGTACATACATGTATCTATGCCCTGTACAATGTACATGCAGTTAGGTATGTGTTATGTCTTACACCTGCAGTAGTAAGATAGAATTTTACAGTTTATTTTGCTTTGATGTGATAGTACCTAATGTTTTATACCAACTGTAAAGTTATTTATCCCACCCGTGACAATTCTTTGTGTGATGAGTACGAGTATTAATTTGTTCTGAGTCTGGTTGTGAATTATCTATATAAGTATGTATTTAGAAATATATAAATACGTTTATCAGTTATTTTGGTAACCATAGGACAAGCTCTGCTAAGTTTGGAATCAAATAACCATGTGTGAGTTGTCCAATGATATATTTATTTATCAACCATTATTCTACCGACAAGAATGCACGTGGGATTCAAGTCTTCTAATAAATTTCTAGTTCTAGACATTTTTAACTATCTATTAAACGTTGATATAAGTAGGTGCCATTCTATTACACAGCTCTACGCAATAGCACAAAAGAAAAAACGAAATAAAGATATGCATGCATTTGAACAAAGCAGATTACATTTTTATGATCGCCAATTAACAACGCAATGCTTTCATAAACGGCTCATTACATTGCACAACACGATAAAGACGCTAATTTACGAACAAAATAAGAGTAGCAAAGTTTTGTATTCAGATGTTAAGTTATTTTTTTTTTATAAAAGTATCAATGAAAAGTTCTTAGAGGATACGAATACTCAAGACTACCACGATAACTGACTACCATACGTCAAACAATATCAATTTCGGTTACTGTATAGGACAAAGCTAGGTACTTGAGGTATTGTGTAAAGAATAGCTTAGAACGTAGTGCATTTCCTAAATTCCTACTGAAAGTTTCTAGGGCTTTTATAAATATAGCGTCCGAAGAGCAAAACTAATCATTAAACTATACTCTTTAGTTATAGAGGCTTCTTTAAAAATATTGAAACACATCATAAAATGCCTAAACGCATACAGAGATTAAATCACAAGAATTCGTTGCAATTGCTATGACACAAGTGCCAGGCGGCAAAGGCAAAAAATTACCTATTTAAATCAAAACCCATTCAAAACGGGTGCGCAACTTGTTCTACTCAAAATATTTCCACAAAGATAAGAATAACTCAATAACACTATTCGAGCCCTAAAACGAACCGAACGTTCAAAAGTAGAGCAAAATGTACGAAGCTAATTAAGCGAACTTTTGCTATTTACTTAGTTAAGGGTCTCATATCCTGATCTACTATTGTATATTCTTCCAGTTTCTAATACTGTAGAACACATATTATATTTAAAAAGGGTGCGAAACTAGGAACTTATTCTAGTCAAAATATCCATTTAAAGGTAGGAATAACTGAATAACACCGTCCAAGCCGAAAACGGAACTAATCTTCAATTATAGAGCAAAATATACGTTTAGGAATCTCTTGGCTCCTATTTAAGTACCTTGTATCCTTACTATTGCATATTCTTCCATATTTTCTAGTATGATAGTACATATATTATTATAGCTATGAAAGTTTAGTGATAGTTCAACGTAGCCAGCGAACGGGACAGCAGTGATTACGGTACAGTTAGCGCATTTATCTCTAACTGTCGTTGTCATCCCGTAACGTGAGTGCACGTTAACTACGAGTATGACGTTTGTATCGCAACTTATTATTAGTCTGGGTTTTTTGCAATGTTTATTATACCCTACGTAAAGTATATTTTGAAATGTGTTTCTGATACACAGTTTTACCTACTTTCAAATTAGGTATGTAGGTACCTATATATAGCCCCTATATGATAACTAATGGGTTATTCCCTGAGTAACCCGATCCCCGAGGCCCCCCGAGGTAGCTCTACTTACTACTCTATGGGCTCTGGGAAAAATATTTTAATAAAAAGAATTCATTCATCGAAATCCAACCTACGCAAATGGACGCAATGAATTGAGAGAATTATAGTACAGCGTTATATTGATACGATGTCCGGTCAATTTTAACGGTCAAATAATGATAAAGAATTCTTTAAGTGCACTGGCACTACATGTAATGTTCCATTGAGAATTCATAAAACATAATGCTCTACGTAGAGACTTCAATAAGAGTAGGTATACTGTACAAGACATATTATAATCGCCAGTCGTTACAATTTGAACAACTGTCTACATACATAACTTACATGTGACCAGGTGTGAAGAATTCTCTCTGAAATGTAAGTACATATTGATACAGTTTGGTCCTTCATCACATTATTATTTGTTTTTAGTAGAGACAAAATTAAAGATCCAGTGAAACATAACATGTTTTTGCAATTTTTCTAAGAGAGCTGATACGGTAGGTAAAGTATACGAGTAGTACTAAGAGTACTAGTTACCTCTAACACCTTTGATTGGGTACTTTAATATTGATACTATTTTGCTGTATGGAAGAATAAACCATATAATGAAGACATAACCGCGAGATATCGTCTGTTTTCTTGCATTGTGGTATTGTACAAATACCCTAATGATTTTTTTTTTACAACAGATTCCTGGTGAATTAACATATATGAGCAGGTAAGCATCATTCTATAAAAATGTCTTTAATTAAGTTTTAATTTTTTACATAAAAGAATGCGTATGCTTAAATATCATATAAATCTAAGTCAATTAATCCAATTAACTTCCTCGTGAGTTTTTATAGTTCTTTGTTTTATTCAGTAATGTATACGATTGTTATGCGAGCATTATGTGAGTTGAAAGAATTGCGTATGAAACTAGTGCAGAACCGAAACTACGGGGACAAAAGATGATAGTAAATTACGCATAAAATAATGCTTATGCAGAGAATACTGGCCTACTGACCTAGCTCTCTTATATTGAGTAGAAAATAGGGTAAATTGCTATTATACTTTTGTTGGAAAGCTCTAGCTAGGTCATGGATAAAGGTTACCCCGTGAAATATAATTTACTAGAGGCCGTCCGCGACTTCATCCGAGTGGAAACCCTTCCGTGTAAATTCCCCATCTCTCGGGAACTCCGGGATAAAAAGCCTACTTATGTGTTATTTTGGGTCTAGCTACTGTATACCAAATTTCATCGTAATCGGTTCAGTAGTATTTGCGTGAAAGCGTAACAAACATCCATACATACATACTCACAAACTTTCGCATTTATAATATTATTACAAGGATTAGTGTGAAAATCTTATTCCGCGTGCAAAATATCTTCGGTTTTAACGTATTGAATACAAATACCACCTGGAATAATAAGTCCAGTGTGTGTTTTGCTTGAAAGAATAACAAATGAACACTCATGCTTGGTCACAAAATATAAATCGTAGGATGACACAAAGCAGACAATATATTATTAAATTCTTATTCTTGTGTTTTGTTTGACCTAATACAGCATTATACTTTAATATCGTCTTTCGTGTTTACTATAGAAGTGATAATTAACTAACATATTAACATCAAAACATGATCGTCGGTATTGCAACAATGCAGTTACTCTTATAAACTGAAAACCTGGATTTTAAATTGGTCACATTCGTAAAAAAATCGGACCACATAGCTTATTAATTTTCCCCAAAAGGAAAGGTGAAAGAAAGTGGGTTAAGTTATGTATTAACGTTAATATACCTAAGTATATTGTTGATTCAATTTGATTGAAAAAAATGGCCGTGTTTTTCTTGCTAGCTATTCTTATAGTTCTCTACCCTACCCCATTTCCGAGCTAATGGTAGATCAGTAATTGTAATTTTATCTTAAATGTCAACATTCGACCTTAATGAATAAATGATTAGATTCACATAAGATTTTTTAGAAAAGTCCATTTTTACATAAAATCATTTTCTTTTTGTCAAACCTATTAATGTCCTAACGATAACTTGAAAGCTGAAGCAATGCGTGCACGCAAATCGATACTTATCTGATGCATATTAAAAAAATATTGTACTAGCCAGTAACTTTCTAGGTTTTGATGTACGAAAATTATTTACGAGAACATTTATATTTTACTTTAAGGGCATTCTTTTTAGGATAAAATGATGTCTACCGGAAAATGTAGAGCGCGGTAATAGCGAACTTTTCTAAACAAAATTGTTAATGATATACAAACGTAATTCAATTGTATAATGCTTTGATATAATCTAAGTTTTTCGGCAGTCAGTAATATCAGGCAGGCCCTGGATTGTTAGTAACGATTACTTTTAGCATAACAATATTTTATAAAAAAAAAACTGAAATCTATAATCTCGTATATTGTTTTTATCTGAAGAACGAAACTTCAAAAAAAATGTGATCAATATACGTCATGATGCTAGTTCATAATAATAACTGACATTTAGCAATCTAGCAAACATGCTATGTATTCAATTCTATATAACAAAAACTTGGCTTCCAAGAATCTATTACCTTTATAATTTACAGACAGAAAAACCGATAAACCAGTTTAAGAGTTGCTAAATAGCCTATTATTTAAAACTGACATATATATACACACTTAAATACCGTGTAAACCTAGACATTTTCTATGCAACCAAACATTCATATCTTATCTTATACAACTATAGCTGCAATTATATAAATAAGTGTATGCACACAACACAAACACAAATAAGAAAAGCAAAACGTAGTTTACCGTCAAAGATGATAAACTCGCACACTGTCAATATCTCTGCCACAGATTAAAAAATATCTAATGGATCACGAATTCACTGTTACATAACCTAGTCACTTAAAAAAACTTGGACAAGCGTGGCTTATGGTAGCCAAACGTCAACTGGGATGCGAGTATTTCGCATGTAAACACCAGACTTTCGGTTCACACCTCGATGCACATCAAGTAACTTATCTTTCACCATTGTGGCGCGTGCTGCCGCCCGTAACTGCACATCTATCGTAGACGCGATAGTTCTACGATTGTTCTACGTTTGTACCTCATAGAGACCATTTTAGAGAGTCCTTTAATATGAAAACAAACAAAGAACAGGTCTTCGCACGTCTGCATTTCTTATACACAATGGTTCAAGAGAAAAGCCAAAAGCTAATCCTAGCTTTATCGTAGAGATCCCATTACGTTCATTTTCTTCGGGAAATTCGCCTTCTAAGATCATTGGATAAATGCCTGAGTATCAGGATGACTTGAATAACATGTCTTTACGAAACGCCATGCTGTATATAAGATACCACAATCTCTAAGCTCTCTATCGTAGAGCAGCAAAGCACAGTTCTTGCCTAAACATCGCTTCTGTTCAAATATTCTCATCTATGATCGTAGGTTGCAAAATGAAGAATGCTTAGTCGACTTATCTCGATTAAATCGTGCGATGTGGTAACAAGGAAGGGTGGTCGCTTGGACAATAAAATTGCCAAGTGTCGCCTTAATTGCTCTACCTATTGAAATCGTCTATTACAAAGTCGTACAGTTTTGTTTAATGAGTAGTTCCGTTTCACAATGTTTTTTCTATATTTTCATAGCCGACGAACCCAGTCATGAATATATTAGGGCAACTACTTAACTCAATATTATTTTTAAAAAGTTATTGTCTCTTCCAAAATGCATACATAACACGTGATAAATTAATATTAATAAAAAAAATGTCGTCATCAGAGTTCACACAACTATACTTTAAAGTTTAAATCAAACTTATGTTTACTCGCGAAAACAAAGTTGTTTGCCAAATCTTCCAAGAATGAGTTTGCGAAAAACCGGCTCACATCCTGGTGGCCTTGCCTCTGTCGCACAAAAAACATATTTGAAGCAAAACAGCGGTATAATATATCTAATAACTACAATCTACATACATCTAAACCAAACTATTACACGGACCGTGGCTGTGTAGCAAGATGCTTGTGCCACAAAAAAATGGCGCCAAACTTTGTACTTTTAGTATTTTTTTATTTACGTTTATTAATAGACTTAAATTTTAAATACACAAAGACTAGTTTAAAATGATAGAGCTTAGTATTTAAATAAATATCATTGCACATCTCACACGCGGTCATTAGATTCCAAACTAATCAGAACTTGTACTAAGATAACCAGATTACTGAGAAACAACGATTTACCCCCGGTTTCTGAGTACATTTAGCTGTAGTTTATCTATTCAATAGCGTTTTTTTTGTATGAGTTTTGACGCTATTGAATAGAAAAACTTCCGTTAAATATACCGCAGAAACCGGGGGTTAGTCTATACTTATATAGATATGTACATTAACGACCAGACTTATATAGATACATTAACGACGATACTCATACACATGACACAAATATTTGCCCCAGGTGAGATTCGAACCCACCAGACGCGGCGCTACGGTTATTGCATCGCGTTGACAACGTTAACCACTGCGCCAAACGTGCAGTGCAGTTAACTTGACCAATAATATTTATACGAATACCTCATCTTCTAAAATATTCTTATATGTTAATTGTTACTAGTTACCTAATAAATTAGAGCCTCGATAGTGGCACGATCGCTCTCGATCACGATTATTTGTCACCGGTTTCCATAGATCAACAAACAAAATAAAAAAAAGTTTAACACGTGATTATGGAAAACACGTGTCCTTGCTGAACTCAACATTTACATTCTCCGTTGATGGGTGACTCCCAAAAAATAAAACTACTAAAATATTTTTTTAAATATACCCAGTGGCCAGTACAGAAAACGACCAAGCTTTTTTTTTCTATCAACCAATTTCTGAAATTATTAATGAAGTTTTTTTTTATTTAAGATCGGCTGGTCGGTAAAATATTTTTGGCAGTACGTATTCCTATTACTGTAGGAAAACAGCAATTTAATTTATAGATAAATAGAGCTAAGTTTCATACAAGTAAGTTCAAAGAGTATTGAAGTCCTTCTCCAGAAATGTTGGCTCTACCTTTTCTGAACGTGGTAAATTAATTCATATGCCTTTGTCAATCATCGTCAAAATGAAAATGATTCACAAATATTTGTATCAATCGTAATGAGATGAGATACTTTTTAGTTTAAGCAGTCCGCAAATACCTATCTGTAAGTAATTGAAACATTTCAAGTCAAATGACAGATACGGAGGGGTGTGAGATTTGGCGAAAGTTGGTACCTGTAGATCGGGGTTACTTTAAAATAGAAAGATATGTGGGCATGTTTGGGTCGATTATACTATTCAAAATGATACAATTTTATTCACAACTAGCTGACCCGTGCGGCTCCGCTCGCGTGAATTTCGTACTGTTGCTTATTCGTTTGAGCACGCGAATTGAGAAGCACTCGATACACCTACACATAAAAATGTTAACAACTCTTTTGTCATCTAATGGTTATTTACGAAAGGGACCCGAAGGGCACACAATGTGACACAGGCTCAGGCAGGCCTGATTTCCTGTGGTTACCTTCTTTTCCGCTCTCGTCTGTATCCGTAGCAGTTTACAGTGTAAAATATAATACCTTATTATAGACTGACCATTGCTTACCCGTCTAGATTCAGAATATTATTATAGGTCCTATCTGCGCCGGAGCTCTTCAGACGCGTAATAATGTATACTTACGATGATACGTCCGAAACCGCGTAACCCGTAATTATTTTTTATACTTATATCATCCGTTGTTTATTTTTTAAAACTTACCACATAGTCTGTTTCATAGCTATCCAATTTATTTCCTTAATGCAACCAATTAATTTGGTTATGTGTTACGAACTACAACGCCATCTGTTAGTAGCGGCGAACAACGACCACAAACGAAATTATTCGGTTTGCCACCTAGGATATCCCGACCGCACCGGACCCTCGTAAACCAACATTTTTGTGTAATAAATCATACAACATTTATGTTTGAAAATCTTATAAATGTATAGCCTGTTTCAAAGGTATTTTTTTTACAATAAAGCAATCAAAATAAATTAATTAGGAAAAACATGCTTTGTTGCGGACTATACGCCATCTATTGGTTGGTGCGAACAACAGGTATCGATACGGCAGGCGCCGCGAACTATATTGCGAATGTTGTGAAATGGATTCGCAACGCCATCTATGGTATCTTTAGGGAAACGCAGGTTCGAAAGATTTCTACGTATTTTTTTCAATTTTCTAAAAATCTATGAAAAATTATGCGATAAAAAGTATCCTAGGAACTGCTCCACTACTTATTCTATGCATATAGCAAATTTCAGTGCGTTCTATCCGGTAGTTTTTACGTGATAGCGACACATACAGACGGAGGACAGACAGACAGACAGACAGACAGACAGACAGACAGAAAAGAAAATTATAAATTGCAGATTCGGTATCAGTATCCGTTACTAAACATCCCCCATTGGTTTTTTTTTTAATATATTCAATGTACAGAATTGACCTCTCTACAGATTTATTATAAGTATAGATGATGTTTACTACCAGGTACCGGACAATTGAACTCGTCGCTAGCTTTTAGTGCGAGCTATTTCTTTAATTCTATTATCAAATTAACCCCAAATTTTCCTAAAGTCACGCCGATCTACCGTACGTAAAAACATGAGTCGGTTATGTTATATTAATAACAATATTCATTTAAATTATCATATTATTAATTTAAAATACAACTAGTTTTTGTGAAACTTTTTATGCAAACAGTCAGATTTCGACCAACCTCAGGGGAACTAACAGCAAATATCTTCTGGTCTCTGTTGCTTGCCAATCTATCATGTCTATATATAGAAAAACCGGAATTTTATTAATATACCTGCACGACTATATGATACAAAAAGTTAGCTCCAAAAGTATTCTTAGACTGCAGCAACGGTAGCTCTTATGATAAAGATTTTGGAGACCTGAAAGGCGGCCTTGAAACCCATGTTGTGCAATACCAACTGTGGCGTGAGCTAGGGGTTCCAAAAGGCTTTGATTAAAATAACTTAATTGAAAATCTCCGTCTAGGCAGGTAATAATCTGAACAAAAACTTCTCTATGCAGGTAACTAGTATACAAAATTGAACTTATAGTGCTATGAAATATAAGTACTACCGTCCGTTATTATTAACTAGTTGCCAATGGAACTGACCATAGAAACCTACTGAAAAAAGCCAGTAAAATTGCGTCGTGAACGATTCGTTACGGGCTTCTTAATAGCCAAATAAATGCGTGCTAAAAGTTTATAAACTTCGGCCAACCTATAAAATGTTAGGCTACGTATACGGAAGGGGTATTGTTGCTTGAGTTGCTTATGTTGCTATTGACATTAAGTTTTACGGTTTTTTCCAACTAACGAACACGTGACACATAAATATACACGACGTGTTCAGAGTGCTAATGTTTTTCCATTCTTATTCTGGCGATTGCTAATTCCGAGGCGAAAAAATTCAATGTCAAGTTTGGCCGAAAACTAACTTTTGAGACGACACACCCACCGTTTGCACACCCTTGGAAATTGGAACTTGACATAATAAGAATAAGGTTGATTTTCGTTTGAGTGGTATCGTGTTACGTCTGAAAGTGTACATATTTACAAGTAATATTGGTGTACAACCTGTTTCTACCTCACGCGACAGACCCCCGTCCGTACTGAATTACCAGTTAACGTTAGTCTTACACAGTGTTTTATCGTGTCGTCATCTCACACACCTCCGTAACAATGTTCCTCCGGAATTTATGTCGGACTAGTGTTAAATTAAATATAAGAAATTATTCACAAAATAATTTATTGAAAACTCCGCCAAAGATTTTAATTACCGGTGAGTTATTTTTATTATAATTTCCTTGACTTAAAACCACAATAACCAGGTGAAACTTTTCGATAATAAATAATAATAACTACTTTTTGATAATAAATAGTCAATAGAAAACAATAAAGCCTTATGGTTGATTAATATCTGCACGTGGACATAACAGCATATAAAATCAATTTTCCGCCGCACCAATCTAAAGAAAATGTTGTTCCCATTTCATTGTATTTAGTTCAATGACGTTCGTTGGCACGAGTGAAAGGATATTTCTTGGTTAAAAACGGATATTAGGAGTTAATATTACATGCATTATTTCTACGATATCAGGCTTATGATCGAATTCCAACTACAGTGCATTAGCCGGTAAGAATGACCGATTGTTAGTGAAGCGCATTCTTTCCACTCCGGTAGTAAGTCAGAAGCGACCGGTAAAACTGGTAGATATGTAATTGGTGGGATAAATAACAGTACCAGTCTTGTATCCAGTCCCAACGATAGATGGCTAGGGAACCTCATGTGATTTAATACTTTTGAATGCTACTCAAAATTCTGTCTATTTGGCGAACATGCGTTTCTATAAATGATATTTTTGTCGTGCTGCCTGAATGCTTATTATGCTTACAACAAAATTATGTTTGAAGGAAATGGATTCTAACAAATATCTTTCAAAAACTGTAAAAAATTGAGTACTAAAGTAAAAGAAAATTTCGTACCTAATAAATGAATTTGTATCATTCATAATGCATTTTTTTAATAATTTAAATAATATTCAAGCGTTAGCAAATTTACATAATCAATGTTTTTATTAAGGCTTATAGGCACGTGAGAGGTCAATACCACTAAATTTGGAAAACTCGTTACGCACGATTGCAAACCAAAAGACATAAACGCACCTTAGTATTTTTTATTTATCGTTAGCAACAGGTTTTATCTTAATATTCGCATTTCGCACTCATTTAGTATCGAAGTTGAGACGAAAACAAAATAAATATTGTAACAGGTGGTTTGGTGGTGGATGTTTTCATTAATAATCTCAATAATTTAAGTTATTTCTCAAAACTGAGTGCAAAATAAATATCTTTTGTCAGCAGAGTAGAATATATTATTTTATTATTCTCTTTACTTAATCAAATTCTTAATTATTATATTTCTAAAGACATTTAAACAAAAACAACATTAAAAAAATAATATTATTTCTGCTCTAATATAGGTATTTATTACATAACATTGTGCAAATATTGAAGTGACGAGACCCAATATCACACAACATTTAATATTGGGAAAACTGAACTAGATGTAGAGCCTGCAAAATACGATTCCGTTTTTTTTCCGAATCTCAGGAACTACTGGTCCGATTTGAAAAAATCTTTCAGTGTTCGATAGCCCATTTATCGAGGAAGGCTATTAGACTATATATATATATCATCACGCTACAACCAATAGGAGCAGTGTACCAGTAAACAATCTTACAAATGTGACGTTCTGTCTTATGTGACGCAAGCGAAGTTGCGCGAGTCAACTAGTGTGTAAATATACATACATTGTTTATGGGCTCTTTCTAGGATTCTAGGAAAAAGTCCTTAAGATTTTCTGTCAGTTCTCAACCATATAAACACTCGTGTCGATTATTTTGTTTACGTAAATATAATGATGCGCATATCTCCTCGCATAGTCGTAATAACACAATAACATGTTTACTATCGCAAACCCGAACTATCTACGTTGTGATGGAGGCTCTATGAATACTAACACGTAGTGTTTTCTGCGAATCCATTTAAAGATGACGTACTTGTAAAATAACAATGCGAAAAGGCCTCAGATGTTTCTGAATATTTTAAGCGATTCTACCAGATATCTGATCATCATATAGAATTATTCAGGTGATTTTGATCGGACTAAATTCCGGCGACTTTTCGTTTGCTTAAACAGTGGAACGAATCCCTCGATAACTATAGACTTCAAGAGTTTTACAATTAGGTATTCAACTTGTTTATTTATTAACCTGGTCTTCCCACATTTTTCAAAGAATTTGCTTAATCACGTATATTAAACCGCGCTGTTACTTGTACACTTAGAGGAAAACGACACATAGGTATGTTTCAATCAGAGGGCCAATGTATTTTAGAATTCTTGCAATAATTTGTAACATTTGATGTAACTTAAAGATTGAATGTTTTTTTATGAAAATTATTGTTATTTCTAGGTGGCCTCGGTCAACTGGGCGTCGAATGCGCAAGGTATCTTCGAGCAAAATACGGCCGAGAAAATGTCATCCTCTCCGATATTATCAAGCCTTCCCAAGAAATAGTCAACGACGGTCCTTACATCTTCGTAGACATCTTAGACTTCAAAGGGCTGCAGAAAACTGTGGTCGATCACAGAGTGGATTGGCTCATTCACTTCTCGGCTTTGCTTAGCGCAATAGGCGAGCAAAATGTTCCTTTAGCCGTAAGAGTAAACATAGAAGGAGTGCATAATGTTATAGAACTTGCCAAACAGTATAATCTAAGGATCTTCGTGCCAAGCACAATAGGGGCGTTCGGGCCCGACTCTCCTAGAAACCCTACCCCTAACATAACAATACAAAGACCAAGGACAATTTATGGTGTTTCTAAAGTGCATGCGGAGTTGTTAGGAGAATATTATTATCATAAGTTCGGTTTAGACTTCCGTTGTTTGAGGTTCCCTGGAGTCATATCCAGCGACCCACCAGGCGGAGGAACCACAGGTAAGTTAGACATTTATTTTATTAGCACACATTACAATATTAACCTCGTAATAAAATAAAATAGTAAGAGCACTTTATCCATTATAATGATAGCGTAAACAAAGTTATCGTGATGATTCTATTACCCAGGAAGAAGGAACATCCAACAGTTATGCCAATTGTTTTCTTTGTTTGAACATTCATAGAGAACCGTCATTAAGTAGGTATGCAACAATTATTTATTAACGAAATGGGGAAACCGCCGTATGAGCATTTCCGTATAATATAAAGATTCTATCTTCCATGACGATTGTATTTTCATATTGTCGTATAAGTTTTTGTTATAAGGAACGCTTATATTAAAGTAGACATACTCAAATATGCCAAAGATGCTATATCATACTGAGACAGAAAATTATGCAAGCGGTATTCTTACTTCATCATCTTTATATGATAATAAAGCAGAACGTTTTTTTTGCTATTAACGCCTTGGGTAAGGCTTTAGACCATCTTCAAACAACGTGACTGGATGTGGACCTGCCCTTACTACTTTTTAATAAATTATACTAAATGATAACCATTTATTAATCAAACACATACATGAACATCCGTGTTAATAAAGAGACAAAAGCCCTTTATATAGGCAAATAAAACCGGATTTAAATGTATTACCGGTTTTGGTACTTCAGTATTTCATAATTTAAAGATGAAGGGTTCATTGATATTTGACCTTGTAACAAGGCTTTTGATTTGCTAATCTTGATATTACATAATGTTATGCAATCCAAAAATTAACAACCTTTTTTTACGTTGCTAGGTCGCACAATATAAATATTTGTACGTATTTTTGCAAAAACCTGCTATAAAGCGACCTCTATGAGATACTTATTTAAAAGGTAGTTTTGTTTAAAAATGTTCAATTTGTCACATATGAGCAGGGCTACGTTGACAACTACATTATTATGAAAGCCACTATGCAGTGCATTGAAATTAGCGATTAACACTTTACGTTAAAGTCGCAATGTATTGCACAGTGGCTATCAATTTGACGTACACTAGTTGTCGACCCGCAGATAGAGTTGCTTTAGCCTAAAGGGCTTCCTGTACTAAAATTTCTTTTTCTCCATTACAGACTACGCTATTGCAGTCTTCCATGACGTACTCCGCAAGGGTCAATACCAATGTTACCTGAAGCCAGACACGCGGCTCCCAATGATGCACGTGAAAGACGCGCTGAGAGCTCTCTCTGAGTACCTTGAAGTTCCCAACGACAACTTAACACGAAGAGTGTACAACGTCACTTCCATGAGCTTCACGCCAGAAGAACTGGCTGATAAAATGGCTACTCATATACCTGACTTCAAGATTACGTACAGGCCTGATAGCAGGCAAGATATAGGTAAGTGTCTTCTTCTTTTAGGAATTTTTATAGCCATATAATGGAAAAAAAAAAGAATTCAATGGAGCGATTTCCATGTGAGCAAGCTACCAATGGAAAATTGATCAGCACTCCTTGCGTAATTTGATGGAACTAATTTTAAATGTGGATGACGAAAATCTATTGATTGCTATTTATTTTAGGCTTCATACTTAAGTAGGCTACAAATCTTCTAAAATAAGTTAAAATCTTCTTAAATAAGTAGGCGAATTCTTAATTTTAGTTCGTACTTATCTATTCTATTCTGGATCTTACCGTTCCAATCCCCATCTTTTGTGGGTAAACACCTTTTGAATGAAGGAATAGCTATACTGTAGCTAGCGATTAGTTTAACTACACATGATATTTTATGTAGGTCAAAGGCGTTAGGTGCGTTGCCTTGCAAGGAAAAGTAGGCTTATCATAAATTATATCACAGTTATATAATAACATCTGGCCAGTTAGCAACAATCGATAAACGACTCAATGCAATTTATTGCAGCTGTTATCGGCCGAGTACCAAATTCTCACTTATTTTTAAGTGGTGTTCTAGTGTTTCTGTGGCTATGACACTGAAAATGAAGGCAATCGAGAAACACTGACATTTCGCTGTATTGTTCGACTCTAATGTATCTACATGTCGGCCTTGAAAAGCGTTATACTTAAATCTAAATAATCTTTTTGTGCTTATTTTGCTACATTATGATCCCTACTCCTAAATATACGGCAGGGCTTTTAGGTCTGAATGTATACGATCGAATGACACCTGCATACATACCTATTCGTTGAGTGTTATCATTCATTGTATCTGCAATTAATGCGATGCACTTGATAATAGTCTAGACCGAAAGACCGTGACCTGCTTTGAAATACAATAATGATGGTCACATTATGACATAGGTACTATGGTATTTTATTCATTTTGTTCTAAATAATACCATATATGATGATGATATTACGATAATATCATTGATGGACCTATTTGTTGTATTCACTAGATATCTATACTATCCTGCACCTACTATAGTCCGACAAGTTAGCAGAGAGGTATGCAACGTTCGCGGGTGGAGGATTTTTACGAAATACTGAATTTAAATATCGGTGACCCGCAGTCTTATGCAACTGTTGTTGCTTACGGTGACCTATTTGATACAGCTACATCTTTTTAGAAGTATACTATTGTTATTAATTTGCATCGACATAAACCGGTCGTGCTAACGGTCTCTACTAAGTAGTAGACTATAACCAATAAGTATGTATGTAGGTACGTAATCATTTTACAAAATTTTGGCTTTTCCACAATTGGATCGTTTAAAGTCCAATATCAGTGTTATAAAATGAAAAAGCATATTTACGTAAATAATTGTTAGGCCACGTTGTCAATAGGTGTTAATTGTAAGTACTAATCATCTTGTAATCAGTCAAGCTGTAATAAGTGAAGTAGAGTGCTTTAAAGAGGACCTCAAGGACGGTCTACTTTGGCTTATTACTTAACATTTAATTAACACCTAAAAATCCGTTTAGAACATTGTTTATAATCACTTCTCACACGTAGTGTTAACTTCACTAAGTGTTACATACATAGGTACATAGATATTAGATATCACGCCCGTCGTGCCCGAAAGTGTAAGCAGAGATGTATGAAATTGGTGCATTTCGTCGTTAAAAATGTTAGTCCCATGTAATAGCGGGCGAGCCTACTGCCATTTACCGTGCACGTAACCAAACTCCGGGCTACTATTCATATAATTATGATATTCTAGTATAAATTACAAAATCAAACCTAAGACCTCATGCTAAGCAGTCGGATACTCAACCGACCGCACCACAGAAGCAGTGTGCCAAAGAGACAGTAAACTTAATGTAAATTAACCTATAAAATTATTTTTATCTTTTCAGCCGATTCCTGGCCTCAAGTTTTCGACGACAGCGAAGCGAGACGCGACTGGAACTGGAAACCAGAGGTGAACCTCGACGACCTCGTGAGCCTCATGATCAAAGAAGTTAAAGAGAAAATAGCCGCCAATGGACTATCGTAATGACAAATACTTACTTTGTAAAGATACACATAACATTATAATGCAACGGGGCTTAATCGCGGTCGAAAAATAAAGGTTAGTTTACCTGTCGTTTCGATCGAATTGCATCGACCGTATCGGATCGTAAAAACGAAATATCGCCAAATATTAAGGGGATTGTTGTTTATAACCTTTTTCTATTCTATTTTGACATGGAGTGACACGGAGCAGTATCAGATAAGCATGCCTTCTTCATTCTTGTGCCATAGTGAACCGACATTTTGTATCGAATAAAATTGTATAAGAAATCAAACGAAATTTCAACGAATATTATTTTTCGTTGGTAGTAAGGCCTCAGACCTGTTGCATTATAATATTATTTGTAAAGTTAGTATACGAGAGTTTTATCATATTATGTCCAAACATGACTTTACAGACTGTAAGTCTTATGACATGTGTAATCTCGAATATTCTGTTACGTTGCTAGGCAACCAATCAGCCGGGTTTGTGTTATTTTTTATGTAATTTATTAAGTTTAATAAACGCTCAATATACTTTTTTGTTTCTTATTGCATAATTGCAGATACATGAATTTTCTTTACAGGAAGCGTTAATGGTGTTTTCTATTTTCAGGTTGTTGTGGTTAAAAAATAATAAAAAAATACATCTCGATCAATTCCTTTATTCAAGCATAAAACAAAATAAAAATTACCTTTGCTCAAAGGAATAATAAAAAACAGTGTGTTAAGCATAGAGGATTGCTACCTAAATACACAAAATAAGAAAACAAATTATCACCCCTACCAGAAGCTTACGAAACATTATCAAGTTAACGTGATGTAGGGTCAATAATAATAAAAAATACTACGAACAGTGAAACATACTCGTGGTAGGGGTCGTATAGAATGTCAAAGGATGAAACTTATAAGATAAAATGACTTCCAATTCACACTATACTCAACTCAGTCTTCGTTATGTTACTCGTCGGCAACACGGTCACTTACATTATTTATATGACATATTCACTAGATATGGACGCAACATTACTATAGGCAGAACGTCATTTTGTCTTAGGCTTGCTACACACAAATTGGGTTCGGGAGTATCTATCGAATAACAAAACCGAATCGGCAATGTCGAGCGTCATTTATCCCGGTTTTGCCACTCGCCTAGGCCGATTAATGCCGAACCGAATATCTGTATAAAGCCTTATTCATTTTCTTCTAATGTTGCCGCGAATAGTTAAAACTCTAATGCGCTCTATTATTAACAATTTAAATTCTAATATAAGTGGTGTTTTGTGATTTACAGGACATTAATATTTCTATTAAATACTCGTTTTACAATTTTGCGTAATATAGCCAAAATGCACACTATACAATGCAAGAGTTGTACTGCTAAATAAAAAAAATATATAAAAAAAATCAAATTTCTAGCCGAATCTAACGAACTTAATTTTATTGCACCTTCTATTATATTATTATAACAATATCACATATGCATTTAAAGTCATTGTGAATGTTTTGTAATGGCACTTGCGTAGCTACAACAGATAAGTAGTTATATGGTCAAAAATGTACCAACAACAACTATTTTTATTTCAAGATTATTACTTTGTGACAAACACACATACAATGTGCAGGGAACAGTGCTTTTATTATTAAATTAGGCCGCAAACAACAAGTAAATGACAGATGATCTGACAGGCAAATTGTGTGAATCTGGCGGGAAACCAGATTCCACAGATAAAAAACATTCACAACAACAAAATCGTTCACAGTTTAAAAAAACAAATTGGTAACATTTATACATAAATCGCCGAAAGAATGTTGAAATTCACTCAATGAATGTCGTAATAACTAACATACTAAAATTTAGTTTAATTCAAAATCTATAGTTATTACACCTCACCAAATAATAATAACCTTAACGATATCCCGTTACCATAGTACCTACTGAAATGTGCATTTCGGGAACCTTAGGCTCTTTACTGCCATTTGAATATATACTCTATCTCCATAGAGTTAAAGTACATATTTTAAAAGGTTTCCTTAACGCAAATTTTGCTCAGTACCATTCGTTTCACACCACTCTATAAAGTATAAAGCATCGTTCACTCCGAACAGACCAATCCCAGCGACGATCCACTAAGAAAGATAGAAATATGAATACGTCGATCTGATTGGTTGAAATAGAATGTCCTGTTCTACGAACGTCGCATGAACACATGGCAACTTGATTATAAAAAAAAGTAAAAAAGAAATGCATAGGTGGTTTGAAAGCGACTGCATAGATTGTTAATTTAAGTACATAAGTTACAGTAAAATGCAATTAGTTACAACAATGGAATAAATATTTTGTAAATAACACATCAACATCACAAATGGGAATCAAACAGACAATGGTATAAATATAATTATAATATAAATATTCTATTTATTTATATAAAGCGACTTCGAATTTGTATCGCGTTCGTGTATTATTTTAGGGAATTAACACATTGAGCGAAAGCTTTAAAATCTAGCTAGACAATTAATTTATTTGGTTGACATCCAAATTATTATTCTCCATTTGTCTAAATCTTCTATAGAAATAAAAAATGATGTCTTTGGTCAATGTGAAAATTCCCTATGATCCAAGTTCATTCAATTCGGATCGTTCATTCGTTCAATGCAATCCTACGCCAAACGTAAACGCGTCGGTATTTGAAGATTAAAATAGTAAAATTCATGTTTCTTTATTGTCGTCAATGATAGACTTATATCTATTAAATTGTTCAGGCTGTGTCCCTTATAAAATAGGAAGAGAAATCCAACGAAAATGGAATATAATTTTGCTGTCCAAAACTAAATGTAATGCTTGAGTCTCTATAACAATTTACGCAAAAGGTTCCTCGAATTAGAATTACATTAAAGGTTGCGTTTTTCAAAGGACGCCATTGTATTTTCTAATGTGTTGTTCAGCAAAAGCTTAAGTTGAAGTTTGTGGGGTCACCATCCCACTCTCTGAAAAACGCAAGCTGAGGTCTTGAAAATTTAACATTTCAATGAATCACCTTGACGCGAATCGACAGCGTTTAATTTTCTTTTCAACCAACTCACTGAATATAGACTATGTATTGCCGTACTCTAAAATGGCAGATAAAAGATTTAATTGTAAATAACTTGGACATTCAAAATCGTTGTTTAAAATGAACATCTCGTCGACTATACAATTTAAGAGACAATGAAACTTCCTCGTTTAAATTACTTTAAATGACTTGGTAGTATGTGACGTCATAATAACTGGCTGGACGTGGGCGGGCGCCGTCGTAGTACTAGAGGAACTAATTTTCATTGATAACACGGATTCTGTTGTACACACGATACTAATTTTAAACTCACTGTAAAACACGACTTCAATCTGTGTATTTTCAAAATAAAGTATCTGTATCGGAGCCCACCGTCAGCTGCATGAGCCTGCGCGTCACTGATGTTCTAAATTCTGAATTTTGAATACCTCTTTCAGCCACGAATCTTGCATTCAAGGCTCTCTACTAAGTTGTTGGACTATAGTAATAATGAATATGGTATTTAGTGAGGTTAGAATCAATTTCGTAGTGAAATTCGGCAACAACACGGCAAGAAAAGTTAAGGGCAATTTTGTCAACAATTTATTTTCATGTCATCAACTTGAATGATATTCTCTAAACAGCAATAAAGCTTCTAAACGTGTATATTATTCAACACAACATAAATTTTATCTAAAAATGATGGATGCTTCGAGAATTTAGTAGTAATTTATCAGTGCTTCGAGTGAAGTCTACTTTAACATCTAATTCGTTTCAAGCATCGTATGACAACGTTTTACAAGGAACTTATTTACTCTACCACAAGAAACAGTCACGGCGACAAATTGTTCCCAATCTCCCGCCATTTTTGCCTCCCTTAGAGTCTCTATTTATTTTCGAGACTTATGAGCGACAAACGCATGCGTGCACTTATTTAAATGCAAGAAAATGCATGATCGGTCTGTACGTAGTACTACCGTATTTTCTTTTTGGGAGACTTGAGTGACTGAATCTTCTGGTCAAGTGATATAGCAGTGTAGTACCAGTAAGTTAACTCAGTACTAATAAAGCTACGCCCAAGTCGGCGTTATTGCAATGCCACTTCAGTTCAAAGTTACATTACTGTACCATTTATTTACAGTGTCAAACCGCACATTATGACAAATCCGAAAATATTTACAATGCCGTCGCGGTACGCTTATGGACATAGTCCTACTATAACATTCATTTATAAATAAATCACTGCATCATATATCTACTATTAGATTCATCGTTCCTTCACAAATCTAGCAAAAATATTTGATTCTCTTCGTACCTACGTAATTGACTTGCTTACTCTGCCTTTAAGTGCTGTTGTTCCCTGGTCATGTTGAGCTCTTTCAAACGTTGCCGCAACTGTGCCTTCTTTAAGTTTGTCATTATTTGCGTGGATTGGTACAGCCATGACCCCTGGAATTAGTAAAAAAAAAAGTATTATAATTGTTGCACAACACACCTAATAATCCATCCTAGAAGGTATGTATGAAACACCCCAAACTTGTGGATTATCTTATAGTACATTTCACATTAGGTTGAGAAATTCCTAATATAATATTTCGGGAATCAGTACTGTTAACCACTAAATCGTTCATCTTACGAACTGTCGTCAAATAAATCATAGTATTCGAGTTATGAATGGTCAAATAAATCATTCATCCCACGCGTCTAACGGCACATATTCTACTAAACAAACACTTATTTATTCATACATTAATACCACATCCGAAAGGAAGTTAAAAGATAGCCGTCACTGGCCTACATCATTAATTATTATTATAGTTTTTGAACTATCACGGTTTGTATCTATAATACTAAATTGCTAAACGGGTCTGAGTTGAGACTGCCCGTGACCTTAGTCGATGTAATTCGGTTGAAACGTCGGGCTACAAATAAGGTATCATGAGAGACAAACGGGCTAAGACGTTCGGCTAAACCGAATATGTGTAGATGAACCCGGCACAAGCCGAACAAGTGAATCGAGTCGGTTTAGTTGTTCGATAAAATATTGTCGAACCGAACGTGCCGAGCCGAATAATGTGTGTAGCAAGCCGTACCTTAAAATTATAATCGCGTTTGTGACCCGTTAAGCAATTCATTAATTTACGCTTGTACAATAATAAATGACATTTAAATCTAAATCATACGATATTAAGATAGGTAAATCAATATTTGCGTAACGTCGTGATGATTTGGTCTATTTTATTGCTCTTTGATGAAAACAAGTCTTTATCAATCTATTTTGTTGTTATTTGCGACAAAACAATACATCATATCGAAAAAAAGACTATGTAATCAGATTGTTAATAGATAAATTAAAGGTTTGAATACCATAAATTAAGTAATGGCGGAGAATTTTCACGCAAAACTTTATTAAGTAGTTAAGGTTTGGATTTCTTATTATGCTGTGTTCCGCATTGCGGCTTTCTCATGATAGCTAAACAACAAGATAAGAATATTAACTAAACTACTGTTGTGCAAACTATCGTTTTACCAAATAGCACACTAGCAAATCCAGAGGAGGAGCTAAAGGGCTTATAGTCCGCAGAATTATCACTCTCATTTCCCGGTTCAAGTCTTAACTGTTTCAAATTTCAAAGTCACTAGTCGCAAAAGTAATATAAAATTAAACAAATACCGAGTCAACTTACCACCATTATCATACAGTTAAGTAATATAGGAATTGAGAAGACGACTGATATGAACAACCCTTTGCTATCAAAGTACTGCTGTCTTGAGAACAACGCCCAGTTCCGCGCAGCCACCTCGTTGATATTCTCCGAGAAGTACACTAGTAATACTGGAAAAAGAAAACAATATAATTAGTAGTAGAAATAACAGCTTATTTTTTCTGTTACAACTGAACAAGTAGCGAGAAGTGGTAGGGTAAAGCACCCAGTAGTCAGCCCCCAACCAGTAGTCAGCCTTTACAGGCTTTATATCCATGTAATTAGTGTAGAAAATAGTAAAGACCAATAAAATAATCATTACTCGAATCTGTATAATCTTATTGACTAATATGCACAATTACGATTCGATAGCATGGCAGGTTGACGTGTTACACTCATTCTTATGAACTGCCATCAAAGACATGGCGAAAAACGTCGCCATTACTATTTTTTTGTTAAGGATTCGTGTTTTAGTTTTTGGCATGTTTTTAAATAAATTTGATGCAATATGGAACGAATTGATATTTTATGCTAGTATTTAATAGTTTATCTTCGATAAAATCATGCATTGCAGGCGTTTTATTTGTCTTTTGTATTATAAATTGACGTGGCCGACTATTGGGTGTGCAAAATATGAGGTTGATCCAGTACTCGGCCATGAGTGGCTGACTACTGGTTTTTTTGCAATTCTCATATATGTGGTCGAAATTAACAGGGCGAATACTTCTCAACATAACTATTGCGCTGAGCTAAACTCTTCTAAGACAAAAATAGTATTTTACCAGTAGTCGGCCGTATATAAAGTCAGTGAATTTCATGAGGCCGACCATTGGACCTACATATCCCATAGTCGGCCGTCAGTTTTGCTAAATGAAATTGGGTCTTAAATCCTTTCATTAAGGTTCAAATTTGTGGACGGCTATGTTGGCACAAAACTTAGTTACTTGTTTTCGAATAGTATCATATCAAAAAGACCAAAAGTTCTGTATAAAGAGGAATAATTGTCATGTGCTATGGTGGCGATCAAAAACGTTATGAAAATCATGGAAACGAGTCGAGTACTTGGCATTTCACACATTATTATGACACTACAAGTCCGAAATCGTTTAATAGTCGCACAAATGCCCCGTACCATTAAGCTAGACTAAGTGCACTCCCAAAAACAAATGGCTGCCCTAAGAAACTGGTCACAATATGCTGGAATCAGCTTCCAGTTTCACCGGATGTAGCTGAATACCAGTGTTTTACATGGAGCAACTGCCTATATGACCTCCACAATCCAGTTACCTGGGCTATACCACAACTACCATAAGACTGGTTATCAGATTTTCAAGCTTCTGACTAATGGCAACGATTGCCAGAGATCCTTGAATGCCCGCCGGGACCTACAATTTACCATGCCTTCCGAAACACGAAGGAATTTTGGGAAATGAGAAAAGAAAGGAATGATACCAGTTACTTCCATCATCTACCTTCTATTTCCTAGCCTACCATTGACTTATGTATCAACACATCAAGAAAGCTAAAATAGTTTTATAGAAGAGAGCATCTTTTGTAGATTGGGGAGAGTTGAGAAACAGAAGGAATAAAGGAACAGAAAATAAACTTTTATCGCTGTGAACCGTGTGAAGAAAGATTGACTAGAAAACATTTAGAAATCAATTACCTAAGTGCTAATCAAGACTTAAAATCTTGAAAACCCCCGATTTCACAATATATTTTTTTATTTCATACTTTTTATAGGTTGGTGGTTAGGTTAAGCCATTCTGACTTTCCCACCACCAACTTTCTCAGCATGCGAAGCCATTTGAGACCCCGTCCGAGTAAATTTGCAGACATTCGGTTAATCTCCCCACTTTAACCCACTACAACTTTTAAACGGCTCCACCGATTTTCATCAAACATGTCTAAAAACACTCGCACATATGTCACCTTTAATTAAAAAAAAACTAAATTGAAATCACTGCATCCTTTCGGGAGTTATGATGCCATAGACAGACAGACACACAGACAGACACGTCGAACGTTATAACACCCCTCTTTTTGCGTCGGGGGTTAAAAATTAATGGATGTATAAATTGTACTGCATGGTATTATTGCAAATGTGCTTTATTTCCTGGAGATTTCAATAAAAATATATTTAAAATAGAACATTTGTATTGAGTAAGTAAGAGGCTGACTACTGGGTAAGACATGGCTGACTACTGGCGAAATGGGGCTGACTACTGGTAAAAAGTGCCATATTTTGTTTAATGTGGATTTTTTCCATAATAAACTTATGAATATGATATTTTGTTATTTTTTTCTTAAAGTTTAATAAATTACCTTTCATACAATGACTAATGATTTTACATCTAGTTGTAAATGTTAAAAATATGGCTAAATCAAATTGACATTTTCATTAAAAGGCTGACTACTGGGTGCTTTACCCTATTTGGTCTGATTAAATATCAACCTATAACTGTAGGGTTCGCCCTGTTTTTGAACCTTCCGTGACAAAGATAGTTTAGGGCAGTCTTCAGTTAGGTATTGTGACGTTTATACTGCTCGATATATCTTAGGTACAAGATGAATTTGTCCGCGTCTATTTACTGCAAGTAAGTAAAATTGTGGGTTTTTTACATCGTAGAAGATCGTAACAGTGCTTATTTTATTTCGGAGATGGGAAAAGGGCATTGTGAATCTGAATCTTATACACGAGAGTTCAACGAATCTTATAAACGCGGCTGTTCTGTTCAATGCAGATAGGTATGTATTTCATAAGTACAGTATTACTGGCGAATACATAAATAGTCTTAAATTAGACAGCGCTTGTACTAATAAAGCCATACAAATGATCGGGAGCGTGTTAAAGAAACATTCGGTTCAAGGATAAACTTCCAAAAGGTAATTTGTTAGTAGATCTAGATATGAATCAGACGGACCACGAGAATAGGAAGCAATACTAATAATTTGTTACGATGTTTCCTTTAGGTGTCCTTGGAAACAAGAATACGGCTTCTAGCCTTCTACCTTTTTAACAATGTTTCTAGATAGTTCGTTGTTTTCGTAAATCTGAATAAATATACATGACTGCGAAGCGTCTATTTACCTACTCACAATAATATTGAGTAGAGTCAAATTTGAGTACACAGGTACAGTTCGACAGCTAGTATAGAGCACGCGCGTTTCAACTAGTACAAATTTAGACTATTTAATTCGATAACTGTTAATGGTAATTACTAGACATCTTCTAATATGGTATATGGTCCTGTTTTATAGTGCGATTTTCTACTACCACAGTCGACAACCGGCTAGCTATCGCTAAATTTTGGATGAGAAATTCATCAACGGTCCAAGCGAATTCCTTAGCAATTAATTTTTAAGTACACTTTAAATGTCAAACTCTCGATACTCAAAAGTACCGACAACAAAATACCGCGCTATAGTTAAACGGAAATATAATTTTTAATTAAAACAAGAAGTATTTTAATCCACAAGAAACACGAACAAGTGTCAATGTCGTTACATAATTAAAAACATTACAAGCAAGGTTAGTTGATTGCTCAATTAAAATGTCCGTCTCAATTGTTTTAATGCATTAACATTATTACTAATTAAACGCACTTCGACATGTAGGTAGCATTACGAATAAAATTACATTGATGGGTTGAAACTAGTTGAAAGTACTTATATGAAGCTATTTGCAGATCGCAATTCGCAGGTGAACCGGTTTACAAACATGTACTGCTATCGATCAAGGTATTTTTCCTTAAATGATATAATGTATTATCGTAGTTACTTTAAACAGAGATTGATATATACAAATAGCCATAATTTAGCAAATCATTTTCCCGTTAGTAACCCTGCTGATAAATTAATGTCATAACATTAGTATTATGTCATTTGCTACAGTTATTTTACATGAAGACTGACTCCGTTACTCATAAAAAAACGAAGCATGAATTACTATCTATTCTATTTTATCTGATATTGAATTTTGACTTATCTTTTATGTGTAAGCGATTATTTTTGAGCTGTTTGTGGTGCCCCCCTGAACGTGCCCTACACAATTGGTTAATTGGTTTTGAGGCTAATCCGGCATTGCCGAGTGGACATAACGCAAGTACAAGCTTTTAAATGAAAGTCCAGGCTAAATACGCTTTCGATGACAAATCCTGGTCTCAAGACACGTCTTATTAGGCTCTAAATACTGAAGACTAGTTGCTCATCGACAGTGGCTGTAATTTTCTTTGAGTAGTTTTGAATACCTACTTTGTATTTATTTAGTCAAAAATACTGATTTTCTTGACGACTGTCAACAGCACGGAATAACTCTAAAGTGTGTTTAATGAAGTGTAGCTAATTTACGCGTGACGTAAACAGAGCATCTGGCGATGACAAATACATAATAATACTTTATGTTTACTCATTTTAGTACTAAACATGAAAACAACGGAGTTTGTATATTAATAAGGTTATATACGAAACACTTTTTTCGTGCTACGGCCATTTTTTTTATTAATTTTCTGGAATTTGATGACAAATACCTACATCATAGTTATTTGTATCCTATCGTTATATTGAAAAAGGTAGAAGACTAATCAGTAACATTAGAAAATGAAATAAATAATAGACAAAAGTGCTGTAATCGATCACGTGACCATGACCGTTGAAGGTACGCGCTGAAGACCAATTGGGCGGTGAAATTTTATGAATATTTTAATAATTTCACAGTCGTTTACCGCCTTGCGATGTACGATATACGTATTCATCTCCAATAAATAGATGCCTTGTATCTTTGCTTCTAATGTAACTGTATCAATGCATTTTTCTGCATAAGTCTTTTACAACTACAATACATAAAGCATCTAAAAAAGGTTAATTAATGAAATCTACATACGTCTTTTTTTCTAGACTACAGATCGCCACGCTCACCGACCTCTACATACTTTTTGCATCCACAGTTTTAAATACCTTCGTACTTGAGGTTTATAAATACTGCACTGGAATTGCCAACTATTGCACACACAGCAGATAAAGAAAGATAATGCATAAATAATGGTATTTCTGCTCTAGTTGCAAGTCACAATCAGTAGCCATGAGCTTTGTAAATCCTAAGGATTGTGACAAAGAGTACGCAAGCACTCATCGATTTGTAAATAACATCCTGCAATCATGATATGTCTGTCTTGCGCTGACTTATTGCAGTACTTAAGTCGTGTACGCACTGCGGATTAGGAACAATGTTGAAGATATACATTGTTAAATGTATTTTAAGGTTTGACGCTGCCTTAAGATAGTAGTAAAAATGTGGCCCAGGTATTTGGGAGTAAGGAAAAATGATTTTACTCCTTACATACTCGCTTTCACTGTGTGTTAATTTTAACAAATTTAAATTTTAGGAACGTCTACATTTTAACTGAATGACGCTATCATTGGCTCGGGACAGCAGGACACACGCACATGCATGGTCAACCAGATCAGTCTTTTCTGCTACTTTCATACTACTAACATTTAAGATTTCTTTGTGAAGGTAGCTCGAGTGTATATCTCGCTTTAGTTATCGAAATGCCGCGAGACGGTAGTACTCCTTTATCACTAGATAACTTATCAACAAATAAATAATAAATAACTCTACATAAGTGGTATCATATTATTATGCATTTTAGTAAGTATCACTTTTTCGGAATGACCTTTTTTTTTTTTTTTTTTTTTTTTTTTTTCTCGTCAGGAAAATGCATTACTGCATGTCCCGCTCCAGGGAGGTAGCGGGGGTCTGTCGGGCTCTCCCGCCGGCTAGGCGTTCCGGCTTTTAAATTTGGGCCGACTAAAAACCTGACGGTGTTCCTTCAACTGTCACCATAAAGTGGCCAGGACGCGGTACCTCCGATTGGATACTCCGCGTCCTAGCCGGTGACGGCCCGCTTTGGATGCGGGCCCACCTTCGAGCGGGGGCGGGCATGAATATTGCCCCCCCTACCTCTCCACTTCAAGGGGGTATGCCAGGAACACACATCACACCCCCACCTCTCGGACCTGTTCCCTGTTCAGGCGACAGAGCGTTCCGCCTCCGCCGCCCACAGGTCCGCGTCACGGGGGCCGGAGATCGTCCCGGCGCCTGCGACGCCCGGTGCGTCTAGCGCGGGATGGGAGGGGAGCGTTAATTTCCCGCTCCCGTTCCGAAGCCTCTTTTGCGGAAATTACATTTTCGCAAAATGAGGCGACGGCCGACCACGCTGCCTCGCTCCCGACCATGGACAGAACCACAGCCGAGAGCGAGAGGTCGCTCCCGACCACCCCGATTAACTCCCGGCGCTGCGACGACCACGCCTGGCAGTCTGCCAGCGTATGCAGCGCCGTATCGGGGCAGTCACCACAATGATGGCACCTGGGCGTCTGCTCACGGCCTATACGACACAGGTACTTGCCGAAACATCCGTGTCCGGTCAAGACCTGCGTCAGCCGAAATGTGAGCGCGCCGTGCCCTCTCTCCAGCCACTCCGTGACTGCCGGCCGCACGGCCTCGATAGTGACGAGGCCGGCGCTGGGGTTCTCCAGTCGTCGCTTCCACGCCGCCAGGACGTCTTGGCGGAGCTCCGCCCTGCGCGCCTCGACTTCTTGAGGCGCCGGCATGAAGCCTCCGCCTCGAGCCTCCTCGCGCCATTTATATAGTGACGCGAGGGCCTTTGCGTCCAGATCCCAGGGCGGCGTTCGGGCTAGTAGGCACGCCGCTTCGTATGAGACCGTGCGGTAGCCTCTCACGGCCCTGACGGCCATCACGCGCTGTGGACGCCGCAACGCGGCGATGTTCCTGGCCGACAGGGCATTGGCCCAAATGGGAGAGCCATATAGGGCCATCGACCGCACGATCCCGGCGTACAGCCGTCGACAGTTGTTATTTGGCCCCCCGAGGTTCGGCAGCAGACGCGAGAGTGCGCCCGCCGCACCTACGAGTTTGGGGGCCAGCTGTCTGAAATGGGCTGTGAAGTCCCATCGACCGTCGAGAAGAAGACCGAGATACTTCATCGACGGTGCAATGCCGATGCGGACTCCGCCTACTATTATGCTGGATCCTGGAGGTGGGCGGCGTCGGGGCCCGCGGAAAAATAGGGCCTCCGTCTTTTCGAGAGCCACCTCCAGACCCAGCCGCCGGATGCGAGCGACGACTTGTGCGACCCCAGCTGTGGCCAGCACCTCCGTTTCGGAATGACCTGACATATTCTCGAATTTTAAACCACTATTATGGCATTTTCTTCGTAGTGTTCTCCTACGGGCAAAAACCGGCTGATCCACCCCATACCAAGCTTCCCGTCCGACCCGAGGGCCTTAGAGTCTCGCGAACAACTAAGTTTAATAAGAGACATTCAAGGCTTCGTTTTCTAAAGCCAAAATCTCTTCATATGCTTACGAAATGTTACCTCTCGAAGGATTAGTTCGCCTCTGCAACGACGACAAGACGTTTTCATTAGACCTAACAATAAATACCTTTTAGTAAGACTATAGACACAATACATTGTAAAGAACGTATACTTACATAATATTATGAACAGGATGACTTGAAAGTTCCCATAATTCCTCGTCGAGAAGCATGTGAATGTTATTATGATGTGGAAAGATATGAGAGCTATTAGCCACGGGTCGCGCCATTCAATCTAGAAGAGGACAAAGAAACATGATTAAATTACTGGCAAATCGGTCTTTAGAAATTTCTAGACTACCTATATCTTATCCTTAAAGGTTAAAATAAATGAGTATTTATAACACGTAGGTGTAATTGTGTATAATGGAGCTTGTTTACAACATTTAAAAAGCTGCTAATTACCCCGTATCAACCATTATAGATTTAAGGATGACAACGCTACGTGCTCTCCGAGGCATGAAGTGGCTTTGATAAACAAACGGTAGCTTGCGTCTGGGCAATGACCTGACTAAAGAAAGCCTGAACTAGAATATTGTTCAGAAGACCCAATTTGACTTAGAGTAAGTAGAACTATGTTAAAGGTATACGTGTAGCTTTAATCACTTGAACTAGGTCGACCATTTGCTTTCTTACGCTTCATACTAATCCGATATTCATGTATGAGACTGTCTGAATAGCTACGCCCACACACTCTCGGACGTAATTTCATTATTTTTGTATTCGAAAACTTGTTTACATTATATCTGCGCAAAGTGAATAAACTCGCCTCCCGAGCTTGTAGAGAAAATTGGATACGTAAAAGTGATGTTATTAGCATGCCTATGCAAAATACGTATGTGCTTTTAACCACGTAATGTTTGAAAATTTTCTCCCAACAATATACTAGCGCAAATGTTTGCTGTTCCCACTAGAGCCATACATTTCGCGTAACAAAATAAAGGAAATTTATACTTTCTCGCTGTATATTCTGCTTTTAGTAAACCACGAGTAACAGCTGGTATTCGTTATTTATGGAAGTCAATTTAAACCTATAAACAACAGTGTAGGTACAGAATGTAAGCGAAACACGATCGTCGGTATGGTACTGCATTACACGAAATAAACTCTTATTTTTAAACAGCATAGCTTTAAATATGCAAAGGTCATCCGAAAAGACCTTGGCTGATAGGTTGCAGTTTGCAAAGATGTTTACTTTCAAAATGTAAATAAACAAAATACTGCATTCATACAGATTTTGAATACATTTGTGTGACTTTGGGGATCCCAAACCGAAAGTACTGGCTGGAAGGAAGTAAACAGCTGATACCGGCATCGTTAGATCGAGGTAGTCCATCTAGAGCACCCGTTCGAATAGCACCTTGACGAAAAGCACCTAGCCTAGTCCACTAAAGACACTCATCAATATTATGTATTTGGCAGGTGCTAGTCGTTAGTTCAACAAATTAGAGAAAAATCTATGTCAACGTGTGACTCATGTGATTGAGACATTTATCGACATTGCGTGTTACGCTCTACCAATCATATCTGCTTAACATTTTGGCAATAATAAAAATTTAAAACAAAACTAATACATCTAACAAGGTCAGTGGTACAAACGAGGCTGAACGTCTTAGTGAGCGTTGGTTTCTGAGCGCCCATTACGTCGGTAGTTCATGGCCAATATTAGACCTCTGGCTACTACGAGAACACGTAGTAAATTTATTTTATTCGAAACACTATGAAGTGTATGTCCATAAAAGATTCAGCAATATTACTATAGCTTACTAAATGGGTCCAGAGAAGACTAAACTGAAAAAATGGAAGTAGTTAAACAATAAAACAAGTCCTAAGCTCGAAATTATTACTGTCCTCGCAGGGACTTTTGAAATAAACCACGGCCTTGGAACCTACGATACCATGTAGAATAACAGTGGCAGCCTACCAAAACAATTATGTGAACCATCGGAATACGTCATCACCTCCATGCAAACGCGACCTTACAACGAAATAAAACTTGGTGCCTATAGGTATAATAGCAGTTTGCGTGTAATTCAGTATTCGGTATCGTTCCCCAACAAAACTTTCTTTCATGTTTTAATATTGAATGAGTAATCCGAAACATGTTTTTGCTATAGCGTATTTTGCGCCCATAAAGCAATATAATTTTACTTTTTAATTTTGATAACAGGACGGTCGCTACATAATATTTAGATTAGCAGCCGTAGCGCATGAATACGTAAGTAACTTTTGGTTGACCTCCACGAAATATGAACGCATTAATCAAGGAGGCCAAGTTGTAGGTAACTTGACGTAATATTTTGTTTCGAACCAAGAGGCGACTACAATACATTATTTTTAAACTATTTAAATTTGTTGACCGTTGGTAATTAGTTACGGAGACCGATACTAATATTTTGATAGACGCAAAGCTGTAAACTGACATATTAGACTCATATTTCACGCTATACTTTCTTCTTATGGGCAGCTTTCACGGATTATTGTCTGTACGTGCCTTAGAAAGCGTGTTGCGACCTTTTAATCTTATATAGCTAAGTGTGTGTCGTAACAATCAGGTCATGCGCTGAAAAACCACACAAGCGATTTGATGCGGCTGTCGGTGTACCACTAATTACTGTGCTGGTATTACTAGTCATTTGTGGTTTAAGATTGGATGGAATCATAGCTGCTAAGTGCTATAATGAACAAAATAATAAGAATTCTTAGGGTTTTATTGCACAATTTGTAACGAAAGAGATCATCTCTAGCACTGTAATGTACCTATGCATGTATTTATTTCGCCACGACGACATAACAGGGGGCGAATAACTTGTGCCATATAACGGATACGTAGATTCGGACCGTTACTGAGATTATTACAGCTTACGAAAACCAAACATCGCTTTTCGAGTAGAGAAATTGAAGCCAGTGCTCGTGATGAAACACAAACACAGAAGCAAACATTTTGAGCCTTCAATTTTAGTATTTAAATACACTGAACACTCAACAAAAACATTCAATTAACTAACAGGGAAAATTATTTTGGTAACAAATTAATAATGAGGTAGGTATACCATCAAAACTCCCATGTTTTGATAGCATAATCTATAAATATATAAAGATAGTACCAACTGTAAAATTATATAGATGGTTTTATACTTTTTATCATGGATATCTAAAAATTTGACACATTTCACGGAAGCTAAAATGTGAACAGCCTGTATAAAGTCAAGTCAATGTAGATTTAAAATATTACACAATTAAAATATAAACTTTTACATCCTTATCTTGTATGTATGTCCGTTCTTTCTATAGATTTACAACATATTTTGTTGCCAACTGATAACCCGAAATGCATGTTTTGTAATTTTAGTTTTATCTCTGTAATAAATGTTCATAATGATATTTAATATGATTGCTTATAAATACCTAACACAAAATAAATCACTATTTGTCTAATGTGGACAACATACATTACATTGCAGTGTTTAGTCTGTATTTTGGTGAGTATTCCTTGCAGCAAAGGGCAATATAATTGGAGATTTCCACTTTAAAAATTGCAGATTGAAGTTTGTAAATTGAAGCATGCTTCATGGTACTGTATTTTAAGGATTTCAATTGGAACTAGGTATCAGTATTGTGAAAGTTTTCATCTTTTAACCATAGAAGTGTGTGAAATTTACAAATACTATTCCAGTTATTTTAAAGATAAACAATAGATCCTCAATATGAGTTGTATATCAAGAACACTTGTTTTGTTAATTAACAAATCAAATTAGTAGACAGATAATTAGATAAGAAAACAAATATATCAATGGATTAACCCTGAGAAGCCCTATCTTATGACCTAGACACAAAATAAGTGACATTTATTTGTTTTAAGTGATTATATCATTCAGTCAGTAAAACAGTATTGAGTTTTAATTGGTACATAGATTGCAGCTGTTGTTAATCATCAACTTAATCATTGTAGAGAGCTTGAATTTTAAATGTTTCTTTTTTCTTGTTGTTTATTAGTGATATTATTGCAGTCTAAAAACTTAAAATTGAATAGAAATAGGTTGACATCTCACAACTTAATCATCACATTGAGGTAAATACCTTGAACATAGGCACACAAATATTTAAAAAATAAATGTCTTCTACTGTAACGGAAACAGGGTTAGTGTCTTCTGAAGATTAACATGAGTTGGTATTTTAAAGAGACATTAATTGACCTTGAAGTAATGCCAATTGTTGGAATGTAATTAAATACATTATGGACACTGATTTGATTCTAATTACATGAGTGACCATTAAATTGCAATGAATATAGTGAGGATAATGGATAAGTAGAATTCTTGTGGACCAAATTGATTGATATTATTTTAGAAATAACATAACACTATGTAACACTACTTTTAAGATTTTAAGTCCTATACATCCCAGATACATAGAACTAAAAACAAATTCACCAAAATAACTGGTCATAATCATTAAACATATTTTATTTTTATAAAAAAGTATTACTTTTTATAAATCTTTGCTCTCTGTTGCCGGCAAAACAATCATAAAATGTAAATTAAACAGGTACTGATTAGGAATGCCGCTTGCCGCAGCCACCAACCGTGAGCTGCGACGTAACGATATGTTAACGCCCTGATGAGATCCTTTTAACCAGTAATATATATGACGATAATCTCATATTCACACAATCATACATTTATTATGCCTAAAATAATATAGAGACATACATATTGGACATTACACCAACTCTACTCTACCGTGATCCAGTAAATAAGTAATACTTACACTGCGAAGATAAGATATAAAATCTGATATTTGATTTACTTCCACAAATTCTTCCATTGCCAAAATCTTTTTGAATATCACAATTTAATACCAAATTCTTACGATAGTTTACACTTTATCACTGTATTACATGGAAATTATTTCAGTCAATCGAATGAGGCGAATGAGTGACTGACTTGTCAACAAGTTTGAAGTATGTTGTCATGAATTGTCAATGTCATTGATGAATGTTGACATCCCCAAAAAAACCTTTTTTATTTAAATGTGGCAATATAACTGTGTAATAACAATAAAATTTATTTGTCTGCCGGTTGCTCACGTTCATAGATTCTCGGTTTTGATTGTAAAAATGAACGGTACCTTCGTATATTAAAATCGTTGTCCAAAAATGCGTTATCTATATCTTGGTTGCACAAAAATCATGACGAGGCTAATTACAAGTTACAACGCATTAGAATAAAAAATCAGTATTTAATTATAATTAATTACGCATCAATTATCGGAAATAAAAACGCAAGAGACGCACTCGTTACATTCGATATTACATTATTTTTTAAACTTTACATACAATAGTTGCAAAACAACATATTATATGGAACACAAATACGACTTAAATCAAACTCTAGGAACATAACCGGGAAAATGAGTGATTTTAATTAGAAACTATTATGACGTTATTAATCAATATAGCTTAATCAGTGAGAATCACTGTAACACCTACCAAGCGCCTTGGAAGGCAGCAAATGGGTGTGAGGACATTTACCATTAATTAAATAAATAAATCAACTCGCACATGGTCATTTAATTGCAAACTAAGCACAGGTTGTACTATGGTAACCAAATAACTGATAAACATACTTATATGTACTTCTAAATACATACTTATATAGATATAATTATGAGAAATAAAGAGCATACCCGTAAAAAATATAGGCACCAACAATTTTTGCCTCTGAAGGCTCCGTAGCGCAGTCGTTAAAGTTGTCGCCAGGCTTAGCACCAGTGCGTCGGGAGGTCGAGGGTTCGATTCCCACGGCTTTTTCAGGCCTGGTTGTACTTTGTGTCCGTTGTTTGAATGTCTAAAAGACCATGCGACAGACGAGTAATTGTTAGTGCGGAAATTGCCAAAATGCTAGTCTCATTTTATAATAATAATAAAAAACACGATGTGTTGAGCTGAGTTGGTAACTATTACAATCTGCTTATCAGAGTCGCCAGAGGAAATACAGAAAAATGTACTCTTCAGAAACAATGCACATGGGCTTGACCTTAGCTTCTAGGTATGAGGCAACTCGGATGCTTCTTTCCGACCTGTAATACCTAGGATATGATTTTTTTTTTTGGCTCATGACTGATGGAAAATTCGAGTCGACTTGCAGATTTTGTATTGCAGACTGCGTTTTCGTTTGTATACTTATTCTTCAGAAGCCAAATTATTGTGTATGTATACAACCGGTTGGGATATGTGGCATATACACCTCGTTGCATTATAACTTATAATGTCCATCCTACATGCAAGTTACTATCTTGTCTATGTAAAAGAGAATGAACGAAGAAATATTCGATTTTTTGTTGACTTGTCACACTATCTATCATACACCAAATGCTTCATTCATTCAATACGTATTTTCTAATTTCCCAAACAAATTATTGTGTGTGCTTTGTTAAAAACTTTACAAATTATCAATTAACACATATAAAAACTGTAAAAGTGCTAAAATAAACAAATCAAATGGCTTCTTAGTTCGTTGATAGTCGTAAATTAAGTGAACAATAATGAGGGAGTAAATAGCTGATAATCGTTTCTAAAAGCTCGCAAGCCGGTAGCGAAATGCTTAGTAATAATTTATTATCTAAAGTAGCAGGAATTTTATCTGCATGTATAATTTTGATCTTCCACGATGCGCAAGTTTTGGCTAATCTAGTAAATCGACCAAGCGATAGATTTTCATTAGACATATCTGGCTGTGCTTTGTATCATAAGCTGTGTTCGCATCTCGACGATGATCTCGCTGTACTGTCGTGCGCCCTAAATGCGTCGTATAATAAGACCCAGGTATTGCTACTGTGCCAGCACAAGCTCTGGACGCATCAAACTGTATTGTTAGACAATGCATATTTGGATTTCAAACTTAAGGAACCATGCCAGGAGGAACCTGAAATATTAAACTGTTTGAATCCAAGTAAATATAGTATTGATTGTATATTAAAGAAGAAACCCAGTGTGAGAGATAAGTCATGTTGGAGGTTGATAAACAAAATTGAATCTCTGATATTCAATGACTGGCAGATCATTGGTAATTTCTTAAAGAACTGCTATGATGATACTGAAGCTCATGTTTGTGGTAGGATTCCTCCTGATCCAAAGAGTTTATCACAAACACAGACTCTAAAATGTTTACAAAATCAAGACATAAATCTCAGGCCAGAATGTCAGTCCGAAATTGCTGTGTTACAAGAAATGAAGTATGATACTCTTCAATTGGATAAACTGATTTTTGCTGCATGTAACTTGGACCAGAAGAATTTTTGCCCAGATGAAGTACCAGGCTCATGGCTGATGTACAAGTGTCTGTTGAGGCATAAATATGAAAATGGTAATTTCACATTTTTTTATTTCTTTGAAACTTTTATAAAGTTAGTATTATACATACATAATTATTTGATATAATTGTTCGCAGTTGTTAATTGACCTATTAATTGTAGTTAAATAATCATTCATTAATATTTAGCTAATTTTCCTTATTTTTATTATGTTATCTTTGTATTACAGGCATGAGGAAAAAGTGCCAAGATCAATTATTTTATGACCAAAGAAATATTGTAATGAATTATAGAATGAGTAAAGGTTTAGTGAGATCTTGTAAAGAGGATATTAGAAAGTACCACTGCAGGAAAGGTGTTGTTGAAGACAAAGATGTCAGACTTGCACAAATTTTGCTTTGTTTAGAAAATGTATCACGAAATGAAAGCACAAAGTTGTCCCCTGAATGCACTGCAGAAATGATTGATCACAGGAAGATGCTAATGGATGATTACAGACTATCACCAGAATTAATGCAAAACTGTGCCAATGATATCACAATGCTTTGTAAGGGTATTGAAGCAGGGGGTAAAACTATTCATTGCTTAATGGAACATGCTAGGCCAAGAAAGAGGAAAGATAAGAGAATCAGCATGCCATGCCAGAAATCTTTGGAGATTTTAGTTCAAGAAGCTGATCCTGGAGAAGATTGGCGAGTGGACCCGATTTTACGTAAAGCATGTAAACCTGTTGTAGACAGAGCTTGTAGAGAGGTTAATGGTGGTAATGGCAGAGTAATGTCATGTCTTATGGAAAAACTTGGCACCAATCAGATGACCAATGATTGTGAGGCAGCCTTACTGCAAATTCAATATTTCATATCCAGAGATTTCAAGCTGGATCCCCAGCTATATAAAGCATGCAAATATGATGCTGTTACTGTATGCAAAGGCAAACTGCAATGGGCAGATGTCAATGAACACCAGGCTGATAAAGACCCTCTCATACTACCATGTTTGTATAACTATGCTTACAACTCAGATGTTAGAGGTAGATTAAAACCTGCCTGTGAGGCTCAAGTTAGGAGAGTAATGAGACAGAGGGCAATTAGTGTAGATTTATTGCCAGAGATTGAAGACTATTGCATGGATGACTTGATAAATCTATGTTTCGAAAACACTGGTAAAGGAGAAGAAATATCCTGTTTGCAGAGTAAAATTAAAGAACTTGGACCAAGATGTAGAGAAATTGTCACAAACTTTACAGAAACTCAAAGTGGCCATATTGAACTGAATGCTGTTGTAAACATTAATTGTAGGGTTCCAATTGAGAGGCTATGTTCATCTGAGCTCAAGAGCAAAAAAGATGAAGATGACATTATGGACTGTTTGATATCTCATAAGAATGACCCTGAAATTAAAGCTAATGTTAACTGTAGGGCTGCTATAGAACATGAGCAATTGATCTCATTAAAGAATTATAGGTTTACTAGGAAATTTAAGAATGCTTGCAAGTCTTATGTTGTAAGATTTTGTCCAAAAGCACAAACAAAGGGTCAGGTTGTTACATGCTTGAGTGAGATAGTGAGAAACGACACAATATCGAAAAGAAAGCACACAATATTTAAAGACTGCAGGCAACAGCTGAGACAGCAACTGTTTCAGCAAAAAGAAAATATAGACTTAGATCCTGAACTGAAAGAGGCTTGTAAGAATGATTTGCAGATATACTGTGCTAGTATACCACATGGAGAATCTGCTGCTTTAGAATGTCTTCAAACAGCTAAGGGAAAGTTATCAGATGGATGCAGAAAAGCTATATTTGTGGTTAGGAAGCAAGAGTTTACAGATAATGCTATTGATTATCATTTGATTACTAGCTGCAATGATATGATAGATTTGTATTGTCACAACACTGATGCTGCTAATATTTTAGATTGTTTAAAGGTATATTTAAGGACAATTTTATATTAAAATTTTGATGATTTTTATTGTAATAGTAAGATTAATTTTCTTTTTCTTCTTTAGGCACACCGGCAAGAATCAACTTTTGATGAAAACTGCAAGGTTGTAATTGTAAACAGAATGATAGAACAAAACATGGATTACAGATTTAATAACAATTTGCAAATTGCTTGCAAAGAGGATATTACGAAATTTTGTTCAGAAGTCATTGGTATTAAAACCTTTCATAAAATCGCTAGACACCAATGTAAATATGCCATTACGTTTTTATTTTTCTTTTTTTAGTTTTTAACCTTTAATTTTGTTTTATACTTTTAGCTAAAGAACCACAGGATATGGAACTTCAAGGGAAAATGTTATATTGTTTGAAAGAAAAGTTCAGAGAGTCTAAATTATCAACACACTGTGAAAATGAACTGGCAAATGTATTGAAAGAGCAAGCATTGAACTTCAGATTAGACCCTCTGCTTGGTAAATTATGCAAGGCAGAAATACAAACCATATGTGCAGTGCCAAATGATATTACAAGTGCTGATGGGCAGGTAATTTTAATATAATAATCTTGGTTGCGAACATTAAGCTATACCTAAAAAGGTATGCATAGCCATATAAAACTATCCACTCACATAAGTCAATGACATCATTTGTCCCCATTTGGTAGAGAGCTGATTAAATAATGAAAGAGACACTATCAATTTTATGAGTACTTTATTTAGTACTTAACATTTATCTACCATGAAACCTATCTATGTTGTTCATGTTTTGAACTTGAATTTTAGGTGGAAGAATGTCTAAAAAATGCTTTGTTGAATCATAAAATAGTATCTGCTGAGTGTGCGCGTGAGGTGGCACAGATAATAGAGGAAACTGAGGTGGATATTGAGGCTGACCCATTGCTGGAAAGGGCCTGTGCTTTTGACTTGTTGAAGTATTGTAAGGATCTCGAACATGGTGCTGGCAGACGTAAGTTGCGATCATTTAGCGATTGGATTAGAACAAGTGTTGTCTAATTTTTGAACGTACTAATATTAAAATTTTCAGGTCTGAAGTGTCTCAAGATAATTCTCGGCGATAGTAATAGAAAATTAGAGGCTGACTGTCAGAAAGCACTTTCAAATAGATTAGAAATGTATAAGCATGTAGCTGCTGTAAGTATTACTCTGATAAATCCTTATCTGACATACATTTGAAAATCTGTTTGAGTATTATACTAATCTATACTAGGGTTTTATAGATAATTCAGTTTTCGTAAAACAACAAAAGTATTATAAATCCTTTTGTTGTTTTCTTATCAAGTTTTTTATTCACATAGTAGGAGTATTATGTACTTAAAATATTATATTACTATTGCCTACTACTAATCACGAGTTTCCGTGTTAAGTCCCACTTCTATTTACTCTTTTTAGAGTTATTGTTTATATTTTTTGATGTTGGAACTTGCCTGATAAATAACTATATTTAATCTTTCTTTTGTTCCAGTTGAATGTGATAGAGAACTTTGGCGACATGTATAACGAAATATCTTCTTCACCATCTAAGAAATACTTTTTAGTTGTAGGCATCTCAATTATAGGTTTAATTTTTATATGTGGTTTATATTGTGGTAATTTGGCTAGACAAGCTATGTATGTTAAACGAAAATAGATATTATAATATATGATATTAAATCAATAAAAATCTTTTGAAAAATTAATGTATTGTATTTCTTATCTTATACTAGTTTTGTTTTAACAGTTGAGTAAAATGTACATAAGGCTAAATAATTAAAAGCTAAGTTATGGTGAACATAAATTAATTCTATCATAAGTTCAGTTGGAGTTTCACAAACAAGATACTACATAACATCTTCAAAAACCATTCCTTCTAACTCATCAACAACCTCTTTTTTAACTGTTGTATTTTGGACTTCTTTCTTTACTTGAACTTTCACATCACCTTTGACTATCTTCTGGCTTTCTTCAAAGTACTGGTTTGGGTGGTTTATGCCCACTCCCAAGTCAGTATGATGGACTGCATCAAAGTATTTACTGCAAGCCACTTGGAAGTGACCTTTTTTGGTCACATCTATTATTTCATTCACAGCTGAAACAAGAAAATAATATTTTTAAAGATAAGGTGCATTAAAATACTATACTTTTAATGACTATAGGATGTGCAATAATACATACCATGAGCATCAAATCCATATCCTTGTAGTCTGTTCTTCAGATTGCTAACATCACAATGTTTATATGGACATCCATGACAATCTCCAGGGCCTACCGGTGTGTTGATAACTTTCAAACAACTGAATGGAGAATAATTCTTCTTGCTACCTTCCTTGCCATAGTTGTATCTAACATTGTAAGCATACTGTTTCTCAAACTTATCAAGCTCCATCATTTTTGTAAACTCATCCCTCCAAAATCTCAAAGAATCCTCAAGTGTTACTCCTATACCCTTCAAGAATAGTCCATATTGTAATCTACCTCCATGTTTTAAATGATGAGCTAGTCTCAGTTGCTCGTGAAGTTGCCTCATGCACAATGGGAATGACTTCACAGAGAGTGAATCAAGACTTTCAATAGGTACCACAGCTTTAGCGTTGCTGTAATCATTTCCAGAATACGACTGATGCAGTCCCTTTAGCAGTGTAACAAGTCTTTCATCCTGTTCAATTTCACCAAGGTGATGGCACGCAACAGCAAGACTTTGTTTCAGTTGTGTTCTGTACTGAGCAGAGAGCACAGATATAAAATCTTTATGTGGGATGTAAGCATAACCACCACTGAGATACACTTTTCTTAATTTGACCAAATCTAATACTTCATAAAACTTTACTTTATAAAATTTCATGTTGTCTATATTTGGATATGGAGTAGATTCTCTAAGAAAATGTATTATTTCACTCTTTTCCTCATCACTTATATTCTTATAACAAAGATTATTAAGTTTGAAAAATGCTTCAACTGCTTCACCTCTCATGGTAGCAAACCTCATTTTGAACAGTTCCAGTTCTCTAGCAATGAACCAGCGACGTAGTTCTTCAGTCCTACAATATGCTAGTCGAAGAATGAAATGTGCAATATGATCTTTACGTCTTGCTTGCAAATCTGCTTCTGTAAGGCCACATGCTGATTTTTCGCACAATTTAACGTAATATTTTAAACCTTGACTCCTTAATTCACCAATAATGTATTCAGTCCATTCGTCAGAATATATACGAAGACCTTTCAATGTTGTTGCTGTAGCTAAACTTCTCAATAAAGTCACTCTTTCTAAAGCTAAACTTTCAAACTCTTGAAGAGATATATTGTCCACCGGGGGAACTTTGTACATTTGCAGATCATGAGGATATGATTCAATAAGAGTTCCTGTGAGTGCCACTTTCGTAGACTTTCTCTTTATGTTTAAATCCATATTAGATCGTATTTACGAATCGTTATACAAACAAAAATAACACTTTTCCACTTCTTACCAAAATAGACTAAGTTTTGGCGCCTTTTCACAATAAACGACAGACGTCTGACAGGTGTCAATTGTCAAATATTTACATTGACTAGCGAATGAAACAGAGATAAGTATTTACTCCTATGTTAAGAACATCATTGTAGGTGCTTACTGTAATAAAATGTTCGGGTTCGGTACCTACCTAAGTAGGTACTGAATCCGAACTAATTATCTAGCTAAGGTAGAACCTAAGAATTTAATATAGTCCGTGGTTTGTGAAGGTTTGGTGCTGTCAAATTATTGACACATTGACGAATGCAAAAATTGGTATTGAATAATTTAAACAAATCGAAGGGTAATTGAAGGAACCCATCAAGTATTCCAATAAAATTGTGGTTTTAGATGTCATTGAATGACATACAGAAAAGATAAAATAAAAAGGAGTTTTAAGTACATTGCGTTCTTACAATTTTTTTCTGTGTGAAATGAAAAAGCACGTGACACGCATGCTCCTGTTCTACACACTGTTTCCGGTTTTCCTCTCCACTCCCCTCTTCGCCTCTCCCCTCTTGATTGTCAATCTGTCAACTTGAGTAAACTCAATAAAATCGAATTATATTTATATTTTGAATTAGTTTCTTATGAGGGAGTATTAAATTATGTATAACTATACCACTTACAGTTAGCAAAGTAACCAAAAGCATATATGTACGGGCATAAAGTAAAATAGGCTCGTAAAATGGTATCCAATAAGATGCAGTCGTCATTAGACGATTTAGTTCAATATACACAGCTTTTTAAGCCGGTGCCGACCGTTTTACAAGGGACTGTGCTTCCCTTTTTGATAATTTACCCAATAGTGTTTTATTTGTGGATTGCTGTGTATGGATTTGAGGAAAACTTCGAAGCAGGGTTTGTGTCTGTGGCAGTCGTAGCATCGGTACAAATTCTCATTTGCCTCTGTTGTTATTGGAGCGTACACATTCAGTGTTTCCTGTCATGTTCATCCGTAAGTAATTTGTCGATTGTGGTCAGTGTTCGTGTTGCAATCATTTTGGTTAATAATTCAATTAACAGGAAAATTCTTGTTTTAATTTTAGGTTAAGGACCCAATTCAAGCTGAAATTGTTAAAGTTGTACCTACTTCCAATAATGGGTTTTCCGAAATTGTTAAGCTCCATCATACAAAGGTAAGGTTTTTTCTCTAATCATGTTAGCAAGTACTTACAGGATAATAAAATTGATATTTTATATATGGTTAATTTATGTTGTATGTAATTATTTTAGTCAACCAAAAAGGGTAGTATACATCCAGATGTGTGGTTTATATTCCAAAAAAGCAAGTATATATATGACTGGGACAAGAAGATATTCCACACAGTTGAGTTTCCTACCAACAAGACATATGAGGAATATATGGAGTCCAAGGGATATGCCGATGAAGAGACCATTATTGTTGCAGAAAAAGAATTTGGAAAGAATGAAATGATAATGGTAATATACATTTTTTATTTGAACCTCCCAAACAAACATAAGTTAACTTAGTAAACCATGTTTCATGCCCATTCTGCAGTTAAAAGTATAATTTAAAAATCTATTTCTAATTGTTATTGATGACTCATGAGCTTTAAAAGACTAGAGTATTTATTTGTTTATCACACACTTAGTTTCATTAACATGACACAAGTAGTGGGATGGAGAAATAAAATGTAATTCAACTAACATACTTATGACTTACATTATTAAAAGAAAATAGGTCACACTATGCATAAGAACAGCACTAAAATCATATTTTAATATTCTCTGTAAATGATCACCTAAAATCCCAGGAATCAATATATTTTTTTATGGAATTATAGTAGGGGCCCTGAACTAAAAGTGATTTAAAACTTCCACCTAATAATTCAACATTTATTGCAGAATTCATTAATTTACTTCATTAATATTCATTTCTATTGTTAGCACTCAAATGCTCAGCATGCAAAGTAAAATATGTATAAGAATTTCTCTTGTGTAGAACTTTCTTGAGTACTGAGTATAAATATTGGTTAATGAGAAAAATCAAGAAGGGAAAAGTTTCACTAGATCATATTTTGAATTATAATTAGGTATAAAATAAATTGTATTAATGAAACAAAATATTTGTCCTGTTTATTTAGTTGCGGCTGTGGCATATTGATATTAAATGATCATTTGATGTAATGTTTCTAGCTCTTTATTGATCTACTTCGAATTCTAAGACAAACTATAGATGAACAAAATTTTTCTTTTCCTTCTAGGTTGTCCCAGAATTCATGGAACTGTTTAAGGAAAGAGCAACAGCACCATTTTTTGTATTTCAAGTATTCTGTGTAGCATTATGGTGTTTAGACAAATACTGGTATTACTCTATATTTACTCTGGTCATGCTTGTCATGTTCGAGTGCACATTAGTACAACAGCAACTAAGAAACATGGCCGAAATAAGGAAAATGGGGAACAAACCTTATCACATCTATGTTTATAGAAGTAAAAGATGGCGCCATATAATGAGTGATCAGCTATTGCCAGGTGATATAGTATCATTAATTAGATCTACCAATGAAAACTTAGTCCCTTGTGATATTCTACTGCTTAGAGGCTCTTGCATAGTTGACGAGTCCATGTTGACAGGAGAGAGTGTACCACAAATGAAAGAAGCTGTAGAAAATGAAAAGAATTTAAAACTAAACCTAGATCCTGAGGGTGATGGCAAACTTCACATGTTGTTTGGTGGCACTAAAATTGTTCAACATTCCTCTCCTAGCAAAAGTTCTTCATCATCTCTTAAAGCTCCTGATAATGGTTGCATTGGTTATGTTATCCGCAATGGATTCAACACGTCACAGGGTAGACTGCTAAGAACTATTTTATTTGGCGTTAAGAGAGTTACAGCTAACAACCTCGAGACATTTGGTTTCATTCTGTTCTTGCTTATCTTCGCAATTGCTGCTGCTGCGTATGTGTGGATAAAGGGCTGTGAAGATCCTGAAAGGAATAGATACATGCTATTTTTAGAATGTACACTTATTTTGACATCAGTTGTGCCTCCCGAACTGCCTATTGAGTTATCACTAGCAGTTAACACATCACTTCTATCGTTGTCTAAGCTAGCTGTATTTTGTACAGAACCATTCAGAATACCATTTGCGGGAAAAGTAGAAATCTGCTGTTTTGATAAGACTGGTACACTTACAAGTGATAATTTAGTCGTAGAAGGTGTGGCTGGGATAGGCGACCACACCGACGCTACAGTCATTCCATTGTCACAAGCTCCTATGGAGACAATACAAGTACTAGCGTCATGTCACTCCCTCGTACAACTCGACGATGGAGTGGTTGGCGATCCTTTAGAAAAAGCTACGCTAAAAGCTGCCGAGTGGAACCTTACCAGAGGCGACGCTGTTGTGCCAAAGAAGGGAAAATCGCCAGGGCTCAAAATAGTTCACAGAAACCACTTCTCAAGTGCACTTAAAAGGATGTCCGTAATCGCAGGTTACCAAATCAATGAACGCGGTTTCATGGAAACTCACTACATCAGCAGTGTAAAAGGCGCGCCCGAAACTGTCAAGGGAATGCTGAAAGAGGTTCCTAGTCATTACGACCACGTTTATTTGACATTATCTAGAAGAGGTGCAAGAGTGTTAGCATTAGGTTATAGGAATTTAGGGAAATTAACTTCTCATGAAATAAGGGATATGTCTCGCGAGGATATAGAATCTGATTTGACGTTCGTCGGTTTCGTTATAATATCGTGTCCATTGAAGAACGACTCTAAAAAAGCTATTGCTGAAATTATCCACGCCTCTCATTCAGTGGTGATGATAACTGGCGATAATCCATTGACTGCATGTCACGTGGCTAAGGAATTAAAGTTTACTCAGAAGTCCGAGGTCCTTATACTGTCGCAGAGTGACGATGAGTGGAGCTGGAAGTCAATAGACGAGGAGTTCAACCTGCCAGTGAATCCTTACGAGACCAGCAAACAGTTCACTTCGAAGTTCGACTTGTGTATAACGGGCGAAGGTTTGACGTATTTGAACGAATATCACCACCAGTTCTTGCTCGAATTGATGCCTCATATCAAAGTGTTCGCAAGATTCGCACCTAAACAGAAGGAGTTCGTGATCGTGACACTGAAATCTCTGGGCTACGTGACGCTCATGTGTGGAGACGGTACAAACGACGTCGGAGCCTTGAAACATGCTGATGTGAGTATAACATAAGCATATCATTCTTTTGTCGCAATTCAAATTTCTATAATTGTAAAAACTGACATGTTTATATCAGCTTAAACGCTATTGAATAGATAAACTACATAGATAGTTAAATCTGTGTCTGAATTTATTATTATAAAGCCATTCTAGCATTGTCATTAAATATTGCAGGTGGGCGTGGCCATCTTAGCGAATGCGCCCGAGCGTCTCCGCGAGCCAAAGCCGAAAGAAGAGCGGGCAGTGGAAGAGGTGCCGCGGCGGCCCGGCCAACGCGTGGACCACCGTGCGGAGGCGGCGGCGCGCCTGCGCAAGGCCATCAAGGAGCTCGAAGAGGAGGACCAACCGCAGCTCGTGAGGTTGGGAGACGCTAGTGTGGCTGCACCCTTTACCAGTCGGCTTTCCAGTATATTTTGCAGTAAGTTATTCTATTAGATTTTTTGTTTCTAGTAACTTTTGTTTGGTTATTTCATCATACATTTAGATTTGATTCCATCACTCACGGCGAAGGCGATTATTAGTTTTGTTATTTCAATATTCTGATTCTACTATTTATCTAACTTCATATTTTCTTTTGTACTAATGGTCAAGTTCGGAATTTCGCTCGCATGGGAGATAAAATGCATCATTTTATTCTACTTCCTAAGCATGAAATTTCTAAGATTCTGCTTACGAACAGGACAAGCCCAAATAAAATGGGTTCTGTGATTTTTGACTTTAACTGATAAATTCCGTTCATTACTACTTTGTAAGAATTACATTGCACATACATTTATACGCATTGAACAAAACCGAAGTATCGAGCTTCTTGCAGGTATAATGTACAACACTTATATAATCCAGTTCTTTTTTAAACTTGTTTATTCTGACCAAGACTTTGAACGCATCTCGTTGCGTCTGTCGACAGTAAGAAATCAGGCGCAGGATAGACAGTTTTAAGAGCTTTGCAGGCCAGTGGTCTGGGACCTTAGCTTCTGAACTCATGAATTACTGAGAATTTCTTGATCTTATATGGACCCTGACTTCTCCCACTGGTCGTGTCGGTTATCCGTCCCACCGGGCTATGAGAGTGTACCTGTGTCTTGTGCAAACACTTGGACACTATAAACAAAGTCCTGGCTGGCCAGTTTCGTTGAAACTACCGCCGTAGTCGGATCGGCAAGGACATTATTATTATGGTCCCTGGAATTGAAACCTGTAAGATTACTATTAATACTGATATGTATCGAAAGCTGTTATATTTGTGTCCAGTCTGCCACATAATCAAGCAAGGTCGCTGCACCCTGGTAACGACGCTGCAGATGTTCAAGATCCTCGCTCTGAACGCGCTCATCCTGGCCTACTCTCAGTCAGTGCTGTACCTTGATGGTATCAAGTTCAGTGATACGCAGGCTACGTTGCAAAGCTTGTTGCTGGCCTCCTGTTTCTTGTTTATATCTCGATCAAAGGTATGTACACTAAGAATTAACAATTAACTAGTAATGATTAGAAGAAACTTCTGAAATAGATGATGGGTTTATTGTTAAATAACTACTTTTTGTTTTTTATTCTATAAAGGCTGTCTAAAATGACATATTTTTTTTGTGATATTTTTGATTTTCTAGATACTTGTGTAGGCAATCAAAGTATGAGTAATATTCATTTGATTCTTGAAATTCTAAGTAATTAATGATACATGCTAATGAATCTGCGGAAATTTATCTTTAATCGATATGTATTTTTGTGATTATATGAACTGACTTGTCATACACACATTGCATAAACTGGAAAACATAGATTTATAACGATAAAGAACGAAGAAGATTGCTAAATATGTATACTTGCAATCTACGTTCCTATTAACTTATCTTTACTATTATGAAATTTGAACACCTTTGTATGAACACCGGTAAATGACTGTAGACATGAGGTCTCGGGTTCAATTCCTGCAATGTCGGGCAACATGTTATTGGACCTCTTTAAATTTATGTTAGGATATTTATCTGTAGTTGTTCGGTGGGTAACATCCCTGCTATATGGCAATAGGCTCTCCACCTATGGACTAATATTGAAAATGGCGGAACGTGGGCGTATTTACATACACATCTGCTTACATGATGGCATGACGATTTATGGGCGTCATATTATGTATGAAATTTTAAATGTTCATACAATATGGTTGCATTTTTATAAGTTTCCATGTATTTTCAGCCACTGAAGCAACTATCGAAACAGCGCCCTCTACCGAACATCTTCAACGTGTACACAATAATGACAGTACTGACTCAGTTCGCGGTACACTTCCTCTGTCTCATATATTTGGTACACGAAGCCACCTCACGCTCGCCTGGCAGGTAAGATTTAGCACGAATCTCCTTATAGATACTTTTGCTTTGTACTTTTTCTCGTAAGAAAGGAGTAGAGATTTCAAGGTATGCGCTATTAGTTAGTTTAAAGAGTTTACTGATTTATTGTGCGTAGACTCCTAAAACTTTTAGAGAACATCATAATAATGATCAAATATGTAGTCCAAACGACAGATACTCGATACGATAGTATCGAAATGTTCCTACCTCACTTACGGTCTTTGGTTCCTATTGGAAAGTTCTTCTACTTTATACTTATGAGATGATTATTTAGGCTTTAAACACTAGATCTTGGTCACTGCCTTTTTATCCGATAAGTTTTAATTTATTTGTGGTTTTCTCAGGGATAACAAAGTGAAACTGGACATGGATTTAGGCGAGGATGAAGAGCGCGAATTCCAACCGGATCTCCTCAACAGCACCGTGTATATCATTTCTATGTCGCTACAAATATCTACCTTTGCTATCAATTATAGGGTAAGAAAATTAAATATTTTTGGGATAGCTTTCGTTTTGATTTCGCAGGTTTTCTTCTCCGAACAATGAGTTAACTACTAGACAATCAGCTATGTGGAATGTAATAATTTAGATACTTGTTTTTTTAGTATAAAACTCTTTCATATGATGTCACAACCTTATATCTCGTTATGTGAAATTAGTGAGTAATAGTTTAAAATAGCTCCACTAAGAATGTTATTTTTAGCTAAAAAACTTTTTTGACAAATACCTACTCCTTCGCGTTTTTGTATGATGATAAGGATTCTCGACAGACAAGTAATATTTTAATATAACCAATACAAACAAATTTAATTGACATTCAGGGTGAGCCGTTCATGGAGGGACTGAAAGACAACAAGCCATTGCTGTACAGTATACTAGTATCGGGCGGCGCGGTGTTGGCGCTCGCCGCGGGTATCTTCCCGGACCTCTCCAACATGTTCGAGATCGTTTATTTCCCACCTGACGTGAGTATATTTCGTTATTTTAAATTAAAACTAGCAAACAGGGTTTTATTCACATTTTTCCGACGTTAATTGAAAGGCATTACTAGTTGTCGATATCAAGTAGAAGTCATGTCTCGGCGGTTCGGTACTTTGGTGTGTAATATACATGGTTTTAAAAGGCTGAAGCAAATTTTCTATTAGATGTAATAGAGAAATAGAATATACAACGATTTTAAAAGCGGTTCTCTTTCGTACGTGTTTTGGACGCGTACGTGCACGTGTCCGCTCGTATCGTATGCGCAATTTGTATACTAACCTAGTTAAGCTAGTTATAATAGCCTAGTTAATCTTTAGTGGTCCAGTAGAATCGGCATAAATAGAAGCCGTGTCTAGAAAAGTTTATAAATTTCACGTTAACTTCTATGATCGCCACAAGCGACAGTCGTACCTACGTGTATTTGCTTTGCGAAAATATGTCTTCCATTTCACATGAGTTACTACAATACTATAAATACAACTAATAATACTATAAATATAACAATACAATATATTTCACACGAATTATGGATATTTAACACAGTTTTTGCTTTTGTTTCAGTATCGGCTGATATTAGTACAAGTGTTGATAGCGGACATGGTGTTCGCGTATCTAGTGGACCGACTCTGCCTGTTCCTATTCGGCGAGGGTTGTTCGCGAAAGGTGTCGTAGCCCGCCGACAACAAATACACGTCACAATAATTCATTTGTATCGTTTATATTATAGGCAATGTGTTATTTCGTGTAAATATCTAAATTAACGAAGTACCGTTACGTGTCTCAACTTTTGTCCAAGGGACGGAGACATTGTAACCGCTCAAACATACGTGCATTTAAATATGATGGATAAATGTGTCGATGGTATTTATGAAAATATAATTGTGTAGCTAAATGTATATTTCCTTGTTTTATTATACATACCCAATATAATTTAAGACCAATCAAAATATATTCGACATAAAAAAATAAACAACACTTGTATCTCGGTAGTTTATTTCTCAAATACATAATCAACCTATACTATTCGTATCGCCTATGAACTGTAAAGTAACATTCAGTCGCGAAATGAGAGTAAGGTTGTGATAACGTCCGTAGGGAAATTCAGGCAACAGACCTGTCACTATTAGTGCTTCCATCCTCCAAGGCCGCCGAGTCCGCCGAGGCCGATACCAAGATCTAGACCGGCGTGTCCGAGACCGAGTCCGGCGTGGCCTACACCGAGACCGGCATGTCCTAAGCCGAGACCGGCTCCGTAGCCGAGGCCGAGTCCTGCATGTCCAAGGCCGAGACCGCCGTGTCCCCAACCGAGTCCACCGATACCGACTAAACTCGTCGCCACTGGGGCTACGGCTACGGGAGCAGCCGCAATCGGTGCTACGATTTGTTTGCTGACAACGGGAGCTGCTATAAGTGTTTGTGGGTGAGCGGCGGGTCCTACACGTTTAACGACTGCGTTGAATCCAGAGACGGGGTCAGCGGTATAGTCGACCACTCTGAGGGTGCCGTCGGGTTCCCTCAGCGAGTAGGAGCCTTTGACAACGCCGCCGTCGCGAGATTCAGTCTGAGCCTTGCTGTCACCGGTTGACGGGTCGTTCACTGCGTAGTTGAAGCCGTAGCGGGGGATGGACTAGGGCAGAAACGTTAAATACATTATAATTTGTTTATCACCAACTTAACTTATTAGCATCCTTTTAATGCTCTCAATTTTGCAATCTAGTCTCGTATTAGGTAAGGTTAAGAAAATATTTTTATATTGTCCTACTCATAACTCTTATACTTACTTAACTCCAAGACAAAATACGAAAATTTTGGAAACTATGTCTAGCAAAACATATTTAATCTATAAACTTACAACGGATTCATGAGTAGTAACAGCAAGAGGAAGGCCTCCATAGCCAGACGGCACCGCCGCCGCTACTCCAAGTAAGCAGGCAATCTGAAATTATTGCAATTAACCAATTGTAAGCAATCAACGCAATCACTTATACTTGCTAATTACATGCTAAAAAAGCCGGCTGTTCATTAACATACGTATTAGCATTGATATTAGTGTGGAAATAAGTTTCCAGGCTTGCAACAGATGACTTATAAATGGGTCATTAAGAATTAATTTGTTTTTGCAATTTTGTAGTAGAAGACCGATTTTTGGGACATATATTTTTTCATCCCGAAAAACTTCTAATAAACTGACTTGATCTATCTTTAGGCAGAGAATTAAATTTGAGACGCTGGTTACCTAAGTTAAGATTGCAATACAAATTAACTCCCAAAATATATCTAAAAAAAATCACACAATTGCCAAAGTATTTATAACATAATACCGTGGAACGCTTACCGCAAATAAGCTGAACATGTTGTTATATAAGTTCAGGATGCTGAGAACGTTATCACTGAATCAACAGTCTTGTAATGTGTGAGTAACCACCCCGCCGTGCGTATTTATACCTTGCGATGTGTTTGTCAATTCCTTACAAAGTACAATCCTTCAGTTTCACGCTTATTGACTATTCACGTTACGCACCTCTGACTTTATTTTCATAACATGTCCTAAAACCACCGGTAATTAGTTAATTGTTCGGACTCTGAGTAAGGCACAGCGCTTGTTTCATCAGTCTCCCGTCCGGTGACCAGGCATTACGTGAATAATCATCTTTGTCGGGTACTATTGCCTCATCAATGTCCTGTGTAATAATGATCGGGTAAGTGCCGAATTATCTATGTGAATATGTATCAGTTAATTAATTCGACAATCGTTGTAATCGGTAAAACTATGTCCTGCTCCACTTAAAAATGGTACTTAATGTCCTCCTTGAAAGTCTAGATGGCGTTAGGTTAAGCTGTAATAAAGTCTCATAACATGTAAACTTTACATATGTATTTGTCGAAACGTTTCCTGATCCATTAAAACTGCAGGTACACGTATGTTTTAGAACTTCTCAGGTAAAATGGTCATATAGTTATTTCGTCACAATAACTCCTGCAAACTTTTATGCGATAAAAAAATCGGTACCTAAATTTACACTCTTCAAAAAAATGCATGTCTTCATAATATTGGATGAATTGTTAATGACCAGTAAAGTAAAAACGAAAAAAAAATCGAACTTTGAATAACTTCATAAACTTTCAACAGTAACTCTATTAAATCTGTTAAAACTTTTCAAAATCTAGGCACAGGGTTGTGCTACCTAGGTTACCGAAAGAGGTAGAATAGGTACTCACTTTATACATAGTTTAAAGGTTCGTTAAAATTCATTTTTAAACTTATGCCTATGTATTGTACCCTTTTTGAGCGATAATGATGACCAGTATAACCCCCGGTTTCTGAGTGCATTTAGCGGTAGTTTATCTATTCAATAGCGTTTTTTATATGAGTTGAAACGCTATTGAATATATAAACTACCGCTAAATATACCTACAGAAACCGGGAGTAAGTGAACTAATGCAGTTGACAGGCAACTGATAAAATCATTAAAAAACACATACCTAGTCTTACAAATAACTGTTTTTAATTCTTAATTGGCACAGTATCGTGCGAGGTAGAATACGTAGTAATTAATAGCGCTCTCAACTCAACCATTATCACTTGTTATAGAATAATAACTATGCGTCAATCACAATCTATGTTGTAATTCCCCGTGTCATAGTTAATGAAGATGTTACTCAGTTACTGACATGCGTTTGTATAGTGTAGGCCTGTGTAGGCGTCTAGGCATGTAGGTAATGCACAGATAACCTCGGACTAATTGCTTATTATCCTGTTCAATAATTATCTGTGCACGAGCTTCAGTTGTATTTGTTACCTACTTGCGCATCGATTTATGATTGAAAAGTTTAATTTTAATTAGTTAGTATTATTTAATTGAAGCTCATCTTAATATAAAATTGCATTTATTGATGACATTCACGTTAATTAAACTTTTAATAAATATTTAGAAGTAGAGAGAAGTGGCATGAGTAAAAAATATGACAAGGGATAGGTAGCAATAATATAAAAATACCTTTTAATCTAACTATGGGTTGATTTTCATGATGATTAATAGCTTTGACAGATTCTCTACACATTATCTAATAAAACATCAAGATTTTTTTCTCAATCTTAAGTATTTGTAACTTAACTTTAGAATTAGACGTTGGAAAAATATGTAATGAAATCCTCCAAAAATGTACGAGTAGATGTCTAAATTTGGACCGACGACATAAACCGAGTACATTGTTCTATAAAGGACACATTCGCTACAAACTGGGCTCAGTCAATCAAAGCTGAAATAATTAGATTTCGTGCACTCGTAGTGGGGCCGTAGAAGGAAAATGTTAGAATGACTGATTGATTGACAGATCTGAGCTCGGTGAACCAACGTAATTGCATGTCCTAAACAAGGTAGGTATGTGAGGTACGCAGAGCTTCGAAGGTACTCCTTACAAAAACAATGCAAGTTATTGACAGTGTTTTATCCGCATGCCTAGAATGGAGCTAATGACGAAATAAAAATCTGCTAAAATCAATGAGGGTTGAAAATATTTTTTGTATGTTTACGAATACCCTTTTTAAATCTTATTCGTTGAGTATGTATAGGTATAGTTGAATGTAAAAATATAAAAGTAAAAATAAAAAACATGGATAAAAAATACGGTGTTCATTATTATGAGTAGGTCTTTTTGATAATTTGAAAATTCGTCTATTATCAAACAAAATAAAAAAAAGGATATAAATGCATATTTACTGTGTCCATTAATATCTTTTAACTTAATTCTGATTGCAGAAATAACGCGTTTAACGCTGCTCCTGTATTTCAGCTGAAAATATTCATTAATTCACGCGTGTGTCTTCACTCGTCATACTTTCATTATCGGCTTTAATGAATTCCATACATATTTATAAAGTTTACTACAACTGGTACGGAGGCACTGAAGATTTACAACATTTTTAATATCATTACACGGCTCATGGTACATTTGTTAATGAAATAGGCGCAACCATTTGCGTACCTACATATATGTATTAAAACCATTATTGTGTAATGGTTAATTTATGTCCATTCTTACCTAAGCCTGTATATCAAGTACTTATATTTGGAATTTATATTACGTGAAAAAATGAACACCTCTAAATTATAAAAAAAGTGTTTTCATATTTCTTAGGTCTTTTATTTTTTCATGTCCATTTGATTGTATCTTGGTGTCGATCACCCGGTGAAAATATATTTACAGGAAAATAAAATTGTAACCATAAAATTCACAGTAAGGAAAATTATTGGAAACGATAAAAAAGAATATTGGCTTGGGAATTCATTAGATAAGTTGTTCCGAAACGCAATATATCTAGGCGCAGTTGCAACTAATTCGGCTTCACTCGACCGCCTCATTACCCCTTTTCAGTAGAAACACTCTTTCCACTCAGACTTACACAAATTCACATTTGCAATCAGAGCCCGGAGAAAAGTTCCTCCATCCCCCCCGCGCGCCCCGGCCGCACCCCTCTCACCCCACGCCGCCTTTAATTAACAGAAAGTGGTTCATTAGAGCTTATTCATTAAAGCAAGGAGTAATTAGCGAACTCTAATGAATGCTGTAATAATGTAAGAGCGGCCGCGTCGGACTGCGGCCCGACTTCTAGATTAATCTAGAAGCTGGGAATAATTTAGTAATGGCGTTAATTTATTACCGAGCTGATTGCGGGAATTAACGGGATACAACTCGTCTGGCTATGACTACGTCGGCTTTATGCTCTGCACTGACTAGGCTACGCTGTGCCACATGTGTTAATGTTAATCAACGCATACCTTACAAAGGTTGGTTACGTGTGTTATTATTATGGTTACGCAGATCTTGTACGAGCTCAATGAAAGCTCTTTCATTCAATTGATTAGTGCTAGGTTGTTATGTTAAGCTTTCTCATTATTAATTCCTTATATGTATAATGCTCTTATTTGAATAAGTTACGTCATACAAATCTCAATACTTAGTGATATGTGTACAATTAGCGTGAGCTAATTAAGTGGTTCGTAATGTGAAGAAGAATGCTGTTATCTTGTGATCATAATGCAAATTCAAAATATCTGTCTTGTAGGATGCCTTCTAAATGTTTTTTTCTTTTGCCTGGTTGTCCCACTGCTATACAACCCCTCCACCTTAGCTTCCAAATCACTTTATTGGCAGCATATTCAATATTAAATTAAAATATAATTAATTTAACTCAAAATTAAAGAATGTGATAGTTTTAATTATTTCTTTCATTGTCGACGTTTTCTCAAAGGTAGGAAGGTAATAAATACAATGTAATGCTTGCTAGCAATGAATACCTAGAACTTGGATGAAGTGGACTTTAATGAAAATACTCGTACTTTATCGTTGTTCTGTTATTAAATACTGACGGAATGAAGACGATTCTTTCTTACACAATGGAACTAAGAAAATAAATAAGTTAACTTTTAATATCAACTCGCTTTAAAAAGATTCCTACACTGCCGGAATGACAGCAACTGTAACCGGAATCGTACTCAATAAATATTGCAAACCTCCTTATTAATAAACTTATTTACTAAGTTTTGACAAGAGTTACAGTTTTCTATAATAATATTTTAAACAGAAGTTTCTTCCGGGAAAAACTATATGAAGCAAGCTTTCGCTAAATGTATCTTTGTTCGGAACATTTAATTAATATCAGCACCAGAAAATTCAGTTTCCCCATTAACTCGTACGCGGAAATACTAAAATTGCAATCACTATTTACTGAGAAAACTATCTGCTGTTATACGTGCATAAATAATTTGAATACCATCTCATTCGTGGAACGTTTTGAAACGATTTACATAAAGAAAACAGCGTCCGACTTCAGTGGGCTACGTTCATTAGTATTTCTCAAAATATGGTTGTTATATTGTTAGATTTTCTTGACGGAGCAGCGAGCATGTTAACCATGGCTGGCTGGACAGCGAATACGCATAATGATGTATGCCAACATTATTAAAGTGTATCATAATAAGCCGCGACTGAAAGAAAACAACGTACAGTCTACCTGCAAAGTTGTTAGCGAATTTCTATGAAATTAACTCAACTTGTATTATTTCTTATCAAATTATAAAATTGTGCATATCATATTGTTGTATTTTTTGGTAACTACTAGATAAATTGCACTATTGACATTTTATATATTTTTACAGTTACTTACTTTAATATAAGTTACGGACACGGTTAGGTTTAAGACAAAACGGGCAACATAGTAAAAAATATTATTAATTATTAAATATAGTTGTAAAGACCCGGCTTTCGAACCTGTAACCCTAAGGTCAACATTTCATTGGCATTGAACTTAAATGCACTCAATAAGAAGTTAGTTTATACTTTATGGCGTTTAATTATTCGTCGAAGTTGAAATTTATTTATATCCGAGGGGTGAAAAGTTGTAAAATATTATTATTTTATGACTTTCCAATATGAATGTGTTATTTTAGTATTAGGTTGTAGGTACCTTTAAGATTTATGGAGAAATATTTATTAAGAGTTCAAGAAATATGGAAGGGAGGAACTCTAGAATTAATTTTAAAATGTAATATACGAGTAATTTAATAAAACACTGCAAAGATATTGTTGTACGAAACAAATTAAATATGCAATGGTAATAAAATTTTATAATTGCCTTGTAGATTACGTGCTACTTTGTAGATTACGATTACGCTTATACGTACGATTACGTTACGTACTGGCGCTTACAGCCCGTACATAGAGAGAAAAGCACAAGCCTTACGATGTCAAGGTATGGTAAAATATTTTAATATCCGACAGCAGTATTGAATATAATTTGTCAGTATAAAGGCAGAAGCTATTGTGTAGGGTGTACAGTGGACAGGGCGCTCGGAGTGACCCTCACTGACTTACATACAGTTAACAATCACTGCGACCGGCTCCCTCCGACATGTCCTCACTAATGGCGAATTATATCCTAATGTTTGTTTTATTTTAATTCAATCATTGAAGGTAGAATATATGAGGTTCGGAGGATTTCTTGTTGAGGTTTCATCAAATGGTTTGACGGACTCCCGTCGAATGTATCATTTTTTAATAGTTATATGTAAGTATGCTACTATTGTTAATCTCATGTATCTTTGTAATTGTTCTGGAAATAAACTTTTTTATCTTATCTCAATATTTAGGAGATATTTAGGTAGGGAAATAAGCATAAGCTTAAAAAAGGTGATGTGATGAAGGCAATATTTTATTAGCGAGATTCCAATTTTCTACGCCATGGATCTGAAGGTTAACAGGGGAAGCGCAGGCGCATATAATATGTGGCTCTCTACGGGGGTCTATATGCCGATGGTATAAATGCAATGACTGCCTCTAGTATTTTCTACGTACTTGATTGTCTAATTTCTGTAAACAATAACAATACAGAGGTCGTGTAGGATAACAGGCGGGTGTTGCGTGGCTTACATGTTAGGAGGCGAGTGGTTTCGGCCATTACTAACGTGAATATTGCAGGGTAGCCTGCAGGCGACTCTATTGATTAGTCTCCCGCGTATGCGCCATCATTCATTCATAGTCGTGTCCGCACGTCACTCAGGCCTCCCGCTATTTTTCAACCATTTTTCTCCGTTTTTCGCCATTTCTCGCCAAAGGCCGAGTACATATTTGATGGTGCGTCAGTCAGGAAGGAAACCGCCCTGCGTAATTGGTCCTGCCGCCGGATAAATTCTGATAAAACCCCTGAGTTCACCGCGTCGGATGTATCTTAATGAGATGTATAGAACATTAAAATTCGTGCTAAGGACTATTTAATATAATTTTTTTCCAGAATTCTATTGTACCCAAGTATAGCTGAAAAATATTATTTCAGGTACCCATTTTTTGACTACAATACATATTCCTTATATAAGTATACAAGAGAGTGCTTCTTCAAACTTCAATTAAATAAGTCACTCATATGAACTTCTGATATAACATCTTTAGCGCTTCCTAACACACTTTTATAAACTTTCTTATACCCGCTAATTATAGATATCGGCTACAAATCTCTATATAAAGTGAGCCAGCTCGTGCAAGTATCGGGATAATATTTTTCTGTTGTGAAATACTTGCCGGCACAACAAGATAATCCAATTGTCAGACCAAACTCGTGCCCAACAGGCGTGAGGCGCTTTCGTCTGTGCACTCCATTGGGCCCCTACTAACACTTCTCGATCACTTATCACTTAACAATCAGGAAACAGGGTTTATAAGTCTTCTACTATTTTTATTTTGATCAGATTTTTTAAAACACGAACTGACTTTGAACTGCAAGAATAGCAGGTTGTGTGATCGATTTACAGTGATGGAATTACGTAGACGTGTAACAGTACGAAACGACAATTTGTAGGAATAAAGTTGCATAATTAATTGATTTAATTACTGGATATCTAGGTAATATCAATCTAGGTAATATAGTTACTTACAGTTCTACGAAGCTCTACGCACGTAGCACACGCAGATTACTTTCTCAACAGTTAGCTATAACTATAAAGCGTAGTAAGGGTCCGATATGATATAGAGGTTTTAGCTCAGATTACAGGCGATACAAGCCCGCCCGATGGGTTTCATGCGGACTCATTGAACGGAAGACTCGATGTAACGTGAATGTGCACAGATTTGTCACATAATACTCCCAAACGATATCGACAACAGTATTCACGGGGAATAAACATTTTTAAGCCTTTTTCCTATAAATGTTCGGTGAAATGTAAACGTTTTATATTTTTAAAGTGATACAATTGAGGGTATTGTGATTTTTCCCACGTTTAAAGAAAAATATTGTTCCATCGTCAGTAGGTACAAGTAACTTTTATAACAAATATTTTTAAGAAATAACGAATGAGCTATCTAATAAATAAACTATTGTTCTTAACGGATCTTCACTCACACTCAGGGCGTTTTGTGGTTATAATTCATAACGAAGAAACTGCTTAAAAGAGTTATGTAGGTAAGTTCATTTGTCTTACTGCATTATGTACGATTGCTTAAATATAAAGTTAAAATGGGCGTATTATTCTGAACGGGAATCGTTTTTCGGTAAAAAACCTAAATAAGAGATGTCAGGAATTCATATAATTTCATGCTAATAGCATAAATGGGAGTCTGCAAGTCTAAAACGCACACCCAATAAAGTTTATCAAAATGAAACACGAAGATAGTTGAAAACCAATAGGTAGTATAAACAACATTTTCTATTTAACTACCATGAGCGTAGGGAAGTCAGGTAGGTCAGGTTAACTTGTACTTAATATGTATTTTTAATAATGACAATTTTTTAGTATCAGTCTCAAGGATTAACGTTCAAGCAATCCTTTTAAGTGACTGCAATTTATTTAATTCATGTCTTACTTAAGAATTATAAATTAGTCTTGAGTCGCAATGAATTAATTATAGATACAGCTATGTGTGTTGGTATGTCATCAAGTACCGATTAGGACACGACTTGATCAATCTGTGATTTTAATTAATGGTTTTTTAAACTAACTTTTGCCTACCTTAGATCAGATCCAATCATCGGTCCTTAGTAAAGAGTGCAATTCTGATGTGTTTGATTCTATGTTTCTTAGCATTGTGACAACCGAACGATGTATCTTTAGGAAAAAATAATCTTATTTTATTTGTATTTTTTTATTATTTGTCCAAAAAAATGTCTCAATTATTCTCCATTGTCAAGAAATATTTTATTTTATTTGTTTATGGCTCGTATTTATAATTATCCTGCTTACTTTTGAGCAAAAAAATACTCCATAGTTATCCCGTAAAAACAATGTCAACTTTTTCGAATTGGTATAACAGCGAAGTTTATTCAGATTTTTCTTATCCCTGCTGCGGTACAAAGGAAATGAAATCGAAATATTTTTGAATAATAATTAAGCATCCCGTCCACTCATTTTGTCATGACGCCGTCAAAAAAGGCTCCGGGAAGGCTTGTTTACATAATCGTTCAATTTGCAATGTTAAACAATTTCGACCAGCTGTTTTCTTGCTTTTTAATCCAACAAAATGTACATAATTGCTCGTTTTTTGCCCCGGAACAATAAGTTCAGCCAGGGTCAAACATAAATTAAAATAAAATTAAATACATTCTGTGATTTTTTAGCGAAAATTCATTATGCTGTCCTTAATTTAGTAGACAGTAAACATCAATATTTAAATAGATTTAGGTACCTACAAAGTAAATTTTTGTTTTAAGTTTAGCTTATTTCTAACTTAAAAAGTACGTAATCTTTGTAAGTTCAATTCAGCTTTTTGTACATTAATATTATTATTTCACGTAACTTTATTATTTATAAAAAAATGCTAATTTAACCTAGTGACTCGTGTTAAATGTCGAAAATTAATGCTCGAAAAGATTGATCGTAATAATTATAACCCATTAAAAATATCTCCATATTCACAGCTTTATGACACCTCAGGAGTAAGGCTCGCTGCCATAGATCAAGTTTTGAATAAGTTCACCTTTTATTTCCTCTTAATATTAGGAACATAGCAACACAGTACTCGGCTGTGTTAAGCACGAATAATAATATTCCGAGAAATCATTGAAATTATCGACTAAGTAGGTGCCCCAAAAACAAATTAATTTATTCCAGATAGATCGGTATTGAGTTTTTACGTTTTTAACTTAGAAATAGAAATACCGTAAAAACTTCAGTTTACACTCATCTATTGTTCATTTTACTACTTACCTAATGCCTTAAGCAAAGTCGTAAATGTGTGAGTATTCTAATTAACTGGGATGTTTTAAGAAAATCTATTAAATGCAGTAATAGCTGAGATCAAAGACAAAAAGGACCTACCGAAACGCTAATATAAATAATTAAAGAGTTTACAGGTGGTTTTGTCCTTCAGAAATGTATTATTGCTCTGAGTTACCTATCCACTAATTCGGTTAATATGAGTGAACTTAGCTTTGTCTTCTGCACCAGCAAGTGGATGCAAAATTTAAGATCAAGAGTCAGTCCAGTTTTGTCAAAAAGTTAATTGTTCCGGTTAGCTTAACCCGGGCTTGAACCCGAGACTCGTGATCAGCAGTGAGATAGACTACCGACCGCGCCACAGAGGCAGTCAGATCTAGACATATGTGTAATTTACAATTGGGTTTTTGGTAATAAAACAAGGTAAATAATTTACAAAATTTTATTTTCTCCTCCTGTCACCGGCTCTCTTAGGCTAGGTATGTATGTTCTTTCTTTGTGTACTGGTAACACCATAACTGTCGTTCTGAAACTGACACAGACTTGACGTTTCACCTCGGAGTTTCCACAGAATCATCTCATTAGATATTATATCGTTCGGTAAGTATCAGTGACCAAACGCCAAGCCTACGGAGCTTCCCGTAAATTAAACATATCGTTAGATGGCAAGATTCACTAAACGCTAACATTATATTGTATGCCGGTCATTCTTTCATGTCAGTTACAATAATCTAAGCACATATAGTCCATTAAAGATCTAAAGATCAAAAAATGATAATGTCACAATTTACTATCAAATGCCATTGAATATAAATAATACACTATTGAAACGATATTTATATTATGTAAGTAGTCGTCGATGCAACTTGACTTATCGTAGGTACACATATAAAGGAATGTTAGCGTTTAAGGTTACACTATTTACAACTGTATACATTTAAAATTGATCGAACAACTGGTAAAACGTAGATCAATATATACAGAGACCGATAGTAACTTGAATTTAAACTTCGAAGATGTTGGCATCAAAATTATTGCTAAGAAGTTTTGCGCCCAAACTGTTAGGTACAAGATGTGTCTACTTATATCTATTTATGCTAATATGTACAATATAAACGTATAATATTAACGAGTGATTTGATTTACAACTCGTGTACAATGAAATAACAAAAGTTGAGAGATATTTACATAGCAAGATTGTCATCACAGAGACGCGGGTGCTTGAAACATGTTGCGTTGTCTAGCGGTACTTAAAATATAATGTTCAATCGTACTCTCTGGCAAGATTCGACAATAACTATGTGTTACTTATGGCTGACGGCTAATGTTGTAAGATCTGTCTGAGGATTGTCAGCGGCTCACTTATAAAATATCATGTGTAAATAATCCATATTCCTGTATTTATAAATTACAAGAAATGAGTTTGAAAATTTCATTGTAAATCGATTTACTCTAATTGAGCAAAGTGAATCTCCCTGACAATCCTGTTTTATTTTTTCTTTACCTTACAACTACTTATATAATTTTAGGCGTGCGATCTTACAACACTGGCATTAATACAAATTGATTAACTTTTACAATGATTGTTCATTTGAATAAAAAATGCGGAAATTTCATTCTATTGTTAAGTCGGTTGCTATTGTTTGGTATGCTAACTGCGTAAAATATATAACAGTATTCACATTTAATTACGCAGTCTCGCTTTTTGTTCGATAGATCAAAAGTAAAAACAATAAAATTGTGTTTTAATTCATCAACAGTTCGTTACCAACAGTAGATGACGCCTACAACGTGGTAGAACGCTGTTGAAGTTTTAAAACAATATATTTTAATAGTAAGATATGCTTATTTTCCACGTCCTCGTCATATCACTTTACAATAGAAACAACACTTTTGTGTTTAACACATCTCGTTCTTTTCAACTCTTAAGTACCAGTAATGGAAATTTACATATAGCAAGTTAAGTTATATAAATTGCCATTTTCACAACCGAAATTAAATATGTAGTAGGTACTAAAGTATAACTTAACAGTTCACTGCCGCAGTAAAATTGTTACTGAGAGAGCGTCGTCTATCAGTAAGAATTTTACGTAGAGTCGTAAGTTCAATAAATTGTCTGTGGCACAACACTGTCACTCTGTCTCGTCGTCGCTGGGCTGACGCGGGAGACGGGACTTGAGCGATGCGGACGACGTGGAGAGGTCGAGCGCCGGCTCCTGCGAAGGCCCGGCGCACGGGGCGCACGGAGGCGGCGGGGCCGGCGGCAGGCTCAGAGGCATGGCGTGAGGCCGGAGATACACCGGAGGCTGCATGCTCGAGGGCCCCTCCATCTCCGGCGCCATGCACCCCATGGCCGGCGGTGTCCAGCACGCCGCGCTCGACGTCTCCGCCGGCATGCCCGTGGTGCTCAGGTACGAGCACGCCATCATCTGTAACAATCACAATCATAATATAAAACGTTTGTTCAGAACATAATTTTCGAGCACAATTACGTTGATTGTGCGTGTAATCTCCGAGAGAGATTGGAGTAAAAACAGGGCTTACATAAATAATGAAATATGTACTATTATGAGATGAGAGGCCTAAAGAATTCGTAGATGGTAGAGGGGGTGTTTCCTAATCACGCTAATGGCCAATGCGCAGCATAGCCGGCGGGCCGCGCCCCGCACCCTGACGCTCCAAGGAGGCTTTCATGTTAATGCAGATTGGGCGCAGGAGCAGTTCGGTGCTAAATCGCATCACATGTCCGAAGCGACGCCTTGTAACTTTACACTACTTATTTCCAACTTCACGTGTTAGATTCATAACATTTGTTATATTTTGTTGGTTCTGCTCGGGGCTCCGTTCTCGTCGATGTAAACGTTGTATTTAGTTTCTCACGTCCGGCCATATATCTTAAAGTAATTGTAAGTAAAGCATTTAGTGGCTATATATCACGTAGCCGGTGCAGGCGCCGTTCGCGTCCATTTTTCACACATATCGGTGTGAAATTGATTACCGACACAATACACGAGGCGCCCGGTCACTCGCGTGCGAACAACTTGTACTACAACTTTATAATCACTTATTAAAAATACGTTATAATATAAACACGTCCCACAGGGAAGATTTACACTTATGCAGCCATAAGGTGCCAGAAATTATTTGTATGCATGGATATGTATGTATATATTGTATATCTTCGGTAAATAATAATATGTATTTTATTAAAAAAACAGATTCAAACTTGAGCCTAACTTTAAAAGTTTAAGCTTTACTTTCTCGTATGTAATCAACTTTAATCATCACCCAAACGCAAAACTATAATTTGCATCCGTATTGTTATATTTTACAAGTACATCAAAGAGGTCAATAAATTACCGGCAGCTATTATAATTAAAATAATTACACCGCTATGCGCTCCATTACACGAGTCTAAACATATTAATTAATAAATTTCTCCACAACATTAATGAATAGTGAACGCAAATTGATTTATACAACCGTTCGATAGTGGTGTATTGTTATAATAGTTTCATAGTTAATACGCCGTACAAAAGCCTCTACACAATTGGCATAGTTGGAGGCACCAGCTGCTCGCCTATACAGAGTGTTCTAACAATGATATTGTACCTAACTTTAATATTTATTGCACTTGATCAACTCTGCCGAACTTATTGTATGGAGTTTCAAACACCCACTATACGAGCTCGATCAAAAAAGGTAACATTTCATGCATAAATTAAATTTATTTGCAAGCAACAATCCACTCACGTCAAGTCTTTAAACAAGCAGAACTTAATTAACTTGACGCCATTGTACCTACCCAAGAACGTAAAGTGCATAATTAAACCCTTTACGTAAACGCTTTGGTTAATATGTTTAAGCGTCGGTATTGCTTTAGGAGACCTAAACTCTCCTATGAGAATAAACAGGGACTGGAGGCGCACTGGACGAGCCTCACCGCACAAATGAATTAGTGGTGTTGTGACCCTCCCCCCCCGGCGCACCCCCCGCCTGGCCCGTGGCAGGGCGGGGGGCATGTTGCGATTAAAATATAATTAGGCGCTCGGCAATTGTTTCGCCATCGAGCCAGGTGGCGCGGCTCAGGCGGCTAGGTAAATTAAATAGCCGTATAGGGTTTCCAATTACGTTCGCCCGGTGGTCGCGGAAAACACGCTTATTGCCTAATAATAGAACGGGGGGAACAATATGAGGATCTTGTGAGCTGATTAATTATTTGGAGCGTTCGTGTTAAAAATGTTAGTGTTGTGTTGTGTTGATGGGGTGCGATAGTAACGCGATATTAATTAGTATGAAAACAGTGTGAGCGGGTAATAAATCACGTTCACCTAGTGGTACTTTCAGCAGTAATGAATTCAAACGCCCGCGATAATTGCGTACCTAATTACGGGCGGACGGAGCTGTCTAATTTATCACTGTCGGATTATGAATTAGGAATGGCGTTAATTAAACATGCATAATATTTGTGAAGGTGTAGTGACGCTCACTATGCTTGTTACATGTTACCTTGCGGACGCTAGCAACACTGTTTCCAACATATGTACCTTAGATCGGACCATTTTAGAGAAAATCTGACAAACAGGATAAATATGATCTCTCTATCTTTTTTTACGTATGTGTAACTTATAAGACAAGTATAGAAAATATTATAACGCTCAGCTGCCATAGGGTCAACTAAAACAATCAAATTGCTAAGTGAACTTTACAATAGTTTCGCAGAAGCCTGAAGACATTTAATTCCTAAATCATTTTATTTGAAACCGCAACATTATTTAAGTCACTAGCTGACCCGCGCAACTTCGCTTGCGTCACAAAGAGAATAGGTCATAATATTCCCCGTTTTTGTGACATTTTTTACTGGTACTCTGCTCCTATTGGTCGTAGCGTGATGATATATAGCCTATAACCTTCCTCGATAAATGGGCTATCTAACACTGAAAGATTTTTTTAAATCGGACCAGTAGTTCCTGAGATTAGCGCGTTCTAACAAACAAACAAACTCTTCAGCTTTATAATATTAGTAGATTAGTCAAAATATTAAAGTTTGTAATGTTTATACAGATATATACACTATGTATAGGTCTGTACAATCTCGATGCAGTATGCACCTGACCCATGGCTCACGTCTGAAGGTGCAATTCCCGGAGGTCAGTAGCGACGTGGCCTTTGACACGATAGCGTTTTGTAATCTATATCGATATTAGAATATTTTGCACTACTTTGTTTTGTAAATTCTTAGTGTTTCCGAAAACAGTGAAACTATAAGACTTGTCAAATATGTATAATTAACGTTTCGTAAAACATACATTTTGCATTACTTTGCTAAGCATTTCCAAAGTGTTTGCGATTACTCGAAGACTTGAGAAATATTTGTAATGTTTCGTAAAAAAATACACTATGTAAGATTTAGAAAATGCAGTTTCTGAAAAATGTAGAGATATAGCTACTTTTTGTAAACGATATTGGTATACCTGCTGAATATAACGTGGTTATTAGGTTTAACCTGAGTGACCTTATTACACGAACGGTACCAACGCGAGTCAATCACAGAAAACCTTCACCTTGCTACTAAAACAATAATAAAGTGCAGTTTTCAACTACTTCAGTAACAATAAACATAATTTTGACCAAAATCACGAATATTATTTCATTTTAAAAGAAATTTAAGTTAATCGTGTAGAACAACTGTTAGCCGAAATAGTGAGGTAAGTTTTCACGTGTCTCGCGAATGTGTGGGTGAGTGTGCAAGCTAAGGTCACGGACGCGGCTGGGGTCAGGTCGCGTGACCTCCCGACCTCGCTGCACCGTAATCACCGATATACGATACTGCTTACGAATGGAACGCTTTATTAATCTACAACGTTTTGGGGTTGCCGAGTTCACTTATGAACCGCCCGCACGTTCCTTTTTCAGAATAGAGTACAATGCTTTCAATCAGCCAGCAACAATTTCATATTATAAAGAGTTATGAACCATTTGCATTAATTTTATTGAACACGTTTAAATACAACTCTCGTACATTCTATTAAGAAGACAATAGAGCGCTTCCACTACAAATTTCGGTTATTACACAGACATACCGTTAAGGAACTTGTGCGTACGTATGTGCGTTCAATTTAATATCGGCTATTGAATAGAAAACGCCTCTGCGTTCACAATGGCCCATCGGCATTCCATTAACTAGTAGAGCAAACACACGGGGACGCGTGCGGGCACTAACTCAATACAAAACGATTCCTAGCGAGCGATACTCGCACATTCGGGACATCGGGACATTCAGGGACATTCCTATTCGATTGTAACAACACTAACGACTGTTTATATTGGCGTCGGGTTCGGCCCGATTCGGACGACAATCGGCGCCCAGCCGAGCGACTTTCGCGAGACAATGCAAGACTGGGCCTAAATAATTTAATAGTTGTAGCGGCGTGGAGCGGTCGGCTAACACTCGGCCGACGTTCGACGATATTGCTTCGCTGAATCGAGAGGTTTATAACGTAAGCCTTTGTCTTGTGCCGTGTGATTAACATGTAGCACGCCTGAGTGCTGGGCCGATCATTAAGCCTTGTTGATCGAATGCCAATCTGTCTTAGTTATTGTACACGATTTGATTGATTTTGTAAGATTACAGCTGTACTGTTAGGAGCTTACATTTGCAGTGAGGACTTCGTATTTCTGAAGTTAATAAATCTTAGATAAATTCTTACTACATATTTCTAGATTGTCATTTATTATTAACATACATTGTACATTTTGAACTTAACTCAAGCGTTAAAAGTTACAAAGTCAAAAATAATTGCAGCGTGGAAAGTTCACGAGACCTTACAGACTGGGCGAGGATGTCCTTTATAAAGTTTTCCTTTTTGCCACTAATAATGGACGATATGACGGACTTGAAGTCACATTGACGTTTTAATAAGAAATCATTTATGATATCATATCAAGCCTGTATTTGTCATAGGGGTAGGTAGATAAGACCACTGTCTTTGTATTATACAAGTTGCGTTTTAACATTTTTTAGAAATACAAACAAGCATTTACGTCAGAAGAAGTCCTGAAACGCTTCCGTTAACTTATTTTACGGTCATGCGGTGTTTCTACTGTGCCATTCGGGTAGTAAACTCAGAAAAAATAATTCGTCAGCAATAAACATAAGGAGAAGCGCTAAAGATATGGTAAGGTAAGATATAAGAGTGATAGTAGCAGGGCGGGGGTAATAAATTAGGGCGGGCGGGCTGGTAAGGCGGGCGGCACGTCGCGTGCGCCGCGGCCGTTTGTCGCGTCGCGTGCGCGCGCGCTCATTGCTTATTCATGCACGTCGGGCACGCACGCCCCGCGCACACCATACCAGAAAAGTGTTACCCTACCGATAATGGGTTAAAAGCTGCCATATTACACCGATTGCATACTTAGATTATTTTTGCTTAACGTCTGTGTTTTTCGGTAATTTGATTGCACTATTCCTTTGGGAAATTGGTACTCTGAAATATTCATATAAATTTTTAAAAGTTAGGTTAATTAAGCTTAGCTGTTTGTTAATTAAAAGGTAAGTTTTCTTACAGAATAACTTACGAGTATGTTAATTAGGCTGCGTTTTCACGGTAACTTGTGAGGTTTGAACGGTGTCGCGCGGATCTCGCAGGCTCGATGACTACACATTAATCATCATTCACGTCTGCGGCGATAAGCTCTCATCTCACGTCGCCGGCTGTCTCGTCGCATCGCCGCTACACCGACGTCTTTATACGATAATTACACCGTTCCACCGATACCTCATCATTTACATGTTACAGACGCTCAAGTTTTCATTAACAACTAAACTACATTTGAGTAATATAATTACTGAAAGTATCGGTAACCATTCGCCTACCGAGACTTGTGAAATCAATTTTCCGACAAGTTTACCGTTCAAAGCGATATTTGACTTATACTGTACATAATACTACGAACTCGTAAAGTTACAATAACGTAGTAGATTCTTACGTAAACTTTAAAGAAATAACTGTATACGTCAAAGGATTTCGCATAATTCCCGATAACGAGCGTTCGAGTCGCTCTCTTACTTCAAAGCTGCCGTTTCAGTTACAGTTTATTATTAATAAAATTTGGTCGGGTTGTCGGTGCGGAGCGGTGCGGTGCGGTGCGGCGCGGGCTGTAACGAGCGTGGTCCGCGCTCGTTATCGGCGGCTCGGCCCGGTCAGCGCCGCGGAAAATTCGCCCGAAACTGACGCGCGTGAAAATTTAATGAACGGCCGGACGCTAGTTAACTAAAAGGTAAAGTGCACCCTCTTGACGTGTTCGGTAAATATTAATAGTGAGTGTGCTAGCGTGCGCCATTAAAAATGCACGAGTCCGCGGACACGGTGCCCGCCGGCCGAGGCCGCCTTCATTAGCCTCTTTACATGCCCTCCCTCGGCTGAATTGAGTCGCCACATCTCACCTCTACCGCCATCACTCCTCCGTTATTTTACGCGCCAAACTACCACTTTTCCGCTAGCCTGCTTTGCCATTCGATTTATCCAATAAAATGCGACATTCAATATCGAACTTCCTCCGATTCCGTGCTCTGCGTGGCCTGCGAACACTTCCCCAGAACAAGTTTTACTATCTGAGCCATTTTAAAACTCTTACGGACGCTATTAAGGATAATAGAAACTGTCTAGCTGGAACGATGAGTCAAGGAATTATGTCTGCTACTGGAATGATCTAAGTTTGACTTTTATGTCTTGTTCCGTTGCGAGAACAGCGGCTGTTCACGGTCCGTGCTATAAGTGCGCGAGACACCCGCGGTGTGTGGCGGCGCGAGGCGGAGGCGAGCGCGCCAGCGGGAGCGGACGACGGCTCGCGAGCTCGCGATATCTGTTACGCAGTAATGAGGATCGTTAATTATGTATCGCTAGGTGCGTAAGCTTTTCAATTTGGGAACGGTTCAGTGTCGCGGGCTCTCGCGAACGAGGTCAAGGGTTCGCGACTCTCTCAACCCTGAGGGGCTGCCAAATTAATGAGGCACTCCTTTGTAATAAAGAAATAACAAGAACTGCGCACGCGAACCCGGCCTCACCGACTTCGATGTCATTAAAGGCGTCGCGAAGTCTTGAAAGGAGTCGTTACCGCGCCTCGCCTAAACAACTGAGTTTTCATCAACATTCCGAAATATACACTCAAATTGCTTAGCACTCACGCTAAGAAAAGGAACATTGAAAATAATGTTGAAAAATTATGAGGAGAGACGCGGGGAAGAGGAGTCGAGCGAATAAACACATAACACAAATGAAACATGATGCTACGGTTTATTAGTATACCAACTAGTCGTATTTAGCCAGTTGCAATTGTTTCCCACAAGTAAGGCAGTGTGTACACGGTTGTGACGGTTCATATTAGTGGAACAGACAGGGTAGATTAGAGCGGGGGTGCCGGGCCCGGTCCCGCCGGCCTGCGGGCACGGGTTTCTAAGTCCCGCCTAATTGGATGAGCCGCCGGGCCAGCCCAATTAGCAGCACCGTTGTGATTCATTTTAATCGGGCGCCCTTATCAGTGCACCACTCGTGGTTGTGGTACTTGCCTTTAAAATACATGTGGGAGTGTATACGTGTTTTAATTTGCGGTTATTTATGTAATGATGTCAAATGTATTTTCGTATTTGATCGTCACGTTTTATCTAGGACGGAAAAGTATTTTGATTGTTCATTTTCCGGGTATTTTATTTCGTTCGTCAAAGATATTTACAAAACATATTATTATAATAAAATATTTTGCGATCGAGTGAAGCTTTACCTAGCTACCTCTAATAACATGGGACTAATCATTATACGAAAATGATACAAGTAAGGAAGAACGTGCAACAGCCGGCAATCAAATTCACAGTATTATAATTAGTTTGCTAAAGTTCTTCTATTCAAAACCTTTATGTCACTTTATCTGTATTATAACTGGTCAAAAAGATTACATGTAACTACTAGAAAAGAACTGTTGCAAGTAAAGCTGTATTTTCTTTAACAATGAATATTTGGTATTGTCAAAGTACAATAGTAAGAATGCTGTGCACTTAATATGCATATAAATGCTTTCAACAGATACTACTGAAGGTCGTCTGCCATCAATATAACACTTGTGTAAAGTAATTGTTAATTAATATTATTTATAGACAACTAGGAAGTCCGCTTGATTAACCATTTGTTTGTTGGATACAAGACTGACATAATAACTATTTTAAAACACAAAGGAAATGAATATTTACTATAAATATATGAGACTAAAGCAGTGATAGCCGAGTGGTTTAAGTTGGCACCTCCCACGCAAGTGGTCGCAGGTTCGAATCCGAGGCAACACACCAATGACTTTTCGAAGTTATGTGTGTATTAGAAATAATTATCACTTGCTCTAACGGTGAAGGAAAACATCGTGAGGAAACCTTGCATGCCTAAAATTTGTTTGATACATTTATTGAGGGCATGCAAAGTCCCCAACCCGCACTTGGCCAGCGTGGTGGACTCAAGGCCTAATCCCTCCCCCTCGTTTGGGAAGGAGACCCTTGCCCTGCAGTGGGACAGATATGGGTTATTAAAAAAAAAAAAAAAAAAAAAAAATGAGACTAAAAATAGCGCAATAAAGTGTAATGAAAAACGCAACCTACCAAATGTGATCTACTTTTATTCTGGATGCAATAAAAGAGTCTTAAATATTGATCAACGTGAAAACAAATTTCAACGAGATAATATCATAATTAAATAGGGTTTCATTGTACATTAGAATAATAATTACTTAATTTTCAATTTGATAATTACCCATTCTCCCATGATTGGGACTTCGTCTAACTATTCTCAAATTTCCTATTCCCTTATTTTTCAAAACCACCTTAAAAAATATACTGGCCTATTATAATATGTAGGACAGAAACATCCATATGTGAGATGCACAACTCCGTAACTTGAATGTACCATTTCCCCAATGCACTATAGAGACGCCGCGTTATAATATAGGTAACGCAGACGGTAGAGGGTTACTAGGACGAACAAACGAGATAAACGAGGGGTTTAGTCTATAGTGGGGAACACAAAAATATGTGTCACTAGAGCGTTTCAAAGATAAAAAATATATAAGTTAATGATACCGCTTGTTTCGTGTCGCGGATTACAAAACTTAAATAAGTCAATGATTTGTTATTAGTTTACAAAAATATGATGCGAGTGAAGTCAGGCGTGTTATGGGTAAAGAGAAGCATTACAGCACTGTTAATCGTGATATAGAATCCATATATTATTGATAATAGAATATAGAGCATTAATTGGGAACAATCGTGCAGAAGACTTCTTAATAGAAAACTTGTCAAAGGCTACAATAACTTAACGTTTAATAACTTGTACAAAAATCTAAGCATCTTATTATTATTTATTATCATCTTACTATTTATGAGATAAAAAGTTAATCAATACAACTAAGGAAAGGATGATTTTTCAGTGACTTACTCTAATTGATTTGATTATTTTAGACGTTACAGTTAGTCGTTACAAAAAGGTAAGTTTTATACGAAGTTAAAGGCGGAAAATAAGTTGTCATAAAGTCCCGAATTCGTCTTCAAGATAATTTTATTTACAGAATACTTTTTCTTTTGCATGCAGTCTGTTTAAGATGTAGGCAAAACAAAGTGAGTATAGAGGCTACTGGGCCGCATATATCGGTCGGTTGGAACAGGATCCCGGCTGACGTAGGCCCGTGATAAGAATTAATCAAGCAACCCGTTCTGTTAGTGCTACGGGGAAGGAGTGAACCGGGAACAAGTCGTTGTTGTTCTTTCACTTGTTTGACTCAACTAGACTAACTTGTAAGTTGATTTGGTGATTCATATTGAATTTCTTTAAGACATATTACTGCATTGAGTTCCGTGGTAACTGAATATGTAAGTCATATTTATAGAGTGCTATGTTTAACCAACACTTTTACAACACTTTTAAACACACACGTGTTCGTAAGAGTTTGGATTATTCCCGCGCGGCTAAAGTCTGCTCGATAAAAGCGCTGCGGCAAAAAAGTTAAAATTAAAAAGTCGATTATTTAAAAAAATATTCAGAACACAGCAACCACATTAAATGATTGGTGCACTACACCTAGTCCGGTCTGATAGAATTAACAAACACGAGCTCGCAACGTATTTTTCATCAAGCGAAATGCATTCGATCGCGGCATATCAAGCAGACGAACATGTCCATTAACGGTACAAGTTTACAAAACACAAAACAGAGGAGGCGCGAGCGAGATAGACGACAACAGAAACCACTTCCGCAATGAGATGGCGCACTTCCTGTGATTGAGGGCCGCCCGCCCAAGCCGCCCTGACCGGATCGCTTCTTATACGGGCGAAAACTTTCTCAAATGTGAAATTAGCTGTACAAGAAAATTACATTAATAATTGAGAGTTATTGGGAGCCGGTGTGTTGACCTCTTATGCACCCCACGCGCTGTGGCGTTGAAAGCAACATTGTTTTTAAATCATTAAAAAACTTAAGATGCTACGTAAAGTATTGCTAGCAGAACTAGCTCTTATTTTGTGGAAATTAAACTTAAGTACAAACAAAGCCAAGCTGCAAGAGCAGAAGATTGTCTTCAGTAACAATATAGTGATGGAACATCGAGTTTAATGCATTCTCGGCCCATGTGAAAACTAATAGGACAGTTAACATAACTTGCAACCCCAGGAAGTGCCATGATCGTGAATGTCAGTATAGGACTGCGTGAAACATTAAACGTGCGCATTTGGCAAATGCGATGGGTACATATTGTGCTGTAAATGAAGGCACGCATACCCAGCTCTAGCTGTGAACACTAGCTCGGCGTGTAATTTCCAGTGCATCCCGTTCTCATCTCTCTCGCTCAGCTAAGTAATGACTTAGATCCATTCCCGGATAAATAGCAAATTGAATGTGTGCCCCTCGTAGCACAGCGCCACCCCGTCTCGCCTGCCCGCCGGTCCCGCCACCTGTGTGTGCGTGTCCTTGTACAGACACGCGCTCGCACGCCGTGTGCATCTGCACCGCTGATATCGTACAATTTGTGTGTTTTGGTGATTAGTGTCATCTACCTATACATCACACTTCATTTAAGGGTTTTAACAGTTGAGTGCCAGCACTTTTACAGCTAGGTAACGTCAATCTCCAGACAAAATACTAAAGCAAAAGCACACTCATCTACGTTGCAACACGAATAGTTAAACTATGTTTTAAAACTAATTTCGAGGCGGGCGTCGATAACCCGCTAGTATTTACAATGTTTTTCGTCGGTCGTATTTTTTGGCTTGTTTTACGGTCGGCGAATATGAAAAGTTTTGAGGAGCTCTCGCGGAGAGGCGTAAAGGCGGTTTACGACGCGTCTTCGAGTTGAATGCGCCACATGTTAGCGTGTTTCACTGAATTTTCTCGCGGTATAACCACATTACACGTGCTCCATGACCTGACCATGAAAATTTTAAACGACTCGCTTCAAACTAAAAGGCTCGTTCTCGCCATCGTAAGTCGAGGAACGGCTGTATAAAGTAGAGCCCACATTTGTTGTGTCGAACGTTCGGGGGTCGGCTAAACCGGCGTCTTTTTAAACAGCGCACAATGCAATCCCGACTGGGCCAGCTGCAAAAACTCCCGCTCTCAGGACAACAAAGAGATGTCCTTATAAATTCTCGATTAAATTTTGGATACGAGCTCCAATGAACACAAATTCCTAGAGTCGGTCCAATAAAGGACGCCGTGCAGCCGCGTTAGGAGGCCATAAACGAACGTATTATCCATGTAAGGCGGAATAGCCGTTGCACAATTAATTGTTTCATTTTGGGAAACAATTCCCGCTCCTCATTCAATTAAGAGCGGCGACTAAGGGGTGTGGGGCGGCGGCGGGGGTGTCGGGACTACCCCGCCCGCTCATGAGACGGACGTATTAATAGCGCCTGCAATATTGATATACTCGTATCGTATCCCACGTACCGCGTTCGAATACGATATTGTTTGTTAGCGAATTCGATTTGTGTCGATCATAAATCTTGCGCCTTATGTTGAATTTGGAGTTGATTGAATTCGCACCGTGTAACGCAAGAGAAAGGAACGAGCGTCGCGCTCCTTTAAAGAGTACGCGTGCACGTTTTAATTAGTCTTTCTGGATGAATAATAGATTAACGAAGCGAGCTCCTGCCGAGCACCAGTCGCGGTGCACGACGCCGACGCTCAGGTGATGCCGAAGCGGGACTCAATTAGCAAAAACACACAGAATTAAGAGAGACAAACATGTCGGGCGGGACACATGACGAGGCGCCCTCCTCAATCCGAATTTTATATTGCGCCATTCATTATTCATTGTGTTTGTCAAGAAAATTACTGTGGACCTTTTAATATAACTTCCCGAGTCGCACAAACGGACCTACAAATTGGAGTTGCGAACAAGTTGGCTGAAGTCGCGAGTTAACCTTGGCGATTAGGGCTTGCGTGTCGAGCTGTCAAACAAATTTAATTAGGTGCTAAGTTAATGTGGATCATCGGGCTTATTTAGTCGGTCGCTTACTTGTGTAACATCATTACGGGGCGCTGTTAATACTGGGAATTCAAATTGACGTCGACATACTAACGTCGTTCGTTCAGTGGCTGGCGTATTTAATTTAAAAGATAGCTACGTCTCAGGGCAGAGCTTTCAAATCAGTGGTGTTGGCTGAAGATTCGAGAGCAATCTGTTAGATTGGTTCATTACGGCCTCCATTAGTGAAGTAATGAGTCGCGATGCATGCCGAAGCGAGGGCGGAGCAGACGGGGAAAGAAAACAAGAAACGCTCAACTGACAAAACGCTCAACTAAACACTGATCCCACTTTTAAGTAACCACCGACGTAGCAGAATAACACGGTAAAAATACGCTTAAAAATTACAAAAAAGCCGTTATATTTATTGAATATGTCAAATTATTCGAACATCAAGTCGACTCTACAAATAATACCTACTCATAAAATTGTTTAAAAAGGTTAAAATTAAAGATATCTTTTCGCGTAATCCTGATATTAGAAGAACTAAGTAGAAATCGTCTATAATAATTTTCGTAAACAAAATACTTATGTAACAATCAAATGTTACCTTTATTATAGTTCCACAGTTAGGTCTAAGATATTGCGGCAACAGCAATATAATTCATAGTCGTGATAGGTTGCCAGAACATACACTGAACTATTAGCTCGATTTGATTTTACAACATGTCTTAACAGCTTACTGTATTTGGAACCATAGGGCAAGGAGTTCATTGTTTTGCATACATTTGAATATAAACCAAGCTTTTATTATATTTCCAACATCATGATATATGTACATCTTCAATATTTAAACAAAGTTTACTAAATAAAAATTAAAGCTCTAATAACGTTGTTCTTTTTTTAAACTCTATTTTTTTCTCAAGCAAAAAGTTTCATATGCTCACTCTTGTAGTTCAGGTTTTATAGCGTTTTTTTAATTTTCGATGGCAAATAAACTATGAGCTGCTTTTAAAGTGGCCTAAGATTTACTTTTATATGTATATTATATCAGTGTTATTTCAAAGCGTTCAAACCGCAGCGTGTGGACCGCCGATCTGTGTCTCGCAACGTTTAAGCGAAAATTAGCTGCAGCTTGGTGTGGAGGATTTCGAGTATGAATGCAGGTCGGGCGGTGTCCATTAGCCTAATTGGAGACGGGTGCACCGCCACCTACGACACGGCCTTTTGTTATCGCAGACACTAAATTTCACTGGAATCTGCTAATACACCGCTGTGGTTGTTGAGGTTTTTCATTTATCTGTTTTTAATGTATGTACAGGGAATTAAAAAAAACACGTGGTAAAAAATTGAGTAGAGTACAGGTAACTAACATTTCATTCTTGGCATGTGTGAAGCATTGTAAAAAGTTTGCATAACATACTTTTACAGCATAAAATATTGACGTCCAGGCTAAAGTTACCAAAAAAAACCTTATAAACGTAAAGAAATCAATTTTTTTTTTCTATTTTTATAGGATTTTAATATTTTTTACTAGAGGTTTTAAGCCAGTACCTCGATTCTCTCGAACTAACGACTACCGACAACCGGCTAACTATCGAAATTTTGACATTTAGAATGTACTGCCAAAATGTTTCCTACGACACCCGTCAGAGGCGCTGATAGAAAACGCATATAAAACTTATAAAATTACATTAATTCTTAATAGATTTGAGTTAATTCTTTTCCTACCTGCTTAATCAATTCGCTTGTCACAAAAAAAATAAGCAGTCTTATTTCTTCGCGTCATTAAGAATAAAAAATGTTTTTAATAAAATCCTACAGAAAATATATTGGTATTGAAAGTAGCCAACTATTTGAAACTTAATACATGACTAATGAGAAACCCTAAGTTTCGCTTATACTCATAGCATTACGACAAAAGGTAAGGGGCGGGCGGCAGCTCCTTCTAATTAAATGGTAAACTTTCATGAGTCGCCACCCCCCGCCCCTGCGCACCGCCGCTCTTGTCCCGCTAATTAATGCGCCCACGGGAAGCTCGGACGTCTCGCCTTTCGACCCTGAGACGCTACATCACATGTGAATACACCCCCTTATGACTTCCTTCCAAGTCAACCCAGTTCTAGCTGAATTACCGCGTAATCTAAAAACTGAAATAGGTCGAAACTTTCGTTCAGTCTCAAGTATCGATGCGAACACGGCAATCCTTTTAGTAAGCGCTAAAAACTACGGCAGAGGAAGTCAATCCGCGGGCAGGTGGCGCCCGTGGCCCGCGGCCGCGCGCCGAGCGCTCGCTAAACGTATTGTCGTGTACCGCTTCTGATGTGGTCCAAACTAAACCCCAACTACTTAATTGAAAATCGTAATAGAGAATCCAAATACACGGTATCCCTTTTGATCGGTATATTAGAGGTGCGATGCCAAATTAATTGATCGCCTCTTTAATGTCGCTCGTAATGGAATACAATTGTAGTGGATATTCACCGTTCTAAATATCCCAACGGCCGACGAAATTCAGTTGTATGAAGTTTCAGCTCGAAATAATTCTAAATTAATTCAAATCACTGTTAGTAATAAACGTCTGCGCTAGCGCCGCAGCATCTACTGGGAGCCCGAAGAATACGGTAAAATGTTCCAAGTTTCTTCAAGCAATCAAGGCTTAATACCGTAGTGAAGTTTCAAGTTGGGAAATTATAGGGCGCGGGGTGAGACGCGGGCGGGGCGGACGTCCGCCGCGTGTCATCTCGTAACATCAAAAATGCATTTAAATTCTGCGCAATAAAAAACAGCGGCGGGAAGTTTCACAGCGGCCCGGGGATTGAAGACGCCTGCCTCCAACCCGTGCGCTTTATAGCACTACACAATTTCTGTCCAGCCGCACTTTACACGATCCCCGATCTACTTACTAATAAAAGTGTTTCATAAAATAAGCGAAAAGCGAACGAAATATAAGGCGAGGTCCGCGGCAGAGTTGTTACTACAAGCAATTGGCCCATTGTATCGAAGAGTTCTCGCACAACACTCAATAGCTCTGGAGCCCTCATTTCTTGTTGTTTAAGTTTAGCCGTGCAGCGATGCGCTTGATGGTGGGCTGTGTTCAACTTGGGAACAGATTAGTAGCGAATCTTTCACAACTATAATGAAGAAAGCGGGTTTTGTGTATTTTTGTATCTAGTTAGTTTTGAGTTTAAGTGAGTCTCGACTACTCTCGACGTCGTTAATTTCCTTCCTAGTTGAAGATCAGTATAACAAATATTAATTATGAATTTTTATTGCTTATTTCAAGATATAATGGCGCGGGTAAAAAAGTGTAAAAAAAACACTAGCAAAAATGTATCTTTCCACGGAGGTAATAAGGTAGTGGGATATTTTTAATACAATGTCGTGGGGTGTCGGCGCCTCTTGTCGGACCAACTTGATGCGATAATTACCCCGCCCACTATCGGGCAATCGTGGGACCGATGTTGCTGGGTTTAAAGAATTAGTTACTCTCACAATGTAATTTGTTGGAGTGATAGTTTATTTAAAGTTATGTCTTTGCCCCAGTGTTAGAAATGTGTTTTAAGTTCAGTGCTTTTTAAAATCTTTGCTTGTGAAAATTTGTCAATTCAGCTGAACTGGATATAGAAAATGTCGAGAAAACCTTTTTATATTTCAACTGATAGAAAATTTTGAGAAGTCAAGAACAAAATCACAAATTATGTTATTTAACAGTTTTTTATAGTCTACCACAAACTTATAACATATTTAAAATTACAAAGAAAGCATCCATAACGCACGTTACAATAATACGTACGAACTAATTACATTGTGAGAGGAATTCTTTCATTAGCGAAATGAAACATGTCCGGGCGGGCCGACCGAACCACCCTATCAATTACAAAGCAATGCAATTACATTCGGTACCTAATAAGCCACTTTATGGTACACGTGAAATACGACAATTTAACAGGAAATTAAAGTTGGTGCCGCAAACCGCGGACGTCATTTCGCAATAGTTTGTCCAATTTATCAGTGTTGAGAGTCGTTCGGAAATAATCGTAATCGAAGCGAGCACTGCGCTGAACAATATGGACCGATGTCGGCCTCTCTAATTGGCCCTTACCTGGAGCGCACTCGAGAATGATAAAGCCCCCATTAGCCGCCCTATTATTTACCTACTCGTCATTAGCGTAGACTTCATTAGGATAACGAGATAACGGAGCCCGGCTCGAGTACTCGCCCGTGCAGTATTTTTGGTGTTTTTGAGCGGAATTCAAGGAATTACGAGGAGTTGCGCTATCGGTCGGGACTCAGCGGAATGGGCTAATTATTTCCGAGTATTCTATTTCTTCTGGTTCCAGTGTAAAGTTAATAATGTGCGAATAGGCAATAGAGACCACCCGATAGTCGCATTATGGCGCATGTGTTATTAAGATCGATATCGAGGGCGGCAGGAAAAATGGATGTTGCATCGAGCCCTCTGCCTCGGCGCGGTGCCACAAAAAACATACCGAATTTATTGTTAATTATAAAACTCCGGCGTCGAACATTAACGCAGAGATGCGATGCCGCGATAGCCGCTCGTCTATTTATTTATTATTTAGATATCGGCCGGTGCGGTCACGACTCCATATTGTTTCGCTGTAATGGCATTAATGACCTCGGTTTAAAGTTGAAGTGTTAATTTGATTTAAAATTATGCTCGCGATTACGATCTTCACGTTCAACTTTCGCCCCGGAGCTTTAATTACAGCGGTGATCCCCGATGGAGGCAGTGATAAGAGCGCCTCGCTATAATATACTCGATGCTAATAAAAGCTGGACGTAAACCACATCGTAGTAAACCTTGCTGCAATGCAGTTAATGCACGGCTTGACATTATAAAAGTTAGAATTAATGATTTTAATCTCATTCCCTTATTGCTGAATGTACGGTTTACGGCGCATGTGTTTAGTGACAAATTATGCAAACTGTTGGCTGTTATAATGCAAAGATGCAAGTAGGGTTATTATTGGCCGAGGCTAGATTATTATCATCGGTACGTTAAAAAACAATTGAAATACCTGACGGTTTTGTGTTTTTTTCTTTTATGCGCGAAAGAGGTTCGTAGGAACTTAAAAATAAAAACAAACTGTGGCTATAAACCCTTATACTTATCAGAGTGCAATACACTTAAGTTATATGAGGTTTTAAACAGTTTCTGTTTAACATACAATAGTGGCTAAGGTTTATTAGACACGTAACGGTAATATTCTTTAAGCGGTACCACAATAGAACGAGAGTGCAGAAATAGAGCGCAGTTATTTAGACACAGATCAGTTGGACGATCATTTGTCAGAGGACGAGTTACAATGTCTTTCGTGGCGTGATTCTTGGACTATGCGCCAACTAATAAAAGGTATTGTTTTTTTACAGAACTACTTGTATGAAGGTATATGTATCATCGATTGCATATTTTATGCTATATTAGTTTAAATTATTCGAATAAGTAACCCGTAAGAGAAAAAGCTTTTCCTAAAAAGAATTTAAAATGAAGTAAAACATAAATAATGCAGCATTGAGTGAATTATAAAATGGAGGTAGAAAATAAATAAGAAATAAAAAGCTAATTCAATGAGACCTCTGCTCTAGTGGCTATTATAGCAATTAGGTTTGATCCCATAGTGAAAGGAAATGTGCCATATTTTTTCTCGGGGAAATAAGAATTGACGTATCGGGAGCGGACCGCGCCGCCCGCGTCCGGGGAGTGAGTTACGAGCCTCGGTACTCGTAAACGTCACATTAATTAGCATGCCCACTAATGAGGAGTTATGGCGCTCTAATGAGAGGACTTGTACGCGACGTATTTATTAACGTACCGTCGACGGACGATTATATCGACCTGCTCGCTACTACGATCATCTCGTACATTTATCATAACGTTTCTTATACAGTGTTGTGCACTTTTAAAAATATAGTCTCAGATAAATATAAATCAAGCGACACGTAAGGTCGCGCAGACCGGACAACTTAATAACATAATTAAACGCCTGACATGCAATTATCGTATCCGCACTTTTTGCTATATGAAACGTAAATGAGCGCTGAACCGAGGCCTACAAACGTCCTTAGCTAATTAAAATTCTGTCATAATTGGTACATAGTTGCGGATAAGGGCGACACGGTCCTTCCATACCTCAACCCGTTCTTAAGATTTAGATAAGTGTGATTCGATGTTATACAAAACCGCGGGAAAGAACAAAGCGCGCGTTACGCCTCCACAATGGAGGGGTGAAAAAGACGTTAATAATATTCGTCAAAGCACTCTGGTTACATTAAATCAATTTGCCCTTTCCGCGCGGTAAGTAGCGAACGGTGTAATTGATAAGTTGAAACCCTTGTACCGAGAAGGCTACAGTTTGGCACTGCCAACATTCTAGCTGAGTTTCCACGTCACGTGCGCCGCACCATCTTTCTTCTCTCTCTTTATACAAATGAAATTGTGTGTCGCGATTTCGTCGCGTTTAGAAATAGAAACTACCAACATAGTAACTAGTAACCAAGCACCGCTTGAAATCAGTGGCTGTCGTGAGCTCTTATCTACAACGACTGTTTTAGCGTTTTGAAAGTTCACGCCAACTAAAATTAGTATGGCGCTTCATGATCGTACATATTTAACAGGACGTTTGGTGGCGATAACATCTTCATGTGGTGTTAGTGTTGCGTTGAATTTGTAAATTTGACAACCAATGTTCAGTACTGGACAATCGATTGGACCAACCACGTACATTAACAAAAATGCGTTAAAGAACAATCGCACTCGTTTGCTGACATCAGAGGGTGTTCCAATTCAATCTAGGAGGTTAAAAGTGCATTTAAAAGTGAAAGCGCGCTTCTACCGACCCAATAACCGGTTGAAACGCACTCGTTAAAATTAAATTGCAGATTGTGTTCATTGCTCGATAACTGTAATTTTGTCACTTTATTTTTATTCTCATATTTTCCAGCCACGCTTGTAAAAAAAGTCCACTTTAGCCGACAACTGAGGGTAATGGCTTAGTTAATTTACAAACTTTGTACCGCTCTACTGTTACGTTTATTTTTAGGAATTTATTAAATTATTTAGGTTTGGACAAAGCTCCAACATAATTAGTAACTTTAAAACTAAGCTACTAAATAAAGTGTATACGTATTTATAGACCCGATCTGTACTTATATTGGCCCCACTTACATATTATTGAATTTAATATCGTTACAATCGATATTCGCGCTCTCATTCAACAGCTCGTACATTTGTTTCTTGGTTGGAACGAGAGCGTTGTTCAAGTGTGTGGGAGGCCTAATTGTATTGCTTTATCAATATTTAATCTGTAATCATGTGTATGTATGGGTGCATACGTGTTTGTGTATGTATGAATGGTAGGATCATAAAGGAGTGCACCGGAACAGATCGCACGACAATATCCTAATTCACTCGCGCGAATGTAATCCATTAGTGTTCCCTCCTCCTCGGGGCACACCCCGCGCGTGCCCCGCACTCGCCCCCTGCGCCCCCCGCACCAGTCTGTCATTCATAAACCTCCATATAATTTGTATTGGCACATGTTTCATATGACTAATGGACGAGGGCACATTAAATATAAAAACGACGTACTGCTTATTGCTGTTTACGAAACTGAAACAAATTTTTATTTTGAAATGTACGGCATGTTTGGCACGCCAGGATGAATAAATGAACGCGTACTCAGCCTGAGTTATTCTAGATCAAGATAGCATCTCTCTACCTCTTTATAAAGGCCTGATACGTGGGGGACCATTTAGTAATTAATTGAACTGTGTAGTACTGTGTCGTACTGTGTAGGTCGTAGGTTTGAATCCTATTGACGCACTTTTATCTGCCACCTACATGACTTTCTTATTGAAGTTATAAAAACATTTGGGAAGGTCTTCTAGGAAAAACGGTGAAGCTTTAACCGTTCTATGTATCGAAATAACAATAAGGGACACCACAATACCTTTGAAGTTGAAATGCTTTGTTAAAAGATCATAGAATACATTCATTCGTTTCTCTCAATGAAGTGGAGGCGCAGCGCAGATGCGTTTGGCTTTTTTGTTACTCCCATGCACAACAAAATACAACATTATTACCTGCTTAATAAAAAAGTTATAATATCTGTAATTAAGACATCCGTTAAAAACATTCGTTAGTGTTTTTATTGCAATATAAAGTTAATGTAATGCGTTTAATAAATATGGCTATCAAGCGGGTGAATTAAATAATGTATTAATTAACCGAATCATGTTTCAGCTTTTAATTGGATTCCACTTATTGTTGTACAAATAACAGCTTCTAACGTCCAATACATAATGCTTGATAATTTGATTGTTTTTAGTATTTTATGTTTGTCATTAAAAACATAACTGATATGGCTCGTATAATATTAGAGCTTCAATTGTTGGTGATATTGACATTAATGTGAATGCTGTAAAGTGTAGGGTGGAAGGCTCTACCTTTATGTACTGGTGGTGAAAAAATCTGTAATTGAAATTTGTATAGCAACTACTATGTTATAATTTATACCTATTTTTAACACATAGTGATACGTTTAATTGCTATAAACAGTAAATAATACAATAATCGAGTATTTCGGTAAATTTTTTGCTTCATTTATTTTTAATAATTAATGACATTATCAGCTATCCAAATGTGGCGTTTTTAAGCCCCAATGTCTTGTCTATAAAGATTAAGACGAACTATATTTACATTCAGTTTCGAAGTAAAGCGAACCAAATTAGCTTATACATTTGTAGTTATTATAAAGACTACATTTCTTAGAACGTTTGTTTTGACATCTTGTATCCGATTAACATTACAAACAAATTGTTTAATTCCTAGAATATTTTACAAGATGGACTTTCTTAGATTGATGTTACTTAGTATCTTTTTTGTTTGCGATTATCTAGAATTCTAGACTGAATTACGGGTAGGCCTTTTAAATTCTTTAACGGAATAAATTTGTACTTTAAGTAAATTTAGTAATTTGAGTAATCGTGTTGATTTTGAGCTTATTACTTAATTTAGTATATTTTTAATTTACTAAAATGATCAATTATTATGAGTCATTCCTGTAAGATTCTAACATGTTATTTAGAAATAACGTTGAAAGATACACGTAGATTCCTTTAATACTTACTCCGAATGGTTACAAGCAAGACCCATAATACATTATGTTAAATCAAGAATCGGAAAAAAATATTTTTTGTAAATTTTCATTCATTTAATGTGTGCTCTTCCCGAAGCTTTAATACACTTAGGTAAGTACTGGCTGCATAACGTTTTCAGAAAAATTAAAGAAAGTAATCAGTGGAATTACGTCGGCTACTAAAATATGTATTCGTCATAAAAGTATGCTTCTACTTCTGTCGAGGATAAATATTCATTATGACGGATGGTGGAGCGTTTTAGCGGGATTAAACGATATTAACCTACGTCGCTGTGCTCTCAGCTAAATCAATCGCTGGCAGTATCTGTTACTATGTCACTACACTCAGTACAGAGTACGCGATGTACGCAGTCCTGCGAGCCAATTACTTACTTTCTTTTATGTGACGCCGATCGGTGCATCGTTAGTTCTTTTCTGTCACGGTTTTAAGTATTTAGAAGTTTGTTCATTGATTGTGTTCTATCAAAATGTATGTTTCTTGTTTGTAAATGGATAGTTGCTGTTAGTTATTGCAATGTACAAAATGTATGTAGGTCCAAATGAAACTACAACGAAGAAGGAAATAATTGTTGCATTTGTTATATTTGTCGAGAGTAGACGGAATTAATTAGTCAGAGTAATCAAACATTTACCAATATAGTTATCTTAGTTACGAGGAAAAATATCTTTATGACATTTAAATATTACATTGTTATTATTTTACATTTGTAGATACCTAAAGACAAACCACATAACAAACTAAAGTACGTAAAAGGCTATTATTGGAAATAAATTTACTTGCTAAGAAAAAATATAAATAGTTTTTAATTCGTTAACGTAGTAACAAATTCTTGGTATCAGAAGCAATTTAAAAAGTGTCACCAGCCCAACAAGTTGATACAACCTTTAAAAACATCTTAGAACATTTTTATTGTAGCTTTAAAGCTTGTTCGTTATAATGAGCTTATTAGTATTCACGTTTAAATCTGTTATAAAAGTAAAATTTTTATGTGTGTGTTTTGTAAAGAAATCGTGTGTCTGTATTAAGACGCGTCGTCGTCACTCAATATGTATGAGAGGCTGTAAACAGGAGGGTAGTACGGCGTGCTTCATTCGGCTGAGAGCTCCCATTGCCTCTAATTAATTACTCAACTCAGTTTCAATTAAATTGACTCGAGATCGGGGCATCGACACGCAATGAATCGATGCCGCCGCGATTCGATTAAGATCGTTAATGCCGATCAATTTTACTCGTTAGCTATCAATAAAGTTATTAAGAGCGCCCCTACGCAAACATGCAACGCCAGGTGCATTATATCCCGAGCCTTCTATAAAAGGGTGAATATTATTGGTTGAATTAAGTTGTTCAAGCGATTGATTATGATCTACAACGTGGTTGTTTGTCACAGCAAATTAAATAAACGTACAAAAAATATGAGTGTGATGACGATTGTGTTTAAATTGAAGATGACAAAGTAAGCTTAATGACAATTTTATACGTTGAAAAAATCTTCGGTGCAAGTTTCAACAATTGCCCATGCCTGTTAGTTACTACCGATAAGAATTTACAATCCCACAAAAAAACTGGTGTTTACTTTAATTACGCTTTGCTAGATTTCAGTGTTACTTAATAAATATAGATAACCGACAGTTATATGGATGCAGATATTGCGTAGTAGCACTACCAACTCTCCGTAGAATTTACAACCGGATATAAGTTGTCAAATAAATCTACCGTCCTAAATACTTGTAGTGCAGTGACTAAGTAAATAACGACTCGGCAATCACCAACTAATCGCAAATGTTGCAATTAACTGTAAAGTTGCCTACAAACGTTACTATGACGCTTTTGATACATGAACTTAAAATTTGTATCTCAAACACGGAGGAACACTAAAACTAAATTGGCCACTCGAAACTAGTTGAAGCGAGTTTAAAACTGCGCCCTTAGCGGGGAGGGGACGTTTTAATTACGGCGTTTAAGTAAAAGCGACGCTGCGTCTAGTCTAGCTAGCTGCATTACACAGATTCAGCCACCAAAAGCCTCCCACTTAGCTAATGAAACATGTTCGCGTATAGTGTTTTAAGCGTCGTCGCAGCGAGCGAGCGAGCGGCCGCGTATTGTGAGCGGGGCTCGCAGCGGATTCGGCCAACTCGTCTCCGCAAATCCTCATTTACTTGCATTATTTTAATGGAACTATTGTGGCCGGATGTCCTTTGTCACGTGCGGATGCGGATCCGGCGCACCGGCCTGTGGGAAATGTGCCGGTGCATAAGTGCATCGCCGCCGCCGCTGCCCTAAATTGTGCCCCGATCCCAAATTAAATGGCAGAAAGCTCTGTTTCAATTTAGCGGATTTGAATAGTGGCTCCGTTCCGGTTGCGACCGAAGAAAATAGGTTTATTGTACACGTCAGACCTATAAAAATAGAGAAACGAAATAACAACGTATCCATTTAACTAATTAAGTGGGGCGAAGTCGTTCCGAGGCCGCGTAGCGCGTCCACAGAGAAATCCCACGGACCTCTAATAACTGGCTTCCCTAATAAGCTAAGAGGTTGTCTTACTCATATAAAAATGCAATCGGCGGAGCGAAGGCCCGGCGACGTCGTTCAAACTTTTCAAATTTTCCACCAGCCCGACGGTATTAATTTTAAATTAGAGCCAGAAACGTAAATTGTCTCCACATGTGAACGACTCGCGTTAATTAAAGTTTTCTTTATATTCCATCGTGTTTTATTCTAATGCATTATGGTACAACATGTTGCTTAACCGTGCCTATAAATCTCGTTTTTAATCATGCTCTTTGTGCAATGAACATTAAGTATTTTTTTGCAGTGGGCTCGTTGCTAAGCCCTCTGTCTGTTCATGCAAAGAAACAAAGATTTAATTTCGATAATGGAGTATTAATTTCGTGTTCTCTACCCACTGTTCGGAGCACGCGCTCGCTTAGGTCGAGCACACACCGGTGGACTGCCACTTAACATGATCAAGTCGTGACTGAATTACGAGCGGTACGGTCCATGATATCGGTAGAGTTCGCATCGTCTATCTTGTGGGCACGAATAGTTTCACACGACTGACCGTATGATTTTTCGTGATCTTTGTTGGGAGGTGTGAGTGTGCACTAGGCCTTAGTGTCACGACGTGATTAATTTCTAAACCTCCTGACGCCTTAACTACCTCGGTAATAACTAAACTAGACACGAACCCGGGCCCAATGAATAAATTAAATACTAATTTCTTGACATACTTTGTTTGAAGCGGATTGCCTTGCGAGTAATTACGGTTATATTTTTATTAAGGTTCTGTACCTTAAGTGAAAGTAATATTTTATGAAGTACCTATCTCGATTAAAAGGGTTTTATTTTAATGATGTGATGATATAAAGTTAATAAATATTTGTGGATGGTATGGTTAAGGTTAAATGAGCGCAATTTTTGTCTGTATTTTTTTGTATAATATCTATTATTTGAAACAAATAAGTATTGTGTATTTCGTAGTTTATAGTTTTTTTTCTTAGGTGCCCTAATTCCGTGTCCCACTGCTGAGCAATGATCGCTTCCTTGGAATTACAGTTCCCTCGACCGTTTGTTGTTAATTACGAAAGAAAATTCTGATTGATAGATTTACGCACTTTTAAAAAATACTTTCTACTGAAAAACAACAACACTTTCATTTATTTCCCCTGTCGTAATAACAAACAAACCTGTATAAAAACCCCCTGATACACGTTCAACAACTGACTACAAGACGTATTGAACTAAATTGTTTCTTTTTACATTCAACCAGTAATTAGTGTGGGAGTGATTAGCAGTGAGAGCAGCTGATCGGCGCCGCACGCAACAGTAGCGAGTTCGATGCCCGACCCGCTCTCACGAAGGGCGCTCGGTAAAACTACGTTAAAATGAAAATGTAAACATTCTTACTTTGTAAAAGAAAAATGCGAGCGGCAAATTATCTGTTATTATCAGTGGGACCGATGACTATGGATGTACAAGTGAATAAAATTATATTGAGGTTATATGCTAGAAGACTTCAACGGCTTCAATGATGTAGAATTGTAGATTTTATCAGTTACATTAAAAAAGGAACAATGGAATTTATTGGTCAACGCTAAAACAATTAAAATAAATTAAATGAAGTAGATAATTATGTTTTAAATTCTACAATTTTCTTTATTGACACTGCTTATTATGTAAATGGTCTCTTCAAAACCGTTAGCGATGACAGTCATTTTCTATAAGCACTCGTACCTATAGTTACTGAGGATCAATGACCCAAGTGCAAGTTGTCTACTTATAAATTAAAGATAATTTGGACAGGGTTACGGACCCAAAGTACAAACAACGATGTCGTGCGGCGCAGTGCAAACGACCCCTTAGCTCGCGTGCCACAACCGTTTTAAGGCCGATTGAATTAGATAGACAACAGATACCAGTCATCAATCAAAACGTCCGAGAGTTTAATTGTCGAAAGTGAATTGTTTATCGACAATAGCCAAGTATCGACGTGGCTCACGTACGGCTAAAGGCTGTCGCGAACCCATCGACAAAGAGTTGAAGATCTCACCTGTCGACTGCACTATATTAGAGGCACGAGATCACAGGGGCCGGACCTCGCCCGCAGCCAGCCCTTTGTGGAAAGATTCCCGGAGCGAGTGCCAGCCCACTTTGATGTCGAGCCCGCCAGGTAATTTGGAAAAACGTTATTTAATTAACTTTCGACAAGTCGGCGTAATCGTGTTACAAAGCCGCCGGGTGAACGGTCAAGTCTTTGAGCCACCGGCTGTTCCGGACTTGATTTTTACGCCAAACATACCGACCATAAAGGCGCTGTCATTTACAGGTGTTTTCCAATTAACATCGCGCCTTTGACCACGTCCGCACAAAGTAATAACAACTACAGCCTTTGTTATTAACCCTGTAGTTTTATTAAAGGGGTGGCGGTTGTAATAGAGACGCGCTTTTGAATAACACGCGTGCAAAAATTATATTCAATTTACATTTTAAACGGTCATTTTGCTTCTCGCTTTTATGTTGTTATTAAAAAATGTAACACCTTTCAACATCCATAAAATAAAATATACTCATACGATGTAATAACATAACATGGTTGTTATAGATTATGTTATACTGGCGTTGTTTTCGAGTGTTTACCGCACAGAAACGGTTAGTTCATTAACAGGGCTGGACAATAGTTTTATGAGTTGCCGAAATAAGTTTGGGAGTGTTTAAACTTGGGAATTGGTTAGCGGTGCATTTTGTGTGAACGCCGGCCGTAGCCGTAAGCAAGTGCGGGCTGTGCGGGCGAGACGAAACGGCGCCCGCGGCCACCGGACGACGCTCCGGTCCACGGGATAATTAACTGTGTGAACTATCCTCTTGTCTGACAAGTACTGCAATTAGAAATTTGCTTTAAAGCGCTAATAAATATAATTAACGGTAGCGTTTGAGGCTAGTTTTATTATAAAAGATTTCTCAATACGTACGAGAATTTAGCTTTTTTTAATAAGAACAGGTTTTTTAAAGGAGGTACAAAATAAGAAAATATTGGTAGCCAGTCTTTCTTTACAAACCGCAACTGTAAAAGTCCCCATAGTCCGTCACACAAGCACTTAAACGTAGACTGTATATTCGAAAACATTTTACAAAACTTCTGCAGCTTATTTATAGATTTTTCCTATAAAATGTGGGTAGAAGTGAGTTCTGTGTGAGTGCACATATCAGACAAAATATAAAGCCGCTCTTTTTACTTTGGCCAATGAACAGATTAATAGTATTTCTTGGCTACTATTTTGCATAATCGTGTGCCTGATTTCAGTTTCGTATTTAATTAGTATCTACATTTTAAGGTAAAAACCCGCTTTGCTCATTATCATGAGAAAATGTAACATATTATGGAAAAACTTTTTCAAAATTAAATCTCTGAAAGCCAAAAAACGTTTTTTAAATAATATTTTAATCTACTAAGTACACAATTTACTTATGTGAAATCTTCATTTTCTTATAAATCTGTACGGTAAAACCGTACATTCGTGTAATTATGATGGTCTATACGTAATCCGTCCCGAGTAGCCCGTGTCGTGAGTGCAAATGGTTTCCGCAACCCGCCTTCATCCCTCTGTTTCGCTTATGATTCGTGAATTTTTAACACGTCTGAAAGGACTTGCACTCCAACTCTGTACCACGTTGTTTTAAAAAAATATTTGTGTTCGGTTTTTAAAATATGGAGTGTGATTAGTGTTTTTGTGGTGAAGCTTTTAGGGAAAGACGTCAAAATCAATGTTTTGTTTATAGCAAAATATTCCGTGTTCGATAAAATCTGTAATAGGAAAATAAATACATAAATAAATTAATTTAAATACATTTTGTTATTTTTAGTAACAGCACATTTTTAATCTCGTGAACTGTAGAACAACCAATAATTTCAGTCATAAACGTCTTCCTCTACAAATTATTTTACTCTAGGAAATATAACAGGGTACAATCAACGACAAAGTACATTCACAACAGTTCCTACAAATGTAGTAAACTGAACGTAATCCGGACATGTCAGTCATTTTACTAGCAATGTTACTTTTATCACTGTGTACCGTCATACTGTGTAGACTTGCCCTACTCAGTGACATGTTAAACGAGTGCTTAATTAAACCGAGTGAAAATTGCTCTTATCAACAAAAAGGTGTTTTAAAAATGTAAATAGGCAGAACTATTTCAGTTCGGTCGTGTTAGTCGATAAGTAGGCGCGTTATCGAATCGTTGGGCCGTTGGTTCTCAAAGTTTGGTTTATTTATGGACCCCTATTGCATTGTAAAAATGGCAAATGTTGGGTGTTATTCTTAGCAGGCTAGATAGCACCCCTTTTAATGTATCCTTATTAATAACTTAGATGCGTTTCATTTCACATGCTTTAGAAAAATTATAAAGAGGGCTAGTTTCACGGTTTATCAATTATAAGTGTCAGATAAAATGTGAAATGACAGCAAGTGTCAAAACCCCAACCCGATAAGCTAACTGGTAGATAATTTAGAAGTAAAGAAGGTAAACAAAAAAGTCATAGTAGTTTTAACTTAAAATTAAACAGCGAGTTATAAAATCCTTTTAAATTCTACTAAAACGATTGAGAAACATATATCCTCAAAAGAATGAGAGCGGGAAAATTTCACAGATAATAAATTCTATTTTTAGTTTTAAACAATAACATTTGTCAGTGTGCCAATAGTAACTACATGTATTGTCGATATGCCTAATTAGGAAACTGTTGCGAGGTCGTTATTTATGGAAATACATTATTACTTTTGTGTATGTGATAGTATGGGTGTTTTCCTTAAATAAATTAGATTTATGAACATATAAAATGTGGGTTACATAAAATATTAATTTTATGGAAGTAGTTTGGGTGTTTTACTCTGAATAATTTGGCTTAATAAATAAATTCACTGAGTTTCTATGGGTTTTCGGGAAAACCAGTGCCAATGCCTTTTAAAACTTAAAGTTGATCAGCGCATATAGCGATAAGAAAAGACATGGTTAGAATTTCCTATTTAAAATACGGTTACTCAATAGTGGCCTTCGAGCTAACTGTACAAAAATATATATTTATATTTTAACTACTATTAAAGTTAGTACTAATTATTATAGTAAATACATGATATTAATTCAACGCGCTTCCGTTTAACCTTTTCAACAGGCGTTTCTATTTCCACCTTTTATGGTCATCAATAAATTTCTAATGATACATTGCCAATATTATAGATAATTTCTTTATGAATTATTCGTTATTATATTACAGCAAGTAGTTATGCAAAAGCGCGCATACATTACAGACCTTTTTTAATTCATTTAGTAAAGTTCTTCTAGTTGATAATGTATATGCTGTTATGAAAATCTCTATAGGTATTATTGCTAACTATAATCTGATCCATGTATCACCGCTTGCGTATTATTTCGGTAGAAAAGTCTGTGTTCGACTCTGAATCCTCAACTACATTTTCATGCAAAGTTTAATGAGAATCGGTTTAGCGATTTAGTCGTCAATACATAACTGACAAACAGAATTTCGCATTGAAACTATGGATATCAAGATTTACAACTATGGTGTCAGCATGGTGTAATTCGAAGCATGAATTGCCAATTCTCATTATTTCATAGCGTCAATCAAACTCGTGAGAGACAATTGCTGAAGTAATTAATAAAGCTTAAGAAATTGTTTAATTAATCAACAATCATCAAGACAAGCGATTGTTAATAACATAGGCTGAGGTCGAGCATGAACAGCCTACGGGTTAGAAGTCATTTAAGATTTTAGTGGGTCTTGCAACATGACTACTTTAATTTCAGAATAATGACGTCATTTGCAAAGATTAGATTATTTAGATGCATAAAAAATGAATTGTTTGATCATACATAACGAGTAACAAGCAGATAAATAAAATGACAAATGCCACCTCGATGCACTGTATATTTTCAGTTAAAAAAATGGTTGAATTCCCCATAGAAAACAAAATACAGTCTCCTGTTTTCTATGGGGAATATAACCATGCTATGGTTCTCTCAATCAATTTTTATTGTTGTAGAATCTTCTAAACGTCATTTGTCCTGTATGAAATGGTAAACGGACTAATTAGTCCGTCGTGATTGTACGAGAGTAATGGTCCGTGAACTGGCACGATGTTTGTAATAGAAAATAGCTAATAGGACACTGTTAAAACACTTACTGTAGTGGCTTTCTAATACTTATTTAATAAAGTTCCTTGCCGCACCTACCAACCTCCAAAAAAATCGAATCTTTAAACATTTTAAAATATAAATTGTGGGCGCGGTACTTTAATCGATCCACGTAATCGATTTATAGTCGATTAATTTAATCATTATTGATTCTAATCAATAAATGTATATTTTCCTTTATTAAAAAATAACATTTAATATATTAAATTAATATTTTATCCATTTTATTTATGGTTGATGATTTTCATTACCGTTGATTCGCGTCGTTAAATCTTGTGAGTTGCAACATTTAAAAATTAAAAACACACAGCTGTTACACGTAATTACTTTTTGACGGTGGTAATTATAATTGTATATTGTATTAAGATCGTGACTGATATTCATATTCGAGTTTATTACTTCTTTATTCATAATTAATCGTAAAGGGCAATGATTCATATTTTTTAAATTTTGTTTATTAAGGTGACCTCCGTAAATATCCTTGGTGGGAACTACGTTACGGTTTACGCGTACGTTCGTTAGTAGCTATGTCAAAAAATACATTGATATCCAAAAAACTAAGCTAGCTTAGACATTGGTTGCTTAGGCGAGTACTAGACTATATCATCACGACAGAATGGAAATGAGTACAAATTACTTTTCACAATTTCGTATAACAAGGTCAACGAGGCAAAGTTTATTTCCGATCTTTTCACTTGACTGTACGTGAAGCATGTAGAGTATATAAACAGTTGTATAATGGCGGCCATAATGCCAAGGGTATTTTTCTTCCAGTCTACCTTGGGGTGATGAAGAGCATAGGAAAGTGGAAGAAGTTATTAGATACTGACCTCTTCATAGTCCCTGTGCGAGTGTTGCTGCGCGGGTGCTGGCGCTCATTCTCGCGAGCGGCGCGGGCGGCCCACCTTGTTCTTGCGCATCGGCGCGCCGGGCGCCCCTGTCGCGTTCGCGCTCTTCATCAGCTTCTGCCAGTCCTGCTCGCATACTAGTGAGCCCGCGAGCATATAGTACCTGCACAACAACAAACTTACAATCAGTATTTCAAATAGTATACGGAAATTAATGCAACCTGTTACTATGGAAAGTGTAACACGAAACATGACCCAAACACGTAACGGAAAAGTTTGAAGTTATGGTTGATAGAGGTCATATTCTTGGTTTATAAAGTCGACTCCAGCACCAAAAATTCATCAGTTCTGTATAGCGCTATTATAAAAATAAAATTGACGCAAATAATTAAGGTGACTATATTCTAAATGCACCGCTTTTAAGATAAAACAATGCTCAACTGTTGCTTTCCTTCAGTGACACACTATTACCGAATATTTTTCAATTCAATGCTAAACTGGGCTTGGATACGGCTACATGTTATTTATATGATGTTAGCTTAAAATGAAATATTTGGAAAGTAATAAAACTACAACTCGTCATGGCTACCAGTTTTATTACAGTTTATGCTTCTGTAGTCATCTTTTGATTTGAAGCAGATATTAATAATAAAAGTAAATGTGAAAGATTTACAGACTGATGACGACGAGCGATTTGAATCAACAACTTTTACTATTAAGTGAAACTGAGAGACATACGACGCGGGAAGTTTCAGAAGAACTATAAAGCAACAGTTGACACTTTATTACCTTGAAACTGTATTTCAAGGAAAAAATAAGCCCGGGCTACAGCTATTGAGACATCCAAGAAAAATCAAAAATTGAATAAAATATCGCTACTTAGTGATCAGCAGTTGCATACAGCCCACAGATTCAGTGTATCTTTTAATAATAGTAAATATTTACCTATCGCCCTGCATAAGGTGTGAGCCACACTTGGAGCACGCGAAGCACTTTATGTGGAACACGTGCAGGGGTTGCTGTGGAGCATTCGTCCGCATCACGAACTCGCTCGCCGGGATCGCCTGCCCGCATGCCGCACACGCGCCTCCCGAACCGAACATTCTGGAACAAATCAAAACATCCTGTTAGATACGGAAACCACTGATTTCATACGGATAAAGCTATTACATTATATTATGTACCCATTTAATTTAATTAAGTGGACCCCAACACGTCGTACATAGCAACAATAAAAAAATAATACGACAGGTGTCATCGTTAATACGTTTTATCATTACACTCATGTCAACGGACCCATTTTTTCCACAAGTAAATTGAATCCAAGCGTAAAAAATACAGCATAAAATGAAATATTACTTTTTTAGATCTAGATATAAACTTAAGACCAATTCGCAACCGACTTTCAACTAATTAAAACACGAACTAATTACTACCATAGAAGTATTCTCTAATGAAGTTGGAGTATTTTAAACGAGGTTTACTATAGAATGTTGAAATGAAGAGTAAAGTGATCGACATCCCGCCAGCCAGTCTTGAGGTAACGATTTTAACAAGCTGCCTACAATCCGTTAAAATGCCACTATTATTGCTCGTTAAGCTTTGATAAATGGATAATAAAGTAACGACGTTTACGATAAATCATACCGATATATACTTGTTTGTTACAGTTATATTTGTTTTACAAAATGTTTCATCTAATATTATTTTTATAACCTGCATTAACCAAGTATTTGCCCGGCAGAGACGTGGGTTTGTAATCTAAAAACGTATCCTGAAGTGCAACTTCATATCATATCATATGCGGAATTAAATTAATACTAAAGATGATCTTCATACTTTTTTGACATAAATTCCGATTTATCGATATCGTTCATTCCAGTTGAGTACTTCAATTAATTATGTGAATGTAGAGCTTTTGTTCGTGAATCAAGATACGAATAACAACTTTTTTCTCACGTCACAATTTCATACGCAATGTCATAAGCCACAATCCCCGCCATATTTAATCCATCATCATTCACAATGAACATATATTTTAATTTTCTAATTCTTAGTTCTTTCTCTACAGTATATTAAATCAATCATTCGTTGTGGCGTGATTTAACATAATTAATAATGCTTAAAGCGGCTTTAGTGAATGGTTTATAGTCAATAAAACGTGTGAAACATACGGAATTGATAAGATAATGTTTATTGCCTCTTTGACGGGTGCCATCCACCTTTATGATTCGCGATAAAAATTAATGATCCAACACTTTCAGTTTCTAACAAATCATATTTTCACATTAAAAGTTATGACGGAATAGAGACATTCTTTATTGTTATGTGCTGCTGATCGGTTTATAAAGAGACGATAACGTTTACTTTCATAATATTGTGTCATAACACAGTGCTTACAGCTTTCATATTTTTGCCTTTACGTTTTGTTCACAACTTTACTCAATATTTCAATTATAAAACACGCCAAATAATTCTATGCCAATCTAATAAGTCTATGTAAGTAAAGTTGCAATAGTAGGTATATATGTTTAATAAATACTTTGAGCTAAACCTATTCAGTTGGTTTCTGAAAATCTACAATTCAATATGACGTTTGTGTCAATTTAGTTACAGTCGTGCATTCGTTACCTAAATAACGTCATTTGTGCATTTCACATGCGCTGACATTTCCTTCGGCAGGTCCAATAAAACCGAGTTGCTATGATTTGCTTGTTAACCACCATGACTTTCTAAAAGTTTAGAATACTTAAGTTGATCACTTCACTGTGAAGTAGTAAAGTCATAAAGGAGACGTCGTTTAAGGTAATGCCATATATTCTTCCGAAAAATATCGTGTGTGTGAGAGAGCGCGACTGTGGCAGTTTAATAGCCGCATTTAATACTTAATGAGTCATTATTGCAATCGCTATTAGCGTCGCCGGCGAGCCGGTATTATTTACAACCGGTCTGAATATTAATAAATCGCAATAACAATCCGGCCGAAAGCAATCAAAATTTAATTACCTGCGCTTCTTAGCGTTATTCGTTTTCAAATAATTCAACGCTGAAAATTGCCAATGGGTTAAAGATAAATTTGAAAGTCTTAAAAGATAAATTCGCTTCAATCACTCGGAGCAAATAGGATTTCGTTTCATTTACTCCGGTAAGAGCGTTTTCAATTAAGGAGCGCCCGACAAACAGTATCGGCGTATGAAGGTAAAATTAATTAAACCGAGCCAAGACAAACATGTACGAATCTATTTGTGTTGGACGATCGCGGCAGCGCCGTGTGTACCAGAAGATGTGGGGATTATACCCACAAAAATACGGGAAAACACCCACAGCACCACATACATACATAAACACATAGCTGCTAACTACGTGTGTGTCTGTATGTCGGAAGCGAAATCCGCATAAACTACAAATATAAGTCGCAAGCAAGGTTGACAGACTAATAAATCTCTGGGTTAACCTAAGTGGGTCGAACTCTATGAATACCTAAAATATGTCCGCTTTTTATAAACTAACTGATTGTAAGCACTCAATCCCGATGAAAGAGATATATTATGTTGTGTTATGCTCAAATTGAGAAAGCCGGTAGAGTCGTACGTTATGTACAATTAATTAAGAAAATGAATACATTTAATATTTCTTGAAGAATCTTTTCAACATTGTATATGGCACGTCAATTCGGGGAACGGACTTAATTAGGAGGAGGACATTAACACACACGAAGTTGTTTTATTTATTCGACCGTGTTACTTTAACAAGTTTGTACGGCTTTGAAAACTTCAAACTGATAAAGGACCCGCTTAGTTCGATACCTTTCATCGAGATTTGTAATTTTATTTATGTAGTTGGCAAGAATTTGTAATCGGCAACTTTTAGGTTTCCTTTCATACTGATATTAATTAACGAGTGTGTGTTTAACATGAGTTTAATAAATGCGAAAGTTTGGCGCGTCGCGCGGGCGGCGCGGGGCGGCTGCGGGGCGGGTGCGGTGCCTACTCGAAGTTTATTTGCCTTCGTTACTTGTAAAATTGAATACGTCGCCGTGAATCCTCATTAATTTAAGATGTAGACTGTATCTTGACATGTTATTTTATTCATTAAGGGAGCGTCTTGAGTCGCACGGTTGTGTACGTGTCGACTTCGGATTGTTGTAAGGAACATAATTTAAAACCTCTCGACGAGATCATTAGAGCGGCGAGGGGTGTAAGGGACACGCGAGAGGCGCGCAGTTATCGCCTACAACACTCTACATACATTGTAGCCAGTAAGTGTGCGATTAACGCCCAACTTCACGTGCTACGCTCATTTTCCTAGAAGCTAGTAACTAGATAATGAGTCAGTAGCGCTGTCCAGTACTACATACATATTAAGGAAATTAAACACATAGAAATTCAGATATTAATATTTTCCTTCCTCGATCGTTATCTATCATTTTCCTTGTTTTGAAATGATTGCTGTAATCTGTAGTTTTAATCTAGCACATTTTGAAATTTAAATATAGTTTGTATTTTTGAGCTATGCTGTCTCCATTTGGTCTAGACAAGATTCATTCAATCGTCACCTCGTCTAGCCAAGGCCCATCAAATTTTCGCTCCCATTAGTCTGAGTTGTATATTTTATCCTTGGATCCGGTGATTTCCACAATAAGGTGTAGCGGTTTAATGTTGAAATGTGAATACATACTTGGGTAACATATTTTTGGTTAAATCGTTTATCAGTCGAACCATCTGTAACCCACTATGACGTTTGTTTAGCGCATGTCACAAATATAAAATTTGGCGTGGTATTCAGTCGTATAACAGGGAAGTTAAGGTAGAAAAATACAAAACTATCCGCATATGTAAACAAAGTAACGAAAAACGATAATCAAAATTACTGATAATAACTTGCGTCGCAGGAAAAACTATCACCTATCCAATTAATTCCTAAAAGTCCCCATTAGGTGAGCAAACAAATCACAATACTAAGCGAATGTTTCCGTGAACTTCGTAAGAAGAATCAGCACGGGCTAGGTGTGCGGGGGGAGGGGGCAGTGGGGGGGTGCGATTGGGTCCCCGAGACGAATGGCTCTCAATAGCGCCGAGATGCGTCCCCGACCGGGATAACTTACTTGTTGCTTCGATCCTGTTTGCTATCAGACTTAAGGAAAGGACCTCAGAAATCTTTAAGTGACACCATTATGAGTATAAAAGGGCATTATTAAATTTTTAAAGCGTTTATTTATGGGACGCTAGTACAGAACCCTTTCTATTTAGTGGATGCTTGTCTATTATTATGATTGGAGTGGATAGAAAAAGGAGGAACTTTACATTCGCTTGTATTGTTCTCCTTCCGAAAGATGTGTGATTGGTCGAAATAAAATATGACAAAAGAAACTATACAACTAATTAAAATTAAGTTGAAATCAATCTTACGAAGATTCCTTAAGTTACGTGAACACCAAAGGTATATTTTGGCAAAATAATCAAGCGTAATGGGAACATTCTGAAAGCAATCTGTCAATACAATTCGAAAGACTGCACACACTAATTGGTATATTTTCATACATCAATAAGAGAATGAAAGAGCAATTTCTTCTGGATATGAGCCAGACAAATGTCCATTACACGTGTTAATTGCACACGTACAGTTCCCGAATCAGTCAGGAATCTATAACTCGATTCTCTACCACTATCGACTACCGACAACCGGCTAACTATCGAGAAATTTTCTAAGACAATCTGATCAGCGCCTCTAACGAGCGTTGTAGGAACTATTTTGGCATTACATTTTAGATGTCAAACTTTTAGATATATACTCGACAGTACCGACTATAGAGAATCGCGCTACTAGTTCATTCATTTATCTTAATGAAATATACTTTCAATTTTTATTGAATACTGTGAAAGTCCAATATTAACTTTCGCTACTTAGTAACGAGCCACGGGCGAGCAATTGCCTGTCGATCTGTTTAGGATAATGTCGAAATTCATCAATAACTCGCAGCTTTTTCCCAATTATTCTTACTCATCAGACCAATGAAATATCATAGAAATATTTTTATAACTTTAGTTGATATACCGTTTTGTCAATGTGAATTCGTAATTCGTGGTATTTACCTTCATAAAATATATAGCGATTAAACTGTCTAGTTACGGTCTAAGTATATTTCTTGTAAAAACTTAAGATGATACTAAATTTTCCAACGAAAAAAACTTTATTGGTAAGGATAAAAAGTCAAAAGAGGATATAACTATCAAAATTTGGAAGTAGGCGTTCAAATATGATGTTCATAATTAATTTTGGAACTAAGGCATAATATAACAATTAGCGTAAGTAGTAAGACGCATCAATAGTGTAAAGCTGGGTACTCACACACGGTATTACTCGATAGTATTACTCGAATTCAAGTAAAAATCAATGTGTGGACCGCAAAACTCACAGCTCGAAGGCTCGCATTGAGCCGGCTCGATGGAATTAAATAAAACTAATTTCCTTCGCACTTACTCAAAGCGAGCCGTCGAGCTTGACTCAAGCGTGTGTACGTAACCGCGAGTGGCGCGATTCGAGCGTCAGTCCGCCATTGATGATCGTCGTGAAAACACGTGTAGAATAAAAAAATGGATTTACGAGTTTATTCCAAAGGTGTTTCTTTCATTTTCTTTAATTCTTTTATAATTAAGAACTGCGAGACTTGCTAAATACAGCCACCGTTTCCTTTGTAGCACAGACATCCTTTGGCTCGAACGGACCGGTGAATACTGAACGGTGCGCCTCACTCGATAGATAAATGCTGAATGTGTGGACGAAAGCCCATGCCATGGGTTTTACTCGACAGTTTAGCTCGATCGAGTAAAACCCTGTGTGAGTACGGAGCTTTATTGTATGTGCGCGATCACAATGCATGTCGTAGGCAGGCGGTACCGCGCTGTATCAAGTTAGCACGTCGTTAGCAAGCGACTCGTTAGCCGCGCGTGGCGGCGACAAGCCAAGAATTTGCTAATGACACATGCTCGCGATAGGGTTGACTAATATCAACTTATAAAATACAAGCCATAAAACTAATTAATGAAGATTTTTCTCATGTGTAAGATTCTATAAAAATTTGTTTCTGCAGCCCAGTAAGTACTCACTAGGAAGTAATAATAGATCCAATAAATATATGTAAAGACTGTCAAAAAGAACTTAATGAAAAATAAACTGTCGTTACATGAGTTATAACGTTTAATTTTGAAAGTAAAATATAAACATAACATTCCGAAACGTATAAAATATTTATACGAAAACAACTCTACTATAAGTTCGTATCGTATTACAGCTCTATTCTACTGCTCTAGTAAGTATTTATTCAAGCCCTTATTAGTTGAAGCTATATACAAGATGAAGAACCGCTTAAAGCAATGAATAACTCATTGGATGTATTAAGATGATAGCCCTGATCGGAATCGCGGTCGGCCCGTCTGGAGCTCGCACGCGGATGAATCAAGCGGTTTGACAAATCGGATCGGTTTAATGAATATCATGTTTATTATTCCGAACGAGCCGCATACGATTCACTCTAATGACTAAACTTGGTACAGTCTGCCCTCTTACTTCAGACAGTAACTAGTTGACAAGTAACTTTTAATGATGTTTGTTTAAGATTATGATGTTAAATCAAAATGTTTTTTTTTTGCACGCCGAAATATTTTCATGAATTAGATTATCTGATGTTTTCGTACAAGGTTCATTGTCAATAAATTATATATTAATGTGGCAGTTTGTTGGTCTGAAAATATCAGCGCAAAAATTCTGAGTTCTCTCTATATACATGTATGCTCCAGCAAAATTTTATTTTGAGTTACGTTCGTTAACCGTGAGGCAATCTCGTATTCAAATTGACATAGTAAAACAACAGAGCCTCCGGACTAAGTTCCATAAACTCGTTTCAAACTCCCCTCTACACACTCTATCGGCGATTTTTAATTAAGTCCCTAGCGAGCGGCAAGCGAGCAAAGTAACACCATCAATTCATTATCCTAAACTCTGGCTCGATTGTTCCTCGCTCGCTACTTACGCAAACTTTCATTTTAATCAAGCGTTTAATTAAAAATTATCCGAGAAAAACAAAATAAGCCCGTTAGGGGGCGGTCTGAACTAATTAAGGCGCATGCGATGAGCCGGCCGACAACAGCGGCCCGTGAGGTGAGCGTCCTTTAATTAAACGCCTTGTTCTACTCCAGTGGCCGTCGCTTAGCGAAACTATTACTACTAGTAGCGTGGAAAAACCTAACAAGTGTTAGGGGCGTGCTCGGTGATTGCGGTGGCGGGCACCTCGTGCGCGTCCTTGTAATGACGACGTAATTATCAGCGGTCCACGACTCCTCCGAGCTAAGAGCTCCGAGCTGCGCCCGCCCTCGCCCTGCTCCGTCCACGCACCACGCCGCACAGCGCATAAGCATGTAATATTAAAAGAGCCGAGAGGTGGCCGTCCATTAGTTTAAAGCGCTTTATTGTACTCCAGTGATCGTTGTTGAACGAGACCATTCTGTAATTATGTTAACGCGAGATACAATTAAATTTTGCTAATGAGCAGTGAGCACCAGTTTCTGCGGACGGACAATAAATGATGCAAAAGATTTTAAAACGGTTCCCCCCAAGTCTCAACTATGAAATACACCGCTGTAAATAAGTGAATAACAAAAACGCTACAGCAAACTTTTCTAATTACTGTTAATACCAATATCAATTAACTTGCGCTAAGAATTAATTATCTCGGTATTACGGTCCCTCATTTATTACTAAACTTTCACTAATCAATCTTCCAAAGTAGCCTACATCGCTATAACATAATTCTATAAAATTACCACTATATTTTTTCTTAATGAGTAAAACATCAGTATTATAAATTTGAAACAAGACATAAATTATAGCATTTTAGCTTTTTCGTTCAAAACGTGATTAGTTCTGAGTGAGAAAGGAATCAAAATTGATTAACTTGTTGAGTAATGTCCCAGTAGCTTCCTGTTAAAACTGTATCACATTCATTGCTTTTAATAAGATCGTGCACTCTCTGTAAGTATACACAAGCTAGTTATGCGCAAACTTCTGCAATTTTGTTCATTGAAGTTTACTTAATTTCATTACAGCACTGAAAGTGTTTTCAGAATTAATAGTGTGATCGATTAAAAAGATCTATTTCATTCCAATCATTAGCTTCTGCTATCAATTAGTAACCTAATAAATTCGAGAGTTGATAATGAATTCGGCACGCTAATTTAGTCAAAGGTGTACGCGACGATTGATGTTTAGTATTAATTGTACCAATTATCGGTGTCACGCATAAATAATAATAATTTATAAGTGGCAACATTTGTCAAAAGCCGCACTCGCACGATGAGCTAATCGACTATCACCGCTAATTGCCGTGGCGCGCCCCCCGGGGCCCGGAGCCCCGCGCGGCGCCGGGCGGCGGGGCCCCTCGCCTCTCCCGCCCGCCCCTAACTAATTAGATAAGTTTGCAACTCGACTGTACTTCTGGTGCTCCACTCCGCCGGTAAGCATCAATCTTTTTAATTAAACATTTTTGACACCGCAACGATTAGCCATCGAACCCATTTCTATGCTAATATTGTGAATAGTTTTAATTTAAATGCAAAACGAGGAGCGAATATGGCCACAACTTTGCGCAGTTATGTGCCTTTTTGCATTGCTATAGGTTTTTTCAACTTTTACTAACGATGCATTAAAATTGTTTTAAAATATATTCATTAAGCACTGCAGCCTATCAAATATATAACAGTGTAGCAAGCCTTGAGAAAACTATCTGAAACACTATTGTAGAGTGTAGATTGTAACACATTACGGTTAGTTTTTAAAGCATATAAATTCTCTTAGTTATAGCCGAATAAACTGTACCTGTATCGAAACCAATCTCAGATTTATAGTGTATTGATAACTTTATACTCAAAATGGGGTAATAAAATACCATGATTTGAATAAAAATATCGTAATATCTGTAACTCATATGCCATCAAAATAAATACAAGTGTGCGCTGCGTGGAAAGCATTCAATTAAGATGTATCATAATGTGTCTATCAATACAAGAGATATTATGCAAATATTGTGTTCCAAACGTGGGATTCAAATACAAAATAGGTAGTTAACATAATTAATTGGTTATTGACTCAGTTCCCGTGCCTATAATACGTGTTTTAATCAACCCATTTGTAAGCAAAAATTAAATAGACGAATCAATTTGGTTAATAGTTCCTGAGCCGGAATCGGTGGACGTCAACACGAATAGATTTTTATATTGCTCGACTAACCAAATATTACGTTTTATGTAAACACATTTATTATAATCGATCGGGATTTGTGTCAATTTGATCATAATCAATTTACTCAGCAATTAATTTACGAGACAAGTGTAGGTATCTACTAATAAAACGAGTAGGGAGTCCATTATAGACATACGCGGAGCAATAAATCAGGACATACAATGGCACATTGTCTGTCGCTCAACCTGATTAAATAAATAAATAGGTGCCGATCGGAGACGCTTGCGCAGATCTTATCACGCATCTTGGGACATTTATAGAAGCGAAAACGCCGAAACGACCTCTCTATATAAGATAATAAGGCTTTAAGTATCAGTGTATGAAATCGGATGTATCTAATCGTTAGTGGTGTCAGTCGATTCGGAGCTTTGTTCCTATTGTGTTGTGGTTGGGAATTGATTGGTCGAGTTGTCTTGTTAGTTAGGTCCCAAGACGGCCGAGATGGATGGCTACGAGAACAGCGAACTACGAACGTTTGCACTTCATCTCTCATCGCTATAATAATATGCTTAGTGACGTGCCAACTCGGAACGTAAATTAGATGTGCACAGACCTTACACCACCAAATGTCTTAGAGAAATATTTACTTTAAAATGTGAGAATGATCCTATAAGAAAGTAAATGAAGTTCATGTAACATTTTTAATAGTTCAGAGCAATTAAAATACAACATTTTGTGATTGCCTTTGCTTAATGTTAAGGTCGAATATTAAAATTCGATCGTTTGTTTGGAAGTAATTAACTAGATGCTGTGTGAGCACAAAGTGTCTATTATCAAAATATAGCGAACTTAGAGCGATAATTAAGTAGGCCGTTCGCGTTACACGCAACGCATGACGTACACAATTTACATGCGATATTAATGAATCTCGACGCGAATTTTAACTGGTGTCCAGTAACGGTCGTTAGGGCGCTTTATTTAGGGTAAAAGGCACAGTAATTGGCCCCGCCGGATGCAGCGCACAGGTGCGTGCGCCCTCTCGCGGTGGGCACAGGAAATGAGAGCCAATTTGAATTTCTTCCGTAGCGAATCGATTAATTGGAGAGCTATTAAATCATGTTTCGGTTATGAATCCGAACGTATATTGACGATATTTATTTATACTTCACACCTGTGCCGCACACGGTACAATGTAATAAACATACCATAACTAACAAAAAATATTAAACAATGAACTGATTAATTGAGTTTTATTGAAGCGTAAGAATAAATTTTAATTGAAAAACATCTCAACAAAAAGTTAATACTTACAGAAGAACAACAAAAACTCTGATTTAATGATGATTCGAAATTAAACTTAGATCACAATAAAAGTCAGAAAACAAAGGTGGGAGTGGAACAAGTTAGTTCCCTCGCTTATGAAGGCACGTACTTCATATTTCACTCGTTCTTGATTCGCCATCGCAAACAATTTGTAACGTAAAAGGGTAATTAGGAGTTTAACCTGCACGAAAATAAAGGAATTATTAGAAAACAATCCGGACAGAGGGGGCCCAGGTCGGTGCGGGGGGGTGTGCGAAGGAAGGGTGTCTAATTAGGGAGTGGGGGCGAAGGTAATGAGCCGCGATCGCCGCTCCGATATAACGAAGGCTATTTACGCGGTGGTCGCTCTGAAAATTGCGAGGTTTTGTTTTAAAAGCGGTTACCGTTTGAGTTTTGCGATTAAGGAGTTTAATTAGACAGTGTTGTTTACAACCTCATTACGGTAGGTAACGTCGGTGGGAAATAGCCTCGGATATCGGCCGATAATTTATGAAGTTGAAAAATGAGTTTCTTGCCGCTAAGTAGATTCTGTTGTAGATTATAACCGAACAATCCGGGCCTATGAATAAACATGAACTCAATCTCCTTGCTTTGTTGCCAAAATTACAAATTTGGACCTTAACGTGTTTGATTTAGAGTTAGTTGTTATTTGTTGGAGTGTTATAAACTTGACCTTCAATTGTTTTAGAAAATTACAACCGCCATTGGCGTCAATAGAACGATGTGATAAGTAAGTCTGGGACACTGAGTAACTATGTTGATGTGTGAATTTGTACAATTGTCACTAAAGATCACTATAAATTCATTGATTAAGTAAGCTAGCGATAAGAAGCAAGGAACGATTGAATATTGTATTCTTCCAGTGATTAGCTCTATCCATGTAAAGTAGGAGTAATTTTATCACTGAAGGTCTAACATTTTTTTTGTTTTTATTTACAAACATCAAAGATTTAAACTCCAAATGATTTAATACAAGAGGTCATTATTTTATATTTTTAAGGTAAAGCCACGAAAACCGTTTCTGACCCAGTTGGCCTAGTAACTTTTTCATAGCAGAAGTGGCATATTTACCTAATTTACTAAAATCATAGAAGTTTAATATATATAGCAGATCCAAACATACTAAATCATTGGTAGTCACTTGTGTGTGTAATAAATACTGGATTTGTGGTAGTCATATCTGTGGTTAGTGTGCACCGTTATAAAACCTCTTTGTGACTTATTGTTTAACAATTCAAATTAATTAACTGTATATTGTAATTAAATGACTGATAACCCCGCTATACAATTCGTAAATCTATTGTGCGGTTTCTGGTCAGTATTCAAATAATTAATTATAATATTGCATCAGTTTTCTTAACAATAAAACAGTATATAATTATTTAGTTTTGTCTTTATTTCTGTAACCACTGACACATAACGACAAGAACTGACAAACGAAATAAATAATCCTTTTGATAAGTGGATTGGCAGTTCGCAGAATGATAAAACTTTGCATGCCTACCAATTGTTTAACACATTTCTTGAGGGGAAGCAACGTCAAGTCCCCAACCCACACTTGGCTAGACTCGTGTAGTCGTGATAGACTCAGGGCCTAAATCCTCCCATGTTTGGGAAAAGGCTCTTTCCCAGCAGTGGGACAGCAATCGGTTAAGAAAAGCGAATTGACTCAGGAGGATACAACTACCATTTGCAACTAGCAGAATGGAAACAAAATTGGTTTCCAATCTCAGCTATAACAGAGCATAATAAAGCAATCAACACTTTCCACTTCTCGGAAACAAACCCTGTACCCAGCAGTGCTTACAACTCAGAATACTAAAGCAGTTTGTACTACTCTAAATGTATTCCATACTATAAAATTTTTTACGTTCTCCCGCATACAAATGAGTTCATAAATTACTTAAGTTTCATTATCATTATAAAAGTCGTTAATAGAATTCCTACAATGTCTGTAACATCAATTAACAAAAAAGACTTAGTTAACTAAAGCATCTTTATAAGTGTATGCTAACAATCTGTTTTAAAAAAACATAGAATATTTAAATAAATAGTGAATTACAGACGTTCCACCTGCGTAGGCTCTGTTAAATGCCTACGAGCGTAGCCTATAAATAATTATTTGCTACATATATGCTAATACCTTTAATATAGCTTATAGCTAGATGCGCTCATTGGTAACGATAAAGTGGGTTAAGCAAACTTAACGCGGACATTTTACAGATGGGTGGCCGTTTAGAGATATCTGAACTGCTTCTGTGTAATTAGCCTTGAACTACATCTAGGTTTAGTCCCGGATAACAGTAGTGATATTAGATAATAAATGCAGTTCACCTCTTTTCATGTACCTTTTTTACTATCATAATATGACTTCAATCTACTTTGAAATTGCAAATTATTTGTTGCATTTATAGGTACAAAATTTGTTTATTTGATGATGGTAACATCTGTTAAAATAAACTTTTATAATCTGTGACAGCAATGTGACTTCAATAAATATATTAAGACAGCGTAATTAATTGTATTCATACTTAATTTTTACGATGTTAATTACTAAATTAAAATTTTCTAAATTGGTATAAGCGCCTAATTTGATATCTACTGGATTTGTTCTAAGACGAATTAATATGGTAATGAGAACATTAATGTCACCTAATTCTGAAGGAAGAATTTATTTAAGAACAGAAATTGATTAGACTTCGCATTAGTCTAATTCTGGTTTAGGCAACCTATCTTAAGTTATCGGGAACTTCTTGCCCATAACTAGGTGCTAATTGAGGAAAAATCATCTTAATCTTAAGAATCACGTAATTTTTGATGGCATTTTGGGGAATTCGCTAAGCTAAGGTTTTCTCCCTGAGATAATTTTAGGTAGATGGGTAGTGTTAATAATTTTCAAAAAACCAAACATATTAGATTTTTTTAAACTTTCATTACACCACGGAATAAACGGTTATTTTGTATTGATGTGATCGTTACATTTATGCGTATTTTTTTTCATAAAAAGGTAAAATCACTTCATGATTTTCAAAATACGCATACGCACGATTATCTTTAAAAACCGTTGATTTATTCTTTTTGCCAAAGGCAAGGCTTGCGTCCACGGCTTGCCGCGCCGCGGATGCAGCACAAAAGAGACGTTTTTTCCTCGTAATAGACGTCCCGCCGACATCATTAACGTATCGACAAAGTTGGTCGCAGTTATTCGCTAATGTGACAACAACAGAGAAAGCCCGCCACAAATGAGGGACCATCTTTTCGGCTTAGGATTTGGACACACAAGGCAATGAAACTGATTTTGGAGCAATTTTTTAGAGTGTAAGAGTAACCAATGTAAATAAGGTCAATGGTTTCGGTAAGTGTTTTGAATATCTCTACTTTTCTTTGCATAATATGTTGATTTTCAGCTAACAGAGGAGACACTATAGGCGCTTATCTACGCAGAAATTATTATTGAAAATTTTTAATATTATAAAAATGACTCCAAATATTGAGGTGAATTTAGTCTCACATTAAACAAAATTGTGATAAACTTAAGCCTTTATAATTTAATCGTTCCAGTCGCTTATTATTAAACTGAATAAAAATTCTTACATGTTGCTCGCAATTCGTTAATTACTTAGAAAATACATGTTATCTGCGCAACGCAAACGTTTAGACCTCAAACAAAAGCGCACGCAACAACGAGCTCTTAGTGAGTGCAGGTGTTTTTAATTGTGAGTAATTAAATTACATATTTTTTTGTAGTAAGTTGGCGTCCGGTGTGCCCCGGGCGCTGGGCGGCGGGGGTGTATTCTAATCGCGTGTTAGCGTGGCCCGTTTTTGCTAACGAACAGGTTGCGTTAAGGCGACGTAGACGTCGAATCGACGGGAATTTCGCCTCATTAAAAGTTGCGACCTGCGGAGGAGGCAATTTGGAGGCTCGCGACGACTTCGCCCGCTACTTATTAACGACCCGACTTTACACTATCACTTCGTCTCCGGACGGACGTCTTCTTCGTCCCTTTATACATATTTTATTTGTATGTAGTGTACTATTATTATTAGCAGCATCCCTCGTGTGCTGCGGTCTCCCCACCTGCCCTCTCGAATTAGTAAACAAACGTCTTTACGAGCGGTTTTACGAGCCCCGCGATATTTCGGTCTCGCGCACGCCGGGTTTACGACATAATGAATTTGTTGATGAACTAGGTATTAGAAAGTTTGGAAATAGACGCGTTAGTGACCGAGGCATATCGGTTGCGCGTTGCGGACCAAGCACCTCACTACACATGTCTTATGATCTTATTACATGTCGGCTGACATCATCTATATATTTTTATAAAGCCTTTTTGATTTTCTTGCTACCATTTTGTTTCATAGGAAGAAATAGCTTTTACTATTAAAAGGAAAGTTTTGCAGCTATCAGCTATAAACTTAACTAAATAGGAGGTTAATAATGTGCATTTACCCATTAAGGCTGATTATGTTCAAGTATTTTATTGCTTTCTATTAGTCCATTCAAATAAGTAATGTAAGTAAGCATTTAAGTCAAACATAAAATAAATTAACTTAGTATTTTATGATAGAGCCCACAATCATAATAAAGTTGGACTAAAAGCACAAATAAAGTTGTTCAACTTGTTTTCTCAATTATCTCATGATTGCGTAATGTTTATAATTACATCAAGTGAGGCATTTAAGTATAGTACAGATAATAAAAGAACACCTGGTGCTAAAGATAATAGTGATAAGTAAGCGTTTTAGTATTAAATTACAGGAGCCCGGCACATAATTAAAGCATCTTCAATAAAGTTAAGCATAAATTTACATATCGGTAGAACATAGTGGTGTTATTAATAAGTAAGTCGGTAGTAAGTTAGCAGTGCACGGAGCACGCGTCTCATAGTTATGGCGAGGTTAACACATGAGGTTAATTAAGATCAGAAGCGGGACCTATAACTAGCTAACGTCGCTACCGACACTGCCAGCGAGTTTACTGAGTGCTTCCCCTTAATTGATACGATTTGATCGTCATCACAACCTCTCGCTTATTCCCCCTATATAATTTAATTAAAATTTATGTTACGATAATTCAATTTATTTCCGTCGATAAACGTAATTGGGTAGTTTCCGCGCCTCGCGAATGTACGCGTAAAACACACGGAATACAGGAAAAGGATTGACAACTGACAATAAAATTCTCTATCCACGAGTTGAACAATATCTTTTGACTGCATATGAACTGTCACGCTGGCAATCGTAACAAGTGGGAGTCCGGCTCTAACCGAATCTCGGCCAGTAAACATTATTAAAAATTCCTTTGACAGCGGTGGCTATCGAATAATGATTTGTGTACGTCACGCCGGCTTCCGCTGTCATACTTGCGCCAAATTTTCACCAGGAACATTTTTTACTATTTTTTGACGGCCAGCCGGACGCCGGGCACTGCGTTTATTTATTAACGAAATTCGTCCGTCTATGTAACACGTCTCGTTCGTGTCCACGCATGGATCGATGTGAACTCTACATACAGACGGAATAGAGTATAAGATTGAGTGGTTAGTCGGTGCTGTGTTAAGCCTTTTTCGATCGAGCGGCTATCGTTTACGAGTCTGCATAGGCGCGACGCGGCATTGCGCCCGTGCGCTCCACCCATATCAATTTCGAATAGGTTTCCTATTCGGCCGGAGAGATTGCGTTTTGATCGTTTTGTGTGTAAAACTGTTGCCCTAAATTAAACGCTTTAATAATAGAATAGAAATAAAACTGGCACGGTTGTGTTGACATGACAACATAGAGCGCTATCGAGCGCACAGTTCAATTTTAATATTTCATTATTCAATCGTTGGTAAACGGTGGCTATTTCGGCGGTGTATGAGCACGGCAAATACTGTCGGACCGTGTAGTATGGGACGTGGCTAGCCGGGGCACGTAGACCGCATCAACGTCGGGATCATCAATTACAAACTACTTCCAATTAGTGATAGTGCAGTAACAAATCAAATTTAACGGGGTCCTGTTGGGGAGTCGTCGCTAATTAGAGCTGCGGGCGAGGTGCCTCCTGCGAACTAATCAGGTGGCTAAATAATGTAGTCGTGACGGCGTCGTTAGCGCTCGTGAGACAGACGTTATTAATTAACATCACATCGGGCTGCCCCACACCCGCGCGCCCCCACCCCCGCCCTGACCGCCCGCCCTATGCTTCCGAGCGACAATCTTATAATAACGCGCTATTGACAATTCTGACCATTATTAATACGTGTCTTTCTATAACTCTAATGTAGCTGGCGAATTGTTTGAAAAAGTTACAATCTCTAAAATTGAAGACTATTTGATGATTGAAAAAAAAAAAAATTAAATGTCTTTATCAAAACTAGTTATGAATTTTTGTATTGAATTGGTCTTTATAATGTAAAAACTTTTTATACGGCTTTTTTCCTATTCTCTATCAATTTCCTTTATTATACAAAAACTAAATGATTTATGAATCAATTAAAAACAATTTGCAAAATATCCAGTTAAGTAAATCTATATTATTATTAGACTCGTATGATTTTCACGCTTCACGCTGTTTCTAGCAGAGATCGTGATGAATTTAATTAACTTGTTACGAAACTTTGTTCCACAGCTTTGGTGTAGTGTTCAAATTAGCTTCTGACCAAATAGGTGTAGTCACTTTACAAATCAAGTTTGTTTTATAATATCATTTGTTTAATTACGAAACATATAATAAAAACTATTATGATAATCATATTAAAGTATTTACTCAGTTATGCCCGTGTTTTGGACTTTACTTCCGTCGTTAGAAGAGACCGCTGTTGGTTGAGTAAAAAGTATGGTATCTTCACATAAAAGAAAACTTATTTTAATATTTTTTATCGTCGTCCTAAGGTGACAGACAAGATTTTGTCTTGATTTCATAAAGAAGTGTACTATAGAATAAAATCTAACTGCTCTACATCCTAAAAGATACGTTTTAAAGCCCGTTTAATTTTCCAAACTCTGCCTCAATGGGAAAAATGGCTTGATATTATGATTGCATCTACGTATAAGTTTAAAATTGCCATAAACTACTGTTTAGTTTTGTCAGACTGGATCGCAGTGTCATGTTTCAAGATGTATTGTGATGAAACGAGCCCACTCGTCTATTACAAACGAGTATTAAACAGTTTCAACAGTGCATTAGAGACGGCTGTTAGTGCCCACCTACGTGCTACGTCTAAGCGACCCATTTCGCCGAGACTCTAGACAACACAAGTCTTAGCGTGGGATGTAATCAGCTGATGCAGTTTGTCACTTTCATTTCTAGATTATGTTAGAAGGATTTATAATAATCCTATCTCTATTTAAAAAAAAACATCAATAAATCATTGTAAGGAGTTTTGTTTGAGATCTCATATTGTGCACATTTGTGATTATTATATCTACAAATATTTTTATTATTTCCTATTTGTAAAGTGCGGGACACAAAATTCATTATGAGTTTCGTTATTAGTTACTTAATTTAATATGAATTTTGTTTGTATTAACAAAAAACTGCATGTAATTTTGCATATGAATAGCTGGTTAATTTAAATACTCCTTGTTTGCAGCGTGTTACGGCACATTAAAATAATAATTAGACAACAAAGAACTAGACTTAAATAGATAAATTCGTGATTAAACATATTTGCCTACTTAAATTTCAATGTTAACTACAGCTAAAGCAAACAGAGACTTCGCAACGTTGCTCTAATGGCTTTAAATTTAAATAAATTAGCATACTCGATAAATAAGATTCATTGCATAACTTGTCTAACAGGTCGAATTAATTATTACAAAGAAATCATTAATATTTCTTTAGTATTGTGATTTTGTACGTCATTTGTTTGTGCCTCTGATATGAATACCATTATGTTGGACGTCAATGGCCTACTAGGTTGACAAACTGTTGGTATTAGTTCAAAGCTGTGATCACTGGTTTTAGGATACCGTTGATGTAATTAATACTGTTGACACAATGGACAGTAGTTTTATATTCCATCTGTTCTGTTTTAGAATTAGGAAACTTTGGTAGTATACGCTCTCAACGATTTGATTCTTCTACAGAGATTAAATAGCGCCATTGCCCTAACATAACAAATACGTACAAAGGACATACGTGTCTTCTTTAAAATTTCTTTGTTTTTATTATTTATTTTCCTACAAGTTCTAAAAAGTTCAGTAAAGTCCTAACCAACTCTTGTATGGATGCATAGATATTAATTCCCAATACTCTACCACAACAAAATAAGCCTTAACCGAACCTCGGATGGAGGAAAACAATTCGTGAGCGCCAAATAACAGGAGACTGCACCATTCCGACATCTGCATACAAGTCAGAGAGTATAGGAGAGAATGTACAGATATTTGTCGTCATCAATTTAGCGTCGTTGAGCGTCATCGTACATGTTTGCAGAGCGTCGTCGGTCCACAAGTCTTGTATCACGGAAAGCCACGAGAAATTCACTAGATGAACCAATCTTGTACACGTACGTTCAACGTCTCTGTTACATTAAATTGATACTGTGTTTGGCTTCTTAATTGGACGGTCTTGGCTTACAAGTAATACTGTAATACTGGCCAGTTTTATTGTTACTCTGTTAACAGAGGTAACGATTCAGAATTATTTGTTTTAGTGAGTTGACATAGTTTTTTGTAGACAAAATATTGAGAAAGCAATAAGTGACTTAGGGATCGTACACATCAGTTATTACGGCAAACCGTAAATATTGCATAAATACAAATAAAGAACTTTCGCTGACTCTTTTTCAGAAAATATTTGATACAAAAGCTTCATATGTAGTAGTCTTGTAACACCAATTAAATAAAGACTATCCATCAGAAAAAGTGACAGCAAACGTGTGAAAAACGCGGTTAAAATTCCACTTAATAATCGATACTTATCCAGAGGTGGTGAAAGTGTTTGTAAAAAGGTTAAATGTCACAGTATGATCCTTCGTACTTTGTGCTGTTTTTATACTGAGCACGAAATGTCAATTGTTACATTATTTATCTATTGATATGACGTATTATATTACAGAATGCATGTTCATTAAACTGTTTTAGGAACTAATTGGTAACGGAAGTTTTAAACAGTTGCTAAGGGGGAAAAACACGATAACTATTATTGTTGATGTATGATTAGAATGTAATCTCGAACAAATTCCTAACCGATACCCGGTTCGATTTTATTTATCGGACCGGATGAAATTGTCGTGTCGGTAAGCTCCGTAACGTAACGGACGCTTAAGCCGATTTCTCGTCAGCAAGTAGGCCGATAGATAAGGCTTCTTAGCAATCAGAGATATGAATTTAATTTATATTTTAACGTAATTACCAATCTTCCAATTTCCAAAGTTATATTTTTGGACATCAAGGAAAAGTTATTACGGCTGAAGCACTCGTCACGTAGAATATTAAAAAGTATTTTTTTTTCTCCTAAAAATAATTTGCCGATGTTCGTATTTTGATCTCACTTTGAATAAATATTAATTATTCAATGTATTCACCATTTGAATTAGTTACGCAGTTTAATTTGAATTATGATGAATGGATGATATTGAAGTTTGAATGTTAATATTTGAACCCGACATTTGTTACGCACCGGATTTCATTATTTGTTATAAATATTTGTGTTTAGACACTTGATTTAGTAACACTGATATATTATGATTTAATTATCATATAAGTCAATCAGAAAACTATGTTTAAATTTACATTAACATTATAATTTCTAACCTAATCATTAACGTATTATTAACAGTAAAACTTGTTATACTTTAAATTACCAGCTTACAAAAGTATTTAAGCTTTACTTCCTTAATCATTATCTTTTAATTTCCTATCGGGTTTACACATAAAGAACTTAACTAAAGTAGAAGAAAAGCTGCACCCAAGATGTATAACTGAGGCTTTGTAAAATGGCTGTAGGAGCGCATATGTCCTGCAGTGATTTACAGAACGGTACACGGACAAGGCTGTTGTCGATAAAGGCGCGCTGCAGTCGTGTCGTCGCCAGGACCCGTGCTAAATCCTCCACACTAATGTACACAGGCCAAATTCACTGCTCTACCGTCCGCCGTCAACTGCCTTGTCAATCATCTATATTTAACCTTCTAATTAACGAGTTAAAAGCGCCTTTAATTGATTAAACTGCACATTTCCTCGTTGTACGGAAACGTTTACATTTATTTACATTCCACTCTTAATATCTATTTATAAGCTCGCCAATTGAAGTTTAATTATCAAGGCGGGTTTCAATTTAATTCTAATGTATGCAGATTAAATAATGTAAGCGACACGTAATTATAAATGCCATGCTCCGTAATGAGTAGTAAACGGTTTTATATTGAGCAGGAAATAACATTTTATCCACTGATAATATTTCCAATCTAATTAAAAATAAAAGGATAAGTGCGATTGTGGTAATCATAAAAACAATTTTAATTGAATCACATCATATTTTCCCCGTCACTAATTTTAATGAAGTGTTTCAGAAAAAGCTATAACGAGCTCGTTTAGTACTGGACAATAATATTATAAATATAAAACTGTGATATTCGAAATCTTCATAAATGAAATACGTTTCTATTGATAGCGAAAACCGACAAATATTGTACAGAGCCAAGCTCCATAAAGCATCGTCGTCAACGTCGAGATGAATATCGGTAATCGAATTGCGAGCAAAGATCGTTCGCTGGACGCTCTTTAGTTTCTGTTTAGACGGAGACGCCGGACGAACGGACGGACAAAGACACAAACGAAATTAATCGGGACATGCGCCGACGACGTAATTCAATCGCGACTGCAGGCCAGTGCCTTTTAAATAGATCAACCAACGCTCCGAGCGATACTCTTGCAAGAACTTCACTCGGTCTTCTGAGGACTAAAGGATAACCCTATTGAAATATGGTTTCGTACACAACACTCCAAATCGAGAACGAAAACCGACGCGACGTTCACAGAGAACTTCAAAATCATTTAGACATAAAATCACTATGTCATACCAAATATTGTTACTTATCGTTGTTTAACCCAAAATTATAACGAGTTCACAAGAGACAGCAATTTACTGTAATGAAAAAGCAAAAGGAATGAATTCATAGCAACACGCATTAACGTTTCCGCCTCTAAATAAACGCTTTTCATGTTATGCACAAATTACTGGCATAATAACGCAATAATGAATAGAGCCTTTTTAATGAACACGGCGACATGATCGTTTGGCATCGCGTATCGGAGTTTGGCGACATCAATTTACGTACAATGTCAATTTGCGCTCGAGAAACGCCCGAGTCCGGGATACAGGGCCTCATTAGAGGCGAGCGGTTGCAATTAAACCGTGCGTCTTTTGCGACTTAACGAGCGCCCAAATTGGACGCCCCGCCCGCCCTGGACATGCGTTTTAATAAATATACATTTCGACGTGATGCAATAAATATATTCTCTGATGCTATCGCTGTGAAATGTTGTGTTCCCTCTGGATTTAAATGAGGAATATATGTTGTTGATGATAATGAGATCGAGGAAATATTGGGTATTTTCGCCGCATCTTACTTAACATTGTAAACGAATGTTTATGTATTCTGATCGGTTAATTGGCAAGCAATTAATGCAAGCGCTTGTAAGAATCGTAAAATATCGACATTCTACTCGGAATCAAGTTTCGTGGAATTTAATTTAGTGTGAAGTCGAATTTATTTTTGTCCTTAACGTGAATAATTATGTCACTTAATTGAAACGTGCAGGCAAGATAACAGTCGACATTACAACATGTTTATCAAAACAAAATTATCTTGCGAATATTCATTCAACAAATTGTGAGAGACAGCCGAAAATTCCATTACACCACTTTGCAAGTAAAGGACGTTAGTTATCGTAAGTGTTAGTAAGAATGGATAAGAAGAAGTTGGTATTTTAGAGGGGTCTCGTTAACGGCGCGGCTGCGGCGCGGTGCGGCGCGGGAGCGGCTGATTGCCGATTGAGCAGCAATTGCCTTGATTGACGGCGCCCGCACGGCCCTAACGAACCTGCTTTCAACGGCTACGTGGACGTGCCCTGTTACACGTACACTGGCTGCCGTCTTATACGCAACTTCTACGATATAGGTCAGCGAATGTACTCGGTCACTGGGCTACTGGACACATTATTGCAACTTGTAAAATGTAGGAAAATGAAGAAAGCACATTAAAGAAATTGCGAAACTAGATAAACTTATTGATTATTTAATTTGCACTTATTGTTTTCTACAGCTGAATTCCAAACCACTCCATTTTACATAGCTTACATATCTTAACAAATTGTAGTAAAGTATAAACAGACTTGTAAACAGCGGTAGTTATGGGAGTTTATGAAATGTATATGAATATAGAAAGAAATCCAAATGTGAATTGTGTTGGTTAGTAAACTCGTAGAGGCGCTACGCGCTACGACGACAGGTTTCTGATTGCTGACTAGCTCGAATAATTTGGTCCGATTGACGTCGTGGAATCCCCACTGAATTTGGTTCATTTGTACACAATCAAGGAATTGTGTAGCAGCTACCGTAGCATATTCGCCCGACGTTTATCGTGCCTACACGCCCTACACACGTCACGTCTTCATCTAAACAATAGTAGACGCCATAAATCATTATAAAATTCGAATTAAGTCGGCTTAATGTTTATGTAACGCTTCCGCCGCTTTTATAGTCGCACACACGAGGCGTAACACCTCGGCGCCTAATTTGGTACGTACACAGTAATCAGCAGCACGTAACATCATCAGCGTCTTTGTGGAGCGAGACCGCAATCCATCATATCGGGACAAAAGGAGGCGGATAAATGCGCCAGTTGTTTGCGTGAGAGAGCGTTAATTTTGTTAAGGAGTCTCAATCAGTGAAGGCGTGTAAGTAAAGTCGGCGCGACCGCCGCGGGAGCGATTCGAGCGAATTACCGTACCTGGAGGCGCGGGGCCGACTCGTTAGTTGTTGTTTGCCGAGTGACGCGGGTCAATCAGCAGAGACATGCACGGAACCGCACTTCTTCATCCTCCATCCCCCTGTGCGGCCCACCTGTCCCCCGCGCCGCTCGTTAGGCCGCGCCGTCTCTGTCAACTGTGAGACGAGCTTTATCGAATCTACGACGCACGAGCCGCGCCGCGCCGCCACCGGCCCACTCTTCGCTCTAGTTTGACTCGCAACCGCCGGTAAACAAGGGAAATCAGTGTAAAACGAATTTATATCAACGACAAATAGAGGGGGCTAAATATCTAGACGAGAATTATGAGTGTTTGAAGACGACCCACCTACCGACTTACTACACACGTGTAACACTTGATTTCTTAAAGCAAAAAATCAGAAGCGAAATCCGTCCTGTGCGTTAAGCAGTGCGTCGGAGTGAAATAATTGTTGAATGGCATGCGTTTAGATAATTAACGCGACGGGGCAGCAGCTGCGGTCCACGTGCGGGCCGCGCCCGCCGCCAGCGCCGCCGCGGCCCGCATCCATTTCTGTTCATTTTCTATCTACCTACCTACCTACGGTGAAAACGGAATTTCTAGCCGGGGGCAACTTTCATATGCACTGCATAAATTAAACTCATTTAACACGCACTTACAAAATAGTGTGCTTAGAAATTATGTTTAGGATTTTTGGTATTTTAAAATGATGTCCTAGGTTTATTTTAAGAAATATAGTATAAATGTTTATGAGTGTTGTTTAATTGCTGTTCATGTTCTGTAAGTGGGCAATAAACATTTTCAACATACTTTAAAAAACGTTGCAGGAACTCGTATTACTGTGGTAGTAATTATTAACACATAAAAAGAGACATGTTGCTTCTTTAACGAACTTAACAAAACTTAACCTTGGATAAAACATAATTGTTTGTTAATTCATATTTTGTTTAATATACTTGCGAATAAATACTTATAATGGTAACCGTAGGTCGTGATTGCTCACACAACTTGTAGAGTTATCTAGTGGAGAAATATTTACTATGTCTTATTCTTCAGTAATAAGTAATGAAATACAAACAAAGTGTATTTATCAACAACGTCGCAGAACCGACTAACTATGGTTATTCATTAGTTCGCAAAGAGACATAAAATTTCCATAATCGTAGATACAGCCGTAACGTCGGGCCTCTACCTAAACACGACCGTGATCGCGACTCGCGGTACACTCACACACAAAACTCTGATTAGTGAGTGGCTTCAAATAAAAACTTTGTTGCCTACATCTTAAATTAGTCCTTAGCGTTCTTTAACGAGTCCAATTTAGCTGGTCCGCGAGACGCCGTCGATCTGTTGTTGTGTGCAAAACTGTTTACTTTTTGTTCCTCTCCCAGGTAGAAAACACAACGGATCGGAGCATTTTCATAACAATGCGCCTGTGGCTTTCTCGGTATACTTTTTTGGACGCGATGCGTTTGACAGACACGCCATTGTCATCGTCAGATGACGAACTAAAAACTAAACCTTTTATTGATGATCAATGGGAACGATCGATCCGAAGCCGAACACTTCGAATGCCGAACCATAAAAGGTACCAATTAGTTGTAGTCGAGAACAAAAGTTGGGATTAATTAATCGATACATAACAAATCATGAGACTCACCTCGTGTAATCGCTTTTGCATAAGATCATTCCACCTTTGAAGTAGAAGGAGCGACCCATGTCGGCGAGGGCCTGGCCGCAGCAGGTGCACTTGAGGCAGCCGTGGTGCCAGTATCTGTCGAGTGCGTGCAGGAGGAACCTCTCCACGATCTTGCCGTTGCAGCCGGCGCATTCTTTGAGTGCGGGGTTATTGTTGTTGTGCGGATAGTCGTGCCCGTTGGCAGCGAACGCCGCCTCGGGCGAGGGCGGGTGAGGCGAGCTCAGCTCCGCGTACCCGTGGTAGTGCGGGTTCATGCTCAACGCGCTCGCTGCCAGCTTGACGGTTGGAGCGGGAACCGCTCGCACCGACCACCACAACTACACGCCCTGTGAACAACACCACGCTACATTATCATTTGTCATAAATGACCAATCAAAAGACAAAACTGTCTTATAAATCAAACTTTCACTCGTTGCTGCCGCTCACATAGTTACTAGTTAAACTGTGCTATTAGTGGACGGTCCAGTCGACACAAATAGAGTACCGCCGCGCTATTTTGGTACGCGAATAATATACTTTGACCTCTTTGAGATGTTGACCCGTTGTATTAATTTTTCTTGGCAGCCCTTGGTCAGGGCACAGTGGATTCGGGCGTAGGCCTGCGGGCGGCCGCGTTTATAAAATTTTCCAATTAGCAATTTCATACAATTAGGAGCGGTGTGAGGGTGCGCGCGGGTGTCGGTGCTGCGGGGGCTGGAGGGGTGGATGGTTAGCGCGGGTCGCGGGGAGTGCGTCAACCCGATCCAATTAGCTCGCGGCCGGCGGAGCGGCGGGACGCCCGTGCCGTCTGAGCGGCCCTGTCGCCATAAAACTTAATTAAACGTTTTAAAACAAGTATTCATTAAAGAATAATCAAGCTTATGTAGTCATAAATAACCGGATTGTCCCGCGCGGAACGGTGCCGTAATTAAGACTGCACAGAGTTGATCAAACGCACTGATTTGAAACTACCCTTCATTAGGAGAGCGCGAGTCGGGCGCGGGAGCTTCCGCTGCGGTGCAGAAACTAATTAAGAATAACGGACGCTTTAAAAGCGTAATTAATTTAGATTGTAATTCTATTTCTCCGAGAGTAAAGTAGACAATTATTTCAGTAGCCCTTTCTTTTGGAACGATTTGCTTTGCTGAATGTAATTTGCTTAATTTCTGTGTCCAACAGGATAAAGGGTTGTAGCTGCTGTAGATTTATTCGTTACGTTCGAATCGACGCGTAGAGCATTACAAATAAACAGTGTCTCTTAAAGTGGGACGGCTATGATGAATTTATGTCTGAGAGGCAGTAACGAGTATATCGTGATTAATTAAGGTGGTAGAGGAGTAGAGGTGGTATGATTGCGGCAACAGAGTGTAAACAGTTGCATCACGTGGTGGTGGCGGCAACCCGCGCCTGTGCGCGTGTATGAGCCCATTACACTTGTTGGCGAGTATGTCTAATGAAGGTTGTAAGGGCGAGGAGCACCCCGGAGCCGGCGCGGCCGCGTGGCCGTGTTGCGTGCGTGTTAATGAGCGAGCGTCGCGTGCGCACCTATCGCACTTCGTTAAATCGCACCCGAAGTACGCGATCCAAGGGGCCCTATTAATGTCTTTGTTTAGTCTCTGCAACTTCGATAAGTTCTGTGAAACCTGGAATCATTGACGTTAATAGGCGATTATCCTTTTTTATATTACGTTGTTTTTAACCTATACTTTTGTTTCTTTTTTTTTAACCTATTGCTGTCCCACTGCAGAGCAAGGGTCTCCTCCCAAACGAGGGGGAGAGGTTAGGCCCTGAGTCTTTCACGCTGGCCAAGTGCGGGTTGGGGACTTTGCATGCCCTCAATAAATGTCTTAAAAGAAATTTTAGGCATGCAAGGTTTCCTCACGATACTTTTGTTTCATACTCTTAAATATTTATTCATATCTAATTACATAATTAAAATTGCAAAAAATAACTGTAAAGGAGATTTATTTGCATCTAGTCATTTATTAGGGATTTGGTTATTAGTGTCTAATTATAATATTCATGAAACATGCCGTTAACTTTCTAAAATAAAATAGCGAACTAACATATTGACTACTTAAGGCACTTAGTTTGCATAAGACGACATGAGTCATGCCTTCACAAATAGCCAATTACGACTAATTAGATGTGTGTAAATTATTTTGATTAGAAATATAAACTAGAAAATATAATTGCATTACATATTATTTTATCAGTGATCATTTATAATTCAGTGCGTATTAATCACTAATTAATGTAGATAAATTTGGCGCATTGATTAATTATAAAGATTAATTTGAAAGGATATTAGTTATTAAAAATATTGTCCTTTGTAGTAGGCCGATCGTTTGATAAGGTTTTAGGGTTGTCTGTTAACAATGTTACTTTAATGTTACTTTTGAACCAGCAGTGGCAGTTCAGTCATCTATGCATGTCTGATATTATGAAGTGTAAAGTCGTAAAAAATACACGTTGATTTTTTTTTGCAAATAAGTAAGTACGAAAAATAAATATTGGAGACTTGAAGATATATATTCTCTCTAAAATAAAATTTACTGTTTAATTCACGAGCTCTACACGTAATATTCTATGCTCATAAATAAAAAATATAATGCCTGTTTTCGGGACACGAAATACAATTGTGCATAATTACTCAAACTTATGTCTATTCAAGTTTCAACGAGTCGCGTTAGAAACTGAAACAAATCTTATTACCATAATGTTAAGGTTTATAATATTTTGATGTATGGGGTCGCGAGCGTGGTGCGTGTTTAGGCTCGCGGGGGTGGCCTGGGAACTTGGCAGGTGCCGTTTTCATTATTCAAGCCCCATTGATTGGATACTTTGTTGCCGTTTAAAAATCTTATTAGCAACCGCCCGACAACAAAGCGAGCGCGATGAGCCTCCTCCTGGCCCTCTATTTACCTGTTAAGTGATTTTTTTTCAATTACAGCGATGAACTGCAGGTTCGAAATGTTTAAGGACGAGAAAGTGTAAGTCATCTTGTTAGTGAATGTTTATTTCCGCTTTTCTTTCGCCTATGTCAGGTATTTGTCAGCTGCAGTAAACGCGATGATTCGACAAAACGCGAACTTTCCAAAAAAAATGCGAATGACAAACAGCATTGTGGTTAAACTCATACAGACTATTAGCATTTAAAGTAGGTTGTAAAGAAAACAATAACCTCTACTTCGCAATATAAGTACTAATCAAACATAAAAATGTACAGTTCCACCGCGGTAGAGTCAGTCACAAAAAGTTAAATTGTTATTTAAAAAGCTAATGTAAGTAAACGTATCGGTCACTTGTTTTAACTGCTGGGTTCCCCAAGAACAGCCGGGCGCCCGCCCGCCGCGAATAATGTAATTAAGGCGAAACCGCCGGCGAAATTAAACGCGAAAACGGAATGAGAATGTGAGCCTAATTAGAGCCGGGAGCGGGCGGAAGACGCTGCAAGCACCCCCGACCGACCCTCGCGGCGCGGGGCCCTCGCCCCGGCGCATACGGGACCCACATGCGGCACGTGACACCGCCAGTCTTAACCCAAACTATACTCTCAAAACAATATTAAAGGTCACCGCGAGACAACATAATCGACTTAATGACGTGGCCAAATAATGAACTCCAAATTAAGAGCCGCACATGCAAAAATGCCAATTAATTTTAATTTCCAGCCGAACTAATGACAAACATAACTACGCCAGTAATATTAATTCTGCGCTAATGAGCCGCGTTTTAACGAAGCTATAAAATATTAGCTTTTTTCTGCTCTTTATATTGCACGGCGCAAATAATCACAGCGCACGTCGGTCGCAAGCATAAATCCAATTCGTTTTCTCTCACATCCATACTAATTAAAAAACTGCGGACAAATTGGAGCCCACTCCTCGCCCACGGGAACATAAAATATCCATTCCATTGACGGCACCGGTCTGCCATTGATTAATTTTATCCAATCGGATGCGAATTCAAGTTTTTCAGCAGTTAATTGTCATGCTTCATTAGGTGAGTGACTTTCGGCGTTGTTCCATTACCGTCCGTGGGTACCCGTTGATGTATCGGTTATTCGAATTCGATTATCGGAGCCCGAAAGAAATAGCGAATCACGTTCTCGAATAAAAATCAATGTCAGCGATACGAATGTATCAGCCCACTTATAGTAAACGAGTATACAGTACTTGCGGCTAATGTGTGTAATATTATTTGCATATAATGACCGTTAATGTGCCCAGCGCATTATTCATCTGGCGTGACCTCAAAACGGCCGCAAGAACCGTTTGATCGATGTACGTTCCCTCTCCATACATCTGTGTATTTTAAAATGGTTATTTCATGATAGGTAATTACTAAAGAATCACGTAGCGTATAGATAATTTTATAGAAATCATGAGTGGTAAACGACATAATGGTCGCACGAGGTTTCAGTTCGAACTAAATTGTGTACCATATATTCTAAATGGCAGTTATCATGCGAATATCAAATAAAGTACAGTTTTAAAAGGTTTAAAGATACGAGATTATCATAAAATTGGATCGTAGCGATGTTTCCAGTGAAATAAAATGTAAGTAATATATTGTGTAAAACGTTGCGAATTTTTTGGTTGTCTCGTACAAACGTGGTCCAAAATGCGCATGTCTTTTTCGACAAAAACGGTTGACATATCGGCGCGGGCGCACAAATAAAGAATTCGTATTACATTCAACGATAAATTACATTACACGTTTACTCGAACAATCCGGAACATGTTTACAAAGATAAATCACTTATCATGGCCGTCCCGGGATTACTTTAACCGTTTAACGTCTAACTAGAGAAATAAGTTTTCATTAGTTTATTGTAAAAACTACTTATCCTTACAGTTGTAACAGACTAGATTTTGTGAGTGATTAGATGCTAATTAATTATGTTCGACACTTGGTTAAGATAACGTTGCATTTTGTTGTACAAAACTTTGTTAATGTTTTCCATAGTTTGAAAATTTGCGCACAACTTTATCACACTTATAAATCTAACAATGACGAATTGATATGAGTTGCCGTTCAAACTAGTGTCAGGGTTTTGCATGAACAGGCTACATTTCGTAACCACGCGTCCTTGCTTTGTCACTAACGACGCTTAATTAATACCTACTTATATTACACTCGGTTGAAAAACACACTACAAATATTCATTACTTAAATACAGTTTAGTTCTTAATTCATGAATATTCTCGATTTTCGTAATAGTCGTTTAATGGTAAGGTTGTTTTGTTTAAAGCTCGCATTTATAAATGAACTTAACATGCAGTTTTCATTTTAATTTTCTATTGTATTTTTTTGGGATTCCCCTGCACAATGTACAAGTTAGAAGTGAAACAAGTCTGTGTTACTCGTGTGCATGTGCATGAAGAATGTTAATACGATCGTTTTGTTGTACACTAATGTGTAAGGAGTTGTCATTGCCGCCAAACAGGTGTGTCGTGACGAAAAACACGTAATAATGACCGAACAAGTGTAGACATTGTCTCCGCCAGATCGAGCGCTCTCGCCCGTAATTAGAGGCGGCCGACCGAGGACGCCCCCGAGCTACGAACTCTTAATGTAACTGATATGTTTCATGAATTCACAATGATACCGTTGATCTTCAAATTTGTAATCAGAAATCATTAGACTAGACGTTATTCGTTATTATATTGTTTATAATAGCAGTGTTACCGAGACAAAAATATATTTAAGTCATCATAATTAAACTCACCCTAAAGACCATGAGAAGATTTTTTTTTATTACAACAAAATCCAAGATTATTTATGTAATAAACAAAAGACGATTCAACACTGAATGTTCACTTATACACACAAACTGATGTCACCTTGTTTTACTTTCTGACACTGTCACTGAAACGCAATTTTATCTAGATTATTCTTGAATCTAGATCGTGAGGGTGCGTCCACATCTGGCGAATGTGCCGCGAATGTGCAGCTCGCGAGCCGTTTGCGAGCTGCGCGCGTACAATTTTGTTCGAGCGCCGCTCCTGCGCCGCCCGCGCGCAGTTCACGCGCAACCTAAGCGCCGTACACGATCAGCGCGCGGGCGGCGCGCTCGCGGCTCGCGTCTTCCTTCCACCCGCGTCTCAATCCCCGCACCCCTAACTTACCCGCCAACGCCGTTGTCTCTTTTTTTTCCTTTTTATCAGTAATATAATAGCTAATGATGCAGCAATTATATTAAAAGCACTAGTGTCGTCCGACATCTTCGAAAGTACTGAGCCAGTAAATGGAACTGTAAGCGCGAGGATTGAGTACGCGCAGATCGCGCGCCGCGCGCACGCCTTTATACGAGCCTTGTATGAGTTGCGCTAAAGAGGCGCACCAAACTATTGCCGTGACTGCACGCGCGCAGCTCGCAAACGGCTTGCGAGCTGCACATTCGCGGCACGTTCGCCAGATGTGGACGCACCCTTAGATAGACACGATTTGCAAGGCGCGAACGACAAACAAAATCTCAAAGCACAGATTATGCATTGTAAAAAAAATGATAGCCATCTATAAATCTAATCACACGATCAGAAATGTTTTAAGTTACCGTTTACAAATTACAAATACATTATGCCAGTACAAATTGATAATCTGCATGTGATAATTTAATTAGAGATGGCAGATTATTCGAAATTATGATATTAAAACTGTTAAACAAGATTGTTAATTAAATTGATAACATTTCAGAAATTCGTAATAAAAGCGAACAGTAGGAGATGGAATTGTCTTAAGTTAGACAAGTTAATACAAAGTGCCTCATCCAAAACGATTGTGAAGTTCAAGACTCGATGTCCAGCGAAGCGGTTCGTCACGCCGGAGTGACCATAATTGTGCTTGGTCCGACAAATATATTAAGTATTCGTGATAGAAGCGAGCAGTGTGTAATTTTAGAACGTTTTGCCACAAATGTCAGCCTCGGGCGGGACTGAACACTTGAACTTGTACTGCAACTAACGTCAATGATGCTCGCCCGTTTCTTCCAGTAATGCTTGTATATCATCAGCCAATGTTTAGAGGTATATGTTAATTTATAGGACCAACATACTGAAACCGTTTATCGTCGTTATTACAAGATAATTTTACTCGTGTGCTGACACCTTTTTAGTGTGCCCCTCTTATTATGTTGTATCACGATGAGCTATAATTATAATTAAGCTACAGTTTTTTGCTACTGTTTAAATCAGAGATTATTACAACTCGACCACATGAAACTTTATCTACGCCGTTAAAATAAATGATCCAACAATTCATTTGGCCACGTCAGATTTCCTCTAGTATGTTCTAAGACATGTTATTTGATATTATTGTTTTAATGTCAATCGAAAATATAAATAGCGTGACATTTGCAATATATTTAAAAAGTAACTGACGATTACTATCCCAGAGCTGGGTAAAGTCTCCATAGGAATAAGGAATGCTAAGAGATTCCACCACTTTACATCCCTTCAGGAACGGTTTTATAGAACTCATTAAGTGTAATTTTTTACTTCATAGTGTATTCCCTAACTGTACCTACACAACACAGTTACTATCATTTAAATATATTTCCTGTACACGATTCGATCCTATTGTGTTAATTCTTTCGTGATTTTCTACAGTAAGTACTACTACTTGACATTCAAACTTTACTCCAAAATTAGTTACTATGACACTCAATAGAGGCGCTGATATTTTCATACAATATTTTCTATATCCAGTCGGTTAACGATTAGTAGAGAATCGCGCTTGTAAAATACGGTCAAAACATACAACAGTACAAAAATATATGAGTGTAATGTCATATAAGTCATAATTATTTGATGGTCATACGCCGATAAAACACCACAATACATGTATTGTTTCCATCAGTGAACGAACTCGGTGTCATTCAGTACTTGTTCATCAATAATGTTTATTTTTGTGACGATCAAAGACCCCAGATTTTGATATATTTATGATAAGTGGTATATTGAAGTGTAAGATAAAAATCCAAATTTTTTAATGATTTTTTTAATTATAATTTTTTTAAGCCCCTTTCTGTCCCACTGCAGTGCAAGGGTCTCCTCCTAAACAAGAGTTAGGGGTTAGGCCTTGAGTCCACCACGCTGGCTAAGTATTCATTAGTTTAAAAAAATCATTAAACAATTTAGATCCGACCAAGATTTTCAAAATTAAGAAATGTCAGTAATTAATCCCAATATACCGAACCCATCGATAGTGAGATGTCTATTACTCAATGATGCAACGACTGAACCGATTTAGATAAAAACTTATATGTGCGAACGAGCAGCGCCGAAAACATGTGTACGTACTGTCATATTTAAAAAAATATTTTTAACAATGAAAATAGTGAAAATATTACTGTATATAAACTTGAAAGTTATTTGCCAAAACTGTGTATTGTTTTGTTACCAATAGCAATAATTAAATTGACAGTTTCATTCAAAAAAATACAATTGAAATGGGTCATTTTTTAAACTGGTAGGACAAAATCATACTATGAGTTATTTTTATCTGTAAATACATACCCAGAAGAAGCCACGGTTAAAAGCTAGCGTATATTATGTGAAATGTACATATGTATGTGTAAGTCTGCGGGGACATGGCGGTATGTTTTATGATATCATTTTTGTATTGTTATCAATAATATCGGTTTGATTTAAAGCCTGATTAATGTAATTGGCTTCTGATGAAATGTGTCGATTGATAATTGGATTAGTGAATGCAACGAGGCCAATAACTGGATGGGTAACCCCCGGTAGATAAATGCCTTTAGTTTTAAAAAATTTTCCTGATTTCCCAACATTAACGGATTTTTTTATTGAACATGATACACACTTTCATTGACGACTAAGAGTTTACGTCGATAAAGTTATTGTTTTGGTAGTCGTATAAGAAAATAATTGATGATGAAGATGGTTAATGGGAATAAATATTTAGGAATTCCATAAGTGAGATATAGTTTAAGATCTGTAAAGAGCAATTTGCTCTTTAAAATTAATCATCTGAAATAGGACTTCATTTAGACTATATTTACTACTTACAAATCATACGGGTATGAATTTTCGAAATAATTTTCAAAATTTTATAGAGGGTTTCGATTCATTATAATATAATAATTCGATGGAATATAACAAAGCGTTGTACAAACAAATATATTCAATTAATTCTAACCAATGCTGGGTACATTAATTTTAATTATAAAATTAATTAGCCGTTGTTTTCTTAATTAGTTATTCAAACAATGCGTAAAATATCTACATGAGGCGTAAACGTTTTTGTTTTAATACAAACACATCATACATAATTTTATTTATATCTATTATGATGAAATTTATTTGATAACTATTGAACATACCATACATGCATACAGACAAACATAATTACATCTGGCAGACATTATTCTTACAGAAGTCTAAGGGCGACTGTAGTGCTAAAATGTAGTTCGACATCTACATATAGAAATTATCGTCATGTCATCAAAGGTTCCTTATTTGGGCTATTGATGAAACCTCAGGAAAATTTGTTTAGTATTTTTTTGAGTTTATCGCTTAAACATGGACAGAGGGAATAGTTTTATAACCCCAGTGATGATGACTAGACATACAACTCCATATAATTTCCATCTTTTTAGGGATTTTCCAAGAATTCAGAAATGTCCAGTGTCTATATTTTTTTGTGGTTAACGGAGGTACAGATAGAGTATAGTTTTTTAACTTACATTTATTTAACGCTGAAATTATTACTTTCTAAAAGCCTGTTGACTGTTTTGCGTCATATTTCAAATTTGTTATTTCGTTAAAAGCTTGTGAATACAAAAAATATCATAAAAATATAACTGCATAGTGTTTAATAAACCTTTTTCTATTTAAAAATGAACCGACGTGCTAATAAAATGGCACCTGCATTAATATAATTATTCGTTAACAAGTTGATAGTGTTATAACTATGGGGTGTTGTTTAATACCAATTTTCTTGTAAAGTTTAATAGATACATACATAATATCAATAATAGTTTGCCAAAGTCCTTATAAATAGGCTTATTTCGGGGGATACTGAGGGTATATTATGTAAAAATCTTTTTACTTGGACAAGGTAACAGTACGTAGATAAATTTAACTCATTGCTGAGCTACATCTAGGTACGTGTCTCCTCAAAATGGGAGAGGAAATAAGACTAGAGTCCGTCACCCTGGGCAAGTTGGGACTTTCATACTTTGGAGATTTTGTTTGAAGAACTCTACTCTGAATAAAGGAATATATTTAAATAGTATAATATATTTTTTTTATTTTGTTACAAAGGTACTGAGCACGCATCCTTGAAACGACACGTTTAAATTGATTTATTTATATGAGAATTTTAATTACATCGCCTCTTAAGTTCTTATTTAAGTTGTATAAAAGAATTTTATTATAATTGTATATTCTTCGTTATTTTATATTATGAAAAAATTAAAACCTTTTAAAATGTATTAAACTTTGAACGCTTGTATTTGCTTACTTTGAACGGAAGAAAGACTGGGAATTAAAATAAATAATTGAAAAGGAAATTACAGGGGGCAAATATTAATATTAATTTACGACATGTTTCTGTCAGATTTGGATGCCCTTCTGCATGTATGATCAATACGTACATTGTATGCTTTTATTTTGCCCACTCTACTCTACACACGTGGTAATAAAACTCAAAATTAACTTTGTGAGGTGAAGTTAAGTCTATAATATTATATTAACACCCAGTGAATAGAGTCATAAATTAATGAATCAAAATCAAATCATTTATTCATTTAGGTCAAATGCTGACACTTATGATAGTGAGTGATACAGAGAGTGATTTTACCGCCAGTTTGGAAGGTAGGGCCTATGATAAGAGCTGGCAAGAAACTCCTGGCCACTCTTATTAATCGCCAAATGGTTGATACTTCAATCTAAAAAAAAGACTACGTTTTTAAATTAAAAAGAGACCCTGTTGCCAACATTGCCATAAGACACTAAACTAGCAACACTCCAATGATTCGATTTAATTCGCCTCTCCGGTTAATTTAACTAACTAGTTGCAAAGTTTTGCAACACTGGGTTAACCACAGACTGAAAATTAATAATCTACGGTTTTTATGACGAAAATTTTAATAATTTTGTAAATATTTCTTTATCATAATTTATCAACAAAAACAATTTGTTTAAAGTTCTTGAATCGCGGGAAAATGTCTGTGATTTTGTTATTTAAAATTGTAAACTACATTGTTATCACGAAACTACAATTAAAGTGATTGTCATCGTCAGGGTCAGTAGTACAGTCATTTGGGAGGTCCAATACTTAAATAGAAATAATTATCACTTGCTCCAACGGTAAAGAAAAAATATTTTGTCTTTACCATTAGAGTCTGTTGGATCTGTGGACAAGCAAAGTCCTCAACCAGCACTTGGCCAGCGCGAGCTTTGTGGACTCAAGGCCTAAACCCTCCCTCGCTCGGGAGGAGACCCTGGCCCAGCAGTGGGTTAAAAAAACCTATTTTTATTTGCTTAGATATAGTTTTATTAGTTTCCTTACAAGTCAGATAGATAGTGTCGTTTATTCGTCCACTTTCACACCGTTTTATAGCTCATCGCGTATCGTACATGCGCGAGCGCAGCGCGACGGCGACGCACACCGAGATAACTACGATTCCATGTTAATTTATCGCTCTTACTACGCACAGACGTAAACTAGTTACTTTCTATCTTCTATCTGATATCGTTATTTCCTTATATAAAAACATGATATATTTCTCGGTCTTCCAGATTTATTTGACACTCTTTGCATGGAGAATTTGCGAAATCGAAGCAGCTGCAAGATTAATGATTTCATTGATTTTGTAAACGAACGATTTAATGCTTGGCAATCTTTTATGGTAGAGGCTAATGTGCATTGACCTACGATCAATACTGAGATGAAGGATTGTTAGTATGCCTTTTTTATATAGTTAAGTATTTCTCATGTTCATCATGATCATCAGATTTCGTACATATACCGTACGAATTAGACTGCCTCAGGTACAAAGCAAAAAGTAAGTGTTGACTTGTTTTCACACAAGAAAGGCAAAAAAACTATAACAAAAAATAATGTCGCAATGTCACATCGCCGTCTTTCTAATTTTCTATTTTTTACTGGTCCAGTAATAAACAGTTTTTGAAGTAAAAGCCATTCATGAGTGAGGCGAAATGTAAGGCATTTTGTTTCTGCTCACTTTTTGTACAGTAACTGTTAAGTAAAGCGGTTAACTGATGGTCTACCGTTAGTTCGCGCATGCGATGTCAACCGCAACATTAAATTCTATACCAACAACATTTTATTCTTATTTCCTTCGCGAACATGTTATGCGCTGTTTATTAATAACGGACGATTAATTATCTTCTTTGATCAATCGCTTCGAGCTATGGCTGAGATTATAAAAGGTTCAATTATAATAAATGTAGCTAATTTCAATCAAATAATACCACTAATTAGCTGACATCGAGCCTTCTTTGTACGGACCGCCTAACAAATGACTCAATTGATGTTGTTAATAGTCGGGCCTTTGCAGGCTCATTATAACCGACTCATTCGGGGTTTACAGACAGTCACGACATCAAAAAGTAATAGAAATCACTTTACGAATTACGGTCTAGTGTTTTAAATCCAACAGAGAACAAATAATGGCGGAACTGCACTGTGTTATTAAATTATAATGGCGGTATCGACGTACGATATTGACTTTACCTATAAGTGTTCTTAATTACTAGTTGTGATCTAAAGCCTTTGTCGACTGCACTGTGCTATACTTGGAAACGAACCACTCAAGGCTTTGTGAATATAATTCTCAAGAAGTCAAACGTATTAAATGAACGCCTCGTTTTTCTTTCGAAGTGATTAATCAATAAAAAATATTACTGCAAAAACTTGGGAGAACCCTAATTATTAACATTACGTTGCTGGCTTTGGTTCAATCGTACAAAAATGCTTAAATAAATCTCCAAAATTTAAAAAGGAATGATCAAATTTTAAAAAATAACCGTTGTTGGTCAAAAGCGATGTTGATCGTTCGTTTCGTTCATTACTGGCTAATTACCGTGAGCCGGAGGCAAAGAACGATGCCGTCTGTTAACAAATATTTTTGTTTACCAACTAATTAAAATTAGACGGTGTTTTGCTTAGTTAACTTACAACGCTCGGTTTTCTCAATAATTGCTACACGTGTATAACTGAATTAAAAAATAAAACTGAGATGTACAGAAAAGAAGTCAAACGATTATTTTTTATTAGAACAGAAATTGTGAACTTTTTTTTAATGCTGTAGAAAAACTTTATTTTTTGCAAAAGATACGTTTATCAGAAACTGTCTAACCTCAAGAGACCTCGGAAATCTGGGGACTTAGGATCACCAACTACTCAGTTTTCTTTTTACCATAGATTGAATTATAAAAGCGTTCTTCATTTTTCGGATGTAGTTAAAGAATTAACGTTTTTGTTTGAATAAAAAAGTATTTTTGATCGAATGCACCATTGGCTCGGATTCTTGTTATCTATGAATGAATGAAGAGTGACATTGACTGACATCAGACGTGGATAGTGGTTTGAAAGCGGCGGGCGGTCTACATCGGGATGTGATCTCTCAGAAACGAATGTCAATCTAATATTGTTAATCCACTAAAACGTTTTAGTTTTTGCTCGTTTTCCCAGATTCCACTAAATAAATTTTAGTCAATGAAAGGTAATGTGTGCTAGCTTACCGTAAAACATATTTTTCTTACAATTAAGTTAATATAAGAGTCATGTATTTGTAATGTAATTTTATGATGCTGTGTAACGATTCTCTGCGTATATGCGTAGGCTTTTGTATCAAGAAGATGCATCACTTCGATGCTGTCTGATATACAAGTTGTTGAATTGAATTAGTGCTTTTTACTTCATTGCGTAAAAGCACTGGTTCCCTTGATTGTAATATGTTTTGGTTTACATTCTCCTGTTCTACGAAATTAATTTAAAACTGATGTGATATTTAGGTTGCTTTTAACTTCAGAACAGTCATTGAAGTTTTGTAACGTATTCATATCGTTCCTACTGGTTATGTGGACAAATTAAACATATTGATTCGTTAAATATGAAATTTCTAAAATTGAATGGCACTACCGTGATAGTAAAGCAACATATTCCCCTTTATACACGTATTACGCTTCAACGCCGCTTTGACGAGCGCATTAAAAGTTTTATTATAGAAAGACGGGATAATAAGCGCGGCCTCAGCGTTCACATTGATGGACGTTTGACTCGGCTGACAGACGGTTGCCAGGTGGTCCCCGGCCCTGACATTACTATTGTGATACAATTTTATATCCAACATAACAAAATACATTTAAATTTTCATACGACCGTCACAGAATAGTCACTAAATGGTACATTTTATTTGTCGCGTGTGTCATTGGCATTAGAATAAAGCTCTCGTGTCTGTACCAGACCGAGCCGTTTCCATGCGTATGATTTTCTCTTTTACTTGTCGCTTTAACGAGCGCGACAGAACATTACCAACGTAACCCGCTCATAAAAAATATCCTAGGCAAGTTTCCAAAGTACTATAACCGCGCCGGAGCCAATACATGTTCCGGTCACAAAAACGTTAGAGAGCAGAGTAAACAACGCGAGCATAAATCTAGAAGTTGTAATGAAGCGTTATTGGTACGATAATAAAAGCTAAATTGATTAGCAGTGGTCCCGCGCAGGTAGACCGCATTCCGGTCGGCCCCCCTGCACCGCGAGCCCCCCGCGCCCCGCGCACCCGCCGCGCTCGCCCGCCCCACCGGGACAAGGGAATGTTTGTCATAATATTAAACTCACCTAAAGATATTACCCACATCTCATAATTTGGAACAGGTCAACAAACAAAAGACATCAAATAACATTTTTTCCCCTATTTTTTTTTATAAAACTATGTTATCTTATCGGTCGTGGTATCGCTGCGCGGGTGGGTAACAGATTATGCAAAAAATGCTTCGAATATTATTTAAGCTTTCAAGCATCCTTCTCACTGTTACTCGCACACTCGGAAGTCTAAAACATCAGAAGTCGTATTACCTGGAACAAAACAAAGAACATATGAAATTTTGTGCATAAGTAAACTAACTCAAACTTAGGTAATGTTCAAGTACTTAATGTAAGAAAACTTAGATTCTGCAGGTAGTCCAGATAATGTACCGTTGTCCGAGTGAATCATAGAATTAATAACACCGTCTATCGGCCTATGCGCAGACGCATGAGTCACCTCTGAGGGCGAGGTGAAAATAGGCGTAAAATTAATAAGAGATCAAGGTTGTAATCAAAGCTCGGCTTGTAGCCTTGTACACGTGGTATATTTACATTATTCACGATAAATAAACGCACGTTTTACGATACATAACGATGTTTAATAGTACATAAAGCTATGCACATAAAAACAATATTTTGCACCGAATTTTAGGCTCACATTTATATTTTTGTTTACACCCCAACAATATTTCCAAGCAACAAATTTGAGAGTTAATTTTTTTTTTGTAGAATAAAAAACGAAAAGAATCAACATTGTTTGAATATAAACGTTTACAACAAAGGTTTATCTTGTTCCCTTGTCGTACAAGCGATATTTCAACACAACCCTGCAAGTAAACATTCGATCAGTCATTTTCTATTCTACGAGCTTCAGCTATCTATACGTGCATACTTTATTATCTCAGCCAGTGAAGTATTAAACGATAGCGGATGATCTATGATCATTTATTACAAATAAACAAGATTTGAAACACTCATCACGATAACTGGTCTTTGAATAAACCTATTTATGTGAGTTCCACTGTGGTCCGGCGCAGCACTGACCATTTTATTGAGAGAAACGCCTGCGTGGGCGCATCCATACCTACAAACTATAAATTTAAAGGCCGCTAATAAAAATACTACTAACACATTTCCTACACTTTGATTCAACCTGTTTATATAGATCAAAGCTGTATGAAATAAAGTTTATCTAATCTCCCATCATAACTTTGTAAATTCAGAGGATATATGACCCAGTTCCGATGTTCTCTGTTCGTCGTTCAACCGCTATGTCCAATTAAATGTTTAAGATTGTGGTAATTACCAACACCTGTAAGATACGCGGAATAATAAACGGTAATGAGGAAGCTGGCGTGCGAGCAGCTGACATATCGAGACACTCAATGACACTGTTAATTGAAATTATTCCGTTTAAGCCGAGCTCTTAATTCCTCGTGAATAAATTCAATTGTTGAAACGACTTAATGCACTAAGATTAACTTAATTAAGTGAGGCTTTTCGCAATTACTGACAGGTACGTGTGATCGCAGATAATTCCAATCAAACGACGGTGGTGAATGCGCGAAGAAACACGTTGTGGACGAGGAGGCGGTGTCCCTCGCGTGATGGCATCTCAGTTTCATGAATGAACGCCGTTCGGACTCCATTCAACCAGTTTGGTCGCGCACTGATTACCGCTTACCCACTTTTAATCTTATCTACTACACGACTTGGAACCGCCACGTGAACTTAAACCGTCACCGAGCGACCGTCGCCATTGGCCGGCTGGCGGCACCAACTCGCCCCAAAAAACCAACCGCTGCCTTCCTCTTTTCATTCACACCTTTTTATAATGTTTTTTGGTGAATGAAGTCGTGTTCGGGATAATTATTGAATTTCGACGATTCGTTACGAATATCGATGAGCCGGAAGCCTATCGGCGCGGGTGATTGCATCGGCTGATAAAATTCCGTCGCTCAGAAAGTAATTTTATGGTTCTTAAACTGAATTTTAGTTTAATCTGAAATTTATTGTTGTTGATGTTGTAACTACGAGGCTTCGTTTTATTACATAATGACAATAAACATGTTTAGCATTAATAGTGGTCGACTTGGAGACTACTTTGTCGTCGATAAGTATTACTTAGGCTCGCACTCGGAGAACACCTATAATTTGCTCACAATGAATGTAATTCGAAATGTCGAATTAAGTTTAGTATAACAAACAAGTCCGCTGCAGTGGATGGATATTAGACGGGCATTATAAAACGAATCAGTGGTAATAACGCAGGGGATCTAATTAAATTGCCGCCGATAATAATGGCACTCGGGCTCCCCTAGCAGACCCCTCGACATTTATTATTCCACCAGTACCTGCACAATACGGAAACAACATAATATTTTTCAAATTTACTCTTAATACATTATAGGAACAAAATGTGGCAACACAAAACTGTTATTTTTAGCGTTGTTTCTTATTAAATGTAAATAGCTGGAAACTAGTCCAATCTGGTAAGTGGAACAAGGGCAGGCGATGTAGCGTAATTAAAGGGCTCTGGAATATGCTTGGGAAACGTGTCAAGGAGGCTGTCTGGCTAAACCGAGGGGCCACCATTATTGGAATTGCAGCGAAACAACACACATACGATTTTCTTAAAACAAGTTTGTATGTTCGAGATGCTACGGTCCCTTCGTCGTCTGCAACTTTCGTCGTATTGTAATTCACGGCAATTCAAACGCGCACCTTTATATTGTTATATCTCCATTTCATTGCTCGCCAGGGACTACATCTGCTCGGGCTTTCCCTCGCTCGCACTCGCACCCCGCACCCCTACCCCACGTCCATTAGTGTTTTGTGAATGATTTAAAAGCTCTTTCGGATAACTACTCTGTAAGTGAGTAATATAAGACTTGCTTCCTATTTAACAGTGCTCCCCAAATTTGAGTGCACATTAAAACATTAAGTTGTACTACAGAGACAGCTGTATCAGAATGTAGCCACCAAAGAATTAATGGACTGCGTTCTTGGCGAGATTTAAAAAGAAATAATTAATTAGGGACAATAAAATAGCTTTTAGCATAACGAAGATTCTTTGGCATCGCTGAAATCCCGGCTGAAAGTTACTGTCTTCAGCCCTGTAATGTATGAATTTACTTTAATAGAATAGCTCTTAACACACACACACAAGCATGCGTCAGTATGCGGTGCGTGCGATGAAGTCACACTGGAATTCGTTCAATACATCTCACGAATACGTAAGAATGATATTATGCATTTATGTTACAAAAACAACACTCATATCGTAACAAAACATAAAAATCCACGCACCCTATAGCACATACAAACACAACTCCGAAATTACCGAATCCGAGTTTTAGGCGGAGCGAAAGCGGAAGAAAATCCGTCATCTGTGGGTCGTAAACAATGCGCGTCGGTACGTAGGTGCATGTAAATGAGAGTTATGGTAATTTATCGGCGGGGATGGGGCGGTAATGATAAGATAACGCTTTTGTTGCCGCGCGCCCGGAGATACGGCCCGTGGACGTGGACGCGAGCGCCGACGACACCGAATTATTTTTAGTGTTCCCTAATAAAGTTTTGAAAACGGAATGTCTATTGAATTGTCTCGTGTAGATGACATGCGTCCCTTTCGTCGAGTTCGGTTATTACGTTTGAATTTGAAATAAACGTAATGTGGACAAATAAGAAAAGTATTATCTTTAGATACCCATGGCACATTACGCTCATGCTTTTAATATGACTTGCGAACTTATAATTCCAGAGATAATTAATGCGTATTTGGTACAAAAACTGATTATTAAAGTATAAAATAAAAATATAACTATAAAATCCACTTAGCGAAATCAAAAGCAACGGTTTCGTAAATATATTTATTTAAACATAAAGTGTCACTTTAAAACAGATTGTTCACTCTTTCAGAGCATTTATAACACGGATTGGGCTCACACTTGACCGGCTTTTTATCGTGAAAAATTACAAAACAAAAACAAGATTTCACACTTAGAGCATTTTATTGGACGGCGCAGGAATCCGTTGGACCATTGAGGTGAACGGTCGAGGATCATTTTTAACGTGAAAGCTTTTACTGAATGCTGTACTACTGTCTAAAGAATTCACATTAACGCACTCTTTTACATTCTTTTAATCCAAATACACGCTGAATATGTTATTTACAACTATAAAGCTTCTTATATTTTAATGTTTTAGTAACGAATATCAAATGAAGTCACATTATAATACAACATTTTATAGTTAATTATAATAAAGATACAATCTGGCTCTCATTGACGACGAATTAACATTTTGTCGCTTAGAGATAACTGTCATCGAGTCTACAATAGAGGAGATTGGGGTAAATTGGCAGATAAAAATAAATTTATCTATGTATGTGCAGTTAACGAGCCGACAGGGGTTCTCGGCCCCATCTGTTTCCCCTGCAGACATCGTGACGCCGATAACTATTATTATTGTTGAATATAATTTATAGAATTTGTTTATTCAAAATTAAGTGTTTTTGTACGCTATAAATTGCCGCCTAAAGAGATAAAAAAAAAATGTCTCTTGAAAAATTGCGGTTGAGTCAAAGTTCCCTGTACGTATAATTTTTAATGTGACATAAATACTGTAACGGTAGTGGTAATAACAATAAATATATGAGTATGACGCCAAACTGCTCTGTTGTTCTCTGAACGAGGTCATCAGACACTTTAATTTTATTCATTAAACTGATTATCTACTTTAAAACTAGTTTTTCCTATAAATAAAGGGTAAATTGTTGATTTCAAGGCTTCATTCTAGAACGCTAGCAAAACAAACATTGGTTTTTTGGTCAAGGTAATGTATAGCAAAAGTTTGTTTACAATGCAAAGTATTGACACAGCGACCCCCTTTAAAACCGTGATATGATCAGAGATTTTTCTAGTAGACCGGTAAACCATTAACATTAAACTACAATATTTCATATTCAATATTTATTATTAGCGAAAAAGAAAAATAAACCCTAGAAATGGTACCTTACGTTGCAAAACCAAAAGATAAAAACCTCGGTGAGTATAAAAAAAATTAAGTACCACAGAGATAAAAAACTTTTTAAAAACGGTATGTTGAGGTCAACAAAGTACAATGTAAAAGTTTAAAACGTTTAAATAATTCATAAACAGGTAGCGAAGCGTTCAAGTGCGCACGCGCACCACGCCATTGTTCGCGCTGATGAGCGGTGTCAGCCTCACAAAGAGGTCATATGCCACCGAACAATGTTAAACGGTGTTGTTACCTAAATGATGAAAATCTATGGATATATTGCCCACCTACAAGGTTAAAAAATATTGGATAGTTAGGAACAATCAGGACAGATTTATTTTTTTTGTTTTCTGCCACAATATCTGCTGTAAAGACTACTACCACGTGGCTGTAAAAAATAGATGGAATCCTTATTTATTTATTTAAAGTCTTCATTTTATTTATATTAGAGAGGACTTGGAAATAGAACCCCTGTGATTGCCAACTTATTAATTGTTTCTGACGTACAGTTGAAAATGGCATAGTTAAATATGTCAGGATGTTAACATAACCATACACAGGTTTTAGAACAGGTCATTTCTCTGGAATCGCACTGATTTATTTGTATGCCGTAAGTTCAGACAGTCTAGTTTAGTCGAATCTCTGTTCTTTAGGGCAACTTGAAATCTGAGATACCTAACCTATTTTATTTTAGTAAAGCCTTTTTTTAATAGAACGTGATGAGCAAAGCCTTTTAAGTTAAAGTAAAAAATCCTAATTAATGATGTGACAACAAATCTTTTGTTTTATAATTACGAAAAATATAGTAATGAATTTTAATTATTCATTTACTCTTTTGTTTAAATGGCGTTAAGATATTTATGTAAAATGTTGAGGAACAAAGAGTTACTAAGGGAAGGTATTCACATGAGAATTTATCATGAATCACATAAAGTTACTATCTTGGCGTTATTGTTTGTCCTTATATGTTAGTTAAGTGCATACTTTATATCCGCAAGGGCTTGAGACGACTGGTAGATCTGTTGTAGACTGCTTAAGAAACATCACTAATCAGCAAGTTATTTAAGTAAGACATAAATAGCTGCTGTTTGTGAAAATATGCCCCGTTTATAAGTATAGTACCTATAGGTTCTTTTAGAAAAGATACGGGAGATATTTTTTGCTTTTGAGTGGAAAACAAATTCTTCATTCAAGCTATTATTTATATATTTTACGCAATGTAAAAGAAAGTACAATGAAATCCGTCATTGATACCTGAAGATCAAACAGCTTCAAAAGTCCCTAACCCATATTTGGAGAGCGTATTGGATTACCTTTCTCTCTTTCTCATACTGAGATAGAAAGAGAGCTGTTTATACATTTATAGTAATAATAAAGTAAACTCGTGTAACAATAAACTAACGTTTAAACCAGCTGCCAATTGCCGATCTTATAATTGGTCTATCGCCGTTTTCCATATTCATTATAAACAAGTCTATAACTATTAAGTGTCGCAAAGGCTCGGATCAACCTTGTTAAAACTTCACACGTTCAACTTTAACAAGTTCCCCGTTTCTTTATGATTTTAGACGACTAACATTAATTCGCACTTGTTACTTTGGCCCTAAAATAGATTATTGTTTGGTAAAATTAGTTCTGTCATGAACAGGCTATAGGGTCTTGTAATTTGTGGAGTTGTAGGTTATGAGGCTGAAATAGATGTATTTTATTATAGTATTATTGGTGGCCAAAGGGGTTTTTTTTGCTATAGTGACGCAGGATTTGATTTGATCGACTAAAGATTATGGCAGATATTTATTAATTCTGGTGTAGATCGACTGTAAATTTTGAAACTTTCAGGTGATTACATATTTTAACTAGCTTCAAAAAAAGGAAATTCTCAATTCGGCCCTTTTTATTGGCAAAGAAACAGACTATCTTTTCATAACATAGAGTTAATAGTTTCTAATTGTCTTTCTTATAGCCTATAGAAACAAGACTTAGTATATTTTTAATGAATGCGCGATGATTTCTATCATTTTAACATTGTTTAAGTTAAGCGATATGAAGTGGTAGTTTCGCATACAATGGAAGAGAGTCGCCGCAAGATTTCTGATGATAAGCCTCGCACGGAAACGCATTTCACGCCGCGGAGAGTACCATGTAAATGTACCTGTAAATACATCGGGTTAAAGATCTGATTGTACGAGGCTAAGAGTATGTGGCAAATTATTTGCGTTAAGCGTGATTACCGTTTGTTACTTGAATGACTATTCTGAGCAGCGCAAACAACGTATGAATTGTGATTTCGTAGACATTTGTAATAAATGTGTTATGTGTTTGTTCTTTTTATCATGACATTTAAATTTCCACTTAAAAGACTTTTAGCTTTGAATGCTCTGCCTTACAGTTTGCCACAAACAATACGCCTAGTGAAGTCGTAACCTAAAATACAAAATACTGATGTCGTTCGGCATTACGCATATTCAAACATGACAATAGCGACATTAGTTCTATTCGAAAAATGTGAATCGCAAAACATGAAAGCGTTTAATGACGATAATTTGGTTCAGTTCATTATTGTTGTACATTGACTGCTCTGTATGAAAGTACTATGATTCTATTATGATAGAGAAAGTTGGTAGTATGTGTACTGCAAAAAATCAATGAACGGCGTGTTTAGTGCAATATTCTTTTTTATTATTTTAGATTTTTAAGAACGGTATTTTAGGCTCTTTTAATAACGTTTAACACACATGATTCTAAATTAATTTAGTGTGTGAAAACTATAATTAATCTGCGATATGAAGAAGGGACAGAGTAGTACATGTCAAACAAAACCGTTTTTTCCATCTTATGCTAAGTAACGTAGGTACAGCATATTTAACTTGTAAAACCTTTCAAAATGAAAAAATACAATAAAGTTCTTAATAAAATGGTAGTTTAATTGCCTTAGTAAAAATAAACCATTAGGATAAAAAGTTTGTAAGAAAGGATCGAGGCTAACAATATATTAGTGCGACTTATATTACGACCTTTTAAATTACATGAAGTGGGTTTTAATTACTTTATTTCTAAACCAAACTTCATTAAGTTATCATACAAGTAGTTGTTATTCCTGTTGAAATATTTTATGCTGACTAGCCTCATAATTAGGGTATACGCTGCTGTCAGTAAAAATGCATACGTCATTGTTTGCTTAGGATAACGTTTTATAACTTCATCTTCGTCCGTCCAGTGGGAAACAAGTCAATAAACGATACAAAATAACTATTGACAGTGAGCGGTGACCTAGTGAACTCGACGATTTTCACCCCAAATAAAAAAAAAGATGCGTAATTGATTGCATCGACGCGAGCTCATTTGACTGATTGTATAGAGCTCCAAATTGCGTATTTAACGTATGGGAAGAACCCTCGCGAACCGTTGCCAATTTGGCGGGCACCCCCTGTGCCTGCGACGACGGTGCCGCTCCCCCCGGTACATGTTTATATTGCATTTACATTCAAATAATTCTAAAAGCATTCTTTCGATTTTATTACCGACAGATAAAGTTTTACTAGCAAAAAAGCATGTCTCGAACGTAAAGTGGAACGCTGTTGCAAAATACCGATCCGTTAAGGGCCATTCGCAGTATTATCACAGTGCAAATAACCCGCCCTGAGCAGATTAGATAAAGTACAGAAAACGGCGCGACGACGTGGGAAGCGAGCGACAATTATGACGTAAACAGCGTTTTAATTACGAACGTTTGTGTGCAAATTCTCCATCGGTCGCCATTAATCTCCCCAGAAAAATATCTTACACCATACTTGAAATAAGTAGATGTATTTCAGCGAGTCGAGGTCGCCGCTCGTCGAATGTGACTCCTATGTCTCGTTAAACGTATTTGGATTGTTGTTATTCGTTGACAATTTGGTTGGAATTTATGGCGGTGCAAATGAATGCGCATAATTTGTCAAAACTGTCGGATTTGCAGGGAGCGCGTACTAGCGATTCCCGGATCGGTCGGTATCTATGCAGGTCTAAATTTAGAGGGTAATCGCTTGTTTAATAATATATGCCGCTGGGAGCACTCAGTATAATCTATTTACATTCGGAGTGGACGATGTATTCAGTTGATATTATGTACATGTGCGAGGATTTACTATTACCATGAATTCGACAACGTGCATTGAGCGTTCGAATCAATTATGTTTTCCTGTTACTCATCGTGTGGCCTACAGCAGGTGAAGTTAATGATATCAAAAACACTTCCAGTGTCATAAATGCCGTCTACTATTACAAGAGTTCATAATGACCTCTGTCTTCTTCGTCGAATACAGTATGGCATTTGAAAGTCAAGCAAGATAATTACTAGTCTGTTATAAGTAAGAAAAGCAGATAATAGCGAAGGTATTGCTGTCATTAGGTCATGGATGCCGTCAGTCGTCGCCACGGAACAGATGGCTCATTGTGTTAAAAGGCCGAGATAAGCCATGCCTTCGACTACTCGCTTAATGGCACCGCTCACCTACTTGTAGGGTTTGTAGTCAAAGAAACAACGGGACTTGCTCAAAAAAAGTTTGCAGATGATGGATTGATGGACAAGTGTCAAGTGCCAATGTTGTGCTACATTCAACAAAGTATGCTAACTCCTATAAAATTTTAAGACTATTTTTTAAACATAATTGTTAGTTTATAATAATTATTATCGCATAACAAACGGACGGGATTCCCGACAAGCGTTTGCGCAATACATAAATATAAGTAGACGTATTAATAACGCAAAATAATTAGCTTTTTACGATGAATCAGCTCGCCGTAAATACGAGCATTGTCTTCACCATTATAAAATTAATAACAACAATGACTCAGTGTGCCGAATAAATCAAATTACAACGTTCACTATGCGGGGAACAATGAAACAAAATATAGCGTTTAAAGTAACAATTAAAGGCGAAACAATGCCGCGGGAAGGAGCTCGCTAAACTGAGAACTTCTTGGATCCTCATCAATCAGCTATCACAGGCCACAGCCCGTCTTTACTCGTTACACATAATTAATCACGGAATATAATTAAAATTCCCGATGACAAGGCGCGATCACCACAATATTCTTCAGAAAAGCCTCGGAAAAGAATATTGGCGAGTTGAAAGCGTCAATGAAAGGACATTTTTCAACCCTTCGAGAGCGGGGGCTATCGTCTTGGGTGATTCAATTTTTGATATGACTTGCAAATGAGTGGCTAATTCTTTTATCTGTTATCTCGGGGGAATGATAGTTGTTAGATTGTCTTAGATTGATTATGATGGTGTTTTGATAATGTTCGGCGGCTGGTGGGCTCGTAGCAATGAAACTCAAGATAATGTTAGATTTAAGGCGCCTCGCTGGCGTCTGCCGTGGTGTAATTAGCTAGTGACTCAGCATGGCTTTGTTCGCCCTGCATAGGATCCGCGAACAAACTTGTTTTAATTAATTTCGTGTCTCGAACAAGCCTTCAGCTGATTGTTATCTACTTAGTTGCTGTTAGCGCTCGGGACGCGCCGATAATGAAGCAACAAATTGTTCTAAACTTGACTTATGATTTTCATAATAATGAATTATATGTTTATCATCGCTGCTTTATCGTATTAGATTCCTAAGGATATGATGGACTAAAAACTAATATATTTAAAAAAATATGCGTACTGGTGCTATCACAAATACATATGCCAAATATATTACTAAGCACCTAGATGTTTTACCGTAGAAGCGTAGGCATTATAATTCGAACAATGCTAAATAATTTGTAACGTAAATCAGGTCAATACAACAATGGACATAATAATATAATACTAAAACAATAACGCGTGCTATTACTCGTATTACTTTATATTTCACAATTTTGTAACAGGATACTTTACAATGTTACGTTATGAAACACCTATCGACTACTAAAATCTGTTTAGGTACCTATTATATTCTTATTATGAAAGTGTTAGTGTACGTAGATTGAAGCTGATATCGACGCATAGTGCCGGTGTAGATATCTCACGGCTGTGGTGTTTGGCGCGCCAGTTGCCATGGCGACCGGTGAAATATGGGTCCCGTCTCTGCTACGCTCATTGCCATTATGAGCCAAGGATAGCTATTCTTTACAACCCCTTTTTTACATTTTATACTGATTCAACTCCTTCAATGGATGCAATCTCTCCGATACGTTTAAGTTGCCTGATCATGTAACCACTTTCTTGAATAAAGACTTGGTCCTAAGTAATAAAAAAACTTGGTCTGTATAAAACCTGTTTCATTATTTGTCGCGCTGTATTAGATGGGCCTGTGCACGAGAGCACGCTATAAAGTAAAACTTAAAAAAGACAGAATGAAATCATTTTTTATTCACAGGGTTCATTCAGTTAAGGAATTAATCTCAAAGTTTTTAAGTCGATGAGAGACTAATAGATATTAATGTTGAATATAATTACAATCAATAGAGCATAATCCACTGCGATTAGGCCCACATGAATCTACAGCAGTTCATATTGCCGAGTGCCCTCAAAACAATAATTAGTAGCAATTACGAGAAGAATTCCCTGCACAATCAAATAGGATGACTGGCACATCTCGAGTGGCCGCACGCAGAGAGAAATTAAGGAGATCATCGTTCTCTTTGGATAGAGGCTGAATAACAGCTGTCCCATGCCCGAGCGTTCAATTCGAGTTAGGAAATTTGAAATGCCCATGATTATAATCAGACGGTTTATATACTCGTAAATGTCAAACAGTATCTGTAAAATCCGGAAATATTTTATTAGAAACATTTTTTGCTGTTGTTTCTCCAGTAAAACTTTCTTTGCAATTATCACTTATCTGCAACTTTATAATTTGTTTGTCTATATCAATCCGTTCAGGCAATTTCATAATTAGTAAATATCAGTAAAGAAGAAGGAATTCAAGTGTAGAATCTATATAAAAAAAACGTATATAACGTTTCCGTGATCGAACCATCAAAAATTGCAATATTTACTATGCAAATCCGCTTTACAAATGTAAAATCTTTAAACTTGTGTAATGGATAATATAAGGAAATCCTGTATTTAAAACAAATATTTACAGTACTCAGCTTAACAAACTTGTACATCTGACTGTAAGTTAATGTCTATGTTCTGTTGTTCTCCAGAACACTGAGCTATATTAAAATTCTTTCATTCAAAGATGCGCGTCTCGTTATTATGATAGAGGTTAAACGGTTGTTCCTAAATTCTTCAAACATCATTATTTCATGGGCCGAGACCCTCTTACCTACAGAACAAATAAACTGCGGTTGACTTTGTTTATTTTTGTATGGGACTTGAATTGCTTCTTCCCGGAACGTGGGTAATATTGGTAATCGCTTTGTAAATATCTCTACAATTTCTAATAACGGCTCAAGTAGCCTATACTTAGATACTTCGATAAATCGATGTACATATCTGTGTGTGTGTCTAGTGCAGATTATAGCGCCCACAACGAGCAGACGATGAAAAACTACAGCGTTACTTAGGTGCTTATTTAAAACAGTTTATAAACAAAAAAATATAATTGTACATTGTATTAAGAATATGCACAACAAGCTACGTGAGAGGTTCGTTTCCGCCAAACGGATAAGTAGGTAGCTATAACCTGTAATCGAAACCGGTTTACTCAATGTGGACTTACGGACTGGGGAGAGGGCATGCGCGATATCATAGCAGGTGTTCCACCGAGCCTACTGCCTCAATGAGAATTCCGATTCAAGCCTTAAATAGTTTGCCTGAGATTTACTTTGCCGTCTAGCTATAACTCAAGATAAATGTTGCCACACAGCTGGTCCTTGATATATGTGCGATGCGAGTTTGATACACGAAGATAAAAACAGTTGCGAAGCTTATCAAGTTGTCGGCCAATGATTGTACCATCAGGGCGCCGTAGACGTCGGACGATGAGTGAGGGCGGCATCTAACGCGTGTTTAATATTTAAGGTCTGAAGGCGCGCCGTCCCTTACCGGCCTGTTCTCTGAATAATACATGCAACAATAATATGACTCCGACAACGTCGTCTCAATTTATTCAATACAGAATTCCATATCGCCTGACCATAACTCGTGAAAGTATTTCTGAATATTCGGGGCTTAAAATGAAATAAAACTTATATTAAATATTGATGTCATTGATACTTGGTAATCCTCTTAGTTTAACAATCAACTCTCATTTGTGGCATCAGAATATCCTCGTCTGAATAAAAGGCTTTTATAAGAGAGACATGGGAACGTACACCTGTCGCACCCCGCATTTTAGAATAGCGTCTGGCTAGAGTATTAAATATATTAGTATTCATTCGAAATTTATCACAGACAAAATACCAAGTTTCAGAATATTTTACACGAATTATATTCTCCTATCGATGTTTCAAATGTCCCGTTGTTGTTTCAGAAATAGAATTTGGTGAGTTTTCTTAGAAGTGGCATGGTGTGCAAGCTTTATTTGCATAGTAAGCGAGTTGTTTAGTTGCTCTTTAAACGTAAGGAACTAATGTGTAGGTAGAGAGTTAGCCAAGCGGAACTGGTTATGTTCTGCTCGGTAATGTTTTACTAAGTAAAATTATCATTATCTGTTTTGAGGTTTTATATCTTTGGATTTTATCTGCGCATAAAGAAATATTATTTGCAGGATTTGTAATAAGTTATTTGATGCTGTTATGATTGAAGCAACCCTTTTTCCTATCAATTATCTACAGTAAGTATAAAACATTGGTTTAGCGAGGGTGCAGCAGAATGCATTTAATTCGTTAATAAATCAGGGTGCGGGGTGGTACGGGTTCATTAGGCTGATCGCCGCGGGCCTTCCGGGGTGTCCAGCGTCCGGCCCACTCCATGCCACGTCCTTCTGTTGCTTGATGCATTTAATTTGGCGAGGGCATTCGATGATGGATGCGTCACTAATTCCATTTGTCCATCAGCGGGGTTGTCGTTTACAAACCACTCATGCGCGAGATATCAATTTGCTTTTGTTTCATAAACTTAATCTGTTTACTCTGCAGGGATATAGCATATACCAACGTAGCTTTCCGATATTTAAAGATATCAGCAGTTATTTCCAAATCAGAATCTTTGTTAAAATAAGTAATTAATTGGCTCTCATAACTTGGGCTTATCGCTGGCATAAATTAAGGTAGATTCGCGAGGCGCCTCGTCCACGCACGTAGTGAAACTTTTAATTGCATTGAGCTCTATCACTGTCGTCAACTGGGAGTTATGAACACCCACTGAGATTGTACTCTTCCCTCCGCGCCGCACCGCTGCCGTGCTACTAACAAATAAATTTTAATCATGTAGTATAGAGAAGCCATTAAGCGCATTATAGAAAATGAAAAGCGTGACGTTATTTATAACTGTATATAAATATTATAGCAATATTATGCTTCCATTAATAATATTTTAATATAATGAAACGTTAATCTATAATAGCGTTGAAATTAAAATTCTCGGAAATATTTAGAATTTGGAGTCAACCACGAAATGAATAATGGATTAATTAGAATTTTTAAATTAAAATTGTCACCGTGTATCCGCTCTGCGGGCAGCGCAAACATAATACAATAGAGGCCAGGGCCGGACGAGAAGACTCATTAATTTAGATGATTGTACAATTATCTAAATATAAGCGGAGCGAGACGCCCACGCGGGCGCAGGGGGTACTCCAACCCGAAAACGAGGGGGGAGCGGGCACTCGTTTTTAATTAAACCGGCGATGAAATGAAGTGGTCCGTATAATATTGCTTAGACATGTTTTAAATTAATTTTAACCCGTCTTATTACGAATGATTTGATGAAATAATTTGCGCTCCCCCGCTAGTCGTAAAATTTTCTTAAACCATAATCGAGTTCACATAATGATGATCTTCATCAAATACAGTACATAGGTACATGACTACTGATCAAAGTATGGTCAGTCTGAAATCAGTGTAAGACAGTGATGTACCATCAATAGCAACAGCGACGTCAGCGTAGTGAGTGGTGGCGGCGGCGGTGTCGAGGCGGTCGGTGGCGCCCGTACGCAAGGGTTGCCTCTCTCCTTCTCTATTTGTTTTTCGTTAAGCTTTAATTAAAAGTAGGTTTATTTTAAAGAAAATTGATGTTCAAAGTAAATAAATCCTTGATGGTTTAATTATCTCTTAGTAATTGAGTTTCACCTGACGGTAAAATAATTAGTGTTGTGCTCACGAGTTGCTTATTAATTAATGATTTTAGAGATACTGTTGTACGGGGTAGTCTATTATCATCTCTCATTCGATGATAAACTTTTCAAAACTTTTGAAAAGAGATTTAATTTTCTAATCGCTAGGATCAGATGTAATTAAATCGATTCACCTTGAAACTAATTGTAATGTTTAAAGTTTGGGCAAAACAAAAGACCAGAATAAAAACTTTATTATAAACAAATATTCTTACAGTTTTGCGGAACTCGTTAAGAATTTCCGTGATTTATTAATTATTTGTTCGTGCATTTTGATTAAAAATAAACAGCATTCGCTAATAAGTGTACCCAGTTTACAACTAATTAACTACAAGGAGCATCATCCTTAAAAAAAGGAAGAATTCTGTCATTGATTAACTTTGTCATTTATCATGCTCACTTCTCATGGGTAGTCAAGTTTATTCCAGTTCTAAAACAGCCGTCAGTCTGTCATTCATCTCAAACAATCAGTGAAATAGCACGTGGTCGTGTTTGAAGTTTGCGAGCCGTCGCCGGCATCGCCGGCTGCAGCCGAAACAAGTGTCAAGCACCAACACGAACAATTATTATTTGTACTTCTAACACTACTGCTATTGTTATAATGAGCCCGACGTGTCATAGTTTATTAGTTGATGCAGTCTGTTTACAAACATGCTGCATTGCAGTTCGACGCCAAGAGCGTTCGATCGTTACATGTCCACCACCTAACTTCTTCCCAATAGTTACCTAAAGGCTTTGTCCTCTGAGGTCTGTAGGCCGCGCGTCCAGGCTTGCTGCCTCGAAGGGACCGCCGGTCTGCGGACCGGCACGATGCACCAAACAAAAAACTTAACAATAACAAAAAAAACACAATAAACGTATGAACTCAAGAAACTACACCGCCGAGCGCAGTCTCTTAACTTTTAGGTTCGACGGGATAAAAGACCGGTCACACAAAAACTTCCTTGTAAAACTTTAAAACAAAACTGTACAGAGAACTTCGAAAAAAGTAGTTATGTTTGTGGGGATCGACGACACTTCCCCGTGCGGCGTTTCGGTCGAGACTGAGCCACGCGGTCGCGCGCGGGGCCGGCGGGGGGTGCGGGGCAGGAGGCGCCGGCCCCTCACCTCCGCGGTATTATTTGATTAATTCGCCTCCCCCTTCTATACTCGGTGAGTCGTTACGACGACGGCGACGTTAAGTTTTTAAATTTCAGTGAGAGGACCGCAACCTTCACCTACTCCTTAATACTTTAATTGAATTAATTAAGATCGACGGGCGCCAACAAAGATTAGACGTTAATAAGCAAACGCTGAAGGACGGGTCCCGTTCATGGTTAATTACAGCGGCCGCGGCTGCGGTACGCTCCACTCTCGCAGGAAAAAATCCCAACTTGAAATAATGAGTATTACCTACCGAGAAACATAAGACCCGCTAATTGGTGCATTTGCATACAGAAGTAAAATAAAGTCTGAGTGAGTTATTTGACGATGTCAGATGTTCGCAAACGAGTGACGGCTGTACATGGCAACTCTGATGTAGACTGACTCACTTCAGTTCGCTCGTCAAGGCTATTTTATACATTTTGGTGCATATTAATCACTTGTGACATTTATTGAGATACTACATTATTCCACAGGAAAAACGAATAACTCATTCTGAAAATGATAGATTATGAAAGGAATAGTAACTTTTTTATTGTTTGTTGGTAAAAATCAGTTTTAACCGGATGTTGTACAATGTACATACATAATATACTATTATAATTGTCATTTGATCCACACGGTGTCAACAATCGCCTGATCATGCCGTAGGTAATTTGCATGCGAAGTTAGGCCTAAAGTTCAGCTTCAAACATTTCCTAGATAAAATTTAGAAGTTTATTTTATACTTAATTAAAAAATAATAATTTGTCTTTCATAACTGTCCAGTGTCCACCATCATCTAACCATTTCAACCATCCACTGCAACAATCGTAACAAAAAAAAACCACTATTACGCAAATAAAATATCAATTATGAGAAACGGAAGCACGTACCACGTGCATCAAAACTTAAATTAAACACCAGTTTAGCAATAGAATTGATGTCGATTAGTCGTTGACTACTGAACCCAATCCTTTAAGTTCATTTATTACGTTCCCACGGGCCGAGACTGCTAAACTAAGGTAAAGGGAATTAGTGATGCGATTCCTTCGTGCAGTTCAACCGTTTAGACTTGAATTGATTGTGAACTTTTACTTCTAATTGTTGGATGTTTTCATTCAAATTGAGATACATCAACTTTATAAAAGTACTTTTGTTCTTGTTATATGTTGTAAAGTAAAATAGTTTAGGGGGGACTGAGTGTAGAATAAATTCCCTGATGACTTGAAATACTTATCATCATCCCCTATATGAATAGTGCGAAGACTTTCAAGTTGACACTCTTACTTAATTTCAGCTTGTAATATTTTATGTTCAACCGTGCATTTTTTGCATCAATGTATTGTCAAAACCGAGTCTCGAAAGGTCTCTATAGATCACTTTTACAGTAGTTAATATGAGAAAAAATATTTTGATGTACAAAAATAACAATAGGAATATTATTCGTTTGATTTTAAAACCAACACACATCCCTACAGGAAATTCATTACACCTTATTGGTCGTGCTACAAGAAAGAGGTCGGTATTTGTGGTTAATTCAATAATTTCATGGACGGGGCATTACCGGACTAATTCGGTTTAGTCCGATCGATCAACGGCGCGGGCGCAGGTGGGCGCACAACACTACACCCGCCACACCGCACCACCGACCCGTATTATGATACACCTCTCAAACTTAGAATTTGATATCTTCTCACTTTTTACTGAAATTAATTAAATTTCGTAACCGATGTTATTTCGTACCCTAAAATTACTATTTTTTCTTAGTTTTGACATGTATCCCTTTCATCAACTCAAAAAAAAAGTTTGCCGTCAGGTAGTAAGGTACTTCGGATTAAAAAAACTTATTTATTTTTAAGTAAAATAAAATAAGATTTTGTAGATTCGTTCGCCCTAGTGTACACTCAAACCACCTATTTACGCACCCAAACAAAACGTTCATAATATACACATTTATTTGGCCACAGCTTTCATAATAAACTTTTCAAATGTTTCTGTGAACACTTAAGATCTGATAAAACATTTACCATACATCTCATAAATAAAACGGCTGAGCGTCCATAGTTTTCGTGGTACGGGGAAATCTTCGTAGTGCTCCGCTTTCAAATTAATCTTTGTTTAAAGTTAATGGCCCTTATTAATCATGGGCATTATGTCTAGATGAATATAATGTGGTAATCGGTGACTCACTTCAAAGATATCGAGGCTTTTATTACGAAAACAAATGCACCGTTACACAACCTCTTCGTTGCTCTATTAAATCAATGAGACTGTACAATTTCAACTTTGATTCCGTGTCTTAAGGTCGAAAATCAGATTGTCGCGATTTCCTAGAGGCAGGTGATTGTGTTACCAATATTAAACTTCCTAATTAATAAAGGTGAGAACACAGGTCCTGGGAATAATATAATTTTCACTATAAACTGTGTTTGAAAAAGTAGAGCCAAGTTGAGAGTTTTTTTACTATGTACGTGGCCGGCAAACTTTGTTCATTGTAATTTGGTTTTTAATTTTCTTTTTATTAATGTTTGATTATTATAACGATGTATGTAGAAAATAACAATTTTATAGTTTCCTAAGTTAAGCAATAATAAGTAAAAACTATGAAAAAGTTAATTAACTAACGAACGTTATTTAAAGTATTATTTTCGAAATCCTAAAACCAAAGAATCGAATTGACTTTTTAACTTGGCGCGGCCACTGCCGAGCTCCCAAATGGTTATTATACCTGAATAGTTTGATTGTTGAATATTTTATTACTAATAGTTTTATAATGTTATGGTATATTCACGCTCTTCTATTAGTAAGAATAGTCTATAGGTTGTAAATATAATAGCTTTATTTAAATGCACGATGGACAGCTGCATTAATTAGATAGGTTGTGTAAATATAAATATATTGTGTATAAAATTGCTTGTAAAAATAGTTTTACAGGTGTTCTACTTCCCATCGTGGCTCTCCTGCTTTTGATTGCCGGTATTCAATTCACTATTGTGTAGTGTTCGGAGTCCTGAATTTGCAAAGAATGATGATATTTGACAAAATTGGAAAATTCGCTTGAAAGCTCTGTGGTAGAGCTTTTTTGCATCATGTTGCTACCTTGCAACATTCGTTAACAGAAATCCTAAGGCAAGTATAGATTACTTTTAGTCATTAATGTTAATTGTATACATGATAGTTATCTTTTGGTTTGTAAAGGCGTTTTGTGTGTGTGCCGTTAATTTTCTAAACATCGAACGACAAAAACACCGCGAGACAACAATTTACAAACGCACACGTCTTATTTCAAGATTAGTTAAACATATTCACGTCTAAAACTGGTAACAACGAGACAAGGGTACAATTAAGGCGGTGGTACACTGCACCGGTGCAGCGGAGGGCGGGCGTCACAATGCGCCAAATGACGGCCGGTACGCAAATGAAGAATATTGTCGGCCGGAGTGAATGCTCCTTAATGACGCAGGCACGGCACGCCAGCGCCCCCGTGTGTTCGCTCTCGTCACCCACACGACATTTGCACGATTGTCCTCTGTTAATTATTGGATCATTGTCGCCGTGTCCACGTGCGCCAATCAACGTAATAGAGAGCTTTTTGTGGCTACAATTAGCTACATATTAACGGACATAATACTTTATAGTTGTCGCACTTTTGTGCCGCTTCTTCTGGTCAGTAGGAAAATTAATGTCTTTACCAATTTATATGATTGTATTTTTTGCATTCATTGTAGTTTTTACAAGCGGTATCGGAGAACATCGACAATAAACTCTACATTTCAGTTGCCATTTTATGGATTTAGAATAACATTTTGAGGTAAATTAACTTTCTAGTACTAGTCTTAGCAAAGTCTTCCTTCTAGTGCGTACGCACAATGAACCATTCTGATCTATGGGTACCTGAAATACACTAGTAAATCCATTACAAGGTCTATATTACGTTACCTAGTCTTAAAACCATTTTTAACAAGGGAAACATAAACAAAGTCAACAGCAAGTAAGTTTACACCTGTCATAACGGCTTCGACGAGTAGCTACGCTAATATGCGCTCGCGCACGTACAAGCCACGCAAAGCAACAGTTACACAAACTAACCTCAAGTGCTGTGCTCACACTACACACGCTGTCAACACGATGTGATTTGTGCACGTAACATACACTCAAGGTACCAGTGTGTCGAAGGCCTTAGAGCAGAAAAAATGTGGCTGAGTTATGAGTACTTAAGGAATTTTTGTTAAGGTTTGTTATCAAAGTCTTGAAGTAAGAAAACTATTGAATTAGGCGGTTTTGATATGTGACGGCATCTTTAAGTACACATAATATTCTCTGTATAAAACTAGTAGTTAAGATATTTGTGAGTGTTTACTGCTTTAAAGGCGTAGCCTAAAAGCTCCTAAGAGGATAGTTAATTCTATTAATCCAACTATGGATTTAACTTCTGCTGATAGTGTGATCTATAAGTCTCAGTATGAGCCTCATATTCATGAATAACTAGCTACTGCTCGCGTTGAAAGATTTCCAAGAGTAAGAAGGATCTTATATGTTAATCCATATTGTAAACAAAATACCAGCTAAATTCCGTTCAGTAGTTTTGGAGTGATTGAGAAGCAAACATCCAAACAACATTTAAAATTTCGCAACTCTAATATCTACAACAGTGGTTCCCAACCAGTGGCCTGTGGAAATCAAAATATGGTCCGCGAATGATTTTAAGACTTAAAATTTTCAGGATTATTATCACACTTTATTTTTAAGATACTTACATAGTGGTCCCTGCCAACAAGAATAATACAAAAGTGGTCCCGGACTAAGAAAAGGTTGGGATCTCCTGATCTACAAGAATTGCAAGTGTCGCAGTAATAATCACAAAATTAATTTAGCATTACAAATACTAATAGGTATTCGTGAAATCGTAAAAATCGTACTGAAATATCATATTCGTGTTAAACGAAATACAGTTGGACGTATTATGGTTATAAAGCGGGCAAGACAAACCGCGCTTGTAGTATATTACGATGGCACTAAATGTCGAACGCTGACGGTTGCCAGCTACCAAGGGACGCGGCTTTATTAAAACTACTTCCAACTTTATTAGAACTGCTTAAAGATTTACTATTGTTAGCCATTTGTAGCCTATTTTGTGTTAGAAATATGTAATGGCTTTAGTTTTTGTGTTAGTTTGAAAAAACGTTTAATTAGTCTGAGGGATAATGACAATTAGCAGCATAAGCACATTAGAGCATTTTTTTTTTAGACATACGGAAGATTGAAGAATTTGTTTGATGCAATTTCAAGATAAACTTTATTTCAATATTATATGTAGGTACCTCTATATTGTACAATGTACATATTCGTGTTTTCGACATTGAAAATATGTTTGTAGAGTATTTTTTTATTCCTAGAGATAGTCGCATTTACCACTAAAACTATACATTTTTATTAATTGAATTGATAGTGTAATAAAACTACTAAACTAATTTATCATGATAAATTGGTATCGTATATAAATCCACGCTAGTTTCTGGGGGTAATGTAGTAGTTTTCGTAAATCCGCGTTCAAGTGGGCTTGGTGCCAAATTCTTTGAAAGCACGCGTTACATTCTGATACTTCCACTTTTTCTGTTAATTATTCTTCAAATTCACAAAGTTTCTACGATTCTTACCAAAATTTTTTTGTGAACGCTATTCATAACTTTTCAAAAGTGTGTTTAAGAAAGTCCCTTTTAAACTTGAAGAAAGTTGGTGATACATAGTCAGGTGTAAAGATTTACGGTGTGCAGTTGACCCGGACCTCTGGCAAGCAAATTGCCTTCACAAAAGAAGCGTTGACGGGGACAAACCTGACCTCAACCTTGCCGGTGGTTTTATGAAAAAAAGCCTTAATTATCCGCCTCTGTTTCAATGTGTGCGGTTCTTAATTACCCTGTAGAGTTTAGGCATTATACATTCGTGTTTAGTTTCCGTTCTATAATTAAATGTCTGATTCAAAGCAAAAAACAAATAGAAATGATTTCAATTCCAGCGGAAGTTGTTAGTTATTATTTAGAAACTGGAGGATATTGTTCGATATGATCGCACTGTGAACAACTGATAGCGTTCATGGAAATGTATACATTGTTGTAGTTAGCTGGAGGATCTGGATGATGGTCATGTATTCGTATCACGAGCTGTTATTAATTGGCAAAACAAAACACAACAAAGGAGATTCCGATATCGGAAGACCAAGGACGAGGCATTCGTGGCGTCATCGAACGAGAGCGCATTACGTTCGATTGTAGGGCCAGGCACGGCCTAATTGCCAGCATTGTGTCGGCATGCAGATGTGAATGGGCTTTGATTTGGGCCCCGGGGCGCGGGGGCCGGGGCCAGGGGACAAATCGCTCGTTACGGCTGCAGGTAAACTTTCATTGAGCGTCGGAAGGCGTCGGACGTGAGAGGCGGCCGACAAAATGCCCTCGTTATTCGCCGCCGAATCACTCGCTCATTGTGCTCCGGGAAACGGTAGACGCGGTCGCCGAATCACGAAAAAGACTTTAATGAGGCGTGAGAACGTTCTAAATGAACGATTGTGCGGGGGGCTCGCTTTAATGAACGATTGATATTAAAGTGGCCCTGATTAATGCCCATTGCGTGATGTTACTCCGAGACAAAGTATCGGCGGACGCTTTGTCATATTTCCGTATGATAGAATAGATATACTCGGTTTCGGAAATTTCGGCAGTTCATCGAACCACCTGTTGCTTTGTAGAGGGTGAGAGAAAAACTGAGTGTCGGGCGAGAGGCTATCCCCCCGCGGGCCGCGCCTCGTCCCTCAAACTCCTCTGGTCCGAACTCGACACCACGCCAATTAAAACCTGACTCCTGGCGTTTTGTCATGTAGGTACGGCACGTGTTAGATTTTAGCTCTGTGTGGTATTTTAACGGAATCAATGTTCTAGAAATATTTTATAATTGGCTCTGGCGAGCGTAGCGTGCGAGCAAAGATGGGGTTATTTAGAACTTTAATGTGGGTTATTAGAGCTATTAATTAACTGAAACTTACGACGTTGAATACGTGGCTATAAAATATAGTGGCTTAATTAGACAGCACGGTGTGGTGTAGGTGCACGAGCAGCGAGCAGCGCCAGTACACGTTGCACTGTGCAAATATGTATGTGAGTAGACACCCCATCGCGTAGGACAGGTGGCGAGGGTGCCTCGGGCGCAACGGTGTAACAGTTGCTTCGCATTGCCGACATGTGCCCACTATTTGTATGTAAATTAAAAATTTAATTAACAGCTAAAAATAACAAACTTTCCATATTTTAATGACCATAAATATTAGTTGTTCCGTATTGCTAAGAACTTGTATTTAATTAAGTAGGTATGTACTATGTATTGCTTAGCCTTTCACTTCGCGACGCCAGCGGCTTCGGTTCAGCTCGGTTACTCAGCCGGTGACGTAATTTAAGGATCAATCAACAATGATTAACAATGTAAGAAATGAGGTCATACTGATTGAGCGAGTCGCTAGTGATCTTATTATTCAAACCATAAACTACCAGAATTTGAAAAATAATGACAACATTGATGTAAGTTATTCCGACGTCTTCGTTTTCCTGGAAAAAGTGAATCAAAATACTCAAGATCGAACCCACGCTCAAAAGCTTATAATTTGTTGAAACTTACAAAGGTCCCTTTTAAAAAAGAAGTAAAAAACAGGTCAAAAGTTAAAAAAATGTCGGTTGAATAATACGTCTATGTCACAATATATTAACATTTTTGGAGTGGCCCGGACTGTAAACCGGAGTCAAGTGTCTTTAACAATGTCAGCTGTTTGAAAACTCCTACGCATACATCAACAATGGCTCGGCTCGAACATGATACTTTATTCAACGAAAATACCACAACAAAAGCTCTTTTATTTAAACTAACAAAAAGTTAATGAAATTAAACGAGTCATGGTGTAATTAAAGATCCGGTAGCCGTGTGCCGGGGTGCACGAAGAGACACCGCACGTGATTTCAATATTTCATCTCAAAGGCTGCATTCACACTGCGGTCTCGGGCCTCACGCGTTCCACTCCTACAATTACGCGCTTGTGTCATATTTACAGCCCAGGTAATTGCCATTCAATTACGAGGCCAGCCCGCTGTGCATCCGAGAGAGAGGTCCGACACCTCGCCGATATCTCCGTCCCGGTCCCTCGCGGCGTGCAGCCGACCAGCCATCAATCATCGAACACCCCCCGCTGGGCGCCCGTAGGGATGGGAAACGTCACAAAGCGAGTATCTCAGTCCAACAATGCTCGATAAGTGGGCAAACGCCACGCTAAATTGATTCTCAACCGATTCAGTTTCAAATTTGTATAGCACTATTATTTTTTTAGGTTTTCCCTTAATGATGATACTGCTGACCTCTTAATGTTTTAAGGGTTATCAAAGTTGAGTCTGTAGTTAAATAAGTTATCTCACTATAAGTAGGTACGTTTTAATTAGTATGCTACTGGACCTATATACATTGAAAAAATATATAAAAACCTTTGCACAGATAGAGCCAGGTAACTTTGCAATGATAAATTAATTTATTGTTCCGACGAAGAATTTTATGCAATCATTTGATTAATAACATAACTAAGCACTAGTACTATTTGCATAAACGTTGACACTACAGGCAATTGAAGTTGTTTATTGTTTAATTGTTTAACGTATTGTAATGCCCCGTGTATAACCTTACTTGGAAAATAAATACGTATATATTCACGATTTTTTTATTTATTTAGATTTTATATTTCAATGTCAAAATTTTGTTTAGTAGTAATTTTGTATAAAATTTTAATGTAATGATGTTTGTAAATCTATTAGTAGTTATACTTTCACACAGATAAAAACCTTTATAAAACTGATATTACCCATGCGTTTTAGATTATAATGTTCGATAAAATGGCATTTTTTATAAAAGAAGGTTTTAAGACTATCGATATGTTGTTGTTCCTGTTTTCCAACCCTACGAGTGTTCAGGTATGCAATCTCGCCTTTATACCATCACCCTATTGCACTTCGGTGCTCTAGCCAATCTTTCAAATTGAGTTCAGTGCGCAACTAGTAATGTGATTTAAAACCCATAAGTTTATTATTCTGGTCCATTATTAATGTAGTTTCGTGATTAGGTTTTCGTTTAAGTGATCATTTTGTGAGTTCTCCCTCTTCGGGAAGTACTTTTAGATTGATTATTTGTAAGCTTTGTGCATTAAATGTGAATTCTATTTTTTTTATACAACGTCTCATTGGGATTGATTAAGATTGTATAAAAGCATATGTACGGAAATTAACGCGAACACGCATTTTTGCTTGGGTTGCCTGACGTTTCGGCGCAGGTTACACAGGCAGTGGTCGCAGGCTGACATGATGCATCCAAAGGTAAAATGTGTGTTCGGGTTAATTCCCGTATCCTATTATATCATAGACATACAACGCGAAAGTTTTACGTTACAAATCAATGTACGACAACCGGTTTTGTAGAGACGGTCGGTAAATTTGGAACAATAACATTGCAAGAGATCAGAATCCATACTAATATTATAAATGCGAAAGTAACTCTGTCTGTCTGTCTGCTACTCAATCACGCCTAAACTACTGAACCAATTTGCATGAAATTTAGTATGGAGATATTTTGAACCCGAGAAAGGACATAGGCTATATATCATCACGCTACGACCAAAAGGAGCAGAGTACCAGTAAAAAATGTTACAAAAACGGGGAAAATTTTCACCCATTCTCTCTTATTGGACGCAAGCGAAGTTGCGCGGGTCAGCTAGTAATATATAAAGTTCCTCAATGTGCTTGAAAACTGTTGATAACCCTTGTAGAAAAAGAACTAACCTACAAAATAAAGTATGACCTATGCTCGATTGCGAGTTGAATAATTCATATTCTAGTTTATCGCTTTTTTACATATTTGTACATGCGAATTTTTATTTCTAATGCAGAGGAAGTAACGGTCATAGTAATTAATATTCCGCTATCTTCGTGGGAACTTATAACTGATTTAAGAGCCGAGCTCATTTTATCCATGTTCTGTAATCAGAATCTATACTAATCTATACTAATATTATAAAGATGAAGAGTTTGCTTGTTTGTTTGAACGCGCTAATCTCAGGAACTACTGTTCCGATTTAAAAAAATCTTTCAGTGTTAGATAGCCCATTTATTGAGGAAGGCTATAGGCTATATACCATCACGCTACGACCAATAGGAGAGGAGTAGCAACAAAAAGATGTTACAAAAACGGGGAAAATGTTGACGCATTATATGTGACGCAAGCGAAGTTGCGCGGGTCAGCTAGTATTGTATAAATCCACATTTTCTAAGGCTCTAAATTCTCGGTGCTGTTCGTATTTCACCTCTGTTTGGATCTTTCTTGCCACCAACATACCCTGCATTTCATAGCTTTTCCACAGAGCGCAGCCGAAACTACTGAACGTTGAAATCTGGTGTGAAGCTTCCATAAGAAGTGTAGAGAAGAGGAGGAGAGGAGAACAGCTCAAAGGCAGGATTTCTGGACCCCTCTCCCCTCGAAAGTGGTGAAATTCAAAGCTATTGCCTATTCCTATAAATGAAGAAGCATTGCATTTTTAATGTTGATACTTAGATGATCTTTTTGGAAATTCATAAAAATAAAAAAATAAACGAACTATTAGTATTTATTACTCCTTACCACGCAACAAGTAAAGCAAGCCACTATATTTAATTGACTTATCTCAATCAAGAGCCTTGAACTGTTAATAATGAATATCCTAGGAACAATCGAATGACCTCAGTTAACTAAAAGGTTTAGTCTATTTCAATCAGAAGCGGAAACGATAAATCTATTCTACGACCTTTGTTTTATTGGTATTTACTTTGTGATGTAGATGGTATTCATTCTTCCTTTTTGTTTGAATAGTTATCAGCCTTACTCAGGCTTACTTACTTTTAGGTTTTGGTATGATAGATCATGAATAAAATAATGTTCAAAGCATATTTGTTACGCTTTCAGGACAAATAATAATTGATCCAATTTTTGCGAAGTTGGCATGGAGAGTCGGAGGTCTAATGTCAAACATAAATATAGGTTTTTATTTATTTTCCTAGCGAATAGATCCGCGCTTAGTGTCAATCATTATTTGTACTATACCAATAAGCATTTGAACGGTTTTAACTAGGCACAGTAGCTGGAATGATATGTTACAAGCCTTCTGAATCTCCATGCCGTGATAATATTCCTTGCCGATCTTTGTGTTGGGGGTGTGAATCTAAGTGTTGGTCACATTATCGTCTCTAAAACTAAGAATCCATAAACATAAAGTCCTTAAATTAAAACCTTTTTATTCAGTCATCACCACTTGACAACAAAAGCATCAGCATACCTCAAAATATTATGAACCAAGTTTGTCGAAAAACCACACGAGTAGCAACCCTTTCATGAATAAGAGAGAAGCTTTGGATATAATTGGATATGACAGACAATACGATTTCGGTTTGTAATAATGAACCAATTTATTTCAACTGGTAATTAAACTGATATGTTTTCAGGCTTCATTTCAAATTGTATGGTCTCCATATTACCATTTACACGTAATGTAATGGACACCTTATTAATTGAATACAATTGGCCAAGAGTGTTATAATGACCAGGGTAGGTTGATCTATGTTAAACAAAAATAAGTTAGCTAATTTTTTTTTGTAAACCGCATGTATTATCTGATACTATAAGAGAACTAACGCGAGTTTATGATAATTTTTTTTGCAAGTTACACAGGCCAGGTTGCGAATATTTTGTTTTATTAACTCACTAGCTTTTTCCCGCGACTTCGTCAGCATGGTTTGTGATTTATAGAATTTCCACACAAACTTTCATCGCCTATTTCATCCCATTGGGGGTAGAATTGATCAAGATTCTAGTCATAACATCTACCTGCCTGCCAAATTTCAGGCCGATCAGTCCCGTGGTTTGGGCTGTGTATTGATAGATCACTGTGTCAGTCAGTCAGTCACCTTTGAGTTATATATGTTTAGATTATTATACTCCATATTACTTCTGCATTTTTACTCAATAACTTACGGATGCGAATCTTCAAGAATTCTTTATGAAACTGTTAGATTAGCGACATACAAAGCAATCGACAATGATTCATTCATTCCCGTAAGGGTGTGTAGAGTTAAAGTTCGTATAACAAATATTTTAGCTATGGATTGAAATCTATGTGAGTGTGTCAGCGAAATTGGGCTATGCTCTTTTATTTTGTCCTAGTTTGAATAAACAACACTAATTGAGAGGACTCGATACGTCATGTCACTTTGACGAACGAACATTTTTAACAATAGTGTACACGCTGTGATATCAGTTTTCCATTTAAACTAACAAACTATTCGTAGTCGGAGTACTCTTGTACAAACAACGGACACAGCGCTAATTACTCAATAACCATAACGTACTGTTAAAATCCTAATAAAGTGCCAGTGTTTTTGAAAAATGTAGTTTACTTTTAAGTTAAAAAGCCGTACAATAGTACAGCTGCAGTTGTTAACTACATCATTACAATATTTGTTGAAAGTTTAGTTTTATACACTATTAAAATAAGAGACGGTAGCATTAGGTATCATGACTTGCAATCGAACCTTCGTAATGAGAAAAAAATGTGAAAACAGAATCGAGGAGAAAAGCAAACGACCAAAAGTGATTACATTTGCCATGTATCTATCTAAATTGGTCATGTTTTAACTAAAACCCACTAAAATAAATGTATTTATACATTTCGCCCGCGGGCTCCATCTAAAAAGCAAGCTCCATTTCCATGCATTTGTATCAGAACTTTGAATAAAAGCGGGCGTGTAGTTTTTAATTATTGCCTCTATAATTAAATACAACGGGCAAAATGGGAATTGAAGTAAAAAATGTGCAAAAATACAGGTTCATTAAATTGGCTACGGAATAGTTAATGTTAGGATAGTGTAACAAGAGTTTCTATTAGTGCGGGACTTTGTTTTACAGAGCATGGTTATATCATAATATTGAAGTTGGCACAGCACAGCTACGGCTGCAATGCGTGCAGGTAAATGTTATGTTGCAGTATTTTTATTTTAAAAAATATTGTTATGCTTAAGATGATTAAGTCATTACCATACTAAAAAAAGGAGAAGTTGCAGTTGTTGCTATAGTTACATACATTTGATATTATGCATACGCAAGATTCTTTCGAATTCCAACGTCCAAACCTCGTTAGTAAGAATGATTCATAAACAACAGATTACAAAGCACAGAATTATTTTAAAGCAGAACCAAACAAATCTACATTTCGTTGTAACAATTAAAATAATTAAATAAACAAAGCATTTCCCACAAATCTTAATAAGTTGTACAAAAAATCAAGTGTCCCGCTTTGTGAACTCAAAGCATGGTGGTGTTACGTATAGACAAAATTAAGCGGAGATTTTTCCGAGAAAAATCCAAGGCTTGCTTGTTTCAATTACGGTTAGTAATGAGTTGACTTGTGCTCGCTAATTAGCCACCTCGCTAATTAATCACAAGAGTTCACCTTGTACTTCCAAAGTTCACTTTATTCCATGTTCTTGTTTACCCTACTAATTATATTATTAATAGATGCTGTGGAGTACTCAGTACTGTCTACTCTTCACTCTTGTGCCTTATTGTTTAGAATGTTGTGTGTACGCTTCTTTAATCAATGTTGTTCGAATTTATTTTAGTTTTTCGCTGGTTAATGAGTATTTAGTTTTATGCTTGGCATTGTATTAGACTTAATATTATTAAGGATACCTACTTGTTTCATGGATATACCTTGACATCAAAATTATTTTAGGTGGTGCTTGAAAGAAAGGTTCCGTTCAAAACAAAATATTTTAAAATTCAAGAATTAGTGCACACTGGTGAAACATAACGGTTATTTACTACATTGTTTATTGGGATATAGAGCTGAGCAAATTTTGAGTATAATCTTCTCTGGTAAATAGATTTTTATATTCATTAAATAAAAGAACTTGTAAGTTCCTTTCAAGTCGTTAATACGATATACAATATGTATACATTATACTTATAGAAATAACTGTAATCTAATTACTTGAAGCTAAATCTGAAAACAGCAATCAATGTAAATCACTCTAACATACAAAGCTAAAATTGCATTTAAACCATAATTCACACTTATTAAACGGTCGTAAATATAACAACGTAACAAATTGACCCGAGTCTTCGTAAATCTTTAGTTCAAAGTAATAAAATGAAGCCTTTCGATTCACTCGGGGCTGGATATATCCGCGTGTGAGCCACTACCAATTAAAAGCATTACTCTTATCTAACACAGCTCATTATAACAAGTAATGGTGTAAGTGGTCTCAGTAAAACTTCATTATTTAATGTCAAAGATTGGAGCGTCGCCCGCTCATCATTGGGAGACATTCGAATTCTCTCGATACGTTCAATTTTCAACTTAATTACTGAAGTTATAGATGTAATTTTAGGTTATATTGTTGCAAAATGCATTTGACACCAAAATATTCGTGTTTCGAATGGTTATATTGGGTATTTGTATAATTTTACGGGCATATTGTACTTGCTCTGTCCTAAAATGGAGTGTTATTAGAGTTTACTTAAACGTCTATTTTACTTCATGTACTTGTAAGAGCGGAATGCTGCGAGTTATGTATCCTTTAATTACATGATAATTTATTTAAAAGACTCGAAGTAGCGTTGTGCATTACTCAAGTTATCTTTATAGATGTCTCTATTAGTAAGAGTTAAGCGAGAATTACTTATCTTAGACGTAATCATTTCTCACACATCTAGTAATTTTAGTAACCTGTAGCTTATCTCTGTTTTAAATTATCTACCCATTTCGCATATATTTTAAAAGAAATTGTTTACGATTTGGCTTCTTTTGACATCTTTTAAAAAGCTCCAAATATAAGATACCTAAATGAATCAACGCTAATGGTCTGATGTGTAAATCAAATCATAATAAACATTGTAAAACTTGTTATGGTATTTTCGCAAACATACTGTAAGTGTCAAATCGTTATAAAAAATGAAACCACATACCTTAATAACACTTAATGGACAAACAATCGATCACTATCAAGTATTAAGCACGTCCGAAAAACAAGCTAAACGGTACCGGCTATAAGCTCACAGTATTCAAAGCACTGACACTATTATTATACGAAATTACAAGAGAAGACACGACTAATCGGATTGTATGGAATAATGAGATTGTGATAGCGGCGATGTATCTGCGGATACGATCTACAGATAGTCGCAAGCGCAAGTCACGCCGCGCCCGCGCCGCGCGCACGCTCTACAACTTCATTTAAACCACGCTGTATAAGGTAAAGCCCGAAACAATTAATGTTCGACATTTATAATTAAACTGTTTTATAACTTTTGTTTTATTTATAATATCTTGTTTCTCATGTTTTTGTTCTTATTATATTGCTCTTTTATGACAAGAAAAATCATTTCGCTACGTGTATTTTTTTCAATATGGCCGCGTTTATTGCCAACCTTCTCTTAGGTATTCGGAAATTTTGTTTACTCGAACGCTTTTCAAAGCACGGAAACTCACACATAGGTGTTAATAAATTTAATTAGATTTGTGACATTTCCTTAAATAAATACAATGGAATGTTCGATTTTTATCCTTCCTCGTGATTACTGTGACAATGTTTTCAAACTTTACTTTTAATTAGAATAATAATATAATCGATTGTATTTTTCCTCTTTCTCCATCACATAATTTGTAAGGAGTAGTATAGTATGTGTTAGTTTACACATTATTATACCATATTTTTCCCCCTTGAAAATACATACATTGCGTCTTGTTTCTCTCCTCTTTTATTGAATAACAAAAAGTAAAAAGAAATAACCACCTGTTAATAATAAAGAGTTCACTATTAAAGAATCATGTTATTAAATCAGCTCCTTTTTAACTGAACGCAGTGCCGTAGAAAAGTAACAGGTGTGACGTAATAAATTAACGAGCGCGTCCATTGCAGCACAAAACAATCGCAGTATTTACGTTTTAAATGCAATTTATCAGAACATGGTCTTGTTTAGTCTCGGTCGGTAATTAAGCGTGAGCTTTCACTACGGCAATGGAATTCAATTAAAACTAAAATGCACTTTATTCACTCGTTGATACCGACTTACTAACAAAGCTTCCGCTGAATTGCATAAATTAAAAATTACTTAAACATTTCTGCAACTTCAAATTAATTAAAATTCTCTAGTGCTTACACAGGTGAGTCTAATACCCTCAAATTGAATTACCAAATTAAAGGAATGCGGCCGAGTAAGAAAGTACAACAAGCTGACTAGAACAAGCGCAGCGAAGGCATTCGCATATTGACAGTGTAGTCGCGATCGATGGCGCCCCCTCGCGTCCCCCAATCAGCTCCATCAAAACTCGAGCTCATTACTCAAAATCAATTAGCGTTATTAGTGCGGCGCGTCTTCGTTAGCCCGTGATGGAGGGTAATTTATTGGCATCTCTTAATTAGGGATAAGTCTAATTGGAGGCTTAGTCGTAACGAGGCCCTCGAAATCTGACGTCCCGACGAATAAATTGGTCGGCCGGGGCACAGCCTCGCTCACGCACTCCACTCGCTCTATTACCACTGATATTTTGACGTGCCAACTCGATTTATGCTCCTCCACAGTACTCACTTTAACGACTGCTCTAATAAGTTTCAAACATCGACTTAGACCTGGCTTAAAAGGATGCGTCATAACGTATGGGATTTAGTAGATGGTAATGAAAGTTATGCGGTTTCCACGTCTAATGTCGGCCTGGAGACTACTAAAACGATTTTAAAGTCGCAGCGTCGACGTTTATAGTTAGTGAATATTGATTTTATATGTGGTTTGACGCGGAACATAATGTATTTTAGTAAGACTAATTCGGTCGGGCGGGGTTTGCGGCGAGCGCTAAGCGGTGCGGTCGGTGCGGTTGCCGTTCAAAGTGGTTCCAATAAAAATAAAAGATGAACATAAAGCATTATAAATAAAAGAGTGCGGACAACGGCATGATCAAGTGCACCGCGAGATGTAACGCGATACTTTGTGGCGTGCCTTATTCCGACGAAAGGTGCCCACTTGACCGGCCTCCCCTCCACCCGCGCCCCCACAACTGGTCAACTCTATAATTAGATCGGCCCTCAGTGACACACTACGTGGAAATAATTTGTATTTTCATAATTAGATGAATTTAGATCCAAGATAAGTTCTCACGCCTAACAGCTACTCTGAGATAAAATAAAACGACAGCGCACAGAAACTGTAATGACTGTTAGGGAAAATTTTAATTAACGGAAATGAATTAGTTGTAATTATCGCCTTCGAGCTTAATTGTTTAGATTATTTTGATCTCGTGAAAGCTCGAAGGTTTTATTATGTCACTTCAGCAAAAAAGTCACGACCTCGCTATGGTAAAAAAATCCTTTGTTTAGCACAAGTTTGCACATTCATTTAGAAGTAGAACTGATACGTCACTTTTGTCAATCAGTGAACGAAGAAGGCTCAATGAACATGAAAGTTATTTTTCCCGCAGATTACTGCACGTGTTATACCAGTTTTATCTTACGAAGAATAAAAATCTCTCACTTAATTGTCCCAAATCGGTACACGATACGAGAGCGGCAAAGAATCGGTTTAATGCCAAACCGAATTATGATCAGACGATGCAAGAACAGCGGTAGTATGGAGCTGTGTCAACACTGTTCGTTTATTTTCGACTTCCACTTGTATTTACTATTTAAATAATATTGGCCTTGAATGTAAGCACAGGTGTTCATCTCTCTAGTGATGGATAGATCATTTCAAATTAGACGCACTTTCATTCAATAAATTCGGAGAAAGGAAGCATGGATTTAGTCGTCAATCGTTTTTATGGACCTTTTGATTGTTGGGTGATGTGTCTATTATAGCCTCAGCCCACGACTTTCGAAAGACAATGTTAATAATATCGTCTATCAAATTGTATGTCCCATATAACAGAAATGAAGTATGTTCTATCCGTTGATACCATTCAATACTTTCAGTGATCGATCACTATTGAGCCAGAGATTATGTAAAATTTCCACAGTCTCGTGGATTGAGAAGAAAGTTCTATGTACTTATTAACGATAATTATTGAAGTTCTACGTTTAAACCGTGATGAACACAACGTAAAACTTTCTTTACGACCAAAATACTGAGAAGGCAGCATAACGACTAAAAATTTCTCGCTATAGAACAATTCGCCATTCAAAACGGTCATAAAGATCACCACGCTAATCCCCGAGCGTTTCAAATAAAACCGAATGGACCGGCTACGTGGGCCATACATTACCCTTTCTTAGGACGACGTCTCGGCGGACTAATGCCTACAATGTGTATTATAGCATTTAATATAATAATAACGTAATGAAACGTCTCGCGCGAGGGGGGCGCGGCGTGGGGCGCGAGGGGTGGCGGGGGAGGCGGCCGCGGGAACCGGTCCCCGGAGGTCATCGGCAGCGAGCCTTCCGCGACCGGTGTTGCCAGCTTAGACCGCCTCGGTTGCCCATAAATGTAGTTTTTCGAAACGACTGAGGTTAACTGGGACAGCCCGTAACATTTGTTGCCTTTTTAAGACTACTATTAGTCTCGCACGCGGCAGTTTGCAGGATACATTAGAAGTAATGACTTGTGCATAGGCGAATGCCTCAATCATATATGTTTTCGAAGCATTTTTCTGCTTCTGCTACATTTTATAGAATTTATCACCCTGTTTGCTTTTGATATAATGAAGGAATAATTTCACAAAGTTGTCCAAAATTCAGTGAGGTGAAAGAGGTTGGCAACCCCTGGACGGCTATGGTAATGTTCCGACGCGTCGCCCGCGCGTATGTTAATGCTCCATTAAGATTATACTAATTGAAAGCCAATAAATACAACGGCTATGAATATTAATTTTATTTGGCTTCGCGCTCTTACTGAACAGACCAGTTTCTGGATCGCGTGCGACCAATTGCCCACCACTGTTTCCAATATTTTATCGTACACTCACGACGGAGACGTGAAGAATGCTGACGATGTTCAGTGAAAGTTGCTCAACCTCTGCCATTATCACTCGTACATGGTAAACATTCATTTGCCAAAAGCTTGCGATTTTCTGAAATTTCAGGAAATTTGTGGCAAAGTTTCTCTGTTCAAAATAAGCAACTCTACAAATTTAAGCAGTATAAATCATAGACGTCATAATTAATACAATAAATATTGTCAAAGACGTGATGAGTGAGGTGAGCGATGGCAGGCGGTGAGTATCCACAAGTGGGCACAAGTCATCAGCGGTGGCGGGTAACAAGGTTGCGTGGCTATCTTCGGCATCGCGCGGCCGCTAGCGTGACGTCTCGATATTCCTGTCAATCCCGTCCGCCGTCGATTACACAGGACAAATCAATTACCGCTCGCATTCCACCGGCAGCCGACCGACGAATTCTCTGTCACGATCCTATCGGCCGATGACGAGACCTCTCATCGAACGGTATGCAGAACATTGCGCGGCGCTGCCCGCCCTAAAGACTAGATTTGCACATAGAGAGCGATGGATCGCGCACTTCAATCAATAGTCCGTGAATTCCACGCATTCAAACATACGTCTAGATGGAATCGTTGTGTACCTCAAGCGTGGCTCAGCTTTGACCGCGCCAAGAATTTCGTGTTCGATACCTGAACCGGAATGTTATCAGTGCGTCGCATCGCCTCGCCATCAAACATGTCAGCCAGTATCGTACTACATTGTAAACTACTTACTATTTAAATGAGTAGATAAATTAATTGAAAACGCAATCATGTGTCGTATACAACATTATGTACGTGTTACATGAACATCCTGCGGTAATCAGCTAATTGGATATGAGTTATTGATCCCGTAAGTGGTAATAATGATCGGTTTGTGTGGCGACCGGATGAAAGTCGTACCGAGGTGGCGTGTTCACTTCAACATCTTCGATTTTTTGTTACACTCAATTACGTTCAGTGTAAATGTGGATAATGTTATACAAACACAAAAAATCGTTCGGGTACCGTGTTGGGTGTGTAGCAGTGTAGAGCCAGTAGAGTGTAGACGGAGCGGGGCTCGGCGGGTCAATGTCAGCTCGTGCGGTTTTCCTTCGGAGTAGTGCCGCGAGGTCGACTAACTGCTAATTATTTTTCGACCAACGTAGTTGCAACATCAGCTGGTTTATGATGACGAACTGACTAAATGCGGTTTAGCGGTCACGAAATATTTGAGTGATTACCGCGGTGTGGTAATGGGATTCTGTTTGCTGTGTAAGTTTGTTTTGTATTAAGAGGTGGAGGTTTAGAGGGAGCGAGATCCCGATATAAAGCACGCTGATGCGCAAGAGCGTCGCCCACGCGGGGTCGCGAGTGTTCGCCTCGATTTTATGTTAATCGAAGAGCCGTGTCGCCGACGACGCACTTATACAATACATACAAGCATACGACACAACGGTTAGGTAATACGGAACATCCACACACAAATACATTAAATACACCATTATCCACAGTCGAGAACAATTTCACATTTACGACTTTACACTGACACGCTGTAAATTGACTTTATATATAAACTAGAAACCTATCGCGGGCTTATTTGCACTTCGGGTTTGTGGAAACGAATTGGAACAATATAAAATACATTGAATTTAAAGGATCATTGTAAATATCCGAATAAGAGTCTACTTTATCCCATAGATAGACAATTATGAAAAAATATTATGGTGGTTAGGAACAGGTGTCTTTAAGAGGAAAAGTGAAAGAACCTTTTGCTTAGAAACAACTAAATAAATGTACACACAGAAAACGAGAAATAAATGTTGTTCGTTGCGTAGTAATGCAACAAATGATAATTACAGTAATAGGATAATAATAAGCGATTGTAAAGGAATTCCAACTCACGATAGCAAATGTTCTTTATTCATTTATTAGTTGTCCATAAATTAGCTGTATAATGAAATATTCATTACTAGCATTTTTCTACGCAACGTTTGTGAACGCAGTATAGAAATAGCTAAAGGTGTCTTGTAGCGATTAATTGCCATCATTATTAAACAATAAAAAACGTACATTGCGATGAATTGCGGCTCGAATACAAATAATGCGTGCGTGTTTCCTTGACTGCACAAGTAACAGGCGCATTATACACTCGATGTGAAATGATTAATCTAAGATTTTAGAAAATGCAATGACTGCCGTTGAGCTTCACATCATTTTTTTTTTAGAAAATGATTTACTTATTGCTGTCTAGATTTGACAATTATCTTTTTTTTTCGGCTAAATTACTCTCGTGCACATTTCACAAAATAGGGCTTATGTAAGAGTGACTCTTGTATCTGAGTAAATGTACCAAAAATATTTATCTCCATAGCAAAATAAATACTGTAACGTAAAGACCAATGCCCACTGAATATTAAAAACATAAACATATTTTGTCCACAATCTAAATAAGATCGAAGGATGTCTCAATTTATACAAATAAAGTAGTAACATAAATAATACGATGTTTTGTTACAAAAATATCGGTATCGTTGTCCCTATACAGCGTCTCCTACGCGGGCACCTACGCAGGCAGGTGTTGCCGCCACAATATCTTCATTTATACAACTTTAGGATGTACCGACTCTAAGGACTATCAAATGTACATCGTAAATTATTTTCTTTTTTGGATCGCGTTAAATGTTTTCTCCGTTTTTATGGCGCCCATCTACTTTCGTGTTTACTCGGGGACCTCCATATAAACAAATATTTATCAATAAATTATATTTTTCAAGAAACATATGATCTAATATCATTAATGTTGAAAGTTTTGGCCAGTTTTAATGAGGAACATTAGCCTCTGGCGAGGTTTTTACAAAAACATAGTTTTGCAAAATCTAATAGGGTCAACAGGTAAAATCTTTTTCCTTTAGTAAGCAATAATGTCTATACAGAAACAATATACCAATATGCATAGAAACGATGGCAAATTATTACTGAATACCCAAAGAAATACTTAATTATACAAATACATTTACAGAATGTGTACAAATAAACGGTCCAATTTCCTTTGTATTACGAAGGGATAAGGGTAGGAAGGAAAGTTCCGTTAATGCTTTTTTAACATTTAATTATAATGTTAACACAATACCCACTGATGTTTTGTGATGTTTTATCACGAATTAACAATTCAAACAAAACAGTCGAGGTAAGCATGAAGGCCTTCTAGGCACAAGTATTAATTAAGAGGGTTGAACCACTCCGTCTCTAATTAACCGAAGACCCAAGCCACATTCGGTGTAATTAGTTCCCTCCGAGGGCTGTTCTCACGCTCTCGGACCTTCACCAGCGCGGAATTGTAGGAATTTCATCGATTACAATTATGCAGATAAGGTAAATATACTTAAATATTCGCCAATTCGAAGCTATGTTATAAATGATTAGCCGTTAAAATTGAAGTAGAGAATGTTGTAGGCGCGTAAGAAAGATGTCACCCGGCCGCGAGTGTCGGGCTCTCGGCTGTCGGCCCTCGGCTGTCGGCTCGCAGCTCGCAGTGTCATTACCGAGCTCGCGCGGTCAGCTGCCGCAATTTGTCGGCCGCTACGTGGATCGGTTATTAATCTGTTGCTACAATTACTCTCCGACCATTGAATTAATTGTACACCTTATCTGGCGAATTCACTCGCGAACGTCAACTTATCGAGATGTTAAGTTCTTGTGTAGCTGTCAAGAAACGTTCGTGATGATATTTTTATTATTGCAAAAAGTGTCCAATGTGATCCTGTGTTGTTATAATGTCAACCACTTGTCGCCGTTTCAGCTCCGCGATAAAAACTTTCTCGTTTCACTCAAAAGAACTCATTTAAGGCAATCGATCGAAAAGCCGTCGACAATGAAATAAATGATCGCCCTCGACGACACAGCAATAAAAATTTCATAATAAGATTTTTTAAAACAATAACACTCGAACGAGGGTGGTCGAGAATCTTTATTAAAATCTCGAGAGAATAATAAAAGCACAGTTAAATGCGGAGAACTCTGATGAAAATATTAATTAATGTTTCGGAATGGGAAACATGTTGCTAATTAAATGGCGATATCGCATAAAACGTAATTAGAGGTCGGGAACATTCGTTTCTCACGGGGCGGGCGATGCACGGTGCGGCGGGCGGCGCGGCGCGGCAGCGGGCGGCACGCGTGCGGTACCGGCGCGGGGCGGCAGCGGGCGACAGCGGGCGGCACGGTACTGCGCTCACTCGCATCACCCGCATCGCGCATCTTCGCGTTTATGAAAGGAATGCATCGCGTACGCTTACACATCGCAGAACTGGTTATCCATCGCACTGTTCTTTATTAAGATTTCCTTCACTCCTCACATTAAAATTCGTTTTTAATAGTTGCACATATTTTGCGTGCACTGACTCGGTCAGCAGTCCTAAAGTTTAAGTTAAAAAATCCGTTACCAATAGTGATTTCTGATCTAGAGTTTAATTTAAAAAGTAAATTAAAGAGGGAGGAGTTTAATAGAAATTCCGCGAGAGCGAAACTACGAACATTCCGTAGTGGCGGCGAACATTATTAAATGCACTGACTGGCAACTATTAGCTGCGATGATCGACGCCTCAATGGGCGGCGTAATTAAAAAAATCAATGATCACTTATTGTAATTAGCGGTGTATCGCTCGGCCGACAAAAAGGTAATTGTTTCCTGACGGCCGTCAATCTGTTCTGACGCTCGGAGCGAGACAATGGTGTGCGATCGACACGTGCGACCACTTCTATTGCCGCACTACACTTTAATGCGATATTAAAACGCTTTACACGACGCACTCATCAAAAGAGACGCCAATTATTTTAAAATTATTGTATTGCTTTTATATTATTCCGATAAGTCATCTTCATTAAGTCGTAGTCAAATAGCAATATGAAAGTTGTGGAGATTTAAGACTGCGACTCGACATTACAGAGTAAGTTAATTAGTAATAAATATGTTGGTGGGTAATAAATTGTATTTAATTAATATCGAATTATCAAGGCACGTCGTTAAGTCTAATAATGGTCGGCACAAAGCGCACGCTCATAAATAACGTCAGCGACACAATATAACAAGGTAAGATACACAAAGTCGTCGCGTTATCTAACAAACAGCAGAGGGTCGTATATTTCATAATGAGGTTATTACTGAGCATTCTAGTTGCCTTATCTCGAGCTATTCCGAAGGAGAGTCTAGCGCCAAATTGGCGTGGCGGAGTGCGCGGGCGCAGGCGATCGGTCGCGCAGATATAGCTAATTAAGGGCCGCGCGCGCCGATCTATTTGGAGAGATCTAGCCGCTGACGTGTGAAAATACCCAATTAATTAACGCGAAACGTTCGCTCGATCACGGGGCATCGCACCTCGCGTGCTGAGCGCACTCACTCCCCAGCCCGACCTAACGCTACCGACTCTACCGAGTTTCTATTACTCGCTCATTTGAAACGAGCCCTCGTTAGCGACACTCATCACTGCGCTACCGAACTACGTCTCCGGCGCTCTATCAATATTTCACTTGACATATTCAGGGAACGTGATGTAAAACTAATCGCTTACCGCACTGACCACCAGCATCACAAAAGCCCCATAAATTCGAGGAATTCGTGCCATAAATAAGTTCGATTGCACATTAGCCGCACTGCCTATAAAGTGGAACATTTGAACGTTTATTTATGACAGTGGACTCCCGTCAATTAAACGGGCTTCCCCTGTGTCGTCGTACACAGATAATGGCGTGGGAGGCGGGGTAGTGCGCGGTAGATTGGCGGTGCAGTAACAGGCGAATAGATGGAGGTGAGCGATGGCCGCGCGGTGTAAAGCGAGTGTTAATGGGCCATTAGCCGGTGGTGCGACGGGCGTCTAATTGGCGCGCGGGCACGCCGGCACGTCGCGCGATGCACGCCCGTGCCGCGACTCGCCTGCCTCGAGCCGGCCCAGCACGCGCTAGATGCGCCGATACCACGCACGCTAACTGCACTATTTTCGGATACTTAATTGCCTATTTCCACTGGGCTTATATCCGTTCTATCGCAATTTAATTGGTTCAACGGAAATAGTTTCAGAATTTTTAATGAAAACTAAGCAACTAACGAAATGTTTTCTCTGGGCATTTTAATCAATCTAAACTCATGACCTAGTTGAATGCGGATGCAGTAAGGTCCAGAAAACTTAGTTCAAAAACACATTTGTAGCAGTTCTTCTCGACAACGGGCTGACTCGTACAATCAGTTGGCGGCGTCAGCAGGAAATTAAACGGTTGGACAGTACGGCCTGCGACGCAGCGCCGTCGTCACGTCATTCAAAGTACGATGCCTCTATTTACAGGCGGATTTTGAGTGAGTACCTCTGTTCTCTGTTTCAATCCTTTTGAAGTAAATGGAGCCTTAATTAAGGAATAATTAAGACGAAGAATTGACTGTTATTGTCAGTAATGGGCAGCAATTCGAGTTACACCAACAGGTTGTGATTATGCGGCTCCTGAAAACTGAAACTGTTGTCAACTAGGAAACTTTTGATGACGTTACTGATTACAAAATATTTTCAGTTGTGTAGAGTAAGAAAAATGTACAGAATATTTTAATTCAGACCGCCGAAACAAGATTCATACTAATATTACGTAAATGAGTATCCGATCTGCAAACGACGTTCTTTTCTTCTTACAGATAATCAGGATCTACCACAAAAAAACTACCTATAATTAGTTATAAATTGAACAGCCGAACTTGAAACAGTCCTTATTACTAAAGGCACTATATATGAAGTAACCCTACATATATTAAGCAAGGTAATTGAGCAGCTATAGACAAGCAGTGCTCAGTATGTCGTCGTTTAATTTCCTGGGCACAGATTTGCTGCGTGCGTCCCACAGAACGTAGATTAGTTTCCACAAATACAAACATTTGTGTATGAACTATTGAAAAATAATGATTTTCTATAAAACTTTGACCTTTTATAATGTTAAAAAATTCTGATTGTCGCACTATAACTACTAAAGAAGCTACTTGAAAAAAATTTAAAATGTCTTTCTAGCTACAACGACACTATAAATTATTAAGACAATAAGTTTATAATATTAATGATAATTATAATTATTTAAAATACGTCAAAATTATTATAAAACACAACTAAAATCAAAATCAAGTCACTATTTAGTTTCTAAGGTTCTTGTTTTATTGTAAACAACAATATTATTGTTCTCGTAACTAGCGGTCCTGTATCACAAAATGTATGATCTGAATGAAGCAAAGGAAGTTTATAAGGATCGTACCAAGTGGCGTTCTCTGGTTTCTTCCTACCCTTATGGAAGAAGACGAGGTTTTGTCTATGTACCTATGTATAAACTGCAGTAATTCGAGGTAATATAGATCTGAGGTAATGATTGATGTAAAGATTATGCCTTTCTATTACTAGCCAAGATAATTCTGAAAAGGTTAATTGACATCAAACTTCATTAATTATTATAGTTTTAAATATTACTTGATTACGATCCTTGTTTATTAATTACTCAGTTATAATTATTTATGTAACGAGCATAATATAATTACATTCAGAATCGTGAGCAGTATTTTTTGCTCAACATATAATATTGATTCAAATGTAATCAAGAAGTTTATTATAATTATTCATACTATTCATATTATACATGCAAGATTCTGCCCGACAATATTCCGTTAAAAAATATTATTTAATTGTGAATTTCTATGTATTTCCGTAACAGAAATTACTAATCTTACCCAAGAACAGTATTAGTAATGAATTGGTAAAAGATTTTTTAAATTGTTTCAGCAGTTTCGTAGATTATTATCTAACAAACAAACGAACATACTTTCGTTTTTAAGCTTATTGTTAGCAATTGCTAATTAAGCCGATATTTATTGCTAACGAAAGATTGTAATGTTTGTACATAGCATTTTTTATTAACTTCAAATTTCTGCATTTTTTATTCCGTTCTTTCAAACATAAATCAGTATTTAATGGACAGCGACAAAAATAGAAATGAGAAGTTCGTTGATTATAAATTAATTACTGAATGTATGATGCTGGAAAACAATCTTATTTTGTTTACTTTTTATTATATATGGAACCATACATCGATATGAAATAACTAGCTATGACGAAAAAATGTATCTAATTAAGTATAACTAATCGTAAAATGCTAGTTGAGATTCAAACAAAAGACACAACAGAAGCAAACTATGCGTAATTACAATTTTAAATATACTATAACTTTCACAAGCAGCATCTTCCATTAAAACTTTACGATTCACATTAAGATATACAATTCAATCACAAACGTGTTTACGCAACGTCACAGACTAAATGAAACTTGTCATCACTGAGGAGATTAGACAAGAATCGTTATTAGTTTCACATTGTTCTGCTGAAGAAAGTGACCGAATGACGTTTAATTTCCTCCACTGTGGCCACTCCGCCATCATCTGATAGTTGGCGATTCAATTAACACGATGCAGTGAAACTAAGCCTTTGTCCCTTATCTGTTGCCTTGGGATCTAGATTAACTTGTACTGCTTGTGATAATGATTGTGCTTTTGTTCATCAATGCAAGCTTTTGGTACGTTTATGTTCTTTTGTAGATTTCTAATTAGTTTATAGTTCTTTAAAACGAGGTTATTTAAGTGCAACAGATAATTAATGTATTACTTTCTTGTTTAAATAGTTAGTTTTTTTGGTTTCGCGTGGTTCATTCTTTTACTGCTTACTTATTGAAAAAGTGGTCATGTGGTTATCAAATGACATGAAACCCAAAAACATCAGACGCCAATAACAATCCGAATGCTGTGACAAAAACCTTTGATACAGTGCGGAGACAATGAGAGTAGTCTGGTCTAGTGCATGGGGTGAAACAGGTACGAAGTAATTTTCCCGTGCTGGTTTCACGGAGCGCTCGTCGCGTGTTTGCTAGTTAGAATTCGGCTGTAGTTCGGAAATTAATCAGGGCCCATTGTGGGCGCTTTGTCGCGGGCCCTGCTGCCAATTATTGGCTGCGCAGCGCGCCCGTAATTGAACCTGCCTCGGGCACTTCCCAACTCTACTAGTCGGACGGAAAAAGTTCGCCTATTTTCAAGAATGTTAGAACTAAACCCGTAATCGGTATTTAACTTCTTTCCATGTCGACACTAACTAACTTAACGCGTTATTCAAAACATTTTAACAACGTTTTGGAGCAAAAAAATGTTACGTTTCCGGTTATACATGATTGTACACTGCACGTACGAACATACACTGAAAAATGTTGAGCGTAAAATGCAGTTAACAATCACATCATAAGCAATCACTCGCGAGTGAATGAAATAAATTGCACGTTCCCATTTACAATATTCGTTGTTGAGAAAAATTGAAATGAAAACATGGTTCGTTCGGTAGCTTCGCAATTTGGTCGGTTTGTGTCGCACGCCGCCGCGCCGCACCGCACCGCGCCGCCCGCCCACCGAGCAATACACTGATTGATTACAATAAAATAATTTGCGTGAAAGCGCAAACTTCGTCACCTTTGTGTTCTTTTTCATTTTTTATGTTTCAATCACAGTTATTTGCTGCGCAAAAAATATTTCAATTTTTCATTATGGGACTTTTAAATCCGCTTTGATCGTTTCACTCTTCGGTTCCATGTGTGATGTTTACGGCTCAGTGAGTGAATCAGATAGAGGGCAATTACATGGATTATGTCTTGAATGGAAGTACATATTGGAATTGCATTGCATATCCTTTGACTAGGAGTAAATTGGTTATTCAGGAGCGGAACGTGTTCCTGATTACAACATTATTGTAACATGCTGTAAACGAGCCTGCACAGGATTTCATGCTACTTTAATCGTAGTAAAGGAAGGTAGTTCACATAATTACAGTTTATAATTTCCTGCTCCGATTAAGGTGTAAGTGATGATTAAACGTATTATGTATCAGAGAGGTATAAAGTGGTTATATATTTTAGCCTTTACACGTTTCAGTCGGGGCCGAAATACGTTATTTTCTACATTGTACTAATATATCATTTAAATAGCTGGAGATGTCTGGCGCAATTAGGTGATCAGAAACAAAAAATAAGCAGGCAGACTACTACAGCGCATGTAAAGCATTAAAAAACTGATCAAGTATTGAGTAAATACCAGGAATATGTATTAAAAGCTGTTTTCTACAAAACTACTTATAAAACCGCGGTACTTGCGGTTTTAATTTAAACTGGTGTACGCAATCAAATCAATTGCATTCAGTACTTGATTAAAATCCACTTGAGCTGGCTGTTTTTTCACCAAATGGTCAACGATTTCATGCCTATTTATTAATACGAGTAATTTATTGAACAAAACCAACGATAACTTACCACTATACATTATACAGAACTGGTTTTGCTTGTAAACGGTAGTTTTTTTGCCGACTGTACTTGGTTTTCGCTGCTGCTTTCTGATATAGTCCTACAACTTGGTAGAGAGTCTTGCATGCAATATTCGCAACTAGTTGAAGTATACAAAATTCTGAATTTGAAACATCAGTGACCCGCAAGTTTAGGCAGCTGACTATGGCGGTGGTGTGTTTAATACAGCTTCTTTATTTCGGATATAATCGAGATAAATCGTGCATTCCAAGCCTCTCTGCTAAGTTGTTGTGTTATATCTAATATTGTGCAAGTTTTCACTTCGAGTGCGTTATTAGGTATTGTTTTAAACGGGCTCCTTCCTTATTACACGAGGATTTAATTAAAAACTAAGATGTGTATCTTGTAACGTTTTCAAGTGTTATTGTTTAATACTTCTTGATTCTAGGTAAGTTCTTTTAAGTGTTTCGAATGGCTTTCAGTTCCTTTTCGTCTTATTTTTTTTTATTCGGGGTAGAGCCTCAATTAGTTTCGCTTTGTGATAATTGTTTTGTTATTTAAATTGAGGTTTGAAGATTTAAAATGTGACTAGTTATATACTTTCAGTCCTCTTAATGTGTTAAGGAGAGCTACATATACTTAGATACTAAAAAGCCTATAGAATTTTAAAGTCACCTTCGATAAACAAACGTAAAGTTACAAACCCCCGCCAAAAGTACTAAAAGGCATACAATAAATAAAATAAAAGATCCCTCTCAAGCTCGTTACGAAAACAAACAAAATAACACCCCATTGTGTAGTTACATTAAAAGCCACATATTTATAAGAGCACATCGGCCGGTAAACAAAAACAAAAGGATTAGTACCGTAGTGTCACGTTATTCGGGGGTTTACGTATTAAAAGGTATAAAAGTGTAAGGGTGTTAAGCGTCGGTGTTAAAACAATGGGGTAAACGCGCCGGTAACCGCCACCAAATTTGCATTCCTCATTGCGAGAGCACATAAAAATGCGCTCATTAACCTCGGGTGGTCAGCAACGAGAATAACCACCCTGTGGACACAGACCGTTGTGAATTTGTACTATATACGATACAGGAGAGTGCACTATTTACTAACTATATTAGTTTTTCTACCTCATTAGAGTTATCGAGCTTATAAACATATATACACAGTAAAATGATACGGACTGCCGACTATATTTCCCTGCCTAAATCGTTGAAGACATTAATTACATGATGATGATAAACGATCTGTGTGTTAAGCAAACCTTGGCGCGGTCATTATATAGATGTATGACCGCGTAGTGCTTTTTGAACTGGGCGTCTCCGTGCTACGGAGGGCACGTAAAAAGTCGGTCGCGGTTGTTGTCAAATAAGATAACAGTCGTTATGCCACGTCAAAGACCTTCGCGCGGCTTGAACAACTTTGACACTAGGTTGACCACTGACCATACTATAAAAAGAAGTGGGTGAAGTCATTATCAATAACTTTAACTTTTATAAAGGTTCTTAAAAATGCATTATGTTTAGAAAAGAAGCTATTCTAACGTAAAGATTGATTCTTCAATTATGTACCTGCAATTACAATCAAATTCGCGACGATAATAATATCATCAGCAACCAATATCACCACCGATAGTATTATAAAAAATATTTGACTTATGTATATTATGAAGAATAATTATGAAGTAACTAAACTGATTTTTAGTCGCACCTGTATCATCCGAACATATAACAACAAACAGGGTGTAGAAATTCCCCACAAGATCAGAGGACGCGAGTAATCGTGTATCAGACGTAGTTTCATTACCGCTGCTTAACATACCGCGCGTACTGTACGCCGCATACCGACAGTTCTTTTTACTCTGCCTAATGTTTATTGCTCAACCGGTCAAGTAATGCGACACTAATTTCGCATGCTTTCCTTTGCCAATGTCCTAGGTACGGTCGTAATGCTTAAACGGTTACGGGGCTCTACGATACGCTTTCGTCGTGAGTGTTGTTTTAACGTGTAAGTGTTTTGTGTTCTTAATTTTATTTAGTCGCAAAATAAAAAGAAAATTAATTTTGCTTGGTTTTATTTTCGGGGTATTATGCATTGTTAAGTTTTCGTTTCTTCTAAGACTTTCGCCACTTGTCTACTGCATTGGCGCCAAAGTCTAAAACCAATTTAATCTTAAGACTTTAAATGAAAGCCTTTAAAAGACAACTGAAGAGATAAAGAAAGATTACGATTAAATATATTAAATTACACAAACCATTAATTTATTTGAGAAACTAAATTAGAACACTTTCAGTATTTCGTATATTTACGTCGATGCTCGTAATCTCCCCGCTTTCGAGGGTTAAAATTCAGTCCACAATGGCGGCATTGTTCCATTAACACAATTTTATACCCGACATATTAAAATAATAAAAACTTATGCCTCTCTTAATTAAATAATTTAGCGGCGGCCTGAGCCGAGATATGTAAATTGTTTTAGGGGATAGATCAAACAACCCTTTTTTATGACTTTAATATGCGGTCGCCGGGGAGGAGGGGGGCTGAGACACAGCCGGGGGGCGGGGGGGTCGAGGTAAGTTATGAAATATTTAATAACGGCGCACACGATTCCATTTGAATTACTTTCGAGGAAATGACGACGTGCAAAGCAGGCGGCACATCGCACACTGCCCCGCGCGCCCCGCGCTACGTGAGCACCGAAATGAGCCAAGAAACAAATATTACTACAAACAAACTTTTTGCCTTATTAAAATTCAGCAACGCTGACTTATTTTTACAGAACCAATGTTTTGTTCTGCGGCGATGCCCTTCCCTGCACACTACGTGAACAACCAAGGGGTGACTTTCATTTAAGACCTGTTGTGATTTGCTCACTTCAGAATTCGCAGAAAAAACAGCGACTTTTTAATTTTGTTTACTGGTTTACTTCGGTATAATTAAAACATAATAACCAATTACGAAATAATTACAGAAGTTCGTAAGCATAAGTACGCGAACAAAAAAGTCATATTAATTAAATAATGATATGAGTTATTTGCGCTCGCTGTGAGGCGGGTATTACGCGGGACGTTTCACTGTCTCAAATACCGAGGGAGTGTTTTAATTAATGTTTCCCGACAAATTGCGAAAAAACCGGTTAATGACGTCACAGGAGCGGCGCGCGGCGGGCGGTGTGCACAGGTAATGACGCGGCGGTGTCATCAAGTAATGATGCTTATTATTGTAATATGACGTCATCAACACACATCTCTTAAACGATGCCTGTAAAGTACAAATGCGTGTCGGCGAGGGGCGTGCTACAAGTGCCATTAAGTATTTATTTGTTAAGAGCCATTATATTTAATTATATGAGCCATCTGCATTAGGAATACAGTTAAACTTTGGGAAAGAACACGACGTAACAGTTTGATATTTTTGTATGTAGAATATATAAATGTGAGATTCCTCGTATAGTTGGTGTAAAAAATGTTGTAAAAAGAGAAAAAAAGTTTTTATCTGCAGTCATCGTACAGGCAAAACGATGAGCGGTTATAGCAAACATGTATATTTTTTCATCTCGCCCTGAGAAATGATGTTGAGGTTCTTCTCACGCGTCGGTAACGGCTAACGAGTCGGTATCGTCAGAGGTATCGCACAGGCTCGAACCCGCGCCCGCGTCGTATGCACCCACCCTACACTACGTTCGACTAACACTCTTATCTGTCAAATTGTGATTACTCAAACATATGAACTGACTGCCACTAAATTATGTTTGTACGTTTTTTATATGTTTCTGTCTAATGGTGATAATGGATGTATCTGACACCGGAAGTAGTTTGTTTTGTTTAAACCAGATAAAGTAGAGTCTGAGAAAAGTTCACTTTCCAAAGAAATACATAAAGATTACAGAACGCCAACCGTCAGAAAAACTTTGAAAAATTTATCAATATTCAGTAGCCAATGGCCGACAATCTGAACTTAAAATCATCATGAGCAATTTAAGCAAGACTTGTTATTTTCAAAGAGCTACTTCTATTTATCTTTACCAGCGGTTTGAGACTGTCAAGATCTCTGCATAAGCAAAGTTTATCAAAGCTCAATGGTCAACGATCTAAACTTAAAGAACTCTTGTCAAAAGCAATTGAAAAAACTAAAACGGATGTTATAAACATTTTCTACAACACACAACGCTCATCTCAGTCCACTATCCACCATTGAAACTAATGCACAGATAACATAACGTAATCAAACTCAATACTCAATCGTATAAAGCCTTTATAAAACCTCCATACGCAATCAAGCCACACAAGTAATACTTAATCAACAAGGAGATAAAGTAAGAAATAACTGGCAGAGATTATCACTCAAAGGCAATTAATTCAAGCTCTTCAATAAATAGACCCGATTAAGACTCACAGTTATTAAGAGTATCATCACTATCGTTTTGTAGATTGTGTATCTATTAGTTGAGTGTGGTTCGAGTTACGCGATGTGAGTTGTGTTCGAGTTTTATGTAATATAAGGGTGAATTTCCCAAATGACTTTTTTTTTTGTCTTTAGTGAAATTCGTATTTGAAAAAAGAAATATTGTTCTGGATTCTTTTTTTTTGTATTCAATAGGCAGTTATTGGGTTGTGGCAAAAATATAATTTGCCTAGGACTATATATAAGGGTAGAAAAAAATACATAAACCTCAATTTTTCTCATATCGGTGGCTGTCCCTCTACTTTTTTTACTGACAAAAATGCTTATACACTTGTAAAAATAAGTAAGTTAAGTATGTAACTAATTTTATTTAATAGACTATTAGTTTTATTATTAACATAGAGCATATTTTAATACATAACCGACGTTTATAATTACTGAGAGGCACAAACATACTTGTCTCGAAAAATGCTCTCATATCGGTGGCCAAAAGTAATTTAAACCTAACTTTACATCGGCGGGTCCGACAGCGTCCCCACCCCAATATTATTTCCCTCGTTGGTGTGCGCTAGCGCGCAGTGAAGACGGACGTGTGTCAAGTCGCTGCATTTTCCCGCCAATAACGTAAGTATGCCATTTCAGTTGCTCCCGGACAATTATTTTATGTTATCGGTGGTTCCATTTTTTCAGTGTAATGAGTAGTTTTATTATTATTGTTTGGTTCTAACAGCATCAGCAAGTGAATTAACTTCATTGGCTGTTACTCAATTTATCCTAAATATAATACATTTTCTTTAATCTTCTAAAACGTGTGTTTTTTCTCACGTCGGTGTTCTCATATCGGTGTAATCGGTGGCATTTTTTACCACCGATATGATAATTTACACCGAAATGATAAGAAAATTCAATCGGTGTCCTAGGTTATCATATCGGTGTTATGGACGTACAGTTTCTTTCACATCGGTGTATTGCTTTATCATATCGGTGGATTGTTTTATCATGTCGGTGGATTGCTTTATCATAACGGTGGATTGTTTTATCATCTCGGTGTCTTTTTATCATATCGGTAGATCCTGTGTAATTTCGTGCGGTGCGGTCGCGGCGCCAGCGCCGGAGCGATGTTGATGTGGCTGCGGTTATTATAAAAACTTACTATATAATACTAATAATGATTTATTAGTATTGGGTGCTGTGATTAGCTATGAATACATAGTCTCTTTTGACTTAAAACTATAATTATGATGCTATTTTACAAATGCGGAGTACGAAGATGGCAATTCAAGTTATGTTGTGATTAATGTTTAACTTAAAGGCTGATTTACATAAAAAACAAAATAATTTTGCTAGCAGATTTAATGTATGCTTAACTTTACTAAATATTTGACTAGATGTAGAGAGATTTGCTTATTAGCAGTAGCGTTAAGATTGTTTACTAGATGTTGATTGTTGATGTTAGATATAAACGATCTGTAATCTGTGATTTGTACTGAAAACAAAGTTTTTTTTTAAGGTAAATAATAATTAAAGCTGTGATTATTGTAGTGTGGTTATGTTTAATGTTAAACTGAAAAGACTGATTAATTAGGTATTTAGACTTACAGTTATTTTTATTGTTATTATTGTAAAACAATTAGCTGGATCGTCCACAGTAATAAATGTGTATTTTGCAATTTTATCCCTTAAGAGATTTTTTATTTATCTTTGTGCTTCATTTTAATAAAGACATTGGTAATACAAATGTATATTCTTTATTAAAACTCTAAGAACCTATAGTAAAATAATTAAAAAGAAAAAGTAGAAAGTAAATATAATAAAATAGGTATAATTTATTTTTAAATCAATTCTCGTTGGATGTATTCTTCTTTCATGAGACCAGACAGTTCAGGTCTTCAGTTCGTTCACCCTTGTAAAAATATATAGGCACCTATACTAACTATATTTCAAAGATAGATAGATTATCATATCGCTGGATATGTTATCATTTCGGTGGATAAGTTTATCATTTCGGTGGATAAATTTATCATATCGGTGGATAACCTTTTCATATCGGTGTACATAAAAAAAAAATCGGTGCCGGTTTATCATATCGGTGGAAACCAGAATTCAAACTGATTTTTCTTCTAAGTTTTACATGATATGTTGATAATGTTAAATTTGGGAATATATACTATCCTAAAGATTACATAAAACCTAAAAAATAAGCAAAATATGTACATAAACAAAAAAAGCACCGATATGATAAAAAAAATGGCATTTGTTGAAATTCACCCATAAGTTGAAGTTGTAATATATGGAAGGTTTATTGTGTTTTTAATTATTAAAAATATTGTAACCTTTAAACAGTTCGTAGGCGCCGATGGAAACATTGTAGCATTCTATTTTATGAAAACTTAAATTATATTAATTGAGCTAAACCGCTTACACATTTACAATTAACATAATATTGTCGCATAGCCCATATTTGTCAACGATTTTACATCGTTCGTTGATGTCTTTCTAACAGATGCCTATCATATTTTGAGGTCAGAGAGACATCATACGAAAATCTTGACGCTAATTTCTATTCTTTTTTTATTAATTTGGTTAAATAGCACTTTACAAACAAAATGAAATTGCTATTACCTTACCAACACGGAACGCAACAATCCCAACAATTGCTCAAATTATAACAAATTAAGTCATAACTTTAAATCCGCTCAGTCGTAAGTCGAAGTAGTGTTTTATCTTGTACCGTGGGCGCACTCTTATTTATGGAATGATCTGTGGCCGCGATATCCGGAGATTTCGTAATGAAGCCGATTTGAGTGTGTAAATCACTGAACATCATTAACTTGTTTATGCCAATTGAACGTGACTTGCACGGTGTATGCCATGATATTATATTATAGGTATTTCCAACTAAATCAAGCTGCCTCGGTGGTCCAAGCGATAGGGTTTGCCGTTCGATATAACTTTTGGGTTAGGTGATGGTATTATAAAGCTTTTTGGTCTGGAAGTTTTCAATCACGTTTGGGGCCGGGGATGTCATAGAAAAATAATAGATAAAGAATGGTGGACTATTATAATTTATGGCTAAGCTAAATCCACTTAAAGTGAATTGGTTTCTACCATAGCATTTGAGTTTGTTCAAATTTTGTAGTGTTTAAGACTATTTGGAATGATTTAGCCCCTTTAGAAAATCGTTAAGCCTTAACATAGACATCCCTATTGACTAAACTTGAACTTAAACAAGCTATAAGTTGTTTAGAAGTTAATTAACACCCAACACGAGTCTATTAATCATAATTTGATTTAGGCATTCAATAGCGTCTCTTGTGATTCGTAATACACTTCATAAAACCTGTTGAACTACTCAATATATCAATGGATCGAGTTCAATCAACCTCGTGATTCACAAACAAACAACATTATAATTAATTTTCGCCATCACAATCTTTCAATCTTAAACGTTTTATAAGTTCCGAGAATTTCAACTACAAGAGTTATTAATATCGGAATTCGTCATAGTCTTTTTGCGGTACTATTGCCTATACGATGGGCGTACAAACGTTTGGGCGGTCGTGAAAACCTTTGGCAGATAAATCGATAGCTAATTCGAAATGGTTCATTGTTGTCTGCGTGTACAAAGGCACACAACTTTCACAGATATTGCTCTTGCACAATACTCCGGACACTTAAGCGCAAACTAAAACGGCGAGGGCTGAGCCAGAGTACCGAGTACCGACTAACTCTACGACACTCTACGTGTTCGCAAATAGGCCTTTTAATTTTAAAGATGTGTGAACAATGTGCCTCTGTTTGTCTATAAGTCGAAACGTTTCATCGTTGTTGGTAAACAAACGCCTTTTTATTTCGCCGCCAAGTTACTGACTCAGTACACAAAACATTGCTTCGTTGAACTATAATCGTCTTTCTATTGTTTTATTAAAGAAGCCAGTATAATTTTACAAACAGCGGTTGTATTAAATAATTACATAATACGTGTCTATAAGTTGTACGGCTATTGCTTCGTCGTCGTATGTTCGCAGCCACGACGTCGCCGCCGATGTTGATTTATTGATTTAATTTAAAAATAACTTTGCAGCCTTAGCTACACTTGCTATGGTTCACATACGACACCTGCTATTGACTTGCGCGTACCTAAATCTATTTTATTTAAAGCTGTTACAATACTTTTATGCACCGTAGAATTGAAACCAAATTCACTTCATGATAAGCTTACAAGATCATTTCATTAACAACAGTATGCCGAGTAAATAATTTGACCATTTATTAGGAGAATTAGGTTCTCGTAGTTTTTTTTTCTCCTATAACGTCCAAGAATACCTGAAGTATTGAACTCACTGACACAAGTGAAGTGAGTCACCTTTCGTAGGGCCGTAGAGCTCGTACACACTCTCAAGACAATACTGCACGCGGCGTGTAGACATGCAACTTATAAATAATTTGTACTTTTTGTAAGACTACAAGTATCTACAAGGAATAAACAAGTTTATGGGAATGAACTGGAGATACAAGGTTGTGAGCTAGCGCAAACATAAGGGCGTGGACAGAGTGCGCGAGAGCGGGCACGCGTGGGCAACAGACATGGCCGCCCCTAACAACTTAATAAGCGGTTGTGGCTGATTTACGCGCGCCCGCGGCGCCGGCGTACTCGGCCGCACCACGACGCTTATTTATACTAATTTATGACAGATAAACATCGATTTTACTTACTAAGACAAAGGATAAAAACGCACATCCTCTCTTTAAAATACACACAAAAGAAACTACACAGCTCCTCCGAGCAACACTTAATATATACAATATCGTGTTCTCATAGTAATTGTTATGCGTGTCATTAAAAGCTCCGCCAAGTCCGAGTGGCTCATTAGCACAAAACGTACCATTAAAAAGTGCCCACAATTGGCTCTACAAATTCAGATTGTAAATCTAAACGCGCGCTAATTACGCCGCACCCAATAAATCTCTCGCATTATATAGGCCGTAAATATACCACAAATATACCATAAATACACGATTCCGTGGTCGTTGGCCATAGACCCCACTCGAAGCGGGTCTCGGGCCGAGTTATGGCCCTTCGAATGGCCGCGCCGGCCGTAACAATCGGTGTGAATCGGAAATAACCGGAAAATTTCCACAACTTGTCTAATGGCTTATTGTTGTACGATTGTTGTGTTATTGTTGTTACGGCTAACAAATTGCCGTGTTGTCAATGTGTTTTAAACGTTATTTAGTGGGCACTTATGCGGAGAAATGTCCAACACTTATGAAATGTTCAAAAGACGTGGAGAAATTCAAATGGGCGCTCGCCGCGTGCCGACGTAATACTTCATTTAGCGGACAATGAATAAATAAATAATGGAAATCGGTCAAGTGCGAGTCAACCTGTACACCGTACGTTGAAGTTTGCTCATCAATATTGACGCTACAAGTTGAACTTGATAACGGAAACTTATACTTTACAAGTTGAGGACACGTGATGACAGGTGGTTTACATTCTATGTCACAACACTGATGCTGCGTGTAATAGATATTTTGTCAAGTGGTATTTGTCACGAAAGAAGAAATAGAAAACTCAGACAAGGAAGTTAAAAAATGTGGTAAATTAATCATGATCTTAGATCAATTATCAATAATTTATTGACCTTACACATAAGATCGAAAACACACAAATTCGAAAAGACATTTAATATTGAAACTGAACAGTCACTTAAGTTCTTTCAGTCCTAAACCACGACTAACAACAAACGACTTCTTTTATTGGCATCACAAAGTTGTTTGACTCTTAAGGTTAATCTCTGTCATCAGCTCATCGTACAACGTGCTTCCTTATAACTCGATAGTAAAAGTGGAATAAAGTTCGAACCCGACACCATTGGTGCATGAAACTACCGACGTTAGATAGTTAGGCTTTACAACTGTCGGTACTTAACCTTTTTCTGAGAAAAGTGACAGTTCTTAGTGAAGATCTTTTTTAGGGTTCCGTACCCTAAGTATTTTTTAGGGTTCCGTATCCTATTACTAAGTCTCTGTTGTCTGTCTGTCTCCAGGCTGTATATCATATACCTTGAAAGCGTGAAATATTCACAAATGATGTATTTCTGTAGTCGCTGTACCAACAAATACTAAAAATATAAAAAAAAGTATTAAGGGGGTTCCATTCAATTAACGTGTTTTTTTCGTATTTTTTGGTACGAAACCCTTCGTGCGCGAGTCCAACTCGCACTTGACCGGTTTTTTGCAAATACTTAAACAGTTTAAATGTACTCAGAGCTAAAAGCTTAAAATTTAAACCATAAATGTATTTTGGTTAACATATTGTTTCGACATGTGAAATTACGCGATCTTTCAGCTTTGAAGTGTTGTAATTGCTGAAACTAGGGCCAGTATATATCCTATCTGACCAAAATATTAACTGGCTAAATTAGGTTATAAACGTGATTACGATGTAACACGGTCGAAACGTCTAGAAAACAAATATGTTGTCGTAACCATTCAATTTACTTAGTCGTGCTTAAAACAAGTTGCATATAATTCGCAAGAGTTTAAAATCGTTAATTAATCGATTGCAAAGCTTGTAGAGGAAAAAAGTATCTCTAAATTATATTTGCCATTGCAAGCAAATAAGTACTAAGTACCAACTCTAATTAGACAGAATGTATTATCCCACAGGTCAAATATATTACAAAACACAAACAATGATGAACAATGAGCTATTACTGTATATGAGGCGAAACTAACAAGTTTGAAAGAAAAGCAATCAAGTTGCGGCCCGATCAACGAGTGCATAAATTAGTGCAGTCTGTTAGCGAACGATGCGAACGTTACGTGCAAACATCATGAATATTTTAATAATTAATTAATTTTGTTGTTTAGTGTAGTTTAGTGGGCGTGGGTTTGGTTCTACTCATTGTATTAGGCTTTTGAATTTGTGAAAACAGTAAAAGCTCATTAAATACTTTAGGATAGGGAGTGTTTCTACTTCAGAACATATCTTTACAGGACCTAGTGCTATTGGAAGTAAAGCCCTGAAACCGCAGTAGCTGAAAAAAATAGTTCATTTGTGAAACAAAATGATTCTGCAAACGACCTTATTTTTCGCATAGATACTCGTTTTATACAACAAAAAAAATACTTTACAGTGGCATGCTTGTTTGAGCATAAAGCATGTGGCGATCGGAAGCGACAACGAGCTTTCCAAAAAGCAATAAAATCTACACGCATTACCGCCTACAGTCTATTCAAACGATTTATTCCATGGATCCACGCTTTAAGTGTTAATTAGTTCAATAGCAAAACCATAGTTCCACGTATCGTAATAAATCGTAGTTTATTAACAGTTTTCTTATTACCAATGGGAAGAAAACAAACAAGCGGCGGAAGTGGCCGACCATTTCGATTACACAGCTAGTAGCACGATTCTGTACAGTCGGTTCTTTAAGGATCGAGAGTTTGACATTTAAAATGTACTGCTAAAATAGTAGCTACGACGTCCACTAGAGGCGTTGAACCGATTGTCTTACAAAATTTTCGATAGCTAGCCGGTTGTTGGTAGTCGATAGTGGCAAACAATAGAGGTACAGTAGCGCGGTTCTGTACAACTATCGAGTATCGACAACCGGGTAGCTATTGAGAAACTTTGTATGAAAATCTGATCAGCGCCTCTAGCGGACGTCATAGAAACTATTTTAGCAGTACATTATAAATATTAAACTCTCGAAACTCGATGGTTCCGATTGTACAGAATCGTGCTACAGTGTAAACGTTTTAAATGTAATCGGTTATGTGCGGTGACGTCACGGTGACGTCACGGTCGCGTGACGCCCCGACGCCTCGGGATCACCGGCGGAGATCAAGGATAAGGATGTCTGGGTATCAAGTTCACGTGGCTGCCGGTAAATAAGAGTATATGTTGCATTTTTTTTTCAAAAAATATTGTTTTAAAATAATATATTTTGTATTAAAATTTCAAAGCATTAATTATATTAATTGATGACAAGACAAAAAGTTATATGTTTACTCCAAATCTCTAATAGATTACTTAGTATGTTTTCCTATAAGTTTATCATCACTTATGCGTAACATATTCAAGTTTTCAGTGTTCAGCGAAACCAATAACTTTAGAGTGAAAATAAAATAAAATCAAATAGACTTATCAGGCTAAAGACCAGGGTACACTAACTTTCACTTGGGCTTGAAATTATTTTGGGTTGAAGCATAATATAAGTAGAATAGACACCTTCCCTTACACATTTATTTTAAGCTTGCGCCTCTACACGACAAAATGCATTCGCATCCGATGCCAAATGAACCGTCGTCCTGATCCTCACACACTGCCGGGACAATTAAATGTAGAAAATAGAAAGTTGGCAGTTATTTTTATGAATATTAAAGGAAGAACGTGTCGAACGGTTGGAGAACTCTTTATCCACAATGGGCTTGAGGTAACGAGGCGATTCCGCAACGGCCGGCCATTAGCGGTCACTCGCAGCGACTTGCGACCACTCCTGGTAATGACTGCCACCAACATTCAACACTAATATATTTAAATTTTTATCTTCGTCTCAAGATTCTAATAAGATTTGCTCAAGATCTCATTTGCTCGAAGAATCATTTTAATATTAATTTGTTTAATTATATTATTGCCGAGGTTTTTTTAAGATATTGTACACCTAATCTATCTACTAGTACCCTAACCACAGTGGACTAAATGCGTTAGATACAGTAAGATACTCTGTACCCGACTTAGCTCTGAAAATAAGGAAAAGTAACAGCGAATAAAATACTATAAATAATATTCTCATTAACTGCGTTTTATAAGTAAAAATTATAATTTTACTAATATAAATCAAAGGTATTTACTACAAAGAAATATAATACATATATGTATTTACGATACGTCTCAAGAAAATCTTTTTGACGATATCTCACAACTACTTTTCAGGAAAGCACCCATCTGGCGCAATGTACTTGTATATGTATGTGAAACATTCAGTTTGTGCGATCGGCTCGAAACCGCCAACAGGCTTATTCCGCTCTCTTATACACCACACCGGTATAACCAAACAGAAATATCAATTTGTATCGAAAAATATTCGTATTATAACAGAATTGAACGTTTTCCAATATTTATTTATTTGTTAATGCTTCCTTTTAAAATCATTGAACTGCATAATGTTTTACTTGGAACTTAAGCTTTGCACACACTTCGAGGAATCGCTTTGAACTTCAATTAAAATCCTCATACTATTTTTAAAATAAGATGTTACGATGTTTATGGCTTCACACAAATAAACAAAATACTAACTTATCCTTCAATAACACACACACATTATTATTGTAAAAACACATATTTTTAAAATCCCATCACTATTAATGTCGATAATAAACCTAATCTCAATAAAACTGAATAAAATTTAATTTTCCACAAAACAACACCAACAAAAATTAATTTCGAAATGCTCCATTTTAAAATGAGAACGACGCTCTTAATTTGAATTTTGAAAATAGAAACAAAAAACAAAATGGCCACGGCCACGTAAACCCAATTAACACGTAATAGGGCTCATAATATATGATTCATCCCAACAAAGATATCTAATAAAGGTCGGCAACACGTATTAATAAAATACAAAGCTATTCATTACTTGGGGCCAGCTCGACGGCGCGCGGTAACGTGTAATTAGGCCTATCGACTCGGTCATTTTCGATAATTCATAATGTATGTTAATTATGGAGGTTCCTTCGCCTCGGGACAGCCTTCCCCCCGCTCGCCGGCCCTTCAATGCGAACCGTGTTTATATTGTGCACTTACAAATAAATAATGATAGGCAACAGTGGGAATTCAAAATAAGCAAACTAAAATAATAGCTATTGTTATAAGCGAGCCAAATCATAGCTCGGCCCTCACGAGATGTTTTATCTGCATCCTGTTTGATTAATTGATAACTTTAAGTTTACGTAACAAACACTCAGTTTACATTTTGAAGATTTTAATTTGAAACATATATGGTGAAAAACATAATCACCTTTCTCACGTTCTCCGGTGTTAAACTTGCTTCAAGTGTACTAAAATTAGCAAAGCGTTTTCGATATACCTTTTGCCGTGTTTTGTCTTCAGCAACAAATTCAAAACCACTTACGTAATAAAATACTAATAAATTAATTATCTACACACATTCCTACACAAAACCCCGTATAGTATTTAAGTCTGTAAACAAAAGGATCAACGCGTGCAGACTCGAATCTGTGAATAAAAACCGATTTCATAATTTCTATGAAGCCTTTTGGAGAGGCGTGTAAAATACATAAGTACAGTACGGCGTGAGTAAATGCCTGTTCAAACGAAAAATCGCGCACATAATATCCAGCACACGCAATTACTCGCTTCATATTTTGATTCGAGCGAGAAAATCTCGCGCGCATCCAAACTATACACAACACTTTTGTGTGTTTTTCACGGCATCAACGAGCGCGATACTGAAAAGCCTCAGGCTCCTAATTAGGCTGAAGTCGGACGTGCCAATTAATTCAAGTTTCGCTCGGAAACTTTGCCGCGTCAATTAATTTCATAGTTAATTAGCAAGCGCGGGGCCCGGACAAAACCGAGTCTACGAAAGAAAGGCTAACGATGGCTGCCCGCGGCCGCCTACAATGCACCAATTACATCAGCTTTGTTGCGTCCAACTCCATTCGTATCACAGATTCATTCAATCCGATGCGCGTTGTTCGCCACTGCAATAGTGATACGTATGTGCTTCTGTGAAATAACTCTGCGCGTACTAATTCCCTTTTTTATTTTTTGTAGAAACATTTTCATACTTTTAAAAATATTGGAATTTTTGGATAAAAAAAGGATTAATTGCGACTTTATATAAAAAACAATATTAAAATCTTGTTAAGAAAACAAAAAATCACCAATAAGTATTTAATGCGTCAGAGCGACTCCTTACGCGAAAAGAAGTAAAATGTATGAAAAAGTTTTCAAAGAAAATTAAATGCACTGGCCATTCAATGACGAAAAGTTACTAAGATGCCATTTAAAAGAAAGTTAGTTTTTTATTTTTAACTATTTAATAGCCAGTCAGATATTTTTTCGTCGTAAAGTGGACAGTGCAAAGCTGTATTTTTTTAACTGTAAACTTTTTTGTCTCAATTGCACCAGTCAAAAAGGTTTTTGATTTTATTGAAATTAAATTATTATTCATTTTTTGTATAAGTAAGTCTTACTAAGTTTGTCAGTCGTATTGTTATAATAAAGATAATATGTAGCTCGTTCTATATAAGTAGAATCGATAGTATCTTATTATTTGGTTAAGCTGATCATCTATTACACGACGACACTTCTAGCGAACAAAGTCCTCTCGATATTCTACGAAGCAATAAATAAGAGTGAGTATTTTATTTTATTTGTAGGTATTGTCTTACATCAAGCAATAATGGGCCACGAACGAGCCGATGTACCGCGAAGAATTCAACAACATCACGCCGAGACGCCGGCATTCGGGCAATAACTCCGTGCAAATAAAATTTTAACCTCTGCTTAATATCTGGCGGAACATTTCGACGAAGTGAACCAGCCAAATTATGTACGTCAGGCTGGCCCGGCCCCATGGAATTTAATAATGAGATTGTTATCAATCCAATGTACCCGGGTATACTAATATATGTAACACCTTCATTTTCAATGTAACTCTTTTTAAAAGAAATTACGTGCACTTCTTAGTGGCCGGGCCAGCCTGACGTTTTCAGCCCGGCCACCTTGTTTCCCACTAATCTACAAAAAATACTGGCAATATTGTGCTACAGATGAAATGTACCCTATAATTTATGCATATGTAACACAAAATCGAATCCTAAAATGCAATAGCATACGAAATATTAGCGGTTGCAGGTGGCCGGGCTGAAATTATTTCGTTAATATAAAACAGTAAAACTGCAACACCTACCAAAAACTAATACCAGTACATAATGAGATATAGAGATATAGAATACATGTAACGCTTTCATTTTAAATTATAATACATATTTAGAAAGAATAATCACTTGAAATTATATTTCAGCCCGGCCACCTAAAAGCGGTAATATTCCCTAAAATCTTATGCCAATTTGTACAGTAAAACCTGATACAGCTATGAAATGAAAGTTACATTCGTTTCGTTTTAGTCGTATACCTTTAAGCCTTCTGTTTGACTAGATTATCAAAATCTGAGAAACTTGCCGAAGAGTGACTATCATTTATTAACTAATTTCAGGACATTTGGTTTGTTGAGTGAAACAAAATTGGTAATTGTCATATTTTTTTAATAATCATTTTTGAAATTAGTTAGACAACATTTGTACTTATATTAATTAGGTACTATAACAATTGTTAATTATAAATAATGTAAAAAAAGGTTACACATTGATAATAACACAGTTATCAAAAAATTATAGTAATATCAATATTACCTTAACATCGAACATTCATTCATTCAGAATATTAGAAGATAATTTTTGGTTATTATTACATTTTTACATTCCTTGACGTACATTTTAGCTTGATTAAATAACATAATCAAGTGATTAGTACGTTTTTAACGATTCTAATAAGCAATATATTTAAATTTGAATTAGTCAAGCAATGATTATTATATTAGCATACGTTTAATTATACAAGTTAACATTGTGATTTTTAGCTGTGATTTTAATATTATGTTAAATTATATATACTACATAGCTATATTTCCATTAGCTGCCACTGAAAGAACTATGGTTCTCTCTTTATTTAAGAATTGTTGTAATAATTATATTAGCATAATTTTAATTGAAAGTTTTCAAAACTTTAAATTCAAAGTTGATGTAAAAATCATTATGAAAATCTGTGATTTTTCACCAAGGTATAATAAGTATTTAACCAAAAATTATCTTCTAATATTCTGAATGAATGAATGTTCGATGTTAAGGTAATATTGATATTACTATAATTTTTTGATAACTGTGTTATTATCAATGTGTAACCTTTTTTTACATTATTTATAATTAACAATTGTTATAGTACCTAATTAATATAAGTACAAATGTTGTCTAACTAATTTCAAAAATGATTATTAAAAAAATATGACAATTACCAATTTTGTTTCACTCAACAAACCAAATGTCCTGAAATTAGTTAATAAATGATAGTCACTCTTCGGCAAGTTTCTCAGATTTTGATAATCTAGTCAAACAGAAGGCTTAAAGGTATACGACTAAAACGAAACGAATGTAACTTTCATTTCATAGCTGTATCAGGTTTTACTGTACAAATTGGCATAAGATTTTAGGGAATATTACCGCTTTTAGGTGGCCGGGCTGAAATATAATTTCAAGTGATTATTCTTTCTAAATATGTATTATAATTTAAAATGAAAGCGTTACATGTATTCTATATCTCTATATCTCATTATGTACTGGTATTAGTTTTTGGTAGGTGTTGCAGTTTTACTGTTTTATATTAACGAAATAATTTCAGCCCGGCCACCTGCAACCGCTAATATTTCGTATGCTATTGCATTTTAGGATTCGATTTTGTGTTACATATGCATAAATTATAGGGTACATTTCATCTGTAGCACAATATTGCCAGTATTTTTTGTAGATTAGTGGGAAACAAGGTGGCCGGGCTGAAAACGTCAGGCTGGCCCGGCCACTAAGAAGTGCACGTAATTTCTTTTAAAAAGAGTTACATTGAAAATGAAGGTGTTACATATATTAGTATACCCGGGTACATTGGATTGATAACAATCTCATTATTAAATTCCATGGGGCCGGGCCAGCCTGACGTACATGCCAAATTGACAGACAGTAAAATATTTTATTCGCGCAATAATTTCATTTGTAAGAAAAACAAGGCGGGCGTGCTCGGGCTCAGTGCTCGCCGCTCCACAAACATCTTCCACGTGAATTAACCTATTAAACACCAAATTCGGGAAATAAACTTCGGTTACCGACGTTATTGTACTCGTAAAATCGCGTTATATTTTTGAATGCCGTTAAAATTTTGGAATTCACCTGTTATGTTTACATTTGTAGATGTTTTATTGGTAGAAAATATTTTATTAGTGTTCATTTATTGACAGTTTGTAGCAGGAAGGAAACATAAAAGTGGTGTGTTTGGCATCGACGCGTGTCGGAGGGTACTAAAGCCGGCGGTGTATAAATGAGTGGAGCGAGTTCTTAGGACTCAAAAGTCCCGTGAACGGCTTAAGACCGCGTCACACATCCTTAGGCCGTATTTGAATCGGAGCGGAGTTAGAGTCGGTGCTCGGTGCTCGTTGCTCGGCTGTGAGCCGGCGCGCTTTGTTTTCCCGCGCGATGTCATTAGTGGAAAGCCCTCGATATTTTCGCAAGCATCGATTATTTTTAATGGGCCGCCGCCGGCACAGGCACGCCGCACGTACTAGAGCGCCCACCAAGTAATTCGATAGTACATCCGCCACCCATACAATGTGAAAACACTGAACTCGCATTACAATTAAATTTGTTTTTTTTTTTATAGAGAAACAATAATCAACTCTTACTTTTTCAGGGGACATACACACGTTCATCTTATTTACCTATCTCAGAAAAAAATTGACAGGTTTGAATATTCTCAATTCTGAACTTCTGTAAATTATGACTCTTATATTGTTGTAGAGTTCTCCAAGAACACTGACAAAAGGTACTATTTTAAAGACCGTAAATCTAACTTAAAATAGTCTTATACTATATCTAAAAAATGATTTTCGTGGCGGGCCGTAAAGCTGGTAGAGCGGGTAGAACCGAGGACGCAATCATTAAAAATCTCCAAAAATACTGATAAAAGTTACTATTTTGCTACTACGAAACCTTACCAAAAATAGTCTTATGCTCTATCTGTTCAAATCACAACTGATATTTTGAAAAAAAAATCAATCATAATTATAACCACAAACCGACTTACAAATAAAAAAGAAAACGAAAAAAGTCGGTCCAAGCGAAGTGATTTTCCGAATGTTTTTCGTGGCGGGCCGTAAAGCCGGTGGAGCGGGTACAGCCGTGGACTCAATCATTAAGAAATCATTAATGTCGCTTAACGACGGGCTCTCGTGTCACCCCCGGTGTTTGCACACGCCTTAACAAATTAATACGCTCTCTGATCAACATCTACTTTCTGTGTTATTCGGAAGGTTTCGGTGCACGATCTACACTAGAGTAATGTGATTTTGTTTTTAGATTATTTGGTTGTAATTAAGGAGAAATATTTTTGTTGTTGGAATAATTTTTACTACTAACGACTATGTTATTGATATAATGTTTAATACAAAAGATATCCTGATCAAATATACCTATGATTTTTATGGAAATCCAATTTGTATGATAAAGATCTTGTTAAATTATTTACATTAGTAAATAATTGGTAACATAAAAAAACTTGTATGGTTATTAAATGTATTAATAAAACAGGCTGGATTTGTTCACATAAGTTGTTAAAACTGAGATGTGTTAGTTTAGTCTCCCTTTGGAAGTATTTTTAAATATTTGCCGTGATTCCAAGTCCACCGTTTTTTTTACTTTGTTGAACTTCGTTAAAATTAAACTAAATCTAAAAGTAACACAAATGTGCAACAAAATAAAAATAGTTACTAATTCGAAATAATATTCCAAATCCACACAAACTAGACATTCAAAATTAATTTCGATAACGTCTAACCGCTAGATACCGAACACTAGGAGAGCTGGTTTAATAGTGTTCCATAAAGCCGGCATTATGCCTGCACAATGCACTACAATCACTATAGCTCTATGCGATAGAGTACACTACCTACTCTACCTAGCTGTACGGCGTAGGTATAAGGGTATATGTACATTATCAGGGTGAAACGCATCGTGTCGCCCGCGGCTCAATCATTAAGGGATCATTAAAAGTCCGTCGTCAACCTGTTGGGCGCTCAACCGATGCCCTTTCTCTACTTTTTCTCCGTTCTCACAATTTCAAAGGGTTTAGATATTTAATTCTACGTTATAATTAAACTTTATTTATTTCTAAAGTTGCAGCTTTTAATGTATGTTGTTATTTCTTTCCGTTAGCTTTAAATGAGACTCTCAACGGCTTGACTTAGTTCATTAGTTTGTAGGCATCATTATTCTAAAAATATCTCTATTTAATTATTTTTTTATTACGGATCGTTATTGCACAATCTTGTTACTTCAAATGTCTTAACACGAACACACAAAAGTTAATCATTTTTAAAATAAAGGTTCATTTAAAAAAAATACTTGAGATCATATTTATTACTTAAAAACCTGCGATAGTAGCGTGATATCCATACTATAATATTATAAATGCGAAAGTAACTCTGTCTGTCTGTCTGTCTGTCTGCTACTCAATCACGCCTAAACTACTGAACCAATTTGCATGAAATTTGGTATGGAGATAGTTTGATACCCGAGAAAGGACATAGGCTACTTTTTACCCCGGGAAAATGACGCATTTCCCGGGAAAAATCAGGTTTCGCCACCGAAGTCGCGAATAATCAATATTATAATAAATAAGAATTAACAAAATTCCGTTGTCATGGCAACAGTTTTAATGGCGGATATGTTTTAGCGCGAGTTATATGAGATATAAATAATTTTGAGAATATTTTTCGTGAAAAAAAGCATATTTTGTAGTTAAGGAATAATTAAGCTACTACTAATTATTCACGCGAGCGGAGCCGCACGGGTCAGCTAGTTAGGTCATATTTGAAACATTAAGTTCGTTTAAAATACAACATTTTAAAACTTTAACAACAATGTTTTAAACAAATTAAGTATTTACATGATTACAATGCCTGCTTACTATAACGTCCGTCATAAATGTCCTGCAAATGAGGCACGCGGTGATAAAATACAAAATCAAGTGCATAAAATATCATAAAGTTTTATGAAACCGATTTATCACTTGAACGGATAGTTAGGACGGTGTTGGAATGAAAAGAGTGATAACAAAGTCGGTGCGGTGCGGCGCGGTGCGGCAAGCGGCAAGCAAATGAGGCGCGACGCTCACTGCTAACTAAACCAATCGGCCGTGCTAGCGGTGCACACCGACGGCCGAAACGCCCGCACGCATTTTGTTGTTCAATGATAGATTTTTAGCTGTTTTTCGTGAAAATTGTTTTGAATTTTGATGATTTTGAATTGAATTTTGGTTTAGTTTTGTTGATTGAAGTTTGATACTTGATTTGGGAGATTTGAATTCGTAAAAAGTGAAAAAATACGGATTGATTTATTTGAAAGTTCAGAACGTTCGCAGGTCTAAAATATCGTAATAATTCCAATGATAATCTATATTAATAGTTGAATCAATGAAAATACAGTTTTCATTTTTAAGACAATTTTATCATGGCATTATAAGTAAAAAGTTTGTTTAAATAATGTAAGTATAAGGGGAAAACTCACAAAAACTATTCAACAACCAAATGTTTTAAATGCTATAAAACGTAACATTTTTTGTTTTATTAACAAATAATCACTGTGTTTTACTTTTAATCGAGAATCTAACAAAGTATCTATAAAATTATTTGAACAAGCGTTTCCCCGTGGAGCGTGTCGCCCGCCTGTTCGCGACGATCATTTAGCATCATTTACGGGCCCTGCTTTTTAAACCTCATCTGTTTTTAATGCGACCGCTGAATCCTTTCGCGTTCGCTTGTTACTCGGAAACTATACTTCGTGATAGCAGGTATCTCTCTCTAGTTATAAATGAATTCTTTCTGCAGATTTGATACCGTTGTCTCTCGCAACGACCTCTAGAAAAATTGTTCCTTTATTATAAATAGTTTTCTTCCTATTGTATCTAATTGAAATTCTTAAGATCCAACAAAGTCTAGATAATGTGCCGTGGCACTGAAAATAGCTTTTAAATTTTAAGTAGAGACGATTTCAACATAAATGCTAAACTTGAATGCAGTCTTGGTCCATTTAATTAATTTATCGTCCATCTGTGTAATTAATTCAATATTACCGAGTGTTCGGGATTAAAATAAAATAAAAGAGAAAAACAAACATGGTCGATTAACACATAACGATAATCCCGCGAGTGAAATATCATTTATGAAGCCATCAACGCTAGCGATCCAGTTGAAGCTAACAACATGTAAACACATAAATATTTATCGCGCCGCGTCCGACCTCGATACAGACGGCCCGTGTCATAACCGAGCTTCATTTTAAGCTCTAATCTACTGAAGTTATTGGCTCATATAGTTGTCACTAGATGGTATCGCGAGCCGCTCCAAATTACCAAACAGATGCTCAATAAATTGAAAATGAGATCTAGATCAATCAACATTAATTTGTGTTATGTTAAAGTTTTTACGACAGGAAACTGATTCGAGTAGATAAGTTTCGACACTGTTGGTATGTTTCACTACGATAATTAGGAGAGTTGAGACATAAAAATATGTTTTATAATAGGCATTAAAAATGAATCATATTTTTATTGTGTCTATTAAAATTTTAAGTATAGAAACAGCGCTTTATTATTGAGATATCAGAATTTGAATCTCTCTTTATTGCAAATTAAAATAACCGATACGTTTATTACCCAATTGGCTAAGCCTGGCTAAACGCACGGGTTCGGTGCGGACGCACAATATGTGTGTGGCATCTCCCTAATCCGTGCGGCGCGGAGCGGTGGCGGATCGTTATCGCATCGCGGTCGCCTCATTATAGCGCGCGATATCGCTCCCACCGACTGTTATCTTAATTTATTTGTCATACATGCATTTTTATTGCACGGATTTTCGGAAATCCGGATGTTGGGCGGCATTCGTTGTTTAAGGACTGGATTTTATTGACACTTTCGATTGCTGAATCTATACATACATAGTTTCGTTTTATTCGTCTTTACTATCCTATTATTATAAGCCTTTGTTTTTCTTAATTTTAAACTTATTTGCTATCTTTCATAATTTTTCTTTTGGTTTTCGGTGTTACGAAAAACTTTCATATAGAACAAAATATTTTATTTTTAATATCTCTCATACAATTTTCTTTTACTTCATCTACATTCAAGCATATATTTGTAAAGGTATTCTATAAGTAAAGAGTATGAGTAGATAATGCAAGTGTTAGTAAGTATTTAATTAGTGCTCAGCAGTTGGTGAGCGTGGCGCGTCATTATCGTACGTGTGACTAAATAATGATACTTGTTAAGGAGTGCCTCCTTACTCTGTGCAGATTACACTTTCCCTTAGTTTAGTGGAGTTTTCTAATATTATACGGGAATTAAGATCTTGTGTTCTATGTAAGATTGTTTGACGTTGGGTTTTCATTACAGATATAATATATAAAACACGTTATGTAATTTTAAGCTTTTTTAACGTTTTTGATTGCAGAAATAGTATTTAGAAGTATTAAAACTCTTTTTGGAATTTTGGCAAGCTTGGAGGACTCAAAGCCTAACTCCTTCCTTAATTTCGCGAGGAGATCCTTGCCCAGCAGTGGACAAGTAATAGGTTAAAAAACATTTTATTTTAAAGTAGGATGTTTTGAATTTAATTGCCATAAACTAAAATTTATCGGTTAAAAAATGATACTATGTGCCCTAAGTAGTCATTATATTAGTTAATCGCAATTGTATTTTTACTTTTTTTTATACTAAAATAAACAAACTATTTATTGCTCATGTTAAAACTTTTTATACGAGTTTATTTTATTTTTTTATCACTTTCAATAATAAACTCATAAAAGTCTGCTGAGTATGATATAACAGTTTTTTTTCCTTTCAAGAATAAAAATACGAATTTTATGTATGTAGCTGTCAGCTTAATATCTGAACCACACATATTATTAAAAAACAATCTTAACGATTTAAACAATACATAGTCATTTTTGTTGTCTTTCATTTAATTTAATTTATATAGCAATATATTAAAAAAGAAACATCGAAATTAAAATATAATTTTAAATATTTGACTTGTATATTGTTTCCATATTTTTTATTAGATTTATTAATACTTATCATAGTAAACTTTTTTTTATTACCTAATTTATTTTGAATTAGATAATAATAAAAAGTCGATGTATAAATTCATATTCTATTAGTATATGGTAGTTTTTTCAGGGGTGGCAAAGCGCGTAATGACTTTCCTGAAAATGCATTTGTTTTCATCGCCTCTGTAACACGTTGCCGTAACTTTCAAACTAATTTTTTTACAAAACCTGTAAAACGCTGTTACGTTTTACTTTTTTAATTGAATTTGATAATACGATTATAGTAAAGGGATTAAATTACATTTTTTTTATTTAGGTTAATATGTGATAAAGAGTATTTTTTAGTTCTTTTTTGTCCAGAAATTACTATGGAATACGAATAACTGTAATTATTTTATCGAAAATAAGTTTTTAACATATTGACTAGCCTTCTTTTATATTCTTACGATCAATAGGTACGGAATAAATTTAAATTGTACCCAGACGTTTCTGTATCCAAATTAAAATAAAAAATAAATAAATTTTCTACAAATCTATTTTTTTATTTCAATATATTGTCTTTACGACGGCATGGGTAGATAAAAAAATCAATGCATATTTTTTTAAACAGGTTTTTTTAATGTGCCTGTTTTTTTATGAGAGGTTACGTTACGATTATAGGGGAAAAAATGAATAAAATACTCCCATATTCAAATAGTTCCTAAAGTGTCTCAAGGAATTAAATCTGTCACTCTCAACTCACACTTCACTCGCTCGGTGGTCCTCAGTTCGATTGTTTTATTTTCTAGAGGAGGACAATAATAACTTAAGACTATAATTTTGGGAAACGCTTATTGCCGTAGAATTTTGAATTATATAATAAACATGCACAAGAAGTATATATTTTCTCTAAACAAACATTAGTTTCTCTCTTTTTTTTCTTAAATAACAAATTCCGAATAGAATGGGTATAATAAATTTATCGGTAGTTACAAAACAATAAATAAGACTAAAAGATCCTCCCACGCACTACTGCAAAGAAAACAGCGAATAAAAATTCATTTTCTTAACAAAAAACGTAAAGAAACCGCAAGAACGACAAAGCACCCCAATCGAAATGGAAAAACGATCCACGCCAATTGCCATAAAAAGATCGTCGGCAATAAAACGGATTCGACATTGTCAGCGATGCCGCGATGATTTCAGGGGGGCGAGGGGGGGCGTGCGCGGGGGGAGAACAACACGGTTTGGGCGGGCGGACATTTTTATACTCTGACAGAAAAAACTCTACTCTCGAGAGTAGAGTTGTAGAGTCAGTGACGACTGATTTGTTCCCAATACGATTTGTTACCGGATTATTTTCGTGACGTGTGCTTTTTGATGAGTTTTCTCATTTACTTTTGATGTATTGTTTTGCCAGTTTTTGTAATGGGCGCACAGGTGTAGTTTATTTTTGTTCATTGCATCAAATAAAGCCTTATTTTTAAGTAAGAATAAATCCTTTAAAATCTATTTCAAGTTGCAGCTACAATAGAATTAAAATAATTTCACAAACTATGAAAATTAAAAAGAAAGTTTGAAAGATTTCATGTGGACAGAAATAATTATTTTCAGCAGTTTTTGAACAGTTTTGTAGAGCAGCGTGTGTCCAGGTACTTAGCTTATTAAATCCAAATTAATCCTTTTCAAAAATATGTAGGTAATTACCATGGTTTAAATTATATTATAAGCGCTTTCCCACTTTTTCCGTGATTCAAATGAAATATTGTAATTAAAATTGCACTTTAGTAAAGTTGTTAAAACTTATAAAAAGTTTTGTATTTCAAATAAAAATATAAAAAGTCTTGTACACCAGTATAGTCGTAGTCTTAATACTAATTACATTATTTTCCGTGTTTGAACTTACTTGGCGTGCGTGTGGGGCCGTGCGGCAACTGTCAAAAGCACGTGCGAAGCCGCAGCAGTGCTGACGGCCACCGGCACACACGGAGCACACCGCACCTTAGTCTCTAGATAGTGTCTCTACTCTTACAGGCCAAGGGGTTACGACCAAAGTGAGTTTACAAGTTAGTGGAGCATCTGACGACGTAAGCGATGTTGAAAAGTTGTTCCCCTGTGAGCGCAAAGATGAGCGTCAGCCGCGGCGTCAACAGACCGACTGTCGGTGAATGTCGGCGCGGCGCGCGCGGCGACGTCGCGCAATGGGCGGTCGCGAACACGCCCCGCCCGCCGGCCCGCCCACTCGCCGCCACGCCCACCTGAATTAATAAAGGCGGCAAACACCGCCGGACACGCGGACAATGCTGCATTGTCCTGCGTCCAAAATAGTTTCAATTAGAATCGAGGACAAGGCACAAAAGCTCCCGCCGGCGGATCATTCACGCCGAAATTGGCCGCTGCATGGGCGATTAGCGAAACCTCATACAAAACTGTCGATGATATCCCAAACCGTTGTCCTGGATTCCAACTAAACCGCTTGTTATAATCGAATGAGTGTGCTCTATTTGTCGTGTTAAACTCCGATGTGGAGACTAGTTAATAGTTTCTGAACTACAGATATTCAGCCCAATATTCATCAGATAATTAGAGTATGATAACTAAGATACTAGTATGTATTTCTATCACAATTTCACCTTGTACCTAGTTACTAAGTTAAATTTAGTCACAGATATTCCACGCCGGACTTGCTAATTTAAGCTTAATATATCTAATATTGATACAAACCTCCACTATTACCTTTAATGAAAGGTGCACATGAAGTAACCGACAGAATAGCAAATGAATAGGAAAGAAAAACGAAACATCTAACAAAATAAGTTCAAGACACCATGATGTGTTGCTCCCATTAAATATTTTCTGAATTGAAGAGTAGTTTATTTTAATATAGTTAAGATCAGGTATGATTTTAACTATACTTAAATAAACACTTTTTTTTTTTTTTTTTTAAATAAACACAATACACACATAAAGAAAGAAAATATATTGTTTCTCACATGCTCCTTTTCTATATTTTCCTAAGATAATGACAAAATAAATACAGAGCCGTAGAAACAGTTTTGGATATTGCTGATACTACCTACATTCTGTCTACTTTATGTATTTGTATATCTTAATCTCGACCTTACGGGAAAAATCTATAGTTGCATATATTTTTTAATGTTTTCTCTGTAAATAGGTAACTAGAAAAGATATCTAGTTCTATTAAGGCTAGTCTAAGTAAAATAAACTAAATTCTTTGAATCAAATAGGTACACGACCCAATAAAGATTTATGACAAAGAACATCGCTTATAATTTCAATAACCTAAACTTGTTTGTTTGTATTTTTTAGCTTTAAATATCGAAACTAATAATCTAGAGTTTTTGGATGACAACTTTTTCACGCGCACTCAGCTCCTTTTGCGGCAAAATATAAGTAACTAAGGTAAAAAAAGCTGTAATAAATAGGTAGTTGCAGGATAACAATGGTTGTCTAGTGGTATAATATTGAAATAAGCATTCGTTTCTGCGTGGAACTGGTCAACGTTTCAAACGTAAGGCAACACACCAAAATCTTTAAGTTACGTATGTATTGAAATGTTTAGTTAACACTTGCTTTAAAGGCGAAGAAAAACTCTTCTTCCTGGATTCAGGGCGAGGCACAAGCCCTCTTTTATTTGGTAATTAATAAACCGTGATTATTATTGTGTATAATGTTTAATATTGAACTTGAAAAAATAATCTAACTTTCATGTAAAACATTATTTATCGAATCGTCAATTTCTTACATAATCCGTAACAAACAAATAGAAACGTCCTTATAATATTAGTAAAAAAATATAATCGTGATCTAGACAACCTAGAGATAAACCTAGTAACTATGTCCAACAATTACATTTTCAATATTGATATATAAAAAAATCCGTCTTCAATAGACATTTCAAACTATTTTAGAATCAAAACAACATGATTTTGTCTTCAGTTGTCTCTGGTCTGTGGGTGGTCTAATCGCCTCGGGCTTACATCCCAAATAAAGTAATCCTATGAAATATTACTCTACTAATTGGAGTCCATCTATTGCTTATTTAAATACAGATACATTATAATCTAAAGGTGATTTAGTCAGAGAGCGACTATAGTTCTTAATATGTTTCTTGAATTTATATTTGAATAGTAACGTCGGCCATATTCAGTAACGGCATGTTTGGCTAGAAAAAATTTAAATAATATCTTACTCGAAAGCATAATAGCACGTACCCGCAAACTTGTAGGTTGGACGATAATTTGCAAAGTAATAAAGTTGGTGAATTTAGCTAGAAAAGGTTCAATGGCTTCTTTTTCCATGAAATATGTTGCAATTTACTCTAAATTGCAATGATTGTAGTCGCCATTTGACAGTTGCGTTAAGTTGGTGCTATGACTATGGTTACAGCTTTCAAAAGAAATCAATTCACATCGAGACAGATTTTCGTTAATTTTCGTTACCGACAACGTGAATTAGTAATTAATAATATAATTAACCTATAACATTGTGTCTTACTACTGTTCCGAGCATATGGCCCGCGGAAACTATGTACTTTATTGAAAACAAGAAAAAATTGTATTGAAAATATTGCATTTATCTAATTGTGGCAAAAAAGAGTCAGTTCAGATTTAATCACAACTTTGAATTACAAAAGTATTTTTTGACATTATGCTAGTTATTAATTAATTAAATACTCGTGTAAATTTATTCCTGAACCATATTGTATGACCAAAGGTTTGCAAAGCTTTTATCTACTGTAAGAAACTTTGTTGCTGAAGACTGAAATGAGAGGGACTGAATTTCGCTTTAAACATATAATTTAAATTTAATAAGGTTTTAGTCAATAAGTGATGCTTCAAACATGTTTTAAACTTTCTAAAGATTAAATTAATAACATAACATACATAGAAGCTCAGGTTTCAGAATTCAGACTCTACGAATGACCGGACAAATGAAAAAGCCTCTTGACTAATGTTAAAGTTTGAAAACTTGTTTGTAAATTCATATACGATCTCACCTATTTCAAATTGCTAACATGTTTTAATATAAAACTTATAAATATGCTAATTTTAAATACGTTATTAGTTTATCATTAAAATATTTAAGTTTCATAAGTACAATTTCGTTAGTCCTCTCCGCGTAGTACCTTATAAACTAAAGCAACCAAACTTGTTTAATCCCTTAGGCATCACGAATCTACAAACAAGACTGAACTCAGTGAAGCAAGTCTAAAATCACAGCGACGAAGGTAACACGTCGCAAGACAAATGAAATGTGAAGGGATTTGAAGACAAAATGTTTCCGATGTCGGACGAGTCCTTTCACGGATCACAGCCGGTGCGTCCGTCACCAATAAGTAATGTTCAAACTGAATATCCGTTTGCTTAGCCGGCCACGATAGGAAGGGATTTCTCGCTTCGACAAACAGACCGTCTCATTCCAAATATCTGGAGATTTTAGAATAATACGCCACGTACCTTTGTGGGTGGATAGTGCGAGTCTTTGACGCGTGTTGCATTGTGAGAGCACGTGAACTGAAGATGTTTGTGTTGTCTACAATTTTGGTTGCATCCGATAGCTGTTTTACAAGCTTTGAAATCATAGACTTCTAGTAACATCCGAACATACGACACGCGCTTTTGTTCTTAAGGAGGATTCAAATCCGCCTCAGAAAGCTCCTTGTATACCACAAACATTTTTTAGACATGAGTTTTGTTTGCTTAACTTTAGTTTCTTCTTATTAAATTAAAAACTATTGCGAAAAATACAACTGCTCAATAGTGCGAATTTTGATATTGCAACCTAATTCAATTAAAATACTGGTACCAAAAATAACACATAATTTAATAATTGTCGTCTGAAATATTCGCTTATGTATATAACTCCGCTAGAACACCTAATACTACATAATTCTATTGTAAAATTCAACAAAGACAGTGAATCAATGAGGCGTAGAACGAGTTGGAGGCAAACACCGGGTCTGACTTCACTCCGGAGCTCTCGGGGCTCTCGGTCACGTGCTTCAATATTTATTTTATCAATATTCAAACCGCTCGAAATGTTCAAATTCACACCGAGTTTTGTCTTGATCGGGTACTCGAGGTATAGATGGGCTTGCAGTTTAGAGACTACGATGTTTTCACCAGCTGAATTTTGTATCAGTTACTACGTGTGTATCTATTGCTGAAACATGAAGTTATTGTGTGAGCTTAACAAATTCCTCCAGTATCTATCTACTGTTTAGAATAGTATATAGGTCGATTAAGTTTTTCGATGGAAAAAAATCAGTGATTGCTCAGAGTATTTAAGTTGATGATTGTGCTTGGAGGAGTAAAGATCGGTCCTGTGCGTGACTTGTTGCTGATCGTGTCAGTCTACCGTCTCACTGCTGCACAGAACACACACACTCCGGCATTAACTCATCTGCTTCTTAAACATGTGTCTTTTGTGAAAATATTATTATTAACAAATACCTAGTTCCCAATATTTATTTCTTTACTAAAACACGCAAACCACGATCACAGACCACATCAAAGAAATATCAAAATAACAAGATGCCATAATCAGTTGAATCGCAACAGCGAAAACATTGTTCGTAAACCTGAACACCACCCACACAATTTCTTCAAAGCTATGGCAACCCTTACTCGATGCACAATCCCCTTTAACTCGCTAATACGTTAACGAGGCGCCATTCTACAAGTTTATTTTAGTCGCAGCTCGACGTCGCCGCACCGCAGCCGCCGCGCACCCGCCACGCGAACCGCCCGCACCTCGGAATGCTAAGTAGACCCGATTGACATTCCAGTGGCGAAGCAATCGAACGGAAAATACACTTGTCATACATTTAACGTGGAATTTTTATGATTTAACTTTGCTGAGGGGAAATTATTACGGTTTATTCGAGTAGTATTCAATTTAGATGTAATGAGGTTGGCAAACTGTGGCGTCAGGTGCGTGCGTATGTTGCGTGATTTTAGATTTAAGCTTTGTTTTTTCAGTTTTTATTGTATGCAATTTTCTTTTTCTTTTCAAACGTAGTTTATTAAAGATTTTAACTGTGGCTCATCCATAAACGAATGTGAATTTGAGAGCTTTTCTTGATATTTATTGATGTTGAACTTTAGAGACGTTCGATACAGGAAATCTTAACTTCATAGTAGATACTTATAGTTTAAAAAATCCACTAAGTTATTCAATAACTTATATTACCCTATTATTCAATAAATAAGGAAAAATACTATTCCAAAAATATTCTTACACAACCATTACTAATAAATGACTTGCGTAAATTGTCACTTATACTCCCATTTCCGTGTCATACGCCGTAAGCTAATAATTTGATCAGCATTTGTCCCGCGGGTCCATCCTTCATAGTATACCTGCACAACACGTGCCGCTGGCCCACTCGTCATCTCACGAACAAGTGAGCGACAACACGATGAGGACCTAATTCTTGGAGCCGTCGCTCTTCCCCCGACAAATTTTATCACAGGGTTGCGACTGGCAGACAGAAAAATACAATAATTGTATGAAAATATGTTTTTATAAACTTTTTTTGTATATGTCAATTATTAAACTTGCTATTTGGAATGATAAAAGGAATTTTGTTTTGTTTTCATTATTAAGTTTACGTACATTTATAGCTAAAGATATAGATTATAGAACACATTTAAGTTTGTATATTTTGTAAATGTTTAGTAACATAGTTCTTGATTGTAACTATTGATATAACACATTTCTCTAAGCTTTTGTTTTAAAATCATGAAAAGGTTATGAATACACCATAAATATGTAAATTATTAACTTATTGTACGTATCTGTAAATTAAATTTATATCATTGATAGGTAGTTACCGGTTTAAAAAAATATATGAATAAAATACTAAAATTTTAAATAGAATTTGAAACATAATAATAGCAAACAGTTCCACATTTATTTTCCAAGTGTAATTAATTAAACACGATTTAAATGTAGATATTCCCACAGTTTTATGACCCTGATAAATAAGTGGATAAGTCATTTATCATACATTTTAATTTTATTGCCTACTTCCTGTATAACTAAATTAACACTTTGAAGGCAAATACCGATGGAATAGTCTTATTTAAAAGGATACGCGACTCTGTTTCTTCAACAATTTTTCTGTTTGTATAAATGCCAAAACACTGTGAAGGCTGTCGTAAAAGAGTGTGTATCGTGGTATAGAGTTGTCAGATGGAGCGGTAACATGTAGCGCGAGGCGTGGGCACCCCTGACGCTGACGGACAGACTCACAGACAACGTCTTGGTCGGACTGACAGCCGGGAGCCGGCGACATATTTTATTCACGGCGCACCGCTCGTAATGCCGTCGATGCAGATAAATTGTTTTACCGCGGGAGCGAGCCACGTCCCACGACTTTGGCGTTTGCATGATGAGCTCGTTTTTTATGCGCGAATAAAATTGTGTTAGCCACCGGCAACGGGAGCGACGTGTGAACGCCTCCGCTGGATTCCCAAGAAATTGTTTTCGGGAAGGCTGCTTTGATATTTATGAAAGTTGGCATGTCAAGATGTACGTTTGAGTGAAGGGTACGAGGTGGAATTTTAGGATCGACCGCACATTTGAATTATTTCTCTGGGGATGTCTATTAGAACGTTAATAGTGTTGGTGGGTTGATTCGCGAGTGTTTGCGTACAGCCACCAGTTGCAAGATGTCACGTATCGTAAACACGTCGGCTGTCGCTTTGCAGCGCGCTTGGGACGGAGCAACCTCCGCTATCAATATTAAATTCGCCGCGACGGAAACATCTGCACGCGACTGCAAACGTATAAGTTTAATCAGTGGTGTTTCGATTAGTTGCGACATCGATGTCTGCTGTTGACGTGTTCACGTTAACTTAACATTTATTGCCCTGGTTAAACTCATCAATATAGTAAGAAGTTTTAATTAATAGTTCATTGATACAGATAGGTGTAGATTTAAAAAGATTTTCTCTTTTTTATTAATAATAACAGTAAGCGACGCAGTTTTTGGTTTCGAAAATTGGAGGTCCATTTCAGCTGAATAAATAAGAAGAGCTACCTATTGCATCAGTTGTGTTCAAATACACGAGCTGTTTCTATTTTCTAAAATTTGCTTGGACGAAAATTTCAAATTTCAACAATTTTCCAAACAGTTACCTGTCATGCAAATTCCTGTTTTCCACAGAAAATTAAATAAGCTTTGACCCAACGAAGTTTCTCAGGATTATGAATGTTTATACTGAAAATAATGCGCGGTTGTGGCGTTCGGTGCAAATATTTGAAGACGTAGTCAAAGGGCTGGCTTTTTGCGAAGGTCCTTTGAGCGGCGCGGTCTGCGGTCAGATAAACCGATTAGCCGGGGCCGCAGCCTCCGTGTACCAGGAGAATTGAGACCAACCTGCTAGTTTCTACACCGAACTGATGAAACTGCGATTTATTTTAGAATCTGTTAATTAGATATCGTTTGAAAACATGGAAGACGTGGACTGGAACAGATATCCCAACAAAAATTACGTAATAAGATCAGACTTATTTTGCTACCAATAAATATTTGGAGAAGGCAACAGAAACTATTTATTCGTTTTATTTCATAGCAAAAGCCCATGATAGAGGCATAAGTTGCATTCGGCAACAAACTGTAACGTGGTGTTTGCTTTTACGAGTGACTGACAGTAAAATGTTTCCGAATAAAATTGTTATCTATCAAAATACACCGCGCTCCTTTAACATGAGGAATGCAATGCCTACGAGCGTTCACTTGCAAGATGTAGAGTCTATGACATTCTGGAAATGAAACAACGAATAAAACTTTTGTTCTTGATAGTGACACGTGATGTTTTTATGGCTGTTATTGCTATGATCTAAAATCTAGAATACTAGAAAGAAGAGAAGTATCCTTTTGATGACCAAGATTTTTTGTCATTAATGGCTGCGTTAGGCACTTTACAATGAGAATTTTAAAAAAAGTATCATAATGGTAAAATATTTTACCAGAAGTTGGGGAAATGTCACCAGCTTTTTCTCTGTTTAATGCAAAAACAGTTTTTTACCAGTATTAATTTAATGTTTTTATAAAACCTAAAACAATTCTTGTAGTTGAATCACATAACTATGCAGTTGTGTGATTCAACTACAAGAATTGATGAATTGAACACAATTCATCAATTATTTTTTATAATTTTTGGTAAATTAAAAACAAAACGTTTAAATAAAATATTATGTACGCGGAAGTAAGTAGCCGGTTCTAGTGAACTAAGTCTGGAGTGTAGTGAGTTATTCAGTAGCGCCAGCAAAGGCTTCGCGGCTCACCTGCGGTTAGGTGTAACTTAACGAACCCTCCTTGAATCTTTAATACAGTTTCATTTAATGCCAGCACTCGCAAACTTGCCGAACGGTCCACTGTTTATCTTGAAACGAAACTACTTACACATGTATGGAAATTAAGTCAAATCATACCCATACTGAAATATACATCCCACTCAAATATTTATAAACACAACTCCCCTATGGACTGCTACATCTAAGAAAATTAATTTTTGAATGCGTCAAGTGAAAATTTACTGAGCATGACAATAAAACATGATGTTTTATTAATGCTTAGATATTAAACTGAATTACAGTTGAATATACACAAACATGGTTACGTTAAAATCAAATTACCTATAACAAGAAATTCACAAACTTTGTTAATGAAATAGCGTCAAATTGTTAATGGTTTAAAAAGCTTTTGATTTGTCGTAATCTGGGGGCACGGAAGTGCCCCCGCAAGTCGAGCAAAAAAAAAGCGGCACGGCCGTAACATCCTTTTCTCGAAGCAATTCGGGCTATTTTTGACACCCCTATAATTTCGTAGTGGATAAAACAAGAAGCCTGGATTTTCAGCAACTAATCAGTCATTGTATAAACACGGTATATTTAAAATTTCAGTCATTTTGAACCAGTAGTTTAAGAATGACAACTTGTTAAAATTTTGAATTTTGTCACTCACTGATTCACTGACTCACTGACTCACCGATCATCAAAAGTCTAAGGTACTTCTAGCAGACTTAGAAGCTTAAAATTTAGAATACAAATAGGGTTTAGTGTCTTAATCATGGGAAAAATTCAATATTTTCTAATTTCGGTCAAGTTTTCTAAATACACTAACTGCAACAATAACTTGGTAATCCCATATAAATGTATAAGATTACAAGGTTACATTTGCAGTTAATGAATTAAATTATTATTTCTGTAGAAAATAAAATAAATAGGTGTAAATATGTATCTACAATATGAGACATAACGGGAGGGGGTATAGGGTGGGTAAGGGTGTTTAGCCCATGAAACTGAACAACATTCCCATAGGAAAATATGTTGAATTATGAAAAAAATACGGCTTTCCATACAAATTGGACTTATGTTTGCTCTATTCGCTCTACAAAAAGAAGTGAGATGCCATCAAAAACATTCTGTAAAAACCTCAAGTCTCGCCGTAAAAAGTTGTGAGATCTATATAATACCAAGTCGATTAATCTATTTAGTCTCTACTTAAAGGACCTTCTGTCTTAAGTTATTACGTATGTTATTATCATGCCAATTTAAAAAAAAATACCTTTAAAACAAATAGATCGACTTGGTCATCGCAAGAAAACACAATTTCGCCATTAACATTTCAGGAGCATTAACTTCTCGTCGTGCTGTGTAGTGTGATACATACTAATAATCAAATCATGCGATGGCCAGGTCGGTCTATTTGTTTTAGAGGTATTTTTTTTAAATTGGCATGATAATAACATACGTAATAACTTAAGACAGAAGGTCCTTTAAGTAGAGACTAAATAGATTAATCGACTTGGTATTATATAGATCTCACAACTTTTTACGGCGAGACTTGAGGTTTTTACAGAATGTTTTTGATGGCATGATATTTACTCGGTAGATGAGAAAAGAGGACTAAATACGTAATATCAATTATATTTAGAAGGTAATTCAAAAGCAGAATTAATTCAATTTCCAATACAAACATCTACCTCGAGTCAGGTAGCTCTCGTCAAACGAGGCGCTCGGTTCCCTACTTGGCAAATTAGATTTCGCATAAAGCCTATTTTAATTTGCGCCGTCGCTAAACATTGCGAGCTCTTTAATGTTTAAGCGGGCGCACAAACTCGCTATTGAGTGTACGAGGGCGGCGGCAGCGGCGACGGCCGCCGGTTGACATTCAACAAAGCAAATATGTTCTTGGCGGTGGCGGCCCGGCCGGCGCGGCGGCGGCCGCGGGCCCGGCGCGATAATAAGCTTACCGGCCGAGGGCGGGCCGCCGCCGCCCGCCGCCCCGAGCCCGCCCTAGCCTTCGCGGTGTTATTAAATTCTTTTGTTGGCCGCCGCGGCGGAATGCCCAGTTATTTAGCCGTGGTCCGGCTCTACGGGATCAACGTAAATATCTCCGACATGTTATGTCTTTTGAACTCCGCTAGATTGCGGGATAAAACGGATTATTTGCATCCTTCCACTTTCCCACAATCCACACACGTCAGGGTCGACGTCCTCACAATCGGAGTGAAACAACTTGTTTTAACAATGTAATAATATGATAAATGGAAAGTAGCAGGTGTTTCGTTCCCGGCTCGCTAACTGCGCCAGTAGGTATTGTAAAATAAGCTGCTCAAATGAAAACGTTAAAATTCGCTCCCCGCTCGTATGAATTTAGACAACGTCTAAGCCGAGGGCGCGCTTCATTTCGAGCACATTACTCTCTGCTCAACAATAAAACTCATTAAATCGCTGGTGCGGTCGCGTTTTATAAATGTTTCACGTATTAATAAAATTAACAAAGCAGTGGTACACGAGAGGGCTATTTCCCGACAAAGCGTCGGAGCGTGGCACAATGGAATCTAAAATAAATACGAGGACTTTAGCAAACAGGAGAGCGCACAAAGCGTCCACCTGGTGGGAGGCGGCTCTGCTCCTATTGAAAATTAAGTGCCTGCGACGGAGTTCAATTAATGCCCGCGAGGCGTCCGCCGGAAAGTCTCGCCCCGTGGTCTTCACACACCACACACACGACACACTCCACACACTGCACAGTACCACACAGTCGCACACTGACGACCCGCCTTTGGCTACTAATTATTACATGCATGAGGGTGTAATACTATTATCGAGAGCGACTAGCAAAAATAACTAACTTATTCAAAAGGAAACCTAGACTCTTCCAGGGTCGGTGGTATACAACATATTGCATAAAGACCAAGGTGAGGCGAGGTGATACGGGGCGGGAAATTTAATTTTGTGTCATATGAGAAGAAATTTCATTAAACATCAACAACAACCTTTACAGTCTACGCCTTGAAGGCGTCTAATTTAACCTTATAAAACAGAGCCAAAGGCTTCAAGAACTATAAAAATAATACTGTTTTTCCATATTACCAAGAAAATATCTTGTTCGATGATAAAAAAACTATCACACATGCAGTTTGAAAATACGATAACAAAACATCAAAATAATCTTGAAATCCACAAACAAAGAACTTAGCTAAAAAAACAGTAGATGTACTTAGTAGATATATTATATGACTAATTTATTCCAGTAGTAATCCTCATCTAAAAAGCGTGTGGTACTATCGCCACCCTCTTATTGGCAGATCGCTATCAGTGTCCGGCGTTCAGCTAAACCGCCTCTTATCTTACAAATTACACCGTTTTACTGGCTCTTCTCGAAAACTGCTAAAAGTTGACTTTTTTGTCGGCTTAGGACAACACCCCTACTATTGGTCTTTTGAATTTTATTTGGATCGAGTTTGAGTTGCAAATAAAACTAGGATTCTTTCTTTAATTAACCTTTTAGGTCATAATTTCAGCATCATTTTAATAACATTTAGCTTGCAATTCTAATAACAAATAAATTATTGATATTTTTAAACAAACAATTGGTATCTTTTAAAAACAGATTTGTTCCTAACCCGCCTCTTAGTAAGGGAGGGCAGCTTACCAATCGCCAGTTTAACCCCCGCCGGCGGATTTTATTGCCATTCGTATTGTCGGCTAGAGATTTACTTTGACATGTCGGAAATTCGTTTGTTGACTCTTCGGCGCTATTCGAATGTCTATTTCGCACACTGTTTTTCCCGTTTTTCTTCTCACTGAAGCTTAATTGCGGTTAAACTCGTCGAACGTCCTGTTAATACTGGGGTGTTCGTCGACATTTCGTATTTCGGTATCATAGCAGTAGAGTTGGTTGTTTCTACGTGCTTCATATAAAACATAGTAACAAATGAATCTAATTTATCAATTTCCGCGCTACAACCTCAAAAACAGCGGAACACGAGTTCGCAGATGTATAGCAGGTGTGTCAGGTAAAATGCATCGGGTAACACATTAACAATGTTTCCTCTGAAAGCCTTTGTCTGCACTCAACGAATTACGGGGAAAGGCGAAAATTTAAATACCCGCCGGGACTGTTTTACATGTAAGAGATGCACTTTGCATGTAATGTGGCGATTAAATGAGACGACAACGCGTTATGTGCGCCAACCGCCGCCACCGACGCGCACTGAAAAATACTACTCGTAAAAATTAAATCATTTGTTCAACAATTCTTTCTTAGCATGGAATTTTCATTGCACGATGATCGACGGACTCCATTATGCACCTACAACTTGCCGTATCGATGATGACTGTTGACGATATTCAATCCAATTTATAAGGACAAAAGCTAATACAATCGAACTTAAAACCAAATCCTAAACCAAGAATAGGTAATTTCCCATTAGTATGAATACGAGTGATATAAAGTCGCGGCACCTCTGTAGTCCGCTTCATCGCACCTCATTCCGTCGGCCCTCGTTTGAGGGTGACACCACTCGACGCCACAAAGGTGCAAAGGGAAGAAAACTCAATTAAAACAACGGCGCACTTGTCGACCCGGCCGGCTCACATTACCACACGATTAAGCTTGCTACGAATGTTGCAAGGATAGTGTCCTGAATCTAACTAGTTTTGTTCTAATGAATTTTTACGAAAGAATGAACTTTTTGTGAACGTGTTTCACTAAGCATTTTAGTACTAGGTTGTGAGTTGAATGTTAAATTTTATATCTTTATGTGCATATGGGAATAATGCAAACAAATTAATCTATACTAATATTATAAAGCGGAAGAGTTTGTTTGTTTGATTGTTTGTTTGTTTGTTTGTTTGTTTGTCTGTTTGTTTGTTTGTTTGTTTGTTTGAACGCGCTAATTTCGGGAACTACTGGTCCGATTTGAAAAATTCTTTCAGTGTTAGATAGCCCATTTATCGAGGAAGGCTATAGGCTACCAGAGTCAGAGAGTCAGAGTACCAGTGAAAAATGTTACAAAAACGGGGAAAATTATGATTTTCTTATGTGACGCAAGCGAAGTTGCGCGGGTCAGCTAGTATTATTCTAAAATCCTGACAGAAAAATAACCACTGAACTTTTAAAATTTTCTTAGTCAGCCACAATCAAAAGTTTTTTGTTTAATGAAAAAACATCTCGTAAAAACCATAAAATAATATTATTAAACTATTGGCTGAATTATTTTATTGGCTTTACGAGAAATGTCATATTTATCCGTTTTTGGTGTGCTTATTTAGCCAAAATAAGCCGACGAAGCTTATCGGTTATTAAAGCTCTAGCAGTAAAAATTTTATTAGTAATTTACTCTTGTATTTACAAATCCTATTTTAGGAACTTAAAGATCCAAGGATCCTAAAGCCAGTTAAAACCTGAGTATCATTTTCTTCAAGATTTTTATAAATGTGTGACTTAAGTGGACTTGTATGTTGACGTATACAGTCAAGATTTTTTCATTGTGTGAGTATAAAATAATGCCTTGGTTTGGGGCGTAAATGTGCGACTCTCTGACCAATGACCGTCTTCGAGGGAGGATTCCGATACGGACTGAGATAACGGTCACATTCCGCACACAAATCCACACAATTGCTGTAATAAATGAGGCTCTTCGATCGACTCAGTCAGCGATACGAGTAGGGACGGGAACTTCGTCTGAACACAACTAAAGGCAATAAAATATAGAGTATTTACAACACTATCTCCATCGGAATTCTAGTAAAATCATTCTTAAATTTAAGCTAATTAAACCAACAATAAAACAGTAACCGAAATAATACCCACAAATGCCACAAGAAGCCATGAAACACAAAAGCACCATTTGTATGCCTCAACAATTTAGCTCGAATGAAAGTCAACAAAAACAATAAAATTTTATTTTACGTTCAGCAGTCTTAAGTATGAAGCGGGTAAGTGCCGTTATTCGGAACACCTTGGGACTCCTTGGGTAATTCATTTTCAAGTTGGCTCATTAATTAATTGGGCGTCTACCGCGATGGGCCGCGTGCTTTTTATGACGACTATAAAGTTGTGTATCGTTGTCTCACCGCGGGGGGTTCATTATCTGTTACATCCTATTTAGCTTTCGTCACCGTTAACAAGCCGCAAATATATTAACCTGGATAGAAACACTAATAAATGAGGGTATTTTTGTGCAGGGAATGTCAATTAAATTCATTGGGAGGCTAATTATTGGACAGCGCTCCTGGCAAACTTTTTATTTCATTTATCATTTCCGAATTTGTTTTATCATGTTCTATTTTTACTAACAACACACGTCCAAAAATATTACTTTAGGCTGAGTTGAATCTTTTAGGCCGAAGAAACTAGAGTTAATTTTTTTATCCAATGTAAAAATATAATGGAGGCAAAAAATAGAGTCTAAAATCGGTTGAATATTCTGATTGAGTATAACAAAGTAACGTCTTAGTCTTAAAACGTCAATATTTTCCTCTTGTACAAACAGGAATGTATTTCGTTTTACGCATATTTAATTACAAGTTACTGTTCGCAATTAAACAGTTCCTAGGCCAATTCAGTTTACGATCGAGCCTCCGTTCGAGGCTTTTCGACGCCGCAATCACTTTTACGATGCTTTTTGTCAGAAATTTGCGATTTTATAGCTTGCTTGAATAAGTTTGTTCAAGTCGTTAGATACGCGAGCGGTTCTGCGTTGATAGTCCAAGAAATTTTCCAGCCCTCACCCATTATAAAGACATAACTTTAATATCATTGTATAGTAATAGACGACTGCTAAGTCGTTTACGAGACAAGTTTCCGCTAGTTTTATGGAATGATGTAATTGCTCTAGCAGCTAAATTTGAGTTTACCGCATGTTTTCTAAGTAACATAGGTTTTATCAACATCTTTATAGACTGTTCAGGCCAATTAATTTAGATTAACAAACTCGACTAGGACGTTATCTTATGTAACCAGTCTATAAACATATACACTTTGCATTGCTCAACTGAAAATTTTATTTAAAAGAACAGTTTTAAAATGAAATCATAATATTGAATACGACATTAATGTTTCAGAAGACTCCAACAGTAAATCTCGCAGCACAGAGATCACGCGCTGTTTTCCCTATGTTGAAGAGGGGACATGGAGGGAACATTGTGGCACAAGCACAATCTTGGCGACACTTTTAATAGCAGCGCGACGCGCGTCGCATGTAAATCACCCCCTACATTCGTATTCACCAACACCTGACTATTTACGTTATTCTCCTCGTCTCCACAATTCCAAGCAATTTTATAACTTTCCAAACTTCACACAAAATTGTGCCACGTTTCACAAATAACTCCCATTTAAACGTGAATGTGAAATAACAAAAGTTTTCAGTTATAATTTCATTTATTTCGTAACAATACACGGTTATAAATATATAGTTCAATATTAAAATGTTTAACAAAATATATTTACATTGTGTCAGGTACACTCTATCGATACCCACTTAGTGGTACGTATAGGATAATTCATTACATGAATATGAATGTGTGCACAACTTTATATTTTACTAAATACATTGTGTACAGCCAACAACTGAATATTTTATATTCTACTTAAATAACATCATTCACATGATTTTTCACTTATTTCTATGACCACATCAGAGCAGACACGTGTGGATCAAGACCAAAACTATACCGAACAAAAAAACAAACTGACATCATCCGTCTGAATTTTCCTTGCAAAAATAATGCTAGGTATTTTTGATTGCACTGATGGGTACTAAGTTAGAATTCATAAATCATTTTTTGTAAGGATCGTACCAAGTGGCGTTCTTTGATAACTGTCTACCCCTATGGGAAAAAGGCGTTGAATGTATCAATTTTTGTCAAACAGCTAGCCTTGATCTTAGTCCACATAAAGCTCTGCACTTGGTCATAATATTATACTTAAAATAACCACTAAAACAAAACTTATATAAAGATTCAAAATTATTAAGTACTGTAACTGTTGTTAAGAAACAATGGTATAAATAAATAAAAATGAACATACATTTAAATTGTGCCTGTATAATGATTTTATGAATATTTGTTATAAAAATGAGAATACTGAAACTAATATCACTCAATGTTTAACTTCTATTAGAAGTGATTTTCACCTGATTCGAGTCAATACACAAATGATTTATAAGAATAACTCCTTCACCACTAAAGTTAGTTAAATAGAGACAACGAACAAAATAAAAAGTCAGTTTTCTGTTATATTTTGAGTATAGTTTTGAACAACAAACATTATGAAATATTATGTTTTCACAGCTTAAGAACTAGAGTCAAATAGCCCTCTGTGTCCCAGATAAATTACAGCAAATGTAACCACTGTAAAAATATCATCTCATATGTTTATAAGTACTTTTACAAACATACAATCAACGGACACAAATGTGTATTGCACAAATATTTGTTTCGTGTGGAAATCGAACCCACGACCTCTGAATGCACTGGTAGTGGCGTGGCGACCACCTTTACCACTGCGCCGAGAAGTCCGTGAAATGCTATCTATTACTCTAATATTGTTTTTCTTACCCCCGGTTGCTGAGGTACATTTAGCGGTAGTTTATCCATTCAATAACGTTTGAACTCATATTAAAAAAACGCTATTGAATAGATAAACTACTGATAAATGTACTCAGAAACCGGGGGTTATTGGAATTTAGTCGCCTACCTACTAATGTCCATTGCCTCAATAATGTTAAACTTAAGTACATAAAAATACTGCCATAATTCGAGTAAGTACTTTACGATTAATAATAGCTAGAAATACGTTATCAAACAATTTATTTTATTTGTTATTCTTAATACTTAGGTTCATAGTTTTAGATTGCATTATAAACAAATTTTTTTATAAATAATTTATCTGTCTTGCAGATAAACTGCGTGTAAGTTGAACAATGCTAGGCCGTTTTCACTCACATATATTTTCAAAATTAATTGAACTCTGTAACTAATCTGAGTATACACAATGTTTATTACTAAAACATGCATCTTCAAAAAGTAGTAACAATATTTGTGTATTATCCAGTGGGCACTTAAAATGGACGCCAAAATGAGTTTTAATCATTATTTTACGCTGAGTTAATATTTTGTGTAAAGTTGTATTATTGTATTGAATAATACAACTTTACACAAGGTATTATCTGAGCTTAAATTTGTCGCTCAAATCGTCCTTCATACAAAACATAGTCTAGTATACAATTAGTTTGACAACACAATCGGCACCAAGGTACTACTTCTATTTTGGCTTCAAAAACATCAACCTCACACTTCAAACACCTATTCTTGGTCCCTCTAGAACAGTCCCTCATAAGGCTTATACCTTCCCACATACTCTTGAGGAATGTCTCAATAAAAGGCTGTACAAACTATTACCAAATTTCAATTTAAAAACACTTTTTAAACTCCCCACACGGGCAGCACAGGCGTATACACCTAACCAACAAATATAATTATGAATTTAAAACGTTTACTTATATTGCTAGTTCACTTAAAATGTATACAATATAACAACGTCGCCAGCGACTACGTATTACATATTATTATAAAAATCACTGTGTGACTAGAAATAATTCTGGTCACGATAAATATACACAGTTTTGTTATAATCACTCAACTCACCTACTCGTTTCACCGTTCATTTCGATCTGAAACAAAAATGTTAGGTTTAGAAGTATTATAATCTGTCTTTTATTCATTTAAACCAAAAAAAAAAATTATATCCGAATTCTATTTTTTCGAGCAATATTACAAATTGACTAACGACAACTTTGCTATTATAAATTATATAGGCGCTAAGTTCTGCTCTATCGGCAAATACGACAAGTCGTTGAAAGCTGTGCAGCTATCATAAAAAACTGCGTAGTAATCCTTCAAAAGAAAGCCTTGAATATCGTAACATTTTAAACAGCACTGGAGACATATTAATTAACGTAATATCGGGTAGTTCTATCAAAACAAAATATGTATAAAATTTAAGCTCACCTTATCTACAGTAGAAATAATCAGTGGTGCAGCATGTGGAGTAGCTGCATCAAGCATGGCTCTAGCTCTTCTCGTGCTGCCAGCGTGTTCCCTCGCCACTTCGGGCAGGAACCTCCACACGGCCGGCGTGAACAACTCCGCGTCCATCTTGATCTCGCCGTGGTTGTCCCAGAACCATCCCACTATGGCCCCCACTGTTAATGTGGCAAATAACCCTAGAGGCGCTATCCAGTGGTATGATATCCTGAATAGCGGGAATATGGTTTCTGGATCCTGTTGGATAAAATGTTTTTGATTAGATAGACAAGAAAGAGTGACTTCACTACCATAGTTGAGACATAGCAGGGAAGCCATTCAGTAGCTTCTAGCAAAACGACTAACAAGACATATGACCCCACTATTTTTCCTTTGCTGTTTAGAGCAAATGGCAGTCAATTTCAGTACACAAAAACAAAAAAACACGTACACGAAAACAAAATGGAGTCTTGGACGTGACCTGAAATCCCGAACTAGAGTCTAAAAACAGAACTAGGATGGCCTGAAATCACCTTATTTAAATACTATCAAGAAATATGTAACTTTAACTTACGAAAGCGTCAGCTGGATCCATAAACGTGACATTAGTAGCACACTGCATACTGTAGTTCAGCGGTGGAGCCCTGAGTCCACTGGCAGCTGCTATCTGAGTGCCGAGCGACACGGTGCCGGCGACGAGGGCCCCAGCAGAGGCCCCCGCTAAGGCGCCGCGGGGTCCTACCCACCAGCATGTCATGCCGAGGGTGAAGACTCCGCAAGTTGCACTTGCTGCGATCGCTGAAAGTGCTGTTGCTACACCTGCACATGCGATAAATTTTTGTTATTGGATAGTACTTCTAACTGTCATGTCTCGCGACTTGCTTTTCTTTTTTTTATGCTGACGTAAAACTCAGATATCAATAAAATCATAGTGAAATGCTACAGTAATAAGACAGTTATTAAGACTCTTATAGACCGGACATTCCTGGAGGTATAAGATAAAGACTGTATATACTCGTATTATCATATCAAACAATGTGACAGACTTTTTATCATTTTGAATCTTTGCAAATAATGATAAGTAAATAATAATATATTTTCTGAAGTCCAAAAGACATTCCACTCACCGAGCACTCCTCCCAACTTCTGTATAACGACGAGCATGATGACGGAGATGACGGCGAGTGCTCCAGTGATGGCCCGCGCTAGTAGTCCCTCGGTAAGCGGGCGCAGGCGTAGCTGCAGCCACCCGTGCATTATGTCCTCCACCGCCACCAGCGCACACGCGTTCAGGACCGCCGAGAGAGAACTACGGGATAATGGTACACTATTAAGAAAATATCATGGACTGCTTTTATTTTATCAAGATGTACTAGCAAAATTATTTTCATTGGTAGATTTCATGTAGATCTGGGATTAAAGAGGACATTAAATAACTCCAAAATCCGTAATCAATTTAGTACAAAATCCTCCTAACTACCTCTATTTAAACACTCTCTTGAAAATTGGGATGGTTAGGAGAGCATTAGTAAGGAGGACTGCTCTGTCTTACCAAAAGTACAAGAAAGGGCGGCACAAATTCTTACCTAAGTCCTGCACCGAAAACTCCAGCGAGGAAGACTCCAGCCAATCCCGGTAGGTGTTGCGTCTTCGACACATACGTGACGAACGCTGGCAGTAGCCTGTCATCGACCAGAGGAGCGCCTCCCGGTTCACAGCCGCCGATAACCCAGGCTCCCCATGCAGTAAGGCCACACCAAACGCACAGAGAGATTGCCAGGATAGCACCGATGCAGAATATACCTAAAGCGCTGGAAAGTCACACTTTTTGTCAGTTACTTTATTAAATAAGATAAAGTATCTTTATCTGTTGATATAGGTCCTTAAAAGTCCTCTACGTATTCTAACATTTGGTACTTCAGACTATAGACGGTACTATCGAGTATCAAGAGTTTGACATTCCTATGGCGGCACCTGCTAGAGGCACTGATACGATTCATACAAGATTTGTTGATTAAACAGCTAGCCGGTTGTCGAAAGTCGATCGTAGTAGAAATCCGGCCCTCAGATATTATAGAAGAAATAAACAAGAAGAAATAAAAGATCATGCATATTTTCTGCTACTAAACTTTAACTTCAGTGAAAACTGTGTGTTAGTGCTATTTACTCTTAAGATTTGATCAAAATGGCATATTGATGCACTATAAACTTAAACATTTACCTATATATCCTATCAATCATCACAATTTATACCATTTCACTGGTCTTATCATGGTATTATTTCATGGTATCTTATCTAAAATATAATGAAGTTCCTAGTTAATTGCACTATCGTAATCTATGCACTCGCTATGACAAATTACTTCAAGAGCAAACGAAAGTTGACATGTTAATGGAACCCGTTTATAATCCACCTTGTTGTAGGTCGTCAGTTTGACGCAACGGATAATATCGTGATATTATGCAAACCATCAGTCAACTATCATTTACTCACTAATATCACGTTGTCCAAACAAATCGTAAATAGATTTTAAACATATTTGCCAAAAGCATGTGATACAAGCGCACTACGCATTTAGATTTTTACACAATGCTAACATTCCTACAGCTTTTTATTAGGTGACTGTGAATTACTCCAGTTTATAATAAAATATTTTCTCAATAATTGCCCGAACTTTGGCAACGTGCTCGGTAAATGACAATAGGCTTGGCCCTTATAATATCGGACTAACAATGTTAACGGTGAAACGAAGGGGTATTTCATACACTTCTGTCTACCCTTGCGGTATAACTGGCGTGGTATTATGTATGTATTATACCAGTACATAGATTGATAATCAAAAGACCATGTGTTATCTATAACGTGTTATATATTCATAAACTGTCCTGAGAGGCAATTTCCTACTACAAGCAATTATCGACAAACGGGAAAATCTTGATAAATGTAAGAAAAAGTAATCAGCGCTCCTAGTGTATTATACTTACTAACTCTCGATATTTAGTAGTACCTAGTGAAGGAAATAATGCTTCTGAACATGTTAAACTAGATTATTTATTACAGCTATGTCTTTTGTAAACCTTTTAGCTTAAGCAATCAAATAAATGAGTCATATCAGAGATACAAGACTAATAAACATAGTGGATGCAATTCTCTTATCAAGTTATATAATATGCAAACCAGTAACAGCAATCTTTGTTTATTTTAGATTTCTACAAATAAATATTGACTGTCTCGAGGTCGGAGTGGATTTATAATCTAAGAAAACGAACTAACAATCGGATGGTTTTGTGATAAGGTAAATTACTTCTACCTAGACTTGCCTTTTCCCTTGGGGTAGGCGTAAGGTACTTACAAACGCCAATCGCTACTCATTTCAATTCTTTATTTTCAATATATATTATATTGTAATTTCGTAATCAAATAACAAAAATAGTAAATTCGTAGTAAAATAAATATGTAAATAAAAAATAATGTTAAAATAATTACCATGTCTATCAATATTAGAATGTATGGTCAGCCGTCGTATTTGTTTTGTAAAGATGGTTTTGATATTGCTCTAGGTACGGAAAATGTTGGTAAAGTAAGAATAATATTATCAATTTCAAAGTGCTTCATACGATTGTTCACGCAGTGGTTTAAGCGGTCACCTCGCCGCAACAACCGTCGCGCCGCGTGTGGTGGGTTCGAATCCCACCCGGGACAAATCTTTGTGTGATGAGCACGAGTATTTGTTCTGAGCCTGGTTGTGAATTATCTATATAAGTATGTATTTAGAAGTATATAAGTATGTTTATCAGTTATTTGTTTACCATAGTACAAGCTCTGCTTAGTTTGGAATCAAATGACCGTGTGTGAGTTGTCCAATGATATTTATTATTATTTATTATTATTAATAACTTCATTTTTAACATTAACAAAGGTTTGTAGACATATATCTTACAATTGGTTATACTGTATTCTAACATGTTACTTACGCTATAGCCTTCCTCTTGCTAGGCAGTGAGATGTATCGTTGCACCATGGTCTGGTTGACAGAGTTGAAGCATGTCCAGTACAGGAACCCGCCTACCACCGCGCCCCAACCAGTCTGACGCTCATAAGGGGAGAAGTCCCAACTGAAAATAAAAATATAATTAACAATCTATCTATCGTATGGCTAATGGTCAACCTAGTGTCAAAGTTGTTCAAGCCATCCGAAAGGCCTTTGAAATGGCTTAACGACTGTTATCTTAATTGACAACAACCTGGACCGACTTTTACGTGCCCTCCGAAGCACGGAGACGCCCAGTTCAAAAACTACTACCCATCTATAGAATGCTTAACCCACAGATCGAAAATTTATGAGTCAGACTGAAAATTATCGTCAACTTTCCTTGGGTAAAATCAATAATGAATTACATATACCTACACATGAATAATTGTAGCGGAATTTCAATAGTGAGCAATATAATTTCTTTTTTTACTAATTATAAAACCTTACATAGCATATATAATATTTACTTTAGTAAGATTTACTTACTATTAATTAATAAGGGATGTTTGATACTAACTTTCTCATTCTAAAACAAAACTTTAAGGATGCGATAACTTACAATGATGCATTGCAACGCATGCCATTTTAAATGCAAATGCATCTTCTAACCTACTTATTTGGTACGGTAACAATCAATATTATTAGATGGTACTTTGATGTCCACTTGACGATTGTCGACCAATTGACGTCACTTAGAGGCACGTGTTTCAGTGCGTGGACCGTGTTACGAGGGTCAAAGAGCAACCGTTCCTACTTGCATTTTTATACTTAGTATTTGCGGAAACATTGCAATAACCTTATGTAACCCGGCATAATAGAAAATTGCTGTGAAGTATTAACTCTATATACGGTCGCCATTTGTGTAAAACTTTCATCAGTATTTGAAAATATGAAGATACATATTTACGCAACTGAATTGAAAAGGGGTTATCAGGTTACTAAGGACAGATTCATGACATCATAAAGAACGTATTACTGGAAAAAAAATAACAGGAAAATGCAGAATTTTCCTTCAACTTTAACTAAACCTCAATACTTATCTTTCAAGGTGTTTACTCAAGGGAGTTTAAAAATTGAACATATTTTACACATCGTTGCGTTTCCCATGTTTTGCAGTTATAAGTAGTTTATGTAATTAAATTGTTTAAAAATAAATCGTCAAATCCCGGAAGATTTTTATTGAATCAACGGGATAAAAAAACAATTTAAGGAGTGTTCTACTACAGTTAGTATAAATTTGCAGTCACTAAAGCATTGGATCTTTTGGAAATCTCCTACGTCTTCATGCTTCTATCCATAAGCCAATTACTTATTTCTTAAAACAAAATTACTATATAAACAAAGAATCCTACAGTGTGTGTATAATTACTTACTTGGACAGCTCCAATCGTCCAGATTCATTGGCTATCTCTAACACGGCCTTCAGTCCGCCGACGGCCATGGTCCCGGCGGCCGCCACCAACACTACGCCTATGAACATGATGCCCGTCTGCACTGAATCCGTCCATACTACTGCTCGGAGACCACCCTGTATTAAAAAATATATTTATATTGTATTTCTGAACGGTTAACAGATTATTTATAGATAAGCCTTTGCCCGACTATTTCTATAAAAATATCAACTTATCCGTCCGTACTAAATAATTGTTTTCTTAATATCTAGAATTCTCTTAACGAGGTGAATATATTTATTGTTTTATAGACATAGCATAAAATTGTACATTAACTCATTCTACTATTACAGAAGTATAAGTTGTAAGAATAACAAAAAAAATATAATGGACGTCGTAGACTTCGTCGTTGCCCCAAATTTTACTTTGTTAATTTTTTTATCCTTTTGTACCCAGTTTATAAATCAAATTATACATGAGATGAGTACCTAACTAATAATAATAACTGCAAATCAAAAAGCATAATATAAATCCTCAAATCTAACTTATTTTAGTGAAATTCAAAGCCTTACACCGGCTTCAATCCAACGGTAAAAAAAACCAATACAGTACACGTGATAGTACAAATATTTACAAGTAACGCACCCCGCTGTGTTGTTGTCACGTTTCATCAATTAGATACGCCACCGGCCCGCCATTAGCCATGGTATTTCTCAAATTGATTTATTAATAGTCGTTGTAATTCGTATGAGTACGCAGTTAAACATAATGACTGATATTATCATAGTTTTGTGACAAGTATGTGTATAATAAAACTATTCCAGGTGTATTTGTTGATGTTTTTTATGAAATGTGGTTAAATCGTGGCTTTTGAGACGAAATCTACACACCCCTATTATTGACGCTATAATGTTGAAAGGTTTAGTTGCCAATGTCGCGGTTTTTCAATATAATATATCGTGTTATGTTCACATTTACCATGATACTACCATGACAACGCTTTCCAGTATCCACAGAAATGGTTCAACTATTTCCAAGTGGATCAAGTGAACCTTCTCTAAAAACACTTTCAGACATGTGTAGAGACATGAGTACTCATGAGAAATACGGAAATGTTTTGGTAAGCAATCACCCACAAACAAAAGCATGTAATTAAGCTTGTGACACTTTTTAATAATACAAAAAAAATATAAATAAAAAAAGCAAAATAAAAATATCTACTCACTAATACTGTATAGAGGCCACAAATAATAACCATAGCGCCTCCGACGGCAAACACATTGAAACCGGTCACTGGAAATTATAATAACAAAATAAATTAAGCATGCAATCTAAATACAGCAAAAAGTAAACAAACAATATTTAAAGAATATTAACGAATAACATAATATATTCATGCCAAGATATGTATCTTAGTACCACCTAATATTAAACAGGAACAATAATATAAATTATTAAAATGCCACATTGCAGATGTCGAATGCATGACGTTAATTCCCGTGTGAAACTAAATAAAAATTATGAATCGAAAATATTTAAATATTATTTTTAATTACATTAACATAATCAACTTACACTGATTAAACGCTAAAGCAGGAACAAATACAACCATAGGCAAAAACAGCACCTGAAATGAAAACATAAGCATTTAGTATATAATAAATTGAAAAGTTATATAAAAGAGTATTTAGTCTATTGAATCAAAATTTTTTTTTTTTTTTTTTTTTTTTTTTTTTTTTTTTTTTTTTTTTTTAAAGACAACTCCCGCACTAAGAATTGCTCTTGTGTCGCGGGGACTTTTACAAACATACAAACAACGGACACAAAGCACAACCAGACCCGAAACAATTATTTGTGCATCGCACAAATAATTGTCCCGTGTGGGAATCGAACCCACGACCTCCCGTTGCCGTGGTATCGGCGTGGCGACCTAAACCACTGCGCCACGGAGGCAGTCATTTCAATTAAAAATCAAAAAACTTTAGCCTGAGACTTCATTATCCTAAATCTTCTAATTGATTTATACCTGAAATAATGTTACATTACGTAAAATATTGGTTAAATGACATCTCACCCTAGATACAAATGACAATCGATTCAATTAAAAAAAAAAATAGACCTTTCCATACAAAACCCCAAAAATACACAGCTATAAAAATATTTTGTATGCATTTAACTTCCTACAAAACATTAATAGATTAGATTCACACGCATCGATTATCGTGACGTTTCCTATGACTAATAGAGTGCCAAACATAATTGAAATCGCACTGTCTCACAATTCGCGTGACACATTGCGCCGTCCATATTTTTAAACACCAACGCACTTTGTACGTACTTTTACAAGTGGTCAATTGACCATTGTAATCTTTCGAGCATATTGTTTACCATCGGGTCGCAAATTGCTATGTGCGAAGTCCACGAACTAAGCAACCTTGTGCATAATAAAAATAGATTTCAAAAATATATCGTCATTGATAAAAGGCAAATAAAATTTCTCATGCACTGCCCTACTTTCTACGCATAACGTCTTGAAATGAAATCATGTGAGTCCTATATTTGCAATTTCTTGGTAGCGAATCTTGCATACATAAAATTTACTTGTACTTAACTTAAGCAGGCCATTACTTGGGTGTTTTGTTCTATGATACGCGCAGTCCGTCCACATCATAAGATTAATAAGATGTTTGAAGCTAAAAATATATTATTTTGAGATTGACACGCAATGTGAACATTCAAAACAGCTGTTAATTAATCAAAGTCTCACGATGTACGTTATATTATTTTAACTACCACATGAAAAGTAAGTAGGTTTTTAAATACTTTATGACAAACATGTTTGAGTAAAAACTAATGTATTTGAATAAATTAAAGCCCTTTGTTCATGACCCTGTCCCTGACTGTCCCTATTTTTATTATTAATCTAATACAATTACCGTTTCAATTGTTTAATTCAAATTATGTTGTTTTAATTTGCTCACATGTATAAGATTGGCCGTACTCATTACCTTGTGTTTTTAAATATTGCAAGTATTTTAGCCATCATCAATACTGGGTTAGCAACACTCATTCTGTAAATAATATTAAGCGGTCACCTAATACTGAATAATAATTATAGTCTAGAAAACGGTCTATTATAGAAACGCGTGTCTAGCCGCGTGGCAATATTCCGCCAATCTGTAGCACAATTGATGTTGATATTCTTTATAGTGATCGACACCGTACAAAGTCCAATGTGGAAGCAAAGCGAATGACCTTTCACATACACGCCGCTCATAAGAATTGCTGATCAGATCAAGTGTACACATAATAGCAACGGTTTGTGTTCTTAACCCGCTTTTATTAGTTTCACTTGTAACTAACTGACATTGTAATTAAACACCGACTAACTAAGAAATCAATTTTATAATATAATTTTCTATAATAATATAGTCAGTCTGGCATACTCCGTCCATAGTAAATTAGCTGTTTTACCGACAATTATTATTTCAAATAGACAGTTAAACCCGATAGACGGAATATACCACCCTGATAAGACCAGTTTCCGTAATGAAAAACGTCCAAAATATAATTTTAATCGAATAACATTCTCGTCAAAATCTTTGAAAATTTTAAAGTAATGTTTTTCAAAAAGCTTGTGCGCGTCCATCTAGCTTTAGTGTATTTTGCGTCATTTTCAATGACAAAAAATTATCTGTCTGACGAAAATTCGTTACATCCGTCGATTTACTTCCTATTTTGTTACTATGATCTATTTGTATTAAATTATGGTAATTTACCAAATGGATATTTAATACCTAGTCATTAAATTATGTTTAAACAAACGTCATAATCCTTTGTTTGATATTATTTGTAGAGGCAATCTGTATCATGCAAGAGAAGAAATACTTTTAACGAATTCTATATAAAAAATTAGTAGTGGTTGACATATTAGGTCGGGGAAGAAGTCTTTTCGCATTATAGTATGTATGAACTTGTAATAAAATCTCTTTGGCTTCAAGGATCACAAATAAGTACAAGGTTCATTAGGTTTCTTTTAGTGAGCTTGTGAGGTACCCAAATATCGAGCTTTTTGTGTAGAGAAAAGATTTTATTACAAGTTCATACATACTATAATGTGAAAAGACATTTCAGAAAATGTCCGGAAAATTTCTTAAAATTGCGAATAAATATCGTGAAATACAATACAGATTTCAACAACCTTTAAACTAATGTAAAACAAAACCACTTCGAGACAAGAATTTGGCGACGGAATGTGACAGCATGACAGTGCAAAAATATCACCAGTTTCATATTAGGCATTGCCTCAACAGCATTTAATGTAGGCCACTAGTGTTATTATTAACACTATGACTTGACCACGTAGAGTCGAGAATATTATGTATCTTCGCATATATTAGAATAACACATTAAGGTAGATTCTTATCTTTAGAAAATACTAAATATTTGATTAGAATGCCTCCGTGGCGCAGTGGTTTAGGTCACCACGCCAACACTACTGCGTCGGGAGGTCGTGGGTTCGATTCCCACACGGAGCAATTATTTGTGCGATCCACAAATAATTGTTTCGGGTCTGGTTGTGCTTTGTGTCCGTTGTTTGTATGTTTGTAAAAGTCCCCGCGACACAAGAGCAATTCTTAGTGCGGGAGTTGTCTTTAAAAAAGGAAAAAAAAAAGGAAAGGAAGAATTAACCCCAAAATTATAAAATGTAATAAAATGATCAGGAGCATTTATTGGTAACACGTAACATTATTATGTTGACTCTATTTCACCAACAATACTAATTGGAGGCCTTTTAGCTAAGGTTTTACAATACTATTGCCCGGATTCTGAGGCACATTTAGCGGCAGTTTATCTATTGAAACAGTTTTTTTTAAACACAATTGAATAGATAAACTACCGTTAGATGTTCCTCAGAAACCGGGCCTATGTGACTGTGTTGTTAAAATAATGCTCTTAACTCTTAACATACAAGAACACTACGTCACGTTTAGTATTATGTAGAGACATATTTAGTTACGCTATAAATACGAAACGTACACAATAAAAGCGGTTCCGCTTCATTCATACGTAGCCAAAACATCTGTTGCTTCAGCCGTGTCATACAACAAGACTATGTTTGTAAATGCAAACAATTTAGGTACTTGACACTACACATTTCTTTTTCCAATTTTGGCAAGGAATAAATTTATACAATCACATGAAATCACGCCATGTTAGGGTAGTCAGGAATGAAAAGAAACTGTCGAATGAAGAGCCTACTCCTTTATTTTGTTCGTTAAAAATGCTTAACGCTATAAAAAATCTTTTGCAACATTCATATTCATACATCTTGTCATAGTGTTATCGGCCTGTTACGAGGAGAATGACTAAGGAACGAAATAGAAAAAATCATTTTATATGCGTAATAATCGTTATCATATAAACATAAAATAAATTTTAATTAAATGAAGTCTAATAAAGAGTTACCATCAAACAAACGATTGTTTCAAATAAATAGCGAAAATACGTAATAAAATAGACATAAAACGTAAACACGGAAACATTTTTCATTCTAGTTTTATTAGAGTGTTCGTATTGACACACCTACACGTCCGGCCCCAACGCCGTTGACGTAACTAATACGTAATTCCATCAATCAATAACGTTACGTAAATCAAACGATAATCGAACACACGCGGCAGATTTGAAGCGATTGACCAAAATGTATAGATATTGAAATGAATTGCTACTGTGATGTCTCTAGTCAACTCTCAGACTTATTGAATGTAATAACTGCTTGACGCCTGTTGGCTGTCTTAAAGCCACCGGCCGATTTCAATATCATATATCAAGATTTGATTCGACAGAAATATAGAACTAACACTAATTTCGAAACAAAGTTTTCCTCTTTTATAACTATTTCAAAATAAAGTAAAAAACCATTGACAATTAAATATTATCATTTTAAATATTAAGAATTCTGTACATAGCAGGTACTCATTACTACTTAATGTGCTAGAATTCCAGTAGCAAAGATATATTACAAAAAAAAATTGTTGCGTTCTAAATGGCTCAGAGATTTGTCTTTCGTCGATACGCAAATCTTGCGGACGGTAAACCTGAAGCAGCTGTAATAGATAAGATCACTCGGAATCGGAGTTTTCACGTAATCTCCGAGATACATAGTTGTTAATGATGACAGTTGATATCGATATCTCGCGTAAAATAATCCATCTGTCTCCATAAGAGGCTGTTTGTTATCATTCAGTGCACTGACATCCGCATTCGAATCAACGTCGTAGATACAAATAATACTAAGGTCAGCATCTCTAGTCAGTGTTGATTTTAGTTATATAATATAGTTATAGAAGCTTGTAAGATTAACGATATGATACGTCAGTCATTTATAAATCAAAAGACAGTATTGTATATGTGTCTTGTCTGCAGTAATCTTGAAAATTTCTGCACAATTTTTCATTGAACTACCTTTAGTCTGATAAAGGCATGAGATGAAATCTAATGATAGTCAAAATTTACGGAAATTCGCGTGGTTTCTTGATATCTTTTCACTTTTAATGGCCATGAATCGTCGTTTTCATATACGAGAGATAAATACAAGCCAATGATGATGATGACAATTAAATAATAGATTATACCACGGTTACATGTAGGTTGCAGATAAACTTACCTCATCCAGTAAGAAGAGAACTGAGGCAATGGCACGCACGTGTCGGTTGAACCTCAGCTCTAGGTACTGAAACAAATAATATTATTACAATAAAAACATACCCATCAAGCCTTTGTAAAAAACTAGTATCTATCTTTAATTCCATGACATAACTCTTCAATAAAATAGCTGTCGTACTGGCCGATTTCGGCTATAGCGGCCAGTTTCATTAAAACCAGCTAACTGTTCAGGACTTTGTTTATAATGGCCAAGTGTGTGCACAATACACAGGTGCACACTCTATTTCCATACTCTCATAGTCCGATGGGACAGCTAAACCGACACGACCAGGAAGAAGTCAGGCGCAGGACCGACCGCTTTACGTGTTCTCCGAGGCATGGAGGTATATGATCTCAACTTCCTAACTCTGGACAATCACTGAGAATTTTTTAACAGAAAACTCAGAAAATACTTTTGCCCGACCCGGCATTCGAAGCCACACCTATTGCGCGGCAGTCGCATGCAATATCAACCGCGCCACAACGGCAGAAGAATTTCCATAAAATTACGGAAGAATTGTCTCTAGTAAACTTTCGAGCAGTTAAATCAAAATAGTGGAGACATACAACTTTTCTTTTTGAGTAATCATATAATTACGATCGCATATAAAGTCTTATCCAGTATATGCACAAAGTAAGTATGCAAAGAAAATGTACTAAACAAATAGTGATAATGAGCAGGGTATTTTTCTAGGTAAAATGTTGCGTCATGTTGTAAAACAATACGATTCTTAACCAGTTAGTAAGTCAAGTGTAATCACAGTTTTCCTTGTGTACTCAGTCATTTAGTATTTAATCGAGAAAAACACCATTCTTTAAGAATATTTAATTTGTGATGCTATTGCATTTGACATTGGGCATTCATAGTACGGTACAAAGGCCTAAGCTTTTGGTTTCAAACGTCTATAAGAAAAGGATAATTAAATGAATCTGGCAAGCCATATTACGAAAGTACTTGGGTACTATAGAAACAGCGGCCATAAGAAAAATGAAAAAAGAAAAATAAGTGCTTACACTATTATCGAAAATGTGCGAAATACTTAACGGATTTGCGTCACTTTTACGACACTTTCTATAATCCCGATTAATTCTATATTTATACATTTATCGATACAATAGATCCTTTTGTTTTTGCATACATATCTTGATAGGTTGAACTTAACAATCGGTTTTTGTTAAGGAGTAAAGTCCAAGATGGTTGCTACTTCGTGATAGATTACCTAACGTTTTGATAACATCTATTTGGAAGATAAATTACAACAAGAAATGATTGTTTAGTGTTCATATTTTATTGCTTTACAACGACGACGTTTAAATTATACAAATGATTTATGATTACGAATAATTCCGTGATTATGAATTACATCGTTAGTTTAACTATGTATTTGAAAACAAAGTACGAAGACTTTGCATGTCCTCAAGAAATGTATTAAACAAATTTGAGGCATGCAAGACTTTTTCACCGGGTTTTTTTAACCGTTAGAGCAAGTGATATTTTTTTATAATACACACATAACTTCGAAGTCATTGGTGTGTTGGCTCGGGTTCGAACCATCCGCCACTTATGTGGGAGATGCGAACTTATACCACTCGGCTTTCACTACTTCTGTGGTAGTAGTGGCTCATATATTTTAATTTAAAATGACCAGGCATAAAAAACAAGTACTAATACACATGCAAACTGTAAAATATTAGAATTGCAAATTGGTTTATGTAGGACGTTGAGGAATTTTTTAATCTCTTCGACCGACGACCGACGACCAACGATAAAATAAGTAAAGATTGTACAAAGTGGCGGTCTATGGTATCTGCCTACCTCTACGGGGGAAAAGGCACAATTTTTGTATGTAGATATGTATTAATAAAGGATAGTAGGTAAACAACATATTGTCAGTATCAGCAGTCACGACAATGCAGTATCATCGTACTGTGAGAAAGTGTTGCATAATTCGCAATCGTTTATAGGAAATCTGCTGAATTTCTGAAAATCTTGACGTCAATATCTAGGCGATAACCGAAGTAGATGATAAAGCAACTATTATTTTCAGTTCAGCTTCTTGTAGAACTGCTATAAATTTCCATATCCATATGATATGGAAATTTCATTCATTTCGGAGATTGTTTTATGCTACACTGGTATTCACATAAATTAATGGGCAACTTTTATTTTATCAGAAGCAAGACATTTCCGCATTAAAGAATAATTAATTTGTCATTGAAAGCACTTATTAAATTCCTCAGACCACATTGTAGTGAACAGACACAATTCGATCAAAAAAATTATCTTGGTTGATACTAAAATATTTTTAATGCTCTTTTCGTCAAGGTAAAATTTACGAGAAAACGTACACGTGTAATAAATCGTCATCGCCTACTATCTGAATAAAGGCTACCTTGGAAAAAAACAATTGACATAACATGATAACTCGGTAACTGATTTACATACGCTTACGACAATGAATCGGCGGTAGCTAACTGCTAATTAATAAATAGGAACTAAAAACTCAAAAGGTTATATTATTAAAGAGTTTTCAAATGATTTTTGTAAGTTCTGTGAGAGAGAGAGATAGATAAACTGTTTAAGTTATTTATTTAATTTTCTAGAAAAATCTAAATAAGGAACACATTTTTAAAGTCATGAACAAAAACATTATTATTTGGAATTTCTTCGATAGAACCATTTTGAGATTTCTTTGTCGACAAATATTTCAAGTAGAATATTCTAAAATGATGTTAAACATTCAGCCGATCAGGTAAATCCATTATTTTTTAAGTAATTTATTCATTTAGGTCAAAAGCTGACACTTATGATTATCAATTATACAGAGTGAATTTATCGCCAGTTCGGAAGGTAGGGCCAATGAGAAGAGCTGGCAAGAAACTCGAGGTTTACTATTACTCGAACATTACTTACTTCGTATGAGGACGAGAGCCTGAGAGTGCAGAACACAGGTAGATACACGGTGGCCACTATGACGCAGCTCAGAGCCACGCCGATGATCACCAGCCAATACTGCGTCCCGTAGTTGTATATCTCAGCCGGAGTTCCCAGGATCGTCACCCCGGACACGTAACTATGAGAAAAGAAGAATTTGAATAAGTCAATTTACTTTTAAATGTAAAAAAGCACTCATTTCCCTACTTGAATATTATTTCTAGTATGATTTATAAATGTAAATATTTTTAAAGTATACTCAAACAGAATTTACTTTCTCAACGACTTCAAAGAGAATAAGAATATTTTTAATATATTTCCTTGCGAGTATCGTCTTTAGCAAAATCTGCATGATACTGAGTCATGTCCTATGACTTCATATAGTTCTAATTCTACTATTTTGTTTCATATAATGATTAAATCACAAAATAAAGGCAGTTATTCTAAATATCATTGTTCTAAGATGATGAAAAAAAGCAGACGAGAAAGTTTATAAAATTACATAACCATATTGTTTTAATATTTCTTTATTATGTACTTAGACATTATTTTATTACGTGCATCGTTATTTATAGATTTATGTAAAACATGTTACCGAAATACTAAAACTAAAAAGCCCAAAGTATTCTGAATATAGTTTTTTGGCTCGCCTGAAAAAAGAAATAGAAAGTACGTTGATCTTGAATGAAAATTGGCTTGAATGGTGAAGTGCGTCACGTGAACTTTATGTGCCAACAAATTACTGTATCGATTATGTAAAATGTACATTCCTATAATAAAATAATAACACTTGTAGGAAATGAATGGCTTTAGTCCTTGTCATAATCATCAACCCAAATATATATAGCTCAAAGGTGACTGACTGGACTGACTGACTGATATAGTGATCTATCAACGCACAGCCCATACCACTGGACAGATCAAGCTGAAATCTGGCATGCAGGTTGATGTTATGACGTAGGAATCCGCTAGGAAAGGATATTGATCAATTCTACCCCCAAGGGTACCAAAAAGGGGATGAAAGTGTGTATGAAAATTCTGTACTAATTCACAAACCACGTAGACGAAGTGGCGGACAAAAGCTAGATAATTATATAATTATTTTGTACCTACTCGGCCAAGTCTAAAAACCAGATTCAGTGACCCTCTTTAAACTTTTTCTGTCTTGTTTTTTGCATACAAGCATGCAGTGGAAAAGTACAGATGAATTTATGGTTACGACCTCAACAGTATTTTAAACTCCGTGCCTTTTAAGATGTTGCTACGCGCGATCTTATGCTATTTATATCCTTCCAGTTTGTAAGTCTCGTAGGAACCGTAGGAAATACACCAGAGGGTGAGAATCAAGTTATAGTATGAAGCATAAGCCATTTATCGGGTGCGATACCTTTCTTGTAACTGTTACTAAGAATTTCCGTGTGGAAAATTCCAATACCCCTTTATACAACTCACGAAATCTTACATTTCTCTCAATATAATATACTCTCAATACAACCACTCGGTTAATTCAAAGATTATCATTAAAATATGTACTTAATTAACATTTATAAATTTTCCGTCGTTCGCTACATAGGTAAACCGCTTTATTTTATTTTTCCCATTGTATGGTTTAGTTTCGTAATGTATTTAGGTCAAGAAAACTAACTGTTTCAGTTAAATCACTCAAAATAACTTGGCTAAAAGTAGCGGGCGAAAATAATATGTTCACAAATAGAAACAAAGGCGACGAACTATTGATGATCTTTTTAATCACATGTCCCCTTATAAAAGTCGTAAAAAACTACGATTCCTATTTTCTATCCTTGAACAATTTTACAATAGCTACGACATATATTATGTATCGTTCTTTGTTCCTATCGATAATAGTGATGTTGGCGCCAGCACGTGCATCGTAGACGGTAATTAACACATTAATAGCCAGCACTAGCCACTAACGATCACACGCGGTCAAATCATTATCAAACGATAACACGATCCGTCTATAAAATCAGCTGAGTGAATATAAACAATCTTTCCGCGACAATATGTAAATGGAACCGATCCATTGTTAGAAATGAAACAGGTGGAAAAGTACATAATGTATTCAAAGTTTACGGAAGTCACGGCCCGTGGCTGTTGCCAATTGATCATAGCAGATGAACTCGCTTGTGAAGTTTAATTTATTGTCATGTCAATAATATGATGAGGTCATTCTTATATAGTGGATCCCGACCCAATCACAAAAAGTATGGAAAAATCTTGCACCAATCTTATTTAGTACCAGTGTCATATTTTGTAACAAAATTAATTAAGTTGCGAATTCGCCAAATATAAAACAAGTAATACTACGTTTTTTGGAAGTTTTGCTGAGTGTGCTCTAAGCATCGCACAAAGTACCATGGCACTGATTAATCGTAATTAAATTACGTACCGAAACTGTTAAAGAAAATTAAGTACAGAACACAAACTTACCTAGCAATAAGTGACATAGCAACAGGGAAAGTGGACATCGCTCTTCCTCCTAGGAGATAGTCCTTGATGTCTGCTAATGCCTTGGACTTGGAGCCGACGGCGCTGTACCACAGGCCTCCGGTACATGACGCTGCACATAGTACTCCGAAGACCACGTAGTCTCCAACCCCGAACCCTCCCTCTTGCATTGTAAATGACGTCATCTTGAAGGCACCTGCGTACAATAAATAACACTATTTATTGCTTCAAATCTTGACCTATTGTTTTTAATACTTATCTCTGGCAAATAAATGATTTATGATTATGATTATGATCAATTACTATTAGACTATTTTCAGTTATTGTTTTTAACGTCAGATAAATAATTCGATTACACATAAAATTTCTGTCAATTTTGGATTATCCATGATTACGTGTTCTAATTCTTTATTACCAAGGTAATTTTTAGTTAATCAAAAACATATGTTTGCAACCTACTACCAACGCACGTGTAAATGCCGTAATTTCAATGAAACAAAAAGTCATACAAACGAGGTAAATAAACTTAAAGTCTTTGTAGCTTGCATTACCCTTAAGTGTGGATTCTTTAGTACTATGGTACCCTTTGGTCTCTGCCTTTTTTATGTTGGTAAAAAGGGGTCATTTTATTTATATATGTATGATTTATTTTAAACAAGATTCTACAATAAAAACTGCAGTGTACAGATAATTAGTAAAGACACTTGATTTCGTTCACATGCAGATGTCATGTCCCCTCAACCTTGAAGACTCGTTTGAGAGACGACGAACTTTAACATTATCAACCTTTTTATATAATTTTACAATAATGTAACACATTTAGATGCTATTCAGATTGTTTTGAGTCCCGTGTTCTTTAGAAAAGAATTGCGAATGTGTCTTATGCACAATACGATAATAATATGTCTCTGCGACATTGCGCGATAGTTTTACTCGAACAAGAGTTATAAATCATTGAGTGTATTGCAAAACTCACAACTCGTAGACGCCCATCGTAAAGAATTTTACTTGATCATGCGGTCTCTTCAGGTAAAAAGGGCTAGATCAGGTAAAACAGTGTGAGTATACTGAGTATGAAACACTACTCGAATCGAAATTTTGTAAATACATACAACATAATCACTTTCAATGTGTTATTTGATTAACAATAAAAAATTTTTCAACATTCAAGAAGGTCAATAAATATAGTAACAAAGAGTGGAAATACGAAAACAATGTTGGATACCTATAATAATGGAATTTATTACACAATTCGGAATGTCTAGAAATCAATGACACATTTCATTGTATGCTTAATTATTTCGGTTTTGTTAAATGCCAAATTATTGAAGGTTACGAGTAACAAACGAAAAAAATAATCAGGACCTTCTGCTTTAAATAAAGTTAAGGTAATCAGGTCATTAGGTATAATACTCCCGAAATTAAATGCGACGATAGTCTTCATAAAACAGAACAACAAACAATAGTACTTAAAATTTAAATAGAAGTAAAGATATCTAGAATCTAGGTTGTCCCATTCTCCAGATTCTCTAGATATTTTTATATAAGTTTACAAAAGATATTACATAGTAAAGCTAACTAAACAATTTAGCTTCGTCCATAAGAATAACTAGCTGCTAAGATTTCCATCATTAAAAACATAAAGGTATCTTTATCCGAAGCTTAACCTATGTAGCCATAAACAGAATTGAGATAATAGTAAATGGATTGGACCATTAAATAGTAATTTCGAATGAACTAATGGCCGTACCCACCCACGACGTAGAGATACAATAATGAAGTGTGTATTAACTTAGACTTCAGTTTTAAGATGGGCCCTAGGAACTATACAGTAATCTCCTAAAATACTAGCCGAACAGCGCGAATTCGCTCGCGTGAAAGAGAAAATGGACATTTTATAGTCCTAATTATATAACTCTAAGTTCATTATCTGTCCGCTATCTGCCCGTTTAATATCTTGCTTAAAAACGCAACAAATATATTTACAGACTTTTTAAAATATTAGTAGGTCCTAATACGTTTTATCTAATAAACTTATACTATTTAATTATCACGCATTGGCCGTGTCATGATTTATGGAAAAAGAGCATACATCCTGAAAAATTAAGTGATTATTATTTATAAACTGTTTCAGTATTTTATACCCTAAGCGTGTGAAAAGCATGGTTATTTTGTAGAATGGTATTATGTATGGATTATTTATTTCAACCGGAAAACTGCTGATTTTCACGGTGTCAAGGTTTGTTTCAATGTGAAGTTAACGAGTAAACACTTTTTCCTTGAATTGAAACACCGCTTATCAGTTCGAAAATAATTGTCGTTTTTCAATTTTAATTAGTTACCTATCATAGCACAAGTTGTCAGGTACTTTTTTAGTACTAGTTACTACTTTTTTAGTTTCTAGGTTACTTCTATACATCATCTTTACCTTTATTTGCCTATGCCAAATCTTACTCTCCAATCCCACGCGCTATAATATGATTAAAAGGTTATACTAATTTGTATCTAATCTTCGAAAGTATAGATTTCGGTAGATATCTTCTCCAAAAGAATACATAGTTTTTTTAACTCATTTAGGGTAGACAGTTAACTCCTATTTATTTTGACTTTCCAGTGAAATCGGAAATAAATAAGTCAGATTAATGATCGTGTAAACTCATCAATTGTCACACATGATTAGTTCAGTTGATTAGACTAAATTTATTTTGAATCTAAACAAAAAAATGATGGACATAAAGATTAATTAGACACCAAACTAGCATCAGACGTAATATTTTTCAGCCGTGATTCGAACCTATTGATTGTGACGAGCACTTTAACCGCTGTGATACAAAATACACGTGTATTTTCTTTTATGACAGATCCCGTATAGGCTCTACAACTCCTATGTTTACAAAGGTGCAATACACATCGTTACGTGTGTAAATCGTCAGTATTACAAATTGCATGAAATTAAAATTTGATATAATTACTATTTAAAGTAATTACGTCTTGATAATAATAAGTTAATCTTTAAATAAAAAATAATATTTTGTTCCTTGACGTGTTCCTGAACAATTTTATACACTTTAAAATTGTTTAGGAATACAATATGGAATTAATTATTTCAGACCTGTAAATTTGTCGTAATTTATGATTTTTTACTAAAATTAAAGCTTATAATTAGATCGATTGTCACGCGTTAATTACAGCCTATAATTAGTATTCGTGTATATTAATGGTTATGTTATGTGAGACACAATATTGTATTCTTTAATATATAACAGTTAAAACAATCAAAGAATGCAGACTTACCTCTGTTAACTTGTAAAGTTTAGAATTCCTAAATATCGTTGTCAGTGCGGAAGTAAACAAAACAGAATTGTTTGCATTTATGGGATCTTGCCAACCTCGGCCAGGCATAAACATATATTGGCAATATCAACGTCACCAAAGCTACACAACCGCATTGCACAGTTTACTTTCACTTAACATAACTTTTGCAAAACACTGCGCGAATAACTCGTACGGCGGAATCTGCTTTGCACGTAAACTCAAATTTCCCGCGCACTCACATGTCAATGTCATTCCACAAACCAAATAGTTTGTATAGCAATCCGCGTTGAAACAATTTATTTATACACACGCGTCTACCTCCAATATCTTATTAGAATTTGTTTAGTTGTGCTAACATAAAGCGTCTAGAAGACTGCCTGGAAATTAAGTAAATGTTTTTATTCATTCGCTAAAATAAGTACACAAAATGACGTGCACATTAGCAGCTGTCTGTCGCGAAACCAAACTGGTGACAACTGACAGGTGACACTGACACTTACTACCACACCACCACCATGCTACAAATACCAATCAGTGTAGCAAGTATTTTTGATGACAGCGCCATCTATCGATCATATATAACACTTTTAGAGTAGGTACTGCTTTGCCTACACCTCCTTTGAAAAGAAAATGAAATTAAAACTCTTTTCCTCAACCTCTTTTAAACAGTGTGGTATATTAACTATATTTTATTTTGACAGTGCCCATAGTAAACTTGAGCAAAAAACTTATTTAAATTGTTTATTTTTGTTATCAAATAAATTCACGCAACAAACAGCGAAATCTTTGTTTATACTTGTTGATATTTGTTATTATTTTACAAATGCCGCCCAAAGAAGCACCTAAAAAGCCGCAACCTACAGTTGTACGTCTACCCATCAGCGATTCTAGTCTCGTTTACGTTCCTGAAGATGTAATAGAAGGTAGGGCAAAACTTCAATAGAAACAATTACTTGCCTACTTTATTCTAACTATGCCTCTACAATTTACTAAGTTACAAGTATGATGAATGGTAAATTGAGTATAGATAGACCTTCTACTGAAAAAGCTGACCTTATTCTTGCTTCCCAGGTTTTCAAGAGCGTTTAGAAACTGGTATAGATTGGACGCTTCTAGAACTAGGAATCCGCTACCACAAAAGACGGACTACAAAACGGGAAGAGATACCAACAATGCCATTTTCTGAAGCACTTGAAAATAAGATCAAGAAAAGCGTCCTCGATGGTTTTTTAGATGAAAACTCTACCTTAACTCTAGACGAACAGTGGGAATTAATTTTAGCTACTACGATGTGGGATAATGAGATGTTTGCATCTGATGAGGGGAAGATATGCTTTCATAATGATAACTGTGTCACAAATGATATGTTAAAACTGATTAGAAAGGCAGTTCAAACAGGGGATCGAAGAGTTTTGAGGAAAGAATTGAAATTGGTTGAAGTTCTTAAAATAAATGATGAAAAGGTACCCAGTGTTATTTAGAATCAAGTGTTAAATGAATCTGTGTTATTTTAGAATCAAATAAAGAAGGTTCGTTTCTGAACTGAAAAAAATCCTAGCTTTTCGTCTTTTCAGATGACGGAGCTTGATCAAGGAATTTTAGAATTTAAACGTCTAGTAAGTCTTAATTTATGTGGCAATTACATTAAAGACATAGACCCAGATCTAATTCCGCAAACATTAAGATCTCTGGAGCTTCAAGCAAACCATATTATTGATATCAGCGCATTTGCCGAATTCTTGCCTCAAGACCTACTCTACCTGGGTTTGGCAAGGAACTTACTCAAAGGTGACATCAGTCGACGGCTAATATGATTAATAATTAAGCCATACAAAATAACCTTATCATTAATTACTTCTAGACCCCTGCGGAGGACTCAGTCAGTTGCCATATTATTTATCAGTTCTTGATTTATCGGATAACGACCTCTATCATTTGGACCCGATACTAGATGCCTTGATCACACTACCGAATCTCATATCGCTGTACCTCGCGGGAAATCCGTGCTCGGTCTGTAGCTCACTGACAAATTAGTTCAATACGTAAAGCATAGATGGCGCTATTCTCAAAGTCGAATTTCCAGGTTTGTGCTGGTTATGCTCGCAATATACTGATGAGATTGCGACGATTGAAATGGTTAGATTCACGTGAGATTCATGCCTCAGATAGATCTCCCGCAAGCGAGACATTTGAAATGCATCCAGATGACCTAAGATCTACATATTTTAATTTCACTGTTTTTCGAGTTATGAGCGCTGCACAGCCGCCGAAACCAGAAAAGGTGATACTTTTAACAATCTCATTCAGTTTAATGAAATAAACATATTATGCCAATATGTAGAACTAGAGAATAATGCTTACATAATGACCAATTTATAAGTCATTCTGGCTGCAAAAAAACATTTTCAGGGTGCTGTAACGGCTTTTCACGTAGAGCTAGAGATACCGCTATTAGACGTGGATAGAAGGAGGTTTCTTATGTTCCGTCGTAATGAGTCGTTGACGGAAATGTTACCGCCTCCCGAGGACGATGAGTTAGAACCTCAACCGCAAGCTTCATCAGCCATACCAGGACAGAGTAGAGCTCTTTTGGGTAATTTGTAGACGGACTAGAAACATTATATTAAACACTAGCTGACCCGCGCAACTTTGCTTGCGTCACATAAGAGAGACATAATTTTCCCCGTTTTTGTAACATTTTTCACTGGTACTCTGCTCCTATTGGTCGTAGCGTGATGATATATAACCTATAGCCTTCATCGATAAATGGGCTATCTAACACTGAAAGAATTTTTCAAATCGAACCAGTAGTTCCTGAGATTAGCGCGTTCAAACAAACAAACAAACAAACTCTTCAGCTTTATAATATTAGTATAGATTTGACTCTAGACTCATGACTCACTCACATTGCCTATTTTACGAAATACGTTTGATCGTTTTCCGCCCCCAAAGATTCTTAACTGCAAATAACATCCTATAATTAAATCCACGAAACATATTATCAAATTCTTAAAATACATTATTTTATTTGATAAAGATTGCGTTTCAATGCACACCCAAAATAACAAATTATTTGATTCGACACCCAACAGTTGCACAATACTTTACGTCACTTGCTTTTGTAGGCATATTGTGTGGATTATCTCAACATTTTACGACATTGCAAATCAGTTGTTGACGTAAATTTAAAATTACGCATATTGTTGTTATGTTGGTACAGTATTCAGTAATAGGTTAGCTACAATTTTATCTTAGGTGCATCATTAAATGTTAAAGGAAATAACAATGATTGGCACGTTGTTTGAATCCATTTAATTAGCGTATTACGCTATAAATGGAGATAAATACATCACAATATGTATTGTAACTATGTACTTAGGGTTATGTAAAGCAATCATTATATTGTTTAAGAAATCGTTGTCTGAAAGCATATGATTTGTAACGTGGATATCATATTTTGAATGGATTAAAAACCACTCAGCCGCCATGTCACTGCCTCCTATACTATTTTCTCTATCCGTATTACATTTCCTGTATTGTCTGGCTCGTTTTACCATATTTAGATAATTACCAGTTAGCTTATCAGTAGAAAACTATAAGCTTTTTTTTTCATAGACTTGCTGTCACTTTATCTGTTAGATATATGATAACCTCCTATTTAGTAGTTGTAAAACCGGCGGGTAAATAATAATATCGTATGTCGGATATATCATATCACGGTACGTCGGGAAAGTTGTTAAAAAATTATTGCTAATTTTAGCTAAAGTTACAATTTTCCCTTTCATAGGTACTCTAGATGAAGCCTCATCCCACGCATCGGACATATACAACCATTTAGTATCGAAGTCTTCCCGGGAGATCATTCACTTCACCGTATTCGAGAGCAACAAGGTGCAGTGGGCTAAAGTGATGAACTTTCTCGAGCCGACCGTGAAGATCTTCTGTCCAGACCTGGTCGCTCTGAGGAACACCTTCAAGAGTGTTATTACAGTCAGACTGGTGTACTCAGTAGTAAGTTATTGCTTTTGGTATTGTTGCATTATGTCTTTCTGTTTCGGAAAACAATTGTCAATTTACCACTGATTTTAAACTATAGGTATTATTCCTGCGGCCCGAGCTTTTTTATCTAAGAATCTGTACAAATACTGTAAAACATGTATGTACATTGTACAACAACATTTTAATATGGTGAAGTAAGTACAGTATATGGTGCCCTCCAAAAACAAGCACTTAACTTTTGTTTCTTAATAGAGTAAATTTCGTAAAAGTAGATATCTTCATTAAAAGGGAATCATTTTGATCTGATCTGATAAGTAAAACTTTCAAGCTGTTTAAACTCTACCTTGGAGAAAGTAGTACCTAATAGAGTTGCAAAAGTTTAAGATCTCAATTATAGATAGATTCTCAATTAAGCACGATTCGAATTTGTTATCCAGTAGGTATACGTACATATATTTTGATTCAATGGGCTGTTCGCTACTTTTCTGTAGTTTATTTCAACAGTTGGATTTTTTTATGTCCGGGCAAAACTCATTATAAAATTCACTCAATGGTCGGTAAACTATTTATAAGTTATTCGACCAATGGCGTGATCATACCATAGATGGGTGGCCACTTAGTGGTACATGAGCTGCGTGTCTCCGTGCTTTGTAGGGTTTATCAATAGTCGGTCCTGGATTCTAAATAAATTACAGACATTAGCCGTTGAACCGTCTTACATCAATTGATGTTATGACGAACGTGTCACGCCTTCACATGAGATTATCCACTCAGCAATCTAACTGTACAACAAATAAAAAAATATCTTTAAATTGCCTAGGTAAACCCAAAACCAGCTAAAGCAGACAAGAAGAGCATGCACGCGCTCAAAGTTCCCCCAGAACAACGTGTAGTGTTGGCTACCATCAAGTGTGCACTAAGGAACCCTGACTGGAGCCAGCAGTCGCAGCACTTCCACTGGGACGACTCTCTCGGCACCAACGACGCGATACACTGGGGAGATGGTGACCTGGCTGTGAGTTACAACTAGAAGCATATCTCTTGCCGTTTGTATATTTTACTATACTTTTAGGGACTAACATTGTTAATAGCTAAACGTGAGTGTATTTTATACTCTGCCTACACATTCAAGTATAACAACCGTGATATTATGTATGTACTGCACACACAAGTCATATCACAACCTAAATGCAATATATTTTAACTTACTTGAATGGACGAGTTCTATAAACTTTATTTCGCGTCTATTTCTTTCAAGTTTCAATGACTGAAATCGTTCTTCCCACGAAATATTAATTATAGAATGTTTTAATGAAATGAATATTCTTCGAAAAGTATTTGTAAAGATTCATTAAAAGGAAAATTAGTCTTAAAGGCAAATGAGCTTGGGGATATGACCGAAAAGCGGCATTTTCTTAAAATACTCAACTAAAGTTGACTCATTTTCTCCATAACATACATTAATGCTTGATTCACTGTATTTAGTTCCACTAAATCATGAAACTTTTCTTTTAAAAACTCATAAACATGTATCATCATCGTAAAACACGAATGCACTCTTCAAGAGTGGATTACAATATAAAGAATAAAGTATGACTCAATAAACCGTAAACGTGTAAGCAAGATTACAGTTTTAATATACGATTCTGTAAGATCTATATTAAACTGAGTTTTTTGAACCGAATGAATCGATAAGAACGAGCTTGAAATAATAAATAAATATAAAATAAATTTAACCCATTACAGTCCCACTGCTGGGCAAGGGTCTCCCCGTGAGGGAGGGGTTAGGCCTTGAGTCCACCACGCTAGCCAAGTGCGGGTTGGGAGCTTGAAATAAAATACTTTATTTTTTTGTTTCCTTTTTTGTTCTTTGCGTACCCTATGGGAACAAGGCGTGCATTTTATATATGTTATTTGCTTGCCTACTATTATAACAATTATTTTCGTATTTCATCGTGCAAATATAGAAACAAAAAACCAAATAGTAAACCTTCAAACAACGGAAGACGAAAATAATTTACTACTTATACTATATCAATAAACAATCCCAAAAAAATAGGATCTTTCCATCAACGCCAATAGACCAATAAATGCTAAATCCTCATAAATCACACATCCATTATATTATGATAAACAATTTATTCTATTTATACATATCCGCTAAAGAAATGAACGAGTAAATTCTTGTTTTATTCCATTTCTTTTTATTTTGTGTTTTATTTTGTATCAAGTGATTGAAAAAAAATGTATTTCATAGTTTTAATCACCTTAAATGTTCTACGAATTGTAATATGTTATCTGTAATGCCATGCATTTCTGAATAACAAACTAAATAAATAAATTTCCAGGTACTGCAATACAGCCAGGCGCCTGTGAAGGTGACTAAAGGAAAGACGGAGGCAGACACCGTTGCCAGCTCCCGCCAGTCTCCACCTGACAACTTGACTTGCCACTTTGGCTTCGGAATCGATACATTACGCGTCGTGCAATAGACACAGGTTAAATAAAAGTTAAAACATGTACATATTTTATTCTTTGGAGTGCTTCTTTACTAATTTATAAACCTAGACTTTTGAGGTCACTAGAAGGAAATCTAGTAAATAAATAAGTAAGGTGCTAAAGTCTGATCGTAGCACAGAATTATAGTACCTAATATAGAATAAGTAGCTTAAAACTGTTTAGTTATCTTTAGCAGTTCAATTAATTAAAATAAAAATTTCAATAATCGTCCTCAAAAATTTCGGGAGAATTCGAAGAATGCCATGACTACTTCAGTGATTCAACCAAAACTAAAACTGAGCATTGAACGACATAACATGAAAAACATGATCGTTAAAATTGTTGTGAACAATAAATCCCACTTTTAATTTTAAACGTCAGACGGTTATTGCGATCCTTTGAACCGTTTGAACTAAATATAGTGACCATTATCCTATTGTCAGTCACATACGCTTACAACTGGGCCAGCGAGATCGGTTACAGATTGCACTTGTCCATTTAGAAAAGGTCGATCTCTAAGGAAGAGTTTCAAAATTGCAGAGGGGATAAACAAGTAACGACTGTTAATGTTATTAAAGAGTTTATAGCAAGTATTCATATCCTCAATTGATGAATGGTAGCGCCAGTTTAGGGTCAGTGAAGGCATCCAGCGGTCGTTGTTTGTGAATGGCTGTAGGACAACCCGAGAGATGGGGCAGCCAAGTGGAATATTTGCTGTCGTGCCTAGGATACGCTGTCGGTATTGGAAATATTTGGAGATTCCCTTACTTGTGCTATCGAAATGGCGGGGGTAAGTTACTAGAATATCCTCTGGTCACTGTGTTGATCTGAACTTTTATTTTCTTTAAAAGTTATAACTGCTTATGTTTTGTTTTCCAGGAGCATTTCTCATTCCATATTTCCTCACTCTGTTCATCTGCGGCATTCCACTCGTTTACTTAGAAACTACTCTGGGACAATTTGCTAGTGCAGGATGCATATCCGTCTTCAATATCAACCCTCTTTTAAAAGGTAAGACTGTCTTGCGTTATAATATTATTTTAGTCCACATGTATGACAGAATTCATACTCTTTAAAGAACTATTTAAAGAACTCTTTTAGGCGTCACGCACTAAGATTTCTTTACGTGTTTCGTTCGCCATTTAAGTCGGTGTCGATTTGTTTCTAACTACGAGTCGAACGTTAATTTTAAGTATATTTCGTCAGGAGCTGGTTACGCGGCCATCGTGATGAACGTTATAGCCATAACGTACTTCGCGGCAATCATGTCGTACCCAATACTGTATATCTATCACTCCATGAGCTCACCTTTGCCTTGGCAGAACTGTGGCAATTCCTGGAATACCGACAAGTGCACCGAGGTTAGATATATTTAGAGTTACAGATTAAGTATTTAATGTAAATATAGACTGAACTTGTTTAGATGACCGAATTATTTCACAGATAAGAGGAAACTTGAGTTTTTTTACGTCCAACGGCTCAATCACTACGCCAGAGGATGAATTCTTTCAGTAAGTTTGTTTCTCACAAATGCATGTAAAACTTTACCTTCAGTTCAAATGTCATATATTTTGTAAATACGACAATTTTTCAAACGCACTTATAAAAATGTCGGTTGTGACGAGCACGACCCGTTTCGTGACCTCGACCTACATATAGTTTGTTTACAAAAACATTCTTGTTTGTTGAAGCATCCGTCTCCTGCACATGTCCCCGAGTATACACCAGATTGGAGGAATAGTTTGGCCAGTGTTCTGGTGTAACGTGTTCTGTTGGATCATCGTATACTTCTGCATATGTAACGGTGTCAAAAGCGTCGGTAAGGTGAGCAACATTTCCTTCAATTGATGCTCCTTGGCACGATGCCGTTTTGTCAATCATTTCTTTTTTTAATCTTTTTAAAAGACAACTCCCGCACTAAGAATTGCTCTTGTGTCGCGGGGACTTTTACAAACATACAAACAACGGACACAAAGCACAACCAGACCCGAAACAATTATTTGTGGATCGCACAAATAATTGTCCCGTGTGGGAATCGAACCCACGACCTCCCGTTGCAGTGGTTTCGGCGTGGCGACCTAAACCACTACGCCACGGAGGCAGTTAAAATGTAAATACACTAACATTTTTTCAAGAATACGTGTATTTTTATTTCAGATCGTGTACTTCACTGTGGCGTTTCCATATGTGGTTCTGACCGTATTATTCATCCGCGGCGTCACGTTGCCCGGCGCTTGGAAGGGCATTCTGTTTTATATTTTGCCGGATTGGGGACAGTTAAAGAAACCGAAAGTAAGTATCTGGGTCACTAATGCCAAACTAAATCGTAATCTAAAGTTTGGAGAATGCAAGACATCCAATGTCAACAATGTCAACTTTGTCGCAGAGTTTTATTTGACTTACTTGTGTTATAGAAGTATTGCAAGCTCGCCGTTATATTTGGAAAGGCTTTTTCGCAGCAGAAATATTTTCAAATTGAAACGAATATATTTGAATATTGATTTGGTTTCAGGTATGGGCCGATGCAGCTACGCAACTATTTTACTCATTAGGGCCGGGTTGGGGTGGTTTACTGAGTATGGCTAGTTTTAATAAGTTTCACTTTAAGAATTTCAGGTTAGATCTTTTTGGTACTTCTTATTACATAGATATAGATTAACTTTACTAATTGTATTTATTCTTACAGATCTTCAGTAATAATACCACTAGTAAACAGTGGTACCAGTATTTGGGGAGGGTTTGTGGTATTCTCAGTGCTAGGCTTTGTAGCGGAGCGGGCAGGAGTACCCGTAGGTGAAGTGGCTACAGCAGGACCTGGCCTAGCCTTCGTCACATACCCAGCAGCAGTCACGATGATGCCTGCAGCAAACTTCTGGGCAGTGACATTCTTCGTCATGCTTTTCTTCCTCGGAATAGATTCTATGGTAATATTATGTCTGTATTCAATTCCTCGCCCCACAACCAATCATCTTTTACAACGTCTCATTGTTATTTCAGTTCGTGACAATAGAAGCCATAATAGCGGGGATAATAGACGAGTTTCCAATATTGCGCCAGCGAAAGAGACTCATCACTTTCTTGACGTGTTTGGTGCTATTTTGCTTTTCAATCATTTGTAATACCGAGGTTTGTATGTTTTTCTTACGATTGCGTATTGAAAATACAGATTACATTTTCATGTTTATCTGTTCTAATATTTTTACGAATCTGACGTTTGGATAAATTGTGATCACAGATTGAAGAATGAAGAAAACTAACTTAAGCAATTTATTTTAAAGTAGACTTACATTTTAAGTGTTTTTTTTTAATAATGCATAATTTTCTTTCTTTCTGGCATACTTAACTAGGCTCTTGTCACAGCTGCAACAAAAGCCATGGAAACAAAGAAATTCTAATTGAAAATCAATAATCGTGCAATGGCATTATATGCGACCGACATAGCGTTGTACAGCTCGTAAAGCTCGACTTCTATCAAACTATTTCTCACTTATGCATATCAATCGTCCGCTAAACAGTGTTCGTATCACAATAAACTGCATACAGAATGTTCAGTAAAATTGTTATCCAGAAAATAGTTGGTGGTACATTTCGCAAGTTGCAATTGAATGAGCTGTTCGCGTGACTTGCGCGCTTCAAAGTTTCACATGCATGACAGCGGCGGCTCGTTCGCTATCACAACAACTGCTTTCTGACTAATATTGTTGAATTAATTGAGCCAGAGTGTTTTACGAGCGGCTTCGTTTGTTAAGTTGTTAAAGCTCTATTAGCTTATATATTACACTAGGGATATTAGGTGATTGTTTTAGTAGACTATGTCATTAGTCCCAGCGAAATGTGTCGCGTTTTATGCTTATGAAGTAGGCTATTAACTTTTGGTTTTTGTTATGCCATGGTAACGACTGTAATTATGTATTTAGGTTACTGGATTTTACCTAGGTAGTTAAGTAGGCTTTGGCAAATAGAGTCAGGCTAAGTAACCTTTTTTATTATTCGCTATTTACTTTTCTTACCTTACGTATGTACCTTGAAATTAAAAGACAATCAATCTCAGAGAATCCTACATCTGATTGTCATCAAAGTAACTAACAACACCCACTTGAATTGTATTAGCAATATAGCACTTCACGTCCCCTAACATCTTCCATTCTGCATCAAAATAATCTTTTAATTATCCCAGGGTGGTCTCCACGTGATCGGTCTCCTGGACACGCACGTAGCTGTAGCTTGCGTGCCAATAGTCTGTGCTCTGGAGATCATAGCGGCTTTGTACACGTATGGACCGAAGAGGTTCTGCTCTGATGTGCTGTTTATGACCGGCCGACCAGTCGGACGCATGTGGATAGTGCTGTGGAAGTATATCGTGCCTTTGATATTATTGGTAAGTTAAGTTTTTATGGATAAAATTGGCCAGAGGGTGCAGTGAGCTTTCCTAACACTCTCTCTCCACTTGGCCTTATCTTTGACATCGTCTTCCTCAGTAAAATAACGACCAAATAATATTTTTAGAAGCCCAAAAATCATAAGTTTGTTTCTTTGTGAATACAGTGAAACAGTGATTTGTTCAGAATTAAAATGAATTTAGTATTCAAATATTTGAATCGGGTTGTTACACAAATCTACGGTTTCCCATCAGACGGATTACCACATGAATATATAATAATAAAAGAGATCTCCCTAACATTATAATAATGAATATAATATCACGCGTGAATCTCAGAGTTCACGAAGCTATACGTGACCGCGTTCGCGTGTTAAAAACATATTTTGCTCGCATGTCAGTGATTATGACACTGCTTAATTATGCAAATAAAAACAGTCACTATTTAGTGAAGGATTATTAAATTAGTGTTATGTTATGTGTTATTAACAAAGATTGCAAACTCGATTGAACATCAGTATTTAGCTATTTTTACCACTTTAAATCACTGAATTATTAAGGGCACGTTTTTTACCAATTTCTCGGGATATAAGGTATTCTATGCAGGTACAAAACTGTCCATAGAAAGCAAAATACGTCTTCTGTTTTCTATGAAACTATCTGTGTTCCGAATTGATTAAAAATCCGAGTAGCTTCGGCGTGATTGACATTGAAACTTCAAGTTTATAAAAAAATTCGTTGCTATCAAAGTCAAATAAAACGGGTAATATCACCTATATTCTAGTAGTACGTTTTTTCTTTAAAAGTTTCGTACTACGGCAAAGCACGAATAAGTAGGCTAGTAGTAATAACTTGTACAACATAGAACAGCCTGTCTGAAAGTATTTGTAAGCAATATCGTCGATAGAACGCAATAAAATACTAAGTAAATGGGTCATAAAGCCGGCTTACATTGGTATCGGCAATTAATGCCCTTTTTTATTGCGTTTTTCTTTCCGATAATGTTTAAGGAATTTGTTAGAAACGTAAGTAACAAGCCATAACAAGATTTTATTTTTTTTGGAAAACTAACTTTGCTATTTTTTTAGCTTTATCATTGGCCTGTCTTTTTAGAACAAGATAATTATGATAAGTCCCTATAAGATTTAGACACCTGTTATTATAGTTCAGCTCATCATTAATACATGCATTCGTGGCTTTAAAAGTATCAGCATAGGTATCGAATTACTGTAGTTTGAAGAATTCATTGTCTAGCGTCAATTCACATATGTTCAGAGTTCAGTATTTCGTGACTACCGTGACGTGAATGACAAATGTTTGGTACGTTGAAAAAAGATGTAGGTTACAATGTAGAGCAACATATTCTGCCACAAAATAATGCCTTATGAATACCAGATTCTATGTTTTACATATACCTAATGAATTCTATATTTATATGCCTAATGATAGTATTATTTTGGAGCTACCGAATGAGCCTTTATTATCATAATAAGTACATAGTAAAAAGCGCATGTTCGAAACCCTCTTTAAAAATGTTATACAGATTCTAACAAATGATTTTGAGGTACTAGCTAACTCACTGAATTGTGTTGTTCTTTTGTCTTTTACTATTAAAATAAAACAAAAATACTAGGCAATATATTTTCATATTCAATTTCCTTAATAATGTTTTTTTTTTTAGTTGATTATAACGTATTCATTGAGAGAAGTTTCGGGATTAGCTGGATGGTCTATAGCTTTGGCTTCAGTCGCTTGCATTCCAATATACGCGGGAAAACAGCTCTACAGCACTAAAGGGACTTTTATTCAGGTATGTTAATTAATAGTCACTACTACTCACTACCTTTTGCTCGCGACTTCGCATGCGTGAGAAAATTTCCCTGGATGGAATGTTTTAGATAAACCAGGTTATGAACTATCTGTATACTAAATAACAACAGAATCTGTTCAGGAACGTTAACGTGAAAGAGTAACAAACATTCATACATGCACGCTTTTTTTTTAAATAATCATATTCATGAAAATTTAAGTTAATTTGTGTATTTTTCAGCGTATTCGTGAATGCTGTAAACCAAATAGTGACTGGGGTCCAGCTGAATCCGACATTCGCAAGAGATGGGACGAAATGAACAAACAAGAACATAATATACATATTAAACTTAACGATCTGGAGAAATATTGAACTATTATACAATAAATACTTTTAAGAAAATATATGTTTATTTGTTTTGAATTGCCCAAAATCTTTATACTAACTGTACCTACCCATCCATTTAGGCTTATTGAATATTGCACATCCCTTATAAACTATACAAAATATTCAAAATTATATTCAGTGTAGCAAGTGTAGCAGTAAGCAGTGTAGGCTCAAAAAATAATATTTATCCTGAAAAAGGATCTATGCCACCTATAATCTCATTATGGTATATTTATTAGTTGGCAGCATAGATTTTTGATAAAAAAAATCATTTCCATGGTAGAATATGTCATTGTGACACATTACATGTATTTTTTGGCCCGGGCCCATATCGTGGCCGACCTAAATTTTTTAGTTTCATAACTTTAGCTAACAAAATTATAAATAATGTAAATTAGTAGTCGAAATTATAGCGTTTCTTTCAAAATTTACAGTGATAATAAATTTTGGTCTTTTCTGAAACGTTAAACTAATATTGCAAAAATGGCCGAGGCAGATGCACCAAAAGATGATAAGGAGAAGCGAGTAAAACTCCGGGTATGTATGTAGCAGTTAAAAACAACACCACTGACAAATTTTGATCAGACTATCTATTAAACTTCTTCTTAATTAGCTTTAATAAACCACGTCCCACTGCTGGACAATGACTCCATTGGCTTTACAATCGACAGATCGTTAGGTCTGACTATCCATCTAAAAACGCGTCTAGTCCTCTCCATCTTCGTTTGAACCTTCCACTTCGCTGTGGAGCATCTTGTAACACTCACTTCATAGCAATATTAGCTTATCTGTCCAGGTGCGCTCGATGGACCTGTCCGGTTCAATCCCACTTCAACCTAGCGGATCTCTTTCCTCCATAAATTATCTCATGAAGTCATATAACCAATACCTTTCTGATATATTTTCTTCATCAGGTGGAGGGTGAAGATGAACAAGGTGAAACTGAAATGGGCCGCAAAAAAATGAAAAGATTTCAACTTCCAAACTTGCCGCGATGGTGGCAGGCCAAAATCATACAATATGCGTAAGTTCTATTCTGATTATCGTCACTTAAATGGTGGCAACTGCACAGCAAAAATATTGAACGTACCTATACTTTTCTTAAACTCGAAAATATTTATCTATTTCGTAGATATTATTCCCACTAAACGCAGAACATTACTTCACCTAGATAATCGTTTACCGATCAGTAATCGCTACAGAATACGAGCAGTAAACGCAACTCAAAAACAGTTTAAAATATTACGCTCCATCAATCACAGACAAAAGCATTTTCATACGCGAAGAGTGAAGGATTGTTAGTGTTAGATCTAATATACCTAAATATAATGCGAAGATCCGGCATTTTATACTCATTTTATACTCTTTCTATTAGAACCGTGACCTCTGTAAACAATCTCTGAGTGTTAATTAACCGTTGAACGTTCGTGTAAATATTTTAGGTAATAAAAACGTTATCACCGCCATTATCGAACTTTTGTTGTTTTAACATTAGACTTTGAACTGTGACTTTCTAAATTAGTTGAGTTTAGAATATCCGAAATCTTTTACGTTAATTACGAGATTAAGTTTATTGTGAGACAAACCAATTTCAATAGTCGATATAAAATGTAATGTTTGCCTCATGAAACAACTAAAGCTATAATAGAAAATAAATATATTTGGTGAAGCTTGAAATTAAATTGACTACACCATAATTTTCAACACAAAATTTTATTCATTATCCGTATTTAAACTGGTGCCTGCCAACATAAAAGATGAGAACACCAACAACATAGCAACTGTTCGAATATAATTCTACTACGACTACGCAAAGGGAAATACTTTCTTACATTACATATGTCTGAGTAAACACAGCTGAAATATTAAACTGTACCTCCTCGTAGCTACTAATATTGACAGTAATAACAGTCAGGCAACGTAAAAGCTTTTTTTAGACGTGATTTCGTCTCTTATCCGACACATTTATTACAATTATTATTTATCAAACGCATTTCAGATTCATTAGGCCTCCAAAACAACTGACGTCATCCTAATCTTATGTTTTTACAAGACTTGTATAAACAATGATTAGTAAAGCACGTGCCGCCCGCGCCCTCACGTGACCTCCCTCAGTTATACTATCGTAACATCTTTATTCCGAATGTGCCATACCGCCATGTCATATGACAGAACGACATTACCTGCCAGCCATCACACGTTGTCGTGTTGCCTTCATAAACATTCAATTCGTGTATCGTATGAGGCATTAAAACCACACGTCGACATACCCTGACTCTAGCTTTCATGTTCGATTATATTTTTATGTCAACCTTGTATTGCAAAATTCGCTAGCAGCATAGAAAAGTGTATTAACCTAAAAGACGTAATTATTTTCGTGAGACTGCGAAGGCCGCGGCTGAGGCATCCGGCTGACCCGGTCGCGACCGGCGACGTTGGTGCTATCCGGGTCAACGCAGGATGTCTTCAAATGCGCCGCATTTAAGCCAAGTGTCCACTAGACACACACACCATTTTCGTTGAGTTTCTACACATTCTTGTAAACCAAATATATTTTCACAACACATACCTGATTTTAAGTTTAATAAAGAAAAATAAACACTCTGTAAACGGTTCGCGTAGTTTTACTACGAACTTGTAAATTAATAGATTCGTAATCGATGAATCGGCTTGCAAATTAGCTATTAACTTGTTAAAAGAAGCGTGGCACAGTAGAGTAAGTGTCTATAGATATCAGTGAATACGCGGGGAATTATCCATGAAAGGTGTCGAGGAGGAAGATTAATGTTCGCGTGTAGAGACGGTGGTGTCGAAACTATGGGGGAAGGGGTGGTTGAGACTATGATGGCGGCGGCAGTCATTGCACCTTGAGCCGCGGGTCGGGCAACATGCACCTGTGATTACACCGCGAAGATGCAACGAACACCTTCAAGTGCCTCCGAGGGCTCTTTCTGGACGACCATCGAACTCCTCGCCGGTCGCGGCCGAAGACGATCTGCTGCTGACGCTGACGACTATGCCGTGTTTGTTGATGTCCCAACGAGAAGAGCATCTTCTCTCAGGTTCTATAACATAACAATTATTTTATTTACAGCACCAGACTGTTTCATAACATATCCAATGCATCTTTAATATAACGCTGCACTAGTTTTAAAATAAGTAGTTCAAATATAAAATAACAATATAAAATTAGACGTAGAGCATACAACAAAACCGGATAAAAGTTCAAGCTTCACAAAAGCTTATTTTTACTCTCTTTTTATCTTAAAGTTTTCCAACAAAGTGTATACATGAACACTATAAGGGCTTCCGTCACGTCTATTGATAGACTGTTCATGAAACGTTTACTCTTTTCGTAGTTAATCAAAACAATGAATGTGTGGTTTGTTTACACGGCCGGTTCACAAAAGGATCCATAAATCTCGAGTGAGTTTTCAGCGCGTTATCGGGAGATGTTGTGGCGCGCGGCGTGCGTCGCCGCGACACGCACTTGTTACGGTTCAAAGTAATAAGTTTAATGTAATTAATGACTTTATTTTGCGTTATTCGCACTGCCATAATGTAAACATTAATTTGTTATTAGTCTGCCTAGTTTTATTCTTGATTATTAATATCCTACTATATTATTTTGTAGTCTCTTTTTAGAATGGCTTTGTGGAATGTAATAAGATTAACTAAACCGGGATCAGATTTTTCCCGTTGTTATTCTTGCAATTATTTTGATAGGTAGTTACATCGAAAGATAACATACAGAGAAGGAATCAAAACTACCGTTGATTTTTGTTTTGGCAAATTCTCCATACTGTTTAATATTCCTAAAAAATAAAGTTATGTGTCATTGTAAAAAATATATTATGTATACTAGGTATATATTATTATGCTTTCCTGGTTTCATTTCCGAGATTATAACTTTTAAAACACTTAAGTACGTGTTCATAGAAATTTTTACAACATTTTAACAGTTGTAGTACAGCCATTTTTTGATTGATAGTGTAAAATGCCTTCCAATTTTCAGGGTTCTAACATAAAAATTGAAATTAAGAAATTATTAGAAGAACATACGCGCAAGTCATTTATTAAGCTCTTTAAGATGAACCTAATTTAACAGATCTCGAGAGTCTCGTTTTATCATTTTCTCACATATGTTATAGTTATGATCCTATTGTAAAGAAAAACTTATCTAAACTTAAACAATATTAAGGACAAATCAATCAGTCGGATGGTAGACAAAATATCAAAGTGTGTCGTGCGTGCGCAAACACAATTTATCATGAAGTTACAGGCGAAACTTGAGAGGATCTCCCCCTGTTTACATATTTTGATCATGTTTTGAATATTCAGGCCTACTTTACCTCAAGTATTTTGGGAAGAGAATATGTTAATAACATATTGCCTTATGATTGGTATACTGATAAGTATCTAAACTCGATGTAACTAGGTTCAGAAGCTTCAAATGTCGGCCATATTTCAATATAAATTATCATAATTTTAGATTATAATTTTGAAGGTCTCGGAGCCGTTACCTAGATTTTGCATTTAAATCCAGACTCAATTTAGAGTCAAATACTACTCGCATGCGAAAGTGGCATTAATTTAATTTCCCCATTTCTACATAATATATGTTGATATCTGATAGATTTTATATGATTTTAAAAGTTCTTACACTTAAGCAATAGTGATTATAACAAGCTTTGTCTAGAAACGAATGGCTCCCATAGGTGGCAGTGATGACTTTCGCAAAGCGTGAAGGGCTTGCAAATTGTCATGGGTTGAGCTTGGAGTTAAGGGTTGGCTTCACCTGCGTTCCATGTCTATGGTATCTCAAAAGCTCTTTTGCCTGGAGCCTTTAAGACCTTCATGTAGAAATCAATGTGTTTTCTTAGCAGATGAACGTGAAAAAATAAAAACTGCGTTTGAAAATTCGTCGTCATTTTGCAATACCCATAACGATGAAATAGGTCAATCATATTAGATAATTAATAGCAGATGTGATATCGTGTTCACGAGTAAGTACCTACAAAATGAGATAACGAGAAATTCCCTACTATTATTTAGGTACAACAGTTGCTGGACCATAGTATACTATTGCAATGTATTACATTACTGAGTGATACAATACAATGTATTTACAATGTGTTTTATTGCTCGGTGGTGTAAGGTGTAAGGTGCACATTACTGCATATAACAAGATCTAAATCGAATCTCTAATGAGGCGATGAGTATATAAATGAAGGTTTTCTGTTTCCGAAGCTGTCTGTAAGTTTATATATACCAAAACTAACTCCACGGTCGCAAAAACCTTCATAAATCCTTACTATTTTCAAAACAATAAAATATGTTCAACTCTACAACAAATTAATTAGTAACATATACTAAGCGGGCACAAATGTTGGGACAGCCCATGAAGGTTTTTAATAAAATCAATTGCCCCACAACAGCCTACAATCGTACTCGCTAACCTAAATGACTCATAAAATACGGAGTCGCGACTGTTGCCCAGACAAGCCTACCCATTTAGTCTTAAGGTCTTTGACCTTTCCTTTCAGTTTCTTTTACTTTTGCATTCGTACCTACTTCTTAATCATTATTGTTATCTGTTCGCGATTGACGAGTACAATTGATAGCCCTATGATTAGAGGGGTATCAAATTTAAACGTGATATCGTCATTGAACTCGGGTGTATCATTATTTTGTTTTTTTTTGTGTACCGAAAGAAATAAAAGCTTATCGGTAAAGTGATAAATAGTATTATTATTATTAGCTAACTAGGTGATGTATTGTGCCTACTAGCTCCTAAAGTAGAAAAATACTTGTACTCATACCGCTGAGCAAATCAGACGCGAAGCATTGTGCAGATCTTACCGTTTTACATAATATAAATTTAACAGGCGCAGAATTAGCAGCAAATGGCACCTAGCTGTCTACAAATCGTACATAAATACTAAATCGTTTTCTGATCTAATTTAATCTGTAAATATCCATGACACATCCTAACATTGATTGCAAATAGCGTTTGGTAAACGTAAGTAACGCCGATGACGACACCTTGGACTCACGCCCATTCACAGTCTCAATAACATCATCCGTTTTTATGGATAAAACATAAATTCAAATCCTCATGGAAAGTCGAATCTCGAAGTACATAAATTCTAAAATCGTTCAATGCCTGTGACGTTTATAAGCTTTAAAAATATCACGGCATTTTGCTTTACTGCCGATGGTTTCGTGCATCGCTTGTAAGGCGGTAATGTACAAGACGTAGATACTCTCACTTGTTCAGATATGCAATTAAACTATCCGTTTATTAACTCTAACATTTTGTTTACTATAAAAATACAACGTGAAATACGTAGGAGTGTGACGTATGACCACATTGTGGGAAATTCTCTAGTTTAGCGAAAAAATATGCAGACGACGGAATGTGTCATGATATGAACAAGTCTATGAGTCAGTGCTTCAATTTATTGACACTTAAACGTGGATGGTTGCTACTATCAAATTTACAGCAAGCGTGATGTAATGTCCTTTGACTTTGAGGGTAATATTGTAATAAAGGGGAAGAATAAATTCGGAATGTAAGCGTTTCTACAGCTCATAATCAAGTTTTAGTGTTCATTTGTTAGTATTATAGCGAACCACAGGAGTAAAACTTTAAGGTATTGTTATAGTCCTTAGCCTGCTGTAGACGAACATTCTGTATAGAAACATAAAATTATACCGAGCGAGGTTAAGCTCCTTGTATAGCAATAAAACAAAACTCTACGTGTAGACATAATTATGATGTACTAAAAATAAATAAGTAAAGTTTTTGCCGCCTCGGCCTGCTACTTTTATTTTAATATTCGGTCTTTGGATATATAAAATGTTTTTTTACTTTTTCGAGACGTTGTTTAACACTTTATGTCTCTAATTTAGGCTTATTTTAAGGTTAGAAACTTAGTTGAAGGCACATAGGAGAAACTTGTGTAAAAGTTATTTTTTAGAAGCCAAAGCCAAAGGCATTTTTTTAAATTTTTTATGAACCATTAGCTTTAATATTTCGCCGTACTGGCTGTCGATTACAGAGTAGGTACGTAAGAACATTGGCATGAGCCGTGACGCGATGAATAAATGTATCGTCACGTAATCCGTAATTCGGACTCCATAAACATTCGATGATGTGCCATTACGCGATGACATCGCATCATTTCTCTGAGAAATATTGGTATACATTTCATAAATACAAATTAACTAGATATTTATTTCGTCGCTCCGACATTCATGGATAGTATTTAGCTATTTTACAACCCAAATTTGATATAATGTATTCTTATTTTTCTTTGAAAAATAAATAGGTGGTTTATCGCTTTGTAAATAAATATTTTTGTAAAAAACTAAGCTTCTATTTCGTTACTTTTTGCCACTTTTCCATTTTACAAAAAGGCTTTCGATAATAATTGAGGCGCATATTGTTTGTTCAACCATAACTAAAATACAAACGGGTACAAACAGTAGTATTGTCTGTTATCAATGAGTTATGCGAACTTTGGTCACGCGTAGTAGCAGATCTTGTCATCTCGCGAACTGTAGGTACGCAACAATGCGAATCAATTAAATTCTTATCCACTTCATTATTCATATTTGATTGTCTTATGTTATTGCCGCCATGCTAATTGTGTTTTTTTTTTCAAGCTATGGTCGCATGACAACGGCTGTGATGTCTGTATAAAGTGGTCACATCATTGTCATTATCTTAGAAGTCATTAATGATTACGCACGTAATTATTTGCAAGTAATACTTTACATCGTACGATGGTTAGCTAATTTGTTTTTTTTATATTTTATGGTATAAATCGTCAAACTAATGAACTTGCATGGAAGATACTAAGATATTGCACCTTAATCATAATGTCATAAGCTACTTATCAAAAGCTTTAATTTAAAAGGAAGCCGCACCCAGCTGTACGATATCAATGACAAAGATAAACACACAGATTACAGTACAATCTAGAATCCGCGTTCTAAATTACTTCGTCCTTCTGATCCACACAAGTATGGACACTTATCATAATATTATTGTTAGTTATTTTAGTCGTTGTTTATTATACACATTTAACTTATAATGCCCTAAATCCACTATTATAATTGCTCGATTTATTTGCTCGTTGCGCGGCGACATGACGCACTATTATCCACTTTATACAATTACATAATAACGATTGTGCTATCTACAAATATTGTTTGTTGCGTAACTAGAAAATATTTGTATCGATAGAGGTTATCGACTGTTTGTCAGAATTTATTACATTTATAATGCGATGTTGCCTTATTTTCGGAATTATTGATAATATAATGAATAATTCAAATTATGTAAATGGCTCTAAAGATTTTTATTAGACTATAGTGCTACGAAGTGCTACGACAACTCGTAGATGATAGCAATCGTTTTCTTTTTGTGATCACTGTTAATTGTATTAAATGTGTCACAGTCACAACATTTTATTCGACTTAGCTGTCGTAAAAGTGGTTAAAATAAAAGTTATTCGCTACTAAACCTAAACATAGCGTGAATCAACAGAACTTTTAAAAAGTATTTTGATAGTCCTAAGCCTACGGTTACAAAAAGTTTTGCGTCTCGTAGACCTAAGAAAAACTTAGCAGACATTAAAAAAACTGTAACCCAAGGCCAAAGTGAACAAGTTATCAATATTTTCAACATGATATTGGTGTCATAAAACACACTTTACGAAGGCAACATATGTTGATGGTGTTTTTTTTCTTCGGAGTCATGTCTGCGTGTCGGCAAACACGACCGGATACAGGCGTAACTTAGCAACTGAATACTTTGCCATAGAACTTGGAAAACTATTGGACAACTGGTGAAGTAGCGCACTTTTAAAATATCAGACTTTACTGGCGAAGTTGGTACTCGTGTAATAAAAGATGTTTGATTGCGTTCGTAGAACTTCTGCTTATCATTTTCCGTGTTTATAATACGTTCGTTTTCCTCACGGGGTGAAGAACTTCTGATGATATCGGCGTGAAGTCATGTGTCCGTTTTGGATATCACAAGTGGGCCGAGTACATTGATGATAACTGTTTGAATGATGTCCGATATGTAAACAAATATTGGCTGTTTGGAAACCGGCGCGTGCTGCTTTGCACGTACGACATTCGCTAGAGATATCAATCATACAGCCTCCTAAACTTTGAAAAATATAATTTCTTTAAGATTTGTTTACATGTTATACTTAGCTTTAAGTTTTCATCCAGCTGTGTTTTTGACCTTCAAATATGAATAAATGATACCTGTAAATTAATCACATGTAGTTTGCGAACACTCTATTAATTATCGACCTCGATGGCAATATTCAACCTATTCAGTTTCATTTTGATGTGTTTAACGACGCGCCCTGGCGTGGTATAAAGTTGCAAAATTGAGTGATTTGCAAATTGCAAATGGCTGCGTTTAAAAAATAAAAAGAATAATATATTATTATGTGTGAACATTGTTCGTATAATTCAGTGGTTATTGCTTAGAGCCACACGATGTGGCATAAAGATGCAACTTTATGCATTCGATAGACAATAACTCAAGATTGCCATGCCGGTGCCATGTATGGCGCTGACTAAATTTTCGACAGTCACGTGAATTTAGGGACCCTTTACAATGATACGCCCGGTTTCAATACAGTGTTTGCCGGTCTTGTAGCTTTTGTATTCGCATTAAAAATCATATCGAAGTTTTACTGATAAAGTGCAATCAACCTGCGTAATTCTCTTGGAACAATTATTTTACGTAATTCTTTGTTCGTTCAACTTAAAACTGATGTTTTGTTTGTGATATAGGTACACATGTGAGGCAGATAATTTATAATGAAATACGTGTTTTATTTTAACGACAATAACATTTAAATAAACTTTTAATTGATGAAAATGTTTGTATCATAACATGACTGACTATTAGTTGGTTGCGGGTCAAGAAAAATGGCAAAGCATCAACATTTTTCCTGTATCATAATAATGATCTCTGAAAATTTGATAAAGCGTACATTTTTGACGATATTTTATAGCATAATTAGATGCTAAATACGCGTAGGTGCAAGTTGAGTTTACAATTTTATCAATGTTTTGGTGCATACACGGTGCATAAGTGATTAATCATTCAACAATTAACATTTATCTGACCTTGCAATAAACTTTACAAACAATTTTGCCGATAACTTTCAATAATAACATGATAAAAATAAATAAAAACATATTCCTTCTTGTTTTCTTTTTGTTCACCTTTTCACCGACCCGATTTATTGTAAAACTATCCTATTCGGACCGTAAAAGAAGTGCGTATGCTTCTTTAGGCAAAATTTGTACCAACATGTGGTGTCGGTGGGGGCCGTGCCATACCGTGCCAGGCCCATCGTACACCACGATAAAGGTCTCAACTATGACACTGAGCATGTAGCGTCAAAACTACTAAAACTTTACGGCGACGACGAGACGTCTGGCCGGCTCCGGTGTGTACACCGTTTCTACACAAGTGCTCCGCCAAAACGAGTGCAGAAAGGAGTCCTAACGAGTCGTCGCGGCTCTGGTGAGTCTCAGTGAACCATGAAACGAACCGCCAAATTTATTGTTTACGTACGATTCTGTTTATGTGATAAGTGTTTATTTTTTTACTACGATATTAGCATAGAACCTAGCATTGTTACCCTGATTTTATTTGTGTATAAACGAAGGTGAATACTCTAGTAAATACTACACGTTCACGCTTGAATTCGTCCCGTCGAAATGGCGCCAAAATTACTGAACATCTGTTATTCTGTTTAATAATATATGTAGGAATGCATTTCATGAGTTTTAAATAATAATATATGAAACTAGAATTTTGTTTTCCAATTTTGAATCCTTACTTTGATGAGGAAACGTCGATTTTACCTGTGAACTAACCTGTGTAAAACGCCATTAGAGAAAATTACTCTACGTGCGTTTTGAATAAGCTTTGTATATTTTAGAGTCATAGTTAATTGTATAATGTCCACAGCTTCGCGCATCCGCATGTCCGGGCGCGCTTGGAGAAGCACATGGGCTCGAACCTGGTGAAGCTGACGGACAAGAGCTACATGAACGACCTGGAGGAACGGATCCGCGAAGTCAACGAGGAGAACCTCAACAAGAGGATCTCATCCAGAGTTGTGAGTAAAGCCCTTTGTAACTTAATCAAAATCAAGTATTTTTTTCATTTAAGTCAAATATTGAGACCTACCGACCACTAGCTCGGAAAGGGGGTAGAGCCTTATGAGAAGAGCTAGCTAGCTACTTTATATTTATTATTTATCTATAATACGTAGTGGTAGGAAGCTTACCATCTTATCTGCATAAAAGTCTTGCATTTAAAACCAAATTATAATAACCATAATTCAAATAATTCGATGTCGATTTCAAAGGCTTTAGAAGGCTACTGTTTTGTGTTTATCTATACTAATATTATAAAGCTGAAGAGTTTGTTTGTTTGTTTGTTTGTTTGAACGCGCTAATCTCGGGAACTACAGGTCCGATTTGAAAAATTCTTTCAGTGTTAGATAGCCCATTTATCGAGGAAGGCTATAGGCTATATATCATCACGCTACGACCAATAGGAGCAGAGTATCAGTGAAAAATGTTACAAAAACGGGGAAAATTATGATTCTCTTATGTGACGCAAGCGAAGTTGCGCGGGTCAGCTAGTCGTTTATATATAAATTACTTTTTTGAAGCTAAAAAAAAATTGACGACACGAAAACATTGACATAAGCTGCAGCCGTAGGTACTACTTACACCTCATATGCATTTTTTTGTATCAAAACTAAAAGTCAATTAACTACTACAATCTAAAGAAGGTGCTTTTGCATAGAATGTGTCAATCAATCGAATGCGAACATAATTATTGACTGACAGTAGACAGCTTTCGTGTCAGCTTCACATTGAAACGCGCCTGACGTGAACCTAATTAGCCATCAATCGAACGATGCTTGTTTTATGAACTTAATCGTTTCATTGTATACCTATAACTGAAACAATCCAGTTTCGAGGAATATTCTCTTTACCGGTTGTCACACATCAAAACCGTTTTATATAATAATCATGTATTATATATATCTTATTGACAGATGGATGAGATGGAGCGGCTTAAACGACTAATCTTAGTCGGGAAAACGCCGCTGAAAGAATGTCCTCCAGAGCTGTTCCACCACCCTGTCTTCGTATTCTGGCGGATGGTCAACCGTGAGGTCGCCCGTGCTTCAAAGAAACGCGCAGATGCTTACTATAGAAAATTAAAGGCTTCCCAGAAATTCGACCAGGTAAATTAACATCACCAACTTACGTAATAATGTTGTGATATTAAGAATCGTACATAAAATTTCGTCTTAATTCTTATAGTCAATGGACGAAGAAGCGGAAGCCGAAGATTTAGAAGAAGAAAGGGAACAGCTTACGCCCCAACAGCTCCTAGCGAAATGTCATGAAGAATTGGAACTACTAAAGCAAACTGACATCGAGAGAGGCGTCCGCTTTACTGACGAACAATTTGCACAGCTTAAATACGAAACGAATGATGTCAAAACGCTCAAGAATCTCACGGTAAGTGCACATGATACTTTGTAACATTTTTCGAACTAGAAACATCTGGATGGCGGATGTCAGCGTGTCGAAGGGTCTAATCGCCGTTATCATCGTCTGTTCACATTATTGATTTGTTTATATAGTCTAGAACACCAGTGTACCGATGATATCGCTCGTGACGAGCCGGTGTGAACCGGACTAGCTCCAGCTCGCGATGACTTGACCCCGAGAGCACCTGCCCCTGATATAAGCGATCTATGGACTCATCTTAAGCTCGTGTAACAGTCATTAGCTCGCATAACCTCACACTTATGTTTATAAACTTCTCGAACATCGAGAATGACTCGGCATCGGCGTGCAGTGCACACAATATAAATTGTCAATTTAACAATAATGCGCAGATGACACTGATATATTGCTATCGCGACATAGATGATGAAGCGACGGACGACTCTTGCCCTTTGGAACTATGACACGTCCGGTACTTTGCCTGTTATTTTATGGTGAATGGTATTGTGCTGTATTTTTTAAAGATTTCCCTTTCCTGTGACCTGGTTAGATAATGGTTCCATCTAACCTGATGGAATGTTATCAAATACAAAAAATACGATTCGTGAAATGCGTGCTGAACACACATTACATCAAAATCTCTATGTACTGATCCGATATATTTCTAGTACAATATTAAAGTAGGACAAAGCTATTTATCATGAAGAATTGTATGCAATACAGATTGATAGGAATAAAGAATAAACTCAGTTTTCAAAAATTAAGATTGTAATAAATCTTTACAAGATAATATAGCTGTACTCCCACGGGTACATCTGTCTTAAAGCTTTTTAGGCATTTATATAGCTCAATTTTAGTATTTCAGTACGTAAAATGTAAGTATTTTTGAACAAATATCTGAATTTGAAGATGAAAAATAGGATCTTTTTACTAATGATGAATATTTTGTAAAAGTAGTAATTAATACAATTTAAGTAATAGGTATACTATGTATTATTTTAAATAAATAAAATGTGATAGTGCACATTCCGATTCTGTTCTTGGAACTCATTGTATACTAAACTGAATTCCTTAACCTACAATTTTACATATTACCCACTTTTCCATTTTTTTTCGATGAACTGAATGTACTTGCAAAGTTTCAATAAGAAGTAGCGTGATTTTAGTGCATTGAACTAATAAAACAAAACTTTCCACGACATGGGTTAGCAGTTACAAGTCGTTGATACTTGTAAAACAAAAGGTGCGATAAAATATATAATCTGTCGAAGAAAGTGGATTAAACTGGTACAGATCTGGACATGAATCACGTTCAACCACGGCAGATAAGTAATGACCTAACCTCGATACTAGTACACTCGTGCGATCCAAGCGTTTGTTACGCACTGATATCCTACTAATATTATAAATCCTACTATCCTACTAATATTATAAATACGAAAGTTTGTGTTTGTATGGAAGTTTGTTACTCTTTCATGCAAATACTACTGAACCGATTACAATGACATTTGGTATATAGGTACCTGAAGACTCAGAATAACACATAGGCTACTTTATCCCGGAGTTCCCGAGGGATCGAGATTTGCATAGGAAGAGTTTCCACGCGGACGAAGTCGCGGGCGGCCTCTATTATCTATATTAAAATCAAGTACAAACGAAACCCATAAATAACATAGGTTTAGGCCTTCAAATTAAAGACTTGGAGATGCCATTAGGTTTCGTACACATATATTCGGTTCAGCATTAATCGGCCTAACCGGGTAGCTAAACCGAGTAGGTATATGAAGATGACCCCGATCGGCACAAGCTGAACAAGTGAGACAAGTCGGTTTTGTTGCTAGGTAAATATTGCCGAACCGAATATGTGTATAGCAAGCCTTACGGACAGATATTATCTACATTAAAATCAAGTACAAACGTAACCCATAAATAACATAAGCTTAGGCCTTTAAGTTAAAGACTTGGAGATGCCATTACTGAATATCGATTCGATAAGTACGCATTCAAATTTTTGTATTTGAATTATTGGCAGATTTATAAATACATGTTCTCATAATAACCGACTTCTGAATACGACGGTTTAAGCGATTCAATTGTAGGTAATTCGTTGAAGGATGTCGTGTCGTAAATCACTTAGTATAATGACTTAAGCTTTCGTCTACATACTAATGGGCTAGCTTTCAAACAAAAGTATGTACAACACGACCTACAAATGTCACTGAACTTGTAAACTAGTAAACCGAAAATACAGTAAAATAGAGACGGTAAAAAATTGGCACGGTAAGAAAACAAGTTAATGTTCAAGCCAGATCAGATGCATAAATTATTTAATAAAATTTTAAATTTTAAAGAATTTGCATATTTTATTTTCTGATCAATAAACATAAACTGATAAAAATATGAAAATTATGCGTTTTAATAGGTAGGGTAGTAGTAAAAGGATAAAATGTTTATCTTTAAAACCAACCATCAAATTTTATTTAAAACAAAATTTTAAGCCACGCACACTAATATGTTTTGCGCATGATTCCTTTATTAAAACACTTCAAGGCAGAAGATATTTTGGAAAATACATAAAATTTACGCGGAATCTGGGAGGAAAAGTCGCCTGAAACATTTCGGTATTATTTTTATTAGTTTTCCTTTGCTATATTTATGTTTTACGAGTATTACTGGGATCGGACGATAAATTTTGAAACTTTACTATACTCTTACTGCCACGGAAGGCTTTCTTGGGTTTTAATTAACGTACAACGGTCTCAATAATTCACAGAATGGCCTGTCCGGTCGAAAAGGAGAATCTAATCAGTCTATCCATGACCTTTGACTATCACTATAGGTATTTTCTTATCTTGAGCTTTCATAACATAACACTTACGTGTGTAGATAACTAAGTCCATGACGCATTATGAAACCAGAGATCCCAATATAGCTGTTTGTTGATGGTCCGACACTAAAAACGGTACTAAATTTCGTCCCTCCTAGTGTAAACAAAAAGGATACAAAGGAGGGGTCTATCGCGATGTACAGATAACTGTGACGTCATTTCTGAAGTCCAAGTCGTGTCAATCACTAGTGACCCTTACGACCATCCGTCTAACTGATAATGTGTACTTACATTATCAATTATAATAAATGCTTTATAAGCTCAAAATAGTACGACTATGAAACTAAGTATTCTGTTTTTGTTAACCTATTTACCTACTTTGCAATCAAGAAAATAACATGTCTATTTTTTATTAGTAGGTAGGTGCATAATAAAATATGAAAACCCATACTGTTGATTGTCCTGCAATAAGACAAGGCGTTTGAGTCTACATCGAACTTCGTTCGGTTTGGGGAGATTGCATTCCCTAATTGTTTTGAGAACTTTCAGGTTTTTCCCACAAGTATTTTTTTTACACTGGGTCAGCAAAAGTTATACGATTCACGAGTCACACCTAAGTTTTGAACTCTCGATCGCCTACATAATTTGGCCAGTCGACTATTATTTTTGCTATAAAAACATTCCCAGATATTTTTGCAAAAATATCGCTCCGGAATCCAGCATAATATCAATAAGGAAAAAGTTGCATACGAATGTCCCGAATTGGTAAAAACCCAACAACAATTATTTTTCGTAAGACAACCGGGAATTCACGCTCAATGTTCTGATTATTGTTTTTCTGACGGCAACAATATTGATAGTGTAAAGAAACTCAGACCCGTATATTTACAATGCAATTAACTTTTACAACAAATTAATCGTTTTATAGGTATCCAATACTATTTATTAAAATGTGAATCGCATTCACTCTTTACATAATCGAAGTTTTTAACGTAAAATCTTCGTTTCATATCGATTTATTACGTAACTTATTTATGAACTCTTCTTAGAAACTACTTCCTAGTATTTATTCCTCATAGTTCTTCCTGTATTGATAACGTATATGTTGTTCTGATGACGTATTTTTTCTTTTACAGACAGTTGAAGAGCTTTACGCGCTGGCTGATAAGATCATTGGAACGAAACGTCTGTAAAGTATTTTATTTATTTAATTTTAAGAGTAACTACGTGGTGTGTAGCGTCGTATTACAAGTATGTACCTGATAGCAACATAATGTAGTCTTACGTCTCATTTGCTCTGTCCTGGTCATGACATTCAATATTCCCTCATCGGGATTTAAAAATGTATACCGACAACACAATGAACTAATTTTGTATGCAATAAATGTCTATAAAAATCAACATCCTTTGTCATTTTCAATATCACGAACCTTGGTAGTCAGACACAGTTTAATACTTCGAAAGTTTATTCAAGCTTAATTATACTTATTACACTAATGGTAAACACAAACTTACATAATTACAAACCGCATTGAAACTGTAGTCAACTTTGGTTTAACACAGTCAAGCAGCGAAATTAATACCTTGACTAGATATAAACATAACTTTAAAATCATATAAAAATTAATCAACATTTTCGTATTAAAACGTTAAGTTTATGCCGATATTGTTCAGAACAAATAATAAAAATGCGAAAGAAGGGGATAACAGCAACGTCCCCTCGTTTACAACTTAGATAATAGTCAATAGAGAGCTCTACACACGTAAATTGGCGCGGCCATGTTGGCGTAGCACAATCGGTGCTTTTTAAATTTTTACAAAATCAAATATTTACAATATAAATTAGTGCCATCGGGCGTGTGCAAAGTTACGTGTGTTACATAAAGCTATACATAATCCTAAGGTAGCGGCGCTCTACGAGGCGTAGCAGTTTGTTCGTCACAAGTGGCTTTTGGGTCTACGGCGTAGTTGCGCGTAGATAAGGCCAGCGGGTTTGTCAATAGGCTGGTAGATTTGGTGGCGAGGGTCGCCTTTCGTCACGTTGGCAGGGAATTTTGACATGTCGATGTTGAGGTAGTGCTTGTTTGGCATCGTCATTTTGATCCAGGTGATCTGTGAGCAAAAGAAACAGTGGATTAGTTTACAGTTTTTTTAAGGAAAAGTCAACGTATACAATTTACTTATAGCATATGACTGATTTTTGCAAAAAGAATATAATATATATTATGCACTTGAATTTTGTGAATGAACTGTTTGTTCTTTATTTTTATTTCAGGTTGAGTCACAATTTTTCGTGAAATCTTATGCTATATAATAGAGATTAATACAAGAACAACGAAGCGGTAATTAAATGACATTTTACTATCAAGCGCTTAACTATTTTAAATATTATACGCAATAATACATAAAATTTCACCAGATAGTATTTTATTATTATTTTGCTATTATTTTACAGATAGGTATACAATAATAAAGGTACCGAGAGCAACAATAACCTGCGTGCAAGAGAGCACCTTTATTACAAACATGTTTTGTCGTTGTCAACGATAACAAAGTTACCTACAAATAATATTTATTAATGAATTTATCACTTGACTTTTGTACATTAATTATTGTTGAGTCTGTCGGTTTTAATCATATTTGTTTGTTCACCTCTAATTATTCACTGTTACTAACTTGTTTTGAACCACTTTCTATGACGATAACTATGTCAAATGAGTGTTTATTTAAGATAAACTACTATTCTATATACTGTCGCAGTGCTAATTGGTCTAAAATTAAAATCACAAAGATTTTTTCAAAGGCAAACAAATATTTGGAAAAAAAAAAACTTTGTAACAACTTCATAGTTTTACGATTATGACCTTCAAAGCTAAAGATTTTAGCGATAGCCAATTGTCAGGCTTATTTTTTTTTTAATTGTCGCTTTTATTAACCAGCTTTCGTTTGTTAGGACAGGTTATTCGAAGTTATAAATCCGTGCCTAAGCATCCTCGAAACACGAAGAAGAAAATTATCTATACCTATCGAACTGGCAACCAAGGTCATATAATTAGTTGAACCAAAAAATAATGTTATTGGTAAACAAACGCAATCAGCCTCCGGGTTTTAATTCGATAGCCTTTCGGCCTTTATTCACGTGACCGACGCCCGTTCACAAACAAAATAGCTGTGACGTACAGTCTGATACCGTCGGCATAACTACACGATTGACCGGATTCACTTCCGATAAAACTCTTTGTTGTCTCATTAATGATTTATAAACAATAGCATGTGCTGGCCGAAAACTAAAGCCATATTACTATTTTACAATTACAAGTTAGTTGAATTCTTCAACTGTTTTTTTTTTTAAGAATCATCCTTGAATTATGACCGACTATCAGGACGTTTTTTTTGGAATGTGTCATCTCGGGGCATGAAATAGAGATTATATTCTATCAACAATATCACGTGTTTGACTAAAAAAAAATATACTACAGAAGCCAATTTAACTAATTTAAACATCCTGGTTATCAATTAGTTACTTCTCAGATGAAACATTGTGAACTAATAAACCTTAAAACTGGTATTGAATCAGTCTATTTTCAGTACACATTTTACACAAAATTGATCTATTTATTACTATCTCAATAAAAGCAAAATAAAGCCTAAGAAAATAGGGTTCCCGAGAGAAATCAGTAGTGCGGCAACACTGCGGGCTATTGACCGCCGGCTCTAAACATAGATACGTGTAATGTTTATTTCTGTACCACTCAAAAGACATATCGCTACAGACAGTTGCAACAAAGTAAACGAATTTTTCATACTACGAGATATTGATGCATACTCACTAGTCGCTATAAGTAGTAACTTCAATCAATTTATTGGTAAACAAAGGCAATATGACCAATAACACAAAGATTTTCTAGCTTTGTAAAAAATCTATCGAATGTGTAATTTTTCAAAACGACTCTACGTCATGTGATTATTCTAATTCAAGATCTCTAACTAAATAAAATATAAAGTTTAAAGTGAAAACAGACGTTTTTACTACCGTTTAACGATGCGAAATTAGTTGTTAAACACAGCTATTAATTGTTGACATTTAGTGGTTGTAAAAAGTATTTTGTAATAGGCCTTAAAATAAAAAAGTGGATCAAAACGCAACGATTTATAAATAACGTCTCAACGAGTCATATGTCGACAAGGTTTCTTAAAAATATTTATTCTCGGAACTTAGACCTCAACCTATTTTCGGCGTGAATAATGATAGTTATGATAAGACGGCAGTCATACGTTACTTTTATATTTCTATTCGTGTGCAAATATTACGTCTGACCTATTAAATAGAATAGCAAATAAAAGTGATTGATTTATTAAAAGATCTTTTCAATGTTAAGTATCATCTGGCAAATGTAATGTAAGAATTCTTACCTCTGAGACTTTCTCCAACACAGTCTTCTCGGCTTGATACAAGGTGTGTTGTACTGAGGGTGAATAGACTCCAATGTCCGGGGGTCCGGCGAATTTGTCCAATATCGCGTCCTTAACTGTCAGCCAAGCGTTGTCGAAGTCTGCTGTACGCATGCTGTCATATACCCACTCTGCTTCAACTACCGTACTGTTGAAAAAAATAACTTTAGTACATCTTTAATTAATTATATTAACAAAAGAAGCCTCATACAAATATTTATTAAAATAAATACCTAAATATTCTTTCGGCAGCATCACTCAGTGTCGTGTATTCATCTTGTACGAAGTCAACGAACGCTGATTGCGTAGTTTTGAGGACGCGGAGTCCACTCAAACCCGATTTCACTATGACAGCCTCTGTATAAACAAAAAAAATATTTGAATGAACTGTTGTTCTATAATCACACACATCGATGGATGAAATTAAAATAGTATTCTGAACTTACCGTGCCGAGCTTGTGATACTTCAGACCACCTCGTTGCAGTTGGTGAAAATACGAAAGCGTGATTGTGAGGTGTGCCTGCCTGCAGTCTCTCCCAGGGATACTCAACTACTCTGCATTTCGCTTCCACCACTTGTTTGTACATATACAGGAAATGAGCCACAACTACAGCACCAAATTCTTCAGGAGTCTTGACTCCATGTTTCTTTGCTAGTAAATACACGGTATTCTTTTGTGAATCAGTAGCCACCACATCCTTATTGTCTCCAATAACGTAAGCGCTTTCCGATTGCAATTTCAGTTCCGTGAACACTTCAAATTCGCGGATAGAGTGATAGTCCGCGTCACGGTGGACGTGAAGGAGTTTGACGGCGCTCTTGCCGTAGCCATGGTGGCTAAGCTCGAAGCGACCGCCGGAGTCCGCCGAAGCCGTCAGCATCGGTCCAGACTTCAAAGCGTTGGACACAGGTGCTTCCGAACTTGTGTTCGAGGGTTTCGCGTAAATTCTGAAAGTAATAATACAAATTTTAATTAAATAACATTGAAAAATTGAGGTAAAAAATTCTACAGGCAATCACAAGTTAGAAAATAAATAAATTAGATAGATACTATCTAATTTCTAAAAGGTTATTCTAAGAAAAATTACACCTATAATAATTACCTGTTAATGCTAGTCCACGGCATTTTTAATAACCAATAAAATCACTTAATTTTTAGAGAATGTAGGAAAGAACGTCGGCGCATAGCCCAACATGCACTGTTCCGCCACCGCTTCAAGCCTCACTTATAAGAGTACCCTGTGTGACCCGCTGTGACCCGCGTTATCAGCGCCGAGCACGCGCCTCTATTGCCGCTGAGATTGTAACGCTCATTAATTAGTTATTTATCTAAGTTTACATATACATCTTATTATGATTTAGATACGTATATCGGCACTGTTTGAATGTACGTTGACTTATTTGGATATACCTACACATTTTTTGTTCAAGTCTTTAAACTCAATTTTAGTCTTCCTATTGAAACTTATTTTCCCAAGCCGCCAGAAAGTTAACGGAAGTACCTACTTACTATTCTATGAACTGGTGACTCGTGATGATAACATGATAAGCAAGTCATAACATATGATGCTGGGGAGATGTCTATAATATTCGAAAGTAAACAATAATTACTGATTAGATTCTGAGAAAGAGGAAAAACCTATACCTACTTGTAGTTTATCTACTTTTAGATATTACTGAAAACTTTTATCAAACAAAAATAAGCTACTGTCACTCGAAATCTTAGTGGCCGCTCCGTGATCGTGACAGTAGGTACCTACATAGTAAGTGATATTCATGGTCATTCATCTATCATCTAGCAAACAGGCTTTGATTAGAATGCTTTAATTTTATATTACGTAACCGTACTACGGGTTGTCTCTACGTAGGAGAGTAAGAGTTCTAAGTTCGTTTGTTTGGCACTCGATACCCGTGGTCGTATTACCGTGCACCATCTACCACAGGTAATCTCATGCTGCAAATTACTTGTTTACACATGGTTTGTTGTTGTTCTCATTATCAGCGTTGTATGGGGTTAAAGTGCATTATCGAACAAACGTTGTTAACGTTTACGCAGAAAGCGCTACGAGGATTTTCTTAACGTAAAACAAACATACTAAACATAACATTCCTTTTATCCTGTTGACAAGTTGAGAATACACATAAAAATCTATTTGATCTTGAAACAAAAACATTGCCTACATTAGATGTTCCACGTGAACGATTAAAAAGTTATTAATAAAAAAGTATCGGTAACGCTACTATCATTAACGAAGTTTGTTATTCCTGGTAATCGGGTTTTTGTTTTTAACCAAAAACACGATAGGAGGTCGATAAATAATGACGCGACTTCAACATAATATTGCTTTGATGACGCACTTGCTGTTTATTTCCTCCAGATTAAAAATAAGAAATGAGGTTAATAGGACATCACAGATCATATTTTTATCGATATAAGCACTTGTGATTGAAGAACTGCTTAACGAGTTTTAGTTGTGTAGTGATGACATATTTGTGTAGCGTATACGTTCTGAAGCTTTACTTATTAAATAAATATTTTACATAGCGCAAGATAACATGGATAATATGGTAATATTATTACTTAGTCATTTCAATTAATGCGCACTGAAAGGTAAGATGAAAGCGCTTCTTAGGAGTTCTAAAAATAAGAAGGAAATATTAACATTAAACGTACGTGAAGTAGCAAAATGTGAGTGGTACGCAATTTTTTATAGTGCGATCGTAATATTTTTATGTAGCTTGTTTTATGGCTACATTCTCAAAGCTTTGAATAAGACATCTCTGTATATCTACGTATTGTGTATAACGTGAAGGACTTTCCCAGTAAATAAGAGTATTTTAAGAGAAGCGGATGCTATTCGCAATGGTTTCTTGTAACTCCTATAAACTATGTACGAACTTCCGTAATCTTTATTTTAGTCTCGCAATAGAATTCTAAAATTATAGTGTAGTGAGTGTTATTGTCGGTTAGACATCGCGTGCTACTAAACTTTGTCTACCACTCAAAAAAATCCCAAAGCGTGCGAATAATCAGTCTCAGCTCTCAAGGGAAGCGGCCGAAGTAATGCGTGCGATACTATAGCAGACTTGATTTAATGCGCTCAGCGTCTGTTAGCGCGAACTCTCTCGCTCTTTATCTTTATTCAGAAGAGTCATGTTGAAGGAAATGTCGGCCACTTAATGTTATTTAAAACGGCATGCAGACTGTAGCGTACGACGTGGTGGAAGAAAAGGAGGGCGGGCGGTTTTGCGCAAGCGCGGCGCGGGCGGGCGGCGCCGTGACGTGCCGCGCTCAGCTGACGCCGCGGCGGCCGCGTGACGCGTCGCGCTCGCGCCACGCATCGATACCGCGCACGTCTGTTGCGAATATCTGCCGGTGCCGGATAATGCCTCTGTCCACCCGCTAGTGAGCAACGTGTTATCTGTTCAGTGCACGCTTCGTGCAGTGTTTACCCCCGATTACCGATGATGGTGCGACGCAGCGGACGATACACCGTCAACTGGAGAGGGTTTAAGGATTTTGCATTCGGAAATAAACCTCCCGACGAAGGTGAGTTTACTTTCCAAGCGAATCTCGATTGATCCGGTGAAAATCTTAGTTCCTAACATAACCTCAAAGGTATTTTGTAATAAGTATAAAATATTTGTGGCTATCTCGACAGTTTGGGATTCAAGAGAACTGTAAATCTCAAATAACATCGTAAAATTGTATTCGGAGCGTAGAAAATGACAGCCAATTTTCTACTGGCTGCGAAAACTATTTTGTATGCCCATGAAATTGGCAAACCAGGGCCTACAACAAATCAAATATTTTATAACGTTTAAATCATCTGTGTTTACTAATAACCAGTATAATATTTTCCCGTAAAAATAAATCATGTCTATGAAGTTCTATAATGAACGAGAAATCAACGTAATAAATGTCGTCGTTAATTTATCCTACCTAGCGCTAACGGATATTAACAGATTTCATGTATTAGAGAAACGATTAATAACATTTACAAGTGAGTTCCAATTGGATACAATATCAATTTACTATTAAATACCAGAGCAATCAAATTATCACTCTGATGCTCATAAATTTATTTATAACTTACTGTAAAGGGAATTAGGTACTATATATAGTGGTAGGTATTAAAACAAAGTGTGCATTAAATTGATTAATTCAATTATTACATTTATTATATATATGTACAATATGAGTATGTGTATAAGCTTGGTCGTGATCTCTCAACATTGTATGTGACTCTACTATGTAGTACTATGATGTCGAATCTACTAGGTTAAAGTGTTATAAATTGTATTAATTAAATAAATAACGTAGATTTAAATACTGGTTTATGTGCTCTATACAATTTGAATATTCAGACAATTGGAAAAGCAATGACGTCATATGATTGAAAAACCTACAGTAAAATGTTAAAGCTTTTAATAAAATATTGAACAACCTATCGAATTTAAATTTGACTTGCCACAGTTAGTCCAAGAGTTATAAGGAAATCTTGTGAGGTGTAAACTAGTAGAAAGAAAGTTAAGAAGCATAATGAAACATACCTATATCTTAGGTACAACCTGCTATCGTAAATTGGTTTTATAAGAATACCTACAAAAACAACTGATAATTTTTATGTATTCGTTACTTACTGTTATTAAGGAATATTAAATTATAATTTTCATCCTGAATACCTGAATCATCTGCATAGATGGACTCAGGCCAATGATGATTGATGATTTTTCTCTTTCTTTTTTTTCCTTTTTTTCAATAGGAAAAGTTTTAAACAGCCTAATTATCCGCTTATATATCCTGAAACTGGTAGAGATGGGTTTAAAATTTCAATTCCTATTAGCAATCTACTCACACGTTGCATGTGTGGAGGACATGAGCATAGGACATATAATTTTTACTTACATTTTACGCAAGTGAAACCGCAGGTTTGTGAAGAATTATTACTATTGTTTTATTGTGCATTCGCACGAAATGCGAGACATGACTGCTCTACAATTGATAAAATATAGTTCCGACGACATAGGCATTCTGCAGATAGATTGTTTGTAAATATTTTCGAATAAGACGGTGAAGTGTATTGAGGTAAATAAATGTATTCATAGGTATAATATTTAAAAAACTGTCGTAATTACGTTTGGGAAAATCATCTTAACTGTCTACAACTGAGCGAATATTCTCAGAACAAGAATATCGCCGCATTTCGCAGTAAATTTTAATCAATCGGACTTATCAAATACGTAATTCAACCACCAAGAATAATATAAATTGTAGGTATCTTTTCTGTTTTTGATTGCACTCATGCGACATGAATAATGTTCGGGGTACATAAGTCACATTTTAGTGCAGTCAATTAAGCTTAAATTAGGTAAGAATCTCGGAATTCGAGATACCCAGCTGTAAGTCTGTAAATACTTGTATATTGACACCCTAAAAGTTGTCTCAAAACCTACATATGGTAGGGTGTACGCAACTATAAAATTTCAAGGTCCAAAGTCCCAAAAACCGGTTTTTTGAGCTTTTCTTGTAAATATCTCATTTCCTATGGAATTTTTGCATTCGTATTCATTACCAATATTGTACAGTATAAAATTCTCTACAAATTTTGTTTGAATTTTTTTTTTACGGCGAACCGTTTTCGAGATAGAGGGGGGAGAGCGCGCGGTCACAGGATCATTTCAAGTCAACCGGTGCCTCCGGTCGAAGATGCGCCATATATATTATAGTTGATGAACTATCGATAAATCAATGATTAATAAATATTTGTCAATTTCTATTAACTATTACATTATTTTTTATAATTTTTTTCATAACCTATCCACTTTTTATTCAGTATTAATTAATTTATCAACACTTACCTGCCCATGTAATTGCAGATTTTTTCATGAAAATATAGGCACTGTATTTGAATTTTAACCTAATTAATATTAATAACTTCTTACATGATGAAAAAAAAACAAATAAATCAGTATTATTGAAAAGATATAGCTTTAATATAATTATGAAGAAAATGATGACACCAATGACTTTTCGAAGTTATGTGTGTATTAGAAATAATTGTCACATGCTCCAACGGTGAAGGAAAACATCGTGAGGAAACCTTGCATGAATAAAATTTGTTAAATACATTTATTGAGGGCATGCAAAGTCCCCAACCCGCACTTGGCCAGCGTGGTGGACTCAAGGCCTAACCCCTCCCTCATTACGGGAGAAGACCCTTGCTCAGCAGTGGGACAGTAATGGGTTAAATTTATTTATTATTATAATCATTGATTTATCGATAGTTCATCAACTATATATGGCGCATCTTCGACCGGAGGCACCGGTTGACTTGAAATGATCCTGTGACCGCGCGCTCTCCGCCCTCTATCTCGAAAACGGTTCACCGTAAAAAAAAATTCAAACAAAATTTGTAGAGAATTTTATACTGTACAATATTGGTAATGAATACGAATGCAATAATTCCATAGGAAATGAGATATTTACAAAAAAAGCTCAAAAAACCGGTTTTTGGGACTTTGGACCTTGAAATTTTATAGTTGCGTACACCCTACCATATGTAGGTTTTGAGACAACTTTTAGGGTGTCAATATACAAGTATTTACAGACTTACAGCTGGGTATCTCGAATTCCGAGGTGAACTTACTATAATGACTGGACTATTTAGCTTCCACACTTTCTTTTCTAGACGATTACGCCATCTGTGACCTAAGTGTGCTCAGACGCTACCCCGTCCTGACCTAGACTCCCTGGCTTAGTTAGATGTTCGTGTTCTTACGCTACCCTACTTGAATTTCTAAGTCGTGCAATGGTTTTATGTTAATGTCTAGTTTATAACCCAAGATTAGATCTGTATTGAATATGGTGACTTTAATGTGGGTTCACGCAATCGTTTCTTACATCATACTACCTAATAAAAAAGAAAAACGCAGTCCAATCAAACCGTAGAGCAATAGGTACATACCTTGTCAATGTTGAAGACTTTTAATAATTGATGCTTCCTATTATTCTGCCGAGAAAATGTATGATGTAAAGTGATTAATAAAACACAATAATTACATGCATTTATGTATTTATACAGATCTATATCTACGTATACTATATGCCGGCACGCCATCACCCCTGTTATCGGCGCGTGCAGCGGTTCGCCGCATGTCATGTCTCATCAATAGAGGCACATGTATGCGATACTGACATAAATCTATAATGTTATTGTTTATTCAAGTATTTGTAAACAGTACAGTTGAAAATGCATATTATTATAACTGTGACGCAGATATTAGTGTATCAAGAATATAAAGTTACGGCGCTCAGTCAAAGAAAAGGAGAAAGCCAGTAGCTACTTATACATAGTAGACTAAATGAAAACATAAAAAAATGTAATAAGCGATAGAGTTAAGGGATTTTTTACGACTACCTTCCAAACTTAAGATCCTGTGATTCACTTTACGTATCGGTATTCTGTTTAGTATTTGGCTGATTTTCCTGAAGTTTTCCGTCGTAGTCCGCAATTTGGAAAACTCCAGTACATTGCAAAAGGTACCCTCTATTATGTACGAGATCGTAAACATACCAACCCTAGCGAAATGTATTTATATTGAAACACGCACCCCTGTTTACTCATTCTTGGGGGAAATCAGGTTATAAATTGAACAGAAAAATGGATGATTTGGTGATAAAGCTCATAACATGTTTGTTATTTTTTATTATGTATTATAATTACTATCGTTACACATGAGAGAAAGTAGAGCATGTATCGGGTACAAAAGAATGTCCTTACCTACACCCAGTATTGACAAAATAAAATGTTAGCGTGACCTTTTATGTTTGATATGTCGATAAAGTTCCCTGTAAACGCATGGGAAATGAAGAGAAATCAGTGTGTCACTCACAAAAATACTAGCTACGCCACGCGGGATGGTCTGCCTTAATATTAACGTAAGTTCTCCCTTCCTTCGCTCCACAGGCCAACGGATAGTGGTTTGGAATTCCAATTTATTTTCTTCTTAACATGATTAATATTTAGGAGTTTAATTAATAATATGATTAATAACTAACTCTGTTTCTTTATTATTGGCATGCAAGTAACTCAAAAGTATTTTTTTTATTTTAGAAACGGAGGAACAAAAACCCGAAGAAGATTTATCAAATCACGAAGTTATATTTTTAAAAAGCATAGTAGAAAGTCCCGATTTCGGAAGAAAGTATGAGGTGAGTAACTAAATGTACTGTAAAGATTAATGATTTGTTTTTATCTTACCTGACAAATAACTTAAATAGTTAAGGAGGACCCCTAGCACCATCACGTTATTCACATTGTTTTTTAAATTTTCCCGCCATTTTGCGTCTACCAGATGCTTGTTGCCAGAAAAAATATTGGTGTGAATCATTACGAGAAATAGCCTTAGAATTATTATTTCGCACCGTGTTGTTCATGATTATTGCTAAAATTATCGTCAATAGTCTTTCCTAGTTTTTGAATACGTTTATTTTAACCTGTGGATATTGCGAAACAAAGAACGGTTGTTAATTTTTCATATTGACAGACACTGTGTCATAGCAACAAACCTCTTCTGTGTCGTAAAAATATTAATGCAATATGAACTTAATATATATCGCAATAAGGTTAACAATTCCTTGCAGTTGCATTCGATATCTGTCAAAACTCGTAGCTGGAAAACAAGAAATTAGTGAAATCGTACGAGTAGGCAGTGGGTGTGTTCGTTTAATAAAACAAAAACAGATCTCCTTTATAAATGTAGCTGTTTTCAGCTGCTAGCCTCAGTATTAGGTAGTAAATAAATGATTAAGTTCTTATTGGTAATGAGCCGTAATAATCAGTCGTTTATAACGTAGTTTTCATTCAAGAATTTAACGACAACAAGTGCCACGCCTATAGACGCTCGTATTTTGGAGCGCTAACAGCAGTTCTTGGGTTCTGTTTTAATTACTGGTGAGTGTTGTTATTACAGTCCATCGATTCGGAGGAGGACTTGATCGTAAAACCAGTCTCGCTGGGCAACGTAAACATAATACGTTCACTAAGCGAGTACCGTGGCAACAATATACGGACTATCGAACAAGCCGAACTCGCTATTATTGTGTCCAGGGCACACTTTAAGGTAGGTCGCCTTTTCCAATATTAGCCTGCCATCAGCGGAATGTTTACAAAGTAACACAAATATTTACATTTTGCTTTGTTTGTATTACAGATCGGCATATAATGAGTTCTTTATCAGACATCCGAAATAACATACGCTGTTCTGTTATGTATGAGTTATGACATTGAAATTCTGTTTGTTTAGGTGCAGTTTCTATAGATACACAACTAATTTTAGTAAAGCATTTAGGCCATTGCATTTAAACCTTTGATTCTCATTATGAACTATGTTATAACATGTATATTTTTTTAGGCTTTAATAGATGCTCACGATAAAATAGGTGCCATCTGGCTGGACAGAGGCTCAGGAATAGATGAAAAGACTCCAGTGAGTGAGACGGAAGCAAGTAAAGACATAGCAGAGGGTGCTGCTGCCAGTACTGAGGAAAACGGAGATATGCCTGTGGAAACTGTCAAAGTAGTGGGCCTTAGGAAAGTGCCTGGACAGCCTTTAGGATTAACTGTAAGTATAACAACTTTCCTTACATGTTTTTGTGAAACACACAAAAGGTTTGACATTCAACTATAATTGTTTGTTTCCAATTGGTTTCTAAATGGAAAGCAAGGTCAACATTTTTACATATTTTTAACAATATGTTTTTGTAACATTGATCCTCTTTACTTTGTTATAAAGAAAAGTATTCTAAAAATTATAACTGGCCAGTGACTTAAAATTATTGTCTCTATGCAGGTTACAACAGATGAACATGGCCAGCTAATAGTGGCCAGGATTTTAGCTGGGAGTGCAGCAGCTAAGCAAGCATTAGTATCTGTTGGTGATGTATTGTTAGAGGTAGATGGAGTGCACATAGACTCAGAGGATCAGCTCAAGGAGGCCGTAGCTAAGCCCAATGATAGAATAACATTGAAGGTTGGACCCAACCTCAAAGAAAAGACTGCTCAGTTAACTAATAAGCTCAGTGTAAGTTGTTCTATTTTATTGTATGTACATGAATAGGTGTATGTAATTACTAGCTTTACATAACTACTATAACATCATTGCTATGTGAAGAATCAATATCATCTAAAAATAGCATGTAAATGCTTTAGAAAGATACATTCATGTTACCTTGATTATTCTACAAGTACACAATATATAAAATATTATTTTTCTGTGCTGTTCATAAACACACACCATAGTGATTTTATAATAGAGAATAATAATATTCAATGATTTCAGTGCTACATGAGAACATTGTTCGACTATGACCCTAAGGAAGACACATTACTGCCATGCAAGGAGATTGGTTTAGAATTCAAGAAAGGTGATATTTTACAAGTAAGTCTTGAAAATCCCTACTAAAATTAAATGCGAAAGTGTCTCTGAAGAAATTTTGTGCAAAGATAGTTTTTAACTTGAGGAAGAAAAACAACTATAATACAGTGTAATTTGTAATTTTTATTATTCATGAATTTGTAACTATCTAACAAGGTTACTCAAACTATTTACATTAGTGATGCAATTTTTTTATGAACATGAATATTGTTCCAACACTTCCAACATTATGTTCATAAATAATGCATGATTATGAATATCTACTTGAAGTAAAAAATTTTTTTATTGTTTTATAACCATTGCTATTGTGTCTAAAGAATAACATAAAGCTATGGTTTGTAATTTATATAAATAATTGCTTATTATATAAAAATGCATTTGTTTTTCATTCTATCTTCAATTGGTCTGGAATTTGTTCCATCTTAGGAATTTTATTAAAACAGTACAAGAAGTTTCATTACCAGCATTTCCAATAAAAAAGCGAGATATTTTTAGTCTTCTTTCTAAGCTATTGTATTGTTGCAGGTATCAGATAGAAAAGACCCTAACTGGTGGCAAGCGAGCCATGTTGAACATCCTGATGTAGTGGGATTGATACCTTCGCCTGAGTTAGAAGAACGGCGCAAGGCTTATGTACCACCTGAAGCCGACTTTGTGCATAAAATCAGCATCTGCGGGGCAAGGGTAAGCATTTTTTTTTATTCCAGACTTTTTTGTCGAATGAGATAGTTTCTTCATCTGTTGTATTCCATTAAAGTTTCAACCTTACAATATTAATCAGTGCAAGTGTAACTGGACAGTGACAAAAAATATATCATACATTAACATATGCTTAAAAATGCAAGCTTCATCTTTGGTATATTGCATTTCTTAAAATAAACCATTGCTGCACTCTCTTTTGTTAAGACAAAAGGATTATTATTCTCATTAATCATATTGGTATATTGAACTCTGAACTGCAAACAAACATAAATTCATTAGTTCAGCATATTTGTATGAAAACTCTTTGTTTATTTACTGCCATCATAACAATGAATCAGTTGATTCTCACGAACTATAGCGAAACAGCTGACAACTGAATTCCCGTTTCTCTTGTCATAATGGTCAGACGTGTCAAATAACAAAACAGTCATTGTTCCGGTATTTTTATTTTATAATTACTTTCGTGACTCACCTTTTGTATCGGAGTTAAATTACAATATCGTCTAGACATTTAAAGTAATGACTATAGGATACTTTACTGGGGAGTCATTGGCACCCACGTTAACACCTACGTATCATATGTGGACATATTGACCATGAAGTATTTGTATGAGCATAATAAAATAACACTAAATGCTAGCTGTGCAACAAATGCGTTTTCTAACAAAGTTTTATAGGCATAAAATTGGCAATAAAAAAACGTATTCCATTTTCTAAGGATGTTCAATTATACCGTTATTCCACGGGATTTTACTGCGACTTTTAAATGTAATAGCATTTCTATTGAGTTGAAGTTAATTTACTTTTTTCTTATAATATAATAGTGTGGTATAAAAACTAGGTGTCGCTCGAGAAATCGCTCATCCGTTCAAATGTCGGAGAAATCGATTAGATACTCAACCATGCAGACTAATGATTTCGCTCGCTTTTCTTAAATGTGAAGCGTTTGAGTGATCCTGAAATATTCGCTATAATATTTTACCTCGTTTTTGTGTTATTGAGACGACGTAGTACTTTGATGTTCACTATACATAATACAATACGAATGTTAGTTAGAATCTATAACAGTCTTGTGTCCTATAAAGACTGAAAAGATAGAAAAAAAATGAGATTTCAATCAGCTACCATAGAAAAGAACAACACGTACCTATTGGTGTATTTCGAAACGTAATCTTAGCACCCAAACAAAACTATTCCTTTCATACCAGCTGCTAAACTATTACAATGATTAAATTCTAGATATCAAAAAAGAAGAAAAAGTTCGTGTACGAGTCTCGGTCCAGCGTGGCACTGGAGGGCGCAGAGCTAGCGTTGTACGAGGAAGTGGCGCGCACTCCGCCCTTCTTGCGCAGAGTGCTGGCGCTGGTCGGCACCCGGGGCGTCGGCCGCAGGACCATCAAGAACCGTATGATACAGGAACATCCGGATAGATTCGGCGCTGTTGTACCGCGTAAGTATCTTACCTTGCAGCAATGTTTTCGTAGTCTTGCTTGATTTTTTAACCACTGCTGTTTTTTAGTATAAGAATTTATACGAAACTTCCGTGACTTATCATGCCTGTGCTGTCATATCAAAGCGTGCATGACCGAGTACAGAAATAACTGTAAAAAAAATTAGTTTCATACACGTCAAATTAAATGATAACGTGCTACCATAATAACACGAGTCAGACTATTGAATTATACTCAGTAGCAGTCCATACTATATCCAAATAAAAATAAAAAGTCCCCAACCCGCACTTGCCCAGCAGTGGGACAGTAATGGGTAATATCCAAATAACGGTTATAAAATTATGAAAATCATATTTTATTATCATCTTTCAGATACATCACGTCCCCCGCGGCCTATGGAAGAGAATGGCCAGTCGTACTGGTTCGTGTCCCGCGAGGAGATGGAACGCGACGCACACGCCGGACGGTTCCTGGAGTACGGAGAACACAACGGACACTTGTACGGCACGCATCTTGACTCCATACGCGCGGTTATGAAGGAAGGTAAGACATTTACTAGTCACGTATTTACATAATTTATCATTACCCATGTGTATTTTATGAATTCAAAATTTAAGTTTTCCTCTAGATTGATCTAAAAGCAGTGATGGCCCGTCCGCCTTGCGCTCTGGTCGATATTCAAGTACCAACTTTCCGAAGAAAACCATCTTAATAAACGTTAATAAAACCTCTTTCAAGCTTGGTCCTTTGAACAGTCATTGTGAAATATGGTTAACTTAACTATCAAACTATCCGAACTCGATGCCGGTAGGCTTTTGACCTCTTAAACAGCTGAGTCGCCTACTCCTAGAACCACCTACCCATAAAAAAAAAAGTATTAATAGCTTAAAGCACAGTTACCGTGAGATACGTACATATGGTGCTTTAGTCATCGAATCGTTCGAACTCGTTCAAAACGCGACGTCATTTCCATACCGGTTGTGATGGGTCAATGAACTCCAAATATTTGATGTAATCATATTAGGCACTTGCAAAAAACTCGTACTTGAAATTATGTAGAGATATCGCAAGCAACATTAACTGTTATACTATGATCTATATGCGTATTTTAAACTTGATAGAAGTTACCAGCGAATATTAAAATACAAAGCGCACGCATAAATCACAGAAAACTACAAACCTTAGGATCCATTTTAAGTATTCACATTACCTTCAACCATGACCGAATCTGATTTTTTTTGTCTCATAATAAGATCTGTTGGATACTAGCGAATATAAATATTTTTACCAGTTGAACTATTTTTTTTTTATAGTTTTGACAACATCTCTTCAATACAAAACTGTTGTGATTTCAGGTAAAATGTGCATCTTGGACTGCGCTCCCCAATCTCTGAAGCTCCTCCACAACAGCGGGGAGTTCCTTCCCTACGTGGTGATGATCGGAGCGCCGGGCATCGAACAACTCAGGAACTTGACTTACGCCTCCAATCGTAACTTGACGGTAAATATTATTATTTGTTTATACCAGTTGCAATTTAGCGGATAACTGTGGAATTGATACAAAGAATTGATAGAAAAATATAAATACAAAAAAAAATATGAATCTCAGTTCGATTTCAAGCCAGACGTTACGGTTACGACAGTAATCGGGTGAATTCATCGGCGATCGACAATCGACACTTGTCTGGCAATTTTATTAATGGTCGATTCATTGTTGGTGGATCAATGTAACATAAATTAAAATCGAAAAAACGATGCAAGAACCAATAAAATTGATGTTGACTTGATGACTTTGACCTGCTCCCTGCTGATTTATGTAACAGTGTTATTCAGTAATTTATAGCTTTTCCACAGTTATCCAAGCTATTTAGTCTTCCCCTTATAAGTCGTTAAGAATGCTAAATAGAAAATAGTCATCTTTTTCAAAATTATTAGTTTTTTCCAGTATAGAGATGTAAGCTTGCCCCTTAATTTTATTTGAATAATTATTTGTAGCATGTATTTATCCCTTTAGTTGTTACTTGATTTTTAGTATGTATTGTGCATTGACGTTTGTCCGCATGCGTTGCGTAGTTCGACAGGCAGAGCTCGATCCGCTACAGTTCCAGACGCGCGCGCACTCTCGAGTCCCTTGCGTCACTTTATGAGGTAAGTCTGCGTATTATTTAGGCTTTTACTCCTGGCATTAGTACTACTAAACAGACTAAACTGTGTAATCCATGTAGAACGATAAATATGTACGACATTTTAACGCAATAGATTGTTTGAGAAATCGCAAACACGTTTAAAGTTGGATAAGACCTTATACTATTGTGTATTTATGTAGTCACTTCATTACGCATAAATGGCTGAACACATTTTGAAAGACAGAAAGTGTTAGGATCTTATACAAATCTAACGTCGTAACCGTTGAAGCCGTAGGTTGGAGCTAAGCTTGCACTGTTATATTTTGATTCATAGCAGCCGAGGGGCAATAACTAAAAAATTTGGAGTTGTAAAGTAGAACAGAAACAAAATAATATCATCAGGCGATATGATAAATCTGGGTATTTTTGTCTGATGCAATAATTAAATTAGTCGACGTGACCCAGTATTCTTATTTAGCGTGGCATCGACAGTTGTGACCTAAGACCCAATATCCTCGTGACCCAGTGACAGAAAGTCTGCGGGTGGTGTGAAGTGTGTTTACCGCATGTATCTCTGATTGGGCATGAACAGACACTTCTAGATATTTTTATTATGCGTTACATTTATTTTGTATGAGAATGATTACAGTTCTATTTACTGTGCATGTTTTTGTCACAATAATTAGCCAACTTTTGATTAATTTACTGGTTCGTTTGTTCGATTTATTACTACACCGATCAACATCTAACTACAGATTAGTGTTATGAGTAATGAGCTTGATGCCCATTCGAAACTAGTATCAGTAAGACAACTGGACGAATAGAAAATAATCAATGACGGATGATGTGTCCACCCACGATACATACAGAACTCGACCTTTCGTGTATTAATTATGTGCAACGCACTATGATTACGATTGTATACTGATATTCCTCTTGTTCCACAGGAAGAAGACATGAAACAAACTCTCGAGGAAAGCGCCCGCATTCAACGACAAAACGAAAAGTACATAGATCTCGTTATCACTAACAATAACATAGACACGACTTACTCTAAGATCATGGACGCGCTGCACTCTCTCTCCACCGACCACCAGTGGGTCCCCGTCAGCTGGATTTACTAGCATTACGAAAATAATAAACTCCCCGGCTAAGAACATGCCCACGCCGCCTTTTAGGTAATTAATGCGTCTTCCCGCAAATCATGAAAATGTTTTAACATATCTAAGCTTCAACTATGTAGTCTTTAACTTTCTAAAGATAAACCCATCGCAAAAAAATGCTATTCTCGTATTTGCCATATTAAAATTTCGTTTTGTGGATGATGTAAAGGAAAACTGTCAGGGATTGAGTACAATGAAATGTTACGACAACATCACTTGTAAAACATGCATCAACAATGTAAAACTGTCTACAATACAGTTGGATGCAAACTTTGTACCTTTTATAATAATGATAAGACTAATTAAACATCACATGGTTGTATTTAAAAGCTTAAAGATTCAACAATCAAGACTCTGTTTTAAGAAAATGAGAATTTGTAACCGAGTGGAATATATTGAAAGTGCCACGCATGAACCTTCGCTATAAAACGAGGTAGCTATTTGTTTAAATAAGGCATTCCAATTACTCTAATGTTTTCTCACGTAGTTTCGTTACCACTGGAGTACTCAATGCAGAATTTTAGCACCACATTTTCTAAACTTTATCTAAAAGAATTTGATGTCTTAAGTACTCTATAACTTTATATGTTTAATAGTCTATGATAAATCTCGACTTACAATGAAAAATAGACTTAATAGTATAAAAATTAAAGTTACATCTTGTAGAATAATGAATTTCTGATTGAAATATATTCCCACCTGAGAAAAACAGCGTGTTTAGAATAAGATAGTGTTATAGTTAAGATGCAGCTGTAGGCCTAAATGATAAGAAATGAGAATATTTTGTACGATTCGATGGACGATTGTAGTATGTAAACACATACCGCTTTTAGTAATATAAGTTAGATGCATTTCCCTTGTACCACTGCCGGAGAAAGTAAGCATAATTATATTATATTTCAAAGGCATGTATTATTTTTATAAACGTAAAGTATTATTACATCACACGAAATCAATCACATTTTATTATACACTTCTATATTGTTCTTTATTTTTTCTTTGTTTACTTTTCATAGGAATATTTATTTTACAATTTTATTTTTACCTTGTATTTTTACAGGCAGACTTATGTTTGATAGTATTGTCAATTTTAAGTGATTAACTGTACATCCTGATTATTATAACAGTATCTATAAGTTTTAATGCAAATTAGTATTTGTATATTTTTGTGAGTATAACAAGACAAGCTGGTACAGAGTATAAGATAGTATTATTATATCGAGGTGCCGATTGATAGCGGCTTTATAATTGCTTACATTGTATTGTGTCACTTATTTAAGCTACATTTTATTATGAATCTAGCTTGTATTTCATTAAGAATCTCACATTCCGTCCATTTTCTTTTGTTAATTAGCTGTAAATTTTATTGTGTCAAGAATTATTCAATATACATTGTGTAACTGCATTGCTTCATTTTATTTCATGCTTTGAGATTTAAATAAAACTCTTCTATGAATATTTGAATATTTTTATTAGTTCTTAGATTTTATAAGCATTTTCTCTTTCTACTGATTTGTCTGACGCGAAGTATTTTTATGGTGACGAACCGAAGTCTTGAAGATATTGGGATCTATATGATTCAATCCCGTTTCGCTTCCAACTGTAATCAAATGATTCTCCGAATCCGTTTTTTCCAGCAAATGTGGTGCAAGTAAGAGAAACAGTTGCTGAAAACGAAGTGAATATTAATTAATCCTTATTCAATACCACTGATTAAAGTGAATAACTATTCTTAAATAGCTATTGATTTTGTTTACTAAGGTATACAACATAAAAGGAAACCATCGTGTTTCTTACTTCAGCCCAAGGAATCAATGGCAAATTAGCGAACGCTGCCTGCCAACCAGGCAGTCCTAAGTGGACCAATGCCATACGAAAATATTGCGTAAAAGAATCCGCAAGCCAACCCCAGGCACCTTCACGCGTCGCCAGCCATACTGACCACGAACCTCCGGTGTAAATTAAACAAATCTGGAATAGTAAAAATGAGATAGGAGTAACGATTGAAACTATTTCAAGAATGAATAAAAACAAGACGCTATAGTTGCAGTATTACCTTCCCAATAGTCCGACATGTATCTAATTCGAATACTTTGCTCTTTGTATTCAGCACAGGTCGCTGTCCACTAGTTTGTCTCGTGAGTGAAAAGTCGAGCAGATCTTTTAGCGCCGGCGAAAGATATAACTCGTTCAAAGTATTTACCCGAATTGAACCGACCGGTAATATTTCATCAGCTTTAAAAGACAGACAAAACCATATTAAACCAACATTAAATGCAAGAAGAGAACGTTTAATAATTTATATTATTGAGTAATAATGAGAAGGTACCTGAATATTTATAATGCCAAGTTAGTTGAAATCCATCAGTAGAAGCGTAAAAATTTCGTAAATCATCAGGCAGCACCGCGGAATGTCGCTGTTCCCAAGTAGACAAAGCTACACGATCACATGGAGATCTCCGCTCTACGTTAACATTGCAAATGCGAGGATCGGATTCTGCAATATAATTAATTAAGTTTTAAAACGACCTCCATCTTAAAAATCTTTTTTAACCATCTAAAAGGCCGTTTCTCAAATTGGCACAATGACACATGACAGCTGATTCTTGTCAAGTGTCAATGTCGACTGTCAATACTGTCATTACCACACTACTCGTGGTAAAGTCTAACCCCAAAAATAAAATAGTAAAAAGGATAACAATCTATGTAGCACCAGATCAAACAGTATCTAGATATATTAGACAATAAAATACTAGGTTTAAGCCACTGAGATTTATATTCTTATTTATTATGGCAAAAATAATGGCAGGAGTTTGTGCTATTAAAGAAGAATTTGTGATACAGCGGCCGGCTAAAAGCAGCAATGCTGAAGAAAACGTAAATCCGTCTAAACGCAAATTAGAGAGTGATAATGGTGACAATGATAATAATGATGACAATAAGAAGTCAAAACTAAACGATACCGATGTAAAATCCGAAAACAAGAGTAAAAAAAGAGGGCAAAATAAAGCTCGTCCAAAGACTTATCAGGACAGTAAGGAAAACAAGCCATGCCCATCTATTGTTGCAACAGAGTCGCCTGATAAAACCACTCCTTGTGAGTATAAGAATTGTAAATACATCCACAACCCACTTGACTATTTAAAATCAAAACCTAAAGATTTAGGAGAAACATGTCACCTGTTTAATCTCCGTGGAAAATGCCCTAGAGGTATAGCTTGTCGCTTCGGAACTTGTCATATCACACCAGATGGCTATAATATAGTAGATGGAGATAAATGGACTCAATGGAAAGATGACACCAAAAATACTATCCAACCTTCACTTCAGACATTACTTCAGAAGAAAAAGTATGACTTTAGCTTTTCTGAGAAACTAGTTAAACATTTGGACAGAAGAAAGAAGCCAACTGATAAAGAATCCACAGATGTGACGGAAACCCCAGAGGAAAAAAAAGATGAATCCACCAATGTAACTGAAGAAAAAAAAGTAAATAGTGGTGTTGTCACTGATGAGGATTTAATTAAACTATTGCCAAGAGAAAAGAAGACAATAGACTGGAAAGACAAATTATATCTTAGCCCTTTAACAACTGTCGGCAATCTACCTTTCAGAAGAATCTGCAAAGAGTTTGGAGTAGATATCACTTGTGGTGAAATGGCATTGTGTGAGTCATTGCTTAAAGGATTAAAACAAGAATGGGCTCTAGTCAAAAGACATGAATCTGAAGACTTATTTGGTGCACAAATTTGTGGTAATAATGTATATATAATAAGTAAAGTAGCACAATTACTTCAAGAGAATACTGAACTTGATTTTATAGATTTAAATTTAGGATGTCCTATAGACTTAATTTACAAGAAAGGTGGTGGTAGTGGAATGATGCATAGATTGTCTGCATTAGAGGCATCAGTGAGGTGTGCTTCAACACTGCTTAGCATTCCTTTCACAGTAAAAATGAGAACAGGTGTATATCAAGATAAGAAAATTACACACACTATTGTACCAAAAATGTCTGGTTGGGGAGCATCACTTATAACAGTGCATGGAAGATCAAGGGAAGCTAGATACACCAGGTCATCTGATTGGGAATACATTGAAACTTGTGCAAAAGCAGCAGCACCTTGCCCTGTTTATGGTAACGGGGATATCCTTAGTTATGAAGACTATGTTGAGAGAAGAAAGTTAGCTCCCACTGTTCAAGGTGTTATGATTGGCAGAGGAGCACTAATAAAGCCATGGATATTCACTGAAATTAAAGAGCAGCGTATATGGGATATTCGTAGTAGTGAACGATTTGATATTCTTAAAAAATACACTAATTATGGCCTGGAGCATTGGGGCTCCGACATGCAGGGTGTTGAAAACACACGCAGATTTCTGCTTGAGTGGTTATCATTCTTGTATAGATATGTACCTGTTGGATTACTGGAACAACCACCCCAAAAAATTAACGAAAGGCCACCGTCATATTTTGGAAGAGACGACCTAGAAACATTGATGGCATCTGGAAACTGTGCTGATTGGATAAAAATTAGTGAAATGTTATTAGGCCCAGTGCCAGATGGATTTGTATTCCTACCAAAGCATAAAGCTAACTCATATTAATTTAAAACAATGTTTTATTAAATTTTGTTTATGTAATTTATGTAAATAAAAGTGTTAAGTACCTTTTTGGGCTTATTGATTTGCAATTTCCCTCACAGTTTTGAGTTCTTTATAAGGTGTAAGTAGGAAAGAATAAGTTGTAGCAATCAGATGTGACTCTAGGGACAATTCCAAAACAAAACGAAGGCAAGTGGGTAGGTAGTAGTGAGGGTACCTAATTAATTCATAGGTAGGTATCTAGATATGAGATAGACAGAAAGTCTAAAAGACTATAACAGTATCAATAATTGAAACCAGTTACCTAACTACTTAAAGTCGAATTCATAAAGATTGGGCTTTATAAACATGTTGTTGGTAGGTTGAAAAAAAAATTGAGAGCAAAATTGAGCTCACTTTTCTCAGTCGTCACAGCAGTACCGCCTTACACCTCGGTGTGAACCATAGATACGATATTGCCTATCAAGGTATTGGGGATAACTCCTATTTGAATAAGTCAGGGAACCGTTTTTTAATATTAAATACATATGTAAATAAGTAGATAAGCATTACTAACCTAATAACTTGGTAACTCCTAAAGTAATATTTTCATAGAAAGAGTCTTCAGATACTAGATCCACGCAGAAACTCATATTCGTATCGTAACAGAAACGTCGCAAGTTTTATGTAAATTTTAAATTGGTTTGGACTGATCCAAGTATTATTATATCTAGGTTTCTGAATAACCCATTCAGAAATTTGTGTACACTGAATCAATTTCTAGTTAAATACATCACAAATGAAACAAAAAGTACTTATTTATACTGTTTCAAATAAATACTGTTGCTATGGAAATCCCTGTCAGTCTCGCATGTAAGTACCAAATGTACCAATATTAGTTTATAAGGCCTATTGCACACTTGATAACTGTTCTGTTAGTTAAGTTGCCTGTTATCTTAGCAGAAGTGCTAACAGGTTACAAGTATCTAACCCAATTTGTTGGAAGGTCCGCCCTCACCAAAATCATTTACATAAAAATGTCCTAACCCTCCGCTTACTCTGGTTCCAAAGTCGTGGTTTAGATTTCTACATCAATATTTTTTTATAGAAGCGGTTATCTTATAGCAGTGGCTAACAGCGGCCATCGCCATGTCACTACACCACTAGAAAAATCGTTGGAGATCTATGAGCAGTTGTTTTAAGGAAATAAAAAATAATTATTATTGGTGTAAAACTTTTATTTCGTTCACATTATTCAATGTTATTATAAGAGATACAATTCACTAATCAAAGATTCATTGATACAGACTAAAGGTACCTAAACTAGTTTATATTAATACGTAGGTACAAGCTTAACGTAACCTTGTTTGCTAATGCAAAAACTTAAGATGGCATTATTTGATCACAATGAACGTATTCATCGCAATAATTTCAAAATATTGGTATTTATTAACAATTTACAAATGAATAACAGCGCTGCTCAAATTGCTGCTATTTTCACAGTTTAGTACAACACTGAGCTATTTTAAAACTAAATATGTTCATAGGTACAAAATACTAAACAATATAAATATGTTTGAAACACGCTGCCTATTTCAAAACTGGTTTGCGTCTTTCTTCACTTCTTAACAGGACTTGATGTTGACTGTTTTATTATTTTGGCGATATTTAATGTCTATTAATATCAACTCTACGAGTCATACACACTGCACAAGTGACTTTAATACATTATATAATTCAGTTGTTTTATATCAGAAAATAGATTATTTTACAAGACATACAGGAGTTTAAAGTACGTCATATTAAAATACTATAAGTTCAAAACACCACCTGAGCCCCAGATGTAAATTTTAGTCACTACAATTATTACAATTGTGTAAAATAAAGCATGAATATTTACAAATGTATTAGGTATATACCAACGGCAATGAAAAATACGATTATTCCACAAACAACTGAAGACAATTTTGGATGCATTGCACTAACAATCACACATCAAATAAATACAACATGGAATGGAAATCTTGTTAAAGTCTGCGTCAAAACTTATTTATGTACTACTAGTATCTTATCACTTATATTTCAGTGGTGTTTAACGTCTCCTACGTCGACGAGAGTCCCCATTGTATCCGTTTTCTGTAAAAAAATAAAATAATAACTATAAATTATGGGCTTATGGCAGTGTTTTCTTAACAGACAGTTTTCAGCACCAAGTGTATATAATAATAATATATCAACCAAATTGAAGTTGTATATTATAATAACATAAAATAAATTAAATACAATAAGACTGTTTGATATTGATATGTCACCACTGCAACACATCGTAGAGCATATAGTTATAGTGAATTGTTAAATTAGGTGAGTTGGCATTGGTTTGAATGTAACAAACCTCAGTCGTATTCATCGTCGGCGATTCCTCTGGCGGTCGTTATTGTACCCCACGGAGCCATTTGCCAGCGCACCGTTGGGACCCGACTGTTCCAGACCGACACTAAACGGCCGCCCGGGACCCATATTTTGTGGACCAAAATACTCCATTTTAAAACCAGTTTCATTTAAATTTTGATCATTATCATTTCTTTGAAAATTACTTTCTTGTTTGTTGTTTTTAGGTCCGTATGACCCGAAAGCGGTAAAATTAGCACCCTGAGGTCCAACGCCGTCGGCGCCGTTCTGTGGGAGCATGCGCGGCAACAGGCTCCCGTGAGGTACTCCGAGACCGCCAGAGTTGTAGCCACAGCCAGGTGGTTGACCAAAGCCGCCGCCGTCAGGGCCACCGAGTCCAGCGGACCCGAGACCTCCGGAGCTCGGACAGGCCGAGTCTGAGTCCTCGTAATCTCGTCCTCTTCCGCGGCGGCGCCTATCGCGGCCCCGCGACCGAGACGAGGACGAAGCGTCGGAGTCGAGACCGCCGCCTGAGCCAAGCCCACCGCCAGAGCCAAGGCCGCCTCCGCCTCCAAGCGCGGACGTGCCAGAGCCCAAGCCACTAGCCGAGCCCAGCCCGCCGCCAGAGCCTAGGCTTCCAGCCGAGCCGAGGCCGCCACCGCCCGAGCCGAGCCCGCCCACGCTGGGTGCATGACCAGTTGAGCTGCCGAGCCCGCCTGTGCGAGCTCCGCGTTTTCTGGAATCTGACTCGTGGCCACTTTGTCCAGGGGCCCTTTGCTCGTGATTCCCATTTGCCGTGGTCTCTGAAGGTGGAGGTGGAGGAGGGGGAGGTGGCGGCGCCGCCCATCCGCCGGGAGGAAGCATAGGGGGAGCAGAAAAGTTCGGCATCATCATACTATACTGATCAGGGAAAAACGGCGGCATTGCGAACCCAGGACCACCAATAGGTGGGGGAGCACACATAGCCATTTGGGGATTGAGTGTCATTAACGGTGGTATTTGGGCGGACTGTGGAATATAGGATGCTGTATTCATATTATTCTGTAAACTATTGCTGGGAATATTAGCTACGTTATCAACTCTGTTGATGCCGTTATCTGTGGGAGGAGTGGCGGGACCTTTACCGACTTGGGCGGGAAGTTGTGGGCCAATAGGGGTCGGCAAAAGAGGTTTCGGCGTGGGAAGTAGAGCTTGGGGCGCCTGTTGTTGGCCCGAATCCTTAGTATCCTTTTGTGGGCTGCACTTGCCTGAGCGAGATCGGCTACGCGAGCGGGAGCGGGAGCGCGAATGACTTCTCGAAGACCTGGATGACCGGCTCCGCGAAGATCTGGACGAGCTGTGACGTCTGCGACGGCGGTCACGTGAGCGCGAACGAGAGCGGGAACGGCGGCGGCGAGAACGTGATCGGGAACGAGAGCGCCTCCCACCTCGACGATATCTACCGCCGCGACCTCGGTGTCCTGTATGCAAGAAAAAAAAGAAATTGTAGTGACCTGTATGTTTGAAAAGTAAGATCCATACTTTTTAAGATCAATTATTCTACTTACGTCTTCCGCCTCCACCGCCACGTTCTGCAAGTTCTTGTAATTTTGGATTAACCACTTGTTTAGCTTCTTTCAATACAGATACCAAGTCTGCAGCTTTGGCTGCGTTTGATGGCGTAAAGAAAGTATACGCTGTCCCAGTTTTATTGGTTCGTCCAGTTCTTCCAATACGGTGTACATAATCTTCAGAATTGCTGGGATAATCAAAATTGATGACGAATTTAACATCATCAACATCTGGAAAATATAATAGACGGTCAATCAATACATTCAATTAAGTGAGAGTTTATTTATCGAATTCCGAGCAACAACAGTTAAAAATAATGAGTAATAGATTATTCATATACCCTGGTGACTTTCATACAATATTACTATTTTGCGATCTTTATTATGCTGCGATCGGAACTTCGAAAGAAGATTAAGTAATAATTATAAAGTTATGCTTACCTAACCCTCTAGCTGCAACATCCGTAGCTACTAAAATGGGAGCTTTCCCACTACGAAAGTCTGTAAGAAATTATACGTTTAAAACTTTTTGAAAATAAGTATAAATGGCACGAGTGTCAAACGAAGGATACAATCGGATGGGCGTTGAAAGTTCCTACTCACATCTCGTTTTACGAAAATCGACACCTGAGTAAGAACTGTGTTTTGTCACAAATGTGATGCATCCCTGTTAAGTGTCAACACGACATAATTTACCACAAATATGAAAAAATGCGGAGAGGATATTTGTTTCATCGTAATTTTCCTGTGTTGCAGAAAGCTTCATAGACTCATAGATAATATAGAAATATGGCATGGCAAAAGTCAACCCAGTTTCTTACGACTCCAAAGGCATTTTGTCCACCAACCTGTCACCAGGACCATCACCAAAACACGAAATTATTTTAAACCAATAGTCGTCCATACTATCTCAATCAGACTACCAACGGACTCTATTGATTAAAATAATCAAGTTTCTCAGTGAAAGCTCTGTGCTCGTATTAAAGGGATACACGTCGTAAATGTAGAACAACCTAGGTAGAAATAAAATTCGCCTGACACATGTAACAAAAAATCTGTATCTAGGTACTAGAAATTCTCTTTTCTGCCAGCTTCTGCTATTTAAAGACGTCTAACGAAACACCTCTTTATGCTCTTACCCAAGTTCAAAGACATTTTCATTATTTCCAAAGCCAGTACACGAATAACACGATTATCTAGTTGTGAAAGAAATACTTCACAAACTTAACAAACACTGCTAAAGATTTGTAAAAACAATAATAGATAAATGGCAGGTACTCCAAGTCGCTCACAAATTAATTGCGCCGATGGTATTTAGCAATCAAACTTCTGACTGTTGTATAACAAAATACAAGCATTACTTATTTAATTTTGCCCCATTAGATTCAATTCATTACTGTTCATCTCACATTTCACCCCCTTCAGGCCACCAATGTTAATGTAATATTATAATACATAATATAATAAAATTACCATGGTAATACAGATAAAGGCATAGGCAAAACAATCAAATAAACTATAATAAGATAGTTGGAACAAAGGAATTAATACGAAATAAAAAATGACAGTAATAATAGAGGTGCCAGAGGAAAACTTAGGACAACCTTAAGAGGTTTAATGAGAGACGTAAAGTATAATTTAAATCCATTCACTATTGTATTAGTTAACTTACTAATAATATCGATTCCGTCTGTCATATTTTGCGCAAAAAATTATAATTGTGAGCGAGGGGTGAGAAGTCGGCCGTCAGCACGTGGGCGAGAACCGAGAGCCAACAGGTCGGGGAGGCACGGCGGCGCGGGCGCTGGCCCCGGCGCCGCCCGCCGCCGGACTGCGCTAAGACCGGGCCGCTCGCACCACGCGCGAGAAGCGGCTCAGACTAGCCGCGCGAGCGAGTCAGAGTGCATAGGGCTTAGCCCCGACAACTAGAGGCGGGCGCGGCGCAGGCGCTCGCGGCTCGCCGCCGGCTAGCGGCGACGCAACGCGTGCCGCCGCCCCCGCCTGGCGCCCGCAGCTCGCCACAGCCTGCACATGCAGACACGGGTTCAGATAATGTTTACTGCACGGGCACCCGCCACACGCTGTCCGTCGCCGCTTCTCGACAACCACAGTGCTACTTTTTGAATGTTTTTTGTTATTGTACAGCACTTGAGAGTTTGATTTAAGTCAGTTTGGCTATCACCTTTGAGCTGGTATTTCTTATAATATTTAAGCTTTTCTGTCAAAATAACAAATCAAATATAAATTATCATACAATTTTGTACATGATTGGTTAAAATCTTACCTTGTAGGACCCAGTCACGTTCATTCTGTGATTTATCTCCATGAATACACACTGCTGGCCACCTACAAAATTTTAATTGCTATTATTTATGACAGAACAGTTTCAGCAAACTCACAAATATACACTTTGAAAGTAATAGCCAGGAGATGATATGATTGTAATTTTTATATTATAAAAACCTACCCATCTCGTTTCATTTTTCTTGTTATATCATCAACACGCCGTTTAGTCTCTATAAAAATAATTGTTTTATTCTCCTTCTCAGCCATGATTTCCTTAAGAAGAGTGCTTAATTTTGTTTCCTTCTCATACTCCATGCAAACATCAATTATTTGCAAAATGTTGTGATTAGCAGCCAGAGATAATGAGCCTACATTAATTTGGAGATAATCTTTTAAGAACTCAGCAGCTAAGCTCTGTACCTCTCTGGGCCAAGTTGCAGACCACATGAGAGTTTGTCTGTCAGGTCTAATTTGCTCAATGATCTTTCTTATCTGTGGCTCAAAACCCATGTCCAACATTCTATCAGCTTCATCAAGTACTAGATAAGTACATCTCTTCAAATTAGTTCTTGCACTCTCAAGAAAGTCTAACAGTCGCCCTGGTGTAGCAATTACTATTTCTACACCTGCATCCAAGTCTCTAGCTTGAGGCCCTTTAGGAGCACCACCAAATAGACAAGTATTGTGAATTTTTGATGTGTTAGCGAATTTATCACAAACTTCTTGAATTTGTTGTGCTAGCTCTCTGGTGGGTGCAAGTACTAGAGCAATTGGACCATCACCTCTACTTGACTTAGGTTGATGATTTATATGCACAATTGCAGGTAAAATATATGATAATGTTTTTCCTGAACCGGTTGAGGCTATTCCAACCATGTCATGTCCACTGAGGGCAATAGGCCAGCCCTGAGCCTGAATAGGAGTCGGTTTAGAAAATCCCATTTTATCAATCTCATCCATAACATAGTCTGGAAATCCAGCTTCGTCAAATGTCAATGTTGGTTTGGGTATGTTGCGTCCTTTCAGTGTAATATCATTTTCACTCCTCCAAGCTTCTACTTCAGATTCTGCTCTACTTTCTACATCTGGATGAGGCACATAGAAATCTTTCTTGAAAGGCTTTAGTCTGTTTAGATCCCACTTCGGTTTACGTAGATTTGCCCCAGGGTTACTTCTACGCCCTCCGCCACCGTAACCTCCTCCGCCTCCTCCACCAAGACCATATCGGGGACTACGGCTGCGACTCCTGCTTCGGCTTCGGCTACGACGCCTATCACGACTACGATCTCTGCGTAAGAATAAAAAGGTGTCCGTATAGTAGAAGCCCACACAAAATTAACATTGCAACAATGTGCTACAAAGAATTACAGTTACCTTCCACGGCCCATTGCTGAAGTTACACTAAATCAGATATTTATGTTCCAAAAATTCTAATCAAGATTAATTTCTGATAAAGTCACTTAATAACTTTATACAAACGATTCACAAGCACTTCATTTATCACAAAGCACAACGCCATTCAACGAATAAAACAAGATGGCGTCCACGGAACTCGGAAGAGGTCAGAAGACGGCATCCCGGCGAAATCGAATTGAATGAGACAGAGCTACAACCCACAGAGTGTGTAATAAAGAGTGAACTAAAATGTTTTAACCACAAGAAAAGTTTAATAAAACTAAAATATTTAGTATCAATGTAATAAATACTGCATGAAAATGATAAAAAAGTAAATAACAGTATTTTTTTTAAATAAATTTTAGCCTAGTGTCCTCAATAAAAACCTTTTTTCTAAAAAAAAAGTATACAGAAGCGGCGACGGAGGGGTTACAGTCGTAATCTTACTAATAATATAGGTACTTGGGATTGAATAAAATAAATAATAACTTGCACATGCTTATTGCCTGGTTAATGAATGGCAAATTGGCATCCTACCCCAATTCAAAATTAATATTAAATAAGGTAGTAGGTATGTTTAACCGATTCATGGCCAATGACTCAACAGTTGAGTCATTAAAAAACCTTTAGGAAGGCCGATGGCTCAATTGGTGAGTCAAACCAAAATTGTATAAAAACGGATATTAAAAAAAAAAAAACACTTTAACTACCATTTTTCAGATCTCATTAAACATTTCCGTGAATATCAGACCTGGCCCTTCAATTTAGAGAATATTTTTATTAGTCAGGTGTCATAAACCGTTTGTATGACTGCCGCAAAACATCTTGAATATTTTTTAAACCAAAATTTCTTCAATGCTAGTATCTGAACTGTTGTTAGAAACTACATTGCAACTATTACGAGATTGAGTGAATGGACGCTTCTTTGGTACACTTTTTTGTAAAATCGATTGACTACAGCTTGGAAAACCTTGATTTTCTTTATCTTCAATTTGTTGATCATGGAAATCAGTAAACATTGCCTGGCTACATTCAGTAAAATCGTCGTAGTCCTGATTATCTACAAATAATATTACAATAATAAATAATGATTGAATACTACTAAAATGTTTACTACCTCTGCAATATTTCATTAAAACCAACAAATACTACCTTGAAACGCCATATTAACTTTTATTATCCACAAATTCGAATAGGAGAACACAGTAACACGTTTCTGGTTGTCAGACTGGCTCGAATGATGGCGAAATGCATTAAATCATTACAAGGAGCCAATGACTCATCAGTTGAGTCATCCTTCAGGGAGGCCGATGGCTCAAATGGTGAGCCACCGACCAATGCATGGGGCCTGGCTGAAGTGTTCACGAAAATGAAGGTGGCAATGAATCGGTTAAAGGTGTCGGCAAAGAACTTGAACAATCGTTTCGCTACTTTATGGTTTAGGTAGGTATACTTGATAAAGTGATTAGTCGAACAGTCAACCGAGGATCTTCGTAAGGTCTACGTTCAGCTTGCTTTCTAAAACACCTAGGTACCTTGTTCAAGTTGCGATACCTCTACAGTATAGATAAAATCTCCAACACATTTGTCCAGCATTCTAAGATCCAACTATTTTTTTTATTGTCCCTATTTACAATCAACAAAAGCACTGATAGAATTTATATAAATAAAAAAATAATAATTAGGTTTTCGTTATGTTAGATCAGATCTTTATTTACAAACATGATTCCTTCCAGTCCGGTCGTCTCCGAGTTGAGGTGTTGAACTCACTCCCATTTTCAATTATTATCTGTGGCGGAATCCATTTTCTGCGTTGTTGTGACATTTTGAGTTTTGCTCTTCAACCAACTCTATTCTTGAGAAAAACGAATTGTATGAATATTGTCATGCTATTGAGGATTAAAATTGTATCAAACAAGTGATGATTAACTTTTTATATCATTAGTATAGCAAAAGAACAGCACTTTTTATATTGTGAAGGAATGCACAATGGGTTGAAATAGTGATTACTATCGGCAACAATTTAACATTCTAATTTCATTATTTGCTATTTACACACGCTACTGCACAACAATGGAACTAGACGTATCACCAGCGGATAAAATAGACAACGATATGGAATATTCGGATAATTCAACAGACAGTAAATATACTCCATGTAAAAACGACCAGTATGCGATCATACGCATTCCCGAAGATGGTGAAAAGTCAAGTAAGCACTCCTCAAGGAAACAATCAAAAAGACGAAAGAAGAGTTCCAGTCACTCCCGGCCTTTGCCGAGGATAATAGTAAAACCTTTGCCTCCTCCTCCACCACCCGAGACCAGAGAATGGACAGCAGCCACATCTTACTCAGAACCAAGTTGCAACACTAGTAGGCCGTCTACAATGCGCGAAGTTTTGGCTAGTATTCCAGGATTCTGTATAAAACCTAGAAAGAGAAGTGGCAAAAAATTATCAACAGCAGCACAATTACAACAAACAAGAGAAGGTTGCATTGACTTAGAGACACCAGATTCAATATTAGTAAACACAAACATAAGAGCATTATTAAATAAACATACATTTTCACTTTTACCACCACTATACCAATATAAGCTTGGGCAGCTACTTCCCAGTGTGGATAGATTAAGTCCTTCAGGTCGTCTAAATTCTTCTAGTCTGAATAATGAGTTTTTTGCTCGAGCATGCTTACAATGGCAGGATAGTCTTTCTGGTGGAGAACTCACTCCAGAAAACCAACAAAGAATGAAGACTGAAGCAGAGAAGGAAAAAAGTAAAATTGATCCTTGGAAATTAAAACATTTTGAACCTATTTGGGGAGAAAAATCTAGAAAAGAAAAATCTTCAATAAGTTTGAATTCTGATAGACCTTCATTAAAAACAACTATCAAATTAAGACCAACAGCTTCAATAACTAGTAGTAGTACTGTTACTAAAATAAAAAAGAGTAAATCTTCTAGTAATAGTAAAAGAATGCGTTCAGTGGGTGCTGTGACAAGATCTTCAGCAAGAGCTGATGAAGTCTTAGAGGAGCCTGTCACTGTTTGTACAAAGCAATCTGCTCCAGTGCCAGACTTATTGCCTATCAAACATACCAAAAGTCAAAATTCCAACTATGAAGACTTCCAAGTGGACTTTAGTTTCTCTGATTCATCATCCACGCAGAGGATGGATGACTCAGTGTCAACAACACCTGTTGATCCTCTGCTACTGCCGGATGGAGAATCTGAGCGTAATGACTTGAAACAGGAGTTAGATATCAGTGTTGTAACAATAGAAGAGTCGAGTACTTCTAAAGACTGTGAGGATTATAAAATAGGATCTGATAGTAATTTACAAGAAACATCTAAGAGATCAAGCAATGAAAAGAATGAGTACAACCCACTACCTAAGAGACTAAAATATGAAGATGAGTATGAACTGGATAACTCCAGATTTTTAGTTCACAATACAGATATTACAAGTAATAATTACTCAGATGCTGAAACTAATTATAGCAATGAGCAAGTTTGTCCCAATGATGAACTAATATACTCAGGACAAGATCATGGTGATACCAACAGTGAAGATAGTAAAGCAACAGCTTCTGTGTATGAGTATGATGCAAGGAGTGAATCTTCAGTCTCCAGTCTAAAGATAGATATGAATGTACATAACACAGCTGCAAGTGAATCCACTGCAGCCCCAGAGTCTGTTTCTTATGACAATACATTGGCAGAGAGGGAAGAAAGTCCTGATCATGAGAAATTAACTACTAAAGATAGCTCACCACATGATAACCAGGAAGAATATGGGTCAGAGCAATACCAAGATAGTGCAAAAACAACACCTGAAACTAATGTGGAATCTCCACAACAGTGTAAAGATCCTGTTGTTGATCAAGATGTGTGTCAGAACTATAGCCGAGAGGTGGACTGTCAAGTATCACAGTCTAGTGAGAAGCCTCATTTAAAAGGTACAGTTATTAGCAGTCCTATTAAAAGCGAGAAAGACAGCCCTCCATCTCAAAGTATGGCACAAAACTATTATGATGAACACTTCAAAGATGCAGAGTCATTTATATTGGAGACAAGCCTGTCAATACTCACCCCTCGTAAGTATTTAACTTACCCTTCTTAACTTAGATCTTGTTATACAAAATAATATTAAAAACATTGGTTGATCCCTCATTCCTAAAATTATAATATGTAGCTATATAAATAAATACAGAGTTAGAATTTAAAAAGTTATCACAAAAATATTTATTGTACTTATTTTGATTTTGCAGAGAATGATGATGTTAAATATTCGTCACATCCTAATCTAATGGAGTTATCTTCATATATGAGTGAAACAAGTGAGTAATATTCATTTTTAACATTAGCAATGTGGGTAGTTGCTACTTATCATTTTTAAAATCTATGGTTCTTAACAAATGAATGTCACTACAATGTATGTTTGTAAAATTACAGATGTTACTGCTGTTGTTACAATGCCTTTGACTCAAAATTCATCAATACCTATGATGGAGGTTACAAATACATCTGTAAGTATCTCAACTATAATGTAATAATGCAACAATACTTATTTTTAATAAAAATACAATACATTATAACTATTCCATTGCAGATTGTCTCATATCCTGATGATAACATGAAGGATGCAGCTAAACCAAAAGCATCTGCAGTGTCATGGAAAACAGATAATGACTGGACTAACAATGAAAATGTCATGACATTGCATTCATTTTCAAATTTAAATAATGAGAGCGCCAAATACGTCAGTGAAGATTCCAAAACAAGCATGGAGGATATAAATATGAATGACGAGAATTGTATGTACAAAGAGGATAGGGATGCGAATTATAATATGGAATCTTCCAACTCGTCCGAAAGCTGTCAATCTATAAAGGAAACTTCCGTGAAGCAAGAACTAGAGGCAGCTACTAGTTTAGTGTCCAGCACCGCTGTGACTAACCCACCCATTAATTCTACGGCCTTGACGCAGAGTTTGAGACCTGTTGGTAAAAAATCTAAGTTAGGAAAAGAATCTAACAGGTATGTGTCGTAGAGTTTTAATACAAAAGTTTTTACTCGGTCGTAAAATCCACAAATAAGCAATTTAAGGGAATCGACGGCGATAATTTCATATTTTTATTAGTTATTTATGTTTTCAGAAGTCGAAGTACAAATAAAGTGCCTCCCGGCACGGTGAACCTGGAGCGCAGCTATCAGATCTGCCAGGCGGCGATACAGAACAGTCCGAACCGAGACGCGCTGCGCGGTCAGTTGCGGCCGCCGCCCGCGCTGCTCACTCGACCAGCGCGAGCGCCGCGCCCGCCGCCGCCCGTGCTGGTGCGCCAGCTGCCTGTCTCCGTCATGCCACACACTGAGGTTTGTTCCCTTCTTGACAAATAACACGATACACAATAATAGACGAAGATAACTTAATGAAAAATACGTATGATTATTTCTATTACTAACTAGACGAGCCAGATGAAGCTCTTACGTCTTACATTTCGAACAAATTATTTTTTCGCGACGTTGTTTCAGCTATATGCGCAAAATATTTTACACTTAATAAATATGTATTACAGATCAACGAAAATCGGTCTAACAATGTGGGGCAGTACATCCTTGTGCAGAGGACACCTAACGTGGCGCCCAGAGCATCGAGTGCCCCACCGACTAACCAAAACACTAATGTGGTGAGTATACGATCATTTAGGCGTAAAGAAAAAGAAAATGATTGTAAATGCTTCCATAAAATCATTCAATTTTATATATTCAGCTACTAAAAGGTTTGCTAAATTTAGTGTGCATAACACTTATAATATAGTCTATGTTACCCATGTTATGGATGTAGTTTTAACTACTTGTAACTGAGTGTGGTTTGTGTCATTACAGAGCGTTGCGAGATGTCGGAGCGTGGGTGCGGACGACCCCTGTGTGTGCAACTTGCGCGCCATGATACTGTGCAAGAAATGCGGTGCCTTCTGCCATGACGACTGCATCGGCTCAGCAGAGCTTTGTCTCACCTGTCTCATACGCTGACCCCAACTTTACCATTCGACTAGCGCCCAACGTGCACAGCCAATTATTACTTGCTAGCATTATGACTCCAGAACTTTTATATAGATCGAATTTAGCTACAGCCCTAATCATATTTATACGTTTTTAGTTGAGTGTAGCTAATATAGATTGAACATGAGTATCCAGGATCGAGGTGTGAACAAAGTAAAAGGTTGTTAGGAATGGTGGTGCTATCTGTTTGAATGTATCAATACACAAATATTTATTTTGTAATCCATGTACGAATATTGGATGATATATTGTACCACAAGCAAGACGATAATGTTGCTTTTGCAGATTCTAAAGACGTGTACGTATTTTCAAGCACGAAGGTTAAATCAATTATCGATTATTAGATATCGTCTTTAAAGTATTCGTGTTTGAAAATATCTGCAATGTATAGTGTGTAGCTTTAAGAAGTCTCTTTAAAACCAGATTTCCTTTATCATATTTCTGTTAGATCATGTGTGTGATACTTTGTAATTCGTTTGCTTTTGCTTATTTTAAACTAGAGACATTGCAGTCTCGTACTTCTGAGCCATTCCTGTCTATAAGGCAGAATTATCATTAACTGTCATAACAATGTGTATATTTATATCATGATGATTGACTTTGGACATGCATGTTAGTGTTTTTATTGTTAAAGTGTTAATTATTATTCATCAGACGACAAATTTTACAGTCCAGAACTTGACAGAATTTATTAAACCCAAACCATAATAATTCAGCACAACTTTATTGTATGTTTCTTTTGTCTGACTTGAGATGAAACATATTATATTTAAATTTTAACATACAACCGATAACTTAGCATTTGTTAACTTTATTTGATACGAAAATAGTTGTTGTTAAGAGTACACAAGTATGTAGTTGCTGAGCTGATGATTTCATTTTTGCCATTATATTTTAGTACTAGGTTATCATCACAATTTAATTTTACGCTATTGTTATATTAATTTTAGTTGTATTTACCATTTTGTGACTTTATTTTGTATGTAGTTTGTCAGTAACGTTTAGTATTTGCATAGGATCGAATACTTGTGCACCATCTGATATCCCATCTATTTATAATGTTTACAATTAAGTGTATGTACAGATATTTATTGATACGAGAAGGCTGATGGGTTGAACATCGGATGGACTCTATTGTAGGTATTTATAGAACATTACTTGTTATATTTAAGTTTTTCATTATGGCGTGTACACTAATATGACACTAAGTTATGCAATATATTTATAGTTGTCTATAATATTTTTATAAGGGTCTTTTACAAATTGAGAAATAGCTTTTTGCTAATTTAAGACTTCCTTGTAATATGTATTCAAACGAAATCCAAATTGTCCAATGTCCATATAATCTCCTTCTGATCTCTTATTTTACTATTCAAGTAATTTAAGTATGGACCTTTTATTGCGTATTGGGTGTAGTGTACATTTGTTGTAATAAGGTTATTATTATAACGAGAATAACTGATTATCAAGAAATAACTGATTTATATTTAGATAGTTGACAACGCTGTTCCAGCAATGCCTAGTTCATTCACATAGCAATGCCTTACATAATTACTTACAGATGCTATAAGTTACAATTTGAATATTCATAGATTATATAGGTTATAAAAATAATACAAGTGTTGCTCACTATGTTTGAATCACAAAATGTATATCTGTATATTTTAGCTTATATCATATTATCGATAAATGTTAAAAGTTTCTATGTATACAAGTCACAAAACTAGATACGGTCTAGATTGAAAAGACTACCATGAAACTAATAGACGGACACTAACTATTGATACTAGAAATGTATGAAAGAATTGTAATACCTTATAGTATACCTAGTTTAAGATTTTCATAATACAATCACGGTACGCAATAATTAAATACGATGTTCTGATGATATTTATATGTGAAAGGTCTAATTGGTATATTTGCATATTTTTAGAAAACTACCAACGACTTTTTTATAGACTGCTCTTCTTATTTATTTTATATGGATTATTGCGAATTGCGTTTGATTTACGAGGACTATCACATTATTGTTATTTATTGGTAATTAGTTATTTTATGCTCATGAACATTTTTCTCTAATAAAATTATGTTCTTCTAAAAGGTTTTTATTTTTTTCGGTTCCAAACTAGTTATAATTTAAGGCAAGCTTTGAAAATAAAAGCATGTTTCCCTTTAATTAGTGATGTCTTCAATATTGAAAATAGTTTCCCGCCAGGAACCAATAATATTGGTACCGTCTCTCAATATCTAGGCTCTCATAGTATCTACTGTACTAACCTAGGTTTCCTAAGTACCTAATACCTACATCCGGACTCCTGATTGTTTCTAGAATGAACGGTTTTCAGTGTGGCCAACAACCAATACATATTTTGTAGTGAATTTTATTCGTAGTTTGTAGTACGATTAATAAGAGAAGTTGGATTTGAAAAAGATTATTTTATGGGCTTACCTCTAACCTACTCAAAATTAATTACACTGTATTTTAAAACCTGTATTTCTAATAAATAAAATATGTAACGATAGGTGTTCTCTGTACTGTAGGAAAATATTTGGCATGTGGTTGGCACCACTGGTTGTTGGGTGTGAATCAGTGTTGCCAACTCTACGTCTTTTTACGTAGATCTACGTATTTTGAGCCTTCCACGCAAACCTACGAACTTTAGTCCCAGAATCTACGTATTTTCTATCAAAATTATTCAATTGCAAAATAACATATCCCGTTATTAGACTGAATGGGCATTATTTTTGTTACTTTCGTAAAAAAAAGTTAATAAACGTTCCGTTTTATACTAGCGCATACTCGCCTCGCCTCGCCACTCAACTTATTATTACGCCATTCATTTTAAAAACAGTGTCAGTCATCAGTCAATTCAAAAGAACTGAGACTCATGTGACTGTGTAAAACGAAACGTCTTGGCGTCTTCTGTCGTCTGAAAATGATAATAAAAATTGAATAATTTAAATAAATCGATGACCCTGAAAGTAGCGAACTTTTTTAAATTATCTGTAAGTGGTGGTTTCACATGTAGAATGTAGATATTGTAAAAACTAACCGGCTACTGGAATATTTATTTATTTATTATTATTTTTGTTCACGGAGATATCTCTCTAACCAGTTTTATCTATCTGCTGTCTGTCTGCAACTTTTAGGGTCTTATGAATTGTCGTTTTATTCACTTTTACCTACCCTACTGTCTTAATTTCAATTAAAAAAAAAAGTACGTAGATCTACGTATTTCTCATATGGAAATTTTACTATTTCTACGTAATTTTCTAATCTGGCCTACGCCTTTTTCAAAATCCAAGTTGGCAACACTGGTGTGAATTGAAAATGAATGAATGACGTTTTTAGTCTGTCTGTTGTGTCGTGCGGTGGGTGGATGTTTGTTGTTTCCTCATAATAGCGAGGCAACTGTTTTGCCGCTATTATGTAAAATTTCCTTCTATTTTCTGGACTGTGTGATCTGAATTAAATTTCTCACCATGTCTACGGTTCTTTTAGCTGTTATTGCGGTCATACTGTGTATACTTTTTAGAATATTGAACGTTAACAGTCAACCACAAAAACCTGTGATTTATGGGAGAGATAGAAGTTTTATTGAAAATATCTTGTTTATTTCACCATTCCTAAATGAACCGTAAGTATTTAATAATATTCTTTACTATACATCTTCTCAATTTTCCGATTATTTACATTGTCTATGTTGAATGTGCACGCGAGAATGAAGTGTTGCTTGATGATGTCATTACCATTGAAGAATATTGAAATTTTGAAGTACCAAAATACTAGGGGTGTTGTAAATATAGATTACTTAGGCATTTCACTGACTCCTTGCTCCATAATAACTGACCGTACGCCTCAACATAATAGTAAATGGCACCAAAACATCTTTATTTACTCACACTTTCTAGAATATTTACGTAGGTACACAAAAATACACCACTCCCTAAAGCAGTCGATTTGTTTATAAAATAAACATTACACTAAGATAAAAACAGGATACTGAAATAGCACAAACATGATTATATTGGGTAGAAATAAGTAGTATGTGTAGAAATACCAATATTCGATAGTTTCGATTGCAGCCCACCGTTGCTACTTGGGGTTTCAAAGGCTTCCAAGCCATAAAACATGGTAGTAACAATCATGCTATTATTAATTCTGTGCTGGTAATTGATGTAGGATTGTTTTTACTTTACATTATTAGTGGTCAGTTACTCTGTGGTAAAAGTATAGGTAATGTTCTACTTAATTATAGTTAGCTTAGGTTTTAACTTGTTTATAACTAAAGTAATACAAGTGAATTTATTGTGTTCTAGATAAATACATAAGCTTTGTCTTAAGATCATCCAATTTAGACTTTTAATTTCCTGGTCTATAAATAACAGTTGCTTATTTTAAAACAAAATGTAAACAAACAAAAATCCAAATAGGTTTATCTTTAAGGAGGTTTGTAAGAAAACTATTAGCCTTAATGTATCTACTAATTGTAATAAGTGTTCTGTGTATTAACAGGTAATGAGTTAAAACTCTTTATAGAACATGAGTCAATCATGAATGCATGATTTTGTCTTACAAATTAAGTTGTTATGTTGTCATGCATCTTTAATAGAACTATAAGTAATTCAAACTTAAGTTAAAAATAATTTTGATGGTTTGTTTACCAACATTGCATCTACACATTAATGAATTTCAAATTATGATATATATGATAATAAGGATATCTTTCAAAAATGAGGGTGGGTTAGGCCTTGAGTTCACTACACTATCATTAATAGATATTAATAAAAAAACTCTATTAAAAGATCATCTTTGTCTTAAATATGAGTGATTTTTTATTACAAACATTAAATATGTACACATAATGAGCCATATGGTGGAATAATTGCCACATTGAATTGAAAAAGGCAATTTTAAACAATCTATTATTGTTTCTAATTCAATTGTGTAGTTCAGTAATAGTAACTTGATTAGACAATAGTAATAAACTCATATGATTATATTTATATAGTTATATTATATACACACTGTTATTTATTGTACTAACACTTGCATTTAAATCTATATATGTCTATAAACAATTGTGGTATATAGTTGAGATGCTGTAATACATAATTCTTCATTTTAATATTCATATAATCAATAGACTTATCTATTGTTGAGACTCAAAAAGATTTCAATAATGAAATTATAATATATTCAGTTTTACACCATTGTTTGTTAATTATTATTTGATAAATCTCAATCCATTTTAAAGACAGTTGGCTAGACTATGCTATAATACACACCTAATATGCATTGCAATATTATTAGAAAAAGTGTATGTACCTAGCATACAAGAGGTAAACATTATTTTCAAGGTAGATATCCTATTAAGACTTGAGATACTTCCAATACATAATGCCTATATGATCAGACTACACGAACTTAGTGTAATAACTAAGGGTTTAAATAACAGCCATTTCCAATAAGTTATCATAAATATACCTGTTGAAGTCTTGTAGCTGTTCTGCTTATTGACAAACAATATAACTGTTGCTCTAGTAGGCAACTTATTTATAGAGAACTACATGAAATAAGTAACAACTTATGATTATTTTGAAGGAAAGAGGAGAGGCTTTGCCCAGCAGTGGGACATATAATGGGCTAACAAAAAAGATAACTTTAATACAGTTTGTTTTTACTACTTTTTGGAGGAAGTAGTTTGTATTGAAACTAAGAAATTATGTACTCAAATGATGATATATGTAGACTATTTTAACACACTGACTCATTATTCATTATGCAAACAAAATACATACATTTGCACACATTGAATCAGTTAATTTGCCCAGTATTTTGTCAACTAATTAACCTGGTGACAACAACATGCAACAGTTCCCACTTGACTCATTCAATACAAACGCGACCTTGAAATTATTGTTGCCTCATTGAAATGGTAACTTTGGTTAACTTCACATTTGGCCTTTTTTACTGTCAAATTAACACTGAAAAGTTGACAATCAGATTCTTTTTTGTTCACTCAACAGTCTGTGTGTATGATAATTATTTCTTTATGATTCCGCCTGAAAGCCTGAAGCGTGTATTAACTGGGAAACTACCTTACGATGAGGTACCTTCCGAAGCCCGGAATAACAAAGAGGTCATTAAATTCCAAAGAACTATGGTCAACAGTTGTTCAAAACGTTAATCGTTTCCCGATCAACGCTAATCCACTGTGAGCTAAACAAAGTAGCTACAAATAATGAATCTATTGTTTTTAGGACGTATAAATCTGATAACGCGACTTAAGTACAGAAAGATATAACCATTAAAAATTATTCTAATCGATCTTTCATAGATTTTCATCCTTTATATCTAAACTCTTTAAATAATAGGCTGCAATTTTTTGCACTATCATTCTGAAAGATGTTCACATCCTTCTGTCTTCTATTGTTATCAACTGCAGTCCATATAAAACCCAGTTTTTAGTTAGAATCAAGTTACCGTAAAACCTACACACGGACAGACAGATGTGATCAGGTAGTTGCGCCTCCTAACCCGTTCTTTATTCGGGTCATTTTAAAAGAAAACAGGTTTTTGTGGAATTCGGATTGTTGTCGAGATGCGTTTCTACGAAATCCATTGCCTGAAAATCAACTTAAAATGGTTACTTAGGAGTATAAATGGTATTATATGCTGATCTAAACTAGTTCTGGGTTCGGCTCGCCAAATGTATTGGCTAAAAGACCGATATGTATAACTAGAATAGTTAGGAGATAAAGACATAATTATGTTTATGCTGTTCAAAATCTTTCGTTACCGTTAGAAACTTCTAAAAGACAAACATTGACCAATGAATACAATTAGTAGTATAGTATTTTCATCTTTCATTACTCCACAGGATTGTTAATGTGTGCTCCGGAAACACCAAAGATCTTAAAAACACTTGCCTTTAACAGACCCAATGATTAGTTATCAAATCGTTTGAGCGCTTTGAACCATTACACAGTAAAAATAGTTAACGCAGCTATTAACCTATTCTGTGTTAAACCGTCGTTAGTTTATCTCCATAGTATTTTTACTTATACTTAGTTAAATCAAATGATATTTCCTTGCAGTTACATACCAACCCGGCTATGGGGCTTCAGCGGACATGTGCAAACGATCCTGCACAGTTTGATCGGACGCGTCCGGTGCCCCTGGCCTATTGGTGGTCGAGTCTCGCTGGTCCTGCCCGATAAGTCTACCCTCACCTACGACCTGTATGAGCCCGTTGGCAACGAACACGAAGGTATGCATATTGATTTTAATAACAAACAAAGAATTTCTATTGTTATTGGAAGTGACACTGAGAACTAAAACAACTCTTTGTAGAATCTATTTTGCTTCAATGCTTGCTGGTAAAGTCAAGCACCGGTACTAGTACCGGTTATGAAAATTCCTAACCCAACTTTATAAACAAATGAAGATCAAATGTATCTAAAACAAACTCCTTAAACATTAAAAGCAATTTGCGGGAGTATAGTCATGATAACAGAAATTGAATTCTATGGAACTCTTATGAATATCTCGGATCTTAATAAATGACTGAACGTTATCTAATAGGTGTTATAATAGAATGTTCGATAAACTTTATTGCCGATTAGAATAGGTAATACTTTGATAAGCTTGTCATATTGAGATTGAAAATATCTCATAACCATTCTCTATTGTTTTCGAGTGCAAACTTCGATAGCTTACAGCACTACTCCTTTATTATTCATGTACCAATAGGGGTGGGTGTGTGACAAGTGACAAGTCTAGAACATACATTATATCGATTTGTTTCAATACCTATATTTTTTCGTCGAATGAACGATATTATCATTGTCGCCAGTCTCCCGATGACAAAGCAAATATAAACTTATTTGTAATAAAGAAATATTTAGTCAAAATCGTCATACATCACCAAGATATTTATTAACAAAACTACAGTTGTTAATAATGATGCCGAATTGTTTTACATAGAGTTGTTTTATGTCCAGTTTCCTGACTATAACCGGCTCCTTATTAGACTTAGCATAAAGCTAATGAGTGTTTCTTTGTCCGACAAAATTCTTAGAACTTGCCGAAGTAATGTTAGTATTACATCATAATACGTCATGTTTTAAACGCATGATTCAAATTATCAGTGGCCAGTGGATTTTCGTATCATTCACAAGTCTCGCTCCCGTGAGATAAAAAAACTACGCAGAAGGCGACACGTGTTGGTTACAATAATTCAGTCAATTGTCAAGATATCATTGTATGTCGCGATCTGTAATGATAAGGTTCTATCATTATGTTAATAGAAGTTTATCTAAAGTATTCTAAAGGAACAACCTCAAAAGTATGTCACTATGGCAATTCTGTGCATTAATTCCTAAAGTAGACCATAAACAAAATCCAGAAGGTAAACAGATCGTCACTGTTATTGTGATCATTTATTGATAAGGAAATGAATACCGGTCTCTTGTTTCCAAGGACAAATTCTTCTAATTTAAGAATCATAGATGCAGACTATGATAAATATGTAAATAAGTTAGCGGACCGGCTAATTTTGAAAGTAGATATACATTTTTGAATACAGACGCCATTCTAAAACGTTATATCTTATCGTTGGATACTCAACAATAAAGAAGAATTTGTCCTGTTGCATACTGTTTCCATTTTTTATCTATATCCTAATAATAATTTGTATTGTTTACAATAGAATAGGAATTTTGACTATTGTCCAAGCTCGCCAACGTACTAGAAACGTAAGTCTATGTCATACTTGCGATGTGACTAAGCATGCCGGTCATCCATATAAAAGTGTTAACTCTGACTCACTTACTCGACCTTTCGATATTTCATATACAAATCGAACAATATCGATATATCTTGCTGAAGTTTTTTAAAGGCTACGGATAGAGTGAGATAGGCAGCTATTATCATTTTTTCTAGAACACGCGTTGTTTCCACGCGAGGCCGGGAAATTCCTAGAGTGAGTCAGCTTTAGTTATACGTATTGCACATACAGAACTTAACATGGGTATCCTACGGAAGTAATGGAGAGTCGATTGGAAATACGGTATTTAACTAATCGATGGTGCAATAACCTATCATTATTTATGCACATCTATCGGCGTTATTGCCAAACATTGGTTCCAGTTGTGTGGAAAACGTAAACGTTGATCTTAACATCGTTATGCCCATTGAAACTTAGAATTTTAACTTATTTATGGAGTTTTTAAAGACCAGAATAAAATAAAGAAATAGCTTTACCGCAAAAAGCGATCTGTTGCTTTGATTGGAGTTGTAAGCATATCTCAACAACATTTAAAGCGGTCCATGTACAAGAATGGGTTGATGACGTAGTTCGTAGGTGGAAGCGGGGTATGGGTCTGACTGATTGTTGTCGTTTGATCATGCCTGTGATTAATTGTCCACTTCGCAACGTCGACCCCTCCCAGCGCCCACTGCAATAAATGATTACACTCGGATATTGCCATAATCTTTGCAATTTATGACAACATCCCTCTCTAAACACAGCGGTTGTCGCTTTAATCGATTGTCACTTTTTAGACAGGTTATACATTTAGCGGCAGTTTATCCATTCAATAGCGTTAAAACTCACACAAAAAAAAGCGCTATTGAATAGATAAACTACCGCTAAATGTACTCAGAAACCGAGGGTAAGTCATCGTAACTCTCGATTTATTGTATTGACATTTATCTCTACGTGCATAAGTGTGTTGACGTAAGCAATTGATTTTGGGGAATTGCTATCTTATACAGGGTGTAAATGACAGCTAACCGAAAACTTTACTGGTAAGTTTGTGACACTGTATGCGCGAAATTTACTCCAACGATATTTCTCGGAAATGATTGGTTCCCGAGTTAGTCATTTTTGAGCGTTCAATGTATAGTGAACAACGCGATGTATCTCCGCGCATGCCTACGAGATTTCTGGCGGCGGCGGCGCGCTGAGCGACGATATGTCGCGACGCGTCGTAGGTACATACGCGTACCACCACGTCTATGCGCTCACTAGTATGCAACGCTATCATTAGATAACAATCTTATGTATCGTTTATGGTATCGTAAGTAGGCCCGTATGTTACAATAGCTCATAGTAAAATTGTAAGTAGGTAGGTACCTAGGTACTTGGCTTACGTGAAATCAAACAATAATAGCAAAACGTAACCAATAATAAGGAAGTGCTAAAACAAATTGTTATCAATGTCTATCAACACGCAAATACCTGGTGTATGGCGAGAGTTTGAGTACCTTTGGATCCGGACGTACAGGTGCAGAGCACGCCGTGCACTTCCACGTGCTTCACCATACATAACACATCAACATTTCTTCCTATTTACGAACACAACTGCACTTTGAAAACAATAACAACAAAAATAATAACAATAAAAACACTAACAACTCAAAACCGGAACAATAACAAGTAATAATAAACAGCAGTTCACACACGACACGACGAATAGGACATAACGAACGACACCGGTGAAGAGCTTCCGTCTTCCGCGAGCGAATTGCTCGAACTATCGATCAAAGAGAGCCGCCGGCGCGGGCGCCTCTCTGCTCACTCGCGCCGCCCCTCGCCCGCGCCACCCGTTCCCTCCGCGCCGTCCGCGCGCGCGCCGCCGATTTGGTGACGAGCGACGAGTTAGGATCCCAGCGAGAGATTAGATTCAATAAAATATTGATGTGGCATTACTATTTTTACTTGTCACAGTTGTTACTGGTTGCATTGTAGTTTTATTCAAATACCAAATAACATTACAAACATTATTGATGTAAGTTTAAAAAACTTTGATATTTATAACATAAAATCAGCTTAAAGTAAATAAAATAAACACGAAACGTTTATTTAATTAAACCATAAAAAATGTAGGTACATAACAATGATAACAATCAATATCCATTAATATTCTTATCAGAGAAACTAACTTATCATAATTCATAATCCCCGGAGAATTACTTAGCATCCATTTTGCCGCATCCCATCTATGTAACATCCACGCGCGGTCGCGGCGTCACGCGTCACTACGGCCATCTACTTTTCGAGTCGCACCGCGCTTGTATGAAGTATGAATGAGCGTGTAAATATCGAATAGAATTTTGCAAGAACAAATGGAACAAAGCGACAATACATGTTAAATTGTTTATTTGAGATTTTTATAGCGCTAAAGAATATCAATAGGATTTTTTGTTGTTCTGTATGTATTTGAACGTGTAATAATAAGATATCACACATTTTAAATCTTATGAATTTACCTTTTATCGGAGAGCGGGATAATTATGTAATTTTCATTTTTAACATAGAACAAATACTAAGTAACGCTGCATACTAGTGAGTGTGAGGTTGACAGCTGTGTGCGTAATCGTGTCTGTGTGGCGCGCGTAGGTAAGCGGCGTGACGTCGACCGTCGCGGCCGGCCGCCGCCGGCGCGGTGTCGTTGGCCGAACAGCTGATAGCGAATTTATACGTTGTTTTAATCCATTGCTGTTTTTTGTGAAAAACAGTAATATGACGGTTTTTTTTTTCATATTCATGTTGCATTGTGTAGTATTAACGAAATAATACCAGAAAAAATAAAAAAAAACGCATAAAAAATCGGAAAAATCAAGAAAAACCCGATGAAAATTTTCAACGCCATAAGCACCAGAATCGTGTCTAAAGTCATTTTTTTTCGTTTTCGGTAGGCTGTCGTTTACACCCTGTATTGTAATAATATTGCGATCGACAGAACTTATTCTTAACTAGCTGACCCGCGCAACTTCGCTTGCGTCACATAAGAGAGAATGGGTCAGAATTTTTCACGTTTTTGTAACACTTTTTACTGTTACTCTCCTATTGGTCGTAGCGTGATAATATAAAATATGTTTTTTTTTTTCACGAAAAATATTCTCAAAATTATTTATATCTCTCAATAGAACGAAGTCGCGCTAAGGCATATCCGAAATTAAAACAGTTGCCATGACAACGGAATTTTGTTATTTCAATGTCATTATAATATTGACTATTCGCGACTTAGTTCGCCACTTGAATTTTCCCGGGAAATGCGCCATTTTCCCGGGGTAAAAAGTAGCCTATGTCCTTTCTCGGGTATCAAAATATCTCCCTACCAAATTTCATGCAAATTGGTTCAGCAGTTTAGGCGTGATTGAGTAGCAGACAGACAGACAGACAGACAGACAGACAGACAGAGTTACTTTCGCATTTATAATATTAGTATGGATTGTCATTCCAACTACGATAAAACATTTTATTATACTGCAGAAATGACCACCGTCGCGAGTACTTAGTGCATTATTCATTTATGCGCTGCAATTTTTTTATGAGTAATTTTTATTGTATAACATTAATTTATAGCATAACTAGCTGACCCGCGCAACTTCGCTTGCGTCACATAAGAGAGAATGGGTCAGAATTTTCCCCGTTTTTGTAACACTTTTTACTGTTACTCTGCTCCTATTGGTCGTAGCGTGATGATGTAAAATATGCTTTTTTTTCACGAAAAATATTCTCAAAATTATTTATATCTCTTAATATAACGAAATCGCGCTAAGGCATATCCGCCATTAAAACAGTTGCCATGACAACGGAATTTTGTTAATTCAGTGCCATTATAATATTGAATTTTCACGACTTCGTTCGCAACCTGGATTTTCCCGGGAAATGCGTCATTTTCCCGGGGTAAAAAGTAGCCTATGTCCTTTCTCGAGTATCAAAATATCTCCATACCAAATTTCATGCAAATTGGTTCAGTAGTTTAGGCGTGATTAAGTAGCAGACAGACAGACAGACAGACAGAGTTACTTTCGCATTTATAATATTAGTATGGATTATTTCGGTGAGGCTAGAATACATTAATACAATATACTATAAATTCGTTGAAGTTCAGTGTAGTTGACAGGTTTTTTAATCAAGTATACAGTCTTTCACATAAATTACTCGTTTGGAAGCGTGAAGTTCAAAGATAAATAAATTAATCAATTAATTTAACCCATTTATATTCCACTGCTGGGCCTCCTCTCGTAATGAGAGGGTTAGGCCTTGTTCCACCACGCTGGCCAACTGCGGGTTGGGGAGTTCAATGATATTTAACGAAAAACTTATTTAGTAGACAGTATGTCTTTTACGTTTTATATTAATAGTTGTTTTTTTCTAGATGACGTAACGGTGGCGATCTGCCCCGGCATCGGCAACACATCGGAGAGCGTGTACATCCGCACCTACGTGCACTATTCGCAATGTCACGGATACCGCTGCGCTGTACTGAACCATATAGGAGCCCTCAACAGCGTGCCGGTCACCGGACATCGAATATTCTCATATGGTGAGTAGCATTAATGTCTATTTTTCTTAAACTTCTACTGAAGAACGAAAACCGGTTCCACCGTTTCCTGGTCGTACGACAAGGATCCCGGACACGCATTTTAACTCCCCTTAACATGGTTTGGAGAAATAGGTCTCACTTGTTTAATAGTCAAAAAAAAATAAAGAGAATTTACCGTAATTTCGGAAGGTAATAAGAAGTGTTGGCAAGAAACTCCTAGCCACTCTCACTATTGAATCAGCTCTCCTCGAAGCAGCGTTATGTACGTAAATGCTGTTCATGGTGGCTTTTCGAGGAACAGTTTGATTTTAGGAGGAGAAGCAGATAACAGATTCCTTATGTTCCTAAACTAGGTTTTATTTTGTCTTAAACCGTGAAGGATACTTTACTATACCATAATTTTCAAGAAATTTCCGGAAATGTGTATCATTATTGTCGAATCTATTAGATACCATTATCTACCTACACTATAATGATAATATCAGGAACGTGGCCCCAGTCACATGTCAAGATGTGTGAGGAATCCTACACTAGCATATAAGTATAGTAACGACATAAAAGAAGCAAAGGACATGTACCTATAATGACTATAGTTCGTAGTTCTATTGTTTCATTACGTGATCAAATGATTGATTCAATCAAAAGTACATATCGGATGTAACGCTTGCTATTACTGATTTTGTATTACATGATATCGACTGCAATGAACGTTAATGATGTTAAGTAAAGTGTTATGCACACAACGAATCCTAGAAATTGAAACATGCGTGCGAGTACGCATGGATATGCTTGAAGGGACTGGTCTAAATACCTCCTTAATTTATTTGTATGTTTGTAAAGAAACATGCAAATAATAAAATGTACCATGCGCCACAACGAACGTAGATTGCAGAAATTGTGACCGCAATTGTCTACGATACACTTGTTGAACTTCATAATTGCTAACAATCGATCCTGAATATTACGGTAGATTGAATTCTTCATATCGAGATCAATTTAAGTATATGGGTATATGTCAAATGTTGTACGCTGTATAAACTAAATAAACATTCTTCCTTATTGTTATTTAACATCAACAAATCGATTTCGAGGAAACAATAATTATTAACATTGAAATGATTCTGAACTTCCATTCGATTGTTCTAGTATTTTATTCGTACTGATATCTAAATCTAGCAACAAAGTAAAGCAAATCATCTGGCTACTTTCGCGGCGAGGTCATTGTGGTTGCTACTACAGCTTGTGTTACCACATTGTTCAAACTGAGTGCACTTTGGATATGCGTTTTTGTGCGTTAAACTCTATTCCTTAAAGAAATAGCAAATACTGCATTTGTAGATCGTACTAACAATGTTTATGGGATGTACTACGCAGTTCAGATTGTACAACCATTAGTATGATGCACTTAACCCCGGTTTTCTGCGGCACATTTGGCGGTAGTTTATCTATTCAATAGCGTTAAAGCTCATATAAACATGACAGTTTGAATAGATAAACTACCGCTAAATGTGCCTGAAAAACCGGACATTAGTGACGTTCCAAGTTCTAAATAAAACGTATGAAGGGTTCAGTAAATTTATAGCTCTTTATCCGGGAAGTAGAAAAATCAACTCCTCCGCCACAACGACGGGTGTCAGTGGCCATTATTCATACTAACATTATGTAGATTGTAGAGTCACAACAGATAATACTATGAATTTGTGTGAATGTAAACATAACAGACACTTTCGTTACGTTTTTATTGTTTTATGTATGTAACATAACAACAAACTAACGTCCGTGACTTTCCCGCAAATCAAGACCGGAACTGTACAAAGCGGAAAACTCGGCGGACTTAAATCGTCGATTTCCTTGACGGTAATGCTAGTATAGGCAACCTAGGTTTTACCGTGGTTTCACATCATTTAGGAATAACTTATTCACTTCACGTAGATTTTTAGCTTGATTTTTTACAGCTCTATTCTTCAAGGGTGTAGCGAAAGACGCGTTCTTAATTTTCAGTTAACTTAAATAGGTTTATGTTATTATTTACCGAGCAAAGCTAGAATTTCGTGCTACTGTTGAAAACAGAGTAGATACCTATGTCCTTTATTCTAATGCTGTTATGTTATCGGACCGTTACTGATGTGTCGAAGACACTATTCTCACGTCTGTATTTAGAAAAATAAATTTCTTCATAGTATGAGATTTCTTGAATTCTGAACCCAATTGATCCTACTACGTCGAAACATAAGATCAAAAAGGCGTCGAAGACAAGTGACAATCATCATTTACCAACTATTGTCATACAGTTAAACAGGGCATTCCTCCCGTAATAAGAGGAGATAAAACTATTTGCCGAGCTCTCAGACATTCAAGATTTCTCACGATATTTTCTCTCGAAGGACAAAAGGGACATACCCGCGTATCGGGGGACTTGCTGTCTTTGACATTATTACGGCTCTATGAGTCCTAATATCTTGGATGAAAACTTTTCCGTCGGGAAAATAAAACAGTCTTCTAATTCTGTGTAAAAATACTAGTATCCGCTTGTTATTTTACCTCCATAAAAAGGTTTTCTTGATTTTTCTGCCGTTTCCCCCTAAAATATCTTCTGCATTCAGTGTTTCCATTATTTCATAGGTGCAGTTCAGTAGAGTTATAGAGTCCCCTATATCAAGTAAAAACCTTTTCTAAATATTATACTGGTTAACCAAACAGTCGCAACATTCACCGGCTACGTTTTATCAACGTTTCGTAGTACTTATCGATTTTACGTGTACACTATTATTTAGCTTAATAAATTAACACCCATATAATTTGGACACTCGTTACTTCTCATAATCATATGTTTTACCCATGTGAAATATTGCAACGAGTGGATAATTGCGTGCCTCCGAATCGATTTTTTTTATTCAAGGTAATATATGGTGATGTATTTGAAAAGCTGGTTATATGAAAAAAATATGGATATGAGGAGTAGTTCATAATATTTTGTTTTTATATTATTTTGGTTGAGTGTCGCTGAACTCTCTGCTATAGTTTTTAAAACTTACAAAAATTTTAACGATTTCACATTAAATTCTATGTTTAAAGTGGTAAATCAGGAATAATGAAATGTATACTGCAGCTATGGTGTAGACTTGTCTATAAAATAATGTTGAGTTATTACCAAAATACGAAGTACTTTCCTACTATAGTAAATCTGTATCAATTAGATTATCTAATGTTATACATAATGCATTAGTTTGTGACCTTGTTCGTATACCTCAAAAAATAATTTGATTACAATTAACCCTAATTAATCTAATCTGTGACATAATTATGTATAACGAATATTGGTAAAGTCATCATGTTTAATGACTACATTGTTATATTTCAAAAATGAAATCAACTTTATCTTTTTTGGACTACGGTCGAAATTCGTACACCAACTATATAAAAATGGTTTTGTTATGTTTAGAGTAAGTAAATAAAAGATGTCATTATTTTTACTTATCGGTTAGGGAGATTTGTAATGAGTGGATCGCGTGACTAGTTGTCGATTTATTATAGTGATACAGCCTCATTGATGTGCCACTACTAAGAACATAACGACAGTTGGTTAAGGCCATCTTATAGTATTAAAAGATCAAGTTATAAGAACATATTCAAAGATTCCATTGTCCCTTTGAAAATCGTTTAGGTCCCTCTGAACATTATCGATAGATTGCCACTAACAATAGTAATAGTCTCGTACACAACAATATTATTATATGAAAATGTAAAAAAATAATACAAAGTATATGAACTTCGTGTTACGTTACTGTGTAGATACTATAAAATTATCATCAATACTATCTACTTGTTTAATTTATCCATTATCTTAAGTTGCGACCTTTTAAAAATTCGCTCTTTAGGAAAGTCATCCACATTTTAGCAGCCGTATCCAATATGTTTATACAATTAACAAACGCACTGAGCCGATATATCAGCACTGATCTTAGTTAAATACTAACCAAGTATTATTTTTTCAGGACACACAGACGATTACAACTACATGGTGGAAAATCTCGTGGAGAGATATCCGAATACGAAATTAATTCTAGTCGGCTTCAGCCTTGGTGGGAATTTGATATCCAAATATCTAGGAGAGGATAGGAAGAGGCCTGCCAACATTATCGGCGGTATTTCAATATGCCAGGGATACAACGCTATTGAGTGAGTAACGTTTTTTTATGTTACGTCGGGTAAAAAGTCTTTTCGCAGTATAGTATGTTTGAACTTGTAATAAAATCTCTTTGGCTTCAAGAGTCACAAAATATGAGAACTCGGTTCATTAGGTTTCTTTCAGTGAGCTCATGAGGTACCCAAATATCGAGCTTTTTTGTGAAGAGAAAAGATTTTATTACAAGTTCATACATAGTATCATGCGAAAAGACATTTTTCCCGATCTAACACGTACTTCTAAATTCTTCTCCCGATTAGTAACCCTAGAGGTCGAGGTTATCGTCAGTGTCAGTCGCGCATCGAACCATCGTGAAAAACGCTACGTGAATATTTAATGTTCGTTCTAAATGTTTATTTTTTTCTGAAGCGAATACTCTTGAATGTTTTCTTCGTCTTAAGATTTCCGCTTGAACGCAGTTTTAATATGAACTAGTTTTATATAAAAATAAGCATCTTGCACAACTCGAGGTTGAAATATTTTTTTCTTTCAAAGCGGGAATTTTATTGCGAAATAATCGTCTGAAACTCGTATGCAGTTTACAGTGTTTACCTGATATGTTTTTCATGTAATCATTTAAATGCCAAGTGTAGCTCTGTGGAATGAGATTTCACAGAATTCAGACTTAATTTTACACACGTCGACATTTGTATTCCGGTTATTCGGCGTTCTAGATTGTTCAAAGTATTTACGCATAATAGGCAAAAAATAAGCATAGTAAACTCTAAATGGGACAATTCATCTCAGTAGAAAACGCGTATTCTGCTAAAAACGTGAAATGAGAAGAAATATATGCAGCATATTAAAATTATAATATATTACGAAACTGATTCTCGAATACGTTAATTACAGACGTTAAGGCCATTGAACTGAACTGCATATATTCGGCAACGAAATGCCTTAACAATGAATCCTGAAAGCGTGACGACGCATGAATACTAGTGATATTAAAACAATATATTTTACTTGCAGCACTATGGTGTACTTGCTACAATGGCAGAACTTCCGACGGTTCTACCTGTACATAATGACTGACAACTACCGCAACATCATCACGAGGCACAAGAGAATGCTGCTGGGCCCCGAAATGAAGAACAGATACAAATTGGATGAGAACATGATCGTCTCTGCTGGTACATTGCCCGATTTAGACGAGGCCTACTCCAGGTAGGATTGTCCTTAAATAAATTTACTCCGATAATAATGGCTCACTACTGGGCAAAGGTCTCCTCCCGGATTGGGGGAAGGATTATAGAGGGAGGGTTGGGGACTTTGCATACCATCAAGAACTATTCCAAAGAACTCTCAGGCATGCAAGGTTGCATCACGATGTTTTCCTTCACCGTTGGAAAGTCATAATTATTTCTAATACTCACATAACTTCGTATAGTCGTTTGTGTGTCGCCTCGGGTACGAACCCTCGACCACTTGCGTGGGAGGCGCAACTTTACCACTCGGCTTTCACTGCCTTTACCCTAGTATAAAAAAAACGTATGTAGACCTTATTTATAGAAGTAACAAACTGTAATTTAGTGATTCAAGGTAACAATTTTACATATTAGTTTGTTTAATTTAAAACGAAACTAAAATTGCACAATACGGACTAATGCCTCAGACATTATCTGCCAATCGACCTAAATTAGAAAACCTTACCATACTTAGTTAGTGGCTTACGCGTCTATCATCTTTTTATTAAAATATAAATTATTTATAGGAAATTCATGAAATCCACCTAATAAGTACGTTTATCATTAGAATTTGCGTTATCGCTTCTCATAACCAGCGGCTATAAATTGGACCTCATTTTCAGTGTTTTAGATAAGCATTATTTAATTTAATCATAGAATCCTGACATTAGTTTTCACACATTCTTTATCCACTTATGTTTTGTATACTAGGCTATCGAGTATGTAGAAGTGAAAAGTAAAACGAGCACATAATCTACATAGTTGTTACAATAGAAAAAGGTGTGATGTAATTTGTACATTCACTTAAAACGTTCGAACACCACTTCAACCGTATATCGCGTAGGTAATATTGATTGAAAGGTTTGTTTACATTATGTACTAGTACTAATGGTACCGACATGCATACTTAATGCTCGCACTACTCGGTGAAGTTTGGAAAGAATAGTGCATAATTAGTGAAAGTAACGTCCCACATACTACGACAGTTGCGTTTAGATACAAATGTCTTAATACACACGAAATACTTTTGTATGCTAATACGAGAATAAATATTTATGTGTGCGAGTTATTGAACCCCGATTGCGAATGAAAACAAATATTAGGGTAACCTTTTACAGTCGTGTCAACACAGACATTGTTGTGTATCTAAGGCCAAGGAATAGGTTCAATAAACGCTAGTAGCCTATTAGGTAGTTTTCTTTTTAGACAGTATTATGTACCAGAAACCTTTTGGGAAATCGTACATATTCTATTATTACAGCCGAATACATTTAGAAGTATACTTAAGTTTAAGTTACACTTAAGTATCATGCTGTCGTTACTTTTACGTGTATAGCAGGCTGCAAAAGTATTTTCGTCGCTGTAACTGCTACTTTTGAGCATAAGTTATAATTTTATATTTTTGCATTTAATCGGTCTAGTAGTAAGCCCCGAATAATACCTTTCTCAGAATGTCTTAATATCTACTTACGCACTCTCTCCCTAGTAAAACATAACGTTGAATTTGTAATTTCGTGTCACAACCGCCACACCTTTATCCCATTAGTAAGGCCGATAGTCTAATGTTTCACTCATTTATTTTCCCTAATACTAACCTTCGACGTCTCAATTAGTTCGTACGTCGTTATGTACACAAACCTATATTCCTAAGCTTTTAATAATGAAGGAAAATATATTTATGAGCCCTGCCTGCGACTCCAAAGTGTGGACTTGACATGCATAATTCCTGTTTCTGTGGGATGTCCCGAGAAAGAACATAGGATAATTTGTAGTCTGTGTACTCATTTGTTTATTTCTATGTATCAAACTGTCGTTGTATGAAGAGGCAGACAGACGGACTTTAGCATTTATAATGTTAGCGGGAATTTAATATTTGTTTCGTTTATTACAGGAGGGTATACGGCTTCGACTCAGTGGCAGATCTCTACAAGTGGAGTTCGTCAGCGTTCTACTTGAACAACATAAAAACCCCGATGATTTTTGTCAATGCTCGCGACGACCCCATCGTTCCCGAGCCTCTGCTGCCCATTGTTAGGGAATTTGTCAGTAAGTAGTCACCATAATATCTTCTATAGTATAAAAATGAAACTCTAAATGTATTGCTAAGCGCAAATCTCGAGAGCAACTGAATCGATCTTGCAATTTTGTTTATAATATGCATTGAAGTACGAGAATAGTTCTTATGTAGAGAAAAAGTGAAAAAATTGCAAAATAAATAAATTTAAAACACAAAAATTCAGGAACATGTGGTACAAAGTTCCTAGGGTCAGCTAGTTATAAAATATATATGTTAATGTTTGTACCAGTGAGGAAACAAGCCTTAATAAAGGCATAATGAAAATTGATTGGGTCAATTCAATTGACCTTCTTTTGCTTCAATTACAACGATTATGTACTTCATTCTTAATATTTGATAGGCCTTTGTTATTATAGTCAAAGCCTACACAATGAATAAGCTATTGTTTTTTTAAGTTTTTTGAATAAAACCTTGTGTTCGTTAGTTACTATAATAACGGGTGGTAACCACATCTGCTATCGTCCTCATATAGTAAATGCAGTAATTTGTGAGGATGAATGTGAGTTTGTTTGTAACTCTAACGATAAAACTACTTGACGGATTTGGATGAAATTTAGTAAATAGATAGTTTATAACCTGGATTAAAACAATGAATACTTTTAATCCTAAGAAAAAATACAATACTCGCGAAGAGGTCGCGGGCAGTAGCTAGTATTTACATAATGAATTCGATGTCTAGATAAAAAGCATACATTATAGTTTTATTTCTATAAACTTTGTCAATAAAGCTACGCAATGGTATTGAGGTCATTACCAATGTGGACATCGACATGAATGAAGCTGTGGAACTGGTTTAAATATCTACATATTTATACCCGTCTTAAATTATTGTGTTGGGCAATTCAAGGTTTATTATTTCGTAATAAGTCAACCAAAATTTGGTTTAATTTAAATATATTTTAGGGCTGTAATTGCTCAAGTCTAAACTATATTTTAAGTAATTAGTCAAGTCACCTTTACGGTCTTGTTAATCTGTTATTTTAATGACTTACATATGACATGGCGGGATTAATATAACCCAGAAAAGGATATGATTGCGTCACAACGATAATAAATATGTCGATTTTTATCAAATATCATAATTATCTTTGTGTTTTATCGACATGACGCGCATGTATTAATGAGTCACGTCTACAATTCCAGGCTCGCACGATAAAGCGATGTATCTAGAACTCGCTCATGGCGGTCACTTGGGATTCTACGAAGGAGGCCTAATATACGCTAACCCCGTGAACTGGCTCGACCGCGCGCTGGTGGGGCTCGCGGGCGGCATGCTCATGGCACACAACAAGTGCTCACACAAGGACGCCGCTGTATCCAACGACTGCAGTTTCAACTACTCCGATGACGAACCTGACCTTATCAAATCGGCCACCATAGTGTACCGCGATCCTTTAGAGAAAAAATCCAAGGTGTCAGCGTAATAACGATAATTATATTAACTCGTGGCTCCTAGAGCATTTTGGTATACTTATATGTGTAATATTTATTGAAAACACAGATCCTAAATTACTGCGGTCCATTTCATCAGCAGTAAAAAGTTTTATGAGTACTTACATTGTGTTTAAGTACGTGTTTTGGAGGTAACGATTCTCCAACGTTTTTTATACGTCCTAATAAATAGTGGCTTTTATATTGGTATAGGAGTGAACCATATTTACCAAAGCCTATTAGTTGGGGACTAGAGGTTCCCGTTATGCCCTAAGTAAGATATTAGGCAGGACCTAAGAGGTATATATTTACAGTTTATTGTGAACTACACAAGCTTTTATAGACTATTTATTTTTCAATATTTCAAGGCACTACATTGAAGTTTACTGACATATTTGTTTATGTGTTGCTGTGACAATTAAAAATTAGGCGTGGTTTGTAATAAATGTATGTAGTTGATATATTTCATAATAGATACTGAGGTCATTGAATTTAGATTAATTCAGACCCACATAAGTAAAATAAAACTGATACATTTAATGTTTCTTGCACAACATTTGCATTTAAAACGTTGCCCACACAATTAATTGTAGTGTGACCTGTGCCACGCCTTATTGCGCCAAACTTGTTCGAATGAAGATACACAGGCCTTATAGTAAATGTTAAAATAGTGATATATTTAACTGTATTTCTTGCATTTCACATAATGTGCACTTAAGTAATGAATGTCTACTTATGCTGTTTCGATGTTGAGTTTAAAACTCACTAAAAATATATGTTTTGCGTGGTTGTGTTTTTTGCTTGAAGATTTAATGACTATAAAACTTATTTTCGTTGCTGTTAAAAAGTTTATGTATATAAGGTTCATATAGACCTGTCGTAAAAGCAGGGTAGAATTCTAAAGTACTTAATATACAGTTTTGTCTCAGATTACTAATAAATATGATATAGAAACAAATATTTTAAAATTTTACTCAGTTCTTTGCGGGTCTATGTGAATAGACGTTTATGAATCTAATGTAGAGGTGTAGGCATCAATATGAATAATATAGTAGTGTATGTTCATATTGATTGCCGACATCCGTACCAAGTAGACATTTCAATTGTTGCTTGGATTATATAATAATATGTTGATAGCATAGTACAAAACCGATTTGCACAATATTTGAGTTTTTAAGATGTTTTATATAATAATTATTATATACTTACCTACTCATTCCTTCTTTTGCATTGGATTCCCTTAATGTTCCTATGTAGTTGTCGTTGGAGTTCGATGCATTTCACACTAGCATACTATTTAATTCCCAGGATGATTGATTATAATACATTGTAGGTCATACGCGAAATAATAGGTCGCCCGTATGATCGATAACTGCATGACAAAGATTAATAGCTAGGCGCTTGATGTTAGCTTCTGTTGAGGTATTTTATTTGTTGTAAACATTTTACAACTAGATAACTTACAATATTTTTGAGTGTTTAGGAGTTTTTGTGTGTAACACACTTATTATAGGCAAATAAGTAATGCTACGTGTGTCAGCTAAGTGTTTTCGTAGCAAAGTAACAGCAGCCTAATGTTTATAATACATAATAATATATTGTTTAAATAGGTAATTATTTAAACAAATATTTTTGTAACACGTTGACGTCCATTTGGATGGTTGTGTATTTGCACGTTTGCATTGCGTGCTGCTTTCTTACTGGGGTGACGAGATAGACTGAAGCCACATTCTTCAGCGAGGATCATAACACTCTTAATGTTAAGTGAATAAATTGATATTCGACTGGCGATAATGATTCCTCGTCGAAAAATGTGGTTGAGTCATACCGCGCTTGTTGATGACTCTCACAAGTTGTTGATAGGTTTTAAGCATTCCAAAGACCTAGTCATCTTTGAAGTGCTTCAAGTATTGTATCTATATTGTATATAGAATACATTGGTAACGAAAGTATTTTCGTATTTTTATTGCATTTCTTTTACACGCTGAATTGTGCTGTTTGTTCATTTGTTTAGGGTAATAACACAAATCCGATACTAAATTGATCTCAGTAATATTACTGTGTGAAACTGTATACATGAACTGTCTCAGGGCAGATGTTTTCTTGCAACCATGATAAGCAATTTGATGTGAATGTTTACGTACGAAATTATTAGTGTTTATAAACATACCTATCTTCTGAATACACATTTTTACCAGTTGTTAGAACCCACAAATAACTTTTCTGATCTAAATGTGCTGTCCACTCTATAGTCGGGCCTAGTTCAATTAATATGTATGTCCAAAACTTAGAATTTTGGTGGTAAAAATGATGAAAGTATGAGAATACTTGTCAATATATTTTTGTAGAAGATAATATTCAATAATGCAGCAGTTTTAATATTACAATCTATTGATTGTTTATTTTAAACTAGTTATTTTGGGACCATTTCTTTTTCTACTGAACTCAATCCCTCAAGTTACGCTTAATGTAATAAGGAGCTCAGCTTAACTGCTAACTTGAGAAAAATAGTAATTAGTTAACATTATAAAATACGACTTGTAATGTTTCGGAAAACAAAGCTGTTAATGTTTATCAGCTTTCAATGTAATGTTCAAATAGAATCCAATAAATATATTCGCAGATCTAATTGTTGTCAATTTAGCAACTTATGAATATATATCGAGATTAAAAAGTACAAAGCTTAGAAAAATAGGCTTGTGACATTAGATTGTGATGAAATTTGCTGACAGTACATGAATCTTATGAGTTTTAACCCATAATATGTATATGACTTTCGATATAATGTCTAAATCGCCTAAATGGATGTTTAATTTATATGTAATAAACGTTTAAATGATAACACTCTGTTGTTTTTGTTTTATCCCATTCATATTGAAATTATTCATTACAAAAGGATTGATAAATAAGTATATTTCTAAGTCAATAATATAAAATTTTAAAGACGGGTGAATTTACGCTGCCTTAATACTAGCAAGTTATATCTAACTAATACTATTTTAAACATATTTTGTAAATGGAATATTATTAAGACATTAAACTGCCAATTTACAATTTATAAGTAGGTTATGAGAAATATATAGAGATTCAACTGGGGTTTTCATTACATTAAATTGACAATATATAAAAGATAATTGAGCAAAAACATAATGAGATCAAAAGACATATTAAAAACAATGATTATGACAAAACATTAGAAGTACATAATTAGTAGTAAATATAAGAAAGATCAGACCAAACAGAGTTATTTTATTACAATCACAAAAATAGATTTGAGTATAAAATTCATGACGAAAGTAATGTCATTAAGTTGTAGTTAATAAAACAAGAATATTTAACATGGATTAATACTATCAATATTCCAAATACAAATATCACAACATTTTCCTTAACTAAATCTTATCTCTCTTTACACATACATCTTAGCATAATACACATCAATAGTTAAGTAATTTAGATAAATACAAAATTAAATAAGACATTTACATTAGAAAATAATTTCAGTGCCAGATCTATGTAAATCTAAACAATATCCTTCATTTATAAAAGAGAGCAATAATACATTTTATATTAAAATTATAAAAATAGCATGGCCACTGGGAGAGTAAATGCATTATTTATAAATACTTGAAATTTAGGTACATGGCGCCATCTGAACCTCTGCATTACTTTATACAGTACAAAAAATATCTGAGATTCAACAGGTATCATTTTATTTTTGTGATCAATTTAGATAAAATATATAATGGCAAGTATATGGCATATACAATATGTACACCTGACAATCACCACATTTACATGAGTTTCAAAAGACAAAATGTTCTCCAGGAACATTAGTAACTTCAGATGGCCCCTTATATAATTAGATGCCAATAGTTACAATAATGTCACTTATTACTTACAAAAAATACTTAAAAACACTTATTACATAGGTACTTTGACGAAAACAAGTCCATAGCAGCTATTAAGAATTTATCATGATTCACTGAAAACAATATTTTAAAAAACTTTCTAACTAGATTTATGGAACTGATACTTTACAGTCTTTTTACATATCAGTTTTATTTAAATCTGAGTATTTTCAGTATAAATTAAAGCTTCTTTTTACAAAGTAGGTATTATATATAAATAAATTAGGTAAATGCAATTAAATCGTGACTTAAGGTGTCATATAGTCAGCAGATAGATGTAGGATCACCTTCCATAGTGCATGCTATATTATCTAATTTATGAGCTAAGTGCATTTTGTTTTCTAGTCCTAATATAATTTGTTCTCTATATTTACTGACATAGATATACAACTCTTTTAAGGCAGACAGAGTGTCGAATTCATTCAACTGTTCCACCGAGAGTTGCTGCATTGAAGTACTTAGCTCTTGGTCTGTCACTTGAGGTAATTGAGATACAGCTTGATAAAATCTTATAACCATTTCCCTATAAGTAGGCAAGTCTTTTGCGAAAAGTAGTTTGTTGGAAGGAGAATCTTTACATAGCCGGTGTTCAGTCAGAGAACAAGCATCCATGAAAGTTTGAGCGATAACTGATAATGAGGAATCAACGGTCGCCGTTTTGTTTATATCAAATATAAAATCTGGATTCTTAATGAGATTCACCCAAAATCGTAGAGGTAAACTGTTTGATTTCCATGCGTGTACGACTTCAGGATTCATAATACCGTGAGTCCTAGCGGCATCGTCAAATAGATCAAACAACCATTTGACTGCCGGCGGCAAAACTTCATTCACTGTGAGGATAGTGCTGAAGAAATCATCAACGAATTTATGGACAGTACCCTTAGTAGAAAGTAGTCTAGTGAGGAATATTTCTGGGATAGCTTTGTGACTGTGCTCTGATGATTTGTTGATAATATGCTGATACTCAATAGGCTTCACCAAATGATAGTAATGCACGTTCTGGTCTGTGATATCGCTGTTATACACCCTTATGTGAGAATTAGAACAATATATTCCAGTACAATTCTTGCACGGTATTTTATACGGAGTGTTGAAACTGTCGTTTTGACGTGATATTAACGACATGACAGCAGACTCCTTGACGCCGTAATGAGCCAACGTATTCAGCTTACGCCAGCCATTTATTGTTTTCGTTGTAACATCTTCATCTTGAAGAGTAACATGTCCTCCTCTTCCGTGTCGCCATTCTAAGTCAACTTCGTGGACGGATGGTCTCATAGAAAATGGAGTGTTTTTAAACAGAGCGTCTAATATTTTGGATTTCACTTGCGAAACTGAATCACAATCTAAAACTTTGCACTGCACTTTTTCATCAAAATCGTCTTGGACTATATGGAGTGTTATGGTTTGATAGTCTATCTGTTCTTTCAATAGCTTTTCTTCAGATAAAGAATACCGAGCTTCATGCGTGATGGCATCAACAACCCCCTTCTCAATTTGATGCTTAATTGCTTTAAAAAGTAAGAACAGTGACGAACCTGCATAATCTTTGAGATAATAATACATACATAAAGCCATCCAATTGGTCAACATCTTTTCAACGACACTCTCAGTTCTTCGTAGCATAAGCTGAGGGTGCTTATTACATATCGATTTATCAATAAGACGTAACAAAAGAGACTTGAGAATATCCGTTGCGTATTCCATTTTTCCCATGAGTATTATCATCAACAACGAAGCTACATTAACTTTATCTCGAATGTTGAACGATTTCTGAGACTCTAATGTGTCTATAAATGACAAAAGGAAACATTTATTGTTTAGAAGCTGTTCAAATTGAATCATCGCTGCGTCGTAGTTAGTTCTGGGAGCGTTAATAAATTGACGTTGGACATTCAAAATAGGGTGATCGGACACTCCCGGAAAAAACACCTTCATCACGTAATTTACGTGATCCAATGTCGGTATACCTGAATGTTCCAAATCTGCTGCCAAATCAGACATATCAGTTTGCAATTCTGCAAATGCCAGTTTACATTCTAATCTAACATTGCTTTCTAAGGTATCCATCTGAATCTGAATTCGCTTGTATTCTCTTTCCGCCTTTGTACTTCGACGTCTGTACATCACTAGAACTATCATGAATATAAGTACCAAAAAGAATGTTCCACCAGCTATGCCTGCAATAACTTCTGGAGGAAAGTTATAATTTCTAAGGAGTTCGTAATGCAAATACCCGATGGGGAACCTTAAATTCTTCCCAACTTTTACCACCACCAGGGGTAAATTAATGTCTGTAATTTGAAGCCCATTCTCATCAGTATTAGCTGGTTGTATTTCGGGCGGTGTACATAGAAGTTGCTGCATTGTGAGACTAGTCACGTTACAAGGTTGAGTTCCAATAGTTACGACGACATCTGACTCGTCACTAGCTCTAATTAGATTTTCGCCTTCAATTACTAAAGGATCACCTTTGTAGGATTTTATTCGATTCGGAAATTGGTAAACGTGAGGGTCTTCTACGAACAACATATGCGTGCGGGGAGGATTGAAGTGTTTTTCATGCATCGTTTCCACATTGTCCATCACAAATCCAACTTTCATAGCAATTTGAGGTGTGCTAGTTTGAGATTTGGTTGCTTGTAAAATGTCAAAGTATTTCTTATTGATTGCAGGACTTGGACATTCCATCTGATGTTCATTAAGGACTGTACAAGCTGAATTGTTCACAGGAATCAGTTCATTGGCATAATACAATTTCATAAGTGGTTTCTGTATTGTGTGTAAATTAGTGCCATGGACTGTTATCATTCTACCTCCTGATACAAAACTTTTCAAAGGTTTTATCTCCATTATGGTTGGATCTGCCGTATAGTTAAATAAATCACCATACAAAGTTCTATTAGCATTATCTATACCAACAGTCAAAGTATGAATCACTCTTGGTATTCCTGCTTTTGGAGTTATACAAATTAGTCTACTGTTAGAGGTCTGTGTTTTGTTTACAGAACAAGGCAATTCATCTAAGAAAGCAGAAATAGATGAGCCAATGTTCAGATGCTGTCCTCCAATAGCTAATTGAGTGCCGCCTGAAACTGGCCCCAATGCTGGATAAAGGCCTTGAAGTTTGATGTTTTTGTAACTGAACAATACTGATGATTCTGTGTGACCAGAATCATTTTCCACAATAACAGGTGCAACAGCTGATCCATTCGATGGTCCTGTTCTACAGGTGATGCTTACAGAAACCTCAAAGTCTACAATTTCACAGAGAACATCTCCAATGCGCACTTTACCAGACACTTCTTCCACTCTCAGGCCAAGATTACTGCCTTCTATTGTGACTATTGTTCCTCCCTCTATAGGTCCACTGAGGGGTTTGATCATATCAATTCTGGGCTTTGGGCATTCAGTAACAGGGTTCTCCAAGCAGGTTTCACTGTAAGAACATGAATTGCCACACCATGTGCACTTGTATATAGAGTTGCGGGTAATACAAAGAGAACAATCAGCATGTTCTCTGTGGGAACCAAGAATTTCACACTTGTATAATGTGATGTTGATTGTGTCTATGTAATGCTTGTGATTCCAAACAATCTTAACACTCACATTATATTCACCAACATCTTCCTCATATGAATATGTTGTTTTATCACACACAATGTAATGGTTTGATTCAACTCTTGCTGGTAAAATCATGTTAGCTAATTCAATAGTAACTATGCACTGGAATCCAGTGTGACCAGGTTGCAAATGAGGCAAATTCTCTACTTCCAATTCTAACTCTTTAGGCACATTATTAGGCAGTAAAATTGGTTTCTTATATTGCCTTATCCTAGGACAATGTCCAATACCATGATTGAGTAGCTTTGTGGGATTGTTTTCTCCACTTATAATAGTTCTTTGACACACAGAGGTATCATGTGTGCATCGGTTATCATATATGCACCAGTTGCAGGCCCATTCACTCAATATACAAGAGTGGCATGTTGTGTGCTTAGAGCAATCATAGAATGCAAAGTTTCTTGAAACAAAATCTTTGTTGGTCTCTGATGAATGCACTGATAGTGACACATAAGTATGATCTTGGTTCTGTGGTATTTTAGGCCTATGCTTCACATCAGGTGTTGGACAAGCGAGGCCATTTGATGTTACAGCAGCATCTATGGGAGGAGTGTTTCCAAATACACATTTATATTTTGCACCAAAAGGCAATTCAGGCAATGTTCTGATTATTAGCTGGACTGTGGTAACCTCATTCATTGATATTCTGTCTGGTAAAATCTGTTCAAAATCAATGCACTGCTGGCCAATATATTGAGACAACCACCGAGGTGCACTTTGGGTGCCTTTCTGACACATATTTTGTACAGTACACCTTTTCTCCAATGAACACCATCCACAATGAGGATCATTTGACTCTAAACAAGAAGAACAATTGCCCAATTCAGCACATCTTTCAGTTGGTATTTGGACTATAGAGTTCTTGCCCAAGACATATAGTGTTTTCTGATATGGAGATAAGGTAGTATCTGGAAGGATTTTTTGACCAGGCAATATTTCCTCACTAGAGTATTCAAGGGCCTTATCAGCATCAATAAGGACTTTCTTCAAAGAACCTTCATTAGTACCTAGAAATGCTACTGTGTGTAATCCAGTGACTGACATAGTAATAGATGTAATTAAAGTATCATTCCAATATATTACAGACATAGTTTTTATAGGATAAAGTCCACTTATTTTAAGACCTACCTCACAAAAATTAAGTATGTTGCCTGTTGAGCCCACACTAGGACATTTTCCATCTGATATCATGCCTGATATGTAGCCCATATTACGTGCTTTAGTGCTACCATTGAAACACATATGAACATTCTCATTAAACTTAATTTCTATCTCCTGCAATGAAAATACACATACAGCTGACTTAGCCATGGGGTCATTAGAAATACTTTTAGAAGGACTGAACACTGCTATGAGTACGGAGTCTCCTGTCTCAATACCCAGCTGACCGGCCAGGTTAGCACCAGCCTTTGCAATCTTAGCATCTTGAACTAAATTGTAATTGACCACTTCACTCTTACCATTAACCACTTCTTCCCGCACATGACACTCAAGAGTTATTTCTGTGTAGCTGTTGTAGTTGTCATCATTCACACATGTACGAGCTAGACGTGACACATACCCCAGCTCCTCATTACCAGCTAGGTGCGAATTCTTCTGTATTATCAAAAAATATGCATAGTCACTAGCATTAAAACCATACACATATTGCACTAGAAAGTTATCCCTATATTTAACATCTATTTGTATTGAACTTTGTTTATTGAAAGTTAGTTGTGCGACATCGAGGGTCATCAAATCACGACTGGATATCGCCGGAACGTCGTGTCTGTACTCTCCATTATTTGTGAATGTTGTCCCCACATAAAGTACATTGGATCGGTCCCACGAATTGTATCTTTCAGGGCCTATGAACGCGTACGTAGAGGCTTCAGCATCGTTAGCCGCGACGCTGACTGGAACAAATTCTGGTTTTGCCGACAGATCGCCAAGCTTGTATTTGGAACACGAGCCCTGCGCAATAGAACCACACACAATCACTCTCCCGGACTCTTGATCAATCACTAATATTTTATTCACGTTATCAATCCATGTAGTCTTTATGTCAGGTGAAGTGCAGCCACTTGCATGACACATTGGGTTATCAAGTTTTGGTCCTGTGCGTATTACATGGATAGGTTTCAAGTCAGGGCTCAACTGATGAATCCAATTCAATGATCCTGCATACACTTGACCGCTGACTCTGTCCACCGCGAGATGATGGAAATAGAATGTCTCGTTAGACTGATTGGGATATTGTGATATGAACTCGTATCCATACACTATTGTGCATCGAAGCCAAAATGTTATGACTAACACTGTAGTTGAAGCGGCCATGATCACATTTTAACTTGTATAAGATTTGATAATTTCACTTTTTTACACTTTGTACGCTGCTATTATTTCGTTTTCAACCCATTTTGATCCATTACAAAAACTAATGTAACTTGGTATAGCATCCATCGATGCCGATGACATGGAATAAACAATAGAATTTTACCATACTATTTAGGCATAGAGTAATATAAATGTTGCCATTTTCTTCCATTAATTTGTGTTTACTTCGATCGAACGAAGGTCAAGGACGAATCACTGACATTCTCGGTATAATAATCGATTTGGGTAGTTATAACCTGTCTGTTAAAGCCATTACTGGAACACTTTTGCTGAAAAAGCTATGAAAAATCGAATGAATGGTACTATAGCTATTGTCAAAGTTTGATGTAACTATTGCTTGTTGAAATTTACCATTTTCTATGACATGTACAGGGCGCGTCAATTCACTGACTCCTTTCACGAGTACAATTTTTGGACTTCAATTAACTAACTCGTTATTATGTTTTTCAAGGATAATACATTTTATTGCGAATACTGCTAATGCCTCATTGACGGTTCATACCAGTTGCAGTTCAAGAAATGATTATCTACCGATTTAAAATAACTAAAGTTGGTTTGTACCGATTTCTAATTCTTGATACTGGCAAGTACGCATGTGTCGCCTGTCGCCAATCAATCGCTTGATTTGTCCGGTTGTTTGGGTTATATTGTTTTTATTTAGCTTTAGTTTCCAAGAAAAATCACAATTACTTTAAATGACGATAGTTCAGAGTCTCTAATGTTGTGGCCTAATCATGTGTCTTTTAAAATAACTATGTTATAAAAATTACATGCTTTTAACAAGTTATGATGTCGGGTGGTGTTCATGCTGAAAAGAAATAACTTGTGGTGAATATTTCTTTGGACACGATGATGGCTGCAATGGCATCGGGTGGTCCTGGAGACCCCCATACCCAAATGAATACCTACAGGAGCTATGTAACCATGTTGGCTGACCCAGGGGCCAAAGACGAAATCAAGCTCAAAGCCGCTCAGGAACTCAGTGAAAACTTTGAGGTAATGATGATAAAACCATCAAATTTCACGTAAATTTAAATATAGTCCATTATTACATTTACATGTAGAACAAACTTTTCTCACCATACCCTCCTTGTACAATATTTTTTTAGTATTGGTAACCAAATGGCATTGTTACCCAGAAATCCTAAACATATCTGCATGTCCTATCCAGTAATGCTTCCAAGTAAGTATGAAGTACACAGGACTTTCAACATGCTCCTGATTGTATTTACTTTCATAGATCAGGGTCTTATAATATTATGTGTTTGATACACCGTGACAAGAAGGAGCAATTTATCAAACAAGAAGTATCTAAATTATTAATGTTGTAACATTTATTAAGTATACATGTGGAAAACAACTTGAACTTGAACTCAAAATAAATGAGTTGATGATTATAATCTTTAAATGATAATCCAGACATATCTTATAATACATTATTTATGTCTTTAATTTCACCATAATGTGCAACATTTTAGAATTATATCAAAAACAAAATATGTAAATTAACAAATGATTCATAACTACAGTTTTGTTAGTTAAAATATGACAAAGTAAACAATTTCAGGGGGCTTTGTCACTAATTATCTATATTTCAAATAAATTAGTAGCAAAAGACTAATGAATGATTTTCAAAACTTAAAGATAGCAGATTATTGATTAATCTAGTCATGCTTAAAGTACAGTTTTAAAATAATACTATTTTTGACAGTGATACACAGTTTAGGTAGTTACATTATGGATGACAAACAATAGAATACTATATCTACCTAAAAAAAAATATTAAACATTACACAGACAGTTTTAGATAACATAACAATGGTTCTTAACAACCCATTTATCTATGACAACATACTAAACTTACATGTTATTTTTTGTAGGTGATCTTGAGCTCACCCCAATACCCACAGTTCCTGGACCATTCATTAAAAATATTCCTCAAAATACTCCAAGAAGGGGAGCCACACTTCATAGCTGAATACAACATACAACAAGTCAGAAAGCTCATTCTTGAGATGATTCTCCGGCTGCCCATCAGTGAGACATTAAGGCCTTATGTTAAGAGTATCTTGATATTAATGTTGAAACTAATGGAAATAGAAAATGAAGAGAATGTATTAGTATGTTTAAAGATTTTTATGGAACTACATAAGCAGTGCAAACCTGCTTACAGTACTGAAGTTGATGTAAGTATAAATTAAGTTATGATTGATTGTAAAATGAGTTTAATGCCTTTTAGGGCCGGTTTTACATCTCCTGTTTAGGTGTCAGTTAACCTATCCAATAGATATCCTGCAATGTCTTTCAAAATTTGCACACAAATTGAAAACAACTGCCAAATCCCACTGAATAAGTTGACAAATACTTGTTCAGAAAATGTAAAACTGATCATAATATTATTGTAAATAACATAAATCTATGAATATGATCTTTAATTGACCATTTATCTCATTTAATTAATAAACATTTTATACCTTATTTAGATGCACAAATTCCTACAATGGGTAAAAGGCATATACTCTGAGTTGCCAAATCATTTGCCCAAGATATTTGAGCCGAAACCCACAATCAGAGTGAAGGATTTGTCTGAGGTGAACATAGAGCAGTTGCTACAGGAGACTTACACTACAACACCTATACATACAGAGAAGAAACTGCTTGATGGTAGTGTTGTTACAGTAAGTATATATTTTATGATTGCACATATTTTATTACTAAACATGTATGCAACTACATTGTTACAGCGGAACTTGGGTAATTTCACAACATTTTTTGATAGTTTTCTGCTGATGTAGTTAATTTTTGGCCCTATTACACTATCACACTATCACCTATCACATTATCAAACTTTGAGCTAAAGTTTTTGTTGATTCCTGGTGTAAACTGTAAATTACACTAGGACTAGTTAAGATGCAAGACCTGAGCAGTTGCATCATGCATGTTTACTATTGGGACTGTGGAAACCACACAGTGCCATCAATTGTTATTTACCTACAGTTGAAACAGTGAGAAATGAATGCATTGATTGGTGTCTGTTCATTCCCTATAGGAAAGGGCAGAGGGATTTTATATGTGCATTTACAATAATTTGTAATATATTATTTCTTTCCAGTATAATCTCATCCCAAGATCTGTGCATTCACTGAAGGTGATACAGGAGCTGCCAATAATAGTGGTGTTTATGTATCAACTGTACAAACAAAACATACATCAAGAACTCAGCAACTTTATACCTCTCATCATGGAGACCATCACCTTACAGCCTGCTGCTAACCACAGGTAAAATACCTCATTTACCTTTAAAATTTTTGTAACTGTATTGTGCATGATTGGCTTAATTTTCTTTAGCTATGTACTTCAATTTTACTTTGGGATTTAATGATTATTTTGGCAGGCCAGGTTTTATTTATTTGTTTACTAATGATTACAATGTATTATAATTTAAAGATAGCCGATTTGCAGACAAAATAAAATGAATTCCTGACATGCGCAAGCAAGCTTGTCGAGCCATACCTTCTCAGTTTGCGTGCAAACTTGCTTTCATTATTCTCACCGCCTTTTAACATGGATATTTATTTGACAGACAATCAGCATCCTTCAATAAGGAGGTGTTCGTGGATTTCATGGGCGCACAGATCAAGACATTGGCATTCTTAGCCTATATTATCCGAATATATCAGGACACGATAGCAAACCATGCGACATTGATGGTTAAAGGCATTATTGGTCTACTGACTCTATGCCCTCCAGAAGTCGCGCATTTACGAAAGGAGCTGGTGATAGCTACACGACATATACTCGCAACTGATTTGAGACTCAGTAAGTTTAGAATCTAGCTATCTTTTAAACTTTTCAATTTGTATTACATCCTATTTGTTTATATGGTTACGATAATAGTTTAAAACAAGTACATATAATATTATATTCCTTTTTTATTTATTACAAAAAGAATGGTGATTACGTTTTACGTCCTATTTTTTGGGCGTTTCAACACAATTCAGTTTCATTAAATCATAGATAGAATAGGTCAATAAGTTAAAACCAGAACAACACGAGTCAACATTCTGTGACCTGCCTTAAATATTGTTAGCACTCGTTTAAAAAATATTCTGTATGAGTAAAAGTTAAAGTTGTTATAATGTGATGTAGAGTTCGTCCCGTACATGGAGCGTTTATTCGACGAGGACGTGTTGCTGGGCGGCGGCTGGACAGTACACGAGACGCTGCGGCCGCTGGCGTACTCCACGCTGGCCGACCTCGTGCACCACGTGCGACAGCTGTTACCACTCACTGACCTCGCTATAGCTGCGCATCTCTTCTCCAAGAATGTGCATGATGAGTCGCTGCCTACAAGGTACAGTTAACTTACTTTTGTTTTAAGTGGTCAAATGAAAGTTTATCAGATTTTTGGCAGAATTTTTTGCCCTCCTGGCCTTTGGTTGTGTTCAGTTTTATAGGTGTTTTCCAATGAACAGAAATAATGGTATACATGCTGATTCAGTTGTCGAGATTTTTTGTAGTAGAGTTTGCTTTAATATCAAATCTATAAATACTTATTTCAAATCTATAAAGGTAATTTGTATTAGGGGCCCGATGTTTCCTTATATCAAAAATCAAGCTGCAAAATTGGTCTCACATCGTTTTCAACCTTTATACAAGCTTTATATAACAAGTACTAAAAATATTAGGGTATACTAATACTGATGAAGTGTTTCGTCTGGCACAGTATTCAGACAATGTCGTGCAAGCTACTCCTGAACCTGGTGGACTGCATCCGGCAGCGGTCGGAGAGCGAGGGCGCGGCGGCGGCCGGCACGCAGCCGCAGAGCCGCCAGCTGCTCATGCGCATACTTGAGGTGTTCGTGCTCAAGTTCAAGACTATATCCAAGTTACAACTACCCGCTTTGATGAACAAGTGGTGAGTATTTAGTGTGCTTATATTTTTTTTAGGAATGTACCAGTACATTTTATTCTCTCCTAGTACTTAAGCGAGAAACGTTTAGTCTGTTGTGTTTGGTGTGTCGGTATTCAAATGATAAGAAATGATATCGCGAGGCATTAAAACTCATGGTTTCAAATAATGAAAGAAAAGTTCGTGGATTCTGGTGGACCAACCTAATTCAAGTAGAATTAGGTTGGTAAATAGAGAATTTTGCATATACACTTGATTGAAGAAATCACATCAACAATGTTATTAATGCAATCACTTCCTAACTTTCTTGCTGCAAAACTTTTTAACAGCAGTTTTCTCTATCTTTGTGACAGTAAACAAACAACACCTCCCGCGAACGGTACAAACAACGGTGGAGCTACCCCTGGTACTCCCACCACACCCACGACCCCCGCCATCACTGCAGTAGAAGTAAAAGTTGAAGAAGAAAAGCTCGCACCAGACTTCCTGGATGCTGTTGCCAAGAGCGATGAGAAGTCAAAGATAGGGTTCCCGTCGTCACAGATGAGCAATCTCAATGTAGGAGATTATAGGACGCTGGTGAAGACGCTAGTTTGTGGTGTTAAGACTATCACGTGGGGCTGCGCTTCTTGCAAGGTGAGTGGCTATTCTTTTACTAAAATACTGTTATATAAGTTAATGAAATTATGCTTATACGTTTGAATATTTATATGCGTGTTCGTACTAAAGTACATACAAACTAGTATTTTTTTTCTGGTGTTGTATCTTTACTATTCTAGTATCTAGGGTATTTAGACCATATTGAGTATAGGCTGCATTTCATGCACACGGCCAGTTTATACATACAAGTTAAATGCTTATCAATTTTTCTTGGATATAATATGTAATTTATCGGACACGTCAGTTAATTAGATTTTATAAATAATTTCTTATAGTTTTAGTAGTAGTAAGTAGTATTCGTTTTTACATTGTCATTGCGTTCAATCCTCATTAGAATAATTATAATGTGAATAAAGTCGGTCCAGCAGACGACGCCAGCGACAGAAGGCACGTCGGCGGCGCCGCACGCGGCACACGCGGCTCAGAAGCAGTTCAGCGCGCGGGAGACGCTGGTGTTCATCCGCCTCGTGCGCTGGGGGCTCACGTCGCTCGACATCTACACACTGGCACCGCCCCGCGCGCCCGCCGCGCCGCCGCCGCAACCACACGTGCGATCCAAGGAAGAGAAGGAGGTGCTCGAACACTTCAGTGGCGTCGTGAGTACCTTATACTACAACATTTCTTATATTTATGTTCTAAGATCTCACTATATAACGACCTTCTGAAACGAATAGAACAAAGCCAGTGTTAATTCATCATATTCTGGAGTTAAACTTATATCTTTATTGATATATTTTATTTGATAAAAAATACAGCTCGGTGAAGGTCGTTTTATAGCGGGATCCTATACTATTAGCGGGTTTTTGAATTTGCCTTGGTGCTCTCTAGCGGACAAAACGATACAATAACAAGATGATCGGTGTTACTATCTTTCACTTCGCTAATGTTGTACATTTTTGTCGAAATACCCGTGCTTGTAGAATTAGGCTACAGTATTATGTATTTTTTCATTTTTCCAGTTCTCCATGATGAATCCTCAAACCTTCCAAGAGATATTCACTGCGACCATCTCGCATATGGTCGAGAGGATCAACAAAAATACCACATTGCAAATAATCGCTAACACGTTTCTTTCGAATCCCGCCACGTCCCCGATATTCGCGACCGTTCTCGTGGAGTACTTGCTGCAAAGAATGGAAGAGATGGGAACTAATGTGGAGAGGTCGAATCTCTACCTCAGATTGTTTAAACTCGTCTTCGGCTCGGTTAGCTTGTTCCCAACTGAGAATGAACAAATGCTTCGCCCACATTTACATAGCATCGTCAACAAAGCCATGGATTACGCGATGACAGCTAAAGAACCATATAATTACTTCTTACTTTTAAGAGCTCTCTTCCGTTCCATTGGCGGCGGCAGTCATGATTTGTTGTACCAAGAATTCTTGCCTCTTTTACCAAATCTACTTGAAGGCCTAAATCGCCTGCAGAGCGGTCTACACAAACAACACATGAAAGATCTATTTGTAGAGTTATGTTTGACTGTACCGGTTAGATTAAGTAGTCTATTACCTTATTTACCGATGCTTATGGACCCGTTAGTGTCTGCACTCAACGGCTCCCACACACTTATATCTCAAGGTTTGCGAACCCTGGAACTCTGCGTGGACAACTTACAGCCTGACTTTTTATACGAACACATACAGCCAGTCAGAGCTGACCTGATGCAGGCGCTCTGGAGGACGTTGCAGAACAATGAAGTCGCAAGAATAGCATTTCGAGTTCTCGGCAAGTTCGGCGGTGGTAATCGTAAGATGATGATAGAGCCACAGAGATTAGAATACCGTGAAACAGACGTGCCGCCGCCCGCTGTACAGGCATACTTCCAGGACCAGGCCAAGCCTATTGATTTCGAGGTAGATAAAGTAATAGAGACAGCCTTTTCTGCGCTAAAGTCAAGCATGACGGATCCGTTTTATAGAAGACAATGTTGGGAGGTGCTCAAATGCTACTTGGCATCGTCTCTCAATCTAGACGACGATAAAGCGACATTGCAGAAGTTATTCAACCATCCGAGCTTCATCGATGGCAAGATTCAGGTACAAAGTGGGCCTTACTACAAGTGCTCTAACAGTATAGTGAGGAACACACATCGCACTGCTCTGACGGGAATGTTTGTAGCCGCGGCTATTAAAGAGTTACGACATCATGTGCTGCCAACGATGGTGTCGCTAGTGCGGCACTACACTATGGTGGCTATAGCGCAGCAGGCGGGGCCCTTCGTGGAGAGCTCCTCCCCGAGAGAGGGACTGGACGCGTTAGTGCTCGTGGACGCTATAGCCGTCATTATGGGACATGAAGAAAAGGAGTTATGTAAACCTGGCCACCTGGCGCTGGTTCTTATGATAGAGACCGCGGCTACAGTACTAGGTAGTAGGGAACGCGCCTGTCGTCTGCCTCTGATGGAATACCTCGCAGATAGAATGTCAGCTCTGTGCTACGAGCGAGCGTGGTACGCCAAGCTAGGTGGATGTATCGCCGTGAAGTTTATGGTTGAGAAGATGGCGCCGGATTGGGTTTTTAAACATGTTTACACGTTCTTGAAGGCGGTGTTCTTTGTTATGATGGATTTGACTGGCGAAGTATCGTCTGGTGCGATAGATATGGCCACCGTGAACTTGGAGCGATTAGTGCGGGTGGTGATTGTTGGTCCTTGCGCTCTGGCTGTGGAGACAGACCCTGAAATGGCTGCGATGAAAGCTAAGTCGTTACACGATGTTATGCAAGAGCTCGTTCTGCAAGTGACGAGTCCTCATCTTCTGGTGCGACAACAGGTATGACAACCATCAGCAAAAATTATATGTATTTAGAAGTAGGTTAATAAGTATGTTTATCAGTTGTTTTGTTACCATAATATAAACTCTGCTTTATTTAGAATCAGATGATTGGAATCAAATTCTATTATTTTAAATATAATTTTATGTTACGACTTGTTCATCAATTTTAATGTATTTTTCCCTAGGCTATGAAATCTCTGGAACTGATAGCAGAACTACAGAAGAAGACAGTGACAGAAGTGATGGACCCACATAGAGAAGTGTTAGCGGACATCATACCTCCCAAGAAACACTTGCTCCGTCATCAGCCAGCCAACGCACAGATGGGACTTATGGACGGAACCACCTTCTGTACCACGTTGAAGCCTAGACTCTTTACTATTGGTAAGATATTAAACAATTAATTTCGTAAATACAATGTTAATGTTAATGTCTTTATTGATTTATGTTAATATAAATTTTTTTTCGTCACTGTCCCACTGCAGGGCAAGGGTCTCCTCCTAAACGAGGGGTAAAGGGGTTAGGCCTTGAGTCCGATATATATTTTATGTATTATTTGAGAGAGATATTTTATTTGATTAGGTTTATTCGCACTAGGGACTTTTGCGGCGCATATGCAAATTTTTGTATGGCTGTCCAAATGATATCAACGTATACCATACGAGAGCGTATACGTCTACAACCGTTCGTATAACTTTCAATACATAGTATGATGATGAATGCTATGATATTGATGCAATCAAATGTAATAATCGAAACACAAATACATTTGTATGTCTACGTTTTTAAATATATGTTTTACTAAACTCTGTATTTTTCAGACTTGAACATAAACGAACACAAAGTATTCTTCCGGGAGCTCCTTTCTCTATGCGAGGCTGAAGACTCGGTACTGGGCAAGCTGCCGTGCTACAAAGGTGTTAACCTAGTGCCGCTGCGAGCCTCCGCTTTGAAGGCACTGGCAGCCTGCCATTACATACAAGAGAAGCATTGCAGAGAGAAAATATTCCAAGTGCTTTATAAATCGCTTGAGAAGAATGATCAGGAGTTGCAACAAGTAAGTTCCGTTTGAATACTGTTTGTTTTAAACCTAGTCCACTTCTATAGAGATATGAAAATAAATAATCCTTTCTTATGTCTGTCTATGTTATTTTATGTCTATGTTACTTTAACGACCGTTTTAAAAACACTATCCAAAGTTTAGTTGCATTAAACAAGCTACAATTATTTCAAAGCTTTGCTTTCTATGACCCATTCACGGTTAGCAATTCTTACCAGAGATCAGTAAACTGAGATAACAATTTATCTTTGAAGGAACATTAAAAGTGGCTGTTAGCAAAAGAAATCATATTTATGAATAGATCAATGTGTTGTTTTAACCAAAGCTTCAGTATATTTACAGTTTATTTGTAATTGCAGGTTGGTTTCGAATGCATGCAGAAGTTCCTCTCTGGTTTCCAAATCGATATGGAGATGGTTCACCCAGTGATGCGGCCGTTGCTACTGACGTTGGGCGACCACCGCCACCTGAGCGTGAACGGGGCCAAGCGGCTCTCATACCTAACACAGCTGTTTCCTTCAACGTTCAGCGAGAAACTGTGCGAACAATTATTGCAACTGCTTAAGAAGTTGTTAGATTATTCTATACAGACGAATAGAGGTATGTCACCAACGTCATTAGATTATAAACGCCGAAGTGATAAACTTCATTTGAAAAATATTGTACATTTAAAAAGCCAATCTATAAAAAGTTCGAAATAGTTACAAGTAATTATGCATTATTTCGGAGAGTAATTATGGTTTTTAACTAATTTGAGTGGTGTATTGTATTTTTTGTGTGGTTAAAGTGGAAATGATAGTACTGTTTTTGCTTAATAATTGAGCATCAACTATCGGCATAAACTAAAGTTTTTTTTCGGCAGTAATTAATCATCGAATATAGCTACAAACTAATGTTTTCTTTCCACAGGTGGTAATTTCCTACAGAGCGTATCAAAGAACAACGAGAATGAGCAAAAGATAATAATATTGATCGGTATATTCCATCAAATTCCTGCGGCGTCGCCTCGCTTCATCGACGTGTTGTGTCGACTTATATTCCATACGGAGAAGTCGCTCATGATCGAAGCCGGCTCACCGTTTAGGGAACCACTCGTTAAGTTCCTTATGAGGTATGACATTATTTTAATTGTACGACTATCAAATGTATTATTGTTAAAGCTTATTTTACTTGATAATATAAATTCGAAATTTTATAATGAAAAACAATAGCAAAATAACACATACATACACTACTTTTTCTAAAATCACCCGCTTTATTGTTTTAACCCAAATTTCACGCTAGGGGAGCCGCGCGGGTCCGTTAGAATTTTATATTTCAATATTATTAAAGGCTTAATTTTGGTTACAGATATCCAAAAGAAACACTTGACTTAGTTCTAAGCGACAACAACATCAAAGACCAACAATGGAGTCGTTTCCTCGTATATTTGATCAAACATCCGAAGGCCGGGCCGCCATACAGAGAAGCTTTGCAAACGGCTAAAAAGCCTCGTTTGATGCAATTGTTGGCCGCCAACACTGGTGGTACTTCGGCCAACCTGGCACAAGCTGACAGAGCAGAGATGCAGTTCCAAGCAATCAGGGCCATATCGCTTCTGATCAAATTCGATGACAAATGGCTGGCCAGCCAACAAGATTTGATTGAGCTACTGAAACGTATTTGGTGTAGCGATCAGTATCACGTAAGTGTATAAACCTTTTGTTAACTTTGATTACTGAAATTCAATCTGAACTAAAAACTACCTCTATCAAACAGAGTTCCGACTCCTTGATATGCCATAGACCTAAAGATATTTTTTTGGCTTATTTCAAATTTAAGTTTCAAGTAACATTGCTAAGTGTCAAGTCCTATTTTATATGTACGAATTATTATTCTGTTACATTTTTTTTCTCTTTATTCTTTGTAGATTTCGTAAATGCATGTGCTACAGTAATAATAACTACATTTTCTTTCAGGAGATCCACAAGAAAGTAGACATAGTAGACAGCAACCACTGGAAGGAGCCCAAACTGATAGTGAAGATACTGCTGCACTATTTCTGCCAACACAAGTCCAACATAGACCTGTTGTTCCAACTGCTGCGAGCCTTGTGTGACCGATTCATTCCTGACTTCCAGGTACTACTATTTATTAGTATTATTATATTTCTATTAGTATTGAATCTTACTTTATATCGTACGTTTTCCACAAAACCTATCACAAGTATAAGCTGTGCTCGCTTGTAATCTCATTTACTTATCACAATTATTTTCAACCATTGAAAAATGCGCTATAATGAACACATTGTAACTCGATATAGGGCAATATCATAAAAATATAATGCTCGTAACACGATTAAAAGTTCATTTAGGGTGGTACTACGATTAATTGATTGGCGATCGGTCTCTCGATGTAATAAAACCTACCGATCGCCGTCGTCTAATTTATTGGTAATCAATATTATATCCTCTATGTACAGTTCCTTCGCGACTTCCTCGAGAACACAGTAGCGCAGACGTACGACGTGGAATGGAAGCGAGCAGCGTTCTTCCGCTTCGTGGAGCACTTCTCCAGCGACGCCATGTCGCAGGAGCTGAAGGCCAAGGTGCTGCAGATGATCCTGATACCGTGCTTCGCAGTCAGCTTCGAGAAGGGCCACAAGATCGTGGGCGGACCGCCGGCGCCCTATCAGGACAATCCAGACAATGTCGTCTCCGTGTTTATTAATAACGTTAGTAACATGATTTATAGTTCAATAATGTTATATTTTTAATTTATTTTGTGACGTAACGATCGAACTACGTCATTTCATTTTATCGGAATCTCACATGCATAACTGTTTTTTTTTATCATGTCCTAGGGTCCCGTGTTCGTGTGTAACAGTCTGAGCAAACTGGCAAAAAATCTTGGAAGCAAAGAACGAATATATGTATCTATATGTTTAAAAACGAATATAAATTGCTAACTATTTTAATATTTATTCTCTCTTTTATTATAACTCACACTTAACTGAAGAAAGTACATTTTATATAAAGGTAATTTTTGTTCCTAGGTAATTGACCCAGAAAATCCGTTCGCATGTTCGGACGCGGTCCGCATATCGTTGCTGCAGTTCGCTTGCTTGCTGCTAGAGCAGGCGTCGGCGCACATCCACGATGCGAACAACAAGAAGCAAGGCAATAAACTACGGAGACTCATGACATTCGCCTGGCCATGTCTGCTTGGCAAGAATTATGTTGACCCTGCGACTAGGTTAGTTATACTTCATTTATTTTATTGAAATCTATTTAACGTTAAACAGATTTAAAACATGGTCGGCGATGGAGATATTGCCATATCTTACTAATGTTCCTAAAGGATTTAACACGGGTCCAAACACATAAAACGTAACGTTGTCTTTGCTATTTTATTAGAAAAAGTTTTAATTTTTGAGAAATTTTATAACTTTCACTTTTTTTGTAGTTTGTTGATTGTTTGTTTTCATTTTCAATAGTTTATAAAATATTTTTTATGTTGCAGGTATCACGGCCACTTATTACTGAGTCATATAATAGCGAAGTTTGCTATACACAAGCGAATTGTGTTGCAAGGTAAGTCAATATAAACTTTCTAACATGACGATGATTTCTTGTTTTAGTTTCGTGTCATACTGTTTGTCAAACTGATCGGGTTTTGATGTCTTAAATAAAGCTTCTTATTATTTTACTCTAGTTAACTTATAATGCTATTATAGCACAAACAATAATTTGTTCGTAAAGTTAAGAGTGGAGTTGGACTCAAGGCCTCACCCCTTCCCCTCGATTGGGAGGAGACCCTTGCCCTGCGGTGGGACAGTAATGGGTAAAAAAAAGAAGTTAAGATTGGTTTGTAATGAATATAAATAAGTAATGAATGTCTGTTGTTCCAGTATTCCACAGTCTGCTGAAGGCGCACGCGGTGGAGGCGCGCTCGGTGGTGCGCCAAGCGTTGGAGATCCTGACGCCGGCGATGCCGCAGCGCATGGAGGACGGGAACACCATGCTCACGCACTGGACCAAGAAGATCATCGTCGAGGACGGACACTCCGTGCAACAGCTCTTCCATATACTGCAGCTCGTCGTTAGACATTACAAGGTAAGTCTCATCAATGCAAGACTTACTTCTCTAATATTTCTTACGTACGGCAGTCGAGCGTACAAAATATACACGATGTTCTTTAAGAAATTGCATAGCATACACGGCACGTTTCCTACGTAATAGATCGATTCAGTGTTGGAGGAAAGGTAGCTCGATGATCGGACCACATCTTTCAACTCGGAATTTCATAGCTTCAACGTTCCATTTATACATGTCGTTCTAAACAGTTATTTGTTAGAGCGCGACCCATACATACTAAAAAAACATAAGTTTAACAAGGATGACAGTAAAGTTTTTGTTGAATTTTTCACCAGAGTAGCATAGATAATACTTTATTATTAGTTTTGGCTTTGTACTGCAGCTTAGGTTAAAGCATTCTATTATTTCCCATGGTGACATACATCTTTTTCTGTTAGGTTTACTACCCCGTCCGCCACGCACTGGTGGGGCACATGGTGGCGGCGATGCAACGCCTGGGCTACTCGGCCACCGCGTCGCCGGAGCACCGGCGCCTCGCCGTCGACCTGGCCGAGGTGGCGCTCAAGTGGGAACTGCAGCGTATACGAGATCATACGCATGATGATAATGTCGTAAGTGAACTAGGAAATTTTATTTTAGTTATTTTTACTTCTTTAACTGAACTGTAGAAATAAAAATAGTAATAGTGATTGATACTATTGCAGCTACTTACTGCTACTTGCTACTTGTGCTAGTTAGCACGCATCGAAAAAGTTTGAGTGTCTCAAAATTGCTGCGAAATTAAAATAATATAAGAGTTTTCGGATAGGATTGGGAGTGATGGAGACGTAACAACAACGGCGTCCGTCTGTCTTGTCATCTACATTTCTTTCATGAATGTTGTCTTTTTATAATTTTACTTCCTTACAGCGGCTTGAAGCTATATTCAGACACATAAACTTATTCGTCGCGTGCTATGAATAGCTTTTACTTAGACTACTTAATTCAATATTTTTGAACTAAATATAGCAGTACGAAGCACTGTTAACAAATTACGATGTATCGTCTTTTCTGTGACACAGGTGGCAACATCCCCAAGCGGTGCAATGAAGCGTATATCATCAGACGAGAGCGGCACGGAGGCGCGCAAGGCACTCAACACGGGCTGGGCCAGCCCTCAGGCCAGCTCTTCGCGGATGGAGCCCGATGCTGCCAAGCCACTCGACAGGCAACACGTTGGCGTTGTCGTTAACCTACTGCTTAGACTGGCTTGTCAGGTAAATACTAATAATAAAATTTTATTTCTTACTGTCTCACTATTTGGTGTCAATCTCCTCTCGCTATGATACAGGTTATCGGATTAGCGGCCCACGGTATATTTTTTTGAGGATTGACTAAAATGACTTCAACAAGTTGTAGACTTATTTTTGGTAGAATCGTATCGAAAGCAATTTAGTTGTTCAAGTGCTTCAGTATGATGTTTGTATGGTTTGGACGTTAATAGATAACAAAAGAGTCTTCAAGAGCGAGTCCACAACATATTTAAAATTACAGCTGTCATTATAGTTAATTGTTTTTGAGATTTCTTCTTCGCTATTTTTTTTTTAATTGAAACATACATCATGGTTTATTAACTTTGTTTTCTACTATTAGGTGAATGAGGGCAGCGTAGCAGGCGGCGGATCGACGGGCGCGTCTCCTGGCGAGCAGTTGTCGCGGCGCTGCGTGCTGCTGCTCAAGACTGCGCTCAAACCTGACGTGTGGCCACACCTCTGCGAACCTAAGCTACCTTGGCTTGACAAAGTATGAACCATTTTTTTTACATTAGATATGAGTTTAGTAGCTTTTCTTGCCAGTAATGATTCATTCCATGGCGCAGTGGTTAGGTCGCCACGCCGATACCACTGCGGCGGGAGGTCGTGGGTTCGATTCCCACACGGAACAATTATTTGTGCGATCCAAAAATAATTGTTTCGGGCCTGGTTGTACTTTGTATCCATTGTTTGTATGTTTGTAAAAGTCCCCGCGACACAAGAGCAATTATTAATGCGAGTTGGCTTTAAAAAAAAAATCTTATGTTTTTTTCTGAATATTATATTAGCGTTAAAGTCAAGGTTAAGCATTTTCTGATGACCTAAAAAACCGGTTAAATTTTAATTGTCTGGGTAATCCTGAACGAACAATAATTTACAAACTAAGAGCACAAAATAATAATAATAAAAAATAATAATAAATTTAACCCATTTATGTCCCACTGCTGGGCAAGGGTCTCCTCCCGTAATGAGGGAGGGGTTAGGCCTTGAGTCCACCACGCTGGCCAAGTGCGGGTTGGGGACTTTGCATGCCCTCAATAAATGTTTGAAACAATTTTTTTAGGCATGCAAGGTTTCCTCACGATGTTTTCCTTCACCGTTGGAGCATGTGATAATTATTTCTAATACACACTTAACTTCGAAAAGTTATTGGTGTGTTGCCTCGGGTTCGAACCTGCGACCACTTGCGTGGGAGGTGTCAACTTATACCACTCGGCTATCACTGCTTCTAAGAGCACAAAATTATAGCAAAAAATTTTGACACGGTTTGGAATATTGATTTTCTTATTTATTTTACCAGGTATTCTCAACAGCAGAGGCCAACGCGGGTGGTTGTGCGAACGCGTGTACAGCTTTAGAACTTCTCGTATTTCTATTAGGTGTGCTAAGACGTGAACAAATCTTAGTGGCACTGAAGCCGCTTCAGCGTGGACTGGCGGCGTGCGTGTCGTCCACTAACCCCAAGATAGTGCGCCTCACGCACAACCTGCTCGCTAAACTGACTGCTATATTCCCTACTGAACCTACGGGAGCTGCGCAAGCGTCGAAGGTAAGCCAAATGGATATTTATTTCATGTTTTGTTTAGTATTTGCCACGAACAAATTCAGCGTTCATTAATAATTATAAATTTTTATTGGTGCTTTATTGAATTAAATTGTACCTTAAGAATTGCGTCTAAAATAGAATAAAATGTGTGTTAGCTTAATTCAAAATTAAATTTTATGTTATTTGTAGTACGAAGAGTTGGAGACATTATACGCGAGTGTGAGCAAGTATGCATTTGAAGGGCTGGCTACTTACGAAAAGTCAGCCACCGGCCAGACTGCCGGCGCTGCAACAGCTGCAGGTAATTCTTAGCCCAAATCATAAAATATATCTTAACGTTTATAGTTTAATCATATATCGAATGTATAAATCAGTATTGTAAATATGAGCTATGTAATGATAGTACTTCGTATATGGGGCGGACGTTTATAACGGACGTATGGGGTGTTCGTTGAACACCACACTTATAACTGCTGTTATTCAGTCTTTTTACCGCAAAAAAACAGATATCACAAGAGAAAGAACGCGTTTGAAAAGATCTAGCGTGCTCATCCATGATCGGAGGCACCGTACATGTAAATGGGGCTATCGCCTTTATTTTATGAGCTAACCGACTGCACTTAGTAACGAGGTTTTGCTTGTATCACTAGGTACTCCGGCCGCAAGCGGTGCCAGTGCCCTACTGGGTCCGCTGATGATGTTGAAGGCATGCTGCTCGTCCAACCCCGCATACATCGACCGACTACTACAGGCGCTAATGCGAGTGTTACAACGCATGGCCAGAGACCATGTCGCTCCCAGCCCTGATCACGCGCTCGCTGATCTACTCGTTAGTACTTACTATATATTTTATTATCTCCATAATTTGTGAAATATTGAAAAGCTGCCTCGCGCAACTTCGCTTGCCTCACATAAGAGAGAATGGGTGAAATTTTTCCCCGTTTTTGTAACATTTTTTACTGGTACTCTGCTCCTATTGGTCGTAGCTTGATGATCGTAGCCTTTCTCAATAAATGGGCTATCTAACACAGAATTTTTCAAATCGGACCAGTAGTTTCAGAGGTTAGCGCGTTTAAACAAACAAACAAACTCTTCAGCTTTATAATATTAGTATAGATTTTTTTAAGTATAAAACGGTTTTTACCAGACAGTTTATTTTTGAGAGCACTACCTCCTATTTGAGATTCGTGAGATTTAAGCGGATACGTTTATGTTTTTGCATATACGAGCGAGAGCGTTTTGACATATTAAAATTTACGAATGAACCCTTTCGGATTACCCGCCAAGATATCTATCTTAATTTGGAACTACTAAATACATAAACGTTCATATTAATGTTTTTTATTTGAAAAAGTTTAAATAATTCGTATTTTCCACAGATTCTAGCACTGGATCTTCTAAAAGCCCGTGTATCTGTGATGCCAGGAGATACCAGGAAAACATTCATTGGCACTATCCTGGTTGGATTGATTGAAAAGACTACAGATGCTAAGGTAAACTCTTTATTCATTTGAGTTAACTTCAATATTATTTACATGGAAACAAGTTTATTTCTTAATCAAATAGTACTTACTAGCTTATGTCGGTGACTCTGTTCGTGTTGTTTTCTTTATTAAAAATAGTATCATACCCTGTGATATAATCATCTTTCATTTTATCCAATTATACCCTTAAATCTGGACTTGTGTTGGCGAGAAGCACGAGACACTCACACATTTCATATTTTTAATACTAGTATGATTTTTTATCAGGTGATGAAAGCCATCATCCGCATGGTTGAAGAATGGGTGAAGTGGCGTGGTACATCGCCTGCCGGCGCGGCGGCCGTGGCGGGCTCCAGCACCGCCGTCAGCGCAGGCGCCACACCCTCACTGAGGGAGAAGTCCATCCTGCTGGTCAAACTGATGCAATACGTCGAGAAACGCTTCCCAGATGATCTAGAGCTTAATGCACTCTTCCTTGAACTTATAAATTACGTCTACAGGTAACTATATTAGTTTTTGTATAGGTACAATTCGTATAGAAGGAAATGCATTGTGTAAATTAGCGGTCTTCCTAATCCCGCTCTGCTCTACCATTTAGAAAAGTCTTGCAATCCCGGCAAAATAGGAATATCGCACAACAAACTGCCTCATTCCCGTCATACAAAGATGATAAACCCTTAAACTGATTGACTGATTTGATTGAACCGGATTGACTCCAATGGGAGTACTTTTATGAACATGCAAAACAATTTATCCAACAATTAACATGTAATACTATTTGACAGAGATGAGCACTTGAAGATGACAGAGCTATCAATGAAGCTAGAGCCAGCGTTCCTCGCGGGTCTCCGCTGCCCGCAGCCCCACATCCGCGCTAAGTTCTTCGAAGTGTACGACCAGAGCGTGCGCAGGCGCATCTTTGACCGCCTCCTGTACATCATTTGCTCACAGAACTGGGAACATATTGGTCAACACTTCTGGATCAAACAGTGCCTTGAGTTATTACTCGTTACTTGCGTGCCAAGTAAGTGTATCTTCATTATCACTGTTTAGTATTAATAAATATTATTTATAAAACTTTTTCTACAACATTATTAAAGTAATATTCTATCCTGTATATTAATCGCTCGAAAAAAAATAAGTGTAAGGGAAATACGCTCAAATATTGCTGGATTGCATATTGTACGAGTGCTCGAAATTATTAATTCGGTCACATTTGCGTAGGTTAGTAAGTACTTGCGTACTTACTAGATACGCGTAGATGCCCGTGAATGCATTCCCAAATTACATTTAAAAAAATGACAGAACTGAATCTTAAATTCACCAATTATGATAATAATAAATAAATCATGGTCTTTTATTCGTTTTCTTCTTTCTCAGCAACACAAATAAGGCTATCAAACCCTAAATACCTGTTGCCGAGCATCTCGTCAGTAATAAACACAGCGGACAGTGAAGATCGCAAGTCGTTCGTCATATTCAGCTCCGTGAAGGAGGAGTCCTCGGACGGGTTCAGTGACTCACTCGATCCTGATAAAGAGGACGTACTCGATATGGATCTCGATTCTAGTTCCACTGCTAAAGAAGAGTGTGTTACTAAATCTGTTGCTAATAGGTAAGTACTGTTTGTTACATAATACGTTTTTTTTATTGTGAAGATACATTGAAGATGAGAACTCCATTAAATGAGTCATTGCGAAAATTTGTAACAGGCTAAAGCCAATGCCAATGCTTCGTACTTGCACATAGTTTTACTTGATGAAGTATGAAAGGTATGAGTAAACTTCTGTACGATTGGCGCCTCCTAGTTGTGGGTTTGGGGTCCACACATAGATTTTTACTCCAGTAACACTGAATTGGGTCTAATAAATTAAATTAAAATAATAAATATATTTATACACCATATTTATATTTAATGTCTAGTTCTACTTCCATTACTACAAACCTCTATATTTCATCTCATTTGTTATAGATTGCGTACATTGAACCAAATAGTAGCGAAACAGTCAGAGTTCTTGGAGATGTCTCGTCGCGTTCGCACTGAACAGTTAGTAGTGGCGGCCGCGCAACTCTGTCATATGGACGACGCGCTCGCACATCACACGTGGTTACGACTCTTCCCACGGCTATGGAACACTTTCGACGAGCGACAGTTAGGGGTAAGTAGAAGATATGCCTTACAAAAGAAAAAAGATAAGCAATTTACATAAGTATATTAATTACTTTTGGTTTGGTGGTTCGATTGGTGGGTTTGGAAGTGCTATTTAACCTTTCTTATTTAGCCCCAAGTTTGATAACGTACGGCATATGGCATATGGCAATTGCTTCGACCACTGTTACATGGGATTAGCATTATTATTGCGGTACTTGGGTGATTGGATTTCATTTACTTTTGCGTACACCAGACTTCAGGCATAACAGGCGTAGTTCTATAAAAAATTACCAAATTAAATCCCGTGATGAAGCTTTCAGTGCATTTTCTGTAACATTTCCTCTAAAAAGAAACAATTTAACATAATTATTGAATGATCTTTTGTCCACAGACGGTAATGAACGAAATAGTTCCGTTCATAATATCGGGCGTGCACGTAGTACAGCGAGATCAGCCGCTCAGTGCGTTGAACACGTTCATAGAAGCGCTCGCACGGTGCAACCCGCCCGTTAGCATCAAACCGTAAGTATATTCTAACTTCCTGTTAAAGGTAAGCAGGTGTCACAGCCTATGGATAAGTATCGAATAACCTATCCAATAGATAAGGTGACAGCAATATATAAAAGACTGTCAAAATTTACACCGGGTATGATAATTGATGCGTCTGAAGTAGTTAAATATTGTTTTTGACCAAGAAAATGGGGTTCGATTCACTAATCTAATAAAGGTCGATTTTGACAATTCAGTAATCCTGGTGCTAACAATCGATAGTTCTTTCTCAATAATTAAATTCTTTTCAGGCCTATGATGAAATACTTGGGTAAAACTCACAACCTATGGCACCGAATGACCCTAAATCTGGAACAGATGGCTATAGACCAGGCGAGTGGACGCGCACAACGCGAACCACTTGAAATTTACGACTATGACATTGAAACTACTACACCTACTGTAAGTACATGCTTTTAAAAAGTACTATTTCTAAAATGTAATTATAATTCTGCCTACTTTCTAATTTGCAATGATTTATTATATGAAGAATATGATAAAACGTCATGAAACAAATTGAGGCGCCCATAGCCAGTTGCACTCACCGGTCGGTAAACGATCTGTGGGTTAAGCAACCGTTAGCGCGGTCCATCTATAGATGGGTGACCGCGCCAACGGTGGTGTTTGAACAGGGCATCTCCGTGCTTTGGAGGGCAGTTAAAAAAGGGTTCCGTTTCGAGTACAGCATGCTCTCGAAGTGCGGGTTAGGGACATACTTTATACTAATTTCGTTTTGCCTATTGTTATACAGGAAGTGCTAGATTCTCTGAGCGACATGTACGAACTCTTGCAAGAGGAAGACATGTGGTCCGGCCTGTGGCAGAAACACGCTCGGTACCGCGAGACCAACGTCGCTATCGCTTACGAGCAACAAGGCTTCTTCGAACAGGCGCAAGTATGTACCAACTGCTCAATTTATATTATATCCTTTTATTCTCATATACCCTTTTTCCCCTTCTTATAGTAAATTTAAGAGAACATCTACATAACGGAAGACCTTTGTCTATAAAATATTATATGGCAATAATTGCCCTAGTTGTTGGTTCTTTTTTCACCCACTACATAGCTCTGGTAAAAATACAATTAAGGATCACTTTTCTTTTTTTCCTAGTTTGGCATGTTATTCTTTTTCTAGGCTGCCTACGATGTCGCTATGGCTAAACTCAAACAGGAATACACAGCCAATCCGGCCTCATACAACATGCATAAAGAGTGCACTTTATGGACTCAACACTGGTTGAAGTGCGCCAAAGAACTGAACCAATGGGACTCGCTGCTCGAGCTCGGTCTCACTAGGAGCGGCAGGGATCCCTTCTTGATACTCGAGAGCTCGTGGAGGAATCCCAACTGGGCTACGATGAAGGAAGCTCTCGCTGAAGTGGAATACAACTGTCCTAAGGAATCGGGTATGTAATGAACCGACTTTAGACCCGTTATTCTCGATTTAGTGTCGACTAAAATTTTCCGATATGTTTACTTTTAATAGTAGCAAAGGTATATTAAATACATCTGTTTTTGTTATAACTGAAAAATAAACAAAAACAATTACAAGATTTCTTTTCAAACACAAATCAGTGGTCTTTAGCCCACAGGCGTGATGAGAGGGGATTCGCTCGTTCAGACCTGATAGATTAACGGTGTTGGTACTGTGCAGCGTGGCTGGTGAACCTGTACCGCGGCTACCTGTGCATCTGTGCGGGCGGCGAGCAGCAGCTCAGTAGTGTGGAGCGACACGCCGAGGCCGCCGCCGCGCAGGCGCTGCGGGAGTGGCGCCGCCTGCCGCGCCTCGTGGCACACGCGCACCTGCCCCTGCTCCGCGCCGCGCAGCAGCTCATGGAGCTCAGCGAGGCCGCGCAGATCCGCACCGTGAGTACATACTGCGCGAGTGGCGCCGCCTGCCGCGCCTCGTGGCACACGCGCACCTGCCCCTGCTCCGCGCCGCGCAGCAGCTCATGGAGCTCAGCGAGGCCGCGCAGATCCGCACCGTGAGTACATACTGCGCGAGTGGCGCCGCCTGCCGCGCCTCGTGGCACACGCGCACCTGCCCCTGCTCCGCGCCGCGCAGCAGCTCATGGAGCTCAGCGAGGCCGCGCAGATCCGCACCGTGAGTACATACTGCGCGAGTGGCGCCGCCTGCCGCGCCTCGTGGCACACGCGCACCTGCCCCTGCTCCGCGCCGCGCAGCAGCTCATGGAGCTCAGCGAGGCCGCGCAGATCCGCACCGTGAGTACATACTGCGCGAGTGGCGCCGCCTGCCGCGCCTCGTGGCACACGCGCACCTGCCCCTGCTCCGCGCCGCGCAGCAGCTCATGGAGCTCAGCGAGGCCGCGCAGATCCGCACCGTGAGTACATACTGCGCGAGTGGCGCCGCCTGCCGCGCCTCGTGGCACACGCGCACCTGCCCCTGCTCCGCGCCGCGCAGCAGCTCATGGAGCTCAGCGAGGCCGCGCAGATCCGCACCGTGAGTACATACTGCGCGAGTGGCGCCGCCTGCCGCGCCTCGTGGCACACGCGCACCTGCCCCTGCTCCGCGCCGCGCAGCAGCTCATGGAGCTCAGCGAGGCCGCGCAGATCCGCACCGTGAGTACATACTGCGCGAGTGGCGCCGCCTGCCGCGCCTCGTGGCACACGCGCACCTGCCCCTGCTCCGCGCCGCGCAGCAGCTCATGGAGCTCAGCGAGGCCGCGCAGATCCGCACCGTGAGTACATACTGCGCGAGTGGCGCCGCCTGCCGCGCCTCGTGGCACACGCGCACCTGCCCCTGCTCCGCGCCGCGCAGCAGCTCATGGAGCTCAGCGAGGCCGCGCAGATCCGCACCGTGAGTACATACTGCGCGAGTGGCGCCGCCTGCCGCGCCTCGTGGCACACGCGCACCTGCCCCTGCTCCGCGCCGCGCAGCAGCTCATGGAGCTCAGCGAGGCCGCGCAGATCCGCACCGTGAGTACATACTGCGCGAGTGGCGCCGCCTGCCGCGCCTCGTGGCACACGCGCACCTGCCCCTGCTCCGCGCCGCGCAGCAGCTCATGGAGCTCAGCGAGGCCGCGCAGATCCGCACCGTGAGTACATACTGCGCGAGTGGCGCCGCCTGCCGCGCCTCGTGGCACACGCGCACCTGCCCCTGCTCCGCGCCGCGCAGCAGCTCATGGAGCTCAGCGAGGCCGCGCAGATCCGCACCGTGAGTACATACTGCGCGAGTGGCGCGAGTACATACTCTAGCGGTCACCTCGTACATGCACGGCATGCAGGCACCCTGTACCGCTTCGTTCGCATGGAATCGCATTACACCGATGTTGTCTCACAACCACCCTCTTTAATTGTGAAGATTGGATCATCCGATTTTTGTACGAGCTAAGTATACTTCAACGAGCCTTAAGGACGAGAGACTGGAGATATTGTTTTGTATTATGTGTACTATGTGTATTTCTTCCTAATCTGTTGACGGTGTCAATCAATTGCCACGCTCGAAATCGTAATGAATCTTTAGGCGAGCGGTCACTAACCTTATGCCAGCTAAAATTTTATAGACAAGTGTGCAAAGAAAACTAGGTCCAAAATGCAATAAGTATACAAACTTAAACTACCGTAGTCCCAACATTCAATCATACAGAATACAACAGAATCATCTTACTACTAACTTGCTAAAAAACTATGTTGGTAACAGTATTCTTTGGCCAACTGTTCATCACCATTGTGGTGCTCGAACACATGATAAAGACACCCAAACACTCATAGTTATGACTCTACCTTAGTGTCACCTTGTATGGAATTTTAGCTATCAAAAACTTAGTGCTCGCTGATCTACAGATTCGTTAAATGATTGCGAATGTGGTAAACATTTTGGGTAACTAATGACAAGGGCAATTCCTTTTACACAGCAGCCACAAACGGCCTCAAATGCAGTAAGTACAATACACGCTCGAGAATACAATGAATTTAAATTATATTGTTTAAACTTCATTCCATTCTTTAGTGAGAGTTTTAAACACCTAAGTAGTAAATAATCACGTTGTACCCGCCATCAGCTTAGTGCTAAAAATATATTGCAATAAAATCAAATAGATTTTTAAAAAGTAGTTTTCTGTGGCACCGTATTTTTGTGTGCTCTTGAACTGGAATTGCATTTACAATATCGAGGCTCAACTTTTAGATTCTACTTCTAAAGCTAATTAAATTATACATTATGAGTAAGTAGTTGTTGCCATTACTCGTTGTGTAAGTCCGGTTCCAGTTAAAACGTCAACTGGACTATTTAAAATAATATCTGTTCGTAGGGTCTCCTGCACAGCCGCCCCACATCTCTGCACGATATGAAGGCCATAGTGAAAACGTGGCGCAACCGCCTGCCCGTAGTGGCCGACCCGCTGTCGCACTGGGGCGCGATCTTCACGTGGCGACAGCACCACTACCAGTTCATCGCGTCGCACTACGACTCGCAGACCGACCATGCGTCCAATCACAGCATGCTCGGCGTTCATGCTAGCGCTCAGGTAACCTAATAAACTTTTCATATGAACATATTATTACTCAAGAAAAATTTTGACAGCGCTCTAGGCAGTTGTTTACAACGTGCAAGTGACAGCTGAGTGCACGTGCACGTATCCGCCCTGATTGTAACCCAATACAGAGATAATCTATTTGAAGCAATGTTACTATATTATTATTGTCTGTATTTTTAATCTCATTTATTTATATATAATACTATCTGTTTCTTCTTCTCTCCAGGCTATAATACACTTTGCAAAAATAGCAAGAAAACACAACCTATCAGGCGTGTGCCTGGACTCTCTACACCGTATATACACAATACCTAGTGTTCCGATCGTGGATTGTTTCCAAAAGATACGACAACAAGTCAAGTGTCACATACAAATGTCTTGGACTGAGGGCAAGGAGGAGTTGCAAGAGGGCTTAGACATGATCGAATCAACGAACTTCAAGTACTTTACAAAGGAAATGACGGCAGAATTCTACGCGTTCAAAGGATTGCTTCTAGCTCAACTTGGAAGATCAGAAGACGCGAACAAAGCTTTTGCAGCAGCAGTCCAGCTTCACGATACTTTGGTGAAAGCGTGGGCGCTCTGGGGAGACTATTTAGAACAGATATTTATAAGAGATCATAGACAGATACAAGTGGGCGTATCTGCTATGACTTGCTTCTTACATGCCTGCCGTCATCAGAACGAATCTAAATCAAGGAAATATTGCGCTAAGGTAAAGTACCACCCATTTCATCTACATTTTATTTTTGAATACTGATACCGTTATAAAGGAAGTGCTTAGTAATAATACATTTTTTGTAATTCAATAGGTACTTTGGATGTTAAGTTTCGACGATGAAAAGAACAGCCTAGCGGAAGCACTAGACAAGTACTCAGTCGGTGTGCCCCCCGTTCAATGGTTGCCATGGATACCACAGCTCCTCGCCTGCCTCGTCCAATACGATGGAAATGTCATACTCAATCTTCTTAGCCATGTAAGTACCGTTATAACACTATAATTTTCTACTACCTATTGTTTTATACTTCGTTCATGCCTGTCTGGTTTTAAAGGGTAATTTAGGTTACTGCCAAACAAGAACCCTCTTATTCATAAACACATTATAAACCTATTTTAGTTAAAAAGCTACCATAATATGTTTTCTCTTTGTTATTTTGCTAAGAAGTGAAAGAAACAAAACACTTTATAAGCCTTTCATAACTTCATATATTTTTATGAATAAGAGGGGAAGTGTTCATAAGGAATCTACAAGCCAAATTTGCTGATCCTCAGTCGAAGATCTTACGTCGGCTGTTTACTTCAAAATAATTTCAGTAACTTGTAAAATCATGTCGCCAACACCAACTCGTGATATGTATTGTAGGGTCGTTTTGTTATGTAGACTCCTTTTCCTTTAGATGTTTTCAAATTGCGTTATTTGTCTTGGTAGCAATTCATAGATAAGCCGCTTGTTTAAATAGTCGCCACATCTACGACGCAGAAAAAAAAGAAGCTTTACACACTTAAAAAACAATTTGTTGTTAATAATATTGGTGAATTTTGTTATAGGTTGGCCGACTTTACCCGCAAGCTGTATACTTCCCCATTCGCACGCTATACTTGACTCTGAAGATTGAACAACGCGAGAGACACAAGACCGCCGAGAACATCGCCGCGCACCTACCACATCAACCCACCACCTCTGCTGTAAGACCACCAATATACAATACATAGATACTTCATACATGCATACATGCAAACATACTGAGTAGTAGTGTAAAAGAAGGTAGTGTTTTATTGTACGTAGGTTACGTACTATAAAAATCTTGGCCGATATATTTTTTTAATTTTCGACATCTGTGGTGCTGTGGTTATGATGGTCTCATAACTGCTATTAGTGCATCAGTTCGATTCCCACACAAAATATTTGTGCAATCTACAATTTTGTACTCTGTGGCTGTTGCCTTTAAGAAATACTATTTACGCTATGAAAACTACAAAAGTTAGGTAATAAATGTATCAAAAAATTATCTGAAACATTGTTTATTTTATAAACTGCTTTATTTTTGAGATATTTTATTAACATGCATCACTTATGTTGATAACAGGGTCATCGCTTTAAACAAACTTATTATTTTCCTGTTTACATAAGCAATCGTGATAATATCCAAATTTTTTAAACTTTTTTTGCTGTAAAATCGTTTGTTTTCACTAGTATACCTAACAGCGAATTACTCAATACTAAAAATAAACAACTGTTCGTGTGACCATTGTTAAGTTATGTATTGACTGGTGTTGTGTGGTTCAGGGAGGCAGCAAGGTGAGTGAGAGCGCATCGTCGTCGAGCAGCGGCTCCACGGGCCCCGAGGCCGGGCCCATCAAGGCCACGCTGCCCATGTGGCGCTGCTCCAAGATCATGCAGCTGCAGAGGGAGATACATCCCACCGTGCTCTCGTCACTCGAGGGCATCGTCGATCAGGTCACTATACTATTATTACACACATACATTAGTTCTCCTTTTTCTCATACAGCCAGGCGTACACCAAAGAATGCCACTCGCTACAATCTCTACAAACTTTCCTTACTTTACTCGAATATGAACTGTTAAGTAGAAATGATTTTAAATTATTTAGTTATGAAGATTATTATTGCTATTATCATATGGATTCTTTTGAGTGTTGTATCTATGTGTAATCAATACTAAGCGTCTACACGCTGCAACAATATCCCCTTTATACTCGGACGATTGAAATCAAAATACCTGTCGAAACAAACTGTTCGTTAGTTAAAGAAGAAGTAGCTGATAAGATAAAATATGTTATTTGTATGTACAGATGGTATGGTTCCGCGAGAACTGGTACGAGGAGGTGTTGCGGCAGCTGCGCGCGGGGCTGTGCAAGTGCCACGTGGTGGCGTTCCACCACCGCGCCGCAGTCGCCGACGCCACCGTCACGCCACACACACTCAACTTCATCAAAAAGGTCGTCTCCACTTTCGGCATCGGCATTGGTATAAGTAAGTATTGTCGTATCAGCTGGTTGCGATATTATACCTTTTATTACGATATACACTTGTTCTTTACTACTTTGGACACAATTTTACAGTGATACAAATGAAACTTACCGGGTCAATTTGATGTATGTTTAAGAATTGGACGAAAATGTTCTAATACAGAAAGAAATGTATTTTCTAATTATAGTAATCTAAGCCACTTTTTTAACACAATGTCGGTTGTACTTATGCACAGGATATATTTAAGAATTATGAGAAAGGAATTAAATTTCCTTATATTTTAACTTAAACCTCAAAAGCTTTATCCAAATATACTTTAAAAACCTTTAAACAGAACGATTAGTCAACATAACGCCTTGACTTTTCTTGTTGTGGTCGTATTGTAAAAGCGACTCAAAGTTGTAGGATAACATCAGTCTCCATTCATATGACACACATCAAAACACAATAACATACAATTTATTTCAGAGATATAATGGCACGGTATTATCTGTGTGGTTATATGTTAAACAAGATTGTTTCAGGTAATGTCGTTATTTGTTCACAATTAGTTAGTACTAATCATGTATTGTTGGGTCTCACACTCATTTTATTATGTATGTATACTGATGTTATGCCTTTTGCGAGCGTTATTTTATACAGATACTCCATTTTGTATGTCTACAGAAAGTGTTTCAAGTACTGTAAGTGCTACATTCTCTTCAGCTGCATCAGAGAGCATCGCCCGCCGCGCCCAAGCCACCGTACAAGACCCTATCTTCCAGAAGATGAAGAATCAGTTTACTGCTGACTTTGACTTTACACAACCTAATGCTATGAAATTACAAAATCTTATACAAAAATTGAGAAAGTGGGTCAAGATACTCGAGTCCAAAACAAAAATTCTGCCCAAGTAAGTAGTTGTCAGGCATTGAGAACTCCCAACTAAGGTAAATACAGAGGAGATAATTTTTACGATTGTGCCGTCCATTTTCCATGTATAGAACTTAGCGTCACTGTCATGAGCAATCTAACCCCATCGCGTAGTTTAGACAGGGTTTTGGCTTCGCGCTTCATTCACTCCAGTAGCTTTCGGGTTCATAATAATCAAGCGCTCATCTACTAACACCTCCTGTCGACTCGTTAATGCACTGTTCTAATATTTATTTATTTTGTTTCATAGGTCTTTCCTCATTGAAGAAAAATGTAGGTTCTTATCAAACTTCAGTCTGAAAACGGCAGACGTAGAACTCCCTGGCGAGTTTCTGCTGCCGAAGCATACTCACTACCACGTACGAATTGCGAGGTTTATGCCGCGAGTTGAGATAGTACAAAAACATAATACCGCGGCACGCAGACTCTACATACGCGGTCATAATGGCAAGATATACCCGTACCTAGTCGTGAACGACTCTGGCCTAGGAGATGCAAGACGAGAAGAACGTGTGCTACAATTATTGAGGATGTTGAACCATTATTTAGGCAAACAAAAGGAAACATCTCGAAGATTCCTGCACTTTACAGTACCAAGAGTCGTATCAGTGTCGCCGCAGATGCGACTCGTGGAAGATAATCCTAGTTCGATATCTTTGCTGGAAATATATCGGACAGAATGTGCTAATAGGTATGTTGACGACTTGACAGTTGAATGTAAAAATAGTTTTAAATTATTTACTAATGCGGGTCGTTTGGATTATAGGGGTGTTGAATTCGATGCTCCTGTAGCCCGCTACTACGAGCGTCTGGCTGCAGTACAAGCACGCGGCTCTCAAGCTTCACATCAAGTTCTTAGGGATATTCTTCGAGAAGTGAGTAGATTTATGACCTTTAACTATAGTTGTAACGGAGGTGTACCGGATGTGAAATCGGAGTTTTAGACATTCAATATATTGAGAGCATTCGCTTAACCTTCAAATCCATTCATTGAACTAGACCAAATTTTAACCAATGTGACAATGAAAGTTCCAGAACCGTCCCTTACGTTTTGTGGATACAGAAGCTTAATCAAAAGATTTGGCATATTATGCGGAGGTCTTTACATTTTAATAGACTTACGCTTGTCCTTCGAGCGTATTTATAGATCTAGATATATCGCATTAACTCGCGTTTAGTTTTGTGGACCTAGTTACGTTAGTTTTGAGGAAATTCTGCTGTTATCCTGATGCGAATGAAGGCTCCATTACAACCCTTTCTTTAATTAACCGCGTCACTACATGTTCAGGATAATATTATTTACAATTTTTTATATCTTAGGTGCAAGCAACAATGGTACCAAAAGGCTTACTACGTGAATGGGCGGCTGCTACATTCGCGGCTCCGACCGATTATTGGACGTTCAGGAAGATGTTGACGTTACAACTGTCCCTCGCAAGCTTTGCCGAGTACGTGCTGCATCTGACAAGGCTCAACCCAGATATGATGTATGTGCATCAAGACTCGGGGCTCCTCAACGTGTCTTACTATAAATTTGATGTCGATGATGCTACAGGTTAGTGAATCTATGTAAATGACAAAAATAATGTTGTCTTTATAGACATAATACCAGCAATTTTTAGGGTTCTGTACCCAAAGATTAAAAACGGGACCCTTATACTGAGTTCACGCAGATTTGCAGATTTCCTGGAATATTACAATGATTAAAGAAAAATGTAATGTAGATTACCAATAACATTCATTGTTTCTTCCTACAGGTGAATTAGATTGCAATCGGCCAGTTCCATTCCGGTTGACTCCAAATATATCAGAACTTTTAACTACTATAGGAATCACCGGGCCTTTAACAGCTTCGGCCATTGCCGTCGCGCGGTGTCTAGTCACACCTAATTTTAAGGTAATATACGTGTATTTTTAATACCCACTGACAAATACTTCATCTAAATCTTAGTTCTTAATTTATTTGTGGTTTGTTTTTTGCAATTTTTTGCTTATTGTTGCCACATTTGCTAGTGAAAATATATCATAATATAGAGTGCCACAATATATAACGATCAATTCTGTTTCAGATTCAATCCATCTTGCGAACAATATTACGCGATGAGATGGTAACAGGCTATCGGAAGCGGTTAGAAGATAAAACGGGAATACCGGTAGCAGGCACATCGTCCACCGAGAACAAGCCTGTGGAAATGGACAGTGACACTATTGTCAATATGGTGAATAAAGCCGTGACGGTTATCATGAACAGGCTCAATTCTTTAGCAATGTTCGACGGGCCCGACAGCAAGGTAGCTACCCTGGTCACGGCAGCCAATAGCCATGACAACCTATGTCGCATGGACCCTGCATGGCATCCATGGTTATAAATTGACTTTCTCAACGTAAAATAGTTTTAGGTATTTCTTTTTTTAAGAAAAGTAAGTTTAATTTGTATAATTGATTTTATATTTAGCTAGCTGATAAACAAATTCACAGCAGTACTAATTGACTGTTTATTTTTCTTTTCTTAACTACAATCTATTTTGATGACAACACAATATAACATGGACTAAGCTATGGCCCAGTTTGAGATTAAGTCATTGAATTTCCCTTATCCCTCAAAAATACACATAATTTTCTTTTAAGAAAAATCTATTGTTGATATTTAGCTAGTTAACTAACAATAAAACATATCAACCGAATTGAAAAACATACATACTTAATGTGAAATTGGGCCATTAGCTTTACAGTAATAGCAGAAATAAGTGGACATTATGTTTTAAATTTAAAAACTACGTCAAAATAATGTTAGAATTAACAAGCCTAACTTTAATGGGGTATTGTTAGGTTGTCACTTGATAACATTAGCTGAAATATTACGACATACCGTTCCATTGATAAAACTTGTTATAGGGTTAAGCAAATTACTAAAAATGTATTTGTTATCAAATCATTCAGTACGTGCTGTGATCTATAAGATGTGAAGTATTAAAAAGTGAACGATAACTCTTAATTTGCAGTTTTATTTTTGCTTTACTCTATCCTCATACCTGTTTCCGTAAAACCAGTTTATCGACTGTGACATACATCAAACGAAGCTCTGATTGCATGTGCATGAGTGACAGCTAAGTACCTGCATGGGTGAAAGTACCGGGACGGCATCAAGTGCGCGACTAATAAGCGGCGCGCCGCACTCCGCCCGCGCCGCGCAGCTCCGCGCCAATCTCACTCGATCGCTAGAGATAGTAAAACTGATTTCATCACGCTAACAATGGGAAAGAAAGTGCAGTAATTGTAGGATACAACAGGAACTGTTTACGTAGTTGGATTATAAGTCAACTATGTTTCAGTTTTTAATTAAATAAAGGATTTATTAGCAGTTGTAAAGTAGTCTTAAAACGTTGGGCACTGCGTTAATGCAATACGTGTAACAAGTACGCGCCATCCATCTTAGACGTTACGATTCTCGTAAAAACAATAACATTGATAAACGATAAATCGCTATCTGCTGTAGATTTAGCGCAATAGTCCAATCACCGCAGTGTTACTTCAGTCGGCACACACATCTTGGGTTTGATGCCTGCCCAGAAGACAATTTGTGTGTTGAGCACCAGAGGTTCAATATTAACTCGAGTCATTGCGTTGCGAATTGTTTCCTTCACGAATAATGTTTTCAGACAGCGAATTTTCCTTGTTCCGGGACATCTTGTTTCAAAAAACCGCCTTAAACAAGGGCGATAGCGTCAATTAAATCTTTTAATTTCTCTTATATCTACTTGCATCAAAATCATTGTTACGTTTTGAGACTTACGGATATTAGCGATGACTCAAGGCAGTGGGCACTTATTTTAGTTTCGTTTCATCAGTACTTCATAGTACCTGTATCAGGAACTTAACTTTTATATATTCACCGAGTATGTAACTGGTTGCTCCAAAAGTAGACGGGGTTCGATTCCGAATTTCGTTCGAGCTTATTTAACCTTTGCTGAACCAACAAAACACCAGCAGGGTTGGATTTGGCAATATTCATATGGATGTGACTTGCTTTACTAAATATTGATGTCTGATAAACAGATGCCTGAGTATAAATATGGAAAAAGAGATACGACAATAAACAAACGCTGTGGAAATAAAATGCCTTTTGATTTCTATGTATTCATGTTATGTCCGTGGTTAAAGGTAAGTATGTACGCGGGCCTGTGTGTTAACCGTCTAGACAGAAAACTATACATACATAACTAGATATAAGTACATACAACGATTATCTAGGAAGGCCCCCGTTGCTTGGAACTAATTGGAAATCTACCTACAAAGATCTATCTTGTGTTTGATGTTTTGTTCGTTAATGTTTTTGCGTATAAAGCTATTGTATTAACATAAGTCTGGTGAGATGAGACGTGTCTGCCTCTCAAGGAGGTATGTGACATGAGGTCGGCGACGGCGACGCCGCCGTCGTCGCGTTGCTAAGCGGCGGGCGGCGGGCGCAGGAGAAGGCGGACGGCGGCCACGTATCCATCGGCGCGCGCCGCCCGCTCCGCTCCTCGCCGCTCCTCCCGCCCGCCCGCTGTTGGAGCTCAGTCAGTCCGCTTCGCGGCGTCGCGTTATGCGTTGGTGTATTGTATGTTCCCGAGCTCAAACGGCGAGTGTCCGACCTCTGTAACCGACCGTTTATGACATTCGACAACCCCGCCCTGTGCATTTTTTCGAGTTGCATTTCGATCAGTGCGAAGAGTACGTTGGTTGCGAGCGATCCGTGCCGGTGTCGGTGGCTCCTCCCGCGTTTATTTATGTTGTCGTTTTGGTGTGGTGAATATTTGTGTTGTACGGACGATAACCGTATTATCTGTGCAATCGAGTCGAGTGGATATTTTTAACGATCGACGGCTTCTCGCGAAGGTGAGTGAATTTCTGATTCTGCAAATATTGTATAATAAAAGATGAGACCTTTGATTTGCCGCTACGTGGCGATCGTCTCATCTATACAATCTTGTATACCATAGCTTATAGCTATAGGATGCAGGTACTACACAGTACAAGGTATTATCCCAAAATACAAGACACTAGTCACGGTCATTTAATTATTTCCGAAGACACTTATACTTCCCAGTCACGTTACAAAACCTGTTGTCTCTAAATATTACTTCCGTGGATGTCACGTTTTCAGCTCTGCCATAACATGCCTGCAAATTTTAAAACAGACTTAGCTGGAGTGCTGGATTTTTATTTGGCTTAGAAGCTTATTAGATTCTTGTTGGATTCGGTCCTATCCCACTACACCATATGGTAGACGGAAGCGAGTGGGTAAGAAATCATGGAGGTGAGCGGCGCGGGGCGGTGCGCGGCCGGTCGAGCGGTCGAGCGACCGCATTCCATATGGAATGCCGGATTATACGCAATGTCAGTGTGACTTGGAGCTTGCTACCTCCACTGCACTGACCACTGCACATTTGCAACAACGTCTATCACTACCTACTACTGGAGGCATTACGTTTAAACATGAAATGCTCTAGAATAGTACAATATATCATCTCTGATTGACATTACGGCGCAAGTCTGTTAATGCCCACACATAAATAATATGTTTAACCAGTATCGTCCAATTTATAAAGTACTTACAACAGCCAATGTGTACGTTTATTAAATAAGTAGGCACCTATTTTAGAAAGTGGTTTCCATTTATTTACATCTTACCTGGTTTTAAATAATTCGGATTTTCCTTCTCTTTGAATAGTTAGCCAGCATTTATCTAGGTAGGTAGGTATATTCAATATTCTTCTTTTTATACAAATGCTCAAAACTGGATTATTTTTAACAAATATCTTTTCAGCTTTCTAATAGATAGGAAGACTTAGCTGCTTAGGGCAATAACAAATAAGAGGGAAAACAATAAAAACAAGTGTAAAGGAATGAAGAATGTCTTGCAATATGACATTTAGTGTTATTAAACAGATTTAAAATTAATTTCCGATATTTTTGCCTTCATACCTATATTATTTTGGATCAACAACATTTTAGTCAGATGCTCGGTTATGTTTTAAGAACAAATGAATCATCTAACCAGAATCGCAAATAAGAACTTGTAACATTACTATGAATACTATGTTACAAGTTCTTAATTGCGAGTAGGCAGTTCTCAGCTGTCAAGACTGACGTAAGTTTTCAACAACTAGGGCACCAATAGACCATAAGCAGGCAAGGGCCCCTGTAAACCCTTGATAAATTATCTGTGTGACATTACTCGTGATCTCACATAATGAGTATAATGAGTTCGATAGTGCGTGCTATATTTCGAAACACGTCCGTCGTCGCTTCCGCTCTGTGACCCACAATGTACAACAAACTTTAGGTGTATCTATAAAGTAATTTAAACCATAGTTTTATATATCATACATTTCGGTTAAAAATTTGTCCAAACCTAATTCTTATAGATAGTGTCGGTACGGGAATTTGCATGGCCATCAATCGATTATCTTTGCTATCTCTGTGAGAGCGCGGTATCTCTACATTTCGTTGTTTTACCGATAGATTATGTACGTACATGTTATGATTTTCTGTTTCTGTAACGCGTAATAATCGATAATCTGATTCAGTACCTATTCCCTTATTACTGAGAATCCTGGTGATTGGAACCTTTTACACGAATCACCCGTCTCCATCGAAATCAGTGCGAAGTAGCCGACACCATCTGATAGAATCGAGATGAGGAGGTGATGTGACAAGTCAAGGCACAGTAGTCTTAATTTCTTTAATATTGTTATAATAACGTTGTTTTAAATTCAACCCTTAACCACTTCTTCTATTTCTCCCTTCATCAGAAACGACACAAAGTTGTGGCGGGCGAGTACCTAATCTCGTGTTTATTTCATTGTCCATTATTTTTAGTAGGATCTGGGTTTATTGTATTATCAATATGATTTGTTTTGTTTACTTTTGTTCCAAACTGCATCTCTCCGAACGCGAGTCGTCCACTTTAATTCTGTGCATTTTTACAGTTCCTCTAATTTCTAATTGTTTTTTCTCGTTATGCTTATGAGGTGTTCAGCAAATTTTTTTGAATGATTAAATCGCTTCTTCAGTCACATTCACATTTTACCGATCATCTGTAAGCATATATTCGAAACACATCATGTAACATTAGTATAAGTAGTATGTATTACTGCATATTAACAGGTTTTTATGTTATGTAATTTATTTATTTAACTTTATTTTTTACACTTCATATCAATAACATGTTCGTTGTTTCATTGCTTAAAGTATTTGTACTTAAGCTCTTATCTTATCATGATAATCTTCTAAAATCCGGAAACTATAAAGGGAAAAAATAATAAAAACACTTTATCCTCATAATACTATATGTTCAGCTAAAACATAACAAAATATGAGTCCAGAATCATTATCTCGTTAAGGTTCAAATCAATAGTTGTCGTATTTGATTATTTAGATTGTTGATTGCTCAACGTCGACGGGAACAAAGTCCCTGAGGGTTCCCAGCAAGTACCTAAGTCACCAAATTCATTATCGCCAGTGTCCGGTTCTTGGGTCAAATTCATACAATCATGGTGACCTTTAATCTCGTTTCAGATAGCTAAAACACGTTCCTTTGTGTCAATTCTCAGAAATCATATCATGTCTTATTGTTTATAAAGCGATAGTTGCTAACTTAACCTTTAATACTACCAAACAGTTACAAAAATATAGTTTACCTAGTACCTACATTGAAATTGGTCCGGCTTACAGACGACCGAGAATGTTACGTCGACTTTTTTAACCTTTTAAATCGATTAACAAAACCAGCGCCGCGTCTAGGTAGTTAACCGGCTCCTTGACATTATAGACCACTTTTAATTTTCTGATTTAAAATGCCACGAGAGCTTCAAGAGAATATTAAATTTAGTAATGAAATAGGTAGAGGCGACAAAGTGCATAAAAATACTAAATGTGATGATTACCAGTGGACATTTTTGGTCATGATTCTGTGGATAATTTTAAGTAGGAGGATAAGTAGATGCTAACACTGTCTACCCACTTACTGCATAGACTGAAAGTTAAGAAATACATTGTGATTACTTTCATAATCTTCGGCTAGTTCATTTGATCATATTTTGTTTCAGCAGTAGATAGTTATGGTCAGTCCCCATGGTTTGTTTTTGTTTATAATACTTATTTATACGTTGGTCGTTTCAGGTGTTAATCAAGAGTAACTGGTTATGATAATATCGGCGTGCTATTTGTAGATAATACCGATGTATCTTTATAATAAGGATGAAACGATAGCCATGTAAGGTAACTTGTGATGATAACATTCAACCTGTACGGTGCTTTATCCTTGAAATGCACTATAGATTTTTAAACTACAATACACAAATTATTTGAAAATTAAGTTTAGAAGTGTAGCTGACTATTCTCTAGCCTTTGTACTTATTCTAATGATCAATGAAAAATAACTATATTCTTATTTAGGTACTTTATAAAGTGTATTTTTTCGTCTAAATAAGTCTATTTATCTGCTACTATAGCAGCAGATTCTTATTCGCAACTTTCACGTTTATGATATGGATAAATAAATAGTAAAACCACAAATGAATTCAATGATTTGTGTTTATAAAACTGTTTTTTACTGCCCATATACCTAATCTACGTATTCTTAACAACGTTAAGTCGTGGCAATAGCGCCTTTCATTTTACCGGACAACACTATTAACCGCAATAAACACTCATTCTGAATTGAATTACATTCAATTACCGAGTAAATCGGTTAGGATGTCATCTTACATCGCTAGGTGCAGTCTTCCTGTTGTTGTACCAAATAACCTTGGGTATCCTTTCAATTTTAGTTTGTGAATAAAAAGTAAAATTTTTGCGTAGATACTTTCATAATGCATTTCATCAACACCGCTGCTAATAGCGTTGTGCTACATTTTGTAAGGTGAATGAAGATATGATCGTCAGTGTTAGTGATGAAATCTTGAGGAGATATAATCGCATTCCGCGGCGAGCCTCCCCTCTCTGTCGGTGTTGCATACCAACGTCGTCGCCGCACTCTTACGTGGGTTGTATTGCACTTTACTACCGATGCTGCTGTGGACTATCATCAACTTTTACTGCAATTGATATGTTAATTTATTGCTAACTCCCATCGACAACCATGTCGTTCTCTATGTATGACCCATGAGTATTTGTGCTTTTCATACACTATGATAGAAGACGATAAGTACTTGATCTCGAAATTGATGTTTCTCGTCAGCTGTGTGACGTATGCTGATGGCTGCTTAGGCTTTGCTAGATGATGTAGGTAGAGGATAGCGGGTAACGGTTCTGTCATGTTTGCAGAGGCACACGGTGTGGGCCCGTGTGTGCGTTCGCGCCGCTCACTCAGTCACACAGGCGCGCAACGCTCACGGCGTAGCGCGGCCGTTGAACCGAATACTCGAGGAATTTCTCCAACGCCGCACTCGCTTTGCTTTGCAGAAGAAAATTATCACAGGTGGTAGGCTCATTCGAATAGAAATTATACTGTTTGTTTGTACATTCACGCTATTCGATTCGTTGAGTATCCAGAGCTTAGGTTTTATCTGCACCTATTTACTAGACTTTGGTTTTTTACACATGATATTGTATCGGTTTATTACAAAGACGTATTAATCGGTAGAAGGTGCATAGATATGCTTTGAAGTTGACTTGATTCAGATTTGGGAATGACGCAGCTGAACTATTATTATTGTCTCAATTTAGGTGTCGGTAAGTATCAATTTGTCTGGGACACGTGTGCGAGTATCTCGCAATAGCGGCATACCGAGCCAGGGCGCGGTCTGCCAATGGCTCTCGAAACGCGAATAAATTTCATGTGACACATATTTATGTTACAGTTTAAAGCACGTTTAAAGGGTCTAACTAACATCTTGTTAAAATATACGCACGAGTTGTGAGTCAAGTCATGATTTGTATTAGAAGTTTAATTTTATTTAGAAAAGGTGTAATTTAATGTACTTACCATGATAGTTAGAACCAATCATCCGATAGACATTAATTCAGACATTGAGAGGTTTCCAATGGTTCCCCTCAAGCATTTCATGAAGTTAGCTAATACGTCACTGCTGTGCTAGTTTCTTTGGAGATTATAAAAAAATCAGTATAGAAAAATGATTTCTTTTTAATAATATCGTATCATCATCCTATCATAACCTTATTCCAATTGGCTTTCACTTATCAAAACGGTTTGTTAAGTGTGTATTCCGACTTTATGCCGGTTTTAAACAATACCACACGTGTCCCAGTAGTTCAATAGTTTCTAAAAGTCTGTCAAAACGCGTAAGGTTTATATTGTACGCTTCGATACATGTTTACATACAACACAAATATACATTGAATGAATGGGTAATTACGACTGAATGTTTTCTTATTGATATTTAACGTGTTTCACAAAACATGTTTTAGACCTCAACTTTTTGTGAATCATATCTTTGTCAGAATCTCCAAAACATATTATATATTTTTAGGGCAATTATTTAGCTGCTCATCTTAAGTTTTTATCTAACAGTAATGTTAGATAAAATGTTTATGTGAATCCGCAGCCACATTTAATAGCTCTATGAACAAAGTGATTAATATTGTAAATAGTTAGGTTTTCTTAGATTACGCACTGCGGTTAATGCGGTACTTGCAGGTGACAAGCGTTGCTAATATGGTTTCCTCATTTAATGTAGTAATTACTATAAACCTAATTTGTAAGTAAAATTTCTCAATATTATTTTACACCTCAGCCTTAGTAAAAATGTATTTAAGGTGATCACTGACATATTCTTTTAGAAAAGTTAAGAACTAGTTAATTGAGATAGCAGCAAATTGAATAGTTTATTTCAAGAGTCAAAATAGGTAGCATATGAAATACCTACACGAAAGTTAAGATCATAAATAATCATGATTATGTACGATTTTCCAATCGCAAGAAACTTTCGCTGCTCAAACCGTTGCTTGCTATCTGCTGGGAGATCTGTTAATGTTCGTTGTAATAGTAAATGTTGCTAAGTAGTTTAGATTCAAATGCTAATTTTATTTTATAAATGCGCCATTCAAACTTATTCATTGCGTAACTTAGTTATGTAAAATGTTTGTACTGTTTTTTTAATTACTTAATATTTGTTTTGAGAGATTACACTTTTAAACATTGAGCTTCGTTCGTAGCTTACTAATAAAAGGTTGCATCACACAGCCTTCACTTTTAATGTTTCGAAACTATGCATGAGTTGCACGTTGCACAAACATCCGGCTCAAAAACACCAACTGGCAGACTTAGATGACAAACGATTTTTCGATAGGTCAGCCTCGTGTCAGCTGAAAAACGATTAAAAACGACAGTTTACACGTGCCGGTGCCAATAAAAATGTTCAGTAAAGAAACCTGCAAATAAGTGCAAATAAACAACAGTAGCTCGTACTACTTACTTGATCATTTAGCGTCACGTGCGTATCATGTGAATAGGTAATCTTAGAAAAAAAAAATGCTTTCATGCACATTTCGAACGAACGATTAATAGCCAACACCACGAGCTATTTACGTGAAAAATAATAATAGCAGAGTGTGGTGGAATGTCGGTTGGCATGCACGTTCAGGATTAAAGACAAGTAGCGCAGGGCAATCATACAAGGTTGTTCGGCTAAAAATAATGCAAAATCTTGGGTAAAATAAAACCCTTACTTGGCAGCCGGTTGATGGTGGAGTGTGGTGTGGCGGGCGAGTGAACGCGGCGACCTTGGGCCCGTGCCGGCCCGCGGACGTTCGTTGAACGCGCCAGGCGCCCCCCGCCTCCCGCGCCGCCCGCGCCTCGCACCGCACGGACCTCACCCCCCTCCCTCACACACATAGCCACCACAACTCGTTTGCGACACGATTATTTGAAAATTATTAATAATAATCATATTTTTTTTAATAATCTTAAAAATATACGAAAAGCACTCGACCTATATAATTATGTTGTGTTATGTGTGGCACCGTTTCTGTTATCAGAAAAAGGTCTAAAATAAATAATAAATAAAAGTGCTTAGTAATCGTAGGGTTATCGAATAATTATCGTTCACCTATTACCCAACCGCGATAGTCTGTTATCTCTCAATCTTTCATAAATATTTCATATAAGTATTCTCAGTCACGAGATGTTACGTTATGCTAACAATGTATAACGTGTAAGAGCTTGCAATAAAGCCTACAAATAACCAACCAAAACAAAAGCATTTCCACTAACACGCATGCGAACATAATAGACTATAAAAATACCCAAAACAAGTGCGTGACGTAGTATTTTGCTGCATTATTTTCGCAATAGTGGGTGCGTGGGGCCCGCGCGGGCGCGGCGACGCTGGCCACTGCGAACATTGACCGCGCGGTACGGACAGCAAATAAAACCACATCAGCAAGTGCACAATCTAAAATAATCTTTTTTTTTATGTTAAGCTGTTTAGTGCGCAATAATCTGTTTTATTTCTCTGTTTATGGCACACTTTTGTCGCAATTATTTATTTTACTTTGATTGATTGCTTTAAAACTAGGCTTGTAGAAACAACCTGTCCAAATCAATCCACTCATATTGTAACATAAATCCTTAAAAATCACGTTCACTAATACCTATACAGATTCGGAAAAGTAACGCTTCATGTTGATTCGATTAATTTGTCTCGCAAATTATTGTTATTGAGTTTTAATCTAGAAGAAATTATTCTCACTTGAGAAAAAAATATCTGAACTTTATAACAACGTATATGAACAAGCACACATTTACTTATCATTCCGTTCATGTGGGGAAATAAAACCTTGGCGCGGCTTCTTTACAGCCATAACTTATATGATGACTTAATCTAGCACTGATGGTTGACAGTGTAATCTTGAAGTCTTATAAACAGAAATGTAAAACGCATTCGTGCATACAAACAGGATGTTGGAGGATTTTCCTCGTCGGCTCACATGCGACGTGTCTGACGGGTTCTTGTGCCTTACACCGACGTTACTTACCTGTCGATTGTAAATGATACGCACTGAAACTTGTTATTATCATACCCTTGAACCCTCCAAACATTGAGTTTGGTTTGATAGAATTAATATTTTTTTTTAACTCACTTACGCGATTCCATGTGTCTTTTACCACCTAGCCTAATCATTTCCTTACCCTTTTCTTCTGTTATTATTCTGATCTACACGATATTTATCCTGTGCTGGTAAAGGTATTAACATTACGTGAATACTGTCATCCATACTAATATTATAATTACGACAGCCTTTTTGTTACGCTTTCACTTTTAAACGACTTAACAGTATTTGATGAAAATTGGCATGGAGATAGTGGAAGCCCCAAGACTAATCATAGGCTAACATTATCAAAATATAAATTTAAAATAGTCATAATACTGCAGTATGACTAAAAGAACCAAACGTCAAAAACGTGTTTATCTATATTTTCAAGCGAACACTATCCGTTCGTTTTTCATCTTTCTCCAAGATTTTTCCATTATATAGTATCTACCGTATATCCGTAACTATAGCCCTGATAGAATATTTAACAAACATATGAGACAGAACTAAATATTCTCTAAACTTGGGTAAGAAGTTTCGACAGCAATGTATGCACGTACTAAGTCTAAAACAAGGTTTAAAACAAACTAATTGAGTTAGAAACACTACACCACGCTCGCTTGCCTTGTGACTGTCGATCTCAAATTAAATTGGACGGATTTTTCATGGAACAATTTTCATTTAATGCATAAATCTTATCATAATAAAAAAGACTTTTGTTATTTTTGTTGTATCTTGCATCAAGACTTAGAAACCAAAGTTAAAATGGAATTTTATCAAAAATATAATGTAAAATTTCAAAGTCTTTAATTTCAGCCAGAAACTGTAATGAAATCTTGTAAACGTGTCTCGATTCTTGTCATACACTTAACAACGTAATCTTAATGATAAACTGTGGTATAATTCACGTTGGAGCGTCACAATTTGACGTTAACACACACACTGAGCGATTGCGATCTCCCCTGTGCTCGAGCAGCACGAGCCACGAGCGCATCATCACACTTTCACCGCATGCAGCGAATGAAAGCCACTCATCACGTTTTACTATTCAAGCAATTATCTAAAATACCATTAAATCCTGTTCGCACACACTAGTTACTTTATACAAACAAGCGAATAATGTAAACGCATCAACTTTAGCGCGTGTACACGACCTGATGCAATCATGTTTTTAATTAATATTTTACGAGCTTGGGATGTGTGTACATTGTACGTATTATTTCAAATCAAGCACTAAAACGTTACAAGCTTTGAAATAAATAATTGTCCCTAGACTGTTTAGAACGGTACGAACAAAAATTTAAATGATAATACGTGAGCATAATATGACTAGAAAAACAGATGATCAAAGCTTCAAAGGAGATGCACCAAAAGATTGTTTTGAAGATGCAGTAAAATAGCAAAAACGTAATGTTTCGTTAATAATGACGAGGGAATGTCGCACGTTGTATATAGGAAAACAAGAGATAATAAGAGGTAGTTACAGTAATTATTATAAAGTATTTCCGGCTAGCATGGATTCCATTGATAAAAGAACAACGAAGTTTGTTAGAATAATAACGTCATGTGATTGAATTGATGGTGTTTTTCCCCATGCCATCGATCTTCGAAACAAACGGTGCATCACGATACCAATAACAAAATGTTATACATCATGGACCACAGAATCATCAGTCACCAGCTAGCAGTTTGATACTATCGATTGTTATCATAGAGCTATTACAAAATACTCTTTATCAGAGTAAACAATCTGCTATTTTGAAATTATTGGGTGTATGCCAAACCGCGTACACTTTCTACACTATCTCTCCACCGAAAATACTTCAACTACATAAATATACATGTGACTTGTACCAGGTTTAATTAAAAAGTTTTTATATAGCGAACTAAATTGAGAAACGAGCCAGTATAAAATATTGGTAAATGTAATCGTTAGATGATTAGCTCGAGATGTAACAAGTGGTGCATCGGGGATGCGACCGGGGGGGTACGATCGATAGGGGCTGGTGGGCGTGTGCCGGGGGCGCTCAGCGGGGCGGCCGCCTCCCACGTCAGCTGGAGCCCGGCCAGGCTACCTCCAGTCCTGACATAAATAGCACCGGCTGCGATACCTATCAATGCTTACATAGCACTCCACAGTGTGTTTATAACTAAATAATAACATTCAATCTGGATCTTTCGCTCAAAGGTAGAATTTAACCAAAACTTGTGTTATTTTGTTGCAATGTTTGTATATATGCACGCCACGCTGTTTAGTGAATTCACTTTTGAATGTCTATCTGTTTATTATTGTGACTTATCGTTTTACGCACGACTTTTCGGTAACCTATCTTCAGGAAAATATTGCTTTATGTACTTTTGTTTAATTATTAAGAACGATTGAGATAGCTTACTGAGAAAAGCCGTTATAGTATCAAGATGCAAGATTCACAACATGATTCTCGTATCTTTAAATGTTTAATTAAAGTGACGATAAAAAGTATTTGTGTGAATATAACGAAGTCAACATGCTTTCATTATACCAACATAATATTTATTTTATGTTAATTAAGTTAAACATTTAAACGCATGTGTATTTAATACATAATTATACTGTAATAACTAAGATGTCAGTAGTTCGTTGGCTAATAAATTAATGATACTGTGGTAGTTAAATTCATTCATTACATTTACAAGGTTGTAATGGTAATGTAGTAAGCGTTGATAAACAAAACATATAAATAGGTGAGGCGCAGTCTGGTGACTAATAACAATAACTATTTATAACCAGGCGGATGTTAGGTCTCTGTTCTTATGAAATAACCTCGCACATTGTATTTATTTTTGTACGAACATTATCAATCATAACAATCCTCTAAGAGCAACGGATCAAATCGTGCCATGTGATATGCACTTGTGATGATCTGCTGCGTTATATGACTACAACAATAACTAGCATCTACAAAATTCTCACGAACAAATCATGATGCATTAGGGTTCATAAAAATTGCCCCGTGTTATAATCATTTCATCGGATGGATTTCCCGATACATGTTTCTATCAACCTTTTTAGAAAGTCATAGTAAATTGTCCATAATTTCTATTCTTTCGCAGTTCGCACGCATGACATAACTAGCATCATTTCGTATGAGTAATGCCCGAGATTTGTGTCCCTGACGTAATTTATACAGAACAGTCTGGTTGTGTGTGATAGCCATTCTCTGAATTATTGTTATGCCAACACTGATTATGAAGAACGGCTGTGATGAATTGAACTTTAGTACTGAGACACAGGATCGACACTACGCATACTAAGTTGTTTCTACTGTATGTACATTCGAGATATTTCTCGTTGTAGACTAAGCATTACCTAGGGATGGTTTTAGTCTTGTTCAAAGTGATTAATTGTAATACATTATTAAGCTTTGCTATTATTATATTTAAGACGTTACTGATATTAGCCCTATAGCTTTCTTCTTACCTAAGTTTTACTAAACCAAATTAGCTTTGTTAATAATGATGATGTGTTTGTTACATTTCAACAATACAGGACATAATTAAATCAAATAAAATATTAAATTGCTGTTGTGTTATCATTATCTGCTGTATGAATCCAACTCTCGGAAGTATTATCTTTTTCACAACAGTAAACAGGAACATGTGCGATGTGCTTAATAAAATAATAATATGTAGATTACTTACTTCGTGAAAATGATTTAATTTTGCAATATGTTTGTATTATAAAAATATAATTTGTAATGAATTGTGACAATATTTATAGTTTTTATTAATTTATTAAAGTCAACAGAAAGGCCATCTGTACATATTTTCTCAATATAGCTAGGCATTCGGACAATATTATGCAAATCTCACGACACCAACATTTTTAGTCAAGTGATTCATGTATTGTTTTTAACTTTTGCAGGTACGTACAAAGGACAAGTAAGCGGGTATTGGGAGGCGTCTCGGTATATTGTAATGTAAGTAGGTACCTACAATTGAAATGTCTCGCGGTGTTTAAAAAAACTTCTCATTGTTAGCAGTGCGGCGCATCATGCTCAGCTCATGTTTTCCTGTGTCGCTCACAATGCTACAAACAACTATCGGACATTACTTCTATAATGTGCTACACGATACAATCAACATTGCGTACTTATCGAGCATTACAAATTACATACGTTCGCTATTATTTATATTCTCCAAAAGCGGTTCCGATAGATATCTTTGGTCAATTACGTGTTGCTCCAGAAAATTGTCTATCTGCGAAAGTTGTATCCTTGTACCGAAATAAGTGTTGCTTCTATAAATGCTTTTGTGTCTATCTGCTTCCGTTCTGCATTTTATTTTTGATCTCTGCTACTTAGGCAAAAGTAGTATGGACTAATTAAATTCATTATGTGGAAAGACCTAACAGAAAAAATAACGAAATCATGCAATTTACTGCAGATAGTTGAATATGTCTAAGTTTACGACCATCTTTTCAATTTTGTAAGTATGTATGCAGGTTTGCATCAGCAGTTCACTCTAAGAATGTATGATTAGCCCCCGGTTTCTGAGATACATTTAGCGGTAGTTTATCTATTCAATAGTGTCAAAACTCATACAAGAAAAACGCTATTGAATAGATAAACTACCGTTAAATTTACTCAGAAACCGGGGATAGGTCACTATTCAATCGTTCATGTAAGTCAGTATCAGTAAGTCATTAAAAAAAAAAAGAAAAATGTGCCATCGATTAGTAAAGTACATAAACAATTATTATTCAGTGCACTTTGCTATTTGTGCGTAGATAAGCAGCATGTGTACTCCACGTGTTATAAAACTTAGATAATACATGTTAATTCCAGAAAAAATATGCTCATACGCAATATGATCTCCATTACTAGTTAGTGAATAAGATCGTGCACTGTATGAATTGTTATAACTACTTAGTATCACAATGTATCTGCTCTAGTCATTATCACAAAATTACTGGTGCACTTTGGCAACTGTATTTAATATACAAACATATCCTCATAAATAATCGCCTATAATACTCAACTCTCCCATTATAATAAGACAATAGAAAATATTTTATATTTATAATGAACTGTTACGCACTTTTTACTTTCATTATAGCCATAAAGTCGTTATGGATTGTGCACTCGACTTGTAACACTTTCAAAGAATATAGGTTACAGTGCTCTAAGTGCTCAGTTCAGGTGAATCATATAGGTCAGTGCAGTGAATTAGTACTATACTGAACTCTGTCTCGCGGGCATAAGTCTAAAGAGAAACAACAATAGTAATACCTATGCTATAAAACTAATTTACAAATATACTTGCTTTTTTAAACTATTTTATTGGTTACTTAGAATAACTATTCAACAGATAAAACGATACTTTTTGGATCTACTCTCCTCATATTGTTTTAAGACACCGTCCAGTTCAGAGTACTATCAATATTATTGGTTTAATATGTTTGACGCGTTCAATATTAATCTGGCGTAAATATCACAATGCCAACTTTATTGCTTTTTCATGACATGTAAATGGTTACTATTGTTTCATGAAACATGCTTACCATTGTTGAGATTTTAAGCCCCGGGGTGTAAGAATGAATGCCTGATCTTTTATGTTGATTTGTTCTTAGTAGGTATAGTCATGTACGCATTGCAGAAATTATGCGTTGAGTGTTATTGCTATTTATTCCCTTTTTTATTCTTGAGTGCATAGTAGAACAACCGACTATTAACGACTATTTGAGAGATAATAAAGCTAGTGCAATTTAGTATAAATTCATTTGCAATTATTCATAAAGTATTTAGATGAGACTTTGATGAGTTCGCGACGTGATGTCGGCGCCAGACTTCATTGTAACTTTTATTAGCCTTGTTCGGTGAATGAACGATCATTTATTAGTAACCACTGATTGTTACCAGTTGCCACCCCACGTGATTGCACAGCATATTTCCTTTCTACTAGGTTTAAGAGGGATCATAATTGAATTACCAAGTAATGTTTTTTCAATTACAGTTGCATTCCAATACGTATACTTGTAGACAAAATGAATCAAATTAAATAAGCATGTCCTAGTTTTAATTTGTTTCTCAGACTAATAAATCCGTTTTAAACTAATTACATGTCACATAGTTATAGCGTTGCCAACAGTTCTAGGGCAGCTTATGAGAGTGTCACAACACAAGCTTGCTGTGATGAGCAAAACAGCTGAGTATCAGCTGGCCGCGCGGCCTCGCTCTAGCAACGTTTAACTAAATATCTGGACTGTTGGCTGAGTTCATCGCTTAAACTATCCACGTTGTGTAGCTACGTACGCATATTATAGACTGGGCTATTGAGGCTCCCGGCCACGGGCCGCCGAGCAGACGTGCGCTCACGACAATTGAGGGGCCACGCCGATTGGAGATCGTCTCTAGAACGTATGAGGCGCACAATCTAATGAAATTCTACGAACGTTTCATCTCAATAACTGCCTGTTGCAATTACGAGTTGCTTATTTCAAATTTTCTTTTCAATCGCTATGTCTAAATGTCAGTTGTTGAACATCTAAGAAATCGCACTGATTGACTAAATATTACGTTTCTCGGTGGTTCTTGGTAAAATGTTGTTTAAACTAATCAGTTAATTGATGTCTAGAGGTAATAGGTACATGAACTACATGACATGGCCGAAATCCAGGTTACTAAAAAAATACTAAATCATGTAAATAATAAGTAAAGCCGTTGAAACGAGACCTTTTGCACTACAAGTTAAACAAAATATCTGATTTTCATTAGTAAAATTTTGCCCTATTTTTTTTACTTAAAAAACCGTTTTTATTTTTCATTTGTTAAGTGGTTTACTTTTTATTTTAAAGATTTTAACTTTGACTTGTCTTGATGAAAGTTAGTTACTTTTAACTGTGAAATTAAGAATAGTCATGTTGAAAATATGCACCTGCCTAGTTTAGCTCAAAGTATGCGAAAAACCGAGTAATTAAAAGGTTGACAGCGAAGGCCGCCAGTTCCGTGTGGTGTCGTAAGCGCGCCGATCGCGCTGCGCCGCGCGCTCCACCAGCGCAGGCGCAGCACAGGCCGCTCACCTCGCCGTCTGCGGGTCACGGCGTACCTTCGATTCCTTTCTAAAGTGCTTTCTATATCTTACACACTCGCGTCGCTTCCGAGCTTCGTTTTACCTTCACGCTTTTCCGCCATTCTCATCTTTCTATCGAGCTTATCAGATTGCAATGCGAAAACGTTCTGCTTCTTGGGAGTATTGTAAGCGGATGCGAACCTTCTCTCTGGTCGCACCGCGGTCCAGTTATCTAGTAATGTGTGTGCTGCGCATGCATTCTACATCAGCATTCCAATGGCAGCGCGTCATTCTCGATTGTGCTCCGATGCGTTAGGTATTTAGGATTCGAGCTGACTACACCGAACCCCTTTGTTCTTGATGCAGTTTTGTAATACATCGAAACAAATATAACGATCGCAGTATTGCAATTTGCAAGATGATAAATAGCCCAACGAAAGAATACCTTTCATTATTTCAACGAAATCGAAAGTGTACATTGTTGCACAATTCTATTGTCCTCACTTCAAGCGAGTGTTATCAATGTAATCCATTCGCAGTTCTAACTCCCGTCGTTGGGGTACTTTAATTAAAGTCTATGGCGATATAAATCCTATGGCACGTCGTCGGCAGTTAGAAAGTACGCGTGATGTAACAATGCAGCGCTCTCCAAGTCGCAACCGAGGGACATGATCGATCTCTTCATTCTTCCAGTACATAAGTAACAAGACGTCTTATTTAACCGTTCAAGTATTGTATATTATATCATAAGTTGTATCAGTATATTGTAACAGTTTCCTAAATATACTGCCTTAATTTAAATTTTATTGCAATTTATAATTACGTTTGAGCTTTGCAACAAAATTCCTTTTGGGCAAGGACCATTCAGAAAGTATTTCTATACAAATCACCATCAACAAGGACTTTTGCTTTTTCTAAATTAGTAGTTTCTGATAGTATCGTAGTAAGGGCGTATAGAATGACGTTCAATTGTTTCGAGTCACTGATCCGGATGATGTCGGCACACTTCCGGGTTCACGTGACGTAACAACAGGCGCGCGACAGGTGACAAACACATGCATACGCCCACGCACCTCGCACCTCTCGCCGCCACTGTACCGGCATGGCGGCATCAACACAATGTTATGCTAATTTACCTCATTTGACCTATCGATTGCACTGCAACTAGGAACCTAGTTTTATTAGCTCCATTCAATTGATAATTCAATTAGATTTTATTGTCATTAATAGATTGACAATAATTAATCCTCAAAGCAATTAATGCTTGTAATTATTTTTAATTGCATATTTTCAACACAATAATATTTCATTTGTAAAGTAATCATTACTGACACAAGCTGTTAGTAGGATAAAATAAAATTGTTTAGAGTTAAGGATTGAGAGAATATTATGATTTATTTTCTCTTATTTGTTACCTGTTATAAGAAGCTACTTCTGTACTTTTCACTATTTGTAATATCTGAAGTTTTGATTTAAGATACAAAAATAGAGATAAGTGACTAAGATGTTCAAAAAAGTACCTTCATTATGGCTTATGTGTGTTACTATAACTTACATAGGACCAAGTTTAGTCTTGTAGGTGAAATTGCTAAATAAATTTAGATGCAATTTTACAATTTCAAATTCTTTTATGGTTGTAATTGTTGTAAAACCATAACAGCCAGACTTTTGCATCATAGGTAATTTGAAAAGTATGGATGTCAGAATTTCAAATTAAAAGAATCAGAGAAAAGTTACTTCAAGCAGTTTTTTTGGTCTTATAGATTTTGATACAGGTTTCCCGAGCAAGTTACCCAGGTGTATATTGATAATGTAAAGTGCATTATATGATATTGTTTGATTACTATCAAGTAATCAGTGGACAATATATGGCAAATAATTAATAAATTAACTATTCAATATTATTAGATGTATTTTATGATATTGCAATAGGTTAATAATATACTATTTTATCTACTGTCTAATTAGATTCTAGGTAAATCAATTACCTTCAAGTCATAAACATATAATAAAGTGTTCTGAACTCTTTCATTCTAATAGGTATTATATTGTGAGTTTATTAAATCATGTTGCAGAATACAGGAAATAATAGTCTTTCATGTTGATGTACGTTCTTGTCTGAAATATATTGTATTTGATGTTCATAGACTTACCTTAAAGCTGGATTGTACTTATCGGATGATGTACAGGCACTTCCCAAGCCGGTTGAGTAACTAAGATGTCGGAATTGTTACATAATAAATTCTATATAGATTAATTACTATAAAAAAGCCACTTAGGTCATTAAGTAGTCATATCCCCATGCAAAGCAATAAGTAACGATTATAGCAAGATGTCCATTTATTTAGGCGTTGAAGAAAAACACTACTTAATTATAGTTTTAATCAGAAATGAAATATTAAACGTTAAGTACTGCTCTACTTTAAAAAATGTTATTTATATAAAAAGCTAATCATAAACGGAACAATTATACAATAAATACACTGGCACTAGTAAAGCGAAGTACATATTTAATTTAATTAAACTAATATCTTTTCCAGAAAGTAACCAGAGATTTTTATTCATTTAAATTAAAATTAATTATTCGTTTTTGAAAGATCAACTTAATATTTTGCGCGAAAATATATTTATGTCAAAGTCAAAATGTTCAAGAAAAATAGTGATGGGAAACTGGGACATGACTAAATGCCAAACTTCGCATTAGAGTTGCACCACATCCATCGTCTAAAATTGTATATTTATAAAGTTGTATAAAATTATAATTATTGATAGCTTGACGTGAAATAATTAGAGAAAATACCTACTAGTCTTTGCACCTCATTGGAATTTTATAGATCGATATATATTTTTGATAATATCAATAGCCGTTTATCATTTAAGCTTATTTACAAACAAACGACACAATAAAATTATTGTGTATGGTAAATTGACGCTATAAGCATAACTTTTGATAAAGTATTATAGATTACATTCTATATCGTGAATCTAAAATGTACTTATTATATTTCGTAATGCTTCTGGGTCTCTAAAAAGCTTTTAAATAATCTCATCGATAACGCATTGTTAAGCGCGAAGGTGCGGAGCAACAATGAGGGAAATTCACACATTATGTCAAGCGACGCGGTGCGGTCTTAGGTGCCGCGGCGAACAACGTTTAGCCAAATGGTATAGGAATTTTAACATAATAATCAAACCAGCATATCGCCAGCTGAATTAATGAGGACGTGTAGGATATTCTGTAGGAGAATTAAGAAATCTACTCAAATAAAACTGTGGGGAGGTGTTATTTGATTAAAAATAAGTTCTTACTCCTTTATTTTCACATGCTTTATCGCAAGTAATGAAGGCTGATTATGATATAGTTTTCCATTGCTGCAGGGATTACCATATGTCGTGTCATCTTTGCGGTGAGCCTGCTGTTCTACACCACGCCCACGGCTCCATCACATCAAGTACGTTTAAATCCCAAGTGACTACAATATAACTTATCACGTAATGCATAAAGTTCTATAATTTCCACGAGTATCTCTATATTGTAGAGTATCTACCTATCTGTCTATTTTAGGGTTGAATTTTTGGCCTCTTCCTTTTCTGTTTAGTATCGATGCATTTAGGTAGATGACGGATACCACTTGTAATCAATCAACTAACTACAAAATTGGCCCGACTCTACTATTGAATGTAAATAGTAACGACTCGCTAAATACTTCCTGCCACACAACACGGTTAATGAGCGGTATTACATTTTGGGTAGACGTACGTAATTAATTGTCTCCATACAGTTTTAAATCACAGGCAGTTACCTACCGGTACGAACCGTCCGCGACTGCTTTATTGACATTCAGTCCAGCTACTACGCACTCAAATGAATCCTAATTTTCCATAATCGGATGTTCTGTATAATGTTATAGCCGTGATTAACTTAACCAACCAATATGTGTGCCAAAATTTTACATTCCATTTAGTAGGCTCAGAGCCTAACTTGAATGAAAAAATAATATTATGATTTGATCTCTCACCGCTCGCTGGAGTCCTCGATGGTGACATCATGTTCTTTAATCGGATGAATAATAAAACAGAAGCGAGTTAGATTTCTTACTCTATGTGTGAAATTTAAATGAGTCCTGGCTACATCGCTGGAGTGACTCGCTCGACAACACTTGGCATACATTACCGACGTTGCTTGTCGGGATCACTTCACCATAACTTGTTGCTGCGATTATCTCATCACCAACACAACAGTGTACCTTGTTTTAGTGTTCTTATGATTATCGCCAAAATCTGTACGGGCAAAACGTAAAATTTCATAATTTTTTTTTAAAGCTTTGGTGGAATATAATTTTATTTCAATCCTTGATATAATTGTTAAGAGATAAGATTTCGGAAGCGTAGCGTAGTCACAGGATTAACAGGCAGTGTGTGGAGGGTCATTGTCGCCGGGTCATGCTCCCTGCTGCGGGCTCGACCCTCAGTAGCGTGGTCGTAATTATCTCCAGCATTATCACACCATTGTTCATTGACCACTTAGAAAAATATGACACACTGTCGTTCAGTTTAAAATAATTTCAGTGTGATTGAAGTGCGCTTTTGCTTTAATGTCTTGTAAATTAATGTTTATGGGTGGTGGATATAAAACCAATTAATATTATTATGAGGACATTGCATTGGCAATTATGTTCGCGCATTACAAGTGGTGAGTTAAAGACGTCGGCGCCGGCGCACGGTGGGTGGGGAGTGACGTGTAATCCGCGGCTGCTTTCGCGTGGGAGCTGCACCTGCCCTCGTCTCTATTTAGACGACGTACCTACAATTACGATAAATTAACATGCTCGTGTGTTTTTGCTTATTGCGCATTCTCAGCACTATCTCATCACGACTTGCTGCTATTGAGTGTCGTACCGAAAGGTTTTAATTTGCGCAAATGTTTTCAATATTCATTGCTTAATTTCTGAATCTTGAGTTAAGTGGCATAATTAATGAAGCTATGCTTTTTGGAGCTGATGATGGAACATTCGCTTTAGAACATTTATCAGTTGGAGTGATGACCATACTTGTGAGTATAGATATCAAAAATCGATACCAGAGGATGTAAAGTAAGGTAGAATATAGGTATATCCCCGACCACACTTTATCTCTGCGGTGTGGACTCCACTCTCGAGCGTAACCGCAGCGCGTGCGTCGGCTTTGAGCTTTTACACCCGCCCGGAAATAGAACCAAATTAAACTATAAACGAGTGCCACCGTAATATAACTTGCCACGTTTGTATTGTGACTGTATACGAGATGATTGGTTAGTAGAGAGCTGCACTCAATAAAGGTCACTTTATCTAGTACCGCTTATATTTCAGATGTTACCATTGAATTTCAAGCCGACTTAGCTTCAATGGGTTTTTTAACTACTCGGTTACTTGCGTCACTTTTAATACGTTCAGAATAAGTGTACGTGACTTTTAGCAATACTTCACAGCTATTCAAACCGTTCATAATATCTGGACCTAAGAGCGAAATGTACCGTGAGTAATACACAATATTGTAGTATTACGCATCAGCTATGGAGTTACATAATTTTTATAGCATTAATAGTTTTTGCAACTATGCTTGTTTATCTTGTAGCACTTGTAATGGAGTAACCGTTGTGTTCCGCCGCCCACGCGGCCTGCTCGATAGCTAGTCTATGAATGGTGGATTACTTCTCCACTGCAACGTTGTATTGTATTAATAATTCCTCATGAAGCCGGAGTCCATTCACGTCGGTCGCGTGAATGGGCTCCATTAAGGGCTGCTAAGCTAATTGACCGGCACCGGCACAATGAGGTGGACACGCAAGCGCGTATATTATTATGAACCATACGCGGATTGTTGCCGTAGAATATGTGATTTGTAATGCTTACGTACATTTTGACATTTGATTGCACATACCTCGTCTCTCCGCTGGGTATTACATAGTTATGCCCTCTTCTACAGACGGTCAGCATGACGTAAACGTATACGTAATGGAATTTTTCCCTGATTGCGTTTAGAATTTCATTTCATATTTATAAAATTGTTTATTCGATAAAACATTGGATACCGTCATGCATTTGATGAAATAAAATGAAAGTATATGTAGGTACCTACATTGTAATTATTGTTTGAAAACAAATTGGCCCTTATCTGGAAAGCTTGATTGCAAACTTACGTATAATGTGTTCCACGTGTAGGCACAATGAAATCGCATGAATAAATAAACAGACGTCTTTATAAATTGGATCACTTATGAATCACATTCACATAACTCCTACATTATAATCTCATGGCTTTTTAATTCGAATTAATTTGTCAAAAAAACATATTTTATTAATATCCTTGTACGGGTTGAAAATTCAAAGGGTTCGTACAGATCCGAGTACCTATCAGATATTTGTATAGAGAATGTTTTTGTAGTATTATAAAACGGTGAGGTGGGTGAGGATTGTGGGGCGGGGGGGTGAGGTGGGGTGGTGCGGGGGCGTCGGCGCTATCTGGTCGACGGAAAAGGCGCCGTATCCTGCGGAAGATAAGCGCTAGCCTCATCTGCCCGCGACGCTACCACCGCTCTATGAGCGACACGCTTTGTTTTTACGAAACTGTGTGTAGACACTGGTTTGAATTTTATTTTATTTTTGTACTGGTTACGTCAAAAGGGTAGGTACATTTTTTTTATTTAATAAAGTACTTTTATTGGACACGTGTTTCACGGAAAGAGTTGTCTGGATCTTAATTTAATTCGGATTTCTAAGCGGATAAACCGCGTAGAATCCTTGCTTAATTCCTAACCAAAACTTATTTATCTAAATGATTAGGCAGCTATCAAATTTAGATGGAAGAATTACTTACATAAAAAGAAATGATTTAATACCTAATCATGATAAACTATTTTTCAATTTAGATATTTATATAATTAACGACCAATAATTTGAATTTGTACACTAAATTAATCTTCGGCTTTTAGTTCCAGATTCTGTTGACAGGTTACGGAAGTAAAACGCAGTTTCAAATTAAAATTTTATGTCAAAAACGATAGCGATGGCATAATCAAAAATAAAAATTTGAATATAAATGTGTTTGTGAAGCGCCTCAATATGTCAGACCTCATAAATGAGGCGTTAAACTTATGTTTAATCGTCGTTTAGTTCCATTTCCTCGTGATACGGAACTCGTTTGGTTATCGCGTTGGCTTTATAAAGAGCTGTCATTGCCCGTTAGCCTAAAAAGACTAACCTACTCGAACTGGTTATAGTCGATTAACTAATTTACAACCTCTGAGCAACCCTACGTCTATCTTAATCTGAATTAATAAACTTTGTAAGAATAATGTACGATTAGATAACATTCCAGTTAAATTAATCATTTTAAGTGATTGATGAAAGATAAAGGTGTGCAAAAATTATCAAAACATCTTGGGTCTGTTGACGATTTGTAAATAAACAATTCGCGATTATATTTAATTTTATGGAAGAGTTTGGCTACTTTTATTTACTTTCTCCAATGCGTATAATAATAATAGGTACTCATGGGGAAACGCTCGAATAGATAATAACGTTAAGAAAAATGACATATTAGTGTGTATGTAACTCTTATTTCTGCACTTTTTACAGTCTTTACCAATTAAGAAAACGACTCTCTACCTACTTACTTTGTAAAAACCAAACTACTATGTCTTGAGAATACCAAATATTTCACTGGAGAAGACTGATAGATAGACATCTAATGCAGGAGTTATCTTCACAATACACGCAAACAAACAGGCGGTACTGTACCGTACCTATATTGTACACCGCTGCAGAGAAAACATCAAATGAAATCTATTCTGAATGCGACGGGACATGATTGGGCTGCAAATTCTATTGTTATGTTGTTGCTTTATTGCGCTTGTTAGTTATATGGCATAGAAATCAATTTCAAAACTAGTATACCACTATAATACTTATGTTATGTACCTATTACCAGGTACGTTCGATGCTAATGACATTTTTTCGCATTGGCTGTGTATGTGATTGCGTGTGCGCATACCATACTGCATATTGTAAATAATGTATGCGGCATAGTTCGTGCTCCATTTACGTTATCACGACGGTAAATTAAAATTATGCTTGTTATTTAGAATTGTGTGAGATTGCCAATAGATAGGTACGTGGCTACGTGGACGTGTACGACAAACATACTGGGTTACTGTGTGCCTACATTATGACTTTACTACCACTATATTGTTATCTCACTTGCGTCAAGTAGTTAAACACTTAAATATTTTCCTTTATGGTTCTTGGAAACTCCTCACTGTAATGTGAAGAATTCCCGCTCGTTATTTTACTTAGTGGAAAATTATAACACTGAAATAATACTTAGCGCATAATATATCCATAACTTGATTATATCGACATCTCTCAGCCATATTATGTGTCATCGATTGTTTCAAATGTGGAATGATTCTGCAAAAGACCGTTACGCGTATAATACCTGCATGCAATGTGTATGTATGTGTGTACAATGTTAGTGTGAACATACTGAACATTGGTTGATTGTTATTCAGTTCAGCTGTGGAGCGAGACATGATGCCGGGCGACGTTACTCGGCGACGATCGAATCGTGGCTTCTAGTGCACGAATGATTCGGAGGTCGATGTACGACCCCTCCCAGCAAGGCGATTGTCTTGCTTTGTCCTTATCTAGCGTCAACATTATTTTTATGATGTCATTATCATCACAAATCATTGGAACAGTTGTGACTGATTACTTTATTGATTGGCTTAATGTAATTCATATTAAATTTGTTGTTATATATGAATACCTGATAAAGTATCTGATTGTTATATTTTTATATGCTGTTTATTATAAAAAGATAGCTTGTCTAATCCGAATAGAGCTACGAATAATCAAATGTGAATGATTCTAGGCACGTAATGAATGCATTTCCCGGTGATGTTTCTCACAGCTTTAAATAGATGTATTTCCAAAGTCAAGAGTTATCGACAGTCATTATTATGCATGTATCGCTCTCGGTCCATTGATTGTTAGAAATCAGAACACAATTTGCTCATTCAGTGCTATGCGTGCGCGCATTATCAATCTGTTATCAATTCTATTATTAGATGTATCTTTACTGTAATACATAGTATGAAAATAGACTCAATTACATAACTGTCATTATACGTATGAATGACATCTCATACTACATTCATTCATAATTTACTTACTATAACTTACAACGTACTCGTGTCTGATTGCTCGCTTAGATAAGGTATCCATTACAGAGACTGAACAAATTGTATCACTGAAATTAAATTGTTGTATAGTTTTATTGTCATTTCCTTGAAACAGACCATTAATAACGCTGGAATTGAAGAAATGTGCAAAGTTGTTGACATTTGGCACTTTACTAGAGGAATTATATCGTGTTGCGTTGACTCGCCCACTCGGCCCGCTCGCCCGCGCAAATATGAAATGTGCTACAGTTAGGTTAAGCTTTTTAATCTAGGTTCTGTTTGCGTCAGTCTCTTAACCTTATTTGGCAGAGAATATCAAAACAGTTCGTAATTATTTGTATTACTTGTAAAAGATTTGGGTCGTTGTGTTATCGATTGAAAACTGAACTTTAACCTTAACGATTTACAGTTTGCTTGAGTTATTTCGAAAAGCGATTTTCCGAGTTGGCGTTGTATGGTTTTTTAGGTGGACGATGGCTTAATTATAACCAGTCAGGTGACGATTTGAATAATTTGTTTGTATGTATGTGGCCAAAACAGCTTCCGAAAAGGTGGTAGACAAAAGACTGCGTCATCGCGTCTGCAGACCCCTTGAGTTGGGCCTTCTAAATTACACACACATGAGTCACCACTCGTCTACCTTCCGTGTTAGCGACCAAAGCAACTTTCTGTTCGTACCCACGTCATTATGTCCATTTTGTTGTGCAAATTTAAATATTTAGCGGGATTCGTAGAAATCATTACCGCGGTTTCTTTACGTACATATTGGTCAGAAATTCGAAAGATAACCGCGTTTTCCTGCTGCGAAACAACCAAGTCTTTACAAACTGAATATACTTAGAATATATAATTACTAAATATAAATTACCAATAAATTGATTAAGAGGAAATCGCATTATGTTCCGGCATTAATTCTGACGTTTAAAAGCAGATCTGTTTAAATGTGCCATAACTTGACTACCTATTAAAATCGAGACCGAAATCCATATTTTTGGGCAGCATAATATTAAAAGCAGACATTGTAGTATCGCATATTTTTCTATTTATAAACACAACCAGCACTTAACAAAAACAATACATATTAACGTGCTATCTTTTTTCGTTCAGTGTTGTCAGTTTTTCAATTTAAATTTTCCTGTTACTTTTAGACTTTGTTATTCTACCGTTTGACCTTACAATGTTGGAGGACGAAACGGTTAAAATTAAAAAAAAAAGCTTCGACACAAGGTTGTAGTTAAGTTTGACGTCAACGAATTAGCTCCTCTTTATCTAAGTAATAAAATAACAAAAAAAATCAAAATACTACTTTAATCAATGCTACTAATATTTGCTCCGGCAGTTTAGTCTGCGTAGTTATGTTTTTTCTTCTTACGGAGCGTAGTATGCTGTAGTAGATACAATGAATATACCCTGGAGTCGCCTAGCATTGGCCTCGATCCAGGAATAGGCCATCTACAGTTCAAGTGTACGCCATTTCCGGTATATAATTTTACGCCCGACCGTTTGTCGGCGCCACGATTGTAATATGCAGTTGTAGAACATTTAAGTCCATTTTAAGCTACAGAGGCTCTTCTCTGTTATTAATTATGTTTCTAAGTGGTATCTTTGTGTTACATGCTTTGCTACTTAGTGCAACGATACTTGGACGTGAATTCTTGTTATTGGACTTTGTAAAAAATATGGCCGTGGTATTTTCCGGTGAGCAGCGAGTAAAACCCTTCCCGTGATTGTCTGAAGAATTACTTTTTACGTCCGACAACGCCGATGCAGCGTTTTTGTTTCATGTACCTGTCATTATTATAACTTCAATGCTAATACTCGCCTTGGGGAACGTATCTCATTGTTATGATTTGATAGTGTTATAAAGGAACTTAGACAATATTTATGCACGTACATATCAGATAGGTGAGGCTGGCTGGTGAGGTATAGCGGACATGACAGACATTAATCAGGCCAAACCTGCAATCTGACCCATGATTCTTCCGACATCTTCAATGGTCGTCATATTTTACCCAACCTATACAATGCTGAAAAGTTTTACACCATAGCTTGCCTCATCGTCCATTGGTGAAATAAGAATCTTCTTTAAAGCTGTCCGATATTTTTTTAGTGTATCGCGCGCGAATATTACTCAAAAACGTAAAAGTGAGAGGACTATGCGGTTTTCTTTTGATATGATTAGAAATAAGTTTCAATATTTTATTAAAATTATAAAAAGGCACTGCGTCAATATTTTTGAGGTAATGCAAAGCTCATTGATATTAATGAAGAATACACTCGTAGGTGTATCGACGTGATTGGCTGTAACATTATTTTTCATGAAAGGCTGATGGCGTGCGTCAGTACTCAGTGCGTGGGCGCCGTCGCGCCGCCGCCCTGCCAGCGTCAATGTGGGCGTTTACCCCAGAACCTGCGACGTAGTCGACGTATACCGCCCTTATTCATCTCTCACTAATCATGAGCACCTATCGAGAAGAATAAATCGCTGTTATTACTATGACGTCAGTGAAATCAAACAATATTATAACCGCCCACTGTCGGCTTTTCATGTCATTGTGTGATCTGAAAGATATTTTTGAGACCAATGGTTATGTCTTGATAATATAGCCATCGCTTTACTAAGTTTTATAAATTTTACGTCGTCTTGACAAGGGTGATGTTTGTGTGGAAATCGTAACGTTTACTCAGAAGAAGTTTGAAGACTGTTTATTGTTTACGATGAACGTATACTATTTCAGAGAATCTTATCAAAAGTGGGCGTTTCTATCCACGACATGGTACTTACTTACTATCTATTAATTAAGTATTCGTAATATCATTACAGTCCATTCTGACGCTATTAACTTATTTACACAGACATATATCTTACCTAAATGTATGTTGCAAAGTACTTTTTATAGCATTTACATCTTATAAGAATCTTAATAATAAACTGGTCCCTAAAAATTAATTCTTTACCTGTTAACAACATTTCCACCGTTTTTCTCAGAGTCCAATTATTTCACCATTTATTTAGATATCCATTTCAGGTAGGCAGCCACATAAGTTGATTACTATTTTCGACTGTAGCCGGCCATTGTTTTGACTTTGATGTATGGATAAAATAATAGTTCTAAAAGCTTTGTGACGGCTTGTTCACGTTGTGTGGGAGGTGTGACGCGTAGGCACTCAGTTGTGCGAAAAATTACCCATTCGGTAAAGCAAAAGCCTTTTTGTTCGAAGTATAATACGCCCTACCGACGTGGTGACGCCAAGTGACAGGCCGATGTGACCGTTCCCGTCTGTTGAAAATGTGTAATGATGAATGAAAAATAACAATCTTACATATGATATATATTTATGAACGTTTCTCCGAACCGAATATTGTCATGCTTGAAATTATGTATGCAGTGAACGACGCGCTGCCGATTGATACACTGATGACAGACAATATTGATCGCGGCGACGGTCCAGCCGTTCAACTAAAGCTATCTATTAGTATCTACATCTCTAAAATCACATGCGATGTTACACACACAACATACAACAGATAGTTTGAGTTTAACGTTTGAATTGCACTACATGCACCTATAATCTACTCATATTAAACTAACTTGGACACAATGCAACGAATCAAGTGTCTGGCCAGCTAGCGTGTGGATCAATCATAATAAAGATTCTCACTACTGCCTCTACAGAGTCCGGCTTGGTCGCATTTACTATGTAAATGAATTCGTGGAACGACTCTGGCGTTCGTCCGAGACGATCTCGCATCTTCCTTTTGCAATACACGATATTTGGGATTCCCGGCTGGGAACCTTTAACGGTCGCGCAAATATTAACAACGATAATCGTTTCTGAGTTTGTTTGCAGTCAAAATGTTTTGGCCAGAAAAATAAGTAGCCTTTTTCGGTAGTAGGATACTTACATACTTAGTTCTTCTGTTTTTATTGAGTTAGCACTGTAATAAACGTTGTCTATGGTATTTTGTTTAGGTTAACTTCTTAATGATAACGCCATATTTTTAAATCTCATAATAACACACTTCACGGATGTCATAAAAAGAGCAAATAACTAAATTAGGAAGGTAAGTTATAACTAAGTACTACAAGCTAATTGAGATTTTAATTTAATAGCCGCTATTGAAACATAAATTGATGATGATAAACAATTATGAATTGCTTGTTGTTTATAAGTTATTGTGAAATAATAGCCCGATATAAAGTTAATAGGTATGGTTGCAAGATAGTTTCATTGTGAATCACGCGCCCGTATCCTACATACATTGAATATCAATGAGGTTGCAGTAGTTCCGTTTTCTAACTTTAGCACAACGTCCGACGGCCCACTCCGATTTTAGCAACACCATTGTTACCTATACCTGGTCGAGTTCCTCAAAATTAAGGCAAAATGATGAACGACCTGAATACATCCGCATGCACATCATATATTGTTTTATATAAATAAAACAATAATTGAAAAATAATACACAATATTTCTTGCATTACCACAATGGATAGGTAGAGTCACTAAAGGTGAATAAGTGTATGTAAAGTTGCGGTTTCTTACACAGGGAAAACCACTAAATAAATCATTAGGTAGTTATACAATTGTTACCAACCCAAGATATGGTCAGATAAATTAAATTCTATGTAGGTATGCTAAGAGGAAAAATCTCGTGTTGTTGTGATGTTTCTTCGGCGAACCTGCTTTTTATCGTAAATTATAATTGTAGTCGGATCGATAGTCGACGTGAGTGCACGTGCGTCAGCGGCGAGATTACGCTTCGTTTCAATTACCCGCACACCGATAGGAAAATCATAAAAATGTATTCGCCAAATTGGCTCTGAGCTAACGTGAAATCGATGCTAACCTGGCGTTCGTAATTTATATGCTGACTATACGCGAAAAACGAAAGATACGTCTGTATTTGCAAATCGAATTTGCGGGTTTCATTTGATAATGATTGTTGACAATGATAATTTACATACGCCCAAGCGTGGCGCTGTGGATATGCGCTAACGTCGCTACTAATACGTAATTATAACAAGTTATGACGTGGCACCGGTGGCACTATGTGCGAGGGCTGAGGGCATCGAGCGTACGCTCGGCCGTGACCCTGGCAGAGCACCTCTATCGAGGCGAGCCGCTCATCTGTAGGCACGACCCTATTTACATAACAACGCACGTAGGATCCGGCGTTAATAGCGAACGCCACGCCATCACCTCCCTGCATTTATTCAATTGAACAAGATCGAGAGCAATAGATGAACGTCTTGAGAATTCAGGGGGACGGGAAAATTGTCGTCTGCCGCATTATTTGTTCTGAATGATAGATTGATCGCGTGTGGACGACGTATTTTTATTTATTGAATGATTTTATCGAAGACAGGTTTATTAAATACTTTCATAATCGACTAAAGTGCATTGCATCGGATAGACTATATTTCTATTTCTGAACAAAATTCGAAACTCGGCTTTCAAAAAGCTTTCTTCAACGATTATAAAATATTCTTGACCAAAGAAGAGCATTTCCCTTACACTTTGAACATTGGAAAACCCAACGTTCTTGTTTATATTATATCTTATAAAATACGTTGTTCTGTTGATAGATAAGTTGGTATGAGTCAGATGTTTGACCACACTAAACAGTAAAGGAAGTTTGTTTCTAACAACGTTATCGGAATAATATTCATGACAAGGTCCATTCTGCTTCAGATAAACACACTATTTGGCTGAGAATTGTAATCACGTTGGAAACATAAGGATGTGGTTTCGTCGCGGACTGTATTCAAGGCTGACTCGATTAATGTAAACGATCAATTAACGACTACTTCTCAAGAATATCAGCTTCATTAAATATTTATATTATGTACTTTAATAGGTAACGAATGAAAGTGTGAATATGCTTGATACTGATGCACTCAATACGAATTTTGTCTGTTTTAGAATTCACGACGCAATAACAAGGAATTTAATAGTTCTGACTGTTGAAATATAGAGTCTTACCGGTTTAAAAGAACTATGCACGTATGTAAAAATGATGTAAAGCGTTCCTTACGCTCAATCTAGATAATAAAGCAAATACTAGATTTTTAAAACTCGCGTTGCACAATAATATGTAGTATTACAGAAATAATTGCCCATCCTGAAAAAACTGGATGAGGGTGGTACAAGCCAAGGCCAAGCCTTATTTATGTAAGGGCAGCGTATGCACATTATTCATAGTAGTAGACTTATTATGATAAAATCACAATTAACTATGTTATGAAGCCACGCCGCATAAAAATAGCTATCTCATTACGAATGTAATAGTAGTTGTTGATGGTATGTGACCAGGGTATTCCCCTAGACCATGAATGTGGATCATAGTCAGCAAAATCGAGGATAAGTTACTTGTATCAAATAACCCTTACGTGTCCAAAGTGGACACCATTATAAACCTAACAATAATTTCTTGTTACTGTACAAAGAAGAAATATAATTTAAAAATAAAAATGTATACATTCTAATCACACTATCTTATTTCGCCGTTTGTAGTAAAATGAAAGTAGAACTTTGGGGATGACGTCAGCTAGGAATTGTTCACCATAACACAACACATAAATGGAAGAAAAAACGCAATATTGAGGAGGGCATTGTTCTAAAAATAGCCAACTGTTGCGTCTTTGTTGTCTGTTGTGTTGTGTCAAACATATATCGTACACGTTCCGGCGATTCTGTCGTCCCTAATCAAAGATCGTATGCCTTATCATCCTAATCTGTTCAACCTTTACGATATCCAAGATCACACTTTCAGCATTGTAAGAGGAATATGATAAAGTCGTGAACTTTATTCGACATTTCCTGTTAGTGACCTCAATGAATAATGCTTACAATAAACGATCGTTGTTATGTAAAGCTATCAGTAGAGTCAGTTGGTAAGTCATAAAAATCGAATACTTTTAGTGCACCAGTAGTAGGTGTACAATAAAGTTATCTAGCGTATAATTCTCCAGCGGAAATGCAAAGGTTTCCATTACACACTTATCAAACAGACATAAATGCCTGTTGAGTTGCATGTCGTGTAGTTACCGCTGATAAAAAATATAATGTTTGTTATCATTTAATCATCTGTATCCGCTCATATAAACACGGGGAAATACATATTTTTTGCTTGTCCGCTTTGAATATGTAATTGTAAAAATGCCAATATTTCCAATAATAAAATCTGAAGACCGTTTCATTTCTCTTGCATGATAATTTAATTGGTTTTATTGAATGTCTAATAGGATTGAAACTGAAATGAGGTTGCTTTTTCTTTTTAATTTACTTCATCCCTCAAAGTTCTCAGACAGTCTGTGTGCCCACGATGTTGTCAATTAATTAAGTTGGAATACTTTCGGTACTTATGAATAGAAATAGTTTGAAATGTTCTACCGGGGTGGATGGACGGTTCTATGCGGATTTCAGACAGACATCTTCTATTTTATAGGTAGCTAGAATACCAAGCGACAAAGCCTTTAAAGAATATGATTATGGAACCATTCATTCCTGTAGTTATGCAAGGCCACAAGATTTTATTACGGCAATCAATCACCGTGGCCTAATGCATCAAAATGTTGATTACATAGGTATCCGAGATATGCAAAGATAAGTAAAGGTAGTTATGAATAAAATTGCATGCCTGTGCATTTATCGCCAACAATGTGAGTGATGTGAACTGATGTGCCATGTGTATATCCTTGTAATTTTCCACATTATATTAATTGATTTGTCCTATTCATTGCGAAGTAAATAATTCATATTTATTCATATTTATTTATGTACTTATATGTTAGGTACGATTTAACGACAAGTACATATGAGTAGTTTCTAACTTGAGAAGAATGTCTAAGCATTCCGAACAGCGAGTTCAAATAATGCTCTTAGATATAAATTCATGTTATCTCTGTCTTTTACCAAATATACATAAAGTAGTACCTACCATGTACATTCACTAATACTTAATGATAATTGAATAATTTTATATTATCCTTACAAATTCGGTTGCGTCAGTCGGGTGAACAAATGGTGTGTTTGAATACGATACCTAAATAAAATATACTTAGTAACAGTTTCAAATAATACAGTGTTTACCACAAAGTTCCCTTCCACGCACATGAATGACTACACATATTGTTATTGGTGACTCACAGACCACGGCATACTGCCGACGACTCATTCATGTTCACACAAAAACTCAACAATTAGTTAAATACATATATGTTTGTAATAAATACCATCAAATAACATTAAATTGTCATGTGTGGGAATTTAATGGAGACCATTATTACCTTTGCCGGCGCGGATGTTGTACATAAAATTGAATATCCAAATGTGCTAATAGCTCTTTTTTTAGCGAATACAGAAATGCAGTTTGTTAGTTAAACAGCTATACTATTTATATATTTACAATATACAAAGAAAAACGAAACAAAAATGAAGCTATAGACATAATAAGTCGTCCATGTCTTTGTCAATCGGAAACGCATCCAAAAGGCTGGTTGCATTGCCACGTTGTATGGCAATGCTAATGCGTTGGGCTAGAAACATTTTGTTTAGCCATGGATGTATGTTGATGTGTATACAGGTAACCAGGTACTTCACCTGACTATTAAATCACATGTTATTGTCCCTTTGTTTGTGTTGATAAGGAAAACATAATCTAAATTCGAAGAAGTCACCGATGAAGATAGATAACTTGATAAATACATACACTTAAGCGCTTCAAACTAATCCAGATAGTGTGAAATAATCTTAATGAAAAACAGTTTTTTATTATATCGTAGTATCCTTTCTGTGTCCTACTGCTGGGCAAAGGTCTACCCTCTTTCCTTCCAAACCTGTCTGTCTTGTGCCCTACTCCGCCACTATGGACCTGCAAATGCCGTAAAATCATCATGCCACCATCATCATGGTCGAAAAACAAATGAAAAAGCAATATTTTTTCTCCGTCAAATCGTTTTAGTAACGAGTAGGCACGAGCATCGTGGTTTCAAGGAGCTCCGCTCATGCCACAATCACTGACACAGATTGCGAGCTCATCCACGCAGAACTCGTGAGGTGCCATGACAGCACCCCGTTTAAAAGGCAAATACGGTCACGACGTGCACACACGGATGTGTCGATATCGACGTTACGATACGGCTTGTGCAACGCCGCACTAATGCATCCACTAGAGAAAATCAGCCTAAGAAATATGACGCAATTTGCACGTTATCTCGTCATCAAATCCTGGATGGTGGTAATAAATACGTTTGGTATACACGGTGCGTTTTAGTATGCCGTATTTCTAAAGGTTTACTTGTTGATTTGACAAATATCAAGAGATATATTAATTGTCTTCTAACTTTGAAGCTTCGCTTCAGAGACTGTCGGTCTATTAGTTAACCAGCTAATGCGGCATGGCTGTATTTTCCAGTTCTCAATGTCACAGAAATTATTAATTCAAAAATAAACTAGTCCCAAACAAATGCCAGTCTATGAATAGTCAGTGTATTTATTTTGGCAACATATATACTATCCATGTGTTTCCTGCGCCGTGGCATTTAAAATAGCCGTTTTAATATTCAATGGGTACCTCCTAGCCACTAATCATTGAATTCTAAGAAATTACCGGGAACTTGGCGGATGGCTCGTAACGACTGTCATTGATGTTTGCATGACAACTGAGACCGCCAGTCACGATATGTAAACACCAGAGCCAGCTGCCCTTTCAGAGACTTTTAACGTCGCAACATTACCACTTACCACAGTGTAGAATCCTTGAATGGAACAGTTTTGCCGCCTAGACTTGTTCCATTAATAATTATAAGGAGCTTCTCTAGGTCTCCAATGCATCGTTGGGTAAGGAATAACGCCAAGGGTCTATGCAAACAAATCCATAAAAACCAGTTCTTCAGTTAAGATTCTTGACTAAATTACTAAAATACGTATTAGGATGCATTCAGTGACGATTTTGAATAAAATTAATTATAGGTTGTGACATTAAAAAATGTAGATGTTATATATATAATTATAGTATGTAGCTGTATGTTTAACAATATAAAGTGGCTGGCAAGTGACATTTTGTAATTGGTGCATCGATGAACAGGTTTTTATGCATCGATACGAACATAAAATTTAGATTGACCTTGCTCACTGCGACAAACGCGCGCAAATAACCAACTAGGGATCCTTGTTAAAATACCAACAGAACGTTATTAGATAGTTGTCGAGTGTGCAAGGTCTCTTACTTTGCTCCCATTCGAAGTTCTTCTCACCCAATATGAAAAAAGCGTGACGAAAAGACACTAGATGAACGGTCTATTGTAACGGTTTTTGTATTTGTTAACACAAAAAGTTTGACATTTTTATTTGTATTGTTGCAGATTGACGTGCGTGTCGCGGCTGCGTGTGCGTGTGCGCAGCGGATGCGGCGCGGGCGCATGCGTGCCATGCTGTGCTAGTGTCCGACATGGTGGGCGTGGGGGTCGCGGAAGGGGGAGGGGGCAGCGCGGGCCCCGGCGACGGCTACTACGGCGAGTACTACCCCCCCGAGCAGTACTACGTGCCACAGGAGATGTGTCCGCACCCATCGCAGCATCCCCAGCACACGCATATGTGCACCGTACTCCCTGAATTTGGTTAGTCATTAGCATTACATTCTTGATTGATCTCTATCATCATTGGCAAGCCTTTCTCGCTTCCAATATCCTCTTTGCATCATTTCATTGCTTCCCTTATATCTACAAAATTTGGAGTATCTTCCTATTTTTAAATACATGGATGCTAAATCTGAAGACTAATTTTGCAAATTATTCGTCTTTCCACCTAATACAACTCTTGACTAGATAGTTCCAGAACATTGCTTAAATTGCTTTTGACACTCATTCAAAACGATTTGTTAACTTTATATTCATATCAGTTGATCGTATTATTTATGAGCTGAATTAATTATAGTCCTTTAATACGTTCAAGTAAGATAACCTATTCGTGTGTATAAACATTCATGTTTTATTATCGTTGATAATGTTATATTACACTGGTTAAGTGATCATACTTATTGGAGCCGAACGTTATTTAGTACCTTCTTAGCATTATTACGATAAAAACAGGTATTTTTATTTGTAACTGTAATTGGTTTTGTTGCATATCTACTTTGTATGCTCGACGACATGAGACTGTGGTTATAGAATTAAAGCAAATTGTAACTGTTAATGATCAGTGAGATTCACAACACTCTGTTTGCCGATCCAACAGCTCCGGGTTCTAGTTCAAGGATTTATTTAAAGAAAGAAGAAAAAACGAAAACATGTCCCTTGTTTTTGAAAAAATACAAAGTGTAATTCAGTTTTGCACATCATTTAACTATGTTAATTTGATAATTGTCAGTTATTACTAATGAATGTAGCTTAAAAATATGGTTATGTATCTAGCCTTAGCAGTCAGTACAGCCACATTATAATGACGAAATTTATCTCTTGCAAAATATTTTATGGAATTTGAACATTACAGAAGATTACAGAGTTATTGTAGTCTAAATCAGTGGGTAATTAGGGCTGGCTAAAAATAGCAGCTCAACAAACCACATTCAATTAGTGGTTGTGTCAGAGTTAAGTAACCGTGGAGAATTAAAACTGGAAAAAAACCCTTTTACTGTGGCTCGAAACAAAGAGCTTGAAGGCTCTCGTGGGATTCCTAGTGCAAGGCATTGCTCAAGACTGCGGTCGCGTTGCATCGCGAGCGCGCTCAAAGTCTCAACTATGCGGCACGTTTCCGCCGCGAGCGGTTAACACAAAAGCGGATCATCCGACAAAGAACGACTTCTACGAACACCCAAAACACGTTCATTCATAACCGCAAAGTTACGGGGCGGAACGGACGGCGGCGTCGATGTCAAAATAATGCGAAATTAACTCACCCATGACGTGGCGCGCCGACCGCCCGCGACCGTCCCGGACACCGGACGACCAGCACGCGAGCTGCCTCCCAAACATTATCAGCTGTGTTTATACTACATAAATACCTACATAATTATTCTAACCGTTAACGTTTATATTATTTATCTTATCGAGAGTAAAATGTAAACATTAAATAACATTACGTGGTTACTCACTATAAGTCCAAACTGGGCTCTATCATTTTTTTGAATTATTGGATTAAGACTTGATTCATTTAAATTATCAAAGAGTTGGTGTTACTTTATGTTTTATGGCTTCGTTGATTTTTGTTTGTTATCTCTCTTCATAATGTGCGTTAATGCGTTTATCAATTACTAAATTAACTTCTATATTTAGACATTTATATCAACTTTAACGATGAGCGGAATATCCGGCTCAACAGTGGCGTGTTATTGTAGAGGATGTCGCGCAGCGTCCAGAATGGAGCTGATGATGTTGATGATGTTTTTATAAGCACAAAGATTTTCATATGAAAAGGTTCTTTTGGAACTTTTTGTTCTCTAAAAATCCTGGATCATCGGTACCACAGTTTTTTTTTAATAGAAATTGAATCCAAAAACTTTGATTAAAAAGCGTGCAAATAACATTGTAAAAAAATCTTATTTGTACGTTTGTGCTAAGCAACCAAGGAATTTTGTTTTTGTACGTATTTTATACTAAGTAAGAACATCGCATAAACATTGTTATTTGTGTAAGCAGTCAGTGAACCGCGCCTGTAAAATAATGATGATGACCGTCGTTTTTATTTATATTAATGTTCATACACAACGTAATACACGTGCGTATTTTAGACGTGGCCATACCTATATGTGAAAACGCCATAAACCTCTAATAACATTAGTATACTTACTTATTATAAAAAAAAACATTGTTCCCACGATTATAACACCAAGATACAAACGCTTACAAAATTATAATTACCCACTCTATTTACCTGTTAAGAACAATGGATTATTTTATTGATTTATTGATGAACAAGGTATTCTGTTTATTTTTGTTTAACATAAAATACTAAGTTAACAATATTGTAACTATTGTAAGCACTTGCAATTAATCTAACAGCTCTTCAAATGAAATATGTATCTAGTTATTTAACAAACAGCAGGCAGCGTATAAAATCGCTTTATAATTGCAAGTCTAAATATACTCTACGCTAAAGCCCACAAAAATACCCTTACAAGTAAAATCAGCATTTAATAAAGTCCCCTACGATGCAAATCAAATTAACAATAAATCAAAATTATCATTAAAAAGATAGCCAGATAAGTAAGTTAAAAAACATAATAATTATAATGTTATGTTGTATTGATTGCAGGTGGTATGCCAGTAGTGACGTCAGGCACGATGATGCCGCCGATGATGCAGCCGGTGATGGACGAGAACATGCGCCACTACTTGGTGCACACTCAACCTCACCCTCACCACGCGCCGCACCACCAGCCACCACATCATCAACCACACCACCAACCACCCCCGCATCATCAACCGCCACACCATTATGTAAGTGACATATTTAATTTTGTACTGTTTTGTATATCCCAGGTAACTGGGTTGTGGAGGTCCGATAGGCAGTCGCTCCATGTAAGACACTGGTATTCAGCTGCATCCGGTGAGACTGGAAGCCGACTCCAACATAGTTTGGAAAAAGGCTAAGCTGATATACTGTAGCGCGATTTCCTACGGTCGGTATCGAAAGTTTGACATTTAAAATATACTGCCATAATAGTTTCTATGACGCCCGTTAGAGGCGCTGAACAGATTTCCATATAAAACATGTTTCGATAGCTAGCCGGTTGTCGATACTCGATAGTTGTAGAGAATGAGACTACTGATTTCATCTTCCAGGCATAATTAATGTCTGATGATCTAGCTAACTCTGACGATTTTTAAAGTGTTAAGTTAAACTAAGTCAATTTACGCCTAGTGCAGGATTAGTGATAGATTTCAGCTTAAAAAAATACCACAACAATGTTTTTATACCTTTTTCGGATATACATTTTTTTTAAACTACAAGGCGTAGGTTTGTCTCGGACACGATAACATTTTTCTTAAAAATCCGGATGTACTGAGTCCTTGTCTTGCCGGTTCGGGTCCTTGTCCGGTAATAAGGACTTTCCTATAAAGATCAACTTGTTGGGTTAGAAAGTGTATGTAGTTTAACAAGTTCCCGGCATGTTAATGGGATTTATAAAACTTGTTTTTCTGGAATTAAGCAAACATTCCTTTTGACGTTTAGAAGCAAAATGCAATATAACATGCATAATGCGTCGTGTAGGCAAAACTATTGTAAACCTAGGCGTAGAAGTTGTATTTCGTACTTCTATTAAAGTTATTTTCAAAGTAAAATGTGATTAACATTTAGCTTAATACACTTTTTATCGCAATGTAAATTGGTAAAATGGACATTTAACGGAATCAAAGCTAATATGATTACTTCCTACAAAGTACAATAAACTTAGCGAGAACATTGTCCTCTCACGTCGCCTCGCCTTATTGTCCAAGCATACCATAATCAGTTCACTGCCCCATCAAGGCCGACATAGCTAATAATATTTTTTACCATCGCTGCTAATCGGGCAGCACCTAAAAAATAATTTTAATGCTTTTGATAGAAAATAATGACTAAAGTAAACTAAAATACATTTAGTAAATTATGTACCTATATTTTATTTACGTTTTCTTATACACTGTACACACCAAATAGTTGTAAAACATAAAATGCAAGAAATAATTAACAACCGTCAGGTGGTTATTCACTGTTCAGTACCAAAATTCAAATATTAAACTTGTTAAAAAAAAACAACGTAGCTGTTGCTGTGTTATATAAACTTCAGTTATTATAATTTTGCCCGTACATAATATTTTTATTTTAACTTTAATGACCAATAATATCCAAAAAAGGATAAACCTGAGAAAGTGCATCATTTCTGCGTTTAAAAATACAAGTGTCATTGTCACTGTCAAGACTGTCAAGTGCCAAGTAAAGTAAATTGTCAAACAAGAAATCGTTGATGTTTACAATACAACTCGAAGCGAAGCTTGGCGTTAGCGTTGTTTACGTGGAATATTAGAATTGTTATTGATAAGTTTTATCCTGGACAATCAAGTGATATAGCGCAGTATTTCAATAGTTGTGATATTCCTACATAAAAGTTTCAATGATGCCATCTCATACAATGGACGAATTTACGTGAACCTACTGTGTAAACATTTCCGTTGATTATATTGATTGTTTCGCTTGTAGATTTAGCAACATTCATAGACATTCCGCTTTTAAATTTGTGCACAGGCGTATCGAGTTACCCGACTATTTTCAGTGAGTAGGCGATATAAACAAGTAATGCAGTATTGGAGGTTAATCTTATCGTGGCAACGTTATACCGGTCGCGTATGAGTGTTATCACGAAAAACAGTTGGCGTTCAGTAGTACGTGGCAGTGACGTCTACTAAAGTAAACGAAGTCTAGAATAAAATAAAATAAATTATTTAAAAAAATGAGTGACCCTGACCCCGCTAAAGTTAAAAGTTCACATCGAGAAGAACATGCTCAGGTGGGTTTGTTTGAGTTTCGACTGTTTAATAAATAAATACCTACTAGTTTTTATATAAGAGGGAACAATATGCTATGTAAGTAGTTTCGGCTAACAAGATTTAAGGTACCCTATCTGGATTATCATTTTATCATAATCACTGATTTGTGTGTTGTTATTTATCTTCGTAATTTTATTATGTTGATAAACTATGACATAGTTTTACATTGCTTCAAAACATATTGGAGTTGGAGCATTCTTTTTAAGTTATTTAATCAGTATTTCTAGAAAAAAAAAAATCTAAAACCACTGAATTCTGAATAAGCTAATAGAATGTCAGAACCACTACCTAAATTTTGTATTAAAAATTTCTAAATTGTGAACAGTTTTGACAAAAAATATACCTAATTAGACTTAGATTCTTTTTGAACGAATATTGGCAAACTTGAGATGTATAAACATATACTTATTGATAAAAGTAAAATGGAATATTTAGAAATAAGATATTCAGTTAGGGCACTTGGTCTGTTTTACTATTTAATAATATAAAAAATATGTGGACCTGGATTACAGTTTATATTTTAAAATATTTTTAAATTTTCCAGCCAATTAATTCTAGAAAATGATGTAGACAGTCTTTGGCTATTGTGATTAAAGTATAAAAAATGTGATAAATAATTTAGACATTGTTTTATCTTTTCAGGGCCCAACTAATGGTACCGGGGGTCCGCAACATTTTTATGGTACTGGGTATTATCATGTACCACCACACATGCAGCAGCATTCCCCACCACCACCAGTCTACCAAAAAGATGAGAGGACTCAGCGACAGTACAACAAAATGAAGAGGAAACTGGCTAGCAGAAATGACAACAATAGAAATAATGGCATTGGTATGTAAAAACATATGTATTATCACACCAGTTGTACCTAATGGTGTAGGCAGAGGTGTAAATACACCCATGTTTTGCCATTAGCAATGTTAGTTCCATGTAATTAAGGGTGAGCCGATTGCCATTTACCAGGCATGCAACTAATTTCCGGACTACTGTTGAGAAATTTTTTTAATTGAATTAGGAAAGACCAAAATAGTACTTTACCCAACTTGGGAATCAAACCTGGGACCTTGTGTTTAGCTGTCGGATGCACTGACCATGCCAGAGAGACAGTATTTAATGTTTTATTCAAAATAATTTAATCACATTAGTAGTAAATTTCTGTGGTGATACATTTTATTTATGTAAACTCGATTCATTCATGGTTTTTTGTCAACAAATAAGTGACTTACAAAAGCAAATTTTGAAAAATACATGAGCTTGTTGGCTAATATACAGGGTGTCCCAAAACTCAACGATAATCCGAGACAGGATGAAAGGCCAAGTCATACCGGTTCTAGGAAAAATAAAAAAAAAATTCCATATCACTTAGTTCAGCAATAATAGACATTCTTCAAAAAAGTTGAAATTCCACACCCTTGGTCGCATTTTTAAGTCCTGTGATCACCAATGTCACAATTTCGCTGCGTTTTTTTTAATTTCGTGATCTTTAATAAATATGCTATTAATCGTAAAACAAATTTATGCACAAAACATTGTTAATTTACTAAAAAAAGTTAAGTTTTAGTGAGTCATGGTTCACAAAAATATCGTTAGTTAACTTTGACGCTTCATACTGAAAAAAAAATGTACTACACTACCCTTGGCAAGTTATGTCAAAAGTTGGCGCATTTAATCAAGATTACAAAATGGTGCAACACTTGCCACTTTTCTTGCCATTAAAAATGTTATTTTTATTTGAACGAAGCATGTCCTCACAGATGGATCGGACACAGTGGTTGAATTTTATGGCCCCCTCGTTCCCCCGATCTAAATCCAGAGATATTTTTGACTGGGAATGCATAAAAGAAAAAGTCTATTCGAAATCAATACAAAATCTATCAGAAAATCGCCAGAAAATTGACACAGCGTCAGAAGAAATAAATACAAGAAATTTTGCACGTCTGGTGAAAAGGTCTTTTGTAAGGTGTTGCAGAGCCTGTATTCGTGCCAGAGGAAAGCAATTTTTTTTTAGTAAAGAGGTAATTGAGTTAGTCCATAACCAATATTTAATGTAATAAACATAAAAGGTAATAATAATAAAAAAAAAATTGAACGAACCATGGTTCTTATTTATTTTTTCTCCATGAACTAAAGTAATTCCGAATTGTTTTCCTCTGGCACGAATACAGGCTCTGCAACGCCTAACAAAAGACCTTTTCACCAGTTGTGCAAAATTCCTTGCTATTATTTCTTCTGACGCTGTGTCAATTTTCTGCCGAAGTTCTGATAGATTTTGTATTAATTTCGAATAGACTTTCTCTTTTATGCATTCCCAGTCATAAATATCTCTGGATTTAGATCGGGGGAACGAGAAGGCCATAAAATTCAACCACTGAGTCCAATCCATCTGTGAGGACATGCTTCGTTCAAATAAAAATAACATTTTTAATGGCAAGAAAAGTGGCAAGTGTTGCACCATTTTGTAATCTTGATTAAATGCGCCAACTTTTGACATAACTTGCCAAGGGTAAAGTAGTACATTTTTTTTCCAATATGAAGCGTCAAAGTTAACTAACGATATTTTTGTGAACCATGACTCACTAAAACTTAACTTTTTTTAGTAAATTAACAATGTTTTGTGCATAAATTTGTTTTACGATTAATAGCATATTTATTAAAGATCACGAAATTAAAAAAAACGCAGCGAAATTGTGACATTGGTGATCATAGGACTTGAAAATGCGACCAAGGGTGTGGAATTTCAACTTTTTTGAAGAATGTCTATTATTGCTGAACTAAGTGATATGGAATTTTTTTTTTATTTTTCCTAGAACCGGTATGACTTGGCCTTTTATCCTGTCTCGGATTATCGTTGAGTTTTGGGACACCCTGTATAAATCATTAACACATCATTGTTTATTCAGTTGCCAATAACACATTTTATACACTAGTATGTAGTATACTACTACAATGAACAGATTTTCTGAATAATTGCAAAAAACATATGATTATGTACACATGATAGATTGTTTTTTAAAGATTCACAAACATTTTATTATATTCAGAAGTAAACTCGGGTGCGAGTACTCCGTCTCTGTCGCCGCGCAAGGAGCTCAATGGTCGCGGCGGTGGGAGTGGCGGCGCCTCGTCGGGCGCCTGGTCCGAGGGCGAGGGCTCGTCCGCCGGCGCCTCCGTGCAGGGCGACGACGACAACGACACGCAGGCTGTGCTCGATCTCTTGTCTGCCACACGCACACCTCAGGTATAAACACCATCAATATCTTTATTACCAAATTTTTCTTACTTGTTGCATCTTTTTAATTCATACGTCTGGTTTTCAAGTCGTTATATTTTTGTGTCTTAATTTTTCTATTGTCATTGAGAAAATACTGCCTGTCGTTGTAGGTCAGAGAAGTGACTCCGACCAGCGCACTAGTAACATGGAACTCACCGCTACCAGAAGGTGTCACAATACCCGAAACCGTCGAGTTGACCTACGATCTACTCCTCGGCGACCGCGGCCGATACAAAGCTATCTACAGCGGATCTTCCCTATCTTGCCGGTAAGTGTTTCGATACGAATTTTCTTTCATCGTCTTACCTACAGAATGGATTATCTAACTCAGTGGATATATTCGAACAGGGTGCGCGATCTGCGGCCGGGCTGCGAGTACTCGGTGTGCCTGCGGATCCGCTCGGGCGAGCTGACGGGCGACGTCACCGAAGCCGCCAACTTCCGCGCGCCCGCCGCGCCGCCCGACCGCATGGCGGCGCCGCGCATCACGCAGCAGAACCGCACGGCGCTGCAGCTGCGCTGGAACGCCGCCGTCGACAACGGCGCCCGCCTGCTGCACTACATCCTCGAGATGGACGACGGCGAAGGCTTCGTCGAGGTCACTCGGCCGCGCACCCGCCAACATACGGTCAACAACCTCCGCCCGCAGACCTGCTACCGATTCCGAATGGCCGCCGTCAACGAGTGCGGCCGCAGCGAGTGGAGCGAGGAGGCGGTGGGCTGGACGTCGGGTTCCCCGCCACCTGCGCCCGCCCCGCCTGCGCTACTGTCGGCGACCAACGACGCTCTGGTGCTGGGCTGGGAGCGCCGCGCCGACGAGGAGTTCACGCTGCAGATGGACGACACCGCCCGCGGCCACGGTTTCTTACCCGTGTTCTCGGGCGCCGACCGATCCTACCGGTGCACTGGCCTTCGGCGGGCCACCGACTACCGTTTCCGTCTACGCTGCGAAACGACGTACGGCCAGGGGCCCTGGTCCACCGAAGTCACGTTCCGGACTGTATCGGAGCGGCCCGGACCACCCGGACGTCCCACCGCCCGCGGGCGCATCCACTCGCGGGCGGTCCGTCTGAGGTGGGATCCACCTGTCGACGACGGCGGTGCCACCGTCGAATGCTACACGCTGGAGCTAGACGCCGGCGAAGGATACAGGGCCGCGTACCGTGGGCCCGAGCGCGAGGCGCACTGTGACAGGCTGCAGCCCGGTACTCCTTACCGGGCGCGAGTCCGATGCGCTAACGAAGCTGGAGACGGAGAGTGGTCCGCCACCGAAACCGTAACGACTGAGGCGGCGTGTCCCGGAGTGTGTGGTGCGCCCGAATCCGCCGCCGAACCCCGCGCGACGCTACTGGCGCTGCGCTGGCGCCCGCCCGACTGCACCGGTGGCGCCCCGCTCACCGAGTATCGCGTCGAAGTCGCCGAGGAAGGCGGTGCCACCCGTCTCGCCTACCAGGGACTAGACAGCGAGTGCACGGTGCGAGACTTGACTCCCGGCCGCGACTACCGCGTGTGGGTAACCGCCTGCAACAGGGTCGGCGCGGGCCCGGCCTCGCCCACCCTCGCTTTCAAAACTGCGGCGGCCGTGCCCGACGCGCCCGACGTGCCCGTGGCACGGCTCGAGGGCGCCCGTGCCGCTCGCCTCGAGTGGACGGCGCCGCGAGACAACGGCGCGCCTGTGCTCGACTACCGACTGGAGATGAGCGCCACCAACGTCGACGACGCTTTCGCAGAGGTTTACCGAGGCGTCGAGACCAACTGCCTGGTCGGTCGCCTGACTCCCTTCTCGCCGTATTTCTTCCGTGTGTGCGCGACCAACGCGGCCGGACGCGGCTCCTGGTCGGGCGTGCGCGATCTGCTCACCCCCCGCGCGCCGCCCGCCGCGCCCGCCGGCCTGCGCCACGAGGCCACGGCTGACAGCCTGCGACTGCACTGGCGCGCGCCCGCCAGCCACGGTGCGGAGGTGCTGAAGTACCGGGTGGAGGTGGACGACGCGGAGTACGACACGGACGGCCCCACACCCGAGCGCCTGGTGGAGGGCCTGGCGCCCGACACGGTGTACCGCGTGCGCGTGGCCGCGTTCAACGAGCTCGGTCTGGGCGAGTGGTCGGAGGAGGCGCGCGCCGCCACCAGACCTCCGCCCCCGGCACCGCCGCGCCTGCGCTGCGCGGCCGCCGCGCACAATTGCCTCCGCCTAGAGTGGGCGGCGGCGGGCGGCGAGGGCGCGCAGTACTGCGTGGAGATGCGCTCCTTCGAGGCGCGAGACTTCCGCCCCGTGTACCGCGGCTCGGCGCGCTCCTGCAAGGTCAAGAAACTGCGCGAGGCCACCACGTACGCGTTCCGGATACGAGCCAGCGACGAGCGCGGCGGCCGCGGCGCCTGGTCCGCGCCCGTGGAGGCCGCCACCGCGGTGGCGCCGCCCCCCGCGCCCCGCACGCCCACGCTCAGCGTGTCGGCGCCGCGCGCCGCGCTCGTGGCGTGGGAGGCGCTCGACGACGCCGAGTACGTGCTGCAGTGCGCTCGCGGCAAGGACGCTATCTTCAAACAGGTGAGCGCGCCGACTTTTACTTGCGGTGGAACGATTTCGTTCAATTCTAACTTTTGCTTTTTCAGTCGACTCCGGTATTTTTTACTAATTATGCAAAAATGCGTTCGATCGGTGCAGGTGTACGCGGGCAACGAGACGCAGTTCCAGCTGGAGGAGCTGGAGGCGGGCGCCGAGTACCAGGTGCGCGTGTGCGCCGTGCGCGGCGGGCTGACGGGCGCGTGGTCCAGCACGGCGCGGCTCAGCGTGCCGGCGGCGGCCCCCGCGCCCCGCCCGCGCCGCGCCCGCGCCCCGCGCGCGCTGCAGGCGCGGCACGTGGCGCTGCTGATGGCGGCGGCGTTCCTGCTGCTGGCGGTGGGCGTGGCCGTGCTGCTGCAGCGCCTGGTGGAGCCGCGGCCGTGACGCGCGCTGGCGGCGGCGCGGCCGCGCGCGCTGGCCCGCCTGTAGCCGGGCCCGCGCCGCCCGCAGCCCGGCCCGCGCCGCCCGCAGCCCGCGGCCCCGGCCCGCCCGCCGCCGCGACCGACTCGTCCCTTTTGTAAACGTACCCGGGCGGGTGGGGCGTCGAAGCCGCGCCCCGCCCGTCGCGTCCGCCGAAGGAAATTGGTGTTAAATTAGGTATCTCCGACGATTTTACCGGCTTTGCATTTTTGCATAAAAGTGAGGTTGCCATTCTGAGAGTGTATATTTTTTACAGTCGAGCGAGCGAACCTCGCGGTCTATCGTGTCTCCTATGTGTTGTATCTAAACTTTCACAAATTTTCATAATTCTAGTCTATGCTTGTAACTTATTATTTTATATACTGTATTAGCGGAATGCCGATATATGCTCGTTTACAATATTTGGGTATCGAATCGTAATATTTGTTTTAACGGTGATACGACACGTACTTCTGATATGTAACGTTCTCTCTTTGTACTTTTTCCATACATTTGATATTTTTATAAAATTAAATATTCGAAGATCTGTTGCATGACTTTTATCAGATTTAATTATAAGAAGTTAGCGAACGAGGTGCTCTATTATTATTAAAGTTTTGTTAAGAGGGACGTGGCCCCTCGCTCTGCAACGAGTTTCCAGTGTGTGTGCTGTGATCACTTCCTTATGCGAATGAGACTGATTTTACAAGTAAATGCTTTGTTTATAGAATGAATCAAAATGCTTAACTTTTGATGACTCGCTGTGTCTGCGCTGTTCACATAACTGGGCGCGTCGTGAGTAGTGCCAACAATGAGAGTGTGTCACGAGGAGCCGAGCCCGTCGCGCATGTCCCGCGCCTAGCTATGTGAATGGCACAGAACCACGACAGAGCGGACGTGGAACACAGAAAACAATCCGATTTTATATACTCCCAATGCTTATTTGATAATATCGATGTACCTAATTATATTGTATTGTCGATAACATCATAATATTGTTGTTTTTATTCACTGAACATGACCTTTTATTGATGACATTATATAATATAGATTAATTTGTTTATAAATTTAGAGATTACGAATTATTGAGATTGTTACCACCCGGTATAAAAAGTAAGAACTGGAATTCAATTATAGGAAGTTATGTTCCAAATATGATATTTAAAATTGTAATTTCTATACTGGTGTCTGTTACTTTAAATAACATTATTAGGAAAATTGTTAACTGATGTTCATATAAATATAATTTTTAATAAACGAATTTCTTGTAGATAAGCAAAAATGAATTTAAGTATCATTTATATTCTGAAGTAGATTAAATAAAGCATTGTACGGGGTTTGAACTTGATGTTTCTTAGTATCATTATTCAGATTTAATGTTGTTTCGTGGAGGTAATGTCGTACATAATAATAACATTGAATATTCATTGTTACGTAGGCTTGGTATTGTATTCGACTTACTTGGCTGCGGCACGCGCCCGCCGCCTTGTTGCTGTATTTATTTATTAATTATTATTTATCGTTGAGATACAATGACGCACCAATAGGCATAAAATGTATCGTAAATATGTAATATTTACTTCTACTGTGATTAGCTTATTCTATTCTTTCTATAGTATCTTTATAATTATTATCCGAAACATTCCTAGGGTATGTGTTACATTTTGGATTTCAAAGAACTTTTGAATTTGTTAATAATATAATTCTGTAGTAAAGAAGAAATTCACTTTGTGCCTATTTCCGTACGGCATAATTGAAATAGTAAGCGCAGCTTACACTGTTATAAATTATTTAATTTTCGAAAATTTTATAATAATGAGGATGTGCAATTAACAATTATTTATTCTTTATCGCTTAATATAATATTTATTTTTTAGAAATTATATCAAGATAGTATCGTTTATCAAGTGAAGGAATCGATGTTCCTAAGTGAGTTTTACACTGTTGTACAATACACCGATTGCAAGCTAAATTGTGTACTACGGTCAAGCATTCCAACTTTATTCCACTTGTAAATAGGCCTAATGAATTCTACGACTTTTATAAATGTACATGCTTTAATAATGAAATGTAAATAAATCTGATGTTCATGAGCTTCGTGTAAGGGGCATGTTTAGATGCTGAACATGTATGCCAATTGAAATTACTGCATTGTGTTGAGACTAAACGTTTTAAATTAATGAGATATATGTTTAACGGGGATAACATCTCATATTGTATTTGTGTTTGAGTATGTAACGTATAACGAAAATGTATATGTTTTAATATAATATTTGATGATGTTATGTATACAATTTATTAAACATGAATATATCAATAAAACTATATTTTGTGTACATTGAATGTTTAATTTTTCTTTCTACATACCATACAAAACATACCACATTACTTGATTTACATTTAAAACTTAACTACCTACGTATCAAAGTAATACATTAGATTGAGACTGAACGAATTTAATTAATTAATCTATACATTTTATTAATATTTATCTAGTTTAAAAGAGAAAACAGCAACCGCTTACAACACGTATCAATTGTAGTTCGTAGACTATCGAAAGTCAAGACTTTATTTTGTATGAAAGGTTTGATAGAGGGTGTTGGTGCATGGACTGTACTAAGAAATCTGGCAGTTTAAGGGTACGAATAATTATTCTAGATTCAGTAAATACTTTTAAGTTATTTTATAATAAAAGCTAACTTGGAGTTAAAGAGGATGGCAGTCCAATTTGGTGTGACATTTGAATAATAGAAAAAAAATGGTCGCTCCATGCATCAACAATCCTGTAGGTATAACAAGCGAATACTATTATTCATACTTGTTAGGTATACGAAACATTATTTCTACGAACACTGCTATAATAAAACACAAGTTGGTATAAGAAGACTAGAGAATTTTGTACTATGAGTATTTCACACTTACCGTATAACTTTGACATTATACAGGTGGTTACGTTGGAGGGAACAATTGGCACGACTTTACGTTTTCGCTGTAAACTGCTGTATAGTTTGTGATGTACGATTGCTCTTCAGTAGATATGTGGTCGATGCATCCTTTGAAATTGTAAGGAAATAGCTTTTTGGCTAGCGAGTTCTCTTGTTCGGTTATTCCTCCTGAAAAGTTGATATTATATTTTTTTATTGAAATTGTCATAACACAGCTGAAAGCTGATAGTTGTATTATTATCTTGAACAATAATGATTGAAGCACTAGGCCCAAATTTAAAATTGAACTGAGCATCTTATGATTGTCAATTTAATATTCTGCTTTGACTAAAGAAGCATTTTGTCACTAAATATTGGGTTACCTAAGCCGAAGATACAAAACTAACTAAATACATAAGATCTGTAGTCCTTACCTAAATACACGTCTACATCTTCATAATCGCCTTCTTTTCTCAACCCTGGTTCAGCAGAATACGCCAACACTTTGTCGACAGTCAACGTAAGGTTATTACTCTCCATCTTCAAGACGACAGTATGCCATTCAGCATCAGACAAGAAGCCCGCGTACGGCAGCAGTCTGGAGTACGTTCTAGAAGATTCCATTACGCTGTTGTACTTGATGTCTGGGTGTTTGATAGTTGAGTTGTGGTGGTGGAACACCCACACTATTCTGAGGTAACCGTTCTCTAGACCTAAGCCGATGTGGTCTATGTCCTGGAAATAAGAAAATAATATGTATTATATATGTAGTTTACTTGTATGATTATTATTGAATAATAATGTGTAGATAATTTATTTTGTAATTTTATGTGAAAGTAGAGACATCAAATTATATGAAAATGTGTGGGTAGGTAAATAGATGGATAGATTTTATCAAGCACTGCCTAGATAATGTTCGCAAACCTTTGAGATGCTGTGATCAGCAACGAAATACTGCTGTACAACCAGTATATTTAAAGATTATCAGAGAGTATTTGAGTGTCTTTGTTGCAAGATTACCATAACAATCCATAGCAGCAGTCCATTTGGTTCAGCAGTAGTGAAGTTGAGTGCGATGTGACTCGGTCTGAGGGGAGCCGGCGCTAACTTCTGTTGGTTCGTGTGACTGGCGGCCGAGCGAGTCAAAGAGACCAGTGAGGAGCCGTCGAATTGAGGTATTGTGATGTTTATTTCTGAAAGACCGCGAAGTAATGAAAACCATGATGAATCAGTTACATTGTACGTATTATGAAATGTTCGTTTTACGGCGAAATTTGTACCTACGTAGATTTATAAGCATTTTTTAATTCTTAATTAAAATCTTATTTCCTAAAGTTTAAAAGATAACAATTAATGCTGATTGGATGCAGATTTTATGATGAAAATATTTAAGAAGAACGTTCTCTAGTGGTTTCCTATTATAACTGACTTCATATAAAATCAATGTTCTACTTTAGTACTTGTATAAAACTGAATATTCTGTGGTTTAATTATGACACTCACTACTCTGGCAGTTATCCCCGGCATATCCAGCGGCGCAGACGCAGGCCTGTCCCCGGCAGCGGCCGCGGGGCGGCGCGCACGCCGAGCTCACGCAGGCGGCGTGGTGGCGCCGGCAGCGCGACCCGCCCACGCCGCCACCCGCGCCGCACGCGCACCGAGCTCGACCACGCTCCACCACGCACGCACCACCACCACACACTTCTGAACCACATGCGGTTCCATCACAGTCGGCTACGTTGCGACCCTCTGTCCAAATACGGTAAAGTGCCACAATTAAGAATCCCTTTTCATTGCAGTTTTATGACCAATTCACTTAAATACAATTAATGTAAGTGGTTCTTCATCAAGTTATTGTTTTTTCTGGGCTTATACATAGCCAGATAAGTTCATAGCAAAATGTATGCAGCAGTTGAACTTACAAATTCAGAATCTTAAACTCAGTTATAGGACTGATAATATAAGACTTATACGGGCATCGGATTTTGTTAAATATGTGTAATAAGTAGATACAAAGAGTAACCTTTTATATTCTGCTGTTCCAAAGGCAGGATAATATTGTTGATGTGAATATTTTTGATACAACCGGTGTAGAACTCTGGTGCGCCGGACATTGCATCGAAAGGCAACGTGGACAGGTCTTTGGCACCTCCTGCAAAATTGACCATGACAAATTATATCATTTAGTTTAAGACTTTTGCTGATTGTACTGTAGTCTCAAATTGATGATAAAAAAATTGTAAAATGTATACAACGTTTTGAATTTAAAATTACTCGTGAACTTAGTTAATATTAATACGCTACGGGTGCTGGTCAAGAAATACACTCATCGATATGTACTCGAATGTCAAAAGTCAATTCCTGAAGCCCTTCAGAAATTTAATCAGCAAATTGGCTTCGGCAAAAAGATACTAAGTATTCTTCAGGTAAAAAAAATGTGGGTTTTAAAGTATACCAAGTAATATAGAAGCATTGCTGGCAGTGTGTGGGTAGGCGTGTGCCAGCATGGCCTCGGTGCTGAGCGCGCCGTCCACCCACACGTACAGGCGGCTGCCGTAGCGGCCCGCCTTCACGCTGTGCCACTGAGACATCGATACCACCACCCCGCTGCGGACCAGCGACGTCACACCTGACAAGCGATCTGTGGAAACAAAGCCGATAATTTATAAAAAAAACCGAAATTTTGAATAGTGCAGGTACTAGGAATAATTTCTGTTTATGTTTACATTCTTCCTACTATGCTGACATCGGTTACGAACTTTGCCCGGACTTACGTACACGATGTTCTATGAGAAACAACACAGTAACTACGCGCGCAACCTATCTATCGTAGAAGTAAGGGGAACTACAGGAGGAGACTTCACAAATACGGAGAGGAACCTAAAAATTACCAAACGACCAATAAAGTATATTATGCTGTCTCACATTGCCACAAGAGATATATGCTATCTCTGCCATGTTACAACATCAACCTCTTAAATGGGTACCAACAACACTAAGATTTATAAAAGTTTACTACCATTCCATACTCACCAGTCCACCGATATTCCAACAAGCCTCCTTGCATAGACAGAGCAGTGTAGAAATGTGGCGTTTCAGCAAATAATATCAGACCACGTTCCTTGGTCGGCTTGATTTCAGTCTCAAAAGTTAAACTAACACTCGATATGGGGCGAGGATGTAGTTGTAAGTACGACCTGGTACCCGTGAAAAGAACGTCTGTCGGAAGCAAATCTGGAAGCAGAAGACCGAAAATAAAAAGGCCGTAAGTAGTGCCACGTTCAGTGAAACTTGTGCTGTTTTTCCATTGACGAGGTGGTGGAGGTTTACGATATTTTCGTACATAAATAAGCTGTATCGTTTTGTCATAAGGTATATATTACCTTGATCACAATAGATTCCAGTCTTTCCGTAAGGACAGTCACATTGTGTATCGCTGTCGGGCGTGATGACGCAGTGTCCCTTGCACTTGGAGTGAGCTCGATCGCAAGGATTATGTGAGCTTGAACATGTCGCGCCGAACCAGCCTTCGTTGCAGATACACCTTAGGAATATTAAAGATTTTTTTATTTATAGATTTACCTTTAGGGGGATGTGGTAGTAAGCACGATGGTGAGATTGAAACCAAAATCATTTTTTAATGCTTAATCAAACGGTACACCCCCAGAAAGTTATAGATTTTCTATAACTTGAAGATATCCTGATAGTCTACAAAAATCAAGCCAAATACGTTCGAGGGTTGGTTTGTTTAAACAGCTCCTTCTGGAGACTAATTAAGCGAAGTGGTCTTTGTTCTCATATTCCAACATTGAGAGCAGATCCGTGCTTTAAAATAAATAGCTGTATATCAGTATAAAAGTTCCTTACCCATATGTAGCAGGTGAATGAATACAAACTCCTCGCGGTGCGTTACAAGACTTAGCAGTACACTGCGCCACGCCGCACTGCCCCAGGCCTCTGCCCCCGATGGGCCGGGCTCCGGAGCCAGCTGCACCACCACCCACTTCCCACAGACAACCTCGCCAGCCAGAATGAAGGGGGAGATCGTGAGGAAGATCGGTGAAGCCAGGAGATGGATGACCACCTGCAAATACAAAAAACCTCAGACTTGTTATAACAGCTTTAGTAGGCAAGCAGTGTGTGTCTGTCTTTCTGGAAAAAGTGTTGGCACATCTTTCTATTAAGAAACTTTCTCATGAACTGTAGTTTAGCGTCTGGTAGCATCAAGCTAAATATTTGGTCGATTTGGTACCCTGACTACCCTGCATTTACAAAACTGATATACCCTATCAAACCTCCAAGATTCGGAGTTAGTGTATAGTAAGCACGACAATCGTCATTTTCAGGTATCTTGTATAATATTTGTAGATTAGTTCTACTACTTTGTCATACCGATATAAATATAAGGTAACAGCGTCATCTTGGTAGTATGTGCCGGCGCATTTCCTGATACATTATGTCGTCCGTCAACGCTAAGTCCCGCATTGCGTCCACGCCGCCACACTCGTACTGCGTGGCCTCCACGACGAGGGCTCAAAGCACGGGAGGTGAATACGCGCCGAGGACCTAGGCAACAACAAACAATACCTCGTAGGCATTAAAATCTCACCCGTGTGGACTATGTGCGACTTTAAACCTGGACTGATAGACCATTTAAGTAAGTATGCAGTTAATCACAAGTTTTTTTTAAATATACGAAGATGAAGGTATGTATTTACGGGATTTCAGACATGATATTATGATTCAATTCGCGACAAAAGAGCAATTCTTGCGGGAGTTGTCTTTTTTACAAAATTTTACAAACTAGTAAAGTGGACAAACCTGAAAATCTGCGGCATAATCAGGGGAAATCCCTAGACATGCAAACTGAATAATGCTAAGTCATAAGTGGATACTAGTCTACGTAAAATAAAGCTCATATTACATACCACTGCCCATGTTCCACGTCAGCATAATATAACCCTTAACAAACGTGAGTGCAATATGCTGACTGCGGGAGTCATGTCTCCCAGTCTGTCCGACAAACGCAAGGAGCGCAATCTGATCCATGTCTGTGGTCTGGAAACGCAGGCGCAGGTCGAAGCGGTCCGAGTTCATCGCCGCCGGAGAGAGAGAGTACATTATGTATGATGATATACCCGTGCTGATGGGAGCCAGCGATGGACGGGTTATTTCTACATCTGGAAATTACAGAAGAAGTATTTTATAGGTGAAAATTTTTTTTGGTCTGGATTGCCTAAAGGGGACGCCTATCGGTGCAACTAAAAACGTTTCCTGTGGGGCTTTGCGAGTAGGAACTACGCTTTACAAGATTTAATTTGGTTCATAATGCTCGGGAACTTTTTATGCCAGTAAATTTATACGAAAAACCTATTTATAAAGCAAATTTTTAAAATTTTAATTTGACTATACTAGATATAGTCGAATTAAAATTTAAAAAAATTAACTTGAGTAAATGTAGCCAGAGACATTCACATAAAATCACTTATTAAATGCAGCATAACCTCCAATCTTAATAACTTTTAATATTAAATGCAAGATGCATTCTAAATATGCATTTCACAAGACCCAATAAAAAAAATAAAGATTACAAGAAAATGAGAAAAAACTATTCGGAATAATAACAAATTCGTGATTCACGGCGCCGCTAGCTATTAAACAAATGACGCTAGAGTTTTGTAATTATGGTTGTGATTTCAAAACTAACAGCGGTATAACCTTTGCCATTAAATGTAACCTTTAATAAATGGCAGACAGAAAGTGTTTGAAGCGGCCATAACATAAATCATTCATAGAATGCCTTTGAACTACAATTGCATCAATAAAATTGCGTGCGCTTTACAAAAATAAATCTGGGCAAGGTCTGCAATTATACAAGTTACCCATATTATATTTCATTTTGTCTACTGTATAAAGTGACTTTCCAAAGCGTAACGTAGACTTTTCGACTTTGTACTGTTGCAGTGCATTTTCATATCTTGCCTATTTTAACGAGGTAGAGTCCGTGTTAAGAATCATGTACCAACCTAAATCATTTCGATTGTTTTTTGCAAACATCTCGTAGCACAGGAAAAGATATATGCATTCGCATTTATTTGAAGTAGTTTTTTCGAAGAACTTACTGTATTCGCAGAAGATTCCATGTCTGCCATAAGGGCACAGGCAGAGGAAGCCGCTGCCTGGGTGTCGAACGCAGCTACCACCGGACTGACATGGGTTGTTGTCGCAAACAGATTCGTTGCAATGCTCGCCGAGCCAACTGTTAACAGAACAAACATGTAAACGCAAACGTAAGCTACTACGACTACGACTACATCTATTGAGTCAGTTTTTGACACCAACCCAAATACGAAACACATTACCCTCCTTTGCATCGCGCAATCAGCTAAAAAGGAAATCTTTTTGTGGGACCTTTGTCAGTGGAAATTCTAGCTTCCTATTAGTAAAATTATTTACATTTCACACCAGTTTCGAATATTATAGCGTTCAGACAAACAGTATACTTGAGAAAGTGGAAAAGCAATAAGCGCTGATCCTATTGTAGTAGCGTTCATTGACCTCGTTATATTGTCAAATTAAGTTATTAGTATCGCGGACAAAGGAATGCTCGGGTATTGTGATCGTGTCTCTACACAACAGATAAGAAGGGCAGACAGTCTGCCAACCTCAATTGATTAGTCAGAAAGCTTGAAAAGAATCATCTTACCCCATTGAACTCAGTATAACTACGTGTAGGAGAATTGTCGCGAACTGGATTTTTGCTCCTGCCTTTGTTGCTAATTGGTAACAACTTATTGATCCACCAAGTTAAACTAGACACGTAAGCGCCATGGAAGTCTTGGCGCTTAAGACATTTTGGTCGGGAGAAAACTGATCATTTTACGGAATCTGGCGCTACATGTTTTGATCGTATAATAATTAGACAAACATCAGTTTTATAGGGCTGCGTCCACGCTGTGACCACTCAGAACACTACTTCCACATATTTTTGTTCAGCATAGCGTCTCTTTACTTGAACTTATTGTATCTGACTGTCTTACCCATTAGCACAAGAGCACGTGTATCCTCCGTCGTGATGATCGCTGCAGGACCCTCCGTTGAGGCAAGGTCCTGATAGACAGGAAAGTGAGAGACATTCCGTCACTTCTCCCGCGTCGATGGCGTCACCGAACACGTCGCGTTCTTCTCCGTTCACCTACGATTAATATAATAATATAAAACTAGAAGAAAAAGCTTAGGAAAATATTAAAAAAAAACCCAGCTTACAATATGCTAATTGATATCTGGATACTGAAACTAATAGACAGAAAAAAAAAGTCAGTATTAGAGCTTTTATTATTATTTAAAAAACGGTAAGTGTTAGCTGTATAAATAAGACGTCGAGTGTCGTTTATTAGCGAGAGATGATGGATTCGTCTCCCATCTACGTGAACCCACGTGCAGGCCTTTGCCGAGTTTGAGCTTAAACTTAACTGTAATGCTGTAAATCGTAAAAAAATCTGTATAATAAACTAGCTGACCCGCGCAACTTCGCTTGCGTCACATAAGAAAGAATGAAAAAAAATTCCCCGTTTTTGTAACATTTTTCGTTGCTACTCCGCTCCTAATGGCCGTAGCGGGATGTTATATAGCCTAAAGCCTTCCTCGATAAATGGTCTATCTAACACCGAAAGAATTTTTCAAATCGGACCAGTAATTCCTGAGATTAGCGCGTTCAAACAAACAAACAAACAAACAAACTCTTCAGCTTTATAATATTAGTATAGATTATATTTTTATCCTCAAACTGCATTTAACTAAACAATACGAATTCCAAGATGACGAAGTAGGGCTTAATCGCCTCATTTATAGCAGGTGACTTTTTCTTTGTTATGAATGACCTGATTCATAAACTGACGGTTCAAAGTACAGCGATTACACATTACGCGACCACAAATACGCAATTGCGCTGCAGTAGCATTTAAATAAGATTTCCTCATGATTAATTGTGTGATTTCAATTTAGTACACGCTCTCTTCATACTGTAGAATCAGTCACTGAGAATGTATATAGTAATTTTCGTTTAATTTTTTACAGAATTGATATTTGGTCCCTACGTAATCAATTGTTGCATCAACCACATTGTACATTTGGCGATTAAAAGAGTAGCCGTGGGTTTCTTGCTAGCTCTTCTTATGAGGCTCCACTGAGCTGTATTCCCTTTAGCTAGTCAGCTAGTGGCAGATTCGACTACCTACCCTATAGTCGATACAATTACTGAATACACTTGTACCTCGATTCTCTACCACTATCGACTACCGACAACCGGCTACCTATCGAAAGTTTGACATTTAGAATGTACTGCCAAAATGTTTGTACTGCCAAATCAAAATTTCTATAGCTAGCCGGTTGTCGGTAGTCGATAGTGGAAGAGAATCGGGCTACTGAATATACCGGTAGTGTTAACATTTTAAATGAATAATCACATAATTTTTTTTATACTTACAATCAAATCTCTAATGCATCCAATAAAGGGTTTGCTTTCAGAATCCTTGATGTCTTGTGAATTGCCTAAATACAAGGTGGAGTTGTGGTCCAAGGAAGTGATGTTGGCGACTTGACCTCCACTCATTGCTACTGTGTCGTTTAAACGTAAGGTAGCGTTACAGTGCTGCTCTTGAAGGTATAGATCCAATCTGAAAACAGTTTGAAGGTATAGGTTTTGTTGGTTATTGACTGGACGACTTTTTTATGTGACCGGGTAATGTCATCGTTCAGTAGTGCTGCTTTTAAGCAATGATGGTAACGTCGTGTGGTCACTAGGAAAGCTATTATTAGAGGGATAAAAAATCTTTAAATGAGTAGTCACTTAAGGTAATTTATTGTTAAAGAATGTGTCATTCGCGTTTGCCGACACTGTTGGGTAAAATGGTCAAGAAATTGAAAAGAAAAATGTGCCTGTCTCAAATACTTAGATAGTTACCTCAGAAAACCAAATCATGAATCTTACCTCGTTTCTATTTTCATAGGATAACCTTTATTGACAAAAGTCTTAAGTTCACTTAGCAGCATAGTCTGGTAACCGCAAGAAAACTTGAATTTGAGCAGCCCTGAGTTCATATAAAGTTGCATATAAACTCCTTTCGCTATATCAACATGCATGATTTGTCCATCAGTAATGAGCGTTTTTGCATTAAACTCTATGTCGATAGATGTAGCGTTTTTCAACTTGTGAGCAATAAATGAATTGCCACCAAAGGCTGCTGATGTAACTGATATTTTCTCATCGCAAAATCTACCAGCGTAGTTGAAGTTACAGTGGCACTGGAAAAAAAGGAGCATATTTAGATTTTTTAGCTTATTAAAAATGTAATCTGAAAATGGTGACATTAAAAGTTTTTATTTATTTATCTTATTAAATTGGGTATATAACTTAGTAGTCTATGTATCCCTTGATTCCAAAAAATATTACTTTTTTTTTTAATTTTTTCATGGATATAATACTAAAGTCGTACTGGATCTAGTTATAGGTGATGTATATGATTAGGTGGTCTGTTAAGACGGTGATTCGAACACAAAACAATTTAAAAACATTACATTAGGAAGTGGCCAGGAATTAGCAAATATAAAAATCCTAACTAATTTGAACTAATTTCGACGGTTAAGTAGTTATAGGAATGTCTTACCCGAATCCCATGTGGAGTATTAATACAAGTACCATGGTTATTGCAAATAGAATCAGTACACTCAGATTGCACAGTTGTATAGTGAACTTCATTATCAGTCGCACTAGTCACTTCAATAGCTTCGGTAGTAGAAGACGTTACAGTCATTTCAGTAACAGGGTGTTCAGTAATAGGACGGTCTGTTGGTATATCAGTGAACATTTTATCCGTACTAACATCCATCTTAGGAGTAGTTATTTCTGATATTTCGGTCGCTACAGTAGTAGATGTCGAAGTCATTTGATCAGTTACTTCCGTAGTTACAACTTTAGTACTATCAGTAGGCCCGACTGTCATTTCTTTCTCAGTAGTTTTAGTATCACAAATTCCATGGCATTCGGTAGTGGCTTCGGTCTTAGAACTATCAGATTCTATTGTTGGTCTCGTTTCCTGATGTTCTGTCGGTTCTAGTACTTCAGCTTTCGTCGTACCTTCACTAGTTACTTCGCTAGTTATTGGAGTGACGTCAGTTTCTTTCCAAGTAGTTAGTCCAGTGGTTACAGAAGCTTCTGTGGTACCAGGACCGATTGTACTAGCTGGTGTAGTTTCACCTTCAGTGGTTAAGACTGCTGTTGTATCGTTATACGAAATGTATGTTGAAGATAATTCGGTAAAAGACCTTTGTGTCGTAGTTTCTTCTAATAAAGTGGTCAATACAGATTGTGTAGAGCTTGTTAAAGGCGTGGGACTGACGTATTCGCAGTCGTAGCTTTCGTCGTCTAAGATCAGACATTCGCATAAAGGTCCTGTGAGTCTTGGTGGGCAGGAACACGTGAAATTATCAACACCGTCGATGCAGGTGCCTCCGTTCATACATCTGAAATATTACAGATTTATGTAATGTTCGCGTCGATCTACAATTCGTGAAGTTATGAATTTTTGTGGCTCGTTTAATGTTATTTTGTAGGGTTAACGATTTCTTTATAGGTGCATTCAAGAGTTCAACTATTAAGTTTATGAGTTGACTGTGAATAGAGACTCGATATCACGCGATTTTTCTACGAAATATGGCTGAATAGCATGAGTGAACTCACCTGGGACCAAGCAGGCACTCGTCGTACTGCAGTTCACACCTCTCTCCATGATAGTCGGGCACGCAATAACATACTCTCATGCCTTCTTCGACGACGCACAGAGCGTTGTTGCTGCAAGAGTTCTCGTCGCAAAATTCTATTTGGACTTCACAGCTCTTACCGGTATAGCCTGTAAACGCGAGTAAACTTATGTCATAGGTACTAGCTTCTGCGCATGACTATGTCCGCGTGAAAAATCCCAGGCTAAATTGGCATTTATAATGTCAGTACGAATTACGGTAGCAAGTCAATGTAAGTTGCTTCAATAAAATGTGGTTAGTGAAGGCTTAATCTCATACATTTATCGATGTTTTAGATCTCTAAATCGTTGCTTTACTGATTTAAATTTCTAGTATCTTTCGATAGTCAGAGTTTTATGGTGTACCTAATGTATTTTTTTATATCTTACCAAAGGTGCAAGCACACATGTAGTCAGCATGTACATCGATGCATATTCCTCCGTTCAAGCAAGGGTTCGATTGACATTCATCTATCTGATCTTCGCATTTCGGCCCGGCCCAACCTTTAAAACAAACAAATTAAGGCTCTTTTCCTTCCGACAGTTTAAGACGGAAGTTCACGAGGTTCGAGGTACTTCTGTCGGAAACGCAGAGCCATGGTTTGTAATATAATTTATTGTATAATGCTGTATCATTTTAATCTAATAACTGGTATAACAAGGCTAGTGGTTATGGTTTAATATTAAGCAGTATCCTGTAAACATAGAATAAGTAGTAACTTCCAGTACTACTTACGTCTGCAAGTGCTTGTCATAATAAAATGATTCTTCAATATGTATTATCGTGTGTCTCTAATTCTTACAATTACCTTAATAACTTGATTAACCCGGAAATATGTACATTGTACAGCTATATTGATTTATTGCAGCCATTTACGTAATAACAAAATGTAAATTTAACTGTCTCGTAATATAGATCTATAGTATTAGTCTTTTGAAGTGTTATCTATTTTAAGGTCTTTTCTAAGGCTTGCGTTTTTCAGGGGATAATATTTATTTTTGTGTCAATAGGAGCTTAAGTTCATGTTTGTAGGATCGCCAACCTTGTTCCCCGGCCGTCACCTTTGCAAAAGGGCTATTAATAGACTACGTATAACAACTAGACTCTATTTTAAATTCTTCGAAAAACTTAAATTCTCACTTACCCGGTGTACATTTGCAGTAGAACTTAAAGCCAGGTCCCTCAATACACTGTCCTCCATTGTAACAGCGGACTTCTTCCGTGGAGTTGCAGACAGCCACGTCTACCTCACAGTGCTGGCCGGAGTAGCCCGGCACGCAAGAGCACAGGTACCCGTTGTTCATGTCTATGCAAGTGCCATTGTTCATGCAAGGGTTCGACTCGCATTCGTTGTAGTTCGTCTCGCAGTTGTCGCCTGGAAATGTTTTTCAGATTATGCTAAAATAGCTTGGAAAAATCGGTTCACTGGCCTTTTTGTTGAAGTGGTAAAAAAATCATTAAGAACAAATGAATATCTAAGCTAGTGATTAGTATTTTATTATGATCAATATCGGCGTCGATGGGTATCTCTTAACCTCAAAATTCCTAGAAAAGTCATAACTTGATACAAAATTTTATATGCAATTTTCCAACTGAAAGGAGCAGTGATAGCCGAGTGGGGAGCAGTGATAGCCGAGTGGCATAAATTGGCACCTCCCACGCAAGTGGTCGCAGGTTCGAACCCGAGGCAACACACCAATGACTTTTCGAAGTTATGTGTGTATTAGAAATAATTATCACATGCTCCAACGGTGAAGGAAAACATCGTGAGGAAACCTTGCATGCCTAAAATTTGTTTAATACATTTATTGAGGGCATGCAAAGTCCCCAACCCGCACTTGGCCAGCGTGGTGGACTCAAGGCCTAATCCCTCCCTCATTACGGGAGGAGACCCTTGCCCAGCAGTGGGACATTAATGGGTTAAATTTATTTATTTATTTCCAACTGAAAACTGTTTGCAGCTACTAAAGTATAGTCTTGTCAGGGGGTGTCCATATTCTACCTATACATTAAGATAGAGCTGTACGTATCCTTAACTTTCACAGATCAACTTCCAATATTTTAACCCATACCTCGTCCTGCATATTTCGATTGATCGAATCGATCGAAAAGTTCGACAATCTAATACTATATTAGTTTGTCGAACTTTTAAGCTGATTGTAACACGATCAATACTTTTTGATGTCAATAACTATTACAGCTAGTAGTTAATCTTGATATTACATTAGTGCCTCTAGCAAGGACGTTCTATGTTTGTAGACATGTTAAACTAACTACGTATATATCATGGCCTTATTCCGTCAATCAAGTAAATTGTTATTGCTATAGTACAGTATTTACTATATAACATGTTTGCTTAAGTGGTTTTACTAGGTACCGACCTATTCAACTACATGACCTAGCACAGTCATCAATGACTATTAAATGAAACGAATTATTGGAAAGAACAAAGAGCAAAGCACTTTTTTTAGTCTAAGTTCCGGTTTCTCTGCTTCTAAATAAGAATCTATTAACTTAACGGCAGGAATTTAGTCAATTGTTTTTTTTACATTTTTATCACTCATCTACGAATCGGTTATTAGACTTGTCCATGAACCGTAAAACAGGCCCTTATTGTACAAAATGAAACATGTCTAATCAAACGGCTTTGTTTTCGTGAGGGACCTTTTTTGATGGGGTGATTGCTTGAAACTTTACTAATAAGTACAAAAGTGTATTAAAATAATAAGGCAGGTGAAAAGATAAGGTTTGTTTCCCGTCGTTCGTGGCACGCACAATAGAAATAGGCACGACATCTCGAACCCCTTGTCGATCGCTAGGAAGGCGCCGTAACCTCACGTCTCCCACCCCGTAGTTAATAAATTTCATTGGTAGGTTATTTACCTCCATAGTATATGTAGGTATTATTTCTAAATATTTAACATAGGTAACTATCTACAGCTCTTAAAATATTCTGATCTCGTTTTCGTTAGTAAAATAGAATTTTCGTTAGTTAAGTCTTTTCATTTATTTTTCGGGTAGGTACCTAATTAGGTATTAATCAAGTAATTAATAGGTAAATGAATTTTCTAAGATCTTTCTTTAGCTAAGGAGCTATGTTGAGAAATCAATGACCTATATTTAACATAGGCTTTATAATTAGGCCTAACCGCTCTTACCAATAAATCCATCAGGACAAGAACAGTTATAAGAAGCGATGCCATCGATGCAGGTGCCGCCGTTCTGGCAAGGGCTTGACCAGCATTCATCCCAGTTCGTCTGACACTGGACTCCAGTATACCCGTCCACGCAGTAACAAGAATAAGTGCTGAAAAGACCACAAAAATTGCAACAAAGGAATATTATTTTCTGCCAAAATCTGGAAGTCAATTTAAGGGCAATCATTCGTGTATTTTTGGTAATTAACTTTAACCTGGCCCTTCCTCATGAATCACTCTGTCCTCTGTCCATAACTATTAGAAAGCGTATAAATATCTCTTACATAGGTTCTTTTGGGAGCGACAATGTTTTATGTTATAGCTAGACAAATTTAATCCACTAAGTATAGTGATTACTAACGTATTTCAAACGTAAATAATGTCACTATTCGGTTGCATGTTTGCGTGATCGTTGCACTTGACATGGGAATTAGCGAAAGTATAACTCTGTAATAAATAATAAACAAAACGCCGTGGTCATGGTTTCTTTTCAGGCGCAACCATTTTCTTATTTTACTAGCTGTGCCTGCATTTTTGTTCTCAATTACGGTTATTACTAGGTACCACTCTAGTATTAATTACTCTTTTGGATAACTCTGATTTTAGGAATCTAGGTGCCATATAAAACTCATTGTATCTTCTAGAGAAAATCCCATAAAAATGGGTTAATTCCTTTTAAAGATGATAGGCGTTAGGTATGAGGGCAGCACCGATAGCCAACATTTAAAAACGGCACTGGAGTTAATGCGTTATAATAAGGAATCCGTTAGGAATCTAAGATTATACTAGCAAGCTATAAAAGGGAAGAGCAAAAGTCAAATTACGAAGAATTTTATAATTCGGGTTCAATCAAAGTTAACTAATATTTCTTTAAAATTCAGAATCAATTTTGTGCTGGAGGAAGTGAAATGGTTATTAGCTTCTAATTGAACCATCTTATTAGTTTTTTTCTCTAATTGTATTACTGAAGTGGTATATTGGAGTTTCTTCACAGACTAGCAACTAACAATGTGTACTGCCGGCTAATGGAGTCTTTATATTAATTAGGTAACCACCTAATTAATATAAAGACTCCATTAGTCAACGTCAGAAGACTTTTGAGGCCTATTTCGATTAATGGATTGTCCGGACTTTCGTTTTTTATGTTCATTATTGCATCATAACCCTAGCGTATCCAGTAAATGAGATGCTAATTAGAAGTCTATCTAGGGCAGAGTCACGAACTAATAAACAATTAAGTAGGTAAGCTATTAATACGATACAAAGCAGCGACGGCATGGAAAGTTAGCTTCAAAGTTTCAATCTTATTTGCAATATTAATGAACTTCCTGCAAGGAACTAACAAGAAACTAAGCAACTATACTTACGTGTTAACATCGTCGATACATATGCCGTGTAAGCAAGGGTTGCTGAGGCAGGACAACCCCGCTGTTACCACCCGGGCTGCTGCTAGCAACCACCAAACTGTTCGCAATATTACTCGACCCCTCTCACCATACATTTTCGAGCAAAAAATAATCTTCCACTTTCATATACGCATTCCTAATCAACTTTACAAAGTAAATAAAAAAAAGTAAAGTTCAATGACACATAAAAATACTATAGCAGTTAGTTAACGCACGATTAAACGTTACAACTAATCGAAAATAAGTGCACTGACTCTCAAACGTACTTTTTAACAAAATGTATTTAACTAAAATAGAACATATTCGGAAGTAGCTCGTAACAAAAGATCACACACTATTCAGCGCACACTGTCACCAAAACTGGGTCTCATGGGCAAGGTGTGGTTTACCGCCACCGCTCGTTGCTATGGCAACGGATAAACACACAATGCAATGGGTCCATGACATACGATTATTGACAAAATTTCAACACCATCGTTCAAACACCCCATGAATTATGTAGAACAGAGATGATATCGTATAATCAGAACGTGACGTATCTAAAAAGCAAAGTTTTTCGATTAACAATGATAATTGTTATCCAAAAATCTAAACAGACCAGTTTTTAAGGTTCTGGCATATTTTTTACCCAAGTGTAACATTGCGGATATATAAAAATTTTCTTGAAGTAACTTGGGTGCATTGAAATTATGTATTTTACATAAAGCTTCATGGTTCGATTATAAAGCTTTATGTGTAAATTTACTAGGTATCATAATTTATAAGGAAATATTTTCCAATAGGTGTTGAAATTTAGATGGAAAGGTTTTTTCTAAAAACCATACAGATTTTCTGCTTTATTTATTTTCAATACTTTGTACCTACCTACTCACTTATAGTTTTAATAACTTGAATTTAAAATATTTAAACTCTTCGTCATTTTGTCAATAATTTAAACGAGCCGCAATTGTTTATTAAACTAATATTCATGTAAATTTTACAGGATTTTTCAATCGGCAAGATTAAACTTTTGAATTTACCGCCTCTTACGCTTCATACATTCACCAATCATGTGAGTTGGATACCTTAACGAGTTCCAATAAAAACGCAAGGTTTAATCATCTGTTCACAGCTGTTATTCTACCCAATCACAGTGACTGTCAGAAAGTTGCGTTCAAAGCATCTGACAATGCAAAAAATTCGTCAAGTAACATTTAATTTAACAAAATATACGGTTGATGTCTGAATAACTTTGTTGAGTTTTATGAAGTAATATTTATATTTTTATACAAATGATAAAACTAACATTTAATTCTGGATTTACGGCTTTTTAGCATATAACAATATAGATATTGTTGAAGTATAGTTCTCTTTGAAGTGGTTTGGAACGTCATTTGCTTTGTGAAAAGGTTTCAAGCGAAAATCGAGATGTGAAAGGTGGACAATGGTATAGTTCTTATGAGATTCGCACTGGGCTTTTGCTTGGTCAATAAGTTATTCTGCTAGTTAACGCGGTTTTATTTTGCTCAAAGCTTCTAGAAAAGTCAATGATTGTGTTAATGTTATAAAAAGCAGAGGTTTCATTGAACATTAAGTTGTATTTTTTGTGTAAAAATGGATCCGGGTATTCTTTGTTTCCACCATTGCGATCACAAAGTGTTTTGCACTATAATACCCGAAAAATGCCCGGTTTGTCAACAAACGTTGGATAGATATGACTATAACCTTCTACCGTTCAGGTGAGATTACTTGTGTGTAACGGATTTTCAATTATAACGTCTAATGAAGGTTGTTGCTAAGTGCCCTATTTTTTTCTTCAGGGTTCCTTACCCCTTCGTTAAAGCATCTCAACATCCTCGAGCGATCGTCATGAAGCCTACTCATGGCGATTTTCTAAAGTAAGTTTGCATTTTATTTATCATGTCGTGCTACAGTGCTATACAGGATCTTGCCCAACGTTTAGAAATAACTGCAATAAAAATGATTCATAGATTTTATCAAATCGTTTATATGTGGAAATTTGTGCGTTACAGCGACTATTACAATTCCAAAGACTTACACATAGGTGTAACTAACTCCCAGGGATGTGTTGTGGAGTTCAGTGAAGAGGGGATCCGTGGTGTGGATCTGATGACCAAGAAGTGGACTAACTGTGATTCCAGTTCTGAGTGGGATCAATGTTTGCTCTTAGAGCAGTTTGATGAACTGTGGAATGAGATATGGGACAGTGTTCTGCTTAAAGTGAGTAATTTGTTTCTTGGAATTAAGATGAATGCAGTCATATCTGATAAGTTTTAAATATGTTCTGTTTTTTCTAGGTGAGTTCGAGCCCCTTGTGGGAAGCAGACAGGTACAATGAAGAGAGGCACAACTGCTTCACATTTGTGCTTGCATTTCTGCGAGCACTTGACTGTGGGGAGCTCTCTGAGAAAGCTAGGGACCCTAAACTTTTCTGCAAACAGTATGTTGTCCCGAGAACATCTGCAGCAGGGAAGTACATCTCTCTATACAGACAGCTCAAAAGGCAAAGCTATTTCATACAGAACCAATGATAGCCTACCTAAATGAACTATTTATTTCTATGTATTTATTTACTACTTATTCAGTATTAACTGTGATGTTTTATATTTAGGTGTAAGACTCTTAAATTGAAGTGCATTTAATTTAGACCAAATGACAATTTAGTTTCTGATTACACTTTAAAATTGTTATCTATGAGGTAGGTGTATTTATTTTTTAAGTATTTATTCTTTTCAAGATGTCATGAGGTGGTAATTTTCTATAATTTTACTATGCATCTGTACAAATACATGGCTGTCAAAAAAGAAAACAATAAAATAGCACAGGAAACTGTTCTGATAGTGAGGTGATGATGACTGGTAATGTTTACATGTCGACAGGAAAGTAGATGCAGTCATAGATTGTTGTGTGTGTCAACAATCAACATGTCAGCACAAGTGTAAATATCATGTAACAACATAATGTTAATCACCAAAATTGCCTTTTATAAATAACATAACACACATACTTACACACACAAATACTTAGAATTTTATATGACCTTGTCTTGCCAATTTATAGTAATGTATTAAATGTTTGTATCACGACAGGATATTATACACTAGATGTTAGTATAATGACCAGTGGCATTGCCTATCTCTGTAGAGTAATGAGATGTCACATATCCATTTTATATATGATTTATCTGCTATTGAATCTTCCAGTGTATAGTTTACTTAAATACCACGATCTTACAATATAATAACTTAATTTGGTGGCTGTAATAATGGAATTATCTGTATAATGTAGTTGTCAATTACAGTTTTCTATACATTTACATATGCTCATTGCATATTCATAGGTATGCATCAGATATCATCTTCCATAGTCGCTAGAATATGTACCAATGTCGTAGTATTTTTGTGCTTGCAAGTCTCAGTTTCGTACAATTCAATATTTAGCGTCCATCGTTTTTATCTCGAATGTACTTACACACTTTATTTGTGGTTTGATCTCAATACCGAATGCTGCAAATTAAATTGTAATTTAGTAATAAAAATGTCTGGTACAAGTGTCTCGGCGTCTTTATTGTCTGGTAAAAATATGATTCAAGATTACTAAGACAATATCAATTGTATGATACATCAATATATATGTACAAGTAAATCGAATGATCTAGACTTTCTTTGTACTCAGTTTCAAGGAACTGAAAACATTTGCGTAACTGAGACTTGAAGTGTTGTGAGAGTGATTGTAACAATAGATGTTTATCGAAGTGTGTAGCGGTTTATATTGGAATTGCTTCATTGTGAATAGGATACGAGCTTTATTCCTTAAATAAGCTTGCTCAAAGACTTAAAACTGAAGTCCCGAGACGTGGGCGTAATTATTAAATGGGAGTCGAAGGGGAGAATAGTGGTCCTTTATTCTAATTGTGTATTGAGACCTCAGACAATAAGCCCATTATTAATACCGAATCGTGTTCGCTAAATATAACTTCGGAGATTTTACCATACACTAACGAAAGTCTGGAGTTCGTGATTCTATAGTTTTAGTACTAAACAGAACGAAAACACTCAAATGAACTGTGATATTGATATTTCAAAAGATGTCGTGTATAATCCAGCCCCTTCTTCTTACCAACTACGCAAATTCAGACTCGAATATCTATGCATATCTTGAAAGATCACCTCTTCATACAGCAACTTTTCAGTTGAACGGATTGAATTTATAAGTCTTTGAAAGCTTTACGTGTGTATCTACAGTATGAGCAATATTAAATTCGGCCTAAATTTATCTTTTGTTTTTAAGGACATGACGTTTAGCAGATTTTGTGAACAAAAGAACGAAACGGTAAAAAGGAAATGTATTTTTAGCTTCTCGTATGAATTCAAAACGCTAATCGTATGTGAACAAAGAGCTCGTAATCTGACTCATGTTACATGATTCAAGCAACGCTGAAAATTTGATGAGCACTCTACATTTGTAGCAATAAGTAACAGGTGGAATATAAGTACTTATAATATGGTATAATGTAGACAGGTGCCTATTTGAAATGATAAGTTTATTTCATAATTTCGTCAAATAAGAAATGGCAAGATTTTTTTCTTTACTTAAGAATACGGTGTATGATTATAAAATGAAATTAGACCAGTATTTTTTTAACGGGACGCATATAACGGCAGCTAATATTATTATGGTTCGTAAATGGCATGAATTTCTCATTAATGAGCAATATGATCTCTTGTGGACATCGGCCTCGTGTTATTGTTAATCGCTGGATAAGAACATCCGTCCAAATATATTTATACTGCTGTTAGTTAACTATGTAACAAGTAAATAACGTCCCATTTTGTCAGTTATCTCTAAGATTAAGGTTACTGAATATTAACATGCCTATGAGATATATTTCAAAGTATTTATTTATATTGTTTCTCTACTGTAAATACACACCATTAGTTCCTACCTACTCTATCCCTATTTATTGAGACTTGAATTTTGTAAATGGATCTCGAAGACAAAAATTCTAGGTGCTATGTTTAAAATAAAGTATTTGTTAAAATTTATTATTGTTTATTTCCCTACCATTATGTCCCTTTTCATTCTCGTACTAAGCTCCCGGCAACTCTTTTTATTTTGTACTTACAAAATGAAGTAAATAAAAGAAAGCTTTGGTTTAGAAACATTTATTGTATAAAATTACAATTAAAATATAAGAAAGAAAATTATGACAGACATTAAATTAGGAATACTTATGGCTCTTAATTAATTTAGCTTGATACTTTGACGGGAGCGGATTCTACGCCCACCCAGAAGACGGCACCGTTGTACGCGATGGTCGCTCTGAAAACAACAAAAATCAATAAAGCAATTGCTAGGTACTTATGAAAAGAATACTTTTGCCCGTACAACAATTCTACCACTGGACAAAAACATCTACCTTACTTCTAACTCTTGATTGTGCATAGATCATAAAAAGGGAATCGAATCTTCAATACGCGGCACTAACTATTGCATATGTGCATTTACCAGCAACGCGACCCTAGACAAACCACAAAGTAAATAACTACTTATCAAATTGAAATAATAAATTTTATAATAGGTATAAATAGGTAAGCATCAGCAAAATTACAACTAACTAGGTAGGTCCATCTTATCACATCAACAGCAAAGCAAAGACCGAAGCTTAGAATTATCAGGGTTCTCTTCTGCTAGACGATATCGACTAAACGACGCAGCATAATCATTTACCCCAACACGATTCCTACTTAGTATAAAATTGCATCAAATTTCGCCAAAACGGACGAAAAACAGATTCACATGTTTTATTTATTTACACGTACGCACTGATAATGTGTGCAATAAGTTTACAAATTAAATCGAACGCTTGTAGGTGAATCAGACGTTCCTATGACATTGACGGGTTATGAACTTGTAACCTTTGTGCCCCTCACGTACTTTTTAGTCCCTACGAGCCCTGCGTCTGAATATCTAGGCAAGTAAATATTACTTAGGCGTATAATACGGTATGCGAAAATGTATGTAGCAAAACAAGTTTTTGGTTAAACAAAGACATGTCTTCATGAAATGATTTTATCTGAAGATATTAATATTTTAAGAAAAATAAGCACATGCTCGATTTTATAACTTATTATGAACAATGGACAAAGCAGGAATTCATTAACATTAACGAGATTTTATTTTGTACTCTTTCATTTAGATAGGTACGCAAAGCGGGAAAAAAGCTATATTATACCTACCTATCTTTACGGGGCAGTACCTAAATAAGTACCTATTAGTAACTAGGTATACATAACAGAAATCAATAGTTCTTGTCATCTTTATTAGTCATTAAATTACCTGAATTTAATTTCCTCGTTGAAGCCGGCAGGGGGCGTCCATGTGAAGGCGACAGACTGCTTGTCGTATTTCTCATCGTGCTTCTTGTGGGTGATAGCGTTCTGAAATGTACAAAAAGAAAATTTTAATATTTTTGACATAAATAGGGGTAGGTAAACAAAAACCAGAGAACGCCAAATTATCTAAATATAAGTAGAATCCTATACGATTATTTAATCATGGAGATTCATATTTATTTTAGTACATGTGCGAGAACATGTATTTTAAAAAAACCTTACATGAATAATTACTGACAATATGCATAACCATGTTTTTCTATTCATTTATTTAACTCCTAACAAGATGTTAACTACGCTCACCGATTGTTAGATAGACGCATAATTTGACTTCATAATTACAGGCTCGTTATCTCTCACATAGCCTTATACGCATAATTAAATATAATCTGGGACGAAATCACCAAGCTCGCTGTATTATAAGTCCTAATACATATAATAAATTCATGGAAATATTCGCGACTTGACCCGCCCAAGTATACTGCAAGTTTACCTTCGCCCGTTCATTTCCTGACTTTCATTCAATAGAAATTCGTATGATCAATGTCGGATATGATACGGAACGATAAAATATAAATACTGCAAATAAAGTATGTTGAATCAATCAATCAACCTTATCTATCGATTTGCAAAATATTATCACAGATTGTTTCTGCCGGCCGTACTTAAACAGTTGAATTATTTCTCTCTGTGAGCGGTATAAATATGTAGAGACTAAACACCCTAGCCGGTCAAGGCTTAATTCGAATTACGGGGCCTATTCACCACGTATTAAGGTTTGATTATAGCTCGGGTCCTGCTATCTTACAATTACTTTACGGCCACCATCTAGCCATTGATTGTAACGCATGCCATGTCTCATTCACGTATCTCATTGACACAGGCCTTTAAAATATGTTTTCATCATCGGTTGGACAAAGAACAGGCAACTGGCCGCGGTAACTGTTTGGCAATCACGTTAATTGTATTTATAGTCGAGTGAAGGGTTCTATGTCCTCGGATGTGAACAATTTGTTAGATTTGACAATTTTTTGTTGCCAAAACAGCAGTTAATCATCAAAACAGTAATTTGTGTTTGCAAAACTAGGTACTTATTTCGGATAGAGATTAATCCTAAAAAATAAATACTTAGTGGAAGATTATTCCTTTGGGTCACAGGACAACAGTCACTTGTTAAAATATGAATTGTTTTAAATACGTTGAGGTACATTTGAGGAAAACGTTGGTAAATTCTTTAAATTTTAAAAAAGAATAATATTATCGAAACCTACCAAATCTATGCGACCTCTTCACAGAGTAGCCTTGAATGATGCAACTTTGATTATAAAAATATCTACATAATACCATGTAACTATTTGTGTTTTGTACTTAGAATATCCAGCACACATTCAACCTCAAACATTTTAGTGAACAGTCTATGGAATTAGAGGTTTAGGAGAAAATAACTACCAAAATGTTCTGTTACTTTTGTGTAGGTAAATAGAGTTGTCAATATAGGAAATGAATTAACTACGTACTAACCATGAACTATTTACATTATGTTCAGTAAATGACAAAAAATGTGAACCTAAAATGTAAGTACAATCGGTGAAGTGATTACTTTAGAGGTCGCGTTGTCAAAAAAAGGTCTTCCTCAATTAACGAACCGAAACGAAATTATAAAAAGGGACCATTATGAAATATTTCATGTCAAGCGAAGAGACGAATTTCCTGTAACCTAATCTTTAAAACTAACCCAAAATATTTACTTAAATTAATTAAAACTTTATGAAGAGCGATTACTTACCTACGCGTCGTTTTAAATAACGATGCGACACTAATTGAACGAATATAAGTCGAGAAAGATAATATGTTATAATATATTATGTATTGATAGATACCAACTCATTGAAACCTTCAGCATTTTTTTAATTTAGTCTTGTGATTGTAATTACCTAATGGGTTTATGACGCTACTGTACATGACTTTAATAAAATTATTCTACTAGACTGGAAGCCAAACAAATGATTTTTCATGAAGAATCCATTATTATAATGAGTGCTTTTTTCTCCTGCAACAATAGCTGAACACAACGTATCTAATTGCAGCAAACGTGAAGGTCTACTTGACAATGGGTATAGGAAAATGTTTTTTTTTTAAGTTTAATGCATACAATAACTTTTTAAGGAAGTCATTTGTTTCTTGACTGATGCGTCACCCGTACGTGACGAGTGTAATAAACGCTATTAATTACGAAGGTACTTAATTATGAGCATGATCCATTTGTCTTGTACAATGTCATTCATAAATCACAGTGTCAAAATAAATAATCATTTCATACGTCACCGAAACCGAGTTTGTTTATAGGCCGTTCAGTGACCGCTTGACATTTTAGTTCTTGCAGCTGCAGAAATGGGCAATTTACCCAATACGTAATACCGCGTAATAAAAGATTTCTTTTCCTGCTTCTTGTCTCAAATATCTGGAACTTATTGTATGTTATTAAACCAGACCAATCGTTACGAGATCATTGATAATTTGCCATGCATTATTATGTCATGAAAGTCTCCAAAATTAGCGCTTTACACAAAGCAAGTCGGTAAGAAATTGATATTCTAAGACTGTTATCAACCATGAAATTATATCATACGGCTATAAAGTCTCGATGTTATTCATACTAACTATATAATTCTACTTGTCATGCTTCATAGTAATACTTATCGTAAATAGAAATGTTCTTTTTTGTTTGCAGTTACTTGCGGCAAAAAAGTTACAAAACAATATTTGCACGGATGTAATAAAGCGGTCACTTGAAAAAACGAATTGGATACATACATTAAGTATTACTTAAGGACACACTACCTCCTATCCGCGACTTCGCTCGCGTGAATAAAATTCCCGGTTAAAAAGTCCAATGCGTTCATTCAGATTGTAAATACCTAGTCGGTGAACGAAATCTCATCAAAATGCGTTTAGTAGTAGTATTGGCATAAGAGAGAAACGAACTTAGATCTATTCTCACAAACTCTCGCATTAGTAAAATTATAATATGTGTACATTGTTACTGTACACCAAATGTTCGCCAAAATACGTTTAGCAGTTTTTGCGTGAAACAAAAACATATATGCACGCGTCCACCCGCACAGACTTTCGCATGTATGTAATATACATGCAAAAGTTTAAGGAGAATAGTAAAGATCGATATAAATTTTAAAAGGTTTAATAACTTACACCAGGCTCGCCGCAGTTGAGGAGCTTCGCGAAGGGGTCGTTGGGCGCGAGGGTGAACTTGCCAACGATCTTGTCACCAGCACGCGCCTGCAGCAGGAGACCACGGATGGTGTTCTCGGGAGCCTTGCCGCTGACCACCACTTCCATGGGAGTACCGGCTTTCACCACCTGTTTTAAGAAAAGTACGATACATGTGACTTGGAACGTTGACAGATTTTTCAAGCAGCCTGCTCTTCACCAGAGAATGGGGACCTATGACTTAGTTTAATCGCAGTTTTCAGTAGCCGGCATTTTCTAACGTATTAAATGAATGAAGTGGCTTATGAATAAACTATCCAATAATGAAGTCAGTTCTACAGCTATGAGTTCACATACATTTAACAAAATATATTACAAGTTAGCAAAGAACGTGAAATAAGTTTATGCAAAGTTAATCCAAAGTTAAAAGAACCATAAATTAAACGCCAACTTGATCCCTTTTAGCCAGAAATTCAACGCCTAAACTTTGGAACGATCTATTTCGGGATAAAATGGCGCATAGATGCGAACTGGAGGCTCAGCTGTTACGTTTCGCGAGCTAAAATCGATATAGGCGCTCGCTGTAAGGTCATCAGGGACTGAGACGCTTTATGTGGCTTTTCATTTTGCATATTATAAGAGTAATGTAACAAAATAAGTAATAACTATACGTAATAAGAAACTCTTATTTTCCTTGAAAAATATTATTGAAACAATGCTTATTATTGCTTATTAAATAACACTGTTTACAGCCATATAGCATTGTTATATGTGACAGTTGCATAAGGACGACGTAATATAATGTAACAGTGTTCTTACGATTTGAGTAACTTCGCGTTTTACCGCGCTTTTTTATGAAAAATTCGTAGTCTGTTTTACCCCCGGTTTCCGAGGTACATTTAGCTGAATTTGAATATTGAATATTGCTGATATTGAATAGATAAACTACCGCTAAATGTACTCAGAAACCGGGCATTAGTCAAATATTTTTTAGGTTTAAAAAATGTCAGACATACCTTAGTGCTGGTGGTGACGGTGTATGGTGGTGGGGTCTTCTGTGGGGGCACGGGGTGTTTGGGTACCATGTCCTGGCACACGCTCTCCGGAGCTCCTGATGAGTAGGCATTGGCACCGACCAACGCTATCGCGAGTACGACGTATGTGGACCACATCTTGGATTCTAAAATATAACTTCGAATGTCAAGGAATCCTTAAAAAAAAACCTATTTGTACACGTCCAAGAAATGATAGTCAAATAATTTTATGAATATTTAATGAAGGTACTGTCTGCTTTCCTTGAATTGATGTTACAATGATTAATGTTATCAATTTGTAAGGCTGTATAAATCTGAATATCATCCTATACTAAGTCCAAATAAATGCAAAGTAAACGAAAGCGGGTCATGGTCCTTACTGTTCTTCAGATCTCAAGCTCTTGCAAAGCTACAACTCTCGAGGACAGGTTCCCCACATATTATGTGACGTAACTTAGCGATCGACAAACGTTTTCGACGAGCGGTTGCACATATTAAAGTAAAATAAATAATACCGAACCGTAGTTTAATATTAAACCTTTTTTCTAAATGTTGGAATGTTACAACCTTTTTTGATAGACAAGTAAGATCATCCAATTAGTGTTGACCTATAGTGCCATTTAGAATAAGGCCTAGGTTAAACAACGCGGTAAGAAAGGACATCATCGCTCGTTCGCAACTCATGTTGTAATTGCAGTTCACAAGTTAGCAATGTTTCAAACAACTGACACCAAAACATGAACATATATGAACAATAAATGCGTTGGGAAGTATGTGAAAAATATTATTTTGTACTTTTGAAATAAAATGACATAAAAATGTAAATTAGATTCGTGGAAAGTTAGTACCATATTAAATTCAATTAAATGGTTTACTTAATTAACAAGTTTAAGGATAATTAAGAATGGAATCTCGGAATATGTTAAACTTATCTATTATTAAAACTTTAACTTAATAAAATAAGTTTTAAATGTATTAAATACATGACCCAAATTGATACAAGTACTTCAGTTTTACCTCACCAATGATTTTTATGTATGTAGGTGATCGACTTGATTATAATAACGATGATATTCCACTTAAAATTCTGACAGCTAATAAACAAATTTCGAAACAGTATTACAAAACGAACACATAATAATTAACATAACATTCATATAAATATTTATTTGTATTTTATTAGCGCGTAAATGATATTATTTAAGGTTCAAGTTATATTGTATTGTTATAATATTTTGTAATTTATATTAATTACCTTTGATTTAGTGCAAAAGAGCGCTCGTGGTGTGCCTCGGCTTATGTGTGAACGGTTACAAATAGTGAACCCGGCTACTTGCAAGCTATATATCTTGCAGCCGTACTCGACATGGAAGGGCAGAAGGCCATAGATTAAACGCCAGAAGGTACGCAACACTGCCTGCGCGCGAACATGCCTCGCTCACTAACCATAATATAACCTAGACTTGCTCGCTGGACATTCTTCAACACTATTGTTAATTTCTGTCCTTTCGGGGTGGAATTTCCAAAATTCTTCTTTTAGTAGGTACTCCTCTACAATTCCAAAATAATCTTCGTACATAAAGTTCAACTTTCTTTTGGGCTGTGCTTTGACCGTCAGTCGGTCAGTCACTCAGTATCGAAAGAGTTGTTTTATATATTAATTAATACCAATATAAAATTCAATATGATGCTAACTTATTTTTTTTAATTGCCTATAAAATAACACTTTTTGAATAATATAATTTAATTTCTGCAATATGTTATTGCCTGCCAAATATGTAGCAATCGTTGCTTGACTGTTAAGTAATTTTTAATTGAAACGGATTAATAAAAACAATGTCTTTGAAATAATTAATCTATTGTAGCCTTCATACCACATGATTATTCAAAAAAGTTTTTGAAACCTAGAAATAAGGCTGGTTGGTAAAATATATTCCATGGCTGATGTAGTAAAATATTTCTTGAACATGATTCGTGAGATGCACCGTTTTTTTCTTTTAGTCTTTGCTTACATTCAACAAACAGTATGAAGGCAAGCCCTGTGTTAAGGTGTGCCATATTATTATTGTTTAACTTATAAAAAAGTCAAAATAAAGGCTGTTATGGCACCTAGCTTAACTACCGAGATTGTGGGTGTTGGATACATCGCGACACCTCTGCCTAGCCATATTCGGAAATACACGCTTAGTAAACAACATAGTCTAGATTCATTTTCAAATCTAAAAGGGGCATAATTGACTTGTGCATAGTGTACATTGCTGTTGTTTCTTTATTATAACACTTAGGTACGAAATTAGACAGAATACTTAATTTTTTTTGCATAACATATTTTTTACAGCTGTTTCTTGGATGGAGAGTCGCTGTGCTACCTCTAGCTAGGTGATATAAAGGAAAAATCACGAGTCTTTCCTTGATATTTAATATACCTACTTAAAAATAGGGAATCTGTTTTTGCCATTTCATGCTCGATATATTATGATTAATTTAATGTCTTTGATTGCTGTACTGAATTTTTCCTGCCCACCTGATCCTGCACAACAGGGTTGCTTGTTAGACTTAAAAGTTAGAAAGAATAACATAATAAACACGTCACATGACACACATTAACAAAGGCAGGAACAATGGGGTTTATTTGACCAAATGAAAACACGGCGTCTTCCGTTTGGTCTAATTGTCAAAATGTTTATTTTTTAAGTACAACTCTTGTGTTAGAAATTAGGACATATAACAATTATGTTATGATGTGCCAATAAATCTTAAATATATTGTATTTTCTGGGATTTTCCATAATTAGAAATCGTGTCACATGCTTGATAGCGCCATAGCTTAAAAGAATAATGCTTTCGGGACCGATGATTAAAAGTAAGTAACTAATAAGTATCTCAAGTAGTAACTATTATTTACTGTCTTATGGTAGGCTGTTTCAAACAGTAGTTTATAGAACATTAGTCCATTCTGTCAAAAAAAAAGTGGCGAGGTCACTTTTCTTTACTTTAGGTTACACTAAAATAGTCCCTATAGAATGTATCAATATGTAGCCCGTATGTTTTTTAATCCTATTTCGCGTAAAAACATTTAATTACAAAACCAGATTCCATATACACGATTTTTTATTCTTTTCCTCCTTAATTACTTTGCTTTAATGCCTACTCCCACATAAAGCTAGTATTTTTTTATGTTTCCTTCCCATAATATAACTACCTATGCTGTGTCAGACTGAGATCACCATTACCTATCCTAATGTTAAGGTACCTACCTATATTAAAAATGTCGATTAAAAGAATGGGTGGGAGTTTCTTGCCAGGTCTTCTCGTTGGTCCTACCTTCCGAACTGACGGTAAATTCACTCTCTGTATCCTATCATAGTGTCAGGATTGGACCAAAACGAATAAATGATTTGATTTTGTAATGCGAAAATCTAACAGTTTGTCGGTTACGCTGTCACGTCAAAACAGCTGATTCAGTGAAGAATTTGTGACGATACTTACTTTGTCTCTAATTATCCTTCTACACTGCACTTTTACACTTTTACCTTTCTCTATTAATAAAATTATCCTCCCATAAAAACGCTTAGGGATAATAATAAGTTATTTTGTTCACTATTGTTGTTTTTGCTGTGCGGTTTGTTTCGTTTGCATAGAGCTGTAAAGATTATTTTATTGCGCACACACTTCTACGAATATTTACTAATTAAAAATGGAAAATCTTAACACAATTTATTGTTAGTTACATACATTCTGGATTCTAAGTTCAATATTTTGTAATATTTAGCAATAAGATTGAGATTGAGGGTAGATGACAAAAAAATGACGACTCACCACCGCCTTTACCCACTATTACATAGATCTTCGTCAAACTTTTGTTTGAGTAAAGCTATAGATTTTTTAGTTCATGCAAGCATTTAATGCTAGTTAAAATACGACGGCAATACGATTAAGACTTTTATATTAGTGAATCTATCAATGTCAACGTATCTGCGTAAGTTAGCATTTCAGCAAAATCACATCTAATACATAACACAATAACGATAATTAGCTAAACAGAGTCATGTTGCATGAAGATAAGATACATAATAGTTGTGAAATAATGTACGCTAACATATAAATCCTTTACTATACGACATATCGCGGAAGACATCCATTGTTCAACTAGATATACCAAACAGGTGAACAGGTAAATGCTTGAGGAAAATAAAGTTGTATGAATGTTCTTAATAAAATAATTATATCACTTGTTTTTCTTTATTTTATAAAGCCTTTGAGCCTTTGTGTCATTGTTAAGACTGACGCAGAATTTCCCGAAGGACATGAGTAAGAAGTAGGTATTAGGAGTAGGTATGATCAAATTGATTGACGGCATTTCCAAGTTACAGAAAAGGTCCAGGAAAATTGTGCAATAAACAACAAGATGCTATGAGTTAGCACCGGAAAATATACGGGTACGTGTGTGTACTATGTACTAATTCTGTGTCAACTTCGGTGAATACCCTTACTATAGATTTAATCTAGTAGTGGATCTATATCTAAAGTTACCTATGACAACATGACATAAACTACTACAACAGCCACTTGACAACTTAATATTTCGAAACCTCTTTATGCACAAAATTAGGTAGATATAGTTGGGACTGAAAAATTCCTTTTTCGATAGAAATAGGTACTTATATATTATTATTATGTATGTTATGCACGCTTGAAAATACATGATTTCGAAAATCGATACGTTAAGCGACTTTCCGAGCTGCCTGTTAACGTAGAAGAGATATTTTCTTTGTTCTTACATATGATAAATAAGTAAAAAAGGTAAACAGTGCATTGTTCTAATTGGAAGAAAAACAATAACTTATCCGATTAAGTACAAATAAATTATTTTTTCATTTAAAGAGCCTGTTTGTTTCACCACCGAATGTAGTTAATGTTATCTTTCGTTAAAAGTATTGAAGATAGCATAAACAATAAAATTTGGCACACTGGTAGGTAGCTTAAATCTTGGATTAACACATAAGTTACCCAGGTACTTTTTAACCAGGGAAATTATTTTAAACGGAACAAGTCGCGGACAGAAGCTAGTCAATTATAAAGGGCAGTGAGGTAGTGCAATATCAAAATCGGTCCAGCGGGTTGTTTGTGAAACTGTAACGGACAGAAAGACTTTCATTTACACTTACATATGTCGTGAAGTACCCAACGTATGTAAAGTACCTACCTATGTATGTGGAAATAAATGTTGTGGATCAAGTTATGTTATGAATGGAGGCGACCGATAAGAGAACATTTAATTTACCGTGTGCGGCGCTGTGCGCCACCTAGTTGCAAGCCGAGGAAGCATTTTATTTCCATGGAACTGAAAAACGGAGATAACCACAACTTTCAAGGGCACTTGCTTTTTTTTTATTATGTGACACATCGTTTGTATATAAATCAATAAAATATAAGAAACATAATTACATAATAGTATAAAAACCTCTGACAAATCGATGTTTACCTGCTCCACAAGTAAGCTACAATAATTTATTTTGAAGTAGCACGCATATTACTATAATTCTTTTAATTGTTGGATCATCTATACTAAGCCATGGTATTAATTTATATATTTATTGGTATTTTAAAATTATTTAAATGTATTTTATTTACAACTTGTTCCATTAGTGTCATGGTCACGGTCGGATTCGTCGTTAGTTATCTTTTACAATATGTTCTACTGATCGTGCCTTAAAAGGACTGAGTGTATAGTAATATATTTACTATAGGTATACACATAGAATATAGGTAGCTGTACATAATAGTAAGCAGCAACTGGCCATTTATTCTGCTACATATTTCCATTTCGAAAATGAGTCTGTCTATTAGAAACTAGGTATTTCAGATATTTTTCAAACAATCCCTTTTTTCTTGATTTCACAAATTACCTATTCGTGAGTTACCACGAAGTCTATCAGCTACTTCAGCTAGCAGTATTACGCCTAGCGGTTGACATACTCATCAGTTATAGATGCGTATCAAAAACAAGATTATAAGATATACATATAAAATTATATAATTAGCTAGGTTTAGAATAGTACAGCTAGGCAGCTTGCTTGAAAAAAATTACACGCTTACGTAGACTCAGTTACTCAGTTGAAACCCAGGGCGGTCTGCCCCAAGCCTCTGATTCGGGGGCCTAAAAACGTCTAAAGTAAAAAAGCAACTAACTAAGAGTTCAGTCGCAATGTACCTACTTATTAAACTGTTACCGGTCTATTATTTTTTACTCTAGACATAAGATCTTGTGGTTTTGGAGTACAAGAATCGTAGGCCAAAACTATGATGTGCTACTTCGTACTGAGCTTTATAATATATTGTTAGAACTCATTAGGATTTTCAGCCTCGGGCGTCGGATAATTTAAGCTCGCCACTACGTGTACTAGTTTAGCAAATTTGATGTAACAAACAAAAATGAGAGAATTAACTATTAGGGGAAGTTCAAGCAGGTGCTTGATTTGAAATTCCCGCTAAAATTTGATGTCGCTGAGCGTCTCGCATCTGCCGCCTGCGGGGTGGACGACCGGCAGGCGACAGATAACCTATAGTTTGTCTGTGGTATAGAAATCTTAAACCCGCCTTTTATTATTTAATAACTATTATTTTCCTATTCCTTGATCCATGTAGTCAACAATGATGAAATTTAAGAATTACTTTTGAGACTCGCAGGAATGACCGAATACAATTTTATTAAAAGTCTATGTTAAATAATTAGGTAAAATGGGAGATCGGTCGTTCTATCACAAATGTTTTGGAAATCAATACCATGTGATGACCATTTATTCCGTGCAGTTTAAAGGTTATATAATAATATGTATTGTTTGGCGGGTTAAATCCCGAGAACACCGAGACAAGAACTAAATAAAAATAGACACTGACCTAAATAAAACAAACATTATTGGATGGACTTACTTTTTCTAATAATCATAAACTAGGTCAATCCAAAGTCTAATAAGGTTGACTTGGAAGTTGGGGAACCGGCCTAGGCTGCTTGCCCTAATAGAAAATAGTAGAATAAAATTTAAAAAACCACCGAAGAAATGTTCCAGTACAAGTACGACAGAGACTCATTATTTTTAGCTTTACATTTTTGTATAAAACATGTACATTGTAAATATTTTATTAAAATAATTTCTATAAAAGTATACGACACTGGTTTCTTTTTGTGAGGAAATTCATTAAAAAATGTTTAGTTTCTTAGAACTTTCTTTTCTTTAAATTGATAGAAATCAATTTTAAAATTAAGAATATTTTTAATGCTTTAAGTTGGACTTCCGCGTTACTGGAATGCTTAGTGTTTTTATTTTCTCTCCTACCATAATACCGCGATTTACTTCACATTGTCTATGCTTTAGTTATATTGTCGGTGTGGTGGCCGATTTATCAATATTTTTTCTAATTTGTTTTCGGAATATACGCGGGAAGCTGTTGTCTTCAATAAAACACGTCAACAATGAGTGTGGAAGAGGATGTAATGAAAATACAAAAGAAACTGACTAAGATGACTTCTGACGATGGCACGGTAGGTCTATTAATGTATGAAATAAACTATGGGGCTTGAGACATTTTCGCCCAGAAATACCAGTGTACTATTGTGTCGTTCACTTAAACCTTACTATTACATTTATCCTATTAGCATTGTTTGAAACAGCTAGCATTCTATTTCTATTTACTAATTATTACTGTACATTGGCATTGACTTACCTTATATTTTGTTGTGCCGCGCCGCGCGATGGTGTTAGCGGTTCCGACTAGAAATAATTGAACATTTTGATTATTCGTTTTAGGGTCAAGAGGAAGCCTTAGAGCTGCTAAAGGCGCTTCAAACAATGGCAATCAACTTGGATGTTTTGATGAAAACCAGAATAGGCATGACAGTGAACGCTCTTCGCAAATCCAGCAAGGACGAAGAGGTAATATCATTGTGCAAAACTTTGATTAAAAATTGGAAAAAATATCTCTCAACACCAGGCGCAGCAGGCAAAGATAATGGCAGCTCATCAAAATCTAAAAAGGAGAGCAAAGATAAGGACAAGAAGGATGAAAAAGAAAAAGATAAGAAACTCCCCGCCTCATTCCCACCACAGTCTAACACTACTGATGCCGTGCGGCTCAAGTGCAGGGAGCTCCTGTTACAAGCACTGAAGGTGGATGGTGAGAACCCGAATGCCTGTGCTAGCTCTGAGGAGCTTGCTGAAGAGTTGGAAGAATGTATCTTCGCTGAGTTCAAGAACACTGACATGAGGTACAAGAACAGAGTTCGATCAAGAGTGGCCAACCTTAAAGATCCTAAAAACCCAACACTGCGCACAAACTATCTTAATGGGGTATTGGCTGCATCACGTCTTGCTAAAATGACTCCTGAAGAGATGGCCAGTAATGAAATGAAAACACTCCGAGAGAAGTTTATCAAAGAGGCTATTAATGATGCTCAACTGGCCACAGTACAAGGAACCAAAACTGATATGCTTAAGTGTGGCAAGTGCAAAAAGAAGAACTGCACTTACAACCAACTTCAGACCAGAAGCTCTGATGAACCTATGACCACATTTGTGCTCTGTAATGAATGCGGAAACCGCTGGAAATTCTGTTAAGACTGCTTTTATCTATCCCAAGGTGACTAGTGTACCCCATACTGTATGATACTGTATTGTATCACTTATATTACATTTTATTATGAATTATGGTTTCTGTTTTCGCTATTTTAATTGCACCTTACTACTGTCATTGACTATGAAATCATGTTTAGTAGATAAGGTGAACTTAGTTTAAAACATTAATAAATGAATCTGCTTTAAGTGAATATCCTCTTTCATTTTCAGATCCAATAGAAAGTAAAACTTCAGTTTTCATTACATAATCATATATTTATAAAACATTTTGCACAACAGGAATGTGTCCTTTAGGACTACCCTAAAGTTTATAAAACTGGCACTATACAAACCATGATTACAATAAGGTATAAATTACTTATTCAGTAATTTTTTCATAAAAATATGTTTAACTTTTCACATAATATGTTTATCACTACTGTTTAATTGTATTGTCTGTTATTAGTACAGAGGTTCATTATTACTTCAAAGAAAAAGTACTTACTAATTTCAGATCATATTCAAATTTGAGAGTTAAATTGAAGGTTAGTAAGATTGAAGCTTGTATAAAAGTGGAATATTGTAATAATACATCATTATCATAAAATAGGAGCACTAGCAAAACTGGAAATTACTTTTCTATCTGACCTGACTTATTGATTTTTGCTGGTAACATTACTATATAGGTACTTCAACAATTTATAAATTAAGAGACCAATTGCAACACATTATTTTTAAAATTTTGCCTTTTTGTTATTTCAATAATAAAATCCAAAATGGCCAGATTTGCTATAATCTAATATGGCAAGCTATGCTTTGGTGAACATCAACATTTTTCATTTGGCTTAGACTAAAACTATTCTCATAAACATTTAGCTGTAAATAATAACTAGCCTACATTTATTTTCTACAACTTAATTTTACATACTACTAGTATAATTATTTATTCTACCAGCAGTTCCCCTGTCTTAATTTTAACAAATATTTTGTTATCGTTACACGCGAAACTTTTGTTTTGCACGTCTAGTTTGAGATCAACGGACTCGCCACATTCTTCTTCTAATTTAGTTACAGTAAAACTAACATCTTCATTGGCCACGAAACAATCTGGTATAAGAGTCTTGTGGTAATTAAAATGTGTCTTCATGTGTTCTCGTAAGAAATGTGACTGCACCACTACCAGATCGCAATGAGAACACTTATGATTTCCTCCGGATACCACGTCGGTTTCACCATGCCTTCTATAATGATTAGTCAATGAATCTTGTCGTTGATTTGTGTAAGGACATAACAAACACATATGCATTTTCCGTTCTTTAGTCGGCGAAGTTTCAGTAGCACTGACGTCCTTACCACAGTTATTTATTGACCGCCTTCGTTGAAGCAGTCTTAAAGTTTGCTGATCGCTGATTGAAAATTGTTGGAAATCACTTTTCGGAGGTCCTTTTGGCATCGTTTTAATAGCAAGTTTTATGTTATCAGTACTATCGTCATGTTTAACTTCTTCCTGATTTTCAGAAATCATAAAACCATTGCTGCCTTTTTTTCTTTCAGCTTGGGCTTCATCGTTCATTTGATGTTTTCTCATATGCTGGACATAGTTAGCGTAATACTTAACAGAATAATCACATAATTCACATTTATATCTTTGTTTAGAACCATGCAGTGATAAATGGATTTTATATTGCTCGCGTTTTTCAAACGCTGAGGGACATTTGTGGCATTTGTAACGTTTTTCTTTTTGTCGTCCATTTTTCAGATAAGTAGGATAAATAAATTCAGGATTGCCATGCATTAAGTATCCAAATTGCGGATCAGCTTGTAAGACAGGCGGAAAATGATCATTTGGCTTAACTAATTTATCTTTGTCGGTTAACACTCTTTTCTGAGCTTCAGTCTTCCTTTGGAACAAATCGGTGCCCGATAATGGGATGTTTTTATAGTCCATATCTTCACCGGATTCATAATCGCAACTTGTAGGTTTATTTTCACTTTCATGTAATAATTCGTGTTTAGCTAAGTTTCCTATGTTTTTCACGGCATAATTACATTTTTTACACTTGTGGTCGCCTTCACCTCCATGCAACCCCATGTGATAACTGAGAGCTGAACTTTTGAAAAATTTTGCGGGGCACAGTTTACAATAATATTGTTTTGGCACGTATTTTGATTCATTCGATTTCTTCCCAGCAGTAACATTGTCAACCACGTTGGGCGCTCCAATTATCCAACTGATTTCCGAAGTCTCCGGACAATGTTCAAGTTCAAGAGATGGCTCTCCATATGAAGGATGTGCGTTGTGAATAAACTTAAGCATTTTAGTTTTTGTGTGGTATTCGTCGGAGTGAACTGTCATATGAGCCGTTAATTCGCTTTCCTCAGGTACAGAAAACTCACAACTCTTGCATTTGTTCTCGTTAGATAAATCATGGAATTTGTCGTGTTTTTGTAATTCATCCTCTTCAAAATATCTTGCTGGACATTTGTGGCAATAGTGTAAAATTTTAATTTCCCTACTTTCGCTTGCTGCTCCTTCGTCTTTGCCTGCGTTGTCTCCATTACTCAGTTTGTCCATCTCTATAACTTTCCTAAGTTTAGCGATTTGCTCTTCATCTGGAATCTCCTCTTCTACGGGACAGTAAATGCGGCCGTAAATTTCCCCATGAGTTTTAGAATGTTCAGCAAGCCTACCGGCGTTATCACAAGTGAACTTGCATTCCAAGCATTTGTATATAGTTGTGTCATTATTTTCGAAATAAATACAATGAATTTTTTCGTGATTAGGTATCCTACACTTTTGCGAATTGACATATGAACAATATCGACACTTAAACATTTTATGAAACTCATTCTTTGCAGAGACCCAGACGAATGGTATTTCTTCTGAGAAGTTCGTTTGAGAATCAACTTTGCCTTCGCTTTTGTTGAGCGTGGATGTAGACGGATGGTCTGAGATGAAATCTGAGTCGAGTCGTTTAGTGACGATTCCATGAACTCTCAAATGCTGGTGAAGAAGATGTCGCTTAGACACGCTGTAATTGCATTCTGGACACTTGTATGGCGTGTCTGATGGTGTGCGGTGAAACTGTTCGTGGTACATGAACTGAGATTTGCTGTTTGTTTCATACGGACATTCGGTACATTTATGACGCTTGGTTGAACATACTGAGGACATCGTTGGTGGATCTCGAAATGGGGATTTACATCCCATGGCTTTTGCAATATAATCGTCCGGTTCAGTGATGCCGTGTAGCAGGAGATGTTGAGCCAATTCGTGTTCATCTTTTACGAAGTATGGACAAAAGTAGCATTTGAATATCGACTGCGGCGAAGGTTGATGTTGCTGAAGATGTGCAAGAAGCAGTTTCTTGTCACTTGTTCTAAACGGGCATTTGTTGCATGTATCATTGATTTCGTTCAAGTTCATGGCTGAATCAGGTTTTGGTTTGACTGTGGTAATTACTTTTATTACTCCATCGTGCTTCAAGCGGCAGTGTCGCTGAAATGAGAATAAAAATAATCGTCAATAATTTGTATAATTAGGTAAATAAAACTGGTATTATTAGACAGGAAGGCTGTGGCAAGAGACATAGACAACGTAGGTAGGTGACTATGAAATAAGGTAAATATGAAAATATGATTCATAATTATACCTGTATCACATGTTTCCAATTGGATAGTTGATGGCAGTGACCACAACGATACGCCAAGTCCGCTGGGTCGGGAGTATTCTCTGATTTTTTAGTTGCAGCTGGCTTATGCGGCTCTTCTTGGATGCCATCCCTGGAATGTTCACGAACGTGTTCTAGAAGAGCTTCTCTTGATGGGTCTCTGAAAATAAATTAGTTGAATTCATTAATTGCTTTGTCTGAGTGCCTTGTGGGGTTGCGTCTATTGATTTCAAGTTCTAGTCCATAAGGGTTTATTAAATACTGAAAATATAAGTTTTGTATGAAATCTACTTGAAAAGTAGAGTAGAGTTAGATCATGTTTGATACACATCTCGTCTTATCCTATCAAAAAAAGGCCAAAGTTCCAAACAATTAGGAAAAGGTATAAGGTACAATTTTACAAAAAAAAACTGAAACCTTAAAATAAGAAAGTAATAATAAGAAATACACTGAACGTAAACTTACTTATAGTTGCATTTTTTACATTTCCACAATGTTTTCTTAGGTTTCTTTACATCGGGATTTCTGTTATCGAGGAGATCGTACTTGTCTTCACTGTGCTGAGTCTGCAAATTGAGCGGTTGCATTTCATACTGTGTTGTCATAACATCTGACATATCATGGAATGATTCATCAATTTCCATCGATCCATCCACGGATGGGTTAGCAGCATCTAAATAATGGAACTCGTTTTCCCCATACTCGTTCAATACCGGCATGGCCAAAAATTTGTTATATTTACTGTAGTTCCTTCTTCCTGTTTCATCAGTCATAAGAACCTTTGCGTCGTTGTGTTCAGGATCTCTAGCGGATTTCAGTTTAATATGTTTGGTAATATCCCATCTCCAGTTCGACTTGTATTTGCAAAGAGAACACTCAAAAGGCTTCTTATTCAAGTGACCAACAATATGAACATGGAATCTTGAAGCCGTGGTTGAGAAGAATGGGCAATGTGGACATTTAAATACCTTCCTCCCGACCGCTTGACTCGGCGATAAATTCATAGTCTCATTCTCGTCGACGACCTCAACTTCGAAGCTTCTCCTTAATTCCGGGAGTGTAGAGTCGTCGTTTATATTAATGTCTAGAGGTTGATCAAATTTGTTACTTTCTTGATTGATATTGTTCCAAACGAAAACTACATTTTCCATAGGATGTCTCTCGATCTCTTTTTCTTGACTTAGAATAGATGTATCGTTGCTATCGTCATTTCTTGTTTCTGCTATGTTTTCGTCTTTCATCATTTCGCTCTTTCCACAAGTTTTCATGTGAATTAACAAGTCTGCACTTGATTTGCACCGATGCCTGCAATTTTGACATCGTGTTGAACTTAAACTTGAAAGCGACGCATTTGTTGTGATACGGTTCGATTGCGGTGAGCAGTTTTTCTCATGCACCGAGTGTTCTGATAGGCATTTGCTTTCAAATCCGCAATTTTTACATATTAGAGATCCTTCTTCTCCAGTTTCAGTCAACAGTCTTTCCTTTAGTCTGTCGAAAAATGATTCATTTTTCTTACGACCGCCAGTCTCCTTTGATGGATTACTAGCGACAGGAAACAAAGTTACATCACCAGGTAAATTATCTGGTTTGCTTTCTGAATTTGAGTCGGTCAGATCGACAGGGGAGGACTCCTTAAATTTCTTATGTGGCGGTTCACCTGAAGCGGTTTGCTTTTGATTGGGCGTCGACGTGTTCAACGGTATAAGTTGTGGTATTGGCCTCGGGATTTTTCTACTTTGTTTCTGATGTTTAGACTCATCTGAACTGTGGTTGGGGGAACTGTCTTTTTTATTGATGGCCTCAGTTCCTGTGCCATCATTGGAGTCATTTTTACAGCTGACTATTTCTCGTTCCGCGTATTGTAGACCCATGTCCTGGAAAGAGAATTAATACAAATGAGTAAAAAGTTCATTTTAATAAACTACGTATTCCAAGCCTGCACAAAATCCCTATTATGGTACTCATAAAAAAAAAAACAATTGTACTGAGTTGGTGTCTACCGAAAGAAGTGTGTGCAAGTGCTCAACTATGGAAAAAACGGCTTGGTTGTAACTATCACAAAGGCTGTTAAGATGCACCCCTGATTATCTAATGAGGCACCGCGGCCCTATACGACCAACGATCGATAGTAAAGTAATGTAATAAGCAAACTAAAATTTATACAATAATATCCAATCACTTAAATAAATATTATTTCTAGATTAGGATAAAAACACAGTTAAACAATAAGATCGTAAGGGAATTTGTATTTTCTGATTATAAATTAGCCTGCATTTCGACAACTTAGGAATCACTTTTAATAGAAAGATTTGCTTCCTGTTATCAAACTGTTTGAAAGTTAAGCTTCAGCTAGCTTTTGAACGTGAAATAAAGCTTGCAAAAAGTGAGTACGAACACTGACAGATGGCGCTAGAAATTCGCGATACGCCACAAAACCGTAACATAGGCATCGATGGGAATACGTTTCAAGTATCCATAAACAAGCCATTATAGTATCTAAGTCTAAGCAATTAAAGACCCTAATGAGTAAACTGCTCGTAACCGTATACGATCTATATAAAATAAGTTCGAAATAAAACTTCACGCTTTAATTATAACAATTATCTTGAGTTTCAAATTAGACTAATTTGTTTGTCTCTAATAATTTTGTAATTTTTGTTAATAGCCGAGACGTTTGTTTTTATGTTTTGTTTACATTTCTAACACGTGTTTATGTTATGTCAAACCGTATTGATGGAATACTAAGGATTTTTTAAGTTTCTGTCTGAAAGTTACCTAATCGATGTTTTGGTTTACTGTTTATTATGGGATACCTTCATAATGATGATAATATTCGGCAAACATTTATTAACATTATTTTGTAAGGCGTTTCATTTAAAGATTTTATTACTTGCATCCTTTTATGCTGTGATATAAATTATGTATGTCGTGGGTGATTACTACACCAGCATGCGAAGGAAACACATTCAAGCATTGTGAAAGACAGAGATACATGCACTAAAATCGTGTGAAGGTTGGGAGAAGCGATATGATGTTAAGTGCAATCTATGTGGCGTGATAACAGTGACAAGTGAGTGACGTCAGCGGGCACCGGCGGCGGCCGACGGCTGGCGGGCGCGGCCCCTCGCCACGCAACACGTATACATACACAACGGCGACTCACCGAGACCGAGTGTGAGGACCGCGAGTCGCCGCTCCCTTCTTCCTCCTTGGGGAGCGACGCGCTTGCCGCGTCGCTGTCGGCGAGGACCGTGTCGCTGGCGCCCACCCGGTTGCGACGGCGACTCGACAGCGATTGGCCCACTGGCGGTGTGTGATGATTCATTTCGTGCACGGTCAAACTCTGCTTGATGTCCGCAGTGAAGTTGCACATGGAACAATGAAAACTCCCAGTTCCACCATGATTCTTCATGTGACGGTCCAGGTTCCATTTGTACGGTGTGCGGAAATCACACATGGTGCACTTGATCATTGGCATCGAATGGTACTTGACGTGCTTAGTGAATCTGGCTCTAATGTGGGTAACGTAGGTACACTTATCACACGTAAAAAACTTTACGTTGCCCTTTGATTTTGGTAAGTTGGAGGGCGCTGCTTGATCTATATTGGCTTCACCCACAACGTCGATGTCGTCCATATTCTCTGAGACATAGTCGGGACCCTCCTCCACTTCCATCATCATATCTTCACAGTCCTCCACCTCTTCTACGAGATCTTCTATTCGCTCAACTGACTCTTGAGCATCGTGTGCGGAGGCCGCTAACTCTGGTTCTAATTTACCCGACTGCATCGATTTCGAGCTCCTCGTCTGTGATTCTATGTCTTCATGGACCATTTTTATGTGGCGAATAAGTTTTTGATGATGTTTGGACGCGTAAACACAATGTGGGCAATCGAAAATCTTAAGTTTCACAAAGTGAGCGTCACGCGTGTGAACGAGATAAGCGCGCGGGTTCTGCGTATAGAACGTGCACTTGGTGCAGTTATAGTTCCGCTTTATCTTGCACTGTGGTAACTCGAAATCTTCCGCGGCATCCGAGGAGGCCTCGGAGGACACGTCGCCGCAAACGCGGCCTTCAAGGTAGCGCCCGAAGACTGTCGCGACCTCGCCGGCTTGAGCGCTCGGCGGCGAGGACATCTGCTGTAGCATACTCCGCTGCAACAGAACAATGTTCGTTGTCGGTTAAACGTCGGAGGATGGCGCGCGGCGAGTGCGGGGTGCGCGGGGGTGTGCGGGGGGTGCACAGTGTCGCGCGGCGCGGTGCAGCGGACACGTGTGCGGAGCGCGAGAGCGTCGCCGGCTGAATGAGGCGCGAGGCGGCCTCGGCCGGCACTCAGGCAAGCAGCCGACAAGCGGCGGTGTGGCGGCTGGCGGCCGGGCCCGAGGGCGCGTGGGCGCGGGCCGGGCGGCGGAGGCTCCCACCGATGTCATGTTCCTATGTTTTTCATCCTCGTCGACGGTAAGGGGAGCCGGTACGGCGGTCGACCTCCACTCGGCAACGGTCTAATGACACTTTGTACTCTTACATGTTGTCGACAATATTTTTTCACGTAACTTGCGAAGTCCGACATCGTAACTGATACCTACATAGTGAGCATTGAGATGATGAAACAGGGTAAACATGTGTCAACTGTCTATTCTAATGACGGAAAAGATAATATTATTGTGAATAATTTCAGACATCATTACTCAATATACCTACTGCACTGATAAGTGCTAACATTTACTGAAGTAAATGCAACGTTGAGAAGTGAGATGGTTATAAATAACATGATAATCTAAACAACTTAGTAAGTAATTAAAGTTGCTCATAAGTGTACGTTAATTTATAAATACAACGAATTGATTAATAAGTATGTATTATATGAAATAATAAGCGTTGATGTCTTTTCTAAAAGAAATTGTCCTTCTACAAAATGTGTTTATGACAGTTTGGTATAAATAGTCGATTATCATGTTTACTAGAGCTATTGTTAAGCATTCCGCTTTCGTACGAGTTACATATGTACGGATTATTTTCAGTGTTTGTTAAATGCAGAAAGAGACAGATAGAGAAAGACAGATTAATTTGTAATGAAAGTAAATTGTCAGTTGCTGTTTTATATTTAGATGTTTGCGGAAAGAGAGTAAGCGTTAATCATAGTACATAGTAAGTGTGGGCAACGTTTGTTCTATAACTGATTAAAGCCGACGGTAGAAGCAGCTTGAGCAGAGTAGTCAGAGGCAGCTCTACCAGACATTTAAATGACAAACACCTTACAAACAAACCATAACCCTTCCTTTTGACTTACCGTAGTCGGATAAAAACAAGACCAAACACGTGATTCGAGCTAATATCAACTTTATTCACGCGACATAAAGTCAAAAATAGCCTGAATCTGAATTTATAAAACGTGTCTACGAAGCTATACGTACGGCGACATACCAACAGCTGTAGCATTTGGCAGTGAATCTTATGCGATTCTCGCTCTAAAGTTTGAGACATAGAGTTGAGTATCGGATGAAGAGGTTTTGTCAAAATTTATAACAGTCTGTCGTGCCTACAAGTATCAGTTCAATGATGTATTTATAATATAGTATATTTGTATGAGAAATGAGCCATGATCCGAAGTTGATTTATTGTTTGCCTTTGGGATTCGTCCGTGGGCAAAGGTGATACGTTGTTTAGAAATGCATCATATTTAAAACATTGCATATAGAATGCCAATAGTTCACGATAACAGCTGATAAGATCGCGTTGATAAATTCTGCGTTTTTCACAAATAATTCTTTAGTTTATGGACGCTGCGTATCTCCGTAGTAATTTATTAACTTTGGTTTGGTATATCCGTCTGATCCAAATACCATTTATCTCATGGGAATTACAAAATAAAATTATGTAGAGCTGTTTATAAGGTCTGTTTACACTATTACTTTGTGAGAAACAATAAAAATAATCACACAACTCTAAAGAGGTTGAATAAGATGTGATTGCGGATTTTTCAAATGTTTTAGTTGAGTATCTAGGTGCAATTATAATGAGTACGTAATAACGTATTTACAATATTGTAGAGTTTCTTGGTGACCTAGGGTGTGACGCACCGCACCGCATGGTATATCAACGCATATAAGTTTTATACTTAAGATTGAGCACGGAAAATGTTTTCCTTCCGCTGGAATAGAGCTTTGGGATATAACTAATATTAATATTGTATACGCACTTAGTCATGTTTTATGAGATAAGATAGTAATTTTGTGATATAATCACATCTGTTGATGATGCTGACCTAGTGACAATTCGTATCGTACAATCGTGACTTGATCAACATTATCGATAAACCTGCATACATGCATTTACAAAATAAGAACTCTAACTAAATTGACCATGTATGGATATTCTCCCAGTATCCATATTTGTGCGTGCTAAATAAACAATCACGGGTAAACGCGTTAACATTGTATTGTGATCTATTAATAAGTATATACTATGTAGTACAGTATCCTCCTACGTTAAGACATGTATGGCGAAATTGTGGTCGACTACCACGCCGTCGCTCAAAGAATTGACGAGAACGTGCGTGTATGAGAACTTGTTATCCAAAAGTGTTTGGTATTGAAGGGCAGGTGCGGGACGAGTCCTGGAGGACATGGCGGGCGCGGGTCGTCGACGCAGCGAGTCGTCGGGTCGCGGCAGGAAGCGGCCGGAGAAGGCATCCCAGGCCGAGCACAATGGAGGCGGCGGCGCGCCGCAGGGGGAGCCCTCGCAATCGATATGGCGTCGCTAAGGTCCGATGGCCGCTGCGAGCGGTTTGGAGCGCTGCAGAGGCGGATGCCCCTCGCCCCGCGCGGCCCGCGCCCCGCGCGCTCACCACACCTGCTGTGTATTTATAGAGCGGCACAGCCGGCGCAGTCCGGGGATGCAGGGATGTCGACTACCACGGGCGTCGACGTCTACCTACCTATGCGATGTAGGCACGCACGCAATGTTCGCACGCACGCCGCACGCCGCACGCCGCGCGCCCGGGTGACGCCCGACTGTTTATTATTTGTCACAATGAACATAAAAATAGCACCCACTCGTTAAGTAGCATGCTGAATACTGTTTGCAATGTCCCATACGACACGCGGATTAAGAGCGAGTCGCGGCTGTAAAGTGCGGCGCACGTGTAGGTAGCACAACATCACACTAATTACCCTTCTGTACGAATTAGAACCATCCGAAATAGTTATGCTGATAAATATAACGCGTAATGGCTCTGTGAACTCGCTGTTAATTCGCTTAAGTGTGGTCACATTCTTGTTATACACGTATACACATAAAAGTGTTGACGTACCCTTGAACACTTTTATGTATATGTATCCAAATACACATCGCTCTTTGGCTGAGCGATACATTTTAAGTCAGCAGTGTCGTATGCCTGACTCTACATATTATCGAAATGAGGCGTTAACATAATGTTGCAACAGGATCGATATACAGGCTGATTAATATAATTTGGGATTCAATTAAGACTGAATACTAACATACATAACTCATCAACATTTTGCGTATCAATAACGAATATCTCTACAAAAAAAAACGCTAAAGGAAAACATGCACGGTTACTCTATACTTTTATAAGACAAACTGAACTTAAAAACATTAATAAGCGCAACGCAGACATCGACTCATCCCGTATAACAGTCCAATATTTGTGTACAACGAAATGGGTCTCATGAACACATAATATTGTAATCGTTATGTTAATAAACGTCGTTCCTTTCACTCTCGTCTCGTTCGAGTTCGATTCCCGAGACAAGTCATTTGGTGTTATCGAGGACGCTTTTGCTTTCATTCGATGGTCGTGCACCTACCGTATTTTTTCTCATCTAACACCTATTATAAATATTGAGTCATTGATATCGTGAAATTTGTAAGCGAGACTTTTATCGCGTAGTAACTTTTGTGTGAAAATAAACTGGGTTGGTGTTTGTAAACAATTTTTTTGTTGTTTTAATGACTTGACCATACTTTTTGTGTTTAATTGTTATAGAAGTTGAAAACATTTTTGTTTTTAAAGATTTTGCACGTAGGCGTAGACTAACTTTAGATATACTTCGTATAAGTAAATTAGTGATTTGTTTTTTAATCGGTTGAGATATAGAACATTGATGATCAATCAACCTATTGGGTATAAAATGTTTCAAATTAATGGTATCAAAACAAGAAATGAAAAAAGACTGAACAGTTTTCGCTAGACATAGATACAGTTCTCCGTGTGAAAGATTTTTCATACACGTGGACGTTGCTCGCAGAAGGCGGCACAGAGTAAAAATCTATTTATTGTAGAGTCCTTATAAAGAAGGAATATTGCTACTTCGAGACAACTATCGTATTTTAGGCTTTAACCCTATGTATGTAATGTAAGGTAACTTCAAATTAAAAGTTTAGTTAATATCCAAGTATTATAAAGTTCGAGCTAATATCTAATGTAGAGCTACGTAAACGATAATAAGCTACTACTGCTATAAAGATTAAATAATTGTACAGAAAGACCTAATTTAATATTTAATTTTACTACAGTTCGTCAAAGACACAATGCAAGATTAATGTGATGATCATTATGGTTTGAGAATAGAGACCACGATCGATGCAACTTGATGGAAACGTCAAATAAACTAAACGCGCATATTAATAAAATTAATACTCTTGTATCTTATTATAGGTATCTGAATTTCCAAGCTAGTCACCTTTTAGGGAAAAACAATTGGCTCATCGCTTATAGTCATAAAATACTTTTGAAAACGTACCTATATTTGTATTTAAGGTATGGGTAGGTGTCGTAAAGTAAAGCATACTTTTGCCTGTGATTGTCAGTCGTAAGTATCGAAAATGTATGGGGAAAAAATCTCGCTAGGAGGTCTTTTGCCACTTTATCAGCTGTCAGCGTGCTTAGCAAGTGTCAGTACGACAGGACAAAATTACTATACTATTCAGAATTTGACTTCATTCTTCTATACTAACATTTTAAGTGTAAAAGTGTGTCTGTCTATAACGCTATCAGAGCTAAACTATAGAACCATTTTTGATTTAGTTGAAGACTCAAATTTAAACAAAGACTAGTCTTTCTGAAAAAATCTCTACGTCGCTGAAGGGGAGATGTGGTTTTAAACACGAGCAGACCTGCGTTGGTCAGTTAGTCGGATAATTTGATAGTAAAATCGGATCTTGGCAGCTCTGACAGTTACTGCCAACCAACTGTACAATGTAATATTGTCTAACAGTTCCTCCGCAACGTACAATTTACATCGCTTAACACGAATTACAAGTACTGATCGATACCACGGACGTTCCGACGATGTTCATGGAATATGACATATATCCCGATAACGGGGAACTGCTGTGTATGTGCTTTTGGTTTACTACATCTGAAGAGCTTAGGAAAACAATACATGAACTCTAGAACACGATATTTTTGCAATAAATATATTTTTGTTAAAGATGTTGATTCTAAAATGGATAGTGCATAAGTGTTTATGATGGGGGTCATAAGATGGTTTGAAATTGTAATTAGTAGCTGAATTATATATCATACGATTGCAATTATTGATTTACTTTAGTTACAAAAATCAAGCTGTTCCGATCATTGAAGAGCAACTATTTATGAAAAAACTGTCGAGGAATAAATATTATAGGCACCGCGTTACCGCTTGAATAATCTGTCTAGAAACTGCGAGACACTAACGTCATCGTTCCATCGTGTCAGTCCCGAGCACTGAACGTTATTTAAAGTGGAAAAATCCCGTGCATTTAATATCAGCAGTATATCACACGGTTCAAGGGAATACCCACACCACGGAAAAGCGTATTCACCACACACGTAGGATACGTTGTACTGGCATCCTATGCGAGCGAAGCCACTGGCGGAAGCTAGTTATACATATAACGCGTTTGCTTGACGCTTCAGCAATTTTCAACAAATTGAAGAGCACCGCCACTCTGAATCAGTCCGCTTAACCACAAGGATGGTAGGTAGTTAGGTACGTACAGTGAACTACAGTCGCACTGTACTGTATAGTGTATACGCGTGGTGTAGGTATACATGTGTCGGTATCGGCCGGTGTCGTCACTTGTTTGCTACGTTCTTGTAGGAGTTGAAGTGAGCTGAGTCGTTCATTCCAAGCGTGACTAACTACGTCGCAAGTACCTTGGTGCTGTGAACGAAGCGCTCACCTCGGCGTGGCCTCCACTGACCACTTCTTGAATTCAAACCCGTTTTTGTCCTCATGTAACTAGATCGAAAGAATACATTCCCTACCAAAACATGACCCTAATTGTCGAGAACTTGAAAGTGAAGCTATCGAGGGACACGAGGGACACCGCTCTACGTCAAGATAAACAACTTTTTTGACACCGTGCCCCCAACGGTGAGTCGGTGTCGTTAAAGCATTGGAATGTTTCAATAATAACTTGCTCCTATTATGATATTATCATGTTGCATCTGAAAATCTTGTTAACGATGACTAGGTATAAGTAAGTTTATAATCAATTGTCGTTTGTAGAGTGACGCTACGTGCGAGGATATGGCTCTATACATACTTATACCTACACATCACCTATTATGATGTTCGATAAGAATGCGTGCCGCGTTCTTGCCTTAAAGAGTGCGCGATGTTAAATCAGTGATCACTCGACGACCCATAATTATGCAGCGACGTAAGGCCGGCCTCCGTAATACTGCAGGACAGGAGATGGGTTTAAATTATGTTAGTTTATAGCGTCGGGATGGTGCAGCGACGCTGCGGATTTTGCGACGCAAATAATTTGCGCGCCAATTGACCTTTCGTCGGACGACGTCGTCGTCGGAGCAGTGCGGCGGCGGCGGCGGTGGCGGCGGCGGTGGCGGGCGCGGTCGCACCGGCTCCGTTCAACACGTGCTATATATAGCTGCGCGACAACACGCCACGCCGAGCGAACACCCGCCAGGGGCCGGCTACGTAGGCAGTTTTCCTTTATCACCCACCCGACAGCCTCTAGCCTGGATTTTACGGAAGCTTTGCCAGAGCCGTCGCCTCTACAGAGACGTAGGCGACGGGATGTCGACCCACACCACCCTCCCGAGATCAATACAGATGGTCGCCGCAAGAACACCCTAGTGTGGAGATGTATAAACCGTAGACGATCCTAAATAGGGTAAACTTTATAGGGTGCGACATTGTAGGTGTATGTGGAGCGGTCGTTTACAACGTCGCCGCGTGTTAATAAAACACGATGCAACGCAGAGTCATAGGTGTCTTGTAACCGCTGTGGTCAGCTAATGCTTGAGAGGCAACTTTGCACTCATTCGAATGCTGAAAGCGATAAACGACTTGTTTATGCGAAGATAGATATTAATGTGATGAGTGTCGCTAACGAGCATGACTGTCACCGGTCCGACTGGTAATTAACACGACCTTGAAGCAGGCTGCAGACTCGGTGCACGGCGCTCGCGTCGCATATAATGAAAGGATTGGTGCGATCGGTCGTCGACAGCCATCGTAGCAACAGTGTTCTCGAATGGAATTCGTACCGAGTGGCGGGTGGCGTGCACTGTGCTCGTTTAAAGATGGCTGCGATAAGGCGTAGAGTGACGCTCCTCGGGCGCGGGCGTCGTGTGGGCGCTGCGGGTGTGTGCGTGCGGCGTGCCGGTGTGCCGACGCCGTCCCTGGCGGTCCCGCCCCGCGCCCCGCCGCTGCACGTTCCGCAACATGTGCGGCGGCGACTCTGCCCTGCCTGCCTCTGTCCGCCATACGCCACCCAACAGCCGACCGCAGCCGCTCTCATGTCGGTCCTCCCGCGCCGAGGCCCGCTGATAAATGCGCCTTATCTAACCAGCAGATAGCAGAGGTGCTGCTCGCTCGTTTAGGTGTCACGGACGACGCGATCATCGACGTCGGCCGACTCGTGCATGAGCGCAGTCACGCCGACTTGTTTGTGTTACTTAGCGATTTACTCATTATGAGTCAATAGCTACTGTTTCAATAGCAAACAACTGATATAAAAGCATTTTGCACTCTACAACATACCACTTAACAGTACGTAGGTAGGTATGCAGTAGCGAGTCTGTTTGCGTCCACGACTACGAGTCACATTCACACTACACTCGTTTCTTGTATCGAAATGCTGAAGCGAATGTAATGCGCATCTTAGTCAATAAATAGTCAACATTCTAACAGTCCAGACCACATGTTGTGTAAGGAACCTAAATGACGCAAACTATGAGAGTAAAGCACCGTGCCTTTTGTGAGGTTTAGTTCTACGTTTTCTCTGCTTATCCCGAAATCGCTGAAAACGTAATCCATGAAAATTCTTCTGGAAAAAAATATGTATGTTGTGCAAATAGACCTTCAACATCCACACGTGAAAAAAAATGTAGAGACATCCACTACGGGCATTTGATCACTCTTTAAAAGCAAAATTGATTTGAATGTCACGAGTTTATGTTCAATGACAGGGCATCGTTACAGATGTAGTTTCATCGTAAGACAAACACAATGTTACATAATTATAAATCGATAACAAGTAACGAGAACACGTGGTCTGGCTATCTGCACTATTTATGCGACGAGTTACGATTTTTGCAGACGCAGAGATTGTTGTCAAGAGAGAGAGCGTAATACATTTACCACGCTTACCTACACACCGAGTGTATGGTGTAGGGAGTAGAAACGTAGGAAAGCGGTCGCAACGTGTCGCAAGAAGCCGTTGAAGTAACATAAGCGCAGCAAATTATCAGGGTCGTGCGACGACGCCGCCGCCGCGGGCTGCACGACCGTCGCTGCCTACGCGCCAACCTATCTAAATGTCCTACCTTTATACACTTATATACTTGATGCTCGTGTAAACAGCCACGCCGCCGCCGCGCGGTGTCTGCGCACCAACACGCCAGAAAAATACGATCACGGACACGGCAAAAGGACAGCCGCTCGACAATGCGACTCGACAACAAAGCCGTCCAACTCACGCGGATACTTCCCAGAAACACTGCCGCAGAACTGAAGAATATCTTAAACATTGTTTTGAAATCGGCTGCGCGTTGCATTGCACAGTGCTCCATTAAGGAAAACAGCCATAAACAATATAAGTTAGACACATTGAAATCTGTGTTGGTAATCATAATGCGACACAGTGGCCGTCGGTGGTCCGCCATATTGAGGCGTCTGCTTCGAAACGAGTTTCGTTGTGCGCAAGCGCAAGCAGGCAGCCGGGTGCCAGCTGCTCTCGTGTCAGGTGGTGCGTGGCCTCGCGCACTCGACATAAGAACTAGGTACCACCGCCACTTCGTGTTTCAGTTGGTATAACTACTCGCGATCACAGACGAGTACTAATTAAGGTATAGAGCGGAGTCAATTAGGTGACGGCACGATTGTTAACGATGGTGACAACCGCTGCCCACTACACAGTCACGAACGTTCATATCAATTTGCACCATACATTTATTTTAAAAACTGTTCGATCTGATATGGTGCTGAGCGTACGAAAGGTTCCGCTAATATAATAAAGTGATACTTTGCTTGTTTGTATGTTGAAAGAAGTGCACACTAAAACTACGGGACCGATTCCAAGAATCTTGCACTCTCAGAAATCTACTTTATTACTGAACTGAAAGATAAAGGCTGTCCTGTAATTCTTTTTCACGCATCAAGAAGAGAGGTGGCATCCATTATCTACACACTTAATTAATATTATTATAATTATAGAGCATTCTCTATAGGTAATTATAATAATATATAGTACCTAACACTGCATGTATGTCCGTTTGTGACGCTTTCCCGGATTAACAGCTTAAACGATATACCTAAGTTGATGAAATTGGCAAAGTGATAGACCATGGAAAAACATTATTATAATAATGATGTAGTTTTTATTTGGAAAGCCTGGGGAGACGAGTGAGAGCTGGTGCTAAATGTGTTTACTAATTCGTGGCTGTTTTACTAAGTATTAGTAGACATCGAGAGATAGTAACTAATCAATGTAACGTAATAAGTTGAACTTGAAAATTTGAGAAACAAGTAACTTTGCTTACGTGCTTGTTAAATAAAGCTGAAATTCAGCGCAAAACCCAGAAGTGAGTGAATAAATTGGAAACGTTTGATTTACAGTAAACAAAAGAAACAATGTGTCCGCGCTTAGGTCATATTTAGGTGGTGTAGTCGCTTGCGCAGTGAGGTCACTGTGAGGCGAGTGCGTCGGCCGTCCGGCGGCGCGGCGGCGGAGCGGCGGCGGCACCGAGTCGACAACACGACTCGTCGACGATATGGAATGGAGTCAGCCGCAGCGAGCACGCATATACTCCGTGCAATGCGCGATGTGATGCCGCCTACAAGCACCGGCTGCCTATCTGCGATTATTACGTGTGTAGTGTGTTCGATATAGCACTGGCACAGCGCGCCGCGCGTCTTCATTGTTGGCTGGATGCTCGATGGCTGGCGCGAACACGAACGACCTCTTTACGTTTCAGTGACATCGCGGACACGACTCCAGGGGGGTTACGCATTGAAAATGAAAGCATCCTGCTGAGCCATGCTTTACTTTATCTCATAAACTCTATACCTATGCCAACAAAACATTACTTTTTGGGGATGTGAGAGATTTTTACAGAAATTGATTGAAAATACATCATTCGCAATAATCAAACCTCGAACATTTTAAGTTAACGCAGAAATGATGTGACAAGTTGTCATAATCTTAGTGAATAAATACAGTAATTACGCAACTCTACCACTTCGATTTACGAATTCATTGAAAAACAAACGCGTCGTACTTAGAACGCCTACAACAGCCGAGGATTAAGAAGACAGACTCATTTACTAAAACACTACAACGTATCAATTTCAATTTCACGAGGAAAGACATCAATACCTAGTACACACATATACACAAGTTCATGTAAAACTCACAACAATAGGTTATTTTATGAATAGGTATTAAACTAGTGTTCAGTAGTAGGTATTGTTAAGTCCCGTTTGACTGAGCGATAGGTACGTGCATGTACATACATACGTGCATGCACGCTAGTCTTGTAGCTTCACAGAATCCTCGGCAAGGCTATCGCTGATAACGTTATCTCAAAGTGGCGGCGACTGCGGTAGCAAGCAGACCACAATATTGTGTAGGACCACGTATGTGTTCCTAATAGGTTTAATACTAATGAACGACCCCAATACGCTCAAATAAATCGTCAATATAATAAATTGTCTTTTGATCTATTCATAAGTGAACACACGTAAGCGCCTGAGCGATGCGCAAAACCAATGACCCTAACAGACGCACCACAATCGAAGACAAATATCCGATTCTATTATTTGCCGCCGAGCGCCGAGGTGTGACTATTTCCTTAGGGTTCTGTATAAATCACCGACTAAAACCACGTAAACAAAATGACATCTGAAATTCATGACTGTAACGGGTATGCTAAAAGATTGAAGGAAATCAATTTCGATTTAGGTACGCAAATTGAATCCCGTTACCCGAAACCTCTACGTCGCAAGCGTTTTAGGCACCAGCTAAAATTGTGTGCGCTACATCATAGCGGGTTTTAAGGGTTTAGGCGACGTGTCAAGGACGGCAACGATAGCTCTATGATAGGTAGGTACGAATACGAGGAAAATCTGCAAAGCAGCCCCCTGCCGCGCCCCAAGCCTGCGGGGAACAGCGACGGGAGGTCGACCGACCTCTGCTCTTGGCTATCTAAACCTCTATATAGGTAGGGTGTGTTCCCATCCCTAGTCGTGTCTAACATTGCTTTAGAAACCCGTGAATCCGTATAACAAGAACGGTACTCTGAAGTAATGTTTATTTCCTGTAAACCCATTACTTTGCTGTAATGAATATACTTTGGCATCCCATTCGACATTTATACCACGACATTTCAAGCTTGTGGGAGAAGTGCTCAAGTTTATTGCCTATGTTTATGTTTGATAATTTATATCATTAGATGAATTAATTTATACATAAAAGGGGCAGACTTTTTACAAATGTCACTAAGATTTTTAGTAGCTGCACAAACCTTTCGTTTAAGCTTTACTCATTCATATATAGTCTGATATGATATCAGTACACAAATCGTTGTTCGTTTCGCCTAAGAGTGGTATCTGCACAATTTAATATTTGGCAGCTATGTGGCGCTACCAAAGCTCTACATAGACAAAGTAAAAACGGCTTAGTCCCGCGAGACACTGACCTAAATTCCTCTTAAATAATAAGTACGCCGTCCAAACCATTCCTGGTACAGTACGGACCGTACAGCAGCTACAACCAAATCTGGCAAAACAGCGATAAAACTAACAAAATGTTATAAGTGCCTACAAGCGGAGTAATTAAAAGTAATGTTTTGGCGCGTTATCGAAATACGACTGATAGTTTTAAGATAGCAAAAGTTACACAAGAGTACTGGTATTATGTTATCACTCAAGTTAATCTAGTCACCGCGACATCTGAAACGTAACATCGTCCACGTACAAGTGTCGAGCATTTCGTAAAAATCAGTTGAGTCACAGTCATATGGAGTGCGCTCGATGGCAGTTAGTACTTAGTACATGTATGTAGTACATATCCAGTGCAAGCAGGATTCTGCCAGTGCAGTAAAACGAGCAAAAGCACACGCCAGCTGCAATGCAGCTGCCGCGCCCGACGCCGCCTGGCGCAGCCGAGGTGCGCTCCAACGACCTCACCACATAACAACTAAGCGAATTATACACCCGACTAATGCACGTGCAAAAAGTCCTTCAGATTCTATTTTACAATTGAAGTTATTGAGAAAACGAGTTTAAGTTACGAGTGACTAGAAAAAAACATTAGAGACGTACGTTCTAATAGATATCGAAGACTCTACCTTCTCTTATGGATTGAGACATATCTATCAATAGTAGTTAACTTCAGTAGTTAGTATGAATAAAGTCTAAATATAAAGGTCTTAATTCCGGTCTGTTCCGCACGTACAGATTTTCGGTAAAATATTACTTGTATCGTGTTAATAAGTTCTTGCAGGCACGCAACGTTGGAAACGTTGAAGAAATTACTTTTTCGAAGAATTGTATGGCGGCGGCGGTGACACGATATTTCTGTTAACTCACCTAAGTATGTACCTATGTACTTTAACATCAAGACATTTGTATGAAAAGTTAATACTGAACTTCGTAATAAAATGGAAAATGCTTTGGAAATTAGATGGGGTACCTTTATTGTATATGACAAGACTTTATTAATTTTTGGCAGTTTATAAAAGGATGCGGAACTCTCCTGCAATCGTAGATGTGCAAATGCGTACATATTATTTACTGCATGAATAGTAAAAAAATATGAAATATATAGTTCAGAATGCCAATTTTAAAGGCAAGTATAGAACAAAATTACATAATTTAATTCTTTATTTTGGTACCTTCTTTTCCTTCCTGGCTTAGGTAATGTTGCCAATGATTGGCAAGAAATGAAGTACCAATTGTTCCTACACTAGTACCTTCAGATAAATTGTCAGTTACTCCACAAAATGAAAGCATTTTCCTAGGAAAATCTTGTGAAATACTAGCGATAACTGAAATGACAAGTGATAGTAGATTAATAAATCAGCTCTACTGCTTTTCAGTACGACATCGCCGTAAGACATTGGACATGACAATCGTAAATAGACTCAATAGAAAGGTAATTGTATAGCAACACACCGGTCTTTATTACTAATTCACGCAATCATTTCCTTCTTCCATGAAGTTTTCACAATGAGTTCTCATGAAAAATGGTGATAAATCGTAAAGGCCGACGTTGAGACGGTTGAAGTACGTTAATTAATTGGCGGACGAAGTGTTACTTATAGTTCCCAACATCCATCATGTTATGTGCAGAATGTGCCCGAGTGTTGGTCGGATGGTTTTCCTTATTTTACTATCAAAAGGAATTCGTGTCATTCACCATTAGATATATTATACGGACCAGGTGTCGACGTATTGTACGCAGACGCATTTAGCACACTCGTTTCGACGTTTGGACACTCAACTAGTGTGATCTACAGTTTCAATTACGGATCTAACCTTCTGATTCTAGGCACCGATCGAAATGGCTGCGTAAGAATATTAAGTTGTGTTCGTTACCTACGCTACACGTACTTATCCACGTGTTGTTATTTCGTATACCGTTCGGCGTGTCAGGGGCGTATGCCAATGCCAACACGAGAGCTCGAATGTGCACTGATATGAAACAGTATACCTATGTGCCGATGTGCGCGGCGCACTACCGGGACAGATGCACTAATTAGTTTCTTGAACTCGACAGTTTTATTTACTAGAAACAACGGCGATGACTTAAGTGCCGGCAATAAACTGTATCGTCATGAGGCCCTCTGGAATGTGTTTACATCGGGCTTGCTATATTGACAGTAGAAAGACATTTACTATGAGTCACAGGTATACGTTATACTTTAGAACTCGAGGCTTGAACTCTAATTACGTTAATAAACGCCCTTACGCCCGATCTAAAATGTAATTTGCTTTTTCGGCAGAGCCGGTGTAAAAGAAGCAGATTTAGCAAATCCTAGTTGGTAGTCCCGGGTCGACTACTCCTGCAGGGAGCGCCGCCACCCCGGTGTTCACCCACCCTCCAACTTTCACTCTCTTGTGCGTTGGGGATCTCGACTATACCGCGAGTGCAAAACGCTATTAAAGTCCGAGGGTGCGCAAGGCGTAGTATCACTACTGTTGCTAGCCATAAAGACGAAAATGCTTTGGACGCTGATAGCGCGAGGTCGAGAACATTTGAGCGATGCGTCTAGGGCGTAATAAGTGTTGACACGTCGTCACGGAATACTAGGCCGTGTGGTGAATCACATAGGGGCGAAGTCCGCGTACTGCAAGAAGTGTTACACGCACTGTGTGCTGCTGCTGAAGACAACACCGGCGAGTACCGGATCCCTCGTCACTGGCCTACCCGCGCACATTTTACGAATATTTCATATTTGCCTGAGCCTGATTTAGGGACTCATTAGAGAATACTGCAATTATTATATTGTCTACTACCTAATGTGGCCAAGGGTCGTGAGTGTCACGATTGCGTCTACTAATTTAATAAACAATAACTAAGGAGATATTATAAACAAAGTAGTACCTATCTGAGATCGGTAGGCACTCTTGGCACAGTGAACTTATGTTTTTAATGTTAAGAACACTGTTGGCTCATTAACATGCCTTATTTAGTTAGCATTTAGCCTGTAATTGTAATCGCTTTGGGAATATTATACTGTGGGACGTATGTACTTAGTCTCATCGCATTACCTCATGACGTCACTTTCAATGGATCAAGCTTTAGTTTCTGTGCGCCTTCGCTACTTGTGGTTTCCCATTGAAGCTAATACAATTAGTTGAAAGAATGCTTGGTTGGGTTGTCGCGTGTCCTGTCGTAATGAACAGAGGGTCAGCAGTAGTCGCTGCCGGTTTACATAACGCTCAGTAAGCAGTTACAAATGCTAAACAACAATGATTTCTGTACTTTCCCATTACTGCAATAGATAACATGTTGTTCGAAGTAATGGAGCAAAAATCAACAGTGTTCCTCAGAAGGAGCATGTGTGTGTACTCGCTATGTACTGAAACAAGTTGCATTAAGTTCTCAAACTCTCAAGTGTTAGCAATTCATGTTGACAACCGATTGTCAGATAAGTGGTAATGCGCGGTAGCCAGTCTGATGTTGTTTTAGATAAAGATAGTTGCTGTCTGTAGTGGACGTCGCGAGTAGGTATCAATAGGTAATAAGAACGACGCAAGAGCAGAGCAAAGACAGAGCAGAGCCGAGGTCGGGCGCGCCCGCGTCGGCGGCGCCGCGACTCAGTTGTGCGACTCCCGCTGCGACCCTACGGCCCACGCGATAAGGCGCACATCGCCGCGCGCGCCCGCTGACCTCACCGCGCCGCCGGCAAATAATAAATATGTAACACTGATAAAAGCCGCAGAAGCGATGACCGGCAAGTATTTAGGGATTCTCGTTTGGCAAACACGACGGGTCATCGTGCCCACGGCGCCGCACCGAGGCCGCCAGGTTAGAAGTGGACGATGCCGGTATACGTCCACACCGGCTATTTGTAGTCACCGCCGGTGCCGGCACCGCGCCGAAATAGGCGGTCGGGGACGTCCTGCGGCGGTGGTCCGCGCGGCCGTCGAAGGAAGCGCAAGAGAGACGTAAGTCACGTGCGATAAGTAGTACGTACCTGCGTGAGGCGGAGGTGTTGCGTCGCGCGGCTCGAACAACACTCGTGTCGGTGGCGCGCGGCTGACTGGCGGGCGGCAGCACGGGTCGCCGCGGCAGCAGCGGCGGCCGCCCGCGCCCCGCGCTCGCCCCGCTGCATTCTGTGCGTGCGCCCGCCGCCGTCGGGAGAGCCGCCAGTCGCCCCAGTCGCCGCTTCCACTGACATCAGCGCCTGACACCTCCCCATATCTCGCACGCACGCAACGCCTGTCACCTCTGCGTGACCCTCGCCACCGCCTAGCCGCACCGACCTCGCTATGTTTATTCGTATAACTATACCTATTGTCCACTTACCGTACACGACGATTCTAATTACATTACCTACAGCTCATTAGGTGCTCTCATTCTTATAAAATACTAATTGGCGTAAAATCATTATGTAATTGTACTGTAACTGACCCGACAAGATGTCATTTTACATTTCAAGGTTATCGCGTAGAGCCTTCGGTTCGACACTCATGGCCTGTAGAGTGTTCTACGCAATTCTCAAACACAAATACATGCTTATATGTGTTTATGTATGTACTTATAGACGGTGTTGCAGTTGGTAGGTACTTCGAGCGTGTATGATTTAATTATGTAGAAAACCGAAGCAAGCAACACAAACATAACAAAGCTAAAAGGTAGGCAGGTATAGTTGTTTACACGTGAGCGTGAATGTGTGGTGTTCTGTAAGTTCGCAGGTAACAACGTACCTATATGTCTCTACTTACCTACACAATGTAGTATACAGGGAATAACGAAGGCACAGTAAAGTTAATGTCGGATAAAACATTTCAAACAGATATAGAACATTTCTACGCTGTAATCGAATCCATTGCACCCGGGGCGGTGTCGCCCACTTTAACCTTTGCGCCATTGCATCGGCGTCGTATTACCTGTGACGTCAAACAAGAAAAGAAAATATAAAAGAATATCTCTACAGTAGTGGGTTTTTAAACAACATTTCAATAAGACCTTTAGCTAGGGTTGCCAACTGTTTGAAAAAGCCAGGACTGTCCTGGAATTTTAGCCTGGACTCCTAGGTAAGTAATGAAAGTAAGAGAGAATAGAACAGACAACTCAATGTTCCTAATTTTTTCTGCTACATGTTATGACCTAATATGTGTCAACGATGGCACGAATGATAGGTCCGATCTCCCGTGACGTCATCATGCAAATATTTCCATACGAAAAGGCATTTATGACGTTTCATAAAGTATGACTGAACTGACTTGAAGTGAAAATACCCTGCTATCCCGGAGATCAAAAAGACCGGGAACTAGTAACACCACACCCACGGATGTCTCAGTCCTTCAAATCCGTACACTACGTGTTCAAAAACTTCGTGTATCTGAACATAGAAGCAATCCGTTACCAAGGAACATAATAAAAACACGTCTTGTTCCCACAGGGGTAGGCAGAGACCAAATAACACCACGATCCTTACAAACTTCCCTTATAATCTTATGAAAAAGCACCACCTTCCGAAGAAAAACGGTCTTGTATAAAAAATACACACAAATTGTGAACTACCTTCATTTTTGTAGCACTCCTGCGTCACTTGTTACATATCTTCGCCACAGTGGCTTTCAGCTATATTCAGACACACAAACTTACTTGACGCGTGCTATGCCAAATACTGCTATAATCCAACAACTTAGTAGAGAGCCTTGGACGATAGGTTCACAGCTAGCGGAGGTATACAAAATTTAGAATTCAGAACATCCGGAGACTCTTACAGCTGACGTTGACCTATTTGATACAGCTTCTTTATTTTGGAAATACACAGAATTATTATTTAAAAAGAAAATTATAAATTGCAGATTCGGTATCAGTATCCGTTACTAAACATACCCCATTGGTTTTTTTCTTATATATTCAATGTACAGAATTGACCTCTCTACAGATTTATTATAAGTGTAGATAATGTAGATAGTAACACAACAATCATCATAATAATATAGTTTTCAAAAATAGGGAGAGATCATAATCGCTGGTCGTATTTGGGGCTTCAAGTACCAAAGCCTTATTATCTTTAACTGATTCTGGAAAATATTTACCTTGAAAAAGACAAAAAATCTTCACGAAACCTACATATTTGATACGTTCGTAATATTATATTACTTTACTACGCAAAAATGATGCTGTATATAGATAGTTTACAACGGAGAAAAACGCATAGAATATTGTTATATTCATGGAATTTTATCACACGAACGGAACCGCGGGCAAAACCTAGTCATCTATAAGCTCTATACATAGTCTACAAACAGAACTACAGGCTTTACAAATTTACATAGACCCTCACAACGCGATACAAGTGTCAAAATATAACATTGTGTTACGTTTGGGAATCGAACCTACGACCTGATCTAATACCAATGTCTTTTACACACTTTATAAGCAACATGCTTCCAACAATATTTTTAGCTCGCTTTTCTAATCGGTACTATCTAACAAGCCTTTAACTTTTTAAGTTACTTTAAAATAGCACTAGAGGCGCTGATCAATTTTTCATACAATATTTCTGTGCCTCTAATACATATATATAAAAGGGTATAAGTCTGATTTTGTCGAAAATGAGTTTTGTGAACCAAAATGTATAGAAAAAATGCTATGCTATCGATTCGAGTAACAGATATTGTTTATCTTTAAAACTGAGAAACTTAGTACTAATGTGCGAAAGGTGTTATCTTACTCTAAAATTATTGCAAATTAGGATATAAGTGCACTTTAATTTTTTAATTCATTTTCTATTAAATCGAGCTTATACCCTTTTTCTCTAGTGGTTCAGATTTGTCAACAGCAAATTGGTAGAAATTCGTTCCTATGTTTTTGCCAAAGCGCCTTACTACAACACCATGGCAAAGATTTGAAAGTTTGAAACAAGCTATGCTTTTTGCTTTCATTAGCTTTTAGTTTTGCTAACTTTTTCGTTGACTGTATCTTTGGTCGAAACGGCATTGTATGCTATTGCTGTTTGCGAGGTCTCGGGTTCGAGTCGCAGCTTGTGAAAAGTGCTGTTGTATTTTTAGCAATCGATTTACAATTACTTGGAACCAGTTGTTGTAACTTACACCTATATTTCTTAGACCTCTGCTCCCTTTATGTTATTCTAGAACAGGCGTGGTGTTATAAAAATAAAATATAATGCGGTTCCAATGCTAGGGTCCACTCGCACCAGGCGCCAAACACTAGTCTCCTTACTACGAAACTTTGGTCTATAGAGCAAAATATGTTAAAAATAAGAGGGTAGGTGGCCATGAAAAAAGGTTATCATCAAAATGTCATCCTCTCATGTCCCCGTTAGAAAAGGAAATCATGCCTCGTAGCGATACTGAAACAGTGCACTTTGAATTCCATTCTCAATACTTTATGATAGGATTTTTAAAAGACATTCTTTTAATATATTTTCCCTTGGATATTCAGATGAAATTTAAGTTTTTGTTAACCAACGGAAATTGAAACAAAAATAACTACTCACAGATTACAAAACTTTATTAAGATTGGGAATCGAACCCACGACCTCGTACGACCACTTGCATCACTGTGCCACAGGGTGCCGTAGATTCATAGAAAAAGTTCAAATGCAAGGCGCTAGAGGCGCTGATTCGCCATTTCGTTAAAGTTGTTTGTCAGTCGTTTAGAAAACATAAGAATTGAGATTGACCACTAGTATAGTCTAATCATCTACTTAAAAAGCTGACCCTATTAGTTATTTCATCCTATACAGAATTTGTTTTCAAGAACGTTGCTTTGTAGATCAGCCAGATAATAATAAACATATTTATGTTCTCTTAAATCTATCTTTTCACAAGAAATGTCTATAATACACTGAGGGAATACGTGCCTTTTCATTCATTTGATAAGAGAATAAAATTAAACAAGATGGTTTGCAATTGAAAATGGGCGCGCCATCTATACAGTTAAATAGTTCGTGCCGTTTCAATTTGTGGTAGTTCATGCAGGTTTCACTAGATGGCGTAAACAACACTACACTGAAGTAGAGCCGTAATTCGTAAAGCATTCGCACAATCGCAACAAGATGTAAGAATAAGTTAAAGTTAACTTTAAGTGATTTTGAAGAAAGTTTTAGCGGAATGTTTGTACTAGAGCTAATGATATCTGGATAGCATTAATTCTAGCACACTCTACATACACTCTACATAAGTATAAAACCTTTGATAGAGTAGGGTGGGTATTATTTGCCTTTGGGACAGTTAGCATAGAGGGCATAAAGAGCTCAGCCAGCAGACAATGATATTTTTTTTATAATGACTTTAACATGTGTAAGTCTTTTTCATGATAAATTATCTAAGGTTACAGGAATCGAATCTATAGAATGACGTGCAGCACGATTAATTGTAGTTTTTCCAAGTTAACATTGGTTGTATGGAAAATGAACCCATAGCATAATGCAATAATTGTGCTTAGATTTTCTATTTAATGGTAGAGCTGTAAGTTAGTTAGAGTTTAACGTTCAACGACACATGTATAAATTGGAAAATTGATAAAAAAATCAATCATAATATTATGGCGCCGGTTCCGCTAAATCACACCTATTGCTTATAAAATAACGTTCTATCAACTTGAAAACCAGAATTTGATAACAAGTTATTTTACTATTAATGATATATTTGATTTGCGCCATCAACCCGTTCTACCACATTCGTATTTATCTTGAGTTCGGTAAAATAAATAAAACAACAAGCAAACTTTTTCTTATTTTTTATTTTTATATACAAATAGAAATTCCCTTAGGTATATAAACTTACTTAAATCTTAAATTATTATACTGTACATAGTTTGTACGACGGAGTATGGGCAGTGTGAAGAGATCCCGACGAATCAGAGTTATGGCAAGTTTTAAATGTGCCGGTGCTTAAATAAATACCATGTGCTGTATGAAGATGTGAAGGTTGTTAACCTGGCTATATCTAAGTAAACCTTACATTTGTAGATTGAGAATACTGGCAGCATTGAACCAGAATGAAATATGTTAAGCCGTAAAACGGAATAACAAAAAAAAAGATGTTATTTTGGAAATGGAATGTTTTGTATGGAATAAATTATTGTGAGGCAGATCACAGACGGATGCCAGGGTTGGTGCTGGCGACGTAGTTGAGGAGTTCGTCAGAGTCCTCGCACACTACTGGCTTCTCATGATAGCAAGCGACGTCGTGCCACGCAATACCGTCGTTGTATACGTTGTTGAGCACACTGAGACAAGACTCGGTGGTGCCGTTGATGTCAAACTCGGCGTTGTCGGGCTGACGCTGCTTCTTGTGACCAGTCTGCGACCATGGGTTGTAGCCCCAGCCGTTGGGAATCTGAAAGAAAGTTACGTTGAAATTAATTGTGTAATAGACACCGGTGACTATCGAGAAATGTTGTACCAAAAACAGATCAGCGCCTCTAGTGGGCGCCATAGGAAGTACTATTTTTACAGTTCGTTTTTTTTAGTTCTGTTCTCTTCAGTTCTGATGATGGAAAATCACGCTTTAGATCTTAAATGACTGTGATGAAAAGAGCGTGAAACAATTTCACATAGACTTGTCGCTCCTAATCAATTAAACTTGAATCCCGAACTAAGAATTGCTCTTGTGTCGCGGAGAGTTTTAGAACAACAGATACAAAATAAAACCAGACCAGAAACTATTATTTGTGGATTGCACAAAAATTGTTACGTGTGGGAATCGAACCTCTCCAGATGCAATGGTAGCGGCATGGCGACCTAAACCACTGCGCCATCTGTATTACATGTATTTCAGTAGGTATTGTAAGAAAATACGCAATAACTTCACTTTCACACAGCACATTGTTCGCACAGGTGCGTCTTTGAAAGTTCTGATTCAGTAAATAAGTACGTGACGGTCGAATTTCCCTATTTCAACGGCAACCATATGTAACGCATTCGTTCCAGGTAAGACAAAGAAACTTTACGATTTCTTATGACTACATTTCTTAAGCCTAAAGATAAAGGTGCTGGTTTTCTCACTATTATTTTTCGTGAAAATAGACCACTGAGTTATGTAAGTTGGGACAAAAGTAAGAGTGAATCTTCTACATTAGTCAAGTCTCATGTAATTTGAGCGCGATTTTTTACCAATATGTAATACAGAACTTTATTGCAATTGGGCGCAGTTTTTAGTATTAAAATAATTTTTGACCAAAATTCAGATTTATCGCCTCTGTGGTATGTGTGACTAAAAATGACAAGGTCTCGGGTTCGATTCCCGGGTCGGACAAAATGCGATTAGTATTTTCTAATTGATATTGGAATATTTATCAATAGTAGCCCAGAATGTGGCGACGTACCCGGTATATTTCATACATCTCTGTCCAACACCTTCAGGCATGATGTTATGTTTGTATACGAGTATAGTTTAGATTGTTTCACCATTATTTTAACTACTGACCTGGTTGGTAGGCGAAACCTTTTCACGGTTAGCAGACCAGAACCATCCGAAGATGTTCTTAGGCTCGAGGTCCTTGCGACCTTCGCATCCCTTGAAGTCACACAGACGACCTGAGGTCCAGATGTATGGCACATCGTCTGCAAACAAGAAAATAACAGTTATATGACTATTTCAAATAATTAGTACGAAAGTTTTTGGAAATAAAGGATACTTTGTATTGAGTATTGTTATTGATATTAAAGAAACAATAAGATATCTAAACTAAGATCAAGATATCATGGGACTTAGATGCTACGTAAATTTTTATGGTTCTCTAGTAATCTCTACTCAAAGGGTAAAATCGATATCCTATTCTTAGTCCGCCTGTCTGTCTGTAACCAGGCTGTATCTTATTAGTAAAATAAATATTTAAGTTAGTCTCCGATAACACAGACATTTTAATAGAATGATAATGGTATGGAACTCTTCTGGCACGTTTTTTTGCAACGTCAAATAATCAGGTTGGACATCATCAATATATACATGGCTACTGTGTCGTAAATAGTGTTAACTATGGCAACATTTTTTTGTTGACAAAAAAACTCACTAGACTGGATAAGCTTGAAGATCAGGTTGTTTTCCTCTTGCGTCTCCATGGAAACGAGGTCCATACAGTACTCGCGGCACAGGTTGCGTCCGTCCAGCCAGTCGAACTTCTTGTCACGGAGGGCGGGCACGTGCCCACTGAAGAAGTAATTGCGACCTCTGTACAAGAACTCTTTTGGCCCTGTAAAGAATTAAAAAAGAATTAGAATATGTATTTTGAATCCTACTAATATTATAATAGCGAAAGTTTGTGAGTATGTGTGGATGTTTGTTATTCTTTCACACAAATACTACTGAACCGATTACGATGAATTTTGGTATGTAGGTAGCTGAAGACCCAAAATAATACATAGGCTACTTTATATCCCGGAATTCCCGAGAGATTGAGATTTACACGGGAAGGATTTTCCATATCCTCTAGTAAACTATTGCTTAAAACTAGTTCGACGAGAATCTGATGTTTAGAGGGTATTTATGTATCCTCATTTTAACTAGAACCTACTTAAGCATTCAGCTTGATTTCCAGAAAACAATTATCACTGAGCTCTGCAAAATACACGGGGGCGGATTCACGTGCTCTCAATGTGGGTGGCGTATATTCGTTTCAGGGAAATAACGTTCAACATTATTTTAGTACTCCTGAACGTGAGATTCAAACCCAATTCTATCGCTCCAAACAGCCAATTTGTCGAAGTTCCAAAAAAAACTGTTGATAAATGAAGCTTAATGCATTATCAGTTGCAATACAATGTCGGATGGCACAAGGCCGTACGCAACAGTCGCATTGAATGAATAAATAATAAACTCTACACTGTTTTTGTTTAGCGAGGCGTTAATAGGTGACAAACGACCCTCAGTGAGACAGGTCGTGTACCTACACATCAAATTGTTCTGCCATGGTCATGACATTGAAGATTCCTTCGAAACAATTGTGTTAAATTATCATGAGTCTCTGTCGCAATGGACCACGGCATTACATAACTTTAACGGACCACGATTCGACCTTTCCGTTTGTAAAAACACAAACAACATATTTCAAGTTTTATAAAGTCAAATAACAAAAAGAATGACACTTATTCAAATTGAGACCAGTTTGCATAATATGTAGATCGATGAGAAGACACGTCGTCCTTGTTCTTTTATTCTAGAACTGCTATTGAGAGCTTTTGTGTGATTTATTATGCAACCTGTATTCTAAAAATATGATTGCAAATAAATATTGACAATACCATTTTGTTAGTCGTGTTCTCGCAAAGGCTATCATGCCAGTACAAGCCTTAGAACAATAACAATTTATCCTTATACCCAGTTCAAAAGTTCGTTTACCTAAATACATAATAAGCGCTGTCCTTACATGTACCGACTATAGTCACATGAGACGTAACGTCTGCATACAAAGGGCTCGCAGAATGCAAGTACGCTCAAAAGCATCCGCGACCCACATACCGCCAACATACTTGTAGTACTCTAACATGGTTTTATTACGTTTCATCATTAAATCAAATATGTACGAAGTAAGCTGTTTGTTCTAAGACAGTTTTAAGTATGTGCGGAATGATTTTGGCAGACGATGTTGCAACGCTTGGTGCGGGCGCCGCCGCGGCGCAAACAGATGCGTCGGTCACGCGCTGCGCCAACTGGGCCAAGGATCGCTACCGGATGCGATTTTTATATTTAAACAACTGGTCAGCGCCTATTGTCGTTGTACTTGTATTATTATGCAGTTAGATAACCCATTAATGTGATCACATTTAATACAACGCGAGTCATTCAATCACTTGTGAGAAAAATGCCGAATCATCGTCCAAATAATCTATCATAAGCTTCATTGAGTGGCGTAAATTCAAAAATTCGTGAAGGTTCTTCGCTTTGTGTTCGCGGACACGTCCCGTTTAGATGATAATTAGTCAATTGCAATATCAGTAATGAGCTGCGATTACAATGTGAATGTGTTAAAGTTCGCACGACGTTTATAATTATTGTTTAGACCTTGCAGTGACAGACTGACGAATGTGCGATTGTTTGCTGAAAATTCGGCACAGAGGTTACACGCATCGTAAAAACGTAACCGCAAACAATACTGGTGATCATTCATTCTGGAGCCCATTGAACGGAATGAGTTGTAATAATTTATAGTTGCTAGTGCTAATTTCAAGTAGGCCATGGGATTCACCAGCGCCCTGTTACTATTGGATCCTATCTGCGCATGAATATAATATATGAGGGAAAATATTTAATTAAGAGCACCCTCTAGCTTTGCGTCATGTCTGAATAATCATTGCATTCTCTTCCAAATAATTAAACTAGTCTAAGTTTTGTTGTCGACAATTTAGTTCAATGAAGACTAACTATTGCATACTAGCTGACCCGCGCAACTTCGCTTGCGTCACATAAGAGAGAATGGGTCAAAGTTTTCCCCGTTTTTGTAACATTTTTCACCCGTACTCTGGTACCCGTACTCTCCTATTGGTAGTAGCGTGATGATATATAGCCTATAACCTTCCTCGATAAATGGACTATCTAACACTGAAAGAATTTTTCAAATCGGACCAGTAGTTCCTGAGATTAGCGCGTTCAAACAAACAAACAAACAAACAAACAAACAAACAAACAAACAAACAAACTCTTCAGCTTTATAATATTAGTATAGATAGAATACAAAACGCGGCTTGAGAACTTGGCACTGATAAAACTACGTAAAAGTGAACCTACTAAAGCTTTAATAAATGTACTTAGATAGATACTGCTTGCAATGATCACCATAAAGTAATCAAAAAGGTTCCCATTGCAACAGCTGAGCAGTTAGCATTAAGAAATATAAGTTATTTACTGGAATTTTAACTTGCCGCTATAAATGGTTGGCAATCAGATGTGTAATATTTGCGGTAGCACATCAATCGGAAATCATAAATGTTAACATGAATGAATAACTATTTGAAAAGAGATTTCGCAATACTAAAGATTAAATGGCGTTGTACATGGAGATGCGTAATAATACATACATACTTACTTGAAAAACGTAAACTTAAACTTATCTGGTCTCACCTACCCCTATAGGAAGAGAGCGTAATTTCAAGTATGTATGAATGGATGTACATACTTAAAAATACGCCTTTTCCCATAGTATTGGGCACAGAGACTAAATAAGATAAAAATAAGCCCAAATTCCAATGTCTTCCCCTTGATACGACAATTTAAACATTATTGATTGCTAGGTAGTTTAAAAACTACTGAATCGTAGACAGTTACTAAAGTTGCAATAAACCTTTTCAAAATTATATGAAATTCAAAAAAAGTTAAGTTACTACTTAAGTTCAAAGTAAGTATTTGTAAGTAACATAGTCTATTTCTGAAATAGAATAGGCACGACACGCTCAGATCAAATCAGCGTTCACAGTCACCTATCCTTGATCAACGATTGAAATATTGCAATTGGCTTTAAGAGCCTCAAAAGTAAATAATATATTATTGTAACGGTACAGTTGAAAGGAACATTAGTCTAATGAAGGCTGTGTTGCAAAACTTAGAATTGTTTATATTTAGTGCTTGAACATGAACATCCGAGAGGGCGAGAGATGAGGAAGCTTTCGCAATACTTCGCTCCGATAACAACGGTAATCTAGTTTATGTTATGAGAAAATGTAAGTTAATGGTTCAAAACTGTTTTGTTTTTATTTTATTATCGCGAGATTTTGGGATATTTTTATAATGACAAGATGTATGGATGTGAATGAAGCAAATGAAGTTTGTAAAGATACCATAAGGTACCAACTACCAAGTGGTGTTTCTGGCTAACCCTATGGTAAGAAGGCGTGATTTTATGTATGTATGTAAGATTATCTTTGTTAGTTACGTTTTGAGGAGGACGTTTTCATAATCTGCATATACGGAGGTTTCAAGTCTAAATTCTTAAAATACAAAAGTCTGCCTATTTCGTCATAATCTTGCATCTTGTTGGAATTTATGTATTTCTGGTTTAATAAATCATTAGATCTTGCTAACCTCATCTACATATTGCAAGTTTCTCAGTATTTATAAGTAAGATTTCATCACTCACATTAACCGTTATATGCCAGGGATATGACTATTTGAAAGTATTATTAACGAGTAATTGTGTTTAGTAAAATATGAATGTTTACTTAAATAACAAGTCGTTTTATCCGCTAATAGCCGTGACCCGCGCCCATGACCTGCCGTAATTTCAACCCATGAACTCACGAAGTCATGCAAATACCTTCAATACTTATGACGCCATATTTATATTTAGTAGATCTAAATATATCTATTAACATATTTTCGCACAATAAAAACGCGAAAAAATTACTTAACAAGGCATAATTGAGCACCGTCGTCGCGACCCGGAATCACCATATTAGGTATCTATGGCTATGTAAAAATTTAAAAACAAAACAGGTTTATAAATATTTTAGCGATAACAGCGGAAAAGTTGGATCAAAATCAGCAATGCGGATGGACATTTCTTTGAGCCGTTGAATTGGTAGTCTACGTAAATACAATTTTATGTTCTGATGGAATTATGCGACACGGCGGTTAGATACGAGATGAGTCGTCGCTTGCCACTGGCAGCTGCATTGCTGTAATACTGCACCATCGTGGTACTAAAAAGGGAGCGAGTAGCCCGCTGGTTCTGTCCAAGCCAAATTAAACCATTTACGTTAATGTTTACGAGTCATTATCGTGTAAAGGGCATCCCCCTGCTCCCCGTCGCTTCGCTCGATACGTTTTCACCCGCGTGTGATGTACAGTGATGTACTACATCTCTCATCTCTCCTCGTCGAAATAATCAGCGAAATGGCGTCCGCTAATTGTCCATAACGTTTAAACACCGTTATTGATGAATTACAGACGTCGATATTTCAGATGTTTCGCAATGGAAAGTCTCACTTACATCATTTATTATTATCGACCAGTTACCTGTTTATGTTATTATCGTATTACAAATAAACCATTCATATTATATAATATGAAATATGGAAATGTTGATTAATTGTTATCTCATGATTACGTACTTACTGTTTACTTTACCGTTTTCTCTACCAAAACTCTACACGGATAGCTTTGAAAAATGTGACGCTTTTTCAATAGCACTTGGGCAGAGTATTGAAGAGCATTTTTGGAGAAAGTTAGTTAAATTACATAATACTTACTTTTAAGAAAGTCCCATTGATAATATGTCTGAACAGAACTACTAGTATCTTTTTATTTTGTGTGTTATAATTTTATTTGATCCTACTACTGAAGTTAACTTAATTTAGTAAATAAATGAAATTTATTTAAAATTAGCGTACTTGCCCGTCTTCGCCTCAGTTTATTATAATTTTATGCCGTTGATTCCATTGATCCGTAATATCCAATTCTGTTTAGTTATCCAAAAGTTATGCGCGTACCTACATTCCGTTGACGTTTTTTACAGATTTAAATTATCTCTGAAGCTGTCAAAATAACAACTAAAAAAATAAAAGCGCTTATTAAATTTAAAAATAGAAAAGGAAATAAAGGCAGATGCACATAGGTAATAAGATGCTGGTCGACCGTGAGCTCAAACCGAACACATACAGAATACAATAATTAATTCCACGTTAACGATGGCCGGCAAGTACAGAAGCTATGTACTAAACATGTCTTGCGTTGTCAAGGCGTTATTGCTAAAGTGGAAGATAAATACGTTAGTTTGTAATATTTGTTTACAAATGCATCAACTCATCGTTGGATGTACAATGTTTATAGATTGTTGCTGGGTAAATTATTTTTATGACTCAAATGTGCGTACTTGACTTATAATATTATACCATACATGCATAGCGTCCATATGTATAATATTAGTGTATCAATAGGATTTTTAATAGGTATCTGAGGTTAAAAAAATACCTTTTTTATAAACCACGTTCCACAAACAACTTCTAGACCCAAAAGCCACATTTTATGAGCCATAATTAAATTAAAAAACAAAATCAAATATTACATAATCGAATAATTTATGTCTGGCTGGTCGTAGTCATATGATTGTTTAAAAATAGAATAATTCGTTTATGGGCAGACGATTCTTAATTCAAATCTAAGTGGTCAATTTATTCAACATCATGGAAGCATCGACAATATTTAAGCCAGAAAATATTGAATGCTTAAATCATATATTTACAAATTTATGAATGCAATAACACCTACGGGTTTATGAATTTGTTTTAATATAAAATATTACTAACTTACACTACCCATTATGCTTATTATAGTACGCTAAAGTTGTGGTATTTTACACACACAAAACTCAATGAGGTGTTCATTGTTACGTATTTCTATGCACTATAATTTGCTTTATTTAATGTAAGTTCGACTTTATAGAGAGAGAATAATCTTATAAACAAATGAATGGTTGTAATTCGATATTAATGTCAGTGCTTATGCAAATAAAACAAATGTTAACGCAGTGTATTATTATGTTACTTTCTAGTATCATTATGATATTCCAGCGAAAAGTGAAAAGTGTTTTAGTGCTTGCAGACAGTTCAAGTGGCTATAGACTATAGACTTTCACGGCTTTGTAAAAACACTGAATTATTATCACTGGGAGACCGAAATGACAATAGATGCATTATGTGACATCTGCATAGATAAAAGTGCGTTTAAACAGAGAGATTAGGATATAGTTATACATAGAGGCAACAACGATGTATGTAAGTAGGTTATTTTTGTGATACCATCAATGAGGAGGCATTTGAATGGGAAGAATTCAACAACGGCGCTAAAAACTTTTTTTTTAAATTCATTACTCTAAATTGTTAAGTTGTATTAGAATTAGCTCAATGTTTTAAATGACAAATTTCATATTGTTGTCGAATTTATTTAATTTTGCCCATAGTGATCAATCTTTAATATAAATGTACTCAATTAAAATGACAACGAACTACTCGATTGAACATTGCTTTCCAAGACACCAATACTATCCACCCATCTATGGAATATCCCGGCCATTGGTTACTTAACTACACCTATCAATAATTACCAGTTAAACCGGCCCTGACAAAGACAGTTGCATAAAATATGTGCGAAATTCACCGGCACAAAATAAACTGAACAAGTATCCAAACTCTTTAGCTGTATAAATTAATTTGTATAACTACAAGTTAGGTGTTTGTACAATATGATAACTTGATTGATCTAGGTCACTTAACAGGCCGATTGACTATTGGAATTTAGTTGCGAAGTATTTGTCTTTAATCATTTATTAATTGTCTGTAATATGTATTAAAAAAATTGTCTCTGATGTGCAGTAGTGTAGTAGACTTTGGTCGTGAAGTCTTGGATTTGATTCCCGGCTTGGGGAAAGTGCTTAAGGTCTTATCTTATTTATAGAAGAATATTTCTCTAAAGTAGTTCGAAGTTAGGTGTCCTGGCCGGTAAGGCGTGATATAATGTGTGTATGAGTATATATGTTCATTTGAAAATATAAGTAATCATATCTTTGAAAAAGCAAAACCAAATTGGCATAATACCTTAAAACACTGTATCTTTATCCATCTATACACGAATTCTCACTTAACACATAGAAGACTCAAATATTATTATCAATAAACTTTTGAGGTTTATTACCAACATTTATCAGACATCACTTCCTATTTCCTATTTTCCCTCTACGATTGTCTGTGGTGAACTCGCATACTTCCGGTGTCTTATTAAAAAGTAAAAGCTAATAGTATCATAGATTTGCATACATAGTGTTTTAAAAAAACTTAAGCATCTTTATGGTTCCAAGGAGTACGAAAGCGTAAAGCCGGTGAGAATAATTATATGTTTATAGGTTTATTGTAATAGATATGAGGGCCTATTGCCCTAGATGTTACACTTATAGTGTCATAATTACGACATACAAACATAATATCTGATATGTTATATAAAAAGTTAAATAATAACTTAAATACGGGGTACAGTCAGCTTCAAAAGTCGCTTAACAACTTCGTATTTTCAAAATTTATTTATTAAAACATTTTTAAAAGTACCGTAACCGAATCTATTAATGTCAAATAGTAGACTTGCGGGGGCACCCCCGTGCCCCCAGATAAGATGGCCACCCACCTACAGTCCAACCTCGGCAAGCGTAGCTTAACCTCAGAGTCCGATCCACGGCTGATGTTATTTAAGCCACTAGCTCCTTTAAGATCTCCTGAGAATTTAATGCTGCGAAAGATTGAATATGTTCAGCGATTTTTGGAGCGGACTGTACGTAAGAATTCATTAACATCGAAATTGATAAGTGGTACACTTTCCACGCAAACTTGTGAACGAGTTTAAAGACAAAGTTACAAATCTGTTATGTATTTAATTTATATAACAATGTACCGTTTATGTGATTTTTATTGAGTAAAGGGCGTGCGCTTTGTAATCGACTTCGATAACTTTAATCAAATAAAGATTTTATGACAAGTATCTCGTGAATATTTCATTTTATTGCAATTTTTAAGGTCTCTTTAAATAAAATGATCTCAATTGACAAGATAAAACACATTTTAATAAACTTTCAGTTCACTGTGGCAATGTGACTTCTTTATCAATAAATTTTATACTAAAAATAAAACTATGTGAACTTCTATTTTTAGACGCGTTTTAGGGTCAGCATTTTGATATTGTTATTTTTTTAAATCTTTTTTGTAGCGTTTTTAATTTTATTGTTGCATAAATATGTGTAACTATGACATAGCTACTTGGACGTCTTTAAAAACGTAATACTATTTAACGAACAATTGCTCGTAATTTTAATTATTTCGCATTAGCCGTAATACCTAGTTATTATACAATAACAGGTAAAATATTGGGACACATAACTAGGAATTTAGTGCAAAACAAAGCTTTTGTTATAATGTATAGAATTACGTTTTTTACTAACGCACATACTGAAGTACACGTAACATAATTTCATAGTAGATATAATATTTCAAGTTGTTGAACTGTGTAAAAATAAAATCATTTATTCCGGGTTACATTTTTGTTACGAATACCTACGTACTACAGGGACATAGCTTGAAGACTGTTTTCTTTAACAGCGGTAACACTAAAACAATCTTTGTTGAAAACAAACACAGTCCACAGAGTTCTAAAATAACTTCGCAATCATTATATACGTTTAGAAGAAAAAGCCTCTTTGCGAGGAAACGGAAAAGTGCTTTTCCCAATTACCCGACCGTACTTGAGTAAGGCCGGACGTTGTAGGGGGAGGAGGGGGGCAGCCGGCGGGGGGAGGGGGAGACGGTCGCGTCCTCCAGCGCGTCCGCGACCTTGGCAGGTCAATGACCCGCGAAGGCTTTTACTTTTCTACGTAATAATTCATATCAATTCCTAAACATTGTTACGTATTTTACAACAAGATTACTAATACTTCTGGAAATTTCATATAACTTTTACGGACATTTGTGCTATAATATTATGAGACTAATTTAATGATGTAAGATGTCTATCTGATTCAATAAATATAATTGACGAGTGTCAAGTCATAAATATTCATTACTAGCTGACCCGCGCAACTTCGCTTGCGTCACCTAAGAGAATGGGTCAAAATTTTCCCCGTTTTTGTAACATTTTTCGTTGCTACTCCGCTCCTAATGACCGTAGCGTGATGTTATATAGCCTATAGCCTTCCTCGATAAATGGGCTATCTAACACTGAAAGAATTTTTCAAATCGGACCAGTAGTTCCTGAGATTAGCGCGTTCAAACAAACAAACAAACAAACAAACAAACAATCAAACAAACAAACAAACTCTTCAGCTTTATTATATTAGTATAGATTTGTGATAAAAATATAAGTTGCCAATACCGGATCTCTAGAAATTGATTCTACATAATATTTTTTTATTCAACCATACTTCCACTTAGGTAATTGTCATCGCATACTAGTAAAAAGTCTGAAAAATATATGATGGTTGGGAATAGAGTAATTTGTGTAATAAAATAAAAAATATTGAAAATTACTAACAAATGATTATTTCTACATTTTAAATCAACCCTAGCAGATTTAACGGGTATTATTTTATAAAGCTCGTTGGCTAGTTTCAATGAAACTGGCCTCCGTGGACGAATATACGCTAGGAGGACATTATTTATGCAGCTACGCCTCAGCAAAAAACATTTTTCAATGTCAAAATTTAATCACCTATCTTCCTAGATCACGTAATATAATCATAATATTACGAATAACTTATAAATTAATATATTTAAAAGCGAGTTTTGATGCGTCTCACGGAATAAGTTCAAGGCGCCCCTCATAATTCCTGCTCATCCGACATGCCAATATTTATGAGGTCAATCAGATATTATTCTTAAGATTTATTCCGTCGTTAACATAATAATATTACTGATTTATTTCTTGATCTTGATATGTCAGGAACGAAATTAACTGTGTTAATATTTTTATATCCAACAAGTACGTAGAAGGGTACCAACTTAGTGTATATGTTACTGTAAAAGCCCGAACGGTGGTAAATCCTAAGATTTTCCGGTATAACCTAAGATTTACCAACTCGCAATGGTAAAAGTCCGAACAATTCTTTTATTTCGAACTTTTACCTATATTCACTTGATGATGTCGAGATGTCGCCGGAGCCCCGCTTCGCGGGGCTCCTCCTACTGGGTGGTTAAAAAAAAATAACCACGAAGGCTAAGGTGGGAGCTTCGCTTCGCTCGCTCCCACCTTAGCCTTCTAACCTAACCTACCCATGTCGCTGTGCCCAAAACTCCTTCTTTATAACTATGTCACAGTATATAATTATACCGTGAAATAGTTAGAAACTTAGTTATGAAGGAGGATTTTTTTATATACCGTAACATAGTTTTTAAACTCCGGCTTGTTCGGACTTTTACCATTGTGAGTTGGTAAATCTTAGGTTTTACCGGAAAATCTTAGGATTTGCCACAGTTCGGGCTTTTACAGTAACATATATAGTGGAATAAAAAAAAACAAAAAGTGGATGGAAAAGCTTTGAAATACACTGATACCAAGTCATTTAACTATCTTTGTAAGTACACACAATATTTTTTGTTAGATCAGAATTTTGCCGTGAAAAATCTCGATGGAAAGTCAAGTGTTTGGGAAATTCCGTGAAACAATAGACGTTTAAGTTACAAAGCAAAGTGTTCTTATTTCATAGATGTATGTTTCTCATCATTATCTATGATTAGAAAAACCTGGCTGCATTCTGACACTACCACTATTGGCCCGGAATATGAAAAAAAAACATGACAAATGTCTATGTACTACAAGTCTATATTTGTAAAGAATTTTGGTCATTGTGGTTGGGTATTGGAAAAGCAATTCTAAAAATTATTTCATGTGAAAACTGCGTAATATAAATTTGAGGCAACAATAAGTTTAAATTTTTACGAATTTATCCTAATAATATGTACTGATTCCTGGTGGCGGATAAATAAATAAATAAACTACCTATGTACATAATATAGAAATAGTTATGACAATTTTATTTATATTACGATTACAATAATAGTTTATTATAAATACACGCTTTTTTCGCAATAAATCAAATGTCAAGTGCGATTCGTTACGGCTGTGATGCTGAATTCGATACATAAAATTAAAACCTCTTTACACTTTTATACTGCCTTGAAATAACATTGACACTAATGATGTTGTTTCTCATCCATTTTAGATGAATCATTATACAGTATACATAGTAATACATACATACATACATACATACATACATACATACATACATACATACATACATACATACATACATACATACATACATACATACATACATACATACATACATACATACATACATACATACATACATACATACATACATACATACATACATACATACATACATATTATCACACCTGTTATAACCGAAGGTTTGGGCAGAGGCGCATAAAATACACACACGGTTCGTCATTAACATTTTTAGTCCCATGTAAGTTACCACAGATTTGGAAAACGGTCGAAGAAAGATCTTTCCAAACGATAAAGTTGCGGTCACAAGTTCGATCTAATTAAAATCTTAATTAATTTGTATATTTATATTTTGCAACAAAAAAACTGTTTATAAATCATTGATCTTTAAAATAACATGTTAATTACAAATGTTAATAACGTAATATAAATCTTAATATCATTTATAGGATCATCGATCTTCTGATTTTTTAATCTGAATATTTTTTCCAAAAATATGAAGATTAAGCTTGGTTAATGACCTTTAAAAGTTGTTTTTGTGACAGCTAATATATTTTATTACCGTTAAAACACGCCTACAAATAATGAAAAACATTTTGTAAATTGTCTAGTGTTTTCATGTTTTTGACTTAGAAATGAGGTTATAGGTAGTACAAATTACCTCGAGTTTCAGAACCTCACTTCTGATATTTTAACACAGTTCCTGATATCGTGTTTAGGGATTCAGAAGATCCTGTAGTTGGATGAGAACAAACCAAATTCTTTTTTTTTTTCCGACACACCAATGTACCGATATACCGATTTTGGTCATTATGATTGTTGGATATCTAGTCGAGTATCTAAATGTGATTTTTTATATAAAGCTATTTTTCTTTCGGCATTTCGTTTCTTAAGACCATATTTCCTACAGCTTTTATAGATAGGTATATTGTACTTACTGTTAGCGCACTTCTGCGGGTTGGGTAGTGAGAGGAAGCGGCCCGGCTTTTGGGCCATTGTGAGAGTCGCAAGCGCAGCCGCGCATGCCACCAGTAACCACGCCTGCATCTGAACACAAAAAACACACCCTTTAGTATAAAATACATTAAAAAAATATTTTGACAACGTCAGGTAACGTGTAGAATTTTTACAGAACATGTAACATAGAAACAGACCTCTGTTTGAGTACGCAGTAGGTACTGTTGATCCACAAAAACACGTATATAAATATTGAGTAATTATTCTAGGACACAAGAATAATAAGTATTTTTCGAAAGTTAAAAAGTAAAATGTAGAGAAAATAATCAAAAATATTACTTTTTCGGATAACTACTTCATCATTTTCACTTAATTTATTACTTCATTATTAATACTTAGTTACTCATAAACAAAAACACTTTTATACTTATTATAATTTCTATTACCTAGCTTGCTTAGCATAACTAAGATTTACATATATTGCAATTAAATGATATAATTATACTTAAGTATGTGGTTTATGTTTGTTTCATATGTTAAATAATTTATTGCTCACGATTGCGCATAGCTTCATAACAATATATTATGTGATGATGTCAACAAAGCATACACATTATTTGGTTATCTTTTTAAGTCCAAAAGTTCCTGAAGTTGTAACTGAATTACGTTTTAAGACACGGGACAAGGCAGATAGATCAGACTTAGGATTTTTGTTCGAGTTTTTTCTTCAAATAAGCATATTTATTTGTTCGAAAATCACTTGTTCTCATGGTGAAAAATTAAGAGAAATATACTATTTACGATTTACACGACTGATACGGCATGATGTAACATATGAAAACTGATTTAAAAAGGAAAGAAGAAAAAAATACTTGTAAGAACTCGTGTCAAGAATTAAGACAGCTAAATTAGCTGCTTGCTCGAAGCCATTATATACACATTCCTTCGTTTCCAAATTATTTGCACAATAAAATTCTAATGGTTATTCTAAGGCCGGGTTAACCTAACACCATCACATGAAGCAATATTAGAACAAACAAGAAGAACGCTTATCTTGCAACAAACTTGTTCCCTTGATGAAGTTTCGTAAACACTAAAAGAACCCATCGAAACGAACAATAGTCTTTTCTCACTATTCACTGTTAATTACAGGAGGTAATTCGTTTGATTGTGACGAAAACTACACATAACTTTATAATCGTTTGTTTTATGAAGAAGAATGAATGGAGGATAATTTAGTAAAATAAGGTTAATACACCTTATTTTTTTAAAGGATTAGTGCCCGGTTTCTTAGTACATTTAGCGGTTGTTTATCTATTCAATTGAGGTTTTTTATTAGTATGTAGTTAAAACACTATTGAATAGAAAAACTACCCCTAAATGTACCTCAGAAACCAGGTGTTAGTAAAGTAAAGGTCCGGTCGTATGGTGTGAATTGCTTCGAAATCTGTAACACAGGCTAATGCCTATCTCAGATGCGAATCCTCACATATTTGTATAGTACCTAATTTATAGTTGTGAATTCACTAATCTTTCCTGTGTAAACTTATCGTGTAAAGAAAATAAAGTTTTTCAATATTATTGTTGATCGTAGTCAGTGACATCCCTAAAAATATAGGTGTGTAAAGTTTTAACACGCAACCGGGAATATAATACTAGGTGTCTGAATGTACATGAAACAAAATAAGTATGCAGAGATAATAGAGGCGACGTTTTTTTGTTGTAGGTGTATATGTACTACATCCAAAATGCCGGGACAGGGATCCGAAATAATATCCACGGATCTTATTGGTAAAATTCTTCAAAAAGGTTAGCGGGGCATTCTTAATCGTCCGGCAGGTGATAAAATATATGACAATTGAATAAAGTCTATAAGGATCATGTGTTTAGTGCTTTATATGTACCCCTGTAAGCGTACCTTCCGAAACAGTATAGTTATTAAAGGAACATCTTGTTCGTTTGTCTACTATGGGTGTACGAACAGGTGGGCGGTTAATTATTTACTTATTTGACCAGAAGAATATTTTGCAGTCATACGAAGACGTCATGGCAAAAATATGTGGGGAGGTTGAGACACTGTCCACCGGTTTGCATTGCAAAGAATTTATTACATAATTAATATCGTCGGCCACCTCACCGTGCACCGGCGACATTTGCGAGAATTGACACATGCTTCCCGAAGTTCCTTGGATACCAACTTCTTATGGACTTCTCTAGTTAGTACTTAATCGGTTGAATTTAGACTGAGTCAGTTATCTTGTAATCGATTTTTCCATGTTTATAAATGATCTAAGTGATTCATTTGGTATTTGAGACTCAAAACTGTCAATACAATTCGTACTTAATCTTGCCAGAATCTCGGGTTACTGGGGACAAAGCTTCCATTATTTAGACTTCAAAGACATAATGCGCACAACACATCAAGTCTCATCATTTAGTCACGCTTAAATCATTACGCGAATGTTCCACGCTCGAAAACTGGACTCTACATTATTTATTTAAGCATATGGCTCACGGCAAATGGCTTTAGACAAATACAATAGGTTAATTAGCTAACATGTGTGATAGACCTTCAGATACGATTGATGCGTCTTAATTATATTTTTAAATCTCAACGTTAATTATGTCGCAACTTTAATAGCTTTCAAAATATTTATAACACTAGATTATTCAGTTTTAATCGTCCAAAATAACTTTGAATTTTAAATAATGTCGAAATAGGGCCGGAAATTGCTTCTTTTTTTAACGGCTTCTTTTAAGTGACTTACTCAACTTTGATTGAGTTTGTCTGACATAAATGAAGACATGACATAATTACGGAGATGTTGACGAGATATGAGTTAAGATAAGTGTGCGGTTTTACGTTCATATCGGAGTAAAACTACATCATTACATAAGATCTTGTCTCCCAAATTGTAAAGCTTGCAATTCAAGTCTGTGGCAGTGAGTGACCGGGGCACTGGACCGCGTTGCGTGTTTGTCTTGAGCAATTTCACCTTTTCCGATGCAACGTCAGTCGTTCAATAACCTGAGACTGTGCGGTAAACAATGTCTTTATGTCAGTTATCCTTGGAGCCGTCGGTCAGTGTGTCACGTAACGAACGTGGCGAGTTTACAAGCTCGTTTCACCGATATTGTGACAAACTGACTCGGAATTATGTCACCCGCTACTGTAACTTACAGGCGATTGTTTTTAGAACGATCCCATAAGTTAAGCTCATTGTAATGTTGGTCAACCGTTGTGTTGTCTTTGCGCAAGAGCATGTATGTCGCCGGACGAGTTGTTCTGTAAGTGTACACGTCTCGGTGACAACGCCGGCGGCTATGTCGCGACATGTCACTATATGCATAAGAAACCACGTCCTAATAATATACGTAATCTCCATATATTTTGCTTATTTGTATTTACGAAAACCTCGACCAGGAACTCATCATCCTATGACTAATTCATGTAGGCAAATACTATTGATTGCTTACTCGAGCCGATTAAAGGAGGCGTCAACATGTGCGAGAATTGATGAGATAAAGACGGTAAACAGATCGTGTTGTGTACCCGGAAACTCGGTCGTCAGGCAGAGCACACATCGTGGGTATTCATAGCACACGGAGTACCTCATGTACCTATGAACGAGTGTGCGATGACCTTGACACGGTTGTACTCAGATCCGATGACCGTAAACAGTAATTGCGATCTCACCTCATCAATAAAGCATAAGGCATGTCATCACGAGCGCTTTAAGGTAAAGATCGACATACGTCCCAGGGTCCCCTGTAATTAACTTCCTCCACCTAATATGGAACGTAACTATATCCATAAGCATTTTAAAACCGGAGTTCCATTGTATTAATTGTATTTAAAAACTTGCCTAAATGCTCATACTGTTTGTAAATGAAGCTATTTTAAACAATATTACGTCAGTTCGCGACCATTGAATGCATTTAAAATTCATTCGCTCAAGGAGCCGACTGCGATGAAAAACACGTGCTCGTGTTCTATAGTCGTTAAATACGAATAAATGTCTGAGTATCACATTAATATTTTCGCAGAACGACTAAAAAAGGCAATTTATTGTGTATTTCTTAGCGAATGTTGCTGCATTATATTATACTAATAGCGTATCATTATGGCTAAATAAACGTCTAAAGTGATATTAGATAAATATCAGAGAGCTGACCTCAGTTAGGCAACACACTTATCGGCTAAGATACGTGTGTAATGCCATTATTATACAGAATAATAGGATGAATGGGGACCTCACAAAGCGCCGAAGGTGTTCGTTAAACAATACCTGTTCTGTACAACAGTTGAATGGTATTCTTCGCGAATCTGTGTCCCAATCGCGAATTTAGTGCGAGTCTCTCAGCCACAATGTTTCTACGAGATGTGTTGCAACGTCCCGAGGCCGGTCGTCCGTCAGTTTCGGTCACGATCCTGCTGCTTCGTGCTCCGAGCTCGTCTAGCACCTTGCTAAACACCGGTGCCCTACACTCACCACCATTATTGTTTTGTAGCTCCTCACGATGACTTAATTTGTTTAATGACAAGCTATAACTTATAATGAAACGCGACGATTCATATCCCACGACTGGGGATCACGTATTAGTCAAATTACAATAATTTTCCCAACGTATTCAATGTTAAATGTGAATATATTTAACGAACTACGAGTGTGAGTTGTTCTTAGTTGTAAATGTTAAAAGCATTGTGTAAATATCTGCGGTGAGACTCACTTTGAATGTATTTCCGAATGCGAAATTGCCTCCAGCCGATAATGGAAGTATTGTTTCATGGTAATTACGTTAAGTGACTAAAATAGAGACGGTTTTAAAGTAAATGCTTTGAAACTGGTTAAACGTCAGAGGTGCCTACAGCATTGTTTAATTTTGGGATTTTCTTTAGAGAATAACTTATACTTTAATGTTTTACGTTCTATTCAATCCTCTCGCGTTTGTCATTTGAGTGATAGACATTTTAAAAAAGTAGGAAGTTGTAGCGAAAGTTCTATGTCGATTGTCGTAATTACGAGTGCTTATAGCAACTTAGTATTCATGTCTCGTTTGTCAGTCATTAATGCGTGGTCTGTTGTATTTGTCATTTGTTTGGTGAAATTTTTATTGCCTCTACGTAACGTCTGTTTACAAGTCTCGCTAGACGCAAGATGCATGTGTTCGGACAACTGTATTGAATGCTAATGGTGCTATTTCGACGATTTATATTCATTTGAAAACATAAATTGCGTGTTTACTGACAGTTTTGTCGCTGATCTCCAAGTAGCTTGGCTATGGGTGTCTGTTTATACATTCACTGTAGGTTTTATAACGCTAGATTTGTAAGCTTGATCAAATTATTGTAGAAACATGACTGTTGACGTACAGCACTTTTAAAATAAATTTGAGTCTATAATAAGTTGCTTGTACTATAAGAAAGTATTCAAAAAAATCAAATTGGAGTTCAAACAATCAACCAAGAAACAAACAAAGCTCACGTTTTTACTTTTTAAGATCTATTTGTTGAAAAGCAAAAGCCTTAAGAATATGTGACCGAAGTGACATTTCATCCTTCTGCTTGGCGTATGTTAATAATTTAAATGTTTCATCAAGAGTTGCATATGAGTAGTGAAGAGCTCAAACAACGTAGTATTTTAGACTAAAGGTTCAGACAAGTGCAGCAGAGGTTAAGCTTGCAAAATCTCGCGACTCGTTAGTGCTTAGTCCTTCACCTATGATCACCTTATTATATTATTGTACGGAAGATAACATGGAATAATACTTTGAAGATACATATTAATGTTTGTTTATATGAAAAAGTATAGAAAAGGCCATTGAATCTATTTATAGTCGACGTAGGAACAGTTTTAGGTGACAGATACAGAGAAAAAGATATGAAACACTTAACTTTACACTTTGTAAGAATTTACTTTCTCAGAGTTTAAACCATGGTACATTTAGTCGAGTAAAATTTCTTACAAAGTTTCTTGGGATGAAGATACAAAAAAAGTCTTGTATATTAATTAAATAAATACTACAAGAGCTTTACAAAAGAACGAAAGGGAATAAAACTATAATAAGAGGACCTAAGAGTATGAATCGCTGTATCTCACAGAAAAATGAATTAAAAGATTAAGACTATGTTGTCCGTTTAAGTAGCTGGCAGGTGACATTAGCAATTAGGTAACAAAAAAAAAGAATATAATTTGTGTTCAAATTAATATGGCCGATGTTAAGATGTTTTGACCCGTACACTTTGAAGTAGTATGGTTTTGTATGACGTACTAGCACTAACAACATTGTCCCAAAATTTATTTTTCTTCTATCTTCTGCCTGTGACTATGGCCGCGTAAGAAAGAATCTTATTAATTGTGGTTAGTGACTGTCTGTGAATTAAATTAAGAAAAATATGTGTTTATAGTAGTAGACAGTATTGGCGTAATTAAATAAGAAATATCTATAAAAATTTTCGCATTTATAATATTAGTAGTTCGGTCTCATCATCCTATTTTAGCATGTAAATGTATGCACAAAGGACTGTGTTGACGTGAGCGGAGAGTCATGTCGTATGACACAAGCGCTTACATCGTAACGATGCGTATGCTAAGTTCGACTTGTAACGTAACAATTACCATCTTGTCTTTGCAAATTCTTAGGTTTTATTCTGAAGTAACACCTTAGGCTTTCTTTCCTGCTACGCTGAATCGGTCGGCGCACCATTAGCTGTTGTGTATTACATAGAAAAATCTGCCTAGCACGTCAGTGTCACTGTGCGCTGTCCCATTGAACATCATGTAAAGTTAAGCTCGAAAATGTACGCCACCGAGGAGCTTTAACCACAGATATAAGATAACAGGGAAAAAAGGACCTTTAAAGTCGAAATTTTATAAGAAAGTTAAAAAAAATATATATTTACGATGTAGTTGTCATGATGACTGAATAAATGTAGTAAATATTCTGCTTAAAAACGCAACAATCAAAACATTTTGACCATGTGCAGCAAACTCGAAATTAATTGCTCAAAATATACATTAATAAAATAAAATGTATGACTAATTCGTATTGGCGTGAAGAAATACGAATGTTTGAATGTTAAAGTTTACGCAATGAGTCTCAATGCGAGTTTGAATGGAGTTTTTAACGATCGGCGAAAGGTCACGTGGAACTAAATATTATTCGCAACTTCCCTATTATCCAACAGATATGTTCAAGTTCAAGTTCGCCAATCTGTAGGAACGATATAACAGTGTTGCCAGACTACGATTACGAATTAACTTACATGCGCGGTAAAATTTGCTCAGCTATAGATCATGTCTGTATTTCTTCTGCTAGACAAATAATGTATTTCAAATCATCTTACATTTCGTTGCCCTGACTGGTGTAATAATTTTAGGGCAATATTTCTTTAAATCCGTTCTTCCATACAAGAGTCTGTATGTTCATCAGTAACTCTTTTACGGCTAAACCACTCATCAAATTTTCATGAAATTTAGCACGAAGTGAGGTTGTATATACAGTCAAAATAGACTACTTTTTATTTAAATAAAAATCAATTACACGCGAATAGCAGTGTGCGAGTTATAGGTAAACATTGGCTACGACAACACTAGCCCGAAGTTTTTCTAAGTGAACTCATGCTAACAGATTCGGCCTCGAGAGTGACGAGAGTGAATAGCACTCATAAAAACAGTTATTTATATCGACCTTGTCACACAACACGCATCTCTCAATAGATGCATGACATGTGCATCAGATTGACCTCAAACTTTGACCACAGACCGCAATGTTATGTTTTGTTTGGTTTACGATAGACCCCCAACTTGGTAATAAAGATTCCAAGTAACAGGACGCAAGCCTATACGAAATATTAAGCAAGTATAGTATGTCAACTCCGGACAACTACTGAAAATCATGTTAGAAAAGTTAGAGGAAGCTAACATTTTTTTTCCGATTTTGGAATCAAACCTGAGACCAAGAAACCCACAATTCTGTAGCGCGTAATCTGTTGTGTAGAGAAACACTCAGAAAGGCAATTTCCCCAAAGGGTGTAAAAAGGAGGATTTTTTAAAATGAAATATCAGAAACAAAAGAATGTTGTGGAAGCGGGAAAACTAATGTCAACGCGGACAAAGCCGCGGGCGGCTGCTAGTTACATTTATTATAACCAATATTATTTTTACTAATTCTAGACCCAAGCGGACTTAATTCAGCTTGACTTAAAAATAGTATCTAAAGAGGATGACAACATTGAGAATCATTGCTCTAAAACCTACTCACTACTTGACCATCAACACGTGTTTAGTCTGAGCTTGAGTTTTTAGGTCATATTTTTTTAATCTTATATTTATATTAAAGCTGTCTCAGTTTGAAGTTCATTAGTGTATTGAACTTGAGTTTCCAGTTCTACGTCAAAATTTTATTTTTTATTACTTGAAACGATTGTTGACGTTTTATATCCTAATTATAAGTGTCAAATAAACTATCTGTTTATTACAGCAACAACAAATGTTTAAAAACAACTGTTAAAATTTCAGACAAACAAATCACATCTAAACAAACCTATTGTTTGCAATTCCATATTTGGATCCACATGCGGTAGAGGGCTAAAGGTAAGATATGAATCTAAACATATAATCTTCTATAAAAACTTGATAATAAACTTTATACTCTTTAAGCTTTATGGAAAACAAAGGTGTTAAATTGAGAAACACACTAACAAATATAGCTTTTATTCCTCCATGTCACAACATTTTTCATTGAATAATTTACGCAATTCGTAATAAAACGGGCCTAAAGATGAATCGACCTCACATAAAACTATTGGTATCAAGTATCGCGATAAAGAAACATTTCAAAATATAGCGTAGATTTCAATGTACAGTCAGCAACAAAAATATAATATAATGTATATCGCATTTTCAAAAGCAAATGCATTTTATTGACTAAAACTTGTCAACGAATAGTGATATTACTGTTTTATATTAACTTCAAAGTATTTTAACAATCAATGAATATTGCTTTTTGACAAGTAGTCCGTACTTTTCAGCATAAAATAATGTATCATTAATAAAATCTCGAAAATATAATCATCATCAATCGCGATTTATATTTTCATATAAAAAAGCGCGACTGAAAATGAACAACAGCCAACAGAAGTATGTATACCCTATACATATTTCTGTTATTTATTATTATACCCTATACATATTTTTATTATTTTGTATACCCTATACATACTTATGTTAACTGTACGTCGATATACATAGTCATTTGTGTAAGTGAAGTGACAAACCGGAGGCTTTTATCGGTGAAGAAACACTCTACGATAGATTAGGTGATTGATTATGTGTTGCAACATATGCCTTCGTTAGTCTTGTGTACATGCATCATTCATGTGAAGATGCAAGTCATTAGGGAGATTTAAAAGTACTTTAATAAGCTCGTACTTTGATGTATTTTGTTCGTTAGATACTCTTTGTCGATCATGATATATCGATGTATTATGATAAAATATTATTTATGGGCCCTTAAGCATTTTAAGTTTGATGAAATACAATAACGGATTGAGAAAATATTCCCTTCTTGAACTCAAAAATGTGCAACTATAAAAATTTCGAAAATCGAAAAAGACTCTGTGAAGGCTAGACCCTCTTCGTTACGTTTGCAGCTTCATGAAACCTCAAGTATTTATTTTTCGAATTAATGAGTAGCAGTAAGATAATGTGTATTAACAGATAAGAACAACGTCTTAAGTGCAAAGTCTTATGAACAAGTTATAAAAATAACTATCGCAGTTTAAAAGACATCAACGCGCGTGTTTCTTGAAAGCTGTGTCAAGTACAAAAATAATAATCATTACATTTTAAATATTATTATAACAAATAAGGAAGCTAAAATAATTATTATGACTCCTGCAATCAACGAAAATATAATAAACCGGAATACGTTTCGTGTGCCGCGGCATTATTAAACTAAAAAGTAATTTAATGACACCCGTGAATATTCATAAGGCATGTTGTCGTTTCGCATATAAATCATTGATGTAGTAGCCTTGAACCGTTGCGCAACCACTGACATTTGTCCTAACGCGTCAATTGTTACTTACCGAGGGTCTGTTGCCTTTCGAAATGGTTCGGGCATCCGATTTGAGAGATTACGACAGGTACTAATAGAGGCAGTTGTCCGATTCGTCGCGATAATATCGATGTCGAACTAATTCGAGTATGACTCAAGTCGTCCTTCGGTTCACGTGATTGAGTGAGTGCACCTTAATTATTTGACACAGAATCCGAGGCATTGTTCGCCCTCGTGGGATACAACCTTTTTACCCGATTGCGTAAAAGGATTGTGTGTGTCAGACGTCACGTTTTGTTTCCCCTCGAGTGTTTGATACTTGATTGTAATTACTTTAATTAAACATTGAGTAAAACGGTTAAGTTAGTGGTTACGGTGGTAATAAATTATTTATTTCGAAAACGCTTCGTGTAACTGAGAATTGTAAATGAACAATTATTTGAATACGAAATATTTCAATTGAATTATTGCTAATATTTTGTTACTCAAACATGTCGTTGAATGTTCCCAATATAGTATAGGTATTCATATTAGTTAAGATTTACTTAAATTGAATGAATGTAATTTGAGGCTTTTCTTTTGTTTGTACGATAATGAATCCACAAGAAACTTATTAAATTAAAATAAGGATAAAAGTCTAACCAAATTATTATTTACTATGTAAACAAGAAACGGATTTATAAATTCTATGAAGCCACCGGATTTTCCTAATTCGTGGTATTGTTTACCAAGGTTTATCTATTAAGTAAACTTTCCTTAACTTGCGGTTAGAAAGATATTAATATGAATGTTTGTTTGTTCTTTTCTTTTGAGAAAACAGCTGAACCGATTTTTTTTCTTACAGCGAAATCTTACATCCCAGTGTGGGACACTGATTACTATTTAACAAAAAGTAACGTGGCCTATGCCGTAAGTAGAAACTAGTATGTATATACACATATATGTATGTATGTATAATTGTATATGTAAGTATACAAATCAAATGACACTAAAAAACCCTCTATTAAATGTGTTCTGAAGATATTTAAAAGCGTAATCATTACACGGATTTTCATCTTGCTGCTAACTCTTTAAATTGGAGCAATTTGACATTCAATTTCGGTTTCAAATGAGAGCGATACTGATTAGGGCGAGATGTTGTGAAAAAATCATCAAGATCTCACGGATATTTTAAGAAGATACGTAAATTCTTAACTAAAAAAGAAAATTAGACCTTATTTAGAAGTGTTAACCTTAATTTATTGCTAGCGTTAAAAATACCAAAAACAGTTAGAGGTAAGCCTGTGTTTTAAATTTAAAATATTTAATCTAAAATATAAGCACAACTGCTTGCTACCCAACATTTATTTTTACGATCAACACAAAGAAATATAATTCCCAAAATAAAACGTTTTATCAGTCTTATAAGACTACAAAAAAGTGTTGATTTTATAAGCTTCAGACTGAGAACTTATCCAAGTACGATAATTCCCTGAAAAAAATACTGATCTGTGTGCCAAATACTAAAATTAATTCAGTCATCTTGCGTAAAAAGTTACTATACACAAACTTTCGTCTTTAATATGTAACTTGAAGTGGGATTTTGAAACGAGCATTTTCTACATATCTATACCACGTTGTAACAGACAAAATACATGGAAAAACATCCTGTTTGTTGAATGAAAACGCGTCACAAGAAATACTCTACATTTTTTTACTTAGGGATTTGGACTCGTCTCATACAATAGGTATAATACACGCCTCGAAACACATCTCACGAAAATGTTCACAAGCTAATTAATGTCTTTATAAGATAATCGTCTTCGATAAACAGGCTGTTAGTTTTTCAAACCGTACCTATAGACATCTGGTATGGACCCCTGCTAACACGTGCGTACCATTCAACTAAAATTAGGACTCAGCGTTTCGAAGATATTATTATGAAATGATATGCCATATTACCATATGCACTACAAGATATTGAGTAAATATGTGACAAACGCTAACTTGCTTCTCCCGGAGTAGTACAAAATCGATAAATTTGAGGCTTAAAAGTATCTTACGGAGTTTTATTTAAGTTCAATGGTACCAAAGCAGTCTAGACGAGAAGCCTGATAGATATCGTTTGGACAACCGTCTGCCTAACACCCTGTACTATAGTTCGCAGCGGAAATTATTTAGTAACCTCGGAATAGCATTAGCATTGTTCTTAACTGTTTCTCATTATGTCATCTGGGGTTAGTATGGAAATAATCTTAGTTTCGTTTGTTATTTATTTTCATCCTATTGTTATAATCCAACAATGTTAAGCTTCAGTTTCATCGCAATGTATAGTTGGATACAGAAGTGTTTAAACGAACTACGTTTCGTAATATTCGAGGTTTAAATTTTTTGTTTTGAAAATGTATCTCTATGTTTCACTTATTTATTTATTTATTTAATTAAATGCAATAAGATTGCCCCCTATTACATGTGCCTAAAATTGTAAATGGCGATAAGTGAGTGTATTTCATACACCTTTGCCTAGATCTTTAGGTAAAACAGACGTGATATAATGTATGTTATTTAAATAACTATATATGAAATATATACACAAGCTATAGAAAAAAACTTATTACAAAAAATAAGATATTTTAAGTATTTTTACACAGAGAAGACACAACGAAATGTCGAAATAAAATCTCTTATAGTATTTACCATTTCGGTAATCGGATTATCGTCCATCACGATTCGTTTGACATAATAATATTGAAATGTAGTGCGCTTAGTCATTCAGCAAACCTAGATTCATATAAATTGTTTGTTATCGTGATAAATTAATTCAACAATATCGAATATTAACATAAGAAAAACATTTTGTTCTAAATATTTGACATTTGCCATTTGATTTGATGAGATTTTCGTAAATTGTTAAGGGAAAACTCGTATAGCGGTAATTTATCGTTCAGGATGTGTTAATCCTTGAGACAATTTTGTTTGGTTAGTTTTTTTGCAATTCATTCACACACAATAATAAATATGTAGCCTTATTAGTTAATATTTGAACTAACGTATAAATTCTTGATGAAATCCATAAAAAACACTACGATAAAGTTTTCATACATTGTTATAACGATTGAATATAATGTTATTTTTAAAAATAAGGAATACTATTTTAGTTACTCGCGCACGAAATTGTACAAAGTCATTTTGTTATAAGCAAGCACAATGATAAATATCGAGTGTTGCGCAGGCGACGCCAGGTGGCGATCGTTTATCAGTACTTCATGTTAATACTCATGATCGAGAACTGGTTTCATTGACACAAGCCGAATCTTACTTAACTCACATATTTTATGTCACATGATATAAATATTTGAAAGTCCACATCTTTCAGCCGTCGACCTTCGTGTCATATTTTGAAACACTATGTTTATTCTAAACATTAATAAATTACAATGTAAACATTTTAATATTGCATCGTTTGAGTTTAACGTTTGTGTTTGTGACTGTACTGTAGACACAAGAGCCGATAAGTCTTAGCCGTTGAAAGTCTATCACGTGTTGAAACCTCATAGAAAAGGGCTCTCAGACATATTCTCAGCACTAGCGCATGTTGCAACTTCGGCTTGACATACATACGTTGGCTGTAATCCGCGGCAGACAAGCATGTACAAATTCTAAGGACACTGGACTTGGCAATTTTTGTGTCAGCTTTGACGAGAGCAATCATCGCATGAATGAATTGACGCAACTTCGCCACCGCGAGCTGCGCCTATAAATTAAGTTAAAGCTCGCGCTTGAGCAACGCTTTATTATCACAAATAATGAATTGTGCGACAACTTCATTAATTTTATTAATTACTAAAATTTATTTAAGAGAATTTTTATGCACACCGATTTTATTGTTAGTAATTTGTAGTCAGTAAAGCTTCAGGCCTTATCTACTATTTTTTTTATTTAAATTAATACTATATTATTTATACACCTTTGTATATATTTTATATTTAAATTAACAACTTAACTCCTAACATAAAACAACAACTTAAGCCCTAAAATCTAAGCTATCCCTTAAATCTAGGCTTTTTAAAACATCCCTTTTTATCCTTCCCCCAAGTTCACTTACCTTTATTTGTTGATTAAAAAAATATCGCGGCGGGAAAAATCACAGAGACACTGTTGTAATAGCGCGAGGCAGGTTTGGGCGATGTCTTATATACTCGTCGTAGCGGGGATGAGCCGCGTGCGCGCGCGCATGGGGGGACGGCGCCGACAGACACGTACGACCACATGACTGCCCATCTACAGCTGACCTCACACCTCACTTATCAATCTTCTGCTTTATCTATACAACTTTCTTGTAACAAAGCTTTCAAGATACCCACACTTACAAGTTATATCCTATAGTGTAAACACAATTTATTAGAATAATCTATCATCGTTTATTCACAGGACGGCACAAAGATGACTTGCTTGCTTATTCTCTAAATATTAGCCACTTCAAATCAAGATAAACATTGACATTTTTATCTAATCCTTCAATTATAGATTATGCCATCAATCGTTTATTGATTTAATTAGCGAAATCATTCTGTTTAATCGATTACCGTCTGTTTATGACTTCCTTAGTACTTGGTGATCATAGAACTAACGCATCACGAATTTCTAAATATGTACATGATACTTTGATTTAATTTTATGATCTTATTAAGTGATCGGATCGCATTACGCACACCTACGCAAGCGCATTCGGGTCACAGAAAAATCGAGCCCATAATGACGAAGGTGTATTTTAAAATAATTTTATTAAATATGATTAAACTTCATTAGACCAGTGCTTCCTCCGTAACTAATATCTTAATGCCTACCTAGTATTCATTTGTTGTTTAAAATGTTTCACAGTCACATAAAAATAACTTGTTTGCAATTAAATTCAGAGCCGGATCCAAAATTCCTAAGAATTAACGCGAGGAAAACCACGTGTAATTATAACAACCAAACGATAATCATTTCGCTGTGATAGCTTAGTACAAAAAGTAGCTTTTCACGACTAATACGGATACATAGATAATGGCATATAGTAATATATGTATATTCTTAAATTAAGGTTTAATTATGGCAATAAGATTTATCTATGGGCAGTAGTATGAAACAAATAATTTGAATACAAAAAAAGGATCTGGAAAAGGCATAAAACTAGGGTTTTTTTTTCTAATCTTTATTTTATTCTCGTTACATCATCATTCATCTATAATGGTGTATGGTACAGTTACTGCAAAGACCACGAACATACGACCACTGCCAGTATTACTTGCGCAGATACTTCAGACAATCAAAATGCAGGTTCGCGTGAATTTCCGTAATATTTAGTTCATTTTAATATCCAGTTAGTTAATATTTAATTATAGTTTTCCACTTATAATACGAATCAATACACTACCTGTCTCTAAAATAGAAACAGTAGTTCAGGAATATTCCTGAGCAAAACAAACCCTAATTTCTAGGATTTGAACTAACATTTTACTTTAGGAGCGCTTTAGTGAGATTTTCATTACGATTATTATCTTATGTGTGTCGAATATTGATTAATTTGCAACACACCCTGGCACATCGGAAATTAACAGAAAGTTGTATTTATTAAAAAATATATATTATCTCAGGGAAACCCCCTGCAACAGGAAAAATGTACTGTCTAGAAGACAATTCCAAAATTGAGTTTTCCCTATTTAAAAAACAAATGATTATCAATTTTGATAACGATCATAACATTTTCTATAAAAATAGCATTTAGCTTTCAATTTCCTTATAATGTTGTTTTCAAGGCACTATTTAAGTTCGTTATTTTAAGGCTATGTGTAACGTGAGATATACATAATAATATATATAAACGCAACAACATCGTTATGCAAACATTATTTAATTTTAATTCCTCATAGAAACCGAGCACGTGGGTATTATAATACAATCAAAAGCCTATGAAACTATAGTCCGACAACTTAGTAGAAAGCCTTTACATGCGTGATTTATCGAGATTTTAATTAACTCCAAATAAAGTATTTGTACCAAACAGGCCATCCTTAGCTGCATAAGTCTGCGGGTCACTTATGTTCAAGATTCTGAATTTTGTATCATATCGCCAGTCGCAAACCTTGCACAAAAGGCTGATCACGGCTCTATACTAAGTTGTTGGCCTATATTCAGTAAAATTTAATAATTGTTATAAATTGAGTTATCACTGCAAGTCCGACAGCCGTCAGAATTGAAACCAGGTCATTTGCACAGCCTGAACTTTGGTTAAAAGGTTTTAGAATATGCTATTAATGGTAAGCACGCTGTAAAGCTTCGTAAAAATACCCGATAAAAATATAAGGGTAAAGTCTTTTACAGCTAAAGATAAATTAACTAAAATAAAGCATAATCACATACATTGTATAGTTATCTAAAAGTATGAATATGAACATCATGTAATATTCAATCATTTTGCTAAATTAAAAGGAGTACATAACATTTTTTTAGATTATAGTAATGATGGATAACACCTTTCCATAATCAAAATAGATCTAAGGCTTTAGGGCTAGGACTATTCCAACATTATTGTTAGACCGAGATGAGTGTTGCGTGAACCAAAACTAAATTGATTCAAGATTCCCACAAAAATCTTTTAAGAATACGAATGGTTGTAAATTAGTTTATCTACTAAAGAACCGCTGTATCCAAGGAGACACTATAATTTACTAGCTGACCCGCGCAACTTCGCTTGCGTCACATAAGAGGGAAATGGTCAAAATTTTGCCCGTTTTTGTAACATTTCTTATTGCTACTCTGCTCCTATTGGTCGTAGCGTGATGCTATATAGCCAAAAGCCTTCCTCGATAAATAGACTATCTAACACTGAAATATTTTTTCAAATCGGACCAGTAGTTCCTGAGATTAGCGCGTTCAAACTAACAAACAAACAAACAAACTCTTCAGCTTTATAATATTAGTATAGATTCACGTTTACACGCGGATTGACTGCTATTTTATTACACTAGTGTTTAATACCTAAACTGATTATCATAAACTGTAACACGAGTTCGTTGTTCTTCGACCAAAAATGCGGACTCTCAACCTTTTAAGTTCGAGGAAGAGATTGTTTAAGTTCATGGAAGTTCAACTAAAAACTAAAGTGCACCGTTGTTACGTTTTTGTTGCTATTTTTGGATCTACATTGTAATCAGAGATGTTAGTCCGTTGCCGTAAATATTTAATATCCGAAATAAAAGTTTCGTTAATTTCGGTAAATGTCTTGCAAATAGGTGAGGTGTGTAATTATAACCGGCAGTTCTGTATGACAAGATCTATGGATGTGAATGAAGCAAAGGAAGTTTGTAAGGATGGTACCATAAGGCGTTCTCTTGTCTCTGCTTGCCCTGTGGGCAGAAGGCGTAATTATATGTAGGTATGTAACTTCGGATAAGTCTAAAATATATTGATAAGTAACTAATTCAATATTAAGGTTATGTATCCAAAGGGTAAAACGCGGCATAATTCCTAAGACTTAGCTGTACGCCCGTCAGTCCGTCCGTCACCAGGCTACATTACGTAAACTGTATCTTCAAAAGCTTATATCGTATGCGAATGCAAAGAACCGTATCTGAAACCTAAATAATGTTATTGATATATCCGGATCTGAAATTTGACAATCAAACATCCCTAATTGCAATACGAAATATCAATTATCTTTCCCCATTTTCTTAGTACACCTTTAACCTTCAAAATTACGTAGAATTTTTAATATTCAAGTTCATTTGGATACAGTGAGTAGTTGTGGAATTTTACAATCAATGGTTGCTAATAACAATCATGTGACAAACTTTTTTATTCGTCGCTAAAGATTGCACGAGGTTATGCTCGCATGTCACTATAAACTTTTTACGTTTAGCCGTTAGTATGTCAATACTTATCAATACAATTGTAAGTAATTATGAGGTTTGAGTGCGTAAAATTTTATTGTGATGGGATTATCTACTTGCATGTGATAGCTGGCCTAAGCATTCGACTACCACGCAAGTGTTCGAAGTTTCGAAGCCAAATGGAAATTGTATTGATGATGTGAGAAGGGCTCTTTATTTAATTGAACTGAAGAGCGGGGCGTATATAGGAACGTTATGCTTTAAAGGAGCGTTTAAACAAGCTTGTAATTAGATTAAGTTTAGTATATGGAATAAACGATATTTTATTTTTTTATTTCAAATCTTAATGCCGACTCCTACCAAGCATTATCTAAGCCTCTGTATAAGACGTCATTAAATCACGTATAGAAATAAGTTTTTTTTTTGCGTACTGTAATTAGATTTTTATTGTAAATAGTGACGTCATCACTTCGTTTGGCAACATCTTCTACAAGTTAATGTCCTCATTACTTTTTTATAATTTCATAATTGGGACAGTCACGCGAGCTCGTACAAAGGTTGCACTAATTTAACTAATTGTAGGTACCTATCTGCGATTGTGACGTCACTGGAGGTCAATGTCAAGGGCATTGTGTGAACATCTTCAAGTCTTTCGACTAGTTTTTCTATTGGTTGTATCTATGGTGATTTACACACGCGATCGTGTTACGTAAAACGAACTTGGTACCTTTGATACTCTTCTATCGTATCGGCCTTAGGTATGGATCGTATCAATGGGCTTGTATCTATCCCACAATTTTTGTTGGCTTGCTTCTGCTTAAGATTTTAAGGACCCCAAAGATTAGCTGGTGTGCAAGTAGCCTATGTGTTCAACAGGGTCATGTTATAAGTAAATTGTCAATAAGCCTAATTTTCATCAAGTCCTTTCATTCGATTTTGCATTAGGTAACAAACACCTATCCGCACTTCCTCGTAAGATAAGCTTTAAAATGCTAGCCAGAAGCGGCTTTTTTTTTCAGAAAAAGGTGAGACTCTAAAAGATTTTGAGGCTTTCAATATAATGCACCCACTTAGGGCATCGACCTAGAGCTCTTAATTGAAGTTAACGTCACAAAGTTTTACTAATCGCGGATATGCTATAACATCCACTGCCTCCATTTAAAATCTTTAGAAATAAACTCATGCCATTGTAATAATTACATTATTATATTCTATGTAGTATTTTAGTCCTACTTTAACTGATATTACAATTGACAAAGCCATTACAACAAGGTAAAGATGAAGTAAATTGTTCACGCGCCGAGCTCATTGATCGTGTAATCGTTCACACTGAGACATCTTAGACATCATCAGTTCGCGGCTTTACGCGGCTTTACACACGGATCTCCGGCTTACGTTCTATCATTCTTAGTAATGTAACTACTCATACATATTTTTAATGTAATCCTCTTGACATTATACAATTAATGCATGATGCAATTCAGATAATAAATAACATTGTCGCTCCATGTTATGTATTGTTCTAAGTACCTTCGCTTGATTACGAATCCGATTTCAAGATCCGCCTGTTTATGACTACTTTGTATATTATTTAATAGATTCCGTGACTTTGTCTATTAAAAGAGGTATCTTGTTTACTGCCAAAAATAGAATAGATAACCGAGGCAAAGAATCAGCGGCATATAAATGGCTTCATCGCCGGCATTCTTCAAGTGACCTCTAGGTACTTGTGGGATAACACGCAAGTAATAGTAACTGTAGTACCTACCTATAGTAAATCTCAAAATTCTAGTAGTAGAGTCGTGAAAGTTTCGTACTAATTTGATATAGGTACTCTGATAACTTTACCTTAACGAGAAATATTTCCAAGGATACCTAAACGAAATTGAATCTTCCTTGTAAATTTTTAATTGGTTGCTAGCCCGTGTAATGTTATTGTAAGGCAGTTGTTAGCCAGTACATTACACAGGCTAGATCAGAATTGAAGAACAAAGAATGCCATGCTTGCAGGTGTCAATTCCCTGTGTCCCAACATTGAATTCAACCATTAATGAATTGGCACAATCTACACGCCAAACAACATACAGTTCTTGTCACATGTGATAACTATGTGGAAATGCCTTAGAAATGTCTTGCTCTTATTGTAAAATGTCACACGAACGGGAATGCGTGCATCAGAGACGGCAAAACATATTTTCAATTAGCAATTATACTAAGCCCAAGTATTTTAGTTTACGATCCAAATGCACGCGGTTGCGTATGAGCTAATCACGACTGACTTTGTAACAGAAATTGGACGTTTCTCAGGCTTTTTTAATGGCTTGATGAGTCTAAAAACGTTTGTGCTACTGACACGAGTTCTTGATCTAGAATCTTTGTTTTTAGAACTGCGATATGACTTAGTGCGAGTAGTGAACCTTTTGTTGTAGTTTGTTGAAATTGCCTAAAAATGTTAGCTTACTCAAAAGGCCAGTCTTTTCACGTGTTTTCTAAAATAACGTTTGTAGATGACAAATAATATTTGCAACATTTTTTTCATGTATTACTTGCCGTAGGTATTTAATGTAAATGATATTTTTTTTTAAACACCTTCACAACAATCTCTGCATCACCCTAAGGTAGACTGGCAGAAAATGCTCCTGGCATTAAGTCCGCCTTTATACAGCTCTGTATACAAAGTTTAAAATAAAAAATAAATAAAATAAATAGATTACTGATATCGTATGAACTTGAAACTTGAACTTGAAAAGTCTAAAACCTAAACACAGTCGTTAACTGCACGAAATAAGACATGGATCTGCTATAATTACTTTTAATGTAATTTAAATTTTAAAGTCAATTGATAATATACATATCAATGATTGGACATTCAAATAGAACAGAAAAAAATATGTCCATAAATTTACGATATAGAAGTTTTGTAACTAAACATAGTTTACAAACAAACATACACAGGTCACTTATTGATGACCGCGACCAATTTTATAGCCCGTAATACGAGTGCAACTATTAAAAAATTGTACACATCGTATTTTATTAAACCTTACAAGATTTACCTTGAATTATCGACTTACTTAAGACTGGTAAATAATTATATAAAATGAAGATGTGGCCATTTTAGTAAAAGGGAAATAATTTACAATTCTATAACAGGTCTTTTGAATAAGATTTATACGTATATACATACATAAAATCGCGTCTTTTTCTCACAGAGGTAGGCAGAGACCAGAGAACGCCTACTTAGTACGAACTTTACTAACTCTTTTGTCATACAGGACCGACGGAATAAGAATTTCTAACAAACTTGCAAATAAAGTAAGTCGAGATCGTGCTTTATGCTAGAAAGCAATGAACACTCACTCAATTATTTAGATAACCAGTGATATGCAACACAAGACCAAAACACAGTGTAGTCTCAATAGGATACCTCTCGATCAGCGAATATATCTTTAACAATGTACCAATAACTATAGCTTGAAAGGGGAAGTTGTCGGAAACACCTCAGTCAAGTCAATCACATGTATATTTTTGAGGTTAAAAGCCCTGAAAGAGGTTATAGAAAGCTGTTACAAAACACTAACAATATTAACCTGTTTACGATTAAGAAAAAGGTGAATGTTGATCGTTTATCATACAAAAGTATACTTCATAATGTGAAATAATTTATCAATATAATATTTAAATTAAGGGCGATTTTCTGTTAGCGTAAAACCCGGTGATAAACTTCGTAAGGAGAATAAGAAACTATCATAAACACCTGATTTTAATCGTAACATCGATTCATAAATTCTTAATCAATTAATTTTAAATATGAGAAAGTAAAATCTAGGCACCTAGTTAAGTTAGATAATATTCATTACATTAGTATTCGAGTTATATTTAAATAAAAAACTATACTAAAATAAAGTACCTATAGCAGAAAGCTCTTCTTCAAACATCATCGAAAACCTATTAAATTAAACTATCATATCAACATAAATAGGGGAGACTCAAGTAATTATGCCGATCAACATCTTTGAGTGCATACTCATTTACGTTAAACAATTGCCCAACACATCCATTGTGTTCATATGTAAAAAATGTTTCAATGTGGGAAAGCCATTGTCTCACAGCGAAAATGCACCACGGCTGGAAACAAAAACAATAAGTCGTGTCTCAATTCGACGCTAGAATATTAATAACTTACAATCATTACAATCGTACTAAGTATGTAACTATGTAATGTAGTTACTGGCCTACTACGAGGTAGGTACTAGGTAGTGTAGGTACTAGGCACCAGGTATCCTTCAGTAATAAGACAGTAATGATAGACTTCTCCACACTGTGAAAGATGAAAGACTTGAGCAGCACCATTCTATACCACTATCGATTATCGACAACCGGCTAGCAACAGAGCCATTTTATATCAAAATCAGATCATTGCCTCTAGCGGACGCCGTAAGAACTATTTTTGGAGTAAATTTTAGATGTCAATCTCTCTATAGTCGATAGTACCGACTGTAGGGAAACGCGTATCCTCCAGCATAAGGCAGTTTAAGGCTGGACTTCTCCAGGCTGTCCAAGTACAGGTGGAAAATATCGCGATACTTTTTTTATGTATATTATTTAATATTATATGTATGTATAGATTATGATATGGAACATCCTGCTCACACTAACACAATATTTGGCATTTTAAACTGACAAGATGATAATATGTTTATTTTTATGAGAAAACGGTAACTGGCTTTATCAAAAGGATTGATGATGATTCTGTTATTAATTCAACCTCTCGAACAAAATTAAAACCTATATAAGTTTTAAAAACCTTTCGATCCGAGACAAGGAGTCTTCCTTTCAAATTTAACTAGTTCCTCACTTAACATAATAGTCTTAGTAACAAACTCGTGTAAGCTCAGATTCGTTATTCAATTTTAAAACTTTAAAGAAGTTAAAGACATAATACTGTTTATTCGTAAGACAGTTAATATGAATTTATATACAAACCAATTAAATAAAAGCCTTCAACCGGATGCAAATTTAGTTCATCTTGTGATGTTCACATTAGCCTTCGCTTCATAATCATAATGCCGAATTCACATTTGAATAACAAAATACACGTTTATTGGGCTTAAGTTATAATTATCCGTGCAATGAGACCATGAAGAAGCATGACTATTTAAAGTAATGATGAGTTCATAATGTATTGTTTATTTATTACTGTACTAAGGACGAAAGGAGGAGACGCTCGTGGCTAAGTAACAGCCGCACGGATAGATCTCTGAGGTTATGGTTACGCTGTGCTTGCCGAGGTTGTTCTGTGGATGGGTGAACATATTATAAAGAAGGAGTTCCTCCGTGATTCGGAAGGCACGTTAAATTACGGATCCCGGTTGCGATTTTTAAACATCTCTGATAGTTGTTACCAGTAGTCAGTAGCTTGCAAGCCTGACAATCAGTTTTAACGTGGCGTAGGTATAATGTTAGAGTCCAAGTAACTGAGTTGTGAAGTTCCGATAGGTCGTTCAGCTGCATCCAGTAGGCCTGGAAACCGACTCCCACATAGTTGGAATAAAGGCTAGGCTGATTGAGTAGGGATGAGAGAAAAATAATAATTGACGCCAAGGGAATTCCAAAATGGATGAAAATAAGTGTTTCAGAGACTTAGTAAATTGGGTATTTCTTAAGGAAACTTGCATGTAAGATAGACGTCAGATATTGCTAAAATTGGTTAACCTTTCCTCTTTGGAGACGTTAATTTTTGACTAATACTTATTATTGTCAAAGCGCATTACGCCTGTTTGTCACTCTTTTATGTCTAAACTGATTAATCGGATCAGAAAAATTTTGATTGGTTTTATCTGTTACAAGTTATGTGTGTACTTATTATGTTTTTGGTCTGCCTACCCCTATGAGATATGATATATGCTAGGACTTGTGTCGCTCAATCCTTTCGGGAAGAGGCATCCTACAAATCGTATTGCTTCTGTATGTATGTACTAACTCTGAATAAGGAACCATTATTTAGTACTTCTGTTAGTTCTATAGTTCTGCATAACTTAACATTCTCGATTTATCTACTTTACATCAAACACTACCAATTTGTCATTTGAACGACAGGAGCTCGATATTATCTACTGTGTCGAAAATACTAAGCCTCTAAATTAAGATTGAAGACTTATGCGGCAGGTAAGTATTGTAAGTAAGCATATGTATGTAGAAAACATTACAAGAACACTTACACTACGTAACGATTCCTTCATCATTAAAGCGAGAGATAATTAATGTCTAAGACGCACATCACTAAAAAAGTCAAAGGTGAGTGCCTTGGATTTAAACCCGAACCGCCGCGGAAGGTTACGACCGATAGGCTATTTAAGGCTATCACTGCTTTTTACATAAAATACCTATCGCCTAAAACGATTTAAATCTTAAATCAAAGATGTCACATCCATATTGATAAACGATGTGATATATTTAGATAAGGATTTCTGACCTTTCGTCGAAATAACTTGAATGCCTAAATAGTTTTTTGTAGCCAAGAATAATGTTCTACTTGCGAGGTAGCAACGGATCCATCAAGCAAGCTGAGTCAATGAACGACTGCTCTATTATTATGATTATAATCATTACTGGAGGCTGGCAGGTTTCACCGGGCGAAGTAGTCACGACTAAACTCTAAATCCAAAGCTGTTTCCATCACGTGATAACACCAAGGTCCGTTTCTTTTATCAAATACCACAACCTGTTACGAAATCGTGAAGGAAGCGATGCATTTATAAATATCTCCCATGATTTTATCGTCATATAGTAATACGACAAACTACGAATGCCGAGTGAATACTTAATAGAAAAAATAACCCTTGACTAGTGCATGAACAAGTACACACACGGCACGTTGGCAACAACTAAATAAATGCATATCTTCATTTAATTAATCACGAGCATATGTCGTCCATTTTTATGGCCGCAAACTTAAGGTTGCACTCTGCACTAGATACCTACTCTACTTACATACAATGCGTTAAGGAGTAGAGCAATAGCAATAGTCTTATTACAAAACATTTTTCAGACTTTTATTACAGTTACATTCAAGGCAATCAGACGTTTGGAACGCCTGTCAATAATTTAAATGAAGATTATATCTTCATCAGATAATGAGTAAGCTTGAAGATCTCTTTAATTTTACTAAAGTTATCTGATATTTGGAGCAATGATCGGACTATAATACCACACAACCTCCGTGGCGCAGTGGTTTCGGTTGCCATGCCGCTACCCTTGCGTCGGGAGGTCGTGGGTTCGATTCCCATAAGGAACAATTATTTGTCGATCCACAAATATTGTTTCGGGTCTTGTTGTACTTTGTGTCCATTGTTGTATGTTTTTAAAAGTCCCCGCGACACAAGAGCAATACTTAGTGCAGGAGTTTTCTTTAAAAAATAATAATATTAATATGCTACTTTTGCAGAAAGAAAAAAATCTAATCTTTCTGTGCTCTATGGCAGTCTATGATATGGGTGGAAGCTTTTAAATCCTCTCTGTTTTAGTGTTTGCTATTCGTCTCTCGTGCATTGACTAGACGACCGAATAGCATTGTTCATTATCATTTTGCAAAGGTCGTACAGATGATATAGAAGGACGGTCATTACTGTGTCTACTAAACGCCATTAAATTAATCTACGAACAATATTTGCTTGATTCTATAGAACACAAATAAACTGTATTTAAAACCTAACAGTGACTTTTTTTAAGCGGCTAACATCGTGCAACGTTTAACGCGTAAACTGTAGACAGTTCACGCTCAAACAAATAATAATGCATTCGAATAAGGCTAAGGTCGAAGTTGCCATTACCGCATCTGGTCGCGTCCCAAAACAACCGAGGATACAATTAGACCCTTTCAGATCTTAGATCTTGAATTTAAACGCGCCATTTTCTATAATCACAACCACAACCACTAATTATACGTAGGACATAAAGTCATTCTTCCAGTTTCGGTTTTTTCTCCGAGCGTCATGTGACTCTACTTAGTAGGTATATAAACATAAACGGTTTCCGTGTAGCAAATTACCTATGTTTTATAATAATATCGTTTTCAATTAATATTCATAAAACTATTTTACTTTATAAATACTTTTTTGTTGAGTTCATTGTACTATTTAGTGAGCTAATGTTTTGACTGGAATTACAAGATTATCTAGTGGAAATTACGTAATTTATACTTAACTATGATTTATTTTTATATGGTAGGAAGGAAATGTTAAATACATAAACATATTAACATAACATGATTGGAAATACATCTATGAATTAGATTTTAAAATGAATTGTAACCGCAAACACTTACACGCGCTCAGAAAAATAAACTGAGCCACCTCAAAAGGCTTTGTTCTATAGTTTGCGCTTACAGGCTTTTGGGCTTTTCAATTTAACCTATAAGCAGAGTAGGTACATAATTTGAATAAGTAAGTGAATAGGTAGGTACCTCATTAAGATGTCGACTAATTTCACAACGTCCATTTGGGTAGATACTTCGTATGCTCGATATACGAAATGATCCAAAACCTACTAATGCATAGTTAATTGCATAAATTAATAACAATATTTAGCATAAAACACTACAGTTACGGTGCAACTCATCTGAATTATAATTAACGTAGCACGATACCACTGAGGTCAATATTTTATTAGATCATGCACTGTACATAGAGGGCACTGTAACGGTTACAGGGTTGCTACACAACTTAAACTCACCTTATTACACTATAGTCTGACAACTTAGAAAACAGCCTTAATTACAAGGGGCACTTTTGATTTGCGTCACTTATCCGCAAACCTACGCAGCGGACGATTATCTGTTTACTACGACCACTATATTTTGGATATACCCTTATATCCGAATAATACTTTAGGTAAATCGTGTCTTCCAAAGTTCTGATAAGTTCTCGGACTAAAAGGGTGCGTCGTTTTTTTTATCGGGGTAGTGACTAGTTACATTAATAATATTTGGTCTTAAAAATAGTAGTTAGACTGTATTATTAAAGACAGAATGCTTGTATGTTGCAGCCCTAAGAGTATGACAACATAGTCTCGTTTAATCTGGATGAGTTTAATTAATAATTGTGTATCTAGTGATTAGATAGTAAGGCCGCCGGTCTAATTTGTAGCACTTACTAATGCAAATGAGATGAGACCTCAGCCGAACACGTTACATATTAATAAGCAGGGTCTCGTGATCGGACGCGGGCGCATCGCTCGTCATATTGTACCGACCTTCAACATGAATGCAATACTCATCACGTGGTTTCCTTCATAAACCTACCGTGCTTTGTTTGCGATATACCTTCGATTTGAACTTTTGTTAGTCATTCACTGTTTTCGGAAGAATTATGATGAAGCAATTCAGTGTATTTATTTTTGTCACGCATTTTATTGAAATTCGTACTTTACATAGAGGCATATAAAATGCTACTCAGCACCAAGGGCTTCAGTTTTGGTTAATTCATTCGGTGACACTGATGCTGTTTGGATATGCCTATCAGTTAAATCCGACAAGAATATTTTAGGTGTCAACCTTCAAGTTTAGTTGATAGACACCTATGGAACTTATGGAAGGGAAAGAATCCGTACCAAATTAACATAGACTTAGGCATAGTCCATTCTTCGGGCTATAGGCCTTACAATTCATCGGGACCTAGTGTTCATTTCGTAGTATTGCTCTTCTAAAGGCACTTAATAACCCGGAGTGAAAAGTTAATATCAATAACTTGAATAACCTGAGTAGGTAGCTACCTACTTGCAACATTGTTGTACCGCTCGAAGGGTCGTAATATGAAAACATCGGCATTCATTGTGCTCAAGCATCAGTTACTTAACTGTTATTATACGAAGTCATCTGTGCTGTAAACATTACGTCACGATCTCCCGTTTTCCTTAATTGAATCATGTGATCGATAATATTATTTTATAAGGTCAGTTAAATCGAATCATGAGGTCTATTTTATAGCGAAACGAAATTTTAAATGTTTTGATCGACACTTCCTACTAGCGGACAAATGTCAATGCTAAATAGAAAACAGATAAATGTGAGCTTGTCATAAAAAGGAATGGATTTGTTGGCAACGGCAACGTGACAATCGGATAAAAACTTGAGCCTTTGACGCCACCTGGGGCGCAGCGGTTAAGACGATCACCATGTCGGCACCTCTATGAGCAACGGTCGTAGATTTGATTTCTATTCCGTATGAACTATAAATTGATCAGTGCATATAAAACAACGGGTAGGGAATAAAGAACAAATAAACATCTTATATAAAAAAATATCTGTATGTCAATTAACAAAACTAAAGTTAATATATTTAAATTAAAATAACATCATCTGTTATTCGAATGCAACGACTTTCCTTAAAAATAATCAGGTTATCTTATAACTACAATGTGCTGCGAAAGATTTTGTGCTTGTTCATATTGGATATCTCCTGCTTAGGACTTTTCTATCCTCTTTGGTTCAGGCCTATTCACAGGGTTCACTTTACACGTAATCTTGTAGGATTCGACCATTTTTACGGAATCTCTAACTAAAATGGTTGATCTAATAGTGAAAGAATGCGAGAAGCATACATTGTTGTCACACAACGCTGTATGGAAGCTCAGGTACAAACGGTAATGGAACTTGTCAGTTCGTTGTTTGAGTTTCATTTCTACCCGACCGGGGAGCTTGTTCCCTTTATGTAGAGAGCTGATGAACTCGAAATCTTCTAAAGTAACGTCCTTATTATTCTCATCTCTGACGCACACCAACCAATTCTGCGGCGCTCCCGCAGTAAACTGTACATTCTTTGTATCAGCATCCAAACTTACATTGAAATAGATAATAAGATTACCACATTTTCTATTCACAAATAAATCATTCTTATACAAAATTAAATTCTCTGGCTCTGTAAATGCTGGGTCGGGTAAACGTACTTTAAAATCTTGGCACACGTTTTTGGCTAAATTCAAGATCTTTATGCAATGGTTGTTTGTATCGGCTATGTATAGATATTTGCCGTCTTGGGTCATGGATAGGCCGGAGGGTTCATTGAACTTCGCTGGGTCAGTAGTCTCGATCATGGTGGGGTATAAAGAGGTCACTTTTTGAGGTCCAACGTCGACCTTCTTTATTTTATGGTTGTAGGTGTCGGCTACGTATAGAGTTTTAGAAGATTCGCAGTACGCGACGCCGAGCGGATGTTGTAGTTTCGCGTCAAGTCCTGTATCGTCAACATCACCGAAGGCGAATAAATTCTGAAAATGAAGAAAACATTATACTATGATGACGTCTTGACATAACATAATAACAAAATGATTCTTAACTGTATCACGGTATACATTGCAACATTAAGACAATATTATCTTTTACACATCTATCTTATACCCCGATCTCTCTTATTAATATCACGTTTCATTACACATAATTACATAACACTTCATCGCAACAACGAAAGAATCAACAGAACGACTGTTATAACGAACCTCCATATTCGTAAGCACATAAAATGCCAATAACTTCATTTACTCGTTATAAATTAGCAATTATAATTTTATAACAGGTGCGCTATAAAAATTATGTTTTCTAAAGCTCGTTAATAATGTAATTATACATGTTTATAGGAACATAACCAGCAATGGTTGCATACCAAAGGATTGCGATCACCACCACACAATGTTGACACTTGTCCTGTAGTTAGCGCTAGCCTTCGAATTGAAGAACTCTCGGAATCTGCGATAAAAATTTCTGGACTGCTACCTGTAATAAATGTCAATTATAATAACATTTATATGACCACACTGGTAATATTAAAATTCTAGGCTCAATTAAACGACGAGCTACGGTTTATAACATTAATCATACACGCATTTCAATGACATTTTAGATTTGAGTATGCACGTATACGCGTAATGATAGAGCACGAATGAAATATGCACGTAGTTTATACGTGTATCATAATATACGAAAACAACTGTGAAAATATAAACTCATAAGCTGTCTGATATTTATAATATATTTTTGCTTTATATAACAACAGTTTCGACTAAGTACATATTATCAGTTTTGTTGTTAGGTGCATTTTGTGTAAATAATTACGAAACTTACCCATTCTAAGGGCTAGTCCGGATGGCTGTGCAAAGGCTGCAGCGTTCGCATACGTACTGTTCCGAGCTGCCTCAGCGCCAGAACCAGCTAAGCACACGCATGTACCTGTACAAATTAATTATTATTAACTAACACCTTATTAAATGTTTCAAATTATTATTATACATATGGCACTTAAAATTTTAATCCACGCTGGGGCAAATTAAATCCTCACTATTTGCCTGGAGTTACACCGTATTAAATGTTCCAAATCATTATTAAACACATGGCACTTAAAATTCGCATACAGGCTGGGGCAAAGTATCTAATTCCGAGTTTTTCCATGATAAATCCTCACTATTTGCTTGGAGTTACGAAGAAGGTTTTGGACCTCCGTTCCCATAGAACAGTCTGTTCTACGCCTGACCTCTTACTGAATGTGTTGGATATTGGGCTACGAGGGCACCCGTATATAGTACGCGCATTTAGACACTTTAAACTTAGTCCTGCACCAATGACTGTTTTCAATAAAACGGGCCGCCATAACGGAATGTTGGCTAGAATTATAGTAATCATACCTTCAGTGAATGTCTTGTATTTCCACCAAATAGTGGTGTCGAGGAACAGCGCCCATATCTGATGTGAGCCAGCACACGCGATCAGGAGTACGCGGCGTTTCTCGTCTTTCTTCTCTTTCTCTATAAATAAAGAAACAACGCTTAACTTACGCGTCTTTTACAGTTATTATACTTTTAATTAACAAGCAGTGGAATTTGGGCCGTTTCTTAAAACGGAATAAAATGACCGTATATGTATATCCTATATAAATCTAGGTACGGGGAAGCACATGAAACGCAAATTGTTTAGCTTGAAGATTCAAAGCAGAGTACACAGTGCAGTGTATACGAAAGCTCAGGCATTCCAAGGTAGAATGCGTGTTCGAGTTAATTGCTATAGACTATTATAAAATGAACATACAACGTGAAATTTAGGAGAGTGATTATGTTATTTACCTTTTTCATCATCAGCGATGATAACGTCTTTATCAGGCGGGGGTTGAGCCGAGGGGGGCGGCGGTGGAGGGGGGAGCAGCGGCCTCACCGACATGTCCATGTCTGGTGTCGTGTACAGCAGCACGTCCCAGGGTGACGCTAGAGCTTGGACTCCCAGGCATTTTCCACCTAAGAAAGATATTTTTATTAATTCCCCAAAGGTAAATCCACCCTTATCACTACTAATCTATACTATATCCGTGCACCCATATATCCATCCATGTATCCATAGTTGAGATGGAAAAGTAAATCTGTCTGCCTGTTCTTTCGTACAAAAAATGTTCGGAACTCCGAGAAAGAACATAGAACAGTTTTTATCTCTGAAAATCCACAGGAACCACGCGGACGGAGTAGCGGAAAAGAGCAAGTTTGTAATGTAAGGCCCGTAAAAATACAATGACTTACAAGAGAAAGTCATTAGAAAAAAGACGATGTTCTGAAGCAATATGCTCACTTTCTTAATTTTAATACCTTCTTTTCTACCAGTATTTTTCTTTTCATTTAAGTAGCTAATTAATTATTATTACCAGTCAGTAATCTTATCACACTCGTCCCATACAAGGAGCCTAAAATAAAAAGGGCAGTACCTAAATCTCCATGTGGTCCTTGTTCTCCAGTCCCGGCGAGTATCTCGACGGTGCCTTCGTCCAGATGTATCGCACGGACAGCGTGGTTGTTAGTATCGCATACAGCTAACACGTTGCTTGACAACCAACATAGCCCTTGTGGTGAATTGAACAGCGCTTCGTTTAGTTCTAAAAGAAAGAAAATATGATATATTTTTAATCAATATATTTTTGTCGGTGATCCATTTACATTGTAATTGGGTTTTGGGGATGAATATTACTTAATTTCATTTTCTAATTGACATAATATGAGACATGTATATTAACTTTCGTGGCACGTCATTGATGGTAGACGTCGACGGTGTTAGTGTGGAAGGGCCTTTAGGTGTTTTAAAGCTTTAAATGACTGGTCTGATGATAATCATCAAAAAATATATTTAGGCAACTGTTTGAGTGACTTGTTTAGAATCTGAAAATCATAACAAAAAACAAATAGGCCTGTCCAAATCAGTGCATGTCATTAATTCATTAGACAAAACAACTTTCAAAAAGGAAAAGTAATACTTACTTCCATCCTTAAATCCTACTTCAGAGCCGCCGACGATCCTCAGTACGACTCCAGTGCAGTCAGTGAGCAGTACTCGATGATGACCAGTATCCGAGATAGCCAGGAACGGCTCCTCCGAACGACCGCGGTAGAACGGGTTCAGAGCAATCTGAACAAATAAATTTAATAAACTGCTGAAAATATTTTAATACCTAACATCACTTTGCCCAACACTAACTTGTGGACGTAAAGTTCGACACCTTAATAGAGTTTTGGCATGCACAGTTCATGAAGATAATAATTAAAATTTATTTGTATTAAAAAAGGAGTTGTCTTAAACAGGCCCCTGTCAGCTGCATTAACCTGCGGGTCACCGATGTCATAAATTTTGGATTTTCAATATCTCTGCGAGCTGTGAACCTTGCAAAGAAGGCTCTCTGCGAAATTGATGGACTGTTCAACTTTCTTTATCATATTCAGCTTTAAGTGTTATCATTTGAAATCAAGCACAAACCTTGCTAGGAAAGTAAAGCACTTGGTCTTCTTTCGCCTTTATATGTTTGGCAGGAGACATTGGCAGACTGGCCGTAGACACTCGCGCGCTGAAGTGACGGAGTGCGGCGCCTACGTACCATTCTAGTTCTTCTTTGTGCCCTTCTCCCGTTAGTATGAATAATGGCTTGTTACCTGGCCCTGTGGAAATATATGCTGTTGTTTATGCCTCGTTCTTTGGCAGTGTAGGTATTATATCTATGAAATGGATACCTTATCAGCTTGACACACTGGTTCGTAAACCTAATAAATAGGTTTGTACTAGATTGTTAGGTTTACAATGACTTAATCATTGTAATACACATATAAGTGTTTCGCAAAATAACTGATTACTGAGCGAAACAATAAGTTTACTTAAGTACAACTAAGGCTTACATTAACATTAATAGACTAGCATCAACTTGGAACGGCAGTTTTAAGAACCCATTTGACTAATAAATTGGTTCTTAAAACCATGATTATTAATCAAATTAATACCAGACTTATAATATGGACCTACATGTAGGACTAGAAATTATACCTAGAGATCATTGTACATAAGCCCTTTTAAAAATAAACATATAAACTATCCAACCTTGATAACTATGTAAACTGTAATTAAACAATGTTTACATACTCAACAGAGACATAGTTACTAATACTGCAGGAAATTATGATAATCACACTAGCTAATTTCCTCATTCTTAAGTAATGGAATGAATAATCTACATTATTTTATTCAAACCATGTATAAACAAATAGTTGTGTGAACATTTCGCAATAGTTGGTGCTGGTAAATGTCAGTACTGCATTCTGTATTGGATTCCAGCCAAACATGTCATGATGACTAATGTTTTGGCTTTGGCTATTCCAGCGATGATTAGGCTATAGAAATAGATTAGTATAAATATTATTATGTGACGATGTTAGCACTAAACATAAATACTGTGTAATCAAAGTTTGTGCAGGTTTGTTGAATTTAACAAGCTAACCTTGTAGTGCTCTCTTCAGAAGAAAAAAACTTGACATGGCTTAACAACTGTTATCTTGATTGACAACGGGACCGACGTTTTACGTGCCGTCCGAAGCACGGAAACACCCAGTTCAAATATCACTATGCGGTCACCCATCTATGGAATGACTGCGCCAAAGGTTGCTTAACCCACAGATTGTTAACCGACTGGTCATCACAACTGGCTATGGGTGCCTGAGTAATGATGCACTCACATATTTTAACAATGCTAGATGCATTGTTAAAATATGTTGACTTTCTCTTGACTCATAAACTTAAAATCTACTGTTAGTATTTATGCAGTTTCACCAACATGCAAAATTATTCTCGGGCAAAATTTTGGTGTATAATTTTTAAGGTTGCCTGATGTCATCCAGGTAAGGCCAGTGCAGGCAATTGATGAAAGAGAAATTAGAAAGTGAAGTATAAAAATTGAACATGTTACCTAATATAAGTAATGTAGGCCAGCATCTTATTCCCATAGCTTCCCACATGCAACTCTCCGAGTCATTCACCACTGGGTGGTTTATATTGTACCTTTGTACTGCTGACAATATATTATTGGAATTCTTTTCATTTGCAAACTTGGCACAATGAACACCAATCTGTAAAAAATATATACTCATTACAACCTTTTGTAGGATGTTTTCAAGATTTTTATCTGAAAAATATTCTTGTTCACTAGAGTCTGTCCATAATGTATAAATACATTTCATGCATTCATTTACACTGGTAAATGAGTGGGCCTTAGTGCAATATTGCTCCTTTATATTAGGTTGGTTCCAGGACAAAATATTTGTATGATGAGCATGAGTACATATCTGTCCTGACTTTGGATGTAAATTTAAATAGATAGGAATATAAGTACTTCGAGCAGTCTATAACAGTAGCAGCATAATTAAATTTAGAATGAGATGGCTGTCTGTCAGATGCCTTAAAACATTTAACAATGTTCTAGAAACAAATCTTCAGCAGTAAATATCACTCTGAAACTTACCACCACTAGTCCACTTTCAACACTGTACTGTTTCTCAATATGTGCGAGATCAGGTAATACATGATAACAGTTAATGCAACAGTATGTCCAGAAGTCTAATATTACTATTTTATCATTACAGTGCTGCGACAATGAAATTGGTTCCAAAACATTCACCCATTCTAAATCTGGAAAAATAAATTTAAAATATTAACATTTTAATTCAGTATATTAAAAACTTTTCTTTAAATATTTTAGAACAATAAAGAAACCCTCACTTGGCCAGGGTGGTGGACACAAGAGCTAACCCCTTATTCAATAGGCTACCCTTGCCCAGCAGTCGGGCAGTAATGGGTTGAAAAAAAATGAAAATGATGGCCTCTGAAGCAAAACACAAGAAACATTCTATAAAAGCTATGACCCACTTGCCATTGCTTAGACTACAGGGCAGTACAGGTGCAGTTGAAGAGAACTGTAAATATTGTTCTAAATTTAAAAGCAAGTATAATTACTTTATGCTAATGTAACTATGTAAGTACTGGTTGTTTTTTTATACTCTGATGACCATAGAACAGTTAGAGTAACTTATTTTTTTATTACTGTGTCTATGTTGGAATATGATTATTTATGAGTAATATAATACTACATGTATGAACCATTTTAAATACTGAATACTATTTGGAGGGTGAAACATGTATGTAATTAATTATCTATACTAATATTATAAAGCTGAAGAGTTTGTTTGTGTTAAATTAATATACTGTCCTAACGATTAGAGCCTTTCAAATTAAGCAAATGTTACATTAAATAATTATAATCAGGTAAAATATACTTAAACTAAGAATAACAGTACAATTCACAAACGTAAGTTGACGTAAATGAATTCAAAAAACAAAAGCAGCCGCCATTTTTTTCTTTTTCTTCCTTTTCTTTTTCGGCAGCTTCACTTGATGTTGCCTGGTTGCCAACACGGCCCTCCTGCATCGTGCATGTCCTCAGGCACGTCCATATATTCAAATTACTCAATGAATCAAAACATCTGAAACGAGTACACAAATATTGTATTATTGTTCAATTAAAAATCTATACTTTAGGTCCACTATTCCGACCAATAGTTTTCATATAAAGTTCCTTTAGACTTAGGCAACTTTACAATATCTAGTGATTGCTGGTCCGCCCAACTTAAATTTTGTCTTTAGACTTAGACATTCCCTTTTTACCAAGTATTCACTCCTTTAGTCCGAAGTAGTGCCTGCTCCAGTTTACTCCTTTAAATCTTAGGCAGTAACTGCTTCAGCACACTACCCCTACTCTGGATAATGAACACAGTTGGTACCTCTGGCGGAACAGCACACACTCACACACACAAATATTAAGTATTACAATGCATTGAAATTAAATTTCTGATCAATAATTTGTATTTATGTATATTTCTACCTTGCCAACACATTCTCGACTTACTGCTGACATTATTTTTGTTAAATAGACCAAATATTAATGTTGATCCATGGCTTGATATCTTCCGCAGCGGCCACTCCTCTATATCTTTTATTTGATCTCTCGCTTCCTCTCATATCTTCTATTTGAATATATAGGCATTTCGTTACTTGAAATGGACCCTTGAATGTAGGAAGTAGCTTGATATCTTATAATACCGTCGGACCATTTAAAAGTCGACGTTTAATCATCAATCACATTAAGCCATGAAGCTACTTTATCATTCAAAGGATCAAATTCCGGTATCATATTATGGAGGGTAATCAGATTTGTACTCACAGTTCTAGGGTGTTTAGACTTTACCCTTTTCCGAGATCGCGACGACCTTGGTGGCGGCGTTTTCAAACCACTCGTACCTACTCATGCTTGAGCTGCTACTACTCGCCATTGTGGGCTGGGAAAATACTACATCCCACTTCTGATGTTAAATTAATATACTGTCCTAACGATTAGAGCCTTTCAAATTAAGCAAATGTTACATTAAATAATTATAATCAGGTAAAATATACTTAAACTAAGAATAACAGTACAATTCACAAACGTAAGTTGACGTAAATGAATTCAAAAAACAAAAGCAGCCGCCATTTTTTTCTTTTTCTTCCTTTTCTTTTTCGGCAGCTTCACTTGATGTTGCCTGGTTGCCAACATTTGTTTGTTTGAACGCGCTAATCTCAGGAACTACTGGTCCGATTTAAAAAATTCTTTCACTATTAGATAGCCCATTTATCGAGGAAGGTTATAGGCTATATATCATCACGCTACGGCCATTAAGAGCGGAGTAGTAACAAAAAATGTTACAAAAACGGGGAAAATTATGACCCATTCTCTCTTACGTGACGCAAGCGAAGTTGCGCGGGTCAGCTAGTTATTTTATATGTTTTAATTTTATACCAGACATAATTATTGGGGGGGTTCACACCCTTTGCTATACTCCAACCGACAAGAATATAAATCATAGTTAAAAGTTAAGTAGGTAATTAATGAGATAGTAATAAATAATAGACATGATTGATGATAATATTATGGCAAACTACCTCAATCTTTATTTATTTATCTGGGAAGAGAGACTTTCTCATATAAATAACTATGTATCTTAGCATTTGAAGGGATATTATTCAACAATGTTAAGAAATAACATACTTTTTTTGAAGTCTTCCACCGGAGTAACAATAGACCAAACTTTCTTGATATGGTTCGTAATGAGAGTATCACGTTCAGAATCAGTTTCTATCGGGCCCAAAGCTTCTGCTAAATCCATGCAGCATTGCGCAACGAAGTCTAGACCACTTGCTTCCATTTTTTTAAGTTTTCAATATATTAATTGAATTTTTCAGTGTTGATTTCAGTTTCGTGAAAAATTGAAATTGGGAGACGAAGACGTGAACTATGTGAATGAAGTTTTTCTGTGATGTCAATTTTGACATTGACACTTATTATTTGAAACATTGTATTTTTATGCTGGTGTATAAAATTCTTGTAGTTTAAAAACCGCAACAGTTATTTTCATTATTAATTGTGCTTTTGTCTAATTTGATTGCTGTGCTCAATTAGACACCATATGAATATAATATTAAAGTGCTTCGAATAATTTATTATTCAAGTGATTTCATCATAGTGACTATTTATCTTTTGACTTTGACATTTATGGTTTTTGTTGATATTGGAACGGAGTGAACGATATCACATTTACATTCGTTCATTCATCGTCTTGTGTTTATTTGTTGGAGGTGTATTCGTGTTTATTTTTCACGTACATTTTCAATTTCCTAGGTAATTCACTCAGGGGTAGATACCAAATTATGTTCGAACATGGATGCCGTGTTTGATATATGTTACCTATCCTCCGAGGGTAACAACGTTGAGCCCGATGATATTCCTCAAACAAAGGAAAGTGTATGGGTCTTAGGAAAAAAGTACAGCGCTGTTCAGGGTACGTTCGTTTTTATTTAAGTGTCTTACGTAAATGTAAAAAATTGTATTGATTTCAATATAAATTGTTTGTACAGATTTGGATCGCATTCGCCGTGATATCACGTCGATTATTTGGTGTACGTATAGGAAGGGTTTCATACCTATAGGAGACGAGGGTCTTACTTCTGATAAAGGATGGGGTTGTATGTTGCGATGTGGACAAATGGTACTCGGCGTGGCACTCTCCAGGATTCATCTGTCAGCTGATTGGGTTTGGACTCCAGAAACAAGGTAAATTTAAAAAAAAGTGAGATCTATAGTTTAATCTATTAACACAGACAATTTTTCCATTTTTACTGGTCATTATTTTATCGAGATTTTTTTAATAATAATTTATTTATCTTGTAGAATCTGTGTTTAATAGATGTAGTGCATTCATTGTTATGTACAATGTGCACAATCATCTTATCTATAATAACTGGTTTAGTTGTACTCTATGATTTAATGAGCCCATGATTATGACCTATACACATGCATTGTCCTTATCATAGAGTTGCTTGTAGAGAATTGAATCTAACATGACACAATTATTGTACAATAGAACATAATATTTATGTAATCACTACAATTTATTATTTTCAGGGAAATCAATTTCATGTATTTATTTACCTAGAACTTTTTCTCTGTTATGATTAATTTTTAATTGGATTAAAAACTGCATTATCTAACCTTATTACATTTAAATAATTACCTATGTAAAATGCAATTTTCACTCTCTTAGTTTAAGTTTTTTAAATCAATAGAAATTCTTGGCTTCTGTGATTGAAGTTAGAGTTATTTATGTATGAATTATCAATTGTTGTAGAGATCCAACATATTTGAAGATCATCCAAAGGTTTGAAGAGAGAAAGCAGGCTCCATATTCAATCCACCAGGTGGCATTGATGGGAGCCTCAGAGGGCAAGGAGGTGGGACAATGGTTTGGACCAAATACTGTTGCACAAGTTCTCAAGTAAGTTATTTTGAAATGGCTTTAAATGTGTTTGTACTTAAGTCATATTTGAAATGTGCACTTTTTCTAATAATTAACTTAACCCTTAAAACATTACTTCTATATTTCAGGAAATTAGTTGTTTATGATAAGTGGAGTTCTCTATTTATTCATGTTGCACTGGACAATACTGTTGTGAAAGAAGATATTTGTGAGTATTATAACAGATTTAAATACCAAAGAATTTTGACCATGACCTTGCACAGAATATGTTAAAAAGAATGTGCTAACAATGTGAAATATTCTGTATTTGTATTTCATAATTTGCATTGTTAGTCCTATGCAATGGGGTCCTATGAAATGTGCTCTGTATACAGACAGACAGATAGATAGATAGAGAACATTACCAAATTCCAGGCTACTTCTGTAGATAATCAAAAAGTTACCTAGTAGACGTATTGCACTTTGCCCAACCTGTTGACCATTACAAATAATTATGTTTTTCCAAGCTAGTGTACATGACAAATACTTATGCTTTTCCCTGATATTTGATGCATCATGTTAAGTAATTTATTATGTTTACATTTTCAGTACAACAATGTGTGGTGAACAATGATAGGGGGGATTCTTCCACTACACCGGACAATGTGCCCTCTGACTGGATGCCCCTACTGTTGATAGTACCACTTAGACTCGGCCTTAGTGAAATTAACCCTGTATATATTGATGGATTGAAGGTAAATATCAATTATAATGTTGACTTGTAATTTTAAATAAATATGGTGAAACATAATTAATTAATAGAATGAACAAGATTTTTAGTTATATCTTCAATCTGTCTGGTATGCTATCACAACTAAACTGCTGAATCTTTATTAATTATTACCATTACCATTACTCTTTTCTTCAAAAATCATTCTACTATCATATCTTTCTGTGAATCTGAATCACATGTTCAGCTTAAATTTTTAAATAAATGCATAAAATCTGGGAACTAGTATTTATTTTAAGTACACTATAACAATAGCCTATAACAATTAAATATAATAATTTAATTTCCAGTTACAAAATAATAATAGATAAACACATTTTCAATAAATCTTCCTTTTTTTTCAGATATGTTTCCAGAGTCCTCAATCAATTGGCGTGATAGGCGGGAAGCCTAACCAAGCTCTGTACCTGGTCGGATGTGTAGAAGACGAAGTCATTTACCTGGATCCTCACACTACTCAGAGATCTGGATTAGTTGAGGTAATGTGATAAGTACTTATACTTTTTTATTTCTAACCCATCCCCTAAAGTTTACTCATGACTGGCAGAGATTTGTATAAACATACAAATAATAGACGCAATTTGTATAAACACAACCAGACCAGAAATAACTAACTGTAGATCATTTGGCTATATGTTTAATTCCATGTAAGAATGTAATTGTTTAAACACACGTTTTACGTGTAGTCAAAAAGGATGCCATATGCCCATTTTCTATAGTTGTCGGCAAAATGAAAGGAATAGCATCTTTTATAATGATATTTTTGAAGCTAAACCTCAAATTCCACCAAATATCTTTCCCTAACCAAATGTTAAAAATCATAAAATGTTCTTATTAATATGAATGCCAACAAAACTGAATAGCAGTATTGAATCAGGTGAATCTTTGTTATATTTGTAATGTGTATCTATATGACTTACAGAACAAGTTGACTGATGAACAAAAGGAAATGGACTGCTCATATCACTGTAAATATGCTTCTCGAATACCTATGTTAGCCATGGATCCTTCTGTTGCTGTTGTAAGTATCTCATTATATCATGTTATTTATATTACTAATATAGGTTTATATATGCAGAGGACCAAGACGTTTTGAAGGATAGAAAAGAGGCTTTTGCCCAAAAGTGGGATACAGAAGTAGACTAAGAAATGAGCTTAACTCATTACTGTCACACTGTAAGGCAAGGGTCTCCTCCTGGAATGGCGGAGGGGTTAGGCTTTTGAGTACACCATGCTAGCCAGGTGCAGGTTGGAGACATTGCAATAAAAAAATATTTGAAAAGACTTTAAATTGGTAAACATGACATGCATGAAATATAGTATCGTGATTGAAAAAAATGGCTGAAGCTGTCGCTCAGAACTTGATGTTTTAATACTAATTTGCACTTTTTACTTTAAAAATGCATTTTTCTTTACAGTGTTTTCTGTGTCGAACTAAGAGTGATTTCGAGGAATTGTGTGCAACTATACAGACGAAGTTGATGAATGAAACACAGCCTCTGTTTGAAATTTGTGAGAAGAGACCTTCTCACTGGGGCCCCAGCACTAATGAAATTGATCTACAAAATACTTCCTTATTTACAGGTATACTATGTTTTTCGTCATACTTTTATTACCCATTCAGTAAAAGGTAGTGTTTCTTAACCTGTGATCCTAAGAACCCTAGGTGTCTTATTCATGAACAATTTATTACTCCTCTTGCTACATTGTTTATTAAATTAGTTCAAACACTCACCCACGATGATTGTCTGATGTCTATGCATGTATATGGACTTTGGCTTTCCTCAAGGTATTACCCTTCACAAGTTTCTGAACAGTTAAAGGTATGAAATATTAGAGTATGTATTACTTTAACAAGTCACACATTATTGTCTGTTGCAGAATTTGAAGCTGTAGATAGACAGTTCGACGATTCAGACGACGAGTTCGAGATTCTGTGAGAGTGCCGCAAATTTACGAATAATGCAATTATCACACAAACATTACAATGTAGATAGATTATAATATGAAAACTTAGACTTATGGATATACTCGTACTTACGTACAGTAACATCACTGAAATATGTATTTGTTGTTTAAGTTACCTATATTTTATTCGAAACGATGAATATTGTTTTTATGTATTTGATAGTGCCTACGACTGGAATAGAGTAAGCCGCTACATTATATTTTGCAGTGCCTTTACTATATTATTGTGCAATTTATGTAAATAAAAGTGAACATTTCACACTGATTGACATTCCTATAACAAAATAAATGTGATAATCAGTGCATCTTATAGGCGACTCGTTAGAGTTCATGTATCATCTAGTCATAATTTAGATAGACATGAAATAATAAGCTTGGATAATAAACAAATGTCATGTGGTTGTTAATATTGAGTGACACGGTTATAATGAGCTAATACTAGTGGCTAACATTCTCCTGGAACTTGAAGATGCCCAATAAGTTTTCGTAAAAGAGGTATTAGTTGTGGAATGCTTTAGTGCAAGCAAACGCGTTTTCCAAGAGAGTGCTAGCTACAGTACATAATATACCACCACTTGGGATAATAAATAATTTGTATAAACATTTGTTTGGTCACAAAAAATAGTCACCTGATAAAACATAGCATGAAGTATGTGGCAATTTCTTGTGATCAATATACTTACGTTATGCTGGACTGCAATATATACTTGGTCCAATGTTTTACATTAATTGCATAATAGCTAAATGCTAGTAGTGGGTTTTAGTTATTTCGGAGCCAATTATATGCCATTAGCTGTAATTATATAAGCTCTAGATTTTAAAAAAAAGTATCAGTATAATGTATTTAAACATTGTGTTTTCAAGATTTTTGTAAGGACAAGTAATGTGTTGAAATAACAGTTGTGTTACGTGTCGTAGGATTAACGTTTTTGTTACGAAATTGCAGGCTGGACGTGCAGTCTATCCAAATATTTTTATAAAATTAAAGTTTTAAAAATATTAATTCGTGTTTTTATCCATCCTTTCCATATAGCACAATTAGGTATGACACTATTGTATAAAAATGTAGATAATAATTACCTATTCTGTCATAAATTACCCGTGTCGCATCACACTCTTGACACCTGTATACATAAGAACATGATGATTAGTAAAGTTGAATAATATGAAATAGGCGTTGCTGCGGCGACCTGCCCGAGTTTAGATAAAACAATGTTTGCCAGATCCACTAATTATGTAGGCATATTATACACTTTTGGAAATTAGGAAATGTAAAGAAGTATGTCTCAATTATCTATAAGCCACTACGTCAAGCGCAAACAGTAATAAGTCTCGCGCCAATCAAATTAAACTACCCACACAAAATTAGACTCGAGTTATTAATAGTTTTGTAAAAACAGGAATTGCTCGTTCGTGCGTAATTCACGAATATTTAGTGCGATATCGCGGATATCGTCATCGTTAAAATAATTAACTTGGTGTATACGGCGAACTGTGAAGATTTTGGAGAACATTATACTTCTATTCAGAATTACATTATTAAAATAAAACAGTGGAGTTTACAATACCATTTATTGAAGTATTAGGTACATACAATATTGTTATACTTTGGTAGGTCGTTCTGAGGCAAGCGATATACAACTGGACAAAATAGGTATAAATCTTTGGTCAAGATTTATACAACACATACAAAAATACTACGATTTGTTAAATTCACTACAAAATTATAGGTAACATATAAAGGGTTTAGTTCTATTTATCTAAATATCAGCTCAAGTACCTACTTATTATTACAACAATTGTTATTATGCAAATGTAAAGAAAATTAGAACAGTTTAAGAAAACATTACAAAAATTTTGACAATTTTGGCACCTTATCTATTTATTACAAAATACAGCTGTATTTTATATAACGAACCAATAATATTGTAGGCGTCATGTAGATCAAATAGTTGTATCATTTGGCCCCAACAACGTGAAGTTAAAGATAGAAATGTGCCATAGGCCAATAGGTATACTTTGTAAACAATGTATTTGTACTTAAATCGAACAATTTCGTTTCAAAATTCTGATTGTAGATAGTTTTACAAAAATATTTTGAGAAGATAGATCTGTTAATAAAATCAGGTTTCACCAATGATTTCAGCTAAACAAAAATAGGTTTAACTAGTGATCATTGACTACTGCCTATAATGTATTTAGGATTACGATGAATTTATGAGAGCAGGACAATACATATAAACTAATATGACTAGCACCACTGGCAAATATGAACTCACATCTTATTTTTAAAGTACACAGTAAAACTCAAACTTAATTCAAATGCAGCAATAAATACACCACGGCAGGAGTATCGTGAGTTACTACATATACTACATCACTGTAGTTAGTATCACTTCGTTTCGTTTGGAAAGAAAAGCTTCAGAGATTTTACTAATCATAGCCAACATTTACAGTTAAACTACACCAACAAAAAATAAGAAAATCATTTAAAAATAACACTCCATAGCCTAAAGATGAGATGTGATGTTGTGATTAAGTAGAGGGTCAATCATTATGTACTATCGTTAAAAACAGCAAAGAACACTAATGACATGTGATAAATAAAACACGACTCTTAAAGACCAAACAGTTAAAACTGTATCCACATCACAACCATCCATAAATTCAAAACTTTTAGATTTTCAAAAATATGACGATATACATTATAACATTTAAAAATATAAATGACTCTTGTCTAAGTAATATATCTACTGGACGTAACTATTTACATAATTCTCGTAATCTTAGAGTAACATCAATATACCTGGTGATTGATTCAATTTACACATTTACTATACATTAATTCACAAGACATAAAGAAAAATGAAGTATTATCCAACTCGATGACAACATTAAAAACATTTGATTACATCAAATATGTATAAAATATGAATCACTTGAAATGCAATTTCAAAATTATGAGACCATAATATTATTATGTACAAACATGTTAATCTATTAATAGTAAATATCTATGAAACATGGAAAAATATTATGCATGTATTTATATCGCCATTGAATTGTTATAAGTATGTTACTATGCATCCATACATATATTGTCTTTAAATGACTTTAAAATTCATAATGAGCCATATAGTTAATTAAAACAGGGACACTGCTGCCACTCTCATTAATTTTAGATACCACATAGGATGATGAAATTAAGAAAAAACTTTCATGCACATAATTTTGATATAAGAGTTAGCAAAAACTCTTGAAATATCTAAAACATTTTTTGTAAACCTTTCAAAAATTGGAAGGCTTAAGAATTTCACACACAAAGATATATGACCCCATGGTTTTACTGTGAGGCAGATGCTATTTTATTATTTAAAAAATTTATTACTAAAACTGTGATGTTATCAACAGAGCCTCTGTAATATGCTTGTAGTGTTAAACTCTTAGCTCCAAAATCAGGCTCATCAAGTCTTTCTTTGATAAATTTGACAGCTTCCTCATTAGAAAATGTATCCCACAAGCCATCTGAGGCAAGTACTAGAAACATAGGTTTGTGGTCGTCAAGATTAAATGTAAGAATATCTGGGTCTGCGATTACAAATTTCTTGTCTTTCAGTGGATAGTCTCCCATAGCACGAGAGGTCGCCAATATACCTGCTACTCTCCACACTCCATTAAAAGCAATGTAACCCCCAGCTGCCTCAATTCTTTTTTGTTCACGAACCTGCAAGCAATTACATACCACATTTAATTTACAGACAAAGTAGTAAATGTCTGTTTGAATTTAAATTTACACCTATGTAAGTTGTTGAATATTCATTCAAACTCAAGGCAACCGACCAGTGACTTTTTAAACTTATGTTTATCCAAGAAATAATGATCTGCTGCTCTAATAGTAAAGCAAACAGTCATGAAATCATATGCTTGAGAGTTGTTTTAACTGTTCTTGAAGAGAGGTTGTATAATCTGTATTTCTAAAGGTAGCATGTTTCCGAGTGATTGATTAAAATTTCACACTTCTCAACTAGGTATGTGATAAGATTTTATGTATGACCAAAACATTCAACAATCAACATAGATGTATGACAAGAACACAGTCAACACTTTTATTCTATGTCAAAACAATGAATAGAGTATAATCACATTTATTTGATGATAGTAAACAATACACTTAATGAATGGCCAATTTATAAATATTGTTTGAATAGAATTTAGGATTTGAAACTGACAAAACATAATATACATTGTTATTTACCTGTTGTGGTTTGTGGTCAAATGAAACAGGGATTGCATTCCCGCGAGAATCACACATGACACCCCTTGAGTCTCCTACATTAGCCACTATCAGATGGTTATCTTCCATTATAGCAATGAGAGCAGTGGTTCCAGCAACATTTAAAGACCTCTTTGCAGCCTCCACCAGCAGCCTGTCAGCAGCCAACACTTCATCCGTTAACAACTTGCCAAAGTTAATCTTCCCTTTGTCCATGTAACTTGATAATGGGACAGCAACATTCTTTACAGGTTTAGAAGCTGGTCGCACCTCTCTTGTGATTGGTCGAGCTTTAGACAGTTGTGCTAAAAGTTCAGGATCAGTAATTTCTTTTTTTGATGTATCATCAGCTGTGCTAACAGATTTCTTAAAACTACTTTTTCTATCCACAGAAATAGTGTTGCTGTCTTCCTTTTCTTCCGGACTTTCTCTGAGTGGTGTACTGATAATCTTGCCTTCTTTGAAAGCTTGCAGTTCTACAATCTTATTGTGTAAGTTTTGAATAAGGTGCTCTTTTGCGTAGTTGGCGGCAAATTCTCCTCCGTGACCGTCGAATATAGCAAACAGTGATATGCCAGAGTTGTTGATATTTTCATTGATTATGAACCTGTCTTCCATATGCATTCTTCTGCCTTTAATTGCATACACGGCGCTCAAACCTCCTTTCAACTCCCAGCTCTGTTTATCAGTATCTGACCCTTCTAATAGTTTCATGCGTTGAACTGCACTGATAGGGCTCATTGCCTGTGACAGTCTGCTCAACATAGTGCGACTCCATAGCTCGATTGTTTGCAAATACATAAAAAATATGATTAAACCTAATGTGCACACTACAACTTCGGATCGTAGTAAATAAAGGCGCACCATCTTCCATAAATAGCTCACGGGAGTATCAAACGGAACACTACTTGTGAAACGTGACAAAATTTTCATGAATGATAAATACGTTTGGTATAGTACTCTGTCCTCCAACTCGTCTTCCATGTCCTCGTTATAAAATTGCAAATTACGTGAAAAAAATAACCTTTTTAGAGATCTAACACTCCAAAGTGCACTCAAATAACTCGTTTTGTGTATACCTACATTAAAATCCTATGTGTACTTTTTTCTGACTGCTGCTGTCTTCTTCAGTTGTACATGACACTTGTGTGATCTGTCATTCTATTTGAGAGACACCCATTTGCAATAGATAGTAACCCGTATGTAGCTTAAAATAAGGGTCATTGTTTATCTAAATTTGCCATCTGATAATTGGTCCATAGACGCGATGTTTTATTTTGTAAAATTACAGCCATTCCTACAGACAAACCGTTTTTGTATTAAAGAAATGAAGTCAAGGTCAATAATATTTACGTAGGTATGCATGAAAATCATTGAGAAAGTGTTAATCGATTTTTAAATTATTAGACTTCACATTATTTCGCTTTAGTTCAATAGTTACCTACAGCCAATAACTTACTTTTTAACAATTTAGTCACTAGGACTAATAATATTCAGTGTATGTAGGTACCTACTGTAGCTGATTGCGGGAGAGATCATCCAGTTTGATGTGAATCGAAAATTAAATTATTTTGCTACTTGCGGTAATATTGTTTTCATTTTTGGGGTTCCGTACGCAAAAGGTAAAAATGAGACGCTATGGCTAAGATTTTTCCATTATTTTTCTCTCTGTCTGCCTGTGATCAGACTGTATCTAATGAACCGAGATAGATAGACTTTTGAAATTTTCACAAATGATTCACTAATACTAACTAAATATTTAAATAAAGGGGCTCCCATGCAACAAACATGTTCTTTTTGGTTAATAATAGTGCAGAACCCCTCGTCCGAGTCCAACTTGAACTTGGCCGATTTTTTTGATCTTGATTGATCAATATGCAAATGAGTCTCCTCGATAACATTGTCCCCACAGCCTTCGTTGTTAGATATACATATATAGATATATCTACCTTTATCACTTTTTGATACTTAAGGAATCTGCAAATAGAGTATGTCGTTATGTCACTTCAATTACTAGTTTTAAATAAGGTCTAGGTCTATTTGATTTTAATATTAGGCAGGGGTGAAGAAAAGACAATTGTATTTTTATAAAATGTATTAAAACATGAAATTTAGATTACACTTCAGTAAGATTCAAGAATAAGTCTTGCTCCAATTTTAGAGCGAGTTCGTAACAACCAGTGTTAAAAAAACTCAAGTTACTTGACATTATGGGTTTTTGAAATTACAATACCTATCCACAACAACACAGCCAGATAAAGATCAAATCGAATATAAATTAGTAATTTCCAATTGTCAAACATTCAATAAATAAAACACGTTTTCAAAATGTTAATGCATTCATGATAGGTGTTATTATTGCGATAATGCATTTTTATACAATATCTAGTTTAAAATATCAATCATTTTAATAGTATAAGAAGTAAATTTTGACTACTAGATATTTCACCTACGTATTAATTTAGAAATATGTTATACCATGTCATTTAAGTACTTTTGTAAATGATAACATAGTTTTATAAATAGGTGTGTGTGGCTTGTTACACATATATTCGGTTCGGCATTAATCGGCTTAGCAATTCGGCAATTCCGCCGGCAAAACATGCCAATTGTTTAGATGAATGTTCGGGAAAAGTGCCGCTCGACATCGCCACGCCTGAATGTTTAAAAACGAATTGTGACGATCGAACCCGAAGGAACTACCTGATCGACAAGTGCAGTTTATTTTTAGTAATATCTTTGTTCGATAAATGTTGCCGAAGCAAACGTGCCGACCTAAATATGTGTAGCAATCCTAATGTAAATCGCTGTTACAGTAAATAAGAGTTCAATAAAATATTGGATTATACAATGAATAAAGCAATACAATAATAATTCGAATGAGTATGAGATTATATTAATAATATGTAAGTAAATGAATGTATAATAAATATCGTATGTACCCTTCTCCTAAACTTTTATTATTCAATAAATAAGCAATGGAATGGAGTATTAAGAACGTTTATGTCTTAATTATAGAAAACCTGATAAGAAAAACGCGTCAATAAATTACTGATCGTATTTTTATTGGCCATTAATAGACTTAATCGCCGAGTTAATGTTATTTTTCTTATTAGGCAATGTATAGTAAGAATAATTATAATTAGTATCATTTGATTAACTAGTTAATACCACGGTAATTTTTTGACGTGATACAGACAACAAATTGACAGTTATTATTATTATTATATTAATGATCGAAGCGAAGTGCATTTATTGATTTGATTATTGCAAGCGTGTGTTCTCGTACTGAGTGTACTGCCATATTTTATCTGTATCACGCTGTTATTTTTTTAAATTACAGATACATAAGAGTAAAAAATCCTCATCGATAATGTTATTTGACAAACCATTGATTCTGTGTATTTCACTGTGAGTCGTTTACAGTGATATTTGAGAGTAGTTAGCTATTAACAAGATCTTTTTAAATTCGGGACTGCAATTTGTCCCAAAAGATTTTATTATTCCTACCGTGGTATATAGAAAGTGTATGGTATACCAAAAGTACTACAACTATAAAATGAAGCCTTATACGATAAACAACAAAATAAATTAAACAGACATAAACATGCGTAATAAACTTTGCTTACACAAATTAAAAAACGTACCTAACTGAATATTAAAATTCTGACATAAAAATAAAAAAAAATGTTTGTCTACATCTATTTTCTGTTTTAAGTTTGTGATATACAGATACAAAAAGTCCCAACGACAATGTTCAGGTCCCAATTTAAAAAAATAATTAACAAAAAGGTGGTATGACAAAAAAATGTGTTACAAAGATCACATCTTAATTAGTATTTACTTACAAGACAAGTTACTTCAATACTACGAATGTTAGTATGACATTTACATTAAATAAGAAATAAGGAACTACGATAATAACGACCAATTTTGAAAACCCTATAATAATAATATAGGCAAAAATCACTATCCACTAGCATTCGATAAAGTAATAAACTTTATACGCGCCGCACGCCCGCACTACGTGTTCTAAACTGCAAATTCTAGTATTACCCTTCTAAGTATGAGCTTCTCTTTTCAGAGTTTGGTAGTTGTATTATTTTGGTACTTCTATGGGCTACAAAATTGGTCTTTAGGACATCAAACCGGGACGAAAATCCTTAAATCTAGGGTATGTTAAGCATGGCAATAGCAAACCGATGTTTACTTAATGACTCGTTACTCTTAGGTATTTCTACTGAAGGTATAAATCCTAGCTAGTTTTAAAAGGTATTTGTGCACGTATAAGCCCCAGTAGAACACGATTGTTTAGTCGAATCATGGACTTTGAAATCTCATTTCAACGTTGTTACTAATTTCAACATTATTTTTATGCCAAAAATGATATAAAATTGTTTTGAGGATTCCATTTTTATAGTAGTGAGTTCGAAGATAATAATGAAATCTATGATATACTTAGGTAATATGTATTTCTTATTTCAAACTACACATAGATAATGAACATATGCTCTAAGGTATTGAATAGAATTAGTGATAGTATTACATGTATCTGTATTGTTTAAAGTCGACTAAACAAATCGTTTCGCAAACTGGGTGTATAAACCAGACTACTAAGTAGTCCAGATAAAAAGTTCCTAGTTAATGTAAGAGAGAAATATCAGTCATGGCACGTTAACACAGATTTGTTCAGATCTTTGTAAAAAAATTGATCGGTTGTCTCAGGATGGATTGGTAATTGACTTCACATAAAATCTTATTTTGTTTATGACGATGTTCTCCCTTAAATACATTATTCTTATATATATATATATGTTACTGTAAAAGCCCGAACTGTGGTAAATTCTAAGATTTTCCGGTAAAACCTAAGATTTACCAACTCTCAGTGGTAAAAGTCCGAACAAGCCAGAATTTAAAAACTATGTTACGATATATAAAAAAATCCTCCTTCATAACTATGTTTATAACTATTTCAGGGTATAATTATATACTGTGACATAGTTATAAAGAAGGAGTTTTGGGCATAGCGACATGGGTAGGTTAGGTTAGAAGGCTAAGGTGGGAGCGAGCGAAGCGAAGCTCCCACCTTAGCCTTCGTGGTTATTTTTTTTTAACCACCCAGAAGGAGGAGCCTCGCGAAGCGGGGCTCCGGCGACATCTCGATATCATCAAGTGAATATAGGTAAAAGTTCGAAATAAAAGAATTATTCGGACTTTTACCATTGCGAGTTGGTAAATCTTAGGTTATACCGGAAAATCTTAGGATTTACCACCGTTCGGGCTTTTACAGTAACATATATATATCGAGTTCGCAGTGATTGTGGGCAAATATTATTACTAACTTCTGCCCACGACTTCGTCTGCGTGAAAAGATTTTCCGGGGAACAAGTATTCTATATGTATAATCCATGTTATAAGCTTACATTGTACCAAATTTCATTAAAATTCGTCCATTTGTTTTTTCGTGGAAGAGTAACAAACAAACATCCATCCTCACAAACTTTCGCATTTATAATATTAGTAGGAGTATACGAACATCGTAAATATTCGAGTAGATAGACATAGTAAAGTCTTGAGACAAAATAAAACGGCTTAAAGACTGTTTTGTCGGGTCTTATGTATAGTACTTGAATTAAAATACTATTGTTTTATAAATGAATTATTTAAAGTTGAGATTACTTACTACAAATGCTTGAAGGAGGTATGTTGAACTATTGATAATCGGTATTACTAATAAACATCGCCTAAAATTTAACTATACAGTGTTTCGTCACTTTCAATCAATTTGAAAACTACATATGAGTGAGAAAGACAAAACACGGTAACTAATCAGAGCTTACGTGACGTTCATTAATAAGACAGTAAATGTAAAACTAAACGTGATATTTCGTTACTATTTTGTTCTAGGCAGATTGTTAAAATAAAGTTGTATAATTTCGTCACTCTTTGTCGTTAATTTGTCATGTTATGTTAATATTGGGACTTATCCCAAAATTTGCAGATCGTGAACCTAAGAATTCACAAATCAAGTCAAATTAGTGAATCCTAGGTATGAATTAAGATATGAATTTCTTACAAACAGTAGGTACTCTTTTTGAATAGCCTCTGTATAGTCTAGCCAATAATTTACATTCATCAAAATCAAATTCACTACTGTATGTTGAGATACTTTAGCCACGATAATACCTATCGGATCATCGTTTAGTACATTCATCATCCAAAATCCTAGCGAATATAATTTAATACCTGTAGCGCAATTTTCTACTAGTACCGACTATCGGTAAACAGCTACCTGCAGGCAAATATTGTGCGGAAACCCGAACAGCACCTCTATCGGGTGCTGTAGGAACTAAGATTTGAAGTACAATAGGGGCTTTGACTATTAGTCAAGTCAGCTTCCCTTTATGAATTTTACAAAATGCTTTTTTTTGTATGAAAATACTTGCATACCAATGAGTGATTGATATGTTGTTTCTCTCTGTAATCATTTTCATTTCAACTTTATATTAGAAACTTAACAAAGCATTTGACTTAAACTTATGCTTTATAAAGGCAAGATTTTTTTTTTGAGAAACTACCCTCTATTAATCTCGATTTATGAAAGAAACATACGAAGGTTAAGCTTTCGGAAAATACTTATGTTTTATAAGAGGCAAGATTTTTTTTATGAGAAGTTAGTCAAATACCCTTTATCAAACTTTCGATACTCGATAGCAGCAATTATAGAAAATCGCGCTACTGATCCATGCCTTTTATTATCATATTCGAGGACAAGTTTTGGTCAATTCAGGCATTACTGGACTCTAGTTCGACGCCAGTGACGGTGGTGCTAAGGTTCCCGTTCACGAGGATGTCTTGCAAGGGCTGGCCGAGCATGCCGGATAACGAGTGGCTCAGCTTGTAGTAGTTCGTCTCTAAAGCTTCATGGTACGAAACTTGGTCGGAACTGATCAGTTTGGCGTTCAGTTGCAGCGCTGTGTGGCACACTGTGAGGAATTCCCTGGAAAATTATTGAATTTGTTGTAATAAGAAATAGTGACATTATTATCATTTGCAATTAAAATGAAAAAATAAATTTTGATACAGTTATGATGATTCAAATTTAATTAATTTATATTGTTTTGTTTGTCGTATGGTTAGTGGTCAACCTAGTGTCAAGGTTGTTCAAGCCGCTCGGGAGGCTTTTGACATGGCTTAACGACTGTTACCTTAGTAGACAACAGCCGTGACCGACTTTTTGCGTGCCCTCCGAAGCACGAAGACGCTCAGCTCAAATACCACTTTGCGGTCACCCATCTCTGGAATGACCGCGCCAAGGGTTGCTTAACCCACAGATCGTTTACCGACCGGTGAGCGCAACTGGCTATAGGTGCCTCATTTATGATGCATACATAAAACAACGTATTTTTCCTATAGGGGTGGACAGAGATAAGGCTCGCCACTTGCTACTAACCCTAAAAACTTCTCTTGCTTCGTTCACATCCATACATCTTGTCAACCAGGACCGTCGGTTAGGACTACTGTGCGCTATTTTACTTACTTGAATATAGACTTCAGTTTGTCGACCATATCATCAGCGTACATAGGCGCGAGGGTCGGATCCAAGAAAGCGTTGGCATACGCTAGCGGGCCCGCGTTCACTTGCACGCAGACGCTACCTTGCAACCTGCCAAATATGAGAGTATTTTGAACATACATTTGTAATATTTGCGGATGAAAAGAACTGCAGTTTTAAACACAGTTATTGCAGGCATTCCCCGAGTCGTGGGTACTTTGCAAGCTTGAAGGGATTAGGGCCTAGCTTCTCTTTCAAACCAAAATTTCATCAGTTTATATCCAAAATTTCATCCAAATCGGTTTAGTGATTTATCGATGAGAGATAGATACAGATACATTCGCATTTATAATATTAGTAAGGATTTATGTTAAGTAGAACATCAACACATCCGAGGGGCTGGCGGCGGTTGCAAAGTTCGTGCTCCCTAAACAAAATAAACACAACTATGGAGTTTATCTCTATTATTCATAGACCGCGCGATGGAATATATTTCACAATCATCGTACGAGTTGTAGATTATTCGTCATTCATGTCAATAAACTCTGATAATGATGAACTAGTAAGAAAGTTTTATTACACGTTTGTTAAGGAGGGAAAACACATATTTTTACTCCGTTTAAGAAATACAACAAAAATAAACTTTAAGAACTTTATGGATGAATTAAGAGATAAAATGTTGTATTAAAACTAATTTTCCTTTAATAATCGACATTCATAAGAACATTGTTTAGTTTGATATAATCAATTAACAACCACAACCGGTGTAGAAGTGTATTAATAAAATGATATTAGCATTTTTTAAATGTATTATTGATTTGTTTTTAATTATGTACTGGTTACAAACTTGGCCACGTGCGAATAGATAACAGTCCCATCATTTTTAAATTGACTTGTGGGTCTTACTTGTGGTGACTCTAGTTGTTGGAAAAAAAATTGCCGACGACTGAAGATAAACATGTGTCGTTATCCACAATAACTTTGACCTTGTTAAGTAACCTTGTTTTACTGGGGAAATATGTCTAAATTCTTTGAAATAAAGTTCTTGCAATGATTCAGGTGGTAAAAGAACTCCCACACAGAACAAATATTTCGTTTACTTTGGATCTTAATGTACTTTGCGCAAGTGGAATTAACAATTCCTGCAAAATGAAGAGTGATATGCTCATAAGAAGAACGTTTTACTCTCGTCAAAAAGTTTAAAAGTACGTAATGTCTACAAACCTGAGTTGCAATTTCTTGATATCAGGCGCCTTAGCGTTGACAATCTCGACTAGTTCAGCGACCTGGCTCTCCATCTCCGACATGGCGACCTCTATCGGACTCTTCTCTTCTACTTGTGTGTCTATCACCGGCAATCGACGCTTTACGTACGGGAAACAATATTCCGCTGAAAAAGAAATTAGAACTTTCAATTATATAAGTCATATTTTTGTCCCACAACTTGTGTAGATGATGACATGGAACTGAAAGGGGTTAAGACAGCTTTGACGGCTGATAGAGATAAGTGGAAGAAGAGAACATTTTATTCCGACTCTACATAACGTGGGATAAGGGTAAAACAAGGGAGTAGAACTGAGAAGAGAGCCTCGGCATGCACGGTTTATCTTTATTACAATTATTAATTCTGTGTATTTTAAAAAAAAAGTGGCAGTACCAAATCGGCCATTGTCAGCTGCATAATATGGGTTGCTGATGATTTTATATGCCTCCGACGTATGCGAAACCTTTATAGAAGGCTCTCTACTAATTCGTAAAACTATAGTTCTAGTACTTAATTTTACATAAATATATGGGCAACCTTACATAATAAAAGTTATTATAACAAAAATGTGATAACGTAATATGCGGTACCAGCGTATTTTACAACAATCTTAGAATCAAATCTGCCGTGACGATTTTAAACTAAATAACCGATATATAACTCTAATGTATTTTAAGCTTAAATTACAAAAATTAAAGAATAACAACATATTTTTTTTATAATTAAAATGTTGTTCTAATTTTATAGCTGTCAAGTCATGCTAAAAACAGCACGGAGTGGTCGACAAAACACTGTTACCTGTTCTCAATAGTCCCTGTGACCAGTATCAATTTCAATTAAAATTGTTTATTTATTATATTCAAAGATGTTTAAATTAGGTACTACATTTGCCGCAATCTTCAAATGAAAATAAATTGATACTCAAGTTTACAAATAATAAATAAAATTTACTTGAATGTATTGGTAGTACAAATTTAAATGACAATGTAACTTATCTTGTCATTTAAATACATAAGATTGCAGATTCTGAAGTCTTGAAGGTTTATATCGGTTGGGCAGGGATAATAGGGCAGGGATAATAGGGCAAGAAACTTAGATTAGAAAACATAAAATTAAATCAATAGGTTTCCAAAAAAACCTGATATAACTAACCTGAATACATGAATGTATTATCACAACATTATTAGTCATAACACGTAAGGTTATATTAAATTAATGTTTTTACCAGTAAGATGCGTAAGCCTCAATCGCTGATGATGCACAGGTCCTCGAGCAGCGCCGTCCCTGGTGAAGGGCGTCTCGAACACAAATCGTCGTATATTGTGAGCGCGGTCGAAGGAGCCCTCGCCGCCGCTGGGTACGGGCGACACACCCTCCGGCGCCGCGCGGACCCATGTCACTTGGATGTAGGCTAGCTTGCTTTCTAGCTCTTCACGGTTTACCTGCATAAGTATATCATTATATTATACATACTTAATAATAAGTACTTAATATTATAAATGCGAAAGTAACTCTGTCTGTCTGTTACTCAATCACGCCTAAACTACTGAAGCAATTTGCATGAAATTTGGTATGGAGATATTTTGATACCCGAGAAAGAACATAGGCTACTTTCACCCTGGGAAAATTCAGGTGGCGGTGGAAGTCGCGGTTAAAAGCTAGTTATCTATAATTTAGAGAGGTCAAGAGGCCACTCTGCGAAAATCTGAACTTAATCTGGTCGATCTAAAATCTGAATGCTTGCAATGTAGAAGACCTATCAGTAATTTTTTTTAATGTTGTTTTGTAGTAGGGAATGGAATTCGGCTATTGTTAAATACATACGCATATATTCATATTCTACAGTGAATTTAGTAAGTATAAATACACTGAATTTTTATTATAATAAAATTATTTGAATAATTGACAATGGACAATTTTGTATATTCAATTGTTTTTTTTAACTAATATCCTACATACAATGTGCCTGACAACTGCTAAAACACGGCTCTACATGACATTAGCAAATACTTTAAATACAACATGTGTGAGGAACCGTGATAATTACCGTAAAATGAGCACTGAGATTTTGAAGGCCATTCAGTTTAAAGTAGAAAGAATTAATGATATAATGACGTCAATTACAAAAACATTACTAATACAAGTTATTTAATTTTTCAAGTCAAAATGTCTCGCAATGAAAAGCTTAGGTACAACAATTTGAAATGCACTCTTTATATATTTTGCTATTCTTCAAATCAAATCCACTTAAGTCTTTACCACATTAATATACGAGCGTGAGACTATCATAAACCTATTATTTCAGTTTCAAGATACTATACTTACTATTTATATATAGGAAACCATCATTGTAAACTTTTTGTCTAACTTACAATTAAAACGAATTCTTTAACTATATTTGGACCAGAGGGCTATTGCGTATTTCAGTTGACAGCAGTTTGATAGCCACGTAATTATTTTCGTTAAAAGCAGGAATGTACTGCTTAGTGGCTGTACTGGCTATCAAATTAACGAACACCAGTTGTCCACAATAGGTACACAGGACTAAACATAACGTACTTTCAACTTCAAATTAGCTTCTTTGATAACGATCATGATTATTGCACCAATAAATTAGTAGTTTCGCGCCCTTATACTTTCTGGGTCAAGTAAATTAAAAATATGTCCTTTCAGAAAAGCCCCTTTTGTCTAAAGAGGGTAATACCCAACTATCGTTCGTTGACTCACTAGGCTTTAACACCGTTCACGCCGAATCGAATTGTCGATTACCATTCAACTGACGATTACAACGAATTTGATTCCTAAACAGGAAAATTGCTATTGAAAACTTTTTACCTGAATATATTGTCATGATAGTGCCCGTGACTGATAAGTAAAGTCCCCAAAAACTATTTGTTTAAGCCATTACGAGTTTTAATAGACAAGTGCAATTTTAAGTCACGTGTGCAAGCTACGAGACACAAAATGATAGAATAATATAATGTCCTGAAAATGTTAAAGATCATTTTCAAATGAACTGATATATGAAATGATATTTAGAGACCATTTAGACGGTCCTTCAATTGACGATCCTAAGGTTTATTTGCATAAAAGTTTTACAACACCTAATTAAATAATGTGAATGAATGGACTAAGCAAACACCGCACCAACTGTCCAACTAACAAAACCGTTTAGAATAAATAAGTTTTACAAATGTACATGAAACAATACTAACCGGAGCGGAATCCATAATCATCTTAACATTGCCAGCACCAAACTTCTGCTCATAGAAGTTTTGCAGTTTCTCCGAGATTTCACTGAGAGAGGTCAGCTTAGGTTCTTTATATATAAACTCTATGCCTTCTTCATCTTCGCCAAAGTGTGCTTTACCAAAGAACGCTACTCTGTAGAACCTACCAAGAAGTCTTTTTCCCGAGTTTGTTACTTCAATAACTTTGGCATATGCTTTAGTTAGATGTTGGTAGCAGGCAAGTAATGCTTGGTAGTCTTTGCGTCGTTCGTAGATAGGTATAATGAGCCTGTATAGTGGGCCGAGGAGTTCGTATCTCTCAGCCTTGTCGACAAACTCCGTGCAAACCATCAGCTGGTCGAGAAGGGCTTGTTCGTTGTAGTGCACGTCCGTCATACCTGCAACAAAGGTATAAAAGTGAGGATATAGTTTTCAGGTCATGTCACAGAATATTATGAGAGATCATTTTAATTCATGCATGCATACATAATATTACGCTTGTTGTACCCGAAGGGTGTAGGCAGAGGTGTCTGAGATCAAAATCAAAACAATTATCCATTTAAGTCAAATGCAAACTTAGGATAGTCAATGATATAGAGAGTTAATTAACCGCCAGTTCGGAAGGAGGAGGAAGGAATGAGAAGAGCTGGCAAGAAACACCTGGCCACTCTTTTTACTCGCCAAATGGTTTTAACAATATTTATTGATGGATCATTACTTAGTACATTGCTGCTTTCACGCAGCGCATTAATCACTATATTCTAAGGGAGAAAGCAATTTACAGCATAGTGGATTTTAAATAGTTGTCAACAGTGTCAACTGAGATACGTGATAGCGTCTCAAATAAATGAAAATGTACAAGACGCTAAAGAAATATAAAAAAAAAAAAATAATATGTCGATGCTTGTAAATAATAGGTTGTGTTTTAACGACTTGTATTATGTATACTAAAGACAGGTTAAAGCTAGAATTAAATAACACACGTAGACTAAGATGCCCAACAACTGAGTCCACTACAAAGTATTGCGTCAGAAACATAAATACATCGGAACTGAGGAAATAGTATAACGATGAAAATACTATACAAGATAATAGGAATCAGGGACAGTAATCCTTAACTATTTTATTATAATAAAATTCTCGCGTGACAGTTTTCGTTACCGTACTCCTCCGAAACGGCTTGACCGATTCTCATGAAATTTTGTGAGCATATTGAGTAGGTTTGAGAATCGACCAACATCTATTTTTCATACCCCTAAGTGACACTTTTTTTTTATTTAAGTGCAAGACAATGTTTGCCGGGTCAGCTAGTTTTATTATGATTATAATGATAAATAAGAAGTATTTGTAGCAACATATTGAAGTAATGAAAAAGAATAACACCTAAATGTGCTATCGCAAACGGTGCCAAATTTAACTATGGTTATTTTATGTAGAAAAAGCTACATATTGAGAAAGGACATCATACATTTTGGCTTTTATTGAAAGTAGCAGCCAACAAACAAAAATAGCACATATCGATAGAACTAGCCCTTTAAAGCAATAGTTAATATGGCTCAAAACCTGTAGATTACAGCATTTAACATAGATATAGGATAAACGATCATTGCGTCATTGTAGACCCTTACTCATAGACGCAGAAGATCCACAATGCCCATTACAGGGTAATGTAAACTTCTTAAACTGAATATAAGCGTATTTACATTGGGCAATATGTGATAAACATTATCATTCCTTATCTTTAATCACTAAATCTCAACAAACAGTAGGTAGTGCTGAAACCTGTAAAGCCTTTGAGGAAAGCCACGATTGCGTCATTATTATCTACGATAAGTTGTCCATGAAGGACACTCATGAAACAACAGACTCCAATCGCCTTGAAACAGCTAGAGGGCCTTATATGATAAGACACAAATCCAAATGTAAACTAGATGTATGAAACCATACAAATGTATGATTAAATCTTTATTTTTTCTTTTAAGAAAAGACTCCCGTACTAAGAATTGCTCTTGTAGCAACAGTAAGTAAGTAGTATTCTGTAACCTCTAACACACTAGGCTTTCTTTGTCTTCTTAGCCTAGTCCTTATCTCACGTTGAGAGGTCGGAACAAAATGTTTTTTCTCGAAAACATGGTGCAAAGATTCAGAAGATGTTTTTACGACTATTACACTTAAATGCAGAAATAAACCTTTTGGAAGCTGTTCATTAGAATTGCTCATTATAACAAAAATATTTTACAGAAAATAGATTTGTTATTGTTATAAATGATTTTTTGTCGTTGTGGTACGATCGGATGACGAACTGATTATTAACATGATAATAATAGATTTTATTACCATGTCAAGCGAAGAAAATCAATAACAAAACGTAAAATTTACCATATTATCATTATCCATTATACACCAATCAAACTCGATCACTATTTTCAGGGACAACACCACGTGATATTTGAAAGAAAGACTTTTCTTTTAAAGCATTGATAAAACAGCGTAACAATAGCAGTACAGTATCTATTAGATTTGTACTTAGTGATAAGTAAGAATTAATTTAAACAAATAGAAGAAAGATAGTGCTTAAACAAAGAAATACTTCAATAGACATATACCCCTTCTGCTCAATGCAAAACTATTCCTACTTATATGAGTTCCTCAATTGTTGAAATATTAATTATAGTCATATTTAAAAACATCGTATTTGTCTAAATATATTTGGGTACGTCTAATCATATTTGAGTAAGCCAAAGATTTAAATTCCATCACGCATAAATAAATAGTCCCAAATAATATAATTTTCGAATTTTGTCTGTCAAAAATGTATATTATGTTATTATTCGACGTCTTAACAACAAACAGATTACGTTGTTAGAGATTCGCAGAGCTATTGAAGCAGTGTTGTGTCGCCAGTCCACTTGAAATGTATGAATCTGTATATAAATGGAGCAGAGGCTCTGTGTATTGCAGTCGAAAACTGTGCGCGAACGCGCGTACGTACTGTCGATAAGAGACCGCTGTCGGTAAGGCGGGAAATTGTTATAGAAAAATGGGGTTGGTGCTAGTGATGGTTCTGTTAGTGGGGACGGTAGTGGTGTGCGAGGAAGAGAACCCTATCAACGTGACTGAGGCGGCCGAGGAGCCAGCAGACAACCCTCTGTCCAAGTCAGATTTGGTGCTTGTTTTTGCGGTACGATTTGTTGTTATTCAACCGGACGGCCACGATCGTCAAACGTGCCCCCAGCTTCCTATATGAGTTGCAGATCGTTCATTCAATGAACCGCGGTGGTCATCATGCGAATGCCTATTGTAATAACACGTGCTTTAGTTGTTTGGGTTCCTTGGAATTCATAAGAAATTAAAGTCCACTGTCCAAAATGCAAATTACAAAATTACACTGTTATGATTTGAACTCAAATTGAACTTGAAGCTTAAATTAAAATTTAGGTACTTTATTAGAAGTCGAGATTTGGGTGTAAAAAACTTGATGAACATGATTTTTGTTATTAAACAGGATTTTAATTGAGATAAAACTTGTACCTGACGAAATCTAAGCAGTATGAACGAGTTATTATCTGATTTATCGTTGTTAACAGATGTTCCGACATGGTGACCGTACACCAGATCCCGAAGAGATGGACTTGTATCCGGTAGCAAAACAGCTTCCTGCGAGCACATACTTCCCTTACGGAACGAAGGAGCTCACTAACGTAAGTTTTCAGCACAATACGGCGAATTCGTTATCTTTGGTAATTTTCGTACTTTGATAAAAATAAAAGATTTGTATAATTTCTATCGATACGCAAATAGGTAGCGCATCATTGAAGTCTGACGGGTGAGTAAACTCCCACGCCAGGTACCTACCTACGTTGTAAGAAGCCGTATAATCACGGCCACATAGAAAACGTGCAAGGGTGGAACATTGAGAGGTGGTTATCATACTTCGATTTGTTGATAGACAAGATCGCAATCAGCCAAATTGATTAATTAACCTTTAAGATTTCATAATCACAGCAAAACCGCAAATGTATGCAATACAAATTATATCATCGCTTATCTATGTTACGTATGACTTATTTTATAATTTACTTTCACGCCTTTTTTCTGCGATGGGTGTGACAAATCAAATATACACTATTGTTTTAGTTTTACGTTTTAGGGGTAAGCCCATCATTGGTGATTAATGAATATAAAAATAGGATACTAAGAGTTCTCTTAAGAAATCTCATCATCGAGCATCAAAATAATGTTTATATTTCAGCGGTCTTCAGTCACGTGAAATAACACGACAAAAAAATTAAAAACATAAGTGATGACTCCAAAAAATATTTACTGAATTAAGAAAAATATAAGGAAAACTAATATTATTGTGTTAAGCCGTTGCTATGTTTCAGCAAACGCGCTGAAAATCTGACGACTTTTATTAACAGCTTCTTTTTACACCCTATATTTTATAAAATTAATTGTCAACAGAAAGGCAAGCAGCGTTCTTATTGCGTGGGCAAATACCTAAGGGAAGTATACGATGGATTCGTTTCTAAATTATACATTCGGGATCAAATAACGATACGAACAACAGATTACTCGCGGACCAAGATGACTGCCCTAGCAGCTTTGGCAGGCATGTTCCCGCCGATGCCAGCACAGAAATGGGATCCTAACTTGGACTGGCAACCCATTCCCTTTAGTTACGAACCTTATGCTGCGGACGATGTAAGTAAAAAACATTTTTTTTCCTTAAGGCATTACTGTCCCACTTCAGCAGTGCGACAGTAATGACTTGAAAAAGAAAATTCAAGGAGCCCCTCCCGTATCTATGTATACTAATATTATAAAGCTGAAAAGATTGTTTGTTTGTTTGTTTGAACGCGCTTATCTCAGGAACTACTGGTCCGGCTACGACCACTAGGAGCAGAGTACCAGTAAAAATTGTTACAAAAACGAGGGAAAATATGACCCATTCTCTCTTATGGGACGCAAGCGAAGTTGCGCGGGTCAGCTAGTTAAAGAAAAAATAAACGGCATTTATTTCAAGATGCGTACACATTAGATAAGGGTAGAGCTTAGTGGTAGAGATTACGTTTTTAACATTACTAACGACTTCGTAACCAAGTCTATTTATAAAATAGCCAATAAAATTAAAAGTAAATCGTTTTAATGGTCATCAGTAAAATTGCTAATATATTATGTGATCTATAAATGGTACCTTTTATATATATTTTTTTATAATTTCCATGTGTGGTTCCGTACTTATTAAGCATAACCGTGCCAGTAAAACGAACTAGTTTTTCTAAATAGAGAATAATTAATTTATTGCAATTATTACGTAGTTTGATAGTAGAATAAATCATTTATTGCAATTATTAAGTACTTTTGATAATTAAGGATGACTCTATCCAATTACTACCCCAGTAGTAGCAATGATTTTTCATATCATTGCGTGTTCCCCATTACTTCTAAATGTGAATTTTCTATAACAGTTTACGAATCTAATATTTCTCAAGAAAAAAAGCAAACAGTTTTTTAACAGGTAATGCTAACAAAACTGGAATTTCAAGTCCTATTATCTAACTATTGCTATCGAATATTTTATTTGATGATTTCATTCTCGTATGACCTTGTATTAGATAAAACAATTAGTAACCAACGCTTTTTTACCAGTAAGTGTCAATACGAAATGTAAGACGTTTAAAAAATATTATTTTTCAGCTTCTATACTGGTACAATTGTCCAAGATACCTCCAACTAAGATCTAAAATGTATGAAGAGCCTGAGGTTCAAGCGTGGTTGGAACCTTACAAAGGACTTTTTGCGTATTTAAGGCAAAATTCTGGCGCTAACATAACAACATGTGAAGATGTCTTCTTTATGGACAACCTGTTTCAAACATTGGTATGTAGTGAACAATACGTTATGAAAAATATGTTAGTTGTGTTTTGTGTATGAATAACGAAATAATCACGGTAATATTTCAGAAAAATGTTGGGTTTGAAACACCCAAGTGGGCTGTAGCTGTTATGCCACAAATACAAGAACTGACGAAGATAGAATATGCCGTGGAATTTTATAACAACGAGTTAATTAAACTCGCCTCAGGTATCTAATCAGGCAATGAGCATAATTTAATACTTTAATGTGTAGGTACAGTTAAATCCAAAAGTGGCTGAACATATTCAATCTTTCAATTCCCTATATTCTGAAGCACACATATTATAAATTTACCATTGATTGAATTATTTTACTGAAAAAAAAACTTGATTTTGCTCAGATTCTCTAAGGAAAATCAGGCGGATTTTGTAATAAAGTAATTGTACTAATAGTAGGTTTTGAAAATTTGAAGTTGTTAACCAACTTTTGTAGCTAACTGTATCTAAGGAAGTACTTATTACTTTTTTATGTTGTAGGTGTCATTATGCAAAATTTCCTGAACGAAACGAGAGCAGCTATTCAAAATTTGGGTAAACCTATAGAGCACAATATGTTCCTGATAGCGGCTCACGAAAATAACGTGGCCGGCTTTATGGCTGCGGCTAAAGTGTTTGATCCTCATCAACCGAAATATGGAGCAACCTTCGCATTGGAGCTGAGGAGAGATCGGGAGACTAAAAAATATGGAATAGCTGTGAGTATAGTAAAACCACTTTTTTAAAAGGCTTTTCTAAATGTCAGTTTCAGCAGATAAAGATTTTGAACTCTAAACGTTTGATAGTTATATTGTGCGCGTCGCGACATTCAATTTCCTAAATAGCATTTTTTATGACTGGGTAGGTCTTTGACCGTAGCACAAAAGCTTCTCGTGATTTCTTTCTAACTGATTCTTCGAAGTGCCATCTGGGCAAAAAATTGGTAAACAAAAAACCTAAATCTTATTACAGCCTGGGATCAGGTAATTTTTCCGAAAATTAAGTATACATGAAACTCAAACAAACCTTAAATGAGAAATATCAATTTTATTTTGCTGTTTTACAAAATGTATATCACTTGTCAAGGTTTTGAATATCTTATAGGATTTTTATTTTCTTTTTTTTTCTAGGCTATATATACTCCAAACGCGGGGGGACCATCAATGCTGCTTCCCGTCAAGGGCTGTGGAGGTCAGCCCATCTGCGACTATGACGAGTTCGTATCTCTCGTACAAGACACCACGTGTTCAAAAGAACAACACGACAATCTATGCAATGTGCCTTTATAGTATATATTAAACAAATATAATTTATAAATACTTTAGTGTAGAAAATCAAGTACAGACAATAGTAAAATGAATAAAGTGAGGCTGTGATTTTTATTTTTGTTGTTTTATTTCTTTTAAACAGGTTACTTCAATTGTTATGCCCACATGTGAAGATTATTTTTAACAGATTTATTAAGTTTAGCTGACAAACGGGCAAATGATATTAATATTGCTACCTTTAGGGAGAATGACCGTTTCATTTGTAAAATACAAATGGGTTTGGTAAGTACTATGTACGCGAAATGTATGTTGACCAATGGCAATAATAAAATTGATACATACAAATAAATACATTTTTCACATTATTTTTGTAAGATCCTATATCGAACTAATAAAGAATATGAATTGGTTCGTAAAAATAAAATTAAAAATAATTAATTTAGATAAATTAGGTATTGAATGAAGTCATTAAAAAGTCAGAAAGGTCTGAAGTGACATTAACCAACCAAAAGATAGTTACGATATACGAAATTACTACCTTTTTGGTCTGGGTGTTTAAGACTGCTGTCACGACGTCTCGGGTTCGATTCCCGGGCCGGGAAGTGCTACGGGTCTTTTCCATTTATATAAGATTATTTTCAATAGGTACTGGCCCGGAGTTTGATAATGAGACAGGTATATAGACAATAGGCTCATCCTATATTATATGGGACTAGAATTGTTAATGGCGAAACTTAGGTGTTTTCATACACCTCTGCTTTCACCTTCGGGTAAATAAAGCGTGGTTTTATGTATATTGTTAGTCCATGAAACAGCATACACATTACATCTATATTTCCAAAGCAATTAATGGAATTTGAGTATAGTCAATAGTATCGTCTTCCCTCGGGCCAACGACTATCATAATGGACAATAACTTTTACATACTTAGCTAATGAACATTTTCATCAGCTTTAACACGAAAAACAATTTTGTGAGTACGCCAGCAGCTATTAAAAATGCAAATAAGAAAATTGACACACGCCAGAAGACAAACATAATCATTCACTAATAACATGAATTGTCGTACAACAGAAAACGTATAATTACAATAAGATTAGATACAATCTTTCCCAAGACATCTGCTATACAATTACAACGTTCCTCTCTTATTTAAGCGTTATCACCGACGGAGATTCAAGATCACACAAATAAAACGATGATAATACTGTCTTATGTACAGAGCAGAATGTAGTAGTCATTTACGTAGCGATGGTGCACATTACAAGTATACTGTGTATCAAGTAAGTAATAAAACATTTTTAATTTTAATAATATTAGTAATTTGAACATAATGTTTGTAATAACGTTGCACGGTTGTAAAATTAATCGGTTTCGGTAGACAAGTACTTATACTCTTACTATGACGTTATTTGGCAGTAATTACATATCCAAACTGGCACTATAAGCGTAATTACAAGATTGTCTGTAGTTAAAAAGCTATTTGTTACTCTTGTTTGTTTCCAAACTTGACATCTTATACACAAAAAGTATATAAAACAGATCTCACGTTATTGATACAAATAGCTAGCTTGATAGCTACAACAAAATGACAATCATAGCGAGGTCATTATAAGAAAATGTTTCAGTAGTCAGCCCCCCACCAGGATAGGGCAGCCGGAAAGCAGTGTACGTTCGCACGACAGTGCGGCGCAATCTTTTAATTCACACTATCAGGCGAATCAAAGCACCCTCATGCAGAATGATACTGTCATGTACCGACGCTATTCACATTCTGTTTCTATTAATGCACTCCAAATAGTCTACCAATGTTACGTTTAACTATGAATTCGGGGTCATTTAAATGATTGAAATTTAAACTAAATCACATACTGATCTTAACGGCATTGTAATATCCATTTGACGATGGATAATAAAATTAGATTTTTAAAGTCAAAAGGTACGAAGTACATCAGGCCACCTTTTGAAAAATTGTAACATCGGACGACACGGACACGCATGTGTAAATAAATAGGCACCGTTGTACAATCGATTGGACAAAGTCAATCATCTGAGCACAGGTCGCGGCGACCGTGAATCTCGCAAAGCGTCCCGTGCGGATCTCAGTGGGACCCCGCCTCGCGCGCCGTGCGCTTCCTGCCTCGCAACGCTCTACACACGGTAGTGGATGATACGTTACTATTGTGTTTCACTAACGAACTGAACACCTTCCTAATTATTATGCGATCTATCGAGTGTCCTAAACACAATTAACATCGGATTAAAATGTAGAGCTGCCGACCCGGCGAAGAAAAATGTGAGTGACATTTTGAGACCTCATTCAATGAAGCGGATGTTTTCGTCAATTGCAGTCTCTATGGGCACGTGTTGACGTTAATCTAATGATGCTATGCCATTAATTCTGAATAAATAATGTTTCCTGGCGCTATTTTACTTAAGATCAAACAAATAAATGCTATTTAGAAGACTGCGATTCTACAGGATCCAATCAAATACAATATATATCCAGAAAACCATTAGATTGTCAAAGACGTGATGAGTCAAGTTGTGCATTTGCGCAGGAGAGAGGGCGGTCGCGAGGAGGAGCCGACCAACGCGGCAGAAGCGGCACCGGCGAAGGGCATGCGCACTGAACACACCTGCTGCTGCCTCGGCGTGTTGGTGGGCATCTCGCTCATCGCCGGTATGTACACACTGTTTGTAATTAATATGTTAGAAGAACGACATACTTATAAAACCATTGACATGTTGTCAAGACACGGTTTCTTTATAGATGCTCTTAATAGATTACCTAGTAAACTAGCTTCATAAAGGATAGAAGAATCTAAAGAACGAGTGCATGTCATTAGGGCAGGAGATTTACACACTTCGTTGTTGTTGATACTATTACGTCAATAGGGTAATGACGATGATGACTTCAACCGATGCTACAGTTGATGCTGCAATATTAGTCACAGGCATGAAATGCGAAGTTAAAGAAAACGTCCATTCTATGTAAAGCAAAGCCAGTGTTTCTGTTTTGTTGTTGTTTTTTATTTAACAACGCTTTGAAAGTTCATTTCATTAAGGCTGGTAGATAAAAGGGATCCATATAATATTCCATGAGTTCTCAAGGATATAGGACATGGTGTAAATGTGTTTTGTTTGTCTGCAGCCCTCGTAGCAGTCATCTTAATGAAAGATTCGACAGTAGAAGTGACAGTACTACGACAAGTGCATGTGGTAAGTATTTTATAACTCTCGCTTCCCTGTATAATATTGATTATAAGAGAAATGAGCACGATTGGAGGGAAAAGATGTGTTTTATAGATAATGCGCACAAGAATTTATGTATTTCTTTAATTGGCATCAATTGAATCAACTGCAATAGATGGACACAGGCCAATGATGATGATAATTAGGAGTTAGGTATAGATAAGAAATCGATTATCAGAAATTCTGAATTTAGCACATTTTTCTTTTGGTCTATTTTTAGCATAAATATGGGAGTTTGTGCCTTTTATAACATAGTTTATGTAATGTGACTTTATCCACAGTTAATGTCGCACGGGGAACGTACACCAAGCGAGCAGGAGCTGGCCATGCTAGGAACTCCTCCGTCAGACCATGTGTTTGCGCCCTACGGAGCCGGAGCTATGACCAACGTAAGTGTTGAATGATGATTATCGTACATGCATGTACTACGCGTGACATATTTATTATTATGTTATACCTACGCCACTGGATCAAGGCCACGACCAAATGCTGGTTTATATATTATGTTGTAAGAGTATGCGGGTGACAATGTGAAAGGGGATTTTTTTAGGAATAAAAACCTCAAGGGCCGTTTTATTGTGCTGTTAGCGAATTGTGCGTACAGTGTGACTTAATAATATTAGTTACCTATATATTGTTAATTATTGCATTACCTAGAATCAACTTCAATTCGCAATAACATTACAACAGTCGGTAGGCAACATAATTTTTGGTCAACGACGAAAATTGTGCCTGATTCATGTCCAGCATCATTATTGTCAATGAATTGAATATTTTTATCGACATTTCATTATAAACTCTCATGGGAACCACATGAGACATGATTCGCAACAATGGGTCCTTTCGGCGTAGTTCCTCGATACATTAAATTATGTGTCCGTCGGCCGTAACGAATGGCTTCTGACGTAAACACAAAACCCATAGTGTGGCTCTCGCTCGCAGTCAATGGTGATTCTGCATGAGATTAGTCATATGGCCACCGCTCCTCCATTCCGTGCTGACAATACAGGCGGTGTAACAAAGGAGCACTTGTTACGTCGTCCTTGTAAGCCATCTCGTATATTAGCCAATGATAAGCACCAGATTGAAGTTATAAATGTTGCAGTCCAATTACAGAACAAAATTAATCATATAAAAAAATCAAAACAAATAACGCAATAAAATACACACAAAAGTATTTCAGAATTAGATTTGCATTCGACATTAAACGGTTATAATCGACGTAATGGCTATTTGTCGCGGGGCCGTGACACTGACACTCCGGAACTGTTGATAGGGTCATGCCAGAAGGACATTTCGAGATAAATGATTTTATAACGAAGTGCTTACTTCCCGGTCGGAATGCGGGAGGGAGTCCCGATACCCGAAGGTCGCTGCTCTAAACGGGAACGAGGTGTCGAGGCAGAGACGCAGATAGCCGTCAGCCACTAATAATGATATATTGCTTGTCGCACGTCACACAACTGTAATAGAAAAGTATTCACGAGGGGACTTGATCTTGTCTATTACTACGTAAATGTCTTTTCATATGTTTTGTTTTACAGGAGGGTAAGATGTTAACTTTCGAAATGGGCGCATTACTTAGGAAGAGATACGATGAGTTTTTGGGGCCTTACTATTTACACGGTAACTAAACACTGCTTATTTTGGATTATTTACATGTCAAGTTCCTTTTCAAAATATATTTTTGTTTGTAAACAGAAAACAGTATCGTTATATCGTCAGATACGGACTTAAGTAAGATGACTGCTTTGCTGATAGCGGCCGGTCTGTGGCCACCTTCACCAGAGCAGACTTGGAACGATACGATCAATTGGCAGCCCGTGCCTTATACATATCCGAAGCGACACAGCGATTTTGTGAGTCTACTGCGAATATGTTACAAACACAACTATTAAACACTATCCCTCATATTCATGAACACACTATAAACCTATTTAAGTTAAAAAACTACTATATGTTTTCTCTTTTTCATTTCGCTAAGGAGTGAAAGAAGCAAAACAGTTTATAAGCCTTTTATAACTTCATATATTTTTATGAATAAGAGGGTTAGTGTGTCCTTCTTAAAAGTCGCTACCTACACTTTTAATTCTTGCTCTAAGGATTCATTCATGTTTGTAGTCATCGTCATTCATTCATATTTGTAGTTAGTGACGTTGTTCTCAGTATTTACTGTCATTACTTCCAGCTACTCTACGAAGAGAACTGTCCGAGATATACACAAGAGAAGCAGAGAATACTGCAAGCGTTCATCGACGAGGGTCTACTGCTACCGTACCGTGATCTATTTCACAAGATAGCACAGATGACCAACACAAATTTCAGCACACCGCAAGAAGCTTATTATCTCAATAATCTATTTTTAATACAGGTTTGCTGTTATTTTCTCAGTCATTATATCGATTTAAGTTGAATATTTATGAAATAATAGCTTTTCCATTTAAACTAATTACTAATGTTCAACTTGGGGCATTTGGCCGATCTACCATTTCCTAAGATTGATAATCATAATAATAGTTTTAAATAACAAAGAATACTTATCTTATGTAGAAATGTGTTATCGAAATACTAAAATCAATTTACAAAGATTTATATCGATTTTATATTATGCAACAGCATGCTGTATCAGCATATTATTATTTTGTTAAATCTTTTTACCGTCATGAATTACTCACTTAGTTATTTTGCATGATAACTATTGATTATATTGCAGGACGACATCAAAGTCGCGAATCCAAAATGGGCGAAACATGTCAAAAGAAAACTTATGGATGTCGCGAGATTGGAATACTCGATGATGTTCCATAACAACTTACTGAGAAAACTTAGCGGCGGTAAGAAATTATACCTATTCTTAATAAAGTCAAGACTCAAGTTTTTCTTAGTAGAAGACTAGATAAACCACTTAAACAAGAACGTTAAGAACAAACTGAGATACAAATTTAAATCTTTCACTCAATAATAATTTTTAACTTTCGCACTAAGAATTGCTCATGTGTGCCAGGGAAAACAATGATACAAACAACGGATGCAGCACTACCCCAATCTACTATTTATAGATAGCACAAATATTTTTTTGTGTGGTATTCGAGCTCTCGACCTCCTGACGCAGGTAGTGGCGTAGCGACAACCTTATCCACTGCGCCACGATAATCGTCAAATTACATACATAATACTATCTAGTTTATGATTTAAGGAAATAATTCATTCTTCTTCACAGTATCACTAAAATATCATCCTTAATTTGCAAAGGTGCTCTCCTACAACAAATAATAAAAGAAGCTTCAAGCAACATCGCAGGGGAGTCTCAACTACGTTTGGTAGTTCGTACGGGGACTCCGGTATCCGTAGCGGCGCTGTTAGCCGCGTGCGTGGCGCCGCCGCCCCGTCTGCCCGACCCTGGCGCCGCGCTACTGTTCGAACTGCATGAACGACGCCCGCAGCCACAGAGTAAGGAACCAAAGACTCTTGCTGATGGCCAGCGATTTGGTTTTAAGGTATTTGTTTTACATTACTTTTTAGGAAATACCTGTGTTGTTTTTTTTTATTTGGTGCTAGAAGGTCTACTATTATCAACAAAATCTAATATTCCTGAAATTTCGTTAGTTTACTATCACAAATATTTCTGTTAAAAAATATCGGTCGGAGTATGATACAAAAATATAAGGCATGCTTTTTATCAAAAACTCGCGTTGCATTTTTATCATAAAATAGGAAAAGGGGATTTACGCTAACACGCATCTTACCTTGGCATGCTTAAGGTATGCTTATCTGACACTGCCTAGTTCGTGACAAAATAAAGTGGAGGTAGGTCAAAACGATCACCTTCAATATGTTACGAAATTTTGTTTTCAGGCGCCTGGGCGCGTTTTTAGTTACCTGCTTTACATATCTGCCTACACATACAATTTTATTGTAATTTCAGTAGAGTCAAATATAATAATTTGCAATTCAAACATCTACGCTATTATAAGCTTATTTAACTATATTTAGGTCTATCTCCAAATTATACATATTACACCATTTTAATTTTAAAGGCATTGTGTGCTATATTTAGACGGTCGGGACAGTCTAATCAATTAGTATGTCGATCGTTTGATATCAATAAGCTATAAATTACTCAAGTTGAAAGGTTAATGAATCACGCCACAATATTGTAGCCACCGCTTTGATGTACACTGTACAGTCAACTACTATAGTAGCTAAACATATTAAATGTTCAATACTTTATATTGTGAAGCATACATATTACACCTTAAGGAACACAATTAAGACTGATTGTTTTTTTTAAGTAAGTAGGTACATATTAAAGGAGTAGTGATAGTCGAGTGGTCTAAATTGCGCGTTCCACGTAAGTGGTTGTCGGAAAACATCGTGGTAAAACCTTGCATGCCTTTAAATTGTTTAACGCATTTCTTGAGGGCATTCAAAGTCCCCAACCCGCATTTGGCCAGCGTGTTGGACTCATGACCTAACCCCTCCCTCGTTGAGGAGGGGACCCTTGCCCAGCAGTAGGACAGTAACGGGTTAAAAAAAAGTCTGTAAATTTAGTTAGGATTAAGATTGATTGAAACTGCTAAAAGCGACAGAATTTAGCTATTTTTGTTCAAGTACATATTAAAGCCACGATGAGAGGAGGTTATGAAAACATTGCTTTATAACTACTTTCGTAGCTGTCTGTACATCAATTGCGTCCAGTTCCCCGTACGTTTTCAACTCATCTATGTTTAACCTCTGGCTCGTGTCGATCACGCGATGGTACATTTAGTTCAAACAAGTTCCGGTATCAGATTACTCCCAAACAACAAGGGGATACTAATACAGGTCAGTACTCGGCACATGCTTGTGTTGACATCGAAAGATACAAGTTTAATTACCGTTTAACCTTTAGACTTTAGTCATCAGGCGATCATCGTACGTTTATTTACGGACTGATTTACTTTTACTTCTCTCTCTTTCTTTTATAATCATTATAAAACTAGCTGACCCGCGCAACTTCACTTGCGTCACATAAGAGAGTCATAATTTTCCCCGTTTTTGTAACATTTTTCACTGGTACTCTGCTCCTATTGGTCGTAGCGTGATGATATACAACCTATAGCCTTCCTCGATAAATGGGCTATCTAACACTGAAAGATTTTTTCAAATCAGTAGCAGCCAGTAGTTCCTGAGATTAGCGCGTTCAAACAAACAAACTCTTCAGCTTTATAATATTAGTATAGATTTAAATTTATTCTAATAATGTCCCACTGCTGGGCAAGGGTCTCGTCCCGTAATGGACAGGGGTTTAGTCGTTAAGTATAAAAATAATAATTTAAAAGAAATGTCTATTGTATTTCCTATCCCTATATCTCCTTAACGTTCAATTCGCCATGGTTGATAACGTCGATTAAAATACAGAGAGCAGAATTTGTTATAAAATATCTTTCATATCTGACACTTATCAAGAAGTGGGAAAGACAAAGACTTTGAAAGGAAAGTGTAATTTAATTCCTCAAGACAAAGGTGCGCCGAGTAATTTTCTTCTAACAGAAAGCGTTTACTTAGACCTAAAATGCAAAAAAAGTGCAACACGACAGTTGACCATGACATCATGATCTACTAATTAGACTAACGTTCAAAGACTAACTGGTTTCACTTCCGCGGTGAAAAAATCGCACCTGTCATTTCACTAATCACAGATGTTAAGTCATCGACCTTGAACCTTTCCGCTGTTAACGTTTTTAAACAAGAAATTAAGATGACATAAATTGCTAATTTAAAAACAGGTTTACATACATATATGAATAGCTATGCTTACATAATATGAAGCCTATTATACCCGAAGGCTTAGGCAGTGACATATGGAATACAATCACGTACTTAACCATGTTAGTCCCATTTAATAGGGGACTAACTATTAAAAATACTCTAATAAAAATAAGAAAAGATCAAAAGTACATATATGCCATCCGACCTGGGACTCGAAGCCGAGTCCTTATAGTCAGCAGTCGAGAAAGGTTTGACATCATCATAAAACAAATTATTATTGTGAAATGTACGAGTAGATGCAGATAACTGCCTTTGCTCTGAGTAGTTATACCGTGTTCTGTCACTTTCAATCAATTTTAAAACTGTATATGAGTGAAAGAGCTAGAACACTGACTAATCAGAGCTATTTCTCTTTCAGTCTCCCAATACTGGCCAAAGGGCTGCCCTTTTCAATCCAAATCAAATATTGGTATATTTTTTATTTTTTTATTGTCCCGCTGCAGGGCAAGGGTCTCCTCCTAAACTCAGAGAGCTTACACGACGTTTCTCAATAAGACTAGATATTGCAGATATTTAATACTTGTATTCGTTTCAGATCTACTACTGGGACGACGACTCGGCCGAGCCCCGTCTCATGGAGGTGCCGGGATGCAACGCGTTCTGTCCCCTCGATACGTTTAAAGAGTTGACAAAGTATATAGTGTCACATAATTATAACAAAGACTGCGGACTCGTTCCTGATACATAGTTACACATACAATACTTATTATTAATATTTATGCCTGATTTCAACACTCCCGGATAAGTAGCAGATAGCTTATCACAAGGAATTTTGACACCTAGAAGATTAGTTATCTGATAGTTAGACGGTATCCATGAGGTGTGGAACAGGCTCTTAGTGTTTGATAAATCGATGGATTAGGCTGTGGTAATTAAAAGTGAACTTTGTGGTGCAGATAATAAAGTATATTATTGTTATCGTGCTAATGGTGTTTGACTTACCTTCGTCTATCTTCATGCCTGTTTCGTCGCGAGGGATGTTCAGTGATATCTCTGCGAATTCATCCGCGCCCCAAGTTTGTGTGCCCCGCAGTTTCAGGTATTCTGCTATGAGGGCCGCGATGTGTAGTTGACAGCACATAGCCTGTGAATATGTGTTACTATTTAGTTGTACGAAATCTGCTACTGACCATATTACTTCTACATAGGCATAGTGAATCTTAGCGCAGGATCGTAAAAAATGGCATACTGAGCTGAATAGATACATAGATTGTACTTAATAATTAAATATGCCTTTTTATTAATTACTTTAGCAAGTAGAACGAGATGTGTCTACTACAATAATAAAATATTAGAGGAAAGCCGAATTTCTGAAGAGATTTCAAATTTACCTCATCGTGATCTCCTTGTCGCGCATTATGTTCAGCAAGAGTTGATAGCCAGGCATGTCTTAACCGTGGCGTAGCACGACAAGACGCCGCTAGCGAGTGCTGCAGTTCTGCCAAATGCACGCTACCGGCGCCTGCAATAGCTTTGAATTTTGATTTACATAATAAAAATCAATGTATTATTATTAAAACTAGTCAATGTATTTTACTAGGTATTTTTTAAGTATGGGTTTTTTTTAAAAACATTTACTGACACAGCTATGTTCGTACACGTCCGTATACGTATACGTACGCTTGACACCGTTTTTACGAAAGCGGGTGAATGAAGAGATCAATGTGAAACAATTTATGCAATCATAGATAATATACTAAATTGAAGAATAAAAATGAGTATGTTTTATATACCTGAAGCTCCAACTCCCCCGACGCCAGCAAGTCTTGCCCTTGCACCCACTACTGTACGAACGCGACGCATCAGCTCAGCCACTTCACTCGACAAACCTAACATACAACTAAATTTAGTAACGAGTTTCGTTCAATATGGATAAGAAATAAAAGTTGTGCTGTAAAAGGAATTACACACAAATCCACTTTTTGCTATCCGAGTTAAATAGAGCAATTTGCATCTCACCTGTTCCTTTCATAGCCTTATCGCCCGTTGCGAAACAATTAATCACTGAGAGAGATTCTTGGAATCGCTTGCAGTTCAGCGCGGTGGAATTGTCCAGGAGCTTCGATACTGCCATGATGACCTGTGTCAGAGAGAAAATTGTTGTAGTCACTCAAACTTTTTCTTTCTTAACGACATGACACATGTATGACAACGCACGTAGTTGACACAGTTTAACGTCTCGATCTGGCCGGCTGTCGTTACGAGTGAGTCCGTTGGGACTTATCCAGCTCGCTACCTCGGTGCCGGCGCCGTGCTGGAAGTTGGCACGCATGAGCAGGTAGAGCGCGGCGGCGGCGGGCGGCACATACCTGCAGGTGCACGCGCGTGAGGTCGTGCTGGAAGTTGGCGCGCATGAGCAGGTAGAGCGCGGCGGCGGCGGGCGGCACATACCTGCAGGTGCACGCGCGTGAGATCGCCGCCGGCGCCGTGCTGGAAGTTGGCACGCATGAGCAGGTAGAGCGCGGCGGCGGCGGGCGGCACATACCTGCAGGTGCACGCGCGTGAGCAGGTAGAGCGCGGCGGCGGCGGGCGGCACGTACCTGCAGGTGCACGCGCGTGAGCAGGTAGAGCGCGGCGGCGGCGGGCGGCACATACCTGCAGGTGCACGCGCGTGAGATCGCCGCCGGCGCCGTGCTGGAAGTTGGCACGCATGAGCAGGTAGAGCGCGGCGGCGGCGGGCGGCACGTACCTGCAGGTGCACGCGCGTGAGCAGGTAGAGCGCGGCGGCGGCGGGCGGCACATACCTGCAGGTGCACGCGCGTGAGCAGGTAGAGCGCGGCGGCGGCGGGCGGCACGTACCTGCAGGTGCACGCGCGTGAGCAGGTAGAGCGCGGCGGCGGCGGGCGGCACATACCTGCAGGTGCACGCGCGTGAGATCGCCGCCGGCGCCGTGCTGGAAGTTGGCACGCATGAGCAGGTAGAGCGCGGCGGCGGCGGGCGGCACATACCTGCAGGTGCACGCGCGTGAGATCGCCGCCGGCGCCGTGCTGGAAGTTGGCACGCATGAGCAGGTAGAGCGCGGCGGCGGCGGGCGGCACGTACCTGCAGGTGCACGCGCGTGAGCAGGTAGAGCGCGGCGGCGGCGGGCGGCACTTACCTGCAGGTGCACGCGCGTGAGATCGCCGCCGGCGCCGTGCTGGAAGTTGGCACGCATGAGCAGGTAGAGCGCGGCGGCGGCGGGCGGCACATACCTGCAGGTGCACGCGCGTGAGCAGGTAGAGCGCGGCGGCGGCGGGCGGCACGTACCTGCAGGTGCACGCGCGTGAGCAGGTAGAGCGCGGCGGCGGCGGGCGGCACATACCTGCAGGTGCACGCGCGTGAGATCGCCGCCGGCGCCGTGCTGGAAGTTGGCACGCATGAGCAGGTAGAGCGCGGCGGCGGCGGGCGGCACGTACCTGCAGGTGCACGCGCGTGAGCAGGTAGAGCGCGGCGGCGGCGGGCGGCACATACCTGCAGGTGCACGCGCGTGAGATCGCCGCCGGCGCCGTGCTGGAAGTTGGCACGCATGAGCAGGTAGAGCGCGGCGGCGGCCTCGCGCCGGAGCCAGGCGGCGCGCGCCTCGCAGCGCCGCACCACGGCCGCCACCACGCCCGCGCACACCGTGCTGCCGCCTGAGGGACCGCACGAACTAGTCATAACAGTGCCTTCAGATCAGAGGCGTGTGGTAGCGCTACGGTGGCGCCACTCTAGCGAGTTTTCATACGATATCGAGACGCGCATTCGCAGCGCCACTGTTATCCACGAATATTGAGGCGTAGTATTGTACGAAAAATAGTAGCGCTGTTTGCCTGCCACGATGGCAATGTTGCAGCGTTTTCAGGTACCACAATTTAAAAGATGCTTTTAAAAACTGAAATAATTCTCGAGCGCTGCTTAAAAATTGTCGGGTGCTCACCTTCGAAGAGAGTTTCCGAGAACTGATTGATGTAGGCTCTCAGAGCAGCGAACAGGTGTTTATACAGAGTTTCACTCTGTGGAAACTGCAGTAGCTTCAGATATGGTTTAGCGGCGTTGCCTTCGGCCGCTCCCAGGTTTTTGAGGAACAGGCACGTGCGGTCTATGATGGTGAGCCCCACTTCTGTCGCGAGGCAGCTAGCCGACTGTACTGTGTGCTCGGCGATCGCTTCCAATTCTATTAACGAAAGGAGAATATGACATTACTTCTATTATATTTTAAGTAAATGCGACACAATATTTGAACCGATAAACTGTGGTGATTAGAATCGCATAGTAATTAATAATATTAATTAATAATTAAAGGAATAGGAAGGTAATTTAAGGAATAGTGACTTTTTCTGAAATTTTTCTTTTTTTCTTTTAGAAGAAGAGAACTTGGATTCGGTGAGATGTTTTGTATCGTGTTCTATGGGGATAATTGAATTGATTCAAAGAAAGGATCTTTCAACTTACCAGTAGTAACCGAGGTGTTAACAAGGTTCTCTCTATTCACAGTATTATTTTTATTTTCCACAACTATGGGCGGTTCTTTGGAGAAGTCCGGTGGACTCATTCGGGCGGGCAGAGTCCGAGCCTTCACCGGCTTGGGTTTGCCATTACAATCTGGCGTGGTCGCCTTCATTTCTGATAGGATTCTCTTGCGTCCGATGTACTGAAATTGTTCTGCACATATTCTGCAAGAGATAGAGTTAGTTTCAAATAAGCTTCTTACAAAAAAATAAATGTCGTGTAAGCTCTGATTAGTGATTTGATTATGACAAATTCTAAGTAGTATATGAGTAGAAAAGACCAAACGCTGTAGCAGCCAATCAGAGATTGCACGACGCTCATAAGTATAGAGAAAACAGTATGCCTTAAACAGGTTCCTTAAAGCGATCTAAATATACACATGAATAATTGTAAAATAATAGTATGTACACGCATGAACTTACTCTAAAACATTAAAGAAGGATTGTTGATGAGCCACGGACAACGACCTCCACCAATCAACGAGCCTCTCGTCGTCCAAATACTTCAACACAAACAGGAAACATAAAAGCACATCCCGCACCTCTTCAGCGGACATCACACCAAACCTACACACAAAAACAACCATTAATATTAGGCAGACGTTTTATAAGTTATTAGGCAGACGGTTGCCACCGATAAATTCATACAATGTAACTTAAATTACGACTCATAGTTTCAAAGATATGATACTTTGGAGTTTTTTGATATACTACCGAGCATGTCATAGACGCATAAAATTTATATAAAAATTATCGAAATAATAATATAGACTTGCCTATTAACTTGGTCACCTATCTCGCTCAAGTCTAGATGACCAACGTTTCTGGGAAGCGAATCTCCGCCAGACATTGTAGATACAGATTCTAGAGAGCTTTGTGACATGTTGTTCGCATGATCTGAAATACGAGTAATCACCAATCAAAAACGAAATGTAGGCACACCAATTACATACATTTACTAGCAAATTTTAGAAATTGTAACATTCCGTTAAGGATTGTTAAATGTTTTAGGTGCTTTTACGTTCGTCATCATTTTAAACAGCAGCGTGGCAGAACTTTGACATACAAAATCAAAACATTTTCCGGATAATAATATGTAGACGTTTTTTATTTCTTTCATATAACATGGGAGTGACAATAACTCACCTTTACCGTACAAATTATGATTATTCGATATATTGGGCGGTTCTTTGAAATGTGTAGAGTTTCTTATAGGCGTGTGGTCGAAATGCAAGGTGAGTCTATTCCGTCGTGGCGTGCTGTTAGCTGAGGCAGCCTCCTTCTGCGTACTGTTCAGTACCGGGTTCATTGTCGCGTCCCCGTCAGTTTTATCGTGACCATTCTCCACTAGAGGACTGGCTAGGGTTTTAGTCATGAGTCGGTGCGCGTTGTCTATTGAAGCACAAAAAAAATACCATCAGTTCTCATATTAACTTTTTTTTTAATTATGTGGTTTTAATGAAAGTCACGAACAAAAATGTACACACTGCCACATCATCAACCGTAGTTATTTGTTCGAACATATCAATTTAATTTTTTTTTTAACAATAATTAATAGGTACATAGCGATAAAATATTACTTTACTATTAAGATTTTTGAAAAAGCTGTTAAAAATGTGACTGTTTATAACATCGTGTATACGTGCACGTCCGTATACGTTGATATGAATTGACTACATACGAACGTACCATACAAATTGTACCCAGTGAAAATATTTTAACTAAACTAAAACTAAATCTTTATTAAATGAAGACACTAGAACACTTAAAATAGGGTGAATTATGTGTAGTTCTTACCAAGGACGATATTAAGCCAGGGAGAGTATAAATAGGCCAGTCTGGCGCGACACTGTCGACTTCTATATCGATCGTCGTGTTCATGTTTAGTCAGTAATGCACGTAGCACGCTGAGCGCCATGCGACGTTTTAATGGAGCTTCTCGGAGAGATTGCTCCACCTGTAGATAAAAAGGAATGTCATAAATAACAATAAGGCTCAAAAAGGGTTTTATAATTTCAATATTTTTCTTTACGATAGAAAACTAATAAGTTCGTATAATAAACTAATATCTGCTAATGATATTTGATAAAGATTTGATAAACATCTTACTTATTGAGACAGGTTGACATCAGTTTTCTGAATGCCTGTGCATTTATTAGGTGTAACAATATAGTGATAGTTATAAATACCTGTTTAAGTAGAGTCCCAGCGAGGAAATGTCTCATAAGAAACTCGTCAGAGAGCTTCAGTTTCGAAGGATCTGTGTAAACGTAACATTTATTGATATTTATTGAAACGTCACAAAGTCATACACATACGTACATAAATATAGTTCAACAACTTAGCAGGAAGTCTTGGAGGCGAAGTTTATGGCTTGCAGAAATGTAAAAAATTTAGAAATGAGAACATAAGTGACTCTAAGGCTCTTTGATAGACCTACTTAATTTAAGATATACATAGAATTCTTTATTATAATCTAGATTATTTATGCATGTCAAGACTTTCTACTAATTTGTCGGGCTATAGTAAAGAAATGTTACCTTCGTCGCCGTCCCGGGACAATTTGTTTGCTTGTAACGGCAAGTTGAATGGTACGAAGTGTTCGTGAGAGCATATTGTCTGAAGAAACGTGAATTTGAAGTCAAACAGTGCCTTCGGATCACAAGCCTTGAATTTCGCGAGATATTTATTCACTTGTCGGAACACGAAACCTCTGTCCATGAATGACAGACATGACTGAAAATTAAAATCACATTAAAAATTCAATATTTTTACTTTATTCAAATTGTATGACACATTTGTACATCCATACTAATATTATAAATGCGAAAGTAACTCTGTCTATCTGTCTGTATGTCTGTCTGTCTGCTACTCAATCACGCCTAAACTACTGAGCCAATTTGCATGAAACCCGCGCAACTTCGCTTGCGTCACATTAGAGAGAATGCGTGAAATTTTTCCCCGTTTTTGTAACATTTTTTACTGGTCCTCTGCTCCCATTGGTCGTAGCGTGATGATATATAGCCTATAGCCTTCCTCGATAAATGGGCTATCTAACATTGAAAGAATTTTTCAAATCGGACCAGTAGATCCTGAGATTAGCGCGTTCAAACAAACAAACTCTTCAGCTTTATAATATTAGTACAGATTGAAGAGAGTAACAATAACATAAAATAAGTCAGCGCGGTGGACTCAAGGCCTAGCTCCTTCCTTGTACGGGAGGAGACCCTTAAACAACAGTGGGACAGCCATGGGTTTAACAAAAAGTGCTTACCTTAAGGAACGTTGCCAAATTCTTATTGAATATATGAGTTTGCATGGGCTGTTGTAGTATGTACGAGGGTTCCACGGTAGTCACCAATTGATCGATGTTATCCAAAAGATCACTGTGAAACCTTTCGTTCCGTGACATCTAAAATGAACATTGAAATTTCAGTTATTTACTTAAAAATTTCGATTGACATTCATAATAAGGAATACAAGAATTCTTTCATATTTTAGTTATATACTTTTACTAGAACTTTTGGTTGTAATATTCGGACCATTAGAAACTACTTTATAATCAGAAGGATCATAGAAATGTGACAATGTGTAAGTGCGAACGAGAGAGTCTGTCAAAAAGGACTAATTCGTTTGCACTTACGTGTAAAATATGAATATGCTTCAAATTGTACTCACCTTAATCCTTCCAGTATTAATAAGATACTGAGCCATACTTTTGACAATGATATCGAAGAAGAACCCAGAATACTGCATGAACTTATTTCCAAGTAAAAAGTCTGGTTGGTTAGGGTCAACGAACATATAAAGCGGTGCGGTCAACATCGTGTGCAGTTTGAATTGCACGCAGTTGAACACGTATTTGACGTAGCTGTCGAGGAGGTCTTTGCGCCCGTAGTCGTGAATCATGTGGACGTAGTGCACGATTAACTTTACGATTTGATAACCCATGTCGTGTGTGTAGCTTTTTTCGACCGTCTGAAAGAATGACCACATATGAATATTATTAAGGTAATCGAGTAACATTGAGATAGCTATGGTCGTTGATATAATGGAATACAATACGCAGTGTGTGTTTAATTTTCGACCTTATGACATGACGTTGATTCAAAGAGCTTTAAAGCATAGTAGTTACAAAGCTAAGAACAATATAGGGACTATTTGCTTGTATTTTTAAATAATAATTATCGCTCGGTATCGTAACGACAAATTGATTTGAGTAAATCATTTTTCGTTCGGGAAAAGTGGTGTACTGCGGTGTAAACTTAACAGCGGGCAGAACGGAGCTGAATAGGTACATAGATTGATACCTTCGAGCTGGCTGTTAAGAATTAACATTTCAAACTCACCATTAACTCGAACAATTGATTTAAAATAGTAGGCAAGAAGGCAACAAGCGAGCTGAGCTTGACGGCGTGTGCGGCCTTGAGCGCCGTGCACACGTCGCTCCAGGGCGGCGGCGCGGGCGACGTGGCGGGCGAGCTGCTCCGCGCCACGCGCTCGGCCTGCGCGAACAGGTTGTGCAGGTGCACGTCGCGGGTCGCCACCGTCGAGTCCAGCACCAGCTGACAGCGGAATAATTGCTTTTCCGCTTCCACCCATACCACTTCTGGGCCTGAATTCTGGACAAAGATTATAAAAGGATACGATTAGTTTCGTGTAATGGCAGGCTTAATTACCTATGTACGAAATCGACGATACGTATTTTTTTCAAACATCGTAAATATAGTGTAAGGACGGAGATTTAAAAAAAAAAACGGGGATATATAAATCGATGTCTAAATACCATATCATTTCGTGGCCAAATCTTAATCTTGGGACATGTCACGTCCGTGTAAGTTAAACAAACACTTACCCCTTTGCCGAGTCCAAGTGGCTGAATCGACAGGTATCCCGATGGTAAATGAGTTGCGATCGGCAAGTTAACGACTTCGTCAACCAATTTATCTCCTTTCACTAATGGTACCCAGGCATATCTGAAAATAACAAAACACAAATCAATCAAAATATCTACTAATTCTAATAGACTGCAAACTACAAGATACAAACGGACGCAGTGCATATCCGACGTGTCGACTGCTATATCAGAATGTTCTCTCGCACTCTATCTATAGGTACATATAAAATTACTTGCTTAAAAATATTTACCCAATGCAAGTTTCAACATTAGCATCATTTTTCTTAGCGAGATCACAAGATATATGATGGAAAGTGAACAACAGATGGTGCATCGGTGTAAGCGTGGCCGGTAGACGAATCTTTGCTTCGTCGCACCAAGTCGGGTTAGCGTTGTGATGCAATACTGAACATCGGTATTGGGTTGTCATTCCAAAACGGCCGTATACCACCTGTAAGAAGAAAAATATAGTCAAATAAGGTCCATGTCCTTGTTTACTGAGGCCCTTTATAAATGAAGAAATATTAAAAACAAAACTTTTGTTTGCATGGTAGCTTTATTCTAACCAGTGATCGATATAAAGCAAGGAATGGTCGAGAATTCACTATTTATGATGGTGATGATGTATCCGAGCGATTTCGCCCATGGCAGCCAAAATTTATATAGCCTCGATTAACAATCGATTTGATACCAATGTTTTTCAGCAAATTACAAAAACCAGTAACTTATATTCAGTAAAGGATATGCATAGACATTCTTACCGGTAACGGTCTGTTATCTCCAGTATCATTATCTCTCAACTCAATAGAACAGGCGATATTCCTCGCTCTGGCAAACATTTTCTGCGACTCGAAGTTCAAAGCCAGTGGTCGGACGTACAAATGGTGTACGTACGCAGCGTACGGCTGTTCTGGTTCAACGTTCAATGTTGCCAGCTCGAGCGTGAGCGGCGATGTAGGCGGAAGCGGGAAAGGTTTCAACGCGGCAAACGCGTTCGTCATACAATCTGTAACAAATTATGTTCGTTGTAAAACCTTTTTTATGAAAATTATACGAATATTTTTACACACGTGTGACCGATCTATACAGTCACATAAATGACTGAGCGTATGTTTTGTGTAGTATGTATCTACAATGACTACCTTACACGGCACTAGATCAAATCAGCTAAATATGGAGTTGATCAGTTCATACCTAAGTATATACGCAAAACTAAAGACAAATCTGTAACATTCGTTAAGATCAAAATACCTACATTACAAAGTCTTATTCCCACGGATAATAGAGAAGTTCCAATGTATACAACGATAAAATAAACCAATATTTATCATTAAAATCAAATTAATATTAATAGACTGCCAACAATTTGCCGATAATAACGTTTGTACGAGCGGAGCGCCGGCGTGTATTGACAAATGACGAGCGTTCAAATGAGTAAAATTGATAAGAATATTGTCACAAATTACGTCACTACCATAGCGAGGGAAACTAAACCATTGAATATGCGTTAAAAAATATTAAGACCGGCTTCACAGTTTAAATTCATCTATAACAACCCGCTTAATAAAGTGACTATGTATGAAAACTGACAGAATTCTTTTGATATTATTTAGTACTAAATTGCAAATGGTCTTAAGACCGATTTTTAAAGTTACGATACCTTATTTGTTTCTCGACAGTCGACACCGAGTCTCGACAGTTTCAAAACTATAATTTTTATTATTTGGTAAAAACACGCTAATTTGTAACGACGTTCATAATGTTTAATCACTACTTACTTGGTATCTGTTCATTACTTTGCTGTATATTAACACTGAGCCAGCCAGGAATCACTGTTAGTTTGGACATCTTCTCAGATTTCCTATGGTCAGATAGTATTTTAAGTAGATCGTCGTCTGACATCTTGTTCGGCTCTTGTCGGTAAATGGCGGGAAACTCCGGAGTCGTATCCAAGTCATTGCTGTACATTCTGAAAGAAAATTCAAAACTTATATGCAAAATACGTTTTGACTCATAAGGCGATAAAAATTTATTCCAAATGTATAAGTCTACACACGATGCTGTAAGTCAGTTTTTTTTTAATTTGCTACACGTTACCTGGCTTCTAGATACTCAAAAATCAAATTTAAACAGAAATATAATCATTTTTTTACATTAGTTTCTACCAGCAACTTGGTTCGTTGAGAAGATTTTACAGGGAAAAAAATATCCAAAATGTACAAACATCCATAAGTCCAATTAATTAACCAAACTTTTGCATTTGTAATATTTGATTCAATCTAATCACACTTCTATGGTAACTTAGGTTATAAGACATGTTAACAAGACAAGTATTTTCTTGTATAGAAAAAAAACTTAAAAAAAGCTATGCGCCCCTCACCTGTATAATGGTTTAGCCGACCACGCAAAAGGCATCCTGTAAGTCCCCACTCGGTTGGCATAAGCTTGCACCGTTTTGTGTACCTTGAGCCCCAGCCGTGGGTCCTTGGTGGCCTTGAGGTAGGGTTCTAACACCTGGCTGACGTGACCTTGCAGTATCTTGTCAATCTTCACCACTAGGAACAAGTCTGGATGCGGATTGTTTACTGACAAAACGACCTGGAAAAATTTAGTTTATATCGTATGTTTTTCAAAAAAAAAGACTACTCCCGCACTGGGAATTGATCTTGAGGAACTTCCACAACCATAGTACAACTAGACCCAAAAAACTATCTATGTGACACACAAATATCAGCTGTTTCGTGTGGGAATCGAATCGATTTATGTTTTACTGGCTGCAGTGTTTAGAACAACGAACGTAGTGTAGCCACGAAGATCTTAATAATTAGATGTGCCAAAACATAAACGACGTATATAATAGTTAAAACAAAAATGAATAACAATAATACCTGTCTCTTAGATCTGAACCAGTCTTCCGGTATCTGATTAACGTCTAACTTAACATCGTAACTAAAATTTTCAACTAATGACTTTGTGCACTCTGTGTCCTTGACTAGATCTTTAACAGCTTCGTGGTTGAGGTCGAAGTGGAAGTTCTCTGTCAGTTTCCTGCCACTCCTCGCGTCGTACAACGCCAGGTACGTGTAGTACGGCTCCACCTGACACAACAGTTCTTTATCGCCGTCTATAGGCGCTTGTAACCTAAACTTTAAGCTTTCGCATTTGAGCATAATTCTTTGGCCAAAGTGTTCTCTGAAACAATAAAACATAACATCACTCGGAATGCTAGACGCGACAGCGATTCTAATTCCAACGAGAGTAAATACGTTTAGAAATAAAACTTTTTATAGCGCAAAGAATGCCTGTCTCTGCTGAAATAGTTTTATTGTTATGGCCTGGTAAAAAACGCATTAAATACTGTGAGGCAAGTTAGTTGCTTTCACTTGGGAAAATAAGTAAAAATAATGTGCGACGTACTTGAATGGTTCGAGCTGTGGTTCGGGAGACGGCGCCCGTTTGTACGGCATGCTAAATATGTTGTATCGACATTCGTTACGAGCCACGGCGATCGACATATCAGTCTCGCGGGAATATCGCATCAGTAAGGGGTTCATGCTGTGTTCCAGACCTTTTAGAGTGCCGTATGTGGGGGGCGGTGGTTCCGCTGTTAGCGACACATCTGCATCTAAACAAAAGGAAAATGGGAAATTTAATTCAAACAGATATTTGATGTTTATTTTTTATGAAACAGTGAGTGGTTGGTAATTGTATGACAGTACCTTTGTCTAGTACTTCATCGTTTTGGTGAGATTCTTGGCTGTCGTGGTTCTTTTTCAATGCTGCGTTAAAGGCAGTGATCCAATCATTCATTTCTTCCTCATTATCAGCTGAGAATGTATACCCTTTGCCCCCGGCCATACGCAATTCAAAACAAAACCTTCCCCGTTTTGGATTCTGCAAAAGCATAAATTAATTTTTGTAGTTTGAATAATGTAAAAAATATAAGTGGTCTTCAAGGAAAATACTTTAGTATGAGTTTCGTTATCGACAACTTGGTGTAGGAAACAAACACGATAAAATTTTTTTCGTTCTTTGGAATTTCCAACAGAAGGTAAACGTTAATTAAAATGGCACAGTAGTTAATAATGCCTTACCCTAACGACGTCAGAACAAAAGTCCATGACAATAGTGAGCTTTGTATCCGTCTTCTTTTCATCTTTGTATACTTCTAGTATGTAGGTGCCATCGGCCTCTCTAACCATTGAGCAATAACGTTTCTTAAACGATTTGGAAGCAAGATTGCTGAATATTCTATCTGAGCCGATTTCGGGTCCCTTGAGCAAATGCCCTTCTTTGGTACCGAGGTCCAACTTTGCCGCTTGTGTTTCATTATCGCTTTCCGTGTCGGCGTCGATATCGTAAACCTCCTCCGGAAATTTGTTCTCGACAGGTCTGTCAAAGAAAAGATAATAGTAATGGAACTGATAGCAGCATAACGTGTCCCGATTTAGTCACTGATTCGACGAAACAACGAAACAGGAAAATTCTTTTATGCATGTAAAGTAACATGAGTTTGTGACGCCGTTATGAAACACTTACTGTTCTTACTAGTCACATGTCGCGCTTATGTTATGAAGGATTGTGTTCTTTATACGGCAAGAATCTACACAAAAACGCTATTATGCTGTTTATATGGACATTACCGTTAAACAGCTTATTGTGTCCAGTCTGATACGCGCTGATACGCGAACGAAGTCTCAGCCCGTAGCTGCTGATATAAATAATCCCATTTATGTGAACCAACTTGAGTCTGGACCGTTGACATATCATGTTTAGTTCAAATACCCGTGAAGAGTTTAATTATGCTACTGATACTATTATGGTTTTTGAGTCCGTTATCTTTTAGAAAACTTCTAATTCAGAAGTTTGTTTCTTCAGTGTTTCTTCTTGTTCACACTATAAATTGATAGTCCTCTCTGTGACCTTGAGACCTAATAAGCCAAATTTTACTGTAATTGGGGAGTACCTACTAGTATTCGACCTTGACTCCGTGACGACTTAGGTATGCTTCGAGTATTCGTCGTTTATTTCCCTTTTCATAGAGCGGAGCATTTCTAAAATGTGCATGATGGTGCGAATACCAAGGAATTATTGTATTTACCTGCCACTTAATTAAAAAACTAGTTTTGTTCATCACCCACGTGATATATTTAGATCGTAAATGACTAATTTTATACATGAGTTCAAAAATATTAATAGAGTAAATGAGCTTGACTTATAAGTTAAAATATGTGCAAGTGACTTTGGAGAAAGTTTGAAATAGAGCTGGCTAAAAATATCTTGTAACTATAATTTTTGCTAAGTCGATTGATCAAGGATTTTTTCGATCGTGTTCAACGCTGTTGCATGCTAAGATTTGTTAATACATTGCCATTCTCGTACTCTGCAATATGTTGTAATCTAATAATGTCACACTTGCTAAATATGTATGTTCCCACATGACTGACTCTGCTTAGCATATTTTTTAATTTTCACAGTTTTAGCCTCAAAATTATGAATGAACTTGACAGATTTATCGCTTTTTAGATATACCTATGTGCATTATTATTATTATTTCGGTGCTATATACGAACATGGCGAACGCAAGGAAAATAAACTTTCGCTATTAACAATGTTAATAGAGGGCGAGCCTAATGCCATATACCGGGCTTGTTACCAAACTCCGGACTATTATTGAAAATAATCTAATATGAAAAACATGAATGCACATTTTTCGACCTGAGAATCGAACCCGGGACATTATGGTCAACAATCGTACACTACCGACCGCGCCACAGAGGCAGTTTGATGTTTATATTATTACTATATTTGGTTCTTTTATCCCACATTGTGCAACGGCAAGGATATGCGTCATAGATCAGATACGCGATGCCCTTGGCCATTTAACACATATTTTCGTAGCCCATACATTGTTCATCGGTACACAAACTATGTTAATTGTACTACTAATGAACTACCGCTGTTTGTTATAGTTTTAACACATTACAACCGGCTTTCATCAGCTCTTAATACGAATCTGATGTATGCATATTTTTCTAATGTTGTTTGTTTGCGAAATAATATTGACATTTACGGTTACTAAAATGTTACCTTTCTAAATTACGTTAATATTCAAATAATATAAGATAGCGTAAAATCAAATTAGCATTATAGAAAATTTGTGCAAAGCTCATTTCTAGATGTCCTGATAATATGTATGTACAATATACATGACTGTATTTACGCTAATTAATTGAAAAATGTTGCTGTTTTTATTTGATAAGCTTTTATATGACCATAATATTCACATACCTATAGATAAAATGATCTGTTAGGAAGTATCATTAATTATAATTATTAAAAAATAAAACAATTATTATTAATTTTGAGTCTTACCTTGGTAAATTGAGATAGGTGCCGGAATAATTACTGAATTTATAATGTATGAGGTTCCAACTGGACGCATAGCTGAGCAGAGCTTGGCGCGTGAGTAGAGGAGTGGAGGCCGCGGTCCTCACGTCCGGGACCGCCGTCGTCACTGTCCTCCATCGCCGAGGGAGAACTACACTCTAAACATAGTATAATTCGTGAAAAAAATAGTCTATAGTCCACCAATGTAGTAGAGAGCCTTGAGTGCATGGTTCACAGATGGCAGTGGTATACAAAACTTAATATTTTAAACATTAGTTACTGCAGATTTATGCAGTTTAAGGTGGCCTGTTTAAAACAGCTACTATATTTTGGAAATATGCAGAACTATCAATTGAAATCTACATAAATCTTGTATGTTAAGACTCTCTACTAAGTTGTTGGTCTATATTTGTACAAAATAATGTACATGATTGTGTAAGCACATTTGTTTGTATCAAAATAATAATACCCAGTTAAAGTAAATGCATTTGAAGATAGACTCAAAACAAAACGAATACAATACAATAAGTAACTGCACATGATATTAAGTTTTAACAAATAAACATACATCTCTTCATCTTAATCATTCAATAGAAACTAAGAAATCTGGTTCTAAAAAGTAACAACCTATTTAGGTATCAAATCATTCATTTATTGAACCAGTTAGCTGAATAATGCACAGGGACTTTCCTTATAACCCACTGTGTAGATTTATTTTAGTAATTGCATTACATTCATATGAATTTATTAGTCATACTTATTTTCATACTACACTAATCAAAAGGATATAAGGATAAGAGTTTATAATGAACCATTTCAGAAAGAACAATACAAAATTCAAGTTGACTAATGTAATTTTGTCTAAGTAATTATAAAACAGATACTTAAAGATGGACAGTTACTGTCACTTCCAAAAGTCGCTGAACATCTTTTGAAACCAAATTAGCATGCATATTATTCCGTAGAAAACATATGACATTGATTGAAATGTTTAATGTCAACTACTACTGCTAGATTTTGTTCAGGTACTTATTGATATTCTGTGCTGTATTCTGTACCTGTGTTGTCACAGATACAAGAATTTCAAGATTTGTCAAGATGTATATGCAGATTTTTAGAGGTTTACAACTGCAGAGGCATATGTGATCTGTATGACTTCTGGATAGCGGCATTCAAGAAAAATCTTTGTTAAGCAACTTTTGTAGAAGACTGTACGGACTGTACCTATGTTTTAGATTCATTTTTAAGGTAAACCTGAGAAGTGATTTCAAGCATGCAACTATCACATAATTTAGATAATGTTTGTAAGAAGAATAGTACAATAAGATATGATTTGCCTGATTTTTAGATGTTATGTATTGGCATTGTTTGCTAACAATTGATAGAAATGTGTATGAAATGCAGACTTACAGAGACATCATCAGTTGGATAAAGTAGTATGTCCCTCAGTGGATCATTTAACAGCAATGTTTTATTCTCCTGAATGTACTGCTCAAAATCCAGTGCTGTACACTTGCTTGCAATGATGTTCTGAAAAATAAATACTTATTCAATTTGCATTCCTAAAACTATAACTACAAATTTAAATCTATAAGGCTCTTTCTATGTCAGTCTGCATGGAAGAATCTTATTACTACTAGAAGGTTTTTAATAAAGTTCTTGTCGATAGACAGATAGATTCATGAGAAAGTGGGATGAAGTGAAGATGAAGAAGAAGTATTAACTTGGGGTGGCAAAGGGTTGGATTTTAAAATTTTGAGCAATTGTATGAGGCCATACTTTGAGGGTTGGTAAAGCAACCTTCACAGGACAATTCAATCGAAGATGAGAGTTAATGTCACTTATGTTTCACTCATTGCAAAAACTACTCATTTAGAATTATAATTCATTTTATTTAAGCAGTTTAAGACATAAAATCTTAGCTAATGTTGATAATACAAGCCCCTCAATTAAAATATTAGTTTTTTTAATAAATACCTAAACAAATATTACATACTATGATCTACTGAGTATGTATGTTTACATTAACTTTATGAAGACATAACATTCAACTTCTTAGTTAAATGTTTTCAAAATATTATACCTTACATAGTAGACATTCAAACAAGTGATCATGTTATTACCATTATATACCTATAGAACACAAAATTCCCTGTCCATATTATATTTCATGTTCCACATTATGTTCATATTACCTGACAGTTAATACTATAATAATTACCCATAGATTAATTAGCAATGTTTGTGAAAACATGAAAACAATAACAAAAAAAGGCCATTTTAAAAGATACCATATATCATGTTACTGACCTTTGCTTTGGTATATAACTGAACCAAATAATAAATATTATGGTAATTGTATATGAAATATTATTCAGGGAAACTCCTGGTTATAATGCCAAACTTAGCAATGTTTCTAAACTAAATCAGCTGCTTATTTACATATGAGCTCAATGCTATTTCTACATTGTTTACAATATCTGAATCTTATGTTATGTAAATATGGTGATAGACAGGCAGACAATAATGAATTCTTAAATCACATTTACAAATAGTTATACACCATACAGCGCAGTGTACGCAGGTACAGCTTTAAAGCAGTCTTATTTACACATTTGGCACGAATTTATGTCACATATTTGCATTCTGTTGACTAATTAGCTTTTTCTAACGCAAATAGAAAGTATACGAGAATTCTAACAAGGAAACCATAAGATTCTGCGAAGAAAAATCTTCAAAACATAAAGCAGTAAAGTTTAGATCTTGAAAAATAGATTCTCAGTAATGTTTGCATGAGAAAGCTCCGTTTATTATAACTTGTATTATTTACCTCGTACTCTGCACCATTCTTTTTCACTTTAGAATTGACTGGAGGCATGTTGGAAGAACTATAATACACGATAGCTTACAGGAATCACATAATATCTCATAAAAACACAAATGTTTACATTTTGTAAAAATCAATCTTTTCACATTCGCAAAACGCCGAAAAGAAAGCCGCAACGAGAACGAAGCGATATACGAACGAAAATGACAGCGAGCGAGCAAGAAATTTTAAGTGTTGCCAGTAAGTGATTAAATAAAACTGTTAGTATCACCTGGCAACTATTTCATACTGTCAGTCTCTGAGCAAGTTACTATAGTTAGTAACACTAAAGCGGGCTATTCACCCACCTACCGTCGCGTAAGAGCAATCTAAGGTACATAGCGGTAGTGGCAATATCAGGAGTGTCTCTACCCCACAAACTTTTCTGCTATATAGTGTTCGAGGGTAAAAGGTAGGGTAATACATCATTAAATCAATAAATAAAATTTGTTTTTAGCTCACATATGGGGTTGTTCTTAATAAACTTCTATAAGTCGCGTCCAAATGCTAAATGTCACGTTCGTTGCCGGCAACTAAGAAGTTCATACTCATACCCACTCTGACTCTCTTGGTATGAAAGTTGCAAACTAACTAATCATAGATGGCGTTTGGGAAAATTTCATAACTCTCACCAAACTATCATGTTTTACTTGTATAAATTACATACTGAACTTACTTTAAATAGCATGCCTTTCAAAAAATTTTGCTAATCGTTTTGGGTCTGTTCGCACTATGTGATCAAACTCATGTAAAAGTATTTTTTCTATTACATACATATTACTTAAAAGCCCGGAGCATGGTAGCCTGCCCGACAAATGGCAATAGGCTCGCCCCCATCACATAAGGCTAATAATGTTAATAGTAAAACGTGGATGAGTTCCATACACCTCAGCCTACCCCTTCGGGTATAAAAGGCGCGATATTAAGTTTGTATGTATATCTGGGAAAGCTTGTACACACACACGGTAAAAATACAGTGATTCTGTGTTGATGCTGTAGAATTAGCTCCCACCTTACTCACTACCAAATTATCAAAATTTAAAAAAAAAAGACAATATACGGTTGTTGTATTTTTATTGACAGGTAAGTATACATCTTTAATTAATTCACCAGAATACGTTTAATTCGAATACAGCTATGAAAACCAGTTAAATTTGTAACATTAATCACTTTTCTTTTAATTAAAACCTCTGTCCAACAGCACCTGCATGTAAGCATTAACCCTCTTATGGTTTATAATAAGTATTAATTGTACATAATAGTGTTATGAACATAATAATATTGCAGGTCTTAGAAACCGGATTGACCGTTTTTGTTTCATTTAACAAGAGGATAGAAGACTAGAAAAATGTTTTTATTCCCTACATTATTTAATGAATTAATTATACTATAATTTTTATATTTATGGATTTTGGGAGCAACGCGAAGGTATGCAACTGATAAGGTAGATGAGATAAGCTAAAACACCGAATTTGTTTAATGAGAGAAGGAATTGTTCTAGTATCTTCTTACCAAGCTGGTAGCTGGTCGACATTTTTGGTATAGGCAGCAATTTCAGACGCTTTTCCCTTACAATGCGTTTATTTTATTTTACGTTATTCGTCGTGTCTCCTTTTGGCGCGAGTTTCTACGCATACCCTCTTGGTTTTCACAAAGTTTCTATTGTAGTTGTTACTTGTTGGACATAGGTAATTTAAAAATGTTTTTAAAGTTTTACTTTACCATTCTTTAATAATTACTTACGCTTTCTTATCCAGATAGGACAGTGGGTAACAAGCAATTACCTATCATTCTTACATATTATGTAGGTGTTAAATGCACATTTTAGAAAATGAAAAGAGTTTTGATGAATTAATTCGTCGAGAACTTTATTTGCGATTTGTCATTGAACTAAGTAGAGCGTTTCAGTGAGCTCTACGATAATAGTGCTTCAATAACTGCTCATCACACACTAAAAATTATAGCCTAGGACTAGGATAAACGTATAACTTATTAGTAATATTACTACACGATAACTTGTAAGATTTTATACACAATACAGACATTACAAGCTTAACAATTAAAATATAGGTAAAGTTCAGTCATCTTTAATATTTACAAACCATTGAGAGGTCTAAGAATGGTTTCAACAATGTTTGTACCCTGCTTATACGTTCAAATATTTTATACATTAATCAATATGAATCATAATTTAAGTCTTAAATTGTAGTTATGTACTTTAATTTTTGGCATATGGCACACAGATTAGGTAATCCATTAAATACACAACACACATTAAATATCAAAAAAGTTTTATACAGCTTAACGTTCGTGCACAATTTTTAAAATCTTTATTATGGAAATATCACACATGGGTAGGTATTTGAGTATTGACTCGATATTATTATAATTACATTTCGCGTTGTACTATGTCAAATGCATATTCCATCATAATCTAACATTGATAGTGGGAGATGATACTGTCCTGAGAGCGGAATGTGCAGGTGAGAGCCATCGCCGCGGCGACGGCGGAGGGCGAGGAGCGCGGCACGTACTGCGAGGCCGGCACTAACGGTGGCTGTCAGGTGTACTCCTCGTCGTCGTCCTCCTCGCTCGAGTCTGAAGCCGTCTCTGTGTCCATATCCTCTGGCGTAGGTAACGAGAGTTTCAAGTAATCAACCGGCAATTGCTCTTTTGGAATTAAATATCCAGTCGAATCCTGTGGCGGTGGGGGTGGTCGCGGCAAGCGAATCTGTAAAGCTTTACCGTCTCCTGTTGCTGCTAGTTCTAATTTTCTACAAATTTCGTCGAACCCTATCCTGTCTTCAGGCTCAGGTTTCCAGCAAGCACGCATTAATTCAAATGCAAATCTTGGACAGTCTCCGGGTGGGACTAGCAAAGTACCTCGTAGAATTAACTTCGTAGCGCTGTCGTTGTTATGTCCATAAAACGGTTGCTTTCCTCTGCTGTAAATCTCCCACAATACGACTCCGTAGGACCAAACATCTGATTCATGGGTAAATCTAGCAAACAAAATGCTTTCTGGGGACATCCATCGAACTGGCATAGGCCGTTCACCAGCCATTTTATAATAATCGCATGTGTAAACGTCTCGAGACATACCGAAGTCGGCAATCTTAACTGTAAGATTAGCACCGACCAGACAGTTCCTGGCTGCGAGATCTCGATGGACAAATCTTCGAGAAGCGAGGTACTGCATTCCACGGGCAATTTGTAGAGCTACGTGTAAAAGCGCAGCTTCATCCAAGGGCGGTCCTGGTCTTCCGCCACCTCGAGAACCTCTTAACACGCCAGCCAAATCTCCCCATTCCATGTATTCAAACACCATCCATGGACTCGCATTAATGTCATCTGAAAAACAGTATTTAAGATTAAAAATGAACAATACAGAGCAATTCTCAAGTTTATTTATGCACACATACCTCTGTAAGCTACTCCAACAAGAGCCAGAATATTTGGATGTCGAAAGGCAGACATAATGGAGACCTCTCTTACGAAGTCTTCGGTGGCACTACGACCTGCGCTTTCTTTCAGAACTTTTATCGCCACTACTTGTTCTTCTGCTGTGGTACGATACAGCCCTAGAAAATATGATATATATTTATTATTGAACTCGAATATATATTTTAAAAAATTGGGAAATCTTTATATATATAATTCTTCAGTAAGTGTGTATGTCACTGAACTTCTCTTAAACGACTGGACCGATTTTGATAAATTTTTTTGTGTGTGTTGAAGGGGATCTGAGAATGGTTTAGATTCACAATTTTGTCCGCTGGACAATGTTTTTTTGACGTGTAGACAGGACAACGTCTGTCGGGTCCGCTAGTTATAATCTAAAATTTTTCATTACCTTTATGAACTTTTCCAAAGCACCCTTCGCCGACTTCTTCAAGAAAAGTGAGTGCGTTGCGGTCTAAGAGTCGCACCTGTGATTTGTTAGTATCGTCAGAATCGTTAGCTCCAGGAGTGCCTGAGCCTGGCACGGGGAGAGCGTTACTGGCTCCATACACACCGTACTGAGGGTTTGTTATGTATCGTTCAGCTAGCAGTGGTTCTCCAGGGCGCACACGCTGTAACAAAATATAAGTTCTAAGATCACCACGCCTCACATGCACTACCATAGGTACTACAAATTTATTTTTATCATACGTTACTATGAATATAAATATAAGGAATAAAATATAGGTAAGTTTTCAAAACTACTCGCAGCCTTTCTTAGTGAGACTAATAAATGAATAGAAGAGGTTACTCGGTCGCCGATTAAATTTGACTTGAATCAACTCGTTACTTTTCATGGGTGCAGTAAATAGTGATTGAATTCTATTAAGTGAATGGTCAGCGGCACTTTGCTAATCATTTATTTACTACTTAGCAACATTTAAATGCGATCATAAATCTTACTGTGATTATAGGTGAAGTCTACTTATCAGCTACTTAAGTGTAATTATGTGTTTGACCGGGTTATTTCTTTGTAAATACTTACTGGCTGTGGTTTTCCGTCGACTTGACAAGTTCGCTTTCTAAGGAATAAAGCTACTAAGGAGACGAATACAATGAGTACAACTGCTCCCGAGACTGAGGCTGCTATCAATGTGCTCATGCTGGCAGTCATTGCAGAGTCCATCATGGCTCCTTTTGTCGACGTGGATTCGGCGATTATATCTCCTCTTTCACTCGTTAAAGATTTCGATATCTAAAAAAAATAGTTAATTAGAAGTACCACCCAAAAGTCGTTCTTTATACACAGTTAAAAATATGAAGGGAGGATAGGAAGGTCTTTCTTTAGAAGTAAGTTGCTAAACTTGATATCTATTTCGTGTTAACTCTATAGTAGTAAATAGTTACATACTGTCGCGGTTTCCTACTATTGTTTTATTTCTGTTTATTGTTAGCTCTAAAAATTGTGGTAGCTTAGTTAGTAAAGATATTATACGTGTACCTACTACTAATTTACTTCTACTTAGTTACAGTCTCGTAAATTCGTTGTAGTAGTATTAGATAAATCGATAAACAAAGTTCAGAGGTAAGTATGTTATCTTAAAAAAACACGTACAATAACTTTGTCACAAAATAATCTATGGAGAAAATACATAAAACACGTAACAACAATGCTCTCACAATTTGGGTGACATCGACTAACGTTATCTCGTCTGACCTATCATGAATATTTATCAGCTATGGAAAAACACTGATTTTATTTTCCATCCCATGTAATTCGGGCTTGCGAAATCAATACTTTCATTGATAAGTTGTATGTTCGCCAATATTTTTCACGGCTCTACTAGACTTTTTGATAACTGATTCCAATAAGTTGTATTTAAAACTATAAAACTCTTACCCTTAATTTCTGAGGTACAGTTAGCGGTAGTTTATCTGTTCAATAGCGTTCAAATTCATATAAAAAAATGCTATTGAATAGATAAACTACCGCTAAAGGTACTTCGTAACCGGGGGTTAACCTTTTTTCATACTTAACTGGGAATATCGAGTGTAAAGTCAAGTAGAGTTTGTATTCGCAAACCGCTAGCCTATACATCAACATCAGCATTATCTTAAGTAAATATTTTTAATCGTAAATGCAATCTGTGTCGCGTAGACAGCGTGATAAGCCTATAAAAGGGGTTTTAATGAAGATGGATGTTCTCACTTGCGCTGTGGGCGGCGACGGCGGATATCTGGAGTCGGCCGATACGTTGGACGACGTGCGCGGTGGAATCACGTTGTATATGGGCTTCAGAGTCACGGGAACTGCAAAATACAGGCATTTAATATTAATATATAAAAAATATTTAAGTTTATTGAGTAGGTCTGAGAATCGGCCAACGTCTATTTTTCATACTCCTAAGTGACACTATTTTTTTTTTGACAACAACGTTTACCGGGTCAGCTAGTATATAAAATATTTATTCCAGCATTTGGTTACAACTGTGCTTGCAGATTCCTTTTTAGCAAACATATGCCTGTGTTAAGATAAACCACTCTTCGATAGCAAAAAAAATATAAAATTAACAAATGTGTGAATAGTAACAAAAAAAACTTGCTTTAAATCTACATATTTAAAACGTTTTATTAGTAGTTCAGCAAGATGAAAAACGTTGAGAAAATTGATGTTAAACTAGCATAGTTTGCGATTAATATAATTTAACTTTGAAGTCGCTAAAACTTGTGAAGTTCAAGCCAATAATCGTTTATTGTAAATTACTGAGGGCATTTCAAGAACTCCCAATTCAGACAACATAATAATTTACCATTACGAAATCCATCACCCGAAACGTAAGGCTAAAGGTCAATAAACTCGGCGTAACAAATAATAACAATCAATCGAGCTTTATTCATGGGTTATTAATAAACGTATTGGATGATTACCTGTGCTTCTGGGGCATTTGAAGTCTTCAGTGACTGGCAGGCCATTGGAAGTGCACCGACAGAAGTGTACTGTACTGTTGTATGGCATGCATGCCGCTTCTTTACCGCACGATTGCGCTTTGCAACTGCCTTGGAAGTATTTCGCTGAAATAATTAATTATTTATAGGTCATATGGTAAAAATAAGTTTTAGAAATCGATATACAACATGTATTTCGACAACATAACATAACATTATTAGACATTTTATGCTTAATGTAGGACCAAATTGTAAAGGAACCAATGAAACTATTATGACGAGATGAAAATTTAAAGATATCTGGTTTTTTGTTATAAAATTACGCTGTATGATCAATATGAATCAGAAACTAAAAGTGCAATTTAAAATTAAAACTAAACACTATTGTATGAGTTAAAGTTACTCTAATAGCTATTATTTTCCGTGACGTTAACAAATAATAGTTTTATGAGGAATAACAAAAGATTTAATCAATCTACTGTAGGTACAATGTTTGTCAGTCATATGGATTCTACATTCTACGTACAAGGCTTTGCAATTTAAATAGCAATCGATTTCCCTACAGGTTTTCTCTCTTGTTTGTCAGGAAAACGGATAAATCTAAATACTTAGCAGGTGCTTTATGTTGAAACGGAGGTAAATAAGCTTTTGTTAATGGCAATAGATTACTTGACACTGATTACTTGATACTATTTAATATTAAGTAAGTGAAGGATAGACACTAGGCAGGTATCAATTTGTGCTAGTGTGTAGGTAAAGCAACAAACCAGTGAATAATAAAAGAACTAAGTTATGCTTTTATCGGACAAATGCTTTTAAACACGCTTTTTGTGTGATTATAATATTCGTTGCTAAGAAATTTCAATTGGCAATAACATAACATTTTACTAAGTATGAAGCTTAATGACACTAGTAAGTATTTATGCGTCTATTGATAGCCATTCGGTTTTTAAAGAATTGTTACCCAGAAAATGTTCGATCGGATATTGTATTTACGCTCTTTATTTTTTCACCCAGCCCTAAAGCAAAACATACAACTTACTTGGAGGTGGTTCCTGTGGCTTTTCCGGCCTGGCTTCCTCCCGGGCCACCCGTAATTTCAACTTTTCGACATGGTCACGGAACCGCTGTAACAACAAGAAAATGATAAAAACAAATTTATTAGAAGGTATTTTTTGATTTGGTGGTAATAAATGCATTTTCACTCGTATTAGTTCCGATATAAAAATGAGATTCTGGTGAACTGGAGCCATTTAGACGAGCAAGTTAAATTAAACTGAAAAATATAGTAATACTAGCAATGTCAATGCTATTCTAGAATAACGGTCACAAACATCGGATTCCTAGATTTCTTGTGTCGCGCTGCACATGTCAAACAGCTCATTATTAAACAATTAACGTGAATTACAATGTGTTTTCTCGTTTAATTAGCTAACGTGCAGAATGAATAACGCCACTAATTACCATCGGGATGTATTCTACTCCTTCGCCATGGTAATCGACCCACGATCTCGTTATATCTAGCGATCGATCGGCATGCTCGCTCATACTCCACATATACCTAGTTACGAGTGTTCGAGATTTACGGGCGAATGAGCGTATTACAGGCTTATAGGCTCTTGTAAAATAAGAATAAAACGATTGTACTGTGTTATATATCTGTGGAACATTGGAGATGCGCTACAAGGAGTTATTTTGGCCACCTTATCGTGGAGAGTGGCCGCACTCCGGCGTGCCCTGAGGTTGCGATAAATCAATAACATCGTGTACTAAAGTGAATTATCGATATTTACATGTTATGCCTATTTGTTATAGTTACTAACGAAGTTAACTATCGTACTGTGCAATTACCTCTAGGCCAAGCGGTCTGTCTAGTATAGTGATTACGTATCAAAGATAATCGTAATCGGTGGTATTTGACATTTCGTTCAGTATTCTAAAAACGCTTCAGGGGCTAACGAATAAATTGAGGTCGCTGCAGTGAACAATATTATATGTTACCGTACATAAAATGGTGAACAAAGTTTACTACAGCTACCTATCATTATTAGTTTTAAATTTATGTTTGCATATTTTGTGCCTATAAATAAAACATGTCAATAAAAACTTAATTGAAACTAAGTATTTCTAAGAAGCTCTCAAACTTTGTGATGGACAATATCTGTAAAAAAGTGTTCTTATAACTTTATTGGTTTTTTATTTGTCTAGCCGAACGAACATATTATTCAGACAGAATATAATAACAAATTGGTGAAGCTATTGTTGTCTTACAACTTAATTTAAATGTTCTTATTGAAAATACTCTACCTACTTGGTGTAAAGTTTTTTTTTTAACTTGAATGGAGGTCATAGTTGACAAAGACGTCATAACATCTAACTTTAATAATTTTGTATTTAATGATAATTTTAATATTTATGTATTACCTCGAAATCATGTTTTAGATTCGAGATTATTCGGTCACAAAATTATCTATTCTCGTTTTCAAACGTATAGCCAATAATAAGTATTGAGCGGACATCTATTGATGGATTCACGTGTCAATGAGTGTTACAGGCTAATACAAACAGTCACGATTGAAAATCAAATCGTGTTTGTTCAAAATTTGATTCAGACATCGTTCATATCTATGGACAACGGGTATGGCACTGGTAATAGGTCAATGCAGTTTAATTTTCTTAGGAGCGAAACCTTGTTTGTGAATCTTAGACGTAGGTTATTTATAAAAGTTGCAAAATAAATCAGATCGGATGTATGTATATGAGCCCCCTTAAATATTCATTTTATTGGGTTTTTAGTTTTTGTGGTTATAGTGGCAACAGACATGCAAAACTGTCAACTATTTAACTATGATAGTTCTTAAGATACAGCGCGGTAACAGATGGACAACGAAGTCTTTGTAATATGGGTCTCATATCACGCTATGGGTAAAAAAAGCCTGAAAAGGAAATTATAAAGACAACACATTGACCTTTCCTTTATACGATTGGCCACCGGTTTCCACGAGGCAAGGGTATGCAATATGCATAGTTTCGGAATTCGCAGAAAAAGCAATTTCAAAGTTGACAACTTCACTGTGATTCTATGTATCTGTCTAATCAAAATGGTCAGTCGAATTGACGTAGGCTGCCTTAACATTGTAATCAGCTATATTACTTCTGTTCTAATTATGGTCTTTTCCCCTTTTAAAGACGTGATTTTACGTATGCATGTATGAATTTGTATACACTTTGTGCATTTAGTTTGAAAAGATAATTAGGACTAAGCTACAGATTGAACCATTTTTTATAGAATAATCGTAAATCTTCTGCATAATATGATGACAATGATTCATTATACATTTTTGTGCTCAAGCGCGGACAAATTATATAAAACTTTGGACCATTTTTCACGTTCACGCCTATAACATTAATACAAATTAATGATGAGACATTTGTAATATTACACATATAAACCAATATTACAATGTCCGTTCCTTGTGTATTGCGGTCATTGCACAATCGCTGGACACTCATTCATCTATCTAACGAGCCGTTCTATTGTTGTTTTGTAACCTGAGGCCTATTGCATCTACGTTCAGATAATATTTGCGATCTTTTATAGCTCCATCACGCGTGCATTGTCCATTTAACGCATTCCTTTAATATAAAACCGTTAATGTATTGGCAAATGCAGCCAAAAGTCGTGTTTCGCACAATCGGTGTTGACTTGTAGTAATAAATACGTAATTTTACTGCTCTATTGGCTAGTTGTTAAAGGTAATTTAGTAGTCAATAGAGTGTGATGTAATAACTTATATATAATATTTATTTATACGATCGATTAATCTATACTATCTATACTATTATACTATATAATACTATATTAATATAATAAAGCTGAAGAGTTTGTTTGTTTGTTTGATTGTTTGTTTGTTTGTTTGTTTGAACGCGCTAATCTCAGGAACTACTGGTCCGATTTGAAAAATTCTTTCAGTGTTAGATAGCCCATTTATCGAGGAAGGCTATAGGCTATATAACATCACGCTACGGTCATTAGGAGCGGAGTAGCAACGAAAAATGTTACAAAAACGGGGAAAATTTTGACCCATTCTCTTAGGTGACGCAAGCGAAGTTGCGCGGGTCAGCTAGTGTGAAATAAAGACTCTGGTACAAACCTTTTTTATGACGGGCTTTTTTCTTAACAATAAATTGTTAGTGAAATGCATTTCATGGCATTTTGGTTACACAGTCGTACATTTGATTCACATCAACATGTCTTAATTACGATCATTTCTTCCACCTACATCAAATGCATCAAATAAATGCAGTGCATTAAAAATCTAACTACACAATTAAAAGTTTTAACCCAAATAACTTGCGGCTTCAAATCCCAACGACCAGAATGATTGCCTCACAAAGTTTCCAGAGTTCGTGAGAGTATTCGAGCTTCTATTATTTCCGTCTTTAGAATGTTTTGACAAAGACGACTCACGAGGTGACTACACTATTTATCTTGTTATTTGTAGCCGGACAAGGTGTTAACTCTAATAATTTGTTCCATTCAAGGAATTGGGTGTCCCTAGAGGTTTTTCTGACACATTTCCAATAAAAATCTAATTGAATGTTAACTTATACATCGTTATTTCTTGCGGAGATTGAATTTATTCATTGGAATAAGCAATATGGTATTAGTTGCCATTATATGACACATAAGAATGTAACTTAATACGGCTTTGGCTGGGTATGACCGCAAGCTTTCAATAAACGGGAGAAATGTGACTATACTTTACAATTTGCGCTTCAGGTTCATATGACCACTCCTTATTCACATATGCAATTGCTGCGTTTAACCGCAAACAGTACCCATTCAAAAACATTTTGTATGGAATAAAAGATCTCTAGTGTAAAGGCTCGCGATCTGGCTGGTCATTAATGCCAATGAGACAGAGATTTCAATTCAGAAATGTTATAAGATAAAATGTAATTTATTGTGCTGTGTAGATATCCGCATGGTTGCAGTCACTTTCTCGCACGCCCTTAACAATAATATTCATTACCGTTCAATGTGATCAAGAGTTGTTGACCAAATGATCCGCAGAAGTTCCGCTCTACTTTTACTGAATGTATCACACATGTTCGATGCATTGAAAACTCCAACCAATATTATACTTAAATGCGAAAGCTTGTACCTTCTGAATGGATTTTGATTAAATTTGGCACAGATGAAGTTTATTGTATGCTTATTTCTTCTTAGTTTATTATTACAATCAAAATACTTAGTACATATATTTTTCTCTCTGTATGTTTTTTTTTAATACTTTTTTATTTAGGAAGTAAAAAAGAACAATTGGAATTAGTTAGTACTTAAATATAAATGCTGCCCGCCTAATTAAAACAAAGCTATAAATGATCACATAAGACAGAGGTGAAAACAAACTTAAACTTCTGCCCGAAGCGTTATAGCAATGACTAGTTTGTTAGTGGTCGAAGCACCCACGTGACAGTATCGTTGATAGATTACGGTATAAATAACACACGACACGATACATGAAATCTTCTCACATCTAAACAATACAACAAATTACCATTTACCATCACTATTGTTAACACGTTACGTCACTCACACCCACGTATATCATGTAGGCGATGCAACAAAAATCGACTATTGTTTTCGCCGGAAATGATTTATTTTTTAAATAAATTGCGGTGAAAATTTGTTTAGCCGTAGGTTGAAAGGTTTGGTTATAGTTTGTTTAGACAACAATAAGGTTAATTTGATTGTTTTATTCAAATAAATAAATTATTAGTGTATGTAGGTTGAACTGAATTGAAACAATGTAGAGCTAATACGAAATATCCTCGTAAAGTCTTACTTGTAGGATATTATTTTAGTAAATCAACAATCACAGTGAAAGCTCAATGTTTGGTAAGAAAACTTATTACTTAACATAACATTCGTTCGAATTGATGAAGTTTCTACTCGTACACAATCCAAGATTTTCTTAATTATCTAAGTTACTTTAGAGATTGTTAATTTTATTTTAAGTATGCATATGTCAGTTCTGTATGACAAGACGAAAATATGTTACTTAATGAAGCAGGGAATGTTTGTAGGGATCGTTGCAAATAGCGTTCTTTAGTCTCTGCCTACGCATGTGGGAAAATTAAAGGCTTTTTTGTATGCACCTCTCTTTGAAACAAATTAATGAGGTGTTAAAATTTAAGATAAAAGTACACAACGTGTTTACACCATCATATTAGACTACGTAGATACTACTAGATACATACCCGGTACTGTACTTAACAATAGAGAAACTTTGCATCATGTATTTCCAAAATAGACATGCAAAAGCAATATAATCGATAGAATAGTGCCGTTGCAACAATGTTTAATGTTCCCGTAAATATCAGAAATGATTGCAGTTCAATAATATGGATATTAGAACTATTGTCCTATAAACTTGTCGACAAATTGTTATTGATTTTGTAAGTTTGTTTATAACGATTGTCTAGACGTTATTAGGTCGTTTGTACGCTGAAACGTAAGCTTGGGTTTTAGCGAATATAATATTCTCTATCCTGTGACTCTGGCTGTGACACCTGAGACTTCGCGTTAGCCTGTATCGTCGGGAGATACTATCGAGTATCGAGAGTTTGATATTTAAAATGTACTGCCAAAATAGTTCCTACGACGCCCACTGGAGGCGCTCACCAGATTTGCATACCAAATTTCTCGATAGCTAGTTGGTTGTAGATAATTATATTAGACAGCGGTAGACAATCTCGCTATACATTATACATTATTTTCACATGATCCTCAGACGAAGCTTAAATTTATAAAGACGATACAAACCCCGAGCGCAAACGCAGAAAACTAGTGTAAGATAAACTTATATGTACATATATAACTAGCGTAGAAATTTCGGAAATGTTTGCTAACCTTGCCCAGACTCATAAGTATTCAAAGCTTAATCCTATTACACACTCACTATTTGTTATAGACAATTACACAGTAATTAGTGTGAATAAAGCTAAAATCGATAATGATGTTGCCTCGTAATAGGATATTTTGTGCGTCGTTACCCCTGGAGCGGTTGCCAACAGCTTGATGGGGCTGTGTCATAACAACAATAAACATACGGGAATACAGAGGAATTAAACTATAATCTTTCCGTTTGTCCTTTTTAAGTACGCTACCCTAATAAAAGGATACTCAATCATTCCTAAAATAGTTTTATTTTTCCATTACAGCTGTCGGATGAAGGATTCCTTTTCTAAAGAAAATATTATCAAAGGATACTACTTTGTACCTTCTTACTGTCGCCTTTTTAACTTAATGGCAATGAACTTTGGTTTAAACATAAATTATGTTTTGAAGTTTTAACTTCGAAACTTAGTTTGTGTTTGGAAACGAACCGTTTTTATGTATCTGATGAATTGTTGCATTATACTCATAATTTTTGTCCTGCTAACTTAAATTCAGGTAGGTAACTAGAGTTGCATTATTTACATTATCACACTTTATGTTTTGCGATTAGTTATTTGTTGTCGTCTTATAAAATCAATGTATCTACTATTTTTCATTTTTAATGTTAACTTTGTATACACAGTTTTAAATGGTTTTTCGATTTTCAGGGAAGATAACTCTTCTTTTTCAAAATAAATGGGTTACTGTTTTTGGAACAAAAGAAGTAGTACGATTAGGGTAGCGGGGGAATGCGCGGGCGCACCGTCTGCGTACACCTGGCAGCGCAGGCGCGGGCCGATCATTAAAAATGTTTATTTAAAAATCCGACCGCTTAACGCCGGCCGACCATCCACAAAACTGAACCATTTCGGTCAGAATCATTAAAGGCCTTTGTATATCCATGCACGTTATTTAATCAGTGTTTTTTATGTCTTTATTTACACCATGTCTGCGTAAACGACTCGTTGCATAATTTATAATTATTTGCTTGTTTTCATTACATTATACAAAATGTTTTTGTTACTTTTAGATATTACTCCATTGTACGAATATCTGTATTCACTTCATTTTATAAGCACTCTGGTGCTCGCTAAACACGTTGTCCAAAATATTGCGTCATCAGATATCGCTAAAGATAAAATGTTATTATGTTTAACAAAACCTACGTAAAAAGTGTATGTATGGACTATGGCATATAAAATAGTTATTATAAGTGTGCGTGAGTGGGTTCGTGTAGTGCATAATCATTACCAATGTGTACAAACGGTCTGTCTATTTTCCTAATGTGTCGGAGCGAGCATCTCCACCCATTGGACGGTGCTTTTTAACAAAACAAGGCTCTTCCTGAAACTTCAACAACATATCAATGAACGCATTACCAGATATAAACGATAACAAAGCTTTTTTTATTTATTTGTGTTTATTACTAATTTCAACAGTTGTTGATTACGTAGGAAAGAAATCCAAGGATGAAATATTTGTTTACAGTGCTTTAGGGTTTGCGTAATAAAAACATTGGCTCTTCAAGGAAATATGTACACAGAACTATTCGTATTTTTGGAATCGTATTCAATATCAGCGAGTTTACGCAATATACAACCGTTAACCGTAGCGTATGCAAATGTCGAAACGAAATGGAAAAGTTCATTAAGCTTGCGGTTCGGCTGCGACGTATAATCCTGAAATGTTTACTCAGCAATAAAGGCGCCTAAAACGCACTAAACTATGACATAAAAAGTTTAAAAAGCTCTCAGTAGATCAAACAAGACGAGTGATGTTGGTCGACAGACGGCGCGGTGTTGGGTTACACACGGTGGGTCACATTTGTCCTAAATAATAAACACCAGATTGGTGTCAAAAAGAACACTTTTTATGACACCATCAGTCTGTGAACCCTCAATCCTGTGTTTATTTTTAATAAATCTTCCGTGAAGGTCGGAACGTCTTTGATCTACTGATCATACTTCAGCATCCTCGTATCTACTCTGCGATTTAATTTCAATGTGATCTCACACACAAATGCATTGTGGTTTATGTTTAGTACACATAGATTTACGTTTCAATAAAACAATGTAATTAATGCTTTAATGCTGTTCTCAATTTTCTCTCGTGTTTTGTTTATTCTATCGAATTGTAAGTGGTACACCTAATCAAAGATGGGTCAAGCTAAAATAGATAGACAGATCTATCAGCTGTACTTTGAGTGCTATTCTCAAATTGGGGGTGCACAATAATGGGTACTTAATCTATGCAACAACTGCAACAAATAATGAGCCATCGTAAATCAGAGAAAAGGTAATTCAACGGCGATAGAGCTATGAATGTTCGTATGAAGAGAAAATTACATGAGTACCTATCTACGTGTATAAGTACTAATAAGGGTTCGCTTTCTCGACATTCGAGAGAAAGCACAGAGTCGTAGGACGCACAGGAATCTAATTCACAATCGTATTGCATTTAGAAGAAAATTCCCACAGAGCGTTGATAATAAAAAAGTGGTCGAGCAAAACGTCGGAATCTGGTTTATGTGTTTCGCGCGAGTGAAATCACTTCAATAAAGTAATTTTTAAACAGAGACTACAATGAAAGATGACTATTTTAAACTGTCTGTCAGCCGATGTGAGCTATCACAGTCAGTGTCACAGGGTCTTAATGCGGAAATACGCATTTGGGCCACACGAATTGTTGGCCAGAGTGCGTTCGGAACTACGTCCCAGTTGCAAGACCGGCCCGACCCACATACTCGAACAATGATCCTTTAATTAGACGTTGCACCGTGTTCTAATGTTGCATGAATCGTTTACGCAATGTTCTGGTTCACATATAGTGCACTTGTTTAGCTCTAAACATTGTTACAATGCTGATCTGTCTCAACTCAAGTGAAATATCGATACAGTCAAATGCAATTGTTTCGCGACTTTGACTAATAATGTAATTGACATTTACATGGAATTGAAATTTGCAAATGTTGTGTAACTAGTCCTTACTTGTTCGAGGTTAGAAATTCAGTGTTTGGACTGCTTGTAACATGTTGGGCACCTTGGATGGAAGTCTTTCAAAGTAACGTTAACGGGAACCTGTACACTGCATATTAAGTCAAACTTCAGACCTTTCTTTGCCAATGCCGCGTCTTTGATCGATAAACAGTTCCTGCGTGTACTTGATTCAGTTGCCGACAGTTCTAAATCGAGTTGAACTCGACGTCTCGACTAATGAGTTAATAATATACTTGTTTATAAAACAATACACTGGCTTACTTGGAACAAATAAATTAAAATCAAGATCATATTGCTATTTTGATTATTTTCTCCCGCAACTCGTTACGGTTATAACGAGAGCCTAAGTCTGTCATTATGTTACGACTTTGTGTGTACGTATTACCAATTACGTTATTATTCCATAAGCCGTTATTTTTATGAAACAGTTTATTTACATTAGAAAGCTTGTTTCGAGCTGATACGAGATCGACTTGATTGATTACTCAAACGTTCTAATATTTTACGTGAACGGAAAGATGTTAGTCAATTACTCAGATTCGTTTAGCAGTGAGTGATTTAATTTAGGCAGTAAATCTTTACGTGATTGGTACAATAATAAAGATTTTATTTTGGCCAAAGAATATAAAACTATCTTTATTCGAAATACTTAAGGGAAAATGTCTTTATGTGTGGTGACAAAAAGTAAATTTTGAGCTAAGCAACTTTCAGTCTTACTACCAATGTATTTTTTCAACTTAAGTAGAAGATGCAAATGGCAGTAAATTCTATATTTTAATAACTTTTTGGTACATACAAGTAAAAAAACGATTAGTTAGTGTAGAGGCCCAGTCACACAGATAGTACAGACAGTAAGCACAGCAGCGGGCGTTGCGTTGGGGCGCGCGCGAGGCGGTCGGGCGTGGACGAATTACTCTCAATACTCTCGCGTGGGATGCTGCACTGGATACAAAAACGCGAGCGCCCTTGAGCTGGCCGCTCTCTGTTTATCCGACTGTCGTCTAGCACTTAACGCCGACGTCGATATTTGCTATTTTTGCACCATACAACACCAGGAAAAAATCCACTCTGTAAAATTATAGACCATTTCCACATCTAGTGAACGATATTTGTAAAATCTTGCTGAAAATGTTTCGCCGTTTTATTGTAGAAGCGAATTCACTGTTTTATCTTGAATCTTATGATTTCATAAGGATCGTATATTTACCGAGAGTATTTTGTCTCTATCCATTTACGTTGAAGTGATTCTAAGCACGTAATAAAATACTTACGTAAAATCCTTTCGAAATCTTTTGTGATTGCTTTCTACACATTATATTGATAAATGATTAGTGGATTTTTTTTCTTTTGATAGATTTGATTAAGTAAAGGACTGAAAGTAAGGGCTAGCTTTACTTGAGTTCTTGAATCACTCAAGTATTGTTTGAGACCCGGGAAAGTGTACAGGATATATAGGGCATAGGAACAATATGGGTAAAACACTTTGTAGCTATAATCCACGCGGGCGGAGTCGCGGGTAAGAGCTACTCGAAATAAATCCCTACAGACCAAACAAAAGTTCGTTCCGCGCGGAAATCCGAAACTCATTGGAATTTCATTCACAATGTCCATCAACGTAATGAAACTTAATGACAACCTATTATTATTATAATTTATTACTGTTCGTATTTCTGCGTAAAGTATTGTTATTTTATTTATTTTATTTTATATCCCCGTAGCTGCGTAGGTGTCACACTGCAGAGTAACTTTTATAAAGCGCTTCTGTATTGAACTAGCTTCTGAAAGTGTTTTCGGTACGAGTAGAGTTAGAATAAGGAGCTGTAAGTATTGGTAAATATTGTGGTGCGAGTATAAAGTGAACCCTTCTGCAAAGACGTTCTTGTTACGTACCAAAATGTTGACTGCATTTTGGTGATAATGATATCATGTATTGAAAAACTTCTATCATTATATGTCTTGTACAGATGGTAGCAGTTTTTTTATATACACCTACTACACATAGGTACATCCACTACACTACTTACCTACATAATTTAAACAACGAAATATTTCTTACTTAGTGAGTTTATGACTTACTAGCTGACCCGTGCAACTTTGCTTGCGTCTCATAAGAGAGAATGGGTCATAATTTCCCCCGTTTTTGTAACATTTTTCGTTGTTACTCTGTTCCTAATGGCCGTAACGCGATGTTATATAGCCTATAGCCTTCCTCGATAAATGAGCTATCTAATACTGAAAGAATTTTTCAAATCAGACCAGAAGTTCCTGAGATTAGCGCGTTCAAACAAACAAACAAACAAACTCTTCAGCTTTATAATATTAAGTATAGATAATATAAACAATGATAGAACTAAGCTTAAGTAATTCTAATAAATTTCAAACACATCGTTAAAGTAATTACTGTAGTCAATTAGAGTTGCAAAGTTAATTAAATTACGAAACTAATTAGTATGTTCATTCAACTGTCAAACCTTTGTATTGGGTCAAATGTGTAGAATTCGATGAAATATGTCATTATGTGCGTCGTTTGCTTCAAAATCACTTAAGTTCAAGTATTGAGTACAATATATTATGTAATATTGGTCAAGTTGAGTGCGAGACTTGCTTTATTTATAGAGAACTCAGTTAATATCAAGCTTATCATAAGCTATTTTAATAACAAAGTCAACTTTGCCATTGAAAACAGTCAAATCAGCTACTCTTGAAATGCCATACTACTTTAGAATAGAAATATGATTAGTATTATAATAGTGACAAAGAGTTTCGTTGGAATAAAATGAAAGCCTTATACAATGTTTCAATCTGTAATAATTAATATTTTAACATTATAAGTGATAAAAATCACACGAGCATGAGCATTTAAATGAAGCTTTTAGTAGTAAAAGTTATCAAATTTTTTGGTTAACTCGACTGAGTTAACCAAAAAATTTTTCTTAGTTCTTGAGAATGTGGTAACAAGGGTAATTGGGTATTTCGCAGGACGACAATAACACCTTGGAAATGTAGAGGACTAAATATTTAATATAATGATATTTATAATATAAAATATACCAAATATCTTTACATGGCACTGTACCTTAATATTTTATGGCCATTTTTAATAGTAGGAGAATTTTCTTATGTATGTTCCCCGATTATTCGGAAACTTGTTAACCAATTGCAATAATCTTTTTTTACCAATGTCAAAATTTTTACTGCATAATACATATTTAATTCAAATGAATGTGTCCTAGTCATATTCCGTAATTGCAACTTTATCTTAGACGGAGGGTTGATTAGTTAGCTGATTAGTCAATAAATCACTCGTAGCTGTGCCCGCAGGTCGTGATTAACAAGCTCTCCCGAGCCATATTCATAGCAAAGCGTTCAAATATGATCGATCAACAAAGCGAAACTATCCAGCTGCCATTAAAAACGTTTACTTTATTTCACATGACGTAACAGCCAGTGCAAAGCTTCAGTCACTCAACACGCAATTAATAACAAACATAAATAATTCTATGGCAATAAAATTAGCCAGCAATTACTATTGTTTATATTTTATCCGAGCCCTTTATAGTTTATGGCGACATGCCGAAGCATGTGACACGTTAAGACTGCAATTATATACCCACGTTTGTAATTGAAAAGAACAGAAGCGTTAATATGTTTGTACGCCACTACAACTTTAAACTTAATCAAATGCACGTGATGAAAATTAAGTACTATTTAGAAGCTCGTGGTTATATCATCAAAACGCTTATGTTTCGTGTAAGTCTTTGATTATTATTAATCGACCTAAAGTTGAGAAGCTTTGCGATCTATTTGTTCACGACTATACCAATATGAATAGACCGTCAGGCCGCCGCTATTGTTGTCGGGACTGTATTTTCTAAGCCCTGAAAAGAACACCGCAAATCTCAGTATATTGGCCAATGATAGGTAACTACCGGTATCTCAACAAATCATTTAGCGAAGGGCAGACGACAGCCGCATCGTGTAACGTGTAATCAGACGCAAAGGTTAGATAAAGATCTATTCCCAATACCCCTGAGAAAAGGCTTGGTTGTTGATGAATGGACTCTGCCGGTGTAATTATAAAATTACAGACACATATTGCGAATATTCGAAACTAAAAATAGATGTGCCTATTACTGAGATAGATTGTGGCTTCAAATGTTATATTATTTTAAAATGATGACTAGTTGCTCTTATAAATATGTTCGGTGGTAGTCAAGGTTGGGGGCAATCTTTCATAGTTTTAAGTAACTTTCATGTTCTACTTCATTGCCAGGTTAATCTTACTAATCAGCGAGTCAGCTAACTTTAAATAACAGGAACTCTATTATGAACAAACAGAGAATAGAAATTGAGGAACATACCTAATGAGATGGTAAAAATAATGTGTATTATTCATCGTTTTGTAGAACAATAAGTCTTCGAGATCTTTAAAATAATTATCAAATGCTTTTAGGGCAAAAAAGTAAGTGCTTAAAATTTCCTTATTATTTATTATAAGTCCGCTCTTTGCATGTATTGATATCAAACGACAAAGTGTTTTGTGTGAAAAGGAAGCTTAAAAAAGGTTTTGTAACACAGAAACGGGAAATTACGCGGGCGGTGGGTGGCATCATACGTGGAAAAATTTACATAGTTGTATCATGTCCATATGTTAGTGCATTATTTGAAGTCCTAAAACTCTTTACATAAAATGGACATTTTTTATATGAAATTCTTCAGATGGAATTAAGGTCATAAGTTCGTAGGACAAATGAGAAATCAATAAAATAGATATTGTCAGTTTTTATTGAAAAACGGTTTATTTTCAGAGAAAACAATGTGAATAAGAACAATTACGTCTAATATCAGATGAAAGTCAATAAAGTAGGTCATCTTGGAATCAAAACCATTACTTGTAGAGCCTAAAGTTACACAAGCGAAAGACTCCGGGTCTGTGCTTTGAAGTTGTCTAAAGCTTTTCTATATATAAGTTTCGTACAGTAATTTCGTGACGCTTATCGCCATTATGTGTTGCTAATTGTGAGGTCGGATATAGAAATTATTTGAGATACGCCTCAGTCGCCATATTGTTTTGCTATGACAAAACTAGTACTGGCAATTTGAAACAAGAGCTTCTATTTCAACTGCTTTGTTTCAGTCAGTTAATCTCCAACAAATAAAATTGTTATTATATATTATATTTTTATAACAAATGTAGTTTTCTTTGTTTTGCAACCCATGTACGGACATTAAATAAGTATCTATATTTCACCGCAGTCTCTTTAATTTAATCGTTTAAAATATTATCAAGCAATATTAAGTTTTTCTGCGGAAACCCGATTGAATATTATGTTTATCATTATTTTCTTTCAGTATAACCACTATAAAACGTATAGAGTATATGTTATTACTGAGAAATACTAGTAATTTCATTTGTAGTCTAGCATTAGTCATCAGTGATAGGTAATTTCCTTGGAAATCCAGTTATGTTATAAAGTAGAGTCATAAATTATAGAACTGTGTTAATGATACCTAAAAATGGAGAGTGTTGACTACTACCAATTTATTTCTATACCTATAGGCTTTTACATCGTTTTAAGGGTTCCGTACCAAAAGGGTACAACCCGGAACCGTATTACTGAGACTTCATTGTCTCTCTGTCATCAGACTGTATCTCATGAACCGTGATAGTTAGACATTTGAAATTTTAATAGAATATGTATTTCTGTGGCCTATATCACAAAAGATACTACGAGTAAAAAAGGGAATGGGGGAAATTAAGTTAACGGCCCGCGACCCTTCCTACCTACCTTTCCTTCGTGCGCGTCGAACTCGCACTTGGCCAGTTTTTCTGTGAGTTGGTTGTATGATTTGCGCTTACCTTAGTAGCGCTATAACACCGTATACGATTTGAGGTCCTCAGTTTAAATACAAACATGCTTAAGCTAGTTTTTCTTTAACATTTCCTTTTAACGATTTTACTAGACTGTAGTAATCGGAGTTCTCTATATGGTCTGTATTTCGATTCGGCCTTTGCCTAGAATGGAGCAAGCTAGATGCAGTTTTATGGATCAGAAATGTGTGTTTCCTCTTTTGGAACGTCCGGTACTTGCCCCTCAATATATAAAACTACTATTACTTACTAAGAAATTAGAGCAGTATTAGTCCAGAGAAGAGTCATTACTATTTTCTTAGTGTTTCATTTTGAGTAAGTGACTTGAAAGGTTGGTTCTATGTGAATTGAACATTGAACATTGTTACTGGATTTTATATAAACCTTGCATGCAGCGGAGTTATGGAACATTCAGAATTTCAAACATCAATAACTCGCAGGTGATCGCGGCATGTTTTATACAGCTGCTTTCTTTAAGAAATATACAGATCTATTCATTTTAAGTTAAATATATTTTATATGCCATGACTCTCAACTTAGTTGTCGAACTATAGTATACATATACTTATACACTAACAGGTAAACAAAGAGGGATGTACTTATAGTTGCGACAATTTTCGATATTAGACGTGAAATTTATAAAATACTAGCTGACCCGCGCAACTTCGTTTGCGTCACATAAGAGAGAATGGGTCAGAATTTTCCATGTTTTTGTAACACTTTTTACTGTTACCTACTCTGCTCCTATTGGTCGTAGCGTGATGATATAAAATATGCTTTTTTTTCACGAAAAATATTCTCAAAATTATTTATATCTCTTAGTATAACGAAGTCGCGCTAAGACACTTCCTGAGATTAGCGCGTTCACACAAACAAACAAACTTCTCAGCTTTATAAAATTAGTATAGATTAAAAGTACTTGGAATGTTTAGGAAGATAAGTAACATTATTTCAATTATTAATATTATATTATATATTATATATTATATTATTTTGTTTCATTATTTTATTATTTCAATATACCTACTTGTAACTATTTTCAACATCATTACCTACATTTTTTTTTTACAGAGAATTCAAGTAACAATGAAGACGATGGTGGAGATGATTTAAATATTCAATTTGATGAGGGAAGTAAGAGCTCAGATAATGATGATGATGATGAATGACTACAATTATTTTTCATAATTTTTGTGAATAGTGTAAACCATATCTATTTTTAAAATAATTCCCAAAATAATGTTACTTATCTTCCTAAACATTCCAAGTACTTTTAATCTATACTAATTTTATAAAGCTGAGAAGTTTGTTTGTTTGTGTGAACGCGCTAATCTCAGGAACTACTGGTGCGAATAAAAAAATATTTTACTGCTGGATAGCCTATTTATTGAGAAAAGCTATAAGCTATATATCATCACGCTACGACCAATAGGAGCAGAGTACCAGTGAAAAATGTTACATAACCCGTTTATGTAACATTTTGACCTATTTCTCTTAAGTGACGCAAGCAAAGATGCGCGGGTCAGTTAGTATTCAATAATTTTTCAATTTTTATTTTTTTAATTCAATTGTTTTTCATTTATGCGTATGAATAATGCTTTTACTCTCGCACTCATAGGGAAAGTTTAATGGCGTCTAGGGGACGAAGGGCCCCGCGGAATGGTCTGTCCGCATACAGGGGGTCTTAAAATTGTACCTTTAATAACATATATAAAATTTAGGCTTGCTACTATGACGTAGTTGACCTCATTTTTTTATAACATTTAAGGCGTCTGGCAGAAGTAATGGCCCCGGGAAACGGTCTGGCAATAGTCAATTTTAATTCTACATAATATCATTAATAACATATCTGAAAACCAACTTTGCTACTATAACGTAGGTTGGGTCGTTTTTTACGCACCTTCACTCCGCGCTACCTCAGAAACGGCCCCGCTTTCAAGGTAGTGGATGTGCATACCTCTTAACAGACCCTTTATACTAACAATCCTCAAAGTTTCAGCTTTGCTAAAATGACGTAGGTCTGGCAGCTCTGGGATCTTGGTCCATATTGCCAATTGGCCATAGTCGTAAAAGTTTATTACATTTTAATTAAATAGCACTGATTGGCAACATAAAACCTGTGTTTCCTTTTACGTCATACACTAAAAGCGAGGTGGTCTTCGTCTCAAACGGCTTTCCATGCATGTATTCATTGTTACGCTTTAAATTTTATTTCAAGCAGCCTTAGAAGGCAAGCAAGCCTTCTTTTGGACAAAATATGTATGTCGGTGTTAGAATTTTAATGGCAGTACAATCGACGACAGGATTTATTTATTAGTGGCATCTGTTACGTCATCAATCCAATCCGACGAGTTGATTTATTGCGAATCAACATTACCGACGACGGCCATATTATAAATCTCTAGGTGCCGTGTATGTAGACTTCGCTTTCAAAGTGTTTGTGAGGAATATATTAAAGTTAAAAATAAAGTTTGAAAGTTGTTTTTTGGCTAGCTTGCAGGCAATCACAGCACAGGTTGGTGTGTATTCTATGAAGAAAATAAGAATACATGCAAATGAAACACGTTGGTATATAATGTATAGCTGAACCGCGCAACTTCGCTTGCGTCACATATAAGAGAGAATGGGTAAATTTTTTCCCCGTTTTTGTTACATTTTTAACTGGTACTCTGCTCCTATTAGTCGTAGCGTGATGATATATAGCCTATAGCCTTCCTCCATAAATGGGCTATTTTTCAAATCGGACCAGTAGTTCCTGAGATTAGCGCGTTCAAACAAACAAACAAACAAACAAACTCTTCAGCTTTATAATATTAGTATTAGTATAGATTACGTCTAGGGATATGCAGCACGAGTATTATATTGAACAATATTTTTAATTAATTTGTTAAGGTTTCCCGAAAATTCTGTAGACTCTGTTTACTACGAAGGACTAATGAAGCCTTGATTCTGTACTATTACGAGTAATTCTACAAACGATGTCGGATAATTATAGACAAGAATCCAGTGCCCAATTTTAGTAAAACAATAAATTTCGTCCAAGAGTCCTGTTATTTAAGTAATTACGTTGACAGGGAAGCTTTAGACAAAACCTATATTTATAAACGTATATATATATTTTTATTATTGAGTTAAACATGTGAAAATAGCAGACACTGTCCAAGTTACTGACATATCTAATAAAATAAATTGTATGCAACAATATTATCACGCCATTCGTTTTATACTAACGGTACATACAATACATTATTCGTATTACCAACGGCTATGAGAAAAAAATAGCGATACTCTCACGCACACAACAAAACACTGGAATTATCTTACTCCAAACAAATTCACATAATATTGAACATTACGTAAGAAAAACCGCAGATGTTAGCGTTCGGCACACATCAATTTGTATACAAATATTACTATAACAAGATGCACTAATCATTAATCTCAGATATATTGTTCTCTCAGTTCAAAGGTCGTATCATCTACCTCTAATAAATAACATTGACCCTAAGGTCGAAATAATTCAATACATTCTCTTTGAAAAACGGGAATACAACGGCAACGGTCACTTCGACACACGCATCCAATAAATACTTTAATTTGATAAATTAAACCTTTCTGTAATCTGTCTTTTTTGAAATAAAAGAACCGTGAGATAAGATTTAGAAAAGTTAGGTGATTGACGACGACAATATTCTTAAGCTACGAATAATCTAAATGAATTTGCTCTATGGACGTCTCATTCTTATTCAAGCCGTTTTGTCGGAGAACGACAAATGATAAAAGTGAACTTGCAGTGCCTCTAAGCTTATAGGTAAAAATATAGCTTCATAGCTCGAGCTGTAATCGTCGTCATAGCAATAAAGATGTTTGCTCTTTGGAGACGTAGTGGCTGACGGAGACAGGGTGGTCTCTGTGTGCATACGTAATCTCATCATTTTATCTTTATCCACAACAAACAAAACGTTCCTCTAATCATGATGCGCTCAGTAATTACTCGATCATTATATTTAAATAGGTACTTATGCCTTGCGCTCTAAAACGGTTTAAGCGTGATTTGGCATTAATTCTGAAGTTTATATTAAAATCAACACGTTTCATATCGCAATTTTATACGAAGCAAATTCACAAAACACGCTTTGAAATTCTTCAGATTTACACAAAGTTTGTGGTTCTTTACGAATTGTAACGTTCTTATTATAGCTCTTACATACTAGTATTTGTTTGGATAACTCTTCCTTAGATCGTAGTAGACAGTAAAATTTATACATCCCATAAAATAACATCGCTAAATCCATTATAAAATGTTCAAGTAACGCCGCGTAATTAAAACATCGTAGCACATTACTTTTAATTTGCAATTTTACGCTATTTAATACCGCTTTAAATAATCTCTTATAACAACAACGGCTATTTTAGAAGCTTAGAGATAGAGTCCCGTATTAACGTGGTCAAACATTAGCCTGTGGAAGTATGTTATTAGCGCATATTTGCGCTGTTTATCAATTACGACGGCGGGGCGTAAGTGGGCATCAATAACGAATAATACAAATACGTGTCGATACACGGTGCAAAGACAATCGCGTACACAAGACTGTGGCGTTATCTTGAGTTTTATCTCGGGAACGTGACCCCGCTATCTGGTGTGCGCGCCGCCCGCCCATCTCACCCGGACAGTTCTTCTCGAAGCCCAACGCAAATAAATATCGTTCGAGTATTTTACGAAACCCATTAATTTAGAAATGCCGATCTGTCTTTCGATTGTTTATGAACACGGAGTCAGACCACCTTGTCCGTGTTATTAATTGATCGTATGATAAGGCTTTGCGATTATCGATTACACGGTTCTTTCCACGAAATTGCGGTATTGAATAATACGAGTATGGGAGTTTAAGGCATAATGATCGCTTGTATTAAAGGCAGATGAAACTGCAACACAACCTACATTGAGAGCTCTAAGCTGTAATTTCCAATCTGGTGTTTAAGTCTGAATTCTTGGACTTGGTCAATACGGCGTTTCTACCCTCGTTGCCCAGGAGGTAGGACGGACATGTGTACAGCGGCTATGCTATGAAAGGTAAATGTTTTATGACATTTGGATTGTGTACTCCAGCCGGAACATGTTCTAAATATAACTGAACAGCATGGAATGACGAGCGGGCACCGGACATAATGCCACGAGGGGTCTGATGACTGATGCGTCGCGTCAAGTCGCGTGCTCGGTTGGGGCCCGCAAATTCGTTGCTCTCACGTTTTGCTCTAGTATTCCTTGAGAAGGCTATACGTTTAACAAGTAGTACAAAAGTTTATGCCACCTGTTGCCTTCCATTATGTTATTCTTTAAGTAATATTGCTTTCTTTCAATAAGGTCTTAATATCAGAGTATCAATGATTTAATAAAGAGTTTAATATTATTGTCATTAGAAAATATCTCAATATATTTTTAGCCACGAAAACACTCAAATAACGGTGTTGACAAATAAATAAAATATCAACTATTTGTGGCATATTGATAATAACTTGCTTTTTATACGTCTTAAATTCAACTACTTCACAACACATATTGGTAAAGCAAGTAAGTATGTAGATACAGTCTCCTAATAATTTTTAAAGTGGCTTGTTCTCAAGGGAAAGTAAATAGAAATAATTTACTTACTCTATCCAATACAACTACTTTACATCACGTATTAGTAAAGCAAGTAAGTAGATACAGTCCTTATAATTTACCAGTAGCTTGTTCTCAAGGGAAAGTAAATATAAATAGTTTACTTACTCTATCTAATACAAATATTATATTTGCAAGTCATCTAAATAAGATAACTTAGCGAAATTATGTAGTGTTTGATCACAATAATGTAATTTAGTTATGAAACAGCCGATTTTCCCACTTTCTTTAGTAAGTTAGTTACTAGAATAAGACGAAAAATTATGTTCTGCAAAAAGGTCAGGTGAGTAGTACTCGTAACCGGCGTTCCTGTATGACATATCTATCTTTCTATCTATCTCTATCTATGGATGAGAATAAAGTAAGGGAAGTTTGTAAGCTTCGTATCAAGTGGCGATCTCTGGTCTCTAGGTATGTGTGAAAAATAATATGGGTAAGTGGCAATGCAGTAGTACTTACTTACCTATTTCAAATATTCAAAATTCATAATCAACTCCTCATTAGCGTTGATTATGTCGGCATCGTTTGCGAGTGTGTAATTCGGTCATCACGATACTTCTGTCAACTGTCGAGTGATCATGCAACCAACACTTAGGTCATGAATTTATGTTCCAATGAAAACTATCTTTAACAACATTGTTATGAGCAGGAAATGAACGAAAATGTTACGTCGATATATTATAATATACGAAGGGGCGGTACGCTTTGAACTTATTGTGTTACATCACGCTACGGTTGCAAACCATTGTAGAATTCGTTAGTTTACTCGATATCTAAGACACAGGTCATAGGTCGACAATATTATTAGTAATTTCAACTAAACTTGAATGGCGATTATTGTAAGTACGTTTTGAATGGCATCATTATCGTTATGTTTGTACATGTTCATTATCAAATGTAGGATTTTTGTAGCATACTTTAATTACATTTGTTCAAATGAGGAACCAAATACGGCCTGTTTGTTTTTCTAATGAATTTCGCCGAATAACTCACTAATAACGTTTTAAGTAAATAGACTAATGAGTCTGTAGTTAAAGGTTTATAATTAATATTACTCTTATGTTTTTAACATCCTTGATATATCTTAATTAGTGTAAAGCTTGGTAATGTTTTGCTTGTGTGATGTTTGTGACATCAACGAAAAAACATCTACATATTTACCTAAATACAAGATATTGTCTCATATGTACCTCATTCCATGAACTTCAAAAAAAAATATTATGAATATTAAATAATTTTGATAATTTCGTGGAATAGAATATGTTTGTTTGCGCTGGAAGTATGGACACATTGAAACATTTATTTAATGGAACTTGTTAGTATCCTTGTATAATATGCCATTAACAATGCAAATTATTGTTAGGTTCACAAAAATACAACTATTGTTTGTGTCTTTCGATAGATTTTATCAACACTAGCATATGCCAAAATATCAATAAAGAAAGCTTTCTCTAGTTATTCATAGTAGAATACTAAGAAGTTCCACAACTTTAAGCTTTTATTTTAAGACGTTCCACGCGTAAAGAGGTTGTAGATGTTAATTTATTGTAGAGTTTGTTCTGAAAAACAGAAATCCTTTAGAATCTTATTTCGTTGTTTTAAATTTGTTCACTTTTCATGAAGTACCAATGGTATTGTCGATAAGGCGTTATTATTTTTTAAGTGAAAAACTAGAAAGATATAGGGATGCAGAAATGGCGTCTTCTTCAAAGACATGCTTTACTAACCTAACTCTCACTCGTATTTTAGTATCAAACTTAACAAAATGATGGCTGTTTAGTGTTTATGTTAAGACCTAAGTCACCTACTGGCGAATTCATAAATTAAAATAGATAATTTATTTGAATTCTTGAAGGATGATTTATTATAAACTTAGGCATAATAACGAACAATATAAATAATGTATAAAAGGATCTTTAGCAAAAAGCCTTCTAGCCAGAAGCTTTGTAAAATAAAATCAGCCGTATTAAAAATAAAGATTAGTTTACTTGGCATACTTATTAAACTCATAGAGTAAGCAATTATAATTGCTTAGAACTCCTTTTCATTAATTTTTACTATTATTTATTTCTAAGAAATAAAACCCACGTATTCCCTTGATATCATAACGACCTTTTTTCGATTAAGATGTTATATTATAACATTCTCAACATAAATATGTTTTTATTAATGTAATTCATTAAACAAACATGGCCGACATGATTTTCAAAATGCCATAGACATTTTTAACACCCCGTGAGTTCATAGTGTAGATTCATGTTTCTATGTTGTAGTATGTCGTCACATTAATAAATTATGTAAAACAGACAACTGGAGATATTTAATTTAAGCCTTTACGAGTAATGTATGGTGTAGAATTGTGTTCTATAGTGTAGTAAGTGATGCACATTTTATTGAGCTTAAAGCTGGAGTGTATGGTGTAAAGAGCTGAATTTGATATGGTTTTGATTCATTAAAATATGGATTTAAAGCCTAAATTACATTTAATATCATAGGGAGCTTTTTAACAATATTTCTATAGTAATGTTTGTTTGTCAAATAGACCTCATTGGAAGAATATGCAAGAGGCATACGTCCAGCAGTGGAGACGCATATGCTGAGAGGAAGAAGAAGAAGAAATGTTTGTTTTAATAAAACCACAATTCGACGGAGGGATGCAGTCAAGTTCATTTTTATTCGGCTGCTAATTAAAAGTTGCAACATGACAATTATTTGGTACAGAATAATTCACGATCCTCAAACTATAGAATTTAAGCGGGATTGTGGGCAAAAAAGTTAGTTTAACCTAATGAATTTGGTCCTGAAAGTTTACAAAATGATGTGTAACAAAGTAGCTTTCAAGTGCAAATGCATTATTCAAGAACTTAGTCGAAAGAGACGGTTATCGAAGGTCGAAAAGTACTTTTGAATCTATTCAACTAGGTCGTGAACTAAAGTATACCAATTTAAGATGTTCTAAGAATCTTTATATAAAAGTAGAAAGGGAATGATGACGTCGTCGTAGCTAAGGATTCAGTTATCTGTAGTCCGTAATCACGTTGATAAGAGCAAGCAATTGGAGATCATTGCATTAAACATCCAGCGAATATAAGTTAGAAATCTCTTTTGTGTATTACTGACTTGAATAGCTACGCTAAGCTACAAAGTTCTTTATTCGTTTCCTAGCAAAAGTTTATTTTAGTAGACCATTTTTTGATCCCAGTTTCTCAACTACTTCTATGCTCGATGTCATAACTAGCAAATCTCCGGTTTCCGGTTTTTGAAAATGATACAGACAGACATATTTTCGCAAGTATATTAAATAAAATAAAGTAAGTACCTATCCTACTAATATTATAAATGCGAAAGGTTATGAGTATGATGGATAGGATGTTTGTTATTCTTTCACGCAAAAAATACTACTGAACCGATTACGATGAAATTAGGTTTTTGGTATGTAGATAGCTGAAGACCCAGAATATCACATAGGCTACTTTTTATCCCGGAGTTCCCCCGGGATCGGGTTTTACACGGGAAGGGTTTTCACGCGGACAAAGTCGCGAGTGGCCTCTAGTACCTACGTACTTTAATATTAGATGTTTTATCTTAACTTAAGAGTATTGAAACCGCGAGAGGGTTGGTCGTCATAATACAGGAGCACTGAGACAACTTTCATAAAAGGATTTCTAAAGCTTAATAGCCAAACAAATAGTTTTACTTTATTAAGATTGGAAACAAGGCTAGTCATAAAATCAGTGCAAAAAATTGCACTCAAGTAAATAAGACACAACTAGGTGACTGTTAAGATGAGTCTACTTAAATCGTAATAAAACTGAAGTTAAATTAATTACTCTCATTATTGTAGTATCAACTAGTATCAAGGTAAGGCTCAAACATAAGTTTACATTAGCTAAACCAACAGCTTGATTGCACTAACCCTGGTGTCTGAGTACTTTTATCGGTAGTTTATCTATTCTATAGCGTTAAAACGCATTTAAAAAACGCTATTGAATACATAAACTACCGCTAAATGTACTCAGAAACCGGGGATTAGTCCGATAACGTAGTAGAGAAACTTGCATGCAAGCTTCGGGACTGATGGAGGTATATAAAAGTTATAATATAGAGCATCAGTGACCCGCAGGGCTATGCAATTGACGGTGTCTGTCCCATATAGCTTCTCTTTTAAATCTTCAGGGAATAATAATTCATTTAATCTAGATAAACAGTGCTTGCCAAGGCTGTAACTACGTTACCTGACTATTTTTCGGGCGACGGTGATGGTTTCATTTCGACTAGAGGAACGAAAACGGTCTAACGTATCCTACGAACGAATCAATCGAACACAATCAGCGAAATAAATGAATCGTTACTATTCAAACTAAACTTTGCAAATCGTTCAATACCGAATATTTGAATATTATAATTGAAAACCAATATGTTATTGAAAACAAACATGACTATTTTTGTTTTACATGCATAGATACATACATACATGGTAAGTACTAATACCGTGCCTATTATATCCGAAAATGTAGGCATGTGTGTAAAAGTATGAAAATACATCCACATTTCTCCACTAACAACGTTAGTTCCATCTTATAGTGGACAAGCCTATTGCCATTTATCGGGCACGATACCGCACTCCGGGCTACTATTGAGAAATATTCAGATTTTAATTAGGAAAGACCAACAGTTTTCGAACCCGAGACTCAGAATACACAACGCGCCACAGAGTCGGTTATAATTCATAACAATTTACAATTAATATGATTGGAATACAGCCAATACAGGTATCAATATATCTGCGTATTCTTTTTAAGGATGTATGCGACACGTCCCTATTTATTCTTATTGATTAATGTTACTAATAAATATACATGTACGTCCTAACTGCTTTTCGATTCAAAATGAACGATGATTAACGCGAGGTATATCTCAAATCAATATCTTTAATTGAATCTCACGTGTTTTGTCATATGTGTAGTTAATTGATATTCTATTTGTTGAAAATACCTTCACTAGACTCGAGAACCTCGTCTCTTAGTAACAACAGTCGCGCGGATCGATCTCCCAAGATTAGACTACGCTTGCCGAGGATATTCTGCGGATAGGTGACCATATTATACATTCCGACTTCTTCCATGTTTCGGACGGCACGTTAAATTGTGGCTCTTGGCCGTCATTTACAAAGATCTCTGACTGTTGTTACCAGAAGCTTTAAAGACTGACAATCAGTTTTACTGACTGATATTATGTTATAGGTAACAAGGCTGTGTATTTCTTTTCCTATATATTAGCTGTCATTTTAGTCTAGTGCATCGGATATCTGACATATTAGCTGTGAAACTAGCCCGGAGACTCTACTTCAAGAATTGTTTAAAGAATGTAAAATGATTTTCATGCACTCGTTACTAGAAATGTGCACATAGTCGTATATATATACATAGGGGGTCGGCTTCCCTTTGATAGAATATTAACACACAATCATGAAGTTCTATCAGAACGTTTTTAAGCCGAACCTCATGAGTGGGAGGTCAAGCCGTCGAGCATTTTATCAATTCAATTTCAATGCTTCGTTTATATTCAATTATTTAGAATATTTAGTGAAAATTCTCAGTACCAGCCTACACAATGAAACTTAGGTACATAGTTGATAGAATTAATAGTTGTTCCGATAATAAGAGCTTATAATATTATTGGTAAAATATAAAATAGGTCACCTATTTCAGAGAAATGCAGGTTATATTTTATTACAATATTGGTTATTTGGTTGTTCAATATTTTAGTATCTATAATACATCTCGGCTTTTCTCAACATGACACTTGTTCTCTTGTAAATTAGAGAAAAACACCACTATTCCACACTAATTTTGCTTGTTGTAAACTTATTTTCTTTAAGATTGTTAGACAGGGGATAAATTCACAGATTATGTATGTAGTTCTGTTGCCGCTATAACATCAGATACTTAAAAAACAGAATAAAATATATATCTAACGGGACTCCTAGACAACAAACGTGATTTCGCAAATAATGGTACGGGACCCTTCGCGCGGCAATCCACCTCGCTCTTGGCCGATTATTTTAATAATGTCACCTACGTGCCTTTAGTACACTTATTACAACAGTTTTTGTTTTGGATATTATTAGATAATATAAATGAAGTACAGATTTCACAAACAGTGTGAATCCGTAGCAATTCATTGAAATAATTTATTGATCGTCAGTTGAGTATTGTTCACCTAATTCTCTCTCCGTTTTACAGAATAGTCTGGAATTTATTTTTCAGACAGCAGGGATAGTTGAGCGCGTTTATTAAATTTTATTTTATTTGAGAGTAAACCTATACCCTGAACAAAATTAAAATCTGCTTAGTTTTTATATTTGAATTATTTCAACAAAAACATTTAAATCTCTACTTCGTCCTGTTAAAATATTAACTACAAGCATATGCTCGCGGTTTCCCTTTGTGGCTTTTCCCGTTTGTTCCTTTGTCTCCGGCTGATACCAAGCCAAATTTTATGGAAATCGGTTCAGTTGTCTAGCCGTGAAAGCGTTACAGATAGACAAAGTCTTTCGCATTTATAATTTATGTATAATTTAATTTATATCGTAGAGTCATAGATTTTATACAAGTTAAACGTAAGCCTTTCCAAGGGAAATGCATAACTTTATTGCACCATTGCTTAGTTGAAACTTTCAACCACATAAAATATTACGTCAATAGATAAAATTGCCAACCGAGTGTATGTACTGATTAATAAATACGAAGAAGATGAGACCCCGTGTTCGATTTCCGGTTAAAGTCATATAAATGTACGTACAATAATTTCGATTTATACTGACAAATTATTATCCGTCGCAGAATGTAGTTTAGTATTTCCATATGGATCGATAAATTGTATTTGTTAAAATGGAAGAAAATTATATCACTTCTACCGGATACTCTATTTTTATTATAAACTTGCGAACGGACCCAACTTTGTCTCGGTATCTTAAAATTTTATCCGCTGATTCCATTCCCGTAAAAATTTGGATCCCATTGATCTCATACAATCCTTGTTGGGGCAATTACACATTAAAAAAAAAATATCCAATTTAGTTTAGTCGTTGACTAGTTATGCTTTAGTTATTTATAGCGTCGACTTAACTGCTATTTTTTTCCCCATTATTAGTCTTAACAATAAAAAGATAAAAATATGTTTATACTTTAACCAAAATAAATAACTTGAAAAATTTAAGAAATTACCGTTTAGTAACCAATTTAAATTCGAAGTGTCGTTCTCACACCTTCTTACACACTTAGCGTCGTCACAAATATTGTTTTTGCTTAAAACCTCGCCGTATGGCTTACACAACTAATGACGATAATAATAGACGTATGCATAATATACGACATAATGGTGTCCAAGCTAGTTTGTACACCTTTGAGATTACTTAACAATTATTGCCGATAAACAAAGTGAGAAAACTTATTGTTTTCTTTGAAAGAACTTCTAAACAGACTTTAGGAAATTATTAAATGAGATACAGCCTGGTAACAGACGAACCGACAGACAGACAGACGGACAGACAGCGGAGGCTTAGTAATAGGTTTCTGTTTTCACCCTTTTGGGTATGAGACCCTAAAATATTGTTATACAACTTAAAAAATTGCTGCATTAAAAGGACAGTGCGGAGCAAAACTTGTGCTACAACTTTGTCTAACTAAGTTGACAAAATGGTACACGAAAATTCTGTCATATTTACACGATAACTTTTTTAAAACACAGATCCTCACATAAACCGTCCCAGTCTTCTTAAATAAACGGCAGTTCAGAACATTTTAACAACAACAGCCACAAAACTTTATACATTACTTATACAAGGTACTTTGTAAATAATCAAGTTACATTGCCACCTGAGCCGCACTAAATCCCGGTATAAAGACTCTACTAAACTTTAATTAAGTATCTCGAAATAGCTTTAACATTTTATTATTACTCAGATGCCAAGCACAATCGTGTTCGGAATTGTGTGTGCAGCTACTTATTTCCTCAATTTACATTACCAACGCTATAAAGTAAATACCAAGCTTTCTTTGTACTCGACTCTTTGCTCAATAAAATATAATGTATAAATAAATGTATTTTATGTGAAGGAAAATACAGCGAAGTTGATATAACTGTTGCTTCAACACAAACACTCAAATGTGAAAACTTTTATTAGTTTGCTTTGCGACTGTTGTATTAATTATTTATTCACGATCCCATACAAAATAATACATTATATTTTGACGTAAGTATGTACAGATTACTATAGATAACTGTATTATATCTACAAAAGGCGACTGTGCAAACTTACCCCTCGTTTTCCTTTCGGCTTTTCCGACGTCTGCCTGTGGTTCCTTTTCTTCGCTTTAGTTTCCGTCATTGTAGAACTAAAATACTAGTCTTCGTACAAATGACTATCACTTAATAACACTTTAGTGTCTCCAACACACATTCTTATCAAACGTTTAAAATTCGTGTATCAAACTGCACAAACATCACTAAACATAACAGAAATCCGTGGAAAATCCAGTAAAGGTTCACTGTGTATGTCAGATTTCAGGTAGAGTTCTGAAAATGCGTGTGCGTTGTAGTTTCCCGCGCTGAGCGTCGGAACGTAGGACCGTAGAGTGTTCGGCCGCGGGAGGCGTCGCGCTACGATTCCAACTTGACGTGGAGTGGGCATCCTCGGCGAGTCGCTCCCGCCTCCGGGCTCCACGCGCGTCCCGCCGCCAGCGCCCCGCGCACACATCCACCAGATAAGTAAACACTACATTCTTTCTCAGATAACGACATACCCTCTCAACTCACCCCTAATTAAACCGTCGTACATATCTAGATAACGACTCTACACTGTAGATAGAGCTTCTAATTTATTAATTTCTGTGAAACTTACGTTTTAATTTTCATTAGACGTTTGAAAATTACAGAGTTGTAAACAAGAATCACGTCTTATTCACTTAACTCGCACATTTCTAGTTTGCATTGCGTCTATGTGTCCTACTATGTAAATAGAGTAATAATTTAGTTTGCCGCTCTTGCATAATTTGTCGGAGTTTTATCCTTTATAGTTGTGAATACGATGATTTAGATGTTAATTGTTAATAATGAAAGTAAGGTTGGCAGTAACCACTTTAGTGTCGCATGCGGCTAGCGCACAGCTAATGATTCCACTTCAAGATTGCAATAAACGTCGACTAGCATTGACACTGCATACAAATTACGCTAGCTTTTAGCGCGTAAAGTTGAAAAGTCATTTTATGAACGTACCTTGTACCTCAGTATTTGTTAACCTATGTACACAATAAAATACGAAATGTCCGATAGGTCACGACGGACGATGTTGATGAAATAACAGGAAATCCTAGAATTCCAGAATAAACAAAGACGTAGAAAGAATTCGTTTTAACTCTGAAAGCCTATGGAAAAATTCGTGATGTTAGCTGTGACGCAAAGCTCACAAAGTGAGTGGTATCTACGTCAAATACACAGTGGATATTAAAATACTTGTCTGTCCTGCCAATGACCTGATTTATTAACACTGTGTATACATAGCGCGGAAGGATTACATCGAACATTAAATTGATTATATTGGCAGTAAATCAGACTAAAATTGCTATATTTACAAATATGATACAAGTCGTGGGAAGTGGAGAAAAGCTTTTGAGAAAAACGTAATTGACGCCCAATATTTCTGAAAATTCTGATAAATGTTACTATTATGTAGAAAAAACTAGAAAACTAAGCGTATAATGTGTGCATTGGTTTAATAATCAATTTCGAATAGTTCCACTGCATAGTTTTAATGGAGGTGCATTGTCCTACTGTCCTATTTATTAAACAAATTGTCAGCCAATCATCGACTATTATTTGTGGCCACTTATTGACATTTGTACGAGTTATAAACGTAAGATGTTCTATTAAATTAATTACCAGCCTGCACTATAGTCCAACAACTTAGTAGAAAACCTTGCAGGTGAGGTTGTCAGCTGTCTAAGGTATACAAAATTTAAATTGTAGAAAATATTTTGACAGCTGATGGCTACCTGATACATTTTTTTTTCTGGAAATGTACAGCAGTATTCATTGCAATGGAGATATATGGTCCATGCGACTGCTCTCTAACAAGTTGTTGGACTATAGTAGGCGTAATATATTTTAAGTAAATAAATCTATTAATAAAACTATCTAAATATTGTTTCTGTGCAATTTTATCTTTATCTTTTATCTCTATAAATTTATACACCGCCAATTTATCAAATGGCGGATCAAGGAAAATTTCCGGATTTGTACCCCACGCATTGTACCGCGTGAACATCAAAAATACTTTGATTGTTATTTTATGTCTTTTAATAATGTTGAAAGTAAATTTTCAAAATAGTAATAAAACCTGATAAAGAGGACACAAAAATAGTCTTCCTTTTAGCCACAGGTATTATTTTTTCTAGCCACTCTTAAATAAATATAAATTAGTCTCTATTTTCAGATAGACTTAACCCGTATATTATTAAATCTGTATTTATATTTGCTACAATCTGTTTATCAACAAGTTCAGACATCAGATATCGCCGTTCTACCACGAGTTCCTGCCTTGAACATTATCTTACACTAACCAACTAAAATGTTATTATTTTAATTGTTATTTTATCGTATGGTTAGTTGTTAACAAGTGTCATAGTTCATCAAGGCACCCGAAAGGCCTTTGATACGGCTTAAGGACTGTTATCCCCCAACTAGCACACAAGCGCTATAACAAGCAGCACAATGGCCGGTTAAAGGTTTTTTATAACGCCTTAGGCTCCTTAGTAAGAAGTATAGTGGTTCTATAAGCGGCTACAGATCTCTTGTAGCGTCAAATAGGCCCATACTGTCCAGCTTATAGCTCGACATTGGATCTACAGTGGTCGTAAATAGTAATTATAATAGTACGTAGTATAGTAGTAATACAGGAGCGCTAAAATAAGATGAAGGTGGTATAATCGCGCTACAAGAGTTTTTTCGCAGCTTCGTGGCGCTTACCAGCTGTTGTACAGAGGTGGTTAGCGCCACGAGCGTTCGAAAAAGCTCTTGCAGCGCGATTATACCACCTTTACCTTATTTTAGCGCTACTGTGTAACGGTTATAAATGCTAACGCTCTAAATTAGTAATATAGTCGGTTTATTATGGTGTAAACTAAATATATTTTTTTAAAATGAATCATCAGTGACAAATGAGGAGACATTTTATTTTTACGGATTGGATTACTAAAATAACAAGTAGTCTATCGCTTTTATTTCTTTGTGTACGTGATATGAAAGTGCGAGTTCCAGTTTGCTGTCAATATATATGTATATTATCGTCAATATTTTCATGCGCCCTCAAAATATTCAGTTTTAAGTGCAAAAATTATATAGATATGTGGATTTGGAAATTGTATTTTGAACATAAATAAGACTTTGAGGGTTACCGATAATTTAATTAGGGTTATAGGTAATAAAAAATGATTTTAATTATGTTAACGTTACCAGGCTATAGATTTATATGATCTTCAAAAGATCGTAATAACCTCAAAAAATATGTTTACCAAATGCTATAATGGCGTCTCGATCAAGCACCTCTCAGAGTTGGTTACATCTGCTCTAGCGCCTTAAGCTGTACAAAGGCTCTAGTGTTTGCTGTTGTAGACCTCAAGGTTCTGCAGTTGTGGCATAGGAGTGCTTCAATATAACTGTTTTGGTCGCACACCAGCATTTTACTCGTAATTTTAGGGGTCAGACATTGAATATTAAAATAGTTTGAAAATATTTTTTTTTTATTTTATTTATTTTATTTATTTTATTTATTTTATTTATTTTATTTATTTTATTTATTTTATTTATTTTATTTATTTTATTTATTTTATTTATTTTATTTATTTTATTTATTTTATTTATTTTATTTATTTTATTTATTTTATTTATTTTATTTATTTTATTTATTTTATTTATTTTATTTATTTTATTTATTTTATTTATTTTATTTATTTTATTTATTTTATTTATTTTATTTATTTTATTTATTTTATTTATTTTATTTATTTTATTTATTTTATTTATTTTATTTATTTTATTTATTTTATTTATTTTATTTATTTTATTTATTTTATTTATTCTTTAAAAACAGTTGACAGACTGAACCACCACTGCACCTATGTAAATATATTATGATAATAATTTTAAGCTTTAGTATAAAGGTATATTACTCGGTTATAGCGCTTTAGGTGCTTAACATAATTCTGTAATCCCCATGGCTGTAAAAATGTTTCGAATGATACCTTATACATCTATTTGCCGTACAGAAGCCATATAAATATCTGATATAACGCTCAAGGCGCTATTAAAGACCTACGCAACTCTTTTATAGATGAGTAATACACTAGCCCTAAAAAAATCTGTTATAGAACCTAAGGCATTACAAAAAGCTTATTTACGCTCTTGAGCGCTATAAGCGCAACGCATAACTCCGTTTAAACTCCTTTATCTCCTAAAGTCCCCTTATACAGTTAACGGTGTTATAGAAGATTCCATTAACTCAGTTATACTTCCCTAGGCTGTCTAGCGATGCAATTACATGCTCATATATCACTATAAGTCATTAGTTTCCTACTAAACGGCTACTGTCCCGCCTAGCTGTTAAAGGGTTTTTTAAATAGCTAGTATACAACTTATAGAGAATTGTACAGCATTTGAACGACTCTTATGCAACTATCAGGCTGTATAACGACTGTATAAGCAGCTTGTGTGCTAGTTGGGCCTAATTGACAACAACCAGGACTGACTTTTAACGGGTCCTCCGAAGCAGGGAGACGCGACGCTCAGTTTAAATACCATGTAGTCACCCATGTATGGATTGGCCGCGCCAGGGGTTGCTTAACTTAACCCACAAATGGTTTACGAACCGGTGAACGCAACTGGTCATTAGCGTTTATAATTGTATTATTACTTATCAGTATTTAGAGTCATATTATTTTGTATAAAATTGCTCATCGCCAGGTCCTTGGGTCATCATCTCCTGGCGCCAATGTTTTAAAACAATCATTATTACTACGAGAAAGTTTTATCTATAAATGCGTCATTTTGATAACATATTATTTTTACGCTCATCTGCTGAAAATAAGACTCTGGGCAACTTTAAAACCTTACATGAATTTAAAAATGACTAAAGTTTAGTATTTGTAGATTTTATTTTTAATTTATAGTGACTACCGACAAGACAGTAATTGCTCTTTGCTTTTCAGTCAAGATAATGTGATTTAACAATTGTACAATTGAGGCATTAGGAAATATGGAAAATGCTGTGAAAAAACCAGCAACCTTACAGCTCTTGTAGCGATGCTAAGACTGGCAATCAACATTCTTCTCGAGTTGACCATACAATTCTTGAACTTAAAGGCAAATACATAGATAATTTCACCAATCTCTATTCCATACTACTTGTAACAGTTGTTCGTTCAATGAACTGATTAGAAAGTCACCAGTGAACAATTATTGGCTGATTTAATTAACTGATAATTTATGCCAGTAATAGCTCAAGTATCTAGTGATCTGTCTTTAATAATAATTGTAATCTCAACTCTCGCGGATCGTAATCCTTACTTAGATCATATTATCAAAGGATATTTGTAGAGTGGTATATTAATTATTGATTATAATTTTTAAATTTGCGAAATAGTCATTATGGCCAATTAAATAGGTTTGTATTAATACAGCTTGTTTTGTAGGAAGATGTACTCTATGGCAGTGTTATCAAAATTATTCAGAGTATAGGGTATAGCATTTGAAAAAAAAATGGGCGTTCCACTTAAAACAACGTACCAACTTTGCAATTTGAAGCTTTAATTTATTGCTTTTAAGCTATCGTTAAATTGATAATATTCAACCATATTTTCAATCAAATAAAATGTTTCATTGTTCATTCATTTTAATATAACATTGGATTTTTTCACGTATTGTTACCGTGTCACTTTGATTGGCAAACAAAAATACGATGGTCAAGTTACATTTCACTAGAAAACTCGCAATATTTTCGTAATAATTCGAGGAAATACTGTATGATTTTTCAACAAAGGGACATGAAATCAATGTTTTAATAGACAGTATATTATCGTAATGGGATTGAACTGTTGCGGTTTGCGTTATCTCAGGATAATCTGTTTTATTTCAACAGATGGTTTGCTTCGTTAAACGTCGCGATCGGTCCTATTCCGCGTAGTATTAGGGCTCGTGCAAACTGTTTATATTATGCAGTTTGCGCGCATCCCTACATCCCGAACTGGAAGGCTAAATAAGCTAATTAGAATCGTGCAATGAATTTTAAACTCGAGATTTAACTTGAATAATCCTAGAATTCGTGTGCCTTTAATTTATTGTGCATTGCTAATTGAACATGTTGGGACTCTATTTATAGATAAGTTTATGCTCGATTTGAATAAAAATTCATACGGCTTTTAGGTGTAAGGACTTTAAGTTATTCCGCTCATAAAAATATTGCAGGATTACTGTCCGACGAGACGCCGGACATTGAATTTAATATTCAGCATTGCAGAGTTTTATAGGTATAACGAGTATATATATAAGCATTTGTAAACGTAGCCTTCCTGTGGGGCTATTTAATCAATTATTCTATGGGCAGTTAAGTGTCATTTGTTAGAATTACTTAGTGTAAACGGTGCGTACGGCGTACAATACGTTTAGAACATAAATTGGTAGAATGGTGGCCACCGCAACCAACTGCAAGCACCTATTAGCGGGCTACGACTGCCAATGACTGCGAACGAATCGATATTTAGTATTTATCATCATAATGACGAGTTATGTCGAGTATTTGTGTCAAAGTACACTATTATTGCTGTGTCGTGAGTTCCTGAACATAATTGCTCGCTCAAACACTGCAAACAATAATACAATCAAAGATCAATGAGTATCTAATGGGGTTTTCATTTCATAAGTCGCTTTATTGTGTCGAAGCGTGACCTCCTAACTGATTGATGAAGGACGATAAATGTTCATATTTTGCTGGTAGATTGAAATTAATTTCTGATTGAAATGATATTCAGTTTCCATTAGGCGCTCTATCATAAAATAAAACGTAGCTGCCACTAGCTGCTGATATAATACTTATACTTACCCCTTAGAAACATATTAAACTGGTAATACACATACAAAGCTTAATGAATATCTCCGAAAATAAGGTTACTGACTCATTAGGCTGAACAGATATGAAATTCGGGGAACACAAAAATTATAACGTAAGTACTTAACATATCGCAATGAAAAGTCATCGGAGTTCTAACGTATTAATAGAAGTAGAAGTAGATCCAAAGGCTTTTCATAGAAACTGTAAGTGATGAATTAATTTCCTATTTAATTAGGTGCGTTCAGTATTACAAACCGTGGACCGTGGTGCGATGCATCGTGACAGAACGTTTAGTTGCTTTCCCACAATCCTCGTGTGGTGTTCGTGTAACAAATTAAAATATTACGGTGCATCTGTTAAGTATGCAATGCACTGCATAGTAAAATACCTTCCTAACACTCACCACATACGTTTTAACAACATTAGGTTTCGACGGTTATTCATACTGATTTATAACCTCGTATTTATGTTAGTACGGACAACGAAAGCAGATTACAAGTGTAGTAATGTCGGTTACTGAGTTTATTATGTTTAAATTATACTTTCTACGTGTCGATCGTTCAGATGTCGTGCTATTAGAATTCGAGTACATTGTTCCTTTGTTCTAAGTGTTAGTATGCGTACAGTTTACCATATAATAGCCTAGTCAGCTAGCTATAAATCTTATTTTGGTGAAACGTGAGGTGGGACTTGCAAATATTCGACTACGTAACATTGACAAAACAATTGAATGAATGATTGAATGATTTTAATACTTAAGTTTAGTTTGCTTCGAGAATCAACAGAGATCGTTTTTTGTAAGGAAATGTGTGTGAATTTTCATACGATTTTTAGGTCGGGTTAACAAAATTATAGTGTTAATTGATTTCCGTAAACCTCGTAACCATCAATGGTTTAATTAGTGTCTCACATAAACCCGTCAAAGTCACTACTACTAAGCATTTTCTGAGTTTCGAATTTAATGAAAGCAAAAAAGTACACGTGTATACTACAAATATGTACGGTTACAGGTGTTCAAAGTTCACAGCTATTTAGAACTACACGCGCAGCTTATAACGACAAGCGTGGTTGGTAATTAATATTAACTGTTTCCCAGGAACGCCTGAATCCCTACAAACTAACCTACATAGTTCGCGACAGATTTTCGCCATGCTCCAGTGGTCCAGTATTACGTATACCTGTGCACCGTTACCTCATTTCCTAAACGACAAACAGTAAAGAAACAATCAGTAGCACGATTCTCTACTACTATCGCCTACTGACCTGTCATCGAGAAATTTTGTATGAAAATCTGATCAGCGCCTCTGTCGGGCGTCGTAGAAATATTTTGGCAGTACATTTTAAATGTCAAAATTCCGATAGCTAGCCGGTTGCCGGTAGTCGATAGTGGTTGAGAATCGAGCTGCAGTTCATTAGCTACACTGTTGTATTCAAAGAGGCAGGATTTGTATTTTTGTCTTAGATAGCGCGCGGCGTGTTTTGGAGTAAAGTAGACCCCCTTTTTTTTGTATTAAATATCGTGAGTGTGATTTGAACGAGTATTTGTCTGCATATGTGCGTTGTGGTTAACTAGATTTGCTAAAAATATATATTTTTGTAATTTTTCTTCTTCTTCTCCCTCATTAATCAATAACAATTACCAACAAAATATGTATGATTAATCTAATGGCCAATGCCAATTGAAAATCTTAGACAACTGTTTCGAGCCTAGTAACATCTACTTACTCTTATGTACATACTTTATGTTTATAGTATAGTAAGGCCATCACGACCTACGCTACGTAATCCAGCATCCAGTCCTACCTTTTTCTTGAAACTTCCAAAGAACGTACCTATCTTAAACCTCTTAGCCTTTTGCTACATGTTTTGAAAAGAGGTAGAAAATTATTTTCCTACCTATATTTTTCTCATGAATAAGATCAATGGGATAATAAACTGGAGTTGACTGAAACCTGGGATTATGCCAATTAGTTTGGGTAGACTGTTCTCTGTTAGATGTATAAGTAACATGCTACCAGTTTGAAGGTAGGGACGTGGTTTTTGACAAAGGTAAAAAAATACATAGTTACACGATATTCATGCGACGAAAGTTTTTTTTTTTTTTTAATAACAGAGTTCGCATTAGTAACTTTTTTATGCTCATTGCTCATAAAATATATCAAGGTAGCCTTTTTTGTCTAAAAGCTACACTTTTATAATATTTAAACTCGCCTTAAACTACTACACCAGTACTAAATGATACTCATCACTGCAAAGGTGTGAGATGAACAACTTGAACGCTAGAAAATCATGAGACCAACATTTCTGCAACACTCGTCAAACTTAAGAGCATATCGAAAGGTTTCCGGCAAGCAATACCTCAAAGAATGGATACAAGGACTGGTGTTATGAAGTAAGTCAACAAAAGTGCGAGGAAGAATCCCGGTGCACAGCATCAAGTAGGTAAATAATGGTAATTAGATTCAGAACTATCCACGGCTTGAATACTCAAGTGGCGGCTGGCCGTTTGGCGCGCTCGATGTAGGTCGCCACCGTCACGCACGCACGCCACTAAATGCTTCCATATCTTCGCTTCTCACTTGCTACGACACGGTCTGTTACTATTGTTCGACATCCCTTTATTTACTCCACACTACAACTCAGTTTTGACACACATGCCACAGGATAATTTCAAGATTCGCTGCCCCACTCGTCGATGCGTCCGAATGCCCACTTAAGTATCGCATTTGATTAATACTAATAAGGACTGGCGACTGCCTGGAATTAGAAATCATTAGCAATTTAATCCTGGTTGAGTTTTACTCGCGACTACCGATTCTAAGCAGACTGAATCCTAACGTTCTTAGATAAGTTCGTAGAACTATTGATTATGTGTAATATTCCATAACATTTGAAAAAATGCCTTATACCTCGGCCTTTTGTAATCTCTGTAAGGAAATTTGATCTGACCCTAATGATCGTGACTCTTTCCATGAGAAACCATCCCCTTTCTTAAATTGAATAAACCTCAAAAAAACATTGTTTTTACCTATCAAGAACATAGGTAGCACGATAGCTATTTTCCAGGTACCCGACTGTCGTAAGTTAAATACAATTATTTTGTCGAGATCTGTAATCACCATTAATTAATACCTGTCAATATTTAATCCAAGATCTTGATTGCGCAAAGAAATATGACTATCATAACTCCGTAAATAAATTCAACAAATGCTGAAAGAACCAATGGAAACGGAACGGCGATTACTATTTACTGATGATGGAGATAAATTGTAAAAGACCTGTGAAACATGGCTCACATAAATGTCTTCTCGTTTAAACGCCAAGTCTCGTTACTACGACCAATCAACGTTCAATATATTTCATTATCCGACGATAAAACTTGCCACCTGTTGATGTATCAGATAAATAAACAATTCCTTTTACTGTGAGCACTCGACACCTCTATATTTGTAAGGTGAGGTGTATTTCTTATAAACTTTATTAACATCACAATTTTACGTTGATATAAAACAAATTGTATATTAGATTTTTGATTAAAGTCGTCAAAATATTTGTCTGGTTCATGAAAATATTAGAAATACAACGCTACTTACGTTGAAAAATAAAATAAAAAATAAAGGCAATCACAGTTTGTTTAACTGGTAACCTACATGTGTATTAGCAAAAATAAATACAAAAAGAAAATATAATCCACGATTTTATTCTTAGCTGTGTAACTCTCGTTTTCAATCAATTGTTTACGAACGGCATAAACATCTATTCATTAAGATAACTGTTTAGAAAATAAGTCCATGAAGAAACAGTTAAAAATATCTGCTCTAACAATAGTGCGGATTATACTGTAATGTATTACGTCGAATATAAACAGCTCTTTAGTTTGAAATACGTGTTTGACACGTAAGAAGTACTTAGACTGAGATCGATATAATGTCAGAGCAATTTGTTAATACGACCCTTAGACAATCTTATTACGAAATATTTATCAAATATTTACTTAAACCACTTTTCCCCGGTTTCTGAGGTACATAGCGTTGTTTCTATATGAGTTTCAACGCTATTGAATAGATAAACTACCGCTAAATGTACTCAAAACCGAGCGTTTCATATTAGATTCTAGTTTAGTATTAAATTTTTTGGTAATTAAATACTCGTAAACTTAGGGGTAGTCGAAGACCAAAGAACGCCACTTGGTACGACCTTTACAAACTGCCTTTCGTTAACTTCCATCCTGTCTCACGTCTCTTTCGTAATTTGCCAGAATAATATCTTGATTCGAATTGTATAATAACACGAGCGTATATTCGGGAGATGGAACAGATTACGGATAATCAAAACAGACTGTAAGAGTTGCAGACAGCCTCCTCATTGTTAAATGTAGGTCGCGCGTACTATTCGGCGATAGATTAACATACGTAGGAGTGATCTGTACTTCTACAAACTCAACCTGATTTGCCGAAACAACATTATTGTTAACTAGTTGACCCGCGCAACTTCGCTTGCGTCACATAAGAGAGAATTGGTCATATTTTTCCCCGTTTTTGAAACATTTTTTACTGGTAGTCTGCTCCTATTGGTCTTAGCGTGATGTTATATAGCCTATAAGCCTTCCTCAATAGATAGGCTATCCAACAGTAAAATATTTTTTCAATTCGCAAAGTAGTTCCTGAAATTGGCGCGTTCAAACAAACAAACAAAGTCTTCAGCTTTATAATATTATATAGTATAAATAAACAAACATATGTTCGATCTCGATTTCGAGTGCTTCACCATCATTTTCTAACTAAATTTTAGTTCTCATGAATTCCGATTGTTTATTAAAGTAGCGTTATAGCGATGTTCGGCTGCTATGCGAAGCATTTTCAGTTTTCTTTGGCCGTGAGACTCTTTAACCTTTGTCTTAATAATTTTTACTTTATATACCGTTCTTTTTACGTGTATGCTCTAGGCACTCATTAACTTTCGTCAATTTAAAACTAACTAGTTGTTTGTCAAACTTAACCCTTACAGTTCTTTAATTCAAAAACTTTTAATCTCTGTAGTATGTTACGGGAGTTACGTGGAAATTCCCAAAAGTTTTTCATCGACATTTATACCTTGTGAACAATATAACACGGCAAAACAAAGGTGGTTCTATAAGTCATTCAACGCGAATAAAATAATGTTTTCCTGAAACCATTTGTATAATAGATGCATGATCTAAAAGTAAGTAGATTTTGTTTTTGTTACACAGGTTTTGATTCATGGATCAACTATTAATTTAAATATGAATTTTGTGGAAAACGAAAGCGGCTTTCAAAACCATTATTTACGGATTTAGCAATGTTGCTAAGCTTATTATGAAAACAAACACTCATGGTTAAAACATGAACTTTATTTTTTTTTACTGTAAACGCTAAAAAGTAGTTTTATTTAAACAACCAGCTTAACTTTCAAAGCACAGGCAGCTAATGCATTCCTCATAATTATTTTTATCAATTAAATACACGACTCCTATCAAATTGCATCTCGTTATATATCAGGCATACTAACGCAAACATTCATCTCGAATGAATAAACATTGAAGGCGGGCAAAAGAAACGAGCAAATGTAATCATTACGTTATTAAGATTACACTTCGATTGCGCTGGCTGGCGGTCAGCCCTGAATCCTACACTTATCTCCTCGTTAGAGTCTACACTTGCCTTCATATATTAAGTACCACTATCCCAACCGAGATCAGAATCCTATTAGAAATATTTATAGTGAAATAGCAACAATAATATGTTTAATACCTCCGTACTCAGATATGTATCACTCGCTCAATAAATCTTTGTCTGAGCCCGATACGAATATTCTAGTATCAAATTCCGGAACCAGGAACATGTACTCATTTAAGTAATATTATAAGCCGCACACATTATCTGTTTTGGCACTGTGACGCAAATGATGACAAAAATGAATTAGCTTCCATTTTGGGTGGACATTGCGATAGTAATTTAATGGCGGAAAATACGACCACACACGACGTTTCGTTACAATATAGCATGGAGATGCTTATGTAATACATCATAGTAGAGATAGTATATCGTTGTGGAAAATGAGTATTGTGTATCTTGAAGTCACATTAAAATAACGTGTTTTAAACTGACTACGCATAAACACAACATTGGCCATTCAAAACAATATTTAGGCGTCGCACAGTATTTTCCTCGTGCCACGATCAAATAACTAATTTATTACCACAGTCGTTTGTCTTTTATTACACGACTGTTAATTAGCACCAATACCTCTTTAGATTACAATCAGTGCCGATATTTTGCCCCGCGTTTTAGATATTATCTAATGTCTTCTAAATACGGAGGAGACTTAATAGGCGAAAAATGATGTTAAGGTCCTACCATTAGAGCTTGATAATCTCTGTACATACTTTACTAATGACCACTTTGAATTAAGTATACTTTCAACGAGCTGTTTACCGTTAACTGCTAATTGTAACAACATGATAGGTAGTATTCGTGCTAAGTAATTCCAATTTGTCTGTGACCCGAATATGCTAGGTAATCAATACGAGCGGTCAACTTCTGCTAATTATCACAGACCTCATTATCAGTCGATATAGTCCCATATCTTTCAATATTTGCGATTTGACGTCGTAACTCGACCTACAGTTAATTAATATTTGTATCAATATTATCCCGCGTGCAATAAATGTATTGATAAGGTGCATCTTGCGAACGCTCCGGAAAGCGCGTGCCATTACAAAATTCATTCCCGATGATAACACGTGACATAAATTCTATATCGTCTTCTACAGTTCATAGAACTTACACTACTTGTGTAAGGCCAGGGTTGCAAGTACCGAGAGGTGCGGAAGCGACAATCGAAGCGGCAGCGGATTCGGGATGTCCCAACCACTTGTCACATAACGTTGTTACTCCATTTATAGATTCACGGGCGAGACAATGTGTCTAACACTGATGTCGTCAGATGAATCATCAATCAAGATTATCTTGTATGTTTGGGCCGACAAAATATCTCGTACGATTAATTCAAATATCCGCAGAAGATGTTTCTACTAGAGTTTCTTTAGTCTGGTTGAACGAAATATTGGAAATGTTGAGCACAATTTAACTTACTTTGGAATTCTCCTGGTTTCACAAGTTTCGTACACAACTCCATTAAATACATTAAGTTATGTTGTATTTTTTTTTGCAGAAATCTACGCTCTTAGAAAAATCTGTTGGTTTCTGGGTGTATTTCAGAAATCACGTCATTTTTTTTTTATTATAAAGGTTACAAGTTGATCAGGTTCCTAGACAAAGGATGATAATTCCTGCAAACACACGCACCAGTTGCATAAGTTTTATCTCATTTATATTTTCCTTCCATATAATTTACACTCCGCTCAAAAATTCTGTAAAACCCCGCCCTAACAATACCTACGTGTTTATTTACTTCACACAATACGAGCATGAGTCAATCTGGAAAGTCATTACGTTATCACATTAGAAGATGCGTGTCGTGGAGAAATGTATGCGTTCGGGAACATCGGGGACGCGCACGCCTTATCAACTGACAACTATTGGCCGTATGCTGTTGTAATCAATAACACTGTACTTAGTTCTTATTAGACATGCTTACGGCCTTTGTTCTCTATCGGAAGTGGTGATTCTTCGTCAAAGCAATTAAACCATTAGTACTTTACTTCCTTTCACTTTTAGAAGATAGAACACAAAGTTACAATTGCCTTAAAACTACATTTACAAAGGAACCTGCAAAAATGCATATACTTAGATGGGTTTATAAAAACATTAGCTATTTATGAGAAACTTTTCAAGGGTATAAAGTAAGTAAATTATTCTCCTATGCAACCATATCACTCAGTTGTTTGTTAAGCTGCATCTGAAGTCACAATATGTTCGCACTTAGCATGCAAATTATAAACTATTCCGGGATAAGTTACGGAATAGTTCAGAGCAGACGCGACTACAATAGAAATTATAGTGATAAGGTCTAACGTTATTACTCTCTATTTATATCTAACAGAATTTATGGTCGGTCGAGGAGCTGGCAAGACCTGCCTGGAGGCGAAATGTTATTGCAACAAATTACCATAGGGTAGGACGGGGTCGGTCGGACACCGGCGGACTGCGGCATACTCCGGCGAGATTCTTTACTGAATATAATCGTAAGTTCAGTAATCGTGTGCGTCGATCTCTGCGGACAGCGACGCTGTCGTCGCGTATTCGATTTATCGTCGCGTCGGCACAACGCTCGCCGTTGTGTGGTTCCGCCTCTTTACTCACAGGCCGGCCTGCCCTGCCAGGGCTATCTGCACGCGATATCACTGCCTCCGCTAACGAACTCGTTCACTTGCCTATAAAATCTTATTGACACCTCTATTACTGCACATCTAGATTCAATTGTGTTCACAGTGTGCAGTATTCAAAATAGATAGTTACAAGAAACGTTTATCACTCTTCTACATACGCCTAACATGATGTTAATAAATGTCCTACTACGTGCTTGTTTTGATAGCACATTATGTCCCTATTGTTGGAAAAACTAACATTTTAGGAGCTCTACCCATAGAAATCATTATGGCTCTACTTATCGCGAACATTTTGATAACAACCGACGTATATTAATCCAGTAATTAATACTTTTACCTCCGTTATTTTAACACTTCTTTCCCCATAACAATCATGCTTAGCCAGTCATGATATCAAATTACATGGTGTTGATGACTAAAATAGGAAGAAATACTCAAGAGGCCATTGCTCCCTGTACCAAGAAACTAATAAGAACAGTAGCACCAAACAAGTAGGATAACTTCAAGAGGTCTGAAGCTTAATATCAATCAGACAAGTAGACAAAATACTACTAAAATGTACAGTACGCATGTTTAAAGTGTTCCAAACTGTGGCCTTCGTCAAATTTCTTCCGCCAATTGTATTTTTCATTAAGGACCCTTGCACTCAAAATTAATCTTATATCACTCACTGTGGACTTTACACCGAAACCCAGAACTACAAACATCTATTGATCAAACAAATATTTGCTCCGTGTGGGAATTTAACCCACGATATTTGGTGCGTCATTGAAATAACATTGTGATAATTTCTTCACAATATTATTTGTATCATTAATCATTAATGTTCTGGGAATAACCATCTTCGAAAGAAACATTAGGTATCTAATAAGATGTTTATTAATACGATTGCAAGAAAATATATATTTTAATTAGCAGTCATCGACAGCCCTGTTATACGAGTCGCAAATTAGTAGAGAAGATTGAATACATGAGGTGTCGGGTTACTTCGTCCGAGGGCCTTGGCCCAGCCTCCGACTACACCATGCAGCTTTATACTATCTCTCCAACAATGTAAGCTATTATTAAATGTCTAAACACATTTATTTATTGATTTATAACCACTGGAGTAGAATTACGACGCGACGCTCACATTCTAATCAAGTTCTTATGTTGCCGCAACTTCTTGAGTGTTATTGCTTTTATTAACTTTATAATTTTTGCATGAATTACGTTCTTGGCAGCCATTTGCTACCTATCAAGCAACGATCAATCATTTAAATCGTTTACATAGTAACAAGCTTCTAAATCCTAATAATATTTAAATGGACTTGTAATAATTGGTGGTCATTCAAATAGCCCTTAAGCCACCAAGTATTTTGACGATAAACTATCTGCACCTTTTCTGGTTGTTACAAAATTTAATCTCTCTTTAATTGTATGCAAATCGAAATGGCTCGAACGTTTCGCAACCAATGAACCAAATGTGATTTAATACACTCGACCTGAAGGCTTAAATTTACTACAAAGCTTATGACACAGGATTTGTGGTCCTCTAGCGGTAACTTGCAAACTAATAGCCACTTTGTATGTCATATATTATCGAGATGAATACCTAAGAGATTTCTCCAATAGATATTTATGTATGCAAAGGTCTTCGAGTTATCGATAAAAATAATTATCTTAAAGTTTCCTGTCAAATGAACGTGACGGGAATACCCAATCTTAAGACAATGTTTTTCCAAGACAATTTATAAATTAAACAGAATAGCTTATTCAATAAATCTTTCACATTTCGTGTCTCTGTGATAAGGAAGTTAATATTATTAATGACTAAGTACCCACAGAATAAAATGAAAACTGGTTTTTGTATGAGTAATTAGGACTTCTGTGTAAAACTAAAAACTCATGAAGATTGCTAACGTGAAATAATCTCATACGGAAGTAAAACAAACTGGAGAGCTTGTATATTATGTCTTCATTTTCAATACATGACGTTATTCCCGGCCAGTAATTACCGTTCCCGGTACTCTCATCTCCGGCCCTCGATCGACATGTAATGTATGGTAAATTAGCAAAAAATAATCGCGAGTAGGGCGCGTGCGATCGCCGCGGCTCTTTTTCGACGCCGCATCACTGCGTTCCCTGTAAGCGGCTCCTTAGATGTGGGAACCGTATTACAGAGTATCTGCTTGTACTATAATGTACGTAGGATATTATGAATCGTTGGATCGTTTACTGGTTAATGCAATTCCAGGTTTCGATATAATAGATATGGATTTTGATAGACTCTTCATTTTGTTATTTTATGCACTGTTGAAGTCAGCTCACAAGAAACGAATAGAAAGGACATAAGTAATGCACAAAAAAGACACAGGGAACGGGTAAAAACGACTCAAGGAAAGTCAAATTGCCAACAGTCGACGATCATATTAACAAACACTATGGCCAATATCCACCGCGGTAATCTAGCCTTCTCAGTTTTCTACCGTCCTAGTCATAGCAACGGTATAACTAGTAAAACTTAACCTTTGATGGTTCCGTGTCACAAACAACAATGACATACTTACAGTAATTGGGTGACAAAACATTCACTTACCTCCTTGAAAATGCATTTAGATAAGAAAAACTATAAAATTCAAGTCGTTAAGTTACCTACGTTTAAAGTTGCTCATGTCACCTTACAATTTACGATGTAATGGGTGGCGAAGGCTATTTGTAGTTAATACTTAGTTAATAGATAATAGTTATAATCTTTAGACCTGCGATTAAGTACATACATGTGAGTATAGAACGATAGTGACAGCGCATGTTTCCATCGTGATATTGAGATACGTGATCGACCCTGGTACATAACATATGCAAAGAGTATAAAAAAATTATACTATATTTACTTATTTATTTCTTCTAAAGGGGTAAAATCGTTGACTATTCTAAGTAGCTAGCTACAGATTCGTATTTTTAATAAATTTTGAGCTGTTGTAATAAATAAATTCAATGATATTTGGACAACTCACACTACTACACACTTTTTCTAAACTAAGGAGAGATTTGCACTGTAGTACCTAGATAACTGATAAACATGAAGAAGAAACGTACATAAAAATAGACAGCATAACATCCAAGTAGGTATCATTAAAAAAATATACCTTGCCTATCGATTTCAAAGTAACTTCAAGAAACCGTTTTCCTTATTGTATCGTCCTAAAAATATAAATAAAAAATACATTCCCAATTTTATCATGAGTCAACACCAATCATCTTATTGGCGGGAATTACATATCGTCAGGTGTCATGACACTATGCCCTCTCGAAAAAAGTTTATTACAAGTCATCTTGTCCGCTATCAATGGCTCTCTGTGTGAATATCATAAGCGTTATGATACTGGCCGCATCATGTGGCAAGGCTGCTGACCCGTTGTGACCGCGTCAATACCACGACATTTAAAAAAAATATGCCTACAGTACATTGCAACATTGAGACCCGCGATTTAAATAATTTTATGCAAATTCGCTACAAATTACATCCTCACCTTTGTGTTGAGATGATACCTGCAAAGAGTATGCCATTTACTTTTCTTTTTTGTTTTTACATCATGTGTCCTTTATACGCATTCCACAGCGGAGTTACATACGCGTTTCTCTCCAAAGATTTATGGCTTCGCGTTTTATCATTAATCCCATCACTTTGAAACTCGATTACTCTTGAAGTAATTGAAAGAAAGAATACTACAGTTAAAGAAACAAGACACATACAAGTGAATAAAAGAAACTGTTTTGATAGACATAAATAAGTAAGATGTCGACAGAAAAAAAGGCAGCTGTTACAGCCAAAAGGGATGCTTCAATCACAACTTGAAGCATAGCATTGCTCTTTGAAGTAAGACAAAGCAAATGTTTATTGGTATTGGTAGCAAGCTGTACCTACCTCTACGGCATATCGAAGAAGAATAGGTTAAAACCTAACGTATGCTCGTCGTATGTTTCCTGGAATTTCGTTGTGATTCTATTTTTCAATTCTGGAACGCGTAAATTTTACTTCGACGGTTTATTTTCATTGTGAAATACCTAGTTGGTTTCTATTGAGTAGGAGAAGTGGTTATAAGTGTCTAACTTTAAAAGTTTATGGAGTATTTTAAAATTATATTGAATATTTTTGTCAATAAGCTTGATTATGATAACTGATCTTTTCGTAAACTAGCGTGTCTACAAAATCTGGTCACTATTTTATTATTATGTAAGTAAATATTTAAAGCCACGTCTTATATGAGTAATGTAAATACATAACAATAAAAGCGATTTTTAAATGATGATATTGATTCTGAAAAATACAATTTACTTTTATGAATTGAACACGGATGTGACCAGCTGGCGATTATTGATCACTCAGGATGTTCCTGTTCAAACATTACAGGGGGCATACTGTTGTATTAGTTCCAAATTCAATGAACATTATTAATTCAATTACACAGAAATCAAACAACCGATACTAAGAAGTGTTCTTTTTATTATTTTTTATGTAAACAATAGTCTCTCTCGGCTTCAACAATATAAAATACACTAGAAAACACATGTAACTCAACAAAGTACTTATTATAATTACTTTCACCATGTAACTTTTCCACCAATCCTGCAAGCTATTGTCTATCGAAGCCCAAAGACCAGTGAACAACACGATCTCTATACTACACACTATAATCCAAAACACATGCCACACACGAACGTGCCGGAAACGAATCTTGAACTCCATCAAACAGAATAAGTATATGAACGCCAGGAACACATAGAATCCCCTCTTCACACTGCTAGCTTGTGGCACTATGAGGAATAATAACATTACTTGATAATGCGAGAACAATACAATGATTGCTACGAATGGGAAGAAATTTATGAAACAGGCTATGGAAAGTAAGCGCGCTACGAAGAACGCGTACCATCCTAAATAATGAACTAGTGATGCAGTTAAATCTTGGGGTTCAAGACCTCGCATGTAAGCTCTAGGTACTCGGCGGGGGATGTCGGGCTCATCTTGTATAACCTCGTCACAATACTTTCGCCTCGGCGGGGCCGACAGCCAAGTAGGAATGGACTCTGCGTTTTCCACCATCTTCTCAGCCCATACTGCTAAGGAACCCGGTCGAGGCGCTAACATAACCGGTGGGGGGACTATTTCTACTCTCTCGATAGTGTACTCCGTGTCTCGACGTCGTGGTGCCACTTTATCAATGATTGTTATCGGTCTAACATACTCCTCGTCACTGTCGTATGTTGGGGATTGTCTTCTTCTCACAGGAGATATAGAAGGCAGGTAATTCGAGCTCCCATCTGAATCAGTCAATGTATCGTTATCGAAAAACGAAGACGACATTTCAACAGCTGTATTTCTGGGAGAGAATTGTATTAAATCACTGTTTGTATTACGATATCCTTTATCAATTGGAGTAGATGAACGCATTGATGTTCTTTTAGTGATTGATTCATAAACGTTATCGTTATCTGCCTCATCCTCTGTATTATTATTAGCTGATTCGACATTTTCTTCGTCTTTGTTTTCTATTAAAGATTTCCTATTCCAAGGATAACTTCTTCCGCTTAATTTTTCTCTTTCAAATCGTCGGTAGACTGTTGCTGTGCTCGCCATACGAAGACATGAAACGATGACGCTGACTGCTTGAACAGAAACTGTAAATAAAAACGTTAGTTAATTGATGATATCAAAACAACACTTGAAATACTATGATTACTTAATTTTAGTTGATTACCTTTGTCATAAGTCAAGTCAGAGAATCTTGCCATCATATCAAGTATGTTAACAATGGCATGCGGCGCCGCGTGAATGAATGACTGCAGAAACAGATATAATTCCATAGGTGAGGGCGATCGGGCTTGCAATATGGCCTCCTGCGTCCGCTCCTCGTCTTGAGCTCGTGACGCACACACAGCTTCCACCCACCAGAATATTAGGAAGCAGTATCTGTCGCAAACAAATTATCCTGTTAAAATATTTTTAGTGCATCGACTCATCGAAAGATAACGACCTATATAAAAATAATGCCCGGACGAAACTAACTTTCGAGCGTTGATCTTTAGTTGGGATCCGTGCTTTCCGTGTGATTGGCAAACCTTACATTGGAATGCACATACTTTACCTACATAAAACACATACATCATTATAATATAACGCCTATTATACCCAAATATCTAGGCAAATATTTATGAAATACACCCACGCCTCGCCATTAAGAATGTTAGTCCTTAGACTCCCTAGTAATAGGGGGCGAGCCTATTGCCATTTACCGGGCCCATTACCAAACTCCGGACTACCATTACATACTAATAACAAAATATGCATAAAAATGAATTAAAACACTTAATTACATTTATCTAGGTTAGTCAAGAAATAATAATTGAGTACCCTAATGCCGTCATACCAGAATATTGTCCTTCGGGCAATTTTGATGGTGATTTCCTTCATACTGCAATCATAATGACGTCAGTCAAGTACTATGACACAGACTGAATTCTTGGTATGCTATAGACAGCTCATTTGTTTAAATCCGTCGATGCGTTTAGTCTTAAGTGGTTACATACATGCCTATATCTACGTTTACATTGCACATTTCGGCTAAGGGTTTGAATTAAATAATTGTGATAAAGTACCCAATGCATTTTCCAATTTATTTTATAGATTATAGAAACTTTTAATGACTTAAACGATTTCTGTGAAATCATCATTATTTTACTCACAGCATATAAGGCATCCCGTGACTGTAGGTACATACATACAGATAAATAATATCGTGCCTGTTATACCCGAAGGTGTAGTCAGAGGAGAATGAAATACACCCGCGTTTCGTGATTGACAGTGTTACTCCCAAGTAATAGAGGGCAAGTCTTTTGCTATTTACCGGGCTTGTTACCAATCTCCGGGCTACTATTGAGAAATAATCTGCCATTAATAAGACGAATATCGAACCTGAGACTTCATGATCAGCAGATGGATACACTATCTACTGCGCCACGGGTGCAGTTTATATCACTTTCTAATACAGATTAATCACGCTAGTAATATCAGAATCTAACAGCCTGTTATTATTCATGATTGATGGCGAATTTCGACCAAATTATTCTTGCACATTGCCTCGGGCGTTTGCAATGCACTTGATGTGATTCTATTTATATATCGAATAGATTAAATGCAGGACAATTCAAAGGTCGGGAACTGGGTTAAGGATGTTTTATACAACCACGTTGTTTTGTAAAGTACTTATGACGTGCGGATTAATTGTCTCAATGCGCTTACGCAACGAGTAAATACATGCATGTAATTGAAGGTGAAGATGAACACGACATACTGCAATAGTTTTAAACGTGCGGGGTTGGTTTGCTACTAAACTTGCTCGTTAAACATCGTCGTATTTTCAACACTTATTTGTTTCGAAATTATAGGTATAGTGTAAGTTACAGTAGGTCTATAAATGAAGGCAGTATTCATTGGATTTGGAATTAAACATTTCAATCAATGAAAAAATATTTTTACGGGATAAGATGTTTGTTTAGAATAGAATTTCGAATTATTTAATATACAGCGACTTTTGTAGCTGGCTGCGCCTTACTAGGAAAATTACCAGGAAGAGCACAACAACAGTAACTTAAGTATGTAATAATAATAAAATTCTCATATTCTTGTTGTTTCTTCAAATACTTGCTTAATGTTGTATACGCGAAAGTTTAGTTCAGATGTTTGTTTTTTATTCAGAAAATGGGTTGAACTTTCACGAATTTCAATGTAATAAGCTCAAAAGGAAATATTATTGATGTATAGGTTTACTTATAAAACATAATTTAAACAGGTACTTTATAAAACATAATTAAAATCAATCCACACTCAGAAAGAAACGTCACATATTTTCATCAACGAAAATAAGTAATTATATTTGTATAGTATCATCATCTAGCTCTCGGTCTATCCTCTAAGTCATCTAGTCCCAGTACATATTACTACCTACTTACTATATTTATACTAACCTGCCAATAGCAGCAACAGGAAAGAAGATGGCATTGGCAAACTGTATCGCTAGCCATCGTAAGTCATGCTTTTCCACAGACACAGAGAACGCTGAGAGGTCAGTCTGGAAGCCGGGCGGAGACGAGGCCAGTGTGAATACTAAGGCAATCATCGAAGGTAAGATCATCAGGATAGTGCAGAATACCCCCAGACTGTAAGAGACAATGAATCATTTCGTAAAATCCGAGAGAAATGCAACAAATAATATGTTGATATTTGACGTGACGTATTGTTTTTAGCTGGTCGCCACACCACAGTGCGTTGGGAGGTTCGATTCCCACACGGAACGAATATGTAATTGTGCGATCCACATCCATAGTTGTTTCAGGTTTGGTTGTGCTTTGTGTCCCTAAAAAAGTCCCCACGACGGAAGAGCAATTCTTAGTGCGGGGGTTATCTTTTTAAAAGAAGAAATAATATTTAAAAATATGACAGTGAGAATATGAGCTGCTATTTGTATTATGTCTTTTTTTAATTCATTGCAGGCAACAAAATATTTTTCCAGTATGCAGTGCTCAATATACATTTTTGCACTGTTAGATCATCAGGATAGTGCAGAATACCCCCAGACTGCAAGAGACAATGAATCATTTCGTAAAATCCGAGAGAAATGCAACAAATAATATGTTGATATTTGACGTGACGTATTGTTTTTAGCTGGTCGCCACACCACAGTGCGTCGGGAGGTCGTGGGTTCGATTCCCACACGGACAAATAGGTAATTGTGCGATCCACATCCATTGTTGTTTCAGGTTTGGTTGTGCTTTGTGTCCCCAAAAAAGTCCCCACGACTGAAGAGCAATTCTTTGTGCGGGAGTTAACTTTTTAAAAGAAGAAAGAATATTTAAAAATACGACAGTGAGAACATGAGCTACAATTTGTATTTATGCCTTTTTTTGCATGCAAAAAAATATTTTTTCAGTATGCAGTGCTCAATATACATTTTTGCATTGTTAAATCTAATCTACACGAGAATCCCATTGATAGTAATTATCTGTAGATAATTGTGTATTATTTCAATTATTAGTCGATTTTTCATGTATTTCATGACTCATACGTCTGGTATTTAGGCAGATACAAACCACTCTGTAACAAAACAATACTTGAAACCGTGTAGACAATAAAGGAATACTTACGCCTCATCATCGTGTTTAAAATGTTCAATAACGAGTGTTAGGTCAAAACACATCAAAGATAGGTACACGAGAAGTCCACCAATCGACGGAAATACTCGATGCAGCAAGAGCGCTTGCCATGCTGGGAGCTTCCATCCCATCAAATCACCCGCCACCTCTTTGTCTAACTCACAAGCCACCATTATCACTTATCTATTTGTTATCATTATATCCAAACTGTTGTCTAAACACATCGCACTGTCCTAAACATCACTGCATCTCCCAAAATCTTACACATTGCAATCAATTATTTTCACGAGGAAGCGAAATTAGCGTTTTGTTTCAAACAATCGTACAATAAATGTGTTGTGTAGTTATTCTTATTCCCCACGCCCATTGATAAAACTGATAAGATAGCAGTTGAGTCAAACAGATAGCTGGCTGACATAGTTTTAGAACAGGTGTACCTACCAGCCTGCTTGATAGTTTTTATTTTTGGAACTAGCGTCAGTTTTATTGTAGGAAAGTAGGTACTTTTAGTATACAACCTTACCTACTGATCTATTGATAAAAATACATAGATTTCATTATTCGTTATCTAAAAATATAAATTTTCTAAGAACTAAATTCAGAAAACATCAATATTCTTATAAAAGGGTTTTCTATTCCCTTGTGTAATCCTGACAAGCACCTAATTACGTAGGTCTATTGAATAAAAAATAAAAAAGTAACTAAAGGTTGAATTTTCTATTCCCAAAAATAAATTAATGAAAAACTACTCAGTAGGTACCTAATAATCATTGACCAGATAAGTACCTATCTAACCTAGCACATACTTGCATACCATAAACCTAATTGTGCGGAGTTTTTATAAGACTACTTAGTTGTTAAGAGATTACATGGTTGCTATACCTAGCCTTGAAGTGTATGCACATGTTGTACCTATATGATTAATGGGTGGTCTATCAGAGGAGACTACACAGCAAACAATGATAACGTTATCGTCGTTGTTTCACTTATTAATTAATTATCGTTATCTTAAATAAATAAATTAACAAGTTAAATTCAGACGTCGCGTCGACGAAGCTAAGTTACCTAGTTAGTTAAATTAAATTCCAAAATGATATAATCAAGCTTTGTTTTTCATGTTCAAATTAGAAGAGGTGTCATTTTATCTGCAGTAAGCTGGTCTCTGTAGGTCCTCATGCAGTCTGCTTACGTTGACTGCTTATAGACAGCAGAGAATACGTCCAATAAAAAAAATATATATATAGGTATCCCTCTTTCTCTGCATATCTAATTACAACAAAAGGCTTTCAGCGAGATCGAGATCCGCTCTTTAAATCGAACCCAAATCATCCAAGTGATAAACTGATGCGATTTTGAAACAAGTGAATCCATTAGAAAATCCTGTTCAGCATGTACGGGTATCTACGTTTTTATAGCATTTTGTATCTACCCATCTACCAAGGCTGGTTAATTAAGCTTTGTAGTTTTTTCTCATTCCTATTAATAAGTTTAAACGAATGAAGAAACTTTTTTCTGTATCTATCATTATCATGTCAAATCGAATTGTCAGTAATGTCAATGTCATTCACGAATTCGTTTTCAACTTTGACATATCGGAATTTGACAAAATATTCATTTTGAGGTTATATTTTTATTTTGTAGTCTAAAGTTCGTGATAATAAAGTTCTACTTGTTAATTTTTTAAACGTTACAGAAAGAGAAAATAGTAAAGCAAAATGTTTAGCAGAATTTTGCTTAGAAGTTTAAATCGACGTCCGAACAGTTCATTTGTGCGGGCTACTGATAATTTCACTGATATCAAGAGGCAAATACACTGCGGAGTTTGTTTAAGGAATCCTAGACATACATCCAAGGCAAACAGTACCTCGCCAGCTATAGCCAGCAAGTACCAAGTTATCACGGACGCGAACGCACAAATTATTGAGAATACTGCTGAAGAGATCATCACAGAAGACAAATATCCGATTCTTAGTGACGAATTTGACGGCATTAATTTAGAAAGTAAGAATTTCGGGAAAGTTTATTTGACTGCTGCATAATATAATGAATTTTAATGATTTATTGATAACTTTATTGGTTTGTGAGTTGTCTAATGACATTTATTTATTTACTTGCCTGTTTTAGGGGGACAAAATGGTGTATTCGAAATAGAAGATCTTGTTGAGCTACTTCACAGGGAGAACTCTAGGGACGTATTTGTTGCTACTGTACCACAAAGTATTCGTTATGTTGACTACATTTGTATAGTGAGCGGTAGAAATAAGAGACATATTCTAGCACTAGCTGAATTTGTAAGAAAAGTGTATAAGAAAAAATGTAATAAATCAGATTACATACCTAGGATAGAGGGAAAAGATTCAGATGAGTGGATGGCATTAGATTTAGGTAAATATAAATTATTACTACAGAAGACAATATAAATTGAGTTTTATATTGACACAACTCCTAAAGTGTGACTCATTACTATTTCTTCCAATAAGAATTAAATACTGATATAATTGTAGAATGAACTAATTAGTACTTCCTGCATTTTTTCACCTGTTTACTGTATTTATTTCCAGGTAATATTGCATTACACATATTCTCAGAAAAGGCACGACAAGCTTATGATCTGGAAACACTATGGTCTGTGGGGCCCGAGTATGATAACCAAATGAATAAGAACAGTGAAGTTGTAGACCTGTTTGAAAACTATAGTGACTATTTGAAAGATTTGAAACCATTGTCATAAAATAAAATATTTTGAACACACATCAGTATTATTCTCATATAAAAGACCCCTGTTTTAGTTATGTATGTAGATGAAGAATTAAAAGCCCTTTGAAAGTCTCATATAAAATGTTTATTTCTGCTTAATTACATTAAAGATACATATATGGATTGTATAATTCAATCACAATTCACAATCTAAATAATTATGAAACATTGAGTTCAATTATTTCACATCATTAAATAAAAACAAATAATCCATAATATTTAAATTGTAATACGAAAAATTTATTATCCATTATAATTGCTGTAATGCCTGTCTATCAAGATCAATACTAGTATAATTTGATATACAAAATAACAATTTGGCATAATTTATAACTAGCTCAGAATTTTAAATGCAATATGACAATGTAAAATTATACAAAAAGAACAGCGGTTGACTATTACATTCATACCACAATCACAAGATCCTTAGTTCAGTCAAAATGCAGTTGCACATACTAGTAAATCTAACTTTATACTAAGTAGCATAGTTTTGAAAGCAAACCTAACATTAGTGCTTTATGTTTTAACTAAATATACTGGAAGCCAATAAAGGACACATACTGTAGCACATGAAATGTAGCAAATCATCAATAATTTACAAAAAAAATATATGTTTGGACCACCAACAAGTCTTTTATTTTAGTGACTTCATATTAATTAGTACAATAAATGAGCATAATATAAATTAATAATGCACTGCCAATATAAAGCATTTGTGCACATACAAATTAAATATATTACACATTGTTCAATGTAATCAACAATTACTTACATTAGTTAATTATTAAAATTGGTATAAAATACCACAAGCTATTGATTTCATACCAGCCACTAATAATGCACCAACAGTAAAATATGTTTCTGATTCATCTACCACTTTAATTTAAAAATGATAAATGACAATGCACTGGTCACCACTAAAATTACATTATTTATGTTATTAATTCTTGAATCCTCAAGGCATTTGTTGGCAGTAAATGTCAGTTATAATACTTAAATATTGAAGCACAGTACCAAATAATAAAATTAATATTCATTCAGGTGCAAAAATTCTAAATACAATCTTATAAAATACACAAATATTATCTGTAAATTTGTGATTCATTTTGGATTTCAATTTTGGCTCATGACTAATCAATTATGACAATATGGCTACGCTTCGTCTGACACCAGCACCTGAATTGACATTGTCTAAGCTTGACCATTTCTTAATGCCATTTTTGACCACTTCAGCAGTGATCTTGTCTTCCATAACTCTAGACATAGCTTCTAGTTTTTGTGCTCTCTCTTTACTTAAAGGTTCACTGGGGAACGCCAGGTCATTGGCCTCAGCAAGGGTGCGCAGATCAAAGTAATATTTTGCGTACACACTAGATGGTACATTGATATTGAATTGTAACATTTCTAAAAACTGCCTTTCTAATTCATTCATATCTTCCACAGTTATATCTTTAAGAATTTGACAGTAATCTACATTCCACACTGCTTGGTCATCCCATACCTTGCTAGCCAATAATATAGCTCCCAAAACTATTCTCTTCCAATTAGAAGGTGCTATATCTAGCTCAGCACATATTAGGAGACGCTCCAGATACACCAAAGTTATAATAGCACATTCTGCTGTCAGTTGGGCAGCATTGAACAATGTTCTTACAAACTTGTAAATTTGTTTGTGCTCAGGGTTATATTTGTCATAGTCATCACTGACTCCCTCTTTACTGAGAGGATGAAGCTTCTCATCAAATATATCTAACCTGCGCTCGGAAGTTCTATTTTTTATGTGGTAGTAAATAGCAAGAGCAACACACTTGACTGTATTCTTGAGATTAGGCTGAGACACTGTGCTATCATCTAAATATATAGTCGAACAGGAACTGCTTTTTTTGAGCTTGTTGTCAGCGATTTGGTGTTGGCTGCGTTTTCTAGTCATTCCATTTTCTATCGAGGCTTTGGAACGCTCCATAAAAATGGTTCCAGCGATGGGGTCCTGGGAAGGATCGATGTCACCGTCATCGGGCTCTCTCTCGCTGATATGCTGGATGTTATTAGAGCTTACTTCTCCCTCCGGTAGGTAATCTTCTAGTTTGACGATGTCCTTTCTGATCGGCGACGGACTCCGGTAACAACAGCAACTGTTTTGGTTACCCATAGTTGAATCTCATAAACTGTATTAAAGATTAATTGTTATCATTCTACAAGCACTGCCTCACTTCTAAACATGCGTAAATAGTGTGCCGATACATAGGAATGACATAAAAGGCCCATAGTATCTGAAACAAAAGGTGCTACATGAATATTCTATTATTGAATATCAACATTAGCATCGAACATAAAGATGGTTACGTAGACACTATGTAAGTTATAAACCGTACCTTTTCATTTTCAGTTCTTAGAATAATTACACATTTCACCAGAATAAAATGCAACCCCGAGAAGATTTCATATTACTTTTGACAGAAGATATGTATCAGAGCACAGAGCACAGAAATGCAGTATGGGCACGAAACAGTCAGCAAGTTTTGTGTTCTAATTTAATTTGATACATATAAAATTAAAGCACAGAATATTAAATACACAGATAGAAATCATATTTCATATTTTACTGATAGCCATTAATGGTATCTGGTAAGCTCTGCTTAAAAGTTATTGAGAATCAATTTAATTTACCGAATACCAAGTACTCCCAGTATTTCCATGTCTTTTAGTATCAATCTAAAAAAGTGCTTTAGTACCAAAAATGTATACCATTTTGCAAAAGCAACATCTAAAATAGATCTAGACTAAGAAATAGTTTTTGTTACATTATATAATTAAATTTTGTCAGAGTAACCCGACATTACCTCACAAACACACCATAAACTAATGTTTATTCAAAATCCTGCGACTAGTACTTTTTTATTGTAGCAACATAAAAAAATATGGCGGGCGTTGCTTCTTGTTTCTGTCTTTGAGTTAGCACGCTAAAAATAATAGAATTATTATCAATTATTTCACGCAAATAATTACCGGTATTTATACTTGAAACTTAGCTAGTAGTTGTTTAGTTTCATGTGCCAGGTAATTCAATAAATTATACTTTGTAATTTTTAGGATACAATGCGTCGCAAAAGTGAGCGCACTGCTAGTAAAAAAGCGAAGGCTTCGCCTGAGAAAAAAGTTGAAAAGGCAAAACGTACTAGAACAAGACGTAGAAAGCAGTCTACCTCCTCTGACAACGATTCACCTGATGAAGGTAGTCCAGTTCGCGAGGTGGAGGCTGTTGCGGAACCTGAAAAGAAACCGCCACAAACACCTGTCAAAGAGGATAGTCCTGAAGAGGCACAGGATCAAGTTTGGCGCGTCAAAGCATCTGAGGGTGATGTAGGAGAAATACAAAAGTTGAAGATTTGTTTGACTCGTCCACCGTCCACACCGGAAAGGGTTGACAGATCCCCGCGAAGTAAAAGAAAGCATTCGCGCGCCACTAGTTCTAGCGATACTCCTAGTGTAGAAGGAGTAGATGAAAAAAAGAAAACAAGACATCGTTCTAGGCGTAGTGCACGCGATAAGGATGACGAGAAGAATCAGGACAGTCATGAAGAAGACCATGAAGCGGAATCTGAGAAACCTCAGGAGGACCAACATAAATCAAGTAATGAAGTCTCTCAGAGTGAATCAACTCAAGACTCCTCTACTAATGAAGCTCCTATGTCTACTACTAACGAGGAGGCAAAGGACAGTGAAAGTGAGTCTAAGGTAGAGTCAAGTCAAAAAGACCAGGATACCAGTGAAACCAGAAAAGAGGGTGAGTCACAGAAAAAACTTTCAGATGCTGATACAACTGTTGTTTCTCCTAAGGATGAAACAAGAGTTGGATCACCAGAAACTGTTACTCAATCTAAATCTGATAATCAAGTAGAAGAAACTGAAAACATTGTAAAAGCAAGTCCAGAGAGAGAAAGCCAAAAAGATGAAAATACATCTCAAGAAAGTTCTAATAATAAGAGTTCTGAAAGTGAAAATCCAAGAAAAGCAAGCCCAGAGAAAGAGGCTCCTGAAGCAAAGGAGATTTCTCAAGAAGAAAGTTCACAAAAAGAGAGTTCAACAAAAGATAATTCACAGAACGATAATGTGGACAATGAGAATTCAGTAACCGAGAGCTCTAACAAGTCTGATAAGGAGACTCTCAAGAAGTCAGACAATGAAAGTCCTAAAAAGTATGATAAAGACAGTACAAACAAGTCTGACAATGAGAGTTCTAAGAAATCAGATGATGATGCAAAGATTACTAAGAGTCCTAAACGGAAAAGGAGTGAATCTATTGAGAAGTCTGAAATATTAGAAATACATGCTGATGAAAGTAAATGTGAATCTGATAATGAAGTAACCCAGACAAAAGAGGAACACAAAGAGGATGCCAAAACACCACAAGAAGAGCCAGCCAAAGAGAAGTCATCATCAGAAGATCAAAAGGTAAGTAATACTGAAGAAACTGTCAGTAAGAAATCTAAGACAATTGATACTGAAAACAGTAAAGCTACTAATAAAACTGATGTTGTAGAGAGTTCTGACAAAATTAGTAAAGAAACCAAGGAAAGGATAACTTCAACACAATCTGTAACTCAAGTAGACAACAAAGTTAAAGATGCAGACAAGACATCTGAGCCTGAGCCACAGCATAGTAAAGTGTTACATCGCTCAGACTCTGTGCAGTCTACACAGGAGTCTATTCCCAATGGCCAGCCTACACCCGTTGTAGGCAGGAAGAGAAGATGGGGCTCCAGAAGTACCAAGCTGACTACACAGAAGTCTATAACAATATCAACAGATATTTTGAAAGATATCATACCAGATGTAAAACCAGTTGAGTTTGATGAAGTTATAGAAGAGAAGAAACACAGGAGGGATAGAGAAGTTAAGGAAAAAATAGACAGACCAGTGTTGCCTAAGATTGTGATAGACAATACAGACAATGTGGAGATGAAAAAAGAACTTGAGGAAAGGGAAAAAGAGTCTGCAAAGATTCGAGACCTAGCTTCAAATAGAAAAATTTCAATAATTAAAGAAAATGATAGTATAATAACAAGACCACCAAGCCCTCCGAGAAATAAACAGTCATGTATATTGTATATCACAAATTTGGTCCGACCATTCACATTGGCGCAGCTGAAGAACTTATTACAGAGGACTGGCAGAATAGTTGAGAATGGTTTTTGGATAGATCGGATCAAATCCAAATGTTTTGTCCAGTATGAGACTGAAGAGTAAGTATCTCTGATTTCGTACATTTCTTAACCTGTATTTAATTTTAATAATGTTTATTTAATGGCCACTCTTTTCATAAAAGCTTTTAATTTAGTGCAATGCATAAAATGAAAATCTTGTTTCATGTTCAATATTCCAACAGAAAACATTCTTTCTACCATTATGACTATCATATCTTATATATCTGATTTCAGTCAAGCAATTGAAACGAGGCATGCCTTGCATGGTGTCACATGGCCTGTTTCCAATCCAAAGACGTTACAAGTGGACTTTTCTACCGAAGAGGCCTTTGAAAAGACTAAGACAAATGAAGAAACAGACAGTGCACCTGTGTCCACTATACCTGGGACAGTTGAGGACTGGCTCAGAGAACAAGATATGAAGCAAGAAAGAGGAGAAATGGTAAGATGTTATATATTTATCAACACTGAAGGATTAGGTATATGAGTCCTAGCTCTTGTTCATTACTCTGTCTGTGTAGAATAATAGGTTTAGGGCTTATTACCTGTTTGGTTTATGATCCCCTAAAACTATTCTTTGTATTTTATCGGTTCTTAAAGAATCCTTGAAGAAAAATTTATCCAAGTTGGACCAGTTGTTTAGTCATTTACTTACGCATTTATAATATTAGTAGTTGTTGTATGAGATAACTCTGTATCATTTTGTATTCATGATTATAGAATAATACAATTGTTATTGTTTTAGGAAAAACCATGGGAGCGAAAGGCGGCTACACGCGAATGGGATCTCGGCAAGAATGACAAAGATAAGGAAAAAGACAAACTGAGACGTGATGAACGGCCCATCGACAAGAGAAGACATCGCTCGCCAGAAAAGAGTCCAGAGCCAGGTACGCCATGAATTGACAAATAACTTAACACTTGTATATTAGCATGGAACATTAAAATTTGTATGGTTGTGTTAATAGAATTAATGTTAAATACGTTTGTTGTGATAAATTACAGCCCGGAAATTCAAGAAGAAAGAGGAGGAGGCTCCTGCAAAGCTGTTGGATGATTTGTTCCGAAAGACGAAGACTACTCCATGCATATACTGGCTGCCGCTCTCAGCTGAAACGGTAATGTATGATTCCGATTTATTATTATAATAATTGTTGCCACAACAGTAATGACCTTCGGCATTGTTATGTCAGTTGAATCTCCTAATTAGTTGTTTTTGTTGTAGATAGCAATAAAGGAGGAGCAGCGGCGCCAGCACATGGCCGAGCATGAGCGGCGCTTGCAGGAGCTGCGCCGCACGCACCGCCGTCACTAGCATGGTCCGTCTCACACACATCCATCCATCCGTCATTACACATCGACACACTCGCCACACACACTTAACTCATTACATTCACACAACATCGACCACACACACTCACTTACACTCACACACTTACTCACCACGCGCTCGCGTCATAACACAATCCATATTAATTTTTTGTCGCTTTGACGACATTCCTTTTCAGGTAGCCATTGTCTTCAGTGACAATAATTTTATTTTGCTTAATTGAAGTATAATTTTGTTGTATGTTAGACATATTACGATTTAGGTTTAATGGCGAAATATTCAAGATTATCTTGGCACAATAATAAGGACATGGACATTATGAATTTATTTTATACGAAATGTTATAGAAAGGCACGCTTGGAGGAAAGCCTATGAATTTAATCCGTCGTTGGAGTAATGCAGTCACTCGATCAAACGAGCAGGGGACATTGGCGGGACTCCGCCGTGGAAAACGGATGTACAACGATTGACTTCGATTCCACTTGACTCTGCGTCGAAGTGACGACGTTCAGTACGAACGCGCGCGTAAATAGTAGTCCGCGCGTTCGGTCATACTGATATGAAATTATCTGTATGCTGACAACGGCTCGAGCAGCGGAACCCAGATACACATACAGAGTATAAAAACATATTCTTTATGGAGCATTGGAGATAATAAATGAAGATATATATTAATCATTGAATTGAATATTAGAAGTATCATGAATTTTAAAATGGAGCACGGGAATTATCGGTTATAATTGAACACGGATGCAGCAGATATTCACTGATGGAGGTGGAGTTATACAATTGGGAGATATAGCCAGCATCTTCGACTAAATAGATAGACATGTAGTGCGAAAGTATTTTGCGAATTAGTAAACTCATCGTAATGTTTCTATGTTTTTTTCTAAAGTATATTCGGTTCATTTGATGTTGAATAAATACTTTCCTAACTGATTATATTGTTGTTTTATCACCATTATTCCTAAAACTCGAATCTCAATAACCTGCTCACTGAAGTACTTTACTGCGGTAAAGACATTAGCTAGCTAGTATTATTGACAAAATCAAATTCAATACTCTATTATCCATCTTAGTGCACGGCGAATAATTTGTTTAAGCCGCTGTTTATCTTAATATTGTAACACATTATAATCGACCTAATAAAACGGTATCTTAGAAATGTATTCAATTATCTATATCTGCAGATATCTTGTTATCAGAGGGATAAGACTAGTAATTTCGTATGATAATTTTAAGGCAGTTGAGTTGGCGGGCTCCTATCGCCAACCACTAGTTTCTTAAGGATAACCAAAATGGTGAGTGAATACCACTTTTTATGTCATAAAGAGTAAATACCATTATCTATAAACCAACATCATTTATCTCAGTAGATTTGCTTCAGATAAATAATCTCCGTCAGTCTTTATATCACCACAGATATTATGTGACATTGGCTAGAATCCTCTAAAGCAGACTAAATCAAAATCAGATTATTCCAAAATGAAGACATTTTCGAATAAGGCTGTCCTAAAATTTTAAGGTCAAACTGGTACATAGATACAACTACCACAAATAATAGACATCAATGCAACATTATTATGCTCTTCACATCATCATCATTAGTATAAAAACATACTTATTCCTTCATTGGCTGCACACATTTATAAATGTACCTGGATAAGGCGGTGGCCTGGTGGAGCGTGCTGGCTGCAGTAGTGGCGACCGCCACTGCCGTGCCAATGACCCTGAATGCCGAGGACCCCATATCTTTGCCAGAGTTCGTCTCGGGACAGTTCGCTCAGCGAGCATTCAATGGCACATGGATCTCAGGTATTTTCTACCGGCATTATATAGGTACTACCCCTCTTATTCATAAACACAGTATAAACCTATTTTAGTTAAAAAACTACTGTAATATGTTTTCTCTTTTTCATTTTGCTAAGGAGTGAAAGAAACAAAACTCTTCAGAAGCGTTCATAACTTCATATATTTTTATGCTTAAGAGGGTAAGATCAGTATAGGCTGACAACTTATTAGAGAGCCCTTTGTGCAAGTAGCGAAGCATACTATAGAATTAAGGACATCATTCACTCGCAGAGGACGGTCGACTCTTTACTAAGGTTTAACTAAGTAGAACATGAAATATCAATTTAGACAACCGAGTCGCTCGATATTTTGTTCTATGCAGTCGAACGAAGCATTCAATTATTATTTGGACCTTCTTTACAATCAAGAATTAGATAACGTACTTACATACTTAACTGCCGTATTTAGTTGATCTAAAATGAATAAAGGACATAGTTTTGAAATAAAGGGGGTACCTACCTTAGTGCCTGTTGGTTTAGTAACGGATGATAAGTTATTGAAACTGGTGATAGTAAGTGGATAGCCACTTCAACTGCCGCTTGCCGTACGGGGTTCGATTCCCAATATCATTGATTACTTGCTGCATTTTACGTAAGTAGGTAGGTACTAGGTACCCTTTTTTAAAAGACTTACAGATTAGTTTACTAGATTTACTACTGTTTTGGCGCTTGCGAAGATTGTTAATAAAGATTTAAAGTAAAACTTACCTATATGTTGCTGTCTGACTACTGATTTCAAAAACACCTGTAAACTAAAACAAACTCAATTAAGATTACAATTTCAAAAATTAACCTACGAAGGTACCTATTTACTTACCTATTAGAAACTAAATTATACCTACCTTAATTCTTACAGTACCTACCTACGTACTTACGTGCGGACCCAGCTGGTTAAGGCTACGTTCACACGGAATCGTGTCTTACTTATTTTGTTATTTTCCAGACACGGAATACACATTCACCAAGTCTGGTGAGCCTGGTATCTACGTGTTTGACGCGTCTAGGCTGGAGGACGATGTGTTGGTGGCTGCATCTCTCATGGTAAGTACCTACCTATACTCACTACTCAGGTATAACCAATGTTATATTTCTTTGCGGTATTGAGATAAGGCTAGACGAAACCATAAATTCTCCTGATGGCGGCCGGCGATTTCTGGTTGAAGCTTTCATGTCTCCATTAATGATGTGGGAGTTTAGGTACCTTTTGAATCATGTCTTGACAAAAATCTATTTACTATTTACTTACAAAATTACTGATTGATGAAATGAAAATGTTTCAGCAACAACTGAACACGAACAACCCCATACTATCGGCAGACAGACAGTACATTTTGGCACCAAGTGAAGTCCAACAGGTATGGGTCCTCTTTCACCAATTGGAATAATAGAATAGCGAACGAAGACGATAGGTACCTATAAGTAATGAAGAATGCTTGCTGAATAGGGTATACCGGCGTACACAACAGGATCGTAGCCAGACATGTATTGTGAAGTCATAAGGTCAACATCTTTAGAAATTATTCTTAATGCTCGCAGTGAATGTTATCTAGATGTCTTAGTATTACGGAAAGGTGGCTTGACCTCTGAACCCCTATATCTAATGCTTTACACAGGAATACATCATCCAAGTAGATCGACAGATCCCGTTTTCTGTAATCATAATCTGAGATCTGCCTAATGGTTTATAGAATGAGCCAAGGTTACCTTGAGATTAAGCTATAGTTATATACTTATTTCAATTTCTCAATGATTTAAAATTCATATACCTACTTATAGGCATATAAAACGCGTGCCATACAACAATTATTTAGATTAGCTATTTATTTATCTTTATACACATTAACGTTATCGAAATAATAACTTCGATATCAGTAGATATTGAAATTGTTATTACCTTGCATTTACCTATATTTTAAATGTATCGATTGTGTAATCAGTTTTTATTATTTACAGGTATACAGGTACTCTACCACGGCTAGGTTCGCCCTCTACGAAATTGCGACAGCGTAAGTTGATTTGTTAAAGACTTTTGTTTTATCTAAATGACAGTAAGTATTTGTATGGAATTGAGGATCGAGGTCTTGGGTTCGATTCCCAGGGCAAGTGTACCGCGTCCTGGCCACCCTTATGGTGACTGTTGAAGGAACGCCGTCAGGTTTTTAGTCGGTATGTCCAATTTAAAGCCGGAACATCTAGCCGGCGGGAGAGCCCGACAGACCCCCGCTTCCTACCTGGAGCGGGACATGCAGTTATGCATTTTCCTGACGAAAAAAGAAAGTGGTTGGTGCAATTTGTTTTTTTAAATTAGGTATAATAGGTATATTCGAATATTCACAATAGAAGCCTGGAGTTTTATAGGTAACTTGCCCGGTATATGGTCGTCTCGTCCCTTATTACATCAATTACTTGGGAGGTACGTTGTAAATGAAGAAATGGGTGTACCTATTTCATACACTTCAGCCCACCTAAAGAGAGTGGCCTTGAATTTCTTGCTGGCTATTCTCATTAGGCTCTACTCCCGTTCCGGAGCTAGTGGTAGATTCAACATTATCATGAGTGATTATCATCTGACAACATTATCATCTGACCGATATAAAAAAATAATTATTTTGGTCTCTACATCTTTGGTTAAAGCAGCCTATATGTTACAAATAATAAAAAAATCATGCAAAACATGAAACATTTATTGTATTTTCTTTCTGTTTTCTAGTACCGTAACAAACGTAGCGAATCACAATCGTCTGCAGCTATGTATCTTCGGCGGCGGTCACTCGCTGGCGTACGTGATGGACAACAACGTGTACTACCTCCCGGAGGGCAGGGCTCAGGCCATACAGATCACCACTGACGGCATCCCCGGCGTTTATTATAATGGCCACGCTGATTGGGTTTATGAAGGTATGTAACTTGTTTATTTATGAGTACTAGACCCGGCTTCATCCGGTTTAAAAAGTTATGTTACAAAAAAAACGAACTTCTTACAGTTTTTACACATAAACTTTCTTGAAATACTCTATCTAATAAAATACCCCGCATCAAAATCTGTAGCGTAGTTTTAAAGACCTAAGCAATTAGCAAACATAAGCACAGATGGCAGAAATCGACTTGGTTTTATACTATGCGGTAAACTGCTAGCTTCATTTACAACCACGAAGTCATTTCGTACGAATTTCTTGAGAAAAATCTATTCTCGATTATTTTGAGATTATTATAATCTTCGTTCTTTATCCCACCTTACCATACCACCATTCAAAGTTCCTAGTTCGTTCTACCCTGTGTGGCGAAACCAAGGGCTTACCCCTCCCTCACTCCGAGAGGAGACCTTTGCTCACGAGTAGGACAGTAACAGGTCAAACTTCTTTTTATTTACTCTATTTTATTATATTTCAGAGGACGTAATGTACACGGGTCAAGCGACGTGGTTCTCGACGCAGGGCTCCTACCTGGCGTTCGCTACCTACGACGACACGGAAGTGGAGAGCTATTCCTACTACTACTATGTGGACAAGAGCGACCCTGACGATCTGTACCCAGAGCTGGTAGACCTCAAGTACCCTAAGGTAAGGTCTTAAAATATCGGTGTATTGATATTTTCTTTATGATGGTTTTTATCGCTAATTGATAGATGTTTCATCCTAGTTGCTGCTGTAGAGAAAAGGCGCATCAAAATTGTATGTACTATGTAAGCGTTAACGAATAAACCGCGAAAGTTTGAACGTTAGATAAAACATACATACATAAATAATATCACGCCTGTTATACCGAAGGTGACGCATAGATGTATGAAATACTTTTAAGATTCACTATTTACCTACGATGTAAGTTCCATGTCGAGCCGAGTCTTTTCCCAAATAGCCATCCCATACCCATTAACGACTGAGAACGTATGTAGGTAATATAAATTAGCAGAGACCAATATATGGAACAAAATATCTCTAGTATTATAAAAAAAAAGATTATTGTCTTTCTGTTACAAAACTCCCAGGGTTGTATTCTGGAATCGAGGCGCCCGTAGCCAGTTGCGCTCACCGGTCTGACATAGATCTGTGGGTGAAGCAACCGTTGGCGCGGTCATTCTATAGATGGGTGACCGCATAGTAGTATTGGAGCTGGGCGTCTCCGTGCTTCGGAGGGCACGTAAAAAGTCGGTCCCGGTTGTTGTCTACTAAGATAACAGTCGTTAAGCCATGTCAAAGGCCACAACTTTGACACTAGGTTGACCACTAACCATACGATATGAATATGAATGAATACTGGAATCCACATCTCTAAAACACATATTAAGAGCTCTTTCATCGTTTCAATAGTTCTTATACAATTCATATTTTGCAGGTCGGTCGCAAGAACCCTACCGTGCTACTCCGCGTGGTAAACCTGGCTAACTTAGTGCAGACCAACACGCCCACTTTCATCACAATGGCGGCTCCACAAGCCGTGACAGCCGACCACATCCTGGGCGGAGTCATATGGGTGTCCGACAATGAGATCGCCATGCACTGGCAGAATAGACGACAGAATTACGCCGTTCTAAGAATTTGTAATGTCGTCACTAATGTTTGTGAAGTAAGTTAAATACTTTTTTAAAGGTTAAGGGTGCTCACTGCTCCCACACAGCAGTTCTAATAATGTCCTCCTAGCCGATATACGGCTACGGCGGTCAGTTTCATTGAAACTGGCCATCTTGTGCAGGACTTTGTTTATAGTGTCCAAGTGTGTGCACAATACACAGGTACACTCTCTATTCCATCACTCTCATAGTTTGGTGGGACGGATTACCGACACGACCAGTGAGAACTCAGGCGCAGGACCGACGGCTTTACGTGCTCTCCGAGGCACGGAGGTCTTCGACCTCAACTTCCTAACTCCGGGCAATCTCTAAGAAATTCTTAACAGAAAATCTCAGAAAAGACTTTTTGGCCCGACCCAGGATTCGAACCCGAGACCTCTCGCACCGCAGTCGCAGTTATATAACGTTAGAATCTGGTTTATAACATTTATTTTTAAACAAATTTGTTTTAAAATTTTATTAAAATTGTAAATATTATCGTGTTGAACAATGTTGTATTACGCTATATAACCGCTGTGTGGGAGCACCCTAAGGGATTCAACACTTTTGAATACGTATCGATTAATTTACCAAGTGAAATTTTTACGAATCCGCAACCGTTCTCCTATGACCGGTTCGCCATTGGACTGTTCGTCGACAGGATGATTCATTTATTTCCTTTTCCCCAACAGAGTCTTTCACCTATGGACATTGCGTCGACAGAAACTTTCATCTATGTCAATTTCGACGACAGGTCTTTCCAGCTACAGAATATTCCACCGACACGACGATAAACCTATTACTCTGGTAACTACAGACCTTTTCATCTAAGGAGAATAGGCTGTCAATTTTAACACAAGCGATAAAACAAAAATATACATATCTAACAGCTACAGCTTACTGTATCTTTACTAAGAGAACAGGGTTGGTTACTTGCCTTAGAGAAGTCTTACCTATAGAAATGAGTTAGTCTTACCTATAAAAAAGCATTAACTACTCATTTATGTAGTTTTGATTACTTACATCCTATTCGATTCTATGAAAATAAAACAACAAAATTATCTTATACGTAAGTTTGTATTGTAGTATATTTTTGTATTTGGTAATTTTCATTTTCTTTGCCTACGAAAGCTAATTTTAGATTTCTAACATCATCGTCACCTTAAAGTCACGCCTTCATTTTTCATTTTTGGACCTTAAAGCCTCTATGATAGTTCCGAGTTGTATTTGTGAACATTAGTGTTCTACTTAAGCTAAAAGGCTCTTAATAATGACTTCTCTAGGGCAAGTAACCAACCCTGTTCTCTTAGTAAAGATACAGTAAGCTGTAGCTGTTAGATATGTATATTTTTGTTTTATCGCTTGTGTTAAAATTGACAGCCTATTCTCCTTAGATGAAAAGGTCTGTAGTTACCAGAGTAATAGGTTTATCGTCGTGTCGGTGGAATATTCTGTAGCTGGAAAGACCTGTCGTCGAAATTGACATAGATGAAAGTTTCTGTCGACGCAATGTCCATAGGTGAAAGACTCTGTTGGGGAAAAGGAAATAAATGAATCATCCTGTCGACGAACAGTCCAATGGCGAAGAGGTCATAGGAGAACGGTTGCGGATTCAATTTTGAATTACAGTTGAAACGCGAATTTCACGACTTATGAATAAGTCTCGGATTACCTATCCCATAGATAAAGTGACAAGTCATACGTATAAAAACATCTGTCAAAATTTTACTTGACAAGCTTATCGCTACTTTGGTATTCAGAAGTGTAGAAAACGGGCTTACCCCCAGTTTCTGAGTACATTTAGAGGTAGTTTATCTGTTCAATAGCGTTTTTTTGTATGGTTTTCAGCGCTATCTATACTAATATTATAAAGCTGAAGAGTTTGTTTGTTTGTTTGAACGCGCTAATCTCAGGAACTACGGGTCCGATTCGAAAACTTCTTTCAGTGTTAGATAGCCCATTTATTGAGGAAGGTTATAGGCTATATATCATCACGCTACGACCAATAGGAGCAGAGCAGCAGTAAGAAATGTTACAAAAACGGGGAAAATTTTGACCCATTCTCTCTTATGTGACGCAAGCGAAGTTGCGCGGGTCGGCTAGTTGAATAGATAAACTGCCGCTAAATGTACCTCAGAAACCGGGGCTTAATCAGCTTTCTAATACAATATCTGTCAAATAGGTTATCTGTCACTTATCCAAAAGTCTTGAAACTAGCCCTGAATTTAAGCTGAGTGTGTTTTAAAAAAAAATATTATCTGTGGGAATTGAATGAGACAATACATTTGACAACTTCTAATATAAATTTACTATACTTTTATAGGAGGAACATCGTCAGGAGTCAAACGGTTGGATCCCATTAGCCATGCCTCGCTTCAGTAGTACTGGTGAATTCTTCCTGTCCACCCGCTGGTCGGAGGCGCAGGCCGACGGACACAGGTGGCAGCACCTGTTCCTCAGCGTGAGGGTCAACGGCCTCATCAGCTCCAGCTCCGTCACTCCCGGAGCTTTTACCGTCAATAATTATGTTGGCATGGATGAGGCTAACTTGCTCTAGTGAGTATGAGAAAAAGACAATTTTTTTTTTATATTTTAATGATAAACTAATTTTCGCACTACGATTCCAATAATTTTGAAGCTTCGTTTGAACGAATTTGTTTGACGTATACATTTTCTTAACCTACATTGTCTTATTTATGGAAGTATAAAACGAAAATTCGGTTTTCACATTTGATTGTCGGATATCGCAATTGACGAAACTTCAAATTGAAGAATCACAGTAGGCCTACTTTATTGTCAGTATTAGTACCCACTAGAAACAAAAGTGATTAACAAATACTTACATAAAATCACGCCTTTTTCCCACAGAGGTAGGTAGAGAATAACTATAAACTTGCTCTCTTGCCATCGCTACAAACTTCTCGTGCTTCATTTCCATCCACCCATTGTCAAACATTACTATGAACCTGATCTTTTTGCAAGAAAAAATACATCAAATACGTCTATTCTCTTAGTTACTACACCCGCACGGTGACGGACATGCCGTGGCAGACGCAGGTGCACGTGACGGGCGCGGCCACGGGCTGCCTGAGCTGCGACCTCGTGCTGCCGCAGGGCGGGCCCTGCACCTGGGCCACCGCCACGCTCAGCCGCGCTGGTAGATACATGACCATCACCTGCTCCTCGCCTGAGGAACCTTCTGCCACATTTATTTTGGATCCTAGGGTAAGTTTAATTGAGAATTGTTTTAGTCTTGACTAACAGATATACATACTTTGAACCCACGTAGTCCACGTCATCGTTGCTGTGCAGTGTCTCATAGAACATCATGTATATACGTATTGACAGTGTATATCTGTTTTGTTCACACACTTAATAACTATAAAGACATCCGCCGTAGCTGAATATCAACTAGGAAGTTCGTTAATATGTATACGCGAACGATGTAGGTGTAAGAAGAAATCAAACTTTATAGATTTTCGACGACCATTGTATTGTCGCTTTATTTTGGTAATGAACTTTTGATCTACGCTTGATTATTCCGTCGAAAAACAATAATAAAGACGAATGGCCATCACTCTTGAGTTTTATAATTTACCATTATGTTCAAGTAGTATTCTATATTCTATGCATAGTCCTTTACGAGAAAGGCGTGTTTTTATATATGTATCTATGTCCATAGGCCCGCCAAGTGTTAGCCATCTGGGAGAACAACGCGATAGTCCGCGACCTCCTGGTGGGCAAGGCTCGCTGGGGCAGCATCATCACGACGGTGCCGCTCAAGGAAGGCCTGCCCCCCGCGCCCGTGCGGCTGCTCCTGCCGCCCGGCCTGGACGTCAACGACACCAACACTAAGTACGCCATGGTGTTCTACGTGTACTCCGGACCTAATACCAATACTGTCTTTAATACTTTTACTGTTGGTAAGTACCATTAACGATTTTAAACTCTCGCGACTTGTACAAATAATAATTATGTATTAATAGACTTATCTATATTTAATTAGACGTACATTTTTATTTGTTGGTAAACCTTGTTCTTAACGTCCTTTATTTATTTTTTAAACACCTACTTCTTTCAAACTCTGCGTCATCCTTAGGTAGACTGGTTGATAATGCCTTTGGCATTAAGTCCGCCTATATACACCATACATGTATATGAAGTTTAAAATAAATAAATAAATATTGTAATGTGAAGGGTTTTAAACGCGATTGAAAATTAAAGGATACCTTATAAACGAAACGAAACGTCGAATCCATATTAGTCCACAAACCCGACGTTCCGATCGAATTGCATCGACCGTGGTCACTGGCTGACCTAAGTCAAGATTATCATGCATAACTTATAAACCACTCTTCCGATTATTAATTGCATTTCATCTTCCCGGAAGCAACAATAAATCAAATATTTTTCTATTAATTTCGTATGCCTATAAAGAGAAATTTGTTAAAAACCGTAAATTTTAAACTTTCGAGTTGCATATTTATTATCTAATACTAATATTATACGCATTATTATACGCATACGGAAAGTGACGCTAACATGCACTTTTACCTTGAATACTAAACGTTAAGCGCGGGATAAGCTCCGAAACGTTAAACAAACCAAGTTTTCTAATTCAATTATTATACGTATTAATATACCCGTATGGGACGTAATACGAACATGCATTTTACCTTTAATTACTTGGCGTTACAACACACTACGAAACGTTAAAGAAACCATATTTTTTGCACAAAATATTTATCAGCCCCCTAGCGTGTATTGTAGGAACTACTTTTTTAGATGTCAAAATTTTAATGCTCGTAATCCCAAGTTTAGTAAATAGCGCTAGTCAAAATTCCAATACTCGACATTTATAACAAAATAGCGCTTTTGGTGTAAAGTTAATATAAAAATATCATGTTTTGTCCAGGCTACCACTCATATCTGACGACCAGTCGGAACATTATCTACATGTTGGCTGATGGCCGCGGCTCCGGGCTGAAGGGACAAGACATTCTGTTCTCACTGAACAACGCGCTTGGTACCGTTGAGATTGAAGACCACTCCGTCATTCTCAAGTAAGTATAGTGTTATATCCTAAGTAACTGGTTTATGGAGGTCCGATAGGCAGTCGCTCCATGTAAAACATTGATATTCAGCTGCATTCGGTGAGACTGGAAGCCGACTCCAACGTAGTTTGGAAGACAGACTAAACTGATATATTGTATGGTATGCGCCACTTAACTTAGTATGTCTGAAATAGCAACAAGCGAAAATGCATACTCCCTTAATAATTTAGTAATAACTTCTCTGCGCGGCAGTCGCATACGTTACTGATACTATAACCTGCTAACAAAAAGTAACTAAAACAATCATAAGAACGGGTTTCTAGGATAGGTTAAACCAACAAGTTTTACATAAAAAAATATGTAGGAACAGACTATGTAATCTCGTGAGTTTTCATCATCATTTGAATAAGAAATTTGGTATTTACATCGATATCTCTTACACTATCTGATCGGCATAGTAAGATAAACTATTCGTAATATAAATTGCCACTAGGTTAAAGAAAATCTCTCAAGCAATTATATAATTTCGCAATGTTATTAATATCAATGAAACCGGTTCGCGATAGAAATGAATGCATTAGTCCAATATCGACCTCAATGAATAAATTAAGAAATATGTTCTTTTTTATAGTTTCTTCCGCGATTCGCGAATTGTGTAACACTTTTTATGCACGATTACTTAAGTTGATTTCCCTAGTTCCGGTTTTGTTTTTTAGCAACGTTTAAAATAAGTTGAAAATGTTCTATAGAATTGTGGCAATATCAGTCCGTCATTTTAGTGTTTTAATGCGGTTCATCCTTTGAAGTCAATCGGTTGAGTCCTTAATTAGTATTTTCCAGAAATATTACATAGCACGCGATTGTTATGACATAAATACATTTTTGAAAATATGTTATGACAATCTCGAAAAAAATCTGTTTAAAAAACGCAAACCTCTTCGAAAAGGGAGATATTGCATGCGGCTGCTGATCACTAGATCCCGGGTTCGCTTACCGGTTCGGGTAAAGCGCTAATGGGCTTTTATGATTTAAGTATTGTGTAGTACATTATACACAATTTCGCGCAATTGTAACACCCTCAACTTAAACACATACCGTATTAGAATAAGAAAAACACAAGTACTCCTATTACCATTCAATTATAAGTCCTTTTTCAACTAAAGGTAATATATCAAAACGTTTGTTACAGACAAGTGTTAGACCGCTATCAGTTCATCGACCGCGAGCGCGTGGGCATCTGGGGCCACAGCTACGGCGGGTACGCCACACTCCTCACCCTCCTGCATGATGATGAGAAGCTGTTCCAGTGTGGTGTTTCTGGAGCGCCTGTCACCTCTTGGCTTTATTACAGTAAGTACACAGTACACACTTATAGAAGTCGGTACTATTGAGTACCGAGAGATTGATGTTTAAAATGTGCTTTAAACATAGTTCTTACGACGCCCGCTAGAGGCGCTAATCAGATTTTCGTACAAAAAATTCTCAGTACCTAGCTTGTTGTCGATAGTTGATAGAGGTAAAGAGTCGCGCTACAGGTCGTATTCGGCATTCAGACTGTGTGGAAGTTTAACTCCTCATCAAAAAGCATATTTTCACACTACGGCTACTGGATCATGCCGCAACCTCGGAATTGTAAAAGTGTCAATCCTATCACATTCCCTTTTTAATATATTGTTGCACTGACCCTTTATCGTAAGTAAGCTCCTGGAACAGCTAGGTAGGTCTTAGTTGGGTTGACGTATCAGCAAGTTTCGTTATCGTCACCAAGTAACATTTAACTAAAAAACTAATCAGAATTTAGGTTGAAGAAGTGGTATACATGTCCTGAAGTACTCCCTCCCTAATATACAGCCATAGCAGAAAAAGTGCGTAATGTATGCTTAAACATCTGTCAGTCACTTAGTAGACAAAAGAGGTGATGTGACGTCACTATTATGTTATTCATTGAAGACGTTTAAAACTCGTCGTTAAGTGGTTGAGTTAATTTCATGCGGTCAGCGGTGATGACGTTGATTGTGGTCAATTATTCTGAAATTATGTTGTTATTGTAGCGTTATTCTACTTAATACATTTGCGAAAGTATGTATGGATGGATGTTTGTAACTATTTCAAGTAAAATTATTGGATGGATTTTGATGAAATTGCATGTAGGTAGTGCGAGTATATCTCTAACATGAAGTAGTAAATATTATTTTCTATATTAGACAATGATTTCTAAGCAAACTTATATATTTTATATTTCTTTCATGATAGTTTAGATAAAATATAACGTATGTATATTATTGTATATTCTTAAATTACGGTAACCGAGTTATTTATTTAGTGTCGCTCTAGATTTTAATCTTTATTGTTACTCCTTGATTTCGATCAGAAGATGGTCAAAATGCATCTTATTTCAGTATCTAGAACAGTGTAGTATATTATTTAATAACTAATTAATATACAAGATCTTGCTGTTTCGTATTCATTTAACACTTTCTAGTAATATTTGCATACAAGTTTGAAAGTTTAAGTAAATAAATCATTGATTGAAAAATTTATACTTGTACATTACCTGTTTTTATTTCATTTTCTCGTATTTTGTCAAAGTTCTTCAAGTCACCCGAAAAGCCTTTGACATGGCTTAACGACTGTTATTTAAATAAAAAAACAACCGAGACCGTCGTTTTACGTGCTCTCTGAAGCACGGAGTTCAAATACCACGTAGGGCATGTAGTCAACCATCTATGAATTTACCGCTTTAAGGGTTACTTAACACACAGATCGTTTACCAATGAGCACAACAACATTTTAACAATCACTTGTATTTGAATATTTAATTGTAGATAAATCGATTTTACTCGTATCTATACAAGGAAGCAATTATTTGTTTATTTATTGACTCAAACTTGAATCTAGATGAACGTGTTTTTGACAAATCCAGCATTTTATTTCAAGTTGTAGAGTTTTAAACTTCTTACGTTATTAACACAAGATAGATAGAAATTGAATAGGAATTGAACGAACCAACAATATCTCTATGCACGGTGCATATTTGTGCATGCTCTTTATAAAAGAAGTTATGCGGGTTGCATAATATCACGTTCCGATTACTTGCCCTATCTCTCGTTAATTGATTTTCTGTTATCAATCACGACATTCCTGTGCAATGATATGGCTTCAAGTTTAAAGCAATATGAAAGTCTTCATTTAACTACGTTTAATATAAGATAGGTCAGAAGCACGAACGACCTGATACAGGCACTCTGATAGTGATTGAGGTTATGAAATAAAAATAATGTACCTAAATAAATTATACATCTTTATTTCATAGAAATACAGTTTTTTATTGAAACACTAAAATAAATAAGGGTTCGTAGTAACAATCTGTAAAATAATGTTACCAACCTAAGAACTAATAATCTGGTACACAATATGGTAATCCTGCCCCTCAAACTACACTTGTATCTTGAGCGACAGTGATTCAGCTTAAATAATGTGCAGTTATATTTAAATTATGTATGTTTTTTCACCCTAGATACAATGTACACTGAGCGCTACATGGGCCTGCCCACCGCGGAAGACAATCTAAGCGGCTACGAGGAAGGTGACGTCACACTGCTGGCGGAGAAACTGCGCGGACATGACTTCTATCTCATGCACGGCAACGCTGACGACAACGTACATTACCAGAACGCCGCCAAACTCATGCGCGCGTTGCAAGAGAGGAACATTCCCTTTGAACAGATGGTAATTATAATAACGTTTTATGTTCATTTTGGTAATTTTTCAGATAAGAATATTTGTTTTTTATGTTTTATTATAATTTCGTGTTAATTATGAAATTAGAGCTATTACAAATTTGATATTATGGAGTGATATTTAAATTTTATTTTTGAAATACGCTTCAGGCGTTGTGTGCAAAAAAGATTCCGATAAAGTCACAAGAGCTGGTCTGATAGTAGTCAGTAAAAAATACAAAAATCATCTTCTCGTAAATCAGAACGTTACACAATATTTTAGTAATAATTACCTCTTGTACCAATTTGAAGTTTTTCTTCGTTGAATTTTTATCATGCCGATTAACATTTGAAGAGGTTGTTTATTTAGTCTTCGTATTTGTACAAATGTGTTTTAATTACTTTACAAAAAATTAAGACTACGTCGTTCACTTAACGCTTGTGTAACATTGTTTCGTACATTACTAATATGTATAACACATAATATAAGTTAACGCTTTTCGTTCATGGCGATACGAGAAAAATTACATATATTTACCCGTTTTCTTGCGTGAGTGGAAAATGCGACGCAATGCTTAGTGAAATATGCCATTTAATAGCTCTGGGACTCTTGTTGATTTTCATAAAAAGAGATAATCAAAAATCGTTACTCAACTTAACTAGTTTTTAAAATTAATTAATTCAGCCAAAAAATCTATGGCCATTTTTAATAGACTTGCTCAATAGTCTTTTAATGGTCCATGTATTTATCGCGTTCGTTGCATAGCGATGCGTCGCTTTTGCAGGATATTTTGGGACCCCACGATATAGGCTTGCTAGTGTGGGGGGGGGGGGAGGGGACCCCGGAATGTAACCAATTCGCAACATGATCTGAGTAGTTGTAAGATAAAGGTTATAACTAAAGCCATGAAAATGAAAATGTAAATAATAAATATTTACATTTTCATTTTCATGGCTTTAAAAAATAGGAGAATATTTTATTGGAAATGCACTGACGGTTTTTATTTGTTTGACAGTCGTATCCCGATGAAGCTCACAGTCTGGTGGGAGTGAACCTGCACAGATACAACGCTATGGACCGCTACTGGACGCGTTGTTTGAAACTTTAAAATTGTACAATGAAATAGTAAAGAGTTTATTTACATATGTTACCATATTGTCAATATATTATAATAAAAAGTAAAAAAAAAAAACATATGTTAAAAAAATAGCACCATCGTATATTTCCCCATCGCTGACTTTAGGGTCTTCAGGTAATGTTCCCAGAATACTGACAGCATTATTTCGTGGAATGGCAATGCTGTTTAGAAATTATACTGACGATGATTTCACAAAAACAGGGTTATTTTTCCTATTGCAATGTTTTGTTTGCTTACAAACTCTAATTAGGTATTTATGCTTCAATATTTCTCTTGTAATCGGTATTGTTGTGCAATATGTGTAATTTCTTATTTACCCATTGTACTTTGTACTTTATTGAAGTAAATAATAAGTTTAATTGTAAAATATTTTTCAATAAATGTTTTTATACATAATCTTCGTTTTAGCTATACCTACCTACCTATTTACATTTACTTGTTTGTAGGTACTTACGCGCTGAAATTATTTCATGGCAAAAAATATTTTAAACCTGTTTCCTTTTTAGACTTTTATTTTCTTTGCGACTATTAGGTAGGTATATGGTATATAAAACCATAATAAAAGTAGCTTAGAAAACACAATTGGAATTTAGAATAATGAGTAAGCATAGAAAAAAAAGCTACTACGTCAAACTACATTAAGATTAAATTGCTAGTTTTACTTACGATGTAAAAATTGCAATCTCTGAAAATCGCTACTTACTAAATCTGTCAGCACCCTGATATTGTTTTTTTGTATATAGAACTTAAAAAGCAGTAAATTATTCAATTTGATTTGTATCAGATATTAGAAATCTATTTTGTCAGTAGTACCAAGTGAGTAACTCTGTAAGGAAGTAGATACAATCAATAGTAAGTCTTGGCTCCTTCTTGGTATAATAAAGACATAGCATCTGCATAGCATACATTATCATAATCACGGGATGATGAACGAGAGATCAAATGCGGAAATAGATAGCCCACCACAGCCATTTTGTATATCAGCCTAGTGTTTGATTAGTTACTTAAAGAAATATGCTACTAGAACACTTGTGTAACTTACCGAAAAGAAATTCTTCATTGAAATATACTTATATTTTTTATTACAATTATTGTAATACAGTTTCGGAATATATTAAAAAAATAATAACATCGAAAAAGTTTATGCTTTTAGTGTTCCCAGAATACTGGCAACCAAAATGCGAAAATCATTTACAGAACCGCCAAATAATTCAATGAAAAAAAAGATTAAAAATAAACTTTAATGGCGTTTATATTTTATTTTTAATAATACCTGGCCTGTAGAATTGGCAATAATAGTTTTCATTCCAACGGTTTGTCAAACAAATTAAATTAGGTTTTCTGACTTAAACTCGTATTTGATACATTCCCAAATAGGTTTTACATGATTCATACATAGAACTAAACTTTCGTCAGACTTACACCATTGTCATAAGAGAGGAAATAACCATTTATTTCCATTTCATAATATAAATCTCTATTTTTAATAATGTTAGGCATTGAATAAAGCATTATGGCTACTTATTTCATTTTAAAGTAATACATTTTTATATGAATAGGTATCAAGAAATCAATGTTGAGAATTCAGTGAATTAAGTTAAACTAGCGACTGAGAATTTCTTAGACTTTTTTATTTATTTACTTTATGTTTATTACTTAGTTACCATAACTCAATAGTTTTAAATATCAATCTGTCTTTTATATAGGTATAAATGCTTAACGTGGGTGTAGAAGTATTAGATAATTTATAAATGACAAAGTTGGCTGAAATTCCAATGGGTCATAAATCCGGCAAGTTATCTATGTCTGTATATTATTGAACGCAATTTTAAATGTCACATTCCAATTTTAAATCTAGATGAACAATTCGCATTTAGATATCGAAATGTTTTTGTGTAAGTCAAACATCCGCATTAGATAAGTAATATTAAAGTTTATATTTATTTTTGGTGCCCGTAATTATTTCGTTCGAGTGAACTACATTATGAGGGTATTTCGATTTCCATTTCAGATGTTCATGTTTTTTTAATTATCTTAAATCAGTTTTGATCATAATCAGATACTCGATTCTTATTACACTGAACATTAATTAATAGTGTGCATACCAAAGAAGGTTAATGTTAGGCAGGCTGATTGTAAGAAAACAGCCAAATCCTCTTTACGGTATGTTTTTTAAAGAGAAAGCATGGTACTGGAATAATTGAAGATGCATACTTTGTAAATTGTATGCCTATTCCATGGAAGATACTGTTTATGACAATAATTTGTTATTCTGGGTTTTTGTTTTATTAGTGAGAACAATTCTATTCATATTAAAATGTTCATAGCTCTTAAGTTGTAAGTAAGTAATAGAAGTGCAACAATTGTGTTCTATTGCGTAATGGCGGCCCTCTCCTCTCCTTTCACTTTCATTGGTCAGACATCTTTGATCTCCGAGGGTCACCTTTCTACACGGACGTGGCAGGACGGGATGACTAACTCAAGTGCCGACGATCAACGCCCTGATGACTCTTAGGAGAATAAAGTTGATAAATTTTCGCTTAGTTATCAGCTCTTCTTATATTTATTTCTTGAAAATGTTGGGAGAATATGCTTCGGATTTTTTTTAGGGAAACTTATTGTTATACGTTAGAGTTCATGTAACTATTGAGAAAAAAAGTAAAACAAGTGTAAATATCACTTTTTTGTAACTAGATCTAAAATAAAAATGGTTTTGCTTTTCTATAGCAGGTAGAATAGCCATCTTAATTATTTTCATTTGGACAAACTCTACCAATTTTTGGCGATATTTAGGTAGGTATATTTTGGTTTTGGATACTAAACAGCTTGCAGAAACTCCCAATGACATGATCAGAAGTTAAATATCTTTATGTCGAGAAGATTACTTACATTATTATTTGTTTTACCAATCATTCGGACTTTGAGTCAAATTGCTTCGTAAGTAACCTCGAACCTTTGTACTACAATTATATTATTATTTTTACTCCAACCTTGATAAGTCTCATTTTGATTTCATCATTTATTTTGTATAGGTATTGTCCACCTTGTCGTGGTGAGGGGGCTCAGTAGCCGTGGCAATCCAGCCACGGTGAAGCTAGGAGGGACTCAACCCGTAAGGCCTGACGTAAGTCGGGTTCGGGGGCTGCCGTCTCTTTCGAGGTGGTGGTCGCGAGGAAGGAAAACCTCTTTAAAAAACCGCAGGGGGGGGCGGATCTTCGTGTCCTGCCCGGGGTGGGGGTGTCCATCGAGTACCGTTCTCGGTGGACCCAAACCGCAACTCTGACTCAGTTGTTGGGTCAGAATCGGGGGTCGTTTGTCGGAGGTTGCGGAGACAGCGGCCGCGAGGAAGAAAACCTCTATAAAAAATCACCCTAACCGTAAGGTTGCCCGTGCCGAGGCGGTGCGTGGCCGGCAGGTGGTTCGGTCGTTAGCGGGCATTAGGTTTAAGATAGTTTTAAGATTCTGTAGGGACCAACCCTAATTACAAAAAAGGAACCAAAACATGGAGCACGCAATCTGTAACTTTGTGGTACCCCAGGTCGGTACCGGCAGCGCCGCTGCCGGAGAATCCGGCCCCGCCGTTTCGGCGGGCAGAGCCCCCTCGTACTCTGGGGAGGGGCAACAATTGCGTTCCGGCAGCCGGCTGAAAAGTACGGCTGTCGATGGACCGTCCTGCGCCTCGGGAGGTCCTGGGTTGGGAGAGGCAGAAGGAGTGAGGAATGAGGTTGAAGAAGGTTGTAGAAGTGGCAAGGGAGGAGAGAGAGATTTCGTTGTGCCAATCTCATCTGGCATCGGTGTCGGAGCCACTATGGTGGCTCATAGTTTTGATAGCACCAGTAAACGAAGCAAGGAAGGCCTACCTAACAGAGAAGGGCAAGGAAGGTCACAGGACAAAGGCGAAGTACTAAAGGGCAAGAACTGGCGCAGCGAGTCAGTAGGGGAACTAAGCATGGAGGGATCATGCTCGGACACCGCTGAGTCTATATCAGCTCATGTAGAGGACTCTCGTAAGAGGTATTTGAGAAAACGTCCAGTCGTAGTTCTTGACGAATGCCTAATACCCTCCAAAGAAACCAAAGAGCTTTCGGTCAAAAGCCGGAAGGTACGAAAGGGACGGACACCGTCATCCCGTGTTCCCACAGTCACCACTGACCAACAAAGCACGGGAAAAGTATCCAAAGGGGACGCAGAGTCCCTCATGAGTGACTCAGCAAGCTCTATGGTTGGGCCCGACACAGTTACAACAGAAGACCTACCGGCGGCGGACCTAGCTGTTCGAATCTATGAGAGTCTGGACGACGTGGCTATTGTTGCCGACCACTCGTTGAACTTAAAAGGCGCTCTTAAGAAACGGCTAAAAGAGGCGGCCAAAGCCATAAGAATCTCCACTTCGGAGCTGTCTCGGCGGTCTGCCAACCACGAGACAATAAAACTGACGGCGGTTAACCACCGCCTCTCTGCAGAAGTAATGGCTTTGCGACAAGAGGTGGCAGCTTTGAGGGAGAAGGTGGAAACATTCCCGGCGCCACATCAGATCCAGGCACTGCCCTCGGGGCAGGCTTCCCAGCCATCAGCCACGAACTCTGAGGTCGACCGACTGATCAGCGACCTCAGACTCATGATAGACGCCAGATTTGGGGCAATTGAGGCCCGGCTTCCCCCGGAGCCCCGTATTCGTCCCCCACTAGCCGCAGATAAAAGGACGGACGTGGCGACTGTTTTGGCGCCCAAACCAGTGGCTCTCCAATCCCCACCACCGGAGCCCAAGGACAAGAAGAAGAAGAAGAAAAAATCAAAGAAAAACAAGAAAGGGAACACTGCAGACTGCTCCGGAAGTGGCTCACTGATGCCTCCAGCCACTGCTGTGTTTTCGGCGCCATCGTCTGCTCCCCCACCCCTCACGAGTGGATGGAGCACTGTTGCTCGAAAAAAGAAGAAGGAAGTAGGAAAGACCGGTGCGACGGCGGCTTCAGTCACCAAATCCAAGCTGACCAAGAAGGCTACGCTACGCCCCCCGAATTCTGCAGTGATCATTCTGACGCTGACTCCGGAGGCCGTGGCTCGGGGAATCACTTATGCCTCCATCATAGACAAGGCAAAACAAAAGATCGTATTAGGTGACCACGGCATCTCCGGAGGGTGCCAAATCCGAGCGGCTGCAACCGGTGCAAGAAAGTTAGAACTGGCGGGGGAGAACTGCAATGACAAGGCAGACTCCCTCGCTACGAGCCTCAGGCAAGTCCTTGCAGGCGACGCTATCGTCTCCAGGCCCTTCAAAACGGCTGAAATGCGTATTAATGGCCTGGATGACTCAACCACGCCAGGGGAGGTTGCGATTGCTGTAGCGCGTGCCGGCGGCTGTCTCGCGGAAATTGTTAAGGTCAGCGAGGTCCGTCGCAACCCGTGGGGTCTCGGCTCGGCTTGGGTCAGGTGCCCGGCGACAGCAGCCAAAAAGATTGCCGAATCGGGCAAGCTTCTCGTGGGCTGGGTTTCGGCACGTGTCACCGTTGCTGAGCCCCGCCCCCTTAGGTGTTTCCGTTGTTTTGGCACCGGCCATGCTCAGGCCATGTGTCAGGCCGAAAACGACCACAGTGACAGCTGCTACCGCTGCGGGTTCACAGGGCACAAAATAGCGGAGTGCACCGCGGATCGCCCTCGCTGTCTTCTGTGCGCGAAGGCGAAAAAGCCGGCGGATCACCGTCTTGGAGGCCCCGCCTGTAAGGCCCCTAAATCCAAAGGAGGGAAAGTCCTGAAAGGATCGTCCGGAGTAAGAGCCCCCCAATCCACCATCAACCGGAGCGGGCTGGCAAATGAGGAAATAGCGATGACCATTGATCAACAATAATGGCCACCACGAAAATTTTGCAGGCAAACATCAACCACTGCGCCGCAGCTCAGGATCTCCTAATCCAGACTATGGCGCAGTGGTTGATAGACATAGCAGTAATTGCCGAACCCTACAGAATCTTGCCAGGCGACAACTGGATCGGGGACACTGACAATTTGGTGGCCATAGTTAGGCAAACAACATCCAGCTCCCCCTCCTTCAGCAGAGTGGCTAAAGGCAAGGGCTGCGTAGCGGCGTCCACAGGAGCAGTGGTCACCATCGCCTGCTACCACTCTCCTAACAGTAGTATAGGTGAATTTGAGGAGTTCCTGGCTGAGGTCGGCAGACTGGTTCGTTGGGCTCACCCTGCCGCAGTACTAGTAGCCGGGGACTTCAATGCAAAGTCGGTGATGTGGGGATCTCCAGCCACAAACGCCCGTGGAAGAGCCTTGGAGGACTGGGCCGTCTCGTCTGGTCTTGTTTTCATAAATAGAGGCACAACTCACACGTGCGTGCGGCATAACGGTGGGTCAATTGTTGACGTCACCTTGGCCAGCGCCGTTCTTGCGCGCCGAATTCAGGGCTGGGAAGTACTGGAGAGGGTCGAGACATTATCCGACCATCGGTATATCCGGTACGAGATTCTCCCCACTCCAGATGCCTCGAACAGACAGAGTAGAACCCCGCGAGGGGATGGGCCGAAGTGGGTCCTGGGAAGACTCGATCGAGACCTACTAGTCGAAGCGGCGCTGGTGGAGTCGTGGTTTCCACTGCCAGACGATCAAGCAGACGTAGAGGACGAAGCCGATAAACTTGGGGACAGTATCAGACGTATCTGTGACGCGGCTATGCCCCGGGCCCAAAACCGTGTCCCCAAACGTCAGGTGTACTGGTGGTCGCCAGAATTAGCCCAATTACGCACTGCCTGCGAGAGGGCGCGCCACCGATACACTAGAAGTCGTCGTCGCCGTCGGAATGAAGCCCGCGAGGCCGAACTTTATGCTGCATATAGAGACGCTCGCAAAACTCTCTCGGTGGCCATCAGAGAGGCAAAACGCAGAGCCTGGGAGGAACTCATAGAAACCCTGGATTGTGATCCCTGGGGGCGGCCTTACAGGCTGGTGCGGGCAAAACTTCGTCCCTGGGCACCCCCAGTGACACAAACCATGGATCCGGAGCTTGTGGAACAGGTGGTGGCAGTCCTGTTCCCACACAGGAACGAATTCTCCCCCCCACCAATGTCGGTGAGTTCGGAGGGTGTCTTTCAGTTGGCTAGTCAGGTCGTCGAGGATATTATCCCGGAAATTACCCCAGCCGAGCTTAACCGGGCGGTTGCCAGGCTCCGCGGACGTAACACTGCCCCGGGACCCGATGGAGTCCCTGGCCGCGCTTGGGTGCTCGCCATACCCAACGCGCTCGAGCCGAGACTGATATGGCTATTTTCGGCATGCCTCTCAAAAGGCACCTTTCCCCATAGATGGAGGACGGGTAGACTCACCCTCATAAGAAAGGAAGGCCGTCCGATCGAATCGCCCTCGGCCTATCGCCCTATTGTTCTACTTGACGAGGTGGGCAAACTCTTTGAGCGCCTATTGGCAGCCCGCCTCGTCGAACACCTGGAAGAGCACGGTCCGGACCTGAGCCCCAATCAGTTTGGTTTTCGCCGAGGGCGATCAACTATAGATGCAATCACGCGAGTGAGGACTCTGACGGAGGATGCCGTCGCAGGGCGGGGAGTGGTCGTTGCGGTGTCTCTCGATATCGCAAACGCATTTAACACCCTCCCCTGGGAATGCATAACAGCTGCGCTCCAGTTTCACCGTGTGCCACAATATCTAAGCCGTGTGATTGCATCGTACCTGTCGGAAAGGACGGTAGTCTATCCCGCGAGTGATCAATGGCGCGAGAGGTCAATGTCGTGCGGTGTTCCACAGGGATCGGTTCTCGGCCCGACCCTGTGGAACATCGGCTACGACTGGGTGTTGAGGGGCCCACTTATACCCGGGGTCGACCTCACATGTTACGCGGACGACACATTGGTAACCGCTCGCGGAAACACGTACCGCGAGGCCATACACCTCGCGACGGCTGGCATCGCCGACGTGGTCCAACGTATCCGGCGTCTCGGTCTGGTTGTCGCCCTGGAAAAATCTGAGGCCCTCTTCTTCCACGGGCCTCGCAATGTCCCACCGGCAGAGGCACATGAAATTGTTGTAGGAGGCGTGTCGATAGGTATCGGCCGATCCATGAAATACTTAGGGATCGTTCTTGACAGCCGATGGAATTTCCGGGAGCACTTCCGTCGCCTCGCGCCCCGACTTATTGGGGCCGCCGGGGCACTGGGTCGCCTGCTCCCGAACCTAGGTGGTCCATCAGATGTTTGTCGGCGTTTGTTCACTGGTGTCGTTCGTTCCATGGCGCTCTACGGCGCACCGATATGGGTGGATGCCCTCAAGCGAGAGAACACCGCAGTTCTGCGCAGGCCGCAACGTGTTCTGGCCATCCGAACGGTTAGAGGGTATTCCACCGTATCGTTCGAGGCGGCGTGCGTGTTGGCAAGGACACCCCCGTGGGACCTTGAAGCTCGAGTCTTAGCGGATGTATACCGCCAGACCTCGGAAGCTCGGACCCGGGGGACCGGTACGGACCCGGAGGCTGTCGCGCAGTGGAGGCGCGAATCACGCCAGAACATCCTCCGGACCTGGGCGAGGAGGTTGGAGCACCCCAGCGCTAGTGCTCAACTTATTGGCGCTATCCAACCGGTCTTTGAGGAGTGGTTAAATAGAGGCCACGGAACAGTAACGTACCGTCTGACGCAGACTCTGACGGGCCACGGCTGCTTCGGCCGATACCTATTTGCAGTCGCTAGGAGAGAGCCTTCCCCAGCATGCCACCACTGTGGGCATATTGAAGATACGGCCACCCACACATTGGCCGAGTGTCCGGCCTGGGCGACAGAGCGCGGTGCGCTGGTTGCCGCGATAGGGCCTGACTTGTCGCTGCCGGCCGTAATTCGCTCCATGCTCGGCAGCGACGTGGCCTGGAACGCGATGCTCGCCTACAGCGAAACCGTCATCGCTCAAAAAGAGGACGCGGAGAGGGTCCGGGAGCTAGACCCGAACGCAGACCCGAGGCGTCAACGCCGCGTCGGGCGAAGGAGAGTGGCGCATAATCGTCGCCCACCCTAAATTGGGTCTCTGGCAGCGGACTGGGCGTCCGTTGCCAACCTCGGAGGTGAGACTCCAAGGCAGGCCGATGGCCGTAGTGTCCGGTCCATCGAGCCAGTTGGCCTAGGAAGGGCCCCCGTGGAAGGGGCAACCGCGTGGCGTGCGACTTGCGGTTCTAAGCGCAAGCAGTCATCCCGTCGCACGCCACACACGCGGAACAGGCAGGCACTCGTGGGGTTTTAGTGGTGTATGCCCGCCCTTCTGGCGGGAGAGTCCCACATAACCCTGTGCTCCACCCAGGGCGCAGGGTATGCGTAACGCATTTCCCCACGAAAAAAAAAAAAAAAAAAAAAAAAAAGGTATTAAGAAATAACATCAGATGGTTTTGGGACTACATTTTTAACATATACTTACATACGCCTAATAAACTCAAAGGTCGACACTAGGGTTTAACAATGTCAGGTTAGGTTTTGCCATTAACAATGTCAGGCTCCATATACTCATTTTTTTAAGCTAAAAAAAGTATGTTTAATCGCTTGCTGGCAAAAAAATAATTATCCGTACAATAAAGTAAGTTATTTAAAATGTAAAAATCTTCTCACCGTCCAACGATTGCCTGCAAAAGATTTGGTGCTGCAATTTTTGTTAGGCAATTTATTATAACTACATACTGTTTCACACAATTAATTTCGTCGTTAACAATAACGATTTTTATAATGACTGTTAAACCCAGCATCTCTGACGCTGAAATCTGACGATGAGTAAACGTTTCACATTAGAAACGTCGAAACGTTCGAAACGTTTACTCATCACAATATCAGATGAGGAAGTTTTGCCAAGACTTGCCTACTCAGTTCATATTGCGTCGACCGTCGTATTTCAAGCTCATTTTATCTGCCTAAGGATTTCCCAAAGCGTCAGAGATACGTCATCACAATACGAGAAACAGAGAGCATACTTTATTATCCATTTCTTTATTACTTTTCAAAAGACATGTCACACTCTAAAATTTGTTTTTCGTCGGGAGGTCTTTTATAAACAACGGACACAAAGTAGTACCTACAACCAGATTCGAAACAATTATACTTTTACGATACACACGTCAAAAAAGTAATTATTTCATGTTGGATTCGCACCTACTACTTCTTGAAGCAGTGGTAGCGGCTTGGTGACCAGCTTAAGCACTGCGCCACGGACGACGTCAAAAGCATTGCATCAAGGAAATACAGGGCATTGAACTGAGTAGCGGACCTCGGTAAATAAAATCAGTTAATTTAGGGCTTAAAGCCACCGGTCAGGTCAAAGAAGTGGTGGCCAGAGCGTGACAAAGGGCGAATAATAAGTGCGTTTGGTAATTCATAAACATGTCTTATAATTATTTATCTTGGTCCCTTGTAATGACAGTTAAAAATGTTATGAGATACAGCCTGTATAAGTAGTAGATATATGTGTTATCAAACAGATTTTTCTTTCATGTATAGGTACATAAAATCACGCCTTTTTCCCAAAATGGGAGGGAGAGACAAGAATGCAAGAATGCTACTTGGATCCTTACAAACTTCCTTTGCTTCATACACATCCATACATTTTGTCATACAGGACTGTGGGTTACGACTACTACGCACTAACCGCACCTGACATTTTTGCAAGACATCACCGATATGATAATTGTATCATGTCTTTCTAGGACGCCCCTTCCCGGCGTTTCCAAATATCTTTGAATCTTTATTTTTGAATATTATAATCGAATTGCAATACAATGCAACTAATGTAATTGCGAAATATTTTCCCGTTGATACAAACAATACTTAGTGACAACAGGTGCAATGTTATTCTTTCCTTAAGGATGTTTGTATTGTGTTGTGTTGTTGTATAATTTTACAAGTCATTATTTTGGAGGGCCGCCGGTGCCACATCTCAATTAAAGTCAATCAAAATATTTTTTTATTAATAACTCTTGTTTTGTGTACTTACCTATATGCTGTAGGTAAGGTAATAATTTGTTTATTTACTATAATAAATGCTGCATGTATGTAAGATAATAAGGTACCTGCGGGTATTAAGGCCTGTCGGGTAATAAGGCCTAAATAACAAAAAACGTACGAAATACAGTAGTAGACGATCAAGATTACAGTCACACCAGAGCGTATACGAGTCGCTGCAAAGTGGCGGACGCACTCTTGCACTTCTCCCCCCACAAATATCGTCGAAATCATTCAGAAGTGCGGTTCAGCAGCACGAATTATAAAAATGGACTCCAGTAAAACGTAAGTTGTTTAGAAAATATCATATTTACAAACCTGTATTGACTGTCCGCTTATTCATTAACGTATGCTTGTCCTTAGATTACCGTTTTAAGAGACTTGTAGTTATAAAAATTATATTATTATTCTTTTCTGTAAATAGGTGGTTGGCGGATATTAAGGCCTATAAAATTTTACAATAGGCCTTATTATACTCCTATTTTTTTAACTGCTATATAAGTAGGAGCGTGTTTTTAAAATGTTTGTTAGTGGGTAGTATATACGTAGTTTATATTTTCAATTTATTTATTATTGTTTTCAGTGCTTACAGTCACGATGCCTCCCAAACGAGCATTGTGGTCAGAAGGCGATCTGACAAAAAAAATCACAAAACAAAATGATCGGTACGGTCATGCCTACAAAGAAGATAGAATGGATGATGCAATGAGGCAATGTTCGCGATGCTTCAAGTGGTACCACGAAGAATGTGTCGGTTTGACTGCAGAATATACTGATGATTTTCAATGTCCTGATGGATGCGAATAAGGACAATTTATTTAATTTATTAAGACTACTATGCTTTCTATTGCCTTATGTTAATGATTATTGATGTCAAGAATACTAATTTACGTAGTTTAAGTTGATTTTTGAATAGTTTATAGTATAGGCCTTTTTACCCTACCCTATTATAATAAGGCCTAAAGACAGCGTTTTTTTAAAAGTGATATAATGTTTTAGTTTGAAGCTTTAGAAGCTATTTTTTGTTTAAACTCGGTAGTAATATAGGTAAGTACATGACTGATTATTATAAAAACTGGTTGATTATATTGGATATTCTTCATTTTATAACAAATCTCCCTTAGCCTAGGCCTTAATACCCGCGGGTACCTTAGTAGAGAATATGTGAAATCTAAATTATAGAACTTTTTTGCAATATTTTTTTAATTGCGATGCTTATGTTCAGGGTCGAGGTGCCTTAAAAATGATTACATTTCAATGCCATCATTGTTTTTATAGATATTTTTAACGCATAGAAACTATTTCTACGTTGTATAAAGTCACACGAATTATAATATTTATATTAATGGATATTTCATATATTCCGTTACTAATCAAAAAGTTAAATATTGAAAACTTGTGAGACTAGTTATTAGTCCCGAATCTTCTTGGCTGGACGATTGTAGCTTCTAAGTAAAATACAAAGAAGGTAAGAGCTCATTAATTTTTGGTATAGGTCTTCTCCCGGATATGGAGATGGGTTATGCCCCACATTCACCCCGCTGACCAGCGCTTTCCTTACGGGTCTTGCGTATTCTTTGCGTATCTGGTGGTGACAACAGTATTTTAGCGTGTTATGAGCTAAATTTTAAGGAAAATAATGTCTTACTTATCAAGATGGTACGACATATTTTATTTTAAATACACCGTATGTAAGTTGTCGTGTTCATTAGCAGCTAGTAGCAGTAAAAATTTCGTCAGTGATTTGAATATTTGCATTTTTATAACTTTTGTTTTGCGGTTCTTCTCTGTACTCGTTCGATAGCAATGATACAACTGGAAAATAACAGCAGTTGGTTTGAGCTGTGCCGGCTGATTACACATAATATTGGAAAAAAGCTTTCCATCGAGTCATACTTACTCGGAGAAATCTTTTTGTATGATGTAACTGTTTAAGTGCAGGTTTTCCTAAAATCATGTGATTTACTAGTTTATTAAATTGCATATAGATTGCAGGATATTGAGTGTAATATCCTTAAATAAAACCAAAATAGTATTATTATAAGGTTAATATTAACAACGTTAATTAATGTTATGATTGACTGACTGACTGAATATAAGCTCTGTTCAGTATCTAGCGACAGAGCGAAAATTTTGAATGTGCATATAGTGCACTAGGTAGGTGCAGCCTTTTTAACGTTTTAAGCCTTTTGCGGCCAGTATCGCCGCTCAAAGAATGACAGTTTTTTATTTATTATAATTTAACGAATAAAAAACAGTCACATAAAAATATGATATATGTACTATCGAACCAACTGAATCATGACCCATTTTGCCGATAATTCGCTTGACACCGTCAAAACAGTAAGAATTTCATCTTCATCGTCAAAGTTGCACTTAGGACATTTTAAACACGCATACGACTGTGTTATGATGTATTACGACTACAGTCAACTTTGACCTTTGTTATTACAGTACGTAGATACGTTTTCGATAAATCACTCTTAATTTGAATCTAGAATGTAAATAGTCTAAACTCTTTTCACTACGAAAAAACCTATTTGTGTCAAATATCAAATAGCACGTCATTTAGAAATCTGTGAAGCGATTAGGGTAACCACTACAGTCATTGCCCATCATATTTTCAATTATATTCAATTTCTAAAGTAACTAGTTCAAATTAATTGCGATATATGTCACTTTTAGAATATTGGTATCATTTTTATTTTATAGAGCTCATGTCCGACGTTTGTGCGACAGGTGTGTAGTTCGAAAAGAAAAAGTAAGTTTGTTGCAATATTTGTTAAGGATAACACATTTGAATTAACAATATTCGCTAGTATTTTTGGTTTTTAAGTGTTTTATATTGAATAAGTATAAAGTTATTGAAACAAAGGACTGATGTTCTTTTAGAAAGAATATTTAAGTTGCGTTTATAATAGAGTTTATGTCAATGTTTTACTAAATAAAGATACTATTGACCAAAATTGTGTATCAATTCCTTAACCGGGTAATAACTATGCTGGTTACCCTATATTATTTTAATTTTTATAGTTACATTATTTCCTATAATGGCCGAATAAACCATGTCCTGAGTGGGTATCGAACCTGTGTGTGTGTGTAACATCAACCTACTACGCCACGGAGCCTGTTGAAAACGGTAGCAAAGCATTATTGTATTGTCGCACAAATATTTGTCGCAATAATGACAGATAACAAATTCATCACCAAGGAAACGTAGGTTTAAGCGAATTTCGACCTACGTGTATATAGACGTGTTTTAGAAAATGAGCACATGGTGGGTCATGATTCAGTTTGTTCGATAGTACATACATGTGGTATTAGTACCTATGTATGTATAATTTCATTGGTGCCTTCAAATCGCGAAAAATTACATACCTCCGTACATAACTTCTCCAAAGTCAATATTTTTATACTGACTGTACAATATATGTCTCATAATATTATCGGATGAACAAACAGTTACGCATAAAGATATTATTTTTGGCTACAACTGAAGACTCGATTCAAAATTACGATACAAAAACTTGAAAGAAGTATACGTTTGCGCAAAATGTGTTTTAGTGTTTTGTTTCAAGATTAAAAACTCTTATTACTAAATTAATTAGAGCTACATAATAATATTAATCTTTTTACTTCTATCTTTATCATTTATTGTATCTTGATATGTAAACTACACACTCATAGAAATGTTTACGTATAATTTCTTAGGACAGTTTGATTTCCTCGCAGCTCGAGTTATGAGGCCCTGACGTCGACCTTCTCGTCAGTGCTGCATGATGAAAATTAATGTTTCCTACGTCTTCATACAACAGTACAACGTAGGAATGTAATGTTGTCTTATTTTTTAATATAGATTTGATAATCTCGTTGATAATAATATGATGTTAATACATTGTCAGAATATTTTTTTACTTTTTGACCTGTATATTGATCTGTTTACGTAAGTAGAAGAGAGCATTAGAAAGTTTTACTATAAATAAAAAAGTAAGTAATTGAAAACGTAATCTTTTTAATTGTAAGACATTTTTGTAGATTTCTTTTAATCTACAGTCTCATAGTGCCGCCGTACGATGTTGAACTTCTACATTTTATCTGTGTTACTGTTTATACGGCGGGTTGTTATGTGGGTCGGTGTTTTTGTTTTGTTTATATTTACTTCTGATGAGGCTGATATTGGAAAGGATCTTGTATAAGAGCTCACATAACTGCATGTGATGGCCCCTCGGACGTTGCACGATTGTTGCGTCACGACTTTTAGCTATTGACTTATGGTTATTTCTTCGATAAAGTTCCCACAACCTTTATTTGTCTCAATTATGAATGTAAATTGCTTTGCTGTATCAATGCAATTTTCGTGGTATGTATGATTATTTTATCTGTAGGATTTTGTAGTGCTCAGAAGAAATTCGTAACAGTTTTGCATTTTTTAGCAATGAGTCTTGTTAATTTCACTCATGGTGACCATGATTAACCCATGGGTAAACCAGTTTTCGTATATTTAGGAGTCTAATACAAGGAGATGGGAACGTTGGTCAGCGCGTGTTCGTCGCGGGCGCAGTCGGTGACCGCGCGCGCTCGGAGCTAGTCGTGCGCGAGAGTTGGTGTCGCGTGTGCGTCAGTGATGTCAACTGATTGGACCGTTTAGCGATCATTGAGGAGGTCTCGACCTCGCATCCTGCGATACGTGCGTGTACGCCTGTGAAATGGTGAGTATTTCCGACACCCATTTGACAGATACTATCACGGTCATTCATGAATGATGCCTTCCGAATAATATTAATCAAAATTTTTTTAACACGATGTTTTCAAATGTTCGTGATAAGTGAAAATCAGATTGAAATCTCGTAAATAATTCCGTGTAACGACCCCAGGATTTTGACTTTTCTGTAAATACCTTTAAGTTTAGTGTGATCTCAATTTTATTGCGAGGCCCGGCTTTTCTTGAGAATGTGGCAGTTTTATTGGCAGTATACCCTCGTAAAAACGTGTAAGTTTAAAAGGCGACCTAAACAATCAATTGTTGTTGTAATGTAAAACGGACATTTATGTTTCATACGTTAGAAGTTAATTTAGATATGTGCGTAAGTAACTTGTGGTGAGATGTTGACAATAATTGTTGTTATTTATAAGGGTTTCACAACGTTTCTATTGTGCATCAGTGAGGACCGTTCACTCGAGTTTTAGAGATAACAGAACAATAGTGGGTTGTCATTGAAGCATATTTGAACATGTTGAGTGACCGTGTGAATTGAACACGGATATTGTAACAAAAAATAATAACAACTATAGTTTATATTCGGTTGTTTAGAACCTTTGTTTTCGACTTGCAATGATTCATTTCAGTTTTCTGTTGCTAAATTATTGTTTTACTTTGTCTGAATGTTATTATTTGGAGAATAAAATCACACACATTGTATTATAAATTATATAATATTATGTATTATAACCGGATGATAAAATATTTACGTCCCACGCAAGTCCGGGTTCAGTTAAAAAATATTTGTCACTTGGTGCACGCGGAAGAAACTATCGCGAGGAAATCTGTACGCTTGCTCTCGTTTTAAATATTCTTCGTTTATGATCTAACTCTCTTTTTTACTCAGAAGAGTCGCATGCTAATAGACTCCATAATGATTGCTTACTTATATGTTTACCTACATTAGATACTTACTAAAAATGTAATTGACTATCGTTGTGTTGTGACAAGCAAGAATTATACCATTTAGTAATGGCAATTTGATGATACCTAAATAAACAAGCCTATAAAATTTTACAACAGACATTGAATTAATAACCCTAACCAAGACTAGAACCCGCAACAAGACGCATAGTGTTCATATAAGAGTTCTAATCACTGAGCGATAAGTGCAGGCCATGATATTGAAACACGTTTCCTAAACAGTTTTCACTTAAACACCAATGTGGCTAATTGTTCCAGTTATTGAACACAAACACTTTTGCCGCTCGCATTCATTCGCGTGTAATTGTCCGTAACCATTGCTTGTTGTCTTAGCAACTTTGATTGAAAATGTTTAAGCATATTCTTAGGAATTATTACAAAAATAAACTGCCTCGAAAGAAATGTCAATTTGTATCACTCGATTAAACACAAGTATAGCCATATTATCAATTTATACAAAGTTACTAAATTTAAGCTATGTCAAAAAGTACTGATCAAATAGGAATAAAACTTAAATACACCACATACAAAAGCACTACTTCACCATTTCATTAAAAAATAATTATCTAAATCAGTCAACCATTAAAAAATAATGATTAAAAAACGTAAAAAATATTAAGAATTGAAAACCTGCTCCTTTTGAAATTCGGTTAAAAATTACTATGTGATCATGTGCTGTGTTTTTCCGGTTTACATGCATGCTATTGTTCCAATACACTTGTTGGAATAAATATTATCTCAGACATATTTGGTCACAGCATTCAGTTTAATTAAATATTAGTATGGTACACACTGCAAGATCTAATTATATTTTTATTTTTTCTTATGGTTAGTGGTCAACCTAGCGTCAAAGTTGTTCAAGCCGCCCAAAAGGCATTTGATACGGCATGGCTACGGCTTATTGACTACTATCTTAGTAGATAACAACCAAGACTGATCGATTACGAGTTAGCAACTATTCAAAATCTTTTTACACTTAATGCAAGTTTCCTTTAGATGTTTACCTTCACGGTTGAAGATCCATTGTAATTATTTCCGATAAATCATATTAGGTATGATAATACACATCGAACTAGACAAATCGAAAATGCATACTTGGAATTTAAATCCGAAGACGTTTTCGTAGAAGACGAAGAATTTTAAACCCGTTTATCAATTACATCTAAACGTAACATCACGCCAGTTAATCCTGAAGATGTAGGAAAAGGTGTATAAAAGATTTTATATATGTAATAGGGGCCGAGCCTATTGCTAAATCATTTACCATATAATTTGGCAAGCCAATAGTAAATAAAAAAAGAATTAACTTATTGATGCGCCACTGTTGGGCAAGGGACTCGTAATGTGGGATCGGTTAGGCCTTAAATTCACCACGCTGGCCAAGTGCGGCTGGGGACTTTGCATACCTTCAAGAACTGTTTTAAAGAACTATCAGGCATGCAGGGTTGGAACAAGTGATAATCAATCTATACTATATATACTATCTATACTAATATTATAAAGCTGAAGAGTTTGTTTGTTTGTTTGTTTGAACGCGCTAATCTCAGGAACTACTGGTCCGATTTGAAAAATTCTTTCAGTGTTAGATAGCTCATTTATCAAGGAAGGCTTTAGGCTATATATCATCACGCTACGACCAATAGGAGTAGAGTACCAGTAAGGAATGTTACAAAAACGGGGAAAATTTTGACCCATTCTCTCTTATGTGACGCAAGCGAAGATGCGCGGGTCGGCTAGTTACCTATAGTTCCTAAAATACAAATTAAAATATTACTTGCTCGAGTTATCCCCATGGTTTCACCTATTTCCTTCATCAATAATAATAATTAATGTATTGTTGATATTGGTTCGTTAGTTTTGAGGCCAGGCAATATAACAAATAAACAATTTACCTTCTCGTACGGCTTCTGTTATATTGTGCATTACGAATGGCAGGCACGATTTAAACAGTAAAGAGAACGTTGACACCATTAGTTAACAATCATTCCTATTCATTAGAGTAGGTCACCATTTTGAATATGAATACTGGAATTCAAAATTGGAACCGTGACTACAAATAAAAAAAAGTGGTGACCAGAGACTTAAAACTTTTTTTTTATCCGATCGAATAATAAAAAAATGTTACAGATAAATTATATTTGCATTAGATAGTTAATTATTGCTCAAATGTATATTACTTTGACTTACAAAGGAACGCCTTGAATTGTCAACATAAATTATTGTAAGTTGTTACTCATTTTTGAAATCAATGCTTGTAAGACAATATAAACTTATCTATTTACACATAAAATCTAGTATTTGTCCGTATTTATGCAAAATGGAACCACACGACAATTTTTTAATTTTTACTTTTTAGCAGAATACTAATTTAAAAGTGGCCTAAAACCTTATTCAAAAAAGAACGATGCGATTTTCGCTTCAGAAATAATGTTTACAAATGGCATAACAGAACCAACTGGAACTGAAAGTGCAGATATGTTTTTGTAAAATCTTTGATAGCTCAAAAGTACTCATTTGCTGTGTGGTTCCTTTTTGCATAAATACGGACATTTATTCACCACTTCTATTAACAGACTTAAATTTGATGATTGTTTTCAAATTTAAGTCTGGTAATAGAAGTTATAGTGATTACGCAAAGAAGGACCATTTCGACTTTACATAAAAACTTTTTTAATCGAGCTATATAACTGGCTGATTTCTCTAACACATTAGATACGTGAAGAAGAAAAAGCGAAAATTGTGCGTGTGTTAATTTTTTTAACAATCATTGTTTATTCAATGCAAAGCAAGAGCCGTACCGCTATGGGAAGTCGGAAAACAATTGCAATCGATTTTCCACTATTAAGTAGTATTGGAGCATTATCAACGATTTCATAGTGATTAAACACAAACTAGGAAACTCAACACATTGTGCAATCAGGTACGCGGACTTTATAGACGAAATGCTATGATTTGATCGCATTTCGTATAGTTATAGAAATGTTTTACGATATGTTTACAAAATTGACGACAATGTGAGATTATTTTCTGTTAAAAATTATGAAAGAGAAAGACACAGAAAACGTTCTAACATTTTTTTTAGAATGGAGGATCAAAATAAATAAAATTATCTTACTTGTTTAAGAGAGTCATATTTTATTTTACCATCACATGGAGATTTGGCCAATGCCGTCGTAAGTACAATAAAATTCTGTAGGAAAATGTATGGCGATTTAAATTTTAGCGAAAATACTTTCAGTTTCCGTGTAGTCCCGTTTTAAATGTGTGAATTATTTCGTAACTTTCGCTTCGTAATTGCATGTAAAAGCTTCTTATTAAATGTCTGTGGATAGAGGAAATCTAAGTTGTGCGAGTGCAACTCAGAGTTCTTCTTTTTAAACTAATCCTTGAAAGTTTTACATTTATAAAAACAATAAGTACTTGTAAAAATACCTCAGAATAAAAACTCGTCACCTATTTTTTATGTTTTGATCAGAAGTCTAACAAAATCAATTGGTTCAGTTTAATCAATTTACTTTATTATTACTGGATTTTAATAATTAAAACAAAATATATTAAAAAGTAAAATACATGACGCTGTGAGCTCGATTGCCATAGATAATAGTCTAAGGATATTAGTTATATAATATTAGATAGGATTTATTTCTCTCTCCGGGTTTCCAAAAATTCACAGCAGTATTTTTAAAGAATAAAATTCTATACCAACCAATTCACCAAGAATGGACAACCTTTTTAATTTTGGAAAAAGGAATCGTAAAAGAGTTCCATAGACGTAATATTTTTTCTTATATTTCAGTCGAAGACAGCGATAATCAGTTTGTTCCTGGCGTTGCTGAGCAGCCGCACGGAGTCATCGCCGTACTTAAATGGCGGCCTCAAGACTTTTACACTCGAGGAGCTGATCCCACTGACGATCGGCTTCTTCCCTGAGCAACTTGCTATTCAATGGATCTCAGGTAAATGATAATATTCGCTTCGTTTCTCACTATTTCTTCTACGACCATTATGACTAGATTTCTTTGTAATATGCACATATGGAATTAATTACAAAGAAAGTTTGTAAGGATCGTAGCAAGTCGCGTTCTCTGGTCTCCGCCTACCCCTATGGGAAAACTGTGTTACTTTATGTATATACATGTATCTATGTAAATAGTTCGGTACCATAATGATCTAAAATATTTACTACTATAGTCCAAAAGCTTAGTAGCCTTATTTGTAAGGTTCGCGACTGGGGTATACAAAATTGAGAATTTAGAACATCAGAGACACACAGTCTTATGTTGTTGACGTTGGCCTGTTCGATAGCGCTACTTTTTTTTCAAAATACATAGATCTAGTAATATCTAAAAATCAATATATATCGTGCATTGCAAGGCTCTCTATTAAATTGTTGGACTATCATAGCATTCTTGTAAGAAAAGTCCACTAAGTAGTGAGACTATAACATTCTTTTTCAAGGAATTGCCTTCTACAATGAGTTTTTTTTCTTATTCCAGATACAGAATACATCTTCAAAGAGCCCGGCCTCGGTTTGTTTAAATACGATGCCAGTTTAGATACTTACACAGCTTTGCTGGATGAAGTCGACACAGTAAGTGTTTTGTACAGTTTTTCTGCAAGTTCCTTTGAGATTCGTTTAAGATATTACTTGCAATTTGCATCGCTTTTACAAGAATTTTCTTTCAACTCTTGTAGAAATCTTTTTGTAAATTGTTTTTAACGTAATCCTGCTTCTACAATCGCTTGTGTTAACTCTTTAGTTGAACTTATATTGAGACAAAATTTCTTAAGATTTTGTAGTAAATGTATTTCGGATTTACGACATCTGAATAAAATATTGGTTAGTTTAGCATGTGGAATTTTAACAGTCGTTTTCCAAAACTTGCACTCACTTTATGTTTCGGATATCATAAAGTACTTTATTTATTTAGAAGCTGTGAAGATTGTCCTCAATCGTCCTTCGATTAAATTAATTGACGATGGCGAGAGATTTTTTGTTAAATAGCTGCGTATAACAAACTTTTTAAAATATATTATTGAATTTGTAGAATTTTATTGTCACTTAAAATACAATAATATCCTTGTTTACAGGTCAATGTCCGCAACTTCTCGATTTCAACGTTCTCGGATGACTTGAAGTATTTACTACTGACGACAAACAAACATAAAGTAAGTTTTTTACTACACTTATGACGTCACTAGCGTTCAAAGCCGTCGGTCCATATATTTTTTGTCGTCATATTTTACACGCGTAACAGTTTCCACCACAAACGTAGTTTTTAATCATAACTACATTAGTTAAGCTTTTCAAAACATTTATGTACGGGGTATGCTTCATTACATATGTAAGATAATATGTAGCAGTTTTACTTTTCAAAGTTTTCAATGTATTTAAAGAACCGAACAAGAGAAAACTCTTATGGTCTTACGAGAGTTTTATTTGAACCAAGACTTTGCCAGATACATTTTTCAAAACATTTGTGTGACTCTATCACAAGTATTATCGTATGATGTAAGTAAACTAGTTGCTTTTACTTGAACTATTAAAAAAAAAAAAGTTTGAAATTTTAATTTAATCGAGAACTTTCTAAAAGAAAATATTCTAAAATTACTACCGTAATCTTGACAAATCAATGCGTCGGGGATATTCCATCGATCCCTTTTACGTTACTTTCCGGCAAAAAGATTGTAACACCTCGGACCGGATTTCGTTACCTCTTACTCTCGATCCGTTGTGCTCGGCCCGTCGTTGGGGATTCTCTTCGAGAAAATTCCTGCGCCATTTCGTTTCCTGCGCCCCTTTACTCGTTTGAAAAGGTTGCGAAATCGTTGTCACTGATAGCTGTGTTAAGACGTAGAAATAGCTGTTAATTTCTTTTTTCCTTTGTTTTATTTAGAAGTCTTTTAATAGAGGAACGTAGTACTTTTAGACGGAAGTAAATTGTTAATGATTTAACGTGGTTATATTTCTATATAAGTTGTGCATCTCCAGTTGCATACAGACTTTCATCTCTGTTTTTAGTGGCTTAGGATGTTTTTTTTAAATATTTAGTATACATTTTAATCTTCAAATATTCACAATCATTTCACTATATTTAATAACAATAGGTTTATCGGTTTAACCTTAGACAGACCCACATTTATAATAGTATACATTAGTACCTATAAATATTTATTTACCCTAAACAAAGGTGCCCTCGCTATTGTTATAGTGCTAAGCTAATTGTGTTGCGGTTTGAACTGCAAATATATTAAGCTTAAAATCCGTAGCCATATCATTTTTTGTTTCGATTTCCTTATTATTGCAATTAAAAGTTTGGAATACCAAGATGTTTCCATCGTAAAAAGAAACTTTGTAGAAACATTAAGTTTTTCTCTTCACAATCCGACTGCCTATCATAACTCGTAGACTGTAATTTATAGCCGTATCTCAGTTGCAATCGTGTGTTAATGCAGTGTTACATTTACAATTACTGTTCTAATAGCACACGATGTATTTATGGTTGATACATGCATTACAGTTTCAGCTTCGATGCTCAAGTATGCAAACTAGAGAAATTACATTTCTCTGCTATAGGTGTTGTAAATAGTTTATAGTGTTTCTTTGCAATTGAATAAGTTATCAACAATGCAGTCGCTTTTCTTTTGCTTCTATATCATAAAGTTATGTCTAATGATTATGTACAAATCATTTTTATAAATTAATTATACAATGTATTCTTGTTTATATTACCTGCTTTTTTGATAATATTATTATTTTGAGTATTTTGCGTTGAAAATGAATAACAAGGATAAACAGGTACAATAATAACTATAAGTATTCCTTGTTAGTATTGCACATCACGCGATATGGAACTTTGTGATTATTATTTTAAACCTGTTGCTTTTTTAAATTCAGGTGTAAATACTATAGATGTCACGTCTTTTATGAATGCCGTAGATTATCTACTTATAGTTCTTTGCTTTTGCCCATTATGTAAAATCTCAAAAGTAATCATTTCTTTTGCGGTGACGGAGATCATATTATAAGAAGCGTGCATCTAAATACGGCTATCTAATAAAAATCGTTAAGCATCTCATTATGTCAAAGAGCATCGTTAGAAATATTAAACCTTGTATTTCATATATACCTCAGGTTTAGTTAAACAGACGACACAGATACATCTCGATTTTCGATTAGATCCAGCGGCTAAACTCCGCTTACTTATTGCATCCGCAATAGTAGTAACAGGCTATTTGCCATAGTCTAGGTTACATACAGTTGAATGACAGGTGGCCAGACTGAATAGAACATTTAGCAACGGTGCATAGTATCTCCGTTCTCTCGTTAGTTGCTTGCGACACACGTTATATAATATCTTTAGGTCAAGGCGTGCCTAATTCACTGAACGTCTGTCGTTGTGTCAAATTGCATAATGTTGGTATACACTGCACTTTGAGTAAATACTCTTTGCTATGTCCATAATATGCCTAAGATTGTTAAGTAAGTAAATTTATCTGTTTCTATAAACGTCTCGTGCTCGATAAACGCATTTTGTTCGTAAAACTACATATATAATAAATGTTTACAATTTGTGGTTATTGGTAACATTATTATTTTAGAATCAATTACTAATTTTCCCAAGCCTACCTAATAATCCTATCTAGGCCAATTTCCACTAGTGTAACAGCTCGGTATATCTATACTAATATTATCTATACTAATATTATAAAGCTGAAGAGTTTGTTTGTTTGATCGCGCTAAGCTCAGGAACTACTGGTCCGATTTAAAAATCTTTAAATGTTAGATAGCCCATTTATCGAGGAGGGCTATAGGCTATATATCGTCACGCTACGACAAATACGAGCAGAGTACCAGTAAAAAATGTTACAAAAACGGGGAAAATTTTGACCCATTCTCTCTTATGTGACGCGCGAAGTTGCGCGGGTCAGCTAGTATAGAATGCGTAGAGAATTAGCTTGTAGTAGGAATTATAGGTAGTAAATGTAGTAGTAGAAAAAATATTTCCTTGACTTTTATGTAAAAGCGGTTAATCTTGATTGACTAGTATGTACCTAATGTACCTATTTAATAAGTGTGTTTAACCTGTTTGCAAATTGACGATATTACGCACACGTGTTAGCAATAAAATGCTAATGTAGTGATCGAGAAGGTAAATATAAATTTGTATTTTTTGTCAAGCTCATGTTTTCTATTCAGGAAGTTTTAGGTTTTAGACATAAAGATTGTTATTATAGTTGTATATACATATAGTTTGTATATATCCTATTTAAATTGACACCAACAAACATTTGTACTTTATTTATCTCTACTATAATATTATAAAGCTGAAGAGTTTGTTTGTTTGTTTGAACGCGCTAATCTCAGAAGCTACGGGTCCGATTTGAAAAAATATTTCAGTGTTAGATAGCCTATTTATCGAGGAAGGCTATAGGCTATATATCATCACGCTACGACCAATAGGAGTAGAGCTGCAGTAAAAATGTTACAAAAACGGGGAAAATTATGATTCATTCTCTCTTATGTGACGCAAGCGAAGTTGCGCGGGTCAGCTAGTTTGTTCTAAAACTGTCTTCAACGTCACGTGTGTGATGATTTCGTGTTATTGATCATCAAATGATGAATAAGTACAGTAACAATTCCCCAGAATTTGTTATTTTTGTAGCATAGTATTTACAATGTACATTTAGAATTAACCCAGAAGCTATGCAGAAAAACAACAGAAAGATCACCGAGCAAATATTTATCACAGCTTAGTCATTCGTAATCAAGTTCCCGATCTATTTTTGATTTGCGTAATGTCGGACTGTTAACTAAAAATATGTAATGGTAGTTTAACTCGTGTTAAGTTCAATCTTTTTTAATTTGGACTACTTTATCCATACTAATATTATAAATGCGAAAGTAACTCTGTCTGTCTGTCTGTCTGTCTGTCTGTCTGTCTGCTACTCAATCACGCCTAAACTACTGGACCAATTTGCATGAAATTTGGTATGGAGATAGTTTGATACCCGAGAAAGGACATAGGCTACTTTTTACGCCGGGAAAATGACGCATTTCCCGGGAAAATTCAAGTTTCGCCACCGAAGTCGCGAATAATCAATATTATAATGACATTGAATTAACAAAATTCCGTTGTCATGGCAACAGTTTTAATGGCGGATATGCTTTAGCGCGAGTTATATGAGATATAAATAATTTTGAGAATATTTTTCGTGAAAAAAAGCATATTTTGTTGTTAAGGAATAATTAAGCTTTGTATTAGTAAAAAAAAATCATTCACGCGAGCGGAGCCGCACGGGTCAGCTAGTTATTTTATAATAATATTAGTTTTATTTTAATAATAATTAACAGCTGATCGGTATTGGTCTTAATAATGATATAGGAGCATGCAGGAAATAACACTTATTTACGTTATTTTTGTACATAATATTCTAATCTTGCACAAAATTCAATTGAGAAATAAATTATAATAATACTTACAGCTAAGAGTTATTAAAATTATATTTTATAGGCATACGTACAATATTGCCGATCTAAACTGTTTGCCGGTGAATTGAGAACCGCTTCATTTTTAAAGTCGGCTTAAATATAGAAGAATGATTGTCTGTGTAACTATCTGGGGGCACGGAAGTGCCCCCGCAAGTCGAGCAAAAAAAAAGCGGCACGGCCGTAACATCCTTTTCTCGAAGCAATTCGGGCTATTTTTGACACCCCTATAATTTCGTTGTGGATAAAACAAGAAGCCTGGATTTTCAGCAACTAATTAGTCATTGTATAAACACGGTATATTTAAAATTTCAGTCAATTTGAACCAGTAGTTTAGGAATGACAACTTGTTAAAATTTTGAATTTTGTCACTCACTGATTCACTGACTCACTGACTCACCGATCATCAAAAGTCTAAGGTACTTCTAGCAGACTTAGAAGCTTAAAATTTAAAATACAAATAGGGTTTAGTGTCTTAATCATGGGAAAAATGTAATATTTTCTAATTTCGGTCCAGTTTTCTAAATACACCAACTGCAACAATAACTTTGTAATCCCATATAAATGTATAAGATTACAAGGTTACATATGCAGTTAATGAATTATTGTTACAGTAGAAAATAAAATAAATAGGTGTAAATAGGTACCTACTACATGAGACATAACGGGGGAGGGGGTATAGGGTGGATAAGGGTGTTTAGCCCATGAAACTGAACAACATTCTCATAGGAAAATATGTTGAATTATGAAAAAAAAACGTCTTTCCATACAAATTGGACTTATGTTCGCTCTACAAAAAGAAGTGAGATGCCATCAAAAACATTCTGTAAAAACCTCAAGTCTCGCCGTAAAAAGTTGTGAGATCGATATAATACCAAGTCGATTAATCTATTTAGTCTCTACTTAAAGGACCTTCTGTCTTAAGTTATTACGTATGTTATTATCATGCCAATTTAAAAAAAAATACCTTTAAAACAATTAGATCGACTTGGTCATCGCAAGAAAACACAAATTCGCCATTAACATTTCAGGAGCATTAACTTCTCGTCGTGCTGTGTAGTGTGATACATACTAATAATTAAATCATGCGATGGCCAGGTCGGTCTATTTGTTTTAAAGGTATTTTTTTTTAAATTGGCATGATAATAACATACGTAATAACTTAAGACAGAAGGTCCTTTAAGTAGAGACTAAATAGATTAATCGACTTGGTATTATATCGATCTCACAACTTTTTACGGCGAGACTTGAGGTTTTTACAGAATGTTTTTGATGGCATATAGTTTATCAGTTGGACACGTAACAGTATTTTCAGGTACTTAATTAAATTATTGCTGTAACATTTTAACGGTAACCGGGAGAACAAAATGTTCAAGTAAATAGCCATAGGCCCGCGCTCTATAATCGACACCCCTACAATAAGATCTAAATACTCTACTAGACGAACAAAATATATCAAATTAGTCATCCTCCTTATTCTGTTACCTTCGTAGTTGACCACAAAATGTAACGTAATTTTCAATATTTGTCCATATATCGTTAAACGTAAGTGAATTCTAATAGGTCCAACTACGTGTCAAAGTAATTAAACAGAATGCATTGTTGCATCTATAATCACGTTTTCCATTAATACACGATCTCGTTATGATAACGCTAATTGATATGATATTCTCCTGTGCAGAACTTGTCTAACTTGTAGGGCTGGTACCTACACATTGAGTACTACTATTTCGATAATTTAATAATAAGCACTTATTTTTTATTATAGTTGGTTATAATATCATTTATAGGTATATTCATTTACACAGCTAGCGTAGCGAATAATTAAATAATGTTAACATCGCTACGAAGAAAATTAGTGTAAATATTGATTTCATTTAAAGTAACTTCTACCGCTTCTACATCCAAAGTCACTTGTTTCACTATACTTGGAAGCATACCCTTAGTCCTTATAAAAAACTTATTATCTAACTTATCTCTAACTAGCTTTTACCCACGACTTCGTCCGCCACCTGAATTTTCCCATGGGAATGCGTAATTTTCCCGGGGTAAAAAGAAGCCTATGTCATTTTTCGGGTATCAAAATATAGTATAGGCGTGATTGAGTAACAGACAGAGTAACTTTCGTATTTATAAGTATGGATTAAATAGAAAAGTAAATCCTATGTATATTTTTAGTATATTTTAGTGTGCTCTCGGCATTTGTAATGTTAGCCCTGTATCGTTGCCGCCTGCTCTTGATTGTATGTGCACGTGAGTTAATTCTACTTTCATTTTCAGCTTTATAGATATTCGAGCACTGCCGAGTATTGGGTGTACGACCTCGATAATAAGTAAGTACCTTACATCTAACTAGGCTATTGCGAAATAACTTATTGGAACTATCAACTGAGTAATATAAGATTTGAGAGGAACTTATTTCTCACAAAATATTGATTTGCAAGTAGGTGACTCTAGTCTGACAACATAGTACAGAATAGTATAGATTCTAGCAAAAAATTCTGAGTTTTTCCAAAATAAGGCAGCGATGTCAATCAAGCCACCGTTAGTTGCATAAGTCTATGGGTCATATATATGCCTTCGCCAGCCAAGAACCATACATACAAGGCTCTCTAAGTCTTTACTAAATTGTTGGACTATAGTCTTCTTTTACCGAGTTCGAATTGGTTTATAATAAATGAATACTATGATAAATATTCCTTATTTGATAGTAAAATGTGATTATTTAAGGTTCCTCATAGCACAAATCTCTTGTATTTCGTTTATCAAAACTAACTAGGTACTTATTTCTCACCATTGTGAAATAAAACAAAAAAGCATTAATTAAAAGCGGTTTGTAATATCACGGTTGTGACCACGAACTCTCATATTAATTATAAATTGTATTATTCACACAAACAATAATAAATGAATAATATACAGTGATAATTAAATTGCTGTGATATTCAATGGAACCCTTTTACCGTATCAGTAACTGTAGTTCAATTCAACCAATTATGATATAATCTGCAACCATAGTAACAAATAAATAATTGATATATTTTAAGTAGTGATTAATGGCTTTTAGCTATTTATATTTCCTGAAATAGGTATTATTAACATTTTAAACTAAGTTTTGTCCTTAATACGAATGATGTAATTTTTTTTAGTCCGTCTGGTAGATTATAAAAAAATAGCATGACACGTATTTTTTATTACATTGCGATTCATTGAGTTGAAAAGTCGCATGACGTCACATTATAGTAGAAAATGTACCACAACGTGACGTCATCAGCTCTCACTCCATAATTTTAATGCAAACTTTGCCACTTTTTATTGTTCTTTGATAAAAAAAACACATGTCTTGTCTAATAATTTTGAATTATCTGAATAACGGCATAATTAAAATTGCTGTTTTTTTACCTTACAATCACGCCTATTGTTATTGCTCTTCATAAGCATAAAGCTGGTGTAAGAAAAGTTATACCAACATAGTTTAAAATTTATTAAAAAGTAACATAGACATTTTGTTTCTTTCTCCAGAGTAGTATCAAGATTGGGCCAGGGTGCCTTACAGATCGTCGTATGGGGCAAGGGTCACTCGTTGGCTTACGTGAAAGACAACAACGTTTACTATGTGCCTGACGTCACGGTGTCTAGCCAAGCCATCCCGCTCACCAGCGATGGCAAGCCTGGAGATATTTACCATGGAATACCTGACTGGCTTTATGAAGGTAATGGAAGATTTCCGCCTCGAAAAAAAACGAAGTCCAGGTTAGGCGCAAGCGAAGTTGAGCAACATCGCCCGTCGTTTTTATGTCTGTAGTGACAAGCAAAAGGTACCATGTTGATTAAAGTTTAGTAACGTCGTACCACTTGTAATGACGTAGCTAGCCATAAGAGTAGCAGGACATGTTGCTTCCTAGTGTATCCCTGAGTGTATTCCAAGACTTAAGTTTAATTGCTATTTTAGCTTTACATTTATACTTTATATACGTTGTTTGTGTTTTTTTTCATTATATACGTTGGTGGACACTAGGACATTTGGTTCACGTTGCCCTAGTCTTAGATAAAAACAAAGGATTTAAAACGATTGTTTTACTCGGCATCCACAATTTTTATATAGAGCACAATGTAAGTTTGGGTTTCTCCGAGCTGAGAAAAGGCCCATGCGTGGTAATGAGACAACAATTTAACGAATAAATAATAAGTAGTGAAAACTCAGAACTAAATACATATACTGGGAAAAACCTTAAAAGACCGCAGCTGACGTATGCAACTGTAAAAAAATACAAAGTAAATACGTCTTTAACTCTTTACTGTATGTAAAGGATCACTTATACACAATTTTACACTGATTAGTTGCATTATTGTCACAATTACCTCATCGCGTTCACACATACACAGTTTTAAAACGAGATTTCTTAAGGTATTGAGTTCGGCATCACTATAAATTAGACAATAAATAATCTGACTAATACAATTTTATTTGAAGAAGAAACTGTCATCAATATTTTTTGAGTACTTTTCCTGCTTCTAAGTTCAGTCATGATTCTGCAGTAAAACTAAACTCTGCGACACATTTGCTTCAGAAACATGGCTAAAAATAGTGTTACAGGCTGTTCACAGTGTAAATATACCTTTTACCTGTTGCTATGTAAATAAACATTCAGCTAAACTTCTTATCAAGCCTTCGATCTTTATACGACTTGTGCACAACCTTGCGAAATCATAAGTGCTATATTTTGTTATTAGGTACTTTTCGTTACTTTATTTAACGCTATTGGGTCCATTAGAGAACAAGTTAAACTTGTGACTGCCTCTGTTGCGCGGTTGGTGGTTTATTCGGCTTCTGATACCAAGGTCCTGGGTTCGATTCCCATCTCTGAGAACTGTTGGTCCTTTTCTGACTTCTATTAGATTATTTGCAAATAGTAGTCCGGTGTTTAGTGATATGCCCTGTAAGTATATAAAGTAAAATAATAAAGAAAGAAAATGTGTGTTTAAGTATAAGAAAGTGGAAATTGATAAATTGAAACATCTTTTTTATACTTATAATTTACTCAAAGAACTCTTGCTTATTTCGATTGGCAAAATAATCGCTGTATTACATTATTCGTGTTTATAATGTTTGTGAAATCAATTTGACTGTGAATAACAGAGGAATGTTTGCATAGATGATTGTGATACGTAAAATTGATTCCATGTAACAAGAAATAAATAATAATAATATATACTAAATGGTGACGTATAATTTTTTTGTTGGATCGTCTCTTCTGGCTTCATGGGGGCTAATTTATGAACAGATTTAAAACTTTAACCCCGTTAATATTTTAACCCCACAATTTCGTGGACACCTCCTATTTATGGGAATAGATTTTAACTAAAAGTGAATGAAATATTCTGTTTTTCTTCCAGAGGAAATGCTGAACGGCGCTGAAGCGATGTGGTTCTCACCAAACGGCAAATATCTGGCAGTAGCTTCGTTCAATGACACTGATGTTGATTCTACAACATTCCCTTATTATGGAGAACCGTCCGATCTTGACAATCAGTATCCTGAAATTGTACAGTTCAAATATCCGAAGGTAAACTAGCACATTTTGTAGATATAATGCTATTATAATTTAGTCACGTGCTAAAACATCTCTCGCACTTTATGTATTTTCCATTGATTAAGCTTTATGTATCAATATTTTTTTGTCAAAAATGTGAAGGGAACTTATGTAATCAGCAAAATTTTATCGCCAGGTAGGTCGGCGTAATCCGTTGGTCGGATTACGAGTATTCAGATTGGACGACGCCAGAGGTGGTGAACCATGGAACATTCCAGCACCGGTAGATATAGTCGGCTTAGACCACTACTTGGGAAGAGTCAACTGGGCATCTGAACAGAATCTTGTCGTTCTCTGGCTGAACAGGCGACAAAACGTCAGTGTACTCGTCAATTGCGACTTAGGACATGACAAATGCAGTATTGTGAAAGAACATACGGAGCCAAACGGATGGATCGATGTCAAGGAACCCTTCTTCGACAAATCAGGAAACAGGATGGTTGAGATCCAATTCTTGTTTAATGGAGACCAGAGGTTCCCTCACGCGGGCAGATTTAACTTCGCATCTCTCACTACTGAAGATTTGAGTCCAGGAAATTCTACTGTGACGGAAATTCTTGGATGGAACCAGGAGACCGACACAGTTTATTATGTGGTTTCTCCTGGCAACGTGCCCTGGTTGCGGCAGATGTGGGCGACCTCTGGCGGCGTAGTGAGGTGCATCAGTTGTAGAGAGCCTTCTTGTCACTGGGTCACTGCGTCGTTCTCAACTGATTCCAGTTATGCCGTAGTTACCTGCAGTTCTAGTTATGTACCACCGAAGATGTACTTATTTAATAGTCGGGTGAGTTCTCTTGTAATTTATTTTATGCTTTAGAAAGATGAACGAACTATTTTTTCATATAATATTGTCACGGATTCGCAGTTGTCTAATGACTATGGAAACCGTTTACTAAATACATTGTATTGTAACCATATACTTGTGTACATACCTATTTATTTAAAAATATTGATTTTAAAAAAGGAGGAGGTTTTGCAAGTCGATCGTATTGGTCAATTGATTAATTGGACAAGCATACATATGTATGCTTGTCCAATTAATTCAAAATCAATAAAATAAAAAAATCTGTGCTAATGCAAATCCATGACATTTGTATCATGCATGATTTTTTATTAAACTCCATTGAATAAATATTTATATTCCGCTATTTTATTACAGGACGACAGTTTTAAAATAATTAAAGACAATTTAAAACTGAAAGAAAAGTTGAGACAGTACAAATTGCCAATGATCTTGTTTAACACGATGTCGTTTGGAGACAACTTGCTGGGGCATGTGAAGTTGCTCCTCCCGCCGAACATGCAGTCAGGAACCAAGTACCCGATGGTAGTGAGGGTGTACTCCGGACCTGGGACCAGCAGGGTTAAGGACAACTTTGATTTAGGTATGTATTTTACTGATATTTGTTATATTTAACAAAGAATAAAGAATATTGTAAATACTATTGAAAATGACTGTGTTCACAAATTCTGTGAGAAATCATAACTTTTAAACTCTCGCGTTGCATGTTAAATGTATAATAAAATACGGGAATTAATGCGAACACACATTTTACCTTAAAATGCCTTCTGCGAGAAATATTTGCTGTTTAAAAAGTAGTTTTCGAATCGCAGTAGAATAAATACTATAGTTATAATATATTAAGTGTTACATATTTATTTTTATATGCATGTTAGAGTAATAGAACAATTATTCCACGATTAATATAAGGGTGAAGATTAAAGTTTAGTTACAGTTTTGATTGGTATAAAAGTCGATCTACAACATACTACTAAGTGCATGCGGTGCAGTAGCAATATTATTATAATCACTGATTTGGAATTTAAAATAAAATGTGTTTTATAACATATTAAGTACTTGTTCTGCTGATAAAATAATCATACTAGGTATACATAATATAATAGGCCTTGAAACGCATATAAATATTTTTAATATAACTACAACATTTTATAGTTCAAGTTCATGTCTGATTTATATTTCGATTGTTTATTATGGATTATTAAATTTCACAACCATTTACATAATTTAAAAAGTACAAAGAAGTTCTTTTAAAAAGCTACTTACTGAAAGGTGACTGAATGCAACTGGCTGGTGAGCCTCAAATTTTCTCCATTCCAATGAAGTTTGTTTCGGAAAAACTTGTTGGTACATATGCAGTACTAGTTTAATGACGACGCGACGCGACACCACAATTTCAAAAGTTATTTCGGAAGTTTTGGTCTGAAAGATACTTCATCTGTCCTTTGAGTAGACAGGCTCTTTGTTTTCTACATAGTACTTAGGGTTCAGCTAGGTTTTAACATAACACGTCCTGCGAAGAAGATTTCGAAAGCAACAATAAATCTAATATTTCTCAATTGATTTTGTATGCCTGCAGAGGCAAATAAGCAACATCATAACTTTTAAATGTTTGCTGTTTTTGTTTATTACCTACTAAATTATACGGGACTTAACGCAACCATTCATTTATCTTGAATTGCTGGACGTTTCGGCGCAGGTTGCCCTGATTGCAAACTGACGTAGTTCAGTCATATTGCAACGGCGGCAACGAGCATATTAATGCCCATATAAAAGTGGATTTAGTACAATCAGTCTTTGACTTTCATTTTTTTTTGCTTCTATCTTCTGTCTTTGTACCATCTTCTGTAAAAGTTTTCAGTTTTAGACAAAATTTCCAAAAGATGAATAACGGTTTCCAGACATGGCTTGGGCTTCAAATATTTATGGTTATAAAATTCCATGCAATATGATAATCTTCCTTTTGTGATGTCAAAGTATTTGCATAATCCACAGTATTTATGTGACAGCATCATGTGTAGGAAACATAATTCAAGTCTTGCGGTGTATATTCGCTAAGCTATGCAAGGTTCACGTGCGTCCATCAAGGAGATTTAACGCTTACGTTTTAGAACTTATAATTGACCAGCATATATATTTTAACTTTATAACCATTTAAGTAAACAGGTAAATCGAATTGATGACGGTAAAACACATACCTACAGTGTCGTGGAAAGGCATGTTAAATTATTATTTCTTAGAGAAATTTTACGTGCCCTCTGAAACACGGAGATGCTCAACTTAAATTTATAATTATGGTCACCGATCTATAGAATGTCCGCGGTAAAGTTGCCTAACCAACTAGAATCAAGATCGTTTACCGGCCAGTGAATGCAACAAGTTATTCGGTTTGTCATGTGTTAATTAAAATATATCAATTGTTATTCCAGAATACTACAATACGTACTTAGCAAGCAACAGAAGTTTCATCGTGGCGTCCATCGACGTGAGGGGGTCGGGGGCGATGGGAGTGGAGGCCATGCATGCCATCAACAACGCGCTCGGAACTGTCGAAGTCACTGACACATTGACTGCTATCAAGTATGTAATTTAATTAAAATATTTTAAAACATCCTGTAGCGCGATTCCACGGCTGGTACTGTCGAGTATTGATAGAATGACATTTAAAATGTACTACAAAAATAGTTCTTACGGCATCCGCTAGAGGCGCTCATCAGACTTTCAAACATTTTTTATACTTGGGAAGGCGCTATTTTATGTAAATATCCTGATTTTGTCTGAATACTTAGGGAATGAACATCAAACATGTCGCCAATTTTTTCTATTTTAGAGAATCAGGTTAAGTTATACTCCGGGATACAGGATTATGTAGATAAAACGATGTGTGATGAAGTAATATAGGTACAAACTAAATTATTATTTACTTAAAATTTTCATCATACTTCAAATATAAGTACTTAACAAAATGGTCACAGTTCTTACACTAACAGCTTTTACTGCTTAACATTGATGAATCGTTCTCGGTAATTATCTTTAAATTCTTTGAGATTATGATAATGTTCTGGAATGAAATAATGCAATATTCACAAGACTGGCGGTCCTTTTTAAGTGGTTAATTTGAAGCCATTCAAGCTAATGAGCTAAAAGCCAATTAAGTATTCTCTTCTTATAAGTAAGTTCATGTCGCATTGCGTATTTAAGGTTAAGTTGGAAGCCTTACAGAACAATAATCTTTCCGATATCATTGATTCATATTATTTATTTCGCTGAGTGACTGCTTATGATTGTGGGTTTGTATGTGGCTTGTTTAATCCTTATAGGTAGGTGCTTTTAACTGTTACATGTGTGCGTTGTAATAGTATGTATCTTATTGCAAGATCAGAACATAAACCTAAATACTCATTTGTTTTCGCAAAAGACTTGAGCTAGAATTGAAATAATACGAACATGCAAGTTATCTTGAATAGCCTGCCACGGGTTACACTGGTAGCGAGTAATCTGCGCCGAAACGTCAAGAAATTCAAGGTAAAATGCGTGTCTTTTTTAGTTTTCGTTGGGTAGTAAACAATGAGGATGGAAAGCTTGTTTTCGTACAAGACATTCGTTCAACAGTTTACGCCTACAATTAAATAACTGAATTCAGTGCACACATCATTGATAAAGCTGTGTAGGCTTAATATCTCTATACACATTAGCCTGTCCAGTAAACGCACTCTGCCTAATTTATAGCATTGCATTGTATTTGTACTGTATTGTAGTGAAGGAGCTTATGTGCACGTGACAGCCATAACATTTGACTTCGGACATCAATCTGCACAATACACCAATGTTTGAACTACGATATGTTGATTTGATTGATTTGAATATCTTAAGGCTGTATTGGTCGTACCTATGCTGTGTGATGTATGGCCAATATAGCCTTATAGTAAATGTCGTAAAACATCATTTGTGTTGCTGTAAAAATAAAAAAATATTCTTAGATTTTTTGAGGACATGTTATCTCAAAGTAGATTTACACAGCTCTTGCAAATACGTTAAAAACGTTGACGAAAATCCGGAGAAACTCATGAAAATATATAAAAAACTGTATTTTATTTCATACCCCTAAAACAATTAACGGAAGCTTTATCAATTTGCTTTTATTAACTATATAAAGGTGAAAAGATACCGTATTTCGATCAGAAATAAAATAAACCTAATTTGTTTAGTACACTAACAAAACAAACGTTTGTAGTATATTCCAAACAAACGAACAAGCCGTTGACACAATTGGCGTTGCATCGTCAACGTCAAACGATTGGATTAGGAAAAAAATAACGTTATATCCGCGCCGTTTAACTGAATCTCCATAACAGGCGTGAATATGAGCGGCGGTGACAGCGACGCTTAACTGCATTCCTCTGTTTGTGCCGCCATTGTGTTTAGATAACTTTCCACCGGTTCGCAGATTAGATTGAGGAACTTTTGTTGGATGTTTGAAACTATTAATGTATGGGTTGATTTTTTACACTTAGTAGATATTAAATATGGCATAGTTTCTTTCTTAATTAGACAAGTACCTAATGTAAAAAGAATTTACAAAAAATATACGTTAGAAAAATCGGCTCACAATTATTAGCGTTTAAAAATACAAGCTATTTAAGAATACACGTAACAATACATACCTGTAACGCAATATATGTAAGATTTAAGAATAATTATTGTAAAGACCATTACGGAGACGGATACTAATGTAACAATAAATAATGATTTCGTGCGTTTGGTTGCATTCTTCAAATTTCGAAAGATCGAATTGTGACGTCTGTACTATTGCAGTACATAGCTTGTATTACGCTCTTTTCTTTAAAAAGTAAATCTAAGCAATCCATATTGTTCTAATGAGAATAATAGGTATACTTTTTTTCAAGTAGTATCCATTTCTTACAATAACTTTCGTTTCCCAGGAACTTAGCGGACGTGTACACGTTCATTGACCCGGAGCGCATCGGCGTGTGGGGCTGGAGCTACGGCGGGTTCGTCTCCACCATGATGCTCATCCAGGATGAAGACAATATCCTAGCGTGTGGCGCGGCCGTCGCTCCTGTTACTTCTTGGCTTTATTACGGTAATTTTATTACTATAAATATCAAGATTTAATTAATTTATTTTCGTTGTATTTTACTCCCAGATCATTAGTAAAAAAAAATAATCTATTGCTATCCTAAAAGTAGCAGGTTACATAGTTATATTTTTGATCTAATATATCCCTAACCCGCAATTGGCCAGTGTGGTGGACTCAAGGCCTAATTCCGCTCTGGTTGTGGAAGAGACTCTTGCCCGGTCACCCACAAGTTGGAAAAAAAAATGTAAACTCTGCTATCATGCTCTACTATGCTGTTAGTTCCTCGAATTTGAGTTAGTGGGTCATAAATAATTGGAGTAGACTTCAAAGTCTCTTTCTCATTAGTAAGCCCTTTTTTTAAACATAGGCAACTTTTCATGTGACAAATAATATTAAGTTTATAAGCATATTTTTCTCCTCAGACACGATGTACACGGAGCGCTACATGGACACGCCGGGCGCGAACGCGGCGGGCTACGCGCGCGCCGACGTGGTGGCGCACGCGGCGCGCCTGCGCGGCCGCCGCTACCTGCTGGCGCACGGCACGCACGACGACAACGTGCACTTCCAGCACTCCATGCAGCTCGCCAAGCAGCTGCAGCACGACGACATCGACTTTGAACAAATGGTCAGTACATAATTACATTTGACTGCCTCCGCGGCGCAGTGGTTCAGGTCACCACGCCACAACCGTTGCGTCGGGAGATCGTGGGTTCGATTCCCACACGGGACAATGCTGCGAGTAGCTCCGGAAAATAACATAAAACGCCTAACCCAATGTATAATTGAAAATCGTCAGAAAATTTGCAGTCTATTTAATAAATGCGATCCACAAATGCTTGTATGTTTGTAAAAGTCCCCGCGACACAAGAGCAATTCTTAGTGCAGGAGTTGTCTTTTAAAAATAAATAAATATTGTAATATTATGTACATCAAAACTAATGCATACGACAATCTACGCTAAATCTACCAGCACCAGTCCAAAATGGCTTAACATTATAAAAATCTGAAGCCTGAAGAAGAGGAGACCTGAAGGTTATCCAAGTGTAGCGCAACTTTGCCAACAGATTTTTTTTTTGGAACTGCTGCGAAACAGTTAGGTCTACGTAAGCGGTATTTCTTTTGATTATCCGCTTTGGTGTGAACAGTATACAATGTTACTGTAAAAGCCCGAACTGTGGTAAATCCTTAGATTTTCCGGTAAAACATAAGATTGACCAACTCTCAGTGGTAAAAGTCCGAACAATTCTTTTATTTCGAACTTTTACCTTTTTTCACTTGATGATGTCGAGATGTCGCCGGAGCCTCGCTTCGCGGGACTCCTCCTACTAGGTGGTTTAAAAAAAAATAACCACGGAGGCTAATTTGGGAGCTTCGCTTCGCTCGCTCCCACCTCAGCCTTCTAACCTAAGCTACCTATGTCGCTTTGCCCAAAACTCCTTCTTTATAACTAGGTTACAGTATATAATTATACCGTAACATAGTTTTTAAACTTCGGCTTGTTCGGACTTTTACGATTGAGAGTTAGTAAATATAGGATTTACCAAAGTTCGGGCTTTTACAGTAACATATATACCGCATAAATCATTAATATCTAAAAATCGTGTATTCAATACTCTCAAGCCACAATATCGTCTTGGATAATAAAGCATACAACCTGAACTTTATTCATAAAACTTGGGCAACATCAATTGCAATCTTCAATTTATTTGCTTAAAATCAACACATCTTATAAAGTTTTAAGCTGAAAAACAAAAAGACAGTAAACCAATAGTGAAATTTCCATGAACTTGACCTGAACTCAGAACTCAAGGTCGATTGAATTGTTTGCGCACTTTTCACAAGATTTTGATAACGCAGCTGCTTCATCGAAACAGTTTAGTTATTGTTTTAAAAGTGCAAGCTCTTTGATCGTTTTGTTTATAATAACAATACCTTCAAAGAATTTGTGCTATGTTCTCGATAATCGAATCGCTAGGTTTGGGTCATCGATTAAAAAGACGGATAGATTTTAGGCGTTGAAAACAAATCTGTAACGTGAAAATGGACAGCTGGAAACCTGTTATGAATTGCAATTGTTCGTACCGCTCTAAACAAACTGCATAAGTCGGTTGCATAAAAATTGGCTTCTGATTTTGGATCCTTTGTTCAAGTTTTCCAGAATTTAAGGTTGAAAAGTTACTATTATTTTGCTCAATATCACTCTGTTTAATAAATTGTATTTTGTATTTTAACTTCTACTTTCACTATTATGACAGCTTAATTCTACGCGCTATAATAAATGAATTTAGAATCATGATGTAAACCATGGTGTAAACCACCAACCGTTTGCGATCAAATTCATAAACAAGGAAAAACATCATTTTGTGATAGCTACAAATGCAACATTGCGGTGGTTATACCCGAAAGTTGACATTTTAAAACAAAAAGATAACTCCGCCAGCACTTTGCCCAGCTAAGGAATCGAGCCCACAGTCGTACTACTACTTCCCAGACCACAGAGGCATTAAATTTTGTGATAGCTACAACCGAAAATCATCATAAATTTAATTTACAAAAGTAATACCGCGCTATAATTTTTAAAAGGTCGACATTGATGAATGATATGTACGTCACATAAATATCAGCGCACTACTCGAGCGAGTGTTGACACTACAGTCAGTCAACAGTCCACTGTGTAACAGCTGACGACTGACCTCTCCGCTGTTGGATTTCTCGTTAAAATATTTAATTTTAAATCTCGCTACATTTTTTTGCAAGTTGTCTACAATGTAAATTATATGTTATAATTTAAATCCAACGAACTACATATGTAATCAAGAGTCTTAATTTAAAAGATGTTTTGCTATAATATCAAAACACGACTGCATTTACTTAAAACTATTTTTGTCAAATTCCCGAAATTTTATCCGTATACATTTTCTGTGATATTTCATCCATTTCCAGAATTATAAAGAGAGGCTCAGGTTAATTCTTTCAGTGTCCATGTAAAGCTGTTAGGAATCATTCCCAAGAAAAGACAACTCTAATAGCATATTTTTCGCTTTTCTTCTACGACTCTGCTGCGAGTAGCTCCGGAAAATAACATATTAACGTCTAACCCATGTTATAATTTTAAATCTTCAGAAATGTACCAGTCTATTTAATAAATGTATTGTTTGTTACAGAGTTACACGGACGAGAAGCACTCTCTGATCGGCGTGAGCAGACACTTCTACCACATGTTAGATCGGTTCTGGACGCGATGCTTCGACCGCGACTGACCCCCGACTGAAGCGCTCCCGGCGCCGCACTCATTGTGATCTCTATCGAATAAACGAACCATTAGTTGTACAGTATCGACCATTATCTAAGCATAATAATGTATAGTATAGTAGTATTGTAATTTATAAACAATCATAAGATTTTCTAAAAGAGTTTTTTTTATTTGCTTCCCACACATGTTCTGTGTTGCCTTTCTCCATCAGAAGTTTCGAAAATCTTGCGACTATTCGTCTGTACGAGATGTAATGTAGTATGAGCGTATGAAAACCTTGTGATACGCTCATTTCGCTCAAGTGCCTTGATTCTCCGTACTCACTGCTCGAACATTCGCTGTGTAACATGTTACAGTAAAATAAAGTAACACCGGTACCCACCTTTACGTTCATTAAATAACAAGTCTTAGAAGTTTTGGCATTTATCTAACTAAGAAAAATGCAAACATTTTCAAACAAACACAGTGCGCGGAGAAATACTATAATGAAAAGAGAAAATATTCTATACCTATACAAATAATGAAAACAATTACTCAGTGTACAGTGAGCAAACTTGGAGAAGTCTAGCAATTAGTGCGCCGCAAAAACAAAGTAGAAAAATCAAAGCGGCGCCATCGCGGTCCCGTTACTCCTGCCAAATAAAACATTAACCGTTTCGCTTGCTCTCTACTAAGAAGCCGCTACTTTTCACATTAGTTGTATATGTATATGTACGCAGAATAGATTTATACACCTCAGTAACTTACAAACAAAGAAACATTTTGATAAAATTATGGTATCCAGTACATCTACCATAGGACATGGACATCGCTTAGCATAGCTCGAGTAGAGGCTCAAGTGCTTAAGCTCTCTCTCTGAGAATTTTAAAAAGAAGATTGCAGTAAAAATGAAAAATACTCTGTGGCAAGATTTTTGACAACCTTTCAGAAGCGACATTTCTATTTCATACAGGAATTTGTAAAATTAAAATTAGTTGTGTGAAAATAAATAAATACTAAATTATATGGCATTAAGTAAAAATCTTTTTAGAAAAAGCATACTTTTCGGAAGGCAATGGAACATTCTCCCGAGACGATGGTATAAAGTCAAAATACAATAATATTATATAGAGTTTTTCGAGTGACGAGTAGTTTGATTCTTGCTCCTAGGAATGATCTTATTTGAAGACCAACAGTACATAGTCTCGTTATATTGTAAAGTAATGGCCTAACTTTATTTCCTTCTAAATAAAATTAAATTCCAAAAATAGGTTGATAGAAAAATCTACGGAGGTATACGACTGCGGGCCCGACTTAGAAGACAGGGGCATATTGGGAGTAGATCCTTGTGATGCTGACAAGAGTTACAAAGAACCGCGCGTAGTGATCATTGGCGCGGGCATGGCCGGCCTTTCAGCCGCTGCACGGCTCTCCCAGCGAGGAATCAACAATATTGTCGTACTTGAAGCATACGAACGGTTTGTATTTTCAATTGTTGTTAATTAAATGTGTATGTAAAAAGTTGTGTGAGTAGGTATATTGACTGTCCCTGGGGTACCTCATGAAAATTATGTTGACTTGCTTTAGTTATGTGCTAATTTAAGCTTTAGTTCATTTCTATTCGATTATTTCCAGACCGGGAGGTCGCATACATTCTTGCTGGCTTGGCGACATAGTAGCAGAATTAGGCTCCCACTGGAAACCTGATAACGCATTCACGCATCCCATTTACACATTGTCTGCCATGGAAACTCCACCTCGCCCGGGCGTTCCTGGCGCTGAACACACTCGAGGTTTGTTCAACAGAATAGTTACTGGGAACTTGCCATTTCCACCAACAGTGAGTGCTTACCACAAGTTTCGGCAAATAGAGGAAGAAGCCGCACAAATATACTGCTTCGGCGGCAGTAAGCAACATGGCTCTCTGATCAATTTTATGAGTTTGCGTATACAGCAAGAACTGCACGAGTATCCCGAAGAGCAACAACATGATGCAGCCAGAATAATGTTTGGTCTCTGTCACATGCTTAGTGCAAGATCTGGAGATGACACTGCAATGCTTAGCGCTGACCACTGCGGCTGCTTCATGAACATGCCTGGTGGAGACGTACGAGTTCCTTTGGGCTTAGTGGGCATATTAGCTCCATTATTACGTCAAATACCTGAAGGAGCTATTCGGTACTGTAAACCTGTAAATTGCGTGTACTGGGGAACATCACACAAGGAGGGTTTCCGTGCTACAGTGTGCACAACTGATGGTGAAGAATTTCCTTGTGATTACGTTATTGTAACTGTCTCCCTCGGAGTGCTGTGTCACAATTCTGTCAATTTGTTCTGTCCAGCGCTACCGGCTTCAAAATGCGACGCCATGCGTTGTCTTGGGTTTGGATGTTGTAATAAAGTGTATATGGAATACTGTAGGCCTTTCTGGTACTGGCATGCAGGACATCTGAAATTCGCTTTCGACAAAAGCCAACTCCTAGGTCGATGTGATTGGACTCGAGGCATAACGTCAATTGAAGCCGTGCCTAATAGCAAGCACGTAATGTGCGCCTGGATAGTGGGACGAGAAGCTGTACAAATGGAAGGTCTTTGTGATATGGACGTTGCAGAGGGACTAACTGAAGTCCTGCGAAACTGTACAGGAAATACATGTATACCATATCCCATGACAATTTTAAGATCACATTGGACTTCAGACCCATATTTCCTTGGCGCATATTCTTATGACACTTGCGATTCTACAGGTGAGGCACGGCGCGCATTAGCGTGTCCTTTGCCTGGACCGAGTGAACCGATTCCTCCGGTCCTTCTATTTGCCGGCGAGGCGACAGTCCCTGGTCACTACGCAACCGTGTCGGGGGCACGGCTAAGCGGAGTGAGAGAAGCCGAGCGAGTTGTACAACTTACTCTGCATTATAAAGGCCCACCGTTACCAGCTGTTGACACAACTAAAAAGAAGAAAAAGAAAAAATCTAAAGAAGTAATAAAGGAGTAAATAAAAAATGCATCGATTTCATGAATTCATAACATAACATAAACTGAATCTAATACCAGGTCCCTTGTCATAAAGTGGGAAATATATGCAAAGTTTCGCGTGACGGCCATGTTTAACTCCTTTAATATTTTCATCCGGAACTCATGTCTACGTAACTACTAACTTATCTCTGACAACTTTTGCGGACTTTCTAGTTCCTGTTGTTAGTTTTGAAACTAGCATGATATTCAACTTTGTTTGATGTTTCATCTTATCTCATTTGTTTGCCGGACTGCGACAAGAGTGTTCAAGCAACGTGTATTTCGTATTATTTCTTTTTGATATTTTTCTGAGGTTTATTTTAACAACATTTAAATAAATTAATTTTAACCCAGAGTTAAATAGTTTTATTATATGCTTGTTTTAATAATAACATTGGAACAATAGATTAAGAATAATGTAAGAAATCGAATTCCTATTTTTCCAATTTTATTTTTTGATAGGAGTATGAGATAAATGTTACTTACATAAAGTTACATAAAATGACTATATAAATACCTAGCTGGTTTAAGAACCTAGACCAAATATATTCATGAGTTGAGCTTTTAGTATTGCATTCATTAAACATTCGATACACAAGTGTTATAGTTTGCACCATTCTGTGTTTTGTAAACAGCGGTGCCGCATCCTCATTCAAGTCCTTTTGTACTCGTGTTAGCCGTGAAGCCGTTACGTTTGGTTTGGGTAATGTGGTCGAGGATTGTGTAATATCGCGACAAAATAGGATTATGTCCTTTTATTATTGTTGGCTCTCCATTCGACTCTAACAACTAGGGAATTATTTTATAACAGATTATGGTATTAGACCCTACCGTTCAAACCGCGAAAAATATACATAGCAGACTATATTATGATTCTTGCGACAACTTGATAAAACAGAAGGTAGATTTAAAATCTTTTGCAGAAAACTTTGGTACGGAAAACACGGTCTGTATTCAAACAATTTGCATAGGTCTCCTACGTAATGTATAATGGGCGAGTATTCGGCTGATTGAGCCATTGTTCAGTGTGTTTGCACATCAAGATTGAATGCGGATGGAGAATATAGAGTGGGGGGTCGTTTAACGGCATCGGGAGGACATGTGTGGCCGTCTGCAGAGGCTGTTCTCTACTACTACCTCCATATATTCCAAGTATTAGTGCTCGGTTGAATAAATTGTGTCTTGTGGGCCGTCAGGACTGTACCAAGGTTACGATATTAGTGCATTTAAGCATAACTTATCACGTGGTTCTGTTGTTCTGTGACTGTAATGATATAAGAGTACCATGAATTTTGATCCAGCTGTGCTGATGTAATCTATTCATTTTATTGAACGACGTTATTCAGTTATCCGTTGTATACGTTATGCAAAATTGTTTTACAATAATCTTATTTAATAAGCACTCATAATATCTAAATTATAATCTCTAATCAATGCACTTTAAAGCAGTATTACTACTTATTACGAACACGACAATATTTGTAATGTTCGTATTGTCAGGTGGTTTAGTTGTAATCACGGTATCGCGCAAACTAGATTCTTCGTACCTATAACTCAATTAAGGATAAGCCGAACGATAGAGGGAGCGGGTGTAGAACCTACGAGATCGAACAAGGTGGGATTTTATCTGCAGATATTTTTCATCAGGTCTACGCTTGCAGCTACATTAATTTCAATAAACGTACAATGTAAGGAAATATAAAAGATTTACGCCATCTTTTCCGTGTGTGTAATTATTTTATAATTCCGCAGTATTATCCGTTTCCCCGCGCTGCTGAGTGAAGCAACGGCTGAATAACAAATATATCGTCGATTCATACGAATTGATTCTAACAGTGATTGATGTTTGCTATTCTACGAGGCTAGAACGCTTCGAAAGTCTTTTGATTCCTCGTCACTTTACTCAAAGAATCAATGGGGAAATAAAATTAATTTTAACAAAAGCTTTTTTATGTTGAAATAATTTCAAGTACTATTTTTGCTTTTGCAAAAGTGTTTGTCGCACACACGTGGTTCCGTAAGACAAATTTAGGAAGACATAGCTTACAAAAAAAATGACTATTTAGATTGCATGCGAGTATCAATCTCGCAATTTTCTGTGCGAAATTAATTATTTAATAAACAAGAGTTTTAATTAAAATATATGAAGACGAGAGCAGAGATGTAATCTTCGGGGTCTATTGAGGTTTACGGATGTAATTGTAGGAGTTTGTCGGAGGGCATTAACACGGTCGCAATGTGGTGGTGGTCGGGGCGCGTGCGGGCCGGAGCCGGCGGGGCGCGGGCGCGGGCGCGCGGCGCGGCCCAGCACGTCTCTGCAGATGGCGGGCTGCGGGAGCACGCAAGAAAGCGTCGAGACAGATGCGTGACGCAGCGCGCAGGAGCGGCGCCCCGCGGCCGCGGTGCGTGGCCGCGCCCCGCCGCCGCCTGCTCCCTGCCGCGCGACACATCTCACAGAACACATCGATAATCGCGTGGTGCGTGAGCCCGCTGCGGGCTCGCCGGACGAGGGTAGGTAGTGGCGCGTGGCGTGGCGCGTGGTCGTGGCGGCGCGTGGTGCCGGTGCAGGGCAGTGCGCGTGGCGCGGGGCGGGCGCGGCGCGGCCCGGGCGCCAGTCGCTCGGAGGCAGGCGGGCGGCTCGCGTCGCCCTGCGCTCTATCAGTGCACTGCTGCAACGCTGCGCTCGCAAACTCGCGACAAGGTACGCGACGCGCTCACACATCGCACGTTGCACATGCTGCTACACATTATCGTGCATTTTTCATTCATATCTGCGTTGTTTTTCGCTTAATTATATCAGTCGCATCGTTATCCTAGAGACGACCGATCTTCTCGTTGCGCGCATTTAACTTATCTCCGATTTCGACGCACATTTTGCAAACAATATTCGAAACATATCAAAAAAATATATCGCTCGGGTGAGTAAGAATATTAAAATATTTTTTACATCTTCCTTAAGGCTGTAACGAAATAGAAACAGGCATGCGTAAGCACTCTAATGGCAGCCGGATATAATACGAAGCGAGAAAATGTGATGGAAATTTTGAAATTCTTTGTTTTTTGTGACTTAAAGGGGAAAAATGATGAACGTCATTAATTTTATAATGATTTTGGAGACGCAAAGACTGCGTTTCATTTTATCTTATAGAAGTTGTCATGAGGGAGAAAACAGCAAAAGCACTGGCCTGATGCCAAATGCCGACCGCGGCACACATCTTTCAGTAACAAAATATTTTAGAAATATCAGAGACATAATGTCCGAACATTTAAATATCTGTAGTCTACCAAAGTCTACATTGGTGCGTACCATGACCGCTTTCGTAGATTTTTTGTCTGATAAATGGAGGTGTGGAGAGTTTCAACATATCTACGCATTTTGCCAATCAAACTAAAATTTACGGTGTTCAAAATTTTATTTTATCACTTAGAGCTTCTTTGATGTTGGGCTTGGTCTCTGTGTAATGAAATATAGCAAGGAAAAATAAATCTTTAAAATGGACTCCGGGGCTCTGCAGGAAAATGTAAATGTTTCCCGAAAATACATCTACTTATCATTGCGCTAATTTTCTCTCATGACGTTCTTAGTAAGTGCCGTCAAATAGTGATAAATAATAACGAGGTTCGTGAAAAGACTTCAGACAAACTAAATATATAATTATGATAGTTAGAACACGTTTTTTGTTAGGTTGCCCCTGTCAATAATACCTATGAATTTGAAAAACGACATTTTACGAGTGAGCGACAGGGATAATTTTTGTGAAGTACCTACTTTTAACAACACTTTTATGTCTTTTAGTTGTTATTGAGATATCGCTAGTAATGGAGTGATGAAATGAAGAGCTTATATCGTATATTTTGGATTAACAGTAGGTGTGTAACTGGGCATTTCATGATTAGTTAGCTTTTATTCAGATCGTTAAAATACCCTATATTCATAAACCGCGCCCAAATCTTTTTAAATTTCAAGAAGGATATGGCATTCGAAATTTAATGATAATGGATCGGATGATGAAATGACAAATAAGAATTAAATTGTCTTACATTTGTAATGTGTTTAGTTAGTTGCTTCCAATGTTCTTATGTAGGATCAGTGTTGCACAATAAAACTCCTTGTTCATCACGGCAACAAACAATTAACTATTCTGTTATTGTGCGCGCTTATTACAAAACTAATCTGCAACTCGGCAAGAATAATTCATTCTGTAAATGCATATGAGAGCAGAGCTGAGTGCTCTCCAGAAGTTAGACAAAGTTTGAGATGTAAGTAAATATGTAGTTTCCGACTTCACCCCTAACACTCAGTAATGCCCACTCGCGAATTCCGGAAAACTAATAGTCGAAGGCAAATTGTCATTTCAGTCCCGAGTTGCTGACGTTTGGGGCAATTTGTGAGCTATCCCAAGAGATGCAATTTCCCCCTTCCGCCTAATTGCTCCCGGGGCTTGCTACTACAAAGCTAGTTGGGAAACTGCCTCTCGGACCACTTGTGTCGCCTCGACCCCAATCAATTATGTGGCCAGCATGACCGATGCTCAGGCAGACAATGTCACGGTGAGATTCACCTCGGCTCTTACGTCGCGACCACCGCACACTTGCTATCAAATATACTTCGAGGTGACTAGTTAAACAAAATATTTATCTTCACAATTGGTTAAATTAGTGTGGTGTTTGTTCACTTAAATCAACCTTTGATACGAACGCAGATAAATTAGATTCTATCTGTAGAGTTATTCACTTTGTATTTTATATCAGGGCGCGGTTGATACATTGAAATGTGTGTGTGTGTAATCAGGGGTATAAAGTATAAATTATGGCGTTAATTAATTATACGGATTGTGATGGATACGAGGTGATAGAATGCGGCCTCACCGCTACATTTTAAAGTGATGAGTCGTACACATTACAAATAATTTTCAGTAATCGACGTAGTGTCGTTATTTGGCAGACACAACAATGTTTCGTTCACAAGCACGGCACTAGTGATACTGAAATACACCCGCGTGTGTCATTTCAATTATTTCTATTGAAGATTTCTTCTAATTATTTATACACCTACACGTGTTGATACATTGAGTACCATTGGTACGAATTAGGTACAATCTTTAGCCAGTTTACTTATAAGAATTATAGCTTAACACATTAATATTTAGCGTTTTATATAAGTAGGTGTTAGAAGTAATTTTAATAATGAACTTCCATTCGTAACTATTAAGGAAGTATATTAATTAATAGGCCGTGTAAACTATTTATGAACTTTACCAACATTTCGAGGCCTTTGAAGAAATGTTGAAAAACATTTTCAGCTGTTGAATTTAATTAAGAGTATGGCGAGTATTCAAATGTAAGATTTATAATACAGAGAGAAAATGTAGTCTCAACTCTAAATTACTATGATAAATTAAGATTTATTTTTGAAAGTTCGTAAATTGTTAAGTACCTAACTACTAATTGTGTAAGAAAAAACCAATGTAGTGAAATTAGATGAATTTATAGGTACACTGGTATTTTTTTTGTAGTAAGAACCAATATTGACTAAAAGCCAGTATAGAACCTACAGTGCTATTTAATCCACTTTAAAAAAATCTTAGTCGAAGTAGATATTATAAAAATCTACAACATTTTTATTTTGAAATTCTTATTCCATTAGCTGTAGAACTAAAATATCTTTGCTATTACGGTTCATACAGCTTAAACCTAAGCTAAAATTCTCGATTCCTTTCAGATTTAGATAAAAAAGCAGACACGTTTAGTACCTCAGCCACTAACATTTCTCCAATCAATATAATATATTGAAGCGAATGATAGAGCCATTTTACTATATCGCTTTCTTTTATAGGAATCCAAGACTCCTAAAATTTATATTGCTGTATACGTTGATAGCTATCAAATAATTCTTAGTACTCTTTCCTCTCGAATCTTTTAATACTTCGGTTTGATTAAGTTGTTGGTTACATTACTCTCTTTTATTGCAATTATAAATGTAATTCGTGGTAGTTTTCTTGTGGTTCGCATGATAATAATCATTTTCGGCAACAATCTTATCCAAAATCTTTGTTGAATGCCAGAATTATAGAAGATTTTTTGATATCGTGCTGGTAAAATTATATTCATATTTTATGAATAAACGTGAAATCTGTATGCGTCGTGAATTCAGATCTCAATCATTAGAAAGTTGAACTCCCTAACATGAGCCTTTTCATAGAGCTTAGCTGAAGTAGTTAGTAACTAGTATTTTGTAACCCACAACTCTTAACCTTACAAATAATAGTAAAAGAAAAATCATTGACTCATAACTATCCCACTGCTGGGCAACGAGCTCATCCCGAATGAGAAAGGGGTTAAGCCTTGAGATGACCACACTGGCAAACCACACGGGTTGGCGACTTTGCGTTAATTCAAGAAATCAGTTATATTAAAACTACGGCGAAAATTCTGCAAATTTTATCCTCTTGTGATATTTTATTTGTTCATAGTTCATATTCGTTCCTAATTTTGAGAGACATTCTCCACAGATATTATTAAAAGCACGAGTCAGGCTCAAATATAATCCAGTTCTATAAGATTTTATAGCCAAATGTAATCATGTTGCAAAAATTTTGAAAAAACAGTACTGCTTAGTTTGCACTCGGGGACTCGAGCGGTTTTTTTCAATTACGTTTTACATTGAGCTATACTAAAATTCTGTAGTAAAATTTAATTAAAATTTGTGTTAAATTAAAGGAATTGCGAGTTGTGACGTAACAGGCGAACGGTTGAATGAAACGCGCTCAAATTGTAGTGGTTAGTGGTTATTGGGCTTCTGACACGGACGTTCTTTATCTTTATTTTCCTTAGCTCTTATTAATTTTTAATTAATTGTTACTTGTTTTTATAGAGTAGAGAAATAGGTGAGATAAGTTATACTTTTGTATTAATTAACCCTAAATTGTGCAGACTACTGGGCTCTTAATATCGAGACAAGTTTACCAACTTATACCAAGTTACCCAGTTCAGCGCCCAGTTAGCAAAAAATAAAAGAAGATTCATAGTTATTTAGAATGTGTTTTAAAAGATTAGTGTTTTAATGTACATAGCTAGAGGTTATCCGATGTAGGCTATATCAATCAAGCCCTTTAATGAAGTTCTTTCAGGAAATGTTTTTAAACCGTTGAATTTCTATAATTTCAAATATTTTCAGTAATTCAAACCTTACTTGTAAACTAGTTAGTCTAAGCTCAGCTCGCATAAATGTCATGTTCACTGACCGAATGATTTGAAACCTTCACGTTATGTGTTATCTTGTTAGGGCTTCATTGAATCACTGTCCAAGTGGTTTTTCTTTTACTATTTAGACATTCCCATCTTTAAAGAATATAGAGTATTTTTTTTAAATGATTTACTTCGATCTTTTTGATATTACGCTTTTTTTCACTCATTATAATATGCTGTTAATGCTGAATAGTTTATATTTAGTCTCACATTCATCATCGTAGTAGATCACACGTAGAGTTCCAAGTGCAGCGACACTAGACGTCCCGGCACCACACACATCCACTCGATCACCGAGTTCATTTAATAGCCATCCGTTACGTTACACCTTACAGCGAATTTATATAACTATCAGATTTTTCACGAACAAATCGTTGATATTTTCCAAATCCAATTTATCACCAACTCGTTCTACACGCTTGCATGTCTGTGTGACCTGAATTTAGCCGCCAATAATAAAAAAACAATACATACTTCACACATTATTAAAATAGTACTTCGGTGGCATTCGTATTATGTGCGGATACGGCTCGCAGCCGACAACGTGGCTAGCTAATATTCAAATAGATAAATCAAGTGTCTAGTCCTGCCGGCTTTTTGCACGGGGAAGATTGATGGCGAAATTTTTGCAAAAATTCCTCTAGATGTTGATCGTCGGCTATTACGCAGAGAGGGCTTTTGTACGAATGATAATACGGTCCGAGGGAGCGCTGTGATTGCAGAGCCGAGATATGTTCCAGTTGAAAACTGGCTTAGTCACGTCCGCAGCTCGCGGCTCAGCCCCTAGCGGTAAACAATGAGATATACACCCCAATTGTATATCGATATGTGAAGCATCGATCACTTCTTCAAATCACGATTTGCTTCGTAATCGTGCTATTTTAGGGCAATCTATTCGCAGACATTTTATTCCTAGAATATAAGAAATGTCAAATGAAATTGATACCCTGTTTCAGGTAAAGTTACATGATTACATTATTTAGAAAAGCTAAATATTGCGTGACTGTAATCTGACTTTTATTATTCGGGGAAATACGTATTCAACATTACAGATAGAATATACTCGGCGGAATCATTCTACGAATAATATTATATTTGTACATCAAACGTTAAGTCTCACGTTGCCTAGTCTCAGAACAGACACATCCATTGCTCCAGCTTCATTAAAACATTATGCTTATATTCAGAACGGAGTTTACAAACAATTAAACACGAATTGCTCGCTACGGAGGATAACGGTAACGATACACGGTACATCTGCTTTATGTCCTTTACCTAATTAATATTAATTAAAATTATATATTGTTGCAGGTGCGTTACCGAACACAGCGAACTCTCTAGTAGGTGAGACACTGGCAGTGTGCGCGAGTGCTAACTCCTCTCTAGTCATATTTAAAGTGCCTGAGTTTATCTGTTAGAAAAACAATAATGGACAAGTCTGACGGTGTAGTGTAGTGAACTTATATTTCTTGTGTAGAATTCTTTTGTGAACCGTACTCGTCTCGAAGTTTCAAGATAGTGTTTTTACTTCAAAGCGCTTCGGTGTTCGCCGATTATGATATAAAGGTAAGTTTTGTTTGAATATATTGAATTTTCCAGCAGATATACCACTTATTTTTAAAGCTCTTTGAAGAAGAAACGCAGTGGCTGTAAAACTGTAATGATTTCAAAATGTTATAACAAAAGCTGGTATAGTTATTGTTGCACGTTCATTTTATGTAGTTATGGCGAGTTCTGGAGTCTTGAATACATTCATAACGTCAGGTATCTTTAAATGTTTGTGTTTTATGTTAAACGATTCCAGCAATGGCGGAGTTTGATGAATGAGACACGGAACGATTTATCACAGGTCCGTAAATGAACATTAGTTATTCACAGTCAGGATTTTAATCAGAATTACTCATAAATTATACAAAATCTAGGTCACAACTTTGTTTACTATAACAATTGTTTATTGGCAACAACACAGAATAACTTGTGCGTTGCTAAATATCTGTGTTTATTACAAAGGATTATTTTAAAATGTTTAGTCTATGATATTTTACAAGATTTAATTTCCTTGTTTATCTATTATAGAATCAGAACGGGTAGTTACCACTATTATAACATTGGCGTTGTTCCAACTGTCGCGACAATAGCCATGGCCTTTCTAGAGGTTGATTGTATCAATCTAAAGATAGTGTGAGCTGTAATCATTATTAAAATTATAACTACTAGCTGCAACAATGTTATTATCAAATCCAGATAACGCAGAATGAAAATTCGAGCCTTAAATCCGATAATAATCAAACGGCTAAAAGCAATCATCAACGGGTTTATTTACTAGACAGTAGTCTTAAAATAGTCGTGTTATACCCAGGTAACTGGGATGTAAAGTTTCTATAGGCAGTCGCTCCATGTAAAATACTGGTCTTCAGCTGCATCCAGTGAGACTGGCAACCGACTCCAACATAGTTGAAAGAAAGGCTAGGCAGATGATGACCCATTAAAAATAATAAAATAATTGATACACGTATGAAACAACGAAAGATCCAACTGAATATTATAAATGGTTCAACCAATCAACACGGCTGCAACATGACATGAAATGAGCAACACATTGTGCGAGTCGGAAATAATATTTTTACCCTTTCATTGGTTATGCATGTTTCAGTGCTATTAACATGCCTCCATCAGATTAAACGGGAGGTTAACAATGCAATGAGCTCATTATACGTAACGCGGGCTCTCGCAAGCAGGGCTGTGGGCTGTGGGTTGTGGGCTGCGATGACTGGCCCTGTTTATAACGTTTAATTCGAAATAATAAGTGTAGATACGAATAGTAACTATGATGTTTTGTAATACCGTATATTTTGAGTAGGTAGGTATATTGATGTGTTACTTCATATTATTATGTACTAAAAGTTAAGACATGTTTATTGTTTATGAAGGAACGCATTACTGTATTCACTTCGATACAATATCACATCATATTGTGTCAAATGTTATACATTTTGCTATTATGCTTGGAATAATTAGTTCTCCGATTTTACGGTAGAGGCGCTGTTCTAGTTTTTGTACGAAATTCTCATAAGATGAAAATCAAATCAAAATCAAGAAAATGATTAATGTACCCATTTTTTTACACATCAAATTAATATAGACCAGTTATGTTGATAATTTCAAACTAATTGTCTATATTTATCGCCTTTACGATTTTTAGTACTCATTGTTGATAATTATATAGAATTACTGATATTGACCATCTCCGAAATAGAATAATGCAAACGGCTTGTGTATGTCATTCATATCCAAACGGTGTGGTACATTTTCAGTAAGAATTAATCATGAAACTTACTGCCATTTTTACAATGCTTATAACATTATACGAAAATAAATGTATCAAGTTTAATTTGAAAAGTCAGATACACATCTATTTAAACATCAGCTTCTAAGTTTTCCATCCCCCAACATTTGACTTTGACTGTACGACTCGTAATGACAGTAATAGATGTTTGCATGACAAGTGGGGGCGTCGACTTGACGACTTTGTCAACCCGCAAGTTGGTCGGTGACACAGCTAAGCTGACAAGATCAATAGGAGTGAATTTAGCGCAGAATCCACTCTGCAGCGAGCCTCCTTAATATGTCCTTGGGACTACACTACTTCAACATTGAATTCAAAAAGTTCGTTAGAAATGGCCACTTTCATGACATAGTAGTTCAATATTTTTTGAAAGCTTTATCATGTTTTCAAATTCATTAATTGTATAAGTTGGTATACAAAATAGACTTTCTTTTTTTGTTGATCTACTTGCATACTTTGTTCAATTGCTGACGTAAATGTCTTTACAGACTTTGCGCATCATTGTTATAAAATTATCCATTAACTCGTGTTAAATTTCCCGATAATATACAAGCATATTTTACGAGCCACCGATACACTTTCAGTTACCTGCCAATTTTCGCTATAAACATTTGAATGGGAGTTGAACTATCCGGTTTACGGCGACACCCGGCTGTGAGTTGACCGGGGCCGGCCGCCCGGGCCATCAGCGATCGAATGCCCACCTGCGACTTGCAACCCACTAATCCTTACATCTCACTCCTAATACCTACCGTCTCTTAATGGATTCGGCCGGTTACAGTGTTATTACTGTACATTTTATGGCCCGTTATTTAGTACCCATTTACACGATGACAAATCGCATACTCAGTATGAAAATGGCCCAATATGAGACTAGTTAAATGTCACTTATGACTATTTTCAATTGAAGATGTAAGATTTATGGTTATGGTTTTGCCATCTGCCATCGTGTGAATGAAATTAATTTTTGTACATGCGGTGGATTTAAATGAAACACATGTTGTTTTATGATAAAGGACAAAAGTACGGAAAATGAACTCTTGTTTATGATTTCACTTGATTGATTTATTTACGTATGTACATGTTAGGTTTAATAATAGAGCGACAGTTGATCCCTTTTGAACAATAAAATATCCGTCATGCATGAAAAATACGATGCTGCTATAACGAATTGAAGTATTTTACTGTAAATACATAAATGTATCAATGTAAAATGTTTCATACACTTCAGTTAACAACTATTTTAAAGCAACTATGCTGAACATTGTTTTCTCCCTCAGATTATAGTGATTAACACGTTACGTCGAAGCAGCAATAGATTCAACGTCAACCAGTTTTAAAATGAGATACATGATAAGCCCGCAGATCAGAAAGAGAGAGAGAGAGAGAGAGTCAACTGTTTGCTGAGCATGAATGCATAAACAAACATTGCACTAGTTGTTTTAGTTTTTAATCAATTCAAATCCTAGAAAATTAATTTGCGTCCGAAAATTGGAGTCGTGTCTCTGGATGCAACGGATTGAAACGAATTTATGTAAATTAGATTCAGCTCAGTAAGCTTTTAGCCCTGAAGCTGTATTATCAGTGCACATTAATACTGCTTTTATTCTGTACGTTTAACGATTTAAATATTTCATGCTAGTTTACATATTCTTATTTTGTTTACTCTCGTTATGTACGGCCTAACCTTTACTTTCCCACGGACAAGTGTCACCTATCGGAATGAGGGGAGATTATGGGAATTGTATTTACTTAGTCATTAAAGAATAAGCTTAATTTTAATTTATACTTAATATTATAAAGCTGAAGAGTTTGTTTGTTTGAATGCGCTAATCTCAGGAACTACTAGTCCGATTTAAAAAATTCTTTCAGTGTTAGATAGCCTGTTTATCGAGGAAGGCTATAGGCTGTATAACATCACGCTACGGTCATTAGGAGCGGAGTAGCAACGAAAAATGTTACGAAAACGGGGAAAATTTTGACTCATTCTCTTCAGTGACGCAAGCGAAGTTGCGCGGGTCAGCTATCGACTTTATAAAAAGGAGAAGGTTCTGAATTCAACTGTATTTTCTTTTATTCTTTATGTTTCAAATACTGTCAACAAAAGAGGTTCCTAACTACTGTTCCAAAGGGGGTCAAGAAAATTTTAAATATGTTTAGATTTTAGATTTAGCACTTCCATCTTTCAAACATTTTACGAGTACTGTGCATTTTTTATACCTCTGAGCTTGATAACGTGCCTGGTATTTGGCAATAGACTCGCCCCTTATTGGGACTAATATTATAAGTGGTGAAATATGGGTGTGTGTTATACACGTCTGCCTACACCTTTGGGTAAACAGCATGATATTTTATATGTATTATTTGAAAAAATATAAACAAAGCTTTGTGCAACCATTTCGAGTTAGAATTGATTAAACACGCTTCACATTGTTTAACAAAATACGCAAACAGACATTTTATTTTCAGTTTAAAATAAAGCCAATACAGTTTTTATTTACACATCCGTATTGTTATTCAAATAGATTCGTTTATTCATTCAGTGTCAATGTTTTGGAAACGGTTGAATTAACTGTTCGAATGCGTTGGACGTCATGATGTCATGTCTATCATTGGGGTTCAGCTTTGTATTCGTTATATGACTGTATCGACGTTTTACCGCACATTTCACGGGATATTGGTTGATTAAGCTTTGTTTTAACTAGGATTAGTGATTAACTGATAGTACATACTGACATATTACCCTAGTTGTAAATCAAAATCAAATCGTTTATTCAGATAGGTCAAATGCTGACACTTATGATAGTCAATGATACAGAGAGTGAATTTACCGCCAGTTCGGAAGGTAGGGCCAATGAGAAGAGCTGGCAAGAAACTCCTGGCCACTCTTTTTAATCGCCAGTTAGTTCCTGAGTTAGTTAGTTGTACCCGAAAGTGTATGCAGAATTGTATGAAATGCAACCATGTTTCACAATTATTAATATTAGTCCCATGTATGGCAATACTCTCGCACCCGGTGCGAGAGTATTGCCATTACCGCGCACATTATCAATTGCCGGACTACTATTGATTAATGTTCTAATATGAATTAATACAGTGATTACGACAGGTCAATTTTACTGCTTAGTTTATCGTTTCAACACACACACATTAGTATAAGAAATATTCTTATACCAGTAAAAAATCTCTAAAAATACACCTTAGGAGGTTTCATAAAGAAAATTTCCGTAAGCCAAAAAACAATATTTATAGTTATTTAAAACTGCTATTAACTGGAAAATGCTATTTTTTATTCTCAGTTGTCTCGTTGCTCATTCGTTATTGCTTAATAGAATACTCGTTCGGAAACGTGTTGCGTTTTCAAAACGTTTTGCCATCAAGCCATCAACGGTGTTGTTGGAATATTGCTCGCATTTCACTGGCTGGTGAAATTCATGGTGAATTTGATTCGAAAAAAAAGTTTGTTTATTTGTACACGGTCAGGGTGTTAAAATTAAACGACACATGATAGACACAGGGTTTGTTTTGCTTTTACAAGTGAACCTTTATAGGGTTTGTTTTGCTTTTAAAAGTAAACCTTTGCGTAGTAGTTAATACGAGAGTTACTGTTAAAAAGAGTAATTTTGATATTATAGCCGATTAACTGATTTATTAACTTACAAATTATTCTGTGCTACTTAATGTTAAGTGCAATTATAATATTACAGTAATTCATTTAATTATTATTTACATTGTAGTCCACTTTTCAGCTTCTGTCTCTACATGATTCTTGTTATCTAGTCCCTATCTTAGCCCAAAGACTTTTACTATGCAGACTTTCCTAGTGCGCGGTACCCCTAGGCAAGGGTTTTCTGAAGTTTTTTACCGCGTCTCTTTCTTTGCCACTTAAGAGTCATACACATATTATATATGTTACTGTAAAAGCCCGGACTGTGGTCAATCCTAAGATTTTCCGGTTAAACCTAAGATTTACCAACTCTCAACGGTAAAAGTCCGAATAACTCTATTATTTCGAACTTTTACCCCTATTCACTTGGTAAATCTTAGGATATACCTCAAGGGCAGGTAAATGTAGCTAATATAAAATAATTTAATAGTTATAAAGAAGGAGTTTTCGGCAAACCGACATGGGTAGGTTAGGTTAGAAGGCTGAGGTGGTTATTTTTTTTTAAACCACCCAGAAGGAGGAGCCCCGCGAAGCGGGGCTCCGGCGACATCTTCAAACTCTCATTATAATTATGTTACGGCATATAATTATATCCCTAGCAATATCATTATATTACGGCTCAAACACATTACAATATGACTTTATCAACTTTTACCGTGTCATTATGTAAATCCTAAGATTTGCCAATGAAATGGTGGTAAAAGTTCGAAATAAAAGAACGTTCGGACTTTTACCATTGAGAGTTGGTAAATCTTAGGTTTTACCGGAAAATCTTAGGATTTACCACAGTTCGGGCTTTTACAGTAACATATACACTAGCAAATTGCCTAGGCTTCGTACGGGTTAACCTTTACAAATTTTACACCAAACCTTCCAGGGGTATTTCTATATCTTTGGGTGAAAACTGTATAAAATCTGTCGCGAAGATTGAGTTTATCGCGAACAGACAGACGGGCGCGGTGGGCGACTACGTTTTATAAGATGAAGTGATGTTGATAATTTATATGAGTAGGTGACAGCTGTTTAGGGAAGCATTCAAAACCGTCCAGTAGAAACATGACCCTGACAGTCTGTCCACAAATAGACAGGTGTACAATATTTATCATCTGTCACACTAAAGCCCTGTCGTAATGTCCATCTACATCTATGTCGTACTATCATCTCAAATTTACCATATTATCAAATATTCAACCGCCGGATACAATTCGCACGGCCGAAATTACTCCACACACGATATCATAACAGTATGCGGGGAATCTGTTCTTTATTCATACAAAATTTGCAACTAATTTCGAACAATTAGCCTGTGATATTCAGTCAGTTTATGACAATGTTCAGTCTCGCTAACACTGCATTCACGAAACATGTGATTCACGTCTGAATTTAAGTGATTTTGTCGTGTGATCTAAATACGATGCGACTGTTGATGTCATTTAGGAAACACCCCGACGCTAGATCTCAGTGCCAAAACCAACTACGCCGCTCACGATGTTTACAATTTATTATGAAAGTGTGTTAAGGTCCACAAAACTACGGGATTAGTTTATTAAACGAGTATATTAAGAGTATTTTTAGCTTGTCTATATGTAGTTTTAGTTTTCGAGACCAATAATGTTTTATTAACTTTTCTATCTTTCGACGTTCTAAGACTTACGACTTTAAGAACGGAAAAGTTTGGAGGGTATGTAACAGCTACACTGGTATATAAAACAGTGTAGGTATATGCCGCGTATCGAATACATCAATGCAATCGAACGGCTGTCTTTGAAAACACTCGCCTTTGTTCTGAGTAAAGTAGTCTAAGCATTGTTATGCGGATTCCTACGGAACGTTTGTTCCAACTTTTGTAGTTACTCGTAAGATTCTTACATTCGCCTTGTTTAGAATCACATTGTTTGATAACATGTTTTCAGGTACACGATTCGACGATCACGTTTGTCGATTTAAAGGCCAATTTTTCTGTCGTTTGTTCTTCAAAAAATGTGTTTAAAGAATTACTTTGAATGATTTTAAATGCGTTATCTAACATTGAGAACTTCAACATTATATGTGTGTAAAGACGTTATGAAAAAAACAGTTTAGCAATGAATCTGAAAGCAATACATACATAAAGAGATAATATCACACTTGTTATTCCCGAAGATAGCAGCAAGAGGTTCAACACACCCACTGAAAATAATTAGAACAATTTTGGAAATAGTCAGTCAGCGAATAGTATCTCTATCGATTTACAATATCATAAGGCAAAAATTTACCTTAACATAAATTGAGGTGCTTTACAAATTACTTTTGCTCCCTGATAAAAATCTAGCATTCCTAACTAACAATCACAACGTATTACGAGTTTCATGAACACTACAATTGAAAATATTAGTGATTGATTACATTTCATGTAATGGTACGTTAGAAATAAAATACTATTAACAAATATTAACATCGCACGCGAAAGTTCGCCGTGTAAATGAGAGTAATATTGTATACAAATCATAAATTAAGTACTTGATTTAATCTACTACTGTTAGGTATTTTTGTTACATAATTGGTATTAAGTGGTGCTGAAATTGCTTGTGTCTTTTTAATATCGTAACCATATTATTTACTGAGTTTTAAGGAGTAATAAAGGAACAGAAAGTAGTGTTTTTTTTTCTCGTACCAGTGCTACACCTCGGTAACATTCGGGTTAGCTATAGCTCAAACTTATGTACATACGTAACGCTAGAGGAACCTACCTATTTACCCCATAAATCCCTCTGGTATAAGCTTTTAATAATGTGTTTGGTGGTTTCTTTCTCCTTATAATTGTATATTATAGAAGACACATTTTAGAAGTCATAATTAAATGAAAATGATCTCCTATTAAAAGTAACAATTACATATAATATGTCGTCTACTTTTGCTGAAAATTATCAAAATCCGCATCGATACATTATAATATTCAATACATGTAGCATTTATCATTTCACGAAACTTCAAAATTTTGCACTTGTACTTGTAATAGATCTTAGTCTATTTTAATAGAGATTTCAAGAAGATGAGGTCATTTGTCATTCGTCGTTGTTGCAGTGAGTTATTGCAGGAATAGTGACAATTACCTAACGAAACGCATCTGTCTGCATACTCTTCGAATTAGGCTTACTGTTCACTAAAACCATTTTTTCAAGAGATATTGTTTCTTTTTTATTAATGGTTTTCCGTATTACGCTAACCCAAATTTCTATGAATGCCAGTTTCTTACCGACCTTACAAAAATAAAGTTGTCAATCGCACTTTTTGATTTTTGTATCGATTGATGTGAGAACAACATACTTTCGATGCGACTGTTGTATTAACGACTTATAGTGATGTTAATATTTTTTTACATAAACCGTTTTTTAGTAATACAATATAATACGTTTTTTTTCACTAAACGTGAAGCCTAAAGCCGGGTTTAAACTTGGTTTATATTACATCTTGAGATGTCAGTATCACTCTTCATACAATGCACGCAGAAGACCTTTTACGCTGCTATAATATACAAGTGTTACATATCGCTATTATTGCTTCTATTGTTACTCAATATACTTCTATTTAAGCTCATAATAATAAAGAAATTGATTTCAGACAGTTTACAAAAATAAAGGATGTTATATAGCTGCATATAGCATAGCTGTTATATAGCATAGCTGGTGTATACTATATAGCATACTTCTATTAATAACATCCTATAGTGGAAAGTCGGTTTAATACTTACTAACATCATCGCTAACCGCCTAACTGACAGTGTTTAGTACATCGTTGACAAATAACACATGGTTCAAATTGACGATCAGTCTCATTTGCTCTGCGTCAGTCTGAGTGTCTCTATGTGCAGCGACTGATGTAACTGTTCTATTGACTAATGATTGTAGTGAAGACATTTGGGTTTCATGTCGTGTAGAAATATTGTTATTAAATGTTGTTTTGTACGAACAGAATCTGTAGGTATGTTTTTTGGTGGTATATGATCTCGATTTAATAAGCACTACTTATATCGGGCGGTGATGGCCGTGAATCAGTTGAAATCGTAATTTTTAGGATTTAGTTTGATTGGAAGTTGCACGAAGTAAAATACGAATTCCATATTAGGTATATTTTAATCAGGTCGACCTTACGTTCAATAGTATTGCACAATATGGCGTATTGGTTATTGCACAATATTTTTGGCAGTTTCAGACTTCAATCTTTTCTTGCATATATTCATTACCTAATAAAACAAAACACCCTTACAGTTACAACATACATGGTCTTACCTCTCCCTTATTCTGGCTGGAGACCCTTGTGCAGCAGTGGTGCCTTAATGGGTTACATTTAATTACTTTTATCGGGCATCTGTAAAAAAACATACTTCACCTCATTAAAATTGTGAACACCGCATCTCATCAGCCAGTACAGTGCGTACGAAGAAATGGAACGACTACCAATATTTCAAACGACATTTCGATGGCGGAACGAACACAACACATTCTTAAACGTATATCTTTAAGCAATAAAGGGTAAACCAACGCCCCGTTATGTATTACTTTTGCCACCAATATGTATGTATAAACACAACAAGAGGAGCTCGTGGCTTAGTTAACGACAGCCGCGCGGATCGATCTCTGATGTTAAGCCACGCTAGCCGAGGTTGTTCTGTAGATGGGTCACCATCTTACACGTACCGAGTTCCTCCGTGTTTCGGCAGGCTCGTTAAATTGTGGATACCGGCTGTCATTTTCGAAAATCTTTGACAGTCGTTAACAGTAGTCAGAAGCTTGAAGTCTGACAACCAGTCTTACTGAAGGTATCGGGTTGTGGAGTTCAGATAGGCAGTCGTTCCATGTAAAACACTGGTACTCAGCTCCATCCGGTGAGACTGGAAGCCGACTACAACGTAGTTCGGAAAAAAGGCTAGGCTGATGATGATGTTTATACAACATACCAGTTTAATGGTTCATTACTATGGAATTTCGTTAATGTGGATGTATGGAGATGAATTCTGGATATAATTTAATGAATGCGCAATGTGAAAATGTGGGCGGCGGTAATGATTTTGCGTAGTGGTTGCTTTTACATGCGGATATCACTATTGAATATTTATTTACTCATTCCGTTACTATCTTACCAGTAGGACGATTCTGTAAAGTCTTCGGTTGGTACTAGTGTAGTGAGTGTTGAGAGAGTTGAGTGTGACATTCAAAATGCACTTCAGAAATAGTTCCTACGGCGCTCGGTGGAGGCGCTTATCAGATTTTCGTACAAAATTTCTCGATAGCCTACCAGTATTCTACAGTAGATAGTGGAAGAGAATCCCGTTACAGATGAGTTTGGATCACCTAGTATTTAGACAATCAACAATATATATGTATAATTGTATATGGACATTCATAGGATTCAAACTATAGATTTCGTTTATTGTACGTTTAGGAATATTACAATAAAACACGTTTATTTCTAATAGATTTAATTCATTATATGCTTTTGCACGAATCATTGTAGACCTTATACTACCGCTAGTGGTTTATGAAAGCAAAAAGCTTGGAGGCCTCTGATGTTCTACATCCAGATCATTGTATCTCCGACAGCCGCGAACCTCGCAGGCTCTCTACTAAGTTGTTGGGCTATAGCTAGTTCTCACCGCACTCGACGTTGACAGTGTTGAACCACAATTCATATATCATGGCCATTTCACAGCAGCTAGCGGTCGGTGAACTGTTGAAATCGCTTCCTAAAATGTCTCCAGAGATTACATTTAAATGCAGTGTTGTTGATTCTAGGTTTAAAATATGTAATGCTAATGTAGCGAAATATTTTCAATTTGCTGTTACCTTCGTATTAACTCTGGGTAGCACAGTTTATCTATACTAATCTATACTAATATTATAAAGCTGAAGAGTTTGTTTGTTTGTTTGTTTGTTTGTTTGAACGCGCTAATCTCAGGAACTGCTAATCCGATTTGAAAAATTCTTTCAGTGTTAGATAGCCTATTTATAGAGGAAGGCTATAGGCTACATATCATTATGCTATAACAAAAAGGAGTGGAGTAGTAACGATAAATGTTACAAAAACGGGGAAAATTATGACGCATTCTCTCTTATGTGACGCAAGCGAAGTTGCGCGGGTCAGCTAGTCGATGATAAAAATATAGCCCATGTTTCATTCCGAGTGTTTAATTATCTCCATGCCAAAGTTGAAAATAATCGGTTTTTGATTCGCAAAAACCTTACAAACAGACAGTCATTCTCAGTATAACATGTATCATAGCCCCTTCATTTTTAAGATCTTGACGGTGTCTATTGCAGACAAGGCCATGACGAAACATAATTTTTAAGGCTTTGTACTTTTAAGCATGTTTCTTATCTACTTATACTATACAAGAATTAGCCTGAGCCAAAAACAAAATGCATGCTCGCGTTAATTTCCAAAACAGCCAAACAACTGTACCTTGTATCCATCCACACAAGTCCAGAAGCTCCACCGAGTATCGTAATACCATATCACCGAATTGTTCACAGTCGTGACGTCACGGCGTCTCACGAGAGTACCCCGTACATCGCACGGTACAGCCCTCCACAGTACTGTTATAATAAAAGCTAAGCACGTTACAAAGGGCATTTAACTCCTGACCTTATCTCATTTAAGTGTTTAATTTGCCCGTGGTTGTGTTCCCTTGTAAATGTAAGTGCTGATGAATTTTCGTAGTCAATTGTTTTTACAAAGTTACTTGTGTATGTAACATTGTATGAAGAAATAATAGTTTATTTTGTTGTGTGAAACACGAACCCACCGTGTTTGGTTTTGCAAAAAATTTACTCGTGTTGAAAATGCTATTGTTTCTAATCCTAGCAGATTTTTGATGTTGATATGAATTCAGTCCTAGCCTTTAGGCTTAGCCAAGCTTGACAAGATTCTAAGAAGTGAAAAACCTTCCAGGAATGTTATCTTTCAAGTAAATGAGACCTAGGATAGTCTTTTTTTAATGAGTTTCCAACGCATCCTAGTCCTAGAACGTATGTATAGAAGTTACTAGTTCAACCAGTAACTTCTACACATAAATTCCCACCGGAACACTACATTTAAAAATATTTATTCAACATATATCTTTGTGCTTCGGTCCACTGATCAAAAACAAGCCAATGTCCTAACATTATATCGTCTTCTTAATAAATGGCTGCATCTCTTGCCAAGTTCAGCTCGATATCTGTTTTACCGTAGCGCAGGCTTCACAACGGTCTCAATAAACAATTATAGGGACTGAATCTTGGCCGCATCTCGTTACTTACAAGCTTAGCTCTATCGATCCCTTCTTAAACACTATTTTTCTACCAGACTCTACGCTAATCTGTTAAGGTGACTGCATGTTGGAGCTTAGTATCAAGCCTAGAAGACGTACAATAATTTATGGGCAAAATACCAAATTAAGTAATTCACTTCAGTAAAAAAAAGGAAATTGACAATTCTGTATTTCTTTTCTTTATTAAAGCCTTGTTTTGAATATGTTTCGTGATAATTTTAAGAGATAATGAATTTCAAAAGATTTTCCTGATGAAATGTTATGAATAACATATACTTATCGGTCATTAAACTACAAAAATAATTATGTCTCTTAACTGATGAGCATTTCTCCTAACACCCTGCGGTGAATGCGTGCAAAAATGTTAAGTTAAGCAGCTAATGTGTATTCGCCTTAAGGCTTTCCTAATCTCAAAGTATGGGACGTATACACGTATTCATAGCATATATATGTATGTTTAATATACTCTATAGTAATATAACGTAAGTAAGTCGGAGTATTTGGTGAATATTGATAACCATGTGATACGAAAGTAGCATAACCAAGTTGCCATGAGGCGTCGTAAAGTAAAAATGTGGGGTCTATCCCACTAGTCTAATATACTATGTATCATTTTCAAACTAATTTTTATGAACGAAAAGTGTAAGATTATAGCAATTTGTCTGTTTCACATTAATTTTACAACCACTGATTATTCAGGATAAGATCAAAACAGAATATATTTTAATGTTCTCGTTACACGCTTGGTTTGATATATGACAGTACACACATGTTTGCAAATAACTGTACATATTTTGTATATTACTACATGTTAGCAGCAGATAGGAATACTTTTTATGACATGAGGATAAATCTTTAAAAATCCTAATTGACGGATAACAAACACACTAAAAGTTCAGAATTACTTGTTAATAAGCGCAAATACTCAATTGTTAGTTCTATAACGAATCTCTATAAGGATCTAAATCGAAATTGTATTATTTGCAAGAGCGCGAGGGAAGAGAACATTGCCAAATAAAATTTTATATCATCTTATGATTGCAATCAAATATATATCGTTTCTGGCATTCTCCCGTTTAGGGGTAAGTATCGAATAAAGTAACGTTACCAATAATGTGAAGATACTCCACAAATATGACTTCGTTATTGTTAGACTAGCTACACACGCGGTTTCGCTTGCGTACAAACATTCATCTCCTATTTTAGGAGGGAGATTTAGAGAATTATCAATACCTAGCTTCTACTTGCGGCTGTGTTCCCGTGAAAAGATCAGGGTAAAAAGTATGCTATGTGCTAATGCATATTAAAAACTATCTGTATACCATTTTTTTAAAACTCAGTAGTTCTGACTTTAACGCGGAAAAGAAATACGGCACCATTTTTTTACATCAGCCCCTTAACATAATAACACATACTATTATTATACCCAACGGCTAACCTGCTAAATCATTAATCATTAAATTTTGCATAGAGGTTACTGAAGAGTGTCTATCAATAAGAAAAAAATCACTTTTTTCTAAATTAGGCCCTAAATACCCTTTTTTATTACTCACACTCAAATTAAACGTGTTACACTAGTATTATATAAACAAAAGCATATGATCATTACAATCAGCAGGCGTATTGGTGCACGTTTAATTGGCGACCTGTGGATATTCACGCCTCGTACATAATGTACGATAACGTACAATAAACTCATTATTATTCCCTCAAGCATTTGTATTGTTGATGATATCTTGCTTTAAGAATAATGTATAACACATACGGCAATAGCTGTTATGTCTGAAGGTATAGGCAGAGGTGTATGAAATACGTTTCGCCGTTTAGGTTGTAAGTCTCATGTATAAGACCCTATTGCCATATACTGGACACGTTAACAAGCTCCGGAAAGTAAAGAACAATAGCCGAGACCTCGTGACATTGAAGCAGTGTAAAAACTATACATACTACTATATATTTTATATTTAGTACGTCTTACCCAGAAAGACAATGGATCAAAAAGACGATGGATAAAAAACAATGCTATGCTTTTATTCGTCACCAATCGGTAATAATAAAGACAAATCCGTCAACTAAATCCTATCCGCACACACTCACTAATCCAGTGCTGCTCTCGACGTTCTCTTTTCCTCGTATCAGCGAAAGATTACGATCAAGTGAATACTCAAATACCTTAAACGCTGTAAAAGCGAGTACGCAACATAATCATGTAGAGTGACAATAAGAGGAGGACGAGAGGTCGATCGAGTGAAGGGGAGGCTCTATTTCCATCACAATGGAATAAAACACTTGCACTCGATACCCTAATGCCTACGAGAATGGAATAAAAATACGGGAAAAACCGCTAACATTTGGCCCCGGGACGTACGTTTGTGTGGATGCACTCCCGACCCGTATGTACCTAAAATCTTTTGCAAACATTGCCTGTGAGAGTACGGATACAACGGCCTGAAATTACGCTGCGCTGTACATACGAATATCTGCAACGGGTTTTAGGTGCTTTTGGTAAAATACTTAGCAAGTTTATAGAAATATTTAGGTATTTATGTTAACTTTTTCGCTTGTTAACGTTAAATAAAACAATTTAAAAGCTTATTTAAGTATATTGGTTAAATTCGCCTTCATTAGTCAACACTCGCAATGTTACTCTTTGATGTTATTCAAGCCCAAGGGACAATACTTAACAAGTACATTGTACAATGCACTCATTCTACGTGACAATTCACTTAGGGCCATCCCTTGTAATCGACTTGAAAGCATCGAGACACACTACTTTCACTCGAACACAACGAACAATGGATCAACATTTAATATTAAAATGTACAGCGCATATCGGACGTAATAACTTTATTTTATGATATAATATCAAGTCGTTATACATAATGTTTATTTAATTACGGTATCATAACGCTTATATAAATATTTAGCATAAGTATGAGTGTAATAACTCATACGATGTAATTTATTACTAAACATTCCGACGTGGCGATAGCGTGTTTCGCGTTTGCGACTCTCATTCGAGCGAAATTATTTCATTGGTCGTGCGTAGTAACGTGTAACTCGGTCGCACGCCGCTGACGTTAAAACAATCTGTGATAATTTCCTGCGGGCTCAAAACAACTGGCTTTGACACACCACCGCTCTCTGCGGTGACGTAAAACCATTATGTATTTACTTTCGCAAAACGGAACTCGGGAACATCGCTCAAAGCATGTTTATTAACGTTTAGACAAATATAGCCGACACACTCTGTTTGTTGACAGTACATCTTTAGATCACTATGATTAATCTACTTCCTTTGTCTGTTTAAGTCTCCAAACTAAGCGCTATTATAAGCCGACGTTTACCATTACTACCGAAAATAGCTCGTCTTCTGTCACGTTTGTACACAAAGAACATACTCGACGATAAGTGAGACCGACGATCCTCTAACTTGAGTACAGAGAGGAAGATAAAAGGATAATCTGACCAATTCATAAAACAATGTCTTAACAGTAAAGTGAACTAAACAAGTTCTATTTGTATTTACGTCTTTCTTCAAAATATACGAATAAAATCTGAGATTAAACGAATTTAATCAACATTTTAATTTAACTATTTGTTCTGAGCTAGAGACTTATGGAAATTGCTTCTTCTCCGTCCAAAATTTCAGCACTAAACGCCGTTTCATCAAAGGGTTTAAAGCCAGTTGTATTTATGTAAACGTCGGCGTTACACTGACTTCGAGACATTTGACTCTTCTACTCGGCGATAGGCTCAAATATCACCTCAGTAAATTGTGGACAAACACATTTCTGTACCAAAATATGGCGTTTAATTAATATATACAAGCTTAATTTCCAACTGTATAATGTATTGCAACTATATGTCGTTGTGACGAACACGTGCAGCCTACATTTATCCAGCTTCCGCTAGTTAATGGGCGCATTAAATCACTGTTGATTTTGGCCAATGATTTGCGTGTCGAGAGGAGGGAGTGTGACGCACGTGCGGAGGGGCGGAGGGGAGCGGCCGTTACGTCACGCGTGTCGTCAGAAAATCCACCGCTACGAGCTACGGGCTACGAGCTACGCCGTAGCAATCAAATATCCCCTAAAACCGACCCTTTAGCCGTTCCTAGAGCTATTTTTACTGTATCATAAGTTGACACAAGATTTTCTTTAGATGAAGCAGCATATTTTCAGGCCATAAAATAGGCCTCCTTTTATATATTTTGCTTCACGATAGAATATTAAACCGAGAATCCAATCAACTTAAGAGATCGTTTGGAATCGCTAGCCGTGCCGTGCACAGAGTGCAAGCAATATCCATTACTCAACAAAACATCTATACGTGAATATAAAAGTTCTCTCCACGTAGTTGCGGTTACTAAAAGGTACGATTTTATATAAAATAGTTGCTAGTTGAAAAATCAGGTCAGAGATGTATGTTTTTTCATTGGATATTTATGAAGATGATATTCGGAACACGATCGACCTGCCTGTTACCTATCAAGTCGAAACGAGAAAATTGGCGAAAAATGCCTCGAATGCCAAGCGTCCACTAGAGCGTAGGTACTGTGACATACACAGGTGTTCTACCGTTCATTATTCCTCCAATAAGAAAAGCCACCATCAAAAAAGTGAGCTTTTTTTATTAAAGGTACCAGTAATTATTTGTTGCCTCAAATAATTACTTACAATAAAGCTTCTTCGATGATTTTACACTTACGCATAAAATAATGCAGAACGCGAAATATCTATGATCAGCTTTATTATATTAGTATAGATACTTAAGCAAGTGAAACTTATTAATGTGGTCACTTATAAATATGAGTATTCTCGCTAATTAAGTGCTGAACATAAATTGCAAAAATTTGGATCCATTATAACAATTAAACTTAATTATCTAACAGTATATACATACAAACTTATTATACAACTAAGGTTGGTTCTAAGTCATAATTCAGCAAGCAATGTGAAGTTTACGAGGAATCAACTGTTGCTTAGTATTTCACACCTAAGGAACTGTTGCAGTATCTAATACCTTCGAGTTACGCAACGTAATGTCGTATTTCGTTGTGACAATTTATGTATAGCTCCTGCCGAGGTATATTTGTGTCGCAGATGACAGGACGCGTTAGAGATGAACACGTGATATGGGAAATACTGAGGTACCTAATACGCGAATTATATGTAAGTATTAGTAACATGAATAGTACACGTGCTGTTTATTTTTTTATAGTTTTGAGATTGCTTGTTTTTCTGACTTTTTCATGTATTTAAATCTTTGAAAGACTACACGCTTGTTGTTTTGTATTTTTTTACCTACATTTAAATCTTTGAATTATGGCTACAAGGAGTATAAATAAAGATTTAGTATGATCTAGAAAAACGCAGAGAGACGCACCATTCATCGATTACGTTATCTACCTTTACTTTCAAGTACTGAATCTATTGTTATTTAGTACATTAAAAAACCTATAGAGACCTACAACCAATTTGACCAAGACAATATCCAGACAGATTTCATGAACGTAACGTGAACTAATTAACAAAAAAGTTAAGTTGCTATACAATGCGTATTTTCAACGGCAGCTTTCAATCCTTTAAAACGATAAAGCTGCGATATAATTTCAATAGTAACTAACCATACAATGTGACAGCAGACAATTTACAGCAATCAATTTCTCGCCATATACCATTGAGAGTGTCGCGGGGCTCTCGTGGTGATTTTGTGCATAACTCCCGGGAGATCGCCTCTACCGCGCCGAACCGTGTCCATATTAATGAATACACGTCACCGTTACAACATCAACCAAATGTATTAAATAAAGGCAATTAATTATAGTCTGTGGTATTAGTACTGCATTACTATGAGGCGATTGGATTGATTTTATTTCCAACTAGCTGACCCGCGCAACTTCGCTTGCGTGACATAAGAGAGAATGGGTCAAATTTTTCCCCGTTTTTGTAACATTTTTTACTGGTACTCTGCTCCTACTGGTCATAGCGTGATGATATAATAATATAGCCTATAACCTTCCTCGATAAATGGGCTATCTAACACTGAAATAATTTTTCAAATCGGACCAGTAGTTTCTGAGATTAGCGCGTTCAAACAAACAAACAAACAAACAAACAAACAAACAATCAAACAAACAAACAAACTCTTCAGCTTTATAATATTAGTATAGATATAAATTATGGTGTATGTTTTAAGTTTAATTCTCATTTAAAACTGTTTTAAAGGCACCTTCGTGATATATTCTTATCTTTACGCTACAAAGACGACATTCGCGTATTTTCAAATTACTGTATGTACGGACTGACTTTAAACGTACTAAAATAATAACTAAGAAACGGATAAAACGAATAAATAATTAGAGACTCGAATTCGATTTAAATAAAGTCCAAAGCGAAAGCTAAAAACTACTCGCCACAATAATTAAACTAAAGTCAACAAATGAAGAATTCACGAAATGATAAAACTCAGAAACGCGGACTGTATTTCCTATAGTCTGAACACTGAACAAGAATCTATTAGAACCATTTTTAGCAGGAACCTTCAGCGTTGCTTCGTTAACAGTAAATTGTTTACCCAATTAAAAGTTTTGTAAAACAAACAAGCCGACAAAACGAGAGTGTATTTGTGTATTTTTATACTTGCGAGAGTATAAATAGGTTGGAATTCACGGACATTCCGTTACATGGTGACGATCACGCGACTAACAAGGTGTGTGATTCTGATTAGCGTTTTGAAATTAGTACAAAGTTGGTTTCGTTTAATTATGTTTGGTTACACCTTTTTGTAATTTGTTCGTTCTATTTCCGTGTTCATGTCATGTTTCCATAGGTCTAAATATATTTTCTTTTTTCACATACATAGTATAAGTATTGTGTAGTCGTGCGTGCAAGGTTAAATCCTAGTTTAAAGTACCATAATTCTGTGTGACTTTACAAAAACACATTATATTGTGATGAAGTCGGCAATAAAACCCTGCAGCTAGTCTTTACAAAATGCAAGGAATTTCATGAAATAGGCGAATGAAAGCGATCCACACACAACTATATTATTATAATTACCATGAAAAAAATATCCGCGACTATTCCACTACTAAATACGAGATATAATCATCGTATATCAGAACATGATTTCCAATCACAGTGACACCAGTCGGTGGCCATTAATGCGTTGGGAGGCGTGTCACGAAACCGCACTCATCTGTCGATAGCCGACACTGTAGCCAGTGACATGAACACAATACACCACGAATTACGTTATTAACCGGTTTAATCCCCGCATCAATACCATTACCTATTATGGGTAACGATCAAGAGTATCTTACTACGGTTTTAGAGTAGGTATTTTGTATGGCAAATGAGGTATAAAAAATGAATACCGTTTAAAATGAGTTGAGGTTAGTTTTTAAATTTTTGACAGTAGTGCGATGCGATAGTGTCGATATCGTATCGTAATATCGAGATTATGACACTTAGACGATATGAATTAGAAGAAATTTGCCATTTTCTCATCCAGTAGAAGCGTGGTACAATTATTTCCAAAAAAATCAAGAACATACTGCCTAAATATACAATTAAAACATTAGTAATTAAGGTAAATACCTCTCCATATCATATAAGAGCGGGTTACATGTAACGTACGTTAATTAAGCACGGAGTTTCATGTTATAGTGTACGTAAATTGAATGAGCTACCACATTAAAAAACAGACACGCGAAATGGCGATTTTCACAAATTCTAAAAACTGATTACTTTATTCTGTTAAATGTTGTTTATTAAAAAGGACCGCCCAGCGTTTCCGTGCTGAAAGCCTTCAGCGCTGCACATTATACCGGCCGGAGGCTAATCATAATGTGTTCTTCATTGTTTCGCTCACGTTCTAGTTTGTTTAACGAAGAATATACCTACTATAAATTATATAATACTGCGTGACGCTACAATATTCAAAAACTTTATAACTCAAGAATCCGTTTGTGTCAGTTTTACGTTCATATGGTATTAAATTTTCCAGAATATTCCGAAAGGAGTATTCTAAAATTTTCGCGAAAATTGGGTACCTAGTTTGAAATATGCTTTGAAATACGATATCACGTATTTTCCATTGTTTAAAATATTATATTGCACCGCTCATTTTCAAAATATCACACTTCATTACGCGCAGCATTTTCATCACTTTCATTTCGGTGGCTGCAACATTTAATCACATTAAAATCCCGTACATTTTTGTAATTTATTTTTAAAACGGGTTTATTTAATAAAAGTGTGTAACGGTGTCATCCTAAACTGTCAAACGACCGCGGACGGTACACGCTTTTTAATGTGGGGTTTTGTTAAGCTTATTTTATCTACTCGGACATATGCGAACCATCGGTAATTAATTACGTGAATTAATCGCCAGTGAACGGTGATCTTTCATCGTAATCCCGGTTTTGTGAGCCCGTTTTTAATGTGCGTTATTAATCATAAATGTGAATAAAAATTCTTTTAAAATTTGTTTGTGTTTCGTAAGCTCTTGAGTGGTTAGTTTAAACATTCAGTTTTATTTGTATACACGACAAGGTTAAATAATAAAAATATTTAATAACTGAGAGTGGCTTCATAATGTTTGAGAAATATGATTGGATTAGTAAAGAAAAATGTGTGTAGTGACAAAAAAGCATATCTTACTTTATAATATTAGTAGGTTGCAATTTGTCATTACTAAACGTGAAAAACAAATTAATGTACCAATTTAGAAAACCTTTTCGTATACTCTCTTTGTCTGCATTATTCTACAAGCTGAAAAAATAGGCAATCGAAAAATTTGAAAAGAATAAAAAAACATACACAAAGCTTTGTGCTGAATGCCAAGACAATTTGGCGAAGAGACAAACCTATTACCTATTCGAAAGATGCAAAAAGTGGTGGACTATGATCGATCGCGAATATTAGGTACTATAATGATATTCAAAGTAATTGTACATTTCCAATATTAATAGAATGGAAGGAAAAGATCTTTCAATAGCTTCGTTTCTAAATATACCTCCTACATGTTAATATAGCCATTCAATATTTATGAACAAAATTTTAAAATAGTAAAAAAATATGCTACATATTTTCTTTTAAAACAATACATTCACAAAATAAATAAGCTCGTTCATTTTAATAATATATTCTGCAGCATACTGGACGGCGTCCGCTCGTAATACGAAAATCCAGAAATGCGAAGCCACACAAGCTCTTGAATAAAAAATTCTCATCTTTTCTCTTCATTAAGAACAGGATTTTAACCGATGATAGAAAAATGCAGCGCGAGGAATATTATAAAGAAGTTGGATTTAAAAGTTTAAAGTGAACACGAAAATTTCGAAACGATTTGCACGTTTACTGAATGCACCGCAAAGTTTTAATAGCCGAATAGTTTTCGAGATAATTTTGTAATTCGGAATAAATTTGAATGCAAAATCGGCTCTGTTGGTCATAACTTTGAGGTATTAACACAACAGTTTGTTGACTCTTTTAGAATACATAGTCACAGAGAGGGAAATGTCCTACAAATATTCTACTAATACCTATTATGAGTGCGAAACTTTGTGAGTATTTATGGATGTTTGTTACTCTTTCACGCAAATACTACTGAACCGATTACGAAGAAATTTGCCATGTTGAGCTGAAGACTCAGAATAACACATAGGCTTTTTATCCTGGAGTTCCCGAGAGATCGGGATTTACACGGGTTAGGTTTCCACGCGGACGAAGTCGCGGGTGGCCTCTTGTTCAACATAGTTTGAATAACATAGCCAATAGCCGTTGAGAGTATAGTTCAGAAACCACTCTGGTCCGCTCCCTTAAGTATCATAAGGCACACGCTGGACAGGAGTACTAGAGTAGTCACTTGAGTGTCGACTGAAGTCCGTCGATAGACTGCCTTTGTGCTAATGGCTTTTCTTCGCGGATCTTTTATTGCGATGTCTGAGTTTATTTGCTCTTGTGAGCATTGCATTAATACAGTACTAGAATTCTACTTCAATTTTTTTTAATAGTACAACTAGATATTGCGTTTTATTGAAATCGACCCTTAACAAAATTATAGAACTTTAAAAATGTTCACAATACTTTCCAATACTGCTCACAAATATAACTAGTTCATCTATTGTGTTAATAGCTCAAAAGTTTCAATTAACTCGATGCGTGCACCTCTTTATGAATACCATTATTTTCTTCATCTTCATTATTATTTTTTGAACTATAAACACAGAGCAATCGCACTAAAGTATGTGACAATTTTAAACAGAACAGAGGAAATTGTAGCATTTTTTGTTCCTCGTTCTCCACATGAACCTGACGTTGTGCGGTAACAAAACAAAGGCGAAAGAATTTGTGTCTCCAATACGGAGCAGATACATGTTTGTATAGCCTATGTACCAAGTTATTTGTAACAAAGTTTCGCTATTTTATTGACTTTTCCAACTTATATCAGTAGTAGCTTTTGCCTTGTGAATATTATAGGAATATGTGCTTAGAGTAGCAGTGTATCACAAACTATTGCAGTGTAAGGACCTCTCGAGTATCAGATATGACGAGATATGAGGACACTAATCACCGTCGCTGTTCGCTGCTCCAATGATTTATCTCCGGGCTGTTTGCTGATACAGGAACGTCACTGCTTGGATTTATGTTGACATAGTATATACATACATCACATATACATGCATATTATTGAGAATGATCTTAAAAAAGACATGACTCGTAACAAAATGGTGTGGTGGTGTTTTAGTGTCCGGCTATCTATAACTCATACGAGCGATATAATTGTGTGTATGCTAGGAAGTGGTTTGCATTCTTTAAAAGTAGTCTACATTAGCTATGTAAACAACATTTGCTGTGGGTAATTACATTTTTTCATTATGTTTTCTTTTTGTAAATATTTTTCTCTCGCTCGTTCATTGGACACGTTTCTTAGATTGTAGTAGTCAGGTGCTGCAATAGAATCTAAACGTGCTTCGTGCTAAGCTGTAGGTCGAAAATGAGGTGGCACATAAAGTTCACGTATTACTCGAAATTGTGCACCTTAATATTTTGTGTTCCCGAGTGCATGTGAAAGTTTTCGAACGCGAGAGCATTCTAAATGACTAAATATAACTTTGAAACGAGTCAGAGACAAAAGTGAACTATCCTCGTATGCTGTGGTGCCACTAGTTAGTGGTAATACAGAATATTACATTTGAAAGCAAAATGTAGTTCGTTAGACCGCATTCGAGGTTGAAAACATCTCATCCTGAAACTCTACAAGCACACGTTACACATGCTTTCTGTAAAATACCCCGCCGCCACATAGAAGGCTCTCATTTCGAATGTCGTTGGAGGTTGGGAAGTGCCTATATGTATGTAGATATAAAGCTGCGATGTATCTTTTGGTATTACCCATTGTACAGCGAGATAGATGCGAGTCCGCCGGTCGACCTTTTGCCAAAAGTTTTATCTCATAACGCGTCTTCGTATACACGTGCGAATTCTCAAGGGTCGCGTGCGGTAATTTTAATTAAGTATATTTACTGAGACGAGCGCCGAGCGCCGGGGAACGGTAATAAATGTTGGCCGTAAAGGTAACAAATGTAGGCGGGCGGAGAGGCTCGGCACGGCTCGGTGAGGCTCGGCGCGGCTCGGCGTGCCTCGGCGCGGCTCGTGTGAGTCGGTGCGAGCCTCGCGCCTCGCTGCGGAACTGCGCCGCCATCACGACAGGTGATATCCACCTGCGCGACTCCTTCCTTCCTGCCTCTCACTGCCTTTTAATATTTGAGAGCGCTTCGCCACTTTTCTTCAACACCAAAATATCTGTAACTGCCGAAAATGACAAACAATTTACCGCCGGCACTTTTAAAGTGTTGTCGGAAATCGATATTTTATATCGGGAAATTTCAGTTAACGTTTTATGATTTCTACCTCCAATAAAAGGAGCACGAAAAGCCCTTAGCGACGATATTTTTATAAAAAGAAAGCAGTTGTCGAAAAAATACTGAGCGCGATTCGGGTCAATCTCGACAAGTCAGCGAAGATTTAAATCCTTCAAATTCTAAGTTACGAAGGCGAGTGGGGAATTTAGAATTTTTCTTGTGCACTATTCGGGTCGGGTTTTGCTCGGCTGAATTCGGGGAGCTTCCGAAAGTCTGGGAAAATTGAACGCAAATCCGATTTGTTCGGATCTAGAACCAAAATCTACGTAAAATGTAGCAATGCACTATTTTATAACCGGTGGAGTAAATTCATCGTGTAAATAGGAAGCGATATTGAGAAATTTGCATGTAACAGCGTAGCGTCGTGCAAGGTTGGTTCGTGTAACTCGTATGAAGGAATAATAGCTCAGGTGGAGGTATATGTGTATAATGAAGACGTAAACCACGTGCGCCGAACGATGTATTTGCTAATTTTAATTCTACTAAACATAATTCTCGTTGGTGTAATTAAAGTCGGCGGGTAATATGAAGTTGGCGAACGAGTATTAACGCCTAACGTATAATATAAGGTTACGTGGTTCATATCCCGTATAAGTTTAACGTCGTAAATTCTCAACTTGGGCACGTAAAGAGAAACTATGAAATGCTACTAAATCTGTTATTCAAGTTGCGGTCACAGGATATTGTTGAATGAGAAAATGGTAACTAGGAACCCGGTGGGAAATAATACACTCTGAAATATACCATGTTTAGGTAAATGTTATTATATTTCTGTAGATATTATTGTATTTCAGTGCTCTATGGTTGTTCTGTGTTCTCTTCATTCAGTTTGTCGACAAATACGTACATTAAGTTTTTTCCTTTACTACACACGAAACGTTATTTATTAATTTAGCCACTCGCACTAGGATTGCGACATGATGCAGTTACCTAATTACATAAAATACAAAATTACAAAAGTGAAGTAGGTAGGAGGTCATTGACCTAATAATAAACATAAACTACAATCAATCCATCTATAGCTCAAAGAAATAAGAATTCAAACACTCTACTGGACCAAGCCATCTACAGATACATGCACTGTCATTTCAGAAGCTAATCACAGTGATTGCGTGGGTTAGCCAAGAGACTCTTCGCAAAGGTGGAGGGGTGTAATCCAGGCCACGCAGGGGTCCAAAGCTGTTTATCCAACCTACTTACACAGCTTCCTCTTGCAGTTTTATCTTCATTAATCTGTATGGAGGCTATGGAGCGAACCTTTAATACCTTCTGTTTTTCCTCCAGCCCATCTCCCGGAAAGTAATTTTGTTATAACTACGTGAAAAATAAGTTCCGTAGTGATTATGACAAGGGTGATGTTACGATCGATGTACTATGTAGTGGGTGAGACAAGGTGGTAAACTTGCAATGCATACTTGCTAATATTTTCAACTCATTTTAGTTTACTACATTTACGAGATTAGAGGATAAAAGTGGTATAAATATAGAGTGGTACGTTAGAGTATTGTTTTTTCAAAACATTTACATTTTTTTTTCTTATCGAAAGACACTGTAGCGTCGCCGCCAATACATATACAATTTCTTATTAATTGTCATAACATCGGACAGACATTCACGCAAGCATTTCGAAAATGAAGTGTGTTTACGTGAAACATTCTTGATTGATTGTGAGTTAAAATGCTCACTCTAAATATGCCTAGACTATAAGTAAGTACTTTTAAACTATAGTTTTTTAACTTGTAAATAGTAAACTTACACACTTTTACTTTAGCGTGCATCTTAGATACGAGTTTCTTCCGGCCGGTCTGCACCAACTAGGAACTAAACTTAAAACAAACTTTATTATTTTAATAAGCGAAGCGGCAATGTTAAAAGTTGTTGGTTATGACTAGTTGCGATGAGGAGCTACCACATCCGAACTACGTAGGATTAATATTACATACTTTAAGAGCTAGTTTAGGCGATAGCCGAGTGGTTTAAGTCGGCGCCTCCCACGCAAGTGGTTGCAGGTTCGAATCCGAGGCACACACCAATGACTTTTCGAAGTTATGTGTGGATTAGAAATAATTATCACTTGCTCTAACGGTGAAGGAAAACATCGTGAGGAAACTTTGCATGCCCAAAATTTGATTAATACATTTATTGAGAGCATGCAAAGTCCCCGACCCGCACTTGGCCAGCGTGGTGGACTCAAGGCCTAACCTTTTCCTCATTACGGAAGGAGACCCTTGCCCAGCAGTGGGACATTAATGGGTTAATATTTCTTTTTTTTACTTTTAGAGTACACCAGAGTACGGGTGAATGCGCGCTTCTCATTAGCCGAACAACACGGAACTGTATTACTCGAGCTAAAATATTGTGCAACTTGTGTTGCTTAAGATTGTAGTTTGACATACTTGAATACTAACTCATTTAACTGTATTGTTCAAGACTGGGTTATATTCTATAGCGATTTATGTTTCGACTAGCTTCTGCTCGCAACGACGTTCGAGAGAAAATATTTCCCTGTGTAGAAGCATCCTATCTTTTAATTTGAGGTTATAAACCATCTGTGCCACAAAATAATTATCAAAATGCGTTCAGTAATTTTGGTATCAGGAAAGAGTAACAAACAAATATTCATCTTCGTAAACTAATACGATAAATATTAGCTTTTATCTAATTTCAAAAGATAAAAAGATTTATTTGGTTTTAAAATCTTATCAACTGCCTCTCATTGAAGTATACAGGGTGTTACCGCTATACATTATACAGGCTGGTAAAGGTGTCGCTAAGCTAGATTAGTTTGGATAGTTCGGCGGCTCGCTCGTAGAAGTTAGTGTTATACGAGGACCTACTATGTAACACATAAATACTTACTACACAACAGATTTTGCTTGCTCAATATCCAGTGCATAAGCAATAAGTACATAAATATATTCACACAGTAAAAGCTGAAAATAGTTTGATAGAATTTGATAGAAGATAAAAAAAAATACATATATCAAATCATGCGTTTTTCCCAAGGAGATAAGCAGGGTTTTAGGCAGCAGTATGACCAAAAATCGTTACTTGCTATAATCCTACAAATTTTCATCCATTCTTTAAAACTAGAAAAATCAGACAGATTTAACTGATTGAGTTTTATTCCAGTACATACGTTGTTTCTGCGGCTACCTCATAGTCTGTCAGTCGTAAGTCTAGTTATTTTGTTCAATAAATCTCATTGCACAATACTGAAGCGAACACAATATATAAATTTTCTTCGAGAAATCCTGTAACAAAAGGTACTCGTATTGATTTAGAGTGAGAATAGAAATAAGAAACTGCTCTCATTGCACTCACACTTGGCAAGTGTAATGTTTTCTGTCTACACACGGCTTGGCTCGGCTTTAGACAACAAGCAAAGTAAAGCTGACGCTACAGCGGATTTCACGTGCCGTTAAATTACTCAGATCTAGCCGTCACGTCGAGCATTAGGAAAAAATCAGTAAGCAGAGGGGTGATAACCTGCTACTATCGACTACCAACAGCTATTGATAAATATTGCATGAATAACCGATCAGCGCCTCTAGTGAGTGTCGTCAGAACTAATTATGAAGTACATTTTAAATGACAAACTCTCTATAGTCGATACCGAACGTAGAAAAGTGCGCTATTACATGTCAGTCTTTATGAATTTTATACCAATGAAAGTACACAGTTACTTAGTAACTTATCTGTTTAGTTGAAACAAGTCGATAAAGACTGAACTAATTGTTTTATCTAAAAGTAAAACGCTAACTTTAAATGTAGTAAAGTTGTTACAAATACGCTACTGAATAATAAAATAGTTTGACTAAATGTTTTTCATATCTGAAATGTTTAAGTAATTAAGACAGAGTCATATTTTGTGTACGAATTTATTTAATGTTTCATAAACGTGCACTGCAGACGTGGTTTAATGGAAACATTCCGTCGTTCGCGAGAGCACTCGCCGTGAATTTTAGACTAAACCCAGACGACTTTACTGCAAATTGTGATATATTTTGTGTTATAAAAAAATGATGACATATCTCGTGTTGCATTTGATATAAAAACTTTGGTGTCATTGCTCTCTCGGAGATCTTTATCAAAACAATAAAATAAAGGAATAAAAAGCAGACGAATAGATTTATTACGCATGGAGTATTTCGTTCTTTAAGGCAAACCTGACTTTTTTTTGTTTACGAGGGGGGAAAATCCTTTCGGATACCCGACCTTTCTGGGGGGAAAAGCCGGGCTATATGTGTTGAAGGCAATCCTACCTGTTACGGCAGGGCTGTACGTTGAATCGATTTGGTACGGGTTGCGTATTTCATAGAAAAGTCGCTGTGCTGTATCTCATAGAACCTCGCGTCAACATAAATGTACCACGTCACCGTAGTATGAAAGTAACACTAAAGCCCTTCTTAAAACGCTACGCAAATCTCTGATACTAATCAGTTTTAGTCTCCAAGCAACTACTGCCACGCACTTCCATTGAGGTATTAATCGAGTCGTGTCACCAACATTCGTTCTGCAACTGGATTTGCATGGCGGTAGTCGTTGAAGACTAAAATTGTTCAGTATCAAAAACTTGCGTAGACATAGCCTCTTTTTTGTTTTTTTTTCTCAGGAAAATGCATTACAGGGAGGAAGCGGGGGTCTGTCGGGCTCTCCCGCCGGCTAGGCGTTGCGGCTTTTAAATTTGGGTATACCGACTAAAAACCTGACGGTGTTCCTTCAACAGTCACCATAAAGTGGCCAGGACACGGTACCTCCAATTGGATACTCGTCTCAGCCGGGCGTAGACGTAGCCTTGAGTACGAAGTTCCTAAGGCTAAAGAAACACACATCTTTAGAGATTCGGTCCCTTTTCCCATTGAGTCATCTCGTTATGCATGGTCATCAGTAGGGGATAACACACCTGACCTTATTGAAGGACATCGTCGATAAAATCTGTGTATGTCTATCTGGGGCGGCCCTTTTGCATCCTCATTTAGGTATATTGGTACGGTCAATTGGTTTGTTATTCATACCACTCTAATTCTGTGTTTTTTTATTGAAGCAGATTAGTATATTACAATGATGAACTCATTGTTGGAACCGTTGGAATGTTATTGGTGAATTTGGTTCTATCGCGAGCATTAAAATATCAATTCACACAAAACTTGGGAATATTTCACAAGTAATGTATGTATTCATGTGTTTTTGAAGCATAGTAATAGGTTAAAGCAATCATTAGGTTTCATAAAATGGTTTTCAATAAATATACGTTAAAGTTTCAAAGGCTGAATGGCTTTTCTTCATCTACTTAGCATGTGTTGTTAGAAAATAGACATGCAGTGTAATGGATAGCAGGAAATTTATTCTAAACATGCAACACTATATCAAGCAATCTCTTCCTTTATCAAAGTGTAAAGTACACTAAGGGAGATGTGGAATCTTAATTATTTCTGAACGGGTGCTACTTGCGTGCACCGGTTAATAGAATGCTCCTAACAAAAAGATTGCATCTAAATAGCTTTAGGCAACGTCTACACAAAGCAAACTGTATGCGGCAAAAAGTCTGCTACGAGTTACCTCGTTTTCTTTACTTTTAAATGGCCCTTTTAAACGATAAAAGCACTTACGTTTGTTTGTAGAGTTAATAAATATTATAACTTCCAACAATAGGGAGGGTTGCAAGTTATATTACACAAATGGTGTCATAAAAGCAGATCTTAAGCTTTGTGTAGGTACTAATAAGAGGCATGTTCACTTGAATATTTTTTCTTTCTATTAGTGAATTAATTTGTAGTAATCCTTTTATTACATTATTAAGCTAGATTTTAGTCATTGTAGGTATTGAAACTGTAATCCAGTTGAACACGCAAAAATCATGATAAACTTGAATTAAACTAAATCACCAGTTTCACTTTGGACTTCAATATTGATAAAATTAATATTGCATAATTTATATGTTTATTTAATTTATCACCAATTTATTTATGTCCACTATAAATATAGAATATGACTTACATACAGGAAAAATAAATCAAGATTCCACTAATGGTCGTGCAACGTTTCTTCAAAGCTTTCGTAATTGTTCAGCGACCTGTTTGTCAAGCGAGAGCCTTACCGCGGCAGATAAGCCAGTACTACGCAGCTATGAAAGGTAACATAAAATCATAAATATTGCAGGCTGCCCACCCCCCGTCATTTCCAAGGAGCTTGTTACACTAATTAACTTTAACCTTGCTTTTTATCGCGATCAAATTACACTTTGTTGCATATTAAGGCTTGCACTTAAAGGTCGCGCGAATTAGTTTAATATGACCTTTATTTCTTTGAAAATAGGGGTTATAATGACGTAGGTAAGTGCGTGATATGATTTTTAAAGTCGGCTATTAATAGAGTTGTGGGCTATGTCCGGTGGATGGAAATAGGCTTACCCTTCATCGTAAGGTTTTGATTTTTTTACTTCCGTTTCACAATCTTACTAATATTATAAACGTGAAAGTTTGTGCAGATCTATGTAAGTTTGACTCTGTCGTGCAATAACTACTCCACTGATTTTAATAAAAATTTGGTAAAAAACTAAGAAACCTGAATAACACACAGATTTTATTTCATACAGACGAAGTTGCGCGTAGAAACTAGTATCATAAAGATATGTCTGTCCACTAATGCTAAAAAAAGTCTTAGATCCAAATAAAAAGAGTATAACTCTAAAATATTTATAAAAATATTTATTTATAAACGTTAAAAAAATACCGAGTCTTATAAAATACGTAGCCAAAATTGAGATTTCATTCTTTGGTCGCGTTTGAGACGTAATCTTAAACAGAGCGACCCTATAGAGTTGATCGGGCGTGGCGACCCATTGATCGGGCGCGGCTCCAACCCTTGGCCATAACGGAGATTGTTTTTAATAGAAATACCGAAATACGCGTATCCTTCGGTCAGCTACATATTTGTAGAGATGAGCCAATATTATCGTTATATATTATGCAGTAGGCTTAAGGCCGGTCATTGCATATATGAAATAATATTTAAAAGGATTTGGGCCGTTTTGCTTTTGTATATATGTACATACATATAGGCGTAATGTGAGAATATACTTTAGGAGATATTTAATAATAAACTAGTACAGTACCGTGATTCACTAGTACTATCAACTAACGCCAACCGACAACCACTAGTTATCGATAAAAATTGTATGACAAGTTGGTTCAGTGCTTCTGGCGGGCATCTTACAAACTATTTTTGAAATACATTTTACATGTCACACTCTCGATACATGAAACGGACTGTACAGAATCGCGCTACACAATAAAATATCGAAGAGCAGCCAGTAAGGCAAAAAACTACAAAAATACTTTACGCATAAGGTTTTTAAATAGTTCAGGTATTACAAGAAAATGGAATCCACACATGAATAAGACAAGGAAAGCAGAATCCTACACACCACGACTTAATACATAGTTACAAGGAAACTATCTCAACATCAATCGATTGAACGGTCCGTCCATAGATAACTGACAGGGTACAAGCTCGTACCGGCAATAACTAATGTCCGCCGCAGATCTCGTTAACATGAGTAAATATTCATTACCGCGAGCAAGATTAATGAGCGACACCACCTGCCTGCTCCTGACGCCCTGGTACCGCGTCACTGCAACCACGCCTTCCGAAATTACCCGCTTTTTAATCCTTTATTTTCACGTATGAAGCACGTTAAAGGGTGTTTTCGTGAATTTTATAAACGGAGAAAATCTTTTTTGAGAGGATTTTGGTTTAAAATCTTTTACCTTTTTGAAAATAAGTCGACTACGAGTGCAGTGTAAAAATAAATCTACGCCGTCAGGAGCACTTCAATCATGTTCCTAATACTTAACTACTACATCAAACTACAGACAATAAACAATTCTGGTTGTTCTTTCATATATGAATGGTTATGTAATAAGTGCACAGAAAGAATAAATAAACAGCAATACGGACCAAATGTCTGACATCACTATGTTTCTAAAGAAAGTCTAGGAAAAAACAAAAACTAAATGTATCTCTATAACTTTTCATTTAAAGCATACAATATTATTGAAACAAACAGAACGTAATCTCTAGTTAATAGTTGAACTCAGGTGTATTTAATATTGATCAGTTCAGGATTACCTTTAATCGCCTTTGATTAATATTCATAGCAGTAGAGTGGGATTTTGAGCAGAATACCTACGTTCATACTCTATCGCTTACTACATTATGTTGCTAACTTCCGCCCGTTGCGAGCCTCCACTCATAAGTGAACGATAAACTTTTTTAATGTCCCTTAATGTATGAAATTAGCAACGCTTTTATTAGTAAAGGGAAATGGGAATAAAAATTGGATTATAGTACAGGTAATCACAAAAAATCGGCTATGCTTTAGCTATATGTTATATTTGTGTGTTTTCAAATAGTTTTAACATTCGAAATAGACCAGGCTGACTGAGTAAGGCAAGTACGCATAATACGTATAATGTATCAATTCTGCTACAGTCTACTCGTAGGCATTGAATGACTGAAAAAGAAACTGTGATTCCGTAAACAGCGCATTTTTTAAGGATTTGTTATGACAAAATTTCATAACAAAATATTCCTAAACTGCATATTAAACCTTGCCGAACAAAAGAAATATAATGGTATCTAAGCCATCAAAAATCTAAAAGAAGAAATCCCTCGGTCACATAGATTACGCGGACAGTGATGATCTTAAGTTACAAAACAAACAATTCAGAATTATTTCTGTGTTGACTCGATCCGAAGCAAATATCTTATATTAATAGTCTCATCAAATAATATTTAGTGTTGTTGACTGTACACAATGATTTGTAACTAAATGTAGATAATCGGCCATCGATTTACCGATATCAATTATTAATTATAAATCACTGTTGTATTTTTCTTTGGACTTTGTGGATTACTGTTATTATAATTATTAGATTTGTTATAAAAAACAATTTCTAAAATGAATACATCTGGTATATTTGGTTGCAAAGTTATCTCACTTTGACGACTCACTTTGTTCTTGAAGGTACTACATTGATGCGAAACAAACAATATGAATCCACGAAAATATGAAAATGTAAAACTGCTACGAATGAAGCAGAATCCGAAACCCATTCGTGAAATTCAACAAAAAATCCTCGTTTCATATTTTACACACACGTAGCCAATAATTCATAACCATTTATCAAGCACAGTTTCAATTCAAAGAAACAGCCGCACTATCGTTCACAGGTATATTGATAAAGCGGCTACAGCACTGGCACTGGGTCAGGAGCACATTAATAAAGGCAATTCACCTATTTTCAATTCTGGGTATTGTACGAGATATTCCACGAACTGCAGCACATCGGCTGCGGAGCCTGTTCTGACGCAACCGTACACCACTCGCGTATACATCACACAATATCTGCTAATTTATTACTGTAATGTCACGCGTATTCATGTGCACAGAATGGATTTAGTTGATTAACGCTGCAGTTATGCTGATTGCGAGTATGTTTTGCTTTAATAGAACCGTTTTAAGGCTTAATGCAGCAAATTCTACGAGTTTTAAAATCACAGTCTTTATCTACCTTTATTCTGTGGTTCATGTTCATCGAGTGTCGAAATTATTCGTTAAAAACAACACAGTTAAATAAAAACACTGTTCGTACATAATAAAGTGGTAACCGCGCACTCAATTACATTTTTAATTAAGCCAGTATTACCCCTGTTATTTACGCAACAAACAGCAAACAGTTTTGATAACTCAATCTTCCCTTAATCAGTTATGCTCCGTTGCATCTCATTGTACTCGGAGAACCAACTGGTCCGACCACGCTTTAAAGATTGATAAACTGCTAAAGTTTCTTGTGGAAACTCTTCAAATGATACCTTTCAAAGGAAAACGGTCGAGAGACTTTCGCCAAGTTGCTTCCAAGAGTCAAATAAAGACGTTTTGTGTCGAAGCTGGCCCCAAAAGTTTCCGTTCGTTCGTGCCGTGTGATGTTCACATTTCCAACATTTTATTTATTGTCTTTCCACGTTTTCGTTTTAATTCAAAAGTTTCAGTGAAATTAATATCTTGGTAACGTGCTGAAGCGTGTTTCAGTACGTCATCACGCTAATGAGTTGATGTTGTCAATATGAGTTTGTATAATCTGTTCGGTTGACAGATTTATGTTCGCATCGTATCAGACAAACTCTGTTCACTACAGAATTTCATCCTCTATATTAACACAACTTTTGCTGGCATGAGCCACGAGGGAGGCACTACTTAAAAACGTGTGCAGAAATGATGAAAAGTAGTATTTCAGTGACAACATTTATTAATATGAGCCCTTAAACGCTGACGGTCCGAACACGGGTGTTTCTCATGTACCGTAACAATGAAAATTCCATGGGGGATTTGCCGTAACCACGTTTGACAGGCGGATATTGTTATTACACAGGTGAATGATGCCAGCCATTTACTGGAGAGTCCTTCGCTCGCCCCATACGATGACACCTATGGGAAGTTATGGGTTGGCTTGTTCGTAGCCCAAGACCGTACTTTGTAATAGTAGTTAAATTGTAATGCGCAATATTAGGTGAACCCGAAACCTTGCCTGTTTAATAGAAGGGACAGAGGTAGCTTCAAAGTAGACATACAAGTACATAGTGTCAACTATCTGCAAGATTCTGGGAAAATACGATGCAACGGATAGTTCGTTTTACTGTCTACCATAAATCTTGACGGAATCTTAGAAAGTTGGACAACAATCCGAGTGACGGAAGTTCTTGTTCACACAGGTTCCTAAAGCATCTCGCGATGTTCCGCTCATTCCATATTATATGGAAAACAATATCAACGCTTTTTTATTGTTTAATAGTTTTTAAAGATTGTTAGCAGTCGCGACTTGTATACATTTCTATTAGTCGCTTAAACATCAAGATATTTAGTAATCTAGCCGAAACACTGGGAAATGAAAAATAAAGAGATAGTACCTACCTTTTAACCTTCATTACATTTGAAACTTTCATTGATAAATTCAAAAGTCAATCAGCCTAGTTCTATTTTACCAAACAGCATCAAAACTTGCATATATTGAACTATTTTACCTGAATAGACCTACTTAATATTCAACTAGCTTCGATTCCAATTCACGTAGCGATTACGAACAATACAATTAGTGACACAAACTGTATTGTAGTATTAATTACGAGTATCGATTGAGTAGGGGCTTGCATTCCATTAGCACCTCTCTTTGTCTTGATTTATACCCTCTCCGGCCGGTGTTTGTGAACAATTACCAGATGTGGAATTATGACCCACGATTTGAGAGATATTTTAGTATGTTATGAAGGTGTTGTAGTTTGAGTTATTTTGTATGAATAGTGGCAAATAGACATACGGTACTTTACTCAATAACAGACTTGCAACAATACATTACTTGGTGTATTAATTCTCTACTGCTTTTCTGTATTGACGTAGTTCTTTTTATTATTTACACTATTTATGAGTAGTTCTTATAAATGTGCAAAGGTCAACACCATTATGACAAATATACATAATACATAAATAAGGACTTTAATCTATGTATTGTTCAAGTAGTTACTTAAGTATACAAAATACATATTTACAACTAAGGTGAGTAGTGTATGACACAAACATGACTGAAGCAGAACTGTATTCATTCCTTTAGTTATTGTTATTGCTACAGACTCTCTTACTGTTTCAAAGGACAGATGAAAATCCTCTGCAAAGACAGTAAAGCCGTGATCAATGCAACACGAAAAGCAGTCCCACGTTTTTCGTTCAAACTTCGTACATTTTTCATTTGAGGATTTTACATTCACAAAAGTTCACTCGCTGAAAGTGTGACATAACTATGGAACCTCTTCATTTCTGTAGCATGACTTACGGCGTTGTATGCACTACATACGTAAAAACACATGTATACACGTACCATGCTTCCTGCAATTTCGGAATATGCAAAAATGTATGCACTCCGTTGTTTCGCGAAGTTAGTTTTTGGTCGGCAGCAGGGAATCCGGTTACGTGGCTAGCCGTAAATACGAATATATTCGTTCTCTGTGTATCCTCGGTTTATTTTATTTTGGTTTACTGCCCAATTTCCATTTTGTACGTTATCTTAATTCGCTAGTTTTCTGTTATATGGTACCTGCATTACGTTCGTTACGGATTTGTAGAACAAATGTTATTTATGTTGCGGTGTTTATTTTGTGTAACGAATGTAAGCCAGCTTCTACATTTAACTAAATGATTGTATGTGTTTTGATTACGAACAAATTTTAGTTTTGTTCTTTCTGAAATTGATCCTTTTTTCTGTGCCGTAATGACATACATATGTATAACGTCAACATTATCGGCATCAGCGTCAAGGGTCTTGTGAATGTTTACGAGGAAGATTTGACCAACTTAGATTTTTTATCGTTATCGTTAAAAGCTAAACACATATTACCTTTAATATGGTTGACACATTTGACACATTTGCATTTCACGACCTCCTGTTCCTCCTTTGTTGCAAGATAACCAAAATAATGAGTACCTAAGTATCTACGGAATAAATTGATTTCATTGATCGCATAGTACACTTGTCAACTACTAAATGGATCTTTATCGCATCACATGAAGCAGTCCTTGTAAATCATCCCTTACTGATACAAACACTAATCAGCAATTAACAGCTATTTTTCAGGTTAACGTCAATCAATCCCAATCAAAGTTCCTTCTCAATAACCTTACCTACATACTAGATTTCACTACATTGTGTAGAATTATTAGTTAAACAAGGGTGGCAGTGGCAATGCATTATTAAATGGATATATGTGCTATAAGCTTTAGTAAACGCGTAGTCGCCAATATGCAAGGAGAAAAGTGGGCCATTCCGCAAACCATTATTTTTGTCAATACACTTCCGACAGTAACATGTTATTCAATAAATTTAGTTTTATGACTAACTATAAATACATATTTGAGGTCATTATTTCTACGATAACATCTTAATAGCTTAGTACATGCTATATCTGGTTTTAACCAGTTAAAGATATCACTTTTTTGAAAAAGACCTTCCACATTAAGAATGAAATGTTTTTGGCTTTATAAATAGGCACGGAAACGGTCTACGATCAACAGAAAAGACTAGCTTTTACTATTACTTAAACCTCACTTTTGCTTACGTGTATGAAAGCTATAAATATTACCCAAGAACACGTATGGGGCGCGAAAATCTGCCGCGAAGTCGTAAATAGAGGTGGGACCCGCAAGTTCGATTACGGACATTTACGGCCTGTTCGGGTGCACATGACGTTTACGACTTCAACGCATTGCCGACACCAGCCATACTCACGCGACACACGTAAGCCACAGATATAATCTCTCGCGTGTAAGAATATCAAAAACTGTATACATTTTACTAGGTAGTAATGTTGACAGTGTATGTTTACTACTCCACTAATCAGTTTGGCGAAAACAAGCTACTGGTTTAGTTTTACGTCTGCTTATAACTGCGGCACCCACGTTGCCTGTAAATGAACCGGATTTTACTAAAGTCATACTTTACCTCTATTTTTAAAACAAGGTAACGAATATTTATACACCACTGAACAAATGAAGTCTACATTTTATTCTTTCAAACGAAACAGGTAAAAAAATGCAGCGGATTTTATTAAAAAAATCTCTTGGGAAGCAAAGTTTTCACGGGAAATGAATCGTACGGGAGGAAAGTAAAAGGTAAATCCAATGAATATATGTATATCTAAAGACAGTTTAGATACTCTGTTCATTGTTTTCGGAATTCCGTAGACTTTTAATCTTCCTTAATTGCTTCCTTATTACTACGTGTACCTTAGAAGTGTCTCAGGGTTCGCGACCATTGCCAAAAAGATACTGCTCACGAGTTGTATGAATGTGAAAACGACAATAATAACTATAATTTTGTGTTTAGATTTTATTTTTAGTGATTTGTCACTGGAGAGCATACAAATAGGTAACATGTCAGAAACAATAAATATTGTAGGTATTGTAATCTGTTTAATCTATAAAGATTATTGTACAAAGTTTATGTTGTCTATAACATAAATACAACTTCGGAAACACTAGACTAAATCTTGTAAATCTCTACCACTCGTTTTAACCCCTTGTAACGGAATACGTTAATAAATCCTGATATTTACGTTTGCGAACTAATTTTCACAGACATCAATTGCCAAGACTAGCGATACTTAGAGAAAACTACTTCAAAACTGGTCATAATCGTATGTTTTTATGTAGGTATCATGAATGCTATGAACGCACAATAAGAGAACTGCTAAACGTGTGTTGCAAAACCCTTTGTGTTCGAGCAAAAGTCGACAGCCAATGGATCAACGAGCGTTAGCGCGAGCTTTACATTTTATACCCGTTGTGCAATAAATTATATGACGCTACGTTCCTCTGAACGAGCACCAACCCGAGACCTGTAACATATCGACATCAAACATCACTGCGAATAATTGTAAACGTTTCTCGAATGGCTTCATTAAAATCTGCCGTTCATTTTATGTGTTGCGCCGTATTTATACTGCAAATTCTCTGTTGTTGCTCATTGTTCATTCATCTTACAACACACATAGTTGCCCCAACATTAATAACTTTATAACGTAAAATATACATATTTCATTTCGCTCACCTCGCGTGCTCGACTCACACGAACCGTAACATTTTCTCCCGAACTTCGCCCTCTCCATTCAAAAGTTTTTAAATCTATTAAACAAGTTGCAGACATGCCTATAGATGTGGGATGCTTATGAACACAAAGTGAAATCTATATCAGAGTGCAAAATTGTCTAGTAGCACGCCACCCGCGCACGCAACGCGACGCAAACTATTTACGCTAACGCCGTGACGTCACGTAACGCAGATAAACGAAATTTACATTTACCCTCAGCCAAATATTACACTTTCAATATTTATGTTCGCCATTTTGTACCGACACATTTCATTGAGAATTGCGTCAGTTTTGACAACAAATAGTAACCTCGGCCTCCACGGCGAGCAGGAGTGGAATACGTATGGACTACTTTATTACGAACTATATAAAAACAAAGTGGACTTTTTTAAGAGACAGTAAAAAAATAAAAGGTTCGTCGCCCTGCAAGCAGCCACACTGCGTCTCGATTGAGTAGCGCAGGGAGAGCGCAATAAAATGCTACTTTAGGGTCACCACATGCCACAATGTTTAGTTTAATGTAACACGTCTAGTCCCGTTGGATGTCCTCCCATTTGAATTTCTAAAGATGTTTCCTAGGGGATCGGGCTTGAGTAGATACAGCCGGACTCCTCCCCTGGCTATGTTTTGGCAGCCCTACGCGAGAGCCACTCGGTTCTACTTTGAATAGAAATTACGTAATCGACAAAATTTTGACGCAGCCTGCGGCGCCTCTCGCCCGCTCCTTTATCGACGCTACATCGCCATTGCATTAGACTCTTTCCCTTTAGAATACCGACGCGCTGATTTAATTTTCTTTTGACCTGGAAATTAGAGCCGTTATCGACAGAATGTAAATGAATTTGGAACAGGTAATTGAATGACATTTCTCAGTTTAGAGGGTATCTTGATACAACGAGTTTTTGAATACCTTTCAAGAAAATATGTCTCATTAATATAAAGTTATTTAGAAGCCTCATTTATCTGTACAACCCTCGCAGACTCTAGCCAGAATACATCTTAATACGAATAGAACTCGTGTACGCTGTGCTCATATAAATTATATTCAAAACACGTATGCTCGGAGCAATTTCATACAAAGGACACGTATATAATTTGAGCTCCACTATCGCGCACTACAATGATCTGTGCAAATCCTAGCAAGATTGCAATTCGCAGGAGAGCGAGAGGTCTCACGCAGAATTACCTTACACTAGACAGCGAAAGTCCATTAGGTTTTATGGGTTCCACTCGGCAGGACGAATAGCGCTGGAACGCTGAAATTAATTAAATTCTCACCTAAACGCGGCTCAAAAGCGAATTCTGCTCCGTTTGAAAGATATATTTTTTAGATTTTTCTCTGCTAGCACAATGTTTTTAGACAGATTCATTGTGCTGCTCCGGATTTTTAATTGGTATTTGTTCAAACGTTACTTTTATAAGTAACGTATCGCTCGCTTAGTTTTTTCATTATTACCATCGTATTTCTATACCTATGACAAATTGAAGGCATGTAATAGAGCTGGAAGTTATTTAAATCTATGATTCAGCATCCGCGGGGTAGACGTACGGAATCAATTTACTACAGACGATTTTGCTAAAGCTTGAATCAATATGTTCGTACAATCACATGAAGTGTAAACCGACATAATGTTTACTTTACAGTTGAATTATCTTTGGCGCATGAATCGTAGTGTTTCCACGGTGCCTGTAGGTCATTGACTTCTATATTTTGGCAACGATCTTAGTATGAGCGCTTTACTTATGGCAGAATTATCTATATCCCTTACAAGCTCTTAGGATACGCATGAAATAAATACTTCCTAAGTGTTTGCAGATAATGTGATGTAGTTTTTTACGTATTTTATTTTATCAGGGTAAAAGTCTATGTTTAAATGACAAAGCAGGTATATATCCTAAATTATCTCCAATTATAGAATTATATTGGTTTATATGTACATAATTTATGCATTTTATACAAAAAACTAGTAATTGTGTGCCCGTAATGAATAAGAACACACCTAAGTATTTCACGGGTATAAATTAAGCTGTAACACATATTAGAGTCTACTCTAACATAATTACACGAATTCTTTTAAATACATACATATCCTTAAGTAAAACGGTATCTAATGACTCTCTCCACACATTTCCACTGCGGTCCTTTAGAAAACCAACCCGGCACGTTTTAACGAGGCAAAATTTCGCCCTGGCTTTTGTCGACATCTTTTACTGGTGCAATCCAGCAATCAGCGACTATTCATTTTAGGTCTATTCCATTGAGACGTCATCAAAGTGCCGCCAAGAAATTCAACCGCCATTTCGAGATAGCTAAAGAGACGCCCAAACGTGAATACTTCGCAGTTTTGTCACCATTTTGTTTCAGTTAGCAGAACTCGTAATTAAAAGTAATTGTGAATTATTCATAGGGAAACAATTGCAATGTTAAAGCGACACGTGTCGTGTGTCAGCACTACGGCTAATTACTACAATATAACGGAGTGCGGTTTACAAGGACCATAACTCTTGAGCCGGCGTGTCCCCCGGGACGCGGGAGACAGATACGCCATTGTATTTATGTCATTATGACGTGGGACATTCACTCACCATTATTGGGGCTTTCCTCCGCGACAGATCCGCAGACAACCCGCAAAACCGAAACTTATTCGATTTCAAAACGGTATTAAAACGCGTGACGGAGGTACACAGTTACATTTTATTTGAGTTGAAAACTTTGTTATTGTTTTCAAAAGTACTTAATACCTATCTCTATCATTTACGAGCGGCTGTTTGTGCAAATGCAAATTTCATGTTTAATCACTTCTCCCCGAACGGTCCCAGCGTTCAAGTATTATATCAGAAAAGTTAACTCGTAAAAATCTGGCATACTGAAGCTAAATCGTAAACCAGTAGAGTTTGAAAGCGGCCACTTTTTAGAGGGAATGTCTCAGTCGGCCGTGTCGAACTTGCGAACTTACGGCTCAAATTTTAATAAACGAAAGCGGTCGGACCTCCCCAGATTCATTTGTTTTACTGTGTAACTTGTTTAAATTATAGCAGACCAATACAACGACGCCGATGGAAAAAGTTGGCAACGTTCTCTAGCCGGTAAGTTTATACGTAACCGCTTCAAGCATCTTGGATTATTTGCTGAATAAATCTCTTCACTGGTTTCAGATTTTACGCTTTACTCGTTGATATTTCGTTCATATCGATGTCTCTTACCGCAATGCATTACGGAACTAAGAATAGAACAATTTATGGTCGAATTTCCGAGTTTCCGCAAGCTATTAGTTATTACTGGGATGTAATAGAAATCGGTTTAGGTGCTTACCACGGCCACATACCGGCTTAGTATAAATCATAACTCCATTCCAAACAATGCCAATAAATTATCACACAAGGGGAAATAATACCGATAGGAAAAAACAACAATAATATTGTCGACAACGTCGTGTGGACACATAACTCAGAGTTTGTTGGTTCTGTCCGAGTGTCCAATTTTCGATACAGGCTTCGAGGCGTTTGTTTTACGCATACAGATACATTTCTTTCAACCTGAAAACTGTTCGAATTGGCCGGAAAATAAATTGCAAATTTTCTGTAAACATTCGTAGTCACAGCACGTATTCAGGAATCGAAGATTGCCTCATCTATTATCGCATTGAATTACTTCAACATAAAACCGAGATGGTTTCAGTTCCGCGACTAAACCTAGTTTCATTCAAATCTCTAACATTAGCGTGCACTTGTTGCCATCAAAGACTAATAGCAACAATGAAATGCTTTCAACGACACTACGTCAAACAAACGGCAGTGAAAACTGGCGCTGAAACAAGTAGCACATACAATAACAGTTATGCAGGGCGCAAGTGGGGTCGTTTGATCGCAGTCGGCAATTTACAACGCGTCACATTCCGCCCAGTGTGCACCACCACGATCAACAGATTAATTGCCAATCATATGCAACATACATTACTGACACGACACAATGAATAATTGGGGCCAGGACCGGACATTTCATACTTCATTTCCATGTTTTAATTTGGTTTTGAAGCAGATATTTTAAATTCCGTAGGCCATTATGGAACTACGAGTATCAAACCGCTGTAGCACTGGATTAACTTGTTAATTGTAAAATTTTGTATATAGTCAAACGCTTCTGATCTAACATTTGCTTTCACAAGATTGTACAAAGACACTGTTCAGTTAAACAAGTCTTAAATTTTAAAACGGTGTGAATTATTGTCTATTTTATTTGTATGCACAATTCGAAAGACTTCAATTGGGTAATACTGCAGACTCGTGTATTCTGAACAGCGATAGCGAGTGCAGTGAGCTCGTGTCTAACATGACAATTTTGGGCTACGATATACCGGCGCAATGTTGATAGAGCAAGCGGAATATTGCCACCGGTCCAATGAAGTGAACACGAAGCGCATAAAACTAAACGACCAATCTTTTTATGCTGATATTGTAAAAATAATACACCTATCCTGAATTTTACCGATCGGTTGTGAACGAGGAAATGCTTAGTCAGATATTTTACCTGAGTTTACATTTCATTAATTTCTTCAAAAATATGTATGTTTAATAGTCTATACACGTGTAGAGTTACATAGCAGTATATATTTTATTTATAGAAGAAAGGATCCGCAATTTCGTATATAAGGAAACATAAAAACGGCATGGAAGGAGGCGCAGGAAACGGTAGAAGCCGGCAGAATACTCGCTCGGCCTGGCGCGATGGCGCCACAATAAGTCACGCGCGCACCCGTTATTTACATAACAGAATGCATTTAGGAAATGAGATAGCTCGCTGAATGTCTTCTTAATTTCATCGGGAAATTAGTAGCGACTCTGTGAAGTAAGTCGTGCCATTCGTCGGCAAATTTCGCGCGTTAATCAGGTCGCGAGGACAAAACGCGCGAGCTTTCCTTCCTTTCGTCCTTTATAACACGTTTTTATTATTCAAAATAAGGAAGTGGTCATGCGATGTCGTGTCGACGAAGTTTTTATATCGTGCCATAAATAAGCTCGTGTCTAATGAAACTTCTTCTAACACGGTATCAGTGATGTATTCTAGAATAGGATTTCTATTTTCGCTTTGAAAAAAGGTGTGAGTAATGAAAGGCAACACGCAAAATAGTAGATTAGTGAGATAAAGTTTGTTTGAGTGGTGTTAATTATTGGGTGATAAGAGGCGATAAGGGGTTGATGTTGGACATGCGATTGGTGCGTACACGCAACGTCCGGTGTTCTCGGTATCGGGGTATATCCGGTGAACACAATGTAGACGGAAGCTGTTCATCTCCTACAAACTTAGTTTACACGCCAGCTCAACGTAATCCTAGCTAGATATTATGGTTGGGTTTACTGGAGTATTATTTGTGATATGTACACAACTATACCACTACACAGTATCAGGTAGCACGGTTTAGAGAACTTTGGCTACTGAATACTGCTATAACTTTTTTGTGGTTGTTGTCATTAATGAGTGCCAGAAGTTTATCTTTGGATTTAGAGACATCATGTTATTATTTTCCTAGTTTTAGGGTCATAAACTATTAATGCAGAAATAAAAGGACTGCGATCTTTAAACGCTAAAGGTAAATATTTGCTGACATAACCATTACCAACAATACCAATGCTAAGCTATGATGTCAGATAAATTTTGGAATGTAAGACAGATAGCTTAACCCGCTCACCACTTATCTATCTATCATCTAACCTTTACCTAGGTACCTTTGACCCACTGCACCAAGTAATAGAATAGCGATAACCGTCGAGGGGCAGTGAGCTATCAAGATCGGTGGCGCGGTTCACTATTCATCATACAACGTCTCGAGTGATCGATGGTGGCCGCGATTACAGGACCCGCAACGCCCCATTGTGACATTTTGTGTAATAAACTGTTCGAGAATATTGGGTAGGTTCTTAGTTTTAAAGCGGCGAAATATAAATTGTTGTTATTTTTAATTTGGTTGCGTAACATGTATAATAAGCTTTTGGCCGTGAAGACTATTATTATATAGCTTTATCCACATAGTTTTCATTCTGGTTGGATTTATGAGATAAAGACTATCCTATGTCCTTTCTCGAGACTCAAACTGTCTTTGTACAAAATTTCATTCAAATCGGTTCAGTGATTTAAGCATTGAGAAGAGACAGACTGTAGATTCGCAATTATTAAATTAGTTGGGAAATAAGGATGTTTTTCGTAAAGCACAAGTAGACTTGACGTTTGATGGTCTACGGATAAAAGGTAAGTTTGAAAAAAAAATGTGTGAAGCAGTTGACACCCAATTTTATGTAGTGGCTGGTCTTGGCCACGGTCAATGCGCTCTACGCCTGTATTTTTGCTGGTCTTGCTTTTTATTTAGAAATTTATTTAACATATAAATCTAATCTCGTGCAAAATAAAAAATAGAAACAGATAACTATCTCTACTTTCTTACGTTAAGAAAGTTAAAAGCGAAAAACTTCACAAAATCCTTATCAAGGTTTCCTGTTCTCGTAAAACGTGGACTTTGTAAGACAAATAGATAGTGGCTTTGTGTTTTAAAAGTAGCAATTTCGTAGTGGCGTGCACCAGTACGGAATAAAGTGGCCCGAGGATCATGAAAGGGCAGGTCGTAGTTGTTTAGCAATTCTAATCGGCTCCGGGTTTATCCTATCGCTGCATTTGCTACCGTGCGATAAACTAAAGGGCAACACGCGATTTTTGGACAAATAACCAGTTAGAAATGTTTATGTGAGACAGATACAAGTGGGTTTTTTAATCCTTTTACAGTATGGTAAATGGATTAAAATACCTTTTTTAAACATATTAAAATTTGTCAAAAAGTGAAGGTTCATATCTATTCAAAATTGAACCACTGTAGTAACCCTTATCTATAATTCAATAATAATCATGAAACTATCCACAACCATCTTTATTATATTTGTAACTAGCTGACCCGAGCAACTTCGCTTGCGTCACATAAGAGAGAATGGGTCGAAATGATTTCCGTTTTTGTAACATTTTTTACTGCTGCTCTGCTCCTATTGGTCGTAGCGTGATGATATGTAGCCTATAGCCTTCCTCGATAAATGGGCTATCTAACACTGAAAGAATTTTTCAAATCAGACCAGTAGTTCCTGAGATTAGCGCGTTCAAACAAACAAACTCTTCAGCTTTATAATATCAGTATAGATATTTTTAGGTCATAATAATTACTAAGGCCTATTTAAACGGAAATGAAAAACTGTGTATTTTAAACCAACACCGTAATTTTCTTCGAACAATAAAAATGGCATGAAGTTAATGTTCTTATATTTTACATAGCTAAATATCGTAAAAGCACTATAAAGCGTAGAAAATTGAACAAAGCAATGAAAAATTGGTGTATATTATTAGTGTTAATATAGGCACCTAATTCTATCGCCGTGTAATTACCAAACAATTAGGCATTACATTATTGTGGTCTTACATGCGATTGGAAAACTTATTTGTGGCTAAAATTTATGAAAAACAATATCGTGTTAAATCTAAAATATCAATAGAAAACCCGTGATCAGCAATCAAGAATTTTGACGATTCAAATATTTAGCAAATTAATATTTTAAAGACAAGAAAATACTGTAATAGGCTATTCCCAAATCTAGTGTATCTACTCTGATCGTGATTCTGTGATTTATTATGAATTACCGTCTTTACAATAAAATATGATAAAAATAACGCTGAAGGAAACAGAAAACTGATCTTAATCAGGCGAAAAAAGTTGCTCAACCATAAATTGAAAAGAAGCAGCCATTACTATCATAGTTTAATATCATAATCTTGTATTGTGTCCGCCATTTGATCCTCGGAAGTTCACCAGACCGTTTGAAACCAAAGGTTAGTGGTGGTCAGAAATGTCAACCTTTTGTCGGTCTATAACGAGCAACATAGATTTCCTGAGTGAAAGGACCGCGTGCAGTATTGTTTAACCTCGCAAATCGATTCTCTGACCGACAACCATTACCTTTGAGGACTACGATCAATCGGAATAATGCTCCGATGGACCAGATTTTATACGTATTATTTTGGTTAGGGTAAGCATAATTTTGTACTTCCCTGCATTGTGTTTCAGTAGCCGTGGATATTAGTAATGATATGCTTTTTGATTTGTTATTCTATGTATTCATTACAAAATTTTAAACTATTTGCCACTGACTCTTGACCATATATGTTTGATAAATATGCGGACAACTGAATAAGAACAAGTTGTGTAATATTTAAAGATCTCTCATTTTCGAAGATTAATCATTCACATTACAGTTAGTAAAATTGTAAATTACATTTTAAATATTTTTCACAGGTAGTACAAACGTGTTAAACACAGAATACATTCATTACTTATTTATAATGCATATCATGTCGCCATTCCCACACCGAACATTTTGCAATAAATCCATGTTTAAACTTTATAAAAATGAAAGCTTTGCCTTCATGAAAATATTTTAAAATGCAATATAGCCGGTATTTTCTTAACCTGTTGTATCCGATAATAGCTATAATATTTTATTACAGTAAAAACAAATTAAGGGGAAATCAAACGACGACGGGATAGTAGGTATAAGGAAAAATAACGGATGTCTTATTTATTTGAGTTGAATCGCGTGACCGAGCACCGGAATGAAGGTTGACGTCGAATACCAGACCGTTCAATCCGATTCAATCTCGTCCTGCCATCCCTCGCTGAATATTTAAAAAATGTAGTAAACTTAGGAGGAAAACTCGTACATTGTTATCCCCAGCTGTGACTGCGGCATTACGTTTGCTTCTGTTCTTTTCGTAAGGCACCGTAATTAACGTTGGCACTACATAATTTCCCCACAGACGTAGAGAATCAACTACAAAGGGGCTAATAAAACAAATTATAGCCTCGGTACGTCTAAATAGTGAAAAATATAGGGTTGATATTTAAATAGTGTGCGAGGTCTCCCGGCGGTGGCGGCGGCGGCAGGGAGGAGCCCTGAGCGCGACCCTGGCTCCTCAACAAACGCCATTTCCGGATAACGAATCAGAGTGAACACGCGAGCCTGCTTCACAAAGGGTGTTAATTTAGTTGCTGTGAAAAACCTCCGCGAGTTATTGCGCTGAAACGTGCGAAATTAGCATTTCCATTACTACATTAAATGCTATAAATCATTTTCACGTGCGGACTGTGCCCGTTATTCTGAATAACCACTTTAATATTCCGTTGCATTTACATATTAGGAAGCGAAGGACGATTTTGTGACAGATTTAGTGCCCCCTCATGTTTACCTTTAAATTTAATTGGAGCCCTCAATCTTGTTGTGTTTGTGTTGGTACTAAATGTACACTCAGCGGCAGAAAAAGTGGCCCAAGCGCTTATCGTGAATTTGTAAACAAATTAAGTAATATATGAAAGATATATTGTTGTAAGAAGTTGCGAAGTGATCTGTTTAGTGTTATGAAGTGTTGAATTTCAGATTAATTTAAGTGACGGATGACTTTTTCTAACAATGTGTGTTAGAACTGAATTCAGTGTTGATTCGAGAGGTCAGTTGAATTCTGTATTTTGAAATATTGCTGCACGGAAACGATTTTCTTTATGATTTTTATTGATTATTGGTCTATTTAGATTTTAGAAAAGATTTGAAGATGCCACTTACTGCTGAACAAGTGGCTTAGGTGGTCTTGTTGTCCGATCAGGGCCATTACCATTGAGAGGTGGCTGCATTTTTCAATGTATCGCGTACCACTTTAAGGTCTGCGATTAGGAGGTATCGTGAGACTGGTCTCTACACGCGGCGACCAGGAATTGGACGAACACGATGTACATCCGCAAGAGATGACCGATTTGTTAACCTCGAGGTGCTGAGAAACCGCTTTCTGACAGCGTTTGAGATTCACTAGAGGCTTCAAGCGGCACGCAGAGTCATTCTTAGTGAACGGAACATGAGGCGAAGGATAAAAGAACGTAATTTACAGGCAGGAAGACCAGCCCGAGTACCAGAACTCGAGAGACACCATCGAGTTGCGCGATTACGATTTGCTCGTAAACATGTGAATTGGCTATCGACCAATGGAGCAAGTTCTTGTTAACCAATGAGTGCTGAGTAGCATTAAGAGCACCAAATGGTCGTGAGAGAGTGTAAAGACGCCATTAAAGACGGTTTTTTCCCAACACTACACGTTAGACGGTCAGTTACAAAGGTAGGTCTGTTATGGTATGGAGAGGTGTATGTTTGGAGGCACGTACGGAGCTTGTCATCGTAGATCAGCGCCTAACAGCAGCCGGGTACATTGAAGAAATCTTCCAAGACCATGTTGTACCTCTTATGGATTTCATTGGTCGGGAGGATTAACTCTAATGCAGTTTAATGCGCGCGCTCATAGCGCCCGCGTTGTGGAATCGCACCTTGCTGATATCGGGATTCAAAAACTGGCTTAGCCTGCTCACAGTCCAGACATCAACACCATAGAACATGTCTGGCACATGCTAAAAAACAGTGTATGCGCACTGCCCAACCCACCAGAATCACTTGGTGAGCGAAGAACCGCTCTAGTCAGAGTGTGGGATAAAGTTCTTCAAGAAGTAATTAAAACATCCTCCAAAGCATGCCAGAATGCATGCAGGTCACCATAAATGCTAGAGGAGTTAACACGCGGTATAAACTAGATTTTTTCTTTGGCGCAGAATTAGGTTTTTGCAAAAACTTTCAGTAAGCGATTTCGACAAAAGCTGTATTTTTTAATTTTTCCCATTTTTGATTAAAAATTACGACTATTTAGTGTAAATTGTAACTAAACTTGTGTATAAACTGTTTAACTAATACTTATAGCCAAAATAGTAACCATATATTGATATTCTAAAAAGTTTTATCGTAGTTTTGCTTTGGGCCACTTTTTCTGCCGCTGAGTGTATATGTGCAGATAACGATGTAGGCAGTTAATTAAATTCTGCTACTGGCCGGTCGTAGGGTCGATTGAATTGTTCGTTTTATTTATTTTTATTACATACATATGTACCAACTGTTGAATTACAACACTAACAATCGATATTAATGCGCAGTGTGTTTGTTCATTTTCAAATTGAAGTAATTGTGTTATTGTTTATTCATTTTCACGTTTCTTTTTCATAATGTTTCAACGAGAACTAATAATTACAGAGTATACTAGTTACTTAAGAAGAAACAGTTGACAAGAAACAGTTTGATTATTTTGAGCTTATTCCAGGCATATTATTATTTCCGCAGAAATATGTCAGTTGGGAGGAAGATGCCAAATATCGACTATCATAAAACACATTTTGGGGAATAAAATGTATGTAAATGTACTCAGAGGGGTAGGCATACATACATGCGGCAAATCGTAAACAATTTTTATAGTAACAAAATTGGCGCTTTTATTTTTTTCAGAATTGCTTTTTCAAGTTCAGCTTAACAGCAAATATCATATTTTTATTAGTGCAGGTCACACTTACAAATTTCTAATTTCCTAAAGTCGTAAAGTGGAATTATTTTTTCATCGTAATCACTAGAATGAGTGTACGATGCGTTTTTACGAGTTACATAAAAGTGAGTAAGTACTCGCGGTAGGCTGTAGCTGTAGGTGGTACACTTCGAGACGAATTATCGTTAAAATCGTGGACGTAACGCGACACGTTACGACTTGTCCCATCTACACGCCTGAGTAATGATTGTCGTAATAGTTTACGTGGAATTTATGCGACACTTTTACATTTTGCGCATTTTTCATCACTATTAGGGATGCCGTCTTAATGGCTTATAGCTTCGTTTTTACGGAGGTGACATGATTTGTGGATCTGAAGTTCAGTAGCTCGATTCTCTACCACTATCGACTACCGACAATGAGCTAACTATCGAGAAATACGCAGACGTCGTAGAAACTATTTTCGCATTAAATTTTAAATGTCCAACTTTCGATATTCGATGGTACCAATTGTAGAGAATCGCTTTACCGAACGATGAATGAAGTACAGTATTTGTTACCAATTCTTACTGAATCCTTCTTATTTCCAATCTTTGAAAATTGGCAGAATGTAGAGTCACAGCGCTCCTATTATTAATTATGGAAGATAATAGAGCTCCGCCCTAATTACAATCAGATTTTTACAATCTACAATGTTAATATTATGCGTGCTCATAGATCAATGGCACGTCATGACGCTCCCTGACACCGCGACTGTTGGTATCGTGCCTGCGTCGCGACCGGCGGCGGCGCTCGGCGCTGGTATCAATCACAAGCCATCACTCAACCAGACAGCTGAGCTGCACTCCATGACGCTTTGTGACGTGCACCCGATATATAGAGCAATATTGATGCCTCGCCACAGACGCGGCTAGGAATGTATTACATTTGCTATTACAATGTCATGCTCATTTCCGATATGAGTTTCATGAATTCAAAATTATCTTTATTTCGTAAACTTCAGTATTATAATGTTTCGTTCCTTTCGGAAAAGCTGGTTGCTCGAGACAAGAAACGGCAAGAAACTCACGGCTTGATCTTTTAAGAATAAGCTATGATTCTAGTGACTAAACAACACAGAATGAGAATCACTAAGCGTCGGCTATTAACATAGCCAGACAGAAACTATCTAAAAACGTACATTGTGTACATCGTTTCCATCATCGCGTACAAAAACTGAAGCTGATGGATATCATGCATAAATAAACAGAAAACTGAAAGCACTTCGCTATTCGCATAGCTCGCTAATAGAGCGATTCGTACAAATACTCTGTAAAATCAATACAAAACGTAAGAATTGATTGTGAACATTTCCAATTAACAAGTTCGACGTTTACATGACGGAGAAAAGGAAAACAAAAGTTGAAACATTGTCGGCGAATACGAGTGTATGTAGGCGAATGGGATAGCAGGGACTTTGCGAACAAGTCAGGTAATTAGGAAGACGAACAGATACAACGAGTTAATAGTAGTTGCGGCGGGAGGAGAGCCGAGGACACCGCGGAGTGCCTCAGACAATGTTGGTTTGTGCTGTCAACGCCGTGGGGGAAAGTTTGTAGGGCACTGCGGTGGCGGCGCGGCCGGTGGCAAGCCGCTACTTTTTATCGAAAATAATGGGTCGCTTCCACGTTACGCTAAAAAGCGTACATTTCGCGACGCCACGCCCGGCCTGCCCGTAAATTACAATGTTGTTTACGTTCCTCCCCGTTATTAAATGTACACAAGATTTTAGTCCTGCTTTTTTCAAGTTTCCTCGTGTTTGAAGGTTTTGATGTAACAATCTCGCTTAATAGTTGCAGGTATATCAAATTCTTGATCCACAAGAGTTGTATTATTGATACTGAGATATGAAGAACGACGTCCAATTTTAGAAATAAACCAGAAGATACCTACAGTGAAGCACGTATAAAGCCACGCCAATCATGATTAGTTCTAATCGAATGGGATAAATATATTGAATTTCATTATTTATTAACTAGCCAATGATTTGAATAAGTAATTCGCGATGAAGAACTTATGACAACTCAAGCTCACGATATATGTCTTGCAGTCAGTTTTGCAATAACTGTAAAAATACTCGCCGCCTGTACGAGTAAGTAGGTACATGTCTCAAAGACGCTACTAGTCAATATACTATTCAATGTTTGCGCTCCGCCTCTCACACACAATTTTCTTTTGCTCCTCAAATAAATTCAACATCATCGCGCCTTTCTCAGCGTCTTTTGAATGAACATTAGAAACGATACCGTCTACCCCACATTTTATATTGCGAAGATGAGATAAAAACCTGCCAACCGCGGCGCAATTGAAAATGGACTGAATCGCGGGACAGATCTTAGCAGTAGTCTTTCATTTAGCTCTTCTGCTCGCGGATTTCAATTCAGAGGTAATTGGATGTGTTCTTTATAATGACTTCATTTTGGTAGAAGTATTACGCTTTTGCTGAATTTAGTCTTTATACAAGTTACTGTTAAAGAGTAGATAGCAATCGAAATGTGAATTCGAATGATACGAATGAATTTAGTCGCAGTCGTTTACAAAGTCAGGCTTTCAGACGACTGATACAACATATAATGTTGGGACACTAATAAGATATACATAAGAAATATCATGTTATCGTTCATCAATAATGTGATGAGCTTACACACAGGTAAAGGCTTTTGTAGGCTTGGATACCAAATGGTTTAAAAATTATAAATGCTCCTTTACACTGACTTACTTACAAAAAAAGGTAATACCTTATGTACAAATAGAAATAACCATTTAAACATACATTAGAATACTGACGTTTTTTATTTCAATTGCTAAATTAACTGGTTATTATTATTTCGCACCTTTCACATACGTAGCTTGCATTCAGAAAAGAGATATTTATCTCCACAAAACGTATGTTTCCCGCGGGGCCTATATCCCACATTTCATCCAGTAATAGATTATTATTTCTTTCATTTTCTCAGACACGTACACAATCAATAATCCCGTCAGAAGCTGCTTTTAAAAAGTTTCTAAATTGGTTTTGTTTCTATAACGACGCATACAATATTAATAAAAGAAATACAGTCTAATTGAGAACCTCCTCCTTTATTTGAAGTTGGTATAAAAATATATAAGTAGCATAAAAGTATTTGTTTTTGAAAATGTAATTCCATACTGGTTTCATAACAATTTATGGGTAGCGGAAATTGAAATCGCAATAATTATTATTTATCGCAATGTTTCATGAATAATAAACATATTTAGCACAAAATACATTTGAGTACATTATGTAAAAGGCCGCAGTGCTGATGAAGCAGCATTGTTCCGTGTTTTAGTGGGTACCGCAACACATGATCCAAGTCTGTCCGGCAAGTTGCGATGAGCCCAGCCCGCTAACTCTCAGCTGGTCAATTAAACTTCGTCAATACGACCGCTGGCCACTCGCCGCCTCCACTTTGTGTTGCCTATTAAAAGACTGAATATCTGATCGCAAGTTCAACTTTCCACCGTTATCTGAGTTTTTAAACTGTTCAATTTAAACAGCCTATAAACTTTTAATAAATAAATGTTTTTTTTTGTTGCAGGTACTTTTTCGTCGTACTTCTCGTCAGTATTTTTTCCAGAAGCCTGTACTATTTAACGTATTTGAGTGCCGAGTAAGTACTAGACAGTAGAAGATATTGTTATTGTGCGATATATACTCTGAAGCAAATATAATTATTAAGATGGTATACTTTATGTAAATACATGTGTATATATCATTATGTATTGATCATAGACCAATTGCTTAGTCGAAATCATACCAACACAGTATATTAAATTATATGAGACGTAATCCACATAAAGATAATGTATTTCAACAAGTCAATACAATCGTTTAAAACGTCAGTTAACTACTTATTGGCAGCTACATACATTCGTAAATGGATCGCGTATAGGTGGTGCTCGAGTGCCGGTGAATCGTTGATGACACGCCGGTAGTTGAATCCCCTGATTGCATAGCAGCCCCGAGACAATCCAATTTCAGCTCGCTACTTGCCGTAGGCACAGCTTAATGACTCTATTTTTATGATATTAATGGCCTTTCTTTATATATAAGTGAAGTAGTTTACCTTTATTTTGTGGATATACCTGCAGAAAAATCTCGAGTGCTTTTATGTTACAATGTAGAATACAGTGCTATTATTTAAAAGCTGCGAGTTTGCCTCGCATTCTCTTGTTACTTTGTCTTTGTTTAGTTTCGCATTTGTACTAGTTTGTATAAAATGCATGTTGTGGCACAACTTGTACAGTTTCCATGTCTCCAGTTTCCAATGTCACAATCCGCTACAGCGCAACACTTTCTCGTGAAATGTGACACAACGATTTAATTTACAGCGCAAGCCCAAATTAACATTTTATGTTTTCAAAGGGTCCCTTGCTTAATAGAAAAATCTCGAGCTGATTAACATCAAATCAAAGGAGAACGAAGAATAATACACAATAAAAGTGCGGAGGTATGTCATTTAACCGTATCTGCCGCCCTCATTCCGAAACGAGCTAAAAAAGGGAACAGGGTTGGATTTTCCGATTCATATCCGTTGGTATTTTTCCGGGCCCCGCGCGGGTATCTACGTGCGGTACGAATTTTTATTTCATTTTGCTTCCTACTAACAAAACGAATGCATGGTCCTGTGAGCACTAATGAACCTGCCTTCAGAGCATTCAGCCGGGTGAAATGCGCGCCTACCGACATACATTTGCGAGTTAATGAGCACCTGGGCCATTCGATTTTATGCCTTATGTCTTTATGAATAGGATTGTGCGGTTTAGCGTTTGGTGTGCGGGAAGCGTAATTTAATGTTTGTGGAGGTAAAAGGGGAGATTATCGGGGAAGCGCGGACGTTTCCATAACATCGCTCGAGTGCGCGTGTGGTATGTAGCCACCTCTCGTGGACACCGTTCATTATAACGACACACAAAAATTAAGGCAACAACTTGAATTCTGAAGAGTTTTTAATTAGGTGCTCTTAATGGACGATAAACGTGCCGTTTATACTCTGTGTTGTTATTTTTATTGCTAGATTTAAACGTGCAGCTTCACTGAAGTTAATGTTTTTGAAACTTCAGTATAACACTGACACGATTACTCATCACAAAATGAACCCAAATTTATTAAATTCAGTCATATTAAAGACTTAATTTGAGCACAGAGAGCAATACATATGCGTAACATTTTTCATAGATACTTGTATTCGACTTGAAATAAAGACGCTGTAAACAAATTTAATTTTTTTTCAAAGAACTTAAACAAAGGATTCCCTAACAAAAATGTTTACCTGCAACCAAATCCGCGCGCAAATCCTAGTACGAGTATAATTACGTTCTTCAGCTTCGCTAGCGCATTTTACGCTGGCAGCATTTGGGGTGTCACCTCATTAGTGGAGCATTACCCTTAATTGCTAGTAGGAACATTAAATGCATACGTCGCTTTAGTGCTTAGTTAACAGGTACTTACTGCGGTATACAAACAGCTCGAACTTGTCGTTAAAATTATTATTGATTAGTTTATACTGGTATAATTTTATATCGATAGTAAAAAGTATTCTTAAAAGTATTCGTTACCGTGAGCTCTATGACAGGGAGTATGGATTTCAATGAAGCAAAAGGAGTTTGGAGTAGCAAGTGACGTTCCGTGGTCTCTGCTTATACTCTATGTGAAAAAGACGTGATTGTATATTTTTAATCTTACAAGCGTTTGTCGTTGAAAATTGTTTGAAGAAGTTATGATTTCGGTCAGAATTTGTCAATAGTTGATAGTGATATCGCCCCACTGCATAAAGCTCGAGATACTATTCGTACAAATATATTTTTAGCGGGAGTTAATATGCGGTTTTTTAGGGCTAAAACGCTCTCATCCGTAAACAAGCTATGAGCTAACTCAGTTCGTTATCGAGGTCTTATAAATACACCCGCACCTCTGTATCTGTTTCCCTTTTCTGACGGCCCGTGATTGAAAAATAATCCGTTGTAGATAAAATAACTAACTTGCTAGCTTTCCTAGAGATTTCATTGGTCATATAGAAAATTTATCCTAGAGGATTTTTCTGTTATTTCGAACCGACGCTGGCTTAGAGTTGAGGGTAAAATACGGAGAGCTCAAAAGAATAATATGATTATGATGTTCTTAAAAAAGAATAATATTCAACGAAAATATGTTAAAAACTACATTACATTGCATTTTACAAACTTGGTACTTGGTAGCTTGTCTGTACCTAATATAAAATCTCCTGAAAAATAGTTCTCACAGAACAGGCCAGTGGCGCTGATTAGTTTATAACATAAAACTGTTGATAGACGATAGTAGCCCCAACACAATTATTAAAGGTCTTTATTCTACAGCTGCATAATAACATATAAAACAGAAAAATATATATCTTTACCTCTAGCCATATTCATTCTTGAAAACTGTCTCCATGCAAAATGCATAGACTGTGCGACAAAGTCGTGGAATGTTTCTGACGCCTCCAGCTTGCGGATTAGCGGTTGCAGACATTAAAGCGTTGTTCAGTAGTTGCGGTTTTAGTTATTTTTCTACTAAAATAACACAATATAAAGCATACTTTAGTGTTTAACATTATATAGCTAGAACTAAACTCTAGCTTCTTGGCTGGCTTTAAGTCAATCTTTACATTCAGGGACAATTTTTAAGCATTTAGTAGACGTAGTGACTACCTTATTTATAATGTAGGATACGTAATGTCAATCAGTACGTGTTAGTTATGCATTAAATAACGTATAATTATGTAATTCATATATTTAGCCATAATTATAAGTTTTCTAGCGCTGTTTACTACCGGTGCTACTCATAAACGGCACCATAACATTAGCTCACAATCGCAATCATATATCTCGTCTGATCGACTACAACTAGTTCAAAATGTTCAACAGAAGCCACTGATTACCAATATCGTATGTTTAGTTATAACAACCGTGATTTTACGAGTGCAGTCCGGCGCTACCAACGTAATAAACTTTACGATGCGATGTTTAACGCGATGAAACAACTAACCGCAACCGTTACTCTACTATAAAAGTATTGCAAACTGGACTGCCTCTACGCCGCGCTAGTGTATGCACCTGCCACGCATAAGTCCCGGGTTCGAACTCTCGGTAGGGCCAAAAAGTATTCCCTAAGTTTTTCTGTTAAGATTTTTCTGATATTACCTGGAGTTACAAAGTTGAGATCGGAAACCTCCGTGCGTTAGAGACCACGAAAATCCAACCAATCCTGTCTTCTCACTAGTCATGTCGGTTATCCGTCCCACCACACTATGACAGTGAATGAATAGAGAGTGTACCTGTGTATTGTGTACACACTCGGACACTATAAACAAAATCTTGATCCGTCGGCCTATTATTGGATATCGGCTAGGAGGACATTATAAAACTATCGACTTGTTATATTAATCGGGACTGTATGAGCATCTATTTTCATAAGCGTCTGCGTTGATGTGTATTTTTGTAAAGTTATTTATATATTTAGATCATTATTTGATGTGACTATGGACTTTAATCCGAGATGATGATGTAACGCGGCGACAGTTATAAATTGTTTATGGATTTAACAGTCAAATATTGTATATTTCTTTAAATAGTGATGAAATATATGGTGTTATGAAAATACAAGAAGATTTTTCGAACAATTAAATGAGTTTATAAATGAGCAGATTAAAAATACATTTATGAAAAACGAAACAAAAGTAGAATAGTATTCATATAATGATATTTATATCGGTATGTGTATTGATGTAAGTATTAAGATTACCGCACAGTTATAAATCAAATTTACGCTAAATTTACGACTATAACACAAAGCAATAAACTCGTGCAATTTAGAAAACAAACTCTAAAATACCAAATATTAACATTTGAGGCTATTCTCACAAAAGCGTCCGTTATTTGGAGCTTTCCCCAATTTAAATTTAAAGTCGTCATTATCATAAGTCGGTGCGGGTTCGAATCCAGTGCACTCAGAATTCTGCTGGGATTTTCTCTTTTGGGCTATACGGTTTATAATTCAAAATGGCCTATTAATGTGCGTACTCAGTGGTGCAATTCTCTACAGTCGGACTTATCAAGTATTGCGAGTTTGACATTTTAAATTTACTGCTAAAATAGTACCTACGACGCCCGCTAGCAGCGCTGATCAGATTTTCATATTAAAATTTCTTGATAGCTAGCCGGTTGTCGATAGTGGTAGAGAATCGCGCTACTGCAGGGTTTAATTTAAATATTTAAACGTTTTATCGCAATGTATCGCACCGATTAATGAACGTAAATTAACTTGTTGTACCTTTAGCTGTTAATAAATATATAATTGTATTTATATTTCTGATTTTAAATTATAAAATTGGTTTTCTGCAGTTTAAATTTAAATTAATTTTCGTAATTTTCACCGATACGCTTTTTAAATAATTAATTTATTGCTTTTGAATATCTTGTGATTTGATATATTGTACAATATTAATTGAAAAAAATAGAATATTAATTGTTAATACGTGTATAATACACGTATTAACAATTAATATTCTATTTTAGTACAATACAACATATAAAACAATAGTAAAAAATACCTTCTCACTTATAAGATAGCTCAAACCATTTACAGTTCTCACCACGATGAAACACTTAGTATAAAAGTTTTTACATTTACAATCTTACTTGCAAATACATTCCGAGGGTACATACCGATGTTAATGTATGCCCACGATCACTTTACTTCGCTTATAACAGGCATAAAACGTGAAATGAAAAACTGCACTCACAAAGTAAACTGAACGAGATAACACCAAGTTGAATGTACTTAAAGTTTTAAAGTAAAATTCACTTGAAGTTTGTGCTTAACTGCGCTCCGAGGACAACACAAGATACCAAAGAAAATATATGTATCAGCATAAAAGCGAGCTCGCCCAGGGCGCGCCGTGCATTTGTGTAATGAAAGCTGACTCCAGCAACAGGTATCATAGCTAATATGACTACTTTCAACTCCACTAAAGAGCTTAACTTTTATTCAAATGATATTTTCATACCACCCACGCTAGTCCCTTGCGGTTTCACACAAGGCGTCTCTTTTCGTCTCTCCACCCATCACGCCACTCATCCTATATTCACATTACCCACTTTATAGTCCTCGTTATGTGAATCTGATCTTCGTGTTAGATCACTTTTTTACATCAACACAAATAACTATGCATTGTATATATTTTGCCGCAGTCCATTTAGTTCTAAAAATGTGTCCGTTTCAAACTGCCTGCGTTAACTCTGTTAACAATCAAAAATGATTTGCCGTATGTCGCATCACGTATTCAGTTAAATCATTCAAGTTAACTCGTCCGTGGTCTATTGGGAGTCTGTAAGCTTTTGTATAAAACGCTTTGGGCGCATGTAGCGAAACCTACGTAGCACATCGTGGCGAGGCAAAACGTGCACTCAAAACAGTGAAGTGTAGCGTAAATTGTGCTTTAGGCTGCGTTTGTATTCAGAAAACGTTTGTTACAATCCGAATCATTCCGGAGCACGGCTTCGAGGTGGATTGATCGCTCGACAGTTGCACTACACGGGATAAATTGTAACAACGTACCATCTTTCTGAGATCACAAAGCCTGCAAAATCAATTCGAACGGCGACGCATGTAGTTGGCAATATTTCAAATTCGCTTTGATGCAATATTTCCCTTCCTCTCTTTTCTTTTGTGTTACGTAACCGAGGAAACGTGCTCGCCACATAGATATTTGTTAAGTTGACATCTGAACAAATTCCAAATATCTACATTCCGACATACAATTGATGCGCATTATGATATAATGTTAACAAGGTCGAACTTAGATAATCACATAGACATTCTCTTTAAAACTTTATCCATGTGCGTTGGTATAATGCGCATTTCACTAGTTGTTAGTAAAATGTTGTCTCTACTAGCTCGGCAAATACATGTTGTTGAAATCATTACAAGTACAAATAAAAGCTGTCAGTTGAAACATGAAAGGCCAGTAATCAGAAGTGAGTTCAACGTGAAATATTAATTTAAATAATACTTACAGTCCATGAAATGAATTTCAACGGATTATGCAAATTGCGTGGACGCGGCTTAAACGATTGCATTCCAGATTTAATTTGGAATTTGTAAATGAGTGGAACGTCAAGATAGAAAGGTCGGGAAAGTGATATTATTACTGTGGAGGTCACATGCGTGTAGAGATTTTTTTTTTAATTCTATTCTATTATATAGTGGTGTAACAGTTCTTTAAGCCACCTTGTACTTTGAGATGGTTTAACGACTGTTGTTATAAAAATCTTCTTCCAGGATTAATAATAATTGGAGACAAACTCCAATATTCCACCATAATTAATATTAATAATATTTAAAATAGCCTAAAGAGTGCTCATATTTTCAATAACGAAAATTTATTGGTACTAACCAGAGGTGCGCGTGAGTTGACGCCATTTTTTTCTCATTGAAAGAAACTGCCAAAAATCTAAATCTAAATCATCTTCAAAAATATTTACAAATCTGCACTGTGTGCATTGTCTTTTTTTCGATACATATTTAATTACCTCCATCATAATCCTCTTGCTATATTAACCGTAACACAGCGGTTCATTATATCGCAACAGTACCTAGTACCTAGGCAAACAGATTGTTGGTCTGAATATCTAGGCCGGTGTTTGGTGGAACGCTAATGAGTCTATCGACCGTAATTACCCGCCTATTTAAACGTTAAATAAAATCGTTTGTTGTACGTTCGAAGTAAATGACAACACATTTGTGTAGCAGTAGTCTGAGGTGAAATGCAACAGAACAATGTTTTTACTACAACTTCAACTACTAAAAAATATTTCCCGCTGAAGAAAAGTGGTAACCTATGGTGAATTTCATTCGAATCTGGTCAGCCGTTTTTGCGTAAATGTGTACATCCAAATTTTCTGATGTTTATATATTAGGAAATATATTAAAGCTATGCCGCTCAGTATATCATTCTAGATGAACGAATATCTATTTGTACATAGCGCTGGCTGCGTGGTAAAACAACAATGTGGTCAGGATTCATCATTGGTACATAAAGATTGTACAGCGCCATTTATTTCCATTTGTATGTTCCCCAAAGCATATAACGGAGGCCATGAGATCATAACTATAAACACAAGATTATTCTTATCGCGTGTGCATTCTTAACCAGTATTTATGAACATATAGCTAGCCACAACCATAACTTCAGGATCACTCAGGGGAAAACGAAATACTGCACTGATTTTCCCTTTAATAAAGGCTTTCCCGCCTTTGATGATAACAAAAAATCCTTTATCTTAAAACCTCTCCGATCATTAAATCACAAATTAAAAACGTCCAATTAGCTCATCATAAACGATATTCAGAGAAATAAAACAAAAGACACCTTCATCGCTTAGAGCTCTCCACAATGCATTGAATGGGCTCACAGTTCACCCTGCAATCGACATAAAATATCAGTTGTGAAGAAATGAGCCAAGAGCTCCGGTGGCCGGTAGCCTGTAAGGCTTCGCCGTGGCGATAGCGTGGCGACTATCGACAGCGTTCGCGACGACCGCTCCACTTTTTATCGCTCTGATTTATGACGCTTATCTCACTGCGCTCCTTACTCACAGATAGCGAACTCCAACAAACTGCTACGGTTTAATCAATCACTTAGCCGCTGGCGTTTTCAATTTGTCCTTTTAAGCATTCAGTTATCTGCTACAAGTTTCAAGAATACAAATTCGATTAAGGGCGCGCACTGTCTGGGGTGGAAATCTCTCGAGTCACGCGTTTGAATATATTTGCGAAGGCTATTTGTTCCAAGACAAAGTAGACACCGTCGTCTTGTATGTTCGTGTCTCAACACTGAACAAAAATCAACTGTGAAATGTATAAACTTGCAGAGTATGCTTAATCTTTCCGGCCAGTATTTAAAGGAGTGCGGGTCACCCAAGACGAATTAAGTAAAAATATTCAGCGCGGCAAACACTCAAAGTAACGGGGCCGTCTACCATTAGCGCCTCAGCGGTGTTCTCGTCGGCGTGCATACAACAATGGGGTGTAATGAAATTTGTCGAACAACGCGGCATTCAGCGCACGTCCGCGCACCGGCGCCCGCTCAAATTGCCGCCTAATTAAATTACAACCCGCTGCAGCTACCGCGCCAACATGGAATTCATTTTGGGCTCTTAAACTCCTCTTTTACGGCTCAAAAGACGATCAATACGTTTGTTCAGACGAATTGTTGCCACCGATCGGCTAAATTTAATTGTTGCTCACACTTTCGACGAAAAATTTTAAGCTAGGAAAATAACATTTTGTAGCGGACAATGGCTCTTTTGGAGGCGATAGTGCCACATAAGCAAATACTTTTTACTTTATTGCATGAGAATGCAATTTCCGGCGAGTATGGCGAGCGTCTCGGTGGACAGTGAGCTTTTATCGCATTTCCATTTCTCGGCGATCCGCGGCATGTGAGTGCATATGACGGGGGTATAAAGCTCTTTTCCGTAATCTCGGTGTGCTGCAGAAAATCGGTCGCGTTCTATTGTTTTGGTACACAAGGAACCCGCGGCGTTGTCTTGTTGACGCGGGGTGGCAACAGCGACTGCATTATTTCAACTATGTATCGCGAGACTGTCCCAGAGCACCCGCTCCACCTCGCTGCGCAAGGAACAAAAGCGTATCGTTTATTGCACCACCGACATAAATTTTCATTACAACTACGCCTTTGAAAGGAAAATACTGACTCCGGATATCGGTTCGAGCCGAGAACTTATTGCTTGTAAAATTGAACTGTAATATTCCTGATGAAATTGTTTCGAAAAGCAATTGCAGGTTATTGTTGGAAGAACTTCGAATGTACTACATAAAATCTAATAATACAGTTCAGTAACAACAAGTTTTAAGTAAGAATGGTTCTTCAAAATACATTCGCGTATCGATGTATCATTATCGAAAAGTTGATGTTGCAAATAACATAACAGTACCATTCGGCATATGATACACAAACAGAAAGTTTTATATGTAAATGTGGGCTCCTGTGAATCATAGTGGTGCTGATAACACGCTCTCGAGAGACGGCCTGACGTCTGATCCCACGATGTATGCAAAATTGCCAATACCGCCTCACAATATCCAACTGAATTACATTTTAATGCGAAAATATATTTGTGCTTTACACTGACGTATGAAAATTATATTCTAAATTGTAAAATAGTTTTGTGAATTGAGCTGTGGTGTAAAATCAATATTTGACTGGAGTTGTCTTAATATTGGGTCCATTTTGTATTTCTATTCCAAAATTTACTCTACCTACATGCAAGATTATAACATGAATTATCTACTCTCATATTATTTATATTGCATTTTTATATAAGTAATTTCATACAACAAATCACAAAGCTGGTGAAGGCATAGATGTAACTATTAAATAATATAGAGTAATACATACGAACAGACTTATATACTGAACTATATTAATTAAAAGAAAATAAACAAATGTACTTTACATTGATAATGATATCGGAGCACTTTCAACTCAAGTCCAAGTTTAGACAAGGAATGTTCCCGGAACCGATTAATTTCGGAATCAGACGTTTACGCAGAATTTATTCGTTATTCAATGAAAGTGGGAACGAAGGGACTAAGGGTGTAGCTGCAGAGAGAGACGAGCGAACTCAGCGAACTCAATAACGTACACTTGAACAAAACTGATTATGCGCCTCGACTGTCTTCGCTTAGATCTGATACATTTTTATTTCTACGAGTTGCCATCATTTTTTTTATTGCTGGTTCACTCCTATTACTCACAGCATGATGTTACCTATGAATATAGTATATACCCTATTAGTCCATTGAAAAGTTACGTTTAGGATTCCGTTTATCAGAGGTTAAGCTTCTATTGACCCCGAACATATTTAAGAAAATAATGTTTCGTCCTCTGATAAACGCAAGCTAGGGTTAAAATATGTTACATTTCAATGGATTATATAGACTTTCTTAATACATTCGACTGGAACCAGTTATTCTCGAAATAAGCGCGTTGAAATAAACTCTTCAGCTTTATATATTGTTATGATACTAAAACCAATGAAAATTTACATTGCCCATGATTAAGGGCTGGGTTCCAATTGCCTGAATAACGCTTGTCGAGTAACATAACTTTGTTCGCTGTCTAGTTCTTTTTAGCGGTAATAGAGAGAGACAACTTAAATATTTCACTTGTGCACAAATACTCCAACTTTTGCTAACATTCTTTAACAGCATTGCTTATTATTTAATCATGTTTCATGTACTACGTGACTTGATCTCTGCCAAGCAAAATAAAATCTTAAAAGTGTTTTAAAAATTGCAGGAAAGTACTTGATACTATTTTCTTTTAAGTAATTTTCGTACCATACCTTTTATTTTATTTACTATCTATTTTTTCCTTACAAAATGCGTTTACCATTTTGAATATCAAAACTTTAGTTACACATATTTCTACTCATAATAAAAATGACTTTCCGAGCTAGGCAGTAAATACAGTAAACGTCAAGACTGCTGTAACTATCAACATTTAACCACAAGGAAGAATTTTCCTACTTCATCGTTTCTTCAAATTAGCTCACAAAATGGGCGATTTTTTATCTAAAACAAAGGCTTAACTTAAAGTATCACGTGCAGAGCGATTAGCTAGAAGAAGCGAAGTTAGATAGCCTCGCTTGCAATATAGCGGGCGGTTAATGCTCCCTGATTTGAACTAATCACTTCATTGGCAAATCGGACTGGTGACTTATAGGCCAATTCGTTTGCGCCATCCAAACCTTCCCTCTATCGTGGAGTCCGACACTTGATTAATAGAGGAAAACAAACGTTTTTATTTGGTTTTGTTGTGTTAATATTTTGGTTATAATAATGTGTTAGTATGGAAAAGTTTATATTTGACCAATTTTTAGTTTATAGACTAATTGAACGCAATAATCTGCTTATACATTGCTTATTATCGATGAAGCGTTAAAGACTTTATGATTATGATGTTCAATGACAATTAAAGCCAGTTTCATCGCCTCTTAAATAAGTTGCAGTTGGTTTATCAATTAAGTATAATAATGACATTATTTCGTAATGATACTGACACATTTTCCATTGGATAGTTAAAAGACTTTCCATAAGCCTTGAACTGGATATTAAAAGTGTTTCTTTTATCAATAAGGGGATAATTATAGAATGATTTTGGCAATAACAATAAACAAAAATAACCCTAAGATTCTCTCAACAAAATAAGCAGTAGCAAAAGACATAACAATTTCTTCAGTCAAAAGCATCGTTTGTAGGAGCCTATAACAAATACTTTAGTACGGAGCGATATAAAACAAATGAAATAAATGCACTCGTAAATAATTGATAGCACTGCCCGCGTATTATCTTTCATCGCAACCGATAGTAATTGCATGTCGTGAATATTTGCCTCGTTATATTTATTAATGATATAGTTCAATATTAATTTATGAATGCTTTTGGTCTGTGATTTGATAGTGAAAAGTATTATTTAGTAAAAGAGCTTGCTAACAATTTGATCCATTCACGTTAACTAGGCTACAAGGATGCTTCATAACGCTGACAAATCTATTTATTATAGGAAGCTTTTTTCTTTCTTAATCGTATGGTAGTGGTCAAGCTAATGTCAAGGTCCTTTACCGATCGGTGGGCGCCTCGAGGAAGCTAATCAAAAATAATAATAAACTATCTAATAGATTTGTTGGCGTTGCTATATTTATATAACTTTCTCCTAAGTCGGCAATTTTCCATGTCTTTTCAAATAAGGAACAAATTACAACAAGAATTTTCAATATTGGTCTTTCAAATCATATGTAGATCGCAACATGCGCTTCAGATCGTTAAATAAATTTTAAATCGGACTCAAATTCTGTCGTCACTACGCGAATAATTTTCAGATGTAGAATTTCTCATCTGATAGTGAGAGCGAGTCGTGTTCGCATATCTGACTCAGCCAATCAGTGTCAATTGCATGATCTAAGCTCTCGGCGGTCACTGTACAACGATTCTACGTTTATTTTTCCACAAAATATTCCGTGTATGGTTTTCTATCTATCTATCTATCGTATGGTTAGTGGTCAACCTACTGTCAAAGTTGTTCAAGCCGCCCGAAAGGCCTTAACGACTGTTGTCTTAATCGTTATCGACTTTTTACGTGCCCCCCGAAGCTCGGACACGCTCAGTTCAACTACTACTATACGGTCACCCATCTATAGAATGACCGCGCCCAAGGTTGCTTAATCCACAGATCGTTTACCGACCCATGAGCACAAGTGGCTACGAGCATGTTACATTAGTTCACGCTCGAGTATTGCAGTAAACTGCCTCGAGTGCTTGTTAGTACGTCGGCGCATTCGCATTCGTTAAATTATTCGCTGCGATTCTTACGTCGGAATGTTCGCGAAAGTGTTTGCCCGCTGTTTACGTTAGCGCGCTTTGAAAATTCCTCGTAATGTTTTTCAATTAGTCCGTCTAAAATGTTTTCGTGTTATGGCATGTTTTTTAAACATTTTGAGTGATGGATCATTCGGTTAGAAACTTGCAAAGTGGATTTCCGCTGACAGTCTTGATGTTTTTGTAAGGTGTTGAAATGTATTACACTATAATTTATTATGCTTATCTTTAGCACTGGTATGATGAAGGGTGAAGTGAATGCATATCTATTTTATCTTTAACTCTACGAACTAGTAAGATTGTTTCTTTCTAATTTTATTAGTCTCTTTATGGGGAATATCAGGCTTATTATATAGCAATTTTTTTATCTTTCTAGTGTGATAATGTTTTATCTTTCTAACTAATTCTCACAGTATGAAATAAAATTTAGAATGAATATTTTAACGTGTTTTTTTTTTCAACTGCTAAACAACCATTTAAAACAAAAACCCTCACGTATCTTTACAAAAAGTATATTTTCACGACGTGTTGATATTCGCATGACCATGCACCAGTGTCACAATATAATAAAAATACTCATTCATAAATAAGTAGTGGTGATTAAAGTACTCTAATTACTATCAACAGGCACAAACTATTACTGACACGCAGACACCCAACACAATATGTGATCGGCAAAGTCAAATAATACAATAATTGATAAAGGGCCTGTGTCCACACGGTATAGTGGCTTAAGATAATGGGATGTGTAAACTGAGGAGCCTGTAACACTACGTATCGGCTATCAAAACGTAGGTCTAATTGATTAATGGCTTTACCCGGAACTAATAAATGTGATCAGTTAAAGTATATCAGCTTTTTGTGATAATATGTTTTACAAATAAAGGGTCTATAATTAGATTTTAAAAAGTCTTTATAATAAGGGTCTTCAATGAAATAAGATTTTTAAAGTTACATTATCTTGTTTGTGACCCGACGTTTCGATCGAGTTACACTGATCGTGGTCTCGGGCTGTCTATTTATGAGATGTCAGGCGTTATAAACTTACATACACTTTACATAATAAATAATGTATCTTAATCTTGGAATGCTACAGAATCATATAGAGACAAAACAATTTCAAACTATGAAATATACTTATGCTCAATATTTTTTACCTTACGGGAAATTTATTTTTAGCGACACTTCAATCTCAATAATAATTACATTTTATAGTCACAATAAAATTGCGAAATATAATTTACAGAGCACAATTGTTAATGTCATTTATAATAACTTTAGTTAACATTTAAGTCTAATATTATTCTAAACAAGGTGGGTTCGCACTGGCGTAGTCAGTCGTAGTCATAAATCAATGATAACAGCTTTACATTGACACCAGGAAGCGGCTGGAAGCGGTGCCTCTCGTAGCCTATTTTTAGACTGCTTGTAGCCTATTTTGTGCTGTCATAACTAGGTGTTATATAAGGTAAAAAAGTACTGTCATTAGGAACACTCATTTGTGTTTGCACTAGATAGTTCCTACGTTATAAAAACATTTTTTTTATGTATATTTGGATGAAATGCTTATTTGTAAGAAGCACTATACCAGATTAAAGACAGCACAAGACTGAAATGTAAAAATATATGTTACTTTGACGTATGATAACTTTAAAATGGGGCGATTTCCAACTTTCATAGAGTATCAAAAACTAGTTGTCGACAAATTCTTTACAAAAATCTCATTAGCGCCTCTAGCGAATGCCTTAGGAACTAATTTTGCTATTCATTTTAACTGTCAAACTCTCGGCTCTCGTTAGTACCGACTACAGAAAATCGCGCTACTGTTGCAATGGTAGAGGCGTGGCGAGTACCAATCCCGTCATTTGCAATTCAGTCGACTTTGACACAGGACATTTGATATGTATGCTCATTTGATTGCCAAGCATTGATTGATTGCCACGACTCTCTAATACACCTAATAAGAAAAACTTTAGCTTGTTTTATTAGGTACTTCGACTAGCCTAAAAATAGACTTATGTTATTTATTTTCATCAGATAACAATCGGGGCAAAATCAAGGGCTAACTTGAACATCCCAAGGTTACCAACCATACGTAAAGAAGTATATTATTGTAGGCTATTTATAGTCCAACAAACTACATATAATTTAAACGGACAGCTTTATAAATAGCCGCTGTTAACAGTTAACGATAGCTCAAACAAAGTGGCTGGCATTTAGTTTGCTAATGGGTATTTTTCGTACAACATTCACTGTGTGGGTGCGGCCATGAAAACCGCGGTGGAAAATTCTTAGTAGTGTGGATTTTCTTGCACCATGTAATCATAGGAGATTTTTTTTATTAATGTGCAGAGCTTTTTTGTTTAGCACTATTTTCGCCCACCACTGTAAAATTTTCATAGCGAATAACGAAACTTTGTTCTATTTAACAACCGAGTTTACTATAGCGCGATTCTCCATGACTGTCGACAGTCGACAACTGGCTAGCTATCGAGAAATTTTGTATGAAAATCTGGCAATGCCTCTAGCGATCGCCGTAGGAACTATTATTGCAATACATTTAAAATGTCAAACTCTCGATACTAGATAATACCGATTGTAGAGAATCGCCCTATTGGTACTGTCGTAAAATATAGGTTGCTATATTTAGTTAACAAAACCAGCAACCGATATTCGTGATCTTTAATCAATTTTAAATTACCGTCAAAAGTTTAACTGTAACTAAGCTATATCTGTGTAATTCAATTCGGATTTCCAGGAAACCCAGCTGCAACTTATATGTCAAATATATTCAAAATGTTGGTTAAACCGTACCAACAATTTAGCCACAATCAATAGATATAATCAGAGATCGTACATATTGATACGACAGACCTCATATTGTGTTATCAATTCAATTAGAGGCACTAAATTATCCTGGTAGTAATTGGCGCAACGTGGAGCTGATAATATGTTCATTGAACAGAGATATTAGTAAGTTATTACAATAGCATTAGCTGCACAATACCATCTCGCTGTGATCCAATTAATACTGATTCGTGAGATCTATTAATACATAGGTACATATTATACTAATACGCCTTTTATAACCCAAAGAGAAGATACATGTAGGTGTATGTAATATACTCAAAAATCAAAATCAAATCATTTATTCATTTGGGTCAAATGCTGACACTTATGATAGTCAATGATACAAAGAGTGAATTTACCGCCAGTTCAGAAGGTAGAGCCAATGAGAAGAGCTGGCAAGAAACTCCTGGCCTCACGTTTCGCGCTCAAAAATGTTAGTCCTATGTAATAGGGGCCGAGCCTACTGCCAGGCATGTTACCGGACTTTGGGCTAATATTAAAAAATATTGTCATAAAAATTAAAGAAGTTCAAAAGCACTTTGCCGTGGCCAGTTGGTCAGCAGTCGTATACACTACCGCCCAGACCATGTACTCAAATTTACCATTCTCCGAGCTCTAACCGTGGTCCCAGAGTAGACTTTGTCCTCTATTCCAAAGCTTTATTCATTTCCTTGAGACGGAGCATGCTTTTGATACGCTTTACCTATCATAGTTCAATAAAAAATGTACCGGTAGGTATCGACAAATTTTGTGTGATGAACTGATCAGCGCCCCTAGTGGTCGTCGAAGGAACAAAATTTTCGGAATGTTTAAATGTCAAACTCTCTCTATAATAGTCGATATTATGGAGTAGAAAATTGTGTTTCTGTATTATGAACATTTTCACTTGTTTTTGTTTCATTCATCAAAAATGTATAGCAAATCCGTTATAAACTTCAATATTGGAACACGATGTCTATTGACATACAGTGGCGCATGTCGACAATTGCCCGCAGTTCTATTTTGTGTGATTCTCTAACAAAAGTAACAAAACATGGCCGTTTTTATAACTTTCCCTACGGTTTGTCGAATGCATAGAATGCAGTTGAAAGTTATCCATTTTTCTCTGTTTAAACCATTGTGTAACTATGAAAACTTCTACTACAGGCAATTCTTCTACTACAGGCAATTTTCTGCTTAAAAGAAGGCTCCAATCACAATCTTATTGTATGAATATTGTTAAAGAAATAAACAATTTTGAAACAATTTTTGAAAGCTTGTATTTTGTGGAAAATTTAACTATCGATAAATTAATACACATTTTCCGATTGGTTTCATCATCTCGGCTAAACAGGAGATACTTACTTCATACATTTGCTGCCACGTTATCTATCGGTTACTTTATTCGAGACCTATCCAAATTCTGGAAAACTTGACCTTTTAGTTGAAAATTTTATCACGTTACAGCCAAGTTATAGCCATTAAATGCAAAATGATATTCATATTATTACACAAATTAATAGGTAATTTATGATCCAAATTACGTTATTAACGCCTTATTATATTATTAATACAGATCATTAGGGACTCGTGTACATAATACTGCATTAGCGAAGCATTATTTTCAATAATTATCATCAACGATACCCGTAGGAATTCATCGTTTGTACAGGCTTATGATGATACACATACATACTATTAAAACGTAATATGTACGACCTTCTGCCCGCGGCTTGGACTGCGTGAAAAAGTTTCCAGGATTAAAAAGTATTAGAGTTAATCCTTGTGATAAATTGCCTCTGTGGCGCGATCGCTAGTGTATTCAGCTGCTAATCGTACCGTCTTGAATTCGATGCCCGGGTCGGGTGTTAACGTGCTCGATAAATGGCAACAGGCTCACCCCCTAAATAAGTGGTTAAACATGGGAGTATCATACACCTCCTCTTACGCCTTCGTGTAAAAGCAGGCGTGATTTATTGTGCGACAACTAGCGCTGTTTACATATTTTTTCAATATTCGTCCAGTTTTTTACGCGAAAGAGTAACAAACATTCATCCAGAACTCCAAACTTTCGCATTTACCATATTAGCAGGATTTGCGTTCGCGTGATTGCACAGCGGGTGTTGATTGCAGTGCACTTTAATGACAAAGCACCTCATTGTGAACACAAACGACCATTGTGCAATAAACATGCTACTGAGTTTGAGTCTGTGAATCAAGCACTTCGGTACAAAGGATCCTTTACACAATTACGTAAGTGCGCCAAAGAGGCTAGTGGGATTTTGACAATGAGGTATTAAGCTTGCTACACATATATTCTGTTTGGCATCAATTGGCCTAAGCGACTGGCAAAACCAAATATGTGTAGATGAATGGTCAGGAAAAATGCCGCTCGACATTGCCGCGCCTAAATGTTTATAGTGCTCACGACGCTTTCGTCGGCAAATGTCGGCAGAAATATAGCGTCGTGAGCACTTTCTGATTTGTCGAGTATAGCCGACAAAGAAATGTGACGATCGGATCCGCAGGAACTACACAATCGGCACAAGCCGAAGTTTTGTTGTTCGGTAAATACTGCTTATCCGAATGAGCCGACCCGAATATGTATATAGCAAGCTTTACGTTCACATTTTGTGAAGGTGTGTTGTCACGTGGTTAGTTTGCCAGACGTTTTGTCGCCTTGCCAATTCTAATGCACATTATCTAGCCAAAAAGTGTGATTCAATTAGATTTGTAACAATTTGAAATAATTTACTGCTATGATAATGGGTCTTAAATACATTAAATAACAAATAAATTTGATATGTTACATGCATTTATACATTTTATTCAGGGTTACGTGTCTTAGCTTCATTCGGCTTTTTAAACTGCATAAAATAGAATATTGCTGTCTCATGCTTTGGCAATAACAATGTTATAAATGCTTTGTATTAGCTATAGATTTTGACCCAATAAATATTGTTATAAAAACTCTTAAACTCTTGCGTTGCATATTTAATGTATAATAGAATACGGAAATTAACGCGAACACGCATTTTTACCTTAAAATGCGTAACGTTTCGGCGCAGGTTACACTCGCAGTGGTCGCAGGCTGACTATTGCGATTATCGCGTTAATTCCCGTATTCAATTATACATTAATCAAGATTGTTATGTATGGAATTCAAAATAAAAGTTATCTATCTGTCACTCGCTGTTCTAGTGGCCACAAAGTGTGAGTCATCATCAGCTAAGTGCGAGATGGCAAGGCACGCCCCCTGCACATAATGTTACCTGCGCGTTTACTCCCTGCTCCCTGCATACCGAAACTGACGAGTCACTCAATAAAATTATTGTTTTGATGCTATTGCTTTAACAGAAACATAAAATTAGCTGCTAAGTGGGATTACGGGTGCGTATTTTTTTAAAATTATGCCTGAAACGTGCGTATACTTTTAGAGAGATAATTATTACAAATATCGCATATTTTTAACATTATTATTAAGCAGAAATATTCATTTTATTATAACAAAACTAATTGAAATAAGTCGACGCGTCGAGCACTTTTTAACAATTATAGCACCTTATTAGTCACTAAAGATATAAATAAGATTTGAATTGATCAATAAATTGCAGAAATAAAACGTGAAAAGAGCATTGCAATTCTGTTTAAGTTAAAAACATTCAAAGTTACATTTAAAAAACTGTCGAAATACTTTCACAAAGATCAGATACAAATTGGTGAAACGAACAGGTTGCCTAACGTTAATGAAAACCGCTTGCCACCTGTCTATTGGTTTCGTTAAATCCTCGCATGCATTTGGTTTTAATGGAAAGCCTATTGAAACTGAATGCATTTCACAGAAAACGATTGTAACTCTGTATAGCCAAACGCCGGCGTCGGATTTACTTCGCCGCCGTAATACTATTACCGTCTTTCAGCGATGATTGGACTGAAGCTATCGACTGTTGAGGATCAAACTTAGGGACTTTTTTTGGTAACTAAATATAAACTTCTATCGCAACATTTGTTATTTAGTGCTGGTAAAATAAAAAATAATGTAAAAAATAAATGATTCAGTGAAAAGGTGCTAATGAACAGCAACTTTTTATTTGTAGTGGAATTTATAAAATTATTTAGAAGTTAGTGTGTGTTTTTCAGAATAAAAAAAAAACTCTCGAATTGAGAACTTCCTCCTTTTTTTGAAGTCGGTTAGTAGCATGCTGTGAATTGTTGTATATTAAAATTGTCAGTTTAAAGTAAAATATTTTCAAGGTAAGTATTTCGAAACATACACCTAACTTTTTTTGCATCATACACAGCGTACAGCTTTGTACATTATCGTGACAATTGGAAAGAGGTGATCATAAGATAAAATAACCGTAGAATAAATAAACGACAATCAACTCAAGATAAATGCTTGAAAAAAAAGATACTTATAAAATCTCACATTTCATTCTCTAATCGTTTCGTAACTCGGTAAGTTGTTGAGCTATTCTCAGACGAAACCACAGGGTAATAAAATAAAGCCGTAATAGTCCAGTCAATAGCGATGTAAAAATGAGCCTCAACCTGGAAAAGGTCAGAGAGAGTATTACGTAGTCTAGTTCATGTAATACCTTAATATTAAGCGTCTGAATCTTCCACCGCTTATGTACTTTTTTAAATGATAAACCAGTTATTAATAATATACTTTTTTAATAGAATTTCATTTAGATTTTTCTACATACTGTTTCTCTTCTGGATTTAGATATTATTCTATAGTACTTAATTATAAAATAAGCCTGCGATATTTTAAAATCTGGTTTTCGCAGTAATAAAGGCTAAAAAGATGTTTATGAAAATTATTATTATGATTCGTAGTTAGTATTATTATGACACATGACGTGTGTTAATGTTATAGAACTCAATAAAAAGAGAACTAACAGCTTCATTAAATATTAATGCAGGAAAAATAGCAGCTTAAACTAACATTTAGGAACAATCATTTGTTAAAGCAAACTAAATGTGCACCATATAGTTATTATTCACACGAAACCCATAGTCTAACTGGCCCCACCATGCTAATTTGTCCCTTATCTAGTAAAAACCTTTCTAAAATCCTCGGTTTCGATATAGAAACCCTTGCTATAAATAAATCAGGAGAGGGTTTCCTTCCTCAACATTGAGTATGACAGCACTTAACTAAACAAATTTATGAGTGCGGTTAACAACACATGTTTTGTTTGCCAATAATTCATATTAATACACTCGGTCATAACTTTGCAACGTTTATTTGCAATATTAAAAAGATCAAAGGATTTACTGGACTGTAGAACTAGTTTTATTTAAATTTAGTTAACAAGATAGGAAAACACATACAGATGTTAGATTTTTCGATTATTTTTATCACCGTCCACGATTTGTTCTCTTACCCCGACTGTGTTTATTTCTTTAAAAACAGCTTATAAGCAAGACATATCCTGTACCGCAAATTTGTATTGATCTTCCCAACTCTACATGGGGCATCCATTTTGATATCATATTTATTTAAAAGTGATACATATTTTTATTTTATCTTAACGAATAGAAATTAAACAGTAAATAATTCTTTGACCGCCCTTGTCTAACAGTTAATTTTAACCTTCCCAACCCATTTTTGTCTCATCTAAAACATTATCATTATGATATATCAAACATTGGCGATTGACTTAATACATCATGGATTATAACCTGCCTATATAAATAACATATTATATTTTGTTACAGGTGTGTGTGAGCCGTAGTCAATATAAACAGATACGACATAAACATCGTGAGCGTGAGTTATTTTCTTATCAATCAAAACAAATACACGCCTCCTCTTTGATTTCACGGCTCTTTGATGGATGACGGCCTACTTCAGCGTCATCATGACGCTGAAGTGCAGCTAATAAATAGGCAACAACAAAAAAAATAACTGCCTCTCTAGCGCGGACTGCTGATAATGAGATGCCGGGTTCGATTCCTGGTTCGAACAAAGTCAATTTGTCTTTTCACCATAGAATATTTCTTAATAGCAGCCTGGAGTTTGGTAAAGTGTCCGGTAAATGACAATGGGTACGCCCCCTACTGACATGGAGGTAGCTTTGTTAATGGCGAAACATGACTGTATGTCAAATACTTTGGCCCACACCTTCGCTTGCCAAAGGAGATAAAAACCAGTGTGATAACGATATGCAGTTTTACCAACTCCAAAACATGGTTCGTACTCAATGCAAAAAGACGTGACTTTCCAAATGTGTCTATGTTCACTTTTTACCGTACATGTAAAATTCTAAATTGCCAACTATCTGATAAATAATAGCCATCGAAAAAAGCCACGAACAAAAAAATATTGTACCTACCGATTCGTTCCATTTAAATACTGTAGTTTATTTCACGGGTGGCTGTTCAAAACTACACGATTTTTATCGCGATGTATATCAAAAAATGTAACACTCAACATCAAAAACTTGTTATTAAAAAATAAAATCAGCGCAAAGGCATGTGAAGCTCTCAAACATGCGGTCAACGCAATTTTCTATTGGATAAACGGACGTTGGAATGTCGTGTATGGCAATCTGAAATTCCAAATCACAAGCCGTCCCCTTTCGGCCCTTTCATTTTATGCGCTTCCATACCTACCCTACCATAAATATTCTGTATCAAATTGTTAGCCAAGACTTTTTAAATTGATGCCCTATTTTATTTTGGGTCATGTTTTTTGTTTCTGCTGTTTACCGCTCTATCATTTTAGTATGAAGATAGATACAGAGAATTATGTCTGTTACAAGACGTTGGTAATTGAGAAGTTTCAGTTTTTTCTGATATTTTCAACAGGTTTTCATTATGCTCATATATTTAATTAAAACATATAAAAAAATTAGGAATCTTCTCCTATATTCCGGTGAAGTCAATTTTAATGGAAGGTTTTTAAACAATGTCATATCTCGTAATATGCTTTCTTGCCTTAGATACCGAATATGCTTTAAAAACCACTATTTAAAATACATTAAACATTTAATCGGATTTCATACCAACACGAAATATTTTAAATCCTGAAGCTTAACCACGTGCATACTCGTCGTTCGTCGTCGTACTCGTAACAGCGCATCACGTCCAACAGTACTAAATGAGATTATTCTACTAAATTCACCACAATAGTTCTATTCGGTTAGATTGTATGTGTGAGCATCTGTCTGTAAACTATCCGATAAACTGCAGCTCGATTTAATACCCGAGATCGTAGTAACATTTTCTTTAGAGAACAAGTTTTAATGAACTTGTAATAGTGCTTGATTCTTTGGAATAATGCAAGATCTAGTTGAAAACTTCCGACTGCCGATAGCACAGACTGATATAGATCATTTACTTACCAATAATAGTTTGATTGTTTTAATAGCACTAACAATAGTTCTGATGCAAGTACCTAATACTATTCCGATCACTTTGTAGAGAGCCATAAATCTGCGAATTGCCAATATAAAGATGTTGTATCAAACAGGCCTCCATCCACTGTATAAGCCTACAGGTCACTGATATTCCATATTCTGATATAACTCGATAAGCCGCGAACATTTCATACAATATACAAAGTTGTTGGACTATGGCTCGCGCTATTGCTCTATGTATAAATATTTTATAAAACCACTGCTTTTTTCACTTAATCCTTGTATTTATTTAACAAACCGGCGGCAAAATGTTTTAATAAAAATGTATATTGAATGAATTAGGAAATAACTATAAAATTCTATTGCAAATACGCATCTATATAAAGTCATTCAAACACATTCAAAGTAACGCGATTGTCGCAAACGCAGTAAAATGTTATTTCACGAACATAAAGTTTTGCGGGCGCGAAGTTGTGGCCATTGTGGGCCGCACAATAATAAATTATTTATTCGGAATGAAAACTAACCTGAGCCGAGAGTACCGGAGGGTGGCCGGTTCTTGAAAAGCTGTCTAATAACTTTCGCAGATTTTAAGTAAAAGGCTTTTACTAAAATATGACGAAGAATATATTGTTCCAGTAATACAGTTTTTTGGAAACTTTTTAAGTTAGTAATTTATGTATTACATTAGCGCGGGTTAGTGTTATTAGTTATAACCTAAAGTACTAAGTGCCAAGTTTATTATCACATTAAAATGTTACCATTACATAATATAGATACAATAACAGTTTATTATTGATTGTAGACTGATTTTATTGGAATATGTTATTATGAACTGAATCATATTTAATTAAAATGTAATTCCGATGGCGAATTCAATTGAATTGTAGGCTTATGCCAGTTATTGCGATATACCATTCTGCAAATTATTCTAAACTAGCTGACCCCGCGTATCCACCCGCATTTATTTTTAACGGCCAGTATTTCCATATTTTCTTTACATTTAAAGCTTACATAGACTCCTAGAAATATTTCAACACGAAGATTAACAGATCGATCCTTGACATCGTCTACCTCAACTTCACAACAATACCTGTACCTATTTAAATAAATTAAATGACTTATCTAACACACATTCATAAGCTCAGAAACTGTTTCTAAATGGCTTATTTGACCCACAAATAGAACATTTAACAAAGGACAGTATGCGATAAACATGACTGTCTTAAATATATTCACATGACATCTGTTTGAGCTCAAAGTGCCTGGCCGGCTCACAGGTGGCGCCACGTGCGCTATTCTCAGGACATTCGGATACTCCCGACACACCTGCATTTTACAAGCTTTTGTTTCAAATGTCTTGTAGTAAGTGTAATGCAAGATTGTTGCGAATTGTTTTCTGTTTGATTGTAATACAGTGTATAGGTGCCGACAAATAACTTGATAAATTTCGCTACATCGTAAAACGATTTTTAAGTCCGCTTGGATTTGCAGGGTGTGGCAGCGAGAGCTATTGCTCTTCAATCGTCTGGTTGGTAGAACAGTCAACTGAGAGTCATCTGTACTGGGTCTAAGTGCAGTTTGCATTCTAAAACACCTACTTGTCAATTGCGGTATTATTGAGCACATAATACTGGTTTACTGCCCAAGCTCGGTTCGTACTTTGCAAACGGATTGGGATACCATTTTTTCGAAATTTGGGAAAAAATGTATGATAGTAGGAGATTTTAATGCTCACCACAGTAACTGGTCTTACAAGAATGATAATAGAGGCAAACAGATTTATGAATCAGCTTTAGAGTATGGGTTTATTTCTTTAAATAATGGAGATCCTACGAGAATTAAATTAGTCAATAACTGTCTCCAAAAATCTTCTCCAGACATTACATTCACATCAGCTGATATTGCAATTAACTTTGAATGGTCAGTAACTAATGAGAGCTTGGGCAGTGATCATTTATTTATTAAAATTCAAATGAGTTATCAAGACTATGTGCATATTTCTAAAATTCGTCATTACAAATTAGCGGACTGGAATTCTTATAGAACATATTTAACTAATCACCTATGGTTCCCAATAGAAATAACACATGTACAATCCATGTATGATAATTTTATTCATCGAATAAATATTGCCGCTGACAAAAGTATACCCATAAAGAGAACATGTCACAATCCAAACAGTAATTTTAGACCAAAAAGTTATTGGACTCAAGTCATCTCAAAATTAGTTAGCGAACGAAGACTGGCTCTGGCTAAATTTCGGAAAAATCCTACTCCCAATAATTTAATTATTTTAAAAGAGAAAATCTTAAATGCAAAACGGGCTATATCTAAAGCCAAACTGAATGCTTGGCAATCATTTTGTTCGACTATTGATCACTCAATGTCCGTGTCTGAGGTATGGAATAAGATGCGATGGGTGAAGGGGTTTAACAGATCTAAAGCATATATACCACCGGAAGCTAAAACAGAGTTATTGCACAGTCTCACACCTGATTTCGTTACATCTGAACCACCATCCTTTTTATCTGCTAACGTATTGCTAGAATCAGATTTTAGTTTGAATGAAATGCGTGAATGTTTCAAAAGTAAAGACACAAGCCCAGGTGAAGATATGATATCTTATTCTATGATTTCACATTTACCTGAGGCCGCAGAATTATATTTACTACGACTATATAACCTTATACTCAGTTCCGGTTCCGTCCCGTCACAATGGCGTAATGTTAAAATTGTACCCATCCCAAAGCCAGGCAACGATGGTAAGCTTAGACCTATTTCTTTGATGTCCTGTGTTTGTAAAATATTTCATTCAATGATAGAGAAAAGAATTGAATGGTTTATAGAAAGAAATGAGCTTTTATCTCCGTTTACTACTGGCTTTCGGCGGGGTCAATCCTGCCTAGACTGCCTAGCTCGTTTGGTGACGCAAATTCAAATTGGTTTTACAAAAAAGACACCGACACTTGCTTGCTTTTTGGATGTTGAAAGCGCGTACAATAATATTCAGACAAATAAGATGCTTATTATTCTAGACAACTTGAACATAGGTAGAAGTATCTGTCAGTATTTATGGAATTTTCTCAGTGAAAGACGTCTGGAAATCGCGCGTGATATAGGAGAGAAAGCGATAGTTAGAGTTGCGAGCAATGGCTTAGCCCAAGGTGACCCTTTGTCACCACTACTTTTTAACATTGCTACTTTCAAAATTTGTCGAGATATTAGCTCAAGTATATATGTTTGTCAATATGCAGATGATTTTGTGCTTTATACTACCGGTCTGGACATTCTGGAGAGTACACAGAAAATTCAAAATTCTTTAAATGTTTTTAGAAATTTGTTGGTAGAGTTAGGTCTGGACATATCTTCACAGAAATCAAAATACTGCATATTTGATACAGGTCGAATTCAGAAACAAATAAATTTAGTAGTTGACAATAATCCTCTTGGGCGTGTAGAAACATATAAATATTTAGGAATTTGGCTGGATAGGTCTTTACGCTGGAGTAAACATATTAATGAGACCGTTGAAAAGGCGTTAAAATACCTCAATTTGCTCAAAGTTCTCGCTAATTCTTCTTGGGGTGTCCACCAGAACCATCTTAGAAGGATTTATTTAGCTATTATCAGAAGTAGGTTAGACTATGGCTCGTTCTTTTATAACAATAGTGCTAAAATTCATAAATATAAAATAGATAAAGTACAGAATCAGGCATTAAGAGTGGTGGGTGGATTTATTAGAAGCACTCCAATCCACGTCATGGAAACCGAGCTCTGTGTTCCTCCATTGCATTTACGAAGACAATGGCTAGCGTATAAATTTTGTTTGAAATCTCGTTCTATGTCAAATAATATTACAAATAAATTATTGGCTGAACTTAACAGTTTGGCACATCAGAGATATTGGTTAAATAAAGAGATGCCACTATTAATACATACATATAAAGAAGTATTTAACGAAAACATAGAGGCAAAAAGTACTTTAGAAATGTATAATTTGAGAATATGGGTTTCCAGTATCAATGTTAAGGATTGTATAGTCTTAAATTTAGATGCAATTAAAGTACCTAAAAGCGCTTGTGAACCTAACTACATGTATTACAGTACTGTTTCAGAGTTACGTCAGAAATATTGTGAATATCATTTTATTTTTACCGATGGGTCTAAAACTGTCAATGGAAGAGGTGCTGCCTATTATGATCCGCTTAAACCACAAGAAAGCAAATGTTTTAAAATAAGTGCTAATTTATGTATTATGTCGTTGGAGCTCATTGCAATTTCAGAAGCTATAGCATATGCAAAAAATCTAGGTGAGAGAAAAATATTAATATGCTCAGACAGCAAAAGTGCGCTGCAGCATATAGCTCGTTGCGCCTCTGGGCACAGAGGTGCAACGATAGCTTATAATATTATTTCTGATATTGATACTTTATCGTTTAACGGTGTAGATCTGAAATTGCAATGGGTTCCCGCACATATTGGCTTACATGGTAACGAGGAGGTTGATAATCTTGCTAGAAAAGGAATATTGGAAGGAGAATATATAGATATAAAACCTAACTTTTCAGAATACCTACCTAAATATAGAGAAAAATGTCGTCAAAGTTGGATGGAATATTTCGATTTGAGATCTAGAAATAAGGGTATCTGGTACAAAACAATAGTTGCTGAGCCTCCTCGTATACCATGGTTTGCCAGTGCTAAACTAAGCAGACAGCTGTTAGTGGTAGCTATGAGAGTGCGATCTGGACACTTGCCTCTAAATAACTTTGCCTTTCTTATGAAAAAGCTCAGCTCGCCAAACTGTGAAACATGCGGCATAGTAGAAGATACTGTGCATTTACTGACGGAATGTGTACGATTTGAAATAGAAAGAGAAATATTAGTAAATAATCTAGGCATACTTAAAAACAATGTAGGTTGTTTTCACGAAATTTTATCTTCACCAATGTCTGATGCTGCTGAAATGTTATTTAGATTTGTACATCTTCGTTTTAAGGCTGAATAAGTTAAGTTTGTTTGTGTATCACATTGTAATAAGGTACGATGGGACTGTCATGTATTTTATATAAAAGTCCCTAAACTAAATAAAGAATAAAAAAAAAAAAAAAAAAAAAAAGATTGTTGCGAATTGTTTTCTGTTTGATTGTTATACAGTGTATAGGTGCCGACAAATAACTTGATCTATATCGCTACATCGTAATAAACGATTTTTAAATCCGCTTGAAATTGCAGTGTGCGGGAGCTATTGTTCTTCGATCGTCTGATTGGTAATACAGTCAACCGAAATTTGACTGTACTAGGTCTACGTTCAGTTTGCTTACTAAAACACTTCTTGCGTTCAAGTTATTTGTCACTTAATACAGTTTTAACTAACGAGGATATCTTCGTGATATCCATTACCCGTGTGTTGAATGTCTCCTGTGTTAGGCATATTTCTATAAGTTTAAGATGACGCAGTTGCAGTCTAAACTGGTGCTACGTCATCTTATACTTATTAAATTCGCCTTTGATTTTTCAATTTGATCAATGCTAAAAACATAAACATGTCAATTTCAAAAAGTTATTCTTGTAATCAGTCACAATCAAACATTTCTTAAAATCTACGTTATTACGCATTTAAACTAAAACATGATATTTACGTGTACGTATTTATATCAAAGAGACGCCTCAGACTTATTGGACAGTCGTTTATAAGTTCAAACAGGAGTATAAATCTGTAATAACTGCATACTCTCAACTAAATATAAGATCTAATAAAACTTGTTTACTGCCTCGATGACATATCGACTCATTGACTCATCTACAAGTATGTTTACCACGCATTTATTTGCGAACATTACTGACGCACGACCGAAAAAAGCAAAAGAATTAATCATGTTATACACGATATACATACATAATATCATGTGTGATACACCCAAAGGTGTAGACACAGGTGAATGATATATAGCCCAACTAGCACACAAGCGCTATAACAAGCTGCACAATGGCCGGTTAAAGGATTTTTATAACGCCTTAGGCTCCTTAGTAAGAAGTATAGTGGTTCTATAAGCGGCTACAGATCTCTTGTAGCGTCAAATAGGCCCATACTGTCCAGCTTATAGCTCGACATTGGATCTACAGTGGTCGTAAATAGTAATTATAATAGTACGTAGTATAGTAGTAATACAGGAGCGCTAAAATAAGATATAGGTGGTATAATCGCGCTACAAGAGCTTTTTCGCAGCTTCGTGGCGCTTACCAGCTGTTGTACAGAGGTGGTTAGCGCCACGAGCGTTCGAAAAAGCTCTTGCAGCGCGATTATACCACCTTTACCTTATTTTAGCGCTACTGTGTAACGGTTATAAATGCTAACGCTCTAAATTAGTAATATGGTCGGTTTATTATGGTGTAAACTAAATATATTGTATTAAAATGAATCATCAGTGACAAATGAGGAGACATTTTATTTTTACGGATTGGATTATGAAAATAACAAGTAGTCTATCGCTTTTATTTCTTTGTGTACGTGATATGAAAGTGCGAGTTCCAGTTTGCTGTCAATATATATGTATATTATCGTCAATATTTTCATGCGCCCTCAAAATATTCAGTTTTAAGTGCAAAAATTATATAGATATGTGGATTTGGAAATTGTATTTTGAACATAAATAAGACTTTGAGGGTTACAGATAGTTTAATTAGGGTTATAGGTAATAAAAAATGATTTTAATTATGTTAACGTTACCAGGCTATAGATTTATATGATCTTCAAAAGATCGTAATAACCTCAAAAAATATGTTTACCAAATGCTGTAATGGCGTCTCGATCAAGCAGCTCTCAGAGTTGGTTACATCTGCTCTAGCGGCTTAAGCTGTACAAAGGCTCTAGTGTTTGCTGTTGTAGACCTCAAGGTTCTGCAGTTGTGGCATAGGAGTGCTTCAATATAATTGTTTTGGTCGCACACCAGCATTCTACTCGTACTATTAGGGGTCAGTCGTTGAATATTAAAATAGTTTGAAAATCTTTTTTTTTAATTTATATTTATTTTATTTATTTTATTTATTTTATTTATTTTATTTATTTTATTTATTTTATTTATTTTATTTATTTTATTTATTTTATTTATTTTATTTATTTTATTTATTTTATTTATTTTATTTATTTTATTTATTTTATTTATTTTATTTATTTTATTTATTTTATTTATTTTATTTATTTTATTTATTTTATTTATTTTATTTATTTTATTTATTTTATTTATTTTATTTATTTTATTTATTTTATTTATTTTATTTATTTTATTTATTTTATTTATTTTATTTATTTTATTTATTTTATTTATTTTATTTATTTTATTTATTTTATTTATTTTATTTATTTTATTTATTTTATTTATTTTATTTATTTTATTTATTTTATTTATTTTATTTATTTTATTTATTGACTGAACCACCACTGCACCTATGTAAATATTCTATGATAATAATTTTAAGCTTTAGTATACAGGTATATTACTCGGTTATAGCGCTTTAGGTGCTTAACATAATTCTGTAATCCCCATGGCTGTAAAAATGTTTCGAATGATACCTCATACATCTATTTGCCGTACAGAAGCCATATAAATATCTGATATAACGCTCAAGGCGCTATTAAAGACCTACGCAACTCTTTTATAGATGAGTAATACACTAGCCCTAAAAAAATCTGTTATAGAACCTAAGGCATTACAAAAAGCTCATTTACGCTCTTGAGCGCTATAAGCGCAACGCATAACTCCGTTTAAACTCCTTTATCTCCTAAAGTCCCCTTATACAGTTAACGGTGTTATAGAAGATTCCATTAACTCAGTTATATTTCCCTAGGATGTCTAGCGATGCAATTACATGCTCATATATCACTATAAGTCATTAGTTTCCTACTAAACGGCTACTGTCCCGCCTAGCTGTTAAAGGGTTTTCTAAATAGCTAGTATACAACTTATAGAGAATTGTACAGCATTTGAACGACTCTTATGCAACTATCAGGCTGTATAACGACTGTATAAGCAGCTTGTGTGCTAGTTGGGAGGTACCTACCCATGTTTAGCCATTAACAAATTTAGTCTCATGTAATAGGGGATGAACCTTTTATCATTAACTAGATAATTTACCAAACTCCGCTACTTTAAAAACATAAATCTGAAAAAACCAACGGTACTTTGCTCAGCCCAAGAATCGAATCTGAGGCCTCATGATCAGCAGTTAGATTCACTGCACCACAGAGACAGTCAAAGAAAAATAAATAGTGTTACCTATGTACAAATCTTCCAGATATAACAAAAGTAGTTCAGGTACGTTTCCAAATAAATTGCATCGAGTGAACGTGGGACTCGTACTTGTAAATTTTTTATGGCTCGATTTTCCGGCGCGTTGCGACGCGGGTACGGCTAATAAATTGAGATCGGACCCACAGGAGGCTGTTTGTTGCCGCCTCTGTCCCGGGAGGCCGGGATTCGTGTCCCGGGCACGCCATTAAGCACACCCGCTACACGGTCACAATCTTGTTTCCCAATACCGAACACCTATAGATGTTTTATTGGGACTAATCTTCGAACGAACACGTTTTAGTGCGATGTTGAAAACGTTATGTTGTTTTGTTAGCCTTTTTAGACTCACGATTCCAAACATTTTCTAACACTAAAAAGAACTTCTATTTCAAAGTAAGTGCAATTTTTTTCTCTGTAGATACGAAGGCGATACGATCACATTAAAAGTATCTCTATAACATTTTCATTCCCATTCATACATGAACTACCTTATTAATTAACGTCGTATAGGTTCTGATTAGTTATATGGTGTTCTGTCTTAATCACTCTTATACAGTTTCAAAATTGATTGAAAGTGACTGGCGGTGACAGAGACAGCGATACAGTGTATGGCACTAATCAGAGTTTACGCGACGTTTATTAGTAAGAAAATTATTATAAAATGTACATTGGTGAAGATTCTAAAGCATTATTATAATACTATTTTATGACGCAGGACAATTCAGAACAGAAAGTGACTTATCTTCGTTACGAGTGTGGACCCGAGGAGGGTTATAAATAAATGAATCGTTCGTTACGAAGGTGGACTTGACAAGCTGACGGTTGCGTGACCTGATAAGCAAGCAACTGTTGCAATTACTTTAACAATTACCGGCCCCATGACTTACTATAAACATTGTTAAGCAAGAAAACTTTGATATTTGATTTGTGGAGTACAATTTTCCTGAGATTCGCTAGATTAATGTGAAGACATGCAATAATAATTAAAGGATATTCAAGTGAGATAGTGAAGTCATATTTATTTCAAAAGAGTTAATCCTGTAGCTAAAATTGTTGTTGCGATTCCTTCGCATAGTCTACAAATTAAAGTAAGGTTTTAATGAAAAAAGTTGTTTTGCCCGGTGCTATCTAGTATGTTTTGTAAAATGTATTGTCGCCAATAATGAGGTGCGATTTGGACCACAATTACAATTAACTATCGAATTACCATGATTTTTAGAACAGATTTATCAGCGAATTTTAATTTTCTGAACTTATGTTGAAACGTATTTTTTTATTTATTGCATAGCGACACTTGTAATAGTATTGAATTTTTCTTTGGACCTCGGTACACTATTCAATGGTATATTACCTAAGTATCTATTTATTATATGTATAATCAAATAACCCGTATAACCACACTTAAACACATTAACAAATGGTTAACAGTCACATTCCGTGTAGCCAACCAATAATCCATTTACAATAACCATTGATAACTAATAAAGTGAACTGTCGTAACTTGGACGTATCGTGTCAATACGATAATGTACCATAATGGCCGATAAAAAGGTTAAACAAATGGTAGAGAGACATTAATGGTGCATTGATGATGCAACAAGTTGTTGAATCAACAATTCTATATTCTACAATAGATAGTAGGTAGGCTTGGCTGCTCGACAACCACAGATTCTCGGATGACTGTCTGAAGAGTAATCCTGTGTCAAAACTCCGATAACGCGATTCACGCCGTTGTCAATATCGATCCCGATATCACACTACCAACTTTACTCTATACGAAGTAATATCTCCACAAGAGCATCATATTACGCTTTTAAAGGACGACTCGAAAGTATAATTGTAGAATTTTATCTCTAGAACTAGCTGACCCGCGCAACTTCGCTTGCGTCACATAAGAGAATCATAATTTTCCCCGTTTTTGTAACATTTTTCACTGGTACTCTGCTCCTATTGGTCGTAGGGTGTTGATATATAGCCTATAGCCTTCCTCGATAAATGGGCTATCTAACACTGAAAGAATTTTTCAAATCGGACCAGTAGTTCCCGAGATTAGCGCGTTCAAACAAACAAACAATCAAACAAACAAACTCTTCAGCTTTATAATATTAGTATAGATAAATAAACACAGTGTTTTACACAATTCATAAATAAAAAATCTCATAAACATAAAACATACATCATAATTTCGTTTTTACGCCGCACTCTTTGTATTGCTATTTATACCGGCATTATTGTGGTAACCAAAATATGTTATAAAATACGCTATAGGTAGATACATAAAACGTAATAGAATTCCAGTGAGTCCTTCGATGTTATTATTGGTTTTCCCCGGGGATATTTCAAGATCTAACGTCGAGACATTTCTGTTCATTGAAAGTGTTGACGGCGCTTCAAGAGAACATATCGATCGAAATAATACTACTTAAGGACTGAAAATCGACGGTAACAGCGGGATTTGCATCAATTTTTATACAAATAAAAATATACTGCGGCGATATGACTGCCTCCGTGGCGCAGTGGTTTAGGTCGCCACGCCGATACCACTGCAACGGGAGGTCGTGGGTTCGATTCCCACACGGGACAATTATTTGTGCGATCCACAAATAATTGTTTCGGGTCTGGTTGTGCTTTGTGTCCGTTGTTTGTATGTTTGTAAAAAGTCCCCGCGACACAAGAGCAATTCTTAGTGCGGGAGTTGTCTTTTTTTTTAAAGAATATATTCCTTGACCCTTTCAGCTATTGACCGCTTAGTCTGGCCTATGTAGGAAATAGCGAAAAAATATACTTGTTAAATGAATGAATTTAACCTTTTTATGTCCTATTGCTGGACAAGAGCTGTTAAGACATCCACCCGGGTCATGTGCAGGTTGAAAACTTAGCATGCTCTCAAGATCTTTTAGGTATGGAAGGTTTTGTTGTGACAGAAGATAAGAAAACTAGAGTTTTATTTGAAAACAGTTATTTTATAAACAAAATAACAAAGTGTGCATAAAATAGTCCGCATTTTGCATGTAAGGTTAACGTTTCCGTCTATTAAACTAATTCCTCTTGACCTCAAAGTAGCTTCAAATATGAGACGCAATTTTATAATGACCACAATATTGTTTTTATACAACAATAAACAGTTTATTAACCATTATTTGTGTGTACCTAATAAAAAAGTACACATATCATGCACTTTACGACTAAACTTAAGACTTGCAATACATTGAAAAAGTCTACAGTATCGCGCTTATTCGCTGAATAAGTGAATAATCCGTTAATCGCCTTGTACGGAGGCTCTCGGGAAAACACGGTATAGTATCTTTTAGCAGTCTACGCGGCACAATTTATCAACTTAATCGGCTATTGCAATGTTTTGAAGATAGTTCTTTTTAGGATTCCGTATTTGTTTTTACTTCAGAAAAGACAACTCCCGCACTAAGAATTGTCTTGTGTCCCGGGAACTTTTACAAACATACAAACAATTAATCGCACAAATGATTGCTCCTTGTGGAAACCAAACCGACGACCTCCCGACGCAATGGTAGCGGCGTGGCGACCTAAACCATTGCGCCACGGAGGCACCCAAGGGTAAAAAACGGGACCTACTAAGACAACTCTGGCCGTCTGTTTATAGGTCTGTCCGTCTGTCTTTCACCAGTAATATCAACCGAACCAGAGTATCTAGACATTTTACACGTTCATAGATGATGTACTTTGTTGTCGGTATAACAACAAATACTTAAAACAGAATAATAATATAACAATATTCAATAGTGCGGCTCCATACAACGAAGTGATATTTTTTTCCAGTTTTTCGTTTATAATGAGTATGAGGTCTTTCCTACGTGTTCCCGGCTCACTCTTGGCTCTTTTTTAAACAATTTTCTTTTTTTGTTGAGCTCAGGTACTTGACGGATATACGGTACACAAGATGCTATGCGAGTTAAGGGTCTCGCGGGAAATCACAATAAACGGCGCCACCACTCGGGGCGATCGGTTAGTTTTGAACATAACTTGGATATTAAGGCGTGTTTCTAGTCCTATGATGAGACGCCCATAGCCAGTTGCGCTCACCGTTCGGTAAACGATCTGTGGGTTAAGCAAACGTTGGCGCGGTCATTCCGTAGATGGGTGACCGCATAGTGGTATTTGAACTGGGTGTCTCCGTGCTTCGGAGGGCACGTAAAAAGTCGGTCCCGATTGTTGTCAATTACGATAGCAGTCGTTAAGCCACGTCGAAGGCCTTCGGGCGGCTTGAACAACTTTGACGCTAGGTTGACCACTAACCATACGATGAGAGAGTGTGAGAGAGTCCTATGATAAAGGTTTTAGTGTAGTGTTTATGGGGTTTATACTTTAAGACTGAAGGTAAATGTCCTAATTATACATAATATATACATAATACCACGCCTTTTTTCCACAAAGGTAGGCAGAGACCAAAGAACGCCACTTGGTACGATCTTTTCAAATTTTCCTTGATTTATTCACATCCAAATATCCTGTTTTGGATTGCAACCTTTGGGAATTTGATTAAATTAGGCGCAATTTTATACTTGTTGTTATATTTTTTTTGTTATGGTTTAATTCAGATAGATTACCTTAGAAATATATATTTTTTAATTCTCTTTAGAACGTATATTATAAACTTATCTAACAATAACATAGCAAGAGCAATTAATTTTAAATAGATATGAGAACTTAATTATCGTGCAAGTAATCTTGGCAGTAGCTGCTCTGTGTTGTACGTAACTCCTTGTTTTATAGTTCCCTCGGGGTAAGAGCTGACTTACCAACAAGGACGCAGCCGCAGGGAATTATTAGTTTTAGAGACCAAGTCACCGCTACTGTTGGAAAGAAAAGCTACAACGCTATAATAACGCACAAATATGTGGATAAAGGCACTTATTTTGTTCGGGAAAATGTTAAAAAAGTTCACATGGATCGTAGCGAGTTGCGGTCTCTGGTATCTGACACTCTGATTCTCTCTTTCTCTCTGTCTCTCTCTCTCTCCCTCTCTCTCTCTCCCTCTCTTTCTCTGCATCTCTACCACTCAGTAACAAACCGAAGTATAGGTATTTTATGTTTAATTTTCGAAATAAAACGATTTCGTCAATCCTTGTAAGTTGTAACTCTCTTATAATATAATAAAAATATAATTTCGGCGCTATGCGTGTTTTTACACAGTCCAATGGATCCTTCTTAACACCAAATAAGAAAAAAATTGTTCCGAGAGAAATTATCTTCTCTACTTTGACTACGTATAACCGATTTTTTATTTCATCAAAAACGCAACCCGATACGCCTATCTACTAGAACATAACTATGACGGTTCAGTAGTTTAATGACATTTTTCAATTTCCTATTTCCAGTGAAGCGGTCGCTGCAATTGCACTTTAATTATCTGTCGAATCTGCCGCTGCTGGCCGGTGAGACGCTTTGCAACAAATTGATGAAATATTGCTTCCCACTACCACTTATTTTAGAAACTTTTAGTCTTTTAGCGAGTTGAGAGAGAGAATTTATTCTGGAGATAAACTGAATGCATTGTGATATTGAAAATGCGTAATTTAGACTATTATATATTAATATATTTGAGCTAATCTAGATTACCTAATGTAATAAAGGGGAAAAGTTTTTTGTATAATTGTGCTAATTTATTGAGGTACCAGTCATATTTTTATAGTTCTATGTGTATGGCAGCTATAGTGTTACCTGTACTCACAAATATCACACTACAACTTGCGGAATCAGAGTCATTACCTAAATTAGTACCAGATACGACAGTAAAAGTGCTACATCTGCGATTTGCGGCCTAAAACTAAATATTTTTTTTAGATGACATAAATAATGATTTAATTGTGTACAACACTGTAACGCTGTTGTATTGATAATTTAACGCTTGTGATATTTACGACAACTAAGTATTATCTTTTAAAAAATATCCTCAATAACACACCCCTTCTAGAATGAAGAAAGAAAATCTATTACCAAGATGGGTCTCCATTACAACTGAATCGAAACTTGTGTAACCGGAGAGCACTGGAGATCGTTATCTGACGTAACTACCTGCACTATCTGCCGGTACCTGTAGTACCTGTAGTACCTGCAGGTGTAACTGACAACACGATCTATTTGTTACTTCTACACTGGGATCTAAGTATATGGAATGCATTTTTCTGTCCTTTCCAGAGTTTATCTGAATGTGCAGTATTTTTGTTGTGGTTCGATTGTGGTCGGGAATCAGCTGCTATAATTTGGTGTCTTAAATTTGGTAAACTAGAGAAAGAAAATGTAAATTTTCGTAGTTACAATCGATGCTGATTGACTTTATTTCAAAAACAATCCTTAATTAGCCGAGGGGTTAATGTTTCTACAATACTCATTTAACTTATAATTTACGAGCTTTTTAATATGTTTCATAAATTTTTTTGGTCCTTCATTGCATATTGGTATTTATTTCATGTATGTTGAATTCGTGGCTTTTGATGGTTTTTTTTTCGATGAAAATTTAAAATTTTAAATTCTATCTATGTTTTGAAGCCTTCCCACATAAACTTACCTACGAAGACTCTCTAAACATTTCTTCTCTCCCATAGCTATCCCCAGCTTACAAAAAAATATAATATTCATTTTGTCAGGAAGTAATTCCTTCCCGATCACACAGTTTCTTCAAACGCTTTACATCTACCAGTCTGAAGTCTGGAGGTATATAGCATAACTGCAACTGATTGCCACGACAGGGTAACAAGCGGTTTGTCGCCCTGACGCCGTCGCAACCTCCAAGCCTTCGCGTTACTAACTTTGCTTGTACACGGATGTAACCTGCTTAGTTGACAACTAATTCGTGTTAATCACCTAGAGTTTCCTACTAATGGATGTAATGTTTATTTGATTTGGAGATGAACTGTAGAGTTGTCGAAATGTGTTCAAAATGTTATGTTTTGTCTTTATTAAGTGCGCTTTCCTGATTCTCAATTAGAAATCAACACATTTTATTTAAATAAACATTCTCTCGCTACTCCTGTCTGTTCGCGATAAACTTAAAATCTGCAAAATACATTTTCATTCGGTTTTCACAAGTAGATAGAGCGAATTTCGAGGAAAGTTTGGAAAATATTTAACATCGATACTTAAAATTTCTCATCGCCAACCAACCACCTTGAGCTAAAATTGGTAAAATCTCATCATATCGGTATTATTTCCCATGTACTTCCTGCTTCGTGAATTTTCTATGAGTCTATATTGGTTGGAGTAAACCGCTCAGCTCGAGCCAAACTGAATTTGTTTTAAATTGTCCCTGTTGATGTTGCAAGAGTATCGAATTGCTTATTCTATGATGATAGTGACCTTTTTCAATAACACATATTATAGTATGTAAAATTATAAAAAAATTTAGTTGGTATTATTTAAAATTAGTTATTCGTTAGTTTAGAGAGATACTATTAATTAAAAAATTTGGTGGTGGAAGACAATGCAGTGGTTGTGGCCTGGTAACTATTGTCACGCCACAGCCCCTGTGTTGAGAGGTCGTGGGCTCAATTTCCACTCGAATGAAATACATACATATATATGCATGCTAACTGCGTCTGGTTGTAGTGTCTGTGTTCAGCATGCCTGGAAAAGTTCAAACTACATATTATTGTCCGTAATGATAGCTAGTGGTATTTTCAATGAAAAAACCTTTTTGGATTTTATTTGTTACGAAGACACCATAATTTTTTTGCTGATAATGATTTCAATCAATATCAACTATTTTGAAAGTACAATATGGATGTTTTAAAATACAACATTTCGAAAATCTGAATTAGTTTTGCGACTTTGGCAACTGACTGTACTAGGTATTCTATGTAGTGTAGGTAGAGCACTGAGTACTCAGTAGTAAGTCACCGTGGCTAATGAGTTGCGGTCGGAGAACCGCTGTATCTCTATCCAGCTTAGTTCAACTATATACAGCTATATATTATTCGCTTGTGTTATTTAAAGGGATAGTTTCAGTGGTAAATAGAATTAAAAATAAGAAGCGATTGCTGATACGAATAAGCTAGAATTAAACAAAAATAAGTAAAAGACAAAAATCTGAATCAAAATGTTTTATAATTCAATTTGTATGAAGAAAGAAAATAGAGCAAATTCTTAAACATCCTGCGCCGTAGCGCAAGAAAATCAACTAAAACAATAAATAAAATGTTCCCAACTACAATACAATATAAATGTTCAAGCGTACGATTTCCAACAGATTTATTTAAGAACATTACTCACCCGATAAAGTAATAAAGCACTCGGAAGTCTATTACCGTTCCTTGCGAGTCACTAACTAATGATTCGGAATTGAGATGAAAACCCGATTGCACCCGTTACATCAAGATCGCTATCGATGTCGATACGATAGTCTCGATTTCAAACATTCAGTGAACCACCTTCCCTATCGACTATCTTATGAATGATGATGAAATTGTCGAAAATATTTACAAACATACATGCGTAGTATCACGCCTTTTTCCCACATGGGTAGTAAGAGACCAAATAACGCCACTTGGTACGATCCTAACAAGCTTCCTTTGGCTCAAATATTACATTTTTACTTATTTATACTTATGTTATTAGTATTATAAAAGCGAATGAAAATACCTGCCAGTTTTTCCGGTGTCGGCAAAAGGCTTTTTATGACTAGATGACTGAATCTATTCAGATAAATTCTGGCAAATTGACAATTTTCACCTGGCAGAAGTTGTTTGCTGATTATCATTAATCGTCCGCGTAATAGTTCATTTTTATTTGGAGAATAGATTATAGCGTTTTATCACATGTCCAAAGGCTTTCAAATGTCAAACATTCATCACGAACTCGACAGAGAGACAGACAGAGTTGAAAGTTTGTAATCGTAGTTTAGCAATGTTATTACAATAGTGATCCGAGATAAGTTGAAACGCAGACGAGAATTCAGACGGCTAACGATCTTGTTACTGGGAGAGAGAGCCATGTCTTACGGATCAGGGTAATGAACCGAGCTCAAACGTAGACTTGTGATAGTAATATGGAGATATCCGAAAGGCTAGGCTTCCAGTCAAGAATGCAACTCTAAGGCTTGATAGGTTTGATAGCTTTAGCACCTATGTTATGCTGTCCAATAAACCTGGTGTTCTTCAAAGCTTTACCGTGCGGGGTAAATTCCGAATAAATATCTCAACAGTCATACCCATAGTAAATATTGCAAAATGTTAACCGTAAAGCCCTTCTCCCATTACGATACGCCCGCGCGACTCTAGTCTCGGAGACTAGTCGCCACGAAGTATCTCACATACATTTGTATGGAGACTCTCACATTACGATACTGGTATTCTACGCGTTCGCGACTAGTCTCGCGATACCCGCCGTGTTGGTCGCTTGTGCGTCGCGTCTCGCGTAGACATGCGCTTAACATGTTCGGGAGCGGATTGAACATGGAATCATTCATTTCCTAATTGGAACTATGTTCAGGAAACATGTTCGCGGAACTATATAGTTCCACCACGTTTCAAGTTTGACAGAATCTAGCATTTGATAATATAGGTAGTTCCTCAGTTCCTCACAGCTCCTAGGTGCTATAGAAACTGTGAGAATTTGAGAACAAAAAAACTGCAAGAGCTTCATCGTCACTGGAGTCGCTCGACATAACGTCAGTCTACAAAAAACGAGTTTGCACAAATGATGAATTTAGTAACTTTTAAGTTGCATAATATGCGAGCATCGGGTAGCGAACATGTATCCAACTAGTATTATACTCGAGTATCGTACCCTACAAGTATCGTAATGGGAGAAGGGCCTAAGTCAACAACGAGTAGAATTTTGTTATTTTTGTGGGTTTCCGTGTTTGAATTTATCACTTACGCGCATTCGATATTTTGATTTTAAAACGTAATAGTATAAGGGAGGTTGTAAAATAAAGTTCTTTCAACGTTTAGTAGCAACAAGGTATATTCGAGTAAGGCGACACTGTACAGAAATTACAATAACTTATAAGAGATTACAATAAGGTTACAATCTAATACGAGAGCGCGTGCGTATGCGCCGCGTTCGAGCGAGGTAGGCCGACTGACTGCCCGAAGTGCCCGAGCGGCGAGCGACGCGTGGTATGGCGTGGCGGAACCGGACGCGAGCGAGACCGGCGAACATTCGGAAATGTTCACGCGTTATGGCGAACGTTCGGAAACGTTCTCACGTTACACACTCCCCCTCTAGTTCAAACTAAGCGTCCTCGCGTTTGTACTAGCAATGACTAACATTCGTATCTACGCGGCCGACCGCGTCTTCGTTTCGGTCTGACCGGGGTGACTACGTCGCCTACGTACGGTGTGAGGTGAGAGACGTGATATCGACCGCACTCGCGAAATAAATTTGTCGGCACTTTCGTCGTCACTTTGTTCACGAGCGAAGATCTCTCGGAAGATCCGGTGAGCGGGGCGAGGGGCGCCGTACATGAATCGCAGCCGGCGTATCGCGTCGTCCCAGTTCTTCACCGTTGATTTGACGCCTTGCCACCACACGGCGGCATCTCCCGTCAGCAACATCGGCAAACCTCGTAGGGCGTGTTCGTCGGACACGTTAGCGCACTCCTTGAACACGAGTACGCTCTCGACGAAAGCTTCCAGGGTTTCCGCGCCGCGTGCGGCTCCGTCGAAACGAGCCGTGCACCGGGTGAAGTTGCTGTGCAGGTTCGCCACGCCGGCGGCGTGCGTGGCGGCGGGTTGAGTCGGTCCCACCCTCTCGCTGATCGGCGAATCCGGCGTCGGTGCCGGTGACATGACGCTCCTCATGGCGCTGGATAGCAGTCGCGTGAGTTGCTCCTCGGACATTGAGATCACGTTGCTACTCGTCGTAGGTGTGGGCGTGGCCGCGTCGATCGCGCTCGCGGGGTTCGCAACCACGTGGCTTTCCTCTTCGCTGCTGGAACCATCGTTGTTGGAGGCACGTTGGCGTGTTTTCGGCGGCATCTTCTCGCCGATATATAACGCACGACGACTAACCAAACAATGAGCGGTAGAACAGTCCACTGGTTATGTGCGTACTCGCGTCGGTTGGTATCGTAATGGCTACCGTTTCCGAGCACGTGCCACTAGTTGGGCGCAATTTATAAGGGAGGTTGTTAAATAAAGTTCTTTCGACGTTTAGTAGCAACAAGGTATATATTGAGTAAGGCACTTGAACAGAAATTACAATAACTTATAAGAGATTACAATAAGGTTACAATCTAATACGAGAGCGCGTGCGTATGCGCCGCGTTCGAGCGAGGTAGGCCGACTGACTGCCCGAAGTGCCCGAGCGGCGAGCGACGCGTGGTATGGCGTGGCGGAACCGGACGCGAGCGAGACCGGCGAACATTCGGAAATGTTCACGCGTTATGGCGAACGTTCGGAAACGTTCTCACGTTACAATAGTTATAAAAGTAGTATATTTTCAATTACGTCAGTTAACGGCGCTCGTTAAATTCCAACATCTGCTCGTATTAAACAAATACACAACTGAAGTGGTAACCATTTTATTAACAATCTCATTCCCAAATTAGCTGCTCTAAATCAACTTCGGGAACATTATAAATATTCAAAGCAGAACTCGTTTGGTGTAACGAGAAGAAATTTCAATTTTACGTACCCCTCCGTCGGAAGCTGTGTTGTTCAATAGCGGATTATCTGACGTGCTCATTTTATACATAATACAATTTGAACGGAAAATGAGGGAGCCATTATCTTTACTCTTAATTAGCATATAAACTTATAAGAAATCTTAAAAACGTTACACAGGACGGTGCACATTTGCGCACAAAAACAAACAGCAACCTCGCAAGCGACATAGAAAACCCTTGAACCACAAAAAATAAAGTGTATTTTTATTGTCCTCCGAGATACAAACACAAGATATTATTAATTTTTTATAGACCTTTTTGCTCGATTGTTTGTTTTTATGTTCTTTTCTAAATATTACATTTCCCTCACATTAGGTACTGTCGCGGTCAACGTTTAATACAAAATAGAGACATTACTTTGTTCACTTTTCCCGAAGTAGCAAGTTATCTTGGAAAAGCGCACTTAACACTCGTGCTCAATGTACGTTACTCTACACAGCTACGGGGACTCTGTAGTCACAGAAATTAACATGAAACTCGACGGTCGAAGTAAACTTTGTCATGCACACGGTAGATTAGTGTTATTCGGAGTATTCATATGTAAATGAGTGAGTGTTGTAAGTTAAAGTCCAAAGAGAAACAGGGAGTAATCCATCGTATTCACGATAAGCGTGACGGGGATATGGAGGGCAGGCGGCGTGACTGCGCGCTGGGCGGCGTGACACGTGCCGCGTGACACGGCCCGTGACGTCGGCTAAGCGATTGTGCACCACCGCCGCCGCCGCATCCGCAGCCAGCGCATTCGACTGACATTCGCTATTTGAATCAATACCAGTGCCGCTGCTCATCGAAACGCGCTCGCATTGTTCTCATACTTCATACGTGTTTGTTCCGTGTTTCGAAGTGTTTGGCCGAAATTTGATTTGCTACCTATCTGTAACACTTACCCGCAAAAATTGTATTTCATAATCTGCGCGAGACTAAATATTTGAACGTCGAATTCACTACAGTAAACAAACGAGTAAAATTCGCTTCGGCCGCTTCACAGGACGAGCGATTTAAAACAAAATAAAGAAATGCGAATTTGGAAAAGTGTCGCATCGGTAAACACGGTTCGCCGTGAGCCGTACATCGCTTGTTACGTAAATTTCATACAACAATATACAAAGGTATTCTCATAAATAAGGAGACACACAAAGCGCAAAATGAAAGCAAAGGGAAGCGGCACCGACATGATTTAGAGGGAGGTACCTAGATAATAATATTCAAGAAGCAGATTACCATAACTTAACGGAGAGATTGGCTCGGCCTACCGTGGATCATTATTTAAATCACAGGCTGCATGCAAATTACTCAGATATCGGATAAACATGAATTGAAAATTAAACAGCGGTAGATATTCACTCGCATTCCGGTAATCCGTAAAACAATAAAAAAATATTTTCGAACCGCGCGACTGTATGAAACTCTATTGTATAAGTAAAACATATAACATTGTATGAACGCTGCTGTCTTCGATAGCAGCTATGATCTCCTAAGCCTAGTATGTGCCTCTTATTATATCACCATGATTTTCATCTTATGAGTGAAAGCGAGTAAAACCCGAATTGCACTTTGACCCTTCGGGATCTTTTGTGATGGCCCTAACTCACTGCGCCTTTCTAAGACCATAAAGTACCCTTCTTTGAGGTTAACAAAAGCATCGATAAAGAATAACCTGAAATTCACTGTTTCTGACAGCCAATTCTTTTATAAGCCTCTGCTGCACCACATCCCATATAAACCCTTTTATAAGAAAGTAAACGAATTGGGAAACAAATTTTATTCATTTAAGAAATAAACAAACAAAAATGTTTTAAGAACATAATCCTTAAAATGTAAAGTCGGAGTTTTAAAGATTTCAATCAAGTCGATTCCCGCTCTACTTTAAAAGACTTTCTGTCTTGTTATAAAGTATAAATAGAGCTCAGGCGTATTCATAGTAGGAAAATCCCGGAAAGCCCCTTTACAGACGAGACACTCGCAAGGAAAATGAACGCCGCTTACGCCTCACCTCGGCAATATTACATTTTTTAAAGAAATCCTTTTATGATCAGCATTACTAGTTATTTTCTTGGATCATTTTCTCCTGTAGGTATCATCTACCACCAAAAAAGCGAGTCGAGACGCGATATTTTACGACTTTTATGCAAATTTTCGACGCTGCGAAAATCCGTACATTATATCACCTATCTATCATATTATATGTAAATTTGCTTCTTCAATACATGTAATTTGTATGCAGCAGCAGCAACCTCATACGGTAGATGACGCTATAATGTTTAATAAGAATTACGTGCTTATCTGGTGGTGGCTCATCAATTTAAAGGCGTAAAGGGAGGTGTAGTTCAGTGTGGATATAAACTGTGAGGTTCGATAGAGGCCGGCAATCAATCACTTAGTTACAGTGAACGTGTTGCGGTGCACAAGTTTGTAGCCGACGGTTTATCCGTGGTGTCGCAAAAGTAACAAGTCGGCCGAGCCCGCCGCCACCGCCGCGACGACTGAATCCCCACAGAACTGAGATTTATAGAGAAGCCATTAAACCAGTGAATCGTGTATTATACGCGCAGGATATTAAACGTCACCATCTATCAATATTAGCAACCGCTGCATTATTTCCCGATATTAGTGGAATATTTCATTAAGCTAACTCGGTTGTGGATTCGACTAAGTTTGTGTTGGTGTTATTATTTTGAGAATAATACCATATTGGCTTGCATTCATAGAGATGACTTACACGTGTAAGCGTAATACCGTAGCGCATTTTTTTACGGTCGTTCTTATCGAGTATCTTAAGTGTCATCTAAAAATATACTGCAAAAATAGTCCCTGCGGCGGCCGCTAGGGGCTGATCAGATTTTTATTCATACAGCTTATTTTCTCAATAGCTAGCTGTCGACGGATAAATTTATAACCAGTACAACAGAAACAATATACGCACGGACAGACAGCACCAATTTAATTAACCAGCCATCTTACATTAGTATCGGATGATAATACATTTCATACATTTTATTTGCTTACATTATTTGGGCCGTATTTTCACTACGTTATTCGATTTTGTGAATTAACTTGTTTCCGCTTACTTTGTATTGGTACATATTTTTTTGTTTCAATATTTTGCAGTCACAAATGTATCTGATACGTGATGTACGGAGATACACTCGTTATAAGTAAATCTCCAATCGAATATCACTTTATCACTGAGGCATGTCAATTATTGCACAGAGCTCCACCCTAAGTAATAAATACTGAGCAACTAACAGCACTATAACATATTTATAACACAGTTTTACTTTCATTACATTAACTACACTATAGAATTACGCGATCATTTACAGGCAATCATCTTTCAATTAACGAGTATTTATTCACAAATTACTGTAGAATAAATAAAATTTATTTTGAGTACTCCTAGATAGATCTTTACATACCTAGTTACTTTTAAAACACAGCCATGCATACCTTTGGCATGCATTTACTTAATATACATACACAGCTGAATATAAAACTTAAAAAGCTTTAACACAAGTTTATTTCAACAAACAAGAACAACAGTCTCTCTGGACAACACGTTTCCACAGCAATATTTGTAATATTCATATTTACTAGTCCTCCTAGGAGTGAAGCGTAGAGGTGGAATTTCATAGAATATGAAGTTTAAACGTGTGCAGGTAGCGGGCTCGACGCCAAGTTAAATTAAATTATTAGCCGGGGAGTGGCGAGATCTAGTGATATTGCACCAGTTATCAAAGACTCGTTAAGACCGTACAAACATTCAGATTTAATTGATATTGTTTGCCCAATAACCGTAGGATAAAGTAAGGGATTTGCGTTTTTTTTTTTGTATTGATTACGAAGTATTAAGGATCTCAATAGCTATTTATTCTACCTCTTCGTAAGATTTAGTAGTCTTTAAGTTGAAATATGCACTCCTAATTTGTATGTACATGTAAAAACGGTTGACAGCGTTATAAAAGTCCTTCCGTCCCTCAACTACAATAAAGTCTCGCGAATTCCCGAAACCAATTCAAATGAAAAAAGCGGAATATATTTTAATTAAAATTGTCCGAAAGATATGTTTCGAAAAGAACCATATACCATCTGCAAATGAATTCGATAATTCACATTAATAGCTCGAAAGTAGCGCTTTACTTTTTTCACCCATTTATGTTTAAAGTCTGCTGAATTGAGTTTATTAGTGAGTTGGAATTAAAATGGTAAAATGAAACTTTAGTTGACCACTGCAGTTTTTAATTTCTAACATTTATTTTCATTAAAAATGCGAGGTAACTTGCAATTGATCAAAGCTGTATTCGTTGTTTTATGTAACATTTAAAATTGCAAGTTTTTTAATATACTACGAGCAATATCATTTAATTTTGTAAAGTTATCTTTTAGTCCGACAATTTAGTAGAAAGCCTTGGAATCCAGGATGTATCTATCTAGAGTATAATTTCGTTGTTTCCATTAGTCGTAGCCTTAGCCAAAATTACTGACCAACATCCGCTTTAAAAGTCTGCAGGTAACAATTCAAAATTTTGCATACCTACGTCAACCGCGCATCTTGCGTACAAGACTCGTTGCTAAGTTGTCAGACTAAAACATTATGGATGTCTAATGATAATAGGTACTGTCACAATCAATAGCACAATATGTTACTACGTCGTATACAAATCAGGATCTCGTGTGACCCAGGCCTTGAATTTTCCATTTCATTTACTGTTATAGTAAATACAGCGACCGGAGAACACTCAGAAATAACATCGTAAACAAAATTGATTTCGAGGAAACGCATATTCCAGTTTTATTTTAAATTTCCGGTATTTCAGCACAATATTGACGATCGGATATGCTTCCGATATTTGTCATTTTTATCGGTATAAAGCCTTGGAAATAATTGAAAGAGTTTTTCGATATCGAAGTCGAACTCGTGTTGATATAAAATCCTTTTTCGTGACGACTTACTGTCCAGGGGCGATTGCATCGTTTCGACATGAAATTACTATGACTTTTCGTTGCCCGACTTGCACACCATCCTTATTTCACACTATGTTAGTCTTATATAGTTTCCTTAATTCTAAACGGGTTTAATAAAGCGATTTCGTTGTTTTCACCCACCAAGAAACATGCAAGTTATGGCGTTTGGGGGAAGATATTTTTTCCGTTTCGCTATAGCTGTTTTTCTACTAAAAGGCTCAATGTATTTTGATTTGTATTCTTGCGTAAACTTATTCTCTAAAGCAAGTATGTTATATTCAGTCATCCTATTATAAATGCCGAAGTTTGTGAGTATGGATAGGTGGAAGTGTGTTTGTTACTCATTCACGAAAAAACTATCAAACGGATTTTAATGAAATTTAAGATAGTCCATAAGCTATATTAACACATAGGACTTTTTACCACGGGAAATGTTATCACGCGTATGAAGACACGGGTGGTAGCCAGTAATTTTATCTTTGATACGAAGAAACGCATTTTTTCTGGTAGTAAAAGCTTTTCACTCTGTAACTATATTTTAAGAACAGTTTTATAGCAACTCTGCACTGCTCATCAAAAATAAATCAACCGATTAATACGTTCATTACCGAGAACAACAAATGTCAAACGAGACAAATGAAGTTGTAACAAATACATTAAAAACTCATATATGAGTTGGTTAGTCCATTTTTTCACAATAAAATCATGGCGTTAAAACGAAACACATTAACAGAACAAGGTTTAATGGTTTTTATGGCGTCATAAAAATATCCAGCGAAACAAACTGCGGGCCTAGGGGGTACAAATTGAATTAGAGGCTGGCGCGCGGCCAGGACGGGCCCGACCTTGACACACTATCACTAATCTCGATTTAAAAGGATAATAATACAATTAATGTCACACAACGAATCATTGCACTCTGCTCTACGCAAAAAAACTCACTAGAAATTTTCCACAGATGTCGTTTTCTTTTTCAGTGTTTAGGAATCTTAGGTTATTTCAAGTTGTACTAGTATTACAACAGAATTTTATAAATGTGCACTTCTGCAGCAAAGAGTTTTAAAACTATGTCAATTTTGCTAAAATTAAAAGAACACGAACTTTCTTAACGACCTCACATGCCTCGGTTTAAAGCGTAAAGCCATGAATTGTACGGTCAAGTTTACACTAGACTTGAACATTCCCTGAGGAGCCGCTGTACCGAAGAAACCGACACTAAATAACGTAAAGTTTTACAATAAAGCCATGTGAACATGAGCCTTAAACGGAATGGTTCCGGCCGAGAGGTCGTTGGACAACAAAGTTGTCGAATTGCCGGAGCGAACTCGTGATAAATCCTCACTTACTTAATTAATGCTATAAATCCTTCCAACAGACCAGGTGGGACTTGTCGCTCTGGGAATGTACGATTGCACTTGTACTAAGTATCTTGCAATTTGTACTCAAAAATTGTATTCGAAAAGTCTAAACGAAACAGTACCTACATTTTGTACACGGAAATACGCAGCAGCTCACACTTGTATTATTTTCTGCTTTATATTTTATCAAATCATCATACTCTTTGAAATTACGTGGCATTTGTATTACAAAACTTAAAATAAATATATAAAAATCACTTAAATATACTGGTATGGTACATAAAGAATAATTTTAAGAATTAATAGTATAATATCTTTGAATCGGTGTGTTCAAATTTAAGTTGAATGATACGAACGTCGCGGTCCAGACAAGACGCCCATTTCGTTTGAACAACCACCTGCCTTATAACCCGTATGATAAGTCTAGCATTTCTAGCCAAACAATTGTCATGTTGTTTTAACTCCAACAAAAATAAAACGGAACCTTGTCTTGCCATAAAATATTTATCAGCTCTATCAAAGCATTGTTCGTATAAATCAACCTAAGCCAGTCCCTGGACATCCGCATTGCAGCTGAGTCAATCTTGCGAAGCCTCCTGAAGCCTCGAACAGCTATAAAGGCTCCACTCAAACGGTTGCAAAGCCCTAAGATAATTATAAGAAACATGCTTAATGCCCAAAATTGGGGTCGCTCACCGCTTATTCCCGCGCGCTCTACTCTATTGCAGCCCATTAATCTCAACGAGCTGCAACTTTTAGCTTTCAAGTTTACACGGATCTTGTTAAACATACTCTTGTCGTAATAATGCCCGCGATTTGTGTACTCAAATATAAATAAAATATGTTGTGGCTTTCCCGTTCTTACATAAACCATCTTAGTAAGCAGCGCCAAAAAATCTGCGAGCCTCGTGCAGCCGCAGCCTACAATTAGTGTTCTCCGCTCTAGTTCCTCTCAAAAAGGAAGAATATCAACAGTATTCTTGCCAAATGTGCACGAAGTAGTCGACGCCGGCCGGCCTACGGGCACCCTGCCCAACTCATAACGCATTGATAGTTATTTGCGCGGCCATCACTTTTACAGATATTTATTTTAGATTTATTTACTATCTGGTAAGCGCATTGGGTCTACAGTAATGATCGGCTGATCTGAATATTTCGGTAATAAAAACGGCATCTAGATAAAAAATCGCATCGAGAGAGCAGTTGAAATAATAGTTAAACGAAGTCGTAAAGTTGGCGTCGAGCGAATGTATAAACTAGTGGGAGCTTGCGCCCGCGTTGGCGAGGCTCCAACACCCCACACTGCGTGCGTATCGACATGCCACGTCCGCACAAACAATTAACAAATTATCTATCATCCCGCTCTGCCACTACTATCTATTGACACTACATGTCACGATATATTTTCAATGGACCTCCATTTCGGTACGTTTATTTCCAATAAAAAGCTTTGTCGAGTAAAAATGTTTTTCGGTAAACATTTACGTTGACTAAATAATAAACAACAAATAGTAATACCGCACGACAGCTTTGATAGTTCAACTAGAAAAAGAAAAGAACTAGGTAGTAAAGATATTGCTTGCGGCTTCATACCTGGGCAACTTTTCCTGTGGAGATTAAGTACTTGTAAAAATAACAAAACATAGTTTAGGAACAAAAAAAACGAGAGGCGGAATTTCAGCGCTTACTCGCGATTCTCTTGTTCTGAAAAACCACCGCTCAAGAAAAACAGATTTCATTTTCTTAGCCACTGACCGGACTATGAAGAGAACAGAGACTACAGAATAATCCATCGAAAAAATCAAGAGGCTTTGCCCATAGTATGTTACAAGCTAGTAGACAGCACTCGTAGCAATTTTTCAAACCGATGCGCACCGCTCCGACCACAACGGCGTAACCGCCGCTGTAGTGGACCACTAGTCCGCTACGAAGCGACTGTGGCACGCATTGCGGTTGCCATGTTTTGTTCCTTTTCACCGCATAAAATTGAAAATTCAGCTTAAACCAGAACAGCTTCGCCACTAAATGCAACTTTTATTTCCTTTTGCGGAGTAAAATGTTCAACACTCGGAAATTCTCTAACAGTAATGACGGTGATTATTACTATTATGAAAATTACGACAATGTTTTATCGCGGTTTATATTGCAGTTTTTCAAATAATAGCCCATATGAATAAGATTCTTTTTAGATAAAAAGCCTTTAATGCCCAAATGTTTTCTTACAAATATTTTGTATTTTTTTATTTTTCATTTAAGTATGCTTTCGTGTCAATGATGATTTAACAGTGTTATTTTTCTTGCAGTGATGGGGCGGAGCAGGGTGTGTAGCGCGGGGTGGCGGGCGGCAGCGGGCGCGGGCGCGTAGGGCGGCGCGGTGGCGGGTGCGCGCGCGGCGGCGGCGGCGGCGGCGGCGCATGCACGCCACCGGCCACACGGACCGCTCGGGCGGCGGCGGCGGCGGCGGCTCCTGGCGCCTCCCGCCCGACGAGACGCTACAAGTCGCCGACCCCAAGTCTGCCAAAGAAGAGGTAATTATTCTCTCATTTTAAGCCATAAAAGTAAAAAGATGAAGATTCTTGCTGCTGCTGCTAGAGATCCCGAATAAGACGAATGAGAGTTTAGGCGTAGAGGGTCTTGAAATAACATGCAGATCATAATCTAAAAAGGCTGATACAAGCCTTTAGCTATTCACAACAACGCAAAATATTCCTGGGGAGTGGCAAAAGCTGTCTTCAATTTGAGCTTCCTCACGCCAGACCCTTAAACTTTATGTGAAAGCTTTATTATCTTTGTTTGTAAATACTGCGCATGTAACATATCTATTATTGCGCGTATTTTTATGAGTGACACCCGGAACTTCTCCGCGGATGTTAAGTACGCCATAAAACCTGCGCGCCACTGTCTATCACACACACTCACACACTCACCAGATTTATTGACAATCCTACAAATAGGTTTTATGAGCACATCTAACAAATAAGTACTACCGTTCTCTTTGTCGCATAGAATATAAATAGATTAATCCAATTGATCTAAAAATGAATTTGATAAAAAATCATAACATTGAATGTTTCCGCAAACAGCAATCGAAGTTCCCCGCTTCGCCGGCAGAATCCTCGTAATACCGCGCCATTGAACTCGACACCTTCCGGGATCATAAATCAAATTCCGATTTCTTAGCCTATTTTTAGCGACGCCGACGCCTCGAGATTGTTGACGAATGTCATTTTACTTTGCCACACCTACACCGCCCTGCGGCATTTGACAATTGCTCAAAAGAACAAATATTTGTTCCAGGACTTGTACCAAGGGGATGGCCACAACTGGAGGAGCATCATATTTTCTTTGATGGTCATCAGTTTTGTTATAGCGGGTATTGTCACAGCTATTTATCTATTAGGGTGAGTTAATATATTTTAATCATATTTTAGAATGTATTATTTAGTAGCTCTATTATTAAAAACACCTAGCTATTCTTTCTTTAATGAATGACTTACTATGCGCAAGTTTCCGGTGTAAACTTTGATAAGAGAAGTTTCTCTGAAAAGAAACTTAATTTACTTTTTAGCTCAGCGTCATTGTTTAAAAGTTGACTTAAAAAGCTGTCTCAGCTAAAATATCTTTTTACTAATTTATTGATCTAGTTACTCTGGTTCTACGCTTCCATCCCATTAAGCTTTGCTGGATTTTAAGACTGAGAATAAGAATTCTAGTCTGAGTTTTATTAATATTGAGAATTATATAGGTATTTCTACAAATTGGGATTATAATTTTCTACGATTATTCTATAGTAACCTTTCTCTAAACATAGATATGAGTCTCTGACTATTTGTTCTACCAAGTAGCATTTATTTAAAAAGCTATAACCTCATATTTGCAGGTATGTGGACGAATTATTGTATTGGTCGGGTCGTCGCATGCGACTGGACGAGTTCCTGCACGGCGACCTGACGGGGGAGCGGCTGCCGACCACGTGGGTCAGCTCGCACCAGCTCGTGTACCAGGCGGACGACGGCGGCCTGCTCGCGCTCGACACCTTCAACAACACACTCTCTGTGCTCGTCACCAATCACACGCTAGTAAGTCACTTACACTAAACTAACAATTTAGATTTCCCTATTGAGAGCTGTTTTTCTACTCTACTACACTTTTCTCTCCTCTCGAGACTCTACAATAAAGTTCTCACCTCATAACAAACTAAAACGCTTGTAGTCCTAAATTCCTTAAACATTCAACAAGAAACTTTATTAAGACGTTAGAAACGGAAGCCCTCAATCTTCCAGGCTCTCGTGTGCCTGTTCGTACCCAGGTTACCTAAGTGCAGCCGGCATTACCGCCGCTCTTTGCTACAAAATTTATAGCAACATTCCCGATTCTCCATAATGACGTTATTATACTGCGGGTTGCCGGGATTCGGAAAATGAAAATTTGAGTATGCCGAGTCTATCTCATGATGTGCTGTACTTTAACTGAATATTCTGTTAAATATCTACATCGTTTACGTAAAAGTGCTCTGTATTTTCCCCGTATTGGTTAGTTAATAAGTCGGAGCGCGTGTCACCGGCCACGTTCCATTGTTACATCAACACTCGGTCCCTGAAAGGCTTTAACTCGGACCGCACTATAGCCGTGCGACCGCAACTTACCCCTCGTCCGCAGAGAATTGTGCACCGACCGTAAGAGGTTTTTAACAGAATGAACTCAGACTTTTCGCTTACTTAAAACTGTGCATTCTTTTACTTTAATCTATGTTTTAAAAGCGAGTATTTTTAGAGTTGTTAGAATTACAAATGGACGTTTCTTTTTATCACAGAGGCAACTAAATGTGCGCGGCTACCAGTGCTCGCCGAACTTGCGTTACGTGCTCTTTCAACACAATATCAAGGAGGTAACTTTGCACCGTAAAACTTTTAATTGTTTTCTTTTTCTCCAAAATAAACTAGACGCTCGTTTCAGTGTTAGCACCTTGGACATTGTTATTTAAGTTTTATTATTTCGCAGGTTTACCGGCGGACGTTTACTGCGCACTACACCGTTTATGACGTCACAAATGAGTGAGTCTCTTTTGATATTTGCTGTTGAAACGTCGTTAAGGTCGCAGTTAAACGCGCTCACAACTTTTCATAACTAAATTTTCGACTGATTTTACGACTTAAATTGATTTTTAGTGTCCTATCTTCATTCAGGAATAGCAAACGCTTGTTGTTAAGAAAGCTTGGCTATTTTCTGATTATATTGGTTACAATATCAATAAAATATACAGACATTGTAGTAAACAGTATTCGTTGTCGGAACAGTATAACAAATGTAGGAGACGCGCTTACGGCATGGTTCCGCTTCCCCTGAAAGAATATAAAATATTTGCACGATCTCATTTTGTTTCCTTATAGATTCATCCGCTGCGACTGGAATTTCAATACTGTCTTACTTTTTTTAGTTTTATTTCAACTTTTATATTATAATATCCAATCAGCTGCAAAAGTAGCTTCAACGTTTCAAAAAAAACACTCAAGTATATCTGCAATGTAAAAGAACTGAGAAGCCTACAGTAACCGCATAACCAAGACAAAAACAAAGCAGTACGTCACAAATATGAAAAGAGAGAGAACTCTTTTACTTTATCTTCTAACATCCAGTGCTGAAAAATGTTGATTGAAACTAAAAACGTATTTAAAAAAAGATATTGCCACATAAAACCTTTTAAATCTGCGAGGAAAATAAGTTAAAAGGCGATATTAAAAAAACTTATCGCTCCCCAGTTTGTTTTCTCTTTAAATCATATCTCTTTTGTGAATTTTCACTCCCGGTCGTCTCGCGGGTGAAGAAATCGATTTGACGATAGGTACGTGAATGCGATTTCCAATTTATTTCAAATTTTGCGAGCGGAATTTTAATGCGGTAGGAGGCCGCTCCCGGACTGGGGAGGCAATACTTTAGGTTCTCGAATGACCGCCGAAAACTTACTGCACCACCGAGAATTTAAACACAATTTAAGTTTAAGCCAGTCTTATGGAATAGCAGATATGTTCGGGTTATTTTTTGTGAAACAACACACCTGTTGCGGAGCCGCTGGCGCTGTATTCATATCGTAACAAGGTAGCAACACCCTCCTCGTTTCACAGATCGTTTACATTTTATGCATTCCCGATTATATGTAACGTAAATAAGTCTATTTCCTTTTATTGTAAATAATTCAGTCTCTCTTGAGGATCCTCGAGTATCAGAATATGTATGCTTTTATCTCGCGCGGTTTATTCATAACTGAGTTCGTAATATTTGAGAGTGGGATTGGCCATTCCGCACGAAGTTGCACATAAAGTTGCAACTGCAACTACGCTTTAAATTATAGTACCTACGCTCTTTCAGTATTCAACATCAATTCGAATGAACTAAAGTGTACCTATTTACTCGTATTCGGGAAAAATATATAAGTGACTTTTTAATGTTATGCTATATTTTATAACTGTCATTGGATTTTAGTTAAAATTGGCTTTCATTAAATCGTTGGCGTATTCTACAACAGTAAGATATAAAATGTTCCAATGTTGCACAGTACAGTAATTTTAATTCTCGTGCACAAGTTTTTCTTACCATGCAACTCTATCTCTAAGACCATTCTAGTCATGTAGGCTTGAGGGTGGCTTGAGGTCTGGCTTGAGGGTGGGTAGTAAAACATAATTATTCGTTATCAGCCATCACATCCCCCTGTTCGGCGAGGGCCAGCGCTCCTGGGAATGGCAGCACGCGGCCTGGCTGGGCACGGAGGGCGCGCTGCTGCTGGCGGCCGACAACGAGGTGCTGGCAAGACCAGGCCCTCCCGCGAGGAGAGCGCCTCTCCTGCGACTCACCTCCGACGCGAGTCCTGGGGTCGTTTACAATGGTGTCTCCGATTGGCTGTATCAAGGTTCGATTACTTTTCTTTGAAAATAGTATATTGCAAATAATTTGCAAAACTATTTATGATAGAGTAGGAAATTCCATTTCCAAATGGATAGTGTGTTGTTTAATTTGTCAAATGAAATTCTTGGTTTTATAGGATTCCATTTCAGTTATCGTTTCTATGCTAACAAAGTGTTTTCTCAGAGACTTGTAGAAAAAAAACTGGCTTTACGCTCATCACACTACACATGAAAGCAGTATATTTTGAAAGCACCCTAAATCCGAATACATTATTACAGCATACTTATTCAAGCTACGTGCCGCCGATCAGATAAAGTCTTTGTAAAATCCTCGAACCTCCTTCGGCGCTAATGAAATTTCCTTGTCAACAGAGGAGGTGACGAAAAGATCGTCAGCGACATGGGGCTCGTCAGACGGGTCGCTGGTGTTGTACGCGCAGTACGACGACAGTGCCGTCGCCGAGTTGCGCCTGCCGCGCATCGCCGACGGCATCGGCGGTGCCGGCGCGGCGCGGGCGGGCTTCCTCATGCCCAACAACAATGCCTCCTGGCACACCATATTCCCAGATCAAGTTACTGTCAGATACCCCACGGTAATAACTACTTACGAATCTCACTATTTCACCAAATCTTGTTTTCTTCTTTTTGTTAACGTTCTCCTGACGTTTTAAAACTCTAACACGATGCATGTATACTAAATCAGATCGAATCAAAACTCCGCAAAGCGAATACCTACACTGTTTTCACAAATTGTTCCCACATACCTTTCGGTGCAGTTCAATCTAAGTTTTACTTTCAGCCTGGCAGTTCGATACCGAAGGTAAAGTTGTCGATAGTGAGTGTACAAAACTTGACTTCACCGCCGAGGTGGGAAGTGAGGCCGCCGAGTACGTTAGATGGAATGTGCGTATTCGTTTATCTATATTTGTTTCTCTTAGTTTCTAACCGAAAGTTCGTCCAGACTGATATATGTAGTTTCTATTTCAGGGAATATTATCTCATATCAGCCCAGTGGGTGGGCAAAGACAATTCTCATGTAGGTGTAGTGTGGATGAACCGAGCGCAAAATCTTACAGTTTATAGCAGTTGTTACGCACCTAACTGGACTTGTACAGAGGTATTTATATTTTCATAACATTTAAATCTATGCACGAGTCACCATGATCATTACTTAGTATGTTGGTATTTGTTGAAATATTGGCTCACACTAAGAACATAGCTACGTTTTATAAATTGGCTCGTCAAACTAGTAGCGAGACAAGCCGCCGAGAAATACTGACACATACTTGCTTGTCAATGCACCGCGCTCTTGACAACGTGTAATTTATATTCTAACCAATGAAATATTTTAGACGCATTCGGAAAAAGCGACAGATGAGCCGTGGTTAGAGGTGCACCAACAGCCGGTGTACTCGGAGGACGGCAGTGCGTTCCTGCTGCTAGCTGCCGTGCAGGAGGGCGGCGGTCAGTACTACACGCACATCAAGCACGTGGACGTGCTGCGCCAGCGCATGGCCGTGCTCTCACACGGCAAGGTCGAGGTCGCCGAAATCCTGGCGTGGGACCAGGACAACCATTTAGTTTATTATTTAGGTAACAATAACACCTCATAATCTAATAATTTTGCGTAACAGGTGTCCTTATTCGTTCTTTTTTTATTAAAGGTTTAGACAATGAAACGTTACCAAAACATAATCTACATCCAGATTTGGTGAAGGAAGCAAATCAAATTAAGTATTTAGATTGAGTGCAGTTGAGTGTTTTATTTTCAAATAGGTCAGATATCACTAACAAAACGTCCTCGTCATGCTGAATATTAACAAGGATCCCTCTCATTGGATATGACATTTGATATTGCGTGTGATTTTGTGACTGTCTATAGTGTCTAGAGTGTGAGGGTAATGTTGTTGCGTGTTTGGAGTTTTGACTGTTTATTGTTTGGAACAGGCAGTGCAGACAGGCCTGGACAGAGACAGGTTTACGTAGTTAGAGACCCGAGTTACGGCGGGGGCAGCAACTCGGTGAAGGCGCGAGCAGAGCGGGAGGAGCCGCGGTGTTTGACGTGCGAGCTGGCGGTGTGGCCGGCGAGGCTGCACTACGCAAACTGCTCGTATTGGAGCGCCGTGTTCTCCCCACCGCGTGCCAAGCTCGGGATTACACATTACGTGTTGGAGTGTAGAGGTCCTGGTCCCCCGCTGGCTGGACTGCACGATGCCAGAACGCATAAGCTAGAGAGAATATTATATGATACGAGGCCTTATAGGTAAGTTGCATTCATTCGTCATTACTATGTTGAAGTTCCTAAGATTTGTGGAACTCCTATATGAGATGGTTCATGGGTCTTATGCTGGTATTTGTGTGCAGATCAGTACGTTTGCGCGAGCTAGCGCTGCCAACTCGGCGCTCCTTCGAGGTTCAGTTGGGGAGCGGGTCGAAGGCGCGAGTGCAGCTGCTGCTGCCACCGTCCTGGAGAGAGGAGCTGAGAGACGCTGCCTTCCCGGTGCTTGTCCATGTGTGAGTACATGTCGCAGGGAGCTGATTACACGTACAATTTATTTTTGTTTTTAAATCATCGCACGTAATATTAATACTGTTTTAAACTTTACTCTTGTGTAAAAGTAGAAATTGGTTGGTTAGAACATTAATATAGCTACAATGTCAAAATATTTTTGTTAAAGAAACCAAACTGAAACACTTTTAATACTAAGTCTAAGATATCTTTTTACAATTTGCGAAAATTTTCTATTATTAATGGAGCTAGGATATTATTATAACATTTTTCAATTATTACGTCCTTTAGGCACTAATATTTTCTTGAAGTTAATCTTGGCAAATGTAACAGTTGGCACTGTGTTCCATTACTAGGCTCTGATTATTAACAGGCGTTCTTGCCAAACGTCCTGGCAACTCGGCCGCCCGCTTACGTCTCTCTTTAAGTGGGGTCACTTACATTTGGCATAATTTCCTCGCTAATTTAGCTTTCAAAGTACTTCAAGTTAACTTTCTTGAAAGTGATTAAAGATGTCGTAAAATGTTGATTAACAGTGCTTTTAAACTTGATGGAACTGGTTTAATAAAGTATTCTAGTTTTAGGAATAATTTGTGATTTAGTCAACAAGTAGGCATTTTTTTAATGGTAAAATTAATTGTTTTTAATCTACGGTTATAATCCCTTTGAGAAAATGCCTTAAGCTTCTGGCGATTTTCTACAGTTATTACTATCTAATAGATATCGAGAATTTAGCATTTAAAATTTATTTTAAAAATAGTCCCTACGGCATCCGCTAGGAGCGTTAATTAATTTTTCGTAGTAAACCTGCGCGATAGCTAGCTGGTTGTCGATAGTTGATAGTGGTAGAGCGCCGCGCTCTATTGTACAGCTGTACACACATATCTTGATACTCGATAGTATCCGTCGATACCTCGAAATCAATAAATGGTATCGAAAATTCAGATTCATAATTAGTCAATTTGGTGTTCCAGAGACGGCAGGCCGGGCAGTCAGCAGGTGACGGACGAGTTCCTGGTAGACTGGGGCTCGTACATGTCGTCTCGTAACGACGTCGTGTACGTGAAGCTGGACGTGGCGGGCGCGCGCGGCCTGCCCCGGGCCCTGCTGCGGGGCAGGCTCGGCGGCGTCGAGGTCGCCGACCAGTTGGCTGTTATTAGGTACCTAACAACTACATTATTACAACTTACAGTATTAAAACTTCTGAATAAAAGATTGATGCAAATTAGCTAGGTTTAAACTAAATCAGCAGCTATATTACTTGAGCTGGAGAAAAACTTGAACCAACCAGGGAACGGGAATGAATCTTTCGGTTCTTTGCGAAACTATTATTTTGGTGTCGTCATGAATAAGGGGCTATATCGCTTTGATTCTGATGAGCTCTAAGAGCAAAGTCAAAAAATTACAGTTCTTTTCTGAAAGTTTAACTTTATCGGAATAGTAAAATCTTTCAAAAGTTACCATACTGACGAAGAATGTATCTTTCAGATATTTATTAGACACGTTCAAGTTTCTGGACGTAACTCGGGTGGCGGTGTGGGGCTGGGGCTACGGCGGCTACGTGACGGCCATGTTGCTGGGCAGCCAGCAGTCCACGCTCAAGTGCGGCATCGCCGTCTCGCCCATCACTGACTGGTTGTACTATAGTAAGTTTATACCACCTTGTATTACAAAATATTTTGCAGAATTTAGTATAAAGCAAACTTTTAGGTCAGCGACTGTACAGCCTCGCACTCCCCAACAAGTCTCTTCGCATTGACAAACATTTCATATGATTTTTTTCACCTACGATGAGGATGGAGATGATGATACATTGAGACCACCAATATTTTGTTTTTCCTTTTTTTAACCCGTTATTGTCCCATTGCTAGGCAAAGGTCTTTTCCCGAATTGAGGGAGGGATTAGGCCGTGAGTCCACCGTGCTGCAAAAGTGCGGGTTGAAATCTTTGCATACCCTCAAGCTATGTAAAACAATATTTGGCATACTTGGTCTGAATCTGTTTAACTTTATTAAATCTGTATCCATGTCTGTATAGATGCGGCGTTCACGGAGCGCATCCTAGGCCAGCCGTCAGTGAACTACAAAGGGTACGTGGAGGCGGACGCGTCGCAGCGCGCGCACCACGTGCCGCCGCACGCGCTGTACCTGGTGCACGGGCTGGCCGACATGTCCGCGCCATACCCGCACGCGCTGCAGCTCGCTAGAGCGCTCACTGACGCTGGAGTGCTGTTTAGATATCAGGTGATTAATGTAGTATGTAAGAGTAGCTGATAATAAAGGCGGGATCTAGTCGAGGATGCAACAGGTGTGCAGCGATTTATATATGTGAATGTAGGTGAAATATGTAGAGATCCGGTTTATCTAGGGTACCTAAGTGGCTTTTCGTTTTTACTCATGCTAATTTCAAGACAAGAAGTATAGTTCTATTTTGCTTCATTGAATTGTTGTTCACCGAGTGAGCATTTTTTCTAAGTCACCCAGATTTTATAGCGTATGAATTACGTTCCAGGCGTACGCTGACGAAGGTCACGACCTGAAAGGCGTCATCGAACACGTGTACCGTTCCATGGAGGACTACCTCCGCGAGTGCCTGTCCCTCGACCCCGAGGACACCAAGCTGCCGCCGCCCGACAGATAGAGCATCACCTCACACCCACACATATATCCTATTGTTATCGTAATAACTCCTGTAAATATGTACATGAGACATAGTGCTTTAATAAAATGTGTTCCCCACGTTCGGTTCGGCGACGCCTTGTGTACGACACATCGACTACCTCGATGTACTGACGGTGTGAGTGCGAGACCTCTTGTGATTAGTTATAGGTAATTAAATTTGTTATGAGAAGTTGCATGAATTGAATTACTAAACACTAGTATTTAGTGAAATAATAATAGGTTGATTTTATAATAGATAGATATGAGCGACAACGGGCTACGAGAGTAAGATAAATTCTTCGAATTCAATATTTCCTCATCGAATCCATGATTCAGCTTCAGCACCATTCGCCTAAAACTATCGTACTGTGTCTTTTGCTAGCTCCTAAGAGCCTAGATAGGGAATAAATTGTAGACAAGGATGAAGTCTCACTATATACCAAAGACATTTTGTATCTGACGCCGTGTAGCCATGTTCCTCGGGATGAACACTAACCACTACGATCACTATGAACACTAATGAACAGTGAGCACGCTCCGCCCCAGCTCGTCACCACGATGACACCTCCGAGCTTGTTCTATTAGGCTTTTACTACTATTTTCTACTGCGCCTTTACTATCAAGCTTTTCTATTTTATCTATTCCTATAGAAGTGTCCACTTGTACATAAAGTTATATTAACACGGTTACCACAATTGTTCAATTTTATGTAATGAAGCTGACTGACAGGAACACAAACTCAATTATTTTACGTGTCGTCGTATATATTATAGTTTTACGAAGATGCTTTACTTCAATGATTGTTGTTAAACATGTAAACTACGAAATGAGGAGCTTATCATTTAGGGAAATTTACTAGGCCTTTTGGAATTAAAACATTATGTTACAGATATTTAAACTGTTATGTTTTGTAAAATTATAGCGCTGTTGAAATACCTCATGCGACAATGTACATAGAATTATTCTAATCATATGTAATTTGATAGAGTGAAACGCGTTTTATAGTGACTTATAATATTTAGAAATGAAGTGACCTTGATCATCCCCTAACCTTAGCTGCTTTGGCTCCATCACATCACCATTTCCTAATCTTCCTAGTGAATAAGAACATCAAAGAACAGTACGCCGCCCGGTCGACTGAGCTCGACTCGGAGCCCAAAGAGGACAGCGGTATTTGACGGAGGGCTCGACTCGACTGGGTGTTAAAATAAAATAGATTCAAGTATCTCTTGAAAACATACTAAAAGTAAAGTATCGATACTTCGTAGTCAGTGAACATCACTTCACTGTAGGACTCAAAACCGTTACACTTTGAGTATTAAGCTTGTACAAAATAGAATATAAATTGAGCTAGAAAATTTGCCTTTCTGATAGATATTTCAGTAACGCAGTCTCTAAGTTTTGAAATCAGAATGTTTAAAGTTGTGATGTCTATGTCTGTACATAGAGACAAGATGGAAGGTAGGGCGTGTCCGGGGCTCGGCTCGAGCCGCCGACACCACTGTTGTTGATTTCCGTACTGTGACATAACTAGATAATTCATTGTTGTTGTATAGAGATAAACGTTTGCCGATATTTGTTAAGTGTTATCGGATACCTGCATAGACGCATATCGTACATTCCATGTTTGTGAAGACTGCCAATTTGGTCTAAATTTTACAATCATTGTACTAATTAAATACCTACGATACGTCGATGAGATTAATTTCAATTGCCGTTATGGTCTTAAGGATGCTGTGATTCTTCTATTGCATAATTGTAACGATATTGAATAATTATAATGTCTCCATCTGACATTGCGTAGGGCCTAGTGAAATCGAATTCGTTGTAATTATTAAAAATAATTATGGTAAGGTTTAATGTTAATTTAGATATTTTGAAAATTCTTCCATTATAAAATAAACAATATTGCTTTGTTCTCCAAATATGAAACAAAACATAGACAATATAATACGGGCTACGTGTACATCACACAACATATGAGATTTTATAGTTAGATAAAATACGAGAGAGTTCGGAAACCGGGTGCTTTAAATTTTACATCATGTTGTACGTATTGATTTGATTAGCGAATGTTCTCTAGTTATACAATGAGAGACGAGAGCCGAAGCGGACGGCCCCGGCGACGCCGCGGCGGCCGGGGCCACGGGGCCACGCGCCCGCGCGCCTCTGCTCGGCCTGCTCGTGTTAATTAAGAATTCTTTCCATTTCTCATAAGTTAAATATGGAATATTCAGCGGATAACACCAATTAAATTCATATAATATAGTATTTATATAAAAGAAACGACATACTTGCCGGGTTGTTACTAAATTTTAGCACAATGATGGATCTAATCGTTTGCACGCCGCTTCACTCCTGACTTTGCTCCTTTCGAAGTCTATAGTCCTTAGTCTTCCAGTACAGCGAAAGCTTCCGTACCTTGTCTTATTCTTGATGCAGGAAAGTAGGAACTATGTGATGACTATGTCAATTATTTCACTTTTCCAACTCTGATCAGCTACGTAAATGTTAATTTCGTTTATCTAATGTCCTTCGATAAAATCTCTATATAAATTTAGATTTTCGTCCTAGTTTATCCAGATTCAATGGATGTGGTATAAATGTGAATCAGTAATGCTGTGTTCTTAGGATCCCTGCATTATACGCTATATTGTACTCAACCTACACAATATTTTAACATCACGAAAGGGTAAATGTGACAAAAATCAAAAGAAAGATCTTGGCGTGATCATTTTCTAAGTCAATTTTGCTTATGATAATAATACTTAATGTGCTAAGGCTTAATCTCTCTATAAGAAGACAGTAATTAGACAATATTGATCGTTGGCGCACAACGTCTAGATACAAGTGAGGAACACCGTGTGGGTTGAGTACAGTTGGGATGCAGCGTAGTGTCCGCCTTGTATCTTTAGAGTGCCGCGGATTGCTCCCTTAGCGGTTAGATTGAAGACGAACGATAGATCAATACAACAGTTGACATTCTGCCAGTGGCGGCTATTGATAGGGAAGTCACCGTAATAATGGATGTAATAAATCTACTAGTAGTTATAAAACATGTGTAAGTGTTCAGGTGCCTGTGTGAGCTGTTGTATTCAATATCGCGCCGTTCGATGGCCCTAGAAAAATCATCTAAAAATCTACGTTATTGTTAATCAGTGTTATAAATCTTATCGTCTCGTTTAAGAGTTACAGTGTTGTATAGATTGGTACGTTTAATTTGTAAAATTCTGAGATTATTCTGTTATTATTGTAAAGTTTCTTTGAATAAATAAAATTTTGAAATTTACATAATCGTTCATCGGGCAGTTTTATTTTGAACGCTGTAACTTTTTACACTTATAAAATGGGAATGTCTATTTATCAGGCATCTCGAAGTGTAAATTGCTCGGGCCGCCGTCCCTGAAGGTTCTCGACCACATCTCGATACTGCGGAAGTACCTCTCCAAGTGCTCGTCCTTCAGGGTGACGTCTGCGTTGGTGACGCTGCTCGTGTGGCCGCTGAACGCGCCCTCGGAGTTGCAGTTGGAGCGCGACAAGTTGCGCACCAGCTCGTAGTGCGAGAAGTTCATCGACATCAGCGATGCGTTGTCTATACCCGGACCGAACTGCTGGCTACTGTTACATATGTCCATGAACATTTCTGACGCTTCCTGCGGATACATGTGCTTACTTTCTCCGTTCACTAGCTTGCTCTTCTTCAACCTGCCCAATGCCAAGTCTAAGGACCTCACAGCCTCGTTGACGTTGAACGACTTCCGCTTGGCTGGCTCGCTCTTGAGTCTCACTGGAGGCGGGCTATTTAGTGATTTCACTTTACTGACACACTTCCTCTCGTTAGGCGTGTCGCCATTATTTTCCATGACTGACGCAGAAATGTATATTTTTCATTGTATTATAATATAGAGAAAACGATGAACGATATATAAATATATAATATTTATACAGGTACTCGGTCTATCACATTTTTCATCAACTACCAATTTACCAAAACGTCAATTCAGCGACATCTGAAAGACCACAGAGTACATTTGCCAAGGAGTACCAAGCTTGATGGAACCGACCTGCATAGAGACGACTATAACGGAATTGAATATTTTGAACAGCAGATGGCGCTGTTTTAACTTAAGCAAAGCGCCATCTATGTTTTTATGCCAGAACTACGTCAACTCAAAGAATAATTTGAAAACATAGTGTCCTAAACATTATTTGAATAAGTCACTAGATGGCACTAGTAGTTGAACATTATGAAAAATACCACAGTGATCAGTATCAAAGTAGGACAAAAAAAATATAACGAAAATAAAACAACTTTATGTTTATTCACTAAAATGAAGATTTTATTGTCCTAAGAACTGATTTTGTATAATTTTGGCAGGAATGTACGCATCACAGAGGGCGGCAGCGGTGGGTGCTAATGCTTCGATTTCTGCTTTGACGCCACTAGATAGCATTAGCGTTAGTTCTCCTTTTATTACGATTCCTGAAAAATGAAGACATGAATGAATGAAATATTTTGGCAAAAAACACGATACTGAGGCAGTTTCAAGGACAGAATAAAAGTTGCAGTATTAAAGATTAAACTTTAACGGTTATTCTTTTTCAGAAAGATAAATCAGTAGGTAGATTACTATCACAAATCGAGGATAGGAAGTTTGTTATTATAAACAACTACTTTTTCAGCTACGTGTTTGAGTACTTATAGCATTATCTTGAAAATGCACTCCTCCGAGACAAACTTATCGACAAGAGCCCTAACCTATCCGAATGTAGGTATTCAATAACTTACCAATGGGTGTATTCAAATACGGTCTATTGAGTAAAGACCTCAACTTGCACTTGTCCCTTTCTGTGAGGGGTAGTCGAGTCTCGTTGGGAGCTAAAGTCATGACGTCATTGTGTCGAGCACCTAGCAGTACAAGGGAGGAACAGGCTAGAGATGAAGAGAGGTGAGATTGAGCCTGAAAATAATACAATGACTTAGTTATTAGCTTAATAGGCACTCTAATTAGGTTACTGTATGAGTCTACAGGGAGTGTAGATAGTGGCGTTCTGTGATATCTTTCCATTCGAAGAAAACGTGATTTTATGTAGGTACGTGCAAAATATTTTAACATATATTGGGTTCTGAAAAGTATGTCATGTCTCCTCTACTCATTCGAAAACATAGGACTTAAACTATCTAGTTACTTGTCAATTAATCATTCATTCATCAATCATTTTTTCTCGATGTCCTGGCACAAAGGTAATGGTCGAAAGCTTAGTAAGTATAGCAAATCAAAGGGCCAACTGGCAACAACCAGCCACCTTACGGTGAAAACTCAGTTCTCACTTCAAAAGTTATTGGTAATTGTTTAAGATCGGACGGAAAGCCCTTTGCCGAGGATTGGAATACCTAAAGTAAGATTCATATATTAAGTACAGTATTTACCAGTGAACCATATTTGTAAGTAAGGAAGATCTCGTATCCATGAGGATCGGCATCGACCAGCGCAAGTGCACGAAGACGGAGCTCCGAGCATAAACGACACAGCAGTTGTCGAGTGCATACATCTGGGTATCCTTTACCCTACGACATACATTAATAGCACATTATTTAACAAGAATTCTTTTCTCTAGCTTATTTAACAGTACACCTACATTATGTACTTAGTAGCTTGCTTATGTTCAATAAATAATCTTTCTTTCCCCTGTCTACTTTAATTTGAGGATTTAAAAACTTGTGAACTTCATTGCGTGATGACATTGACGAAGACTACACGCTTGAAAGTTTCACAATTCAGTTAGGAAGTAAAAAAACGGGGAATCTAATATCTATCGACTAAAAGTGGAAAGCGTACACCAATATGTTAATGTTAATAATTAAATTCAGTCTCCTAATTATCATTTACAACGCGAAATAAAATAGCAACTCCTTTAAAACATCAATAAACACCCAGGTAATTCTAGTATCTATAATAACCTTCAGCTTATATTACGTAATATAATTCAGTAAGTAATATCAACATATACTTAGATATTAAAGAAAAAAATATTGATCATGGAAATTGCAATTTATAATGTGTTATTAATAACTACTGATTTAACGAAGCTGAGAACATCTGTCTGTAAGTATATTATTATCATCCCGGTTTTTTATTTAAGGTTAGAAATAGTACGTTTACGCATTACGTCTATAATTTGCTTCCATTAAATATTAATATAAGCTATGGTTTCAATAATATTATGCATTGAATATTATTAGAAACTGGCATCAAAAAAAATTGCAAAAAATATTGATCTTTACTTTAGCGACATGATTTTACTTTATAAAGAAAATGTTGGAATGAAAAACCGCTTTACCCCCTTTAGTAAGTTTCAAACTAATAAACATATTATATAGGTAAAATCAAGCACAAGAACTTGGCCTATAACCTTCAAAATACGTTAAGCTGTTGGTCAAAATCTCTACATTAAGAACTATGTAATGTGTCACCGTTATAATAATGACAGGTCCCAATCGTAGCAACGCTCCTTCGTCTAAAAGCTTCTGGAAAATGGCGTCTTTTTCGACAACTAAGATGTACTTAGCTGAAGATTGGAACTCTACTATGCCGGTTATATCTTGTGGTATAAGGACACCTAAGGAATAAATCTTATAAAATAAATACTATTATGATTGCTATACAAACTAAGAAGATGTAAGAAAGGAATTTTAGAACTTTTGCAAATATAATTTTAAGTTCATCTAATCAAGATACCATAAAATCTCTTCTGTTGAAATGACATACTATTAGTTAGAGCTTCTTTTACTTTATAACACAGAAGCAAGCTACTAATAATAGTCCAGCAAAATAAATTGTTGACCTATAATGTTAAAAAACAAATACTTATAGGAATTTGACGTAATAAGTAACTGGTACCATCATGATAAAGCGTATTTTCCCATACTGCTCTATAAATTTGGTGAAATTAACAAATATACAACTTCCAGGATAAGTATTCTATGGAAAAATGCGTGTTTACGTTCATTCCCGGATCCTATGATGTAAATGCAATGCGAATGCTTAAAAGTTACGATTACATACCTCCAGCCGTCATACAATCGACAACACTTCCATTCCTGTAATGTAACGTAAGGGGTCCAGCGATCAGGCCTTTAGCCGTAGCCACAATACCCAGACTCCAAGGTGGAGTCTCAAGTAAACAGCACACGTCCCTCACTGCTATGTCCAAGTTCGCTTGATTGCGAAGCCTGGATACGTTCTGGTAGAAAAGCTCCCTAGGAAGATATGCTACTATTTGTATCTATTTTTATCTTAGTTGACAATTAATGAACGTCAAATCGATGGTAATTATTCAGTAAATTGCTGCTTTGTCGTAACGTGTTAATCACTAAAATCTAAGGAAAACACAATGTACCTAACCTACAGCAAACAACTTTCAAACAGTTGTCAGCTGAAATACGTGATAACCCCCCAGAGCGGACATATTTTATGCTGTAGTGAAATTCCAAGCAGAAAATCAATTAGGCAAATAAAACCATATACAAGTAAATTTATGCGTTTTCTGGGCATTTACTTAGTGTTATTTATAACCTGACAACTTAGTCTTCATTTCTTCATCGTCGACCTAAGTCTTCATCAGTCTTTTTTATTGTTGACCACCTTTGTTATTACTTTAATATTTACATTACTAGTAACAAAATCTGCAATTGCACTTAATAATGTTCAACGGAAACAAGAGATTTTGATATAAAGATCTTTTACCTCCGAGTAACTGTCATGTTCTTAGAAAGCAATTCATGTACTTTAGTTAGCACAAAAACAATGGTATTGAATCTTGTCTTATCTTCTGCACTAGAATAACAAAGAGTTGTCTTCTTAGCTTCGTTGACCGATTTTAATGATACCCTGAAATAACCAATGAACTTTTGGCTATAATAAGGGAATTTTGCCTATATTGAGAGTAGTATAACCACATGTAAAAAGTATCCCGTGTAGTTATCCAGGTTTATCTACCAAAGGTTATCAAAACCTGTTCAGTAATTTTTGCGCGAGTAACAAGCATCCAAACATCTTTACTTTCGAATTTAATTTAGTAAGTTTATATTTACCGATCTAAATCGTAAATACAGTTGCTCCAAAGTCTTTGATTTCTGATAGTCAGTTTTGGTGTTGTTCCATTTTCAGCACTCTTGTTGATGTCGCCAAGAATATCCTCTACCTTTTGTATTGCTAACTTTCTTGCATCGTTTGTTTCTTTCAGTAATAAATGTGAAGGTTTGAAAGCACCTAAAAGACGAGCGTTGAACATAATATTAATGCAAAAATATCTTTGACAACTTAATTTACTGACACATTCACAGCTTAGTATTACGTTAGCATTTGGTTACCTTTATCAAGGGGTTTCTTTTTTAAAAGAAGCTGTTGAACTTCACTAAACTCTAATTTCCTCTCAGGCAACGTCAGTACTTGATCAGTACCAACTAATTTAATCTGATTCTGACACAGCTTATCAATAGCAGCCGCTAACTTCGCATCTTGCTTGAACGCTTCTGAATTCAGCGGCAAATCTCTCGACAACACAGACAAATCAGCATTCATTAACTCCATCCTAAAAAAAGATGCCCCAAACCATTCAGTACGTGATTAATTGACAAACAAACACGAAAGAGCTCTATTAATGTAAAGCACCGGTAAAAGTGACGATGATCCCTACCTACCTAGTGGCGAGATGTTTATCAACCGCAAACAATAACAGCGTCACAAAACGGAGCTCGTAAAAGGGCCACGAGACAATAGGGCAGCTCCTTCAGTGTTTTTATAGCGAAGTCGAGCGAACAACCGAACGGGACGAAATCATCGTCGGTGGCGCATCCGACTTGCGCTCACTGAAAAAATGACACAATAGATTTAATCGAGAGATAGTGGAGGCAGGCGTCTCGAGGAGCAGATGACACGCCGTGACGACCTCACAAAGGGCGTGAAATGACGTCATAATAGCCTCGAATTATCGCCCCCTCTTGTCTCAGGGCAAATATTTAACAGCAGTCTCGTTTTTGTCCTCGTTCTTCGGCAGGAGATCATAAATAACAGGGTTACGGCAGACAAATGATGCGGACCGTTACCGCAGCGCTTTGTTACCCGGTGACATATTGCAACAAGATGATGTTTATGTCTTATTATGAATTCCGGTTTGAGTTATAGTCGGACTACGGAATTCCTGGTAAGGTGCCACTTATTTCTTCGTGTATTGAATAGTGCACCTGATTTGGTGAATTGGTTAAAAGACACTTAAAGCTTTATAGACGTGTCAATAAGCATTAAAGAGTCAGCTCCAACTAATCGGTTATATGTATCGTTACTAATGTTAATTAATCAAAACTAATAATAACTTGGTATTACCGATAAATATACATATACGGTATGAGCAACACCTCTTTCAATTACAATACGCGGCCGATATTATCAGCATCGTTACGTTTTTATGCTTAAGTATTCTAACACCCTAGGCAGCTACGTAGCCAATTTAATTAGGCACTTGAGGTGTGAGAATGTAACTACGAACAACATTTCCCATTGGCTCCCCGAGGCGCTCGATAGCATCAGCGGGTGACAGCCCGCACAAATACCATACAAATTGCTCGATAGCTCCTTCAAATTGATTGTTGCAATTATTCGGCGAACCCTTTCGCGTAGCGTCGTTCGCGACCACGGGGAGGTGAGAACGCACTTATCTATCGAGTTGATCGCAGCCGAGAACGACCCAACTCTTTGACAACGGTGTGAAGTAAGAGTAACAGTGGTAACCACCAGCTCTACACAAGGGAGGTCGCCGCAGGACCGCACCCGGTTCGCTATTATTTCTTTTAAGAACCGTTTGATATTAGATTGATAAAGATAACTTTTCTTTTTGTGATTTGTGATTTACTGTTAGCACGCAACGTTTATTGATACTAACTTTAGGGTTGAATTTGCGTCACTAAAAAATCTTTAATTAATTTATTTTACACTAAAGTATTGTATATGATAAAAAAATTAAATTAAATTCCTCTGTGGCAGGTGACTCAGCGACAGTTCAATTTAAGAAATCCTATATAACACTCTTTTTGCGTCGGGGGTTAAAAATCATTTCTCCCTCAATCTGCTCTATGCCCTATATTTTTTTCACCACCAGCTTCCCACAAAATAACCTCTAGAGCGGTCATCCGAGCGGCAATAAAATCAGCATTTATAAAAATAGGAAACAGTGTTGCAGCATTGTCCGTACAAAGCTGGGCCTGCGCCGAGTGGCCGCGAGCCGCGGGGCGCCGCCCTACAATGGACCACCATCGCGCTATCTCCACGATACGTAACGCCTAATTGACTGCTCAAACGTTATTTAATATTATACTTTGTTATTGAATGCCGATTTATATTAAGAATTGATCGGTAGCTGCTTTTAGATCTTATCGGTTATGAGTAAGGATATTGTTAGCAATCATGTGTTGGCAAGTCAAGTTATAATATTGCTCAAAATTCATTATAACAGAGGAGTCATTATTATACAACGCCTTTGCAACATATTTTCTAACTATAATTTTCTTAAATAGGAAGAAAATTGCAGAAATATTCGTAATCTGCTGGACGAGAAGAACTGAATTTTAAAAACTATTATAATGAACTTTAAAACTAATATTTTTGGCCAAAAGCTGGTAGTCTACTACTATGCGTTAGGAAACACGTATGCAAAATCCACATAGACGTTCTGAAAACTAGGCAAGCAACATTTTATTATTTTATTACCTAGTATAACCGTGATACTTCACTAAGTACCTGTACCGATATAATACAAATTACAATTTATACAAGTGCACACATTCCCACACGCGAAACAGCTAAAGGTTTTCTCATACTGGAGTGGCTACTTGTTCCTTTGTGTGAAACAATGTGAACAATCGCCACAAGAACAGAAATACGTCTGAGTAACACTGTTATTTGTTACTCGAGAGTGCAGTACTAGGGGCCTATTTAATACATTGTTAATTATTATTTGTACTGTAAGTGATCGCAGTATGATTTCGATTTTTAATAACGGACGTGTGATGCCCCTATGTTAATACCGCACGATAAGTCCTAGAAAAGTATTGTTCCTCTCTCTATCACCAGAGCGATTTACGATATCTAATCGTGAATTTTAAATGAAAACGAATGATCCCAAAAAGTATTAAATGTCTAAAACAAAAAAGCGATGTGACTTTTTATATCAAAACTTTACTGTTCGAAGAAAATACGGTTCTGCACTAAAATATGAGCTACTTCTAAAAATACCATAAAATTCAAGGGCATAGGATAAACCAACATTTCCGTAATTAAACTTTGAAGTGTCTAAAACCATACATAATAACAGCATCGTCCCTCGGCCGGGCTGTGAAGTGGCGTCCCGTAGCGTGCCAATATTGTCGCTGTTCCGTTCCCACCCCACTCTACCGATCCCTGCTACCTACCTCATTTACATACGACAAAGAGACTGTCACACATTAAACTGTATAATTACAATACATTAGATTTATAGACGTGAAACAATACCGCTCAAGTGCGTTCAACCCTTTTTTGAACGCGACGAAACTTTAAGCTCATTTAGAGGGTAATTAATGTAAGAGTTCTCATAATCCCCAGCAATTAAAACGCTTTATAATTTAATTTAACGCAAAAAATAAACAATGCTTCGGCTTGTGACCTTTATTTATCTCTTTATTTTTGTTTGATTTATAAGTTTTGACCGTGGATCTGCTTGGGAAACCGAAACATAGAACATTTTTTTTGTTTTTTGACATCATTTGATTTTATATTTTTTAAATTTTGGGTTACTAGATTTTGAGACTTAATACTTACATAAAGCTGAAGGAAACTCTAATGATTGTCCTCTAATAAATGATTCCAATATGACGTTAAATAAACATACTAATTATAACATACCTAAGTATCTGTCAAACCACACTACAACATAATTAATTATTCCATTTGATACCTCGTCAACATTCACATGGCCAATAAAATATCATAAAACATTATATCACAATTTTTCCAGTATAATAAATTATTGTAGGCAGCAAGACTATTCTTCCGACAACTCACAACAAATTAGCTAACAAGCAAACCATTAAACAAAAAAAAAACAAAATAATAACTACTTGCAGTAATCGCAGATATTTGTAGTACAAGGAAAATGTGGATATTTATACATCTAATGCTATTGAGATTCAACGTGTTAGGCATTAGAGGTGGGCCCTGTGGGCAGGTGTCATGGCAGCTGCGTTCACACGCTTATATTAAATCTAGACTTTTCTATTACATCCTAGATCAATACACCCTATTAGGAAGCCGCTATTTTTTCTATAACGAAGCAATGTATCACTTTTTCATCTAGTAGTCTATTACGGTTGTAATTTTTCGATAAATAATTTACAGACGAGACTTTTTTGTTTATTTTTAATTACTAGTTGCACTTATGAGTTAAGTTATGGATATCGTTCATAATAATATTACTCATACTTGTATTACACGTCGCAACATGAAATAAATACAACTCTACCATTAACAATGAATTCCAAATATTTGTGAAAATTATAGGGTTATCTTGTAAAGTATTAGCATAGCTTGCCATATTTAGCGATCCGCATAAACCCTAAGTTTTGAAAAAGAACATTAATTTATTCTTGTACGCACCTGAATATTTGAATCCAATAACATTATTTTAATAATATAACCAGCTTATATCTATCTTCTTCTTCTTATCTCTTTGAAATAATAAAGACCAAATTGTGAAGCAAATTAATACTCAAACAAAAGGTAAATACTGATTGATGGTGATTACAACAGCTTTTTTCTTATTTGGCGCTTAAATTGTTCAATTTAAGTTTGGAACCAGTAACATAGAGATATATAAAAACCTAACAAAATTAAATTAATAAATATTATTTTTTTGCTATTTTGTTTTCTCACTTACTTAGATATAATAAAATATTATAGTTTCAGTAATTACAATCAAATATTAATAATATTACAAACATAAAACAATGCATCCACGGCGGCCAATAAAAAAAATCGACAAGAAAGAAAATGTTGTAAAAAAGAAACAATTAAAAATTTTAAAGAAAGAACGCTGATCCGAATAATTCTTTTGTTTTTTTTTCGTATGCAAATAAAAAAGTAATCGACAGTTCTAGTGGTTTTACAATTAGCTTGTGTTATTTTGATCAAAACAGAAATAAATATGTTTATGCTCGTTGAAATAGGAATACGTGTGACAAGTTTAACCGCCCACAATGCTAATGCATTTATCGGCGTATTGCGATGTCCCGAGCAGATCATATCGGCACAGCTGTCGTTGCCACGTGCAAGCCCAGGTATTACAGAAAAATGTTTTGGTTGAAAAACATTGTTTGTAGCTCTAATTTATGTTTACTAGCCAATTAATCAATTAGCGTTGTTGTTTTGCAAAGGTATTAACGAGGGGCAAAATAAAATGCGTTTTAGTATAATAATTATACTAAAACGCATTTTTAAAACACAAGGAATTAGCAAGTCAATTATTGACTTGCTAATTCCTTGTGTTTTAAAAATGCTATAGCACCTCATCTGACGACTCAATTTTTATGCAATTAATAAAAATACATACTAAATTTAGTGCCATTTTAACGCTACAATTTTCAATATTTCGTTTGGGTATAAAATGTAAAACGATTACATATTAGATAATCATTTCATGAAAAAAGATTTTTTATGACTGAACCTGACTTTGTTATGAAAGACAAAGACAACCATCATTCAGCCAACTAAATTTTTTAAATCGATTGTTGAGCGGTTTGCTTAACTTCATTTTAATTCGTTTTACAGATGTTTCTAAACGCAGTATTGCACTAAGAAGACAAATAAATACATCGTGATGTAATAACATCAATTGTGAGCAATCGTCAGCCACTTCGCGGAGGGGACGGTAAGCCGTTCACTATCTGTTTGTTTAACATTCATGAGGTCCACCCTCACCGAGCCTACTGTTCGACACATTTGTTTTAATGCTACAAGAACAAATATAGGGAAACGAGTTTTTTATTTAAATATTTATTCATTACAGATGTATATCAATAATGTACTCTAAAAAGTGTAGGGATAGCTTTTAAGTTATTTATTCTAATCACCGCAGAGTTTATTAGTGATCTCCACCGTTACTACAATTTTCTGCTCTTTTATAACAGGATTCTTAGCCATCTATTACCTACTACATACATACATAAAGTCAAATACATTTTTCGTATAGGAGTAGGCGGAGAGGCCAAAGGCCTACCTATTACCTGCCAAGCAAATACAAATAGGTACTTACGTCTTGTAATCCTTAAGTTTGTCTACTGTTTATTATCGTTTATAATTGTTAACATAGATACTTCAACCCCAACGATTAACGATAAAATTCTACTTTTCTATAACTACATGTCTCGTTAATACAAAACTAAAACGTATAATTTGGACATCACCTTATCAACAACAACACCGAATATCTAAAATTAGTCTATTACATTTCTACCGCACATAATTCATACTGTCTCCTAAAATGGTTATTATAAGTGGCCCTCCCACGTCCGTGACATCAACATGCATTTTTTTATTTGACCATCAATTGTGCATCCGTCGTCGAGTGCCGAGGGAGGGCTGCATTCCCTCACACCTCGCGTCAGCTGGCCGACCTCACCCTCTGTACATTCCTATTAACTTCAATTGAGCCCGACAAATTTACATGAACTAGTAGGCCTCTAGAACCGCGGGGAGGTGATCACTTGGTTAGCTTAGTAGCGATTTCTTATATGGTATTTTATTCGATTTTCTCAGTTGAAAAATAAAATCCCGTATAGTATATGAACTAGATCAACATATTTTATTTTACTTTTAGTAGGTATATTCAGAAATGAATTCAAGAAGTTAGTATTTATTTCATTGATTTATTTTCCAACGCCGAGTAACGTAGTTGACATTTATACAAATAATTAACTAGGTATATTTAAATTACACAAAATTCCCTTAGCTATAATTTTGAAATAAAAACGCGCTTACATTTCAACTCACCAAGGTGTGATGCGCTAATTTCATGGACGCACGGTAGCCCGTGCGCGCGCCATATGGCCAGACCTCGCGACTCAAATCGCTATTATATTGCTTTTAATTGATAACAATTTAAATAGGTATATTTGGTGATTCACACTTACAGAGCTCATTACTATTCATCGAGTCATTATCTCCGTGTTCGCGTTTTACCAAAACGATGTTATCTAAAGCACGAATGTGTTTTACCTTTATGTTTTTATCGTCACGCCACTAATTTAATGTCGGTGATGTCACTCTTTAATTGTTAGCTGTTTTTAATTGTGGAGGAAGACAATTAAATATAATTATTATTTGGGGTTGATTAATAAGCTCACGAGAAGTCCGTAAACCAATTGACAGTTGAACCTACAAACTTGGATATCCCGACTATTTGCAAGTATGCATTAAAATACATTCTAAGTCTATATTTTTTACTTTTCTTTACCAAAATTTGAAGATGCAAAGACCACCATTCGTAGAAAAAGAAAATAAATTTCTAAAAAATAGCAAATCTTTCATGTATAGCATAACAGCGATCGTTAAAAGGGAATTATGACCTATAAAGTTGTTCCATTTTGTGGAAATATTTTATTATTCAATAAAAATGTTTGCAACAAAGGCACATTGAATCCCTGCGGTTTTCGGAGCCCGTAAATCAGGAGCAAGGACCCTTGGAGCTAGCCTGGAGGCTTCTTGAACTGTCAAGGCCTTGTTGTGGTCATCCGCATTTCTCCACTGAGTGCAAACAAAGCTTGTTCATTGCTCAAAGTTATTGGAACTTTCGCAGATAAATATAGAAGTGTTCAACGTTAGTTTCTTTAAACTAATATTAACACAAGCTTAGTTTATTATAAAAACCAAGCTAAATAAAAATCTAAGGATTCAATATTCATTCAGAAAACTACATTTTATTTTTATCAGATAACTGCTCATTACGTTCGAACACCTCCGCCAAACTATATCTATTAAAAAAAACACAATTAACCTCCCGATCCACTATCTATCACAGCAATTTAAAATACTAAATTTAATAATGAGCCATTATAAAATCATTGAGAGACAGACGCGTACAATTAGTGTATATCGTCGCGTGTCGATTGTTCCGATAACGCAATTCACAGACCATATTGCATCCATGTCATTTACATAATTGTACCATGAACGTTTAGTACGACTGCGGTTGGAATCGCTTTACTATGTAGATGCGGCTCAATATTTACTATGTAAAGCATTTAATATACGGCTAATTGAAATAGCCCACCTAGTTGCTAATTTAAGAACTATTTTTAGAACGACAACATTCTAGCTGGGATAGTAACTAGTAATTTAAACTACGAAACGTATACAAATATTGAACAAAAATGTACTGCAAAAGATGAAACCGTTTCCATGGAACACTTAGATAAAAATACCAGGTCTGCAGCCTACCCATTAAAAGTAAAGAGGTATCGACAAAATGATAACAGGGAATTACCAGTAACTCATTAGAACATTAACACCATTACGCATAGCTTCTGTGTAATAACCAACCTACTTAGAACGCGATCAATTTTCCTCCACCCACCAATGACGATCGGTAGGCAGTGTAGGCACGTACTAAATACCCGATAATGATAAACTGTTACTGGCATGCTACAATCGTAGATTGAAAATAGCTGTGCTATTTTACAGCAAACTCGTCACAATCTGATAAAATACCTTAACACGACATAGTTTCAAACCAGCTATTTTAATTTCTGGTAACATTGCGAATTTTAAATATTCACTACAATTAGAAGAAAGACATTTTAAAACAAAGTACTTACGTAGCCAAGGAGGTACCTCCTAATTTTAATGCGTATACCTATTAAAATACCTTGCGAAATGTCTGTGGAAAGTAAAAGATAATTATAATAAAGAGAGACGAAGACAAAAGAGCTTTGACCGCGCACCTCCGAATAATCCTTGTGCCACATTCAATGGGCTAATTGCACCACACATATGAGATAAACTCATTAACAAGGATAGACGCGAGATTCCGCTGCTAGCACTGCCGAGCTTATCTGCTGACGGTGTCAACACGGTGACGTGACTGAGCGATTGACATTTTGTTGCAAAAGATATGTCCGCTGCGAAATGTTTCTAGTATAAACAGAACTAGCACTGCAGGAGTTGGCTAGAAATTTGAACATACGAGTATTACCATTACAGTCATATTGTGCTCTAACTATTCGAGTGTATCAGTAGTTCGTATTTGTGCGTTTTGATTTATAGTGGCGCGAACATTGTTTTTGTAATAGGTATTGATGATTTGCATTGTTGTCAATGTTTAAGATAAAAGTTCTGCCTGAAAAATCTATTGAAATAGTTTTGTAAGTAAACATATTAAAAACAATAAGATGTAAGATATTGAAAGATTCGTAAACAGGTTATTCGCTTATCTTCATATTTATTACGTATAGCCTATGTGAAATAATACTAAAGCAAATTCATAAAATCGCTCCGCTCACCACTGTATTTCAGCATAACACACGTACAAAGGCCTTTGACGCGCGCGCCGGCGGGTAGCGGGGGCGGGCGGAGGCGGCTGGGCGAAGGGCGGGCGGCCCGCATGATCGCGCGATCAAGCGACCCATTTGCGGCTCGTTACACGCCGATAGCACCAAACAAAACACACCCCAAGTAATTAGGAAAAGCCTTTTCCAGATACCGTAAGCACTGCCGTGACTTGTGTGCGATGTGCAGCTCTTAGTAGTGTTGTTTGCGCTATTGTTTAGTACGAATGTGTTTTGGTGAACGGAACGGACAACAAACGAAACTAGATTAGAGTTTGACATGGGGAAACATACAAATATTGGTATCCGCGTTTCTTACCTAAATATGAACCATGAATGTGTCTATGGACTCTACATTTTTAAATCTGAATATCTTTACAATTGGGACTTACTTAAGAACTTATGATAATGTGGAATATTCTAAAATTAGATGCATCGTGCTATAAGTTACTAGAATTAATAAAAAAAATTGCATTAATGTAATATATTATTTATAAATTATGCTTTACTTATAGTTTTACTACTAGACAACTGTCGTAAAAGACAGCAAATACCTGACAGCGAAAAGGGAAATTTCATATCCCATAAAAATAGACAAAGGAATCATTTAAGTAAAGGTGTGCAATGTTTACGAGCGGTCGACCACACGACGACCATTATGTCTCTATGTGGTCTAAATAGAAAGAAATATACGTCTCTACCGACACTCTAGACTAGACCCTAGCACGAGGTCCGCTTGATTGACTATAATAACAGGTTATTTGGTAATGAGATTAGTGAAATAATTATTGTTAAATTTACTAAAAGAAATCAGATGCAGCATTTCAGCAATGATATTAAGCTAATACCAAATTAAAATAAATTGCAGCTTTTCAATACAAACTGATATTTCAACGTGGATTCAACAGTGGTCATTTAAGCGTGCATGGTCTAGGAAAATAGTCTTGCTATTCACTGAATCGATTCGGAAAAATGTATCTCAAAAACGAATGATGGTACATAATACTTACTTACTACAAATAATCAAATGAAAATCAAGGTGTTTATGAAACTAGTACCAGTCTTTCTTCTGTCTTATTACCCCGTGCCACATAATTTAAACGTAAATATTGAACAAATATTAAATGTTATTTCGCATCGACCACAATGCCACGTTCCACCCATTAGTTGCTAAGAGCATAATTGGATTTTTGAAGAGTCCATAAAAGCTGAACTGCACTAACTATTATCCATAAACTTTTATAGGAGGCCTACAAATAACTTAGACACTTTTACTGGTTGTATGATGAGTATTATAGACGGTTATTAAGGCTTTCTACTGCAGGTTTCGCACCATTTACAATCAAGCAATTGGCTATTAACTCTATATTAAACTACTCGTAAATAGGGATGACGACTATTTTTATTATTTTTATCCGTCTGCTTGTGATAAAACTTTCATATTTGTTTTTTTTTTTTTCTTTTTGTACAAAATTAAACAATGAGTCACACCAATGATTTTTGTAATGAGCATATTTAAAAACTAGGTACTTCAAGGATAAAAAATCTGTTTTTATTTTTTTCGTATCTTCAAAAATGACCGAGATATTAAACGTCAAAGTATCGCCTTCGCGTCAAACTCCGGCGAAGCGGCCGCACGGACGTGTGACGTCATCTCGTGACACTGCTATTTCGTCAGTACTTGCCGATACCTACATAGGCTCGTTGTCTCTCGCAGTTTCGCTTTAAATAATTTGTTTTGCTTATAGTGGACAAACAAAATGGTTAGAAAATATTGTATTGTTCCTATGTGCACTAACTCCAGTGAAAAAACACCCCAAAAATTGTTTTTTTATGTACCATGTAAACTGTTTTATATTTTTGCAAAAGACACCTAATCTAAAACTTAAAGCACGGTTCAGATACTGTCAAGCGCAAATGTTAAATAAAAGTTAATTGCCTTTTGAACACTTCCTCAAGATCAAGATGCCATATCATGTTCATACCTACCTAGCAATGAACTTCTACTAAGCAGTTGATACTATTTAATGAGCAGTTCAATGACCTCACAGGCGGCGGCGAGCCGAGCACAGCGGTTGAGTTGGCGTTGGTTTTTTGTTTTGAAAAAAGAACCCATGTTTATTAAATCTAATAATATCAAAATTAAAATGTTAGTTTAAAAGTTCTCATTACACACCCAATCATATAAGACTACCTACAGAGTAGATTCATGCGTTCATGTGATAGCCATCAACCTGACTAAAGTCAGAGGCAGGGGTGACAATTTTTTTTTATAATATTATTTTAAAACTATGCTTTCCAAATTTACACTTGGTAGGTACGTAACACTCATTATTTGTAATGCCAGTTGTAACAAACTTTCAATTTTATTGTTAACTACACACAAAAATATTATTAGTAGTACGAGTTCAACTTTCTTTACCTGGGTCTAGTTGATGATTGTGTGCGTGGCGATCGAGATCGAGGATATCTTAGTGGAGGCTTATTTTACAAAAAACACGATGATTAAATTTATAACACATACACATACACAGACTCTTTAAATATTAAATGCAAATCACTTTTCAAATCAAAACTCCGCATCACCCGCAGTCGAACAAGCGTGTCTGTCACGACGTGACGTCAGCGCGTAGCGCGCGAAGCAACGCAAATTTAAAAAAGCAGTGAAACTTTATAACGCTGTAACTTCGGTAATTTTGACCCGATTTTGATAAAACAAAAACTATTATTATCAGCATAAGTACACAAATTAAATGCAGTATGTTTAATAGCCATATTTTGATGTGCTGGTGTGACTCATTATGGCGATACAGTGAGATGAAAAACATAACCGTAATATTATAATCAAGTGGTACAATACATTTTTCGTTTTTATCAGGCGGTTGAAGGTATGATTCTATCTAAGGTCCAGTTTCATCACTTCTGAATAAGCATCAGACAGCTTATAAAATTTTGGAAGATGTCTTTATACATTTGCTGTCACTTTATCTAGCAAATAGATTATCTAACACTTATTCATAAACTGTGAACCTGGCCGCAATAGTACGTATTAATAGTTTTGGGATCAAAGATCATCAAGGATCGATATCAAGCTTTGCATCCGTGTGGCGACCAGTGACACGAGAGGCCGGGTGTCATACCGGTATCGGCCCACCTGGACGATGGGACCAGCAATCAGATCGACAGATATATTTATGTAATAGATCAACATGGCAATTATTGCTCATAGCCAGTTGCTCTAAATACTTCTTTGGCGGCAAAAATGATTGAGTGCGCTGGACGATTACAATTTCCTTCACGTTGCCGTTTTAATTTTATGGACATTTTTTTTTTTTTTTTTTTTAATAACCCATATCTGTCCCACTGCAGGGCAAGGGTCTCCTCCCAAACGAGGGGGAGGGGTTAGGCCTTGAGTCCACCACGCTGGCCAAGTGCGGGTTGGGGACTTTGCATGCCCTCAATAATGTATTAAACAAATTTTAGGCATGCAAGGTTTCCTCACGATGTTTTCCTTCACCGTTAGAGCAAGTGATAATTATTTCTAATACACACATAACTTCGAAAAGTCATTGGTGTGTTGCCTCGGATTCGAACCTGCGACCACTTGCGTGGGAGGTGCCAACTTAAACCACTCGGCTATCACTGCTATTATTCCAGGAAAAATATTTGATACTCTTGTCTCATTGTGTGTGTATATCAATGCTGATCATACGCAATCAGATTCTAGGCAACAATTAATTCGATCATAAAGGTTGGCAAAAACAAATATTTTTAAAGAAAATTATTTCTAACTTTTACGCATTTTTTAGCTATTAAAGCTGAATGACTAAACAATGTTCGTGTTAATAGTCTCTAACAAGTATTGCATTAAGTTAGGGTGTCAGTGGAAAGTGTAACGGTATTGTGCGAAGTATACGTCAATCAGTGGATGCGGGCTCACAATTAGAAACACGTGCCGTGATGGGAAAACTCAATGCGAATACAAATAAATTCTCATATAAAACTATTTAAATATATCGCCGAGCATCCTAATAACGGTCTCAATGATAATTACGCAATTATACAGATAATTTCTGAACAAAGCATATCTTTTCTGAATACTATTGAATAAATATGTTATGCTAGCTGTTATCAATGATCTTAATCATAATTGTCTCTACCAGATTTGTCTACTAAAAATAACTTTAATATAAAGCTGGGCTGGATCTACATGCTCTTAATGAAGTTTGTGAAATTTTAATAAGAATAAAATTGTCACAACCAGAAAAGAGCGCGTATGAAAAGTAGGCGGTATTTTTTAAAACTGCAAGGGTCATATAAAAACATCAAGTAAGTACCACCATTTAACATGCATTGTACATGGTGACAAGATGAATTTATTAGCACCAACTTAGCTTTCCTAGTTATACCTACTAACTTAATAAATACTCACACTGTAAAAACATTTGCAATTAAGTATATCTTTCAAGATACTTCACACATTAACCAATTACAGCCTATAAATAGTTTAAGAATTAAGTCATTAGCGTTAACACTCATTATAACATTCGTATTAAAATAACTGGTTTCACACATTTTTCCTCACGATCTTCGAATAAGTAGCACTCCATCTGTTTTGTGGCGGACCACCGTAGTTTTTGCGATTACCTCACACATCTGTTCAGTAATTATTCTATTTTATTTTCTTTATTATGTCCGCACTCGTAAATTGCTAAATGAAAACATAACTATTGATGTACCGCGCCGTTTCACATACTTTGTTGCTGTCTAAAAGTCGTACGATAATTCATATAATTATTCATTTTATTGTAGCTTGTAAAATGTTTTTATGTTACAAATGATAGATGCTACTAACATTTCTCCGTTTCTTTTTATTTTTACCTGACTACGTATCTTTAAAGGTAGCCATTAACAATTACGCTACTTGCTTATATTGCACATGCGTATAAAACGTCGTGTCGTTGAACTGCCTATCATTGTTTTTGAATGTTTTGATGATAAAAGTTATATCTAATTTACACTACTCGCGTGACGCCACGAAGAACAGGAAATTTCATCTGCCATTACAGGCAAATATTGGCTCGATACAAAAGCGACTACGTATCCGACATTATGTTATTTGCAATAAACAACAACTGCCCCTATTTAATATATTATTAGAAGTCAAAACTGATACATTTACAGCCAGTACATTGGTTGTAAATCTAAAATCACCAGCTGCTAGCTTAGCAAATAGCTGAAACAATAATTGCCAGCCATTTGCGGCTAAAGCGTTCTTGTTAAATTACATAAGGTGATATCAATAGGCGTTATCATCACATCAATTTACTCGGTCTAGTATCTGCTAATAAGTAGTCTATAAAATCTTGTGTTGAGTTCAAAGCACCCATGTGGACATCTGGCCGGTCTGTGCACTTAAACGCCAGAGTTATTGCGTAATAATCTAGGCAGGCAGATGCGCGAGCTGATTGCTCAAGCTACGTATATTTAGCTAACAGGTGCTGTGCTATCACCACGTGGAGGTGCAGGGCTGTACTATATACTAGATCAAAACATTACCAATGATTCAATATTTAATTGTTATTATAATACCCATAATCCTTTCAAGTTCTGAATAGGACTTAAAAATATGCCATTCAATCAACAAGCTATGTAGGTACCGGGAAATTTGCATACCAAGTTAAATCTATTATGCTAACACCATGTACTATTTGTGCTAACGTAAATTAACATCATCGAGAGAGAAAATCCTGCCGACCGTCTTTACAAAATGTTACCTCATTAAACATTATTAACTTCTTTTACTCGATTTAGAAACCACAAGACAAATACTACATAAACTATGAGTAGAACTAAACCACACCCCTGCGTAAATAATAATTGAGTACGTGGATTCAGTAGCGTGTTACATAGAATTAGTGTAAATTGTGTAATAAAGCTGTAGGTACATTAACATCATAACTATCACATAGGTGTTTTATGAAGAGCATTATAAATATCACTATTTTATTGGCAGCCCTAAGAGGCCTAGGAGTCTCGGGAGTAAACAGGCTGAACCAGTTGTTGCGATTTTATAGAGTGGCCATTACATAATGACTACCAACGTGATAATTACCCCTCTGTGTAAGGAGCTGTCATAAAAACTCCCCATGCGAGTTGTGTTTATAAAACTGCTATTATCGGATTAATAATAACAAATACCACTTTGCATCTTAATAGCTACAAGTTCAAGCTTTTTCTTATTTGTTACTGCTTCGCGGAAAATTAGAAGTTTAGAGTTATAGACCGTAATCTTTTCTTCATCTTAATGCTCCTTCCTGTACAAAATATTTACTATTTAACCCATACAGTAATGAAGTAATAAATATAAAGCAATTAGATAATATGGTAATTTTTGCTCATGATTAACGTAGATAATCTATCACTCACGCACCCTGCTGCCTAAGAATAAATAGTTTTACATTAAAGCACTGGTCGAAGTGATAAATCGATGTACGTACACGTGTCCAGTAAACACGACACACGCACGATACATGATTAGAAACAGATAATGTTGAATCACGCAGGTGGCTTTCCTCGTAGAAAAGTTTTTGCACAGATACATATAGGCAGCTGCTGTTGTGAAAATTGCGAGCCCCTATACCTTCTACCAGTCATAATCCAAGAATTAATAGCCGATTGCTAATGACAAAATGGAAATGCAAGCAAACGTTTGGTCAAACGCTCGCAATTACCTGTGGACGTTAGATTCAGGACATCGGTTGCAAACGATACGGGCCCGGACACGTGCCCCCTGTCATATGGACATAACAAAATTATATACAAAACGTATTAATAATTTGCATGCCAATATACTCTATATATAAATAAATATCTACATGGGATATAAGGGTATTTTTTATTTGATATTTATCACCCACATATGATACCTACAGTTATCGGAAACTAATTAATTCGTTTTACATCCTCAGTTTAAAGATGCTTGCTGTAAGTTATTGATGTCTAATAAAAAGCATATCTAAGTTGGATGGACTAAACGATGTTTTCATAATACGTATTTGAGTCGTTCAAGTCAATCGCAGCAGACATCGATAAATAGAACAAATCGGTGTAAAGCATAGCGAAGCTTTTGTAAAGCGCACATGCGCGCTCTCAATATGGATGGAATACCTCACAAAACGCTTTTCATTTCGTTTGAATCGCTCGCGCATTTTGTGTGCACACGCAAGATGAGTCAGACGGCCTTTTGACGAAAAAGTAATACAATACAGAAGAGCAACTTCTCTGAAATGCTTCAATTTGGATTATTTTCTAATGTACTTTGATGGTTGTCCAAACCGTTTGCATGTATGTTTAAATTGTTTAACAGTATAATTTATTTATCAAGATAAATTTTATATGTATGGTTGTAGAATGCATAAAGTTAACCAGACAATGTGACGATTAACAAACTAAACAAAACCTTAGGCAGGTTGCATTTATAAATTAAAGCAACCGAGTATGATTTGTGTGTCTTTGCGCATTAAATATTTTGATGAAAATACTGAAAGTATTTTCATCAAAATATTAACACGGTAGGCACAAATCCCTGTACAAAACCCGCGATTCTTTGGCTTTGCGTAATTAGTAGCGGGGTGAGTTGTCTGCCAGGAATTCTTTTGATGGGAGACAAACGGAGGAGGCTCCGAGCATCGTGCCGTACAATGGGATATCGTATATCGGCCACCTGCATGCGCGCGCCGCTTTCATACGATGCGCAAGCGCTGAACGGTTTGCAGGGACCGATGCTGTACCAGATTGCGGAATTTTATTTACCTTTTTTTCACTAAGATATAAATGCAATAAGCGATCATTAAGGGGTTTACCGTCATCATTGAGAGAATGGGAAATGGAAAAAAGAAAATGACCAATCTCTTCTTCTAAAAAATGGGTTAAAAGTTACACTCGCCACAGATGTAAATAATAGTAATAAACTTCTTAAGTACTGCAAAACCTAAATCAATAGCCAAATCTTTTCTTGTGACGATGTTATTCCACAAACAATTTATTTGTTGTTCTAAAATCCGGTGTAACTGTATCACCGTGCAACCTTTTGTCCTTTCTTTCTTTCAAACCAAGAAGTCAATAATACAATAACAATTACCAAGTAGCTACCTCATTCGAACCCAAAAAGCCGTAAACAATAATTGTAATTTTACAACGCGGTCGTTACCAGCATTGTGGATTGACTCGTAAAATGGCAGATCTCACACGAAGATAGCCAATCACCCCCGTAGTCTCCTGCTGACTGCTGAGAACGTCACTATTATTTTATAAAGTCAACTTCTCGATATAAATTGGCATATCGATATTATCGGCCGGCTGTTGCGGTTAGTATGGGAAACGAGGGAAATTTTTGACGATTTACCTTAAGTACTGCAACTGAATGGTCGCCGTGACACGTGCTAACTTTTTGTATATGTTTTACAGCTGGTGCTTGGTTTTATAAACGAGTGTGGTCATTTGATTACATTACGTGATCATCCTATGTATTGTTTTACTGGTAATCAATAGGCAGCGATCGTAGAAGTTTCAAAAATAAAATACCTACTTACGTATACTTTAAGGTTTTAAGGACGACCTACTATGCCGCTTATAATTCGTTTAATTCTGCAACCTAACCAGATTAAGCGATAAATCCTTCTTTGCCATGAACTTATGAGTATACTATTTTAAAAAAGCGCTTTTCATAATAATTGCTTCCGCTTTCACAGTCTTCGAGGGGTAAAGTTCTGTAAAGGGGTAAGATCTGAAAACTTTTCCTAAGGTCAAAGCCTCCCTAAAGATTACTCATTGAACTGTAATATCTCTACCCAAAACTTAGAGAAATCACAAAGTTATCTCGACTAAATAAGCTCATATCGTGCACAAAACTGTCAGTACCCTCGCCAAAACAACTCGTCATTATCAGTCTATCGTTGAAGTTAACCCCTAATCGAGTGATTGTGGGAAAGAGCAAAGACAATGGTGATTATATCACAGTTAATAGCGGCCCATCAAGTATCGGAGGGGTGCGTGTAGACCTGTTATCTGTCAGGATTAACCCGAGTTAAGCTGGGAATGATTCTGATATAAAATGTCTTCGTCGATTTGTCTGCAACTGTCCTTAGACATGAAATGAAACTATCATAGACTTATTTAGTAGGTAATTTTTTACTATAGACGCTCCGAAGGACAAACTAATAACTAATAAGCAAGATTTATCTTTGCGCCTTGTTTATGCTTTACTGTAATCCTTTTGCACTATCATTTCTCCTATGCCAGTGCAAAATAAGAAACGAATCTCTGAAAAAAAAACGTTGCTTATCTTGCAACTAAACTGGTTTCCCCAAATAGATAATTCCGTATAAGTAAATCCCATGATTCCACGTCAATTTAATGTAGACTATATTTTCAATAGTTTTCCTGGTACCTAATGACTGTAATTTTTAACTACGCTCACTGGGGTTTACCGGCGCGTTCTGAAAAATCGATATTTATTATCGAGTTAAAGCGTTGAGACAGTGACATAAGGAAACCCACATTGTCATGAGTAGACACGATAACAGCGAACGGTAAAGTGTAATATCCCGATTACACGGGTACGTGGAGTTCACCTGTAAATATAAAAACATATTTAGATAATAAGCGGTGTTTTCCAATCAATGCATAAATTTCTAAACCTAAGAAAACAAAAATGACAAGATCGTTTTGCACCTTCTATTTTCTTGTACAAAAGTAAGCAAGAGATATTGTGGTTTTGTAAACTGTTAGCAAAGTTCACTCAATATGAACAGATATTGATATACCAGTTTAAAGGACTGTTGCGAGCACAAGTAAAATAATCAAAATTGTAATACACATCACAATAAGATCTCTTTAACCATATCAAAACGTAAAAAGCAATCAAAGCACAATAAAGAAATACAAACCTTAAGTTTGAACTACGAGCGATGATATTGGCATATCAAAGTCTATAGCATTTTATAGAGGGGAGAAAAGCATTGTGTTAATATCACAATATGGTGCTGTCAGTTAATTGGAATAGATTATGGGAATGAGGGAAGAAGCACCGTAGAGTGGTCCCGGGGGATGTACTGCGGATGGACTTTTTATATTTTTTTATCAAGTCATCGAGTGACAATGGAGAATAGACGGATTATCACAATATTTGGTAGCGGTCGTGTGTCTGCCCTGAAAATTGACACCAATGCGGTTGTACCACAATAGGAAGTGGTACGAAATACGCTTAATCATGTTTAGCAAACTATTTAAGCAGATAATTATTGTGTTGTGGCCTACTGCTAATATTTAAATAATACAATGCAAACATAAATACACATGAAATTTTGACGACTCAGTAATAATCGAAGTCGCAATATATAAAATACATTAAAAGTGCTTGTATTTACTAAGGAACAGTAAAAAGTACGAACGCTACCTTACTCGCAACATACCTTTCTTATATTATGCATAGGTATGACTAACAATGCAATTGATTATCTGAATACTTACATATTTTTCTAATTTAATTATCAGCTTAAGTAGCTATAAGAAACCAGCTGCATCAAATACCACGTCACGCCTTCGCCATTGACCTTCCCCAAGCTCTATTGAATTAGTCCCAATTATAACTGAATTACGTACATATCGGATGGCTAGTGGAACGTTGGACGTGACCCAGTGAGAGGCCCGCATGTCTGAGACGAAGCCAGACGGCGGGGCACCGAGTACTCCGACTGACTCACAAGATGACCATACTCGAGATCAACTCTTAAACGATCCCGTCTCGAGAGCTGTGATTCACTGTGAGAGATACTATCAATGTATGATGGGATGTTTAGTCTTGGTTGTGATGATTTCCGGCTATGAAAACAAATTTATATTAATTTTGTATATCAATGCAACTTTTTGGTATTTCTAAAGTTGCAAACGCGTTGATGTCGTTTTCACGCCGAAAAGGCGAAACTAATTTTATCTTGATTTCAACATTTATTGTGCTGTATACTTGTAACTTTACTTCTCCAAATGATAAAAAACGAAATCTGAGAACTTTATTTGCCCTAATAAACCGAAAAAATCTCACAATAAAAGAATCACAGTAGCCGAATTAAAGCGTGAAACCATACATCGTTGTCGGTCGACATTTTTATGGATAAAAAGCAAATAAAAGATGTAACAAAACTAACAAAGCTTTGAAGATGCGCAATAAATGTGCAATAATGTGCAGTTCTTGTGCGCGCGCCACTGGAGCTGTGTGATGAGCGTGTCGGGCGTGACAATAGAGTCACCGGCGCGTGCGCACCCGGAGCACACCTTGTTGCGCGAGCCTCGTACAACCCCGGAATACGATACTGGGTGACGTGCGCTGTTTGTCAATGAGATCTTTTTAAATAAATGTTTAAAGAAAGAAATATTTTAAATAATAAATAAGGCTTGTTTTATAATCCGACACACATAAACGCAAGCGTAGTGTGCTACATTAAATACTTATTTTAAACTTTTACTTTTAGACAATCGAGTCGTCTTCTCGAATAAGTATAAAAAGATGTAAGCTCCCAATATTAAACTGCAAACTACAAAACCACATTAATACCTAGTTTTATTCAATCTTCTACTTTCTCCGACTCTTAACCTCCTTTATCGCAAAATCCGATCGCCGAACAAGCTAAAAATATAAGCTCCCACAATCTATTGTTGCAAGGTCCGAAAAAAACAAGCTTATCGAACAAATAATAACACCCAACAGAAATATTGAATGCAGATCTTGAGCGGTCCATTGTAGCTATTTCCTTTCATATTTGATTTGTTGCTACAAATAGCGGACATGAAAAGCGTTTAAAGTACTTAATGTCCAGTAATTGGCGATCAATGAGGATCAGTGGGCACATTGTGCTAAAGTATCGAATGGCTCCACTTCCCATTGTCCGAGCGCGGATAAAAAATACTAATAAAAAATATTACTAAGCCAAATAAGTACCCGTCATGGGTCAGCCGTCAATGGCGAGCTGTCGGTTTTGTTACTGATTTGGGATAGATTAAAATAATAATATTATAAAGGACTAAAAAATCATTGTTTGAACAGAAGCGTTTTGGTGTATCGACGATTTTTTTTCCGATTTTATAACATAAACAAGCTGGTCACGTAAAATGACCGCAAGCATAGCTTAATAGCTTGTAAACAAAATGCATGTCTCATAAAACAGAAAACAAGGTGTTCCTAACGGACTTTACTATACATTTCAAATTCAAACATAAGAACAAGCGCAATCACCGGGCGGGTCCCACGCACTCTGAATAAGAAATATGAGCTGAACGGATACTACTATTATCAAAACATTATTACAACACTCGAACTCACCCCACCAGTGTAAAAATTTAACAACAATTGCCTTTAATATTCGCTCGTCTGTACCGACCCTTGCTGGTTTAAAAAAAATCTGTCAATCTGCAGTAGATCAATCATGGTTGGTGAATAGTCGAGGGGGTGAGAGACACGCTTCTAGACCGCAATAATCAAGGCACCTCCGCAGATAATAAAGCCGGCTCTATATTTACGTAAACGCATCGATTTGATGTCCAATATTGTGCTCGGGCGCATCCGACATCGGTTTCTTTTTGTGCGGTCCCTTTTCACTCCTCTGTGGGAGTTACACTTGAGTGACGTTTTGCAAACACTATACAAATGTCAAGTAGGCGTTTTGATATTTGCTTTTCAGTAACAATGGGATAATCGTCAAAGATATCTATTGAGGCTTGGCTTTCAAAAGTTATAGCCTAAAGTGGATCCAGTATTTGACCTTCTTTAGCTATATGAACGGCAGAAAAAATGAAAAACAATAATACTTCTCAATAATATACTAATAAATACATGTTGTTATTGTAATATATACATGTTGTTATTGTATAAACACTTTACAATAACAACATGTAATTTCCTTTAAGAGCGCGTCCAAGTTGAACCCGAGTGAAATGGACCTAGTACAAGACAAGGCACTTTGGGCGGCGATGCGGCCGGGCGCGTCCACGTGCGCGCTCGTTCACGGAGGTAGCACGCACCGGCGCGCCCACGTGCCCACGCGCGCCGCACGCGCATCACAGGTACCACTGTGCACCTAACTTACGACGCGTGCCAAGATAACGAACTCCAGACGAACAGGTAGGCTTGCCGATATGCTCTTTACCAACTTAATTAGGAACCTAGTATGTTGTAAATATAGTGGGAAAAGAATGTTATAAGACTTATAAGTGAATCATCATGTGCTTTCCCTCAGATGTATAGTCAACCTTTACAATATAATGTCGCATTGTTTACTGATGTTTCAAGTCTTTTGCTAAAATCGTAGACCATAATCATTACATTAATAGCTAGAAACTGTTTTTAATTTAGCTTTTTCGCATGCTTCTGTTAATATGAAAAAGCTGTTTGGTTTTTTTTTATCTACTCCCTAGCTATAAAGCTAAATATTTATTTCTAAATATAATCGTATACGTTAAACCGCTGTACAAAATACCCTATAATGAGTGTTTACGATGCGCAGGGTTAAATCTGCACTTCGCACCGGTAATCGCGATGTCAGCCATGCACTTTATCACCGACTCGAATCGCAACCCCTGCGACAACGCCGTCTTATTGATGATCTGTCAATAGAAATCAATGGCTTTTTTGTTACGAGAGTTAAGGGTTGAAAATTAAACGTTTCTAAATGCTACCAGCTACGAGTATTTTAATGGACTTAGCAAATAAAGTCGAGAATGTGTTTAACTTAACACATGCAAAAAATATAAGAACAGCAGCACATTTAAATGCTACTAAATCAAGATTTATTAATTTAAATATCTAATACACTGATGTAAAAGCTATAAATAATAAGTAAACGTTAGTTAAAACCGCATTATATTTCACCATTTCGTTTATTGTAAACAAATAGTCAACAACCGCGCGTGAATACTCTAACAATAGCGGTAGCTAGGCGCGTGTCGTCCGATCTATTGACACCACCAGCTAAATGGACACACAATAGCATTTGCTTGTTTCCGCATTAAACTGACCACAGGGGAGCTTGATTGATCATTGAATATGAAGAATACACCTTTAATTTTTACCAAATCCGGAAATATACTTCCCCATTCGATGCTTTTTACCAACAAAAGATTATAACCGATATTGTTGTCGCGTGTGGAGATAAATATACGAATGTAATTTACAGATGCATAGTAAAATATGATACGGCAGCAATAACCGTACATCTCGAAAGTACAAATATTGTTCTAATAACAATAAACATAAAGTATTGGCGGCGAGTGCGTGCGCGCAACCCTTTCCCACCGCTCTAATTTTACTAATGCGATCCACTAACAGAGGGGTCAATAAGTATTAGGTTAAATAAATGCATTAAAACGGTGGTTTAACCTTTAAATGTACAAATTACAAATGGATCACATTTCTTTTTTTGTTGTCAGTTTAATGAAATTGAAGAACCAAATAAACTTTGTACTTATGTTAATGTCATTGAGGGTGTATAACGGAGCTATTATGAGATTTAAGTTAATTCTGAATATGTTTTGTTTGTTCATTCAGAGTTATAAATAAATTGAATTGCAGACATTTGTGAAGATAAGTTAAAAATTAATGAAACTTAAATGCCGTCAAACTTATTTACAAATTAAACGAGCACGCGCCGAAAAATCTTTTCAGTGACATTATCCCACAATGATTCAAAAATCCGTTCACATGGTGTCCTGTCACAATCGTAGCTAATTGCGCATAATGAGTGGAGCAACAAACGCAATATGTTTTTTGCTATTATTTATGTGTCGCGAACGCCCCGGCGATCTGTCTGCCCACCCCAACACAGTCGCGGGATGAAATAAAATTTAATGGTCCGTCGGGTACGTTTTGTGCTAAACGTTCAATGCTATGTGAAATATCGGATTTCCGGCGGTTTTAAATTGTATTAAATGGTTCTTTATTATCTCTTGGGATACAGCTACCGTGGTTGCAGTACTTACGTACAGCTTACTCTACGGATGAGATGGAAATATTAATTTTATCAAAATGAAATCTATATATGTATGCTCATTGCTTATATTTACTACCTAAAAGATAATTATAAATAATTATGAAAATCAGTTTTAAAAGTGTGAGATTTTTTTCTTTCAAGATTATAATGAGGCCTATTAAACCAAATGACTACTTCGCTAAGACTTTATTTTAAAACGAAGAAATATTTTCTATATTTCAACAAAATAATTTGCATTAAATTAATTGAACAGAAATTCTAAAATGAATCATCCACACCAAAATCATATCTCCCAGAGTTTCCCACGGGCGGTCGCAACTGAACATCAATTAATTAAAGCCACCAATCAAGGTGCGTTCCCACGTTATGATATCTAGAAATCACGCAACATCTTTATTCGTTTATTAGATTATTCCCCCTCGCACCCCATCGATAACCCATTGTTTTTGGGGCGAGCGTGAAATGGGCCGACCGGTAAAACCGTAATTACTTTCGTAATATTGCTACTCGTCAAAATTAGGGTGTTACAATAGTAATTTATTTAATAAGTCGACACGATAGCGATGCACTAAATTCTTCCAATAATATTCATGAATTCATTAAAATAATTATTTCTCATCCTCATTCCTTCCAAAAATTACTCTCTACCCAAAAACCCTTGAAGTGCATAACACAGAATTCCTACAATAAATATCAATTTTATGGTATAATCTAACAATACTAACAATGCCTAAGCCTCAGAGCAATTAGTATAATATCACCATATATCAATCTGGTCTATAGAAACGCTCGCATAATTATGCGGAAACGTCGCAACATGCCCATGTTTATGCAAAATAAGAACTTTTTGAAAATTCAAATGAATTTACAAATTGGTCGGGGTTGCGAATACAATACAGATAATGTCACACATTTTGCAAATGACATACCCCTAAGATCTTTACTTTGAAGGGCAAATCAAAATCACTTTATTCACACTTCAGTTTAAATTAGAACCGGAAATAAAATAAGCTATTATTTCAAAAACTAATGTTAATATCCTTGATAAAAATTAATGTGTCTAATGTCTATCTAGTTCCTCAATATAAATCGATGTAATAATGTTCTTTTTCATAGTTTTCATATTAATTGACACGCATTTTGTATTTTTTACTGTTTCCTTATAATGTAGGTAACGGAAATTAAATAATATTAGTATTAAAGGATAAGTATAGTAGGTAAACTATAGAATACTATAGATGCGATGTACAAGTTCGATGCAACAGCAGTCTAGTCGCGTGCTGCATGTTAAAAAGCAGCCTTACTATCAGCGAGGAGGGCGTCGAGGCGGCACCGGGACCGGCGCACGCGCACCCGCATCGCGCACCACCAGATAACGGACGAACATAAATTACTACCAGCCTACTACACACCTACACCCTTTCACAACAAAACTAACTTTTCACCTTGTCTCTTTATCAATATACAACTAAATTGTGACTTTATTTGACACCTTTCGATATTATCTCAACGATTCAGGTAATTTAGTTTTTTAAAGGTAATTAAGTAATTAGCACTCGCAAACGATTATAATAGATTGCGAAAACCTTGCGAATGTTTCCGCCTCGAAGTAACGCCTACCTATTAGTACAATTTCATTGGCTCAAGCGCAGTTACTTAAAACAATACGGAATACCTGTAAAGGATATTATCGAAAATAACACGCGAATGCTAATTTCATGTATGTTTAAATTGCTTTATTTTCAGTTAACTACTTATTTTATACACCTATGTAAAATAATTATTGCGTAAACTAAACTGAACTCAGAAATATGACCACACGCTCCCATGACGATGACTCAATACATAATCCAATCGACATTCACAAATTCAAGACAAAAACCGCACACCGGGCAAAGCTGCGACTTAACAAAGTCAAACGCATTGCGCATTTTTCGCTCGCATTAGTTACACTTCATACAATCGTCACAGAGGTCAATCATAAACGTTTGTTGCCATGACAGTTGTAGAATCGCGGGGGCGTGTATTTGTTCAGACTTCAAAATAGTTATTTGATTAACTCTCTTTCATGTCTGTGTTCGGTACGCGATTGTCTGCGGATTTTGTTTAATTTGATCCTTTGTTTGATCGCCGCTTGTGTGGAAAGGCTTATGGGATGGGGAGTGTAGGGCACAATGCAGATATGGAGATCCGTTTATCGGTAAAGGGTTATCTCTGATGTCAGTAACAGCTACGTGTAGTTGATCTGACGGGTTAGATCGAGACTGGACAATGGGCATATCTATAGATTGATTCTTGTTTTCATTATACAATATCTATGTCAAACATCCCTCTAAGTAATGATATTTAGGATTATCCTTTTCTAAACCTGTAGAAAGATTAAGAGCTTTACGTCGGTAAAAAACCAAGTACAGTTAAAAAGTGTATATTCTCTATACTATACTGAAAGAAGCGCTCTATTTTTTTGTTGTCAATTAAGCGCAAACTGCAGCAGTAAACTTTCCTCAATTCCTTTGTTTCATTCGTTTCGGAAAACTCCTTGTTGGCTGAAAACTCGTGTGAAAATGTATCGCGGCGGCACATGTCGCTTTGATCGGGTGTTGACTGAAGCTGCGCTCGCTCGGCGCTAATTCCGTGTTTGCACACAACTCGCCTCCCCAGCACGATACGAGCTGGCAAATAAGCACATACAACTCTAGCGAGTATTACTTACTTTATTCTGTCGGGAAAATACGAACGATGTGATCCCGAATGTATTTTAACTACATACAATGCGAGTCTATTTGGCTTATTTTTCGACATACAAAAAAGACCTTTAGACTGTTTGATAAAAACTCTGCACATTAGAGTCTGATTTGTTGCTACAGGGTATATTACAAAAACCTAAACTTTAATCAATCGCATCTTTTACAGGTTGTCGAGTCACCAAAGCATCGGATTGGAGTTCCAGAAATAAAATTCATGTCCATTAAAAATTATGTTTATTATTGTTAGTAACCATGGTCTTTGATTGTAACAACAAAAGAAACCAATTTAAAGTGTGTCGGTTCATTAAATATTATATTGCTAGAAATAAACTGTCTTCTAATTCTCCAAACTCCCAAATTACTTACCAGAGGGTACGTACCTATCTAGGATAGAACTGTCTGTCGAAACTTGCCAAGATAAGCATCCCTCGCAAAGTTAAATCGCTAAATAGCCCAGTAGCGAGCACGAACTCACCGACGAGTTGCCGGCGGCCACAAGTCAAGTCAACTTTACATTTCACAACTACTTCATTACTAGTCCGAATGTTCCGATACAAGTTCTAACTTTGTACTGCGTTATACATCTTTGTACTTACTAAAATATATAAAAAATTAGACTGAAAAGACTTTTCAGGGCCCAGTCATAAGTAATGACGATTATTGCACATTTTCGGTTTAAAAAAGTAGTTGAATATTCTTTATCTTAGGTTCATTTGGTCGAGACTATAATTCATGACTAAAAAATATTGTAAACTTTAGAAGTTTTGCCTTTTAATACACAAAATTAGAGTTTTGTGAAAAAAATCTAACGTTCGGCCTTTAATGCCTGTTTCAAAAAGCAACATGAACAAATCTTTTTTTGCTTTTCAGCCAATATACTGAGATGCACTTGTTCTATTACCAAATAACAAGCTTCTTATAGAGCGGAACTGGATCCAATTTCGCGAATTGGTCACTTCCTTAGGGCAGTCGTGGGGGAAGCAAATTGTTGGCAGACATTAGCCGTTCATGGGCGTCAATTGGCAACAGAGGCGACAACTGCGGGAATAAGTGCACCAATCAAAACATGGTACCAATACACGAATCACTTTTAAAAAGGAAGAAGCCATGTTCGATCATCTATAGCAACAACTTATAAACTTAACAAAAAGTGATTCGGAATCACATAAAGTCAGCTAGCAAACAGACTTAAACAGGAGCTTAACGCTGAACCAATACCTTTGCTTATCACTATAATCTACTTAAACCAAACTTTGGGAGCCGTCGAAGGTACGCCAGACCGAAAGGCTTACTTTTGCCGGCTTTCCTAAGCAGATAAGCAAGTCCAAACACGTAGAATATCCCAAAGTCCTCGAAAGCACCCTGAAGTTGACCGGTCCATAGCAACCGAAACGTTTTTCTACAACTATAATCTCCAAATCCTGGATTAAAATGTCGCCATTGTAAACAAAAGGAAGATTTGTATAAACAATACACCAGATTAACCGTATTGTGCCACCGTTACACTTAATACTGTAAATAAACAATGGATCTATGATTATAAGAATAATAGTCAATGTTTTTATTAGTGTCTACTAAGCTTCAATATTGAGGAGAATCTGGTCATTATAATTCCAGAATGTTCTTGGAAGGCTGCTTTACTCAGCTATCTTTCTGTCTCTATTAGTTACTAAAGGACTTCTACTTGTCGAACAGGAACAATTATGAAATAAGTCCATGCTAGTTTCTTTGAAGATATATTATTATTTATTCTAATAGCAATCGAAATAATTTTAGAAGATACATAGGCCCTGCATCGTGAAAATATTATTTCCTTTGATTTTAAAATAAAAGAGAACCCAACTCTGATTTGCACATCTTTAAGTTAAAGTTTTAAAAACAGGATTATATTAATTCAGTTGTAATGTAACTAACCCGATTTACCTAAGATCAAATTATTTGTTTATTTTGTACATCGCATTTCACTGCAGCTTACCTACTTACTTTATATTCACAAAGTGGGAAAAGTTAAGTATAACATGTTAACAACTCACTTTTTGCTCGTCACGCCGTCATACCATCACGGTAATGAAATGAATCATCCACTAAAATAAGAGTGACAGCGTTGTAATTGTGTTAAAGAGAGAAAGAGACGGATTATTTTAAACTCTGGATTAAATTAATCCAATGTCCAGAGGCCGGATTAGACAACAAAGGATTAAATTACTTTGTCGCTGTAGATTTGCTTGGCGATTTAGTTAATACAGTAATGGTACACCGCTAGCCGTCAGTGTTATTAAAAGTTAAAGTCGTAGTCCATTTTAAACAGGATTTGGGGCTTAGGACCGATATTTCAGCCGTCAAATAAATTCATGGAATAGTTGAGTTTTTGCTATGGATTTGTTATTACGGACTGTTTCCGAAATTAATAAGTTTAAGTTTTCACCAATAACCTTCTTATTTATTTAACGATAAGAAAATTGCTCTTTAATAAATAAAAGTTTAGCACATTACAAGGCGGGATTAAGATTGTCCTTTCAAAATTCCTACGGAAAGCTTTTTTCCGATTTACCTCAATACATTTGGAAAATCCTACCTACATGCTATAAATAGAAAATATATCTTTTTTTTTCCAACATTGCAATAACATGCGAAAACAGCTTTCACTGCGCACGCGTCGCAGTTAGTCGTTGTTAACGTGCGCGCCCGCATCACGCGCCCTCCGCCTCGCTTTATAGTACAATGCTACTTAACATCTTGAATATCGCAGCTACCTTACATTTCATGGGAGTTTCATTACATGCTATTGCAGCTGCTGGGAAAATACGTTAACGTTTCCACAATGATATTACGTCATTGCTACTTAGAATGCTTTATTTCCGACATACGTATGGAAAATTGCTAGTTTGCTTGCTGAGGAAATATAATAATTAACATACGGACAGAAAATACTTAGCACGTGAAGATATAGACAACAAACAGAAATAAAGGGTTTTTATTTAGAAGGACTAATAGCTACTTTATTAATGAAGACAGAATATTAATGTTACACTGAGATCTTTTTGTTTTGTGACAAGCGCATCAGCATCATACAACCTAAATTAGTAGAATAAAATTATAACTGAGCATATGTACATCCCGCCTGTGTTAACGTTGCCTAGATGGATTTTCAATAGACATCAGAGTTGTGAAATTCAATATATAAAACTCAAATGAATAAACTAACTTAGGTGTAGGTATAATGATGTTGTAGGACTGCACTCATGGGTGACTCACCATGGGTGATATTGGACAACATATTCAACATGCTATTATTACTTAATCAAAAGGGACACCCATATAAATCGTTCTCTTATAATAAGTATCCCAATATATATTAAGTTCGTTCTATTTTCCTATGCTAATTTTCAGGTATTATTTAAGGTTCCGATTTTTGCCTTGTTACACGCATCTTCCTATATTTTAAACAGAGCAATATTATCTACCTACTCTATTTCAAGGCGTTTTTCAGAATTGAAGCAATTACGTAAATACTTTGTTGCTGTGCGAAGCTAGTAGGGTTGTAGAGTCACAATAATTATTATCTACTATTCGTCGCAAAAACAGACTTGAGTGATAAATAAACTAGAAAAGCCTTACGTTGTTTAGAATAACTATAGCTATAACTATTAAAAATATAGAGTCGACCGTAAACGACTCCCATTTCTAATATGGGTAAACTAGTATATTTCTAAAAGAAAGATATTGCGGATTTTTCACATTAAGAAGAAAATAAGTAATAGATAAAATATCTACCTACCACTGAAATAACAAAAAGCCCCGGCTCAGTTCTCACAGACACTTATCTAGGTATACCTATAACATAGGTAGAGTCACCACTACATAGAAACATAATTAGCAAACAAAATGCGTTACATTACCGTACCGATAACGATATTCTAAAAATGGCAGCCAGCTGAAAATTCACGTATTTTCCTGAAATATAGAAACGAAACCTTATGATTTGACGCTATTGGTTGAAGAGGTTACAAGCTGATTGGTTGGTAGGCGGGATTCATGTACGGCTGTGGTCTCATTGGTCGGCGAGGGTCCCCACTTCGCGTCATAGTGGGGAGCATCATCCCTCTGTTTATTTTTGTTGTTGCTACTTAGTTCGCTATACGCTTTCCCCGTGTGTACATGTGTTGCACAAAACAATTTGATATATCTCGCGACAGATTGCATTCAAGTGCCGTGCTTTGATGGACTGTGTGAATAACTGGACAAAACCTGCATTGTGATAGTGTGTGCGCTTCTTTTCGGAGATGGTGATCCTGTAAGTATAATTAACGGTTATTTGTGTTCACACCTTTATGTTTTTTATTAATAAATAATATTTTTTGTGACCTATAGGTACCTATTAAAGGCTGTTTTTACAAATAACAAAGGTAGTCTTACGCGTTTAAATTATGTAAGTAGGTACTTCATACAGTCTTTATCTCATTAAATTAAAGATGAGTGGTGGTTTCAGACTTACAGTTGTAGCTGTAATTAGTATAAAATAAATTTAAGTTAATGTTATTCTATTCTATATGTAAAATAAATTTACCTATAGAATAGAATAACAATAACTTCATAACTAATAACTTACAGTGTACTGAGTATCTAATTAATAGTAATTGTATTACCTACTTACCTAATATTCCGTAGCTAACAAGGATTCTTTTTTAATTAACGTAAACACAAATAAAATAAAAAAGATGTAACTTAGAATCAGTCTTCCGAAACTAGAAGCATGACTAAAAGGACAGATCTACGCCAAAAGGTAGGAAAAAGTATTAGAAACTAGGTAAAATCTTCTAGAACACTATCAAGGATACAATAATAAATATAATACAACCTCCAACATTTACATTTAGGTTAACCGGCGGATTAAAAATGGTTGCACATAATAATCAATACTCCATGGTGGATGATTGATCTCTTCTATCTTAACAATAATAATTAATAATAAATTCAATATGAGTATTTAATTATCTTAAGCTTCCAATCATTCAGTAGATATCTATTAACCCAGTGATGACATTATTAATTAACTTAGCACTCTTTCAAACAAAGCTATTTGTACCGTGAGCATGGCCTTTGCACAGTTGAAATACGGGTTTTTAAACTTTGTTATCATAATATGCGTATGTTAAGGTAGAGAAGAGAACGACAGTAAGACAGGTTCGTTGGCAAGACAGAGTAGAGAACGATAGCTGACAAATTTTATCCCAATATTTTATTTAGACATGAATATAATTGTTTATCTTTTGCGATCTTCTAAGCATAAATATTACGGTATCTAACAAGTACCTAACAAAGTGGTCCGTAGCTTTGCCTTATAAGAAGAAAAAAACGGGTTACCTAATTAATTGTGTCTTGTTAAATTAAAAACTAAAGTCAAAAGTTTTTTTTTGTTTTCGAAAATAAAGGCATTCTCGTTGTACATGAAGGTATATTAGAATATTTAGTGATGAGAAATTTTAGTAATATCTTCGATTATTTCTTATTTAACTAAAACAGTCTTAGCTGAAGCAAAAAAATAAATTTAATGTGATACCTCAATACTTATAAATTGTAAAAAACACGTTATCAGCTTCAAGTGCTTACATATATTATCTACTTTAAAACATAAACTTAACAGTCAAACCATAATAAAAACAACTTAAACCGATCGATAATCAACAACCAACAAATCGTAAAATTATAAATTTCCAATGAATATTGATGGGCGGTCATAACCGTCGTTCAAACGGTACGTTCGTATAATAAATAAGTTCAATAAGTAGGAGTATAAAGTAAATGTAAAGTGAAACATGGAGGGTTGAGGAAGGTGCTGTAGGGTCTTCAATTGATTCTAATTGAAACTCATTGAGACTGTGACGTCGCAACGTTGCTGCGTTAGCTTGTTTGGAACAAATACGGCAAAATTATATGGTTGTTTTAAGCTTCACCGGTATGTTAAATAAAGATGCTAATATTTTATAGTTTCGCATTCTTAAAAAATATATATTTGTATTTACTTAGTACAGAATAATTTGTTGGTCGGGAATAATAGTAGGTAGAGCTTTAAGTAATGTCAATAGCATTTTTCTTACAAAGTTCTAAAAACGTAGGTTCCTCAATATTTTGATTTTTTTTTTCGATTAACGTTTACAACATTTAATTATCTTTACTTAACGGCGAATTAAGATTTTACTCTCAAAATGCATTTTCATTGAAGAACTTAATTAAAATGTTCAGTTCATATTCTTTTATTAAGCCGTTTATCGCCGGATGTCACACATTGAAGCGCGTTTCTGTACATTTGTATGTTTTCTTGAATACTCTAATTAATGACTTTATTAATAATAGATTTAATTAAATTCATAAGTGTGATTTTATAAGCTTAAAGGCCACATATGGGCATTCTTTTCTGTTAAATATCCACAATGACTTGTCTAAATTATAATATAACTTGAAATAGACTAACTTTCGATTAATTTCATCGTGCAATTGCTACCACAACATACCTAGACATCATATAAAGAAACCTCCGTATTCTAGAGATAATTTCATTTCTTTTAAATTCTTCAGAAGATCTGAGGAGCATATTAAGTAAGTCTGTTCGTTTATTTACCGAGTCCCTCGTGCGTAGTTATGTACACAAAGTTATTTGGCCAATTAAGGCGGCCGCCCCTTCAGACGGCAATTCTGAAGCAATTGGCTCAACGAACGAGGGGAGATCGAGCTTTCTCTGCGATTTTACTTGCTTTTGTTTGGTGCTTAGTCTACTTCAAACTGAGTCTTTTAATACTGTAAACTGTAGATTTCATTAAAAATAATTAGATAAAGTCAGGTGTCATATAGAAAACGGTAGGAACACAAGTAAAATCGTATTGGATTTTGAAGTCTGTCGTACATAACGATTGCAGCCTGCCCCTGGGTATTAATGGAAATATCTACTAAAGCTAAATAATTTATCCAAAAAAACTAAATAAAAATGTAAGACTACCTTTGTAACACCGTCTATTATTCTATCTATTATTACCGTCAATTTAAGATGTCTACTTACCTGCGACGGATTGTTAAAACTGACTTCAAAGTACCTTCCTAATTGTATAAAGGAAATACCTACTTCATAAAATGTTCTACAACATCTTAATTTCTTGCAGTACCAGCAACAGACCTGACATGTCGGAAGGTCAGACGCCAGACTGGGACATAAACGACGCGGTAGTGCCGCGGGTGGCGTCGTTTGACACCTTCGGCGAGTGGTGCGACGGCCACGTGCGCCGTGTGTACCCGCCCGCGTGTGAGGAGGCACGTCGCCATGCGTCCGGCTGGGCCATGAGGAACACCAACAACCACAATGTACATATACTGAAGAAGAGCTGTCTCGGAGTCCTCGTCTGCTCTGCGAGATGCCGCCTACCTGACGGCTCCAGAGTACATCTGAGGCCAGCGATTTGTGATAAAGCGAGGAAGAAGCAGCAAGGTAATTGCGATTACTAAATTGAATCTTTTTATAAATTAGGATTCCAATTCAGTCAGAGTTCGCCGCATAGAATACGTCCCTATGTGTAAATAATTAAAATAGGTGGAGCTTTATAGTTTGCGTTTTTTCTGTTCAGTAATCTATTGAAATAACATGATAAAAGTAATTTTCCAATAACAACAACTTTATTTCTCCAACAGGTAAACCATGCCCTAACAGACTATGCAACGGCGGTCGTCTCGAAGTGCTTCCCTGTCGTGGTCACTGCGGCTACCCCGTCACACACTTCTGGCGGCACACAGAACACGCCATATTCTTCCAAGCGAAGGGTGCGCACGATCACCCACGACCTGAAGCCAAAGGAGCCAGTGAAGTAAGGCGGTCGCTCGGTGCTGGTAGAAGAGTACGAGGCCTGGCCTTACTGCTGGCGAGGGAGGCGGCCATAGCAGACAAGATATTAACTGTGAAGCCTGACAAACAACTAGCACAGAAAGTGTGCAATCCTCACCCACAACCACCACCACTCATACCTGACAGCCAAAGAGGTAAGAATCAATTTTTACTACTATGCGGAAATCTTAATTTTATTTAATATGCTTTTAAAACTTTCTTTTAAAACATGGTTTTAATCATAGTTTTTCTGTTAACAGCACAACTGACATGCACATGTGGACCTTTCGAGTGCTCATGTCGGTGGCGGGCCGAGCCCACGCCTGAGAGCTATGCGACAGCAGCCTGGTCTCCACAAGAACAACAAAACTACCAGGCGTACATACCTCCTACGCCTCAAGGTCCTATTCTACAGCAACAGCATTACGATCCTACGGCGCTACCTGCAGACGACATCTTCCACCCAGAAGAAATCTTCCAACTCGACCAACCCATCAGGCTAGACTTCCCAATAGAAGAACATACGCTAGAATCTCCTTTAACGTTTGCTGATCTCAATAGTGAAAACTCCAGGCCAGAGGAGGCTTACTGGCTAGACTGGCAGCGAGCCGCGGGCGGCTCTGAATCTAGTGAAACCCCCTCCCCTGAACTGTTCGGCAATAGCTACCAACAGGCGGAAGCGTACTGCGAACAACAAACGTACATTCCACAAGCGTATTATCCAGAAGAAGCCCAATATTACCCTAATGAGCACACGAGAACTTCCCCTATAATGGACAAGGCACAGTATTACCCCACTGAGAGCACGAGAACGTCGCCCGTCATGGACATGCAGGACCAGAGGTTCTACAGGTACGGGCAGGACTGCTCACAGACTAACCTCGACATGCAGACGTGGAACTACTCCGACTGCGCCTTCACCTCCAACGACATGTCCACAGTCAGTTTACACAAACAATACTTCGATGTTGTAGACTTGTAAATATTAAATATTATTTATGTATAAGTTAGTGTAAGTTGTTAATTTTGTCTCTAAGATACAAATAGTTATATAAACATTATGTTCCTACCATGGTTTTAAGGTAACTTAACCTTGATTTGAAATGTGAGAAATAAAATACAGTTTGTATAAAATCGTCTATTTATTGTATATAAAAATTACATTAAAATTGTCAATTTTACATTTTTTATTTTCTAACAATAAAATTGGTCACTACAAAATAGTCCATTAAGCGATCGCACGATTTTATTATGCATTGCAGAACATTCCAAAAACTGTCCGTATGACACTTTACATGACACCGTAATTTGACAACACACAGTTCGCAACCTAAACTAGCTCCTTGTGAACGAGTTATTCGTGTCCAGCACAAATAAAGCTATACGATATACCAGTGAGCGCGGGGCCGACCACCAGCCCCACTCGTGTTACTTCATAAACCCAACAAACCGACAGTCCATCGCCACCACTAACTCTTTCTTACAATCAACATGAATTTGGCTGATATCCAATTATCAAAACTTAATTTAAATTCGACACAATTATAGATACCTATAACGATTTCTCAAACAACTATTTACATAAAAATTGCGTGTACGTTGCATAATGCTTATACCCCAATACGTAGGCTGCTATTGAACCGAAGAACTGACGTAGAACAAACATATTAGCAGGTCATCTGTGACAATGTGCAGCCTAAGTATCGAGTAAGACTCTAGAACAAATATTCATATCACTGCTTCACGCAGCCTCACCATAACATATTCCAGTAACATATTGAGAATCTATATAACGGAGAATGATTTCATTGATATGAACGTGTTTACTAAACGCTATAAGAAATTAAACATCCGTAACGTGGTCATCGATAACATTTTTACTTCTGAATATTGCTTAACAGAGCCGAATTATGTGAGACAGTTCTGCCGGCACGTAACGTGCGTGTACTTAATCTTCCGAATTAACGTTACACTTAAAAATAGGCCCCTAACTCAATAACGAGCACGCCACGTGTCGCGCCGGCAGCACGGCCCCGGGGTCAGGAGAGCACAGCACGCACTATCACAGCACTCGGCATCAGCCGATAAGTGCCTCTAACCGTATTTCCATCGCTGTGTTTCGTATCCATGGAACTAAGACTAGAGACACCGGTAGCCCCATATCGGGCGCCACTTATAATAAGGCCACAAACAAATTTAACGTGAAGCAATGTTCTCTTAATATTACAATAACACCATAATTTGCGCTTCGAACGAATCTAGTTTCGTGTTAGAAATGCTAAAACAATATTCGGACGCAAGTGTCTGTGCCTCACTATTATAATTTATTATTCTTCTCTCTTCTTGTCACTGAGCACGTCAGCGCGGGGCGAACGGTGCACTTCATAAGAGTGGTTGCTTCACTCTAGCGACTATCAAATATCATAAGTGCGAGGTTGTAGGGACGCGGCGCTTGGGGACGGACTCGACTGTTTAACTGAACAATGCTTGATATTCGCTAGAGAAGGTTGCAGACTGCATAACTATTGTCTTTCAACTTCTCAAATTGCGTATACCACGCAATGCTCTGACCTACACAAACATAAGAATCATAATATTCATTTTCATATCAACGATGTCGTAGTCCATCTCCAAGGTGCGCGCCTCCACTAACAAAGCCTAAGTATAAACTACACAGTAGATTCTGTCAACGGTTCAAAGTACGGGCGAGATCGAGTGTTAAAGCGTTACCATTGCAGAAGCCTATCGACAAAAATGTAAGAGAAATTCCTAAGAGGAACGACTGCTCTACTAAATAATCACTATGACTTAGTTATCAAGATAGTACTTATATAGGTAGGAGAATCTTAAGGAGAATGTGACGCTAGACGTAATTAGACACATATTAGCTAGTAGACACAAAATGCACTATGCCGTTTGTGAACAAAGCGCCGAGCTTCAAATCAAATATACAGCGATACCACATATAATAATTTTTGTGCTAGAATATGAATCGATAATCACCAATAACATTACACTACAATAAAAAAGCGAACGTAGTTCGGTACGATACAAGAAAATAAACGTTTATCTGAATTCTATCCAAAATAAGATCGTTCTATGAGGAACTAAAATATAACACACAACACAACATAGAGATAAGAGATATAAAATACGAATACGACCGCAACATAAATCACGTAAAGCTTCAACACGACTAAACGAATTTGTACTATTGAAAAGAAATCACTGCCCAATCGAGATACAGAAGTTCAACAGAGGGAATCGGAGACCGCGATATCTACGATACGTTCTAAATACAGAGAATATAGGAGAGAGAGGGAAACGCCCGGAGCGAGCGGGCTCGAAAGTTTCGTACTAAACCGCGTGCCGCGGAACGTGAGCGTCGAGCGCGACGTACAGAGTCACACGGTACCCGCGTGATAGTCGCAGGCGGGCACGCATATCGCGGCTGACACGGGGAGTGGACGCCGCGCCGCGCTTAGGTCAGGTCAGACAAACACAGTGACACTGACATTTGGCTGTCGTCGGGCGCCAGTAGGGACGCAGCCGGGCGCGGCGCCGTCACCGCCAGAGGCTGGCGGCGCGGCGCGGCGGCGCGCGGCACTATTGCGGCGCGGGCGGCGGGCGGCGGCGCGAGGGTCAGGGCGCCGCCTCCTCCGCCAGCTCGGAGGGCGCCGTGACGTCACCGCGCGCCACCACCGCCACGGCGCTCACCGTCAGCTCCAGCGGCTCCGCGCCCAGGCAGCGACCCACGCTGCTCTCCATGTCCGTACTACGACAACAAAAATAAACTATTGAAAACCTAAATAATTTTATAGCAATCATAAGACAGTTCACCAAACCTGTTAAAAAGTACCTAATTAAATTAATCAACAGAGGTGAAATATTTATCCTTAAAAATTATGGATTCCGATGATCATTCACCATTCAGTTTCAAAAAATACTCACACTGCACTAACAGTAGACAGATGCATCCTAGTATGCTGCCACTGCTCGCTGGCTTCGATCGAGTCCAGCTGGTCCTCAGACTGCGTAGGCGCGGGTATGGGAGCGGGTGCCTCCACGGGCGACGTCGGCGACTCCAAGTTAATAAGCGTAGCCGTCGCTACTTCAGGCGCACGAACATTCTTATCTGTCGTAGAACTAGTCGACTGACTTGTGTCAACTGACTTCTTCGAATCTGTACAACAAATATACTCGATATTTCATTATTCTGTTGACATAAAGTGACGTATTGTGACAGTACCGTAACCGAAGTTATGTGTTATTATTGTTTTATACTGTTTAAAGTTATATTAGAAGTAACTACGGATTTTAAATTTGTTATTATTTGAACTATTTGACATTATTATGTTATTCTATAGGCATTAGTCACTCGAAGCAAAGACTTACAACTTTATCATATAACTTTTGAGTAACCGAGAGGTTTTATTATAAGCCTGACTTGTTCAGTGCAAAGGTTCGTGTGCCTATTGCCTTAAAATTCTGTTAGTTGTAATATAGTTTCTACTCTACATTAAAGACATTTAGACAACAATGATGAATGTTAGCACAGAGATGGGAGTGAAGCAAAACAAAACTAAGCAAATGAATTATAACGGTAGTTCTGGGGTAAAACATCGTTTGTCAATCCTAGTTAGAACTGATAATAAGAAAGAACTTTACAATGCGAAAAAAGTGAGTGCAATTTTAAAATATAATAATTGTAGCATTTCATATTCGTTCCCATGAAAATGATATCAACACGCTTTTAATTATATAGAGGTGTGTCCTCTTAGTAAGAAGATTCCGAGTATTTAAGCACTTTAAAACTTAAACGCGATAAGGTTCAAATTGTATCGAACGGTTCATCAAAAACTACTTTACTTTAGTTTTGCAACATCGTAAACTCAATTTACTAAGTTTCATATTCTGATTGTTTTATATGATATTTTTTCTACACTAGAATTGACTAACGATGCATAAAAGTATTATGGACGAAGAGAAATAAGCAACGACCTGGGGCATGCATGTAGGTCAACCACTTCTTGAGCGGCCGAGTGTCACGCAACACGGGCAGCACGCCGCCCTTCATTGCAGACGTATCTGCAAGTGCGCGGACGTATGTTAGCGGGTACTACCGGATCCACATAAACGATCTAAGATCAGCGATTATGTGATCCGAGATCCAGGATCGTGGATCAGGGATAGCTCATGTTTCAATTTTGCTACAAGCCCGCGCGTGACCTATCCGTGCTCGTTATAAGCGCGTTCTGTGCGGTCGATCGATCGTTTGGTGCGGATCCGGCTATTATATATCGACCATGAGTTTTTTAAGACGTTTCACATAACACAGGAATAACAATTTAGTGCAAGCACTATTTCGGGCTGGGTGTTTTATAAATGATAATTTAGTTAAGTTCAAAAATCTGTGCTTTTAAAAAGATAATTACGTAATAAAAATAATTTGTTTTATTTGATTTAATTGATACCAATTCTTTTCAGTGTTTTTTTCACATATTTCTATGTTATAGGTAGAATATTTGTTCTATACTTTTTAATATACTTTGCAAGCTATAAATAGCCACTACTGTAGAGCGCGGTGGGCAAGCGAAAAGGGCACAAAGCAAACTCTAAACATTAAACAGTGCATTAGTTAGTGCATAACTAGTGCAACACTACATTTTACACGATATATCATTATACATAGATTTTACAGACAACTCTAGTCTACTTCCAATACACAGTAGTAGTCTACTTCTATACATAAAGCCCTGTTCATATCTGTTGCGAAGAGCAATTTGAAAACAGCGTATACATATGTAACTGCTGCTTACGAGCGTATACGTACAGACACGCAATGTCTTTAGATATGAACAGGATATAAAACTTACAAAATACCAAATAATATAAAAAATATATACTTCTATTTTGTCTTTACAGATCATCTAATCTTACAATAATGAACTACTACCACTTTTATTTTTAAATCAATAGTATTTTCTGACATAGACAACCATCCGTCTATGGATATTTCTTTTAGCATAATTATTAATACGGGATTCTATGCAATACGTGGTAGACGTGTCTACTCTAAATCTTAATAAATAATACACCTTACAGGACAAGACATACTAGTGAATAAACAAACACTAACAAAACCAGTAGTGGGGACGTCACAATGAGTGAGAAAAACTTGAATACCCAGTTTAACTTCAAGATAAGTGTCGATTAGCTTAACAAGCGGTATATTTACACACTTTATCTACCAGTTAAGCTATCCGACACTTATCAGAGAGGCGTGAATCGGGTTTTAACCCTTATGTGTAGTGCGTATACCTGAGCGATGTTTATGTTCGCAGCAGGGCGGGGCCGGCGCGGCCTCGTCGGGCGGACACACTCGCACGCGGTAGAAGCGGGAACCTTGTGGCATGCCGTAGCGGTTGCCGTTCTAGAATATAACATATTTATTAATAATACTTCTCGATCTATACATTATACCCTCGTACCGCCATACAACTGCGCCATAAACGGTAACAAAGAACAAAAAATATTTTCACTTCGTTTAAAGTTATCAGGCGACTTCAACTTTATGTAACAAATAATGAAATTCAATTACAATAAATAATGATAGATTTATTTGAAGAGCATACAAAAACAAATACTAAATGTTCGCTTAATTCTCTCTGTTTTGAGATTAGAATTGAATTGAAGAAGTAGATTTTACCCACTAATAGGCGATGATCTACTCTCAGACTGAGAAAAAAACTTAGCTAATTTTGAAGGTCTATGTAATAATGTAGTGTTTTACTCACTCTCTTAGCGTAGCAGAACTCTTTAGACTCAATAGTGGCGACCGCGTACAGCTTTCTTTCACTTTCGTTCTTTACTTGTATACTGAGTCCCAGCGCTGGGAGACAGTCGCTGTGCACGAAGTACATCACTGACGCCTCCTGAAACATGACGGATTGAATTTAAAACAATTCTGTTTAGAAGTTTTAAACGTTGTTCGAATATGGATAAGTACTCTGAAGTAAAGTTGCTTTCGTTGGATATTTTTAACAACTTAAATTAAGTAAATATCAAACTATTTTTTGGTCGGAAGTTAATTCAAAACGTAATATAACGTGGCTGTATAAAACATGATATTTCCCATTAAATAGCTCCATAATTTACAACGTAATACGGGGCCTTTTATGGCAATAGGCTTGTCTTAAAGGGCCAAGTACGTTATCAAACTCCAGTTTACTATGGAAAATAAAGTAATATAAATAAACTAATATGTTCACGGGTAGCACTTTTTTACGGCCCGAGAATTTGCCCGAAACCTCGTGACTAGCAGGCAGTTGAAAGTCAAAGTAATATCGAAATCGAGAAGAGAAGAAGCTAGCTAACATTCTATCTGTTACCTACCTGTAGTACAGTGTAGTTGTGGTGCGAGGGTTCCCACAGGACGAGCACGGTGTGTCCGGGCAGGCACGACGACAGCGACAGCGTGCCCGTGGACAGCCCGAACGGCGTGTGGCAGCGCAGCCGCCGGGAGCGGGACTCCTCCTTCTTGGGCGATGATCTGACAAACGATAATATCTCATGTTACTTTCTATAACTCATGGTGTATTGAAATGTGTAAGATGGTGGTGGGTTAATATAAACTTTGATTCGATATTCGATATTAGTAATTTTTAAGTATTACACCATGATACTCGTGTACTATCGAACCAACTGATTCATGACCCATTTTGCCGATAATTCGCTAGACACCGTCAAAACAGTAAGAATTTCGTCTCTATCGTCAAAGTTGCACTTAGGACATTTTAAACATGCACACACTGTGTTATGATGTATCTACGACTACATACAACTTTGACCTTTGTTATTACAGTGCGTAGATACGTTTTCGATAAATCACTCTTAATTTGAATGTAGAATGTAAATAGTCTAAACTCTTTTCACTACGAAAAAACCTATTTGTGTCAAATATCAAATAGCACGTCATTTATAAATCTGTGAAACGATTAGGGTAACCATTATAGTCATTGCCCATCATACAGTGATTGCCAATGTTAAGGAATAAAACGTTTATTTTAATTTCTAAAGTAACCAGTTCAAATTAATTGCGATATATGTCACTTTTAGAATATTGGTAACATTTTTAATTTATAGAACTCATGTCCGACGTTTGTGCGACAGGTGTGTAGTTCGAAAAGAAAAAGTAAAAGTTTGTTGCAATATTTGTTAAGGATAACACATTTGAATTAACAGTATTCGCTAGTATTTCTGGTTTTTAAGTGTTTTATATTGAATTAGTATAAAGTTTCTAAAAGAACATCAGTCCTTTGTTTCAATAACAAAGGACTGATGTTCTTTTAGAAAGAATAGGTATTTAAGTTGCGTTTATAATAGAGCTTATGTCAATGTTTTACTAAATAAAGATACTATTGACCAAAATTGTGTATCAATTCCTTAACCGGGTAATAACTATGCTGGTTACCCTATATTATTTAATTTTTATAGTTACATTATTTCCTATAATGGCCGAATAAACCATGCCCTGAGTGGGTATCGAACCCACTCCTGACGCGTCGCAGTCGTAACATCAACCCACTACGCCACGGAGCCTGTTGAAAACGGTAGCAAAGCATTATTGAATTGGCGCACAAAGATTTGTCGCAATAATGACAGATAACAAATTCATTACCAAGGAAACGAAGGTTCAAGCCAATTTCGACCTACACGTATATAGACGCGTTTTAGAAAATGAGCACATGGTGGGTCATGATTCAGTTGGTTCGATAGTACATGTTCGTATTTACAAATTTTTTTTTTTTTTTTTTGTAAGAAATTGTCATATGTTTTACTGACTTTTAGACAGAAATGTAGTTGTGTTAAATTTAATTGTATTAAGAAGTTAAAAAGAAAATTTGGCTACACAATACACATTCCTTCGTTCGTCGAAATACTTAAGAGTTCTTATAAGATAATGTATAATAATATTAAGTAGGCTCACCTGCCATCACTATCTTCCTCTTTACTCTTCTCACTTTTGTCTGCTTCCTCGTTCTTCTTCTCGAGTTCTTTCTTTAAATCCGCTACTTGTTGCTGAAGTAGTGCTTTTTCATTCTCGAGGGTCGCGAACTGTAAATCATTATAGACTTTAGTTTTTCCACTTCACTCATATTAGCCATAGCAATAGTCTGCCTCAATAAATGGAGAATTCAACCAAAAAAAAAAACAATTCGAGCATGTAATTCCTGAGATTAGATTAGCGCGTTCGAATAAATAACTAAATAAACTGCTAAGCTTTAAGTATAATATTATTACTAGCTGACCCGCGCAACTTCGCTTGCGTCACCGAAGAGAGAACGGGTCATAATTTTCCACGTTTTTGCAACATTTTTCGTTGCTACTCAGCTCTTTATGGCCGTAGCGTTATGTTATATAGCCTATAGCCTTCTTCGATAAATAAACTATCTAACACTGAAAGAATTTTTCAAATCGGACTAGAAGTTCCTGAGATTAGCGCGTTCAAACAAATAAACAAACAAACAAACTCTTCAGCTTTATAACATTAGGTATAGATATAGATTAGTATAGATGGATAATATAGTACCTGTGTGTTGAGCAGTTGCTCGACGTCGTTGGTCTCGGGGTCGGTGAGCTGCTGGATGGTGTCGCGGTACTTGCCCACCTCCCGCGCCAGCGCCGCCTCGCGGTCCCGCAGCGCCTCCAGCTGCCGGTTCTTCTCCGACAGCAGGCGGCGCGTCACGTCGTTTATTGTCACCTGACAAATAAATACAACTCGTTCAAAAACAAGATCTATGTATAAATTTAGTTCGTGGAATATCTGATGGTTTGAATAGTTGTCTACAATAATGATCTATCAACAGATTGTTCTTACTGCACTGAGTCTCGTGATTCCTGTCAATGAAATTCAATGAATACTACAGCACGTAATAATACGCGCAAACGTGCACGTGTGTCACCTGGTGCACGTACTTTAATTTTTCACTACTTTTATTCGTTCGTTAGTCTCCATTTTAATACATACATATTAATATTCAATATCGATGAATGTCATTAATTTAAAATTTGACTATCTAAAGCTGCGTCTACACTAGACGAAACGAGCAAATTTGTGTAGTGTAGACCGACTTAAGAGCCTCGAACGTTTTTAGAAGAATATACAAGGTATAAATGACAGCAAACTCAGACCGCCTGTTACACCTGGTATACGTAAAGGCCTGTTTGTTGCACAAGATTATACCATAACACCGACCTGTTTCTCAGCCTCATATTTATTCTTCATCGCCGTAACCTCAGCATCAAGCTTCTGCTTCCACTCTGCCTCGTTCTTGGCCACTGCTTCTCTCACAGCCTCCTCCTTCTCTACCTCGGCGTTCTCTTTAGTCTGCATCACTATTGCGTTGTGATTCGTTATCTCTATGACGTCAGTGCGCTCGATCTTCTCAAGACTGGATTCCGATGGCGAACGGTCCATGTTTGTTAACGCTACAAGGCGGAACCTGAAAATGGATTTTGATAATAAAATATAAGACATAATCAAAAATAGGGCAGGAGCATATTTAATTATTAGTCAGCTAGTCTGGGAAAAATGTCAAAAGAGTTTTTTTGTATGAGAATATGCAGTGGCTATGCCTGACGAGATATATTTTTTGAGTATTTCCTAAAATACCCTATAGTAAAATACCATTGAAAACATGTTCTTACAAACTCATATGAAAAGGATATACATAAAAGTAAATAATAATATAATTATGTTAAAATCCAGTTAGAAAAAAGTGTCTCTATCATAATAATATAATTATGTTCTACATAATAAAATGTTAATACATTACCTTGATCGCAACGACTCGATTTCCGCTTTATAATCCTGATGCATTTTCTCTTGCAACTCTTTTATCTCCTTCTGCTTCTGCGCCTCTACTTCTTCCAACTTCTTCCCGAACCCTTGGATCTCTTCTCGCGTCTTCTCTAACAAATCTTTTGTGCTTTGATGTTCGTTCTCTAGTCGTTCTATCTCTTTCTGATGTTCCGCTTTTATATTCTCTGTCTCTGTTTTCATTGTTGCTATGACATTGTCTTTCTCGTCGAGAGCTGCCTTCATATCACTCAGTTCTAACTCATGGTCTACAGTTAACCGTTGAGTTTGTTCACGGAATGTGATCGCACTCTCCTCGTTACTTCTCTTCCACGCTTCTAATATCTCTAAATACGCACTACTTATTAACTGTTTCTGATTGTCAACTTCATTCTTCAATTTAACAAGCTCCTCCATTATATAAACAATATTCGCTTTACATACGTTATAAAGCTTCACTAAAAAGTCTTGCAATTTTTCCATATTAATTTTATGTGTATCCATATTGTCCTGAAATATTAAATTACATTCAAAATATATAATCATTTATATAGTCTAAGAGAGCCTATTGTTACGTGATTGTAATGTACGAATATGCAAACGAAAAATAATACATGATGCAGCTCATAGGGGCCGGTGAAGACAGGAGCAAATGAAATAATAAATACAACGGCTACCACTCTAGTAAGACCTCTGAAGCGATGGCACTAGCTTAGAAACAGGTCTAATGCAAGCGGTTACCAATCAGCCACTTAAGTAAGACCCAAAAAGTATCAACACTTGCTCTGTATAAGAGTTATTTTAACAGTGGCTATAGCAACTACTCTGGTACGACCAAAGGTGCTCCTCACTTGGAACATTCCCTGACTGACGAGCTTACTTTACTGGAATCATCAGCCTTGTAACGTTTTAGATTCTAGTTCATTATATCACACATTGTATCGTCAAGATACAATGCTCGATGCGTTTATTTCCCTCTTCACACAAGACTACGCAGATCTTCGACTGAAGACTAAAATCGTTGACGATCAGAGATATGCGTAGTCTTATGAAGGAACGTCCTTACAGTTTACGCACTGTAATACTCGTCTCTCCTCCATCACTGGTATAAAGTTCAAATCAGTAACTTTACAATAGGCGAATGCTCCAAGTGACGGAGCACCTCAAAGCGATGATACTATTACTGAAGTAGAGGTCTTACAAAAATGGTGTCTATCAATGTTCGAACAGGGTAAATGTACACCTGTCGTTCGTCCCGGCCCCATTCCAAGCTCGATGGTAGCGATTCCTCGATGTAAAAATCGGAATTTTCGAATTCTCGAGGGCTCTCGGCAGTTTCCAATATAACCGGTAGTGTTCGCACCTCGGTCACCGTGGCCACGGCCGCCGTGTCGGGCACGCATATCGTGGACATGTCCACTTTCTGCTTCTGCTCGCTCTGACCGCTTAGCTTTTCGAAGTCGCCCGCTTCTGTTACTGACTCGAAGTCTCTGCGAAAGAAGTATGTGTTTTAGTAAATCATACAACGACATTGGTAACAATACTAAAGAATATGTTTACTGCGCCTTTAGAACTTTCTTTACTGTACATACGGTACTCTATAAAGTGTACCGTATATTTCAAACTTTCGCAAAATCACAAAGATTCCTAAACAACTTACTTGTCCATATCTACTTGTATATCTGCATCTCTACTCTCACTTTCAGATGCTCTTATTCTGAAAAATGAGGAAATAATATTAATAGTTGTTGTATTATCAAAATACATAAATAGCTATTTATTTACTGTGTCTAGATTAGAGACTCAAATCCCTTGTCAAGAAAAAGACTGACGAACAAATTCATTACGAGGGCTCTTCAATTATTTTTCTTACCTTTGTTGGAAAAACTGTACAGTAGCGTCCATATCATAACTGGGTACTTCATTAGCGAGTTCAGGGAAAGCGTTAGCAATAAACTCCACATCGGAGTCCGTCAGCTTCGGCAAGTTGGCGTCGAAGAGCGGCGGCGCTTGCGTCGCGAACACGGGCGGTAACTCCGACATGCCCGGGAACAGACTGCGGAGGAAGTGGCCTTCGAACGTCGTGTTGAAGTCCTGCCGCCTGTTTATCTCTTCGTCGTGGATTTTCTGTAACTTCTCCGCTAAATCTGTCGCCCACTGAAATGAATTAAATTATAACTATAGAAACTCAGTATTGCGATGTCCTACAGTCATTCGGCAAAACGTTTGACATCTGAAACTATTGTAAGAGAATAATTTTCTTACAAAAAAAAATTTAATGGTCGACAGTTGTAGACTATGTCTGTCAGCAGTAAAGTAGATTTTCTAAAATTATTACAATGAAATATCTTCAATAAAATACAATACAAACAAGCGATCCCATAACTTTTATGTCATACTTACTATTGCTCCAATTGTCTAAGTTCTATCGATATTTTTATGCCGCTTTTTTATTGGCCAGCTTTAGGAAAAGGCCCAAAAACGTATTATTGCAGAATGTTCGCGTTTTCCGGTGGGCAGTATTGTTACCTTGATATGCGCGTGCGAGAAGGTCCGGCGCCGCGCCACCTCGTGCACGGCGCGCACGAACACGTGCGGCGCGCGGTGCAGCTGCGCCACGATGCCGAAGTAGCGCGCCAGGCGGTTGAAGCACTGGAACGACAGCATGGCGTGCGCGTCCTGCACCGACATCTTGTTCTCGATCATCAGCACCGCCCTGCCACACGCACGTACACGCATTAATACTGAATGCCGACATAATAAAAACTCAATAAATCTGGCACTGGTCAATGGCTCTAAATAACACAGGACAAACTAATGTAGATACCTATAATTATCTCTGAAAAGAATTGTAAAGAAAGATGATAAAACATGAACTTGTATCACATACACCTTGCCTATTAAAATTGCAGTGATGCTGTTTCTGTTGATATATGTAGTTAAGACTTTCGCAAAATATTTTAAAAAGTAAATAAATATATTGCAAACTCACTGTAATCTCGCCTTCAACACGCTGCACAGCTCTTCCTTTGAGTTAGCGATGCGTCGTCTGATATCAATGAGTGTCTGATAGCCTTTCAACAGCTTCTTCAGTTGACACCAGTGTGACTGCACTAAGGTCGGCAGCACGGTCGGGTCGCATGCTGTGTTCAGACGCTCACGGTACTGAAGAAAAAATAAGTTATTGAGATGATAAAGTTTCTGGATACGTAAATTTTTGAGAAAAATACGATAAAATGAGTTTGTATTAAGCTTGGTCAAGTACTAAAAGTAACACTTTTGTATGAGTATGAGTACTAAAAAAGACAAAATGCAGTTCAAAACTATGTTTTATTTTTATATACATCGATTCTGCATTGCAGCACAAGGCCTTGTGCTGCAATGAAAACTGTCACAAATAGTTGAATTTTTGACCGAATATCCGTCCCCATCTACTATAAATATGTTATTGTAGAAATGCATGAACAGTAACCTGCATTATTTTGTCGTCTTCAACATGCATATTACATACTTTTGAACAGTATTATTTTTGTAGAAATAACCCAATTGCCTTAACACATCACTGTAATAGTGAATCTCCTAACGGTCTAAGATAGTAATGCATCATTATTATTTAACTCTTTGTCTCTACAATAATACGCAGCATCGTCATAATGTTAGTCATTTCATTACGATGGCGTGTCGCCGCCAAGGCTAAAACACAACTGTACAAATAAAACAAACTGTATTCTAAATGCAAATTAATACGGACACTCTCCCAAGAGAGATAATGCGTAAATAGGTTTTCCGTAACAGTTATACTAAACGGTTTTAAATTATCACGACTTGTATACATACTGTCTTACTAAATGTCGTGTAAGCTTTGATTAGTTATAGTGGTTTGTCTTTTTTACTCGTATAGTTTCGAAATTGATTGAAAGTAATAAAACAATGTGTTATACATTGTTTTATAAATTAATTAGCGGACCCGACAGGCGTTGTCCTGTCTACTCGTCAAAAAAACATTGTCCAGCGGACAAAATTGTAAATCTAAACCATTCTCAGATCCCCTTGAACACACACAAAAAATTTCATCAAAATCGGTCCAGTCGTTTAAGAGAAGTTCAGTGACATACTCACTTACAGAAGAATTATATATATAAAGATAATCCGTTTACACGACGTTTATTAGAAACCCAGTAAGTGAACAAGTCGTGATATTTATTACTGTACATACAATAATGCTAAAGGGATCTTAAACGCGATAATAGTTTATTTGAAACCTGACGTTTCGACCGACGTATATCGATATTAGCAAGCGGTCTGTTATAGTTATTATTTTAATAAATAAATAAAAAATAAATAAATATCTAATATTATTGAATGACAATCCCTTGACTTAGTTTACTGTTATCCTTTTAAGACCTTACTGATAAGAGCAAGGACCGTGTGGTTCATGTCCTTTAAAGTCGACCACTGCAATGGTCAAATTTCTAATCAATTCGTAAATCTAAAAGTGATATCACTCTTCATATTATTACATATCGTCTTATTTCTTGCCTATTTATATACATTACACCTGACAAGTGTGTTATGCAACTGACAATAATGCAGTACCGGATGCGTTTCTCGAATTAGGTACAATTCTAATGGTCTAACAGAAGGCCGAAGTCCGTTTAACGTGCCCGGAATCTAACAAGAAACTCGCCCCCTATTACATAGGACTAACATTGTTAATGGCAAAACGTAGGTATATTCTGTACACTTCTACCAACACAGGTATAAGAGGCTGGTGAATTTAGGTATCTATGCATGTTAATAGTTTTTATCGCTTAATAGAATAGTTATCTCACCTGTATGAGCGAAGCAGCCTGGTCGCGCTGGTCCCGCTCCAGTTTTTTCGCTTCATTCAAAAGCTGATCAAGTCCGTACAGACGGTCCTCAATCCCTTTGAGCTGCTTCAGACCGTGCATGTTTGCGTACTCCAATATATGGTACAATTCTGCTTCACGCTCTTTAAGAGGCTCGGCGTTTAACTGTAATAGAAAAAACATTGAGTTTAATAAATATTGAGGAAGCTTTTTCCATTTGGTTCCTCTTTAGTGGGGTTTTACTTAGCAAGTAATGAAAACATGAAAATAATTCTTTTTGGTGTAGTAAATTTAAATTAATTAAGCAAATCCGTGCTATGGATTAGTTCCACATAGACCTTATTTGATTTTAAAAGTTTGAATAAAAGTATTTTTTTCTCTAAAATACTGTTCCTGGTAGAGGACTTACTAGGGGTTCTTTCGATAAAATTGAGCTCCAATTAACATGATGAAAATCTTAAAATAGAAAAGAAGTGAAAGAATCAATAGCAAATACAATTAAAGACATAATCGAAACATTGCCAAGAGACTGACAATGTTGCTTAGTATTGTAAATAACTGGAACGAACAGGATAAATCTCAGTAGACATTAAAATAACTATACGTTATTATAGAGACGCTCAAAACCAGTTTCGCTCAACGGCAAACGATCACTGGGTTAAGCAACCGTCGGCGCGGTATTTCTATAGGTGGGTGACCACATATCGGTATTAAAACCAAGCGTCTTTGTTTCCGCTCATAGCCAGTTTCGCTCAACGGTCGGCAAACCATCAGTGGGTTCAGCAACCGTCGGCGCGGTCATTCTCTAGATGGGTGACCGCATATCGGTATTAGAAGCAAGCGTCTACGTGCTTCGGAGAGCACGTAAATAGACGGTTCCGGTTATTGTCAATTAAGATAAAAAGTCGTTAAGCCATGTCAAAGGCCTTTCCGGTCGTTATTATAAAACAGATTAGTTCTTAGTCGCGCTGTTAATAATATAACACGATTACCACCTTACTAACATTAATGATTCGTTCCAGCAACATTCAGGTAATAAGTAAACATAAAATCAAAACAAACTGCGCACGTTTAGTAGCCAGTGTCGCACATTAGCGTTACGTATAAACATTGTAACCTTATAACATACTTTGATAAAGGCTTTATGCGTTTTGATAAAACTAAATTATACCTCTACGGTCTAGCTGTGCTGAACATTGGAAATACCTGCCTCGGAGAATATAATGTTAAGAAATTTTGTGGAAAATAAAACTAGAATAATATGTATTCAGTATACAACTCTTGAATATTTACAAAAACGTCTCTTAAATATAAGTAATACTTAAATTCTATCCTATCTATCTTATATTGTGGCGACAAAAATATTGCCAAAAGCATTTTTTTGAAACCTAGAATTGAATGTTGTTTTTGTAAGTTTCTATGTTTTTGTAAAGAGTATGCGTAGACTAGTAGTGTAATGAATAAGAATAAATACAATATACTAAGTATAATTAAGTTACAGTTTCTGTATTCAGCGTCTTTCAGAGCTACATAAAAACCCATACACGGGTTTACACGATCAGGGACCTTCTTTTGACCAACATCAGCCGTTATGGCGAATAAATTAAAAATAAAACTGATAAACCAAAGTTCATAGTACTCGGATTAATCACCCTATCATATAGGACGTAAATCAACGCGAAAGTTTACATTTCAAAACCTCGATTAGTAATAAGACCGCAATGAAATGCTGTACAAATGCATAATCTCTCTTAATGTAGGTTTAATGTTATGCTACGTACCTAAGTGTTACGTACATAATTGCAGACATCGGTTCTTAGGACCAGTCTAATACTGCGAGCTAGACTCATAGTTATAATAACGTCTCACTTTCACTCAGGCACTTTCTTGTTCTAATAGGCAGTGTTTGACCTACTGTCCGACAATACTGGACTGGGTTAGTCTGTAGACTAAATACTAATACAATTTACTTTAGCTCACGTAGCAAAAGTAATTCTCTTAAACAAGTGTACCATACACTACCCATCTGCGCGAGAGAGATCTCACCGGTCGGAAAACGATCTGTGGGTTAAGTAACCGTTGGCGCGGTCATTCTATAGATGGGTGACCGCCTAGTGGTATTTGAACTGAGCGTCTCCATGCTTTGAGATGCACGTGAATAGTTGGTCCCGGTTGTTGTCAATTAAGATAACAGTCGTTAAGCCACGTCAATGGACTTTCGGGCGGAAGCTGAACTCTAACTATGATAAGTAGTTCATAAAGCTGATTCGGTTAAATAAAAGTTTATAATGAAAGGTTTTCATATACTGTGAGTTGCGTGGTAGGTATGTGTAAATGTGTTTCGTATGATGTAACTAAAGAACAGTACTTCGTGGTATATCTCAATATTGTTTAATAGATAGCCCTTATAGTACAAGTTGTGATTATTACAGATTAGATACGAAACCAGACAGTAATATTAGGTTTCAATGGAAGATCAATAATGTTAAATATTTAATCATGGTAACCGACGCTAACTCGCCTCCAAATAGCTAGCTTAAGTTATTGATTAGTCTGCATACAGCTTTGAAGATAATCTGAACTAATCCCTACAAATATACATAGACGCGAATGTGTGTTTATGTCTGTTACATCTTTACACAAAAACGGCTCATCCAATTTCAATAAAATTTTACAGTGTGTGATAGAGGACATGGAAATAAAAGGGGTCAAGACAGAGTTGACAGGTGATAAAGATGAGTGGAAAAAGAGAACATGTTGTACCGACCCTTTTCTTCTTCTTTTTTCTTCTTTTTAATAGACAACTCCCGCACCAAACATTCCTCTTGTGTCGCGGGGACTATTACAAACAACGGACTCAAAGTACGACCAGACCCGAAACAATTATTTGTGGATCGCACAAATAATTGCCCCGTGTACGAATCGAACCCATGACCTCCCGACGCAATCGCACTTGACATGGGATAAGGGTAAGACAAAGAAGAAAGAATACTACGTACCTAGGTTTAGATTATACCTACCCAGAGGAAGGACAAAGGTTACTAATTCTTTCAATAAAAACTACAATCAATGCTATCGAAGTCTTGGAAATAAGCTATGTTATAGTTACTACTTACCAAAGCCAATCCCTTCTGACAGTAATCAAGTATGTCCTGCAGAGACGCTTTGTTCCCCTGTGCGAGGATCCAGTGCAGCAGCGTGGGCTCCTCCTTGCTCTCATACGACTGCGCCTTGAAGGTGGCGCCCTCGTCCGACTCCTCGATGTGGGGCATGCGCTCCGACGATGATGCACCTTCGTTCGCTGATGACGCATCTTGATTGAATACTACAATAAATAGATGATAGTTAAATTGAGTTGATACTCATGCTGTAGTTCGATTTTCTACAGACAGTACCTTAAATGCCGGTTTGACATTTAAAACTTAGGTAGAACTGGCTTCAATAGTAGTGTTTACTATAAGGGCAAGACTATTTTCTGTGTTAGGGAGGAATAATGCCTTTACATCGGGCGATGTTAAGGCCTTAAGTGCGGATAGACGACTTAGTACATCTTTAGAAAACATCACATCCTATACAATTATCGTAAGTATACCTTCCAAATTCCGAAAACTGTAAAGACGCGATGCTGTGAAATGTCGACGTTATAGACTGAAAATTTGAAATAAAAAGAATATCTGAAAGAACTAATATGGCAGACCAATAGTTCAAATTTTAGAACATAATTTCCTAGACTGGGAGCTTCAATGGACAAAAGCTCCAACCCAACTATAAAACGTCCACTAGCCAGATTAATCCAATAGAAAAGAAACATTGTTAGTTTAGAAACTGCCTACGATAAGTCATAATCTTTTCCGTTCGACCTTGAGACGACGAATGATTCCTCACAAAGAATAGTACACGAGTGACATGACAGCTGTAGGTAACTGTGAGCAATATTACGAGCATTAACGAGAACTCATCGCGTGTTGCTATGTCGTTGACATAACCGCCGCGCTATACACAATAACATTATCCATAACAAACCGATGACCCGAAAATCTGATAACACATACTAAAAACGTCCTATCACACAACAATTTATACAATCATACTACTTTTCTGCTGTATTATGACGAGAGATATGCAAAAAGATAAGAAATAATGTCTCAGAACTGTATATTTAGCATACATAATCAGTCAACGCTCTGAGCATAATCTATTCATTAATAACATATAGGAATCCTTTTGATTCGCACCAATGACGTCTTGAATCGATTCTAATCGCTTCCGCTCAAACCTGTTCTTAACTAAAGTCATTACGCTAAAAATAGTCGCCATACCGGCCCATTGACATTGGGAGCTAAATTAATTCATCAACTAGCCCAGTAGTACACATTTCGTACATCATACAATCGGTAGTTCTATACAAAGAGGCTACATATCCGTCGATATTTAGTTCAGCAACCGAAAAACACTACATTAAAACATGAATAAATAATCACGTTTGTTAAACAGGCCATTACCTGTTCGCTGTTCAAATATGAACTCATTTTACAAAGCAATCAACGATAATAAGTTGGTAATTTAAACAGATTTATGATTGTTAAAATTACACTTACCATCTTCGTCGGATAATTTGAATGCTTCAACGCCGAAGTCCTGGCAGGCTTTTGTTTCAGAACTGTTGTCGAGCGGGTGCGTGATTCTGTAGGCAGGGCCTTCGAAATCTGTGTCTTCAAACACATCGAATGCTGAGAACCGATGCGCCTCGGCGTTAAGCTGTAGAGCGGGCAATATTGGTATCTTGCCTAGAGATTCTAAAACTTCGTTGAGCCTACAAAACAAAACACCGATGTTTATTGACCTCACCTATTTATCTGAGATACTTATTCATCATACTCCGATGGATAAGATATAACATTATATGAATATTCCCCTGCCTCTTGAATCATACAATAGATTGTTTACAACATTCATGATATAAACAGAACGCGTAGTTACTTTCCAATCTACATAATTATTTCGCGAAATAGTTACATGTGTCGAGATTAAGGCAATTATTTAAGCATAATGAGGCGTACTTTAAACTCGTATCACGTGTCGATAAGCATTTGGGCTTATCATGAATGAGGTCTAGACAGTGTTGTGGCCGAGAACAGGCGAAACAGAAGTGGGTCGCAGAAGGGTCAGGGTCAATGGAAAACCGCCGATGCAGCGGACCGAATGTGACCCATAAATACATTGACATTAACAGAGCCAAATAAAGCAGATATTTCCACTTCGTTTCCTTCCCGCCTGCATTTATAGACAACTGTGACGTAACAGTAGACTATGTGAAAAATAGTTTACCTATTTCTATGAGTAGATATGCAGATAAATGTATTATATCACGCGTCCGATGCCTGATACCCACGTGTCGATAAAATTCGTAATTATTATTATCTCCTCTTCTAAACTGGTATAAACCTACGTAGGACTATATTGTCCACTATCATTAGTAGGCCGATTTACGACAGATATCGAGGTATATTTAGGGCACAGAATGAGTGACGTGGATGATTTTCTGGAGTGACATAACTCATTGAACCGAGCAACACACGGAGTGGTTTATTCATGCCGGCGACGACCTCATTCACTCTAGCGTCGTAACTTCAAGTTTAAAACTAGGTTCAGCTGCATATTGCTTTGAAAGTGTACCATCTGACCTCTGTCACGTATTAGAATAAAGACATTATAAGGACAAACTATTTGATCGGATACTTGAATAACGTAATCAACAAAATCGAAGTCGGTGCCTAATTAAAAATTAATTAATTATTGAGGTCATTCGAATTGGCACCGGACAACGTTGTGACAAGAATCAATAGCGGAAGCACTTCTATTGTAGTACGGTGAGGTCCGACTGGTCATTATTTTCATTAGAATCACAGCACGAGCCCAGTAGGTAGCGGTAGGTCAACTGGACATAGTTGCCCAGAGACTGACATAAAACATATACCTACACAATGACTAATTATTACGTACTCGACTTGCTATAAATGTATTTAATAATGTGTGGCATTCAGTATCACACACAGTTTACTATTACACTGCATTTTATTGACTTTTATGGAGATCAATTCTTTTGTCTACATCTAGTCTCTAAACGTTCCATGTAGAATTCTACGAACAATTCATATGGGTCTCGTTCTCTATTACAGACTGCATGGCATGCATTTTGTAATTAAGAACATTCTATTAATAAAGATATGCAATTATTATACTTTATAATCTGTTTCTAGTACAAGTTGTACTCTCACATGAGGAAAAATCTTGCTTGTAGAACTTAGTCACTGTATCATACAACTTAATAGGACATTCGTAAAAATATTAGCGAGAAACATTCATCATTTTCTCCTTAAGTTAATCGTTTTTCGTAAAATAAAACAGATGAGTAGATTTATTAATGTGAAACATGTTTAACACCGAGTCTAATGATTCGAGCTTGGACCGTATTATAATTTCTGGACACGCTTCTGTTAGATATAGCCTATAGGTAGGTATATCACAAAGTATGTAATTTCATGACGATAAGTAACATACAACCACGTTCATAGTTTAAGTAAACTTGAACATATTTTTTATCAATCTATTACACATACCGGAACATGCTCAAATATTGTTCAAGGTAGGAATAAATTAACCATTAAGAGCCACACAATTACGTTGACGCTAACTATTGTTTATACAGTCATTAACTAATTGTATGCTCTACTAAATACCAAATATTATTATTGAGTTAAACAAATACATTATTAATGAACTTGCACTGGAGTAGCATGCGCTTTATGTTGCATGCATCGCGTGCGTTTGAAATGATCGAACATTGTTCTGTACGAAATACAATAGATGCATTTTAACGTTGCTTGTGCATAACTGTAAAACGAGTTTCGTAATAATCTGCAATGTAGATCAATGTCTAAAAGATGTTATTATGCTTGAAATTAGTTTGAAAATGAATGCTGTGAAAACACTATTACTAATGTTAACTTAGCGTGTTAGCCTCTACAATTTATAGTAATCGTTAACAAACAAACTTGACTTTGACAATGAACACTCACCCGCTCAACTTTTCATGATACTCTTCCTTTTTTAGTCGATGTTTTCGAAATGCGTCTTTGAAATTTCGCGATCTCTCGCAGAATTCGTTGAATATATCTTCCAAGTTCGCGACCACCGCTGCCCAGCCCTGAATTAAATCACATTTTTAAATAAAGGTCGAGATAAACTAAAGACGAATTATTAAACGATTAAAATGATGGCTATCCGTTTAAGTCGTTTACCTAGTGACATATAAACGTTAATAGAAGCTTATCTCTCGAGAATGTTTAATTAAATGCCTTCATAATAACATTAATAACACTAATCAGACACTGGTGTGGCCACTAGTGTCAACAGCCATTGGTATAAATTAAGATAAGAGAACGAATATTTTATAGGTACAATAGAGTTTAGCTAGAATGCGAAATACTGCGTTACTCCGAAGTAGTCCGAAGGAAGCGCGTTGAAATTATAAAATTGTTAATGATTTCCAGGCTTCAATATAATAAATCATCATGACACGCTATACATAAAGAAACATTTATTGATCATCATTCTGCAAAAAAATAAGGTACACATATATTTTATATGTAACTAACCATAATAGTAAGCACATAAAGCTTAACAAAAAATACTTGTCATGATGATTCGTAACTATCAAACTACGATCTGTTGCTAAGCGAAATATTAGTACAACTTACTTGATGTTGGAGATGCTGCTCATGTACCAGCTGCTCACAACTGCTGGACACCTCGAGTGCGAGGTCACTGAACTGTTGTGCTAACGACGCACAATTTATCACAGTATAAACGTTCGGCTGTTGAGAACAACATTTCTCTACGGCAGCCTTCAACTCCACATACGATTTACCGTCGAATGCACTACGACTATCACTTGAAAATTCGCCAGTACTTAGCTCCACTATCGGGCTTAAATCACACACTGAAAAATGTTTATATAGTTAGTTTAATTCTACCTACACTCACTACATTGTCATAGAGTGCAGCAATGTAGAGAAACTCTTAGCTTGATTAAGTAATTTGAATAAATACACCCTTTTTGCATAAATATCTAATAGCAGCTGTTTAGTATTCCTTTCAAGTTATTGTAGTTTAACTACACTCTTTAATTATTAAAGTAGTTTAGGTAGGTATATCATTTTTTTTAATCAAAACTATGTGTGTAAAAATATATCTATGTTCAAAAAACAGACCAACAATATGGTTTGATAAACATGTTATGTGAATAAAGAAAAGCTAAACTTATAAAAAAAATATATATCAAAAGTACTTACTAGACTGATTCATATGGCTCTCCTTCACAGAGGGTTTGCTGAACATGTATATAGGGTTTGTGTCGGTTCCCGCACTGTACGAAGACACCATATGATCTGACTGAAGGACTTCACCCCCACTCACAAGGAGCACCAGGAGGTTTGAGGGTACTCTAGTCTTTCTTTCTATAGCTAGCTTTAATTTTGACACGCTAAAACAAACACATGTTATGTTTATAATGACATTGAAGGGTGACCTTGAACTTGCTGGCTGTTATTATTGTGGTAATATAGTAATTGGTAATCTTGTAGTAGAACTATACACAATGAACTATGGTTTCAGAGTAAAATCTATTTGTTTTGAACCTTTATTTTTAAATTGAAATATAAACAAAAAAGATTCGATTTTTGATGTGACTCATTTTTATAATATTTTTGTTACGAAATAGACAAAGAAAACGTAGCTACATTAAAGAAATATTATTTTAAATATTAAAATGGTACTTACTTCTGCAATGTGAGGCTCATGTCATACGTGGTCATTTGACCAGCGTCCACATGGAAAACGTACAACATTTTGGCAGTGTGTGTTACTTCACAACTAAAATATCTTACAGTTTAACTCTACTATTGCTTGCATTTGCGGTTGCTTCTCCATGGACTCTACAAATTAAAAAAACATTACTTAATTATTCTGTTTATTATAAATTTTGTATATTATTACAAATTAATTCAAGATCATTTCCAAGCTAGTCCTAAATAAAAACCAAAATTAAATTAGAATAATTAAAATTTACAACATTACCCAGTAATGTTAGTATCTAAATGAACAAAGGAAACATTTGTGAAAGCCTTAAAACCTTTTTTCTTCAGTGTCATAGTATTATTATATTACTTACTCAGGTGCTACTGATCTTAGTTCTTTTGGTTTTAAAATTTTATCAATGTAGGTACCTATATGTTTTTGTAATTCTGAACATAAATAAAATGTTTATAAGGTGTGCTTGACATTCAAGTGTGACTAAATTAATTAAAATTTAATTAATGAATTGCAAAGACTATTTTGATACATAAACTTGTACTGTTGTTAATTATTAAATCAGTTTTTTGGTATTATTGTTATTAAATAACAACGAAGTTATTCTAAAGATTATATGCTTTACTGTATTTAGTTGAATAAAGTGAACATGCATATTAATTATTAAAAGTTTTGTTTATTTATTAAGACAATTAGTTGAACAGTTATGTGTAACTACTAGCAAGTATGTAGACACATAAATTATCACTATCTGTAAAGTAATTTACCAGATAAAAATGCACCAGGTACTTTATTTTGCCAATACATCAGAAAAAAAGACCACGCGAATAGGAGACCTAGTAGACAAACCTAAAATAAACAACAACGTCACAGTACGTAGGTACTATCTGCAAAATCGCTACATAAAAAAAATATGTTTAATTATATGTTATACTATAAGCACGAAATAAGCGTGAAAATGTTCAAGTTAAACTTATTAGCTAACGCGGACGACAATATTAAACAGGTTGCTTTTTGCGTTTGAAAAAAAATTAACAACAAAGATTCAGCACTTACGCAGTCTAGGAATCTCGCACATACTCCTTAGAGCAATGCAATACATTTACACAAAATCCATTAAGCCACATGAACATCCATTACTTCTAATAATTTTAAAACATAAGAAGCAAAAGTGCACCAGTTTAAAGCGCTGTTTATAATTTTAGCTCTCGAAAATGTAAAAACACCACCATTGCTCAACTCAATAATCACTCAGCTGACATGACAGATATGAGGCGCACTTGTACATTCTCATAACAAAAACATTACACTGAAACATTTTTCCATCTCTTTTTTACACACATCATATTTGATATGGTATCCTTTAGTCATGCTAAAAATAAGAGTTTTCCTTTTCGCAACTAAATGTCTTTTTGTCAGCGACACAAACATGAGTGTTACAACTTCAAAAATAATATTGGCAGTTTTTTCCTCGGTGGCAATCCACCGGTACTATAAGTTCGTACTTTGTCATATAGATGACTCTGCACTAAAAGTTGCCGTTGCGAATATTACGATCAACACTTAAATAGTACGCCAACTGTTTCATAGATGACTCTGCGGACCAATAATTGCTAAAGCCTGTAGCCAGATTTTTTGTCTTATTTCCACAGAGTATTATAAATGTAGGTATATTTCACAGTATTCGTTGTTTAATCAGATTAATCGATCTTTATATTTTTATCACTGGTCGATGCAGCGATTAGGGACTAGGCATTAAATTCCTGGTATTTTTATTGAAAATGATTACCGGGCTGAGAATAATCAGTAAATAACTGCAGGATAAATAAATACACTCGTTTTTCAGCACCATATTTTTATATTATGTCAATAACAAAAAAGCTAATAATTACCATTTGTATAAATTTCAAATATATAAATTAAGTGATAACAGATCTACATTCATAGCAAGTCACTAAAAAAGATTAACTTTGCTTCATTGAAAGGGCTTATTTATTATGCATTACATTTGGCACAATGACCTTAGTATAAATAAAATATGAGCAAAACCTGTAGTAACTAAAGTTGAACTTGAATGATACTTTCACAACAAAGTACACACCTATGTATAATATAACATGTAGGTAATAAATAACATATTTATTATGGCGCAACTTAAAGATAACAAAAGTGGCCACTCATTGTTTTATTGAAAATGGAATATTTCATACCTAAATAGTTGTAAATAAATATTACGAAATAGCCTTGCAATCCATACCATCAATAGCAAAGTGGTTGATAAATAATTGTAATTTTACAAACTCTGCTATTATCAGTGTAGCATCTATGTACTTAGTATCTTGAAGTAAATGGCTATGAAAATACAAAATATTGTACTTATTTGTTTTAGAATATTTTTATTTTTATAGGTCTTACAACACAAGATCATAGAAATTAGGAATGATTTATAAAATAATTATATTATTTTGGTCAGCAGTTTGTTGTTAACAAGTCCACATTTCATTTTTTTTTTAATAACTTCATACATTATTATTAAACTGAAAGGAATGTACTGGTTGTTTATACATGTCATGTATACTTTTAAAAACAAAAAGATTCAAATATGGTACATCAGTTTCACATTATTTTTAGCTACCCTATATATCTAGAGATACCTTCGTCTTAACCTTGTGCAACACAAGTTAAACAACTATGAATAAGAAAATAAATAAAAAATGCATAAATTGTCCCTTAGGCACTGTTGTAGAAAAATACAAACATTTTCATTTTTACCATATCAACTAAATGCTAATTTCTCTTACTTAATATATAACAATATTTATAGAAAAGTGTAATTAATATCTTTTAAAAATGTTAAACCTCAAGATAATTTTAAATGACCTCTGATAATAACAATTACATTTTGATGACATCTCTTGCATGTGTGTCACATGATTATCACAGCTTTTGATTATTTTTGATGCATCAATTTCAGACAGTATACAAATATGGATAAGGCACAGACACAACCATTGTGATCATTATAAATATCCACTATAATAATAGCATTTAACAACATTATTTGCTTACAATTGATAGGTACTCAATAACATCACATTAAAAATTTATTCAAAAACTTTATGAATATAAAAAGGGAATGAATAGCATAAAGTTAATAATAGGTCAATTATAAAATTGCAGTCAAATATGGAATGTGGTTTAAACATCAATATAAAAATTGTGTAATATATTTCCATCTGTAAAAGCAAACCACCACCAATAAGCCTTAATATCAATATATGTTTCAATTAATCAATGGTAGGTTTCTTCCATTTGTAGGAACCAGAGTACTTGAAGTCATATTCTGCAAGTTTACTGTCTGCTTCTTGTGGCCCTCGAGACCCATACACATAAGGCACAGGCTGAATACGTTTCCCTTCAAGTTCTTTCAAAACCGGTGTAAAAATACGCCAAGCCTCTTTTAATTCATCATTGCGCACAAAGTGCATTTGTGTGCCAGTAAATACGTCCAAGATTAGTCTTTCATATGCATCAGGGACATCAGCTTCTCTGTACCGCATGCTGTACGTTAGATCAAGTTCAGTTTCCACAAGATCAAATTTCATACCAGGAGACTTGCTCATTAGTTTCAAATATAATGCTTCTCCAGGTTGAACTCTTATCACTAACTCATTTCTCTTAGCATGCCCAGCAAAGATATCACCAGGAACATCTTTATACTGTATCCTGACTTCTGCTTTGCGCTCATTCAAGGCCTTACCACAACGTAAGATAAATGGCACTCCTTGCCATCTGGCATTATTTATATGAAGAGCAGCCAAAGCATAAGTAGGAGTAACCGAGTCTTTAGGTACAGTAGGATCCTGCAAGTACCCCAAAGTTTCTTCTCCTTGGCCTTCAGGATTACCAACATATTGTCCCACCAATATGTCATTTAGTTCAATAGGTCTAATATGTCTAAGAACTTTTACTTTTTCATCTCTAATGTCATTTGGATTCAAAGTAACAGGTTTCTCCATAGCAACAAGAGAGAGAATTTGAAGAAGATGATTCTGCATTACATCACGGATGATACCAAAGTCATCAAAGTAGCCTCCTCGTCCCTCTGTACCAAATGGTTCCTTGAAAGAGATGAGTACAGATGCAATGTTTTCTCGGTTCCATGACGGACTAAATATTTGATTAGCAAAGCGAATTGTCATTAAATTCTGAACCATCTCTTTTCCAAGGTAATGATCAATCCTGTAAATCTGTTCTTCCTTAAAAAGACCAGCTAGATGACCACTGAGCTTCTCTGAGCTCTCATCATCTCTTCCAAAAGGTTTTTCAATGATAACTCTCGTAAAGCCCTTGATGGACACACAAGCATTTCTTATATTTACAGTGACATCTGCAAAGACAGTAGGTGGAACTGCTAAATAAAATATTCTGTTAGCAACAGGACCTTTCTCATATTTTGATATCAGTTGATTGAGCATCTCATAATCAATTCTCTTGTCGTACGAGCCAGCGAAGTATTCGTTAGCTTCCCAAAACTGTTCCAGTTTCTCCTCCTCGCCGGGGCGGACTTTTAAATATTTTTTACATTTTTCTTTAACTTCGGCCATCGTTTGTTTAGTGCGAGCATAACCAACAAATTTTGTATTCCGAGGTAAAAGGTTGTCGCGATATAAATACCAGATAGTTGGATATATCTTTTTTCGTGCAAGATCTCCTGATGCACCCAGAAGTATGAATGTATGGGGATACTGAAAATCTGTTTTGTTTTCCATTTTCAGAATATAATATCACTTGTGCGTTACGTTATAAAATAGGATACGTATTTACTTTAAACTCGAGCTTATTTTGTTACAAACACTGCTTTTACTATTCTAATTTACACTGAATATCGACGCCGGGAAACTAAGTCGACGAAGTAAACTTGCAAATAATGTCAGCACAGTATTTATACAAAGTTTATTTCAGTTTTAAACTTGCAAGGTTGCAAGGTCAAAATGCAATGGTTGTATTTGATTGGACAATACGTTCTTAATGCAAGTTCATAATCCAATCAAAAACAGAAGCAAGATAAAAAGTTGAAGTGAAAATGAGAACTGACCTTATTGGTTGACATTAACATGACATTGAAAAATAAAAAAAAGGCGCGTTCCACTTTAAAATTATGTAAAAATTATTTTTTACGCAACAATAAGGCAGTTCAAAAAGGTTTAAACGAGACTAATACAATTATATTAAAGTCTGTAAAATGAGTTCGATTAAGAAGAAAGAGTTCAGAATGTATATACGCTACGCTCATTAATTAATATATACGAAAATAAACTAAGAATGTACATAATATTAATCATCTAATAAACCTATTCATTGAAACTTTTATTTCCTGTCACGACTAAACATATCATATGAGATTAAGGTATTTACTACTAGGGAACACAGTATATTAATTAAAGCAACTTCTCGGGTAATATTATTATATATCCTGATTCTGATTACAGTGCTTTCCAAAAGGAAATTTTCAAAATTATGTTTAATACGTAAGTAATCAGTTTTCATACTAAAAAGTTTAATTCGTAATCAAATTTCTATTGCATTTTTCACATAGTTAAAATTACCCTTTCCGCTAGCTTCCGAACGAAAACGACTGTGACGTGACGCGTTGTTTTATGTCACTTTTTAGAATTAATTGAAATTGGGTTATTCGTGAATTCTTTACAAATAATAAGGCTTATTATTGCCGTTTTAAAGTATAATTAAGTATTATTACGAGTGTGTTTCATAATATCTCCAAAGACTTTTGTGTACAGTAAGGGGGTGTATAATTTCATCTTCGTATAGGTATATTTAGTTCAACGACCTTGTTACTGACAGGTTCATCGTTAGCCACTGAACTATTCTATGAAAGTGGTATCCCGCAGACGATAGATAAATTAAAACCAAGGATGGAGCCCTCGAGAGATTCAGGTTAGTGTATTTGTATTGTATGTTAGTATTGTAAACATGAATTATGTCAAATCATATAGCCTATCAGAATACATTGACTCTATGTTCCATGCATCTTGTTTTAGATGATAAACAATGTTCCTGTAGGAATTACGTTTATTTTAGTTTTGTATCGTATTGTTGAGGTTATATGCTAAGACAAAACTTTCCGTCATAGTTGTAAAATATTGTTTATAGCTCTGTTTAAAGTGCTAGAATGAGTTGCAGAGTGTGATTTGATACAGAGTATGTAAACGTAGTGTTTAAACAAGTCTTAGTGCCGCGACTAGTGCTTCTAGCTATAGCCCACATTGTTTAGAAACTATCATAACAAGTCAAAACAGGGTACTGGAAAAAAGTATGTTGTAGTCTATGAATAATGGAAGTAATTGTCATTCAATATTCAAGAGTAACAATATATTCTACCAGAGAGACCATAGCCTGTGTTAACAACCTTTAGATACATTTATTTGTGTCATAAAAAATACACTAAGCATAATTCCAGTACATACTTTATACAACACAGTACTTAATTTATTTTTAGGTCTAACCTAGGCTGAAATATTCAGTACCAAATTCCTGCTAAGATTCAATTTGCAGGATGAAAAGCCAGTCTTTAACATAGATTATAATGAATTTATAGTTGAGGTCATTGTCTGATAAGGATTTGTACACAAAATTTTATCTAGAGTAGATTACCTGATAGTGTATGCTGAATGAAAACAAAACTTAAGTAGGTAGCTTTGTTTCTTAATACATTAATTGTTTGTATAAACTTGTTTGTTATGACACTGTACACTGTATGATTGTGTACTCTCTATTTCATATTTTGGATATTGCTGTATACAAAAATCATATTATAATAGATTGTGATCTTAAGTATAGAGATGATATCATTGATAATTATCTATTATCAGTTGATGCAATAGATGCAAAATTTTGAGGCTGGTGATAATTCTATCAATAAAATTAAACATTTGTAAACCCTTTATCCCAAACTATATACACGCTTTTTTGAATACAACAATGCTTTGGTTGTTATTCCTCAATATCAGTTATTTGAATAGTCAGTAGTATCTTTCTTAGTTCTTTAAACGATTGATACTGATCATAATAGTACAAAAAATAGAGATGTAATACCACAAACATCAGCTTTTTATAAGTATTTTTTATTAAAAATGTGTGTAAAACATACTAACTGGTAATGATTACAACAAATGGTACATATTTGTGAAATAATGTGATATTGACTATTATTATAAGTCCTTTGATACAAATCTTTTGAGATAAAAATTTGGTAGTTGTTATCAATAATCTGATGTCAAAAAATCCCAACTTGCAAAAAGTGTTATCTAAATTCTGATATTGATAAAATGCTGATTGTAATTGTCTAGACCTAATCTTATGAAATTTGCGTCATGTCATCACATATCCACCTAAAATCTATTTAATTACAAATTTCAGGACTAACCATGATTTGAGGTGGATGGATCAAGAGGTTGAAATAAATATTAACATTTTGATGGTTTTAATTTAAGGATTTCAGTGATCACTTTTATAATAAAGCAATGTTTTTATTGACTAATAAATATTAATTTTCATAATTATTTATATCCAATAACATAGTATCATTCAGTATTGTCATTAATTATTAGGAAAATCTGTGGCTATGGATTTTATTAATTTGGTACAAGAATTGAATGTAATGTTCTTGGACACCTTTAATAAAATTTACGATTTTCCTTATTCTTGCCTAAAATCAATATTTATTGAATGGAAGAATATACTTAACAATGCAAATAAGAATAAAACCTTAGTTTAAAATTGTATTCTCTTAAAAACCTTTACTCAAATGTATTTGTAAGCGCAAAAAAGATGCAAATGAATGTTAAATAATTTATTAAAATCATTTGCAAAGTCATTCACTTCTTGACAAGAATAACAAATTAATTTAACCGCTTTACAAATCTCTGAACATTTAACATACAGTCCATTTATGTCTTTTGGCTTATTTTAGTTTTCACCCTTCGTCATAGATGGCGTGTTTCAATTAGTTTCATCAAGTATGGATAGATGGCGCTGGGTACATCGTTTATAAACAAAGGCTTAAGTTTACAAGACTGATGTTTGGTGTATTTTATCTGATGGATTAGAAAACATTATAATGACAAGTAATATGTAGAAATATTGGGAATATATTATGTTGTTGTACTTTGACGTACAACTCACTCTATTTCAGTGCTACGAATTGAACATGTCCCAAAGGCTTAAAGGTGTAATTTTCCCTTGGTAAATGTGAAGAGAAAATATCCCGTCTAAATCAACACATCCGTGAGACGGTGTGGAAGTGGCTCTGCTTTTTCTCTATTCTGCCACCGTGGATAGGTATCACAAATATTGTTTCGCTTTCTTCCGCTGATTAGAACGCGTGTAATTCCTGTGTTTCATTTAAAACGCCCTTTACACATGTCATAACAAAAAAGGGGTAATTGCGACGTTGCACTCCAAAGATGTTTGTTGAAATTCGTTAAATTCAAGTGACGTAGTTAGCGGCAAAATCCATAAACACACTATACTTTTAAAACTTCTATAACTATCAAAACCGGCTCATTACTTCCAAATTTATACATCGAGCTGTATACATTTTGTCCTCTATGTGCAAGGGTTATACAATTTTGAAAACTACAATTTTGTTCGATAACCAATGTTCTAACTTTACCTTAGACTCGTCACCGCATACTCCACAATGAATAAAATCCACTATCAAGTGGTTACATAATGCCAGATGTCACGGCAACCTGCTGAGGATAGATAGCGGAACAAACTTGACGTGTGTCGGAAAGAGTAGCTTACAATAGCACGAGATATGGACCCCTTTATTTTGTGAAACACTCGGCTTAACTATACAAGCCCGCTATGTTGCTTCATGTCTAATTTTAGTGAAGTTCGGCTTTAAAATTTTGTAGAGTTATTTACCACGAAACTGAATTGTTTGGGAAGCTCTATGTGTTTTTAATTGGTTAGTAAACTGCTATAGCAAAGTTTATTGGTAATAAAAAGATTTAAGTAAAAGAAAAAAAAACATTGACACTAGGTTGACCACAAACCATACGATAAGGAGACGAAATATTACTAAATTGTATCAAATTAGTCTCTAGCAGATTACAGGACTTTCTTTACAATGTAGAGCAACTAGTGTCGCAGCCTGAAATTATCAGCGGCTCTATTATGTGAGAAGAACACGGCATTATTTTTTTAATTGGAGCTGGTCGAATATTATCGCACTTTCAGAGTTTCAGTGTTAATATTAGTTCAATAGCTGAGATACTTGAAGGTAGAATAATTTTCATAATTTTCCTTCCCCTAAAATTACCTTTTAACAACATTATTTTTTACGGGAGAAGCTCTACGTTTTCTGTTGTAAAAATTGTTACTATTGGAGGTCTATAATCCTATAAGGTTATCTTAGCACCAGAATTGTGCCTGGCCGGCGCGCGAGGGGTAGTTGTAATTTCTTTACAGAAGAATTCTAAATGTTTTCTAACATGCCTCCCCTTTACAGGCAGCCTCCGTCAGAAAGTAGAGAGTTAACATAATGACTTACCAGACAAAAGTACAGGGACGTTATAAATCGGCAATTAATTTGGAAAGTACGTCTTCAACTCTAAAATTCTGATTTTTCTCCGCGATTACAAAGATTATTTATTATAATTATGTAATTAGTTTGAAAAGCCCCGTCGTCATTGGTCTTTTAAATGTAATTTCTAAATTAATTTACTTTTCAATGTTGCAACTACCAGCGCATGATGATAATATGGACATATAAATATGGATCTTCGGCACTTTATCCAGGGTGGTATTTCTCCACATTTTAGGAGCTAAAGATAAAAAAGTATTCAGAAGTTCTGGAGTGTTATCAGATTGCAGGATACTTTCAGTTATATCGTTTCTTAACTTTTTACAGACGATTAAGTTCTTTTTGTTACGAGTAGAGTCTAGGCGTGATTATTAATTTTTGAACCCTTGTTTTTAGATATAGTAGACGTCCTTTTCTTGAATTTAATTGGAATCCATTTTTTTTCGAGAGACATAGTGGAGTCTCCCACGGTTTCCATATTATCACATAGAATTGGCTAGAGAACAAACGACCATTGCTTGTTAGATAAGTAGAGTCACACTAGTATTTTTATCAAACTCGATACAAGGGAAAATACTTGACGCCAAACACGATAACAAAAGGAAAAGGCTTGCTAAAATTTATAAAATACGTATTCGAAACCTCTGTCACGTACACGGATTTAAGACATTAACATACTAGAGTCAGGTTTATACCACTTAATTATAAAGTCAATATAGTCCAATAGGTTAATAGACTGGTACAGGAGACGGGTCCGATGAAAGGTCGTATAGTCTGGCTGGTCACATTGCATGGTGCGGTTCGAAGGACTAAAGCACGTGCGATGCGGCGCGACAGGCAGCGCGGGCGGGTGGCAGGGCGAGGGGTGCGCAGTCGTGTGCAGTGGACCACTCGACGTCGCACAAGGTCAAGGAGAATGATTAACAACGAAAATACAGCAAAACAAACGGTGGCGATGCGGGGTACGAGCCGTACGAGCGGGGACGCGCGCGGCAGTCAGAGCAGCGACGCCGCCCGCATCGGCCGCGAGTCAGGCGCCGCTCGCGACACATACGAAAATCGATGCACGATCCGTAACCGGCATTTAACACTAATCAACTACCGTAATTTCGATATTCATTTTTGATGATGGACGTCATGATGGGCCCCGCGCGCCCTCGCCGCTTATGTTTGTGATGTGTCACTTGTGTTGACGATCAGGGTTGTCACTATTGTGACCATTTTAAAATATACAAGCGCCCTTGGTGCCCATACAACCATAAATCTGGAATTTCTCTATCATCCGTTGGTGTTTCTGTAATTATGGATACGTTGGATATTGCTGATGTTGTAAACGAATGTGTACTTAGTAAAATGTCGACATGTTTTCAAGTTTCTGCTTTAGAATTAGGTAAAATGCTTATATGTTTGCCATATTATACCAAATTAGTATAATAACTATATAAACTCTACATTGATTATTCTCTTCTCTTAGAATATTAAGTCATTTGTTACGCACAGACAATAGTTAGCAAAACAATCAAAACTAATAACTAGGATTCTATTATTGTTGTTATTTCAGTACCCATACCGTAGGCGACTTAACAATTTACACTTAATTAGATTTATAATGTAGGGTCTACTTGTAATGCTGATGAAAGAAATGATATTCAATAAAGAAAATAGCTCTACCTAGTAAATCAGTTTCAAATGATGACTGTAGTTAAAATGAACAACGTTAACATACGCAATATAAACTTGTAATGTTTTAATGCCCTTATGTCTTTATCTGACACGAGTCGTAAAGAGCATTGCAAGGTTGCAAGTGTATTGACTCTAGTGTTTTGAATAAATTTATCTCGGTGCTCTATTGCTCTAGCCGCTGCATTTCCATTCGTGTATTCCCCATTTTCGTATCGAGATAACACAGAACTTTCCTCGTTTGATAGTTTGACGTCAGGATGATGTAACCAAGTACCAAAAGCGTGCCAAAGCGGACTGATGAGATCGCAGCCTCGTCACTTTGGGTGATCACACGAGGATTAATAGTGTCATCTTTTTGCCGTTCGACTTAATAACCCTTAATTAATTCTCTATAAGGCTCTTAATGTGAAGCATTATAAAATATTCGAGATATTTTCGACTTTATCCTTGTTGGATTATAGAATACTGGCTTCGCTTGTACGTAAACAATTCATTCTACTCCAATCTTTAATCTCGAATCATCTGGTTATAGAACTCGGTGGTGCGTGTAAAATTGTCTCTTTAATCATCATATTCTGTTCGACACGAACTCGTAAGAAAATATTACACATTCCATTAAGCATGAAATTAAATCCATTATTGAACTGTTTTTACTGATTCGTACGTAGAAAGTAAGTTGCCTAATTTAGAAATGAAATGTTTCAGTGTTTTGTACACTTGTATAGCTTTGATTTGATAGAAAGAGATAAAACTGTTGGTATCGTAGCTACATGCAACATAATATTATAATGCAACGGGTCTTATACGCGATTGAAAATTTAAAGGTTTGGATACCTTATTTGCTGAGTCAGCTCGTGACCACGGTCGTTGTAATGCGATCGAAACGTCGGGCAGCAAATAAGGTATCCAAACCTTTAAATTTTCAATCGCGTATAAGACCCGTTGCATTATAATATTATGTGTACTAGTCGCGAGAGTTTAAAAACATTAATTACATGCAACATGCTACTTTTATCTCGTAATCAAAATTTGAAGCACTGTATATTGACGAATGCCTTGAAAGCAAATTCAAGATAACTATCCATCCCGTTTAATTACCAAAATCGAAACTATATCACCAAAAAAAATGCAATTTTCAAGCATGCTAAGGCAATTTTGTTCAGTAATAGGGAACATGCATAGTCAATATTTTGACTCGCCGGTAGTTACCGTGTTGGCCCTGTCACTGTAAGCGGCTGTGTTTAATATTGTATAACCATTTCTGAGAAATGATGACAACGACTGGAAACCGACACTGTCAATTGTAAAATTACTACCCGCAGGACCTAAAGTGCAAATGACATTGTGCCCGTAGACACTGTTGCATGTAATGAAATGACGAGTGCTTAATTATAGGATCGAGAACTTTCTAAGAATATGTCGTATTGCTACCCGATGATGGTGTAGATATTGCGAGACCCTACATAAACATTTCACAGAAGCTGTATTCCACGGCTTCAGTCGCAGTTTGGCCTACGAAAGTCTTTTTCTGGAACTATCTTCTATTATATTTTCAAACTTTATCTTGATCGGTCAAGTTGTTTAGCTGTGAATTTTCCACAAGCAGGCTGAAAAATGTGATTTTTACATTCTTTAAAAGGAATTTAGGATTCCCTTTCCCTAATTTTTTTTCAGTATTATTGGATTTGGTATTTATGTAGTCTAAGTTAAATGTTGATTTTGAAGTCATGATTTACTAAGAACAGTGGAAATCTAGTATATAATACTAGATTTCCACTGTTGGTGTGTATGGACACAAAGAAAATATATCAACACTGTACCGGTAATAAATTATTTTTAATAAAAAATAAGTATTGTGCATTAGTTTTATAACTACTACACGTTTATCATTTTGTAAGGCGGTTATCCAAAGCGGTTGTATCATTGTCAAGGTTCTTTACTCTATTTGAATTCATCGCCGCCCTCTTGCCACCTCACTCTTAGAATACTAATACGAAACTCTACGTTTTTGGTAATGCAGTTTCAATAACACTTCCGTGTTGTTTTTTATTGGCTTTTACACGGTTGATTTGTGTGCATATTGTCACTTTGTCGCTCTCGTGTCGACTTACTTCAAAGCCCTTTTCAATTTGAGATGTAAACATGATACTGTTTGCTTACTCCCCGAATTTACTACGTCACACCTGATGTTCCTGATGTTGTCGTTTGTCAATTTTCACACTTTTATTAAAACGCCCACAGTTAATGCCACCTGCTTCCCTTATTTATATTAGGCATTATTCAAAAAACTTATAAATTCTGGTCGTTTAGAAAATTGCTCTACAATCGTATTGCTATTTAGATTTAAGACTGATACGCCCTTATCGTAACTTTAATCTAGTTTTTGTACGCACAAAGCTGTTCTGTTTTTAGCCGATATAGGTAACCTCTTATTAGAGAATTTTTGAATTAATTGTAGTTTATGTAGCTTGTTAAGGAGTGTTTAGTTTATTGTTGTTGCGTGTACGTAATCGCGGGCGCGAGTGGCGGGCGGCACGTCACACCGCGGGAAGTGTTACTCAGTACTCTCTGGCTTGGTCACGGCCAAGGTCTCGTGTCGACACATAGTGTTGCCGTCATTATGTAACGCTCTGATAAAACGCTCTAGTTTCCATTATTTTTAGTGTTCCGGCCTAAATTTAGCTAAACGAAACGCTTATGGAATCATTTTGTTGCAAATATCTATATTCCACAACAAAGAAGATTCTTTAGAAACTGCTCGGTGTAGCAGATAAACCACACCAATAGGAAGTGGTCGTCCAATTAATGACTGGAGTTTGGAAAGTTGGGCTTACGTTTGTTCGATGGTTGTGGAATTCGAACTGCAATGACAAAGTCTCTGCCTAGTGATTTTAGCATAATAGAAATATCACTACCTATCCACATTGATATTATCGTAAACGTTACGATTCAGAATTTTCTTTGAATCACAACCACGATTTCGGCAATTTACCTCGATGATGTATTTTGTTGCTTTGGTGATAGGTACATGAACATTAGTTTGATGCTTGATGCCTAGTCGATATTATGATGATAAAAAATATTTTAAGATTGTTTGATGAATTGTAATCGAAACGTGAAAAAGTTTTAAAGTTCCCCAAATTGTGTGCAAACAATAGATCGTTATGCCAAATGCCAGCGGTGACGAATCACAACTATGTTTACACCACGTTATTCCTAATATAAAGTCATGTCTCGATTCCAAATTGCTTTTGTAGGGCCACGTTGAATCTTCATTGATGTTTTCACTTTGTTTATCTTTGTGAAGTCTATTAAAATTATACTACACGGATTCTATCACGTGTTTGTTAGTGTATTCTCTTACATGTATAATGTAATTGCAATGTAGTCACACAATGAGTCCATATCTGCGTTGAAAATAAGCATTGTTTCTGAGTCGGAGTTCCGGTTGGTCTCCCCGCGCCGCGCGTCTGCCGGCTCGCCCAGTGCAGACTGGCCAGCAGAGCAAGCATCGCTCAGCGATCTTGTGCACGAACAAAAAACACCTGTAGTCGTCAGCGAATCGCCAAGGTCGCAAGCCCCCGCGGCGCGCTTCTCTCTGCGTTCCGTTTACCCATATCTCGCGGCGAATGCACGCGACGCGCCGCCCCCGCGCCTTTGACTCACTGGATACCCGCCACCCGCACGTTACATGCGCACTGCTCGTGGGTCAACACTGAGATTTGGCTTTTCTTGTTCAAGTTGCCACAAAAAGAGGAAAATCTTAAACCAATAAAAAACACAACCAACCGCTCTGGTTACACATCATAGTCATCCTCAACCCTTAAAGACGAATAGCTGTTCAGGCGAGGAATAATTCTAAAATTGGCTTAGATTAAACGGAAATCCATAAACTCGTGAATAGTAATGAAATGGAAAGTAGGTACCAAATTGTACAATAAGATAAGGTGTTGCGCGTGCGTCGCTATTGTCAATGTTAATTATTGTGACTGACGGGCGCGCGTCAAGTCAAGGTCGGCACAAATCGATAGCGCCGTCGCAGGAGGCGGGAGGGGGCAGGCGCACTTCCATCTCCACAATCTCCACATGCACGTATGCACGCACGTCATGCACACCAAAGAAAGTGTAGGAAAGTGGAAACATTCCTTGATAACGCGACAAACTGCTCTACGCTCACTGAGCGTCGCGTAATTTTTACTTATCGCCATTTTGCATCTGTTTATTCTGTTGCAGAATATTTTCACGATTGCTGCAATACTTATAATTTACTGCATAAAGTTTTTATTAGCAATAAAATTTTACATGACAGTTCAAACGACCACATATTTCTAATATTAGATAGGTAGGTAGGTACTACATAAAAGTCTCATGTTCAGGACATCTAAAACGTATTCTCTATTTCAATACCTATATTATGTTGATGTATTGGACACACTGGACACAATATGTAATATTTCCTTTGTGAAGTATATATTATTACCGGTAGTGTTGGTGTCCGCTTAGTCATTGTCGGGGCGATTCCCTTTGTGTAGCCCATCAATCCCGACAATATTATAATGGCTCAATTCATTCATTTCGTGCTCGAAGGCGACGGCATGGCGGTTTACTAAAGCCTTTGTCGAATTGACGACAGTGTGGGTAGTGGGTAGTTTTCTTCATGGCCATGTATTGATTTGCAGCGATATACAACTCTCTCTATCTATATGTACGTACACCCATATATGCGTGGATTAATTTGGGAAAGAATCCTGTCTCACAAAAAGCTATCAATTACAGAGACCCAGGGTCGTCAAGGATACGGTCCCTGATTGACAGGTCCGTGTTATGTAGTTCTCTGATATAGATGCGTCCCTAGACCTTAAACCGAGCGTAAATGGATATGGATGAATTCACGCCTGGCTGAGCTCTTTTGAATTGAAAGTGAATGTTATCAAACACCCACGCAGCAAATAAGATATTCTTTACACGCCTTCGCCGCTGCTTGTCAGTTTTCAAAGGATTTATTTATGGATTTATGTAGTTAATATTTAATCGATTTATATTCTTGTGTAACACCATAATATATGTATGTTATGACGATCATAATATTAATATTTTCTACTAGCGAGTACGTCAATTTATCTTAATCAATCAACACTCCCTAAAAACTTCTTCGCGTGATCTTATTGAGATCTATTACGGTGATGAACTTTAGCTAGAGTCTAATGGTTTGTGTTGAATTAATATGTATAGTCTTAGTTGGTTTGTACGTTTATTTGTTCATCTATATTGATCACGATTATTCGTTTATTCGTCGCAGTATGTGGTCAAGATGTAATCTAATATCTTGTTATTATCTTATTTATTTTTCTGGACCAAACCCTATTGACGATGGGTCGCGTCACCCTTCCTTTACTCATTATCGGCTATCGCTACTATTTGTATGTTCCAAGTACCTTGTGTATTTTGAATTTTAGATATTACACACAATACTTTCTTTTTATATGTTCGTGCTGAATATTTATCTAGAAATATCTACCCGGATTTTGTTATTGTTGGTACCTAAGCAGTTTATCTACTGCACGGGTGGCACAGATAAATAGATTGATTATACCTATTGACAAAACTGCTTGATACCGATGATAAAACTTAAAAGAAATAGTACATTAAAAGCAATTTCTTTTTATTAACTCATCAACTGTATAAAATCATCGTTATTACAAAGATAGTTCCTCAGAACACCGTTAAATTCTCAAGGACTGCCTCAAATGTTCAAAACATAAAGCGATGATGTATTACCGTTTAATAATATCAAAGCTTAAAGCCAAACATTCGAACACCGGATAAGTTTTTGTCGTGAATGTATGACAAACGCCCTCAACACGTGCAACGGACGTCCCTCATACGCACAGGCCCAAGGCCGCATGTGTTTACGTACAAACAAACATTTGGCCGTGGGTTCTATCGGCTTCCATCACAAATGTTTAAAAGTTTGACTTCTCTATACGATTGTAAACCCACACGTCGTACAAGCTTCTGTAGTGACATTTAGCTTGTTTCATTGTTTGCTCGTTAAGGTCACAATACAAATCCATAGACTTGAACTTACTAAGGATGGTTTACATCCTGAATATACTTTTTATTTAGTTGTAGTTACAACTGATCGAATGAATAAGTACCATTAAATCGCGCTAGGTGACATAGCGAATTTTTATATGGTAGAGGCTATCGCAGGGAGTTCGGTCTATGAGTGACGTAAAACTTAATTACAGAAACGCGCCGCAGCCACGATCACGAAGGCCGACGGCTAACAACCACAATTATTTAGATTATTGTAGATGATTCCATTCTAACGTATAACTATAAAATTTTAGATTATCTGGTTCAATTCGGAATCATTTGCAGCTTTAAAAGCAAAAAATGTGATTATAGCAACTCGTTTTCGACATAAAATGAGATTTATTCATGTATGATTGTATGCGGACCTTGAGCGCGTCGGGTGAGACCTTCGCGCCGGTAACCGCGCGGAAGTTGACGGGTACATTTTTTGTCAAATTCGGGCTTGTTGAATTTTAGTGCGCATTAGTCACTAGCTAAGCATCAGCGCCGAAGTTCGTAGCGCATTGTTGACGAGCTGCAGCGCGATATCGTCGCGTCGGGTGCAATAACAGTCGCTATCACAATGTCACTACGATGCCTGCTTTGTCCCCGGCGCCGGCACTGACGCTTTTGTCCGTATCTCCGTCGTCGCACGCTCACTCGCATTTGCACGTATTATTTAGAAGCCTAGCGTCACAACCATAATTCACGGTTTGATCTCTCGGGGCGTAAATTGATCGTGACCACCACATTGCGAGCTAAGCGGCCCGCGTAACTCGTGTATCTGTGCAGTTTTATTTGGAACTTCGCTCAAGTGCAGTGGGTTACTAGTGATGTGAGGATGCTTGTGCGTGGCCATGTCGAGCGTGGCGAAGAAAGATAAACCGACTATGTCGGTCACAGCGCTTATCAACTGGGCTCGGCCCCTACCACCGGGCCAGCCTCCCCAGCCGATGACACCTACGCCGCCGAATTTGTTGCAACAGCTGCCTGCGCCCTCTAACATTGACTGCTCACTCGATATTCAATGTAAATATCATCTAATTAATACAAGTAAAATTAAAATTATTTCATAATTTTTAAGTATAGGCTTTCTAGTCACTTTTCCCGTATCTTAATCTGTACATACCTACGTACATGCAAAGTATAGGCGTATTTGTTAACTAATTCATGTGTTATTGCTAATGCTTTATTTGTTTATGGAAAATGCCTTTGTAATGAAGGTGTACTTAGTAAATTAATGCTAACATACGACTTAAGTTTTCCAAGGTTTCCGGAGTACCTGCTATTGTTCCGTTTCTATCAATAGCTATACATACTTTATTAAGGTGTGTTTAGAAGTTTTTAAGCCTTGCTATTATACATATACATTTAAACATATCTAGTTGATTACGACGTCATTTGATATAAAACGGGTTGTTCACTAACACAAAGCAAGTAAGTAATAAAGTGTCGAACAGTTTTTGAAACGATTTATGATACTTGTCAGTTTATTTATGTTGATGACATTATAAATCATCTTCGGAAGATTGAGAACGTGATCGAGTTGAAAGTTTAATTACATTTGTACTAAACAATCATAAGACGGTTGCAGAGCGCGTATTAATAACTTGATCAATCAAGGTTGGACAAACTCGATGGACTCCTGATAAATAGATGGCAATGACACTTTATTGATTGCAATGAATTGAACTGAAACGAGAATTACCAAAACAGCCTTTGTATCAATAAGTAAAACAACGACAGCATATTATTTTGTCTTCTTAATTACGATTAAGTCACACTTCACCCTCGTGATAGCCCCGTGATATTCCCCAACTCTACCCTTATCGGTTTTGAAAATAATGATTATGCTTTTGACATTGGTTACATATCGGTACATTTTTTTTGAGTTTGTTGTGGCACATGATTTCCATTTCATCATTTAATACGTTATGACTCTTCCTAGGCTGTATTAATATAAGAAGGTTTTAGGAGAAGTTTCATAACATTATCTACCAACCATATAATTTGGCTGGTATAATAAATTTTGTATAAGTTACTATTAGTTGCTATGAATTAGTACTTAAAAACAATCTCTAGAAATATATTAGCCACTGGATAGAATTACCTTTAAAGTTGTTACGAGCTCCCAGCCAACAAATATTTTTCAGACTTACTCGTTCAGATTTCAATAAGGCTAAATCGTTTTATTTCTCCAACTGCTAACAAATAACTCACTATAACGGCCACTTTATTCAAACAACTGTCAAGTAATCAATAATCGACCGTTCTAAAAATATTTCTGCACTATGACTCTACCACTGTACATTTTTTATGAAGACAGCATAGCCTTAATAAATGGCGGCCTAATTCTTCAAAAATAGTTCTAACGAAAGGCACGAGATTTCTACGTTTGTTTAAAGGCCTTTTAATTAATTTAAGAGGTGTTACGAACTCATTTGTTTGCTGCGGAATCGAGCTTTTACGAGTTGAGTCAGCATGATGGATGTTTAATACTGATTAAGCACATTTATAATTATCTCAACTGCTTAATTTATTCATGTTTACCTCTATACAGAGTTTGGGGAACATTTTCCCCTTTCTCTCTTCAAAGAAAGGACTTCCAAGCAAATTATTTCGTATAGATATTTAGTACTATTTATTTAAGTAGTTGGTAAATATTTATATCATACGCAATCTTTCTTTTTCACTGATTTTCCTTAATTACTTACATTAACACGAAATTATACGATACTCCACGTCTCGAGAGCGAAAATTGTTATTACGCTGTACAATATCTCTTTGAAATAAAACTCAATTATAAATCTAATTTGAGTTGTCGTTCTCTTTATATGAAAGATAACTATGTATCTAATAGCATTTTATTATGTTTCTCGAGACTTATTTATAAAGTTAATAATAAGATTCTGCGCAGAGATAGATGTATCTTAGTGCACGGTTTCTATTAAGTCGCAAACATTTTTCTAAGAAATACAAACGTACAGATGCCGTAAGACCACTTATGATTTAAAGTCTCAATATATTACCTTAGTATTTCTAAAGCTAACGACAAAAAGTATTTGCGTATCAATTCAATAGATTTTCATAGAATGCTTCTAGAGAAACTTCGGAACAAACTACATTTTGTAGGTGAAGCGACAATCGCTTAGGAGTTTCCTTTCAAAGGGCTCTAGTTTGATAGTTTTCTTTACACCCACAAAGGACCTTGCCCTTATTGCTCAGAAATATTGTAAACTTGTGATGTTTCAATCCAGATCAATATCATAATTGGAATTAGGAATCTCACGTCATAGTCCAAATCAAATTTCATTTGTGCTCCCTAAATTGAAATGATGAGATAATGGAGAATAAATGAAGCTTTTGTATTGAAAACTTCGCTATATGGACTTACAAGGGACCTAATAAAGTACGCAATTTAGTTGTAGCAGAGCAAAATCAATATTGAAAGCAATTAGAGTGGGGTGGTACAAAAATAATAGCCCAAAACATTTTAGTTAACGTGAGGTGAAACTAAAATATTAAATTTCGTTTCTAAAATTCGTTGTAGTTTCTCAAATAAATATAATTTTCAACTACATTTTGAATATTGCCGAATGCCAGCGCTTACAATATTCTGGCTTATATTATTTTGTGTGGCTTTACATAAAATAGTTACAAATGTGATATAATCATCATGTTTGTTAATATTCATAAGAGCTCAATATATTATGTCTTTATTACAATACAAATTATAAAATTCTGCATTGAATTAATCTCAATAGATATTATGAATTACAATAAAATGTCAAGGCTAATTGATTATCCTATTATTATTTTCTTTATTAATAACAGAGCTGAGTACAATATTGACAAAATATGCATCAAATTAGTATAATAAAAAATGCACGGATTATTAAATTCCAGTTGCGCCATTATCAGTATTCAAAGTCAAACTTCATAATGTATTATATAAATTCCAAAAGAATTAAATATTGTATAGTGACTGTAAATCGTATATTAGTCCCTTGAAGGTTGTCTTCGATAAATGAAACAGCTTTATTGTAGAGCTATGACCATCGTTTCTATATGCTGCTTTTTCAGTAGGAAAGGTTGACAAAATTATTTTTGACTATAGTCCCAAGTACCTTGAAAGTAGCTATAAACCTACATTTATCTTATTTCGCTACTGGTACGTTAATCATACATTTTATTTCTGCTATTATACAACGTCTCAATTTCACCCGTATTGAGTCTTTTCCACAGTTCACGGAACCGGTACAGAATTCAAATTATTCGCGTCTAAGCTACATCGAGATTGTCAAGGATATTTTTTGCTGCTTAGGGGTCACAAGTAATTGTAATTTCTAATGTTAGTTCCATTTTAACATAAATAGTTTGCTCGTGATTTTATTTAGATGTTCCAGAAGATTCGTGCTTTAAGCGAACAAAGAATATCATGAAATGGTATAGAATTTTGTACATTTTCAAGTTGTCTTCTGCTAAGCGTGTCTAGTTTCTATTGTAATACTATTTGTCCGAATTTGCTTGTTATACTTTCTTATGTAAATAAACATCTTCTGGATCATTTCCAAAATCCTTGCGTTGTAAGAAAACTTTATCTTCTTTAAAATCGAAGGAAGTTCCTAAAAACAAAATTGAGAAATGAAATACACTTGAGCGATAGTTTCATTTTGCATACCTAACATGTAATTTTATCGTGTGAGATGACGTTTTTAAACAGACTGCATTTAGTCAGATTGTGCAATGCGGTTAAGGAAAATTATGAATACTTTAGCACAGTAAAGCTTCATGCAAAAAGAGATATAGGTAGTAAAACTAGTAATAAAGACTCTATAGCAATGGAATGGTATATTTATAAATTACAGTTTACCGACTAGTTGATCGGGACTTATTTTTATGTGCACATTGGCAGGGCCCAGCAGGGTTCACGACTTGAGAACAAGACGTATCAGGTGATCTCTTATTTGTGATGGTGACGTAAGTCCTTGTTCGTCGTTCAAGTGATGGACTGACATACATACATGCTACATACGTACTGTAGAAGCGGATGTATCACCGCGATCTGATGCAATGCAGCCGTTTCAATAATAAAGATAGCGATTGTTTTTAACAAATTGCATCCAAGCTCTTATTGCGTTGTAATATTTTTATTTGCATTCTTTGTGAATGATTAGTTTCATTAGATCATTATTATATTTAATTTTTAATTGGACTTTTATTTTAATGTTTCTTATAGTCGGTTAGATAACAATCAAGGTCTGTGCAGTTGTCTTCTGCGGAAACGACTGCCCATTACTGCTGGTAGAACACGTATTATGTGTTAGTCGCAAATATAAGAATATAGTCAATTAAGTACCTAATTATATCAATACAATAGGAGTTATTTACTCGTACACGACTAGAATCACGTCGTCAGTATCACATTAGTGTAACTGATTGGACTTCCGGGAAATTCGTCAAACGTCTATCACAAGTTCCTAAAATACATATTAGATTCCGGAAATCGTGCTTATACGTTTCTTGTAATGAGATTATATCTGTTTTATTAGTAAGTAGATTGTTTATATTGGATTTGAATATCCATACAAATATGATCTGAATACACGTTCGTATGATTGGAAAACTTCTCGTGGTATAGGTACTCAGGGGGTGAAGGAATGACTTTGTTGAGCTGCAATAATGCCACCCTATGTTTAATTAAACTCTATCCATTATTTGTATACCTACCTCCTGTTACAAGTAATTCATAATAAATAATGAAACTTTATTATTAACCAGCTGATGTCATCTTTTAAATATAAAACCTATGGTGGGTGTGGAGGTACGATTGTTATTAATAACAGATATTTAATTGCAAGTAAAAACAAAACGAGTTCAATGAATGATTTTTTCATTATCTAGGTAATAAGTACGTTGCATTCATATCGAGTTATAATTAAGATGATTATTTTTATTACGAAATACTTATTTTTGTTTGATAGTTGAGGGTCGGCGAGTATAGAATCCTTTGTACGCGACGGTCACTGACTGTTGGATATTGGTCTTACAAGATATCGAATGATGTTTACAAAAGTAACTATGTTGTGCAATCTAATAGAGAAAGTGACGGAAAATATGCTGCTTTAATTTCATTTTGTTCAGAATACCGAATAGTGGTAGACTCGTAGTGCTCATTTGCATTTTGAAAGAAGCCATTGATCATTAGTTTACTAATGTCAGAATAGAGTGGTACTCGATATCCCTGTTGAATAAATGATTCATTTAAACTAAAATACCAACTGTAACTAAAATATCAATACGTTTAACATTAATAATTATGAAATAATTCACTGGATGGTACGTGGGTTGTTTGCAAATTACTACAAAAAAGTTTGAAAATCTCAGGTGACATCTGTGGAAAATCTTTAAGACATTATGCAAACAAGCAAGCCAATAACAAATAACAAGCAAGGCGTGCCGATATTAAGAGCCATGTTATAAGGTTTTTTCTCAACTCTACAATGACTCGTTGTACTATAAATAGCCAGCAAATAATGAAGCGTGTACCGATAGATCAGATATTGGTATCATGACATTTAGTTTAGGTTGCACAAACTTGCTACAAAACAAAATACACGTTTCACGTGTTTGTACACGATTTTAACGTACCTATTGCTGAATTGCGTCACCTAAGCTTTTTAAAACAGAGCTCACAAAGCTTTTAGTTTAAAACACCTGAATGTTTTCAATCATCGTGGGAATCGCTTTGTAAACGTGGGCAGACTGGGCAGTAGTACAATTCATTGAATAAAATTTTCAAAGCAATCTGAGATGTGCTCTTTAGAAAATCCTAAAGTTTTCTAATGCACAGCAAAATGGGGGCGGTTGGCGGTATATGTTTATTTTCTTTTTTGTCTGCCGCAGGAGTCCTCAGACTAATGAACCGGTTTTGTTGGTTTTCGGAACAACCGCCATCCTTACTTTTTGTTTTCCGGAGCATTGTTTAATGCGGCCTAATGTAATTCCAATACAACATCCCCTTATTTGGACTCAAAAACATGCTTCCAAAAATCAATTTATCGTTATAAAGATAGTCAATTAAATAATCTCATTACAGGCTGTAAACGACAAGCAAAAAAAGAAAATTTATTGTACGCCTCCGCCTGGCGGCTGTAATTAAGATTTTCATTATTGAAGCTGTTCAGGCGTTGATTAGACTTTTTTATTGCAGGGCTGAACTTGGAGGGCGGTTTTATGTCGCCGATGTCACCGCCGGAGATGAAGCCAGACACCGCGATGTTAGACGGCATGCGAGACGACTCCACGCCGCCTCCCGCCTTCAAGAATTACCCCCCGAACCATCCCCTGAGTGGTTCAAAGCACCTCTGTTCTATATGTGGAGACAGAGCCTCGGGGAAACATTACGGAGTATACAGGTATTTTGTTTATTAAAGTAAAGAATACAGAACTAAATAGTAGATGTACGTTTTAGTTAGATGTTATTATTATTTTCATTTAACGCTCAAATATCAGTAATCTTATGTTTCACTGAACCCTGTCAATATCAACATTGATCCCCATATTCCATCTCTCCTCCCTTGCGCCAGATGTATGGTGTTATGGAGTTGAGATTTTTTTTTGCGTTTTTTATCCCAAGTCTAATATGGCCAGTTGCTAATGCGCCTCATCCTAAAAGGTTCATGGTATATATTTTAAGTGTCTTATCACGAAAATACACATTTTACGCAACTTAGACCGGTAAGACGTTTTTGTGGGAAAAATTACCTTTTCTGATTAATGACGCGTCGTGCGGAACAATGCTTACACTGCCAGCTGTTTTCGTCTCAGCATAATACCGTGATGAGTTGTTTCATAATAGACAAGATACAAATATAAAACAGCCCTGAAATGTTCTGGCAAAATTATGTTTTCTACCTTTCATTATTGTTTTTTCTACAATCCGTGTTTGACGTATATATGTAAATATAAACCAAATTAAGAAGTTTGTTTTACATCTCCCGAGTCGAGCTTGTCTCTCAGAAAAAGTAAAATGGTGGCTGATTACAATTTTTATTTTCGTTCTTTGAGTCAGGTACACGTTTTATTCTTAGTCTCAGGACATCCATACAACACTTCGAATAGAACTAAACGTTCAATCAATTCGTCCCGCGTTCAGTCAGATTCGTGGGTTATGGATCTTTATAATTTTCAATTAAGAATGCAAAATGTCTGGCCATTTAAATTTTTATTGCACCTCCAAAAAACTTTACACCACCTTTATGTGGTTATATAAAAACAGCTTGTTTTTTATAGTTTAAACGGATATGTCCGCCTGATAACCTATTAAATCATGTTTTGCACACTGGAATAAATAATAATTAGTTGGTTCAAGATGTAAGGGCTCAGTTAATCATTCGAGTCATATACATCAAGCTAATTCATAATCCGTCCGCGGTTTTGTCACAGACACGTGAGACACATATTTCTGTGTCTTTGAAGATTCATCATATTCATGTAAAAAACTTCTAGAAGTTAATTATATTTTACTGCTGAAATTATTACCGGCTATTAATTATGAAGCGTAGATATGAATCGGCGCATTTAAACGTTGACCACTATGGTGCGGACGTTTAAATTATGTTTCAGTAAGAAATTGGTATACCATTACAAATATAATCTTGTGGCAATCAACAAATGTCATGTATATACCTTTTCAGATGAAGTAATTAAGCTTTTTATTTTATCCGGTTATTCTGAAAGGGCAGTAGTCAAATTGTAATGACATATATTTTTCTTTTATGTGCGAGATGATAAAGACATAAAAGAATTATTGTGTTTTTTCGAGATGTTTGTGCTTACGATGCAGAAAAGTAAATATTTGTTTGTTGTTCACATTTTCGTCGCTTATAATAAGAATTAATTAAAAGAAGCTGTGATTTGACTGGTTAAATAAAAATCATTATCATACTTCAAATACATTTTGGTAAAATTTAATGTTACTAATTATTTAAGATGTGCGAAACTTGATCCATCGCGTATAAATAAGATATGAAAAATATTTATTCATTATTTTTCGTTTGCCAATTAAAAATATATCTAGCTAGCGTAATCCACACACTGTGCGTCACAATTAGTACATATTGAAATTAAATTCTCTAAAATTATATCAAGCAGTACAAGAGTGGTATATAAGTGTATAATTTACTAGTATTGTATATTATTTTGCTGTAACAAGTAAGAGAAGATGCCGCCGTCTAGACAGCTGCGCTAGTGTAGTGTCTGTGTACTGAAGAAAAGCTCTAGGTGTGTACTTCTACCCGTAGCTTAGATACAACATTTATTGGTTGCGTGTCAAATGAATATTATGTTATGGCATGCGCAAAATTAAAGATTTTACACCTTCTTATTATTCTTTTAACGTTTTAATTGGATTTCGTGAGTCGTGGGACTTTATTCGTCTGTAAAATACTTGTTAAACAACAACCTAGCTAAGTGTACTGATTTGATCGAATTCTCGCTTTGCTATACATTATTGAAACAATTTACAATTCTATCGATCGTCGTTCGACTGTAATGTCATTCAAGACATTTTTTCACCTTGATAATTTTTAATGCTGATTTGGAGATCACGTATTCGATGGCAGGTAGCCTGTTTTCATAACTTTACATTGAGACTTGCAATAAAAATTGAGTTTATGTATTTGGGAGAGCACTACTGAACGAGTGGAAAACGATTTGTATTACAAAGATATGCACTTATGAAGAGCTACTTATTGTGTTTTTATTTTTACGAAGATAAAACTCTCATTGTCTCTCTCTCTCTCTAAAAAATATTTTCATAATATTTACGCAAGTGAATACAGTGGGGTAGGGGCTAATAAAACATGATTGACACCTTGTAATCTCTAATCACTTGTCATTTTGGTTATAAGGAACTGCTCTATCTAAAATGCTCGATGCCCAAAATCCCTAGTTTTGTTTATTTTCGCCTCGTATAAATAATTATACCAGCATGATGAGATGTATAGTGTGAATTCGTTCCTTGGCACGTGTAGGTAGCCATGTACATAGAGCTCGCGTACTGCTATTTTTATCGCATAGCTTTTTTGTGAATTACATTATTGGGGTATCGGTACTACATAATATTAGGTATAGTACCTATGAACATGACTGTACTGATAACGTACTGCGTTTTAATATCGTCTGACATTGAGGTGAAATCTAATGTCATCTGCAGGTGCATAAAGAATTTAAGATAAGATATTTCACAATTTTGTCGCGTCTTGTGTAATCATTTGGCCCTTTTTCTGGTAAATAAACAAAAGAACGCGACTGGAGGTGTTTTTTGGCCACAAACATATTTCATTAGTCACTGTCAAATTATATTTACTTAGACAGACGTGTCTCCTCAACCATGGCTTGTTAGAGGCCCAACAAATCTTTGTGGTCAGCTACAAGTGTTGGATATCCATTACCCACGGTGGTTTAGACGACATAACGGCTACGGAAAATGTCACAATCATAGCAAATATGTACAGTATGCGTTTATCCTTTTCTCGGTACTGACATAATTCTATGAAATCGTTTATTTTAAGACGCAACAGACGAGGCAATGTTACGAGTTTCTGTATTGTCCTTTCACATTATCAGAATGACACCATGTAAAAAACCCCTTTTCAACCGCAACTTTTATATATTTCGCGCATATCCGATCGTTCTACTCATATAAAACTTGTTCTCTATAGTTTTACTCATTCATCAGCAGTTCACTATTTTTCTGGAGTCAAGCGGCATATGTTTGTTAGAAAATGTATAGTTTCTTACTTGTGAGTTTCTTTTAATCAGTTCTGTAGATTTGAAGATTACCACCTGCATATAATCATGATAATTTTGTATATCTACAAGTAGATCGTATAGAAGCATAGATAGTAATAAAAGGAAAGGAAGCGACGTATTTCGTTAGATAATTGTACAACGTCTGCTATTCTCCCCGTCTGGTCTGACTATAGAACTGTACATACAAAGGGTTATTTTCCCTCCGTTGCTTCAGTATCGAGCGACGCTATGTAAATGACGTTCACGTAAAACGCAATGGAATGTGAAGCGAAACTCCCACTTTGATCTTTTTTAATTTAGCTGCACAGTCGCGAGGATTTTTCTGCTAGAGTAGAAATGAGAGGAATATGTAACAGGTGCCTTATTACGTCTTGCTCTTTATGTTGCCTTAATATGAGCAACAGAGGGCAAGATCTTTTCATTGTATTTCAGAACAAAGGAAACGGTGGTTAGCTTTTAGTGTGCAACCAGAAATTACTATGGATAGTCTTAAATGTTCCAGAACTACAAAACATTGAGCTCATTACACCTTGCGAATTTGGTCAAAAGAGGTTGTCAGGCCCTGGTGGACTTTAATACCACTTTTAGTATTAAAACCTTTTAAATATAACCTCCCTGTCTGACATTTTACCTAAGTAACGGCCCAGTAAAACTCTACTTAGGAACAGGGTTTGGCTGGTACTAACTTACGCGTATAGTTTACACTTTCATGCAACCTGTTCGCTTTATTTACTCGTATTATATCAGACATAGTTTCAAACTGCGCTTGGACTTGTTTATTAACCCATTAGGGAATATACGTCCATGTTATGTTGCGTTTAACCTTTTAAATGTTAACTCCCCTTCATATACATCACGGCTTTAGAGATAAAACTGGTGCACAAAGTCGCTGACATTTATTTAATTGTTACCAAACGTTCTATAACTGAATGTTATTCCCCTGATTAGTTTTTTGTATCTTGACGTGATCGATAAAATAATTATCGATTATAGTTCAATTCAAACCTAAACACGATTGTAAATTGAATAACCTTCAAAACTTTCAAGTTTGATTTAATCGACCGCCATTCTGTTAGTTTACTACTTATTGCTAACATTAAATGGACATGCTGTATTGTGTTCGACCCACGATGATATAAAATATTACTAATTATAAAGCATTAATTAGTCCATAAAACTAAATTATGGCACAATAACATTGACATATTAGTGGGCAATTTATCACAGGGTCTCATCGTTTTAAAACAATAATTTGGGCTGTAAATGGACTCTTTGCAAATGCTAAAGTGTAGTACACCTACCTGCCTAATTTATGATCGTGCGTGCTTGCACACGCTCTGATTTAATGCTCTAACATACAAGATTTAAAGGTGTGTTTGTAAACTTTAAAGAAACTGGAAAACGTATGTGGACCACGCCCGCGCCTGCGTCCCGAGACCATTGATATGGTAATCATAGTAGAGAACTCATATACGTAGTTTACAAACTCGCACAATATTGTGGATCTGACTCATACATATAGACGCGTAGAGTGACGAATGCGAGAAATATTTTCTTGTAACGGTTCAGTTTTCACTTTTATGCGACACGCAATAAATTATCAACATCCTATTATTACGAAAGATTGGTCGCATGGACAGGATGTTTGTTATTCACTCACACCCTAAAAGTTACTTAACCGGATTCGGCAGATTTTTTGTCTGTCGTCTCATCTGCCAAGTCATATTTGTTTAGAGTAGACTTTGTAACAACTTTGATTTACTTATTTCTTTAAATTCGTGAGGGTCTCTCGGTTAACCGGGGATTTTCCCTATTTAACAAGTGTGTTTATTGTGTCTTTGTTGGCTGTTAATCAATCTCTCTGGCCATAGAAAAGATTTGGTTCCGATCCCGATAAATAAACTATCTACACTGCGGATTACCACGTACCTATGTGTTTAAGGAACACTAGCAAATATTTCGAAAAGTTTACATTACTGATTAGCAAAGAATGTAGATGGTAACCGCAAGGAAAGCTAGACATTTTTTCTTAAGGATATCCTGTGCTAAAAAGTGAAAGTGGTAATTTGTCGAATGGACGTTATTGCGAAACATGAGCTCGAAGGTTCAAAACGCAATCATGTCATTAACGGCGGCCGAGAGCGAATCACATGCGTCACCCGTACACGCCGACAACCGCTTGTTTCTTTTGACCGGACTCATATTGATTTTACTCAGGCTTTTTATTTTATTGCACAACCTTGTGCACTGCGCAGTTTTATATAGAAAATGGTGGATTGAATGCGACGTAGATTTATTGTCATTGTAGGGACGCGTTATCGAGTTGTTGTGACTAATTGTAACTTAGATTAAAAATTATACAAAAAATTATACTGTAACTAGCTCCCCTGGCAAATGTCGTTTTGTGGTACTTATAAATGACACTAAAATTAGTATTAGCTATTAAAAATTACGTGTTTCACTGTGCTTACAAAATTTCATGAGAATCGGTCAAGCCGTTTCGGAGGAGTACGGGATTCAACATTGTGACACGAGAATTTTATATTCATTATGTATCTCTTAAGTAATGTATGCGAATTCCAGAAGTATAGTGATCACGATATGTGATTACGTCGTATTCAAATTACTTGTATTTTCCTTACATATTCACAAATTTGATGTCATATGGATCACGTATTTATATCACGTATTCCTCGATTGAGTTTACGTTAATTTATTTTGATTTTATCAGTAAAATTGAGCCAAATTCTTTATATTATTTAATTCTAGACAAGTAGAGTGGCTTTGTTAGTTTTGTACGACACTGACCTAAATAACCAAGTTAATATAAATACTTCAGATTAATACTTATCAAGTAAAGTATCTTGAGTATCTTAAGATTTGCACTACTCTTATATCAAAGCTGTTGTATTTACTTCACATGATAGTAAACGTTACGTCAAAACGGAATTATATTTGAAGAATGATTTAGATATCATTTCCGATTAGAAAGAAAAACCCCTAATTTAATCAGCCGGGTTATGTAACTCTGTTCTGTAAATCAATAGACAGTTGATAATTTTCATATGTATACTTTATTGCCTAAAGATAACCACTAATATTCTTCTACATTCTACGTACCACCAATATTCTTTTTCTCTATTTGTCATGTCGAAGGAAAATCACAATTTCGGTGGCGATAGAAGTGAATAAAAAAGCTTCTTCATCCCAATTCTTAACAATTTTTATCATTAAGGCGTATATTTCAGAAACCTGGACTTTAATAAAGGTTTTATATTCTTAATCAAGTTTTCTAGTTGTGCGTAATTATTTATAGTATACAGGTGCTGTAACTTCAAAGCGGTGTGCGTGGTAAAACATGACAGGTGCTCTAATTATAACAATTTATAATCTCTGTAGACCTCTCTTCTTCAGTTTTATTTATCTAAATCAGCATTATTTTTCCCTAACCTAATATTATAGCGATCCGCAGCAATATATTTTTCTCAATTACGTCTACACGAATATCTAAAGGACCAAGGATAAGGCAATAATGCGGTATAATATGATCGAGTGCCGACCGATGTCATCCTTTATCCCCGAAGGATGTGTCCGGGATTATTACCCGAGAAATAAAGTTTTCTGATACCAACATTGATATTACGCAATTTTCTCGTGTTAATGAAGAATAAAATAAGTTCATTCATTTATGCCTCGCGAGCTACAGCCAATTGAATGAAGTGTATGTATCTGAAATAGACCACAATGTGCTAAATTGATTCGTGATGCATGCTCCGCGTCGCTTCTATAAAGGAGCAAACGTACCGAGAACATTTTTTATTGCGAACTTTGTATCAGAAAGTGTTCGGCTGAACAAAGGATCACTTGGTATAATAAAGTTTTCGGTTGAAAACCTACCAACAATAAACTGAGTTATTGGATATTAAACTCTATAATGTTATTTATGTATGAATTTCTTGGGGGTGGCGACCGCGCGAACATATCGATCGCTGAAGGTAGGGGAACGTGACCGTGGTCAACTTTTGTTTAAGTGACCAATACATAACGTGTCTTGGTGGTTTATAATTAGACTGAGTTTTTAATTAAAATCCAGATAAAGCACCGGTACTCCATCTGGTCCCTTAAGGCATCAGAAGTTATAAATGTTGGCGATCTTTAATGACAATATCGACTTGTATCTATTATGACCAGAAATCAAACTCAATGAGGTTCAAAAAAGAGGCAGGAAATATTCCTAATTATTTTTAATCACTGAAATATTTATAGTTGATGTTCTATAAGTTGATGTTCACATAATTTATGAGCACGTTGATATTTATTAATGCATACCAATTCCGTGTTCCTAGTGTGTCTGCACACGATCAATTAAATGTTATGTGGTTTGTTTATGAGTGGTATCTCCGCGAATTATAATGAGCACTTAGTTTAGACTGGTTTGACACACCCAAATTGTGTTATTTGCACATACTAGAGATATGAGGAGGTAATGTATCATGATTAACTGATAATATTGCAATTTGAAAGGCATAAAAACTGCAACCTATGTACCTAATAGTAAATAATTATACCTACTTACCGACTTGATTTTAAAAACGGTAAAGATACCAGATGTTTTCAAGTTAGAGGTTTGTTTAAAGTAAACTACTGGCAATGATTTGATAAACAGTGCCCCCAGGGAGCCTCCTACACGCGTACGCTTTATGTAACAGTGATACGCACGTCTTATAGACCCTTGTAAAGCCTAAAGTACAACACTATATACATAAAATAATACATAATTCTATTCATACAAAACCTTAGCGTTTTTAGGTACTTGTGAATGTCAAGCAATGATTTTTAATTGCGTATGAATGAAACTTCGTGGAATGGAACATTACGCATCAGTACATTTGCTACTCCTTCAATGTAACTGCGCAGTTATGCGTGTGATGATTCGCTTTTTGTTTTGTTTCCATCAGGTATTTTACAAATGTTACATAATATCTGCAACAAAGCAGAAGCATGAGTTTCTGTTTCTTTAGATAGAGATTCTATTAATTAATTATTATGATATGTCTCTGTGTGGCATAAACTTAGTTGTACAAATGTTACTTTCAACAGTATCTCAGTGTAAGCAAAGGAAAATGGTATTCCACGTTATCTATCGAAAATGTGTGAAACAGTGATAATCATTGCCATATTTCTGGTGATAACTTCTATGATTGATTTGAATCTTAGGCAATGCTCTTTTTTACTTAAATTCAACAAATTAATACTAATATAGACATACTACTATGTAATCAATACTTAAGCGAAAAAACTACATAGTAATCCTTCTTTTTCAGTTGTGAAGGCTGCAAAGGTTTCTTCAAACGGACGGTACGGAAAGACTTAACGTACGCATGCCGTGAAGAACGAAACTGCATCATAGACAAACGTCAGCGGAATAGGTGCCAGTACTGCCGGTACCAGAAATGTCTCGCGTGCGGGATGAAGAGGGAGGCGGTCCAGGAGGAGAGGCAGAGGGCAGCTAGAGGAACAGAGGACGCACATCCCAGCAGCTCTGTACAGGTAAATATGAGACACCCTTAACATTGTCATTAAAAATCGATTTGTCCATCATCTGTAGTGCAATACAATCGGTACTGTCGAGTGTCGAGACTTTGACATTTAAAATGTACTGCCAAAATAGTTCCTACCGAACCCGCTAGAGGCGCTGATCAGATTTTTGTGCAAAATTACTCACTACTACTGGTCATTTTCCACATTTAAAAAATATTTTTTCAATAGTAGGTACACCTGACATGAATTCTTTATACTTACATTATAACTAACCCTTTTATCCACGGTCTCCGCCTACCCCTATGGGATAAAGGTATGATTTTATGAATGCATGTAAAATTAATCTATGTAGAATCTGCCGAAGTATAAGTGTCGATGGAAATTCGTCTCTTAAGCCGGTATTCATAATTAACACATTGATACAATTTTGAATATTGCAAAGAATGTTACCAAAATATTTTCAACTCGCTAGGCGAGTAGTGAAAATTTACGATAACCTGTCCGGCTGGTCGGTGGCATTGAAAGTGGCAGTCGGTCTTCCCTCGAGGGAAACAAGTATAGAAAAATTAAGTATGTGTGCATTCTGAGAGTCTTAAGAGTTATATCCATACTATCATTCTCAGTAAATAATTTAAAGACTACGCTACTGCTTAAGAAAGAGTTGAGATGTTTAACAGTAGATTTCTCAGCTGAGAAGTGTGTGATTACTCACTACAGCATTCTTACAAGCGCGTGAAATTTAAACACATATGTACTTATGTTCTAAGTGCTCGGCATGCCTGCACTTTATCATGATTATGTTCTATTTTTATAGCAAAAAAGTTGAAATAACGACCTCTAAAACAAACGTTTCTAGCACGTGACTCGATTCAGCTACACTAGCAAAATTACCTAAAAATGTGAACGTATTAAATAAATAAAAACTGATTACGCTATAAGTTAACAGCTTGCAATTTCAAAAGAAAAAATATTTATTTCGCTTCGTATTTTTTTACGCCGACTCGATGATACTTGGAACCCGTTAGAAGTCTCCTTTGTGTATCAAATGTCAAAAGGAACCGAAACCGATGACCATTGAGGGCGGCAAGCTTGCAGACATCCATATTTGTAAAGTACAATGTCAACTTTGTCTAGCTGACAGCATGTTTTGAATGCGCAATAAGCAAAAAAAAACTGGCCAAGTGCGAGTCGGACCCGCGCACGAAGAGTTCCGTACCAAAAAAAAAATACATAAGAAAAAACACGTCTATTGTATAAGGAACCCCCTTAATATTTCATTATTCAAAATTTCTGTTTAGTTTTGTTGTTAACAGAAATACATATTTTGTAAAAATATCAGCTTTCTAGCTATTACGGTCTATGAGATACAGCCTGGTGACAGATGGACAGGCAGCGGAGGCTTAGTAATAGAGTTCCGTTTTTCCCTTTGGATACGGAATCCTAAAAATTACGTCCTACTAAATATTTGCGAGTAGTAGTGTACTTAATTAGCCTCTTGTACCCGTTCTCTAGTGCTTCACTCGAGTGCCCTTTACCCGTTCTAACATAATTAGCATGAATATAAAACAGAAATCATATTTGAACCTACAACTTGTGTAATATGAAATTCTGCACTCGAGTCTGTTCGTGTTTTAGTCGGTTTTAATGAAAAGTAACTGCGTTTGCCATTTACACCCGCGTATAAATGTCATTATAACTTTGGTGCTCAACCGATTTTAATGGGATAAAGTATGTAACACAGCTTTACGGTACGTTAAACTCTATGAAGAAAATTAATTGATATTTGTTGTGATGACTTCATAAAATATTACGTGCAAATATCTATCTTTGTGTATTTAGAGATCATTTTAGAGCGGCAATAAACTGATATTGTATTGTAGTAAAAATCTTCTTCTTTTCTCACAACCGTCTAGACTCTAGATGAATAAAGGGATATAAAACCATAATTTAAGTAAATATTTTTAATTAATCCTAGCTTCACCTTTACAAGGGATATTGTCGTATAGATAGAACAAAAGATTTTGCTTAGGGCTGGCTGATTGATGGTCCAAACGCGTCCTTTCTAAATTAATTGAAATTCTCTCAGCCTTCGTCGTATCAGACGAGCTTAGGTATTCTGTAATACGATATTTTAATTCATAAACTAGCAAGAATTCTATATTAAATATAATAGGCTTATTTGTAAAACACATAACACGACACACGATCTTTTCTTCGTGTGTTGCGAGATTTTTGGTGTTTTAAATGTAACCCTGTATAAGTTTTATATTTTAGGTATAGTTTATAATTAATTATACATTCATTGATGTTGCCAAAATTGTATCTGCATTGTACCTAGGTCTTCTATCCTTACTTGTTTTGTGGTTAGACCAAGCCTAAATTGCTTGTGTTACTTTATAGTTGTTCAAATTATTCCAAGTTATTTAAATTTAGCTCCAAAAATTGGCCATATTTCTTGCTTTCTAACCAGTTTCGGACTTATGATTTAGTAGATATGAATGATTAGCCCTTAAGCTTAACTAGAAAATTTAACGGGACTAGTAACTATTGTGTATCATATGAAAGGATTACTATCCTTAAAATAATGTAGAGCAACAACATGTGAACAAAATATTTTAACGTTAAATTTTAATCAATCAATACAAAAACGATACACAAAACGGCTGTATAAAATGAAAAGTGTTTGGTTGTAATGTTGTGGATGGCCGGTGACGCGCGGCTAACAGATTTCTTTGTTTATTGCTCGCTCGCCGACTATCGATCTGCTATCGTTTCACTTGTGACGACGCGGTGACTACGCGCTATTTGTGTTTCAAACACATTACTTACATTCAAAAACACCTATATCTTCTGAAACTGAAGTATTTAGTTAAACGTTTTCATATATCTCTGCGTTAAGGTTTGACTAACCACGCGGAAGGAAATAAAGAGAACCTTTAGTGAAAACTTTATGTGGAAAAGTATTTATGTCTGCGCTACCCAATCCTGTCCCAATATATTCATGTATATCCCGCGTATAAGGTGTTTAAATGCATAGTAAATAAATAAATTTAACCCATTACTGTCCCACTGCTGGGCAAGGGTCTCCTCCCGTAATGACGGAGGGGTTAGGCCTTGAGTCCACCACGCTGGCCAAGTGCGGGTTGGGGACTTTGCATGCCCTCAATAAATGTATTAAACAAATTTTAGGCATGCAAGGTTTCCTCACGATGTTTTCCTTCACCGTTGGAGCATGTGATAATTATTTCTAATACACACATAACTTCGAAAAGTCATTGGTGTGTTGCCTCGGGTTCGAACCTGCGACCACTTGCGTCGGAGGTGTCAACTTATACCACTCGGCTATCACTGCTTTACCAAATGCATAGTTATATTTCTAAAACATAATATTCTCTTTTTCAAAACGCCTACCTCTTATTGGTACCCGTCGTAACTTTTGTAAGAGTAGGTACACATATTTTAACTTTTTTATATCCTATAAATAGCGCAAATGTTAATGGACGCGACGAATAACATTTCCATCTTTATTAAAACTGAAATATCAGATCGCTGGAAAAATCACAACATAGGTATGCGTGGGATCAGAAAGAGCTTTCATGAAATATAAATAAAATTGGTTTAATCTTTGAACTGAAAATACTGAGAAATGTAATTGTATATTTACGCTATGATAGCCTCTTAATTGGTAAATTCGTATTTTTTTCTTATTATGGCTTCTTTTTACTCTTGCTAGTTTTTAATTACAATCTGAATTACCTAATCCAATTTTTCCTATCAAACGGTGAGCCTATAAGTAACACTTCCTCGATCCACCGTTGACTGGTCTAGAAAAACTTAAAACGTCACCCTAACTTTAGCTATTAAACTTAAATCTATACTTTTATGATATACCTATTATATCTTACCAATACTAAAAATGCGAAAGTATGAATGTTTGTATGGATATTTCTTACTCAAGCACGCACAATTTACTAAACAGGTGTAGGTGAAAGATGAAACCGGGTTCACAGACAGCTTATAATTTTTTTTAAACCCGTTAATGTCCCACTGCTGTGCAATGGGCATCGGTCTCCTCCCAAAAGAGGGGTTAAGCCTTGAGTCCACCACGCTGCCAAACTTATAACATAACATAGGATACTTTTTTACCCTTTAAAACCCTAATACGCGGGTGAAGTCTTGAGAAGAACTGCTCTTTAATATATTTTTATTTAATCCACAGGAGTTATCAATCGAACGGTTGTTGGAGATGGAGTCCCTGGTGGCGGACCCGAGCGAAGAGTTCCAGTTCTTACGAGTGGGCCCCGACAGTCATGTGCCGCCCAAGTTCCGCGCACCTGTCTCTAGCCTTTGTCAAATAGGTAAGAGTTACTTTATAACTGTACTATCAAAGAGATCACCGTCAGTAGCATACGCCTGCGGGTCACTGATATTCTAAATTCTGAATTTTATTTACCTTGAATGTGAGTGAACCTTGCCCGTTAGGCTTACTACTAAGTTGTTGTACTATAGTGACCCGATATTGGGTAAAGGATTGGTAACTTAAAGTATAAGATGACTAAAACGAGAGCAAATCCAAATTTCGACACTAGTTTTCTGCTTTCGAATAAGTGCCTTAATTTACACGTCTGAGTACATACCACGATTACTGCTCTTTATTCGTATACCTGTACATAATTTGTTATTAAAAATATACTAGATACTTTTTAAAATTAAATTCTCTCTCATTTTTATTTTTCTGTGTCTAATAAAGGTACAATTTTCTTAAAATTATTTTGTAATTTGAAAAGCTTAGACTCCACAACATAGACTTACAAACAAGTCTTTGAACTCGTTACTACATAAATCATTTACTTTGTAGACATTTTCTTTACAAACGATTTCAAGAAATAAATATACGCAAAGGAGAACTTTCAGGCTTTCAAGTTATCCAATTAGTATTTTTTAATATAAGTATAAAAATAGATGTTTGTTACAACGTGTGAACAAAATAATAGTTTCAAACTTGTTATCGAGTATAAAAACAAGCATAACGAAAGTAAAAACGTTTCGTGAAATTATAATTACAGTCGGTGGTCGCGCTTCAACAATACTTGCAATAAACCATGATTCTGCGGGTTGTGTACTCGCTTATTCGATGAATAGCCTTCGATGACGCCACAAACATAATGCGACGCACCTAGACTATTTATTTTGACCTAAAAACACCTGAAATTGCAATTTTCACATTGTATTATAATCGTTTATTGTTACAATTTGCACTTGATAGTTATTTGTTCCGATTCGCGGAATGTAATGAATAATGTAGGATTTTTCCACACTTGGCAGGTGAAAGATGGTAAACATATCTGTATATAGATTATAATCTCTCATGATAGCATCACAGTTCTGATAGAACGAACTATTTTTAACCCAGATCACGAGAAATAGACCGGCTTGTAACGAGCAAACTAGTATAACATCTAACTATAGTCTTATCTAACTAATAATAGCGCGGAGTTCCGTACTTGAACGATGAAACACAAAGAAAGGTCCTCGATATGATCGGTATAAATAGTAAGTTACAGCTGTAAAAGCATGAAGCTTTGGTAATATCAAGAGATATAAAACATTAATGTGTAAAGTTTCCGGAACTCGTATCTTGTATATCAACGGAGCAATAAAATAAGGCAAAAACTCTTAAAATGCTAACTCGTGGCCATCCGAAACCATTGACGTATTATGAACGCGAATAAGTAGAGATTGAAACGCAGAAATAAAAATTCTTCACGATATAAAAACTCAGGTATGTTGATATGTATTTATGTACATAAATACATTATTACAATGGCATACATAATTCGAAACTGGTTTAAAATGGCGTCAGAATTTGTATCTACAAAATATAAATGTTGTGCGAATTATTATACTGTGTCTATCTTTATTGTGGATAACATTTTTATGGGCAGCATTCTTTGTGATCTAACTATGTATACGTGACTTTAAAACTAAATGGAGTTTGTAAATTATCTGGGTTGTTGCGATGCCTAAAAGTTTAACTGAATTCTAAACAGAAAAAGCTTTGTAACTATGTTACAAATTGAATTTCGTTTTGTTTTTCTTTTTCCAGACTCGGGGTATTCGAAAGAAGTTTGTTCTGTGATGTAACTGAAGTCTTTTTAAACCTTAGACATGTTATTTGATTGATAAAGAGTAAGATTAGTATCAACTATCAAATATGTTTTCCGTACTACAGAAATAAATCTTAGTACTTTCCTCTATTCAGTGTCAAATTCACCACCTATTTCCAAAAAATCTTGACTACTTTGAGTAAATAAACAGTGAGTCTATACTTAATTAATGTAGTTAATAATAAGTTAAAATGTTGTTAACAGGTTACATTAAACCATAAATGTTATAGGTCAGTACGTGCTTCAACAAATACATAATCATGATGATTATTTCACAACTTTATCCTTGTCAAATTAACAAACCACAAAAAACTGGGGACGACAATATTAAATGAAAAAAAATAGTTTGTTATTCAACGTTTCTCGGAATATTAACATTAACTTGTTTATGGGTAAATGATTGAGGGGTTTTAGTCACACTCTTTGTGTATTGTGTTCCTTAGCGAGTGTAGGCGATGTACTTGCTACCTACCCGTGTTTATATGTTACTGTAAAAGCCCGAACGGTGGTAAATCCTAAGATTTTCCGGTATAACCTAAGATTTACCAACTCGCAATGGTAAAAGTCCGAACAATTCTTTTATTTCGAACTTTTACCTATATTCACTTGATGATATCGAGATGTCGCCGGAGCCCCGCTTCGCGGGGCTCCTCCTTCTGGGTGGTTAAAAAAAAATAACCTCGAAGGCTAAGGTGGGAGCTTCGCTTCGCTCGCTCCCACCTTAGCCTTCTAACCTAACCTACCCATGTCGCTATGCCCAAAACTCCTTCTTTATAACTATGTCACAGTATATAATTATACCGTGAAATAGTTATAAACATAGTTATGAAGGAGGATTTTTTTATATATCGTAACATAGTTTTTAAACTCTGGCTTGTTCGGACTTTTACCATTGAGAGTTGGTAAATCTTAGGTTTTACCGGAAAATCTTAGGATTTACCACAGTTCGGGCTTTTACAGTAACATATACACTCTTTTCCTCGGTGTGCTTACCGTACCTCATATGTGCAATTTAATGTTTTATAGAGCACCCAAAACCTGTTAAAATTAGGTAAAACATAACGGAGTAAATCATATGAATATTATATTATTTTTGAAAAAAAAAAAAATTGTACTTTTTACATATTTTGTAAGTATCGTATATCGCGTGTATTTGCGTCGTTCGAACCGACGTTTTACTCTTTAAACTCCACACTCTACGTAGGTACGTGTATACAATACTAAAAGAATTTTATATCAAAAGTATTAAAGTTGTATAATGTGTGGGACTTCTAAAGACTTAAATCATTGTATGCTATTGAAAGAAGTACGTAACATTTTTCATATTCCTTTCAACATTGAGAAACATTCAAACCTTGTCAATGCATTCTCTCTTACTGAAGGTTTTGTACTGTAATGTATTGCCTTCGAATAATCAAGCACATTCCTGGTAATACCCGCAAAATATACACACCTTAAAAAAAAACATCGGGAATATTTTCCTTAACGGTAGCCGGATCAATACAACATCAAAGGAAGTTTTTTCCTCATAATTTCTTTCTACCTGTGTGTCGCAGTTTTATAACTGTTACAATGTGTACGCAGCTTTTAATAACCATTTTATCTATGTTACTAAAAATATAATGTTGTGACTTACATTCCGATAGTGGTATTTGTTTTAAAAGTGATACAATGGTACACTTTCTACATTTCACAGCGGCTTATCTTAAATTAACGTGACAGCAGTTTACAATTTCCAACGATAGCTTATCAAGCTGTTGGTACAATCAATCTGAGTTGGTGAACGCGAGCTATAATCTGTACATTATTGATGTACGACAATATTTTCCTCAAAGCTTATACTTACTGGAATCACTTTAAGTTGTTGTCCCACCTTTGTGTGGGTACAGAATTCGATTTAAACGTAATTCGCTTTTAATTTGTTCCAAATTGATTCTATGTTTGGATTCATACAAAATTGCTGGTTCAATTCTGTACGTGCTTATTTAGTGCAATCAAGCCGTTTGTCTCATATTATATTTTTGAATACCCGTAGATTGATAAATTGATTGTTGCCAAAAATAGCTTCGTTATTATGAGACGCAAACAAAGATCAATTTTCCCCGCACTCGTTAAATTGAAGGTTTGTACACAGTGTATAAAAATATTAGGGAAATTTATTTTTTTCATAGAAAGTCTATTGTTGGCTGGGTTATTTGAACAATTGTGTTCCAACGATCAATCATAAGGAATGTGATAAAATGTACATTCTTATCGTGTTGCCAATGATTTAGTTTTGTATTTAATTGCAAATTGAATTGAAAATTAGCAACGTGATACCTAAATCTACATCAATTACATCACGTCTATTACAAATTCTAACAATTTTACAGACAAACGGATGAGTTGTATGTTGTTCTATAAAAAACAATAACAACGAAGACACAGAATGTGATCTTTGACATCATAAATACATCAGTCTTGTTACAAATATTTATTTTATTAACGTAGAAACATCAAACGCCATCCTAATAATCCTATTAATATTATAAATGCGAAAGTTTGTAAGTATGGATGGATGTATGTTTGTAATTATTTCATGAAAAAACGACTAAACTTGTAACCTTTATTGACACATGGGTTACTTTTGATCTCGGAAAATCATTTCACGCGGGCGTCGCTGCGTGCCGTAGCTAGTACATAGTAATATTATTATGCTTCAATAGTCCGACCTGTTAAAATAGTAAATGCTATGTAAAGAGCCAAGTCGTAGACATTACTCGTGTTATAGTCACTTTACATTTAAAACAGGGTTTTCCCATGTTTTTCGGCCACCGGTTAGTCGAGATTGCATTCCAATCTTTTAATGTATGAACTTAAACTATAAATTCTTTTCTTTTGGGCTATAATATGATTGAGAGATGATAATGGAATTAATCTATAGAATTTCTTTCGGAAACTTCAGATATTAAATCTTTTTGGCAAACATTTCCCTTACAAGGAAATTTTAGGTAATATTTTGATAAAAATAGAAACTAATATGTTATGTGTATTATTTTAAGTTTGAACTTTAAATGTTAATAATAATGGTGCTTATTAATTATCGCGTGACAAAGTAATAATTCTTACCAAAAAACTAAGAAAACTGGATGTAACTTTTTATAAACTATTAATAAAACTGGCTGCTTAATTGACATTCAAAATATTTGTTTTAAGAAGTATATAAGCAATTAACATATTTATTATTACCTACACAGCTAACAAAGAGTATGTTAACTAACACAGGATGCAATGGATTTTTCCTTTTATTTTCTTTATAGGAATTTCATGAATCAACCAGGAATTCTTGTATGAAGGCTTCAAAATCAACTGATATTAAATCACTATCAGCTCTTTATGAAATGCCAGAAATACTTGATTGTATTCAAATACTATCATATGACGTTGCAGGCTAGTTTTATATATCAAATTAGTGGGTAATATGTTGTCTCCGAGTATAATAATTTAAAATTTCAACATTATGCAAGAAATAATTTTAACACTGTTCAAGTAATAGGATTGTATTATTTTTTTATCCAAGGTATTTTTTTTAGAACTTAATTAAAGCGCAATTCTACATGTTTCACGTATCCCGTTTCAGGCAACAAACAGATAGCAGCGCTAGTGGTCTGGGCTCGAGATATTCCGCACTTCAGTCAGCTCGAGTTGGAAGACCAGGTGCTGCTTATCAAGGGCTCCTGGAACGAACTACTACTGTTCGCCATCGCATGGCGCTCCATGGAAGTGAGTACACACTGAGTAGTATTTGTACAGTATTTGTTATAGGTAAACTTACGGACTAATTACAAGACTAACTTATAATTTAAATATTCAAATTGCCAATTAAAAGCTTCCGCAAATAAAGTAGTATGTTTTTCATATACAACGATGTATAAGTAACTTAAGATTTCTTCAGTCTTTTGATTGTACATATATTTTAATGTAACTGCAATATCTACTCGGAAAGTAAAGTACTACGCTAAATTATTTAATGATTCTCTTTTGTTATGGCTCTAAAACAAAGAGCAATCATACCGCCATCTAGTGGACAGCAAATTAAACTCTCATAGTTGACATTTTCCTAGCACACAATTGAGTTACTACGCTATTAAAAATAATGTTATATCTCTTTTATTGAGTAAATAATTGTTATTTTGTATTTTCCAGTATCTGACAGAAGAGCGAGATAACGTGGACGGGTCAGGGAACAGGACTACATCGCCGCCACAACTCATGTGCCTCATGCCTGGTAAGTTTACACTACACAGGGACCTCGCAACTAACGATGAAGCGATAGATAGTGTAACTAGTAGATAAAATGAAAATGAAAACACTTTCAATTGTTAAGACACCATTAGGTTTTCTTATTAAAGCATATGTCTAGTAGGAAATATATAGAAGGTTGTCGTTTCTCGTTTGATTAAAAAAAAACACAAAATGCTAGTGTATTTGGTATGAAATACAAATTAACACCTAGGCTTTTAAATAATATTATTTTAGACCAGAAACCTACTAAAATGATATCAGAAAACCTATTGTTTTTAAAGCGATAAGCTTCTATAACTGGAGCGGAGATTAACAATTGCCGCGTTTGAGGTACTTAGCGATCACGCCATCGCAATTTACCATCACACGAACCACGGCCCAACATCGAAACACAAAAGACCCAACACAACAAAACTAAACCTTATCAATATTCAAAAACAATTAAATACATTACACATTTGCGCAAAACATTTTTAAATTCCGTACCTACTGATTTACGATTACAAATTATAAAAGGTTAGCGACATGTAGAACTGGTGTGAATTTGGGTTTAGTAAAAACCAGCGGTTTGCCTTCACCCGGTCTACAATTTAATATTACACAAAAGTTCAGTTCAGTTAAATTATACAATAAATTATACAATAACACCTTCCTTGAAAATCGCTATGACTATTGGTGAAAACCGCATGAAAATCTGTTTAGTAGGTTTTGAGTTTGTTGCAAACAGTGTTGGGCAAAATTTAGTTTGATTGATGATTGATGATTAAGATTAAATTATTTATTCATGACTAATGAATAATGACTAAAAAAATTCAATCATGAGTCGTGATTGATGATTAATTAGTGTTAGTTATTCAATCATGACTAAAATTTTCATGACTAAAAATAATAGTTAAATAAAACTAAGCTTTTCAAGTCTACGTTCCATGACTGTTAATTTGTTAATCACAGGTTTTTAATTAAAGCTAGTTTTACAACAGAATCAGTTATTTTTTTTTTAATTTACACAGGTACACATTTGTAAAAATAAGTTCGGGCTAATTTAGTTTAAAATAATTTAAATTGCTTTTTAAAACTACGCGTTTTGAAAATCAAATTTTATAAATAATGGAATTATCTTCTTTCAGTCAACTTAAGGTGGTGATCAGTTATAGTTTTATAGATGTGTTCAATGACACTAAAATTATGTCACCTGAATTATTTTTTTTAGTTTAATCATCATACAAAAATACAATAAATTAGTCATCAGTCATTTAATCATTAAATGATTGATGACTAATTTATTTAATCATGATTATGATTATTATTTTTACTCATGATTAATTCAATCATGACTAAATAATTCATGACTAAATTAGTCATGACTAATCAATTGATTGAAAAAATTAGTTGATTGACCCAACACTGGTTGCAAACATATAGACACGGTGAGGTGATTTTTATTAAATAAATAGCTAGCGGCACACCTCGTTCTCATCCAGGTTACCCTTAACGATTTATACATTAAAATATTTCTCGGGAATAGCACTATATATTGGTGAAACGCATGAAAAATCTGTGTGATAGATTTTGTGTTTATCGCGAGCAGACAGACATGACGCGAGGACTTTGTTTCTAATAGGTATAGGTACATGTTATTTTAGTGATGAATATCACTTGTGCTGACACACCACTTGTTTTTGTTCAACCTTGAATTTCGTGTTTCTCGCTTTAAGGTCACAGAAAATGCTAGATTATAAAGCTTTATTATTTCTAGTTATATAAGTATTTTATTATGCAATACTTTATTATTATATGCTAGGTGTAATAATTGAATAATTATGTCGAATGTAGCCCGCGTACCTTTTTTTTGCGACGGTTTATCTGAATAATTAGCTCTAGATATTTTAGGATATATAAATTAAAGTTTGTAGGCAGATAGGTATAACGATCCTATCTTAAATTATTTTATTTTAGTTCAGGATTTAATTATTTTCTTTAAGTGGAAAGATATTTGGGTATTGCGTTACCTTTTCAAAATTCTTGAAGTCATAATGAAAACACATTACACTGTAATTATTATTATTGAGCATCTACTCAAAGAGGTATACAGTACAGATATATGGATAAAAAACCTCGCCAACAACTTAAGCGTTTAACTTGAATGACATTGCTCTATGGGGCTATATATTATAATATCTATACAGTATACTAATATTATAAAGCTGAAGAGTTTGTTTGTTTGTTTGTTTGAACGCGCTAATCTCAGGAACTACTGGACCGATTTGAAAAATTCTTTCAGTGTTAGATAGCCCATTTATCGAGGAAGGTTATAGGCTGTATATCATCACGCTACGACCAATGGGAGCAGAGTACGAATAAAAAATGTTACAAAAACGGGGAAAATAATGACCCATTGTCTCTTATGTGACGCAAGCGAAGTTGCGCGGGTCAGCTAGTAAAGAAATATAATCGTCGCAGTCGTAGTTTTTGTAATATTTTATTAATGTTAATTGTTGTATATTGCAGGCATGACGCTGCACCGCAACTCGGCGCTGCAGGCGGGCGTGGGCGGGATCTTCGACCGCGTGCTGTCCGAGCTCTCGCTCAAGATGCGCACGCTGCGCATGGACCAGGCCGAGTACGTCGCGCTCAAAGCCATCATACTGCTCAACCCTGGTAACTAACTCAACTGTTTAAATCTAGCTATTGATTAACAAACAGCACATAAATTACGCATCATCAATTCTTAAGGTATCTATCTCTCTTTTAGCACCTTATTTCCTATGCGCTTAAGAAGGTGCTGAGAAATTCTTAAATCTTATTTGAATGCAAAGGTGTCGCATCCCGCGCCTCGACTTGACCGTAGTTCTATAAGATTTAGGAGGTATTTGGGGTAGAACTTATTTAAATTGAATTTTTTCCTTTTTTCAGATGTAAAAGGACTGAAAAACAGACAAGAAGTCGATGTGCTAAGGGAGAAGGTAATTACAACTGGCAATTATTATTTACATTAGAATGCATTCTAATTCATTTTAATATGAAAAACACATCGTCCCCAGCGCATTACAATGAATGTAACATTTGTCATATCATTTGACCTTTGTCGTTTGAAAGCGAACTTTGAATAATAATTATAAGTAAACACATTTACTTGCATAATAAATTGCATTGTGTTTACATTAGAACGATGCATAGACTACCTTATTAATAATTTCTTGAACTATGTAATTTGAATTAAAAAATGTACAATCATGATTCGATCGCCAATGATACAGCAATATTGATCAGGTATACCTAATGTAATTAGTAACAAGCGGAATTTATAATCTAGCCGTTTAACAATGTTATATTGGTTTTGCGATTTTTAAATATGCAAAGGCTTGACTTGTTAAGATACAAATTGATGATAGATCTTAATATATTTTTTGTTTGATGATAGATGTCGATTAATATGTTTTATATATTTTTAAAATTTAATTGTGATGACGTGTCAGATGTTCTCGTGCCTGGACGAGTACTGCCGGCGGTCCCGCGGCTCGGAGGAGGGGCGCTTCGCGTCGCTGCTGCTGCGGCTGCCGGCGCTGCGCTCCATCTCGCTGAAGAGCTTCGAGCACCTGTTCTTCTTCCACCTGGTGGCCGACACCAGCATCGGCGGCTACATCCGCGACGCGCTGCGCAACCACGCGCCGCCCATCGACACCAACATCATGTAGGCCCGCCGCCTCCCCGACCTGCACTTTCGTTTTACGTAATCTATACCCCTACTGTAGGACTTATCGTAAGGAGCGCGCCTCGAGCGAGCTCCCGTTTAGTTAGAATCGGAGAGGGTTAGCTTTAGCGGCCGTCGGGCGAGCGATTGTCGTCGCTCTCGAGGTCTTAGATCGTAATCTGGATACCTCAGTGGTGTGCGTGTGACCGCTGCGCGACCTCCGACGTCGCGTTTATTTGATAAACGGCTCGTTGTTGAAATTGCCGGAACTGTGTAAGTGCCGTACCGACGAGGTTCTGGCAGAACGAAACGGTACGAGAAATTGGCCTTTATCGTAAGATGGTGAAAAGACAATATGTGACTATGACGCGAAGGAAACTGGTGATGCAGCTTGTATAGTTCGTATTCTAAATCAAGTAAATATAATTGTTTATCTCCCTCTATTATAGAATTGACTAACTAGTTGGATGTTTGGTCTAAAGGCGCGATATTATTGGATATACTTGGTGGTTTGAAGGTAACCAAATAACGTTGTATGTAGTGCGGGTCACGCAGGATCAACACGTCGCGTATCGCAGCGTACGTACAGTACGTACACGGTACGAGCGCAGTACGAGTAGTACGAGTATATCGCGACTTACACGTGTTAGGTAGTGTAAATGGGGCCGCCTCTTTATTACGTAGAATATTTTAACGTAAATTAGTCATTCATTTATTAGGGAATTTTAATCGTCAGGTAGGTGTCCATAGCGAATTAATATAATCTTAGAATATAAATGTGTAATTTTAACATTTACCAAATCTCTCTTCAAAGCACGTACATTTATTATTATCTTTAACGGATATGTCTAAGCGTCCACTGATTCAGTGATAAAACATTTGTTACATTGTAACTACGAACAAAATTATACAAAATTATGCTTCATATATTTCCCATATACACATGTTGGTGCTTTAACATGCATTATTTACATATTATGCATATCAAATATGCATAATGAACCTTTGAATATAATGTTACTTGATAAATCCTTATTTTCATTACGATTAGTATAGAAAGTTATAAAAACTGTAAATATATCTTGCATGTACAATGTAATTTTATTATGTTTTAGATGAGTAATTTATATTGCATATTATAATATATACCTCACACCAGTTGTGGGTGATGGGATAAACGGTTAGAATGGCCTACACACAGCGGTTATAAACAATACTTGTACATTCAGACGGGCCACGTTATTTTTGTACCTTGTCAGTAGTACCGCTCGATTTCAAAGAATTCACTAACTAAATTAACCAGTATTAAAAATATTGACGCAAGTCGAAGACTAAAATTGACCATTATAGATTGAAATCAGAAATCGTAAACATTCGGGAGTGGTTGGAAAAAATATATTGAAATTGTTTCGTAAGTGTTGAATTGATATTAAAAACTTATATTGTGATTATCGCTGAGGTAGCAAGCAGCTCAATTTACTAGAAAGTGGTATAATTCCCGGTCAGTTTGATACATTTCGTAGTACCGAGATTAGACGGTTTTCACGTTCCACGGTAGCTTGTTGACGTTGATAAACCAGTATTTCTGTTATGAAAAATTAATGTTGAGCAATTATATTATTATATGGATGGGTTTGAAATATATGATGGAGATGTTGCAGCGGTTGTGAGATGATTTATAATGATGTTCACTAATTATCTGACTAAATTTAAGTTATATTTTTTGTATAGACATACATAGCTTTAAGATTCATAAATGGTGATTAAAATTATTATCACAATAATGTTCGTCTTTTATTTCACCTTCCTCAATCAATCAGTTAAGACTGCATTATGTTAAAGATATGTGCTCAAATCATGTGTTTTGCACAATGATTGCAACTGCAACCAAAATGGAATACAATGCGTTTTATAACTTAACAGGTACTGCAGGACTTTCTGCAGTAGTTTAAAGATGCGTGGAACCTTATCACTAGATTGCAGATAGGATATATTGTCAGTTGTACGGTATAAACAGCAAAATGTTTGTATAAGATATGTATTTTATACATTTTCAATTAACATTTAGATTTAAAAAATTGCAGTTGTTATAAAATGAATAACTTATGTATACATGTATCAGTTTACGTAAGGCACAGCCAAGCAGTACAAGAAATAACAATAATCAATTATGCTCATAAAAATACAAAAGTTTCACATTCAGTTGCATTGCAGACATAACGAATAAAAATAATTAAAATAATATGCTTAGTGTTATACATTTATATATTAATAGCACCAACATTGTACTTATTTGTTGAAATGCGACGTCTCCATTGACTCGAACGCCTCGAGTTTGATGTTCATGCTGAAATAAGACAACACTAAATTTAAAAAACTGTTTACATATTCGATATTTTAGTCCAACAAGCTAGCATAGAGTCTCGGCATGCGCGATCTGCCTAGATTATTATTAATATTTCTGTTTATATTTTTTAAATAAAGTTTCAAATAGGCCACCATCAGCTTAAAAGTGTGGGGTCACTGATGTTTTAAATTCAGAATTTTGTTAACTAGTATACAAGGTTTCTAATTAGTTGTCGGACTACAATTTCTTTACTTCTTTTTATTACTCCTAAGAACGTTCGGGACAGCTCTCTTACCAATTTCTTAGAATAAATAAAAGTAGTGTATACGTACTTCTCGAAGGCCGTGTACATATCGTTGACCTTGGCGGGGTGGCAGGCGATGGCCAGTTTGCTGACGGCCACGTCGAACAGCGACGGCAGCCACCGCGCCGCGGCTGCGTGAGCCGTCTCCTGAGTCACGGCTGATATGGCGCGGACCAGGTCTCTGTGCATTACATGTATAATTTATTATAGTTATCAACCTAAAACGCCTTAGAAAATATTTACACAGATACACTCGTAACCGGCGGGTTAGATGTATGTGAATTTGAATAAAGTAAAGAAAGTTTGTAAGGATTGATAATAGGAAGAGGGCGTGATTTTATGTGTTTCTATGTATGTACATAAAAAGCAGCAGTAAAACGTATACCTAATAATATTTTGAACCAAAAAGTTTACAGTTTTTTTTATTTATAACAATGTTGTCTTGTTTTTGCTTCAATGCAAAATAGATTACATTTTTGGACTACTTAGACACCGTCATTTGATCCAAACTAAGCAGAAATTGTACTATGGTAACGCCTGGTAAAATTATTAGCCACATAATGTGAGCTTCATAAACACTTTTATTAATTTATTTATTATGGATCTCCAACAAGAAATACACTTAACAAAAACAGAATTTGATAACACTTTTCATGTGTTCTTATCGCGAATCTTGAACATTACATTATGAACTCACCTGTTATAAGTTTCGCTTTCCCGCTGCAGATAGTTGATAAGCGATCGTTTCACGACATCAGCCGGGCTCTGCTCATTCTCCACCACTTCGAACAACGCCGTGCTCTTCGCCGACGCGAACAGATCGTCGTCGAATTTACCATCCGCCAAGTATTCGTCCTGTTTATTCACAACATTTAATTAGACAATTACAGAAACTATAGGCAAAAGAATAATTACCAGTGCCATATTTAGGTGCACTAGTTGTGGTAAGTTTGTCATAAAAGTGGTTGTAAAAAGAAACAAAAATATATTTATACCATTCTTCACTAAGGTCCAGATGAACCACTTCTGGGTAAGTATTACTTAAGCTGTCTGCTAGATAAAGAGTATAGTAACTTACTATACTCTTTATCTAGCACACAGCTTAGTAAATGTATTAACAATTCAAACATCTGTCGTAAATCTGATAATATAACTTTATTCTGATGTTTATCCAGAAATGGTAATACCAGGGACCAAGGGACCAAGAACTGTGGAATTCTTTCAATCTAACTTAAATAAAAACCAATTATAATTAGTACAACTTCAATTTATTACAATAATTAACTGTTACTTGTAGAGCTCTTTCATGTTAATTGCTTATATCAAGCACGTTGCACGTGAATGCAGAAGTGCCTACAAAAAATATATGTAATAGGGGAGGCCTAAGCCCGCAGGCAGTAGGCATTGAAATTTTCAGGGTGGCTTGAGACTATATACTCGCCGCGGTAACGAAACCATAGCGACTTCTAATTCGACGCCAACGCCATCTATCGAGCGTGACGGCAGCTTTATTACTAATAATTTATTTGAGAAATTCGAAAAATATTTTTATTTGGTTAGATGAGCACATAAAAATCCTATAAACATTAAAAACTCTAAAGAAAAAAATATCCAATCGGTTTTCAATCAGTAATTTTGTAAGCAACGAAGCAATCTTATAATCACTTAGAAGGTTAAGTTGCATAACTTTTCGTTTTGGTTTATAATTAAACAAAAAATACATTTTGTAGAAAATTAAATATAAACAATACTTACTATAATGCTCTTAGCCTTGGTGTATGCTTGCACGGCGTTCGTGGCGCGGTACAGGGTGAATATAAGCCGGCCCTCGTTCGGTGATAGACGTATCGCGTAGCCGTATGACAGACCACAACCACGGATCAGACGCCACATGGGACCCTGCGAGAGAAACGTTTTTGTTAAAGTTGAACAAAATTTCCAAATTAATGTATTTGAGAACCACGCAGCACATAGCTTCTAGAACTGAGGTAGATTATACATTGGATGATAGACGTGATATTGTCAACTACTACACCTACACCACAAGTAAACCTGTACTTGGTAAGCGTGGTGACCTCAAGGCCTAACTCCTCCCTCATTACGTGAGGAAAACCTTGCCCAGCAGTGGGACAGTAAAGGGTTTAATTTATTTTTGTTACAAGTGTCAAATATGGAAAAAAAATAAGCTCAAGATTTTTTTCTTACATGTCAATACGAGTATAAGTCACGATAGTATAGACGTTAGCTACCTCTAACTGTGTGAAGTAGTTGAGCGCGATCATGAGCGGCGCGGCGTCGTCGATGTTGTGTCCGAGCGGGCCGGGCGCCATCTGCGCCACGCAGCAGGACTCCCAGCCGCCGACACCTACCACAAACCCGCCGCTGAACCCTGACAGCAGCTCCGCATCCCAGTACAACTTCGGCCTGTATACAATACATATTATGGTTAATGATAATTTAAACAAAATACGGGATACCCAGTTTTAAATCAAAGTTAACATCGCTTTCTACCTTTTCTTAGTTTCCTGCTGCGGATTTTAACGCTATTCACGATCTTGGATATCTTCCAAAAAGTTTATATAATACATTATTACATTTCATATAAATTAGGAAAATAATCTAGCATGATTAGGGAAGTTTGTAAGGATCGGTCCAAATGGCGTTTTTTGGTCTCTGCCTACTCTTATAGGAAAATGGAGTGTTATGTATGTATGTACAATTAAATATCAAATGTTATACTTACGGTGCAGGTGAAATCTCATTAGTCTCCGTAGCAAACCTCTTCCATGGTTCAGTATTGAGCTTGTATCTATCAAAATCAGTAGCCATATGGAGCCAGCCCTTCTGCCTAATGTTAGCGAAGGTTCGCTTGGCCTCAGCCACGGCTGTTTCGGCCGAGTCTCCGCCCGCGTTCAGCTGTTCTACGAGTTCTTTGAGGAACTTCTGTTGCCGGAGCACCGTGCACCAGTGTACGTTGCTGTCCTTGCTGTACACTGAGTCGCGGAGCGTGTCGAACATCATCTTGTCGCCTGATCGACGCACCTGAAAGTTACAGTTGTCAAGCGAGTTTTCAACGTGATAAAATAAACCGATAATGTAGGAATAGATGCATTATAAACTTTAATAGAAGGTGCCTTTCATGCAAACATCTTTTTTTGTTTTTAATAAAATAAATGTTAGTTTTTACCTGTGCAACATCATTGATGAGTCTCTGCGCGAACACAAGCAGCCTGTCCTTGGTGATTTCACAGGTGTACATGATCTCGTACAAGTGATTTACCACTGCTTCGTAATCTTCCGGCTCGCACTAAAAGCGTTACAAATAAATTAGGTGTAAATATAGCATATATTTAAAAATTTAAAAAAGTGTTATTTTTTTCAATGGTTGATTTTATGGATCAAAAAACCAAAAGTTAAAAACTAACGGTATCTTCCAGACGTTAGGATCCTGATAATATACCAAATAATCGAGTAGGCCAGCCGAAATAATTCTTCACTACATAAATATAACTATGCAATTAAAGAAGATTGAGGGTATACTGACCATAACTTCAATATGAACAAAGTTGCCGAACTGTCCGATGGAGAAGTTCCCGCCGCGCTCGAAGCCGATGTTGTTGCTGAAGGACACGGTGATCTGCTCGTGCGACGAGATCACCTCCTCGTGCGGCAGCAGCGTGTCGCCGCGCCGCACCGCGCACTCCGCCAGACCGTTCATGTGTAGCGGCAGCCACTGGCGGCTCGCCTGGTCCACTGACGTCATGTCGTAGATCAGGTTGATCTGGAGAAATTAAAAAAATATCAAAAAAATCTGTTTGTCACGGTTCATGGTCGTCAGAACGGCTGAACTACTTTAAATAAAATTTGCACCTCGAAAAAGATGATTTTTTTAGCTGGCCGAGCAACGACATAAAGGCTATTTTAACATTCATACAGTAAAATCTTTTGTGAATCATCAGGTCGAAGTTGCAAATACGGGAATTACAACACCTCTCCTAACACCATAGTAAAAAGTGAATGTTTTGGACAATTCAATAACCAAATATAATATAAATTCAACCCATTATTGTCCCAATAATAAAAAATAGTTTTAATACAACCGAATCCGAGTTTAAACACCACTACAGACTTTAAAACAGACAAAGGTACTTACATAAACAAAGTTAGTCTTAAGACTATGTACTCTGGCGTACATAGGAATGTCTTTGAGGTCGAAGTGCGGGCAGTTCTCTCCGTCCGTGCTCCACGTGGAGATGTTGTGACACTTGAGATTGTCGCACGGCGGCACCGGTATAGCTGCCAGTGTGCCGGCGGGCGGCGGCCGCTGGAGAAAGCAAAAATTTTAATATATTGTCAGATGGGTGAAGTTTTTAAACAAATGTGTGCGTTGAAAGTGATCTTGTAGGATTTATATTTGACAATCTATGTATATTATTTTAGTTCAGTTTAATAATAGGATATTGCACTATTTCTTATTTATTTAAATAAAAATCAATAAATATCTCTCTAAGTAAGTAATATGTTCGTTTGCAAGTTCCTGAAGCTACGTCAATATAATTTGTTTTTGTAAACCAGAATTTACATCATTTTCTAAGGAAGATTTTTTCGTCAGTAAATAATGCATGACAATTATTATTGTTGAACTTACCTCATTAAAGTCCATAGCTTCTTGCAATTTTTTGGCTTTCTCAGCCAAACCCTCTTCACCAAGTTTTGCCCTTTGTTCTTCTAACCTGGTCTTTTCGTCTTCCGCCATTCTGAAATAACAATGTTATTCCATTATATTTATAGTGCATCTTTTATAAAAAAAATTCTCTCATAATGGTACACATCCCTTTTGTCAGCTGTCTAAGTGATTAAGCTAAAAAAGCAGCCTTAGTTTGGCCCTAGATCTTTAACTCAGATCAACAGTTAAAACATGTCAGACCGATTTTCGCATTTCTTTGAATGGATGTATGGTTTTTTTATGCTAGTACAGGTTATTTTTCTTACTTAGATTGCAGTTCAATGCTGGGCGATCCCATGATGACAACGAACTCGTCGGTAAAGAATTTAGCCATCAGTCCAAGCCAGTACTCTGCCGTCTCCTCTTGTAGCGCATGCAGGTCTTGTTGAGGATTCATACGGGAGATGAACTGGAATTAAAAACATACAAATAGCTTCTATTATTCTCATATAGTTTCATGTTACATGGGTGAAAATTGGCTCTCGTAATTCAACACAGAGATCTTTAATTAATTATCAATTTTCACCAAATGTGTATAATAGTTCTACGTAATAGGCCTATTGCCAAAACCTATTGCTATTGCCATAGACAACGCCGTGCTACTATTGAGAAATTTTATTATATTATAATATAAATTAGAGGAGACAGTAGTATTTTGCCTGATACAAGAATCAAACCAAGGCCTTGTACAAGAATAAGGTCAGCCGTCGATTATGCCTAGAACAGGGCTTATAACAGTAAAAATCATTTTCAAACTTACATCATCAATATTCTGCGAATACAGCGCATCACCGATACACCTAAAGGCCACAGCATGATGGGGATTCGACTCAAGACTGGCAATGGATTCCCTCAGCTGTTTACGTATAAGTCTGTTAAGGCGCGGCATGTCGATGGGCTCGTGTCCGTCGCGCACGAAGCGCAGACACCTCAGCGCCTCGTCCCGGGCTGCAGGGAGCTTGTCTATCGGCACGTTGTCCAGCTCAATCTTGATCAGTGACGCGATGTTTTCGGTCAGGTTGTAGGATATCTGTGGATTTTTATGTAAAATGGTTATTATTAGATGTAGTAGTAGATGTTTTATTCCAGTTTATAAATTTCCTACAAACTTTCGCATATGTAATATAGTTTTTTCACAGCATTTTTTAGCTGCTGCAAATTACTAAAAAAAGCTTATTTACGTCGTCGTTTGAGTGTTTTAGTTCTCGGTAGTTGACTAATATTTAATACAGCTAAGCGAGTTTCAATATTTTGGCACAGATTTCAAAATTAATAAATTATTTACCACACAAACACAGGTAGTATAAAATATTTATCAGTGGTTAAAAAAACGCGATTAAGATTGAACAATCTAAAACAGTTGGACTGATGTATCGCTACTTCTAATTGTGATTCAAGACTGAAATATTTCTCTTACATCCCCAGCGAGTGCATCATCCTTTTCCACGAGGCATCGTTGCAGGGGAGCGGAGGCTGTGTCACATAGGTAACGTAGAAGAATGGCACAAGCTGTCAAATCCTTCAGCGAACCTGCCTCCGTCAGCAGTGGTCCGCGCCAACCGAATAGTACCTGGAAGTTAATGGATTACAGTATTATTAATGTCCTCAATGATATTTTGCTGTAGAGGCCAGTTTAATTGAAACTGTTTGGACGTTATTTATCTGGTCTCCAAGTGTACATTTATACACAGATACTCTATTCTATTTGATAGCCCGGTGGCTTGAGTAATTAACACGGTAAGGGATCAGGCGCAAGACTGAGTTTACGCAATGTGGGTTTACGTAATCTTTGCGGAACAAAGGTCTACAACTCATGACCAGGACTTTTTAACTCCATTCTTGACTTAAATATTCAAGAATAAGTTAGTCGCCAAGCCGGGAATTTGAAGCCGATCTTTAACGCAGCAGTCGCATATACCTACCAAAGACTAATCTACAAAGGTATCGTACTATGTAAAGTTAATAACAAGTTCGTCATACATATAGTTTTAATGTACCATTAATCATAGGTTATGAAAATAGATCGTTGGCGTGTTGTCGACAAAGTTTCATTAGAAAATCAATATAACTTTGTACATAGGCAAGCAAAATAAAGTTACAAACAAGATTGTAAGTAAGTATTAAAGTCAAATTATATATTCAGTAAAACAACTGTGGAAACATATTACACTATTTAGTGAATAATTTACTAAAAGAAAATTCGCCTACAAAATATATTTGCTATAGTTAAAAAGAGTTTTACCTGTCCACAGTCAATAGTGTCTGCAGGCCACTCCACCTTGTACTCTCCATACTGCGGCGTGGCGGGAATGGTCTGCCATGGCTTCACCCAGTCTTCCAGAGACTCCGCCTCTTTCTAAAAACGAGAACATAATGTTTTGTTAAATAGCCCTCTATGTGTCCCACTTATGAACTTAAACCTTCCACCGCTGCATGTCTGTATCCCGCTAGGATGAGCCCGCACGTAGATGAAATTTCGCGTAAGGAAATAATAAATGCATTGCTACAATTTTATTGTTTGCATATATCTAAAAGGTACATACTGCATTGTCGTTTTTTTAAAACGTTCATAATATCACGAGTTCTATTAATATATTTCAAACAAAAAAGATACATTAGACACCAGTAATGTTCGGTTTCTGAGTACATTTAGCTGTAGTATGTCTTTTCAATAGCGTTTTTTATTTGAGATTCAACGCTATTGAATAGATAAACTACCGCTAAATGTAACTTAGAAACCGAACATAGTAAACTCGTGTCTTGCCAAACACAAATCTAATGAGTTTCTGTTTAGCATTTTCTACAACTTGGATTAACAAAACAATAGTAGTGATCATGCAAAACTATTGTTTTTTATCATGTCTTGTTTTCCTGCACACTGCATAAATAAACAAGAAGTGAGTCACAGCATCAGATAATAGGTAACAGACCAAATTATACCTGTCTGTCTAGTGAGGTCACCTTAGAGAATTAGTGATTAGTTGATTACAATGTAGGTGGTAAATACATGATCTCATGCATTGAATTCTAACTGCAATCTTTTTAGAAATAGTGTGATTCTTGTTTACAAAGACAACAACTAAGAATCACTTTCATTTGTGAATAATGGGCAGTCTACAGACTTGAAAGTATTTTAATAATAATATTTAAATCGAACAATATATTTTCTTTTGTTTCGCGCGAAAATCGAACTAATGACAACTGGTACAATAGTAATGGTTTGGAAACTACCTTGTTCAGTTATTTGACGAAATATTGTAGTTGCTTAAAAGTATAAGAATAACCGCGTAAAAAGACGAATAGTGAGTTTACAAGTTTCAGGAAACAGAGCAATTAGTAATTACGCATTATTCGGTCTAAAAATCGACATCTTTATTGACATTGCCGTTTGTAGAAATTGTAAGCAAAAAAATATTGGGTCCCAGCCAATGAAGTGCAAGATAAAATTGTTTATATTCGTTTAGTTTTTATGTTCTGTTGCCAAGGTCATTTCTAACTACAAGCTCATATTGTACAAATGAATAATATTGATTCGACCTGAATGTACAAGGCGTGTTAGACCAGTCATTATGCTGTTTAGACTTGTATCATTAAGGTCGGGAAAGGTGACTACGAATTTTCTGTGAAATGTTTAACTGTATGCGGGTGGCGAAATAGGCCTGAAATGTAGACATTCGTATTTTCTTTTTGCAATTTGATTACTACTGCTGTATTTATGATTCCTAACATTTTATAAAATATGCTAGGGATATTTTCATTCTATTCCTTTTTTCAGTATTTTTTGCATCAACAGAAATACATTGCTTGTGAAAATTTAAAGTGTCTTATTATCACAGTTCTAGAGATACAGCCTAGTGACAGACAGGCAGTCTCAATTAGAGGGTTCTGTATTTACGCTTTGGGTATGAAATCCTAAAAATGGTAATGTGTTGACAAAATCTTCTTGTTTAAAATTGGTAAATAAGTAAATAGCATTTTACGCATGCTAGGAACTATTATAAGATACAATGTCGTGCTAAATTATTTTACAGTTATTTGTACAGTTAGTTAAACAGTATTTAATCTGGCATGCTTAAGATAAAATTAAATTAACTGTAGGTATTTCTATTCTCATCTGCCTAGCAGTTTCACAGTTTAGTGTATTGTATGAGTGACGAGTGTGTTAACAAGTCTTCAATGTGACGTTTTAACTGACTTCTTTACAAAACATTTTAAAAACAATTTTTTTTGCAAAATGTTGTCTACCTGATCTTACTTAAATAACCACTCTACCCCTTGTGTTTAATTGTTACATTATACTTGAAAAGAATAGAAATAATAGGACATCAAAAGTTCAATAGCACATATTGAGTACCTAGTAAAGGATTCAATTTAAAAATATTGAACATATTTGCTGATAACTGGTGAGGAAAATCCACAAAAAAACATACACATAATCTCACAAACAAGATAATAATCATGTGCAGTGTTACATTTGATAGTTGACATAATATATCTACAAAATAGGTCAGTTATATTTAACATGTGTATTGCATCTGTTTCAGTGTTACCTTGGCTATGATGTCATCCTCCACGGTTTGTAATGCTTTGAAGACATCCTCAGCCTCTATCTGACCAGCCAGGATGATCGTCAAGTTCTCCGCACGATAGAACTTCTTGTGGAAGTTTCTTACCTAAAATAAGTAGGTATTAATATTTACTTACTTATAAAAGGTACAGAAATAAATTGTAGAATGAAAACAGCATGTGTTGTTTTTAATGTTAAACTGTTTGATGAAACCTTGGTTTGGATATTTAATTAAAGAATTAATCAAATAATAAATTACAATTTATATCAGGTCAGTCTTTAAAATAAAATAATGCCATCAAAAACATTCTGTAAAAACTTCAAGTCTCGCCGTAAAAAGTTGTGAGATCAATATAATACCAAGTCAATTAATCTATTTAGTCTCTACTTAAAGGACCTTCTGTCTTAAGTTATTACGTATGTTATTATCATGCCAATTTAAAAAAAAAAACCTCTAAAACAAATAGACCGACCTGGCCATCGCATGATTTGATTAGTTAATGCTCCTGAAATGTTAATGGCGAATTTGTGTTTTCTTGCGATGACCAAGTCGATCTATTTGTTTTAAAGGTATTTTTTTTTAATTGGCATGATAATAACATACGTAATAACTTAAGACAGAAGGTCCTTTAAGTAGAGACTAAATAGATTAATCGACTTGGTATTATATTGATCTCACAACTTTTTACGGCGAGACTTGAAGTTTTTACAGAATGTTTTTGATGGCATCTCACTTCTTTTTGTAGAGCGAACCTAAGTCCAATTTGTATGGAAAGACGTTTATTTTTTTCATAATTCAACATATTTTCCTATGGGAATGTTGTTCAGTTTCATGGGCTATACACCCTTACCCACCCTATATCCCCTCCCGTTATGCCTCATATAGTAGGTACCTGTTTACACCTATTTATTTTATTTTCTACAGTAATAATAATTCATTAACTGCAAATGTAACCTTGTAATCTTATACATTTATACGGGATTACAAAGTTATTGTTGCAGTTGATGTATTTAGAAAACTGGACCGAAATTAGAAAATATTAAATTTTTCCCATGATTAAAACACTAAACCCTATTTGTATTCTAAATTTTAAGCTTCTAAGTCTGCTAGAAGTACCTTAGACTTTTGATGAGCGGTGAGTCAGTGAGTCAGTGAATCAGTGAGTGACAAAATTCAAAATTTTAACAAGTTGTCATTCTTAAACTACTGGTTCAAATTGACTGAAATTTTAAATATACCGTGTTTATACAATGACTGATTAGTTGCTGAAAATCCAGGCTTCTTGTTTTGTCCACAACGAAGTTATAGGGGTGTCAAAAATAGCCCGAATTGCTTCGAGAAAAGGATGTTACGGCCGTGCCGCTTTTTTTTTGCTCGACTTGCGGGGGCACTTCCGTGCCCCCAGATTAAAGTAAAATACTGCAATAGAAGCATACTTCATCTTTCAAACTATAACTTACTTTAGTATTATCAGTAGAGATCCTAAGGTTTTCCATAATACCACCAGTTTCAGCGGAGTACCCACTGCCCGGGTACATAGCTCTTGACAATTGCAATTCACACCTGAACACAACACAAACATATGACATATCAAAATTGATCTAACTCTATACAAAGTACATTATATTAAGTCAGGAAAAAAGTCTTTTAGCATTATAGCATGTATGAACTTGTAATAAAATCTCTTTGGCTTCAAGAATCACAAATGAGTACATGGTTCATTAGGTTTCTTTCAGTCAGCTCGTGAGGTACCCAGATATCGAGCTTTTTTGTGTAGAGAAAAGATTTTATTACAAGTTGATACACACTATAATGTGAAAAGACTTTTCCCGACCTAATATTTCAATAAATTCGTTACCTAGAATCTGCAGTGTTCTCCCGTCCTTGCATCTCACAGTAGACAACACCAGCGTCTTCACCATCTCCATCAATATGGTGTACCTCAGTTATAAACCCTTCATCAGTCAATGTGGGCCGTAAAATATGGTCCAAGTAAATCGGCAACAACGTCAACATGCCCGCATCTCCAGCAGTATAAACCGTATAGCAAGTGTGGTCTGTATCAGTCCATGCATTAGTACCCTGAGCCATGCAGCGGTTGGCCACTAAGTCCAAGATCCCCTTGTATGGGTACCGCTCAGACCCCAGGAAGATGAGATGTTCCAGAGTGTGAGGAAGACCATCGTCATCATGGGCTTCGGTTGCTAGACAAAGTAAAGTGGCAATTCAATAATTGATTTATAGTTTTCATTGTAGTGTAAAAAATATAATTAGGCAACTTGTAAGTCATACATAATTATGTTTTTGAATTAATATTTTATCATGACAATAAAGTTATTATGTTCAGTATCAATTTTATGTGTGCTTATGTTAGAAAGTTATCACAAATCAAGAACTTACTGAAATAAAAACAATAATTTTAAAACTATTTGAATTCAGTTACACTGAGGGCTGACATAGGATACAGAATTTAACCTAAAAGTAGGTTGACCATAAATTTCAAATAGTTGAAAACATTTGTACAGAAATTTATAGCGTAAAACCAGGTAGATTTAAAATCTAATCAGAAAATAAAGCACATATGGTACAGACTACGAATGTGTTCTTCGTTACAGAGAATTGAGGTACTTTTTTAATATAAGTGCTTACCCAGGCAAAAGAATCCGTTGACCAAAGGACCTTCAACTCCTGCTATGATCACAGTAATACCGGTCTTTTCCGAAACATACTTATTCACTGGGATTATATCCGACGCCTTAGTGGATGATATCAATTTGAAATGAGACATTTTGAATAAAAACTCAAGATCTACTTGATATATTTAAACAAAATGCTAACGAAATAAGATACGGAGGAATAATTCGCCTTTTGTGACAAGCCGGCGCCCGCCCAAACTGATCGAATGATTTGGTGAAATTGTAAATTCAACCACAGGTGTGGTGTCAGTGAACTGTCAATTTACGCGAAATGTCAGACTGACAGACTATAGGGCTGTGCCTCATTTTTAGTTTACCATCGATTTTTGATAAATACATAAATTACATTATGGTATTACTTGGTAGGAATTTATATTATTGGTTTGGCTTATTAAATAAATAATTATTATAAGGTTAGTGTCCGTTCATATAATTTATTTGTTACCTTTTTTTAGTGAAACAATGTATTGCTCTAAAAAAAGTTGTAGGAGTTTGATCTTTCTACCAATCTTGTGTAGCCACTTCCTGGCACTTAATGTTTCTACCTCAATCGTTTAAATACAAAATTGATACGATACAAATTAAATAACGAGGGTTTTAGCAAGATTATTTGTTCAATGTAGGTTGTGGAGCCATATTCTAATGGAATAAAACTAATATTTCGGTTTCTGGAGCGCGACTTTTACTTAAGCCTGCTCACCTAACATTTTGAAAATTATTGGTACAGAGGCGAGAAGTATAAAAAAGATATTTGATAGTATTGCCCTATGAATTCCGTCCTTAAATCAGATAATACAATACAAGATTGGTTCAAAGTTTTAGCGTGTTTTAAGTAAATATATCTTGGTCTACTACGTTTAGAGGGAGGGACTTCCGACTTCGGATACTTATTAACATTATTTTTTCGTACTTTATTTACCGGCAATGCAAGATAATTTGCAATTATTCAAATTACGTTACAATTTAATGTTTGTTATTTACAATAATCACCGGATTAATACATAGGTATGTGCCTACTGCCATTGAAATCACAAGTCCGTGTCATAGATGCAGAATATTATCATAATATGACGCAGTGAGATTACAATTAATTAAAATAAAACCTTTGTTAATTTATTTTACGCTCTTTATGGTCATTTTAGTCATACGTTACCGTCATACACTTTCGTAACAAAATTATGATGGCATTGAGTGATACCTGTTTTGTATTTTACCTTTTATGTGGTGTTATCTAACACCTATGTCAAACGCATCATTTCTATGAGCTTTATTCGGTACCTACTCTGCACATGAATAAGTGTGCGATAGCTTACCGCATAGATAACGTGACAGCAAAAGTATGAAAATAACTATTTAAAAACTACCTAATAGACTAACCGATACTTAAACAGAGGCGGTAAAACCGATCATTAGTCTAATGAATTGAAAGAATGGCTGAAGTTTTTCAGAAATTTGAACAACATATCTCCAACTAACGTGGCAAATATTGTCTTTTGCTGGCGTGGAACATAGCGGCTAAGGCTTAGGAAAGTTCCTAACTTGGCCAGCTTGGTGGACTCAAGGCCTAGCCCTCTCTCATTACGGGAGGTGACCCTAGCTCAGCCGTGAGACATTCATGGATTTAAAAAATGGTTTGGGGAGTTGTGAAATAAAGTAAAACATATTTCTTTTTCAAAGTTCCAGCTCCAGCTAAAAGTTGGAGAATGGGAATATCGGCACGTAGTAAGTAGGTATTGGAAAAGAACACAGAGAGGAAGAGAGTCCAAAGGCATACTTTTATGTTAAAACAATAAAAAAAATGTGATTGCAGAATTACAGTTGAAGGAATAGGTGGACGCCATCGATGTCATCTCCATCACCTCTTCTCTTTTAAATCTGTTTTTATTATTTTACGTTCTCGCAGCAGCTTGCATTTATATTAAGACTGATGAAGTTGCTCGGCACGTGCTATATCCTATATCGTGTGCTGTTTAATGGAAAGAAGGGTCTAATATCATATCATACTCGTGACAATCGAAAATGATACAATTTAATTGATACAATATTGTTTCGTTATATGCTTTGAGACAGGTGACATATTTATAAAACATCGGCACCTGCTACGTATTCACTATACGGCTACAATATTTATATCAACACAGACTTAGTTAATCTGAAAGGTAGTTACTTATTTGTAGCAGTCATTTAATCTCCAAAACTATACCATTTTTAAGGCTCAGAACCATGATTGGCTCCGATTTCTAATTTTTAAATGATGCCTTACAAAATCTTAAAGGACTACAATCAGGGCCTATCTTTGGTAGCATTACTTATAAGCGATATTTTACGTGGGTGCACTCAAAACAGCTCTAGTTACAAAAACACAAGGAAAAATAATAACAAAAGGATTCAGGTCACACAAGCCCAAGGTTATCGCGTTTATTGCCTATTAACAAATCATTTATATTTCTAGAAATATTCACGTAAGTTTCCGCTGCACAGAGTTAGATTCGTATGTAGGTTAATGTTAATTATTTGTGTTGTTATTGACGTCCCGCATTCCCGCCCTCTCCGGCCCTTAGCCCTGACCACTCGATATTTCCAGACGGTCTAAGATCTGGGCCAGATATACCTGCCATGATCCTATCAGATTGAAATAGGGTTTTTGCATGTAAAACTGCTTTAGGAAGTATCGTAACTCCAAACAATGGTTATTAAGGTGCTAAATCAACAGAGTTGGTCGCGGCTATTCGATCTACTTTTTATGGGATCATAGTTTTACGTAGTATTTGTAGGTAGGTAACATACGCAGATTTTTGAGGAAGATAGTGCTACTTATCTACCAAGATTACTAGCTAATAAATATTAGAGCTGAATAGAGCTAAATAATTGTTTGCCTGACGCGAGAATCGAATCCGAGCCTGTTGGAAAAAACACTGTTTTACGTTCTCAACTCAGAATATAGAGTATGATTATCCAGAGATTACTTAATGCTACAATGGCACTTTTTAAGATTGTTATTTTTCATTAAGTATTTTAATCAACGTGACGCTAAGTCTGTTTTTAATGTTCATAATATATAAGAATTACACTACAATTCTCACATAAACTACATTTAATATTAGGAATGTAGAGTCGAGTGCGACAGAATACAAAAATAATAATCCGTAAATAATTGAACACAGATACATTTCTTCTGAACAACTCACAAACAATTACAGCAACAAGTAAGCTGTTTGAAATGTGTCTGCAATCAAACATCCATCATGTTTTGCGTGATTATGATGCGACTTTCTAGTGTTGAAGGTTGATTGTGATTTTTTCTCGCGCATAGATCGTCCCACAGTCGTGCCGTGTTTCTATGTCCCACGGTGACAATATCGCGACACATGACTGATGTGGTATCGTGGTAGCGCAGTTTCACAGTCGCCGGTACCCCACGTTGCGTTCTCCGGTGCCCCGCTTCCGCTTGACGCCACCGCTTCACTCGCACAAAGTCGCTAGCGCGCGAGCCGCGAAGTCGCCGCTCATTCGAATTTTGAACGCTCTATCGGAACTTCGTAAATTAAAAAGTTGTATTAAAACTTTTTTCGTAATTATTAGTTTCGGTATTATTTGTGAGAAATTAATTTATTTAATCTACTGGTGTTTTAATTTTTTGGGTATTTTAATGGTAAGTGTTTTTTTTTTTGTTATTATTTTAGTTCTAAGTTAGGCATTAGTTGTAGATTACAGTTTGAGCAACAGAAACTTTTGAATAATAAATTAAGACCGATATGAATGGCTTCTAATTTTGTATTAAATATTCTACAAATATTTTAGAAAAAAATATGCATCCAATTAATAATTATTCATCCTTAACTTACCCAACCGTTATTATCTGTGGTGTGGTTGTATCGTAATAAATATTTATTTATCTCTATGAATTTTTCTCCTGATTATTTAAATTATTTGCAAATATCTTACAGAACCCAAGCTTTGGTGTAGACCGTATTGTGTATTGAGCTCTGTATTATAATAGGGTAATATCGACTAATTACCTTAACGCAGGGATCTGATGAATCTGATACAGACGATGGATCCCAGAGATCCTGTGTTCGATTTCCATATTTTTTCTTTTTTATGATGACCTATGTCACTCCAAGTGCACTCCTTTATCACTATAGAAAATAGTTCTACTGCTTCATCCATTACTGGATTAGTTTATTGAATAGCTCATTAAGTTTTAATTGGTCAATTGTCGTATCCTTATATTTTATTGAGTTGATTCTTTGACGTAAAATAAAATTACAATAGATTATGAGTATTTCTAAAACGAATAAAAAAAATTGAGTATTATCACTTGTAATAATGATTGTGCTTAGTAATATTACTGTAATAATTAAGTACATGGAGATGAATAAAATTACGCCATGATGTTAACGATCATGATAAATACAATAAAGAACTGGCTGGAGATATTAAAAAGACTGAGTTAATCGCCAATATGTAATAAAGAATAAAATAAGTAAAAAAAAAAAGAACTGCAAAAGTCATAATTTTCTACGCAAAGATGCAGAGGTCGTTCACTGATTTCGTTAAGATTTATTGTTCGAGTCAAGTTTTGCAACACGAACATCATCACGTTTTGTTTTTTTACCAAGGTTTTAAGTATCATAATCTTCTTTACCTAAGTATTATTTGCGAATGTAGGTAATGGCTGTATAATTTACTACCTAGCATTTTTTTTGTTGAATTTTTATATTCTATGTAAATAAAAATAATATCAATTAATGCGCTTACATCACATATCGCGAAAAGATAAAGTTGTGATAATTGAATAACTCGCATACTGTTTATAATGATATTATTTCTTAATCGTGAGATAAACTGATAATTTATCGGAATAATTACATTTGCGAAAACATCGAAGGGGATTAAAAAATATATTAAATACAATTGAACAGTAATAATAATATTTGAACCTATGTACCTATTTTTTATATTTTACTATGTAATTAAATATCCATGGTGAAGTTATTACTTAGTATTTTACTTCTATAAAAATTAAACCATTATTAAATACTTCCACTTGGACTATTTATTAAAAATAATAATAAAATTGTATAGCAAGGTCGTAAGTAACTAAATATTTATAAAAAATAGAACAATAGCTACACATTTAAATATACAAAAATAGACTAGATACCACTATAGGTTTAATGATCTATCAATAAATTTAGGTATCATCTAAATTGTAATTCATGTGGTTTAATTGCGTTTTTTATTGAGTTAGTTAGTTGGAATAAAATTAAAAAAGCGAATGAAAAAGAAAAACTAAAAAGAAGTAAAATTTTAATTACCGATATGTCGTCTCTACTTATTCACACCGTCTATGCCCACGCAGTATAGTGAACAATAATTGTATTATGCAACAAACAGTTAATTTAATGAATGCCTACTGTAAAAAAGAAAATAATATATCTACAAAAAGTGTTATGTAAAATAATTATTCAATTAATTTTAAAATTAACATTTGCTCGTGATTTTAAATTAGAACTTTTGAAATGTATAGAAATTCGAGATTTGACACACTTAATATTGTCACCTCTTTATTACAGTTTAAATTAAACAGTGTCTAATTACGAAAAAAAAACATTTGTTTAACTCGTGCCATCTTTATAAAATAAACGAAAATATTTAAGCAAAAGGCTATTAGGTAAAAGCCATAGAGATTACAAGTTAAAGGTTAATATTGTTCAAGAATAAATTCTATTTTTAAAAATATTGCATCAGCAGCAGTGTATTGAAAGAAGCCAGTTTAAATCTAAATGTCTAAGTCGATCAACAAGATAATAAAATATAGTATGTACAGGCATTGAGGGACAGGAGTTAATAATTTTTTATTTAATTTTTATTACCGGTGTCATGTAAATAAGGCTTCATGCCAAAGAAGGACCAGTACTAAAAAATAAAAAAATATGCCTGTCGTCAGCCTTGAGTGTGTGAACGCACATCTTGTTTTCATTCTTTTGTTATTTTTTCTCATACACGCCGTTCTCGCAATTCTGATTGAAGGATTTACGTAGAACATGCTCATGTTCCTGATTATAATTGTGTAATTATACTATTTACTTATCAATTAACGTATTTAAGGTTAATTATTAGGTAGTCACATTAGTTCCAAGGTACGCACGTTTTAACTGAGAAGATCTCGTGCTCGTCTTATTGTTAACTGTCATCATACATCGAGAAATATTAAGGTTCTATGTTTTTTCAGAGGATATTTGAAAAACCTAAAGCATTTTTCCCTGAATCATCGTAGACCTGCATAAATTCTCAGACAAAATGTGCATTAAAAACGTCAGTTATAAACTTTCAAAGGTATAATATTATCTCATTTTCCTCCTAGGGTATAAAACGTGTTAAATAAATAAATAGGCATATTATGTAAATCGATTTTTTTAAGTAAATCTGATGACGTCTGTAACACTTTTTTAAATCATTGAATTCAAAAACCATACGTTATGGTGGTCACGTATACGAATATGTCGAATCGAAAATAAGAACTTTTTACTTTTGTTCAAATTGGTATTCATAGAATGTAGCAGAATATTTTATTCGGCCTTTATCTGCAATTTTTGTTTGATAAACGATCCTAGCTTAGTTAAGAAGAGATTATTAGACGATCGATCATGTATTAATAGATTTGAAAATATGTTTCAGTGTATTATTAGTTGACTAGCCTTCGGTTGCTTTTCCATAATCTCGTTGCCATGGGTAAAAATTACACGCATTTTTGCGGAAATAAAACTTAATTGAAAGTCGTTGAACTCTACCTAATTTCGATTGTTTGTATTTTGGTTTTCATTCCTTTACCTACCTTACTGTGTAATACGAAAACGACCTAGCAAACATATCATAAAATTGTAGTTAATTTGTATTTTATTTTGCAATTTAAATAAAATGAGACTTAAATGACCTCGGATCTCTTAAAATCCAAACAGCTAGCATTTTTATCCTGTTCACAGAAAATGACTACAAAAATAGAAAACTAGGTACCTATTTAGGTAACCAGTTTTGAAAATGTTGTATTAAAATTCCGATTTAAAGTTCACAAAACTATGCAGGTATTTTTGAGTCGAGTTAAACACCTCTTTATATTAGTGACTAGGAAAGAAATCATCATTTACGCCAGCAGGCAAAAGAATGTAAGAAGATTTAGGAGAAAGATTGGCCATCAATTCTTTCTACACCTCATTGTCATAAGTTAAAAGTATAGCGAAAATAATAGCTATTATCGGTTCAACGACATAGGATATTTGATGCAACTCTAACTCTTCCGTTGAACTGAGGATACGAGCGTCGCCAGTTATGATGAAACTGAATAAGCAGCACCAGTGGCTACCGTATTGATTCTTCATGAGGAGTACTATGCGAATTTTACATATAAAATGTATTTTAAAAACTATCGGTTAAGTACTTTATTGTAGTTAGACTAATAGGTAACGTCGCTATGACTGTAGAGAACTGTATTTCGGCTTGTAGTCCATTGAAAAGTAACATTTAAAACAGTTATACAAACGACACGGATGACAATAAATTGCGTCCTATGAAAAACGCAAGGCCTAAGGCAACGCAAACCTAGGGCACAGAATAAGTAATAGTACTACCTACCTAGGGCCTAAAAGTGTAATATTTCAATGAGCTATTGTTTTAATCGTCTTAGTTTTAAAAAGGACACTTCCCTAATTTCAATGTGCAGCGTCAACGTATCTACGATAGGAAATTAGTTAAAAAACTAAAGATGTGCCACGTGCCATTGAGAAAGATAATTACGATGGTTGATTACGCGACATATACAAGCCAAGGCTGAGAAACACAATGCTATAAGTCGACGATACACCCATTAGGTTCGCCATAACGGTAGTGCAATGCCAATGTTTATGAAACAAAGAACGTATTCGTAGAGAGAATCGAATATTACGATCCGGATTTTGTTACAGTAATATTCCATTCTGCAATGATTTTGTGAATGCACTTATAAATTGACTGCATGAACGGTTTTTTTTCCTAAACTGCCAATGCTTTTTGTCTGTTGGGTACTTACCGGCACGGGTTGTGGAAAAAAAACATTCTAATATGATAAATGACGGTCGTTATACAAAAAATAATTATGATTTTGTTAAAAAAACGTAATGCAAGTTCCTGAAACTTTATACAATGTTTAATATTTAAAAATCGTCATGTCATCCTAATTAACTTTAAAATACTTGCAGTTCCGAGTATTTTTTAAGTTAAGCCCAATTGTATAATAGACGCATATGTATATATAATATTTTTACTAAAAATGAATTTTTGCTACCTGTTTTTCTGTTGTATCAAAATATTTGTATAAAAAAATATGTAAACGAATTACTTATTTATAATATTCATACCATATAAAGTCATTCGCTTCTGGCCATATTACTATTTTATTTTTGTACCGATCTTACCGAGAATATATTAATTAAAATGCAATAGGTACTAATGAATAATGAAATATTATTATGAGACATTTCTACGTAAAGATTGCATATTGCATACGTCTGATAATAGGTACTGGGTTACAAAACCTGCACGTGATAGAGTTTACCTATGTATTGTATAATAAAAATTCATTGAAAATATAACTTGTAGATTTATGACGAAACTGATTGAATTTTTTGTAATATAATTTACGTACAGTTTATCTTTCTTGCAATTAGTTATTATACCTAGTTTAACGTTACCTAGTTTTTTGTGCGCTAGTCAGAACTATGCGTTGCGTGTAATATATTATGGGTCATATGCACTGGGGTCATTCAGGTTGTAGGATTCTTAGCTTACCCCCCGTTTCTGAGGTACCTACTCTGAAATTGGGGGTTAGTCTTACTGACGGATCTTCTATCTCCCTTTTCTGGATCAATAAAAATACACTTTAAATGATGTTATCATGCTTATATTAACACTAGCGATCTAGAATTTAGTTTCTTAGCGAAAGCGTAAGAGATAGCCTTTACTTTCGCATTTATAATATTAGCAGGTATAGTATTTAACTGCGACACGTTTCGCACATTAAAACGTCAATCGGTGTTCATAAATCATAAAGCACTGCCGGTGTAAGTCAGTGAAAGTTATTTCTTAGAGCTTTTGGCTAAGTGTCTTTAGAGTTAAATCTCTCTTGAATTACGCGTGCAAGTGTTAATCAGATTAGTGCACCGCTTTCAAAAATCACGTACAAAATTCGCAGAAACTTGTGAGAGATATTTGATTTTGGTTCGATATTTCTATCGGAATTTTAATAATCGAAAAATCTTGACATCTTGTCTGATAGTATATGAATAATCTGTCAAAACTTCAAAGTTATTTTCTGGAGAAAGTTTCATGACGAAAGTCACATACGTACTACAGCTCCAGTATAGTTCAAATAGAAACTTAATCCGCCAATATTTGATTTCGACTTATGAATATAAGTACTCAGCTGCTTTTTTAATCCACAATGCCAAAAAACAATGTAATATTGACCATGCTGTTGAACTGATAACGCTGGATTAGTATTGTTTTATCTATAGTGATTGTCCGATACATTATTGCACTAAAAATTCAACTCGCATTTTCCGGTTTGCAAAATTATTATGTACAGATGAAAAATATTTTAAGAGCTTTCCAGGCCTGTGTGTGATGCTCCTCGAACGTCCCAGATATTTTCCTGAATTACAGAAATGTATTAAGTAGGACTGATTTTTTTGAGTCCCCTGTAGGACACAATATCATTCATTTACATAGGAGAGAGAGAAGTTTTTAGTCAAACAGACCTGTATCGCGATTTCTACTACTATCGATAAATAATAAGCCGGATAGTCAAGCCGCCACCGGCTAATTTTTTTAATTTATCGACAATTTCCGTGTGAAAATCGATCAGCTCCTAGCTAGTACAGCAGAAGCAGAGACCAATTATTACGTGCATTTCAAATATCAAACTGTCGATACTAATCTATAGAACCGTTTGTAGACAATCGCGTTACCGTACGCCTAGAACCAACAGGTAACAAAAATGGTTATATGGTCCTATAGTTTTCTTCTGTAGTCAAGTGCAGATTACGAACTTACGCACTGGCGAATTGTATTGATTTAGATCCTGCTCATTATAACTTATCAGGCTTACTACTATTATCCCAAACCGTACGTATTAATTTATCTCTCATTATCAAAAAGTTAAGAATTAAATCTGCTACCGATTAGATTATAAATATTTTAGCATGCTCACTTTTGAATAACAATGCGGATTATTATGTTAATATTATTAGTTCATCTGATATGAAATAGATGGCGCTATAGTTCCGGGATAAAGCGTGACCTTTTATTAACTAGTTTTTCAGTGTGTGATTACAAACACTTATCTTGTGTAGGCACTCGTAGTAATTGTGTGTTTGCAGTTTCATTACTTAGGTATCTACTTGAGTAGTGCTTACAATCTATAATTAAAGTCTCAGTTTCCATGTTCACGATTACTGTAAAATACTGTATAGCTAGAAGGAGTCTGCAGGTAATATTATGACGTGTGCATGTGAATGTCCTGCCATCTACCCGTTTATGATGCTTCTGTACCTGCAACTTCGAGGCCCATAATACAAGTAAGTATGGGACCGGTCCCAATATTTGCAAGAAGGGTGACGATTGTTTAGTCAATTAGTTACTATACTTACTGTACTTTTTGAAAGCATAATAATAAGGATATTCAGGCGATGTTTGGTTACTAGGCTTTCTCATTTTTTATACGCAGATATCCTATCTCAAAATATGTTTGTTAATAACCGTCTGATAGGTAATCCATACTCGATTGACGCATTCAGTTGCGCTCTATATGTTTTAAGATTGTAAGGGCAAAAAAGCACACATAAATCCTTCATTTTATTTAAATTCTCATTCCAGGTAAAGTTAAAAAAATAATGAAGTTACTGAGAAATTAACAAGGCTAATGTCTTTATCGTAAAATGAAGTATCCGTTGATCAGGAATGAAGATTGCGTATAAAATGCCAGAGATTTATTTTATTGATCAATAAAATTGATTGCCTGATTGCACTTGATTTAAAATGACCATATATGGCGTTTTACAAGTAATGTTCATGGTTAATATCCTTCGCCTTGTGGTCTAATAAATGGCTTATTCTTCTTAATAACTTAAATATAAGGGCCCTGAATTAGTTTATTAATTGTAGGTAAATTAGAATCCGGGAATAAATACATTTTACTTTAGAATGCCTGACGTTTCGGCGCAAGTTGCCCTGGCCGTGGCACAGACTGACCTTGAATTGGTATAATTTATGTAACTTATGCATTGCCATTAGCATAAGAGAATGCATTTTATTAACAAAAAAAGTCGATGAAATAATTTGTTTACTACGAGACCATTTATTCAGCTTCTTTGTTTAACACCTAAGTGAAGGGATAATCTCATTTGCAGAACTAAAACTCTTGCCTTATAAGGGTTTTTATAAAGTCTTATAGGTATGTAGAGTTCCACCAAAATTAAAAATTAATGCTGAAAACGTTTTGTACTATATGAATAACAAAACTCAGTTCTTATCATATGTTTGTGAGGCCTCTGTTTGAGTAATATAAATATAATAACTATCGTCACGTCATTTCGCATAAATGGAAAAGCAAAGCAATACATAATTTGAACTATTGCTAAACCTAGTTACAAAACCATCTCGGAGCCTCAGGTGGAACACGATAAGCCTTCGCCTCGCTGCACAACTGTGACGTAACGCCGTCAACGAAATATCGTTACGAAAAATAAACTATTCTCGTATTTGTTTTACTAACATCTTAACGAACCATGCCCGCGACTTCGACCGCGTGATACAGACCACAAATAAAATTCTGTCCTAAGTTACAGGAAAGAATTTTCATACAAACTTTCATCCGCTATTTTATTCCCTCGGGAGTAAAATTGATCAAAATCCTTTCTCAGCGGATGGCTACGTCATAACATTTGCCTGCATGCCAAATCTCAGCCCGATCCGTCCAGTGGTTTGGGCCGTGCGTTGATAGATCACTATGTCAGTCAGTCAGTCACCTTTGAGTTATATGTATAAGTATATTTAGATCAAACCATAATACTATTGTAACTAATGCTATAAGGACATCCGGAGGGACTTAGCCTTAATTTTTGTGACTCGTTTGGTGATTAGGGTCGATAGACTGCATGGATTTTTTTATGTCACCAACCCGTATTGGGCTCACAAAGGCCGTGCTAAAGTGCGCGAGCTCATCGGAACATGTTCAATGAATGACAGTTTTAGTAGAGTGCGGCATTAAAATTCATTGTCATCGAACTACGAGCATTCTCGATTTCGTAACGATGCAGCTCTCTATTTTAAACCAAATACGGACACCCTAATAGGCGTAAATTATAAAAGAAAACATACAAGTCTAATGAACTCTTGGCGACGTTAAATAATGCAAGCTCACGCGTTACATAATTAACGCTAGGCGTTTTTACTACGATCGTTCACATTTCACGTCTTCATTGAATTAATACACATTTTACGACACCCATTGTACCAAGTGGACCGTAGAAATCTGCGAAGTACAAGCGTCAATTGTTCAAAACTTTCTACAGTTAATAGTTAATCGTAAAAGCGTTGCGATAAAATCACGTCCCATTCATATATCTTAGCGATGCCCATTGAATATGTGGAATATTCGATGAGAATAAGTAATTGACAGGTCGTACGCACATGGGATTAGATTTATATAGCTAAAGCGAATATGGTAGGGACCACGCATACAAACGGGCGTAAATTAGTCCACGAACTGAAGTAATTGTCCGCTTAGCTACCAGTTAACGACTGGACGTATCAATGACAAATGTCATTGAATGGGAATAGAAGGTATAACTACTTTATAATATGTTTAGAAAGAGTATAATGGATATTTCTTCGGTCAAGATATGGGACAGAATTTAAACAAATGTGTTTTAAGCTTCGTAATGTGTTTTTTTCCGTTAGGACGGCCTCTGAGGTCTTGTCTTGACCCTGCTATACTAACCCTGGACGGTGCGGTGTTTAGGCGTGTCTTTGCGAATATTATTGAGGTTACCAGTTAAATTATAATTTATGCCTAAAATTTTGCAACAAGCACAAGTAATCAGAAGCCGGTTTCTGCCAAATGGTTTAAGATTGATTAAGAATTAATTTCAAAGTTACGAGATTGCTATCGTAAATGACATCCGTTTGACTCACGGTAACAAACGACAAACGGCGATATAATTGTTACTTTTATACGCCATTTGACCCTCGTGTCATTAATATAGCTGCCAGAACAGTAGAAGAATCTTGGTAGGTTCTAAGTTAAGATTATGTTGCTAATCCAAACTTGTACTTTTCCAAACCAATAAGTTCATGTTGTTTGTAAACTTTGTGATCATAAATAAAGCGTCACTAAATTGAGTCTAAATTCAATTCACTATAGGAAAAAAAATCATATCAGTTTCTCATTCATCTATATGTTTTACTGAGAACCAAATAGTTTTCTAGTATTATGTTAGGTAGTATGATAATTTGACTATCAGGAATCTCTCTCTACTCTCTATTTAATAACCTTTCTATGATAGTCTGAAATAATGGGCCATAAAGACTATGAATGTGTCGTAATTAATTTTATGTGAGAACTTCACATGAACAACAAAATGTCTTTAAAAAATAAAACTTGTCTATACGTTCAGACTTGAAACAATTAAGTTTGAATCGCACATTGTTCTATACATTGACAATAGGATACACTACAGACAGTATTATGATAAACAATAAAATTTTGTGTTACGGTTATATTGTACTTATCCGATTCAATTTAGTAAAATAGTTATGACTAACGGTTAAAGGCAGAAGAAGAACGAAAAAGAAAAATATTCCTGTCTGTATTCGAATATCTGAACCTGACGATTTCGAAGCGTTCCTCTTCAATATGGAATTTGGTAATTTAGAAATCAAACGGTCTGTGTTAAGCTTTATCTATTAACAGAGATATCTCAATGCGGAACAAATTCATTGCGTATCACAATATTTGTTTTACGTGTAGCCTTCAACATCGATATTGCACAACATTAATCGGTAAATGTGGGTAGAAAACCCAGTACGTTCTTTGTTTTAAGATGTAAAGTACTATTTATTAATAACTAGGTACTAGGTACTATAGGCTCAGGACCGCAGGGAATAGTTGTAGAGGCTATGTGTGTAGCATAACAATAGATTTACCAACAGGTTCCTTAATCCTTGGCATTCTGTCAAAGAACCAAGTATCTAAGCGTCATCGGACTCATAATACCAAGAGAAATTTCACACCGTGTGAAATTAGCTCTTACATTAAAATATAACAAGCAATTATAATATAATACTTTATATTAAGTAATTATAATTATGACATTAACGCCTGAAATGTAGAAAGCGAGGGAAAGTGCAACGAGAGTTTTAATGCAACTTTACTGACTTATTCCTAACAGAAAATGTTGCGAGAAAACTTGCAGTCCACAGCGCAGAAATTAATGAAGTATTTCAATAAAAGACTGTTCTCTCTATACTTTTGATTATATGGTTTTGTTAAAACTGTATAAAAATATATGCTAAATCTGTAAATGTTATTATCAGACCATTAAGAGATCGTATCGGTGGAAGCTCTTCTATAAGTTCTTCTTCGTGTTTGTGTCAAAAGTCTAACAACCAATCTTACCGAGAGGTATCGTATATATCGATATAACTCAGGTAACTGGGTTGTGGAGGTCCGATAGGCAGTCGCTCCATGTAAAACATTGGCGGGGAGACTGGAAACCGACTCCAGCATAGTTGGAAGAAAGGTTAGGCTGATGATTATTTCTGTGAAAAATTAATTATTCTTTATGATTTATGACTACGGAAGGTTCTCTTCAAGTTCAAAAGCCTTAACCATGACACATAAATTGCCATCGGTTGTTGACAAAGGCTTGCATTCGTACTTTGGCGGTAAACTTGGTCCGCATACAAATTAGTCGGAGTTTACAAATGTGACTAATCTTTGGTTTTGCAACTGTCAACTGTCCTTAAGGTAAGGTATCTCTACGGTCAACAACACTGACGAAGACGACGTGACATGTCTAATGTGACTATTTATATAGTACATAGTACCTGCTATGTTGATAAAAAGATGTACTGTTACTTAGTTGATTTATTAATTAATGGTGTCATTAACGGATCATTTTCTTTTTCTACATACATAGATAACAAGACGCCTGTCATATCTATAGGTGTAAGTAGATAGTCGTACCTGTATGCAATACACCCACATTTCGCCATTTACAATGTTAGTTCTATGTAAATGGGAGCGAGCTTATTGCCAGTTACTTCATTTATTTTATTTTTAGGTTCAGTTGTCAGTACTGGAGATTAAAAAGTTTGAAGTTAAGTTAAACATTATAATTGTAATGTTCTTTTTGCTTTGGTTGTCTAAGTAATGTAGATAGGTCATTAAGTATTCACAACACAAAAATTGTATGATCGTTAAAATTTTAAGAGTTCTTTTTACAATAAGTATAATAATCTATTCTAGGTATGCAAAAGTATTTAAGCTCCTAATTACAGAGCCAAGTTAACTAAATAGCTATTCCTAGAAGTAGAAATGACGTAGTTATTTGCAACATTATTCTCAAAATAATCGTAAATTTTATACTTGACGTGCTCAGACAATGTGAGACTTAACCTGTGGTGACTTATATTGTCTTGTGTTAGGTATACATGTAACAAAATGTAATAATATAATGCAATTTATAGTGTTGAACCGATGTTGAATGTATTTTATTGTTAGAAGTCAGGATATACCCTTATATTCCCTACTAATAATTACACAATAACATTTACGGCATTCGCCTTACGCAATTGTGGCCGAGTAAGAATAAGTGCAAGTTGCAACCATGAAAATTTCACTGGAAAAGTTTCTGCACCAAAAAATGTGCTTGGCATTTTATTTTACTATTTTATTTAAAAATTTAATTACTCTTTAAACTAATGAACGAATGTACAGTTTTAACATCATTATAACTGTATGACATGTAAGTAGGCTATCGCTTAAAATAAAAGGTGAGAACGGCTTCGGTCACGCCTAATTCAAATTATTAGACAGCTGAGAGAATTAATAATAGCGTCTTACATAATTAGTTATCAATGAAGTTACAACATAGACCGGTAACGTTATTTACGCGGTCAATTTTGACAACTCATCGAATGAGTAAGATATTCAATCAATAAAATATTAAGATTATGAAAAAATCCTAGCGACAAGAAAGTCGACGCCTTTCTAAAACATGACGTTAAAGAAACGTGTTGAAGCATTACTTGAGATTATATCTCAGTAATAAAATCGGCACAATTTGTTAGATGTGTATCGATAAGTTAGCGCAAATACTATACATTGAAATAAATGGCCTGGAAGCTTTCACTTGTAAGCCCGCAGCACTTTCTCGTACAGTTATAGAGTACAGCATCAATAACATTGAAAGTCAATTCATAACATTACGAAATTAGCTAATATTTATGATGCGTATCACTATTAAAGCGCACTTATTGGAAGATGAATTAAAACTTTTTTATGTTATCTCTTTTTAAATTTGTTTTATCATAGTTGAAAACTAGCGGCGCAGTCTCTTAGTGGCCAGTAATAGTTTTGACATCACGAAGATGAAAAAGTATGATCATCGTAGAAAACGATTGGCCAGTAGTATTTTAAGATTACGGACATAAAAAAGTTTCTATTCAATTGTGATGTTTGTTTATGATAATGAGTCATTGACTGTATCGTATTAAGTATGAGCACACACGCTTTGAAGTAGCAACACGGCAAACAGTTTGCGTTCGCAAACATACATGAAATTTTAATAAGATAATTGAAGTTAAATATTCAGAGCTAAATATAGCAACTGGGTGTCAATAAGCCTTGGTTTTTTAATTTACTTAGATCCATGGTATTTTAATAGTCACATAAATGCTTGATATGTAGAGAATACAACATTTTGTTTGATATTGGATGTGTTAATGTGTTAGCATGGACATTTGTACATACGCCTCTTAAACCCAAAGGTGTAGGCAGAGGTGTACGAAATGAATACTTATAAATAAGTATATTGTTCATATAGGAATGAAACGTTTTACTTACATAAATAAGAAAACAAAACTGCAAGGTAATGAACAAACGGTCTGAAGGTTTTATAAATAAATTAAACGACGAATGAATGAACAGGATCCTTTCGTTTGTACCTAGGTACTATTGTAACTTACAACAACTATATATACTTAGTTGTTAACTTTTTGTTAATTTCCAGATTAATAAAAAATGTGATATACGAAGTTCATTAGTATTAATGTTTATTGTTTATCCACGTGCCATGCATCTAGGATGTCATTTGAGCTTATAACGATGATAAACGATAGAACTCACACAATAAGTTGATATATCTGAATAAGTAGTTCCAGTACAAAGTCAATCGTAGAGAACTTATACAAAACATATTACTGGTTGTATTGACTGGATAACTGACTACCTAAGTATGTACTTTTGTAGTAAGGTACCTAACTCCTACTAAACAAGGAATAATGAAATTAACGTAGGTACCTAGTAGTTATGTGCACCGCAGACAGTTGCCTGTCAGTCTGTCTGACTGTCTTATTCATTTTGGCTGATTTCCAAACCACAGCATATAAGTAACTAATCGTCAAAAATAATTATATTAACTCGGGTCATAAACATTACTTACTTACTATTTGTTAATTTTACGTAATTGACAATATTTTATAGAAGTAAATGGCATAATGCGTAATAGGCGTATTTTCACGCGTTACTTTGTACTAAATAATCATAAACCGCAAAGCATTATAAACTATAAAAATGCGTAGGATGTGTGTTACTCAATCATGACAAAAATACTGAACGAATTCTGATGACATTTGGTACGCAGATAGTTTAAAAGCGGGACTTCCTAAACCATGTGATTTACTTTTTAGGTAGGTACTTACCCTGAAAAAATCTTAAGCAGACGAATTCGCAACCACAAGCTTGTTTACAATAAAGTTAAGAAAAAGTTGTTTGTAGGGTCCCTCTACTTAGGTATTTCCTTCTTTTTATTTAAACAACGTAAGTGTACAAAAAGTCATATTGTTCTGTAATGAGCCGGACGTGAAGGTACATTTTCATGTTTGCTACTCGAAGCACGTATTTGCAATATTTGCTGCATTATACGCAAACAGTAAGCTTGCACTTTCAAGTGAAGGTTCAACAGCCTCTGCAACAAAGAAAGCTGGAAGCGTTTATTTCATAGACAGCTGACAGGTATTGTGAATGTTTAAGACTATTATACAATAGATAAATCATATCGGTGAAGTCTAACAAAATGGTTAGAGAAGTACTCGTAAGTGGCGGTACTGTAAGACAAGAGGTATGGATGTGGATGAAGCAAGGGAAGTTTGTAAGGGTGATATACAATACACAGATTATATGGGTGATGTCTTGCGAAATGGTGCGTAGTAGTCGTAACCAACGGTTCTGTATGACAAGATGTATGGATGTGATTGAACGAAGAAAAGTTTGAAAGGATTATAGCAAGTGGCGTCCTATAGTCGTTGTCTACCGCTATAAGAGAAAGGCGTGATTATATGTATGTATGTTTGTTTGTATGTACATATTGTGATTAGAGAGCTGTTAGCTTAGAACATTAGCTCTAAGTTGCTCTAAGTGCTGAACACGAGGCGGTAAGCCGCTAATGTGATACACACGTTCTATCTTACTTGACTGTTATTTACCGTTTCATTATTACATAATTGCTATTACAATGCATGTATAGATAACTTCTGTGTGTATATCGATAAGTAGTTTTATTCTTTCTACGGCTTTTATCTACGAAATAATACAAATGCGCTATAATGTACGTGACTAATATAAAATTGGAAGGTTCAGTTTCACAATTTCTGAATAAGTATTTATTAAATTATCAGGTGGAATGCTGACAGGTGATATAACTTTGTCTACTCAACAAACAGCAAAATATCGTTATTGTATTTTCTTTTTGCAAAAAAAAATCAAATGTTTTTTGTAGTTAGACGCCGCCCGTAAAGCCCTTCTCCCATTACGATACGCCCGCGCGACTCTAGTCTCGGAGACTAGTCGCCACGAAGTATCTCACATACATTTGTATGGAGACTACCAGTATCGTAATGTGAGAGTCTCCATACAAATGTATGTGAGATACTTCGTGGCGACTAGTCTCCGAGACTAGAGTCGCGCGGGCGTATCGTAATGGGAGAAGGGCTTAAGAATTAAGTTTTATAGAATGTAAACTAAAAAAATAATAAGCACTACGTTCGTATACTCATACAAGTATGCTAAACCATTAAAAGGATATCGGAAATTATATAAATGTAAAAAGGTTTACATAAATATAATTTATTATATTCGGATGTAAAACGTAATTAAGTACCAATTAATCGGAACTAATTTTAGTATGTGATCTGCATTATATAGGAAACTAAATGATTGATGGGTCGATATATTTATGCGTACATAATATTAGGCGATGTTTAGGTTCCGTAGATAAACTAATAAGTATTCTAATGAGTTTGGAGATGAGTATTTATTATGATTTTAAAAGTAGAGCTAAAAGACATTTATATTGTACGCTAAATTGAAATCAGCCATTAGTCCTTTAGCTACGGACCCCAAAGAACAAGGAAGGTTTAAACTATAAAGATCCTTGATATTTGACAAGAGACCTTTAGTTGGTTAAGTGCTAAATTATCAACAGAATTATTCAAGGTGCAAATCAATTAGCACCCATGACGACATAATCATTATGCAAGTGATAATAAATAGCTGTAACGGAACGTAAATCGCAGTGGTTTATTCGGTTATTTTGATTTGGGCCGTAAAAGACAGTTCCTGCTGCAAGAGATTAGTGTATTACTACGTTATATTATAAATACGAAAGTCTACCTGTTTATGTTATTAAAGCTAAACTACTGAATCTCGCATAGAAATGTTTGAAGACCCAGAATCAAAAATGGACAGAGTTTTTTTTATATGTTTGTTTCAAAAAGACCCACGAGACCCACGAGCGGTCAGCTGGTTTAAAACAATTACAGATTTTTTGTGCGTGAACTTTGGTTTTGCTTATATTCGTACTCATCCGAAAGCGTAATCCGTGTAAAAAGGGGCACAAAGTTTTACCTTGACGTATGATCGGAGCTGAAAATAAACGTGAATAAAGTTTAAAGTTAGAGTTAAGATCTAAGGAACGAATGATAATGATAGAATACTTTTTGTCTAAAGATCAGAGTCTAAGAATTACCGCATTAGACTACGATCTTTCAAACAAAAAGTAATAATTGGGCTTAAAACGTTTCTAGGTAGGTAAAGACAAAAATATTCTTTATATATTTTGGGCTCAAGGTTTAACCGTTAGGAGAATTTCAGTGGAACTACAATAGGTAGAATTCATTTAATCTTTATGAACGTGTAAAGCTAGTTCGGGTAAGCCAAGACACCCGTGTCTAGCTGCGGAACAGCAATGACGAGTTCAATTTATTTTGATACTTATGTTAAGAATCAAAATAAAGTTAACACGTGCACTTTTATTACAATCAATTGAATCCTTCTCTTGTTGATACAACATAACATAATAATATAGTTAGTTATATCAACAGTGACTAAAATTTCGACAACACAGCTCACACAATGACATCCTGTGGTTAAAAAACAATATTTATTTCTTAACAACATGAACGGACATCGTATTTAATTATTCAAGATAAATATTTGCACTTTTGGAACGGAAAGCATTCGTTATTGTCTTTAAGTCAATTACTATATTAGTTCGTGTTTCCGTGACGTGCCTACGTTAAATTGGTAGTCTCGGCTCTCATTTTCAAAGATCTTTGACAGTCTTACCGAGGGGTGTTGTTGTGTTATAACCCAGGTTGCCCTGTCGGCCAAGAACATCGCCGCGCTGCGACGTCCGCAGCGGGTGATGGCCGTCAGGGCCGTGAGAGGCTACCGCACGATCTCCTTCGAAGTGGCGTGCCTACTGGCCGGAACGCCGCCGTGGGACTTGGACGCGAAGGCCCTCGCGTCACTCCATACATGGCGCGAGGAGGCCCGGGGCGGAGGCTCATTGCCAGCGCCTCAAGAAGTAGAGGCGCGGAGAGCAGAGCTCCGCCAAGATGTCCTGGCGGCGTGGAAGCGGCGACTAGAGAACCCCAGCGCCGGCCTCGTCACTATCGAGGCCGTGCGGCCGGCGGTCACGGAGTGGCTGGAGAGAGGGCACGGCGCGCTCACTTATCGGCTGACGCAGGTCTTGACCGGACATGGTTGTTTCGGCAAGTACCTGTGTCGTATAGGCCGTGAGCAGACGCCCAGGTGCCACCATTGTGGTGACTGCCCCGATACGGCGCTGCATACGCTGGCACACTGCCAGGCGTGGTCGTCGCAGCGCCGTCAATTGACCGGGGTAGTTGGGAGCGACCTCTCGCTCTCGGCCGTGGTTCTGTCCATGGTCGGGAGCGAGGCAGCGTGGTCGGCCGTCGCCTCGTTCTGCGAGGAAGTCATATCCGCAAAAGAGGCGGCGGAACGGGAGCGAGAAATAAACGCTCCCCTCCCTTCCCGCGCAAGACGCACTGGGCGTCGTAGGCGCCGGGACGATCTCCGGCCCCCGTGACGCGGACCTGTGGGTGGCGGAGGCGGAACGCTCCGTCGCCTGGACAGGGAACAGGTCCGAGAGGCGGGGGTGTGCTGTGTGTTCCTGGCACACCCCCTTGAAGTGGAGAGCTAGGGGGGGGGCAATACTCATGCCTGCCCCCGCTCGAAGTAGGGCCCGCATCCAAGGCGGGCCGTCACCGGCTGGGACGCGGAGTATCCAATTGGAGGTACCGCGTCCTGGCCACGTTATGGTGACCGTGGAAGGAACACCGTCAGGTTTTTAGTCGGTATGCCCAAGTCAGCCGGAACGTCTAGCCGGCGGGAGAGCCCGACAGACCCCCGCTTTCCTCCCTGGGGCGGGACATGCAGTAATGCATTTTCCTGACGCAAAAAAAAAAAAAAAAGTTGTGGAGGTCCGATAGGCAGTCGCTTCAAGTAAAAAACTGGTATTCAGATGCATCCGGAGATATTGGAAACCGACTTAAACATAGTTGGAAAAAGGTTAGACTAAATAGCAAAAATATGTATACAATCTGTCAGATTTTCAAAAGCATTTTTATCATTAAAAATAGTAAAAACACCACTATCTATTTACTACAGAGTAATTTTACAATCACTGTGTATTTATTATCGGCTAATAGCAATAATTAAATGGATAGTTTCATACAATAAATTGCTATTGAAAATGTGACAGTGTAAGGGAACCTGTTGTACCTAGGCCGGTTTTTTAGAAATATATTTTTTATTGTGATTTGACGTGCAGCACACAAATGATATTTGCATATTTTGAAATGTCAATTATTTGGGTACTCACCAAAAAAATATCAGAAGTGTATATTTAAAACTTACATAATATTTTTAAATTAAAAAAAAAATGGGAAATGTGGCCAAGGTACAACATACCCTATGTACCTAGGCCAGTAGTACGTTGTACCTAGGCCACATTGAAATTTGGGGGTAATTTAAGCAAATTATCAAGTTTTGTTAACTAAAATCATTTTATTTGATTTATTACAGTATACAGTATTTAACAAAACATTTAAAAAATTCTCAAATGATCATAATTTAGAAATGATCAAAATTAAAATAATATTCATAGCTTTTTTTATGATTTTCAAACAAAATATTTAAACAAAAACAACTAACTTTGGCCACCGTTCCGTTACATCACATCGCTGCGCCTGCCAAACTCCATATGTGTATTTTGATGTTAAAAAAAATGAATATTGTGTCCCAAATAAAAAAAAAAGTTTTCTAAAATCTCACAAAAGACACATGTGGAACTTGGCAGGCGCAGCGACGATATCACATAATATAATATAGCAAATCAATATACCTATATAGCATAGCAAAGGAAAACAAAATATTGAAACAACTAGCTGACCCGCGCAACTTCCCTTGCGTCACATAAGAAAGAATGGGTCATAATTTTCCCTGTTTTTGTAACATTTTTTACTGTTACTCTGTTCCTATTGGTCATAGCGTGATGATATATAGACTATAGCCTTCCTCGATAAATGGGCTATCTAAAACTGAATTTTTCAAATCGGACCAGTAGTTCCTGAGATTAGCGCGTTCAAACAAACAAACAAACAAACTCTTCAGCTTTATAATATTAGTATAGATTATCTTTACCTATATATAAATTATTATTTCTCTCTTAAATTTTAATCAGTCATTTGGACTAGCTATTATAAAAACACTATCAATAATGTAGATATATTATTCAGCCTTAAGCATTTAGTAACAACCCCAGTACTTCTGTATCTCTGGAACATAATAAATTTCTCTGTTCTTGTTAACTTTTTGCGGGGTTTTAATCTCCTCTTTTTCAGGCCATTTCCAGATTTTAAGTGATTTTTGCATCGATTTCTGAAATAATAAAGATATTTAATTAGTAATATTATTACGTAAATGTGAAATAATTTAATTAAACATTCTCCTGGCCAAAGTATAACATCCAGGTTGTACCTTGGCCACTGGCCAAGGTACAGCTGATCGACAGTGACCGAGGTACAACACTACTCCAACTTCACTAAAACGGTGATTTTATATAGTTTAGAGGTTGAGTATCTCGTAATTTTTTTATTGTGTTGAGACTTGTAAAATCAAAGAACCGATAGCATATAACAGTTAAGTGACTATTAGAAAACTTTTAAAACTATTAGACTTCAAAATATATTAGAAATACTTACTTTTTCACACAAAAAAGTTTCAGCGTCGATAACACCAAACACCGGCTTAATGGCGGTATGCGACTAACTTTACATTGAATAGTCTGTAGTGACGTATCGAATAACATAAACAGTAGAATTTAGTATCGCGCGAATATTTGAAAACGAGCCCAGTGGCCTAGGTACACATAGTGCCAAGGTACAACAGGTTCCCCTACATGTATTTTTTTGCTTGTTACTTACTGTACATAGGCCTAAGTACGTCTTATGAAAATATTCCATGTTTCAGTGGTTAAGTAAGTGTCAATATGTGTTTGTGCGTACAATGACTTCATTGTAATAAAGATGCCTTATGCAAAGAAAATGTGAGAAAAAAGCTTATGACTTCATAAGTAGTCGCAAAATTTATGAGCGAAGTACAGTAAGAACAAGAAGTGATATTTATTTTATAATGATAAACTAACATAATATTTACATTGACTCATTAAATATACATTTAAATCTAATTACATACGAAATTTAAAAAAAACTAATTTAAACTACAATATTTTTTTAAATATCAACAAAAGGGAGTACATCACGCGTCGTAGTATTTCTCCTAAACTTAAACTCACTTAATTACATTACCTAAAACCTCCGTTACGTGTATTATAACACTGCAAAACACTTCAATTTATTCAATTAACCCACATATCAACTGGCATGTATTACAATTAATTATGATATACATAACATAAACGATATAATTCTAACAGTTTAGCAATGTCATTAACAACTGTGCAAAAAATTACGTCAATTTTTTTGGTTTCGCTTTCTTCAGCTTGCCTGCCTATTATGTATTTATCAAAGGTCGTTGACACTCACTTTCATTTTGCAATGAGGTTTCCATTGCCTGCGTCAAAGTCATACTTCCTATAACGTTAGGCGCTGCCCGAGACCCAGTTAAGTTGCGATTATCAATATAATCGTATATAAAACTCTTCCATTACTGAGTGACTGACTGATGAACAACGCACAGCCAAAAGTACTGACCCTAGAAAGATGAAATTTTCTATGAAGAATCCTTAGGAAGTGTAGAGGGGCACTAACCCCCGGTGTCTGAGGTACATTAAACGGTAGTTTATCTCTTCAATAGCGTTTAAGCTTATATAAAATGATAGTTTTAATAGATAAACTACCGCTAAATGTGCCACAGAAACCGGGCATAGGATATTTTTTTTGGAATTTCCAGAGGGGATGAAATTCCACAAGAGCGAAGCCGCGGCCAGTAAGCTAGTCCCATAATATACCAATAAATTATGCGCAGCCAATAATATTGATGCTCCAAGGTTTATTGAAGGATATAAGCCGATTAACTTGAAGATTATGAACCGTGATCTATGCAAAATATGTAGTTATTTCAATCATACGCAACATTATAATTTGCCTGAACGTAATTAAAAATTCTAAGATGTTTTTCTTTAATTACTATGATGTGTTAGACCAGCTGGAACTAGTTTTTAGTTTGCAGATAACGTTGAAAAACGTATCCTATAAAAACAGATTTAGTTTCTTTTTTTGGATCAAAGTTTTATGGTTTAATAGATTAAACAATTTTGTAAAATTGTCTTTTTTTTTTCATTTTTAATAAGGCTACTATTTCAAGGTTAACATGTGGCCAGTGATTGTGATGTTATAATATGTAAAAACACGTGCTTAGTAGTTATCTAATATTAAAAATATCTTCTATGATAAGCAATATAATTCTGATTAATTCTTACATAACTTAGGGACTTTACATGCTACAACTGTACTGACCAATTTGGCTAAACATATTTAATAATGTAGAAATTAAAACCATTATTGACCCACAGCTAGGCAAGGGTCTCCTCCTGTAATGAGGAAGGGGTAAGGCCTTGAGTCCACCACGCTGGCCAAGTGCGGGTTGGGGACTTTGCATACCTTCAAGAACTGCTCTAAAGAACTGTCAGGCATGCAAGGCAATTGCATCACTACGTTTTGATTGACCGTTGAAACGAGCGATAATTATTTGTAATACACACATAACTTTGAAAAGTCATACTTGTGTCGCCTCGGGTTTGAACCGTCAACCACTTGCGTGGAAGGCACCAACTTATAAACCACACGGCTGTCACTGATCTGACATTAATAAAGATTCTAAATTATATTCTTTTAGGTTTAATCACAAACAATAATAATTATTTACTGCTAAACACTGGGTCAATTTTGAATCGCGTGAGCCACGATGGTTGTGTGCATAATTCCTCAAAAAAAAAATTATAGTTTCTTCCGTGATCTTGACTTACTTTTTACGTGAATCATGGGTTATTTCTATATGGTAATTGGTAACCAATATTAAAATATTCAAATTAATACGGTTACACTTTTGTTCTTATTCGTAAACTATATTATGCAAACAATATGTAAATAAATAGATTTCTGTTCCATTTTACATATAGTGAGTTCCATCAAATCATTGTTAGTATCACAGAAAGAAAGAAAGATAATAGATTTCTTATCTTGTAAAAGCTCTATAAATAGAAATACTCGGAAAAGTTAATAAAAATATACCTATTTGAAGATTTAATCTAGAATTTATTTTTAACATAGATACACTTACATAGATTATTACTTATTTATAACTTACACATCGATAGTGAACAAGGAAAACATGGGTAATTATCGTACCTACTTTAAATAGTTAGATAGGCATTATCAACCAAAAACAATGCTAATTACGTCCTTCTATTTTAAAAACGCTAGTCATTCGTTCAAATATTATATAATAAGTAAATATTAATTTTATTAATGCATTGTCTAATTCTCTGAATATTCAGTACATTGTCTGTACAAATACATGTTCAACTATGTTGTAATAATATTTGCTATGTTTTAATTCTAACTGGATTAATATTTATTATTTATATAACGAGACCTTGATGTTAATAGATTTCCTTTTCTAGGTGTTCCAAGGATTTGATGTTTAATAAGTAATTTAAAGTTGTGGGTTTCTTTTCCATTTTAGGCCTAACCACAGGTATAATATTATTTCAATGATCTAGCCTTGATAGCATACTGTACTGGATGAGATTATTGCCCAACGGCATCGTTGTCCCATTAGCCGATGACGAAAAATTTGTGCCATATTCCAAACGATCATTGAAGACGAAATCTTTACGTACATACATACATAATATCACTTTTTTCCATAGGGGTAGCTAGAGACTTAAGAACGCCAATTGGTACGATCTTTACAAACTTCTGATGCCTCATTCACATCCATACATCTTGTCATACAGGACCGCCGGTTGCGAGTACTTCGCAACTGACCTTTTTTCAAGATATCGTCGATGTGATCTGTGTATGACTTTCTAGGCGCCCTTCTGGCGTTTCCATTGACGTCCGCACATTAGATTTGTTTACTTACAAGATTATTTGTGTTGACATAATAACATAAGTTTGGGTTTACTTGGGCTATGCCTTCCTGGAAATATTGCATTGATCACTGGTTAACTAAGTGTCAACTCGATTTTCTATGATTTCGTTGTAACACAGATTCTATACGAAGAAAATGTGCGTTATATGGTAGAATAGATAGGACACTATTTTCCGGCTAGGATTTTTAAAACATACAACAGTGTAGCTGGCCTCAATTTACTGGTCTCCGCTCTCGTAATAAATCTCCCCTCACGCGGTTACGCTCGAAGATCAGATTATAGCAAGGAAGTGAGTGAATGTAGGATATAAGATTACACATCCACTACTCATAGTGAGTGATCGGCACAATGGTAGAACGTAATATTAATGTAATTGTACCTTATCTGACATACAATGGCGGAATCAACGGTGTACGGACACAGGGAAATGCGTAATAATGTAACACATATATTATTATGATTTTCCAACTCATTCTGGCTTTGTGATGAAAGATATACACTTTAATCTTATTTAGAAATCAGCATGTCCTGTCATAATTTAATGAACTGTGTGCTAATAAATTATTGTAGGCGCTATCGATGTTCGAGAATAAATTACTTGATTCTACACTATTCCAGCTTAATTTTCATGGTGTGCTGACTGTTGAGTCTGTTTTCCAAGAAAATCTTTTGGTTCTTTCACCCAGTTCATCAATGTAATGATTTATTTTGTCATACACAATAACATAGAGCCATTTAAACTGCTTTTAATTAAAATTATAGCACTATTTATGCAATCCAATAATTAATGCGAAAGGAAAATACGAATTAGAATAAAACATATGCATTAATTAAATCCGTTATTTATATTTTATTTCCTTTGTTTCAGATAGTTTATTCTGAATAAGTAATACTACAGCAAAATGGACAAACAGAGGATCTGAAGACGACAATTTGAGAACTTGAAACATACATTTTAACTCAAAATGACTGCAAGTGAGATAATAGCAGATAATAACAACAAAACTGAAACGATCAATCATAAATTTGAGGTAAATTGTGTTATTTATAGAACAATTAAGTTTGTCGTAATAATTATAGCATTAGAATCAGGAAAAACAGCGGAGTCTGCGTCCGAGTGTCGCTTATGTAAGACGTGTTATTAGAACATTTTATAAATAAGTGTTACTTTGGACTTTGTTCAAACCTTTTTAAAACACAGAGTTTATATCAAAAAGACATCGGATTGGGTATGTACTTATTGTTATATGCAATGTATTATCGAAATAGATATGTACTTATTATATAGAGTATATAATAGTGTGTTTAAGAATAGATAATCCTATTATTTATATACAAAAGATGACATCAATGCCTCATTGTGCTAAAAATAAGTATTTCTCAGTAAAATAAAGGCTTTACGTAGCAATATTATCGTGAATAGTTTACGTTTATGTGACGCAAATAAATTTTATTATCTTTGAATCAAAATTTGCCTCCATTTCCAAAAGCGTTTGGCCATTTCCTTTGGTGGAATGCGTTAAATGACCTTTGGACTTCACCCGGAAGTTAAACATATATACATTTGAGGCTTGACAAAATAATGAACAGAACAGCAAAATGTAGATAGCAATACAAGTTTTTAAACTTTTTATTGAATTGAATGTTTACGAAGTTTAATTGAAAAGGTGTTATGAATAATCAAACCGGTTTGACCGGTTATTGACGCAAACAACGATTACGTTTGCAAAAAATCTAGTAGAAGAACAGAGTGTTAGATACAATGCAAAGTTAATTAAGTAATAATAAATACACAAAAATTATTTAGCTTATCTTTTCGTGATCAGGGGAGAACTGAGATACGTGATAAGCCCGCTGGTCTGCTAGCAGTGTTAGCCGTTATTTTAACTGTATACAACCTTATTTAACGTTATCTCGTCACTTTGACAATGTAGAGTCCACGGTAGAGATGTCGTGGGATGCAATAGGTCGCGGTCGAGGAAGTCGCGGATTCGATTCTTATATGGGTCAAATATCGGTCTTACCTATAATTAGATATTTCAGGTCTAGTTGTACTTTATTTCCGTAGTTCGCACGTTTGTGATATAAATAATAATTAGTAGTACGTAGTACCAAAATGTAAGGCATCTGTAATACGTATTCAGTTTTGATTTTGTAAACTACATGTCGATATTATTTTAAAACAACAGTCAACACGACTATACTGGTGTTAGTTTAAACATGATAGATAACTGATATTATACTTCCCGTATTACGAAATAAAAGTTGAATATTAAATTCATAATTTACATTTTCAATGATCTATAGGATTAACCTTTATTTTTTTTACAACTAAACATATTATGTTCGTTAAATCGAATAAAAAATATATTCTATTGACGTAGGTTCTAATATAATAGCTTATTTATATTGTGTGTAACGAATGCTTGATAAAATGCCCGCAGTTAAATCTAATATCTGACTAACCTACCACACGTCATTTATAAACCAAATACCAAAATTTGTAAAGTGGATAGAAATAATATTTTTGAAGTTTTTATATTACTAAGTTATGTCAATTTTTTTAAAAGTTTTCGTTCATGAATTGATTTGTTTCTGTGCCCGGATTGGCACAGGGCGCACAAAGAGGCTTTTTGACTTCTTACAATATTCATTATTGTAATTAACCTATCTCACCCAAGTCTGCGTCCGCATATAAAGATTTTCCATTGTAAACAATACCTGTAATTAATCCAGGGTATAAACTTAATCAACATCATTTCATTCGTTTTTGTGTGAAAGATTACTAAGTACTTACTTCTATTACCAAAATAGAACTTTCGCATACATACTTATAATAGGATTTATTTCAGTAATAACTCTCCGTTTATATATTTTTCCTTCGTTTTAATTACCTTCACACCTGTGTGAGTGTACTATAGTTTCTCGAGTCATATAACTATCGCTTTAATGACACGCTTCATGGGTCTTTAGGCGTTTCGCAGCGCAAGTGATTCGCCCCGCGGTGCGAATCGCCCAAGTCTCATTTTTGAATGGGTCGTTTCATACCGCGGTGCGAATCGCCCAATAACTTCTTACAATGGGTCGATTCGGACCACAAGTTTTTTTTTTGATTTGGTGAATGCATGTATTATGGTACAACCGAACACAAAATATTACTCAACATAACAACATAAAATGTTAGAGTTAGTTCCTGTGATTTTGCAAATTAAACTAGTTATAAGAAAATTGTAATGTAAGTACATCATAATTTGTGATTATCAAAAGTTAGTTTAAAGTAGCCATATTACAAAAACTTGTGTTTTTTTTGTGTTGATTTCTCTTTTGGTAGTATTTAAAATCATCATTATCTAATAAAATTAAAATGACTATGCCATGTCTAAATTGTGTTTAAACTCATAATACAGGATTTTTTCTCAACAACCACTTTTCTTCTCACCTGTATGAATTGTCGATTGGAATTTTATGAGTCCAAATCAGAGCTACTTAAGGGATATTGATTCATTTTGTCATCGGTCCGAATCGACCTATTCAAAATATACCTTAGGCCATTCGCCCCGCTCTAACCACTGTGGTGCGAAACGACCCATTCAGAAACAGTACTTGGGCGATTCGCACCGCGGGGCGAATAGGGTGTGGTGCGAAACGACTAAAGACCCCGCTTCATTACATTTATCGTGTACTTTCATCGGTAATTTCTCGCATATGCATACAATGCACTGTTGACCTAAAACTGTGGGTTGCGTTCAGTGAGCTGCCGTTCTTTGACAGAGTTCTGATTATTTTTTTAATTATAGTTAGAGTATTAAAGCTACGATTACGTGATTTAGAATTAATAAGTTTAGCTACTTCATAGTAGTTGGACATTTCTTAATGAAAGTCACGGAATAATTGTGAACTGTTTTCAATATTTCGCTCTGTTTAAAAAAGTGTGCTTTATGCTGCCAAATTATACTATAACCGAGAAATATGGTAATTTATTCAACACCGTACAAAATAAATAAATATTATATTTCAATTTGAGAAAGTCAGTGGCCCTGAACACTAGATTAGAATCGAAATGAGGATTATATTACAGCTAATTAGAGGTATTTATCTAATTACTCTACATTGTAGTGACTGGTCAATTTAATTTGAGTTTATTAGTCCATTGCCTGCAATCTGCAATCAAAGTGCTATAAAGAAACGTTCTTACAAAGTAGACAGGAGCTACTTTAATATAATAATTGAGTAAAGTAGGCACTGGAGTCAACTAACCATGTATTTAGATACATGGCCATTTAAATTATATACTGCTGCGCTGCCTGTATCCGCTTGCAACTTGCAAGATGTAACTAGGGCGAAAACCTTGAAGGACTTTCGATTGAATATCCGAAAAAGTGGGGTCTCGCAGACCAACTGTCTTTTTGATAATCGTAAAAAACCTCAGATTTTACAATTTTTGGTCACTTTTAATCAATCATGAAACTGTAAGTATATGGGTAAAAAGGACTGTATTTATCAACACTTACAAGACGTTTATGAGTAAAATAGTAAGGCGCAGTTTCACCTCTTCTAAATATCTATCAGATAATTCATCAGATGGAATTTGGGCAGTTGTTCTCACACATTTGCTACTCAGGACTTTACCTACTTTATTTGGGATGCATGCATCAGTAGCTCTATGTAAGTAAAAAAACGTGCCATGTCATCAGCAAAAACTTCGGATTTCTTGTCTGACTAACATATTCGATAATTTATAAATTAATTTATTGCTCCACTGCAGAATAAGAGTGTCTTTGCATACTTTAAATTCAGCACTGAATTTTTTATTTGATTATTTTTCCGGATATACCGCACATAATATAGTTTTGTTTCATTATAAATTCAAGTAAGTAGTTGTTTGCAAACACTTGTATAAAGTTTATTCGTATTTGCGTATAAAATATATTATTTCCGGGATCGAATGGTCATACTTGTAAAAGAGAAAAATTATTATAGTAAATATGGAATATAAACTGTTTTTTTTTATTATAAACATTTATATTGTAAATTTTATTATCATTAAACTGCCTACAGGTTTTCCATATTTAGGCTTTATGCATATTTGTATATTCATGTTTATGCACTTTTTTTATTGGGTGCATAAAAGTCATGTAAAAAATAAAACTGTAATATTTATTTAGCCTTTAGAAATCGGTAGTAATTTTCACCTGCAGAAAAAGCAGTGAGAGTTTTTAAAAATGTCATAACATGGAATGAAAATATTAAAAGTTCGCAGTTTTTCCGCAGTAACTACCGACAATCATGTGTCATTATAATACGAAAAACTTTTATTTTTAAATACGCAGTAGTATGCGTTTGTGTTATGCATTAGGTAATTAATTAAAGTTTATCCGTTTATTAATAGTTTCTTTCATAGACGTCATTGTGTTTAATTTTATCAATAACATTTGTCTAATACCTTGATGCCGAATTATTTGAAAGCAATGCCATTAGTCAAGTTCAATTTCTTTAACTGTCTATATTATTTCTGTCACATGTAAAAAAAATTGGGAGTAGTCTAATCGTTTGAATGAAATCCATACTTTCCATACTAATATTATAAATGCGAAAGTAACTCTGTCTGTCTGTTACTCAATCACGCCTAAACTACTGAACCAATTTGCATGAAATTTGGTATGGAGATATTTTGATACCCGAGTAAGAACATAGGCTACTTTTTACCCCGTGAAAATGACGCATGTCCATGGGAAAATTCAGGTGGCGGACGAAGTCGCGGTTAAGAGCTAGTGGAAATATAATTCGCTTCATGTTTATCACATTACTATCAATGGTTATAAATACATTAACATGATTATTAATATTATAATAGGGCAAAGGAAAAAGTGATTTTAATATATATTTATGTATGGCAAAGCAATAATAACTTAAGAATGCGTTATTTACCTTTGTTTTACGTACCTAGTTTCGAGCTAAATAATTGCCGTATTGTATTCAGTCAGGCATAAAGAGCTAACGCTAATTACTGACTAAGAATTGTTTTATTGTCCCAATTATTTTGGTCATTATTGTTTCTGAAGAACTGAAGATTCAGTTGCATGGAATCACTAGACTTATACTGGCAAGTTTTTAAGATGGTTAATTATTTTAAAACATTATTTTGCTACTCTACTTCATATATAATTTAGTATTTAATAACTTAGTGGATCATTATTTCTTCTAATAATAAATTTGTATGCGAAAATCCCCAGTAACATTAAAAATTGGTAGTTTATTCATAGTGTGACTAATCCGGTTGTTACAAATCTTATCTGACACACGAATATTTTGATTCCATGATAAAAATATCGACGCGAGTCTTTGTTTATCAGCCGTGTAGTAAAGTACAGTTATTGTTATAGGTGAAGGAAAAAGACGTTGACGTTGAACAAGGAGCGAGTAAAAGTAGGAAGGCGGGATTGAGTATACCTTGGAGCAAAGTCATCATAGGAATGTTGGCTTTAGCGGTGCTAGTGGCGGCTGGAGCCATAACATGGGTGTTCCAGGACTGGCAGACCAGCCTCATAGTCCTAGCTATACTTTGCGGCGTCTACGTCATAGCCTTCTACTATAGATGGATCTACATCGCCATACGAACAGCGCCGAGAGATTTCCAGTAAGTTGTTTCCATTTTTCGAAAAACCTGTTTTTTATTCGTGTATTTTCCTTATAAACCATTGCCGTACACCAGCTGTTATGTATGCCAATTAACATTTTGATTTTTATTACGTTGCTTTGTTTGTTTTTTTAAAGTCGAATTAAATGACAAGTATTGATTTCAAGACATTTTTTTGCATAATATTTTAACTCAATTTTGGTAACTTTGACAATTTTATGTCATGTTACGAGTACTTAAGTTAATTTTATTTATTACCCTGTCGACTTTGCTATGTATTGACTTTGATCTATGAGGAAAATTGCCCGAATTACTACTTACTCATTATTTAAATACTGGCTTATGTCTGCGGCTGGCCCCACGTGAACATTTTTATGATAATATCTATAAACTCATGATAGCCTTTGTGACTGTAATAATATAGATATAAGTGATTAATAAATAAATAAATTATGAGAGCTGTGGCTTGATTAGCTTATTAGCTGTGAGATTAATATTTAATTACTTAAAGGATGAGTAAATTATTAATATTAAACACATTAATCTGTGATAAATTTGACTAATATCACATTTTTCTCTTTCCAGTGCCCTGTACTGCTACGTGAAAATATTGTTGTTAACGCGAAAGTTCACCAACAAGAACTGGTCAATGCCAGACATATTCCACGACATGGTGGTGAAACATCCCAAGAAAGCATGCTTCTTGTTCGAAGATGAAACCTGGAGCTTCCAACAGGTGAGAGATCTATTCTATTATGAAAGACGACTCCTGCATTAACTACATTTGGCGGTAGTTTATCTATTTAGCGTTAAAACTAATATTAAAAAAAATAGATAAACTACCACTAAATGTACCTGAGAAGCCGGGCATAAGGAGAACCAGATCCAGTGTGTAAAAAAAAGTAAAAATTAATATAATAATATACAGCGTTGCCTAAAATTGTCTCGACATCTTTTTCGTGTCTTATATAATAGGCCCGAAGAAATTTAAATGCAGTACCTATCTTAAAATAAATACGTAATATTTACATATCAAATTCGTTATATTTCGGTGATGAGAGATACGTCAAAAAATTGTATCGGTTATAATACTGTTATTATAACCGATACAATTTTTTGACGTATCTCTCATCACCGAAAAATACCGAATTTTCGTGAATGTTTAGATACAGATCTAAACTTTTCTTTTTTTGTTTTTTTAAGACAACTCCCGCACTAAGAATTGCTCTTGTGTCGCGGGGACTTTTACAAACATAGAAACAACGGACACAAAGCACAACCAGACCCGAAACAATTATTTGTGGATCGCACAAATAATTGTCCCGTGTGGGAATCGAACCCACGACCTCCCGTTGCAGTGGTATCGGCGTGGCGACCTAAACCACTGCGCCACGGAGGCAGTCAAAATTCATTCGTAAAGATACTCATTTAAATACCTTGGCATAGTAACTCGATGCAAGTGATTAATGTAGATGTAGATAACATTAATTACATCCAATTCATTGTGATTAATTAGCCTAATACCTACCTTAATTCTTTTATAATCAATATTCAAGTGAAGCAAGAATCCCTTCTTATTGCGTTATTGTAATTTCATATCAACTGCGCTATGGTCAAAGCATTTTGTATATTACCTATACACAAAGGCGGTTAATAATGATATGAGTAGGGAATGCAATCCCGACTCGAGATCGTCAACTCGAGATCCCTCGCGATCAGAAATATCAATCCCGCGGGATCCCGAGATTTTCGGGATCCCGTCTAGTTAGTAAAAATAATACAATTCGAACGGCTTTTTAAATGTAATATGTGTGTGATAGTGTGGTAATTGCAATAAATTATTATTTGAAAGAAAATAAAAGCCTTTATTTTTCAATATTACTAACAACGTAACATAATTAACAGGTGTAATAACATGAACATAATCAAAAAAGTAGGTGTAGCTCCAGGAGATCAAAATAAAAAGTAATCACATGGCATTTTGAAAGTAGCCTCTTAAAATACAAAGTGTATCAATTGTACGAGCTTCTAATCGGCATCTTAAGTCTATTGCAATGTAGCCAGCTGCTGAAAATGCCCTCTCCGACAATCCCGAACGGGATCTCGTCATATTATGCTTCGGGATTGATCCCGAAAAAATACACGGGATCTCGCGAGATCGGGATCCCGCGAGATCGGGATTGCATTCACTAGATATGAGCCAGGTTATTATAAATGTAAAAACTGATTTGGCCAAATATCGATCAGCTAGACATTAAAATTTAATTTATTCATGAAACAGGTATAATAAAGCGGTTTCTTCTTTATGAGAATGAGCTCTACATTTTTTTTTCGCTAGTTTGACATGCTGCAAATTCTTGTCTTTTCATTTTTTTGTTTAATATGCAGATCGTAATTGATTTCCATATTTTGTTGCATTGTCTCAATTTTAACAGCGCAAGTGACATTTAAAAAAATTAAACATGACTTAGAATGATTTCAGCTTCCAAAACTGGTTCTACCTATAACTACTTACGATATTCATTTAAATTTGAAAAATAATGTCACCTGACGTTATTAAAGTGCAACCTGATTTACTTACCTGTCCATTAACAATATTTCATTAATTAGGTAGGTACATACTGATTAAATACGAATACCTACTAGAAAAAAAAACAATTTTTGCATTGGGTTGCGAACGTTAGTTTGTGTTTTAACTAAGTTACGAATAAAGTTTAACTTACCTAATCCCCGGTTTCTGAGCACATTTAGCGGTAGTTTATCTATTCAATAGCGTTAAAACTCATATAACAAAAAACACAATTAAATAGATAAACTACCGCTAAATGTGCTCAGAAACCGGGGGTAAATTATATTGCATGTTAGATGTCAAGCAGTTATTTGAAAAGTTTGACCTATCTTTGACCTCATAAGATGTCAAACACCGTAAACAAATTAGGTGCAAAATTGTTAAGCCTTTGCTACGTGCGTCTATAACCCAAAAACTGTCAAGTTGTGATTGTTCGCTCGCGTTAATTTCCCTTATGGGTGTTTAATGATTTCCGCCGGAAAATAAACTAGGACATAAATATTACTTTCTTTAATCATTATTTGAATTTGACTTATACGTTTTGGGTAATCAAATGATCGAGAGTGAAGGAAGTTTTGAGGTTAATGAACTCTGTACAAATTTTTAGATGTTGGTACATACTCAGATACTTACTTACTTACTGTTAGATAGAAGTTTTAATTTTCAGACTAACATTTTTAAACACAAGAATGGTGTATTTAATTGCAAAGGTTAGGGCAAGCATGACACCACCTCACTCTTCTTAATTACCTACCTCAGTTTTAGTCCAAAAAGACTTTGTACTCATTAATATCTTCATTATTTCAGGTAGAAGAATACAGTTTACGAGCTTCAGCAGTGTTTAAAGCCAAGGGTATAAAGCGCGGAGACACAGTAGCTGTGATGATCGGCAACTGTCCGGAGATGCCGGCAATATGGCTGGGAGCCACGCGAGTGGGAGCCGTGTGCCCGCTCATCAACACCAACCAGACCGGCAACACGTTGCTTCACTCCATCACCATCGCTAAGTGCGATGCTGTTGTTTACGCCGAAGAGTTTGATACAGGTTCGTAGTATTTATATTAAAATGTTCTAATTGGAAATGAATGTCCCTAACCCGCAATCGGCCAGCGTTGTGGAATCAGGCTTAATCCCTCCCTCATTACGGGAGGAAACCCTTGCTCAGCTGTGGGACATTATTGGTTTATAATGTAGTTGATAAAAAAAATTAGAAACCGCCGTACAGCCTATAAGCGTATTATTAAAGAACACTTTCGTAACGTTGCCGGTGAAAATTATTTATTATATCCTCATATTTTATAGTAACGAAATAGTTGTTGTAATATAAAATATCTAAACTTCAATAGCTGTTAGTTATTCACTTCTATTTCGAGAATATTCCACTCATTAACAATTACAATAATTTACCAGATTTATTGCAATTACAAACCAATTTATTCATATGCAATACCTACACACCAGACAGATTTTTAAATCTTTAACATTTTGCAAGTCATTATAATCTAGAAACAATAATAAACATATTTATTCATGAGATGAATAATTCAAATTATTTAACCTTGTCGTGATAGGTTTACGCAATGTTTTCTTTTGCATTAAAAATAATGTCTAATGTAATCTGTTTCAGCTTTCCAGGAAATTTCTAAAGACCTGAGTCCGTCCTTGAAACTGTTCAAGTTCATCCGTCGGCCGCTCAACACGTCGCCTGATGCCGTGAAGGTAGTGGAGTCTCAGAATGACTTCACAGCGATGCTGGAGAATACAAACCCTGCTCCCTGGACCGTGTCTGAAGGCGAAGGATTCAATGGAAAACTGCTGTACATTTACACTTCTGGAACAACTGGGTTGCCTAAGGCTGCTGTCATTTCTCCATCGAGGTACCTAAATACTTGTTTAAGTAGTCATAGAATTTGAGCAAAAAAATTATAAGTTACAGGTCGAATTGACGCTCATTGTAAATCTGGAGAACAGTATGCACCCTAATTAGCGCCTATTACAATTATTATCTATTGGTGAATATTATGATCAATCGGATCCGAAAGTACTTTATCTGTATAATTTTGCCGTAGGTATCAGAATTCAAAATGCATCAACACTAATTTAGTTCCTAAAAATACGGCTGCCAGTTTCTTTTGTTATATTTGTGACTAAGAAGTCATTAGAATATGAATATAATCTCGGCACTCAACTAATTAGCTAAAATGTCGTTCACGTTTCTTTATGCACCAACCGGTTTTATTGCGTCCATAATTATTTCTCGTCTGCATATCAATGCATTTACGATAACATCTTTTTAAAGTTCAAAGAACTGGTTTTACCAAAAATGCAATGTATCATTATAAAAAATAACCTTGAATTTTTTCAGAATGGTGTTCATGGCATCTGGTGTACATTACTTGGGCAGTTTGAGAACTAGTGACGTCATATACTGTCCAATGCCGTTGTATCATTCAGCGGGTGGGTGCATCACTGTGGGTCAGGCGTTCATCTTCGGCTGTACGATAGCTCTTCGCACTAAGTTCTCAGCGTCTGCTTACTTCCCTGACTGCATCAAGTACAATGCGACGGTGAGTGAAAGCTCAGGCAGAGAAAGCGAGCTAGCGTTATAGGTCACACTACAGTACTAAGTTTAGTGCCTACAGTTGGACAGCTTAGTAGAAAGCCTTGGCACGCACGATTTATCTAGATTTCAATTAAGAATTTTGTGTATTTCCAAAATAAAGCAGCTGTATCACACAGCTATATAAACCTACGGGTCAATGATGACCTAATTTCTAAAACTTGTAAACCTCTGCTTTCCGCGAATCTTATACACAAGGCTCTGTACTAAGTTGTTGGACTATAACTACAAATGGTATGTAGCAAAAAATGTATCACAGTGAAAGTTAGGAGATTATAAGTGCATTTGCGATAGTTTTTGCTAGGCCGACGATCAGTTACGAGTGTTACCAAACTATCGATCCGAGAAGCAATCTTACGCACGATTGATGTGTGCCACTTCTCACTGTTATACAACCGTCATGATGCGTTATTATAGTTTCCAACATCGGCCTAATCGTGAGAATCTGATGTCTTGCATAAAACGCAACTTATGAGTTCTGAATCATGTTTACACCTCGGCCCGGTCCACGAGATCTTTAGGATCTGCATTCGGATATAAATTAAGTAGTTAAATGTTAAGTTCGTAACAAGAGTCAACATTTTCACTTCGGTACTATGCTTAACGTAACCCTCTCAAAAAAGAAAGACGTAAGCGACAATACAATGTTTTAATCATAAGTCTTTTTTCCGCCGATGATTGAAATAATCCATCTTGTATTTACAGGCGGCTCACTACATCGGAGAAATGTGTCGCTACGTGCTTGCAACAAAACCTTCACCAACAGACACTCAACACAAAGTTCGAACGGTTTACGGCAACGGAATGAGGCCAGTCGTAAGTTGAACACCATAATTTACTTAGTAACAACTGAAAATGATACTTGTGATGTAAAAAATAAGGTAGATTTTACATTAAATGTGTGTTTGCAGATTTGGCCAGAATTCGTGAAGCGTTTCAATATTAAAAAGGTGGTTGAATTCTACGGCGCAACAGAAGGAAACGCAAACATAGGTGAGGCTGAGTGCTTTGCAAATATACGAGTAGATGATTATATAAGCTGATTTGTTAAAATCAATATTGATGATGATCGTGCGTCAGATTTGGGGAAACACCTAATCTGGTTTTTCTGAGTTTTTGAATTAAATCTTGGGGGACATAAGTAGGTAGATAATGTAGGTACAGAATTATTGTGTTAAGTATTTATTTAAACTCGCGTAGCCTTGTAAAGGCATGTAATGTGTAAACATTTTCATTTTAACTCGACTAAATATCTTCAAAAACAGTTTCTTTTTGGTTGGGCATATTAATTTCTAATTCTGCTTTTCTTCTTTCCAGTGAATATTGACAACAAGACTGGTGCCATCGGCTTCGTATCCAGAATTATTCCCGCAGTATATCCTATCGCTACTCTCAAAGTAGACCAAGAAACGGGAGAACCAATCAGAAATTCCAAAGGATTGTGTCAGGTAAGAATATAACATCTGTTTTTTATAATGCGATATTATCAGATTAGTTAGTTTAATAGAAAGAATCAGTAAGGCTTAGAGATTAGATATTACTTAAATAGAATAATTGAAAGCAACTATCACTATCCGCACTGATACTATCACTAGGCATAAGCTATTACAACTGAATTTTATCCAATACATACATAAATATTAATTGTAACTTGCACAGTGTGAATTTGCACTTTAATTATTATGGATCTAATGCTGTCCCTTGTGGAACTCCAAACATCAAATTGATGCAGGACTTGTTCATAAGACATTTTTTTTTAATAACCCATATCTGTCCCACTGCAGGGCAAGGGTCTCCTCCCAAACGAAGAGGAGGGGTTAGGCCTTGAGTCCACCACGCTGGCCAAGTGCGGGTTGGGGACATTGCATGCCCTCAATAAATGTATTAAGCAAATTTTAGGCATGCAAGGTTTCCTCACGATGTTTTCCTTCACCGTTAGAGCAAGTGATAATTATTTCTAATACACACATAACTTCGAAAAGTCATTGGTGTGTAGAAATAAGAATAAATAAGACATAATGTACACTTTTGTAGGTACAATTATTGTACTTTAATTTCGGCTAGCAAATACGAAGTTAGCTTAGAGATAAAGTAGAATTACGTTTATTAAATAAATATTTTACTAATAGGTAGTTTTTATTTATTTCTTCAACAGTTGGCGAAACCGAATGAACCTGGTGTTTTCATCGGTAAAATCAAACCAAATAATCCATCACGAGCTTTCCTCGGCTACGTTGACAAAGAGGCTTCCGACAAGAAAATTGTGAGGGATGTGTTCACTCATGGAGACTCTGCTTTCATATCAGGTTCGTACACAAGTTGATCTATGAGAAGCCTTTGATGGCATAACACATAGATGGGACTATCGTTTATTCAGTAGATGATTTCAGATTTTTTGTCTAATTGTACTGATTGGCATTTTACATGAACTGTAGACTTTCCAAAAAAATTTTAAACTAAGTTACGGTGTACGGTAATGAAAGAAAACGTCGGCATAGTTTTTGCAAAATGATTAATCGAACAAGACCTCCTTTAACAATTTATGAAATGCATGGTATACCTATGTTATTCGCTTTTAATCGACCATTTTCGTTCCCAGGTGATATTTTGATGGCTGATGAATTAGGCTACTTGTACTTCCTGGACCGGACGGGAGATACCTTCAGATGGCGAGGTGAAAACGTCTCCACTACTGAGGTCGAGTCTGCTATCTCCAGGGTTGCTGACCAGCGGGATGCTGTCGTTTATGGTGTTGAGGTAAGATCAACTTTAATATCAATAGTATCAATGTTATTCAGAAGCTTGAATAGGGGAGCTTAAGAGTAATACAGTTGGACCCTGTGACATAGTGGATTTTAAATTTGACGTAAAGTGGTATGAACTGTTAATCTGAACAAGATATGAATAAGTTGATTAAAAGCGATATTATCACTACAGGTTTTTTAAATTTTGCCAAAAAATAAGCTTGAGGTTAGGGTAAAACTAAAACCTTATATCCTATATATCTTGGTCTCCAGTTCAAGAATGGGGCTATATTTACCTCACTATCCACTAGCAGTAACTAAATAAAAGCCTTGACTAAGGTTTCATTCATGTATATTTTATTCGAACACAATCATTACAAATATACATATCAGTTCCCTTACATAACATGATTTGGATACCCTAATACTTATGTATGTAAATGATGTAATATTCAAATCGATGTATTCGATTATCGTAGCGCATTACATAATGAGGCTTGTGTTTTTCTAGATACCGAACACTGAAGGTCGAGCAGGCATGTGCGGAATAGTCGACACGGAGGGAACACTCGACTTGGACAAACTAGCTAAGGACGTTGCGAAAGACTTGCCGAAGTACGCGCGCCCCATATTTATTAGGGTTATGACTAGCGTCGATATGACTGGTGAGTTCTATCTTACTATTTTATTTATTTTAGGTACTATATTTATTACATAATTTGTAGCTACTTCCATCTATAAAAAAAAATTCACTTTTTTTAAGCTTACCTAAATAAAATAAAATAAATAAATTTAACCCATTAATGTCCCACTGCTGGGCAAGGGTCTCCTCCCGTAATGAGGGAGGGGTTAGGTTATTGGTTCTTTAAGCTTAGTAAGACTATATATTACAAGAACCTAAACACTAGCCATAGGTATCTATCATTTATTTTTTTGCTCGCAGTTAAATATTTTATGTGGTAAAGTTAAAATCTTTAGGGCTTTAGTAAAATTGGTTCTATAGCCAGATTAGAAATGAACTTGAAACTGTGGTAACCTTTGCAATTTTTGCTACAGGAACTTTCAAAATGAAGAAGGTGGACTTGCAGAAAGAAGGATACAACCCATCACTGGTCAAAGACAAGCTTTACTACATGGACGCGAAATCTGACAAGTATGTTCCTTTGGGTAACGAAGAATATGAGAAGATTGTGTCGGGGCAAATTAGACTGTGATTTTATTAAATTTTAATGGACAATGAAATTGTGCCTTTGCGTTATTGCAAATGTTACAAGACTATAAAATGACTTAGGTATAACTTTAAGTAATTACCTACCTAGGATATAATGTAAATTGTAATCATTAAGTAGAATTCAAAATTGGCGTATAAAATAGGTGCGTAGCACGGAGTGTTTCCTTCGCCTATCTACTTGTTCTGAGTTACTGAAGCGGTAGTCGATTGTACTATGAATCGATTATCGGAAGAACTGATTTTGATGAAGGAAAGTAAAATACATATTCAAAATGTGATCGATACATACAAAATTCCAGTTATTAATATTATGAAGACTTATTATTTTTTGTGTAGCTTTTAGCCTATTATTATAATAAGCTATGTTATTATGTGTAAGGTATTGATTCCTTTTGTACTCAGTTCTATTTTATTCTAGATCTTAAAGATCTATCTAGCTCAATTATTTTTAGACAACAGACAGAGAACATCAGTCTTTGATTTATTTAGTATGAAACTAATAATTTATTGTTTTGTAATGCTACACATTTTGTACTTTACTTTTAGGATTGTGTATTTAAGAATAGATGGTGTAAGTAATAAATGAAATTGAATTTACATTTTCGTATTATTAAATCAAGCCCATAAATTAACATAACATAAACGCAGAACTAAATATATTATACAGATCTATATTGAAAGAATAAAAAAATAAATAAAGTAGGTACTTAGGTAATTAATACTAAATTCAAGTTGGCGCTGATTTAACCAAAGGCCTTAGGTACTTTCAAACGTTTTGTTATGTTTGAGTCAAAAGCGTATTTCGGAACTAGTTTCCAGATAATTATTTCATTTTACATTTTAAATATACCAACATAAACAATTACTTATGCCTATCACCAATACTGATTATTAGAATACAACTTTTATTTTCGTAATGAAATAGATAGAGTCACACATGAAAAGTAAGCAACTATACGCAAATGTCAATCAGAAAAAATCAGATGACATTTGTGACAAACTTGCTCGAATTTGACAAAAAATTAAACGATGTTCATTGCGTATTCATAATAAAATGCTGAAACACAACTAAAGTCTAGTCTTTCATTGTAATGCTTACATAAATTTCTATGTAAAAGTTCTATTAATATAGTCCATGTACTGTTAAAAACTAAATACAACAAAATATTCAAAAATCATCCGTTGCAATTTCTCGAAATTAATTTGTTTAACAAGTCTTCGCACAGAGTGAAGAGAGCTGTCGATTGAATGAATGCAAGGTAGACAAGAGCGGCGGCGCTCCATAATCGCGGTGGGTCGTCGCTCAGTCGTTAAACGCGTTTCGTTGCGAAAGGCAGTCGCGATGGTGCTCGTATTGGCCGCTATTGCGGCGACCTGTGCCGCTTTGTGGATGTCCCAAGGATTATGTTGTATGCTCCTAGCTCTGCCAATATTTGGAATTGTTTACCTTCTTGTATTCCACGCAAGATGGTTTTACGTCGCCCTGATGACTGCTCCCCGAGATTTAAGGTAAGGGTGCTAAACTGGCACGTCATCGTAACAATTTTATAAACGACAATGTTCAACAAATGGGTACAATAAGTACAAATGGTTACAAAGTCATTTCAGTGATCTTTTGTCTCATAAAAAACTCACTCGAGTTTTGTTTACTTTATGTTTTGATGACCCATAATTGCAGTAGGTACTTAGTGACAGTAACTGTAAATCTTGGTGATTGATGTGTTGACTTGTTTTATTTTAGAGCTCTATATTCATACGTAAACATACTGTGGACAACTAGAACATATGCAAAAAGAAATCTATCCATACCAGATATATTTCATGATGTTGTGAATAGACATCCTGACAGACCGTGTTTCTTGTTCCAAGATGAAGTTTGGTCCTTCAAGGAGGTAAATATAGTTTCTGATCTAATATTATATTTTAAAATAATAATGAATGTTGATAAACCTCAGGTTAGATAGAACAATGCAACAGGTCAAAGTATTTTGTCATAACAATTACAATTCAAGTGCTGTACACACACAGGACATATTACCACACAGTGGAAACCCAAGTGTATAGTATGAAGAGTTTATATTCAATTACACTATGTTGCCAATTCTAGGTTTGAACAATCAGTTAGAAAGTGATTTACAGTTTAAAATTGCAAATCCACGAAAAGAGAAAGTTTTGTCTCTGGTCACCATGTGCTGCTATTAAAATACCAGCTATTATCAACTTTGTCACTTTTTGTTTTCTGTCAGTACAATAACTTTTTAAATGATTTACTGAATTTTTTATGTAAATTTTATGACCTCTTTTTCATATAATTACATCCATATTCTTTAAAACAATTGTTCGGAGATGTTGAATATGTAATTACTTTGTTATTGTACCTGGAAAACATATTCTTTATCAGTTGTATCTCCAAAGGTCAAATAATATTTAGGTATACAGAGGTCAGTTACCTGCACAAAGAACAAACAAACTGGGCTGACTAATATAAAATGATAAATAAAGAGATACTATAATGTGGATTTGATTGTTAACAAAGTTATAAGTAGGTCAAAGTACTACCACTCCAGACAATGTTTTTAGGTTGAATCTGTGTCCATTGTAATTATTTTTATGTAATAACTATTGTTTGAAAACTGAAATAAAGTAATTAGCAGAGCCAATATACCTACTATATTAATCACTTCGACTCAGTGTTAAAAACAAATTTTACTTTTATTTTGGACAGAACAATGGAAAATTTAAATACTCTGTAATAGAGAGCATAGTTCAAGATATTTACTTTTTTATAATATTCTAATTTTTTCCTTTTACTAAAGAATATGCTTAACATTTTTTAACTATTGCAAATTATTCAATAAACTCTTTTTAATAGTAATTTATTCAGGTAGGTCATACAATACTGATAATAATGACGCACTCACCTTAGACTTGCTATAAATAATATAATTATAAATTAGTGAAGACTGGAAAACAATATATTATCAACAATACCCTAAACTGTGTTATAAAGAACTCATTAGTGCGGGAAGCAAATTTTTTTCTGTAGTCTAATGTGTGTCAGCAATTTGTCCGTTTTATTTTTTATGAGATCAGATAACAAGAGCATCTCATTAAATACTTTTTTTTTAAAGATAAGACGTACAAACTTAACTACATTTATCACTTTTATCTTTATTTCTGTTTTTGTGTTATTTTGTGCGTTGGATATTGTCATACAAGAGTTTTACATTGACATTCAAGCTGCCTTGCCTTTATTTATCCTTTACCTTTGCAATACAACAAAGGGTATTTTTAATTCAACATAATTACGTTTATTTAAAAGGGTTCACATAAATAAGTGTTGAACATTAAAACTTGAACATGTAATTATTTTTTTGTTTGCCATTTGTGTTATCTGTATACCATCAAGGGAAAAACGAATATAATTATTTGTTTTTAATCTTAAGGAAATAAACAATTTAGAGAAGTAAATCAGAAACATATGCATTGAAAAATTTCTATAACTTAGGCCTAATGTATAAATTACTAATGCTTGTTGGAAAATTTGTACTAAAATATTACTGGTTTTTAGGTGGAAGATTTCAGTTTACGTGTAACAGCTGCTTTGAAAGCCAATGGTGTAAAGAAGGACAGTATTGTGGGGTTGATGATAAACAACTGTCCCCAACAGCCAGGACTCTGGCTGGGTAACTCTCGCCTCGGAGCTATAACTCCTCTTATCAATACGAACCAGAGAGGCAAGGCGCTCGTACACTCGATAAATGTCGCTAAGTGCGATGTGCTAATATTCTCCGATGAATACCAGTCAGGTAAGTTTTGATTAGCATGTACTATTGAAATTTGACAATGTTGCAATCGTTACTATAGTCTTAACACTATTATCACTGTTCTAAGAATCGGGGGTGCAATTGCTGGTAATTGGATGCAAAAAAAAGCTGATCCATATTTTTTTTTGCTCTGGTTGTTCTTTGTGTTAATTGTTAGTAAGTTTGAAATCCAAATTCAACAAGATTGCAACAAAAGATAATTGTAATTACTGAAATTAGCAACAAAAATCAAAGAAAAGACATTATTTTTTTAGTACAACAGCCATAATTCAGAATTCACAGAAATAATAAAATTATGACTTGCAAATCGACCTTTGTAAATGTTATAATGTAGTTTATGACATGTCCTATATGACTAAATGGTTTCAAAGGCCACTTTTATTCCACTCACTCCTTCCTTTTACTACACAAATAAAAACTAAAATAATTTAAGTAGGTTCTAGAAGCCAGAGAGACAACTTCTTGCGTATATAGTCAACACATATTTTCCTTAAACACAATCTATAGAATCCACTGACAAAATTATCATTATGTTGTCGTAGCTACTTCTTTATGAAAATCTCTCAATAACCAAGTAAATGCGCACTTGCGAGTATTAAAACTCACAGCAAAATAATTAAGAAACAATTGCGGGGTGTTTAAGTTCACCAAATAAAAGGCAAAAAGTATAATAATAGTACTTTTTGTGCCTTCTTCCTCTGCTTAGTATTCAGCTTGTTTAAACTTTGAATATACATGAATGTAGGGGTACCGTACATTTGCAAGTATTCCTCCATTATTTATATAAGAAATTAAATTAGCCACTTATACGCCTGGTCATGTGAATACTAATGTCTCATTATTTGGGTTTTTGGCGATCGAACTAACGACTAACGAAATCAAGTAAATAAGAATCATTAAGTTTGGTCTGCAGATCCCACGAAATAATATTCTCCGGCACATTACTCTCCTTTGTGTCGCGGGTAAATAGTGTAAACAGTCGTCATATTACACGTGTCGTGTATTTCATCAAATCGTATGAATGTAAATTTTAAATACTAGACTAATATTGTCAATATTGAGTCTCGGTTATACACCTACTAAGGAATTCTAATGAGCCTCAAAACTAATTACTATATTAGATGTAATTAGTAAAGTATTTTTTGTAACAAATGGCCATAAGTAGACGTATTGTACGTGTCACCGAGAGACTTCTAGTATTTTGTATCGTTAAATATTATTTGGCGTAGAAATCATCATGTAACTGCCGACCAAATGTGAGACTTAAAACTCACTTGTCGTAAAATTTTACTATAAAAATCTCTCAGCTTTATATTATTAGATACTACAGCGTACTACTATACTGTACTTCTTTATTTAGACTATATACATACATAACATTACGACAATCGTACCTGAAGGTGTTAGCAAAGTTGTACTAACGCTTTGCTAATAATGTCAATATTAGTCCCATGTAATATCTGGCGAGCATATGGCCAATTTTTAAACTATGCCTTAAAATATATGCAAAAGTAAATACGAATACTTAATCGAAGTATTCTATTGTTTTACAAACAAGTCAGTGAATAATGAACCTTGAACTGATGTGTAAAGCCGTCTGATAGCGCGAGTTTATACTGATATCATATGTCTGCTGATGTTATGAAAACGAGGAATTCTTTGTATGTAACATTATACTATAGTTTGTGATTAATTATAACCTCTATAGTTTGCTTGTACTTACGAATGTAAAAAATAAGAAAGTAATTTAGTTACGCTTTCACGGATTAACTAATTACGCGATTAAGATAAAATTTTAAAGAACGATAGCTTTTGTCCCATCTAGAATTAGATATAAAATTCTGCATGAGCTTAGCTTTCAATAGTTAATAAAAATAAAAGAAAAAAATAAGTAACCAGTTATAAAATAATGATATTTTTAAATCCCTCAAAAAACAATGCATCAAAAAATTGCCGATTGCGCTTCAAGTATGTATATCTTGCACACAAATTACAATATAGTTTTAATATGTTCTTCATAAAAATACTCGTATTTGTCCTCTATCGTTGAAGTAAAAATCTAATAATCCTCAGCCGGGTTGAACAAACCGGTTGGCCTCTGTATATAAACAAATTTCGTAATTCGTTTAGAAGTATTATCATGAGGTCACGGTTATGGTGACACTTGACAAGATCGTTTAGATATGTATTGTGTGTCGTCGCACTAATACGGATACGATCGTACTATTCAGTGAAGGAGGCTCTCGTCTCAAATTTAATATCAGACAGAATTATTGGGAACTGCGTAAATAATGTAGCCTACCTAAGTAAAAATGTGTGATTGCATTACTTATGGGACTTGAAACGTAAATAATATAAACTTATTGTAGTTCTTTTAATAACTTGTGTGCGCTATTCAATATTACGATAGCAAAGAGATGAGATATAATACTTAGTCCGTAAGCCAGGCGCTAATTTTCGTCAGTCATTTCCTCTCAGTCGATAATTCGTAAAATGCTTCAGAGAGTCGCATTATGACGCGTTGTAAACGTCAGCTGCGGCTCCGAGGGTGGGTTGAGCAGTGGCAAGCGCCCAAACACGTAAAAATAAAAAAAAAATTTAGTCATTTCCTCCCGATTGAAAACTCGATCAAATTAAAGTTAAACCAATATTTCGAAGAAATAAAATCGTCAGCTGGTTATACAGTGGTGGATTATACGTCAGCTGGTCACGCAAAGATGTAAAAAAAAAAAAAAAGTTTAGTGATTTCCTCTCAAACGAAAATTTATCAGATGATAGTTTATGTATTGTTTTTAATAAATAAATTAGTCAGCTGGCTGTATGTAGGTGGAATGTTTGTCAGCTGATGACCTTAAGGTGTAACGTAGGAGCAAAGTAAATGTATCAGCTGACGTGTTTTCCCCCAACATACTGCCAGCTGATTGTTTTAATTACTTACAGGATCATGTCAACAATTAGTACAACTATTTTTTTTCGGGAGGAAATGACGTACTTAAAGTTATTCAACATTATAGTCCGTAAGCCAGGCGCTAATTTTCGTCAGTTATTTCCTCTCAGTCGATAATTCGTAAAATGCCAGAGAGTCGCATTATGACGCGTTGTAAACGTCAGCTGCGGCTCCGAGTGTGGATTGAGCAGCGGCAGCCGCCCACGCACGTAATAAAAAAAAAATTTTTAGTCATTTCTTCCCGATTAAAATCATGATCAAATTAAAGTTAAACCACTATTTCGAAGAAATAAAATCGTCAGCTGGTTATACAGTGGTGGATTATACGTCAGCTGGTCACGCAAAGATGTAAAAAAAAATAATAAGTTTAGTGATTTCCTCTCAAACGAAAATTTATCAGATGATAGTTTATGTATTGTTATTAATAAATAAATAAGTCAGCTGGCTGTATGTAGGTGGAATGTTTGTCAGCTGATGACCTTAAGATGTAACGTAGGAGCAAAGTAAATGTATCAGCTGACGTGTTTTCCCCCAACATACTGCCAGCTGATTGTTTTTATTACTTACAGGATCATGTCAACAATTAGTACAACTATTTTTTTTCGGGAGGAAATGACGTACATAAAGTTATTCAACATTATATTTAATGTGCAAACTAAAATGTAAGATTCTCTGGCAATGTTTCAATGAAATATTTTTTTTTATGGGAACTACGATTTTTAAGAATAGAAATAAATAAATACTTTGCTGAGCTAATCAATTAATTTATAATTTTTCAATATTGAAATTAATAATGCTTAAGATTTAATAAAAAAAGTTATTTAATTATGTTTGGTAATTTAATCATTTTCATTTTCGCTTCTGCTCATCTCACTTTCCTCTCTTTTATTTACTAGCACGTATAATACTTCAAAACCCAGAACTATACCTAGCCTTGGGTGAGGATAGATATGCCCGAACTGGTACAACTAAAATAATATACGAGTTACCACCGTAAGGGGCGATGGAGGGATATTTGGGGACAGACAATAAATCTAAGAGAAGTGTGGCCACATGGTGGAATATTTTTACCTCACTTTTTCACACACTCTCATCTAAGTACACTAAAAACAGCAAAGTGGAGGGAAAAATATCCCACGATCTGGCCACACTGCATGCGAGTAACAGGTTAGATACAATATACTATACACGTCTAAACGCAGCTTAATAACTTAATATTCAATCGAAACATTGCCAGAGAATCTTACATTTTAGTTTGCACATTAAATATAATGTTGAATAACTTTATGTACGTCATTTCCTCCCGAAAAAAATAGTTGTACTAATTGTTGACATGATCCTGTAAGTAATAAAAACAATCAGCTGGCAGTATGTTGGGGGAAAACACGTCAGCTGATACATTTACTTTGCTCCTACGTTACACCTTGAGGTCATCAGCTGACAAACATTCCACCTACATACAGCCAGCTGACTTATTTATTTATTAAAAACAATACATAAACTATCATCTGATAAATTTTCTTTTGAGAGGAAATCACTAAACTTATTATTTTTTTTTACATCTTTGCGTGACCAGCTGACGTATAATCCACCACTGTATAACCAGCTGACGATTTTATTTCTTCGAAATATTGGTTTGACTTTAATTTGATCAACATTTTAATCGGGAAGAAATGACTAAATTTTTTTTTTATTTTTACGTGTTTGGGCGGCTGCCGCTGCTCAATCCACACTCGGAGCCGCAGCTGACGTTTACAACGCGTCATAATGCGACTCTCTGGCATTTTACGAATTATCGACTGAGAGGAAATAACTGACGAAAATTAGCGCCTGGCTTACGGACTATAATGTTGAATAACTTTAAGTACGTCATTTCCTCCCGAAAAAAAATAGTTGTACTAATTGTTGACATGATCCTGTAAGTAATTAAAACAATCAGCTGGCAGTATGTTGGGGGAAAACACGTCAGCTGATACATTTACTTTGCTCCTACGTTACACCTTAAGGTCATCAGCTGACAAACATTCCACCTACATACAGCCAGCTGACTAATTTATTTATTAAAAACAATACATAAACTATCATCTGATAAATTTTCGTTTGAGAGGAAATCACTAAACTTTTTTTTTTTTTTTACATCTTTGCGTGACCAGCTGACGTATAATCCACCACTGTATAACCAGCTGACGATTTTATTTCTTCGAAATATTGGTTTAACTTTAATTTGATCAAGTTTTCAATCGGGAGGAAATGACTAAATTTTTTTTTATTTTTACGTGTTTGGGCGCTTGCCACTGCTCAACCCACCCTCGGAGCCGCAGCTGACGTTTACAACGCGTCATAATGCGACTCTCTGAAGCATTTTACGAATTATCGGCTGAGAGGAAATTGGTCGTGAAAATCTGTCACTGGCTTACGGACTAACTTGGGTACAATGAAAATCTAAATCCGCTTTACATTGTTATATACTATAGCTATTTATATTTTACAAAATAATTTCACAGAAGTAACTACCATATAACCAATTGAATTAACACATATTTTGGGAGGTAAGATTTGAATTCTGGAAAATATAGTTAACATGCGTTACCGAACTCGTCAACTAAATATTGAAGATATAGAGTAAAAATAAGCAGTAAGATAGTACAGGTTTTTAATAATGAAACAGATAACCCTACTAATAAGGAACTTGTATAGGATGTAGCTCTTACGTAATAAAACGGAAGTAATGTTCAAATTACCCAACAAATATGTAGGTTAGTGGTTCTATCGGTTAGACTAACGACACTACATGACACCTATTAACACGTATAATTACGCCACGATCGCTTTACATAGAGTCCTTCGTAGACAATGTTACAACGTGAATTAATAGGGCACTATTATTTAAAAGTAAATTTAAATTGTAACGATGTGACGTAAAGACGCATTAGTTCATTGTTGAAGAAATGTTTAAATGAAGCGTTGTAGTTGAAATCGATCGTGAGTCAGATTTTTTGGATAATATTCTTTAGAATTGAAATAAATCTAGTAATTGTGAATGAATATAACTTAGTTCAGTATTAAACAAGGGCACAGATTATGTTGAACCTAACAAAGTAAATTGCAAAATGAGGCTTGCATAAAGTGCAGCAGTGTATCAAATCTTTAAGTGCAAGCGGTTTACAGCTTTTCCTGTCGACATGGTTCTTCTAGACATACGACTAAACAACTGCCTGTTTTAATAACTATTCTTTGATATTTCAGCCGTCCAAGACGTAGTGGGTGAGCTAAATCCAGGATTAAAACTGTTCAAGTTCACACATAGGCCCTTGAACACCTCTAACCCGAAGGTCGAAAGCAGTGGCGATGGCATTACAGACTTCACCAACGTTTTGGAGAACACACCACCAGCACCTTGGACCATGGGTCTTGGCGATGGTTTCCAAGGAAGACTTCTATACATTTATACCTCCGGAACAACTGGATTACCTAAAGCAGCCGTCATTTCAAACGCTAGGTAAGAAATTTAATATAATTTGTACGTCATTACGCTCATTATATTCGACCTCGCGTTTTGAAAACACGAAAAGCAGGTCAATTATACAAATGATGCTGGGTAACAAATTACTTGGATTTTTGTGACACTGTAGCGCAATGTTATAAAATTATATTCTCAAATATAAAGTTCATTGACCTTCCCCACAATTTCGTTCTCTATCGATCTACGGTACGTTTTTGAAAAGTGAAGTCTTCTAAATTCTTTCTTCCCGTTAAATGAAGGAAGAGGATGGACGCAAGGACGCTTGTCGGTACACAGCGATTCAAATGTATGGAAGATGTGCCATCCTGTAATCTATTTGTCACAGTAATAAACTAAACGTGATAGTGAGAGGTCACTTGTGTGAAGTTGCGTGTGACTATGAGTGGAACGATCGTTTTAGTACATACATACATACATACGTACATAACTTCACGCCTGTTTTATCCGGAGATGAAGGCAGGGTTGTATGAAATATACTCACGTTTTGCTTATTACAATGTTACTCCCTTGCGATAGGGGGCATGCTTATTGCCATATACGGAGCACGTCGAGACCATATATAGATCAGAAAATCGGGAATCGGACCCGAGACCTCGTGGTCACCAATCGCATCTACGATCTCGTTCACTAGCGATACACTAGACCAAAGAGGTAGTCTTCACTACTCAAAAATAGCTGTATCGAACCAGATGAAATGACATTCACGCCATAAGAAAAGTAGGATTAGCATTCAGAATGTCATTTACTTTATCCATTGCCTTGTCTTGACTTTGTATGCTTATCGCGAATTTAATTAGCAGTTACGTTACGTAGAAAGTCTGTTTTAGAATTTAATTAGCGTGTTTGATATACAATGTACTTATTATACATTTGTAAAAGAAGCATTTATAATATAAAAGTGGCATTTGCTGCATAGGTAAACACCGTTATCCTTTAGTTGTCTTTGAAATGAGTAATTTTTGGTTTCCATGAATGCCACGGGTGCTGCCACTAACTTTTAAATTGTTGACTATCAATCATGAGAAAAATGAAAGGGAAAGGACTAGAAAATTGCTGTGAGTTAGAAACTGTTATTGAACAAGTCAATAATATATTAATTATGTACGCCACTACTATTGGTCGTGGGTTCGATTCCCACACGGAACAAATATTTGTGCAATCCACAACAAGTTGTTTTGGGTCTGGTTGTTTTTGTGTTTGTAAACGACCCCGTGACACAAGAGCAGTTTTTAGTGCGGGAGTTGGTCTTTTTAAAAACAAAACAACAAACAAAATCAATTTCGGCAGTTGTTAAACGCAGACAATGTATACAGTAACTAAAGAATATTTTTGTACCATTTCAGATTCGTATTCCTAACAGCCGGCCTCCATTTCATGGGCCTAAGACCTACAGACAGGCTCTACTGTCCTCTACCACTGTACCACACTGCAGGAGGTGTTATAAGCGTCGGCCAGGCACTGCTATTCGGCTGTACGGTCATAATAAAGGCGAAATTCTCCGCTTCGCAGTACTTCCCAGATTGCGCCAAATATAATGCCACGGTGAGTGAACATTGAAAATAATTAGACGGATTGTGTTTTTTCTTTACAGTTGCATAGAAACAATGCTGTTTGCACGTAACACGTGTATCATTAAAAAGATTTTATTATCCCTGGACAAACTAGTTTCTTGCACATATGAGCCTTTATAATTGAAATTAGACTTAGTGGTCAAAGCATTAGAATTTTCTGAGGTTTAAAGCTACAGGGATTATATTTAATTATATTATAGTCCAGTTACTTAGTTGGCAGCTTTGCATGCTACGTTTGGGGCTAACGAAGGTATACAACATTCAGAATTTAGAACATCGGTGACAGGCTTTGTGCAGCCGACGGTGGCCTGCCTAATACATCTAGATAATTTCGGAAACACACAGAAGTATTACTTACAATTTAGATAATCGTCATCATCGTACATAATTGTCCATTCCCAGGGTCTTTACTAAGTTGTCGAACAACAATACCTAGCAGCCTGTAGGCCTGTTAATGGTAATAAGGTATTTAAAAAGATACATCACTGTAGCAACGTGATCGTATTGAATGTAGCTGTATTAATACGCTTCTAAGAAAATCAACCATAAAATACAAAGTACTTAATACTAAAGTTATGATTTACGATCTTCCTTATAGCAAAAAAACATCAATAGTGACCATAAGAGTAGCGTTTATGCTCATTACATTGTGCAGATGAATGTATGTGTCTCATTTAATTGCAGTTGCGATTATGCACTTAGCATCAGGTGTTAAGATAACACGCTATTACGGTAACAGTACATAACTTTACGGTTTTACATTCTGTTATTAATGTACCGCTATTTTAATTGTAGTCTTTATATTTTAAAAAGAAAACTCTCGATCTAAGAAAAAGTTATCTGTATAGTGTTTTTTACATTTGCAGTTACCATTTTTCAAGATTGATCGGAGAATTTTTGTTTTGATATTCATATTTTTTTTAATTATTGCGTATTATTGTCATATTATGCCCAGCAGATGTAAAAGCTATCAAAGATGACGATGATGGTTGTCATATTCTCAGAGATTGTACGTTTTGTGCCATCACAGATGCCCATTTGTCTATATGTCTGTATGGCCCACATGTCTATAGGTCCATATCAATTCTTCTTATTATATCGTTGGGAAAGATTCACACTAAAGTTCACTCTGTTATTTTTTGCCTTGATTTGTATGTCCTGCACAAGACTTCATTACCGTAGCCGTGTATAGAGAACCAGAGAAAATTGTATTAATTTACTGATTATTTGGTTCTCAGGGTGCTCACTACATAGGCGAGATGTGCCGGTACATCCTCGCTACGCCGCCGTCGCCCGCAGACAGTCAGCACAACGTTCGCGTCATATACGGCAATGGACTACGACTACAGGCAAGTTTACATACAATTATAGTATCTACTTTCTTCTTTAAGTGGCTGTAGATTGTAAATTTCTTAATCAATGGGGTGCATAAAATAGGTTGTCGATTAATAATGAACGTTCTAATATTGAACAGTTTTTTGTACCCCTAACTTAACTAGAAAATCTTTTAGAAGGAATATGTGGACCTTTTTGAAACTGATATCCAGTTTATGACTAAGACAAATGATTGTACCTCGTCCCATTGCTGGGAAAAAATCTAACCTTGACGAAAAGCCTATTGCTCTGCGAACTTTACATTCGTTGAAAAATTTCAGATAAACAAGTTATACCTAACCCTAAATGTAATATCGAAAAAGGCGGGCGTTTATGCATTTGCAATGTAACATGTGCCTTTTCAAAACTGGACACTCAATGTCTGGTTGCTTGAAAGAGAATAAATGACTGGGTATTTATGTACCTATACTTAATGGTTTTCATTAGTTTTTTTGTATTTCACTTGGCATTGACGTAGACACAGAAATTCATTACATTATTCATTTTGAGACATATATATTGCGTCACGTTTCCTAGTATTATTTTTGCAAAATATTATCTATAGTAACAAAAACAAAACACTTTTCCTTCAAGTAGTGGTAATTGTTATTAATTATAATAATGTTCAAGTGATAAATTCTTTATATAATTATATTAATTATGTAACAGGTTAAAGTTCAGATATACGCTAAAAAATAAGATTTTTCATTATTATTTTCAATAATATTAACCCGTCACTACTGAATCTCTATACAATACTATACATATATGAACGGGTTATGCGATCCAGCATGCGTTTACGACACAGCATGATGAAGGAACCTTCCCATTTGAATCCAGTCATAGCTTTGTGGAAATTTCTTCATGAGCATAATTTTGCCATAGACCATGATTTTAAACCAACGACATTTCTACCTTGCCGGCAATTATTCAAGCCAATTAACGCATAATTCGTCTCCTAGATTAAAGTGGATATTATTAGTAAATTACAAAGCGATTTTAAACTATCAAGACTTCTACTGTGAACGGGTCTTATACTCGATTTAAATCACCTTATTTGACTGAACTACTAATATAAATGGTATATCTGCTCTTTGAACATTGAAAACTAATTCATGTTGTGGATTTTACTTCGGTACTAGTTATTATTAGTTCTAACTAATTTAGGGTTGCCATATCTTAAATTTGGAAAACCGGACAAGACGCGTAAAACCCCGGATTTTAGAGTCCGAAAGCCGGACATGTCAACAAGAAGAGCAACCGCGACGGGATGAGTGGGGGAACGGTGAATATACTTGGTTCGCCAAAATTTTGAAACCTTCCCCGGATGCCCTCTAAACTAGGACAAATCCGGGGAAACCCGGACGGATGGCAACCCTAAACTAATTCAATATACGACTTACTAGTATTATTTAGCGATCCATTGTAAATTCCATAGTAGTAATTAGCATTGACTGAATAGTGACGCGTCACGCTACCTATGTAAATACATACGATCAATAAATGTGATATACATGGAAAAAATATATATGAAACTACTATGAACATGAAATCTATAGTGTTTAAGTAATTTTTTGTACAAAGAGGTATTGAATATTTATTCGAAGTCTGATTCAATACTGTACTTAAAAACTCAGCCATGAGATGTCAGTCTTGTGTTAGAAGTTACGAATAGAATCTTTTTGTTAAAAAACGACCGTGAGACTACTTGACTGCTCGCGTAGAATTAGAGTAACGTAACGATTATTGTATTAAGAATATAGTATTTAGTCATATTTTGTTGATATTCATGTTTTGTAATACTGGCTTCATACACTTTAAATTTTCTACCTGCACGTTTGGCGTAGTGGTTAAAGTGGTCACCTTACCGCAATAACTGTAGCGCCACATGTGGTGGATAACGGGACAAATCTTTGAGTGATGAGTTTTTGTTCTGAGCCTGATTGTCAAATTATCTATATAAGAATGTATTTTGAAGTATATGAGCATGTATATCAGCTATTTGGTTACCATAGTACAAGCTCTGCTTAGTTGGATATCAGATGTCCATGTGTGAGTTATCCAATGATATTTATTATTATTTACACCTATCTACTTAACATGGGTTTACCATACCCTCACCGTTTGTTCAATAATTTTTAAATAACTCCGTTTTTTGTATGTATGACGTGTGCCGGTCCAAAATTAAATCATATCAATATTAATGACATGTAAAGCATTGAAATCAAATTCTGGCAAGTGACCCTAGCGCTCTCGGTGATTAAGTAAAAGTCAGGTCATCCAGGCTTTATTTTAAAACCTTTTGTATTTATGATATTAAAATAAAGAATTACCATTCAATATTGTTGTATGCTAATTCGACGTCATTGACAACTCAGGCATTGGTCATAAGATCAGGTTTTTAAAATAACCTATATTATTATTTTTTTAAGTTACTAGCTGACCCGCGCAACTTCGCTTGCGTCACATAAGAGATAATAGGACATAATTTTCCCCGTTTTTGTAACATTTTTCGTTGCTACTCCGCTCCTAATAACCGTAGCGTGATGTTATACTCCTTCCTCGATAAATGGTCTATCTAACACTGAAATATTTTTTCAAATCGGCCCAGTAGTTCCTGAGATTAGCGCGTTCAAACAAACAAACAATCAAACAAACAAACTCTTCAGCTTTATAATATTAGTATAGATATAGAGCCGTGTTCAAGTGACACAGGGTTAAATATTAGATACTATTATTATATCAAAAAGTAATAAATCATGTCATTTAATATGTCAGAACATAATTTTATTATAACAAATTGATCTTATCTTCGCCCACATTAATTATAGTTAATTAAGTTCATACAGGAGACTTATAAATAGAATTAAGATTATTTCACGAGCCAACTTTCCTTCTGTTATATTACATTTAAATTAAGTTCTAAAGTGAATGCAATAATATTATTTAAGTTGCTTACATTGGAATTGCGAACATAAAAAATTTAATTACTATATATGATTTTTTTATATTTTATTCTATTATACATAGTTTATTTTACATTTTAAATTTAAATATATAATCTTCTTAATCTTACGTATGCATATATAATATGTATAAAAGTATATCTCAGACAACAAAGGCAATAAAATATTTTTATAGAGATGAGAATAGTAACTTTCAGAGAATACTACCTACAATATAAATATTATAGTTAACAAGAAACAGTATAATAATAATCAAATCAAAAATCTTCACTACAATATTAAAATATGACAAATAAATTGCCTTTAGCTATGACAAATTAGGTGTTAAAAGCAAGTAAGTACGTAATTATATACAAAAACAATTGCCAATAAATTAACGTCCAGCATTATTATCTTTGAAATTATGAAAGTAATAAAATAATATTATATTTGGAAAACAATTATATTGTCATTTCATTAAATGTACATAATACTTTTATTTATTTTAAAAATTAATGTGCGTATTTTTTTAATTTCAGATTTGGGACGAGTTCATCAAAAGATTCAACATTAAACAGGTTCTCGAATTTTATGGCGCCACTGAGGGAAATGCTAATATCGGTAAATATTTATTCATTTTAAAAACTACGGTTAAATATAACTGATTTAACTTATGAATATATAGGATCTATCATTTTTATAAATTAGTTAAAAGTAACATTTTCAATACTTTAAGCCTCTTATTCATAAAAATATATGAAGTTATGAAAGGCTTATAAAGAGTTTTGTTTCTTTCACTCCTTAGCGAAATGAAAAAGAGAAAACATATTTTAGTAGTTTTATAACTAAAATAGGTATATAGTGTGTTTATGAATAAGAGGGTAACTTTTTTATAAATCATCTGTTATAGGTGATGATATTTAGAAGGGCGTATAAATTACACACGCGTTTCGTTTAAACCATTTCTCTTATTATAATTCGAAACTTTACAACTGTTCTGCTAGATATTATCTCAGTAAAGTCTCCTTAAGTCCACGAATTTAAATAAATTGTTTAATTTAGGGAAATCAGACTTACATGTCTAAATGTACAATATATTAACAGTCCATCATACTATAAGAAGAAATTAATTCTTAATTACAGCCAACACAGACGGCACGCCGGGAGCCATCGGTTTTGTATCGCGGATATTCCCCAACGTGTACCCCATCGCTATCATCAAAGTCGATCAGGAGACAGGCGAGCCTGTGAGAAACGGCCTGGGACTGTGTCAGGTAATAACAATTATCTTGTACTAAATGGCAAACGTATAAACTTTCATACCATATTTTTGTCCATTAAGGTTTTTTGGAAACAAAAGTTAACCTTTCTCTCTTTTCTCCCCGGATCTTCAACTATGGCCATATACTAAATTGATTAATTTCACTGAAATCCGTACAATGGTTTAACCGTGAAAGCGTAACAGATTTTAGCATTATTATGAGATATTTAATAAGCTGAAAACAAGAGTAAAAGATAGGTTACAGTGGAGGGCTGTAGAGAAGACCGTTGCCCGAGAACCGAGGGAAATATATATATATAGGCTTGATATAATAATAGATTATTTCACGGGTTTTAATGTGATATTTCTATAATTCAATTAAATATATGTCAGTGAGTAAAGGCTTATAGCAAAACAAAACATTTCACAACGATTTAACTAGTCCGATCACATCGTTTATTGGTAAGGCAGTAAAGTAAGCAAACATCACTATTGACACAAGATCGTTCAATATTAATTCTTTAGCACGTGAACGCTAGTTATAGTGCGATAAATACTAACATAGTTCATAGAACTTAGTCGTTATTGTGAATTATTCAATAACGTACATGCCGAAGTCACGTGTTACCTATTAAAAAAAGTGTCTTTGAAATGATAGCGTTTGAAAGCGTACAGATCCTACTACTTACACAGTTTTTTTTATTTCGTTCTTGCCCAAATTCATAACGTGAAGAGAAAGTTTATAGAACATGCTATAATAATATTGTAAGCGGTGCACGATTCGGAGTTGCGGTTTTAACATGGACTTAGCTTGAAATTACTGTTTAAGATTATGCTTCTATGATTAATGTTTATTGCAGAAAAAAAACTTCCGTCATTATATTGCGTGTGTGGCTTCATATTTTAAATACTGGTCCGATTTAGGTAACATAGCTAGAGTTTACATAAACTGATTATCCGAGCCCCTCATAAAAGTCAATGTACATATGTGAGATAGTCCCCCCACCCCTGGTTAAAACTTATCTATTATTATTATATCAATCTATTATCTATTATGGTTATATTATAATGTATACAATTAAAATATAATATAATATTATTACTCATACTACCACAAATTTGTTTTTTTAACCATTTGTTGACTGGTAGAGAATGCCTTGATGAAATAAGTCCGCCTAGTCTCTAATATTTGTCCCTCCAGCTAGCGGCGCCGAACGAGCCGGGCGTATTCATCGGTAAGATCCAAGCGCACAACCCGGCGCGCCAGTACCTCGGCTACGTGGACAAGGCCGCCTCCGAGAAGAAGGTCGTCAACAATGTGTTCCAGTATGGAGACGCTGCCTTTATTTCTGGTGAGTTAACTGTCTTTGTAGCAATGTATTAGGCTCTAGAACTTGTTGGTAGTATTTGAATGACGAGGTTAACTTTGGTATGCTTGTAGCTTGAACCGAGTGAGTGATTTTACTATAAAATGCCTTACGAGTTTGGTCTAATAGGCATGAACGAACTCATTTCTTAGGGAGTCAAATTATCTTGTGCAAGCTTGCTATCTGTATAGTAGATACAAGCCTAAAATATTTGCTGGTTGGGGTCACAAAAATTTGTGACAAGCTTGTAATATAGAGAGCATCGCATTATAGAGAGCTAGAAGGAAAGAAGGAGACTTAACTGTAGGACATTTATTTATAAGAAAAATGAGGTCACATTATGAAACTAGATGATAAAACATTTGAATCTAAAACTACCATATCTGTTACAGGTGACATTCTGGTAGCGGATGAGTTCGGCTACTTGTTCTTCCGCGACCGTACGGGCGATACGTTCAGATGGAGAGGAGAGAACGTATCCACTACCGAGGTGGAGGCCGCTATATCCAGGGTCGCTGAACATAGAGACGCTGTCGTCTATGGTGTACTGGTATGTAAATTTTTATTGGATAACCTTATAAGATACAATTATTAGATATCGATGGTTATTATTCAAGTAACAGATTATTTTATGGCTTCAAATGACATAATTAGTTGAATGGAAAGATATACTTTACTAGTTTCTTGATGATTTTAAAATTGCGGCATTATTATCCTACACTCTACTTTGATAAAGTAGTTTTAGTCTTTCATTTTCTTCATAGTGTAATCTAACTGTGTTGTGTTTAAGTTTAGCAAAAATATATCCATTAATATGTTCTCAGAGTTTCGTCATAGCCTTTACATAATAGGTCGGGGAAAAAGTCTTTTCGCATTATAGTATGTATGAACTTGTAATATTTTTTTTCTCTACACAAAAAAGCTCGATATTTGGGTACCTCACGAGCTCATTAAAAGATAACTAATGAACCATGTACTCATTTGTGATTCTTGAAGCCAAAGAGATTTTATTACAAGTTCATACATACTATAATGCGAAAAGACTTTTTCTCTAACCTAATATAATGCAACTATCAAGACAACAAAGTCTATCAAATACTTTTCATTCCACACTCAGTTGTCAGCACTAACAATGTAATATTGACAAGTACAAGACAACATAGTAAACAAACAAACTCTTGCCAACAAAACTATCATTGAATGAACGTACAAACATATAATTAAATTGTCAAGTATCCAACATTACACAATGATAGTACAATGCCCACGTGTCCAGGTGCCAAACACTGAGGGGCGGGCAGGCATGTGCGGTATTGTCGATGTCAACGGCTCGCTGGACCTCGACAAACTGGCCCAGGATCTAGCGAGAGACCTCCCCGTGTATGCACGACCTGTGTTTATACGAGTCTTGAATAGTATGGATATGACGGGTGAGTTTTTATTTTGTTTTTTTTTTATTTATCTATCTACTAGCTGACCCGCGCAACTTCGTTTGCGTCACATAAGAGAGAATGGGTCATAATTTTCCCCGTTTTTGTAACATTTTTTACTGGTACTCTGCTCCTATCGGTTGTAGTGTGATGATATATAGCCTATAGCTTTCTTCGATAAATGGGCTATCTAACATTGAAATCAAATTTTTCAAATCGGACCAGTAGTTCCTGAGATTAGCGCGTTCAAACAAACAAACAAACGAACAAACTCTTCAGCTTTATAATATTAGTATAGATCTAAACCGCTAAACTGAAGTGGGAGTGGGCCATGTTTCGCGCATGCATCCGGAGAGATGGGCGAGGCTGGTGATACTGGACACCACACGATGGACATCGTTGTCGAGGCCGACCACGACGTAGGTGGCATGATGATCTAACGGCATTTTCGGGTCCATCGTGGCGGAATATGGCGCAAGATAGACAGTTATGGAAGGAAAGAGGGGAGACCTTTGCCCAGCAGTGGGAAACATAAAGGGCTAATAAAAAAAATAAAAAAAACTATCTATCATCGCATGGTTAGTGATCAACCTAGTGTCAAAGTTGTTTAAGCCGCCCAAAAGGTCTTTGACATGGCTTAACGACTGTTATCTTAGTTGACAACAACCGGGACCGACTTTTTACGTGCCCTCCGAAGCACGGAGACGCTCAGTTCAAATACCATTATGCGGCCACCCATCTAAATAATGACCGCGCCAACGGTTGCTTAACCCACAGATCGTTTACCGACCAGTGAGCACTACTGGCTATGAGCGCCTCATTATTTGATTATTCATAAACTATGCTTTGGGGATCACAGTAAGAACGAATGTATATGGTCGAAAATAATAATTGACTGCCAGCAATTAATAACAAGCCTATGCGTTTATCTGTCAGTGAATAAGGACCAGTCAGAGAAATACATTCGATTTGCTAGCATTCATCAAGAAATAATTAGTGCAATACTTGCTAACAAAACGGGACCTTTTCTGAAATTATCGGTATTTTTCCTAATGCAAGACCATTCCCTAAAACTATACTTTTTTTTAACAAATACAGACAGCTTTCCACTTCATATGTCAATGAACATAATATTCAGTTTAAATGATCTCTTAAAAATTACCAATATCCTGTTTAATAAACTTTAACAGTTTTTACTTCACGTAAAAATTGCTAAGGAATTGCTTCACGCAAACTCGTATTTAACCCGAGAATCTCATCGGAAATAATTAACGATTTATTGATCCTATAATAAATACTTTTTTTAATCCACAGGTACGTTTAAAATGAAGAAGACTGATCTACAAAAGGAAGCGTTCGACCCAAAGTTGGCAAAGGACGATAAATTGTATTACTTAGATCTGAAGCAAAACCGCTACCTGCCTCTACATGAGGAGGAGTATGATAAAATCGTTAGTGGAAAGATTAGGCTGTGATGTAATAGAATCTGTCGTCGTTGTTATAGTTTATAGTTCAAATGACATGCAATGTCTTAAGTGTTCATCCAACAGTTATATTTTAACTCAGTCACGAACAAAAATATGTATACAACACGATTGAAACTGCACGTTTCGCGCAGTTAAAAGCGGTCACCTCAATAATCGTAGCATGTGGTGACTTCGAATCCCACCCGGGAACTCGGGATGTTTTTGTGATGGGTCGTTAATTTATCTATATAAGTATGAATTGCCCTGCAGCGGGACAAAAATGGGTTAAATAAAAACGATGTATTTAGAAGTTTATATGTATGATTATCACTGTGTACTTTTTGTATAAAAACTACAATTAAATTCTTGCTATTGGCTACTAATAAATACGCCGTTATGGTACAAGTTATGGTAGGCTACTTCAGAGTTGATGAACAAAATTAAATTCTAGAAATTTATTTAAAAAATGTTGAAAATGTGACTGTGTATACATATTTTTGCTTTTGACTGTATCAACATCTATGTAAGTGTTCAGCAGTTTCTTTTTCTTAATATAATCATCATTAGATTACTACGAGAGAGTTATAGAAGTCTGGTGGTGTTTCAATTCCTTTGACACAATTTAAATGGTACAGTTAGCAGCGAAAATCGTTCAACTTATTTATATTTTCAGAACAACAAAAGCGAACATATCTGTCATGTTTATTTTTAATTAATGTTTGATTTGTTGCTGACTGTACTGGCTAATATTTCCACGGGACGACAATACGTTCTCATATAAAATATGTATTTATAAGCATTTATTCATGTTAGTGAATTTAGAACAATTTCTACTAACTGTTTACACGTTATAATCAAAATGGTGGTTAGAACCTCGTTAAAAATCTTGACGACTATAAAGTGAATAAAAATAATACAAATCGAGTTTTAAAGTTGATGTTAAAAAGCTTGTAGCATCCCCTTCAGGCAATTTTAAATGTATGTATTTATTTTTTCATTTTGCAAGGCATGAGCGGGTATTTTTTGGATATTTATAATAAAAATAACATTGAGGCATAGTTTTATCTTGTATCTAATGTATATTGTACGTCAGAAATACGTGTACACTGTCACATTTTTAATTGTACTTTTTGTTTGAAATACTTATTTCATTATTACTATTGGTCAACCAACAATACGCAGTGATTGTAAAATTGCTTTCAAATTAATATACAGTAGTTATTATACTATTTTCATTAATATAAATGCTTTCAAAACTTTCGCGTTGCAACAACAGCATTTCACTTTGGAATACCCGACGTTTCGGCGTGTAAATTCACATGTACATGTAAAAATTATTTTGAAAATATGACAGTGTATACATATTTTGACATTTATTGTACCTAGGGGAATTTATTAGCAAAATGTTTGTAGCTTAGATAAAAATCATGAATTTATTGTGAGTATTTATGGACTGATGTGGCAGACTGTTGTAGGGACATTTTGTTTGCTTTATACCCTAAATCTATAACGTCTTGAGCTTATATTGTAATAACGTGAAGTAACTATCACTATCAATATGACTATCTAAATATATTTTCTGTATAAAAAATCTATTTTTCTGTGTTGTTTTGTTCAAAATGATTATAAGTTTTATGTGCAGTTAAATTTATCAACGTATAACTCAATCCTATGTCTAATGTAATGTATTTAAATCTTGATCTTATCTTATTTTTTATTAATTGACATTTATTTGCAATACTTTATCATCAATATAGAAATGACCGAACTATCATGAGCCCTTAAATCAAGCATTCATTATTGCGAAATACGATCAAATATAAACAGTTAATTTTTAATGAACTGTGATCAAAATGTTTAGGGCAGCTAATGAAGGCTAAATTACCTAGTTCATAGGTTCCTAAAGAAAGCGATACTGTCCCCTAGAGAGCACTAAAGTTTTTCGCAGGGAGCGGCAACGGCTCCAAAAACAAACAATAGATAAAAAATAATTTAAAATAGTTTTTTAATTATTATGTAAAGAAAGCGCTGGATATTTTTGTCTTGTAAAAAGAGCAGTTGTCTACTAAAGGTTAGGAACCTATGCTCTTGTAAATCGTTTTAAATATGAAGTCACCTAAATGTAAGCGCAAAATCAATGCTTTTCATAAGTAAAGTACTTAAATAACTGAGACATAACGCTATAATTAAGGTGTTGGAATATTTCTAATCAAATTTGTTATTCGTTATACATCATACTATAGAAGTGAGATCTCACTTGGTTATTTTTGTTTGCGTATTCGTATTGGTGTCTCTTTCACTCACATGACCAATTATAGAGACAAAATTTATTTGTAATCACGCCTTTTTTCATATAGGTAGGTAGGGACCAAAGATCGCCACTTGGTATGATCCTTACAAACTACCCTGCTTAATTCTCAGCTAGACATCTTGTCATACAGGACCACCGGTTCCGAGTACTTGGTATATTTAAACAGTAGCTCGATTCTCTACTGCTATCGACTACCCACAACCGGCTAGCTATAAAAAATGTGCACTAAAATCTGTTTAGCGCCTCTACCGGTCTCTGTAAGAACTATTTTGGCAGTACATTTTAAATGTCAAATTCTCGATACTCTACAGTACCGACTTTAAAGAATTGCGCTACTAATAACCAAGTGTAGTCTCACTATAATAAGTTAGCATTAGTATTGTTACAATGTTATTCATTTTTTAATCAAAAACCAAGAATTCTCATTATTTTTTATAATGTTTTTGTATAAAATGTGAATACTAAACACTTTACTATACATACTTGCCTCTTTTATATTTTATTTTATTTGTACAATCTCAAAAAATGTCAGTCTGTTATTAAGACTGAGAGTTGGTTTGTTTTTCCTTTCGTGTCCTTGTTATTGATAAGGTTATTTAAAGGTATGGGATATGTTGGAAAAACTACATTAAATGTATATTTTCATACAAATTCTTTGGTTTTATTGATCTTATTATTTACAGCCATTTCTAGTATAGGTATTACAGTAACGGACCTGCTCTTTTCGTACTTTCCTAACTCGAAATAATGGATACAGAGATAATTATTATGCCAGAAATTGAGAATCGCCTCCTTTTTTTGAATTCGGTTAAATATGGGGATTATAACTTTTGCGGATAATTCCTGGCCACTACAAAAATATGTTATACTTACTTGGATTGCAAGATACACAGGAAAAAATAATTTCTCAGTTAATTTGGAAGAGATTTTTTATTAATTACTAAGTGGTCCACTATCATTGACAAATATTACTAAAGCCTATTGAAGACGAAGGCATGATATGTGTTCGCAGATAACTCCGTAAAATTATATCTGAATGTAACTCTTACGCAAATCCAATAAGAGAATCCTACTGTAAAAGAATGCCACATGTAAACCCAGGCCGCTTTTGTATATGACTAATCGGAGAGGGCGTTGATCGGCGCAAACGTTTATTTTATCATTCGGAATACTAAAAGATCTTAATCAATTATTTATATTTATCTTTACATTGTTAGTTAGTTATGACTAATTGTCTGAAGTTCTCAAAACAATTAAATACACTTACAACAAAACAAAGAATAATCCGATGTTTAACTATAAAGATTATTTTTTCAATAGGTACATAATAGCCCCTAAAAGCAGAGGCTTAATCTTTTTCCACGATAATATAATTTGCGGGTAGCAAGCTTATAATCATTAACATAAACGATGTTTTATAATTATCTTTTGTATCTAAAATTCGCGTTAGTTAGTATGTTGGTGTCCTTAGTTTGAGAATCAGTAATGTGGTCTTAATAAAATGATTTCCTTCCTTCCGCAGATGCCACGTCCGTGTGTAATAAATATTAATAATTCATTAATCCCGAACGTGAGCAGTGTCTTGAGAAAGCACATGCCTCGCGCTGCGCCAACTGTCATCGACTTATTGCCGGCGGGCCGCAACGTGGACTTGCCTTGGGTAAAATTGTGGAACCTTCATTCAAATTACAAACCAACAAATAAGTATTACATGGGTTCCAATTTATTTTCCTGGGAAGGCTCAGTTATGTATTTTAGACCTTAATTAATCAAAACATGAGGTAGACTTAGACCAAGAAGGTCGTTTTGCCTTTTGAACTCTATCATGCCGCATGTGAGTTTATGCGCGAAACCATATAAAAATAAATTATTTGAAATTAGAAAACTTCAGAGAAACATCAAAAATTATGTAAAATAAAAACGTCATCTCGGTCTTAACTCATCCGCGTAAAATTTTGTAATTGTCGCGTCCTGGAGCGGTTTGATTTTATACACAAGTTTAGATGTAAAGTTAACCGGGTCGGGTGACATAGCGCGCCTACCACTCGGGGATCAGCTGTTATCGGCGCATGTGCAGCTGGCGCGAGGGGAGCTCGGGGCCGGCGCTCCGCCATTGTCGCGGCCGCCTCTCGGCAACGCACCGCGTCCTTCCCGCATTTATACGAAACTGTTCGGCGTCGATGGATGCGCGCGTCCCCGGTGCGTAGTGCTCGCGCATCGTACTCTCACGTACTGTTTATCTGTTCGACTGTTACCGGTGTATAGTTAGCCGCTGTGCGCCCTACTGGGCTGATCGCCAGCATGGACGCGATTCTGGCAGCGCTCGTCGCTCTCATGGCACTGGCCGCCGCGATGGCCGCCGTGCTCAGTACGCTCTCTAAGGCGGCGATATTCGTCATCCTCGCAATAGCGCCATGCGTCTACCGATACAGGAGGCACATTTACGTTTTCATCAAAACCCTGCCGAGAGACGTCAAGTAAGTGTTGCCCATGATTATTATTCGCACTTTTGCCATTTAGGAATCACCTGCACGGTTTACCTACTGTCTGCGCCAAATATTTATGTAATTGTCAAAGAAACATTACAATGTTGTTCCGTATTTCCTGCGGGATTTTTATAAATAATTTTCCTCATTATGATCCCATGTTAACGCGCTATAACAAGAATAATACTACAATAAACTACAACTTGCTAAACAATGGCATGGTCTGACGTTATTAATTTTGTATGTCACATTAATATTCGTATTGGATTTTGGCTAAGGCCTTACGTACTTATATGAGATCCTTTAATCGTTACTTATATATTGTCATGAGGTTCTTGGCTTTTCGATACATTTAATCCGCAGAGTGAATTGATACAATAATATTGATGAATTACCTACATTCCTTCATGAGTTAAATATCTACCTTTCTTCGACGGAACCTCACTATAGTCACCAAAAGAGGGTGTTCGGAAGTGGACTTATGTCCTTCATAGCTCGAAGGACTGGTGACGATCGTTGAATAAATAATGAATTGTTTCTTCTACGTAGCAATACTTAGTAAGCGAGCAGTCAACCTGTATAAAGGTACCATCGCATAACGGGTACACTTTTTGCTATTTGATAAACTGGTTTATCGGTTACATCTAGTAGATTACACGGCGATAATATCGTTGTATTGCGCAATATAAGTACTGATTCGGATAAAGGTTATCAGAAGTATCGACACACTTTGATAAATAGTCTGAGATTTGAGGGCTGGTTATAAACATAGTACTTAATTATGCGCACTTGAGATTATTCCACAATCGCTTTGTTGCAAGAACACATTTATGCAGCGCATGATTTATCCTTGTGTAGCAGGATTGTATGACGTTGTTATGCGTTTTGCATGTGCTTTGCTGCGTTTGTTGTTGTTAGTAGCTGTCAAGTGTCAGTCAATGTCGGGACAATATCCTACGTTATGTAGCACTCACTTTATATCGATCGGTGATATTATTAGATTATAGAACCTTATTACGTTGTTGGTCAGTTATGATGATGAAAACTCCAAGGAGTATCAAGTTCATTGGTGCAATCACTATCGCTAATTTGCACTTTATTAATTAAACATGTGTTATCAGGTGCACTTGTAGGTTATACCTGTATAAAATAGTTTGATTATCCTTATGACATTGTGGAAACTAATCAATATTTTTTATTACCTATCAATTCATCTAGTTATAAACTACACACAACTATAATTTGATATTATAATTCGTAGACACGTTGCTTTTATAAACATCTTGTTTTTCTGTTTTGTGAAGGTAGTTGAATATTCTCCTTTTTAATAATTAATTTGTAATGGTCAATCTTATTGACTACTTTATTTAACCGTCTATGCAGCAGTTAGTAGCTGTTTATATAGATAAGATAGCTACTTACTACTAAATAGTTCTTACAACTTTTAACATTATCTAAAACTAAGTATCATATCACATAAACATACCCATCATAATATACCATTACAGATATCAATGTAAAGTAAACTTTGGATTATAACACATTTGTTCCAGATTATTCCTTCAGAGGATTTGATAAAATGAATTTGTATCACTTAAAGACTATTTACTGCTCACTTGTATATTATATGCAAACATAATTACTGTACAAACAGTAAGCAGACTAATTAAATTAGGCGGTAATTGCGAAAAGTGATAAGTAGCCTGAGTCTACATAACAAGAACTAGGTACCTACACAAAGACAAGTAAATAAATCAAAACGTTGTTTGCTTTCAAAGCAACAAAGACTTAATAAAAAACGTTTGCAGCTTGAGAATACAATCATTTTGTAAAGCGAAGTTTATCAAACCATTGCCAGCGGCTCTGCACCCCGGGAATTTAAATTTTCTGCGAGATCCCACGGAAAACTGTTTCTCGTGTTCTTTAATCAACATGAAAAATTCCACTCTACCAACCTTTTCAGTTGAAGTATTTGAACAAAGCTTTTTAGTTTTACAACAGTTTTCTACGATATTTATTAGAGTTCTGTTTGGCATCCACGAAGCAGACTCATAATTTGAATTCTTTATACTAAATATGCCATGAGTTTGGAGGAGTTTAAATATTGAGGCAATTATAGTGAAGGACAAAATTCTATTTCGAAGTTGTATGATGAACTTTCTTTCATCGATCGCCACGAGGTTACGACTACCCTTAAAATTACATTTTAAACTATTAATCTACGATGTTTCAATCATAAGTTGTTATTTTTTTCGCGTTTTCTATAAAAGATGTGAAATCCGTGTCATTGTCATCTCGCGCTGTTTACCGTGAACTCTGAATGATCTATTTATAGCCAGTTGAGACCAACCGGAAAATAGCGCTTCTATTTATCTACTTTCTGTGAAGATGCAAACAGGTCTCATAGATATTATTATTTTTACGCTAGTACAATATTTTTGTTCTAGAACTTTATCTGTTTTTAATACATGGAAATGAATAAATTATACCTATCTCATCTAGTGATCTATTAAAGAATACAACATAAAGCAAAAAAATGTAGCCAAAAAATAATTTATTAAAATTACCGACTTCACACCGCAGGTAAATTTTCTGTTTGCAGTTCAAGGTATAAACAGCGATTTATGTAATTTATTATACGTAACCTTGAGAGCTTTTCCCAGATTTTGTTGAAAGTTCGTCTATTAATATGACAGTTTGATTCATTTCATCGAAATGTTTTTCTTGGTGATCTCAATCCCCAAACTGATTTTTAAATGCCATGGCTTGGATCAACATAGCAGAATGTGGGCAGCCTTCGCACAACTTCAATTACTTATTGCAGGTTAAATATCTCCAAGGTGTGTAGGAGTTTCATTCAATATTTTATTTCGCCGTTACAGCGGTAATAAATCTTTTTAACATAAGTTAACTTTAAATGTCAGAGGGTGCACGCCTTTGAGAACCTGAAACTCCTGCGTGGGAGGTCAATAGCAGGGCTTATAAAATCTGTCCTTTAGTCTGGAATCCTAACGTGAATAAGCTTTGATTAATTTTCTTTCTCGATACTTTGTATCAAATTGAACCTCTTTTCTCTCTTTATTATTTTATTCTCGCCTTATCGTTTTTATTGAAAAATTGTCGAACGCCGCCGGCTCCCGATATCGACCCATTTCCACTCGATTGCTACTTTTTCTAATAATGTGGTTAAGCGGAATCTATTTGAATAATGATTAGACTGGATATGGAGCAAACTCGTATGAATAATGTCTGTCGTTTATCAATGTATTTCAAAATTTGATTTCCATTGATTGTATAGGGATATGGGATTAGTTGTGATCGGCTGTGGCGACTCTTTACTTACCTACTATTTCGTCACACTTCAACTTGTTTGACCTTTTGAACTTAGTCTTGTTGGTTTATCGACTTAATACAGATAGGTGAAACAAGACATGCAATGTTACCTGCATTTTTAACCGCAGTGTAGAACAATATTTTAAAAATGATTTCCATGTAATTTTGATCGTCTAAAACAAAAAAAAAATCACAAATGCCTCATAATTAGTTGTAAACTGTAGCAGACATAAATTCAACATTTACGTAGATAAATATCAAACTATCAGAGGCAAATTGAAGTCGACCGAAAAGCGACGAGTAATTTAGTTTTGATGTTGCTGTCGAAAAACTATTATAATATCATATGAGGCATTGTTTAGTAAAAAACAAATTTGTATAATACAACATACATCAAACTACTTACTTATCTAAAAACGTAGCCTTATATAAATGGCGCGATACAAAAAATCGTAGAAACTGAAAAACTAAAGATTATGTAGTTTTTCTTTTATCTATCAAAGAAACAATGTAGATTTTTTACTATTAAGTATGGCCGTTATAACCACTTTTACGTATCGCATTATTTAAGAACAGGAATTTTGACAGAGGATATCATACATTATCTGTCACTTTATTCGACACTTATTTAGCTGTGAAACTAGCACTTTGAGTAGCATAATAATTATTTAAAAGCTGAAAATATCTTGCATATACGTTCAAGAGATGTTCATGTGTATGATTCAGTGCTCCAGACTGTATTATCTGCGTCCGTTCTGCGCTGTGCCTGCCCGCGTTCAAGGTTACACTGCAGTGGAGCTTGCAGCTTGCCGTTAACTTTAAAAATGCAGCTTATAAAGCATCCCTCCATGCCTCGGGAACACTTAATCAAAGATTATGTTATTACATAAAGAGTAAGGTCAATTTGGGTAATTTTGAATCATTTGGGTAACATTTACAGTGAGAATTAGAACTAGTTTCGATTATTTTTTCATATGAAACCAACACAATTGATATAGGTTTATTATAGTTTTGCAAACTTTTATCAATCGTGTTGGTTTCATATGAAAAAATAATCGAAACTAGTTCAAATTCCCACTGTCAATGTTACCCAAATGATTCAAAGTTACCCAGGTTGACTGTAAATAAATAGATACTGTTTAAGTGATCAAATGAATCAATCATCTAAATAGACGGATTGTTCTTTTTTATAGGTGTTTTATGTTCTGGTTTGGGGTAAATATGTTTTATTGTAGAGATAATTGCACATAGCTCTCATTCTCATAAATGTTTTATTACTATACCAGTATTCAATTAAAGGTATAATAATGACTAAAAGCCATTTGAAGCCAAACCAGTTAGTGGGAACTGTTCTGGGATTACCTCATATAGAAGGCACCTATTCGAAGATTTGGTCTCTAAGTACTGAATTTCTGACTCAATCTCTTTATGTTTGAGAGCTGGAAACAATAATGGGGTTTTCCGCTTTTATCATCAATTCCTCCACTCAGATAAATATAATTTGTCCTTCACTTTTAAATAACAGCTGTAGTCATGTGACCTACATAATTTTATAGAGGATCGATGGCGTATACGCCACGCTGTCTGCGTTATGGCCAGCTCTTGTCAGACGATTGCAAATGGTGCCCGATTGCGTCACGATATCCCATCCAACGAATCTCTTGTTTTGGCACGATGTGTGTTGCTATATTCCTGGTGAATCAATATTTACCGACCTATACTTGTTTCCGTATATGTCGGCACTAAGGTTCCTTCTAACGGGACAATGCGAACTGCTGCTAAAACTGCGGTTGTTATTGCCTTTCTGAAGATATATACTATCTTGTTAGTGCATAGGAACAAAGGAATAGCAATTAATAAAGTAGATAAGTATGTTTAATTGTTTTATAAGTGACTACCTGAGATTTCAATATTATCTTATCTCTGGAAATATAAATAGACACCAAAATCAAACAGACAATATACCTGCAGATAAACCTGGTACGAAACTCCACGGAAGAACTAGCCAGCACAAAGATCAATACTGCTCATCACTTAACCGTGCCAAAACCAGCTAGTTTGGCGCTTGCTTTGCGTTCCATACTTTAGTTACAAGGATATATTTTTATTGTGCATCCTAAAATCACTGAAACGGAACGTTATATTCTTTTATTAAAACAGTATCTTCGCACAAGTTTCATTTTCAATGTAGCGTGTAAACTATGCGTATATTCGTACAACTCTTCCTACTAGGATGAACCTTGTACCATATATCTATTTATAATTTGCGCTATCGTAACACACACCATTTGTTGTTTTAGCGGATCTTTTATTCACGATAATTAACAACACCGCTTGGACTTTGACTGTTGTAATTACCAACTATGGATATTGTAACACTTTTAGAAAATTATTGTGTACATTTTTCTTGTACGTATTTACGAATAAAACAATTAAGTATAATCCAATTATGACGCTCAGTTTTATGACGTGACTAAACGCATCATATTCCGGAACAAAGAGCATTGTAAAAGGCAAACTATTTATCTCTTGCGTTGAAACAACTTTTTTTTATTTCTATGTAATAAATTTAGTTTTCTTTGTCTTGGCTTGTCTCCTTACGTACTTTAGTCACAGGACCTTTGTGTCTTATACCGTAGAACAAGACAATAACCGATACCGAAATGATGTGTCAGATATATTTTCGATTTTCCCGCATACTTTCCATCCAGATTTATTACTTGGTGTTTTATTCATGTAACGTTGCGGATGCTTAATCATGTGACCTTTTCAGAGGCAGCTATCGACGATCCAGTTCGTCCTATACATTGTTTACACACTCCTCTGCGCGGCTATTTTCGAACTGAACTTTAGTCAGAGTACGTTCATACAGTGCGATCAGACGATACTGTACACCACTTGTATACCTATTAACACCTAAATCTAATTTATACAACGTAATTGACGGGCTGTTTCACACAGTCTTCTAGTTTATAAACACTAAATTTGCTCATAACATCGCTTGAAGTGTTACCTTTGTTTTGAGGTCGAATTCTAACACATTATACCCAAATTATTCTGTTCTGTGGAATATCAAATTATCATTTCATCTACGTATGTAACAGACGAAAATATTTGTAAGCAAATATGTTCTACCTCCTCAATTTATAACAGTCTGATATCGTTATCTTTTGACATTGAGTAGTAGCGTTATAACTTATTCAAATAGCGACTACTTTTCTACAATTTTCTCTATCGGATCTAATCATCCAGTTAACTTTGATTTTAGGAATCATTTACTTAACATGGTACCTATACCTATAGTAAACAACAATTTCAAATGATCAATTTCTTTAGCAATTGTAACGTATTTGCTATTACAGTGGTTTAGCAAACAACATAATTTTATCTTATTTGCTACAATAGGCGTTATCATCTTGAGTTTACGTGTACTTTAAACGTAGTATAATTCTGTAATGAATTTGATTATAGTTTCACAAACACGCTAGCGTTTGTCATGTTTCAGAAGCCGACGTGTGATAGACAATGTACCTACTTACTTGTAATAATATAAGTCAGACACAATACATACCTACTATATTTATAGTAGTGTACATCATGATGAGGATGAAAATTCAGATAATAGTAGAGATATATTGTGTACAGCCGGTCGAAACCTTAAAGATAAGGAGATGGATAGTTAAGTTATTTAGCATCACTTAAACATTCTTAAGAAATCGGTATAAATAAGTAGATACTAACTAGTATTAGTACATTTCTAGGCAACATTCAAGGGCTTACTTTTCACAGTTTTGACACCGATAATGACAGCTGTTAACCGAAAGAACTACGCGGTTATTTTGCGCTGAAATAAGATATCCTTCTGTTATACCTACTCATCTGGATAGGCCTACCTCTACCTGCAGATATTTATATTGGGACTGGGATCAGACGCCGCTAGTGAAGGTGACAGCCAAATTCCATTGTTGAATACCTTTCTTTGATATTGCTCTTCCTTTATCGGTATGTATAGCAAGAATAAGCTCCGTGCCTCTTGTTATTCTCATTGTAAAGATATCACGAGGTACAAAGGTTTGTTGTTTTCGCTCACAGATAATAAATACTCTTTTGTTATTTTACTTATGTATAAATAGTAGCCTCATTAAATAATTGTTTGTTCGGGATTATTACACGAACATATTTCAGTAACAAGAGTCCGTATTAGGTCAAGTAACCGCACAAGGGATTCCCAAGGCAACTCATTTTACCCTGTTTTCGATTTACTCTTAAGTAGTTTACCTTAGGTACTTTATGATATGACTTCAATTACTTTGTGAGTAAAGTTCTTAGCGCACTTGTCACTCGAAAAGGGGTCATTTGTCAGGCCACGATATTGTCTTTTGTCAGGCCGTCAACGAGCCTTCACCTAACGTACACATACTACACATGTAACAAAATTGTATCAACTTCATCGGCACGTTAATTTGGCTTCTGGGCAAAGTGGACGAAGCGATGTTACGCTTACAGCTAGTGGACAGTTGGTTGATGACTATGTGGCAATAAGCCATTGGGCAGAGAACGGATCTCCGATCTTATACGATTATTGATGAGTGTTTCTTGTAGAAGAATATTTTCAAACAAAGGATTAATAACTCCTTAATATGATAATATAATATGGTGTTGATTCATTTACGAATTGATAAAGATTACGTGTCTTAATGAGACCGAATTATCGTTTTCAATAATCACATCATAATGATTTTTAATTGGCTTATTCGATTTTAAATAACAATACCTAATTGAATATAAACATAAGTGATAATAGCTCCAAGAACAATTCACAATTAACAAACGATTCTGAAAGGTCACAGAATTTGCACATGATTCAAACTGCGTTGAAAATTGGTGCATTGAATTGAAAAGTAAACCACGATTGCAGTTAGCGGACAGTGGGCTAGATAGTTTAGTAATTGAATTCGGTGGTTTCCAGTGCATGTCCTACTGCCATTCGATACCGTTCTTGAGTATGTGTCGATGTATGTTTGTTACTGTTTCAAGCAAAGACTGAATAATTTTAGTATCAATCTGACTTTAAGAAGAAATACCGGGTATACCCGGTCTATAGAACACAAATCCAAACATAAAAAGATTTGTATCACGATAGATACTCAACTGTTGTAATATTGTTATGAAGTATCTATGCACGCAGAAGAAATACCGACTATGGGCTACAAATCTGATGATAAAGAGGTTTTTATTACGATAGCAAATACAAGTAATACAACTTAGTAGTATATGAAAAGGTATAACATGTAAGGAAAATCATTTTCTATGGTGTCCATCGCAGATATCAGGTGGCCATTGACAAACTCATAGATATTATCCTGCTTTATTCATTCGTTATGACGCACTTGATAAAACCTAGTTTGATATTAATATCCAGCAATCCGTAGCTACGACTGATATGTTACATAGTAATTTGTTCACATTTCATACAATCTATTCATAAGTATTTAGTAAAACAGTTAATGGGAGCAATGAGAGTAAACAACTTGCCTAGCGACCAAGATAACCTTATTAATATCGGTCAAGATATTTTACAATTTGACAAGGCATTGGGGGTTGTACATCGTATGACTTTTAACCACCAATCAGGGAACTTATCTTCGAATTTAATGCCTCACAATTCAGATAAAATGTTTGGTAATAAGTGCCAAAGTGCATTGTGCAGTGCACAGACTGTAAATTATATTAATAAGTTCTCATGCATTCTTTTGAAAAGATTCGGTTTCTTTGTTCGAACAAAATTATGACATTTTAAATGGATCTCACATAAATTTGGACAATAAGAATGATCCTTGCATTGTTTTAATCAAGATTACACAAATGCAAAAATGTTTTTCTCACCCCTTTATTGCTTATTCATATTAAACTTTAATTTTCATCTTGCAATTTCTGCAAAACAGAAAACAGAACAGTTCAAGGCTTTGCAGTTAACGTAATAAACCCACGGCTCTACATTTTTCCAACGGCGGAAATTAGTAAGAACTTTTCTGCTAATTGTTTTACTCTGTGACTCTAAACAGACTAATCTAACTACGTTCACTATCTGATAAAGTTATACGGAAATTATTTAGAAATATGTGGGTCATGCCTGATAACAGAAAAGATACAAAATAATGTGACCATGTTTATGAGTATTTTGGTGAGTCAATAAACATCGTGATGTGTAAAATGCTTCGCAAACAGTTACCATAAGCCCGCGATGATATTTCCAGATCACGTTTAGAAGGTGAATGAACAGACTGACAGGTTCCCTAACCTCCACATTTACATAAAATATCAATAGAAAATTATGTGTTTTCGAACCGTCTGCACTGCACGCCTGAAATCGTTAAATTGATTCTGTGACGCATTTAAGTTGTTATTGCGTAATTACCACGTAATGTTTCATTAAAACTATACACATTTGTGAAAATATTAGGTTTATTACAATTATTACTCGAAATATGAAGCAGTTACGAGAATTGTTTCTAGATTAGTTCGTTACGTGAACTAACAATTTGTATTTCCATCTAAGTAAGTATGTTTTGACAAAATTAGTATCAATGAGGCGTAGTTTTTACATATTTGCTAAGATTTCTAAGGTTGTTTGTCGCGAAGGTCGTATTTGTATTCATTTAATTATAGGATTACGAGTACGTCAAGCTGTCGCGTGACTCGCCGGAGCGCCGCAGCCGCAATGCCGTTTATGGCTTCCTCGGTATTAACGTTTGTAGCTTATTGTAGCGTGGATTGTACGCTACCATGAACAATGTTTTCGTTACTCAAGTATTGTGCACAGAAGCAGCACGACTACATTAACTGTCCCGTTATAAACTATACTTATTCTAGCCAGTAACCCCACGCGAGGTTCGAGCCGGCGAAGTCATGCTCTCCAAGTTCACGTGTGATAGAAATTATTGTTTACAAAAATCAATATCTAAACACGCCTATTGTATTGCGCCACGTCACAGTCATAGTATTTGTTTTCTCATAGAAAAATCTACTATGCGCTATTTCATTGCCAATGTTACCGTGAGTAAATTATGTAATACTCAATTCAATGTGCTGCTAAATATAGTAGAACATGGGAGTCGGGCGGCTGATGCCATTTGTGAGCGTCAGTAGGACCTTTTCCCTTATTAATTTTTAATGCGAGAACGTAGTCAACTGTAAAAAACGCGGACAAAATCGATTAAAACATGAACTCAGGGAAAATACAAATGTAGCAGTCTTGCAGGTATTTTATTTAACAGGTAAAAATGGTAATTGATTAGATTTTACCTGCCATGTTATAAATTATTCCTTAATCGACCTCCAGAGGACAAAAAAGTATCACTTGGATATTCAAATACGACTGCTAATTTTCAACATAGAAAAGGGTAAAAGTTCCGTTTCGATTTATCTAGAAAAAATATAAGGCACGTAGGTTACATGATAAGGTATTTCTTAAAGATCTTGTATCACAGAAAATGTTTGTAAATTTGTTGCGCGTGCATCAATTTCTAGCTGCAAAGATAACCTACATAAATTTACCCTCATAAATTGTTTTTTATTGGTCATTTTCTTGACCTATACATCCATTTGTTACAGATTCCTATGGCGTTACGCGAATGGCATGATCAGGTCGAAGCGATGGGGCCGGCAGGACGCGACGGTCGCGCAACTGTTCACAAAGCGTGCGCTCAAACACCCCGACGCTCCTTGCTTCATCGTGGTCGGTGACCGCACTTGGACCTTCGGCGAGGTAACGTGACCAACATTAGTATTTAATTTTTATTTTTTTGGTATACCAACAACAGTACTGCTAACAATTAACATAACAGACAGACTAAAAACAGAAGAAAAAATAGTTATGAGAACAGGATTTAGAAGATGATGACCCTCTTATTCATGAACACTCTTTAAACCTTTTTTAGTTAAAAAACTACTAAAATAGATTTTCTCTTTTTCATTTCGCTAAGGAGTGAAAGAAACAAACCTCTTTTTAAGCCTTTCATAACTTCATATATTTTATATAATAAATCAATTTAAAATAAACCTTAACTCTTATGACATGTCCATTATTTTCGGCACATCTCCGCTGGTTTACGTTGGGCACTACAGCAGTTATAAACTTCACTTGAATACTACATGCACACAACTATGATTCGGTTGTACACTGAAATCAGATTCGAATATTAAAACCGTATAACAAAATGCCATGATGAATGTTCAAAAGAGATGTTTATTTACAAAGTCTGTTTGTTTCTGAAAGTTTGTTTGTTTGAACTTTGCACAGAGTCAGAGTCCTCCCCTCGAGGCAATGCTTTGCTTTCTATTCTGAGAATTGAAAGTCGTATATTTTCCGTAACAGTGAGAAAAATAATGGAAGTTTATGACAACAAATTAAATTATTTTATTATTATTAGGCCGGGGAAAAAGTATTTTCGCATTATAGTATGTATGAACTAGTAATAAAATCTCTTTGGCTTCAAGACTCACAAATGAGTACACGGTTCATTAAGTTTCTTTCAGTGAGCTCGTGAGGTACCCAAATATTGAGCTTTTTTGTGGAGAGGAAAGATTTTATTATAAGTTCATACATACTATAATGCGAAAAGACTTTTTCCTCGACCTAATATTTGCTGCCTATTGTTGGAACCTGCGAGTCCGGAGCATAGGATCAAAATCAAATCTTGGTATCGCCGATAAGAATTAGTTTCAGCTTTCAATTGATACCTATGTGATTCAAACATCATAAGTAGAAGGGATTCGATTGTTATCTAATTACCTTCCTTTTATTATCAAGACTTTATTATCAGTAGCTTTGTTAGTAATATAGATGAGTACACCAGCTGCTACTGCGTATATCTATTGGTATCGGTTATTACTTATCTTTCATTTAAATCTATTAACTACTGTAAAGTCAATGAACTTTCGGTAAAGCAGCTGGATCAGCAGTACAAAAAGATGCCGCATCTTATCATTTTCCGAGCCCTCGGGATCAAATTCATCACACCACCATGAATATAGCTAACTTAGACCTTTCTGTCCTAAACAGATGGCTGCTAAATCAAACCAAGTGGCCCGAGTGATGCAGGAGCACCTCGGTCTGAAGCGAGGAGACGTGGTGTGCGTGTTCATGCCCAACTGCGGCGAGTACGTGTACACGTGGCTCGGCATGGCCAAGGTCGGCGCCGTGTCCGCCCTCATCAACAGCAACCTTCGCCACAAACCACTGCTGCACTGCATACAAGTCGCCAAAGCTAAAGCTGTCATATTCTCTGAACACCTTGCTGATGGTAAGTTAACACAACACCTCGTCTATGCCGCACTTGCAGGGTGGCAAGGAAAGAAAGACTGGTTTAGGACATGGTCCAAAACGACTAGTACTGAACTGAAAAGTATAGCAAAAACAGTGTCGCTGGGAACGTGTTAAATGACGTCACTAACGAATACCTAGGTGCTCTCCATAAATAATGCCGTTTGACCACTTTCGTTATTCAAAGGCGGTCATTAGTAGCTGTCATTGTTCATTCCCTATTTGAATGAAGTCGCAGAAGGGCAGGTGACAGGTGATGGCCCACCGGCTTTTAAATAATCACTCAATTGTGTTGTCGTCTCGCTCTCACAACTTCACCTCAAGCTGGCCTATTGTGTCGATATTGAGAAGTTTATGACAAAATGTTTCTGTAGGAATTAGAGTTAATATAACGTGAATATTCGAAATAAAACTCGATGTATTGAGTTGTAAGATCTACAGATATGTAGGGTAACATCTCATCGCCTTGTACTGAGCACTCGCAGCTGCGTCTCACCGTCCCTTTTAGCGATACACTCTGTATGTAATCTAGTTTTAACAATGCCGCAAGTTTGAGCAAGACGGATGTTTTGTAGTTGAAAAAAACGGGATAGGGCGTAGACGGGTTTACCCCGGGTGCTCTTTTTGTACTCGCCTCGTGTACATTCATGTTGACATTGACCGTATTTCTATATCGCACCACTTCTTATAAGGATAAATACGGTATTCTCCATACGTCTATGCTTACAACAGGAAAACGAATAGAAACATAAAAGTTTCATATTGTAGAGCACGAGGTTATTATACCATTTATTGCTGTTCTATTGATTCTATATATTTTAATCTATTAATAAATAAATTTAAAAGAGACTGGGCCTCATTAAATCTTGAATCACAATCTTATTACGACTCCCCTCTGCCTATTTGTGGCAGAAAATCCGATAACAATGAGTGTCGATAACGAGTTTATAGCCAGTGCCTGAACCTCTTTTAGCGGGTATTCAGTTTTATTTCTGTGGTTTCTTAAGCAATATTTTTGCTTTATCTAATATCTTCCCGATTACGTCACTCGTGTCCCGGTTTTGCGGATAAACTTGACTACTTCGCCCGATATTGTGATAGGTCACCCAATGCTTATTGTTACCTCTTTTGGTCACTAACATGTTGCAGATCAACCTTTATGTATACTGGCTCCACAGTGTAATTAAAAGACTACCTGTATCTGCGCATGTATATTGCTAGATACAAATCTCAATCTCATTCATAAATTAGCCTTTCAGACTTTAAGCGGTTGTTTAATTTCCCAACCTTTATTCATTGCATTCTCTCTCTATGGATCGATTAAAAACAAATCTGGTCTCACGAATGCCGTGAACAACAGAGCTGGTGATTGCTATTCTATAGATGCGGTTCAAACTGGAACCACATCTTTTTACCTCAGTTTTTTAACAACTTAATGACATCTAACGACCGCGCGACCGTGCCTCGACCGAAAGTCTGTTGCTCCCCTAATTTCACGCAAGGCCAATTTTAACGCATTTCAAAGCGACTGGCTGCATCATCTTCAGTTTCTTAATGATATACAATTTACCACGTGTCTTGGTCAATGTGGATATGACTTAGCACAACTCTAGACAATAAGAGACGGGTCGTAGCATAAGTGCACATTTAGTACGTTATTTAGCATTCCTATAATCATCTATCTGTCATACAAACACGCCTGCTCTGCTCATTCATTAGTTACGTATTCGTCATTGTCTTGTCACCGGCTAGTTGAGATTACATGAGATACTGCTCTATTAGAATGATCGTATTGTAATGTAGTGATTGATGAACAAGACTAGATTAACTATGTTATAGTTTGTTAAACGAATTAGAAAATATCAATATAGTTTTCTTGGATATGAAGTTAATAAAAACTTAACCTTATCAACAAGCGATCGTACAGATAAAAACTGCAATAAGCTAATGACTTATTGGCCTCTTACAGTGATTAACTTTGTTGTATAATAGCTTGATAACAATAAATATCTATTGTTCTCTAGCCGTCGGAGAGATCCGTGACCAGCTCCCGGATGGTCTGAAGCTGTTCCAACTGTACGGACAATGTGCCCCCGGCGTGCTCGACCTCTGCGCGGAGATGGATCGTCACCCACCTGAATACCCCGTGGTCACTGAGAAACTGCACTACAAGGACACCCTGCTCTATATCTACACCTCTGGGACCACTGGCATGCCGAAGGCTGCTGTACTGCCAAATTCTAAGTAAGAATTGCACTAATAACTTATAAAAGCTGGTAAAATGCATATCGGTCAAAGTACCACAGATTCTTATTGATGATTAGCTTTTGTCCGTAACTTAGTTGTATCTATTTCGATATCCAAACATATGTAAGTACCTACATATTTTCCAAAGATGCCAGGTAGAGACCAAAGAACGCCAATTGCTACGAACTCCACAAACTTCTTTTGAGATAGGTACAGCTTATTTTATTCCTATTATTGTAACACTGTCTTACGAAAGGACTAGCATACTTATCGACTCGATCGTAACTGGTCTAAAACGCAGTAAGAACGAATAATACAACGTCAGTTCCTATTACTTCCTATCGATGAGAAATGCGAAGTCTACCTACTAAGAACCTATAGGTGCAGCGCAAACGACAGACTATCCGTGACGCACTTTTTAGTCTGTGAAAATAGAACTTTGCCATTATATGCAGTAACGCACACAACGCGCAAAAAGTCCGGCACGTTGCTTCATATAATTGCGTAAGTTCTATTTTCACAGACTAAAAAGTGCGTCAAGGATAGTCTGTCGTCTGCGTTGCACCTTAGTCTATAGTAGTAATGCATTTTTCCATAATCGATTGGAAGGTTTTCTTTGAAATGCCCTGATCAATCTACTATCTCGTCCATCAAATTATGTAGCTATATTTTTCTACGCATCAATAATAAATTTGTTCACGTTGTTCGATAGGTATAAAACGGGTACGATTGTACTTATAATACTTAAATATTAATCTAACTTTGTTTCTAAAAGCTGATAACATGTAAATCTGTCTACTTATTGCAGATTGTTTTAAATGATAGCCAAACATAAAAATTCAAATTGATACCAAACAAAGATTTATTTTAATCAATGCAGAGATTAATTATGTTTACAACTTATTTATTCTTATGCATTATTTGATATTTATCTAACGCTCTTGGGTGCTTATTACTATTAATAATAAAATTTTCAGAATAAACACACCTAAAGATAATGTTAGAATTATCAGTTTCTTTTAAGAGAATAACTAATCTGCTTAATGAATTCCAAGGAATGTTTTGCAAGTGTTCGATACTTAGAAATCTCGTAAATAATAACAAAAAAAACTTAAAAAAAAAGTTGGTGACACATTTCATAACCTGAATCTCTCTCTCTTCTCCAGGTACTTGTTAATCATGGTAGCTACGGTCCACATGCTGGGCCTGAAGTCCTCTGACGTGATGTACAACCCTCTGCCGCTGTACCACACGGCTGGTGGTCTGGTGGGCACGGGCGCGGCCCTCATTGACGGCATCCCCTCCGTACTGCGCTCCAAGTTCTCTGCCTCCAACTACTGGACCGACTGCATCAAGTATAATTGCACGGTATGTGTTAATTATGTTTTACTTAGTTTAACGTGGAGCAGTGGCGTAACTACTTACACCTTTGGAGGCCTGTGACAAAGCTGAACCACTTTTTTATTAATTCTTTGAATTTTAATACGTTTTTAACTTGTAGTTACGCCACTGGTGTTGAGGTATTTATATGATCTACAATATAAGATTTCTTAGATTTGATTATCTTGTTTAATTTAGTTATATTTAGTACAGGTTATGCTAATACAGATGTAAGATCTCGCAAAAAGTAGCCTTGAACCGACGCAGTCGAAAAGCAAAAACTTTAATTTAAACCTACTTATTAGAATTAAGAATAACAATTTTAATATTAGGTCTTAATGATACCTAATTGGTAATAATTCGGGTATAATAAAGTATTATACCCGAATTACCGAACTCTTACTTTGTGTCTTTAAATGGTTCTCAAAGGGATGCAATTTTTTTTATGGATAGGGAAGCAAGATGGTGGATTTACAGCCTTGCTCATTTCCTTCGGGGGGAAAACTCTTGCCCAGCTCAGAGATAGCAATATCTTACTAAATATAACTGTATTGTTTTTTGTTCAGGTGGCGCAATACATCGGCGAGATGTGCCGCTACTTGCTGGCGCAGGCGCCGCGCCCCACGGACGCGCAGCACCGCGTGCGCATCATGGTGGGCAACGGCATGCGACCTGCCATCTGGCAACAGATTGTGGACAGGTACAACATAAATATGACTTAGAAACTATATTAAATAAGTTCATATACCTTTTTGTCCTGGCTGGACCTAGCCTTCCATGTTGACACAAGAATTGGGCTGCTATAAATTGTCACTGTGTGTTACCGATGTAATAATATGTGCGTCTATAAATAACTCGAAAGTCAAAACGAATGAAGTGACTTCGATGTCTTTTGTTTGGAGGCTCATGTGATCAGAATAGGCCCCTTAAAATATAAAGATCTTTTAACGCGTCTGAAGATCATCAGCCGATTTCCTACTTAATAGTTATACAACCTTTCTAGGGAACAATCATTGATATGATGATTCTTAGGCGTCATTTCAAGACCACGTGGAGGATTTTGTCATTTTTAACTTAAATGGACATACTCTTTGTGGGTTGCCAAGGCATCCAGGCGCTTCATATACGATCATCGTTATATCTTAATCGCATTACTGCAGTTAACCTTTAACACAAAACGTGTTGATAATTCAATGAACTACATACTAAGTTAATTGTGGTTTTATCTCAGGTTCAAAGTGCCGCAGATAAACGAGATATACGGCGCGACGGAGGGCAACGCCAACATCAGTGAGTGAAAGTTATTATTTACTAACAATACACATAGTATTATGAAAGATAATCCACTTATTATGTAGCGGAAGTAATTTATCCGATAGTAGAATAATTAGTGATAAAGTAAACGGCTTTTCTCTTAGTCACCGATTTCAATCGATACGTTTTACGGAGTTTGGTTTAAAAAGTTTTGAACCTCTAAAGTTGCAGATATTTTTTAAAACAGTATGTATCCTTTTGTGACTTCTTAAGTACTTATGCTACAATATTAAATTTGATCGATTTGCGATCAGGGCCATTACTTGTTACTTGTGCCGAAACGTCAAGATTTAAGCCATTTAATAGTTACTATTCTGTAAATAGCAATAGGCTCGCCCCCAAATATGGGACTAACATTGTCAATGGCGAAACATGAGTGTATGTCATATACTTCTAACTATACCTTCCGGTAAAACAAGCGCCATGTATATTTGCATGCATGTATGTATGATTGTATGCAGTTACTACTCAGTTATGTACTGATTAAACAACACATACATAATGTTGAGTATTGCGTATTAAACTTTGTATTTGTGTCAACGGTTGACTTAGTGTCGCGTGACTCGATAATATTGTAATTCGTTGTAATTCATTCTAATCAGGTCATTTCCCCATTATGTTTCACTGTTCTGAAAGCGCTGTGTTTGTATACCTACTAAAAGTTGAATAATTAACTGTTGTTTTATAATTTTCGATTAATTATCGTGCGCTGAATAAAATTGATATTTGTTGATCACTGCCTCTGTGGCGCGGTCGGTAGTAGGTATATGCGGCTGCCGTGCGAGAGGTCTCGGGTTCGAATCCTGGGTCGGGCCAAAAAGTCTTTTCTGAGATTTTCTGTTAAGAATTTCTTAGAGATTACCCGGAGTTGGGAAGTTGAGGTCGAAGACCTCCGTGCCTCGGAGAGCACGTTAAGCCGTCGCGTCGGTCCTGCGCCTGACCTCTCACTGGTTGCGTCGGTTATCCGTCCCACCAGACTATGAGAGTGATGGAATAGAGAGTGTACCTGTGTATTGTGCACACACTTGGACACTATAAACAAAGTCCTGCACAGATGGCCAGTTTCAATGAAACTGACCGCCCGCCGTAGCCGTATCGGCTAGGAGGACATTATTATTATTTGTTGATCAATTCAAACAAAGCGTCAGAACATTATGCCGAGTCAAAATTGTCGTGACAAATATTCAGAAGGGACTTTGGATAGGGACCTGATGAATTTCAATTACGAACGATCCCATGCTTTTTTTTCAAAAACAATATTATAATATTCATGAGTTTTTTTAATAGTAAAATGTTTCGTTGAATAAGTTTAAAAAGCACAGGATACAGTTTGTTACAAATACAACTTACTGCTTTAAATTAAATTTATACATGTGTTCACAATACGTAGTTTGAACTAGTTTGTTATAGAAAGAAATTCAATCTGTCGTAACCTCAAACATACCTAGGTCTAATACCTAAACGGCTGCTGCGGAACACTAAAAAGGTTCAAAATGTATTTATAGATGTTAAAATGTATTTTTTTTTGTTTTCCAGTCAACGTGGACAACACGTTGGGCGCGGTGGGTTTCCTGCCCAAGCTGGTGCCGACGTGCTTGCACCCCATCGCTCTGGTGCGAGCTGATGAACAAGGACAACTCGTCCGTGGACCTGACGGCTACTGTATACGGTGCAAGCCTGGTACGTAACTTATACCTGTAGGGAGATCGTTACATAAGCGAATCGTCTGTTTTCGATCTGTGTCATGATTTCTATTGAAATAAGGTGACAACAATGATATGCTTATCAAAGTACCTACGTACTTTTTTTCATGAATACTCTGCCCTACACACATAAGTCTATCGGTATTTAATAGCAAGGGACGTAGTGTGTAACTTGTGGTTAGTGTAATATTGTATTGTATTTCAATGTTTGAATGTTTGGTTTGCAGGTGAACCAGGCATGTTCATCGGTCTGATCGCTCAGGGCAACGCCTCCAGAGAATATTATGGATACGTTGACAAGGTACGTAAATAGATAACTACTTAAAATTAACTTGAAAAATATTTTAATAAGTACCTACTTAATTAGAATAAATTACATTGTTCCTGGAATAAGGTTCCTTCCTCAGTATTTTTATACAGCCGTCACATATTCATCTATATAAATTTTTAACCGGAAAGTGGCCGACCTTAGATCGATGCGCGCTTTCAGATTTAATTTTAAATGAATTCTTTCGTAAGAATAAATTGACTATCTAAAGAACAATATCATTATCTTATTATCTTGTTTCAGAACGACAGCAACAAGAAGTTGGTTCGCAACGTGTTCTGCAACGGCGACGCGGCGTTCGTGAGCGGCGACATCCTGGTGTCGGACGAGCTCGGCTACCTGTACTTCCGCGACCGCACCGGCGACACCTACAAGTGGAAGGGGGAGAACGTCGCCACGGCCGAGGTCGAGGACGCCATGTCGCCCAGCCTTGAACAGAGGGCCTGCGTCGTTTATGGAGTCTCGGTCAGTATACTGAAATCATTTTGGTAAAAAAAAGGGAAATGTGGTAAATTTGCTCAAATTTATTGAAACTGTCATACTGTTCAGACGAACATGATTAGCGAGAGATCAGAAACAAATGTTAACGTACTCGTCGAGGCAGATTTTAGTCAGGCCAGAATTTCTTGTCTGTAAAGCTTAGAAACCAGTTAGTTTTATTTACTGAACTCAAGGCTTTTCAGCAACAGCCCCATTCTCTTAAAATGTTTCACAAAAGCATATTCATTTTAAATCCGTTCGTTCTAAGATCTGCATCTTATTAAAACTAATAAATTCATGTCGTTTCTCTAGATCCCGCAGACGGAGGGTCGCGCGGGCATGGCGGCCATCGCGGACCCGTCCCGCGCACTGCCGCTGGCGCGCCTCGCGCGGGACCTCGACGACTCGCTGCCGTCGTACGCGCGACCGCTCTTCCTCAGGATTCTCAACGACATCGAGATCACTGGTAAGTAACTCTACTTCTTTTAAAGTTCACATGCATTATGGATTACCAAAATCAATCCTGTAAAGTAGTGTGTTAACCTTGGTGATACGGTTCAATCTCAATCTGATGTCTGATACCTTTGCGATTGCACTGTCTCTTGTGTCTTACTATGAGCACGTTTCTTTTTTCGTATAATGAAGTGCTCTGCTGCCATGCCTAAGAAACTGAAGGATGTAAAGCTTTGATAAACAATGGGTATGAAATTGGAATTTATATTTCCAGGTACATTCAAGTTGAAGAAACTCCAGTACCAGAAGGAGGGCTTCGACCCCGACGTGATCAAGGACCCGCTGTACTTCCGGCAGGGCAATGACTTCGTGCCCATCACGCCGCAGCTCTTCACCGACATCTGCAGCGGCAAGGTGAAGCTCTAGGCCGCGAGCCGCCACATACAAACACTTCGTATCTTAACACAAGCCGCTTCAGTATATGCCTAGGACGGTACATTTAATATAACTTCTGTGGTTGCGGTCAACTTTGTGGGGTTCTCTAGATGATAGAAAATAAAACGTTTGACTTGGGTTGTGTTGGTTTATATTTGGGTTTGATATTTCACCTAATGTTAAGCTTCGGTGTTATTTAAACAGTAATCATTTAAATTTATTTATAACTGATAATATAATTTCCGTCCTCTGTGTATACTCGACGTCGGCTCAACACAAAATCAATTGTGAGAGTATGTAACATTCGGTAACGCTCAAGTCGATGGTCAACATAGCATTCATAGACTACGACACGGTACTGACGATTATTATGTATTTCACCTGTAATCACCTTGTAAAGGAACGAAGAGAGACAGCCTCCGCTGGCGACATCTAGCTATAGATAGACCAAATCACAGATACTGCACTTCGCCCGCTGTATTACATTATGTTCTACGGAGCTAAAGATTAGCAATAGGTAAAATTTTACATTATTGTATAGACTTAGTAAATTGTTGTTCAAAACATTATCTCTAATGCATCGGTGTGAGGGAGTGTGAACTAGTTAAATTATCACGTGTAACTTTGGAAAGAATATGGTAATATCCAATAGGCTTATTTTATAATCAGTCGAGCTAAGCCTTGTTGAAAACAAGTTGACGTATGACGTATAGTTAGTGTGGGAGTGTCGGCGACAGGTGGCGTTGTGACGTGTGACTGACGTGTGCGGGTAGACACTAGTGTTGTTGTTTCAAGTTACGATACGAAACTTATAAGTAATAATGGTATGATTCTCGTCTCAAAATCATCCTCTCCTCCTAGCTTCGAGCTATTTCCTTTAAAGCAATTCATTATACACAAAATATACTAGTTAGTTGAACAGATATTTTGCAGAAAAAAAATATAAAAAGGACGAAGAAAAAACATAGAATTTATGTAGAATATTAGATGACATTCCACCATCTAGTCACATAAGGTGTTCTATTCATTTATATTGTATTTGAGTTCCTAAGTTTTGTTTTGGGCACATGAAAGTCCTCGGCGAAGCAGTTAACACAAAGACATGGCAATGAATCGCAATACGGACTTTGTATTAGATTTTTGTGCCTTGAAACGAAAATCGCTGCACTGTAGTGTAGACTAGGAAAACATTGCAGTTTACTCCTAAACAAAATTATTACGTAAGTTGTAAATAATTATAATAAATTAATTAAAATGTATTGATGTGTTTTATTTGACTACACGTATTTCCCTAAATATCCACAGAGAAGAATGCTTTTGTTCTCTAAACTACTCTTTTGCTTTCGGTTTCTATACACATGTAATTATGCTGTTAAGTACAAGGGATTATTCTAACAAAAACACTACGTAAAGTTACTTAATCAACTTTATTTTCTTAATATATAAAATAACAACGCATATTATGATAAAATTAAAACAAAAATTAACAAAAAATATACTTTATCGGCCACTTCATAAATAAATATACTTTACAATCTCAAAACATTACGTGAATAGGGGACATCTTTTAAAATTAATACTGTGAAATAAGCTAAAACAAATATCTCTTTCAGAAAAAATACTCTCTATTATATTTATATTAAACAAGCTAACACTAGACTCAATATACAATATATTTATTATCGACAGATCATTGCGTACATTACACTATCTACATTTATTACAAAATGTGCCTTCAATTGACAAAACTACTGGTTACTAATAATTTTGTATACTTAACTCAACATCTATTGTTCAAATTCAAGCCTTATTTATTATTAAAACTTGTTCGTATCAGCTTTTTTTTATAAATAAATCGAAAAGCACATTTATATTTCATAAATTTTCCACTTGTCTTGTTCCACGCACATGTACTTTTTATTTTATTATAAATTCTTATAAAAGTGAAAAACAGATAGTTTCGAGCCTACATCATTATGTGCCGTAATAGTGCTTGACGTATGACATTGTTCTACATTCACTTTTACACAAAACATAGCGTTTACTGCGCATTTTAAGGAGAAGATACGCCGAAGATAAAATCATGTACGCTTTTTTTACAGTTTATATTAAACTAGCCGACCCGCGCAACTTCGCTTGCGTCACTTAAGATAATCATAATTTTCCCCGTTTTTGTAACATTTTTCACTGTTACTCTGCTCCTATTGGTCGTAGCGTGATGATATATAGCCTATAGCCTTCCTCGATAAATGGGCTATCTAACACTGAAAGGATTTTTCAAATCGGACCAGTAGTTCCCGAGATTAGCGCGTTCAAACAAACAAACAAACAAACAAACAAACTCTTCAGCTTTATAATATTAGTATAGGAGTATAGATAAACATAGGTCTAAATAGGTATTGAAACCCGTCACTGTTATTCAAATGTACAAACATACATACATACAAAATTTCACGCCTTTTTTCCATAACGAGTAGCCACAGACCAAAGAACGCCACTTGGTACGATCCTTATTCAAATGTATTGACTTAAAAAACAAGTAATTTTTATTCTGTGGTAGACAATTTATGAATTGGCTAGGACAATCATATTTTTTACAGACTCATTTGTAGGTTTAATACTACATCTTCGGTGTACTCCTCAATCTAAAGGCTTAATACAAAATACAAACGGGCAGTGTATTGTATTACATTTATCACTTTTAAATACAATTTACAATACATATTTTTTTATTACTGAGACCATAATTTTAATACTACGGCGAGACGAACCCAAAACTCTGGTTATTTTAATAAAAAAATTGACAACACAATCAAACAACAGTACGAAAATAAAATAATACAATAATTTTTAAATTATGACTAGTGACTATTAAGGCAACTTTAATAAAAAATATCAACGTTAATGTTGATCATAAATACGTAACGGTGCGTACATATTATAACATAACATGTTAAACGATGTTTTATAACATGCAAACATTTCCGCTAAACAACTTGAACAATTTCGCAACATCATAGTAAACTATTTTTAGGTCTATATAGAAAATTGCAGGGTGTGACGGGGAGAACTATTGCGCTTTGATCGCTCGGTTGGTAAGTCAACCGAGAGTCCTCTGCGCTGGGTTTACGTTCAGTTTTCTTTATAACACACTTATTTGTGTTCAAGTTGTTTGGCGACACCCATAATAATATAACAGGAAAGTACATAGGTAAAAACATAGCGTCGCGCCTGTTATGCCCGGAGGTGTAGGCAGTGGCATGAAATACACCCGCGTTTCGCCGTTTACAATGTTTATACACATAAAACGTTGTTATAAAACATGCTATGTTATAAATATGTACGCTCCATAAGGTTATAATTTTACAATACTTATTATGTAATACAGTATTTTTTATTCGGGTATCTACTTTACAACAACGCGTAGACAACGATACAATTGATAGAAATGGGATACTATCGTCAAAGTATGTGGTCGAAAGGAAGACAAGCTGTTGACTGTATTCTACATACAAATTAAGGTAACACCGGCGTTGCAACTATAAAACAACAACTTAGTAGAGGGCCCTGTATGCTAAGTTCGCGACTGGAAGGATATAGAAAATTCATAATTTAGAACTTCAGTAACCTTTCCTAACCCCTCCCTCGTTAGTGGGGAGACCCTTGCCCTGCAGTGAGACAGTAATGAATAAAACAAAAATAACTTCAGGCTTTTGCAGCTGACGGTAGCCTATTTAATATAGTTATTTTATTTTAGAAACATACCCATTAAGGATCTCCTCCCGTAATGTGGGAGGGGTTAGGCCTTGAGTCCACCACGCTGGTTAGCCAGCGAAGTGCGGATTGGGGACTTTGCATGCCCTCAATAAATGTATTAAACAACATACATAATTATTCATTATAATTTAAGGCTCCCTACAAAGTTGTCGAACTAATGTGCTTCCTATTTAAACAAAAGAAATAGTTATCAACATATTCTTATTTTTCACTTTTACTATATAGTTTTTAAGCATTTTATCGCAAGGTGGACTATTTAGCGTGTGGTGATTTAAAGTCGCTGCACTAGACTTGGTATACTAGTGACGTACATATATACATCTATGATTTGTGAATGAATGTACAATTGCATCAAAAATATGTACACAGTAGTACCACATTTTCAATTGCACTTTTTCGTATGAAAATAACAATTTCATTATTGCTATTGGTCAAAAATAATACGCAGGGATTGTAAAATTACTTTAAAGTTAAATACAGTTGTAATTTCACTATTTTTATTGAATAAAATGCTTTTGAAATTGTGACCGTGTGTGCATATTTTTATGTAAACCGTACACGACGTGCTCAAATTGGACATTAGCTTTCAAACACATGGCTAAAAGCTTATCATAAATAAAACTTATTGATATTTGGAATAAATTCGTCATTATTGATCTATAATAAATTAGGGAGCACCAAATAAGTTATGTACCAAACAAACAATACAACAGTATTATATTAAATACTTGTTAAAAGATCTAAGATATCGAGAACTAAAGTAACATAATATGATACTCGAGAAAAGTCGACATACTGTTATAACTCAATACAACATAAATATAAACATGCTCGTCTAAAAATCAGCATTTAGACTGAATACTGGAATGCTCAATCTCTTTCTTTCAATGTATAATAGAATACGGGAATTAACGCGAACACGCATTTTACCTTAAAATGCCTAACGTTACAGCGCAGGTTGCACTCGCAGTGGTCGCAAGTCTTTTAATTGCACAAGTCTCAACCGTATCTTTACAATATTATACATCGTATAGTCGTGACTATAAACCTTTCAAACTGTAGGGTATTGTAGGGTAGTCAAACATTTAGAACAGCATAGAAACAAAAAATACGGACAATTAAGTACCTACCTAAGTCGGGTTGTACCGAGAGTACTCATGTTAGTAACATGACGTTTATTCGAGTTCTTTAGCGGACGGGAGTGTTCGTTCAGGTGTTGAGGCTCGGGAACCAGGCGGCGAGCCCGCTGCGGGTGGGCGCGGCCGCTCTTAGTAACGCCTCCTCGTGGGCAGATAGCCGGAGCAGTGCTGCGAGGGCCCGCGTCAGTTGTCTCGCTTCTAGCTCGCGTGCAGTCAGGAACCGGAGTACTACGTGCTTCAAGTATCTGTCGACAACATTTATATTGTATTTTATTTGTTGTGTAAGGAGGATGAGGTATTATAGATGCGATGTTATCGAGCTGCTATCGACTTAATGTCAAAATCATCAATAAGTTCGATCACATACTTGAAAACGTATAAATGACGCCTTTTCCCTTTTTGGTAGTCAAAGACCAATGTAACATTTCCCCACAAACTTGTCTAACTTAACTTAGATCCAAACTTAATGTGTTTTTTTATTTAATTCACTGGTAGAAACGGAAATTCAACATACGAAAAGTATAAATATACTTAACGATGTTGGGTAGGGGTGACATTGTTGACAGTCTTAGCAGATAAACAGTATAAAAAAAATATTGTTTGAAACTAACCTTCTACTAATATCTTGTTCCTCGGCGGAGGTGAGGTCAGACTTGCTACTCTGTAGTTCACGCTGTAACGTCTTCTTCATGTCCGATATTCTGTTGTCTAACGTCTTTATTTTCTGTAACACAAACATTGGACAGTTTCATACAAAGAAAACAAAATTAAAAAATGTTTAAAACTGTCTCGCATGACATCATATTCCTTATAACCATGGTGAGTTAGTACAAGAGACATAGTTTAAGACAAAAACCATGTAGCTTTTATGTTCTAATATCTTAAAGTGTACTATGTTAGGCGTACCCCCGTAAAAATATATATGTTACTGTAAAAGCCCGAACGGTGGTAAATCCTAAGATTTTCCGGTATAACCTAAGATTTACCAACTCGCAATGGTAAAAGTCCGAACAATTATTTTATTTCGAACTTTTACCTATATTCACTTGATGATATCGAGATGTAGCCGGAGCCCCGCTTCGCGGGGCTCCTCCTTCTGGGTGGTTAAAAAAAAATAACCACGAAGGCTAAGGTGGGAGCTTCGCTTCGCTCGCTCCCACCTTAGCCTTCTAACCTAACCTACCCATGTCGCTATGCCCAAAACTCCTGCTTTATAACTATGTCACAGAATATAATTATACCGTGAAATAGTTATAAACATAGTTATGAAGGAGGATTTTTTTATATATCGTAACATAGTTTTTAAACTCTGGCTTGTTCGGACTTTTACCATTGAGAGTTGGTAAATCTTAGGTTTTACCGGAAAATCTTAGGATTTGCCACAGTTCGGGCTTTTACAGTAACATATATATTTCAACATATAACATTTTCTCAAAACGCAAAATCATGCATTGTCATCATCGCAGATATTTTGCTTCGTGAGTTAAAGATGATACCTACTCAAACATAATATTTAAGGTAGCGAGGCTAACAGAAAGAATAATATAAATACCACAGCTAAAATAAATATTTTTTAAATTTACTTTGAAGTAAAGTAAACGGGACTAACCTTATTTTTATCACAGATTTCAGTTTCTAAGTCTTGTATAGTCTTTTTGAGTGCAGTCTCATTTTCTATTAGTTCTTCAACTTTCGTCTTTAACTGTTCAATCTCCGCTATGCGTGATTCTTCGTTTTCCTTTATTAACATACACGCCGCCTGATTCTGAAAACAAAAAGGTAAATTTTTAAAAAGCATAGTCATAGTTTTTTTTTAAATCCATTCCACACCTTTGATCTTTTAGATCTGGAAATTAAACGAGCCTTATTAAATTAGGTTCTCTGCAGTTCGCCTTTTTAGCACGGACACCGGAAAGCTATGAATTATAACTAACCAATATCGATAGAACATAGTCGCACGGTAATAAAAGGATAACCTTTAAATCTTCATTGCATATTTAACCCGTTTATATAGAAGAAGGCCTTTGTCTACGAGAGGAACACACAACGAACTAACAAAAAATATAGAAATCAATAACATTTTGAAGCCCAACATATGCCAGTTAGACAATACAGACAGTTATTTACCTCTTTATGTTGTGCTATAAGAGAGTCGAGCTCTGTGATCTTCTGGCGGAGGTCGGCCACCTCGGTCTGGTGGTAGCGCACGTTGCACTGGCTCATCTCTATCGTCTGAGACATGTGTGCGTTGCGGAGTAGTGCCTCGTCCTTCTCACGTTTCTCTCTGGAAATAAGCATCATAGAGTCCATAATCCTACGAAATTATAATTGCATAATTATGTTTATTTTGCAAATTACATGCTTCAGTCAGCCTGCGACCACGGCGAGTGCAACCTGCGCCGAAACGTTAGGCATTTTAAGGTAAAATGCGTGTTCACGTTAATTCCCGTATTCTATTATATACATTAAACATGCAACGCGAGAGTTTAAAAGTTAAAGTTACATGCAAACGGCGCTGCGTGGTACGTTTGTTGTGGTCAAAAGTTTTTTTTCTTTTTCTGATGGTAGGTACTACGTTTGTGTAATTGTGGTTGGTTTTCAAACAAACTGCAAAAATCTTTCTTTTTTTGTAAGGCATCTCCCGCAATAATAATTGCTCTTGTGTCGCGGGGACTATCACAAACATACAACAACGGACACAAAGTACAACCAGACCCAACACAACTATTTGGGGATCACATAAACAATTGTTCTGTGTGGGATCTCCCGACGCAATGGTAGTGAAAAATAAAGACAATCTAATGTTTATGTAATATGCGGGTAGGACAAATAGACAATTGCTCATTATGTTATAAGGTCAACTTGCTAGGTTTCTATTAAGATGCCAATACCCAGTAATAACAGTTAGGTACTTAATAATCTAAGATCTAAATATTTTGACACATCAATGTCATGCATGAAAATAGTCATAAGATGGTATTTTCCACGGAAATACTCAGAAAGCAGGAGACGCAGATTACTACCAGAATGACAGCTTCTTTACTCACATGGTCTTACGTTATCTTATCATCAAGATATTTTGATATTTATCTTATTGGTATCTACCTAGTATGTTAAAGATCTAAGGTACTCAGAAGAGGAACTATTAGTAAAAATACGCTTAGCACAAAAAAAATTAACACACTCTTGGACACTAACATTTTTTAGGCCCGTAGTAAAACATGTATTATAGTAAAACTGTTTACCTACATTAAATTACTATACACAGAGTTACAGGAATTGATTTTTGGATATCTTCCTATCTGCCTTAAATCTTATAAATTTGAACAAAACTTTTTACCACAGCTAATGACAATTCATATAAGTGCCGCACACAAGGTATATTTAAAACGACCTGCATATATTCTGGTATACAAACGAATAGTTATATAAAATTCATTCTTCTGAGAAAAACATAGTTATATTACAGCATATCTATACTAATATTATAAAGCTGAAGAGTTTGTTTGTTTGTTTGAACGCGCTAATCTCGGGAACTACTGGTCCGATTTGAAAAATTCTTTCAGTGTTAGATAGCCCAGTGTTAGATATATATCATCACGCTACGACCAAAAGGAGCAGAGTACCAGTGAAAAATGTTACAAAAACGGGGAAAATTATGATTCTCTTATGTGACGCAAGCGAAGTTGCGCGGGTCAGCTAGTTTTCATATAAAAAACGATCAATTGGCATCGTCTTGAACGTTTATAGTGTCAACCGTGATGATTACAATTTAATGATTACGACATCGCACGTGTCCAATTGGACAAAACATGACTGACCTTGTTCAAAGTTATTGTGCCGAAATAAAAGAACATCAAACGAAAAAGAGATTTGTAGAGATGTTGCAAATAATGAGTACAACTTTTGCGACTATTTTATTTTAGTCGAAATAGTATGTAAACAGTTTCTGAGCAGAAAAATCTTTAATACTATTTCTTTGGATCATTATTTGTTCTTTATTTTACATAGTATTGTGATGTTTATTTAATTACTAGCTGATCCGCTCAGCACCACTCACAAATTTTCTTTGCATGTTTTTATTTCCTTTTCACCATAAAACTACCTCGTGTCTTCAAAATCAATTTTATAAGTACCTACAATAAGTCTAATTGGTTAAGGTGTTCTTAAATATTGGCTGACCAACCAACATATGAATTTAAAAAAAAATGAATTCATTTTTAAACATAACGAAGATGTATTTAAAATAATATGCGACGATTTTAACATGTCAACGAGTCATGTCAACTTATTTAAATAGGAACGAAGTAGGCTCGTGATCAAAGAGCAAGGACAAATAGCGGGTTATCCGGCTGCTGTGCGACAGTCGTTTAAGGGACAAAAAGTAAATTACTTTACACTCTGTAAGACTTGGTAAAACTACGGTAATTTAACAATAGATACGAGAAACGACGACAATTATAATTGATTGTTTTGAACTGTGCTGAACAAAAAAAAGATTAAGCAACTAACGTAAAACTACGTTATTTATAACGAGAATTAACAGTTTTGACACAGAAATTATATCCATAATAAACCCTTTCTTAAGATTCACTCTATCTTTTTGTGTAAACCGTATAAAAATCTGTGCAGTACACATTGATTTTTGGATTTATCGCAAACAGACAGACAGTCAAACGCAGGGGGCGACTTTGTTTTAAAATAATATAATATGTAGTGTTTAAGACAAGAAGGTGCAAACTTACTTGTCAAACTTCCTCTGTATATCCAAGAAGTCGTGTTGCATCTCCGTCACCATGGAATTGAGGTGATTGACCTCCGCCTTCTGTTCATCGTACAGTCTATTACTCTTGTCCACCTTCTCCTTCAAGATCTTCACCAGCGTCCGTTCATTCTCCAACGCTTCCGATAATTCTTTGTTCTCTTCTGTCAACGCCTCAATACGGCTTTCCAGTTCCATCGTTTTCTCCTGCAAACGTTTTAATTTTGATATTTTTGGTAAATGAGAACAGTGTTTGAGGTAGGTGTAACTGTTGCTGTGTGGTCAACGTCAATAATATGAACACAGACGTATTTTCAAAAGTATTTTTATCATTGCAAATAGTGAAATTACTGCTCTATATTAACTTTAAAGTAATTTTACAATCACTGCGTATTAGTTGACAGAATTATGATATTTTCATATAAAAAGTACGTCTGAAACTGCGATTTCGTATACATATTTTTGACACTGAATGTACAAAACTACAAAAAGTGTGTTGTATATTGAGTGGACGTCGTTAAATTCACATTAGCGACGAGATGAATGCCCTAGTCCTAATCTTGTTTATTAAACGAGTTATCGTGTTGTTGACATTGTCAAATTTTCCTTTACAACTTCAAAACAAGTTGGATAGAGTCACGAGTATTGATACTATCCTTTGAGTCGTTTACAAACTTATGTTTATGTATTAATAGATAATTTTAACCACAGTTTGTTTATTTGTAATAAGCTAATCTAAGAAAAATTCTATCTATCTATCTCTATATTAAGCATAAAAAAATCTTCGGTAACTGACTGACTGATGAACAACGCACAGCCGAAACTAATGAGCGTAGAAAATTTAAATTTGGTATGAAGATTCCTTAGGAAGTGTAGAGGAGCACTAAGACAGGATTCTTAGAAGTCCCACCCTGAATGGGTGAAATTTTAAACGGGCAAAACCGCGGTGGTAAAGCTAATGTAGTATAAGATTCTATTAATCAGTATTTTAAAAGTACAACGAACTAATACATATTTATAACCATTCCTACACTTACTTTGTATTAAAAACCAATTCTCCTAACGCATATTTATCACAGATACGATAGTATACGATAACTGCGGATATTGACCGTGAAACGATAGCGTGACTTTATACTGTGTCACGTTCATTGGTATTTGGGACATTCGAATATTTTTTATATATTTTGCGTTCGGTTCGAGAAATAATGTTCTTGTTTACAGTACGTACTTGAGTCGAGAAAAAACAAACCCATTGGCGTCTTAATTCTTTAGTTTTCATCATGAAAAATGATTGTAGGAAACCTAGGAGACTTTATTATTTTCTAGGCCAAGTCTATCCAGATCAAACTACGTTAAACTACTGTTTGTTTGTCCCGCTATTGTGGTATTTAAATGAATAATACATACTTAGCTTGGTAGTGTAAAACGATACTACCTAATAAAAGTGCCTACTAATCGTAAAGTTACAGTAAACACAGTCGATATTTTCATATTAATACCTTTGTTTTACAACATCGATAACGGCGTAAATATGCTCATAACATTGTTCTATGATGTATATTATAAATTACTGGTGCAATTTTATGAGTCACCACTAAAACTGTCTCATATTTACCTGTATGATGTAAGGACCTCGAAAAACTATACATGCACTAGGTATATTACGTTTAAGTAGCTGTAGTTTTTAATAAACAGTGCAAAAATTTACATTTTTATCACAAAATACCACTATTTTCCTTCTAAATTAACACATATAATACAGTTAACAAAACTCGGCACAGATACAATTTAAATACAGGTGTTTTACTTCGTTTCACCGGCACTCCGCCTTTCTATCAACTATCTAGATTTGTGGAGCGAGCGGTCGACGCGCACGGCAGCCTCGACTGACAACAAAACACTAAAGACCCATGTGCGAATGTAAACACCCGCCAATCTAACCGGTTCTGTACCAACACTGCATTTTTACCTCCATAGTTACACCATGCGAGCAAATCCGCTCAAAACTGTTGCAATGTCAATATTAACTACCACTCACATGCGATATTACACTCTAACGACTAATTAATAAGTTCCAAATCACTGTTTACAGTTGACCCTAACTAATGTGAAAGTACACAGTTAATCGATTCACAATCGCAGCTTTGTTACGTGTGTAAACTCCATTATGCATTGAACTACGAACTAAACAGAGTTATCTACTTAGTCGATTAGTAACAGGTTAGTAAATTAGTTCCGACAAGCTGTTAACAAACCAAAATTAAACCCAGTGTTATAAGTACATGCAAACTGGCTGCTAGCAAGCGACACACATGCAAACCGAGGGGAGAACCAAGAGAAAATCAAAAGAAAATATATCACCAAAATAATTTATTGTACAAAAATACGTGCGTCACATAAAAAAATAAAACAATTGTAAATATAAATTCATAATTTTGTACCGTATAATGTTTGATAAACTTACTTGGAATGGGTATGTATCACAACAATAATTTTAGTTATAAAACATATGGGTGGGACAATAGGTGGCCCACCGGTGAGTGACTAATAGAATAAAGTTAGTGTAGATTGCGTCGTGACAAGGATCACGTGCCGAGTACATAATCAATTTATCTAGACGACGTTCTCGATAACAAAGCAAACAATGTGATATATCGAATTGATCCCGCGCTGGGAAGCAAGCGTAGTGCTATAGTCTAATTAATTGATGGCCAATTGTGATACACGATAATATAAACTTAAGTACATCAGTAGCTCTCATTGAATGTTTGGATTACAAGTTAAATGTTTACATATTGATACAATTGGTATTGCAACAGGCCCGAATATGACAGACAATATCTACGATGTATGTTTACTGACAGCTGATTAGTATGGAAAAAATATCTCGCTGTAATCATATCTTGGCAGGTGAAAATTAAGTCCATAAATATGTTTGACGGGATTATTCACCGGGCTGGTATAATATTGATCAAAGCAAAGAATATAGCGCAAAGCTCCAAATATAAGTACAACAAAATTAGATCTACGATTTTATATTAATTAATAGACTAGAAAAAGAAATCGCGCCTCTACTCATTTTAGTTGCCATCAATATTTCAAACAATCACAATTGACAATCTTTGAACTGTTATAACAACGTGAGCAAAAAACCAACTCACCGAATGTTCACAGTATAAGATCTGAAAGCTACCATCAATATATCATTATTCTAATAGCTACGTAGAGTAGCGAAAATAAAACATATTTAGTCACAATAAGATAAATAGATTTTTTTTATTAAGTAAATATAAAATCTAATAATAAGTCTAGGTAGGAACGACGTAAAGACAAGGGTCCCGTGCAAGAATAAACAACCTTATTTACAAACGTAGAATATTGCTATAGAAGGGACCTTCACTTTTTGTAAGCTAGGCAAAGGCGATTAGTATTGTAGCATTTACATATCTCGCGTATTCTCGGTACGTATAAATTTATTTTGATAAACTTGTACGTATATTTAAAGACAATTGGAAATCACATTAGAAGAATCTAGCACTTAAAACACGAGCCGTTAGGACGCATACTACATAATTACGTATACGTACGTGCACGCACTACTTGCACGTATACGCAGGAACTATAAAAGAGGTGACGTAGACAAGAAAAGAAGTTTACAGCTGAAAAATGTAAAGCCCGCTTATCAACAATCTTTCGTTCTACGTTTATGAATAAGGTTTGTTCACAATGATACAGATCTCAAATATGTCATATATTTGTATCATTACAAACTTATTAACTTATGTGCACCAGTAAAACTGTGTTTCACTATTCACTGTAAAATTACTATAATTCAATTACAGTGAAACACGTCATAGAATTTAATAAATCTCAATATTTAATTTATACACACAAAGCTAGCAAGCTAGGCCAACAGTGCAGACCTTATTTATAAAGCTATATGTCCACTATACATTGATCTAATCCTTGTTAATGGACACACAGCTTTAAACTTAAATAAGAAATAAAAATATTCAGCAAATTCTTAGGACATACAACATATAAATGCAAACAATTTAATCAGTATAACAACTAGATATACCTATTATACATTTAGTCATCTAATGACGCAATACTCAATTACTATAATCATGATTCTGATGAAATCCGAAAAATCTATTTTAATTACTGTATTAAGTACAACAAAAAAATAAAAAAATTGCGCTTTGCTAAAACAAAAAAAAGTACTTTATAAGTACCATAGACATAAAATCAACAACTACTTTATTTTTAAACGCGTATTCTACGTTTAAAATGATGTATGAATCAAGATTACAGTCGCTAGTGATGCGCCATACGTGTTTAGGCGATTATGCGGCAACTAGTGTGGTGATCTATCGCTATATTGTGTAGAGGCTGGGACTCACGTCCGCGTGGCTGGCGGCGCTGCGCAGAGACTTCAGCTCCATCGCGAGAGTGTGCACCTCGCCGTTCAACCGCACCACCTGATTGTCATTATACTGCTCACTTACGACACAACTACTTACTACAAATACAGTTAGGATGTTATGAAATGGCTTCTAAAAAATAGTTTCGTATCTCATTGAGCTTGGCTTAACTATATCAAATAGATTGAGGTTTGGCTGATCTTGTTTTATCTTAAACAAAGGCTTAGCTTGTTTGAATGACAGGGTTTTAGCCTTAGTCTAAGTTACTAGCCAAATACAGCTTGGGGACTTATAAGAGGAGCGGTTAAAGGGAATATTCCTGACAAAGATTCTAAAAAATCTCAGTTTTATCAGTGTTGTTCTAGGCATTGGCCTTTGAAACTCTTCGGTCTAGAAATTCTTATTAACTTGAACTTTTAAGTGTGTATTGTATGAAATGCATGCATGGGAAGCAGATATTGAATTCTACTGAGCTTATAATATCAAATTGGAGTCTATAGTGAAAATTAATTGCACTAGTAATGTTCTAGGAATATTTTAAATAAATTGATTAGTTGATTAGTAAGAAATGTAAATGGTACTGTGTACTTCTAGCCTATATATCTACTTTGAAAAGAAAAGCTGAATGATACTTTACCTTAGCCTCGCTATTCGCTAGATTTTGTTTAGTTTTTTCTAGTTCAGCTGCCATGTCTGTCAGTTTGTCTTGCATCTCTTTCTTCTCTATCTCAACTCTTCTCCGCTCAGAGCCCTCTTCCCCCGCCTGCCGCGACAGTCGCGCCACCTAGCCGACACAACTCCATATGATGATAACATCGTATTGACAACACACAAACGTTAATTTGTTCATATTATTATATAAAATGTGTTCCTACCTTTCATACTTTTAATACGTAAATACTTAAATACTTCACTAAAATTGAAATAAATAAAATTATAAAAGTTAGTGTTAAATATTTACAAAATTATGTACAATATCAATTTCATGTTATATCTTAAATAAGAAATAATTCTTAGTGGTTTAATGATTAATCAGTATGTACACCATGCTTACAAAATGTTCGTACATGCACATTGTCATGCTCAAACTATGCAAATTTCCCACACACCTACCAAAATGTACAAGGTTCTTATACTATTTTCATTCTCGTCTCTATCGTAACCTGATCCCATATTGTAATAATTTAAGCTGGAATGAAATAAATCACTAATATAAATGAACGAGTGAAATAAAACAGTGAAAATTGAGCTTAAAACCACATAAAAAGGATTTCTATGTAATATATCTAATGTATTATTCAGTAACAGACTTATTTTTACATAAGCCTAATGGTTTGTACACCAGAAACATTTTAAACACGAACAAGCTTCTTGAAAACGTGAATTCAAATGCGTGTACGTACGCGCACGTATATTTTAAAGTCGATTTGACATACGAACTTAAAATTTGTATACGTCGCACGTTGCCATTTGTCGCCGGTTTTAATATTATGTGTAAAATACAAGCTTATTTGCACGTAAAACATGCCTGATGTAAAACACTTTAACGTCGTATAATTTTGTCCACCCACGCAGACAACAGGCCGTCCATTTTAGCCCTCGACGTCGCTGATATAACGGTTCATTATGATCGTGTGTATATCAAACATTTAATAAACGAGCGCCGTCAAGAAAACCATTTACATAATCTAATATTTCGTAAGCCATCCTGATGACTACATTTGTGAACAAACTATATAACAGTTGACTTCAACAAGGTGCTAGTCTCTAACGTATTTACACTTTTATACTTTTTTACGGTACCTGTGTCTCAAGCGAAGCGATCTGCCCACTCCACGAAGTCTTTACGTCAGCGAGTGCCATTTTAGCTTCTTGTAGTTGACGCGTGAGGACCGCACGTTCACGACACACGCGGTCATAGTCCGCGCAACCCGTCGGCGTCACTTCTCTTTTGTCTGCGATAAATATTGTAATTAGTTAAAGGCTGCTTAGTAACTTTTAACATTAGGTCGGCTTCAAATTATTACAGTAATTACAATTGTTTTAGAATTCATAAAAACTCGGAAAATGCACTTTTAATTGATATTGGATACTTTTCCAAGCCAAAACCAAAGATAATTGATAGTTCCTTAACTAGTCTATCGTTAAAGCATTTTATTGGTAATAATATACTGTAATGGACTTTGATTTTAGACAAAGTTTATTACTAAATATTTTTTTTAACGGCTTCAAACGGCTTGAATAACTTTTCACCTAATGGCAATAATGGCATTTTGATCTATGTGAAGCCTAATATCTACACCTTCTTAACAGTATATTCCCAGTTGTCTTTTCTAACACTGTCCCCCGGGGCGACAACTGAGAATAAAAGTAGGAAGAAAATTGCCAGTTGTAACCTCGGGATGACAGCAGAGATGGGACAACTGGGAATATACCTTCTTAACATTCTAAGTCCCATAAGCTACGACAAAGTTATTATATGTATTTGGTAGGCAGACCGTCATCCTGCATGTGGTGGTGCGGGTGGTCAGCAGGCAGGGCGGCACGCAGTACGGCGGCGGTGTCGGCGAGGTCGGCGGCGCGCGCCTCGGCCGCGCTCAGCGCGCCGCTCAGCTCCGCGCGCTCGCGGGCCCACGCGCGCCGACTCTCTTCTAACTCCTCCTGATAACAATACCAATATTTACAAAATCAAAATCAAATCATTTATGCATTTATGTCCAATATTATAATAATATATAGTCGTTACAATAACTGAATCTTTCACTAACTCGGAAAAGGGGTATAGCCTTATGAGAAGAGCTAGCAAGAAACTCACGGCCACTCATTTTACTCTAAAGTTACTGCTTGCTAGGAACTTGGCGTTTTAAAATGACGGATAGAACAACCTGAGCCGAAAACATATTTGTAGATCTCACAAATATTTTTATTTATGGAAAACCAAGACGCGCAATGGTATCGGCGACATCAAACTTTACTGGAATATTGTTTAATCCTATTAAGGTATTTAAAATAGGAACTAATCGTTCGGAATTTGTGACCGTTTTCAAAAAAATATTGGAACACAAGATTTCTTAGATAGTTTGGTAAAATGGATAAACCATATCTACCAGATATTTATTCCATTTTAGAACAAGAAAATAATGATCAAAGAATCCCATTTCTTTCGAATTATAGACCCTATTGCATCCTTAAGCTTATTCTGGGTGAAACACTATTTATAATGATTACTATTCATAAAATATAAAGGAGATATCAAATGCACTGATATATCCAACATTAACATACAGGAAGCCATCATTAGATAATGCAGCATATGAATTATGAAACTAAGATAAAGCAGAGGAAATAACAGTTAAATGATTATAATAGTACTTCCTGAGATTTAACAACATTCAATCTATAAATGACAATAAACATTGTACAAGAAATTCCAAGTACCAAACAATGTTCTAACATATTAAGAACAATCCATACTTAATCCATACTTTATATTATAAATGCGAAAGTAACTCTGTCTGTCTGTTACTCAATCACTCCTAAACTACTAAACCAATTTGCATGAAATATTGTATGGAGATATTTTGATACCAGAGAAAGGATATAGGGTACTTTTTACCACAGGAAAAAGACGCATTACCATGGGAAAATTCAGGTGGCGGACAAAGTCGCGGGTAAAAGCTAGTTCTTATATAAATTTGCAAAGAAATAGTACTCTACACGACCCGGGGATCGTACCTGTAAGCTCCTGCTTAAAAGTCGGATACACTACCGACCGCGCCTCAGTGGCAGTCATTTACACATGTCCCTTCACATTGGATATTTCCAAAACAAAAAAGATAATAGTGATGTTTTACCTCATGCATGTATAACATTAAACAAAGCTATTATTGTCCGTTATTAATAATATAACAGTTGAGGAAAATTTGCTGATGACACCTGAACAATCTCTAAGCATTATTTACGTTTTACCAGTTATGTAACCAACTTAGACTGCTGTGTTATTAAACTATAGTTTGTTCAGATATGTGTCGATAGCAGTTGCCTGTATTGTACTCAAATGGATGAAATTGTACCTCTACAAGTAAAATTTGGAGTACTTTTGGCCCTGTATACACAATTTTTATGTCTTACTAGCAGACTCGCGCAACTTCGCTTGCGTCACATAAGAGAGAATGAGTCAAAATGTTCCCCGTTTTTTGAAAACTTTTTACTGGTATATAACCTTCCTCGATAAATGGGCTATCCAACACTAAAAGAATTTTGCAAATCGGACCAGAAGTTCCTGAGATTAGTGCGTTCAAACAAACACACAAACAAACTCTTCAGCTTTATAATATTAGAATAGATAGATATTTTATAGATTTTAGATAAGACAATAAGCAGGATTTATTGTAGGAGTCTCAATTCACAGTTGTTTAGCTAGTAGAAATTGTTTGCTCACATTAATAGCGTCCAGTCTGTCCTGAGCTCGTTCGGCGGCCGCGAGTTGTGTCTTTAGTTCTCCCACTTGTCTCTTGGCTGTATCTCGTTCTGTTACTGCTTTAGCAGCCTCGGCTTGTGCTGTACGAGCCACGGCTTGTGCTGCCGCTGCTTCCTCACCTATAATACCAAATATGTTAGTTTCTGTATGCCACCTTTAGGATTAAATAAATACTCTTATAAGAAAACAATCATTCGAGGAGAACCCACTGTCCATATTGGAAACTAGTGTTCATTTTTTGTACAAATTTGGTAGCTTGTCAATATATTTCATGACATTCAACTTCTTTGACAGATGGCTTCAAGGCTTCAAGGCCTTCATGTCTAGAGGATCAAATTAATCTAGGACAAGTGGATAGTCGGCGAGCCCAGATCAGGGTGCTTTTTGGATGGTCAGATTCTATCAGGAAGGTATTTTACAGCAAATGGCCACCCTAATAAATCTAATATGCGTTTCTCAGTAGTGAAAGATCAAGGGAAAATGTGTTTAGTTTAAACCTTTAAATTAAGTAATATATTCGACTACATGCACTTCTCTATTCAATGCATAATAATACATGTTTTGATAACAATTGAACCTTAATTCCAAGCATAGGAAGCTATTAGTATAATAAAATAGTTTATGAAACAGCATAAACACGTAATATCCATTATCTAGTACCTACACAAAAACAGTTGCAGTTATCTGACCTTGCACAGACGCAAGTGAAAGCTTCAGCTCTTCGATCTTTTGTTCCCAGTAGGTGTCTCTATCTCGCAGCTTGGCTTCTAGTTGCGATGAGTACTGTTGCTGTAATGCTGCCTGGTCCACCTTCCCACCAAGGTAGGACTCCAGTTGAGGAGATAATGACTAAAATAAAAAAGAAAAACTTTTAAAACATACCATACATTGGCTGTAAATATTCTCTTGGAAGGAGTACTGACTGCTTAAGTGTGGTATAAGTTACACTATCAGCCTACTCCAGCTGCACCTGGGTTATCCCGGGTGAACCTTCACAAGTTGAACAATGAGACCTTCCTTAACACATTCACTGCCCCCAATGTGTCTGTACGTTTCATAATGCAACAACTCTGTGCCACTAAAATCCACTGGGCAGTGAATGTGTTAAGGAAGGTCTCATTGTTCAACTTGTGAAGGTTCACCCGGGATAACCCAGGTGCAGCTGGAGTAGGCTGATAGTGTAAAATCCACTGGGCAGTGAATGTGTTAAGAAAACTTCATCTACAGGGGAACTCTGTATAAAAATATGTCCACTAGATTATGTTTTCATTTAAAACAGACAGGCTCAGAAATAGAACTTTATTGTATAAAATATTATACTGATACTATGTAATCAGTGCAACAGTTAACACAATATATTTATTTAAGAGCCAAGTATTTCATCACCAGGTATTTTTAGCATGTTTTACACCTTTCGCCATTTATCAGGGATAATATATTTATAAACATTGTAGGTATATTAAATTAAATTATTAAACAAAATATTTCCATTTCAGTAGTAATGGTTAGGCATCAACAATTTAGGTATATTATTACACCAATTAAAGGTATTTAATTATACTGAGAGTATAATTAATTAAGTAATACTGATTTCCTTAAATTAATTTCTACTTGTGTTCTCTCCTAAATGATTCATTGTTTTATCTTTTGAAATTGTATGAAATAAAGGTAGAATAGCATTACAAACACATTGTCAACTAAATAGAATAGATTATTTGTCATCATGATCTAATGGCTGATTGGCACAATAGAAATATTATATCCAGCTATTTATTTTGATATGTTTTGATAAGCAAGGAGGTGCATTTAGACTTACATCAGAGGTTGTGTCTCCATGTCCACCTGAACTAGAAGGACTTGCTGTTGACTGAAACATAAACACACCAAAAGTAATGCATTAGGCTTAACAAAAACCAAATTTTATTGTATTTGACTGTACAAAAATATTATGTTTTGTGAATAAAGATTTTTATTAGAAAAAATATTATAATTTGGTTAATTTAAAGCTTACCGAATCATCTCTGAGAGTTATTCTGCCTAAGAAAGCTCCGTTACGCCAGCTACTCGTTAGTTTGCTGATATCGCTTCCAGTCTCTTCCTTTATCTTGCTTTTTAGACTCGCAAACATTGTAACTCTTTACGAACACCACTAAAAAACACGATAAAAACTTACTAACAGGTTCACTCGTTTACAAAATGTAAATGACCATGATAACGTTCGATAACTTACCAGTTTTCAGTACAAATTACTGTAAACCAATTTCACTACGCGAAGGAAATATTTTAAAGTCAAAAAAATATTAATACAACATCGGAACGGCTAAAACTTACGGGAAACATATTGGTAAAGAATATCACCAATGAAAAGGATTACGAAAATATTCGCACAAAAAGATCTTTTTCATCACTTGTCACCAAAAATCAAAGATGACATATAACTCCACTTTGACAGTTCGTAGTGAAGCCAAGCATTATTTACTTACTTAATCGACTAATCAATGGACAGTATTCGGGTATAGTTTTGTATTTATTATTACTAAAGTTAAATTTATTACAGTTAGTCGATTAGTTACATAATCACTCGAATAATAATACCAACATGGTATTCTTAAAGCCTGTGGTGATTTAGAATCGCACACTGGAAAAATATTTGCGTAATCAACACAACTTTGGGATATTGATATTATAATATCAAATACCTCGCTTCACGTCGAGTAAATAAATCGGTATCTGGTAGATGCAAAAGAAGTAACAATACAAATCGACTAAAAGAGGTCAGAGCTGTCGTTAGTCAGTGTCTATGATTTATGTTTATAGATTTTGTTTATGGTCCTCAATCAGGAACCAATATTGAAAATGAAAAATGTACCTACCTATGTATTTCTTTCACAATAAAATCATTAATATTTTATTATTTTCCAAATGTAATCAAAAATTGATATATAAGAATCTACGTAGGTACTTAATCCAAAATCATTGCTAATATCGCGTCGCGTTACAATAAATGCGTCAGATCACCAAAAACTCACTACACACAATTATTTGCTGTATTAAGGGTGCAAGGGTGTTGGACAAACGATATAAGCATCTGGTTTGGACTGCTGCCCATTAATCGTAATATTTTACTTAATTAAGACCTCACCGTTTTGGAGATTTTTTGTAGACTAGACAAGACCGGGTGGACCAAATAAGCAACTTTCACATTATATAGGTCCTCTAAAAAACAAGGTAAAGAACTAAACACTCCCTCAATTTTTATGTTGACAGGTGATTTAAGACGAGCTTAAATAATCGTTTTTTTCTTTAATGGTCATAATGAAAGCAAGAGTTCTTTTTTCCAAGTAGGTACTTTTGATGTTGAGATCAACACCAAAAGTCGTTTGAGTCCTCGTCCATCTAGATAAGTCAACTTTTCCGCTGTCTCGAAGTCGCTGAAGCGTTAAGAAGTTTAGAGCTAACTCCTTTGGTGTAGAATTGTAGATACTGTGCCAAGCAGCAAGTGGTATAACATAATACCAAAATAGCCTACAAGCTGCCCTTAATACCTAAATCAGTTACTAAAAGTAGGTACTAAAATTCGTTTCTTCTTGTGGTAGGTAGGTACATATAGGTATACTTACTTATTTAATTACGTTCGCGCTACTCCACCCGCATTTAAACTTCTTATTACAAATAACAGTTTGAATCCGTAATCAATAATTAAGTCTCATAGCCGAATTTCATCAAAAACGATTCAGTGCTATAATCTTGAAAGTGTAACAGACAGACAGACAGACACTTTTGCATTCATAATATAAGCATGGATATAAGTAGTTTAACAAATCTTCAACAGTTAGCTACTTACTTATTTGATTCAGTAATTTTGATATTATTTATACTTCCTAGGCATCCTTATAATCAATACTTCTTCTACAAACTTTGAACAACCCAATTAAAGTTACCTAGGTCCTACAATAAATGAATAATTTGCTAACTTACAACGCTAAATCAACATTTGCGGTATTAAATTAACGTGGAATTTCAATCTATGGTTTGGTGAGCAAAGAGGAGCGTTTTAACTCAACGCCGTGAAGTGCCGACGTACGTAACCTCGGTTCTTTTTAGGTCGCTTTTAATGAAATAAGGTGAAGGGCGTGGGGCAAGGCCAACTTCAAGGACTCTCTTTGTGGTATCAGATTATTACTCATATTTGGGGTAGAGTTGTATTAGAAACGTGTTGCTATTCATGTAATTTATTATGAATAGACTTCAATTTATTTGTACTAAGTACATTATTTTTATTAACTTTGTCATTGCTTCACGGTTTGTTGCTCACCACAATCAATTTTAGAGTAATAATAAACTAGCCTTGTTCTATTGGTTAACCGATTCATGGCCAATGACTCAACAGTTGAGTCATTAAAAAATCTTTAGGAAGGCCGATGGCTCAATTGGTGAGTCAAACCAAAATTGTATAAAAACGGATATTAAAAAAAAAAACACTTAGACTACCATTTTTCAGATCTCATTAAACATTTCCGTGAATATCAGACCTGGCCCTTCAATTTAGAGAATATTTTTATTAGTCAGGTGTCATAAACCTTTTGTATAACTGCCGCAAAACATCTTGTACACTTTTTTGTAAAATCGATTGACTACAGCTTGGAAAACCTTGATTTTCTTTATCTTCAATTTGTTGATCATGGAAATCAGTAAACATTGCCTGGCTACATTCAGTAAAATCGTCGTAGTCCTGATTATCTACAAATAATATTACAATAATAAATAATGATTGAATACTACTAAAATGTTTACTACCTCTGCAATATTTCATTAAAACCAACAAATACTACCTTGAAACGCCATATTAACTTTTATTATCCACAAATTCGAATAGGAGAACACAGTAACACGTTTCTGGTTGTCAGACTGGCTCGAATGATGGCGAAAAGCATTAAATCATTACAAGGAGCCAATGACTCATCAGTTGAGTCATCCTTCAGGGAGGCCGATGGCTCAAATGGTGAGCCACCGACCAATGAATGGGGCCTGGCTGAATTGTTCACGAAAATGAAGGTGGCAATGAATCGGTTAAGTGTCAGATAGTATATCCAGTACATGTGACATCAAATGTATGAGAAATATCAATCACTATTCAATTTGATAAGTAAGGTTACAACTTCTTTGGTGTAATATGCCACTATTCATTGAGTAGTCGAATAGATTTGTGTAAAGATTTAATACGATATCTAATGTTCACGGTGGTCGCATTTTGTTGAAAATAGTAGCACCAATAGTTTGACCTCCTTGACAGTTTATCATCTGTTTTTGAAGAAATATAAAGTATCAAATCCACATTTGAGTAAAGCGGTTCTTTATTATCTTTCTAAAGAATAAGCTTGCTAACAGTCAGTTATCTCTTCAGCACCTTCATTTAATTTACTCACCCAGTTTAGAATTATATTTTACACCACTCTTTTCGGTATTACCTACCGATGTTCTGTTTGCGTTAGGGTATCAGGTATTAGGTAGTAATAAAAAACAAAGATCACATATTCAGTTGTTTATTATCTATACTGTACTCAAAATTGATCCGAAGATCACATCACATAGTAATTTCATAAATAATATTACAATGTCATGTACTTTCTGTGATTGTTCGTGAATAAAAAAATGTTCACAATATTATCAATACTTTGTTCACTGGACCGGTTTACCTTTTAAGTAGACTGTAGGTACATACTACATAATAAGATACCATTATTAGGTACTCAAACAACTTACAGTGTATTTGATGAGAGATATAATAATCAATTATTGTGTTGCAGTTCATTTTTTTGTCAATATATTTACAGTTTTACATTTTTTTTTTGTGATTTACAAATAAATTCTTGAATATTTAATTAGGTCATCATTATTCCATTTGGATTTATAATAACAGTACTTTATAGTTAAAAATATCACAAAAATGAAATATATTATGTGTAAGACACACGCAACATTAAAAATACAACAAAAAGAAAAATATAAAATCCACTAGAAACCTTGGGCCAGAAGAGTCCCTTCTAAACAGGAAGGATACTTTCGATGTTCTATATTTCATAACGGCAATTTGATACCATAATTATTATTATCACACTAATTAATTATAAAAGTAATCGATTGTCTTACAATAAATGCGTCAGATCATAAAATTTTGATTATAAAAATTATAGGCAACAAATAATTCATGAAACGATAAATTTTAACAAAAAATAAAATGACAACTTATATATTTAAGACTCATAGTGCCGTATTGATAAAAGTGAACTGTTCACCTTAGCCACTAGCACGGGACTGATAATAACAATCAACATAAACACAAACGCAACGAGTTACTAATGAGTTTGACTCCGCATCCGATATTCACCTTTTATCGATATGGCATTCCACTTACGTTACGACAATAAATATAACACGCTTACACATTAATCACTTCTTTAATTCCGACGCTAGGAATTATTTCATAATATATACCTAAAAATATAATCACGGCACAAGTATCCCTCCGACTAAATTACTAACGTAGTGTCACTTTATCAGGATTTAGAATCAAATATGTATTATGTATCTTAAATATTTCATTATTAATATATCATTATCAAAATATCCACTAAATGGGAGGAATAAATCAAATTATTAATATTTATTCTAACATTAATCGCATGACTGATCAACAAAAAGGATATGGACTAGGAATAATATTAGGCATTAGGCTTCCATGCCTTCGGGGCGCGCGCGCCGGCCGTGCGGGGCGCGGCTCGGCGCGGGCGCTCCCGCCTCTCTCTCTATCCGCATATCACCTCTACATACATACGAGATAAATTTGATCAAAACGTTAATACTGTTTGTGTTCAAAACAATATAGGTAGCTATTTCTTTATGCTGTACTCACCGAGAGGTAATCGGACTCGATCGTCGGTTATATTTTGTGCATCGATAGACGGGGATCGACCGGTAAAATAATGATTATCTAGCAAAATCTATCTGGAATAAAAGCCGACGTTCTATCCTAGAATTTAGGTAAATAGCTTGGAAGTATGCCTTCTTCGTTTTAATATTGTCCGATAACGTTCATTGTATTATGAATTGTTGTCTTCTATCACTCTACGAGTGTCGTGATCTATACTAACGTGTGAACTGGGCGACGCGTCGGCGTCGTGGGACGTGGGATGTGGTGCGAACGGGATGGCTCCTTAAGGGAAGAACGACGTACCGACCGGTCGGAGCGGGCGCGCCGCTCGACCGACGCGAATTGTGCTCCGGCGTCAAAAGTTTCAGTGCCGAGGGAGAGAAGCGGCTACTCTATTGGTGTTTCATTACTGACTCACTTAATCTAATCTAGTGTAAAACTTGTCATCTAGAAAAAAATAATTTTATAACGTACGTAAAAAAGTAACATAATTCTCACAAAAATGCTCACGTTAGGAGTGGGGTGATGCAACTTTTGACACCGGCCGAGGCTGGCGGCCGAGGGCCGTCAGCGACAGGTGCGCGAGCGCCGGGCGGCCGCGTGACGTCACGCGCCGCGCGGCCGACCGGCGCCGCTCCGCACCACCCATAATGATTACATCGCTTATATACAACAAAGTTTTCGTGCGACGCCCGACGGCGACCGCACCGATCTTTACAGGAACTCATATCGTATCTTAAAAAAAATAATATACAATAGTAATAAAACATTTGAAACCTCACTAACTACTATTCGACGATCTCGGTACGATCTCGATAAAATTACTCAAACGGCTCCGGCGTCTCGCTCGAAATCTATTCATATCACAATCGCATGACCGTGCCTGAGAATCATATCCCGCTACTTATGTACACACTCTTTCCCGAAGACTAACGCACGTTCCAGACGGGAACGGGCCGCGGTGCGAGACGCGGCTCGTCCCCGACGCACTACACTAACCGATATTCACTAAGATATCACCACCTCAGCCGCGGGAGCGACAGTAGGATACTTGCCGAACCTGCCTTTCCCGAGTGTGCCAGAGGCGCGATCGATATGGATAACGCGGGGCGCGGGCGATGCGGGTTTGGGACGGGGGTGAGCTCGTGGTGGACGTGGAGGAGGGAGGGGGAGTGAGGGGGGATGAGGGGTGCGGTGGTGGACGGGTGGTGGGGCAGGTTAAGGAGGGCGCAGTGCTGGCGGCAATTGAACGGGGATGTGGTAGTAACGGCAGGCGGCGCGGCGACACGTGCCGGCGGCGGCGTCGCGACACACCACCACGCGACACCCCACCACCTGCAGCCCGCACCCTGGAACATCACCAACCACGCACGTTAGCACACACATACAACAAGACATACCTACACACAAGTATACTGCTCAACACACATTTACAATTGCACATTTGAGACCCCCGCAGTATTTTGAAACCCCGAGAAGAACTTTTAAATTTTAATGACAGTTCCTAATGATCATTTATTATTTGAAAATGATGAAATTAGGTACATGGGGATCTAAGTATAAAGAGGTCCCTGAAACAATATCTACTGGATATATGAATCATAAAGCAAATACTAAACTAATGAAACTACATCACGTTAACTATATATTTTAACGTGTACATAAAAGGTTATGTCTTCAAAAATAAGTTCTAAGTTGTTAAATATTGTATAGTTACTCTACTTTAAATATTCTACATTAAGAGATCAAACTACGCTATCATAATGAAATATTACTAAATGTGGTGATCATGCAAATATAAAAAGGAAAAGGAATCAAGGGGACACATGTCATGTTCTATCCATGATCTGAAAGTTCGACTTTTGTTCAATTGATTAGTAAAACATTTAACAAAGTAATTAGTGTTCAAACTAGTTCTGTTTGTCTACTGGGAAACAGTCACAATGTTGAGAAATTATTATTAAAATGATCATCTGGTAATAACAATCTTACCTTCACGAATATGAACAAATCTGCAGGTAGGTCTTGTACATCCTTGTCGATTAAAATCTTGGCACACCGGGAGGGTGTCCAGTAACTGTAAATATAATAACATTTATATTAGTATTTATTGTCATTACTCAATTTTAATCACATACAAACCAAATGTCTCACAATGCCATAAGTATGCTGTTACATGACATGAATAGTGTTCCACTATTTGATATCGTTACTCATTCTTTGTTGTCTCAATAATGTAGTTCAACATGACAAGGACAAAAAAAAACGTTCATTTCTATTCGGTTGTCAACTTATTCCGTTTGCCTCATTAGCAAAAAAATATTACTTTTTCACTTGTCAAAATATTTGATATATTGTATGGTAATTAATAATGTAATCAGTCATGTCTGCATGGCACATACTTGCATTGTTTAACAATGGTATGTATGATCTAAATAACTATTAAACTACTTCATAAACAGTCGATAATTTTAGAGAATAAAGAAAAGAGATACTACTCTCCAAGGTGATTGGTGTAAATATGTAATTGTGTTCAATGTTCACCGACTCTAATAAGTAACCGACGGTTTATGAATTCATTATGTTAATAGTGTTAATGCTAAAATCTAGTTTCATCACTTTTTGGACATTCATACATCTGACACTGATCATTATCCTCATTGCACAGCCGTCTGAAAAATAACGCTGAAATAGTTTTTGTAATATCAAAGAGCAAAGTCTTATCAATTGTCCACTAAAAGTACATCTAGCACATTGTATTGAATTAAGGTTCCCTAACCGTGTTAGCTTGTTCTAGGTGATCGATAGAAATCCGAAAGTATATAGGAAGTAGATGCGTGTGTAGTTTCTCAGTCGCTACATAAAATGAACACAAAACGGGACACACGGAAGGCGAAAATTGCTCGAAATCAAATCTTGTTGCTGCTTCAATATTACAAGAACTTTACAAGATTCGTTGCACAATATGATTGGATCTTCCAAGCATTCTTTTATTTACGTGCGCGCTGAACATTATGTGTGTCACCTTTATATTGTATTTGTAGTACTGTCGAGATAAGTATGCAATATTAAACAAAATAGTAAATTAAGAGCCCACTGCTGGAGTTATTCTCGTGAACGAGCTTCCATAACCGTCAGAGAGTAGTGTTAAAGTACGCTGCACTATGCACATAGTAGGTATGAATATATAATATCTAAATGGCATGCAGAACGCTTGAAGTATAATCATTATTGCGCAGCCAATCTTATTTAAGCGTGACTATATTTTACAAAAAAGCTAAAGCATGATGCTAGACAACTTTTACCAGGGCGAGGGCGTACTAGAGGTTTTGTAGCGTCCAAAGTGTACCCATAAATACCAACTGTTGCTATAATAAAGCTTTAAAAGAGGCTGTGTGGGGAGAGTTACGACATGTGTCTGCGTCGGCTGTGATGATTTAGATCTTCCGATGTTCTCAGTAGAGGAACAGAGGACGGTCATGCTTATTCGGTAGGTTGGCATGGTTATAATGTAAATAGACAAATTAAATTTATACCTTTAGCTTACATGACAGTTCTGGACGTGACATGTTAGTGGTAGTACAAACTGCAACATAATGACCATTAGAGAGTGCGGTTACTGTACGACAAACAAAAGAAAACCAAGTATATTATTACGTCTACGTGAACACTTTAAATAAGCGTCAGAGAGGCCTCAACAAGTCGTAAGCGAGGAATTGAAGCCGCAACGGCGTAGCACTTTAAGCATTACGAAGATAATTCGAAGTGAACTGATCGTTTGCCTAACATTGAACACAAGCATTCTTCAACACATACTAGTAGCTAGTAAGTAGATACGGGACAATCACTTCGTTGCACTTCGAGTTATCGTTTTCACCATAGTCACTTCAACTACCAACTACTACGCATAAAAAATAATATAATTGTTTACAAAAAGCATTAAAAATGAATGTAAAATAAACCCCCTTATTAGCAGTTGATAGTTGACACTGGCCAATAGGTGAATTTCACTGATAGCTAAACAGTTGACCATATAAATATGAACAAATTAAAAAATAATCTGGGTGTTTTTCTTACGAACAATTTTTGTAAAGCGCTATTTAACAAAGTTCAACTGTTTAGCAAATTTAAAATGGCTTCGTTAAATTTAAATTAATAAAGACACCTTTACTGAAACTGCCGGAGATCATTAGATATTAGAAGCATATTTATATTTAGGACAGAAGTAGCTCAAGTTATTGTTGCAAATTCATGCGAGTGATAAGCGGCGTGTTTCAGTATAGGCTCCAAACAGGAAATCACTTATACTGAGGATATTATAGTAAGCTGATTGTATCTTACCGGGTGTAAGCAAGGCAATACTGTAGAGTGACTTCTTCCACATTTGAAAGCAAGTATGTCTCACTATACAAAACTAAAAATCATCAACAAGTAAGTTGTAGCATCAACTGTTTTACAATATAATCGATACAGTTACAGCACAAAGACTAGATGATGTGTATGATGACATAGATAACATGAGTCGGCAGACAAGCGATGCCACCAGATCGCCGCGAGCCGCGCACGGCGGTCGCGGGCGCACTGTCCTCGCGCCTCGTACCCGGGGCACCTCCACTGTGCCGAGGTACCGACACTACACCGGTCGTTCATAATAGCTTTGTTCGACTCTAGAAATACATGTACGTGTTCGGCCTGCCCACCTGTTCCAGCGATCGAGGAAGATATTCACAGAGGACACGATGCATACATTAATCATTACGTTAGTCAAATTCCTTCAAGTCTTCCTTCGATGCGTGTCGGCAGGTTTATTAAAAAGCTCATTTCACCAAGCGCACCTTGTCCCGCAGTTGTGAATAGCCCGCGACAGAGGTGATCGTGTTTGTTTGTTTCTTTGCTCGTTATTGACAAGCGTAGCCTAATAAGCCCGCGTGAAGCGACAACTCTAAAAACTAAACAAGTCTACGAAGCCTACAGAAAAAGCAAGCTCTGAACTTCTACACTGATTTGACTTTACTTTTTTTATCTGATCTCATTAAACAAAAGTATGTGAAGGTGTGCTGTTACGTGGATAACAATAATTACGTATGTATGATCAAATTGTATATTGTCAAATTTCACTAAAGTAGATTAGGCCAATACAATTTTCTATAACACATAATTACAACAACATATTATTATATTTATAATGGATATTGTGTTTTACTTTCGTAGCACAATAAATTATTATCATCAAATAATTACAATTATACCAAGTTCGAGCTTGTCAACAGAACAAAATAAGCGGCGGACTCAGTGGATGTAAGAGGAGGTGATATGCGATAGCGTACTGGTTAGAGCGAGGCGTGGTGGTCGTGAGCCCGAGACTGCACGAGGAACTGGGAGTACTGTCGGCATGAGGTGGGAACAAGTTGACACTCCAGTACTGTGACGATATGAGACAACTTATGTCAGTGGTGAATGACACTTCTCTCATGTATGAGTTAGTACGCATAGTGCGTCTGGTCCATGGAGTGGCATCCTGAGCGCGAGTGGCGGAGTTAACACAAGCGGCATGCGTAGTGCACGTCGCAGGAGTGGAGACAGGCGGGTGCGGGGGTGCGGGGTGTGGGGTGAGGCGAGGTGGCGAGCGGAGCTGGGAGAGGCGGTGCGGAGCGGTGCGACGCGGTGCGGCACGCGGCACTCGTTACCTGTCCGCGCTCGTCGGTGTACACCACGTAAGGCGCGTTTGGGGGCGCACAGCCTGTCCGTCCCGACACAAAAAGCACAAAAGATTGCAATGCGGACGGCCGAAGCGGTCATTCATTCGGAAGGCATGTAACAGAAAGCGTTTAAAATAAATAGAAAGATGTGCGACCGAAAGAAAAAGTGCGAGGGCGACGCTCGCCGCCCCCGCGCCACTACTGATGAACACGCCGGCACACATAGCACACACGAGGAGCCTCTAGAATAATGAGAATAATACCTGATGAGCCAAACGTATAGGGGTGGTGGATTCTATTCCATGCGAAAATTAGAAGGCAGCTGTGTTAGGTGCGGGCCTGCTGCTGCAAGCCGGTAACCACTAGGTAGGTACGGGATCGACACATCGGCCAAAGCGCACCCGTGCGGAGCTCCTCCGAGAACAAGCGTGTACGTAGCGGGATCGACGGACCAAGCGCTCAACTCTCAGTACGACGATAGGTACTCACGATAAACGACGATTGACAAGAGGTAATAAAAAAACGTACAGTCATGCATCTCAAGCGTTATTATTACCGGGATCGTAGATACGAGAAATATACACGCATAGGGTCATAACGGTAAGTGAGTAGAGATACAGTAGTATATATATGTATATATATAATATATATAGCGTAAAACTACCGAGACATCCGCGAGGGCGACACCGCTCGCTTCGTCCTTACAATAATACAATACAAATGTGACAACACGCCTAGCGCTAACCGCCCCGACAGGCCGGGGCGGGACACTCGGCCGCACACGTACGAGTCTCTACGCGGAGACCCCGCGTCCCGCGCCCCGCCGACCGCGCGACGCGTCTATGTCGTCTTCATCTTTTTGTAGGGGTTGACGGCCGCCGCCGCCGCCGCGGCCGCCGCCGCTGCGGCCGCGGGCGGCGTGGGCGGCGGCATCGCGTACATGAACGGCTGCTGGTAATAGGGCATGGGCATGGGCGGCGCGGGCCAGCCCGGCCGCATCATGAGCGGCGCGCGCATGAGCCCCGGCACGCCGGCGTGTCCGGCGCGCGCTTTCAGCGCCTGTTGCGTGTACGCGGCCGCCGCCTGCGCCATCGCCGAGTGCTGCGCGGCGAATGCCAGCGCGGCGACGTAGTTCTTCTGTGCCACTTCCTTGGCGACGGCGGCCGGGTCGGGCGCGCCCTCGCCCCCTGGCGCCGGCGGCGAGGCGGCGGAGGGCGGCGCGGACTGCGGCGGCGGCTGCGGCTGTGGCGCGGCCGCGGACACCGGCACGGGCGCGGACGCGGCGGGAGGAGGCGCGGTAGGCGCGGTCGCGGGCGCCGTCGCGGTCGGCGGGGCGGACGTGGCGGGCGCGGGGTACTCACATGACACGGGCACGAACGGCTGCTGAAGCTGCATCAGCTGCTGGTAGGTTGTCGCAGGCTGGTACACGGGGACGCCCGCTTTGTCTGCGGCGGGCCGCTTGTACGGCACCACGCCGGGGAAGGCCTGTAAAATGAAACGAGAACAGATTAGAGACACTGCAATGTTGTGGAAACTCAAACGAGTCGAAAGAAATATTTCACTTACGAAGTTATCGTAGTAGAAAGATCCGACGCTTTTCATGTCCATCTGAAACGAGAAACAGACGGTTGAACGGGGGCTCCGGGCGGCGGGCTCGGGCGGACGGGGCTGCGGCGCGGCGCGAGGGGCGGGGGCGGCCCGTCGCGCTGCGCCGCGGCCGCGCTCGCGGCGGGAGGGAGAGGCGCGCGGAGGGATCGTGCGGGCGGGAGCGGGAGCGGAGGAGAAGCGTGCAAAGCTGGCAGTTGTACCGGTGGCGGCTCGAGCTCGGCGGGCGCCGGCCGTTTCTTGCCCGGCTCCGAAGTCGCGCTCGCTGCCGGCTGCTGGGCTGCGGCGGCCGTCTACGTGAAGCGAAGCGTCGCAGGACGGGACAGAAACAATAACGATGTAGTAGATGCACAGAATACACCTAAAGCTCGGCGTAAGGTGATATTATGCGATAGATAAAAATAAAATAAAAGTGAAGCGTGAGTGCGACGGAAGCGTGGCGCGAGCCGGCGCGAACTGAACAGAACAAAGCTCTGCGAACGGAAGCGGCGTCGCGGCGAGCGAGACCAAGCGGAAGAACAGAAGCGAGCGCGAGCGAGCGAGGCGAGAGCGTGCAGCCTGGTGGCGTACCGCGCCGCGCGCCTGCGCCTTAAGGTGCGCCTGCAGGTGCAGGGGAGGGTGGAAATAGCGGCAGGGGTCGCGGACGCAGCGGCCCTTGACGGCGTCCATGCACACCGTGACACAGCCGTCGTCGTGCGCGGCCACGGGCGGCGGCGGGTGCGCGAAGCGACACTCGGACTCGGCGCGCTTGCACGCGCCGCGCTGGAACTCCCGGCACACCTGCACCACCACACACCAGCCATGTCCGCCGCTCGCGACCCGCGCGACACTACCCTCTGCCTACACTGACCCGCGTGCTGCTCAATAACTACGCGACAGGTGCTCGTTCGTCGGCCGTTACGTACGTTATTGATCAACATTAGTGTAACGCGATCGCGACTCGAGAGGTGTCTACTGTAGCGCGCGATATACTGTGACGATTTTGATTTAATTTTGCCACATTTTCAAGATCGATCTCGACCGGACGCCGCTTTAACATTGATTTGTACATTGAAGAGAGCCTAACTTATTCAGAAAACTATTATGAAAAGTAACGCTTCAGAATTTACGCATCCGTCGCAACTTTCGTAAAATAATTTTTTGGTCGAGAAAGTACTTTACTATATCGATGCCTAATTTGTAATCTAAGATATTCGATTGACGAATGTTAAGCTTTCGGCACTTCTACACTGTGAGCGCAACTTGACAAAAACAATAGGTGATTGATATTGAACTGTTGAGTCACCTGTTGGTCAAGCATGGCACTGGCAACATGGTCAAGGTTGTGCCAACAGTGTAGGAACCTTCACCAGAGGCACTAAGCGAGTGCTGCTCGCGAAGCGCACACGCACACGTGCGGGGCCAGTGCGGCCGCGCGCCATACACGCAAGGGACGGGCTACGTTCGGCTGATGGCCAAACTTTGTTATAGGGACCGACATATGTACATAAACTCACAGAACTTCACTTTTATGGAATTTCATTCTTACGTCTATTTAGATAAAGAGTATGAAGATCGTATTATAATATTGTCTAATGGATCTTTTGATATAAGACATGAATTAAGTCGGTCCCCGGTATTCGCAACATCGGGAAGCACTACTCGAGTGTAGGTTGAATAGATACAAGTGAATATTGTGCAGTTAACTCACCTCTAAACGGTCAGTGCGAGGCAGTTTTTGCTGCAGCACTGGTTGCTGCATTACACCGAGCGGTGAAGCGGCGGCGGCGGCGGGGTCGTGGCCCAGCACCGCCGGCACTAACTGCGGCGCGTAGTACTGTGCGTACGTCGAGCCCACGCCCGGCACGCCCGACAAGTACGGCGACGTCGCCTGCACATCACATACATCACACTTATCACCGATTCATCAAACATTCCAAAAATATGACAATGTTTAAGTTTGACTTTTATAAGTACAACATATACAATACCTATTGGCACTGTACAATATTTGATGCTGTATTTAAAAAGCTTTCATTTAAGCTGGCACCGAATACAATGTACGAGAAGCTGATAAAACCTACACAAAGTTAGTAAGTACATAAAAAAGAAAGAGTATTAATTATTCAAAAATTGATAGCCAACCAAGCATTTTATTATACCACATGCATTTAATAGAAACAATTTGAAATATTAAATAAAGCATACGGTTTATCCAGTTAAGCTACCCACCGACCACCAAAAGTATACACTAGGAAAGGATGAACTGGGAGAAGGAGTTAAATAGACATTAGTTAGTGAAGTACGCGCTGGTGGTGTACTAAGGTGTGCGTAAACAGTGAGTGAGAGGGGAGACAGGCGTGAGGATGCGCGGAGGCCGGTGGTGGTGCGACGCGCTCGGCGGCAGTTACCTGCGGGGCGAGCAGGGCGAGACTGATCGGGTCCAGCGCGGCGAGGTGGCTCGCGGCCGCGCCCGCACCGCTCACGCCGCCCACCTCGACACAAAACCACACAAACACGCTACTCATCGTGCGAGGGTCGGTCCGCGCCCGCGCCCCACGTCACACCGCCTCCACATCACCACTCGCACCTAACAGATCCATCGTACCTCTACACCGACTCTTATCGCACTGCAATATTATTTGCATGCCAGAACATAACATTATGAGAAGCGGGGGCGGTGCGAGCAACGATGTCGAGGAGTGTCGGGCCGCGTTGTTAGCGACAGTGTGAACAGTGAGGAGGACGATGTTCCGGTGATTAAATCTGCATTACCGCTTATACCCAGTTCATACACATGTGAGTAAGTTTGGAGAGTATCATGCCATTTAAGGAACGAGTCGTACAAACATGCTCAAGCGGTGAGGAGCGATCGGCCTCAGAGCGGCAAGGTTTAAGTTGTGCCTGAGAATTAGTCGACTATCTATGTTCTAACATAAATACATACAATACGGATTAACTCCTGACTTTGTTTAGCAGGTTCACGCACTTCGAAGCAAAACTTTAAATTAAAGCGCGGAACTAGTTGCAGAGACGGCTGTACCGCCTTGAAGAAAGTAAATTACCATTAACTTTCAACGTGCACATGATTAAGTTTCCGAGAAACTTTACGAGGGAATCGAGTTAATTTGCTTACGGATGAAAATATTTTCAATGCTCTGAACCTACGACTAACTTGCTATTTGATATTCATCTAACTACTTACAAGTATATTAAACGAGGCACAACTTAAACTCGGAACTTCATAAGGTCTACGTGTGTCAATAAAGAACGCTTATAAAATTACAGAGTAGCGAATACACCGAAAGCTGCGTGTTGCGTGCATAGTTTACCTACATACGTGTGAGGTCCGATCGCTCGAAGCATCGATTGTATAATCGAGAATGAGGTGCATCACTCACCACAGTTGGTACTTGGCCAGGTAGCACCTGGCCTGGTGTCAGACCCATTTGCTGCATTAGTGCGTTCTTCAGTGCTAGGTGATTCCGGCCGTTGATTAACAACTGATCCTTCAGATGCTGGGGCGGATGGAAGTACTTGCAAGGAGGCTTCTCGCGGTTACACCGACCCTGGAATTAAACATTTTTGGCATTCAATATAAGATGAAACGGTAATAAACCACATCATTCTGTACAAAAGTCGCCACCTTACACAGATGATAGTGAATTCAATGAAAATTGTATGTATAGTAAATACCTAACATAATGTTACGTTACGATGGCGACGGGGGCCATTATGGCACGTAAGTGGAAAATGCAGTAGATATGAGAGCTATACACCCCAGGTAGCCGACATTTCTGGGCTTTGAGAATAGACGAAAATTGCGGACCTCATTCGATATCATTCCGATAAGCAATATGTGTAGCGGGGCGGGTGGCGACCGCGGTTTCGGCTCAATATCGGGCGAATGTGCGGAAATCCCTCCATGCATCACAATTGCCGTGAGCCGGGCACGTAGCCACCAGAAATCCTCCACTCGATTTTTCCTTATAACCGCGTCTTAGGCGGTGTCAAATATTTCTGAGGCGTGTCGGGTGCGCGGCTCCTCGCTCTGCTCATTTTCGACGTCAATGAGGCGCGAGATAATTGCCTTTCGGAATCGAAACCCTCCGCCGCACCCGTCTATGATGATTTATTTACATCCGCGTAATTAACTGTCGCACTACGTGACGGGAAGAGCTTCGCGGACGTTTTATCGTCGCACGCCGAGCCTCTTGCGCCATATTTTATTCAGCGAAAAAACGGAAAAGCGCTTATCGCAGTTTCAAAGAAAATACGTATACAAACAAACGCCATCTGAATATTCAGTACTCCACTAGGGGACTCGCTCACTGATAATGTCCGCGAAACAGCTTTGGCGTGATTTACTGAGTAACTTTTGTAAAGCATGCCCGATGATATCACGGTAGTGCCTTCTCCGGCTGTATGGATAACTTGCAACATTTCGAAGTGTGAATCTTTAACTGTAAGCTGAATCAGATGCAGACATGTTCCGAATTTTCTCAGTTATTAAACTTCGCCGATGCGTGCAACAACTAGCTAGTGGAAGCAGTCGGCTGCATTTAGATTAACTTGTTACTGGCAGGCATAATGTTAGTTGGACGGTCCTCTCACAGTTTAAGCTCGGGATAAAGTTATTATTTCCTGTTACTCCGTGCCGTCTACTTTAGCCGAGTTTCGATTCGAACCAACCCGTTTGTGAAACTTGAATGGGTGATCACGTTTCGTCATTACTATGATAACTCTGTTGAGTTTATCAAACTTGTATTTATTAGCTGCCACAGTTTGGAATATACATTGGATAACTTTATTGTTTAAAGCTATCGACTGATAGCTTTCGAACTGGTTGTTTATTTCAGAACATATGCATAAGATTATACTTTCAACACCGAATAATTGATTGACTATGCCGTTGTTACGTATAGCGCAATGTCATCGTCGCAAAGCTTTTCGGTAGAACGTGGCTTATGTGTATAATATGGACGTGATTATTTGTCACTGTATTGGCGAGTGCAAGCCGTTGCAGGTGTATCGCAGCGGCGATTAGCGTGACGGATGCCCGCGTCGATACAAATGGCCGCGTCGCCTCAGACGGATGACCGACGCGCGCTTGCCCTGCTCTACGCATTACGACACATTAATTGCTCTTCGATCACTGCAACTCTACATTTGTTTATTTTAAACGCCTTTTGTTGTTTGTATTTTAAGTGTATTTGTGGAAAAACTTTGTCACAGAATCACTCGTAAAAATGTGGGGTGACAATGTTTCATTTCGTTTGCAATTACCTATGCAGCTTACGATTTGACTTGTAATGTTCAATTATGATTAATAACCAATAATGATTAAATAACTATAAAGGACAAGTATTGAATCATAATCGTAAAGTACAGATTTCACAACTAATAAAGAGCGAGGAAAACATTTCTAGTTTAGGCTTATATAACTATATTAAATAAATAGGTAATCATATAAAATGTGACGCGGATTTCTTCATATAGAGCCCCAAAAATTAAACAAAAACTTTCAATATGGCCTATTTGTTCGAGAAGGGCAACGGGAGGGTCGAACGAGCGTAGGGTGGGCAATAACCGCCCAAAACTAATAACATTTTTGTGTGATAGTGGAGGAGCAAACCGAGCGCGCTACCCTCGCCGTGTCCTTTATAACACAACAATGCGCACTTGCAATACAATAAGGGGTTAGCCACGAGTCAGTTTCATCACTACTTTCCTTCCTACAGAAAAATAAATATATTCAACACACCCAAAAACGAAAGAGAGAATATAAACAAAGGACACAAATATAAAGGCGAATACTTCGACTACACCTCATTTCGACTTGGCACTGGTGCCCGATTAAAGCGAAAACGACATCAATGAACCGAGACGCTTGTGTCTCGTTAAGATGAGAGCAGTAAGGCGGCCGAGTGCACTCGGAAACTATGACGTGTATAACGAACAACCCTCGAAAGTAACGGCGTCCGCCGGCAGTCGGCAGTTGCCGGCACGCGCCGACGACCTTGTTACAGGACCATCGCGCCACCGACTGCCAAATGTCTAACTACGTTCTTTTTTCACAACAAGTTTGTTTTATGCTTTAACACTAAAAAAATTCGACTTAGAACAAGTTCTGGAAGCCAATATGAGGCAGTCGACTGATTCATTGACGCGAATATCTGTGTTTTTTAAAATGTCCAAGTAGGTTGTGAAATTATTCGCCACTGACTTATATTGAAGCCAAGACTTGCTATACTATAGCCAGAGTTTATATGAACCCTAATCTCAGTCCATTCAATGTCTTAATCAAGAACAAACAATCAGCCAAAGAGACAAGAATGCAAACGATAGACAAGGCGTGCAGTCGTTAATCGATTAGAACGATCAATCAAGATTGATAGATTGGTGACACATTGTCAACGGTGCGAGGCCACGCGTACGCACATGCCGATCTTCAATCGTCTTTTACTATTGGCAGACTGGACACGTTGGTATAGTTCGAGGAAAACAATAAGGTAACGAGCCGATGAATGACACGCTCCAGTCACGAAACACCGCGGAGTTCACTTGTAGGCAGGAAAGTGGGTGCCAGAAATATTTGGGGACAGACGGAAATAGAAGCGGCCGTCGAGTCGTGCCAACTCCAGCTTCGAGTAGCCCGTATGTCCCCACAGCATATGGCCAACACATACCACTACAGGTAAATCATGCAGGTGATGTCAATTTTATCTTTTAGTAGTATTTTTCTGTCTTAAAAGCAAGGAACACCTTATAACCCGGAGATAATCATACTCATAATAGCAGATAATGCTTAGTAATTTTGTGCTTGTGACAATCTTGCGAAAATGGGTAAAGGTAAGGTCAATATGTGCGATGTGAATACAACACAAACAAAAATGGTCGAAACTAGGCGGAAGACTCCCAGAGGAGGGAGATTATTAGAGACCTTATAGGAGCAGCGCGTGACATAGGCTCATGAGTATGAAGACAAGTCGTGATCTGACACCGGATGCCGCAAATATTTTTTCCGACAAGCTAAAGCGAGGGAAAGGTGAAATCTAATTTGCAAAATTTTGTGGTCGGGAAGGGAATTAGGTAAGCAAAGTCAATTCTGAAAGTAAGTAGAATTTGAATTTAAAATGATTTATAGAGGTACAGGGGAGTGGCTAATGAGGCGTCATGCGAGAGGGGCGCGTGTTTACGCTTAGCGCTCAGCGCGTATTTTTTACCGCGGCCTCTGGGCGGCGCCGCCCGCCGTCGTCGTGCGTATTGCTGACGTAATACTGAACACGCCTACCAGACAAAATAATTAGCTGCTATCTAATTTACTTTAGTTAAACACACAATGATATCTAATTGATTGCGATTAATATCCGAAATGGAGAAAAGGATGCCTACGTTTATGCTTTTATATTTGTCATAATGTAATCATTTATTTGTAAATGATTATTTTATAAAGATCTCATTTCAAGTAGACACTTCCATAGTTTCTGCTGGGTGCTCTTTATAGCAGCTTCAGTGGACCGGCTGCTTAGCATGATGTACTCACTGCAATATTAGTTTGTTTTAACGATCCATGTGGACAATGTTTATCAATGTTTATAAGTACTGTTGTTACCCATGTTTATTGAATTATAACAGTTATGTACTTAAGGGAAGTTACATTCGCTGGACGAAAAAAAGTTTATAGAAACCTTAAAGTAAGAATTATTCACTTCGGTGAAGTTCCCAACAAGTTTGCATCCTGGTGCCGTAGCTTAACGTTAAAATATGCATTCGTGCACGGAGTTATCTCGGCCACTTTTGCCGTTGCCGGCGGCAAACGCCCGCCGCCCGGTCACTCGTTGTTTATCCCAGCTTTAATATTAGTTGGCCACTTTTAAACGTTAATGTCGAAGCTTAGGGTTTCAAACTGTTATAAAAGTTACGTACGATACAAAATTTCACAATGAAATATTAGTGGCGTAAGTGTTGCGTAGGTGGTGTCGTACTGGCGCGGGTGTTTTGTCGGCGCCGGACGGAGGTCTACGGGCTACGAGATTAATGCAACGGAAGCAGGCGCGACCTCTCCAGGTGTTTCATTAAATTGCGCGCGGCGCCTCGGCCGGCTCGTACGGCCATTATGAACGCTGCAAGCTCGAGGGCCATTCGCTTTAAGAACGCCCGCGCCACTTTGTAACAGCCTTAATGAATCTTGTTACTTATAGGCTCGCGTAAATTGCCTGTTTTACTAACGTGGTGTGGGGTGAAAAAACATTAGGTCAGTGAACGCTTTCATGAATGTCTTTTGCATTCCTTCTTACTGGTTTTTCTTACACTCAGTTGTTAATTATACAAAATGTAATTAGCAGCACGAACTCCTGTTATGTAATATGTAAGTTGGCTCATTTTATTAATTACATGCGTGAATCGGGAAGACAAAAGGGTTTTTATGAAGCTAAAAAGACGAAATAAATATTTGCTAGTTTCACAATTAAATGCCTGAAGGCTATATAGATTTTCCTAAATCATAACGTACCAAATTTTCCCCAAAGAGGATTTTAATTTGAAATCTGCCAAGTTAGGAGCAGAAAAAAAAGGGATTGCTATTTCCAATAAAACAGCCCGTAAAGAGTCACAATCGGCCAGTTCTCGAAGGTTAGTTGGAAGACGATCAAATGTTAAAATTACGAAGCTAGAATGATTCAAAGTAAAGGCAAGAGGTAAACAAGCGGAACATGTGCACGTGATTCACGTGCAATCTAGTGAAATAAGCGTCGCGTCTGAGGCGGGAATGTGTAATGTACAGCGATATGGAGCCGCGTCACCCGGCCCGCCGGGCCCACTAACCAGTTTAGCCCTGCTGCTGCAGTAATTAGTCTAAGCAGCTACACGGAGCGCATGACTCCACGTACCTCCACTCTCTTTGACTTTCTTGCTTATTTAGAGAGCTAACACGCCCCCGGATTTCATGGGTCCGATATACGCTTTGGCTAAATTAAGCCGACTTCCTCAGTGTTCGAGTTAAGTGCCAGCTTAAGCTAGACTAAACCAAGGAAACATCTCGGTGATAATTAGGTCATCTGGATATTCCTGAACGGTCACTGTTTAGCTAGGGATCGTGTTACAGTCTAATTGCAAAATGAGAGCGACGAAATACAAGCTAAATTGAAGATTTTTGACTTTCGACATCGGTTATCTGTTATAGTTACAGACAACAATAGTTGTATCACAACAAAGGTTTCTGGGACGTTTCCGTAACGGTATTTTCTCTGCTTTTGTACTGAAGTTAATAGAAAACGTTGAACGATATCGGGTTCTTTTCATAAAACCTTGGCGTCGGCGAATGGGATAGTTAGTGTCTATCTTCTATCTACTATTATTTTCTTAGTTTAGCTTGTTTAGCTGCATTAAACCGATTATTTAAGTTGAAACATGTTGTTGATACTTACTATATTTAATATTAAGGTACGCGCGCAGTTCTGAGCAGTTTAATCATGCTTTGCAAAAAACAATTAGTCCATTGAAATGTTACATGAGATTTACATTTATTAGAGGACGCAATTTTATTTTTGGAACATGTAGGGGAGGTCAATAGAAGCTTAACTTGAAGTTTGTGGGGTCGCCACCCTTGTCCCCCGGCCGCCATCTTGGAAAAGGGGGTGGAAACGCTTTTTTCGCTATATCTCGGAAACTATGCGTCTTACAATAAAATTGTAAAAGCATAATTTGTAGCAAATTATTTTGTCTACAAATATGTTGAATAACTTTTTGTCCTAAATTAACAATTAAAGAAGTTATAAGCCGAAAAGTGCAATTTTTTTTATAGTTATTTTCTTTATTGCTCTATAACTTTTTTTAGCGACAGCCGCGCGGATGGGTCTCTGAGGTTAAGCTACGCTTGCCGAGGTTGTTTGGTGGATGGGTGACCATCTTACACATATCGAGTTCCTCCCTATTTCGGAAGGGACGTTAAATTGTGGGTCCCAGCTGTCATTTTCGAAGATATTTGACAGTCGTTAACAGTACTCAGAAGCTTGAAAGTCTGGCAACCAGTCTTAACGAGGGGTATCGTTTTATATCCCAGGTAAATGGGTTGTGGAGGTCAGACAGGCAGTCACTCCAAGTAAAACACTGGTATTCAGCTGCATCTGGTGAAACTGGAATCCGACTCCAACATAGTTTGGAAAAAAGGCTAAACTGATATGAATATATTTAAAAAAATTAACTCGGACCAATCTTGTAGATAATTTTGCGAGGAAAATTTAGCCCTATATTTTTTTTTATTTCATTAATTAGAAACTCAGTAACAGCGCTCCGAAATAGACCGGATTCGGAAAGAAAATTTTTGTAAAAAAAAAATCACTATTTTGCTTATAACTTCTTTAATTGTTAATTTAGGACAAAAAGTTATTCAACATATTTGTAGACAAAATAATTTGCTACAAATTATGCATTTACAATTTTATTGTAAGACGCATAGTTTCCAAGATATAGCGAAAAAAGTGTTTCCACCCCTTTTCCAAGATGGCGGCCGGGGGACAAGGGTGGCGACCCCACAAACTTCAAGTTAAGCTTCTATTGACCCCCCCTACATGTCCCAAAAATAAAATTGCGTCCTCTAAGAAATGCAATATTCGGCCCTCAAATTGTAACATTTCAATGGACTAAATATTTAATATTTGACAATGAAATCGTTCTTTTTTATATTATTTGTCAAGTCTGATTAACCATATATGTCATTTATACTAAAGAAACAAGACGTGTTTAGTCAAACCCATTGGAATTTCTATTGGACTGCTATTATGGTCAGTAAATAAACTACAGCCGAAGATAAAAGGCGATAAATATGAAGAGAACTAACTACAAAATAAAGAGCCTTTACTACGTACGATAAGGGAACTTTAAGAGGAGTTTTCGGGCGCGGGTCGCACCGATAAATTGGGCGGCACTTAATTATGATCTCGGGCGGCATCTTGCAGGCGGCTAATGTCCCGGACTCGTTTAATGCGCGAACTTGTAGTCTCAGCTCCGGCGGGCGTGATAAATCTCCATCTGCGCCCCGTGCCCGACCCCTACCTTCAACGTAACGCCTCGCCTCGACCGCCTCGACGTACACCCGACTACACCCGTCTAGAGACCGTCGCGCTACAACCTCACCGACCTAACATAACTCACTTATATTTATGTACGTATTTATACTAAGTATAAATAAGGCGAACATAATTAAGGTTTTGGTGGTAATACTTGCCGCTACCTTTGCACGGTAATAATGTGTTAAGTTAGACTTTAAATATCAGAGTATTAGATGAAGACTAGTATCTTGAAACGTTAACTCTTTAGCTACATTAATTCAATTCATTTACTTCAAACTTTTATCATATTCAGGGTAATAAACCTCTTCGTTATGTAATTAAAACTTTGTACTCTTAAGATACAGGTGTGTACTTTTGTTCCATTCGCACGCATGTTACCCAAAGTATCTCATTTGTAAACAAAGTACGCAAAGATTGTACCGACGTATTTCATTTATTAAAGCCTTAAAAGCCAGTAAATATGTAGGCATAAATCAATTTTCTAAACGGAGTGAAATTATTAACCGCAATGATTTACGACGTGAAACGAAACTTTGTTCGCTTAACATTGGCCTCTAATGCTGCGAATGTGTAATATAGGGATGATTGTGTGCAGGCGGGTACATTAGGAAGAGTGGCACTGTGTTATTGCATCGTGTTACGTTAATGTTGCGTAGGTTGAAGGCGACGGCGATGTGGGGCGCAGGGCGCAGTCGGCGCCGCATTATCTAGGTATAATTAAAGCGGGCAAGACGACGGCGAGACGTTACGCCCGTCCTAACGACTTTTATGGCGTATGTAACATTGCCGGCACATAAAATAAATGTGCCGCCTCCAGCGCCCCGATATAGCACAGTATTCCCAGATTAATCGCCAAAATGTTTGCTCTCACGCTATACGACTGCCGTTATTTAGTCTATACCTCTACATAATGAGGTAAATATTGGAAAATGTTTTTCTTTTCCCCCACTGACACTAACGTAAAGTCATGATGGCCCTCGAAAGTGTCGGATGAAAGTATTTCGAGAAGTTTATTTGTTAAACTTTTTGCAATATAAGTTTGTATTTGGAAGGGGTTTGAGTCTTTTTTTTGGAGAGTGAATGATACAAGGAAGCGAAAAAATACTGTTTTCAGAAAAGGTCGAAGGTCAGTAATTTTGCGGAGGCTTGCGTCGTGAAAAGAACAAATGTTTTTCTTGTGTAAGGACACCACACATGTACTTTAATAAAATTATTGTAATAATATTAACTCGGGATTTTATTTCAGGGTTAAAGGGTATAGTGTCCGCATAGCTCGGGTCGTTTCCCTCGTGTCCGCATCCAAAGCCGTCATTTAAATCTTTATATGTCCACATTAGCTTTATAGGCGACGGGGAGCTTTCTCCGACGTTAGCGGCGCCTGAGTGCACTTTTATTGAGGATGAAATACCGTAATTGCCACTCGGCGTCAAGCCGTGACTGACGAGTTTTGTACGTGCTAATTGTACCATCTCATCTATAAGGTCGCAAGACCACCGCCAAAAGGTCAAAATATACTTTACTTACTTCTAATGGAGCCTCCGGCAAATTAACTCTTGAGCGGGAAATTGATGTTGGTTTTGATTAGCTTTTCAGAAAATATAATGAGACTGTAATGTTGTACGTCATAAGCCCCAATATTAAGTAATATACAAAAAGAAAATATTCTAAACAATAACCGCTTTTCATATCTAAATCCCCAAATAGCCATAATCTTGACAAATGACGGTCTTTCCAGTGTCGGCACTACACGCCGCATTGACAAAACTCCAAATAAAGTGACACCGACACATAAATAAGCATATTCGATGTTTTATTGAGTGAAGGAAATACGAAGGAAATAGTTTCCTGGGTCATTACGCGGGTCATCAATCAAGTGCGGCCCTGCATCGCTTAGATTTGGATATTGTAGCGTACGGATCGATTGGTTCGTCGGTCGATATTTGACGGCGGTAGCGAGCACAGGTTTAAGTGCTGCTACCGTGTGTCATGTGAGTTTCGCGTGGTTGTAAAAGGCAATAAACGGTAAAGGCGTGAGGACGGCCGTCGGTATGGAATGGAGCCGAATGCACGATATCTGCATTGTGGGGCGGCGTCGCGGCGCCGGCGGGTCTGGCCGTCGCGGCGGCGGCGCATACATCAGGCACGCGACCGTGCCCCCTTCCCCGCACTACTAAACTCTACAATGCCGCTAGAAAGCTCGCCAATTATCATAGTTTTGTTCCTATTTTTTGCCGCATTAATGGCTGTTTTCAGACAAATACTCTGATAACCAGTGGTGCATTGCGATTATAGACTATGTAATCCCAACATTGTAAAGGTACGTTTTATCGACCCTTATAGCTAACTTCAAACTCTAGTAACCCAACATTATGAACGTTTATACAACTGTCTACAGTTTTTATAACTTATGAAAGTCATACGATCAATAGGACCAGTCTAATGTGAATTAGTTATATCAGATCGAATACGTAGCTATTTGCTTTGACACAACAATAAAAACAATTTCAAGAAATATTTCTTTACAACAACTCAATGTCTTCCAAGAAAATCCAAGAATATTTTTTCATGGGAACTTTTTAAATATTTATGCGGGGGATGAACACAAATTTTGTTAGAAGCTGCCACGTCTCGATCAAGAGTTTCCTTGAAGCGCGTTTCTTAGACGAGTTTAGTTTAAAATCCACAGCGGGTTCACGTCTCGTTACGTATGCAGCAAGTCAACCGTGGCCGGGCAGGTAGAGTGCACAAGGCGTCGCGTCCACATTGCCGACTGCACCGGCGCGCTCCCCATTATCCTATGCAAATCCGGATTTCCCAAATATCGTGCTCTGCCGCGGGCCACCTCGCTATCGCGGCTATTAATAACGCGCCGTGTTACAAATACGAGCCTCGGAGCTCAGCCGTTTAGTCCGTCGACGAAATACACTAGCCGTATGTTACTTTATGCGCTCACGACTCACTGCTAATATTAAGTAGAGCTGCGCCGTATTTTCCAATTTGATTAAATCCTTTTTCCAATTATGGCGCTTTCGATAGGAATTATGTTTTATGATCGTCTTGTTATAGTGATGATATTCTACGTATATGGAATGGGTACCAACATAATATTAGACAGACAGATTTGAGATAACACACTTACATATCTTGATCATCATACCACTTTTATAATGATCACTTTAATTCTTATGAAGCTTTATTGTAACGTGTTATTACAAAAGCATGGTTTAACTGTTAATTTGGGAAAAAATAGGACTGGTGCCATAAGATAATGCTTCTTCTTGGTGAATTATACACAGTTGTATACGCAATACTTAGGAGTTAATTTGTAAATGAGGAAACTGTCTTGCAGCGGGTACTGCGTGTTCGTGCGCGCTTATACGTTCTACTTTGTTACGGGGGTGCTACAGTAATAATTTTACAAAATAACTTGGTATACTTCAGGGGAAGTTCGTTTAATATTCCACTAGGTAAAGTGTTTATCGCGCTAATCTCGTAAAACAGGTTACTCGAATGAAGGGTGCAGATCATCGCGCCGAGGTCAGAGGATGGGGTCAGGTCGACGCGGGTCAGCCGCTGAAAATAATCCCTTATCGTTGGGGTGAATTAAGTATAATTCCTTCACTATGAGTACGTATCGGAATACGTGCGATGTTATAATTAAATTGTGAAAAGCAATTATCCGCGGTAGTGCGTCAGTGGGCGAACGTCGACAGTTAAGAGGGAAAAAATGAAGTAAATAGCTTGCACTCGCTCCTTACAACTTTTTTGATGAACGTAGTTGATAATTAGATTAGTCTACTGTTGTTTCAACGTGCTCACCGATATGAGTTTTTCTTGCTAGTTGTACACATTAACGTTGGATTTTATATTAATGCCTTTTAGCAAACACAATTAGTTAAACCATCAAATCGATTGAAAAATATATTTATAATAAGGGTGTTAAATTCAGTTGTTTACAACAGAAAATATTACACGGCAGTACTATTGTTAACTATTTAAAAAAATAGATACGCCGATTACAATTTGTAAATATAAATCCTCAAAAATATATTGGATTTTAAACATAAATCAAGGAATCTATGAAACGGCAGGGACCCAAAAGTACTAGCACAAAATAAAAATGCTTCTTACCTAATTAGTAAATTAAATGTGGTTGTAACGATGACTGTTCTAAAACGTGTACACACAAGTGGTCCGCACAGAGAGGTGGTTGCGGACAGAATGGACAGCGACGACGTCCACCTACCCTTACAATTTAATTAAATACGGCTTCAGATTAACTCGATGAGGCTTCATACAAACTATTCTGTTTCATATTTTCCACCCCACGATAACATTATACCTCCACGCGTAATCTACATAGAGACACTATCATATTATTATACGTACGTACTGTCACCGGATACAGACATTTTCCACCATCAAATAATATCACAGCAGCTTAATAAGATTACCTGAAACAAAAAGATTACACAATTAGTCGGATCACGCGATTTGTTGACGCCAAAGTCAATTAGGCTAAACAATGTCGCTAATAATAACAATGGGAGCAGGAGTGACGAACCAAAGTTACTCCGGTGTACAGTCTTGACTTTGATAATAATGGGTTTGGTTGGAGAGCCGCGGGGAAGGGGCGGCGGGTGGGGGTGCGATTGTATCCGATGATAAACATCGGCCGCCCGCCGCGCCATCCAAGAGTCGGCGCTAATTAAACAACAACGGAGAAAATTAATTTGATTGTTTCGGAACTACGCCTCTTTGTTCGGGCCTACGAACGGTTTACCTAGGAAAGTGTTCGTCTGATGCTTCTCGACGTCGCGATGGAGACGATTTTTCACTGTAACACCATTTATATTGTGTAGCGAGAGAACGAGCAACCCGCGCGACGTGGCTCACTGACAAACAAGAACAGACTGAAGTTAACTGTTTGACGTTTGATGGAAAGCATCCAAGTGCAAAGTATAGTGGATATTTTTGTCTGAAATGTTAACATTACATGACATAACATCGTACTGTTCGTATCTAAGTTTTTATTATAACGGCTTTAAAAAAGATTAGTTTCCGACAACAACAACGGTTATAAGGTAAATTGACACGAGTTAGGTTATGCGGGAGACGTTTGTGACAAATGACAAGTGCGTGACGTAGCAACGGTGCTACGCGGCTACGATGCGGCGCGGCGGGCGCTACGCGTCTCGCGTCTCTGGCGTGGTGTGTTCCGGCCACGGATCAAGTTCCGCGGTGTCGCCTTACATTACGCACGCCCCAGTGTTACAACACCACATCGAACACCGCCTTCCTTGTCGTTATTAATGACGCATTGTAATTAATTATACCTCTGATATTCTAGTCACTGACATATGTTAACAAGATCCGATATCCCGCGGCGTAACTAGATCATTTTATTATACCCAGACGAAATAATACAGTTATTGTCATCTACACTACTATAAATGAATAATTTATAGGGTTAACGCAGAGAGTTTGGAGCTCCGGGTGTCAATTAAGCAAAGTATTTACGAAACGCCCTCTCAATAAATAAGTTACGGAATAGAATTCGGGAAAATTAATCGTGAATAGGCGCGGGGTCCGACAAAAACTTTAATGTGTACTCGGAAGCCTTTCGGCGTGAAAATGTGGAATTACATGCGGTATCCGACTGAGCCAACTCGTTCCTGAGAGTGTGAATTATTTACGCGGCGTCGAATGCGGGCGCCCCGCCCCTCACATAGATCGAGACGACAAACTTTTAGTTTGCTCAAAGTAAGTTGATTCGATTTAATTTGACCTAAGGTTAACAACACGAAATATTAAAAATAAACAAATGTTTGCGATTCACACGTCAATTCAAAGCTTTTAGCGCTTCCTTCAGATAAGTCGAAGCATTTCATTCAGTTTGTTTAAAAAATATAAGTACCCAAAATTGGCTATAGATTAATTATAACAACAAACAAAAGAAAAGTCAAGCATTCTCATATTATACGCAATACTAATTAAAAAGGTATGTTAAAATTCAAAGTGAAAAGTTTAAGAGTGCATGAAATGTAGATGTCCGAAGGGTATTCGGGATAGGGGAAGCAACTCATTAAAGGATGCGCGGTTCATCTCATTCGGGCAGGGCTGGACAAAAACGGCCCGCTGTCCGTTACGGTGTGGTTCGCAATTAAACACGAGACCGAACGACGACCGTTCATTGGAAAAGCGCTGAACAAGCGAACAATACAACAGCTATCTAATTACTTTGTGCCTCTACGCCGCCTGTTGTCTCTACAATGTAACGTCACTGTAAAGTTGTTTGTGGTTTTTGTCAAACGTACGATACGAGCCCCATGTGAACTTTGCGATGCCTCGTGTGATCTCAACGCCTTACCACTGACATGAATTTAATTAGTTACTTACTTAAAACCAATACAAAGCTAATTGCACCAATGTACGTAAATAACTACATCTAACTACAAATTATAACAATATCCGATTGCCGAATGTGGCACTAAAGTCTATAAAACGTCGTTATTATTAAGAGCCCTTTCGGGTCATTAATTGGAGTCGAAGTGGGGTTTAATACAATCGAAATCAAATTAAGTACATTCAGTTGCGGTAGAGCGAGTCGGGTTCAGTTGATTCAGCGCCATGACCGCCACGTGCGCCGCCGTCTCTCACTTGCCAATAAGAATAAGATCTAACTTATAATCTTGTACAACTTGCTGTTCCAAGTTTATAGCTTCATTTTATTTGCTAGATATGAGTACTAGTGCTAAAACTAGTTTATTGTGCTTGAATATTGAAGTTTGACCAAATTCTGGACTTGTATTAAGACGAAGTTGAAAGTCAATGGATATATTTGGGTGTGTTTTGTGTAGTGATATAGCAATAATTAGGGGTTTCTGATTCTAAAATATTTAGTCAACACATAAACACATGATAACTTGAGGAAACAGAATACGTAAAGGTTGATTAGTCTACGTGCTCTTAAACTTGCTCAGGGACCGACACAACAGTTTAGGGAAAGGGTACTTCATGTTATGGCTATAAACAAATAACACTTCAAGGGAGCATGAAATTTTGATTGTATCAATTAGTGTAAGGTGACAGTGACTGCAGCGCAAGTAATCCGGTTATAACGAGTGAATTCGAGACTTGGCATTTATTTCACCCCGTGTGCACCCGACGAAACTTAATGCCGGCCGGCGACGCGGCTCCACTGAAACGACCTATTAATATGTAAAACAAAACTTGCAATTAATTGAGCTTTAAAAGTTAAATCTTCACTACAAGCGGAAAGTATTCTTGTGAATCAAGATTTATTGTTGAAAACGTGACTGTATTAGTCAGAACAAAGTGACAAACTGACAATGTAAACGACATTGAATAGCAAATTATTCAGGAATTCTGGATGCGGTCGCAGTTCTGTTCGACGTCAAGTAGTCGCTGGTGACATATCAGAGTGGAAGCGATATGTTGGCGGGGTTCAGGGGTCATGAGGTATAAGCGGCGCGTAGGTTCGCGTCGGAAATGGATGGTCGAATTAATTGAAATATAGCGTCGCGTCGGTGTGCGGTCGTGCGGTGGCGGATTGGGGGATTAAAGTTGCAGCAGTTCAGCGCTGGAGCAGGTGTGGTACGCGGAGCAGGGGCAGGGGGTGGTCGGCTGCACTGCGGCGAGGGCCATCGGCTTGCGAAACACGAAGCCGAAGCGTTGAAAAATTGCACTGTGCGTCTTGAAGCAGCCGCCGTTCCGTGCAGTGCTACGGAGCTGCGCTACATACAAATGACTAAAACTGGCTGAGGTCTGAGTGTCCATGTCATTCAATTCCATTCAAGCTTGCCTTAATCTATAACTATCTTACGAAACGAAAACGTTTTAATAATTGTATAAATAATAAATATGGTCTGATCTGGTCTAATGGTAATATAAATGAAAAAACTTTAAATGACATTAACTGAGCAAGAAATTGTGGTGCACCTTGTTATTAAAACAGATATAAATACTTCAAGTCATATCTAAAACTGGAAACATAGTAAATGGAGAAGGTCGAAGTAGAAAATATTGCTGCAAAGCTGAGAGCAACTTTTGCAATGATTCAGCGATTTCGCGACCGTCGCGTCGCAAGGCACCGGGTATATCTCCTCGAAATATCAAAATAAGATTATTTTATTTTGTGTCTGCTCTTATCGAGCAGCAGGGGATATCGTTTATCTTGACATGATCGGTGGACGACTTAAAAGTATCATGCTATTTTTAAGTTAGACATAAATAAAGCTAAAGTTACATTCGAAATAATCGTGCTTAAATCCGTAAGTGAGGGCATAAGCGAACGCTAAACTTTATTAAAGGTCCGACAGCGTCAAGGGCCGGGGCGGCCGACCTTCATAAAACAAACTTTATGACAAACAATAACATTTATTACATAGTTGAGTATTAATGCGCACTCCATTTACAGCTGGGCGGGCGCCACCGCGGCGCCCCTGCATTGTTGGTCGCGCCGCAAACATCTTTTTAGGTTTAATAACTCACCCCCGATACGAGACTCTGTGCTTATGAAACGTGAATAATACTAATCTAGTGCGGCACAACAACGCTCGCCTTTGTGACCACGCTTTCTGCTAGAAAATTGTGTGCCAGCTTATTGATAAAATGTAACTTTAAACGTTACTTTACAATGGTGCGAGACGTTGATAAGCTCCTGTTTATTTATGGAGACAATAAACGGAAGCGACATTAAACGACATTTAATAAAAATACAAAATGTCCCGACGCAAAGGAGTGGACAGTAACGCGCGGCGGGTTGTTCTTGTTCTAGACTGAAATAAAATTTTATATAGGACATTATACGTGACAAACGACGTGAACGACACGAATATCCTCTTTCGAGTAACGCTTTCGGTAGCTATTCTTATTTTTACGTTCGTTATCATAGTCGGCGTTTTGCTCAAAATGCCTGTTGTAAACAATAATTATGTAGGCAAACATCTTAATAATTCATGAAATCACTCTCACTAACACCAAAAGGAGGCATTATTAAGTCTTGACTTTAGAACTTGCCAGTAATTGATGAGGTACTTACTTACTTATTTTTATTTCAGGAATTATATTACTTGCACATCGATGAAATGACGAGAACATATTAGTTTAATATCAAAACATTATTTGAAATCATTTTAAGTTATAAAAAGGTTAAATCGTGTGGATTCCAATATTTACATTTGAGACGTGTGATAAGAATTGAATGTGTCATGGATTTGTTGGACGCTAGAGGGGGGATTGTGTAAAGCCACTAGAGGACATGTGTCAACCCAGTGCCGGAGCTCTGCGTAGCAAATGTTTTTATACCAGAGGACCGCCGAGATTATCGCACGGGTGAATGACACGATTTAGGGAAATCTAAATTTTAGGTTAAGAGACCGACTGAACACGCTTGCGGCCCACAGTTTTTGCTCAACGAGATGTAATATTATGTTTCTACAATAGTATGTTACCAACGCGACGTAGATTCAGCAAAAATATTCAGATGACACAATTGTGATTCTTTCTGAATCATTCATGACTACAGCGGACGAACATTGGATATTTATGACGGGAATGTATTTTGATGGTTCTTTCTAATAATACGGTGTTGAAACACCACCACAACTGTCACATGTCTTAATAACGATGTATTATGACAGGACAATGTCTACTAAAATATATAAATACAACTCACAAAACAGAATTAAGTAAAATACGGCGGGAACGGGAGAATAATAGTAATGTAAAAATGAGTGCATGAATCCTAATTGATTACCTTGACGCTATATTCGAAAAACCATTTGTTGTTATACATTATGTATTTAAAACTATTGAAATGTAGACGAAGCGCGGCAGAGATGAGAATGACGGTTCAATGGCAGACATTTGTTCGTAACGCACGTGTTCCGCGCTCAAACGTCAGTCTATGTAATGTGTACGCGCGTAATCGCGATGGCTGGCTGGCGGTACTTGTCGATGCTCATTTGCGTATCTAAGTGGGCCCGCGGAGGCCATTAGCCAACGATCGAAGGCGTCATTACTCGCGTAGTGGCGCGCGATAAGGAGCCGACCGACACTACACCCTTAACGACACCGCCTGCGGTACAAGTGGACACCTACCTACCTTCCACCCTTCAAATCGCTATTAGAAAAAGAATTTAAGCAAATGTTACGGAAAATTGGGTCAAATTTTATGCTAAAAGCTTTCGGTTAATTGAAGTTTTATCAGAATTTACGATTTAAGTATATTACATGTTCTATTTAATTTTTCCGCTTTTCCTCAATTTATAAGGCTACTTAGCGAAGTACCTATACATTTATAAAATGTGGCTTGTGAAATATCGATAAGTTTACCGTAAGTTAACATGTCTCACAGCAATTAGATTCTTTGTGTAGACAAAAAGGTGATAATAGAGTCAATTCGTAGTCTCACAAATTTAATTATAGTCTCAATAGAAGACAGTTATCAAAGAAAAGATCGGTAGAGCTAAGTTGAAAAAATACTGCTACAATACTTATATCGTAAGTGGGTAAATAACTGCGTACGTACTATTAGGAGTAGCATGTGATTTCATAAATGGTTGTGAAACGCCATTGCAGAGTTTCGTCGTAGATTTTAACGAGATTGCCGGTAGTCGCCGGTGCCTGTAGCATCGAACTTGCGGCGAGAACCCTCCAACACAAGTTTACAACTTATTAAAGAAGATCTCTCCGAATTGATATTAAAATCCGAGGAAATACTTTCCGTTTCTTACTTTTCGTGAAGATTTTTAAACTTCTGACATTAAATATGTATTTTTATTGCAGGTAGAATCTTACAAGGACTGCGAATTATAATAACGAAATTTTAATCTCTTTGCAATGTATTCAGTAACTAGATGTTGTGTTTGAGGTTTAAGAAGATCTTACAAGTATTCGGTTAGAGCCTAAAAGTATTGCTGTTCAAACGTACCAAGTAAATAATTAGACCTAGGAACGATAGTAGTACTTAGTATGCTGTTGAGTGCTAATAAGTGTTACTTACAGAAAAAATAATATATTTATTAACAACGTGTAAATTCTAATTAAATTCCAGTACCTTTAAATTAATAACTGAGATGCTGTCCAATAACCACTTTGAAGAATCTGATTATACAAATTCATCCCTTTTCTCATAATTGTCTCAGACTAGGCAAGTCACGTTCAACCAACACGACCGTCCCTCGTTTATAATCAGTGTCCAAATAGTATTATCAGGAGATTGCTTAAAAATCTGTTGGTATGCTGTTACTATTGCTGAGCTTATAAATTTTCCGTAAGTTCCATTCCATATTTGCGTTTTCATCTGATTTCAGTCGTATAACACGTGACTATTGTAAGTAAATAAAATATGTGCTAGTGTGTGTGTAGGGGGGCTGGGGGCGATAATGATCGATTTGGCTAGTGGCGCTTGTCGAGGCACGCGGTGCGAAGGTGGTGTGCGCTGGCTACGCTGGCACTCGCCACTCTGTGATCCGATACATGTATTATTCAAACGGCTAGGAGAGGAGCGGCTCGCGGCGACCGGGCCCGCTCATTACAATACGAGCGCGCTTCGCCCGGCGCCGGCTCGGCGGGCAACTTCTGCGATGGCAGACAACGCGACCGATTAAAATTTCATCTCTCTTTGTTCGGGAACAGAGATAACGGATCGATGTGCGCCGCTAATGCCCTTGCACGCTCCACACCGATCTAAATTGAATTCATCGATTCATACTAGATATGCAACCAGTCGTACTGTAGGAAATCTAGCCTTTTTCTATGGGAAGAGGATTCCAGGAAGATACGAGTTTCTGCTCGGTGCACCAAGTTGGCACTTCTGTCTATTAAAGAAAGAAAGAACTGCTGTTGGTGTGCCGGTTAATATAGAAACTTAAATGATGAAATATTTTTTTAATTACGGAAGCGTTGACAATTAGCACTCCGTTTTCCTAAAGAATGTTCTGATCATCGTCAAGTAGCAAGAGGACATTAGCAACACGTTTTATTAATTATAGATCTAGAATCGCGTATAGTCTGGAGAATTAATTGGTGTTGTAACAGCATCACAGGTCTATCAAACCGAGCGAGGAAATTGAAACGCGCGACACGAACACCGGCTTGTTTGATTAAGCTTAATGTTTTGTTACAAACGTACGCACATGTAGACTAGAGCATTTATTTATAGCGTAACATTCTTGTGAATGGCGTAATTAAATGCACACTAAACACGTTTAACATGGCTGAATTGTTCAATTGAAAGCTTTAGCGTTCTGTTGTTGTTAATGTCTACAAACATTAATTTATTCCGCGTTGAAAGATTCCGAGGAATTTTAGATCAACGAATTCGTAATCTATAGTTAGGAGCGAATCCACGATGGTACACGTGTAGGCAGTATACATTATATCCAGTTAACCATTTTAATTTAACTTTATATGTAAAACTGCACTGTTAGCTTACGATCAATAGAAGAAAAATCATTTAATTACAAGATTGTTATATTTATACGCAATATAAAAATTAATCATGCTGAGGTCTAGGGAGACTGCGTCGGTCGATAGAGCGGTTTCATTCAAGGATATTTACAGAGAACTCGATCTCCGCCAATTATTCGAACGGCGATTGGAAGCGATGCCCTGCTCGATACCGAGACAATAAAAATAACGCAAAAGTGCAACGTCCCGTAAGCTTTTCTTTTTCCTTAAGAACTTAGCTCGGTTAAAATGGGTAATAAATACATTTTGCGGATCTTTTCGCAGAGGCTTGCAACCATCTGAATAACGCAGCAGCGTCTTCGGAACATAACTCACGTATGTGAAATAAAAAGACGACAAAGAAGGCCATTTGTTTTGGTATTACGCTATCGGGCCGTAGCACTGTGAGCGCTCGTTTACGCGACGATTTCTTTGCGCGACGATTTTACCTTACTTTGACGCGTAGAGTTCTAAAGATGCTTCAAGCCAATTGATATCATCCGCGGTTACATTATTTATAATATTATTCCGATTGATCGCTAACCTGACAAAGAGTAAAAGGCTGAACTTATTAAGTGGCAGTGCCTGGCATGCCTATATAGCTGGCGTAGTGGCGCCGCCTGCGGTCATCCATCAAAGTTGTTTAGTAAACTGAAATGATTGAGCTTATTATAAACGACCGAAATGTATACAAATAAATTTCGTTAATTTATTAGGAATATTATGCGTATTGTTTACAATGAATTCAAGCTACATCCATCATTTTCACTCACTCAACCAACGTTTTCTTGTCGAGTATAAACATGATAAAAAAGTGACTTTTATTAAACCCTCTAGCATGACGTCTTGTATCGAATTGGAAGATCACCTTGCGACTTAATAATGTTAAGTCAGTAGACATTATATCTAATGGCTGAAACTATCGCTGACACGCACGCCTCGTTTCGACAATGGCGCCGGCTCTATTATTTATTATTATTTTTATTCGACGAGGTGAATGATCGATAGTCGGAGGGCTCGCGGAAACGGATTTCTTTGTTCGGCGCAAGATTAATCACACGCACTTGGATGATGGAAACAAGTAAGATATAATATTAATTAGAACCGTCTTTCAGTTAACTTTGTTGGTCTACATCAACTTATTAGCCGTAACTGAATGTCTCTCAATATTGTAAGCTTTAATACAATCATTATAAGAAAAGCTATCCAACTCTCTGTAAACAAATTGCCTGATATTTTCGTAAAACGTCACATTACATTTACTTTTTTTTAGTAAAATGTTATTTTAGGCATAAATAATACGTTATGTGAACTAGTATTATTGTAAATTATTGTCCCCTATAGCTATTGGACTGTCAGATAAGAAGCAACTATTCAAAATTGTGGAACTGCGCAGCATAAAGGATCATTAAAGCTCAGTTCACGTACGGACTACAATTTATTCCCCGGGCAATTTAAGGAAAAATTTCGTAGCAGTTTTACCTTTTCACATGGAAAGAGGAAGAGCAGAATCAGAATGTATTTCAGACGCCGTATGACGCCATGCTGACTCGACATTTAGGTGGCTCCGCACGCGCCTACTCGATACCGACGCCGACGCGGCACTTTTACAAATTCAAATGATATATTATTATTTATAGTATTCAAATATTCAATATAAATAAAAGAACTTTATTGGTTTTGTAACATATTAAACTTGACAATTTAGCAATAATTTAATCCTTTCAGTGAGGTGACAACGACATCAGTATCGGCGACGGCGGGGCGGGCATCGTGCCGGCGGGTGCGGTAACGCGATATCGCAAACAAACGCTCGGACACCGCGCCTCGCGATGTCAATTAAGCTAATTAAACACACAGCGGGGGAGAGAGGTCGGTGTTCCCCCGCGTCCGCGCCGCCCACTACGTCCTCAACTGACGCATCGTTTTAACAACAAAAGCCATTCCTCACAGAAGCGGAAAACAATGGTAAAACAGTACACAGATGAGTAAGTCTGTCTGTATTAGAATGCAAACGTTACATTCCTAATATAAAAGTACGGCGTGATGTGAGCACATAATTATTATGTTGTGTCATAGATGCACTTGATAACATAATTAGTGACGCGTAAACAAAACAGAAAGTGTAAATGGTTAGCCAGATTGAACTTTATTTGGGTAAGGTTTACAATGCAAACGGCGACAAAATATGCAAACACAATGAGAAATGCTTTGCGTTAGTGGTAAGTAATTACTCGCCGATGAAATTATGGAAATGAGCGGTGAAAAGACAAATAATAGAATGAGTGCTAACAAGAGATAAGACACGGCTTAATTAATAAAGTTGGCGCGCTTGTCTTGAGGCGGCGCGCGAAGGAGACGGCCGCGATTCTGGATCCGAATCGGATAATCGCATTCGGCTAATAGAGCGTTAGATTGACGCTATCGGGCCAGAGAGTCAACCGGCGGGAGAGCCCGGCGCCATACACCCCGCCGGTTCTTTGATCCAGCCGCTAATACGACCAAATCACAGGATCAACCTATCAAAGTTACTTTGTGGTGTAAAGTCCACCAATATAAAAGCGGATACTTTTCTGTCGATGACAAGCTGACTGGAATCAAGTCGAAGACTGTGGACGACTGAGTACCGCGCGTTAAGGAAAAATAACAAAAAGGGTTGCGTTGCACGCGTGCGTCATATTTCGGAAAGTTTTAACGAGAGGGGCCACTGAAGGGGAGTTGTTGCGTGTCACGCGAGCTTCCATCGAGCTTTGGATTGTCACCGCTTTTACGATCGTACACGTAATAATTATATTATATTTCTCAGTTATATGTTTCCGCACATATTTGTGGCCCCAAAAGGATCTGGCAGAGGTGCAAACAAACACAGTCGTACATTATTATACAAAGGTAAGTACATATATTAACTTAGAAAAGCTTTCAGTTATTCATCCTAAAGAAATCAGTTTAAGCAATATTGGAAGAAGCAAGCGCTCTATGTTGAACCAAGTTTATAAATAACGTTGGATATTTTTAATATCTCGGAATTATAACATGGAATGCGCGTGGTAAAGACAATGCATAGTGTTATTGTATGGCTTCCAGTCAAGGTCAACTAACTTTCGTTGCTTACACAGGTGTGTGCCTCGCGACCGGCGAGCCAGCCAGACGTGTCGTGTCAGACATAACGTGCCAATGGCTGCTTCAACGTGAGCGTCTGTTTGCAATATCGCTTGCACCTCTACCTACCTACATATTATTGATCACTGAGTAACAACAACTCACGTAATGCATACCTATCTGTTACATAATTATATATTCAACACGATAAAATTTAATTCGTGATCGATTCATAATATTAAAATAAGAATGTTGTTGGTAAGGTAAATGACGGTTGTTAGTATCAATACTATACATAAATCAGGACTCAATACGCGATAAAACATAGTTAAAAAAATAATTAATTTAATCAGAAAGCCAATGCTATGAAAAAATATAAGAGAGAAATCTAAAGTTATAGTGAGTCCTTATTAAAAGCAGTTTTTTTGTGAGGGGGCGACAGAGTGACTAAGTACATTATAAAAAGTGTATTTACACTCGACCTCACGCGGCGGACGGAGAAACTTTCGTTTCGGGCGCTTTATGGGCGGAAAAATTGAGAAAAGTTGGAGCGTAACGGCCGGTGGCGAAGAGGAATAGGGACTCGGGCGACGGCGAGTTTAATATAATATGTAAATCGAACGGCAACACCGCGACCTCACGCTCTGCGGAAGATACACGCCGAACTCATATAGCCGCTTGGACATATTACATAGGGAGTCGTAAATTATCGTGCAAAAGGCAAAGCAGCAAGTTTTACGTCGGAGCGTTGCGGATGAGGCTGCATAAGCGCTGGAAGAGCGACGAAGGGTTACGAGCCTATGAATGCAAATGAGCGTCGCGCGGGTGGAGGTCGGTTTATCGGCGGCCATTTACATAAAACCGTAGAAAGCCGACTGGTGAGCACACTTACTCGCCTATTGCCATGATCATATGTTGATTATAAGTACCCGAAATGAAGGTTTATACCTGCATAAAATTCATAACCTCACCTAAAGTATACACAAAACTTGTACGCCAAAAGTACTAGATATCAACATACCGTATTGTTAATTAACATAAGTGTTTCGAATCAATATCATCGAATCGTGACGAATAAGTACAGAGTTACTACCTAATAAGTATTTACATTATGTACAAACGTTGTTGTTTAGATTTGTTCACATACACATCACACGCACGTGTCTTTTTCAATGTCTGCGGTGTCCAATTATAATGCAGATGTGTCTGCTCGACTCAGTGTTCCAATGAGGTCATAGCAGTCTGGTAGTCATTTTTTGTTAGATAATTTCCGTAGAGATGTGGAAACTGTTTGCGAGTTTAAACACAGATGAATTTACGCGCTGTTTATTCCCTACCGTCACTATCTCTGCTCGAGATCGGCTCGTAAAACCGTCGGGTTTGAGCATTGTTTTATTATCGGCCGCCACTGGTGTAATCCGGTACAACTATACTGGCTTACAGTCTAACGCTATTTATTAAGACCAAATGACCAAGGGAAATCTAAAACTTTCGATCTGTATTTTCTAACAAACATTGAATTTTTATCAAGCTTATCCAAGAGATTTTCGTAAAATTTAAAAAGGACTCTTTTAATCTCGCCTACATATCAGAAACGTTGGACGACCCAAAACTTTCCTGTTGCGATGTTTACAAGGCTTCCAACTCTACAAAAACAACGATACATCAAAAGTGAGTTACAAGTTAACTGGCGCTATCCGCCGCGGCCCACGGCAAAATTTCGATTTAAAGCTGACACGGGTACAGACCGACCGCGCTTGGGTTCTCCTTGTTGACTTACCTACGACTCAATGACACTTTTAACTTATTCAACTAAATAAAAGGGCCCTCCTCAAACTATTATACCTATGCTCTTTACAAAAGCGTAAATCATAATGATCGCCAACAAAATCTTTACCTTGATATTATTGCTTGGACTATAGAAATAAGCTACGAATCATATAAGCTCTGAATTCATAAGCATTCAGCATGTCTGTTCAACAAGTAGGGCAGTGAAAGACACGAAGGGAGGAGCGTGCAGAGAGGACAGACGAAGGGCGGAGCTTTTAGAAAAACCAGTAGCGTGTCCTCAACACATAAGACACTTAACGGTCGTTTTGTTGTTGCTAGGAGATTACTAGCAGATTTTTTTTTTTTTTTTTGTTTTCTTTAAAAAAAGACAACTCCCGCACTAAGAATTGCTCTTGTGTCGCGGGGACTTTTACAAACATACAAACAACGGACACAAAGCACAACCAGACCCGAAACAATTATTTGTGGATCGCACAAATAATTGTCCCGTGTGGGAATCGAACCCACGACCTCCCGTTGCAGTGGTATCGGCGTGGCGACCTAAACCACTGCGCCACGGAGGCAGTCAAAGATGTTTATTCGTTACATACCATCGGGAAACCATTCCAGTCGTTAACATCCGTAGTTTTACTATGCGAAAACTTTAAAGCAATGGCATTTACACACTACGATTTGTTGAGAAAAGAAGATGTTTAAATTTTACGCAGATAGACGGGCTTCGCGAAGACAATAAAGAACATAAAGTGTACAGTTTAAAACTTTCTACGAGGCGAAACACTCCGGCGCGACGCTTTGAAAGTTGGAAGACGAAGCCGGCGGCGCGGCGCAACAGCTCACCACCGCGATCCCGCTGTCAAACTAAGAAATATTGCCCTTCGGAAAAGTAGCTCTCACAGTTTTGTCCATCCAACTCGCAAAAAGCGTTTAAACTACCCAGCGGATGATAGCCAGCCTCTTACAGCCTAGTAAATACCCAAATCTACGTTGTTCCTTTACCACTTACTACGGTCTAGAAGTAATTGAAGAATCTCAGGCTTCATTCATGTACTCATGCATTCTAATTGTTCACTGCCAGCAGTAAAAATCGGAAGTTGCCGCCAGACTACTAACTAGCTATTAGAACACAAGAGGCTGTAATTTTAAGAGCGCCGGTATTTTGGATCAACACAGTAAGCCGGTGATGCGATCACGGACGCCGCGCACCTCCCACACCCCGGAGCCACCCGCTAATCCTATTCCCGCGACAAATTAATATGCTCATCGGCAGCCGCGTCACTAGATTACAGCGCGTTCATAGCGCGATTGTATTTTAAGTGTATTATCCAATTTGGTGGATATTGTGCGTGTGGTAATCCGCGGTCGTGGAGCACACCCGAACGTTTAGTCGCGAGTCGCGGTAAACGCTACAACGCTTGCATTATCGCACGCCGTCATGGAGCGAGCTGGCGCACTTAATAGATTTTGTTGGTGCTGCATCCGACGCGGTCAGCCTATTGCAAACTAACGGGATTACCGCCTGAATATGAGTTTAGTACGGTGTTGGAATTACTATGATGTATAAATGGCGTCTGCAATGTTACATACGCTCCACAATGCTGCGTCCGCCCAGACACGAGTGTTGATGGTTAAGGTTAAGTTCGACGAAGCCTTTGAACATCTTCGTTAGAGATCGGAGCTAGGTTCTGTCCTCTTGTGTTGAAGTGCGCTCGTCCCGAGACTCCGGCTGAGTGTCTCATTATCTTGCATAGGATTACTTAAATAAATGTACGCAGAAAGATGTTCTCTGTTTTATGACTTGAATTTTTTTCATACAACTGCGACAATTCAAAATGACGAAAAAACAAACTTGGATGTCTGCAATATTTGGTTGAGATTTTCCGAACACAAAGTCAACTAAAAATGGTGCAAATAATTAAAATCGACGCAAACCATTAAAAGCGCAGTTTATAATAGGAGAGTGCACCGTCAAGTGTCCTTCATGTAGGCAGTTAAAGAGTTGGAGGAGCGCACTCGAGCACGAGTACGTACTGTAGCGGCGCCACCTCGCGCTGACTAACGAACCTTCCGACAAAAACTCTACTCGCTCTACTTTACTACACTACGCCGCGATCATTCCGACGGCGAACACTCGCTTTGTAATTAACAAAATCTCATCGGGTTAATTGTGTGCAAACTGGCGGTGTTCAAATTAATTGATAACTTGCTTACTTTCAACTACAACTGAAATTTTATTTAATCTTTTCAATCTATCAGGGAGAGCTTACAAAAGCTCATGACCGCAGTTCAGCTAGAAAATCAAACAATACTGGGTAAACGAGTGCCAATCCACCGTAACGACATTTGCCAAAAACTACTAAACAGAAAGAGGGAAAACACTCAAAAGAGCTATTAATTTTACGTTGTTCCCCAAGAATCGTAAAAGACAAATGATCAATCGCACGCGATCCAACCACGGTCCAGGTTTCAATATCGAGATTGCGAAACAATTGCGATGTCACTGCAGAATTTAAAATAAGGTTAACTTTATTAAAATTGGCAAATGTTGAAACATCTAGCATTATAGAGTTTATTGCTATATTTTTTTATATCAGTACGTACTAAATAATATGACGTAATGCGGTATGAATGACAAGTACATAACTTAGGTCATCGTCAGCAGTCTGGAAATACAAGAGTTCATGCAAAGCGCTGTTAAATATTGAATTCTCAGACACCTAAAGAATTGTGAAGCAGGCCACGAATGTCACTCGCCACTCGTACTCGCGCGTCGCGCTAATTGAGTAGCGCATCTCACGATGCGTCATATGAACGACAACACTACGCTGACGCCGGAATGTAAACACCATCGTAAAAACGACGCTGTCAAATTATCTTCTATGCTCCATCAACCGACTCTCTCGCATAAATTTTAATCTAATTGAAAAGAAAACTACGTTTTGAATGTAATGAAAAAATTATTAGTTCAGCGGAAATACGAAAGGAAATCGTTTACGGGCAAGAGGTAGAAGAAAACTGTCACAAGTATCCGTTTACATTCGATGGTATTGATATAACCAAGGTGAACGGTTATACTGTTTTCACAAAATTAGATATGTGTAATGTTGTTTCAATGTTGACGTATTTACAAGTCCATTATCGTTATAGATAATGTGCGAGTATAACGCGGCAGACAGTTTGTAGTGAGGTGTGATCGGTGGCAATACATCACGCTTGCCGTCAGGAGATATATGGGCGTTGTCGTCTATCGGTCGTTGTGAACGGTAACACATTGTCCAATGCTGCGCGTCGTGCTTTTTGCTACGTAAATAATGACATAGCTCGAGCACCATATAAAATCAACAAACTCAGCGCCTCCAAGGACTTTACTTCTCATTGTGAATTTTCGAAGACGTTTGTGTTTTGGAATTGGATTTAGATGTTGTAGTAGTCTATTGTAGTCTGAAATGTGTAATAAATTTAAATTGTGTTTTGTCTGCGCATGTAAGTTTGCGAAAATACTTAAGCCTAGCATTTCGTTTACACATTTCACATAATAGTCGTATTTAGGCATTATATCCTGAACACAACAAGATGTAAAATGTGGGATCGGAGAAAAGGCTGCGTCTGGCTGGCCTGGAGTGAGCAAGGCGCACGATGCGAAACGAAACCGGTTATACTTGTTTATTTTGCACGCATTCCAGCCGGCCGACCGGGAGTGAGCGAGAGGCATCCCGGGCGGATCAGGAACTCGATTTCTACAGGCGCGCCTGGCCTTGAATCTCAACGTTTCAACGTGCCTTGTAAAAATATTGTGAAGTCGTGTAACGTGCGCACGAGAAGATATGCAAACTATCGAATTTATGTTATTAGCACAGAAGTTCTCAAGGATTTATGTATGTTTTACCAACGTGTTTTGCCTTACGCGGTTTAGCTAGTTATTAAACAAAATTAAAATGTTCGAGACCACGTGTTGCAATAACAGATTCGCACCGTTTTATACATGGATCATAATGATTTCTTATTCAAGGCTGGACATATTTAAACGATATAATAGTTAATTTTTCGTATTGTTTTATTTGAAACCACTTTCGTGCTCTTTCACTTGGTAACAACCGAGCAGATTCGCGTTAGTGGCAGTCCTGCAGATGTACGCTCATGTCGTAACATCCTTAATCGTTCAGAACTTGTAGAGCAGGTTTACCGACTCTTAACCAACAATGTCACTGCACTTTGAATATTTTTTGTATTAATTTACTTGCGGTGGATTATTGAGTCATTGGGTTGTCTCATTATTATTTATAACCATGTGTCATCGATATAATTATGGTCCGCCGATGAACTAAACTACAAGTTAAAACAATTTGTGAAAGTCTTCTATATAGTTACTGTTACGCATTTAATGAATTACATAAGATTTATAACAAATTAATTAAGTAGAGCAGATACAAGAAAATTTGTAGGAAAGTTTATGAACCTATAATAATTCAGAGGAGTTTCTAAGCAACACAATCCTCTTTCCAATGAAATCCATACAGGTTTCATGTCACGTCCTCGATGAGAATTCACTTTAATTGGCAAATAATACGTAGGCCAATTAAGGATGCTAAGTTGGATGGAGGCGCGCGTGACGCGACTAGTGAACGTATTCAATTATGCAAACGTAGCCGTAGAAGAACAGCTAAAATTCCCCGTCTTCTTCTCATTTATTGACCCTAGGAACTGATCTGACAAAATGCACTCCATAACAGTTAACCCTTAATTGTGTAAAAAATGTGATAACTAGTAGAGTTCCCAACTCGACTTTCACACCTTTCACTGGCTCATGCGCAAAAAAATATATTACTCGTACAAACACTTTCTCTTCATACGACAACGACGGTGTATGCGGGGGTTCGCGTATACACAAACACACAGGGTTCATTTTTTAATAAAACATTCGATATTGCAGAAGGTAGTGAAACGGCGAGATGGCGACGCCACTGAAGCATCTGAGAGTCGCGACGACGACGCTCGCCCCGGGGACATTGCAATTGTCATGTAAAGCGTCGTTGGGGCTAAAGCGTGGCACATCGAGCCCGCGCCTCGCCTCCGGCTGAAAATGCACTTTTGCGAAGCGATTGCCTGTCGATCTAAGTTATTCAGCGAAACGGTGAGTAGCGACCTAAGTACGGATAACGATCTGTTCTGGCAGTGTAACGGTCGTTTGCCGATATGATCACGGTAAAAGCAAATACCATAGAAAGCGGCTTTTGAGGCTGTTCATTGTTCTTGTCGCAGTTGTGCCTTAATAATACCTAAGATTCGTGACCTATCAATCAGACCGTCGTCGTGAGCAAACGCCAAAAATGACAACGATGTGGTTACACAAGTACTACACAGTACACTTACCTATCTCATAACAAATTCTGTTTTGATTTTTAACAGTTATTTCTCCTGGAGATAACTGTACAGTACGAATGTGGTAAATCCAATTTATTAAAATTGAAGAACAAAAATTACAGACGTGATTTTTTTAGATAGTTTCAAAAGAATGCTCAGATTATTTTATCCGTAACAATAAAGTACTTCACAATAATTGGTATCAACAAATACCACGTGATCTCGGAGCACTTGAAATATGTTGTGCGGTACTCCACGTGCGTTAAACGTCACATGTTTGAATAACGATACTGCAAGCATATCATGTGTGGACTGTGTATCAGAGACTTGAAACATTTAATATTGCCGTAAAGGGCCAGACTAGACTTTCGCTATCGCGTAATAGACTCGCGGTAGTGGCAGCGTCTGGGTAGCCAGTGACGTAATCGTGCGTCCGGCGTAGCGTCGAATTCGGCACGTTGTGTAGCGTGAATCGTGATGCAAGTGAGGTGCCAAGGTCGAGGCTGGTACTCGCCATGCAAATGAGCGCAGATAAGTTGTGCTCATTACACCCTACACCCGACGCCGGGGCCTCAGGCGTCATTACGAGCCCTGTCGGAGCCGCCTTTATTTTATTACGCGGATGTGTCGAGAAAGGAGGTTAATGTCGTCGAATTACACGCATTGTTTCACCTAGCCATTGCCATGGAAACAACAAACGTAGCGGATCTATTTTGCTTACCATTTTACAGAGGACAAAGAATAACTACTAAGCTTTCTTTTACATTTTGAGTATTGGTTTATGATTCTCTACCACGTGTAAGATTTTATAATTTAGATCCTGAATTCCTAAAGGATAAGTACTAACAAAAATATCTAAGAGAATGGATCGTAAAATAAGAAAGTCTACCAAGTTTGTTATCAATAGGATTGACCGAACCGAAGAAAATAACTTTGGAGCTATTTACGTGATTTTCCACGTTGCTGGTGGAGACGTGTCTCTCGGGCCTCACCGTTTAATTAAAGGGCGGCGGGGTGAGGCCCACGGGGCGGGAGTCGAGGAGCAGGGCATAATGGCGGCGCAATATCGGATGGAAATGCGCGGCATGTAGGAATGCGCCGCGCGCCGCCCCTCCTCATTCGCGAACGATTCGTGGTATTTTTTATTGACGACTCTGGAAATGCTATAGTGGGAATAGTCCATCTCCATCCGATCTTCATTCTACTAAAATCTTGGCATCGAATAACTGCACTAATGATAATTAAGACATTTATTTACTATACATATTACGCAAAGATGCAACTAAAAACGGCATGAAAGTTTGTGTAGTCGAGAATCCTATCTAAAAATATACTTTACCTAATGGACAAGGCACGACAGTATTTTTCATATCCGCTCACCGCTCGGTGGAAAGATTAAATTTAGAGAGCGGCATTTTTAGAAAACACAATTTCAGCGGTAAACCTTTAGATATAGAAAACATTTGAGAGAGAACATTTGAAATGAAGTATCGATGAAATGCGATACAACTTATCTAGTGAGAATAACAATTAAGTTAATTCAGTCAGTTTTTTAATTAATGTTGTAATATGGAGTTGTTGGCTAAGTGCATAGAGTGCGCACGAACGCCAGCCGGAGTGCAATTTGAACGGCGAGTGGCGAAATCCGAGAGCGAACGGAACGTGACACCCCACTTATCACGCAACGAGAAAGTTGGACATCTTATTAAAATCTGTTATTTATATCTGCGTAACCACTCTACATACCGACTCTACCAACCGCACTTCATGAAAGAATATCACAAAAATGTTACAGATTTTTTGTAGCCACATTATTTATATTGCTCCATTTATTTCGTGAATCTAAGTGGTGTTTTTTTTTAAATCTCTCAACACGTATGACGTGGGAATATTGACTTGGCAGCATTTATAAAAATGAAACAGAGTGTTAATATAATACTTCTGCTTAAAGCTGCGTTTGCCAAAACAGACGAAATCTACGAAATAGGTAGAACAATTAAAACGAGCTCGACAATTTATGCAGCAATTACTTGAAGCATGCTGGCGTTCAATCCAGGTCAGATTAAGTGATTTTTAAAAACTAATGCAAACGATAGCACGCGACGAGTGCGCCACAACGCTGGCTGCAGCTCAAAGTTAATGAACGTCGCTCGCGAAACGCAACCGTACCCGATGGATCGTGCATTTAGAGGACCTAAATAGAGCATAATAAATACCCATTACGGCGTATCTTCATTAGTCTCTCCTTTATCTTTCGAATTAACGATTTCAATTATTATTCAATTCCTGGATATTATGTAGCTTTTTCAGTACTGTTGTTATATTTCCGTGATTTGTGTACTAGTCTCTAATTAAGGACGTCAGTACATAATTTTCCAATAACAGATTGATCGTGAGCTACTAGATACATAGGCAGAAGATCCATAAATAATTCTTCGTCACTGCCTCTTTTAAGTTGAGGTATTACAGTTTGAGACAGATGCAATATTATTCATAATGAATCACGTAGCGGTGGCTCATATTCTGTTTAACAACTCTCGTCTCGGCTACGTCTACTTACCTATCTACAATGCGTGAAGGTTGACGAACAATCTCGAGCCCGAGATTTGTGACCTTGTTTAAAAATCAACATTCAAAATAGACTTTTAGGTTAAGTATAAAAAATATCATTTTATTTTGTATTTTATTTGTATGCTATGATTGTATCTTTATGAGTCGTCTACTAATTATATACAGTATTGTCTGCTATGATAACCACCGCAGATAATAGATACTATTATGATCATGCTAACATCTAATTGATACCAAGAATAATTGCTAGAGCTTTAATAGGAATGCGTAACAAAGTTGGCAAGTATAGAAGGCTTGTCGAAACTGGCTGGTGTGCAGCAGTCCATAAAATTATCCAACATATATGAAACAACTCCAGCAAACCGAACAAAGCGGCCGAGTTGAGATTACTGGCAGGTTTTAAATGCTCCGAATGCTCTGAATGTTCTGCAGTGGAACACTTGGCGGACGAGTTTGAAAACCTCTCAAGAGGAGTACCTAAAGCAATAGCCTTTGCTCCAGATCTGTTAGCAGTAGTTTTGCTCATTTGCAAAACGACCTAGTCGAGGTGATTGGAGTTTATCAAAGGATTTTTGTATTCAAGCCTCTGGAATGTTTATAAAAACGATGAATATCTTTGTGTAATCGTAGAGCTGGGTGAGAATCGAAAATAGGTTTGAATTAGTTTACAAATAAGAGTGAAAATAGGCCACCGCATTTTTCGTAATATTGAAGCATATAGAGAGTACTGTTGTTGCGCTGGAGCTGGAAATAACTCATTTTCTCTGAGAATTGGAATCTATCTATGCAAACTCTATTTTGGCGATTTCGCAGTCATAGTGTAATTTGCTCGTGAATTAAGTCTAAAGGGTATCCATCGGTATACATATAAATTGGTTTACATCGGAAAGTAAAGTTGCCATTCTATTTAGGATTTCAGAGAAGTATTTCGTTTGTAGTGGTGCGTTAGTTTGCAGATCAGAGATGCGTTGAAAGCGAGCGCGTGGGTGGACAAGTTGGTTGTGTACTTCTATTTCGAGTCGGCACGGGGCCGGCGGCGCGGCGACTGCCGGTGCATCTATCACTGCCCACGTACGAACTGCAAGCACCGTGAACTGAGTTCATTTAAACCTACGCACACTTTCACTGTTGCCCTTTACTATGGTGTTTTATTATTCGTCACGCGTATTTCACAATAAGCGTAGGGTTTACTTTTATAAATTAAAATGTTTTCACTATAGAAACTCGGTTTTGTTAAGCGATTTAATTAACTTGAAGGCGTGAAATAAATAGATAAGCAGGAATAAATCACGCGACTTTGTCAGTAACTTGTAATGATACGTAAGCTCAAATGTAAAAATCTTAGTCATTCGGTGTAAATATGTTGACCAAGATGAAGTCACTGTCTAGTCAATTTCGCAACAAATTAAGAGGACAAACTGACAATGCATGACACAATCGCTGCTGAGATCTGTAAATTGATGCGAGCTAGTAGGTACCGTACCTGACACAAATAAAATAACTGTGGGCATTAAAAGTGATATGAGACAGGTATACGTGTTCTAATGTGCTTGTTCGGCTCACGCCTTCGTCATAGCTCGCGGTCAGTGTTTCATGGTCGTTTTAATGTCAGCAAATTGAACGTCTCTGCGGAGACACGATGAGACATTTGCAAATCCGGTTTGACAATACGACGCATCGTTCTCAGGTAGATATCAGCCGCGTGGGTGAGGTTAAGTGAATAAGGCAATAAGCTCGGTTTAATCAACACAACACGTAGCCTAATCAAATATGACCCCCTCGTCATATCGCGTAATTGAAGGCTTAATCACGGGAGACGTTTCGCGAAACGCGCGGGGGTGCGGGGCGAGGGATGAGCCACGGTTTGTTTGATCAGACGCCGATTACCTACCTATGTTTCCCTTGGCTTGGAGGTGACAATTTTTGTGGGATAACATTACGTTGTTAGACGTTTGTTTATGAAACCCGGGGTTTCTTGCTACTGAACTGGTAAACCTTATTTAATCTAAATGCATTAATGATTTCATTTTGATTTTCATTGTACCTATTAAAATTTTGTTTAACTTCTGCAAGATCACATGAGACATTAATATTATTATTTGGAGTCTACTGATTGCGGACGATTATTTAATACTTACTAAACTTCGATTACATATTTTATATCAAGTTGTACTTAATGATTACTATCTTATTTTGTATTAGATTACTATGTAACTTTTAAAGGCTTTTAAAAGTATACTAAGTTTTGGTTCAGCCGATTAGACTCCGCTGGTCCGCCGGAGCCTCAAAGCGGCAGTAGTGGTGGAGCGCGTCACAAAGACGTTGTTTACTTTTTCGTCCCTCCAGTTAAATATCTGGACGCTCCATCGCCGGTCAACAGTATAAGCACTGCGCAACGTCCTCGAGATGCTTTTTATCGTGCAGATTAGTGTCGTCTACGTACATACAATGCACTAGCTCGCATTCTCCCGGGATTATTTAAAGTTTTCTAGAGCCGTAGTCGTAGTTTATATTGAACACGCTTCTACTTGTTGGGATAGGATGGATATAACAACTTTTATAAAATCATAGTCGCTAGATAAACGATAGTTGTGTATACGATTCAAAAAGCAAATGTGAATCGATCAAACGACACACGGGATATTCGCATTTTTGCGTGCAAACACCAATATTTTCATTCTATTTTTATTTCGCGTGGGACTAAAATATCAGAGCCCACGCAACTTCGCCCGTGATCGCTACATTACAAACTGGACACTATCTGTTCATAGACAGGGAGCAATATTATTTGTAGTGATTCTCTAGACGCTTTTATGGATGAGCAAATAAATTAAAAACTATTAATTTGTAAGGCCGACATGAGATAAGCAGTATATGGAGTAGTCTCGTGTGGTTGCATCGCAGTGACAGCATTGTGATACAGGATGTGTCGACACGATGGCGCGATACCACCACGATGCACAAAGCCCGCACAATGTACGCCGGCTCATTGTTTAGAGTCTCGGACTAAACATGATGCCCGGCTTTAAGGGAATTACCTAGTGCAGCTTCATACATACGTAAGTCATTAACAATAAAACAACGGTGGGGGATGTCGAGAAATTGGGATAAGTACAAGCATACTTGAATAACTTACGGGTAGAATGCTTGATCAGAACAATGGTTGAACAACAATAATGTTAGCCACAAGACATGTACAAAGTCCATAAGTCTGTATGTAGACCCTGCAGTCAGGAAAATTATGAGATGCAACAAAAACAGAAAATATCGGTAAATTTTCAAACATATTGGAAGAAACGTAGATGGATAGAAAAGAGGGTTATCAAAATGAAATGAAAACTCGTTTCAAACGAATATCGTAGCTTTGAAGGATGACAGTATCGGAATTTTTAAGATTGGATCTGAAGTTTTCCACTCATAAATGCAGCTGGGCGTCTGACAAATAATCCTTTAACAAAGGTGTTACAAATACACAAAATAAAAGCATATATTGAAAAGCGCTATTCGGAACGAGCTTGTTGTTCACCGGCTACATTGTGTGATGGCGTATTGCAAACTCGCCAGCATCGGTGAAGCCTCGCCGTAACGTTAGAAACATCGGCATATTGAATAGAGTACGGTGGTAGACGTGAAAATCTTTACCGGGCGCACTGGCTCGCTCTCGATCTCAATGCGTTTTATCTCTTGATCGCGTTATTCAACCAAGCATCAAAGAAAAATACGAAGGGAAATGGGTATTAAGAAATAAGAAAGTGCCTTCCATTTATCTGTATTCTTTTTGTTTAGGGAACGATTCGAAGTATTGAAAAGACGGTTTGGTAACATACCTATTTTGTAAAATTCAACAATACAAAAATATAAAAAACGTGCTTTAAACAGTAACGAATTTACACCTTTAGTTAGTAAAATACACGGCTATTTGGAGAGTCGAACGAGTGGACATAATCGCGATAAGGCTGTGGGGCTCGAGGCGATGGCGATGCAGTGGCGGAGGTGCGTGTTTACATGTCAGTTTTAATTTTTATCGCCCTCCACTCGCCCGAAATACCTACACGTTATCACGTCATTCTACTGTGTTGATAACGCTATGGCACATAATAGCCGAGCAAACTTGCCGATAAACCGTTTTATTCGTGCAAATCGATGTAAAATATTCATGTTTTCCTTTGACATTAAAATTTTGCTATCCTAACAGATTTGTAATTCCAACTTGCAATTTATTCAAAACAAGCGTTGTGTTTTAAGCCCCAAGAGGTACTGTAGAGTTTATGACTTGAAGTAAATTGTAAGAGTTGTTAGAAAAATCGAATAAGTAGGTAGGTTGTAAACATTATACGGAGCGTGTTTGTGCAGAGTCATCGTCCTGCTCATTATGTTAGCGCTATGCCAATTCCCATACAATAGCAGACGAACGACGGCGGCGGCGGCGGCGGGGATGACGTCACTTCAAGCTAGCCTTGGGATTGAGGTCGGCGAGCGGAATAGCGGCGGCGAAATGTCGCCTTGAGGGGTTGTTTCTTGTTCAACCGGAAAATCACAGCTGCATAAGATTTTTGAAAGTACCTAATGCTCTAACTTTATCTAGTTTGCTGCCGATGAAAATGTAATGTACAAATTGTATTTGACACTCACCTTAATACTGTCGTAGCAGGCGGTAACTCTTCCATTCTGGACCTCCACAGTCGCTGGAGGATGCGCAAACTTGCATTCGGTGTCGGGCCGCGAGCACTTGTTCCGTTGGAATTCGCGGCACACTTCGAGTTGCAGCCAACGTGAGTCCTTGCCGTTTAAGAGGTTATTCATGTTCACCATGGTGGCCATTGTTGCCATGTAATGAGGGGCGGTAGAGTCGCGCGCAATTACGCAGAGCGAGTGCGGCGCATAGGCCGCGGGGGGCGAGCGCGCTCGCGCGCTCTCAGCATGCACTGTTACACTGGCGAGGAGCGTGCTGCTGCTGCTGCGTTGTGGCCACTGGCGGCGATCGCGCACCCGTCACTGCACTACTACACACACGCACGATACGCGGCTCCGCGACGATGCACGCGCGGACTACACGCTACGTACCTACTTACTACTTGATTAATATTAACAATTAAGTTAGAATTAAAGACACCGACGTTGCAAGCTTATTTAGGCGAGTATTAAATTATTATTATCACACGCGTTCTTATCGATGTTGACGGTTGAGTTTAGTAGAGGGCGAGCGGTGCTTGGTGCGCGAGCATGGCGGCGGCCGGTGCGGGTCTGGGCGGGCGACGGTGGGGCGCGTAAAAAGCTAGATTAGCGGCTCGGCGGTCAGCGAGCAAGCCGGTGCGGTGCGGGGCTCAACTCTGCGAACAACAAAACACACTGGTTACTCTCCGGGCGTTTCGCCCCGGAGCCAAGCACAAGCGGCTACCGGGTTAGCAAGCACGCGCGGCGGCCGCTCTCAGGCCCGCGCTCCGTGACGACCGCGCGCTGCCTGCTCTCGCCACAGCGCGATGTCGTCACACAGCCAACTGATTTTAGGCAAACAGTATTTTCAGGTCTCGTTCTGTCGCTATGTTATTCGCCAGCAGTAAATGCATTGTGAACTATAAAAGTGCGCAAGAGGAATTAGCAGTTATCTTAGTTTTTAATTGATATGCTGGCTATGTAGGCAGAGAAGTACCTTCATACCGCAGAACGTCGACTCCAACCTGCTGTCCCATAATCCTATCTGATGTTAAACATTTATGACATGACAAAATATGGCCATGAATATGATAAATTGATGAAATTTATGGGCAGGAATTATTTAAAATGCTTCACTTACTCCACCATTGATTGTTATAGGACATTATAAACTAATACCGTAATGACAATTAATCATTAATAAATATACTTTAGTTTTACTTTGTTTTGATTTTCTTTGTCAAGTAAATAGATAGTAAATTTGCAGACGGTGGGTAGTTGATACAATAAACATCACCTTTTAATATGCATTAATAAGATTAATTAAGTAGATTAATTTATCTGATTACACAAAACACATGTGTCGCTGATTTATATCACCTATAAAATCCACCCAATGAATGGTGTGAATAAATTATGCAACGACGATTTCCATCAGAATAAAACTATGAAAACACGTAAAAGAGTTTCACGACAACAACGCCAATAAGTGTCAGGGGAATCATCGCAGAGAAAAATTCTTTGTGTGGGCGCTGCCACTAGAAACGTAACGGTCTGAGGCCGGGAACAGGGAAAAACTCGTGAAACCAAATACTATCGTAATGCGCTATTTAAAGCATAACCTGGTTGAAAATAGCTCGTGTGCGGCAACGCAACGTCGCGCTCTTCACCGTGCATAAATCTTTAAATTTTATTTTCATCTTAGATGCATCGAGATTCTGAATGTTTTTCACACGGAGTAGATGCGCTTCGTTCGATCCGACACGACCAATCTGTGTGTAGAAACTAATTTTAAACTAGTTATTGTCGAATGACTACTACTGACTAAGTATTGTATGTACGTCAGGCTGGCCCGGCCCCTTGGAATTTAATAATGAGATTGTTATCAATCCAATGTACCCGGGTATACTAATATATGTAACACCTTCATTTTCAATGTAACTCTTTTTAAAAGAAATTACGTGCACTTCTTAGTGGCCGGGCCAGCCTGACGTTTTCAGCCCGGCCACCTTGTTTCCCACTAATCTACAAAAAATACTGGCAATATTGTGCTACAGATGAAATGTACCCTATAATTTATGCAAATGTAACACAAAATCGAATCCTAAAATGCAATAGCATACGAAATATTAGCGGTTGCAGGTGGCCGGGCTGAAATTATTTCGTTAATATAAAACAGTAAAACTGCAACACCTACCAAAAACTAATACCAGTAAATAATGAGATATAGAGATATAGAATACATGTAACGCTTTCATTTTAAATTATAATACATATTTAGAAAGAATAATCACTTGAAATTATATTTCAGCCCGGCCACCTAAAAGCGGTAATATTCCCTAAAATCTTATGCCAATTTGTACAGTAAAACCTGATACAGCTATGAAATGAAAGTTACATTCGTTTCGTTTTAGTCGTATACCTTCAAGCCTTCTGTTTGACTAGATTATCAAAATCCTATCCAAAACCAAATGTCCTGAAATTAGTTAATAAATGATAGTCACTCTTCGGCAAGTTTCTCAGATTTTGATAATCTAGTCAAACAGAAGGCTTAAAGGTATACGACTAAAACGAAACGAATGTAACTTTCATTTCATAGCTGTATCAGGTTTTACTATACAAATTGGCATAAGATTTTAGGGAATATTACCGCTTTTAGGTGGCCGGGCTGAAATATAATTTCAAGTGATTATTCTTTCTAAATATGTATTATAATTTAAAATGAAAGCGTTACATGTATTCTATATCTCTATATCTCATTATGTACTGGTATTAGTTTTTGGTAGGTGTTGCAGTTTTACTGTTTTATATTAACGAAATAATTTCAGCCCGGCCACCTGCAACCGCTAATATTTCGTATGCTATTGCATTTTAGGATTCGATTTTGTGTTACATATGCATAAATTATAGGGTACATTTCATCTGTAGCACAATATTGCCAGTATTTTTTGTAGATTAGTGGGAAACAAGGTGGCCGGGCTGAAAACGTCAGGCTGGCCCGGCCACTAAGAAGTGCACGTAATTTCTTTTAAAAAGAGTTACATTGAAAATGAAGGTGTTACATATATTAGTATACCCGGGTACATTGGATTGATAACAATCTCATTATTAAATTCCAAGGGGCCGGGCCAGCCTGACGTACATAGTATTGTTCCTATACATGTTTAAGACAATACTGTTGGTCAACTTAATTAACTTTTATTTGTTTCTTTTATTAAATCAATGCTTATAAATATTATTCGTTAAATTATCATTCGTTAACATTACAGTAAAAATAAACATCCTTCTTATTTTTATATGGGCATTTAGTGGCCATGCCTCCTTTTTGCGTTCAGAGACCTCTTCATATTTAAAAATAAATATCTCTTAACGTTACTAACTAGTTGAACTTTAATTAAATATATTTTTTTAAGTCTCTTTGTTAATATACGGAGCCGACACTATGTAGCGATACAGAAATGACCGAAAAGTTGCCCTAAACACAACACTGGCAGAATAATGATTACAAATATCCGATAGAGAACCGATTATCGCGGAAATTAGCTATCGTGAAATTAGATTGTATGTACTATGTAACAAGGAATCGGGTAACAATGATTACGAAGTGTTGTGGTTGACCAAATCTAGTTACATCGGGAGTGGGCGATAATAATGACCACTCGCATCCGTTGCGGTTTACTTTAATCAATGTGTTTTATGTGACTTCAACCTTTTTTGAAATATTAGTAGGTATACGTTTGTATAAAATTTTGGTATATAATTTCTCGATTAGTTGAAGAGTGCCAAATTATTGTCTCTTTCGTAATCATTACTAAAATCAAAAGCTGTAACATCGTATTCGTTTTTGGTTAATTACATAACCACCTTTTTTAATTCTAAACGGCTAAATAAGCAAGTACTCTAGGTATATTAACCAGTACATAATTATATTTTTAGTCACACAGAACACTTAAAGCAAACGTACAAATAAAGTACTAATGATAAAGTGGTTTCACTAAGCCCCTAATGCAACTAAACCTCGGTACACAACTGAATGCAGAGATTTAAATGATAGTTTTCCGCCGTCGCGATTCCGACCTATCAAGTCCAACCCCTTGAAAACGAACACAAAGCAAATGGACATCGTTTTATTTTCTACATTTAAACCAGAAATTGAGTATGGTGGTTTCAAAGGATATCGGCGGCCGATTCCTTTCACGTCGGCACCGATAGCTAGGAGATTCCTTCGGTACTCGACACGCACGGGGAAGACATTCAATAACCCAGTGAAAAGATTACCAAGAGCAATCAGACGGAAGCGAATCTAAATAAGAATCTCGTGAGAGCGGTCGGGGACAAGGGTGGGCGCAGGAGGGGGAAAAACAGTCGGGCGCGGGCCTTTGTGAGATCGCCGATTCGATCAAGTTACCATCGACAATATCATGTAGATTTAATAGTTATCTGAAAAGCGCGGATGAGTGTCTAATTTTTGTAAATCTTATTGAAAGGGCAACCAGACCGCGTGCCCGCATCCACGGTCTTGACCGGGACTCGAACCTGGGTCTCCCACCGCCAGGGAGGGCGCTCTAACCACTAAGCTATCAAGACAATCAGAATGCGATAAGCTTGCCTGGAAACCCTAGTTTAAAATAAATAAAAAAAAATATAACAAATCAATGTTTTAAAAAATATATTCTAAGACGTCCTATTCAACGTTGTATTCATCATGCATGTCGTCATGACCTCTCGTTTTGTTTGCCTTCTGGTTGATGAATCACGTGTCGAAAGTATTCTGTGACTCGTCCGCACTTTTCCTGCAAAATTGTTATCATCCACGATAATAGATTGGATATAGAAAAACTTAAAAAGTGAACGCGTATAATCTTAATTCTTGAAGGTTTGTAATTGGCAATTGAATTGGGTTCGGCAGAAATCGGGGTAAGGTCGACCATACTCGTGGTGCAGGCGTTTGAAAGGAACCGCTTGATTCGTTTTACCTTCACCGGTGACTGTAACTTTATTTTAGTTCTTTTTTTGTTACTGCAATACGTGACGAGATTGTATGATGTAAGATTGGTAGCATTCATGAACTAATTGCCGCATACTTTCATGTTCGCTAAATAGAGTTGAAATCGATTTCGTTTTTCTATTTATTTTGTCAATGTCTTGGTATTGTTCGGTGTCAGCATTGTTGTGGAAATTGTTAGTGGTTTTTACTGATTTATATAACAGATTTCTCTCCAACCACGCATAGATGATAACACAATTTATAGTGCAGTATAAATATAAAAATATATAGCCATTATAATGTTATATCACTCGATGTTTTAATCGAGGTAAATGGCCAGCCAACCATTATCAACGTTCCACATTGGTATTGTTTAAACACGAATGATTTAGCATAATAAAAGGAAGAATTGAATTAAAACATTTAATGCCGCCATTATTACCACCAGGAATAACCGGTCGAGCGTGTCCTCTTTCCTTATCACCGAGCAGTGTTATCGCAGCCGGAGATGGCGGTAATCAAATAGAGCGTATAGTTGGACGGTAAAAAGTTGCCCAGACAGCAAGGCCGCCGGACAATGGTAGCAGAGGCGGAAAGCGGGGCAGGTATGTTTGCGCTGTGACCTTGGATAGTGGTGTCGCGGTTCGCCGCAGACGTAGTCGCAAAAACCACCACCGCGTTCACCTTCGACATGCATGATCGAAGCCACGTCGCGCTTAATGCACTCTCGCAGTCTAGCATCTGGATTTACATACAATCGTTTTGTTAATTCTGTTTCGTATCTGCTGCTTATTTAATTCGTTACAAATATTCTCAATATTTAAAGAACTCAACTGCATAGTGGTGTGTTGCATATAAATGAATTATCAATTCTTTATGCTCAAAAAACACACTCTTACGTATCATCTCAAATCCATTAAATTGATTCATCTCAATTTATTCTGTCTAGTTTAAAATTTTCACATGCGATATTTCCATCAATCTACGAACTACTGCTGCGATTTGTAATAACGTTCAAGGTTATAATTTTTTGTGTGAGCCATTTGCAATTTAAGTCATAAATCTTGGGACGATGGTTGAAAATTGAACGTTTGACTTTGTTTCGCATGTGTTCGACTGCGTCGAAGTGATGTCACCATTTGTTATTCCTCGCACGGTTCCATATTCGTTGGTCAGCGCGCGCAATTGTTGACTCACATCGTTAAGGAAAAAAGTGTTATCAATTACTTAGAAGGATGTTTGCTGAAGTTAATTTTATGACTGAAATGTACACTGGAACATAATTTATTCTGTTAACATTGGTGAATACGGTCTGGATTCAATATAATACAATATTAAAGGAGAATTGTTCCACAGACCCAAGGCGCAGAAAATTTGTTAAGTCTTCAGTGCAAGTTCATGATTATCACACTAGACAATCTCCATGGTAAATAAAAATTTGATCATATTTTTTTAAAACAAATTCTATGCAGTTGTAACTAATGGTTTGTTGAACACGTAGTTGAACCATGCTAGCCAAAACAAAGGCTATTGTTTACTGAGTGCGAGGCAAAGCAGATCGCAACTAGCGCTACTTTCGCATTCGGGACGTGCACGAGGCACATTTAGCAGTCTCAGGGGACGTCGGCGGACTGGTAATTAGCGAGAGAGGCGAAAAATTTGCGACGGCTTAAATTTACGAGGCGCAAATTACACGATTCCGGCGCTATCGCTGCAACTCGCCCGTTAATGTGCACGCCTTATCGAACGTGGTGCCTGGTGTAGCCAGCCTCTGCCGCCGCTCTCACAATCAACTGATCCTATCGACTACCCCACACAATAACACATTAAGCGCAGTACACATTCAGTGTGATTTAGCTTTCAGTAGATATCTACTCCAACTTAAATAGAGTCAGGACATATTTTTTTTGTCAGCATTAACTTCTTCCTCGGAAGCCTTTTTTTTTAATGGGTATGGCCCGGAATCATTTAAGAAAAAATCTTATCTGCTACAAAAACATTTTTTTTTATTTTTCGTAACAACCCAGTGTCGAAACTAGAAAATTTTAAAAAGAGTACAAGTGAATAAAATCACTGAGCAAAAATTATCTGTATTCGTCTGGCTCTGGATTCATCGGAACCAGAGATATGTATTTGGATAAGGATCAAACTGAACTAGGTACATTGAGAATATCCTTGAACTATGTAAGCGTTATAAATACTGCATTGAGTACAATAAAATTTCGAGAATTCTACGCCACTTTTCTTTGAAAGAGAAGACTGTGTGTACAGAAATATTTTGCCAAAATTTCCACAGTTTCACGTTACACATACAGGACGACTTATCAATGATTTATTTGGTCATGTAATTCAGTTGGACCCGTTTAATTTTATGCAGATAAGATACTGGTGATAACGGACAGTTTATCGTGGTCCGTATATGTTCTGTTATATTCGTCTTTAGACTAAGTTAAAAAATATCCTCGAGAACGTAATTAAATGTCAGTGAGTTTCCTCGTTTGCCTAATTCGAAAACAAAAAAAAACTCATTCAGTCGTGAAACGAGTTTGTGCCGGTCTGTAATAAATTGGTTTCTTCTAAAGAAAATGTACACTGCACATACCTAGCACGAAGTCTGGAAAGGGTTAGCTGTTTTTTGAACACGGTTTCTGCACTGATTATAATTATTCAATGTTTTTGGATGAAACAAAAATTTTGATAAGCATTTTTGTCGGGTTTTAGCTAAAATATTGTCAGTTTTAATTAATCTCTATATTAAGCGTCGAAATAGGCCAATAATAATAATACAGAGTCAGCCCTCTATTGACACACGTTTTTATTGTTGAGCAGGTAGCAGGGCAGCTGTTACCCTCGTAGTAGGAACGTTGCAAACAAACCATTGTAGATTTAAATGGATAAGTCCTGCTATTTTTAAAATTAACACGGCTAGTCTGTTTTTACTTAAGTATTTTAAAGTTGCGGTTCCAAGTCAATTGGACTTGTAAGTACAAAAGATTTTACTAGATTTTGCACTTGTTAAAAAATGTGCGTGGAATGTATTCTTTTTATCATGTTTTGTGTAAACAATTACACATTGTGAACTTATTTGATTACGCTTATCGTTCTTTATCACTGAATGACATCATTCGAATTAAAATTGCAGTCGATATCAGTACAATATTATTTTGGTGTTCGTACATTCATGTTGCCACGTTAGTCACACACTTATGGATCATCTTATGAAGGATTTTCAATCTGTGTATGGAATATTCTGAGACTATTTTTATCTAAAATCAACGCCGTTGATGTTATTTCACGTGATAAGATTATAACTACGTAATTTTCAATACAGAAAAGATAAGCCAAGCAATGTAACTTTTGGCTTATCTAAAAAATGTAATGATATTTCCCACATCGTCACAATTACAAATATTGCACTGAGATTAACACTTTTATGTATCTGAAGAAAAAATATCTCCTACCAATGAAATAAGTGTTTTAATTTCTTGACAAATAGGTAGCTAGAACAGATATAGGTAAAAAGACAATGAAATTGATGGGTTGGATTTTCTACAGAAAATGACATTTACTGAAAAGAGTAGAAGGCAAAAGTTTGCAGAAAAAAATGTTATTTTATTCAACTACCATAAGCTTGAGAGAAATAGTGTACTCACTAGAAAAAGAAACTATGGCGAAGGAGAAAAGTTTCTCGAGGGATTAGGAAGAGTTCTAGTGAGCGTAACTTTTACATTATAGCCAATACCGATGAAAGCTTTGAGTTGGGTTTTGTTGTGCGAGTAGCGCAGGCCGCTCTGCACCTAGCAGGTTTAACCAAGGCGAAAGCTCTCATGCGCCGGATCGACATACACGCCGGAGCGAGCGGACCGAACCACCATGGCCTGCCACTACAAACATACCGCTCGCTCCTAATGTTGGAAACTTTTCCGTCGAATTTCGGAAATCGCCGGTGATCTTACTCCGTCCACAAACAAAGAAAACACCAGTAAAACGTGTGGCTACGACACAAGATCGACGAAAACTCACTAGCCTTTTCATAATCACAAACTTTCACGATATTCACTTTGTCGCGAGTTCCGAATTTCGACGAGACCATGCCGCATTTTAATAGAATGAGCGTAACACTTACATGATGAGGGATAAACAAGCCGGGTAAAGGGAGTGTAAAATGTCCGTAAGTTAAAACATAGCAAGTTGCACGTAAGTTAGGAGAAACGTTTCGCCGGTAGCGTAGAGGTCGCGGTTCGCGGCCACAGCGGGGCGGCACGCGTCGTGTTCGGGGCACGAGTGCGGTGCACGGAGCGGCGCGAGTCACACAAGCACAAGCGGAGTCGGCGGGCGACTGACGGGAGGCGAGTGGCGCGGCGCGGGGGCTGCCGCTGCGCGCGCACCCCTCGGCCCGCGCCGCCCCCCGCGCGCTCCCTCACCCCGCGACCGACGCCAGCCGGCCGCCTTATCACACCGCGCGGCGCGCCGCTTCCTTTCTCCTCATGCAGTTGCGAGCTTTTCGCCACTGCCACACTTCCGCCCGCCCCGTCGATTGTGTAGAGTTTTAGCCGGTCAATGTGTTGCACCGATTATTTCCACTTCTTGAGCACAAGACAATCTTTTTAACGACGTTCATATATGGTAACATTTGCTGTAACTTTTTTAAAATTAAAACTTCGGTGGCCATGCCGTTCAATGTTTTTCGTACGGTTGTTACATTACAAACAACGTTAAATAAAAGGGGACTACGAAACACCCTCGAAGCGAGTAAAAACTATAATTTCATCGATCTTCAATCCTTGATCAAAAGCTATGACAGTTAGGTTGCATTATTTTGCTTCCTCATTTTTTTTTATCAAGTCTACCTGTTAGGAAGATGCTATAATATTTTTTTTTGGATAGAGGTCTCAATTTTAAGTAAGTACCTACCTACCTAAATAATTAATGTGGTTCAGAGAAAATGCTAACTATTATAAATCACATATCATATATGAAATATAATACGTTTCTTCTATATTGAGTAGGCATTGAAGATTCTTATAAGTGATAGGACGATAAAAATTAAAACTATTAGTAGGTAAGTAGATCGTTAATGAGTTTAACAAGAAAGCTCTGGCATGCCGAATATAAAATTAAGAACAAAGGAGTTGAATAACGCAAGTTGCAAGTTTGCAACATGTCCGGTAAGTTGTCCATGTCGGTCGGGTGTTCGGGTGTAGTCGGGTGTATACAAGAGGGGGAAGGGTGTGACGTGTGCAAGCGAGCTAGCAACACCGGCACTGCTCCGGCGCAGGCGAAGAGCGGCGAAAGTGCGCCGCAGAACGAGTTTGTGCGGCGCGTGACCTGCCGGAGGACACGCTTACCCTACCCGCCAACCGCTCGCCAAACTAACGTGCACTAATGCACACACTTAATAGTATTGTTAACACAATTTATAGCTCTTGAAAACTTAAGGCACGTTTATCTTTCTAAGGCAACTGCTTGCCTTATTCAAATTAAATATCTATTTATAATGACAAGACATTCGAATTTAATTGCAAAAATAAATTGTAGAGCAAGCTTATGTATGAATGAAGGAGGATTATAGAAGATTATAAAACTGAACTGATGATGTCGGTTGATGTGTGAAATTCACAATAGAGTGCAACATTTCGTCGCTTAGGTAACAATACCGCGCAAGTTAAATTTGACATGTTTCCAGGAGAGATAAAAAACTGATTATTATCTTTGAAATACTTCTGACATGTGTACTGAATACATAAATAGGTAGATATTAAGTTCGTTCAAGATTGGACAATTAAAAAAAAATCTAACATCATTCGATGCGCGCTGACAAAATCTATCCAATAAAGTATACAACGTCATATGACCAATTTTCGACTTACGCGGTATTGTTACCTAAGCGACGATTTGTGTACAACTGTGTGAAAAGCACGACGTGTTCAGCACTTCTCAGACGACGATCTGTGTGCGGTAGACGGTCGTGCAGCGAAGCAGACGCAGGCGCAGGCCGGCAGTCACGAATGCGACGTGTGCTAGTTTTTGTAGCGCGCACGCCACCAAGCGTGACGTCTAAAAGCTCGTTTATACGCTTCTTATAGTCGTTTGACTCAAAATATCTAGCCATTTTTTACTTGGCTGACTATCATCTTAATAATGCGGAGCTGCAAATCATTTGTTGTAAAATTGTGGTCAATGGCCGAGACAAGGCCACTTTATTGTTACCTTCAATTCAACTTTTCATACCTTGTATAGTATTCTGAATAAAGCAAGGAGCCTAAGTTTGGGACAACTTAGTAAGGCGCGGCGCTCGAATCGAACTATCCAATATGTTTGTCTTGAAACTTTGAATGTGTCAAACCACAAATACTCAAACATAAATCAATTAGCATTAAATGTTGAAGAAACAAAATATTTTGAATCGTTTTATTGCCTTATTGTTTGGTTTCAGACGGACGATCAAGGTGCAAAAAACAAGGCTAAATTGCGTCATCTCCGAAAACAGAATTAGTTTGGAGTAGGTAACTGATAAAGGCATAGATGCTTAAAACAAACTCATTGGTATAAGTACCGGACAAAACGGTAAGAAGGCAAAGATAGATGACGATAACAAGTGAACTGTTTTGATAGACAAGAAACTAGAAGAGGAAGAATGAAAACTGCATTACGGAAATGTTATAAATAATTAAAACTTGTAAAATAACGCCTTTAGAATCTTTGAAGCACTTTAATTATTAGAGACACTAAAGCCGACGATTTACTATTACAGGAGGGGATGAAGCTAGTGAGATTAAAATGAGTTAAATTCATAACATGAGAGTCAACACCGATGTGGATTTATCCATCTAACATTTGCACGAAGGAAGCCGCTGGCAACATCTCCTGGGTAATAAATTACACTGTTTCATTTTAACTTGTAATTAGTCGGTAGTAATAGCATTAAAACTATATCACTAGCCTATATCGCGTTCGTGGAAGAGGGCCGTTCTGAATTTTTATTGCACATTATCTTGGATGGTAGCGGGTGGTTTCTTCATACTCTAGCCAGTCGACTTAAGCTTATTGCGCTTCATAAAGTAACAAAGCACGCGTCGGTCATACATTCTTCTCGGATGAAAGACGGGAAGTAAGCACGGCAACGGTGCTAATTAGTTGTTTTTAAAGAGTTTTTTCACCGTCTAATGAGCGAGCAATGATACCGACACAGCTGTTTCGTTGTGCCGCCCGCCTGCTCACAATGCGTGCCGGCGCGCTCAGCCCGACGTCTTCCAATGATGACACGCGAGGCAAAAGTGTTACCAAACTACTTATTCAACGGCTTTAAAATATTTGGCAATCAACATTTAAACTATAGATAAAATAAACTGTAATCATAACTAAACCTTAATAATTGAAGAAATACCAAATAATTAAGCTAGCATAAAAATATTCCACAAATTGAAAGCCAGCTATAGTTCAATAAAACTGCACCCAAGTAAGGAGACTGGAAGATGCGCTCCGTTGGCAAAATTCGGTACCGAGACAAGCGGCGGAGTTCAATGACCTGCCGTTCATCTCGCGCTCGCAAAAAATGCACTGCCCCGTCCCACGCCGAACGCAGTTCTCACACACATAAAAATGTAACTATGTACACACATTGTACATGAACACATACAACAACACAGTTACCAATCACCGCACGTGTAATCGTACACCGCACCTCTCTCCTTGTTCGGATACTGGAGAACATTTCGAGAACAATGTTTATTGCTTGCATGATGTTAGCAATAATGGTGGATACCCCTTTGTTTGTGGCTGCATATGGACAGCGGTAAAGATTCATGGACATGTGAATTTATCTTCCAATTGCGCTAACGTAACAATCTAGTGTGTACAAAATAGTTAAAATGAGAAAATCATCATCGGGCCAAGTATAGAGTTTTAAAATACATATTATGATCTTTAAACATCGAGTGGCCAACTGTTCCACAATAATAAATAAGTGGGGGTGCGCCCACGTCGCTCATCTTCGCATCAGTTTACCGCGCACGCGCCGAGTTTCCTGTACCATTCACATCATCACCATTTGAGCACCCACCACGATTATCCCTTCCTTTTATGACTTCATAAAGACAATATTTGTCATATTTGAAGATGCGGTTGACATCATCTTTAGAATATTTATACTTGTGGGTAATAATCGAACTGCTATTAAATATATATTAGCAGTAAGATCCCTATTTACAAAGCGAAGCTATTACAATTTATGTAGAGCGGTAGAGTCCCAATCCCGACGACGGCGACGCTACGATCGTCCCGAAAACTAAATTCCGGCCTCCGATTACATTCACCTTGAGAAGCGACGACGAAAAAACATGAAACCAAAGTAATGTCTATACGAGCAGAACAATACCACTTAAGTGATAAGAGAGGAGAGTATGCGCACGGTGTGTAATTCGCGAGGGTACCGTTTTAAACGTGATTTCGCCAACAAAGAGGCTCCAATTCTCGGTCGACTGCCTGCCGCCGTGTATCCACACACCAATTAAGCTAAATTAAATATACGAAGAATTTAGAAACTGGTTAGCTTCCTTGAAGCGCGACGTAGTAATTGGCCAACCCCCGCTAGGAGCACGGAGCATCACTTGTGATTTATTGATTGCTTTTTTCTCATATAGTTGCATCTTGCTGAACAATTGCACTTCGATAGAAATTACTGTCTAGTCACTTTTTTCAGAAGTTATATACGAAGCTAATTGGGGAAGCTATTACACTGCCAATTAATAAGATTACATTTGAAATTACACATTTACTGGGCGGAGAAATTAAATATTTTCTACACATCAATGAGGACAAGTAGAATTTTGTTTCAAGAAAAGTTCAGTGGTCTTAATTTCCATTTAATTGAATTAACATAATTGAATATCATCATGAAAATATGCATAGTAGTTATATGTGGCAAAAGAAACGACTGTGGTAGATTGCCACAAGATTTTCAGTTACTATTTAAATAGCAATAAATATTTGAAGTAAATTAAATTAGAGCCACCTCTAACTATAGGAAGTTAAAGGTATTTCCGGCCTTTCTTATTAAACACGCCTTTAAAATAGCTTTTCTTTGTTGAATTGACATATTTTTGATTAAATGTATAGAAAAGGGGTTGTGTGCCGGTAAGTGGATTGTAGATGACTTCTTAGCGCGCAGTACGGCGGTACCAGCATTTAATTAAAAGCGGCGAGTCGAAGTCGCGCTCCTGGGCCTGTCCCGAAGGCGAGGCTCACGCCTGTTTGATGACTCCGCATAAACGTTAATTAACTCGCTCCATCCGACTTAACATTGGTACTATTTGGTACTCCGTTGTCTGCCTACTGTCATCCGCGCACCAAATTCAAACTACACACGAACTGTAACTTCACTGGAAACTGGCTTAAAACAATTGCATGGATTTCCATATTCCTGACAAGAATCCCATATTGATGCACATACGTGAAATTGGAGTGAAATAGAAAACAGACCGACTGCTCTTTTGGTAACATAGGCTGTGATTTCCGCGTTTTCGTATTTCAGTTGTGTACATTCACCATCTTCGGATGATTCGCGTACTGAAATGGATTCCGGATCAGTGAAGTAGGTGCGGAAATGAAAAACTTCTATTGGCCGTTATTCGTTGCTATTTTAGTTACCGACGTGAAACTGTTTACTTCACTTATATCTATCGCTCTACATTATTTTTCGTTGTATTTTCCGACTTAACTAAATGTACGTAGAGTTAAATAGTGATAATAAAATAATTTACCTAAACTAAAAGCAATTGCTATTCACATTTTATAATTGGTTAATGTACACTAATTATTTTACTTATTTATGTTGGCATGCAGATATTTAAGTTAACCGCGAGAAATACCTATACTAATTATTTCTATTCACCGGAGCGCATGTAATTATATTTTAAACTACTTTAATAACCTTACTTGCTTTAAGACATCAACACAGTCACAATATTATAGGCTACCTGGGCTCCTGAGCGATTATAACGTTACACGAATGTCAGAAACTTTTATCACCTATAAGTAGTATTACCAGGTAGGATTTAAAGCAAGTAATAAAAAGATCTTATTTAAGAGAGTTCTTAATGCATTTATTTGTACATCAAGGTTTTCGACTGAGGAATAAGTATATGAATATGAATATGCAAGAAAATGTCAATGTTAAAAAGCACAGTAAGTACATTGTAGGAGTATAATATAAGAGCGGTCTCGGAGTAGCTAGTTATTACCCGAATTATTCGCTAAGTAATAAGAAACGCAGCGAGCGGCGCCGGCGCGCGGAGAGCGCACGGTGCTAAGTGGCTTTTAAGGTCGCTTACCTCATCTCACCGCCTCTACTAAGACTATCTGACTGTTCATGCACAAATTTAGTCCGATACTTCTTTGTTTATTTGGTCTATTACCCTTATAACACCTCGTTTGGTTTAAGAAACTTCATTACACGTTTCCGACATTACGAATTTCCTTTTGTCATTTTAAGAGCTTTGAATCAAATAAAACAGTAGTATGATTTAGAGATCTTGCCGTTTGGCAAAAAACATTGTTGAGTCATATAACATTAAAAATATATAAGCACACAAAAGATCCTTTGTGTTGCAAAACGCCAATCATCGCGTCTCTTAGAAAACAACCTATGATAGGTAACAAAAATAAGATGTTGTGAATCATACAATCGTTACGGAGATGAATAAACTTAGAAATGGCTTCTTACGATTCATGTTTTAGTAAATAATATAATGTACACTATATGTAGTATAACATAGCCAATCATCAATAGCTGAAAAAAACAATGAGTTGCGTTCAACAATGTGATCATGACTAACTCGGAGACGTTAGACGTCACGATTACATTGTGATGTTACAAATAAAATATGTAAATTCGTGTCTAACGTCCAAAAATATACCAGGCCAGCCTTATATGAGCGACAAAGACGCAGATGAGTCCAATCCATTTAAAGTCCGATTGTTGAAAATTAAGCTTATTGAAAATCTATCAAAAGATATTCTTACAGCAAAAACTAGGGGCCTACTAGAGCGAATATTCTGGATTTATGTACATGTTAAGTGCCTTCACTTTTTATTGAACTATTGTTTTTTACAGTTCATAAAGATTTTGCTTCAGTAACTGCCTTATTTCCGGATTGGGACTGGAAGCATAGCGCTATGTGCGATGTGGTTCAACTCGGCTGCCGCAACTCGTAAATAATGGCGTCTCATTGTGGGCCATTATTAATGAATCTGCCACCCCGCGCTCCCGACACCGCACCCGCCCGAAAGCCAAATAACAGGTGCGTCTAACCCCGTTCGCACAATCTATTTTCGATGTCTTATAGCCGTGCAGAGAAACGCTCGATGCGTTCTCCTGCTCTAAATATTCATACCATATGCCAGATATTGAGATTTGTTTGGGCGTCATCTGCTCGACATCGTCGTCTCTAAATAAGCGCGGTCTCGTGTTGGCTTTTGGAAGTTTCATTAGCCGTCTGGGAATACTTACTTATGGTGATACCATAAGTAAGTATGCTTGAATGCCGTTGCTTGAATTGTGTGTGGAAATTCCACCCACCGTTGAAGGAGTCATAACAACCTAACCTTCATTGAACAATTCAAGTATAATAAACAAATGAATAATTTGAGAGTATAAATCTGATAGAGGCTTTGGTCAACTCATCCCGCTCGATCTCATCCCGCGGGATGAGTTGTCCTAGTACAATTTTTGAATCGGACAACTCATCCCGCTGATATATTTTACGATTTGTACAGACTTGAAAAAAGTGGTTCACGCGCATTAGGGCTAATTCTCAGTGTGGCAACCGACTCGCTAATTATGGCCACTGCCCCTTTCGGCTACTTCTGAATAGAGCTACTTCTTAAAATTCGGAATTGATTACGGAAGTAAGTACATACTACTACTAAGTCAACAAGTTTTAAAAAAATTGACGTTTTATTTCTTAATAAGTGTCCCAACATATATAATAGTTCCCGCGACACTAGAGCAATTCTTAGAGCGAGAGTTGTCCTTTCGAATCCCACCCAGGACAAATCGTTATGTAATGAGCACGAGTATTTGTTCTGAGCCTGGATGTTAATGTATCTATTTCAGTATGTATTTAGAAGTATATAAGTATGTTTATCAGTCATTTGGTTACCATAGTACAAGATCTGTTTAGTTTGGAATCAAATGACCGTGTGTGAGTCCAGTGATATTTATTTACTTATTATTTATTTTAAAAAAATATATATCGATAAATAAGCGAGTAATAATATTCATCAGACATTTTTGAATATACAGCTTATAACACAAAAAGAATATTTATTTAACCTCATCTCCTACTGTAATAAACTTAAGACCACATTTATAGCAACACTTTTGTTCACGAATGTACAAATATTTCAAATAATACAGTACATTTTTACTTTTTCTTTAAAGCGGGATGAGTTGACTAAAGATAAATAATAAAAATATTAATGTGAACAACTTATCCCGCGGGATAAGTTTTAAGCGGGATGAAATGACCAAAGCCTCATCTGATAAATTATATGCACAAACAGGTAAACCACACAAAATTAGAATACGACGATGTTAAGTTTCAGTAAAAAGAACCTAAGTAGGTACGTATTTTATTAACCGCATAAATGGGCATAGGACGTCGTCACTCTGTGCTACGGTAGTTGTCACGGGGTAGGATGCACGAGGCCTTCTCACTGTCGCTCTATTATTTACTCCACAGAAAACTGCTTTTCATATCACAAGCAGCGGCCCGCAGCGTAGTCGCACAAAGATGGCTCCCTCGCTCCCTACATAAATGCACTTACTTTATGAATGACGTAATCGTAATATTGTTCCGAGCTTGGATTTGTGTTCATGTTTCTCTGCAATCAGCTTTGTATAATAGTTGTGGAACTTGACTGTTTCCATTAAGCAGTAGAACGTTTATTTACGTAGACACAGGAAAAAATGTCGTTGAGATTATCGTGACGAATGATCCGACGGCAAGACTAGACTTATAACTTAACATAACTTATCATAGACGATCTGTATGTAAATAAACTTGCTTCGTGTATTAAATTTGGATTCCACAAGGCCACGATGCGGCAAAGCTAAACACCAGACAAGTGCGAGGTCATAGTTGAATTCTATAACCAAAACAGTGTTTAAATCTTTGGAGCAAATTACGTGAATCACGAGAGTGACGTAATGAAGGAAGTTACCACTTGGCTGGAGTCAACCTACGCACCTCCCGCCAGGTCGACGGTACCGTCATAATGTTTCAAAAATATTGCTTTGATCCGGCACCATTATTACTTAAACTGGTTAGATCTTCGCAATGGAGATTGAAGATTAACTTAATAATTCCGGTCAGTAAATTTTCGCGATTCAAAAGGGTAAAGAAACATTTCAGGAAAATAAAATGAACATATTTATGTTTTGGAAAACGCGCACGGGCAATTCATTGTTCGGTTGTACGGGTTTTTTTACTGTTTGACATAGATTTAGTGGATGTTTTGGAGAGAGAGATAACATGCAACGTTTATTTATATTCGTCTATAAATCTAGGTGATTTCGCCGCGGCATCCATCGCCAATGTTTAGATCACTGCTCGTGTTAATTAGCATAATGGTGCTAGAGGCGGTGACGTAATACATCTAATTTGATTACACCGGGGCAAGGCCACAGTGGTTAGCAGTTAGCACGTAGCGAGCAACTATCAAGCACAACTGATAATTTCCAACGCATCAATATACTGCATCTCCACTAACCTTTAAAGTATAGTTGCTAAACTAAATAATAAGCGTTTTTGCGTCACAACACGATCACGTTCAAACTGCACTTCAAATCGTTTACGATTTGAAGCTTTAACAAAGGATGCCTTTCAAAATCCAGTCACGCTGAGTGTTGCGCCGACGATGAGCCAGCGGTTCGTTTGAGAATTTAGAACAACTCTTTTGTTTTCATTCTACTATAAGGCAACGAGCTTTAAGATATTTCTATTAACGGTTCAATTACTAGAAAATAAATTATTCATACTACTGACTTTACTGAAGGTGCGTAGAGACAGTAAAGTTTTGTGATTTAATTTTTCTTAAATAGTGACTTAACAGTATCGAATGAAATCTTCTAATCAAAATTTAGGAAAGATATTTGTCATAATTACGTTAGATAAGAACAAAGAAACTCTCACTTTAAATAGCTGCTAAAATTCCGTTACAAATTCTCACATTTCCTCGAATTCACCCGGCGCTCGTGTGGATCATTTGAATTATAAAGTGAGAAGCGAGTGCATGCACAGTGCATAAGATACCTTGGCTATGTAAATGAGGTGTGTGGAAGCTGCAGCCTAAGTAAGGGCGAGTTTACACCTGCGAGCCGCGGACCGTCTCTAGGGGACGCTATTAGCTACGCGAGCCGGTCATAGTTCAATAGCAGGGGAATATCGGTCAACCACTTTTTTGAACTCGTTTCACGGAAATGAATATTGAAATGAAATATGCCGTTACAACTGTTTCTTATGATTGTTCATTGTGCATTTAGTTTCACTGTGATTGTGATCTACCTTTCATATTCCAAATTGAAAACCATACTTTAATTACATTAAAATTCTACTAACCTCTTAACTTACTTTCATTACGGAAGTGTGACCGAGGCGGCTTTTAATTGTAAGTTATCTAAACAAAACAACAAGACGGATCCCAATGAAGCACTCTAAACCAACAGATAGAGGAATAAGTTTAACTCTTACAACGATCCTGTGACCGTTACTCAAAACTTTGAACCGGCTTTGTTCCCAAACACGAAACTAATTTATTCGTATCTCGGCGTACCATTCCACCGTACTAAATAATCGAAGAGCAAATTATAAATGCGTATTAACGGTCAAGTCATAGTTCAAAGATTAGGGCAGAGGGCAACCCTTTACTAGTATCGCCGGTGAGGTGAAGTTTCAAATTAAATCGGATCACCCGAGTGGGTTCGATGCATGCTCCAACATGTGATATTTTAATAAAAGCAACGGCTTTTGTGTTTCAACGCTATTATGTCAGTAAACGTGTACTGACCTTATCCGTTTACTTCGACCGGTTAATTGTCATATTTTATTATTAAGAATTCTGGCTTCGACTCAATTGTATTACGTAATGTTATATTTTAGTATTCAATTACTTATTCTATACCAAAACACAAAACACGTTTAATAATTAATTCAGATAAACTTATTACCACGAGACTTCCTTTTAAAAATATCGTCGCTGATCATAGCCTAACCATATAGAAGTATCTGATCATGAGTTTAATAAACGTACAATATACGTAATACGTTGGTTGGAAGTGACGTAACTATCCGTTGAATGTGTTCTATTTTAGTTCCGTTCAACCCCGCGGTCAGTCACGGAAGTGCAAACCCTTATCGCGAATCGACTCACGAGTAGGTATCGGCAATCGTCACAAGCGGCGACGTCGGCGGCGGCGGCGACGCGGCGCTACTCGGCCGCCGAGCGTCGCGTGCGGCGCCGCTAATGGATATTGATGGCTATGGCGCGACTAATTAGCCCCCACCACTACCTTTCTGCCATCCCTGCTTAAGCGCTTTTTTCATGGCGACAACGAGCGATACAACACGCTTTAGCGGACGCTCATCAATCTCCCCCGAAGCGTATCACACTCGACCATTCAAAATGAATCGAGCGATCGCTGTCTCGGGATGACATCATCCGCGTGCGTACAGATTAGATTCTGGCTCGTGGGAGTGACGTCGATGCGCGTCCAAACAATATCACAATCGAATTAGAAGCCGGCTTGGTCTGGGCGGTATCAATCACCGTGGGCGGGCCGCGCGACATTGGACTTCAATTAGGCGGGCGGCGCGTGTGATTGCTCTCACTCCTCTACACGCCAAAGGGTTACTTGACCCACTTATTAAGCTCGTCGTACGAGTCCTCGTCAGCCGGAAGCTCGGAAATGAAGAAGTGATTCAATATTTATTCACGCTAAGTCCTTTTTATGTTACTAACTATTGAAAAAGAATTACTTTGAGATTAATTGCCTTAATTGTAAGTGCTAATGTATGTTTTACGTTAGTTAGCCTTCCAGACTCAGTGACTTCCATAAAAAGAGGCTTATGAATACGACAATTAAAATTATCGTATTCAGGTATCATGCTGCTAACTGAATGTGGGTACATTATGAAATTATGTACAAATTAAAGCGGTAACCGTGACGGAAGATGCGATTAAAATAATGATCGCTTATTAAAATTGTTAATTAAGTTAAACGAGTTAGAACGTGCAGTTCGGCGTAGTGCTGTATATCTGTCAGTTGGTTCTGACAGAATTAATATTGTGTTTACCTATAAATGTATCAAATTCAAAGTGAGACACTCGTACAAGTGCAGATAACAGGTTTGGTATAACTCAACACTGCGAGGCGGTTGATACCGTCTAACGATTGACCACAAATAGGTCGCAGATTGAATAACACTGCACCGACCTGTGCAGGTTTCTAAATATGTACAAAGCGATATTATTGTAACCGCAGACGATATTTCGCAACTCATATCAACTGTGGTGTGTAAAGGTAGGCGACCTGTACAACTCGGCCAAAACTTGCTATGGCGAATACAATGTTTTATCATTGCGTAACTGCACTTTAACAGAATGTACGAAAATGATTGTAAAAAAATATTATCTACATTAACTGTATTTTTAATAAAATCGAGGGTTACGTATTCATGTCCAAGATCAAAATACTTGTGTTTGACGACTAGCAGTTTAATAATTTTAATATAAACACACAGTACCAGCAACTTAGAAGACCTCTATGTGACACATTAATACGTATTTAATGGAAATAACATTTGCACAAGTCATAAAACAGTTCATATAATGTTGCGTTAAATTATTCAGCAAACACATAAGGTCGGCGTGTATGGGAACCGCGTTAATTAATTGATTTCGAGCTGATCGTGTTGTAACTTTCACACACTATGTGCATGACTGTCTAATTTAGTGCAATACGGACTCAATACGACTATTTACATTAACATTAGTACATTAGTTATGTTTGCCACATGTTATTTAAAGTTCACCGATGTAGTTTACATATCAGTTTTACAAGTAAATGGGGAGATCGATATTGACTGATGAACTATAGTCGAACAACTAAGTGGAGAGCTTTGTATGCAAGGTTCGCAGCTGCCGGACGTATATTCAATCCAGTGTTTGGAAGATGGGTGACTCGTAGGTTTATATATGATGGTGTTCTGATTAATAGAGCTACTTCATTTCAGAAAAACAGAGACGACTTCAGTATTATCTAGATAAAACGTTCGGCCCAATGCTTTCTAATACGTTGTCAAATTATATATTTATACTTGAATACGTTTGACATTATTGTCAGTGCGAGTAATAAAAAAGGTTTCGAAAGATTTCCTCTTCTCCTAATTTCTTGTGTTTCTAAATGAATAGCAAAATTCCGACTGTACTGTACGATGTCTGTATTATTCAACGAATTCCTTGTATATTTATAGATATTTAATACATTGTTCAAGAGTAAATAGGTCTATAAATAATAGAAGCGTGATTTATTAACAGTTTGATAACAAGCAGTAAGAGTCACTCCGCATCAATCACTCAACATGTCGGTCTGTCTATGCCTATGTTAATGTTCCGATGTGCAATATCAGACGTTATGTACGCATACATAATTTCCACTGTACATATTATTTATTTATTATACCTTGCATGCCTAACATTTGTTTCATACATTTATCGAGAAGAAAGTCCCCAACCCTCAGTTGGCCAGCGTGGTGGACTCAAGGCCTTACCCCTCCCTTATTACGGGAGGAGACCCTTGCCCAGCAGTAGGACATTAATGGGTTAAATTTATTATTTTTTATAATATTATTTATTGTTATGAAAACACACAATTATAAATGCAGGTAATATTAAAACAAATCCATGACTTAAGTTCGTTCTCTATTATTGTCTGATACTCTACTCCGTTTGTTTATTTTAAATGTTCAGGGTTTTTACGCTCCAGAAATACCAGGCATATTTAGAATAGCTTGCATAATAGTTTATTTATTTTATTTTATTCAAGTGATTATTTAAATTGCCCGCTATTTTTCATAAAGACGCAATTTTTCACTGTCTCTATTCTTACTAATAATACACATGTAAAATCCTTATAAGTAGCTACTATATTAGTTTAGTAGGTCTACAAACATCTGCCATGCGTTGTAACATGAGAACAATAGAGAGATAGTGATCTCACCATGTTTTATTCTATCTTTGGCCTTCAGGCTATCTCATTAACCGACTATGGTGAGGCCAGAAGAAAGAGTTATGTTATATTATATTAGTAGTATTTGTCTTATATGGATGTTCTTCTCGTTTATTTATAAGAACTGGACCGATTTCAATAGATGCCAAAACGCTGACTAACTCCGAGCAGTAGTTTACTCGCTCAATACAGCTCACAAAACAGTATCAATTTCAATCTCAGGGTCAAATATTTCAATATAATATTTTTTATTAGACTCGAGGTTATCGCTAAAAGTACTTGTTGCTATCCATTCAGACAATCCATCAGTTCACTGGATGCTCTCTCCACGGACGTCGCTCTTCAGACTTTGACATTAATTGACATTCACCTGAAAGCCGATAGAGTTTGCGTGTTAATTGATAGATCTCGGCAGCGAATCCCGACACTGAAATTATCTCCGGAACTTTGATTTTACACGTACGTGCTCGTAAAATCGTTCTCATCAAAACTTTATTCCTACCTGAGTACATGTTAAGACTTTTAAATGTTCATGCCAACTATCTCCTAGGTCTCATTTTGGGTCAAAGATAAGAAGGCGCTAAGGTCGTATGCGATAAACGAATTTGATTAAAAATTTAACGTGCACAAGATTAGAGCAGAGTTTTAATCAGTTGAGAACACGACTTCATTTTTACGAGCTCCGTCTTAGCAGTTCTTTTTTAATTGCCTCTCGACGCGCCCGGGCCGTGTAATGCGCAATTTAATGATCCTTCAAAATGTAAAATGCATTACTGCACCATCTTTGTTTAACTGTTTCATACTAAGATGAATTTGAGTGCTCGCCAAGTTTTGGTGACGCCAGTTTTTATAAAATTATGTCTGAGGAGGCACATCGCTTAAGTTGAAGATTAATTGTGTCTGGTGAAGTGACCTTCATTTTATAAACTAATAGGAAATCATAATAAAATAAATATCAGAGCATGAATGTCACTATAAAACGATACCTAGGCTAGACATTAGAATATTACTTTATCTGACGCAACGTGGTGTTTTGTTCCGGTTCAGAATCGACATTGAACAGATTCGACACGCGGACACAGGCGAGAATAGCTAGTAAAAACGTGACTAATCTAAATTTTATACTCAAACGACATTTTATATAAAAAAGAAATTATTTTATAACAATGCCGTTGAAACTACACAAGCGAAACATTGAGTAACTGAATTTTGATAGCTATATAATACGGTGCACATATCGTTGACCAACTGCTCTTACGTTTTAATATTTTTGATACCTAGAGAGCAACAGGAAACTGGTACAGCTATATTGTAAATCATCATCTACCGCGAAGTGGTAGATGTTTTTGTCAAACTAGATCGTAATAACATTATACACAAAGTTTGTATGTCAAAATTAATTGTTTCCTACGACTTTCATAAAACAAAATCTAGCATTGATTACTGTAAATAAAAAAAAGAAAGAACACCGGACTCATATAATCTATCACAGTTAAAAAATGAAACAGTACCGTGAGTAATCCATCACCTGCATGCATAAAAAAATAACAGGTGCGCAACTCACTCAAAAAATGTTCTGAATATAACAAGGGTTTCGTCGCCTACACATTCATCTGTTTCAATGAAAATAATGTCATAATATTACATGCAAAGAAAAACGTATTTGGAATTACGCATGCACCCTCACGAGCCGTTGTAACTGGCACCTAATTAGAATATAAATATCTACTGACGGCGTTTACAACTGACCCTGCCTTTGTAGTCTTAATAACCCGACGCTTCGTGATAAGGACACAATGTGACTACGAGTCAAATACTATTCAATCCAGTCCTAGTTCCTAGCCACGTACAGAAATAAAAGTACTAAGTGTCACCACTTAGACACTCAGTATTTTTATTTCTGTACGTGATGCGTTTATTGCGATTATTTTAAATAAATATAAAATAACAAATACACAAAAATAAATTCAGATACTTTTGAAATGTGTTCAATACAACCAAGTTGCCTGAAATTTTAATTTGTGCCGGCTGGTCTCAATGTGATCTTACGCATAGTATGCTTTATCTCCAAAAGCGTTGCAAGCAACGGCGTCGGCGCAGGACAAGTCGCGCGACCATGTGGGCATATGCAACAATGAGCTCATACAACCGGTCGCAGGACCGTTACAGATGAGCCACCGGCTTCACCGTCGCCTGTGAATATGCATGAGCCAAGACTTGACCTCGGGTTATTAGACCGCGGTCTCAGAGCGTGGGACCGCTCAGGTACAACAATCGACATTTGACATTTGCGTGTCACTCGGCTCACTTCCCGAACTTCGGCTAGAACTGTTTAAATGAAATCATCGCAATAGTAGGTATAACGGAATATTTTTTTGTCTAAATAAGACGATGTTGACGTTATTAATTATTTTTGTATATGTTTAAAAAAATAATGTTTTGGAATTAACAAATATTTTTTTTATTTTATGACGCTATTTTACTTGTGGAATAATTAATGATCACACATACCTAAGTAAAACATAATATAAACTTGAAAATAGCACTTCTGTTAATATTGAAAAGTTCACACTACGTAAACTAGTTTGGTAGAGCATAGTGTAAATCAAATGTAAGATGCCAAGTCAGAAGCGCGAACGGGACGTGGCCATCAATCAGGCGAGAGGCCGCGGGTCAGGTCCCCGCACCCCGACCACCTGTCGCGCCCGCCAGCTCACACCAATTGCTAATCAGTCACTAAGTTACGCCAAATCTCAGCTTGACAGGGGGACCTCGCGCCGTGCCAGTAATGGTATTTTGACGAACAAGGGTATTAGCCGCCGCTACATGAGTTTTATCCCCAAAAATATTAATTCAATACCGACCCTCCGGGTAAAATTGAAGGAAATATTTATTTATTAAAAATGGATCGACTTCGTCGAAAATTTGTGTTTCTCTTAAATTAAGGAAATGAGCCATAGGGGGCTTTTCAGCGCCTCAACGCGAGGAATTTCCGTTTAATACCATGTAATCTCATAGACCTTTCACCCGTTGAACAAAAGAATTATTGCTCATCGAAAGAGCGGGAATTCTCGCGTAAAATAGCAGACATTTTTGAAATAGCGGTAGCTTGTCATTTGAAGCGTCGGTATCGGAGTCCGGCGAGCGGCGAGCCGCGGCGATCGTTGTAAATTTCATCGCAATAGTGAATGTACACGCGAGACTAAAAATAAACATGGCGGCCACAACGGGCGTAGTCAGCCGATACTGAGATAACTGCTCCAGCGTGTATCGCCTACAACAGATTCGGCGCCACTCTTGTTGTGACATGCGAATACACCGCATTTAACATGTGTATATTGTTAATTAGTTGAGTTAAATTTATCTGAGCAGTGCTTCTGAGTGGGCGCTCACGTGTTATTTAAACGACTACTCAGAATAAAATTTTCTATTTCTTTTTTCTTCACACAATATTTATGCGTTAGTGTTTAGTTAAAAATAAATATGTATAATCCTGACGCGGGGTAAGTTAATATTGGAAATTAATGCAGCAATGATTGAAATCAAAGAATTTTGTTTGAAACATACTTATAATAACTTTTAAAGTTTTTGTGAGCAATCATTGGTGAGAAGGTAAAGCATCATAAAACTTTAAAATTTCTGATATAGGAGGCAAATCTGTGTAGAGTTCTAGAAGTATAAAGAATCTCTGATTCAATAACAATTTAAGGAGTAACGTATGCATGACAACGTATGTCTTAGTGTAGCTATGCCAACAGAATATATTGCTATTCCATGGAGTAAAATCCTGTTTCAGTAATATTTACGTCATATATGACTGCAAGCCGTTTGTCATCTCGCGACGTTATATTGGAATTGGAGTCTTATACGTACCTACCTCGAATGACGACGAAGAAAATTCTATAATAATATGCATTTATGACTCAGGTTTATGAAAGAAAGGAAGTATTTCATAAATGCTGTAAAATAAATTCTACTACAAAATATTTTGTGTAAACAATTGAATATAAATACTTTATTCCAATTAAAGCGAATGAAAAGTGTGAGAAGTAGAAACAAATTTGGTTAAAGAGAAGAGCGGAGCAATAACGTCCGTGGGCTTCATCTCGGCCAGATCACGTTCGTCGAACAAAAGGAGAGCGCGGCGAGCCGACAGAGCCAAAGCAAGAGCTAAAAAACTTGCGTTCAAATGGAGCTTTTCATACTTAACAAACTCGGTGCACTTATAGAGGTCTCGCAAGCGTCTGTACACGTCTCTGTCATGATAATACCCCTCACCTAAACTATATTTAACTTACGAATCGTACATATACTTGTACAAATGTACACAGGGAATATTTCAATACGAAGAAAAGGTGGTGGAATTTTGTGGAAGTTAACGAGAAGTGAATACTTACTGCAAAACGAAAAGGAGGAACGCCAGTTCAAAGTGTGCAATGTGACAACTCCATGCAGCATTAAGAAGACATTAGGGTGGGGTTAGAGGTACGACAGAGGGCGCATTATTTAGCAATTTATCACGTAACAGATAGTGAAAGAATGTCAACATAATTCTGTTGTCACTATCTTTTTTTGTAATAATTTAATTTAAATCCAATTTTGGAATTTTAAATAAATTAATTATGAAGACAACGCATCTAAGAAGTTGGTAATTTATAAATTGGAGAACGTAACTTGTCCAGGGTTTAAAAATCTTAATCAATATCCTCCTACTTCGGCAGGAATGCTGGGTATATGTTAAAACTATGGATAATAATCGGGAAAGACACATTGTCAAATATAATGTTTATATTATATTAGAAAGCAAACATTAGAGCTGTCACTTTCGCTTGTCGGGCCACAGTGACTCGTTTGAAATCACCGCATGAACCTTTCATCGCGCGTCACTACGAGCTTTCAAAAAGCTTTCAGTGGTCGATCGCGCTCGCTATGATTATGAGTGTTGCCAATACATGTTCTGCGATTGGAGTTATGGCGAATGTGAATAAATGTGGCATGTTGAAAATACTATTATATAAGTTAACGCAGCTTCTACCACATAGGCCTCTCAATTTGTATGGGTGACAATGGCGTACCACAGAATGCGGTTGCCAAGCGCCCGCAGCGGAAAATTTGGCGGAAACCGATCAACATCGCGGCTCAAAACTATGCATTTTAAGTCAAATCAATCGATACGCGGTCGGACGCACACGTGTGCTAGTTGTTTATGTGCCGCAAAAACCGCAAAGTTTTGTGAGACTGCCAAATGCGGGAGTACCTACTTGGTATGAAGTGGCTTTTAGGGTTTCCCATGAGAGGAGTTAGCTTACGTTAGTGGACGAATGGGGCACAACTCACGCGGCGTCATTATCGTTACAGTTCAGTGGTCGGCGCCAATTTGAGCCACTGTGTAACGAGCATTGCGTCCGCCGCGGTCCCAGGACTTGCTTAATTGACCTCTCTCTACACACTCAATTTCTTTGCATCAAACTTAAACAGTTATTTGGATACCTAGCACGTTGTATTTAGTGTTCAATGCTCAATAATGCAAGTTAGTATGCAAAGGTTAATAACTATTTAGCTTAACAATTTAGAAGGCAAAAGTGTATATTGTGGAAGTGGTATACAGACGGGGTAGAAAATCGATTTTTATCGTACTGAACATTAATTTACATGGAACATCGAACGAAAATACTGTCTGTTGTATTGTATAGAGAACTATCGTTGAGGTTGATGGAGGTAGATGGCCCGTGGTGGAGACGGGTACCGGAGCGTGCCTGCTCCCGCACCCATAAATATTTTACGGTGCACTCCTTTATGGTATTGTGATTAGATTGTCGCGCTGCTGGTGCCACGCAAATCTATGGTGTATCGAATATGAAATGAAATGAACGCATTTCTTGAGTATATATTTTGTATGTGAACGAAATTTTGTCAACAATGTATACTCAATGTGACACAGGATCAAGCTTTAGTAGTATTTTTATATGTAAAGGACGAGTTGAATTATTTCACTTAAATTATGGGAACTAGGATTTCATGAAAGCCGTCTTCGTCTTTCTTATGTTATTCAAAAGCATATTCGTGCACAAATTAACATAGAATTTGATAAGTATAAGTATTTTTCACTTTCGTGCTTACATTTCTACACAGCACTACGACTTTTAGATTTTTAAGAAGTGTCTGGTAAAAGTAATATTTTCATATCCATATTATAAATAAGATAGCTAGCACAGCGGTGTTCTAGCCAAACCGGGGCGAAGGCGAACATGATGTCTACACGGTGTCGGAGAAGGGGAAGTGGTAAGGTCGCGTTACGCCGTTTGAAAGTGAGATGCGAGGCGCCAGGAGAGCAACAAATTAAGTCCCCGCGGGGAGCAGCCCGCCCGCCCACGCCCGCGTTGAGAGGGCACCCGCGATAACGTCTCGCCGAAGGGAAAACTTGAATATTTCCAAGGAATTACGTAACCAAATTCGCTGAATAAAAGTTCGCGTACGTGCCCCGACAACCGGCAAAGTATTATTGAAGTTCTCTTTACATTCTAATTAGGAGTTTAGAAGCGTTTAATCGTTGAATATGTCGCCTTCGAGAATCCATTTCACGAGAAAAGTTTATATTGAATACAGTAATTGTAAGAGTATCTTACCATCAATTTGTTTGTACGCAGCCTTAGTACCTCGGTTAATGTTGTAAATACGTCAGCAACTTGAAACTTTCACAAATACAGCAACACCCAATGTTGCATGTCATCACTACATTTAAGGAGTTGACACGTTTTTTTTGTAACTCCCTCCTTGTGACTTTTGCGTACCAACCAAAAGTTAAACACATGAATTGTAATAATTCGAATTCATGTCATGGTATGAAATATGCGTACTCGTAGTACGAATTTACTTATCGGTGACCGTAATTATTGGTAGTGCTTAAACGAGCGTTGTACATTTCATACTTCGAATATGTTAAGGGTAATGCATATGAAGAAAATACTTTATTTTATTGGCCAATATTCCCTTATTTTATATAACGTTATTCGAAAAAGTTATAGTCGTTTCACGAGAGAAATAAAACTCTTACCGCAACATAAACTTTATCACATAAAGTCATAAATATTTTGTACCAATATCACTTCCCCGTTTGAGATGTGGCATATAATAGCTGTAAATGCGAAGTTTAAAGTTTGTTAGTAACGAACATGTTGTTTATCAAAGTACCTAATTATATCGCTCAGTTGTTTGTACGCAATGCAATATATTTCAAATCAAATTAGAAATTCAAAGTGAACAAAAATAGCATCATTATTAATTCACTGCAAATGCCTGTGTTTGAAACGACACTGTTGGATTAACGAGCAGATTAAACAAGCGAGAAATAATAGACGCGCGATACAGTTAATGACGGACCCATAAAAAGAAGGAAGAAATCTGCCAATAGCAAAGCTTAAGCGGGGGTATAAAATTAAATGGGTAGAAGGCGTTTTTACAAGTTTATCGAGCGTTCCACATCGGGCAGACGTCTAATGGGCTCGCAGGCGCCGCGCACGCTGCCTGTCTGTCTCGGCGGCCAGTGACGTGCCCGCCCGCCAGACCGTATGAAACCGACATTTAGACCTTACCAATTTCCGATCGATAGCCGCCAACGAAAACGTTTCACTTATGACATGTCACGCTATGGATACACTCAGGAGAGTACTGCAAGCTATAATAGATTAAAGAGTTCACTATGAACGAGTGACTAGCGAGAACAAAAAGGTCCGAATGAGGGCTACTTACACAGAACGGCGCGGTTGGCTGCCCCTCGCTCCGCTTTTAATGCGGATTTATCGACTCAAATTAATCGTGTAAGTAGAGAGCCGGCCGAGGAAAGTTGCGTGAAACGCGATAAAGGACCTCTATTCGTTCGAAAAGCCGTTCATTGCGATTTAACTAAATTGACTTTCGTTGACTATAAATCTGGCAAACTAAGAACATGATTTTACCTGACCGTAATATGACAGATTAATGTTATACTCGACTATGCCGTACTTATTCGAAGATTTTGCGGTAAATGTAGAAGATAGGGGTACAGGACTAATTACATAGCACACCATAAATTTCCGTAACTATATGTGATCATAGAGGCATGTTTTGTAAACAGGGTGTAGCGCGGCGATGCGGTTTCGGGTGCGATGTCGAATGCGACTGGGTCTCCGGAACGACACGTCAGGCCACAATCTCATTTGTGCTTCCCACTACAACGAGCGACACGTAGGAAATGAGATGCGATTAGCTTACCCAGCCGGTGAACATTTGTTGTGTACATCGGCACAGCGTTCACATAAATATAAAATTGCTGTGACAAGATACGTGAAGAAAATACCATCTGTTTACCAGCTCAGGTAAGCTCTTGTGTTTACTTTATTTTTTGCCAGATCCTTTCAACGAGTTCCTGCTTTTATCACTAGAAAGTGGTGAACGATCTAATCGAGTCATTTCACTTACAGTTCCAACTGCACTAAGTCGCCATTGGGCGCTCTCTTGACTTTTGATAAATGATCCGATTAAAATGAGATTGCTGATAGTCTCTTTTTAGTTCTAGATCGTTCATATACCTGATCGTGAGAAATGAGAGACTGCTGACTAGGTATTATTGAGGAAATGGAATTTTCATATAGCAGTTTATGGTTATATCCTTCATAAATGATGAGCTCCATATTTTCTAGTTAAAAACTAGAATTCATGTTTTTTTGTTTATCTTTTTATTTTTGCAGATATCAACACCAACTAGTTGTATCAGATGAAAAAGTTATGGTTCTTTTTCTGACATGTCAAGGATTAAGGCAACATTCACATTTTCCAAAACATGGAATATTAATTGTAGGCGAAGTAAGTTGCAGCCAGCCAGCCCAAAATAAAGTGAAATCGATAAACCGGAGACGCTTTAATCGCCAAACGAGTGCAATGTGAACAGTAAACACTGCAATAAGTTACAATCATCGGATCCGTCGCAAGTAATTTACAAAAGATATTTGAAGTGAAATGGTTTCTACAAACTTTTGGAATAGAAAATTCTCAAGGAATAGCTGTGTGTTCTTCGACGGGGAGTGGGAGTGATTCCGAGCCGCTTACACTGGCACCCGCTCCGGGACTGCATAATACATTGCGGGGAATGCACCGCAGTTTGATCCTTTTCTAGACAAGGTAAGTACGACTGTACCCCGAGTGGAAAGTTCTCTTGATGTTACCTCCACTTTTCTACCAAGTAAGGACATGAGCTAGTAAGGGGCTTTACGGTTTCAACGTAAATTGACAAAGTTTTGAGTATGACATCTCTTTGTCTTCTTACAAAGGAATATCGATCATGTTCAATTATTTATGACTAATTGTTCTTACAACTTTGGAAGTGCAAAGTTCGACTGAAGGTATTAAGTGGATAGGTACAAACTTGTGTGGCCATAATACCGACATTTAAGATATTGATGTTACAATGCTGCTGGGTTTTATTAAAAGGGAACACAAGTCAATTATTTGTAACTGCATGAATTTTGAAGTTTTAAATCGTTAAATTGGAGATTTGTGTTCTTGCTACGTTCACAAAGCAACAGAGCGCATAAAAGATTATGTAGTGATTTAAACTTAGTATTTGTTCTGTACTGATACTCTCTGCATAAAAAAGCCTATGTTTGAGACATCTTATTCGTTTTATATCGTTTAATCGTTAATCACAGCAAATAAAATTTGGCCCAAAATACAAATTAAAACTATTGGGAAAGTATGTTAAGGTATTATTGAAAACTTCTAAAAATTATATGAATGTTGGAATGTTTTCGTATACAGAGCGTACTACATTTACACGTTAACACTAATTAATGTAAGGTTAGGTTTAAATAACAGATACAAAGTGTTATTTCCTGAGAATATTAAAATACGAGTAGAATAATCATGCCCGAAACCATTTCTTAGAAGCAGTTCTGGCTCCATGAAGGCATTCCGACATTTATAAATGAGGATCGCCCAGGCAGTCCCAGACAATACTGCTCATGTTTCACCAGAATTGTACTCTGGTGTTGTAAAAGTGGCACTGGTGCACAACCTTAGATAAACAACGGCCCACATAAGTAATTCAGACGGTAGGAATAAACAAAACAACTAACAAGTCTTCTTTCATGAATATCTGAGTAGAAACGATACGCCTTTGTATATTTGTTACTTCAGAACTCAGTTAAATGTAACACGCGTCGTGCTAACTAACATGACAAAACAGTGTGATTGTGTTTGAGCATTTGAACAACGTCGTGCAAGGTTAACTACTGTTTCCTCGTGTGAAAAAACATTGTGAACAAAATCACTCAAATACCTATTTATAGACACGTAACACAGACAAATTTTGACGGACTCCTATCGACCATATGATTGTTTAACTACCTACTAGCACCCACATTAATACTTTAAATGTATATTCTACTCATTAAACAACAATCGAGGTAAATGAAAAGGTTACATTAATAACAGTGATTGAATGTAAAAAAATAGTCTAAATTAAAAAAAAAGTTAAATCCAGGAAAACCTCGTGAAAATTTGAGCCGTTTTGCTGAGCAAAAGTTGCGAAAGATAAGCGACTAAGATCTTGGTATTTTGCCAAGAGAATAATCATGAAAAATATGACAGGGAGAAACAGCACGATATTAAAATACGAAATAATTTTTTAGCTAGACAGAATATTACAAATGGTTAACAGTTAACACAAGTGTTACTTGATAGACTTATAACAACGTATAATAATTAATTGTCATAACGGTATTACGCTTAAACATAAATGACTTACTTAAAAGAGAGCTCCTTTACAATGATATATGACTCCGGGCAAAATCTGAAAAGAAGAAACAGATCGTTAATAATGAACACAATCATGAGAGTTGTATTAAATAAACCCCTAATTCTATTAAAACGAACTAACACCAAATGTATTATTAAAGTCATAATATCACTTCAGTTAACTTAGAACACATTACTGGTGTGAATAAAAACTAAACCAATTACAAGTTTTCCAATATGCCTAGCAAATTATACCATTGTTAAACTTGCAATAGCCTACTTTACGTGGTTCTTGCAGACTTCTCAAATTCAAGTTTGGAGCGTACACGACGCACTCGCCTTGACTTATCTACATGTATAGACTGATAGACACCCATAAGTGCTGTGATAAGCGTTTTAAAGTCAGCTGTATTGATGTGCGCAACTTTTCCATCGACTCCTTTGAAGGTCGTTGTCTGTGTTGAAATACAACTACATATGTTCTTTAAATATACCCTTTTAAAGTAGAATAAGTATATCGTTATGTTTTGTCAGTAAATAAAGGGTTTTGTTATGCCTTTTAATGCAATGGATATTGTATTGTTAATGTTGCAAATTTTCAAGTCGAGAGTTAAAACAATAAATCTGTACTGTGCCCCTGTAGTGTTTGCTGTGCAATCACGTTGCTATTCTAGTTGCATAATTCCCTTTTGCAGCGTGAAACGAAAAAGCTGCGCTTAAAAACTCCATTACTGGGCGGCATTCGTTTCGTCATGACACAATACGCGTTAACCGACAAAATGAGAGCGTCGCAGCTAGTTACGGAAATAAAAGCTGTTATTATGAATCGTGTAGTGATGGCGGCGCGGGCGCGGGCGGGGCCAGGTAAACACTGTTATTTGCATTACACGCCCCGGCCCTTGGCTAGGATTTGTGACATCCGCCGGTAAGCTCAGCGAGCGCTCTCTCGCACCGACTCTAATTATTGTTGAATTCATTACGGAAACGGCGACATGTACAAGATTGGATTTTGTGCAAATATCTTTACAAGGAACATTACCTTTCTACACTACACGATTGCTATCTTATAGCTGAGTGTAATAGATATCTAGCCAAGCGAACTCTACGACCGCTACGGCATGATATTGTACCGTAAGAGGAAAAGCTTCACATTCACATTTATTAACTAATTAACGCAATGAAACGGTGGCTGAGTTTTAGAATTATAGTTTAATTTCATTAACAGGATTGAGGGGTAGATAAATTAAATTTAAAATTATACGCGAAAGAGGTGCGAATAAATGTTAAATAAGTAAAAGTCTGAATTAGGTGTGGAGATAGGGCTAATAAGAGGCAGTGAAGTGAGGCGGGGCAAGTTAAAGCAAGCTTCTTGAGCGTGGAGGCGGCCGCAAGTGTGCAAGTTTCACGCTTGCGGCTGTAACGTGTTATGCGTCTTTTTACAGAACGTCTGAAATGGCGGGTAGGGGCGGAATTCAAAAGCTTGAGCTAGTTCCGCGGCGGCACAACGAAAGGAGGGAGACAAAGGCCCTAGACGCTCACAAGACTTGTTTCTACCAATTGAATGTTTTTTGTAGTTGAATGACAAATTATGCATGTAATATTCTAAACTGATAATATCCGCCTTTCAGGAAAAGTGAAGATAGAAATAACATTCGATACAGTATAGACACATTTACGATAGTAGTAATTTAAACCCTTAGTTTTATTGAGAACTATCACAGTTTGAACTTTCGCGTATGTATCTATGACCTATGGCTCAAGATGGTAGATCACCGCTAAGCTGACGTTGTAGACAACAATAGAGCAACTTAACTCGGCACACTGAAAATGACATACTTATTGACTCTGCTACATTACATAAATACATTTTAATTATGTTTGAATAATGTAAATGAAGCTAATAGATTAAACTGGACTGCCAATATAACCTTTTTATAGGTACCAACACAATGAACGTGTAAGTATGTGAATTAGCGTAGATAGGAGAGCGAACTTTTGTATTTTCAGAAAAAACTTTAAAACAAGAATTTTATTAGTAAAGTTATATAACGCGCTTTCAAAACTCAATCGAAGTGCGCGGCACGTCGTACGTAAAACTCGACGAAAGTATGACTATGACAAAAGCACGTGCGCACCCGAACCTTCCAAACTTCCCGAAGGACACCGCGACGTTATTTAGGGGCGTTTCTGAAAGGCAAGGTGTGTCGTCTCGAGCCCTAGGGAATTCACTACGCTTTAAAGCTGGTAATTTGATGTGAGTCTTTCGAGATTTTTCCATCTTGCCGGGTCGTTCGGGGAGCGGGCGGATTAGGCCACGCACGGCATGGGCGAGGGCGGCGACGCGCCAGATTAATGTCGCGAGCTTTGCGCCAAATTTAAAATGTCACGTTCCATTTTTCCAGCCAACAGAGCCCGTCACCGACCCGAACAGTTAATACTTCCGATTGCACGCATTCCTTACGCAATAATAAATGGACTCGCAGACTGAATAAAAAATATGATTCCGAAGCAGACGCTCAATTATGTACATACATACATTTTATTCTTACATTTATTTGCAAGAAATATTAAGTTAGAATGCTGGGTTGAGTAAAGTTATTTCAGCGTTACTTAACAAAATAAGCAATCTTGTAGATGACGACGTGATAGGACTAGAGACTGAATTGTCGTCCTTGAGACAATATGAAGAACAAAAAAAACTGCCAGAGGTCAATGATTCGTATGTGTGTCTATAGCACACATACACACATGTATTATCTAAAGTGTAGTCAACATGGAAACAGGGCGTAGGAAAAAAGGCAAAGTCGTAAAACTGGCGCCCACCAATCGCCAAATAAGGCCGGCGAGGCACCGGCGAGCCGCGCGGCGTCGTCCTTGACTCCCGGCCAAATGACATAAGTTGGCCCATGGGCGCGGATTCTTGACTAATCGATAAACAAGACGGAATGGATGAAGAACCGAATCGTTGAACAGCCGCACCCACGCTAAGCTATTAACTTGCCATCTAATTTGGTCATGATTCCATAAAACTGTTGAATCTAACATAAAAAACGCGCACAATAACAACAAGGTAAGTTTAAACTTATGCAGTTTAAAGTTCACTTAGCACATTAAGTGCTTCGCTACAAAGGATAAACTGATCGTAATCCTACTTGAGCCAATAAAAGTTGGTAAAACACAAAAACTTTAAATCCGTGGCTCCCCAATATTACTAACATCTATCATAGCTAGAGCCAAGAAGTTCATCCCAGTTATATTTTTATAATCTGCCGCTATATAGAGTGGCGGCACATAAGTCTCGAACTTTTCCAATTTTCATATTCCCCCAGAAGTCAACATTCATGAAGAGCCTTAATTTTAATAATTTCACATTTATAGTATATAGAGTGCGTGTCCGTAACAGCCATAAAATGTGCGTGCGGGTGAAAATTGATGCGTAGGGATATGGTGTAAATTTTGGGCTTATTATCGTAGCCTTGAATGTTGATAGGCCTAATGGGCATAGGCTTGATACACTTTTCACACGATCCCGGCTTACAGTGAGTTTTACTGTCTTACGGCTTATATAAAACGTGCTACTAAATGAATGAAAGAAATCCCTAACGTTACTTTGGTCAAACGACAACGATGACGCGCTCCACTAGTTCGTAAGAGGCTTAAACGTAACAATAAAAAATACATAACTCGTGGTTATTTGTCTACAAACTTTTTAACAGCCGATTATTTTGGGAGCCCGTAGGGCACAACAGGACGTTAAATATGAAATTCTTTTAGCACCTAAGCATTCTATAAAATGTTAAGATGAAGGAATAGAATTCGACACAGAATGTTAATTAATATCAGAATTTGATTTACTACACAAAATTACCGTGAAAACAAAGAACCTTTAAACAATGTTGCACCACAACAGAGTAAGAAATATCAGCAAAAAGCAAAGCCAATGACAGGATTAGCATGCAGAGCGGCTGCTCTGGTGTCAAGTTCATTGGCAAATGCCCACGTGCTCGCCCCCGTCTGCAAGGTGACTGACTTTACCATATAACATTCATGACGACATGTATGTGAGTAATTAGACGTCTATGTTGTGCTATGTCGGCCAATGGCTTTTATAAAACTTAATGGCATTACTGAGCAGATAGTCGCACACGTCGCGTTGCGTGCCCGTAAAAAATGCAAAAATCGACTGATATAGATCTGGTGATAGTTTAAGCGCTTATTTAATTGTTGTTTAATAGATATTGTAGGTTGTTCATTTTCAGTTCGACGACTCCTTGTCGCGATGGATTACAGAACTAGTTAATTGGTCATCTATCTTCGTAAGCGGTCAAACGAGCGAACCGAATCAGCAAGGCATTGGAACTGTATTAGCGCTTCAGCACCAAATCAATGATTCATCGATCAATAATTGAACAAAGCGTATTAGTGAGGCGATCGCTAAACGTCCACTTCGCCGGTGAGTAAACACAGAGCGCGGCGAACACGAAGGCGTAATCCGTAGGGCGGCACTTAGCGCGCACCGCAAGCTCCGCACTCTAATTGCACACCAACTAATCTGTTTGCGTTTCCAACGCATCAAATTACCTATTCAACTGCGGAATTTGACTGAGAGCGAAAATACATCCTCTTAACGGCTTTCTTTAACGTTTGTGAAACACCCACCGCCAAAAAACTAAGTCAATCTTTTGAACGATTAAATAGAATTATTTTAAAAAATGTAGCAAAGATTAACTAGATTTTCAGTGATTGTTGCTAAAACAAGGTAAATGATCATGAATACGGTTTATAAACCTGATACGTAACGCGGTATTTGCGTGTTATCCTGTGATCTATCAAAACTCACGCCTTTCAAAATACGAATAACACGAAAGTTCAGAGTTACCATTATCATTTGATGCGCTTGATAACTTCATCGGCGCATAAAGTTGCGCCCGCGCATCTGCAATATTTACGGTACGGACGTTGCACCCATGACATCACCAAAAAGTCAAATTAAGAGATTTAGATATTTTTGTAAGCATTTAACTAAGTTGGCTGAAAACATTTTTCAGGAACTTAACACCATATTACATAACACCATGTTACATAATTTTTTGAACATCATTTATAACAGCTTTTTAAATATGTTATTTGTCATCTCATCAATATTACAAACCTTATCAATGTCGTAAAATGTAACGAAAATACGCTAATATTCAATACTTGATCATAAAAATATAAAGCACAATACACTAAAGGGGAAAATCGAAAGAACTCGGAATTATCATTGATAACATATACAATACACTTCCTTCAATACAACGAAAAAGTAAGGAGGTACTTACACAAAGTACAATACGTGCCCTACTCGAGTACAGGTTCGAAGAGTGTTCACATTGTTGGTGATTTCTTCGAGTCCCCTTCAAGGGTTCGCTTCTTAAAAATATATACATATTTGATTTTTAAACGCCAAAGAAATGTATACGCATTTAAGAAAACAATAATATTAATTACACGAGAAATTACAAGATGGCCACTTCAACCGCTTCACTGATTTTGATTCTGCAGGCAGTGTTTAGCGCCTTCAAACTGTGTAACTAATCGTAATACCTGAACTAAAAGATTGTGAAACGAGTAGTGTATTGAACAAGATTACAGGTGTTACATCATTTGGTGACAGGAAGTCAGTTGCATCGTTATCTGTTGTAATGATTTAGAATTAAGTTCAGAGAATGAGGTTGCCGAATCAATAGAACAGTTTTTTGCTTAACCAAGCTGCTCTAGATAGCTTCAAAGCCGGTATATTAAGAGGAAATGTTGTCTAGAAATTAAATCAGCTAAATTATTTTTGTTTTAGAACCAATATCTTAACAACGTATCCAGAAATAACGTATGTGATATAGAATACTCATATACACTAAAACGGCTCATGAAAAAGTTTCAGTTAATAAAGTAGGTAACAAAACGAAAAATATTTCCTTTCATCAGACAAGGCATAATAAAGTGAAATGAACATAATTTATCTCCTTCAGTAGCGAAATATTTAGTGAGCGCATTAAAGTATAATGCTAACAAGAGTTCGTTAAAATAATGTAAATACAAGCCTTGAGTCTCTTGAGAAACAAGAGGCTAGAATATCTAGTGTTGATTCACAGCCTAGTGTAGTGTTTCTTACTGCGTCATAGCCGCCTCGGGCAATATTAACCACAAACACTTCATTGAACTACACAAGGAATAAAGAAAATTGTAACGTAAGCAAAAGGCTATTAAAATCCCTAAGTTTCAATAATAATATTTTTGTATATTCGATGAATTGGATCAAATATCAAGCCGTTTATACGCAGGCAAATAGTAATAATAGATTTATCAACTGGAAGTTTGTATAATTGGTTCAGTAGGTTATGTTTTAGTTTGATGGAGATAGATGCCCAATTGTTATGCCAATGAATCCTGTCTGCAAAATTTTAAGATCGCATTGTGTGCAATGTTGCGTATCGCCTGACAATGTATCTGTAAATATTTATCGATAGATTTATTTCTCAAGTTGCTTAGCCCCTACTATGCGACGACAAAATTACACGGTGAGTAATCGGGTGAGTCTGCTGCTCGTCTCGCTTCATGATTTCGTTTTATGGGTGCTATTTTTTGTTTGCGTTCGAGTGACTGATTCTCTATTTAAGTACCTCCTTCTCCAATTTGTATTTGTTTCAAGCCGATGCAACACTTTGGGCGCCAGTCGTTTACCAGAACGAATAATAAACAGTGCTAATCCTGTAAAATATCTCACAGATTTAGGTAAACAGAACGGAACAATCGGATTTGTTTAATGGAGTAGAGTTATTGCAGTGGAAAATGTTAGAGCTGACGAATATTGCACTGCGCGTCACTCGGCCTTCGCGTCTATAATAGCCAAAAGTATGACTCAGTAGACTCATTGCAACTCCGGCTGTTGTATGGCCATTACACTTTAGTCGTATAATAGCCCCTCTTAGAATGTATAAATGACTCCTCGAAATACTTTTTGATTTGTACACATAATTAAGTTACTTTATTTTATCGGGGTATTTGCAAGTAGCAAGTGCTAATTAGGGAGACATAATAACAATGAAATGTAGTTGTAAACTTTAAGTACGTATGTCGAACTTTCTCTTGGCGTTATTACAGATAAGCAAGTGTTTCGAACGGGGAATGACTTTTACATTAGATAAATTAGAGCCACCTAACAATGGCGCTCGCTAACTAGAAAGTGAATCGAGCCTGTGCCGAGAATGGTCTTTCCGATCGTATCGATCCCGGGTTCGTTACCCCATTCATTCTTCTCTCAATCACAATAAGGCATTTTAGTCTAAGTAATGATACACTTATCTCATGCGGTAGGTGTGTGTAATAGTTAAACCCGTGACAGTTGATGACATCATGAGTGCAAATATACAATGTCTTTGATACGGTCCATCAACAAAAAACATGACCTTTTATTACATCCCCTAAAATAAAAGAGGTCAACGCTCACGTTTCGGACACTGTCTTTTAATTCAAAGACTTCTTTTATGGCTTTTGCGGCAACATGCAATAAATTAGCCCTTTACGGAAAAATGGACATCTGCTCCTCTGGAAAAAATCCCTCCTTGGAAGTAAAAGGACGAAATTTACGATCCGTGTAACCGTGGGTAGACGGACCTCGCCCACGAGTCGCATGCAAATGGCTCCATTCGAGCGGAGTAGCGTGGTTGGTAGGCACCAAGGAAGATTAAAATCGAAACACCTCGCGACCCCGGCCGGCGCGATGGCGGGCTGCGACATCGGCTAACCTGTGCGTACGAGCCACGATCGCTTTACTTATGCAATATTATCATAACATGCGGAGGCTTAAGGGAACTATAAATAACATGCAGGGTCCAATAACACGTTTGTAAAACTTGACGCGCTCGGAACTTTTGCGAGATAAGTACTGTAATAAGATTTTATTTGCACATATAAATGTACAAAAAAAAATTATGAAGTAAAAAAGGGACAAAATGCCATGTTAACCTTTGCCATGACTCCCATAAATGAGGTGTTTTGAAATCTTGTTGACCTTTTATAATTCTATGAAATAATTATTAGAGAAATGTTTATTTATTAAGAAATTTCCTCTTCTATTTCTAACATGTATAAAGGCAGTTTTAGAAGACAAATCAATTTCATTTATAAGCGAGAGATAGCAAGTAAGCTCAACAGTGATGTCAGTTCACCATTAAGTAAATAAATCTAAAACGTTCTAATTTCAATCTGAGCCATGAGTGTTCCCGATTCAACGTGGCGAATGATGTCCAAATATAGAATTATTTAGTGCACCCACACTGAAGTCTCTGAGTCGCAGCATATTGAAGATAGAGAGATACGTTATTCGTTGCCAACTCCACATTCGCGGAATTTAACACTATTAATAGATTCCGGGCATTCTGAAACTAAATGATAAATAACACAAAATCTCATTTATTTTCATGCTGCACCACACGTGCATGAGGAAAATGATAATATTTCATATTAATGATTAATAATAAACTTAGATAACTAAATACAGTTATGGTATGCAATATTGTTATTACAGAACGTATGAATTTATGGCTTAATATATATAGAAATTGCATGAAAGCAATAAAAGCGACAAATTCAGTTCTCGTCTCGCCCACGCGGCAGACTTTAGGCGCCACCCAAGTACTACACGAGACAGTCATGTATGTACAATGTACATATATGTGACCATACAACTTGGATTGTTGCGGGTGAACTAATCTCTTAATGTAAATTAGTATTATTCGCAGGAAGCGCGTCGCTATGCAAGCGTCATGAAATTGCTCTACATACCAACTTGCAAGTAATACATATTGCACATGTTTTATCTTACAATCGATATTAACACCTTGAAGAGATTGCTGTATCGCATTTATTAGACCATGACCAAGGAATTCAACTTCACCTTGCAACGTGAGACGGACTAAAATATCAAGTTTCCAAACATCAATCATTTTTAGTTAAATGTGGAATTATTATGTTGCAACACAATATTTGCATTACATGTATGATGATGTGACCACGAGCAAGCTGTACCCGACACGAAAGTTTTAACTTTACAGCGAATGCTATAGTATATTCGTATATACATGGCAGTAATATTACGTATCACGTCTGTTCTCAGATAACGGTCACGTGCATGTATGAATTTATCCTCAAATTAATAATAAGCTATAACAGCATGTACTATACAGTATAAATAAATCTACTTGTTTTCCTCTATAGAATTCAACACAAAACCCACATTTGCAAAATTTATTCAGTAAAGTTACTTTAAATTGAAAGCTGGATTTAATCAAACGACGTACACAACGTTAATATAGTATGTTATACTTGTTTTATACCATAGTGTATTAGACTGAAGTGGAAAGTAGAGCACATTGCACTTTCTCTTGCCAGAAAGCCAAGTGCTGCGCATAAGCCGTGCAAATCACATTGTATTTACTCTTACAAATACCACAATGTACGACCATCTGACTACTCTTTATCCTTTTAAACTGTCATATTATCTAATCAGCAGAACAAGACGAAAATTGAAAATTAGTCATGCAGAATGCGACGGACACATTACAAATGGTATTGAAGATAATGGGCACATAACAGAGACAGTTAGGTTTGACGTTCAATACAAAAATAAATGTAGAACGAGTTCTTATTGTGTGTTCTGAGTTTACTGACATGCAATCAAAAGCGTTGAAGTTAACACGGTTGCAAAACTGCCTTGCTCGTTACGTGTCACACACCTACACGATATGTGTCTGTGTGCACTGTTCACTGTACATGCATAAAATGAAGTAATACTGTCACTGCGTTGATTACGTAACCAGTATAAATATACAGATACAGTGCAACTTGTTACGAATCGATATTATACAAAAGTTAGCACACGTGACTAACGAACAACAACCTGAGTCAATACGTAGACAACTATAAGGCAATATTAAAATTTGTGTCATATAACAGTAATTAATCGTTTTAAATTAACACATCACCACTTGTACCTAATAATATAATATCATCCACGTTTAAAGGGAAAACAGAAACTATTTATATACGGGAAGGATAACATGGATTGTCATATTAAAATGGAATGGAAGCGAAATGGAACAGAAAATCAATAACTAAGTGTAAGCTCAAGCAACGATGATATGACGCTCTACAAATACTGTTATCGGTTAAACAATATCTAATCGTATAAAGTTTGGTCTTTAACCACACAATACTGCATCTTGATTGATCCGAATATAAAAATGTAGAGTTATAAAGAGGTTTTAAATCATGGATTTAGCAAGCAAGTTATGTGTAAAACGAACAGAGTTGGCGGGCGATTGCGGCCATGCGGCGGGGGCGAAACCGGCGCGGGCACACAAACCAGTTTGCGAAAGAGCCCTTCTGACGAAGTCGGTCGCCAGGCCGCCGCACGCCAAGGGCCAGTGCATTAGCCGGGTCATCTGCTTATGCACCGCATTAATATCACGATTTAATACATAGCTTGATCTATGTATTAAGTGAAGCTTTTTATTTTCTACCACGCTTTCATACTTTTTGTTTTAAACGACAATCAATATCTTTACCTATGTGGTTATAGCAGCACGAGAAAGTTGACAAAACATTAAAAATGTGAGAGGTTTATGAAAGGTTCGATCAAAAAGTGAAACAGAGTATTCGACCGTATATGGCACGCAGACAAAGAGAAGTTACGAACTGGGTTCCATTATTACCAAAAGCACATTACCTGAAATTGCAAACAAAGACAACTGTTCGGGTCAATGCATAATACAGTTCTAGTTTCAGTGATTCAATGGTACCCTAGAGAAACTTGGACACATTTGTATGAAAGCATACCGAATGGAAACTGAAATATATTCTATGGAAACAACCAAATTGGAATAGAACCAATCTTTCTTAAAAGTATCATCACATATCCACTACATTCTATTGTATAATTGTAATTGTATATTTAGCAGACAAGGGTATCGCAGAGTCCAAAAGTGGCAGGCTCATGGCTTTGTTTCACAACAGAACCTGTTTAGTGCATGCGATGTGGCGCGCACAAAACAGTCTCATTGCTCTATTTGTTATGAAGCCGGTGTTTTACGTTGCAGGAAATGAGCCCATACTGAGGGCGAGACGTTTTCAAGTTTTAATCCAGTGTGGTGATAGAAAAATAGACATATTTAACCTGCTTTTACCACATTGAAAGCGAAATTAAAATTTAAAAGCACGAAAGCTTACGGCTTTCAATTAATTCACGTTATTAAAGACAGTTCTTTTGTGTCAGACATAAAGGAAACGAAAGAGAAACGTAATAATAGCAAAAACCACAAATATGCATCATTGTTTTCCATGGACCTTGCGATTACTCGCCAACAAAATTGTTATTAGCCTTTTACTTTCTAGTAGCAGGTTCTTTTATACTTATCCAAATAATGTATTTAACTTTCGGTGGTGTAAAAAGGTTGATGACGCATTTACATTCCTAGGTTTAAAAACAATTACCTATGATCTGCGTGGTAATTAGAATAATAGCATTAAAGTCACTCTTACGTCGAACTTTGACTCAACTCTCCGTCTAAGTATAGAAGCATACAAATTTATAAATTCGTTTGCATATAAAGACTGTAACCGCTTCATACTTGTACCCGTTGTAAACGATCATAAAATTTCAAGACTTTATCAAGAGCAAACCGAACGCTTGTCTGAATAATGCTAGGTACTTTCGAAGTGGTCATTGGCGGATACAGCGTTATAATATCACTGAATCACCTTGCGTGGGTCAAGGTGCCTGGAGAAGTGAATGTAAAATGCCGATTGTTATCTGCACTTATCGAATATGTCGCTACTGCGGTCACGAGGGGCAACGTACACATTATTTTTTAGTTTTAATTATTCAAATGTGTTTGTTTATTTTAGTAAAATGAATTGCGAATACGACAAACTAAGTTTGTAAGAATTCGTTATAGGTGCGTATTGCTATTTTAGTTTAACTGAACCATATGAGTATGGCTGCCAAGTATGTTAGTATCGACACATTCGACACCCAGTTTTACCTGATAAAGGATGACTTACTGTGTTTACGATAGATATACTACAAATATTATATTTTGGCATCCGAAATAGATGAGTTTGCGCTTGATATCTCACAGTGTACTGTAAGATATCAAGTGTTGTCAACATTGAAAAGGAGTAACTATAACCTTTGTGTATTTTAACAACAGATCATACCCGATTGCATAAAGATTTAAAAAAATATCAAACTTATCAAATCACATGCATCACCAATTATATCATAAATAACACATTTTGATTCCTCCATTTAGCATACTTAATAAAAATAAAATACAAACGGAACATTCCACGTAAGATACGATACGTAAGGCATGCATATGTATGACGAGTTGAGATTCTTGATGAATGCAGATGACTATTAAAGCTCTTTGAACAGTCTAGTGTTACGGTGGCTAGAAAATCTCATTACTTGTGTACATAGGTAGAGACTCGGGTAAATCTAGATAAGCCAAGTCTCAGATTCACGAGAGCAAGTCGGCTCTGTGCTCGAATAAAGTGACGTATAGACTGGCGCCATCAACTTAAGCACAAAGCAACCCACAATCGGAACTGGAGCAATCAAGATACACAAACGCGTACACAAACACTGCTTAATTTAACAAACTTCATGAAAGGATACAATGAGTCAGGCAAATATTTACTTTTTACTTGTAATTGAGCTCAGCGGTTAACAGTCATTATAGTTATTTATGCTTTACATAATACAGGGTGGGCCACGGAGTTTTACGAATTTAAAATCGCCATAGCTTTGGAACAGGGGACGGGAGCGAAGCGCGGGAGGTGGGGATCTGTAGCTCGGGCTTCGGAAATTTAGTCACAATGAAGCACTTCACGGGTGAACAGCGTGTGTTCTGTGTAAAACATTATTACAAAAATGCTGATTTGTGCGTTATTGTTCAACGTTCATTTCGCTCTCACTATGGATGCATGATTTAAAACAGTGTCCGAGTGAAAGTTTGATTAAGGCGTGAGTCAGAAAGTTCGAGGCTACCGGTTCGACCTTTAATCAGAAACCTAAGGGGCCCAAAAGGACGAAAAGGACAGATGAAAACATACACAAAGTCAAAGCTTCCGTACAGACCAGCGAGGGAATTTTGTGACTCTAAATACTGAGCGATTCACAGCCTTGTTGGGCAATTTATGTTTCCCGCAACTGTCAGAATTTCGAGGGTACAATAGTGCGACATGGTTTCAACAAGATGACGCCACTTGCCATACCTCTAACGAGAGTTTGGCAGTAGTAAAGGAGATGTTTGCTGGAAAGCTCATTTCGCATCGAGGTGACTTTCCATGGCCACCGAGGAGTCCGGATTTAACTCCACCAGATTTTTTCCTGTGGGGCTACATGAGAAGTAGAGTCTACAATAATAATCCGACCACGATTGCAAAGTTGAAGGCCAATATCCGCGAAGAAATGGCCGCTATTCCGCGCGCCATGTGCGAACGAGTTTATGTCAATTTGAAGTCGAGATTCGAAGAATGTTTGCAGCGGGATGGTGCGCATCAGAATGGTGTTATTTTTAAGAAATGATTTTCCCAAATGTTAACTTAAATTTAAAGATAAATTGGTTTTAATATATCTTTTGGTTTTTTATTTATGAATTTTTCAAATTCGCAAAACTCCGCGGCCCACCCTGTACATGATTTTCAACTGATGTAATAAATAATATATTCAAGAAAATCAAACCACTTTTATTTCATTATCAAATATTGGAAGACAAATGGCATAACAAATAGCCAATTTATTGTTGCACCAATATTATTAACAGTTCAAGAAAGAATAATATGAAGATCATTGTGTTCCTTCCCACGGAATGTTTGTTTGTAAGACAGGAAGTCCATACACCGTTATGGATATTAAAGTATCATAAAATAGTGCAATATTTTCACATCAAATTTGCGGTCGCCGACGGTCTCTACCCCATTTATTTCGCAGTCAAGAAATAATAGGTAGAGTGCCTTACCCCAACAACCCCTTTGATAGGAAATTGACGATTTTACGTTGCGATATCGCGTTAAAATTAACCCTTCGACGGATATGACTCATTACCAACTACCAGGAAATGTCATTAAATTTTCACGATGGCGTTTTATGTTACCCACGCCACTGGTTTCGCCACTTCATGCATATTTATCAAAATAATGTTACCGATTGAAAAGCTGCATATAAACACGCACTGAATTGCAGAACGATATCGGAGTCTGCCGAATTGGAGTTTACTGTTGTGGTTTCGAGGGTGTACATTTGCACGTAGTCCAAGTTGCATTTCGGAGGGCGGTCGTTGTCCGGTAGTCATTAGCGAACGCACCCCCTGCGAAGGGTTGAGTGAGTTCCGCGAATCGTGCGCCGAGCGGCGGTGACTCAGGGCACGATGGCGACGGGAAAATACCGATCGCCCACTCGATAACCACTTTCGATACAGCACGATTGCATTACTTGCACAATATCGACCGACCTGGCGAAATTACTTATTACAATGTTCGTGCGGATAAAATCAGTGGCCCAATAAAACTGCTATTGCGATTTTAGTACTTAAAAGGTATGTTGTCAGTAGTCACCGCGTAATATTAATTTTAAACCGGTTTTTGAAATATGACTCCATAAATGAGATTCTTTAGAACAGAAAATTATATCTCTATGTAGGTGTATTTATTGTGAAATAGTTTAAGATATTTTCATAAGCCAAGAGGCGACCCTTATCTTCATAAACGTCCATTCTTCACCTCAGCTGATAATTCATAAACTGTCTAGACGAATGATCAAAATAATACTATTCATTCTCAGCGGCGAATGTTCCATGAGTAAACTATGAGTTATGTGACAAAGTTATAGTAAAAGTGAAATTAGAACTTTCTCTAGCTCGCGTAGCAGGAACAAACTAGAGGCGGCGGTGACGCGGTCTCGGGAGAATAGCTAGTGGGGCATGTCCACGCCAGGTGGCGCACGATGCCCGCGAATTTCCATAATTGGCGAAAAAAAAAAACAAAACGTCAGCATGCCATACAACAATTTTTTCATTGTGTCAGAGCTCCCAAGGGCCTGAATAAAACAGAGGCTCGGGACGGAGCGAGTTGGCGCTAATTTCGTCGGACAACGAATCGCCAGTGGAGCGAGCGACACAGTTGCTTTATACATAACATTACGTACCTAACATTATTCTGATAAATGTATGGACATAATTTTCCTGTAATGTCAATAACCTTAAAATACTTTACCTCGTAATAAAAATCGAATGATTATTTTGACGACGTAAATCCATTAAAACAGAATTTGAAAAAGGTTAAACGAAATTTCGTATTAGAGAAATAAACATGAGAGCCACGATTTCTTACAAGAAAATTCGGAGTGACCGCGAAGTATTGATTTGAACTCCCTTGTATGGTTTATGCAAATGACGTTTACATGGTGGTGTAGAACGGTGTTAGATCAAGCGAGACGCCAGACAAAGGACACATGTGCTAGGCAGCTGTTGGAGTCAGGATTACTATGAGCGATTCAGATGCCTTAAATATAAACATACTTCACAAGAATCTTTATAAATCACGTTACTTTTAATTCAAGCTATGCTTCACAGGAATTTTTATAAATCACGTTACTTTTAATTTAAGCTATGCTTGTTAAAATCTAACCTCCAAGTCATATTAGTAGTATATTGACAATTCATAAATACAGCACATAATGAATTATTTCTGAACTTACAATGAGGACAATATGAACTGCTGATGCATTCAAAGATATATTTAGCAATAATTATGAACATTGACTGGCAAACCATAATATTACACACAGCCGAGCGTATGACACGCGATTACCTATTATATTTAAGGAAATATTCACTTGAGCTCCAACTTAAGTGCTTATTTTATTGCATGCTAAGTAATTAGTTCCCGCTTCTAAATGCACTTTATAAAGAACGCCAGGAAAATATTTTCTCCTTGCTTTGATTCAAAAAGTCCTTGTTGGTAACGAAGCAAATAGGCGCTCAAGGACTGAATAACAAACTTTTCTCATCCAATTTGTCGCACCTCATACTTTTATTCTCCGGAATGTACCTTTCAGCCTTATTACTCTGCAATATAGACCGAAAAGTAAGAAAATTGCTTGATCCGTAGCATTGTAAAAGTCGCCCGTTCTCGTAAAACTCCCACATATTTCACGACAAATAAACTTCTCATCCTATGAAATTTTCTTCTCGGGAGCAGTTCACTGCAGGTAATATTTCAAAACATGTGTCATTCATAACTTTCGCCTTCGCAATGTCTGTCGATGGAGCTCGGGCGAAAAGGTCTCAATAATAAATTTTTCGTGAGCCCGCTCCGTTATCCCCGCGAGCGAGCCCAGGTACGTTTTACGGCCGCGCAAGGGAAAATAAACGAAAAATAAAATAAAAGTCAAAATGGTCGACATAAAACTATTTGCCCGAATATACTACGCACAAAAAGTTTTGAAAACGTAAACGGACTTATATTGCTCATGCTGTCGGAGAAAATTAGATTGCCTCTTGTAAGATATGTGTAGATAAGAGATCAGATGTTAATCAATTATTTATTGGTGCTAACTTGGCAGTTGCCTAGTGCCTACTAAAGATATCTCAAACCAGTATAAATCCATACAAATAGCGAGCAGTAAGAGTATTTTCTCTAAAGCTATTTAAATGTGAGTAAATAATTAAATAGTCAGCGAAACTATTGAAAATTTTAATTTGATTGCTCATCTCAAGTTGTAACGACGCGGTTGGAACTAAGTTAGTGATTTATTGTATCGTTAAGGCATTAGAGAGTTTTATGGTACGTACGGACATTACTGCGACAACAATGAGAACTGCTACCTCATAAAATACTAAACAACTTTTGTAACTACCCCGTTGTCGTCGTTCGTATGAAATTTCAATCACGCCACAATACTATGTTACGTTATTACGTACTTCTACAGATATATTGTGTGCTGTTTTGAGATGATTCTAGTTGTAATAAAATGGTTAACTTACAGGGATATGGTTTCAATGATTATTGGGGACTTGCTTGTTGATTATTTAATGATTTTTAATCAATTGATATTATGAAATAAAGTTACCTGAACCAAATCAATAATTTTATAACTGTGAAGGTTATTTGATAGATTGGAGTTGTTATGAACATATTATTATGAGAATAATTAATTTGTTTTCTTTTTGCTTGGTTTCGGATACTTTCAGTTGTTTGTAATGAAGAAAAAAATGCTTTTAAAAGGCCAGAGACAAAAGAAAACATAGGAAATAGGTATTGAGAGTGTCGAAGAGCTCTATTCATGCGGACAAACTATTATGTAAGTACACGTATTAAGATTATGACATAATAACAAACTCTAACGGTTTATGCAAATGTGATGCAGCATCGTCATGGTTTATTCTAACTTCATTATGACATGTTACGCTGCATTGTAATTACAATACTGATGGATTCAGACTGCATAATACATTTTGCCAATTATGTTCATATTGTGCGTCAAACGTAACCAGACACATTGAATCTTCCTTTCTATTTAACTTAACTTTTTTAAACATTGCAAGTGTAAATGAAAGCGTAACTATATTTTCTTTTCAAATGTCAACATAAGGCTAAATAAAGGTTGCAAGTGCGGGGGTGGCGTTAAGTAGATGCTGTAAACAAAGTTTTAGTTACAAATAAATTTCTCGAATGCCGTGTAGTGTCGCGTGATGGAGAACATTATAGCGCCGGGCACGTCACCGGCGGGCTCCGTCGGTCGACCCGGTTCGCACGTGATAAACTGCCTCGTATTGCCGACTCGTTTTCCACTTATAGACACTGTGTCAACACGCGTTCATAAACAAAGACTGCGAATTAAAGCACTCCGATTATCTTAAGGAGTAATCATAATATATTTTTTATATAAATTAAAAAGGCAAACTCTTGATTTTCATGAATAGATTAACTACCCAGGCCATTTTAGTGACAATAAAATAAATGAATTTTACTTAGTCCCACTGCTGGGCGAGGGTCTCCTCCCGTAATGAGGAAAGTGTTAAGCCTTGAGTCCACTACACTGACCAATTGCGAGTTGGGGACTACTACTACTGTAATGAATACTGAACAAAAAAAAATTTTGGTCAAAACTGACCAGTATTCTAAACAGGGATTCTATCATAGTTTTAGTTTGAGCACAGAATTAACCTGTCACTCCTAAGTCCTCGCAATGAACTCGTGTCACAAAATTTAACTGAACAATTTTGTTAAGTGAAAAGCCATGCTAGCTCAAAGTCTGACCACAATTCTGTAAGAATAGAAATAGGTGTAGAGTTTCAGTTAATGTAATATGAATTAAATTAAACTCATAAATATAATTTAAAAAAGGTTGCAGGCATTATGATGGCCTAAGTGGGTTAAAAATATTGTTTCAAAGTATTCAGTCAATAAATGGATACATAAGTATAAATACTGTTTTTTGTAACATTGAAATATTTTTTTCTTAAAGTCATTATTTTCCACAGGTCTTTAAAAACAATATTTTGCAGTAAGAAATGCCAGCAAAGAGATTTCATCGGCTATTTTTTTAGTAGATTTATAACGGATGCCTAAGAAGGGTTTATTTAATTTGATTTCAAATGGGATTTTGTATTTGCGGACTCTACCTCAAACGGCATCCTCGGAATGAACGTCTGTCTGTTTATCCCATGTCACAACATTTTACGTAATGATTACTGGGACCCGAGTCCCTTTAGAGACATAGCCATTGTTCTCGTTTCAGAATTTATTGTAATTTGTAAGATTCATGTTTTAAATAAATATTTGTTTATTTATTTGTAAATCTAACAAATTGTTTGGCACGAAGTGCGTTTGCTTTCTAACTTTGACTCTCGCATGTAAAAATGGTATGAAGAGAGCGTGGTCGGCAGTGTGAATCCATTTCGATTGTATGCGGCATTGCAATTGTAGAGTATATGTGACGTTGAATAGTGTCGGTGTCAGAGGGCAGGTCGGAAACTCGCCTGGCGCTCTACTGAAAGCAGGCAGACGTCAGCGCGCCGTGAGTGACACGTCCTTCCGCCACCGAGCTTTCTATACGTAGCTACCACCACTATCCAGTTACGCCATGTTTGCGCTACAGTCTGTCAAACAGCTGTAAAATCCTTTTCGACTCTCTTTGAAAAAAAAGGATATTTACAATATTGCATAATTGTGCACTGCATATAATCATTTTAATACTGGAACTTTGAAAGTGAAAGCAAACTGCCTTCATATATTAATATAGCTGTATAAGTATAATGTGTCCGTATAAAATGAAAGTCATGTCGCGAGTCCTACGCTCTAATAAATATGGAGCTCGAATGCGACCCTAATCGGGAAGGCAAAATGGCAACAATGCAAACAGGCGTGGTATCAAATTGTCGAGCATGCAAACACATTAAAGGGCGCCGAGTAAACGGCGCTTAATGATTATCTATACATTGGTTGCGTACACCAAAAAAAAAAAGAAACGCGGTAAACGTAAATAAATGAGATATATTTCATTGTTCTTTGTTTTAGGAGGGCCGAGCGGCAGCTGGACGCCGGGAAATGTCGCTTATCTGACGCCGCACCTTTTGTCGGTAGGCGTTGACCCAATTCGAGTGGCACTCTGCCGCGGCGGCGGCGGTGTCAACATCGTCTTCATTCAGATCATTTGGATTCGTATTAAGCCGACTGATTGATTGAAAATACTTGTAATCAGTTAATCTCACGCCACGCTGCCGCTGTAACGCGGGAACGCATCATAACGACACGGAATTGAAAAGTAAACAGATAAACTGGTGGGTATGTACTGTTTGTTTCGCAGAGACGCAGAATTTGACCCACTTGTTACAAAAAAAGTGTTTGTTACTTTTAAAAGTTGAAAATTGGAGCTTTTTCGACTTAATTGCACCCAAGGAGTAGAAACGCGACGCCAATTTGCGGCGGTACACGAAAGGTTAGTATTGTGCGCATTTGCAAACGGTGCGGCACATTCACGCGATTAAAACGGCAAGTTTCTGCCGAGGCCGATCGCCGGCGCGATAGGTCGCGGGGTCAAAAATAGCGAGGGCCGTACCTGGTGCCACCCCGCGCCGTTCAATGTCAACTTTCAATCACAGCGGGCGGAAGGAAGAGGCCGAGCTCGTGCTCCGATGCGACAGCGGTGGGCCCCGATGCCGCCCGGCGCCCGCACTCCACCGCAATTATTGCTTTGCCCTTTTTTACGACAACGCCGCGCCTCCCTTGTCTCCTCACCGTTTACATTCTGTCAAGTTAAGCCTCTTGCAGCCGAGTGCCGACTGTCAAAAAACTGACACCCACGCTGAACTACTCATCGCCTTTGATAGCCTTGTCCCCATAACATGAAAATATACAATCCCGGTTTCCCTACCAAATGATGATCTATTTCGCAAACGAATAATAGAACAAGATAGTTGAAAGTTTTAAGTTCGTAGGACTACACATTCAAAAATGCAACAATAACTAGTTTGTTCTTATTGGAGTTGCAATTTTTCTCTTTAAAGTATAAACTGGAATATAAATAAAACTTTTATTACTTTATGCTTCAACCTTTTTGCCCTCTTTGTTTACATAGCTGCGAGCAAAGCCTCTCCGTGCCAACAGTCGCTTTGTCAAGCGTCGAGTGACATTAGCTCGACCCACTGTCAGATAATTTGGAAACCAAATAAAATAATTCTCGGCTCTATTTATTTCTGTAAAGCACTGAGACAAAATCGATTATTCTTTTGACAAACTGCCGTAAACGTATTTTTATTAGTAACATTACTAGAAACCGAATAATAAAAAATCATATTGGGACCATTCCATTGTTTTCAGTCCTTGACGTTGATCCTATTTAAGTTTACATTTTTGTCGAAGAATGGATTTAAAATCAGGAACATCTTCATCAATATGTCAATTAGTGCTCACAATGAGTGGACCAGCACAGGTGTCCCGTGCCCGAGCCGTTTGCCAGCCCATTAAGCAAATAACGAGTCCGCAGGATAAACTTGGAGGCAGTAAACTTTATTAATGGCTCGATTACAAGCTCGACCCGAGGTGGAAAGAAGTGCTATCAATCAGTCAGGTGCGCGACGGTAGAGGCACCTACCTCCCTCTGTAACGCTAATAACAAAATTCCGACGCCCCTGTTTGTTTCTCCAGAAAGGGGTGAAGATGAATATCCTAAAGCTAGTATCGGTCGGTCTCCATCGCGAGGACGAATCTTTAACTGCGACTTTCTTGCTCTCGAATTACAAGTCTTCAGATATGACTTTTAATTGGTATATAGTGTAAAAATGTTATGAACGACCAAGATATTCAATGGATAATGTTTACATTGTTTACAATAGATACAGCGGCGCACGGAAAGTGGTGGCGGAGCGGCCAAACTACAGAGGCAGTAGAGCGCGGCTCGCCGCTGTCCGAATGGCTCAATTACAGTTAATTCGCAGCGCACACACATTCAGAGCGAGGTGCATGCATGTGCAGCGTCCGCATTAATGTATGTAAATGCATGCGACCGGCCGCGGCCGCCCGCCGACGCTCACAATATTGCGACATTAAACGGAATATGGCCGACGAGACGGACATTTTCGACAAAAGTCGACATTTGCAAACGTTATACAGCTACTCATCTGTATTTAACAACGTTTTCGAATATGTAATCATTAGATAGACATTAGGGAGGTTAAAAAAATATTAAAGACATTATTTGTGAGTAGTGTGCACAAACAAATAGGTATACTGGCAAGAAATATAGACCGCATACCATGAAGCCGTTATCTACTTACTTGAGAAAGTAGACGAATATTAAACATCTTAGTTTTGGCCACCAAAAAAAAATGTATTCACATGAAAAACATTTCACATCGTTAGCAACAATATTATGTATTTAAAACAAAGAACTCACATGGCATTTATATTTAGTAAAAGGTCAAACTGGAATTTGATAGCTTATCGTTGTTATCGGGTATTTAACTATTTAGCGCGAATTTTAATGTACCTATATCTTTTTAAAAACAACACGCTTTAAAGCCAACATAAGCATTTTCTACGTAGCATTGACACCTTGCAGAAGTATTAATATGCATATTACCTTCCTGATTGGTTAGTGAGCATTACACCGTTTACGACATCGGCAAAGAAACGAATATGTAAGATATGTGAGACAGTTTCAGCGTGGGAAAATCTCCGGGGTTATTAATACGCTGCCTGTCTCTGTCACATGTTATGGCTAACATAAATAGAATAAGGATCATAAACAACAAAGGCTATTGCGTGGGTGTTTTCACTGGAAAATTGAAAATGGAGTATTGATCAAAACAAAGTATTTGACTAGGACCCATGTTTTGCTATCATTTAAGATGATTTTCGGTTTTCTTTATAAGTTTAAAACATTATAATGATTGAATTTCTGCAGATATCCCACTGGACACAAGAAGAACATAATTCGTCTTTTGTCTAAATTTCTAGCAAAAAAAATACATTATCAGACTTAGTAAGCTATGTTTAAAAAAAAAGCAACTAAAAAGCAAAAAATACTACAATATACTGTAATAGCATCCATTTAGTGAAATCCTTATCGGTAATGCAGCAATTATAAATCATTGAAACAGTAATCTACCTACGATCCTAAGCATAAAAGAAGCGGTAGTAATCAAACAACGATAATGGAAAATCGTTAAAATATAATAGGTACCGAGGTATTATGTATGTACCTGTAAATTCGTTCATGTAACGAAATATTACATGCTTCATAACTTCACACTTGTTTTGAACAATCTTGCGCAAGTCTATTTTGAAGCACTTGCCAATGTTTGTTTGAGCTGAAATTTTGCACACATGTAAAATACTAACAAATTGTAAGTGTGACGCGGTATTTTAAAATGACACGATAATTATTATGATACATTTGTATGGTGTTTATAAAGCTACAACATCGAATAGATACTCCAAAAAATCGAATAGGATAATCATTTTCTCATAGGATTTGAGAACCTGACAGAAACTAAAATATCAATGACGTAAGTACTATCAACTCTTCCACATAGATTTTTGGACGTAACAAAAGGTAACAAACAAACAAAAGGCTAGTATAATACCCTTGTAGTAGGTATTCAAAAGTATTAGTAACGATAACGAATAAAGTGTTAGCTACATGTTCATGACTCTTGGTTTCTTATTTGAATGGTTGGTTCCGTACTACTGGTACTACATCATCCCGCTTAGTAACCGTGAGTAAGTAACCCAAGTTAACAACAACAACGAACCTATTGTTTGTAGTGGTTGGAATCAAAACACAACACATTTAGAACCATAATAATCTAAGTAAGTGATCATAAACATATTTATGATTTCGTGAAATGTTTAATACGTGCAGCCAAATCTACAGCAAAGTTAAGTGCTCGCAATTTTCCAACAAGTAACGCCCCCTGTGGGAACACAATGTCATTGTTTTATCAAGCAAGCATTGTCATGGTGATTCACTTTCGAGACAACATTTCCCCGGATCGAAATTTATTATCACGACATATAATCCTATACATAAACATAATAACGATTAGGCTTTCTACGTGTTTAGAATACCACGAATGGGTATTATCGTTGAGTGATCGGCTTATTATTGAAAGAAGTAAAGGTATCGAAACCATCAATATCTCCAGGCACGATTCATGCTATAAACATAAAGTCCGACGATTACACTGAATGAAAACTTTATGCCGACATCTGATTCTTTTAAAAAGACCCATATCCAGTTCTACTATTCACATAAAATGCTAAACGACTGAAATTGAGCATCGTACGTGATGTCAGAGAGGTTATGTTCGCGACAAACAAAAATATTAAGGCGTTTACCTCTGTCTTTCTGTTGTCCGGGGGCCGATACCACTGTATTATTGCACAGTTTCATTCACAGTAACGTAATAATACAAATATTAGTTAAAAAATCGGTTTGCATCACAGAAATAACAAAATAAAACGGAAAACATTGAAAGCGGACAAGAAGCGCGACACGAAACGGCAAGCTAAGCAGCAGCTGACTACGAACGACGGCCCGATGTGACTTTGTATCGGCGTATTATTAAGTGAATTTTACATGTTTTGTCATACGTTTGTATAATTTAATTTGAAATGTATGTATTGTTTCGTAAAAAAATATTTATATTCAATATTTATTTTTAGAAGTGATTTTTTTTCCATAAATTAAATATATTTTTTTATATTATTTTCCACATTTGATGCATAAAAAAATACGTATATTTTTTTGCATTCATATAAAGTAATAAATGTTGCAAAAATGCCATCAAAACTCAAATATATTTGGGCGATAATATTGTTGCGTGAAATGCACGTCGTTGCAAGGTTTATCGGACGGATGCGCAACGTGGAGGAGTGGTGTGGGCGCGCACCGCGTCGCCGACGTTGCCCTCTAGCGGGCATATTGTGAATTATCGATTCTCCGCGTGCCGCCACCCGCCATTGGCTCTGTTCAGTAATTGGTTTATGTAGCCCGTTCGTAACATGAATTCAAATTTAGCGCGCGTTGGGGCTCACGAATGTACAGAGGCGAGTGTTTGTACAGGGGAAATTACCCGATTCAGATAATAAAATCTAGTAAAATACTATTCAAACTTTGTTTTACTTTCAAATTGATGTTTCGAACAAATAAAATCGGCAGGTTTCCCTGCGGATTATAGTGTAAAATTGCTTGCCTACAAAATATATTCATAAAAAAGTTTTTAAAGGTAGGTAGTTAGTTCAGCACTACTATTGAAGTTTTGGGGAATTGCACGACCCATTAATAAGCACCTACAGTTTACTTAATAATTTGTCTAAAACTTACAAGAGAACAAAGAACTTGTTTACGTCTTCAATGTCGTCAAAGGCACCAGATTTACCTACCTGTTTGCTATACGTACAAAAAAATGAATAAGCGAATGAATGAGGTAGGTAGTAGAAGGTACAGGTTGATTTGTTTGGAGCGTCGCGTTTTGGCGCTAAATTTGCACGAGGCGGCAGGGAACTGATATTTATGCACGTTAATAAGAACCGAGGCACCAAGCGAAGCCTACTGCGAGCCACTGTAAGGAGGCTGTGTTAGACTTATTATTATGTAGGTACTATATTGTACGTGTTTCATCGATTTATTTATATTATTATCGTGTTTTCATGTTGTTTTATTATTATGAGTCCTTTCTGTTTGAATATAATACCGAAGTACTGTGTACTTATTGTTTGAAAATATTTTAAAGTATTAAAATTCCATGTTTGCTAGCCATTTGTCTATTTATTCAATGGTGAAACGAATGATTCTGTGTGGACTACGATTACACCGAAAAGCACGTACTTAGGTACTTATAACTTGATAATAGCTACACAAAGACTATTGTTATCTCCACTATTACTAAGACTTATAAAGATGAGGATACCTCATGAATGCAGGTAATTAGTCAGGCATAATGATTCGAAAATATTAATCGAACTCAAGTCAAATGTTTAACACATTTTTGTCTGGCATGAAAAAAATAGGCCAAGTTCAAAACAAAGTACCTGTATTCGTTTTTATAAAAGAGCCTGATATTTAAACATAGATTGAGGAAAACCGGAAAATATTTAGCGTACGTACCTATGGAACCCTTGTCGTGCAATATCTACTCCTACACGCTTATCAGTTTCTGCTTAAGTCACTATTTCCGAACTGACACACCGAGTGTTTGCGTGCTCTATGTTGCTCGCTCTTAGAACGGTTAAAGGAAAACTATAACCAGTGTCATTTTTCTAAGAAATTCTCATATTGAATGGAATTATACATTTATAAACAGACTGGTGATATAATTTATAAATATAGCATGTTACGACTAAATGTTAAAATAAAAATTAATCAAGCGACAATCCATTTGAGGTAGGTCATGATAGAGTTACGTCTATTTATTTATTTAGAAGCTGGTGTTCCACTACAGAGCAAAGCTTTCGCTTTCAATATTCTACTCAACCTTGTCGTGGTCTCGTGTCTACCACTGACTGCCTTTGCCCGTAACGAAACCAGTTCGTCGCACCATCTTCGCCTTGTTATGCCACTATCCTCCGGTTTCTGAGGTATATTTAGTGGTAGTTTATCTATTCAATAGCGTTTATGATCATACAAAAATGACAGTTTGAATGCGCTCACTCTACATTAACCTACCCCTGCAGTTTTGTAATTATGCTTTATAAAAACTTCAATATTTTTATCGTTACATCTACTTATTGAGAAAGTTTGTTGTTTTTATTTATTAATGCTTTTTTAATAAAAAAATATTATAATTATTTTTTAATAAAAGGCATTGAAGAGATATTAATCAGAATTTAGAAGGTGTATTGTAGTACGTTTTCGTCGCACTCATCGAACCTGGTGGTATGGTTGTTTATATCAACACAAGTCGTATTAGTCAGCAACAAAAAAATTTGACTTAACTTAAATGTAATCACTGAAAGCAATCTTTTGTATTGGCGCGTTAAGAACAAGGCGATAGCTCCTTGTCCATTCATTTCCTTAACAACAAGCTACAACATGCTTTGTTTCACAAGGCGCACCCGAAAATATTTTTCAAAGAAGCGGCCGCATCAGGTATTTGCCACGTCCGACTGTGGGCTGAACTGTGTTCACCAACTTTTTTAATAAATAAAGGAACTCGGCTACGAACAATGGAAAGAAGTTCACTACAATTCAAGGAATCGCTTTATGTCTTGCAACCATTTAAATAATTCATTACCTGCTACTTCTGCGTTTCGATTATTGCTTTATCGGAACGGTCGATAAATCATAAATGGGTCGCGATTACGTTAATGTCATACAACTCTTCATAAATAAAAATAACCTTTTGATGCAGAATGTAGCATTAACAGACATAATATTTATACGTTGAGATTCGTAAGGAAAAACGTTTTACAAAAACTAAATTATCACCTTGGTTCATGGTATGCGTTTAGTCGAGGGAGCATTATTTAAATGAAGAAATCCGGAGTGAAAAAGTTGGGGTGAGGTCTCTTCGCGTTCGCATGCATCGCATGCCCCGATACACCGACGCGCACAAAACTTTTGCACTTTGCAAAATGCATAAGAACTGCACAACATCCAGTATAAAATGTATGCAGTCATTTTAATGCAGTTTGTTAAACTGAACGAAACATTCGCTACTCATCACTAATTCTGCAAACGGTGTCGTACGATCATTACGGCGAGACCGGAGTTTCGAGTTGTAGTTTTCGCGAATTAGAGCAAATAAGAGATAGTAAATTTATTTTGCCGGAGGGTACGTAGTTGTGAATTTTGCACGGGACGGTGCATTATGCGGCGCACGTAGCCCGCTGTCTGCACGCGGGCGCGGGTGAGGGCGCGGGCGCGGCGCAATATTCCGACGGCAACCGGAGCGCGGACGCTCTCGTTCTCTTCTATCACCGAGACTCATTTATTATTTAAAGGCTCGCTGCACTGAAACAGCCGTAAGTGAAGCTGACTTCTCTCAGCGTTCCCGTGATGACAAATCGATACTAGACACATACGACGCGGGACTCAGGTTCAACAATTTGAAGACTGATCAAACTGAACTAAAAACTCCCAGTGAAAATGTTTAATCCGAAAAGCAATCTCCAAAGAGGCAATAGGAAGAGGATTCCGTGCATATTTATTGCCGGTCTCTAAACCGTTTCTCGGGTAATTCGGTACAAGCAAAGCGACATTATTTTTGTAGTAATTTCAGCGAATGTCCTTTAAAATATTCAGAGTGCTGTAGCTGAGCCCATTAACGTGCCCGGGCGCAATTCGGAGCGGGGACTCGTCCGCAAATGGCGGCGATATCATTAACTTGACCCCCGCAACTATCCGTCGCCCCGCAAGTTTTTCCCAATATTACACAGGAGAGGTATTTGCGATGAGACTCCACAACATACGCGCGTACATACCCTACCATATGGCCATGGTTTACCTTTTATAGTTTGTTTCAAATACTAGGGTGACGCACTTTTGTAAGGATGCACTAGTATTTACTGGCCAACTTTGAATACGTCTACCTAAAATACATTGGTTTGCTGAACTATGTTTTATTACAAAACTGTTACCGAGGTACGAACCCGCTTAATGTGTAATAATGGGTTACAGCGTTAACTTTACGTAAGTTTGACATTTACACCCGGGTTTTGTGTCGAAATGCCAAGTGTCTGGTATTGATATAATATAATAAATTGTTGTGCTGAAATATTAAATCAAACCAATATACGTAAAATAATTTTCTAAACAGATTCAAACTTAGTCAAGTATAAACGATTGTTAAGTCAAAGATTAACTTTCAAACTCTATGTCCAGTTTTTGGATCTACGCTACCACAAGTACAAAACTTTTATTCAATAGCTGATTTGTGATACACTAAACATTTGGTTTGAAACTTTTAGATTAATTTTCATGTAAATTAAAGTTCGGTTAACATCAGAACGTTCATATTCCAACAAGCTCTACCACGTTACGAACTCTTTTTTCATTAATATTTCACATACGTTCCGAATCAAAATTAATAATGGTTTATCAAAGCTGCCCTTATAGAATATACTTACGCGTGAGGGAAGATTTTCACAAGGAAACGGAAACTTCCCCTGCCTCCCGTCTACACAAAATATGTGGCGCGATACGAAGATAGGTGTATGGAATTCCTAACTAAACTTGTGCGAGGGGATTTCTCAGCTAAAGAAATAACGGTGAAAACTCACTGGCTTGCGACCTCCGATCAAAGAGTAAAGTGAAGATGCGATATGTATTTTTGCTCTTTGCGATTTCTATTAGAATTGTATTTTGTTAGGGACGATATAAGTGATTGATAGGGTCGAACCGCTTTATATGAATGCCTACGTAGTTTTGGGGAGTATTGTTCAACTTTTATTCACGAATGGTTTATTGGTGAGCGTTTTAAGTATCCTAACTTTGTTTGAGTATGATTGAATGCGTCATTTTTCACAAGAATATAAACCAATTTTTTTCTTTAAGACATAAAGTATAGTTTTAGTTTAAACTTATGATTCGTTTACTGTGTTCGAGTTCATTTCGAAATAAGGTTGTACAATTAAAGGACTTACTTTTACTTTTCCGGTAGTAATTAAGCCCAAACGACATTTTATATTCATTGCTTCCACAACCCTAAGTAAAGTGACCGAGCCCATTCTTTCAGATGTGCAGAGCAAATTATGAATCGCCCAGTGAGTTACCGTGTAAATTTAAATTTTCAAACTTTTACTTTAAAATGGGCTCGCTCTATTAGAAACGTGGAATGGTTACATAAAAGTGCAGCAGCGCGGCATAGCAGCCGACTTTGCTGATAAAAAATATTAAGACATCGCTTATCTACGAATAATTTGTAGTAGTTATTTATTTATATCGTATCGCAACAATAGCAATTTTGTAGTGCTTTTTGAAAACTGGTGCCGATGACATTAAAAATAAAAGTACTAACAAGAGAAAAGTGTATTCGAAAAGCTTTCCAGATTCTGTTAGTTCATAGAATCGTTAAAAGATTTTTTAAGGATTCAGAAGAGTAAGCAAATAAAAGGTTTGTGTTACAAGAGCTTACTGTCTGCGTCGCTTTCCTTTGACAACAAGATTTACCATCTTCCGTCAATGATGTTCTATTTAAGTTATTAAATGTCAGGGACCATAATTAGCTGGTGCTTGCGAACAAAATAAAGAAAACGCGCCACTTAAAAGAAAGATATACAAAATGAGTTTAATCTGATTCAAAATTTAAACCTCTACAAAACCGAATTTCAAAGAATACTTTTAATATCAAGCAGACAAAAAAATATCTACAAATCCAAATTCTCACACTTTCTTTAAATAAGTCAATTAACACGAATGCAGAACAATAAACAACACATGGACATAAAAAAAACTTCACTTTGGATCAGAGCCAAGATCAAAGAGGTTCCGTTCAGTTTTAGTCCAGTACACATTTGGAAAAGCAAAATCGTTATTTTAAAGTTATGTTCATGCATATGTAGAAATAGGAGTCTAGATTTACGAGTGTATAAATCATAGCTGTAGTCATACAATGTAGAACATCGCACAGAATTATGTAGACAAATTTTTCATCAGTCATTTCCATCGAATATTAATTAGTCTATTAGAATCTTGTTTAAAATGGGGCGTGTAAATAGGGTACTGCTCGTTTTATTTTCAAAAACTCGGTGAGTGCATTGCCGTATGAGATTTCAGTGAGGAAAATGCTCCGGAATTTTCAGTTTTCCTTTCAAGAATAGCTGTATGAATAATGACTTTTCGATGTTTAACGTGTAAATATGGAGTGAATGTTTATAAACCTATTTGATTCACACAATTTGTTACTTAAATTACGACGTAATAAACAAAAAGAAACGTGTCGAAATAATTAATTAGTTATTTTGTATCCAAAATTAAAATAACGCGAAATGTCTTTTTTCTTTGTTGAGTAAACAATTATGCATCCTCAACAATGAAGTCTACATACATAAAATACATACAGTACATTTTGTAAAGACAAACCTAATCACTAAGAGATCTAAAACAGACATGGTAATCAGTTAGAAAGTGCATAGATGCTGGACCACCCTATCTTTTGTGCCGTCCGCCCCTAGCCGCCCTTGTGAGGAGAAAATTGTGTTTGCTAACAGGGGCTTGTACACTTAATATGAAAATATGGCTGTAAAGAATCGTCCATTTAATTTGCATTAGTCTGTTCGGTGGTAATAAAATAGGTTTTACTTAGTTCTTGCTTCACGTGTTCAGCTGTTATTAAATATTTTCTTATCTAACATGATTTAGTTGCGGTTTAAAATCCTTGTTCTTTAAGAATTTAATAAGTTTCCCTTTTTTTTAAACACAGTTAAATTACTGAACTAAGTTCACCCATTTCGCGGTAAATGTTTTAGAGATAGTCAGTCATTACCTACATTAGCCAAGATTAAATGATTTTATCGTAAGAAAGTAACATGATAAAAATGTATGTATTGCAGTCTGTAATTACTCAAATTATTAAAATAATAAATCTGTGCAGCACAGAGAATTGAGTTCGACCAGGTGCCATAACAATAAATCCGGAACATTTGCTCTAAAACACAATCATGAGTTTTCAGGGATCCAGGTGAATCGACGTAACGGTTCGTAAGCTTAGAACTCTAAAGCACGTTATATATTAGTCTGAACAGTTTAAAGTTACTTGTGTGCTCGCAAATAAGCGAGGGGTCCCGTGAAGTCCGCAAGTTCGTCCGCCCGCGCTAAATTACAGACTGTCAACTCGACTCTTGTAACCTGTTGACACTACGTTAAGTCACGATTTGAGAGGCCTGTTTGTTGTGGACACAACTTGTATCGCCGCCTTCATAATAACAGGATAGCCTTAGTCATATTGGCATTGCTTTTAACGAGACGAACCTTGATAGAATGTTCCTCGTTCGTAGCAACTTGGTTAAGTTTTACTTACTCTCAGGTAAACTTTGGCTGTGAGTAAACATAGCGTCCAACCGGAAAGGCAAAGTATTCAGTTCAGTTTCAATTTCATAAATATTTTTTAAAACATCGATAGAGTCTAGCGGTACATGCAAATAATTTGGAAATAGTCTGCATCCTGATGTCGTTCCGTCGGCTGCGAGGATCCTAGCCCCGGTGCGGTGCCAGTTTAGTTCGAAATTTCGTCCGGGAATCTACTTTACATTTCTCATCCTAATGGCCATTGAGAGAAAATTGGAAAAGAAGTTTTCGCGTTTCTATTCTAAGAATCAGGTTCAATAGAAACATTCCAAGGAAAGTATCAATACGATTCGAGATAAACAGACAACAGACAAGAGAACAATGCGTGTGCAGGCTCCGATATTACTGCTGTATATCACCGTTCAGATCAAACAGATATAAATACCATTATCGAATGAAAGCTTCTTAAGCTTCCTTGCAATTTCAAATTGAAATATACCTAAATAGAATATACGAAAAGTATTATTCACTTACCTACAAAATGATAAAGCATAAGTACTACAAAATTAAATTGTAATCCAATGTTTTCATACAGAACACTCGTCATCATTCATTGTTATATCGCTTTTGGCTGCGCAAAATTTTATTTCCATTACGAGGCCTGAAGCTTGATTTGTAGTATATGAGTAAAAGCCATAAATAATTACGTACCTGCCGCAGGTAAAATAAAGAATAGGAGGCGTTGCAATGTTTTCCTGGAATTCCGCGCAGGGTGAGGACGGAGGGCTATAATGTGTGGCGAACACCCTCCTGAGGGTTCAACCTCATGGATGATGCCTATGGTGCCGATGACCCCTATCGATTCGCCCATTTCTAAGAACTGATGTAATTGCGAATTGTGGGACACATGTAAATACATTACCTACACTAGGTTTTTCAATTTTAACCGGTATTACCCGGAAGTGCTTAGTGGGGCCCCGGTACACTATAATATTCCTACTTCCGTTATTATTACCTCGTACAGAGGGGTCGTAATGAAAGAGTATATTTAGTAGGCGATTGCAATTTTGCTTTTAAGTTTTTAAAAACTTATTGAAGGAACGAAGTAATTTTAATTGTCAATAATTACATTAATATTGAAAATCGAATTGTTTAAAACTTACTAAAGCAAAATTCCGTATTTGCTTATGAAAAAAAATGAACACCAAATACAGATATTGCGTATTCCTTCTTTGTTTTACGATTTGTTTAATCGGAACCCGTTGCCTTATCGTGATTCCTGTTGCCAATATGAGCGTAACAGTAGATTGCTTTATTTTCAGTTAGTGGTACTTTTTTGTATTTTTCCAGTGGTCTAGTTTCTCAGGTAATCGAAGGTATGGCGGAGAACGATTCGCTGGGGAGATCTCCTCCGCCTCCTCCTTGCGAGGTTCACGGTAGTGGTTTCCAATTCGCGGGCCGCACCATCCCGCTTTAATTTACTGCGGTGCTAACCACGCGGCCCGCAGTTTGTATTCATTACCCACCTTAGTACCACCTCGCTGCAAGATTTAATGCTTCCAACAATCACTGCACTCATTTGCCACAATTCAAACATTTATTTAATTTATTTGAACTGCGTACACTTGAAGATATTGTTATTCTACTATGTTCGTTTAATGCAATATGTAAACTTCTAGATTTGCGTCTAGCTAGACCACTTTAGATTGATTACATAACGGTGCAGATAGATTGATCTTAAGCATAAATGTTTCCTTTAAGCTGATAGTATAAATAGCGAAACATCAAATATACGTCGCAAATACAAAAAGAAATTGTAAACATGCCTTTTTTGTATACAAGACAATCTTATTAGAAAATGTCAACATTCTTCTACATCCAAACAAAGCTTTCTACATAGTATTTTCCAGTTCAATGGGTCCTATGGATACAGCAAAGTTTTTTTACGTAAAAATAATAATTGGATATGACGATGTTGTTATTGTAAACAAGTATTGTGCGAAGTTCTCAACATAAAACTTCTAATACGGGGTACAACACAATGTAAAGATGCTATAAATTATACTGACAAGCCGGTTGGTGTACGAAGTCGGCAAGCAAATTAGGTGGTCTAGAGTAAACGAGTTATGGCGAAGTTGCGGGCGCGCGGTCCGCAGCGGAACCGGCCAGTTGGCGGCTCCAAATGTTCGCGAGGCTGCGCCTAGCGGTAACTAGAGTAAAGTAGTATTAACTACTGACGCGATGGAGTGCGTGTTTAGCTCGCCACTTGCCACTTGACAAATAATTGCATTTGCCTGTTATTATGCAACACCAGTTCTTCATTCAGACTATATAACAGCCTTTTGCAGTTTCTCTACAACCTAGATTTCTCTTAACGGCAGATCTACTAAACAGAAGTTTAACTCGTTGTTGTTTTAGGGGATCTAAAAGAATAAACATATTACTGAAGATTTTAACAAAAGAATCTCAGTAGTACTTCGTATTACTTAAAAAAACGCTTATATTAGCCGAATTCAATTAGGGATCTTTCCGGTGTTATATATCATGTAAGCGAAAAATACAGTTTTTGTGAAGTTCCGAGGCAACAGAAACATTTCAAGATCCGCCCTGTGGCGTGCCGCTAACACTCCTTATAAATACTGCTAAGCCCCTGGCTTTTGTGGCTAATCTTTCGCGTGAAGATCGCCATTATACCGCTATTTATTATTTTTACCCGTATTTTTCTTTTTCTAAAGTCAAGTCGAAACGTGCTTGATATTCTTGAAGGATTTTTGCGCCACTCATTCCTCGCAAAGTGCTGGTGAAAGAATTAAATATGCCCCTTTCAGTGGCGTGCTCTCCGCAATGAAGTATTTCATACGGTTTTGAATTTTAAATTATGTTAATTTAGACGCGGAATTTTCACCGACGCTTATACCAAATTTTATTTGCGTATAATAATATTTATTACTGCTTACAACTTTTTAATTTTAATAATTTTCTATTTTATTCCGTTAAAACAGGATATTATGTAACACATTTTAAGCATGATATTATTATGTTTTTCAATGGGTGTAGATTTCTATAAATCTATCAAAACTGTCGATAGATTGGATAAACTTTCAGTCACATGCATTATATATTTTTTACTTGTCACTAAGTAACATGGTTATGATAAACACATCACATATGTAGGTATAACAGCAGATAGTCTCAATTATTATTATGGATAAACCTACGGCTTACCTACGAATAATTTTAAGCGATAACCTCTATCGTATCCCTATCTGTCCCGTAGCAACAAATTACGCACGATAAATCGCTGCAATTAGCGTTAAGAAACAAACACGAGTGTAGAACACTTATTACGTGAAAACAATATTGCGAAGTGGCGACACTTTCATTATTGTGGAAAGGACCCCATATGCACGTACATTTTGATTAGCTTCCGTGAGTAAGAACAAAAGCTGCGTTAAATGAAGCAGTATGTGTCTGTGAGCGGCTCCGTGTCGTAACCGACTAACTTATGACAAAGTGTGGCAGTCTCCGAGGCGCCGCGCCGGCCCGCGGTGAGCTCGCTCCGCCTGCCTAGAGCACAACTCTTAAATTAGCGCGAACTTAGACCACTTAGCTTCTTCAAGTTTTGTTTGTAGACGCCATAAATATTCTATGTAACGAACGCGATACAATACCAGCCGTCGACTGCTCGCTGCATTGTTCGCGAATCAAAGCGGCCTTTGTTGCTTAACAGTTGACTCGAATTTTCTCCTTGTTCGCTTTGCTTTATCGGGGGGAAACGATGAAAAACTACCACAAATCCCTGCAAAACTCCGCTATTCGGTTTTTATGATGACAAAGATCCGTTGTTAAAATTGCGTCGGCTTTTACAAAGTGGTTCACGAAGTTAGCTTTAAAAATTAAACCATTAATTAGAACCGATGTTTGTGATTTCCTTACAAATGCTGAACGAATAAAGCCCGTGAAGCTATTTTATTTAGCAATCATAACTGATTCAGTACGTCGAAACTGTATTTGGTCAACGGATCGGAATGGCAATAGGAGTGCGTAGTCGTATTGAATGGTCGCGGATGGCCAATAATTCGATTTCGCGGTTATTTTAGCTCATGTAGAGTGCGAGGGGCGCAGGTGGCCGTTCCAACTATAATGATCAAATTGAACAATTCAATGCGCACACACGTCGCCGACGAGCCGTATTACCAAGTAAACCTGAAATATATTGTTTGTATCATTCGCCAGACGATCCTACCAAGGCGCTAGGACTTGTTCATTCGTCTATCTCTAAACACTGCCTACTGATGTGAAATAAAAATTAAAGGACGACCCAAATTGTAATGCAAATCTCTGCTTATGTATTCGTCTTTTTAAATTGGTTTTACTTCGGAAATGGAAATTATTGTCAAACTTTCAAGTAAAGGCAAGACAAATCTTTGTTAGTCGAATGAGGTCTTATTTAATTTGAATAGGTTAGCTATTGACGTCGGGGTTTTAAAAGACACGATATAAAACTTTCCTTCTTTTTGTTCTTTTGTTGTATATTGATCTAAAGAGGAAAGAAAAATATACTTCGATTTAACTTATCTTTTATTGACAATTGAAACCTTAACTAATGACGTGTTTCGATTGTTGCTATCGTTACTCTTTTGCATTTTAATATCATATGCATTTATAATATGCACTTTGAAATGCCGATATCATTTAGTGTGTTATATAAACCACGAAATTGACCTTTCACTGACACATTATACGATGGTCTCGCAATAATAGCCATTGTGTCGGTAGTGGGCTGTACTCGTATAATACTGGATATGAATAAGTAATCAAGTTTGACGTTGACGTCACGTGGACGCTTAGTGATGGAGCAAGATTCAGATTGAACTGTGTTGTAGTTTGCACTGAAAGCATATTTCAGTTAGAGTGTGCAGGTGTGCCGCTCGCTGCAACTTCGATTAATTCCCATAACGAGGCAGGTCCATCACGCGCGCGCTCGTTTGTCTCCGGCCCAGCTATAAATACATCAGCGTACTTGCAATTTAATCCGTTCTGTTCCGCTCCCGTGAAGTGCTGCTTTCTCCCTCGCACACCTACTTCCACCGGCCTGCATGTTTCGGTCAGCGAAAGTTGTTGCAATTAATCTCTAAGGTACCTGGGCTACAATGTGTTCGCCAACAATTGTTTGAATCGGACCATGTATCTTCTTTAAAGTAAAATATCCCCTTAATTGGGCTCTAGCAACAGTTACGTCGTTGATATCTTGTTTGGTAGCACTTCCATTTTATACGTTAATTCATAGGTACAAAGCGGTATTATGTTTAAAGTACTAGCAGTTCGTAGAAAATTTACAAATTTGCGTACAAAGAGCAAAGCACTGGCGGGATCGTCTTTGTATGCAAATATTATTACAGGAGTCTATTGAAGGACCACACCGAACTCACGTATTGAGCCGGAGGAAGGACGCGGTACACAGCTACTGGGACTGTAATAAGAGACCTCGTCCGAGAGCCTCCGACATTATGCAGGAATTTACAGGAATGTTTCGGATATCGCTCCCCGAAGAACGCGGCCGACGGACGTAGGCGCGGGATATCGTGAATAACGCACAAGCTAATAACCTAACCGAGTCAATTAGGAAATACTATTACCGTTGATGGTTCGTCGAGCAATAACTCAATCGAATTGCAGAGTTGAACAATTCATAGGCAAATCTGTTCTAAGCGTGTTAACATGGCTTCGGGGTTATTGCGGTGTACCGACCCATGTGTCTGTGGAGCGAACACTGGCGTACAGTGCGTACACCGTACTGTACTTGAGCACGGACATCAATAGCGCTCATATACTATCGCACTTCTCACTAACTATGCATTATTTACATATGCCGCGTGGTCAGACTACTTGAAAGGATCAATTAGCGTACTGCCTGACCTGTTTATTATTCACAAGTGAACTAATGGTAGCGACATAATGTATTTGTATTATAATAAATCTGGCTAATTCAACATTTCGATTAGCGCAATGGCTGAGTGGTCTGTGTGATCTATTTTTCGTATGAGTGTGTAGTGACGCATAGTGATACATTGTTGAATTACGCATGCAATTACAAGTGACGATGTTTGGCGCGCGAGGCATAGGTCGGCGCAGGCACGCGCGCGCCGCCTCGGACGCTGCAACTGGCGGCTCTCAATCACTCGGCGGCGTGACGTGTGTCTCTCCGGCGCTGGACGTCGCTCGAAACTCTACTCTAACTGTACATACTATAACACATTATAAAAATTCGCAACCCAAAGTGGAGCGCCCCGCGTTACGCTTGCAGTCTCTTCTTTGTATTCGAGTCGTTCCATTCATAGAGATAACGGCGCGCTCCGAGGCGACAACGGGAAACAATTACGCTATTACAAAAGGCCTTAAGGATTCTAATTACGAGTGGATCCTTTCATCCGTAAACCCGGATCGGATACGAAGCCTTCCCATTATCGCGTGCCATAAACATTTCTGGATTTCATATCCGCGGCACGGCTGGGACCGCCTCGCTTATTACCTCCGCGCGGAAAAGAATAACATCGTTTTGGCACTTTTGACGCGAATTCCGGATGCCTACGTTCATATTGTGCGCCGTTAATATTCTGCGCGACGCGTCCGACCTTTTTTATTTGTATCTAAAATTGAACATTTTGTCGCGACAACGAGCGCACGCGACTCTCCCCTCCGCCGAAGGAGCGATAAAAATATAGAGACGGCGTTTGAGCGGCAATCGGGAGCACTAACGACCGCCGACGCGAGCGGTTAATTCATGTACACCTGTACGGAATTAGCCGCGTGATTCTTTCGCGGGCTGGCACCGGCTCGCCACGCCTATACATACATCATCTGGCACCTGTTATGCGACTGCATAATAGCTAGCTCTATCGTCAATAGCGACCAATTTTATTTATGAACAATATGGGATAATTCGAAACATGTAAGTAGTATTTTTAATTTCGGGATCTAAAAGTACAAGGCGAAAAAAAATATTTTACCAGATAATATAGCATATTGGAAGAAGTTATCCCTTTAGTTTGTATAGCGTCGAGGAGGAGGGATTATAAAAAAAATCTCCGTTGAGTGAAATGGCCTATCAAAACAAGAACCGTCAGCCGAGCGATGAAAAAGTGAAGTTGGCAAAACAACAAACAACCAACTCGCTTGTCTGCGGCATTTCGTGGCCACCTCTGCAATTTACGGCACTGTCATTATTCAAAGTTTTGAAAAAATTCAGCTGCGAAAATTAGAAAAAGGGGATTTCTCCTCAATATGATCTTGCGAATCTGCTGAAGTCGGTTGCCTTTATGCTGAAGTAGCAAACTCGCTAAGATAAGGGGAGGAGCGGACAAATTGTAATAATTGCGAGACGAGATAAGAAGTGACACCAGAAAACAAATGAAGGCGGGCGGCGGCGACGGCGGCGTCTACGAAGGGCAGGGGTAGGGGATGCGTGACGTCACCACGCTCTGAGCTGCTAACTGCCGTAGCCACCCCATGCTGGTGCGAGCGCGCACCACGCGCGCCACTCACCCGGCTCACCCGAGCTCGACAGACACTAACGGCCGTGTGTGACTTTACATTCACTTATTTACATAAGTTGCCGCTTCGCTTGTTCAAGAAGTCGATTTCTTGTGTTAAGTGATTAGGCACAGCAATTTATGCGGACATTATGGAAAAATTATCTAATGAATGGATAACTTATTCTAACAGATAAGGAAAATAATAAAAGTAATTATAATGAGAATTTATTTGTTAATTTTATTTTATGTACCCACAAAATAATTATTTAATACAACGGATTTGAATTTAAACCGAGGGCCGGGGCGAATCCCGCGGGATCCCGAGGGCACACCTCGGCCCGTCGTCACCGCTCGCCAAATTAAAATGATAAATCAAAATCCGTCAGACGGCCGTGCGCTATAAAACGAACTAAGGCATTTGCGAAACTTGTTTAAACTTTTATCCTTGAAACAAATTCAATATATTTCCTTGTTTATTTAAAGCTTTTTGGCTTACCAACAATTTACTTAATTCGGTGTGCATAAGTATTCAGATTTACTTAAAAACTCGGCTAGTATATTGGCACTAACGGGGCGTATTATTCGTTGTAAATGTCCTCTTTGGGCACTAGTGTGGGTTTGTCTTAAATGATTTTTTCACACTTTACGCGAGACAATGGATCTTAATACGAATTAAAGTAAAAATAATAAAAATATTGTAGAACAATGCCTTAGTTATTTTATTTTTACAGATTCTTACAAGTCTTAAGTTATATCTCTGATACAAAGCCTGTTATGTTACCCGTGTTTGTGGTGAGCAAGAAAGACATTATCAAACAAACTGATCATTTATAAACACTTGGACTATAAGTTTATACTTGGTGAACTGCGTGCGAGACCGCCACGTCGGAAAACTTTTGAATTTCCTCAAATTTTATTTTAAATGCACACCAGCGTCTCATAGCCATTATATTTCATCCTTTTTATTAAAAGAAAGACTAAAAATTGGTGCGATTTAATCATTCAGAAACCTGCCGGGGAAGATAATGTTGAAATTATTCTGTAACAATTGTAATGAATAAGAATGAATATCTCATTCGCACTGAACATTGTATTGTTCATAAAAATTAAACTTTATGAGAGCATTAGCTCGTGAAATAGCTCAGTAATTCCAGCACACTCGCGTTATCACGATTGCAATAGTGCGAATAAACTTGGTGAACTTATACTCTTGTTCACTTGCAAATCTTCCATTCCATAATATTAGTAGTTGTTCGTTGTATACATGTGAACTGAGAGCTTCTGTTTTGGGAAATTCGGCCCGCATTGGAATGAAAAGTTAGATGAAAGTTTCCGTGATACAAGGAAATGTGCATATTCTTGAACTAGTTCATACATGGTTTGTATTAAAAGGGCGCAAGTGAGGAATACAAAATAGTTTTAACAAGAACCGAAGTTTGTACGGATAGATATTTGTTTTATATTCAAGGAAACAATATCTTTACTTAGTGATGCGGATAATATGCTAAGCAGATATGGTAATGAGTGTAAACTGCTAAGTGCAAGTGAATGTCAAGGCGAGCGATTATTAACTTTACATAATTATAAAACACAAAATTAGTTTGTGACGACAGTTTAGCAATCGATTAAAATAATTTATTATATATTTTTTTATGATAATAATATGTTAAGTATTGACGGGGATCTTTCAATCCTTGTTTAAAGTCAATCACAGCATGATGAAGCTTTGAGTAGGTTTAGAATAGGAGCAAGAGATTGTGTAACTTGTTCAAAACAGATGCAGTAGCCTTCGAGGTGCATGCACTACCACTATCATAAAAAAAATAGAAAATCTGTTATTTTCCTTGAAAAATTTCGCATCCACAAGTTGAACATCCGAATCGTTAGTCAACTAGTGTCGTCTCGTTGTACAAACAGCATTATAACCAGTGAATTTAAATATTTGTTGGATACAAATGCGGTAATGGTAACATGCTAAAACTAATTGTGCGGTAAATCGGTATGATGCTGCAATTTGTCAACCGACTGACGGGATGCTACGCTTGTATTATAACCGGCACTAATAATAAACATGGAAACGGTATTTTATATTTGCAAGCTCTTTTAACTAATAAATACCATTTGGGGTTAAATTGGTAGCAAATTGGATTATACTTGAGCTTTAGTGACGATTTTTTAAACCTGATATTGTCCTACTGCTAGACAATTTTCTTTCCGAAGGAGGGAAGTTTAAGGTAAGTAGTACAATTATTTGTCAACAATAGGTTATTTCCCATTAGTTCAACTGAGACTCTCAGCCGTCGAATCAGAGGGTTTTTTCGAGTAGTTACATGTTTACTAGACAATCTATTCAATTTCCCATACAAAAGTTCATAGCGACAGTTGCAGACTCTATGGTAGAGTCTCAACTGGTTTTTCAACGCCATCGTCCTTGCCTTTGTTGATGGTTTTAAATATTAAGTGGGCATGTTATTTTGATAACAATAGAATCGCCCTTCGAGGAATATTAGCACATACTGTTGCTAAGCTAACTCGCACGACGTAAGATACCGTCGACAGACTGCAGTCTGTCGACGGTATCTTACGTCGTGCGAGTTGAGCAGATGTTCAATGTCCCGCTTTATTTCAAATACAATGCAGTCACAATAATAAAACTTTGATTTAGTGATATTTAAACAAAAACCGGTTAATTACCTTGAACTTTCTGTATAATTTGAAGATGATTCTTTATAGGACAAATGTGGACATCTGTCTGTAATACTGATTATAGCTGAATATCATGAGATTAGGTTTGTCTAGACAAAATTGTATCATGATATTAGAGGTACAATATAAATTGAAGGATTACGCATCTCTTGTCACCGTCGCATATTATTGTTAAAACTTCAGTAGAACACTTCACGAGAATCTCTCAACAGAAATAGAGTTATGTTTATGTTTGTACCGTAATAAAGTTCAAGTGTACCTGCTCGCATGAAACTAATAGTGTGATCGCTATGTGGGTGTACGTCAATCCTTGTCTACCCACACTTTCGACATTTTACAGCCGGAAAGGTATCAAGTTAGATGAAATAAATAGCGCGCATTTGTCCAAGGCCGCGTTGATACACGTACTAGATCAATAGCGACGTAGCGCTTCTGTCCGATACCTATCTCACTCAAGGCTGTCAACCCCTAAATTTCCGGTTGTTGATCAAAATAGTATTGTTTTTTTTATTTGAATTGCGTAGTTCGTTTTCTTTTATTACCAATGCCATTCACATACACCTTTTGTGTCTGTCTCAAGGTCATGTTCAACGTTTAATAATAACAATTTAATGGATTTGTATGGTATTACTCGCGTGAATGAATGCTATTTTGCATGCACACGGTATCAACGGAGTGCACGCTTCGCACAACGCATACGCAAGCGTAATAACTAACCGCAAGGTTCTCAATCTATACGAATATAACGAATGTAGTAAATTATTCGGCAGTAATAATGAAACTTCTGTATTAATGTTGATTTGAGAGGTCGAGGCCGTGCTATGTATCCCTAAGACTGATAACACCCAAGTCAGTGAATAAATTGCGAGTACATATTTAAAAACTTACTAGGTTAAACTTCATAAATAGATTCCATTTTGTGTAAGCACTAATTAATTGATTAGATTAAGTTGCAACAATATACCAATAGTGTATTCCCTAAAATATCACAGTAATCATTTGACATTTAATCATCAATGACGGCTAATGAATTCAAATATTTATGTAAATTATGTTTTAATCCATCGGAGTCTAGCCAAAATAGGTTAACATTTGGTAATTAATAGTATGCAAATGCCAGTATTGTTTTTTTACTCAATAATTGTACACGCGATGATGTTTGTGGAGTCACAATAGAATGCTGATTATGGCACACGCAATGAATACAGGCGTTTATTCGGCGAGCGCGTCTCTTTTCAGATAACCATGTCATGTGTATGTGTAGTGTAGGCGGTTATCGAAAACCGTTTGTGAGATACCCATAATGTTTTATTAAATGTCATCCGCAATATAATGAGGTGCGAGGGATCCAACATCTGCGGGAGAGGCGCTACAGAAATATGTGCGAAGTGTTATGGAGTGCCGTTGTAAGTCAATGAAGCGGCAAATGGGGTGCTCTCGCCGCTCCGACGGGGGCACACTCTAATAAATAAAATTATGCCTCAGAAATTACAAGAATACGCGTGCCGCCAGCGATCCCGCGAGATTGGATGCTGGAGATTTTCATCGATATCCTCCAATAATGAATCTAATATGTAGTAAGCTTGAGGACGCTGTGACTGTGTTGCGGCGAAAAAATGAGATTGCCTCTTAGACGATATCGGCCGCATCAAACGGCTACAATTTACCGCTCTTTGGTATTTGCTAAATGCTACTATAGCTTGTATAAGAGAATATCGACATAAATTTGTGGCAAATTATATTAACTTGTTGGAGACCTTGGGACCAATCCAAAAATTCATGTCGTAAATGTTATCACGCTCTGAGTTGTGTTCATTGCTGACTCTACGCGCTGTTCATACATATTCCAAGTGATATCCTTTATTCCATTTCGGATTAGCTATGTAAATATAAAGTTGACTTGACTGAAGTTCTATATTGGAACTGAACACATTCAGTGGAATTCTTTAGCCAGTCGATGCACGTGCAACGTTAGACGTCCGCGTCGAACGGAATCGAATTTCAGGAGAGTCGAGTTTTAAAATGTTCTCACTGTAGACTAGAATCATTTTATATGCGTGTAGCGGCTTAGATTGTTCAAAACTCGGCGATATTCAATCGGCGAAGACATGAATGACTTGAATGTGCTTAATGGTAGTGCAATTTGACAATTAAATCCGTGATTATAGTGAGTAATACAGCTTCGTGTGAGGCATAGATCAGGAGTATTGTGTTGCGATGACGCGGAACGATTGCCGACTGTACACTAATGATCCGTCTTATGTCGTGCTTGTAAATCAAATTGCCCTTACATACATTAACAGCGATTCGCGAATTGGCTTTTAAAGGCTCATTGATTGTATAACATGAAAGGCGTTTAACTTAACCTTAATTAGCGTAATTTGTGTTGCTTACAGTTCGCGTTCTTCTCGAAAGTGTTGAAATGTAATTATTACTTTTAGGAAATCTTTCTAGGGCTGCTGAAAATGTTAATAATATTCCATTTTATTCAAAATAGCTTATATTATAAATCATATTCTATGTTATATGTTTTTTTTACAAAATATGAACTCCTACCCATATAATTAGAATATTAATGAAAGAGAGCAAAAATAATGAAGGCGTCTTTCTTTTTCTGACTAAATATCACTATAGACTGAATTTTTATGAAATTCTCGGCGAATAACATCAGAATTCAATGCAAGAATAACATTGACAAACGACATAATTGTACCGTTCGCTCCATTGAATCTGTCGCACTATTCACAGTATAAACTTAGAGCGAGACACACACCAGTGTAACGTTGTATCAAAGCCTCTGAGGGGATTGTCTCCAAGGCTATAATAAATAATATTATATCGGAGAATTATGTGGAAGCAGCCCTTACGCTACCCCTGCGTATTAAAGTGATATTGCTTATACCATTAAGGCTATATGTTTCGACTAAATTAAGACCAATTTGCACAGGTTTTGCGCGAAATATGGGAATTAAATTTATGAGTGGAATGACGAATGTAATTTGAGTGAACGTGTAATGAACGACTTTAATTCAATTTTACATGTTTATTAGTTAGCAATGTTCTTGGTGTTTTGTTGGATCTGTTCCGCGAAACTACAAGCGTAAGCTAATTTGGAATAGGAAGTTTAGAATATGCTCAAGCGTGAATGTGTTGCATTGATTTTCTTGTTCAGCGTGAAATATTTAAAACATGGAATGGTCTCAAGTTTCAGGCTTTTAATAACATGTACGTATTAACCACCTGAAAATTATCTCTCTTCACAAATTGTGAATAAAATTTCACAAATTAAATCTGCAGCGAATTTTCGTTTTATAATTGTATGCTTATATGAAAATTCTCGACGTAAACAATTTAAAATATGCAATAAAATGTGTTGATGTAGTGTTAATAGTGCGCGACTCGGGCGACGGCAAGCGACAAGCGGCTCAGTTAAGCAGCAATTGCTCACCAATCGTGGTGCGATGATCTCGAGCCCGCACCTAACCCCGCATCATTCACGATAATGGCGGGGCCTATGTCTCGACCGTAAATGTAAATCGCTCTAATTTATACGCCCGATAACGTCGCCGCACTGCTGTTAACTGTAATTATATTACCAAGCGAGGACGTGTTGATCAAAACCCCTGATTAAATGCCCGTGATGCGAACCGGGAAAAATTCTGGCGGGTGCCGGCCCGACGCCCCAACGTGGAAATGAAGTCGCGAAAACATTATTTTTTATTCGTATATTTATTAGATATTAATTTTGAATACGTTTCCAAAGATTCGGCAATTTAAAGGGATTCAAATGATTGGCCTTGATTTATTCGCTACGAAGAAATCGGATTTTAACATTTTTTGTCCATTTAGCATTGATGTCTGTAATGAATTTGATAGGAACGTAAAATTTAACTCGTTTTATCGGTTGGTTGTTCAACTTTTTATATGCTTAATGAAATCAACTCGATATGAAAACAAACGTACCGTTGATAAACTAAAATGCTATAGCATTTCGTTATTGATATGCCAGTCAGAAACATTCCTAATATAACGCTAGTACACAGAGACAATGCCCCAATGGGCAATCTATTTGAGTAATTATCCGCTAAGGGCCATTGTCGGCCATCTTGTACGCGTGGAATGAGCCTTGTTCGCTGAATGCTTGCTGTTATGTACATGCTTTTGGCGATCACGGCGACAGTGCCTCGGAGTGCCTTCAATGACAATACAAACACTTTATTGTCCTCTCAATTCCAGTAATTCATGGTGCTATGTCGCTCCTTAAACGTTTCTCTGTCTTTCCAAGCCTCGAAAACATTGCATGAATGTTCTTTTCGTAGCTGTTTCCGAATTCGTACATTCAAACGGAGAACAGTCCGCGTGCATTTCAGTATTAAACAATAAACAAAAGAAATAATGGTAGCGATTATAAACGTGAAACAAATTCTATTTATAAAACGAACATGTTAAAGGTTGTTTATGTTAATGTTGTTCTATGGATTAAGGATGAGCATGTGATGTGGAACGTCATTATTGCACACACGATGTAACGCTTGCCGAAGGAAATGGGTCACCACGCCATCGTGGCTGCCAACTTGTCACTTTTTACGCCTCCACATACCTAATAGCAACAGGGCTAATGAATAACAGCAGTCCAATCATTTTAAATACAGTATTTTGAGGCAAAAATGCGGTGAGCTAGGGTAGCAACCCTATTATTGAAAGTACCCATGTTAAAAGCATAATTAAGGTTGTAAGTCGTACCTGATCGACCGGATGGAATTGGAACTATTCCCACAATGTTCAATGTTAATAGGTACTACGAAATAATGTCATTAAAAAAAGCAGGTGCTAATTGAACCACGCCTATGTCAGACAAGGGGAACGGGTTGGGTACTCTATCACTAGTAGGTAATTATGTAATAGAAGGAACCACCCGGGACGCTGTCTCTACACATATTTATAGATATCAGAAGCTACGTGATAGTTTCCAATTGTGTTAGACATAACATTTTCTAATTAAACTACTTTCTGTTTGATTTCTCAAGGAACAATATTAGTTTAAAAGCATTGCAAGTTTGCTCCGTATTCACCTCAAGCGAACATATTGCGGAGAACGCTATTAATTAAACGTGAAATATCTCATTATCACTTGGCATAAGTAAACGAAAGAAAGTGGCGAGAAATGAAACATGGGACGATGTTTAATTATAACACTAGATAAGTTAACAATCTCGGAACCGAAGTCTCACTGCGGCTTATCTGACGCCAAATGTTTCAAAGGAACTTTTAACGAGTTTAAAGTTGGGCCAAGTGTAGTGCACCCGCAGCGCTTCCGTAGCTTAAGATTAATTAAACAATTGCACGATGGCTCCTTGAAAACACTCCGACATGTCTCGGCCTGTCGTCGCCAACCTTGCCAAATTAAAGTCATAAATCAAAATCCGACGACCGGAAACAGAAATGTAATAATGAAGAACTAACTTCGGTTAGGAGCGAGTCGCGAGACTACACGACACTTTTGCGAAATTAATTCATTTCTTTTCGTTCGTGGAACCGAAATAAAAGTGATATGTGATTTAGTACTGCACCCTAATGGAACATTTTTCAAACACACTTTCCGTAATAAAAGCAGAGGCCAAATATTTTCGTGAGCAAAACATGAACTCGATTGCAACATAATAATCTTGCACATATCGATGCAAATTGCAAGTGTCAGCCGAGTGCTATCGGACGTAATAATTTCCACTTCGTAATAAAAGTAATAAAGGGGAATTTTCAATTGGATGACGCATACAATTCGATTATTTGTTCTGGACTAAGCTCCTAGTGAATTTGAAATTTACAGCCGGGAGAAGGTGAGTACGTAACGTCGGTTTCGTTCGGGGCGGCTCGTAATTCACCCACAATTTATGTGCGTGCGCCGGTGACGCGCTAAAAGATTAGTCGCTACCGATGCCTAGAGTACTTTGTTACCCACTCTCATGTTTACACGTTACCGAGTTTTAGACTGTCGGCTTGGACACTTCTTTTCATAAACATGCCAAAATCTGTAACATGATATTTTGTTTGTTCCACAGAAATGTATGTCTGAATAAAAATGCTGCCTAATAATTCTAACAAACGAACCTGAGTCAAACTATTTCCATGCAGTTAATACTTTATACTAATGTTTTGAACAGTTTACTGCAAATACAGTAGATTCTCCACTGTTTCCGTCGAAGTAAGATTTTATTTTCGAAGAAAGTACGTTCATATTTTAAGGGGTGTCGTGTACGTTGAGTCAAAAAGCAGCAAGTGCATTTGACTCACTCGAAAGCAAAACAGTGAAACTTTATAGTATCTAAATCACTTGTTTAAAAATGAATGCCCGGAACAACGGACGTGGGAAGTCGGGCCAAAGTTTACGACTATGAAGCAATCCGTACGTACCAGCATTGAATTTGTTTCCGTCTGATTCCGCTCCGGCTATTGCATACTTCACTAGTGGCGGAATACAAAATCAACTACCGCCACATTGAAACCGTAACGAATGATTTGCGATGTAACAACGATAATCGTGTTTACATTTCATACAGCACATGGCCGTATCGATAGTAATGTTATTTCTTTTAAACATAGAACATTGCATTCGCTCAGCTTTAGAATAGGGTGTGGCTAAATCAGTGTTGATTGATTTTGAATCGATGCTCGTAATTAAATCGTTAGGAGCGAAGATTAAAGAGCGCTTGGCAATCACCCAACAGCTAATCATTTATCCTGACAAATAGACAGCGTTGCAATTATCGAACCAAACTAATACTTTCTATTAAATTAAATCAGCTAATAATTTTAGTTTTACGTGCACTAAATACACAAAACGGGAAGCTATAAAAGCGGTTGTGATGTATCGGACACAATATTCTGGTGCCCAAGTGCCCGTGGATCGGCGATAAAAGCTGCAATTGTTTTCATTTGACAACATGTTTGTGTTCCGTTTGACAAATGGCTTGTAAGATCGTAGCGACGTAAGAGTTTTACTGTGCTCGCCTACAATATTGACTGTCACTCATTTAGTGCGCAACGGAAAATATTTTGGTGACACTACTCACTTTAATCTCCCACGTTTTTATCAAGTAGATAGTTTGAAACTGCGTTTTTCAGTCATTTGAATATCATCATACAATTTTATTTAAACGGCTTAGATAGGTATATGTTTGCGTTTTTCCAATTTATTACTGAAATCATTTGTAATAATTTGTGAAATGTATGTAATGTATTTGTGAAATGTGTGTGCGAAAATAATTTGTAAATATACACGGAATATTGCATTTCTATGTGTTTAATATCGTATTCGAGTAGTCAGTAGTATCGTAACTTTGGTATGATTTAAATATTGAAATAGAGGGTTGCGTTACGTCGCGTAATGAAACAAGCCAGATGTACAAAACATAGAATGTTCTTTATGGGACACGCTTTCGCTATTACAATGTATCCAATTTGAGTAGAGCTGTCGTATCGTACTGGGTTTTTGCTCTTCGATGTTTTGGTGAAGAAGCCGTGGGGAGTGAGGGAGCTCATGTTATACTGGGGAGTGAGTTTCGTAGCTAGTAGGCGCTGGCGGGTGTTCAAGCTCACTCGCGTATTGTATGCGATTGTGTCACAACAAGCCTTTGTATTATATTAACAAAACAAAATATTTGATACCCAAATGTAAACGAAATAAACAAAAATTCAAACATATTTGTAATTCGTACGTTGTAGTGCAACTACTCGTTCCAAAATATATGAACGGATGTTTTGTTGTTAATTGCTAACAGTTTATTTTAATATAATACACAAAGCAAATATAAAGAGTAATCGTTTGGTAACTAAAAATACTGCTTTGAAATAAGTTTTTCGATTGGCTGAAAAGGTTTTATTGTTTCGAGCTGATCACCAAATAAATCTTCTACAAACTACCTACAAGTGAACTCCTATTCATCAAGAATGTGTAGAATATACTAGCACAAATATGAAAACAAAATTCACAAAAAGCGCTGTAGAAAAGCATGCATTTAATTAAAACAATTATTATGAGGCTGAACGTGGCCAACAATCTAAAACAATCGAGCGTCGATTCAAATCCTTGCACAAATTGACAAACATACTCGTTATTGTAATTTGCACTGAATAACAACCGTCGAGGTATTCTCTGAATTCATACATGAAGTGATTAAGCAATAATTGCGTCCTAAATTTTTATAGGTCATATCGATAGAATGGCTGTGGTCGAATTCATTACCCTATGGGGTTGTGTGGTGGGTGGCGCGGGGTGAGGGCCGGGACTTCATGGCGTCGGCCGCGGGGGGAGGGGGCGACGGGAATGTAATATCAGTAGAGTAGTGATATTGCGGTTTCTAACTCGTGTGTACTACTGTAGAGTCGCTGACATTATTACGCACTTATAAATAAATGATATCAATAAAGATTAATGTGGAATGTTATGTATTTACTATTTCATAAAAGTAGTATTACGTAGCTATGACTTAATAAGAGTATAGTAAAGGAAGATATACTTCTGACGTGTAGCTTACGATTTGTTTCAAAGTAGTCGTAAAAATATGATACATATATCTTCTAAGTAACTAGAACTCTAATGAGGATCAAAACATAGTGCGATCTCGAGAATCATACCAAGAATTCAGCCAGGATGCACTTTAAGATAAATATTCATTATAAAGAAGTCAGTTTGGCTCGCAAGTTGTACAACTTCTAATTCTCAAATGATTGGCTTCCGTCATAATAACACATCTTTAATAACAAAAAGCGGTCGCATATATCTAGTGTGCTACATTTGCGTAACACTTATAGCGACGTTTAAATCCACATCGTATATTTCGAATGACGCGCGTACAAAGGCAAAACACACAAATAAAAATGTTTTGGCTTTCACTACTTAATGTCTAGATATATTTTATAAATATCTTCAAGGTGTATATGACGCAATTTCTTTTTTTATAATAGAATAAATATGTCGTCGATGGAATCCTACGATCTCGTGAGTTTGTTTTACAAGTCTATAAAATAGTTTTATAGACGAAGATGTTAGAATCGATATTACGTTTCCGCGATATTCATTTTGTATCTTTTCTCAAAACTTGTCTGCTAGTAAACACAGAAAACTGACGAGAGTGGGACGTTTCATGGCAATAATTATTATATTTTAGCTGAGTACTACTACTATTTTGTTTTCGTTTCTATATTTACGTAATTTTTGCAACATATAAGTTTTATTACTAATTATATTCAAAACTCGTCCGCAATTATATTTTGCGATAACATCTTTTATTTAAAGTAATTTCCGATTGCGTGAGGTTTTTAAATTACATTTTATTTTATGCACCTTTACAACATTTAGCTACAAAACGCGACAAATTTCCGCATACATTGTTAAATCATAAACTGCAGTGAAAATTCTATCCTTGAAACTATTTTCTCATAATTGTATTTTAAAGTTAAGTCGACTGCACGACGTGCTCTGTCCTTACGCAGAACTAATGCCAAGTGGGTCGGTAGCGAGTGCAGTGCGCAGGCACACGCTCCGCGGACCGCGGTCTGTGCCATGCTTCCATCACACTAATTATTTGTCCATTGTGCTGCTTAACCCTTCAATTATCTAAGTAAACTGTAGCAAAACTATCTATTTTTAGTTACTTTTCAACAGAGGAACAACGAGGGATTTTATTCAGTCCAGCGCATACAGTTTCCCGCTGTTCGAAACACTGTGACAAACGAAATTATATGCAATCGTAGTTGTGGCTTTATAGCTATTTACGGACAAGCACTAACTTTATACTGATCCTAAAATATGTTAGTTGAAATGAAACTTACTGTGTTAGTTAAATTCTCTAATTGTCATTACTCGACTCTAGATAGCAGTCAATAAGTATGCGGGCACGGGAAACTGCCTAATTACTGGTTTAATAAAGTTACCGGCCCGTCCCATCTGTAATTCGGATATAAGTTTAGTAATTTCTATTCGCACGTTATCCAAGTGCACAATGCTGTCGCACGTAATTTCATTCAAAATGAACACTGGAATCCTTTTCCATTTCGATAGTTTATAAATAGACCCGTTATTTCAGGTGGCATTTGCGTAGGATCGTATTTAACAATCGCAATATATATTTATTGTTTTCATAACCAACTAACTACGTTGATCACTTACCATCGAATTTATATCCAGCCGTTTAACAAAAGATAACATTTGTGTCAGTTTCATAAACGTCAGTTACGAAACGAATGAATTCCGCAACTGTATATTTCCCGGTTTCGGCGATAAAAGCTGCGTACAATTGCCTCAATTTTGTTCTCTTTTATTCTAAGTTTTATTATTTTAAAGTATTTTAATTAAAACTGACATTGTTTTGAGGAAGAAGATTATGACAAGCCGGCAGCTTGACGCAGACAAAAAGATTTCGTGGAATCCGCTTCGCTCGGCGCAGGGTTGAGGAAAGGGTCAGAATTATTCCAGTTTCGTTGGATCATTTTAAAATTTTTAACGACGCTAAATTGTCGTAAAGTTGCAAGGGTATTAGAATTAAAACGTATTGTTTTAAGAAACAATTTATTTAAGATGTCGGTTTTAAGGAGGGGTTTCATCAGCATAATAGACGTATCTATTAGTTACCGTTGAGTTAGTAAAAGTACAAACTGTTTTGTAATTTTTTGAGAGATTAAAAGTCCAGTAGCGTGAAGTATAATATATTTTGACTTACAGGTAAAGTTTTTTTGTTTTGGAACATGAACTGGAACATGAGATCAGTGGCACAAGCATTATTTCTAGTCAATATAAGAAGCTAGTAGACTTTATAAGAAAATGGGTAGATACATGTTTCAAATTTATTAAAAGCAAAAAACAGTAGAATTTAACTACAATCTTTCTCGTCTTTAATTTCGCAGAAAAAGTAGCATTATCTGTATTCCGATTAAAATAGAATCTCTACGTACTGTCAACCCTGTAACATTCAACACTTCCGCAACTGACAAGCGGTGGGTATTGTTTCGTACAGCAGAGCATTGGATCTATCCATTTCATTGTAGGGTTAAGTTTCCTGCGAGCCTTCTCTAAATACTTGGCTATTTTTCAACACGTATTTTGTGTTTACGTCCACAATGGCGAGGTCGTTTGATCCTCAGTGATTTATAACTAATGTTCCTTATAAGGTAGGAGTAATATAAGTTGGAGGAATTACGTAATATAGTGATTTATTTTTATTAGAGGGTATTAAATGATTTGTAAGCTAGTCTAATAAAAAGGGATAAGTGTAAGTAGTGTGACAGTGGCGGCGGCGGGCGCGGGGCCGCGCGGACTCGTTCCGCAAGATCATTGTTATTTATCTCGGTGCCTCCCCGCTTTTATTTCGTCCCTGTCCGCCTCGGTTTATTTGTCTTCGGGATCTGAGGGTACATTAACGTATTTTTCTTCTCTATTAGGGAGACGGTCGCCGACTCACCTTCAAACTTTGTACCGGGATCCACGAAATCCGAAACCCAACGTTTGTTTACTTGTTTTTTATTTCCAAGATAAGTCAAATAAAAGTTGACGATTGATTGTATTGTAGGAGAGTTCGTAATCACAAGCAACTGGGAAGTTTTGATGCGTTAAACCGGGAGTTAGTCTAGTTTACGGCGCGGCTATCAATGCGACTGAACCGAACGGAACAGCCCAAGTTTGATATTTAAGTTACGACCGGCGATTAATATTTTTATATGTCCGTGTTGAGTTGTAAATGTCCGGCCATTAGTTTTTATTTATATGTACACACCGCATAACAGTTTCTTTAGAACACACACTGATTCATTTCGTAATAAATAGGTACACTATTTTAAGACGTCCTTCGCACGATTTCAGAGCGCCCGTTAACATGACTGGAAATTACCCGTGCTGATATTAACCCAGAATCCGCTCCATTTACATAATACAATTTTTTCAAGAACAGCTTTTATTTAATGACTCACTATCTGTACATTTGCATATTTGACTGAGCCTTAACAAAAGAAGTCAAGTCAGTGATAAAGTCTAGAATAGGTGAATGAAGCACAAAAGCTCCATTAGCCGCGTAGCTGTTTCAAAATTAAATTATCTCGAGCAATACCAGGCTTGGGAGTTACGAGCAAATTGCCAGAAAGAATAAATCCATTCTCGCGAATCGGTTGCATGAAAATTGCAACAGCAGGCAATAGCGGCGCGCCAGCGAAGCGCACAATTATAACGAGACGGTATAAATCAGAATGAGTTGTGGCATGTTATTAGGGCTATTCCACCACGAAATAGGAAGACGAAAGCGAGCTCGATGAAACTCGTAAACTGAACCGAGATGTTACTTGCTCATTTTCAACTCATTTTTTGTAGAATGGAAATCTGTGTAGTCGGTATTTCTTACTCGCGTACTGTCAACTAGATCTGCGCCCAAACAAGAGAACAAGCCTTTTTGTATATTCAAATGAATCGAGAACATTACACTTAAATTTTATTGTTTCCTCGAACAAAGCATTAGAATCGCATTAGGAACAGAGCTCGTAGATGTCTTAAAAAACGTTTCTTTGAATTTACCTTACATCGATTGTCAGCGTTTCCTTTTTGATTGCTTGTTAAGTGTGACTGCGTATGTAACTTTTATAATATTTTTGTGCTAGGTTCTCATTTGATATTCGCCGTTAAAAAGGATCAAAAGCTTGGAGAGGCCACGCTTGCCGCCGAGAAATAGTTCCCATGCTCGTGAATACAAATAGATGCTTATGAGGACTTACCTTTTCGCAAATTATCTCCTGGCTACAAGGCGGCAACGTAACCTGAAAACAAAATTTTATAGACAGCTTATTTAGTTTTGGTAGAAGGAAAATCTTCGCATCGGCGGATCGGAGACAATATCGTTGAATGTGATTACTATCATCGATATATCCAAATGGAAAACCACTTTCATAAAAATATATTTTTATAACGTAATTGGGTGTTACACAAAAAGTTACAGGTGAATTGCGTTTATGTAGAAAATCTTTATGACTCAAATATTGTAAAATTGGCATATAATTTAATTACTTAAAATAGAAATAAGAGTTAGTTTATTTACTGGCCATGTACAAAACCAGATTTAAACTTATTGTAGCATGAACAGAGATCGATTTCAGACCAACCGGATACCGATGAACAGCATTCTCCTAAAATATATGCCAAAACGAATATTATGATTTTCTTCGAAAATTTTACATCGTTGTAAAAACTGACACGGTTTTATGAAAATAAAAAATACCTAAGTCGGCTAAAACAAGGGTCATTTATGAGATAGTTTGATATTTTTGGTATTCCCCACAGAGAAATGTAAATGGAACACTGAAATGGAAATTGACATATTTGGAATTCCACTGTGGATGGAAATTTTAAATTGAGTTGGAATCCTCTGTTGAAAACACTCCTATCATAATAATTATAACTGGGTAATATAATATTCTCGACTTGTAGAGCCCAAAAGTTGGCGTTTCTTCATAATTCAACGTAACAAAGGATGAAATACCTGCAGATAACTCAAACCAAACACTTTTTACTACAATCAAATTCAGGTATAAAATATTCATACGCTAATTGCATTTATACAAGAAACAATGTTTATTATACAACGAGCTCAATCTTATAAACGGATGAAACAATACGTTCTTATTGCAACATTTGTACGCTAGTTTACGAAACCATAAAATATGATAAGCATCAGGCAATGAGATTCAGACGGTATCCTATTTATTTGTATTTACGAGCAAATCGAGCCTTGACCCGTAGCCGGGCCGAGACCTGAGCCTACTGATGTTCTTAGGAAAAACAACTTTTGCCAGATAAACACGGCTGAATTCTTTTGTTACGTCACGTCGTGATTTAGTGCTTGTAATATTAACTGGCGAGTTGTGAGAGTCGATTATGAAGGAGGAGTGGAGCGAGTGTAGCGTGTAATCACGGATAGTCGTGTTTAATAAGAGCGGTTTGTCGGTGCGACGGTGCATCGGAGTTGGATGCGGGCGTATTGCCGGTCGCCGCCGGTAAACAACGCTCGTTCGGGCGGCAGCTGCTAGCCGGCTCGCCTGCATGCGACGCGCAATATCCCTCTTACAAAATAAAGGAATTCCCCGCGACAATCGTTCGCCTTCTTTACCCTCACCCGAGAAATACAAACGCACGCCTCCGAATGACTTTACAAAAATTTGCATGGCACCAGCTTTTTTTCTCTATATTTTCACGTTCAGAAAAGCAATTTTTGTACGTCGCCCGCGATACGGAACGCGGGAAATTGCACTCGTTCCTCGGTGAACGGAGAGAACAGTGGGAATGGAGTGGCACAGAGTATTGTGCCGAATAGAGGCGACCGATTGCTTTCGGCCAGCTTTATTGGCCGGTACACTTCTGGAACTTTGATTATGTCTATACCGCACTGTTTTATGCTTTAACTAGGAGCTGGCTTCCTTTACAGAGGCAGATTGTGGTTGTAGCTCGGTTGAGTTGAGCTAAGTAAATACATTACATTGGTACTATTGTACTAGCTACGTATAACTTTTACTGTATATTATTTTCCGGGATGTTAGTTATGAACTTGTGATCTACGGGACAATATTGGTTTCATTCTCGTCATGTAGCGTAGCACGACACATATACCAGTCCACATATCAGTTTCAAGTGAAACTGAATTAAACACAGTTTTATTATGATTTGGATTCAACGCTAGAGTTGGTCTGAAGTTGGAGTTATTCTCCGATGTTGTCGGATTCAATTAGAGAGGCGCACCGACTCGTTCCGCGGTGCCACTGCGTCACATTCTGCCACTGAATTATCTTAATTACCGCAATAAAATAACATCTAATTAATTTTCATATACTATAATTCTTTGAGCTTGTGTATTAGATAAAAGTAATCAAATTACTCATCGACAAATAACCCTTCAACAAATCTATGTTAGGTTACCAATAGTTTATTAGTAGGGAATCATAATCGTAGCTATTACTTCATATCGTGTCAGTGCAACCTTCAAGACGTCTTTTATTATGACAGACAGAATTAATAGTGCAGTTTCGTAGAGCTTTTCGCCTACAATTTTCATTGAGAATGTAACATGTATTACAAGGTAAACATTTATTCGTGTAAAAGCTATCAATATAAACAGCAGTTTTGACACATCTCTGCAACACAGGTGGCTATTTTCTGACCACCGAACAAGATTGTAAATAATAATTTGGAAGAGAAATGATTTGACGTAAACAATTTATTTTTGCTACAAAATTACGGCTTGCGTGTAGTTTATATTTTTGTATCATTCCTAATGCCAACGGCTGAGTTGATTTAAGAAACCAGGTGTTATATAAATCTGATGTTTCGTTCAAATAACATGAAAGTAGGTATTTTAGACGGGTCGTATCGTTAATTTAGAATGACAGTGTTAAATGGTTCGTTATATTTTGTTTACTTTAGTGAATAATTATAATAAATAGGTCGCCGTGCGAATCTCGTCGGAATCGTGACGAGGTCGATCTCGGTTCATGGTGACTGAATACTAATTTGTTGAGTGTAATGAGTCAGTGTGAATGTACCTTTACTCTCTTATGTTTGAGCAAACTTTCATTGTTTACTTCATAGCAGTAACTTTAATTTATTTCGTAAAGTTTTTATTAATAAAACGTTTCATAAATTTTCAAGCGTCGTAAAACCTGGTAAGATATGTATTGCACAGGTAACGGGACCAGTTATCCAACATCTTACAAAACGTCTTACATAAAAATAATTACTAAGGTAATAATGCAAAAAAATTAACTGCTTGTGGATATGTTAACACGAGTAACACTAATTAATCGAGTCATTCATACGCATCAACGCGACTGAAAGTTCTTCTCGAGTTCAAATAAAAAATGTATTTCGTAGTATTCTTCTGAAACTTGAGAGCGAACATTGGTGTAGACGGGCGTATCCGTCACTTAGTGAATCTATGGCGGTCGTATTATTAGTAATGATTTACGAGCATGTCGCCGTCGTTTCGACAGACACACGTTAATGACGCCTGCTGACGAACTGCACTCAATTTTATTTATCGACTTCAAAGTCATTTAAGACCACCGACACACTAAACTAAAGCGAAAATATATTCTTGCAGCTATCCTAATGGTCATTGAATCTGTCAGTTTTGTAGCGAATAAACTGTTCACGAATTTACAGTCTTATTGATTTATGAAAGCGATAAGTAGTTGGAAGACCAGCTATAATTTATAGTTAATGAAAATCTGGACACTAATAGGTGCTTAAGAGCGCCAGATACAGAAATCAGTTCGTTATTGCGTTATTAAAATTTTATTATTCGTGAAGTATAAAATATGTTCATGCATTTTCAGTTAAAAATTTATAATACATTGATAAACAGTCATAGGAACTTCGGGTTTAAGCGTTACTTAAATTTGAGTGACGTATCACTAGCAGTCGTAAATATATTTATAGCGCTGCAAGCTGTATTGTATTGATACTTATTCCTCAATTAAGTTCAAAAGCATGAATATTGCATTGTCATGTTGGCGTTTATAACATTTTAATGGCAGACGTGATTGTAAATGAATGTGAATTTTTAAATTTTAAACTAAAATTAAGTAGTTACGATTATAAAAGTACAGTATTTTTTTAATTTCTATTGTCTATTATCAAAACATGTAAGGCATGTAGGCGCAAAGGTTAACATTAATTAAAGAAATAGTGCCATCGTTCTAATAAAGTAAATCATAAATTCATTCACGAAAATATTACACTAGTGGAATAGTTAGATCAAACAATTTGTCAAAAGTTAAGTGTAGACAGGAACAAAACATAATGAGGGGTTAATGACCGCACACGCAAATTGTGAATGAATCAGTACTAAACACTTAGCGACACATTATTATTTCACGGTAATTTATTAACAACATCAATTTTTCAAATGTCTACGGATCCGTCCGTTCGACTTCCATTAATTTTGATGATGGATGTCAAGTGTGCCGCAACTTTATGTTGTAAATCAATCAAGGATAAATCATGATCCTCACCCTACTTATTTTTATTAATACTTTTCGTTCACTACTCCCGGAGGCTTCGCTACGAGAAAGTCTAGTTTCAATTAACGTCTCCAACTCAAGCGTGTTTCGTTAGATAATGTAATTACCTTTTGATTTGTTCTGAGCGACTCGATTACTCAGAACCGTCCATTGTTCGTTCCGCTACGAAGCTATGTTAGACAATCCACCACACTTAATCTTTTGTGTACAAGTTTGAAGTAGGGATTATGAATTCATGTTCCTAGCTCTGTAACATAAAGTTGCTGGATCTATTCACTCTAGCACCGTATAAAACATTCCTTCAGTTTGTGCGGTAATCTCGAGGACTAGAAAACAGAAATAGGGGGTCCTTTTTAAGACGGCTGTAAAAGAACAAATTGGTGGTTGTATATTGTTCGCGGTAAGAACACTATACGACTAGAGTATGTTAAAAGCCTCATAATAAGACGACGAGGGAGCCTACAAATCATAATAAATTCGGCGAACTTATTAAGTCAGCCGCCAACAAACAATGGAGCGAGTTATTGGCGATATACCCTCGTTTTATCTAACGCCCCCCTTACCACCTCGCAAATGTCCCCCTCCGGGGCCAACAAGTGGAACAATCTACGTTTTATCGGAAAAAGCTCAGAGAATCAAGATATACCAATTAACAGAGGCAAAGAGTTAACAACAACAGATGTTTAATAGCTGGAGGTAGCTCTCAATAATGGCTACAAGAACGGATTTGCCTTTAACTTATTTACAAGCGACGGCTTGCTGATACAACCTATTGGAATCAATTTACTCTAGGCGATATTTTAAATTGAAATTTCTAACGTAGCCCGTGGCCAATCGAACTGCAATGCATTGTTTGCAGAGATTCTTTGATAACGTGTATTATTAGTCATACGTAGTGGTTTGAGTAGCGTGACCTGAGACTTGAAACCGTAGGAGATATACATTACGCGTAATTATCTAGTAATTGGCTCAACTGCTCGCTTTATATGTAAGCTGTGATTTTGTATTATTAATATACTGAATCGTTTTGACAGTGAGAAAACGTGGTACTTAATTTTGGGGTGTAATAATTTTTCCCACATAAGGAAAATGTAGAAAGTTAAAGGTTATTTTCTTAGAAAATAGGCTTTACTTCTATTGGAAGTATACCCAATGTAACAGGTAGAATATGATTGTAGCACAGCCCCACTTAAACCATCAGGAAATTACATTAAAGAAGTTACGTGTATAATAATTCACTTTATCTACATAGACGTAAGTGAATGATGTCACGTTTCAAATTAGTAGGTGTATAAAGAAGACACGGGTTCATTATGATATGAACGTCATCACATAACGGTCGCGTAAATCTGACCGAGCCTCATAGTTGCAGTTGATTCAGTGTGATGTTTTAATTTATGTCGTCATTTGCTACTATTATGCCAAGCTCTTTGCCAGCGCAATTATGCATCGGTTGCTAAATTAGCAGAGCATTAAATTATTAATAAAGGTGACATAGTTCACTGTTGATTTGGTAAACATTAGCACGTAGGCAGCCGTAAAGTGGAACTGTTATAATTGACTCTATTTTCATTTGACGAACAGAAGCGACGCGACGTTGCAAATTATAATGCATGCATAAGCAGATGAACCGTGCTCAAATGTTGGTAGCACTACGAGTATCAAGACGGAAACTATAATTTATCTTGCCGCAACGAGAATTCGAGCGAGTGCAAGGAATTACGATTAAACGCTCTAGTTAATACGGCAACCAAAACCGTCGCTCAAGCGAGTCAGAGCAAACCGGTAATGCGCCTAACATCTCGCAACTCTAAAACAAGAACAAACCATTAAAACTAAGCGAACGAAATCGGATTCAATCTAACAAAATAGCGGCAATTACAATCCCAAACTATATGCCGTAGTGTGTAATGGCCGCCCTTCGATAACATATAAATAGAAGGCTCCGTACGACTCCGCCAATAATAGTCCAAATATCGTTCAATAATGGGACACGAGCGGATGAAAGTGTAGGGCAAACAATAATGGGCGAAGACAGACCGGGCACGTACACCGAGTCGCAGAATTAATCAGTTAGTCACACTTGCGTCGAACTAAGGAAGAGTCGATTAGGAGGGTACCTTGAGGATTATTGAGACATTGGCGGCGGCATGCCAGCTGCGGCCGCCCAACTTGCCGATATTGCCGCCGCGCGCCGCGGACACTCCTGCCCCCAACTTGTTTTCAACTGCTCAAGAATTTCCAGCTCCGACGAGAAACTCTGTCGTTCGATCATACTTATTGGAAAAAGGGTTCTCGTTTTCTCATAATGTTGCCATCGTTGTAGGTACGACTATTAGGATATTTCACTTGTTATATTTTGGAATGGTGCCATGTTCCACTTTATGGGTTGAGGTTATTTATAATATACACAAAAACTTCTAAGATTTCTTAATCATATATTATGTCGGCCATTTGTTACGTTTTCTTTGATAATTTGTGTATTGTAACGCGTGTTCATAGGCACAAAGTTGTGTCAGGCTAGGTATTTTAATTAACAAAGTTGTTTCAAGCGACACGGATAGAGAGCTGATAAAAATTGGCATTACTTTCATATTCGGCACACACACGCGGGCTTAATTGATAGTTCGTTATCTTCCCGGTGACGAGATTATTTAGTTATAAGCTGAACCGGGATACAAGCCGGCTCGCATGTTGTTCACGTATCGAGTAAATTTTATTTGAATTCGTCAGCGTGGAGGGTCACACAGCGCCTACTATTATAACTCGCATTTTATAGGCTTGTTTATGGATGCAATACAATAGCCTCCGGCGTACAGCGGCCGTTTTGCTATTGTTAATAGATAAACTAAAAAAATAAATGAACATAAATTCCTTTCATCTCTCACGCTCGTGTGTTAAGATGTTTTTGTTTCGTTAACATAAAAATATTTTATATTGAGATTAAAATATCGCTCAGGAATTCTTTTGCTTGTTTTTAAATTCTTTGTTGTGAAGTCATCTTTAGTGATTTCGGAACAGATTCCAACTGTGTCAATACGTATTAGTTTGCTTTACGTAGTGTCAAAACGGTTTTGATTGACGAACCGATGATTCGATTATTATATTCAGATTGAGAGAGTTCTTGAGCCGAAACTCATCAACTAGATTCAGCACTTGAACATAAAGCCTTAAAGTGGAGGGGGATGGACGGGCGACTAATGCACAAAGCGGGTTTGTCTGTTATGTTGATTGTTCAAAACAGATTGTAGACGCATAGCGCTGTCTGTCCGCGCGCCGCCCTGCACCGCATTACCTACCTATAGTTGTACTCGTACCTACAGATGATGTCTCATCGATATTCCTAAACTAGTCGATTGATTATGAGACGCGTGTTGTTACTACTAATGCGTTAAGTTTGTTTGTCGTTGATTGTGTGTTTTAGTCTGATTATTAGTTAGTTAGTTATACAAATGTATAGGCTTATTATTCGTAGCTATTACGCGATGTGTAGAGAGAGAAATTGCAAATTATTTGCTGTGTTTATTATTGAAAATAGCTAACAAGTAGGTAGAGCTTTATATGAACCTAATTTCTACACCACGATACGATTTTTGCAAAAGTAAAAAAGGTATTTGATATGACTCTGAACGTGTATAAATTATTAGTATTAGTATTTTCACGACAAATTCAGAACGAAAAGACAAAATTCTGGTCATGATGATTTTAATTATATAAAATTTCACAAAATAGTACGAGTTTTCCCAGCAATTTGGCACATGTACCGTAACAAATAACGATCATTTTATTTCCATACAACATTCAATTAAACTATGATATCCAGCTGATTCTATTTCACAAAGATATTAATATAATTTAATCGCATCGTAAACATATCCGATTGTTTGTTGAAGGCGTCCGAGGTGATTTCAGTGCGGTTATGTGTGATTGTCACGCGATACAAAACTCTTGTGCACGATGATACGATGGCCAGGCGACTGTCAATCACGACGGCTTGATTGGATTTCGATATTGCCACCATTGCTACGTCACTGCGCCAGCCGTCCAGGTGGAACCAAATAAAATATTTGGGACGCCCGACTTTACAATATTTTGTGAGCAGTTTTGTGGGTCACGGAATTATATTTTGATATGTTGCTATGTCATTTTTGATTAGTGAAAACGTTGCTAATTTTACTCAAAATCATTTTCTGACCTATTTTTGATTAGAAAAGGTAGAGCTGAAGAAAAAGGAAAATTTATATTGCAATGATAATGCCTACCTATATCTATGTTTTTTAGAATAAGTTCTATCATTGAAATTGGCGGAATCACAAAGAATGACGTTGATGTTTAAAAAAATAATAATAAGTTCTATCAACATAGTAAATAATTATATAACAAAAACTTAAACATAATAATCCTGTCTCATTTGAAAAGTACATAAATATTTTTTATGTACTTTTCAAATGAGACGTTCATCTCCATCAAACAGTATTTAGCACATCAATAAACTAAGTCAGTTCTATTGGTTTATATTAAGACGAGGTTTAGTTGCAAATCGTACTCAGATCTTAGTCTAGGGTTTATATTGTGGTTTGAGAAAGCGCTGCATAATTGAGAGAGTGCTATTATAATTGGCTCTAATTAATGCTGTCAATCAAGCTTAAGATATCTTACTTCCTATATTTTGAATCAGAACTTTATATCAGCTATACATGTTGTTTGAATATCACCTTTTAATACGAAGTATATTTGAAGAGCGACAATAAAAAGCCGGATTAGCGATATTACTTTAGTGTTTTTAATATTTTATCAAAATATTAGAAAAAGGTACTCACAGTTTATCATATTTATTTTTTAATTTTTCTCCACAAAGATACATAAAATACTTCCTAACATTGTAGCTGTGTTTACTAGAAACGTAGGGTTTAATCGCGAGTATTTAATATACTTTTAGGTACCAAAAAATGTGTTCATTTTATTATCGAATTGTATTATAGTATCTTGCGACCGTTTTGCAGGTTTATCTTGTTCTTTCTCCGTCGATGACGCAACAACCCTATAAGTTAACGCTGTAAATATAAAATCAATGCCAACGTTAATTTAGTTGCCGCACCGGGAATTAAGTTACATTTTCCGTGGTTGAAAAACGATGTTTTTCTGCAAAGCTTACCGCTATGTCACCGGATATTTTCCACTTTTTTTGAGTTGTTTTTATTATGCGATTAAATAGATATTTTAATATCCACACTTTTAAAAAATATTATGGCTTTATCAACATTTTAAAGTTATAATATCAAAACGTACTTATTTCTTTTTAAAATGTCTTGTGCATTACAACGTGAACGTATCTTACAAAAGTTTCAAATCTTACAAAGAAAGCCGCTTTAAACCAGTACAATGCGCTTAAACACACGCACGAGCATATGAAAACAAATCCTTTCTTTGTGTTGATTCCTCGAAGTTGCGCTTAAGTAACTGATACAGGCTTTAGTTTCAGTCACAGTTACGTAGAAACGTTGCAAACTATACCCTAAGGTGTTACAAACAACTTATAGTTTTAAAGTTAGTGTAGTGCAACGCATCGTCGGACTGAATATAATCGATGCGGCGGTCTTGTGTGAAATAGTATGTAGGAGAGCTATCAATAACGGGGAGCCGATACTAAGTGCTCGAGACATTGGCAGCTTAACGTGCTAATATATTGAGCAGCTCGTTTAAGATAATGCGCGCACGCCGCCAATTTTAGCATCAGCTGGCAACTTGTTAAGAGCTGCTGCACGTTTCAGGGTGGCTGAATTTCTGCTGGTGCTTCGCTCATACGATGAACTAGTGCACGTGTCGTGAATATTTTACCTAGCCTTGTGAATAAACACTCATACTATTTGTGGACTTAATTAGTGTAGCTTCGAAAGTGCTTAATTATGTTAAAAAAGTGCTAATTTATTTGTGTTTGCTTGCGCAAATAACCTAATTGGATACTAGGTTTTTATTTTATTGTTTCTTTTTACTTGAATATTTAATGAGTGTTATCTATGATAGGAATGAATATTTGAAATGGAAGGATGATACCGTTTAATTTGGTATAGAGGTGTTGTCGGCGGCGGGGAAGGTTGCGGCTGCTCCCGACCATAACGTTCCACGCCGAGTCCGAGACCAGGTTACAATTACAGATGTATTATTTATCAGACGGCAAAGTGGGGGCCTCGTCCGGGAAAAGGAATTGATTTCTGCATAATTTAACACCAAAAACACCTCCCAGAGACCTCTCTCTAGTACTAAAAACAAAACATTCGTTTGTATTTTACTACTTTCCTCGGAATAAATGCATTTTTTATGTTCATATACGCACTCCTTACGAAATGAGGGCGAGTCGATGTGGCGTGCTGGTGCGAGATTTTTTTGGGACCTCATAGGTTTCATTAAACAAATATTTTATTATTTTTTACAACGTGGAATAAAGACTGGTTAATTTCCTTTGACAGGCCATGTCTAATATTTTATTCAAAAGAAGGTTTCGTTAACATAATAATTAAATGTGCTTTATGAATATAAAGTCTTAATCAAAGTCTCGTAAATAGCATGCCATCAAAAACATTCTGTAAAAACCTCAAGTCTCGCCGTAAAAAGTTGTGAGATCTATATAATACCAAGTCGATTAATCTATTTAGTCTCTACTTAAAGGACCTTCTGTCTTAAGTTATTACGTATGTTATTATCATGCCAATTTAAAAAAAATACCTCTAAAACAAATAGACCGACCTGGCCATCGCATGATTTGATTATTAGTATGTATCACACTACACAGCACGACGAGAAGTTAATGCTCCTGAAATGTTAATGGCGAATTTGTGTTTTCTTGCGATGACCAAGTCGATCTATTTGTTTTAAAGGTATTTCTTTTAAATTGGCATGATAATAACATACGTAATAACTTAAGACAGAAGGTCCTTTAAGTAGAGACTAAATAGATTAATCGACTTGGTATTATATAGATCTCACAACTTTTTACGGCGAGACTTGAGGTTTTTACAGAATGTTTTTGATGGCATCTCACTTCTTTTTGTAGAGCGAATAGAGCAAACATAAGTCCGATTTGTATGGAAAGCCGTATTTTTTTCAAAATTCAACTTATTTTCCTATGGGAATGTTGTTCAGTTTCATGGGCTAAACACCCTTACCCACCCTATACCCCCTCCCGTGATGTCTCATATAGTAGATACATATTTACACTTATTTATTTTATTTTCTACAGAAATAATAATTTAATTCATTAACTGCAAATGTAACCTTGTAATCTTATACATTTATATGGGATTACAAAGTTATTGTTGCAGTTAGTGTATTTAGAAAACTTGACCGAAATTAGAATATATTGAATTTTTCCCATGATTAAGACACTAAACCCTACTTGTATTCTAAATTTTAAGCTTCTAAGTCTGCTAGAAGTACCTTAGACTTTTGATGATCGGTGAGTCAGTGAGTCAGTGAATCAGTGAGTGACAAAATTCAAAATTTTAACAAGTTGTCATTCTTAAACTACTGGTTCAAATTGACTGAAATTTTAAATATACCGTGTTTATACAATGACTGATTAGTTGCTGAAAATCCAGGCTTCTTGTTTTATCCACTACGAAATTATAGGGGTGTCAAAAATAGCCCGAATTGCTTCGAGAAAAGGATGTTACGGCCGTGCCGCTTTTTTTTTGCTCGACTTGCGGGGGCACTTCCGTGCCCCCAGATAACTTTTCCTAGTATTCTGCTCGATATACATTATGCATATTAATTAGTTGCGCCTGAAAGGGACGACTCTAAACCAACAAATAAGAAAAATAATAAATCTTGGAATATTTTACTTTGAAACACCCACTTTTATGTCGTGGTTAATTAAATCAAACTCATTTTGTATTATATTTCAGTCGCGTCGATTATTTTAATATTTAAATACAAGGTGACTTTTGATTTGATTGGCATCTTTCTGATGTACGAATTAACATGCTGTACTTGGCAGAATTAGCATAAAAAACTTATGTCATTTAAATTACTAATTTAAACAAACATTAATAACATCATCTACCCACGCTTATCACGCTTCTATCAGAAATGTTTAGTAAATATATAGCTTGTTATAACATTATTTATGAATGTGTTATTTTCTTACGCTTTTTAAGCCTTTATTGCGTTTTTTGTATATTGCTACCAATCTAACGACTACCATATGCGGAGTCTGAGGTTAAAAGAACGTCATTGAAGCCAAGGTGATTCTCTAATCGTATATTCTAATCAGTTCTTTTTTTGGTAAAAACGATTGCACGTGGTATGAAAGTGATTAAAAAAAGAAAATATAAGTTCACTTTGCAGATAGTAAATGAACTAAATAGGAGACACGAGGGAGAAGTACAATTAGGTGAACTTTTAAGGCTGAGCACGATGCGCCTTGCAGTAGTTACAGCATCAGATTGATTAGCGGTGTGCAGACAAACACGCGGGTGCCACCGGCTTTGTTGCCGGACCGGGCTGAGTCAGATTCTTGTAGGTAATTAACCGTTGCTATAAATTAGTGGTCCGGGCCGGCGCCGTCGTCCGGCGGGCCTCATTGCGGATGCGACGCACGGCCCGGACACCCAAGGATGCGGCGGCCAAACATTGTCACTGCACCGCAACTCCAGCTGTGTTCGCTAGTTAGTGCCCGCCTGCCCACACTACACTACGTGCTGAAATATTGCCATTGTTACTACTAACTAAGGACTGACACTTCATCGCTATTCGATAACTACCTCACCCTTGTTCCTCGGACATGTTTACGTGTTTCATATTAATACCTGCACGTTAACTTTATTATTCACAAGTCTAGAAAGTTTCCACTGTTATATGATCACGCAGCGCTCGTGTCGTTACCGTTTTCATCTCTGGAGAGTTATTATAGTAGAAAACAATCGTAATTTTAAGCTAGTTTCTCTTATTTTATAGGTTTTCTTGAGACAAGTTGGAGCAAAAAAGCCGAATAGTGAAAACAAACAACTAGTTGTTTACGAGTTTCCAAACTCCATAATATCAAACAAATAAATTTTATCACACATCCGGCAATAGCGAAAATAGTCAGTTAAATTATGGGAGATCTTTTCGAAATTATAGTAACTTATAATAACTTTTTATATATTTAGGAATTAAGATATTATAAATCGATACACAGAGGATTAGAAAGTAAAGGCGCATTATAATTTAAGTACTTATTTAACTTAACGTATGTTGAAATTTGTAATTGTCCTTGAATATTAAAACAAATATTTATCTTCGAGTATAAACATAGAAGCATGAGAAGGTTACTGCGTAGGAAGTCAACAATATTAATAAAGATCGCATTGCCAATAACATAATGTTATAAGGAATCCAATAAAGCCTTCTTGTCGGTATCACGTTTCTAATAATGTCTTAGTATGTGCTAGAATAAATCATGTTGTTAATATAAAACATATTGCAAATGCATGTCACCGCGGCTCTACTATGTAGTTGGCTCGAGGTAATCGCTCCAGCTCACGTATCTGATGGAGTTTCCAAGCTTCCAAACTAGTTGGACTGTTGTCGGAAACTTCCGACGATGCTCGGTGCAAGGTACATGTTCCAACCTGTTCCGATAAGGAGGAGGATTCGGCCCTAAATCCTAACGCGCGCCTCCATCTGTCTAGGTTAACAAAATACCTACACTCTGCTCAATTAAAACTTTCTCTATGGACCATTTTTGTACCCTTTCCGTTTAAGTAATTGCGCGACGTTCGCGAGTGTCAGGGGCTGTAATCTTACATTTATTATTAGGTGAATTAGTGAGACCGTCACGCGCCGAGACGTTGTTTTATTCAATGTCTTGAGACAACTTATATGGCAGACCATTACCTAATTGAAGGCTGGCTCGTCGTGGCACCTCAGCCAAAGTGTTATTGCAAATGCGAGTCACGACACGGCGTGAACTTGTTGTCGCGGGGGTGTACGCGGCGAGAGGGGGTCGCGGGGGGAGGGGGTGGTAGGTGTCACGTGATGGGGAGCTGCGGCGTCCCGAGCGTTGTCGAGGCCATGAGACTTATGAGGATTACGGGAAAATGTGTATTCGATGACATTTTTCGGGGCCGTAGAAAAAGATGAAATATAAGGAATTGTAAACGTGACCGGAATACTGTATAAGGCGTCACCTATTACCGGTCTATGCGTTCTTTTCGCGGTCGGGCGGACGAGTGCCGATGAAACCGAGCGTGACGTTCCATTCCTGATATAAAAATGTAAGTATGAAAAAGCTTTGTTAAACGCGACTTGGCTTCGGCGAAGTGGCAAAGTTTGAAGTGGAAAACTTTTCATGGAAAAATCTTTGCACAAAACGATTAAATTTTAAGGCTATTTGTACTGTTTTAAGCGCCGCCGAGGACGGAATGCCTCGTATAATTTATTTTGCTTATTATATTTAGAAACAAAATCCCTCACAGATCCGACTCGGTTAATTGACCGCAATTATGTAAATGTATGAACTTAATCGAATAACTTGCTTAACACTCGTGATGATATTATCCAATATAGTGCAGAGTGCAGACCTCGTAGTCTTTAGAGAAGATTATTTTAATGAAATAATTGAATGAGCGCGAGTACGGTGGACAGTGGACGCTGGCTGAATCGAGAGCAGCCCGCTCCGTGCTCCGTTGTGATTTCATTTAGCTTCCAAAATATCTTGGCCTTAATACCGTGTACAACACTGAATTAATTAATACCTACATAAAATCTTGTCTCATCAAAACCTCAAATTGGATAAATCGAAAATCAATAGATAAGATAATGGTGACATAGACAGTGGAGTCGGCTGAGACGCGTCGTAAGTGAAGATCTTTCACGCAGATAAGGAAAACAAGGATTGTTTGTCGACCGCGAGGTTCCCTGGGAACATTTAGTGCGGACTTGGACCCTCGTTACAATCAGCGCTGAATTATTTACCAGGGCCCAGCTTACTGGCCCGAATTGATTTCTGCATAATTTACACGAAAGGAAATGTTAGAACCGAGACATAAAAACTGCGATAAACCGGAGACCACCTGAACGTATGACAATGCGGAAATTGAGTTTAAAAAATTAAAATGTTTGCGTGCTGAGTGGGCGGTAGCGGAATGATCGGACGTCTGAAGATAACTATTAGATAGTTGAATCAAGAATGAGGGAGGCAAAAATAAAATCAGTACAGGTTGGTATTAGGATTCAGTGCACGTAGCGTATCGGAGGTTTCGGCGGAGCAAGTCGGGGTCTGCGGCGTCGGCTACCGCAGTGCGCTCTCCGCCGACCGACTGAGAGATAGCTATTCGTGCCTGTTCTAAGACAATTACCGCTACGTAAACGGAAAATTGTTCGAGAGCTCTCTCAAACGTGTTTTCTAATCTTCGGAGAGCGGGATTGAAGGGGGAAAGAGATGCCACTTTTACATTTTTAACGTTCGAACCAGATTATTCGTTTTTACGGGATCGTTCCACTCTTGAAAGGATAAAACGAAACCCTTATCATATCGTGAGAGTTGTTAATGTAAATATTACAGATATAGCGTTTTTATACGCGGTGAGTTCAAATTGACCGGTTTTATTGTGAGAGACTTTTGAATAAAAGATTTCATAATAGCCGCGCGCTCCGCTACGGTATCTCATTCTCATAACACCAGTATCGAATAATGTGCACAAAACAATGAATACACTAGCAGTGTGAACAATTAATATCCAACACAATATTTTCACAAAGTTTCACTTCCGAAACTACGTCCCGTGCCATTCGGAACAAAGTCACTCCTACAGACTATTTTCCGGACCATAAAGTACGCGAGGAACAGCGAGAGAATGAACATTAATGCGTTTAAAAATATTCACATTCTCATCGATATTCAGCCGTTTGTCGCGGTTGCATCCGATTTTTATATAGCGAGGTGGCGGGCAGGTCGTGTTATCGTGTTGACTCCTCGTCTAGAAAGTTACAACGACACACTCGAGCGAGTTGTTAAGTGTTGTTAGCACGTGGAATCTCACTGTTGTGTCACGGCTTAATCCCTGAATCACGGTGTCTCGCCCGGGAAACATTACCGCCACGTAAATAAACACGTTAATTGATCCAATATAATAATCGTTTCGCCAAACCACGATCGCAAACATCTCGATGAGTAAATGAAGTTGGCGTCATCAATGTTTATGCGTATAATCCTATTTGTATTGCTAATATGGTGAATGTGGAGATATGTTTGTGTGAGGAATTCATTGCGTTAAATGTCTGAGTGTGGGCCATTAACAATAAATCCCGTTGTTTGTAGCTCCTCCCCGGCGGTCGGTCCACGCCCCGGCTGACGTTAATCAGCTTCCTCCTCGGATATCTAGATTATACGTCTGTCTAGATAGAGCACTACTTTTATTTCTCTGAAGGCGAGGTCAACGTGAGCACAATCCTACTTCAAGTGTCCGTGGTTGTTATTAGATTTGCTTCGGAACTATTTTTAAAAACTGTTTCCAACAGTATTTTATTTAGAAGAAATATGAAATGTTCCGACGCGTTCTATTAGTTCTTCAGAACAAATGCCGTAGTATTTAATCACGTATAAGTAAAATGAAAACTTTAGAAAACCTCGGTGCAAAAGATTCAGCTTTATTTTAATCAGTATTAAAAACTTGTTACATCCTAATTCTCACTAAAATGTTGGTATGAGCGAACAGAACATAAACTTTAAACTCGGAAAAACACAGACGGCCACAAGCTAAATTCAAGTTGTAGGGAAAAAAGTAGCTAAAACTGAAAGCAAAACGTTAACTCGGTTCCGTAGCCGAGAATCTCCGGGGAGCTGTTTTTAAGCTGCACGAAACATAAATTTTACAGCTCGTTTAAGTTTAGCTCATTATTTCATTACTCGCATTATCTACTTGCGAGGAGCTCGCAGATTGTTGTTCTACATGGATCCTGATAGCCGAGCGTCATACATTTTTAATACCTGCTATGCATTAATTAGCGCCTCTCGACGTCCCCGTCAAATGTATTCATAATGAACATCGGTTCAAAAACTTAATAAAAATTAATTATTTATACGTCAAGTTTATGAAACAAAACCGGAATTTAATAAGATGTACATTCATAACGTCCACCCGAATGCTTTGTGAAACTATTTTAATTGCGAGTCTTGGACCTGGCTCGTGTGGCAACGTTTCATTTTTCTAATTATCTCTCGTTTTCATATTATAGTTTGCAGATTTTTTTTTTAATTACAAGCTTGCAGAATGTTTAATATCAATTAAGCGGGGCTCACAGCGGTAATGTAAAAAACAAAGCAATCCCAACGTTTTTCTAACAAATCTTCCTGTAACGGCGTCTCGTTTCTCTGTTATAATAACGCTATTTCCATAAAAGCAGCATGGTTTACATATAGCCAACGTGTGATGGCACAAACCCGTATCATTGTATGGAAAGCGTCTTGACATTCGAGTCACGTTTAATATTTCTTATTTCCTTTGTCTCATTTGTCCTCGAGTCAGAATGACATCAAGTCTTGTATCTGAGTGTTTTTTGTTCGAATTTCTTGGATTGGGATTTTTTACTTACGTTTCAGTCTTATAGCTATACAATTCGTGCGATCTAATATGATATGTAGAGTCATTCTCAATTCTATCTCAGTAAGAATTTTCGCTGGCGTAATACGGTAGACAAACACCGGCCGCAGAGTTTTCTACCTTCCTTGCGGCCCCATTTGCTACGACAATTGGCGAAGTTAAACGTGGCCTAGATAAAAAAGGCTCACTTATACTAAATAGAGTCCCCCCGGTGTACCCAGCAAATATCGGCGCCTGATGGGAATTCTTGATGTCGACTGGACCACTAACTTCTTTAGCTTATCTAGATTAGATCAATCTCTTCCCACGCAAATACTACGTTTTTTATTCTGATGGAGTTTGGGGTGGTATTCATTCATTAATTTGTCCGTCATAAAACCAACGTTACTTACTATGCTTGAACAGAAATTGTAAATATTTTTATATATTAAACGGACCGTATGTAGAATCGCATAGAGGCGAACTTTTCGTTGTCGAGACAGGGATCATAAGTTATAAAACCTTTTAGACGCAGGTGAACCCGCAGCATTAAAAATCTCATTTAGTGGATACAATCAGGAGCGGGCACCTGGCGGGTCGCGTACGCACGCGGCCCGGCTCCCTTTGGCCCTATATCCGGAGTCATTCGTACGCATACATGTAATATGAGTAAACGCTTTGTACATTTCACCGGTATTGCTTCCATTTGATATTGGATAGCAATTTATTTATCATACATATTGCGGCTGGGAGCGGGCACCGAATCTCGCTGTACAGGCGTCTTTCTTTCTGCGGGGAATCAGGAATCGAATACGTGTGGGGAATTCCATGCGTACCTGACGGTGTCGTTTAACTATGTTCATAGCAATACACGTTTTAAACATATGTAGGTCAATTGATTTTATCGTCTGGAAACTTTTGTGTTGGGTTCATCGGGGACTCAACTATTTTTGCAAGTTGTGATTTTTACAATACCCATGAATTTTATGTTGACTATTTGTTCAAACTGGAAACCATGTTTGTTAAATTCGTTTATAAGTCAAGCCAATTTAAGTAAAGAGCACAAAAATAATACTTTAGTTCCACTCATTTATTCAATAGTACGCTCACCAGCCATCAACGGTTTCGAATTTACTAAAATGATTTTGAGAAATATTGCGTTCAATGTCTGTCACATTGAACCAAAATAATTAATTTAAACTATGGTGTAAAATGCTGTGCCATTTTATTTCATATTTATTTTATTTAACTCATAGACTTTAGCTTATTATCCTGTACAAATTCTTTCTGGCATCCAATTTATTAACGAAATGATTTAAACGTCATTCCTGCCATCAATTATTTATTAAATAATCAACATTACTGTAAAAACGACTGTGGATTTAAAATTAAGAACAATTATGTAATATTAATTGGCGTGATAGTGATGAATGGTAATGTTTAATTAAACGCGGCATCGTGCTCGTGACCCGTGCGGTGTCTCGATAAACTGTCCCGCCATTCATTATGTTCATTAAATCAGATATTTCATTAAATGAAAACTGCCTTTCTACTTGTGTTGCGAATTCTCGCGTTTGATACCCAGTTAATACTGCCTCTTTACTTTATCACTGCTGAAGTTCTAAAAGCATTCTACAACAAAGTGACTGTCGATGCTATTTTTAAATTATGTCGATACAGTATAAAATAACTTCAATTCCAGAATAGCTATTATTCGTTCTAAAGCAGTAACCATTAAAAACAATTTTATAAAAATATGTTAATCGAAAACCATAAATCTTGGGCCACATTTAACTGAAATAAGTACGCTCGCGACCGCTTTAGGTTTCTGATCGTATTTAAATACCGACGGAACCATTTGCAGGCGGCAGTGGGGACTTTATCGGAGCGACTCCATCATCACAATAACTCGTTCAATAAGTGCGCCACAACATCGGTAATATGGTTTCATTTAGAAAGATGCAAATGTCGCGCCGCCGGCCACGCTCCACCGAACGCGATATTGCGCCTCCGTGCCACTCCCCCACCGCGGGGAGGGAGCCCGTCTTACACCTCGCCACACTTCCTCACCTCGACTATCTTCACTTTTAATCGCTCCCTCGAGAATTTATTAAAAATCGTGCTCGATTTTACCTCAACTACCAGAACAAAAATTTCAACTTATTTACCATTTGAACGAAGTACGACCACATAAAAAACTCATCCGTCGAGCGCACCACCCGTGTTTGCACTCACTCAGACTTTGGAGAGAATTGAAAGTTTATAATTCTTAAATCTTTGTTAAGACGTTAAACGTAGGTGTACCGAAACGTAATAATTTAAAGAGTTAGTCGTTCAAAATGTCGGTGAAGTTGTAAAAAGTTCATTTTGTGAATTCCACACATTTCTACTGGGAAGTTGTAGGTTTAAGTTGAAATTTATGCCGTGTGAGTGTTCACTGTGTTAAGCAAGAAGGAGGAGTCGTGAGTGGCGCATACATCACGCAGGACGTGGCATATCGCGACAGAGCGTATGCACGCCGACGCCGTTAACCGCTCCCGCTCCCGCGCCCGCGCCCGCCCGCACCCGCGCCCCGCCTTGTTCGACATGCACATACGCTTTGACTCCCTTTATCACTGTTAATAAATAATAACACGCTTAAGTGTACAACGTCCTTCGAGTGTACTTGCATCACCTCGCATTTATAAAGCTGGTAAGCTACATGTATCCACTACTTCTTGGTAAATATAGAGCAGAGATTTTCCTCAGACAAAAGCTACTCAATAAACAAACAAAGTAATATCGCGAGCTTATCATACAGAAGCATTAGTATAACTCATTTCCTTTGTTCTGTCGCAAGTTGCGAAGAAGTATCTAAGCTCTGTTTTTCCGAGGCCACCATAAAACGAAGATATATGTGGTAAATAGCGGCGTGTTTGAAAACTCATTCGTCTGTCGAACGTTTGACTTAGAATTCCTAGTTCAGGGCCATTTACATTCCGAAATGTGAAAAGTCATGCTCAACGAATGCGAGTTCCGTATCTTGGGATTTTCTAACTTCACGTGCTTTCGTTATTTCCTGGTCGGCGCTCCCTTCGGTCCGAATCAGTCTCGGGTTCGTTAAGGAACTAATCGGCTCATTGTGCAGCAACTGCACTCTGACCTCGTTCGATCTACACCGATAGCAGATACGTTCCTAAATGAAAATTTAATTTGTAATTCGAGCGTTAATTCCGATAGTAGTGTGAAATACTGTAAACTGCACTTGATGTTGCGCAGGTGCTCGCAATGTGCTGCACTCCGTGTAAAAATGCGACGTGATCTCAGGAACCTCCATTTGCTAATCTATTCAATTATTTCTCACCGCTACGACCTTGCTATTGTAATATTAAAGCTTTTTGTTTACAGCGGCTTTTTGAAAGTTTATAATAATTGTAGAATTCAAGTTCACTGGTAAAGGACAACAGTCATCGACAATGATTCGATGATGCTGTGTTCTCTACTTACCAATTTAAATGACTTTTATACGTTTGTTAGTTGTAATCATGTTTTTGATGAAATTGATGAGGCATTGAGATGAGGCGCCCATAGCCAGTTGCGCTCACCGGTTGGTAAACGATCTGTGGGTTAAGCAACCCTTGGCGCGGTCACTCTATAGATGGGTGACCGCATAGTGGTATTTCAACTGGGCGTCTCCGTGCTTCGGAGGGCACGTTAAAAGTTGGTCCCGGTTGTTGTCAACTACGATAACAGTCGTTAAGCCATGTCAAAGGCCCACGGGCGGCTTGAACAACTTTGATACTAGGTTGACCACTAACCATACGATAAGAAGAAGAAGATGAAATTCAAGTGTTTTTAATGTCTAAAAATATCAATAAAATTGCACACATTAATTTAACAAATGTATCCGCATTTGAATCATACTTTGTCATATTGTTTTCATATTGCAGAATTAAAAAAAAAAAATTCAATGGTTGATCTCTAAATACGCTTAAAACTATGATCCTAATTACCATATTGTACAGTATAGCGCAGTTATACAACATTGTGACATAGTGTAATAAGCAGATTGGTCATCACGGTTGAGTGCGTAAAGTACACAGAGAAATGTCGCTGCCCTCCCGCGGCTTTAATCTCTTTATCACTTCAATAAGCCCCTCAAAATTGATGGGGTTGTATTGTTCATTTCCAACTAAATATTCAAATTATGCTAAGTAACTTATTTAGCTAACCCTATAGAATAAGAATTAGATTACGTTCTCTGTAACTAAACATATAAAAAGTAGAAGAAAAACTCAATTTACAAAAAACCTCGCCAAGTACCACAAAGTATTTTACAGCGCGCCTATTTTAAAATAGATAAAATTTTATGTAATTTGAAACAAAGCCGGGTGTAGTGAGCCTTCACGTCACCGACGTTATAATACGATCGTGGAAGGAGGTTTTGGCGCGCAGTTAGTAATAAAAACTTTTGTAATTACACTCATTTAGGGCAAGGAACCCGTCGTTGACGCGGTGTCGTGCCAAAAACGGCAATTATTTTTATAACACCACCCAGGCCAAGTTCTCTGATTCTTTCGTGACCGTCGACATATACACTTCGTGTTTCGTGGGACACAGTATATAGTATAGGTATGCGCGCTTTTGGTGACTGCGGTTACCAGTTAACCACTCGGATTACACCGCGCGTCTAATGTTGCACATATTTTAAGTCTAACTTTACTGTCTTTGATAATGAAGACTAATTTTATGCATAATGCCAACACATTATCGGGGGTAAAGTTGCTTATAACATTTTATTTCATAAAATTCTCTGTAAGTCAGAACGCTGACAGAAGTACTTACATCTAAAAGAAATTGTAATATTTTATTTGGGACAGATGTTTTACACATTTATTTTGTTTAACATAACATTTCGAACATCTTCTCGAGTCAGCCTCAAAAGCAGAACGAACATGAGTATGTTATTAAGGAAACCAAATAACAAAACAAGGGAGAGGAAAAGCGTAAACAAGAATCACAATTTGTAAATAATTTGTTCAGTAAAATTATAATCCTTGTCCGGACATGGGGCGCGGTGTCAGCCAGTGACAAGCGTCGACTTGGCGGGGCACGACTCGTAAAAACTTTTCTAATTATGTACATTTTGTAGCTAAGAAGCGCGGGCACTCGCACCGCATTATATTTTCTAGTTAATTTGGCGGATCTGATGTGAACATGGCGTCGTATTACGGCTGAGAGCGCTGCGGGTTCGTAACGCGGACTGATCTCCGGTGTTACTTACACAACCCAACAAACTTAAATGGAAACACTGATTCGTTGGAAGATAAACCTCACATGTCATATCCCTGTATGTACGTCTCCTACGTGTTACTATGTGTGTGTGCGTGCTCAACTGTTTTTTGGTGAAAATAAGCAAATATGGGATGATATTTCATCTTTGATAAAGTCAACTGTGTTTTAATAAAGTGCATTATGTAATACACAATCGTATGACACGTTTATCTTGATACGATTGACTGATGACGACCATTGTTTAAGAGTAGATGCGATAAACTACATATGGACATTGCAACTTTAACCTACATATTTGACAGGCGAACTGTGGTAAAACATTTTTACCGACCTCAAAAAAATTCTTATCTGCCTTTAAGAGATTTTATTATCAAATCTCTTAAATGCAGTTCTTATCTAAAACTATACCTAATTGTTGAAATCAAGATATAGTTATCAAAGATTCCTGCCCGTCGTCTTAAAGAAACCCAGGCGTGCAGTCATGTTATGTAAATAAGTATACATAAGCAAGCAGTAATTTTGTCGTCTTAACTGTTGAGAGCGTAAGACGACTCGAGTAAGTCGTATTAACGAAAGCTTAAATTCTACGACATCTACCATTAACGGAGATTTTACATACGAACGGAACGGATGGAGTATTTGAAATGAATTTCTCAAACAGTTATTTTCACGTTAGCAGCCGACTTCATGTATGCAATTTTGGAGCAAACTTGCTTTAAAAAACACGGGAAAAGATTTACAGAATATTCGAAATAGCGTATTTTGTAGCATTGTGTGATATGCTGGTATCAAAATATATTCAAAATTCAGAACGGCTATCAACACATAGACGTATGTTTCCACAGTTTACTGGATGAGAACAAAAAAACCGAACAATGTATGTTTTTGCGGAAATACAAATAGGAATAGAGGCGAAAACTAGTTCACCTCTCGCGAGTCCGAATATGAACAAAGGTGGAGTAACGTGGCTGCCGCCGCCGCCCGCTGTAAACGCGAGAGTGGTCTGTAATCTGTTACTTTTACGAAGCACTTGTTTTGTTTCCACGCGATTCCCGGGAATATTTTTACAACACGGGCCGGACGAGCCATCCGACCGAACGATGCTGCGTCTGCATAAAACTCCAGGAAATTTTACGTGTTTCGACACAATGATTATGAAACACTCGTAAACTTCAACTAGGATTTTTCCCGTCGCGCTCCAAGGTATCCATTTTCCCGGCGACTGCTCGGATCTGAGGCTTCACAAAGAAAATATAAAACGAAACGCCATTAAGAGTTGTTTACGCAGCATGCATAAATACAAATGAATGGCCCTAAAGCATCTCGGTTAAGACTGTAGGAAGAAAGTTTTGCAATTATTGTAATTACGAGTCGACCGAGAAGCATCCACCGCCGACACGACTACGTCATATTTCCTACTTAATCGCACCGAGTTGCCGACATTATTATAAATAAATCAATTTATTAGGTTCAGCAACGCATTACTCACGCCATTATGTGGCTCAACTCTAACTACCGTCTGCACACGTATACGTAATTAAAACTTATTTTACCAACCTAATTGAATTAATTTTAAAGATCTCCTTTATCACAGTGATAATGACAATTAAATATTCCCTATGCGCTCGTGAAAATTTGTTTGCTTGCAATGATTTATATTATTTGTTTCAGTTTAAATGTTTTCTGTTAATTTATTTGTTGCTGTTTTTGTATCGGGGCTTTTGTTGTCACTGAATTTCATTTAGTCAGAGTATCTCGTGAGAATACATGCTCTTTGTGCAAAATGAATATGATTCTACCTGTACCTGTCGCTGTAGATTAAATATACAAAAAGCATGAATGCTTTAAAGAAAAGTCGAAAGATGAATGCATGCAATGAGAAGCAATTTGTGCACGCTATCTTTAATCAATCTGTCGAATGTAACTCCCACCTATTCTATAATACACGCACAATGATTGATCAAAATTAGTGGCCGCATTACTGATGGATATGTTTACAATGTATCAATAACAAAATGTCATCTGATTAATAGCGGCCAATCTTTACATATCGCAATGACATCAGTGTGTGGGTGTACACAAGCACACAAGCGCGTTAGTCATTCAATCCACACGATCAATCTCGTACGCATTTAAAACTTCGCTCATAAATGGGTGCACTTAACGTATTAAATTCGCTGACAATGAATAACGGGCGGGCGGCCGCACAAACTGTAAAATATTCATCTTAAAAAAGCGACATTTAAATCTCCCCTTGTATGAATAACGGCGTATTTGGGTGTAAATCGCGGGCGGTCGGTCGTTCGTCAAACGCCTTCAATGAGCGAGGCAATCACTTAGAGTACCTATGTTCTCTACTTAACAACTCTGTTAGTGTTTACGAACGCGCTATGCACATACGCGATTGTACGGCTGTACCGGCACACGGCTACACTGCTCGCTGCCGCGCTGCCACGCTGCTAGTTGCTACACTACATTGCTACCAGCGACAACTGCACTATTTTCAGATTAGACTAATGCTCCGCCGTGTTTAATGTTTGTTTTCTAATGTCAAAGAACAGACTACTGCTTGTGAATGAATGAAAATCTCTGTGCATTAAAAATGAGCTACTGAATACATTTGTAGAGTTTGTACACCTGAATTCAATTAGCAGATTTCGACGTGCTATAATATTGCAATTTAACGTGGAAACAGTAAATTAACGATTGGTTTCACTTCCTCTGAATAAACAGGAATATTTAACTGATATTTAAAAACGCTTTTTGCTAACTTTCGGTTAGTATATTCGTAAGTGGTGTTACAAGCAATAAATATGATTTCTTGCGGTATTTTTAAACCGGTACAACTAGGTGTGTTTTGCTGTTAACCACGTAACGAAGTTTTTCATGCGCGAAACTACATAATATTATGCATTTTATGCAATGAGTATAATAAAAGGAATGAAAATTTAACGTGATAGGTTCGCGGTCCAAAATAATGTTTTATCGTCAAACAAATGTTAGTTTATATGAATAAATCTTAACTGTATCTAGCTAATCACAGGGGCAGTGTTTTAATTAAAGTGCTCTCGAAAAATATTTCTACAAAACCTTTTCTTACAAATCTCTAACCTTATTTTGATTCTATAAAAACGATCAATAATGATATCTGGGGGCACGGAAGTGCCCCCGCAAGTCGAGCAAAAAAAAAGCGGCACGGCCGTAACATCCTTTTCTCGAAGCAATTCGGGCTAGTTTTGACACCCCTATAATTTCGTTGTGGATAAAACAAGAAGCCTAGATTTTCAGCAACTAATCAGTCATTGTATAAACACGGTATATTTAAAATTTCAGTCAATTTGAACTAGTAGTTTAAGAATGACAACTTGTTAAAATTTTGAATTTTGTCACTCACTGATTCACTGACTCACTGACTCACCGATCATCAAAAGTCTAAGGTACTTCTAGCAGACTTAGAAGCTTACAATTTAGAATACAAATAGGGTTTACTGTTTTTATCATCGGAAAAATTTAATATTTTCTAATTTCGGTCCAGTTTTCTAAATACACCAACTGCAACAATAACTTTGTAATCCTATATAAATGTATAAGATTACAAGGTTATATTTGCAGTTAATGAATTGTTATTACTGTAGAAAATAAAATAAATAGGTACCTTTTTTTTTCGTTTTCTACTATATGAGGCATAATGGGAGGGGGTATAGGGTGGGTAAGGGTGTTTAACCCATGAAACTGAACAACATTCCTATAGGAAAATATGTTGAATGATGAAAAAAAACGTCTTTCCATACAAATTGGACTTATGTTCGCTCTACAAAAAGAAGTGAGATGCCATCAAAAACATTCTGTAAAAACCTCAAGTCTCGCCGTAAAAAGTTGTGAGATCTATATAATACCAAGTCGATTAATCTATTTAGTCTCTACTTAAGGAACCTTCTGTCTTAAGTTATTACGTATGTTATTATCATGCCAATTTAAAAAAAAATACCTTTAAAACAAATAGATCGACTTGGTCATCGCAAGAAAACACAAATTCGCCATTAACATTTCAGAAGCATTAACTTCTCGTCGTGTTGTGTAGAGTGATACATACTAATAATCAAATCATGCGATGGCCAGGTCGATCTATTTGTTTTAAAGGTATTTTTTTTTAAATTGGCATGATAATAACATACGTAATAACTTAAGACAGAAGGTTCCTTAAGTAGAGACTAAATAGATTAATCGACTTGGTATTATATAGATCTCACAACTTTTTACGGCGAGACTTGAGGTTTTTACAGAATGTTTTTGATGGCATGATATATAACAGCAAATCATTAAACGAAATCTGAAAATGGAATCAAACCAAACTTTATTTACAGCATTTAAACAGGGAACCCAAAAAGAATGGCATTGTATACACCTATAAAATAAAAATAAAAAATAAAATAGCCTTTATTGCTGTTTCTTAACAAATAAACATTAAAATATTCTTGACATGCCTACTTCCTAAAATTAAACATTCTTTCTAACTAACTTGGTTGTTATCTATCGGCAACTGGTGTTTCTGTGGAACAGCTTGTCTGTTGACATAGGCCTCCTCTAAAGATTTCCACGCATCTCTGTCTCTAGCTAAACGAGTCCATACTGGACCAGCTATTTTCCGGATATCATCTTCCCATCTTATTGTTTGTCTGCCTCGATTTCTTTTGTTTCCCCTTGGATACCATTCTGTCACTATCTTTGTCCATTTGTCTCTATTTTCCCTTAGCATATGCCCAGTCCAACGCCATTTAAGCTGTCGGTAAGTCGTGTGTACATTTTTAAATTTCGTTTTCATTTTAATTTCCTGCAGTTTTACTCTATCTCTTCTTTTTATACCTAATATACTTCTTTCAATTGAATTTTGACAGACTTTTATTTTATGTTCTTGTAGTTCTGTTAATGCCCATGTCTGGCACCCGTAAAGTAAACATGGCATAATGCATATTTCGTACACTTTCTTTTTTGCTGACATTGGCATATCTTTATCCTTCATTATCTCTTTCAGAGACCAAAACCGTTTCCAGGTATTCATTATTCTTCGTTCTATTTCTTTTTCCATGCAATTATCTGTAGATATAAGTTGGCCCAGATATATATACTCCTTCACATATTCTATTTGTTCGTTATTTACTGTTATTTGTTCGTTGTTTACTGTTTGCTGGGCGTTCGTCATAATTTTAGTTTTAGTTAGGTTCATTGTCAGACCGGCCTTGGCGCTTTCATCAGATAGTTGCTGCAACATTAGTCCCAGCGTTTCGGCGTCTTCTGAGAACAAAACCAAATCATCTGCGAAGCGTAGATGGTTGAGATTCACGCCATTTATGTTGAGGCCGTTTTTAGTCCAGTTTAGATTCCTAAAGATCATCTCAAGCACCGCCGAAAATAATTTAGGCGATATAGGATCTCCTTGACGCACACCTCTTTCAATAGGAAACTCGTTGCCCGTAGATTCAAGTTTAACTTGTGCAGTGCTTGCTGTATAAACATTTTTAATTATTCTTATATATTTTGCTGGCACCCTTTGCCTTTCTAGAGCGTCCCATATATACTCATGCTCCAATGTATCGAACGCTTTATTAAAGTCCACAAACCCAATGTAATACGTTTTATTATATTCTCTATATTTCTGTAATATTTGTCTTAGAGTGTGTATGTGATCTATGGTCGAAAAATTACTACGAAAACCAGCTTGTTCCTTTGGTTGGTTTTCATCTAGTATATTAGTGATTCTTTGTAGAATGATTTTAGAAAATATTTTATAAATATTGGACATTAAACTGATCGGCCTGTAGTTTCCTATATCGCCTTTGTCTCCTTTCTTATGTAGCAGTATGATGGTCGATTTAGTCCAGTCTTCTGGGATGGTTTCCGTTTCAAGGATTTCATTGAATAGATCTGTTAGTCTTGGTGCTATCACTGGTAACGTTATTTTTAACAGTTCATTTGTGACCAAATCTGATCCAGGTGCTTTATCTAGTTTTTGTGTTTCAATTGATTTTATGGTTTCCTCCTTAAGGATTGTGTTTATCTCGTCCGTATCTGCCGAATTATATTCTTTTATTACTTGGTCACCTTTACGGCTTTGGTATAAATTTTGGTAGTATTCTGTAGCAATTTGTAGAATTTCTGGTCTTTTGCTGGTCTTTCCCCTGTTCTTATTTTTCATATTTGGAATCCAATCCTTTTTGTAACTCATTTCTTTTAGGGCCTTCTTTATTCCGCCTGTTTTTTCTATATGTTTCTTTAGTGTTGCAAACCTTTTTGCTTTCCGTTCTTTTCTTAGTTGTTCGCTTATCTTTTTGCTTAATTCTGCAATTTTTTGGACATTATTATTGTTGCTATGTTTTCTTTGTTGTATAAGTTCTTTCCGTTCTTGTAATAATTGCTTACTTCTAAATGATATCGCTGTCTTACTGGTCATATTTGCTTTTTTAGTTTGTGATTTTAGTTGTTTGAGCAATCGGGTGTATTTTTCTTGAGTCGATATACATTCTTTTTCCCTTCCTTGTAAAGATGTCTCAAGGTTATTTAGAAGTAAATCAGTGTTGCCAATACACTCGATGGCTCTCATATTATTGTGAAATTGTCTTGGTCTTTTAACACGTGTCCCTGATAGTTTAGCTCTAACCAATCTATGATCTGTGTTAAAATTAAAATTTCTTAAGATAGACAGGTCTTCAAAAACTTTTAAGTTGTTAGACATAACATAGTCGATCTCGTTTTTATGCCGGCCATTAGGAGATATCCATGTCCATTTCTTTGATGGTTTCTTTTTGTAAAAACTGTTTATAATGCTTAATTTATTTTCAATAGCAAAGGACACCAATCGTGAGCCGTTTTTACTTCTATTGCCCCATCCGTGATTTCCTACGGTATATTCTTCTCCCGTTTTCTGTGTGCCAATTTGTCCATTAAAATCTCCCATAACTATTAGGTTTTTTGATTCATTTGCAGCAGTTAATTGTAGGTCTGCGTAGAATTTTTCAATTTTTGATATGTCTTCTCTTCTATTGGATTCAGTTGGCGAATACGCCTGGATTATTGACCATATTCGGTCTTCTTCACCATCTACAGGTAATAGAATGTTGAGTAATGCGATCCGTTCTGAAATCCCTCTTAGTTCCTGTATGTTTTTGGCGAGGTTTCTTTTGATCATGAAGCCGACACCGTACAATCCAGGCGTCTCCCCAATATGGTAAAGTATGTATTTACCATGGTCTTCAATTCTTTCCCCTAATCTTCTCACTTCGCTAAGACCAATTATGTCCCATTTTATTTCATCCAATGCTAATTCCAATTCTTGTAGTTTTTCAGTGGTTCCTAGTGATCGACAGTTTAAAGTGGCGATATATATATCGTTATCGTTACGTTTCTTTTTCTGGTTGTTTATCTTTAGAGGGTCGTGGTCATTTTCCCCCACGAGGACCAGTCGGCTTGGGGGAGGTTGGTAGTTTCTGTATGTTTGGTTTTCTATATTTTTGTGTTGTTTTGTTTCCCGGTTGCCGATAGTTAATTGTTATTGCCTATTATCCGCCTTGGGGCACGAGAGAGAGTTGGATCTGCCTCTCATCACATCAAAGGCGTTGCGCCTATTTGTATGTGATGGCGTCCAGACTTGCTGTTTTTTAGTTTGTGTGTTATCACCCGGTGAATAAGCTTCTCCCCTTTTTCTTTTTTCGTTACTTGCATTATTTTCCTTTACTACGAGCTTATCGTACCTGAGATATGCAAAATTCCCTTTTATCCTTTCCTCTTTCAATTTTGTTTGTAACATTTTCCTCTTCTCCAATACTTCTTTAGAATAGTCTTCTGTTATATATATGTCTTTCAGATTTTTCCGAACTCTCAGTATCTCAGTTTTCTTCCATGAATTGACAAGAGAGAGCAAAACCGGTCTCGGTTTTCTGCCTGGGCTTTTCTTGCCGATGCGAAAAATTTGATTTATTTCAAAATCCCCAATATTTATATTTAAGTCTTTATTAAATATGTTCTTCACCACTTCTATTAATCCTGTCGTTGATTCTTCTTCCTCTTGTAATCCAAAAATAATAATGTTGTTTTTCTTCTTATCTCTTTTCATATATTCTATCTCTTTCTCAAGGCTTATTACTTTTTCCTTTAAATCTTTATTTTCTGCTATAATAGGCTTTATTTTTTCATCCATTTTTTCCATGACTGAATTAGTTATAGATTCCTTCAGTTCAAGCGTCTGTTTCTGCATTTCAATTTTCATTTTCTCAAACAAGATTTCGAATTGATCTTCCATGTTTAAGTTTTAATTTTTGCGTAAAATGAATCGCAGCGGTAGAAATTTTTCGTGTTGGCAACACCGACGCAATGAACGAATGATATCGATCCTGTCAAGTTGACTTGACAGTTGACAGTGTCTACTAATGTCACAATCAATTTCTAACCTCACTTCGGTAATCGTTGGTTTTTATAATCAGTTTTACTTTTTCTCACATTCACTTTAATTGCACTGTTAGTTAATATTTACACAAGTCCACTACACGTTAAGATTGTGTTTTCAACTATTTATCGTGTCCAACAGTTCGTAAATGATTTTTAATCACAATAAGTTGGAGGATCTGTACTACAACAATGTTTACGCTTCGAGCACCGGAACCGGAAAAAACAATGTATACACCTACGTCGGATTATCATGCTAATGTAAAACGTAGTGAAGGGGCAGTCCGTAGCAGATACTATCTCTACTTTAAACATTTTTTATTTTTAATCTCGTGTAAGGGTGAGTGCAGACAGGCGCGGATCGATGCGCTCTTCATCGGCTTTTTTCACCACTAATTAATCACAGAGCGATGATTAATCAGCGCAGCCGCGGGCACATTTAAACCAGTACTTTAATGATCCGTTTGTCGGACGTTAGTATTTCTTCGTTACCCCGCCACGTGCCCGCGGACGGGTTTATGCCACTTGTTTTACGATCCTTTACACCGCTCCCAACGATTTTTTTGCAGCGCTTCACTGATGTAAAATACTCTGTTAATTCGCAGGTTGACTTTAAGTGATTCTCTAATTAGAGTCTTTGATGCCTGTTAGACGTCATTGAAGATGTAATTAAAGTAACTTTTCAAAATAAACAGCAATTATCAAAGGCTCTTCGGCTTAGTACAACTACTAAAGGCTTAGTCTATTCATTAAATACCTTTTGTGAAGTAAGTTGGAATTTTTTGATGTTGAAATATTACCTGAAACAATACAAAACGATCATTAAATTGAGTACAAGGTGACAAGGCAGAGCAATAATTACAGTACTGAATAACACCATTCAAAGTTGAGTGATGAAAGAAAAACATGGGGGAGGGATTGCGCTTTTATTGAAACCAATCTCACCACTTGGCTCGACTGACTGCGCCCCGAGCTGAATGCGCGTAATTGCTTCGTCATTCAGATGATCGCAGCTTTACCGGCTTGTCTTGTTGACTGTACTTGTAGGCACTCGCTTTGTGCGCGCGGCCTTACCTCGGCTGACATGTGCCATTGTCTCGCACAGTTTCGCCGCCTGCTTTTATGACGGCAACAAGTTTCAGCTCGCATTGTGAACACTACCCTTTAATCATAATTGTACAATTTCATAACTCGCGTTTGAAATTACCGTTTTTGTAACGCGATTTCGCGTTAATTTAGCGCAATGATCGTATCATGTTGTTGCCAGATCGACGCCGTTTATTTACTCTCGCTACACAATGTGTTTACAGAGGAGAAATATTGTGAAAAGTTTTCATCACGTTCTTTACTCGAACAAGTAATTTAAAGTGATGAAAAAATTTTAATGGATTAATTAACTGAGGACGTCGAGCCGAATTTTTATTTGATGAGATCTACGCCTATTTTGTAGGCTAAGAATTTTCAGTAATTCAATTAGAGTTTCAAATAGTTAAAATTATATTAACCGTGCTCGTGATAATTTTATTTAACGCTGTGTTCACAATTCGTTAATTAGAAACCGACACTTTCTAAATAGCTGTGCGGCTGCTTGAAGTGTGTACGAACAATTATGATTTTGTATAGAAACACGCCGCTAATTGTGATTTTATACTTGGAGAAATATCGTTGTTTGAACAAACATCAAGTCATGAATGGTAAATCGGGTCAGTTGTTATCTTGTACTTCATGATAACTACCGCAAAAGGCTACCCATCAAAAAGGGTAGATATGACATCCTATAGACGTTATGTATATTATAATAATATATGTATTTTTGGCACAAAATATTTGTGTTATACGGCACAAATAAGCACCGATGCAATTTGATAATAATTCAGACATTTTTGTACCACGGCGATTGCATTGAACAAACAAATGTATCCCCACCTTTAAACTGCCTAAAAGTAAATGTAATAAACGTTTGTCATCCGCGGTAATCAAATAATGCTAAAATTGTATAAATCAAATGAAAATCTGGTTACTAGTACTCGTGTGTATTGGCATTTGATTTATTTTACCAATATTTGTAAATACAAAAGTCCGGAGCACTCGTGTTCGCAAACAGTGGCCGGCGTGGGGTGATCACCGCATCTCTACTCTCTGCATTCATATTTTCATTTTCATTTCGAAAATCACAAGAAAGTGAACGCTCAAGGAAAAAAGACAAAATGAAAGGAGAGTCTGTGTTTTAATGGGTTAATTAGCCGACGATCCTCCGGTCGGAGCTTTAATTAAAATGAAAAATTTTCGTGACTAGACTGAGAGAATTAATTGCTCCCTTTCGTGAAACTATTCAGGTGAGAAGAGAGTAAATAAAGAGGCCGCGTTGCTCAACTAAATATCACAAACCAGTGTCGCGCAGTGTAATGGCGACCGCACTAAATTATGTTTTATATCAATTTCAGTAGCGGATAGTGGTCCACAACGCCCCAAATTAGTTCCATTTGGGAGCGGGATCAATAGATAGGTACACATTGTGTGATTGATTACACGACAAAACGTCCTGTTTACTTATGTTCAATTAGAGTGGCATAGAGCTCGTTAATTATAAAGTTTTTCGCTTAATGCGGTCGCCCCCAAAAATATTCAGATCGTTAGATAGAAAAAGTTTTTCTTTCCGTCACGATACGGCCGAAACGTAAATTGTTTATTTCGAGATAATGGATCGGTTTAAGTCAGTAAGCCGATATTTAATTACGCCGCGAGTGTAATACGGTTCCGCGGCAGCCACTGCAAAGTTATGCACGACGCGAGTTGCATGGTGAATACCAACGACACATAAATCCAAGGGTGTCTACTTGCGTATTAACAAATTGCGTTCTTAAACTGCAATAAACTATGTAAATTCAAAATTTAAATTACAAACACCAATGCGACAGTGTCGGGGACGGTCGTGTGGCATTGCGACCGTAGGTGGTGGTTAAAAGTAGAATTTTCAGTGTTGGGTTGTGGATGCGAGTGGTGTGCGATAGCGAATGTCGGTGGGAGTGAATTATGGGCCGCGGCCCGCGTTAATTGTCGCTGACGAGGCGACCCGCCGCCTAGCTGTCTCACCTACTGTACTTTGCCCGGCAATGACATGAAAAAACGCGGTGGCCGTAAGGACGCTGACGCATGAATTTAAAATAGCACTTTTCGAGTCAAAGAAAATATATCGTCGCTGATATTTCAGCGCATGTACAAAAAGTGCGTCAATACATGTTTCAAAGCTGTGTCATGTTATTTGGAATGTTCATAAATATAGTTTTTTCATCGTCTCGAGTGCATGTGTCTCGTACGACGTAAGCTTTTTGGACTTAAAACCAGAAACCGCGACAAACAGGCACTGCGCCAAAGTAGTCGCAAAAAATACATTTCGCAACAGAATGTAGTATGCACTAAAGTACGAGTTAACACGAATCGGCTTTTTATTTAGTAGGGTGATATTTCAGTAGGTTTGCGCCAAATTGTCACGGGTTAAAGAGGTGGCTGTGTCCAGTGCGTCGCGGAGTAACAAATCGTTTTAATTTGCGCCAAGTCGCGCGACTCGCCGACTTGTTGCCCTTCCGACTATTGTCGCCGATTTATCTTAAAATTTTATTATAACTTCAGGGATTTTATATGGCTTTTTCTCAGTTTTTACTGAAACGTTTGTAACAAACATGTTTGGGAAGGAGAGTACACAAATTCTATTACTACCTAGCTTAAATATTTTACCAAATAGTGTATTTTAGTATAATTATTGGTAATTTGTAAAGAAAAGTCAAAGCATTAAACTGCATTAGACGTTTATATTGTTGACACTAAAAGTGTCAATGCCCTGTAATCTCGGCTAAGTCTGACAAGCAAGAGCCTTAGGAAAAATTCAAAGATGTTTAGTAAACTTAAACTTCATCTAGATATTTTTATAACTTTTAATTTTAATTTTACCTTTTCTTTGAGCCAGTATAAAAGGTCCTTCTTGCAGAGATATTTATAAACACTGTTACAATGGTAATAAATATTTATAAAATTAATTAAACAGGGGTGTCTGTCTCTCCACTTAATAAAGTACCCGTTATTATTTAGATTTTTTGTGACCTCAGTACAAAATGTTGATAGTCTTAGTTAAGTTGCATTCCGAATACAATATGACTGTTAATGTGCTGTGTAAATTACGTACTATATACAGACTTAAATAATATTTTAAAATGAGATTGTGTTCGTTGAAACCACTGTGTGTATAATAACCGGATATTATACGGAGTCGCAAATTTGTACTAAGAGAGGCTCAATCTGTCTGCTTCCAAATGACTAAAGTTTTAACAATGTATTTAGATGAATGAATATTAACCTGTCAAGGGGCGCCCTCAGTGGACAGACTCATAATATTGCGATGGCTCCTGAACAAGTATCTTGCGCAAAATCTTTTTACAACTTCCTTATTTGACCGTTTCACTGGAGTTGGCGGTAATGAGTGCGGTCTGGATCACAAAGGTCTTGTTGTCTAATGCGAGAATTAAAATGTTATTATTAGCAGTGAGAGCAAAGCAAAGCGCATAGACCAAGTCACGTCCAAACTTTGAGCCACAAATAGGTATCCCAGTGTTCGCAGCGTTGTTTTGGAAACATTAACTAACTTGAGAGTACGCCAAAAACGGAAACATTTTAACGTTCGCCGACGCCGCGCCGCCGTATTGTCACCGTTGTTCCTATTACACGCCAAAAAAGTTGCGCCGTTATTATATCCGTAAAATAAAGCCCCCACAGTCAACACAAAAATAATTTAATCGAACGAAACGTTTCTAACAAATATTTGCGATGAAAACCTCAATGGTTGTAAAATTTCGGCTTCATCGGCCAGTACTTGACATGAGCAAATAAAAATGTTTTATTGCTTTTAAACTTCCATTTGTCCGTCGCTTCGCAGCCAAATCGGTGCGGTTTAGGCGCATTACTTGCGTACCCATAGCTGGTATAGCTCGTAACATTGGTTCGATGGCTATCTTGTTTGCTTTTATCCTTATAGAAAATTTCGTGCATCCCAGTGAATGCATCGACGAGCCTTCCAATATCAGGCGGATTATTCGCGGTAAAACGTTGTAAAATTGATCGGTACCTCGATGATTTTCAACCTAGGTGTGGTCGAGTAAGGTAGAGAATGGCGTGGCATGGAAAAGAATTTGTATTTTGCCTAAATATCGGTAACGGATTGCCGTGGCTATACGTGGTAAGATAAGAGTACGAGTTGCATAGTGATACATTGAATGGATTACTGCATTGGGGTCTGCTTTGTGCGCTCCAAGGGACGCGGATAATATTATTATTATATACAAAATAGCAATGTTTTGTATGAGCGCACTCGTGTTTTGGCGATGCTCTGCGAAGATAGTGTTTACTTTAAAGTTAACATTGCCAAGCTGGCAGTCGGCCCGCTCTACTAAGTGCAGTTCATACATCATAGTCAACAATGACCATATTATTACAACCTTTGCTGTGTGACTAACAGAGCACTATTAATAAAAGCTTAAAAAATATGATTTCTAGGTTTTGACATAAACTGCATCTATCTATTCGTAAAAGAGAAAAAATTATAACTTTTTTCGAAACTTACAAGTACTTATATGTTCAATAACAATTTAAAACTATACAAAATAAATTAACGCTTGAATAAATGAAATTCACTTCTTGTAGTTCCAGTCTTTGAAGAATACTTTAAATCGTTCAAGACTTCCACGAAACGCTCGAGCAAATGAAAATTTCTTCTTTATTTGGGTGGCACTATAAACAAAACATCGTTAGTTTTCATGCTAAGAACATTGGCATTTTGCAAACAAAAACGAATTGTGCTGGAGTCAAGTTGGTACAAGCAAATTGTTTTGTATAACAAAGGTAGACAGTTCATTACGGACAGGGATTCATTAGCGTCCAGTAGATGCGCCGACTCACTGATAAACTGACTCAGGTGCTCGCCTTCGAAGTATTTACGCCAAAAAGTGGATAGCGGTCAATATTGACATGACCAGTTGACTGTCGTCTAAATTGGCGTGTTTGCGCTGATATTGGGGCGCTATCGGCGTGGCGGCGTGCCGGCGTGGTGGCTATATGCATGGCCGTGGGGCGGTCTGGCCGCAGCTCTCTGACAGCGTTGTAATGGATTGTTTACCTCGGCGCGGACGTCCGCCGCCGCCGTCGATCACTGACACCAACCTAATTACATGTAAATAAATACAGGCCGAAAGCCTGATCTGATCCCGTCCGCCCCTTACCCACATTTGTTGTGCGCCGATTGATCTTACACACGAGTTTTGACGTCAACGTTTGAATTATGGCCTGCAACGTTATTTTAGGGTAATTTTCAAAGCATATTTTGATCTGATATATGTATATTTATTGTAACAATTGTATTCCCAATTCATCCATTTATTGTCCGATTTTAATAGGATAGAAGGAGTAAGATTCCCAATTCGGTTGGTAAGTTCTTTTTACTGTTACTAATAAAGGTAAGCAGATTAAATGTAAATAAAATATTTGAATGTGCAGAGAATCATAAAGCGCCATGATCGTAGCAGCAGCTAAGTAACGTATGGAGAGGGGGAGTATGTAGGCTGGCAGGAGTGGTAGGTGGCTTGCGGCATGATATAGGAGGTAGTATCCCGCGGGCGCAGTAAAGTGACTGGCTCGGCTTGCGAATTGCGATATCGGCTCGAGTGCGGGATACACCTGTGTCACGCAACCAGCTCGGACAATATTCTGAGTTTCGGTGTTACAAACCAAACGTACTGTGGCTATCTAGTATGCACGCATGGCAGATCTACGAAATTTCACGTGAATGAAGCACTTCTCTTTTCTTTGGCTAACTTGAAAGCGAATAAGCGCTCAAAAAACATTAGTGTGATTTATACATAATGAAGGTGTTATGATTATTACTACAGCCAACTTTAACCGTCTTTCAAATAAGAAATCTTAAGAGACATAAAAAGTTTTCTAATCGTCCCGTCCTACAATAGAGTGCGGGAACTCCACTTATGCTTATTAAATTTTCTCCATAGACAAGAAAATGTAAAAGCGGTTTTCACAGCGACAGGGAACAAGGCTCAGCCGCGCGGCACATTGGCCCGGCACAAAATATTGTGGAGCGGGTAAACGCGCCGCTCTAACTTCCAATACAATATAAATTGCACTTTGAAAATGCCCTGTACTTCAAAGTGTGCGCATACGATTCGATACTTTAATACCGTAGTGGAGGGCGTGTTTCGGCGCAGCCGGCCGCCGCGCCGACTAGTGGCATAATACCGGTAATGTGGTGTCGCCTTTCTGTGGCGAGATAAGGGTACGCGACATTGACTATTCAAAGGGTTGCGGTCTTCAAAATTTGCGCTCAATAAGTCCAAAATACCTGCGCTCTACCTTTGAGTTGACGCGCAATTTGCGACGTGTAGCGGATGTTTTATAGTTAAATATTCGTTCGGGGCTTATTTATCGATGATATTTTAATCACGAGTCAGGCGGATCCGACGAGAATGCGGTTGCAAACGTTGCTCGTTAGAGCATTATTGTAAGCTCAGTTAATGCGACCCATTTTGTTTTGTGTATTCAAACTGTTCAGTGGAATTATTTATGGTTGTGTGAATAATGTAATTATACTACTATCAAGAATTTTAAACAATACTATCATTTGGTAAATTACTGTAAGTTTAATATTAAATTGTAATCACAATTTATCACTGATCTAAAATTTATAGGTGTACTGGTCTTAATACTGGTACTGATGGTACTGGATATAAGTTTTGTGCACCAAACATTATGTAGACTCTATGACAACATAGGTATTATTTGTAAACGATAAGATGATAATTGAAGGTTAAATACTCTAAATAAAATTAATTCAATCATCTTAAAGATTTGTGGTTCATTCCGAAAATTAAATTGATTAATGATTGAGTTCGCTTTGCTCAATCAAAGCCTCTTTCACGTGTTTCGAGGTATCAATATTTACTTAGTTAAGAGAACCGACTGAATAAGGCTTTTAATTAAAATTGAGCCCTATTAAAATTATAAGGAGATTCACAGAATTCATCAATAAAATTTATATTTAAGAACAGTAATTTATTAGCATTAATTTGTGAAATTATAGCGCTCGTTACATGACTCCTGAATTTTATAGACGCGGTTGAATAGTATTAATTAAATCCCGATACATACGTATACAATTGTCGTAGTAAATAAGCAGACGTAACATGTGATAAGAGTTTGTTTACACCAAAAAATGTGGCACTATCAACAACACATATCCGGTAGAACACCTAGGTAATTAGATAAGTAGGTTCGCTTAAACATTCCGCGCGTGTCTGAAGTGGTGGCTTATTTATTTGCAATTTGTAGGATATCGCCTGCTACGTAGGTACCTTAATGAGGCAATAACAATAAATAAAGACCCAAAAGTTTTCTCAGACCCCCTCACCCTGTTACCCTCCGAAGAAACCGCCAGAAACCCATACGTAACTGGAAAACGGTATAATTATTTAGCAGCGCTCCGTATTCGCATTATACCGGTAATTTGCTGGGGTGAATACGTTTTGGAAAATTTTATCTTATTAGCTCCGTGTGTGTATTAATTTGGTTTATTATTTTAATTTGGATTCCATTTTTGATAAAACAGGAAGCTTGGATTCAGAAATCTGTGCTTTTGCTTGCTTTAATTAAACTATGTATGCTATGGTTGCATCAGACAATTTTAGAAGAGCATTTCTTTTGTGTCGCTTATAAAGAAAACAGAAAAAAATATCTAAATTAAGAAAAAAGAGCGTAGAATTAATCTGGTTTTACAGTAAACCAGTGTAGATCCAACAGGGTCGGCTTCTTCTGCCAGTCTACCTCAGATTGTAAATACATCTTCTAAATACTTAAGATGTTAAAATCATATACACGAGAAAATATAAGGTATCATTAAATATCAAACGTCGCGATGGCAAAAAACGCTTGTAAAAATAATCGCATTCAACAACATAAAGCTACAGACGTCAGTGAGTGATGTACAAAATATTTATTCAACGCAAATGAGTCGTGATATGATTCCGAATGGAAGTTCAGTGACACTTGATTGCTTCATGTCAATGGTACCAGCTCATGAAGACATAAACACACCTAGATGCGTCCATTTCAACCCCGGAATGTTGAATCAAGGTCCGGTCTACTCTATACATAACTAGCCACGCACAGCCAAAGTACGAATCATTGTACTGTGCTATATATACTGTAGTAGATATGTGCAATTCGCATGTATGTATGTGCGAACAACGATGTCGTGGCGCTAGGACGTTCATGTAAAATCAATGTGTACTGTTCAGGTGTTCCGGCTGTCCCCGGGGTACAGTAAAGTCTCCCCGGCTCGCCTTGCGGTTCCGCACATAGTAACACGACCGGCACTATTTCTCTCCCAAGTTTATTGTATGCTCTGACTTTACAGGGACTCTCCGGTACAAACGTAAACTGATTACCTACCCTACATTAATAAATTAGCGGTCACTGTAACTCACAATTCCAATTTCGAACGAAATAACGATCGTATTTTTCTACGATATGATTCTTGTGTATATGTCAAATCGTTTTGAATTTCAAATGTAGAATAAATCGGTTTAGCAAATTTATTTTTTCCGCCGATATAAGGCATCTATGAATAATGAATACGCCATCAGAATCAGATGAAAATGGATACAAGTGATTGTGAAACGAAGACAGATCAAAAGAAAAAAAATACAACCTAGTTTTGTAAATGTATCGCCGATCTTCTAGTTTATCGTGATTTGCACTTAACTTTTCAAACAGTAACCGCGTTTATATGTTCGTAACATATATTTTTTATGAAAGCTTACAAGATTCATGAGTGAAAGGCGGTGTATTAGTTATTTTGTGAACCCTTTTATCCCAAGGAAATGTTACGATAAATATCAATAGGTATTCTTCTGGTATAGCGACATCCGGGACAAAGCTTTATGCACGTCAACTGCGTTTATCCGTCGCTCCTCGTACAGGCCTTTATGACGTCACGGCAATATGATGGCTCTCTATATAGGCCACCGTTTATGGTGCACATTATGCAAATAACGTGAACATTATTTCATATTTTGTTTGTCGGCGGTGTCGCAACCCCGACCGCACTGTGTACAGGCATTTCATTACGAATACATTGACAAGCGGCGCATTAACGATTAATATATCACAATAATGCACAAAAACACGCCGTTATTTAACAAATTACAAAATTATTTACTGCGAGTGTTGGTTTTAATTCCGCTAATTAAATTATTTTCGACATCAGTTACGGTAACGACGTATTTATTATGGGAGAGCGATGTGTTTGTCGATGGCTGGATGGTAATTTAGGTGGCGAGGATGCGGTCGAGCCGAGGGCAACAATGGCGGCCGCGCAGACACTAAACTGAGTTTTCTGTTTAAGTTAAATGAAGCGCAAAAGTTCGATTGTAGCACGTAAGAGTACGTTACATATTAACAGTGTTTTCAGAAAGTTTTATGCTTCCCCGAGTACAAAGAACTCGGAGTGTACATAGAGATAGAGGCGGCAATGATATAGTGTCGGGCATGCGGCCGTTCCCTCAGGAACGATAAACCCTTCCCGGCGCTTCCCGTCTACTCTTCTTTATGGGAAGGCCGGAATGGCCAGCCCAGGTGAACAGGTAGCTAGATTGCGAAAGTATTTTTAGAACATCTTGTCGGTCGTCGGGTGTTTTTCCTTTGTTATCAAATGTGAGACATTGGAAGTGAATTTTCGGTTATGGGCGCGCCTAATGTATCCGTACAGCTTAGGAGTAGCAAGTTGTTCGTTTTTATGGTGTGTGGATAAAAAGTATATTGTATTAAGTCGGTGTATATTAACTTGTATGTGAAGGTCAGGTACTAGCGTGCCACTAAATAGTTGTGGATTTGGTGCGGGCGAAAGAAACGTAATTACAAGAACTGAAAAAGGAATTCTTCCTTTCAGACTCACACCTATGAGATTACACTGTATGTGTAGGTCTGTTTGTGTTTGTCAATGTGATATGTACGTTTCTTACTGCGTATTATGTAAACTTGAGAAACTGTTTTCACATGTTTTTAGAACGATATACCTAATCAAAGAAAATGCTAGTTTGACAGTATTAGTGTTAGTATTTTTCAAGTGCATCCCGTGGGTATATCCATATGAAACAGAGCTTAAAAACAATTACGGTGAGTGTTCGCTGCACGTGCGGTCTACGTATATTGGTAACTTTATGAAACAAAATCTCATTACTGGCTCTGTGGAGTTAATGAATTATTAAAGCTGATTTAAGCCACATTGGTTAGTAGCGCAGCAGAAAAAAACAGACATCCATTTGTTATTTCCATTTGAAACGGCACAGGTTTTTATCGCATGTTGTGGCAAGCGTTCGTTGTTTGATATCTTCCTAGCTTTATTTGCAAATCGCGTGCCGCCAGTACACGTTTACACTCGTAATACTTACTTGTTGAAGTAGAATTTCGTTTCAAATGAATGTTTTATTTTTTAGTGGTATTCGAAGCCCTCGTACAATGTCGTGTAGCCATGTCGCTGTTGTACGTGGTGACGCACTCTTATAATGCCGGAGCTAAAGTTTTCTGAGACGATGAAAGTGGACGGCACGAATGTAAACATTCATATCGAGTTGTTGTCCGCTGAACAAAGACTGGCGGACTAAACGAGCCATGAAAAAGATTACATGGACTACGGAATATGTTGAGCGGGTATTTTATAATATACAAAGTTTCCTTGTATACCTTAAAGGTTAATATCAAGGCTCTTAGGTGTTGTTACTATTTTAGTTTTCATGTTCAAATATACACTTAACACCAACCTAAAGTACGGAAAAAAATCGATCAGTAGTCAAATAAGTATATTGCCGCTTTGAAAACAATAGTATAATACGGTTAAATGAATCTGTAGCTCGATTCATCGAGAAATTTTGTATGAAAATCTGATCAGCGCCGGGTGTCGTAGGAGATATTTTGGCAGTACATTCTAAGTGTCAAAATTTCGATACTCTACACTACAGACTGTATACAGAATCGCGCTACTGAAGATATTACTATGTACACAGAAATACCGAGAGGGAATCGTCATAAGAATGTCACGATCAGCAACAGCGCATTCAGCCAATAGAGCAACGAGACAGTATTGATTAGTGCACACAAATATGCAGGGGACGGACTATTATTAGCACAAATACGAAATAGGAGCTGCGGTGACAACGGCGAGACCTAAATGTCAAGTGGCAAAAATGTAGGCGTGTGAGGTTAAAGTCAGTATTAGGTTGAATTACTTCGTATTAGGTTCACAGTACTTGAAGCAAATGTGTTTTTTTGTTATGTGTTTTTCGTGTTCATTTCAGTATCGTATTTTTGCAATATGCTTAAAAATGAATTTAAATGAAAATTTTTCAGATTTTTTCTATACCTAGCTTTGCAGTAGTAATAATGGCACGATACTAGTTCTTTCTTTTTCAAGTTGACTCTGATGATAAGCAAATTATTATATTACAACTGTAGTGCGATTCTCTACTATTGAAAATTGGTGAGTTGTCGAGAAATTTTGTAAAATATTTCTGACCAGCGGCAGCGCCTCTAGCGAGTGCCGTAAGAGATAATTTTCATTTTTCACAATATCTACTGCAAAATAATTCCTATGTCGCCCGCTAGAGGCGCTGGTCAGATTTTCATACAGTTTTCGATCGCTGGCCGGTTGTCAATAGTCGATAGTGATATAGAATCACGCTATTGGTAATAGTTTATTTGTTGTGATGTGGCAAGTGTCAATTTGTATTTATTTTTTTAACAACACAATTATCGTATGCCAGAAAAACTAATTTCTTCTGATAAATCCAAACGTCAACCTTTCAACCATAGATAATATCGAAAGTACGTAATCACCGAGTCTGGAATTTGTCTTGCAGAAGCATATTAATTCGCACACGTTTCCTTAATTATATAGGATTCCACAAAGGGGTGAAGGCAGTGACATAGACCAGACACAAAGCTATTCCACTGGCATTACTGAGAATCAAACTAATAAGACATTAACATCGTAATCCCAGGAATTGAATATGACATCATTATTAATTGCGCTTGCAGCTTAGATATTAATACAATGAAGAACTGTAAATAGTGGCTGACTGTATTATCGTGGCTTAGAAAAACAGAGTTGTTCTTCGTGCCATTCGCATTTCTTTACATACATTCGGCCCTATTGTATGACATTTAAAATGACTTGCAGAGATAGTTCTTGTGGAATACGTAAGGGGCGCTTATCTCCCACGCGATACATTTCAGACGGTACTTTTGAGTACCGAGTTGGCATTCAAAATGTACGGCCAAAATAGTTCCTACGATGCCCGTTAGAGGCGCTGATCAGATTCTCATACAAAATTTTTAGATAGCTAGCCGATTGTCGGTAGTCAATAGTGGTAGACATTTAATCTACTAATATTTACAAGTATATAATTGAACCTTGCAGTAAATTCTTTTTAAAATAAATAAATTGCAGCTATATAATACAGCTAACAAGAAAAAGCCAGTAGGTAATATTTGATTGGCAGTGCACAGTTGGTACGTCCGCATGGGCCATGAATTCACAATGAGCGCGTAGAGGTGCATTTTGCGGTGTCCCCTCTGCCCTTGCCGTACTCGCTACATTTGTGTTGCGCTAACAACTAAGTTGGTTTAACCTACTGTATGTATACTTTATAATGTTTATTTGTAATGCAGTAGTTTCATGAGGGTGTAGAGGATTCTTCGCTTGAAAGTCTATGGTGATTTAATCTAATGCTAACTTGAAAAGTTTTATCATGGTCCATTTTTATAATGGTAACCAAGTTTTGGCGCTCCTAAACATATACAACTTTTGAATTTTAAGCATACGCTGTTTATTAGTGTCCGAATACTAGAGAAAATAACTTTAATATTATTTAATATTGAGAGCAATATTTTTTAGGATTCGATCGGTTTGTATGTTCTTGTGTCATAGCTACTTCTTATCTTTATATAATAATTTGATGTTAAACTCTTTTTTTATATAGATCTACAATGCACTCATATTTATAAGTGGTCAATGCAATATTTTTTCAATATTATTGTTGGTACATTTGCCCATGAAATTCGAACTGAAAATGAACACCGTTTAATCTGCAACGTAATACAAGTTTGATAGTGACAGAGACAGCAAATACTTACGTCTCGGGTGAACTGTTTTTGTTTGTACTAAACAGAAGCAAAAACAAACTTACAGTTTCAATACTACTTGATTTATTGCTCAACTAAAAATAGGCCGGCCTACAAGAAGGTCCTGTTTTGTGCCCAATTACATTATGTCAGTGTAAATAGTCAAATAAATTTACGACGCTCAACTGATTTTCACACTGTTTTAAATATATTATAACAACACATTGCGAATTCATAATCATTTGAAATAAACATTGGCTAAAACAACTGCAATTTCGAATCGATTTTAGTCTAAGATTAATTTAGTTTTTGTTTTAGCTAAGAATAAATCGTAAGTTTTGACTACTCATTCTTTTTAATCATTAATTAGACGTTGAAAAGTTTTTACTATCACACATGATAAGGCACTACTTTTATATACACATACTAATGTATCTTTAGTCTTTTTACATTGACAAATTGACTTTCTATTTCAGTATTGACATATTTAACGGTAACTCATAACAACGACAACAGCGGAAATTATTACAGTTGAAAGTTCCGAGCAAAAACAATATTGCTTCAACGTTATGTATTTGTTAAACTCATAATCCAATAACACAATGGAGTATAAAGCGGCGTACGTGTTTGCTTTCAGAAAATAACCGGCTATTCGGTTAAAACTAATTTGTGTTAAAACAGAGAGTAAACTCCTAATTACGATGCAAATTGATCGTTGCGATCACCGCACTCATAAAATGGCTGCGATCAAAATATTCCCTTCACGATACACTCAACCTGTAATGTTTAAATTTTAAAGCGAAATAACGCTATATTTTCCAGTAATTTTGTAATTAATGCAATCTTTTGAAATCGTTTCATCGCATACAAATTGAGGGTGAATTAGCGCCTACAACAATTATGGACTGCATTGTTACTCCAACTTTTTTTCTGTGGATACAAAGTTTTAATAATGGCGGATTTTATTGGCTTTCAAAGTTTTATTGAATGCTCTCTGGACTTTTCCGCACCTCAGTCCACGTGGACGGTGCTGCATTGTTCACTTGTACAAGGTTTTGTATTCTCTTAGTTGAGTATTCTTCTGTTATTATGTATTCTCTATTGAAAATTTTGCTCGTTTCTTTTAATTGAGATGCTAGTCGTCGCTAATAATACTGAAAATACTTTTAATTTAAACAACTTTCTTTATCCAAAAAACAAAATTGCTTTTAAAGTTTGTCAACACCTTAGCTACTAATACAAGTAACTTTGTTGCAACATTGGCAACAATTTGGTAAAACCTAATTACTTTAAAACAAGTGCTTTTTGACGTGCAATCGAGAACAAAGTAAGATAAAAAATACAAATTTCCCCTTGAGTCTTGTAAAGCACATCATAAAAAGTGACGGGCGGGTTTCAACTCAAGTGCTTGTTGTCTATAACCTAACATGCAAATAGCAAAGAAACTACACTCTCGGGCGATCATGTTGTACATAATACAAACCCTAGTGCAACTATAAAGTTTTATACTGCAATGTTCTATTAACAATTGATTCCCTTTAGCGGTGGTTAGAAAGTAATATCGGGCGATTGGTTCAATATTGTGGTGCATGAAAGAAGATATTGTTTTTGTGCTATTTATTATTTGTTCGCCTACCTTTGCTTATGGTTCGCTTTTAAATTAACATTGTTACAACGTTGCATTACTGGTTGTATACCTACAATTAGTAACATAACTGTATTTTTTAAGGCAAGGAGCTGACTAATTCATTAGTAACCTCTTAGACACAATTTGATAATTCGATTTGAAGATATATCTATAGATGACGGATATATTTTTTTCATACCATTTTAGTTTACAACAACAAAACTCCGTCACTCAAGCTATAAAGTAAAATTACCGATGTGACGGTACGTAAGACTATGTTTGCCATTTTATAGCCCTCCATAGAATGAATAGAGAATGTATAAGGTTGAATAGTGGGTCTACATCGTGGACCGTGATCCGGGTGGAGCCGGATGTCAACATTTGCTCATGCGATTTCACCCTCGAGGCCGACGGGGAAATGACGTGCTCCCTTTTATTCCTACCACTCTTTACGCTTCTGAGATGCAATTGCATGCAAAATTTGCAAAGAAACAACGCCAAAGATGGTTAGAGCGTTAGTTATAAGCTTCTTTTTAAAGTTAGCCGTAGTATTAGATTACAGGATGATGATAATAAAAGAAATTTTGTAAAATTGAAAACCACGAGAGTACACAGTGCAGAGTTCAATGAAAATTATTTATAAATAATTTGTCACCTTTGAGTGCATTTTGAGAACCGAAATTAATACAATATGCTACTGGCAAACGTAGCTAAGATATGATAGGAATTCGTTATTAAAATCTAACTTACAAAATTCTCTGTTTCTTTATAACAACACAACAGTATAGATTCGCAATAGCTGTAATGACAGAGTAAGAAGCAAGCTTACGGCTATTTTGTTAAGAAAATTCCGTATCATTTAGTGCCTTGAAGGTTGTAAAATATTGATGGTGATGAAAGAGCCGTGACTACAAACTATTTCCTAGAAACTAAACGGAATTTTATGTAGCGTTTTATAGAGGTATTTAGTAAGATAACTTGTAAGCAATTAGCTACAAACAAGAAGTAAGTTGTATTAGTATCTAGTCGTTTGTACATACAAGGTTTCCTTGTAAAATATTTATTGAAATGAAACTAAACAATTGGCTATATAATTTGCCTATATTTCTAGTTATCTATTCAAAAGCGTTTTTTTTATTCATAGTTTATCTATTCAAAAGCGTTTTTTTTGTATGAGTTTTAACGCTATTAAATAGATAAACTGCCGCTAAATGACCTCAGAAACCGGGGGTTAGTCAAGAGCACTGACAAATGAGAAAAATTGTGGATATTTATATAAAATTATATTCGAAGATTCCACGCCCGTGTGGAATTCTAGTGACAATACAAACAAAGTGAACGGTTTCTACGAAATCCTGCATTCTGAATGCTAGGTCGGCAATGGCTCCATCACTATGCACTTTGAGCGATGACGAAGGGATAGTTGTCCCGAAATCGAAACGGACTATATTTGACGTCACTAAAAATGGTGATGCACATTTTCGCAAAGAGAGTGAGTGAGAGAGTAAAGTGCGCGTCACCGCCGGCCGAGGGGAGCAGAAATCACGACAGCAAACATTGACTCTAGACTTTTACTCTTTTACTCACTTAGCCTAACTCCCCGCCGCGCTGCAAATCACTCCACTAGAAACGAAGAGGAAGTTTTAAATTCTGAAATTTCTTTAAATAATTTAAAGCCGTCTGCTATGAATCGACTTAGTAAGTTATTGAATAGTTCTCGATTCCATAATTGGGTTCATGTTCATTGTCCTTTGTTCGGTACTTACTTTAAGAAAGTTGTTCGAGAGCAATTTATCGTAATCTAACTAAATCTGATTAGTTTAAGCCTAACTAGTATTAACGACTGCTCCGTGCGTGTGTTCTTTCTTAATGTACTCGTATTTGTTATACGCTACCTAACTTCTGCGGGTTTGCTTGAAAATATCTTACAGTGGCTGTTTTAATATGACAGTACATCATTAAGAAATACAAACAATAAAGTTCCTTTTACATTCATAATAGCTATTTAAGTAGGGATGACATCGAGTGCAATCACATCGAAACCCTCTTTAATATTAAAATGCAAACAAACAAAAGTTTTCTCTTTTCGATATTAACGAGAATAATGTTTATTAAAAGCCATTTCCCCGTAATGTACGTCAGCCAGAAAAGTTGGAAACGGAATATTTTTATTTACTCTTTCAGACTGAATTTTGCTTTTACACGTTCACTTTTATTGGCTTACAATAAAGATAAAATGTAGATAATAGGATTCGACGGTGGTTAATCAGCTTAAACGATTAAACCACAAGTTGAACTCATAATTAAGCAGCTATTTGAAATCTCGAGAGGGAGGCATGATCCATAGTTATTCAAATATCTGCAGTCAGCGATCTAATACGTCTGGTTGGTTGCAATCACTCGGTGTACCTGCCGATTGAATAACGGTGTGCATTTAATCTTTTCAGACGTTCTCAAATATCCGCTCATTAACTCGTGTACCCACTTCAGACATCGCCGATTTGTTACTTCAAATGTGCCGATGGAATGAAAGAATACCGGGATTTGTGAACAGCCATCATTTTGTGATCTTTTTATTCACTAGACGGAGATTTGAAGCAGGCAGCTGTGCATTTTTCGTTCGATTTTTTACAGAAGATGAATGTTATTTTATGGAATAGTCGTAGAGAACGATGTGAATACTGCGTCTTTGCTGTTATGAAGATTAAAACCGATTTACAATATTCTATGGCTATCTAAAATCTATAGCTTTTGGTATGACGATATGAACAAATATTAGTGGTTAGCCTAGTTTATCAGATCGTACTGTAACCACATTATGTGGTATCAGTTAGCCAGTAATCTTAGTGTGATGTTAGTTCTATGTTATCTCGGAGTGTGTGCGGAGAATTTGACATGGGAAGTGTTATGGTGAGCGGGAGACGAGGTTGGTGACGTCACACTCGCAGTGACGAGGCTTAACGAACAAGCCCAACTAGGACTATGGACCGTCAGATTAGACCTGGACTACTGACTACGGTAATCTAAGGATAAACGAATGTTTAATGCATCTGGCAAATATCTAATCTAAGACAATAGATTTGACCTCAGACGTGTTTAAATAAAGTAAACATTTTTTTATTGCTCTTGTTTAATCAGTTCTGATGTCAGCGTGAATAAAGGAATATGAAGACTTGCAGGAACAGCAGCTAAATAATCTTTGTCTTTAATATTATGATTATTTTGTAGTTTGCGACACCACATGTCTTATTAAAAAAATATGCTGACTTTAAATAGGCTCCCATTTTAACTTTTCGGGCATTGAGAACTAATGACTACGTGACACGAACATTGTAACGAGATGTGTAGGCGTAACAGAACTTACTGTCCGATTTAATTCAGCAAGAGAATGAAATAGAGTTTAAAGAAAATAACAAAATGTCTATACAACATTTGTTATGTCTATATCATATGGCAATACTTTAATCGGTTGTGTGCGCGTTGTTTATTCATAGTATTATGAAAAAGTATACAAATGGCCGTTCTAAAAAAACGTTGGCGCCAAAACTGTCAATCTATATTCTATGCGGGCCTTGTGTCAACGAGAATATTCCCTGCGTTTAGGCTTTTTTGTCACATATATTTTGTCACTGGTATGAAATTTAGCCTGCAAGTTAGGACTTGTTTCATCCTGTTAAGCCTTGGTTTCATTTTTTGCGGTTCGTTCTGACGTTTATTGTACTAGTAGTTATAATTCTGATGTTATCTTCTAAACATACGTAATACAGTCTTAAACATTTCTTATTTAAACAATCTGTGGTTCTCCGATGTGATATTGTCAAAGGGTTCGTTGCCTGGACCCTATAAGAAACCCATACAAGTGATATCTAACATCACATTACAGTCTACAATTCTTGTTCCAAGCGGCCTTAGAAGAGCTTTAGTACACTTGTGTGAGGAACGCGTGTATTTTATGTTTCTTTACTTTTATAAATGGGCATCTCCAAATTAACCACGCTGTTTCAGGGGCCAACCGTACCAGTTAAACAATTACTGACTCAAACATTTTCTTACCTAATTCCCTTTTAAATTCATAACTCAAAGGAACGCTTTTTATTCAACCAATAATTCCAGGTTGATAGAAGAGAAAATCAAATTAAGTCTATTATACGAAATACCGACGAGCAGGTAAACGCCCGAAAATCTTATTTCAAGTCTATTTGAACACGCTTTACGTAAAGTCATCGACCCAGATTTGACAATTGTGCGACAAAGCCGAGGAGTACCGTACAGCTGTCTAGCAAAACAATAAATATTTGAATATTTTAGCGCCGAATTCTGATAAAGGGATGTAAATGACTAGCTCGTCCAATTTGCATTGAACAGATTAACGTCATAATCGGCGCGATTCAATCAGCGATCCCGAGAACTCTGGACAGGGGACTGAGGGGGCAGGCCCGGGGGGAGGCACGGTGAGGGGGGACCGATGCCATTTAACGTGGATACTAATAACTTCAGATAAAATGCTAATTTTGTGTTCATTCGATTTAGGTGAGGAAGATAGGCGGCTCGTCTGTAAGACTGGCGCTCGTTCAACCGGCTCTGTTGATGTGATCATTACCGGTCCTCATTCCTTACATTGTTCGGTTTGTTGTCAAAAAACTGTGTACTTAAGATTTCAATTAATATTAAATACGAAGGAAAATTCAATACAGCCATAACAACCAAATAACTAAACTAATTTCTCAATAAACGTTTCTACAACCAAAAAGTTGTTCAGAATCTCACTAGCTGTAAATTCTGGCTTCGGCAATCCGATCTAAGTGAACGCTTGTCATATTGATTCAGTGTTGTGAGTGAGTGTTTTCGGAAGCTACGATAAGACGGAACGTGACTGGCGCTGCGGCCGGCGGACCAACCATGTGGACCTTTATACTTTACACTTACAAAACCTTGTAAGCATTGTACTGCCTCGGGCCCCCCGCCCCCACTGACTTACTACAATGTCCCACTTTAACGTAATTTGTTCTAGAAAAGGAGAGATCGATTCTGTGCCGATTTTCTAAACAGTGCAATAAATTGAATGTCAGATGCAAGATATGGGATTGTTGCAAGTTACGTGAACATGAATAGTGAATGTTTGCGAATATTGTATTGATGAGGTAAATGAAAGGTCGTCCATTAGTTTTGTGGTGTAGCCACTAATGCGGCCGCGCTAATGTAAACTAACTACTGCTGACTTTGATGTTTCAACTGATTATGTTGGTCGAATTTTACCATTCAGTCGAACTATTACATTAACCGTTCATTTCGAAAAATACGGTTATGCTTCATGCACATAATAGGCATTCGGTACTTATTTTTTTTTATAAAATGATGTCTAATTAAAAAAAACTGCTAAATACATAAAAAGGCATTAAGACATCAACAAAAAGCCACACCTACAGCACGCTATAACGATACTTAATGTTAAATATGTATTAATGATAATCAACATATTTTATTACTTCCAACTTTAGTTTATAGTGCTTAACTAAAGCACAGAAAACGTCTAGTAATTGATTCCCCCGGGGGTTACGCGATGATACGCCGTGTTGCAGAATAATATAATATATAACAAGTCTTATTTACGTAAATAATTTATTACCAAAGTTTCCGTGTCTCTCAAAATTATTATTAGTACGCGAGTGTCATGACACCAATTTTATGATCCACGAAATGTCTGTCCTAAATATTACATTCGTAACCGAAGTTAGTGTTCAGAGCAATAATGTTACGGTGACTAACACCGGAACTTTAAAAAAGAAACGTACAATAAATAAGAAAAGTTAAAAAAGTGACAGTTAAGAGGTACACTTTTTGGAAGTTTGTGAAGTAAAAAGCGAGCTTTCGGAATTATAACTAGATTAATGTTCAGTGACTGGAACTACCCTGGTGAAACTTTGGAACTAAGTACGAACACAGTTTTGTATTATTTTTAACGTACCGAAGCGCCTTCGGAATTCATTAGCTCGAAAAGTACTGAGTAAAAGTCTAGAACCAATATATGGCCAGTGCGGCCGTGCTACTCTATTACGGTGGTTTTGTTTTAATCACTTTTTCTTAGATCCATAACTCGGGAGTTCTTTTGCTCATATGCTCACAGAATGTGGCGAAGTTTAGGTGTTTACTTACAAAGGGGATATTATACAAGGCAAGTTTATAATAAAACGGAAGTCTTTTTTTGGAGCATGACTTCCTTGGGAGTTTGGAAGTGAGTTGTTTGCATCTAAGTGAGTAAACATTAGACAATCTAATGTAGGTATTTTAACTACCTAGTTTAGGCACGTTGTTTAACATTCTGTTAATTTTCAGGCATTTTTATAGAAAATAAAGCCTGGCACAGACGAAAAACCATGGCTAGCTGTGGAAAAGGGCCCTAAGTATAGTATAATAATGTATGTATAATGTATACAAATAACTGTGGGCCAAACATTTTACTCACAAATAACCAGGTTATATTTTATTACTACATAAATCAAGTACGATTGTTAGAGTCGTTTGTTGTCTTCTATATTTCATGTTTAAAAACTATGTTCAAGTCCTGTACAGTAAGATAATTTACCCATTAATTACACTAATATCTTCCTGCTATAACGAAAGTGTATTGTGTATCGTAAAAGTTAATGGGGAGAACACGCCATTGCTTATGTTGACGATGGTCTTGGGGTAAATAACATGCCGTTACGACATATACTTACACACACACATATATACACACATATATACAAACACACACAATCATAATGTGTACAGTCATTATGAAATACTCTGGTCTCTAGTATAGAGTTGTCATTGAGTAATTTTATAATCAATTTTGAAATTGTATAATGAGTGAAAGTGACAAAACACTGTATAGTTATCATGAGTAGTTAGTATTTATGTGACCAGTAACGCGATAATCTATAGTTGATACTATCGAGTATTGGAAGTTTCACATTTAGAATGTACTGCAAAAATTTTTCACGGCACCCAATGGGGGTGTTTTGATCTAAATTTCATGTAAAATTTTTCGATAGCTAGCCAGTTGTTGATAGTCGATAGTGGTAAGGAATTGCTCTGCAAAGCTTACACGACGTTTATTAAAAAAAAACAGTAAATTCATATTTACTGTTTTTTTTATCTACACCAATCTACACCAATATTATAAAGCTGAAGAGTTTGTTTGTTTGTTTGAACGCGCTAATCTCAAGAAATACTGGTTCGAATTGAAAAAATATTCAAAATTTTGTGTAGAATACACCATTTATCGAGGAAGGCTTTAGGCTATATAACATCACGGTACGACCAAAAAGAGCAGAATACCAGTAAAAACCAGTCAGCTTGTAATAAATAAAATTCGTCGAACGTTTATACCTAGCTGTGGGTTGCATATACCACGTTACAACTGTAATTTCATAAGTGTTAAACTGATTACGTGGGCTAGTCGAACTCCTGCAACGATGCATGCACGTCAACTCTTTTTTATTTATTCTTGTAAGTATATAAAATATTTTTTGTAATACTTAGCAACCATATTTCATTACTTTATTTTTTTACCTAACGTCCGCTAGCCGAGTTTTTTTACTAATGGCATAATATAAAATGCATTTGCAATAAAAAAAAACAATTGCAAATGTCAAGTTCATTAATTTAATTATAAAAAAGGTACTATAGTAACTTATATAATTAATAAGTGAGAATAAAACACCCCAATAATAAAGAGGGAGCTGACCAAGTGCATCTTGTAGCGCGATTCTCAACTACTGTGGACCATCGATTAAGATAAAAGTCGCATATAAAAATCTAATCAACGCCTCTAGCGGACGCCGTAGGAACTATTCTTCTAGAACATAATATCAAATACTCGAAGCTCGATAGTACCGACTGTAGAGAATCGTGCTACAGTTAGAATACAATTTACTTACTTAAAAACTCTAAACAAGTTATAATAACAAACTAAATTTTCTACTCTGCCGCATGCACCATTTAATTCCTCCTATACAAGCACTATTGAATGACCTACTGGCCGTTAGCCGCCTCCTACAAACTACTAATTGTAGTAGCATTTAAGGCAAGTCGTAGGAAGTGATGAGCACGTACATTCATAGTTGAAGCTCAGCTTCACTGTGTTTGGGATCATTAACTCTCCTACGCGCCAGACTCATGCCTGTTACCAACAAATTATCTACTTGACTTTGTCAATTTTGATTAAAGGAATAGTCTCGACTTAAGAAATGGGCTTTGGAAATAATTAATGAAGTATTATTTTATATTTCACAACAAAATTGCTCACCTATCGTAAAAATAGTGTTTAGAAAATTACTAGTTCCATATGGAATTCACAAAGATTATGCTATAGTTCTATCTCTGTACTCCACGAGGATTTCCGAGCCTTACATTCCGACGAGTTAAACGCGAGTGTCATTAAGCAGTCGTCGCTCCTCGAAATCAAAGGCTTATCGGCGGCTTAACCAACTCCGAACATGGTTAGCCACGAACCGAACGAATCAAGAAAAAAATAACCGGAGTGCTAGCTTCTTTATTTAGCTCTTTTTTATGTACATACATACATAACAACAAGGCTCGCTCCCATGAGGTTTCTTCCGTGTATTATCAATACAAAATCTCTTCCAGTATAGCAATCTCCAAAGTAAACGCAAACTCCCAGTTCCACACAATGTGCTCATACGTATTCGTAACGACTACATCAGCACTTCAAATTATCCCGTGTAATATCTACCAAGTTGGTTGAGCGAGCGAACTGCACAGTACGTGTTAGTTATCATATCTTTAAACAATTGTTGTATTGTGATCAAGTCGGGAGCTGATATAGAAGTTAAACACAACTTTGCATAATGTTCTTGTTCGGAGTTAGGCGGCGAGTGAAATCGCTCCTCATTAGGCAAATCGGATGGCGTTAGCTCATCCTATTAGCTCAGTCAATGTTTGGCGATCCCATCACCCGGCCTCCGCTCGTCACTCACAGATCGCTCGCGATAAACCATCTTTCAATTATCTTTTACACGTTGATTGACTTTCGACTTTAATTTCACCGAGAAATTTAATTAAAACGAAGCACAAATTATATTATATCGTAAGCCGTTTTAGATCTTTGATGAGCTTAGTGGGTATTTAATTTGTAATCAGTAGGTATCTAACTCTCGTTACGAATAAATACCAGCTTAAACCAGCTTAACGTCTACCCAGAATATTTGTTAAACAACTCAGCTATCAGCAGAGTCGATTCTTTGAAACCAAATAACTTAGTGAATTATAAGCGAACTTTAATAGCGGACGTGAACGGTGAAAGTTTAAAAAAAGTAACCATCAAAAGCGCACATTTTTCCGCGACTTTATGAAAACGTTTCAGTAGATTTATGAATAAAACCTTTCAGGGCGGTTGCGAAGCCGCAATGTAATTTAGGTCGTATAAGGAATAGAGCCGGCAGCCTCCAAAATTAGACCGTTATCATTCCACCGCTGTCGCCGCGGAGATCACCAGTTATATGAGCCAATACACCGAACAGAATAAATTTGCTTTATACCAGACAGTTGACCTTCATAACCGATATTGTTGCTTTTATACAAGGAAATATTTTGGAAATTCCCGACGTCCGCCCTCTCCGCATTCGGGTCTTGCGTCGTTTTTTTAAGTTATTTGCGCTGCAAAGCCGAAGCTATATGAGAAAATTGGAAAAACCTTTAAAGGAATTGGGAGTCCAGAGAGGCGTAGATTTATTAGACGTAGACTTCGGTGTAATGTTTAACATCAAAAGATATCAGCAACATTAAAATGACTTTTTTATATTTCTTCCCTTGTTTACCTAATAAACTTCATTAACTGTTTCGGTTCATCTTTTTACATTCGCTAAAACTATGCAACATGTAACAATGTCAGCGACACGGTTTTCCAGAGACACCATACGTGAACGCAATTCGCATATTGTAGCGATGATACCGCACGTCACGAGTGACATGATGGTCACAGCGGCGCAGCTGGACGCCTCTTTGTCTCGATCTGCCCTTTTGTGAGAAATTCCAATTAATACTCTATACTTTTATGAGAAAAAAATAACGCGGTATCGATTCGCGTTGTGAAATTGGAACAATACCACACCACTATTGTGTACCTGTCAAACGTTCATGGCCCAAAAATTCATTTTTGAAGCGTCGTAGTTTTGCACAAACGGCTTTTAGGGTTGTAAAATGTTCCTGTTATTCGGTGGCGTCTGTTAGTATTACAGTACATTGCGCTCATTGCCACCGCTTTCATGCGTAATTCATGTACGAGTGCGCGACGCATTTCGAATGTAATGCAGCACGCGAACTGGCCTCTCTACAGTTTTTTTATCTCCAAGAAACTTCATTAAATTACGGAAGACTGAAATTCAGTCGAGTAGATATACACAATAACCAGTTTCCAACTTTCCATTGTATATTTAAGGAGCTTAGACAGAAAAGGATGTTAAATATGAAATCAATTGGAACGGACTTTTCCATTAATAAAGGAACTCGGGAAGAAAGGATGCCGTGTCCTCTCTAATTAGAAGTCGCGAGTCGAATTTTCAATGCGTCTCCCTGCCGCTTTACTAATGGTGAACTGAAATAAAAGTTTATATTTACTGTGCGTGGCTTCTTTCTCTGAATGAATATTTATACTTTCTCTCTTCACTTTATTCACCTCAAAGCTAACACCGCACCGGCTGAAGTTTTTACGGTTATACTTTTTATGGCGGAATTTTTCTTTGACTTTTCTTGGTGTTTTGAAAACTGAATACGTTCTGAGATATGTTGCTCTCAGCTAGATGATTTTTATTTTGTTCGAGAGAGTTCGTAAGTTTGTTCGTGCAAAACGTGAAGAAGAGTAAGTAGGTAGTTAATTTGTCGACGCATCTGGAACATTATTAGCATGTGGGTGCGGGAGGACGGCACGACGTGGGACACGTCTCGGAGGCGTCACGTCGCGCGTCGTCCCGCCAGCGGGGAATCATTTGTTAGAACAGCAATAAAGCGAAGGATTAGCAGCCGTCAGGAGGCGACAAACTTCCCAATAAGCCGCCGCCTTCCGGTACACCGCGACTCGCTTTACAAGAGTAATGATGCTTAATTTTAATGACGCGTCGCCGACCAGAGCGGCACGGGCGCCGCGCGGAGCGGAGCGGCGCAGCGCAGAGCGGCGGCCCGCCCACGCCCGCCCGCGCGCGTGACCTGACTACTCAACTAACACTGATATTGGAAGACTCAACGACGACGACCGAAAGTCTGACGATAAATTTAGTTATTACTTGTGAAAATAGACGGAAGGAGATCGCTAACTTGTCCTCGTGAGAAGATAATGGATCATTGTGGGGGATGTTTTTAGTTACTTTACGAAAAAGGTCTCGTTAAAAGCCCCATTATGTGAGGAGTTTTCCAATTGTATTGCGGACTTTTGCGTTTAAAACAGAATTGACGATACACATTTTTCTTTAGTGCCGAAAGTTTAGATTATATTTTGATCCCGTTTCAGCAATATCGGCACGTTAGTTTGAGATTTTATGGACATATTTTCGTCCCAAATGATATGACACAAAGTTATATTGAACCATTAATATCAATTTGTAGTCCATTATACTTTTACATTTCAGTAATAAAATAAATAAAAGGAGCTCGCGCAGGGCCTGTCACTTATTAATCATAATTGGCAGCACCCGACGGGTCAACAAATCAAATGATGCGAAGTGACATTGGGTGTTTTAACACAGTCAGATAATGTTTGTCATCGAATATGTACCAATTTATTTAATTGGAACGTTGGAATGAACATTTCGCGTGTGCAAACAACAGTCTATATAAAATTAAAGACAGCCGTAGGCGACAGCGCGGTCGCGGGCTCGTCCATCCGTCCGTACGTCCGCGCGGCGAAACTCGATGAATATTGTTTACAAATGCACCGCATCAATAACGAAAATGTTTGGTTGATGCCACCAAACTGATGTATCGCTACTTTTCAATATTTCATCACGACGTAAATGGTTCTCTTGTTGCACAAACTGACGGACAAAATTTGATTTGATTACTTGTTCAGTACCGTACCCAAAGATACTGCCGTCGTAGTAAGTGGGAGTAACGACTGCCTTCTTGTGATGTTGACAATTTCGAGTAAGTATAAAACCGAAGATACAAGCAAGTAGCAACATAGTTTCCCGGATTAATTCCAACATTCCTTGAACGCATATAGCAACGCAAGGCGGTTTCGCCGAGAGCGTTAACATAAGTAAACTATAGTGAGACGAGTGTAGTCGACAGCAGTAAACGGTAGCACGGAGGCAGGTAACAATATTTCCCACGGCAGCAAATTGAATAAACACATCACCGTTCGCCTTAAACGACGAAAAGACAAGTCCAATAACGGCGGGCACCGTGAGCGATAAATATTCCCCTATCTACCGCCGCCACGCTCAACATATTTATGCTATCCTAGTCAGCTTTACCAGCTCGCTTAAGATATTTGTTTTCGCGGAATAATACAATTACAACAATGTTTTTGTTACGTATTCAACTCTCTATGTTCGTTTTGGATGTACAACGATAACACTTTCTGTAAATTTTCTACAGATAGTGTAATGTTGTAACTTCCGTGTAATAAATAGGGATATTTACTAATTTATCTTAAGAACGCTGAAGTGTCTCTGTAGAAATATTGTAAAAATATTTAATAAACATAAGGCATCTGCATGAAATAATACACTCATGATAAAATCATTTGACGTAGACACGCACAAATGTAAGTACGTAAGTAATATACGTACGCGAAAAAAAGCATCCCCTTCGAGAGAATTCGTGCTAAAACTGACAAACACGCAGGAGGGCTCCTAATTTTCATATCGAAAAAACCAAAATGGCGTCGTTGTACACATGTTGTTGCGTGAATTTCTCTTAGGGTCACGTATTGGCATCGTCTAATACAATTTGTTCGGAGACGCGCGTCGCCCGCGGAATGCAAACACGCCCGCGACACTTCATAACACATGACGATTATTCGCAATTTGTTGCTGCGACATGGGCGAAATAGAAAATATTTATGTGCTACAAATATTAGGTACATTTGTATTCAAGTACCTACATTAGTTTTTATCTGAACGCGGAAACTTAATTTAGATAAGTTCTTGTGAAAATTCCATCAAAAGCTGGCTGCTAACGGTTGGGTAAAAAGATAAAAGTATCTTGTAGCGTGTATGTATTCGAAATGAAAATGAAACTTTGCAATAGAATAATATCCAGGAGATTTCCAACATTAGACCTTATTTGTGAGGCCTAAGTAATGATTACACTATAGCCCTGGTTAACGAAAACCCATCGCAGACAATTATTTTCAGTATTAAGATAATAAAGATTCCAATGCAGACATCTTAACAATGACTACCAACATTATTATAAGCCAGAGGGTAATGACTTTTGATTTGAAGTAAAGAGATAGCATTAAACTTCAGATTATGGTGTGGATTTAGCTGGATTGTATGCGTCAGTGCAGTCTTGAATACAGTTAACAGTTACTCTCAAATTATGAAGTGTTGTCGAGCGTCCGTCCGCAAAGCAAACACATTAATAATAGCCATGAATACAGTAAAGTACAGCACGATGTGCACAGGCCAGGGATTATCGAAATTTATGTGGCACGTGTGTGACGCACCTCGGTTGTTCGTAGCGAAGAAAAATATTGTGGTCTCAGAGCTTAAATATTGATGGATTTATGAACGCTCTTAAAATTATGACAGGCCCGAGCCACCGGCAACTTTATTGAGTCTTATCTCGACGCTAGATTTATTGGTTTCTGTATCAAGTTTAGGGGAATCATTTTGTTGTTTTCACTTACGAGAGAATAAGAAAGTTGTTTTTGAGGGGTATATATTTTATAGTTTATACTTCTACTGCGTAACAACGCGAACAGAAATAGCTTGTTTTGTTCGGGATTTTCTTTGTAATTTTATATGGTACCCATCAGTATTTATAATGGTTGTTTTTAGTATATTGTTTGATATAAAGAATTATGAGTTACAGTTTCGAACTTCTTACGCTGTTTAAATTATCTACAAAGATCCCAAAACGAAGGGTATATCAACACGAAACAGTTCTAAAGATATAGCTTGAACTCTCCTTAACTAGGTTAAAGTAGTACAAAATCGCAGTAGATAAATAGCACACATTCTGTCCTCACATTTGTAGCAGTAGTGAATGTGATTGTGTAAATCTCAAAACGGCTTCTGTAAACTTATTGTCAGTATAGAAAACGTACCGACGTCGAGCCACCCATTGTACATTCATACGTCTGACGAGCAACAAAAGAAAATATTTTCTGAAAGAGTACTCCCAAACTAAATCATTTGAAGCAAGAATATAAGTTGCGAGTAGCAGACAGATGGCGCAACTTGAGGTGCGAATAAAGTTTGAGTGGAAAAACTTATTCCTCCGCGAATCCTGAGTGTGCGAAGCGGAGTCTATGCCCCCGGGACACCTTTAACAATTTGTAAGTTATTTATTGCTGCCAAGAAATATCATTAACCCTTTTAAATTTAACAGCTTTAAACAAAGTTCTGTTTGCCACAGGTATTTGCTTAGGAGTACGAAAAGGGGCGCGTTTATCGGCTCGTATCTCCACTATCAGCCTGTGAGCCCACACACAATGCTCTAGGACATTAGTATAAATTACAATAGTAGCATCTGCCCCTAAAACTAATATAACTTTTCCAACTATTCGTAACAAATTCTAAATATTTCTGAGTAATCGTCAAGTTGGCTCGTTCCGAACAAAGTTCGCGGGGTTATTTCAACTAAACTAAACTATTACTTATGAAAACTGAGTTAACATGCAAATCTTCGTCCATTCCGAGAGGATCTTGCTTACGTAAGCGCTGTTTAATACTTCGCGCATACTTATACTTTCTTTACTTTTTAACTTTCCCAAAAATTAAGATTTTACGACATAAATATGGTAACGGGATGCTTGCGTTGGTCGTTTGTGTGTATGATATTAAGACCGTCCTACCAGTTCCTAGCACTTATTTAAAATTAATGTTTTAAAGCATTAGTAGCGAATTGAAGGTAGGTCAATAATCAGTCTTGATCATGAGCTCTCTCAATAGTGTCGGTAGTTAATCTTGCAATGTTATTTAAACTAAACGTTTCAATCTGCGTCCATGCTAGCGGTCAGTAGTCAAAGCAAAGTGAAGGGCCTTCAGGCGGGATAACAACATTGACACAGAGTTAATTCACGACACAGACCACTGGAATGCTATTGCTTTTCTTAAATTTCACCTACGTTTATTGAGATACAAATGTTTTATGGAACAGATTAAAAGATGTTTAAAATTCTTACAATTTGTAGGGTTTGGTTGGCAAGGTTAAGTAAGTGTGAAGATATCTATTATAGTTATAACTTAATCTTAACTTACCGAAAATACACTAACTAAAAATAAAAATAAAGTATCCTTGATCAACAAGGTCTAGTTTAATCTTAGAAAATCGTCGGAAAAAATTGTTCAAATATTTAAACTACGGCTAAAAGTGGTCTCGCAAACAGAATCGGTAGTCGTAAAGCAATTTATTTACGGTACTAAATACGTGGTATTTAATAGTATTACACGAACTGTATAGTATATAAAGTCTACGATTACAACAGATAAACAACACAAAGACGTAAGTAACAAAGCAGAACCTCCACACGGGTCACATGCAAGCTACTTCAAACGCAGAACACCGATCTCTGTTAAATCCAGTCCAGTTTTTTCAACTCCATTACGTTGCTTTTTCCCTCTGCTATCCTAGACTTAATGAATGCAAACTCTAATTTGTATAAGTACCATAAGTCTGTTACTTATGCAAGTAATCTGCACGTGTGCTTATTTGCTTATGTTTTACTGTTTTTCTACTGAAATGTACAGTATTTTTCGGATTTTAAATTTCGCTGTTCATTTCACACGGTTTTTGTTTGAAGGAGTTGCAAAGATTTATGTTTTTAACTCAAGTTGTTTGGTATGAGCAGAAACGCAATCTTGAAATACTATATTAATTGTCTATTTTTTAATCATTGCGTATAAGGTAGTCTTATGTACCTAGTACATATACTAAAAAGAGTCTAAATACAGTTCAGAATATTTTTCGATATTCCCTGAACATATTGAAGTTAACTGTTGAAGCAAACTCTTTTTAACTCAACAAATAATAAGATTTATTCACTAAGTTGGTTTCAATTACATTTGGAACTCATTCAAACGGGCGATTCTTTAAATACTTTCGAATAAGCACTTTCGCATTCAGGGTTTCTTTGGCACCCAGGTCACGACGAAATATAGCACATAATAGTTCATTAAATCAGAAATTTTACAAGTAATATAACAAAACTTAAGTAGGTTCTCTCACGCTACGGATCTGGCTCAGGGCGAATTCATAGGGTATTATTGCACGCTATCGCATACCCCTCGGCATGCAATGCACCATAGAACTAACTAATAACTGCATTTATAACCACCTGATTATAATTGCTATTTGTAAACATGCCATAGAAGTTACCTCAGTTTTATTGTCATTGCTCTATTTATGACAGATTTAAGATGGTACTTAAACGCTCGGTGGGCACGAGTCGGTGATCCGATTTGTTTTTGCAAGATATGTTTTTTTGAGTTTTATGGGATTGTGACTAAAAAACTAATTTTTGGAGGTTCTTTTTTATTATTTGCGGGCATAGCTATATCACTAAGTAGGTTTTAGATATATGTATGTATCTTCGAAATTACTGCATATATTAATAATAAAGGACTAATATTTTTATATTGTATACACTTTTCTATTAGATTTGTAATGTTATTTTAAAATGAATATCAAATTCTTAACATAAAAATACTAATAAATTCAAATCCTCTCAGCAAAAGTACGTTCTTTTAAATGAATAAGCTAGTACTTTTCCAGCTTCCTCTACACTAACAGATGGAAATAATAAATGCAAATATAAAACTTGGCATTTCTTAGCTAAAGTGGTGTTTAAAGTAACTCGTTTAGTTGAGGTGAAGTCTGTTCACAAAATAGGTTTAACAGAGACCACGGCCAATTTGATTAAGTTAATTTCGTGAAACTTTTGAACGGTACTTGTTAAGAAGAACAATTGTAAATTTTAAAATTTTAAACTGAACAAATTAGATTTACACACCGCGATCGGAATGACGGACGTAATTTGACAAATTGGGTTTGTTGCATACTTTTTAATTATTGCGGTATTCTTGACATTACTTTTTAACTTTGTTTAAAAATTTGCAGCGTATTTTTAAAGGGAATTCTGTACGAATTATTATAAAGTGTTGAAACAGTCTTCAGTCAACATTGTGACAGATTTTCAATTCGTTCTTTTTCAGCAGCTCGTATTTGCTTTACCTTTTCTCAATAAAAAAACATGTAACAGTTTACTTTTGACAACTATTTACATTAAGACTATATTATTACTGAAGTAATATGTAAAAGAAAGACAAATAAAAGTGTTTTGTGATTGCTTAAGTAAAGTACAAATAAGTTTGTTGTTTACGAAATCATCCCGTTTTATCTCTTAAGATGAAAAAAGTTCATCGACTCTCTGACTCATAATTACTTAGAGCAAGGTTGCATTAGTTTTCCTTAGGGTTCGATCGTACAATCACGGTGACTGGACAAGTATTCAAGTATGTAAGTAGTTTATGAATAACTTCTCCGGCCCTTTCCTCCCTTTATGCGGGACCATAACAAGTGAGGTCACAAAGCGGAAAGCTACAATCAATATTTCACTAAGTGTGTTTACTTTTCAATCACTTTCTTTGTTTTAAATTCGCTAGTATTAATCTTTGATATGATATTGAGATTGTGTTTATGGGATTAAAGATCACCTAAAAGTGATTTAAAATTATTTACTTACCAATATCACGTTAGATTTCGAATAAAATAAATGCCTTACCTGAAACAATAGGAAAAAAATCATTAGAATTATATTAACAACAAAAAATACAGAAACATAGGAATAGTCTATTAAGATTTGTCTTTGATGCCTTCTTCTATGTTCCAATAATTGTAAACTCTTCACAAATTTTTCTCCATACCGATAATCTTTTTCAATAAAACTCACGATTTACGAGCGACAATGTAGACAAATCGAGCAATTTTTCTAAAAGTGGTAGTTGAGTAAGATCATCAGAGCGGTGACGGATGGACGGAGTCATGACTCCCGTGCTATGATGGATGTGGGCCCTCGCAGACGTGTTGGCTTATTATGAACAATAACGTTTTTCCCAAACAAAATCTCTCCGTGTGTGACGTTCCATTATTTTATTAGATTAATGTTCATGTACAAGACGTGGGTTTATAGTTTTTGTAATGGAAAAGTGTCATTCTGCTATTCATTGTTTCATTTTTATGTTAAATTATTTTTTATGAATCGTATTTTCTCTGTATCAAATTAATGTATGAGCTGGGGTTTTGACTTGGGAATACGTTTTATAAATAGCCACAGATTTTATATGTTGTCAGTATTAAAATAGAAGCCTTTTATAGATAACCAGCTCGCTTTTTGTAAATGTTTTTATATGAGTATCCGCTACATTATTAGTTTAAAAGACGTAAACTCTAGTAATCACCATAAATCCCGTATTAAAGGTCCAGACTTTGTTAAAGAAAAGCTACATTTTAATATTGAATATGTAAAGCTGAGAGCTCCGCTCAACTGGTGTCTCCGGCTCGATAATTTAATGCTAAATAAACTACTCAAAGTTATGATAGTGAGGTACAACGGATAAAATGGATTGTTAGAGTTAAAAGTTTGGTCGGCGTCAAGTTTAGGGCGGTGCGGCCCCGACGAGTCGCGATAATGGCGCGTCACTCATCCGCAACTGGATGCTACAGATTTACATCCACGTGATTTATGACTTCTTCATAGAGAGGGGAAAAAATATACACCAAAATACGGCGAGGGAACCGGCCTCCTCCCGCCTCGGCTTGTTCGAGCGTCGCCGAATTGAAAATACTCCTTGTACCGGCTCACCGATTGCTACGATACAATATTGCGCCTGTTTTCATATACTCAATATGAAGTAAATCGTCAAAGAGGATGTTCCTCTTTCTTTTGTTTATTTCGTATTTCCCAGATTATAACATACCGTATCTCCTACTAACCTAAATACATAATATGTGCATGGGTAGCGGAATTAATCTTTGTGTGCGTCCCTTTCACGTATTCAAATAATTTACATCGGGTTGTAGTACATATTTAGGTTTGAAAGATGGGCAATTTCGAAGAATAATGGCTCACAATCCAGAGGTCCGGTATATCGATATTCAAAAATTACCCTGAGCCCCGCGCTTAACGTGAAATGGAATTTAGATTGTATTACAAGATTTTTATCCTTTCAGAATAGACTTAGTATAGGGGAAATTATTTCCAGAAAACCTATGAGATAAATTATATAAGAAGGTGGTGTAGAGTACCCGCCACGACGATGATATCACGTTATCTGTGCACCAAGTACCGCGGCTCGCACAACATTCACAAAGTGTTGAGATTTTTTGTGAAAATGCAGACGTGAATATAGAGTAAAGGATCGCGCGATATGCTTCACTCGAACAAAATAGAAAAAGGATATTGAATCGGTAAGAGAATGCCGTAACTTAAGAAAATGTCACCCTCTATCACCCTCGACGAGTTGCTTTGTGGCGAGTGCCGCTCTGATATTGTAACTGATATAATGTACAACTTATTGTTCAGAAAACACATTTCTGTACAGAATTAACACCGTAAAACTTTTGTCCCAGCTTCATTTCCGTACCAATATTTTTTGGAAAAATCCCGGATCTTTTGCAAGAACAAATGTAAAAAGGTCATCCTTTTATATCACAATTTGCAATTTGAATACGCAGACAAATTAATCCGACAAAAAATTAACCAAAAGAATACAAAGAGGCACCGCGGGAACAACGGTCTGCTCCGAAATATGCGACAGAGGATATCATTACATTCTCGACCACTGCTTATACACACGCGCGCCGCTAACCTGACTTTATCGCGCTCTTCCTTTTTCGTTTACAAGTACTAGAGTAGTTTTAGAGCAAAGTGTAAAAGATGTTAAAGAAATAATTTAATTTAAAAGTAGCAGGACCGCGGGCTAGTGAAGTTAGCGGTTGCTAAACAAGAGTCTCCGAGTGCGGGGAGCGTCGTGTATGCCTCGTTGATATTCAGTGCGCGTACTTCAATTTCAAAGGTGGCGTTTGTTATTTCTTAACAATGAAAATCACGCAACGCATTCAGATAAAAACAAGAAATCTTCAGTAACTAATTTTCGTTCCTAGTCTCCTGTGAATACCCGCGGACGTGTGGAAAATATCCGAGGTTTTCTGACATGTTTTGGCTCGTTGGGAGATAATAACCTGTCTTGTTTCCCGTCGTGCTCGTCAAGCGTCTGTCTGTGTCTGTGGGTGTCTGTGTGTGTCGGCAGCGCGCCGCACGAGAGGGACGAGCGTACGTCGTTTTGTCACTAACGCATCATTTGTACTGTTTGCCAGACCGTTATTGGGCTTGTTTTTGGCAAACTCGCTGGCGTATTGCGACGCCCTACGCCTTTAAGGCCGAAATGAAAGACCGTTTCGGTTCAGCCCCGAGAATTGGTTGCCTTCATTAAGGGTTTCTGTTTGCGCGTCTGGCGAAACACTGTTATTTAAACTAATTAACTGAGTATTGTGATGTGATAGAGAGAAAATAACAAAAACATTAATCTTCCCCTGGAAGCCTTTTATTAAGAACGTAATGCTTTCGCTTGTATTAAAATTGGGTATGTACAGTATCGTTACGGCGGATATTGCGGAACAGACGCTACTATTGTCACTGAAAGCCAACGTTCACGTGAAGTTAATTCACCTGTATTGTCTGACCGAGTAACTGGAATAAATAAGTCTAGCTAATTTTATTTTGTTGTTCAATTTGTGATGAAAATGCGAGTCGCCCCCGCACCTCCCCTCCCGCCTCCCCGCAGCCAAATGTATATTAATGTGCCACCCGAACCACAACAGTAATATTGTTTTCTTTTTATTCCCCACGACCTCGAAAGCTTTTACTAGTGTCAACTATTACGCTTGTTTTACGGTTTCAAGTAATGTCATTGTATAGACGAAGGAACAAAGGAGACTGACATCGGCGGGATACTTCGTAAAAATAAGAGTTTACTCAAAGGTTCCGAGAGGAAAATCTCGCCTAACGAGTGAATATCGTGAACGAGAAATGTCACGATCCACCTCGTGAATATGTTTATAATCATTTTATCTCGGCTACACTCCGATTTTTATCGTGATTTAGAATATACGTTCGCTTTATAATTGCACTATAAATATTTATTCGCCGTTTAAACGTACTGTTATATGCATACCTACATAATTACAGCGGTATCGTGCTGGATTCGCTAATTTGCAATTCCTAATTTGAATTGGGTAATTGCCGTCGGAATCAAAATTTGGCTTCGGTAATTCGGGGAAAATGATCCGTGAATTAAATTTAGAAAAAAAAAACAAAGCAGATGAGGCGGTAATACCTTGAGCCCGCAGTCCGTCGGTCCAGTGATGACGTAAGAATTTTATTACCTACCCGAAGCGTCCCGCAGACCGCTCTCCCCCCACCTCTGGTTCCGTTTCAAGAGGATTAACTTGTAATCCCACAGGAGGACCAATATCATTCATTAGAATGCTATTCCCAGCTTTATTACGTCTGACACAATGTTTTCGTCGGCATTTGAAAATGGTTTTAAATTACTTTTTGAGGGTGATTCATGTGAAAAATATTGAGTGGTCAAACAGCGGTTATTTTTGTACCTGCTATATTTTAGACAATATTTTTCACGTTCCATCTATATTGTACCCGACGATGTTTCCAAAAATATTGTCAGTCCTCGGTGGTCGCTTTGTTTACGTTTCGAATGTATTGATTAAGGCAAAGAATAAATTAAATAAAGAGTAGATGTCTACACTAATGAAAATAAACGCCTACACAAAAGGATAATGTACCTATTTCTGTCTAAACAAGCAATTTAAAAGACAACTCTAATACTGGCTGCTATTTTTATTCCAGTCTCACTATCCGCCCTAACTTTATTTAAAAGACACTTTAAAATTCGAATTCTCTTTCTAGATTCCAAAGTTTTCAAAATTTATCGGCTTATTTAAACATTTGTTTTACTTTTCTCATGAGTTTTATTACTTTGGAATTTAAGTGACTTGATTCTGAATCGATTGTGTAACTTTATAAAAAGTCGACATTATATTTGGACGATTAAACTTTCATTAATCAAGATCGTCCTAATTCGGGACAATGACAGCTATCGATACGGTAATAACGTACGCACACACGAGGAGTGTCTCGAGTGAAATGAACACGCGTGTGTACCTTGTCGGGGGTACCCACACGCCGGTACAAGGACAATGCGGAGGCAGGCCGAGCCGCGATGAGCCGTGGTATTAAATCTAGATTACCGTTTGGCGTTTCCGCTCGGCTGGATAATCAACGGGACTATATTAAAGCTATCAGTCACGTGACGCATGACAAGCGTCACGCGGAACATTCGCATTTCAAACCCAAATTGTGGGCTAGTGTCGTGACAATTATACATTTTCGTCGGTTAAAGGGTTGTACCTACTCTACAGTTGATTATCATTACGTATAAGTTACGGAAGCGAGTAAGGTTACATTGAAATATTGTCCTTCAGCCTTCTAATTATAGATAATGGGTATAATATACTACGAATACTGATTTGTTTACATGAGAATGCGTAAACGAAGAGGAGTAGTAAATGTATTAGATACACGAATTTCAGCATGATCTCTCTACAGATAGGTCACGATTTTTGATATTAGACTGCTTAAATTGATAAAAATCTTATAATTTTGACTCCAGCTAATCATATTATTAACACGAAGGCAAAAAACTAATAAACATATTTTGAAAAAATAAGTTTCTTTAAATCCAGAACGTTTACAGGATTTTAAAGTTACCAATGAAGCTTAAATATTTTTCTTACATAGCTAATGTCTACTTCAGCATTCACTTTAAAGAGATGGCATAAAATTGTAAACTGAAATCAGAGACATCCAGCTAAACTTGAAGGTAGTTTTGAGATTACAATAAACCTTAAAAAATAAAACAGTAAGAAAGGAAACCATAAAATGATTATTGCGTAATATAATACTCTGTCTGAAATATTAATCGCAAATATAACTATGAACAGCGAACAAACATTGAATACCAATAAATAACGAGCTATCAAAGTTTACGGTGACGTTTATCGATCGAATTAATTCGGCTCTTCAAATTACAATCACTCATAAAACATGGTGAATGGCGTCGCATTTTTTCCGTGCGTCGTTTAATCCAAATCGAATATTTGAGTTAAGCGACCACCATAAAATATGATTAGTGGCCGTGTAGGGTTGTGGTCGCCGGCGACGCCAACTGCAAATATCGTCGACCTACTCAAACACGCGTCGGAGCTACACCATCGACAAATATAAACATCGTGTGCCGGACGTTACACCGAGGTAAATCTTTCATTAATGTCAATTAACTTATGGAAATGTTAATTAACTAAGTATTTTAGTTTTTAAAGTTTTTAGCGTGATTGCTGCTCTGATGAGTGTATTTTCTTTTGTGTATGTGCAATTTTAGTTCATCAATTGGGCAGAAAAACACTAGCAAGTTAGTGTAGAAGTGTAGTGTGTAGAAGTCAGTTTTCTTAATTTATATTTTGGGAGCGTTCTTTCTGGAAACGCTAGTTAAAAATAATCTAGGATCACAGTACCCAAAAGATAACAATGTAAGCTGTAAAATAACAGTGCACATAATGTTATATAAGTCGCAGTGAAGCCCACACGTGTACGCACTTACGGGTACCTATGTAACCTCTATTCATAATGATTATGGCAAATAATATCTTTTGTGAGCGTAACACTATCAGGTTTTATGTCATAATTATGGCGGACCGGCCGCCCGGGGCGGGTCGGTCGCACGATGTGTTTCCATTCAACCCTGTACACATAGGCGATTTTTACAAACGACGCGACTTCGCCCAACGCCTGCATTAATTGGATGCACTGACCGCGATGCTGTCCGGATGAAAATATTTACGTTCTCCGCAAAATATATTGGAATATTTCCAGGTGAATGGTGACGGCTCTATTATGTGCTCACGTGTATGGCGTATCCGGCATATGATGCGAAAACCAATCGCTTCAGCTGATAAACAGCCGTGGCTTGTAATCCACGGCTTGACTCAATCGCACTATGAACGCAGATAATTAAGCTATACGATCGCCGCTTAAAGCGACACTACATCTAAATTCAGAGATAATGACGTCATACAATTATATTCCGCTGCGGAGCTTAATCTGCTAGTGTGTTTAATACACTCGTGTAATGTTCATTGAATTAAGTTACATGGATACTAGGGACGGCATGTTGTTACAAACTAGTTTTGGCACGTATCGTATCATCTTATTGTAGCAGAAGAGGAGAGAATAGTGTCAGATGTGACAAATTGTTCTTTATCGATAGCCGTTTTAATTTAACATGAATGTAAAATAAAATGGCTATATTATATTCGCATGAATCCTGGCTTTCTTAAAAGGTAAGCAACCAAAGATAACCGTCACTTCAGTATAAACTGTAGTATTTTTAATTGGTTGATCTTTCAGTGTTGTGGAATTAACTATGATGGATAGAATAGCAGAAATTAAGGAGGCTTAGCGAGGTTCCCGCTTGCAATAATAATTAATTTCCCGGTTAATTAGTGTAGTAGCAGTTGGTGTAAATCAAGTGGTGGCTAGCGGGTTGGTGAAATGGCGCGGCGCGGGCGCGGCCATACCGAACTATCGTTATATTCTGTTTTATTTAGCCTAATGTGCTAGCATACATTGTTCCGAATAAAAAATATATGAAAGTATCAAAATTTGGTACTTTAAATTGAAATCTACTTGGACCATGTTAGCTTATTTGGTTGATGTTTGGTAAATCAATCGTTTTATTATTATGTATGTATGTTATATTATTTATAGTATTTCAAACAAAAGCAACAATATGCCTGTCAATTGTTTCCGAAATCAAGCTTTACAATTTGATGAATGTTCATTTCATTGTTAAATATGATTAAAATAATTTACATAACGTCAAATGCTCTACAAAAAGTTACCTGTGTCGCAAATTTTGTAAAAAGGTACTGCCATGTGTAGCTAATATATGCACACACAACAAAAAACCTTCAAAAACCTCATTAACACCGACCTTTAAAAATGCTAATAAATTCGAAAAGCAAAGTTCGTAATGAGCGAAAACGACGGAAAACTTTGAGCTAAATATGTTCTCACAAATCGTGGGGTTTTCTAAACAAGTGAATGTTGTGAATAACTGCGAACGGGCTGGTGTATGGAATCCGCAGCGAGATATCTATGAGATTCCACCTCCACTAGAAGCTGGGACATAGTCTGAGACACACGGACGAATAACATCGCCAACATTTTATATTTCATGAACCAGAACACTGGTGAAATATTAAGTTTAGAGCAGAAATAAAAAAAAAATACGCATTCCTGTCCCACTGCTAGGCAAAGGTGTCTTCCCGAAATGAGAAATGAGGATTGCCATTGAGTCCACGACGCTGGAGAAGTACGGGGTGACTTTGCATACCTTTAAGAAATGTTCTAGAGAACTTTCAGGAATGCAAGAACAAGAGCAGAACAGAATCATATTTTTTTCAAATATTTAATCTATATTTATAATACACTGAAAAAAAATTGACAGCGGAATACAAGACATTTTACTTAATAAAAAAAAACTAAAAGTTTTATTTTCTCTTAAAACATTAATCTGTATTCAAAATTAAAGAATTGTGTTATTAAATGTCAAAAAGATTTCCATTCATGTAGAAAATGACAAATCCAATTTTCTTTTGTATAATCTTAGTGCCATAAATAGTTATTTGTAGATTCTTTGAGTTCTTTTAATTAAAACTTTTCGTATTAATATTTATGGAACCAAAACATTTTGGTATCAAGTAAATGTTGTTAAACGAAATAACAAAATCTGTATTAAATTTTTTGTAATTATTAAGTCCATATTTATAATAATTACAACCGCAAAAATAGTTAGTTTGTTGATCCTTCTTTCACGTGGAATCCATTGAACTGACTCGGACAAAACTAGTCAGGCATAAATAATTAACAAAAAATCACATAGACTACTTTTTTCAGGAGGCCTATCGACTGGCTTTTAGTTGACTTTAGAGAGGTTATTCATTCTACTGGAGAAATTGTCTCACGATTTAATATCCTTTATGTGTCCTTTGTTTTCCATCCTTTACAACCGTGTGTCCCAATCGTTACCTGCACAGAAACTATGTTTATTACAGTAGAGTAACCACGAACTTGTGTACCTACAGCGATGAGAATTTACTCCAAATACTAACTACAAATGGCATACACTACGTATTTTCTAATGTATTTGGTTTACTTAAGCAATTCGTTTAGGATTACATTTATACTAATTTACGAATTGAATTATAAAATTTTAATTATAGACATGTAATTGAAGATTTTTGAAAGAGTTTTGTATCTTTTAATCGACGTTAAAACCGCTTGTTTGTTATTTTCTTTCAATTTATTTTGCATAGCTAATAACTATGATAAAAATAATATTTCCTGAAAGGTTTAATTATTTTTTCATTGTAGATATGCAATACTAAGTCACGCTGTTTTACATAAGACTTTACGTGTTTGCTAACATAAGTTGTAATTTTTCTAAAGCATAAAAAAATGCAAATTCTTGAAAAAACGTAATTGGTAATATCGTTTATGTTATTAAGTTTATATATTAAGCCAGTTTTTGTGAAAAACTTGTATTATTTTAGCCCAGTCAGTGTTAAAAAAGCATTTTCAAATTAAGCCTTTATTATGATTCGTTAACATGGCAACTATCGTAGTTTGTATGAAATTTGAATAAAACGCTCCCAAACACGAAACGTATGCTTGTATGCTATTGAAGAGACTTCTAACTACACTTTTTTAAATAAAAAAATAACATGTTTAAGCTACCATTTACTTACGTATTTTAAAATAATTTAGCCGTAAAATGAAAATGTACATTTCAGAATAACACAATAAAATAATTTTATCACTCTAACTAATAAATTTCAAACGAATTATATTCAAAGTTGAGTGAAATTCCAAGTTACTAAAGTGACTGTTATGAAAATAATAATTGTAGAGTTTGTATTACAATTATTGAATGATAAAATCTATTTCAATCGTCACTAAATAAATTGACCTTTTATGAAATAATTTGTTGTCTAAACTACTAAGTTTTACCTGTAACTTTGCTCGTATTGAAAGGTTTCTTGTAATTTTTCTACCGATTTTGAGCTAAATATTGAAATTTGTAAGATTCGTTTTAGGAGATGATAAAACATAGATTACGGTTTTATGACATTAGGGGTTACTAACTCGGTTTCATATATAATGCAGCTTTACATTAATTAGTAAAATAATTTCAAAACCTTCAAAATTTTTAATATATTAGTCTATGAAACTGCTTAAGTTTACTACTATCATTTTTAAATTTATTAAACAAGCAACACAACAACACGTCTTTTCAAATATTTGTCCTCTTTCGTAAATCGTAGATATAAATAACATTTAGCGAAGAGTTTTTGCTTGGTTCACTCCCACATTTTGTCGGCTTTATTCTCTGATTGGGGAAAGTAAAAACGTTGGTCCGGGACCCGACTAGGGGCCCGAGATTTGTAACAGTGAAAATCCCATTAAAATCTTCCCGATAGTTTTTGGTTGGGGAGCGGGGGATCGTCCATCAATTGAATTTGTATTTGACAGTTTGTATTTTATTGTTAGTGGTTAAACGTGTATCAAGACTTTTATAGAAACTTTTATCCTAATAATTGTCGTTAGCTTATATCACAGGTATACACCCGATAAGACGTATATACCCTTTTATGCATCTTATAATTGGTAAGTGTTTAAAAGTACATTACATCCAATAATTAATTTATAGTAAGTCGTTGCTAATAAATAATGTGTTAGTGTACAACATTTTAGACATCTTGAGTTACAAAATCAAATTAACGTTTTTATAAATGAATCTAAAAGAATGTAGATCTAATTCTGAATTAACGAAATAATAATAAATAAACTAGACCGAAAGACATAGCCACAGGCGATTAACGAAACCGTCGGAACTTTTAATATTATAATAGGACTAGATACCGAAATGTTATATTTAAAGAATAAATTATATCCACAATCTTGGCTGGAGTGGGCTGATAACAAAATACAATTTCCTATCCTTAGCTCAAATTGTTCTGTATTCCGTAATCACGGACGCTTTCGCTAGTTTATGTAAAGTACCAAAAAATTAAGACTAATGTATTCAAATTATTCCAATTATTCTGACGTTATTTTCCTTAAATCAATGGTAAACGCGGTCAGATTCTATTCGTAAAATCTTGTTAATTCTAACAATTCTTAGAATTTTCGGTGTATTTATCTGAGCTAACTATAGCAACGATTCCGTATCGCTGTTAAATCGCTGTTTTACGCTACAAGAGAAGTAATTGACTATTAAGAACATAAGCAAGTAGTTAGACCAATTACAATTCTACCCAGTATTTAACAGTATTATTATATAAAAAGGCCATAATAATATTACGTAAATAATTAAATGTGTTCGATTCTTTTAGTTCTTTTGCTATTTTTATCATAATAATAAAATGCGGAACAAAAGCTCCACCGGCCGGTATCTAGTGAAAGCCGACGAGTGGACCTAATATTAACTATAATCTTGTTACAATTAAGGCGAGCAAGTATTCGCGGAAAAGATAAGATGAAAGAAAATTCCCCTTAAACATTTCATCAGAAACGTCGAAATTAAATTATCTAATTAACATTACTTGGGACGTTGGGTGAATAAAGTCATTGAGGGCGAGTTACGACAAATTTCTTATTAAAAAGACTCTTTTTGGAGATCACAATAATGAGTGCTTTGATTATTTCCTACCTTCGTTTTGTTTCTTTTGTTACAATAAAATGTCGAAGAATTTGAGGAAAGTATAATGTGATTAATGATGTATATTTCGAGATTTCGCTTTAACGTTCGCGAGTGCTTATTCTTGTTTGATTTAAGCCGTTTCAATGAACCGAAATTATAACACAATGGTGTCTGTTTTATTGTATATCTCGCTCAACTTTTGACTTCAAAAGAACGTTGAAAAATCGCTCGAATATTTCCCTATTTCATCGTGATTGACATGAAGTCAATAAATTACAACTGTCGTAAGTTTATTTACAAATGTATCTCGGGTTTTTCCTATTGAATATTAAAAAGAGATATCATAGAGACAAAAGCGAGTTTAGTTTACACACAATCGGCCTCAACATTTACTTCGCACAAAACATCTTGAGGAAAAAAATAAAGCCTTAGAGAAATTGGCTCGAACATTTTCCCCGAATATCGTATCATATTTCTGGAAGCAATTAGAGTAGTATAACATAACTTTAGTTCCGATAAAACGCCCTGGGGTAGACACAAACTGTGGTCCCATGAATTTTAAAGCTGATTACTTAGCTAAGAGCGGTTGACATTCGGAGTGGTTCTAACTGCTCCCGAGTGGGATTTTTGCCGTGTTTTTTATTTCACTTAGACGTGTGTGTACGTTTTAACCCCGTTAGGTGAAGTAATAGAGGCGAGATGGTTTTGCTGAGGCCAAAATGTACGAGGTAACTATTTACACCTGGGTATATGGAAGTGAGCAAAATGGAACGCTAAGAGAGCCTTGGGTTTCTAGTAGGCATGTATTATGTGGAATTAGTTACTAAATGATAGCAAGTGTGGCTTATGACCTGTCTTACCTAGTTTTAAAAGCATTTTATTTCATATGTATCACTATTTTTCAGTATAACAGTAGGGAATACTGAACCGCGTATAATAACTGTTAGTATTTGAAATAAATTATTCCCAGAGGTCTAAACAAACACGTTCATAGCAAAACAAACAAAAATATTTGAGAAAACATAGTAACGTAATAGGTACCACGAATTCTCGTCGCACGAAATTAATATGTTTACACGCGTGCTTGTTATCCTTCCACGATATTTCCAATGAAACTAACGCCTTAATGTAATAAACGTAATAATTAATATTACACACGTTATCTCGCAAAGTTAATTTAGGCAGAATTCATGACAATCGAATTTCGGTTAGTCTGCGGTTTGCAACTAAACGTATCTACTCCTCCGCCTACCTATAGAAATAGAACTTGTGAACAAACGTACTTACTTAGAGATTCCTACGAAATTACCTATTGTGTATTCACGAGCTTTCTTCACGTGGTAGAAAAGCGGGTTTACATTAAACAGCTGCGTTAAATATTTATAAACAAACAATTTTGAACGTCGTTTCGAAAGGGTTAGCTGCAAGGTCTTACGGATTTTTCCACTTCTTTTACTAAAACTAAGTATTTGCTTCTTAGAAGTAAAAATTTCTTCATTTTACTGTTCTAAGTAAATACTTTGTACGGAGAAATAACGGTTAAGGAAAAGGACTGAAGGGAAATTCGGAACACATTGCGTTCTTTGTTTTGTTTTGTGCGTTGCAACGGTCAGCGCCATCTGTTAGTGAAAGGGGTAACTGCCGGGATATCAAATATCAGGTTGGAATCCTTTCAAATCCAGTGTCAAAGGGTTTTAGCCAAAGTGGAGTAGACAGTGTATTCGACGGGATACCGACCTCCGCGGTGATATTGGATTAAATACCAGTTTACTTATACATTAGTAGTTACCCAGAAAACCGTGAGCCAACACAGCAATTTAATTAGAAGTGTTGAAACTTAGTCTCAGAAAGTATTATTAACAATTAACTTTGCAAAATTGGATAATTTCTCAGACTAATTAGTAGTTATTTTTCACTGTAGATGCGGTTCAAGTTTGAAACAAGTTGCGGCTTCAGATAAGATTTTAGTTTAATTTTAGAAATGTATTAAAATATAAACTTTTCGCACAGATTTTCAACGATTTAACTTTGTTATTGTGATAGGAAGAATTAATAAAATTTAAGAAATCTAATAATGTCAGTTCCAAATGGAAATGTCGCCTTTTTGCCGAGAAAGGGTGTAAGCGCATAGAAGACAATTGTATCTATAGAACAGCTGCTATTTATTCATTTTAAGAGTTGCAACATTTAAGTTATTAAAAATAAATCTATAAATATTTTTACAATTTCTAGAGTCATATCGATCAGCCTACAATTAAAACTATTATTATACCAGGTACCAAATATTCCACGTTACATTAGGACAATCATTATCAAGTTTGAGAATATCTTTCATCGGGCTCCAACAATACAAGGGAAAATCAATATGAAAGCAATTCCAAAATGCTTAACGTCTAATGGATATCGTATGAACAATGTTTACTATCAACTGATGGCTGATTACATGGCTTATGGACGAGCCTATCCACGCCCGGCCGGTTGTAATCAAGCCGGGATAAACAAACAAACAACTGACTACTATAGCCGGTTTCGCGAAATTAACTCATGTCACTTCGCCAGCTTTTTCAACTTGTAAAGAACTTTATTCTTAATTAGCTTGGGGGATGTCGTTCGCATAGTACCATGGAAAAATATTTAATGTTGCAATCAAAAGTAAAATATTTTCTTGACTAATTCCTTAATTCTCGAGGCCTAATCCTTCACTCGTTTCGGAGGAAAACTTTGTCCAACAGTGGGACAACAACGGTTGAACAAAAAAATCACAGATAAAATATTCTTTTCCATAACGGATTTAAAAAAATATTTTCTCATGACTAAAATATTATTCACCAAATATTGTTTTGTTGTATATTATTAGGATCGAATATGCAAATAGTGAAAATAAGTTAGTAGGTTAATAACAACATAAAATTACCTATCCAACAAAATAATTATCGCAAAAATAAAAACGGATTATTGTGCTACATTTTTTTTTAGATCTGCATGAAAATACATTAGTATAATTACAAAATAATAGAATAAATTTCACAAAAAAAAGATTATAAAAAACACTATTGCAGGAATCTTTTTTACAACATATTGTCAGCCATTATTTTGAAAATAGCTATAAATACTAGAATGAAAAAGACAGGGTATACGCTGACTAATTGTAGTTTTAGGTTAGATTTATATCAATGTGTTTAAAAAACGCTACCGTTTTGCATTCGATGTCGGGCAGTTTCAAATGGCACAGAAATGGTCATGTCGATAAAACATTTGAATGCGTAATTTGTAACGATACGCGTGTTTGTAAAATTGTGTTAGATAGACAATGTTATGTAAAATTTATGTTGACAATGTAAAATCACGAAAAACAAGTAGATTTAAAATCAAAATCAAAATCCATCAAATCAAAATCAAGCGGTTTACTTTTCTAAATATGTATATCCCTAATAACTGCTTTTGTTGTAGAACAGAAGTTTAAATTAAAAGTATGCTGTCATACTAGTGTTCTTAAAATTGTCAAATTAAACGTTTATCTTATTCTTACGGAAGGTAGTTTCGTAACGAAATTCCTGACATCCGAGTCAGGTAGATACATACTGAATAGCAAACAGGAATAGGAATTACTGGTAACCATCCTCTTGTGTTAAAATATTCATTCCGTCCGCTAAGTCCTGCCTAGTTTCAGCCATTTTATTTCTTCCTAGCCTTATTATTCCCAAAGGTATTGGGGTCGGCGTCGAGTCTAACCAGATGCGGCAGAATATCAGGTTCAAACATAAGACTGCCATCTGACCTCTGCAACCGTTAGCGCTACTTTATTTATTAGTCAATTACACCGAAACGACTTCTGAATCAATGAATTATGAGATCTTTTTGAAATTGTATCTCTCGCAGTGATTTTATTTAATACTGTCGCGTTATAGAACTAAGATTTAGTTATTTCTTGTACGCTTTACGTGTCTTTTATACACGTCTGTTATTTAACTATTAAAAGTTAACAAAACCAAAAGGACGTATTAATATTATGAGGATTTCTGAGATAATTAAATAATTTATAGTTTATTACAGCCCATGTGCACACTACGCATACATACCAACATTTTTCAAAAATACTTCTTTTTTCGAAACCTTATTTTCCTGCTAGCAATTTTACGTAACGCTTAGGGAAAAAATCTACGTCAAAAATGTTAAAACGAACGCAAATGTAGCTTCTCGTTCGATTTATAGCACCATCATAGAACATTTTCTAATCAACATTCAAGTAGCGGCAGTATAAGGCGGTGTCTCCATAAATTACGTATCAAGTATGTGTAGAGGCTTTATGAAAAATGTTTTCGTAACGCGGTTTCCCTGCGGATACTTGCGGAAACTCCGCCGTCCCGCGCGGCCGTGCATGCACGCCTTTATGCAAACAAAATATATTGGCCCTTTGACAAGCTACCTCGTTAACTTTACTATTAGTTTCTTGCAGAGTTATTAAATTGGCTCTATGAGCTTGTTTGTATGTTAGACCAACGTTTGATACGCGTTTCACTTAAAACAACGCATTATAGAAACAGTTCACGAGTTTTCAAAAGAACGCCTTACGTATTCAGGGGACGTGCAATGTTCGCGTTTTATACCGAAGATCCCGGATTTTTGTGGTCGTCTCTATAATATCATAGTATGTTTGCATTACTACGAAAATATTTAGAGCGTAGGCGATGAAATTCCGTTGTATAATATAGCTTACAACGTGTTGCATAACACGGAAACAGATAAACAAATATTAAACTGTATGAATAATAAATACTCTGTAAGTTGATCGTAAATAAATGCTCTCGAAACATTTATTTTATTAAAACGTACTGTGATTAATGTGTTTATTGCCAACATGTGTTAAGTAAAATGAAAACTGCACAGAATAAATTCTATTTAAACTTCATCTGAATATTACTAAGCTAATATTTTTCCGAGAAGTCATAAAATTGTCATAACATTTTCCAAATATTTCTAGTTCTATATCAATCATAATCCGATTTGAAAGGAGAGGATTTAGATGCGGGACACCATAAGCAATAAAGCACTACACGTCGGTTTGAGAGCCATACGACTCCAATCCGCTTAGATCCAGAGAGACAAAGGGAAACTTCGATGAAATTGGAACATCAAACTTGATTCGGTAAATTGACGGAAAACCTTTCGATATGTGGGTTAATCAAGTATAAAGACTCTCAATTCAATAATCACATTGTCGAATAAAAACGGTAAAATAAATTTAAACGTGCAAAGCTATCGAATGCGAATGAAATATGCATATGTTGTGAATATTTTAAAGTCTGGTGTTCAATAGCGTAAATCCGTAAGCGTAATTCAAAGTGTCGTTTTGCGCGCGTGTAGCCCGTGCCTAATCCCGGTCGGACGGGTACAAACGACATCGTCAGGTGATATCAGTTGCAGCTGCGACGTGCTCGCTTCTAGATTCACTTACGGATTGATGGCAATGCAACGCGATATACTCTAAGCTACAAATCACCGAACCATTCCGTTCGACTTCCACAAAAGAATATTGAAGATGGCTGCTTTATTACATCGGTATACAGACGTATCGGGCCGTATCCACTATATTGACGCTGAATATATCGAAATTGTATAAAAGTTACAATATTTTCGAAAAGTTTTAAATAAAAGTTTACGGTCAAATCGTGCCTGCATAGTATCATGTGCACAATTCAGTTTTGTTTAGTGTTCGCTTGTGACGACCATAAAAATAAAGCGGAAAAAAACCCTTACTTTATGCTCCCGACACGCGATAGTTACGGTTGAAATGAGATGGTTCATCGTTTTTCTCGTTTTATATAGGGACGACGCTTTAGATTGCGTTCGTATTAATAACAATTTACAACTATATGTATATAGACTTTTACGCTTTTTTCTTCCTTTATTATTAAGTAATTTTATAAAATAGTAAGTGTTCTCTCGTTGTAATAGATGAAAGAAATTTATTTTTGTAAATCTGTTCGTTTTAAAAATTATTTAAACCATTTTTTCGAACTGCCTCAGACTGTTAATAAATATATTATTATAAATTCTTATGAAAAGTATCCGGATTACAATGAACGCGTCGGAATAAATATCTCGAATAAAACAAATAGATGAGTGGATGATCAGAGTGCCATAATTCCACAAGTTTAATTACAAGCGTGACTTCTCACAATGTCGGGCCGCATAACTGGACTCATTTCATCGGACTGTGTATAAGCATGTAGGTCATAAAGACAGGCTGCAGTGGCAGGCGCACTCATCAAGCCCTCGATATTTCAACGTACATTACAAACGATGCGGCGGACAACTGAAGTTAATTGGATGCGCTGGCCACACCAGCCCACGACTATGAAATATAAAACAGGCTCAACGCGTTTTCAGGTGAGTGCAGCCCCATTATCCTGGCTGCAGACGACGTTACGTGTCGCGTCTCGTTATCGTGCCGTAACGGCGTGCTTAACGGAGTTACCAGGTTTGCGGGAATTTTGTTGAAGTGACAGTTGATGAGCCGAAAACGTCAAGCCGTCTATCTCGGCCCAGAGACAAGATGCGCTCACATTTCACGATCATTTGTCGGGCCGGCACGCTCTTCCGTGTTCCCTACGCAACCGTGTTTAATAATGTTTGGATTAATTGAGTTAGATACTGAAAGGCTTATTGTTTGATTTATTTTATTAATCCTCTGCGAGTTTCCAGATTAACTTTATTCGGACGAATCCTTTTGTATTTTAAACTAGTGTTTTCAACGTGTATTTTTATTTCTGATGAACGTTCACATTTTCTGCATTATGTATTCCAATTTTCTAACAGATAAACCGGCTTCATCAAAGCGGTGGTGCTTAAAAACGCAGCAACGCAAACAGCACGTTGGCCACGCACAATACAAAATATTGCTATTTTTGTAGCCGGCATTCGCACACAATACGTTTGAAACGGACTGTGTAATAACGGCCCATCAAAATTTCTACGGTAGAGTTGTCGAGCCGATCGGAAAAATTCACTCGACTCGGCCCAACTCGGCCCACTCGGCCCGACTCGGCCCGGTGTCGTAATCCGCGTGCCCCGCTATGTGTGAAATTGAAATTAAAATTCTATTAAAGCGGAACGATTGGAATAGAACACGACGTATCCTATTTTTATACAGCACTGATAAATTGATTATGTGATTGGACTGGATCACTCGGCTAGTAAGGAACTAGGGGACCTTTTAAATGTTTCCGTTTTGTTACCGAGTAATCCTTTTAGTTATTTCAAACTGTTCAATCTTCACTGGCTTTCTAATTAATTTTGTAACTTTAAAAGTTTGTTTGATCGGTAACTTCTTGTTTTGTTATTCGTTAAGAGCTTCCATTGAGTTAAGAAGTAGCTTTGAAAATACTAAATAAAGTATTATTTTATTTGAAATCATTTTCACAACTCTCAGCTTTCCTCGTTTTTATTTTAACTTACTAAATGGAAGACGAGTAAAAACAGATCACATTTTATGTTGTACGAATAACGTACAAAATCAACGTACTTATTACTAAAACTATTTTAGCAATAAATTCTTCATTATGAGATTTTGCAGGTTACGGAAAGTGAAACTTGGACTAGCAAAGTTGAAGAAACTTTTGAAATTTTCGTAACCAAATACTACCCATCAATCAAGTGCTTTCGTATATTTACAGTACACGTTTACGGAACTGATTTCAAGGAATTATATTTTTGTTTTCTTTAAATATACTCAGAAGAATCAATATATACAAATAAAGGGTACTTTTTCACGCTATTTTTATGGTAATACGGTGAAAGAAACTGTTTTGAATAGGGAAAGAAATCTGTTTTGAAACCTTTTCAAAGGGTACCCTAATCAATGTGGTGAAAAATCATTATTGCTTTCTTCTTTAAAATATATTTGTTTTGGATTCCGTGCTCTACTTGATTTTTACTTATTGTAAAGTACATGAATTTGGTACTGATAAGCACTTACTTGAATTTAAGCAAATAAAGACGACATAACGTCGCTTAGGTAACAATACCGCGTAAGTCGAAAATTGGTCATATGACGTTTTATACTACATTGGATAGATTTTGTCAGCGCGCATCGAATGATGTTAGATTTTTTTTTTAATTGTCCAATCTTGAACGAACTTAGTATCTACCTATTTATGTATTCAGTACACATGTCAGAAGTATTTCAAAGATAATAATCAGTTTTTTATCTCTCCTGGAAACATGTCAAATTTAACTTGCGCGGTATTGTTACCTAAGCGACGATATTACATTTTATACATGTAAGATAAATTAATCGTATAATGTTATTTAAACAATTTAGAAGGTTGAATATTGTAGAAATAATAGCTGTTTATAAACATTTCATTAATTCAAGCGTAACATAAAAATAAGATCAAGTTAACTTCTGAATTTATACTAATATGTGAGGTGAAGTTAAGACCCACTCAAATGTAAATGACATTTAAACATTCAACCGTACACTCCTTGTATAAATCTGGTCTCTATAGCCACGCAAACGCTTACAAAATCTCAGCGCAAAATTCGCAAAAAAATACTCTTTACAAAGTTTGTAAAAGGGCAGGAAGAATTAGTTAATTTTTAACATTTTAGGCTGGTACCTGGCTGCGATATCTTGTAATTTAGAGCCTTAGTGCGCTCAATTGGACTCCATGACGTGAAATTCTCGGATATAAGAACAGAGTGCTCCTCGCTTAGGTTCAGATTTATTGACATCGCGATAAACTGTTCTGTGGAGCACCATTCGTCGATTAAATGACGTCACAAGCTCACGCTCCGGTCTTAAGTGGCCTTTGTTATTGTATGCATAGGTACGCTCTCATATCTTTGAATCTAAGTAGGTGTCGAGGGGATACGCACTTGAGAAAACGATGTCTAGAATGTGATCTCAACGCAAATATTGAAGTTTTGTCGCAGTATAAAAATGTTCTAGCGCTGAATTTTTAGCCAGTTTTACTTGTGGCTCTAGAATTTACTTGTATTGTGAGCCAAGCCATTAAGTAATGGTGAAAGGTTGGTTTTTTTTTAATAATTCTATGATTTGGTTAGAAGTATCATTTTTAAATGCGAATGAAGTTTTACAAATTGTTTTAGTTTTAACTCATTACATCCACCTTTTAAATAAATTGTTCACACAATCAGCAATAATTTACTTTATTTTAAATCGAAAACAACCACCCGTTTTAGAGAATAATCCTTACATTGCAGGGATTTTAAAGCTGTTTAAATTTAAACAAAGACATAAAGTACAGTCACACCCGAAACACCTATTTGTGACTCGTTTATTCTAAAGGATACTGGGATTGGATTCCTACCTGAAGTTTTATGCTCAAATATTTAGTGTACAAATTCCAAAATAAGTTAAAAACGCCAGTGATAATGATATAATTTGAACAACATAGACAGCCGGCTTATCTTTAATAGGTATCGCGGTGACCTTTAGTTCAAAGATAAACATCGGATACCTTTTATATTTTTTTCTTTCATTGCCGCACCAGCCGGTAAATGTGTTACTTGGAGATAACAAAAGAAAGCAAAACTTTTATCATCCTTTACTGATTTTCACTCGAGTTCCCTTAAGGGACAAGTAAAGGGAACCGGGAATCAACTAATGCAGTTTTTTTTTCGTTATGTTTTGGTGAAATCGAGCTTTGGTCAAAAGATATTTACGGGACAAGTTGCTATCAATACGAACCCAAATAAAAAATCTACTTTATCTTCTAACGATGTTTTGTTTAAAAATGGTCCCTAAAAAGTCGTTCAGTTTTTATAAAAAAAAATATTATGATCAGAGCACATACATTGCTATAACAAAGTACTAAAATATTCTCTTCGCAAAGCCTAGAAGGGCCCCCAGTTGACTAAATATAACTCAAACGCTCTACATATTTTACAAGAAAAAGTTAATCGAAGTTTTTCTGCCTTCGACTTCCAAATTCAAACAAGTAAATCTATGCGATTTACGACAAAACTTCTGTGAAAACGCCACGGAACGTGTTAGTTAGCTCTAGGCGAACCCTTGAAATAATATTTCACCTTAAACTTCTGCTAAGAAAACAAAATAAGCCTTATCACGATACGCGTCGGCCGGTGAAATATAAGGCCTCCTTACATTTCTACTCGAGTTCACCTTGCCTTTCTGTTTGTTTAGGATAGATTATACCACGAGTAATTGACAGATCAAAGCTATCCAATTACGACGAATTGATTTTGTTAATGCTCTCTCTCCCCGCAAATGTATGACGAACAACCATAAGTAGATCGAGCCCCTATTTAAATAAGAATATCTCAAATAAAAAGCAATAAGGAAGATAAAGTATTAGATTTAATACTCTTTGTTGATGTATGTTTTACTTCGAGTAAAATGATTCTGTCTAATAATTTCTTTTTATTCTAATATCGTCGGCTTCTTACATCAAGATCCGCTGTTTCGTGAAAGGTAGCGGCTCGTATTTATCGTTCTTGTGTAAATACGATTTAGGTGTAAAGAGTAGGTAGAACGTGGCTTATTTCTGTGTAATGAAACTGATTTATTAATATGATAATGCGGGGTTGTAAATAAAAGTTATAGGCGATATTTCAATGAAGTTATTTAGGTAGTTATGTATATGGGCGAGACTGTGTGGCGCCGCGGCCCCGCACGGATTACCGGGGATTACGTGCGGAACTCGCTCCTACGTGTTAATATCTACATACTTGTCAAATTACCTTGTCAATTCATGTGACAGGTAATACAGCTTGCTTACACTCACCCATCTAGCTAAGCCTACGTATAGCCGAGTTCATTGCTACGAAACTGCTACGCCGTAGCAACTGCATATAATAATATATTTACAAAAATATATGAAGCAAATATCATTTTTGCACAATGCGACGGTTGGAACAAATAAATAATCAAAATACGTGGTGTGAAATACGTTTTATATAATAAAGTAATGTTCAGCAGTGAATTGCCCCACATTTTATCCTCGCAGTGTCTAATGTTCCCGCCCCGTAGAAGTTCACAGATGTAATGGGCTGTGGAAACGAGCTCGCAAATGTGTCATCTAAATCAAAAACTTTTAAAAATCCCCGCGCCAATTAATTTCTACTCCATAAAATAAAAATACTTTTTAAGTATCTCTAGACTAATTCAAACTTTGGAGTTTATCAAAGAGATAAGCAAGTTTTTCTTATTAAGTATCAAGGGAACTGTCGTAAATACAGAAATTAGCGCGAGTATCATCGTCGTCAGAGCGGTGTGTAAACATCAAAACTTTGAAAGTGGCGTCGGCGCGTCGACGGCAGGCGTCGTCGCGCGACGCGACGCGGCGACGCACGGCGCGGTGCGGCGCGGACCAGCCCGGCCCGTGTAAGTTGCCGTCTTATATTAGCTTATCGCATCAACTCCTGCTATTAGTTTTGTTACAAGTTTTATTCTGGCTCGGTTAAATTATACCTTTAATATGTAGCGCGGTACAAGCTTCTCTCGGTGTATTTTCTCATTACCCAACTAAATATATACAATTAAATCTAAAGCCGAGTGTTCACTGTATATAAATGTGGTGCGACGAACTGTGGCGTTAGGCGTCCTTATTAACTGCAGCGGTCACGCTGCACTGCAGTCACTGTCTGATTAATGGATATTAGACTTTGTATACACACGAACATAGTTAAGAATAAACAATATCATATTATGGATTTTGATGAACATTAATTAAGTTTATTTCAAAGCCAAGTAGCAACAATGAAAATGTAGTTAAGTTTTTCTAAACCGGTGATTTTACTCTCAGTCATCGTGTATACACTCAGTAATTAACTAATAGGAATGATTTTAAAATGACAATAGTGAATGTTTAGGAACCCCGTCATGTACGGTGACGTCGGCGACGTGGCGTGCGTCGCGTCGGTCGTGCGGAGTGGTGCGGAGTGGTGCGGTGTCGTGCGGTGCGACGCAGACGGTCGGCCGTACGTCGAGCGCAGCATTGTATTATGTTATTTACGCGTCCGCAGAGGACAACTTTTTAATGGGGCGATAACAGACCACCCGAGACCGGCACGTTGCTGTTAAATCTCATGCTCATAAATACGTTATGTAAACCCACCCTAATAATTAGTGGCGGTTACGGCGTGTAGTTAAGTTTTATGGAGCCAGCGAAGGCTGCGAGCAGAGAGGGCTCCTACACAAAAATGTTCTTAATTTGTCTGCTGCGTTTGGAGGCGATGAAGCGGAAATTGTTATGTTTATTCGACGAATCTTGTATTTCTAGCTACCCTTTTATTTTTCCTGGTGTTTTAATGCGATTGGGTTTTCGTAGAAGCTTCGTGGATCCGGACGCGAGATCGCATTGAATATGTATAGTTTAGTCTGATTTCACGGGAACCTTTCGCTTTCGATGCCCTCAGCTCCTCTGAATACTGACGAGATCAATTTAATAAAATAAATATATCTATTCCTTCATACTGCCGTGGGTTCGGATTATATTTTTATCCGACAAATTGCGATTTATGAACTTTTTATTGTTTTGTGTTATGATACCAGTCTTTTAAGGAAAATGTTACTGTCGTGGAAAATAAACGGAAAAACTTCCGCCTTTCAATAAAGTTGTTTTCATAACAATGTACCACACTACGTGCTTCTGACGTATTTTATTACAATTTTGACGGACTTTGATCGTGATATGTATGATTTTAGAGCATTTGTAATGATTTTGACATAGATTTATTGGTTATCTAATATTTTGTGTACATAAACGTGATGATTTGAATACAAACATGGTATGGTGAAGGTGTACAATGTTGACACGTATTGTGTAGAGTTTACCCGCTAGATGGATCATACAAGATAAGTCATTGACAAACAGCGTCGCGTGTCGCGCGCGTGGGGAGCCGCGCGGCCGAGCGGGCGAGCGGGCGCGCGGGGAGGCGGCGCGGCGTGGACAGTGGACACAGTACCTGGCACTGTCGCCGCGCTGCACGCCACCTGCACTCCGTCTCTTCACTGTTCCCCCACTTTTACTTTTCAAAGTTTTTCAACTACGTTTCACAAACTTGGGCGAGTTCAGTGACCGAGTACGAAGCGTTCTGGCGGAAGCTAGCGTTGTCTGCCGTGGGGAGGAGGTGAAGCGCGTGCTGCACGTACACAGGTTACAACGAGTACAGCGACGAAGCGAGATACGGAGTCATGCGGTCAGCCAAAAGGACACAAACCTACTGGCTCGCTGGGTGTATCGGCAGCGCGGTCGGGGGCGGCGGGCGGCGGGGCCGCGCCATTGGCCCGCCAGGGCACGCCTCCGACGTCGCTGGTGACGCCGCCGCCGCGTCGCCTCCGCCGCCGCCGCGACCCACCGCCGCCGCGCCACACACCATACACCGCAAACAATCCGCCACTTCAATCGTCTTCACTTACACTTACAACTTTCTAACACTTTTCAACCTTCTAAATACACTGTGGATATCGATAACACCTAACTAACTATCTTACAATTAAGCTTAACTGCAATACAATACTTACATGTTTTCAAACTTTTTGATTGTTTGAAAATTACTTACGGTCTTCTATTTTGAGACAACTTATGGCAAGTTAAATTAATCATTGAATGAATTTTGAATAAATTAGTTTGAGAATGTATTATCTCATATTAACAAGAATTAGTCAGTGTCATACTTTGATGGCTATTTATTTACATGTCTAAAGAAATAATTAAACTATCAGCGCTACATAACGGGTCATACGGCTGCCAAAAATCACCGTGTGAATAATTTAGCAGTACACAACGTCACACTAATGAACTAAGTGTAGCACTTGACAATTAATCAAGTTAATCACCGGCCGTAATCGCGATAAATAAATAAGTTTGTTTACGTTCATAGTTAAGTTTCGGCGCGGACACGCATCAAATCATTGTTATGATTAAGGCACTTTATTCATTAACACCTAGTTTATCAAAATTACTGAAATGTACAAATCATTATATTGAATTAGTTAATTCGGTATTTAACTTCGTTTTATTGTCCTAGTATCCAATAATATTAAGTTAACTTTTACAGGTATAATACAGATGGAATTGTTATTAATTGTATTCTAATACTCGTATTTCTTTAATAGAATATTTATTTCACTGTTTACAAATGCAGCTGTAATCTTATAGATTTGATGTTTGCTTATTAAACTTTTGTAGGCCTTATAATCCGCACCTATTAGAATTATTGTAGACTTTGTATTTACACTTTAAAGAAACAGATAACCAATAAATGAAGAACTGTCCATGGAAACATACCCAAAGGTAGCAATACTATGTCATTCACTGTCCTATTCCTAGGACGAACATAGTCATATCTTTTGGTTTAAGGAAAATTTAGTTACAATAAGGTAATAACATACCTACCCAGATAACAGCCGTTCAGCTGTTTTTGTTTTTATCCTCTAACACTTTACAACTAAAATAGATAGGAAAGATTTTTTGACATGTAGATTTTCTCTTCAGGTTTCAGCACAGCTAAACCAATGGATAATTATCCCGTAGAATGTACAAGTATTCTTTTTCCTTCTAGTGAGGAGACGCACTTACACTCGGTTTCTGAGTACATTTAGCGGTAGTTTAGCTGTTTAATAGCGTTTTTTTATATGAGTTTTAACGCTAATGAATAGATAAACTACCGCTAAATATACCTCAGAAACCGGGGGTTGGTGTTTTGAATTAACGGTTATTGATACGATAGAAATAAAGAAATAAACTGTCTTTATATCAAGCACTAGCACACACAACTGGGACAATATTCAAATGTCTTTTTTACCAATATTATAAATGCAAAAGTTTGTCACGATAAATGTATGTTTGTCCCTTTTTCAAGCATAAACTACTGAATGGATTTTAATGAAAATTAGCACACAGATGGTTCACAGCTTGGATTAACACATACGATACTTTTTATCCCGGGAAATTATTAGACGCGGATGGAAACGCGGGATGAAGCTAATTATAAAACAATAATTAATATAAGTGGACAGACATCAGAGAACGCATCTTCACAACTTGACTAACTTTTGAGTAAATATATTGTGAATATTATTTAGTCATACCCTCATTATTCAACTTATTGTTTTATAATTCAAGCGGAAACTATCATCGATCATATCTTTACATAAACAGATAATACAATAAAGAACTCAAGTGAAGAATAAAATAAAGTCAGCATACATACAGACACACGTACTTTTTGTTAATAAACAGCAAGTAGTCAACACTTAGCATCTTGGCTAGGCCTGTCTTATTTTTATATTGAAACTGCCTTACTAATCTTCTGTAAGTCTTGTAAGATTAGTTAAACAATGTTTTATCACTTTCACTCAATTTTGAAACGGTACATGAGTGAAACAGACAAAACACTGTATAAATAGTCAGGGATAATACGACGTTTTTAAGACTTTATTCAATAATATGTACAACCATGCTTTGGAACAGTAGAGTCTGCTAATATCAGTGTAGTTGGCTTAACAGGAGGCTTCAACCACAAGTTGTAACTACAGTCACTTGTTACAAATAAGCTTATGAGAATTTTATTAGTCAATCGTATCTGCCTGACTTTATGAGTTAATTTAAATGATTTTGGGCCAGTTTGAGTGCTGAGCGCAAGGAAAGCCAAAATTCCGGCTTCTGGAAATTTCACATATTAGGCCTAAAACCATATACAAATTGTCGATTGGAAACAAAATATACAAGACTTATTACAACAGCTTGTCATGCATTGTTTACGAAGTTCATGACATAGATTTCCTTACAAATATTATCTTGTGTTTGATTTATAATTCTATTCTGCGATAAGCCAGCTTTTACCAAATTAAGTTTGAATAATATTACTTTATGCCTTTATGTTAGAAAACATAAAAATAACTATGGAATCTTTAAAAAGGATAAGAAACCTAATCTAAAATTAAAAAAAAACTCAAATTCAAAACAATAGAATTACAACACTAATCCTGTATTTTCTAACTCTGCTCTACTCCCTACAGAGTACAGAGCGTATTTCATCAGCCTAGTGTTTTACTTACCCGTGCTAAAGTAATGTAGATATTACTATTAGTAAAGCGAGCTGGCGAGCAGTCACGTACTTTTCGCGTGTTTTATATTAATTAATTAACCCAATTATAAGTTTCACACACGCCACGCAAGTGCCTACTCTTCGACACTGAATACGAATTAATCCAGGGTTGCCAGCTTTTACACCCGAAAATGTTGCCAGTGTTAATATTGAAATATCTTTTAATGTTTTAAAGTGACGCTCGACATAACGATGTGATTTTTGAAACATTTGCATTTTGAATAAAATGCTCTTGACATTTTTAGGGTTTTGGTTTTTGAAAATATACATGAACTTAAGTTTATTAGACTTATTAAAATAGTACAATATTTCACAAATGGAATTGGACCAATTTTAATATCATATACTTAAGTTATAAATACATATCTTGGATATCTCTTTTTGTGTATTTTAAGACTCATCTGTCAACATATATATCTAGCTTACCTAAAGTACTTTGACACTAAGGTCAAAATTCCCATACAGGCGAGCTTAATTTATCAGCCCTATGTAGTATATAGTATCTCTGAATATGTATAGTTTTCGACAAAGAGCTATTAATAGAGGTTGAAACGGTGAAGAAATTCAAACGAGCACGAAGCCAGTAAGTATGCACCTCACGTGCACTCTGATAGGTACATACGGACATTGTAAAGAGGTTCACAGTAGACCAAGTACGAAAAAAACATATTTTAGGTGCATTTTTTATATGATTTGAGTATATATATTTGTGACATTTATTATAGTTGGAGAGTTTGTTTTGTTTTAAATAAAGGTTTGTAATGCTAACTATACAGTACATAAATAAGTATAGCATTTCTCTACAGTCGGTGCTGTCGAGTATCGATATGACATTTAAAATGTACTGCCAAAATAGTTCCTTCGACGCCCGTTAGGGACACTGAACAGATTTTCTTTAAGCGTTTCTGGATGACAAGCCGGTTGTCGGTAGTCGATAGTGGGTAGAGAATCGAGCTAATGAAAATGATAGCTAAATGTGTTCAAATGTTCTAGAGTACATCAGATCTAGTCCGTTGCCATGAACTGTTCGTCATTGGAGGTCCTAGAAATTCTAAGCAACACATAATCCGTGGAAATATTTGAACATTTTCCAAGAACATAAATACCTATGAAAAGGATCTATTTTTGTTTATGTATAAACAAGGTTGTGGTGGTAAACTTGTAGGGATAACACCGTTTCCATATCGATGTCTCCCCGCGTTCCGGAAACTACGTTAAGGTGCCTCTCACCGTAGTTGTGTGAAATACTGTGATATTCTGAAGCTTACGACTTTGCTGACAACCATTTTCATGTTTTAGAATTTAGTCAAATAACGCGAAATAACTGATACATTTCTTAGAAAAGACAGCTTTGACGAGCGTCTGCTAAAAACCGTTTTTCGAAGAAAGTGATTTTGAAAATGTTATCAAAGGTAGTAAAAAAATCACATGGCATGGATAACAGGAAAACATCTACATTTCCCGTAAGAGTAATAACCTTTGAAAAGAAAGTGCTGGCTTTTCATTTCATTGTTGTTTGAGTGTATTATTTATCTTGTCAATAGTATTGACTGTAAACACGGGCATCCGTATTACAACGACTTCTAATATTAGCATAAAGGAATTATACATTGTTCCGTGTTATTCTAATTTTCACTTTCATGGTAATGTCAACTAACGTGTTCGATCATTAAGGAAAACAAAACAGGCCATAGGAAACAAAAAGTGGCTGTCGGAAAGTAATTTCCGCCATTGTAACTATTGAAAAAATAAATGGCAAACATTAGGAGCACAGTTTTAGCTAAAACACTAATATGTTGTTGCCGACTAGTTTACGTGACTGTTCAGTAGACAGATATAATAAAATCCACGATATATTACCCAAATATAACGAAAACAGAAAAGTATAACGGTACATTAAAACTATTGTGATTAACTTATGTGTGTCGCGGCTAGGGTTTTGTGACTTTATTGATGTCTGCGATCATAAATATAGAAAGTTGGTGACGTGCGATTGGAGATATTACGGGCTATATTTATTCTATAACACGGGTTTATTTACTTGATAAAATCGTTTTTCACTTACTCGTGTCATTGAACCCGTTGGTTATACCAAATTCGCATTATTATAACCATTTTTTTTAACCTTCTATATTATCTAGTTCCGCTAGACAATTTATTAGTCTTAAGAGTGGTAAATTTGAGCTCAATCAAATGAATTTAGCACGCTCTAAAATTTATCAAACGACTTTATTTGACATAAATACTTCTGTACACTAAAAAACAATAACATTATCCACCAGGGCCATCGGTTTACGGTCTAATTCGGTGAAAACTTGGCCGTCATTAAAACTTCTACGATATAGGCACTTCAAGGGACCATTCTGTTTTATATAGATAAGAAGAAGTTAGGAGTTCGTCTAATACACATATGTAGATTAGGATTATATTTTAAGTAAAATAAGACTTCAGAGAATTATTTCAGCCCACTTTCGCGGCTTATGAGTACGAGTCGGATAAGCTATTCAATAGATAAAGTACTGGCAAAAGTATTGAATAGAACTGTCAAAATTGTTCGCCTGATAACTTAACGGTTACTTATTCAGAAGCGGTAACATAGTTTTATAATAGAACTTAAAATAAAAACGTAGTCATAATTATATTTTGTTCTGGGGGCACGGAAGTGCCCCCGCAAGTCGAGCAAAAAAAAAGCGGCACGGCCGTAACATCCTTTTCTCGAAGCAATTCGGGCTATTTTTGACACCCTATAATTTCGTAGTGGATAAAACAAGAAGCCTGGATTTTCAGCAACTAATCAGTCATTGTATAAACACGGTATATTTAAAATTTCAGTTAATTTGAACCAGTAGTTTAAGGATGACAACTAGTTAAAATTTTGAATTTTGTCACTCACTGATTCACTGACTCACTGACTCACCGATCATCAAAAGTCTAAGGTACTTCTAGCAGACTTAGAAGCTTAAAATTTAGAATACAAATAGTGTTTAGTGTCTTAGTCATGGGAAAAATTCAATATTTTCTAATTTCGGTCAAGTTTTCTAAATACACTAACTGCAACAATAACTTTGTAATCCCATATAAATGTATAAGATTACAAGGTTACATTTGCAGTTAACGAATTAAATTATTATTTCTGTAGAAAATAAAATAAATAGGTGTAAATATGTATCTACTATATGAGACATAACGGGAGGGGGTATAGGGTGGGTAAGGGTGTTTAGCCCATGAAACTGAACGACATTCCCATAGGAAAATATGTTGAATTATGAAAAAAATACGGCTTTCCATACAAATTGGACTTATGTTTGCTCTATTCGCTCTACAAAAAGAAGTGAGATGCCATCAAAAACATTCTGTAAAAACCTCAAGTCTCGCCGTAAAAAGTTGTGAGATCTATATAATACCAAGTCGATTAATCTATTTAGTCTCTACTTAAAGGACCTTCTGTCTTAAGTTATTACGTATGTTATTATCATGCCAATTTAAAAAAAAAATACCTTTAAAACAAATAGATCGACTTGGTCATCGCAAGAAAACACAAATTCGCCATTAACATTTCAGGAGCATTAACTTCTCGTCGTGCTGTGTAGTGTGATACATACTCATAATCAAATCATGCGATGGCCAGGTCGGTCTATTTCTTTTAGAGGTATTTTTTTTAAATTGGCATGATAATAACATACGTAATAACTTAAGACAGAAGGTCCTTTAAGTAGAGACTAAATAGATTAATCGACTTGGTATTATATAGATCTCACAACTTTTTACGGCGAGACTTGAGGTTTTTACAGAATGTTTTTGATGGCATTACATTTTACTTTAAAACACGCAACTCATAATGCTACATTTTAAATATACTCGTATATAAAAGCTTAATTATAATAATTTTGTTGAACTTCTGTTCGTTATCTGTTAAATGCTTAAAGAGTTCGCTGAAGTCTGTGAGTTGGGGTCATTGTGATGTACCCGCAGTGCGCCCAAATCGATGTAATTTGTATAAAATGTTACATTCTTATAGGAACAATATTTCAGCGAACAATTTTCTTTCGTAGGCAGACAGGGGGACTTTCAAAATCGTCGATTAGGTATTTGAAATTCAAACAGTACTTGCACCAAACGAAGAGCGATTATTTTCAATACAATATAGAAATTACTTTGTGATATTTGCATTTATTGGTCCATATGATTAGTTCTTTTAATTGACCTAAGCTTGTCGCTGTGTTTGTGCATTTATATATTTTTTCTACGTCACTAGAGTCTAAAGAAGACGTGAAGTAGTCATTTATTATTATGACATAACTAAAAATTACATTTAAATGATGAATGATTGCCATATCGTGTACAGAGCATATTTTGCAAGTGCGTGAGTGATTAGAAGTATTCTAACATATTTTTATACCAATGAATGCCTTCCTGTTCTAGGGATTATTCAACAAGTTACAGATATGTCACTTCTTAAGGGATTAGTTAACCCTGTAACTGTTTTAAAGTTGCTTTAAATCAGCCAATAAGGGTTAGGTTGATTATTTAAGAACTAGAATTGAAAAATAATTAGGACTAGATATGGAAATCATCCAGGGCTTTATCAGATTTCTATGAACTGCTAAAACTGCAAAATAAAACTATTAAGCAACGAAATAATATAATATTTTACTAGTAATTTGATGAAAATTATAAAATTCCTGTGAAAGAATCCTGTTAACGCAATTCAATTTAACTTGGAATATTATTATCGTTCACGCAAAGGTTTTTTATTCCACGAATTAATTACTAAAGACACACAAGGTATCTAGAAATTTAAAAGTAATTCTGAGAACTCGGTGCACGGCCATAGTACGCGTTTTAAAATAATATTTTTTAAACAATTTATTTTCTTCTTTTTTAGAAAAATTATGGATGCAAAATTAATCTGTTGTAAGAGGTTAGTCAGAGTAAGAATTAAATAAAAATGTTTAGTAAGAAAAATGTAACTCCTATATAAAAATATAACTAAAAAATATAACTATTCCTTGTATTTATTTCTTCTGACACTGTGTCAATTTTCTGGCGAAGTTCTGATAGATTTTGTATTGATTTTGAATAGACTTTTTCTTTTAAGCATTCCCAGTAAAAAATATCTACTGGATTTAGATCGGGGGAACGAGGAGGCCATAAAATTGTACCACTGCGTCCGATCCATCTGCGAGGATACTCTGCGTTCAAATAAAAACAACATTTTTAATGGCAAGAAAAGTGGCAAGTGTTGCACCATTTTGAAATCTTGATTAAATGCGCCAACTTTTGAAATAACTTGCCAAGGTTAGTGTAGTACATTTTTTTTTCAATATGAAGCGTCAAAGTTAACTAACGATATTTTTGTGAACCATGACTCACTAAAACTTAACTTTTTTTATTAAATTAACAATGTTTTGTGCATTAATTTATTTTACGATTGATAGCATATTTAATGAAGGTCACGAAATTCAAAAAAACACAGCGAAATTGTAACATTAGTGATTACAGGACTTGAAATGCGACCAAGGGTGTGGAATTTCAACTTTTTTGAAAAATGTCTATTATTGCTGAACTAAGTGATATGGAATTTTTTTCTTAATTTTCCTAGTACCGGTATGAATTGGCCTTTCATCCTGTCTCGGATTATCGTTGAGTTTTGGGACACCCTGTATGTATAAATCTCATAAAAAGACCTTTTATGCTTTACAGGTTGCTGATGTAAGTTAGTTACTTTGTTATTTCTATCATCTTTACTTTCCTTCTATAGTTATCAAAACTTACAGCCGTTTCTTTACTAAATTCTTGTACAGATTAAAGTTCTCTAGAAATTAACATAAGGGTGGCCAGAGCTAATGTCGGATAACTGGTGAGAAATTAGTGAATTAAGACCCAATCCCATTGAACTACTGCAATTAGCAAGTTGCACATGCAGTTTTGACTTAATCACTTCTTTGAGAGGACTTAGAGCCACAGAATATTATAAGATCCTTATAGTTTGTGGATCAACTCCTATAAATTGCCGGGGATTAGAATAATTATTTAATTCGTATCTATTACAATAAATACAATGAGAAATATAGCTTTAAAATCAGTTTTTTTACTTTAACGTTAACTTGACTGCCTCCGTGGCGCAGTGGTTTAGGTCACCACGCCGATACCACTGCATCGGGAGGTCGTGGGTTCGATTCCCACACGGAGCAATTATTTGTGCGATCCACAAATAATTGTTTCGGGTCTGGTTGTGCTTTGTGTCCGTTGTTTGTATGTTTGTAAAAGTCCCCGCGACACAAGAGCAATTCTTAGTGCGGGAGTTGTCTTTTTTAATAAAAAAAAAAAAAAAACAAATGCTGTTATGACATGCCTGGCATAGATTTCAGCTCACTATAGAGGCGTAGATAGCGAATACCAAGTTTAAATATCAGCCATAATAACTATTTATTCGATAAAGACTTTAAACAAATGTTAAAGCAAATTTTTATACACAATGGAAGAATTTCAATTGAATTCCTACGGTGGCAAGTCTTTAAAAAAACTTTAGCTCTTTAAAAGGTAGAAATTGTATGCTGAAATTTAAAGATACAATTCCGTACCAATACATTGTGAAAATGCGACGCGAAAAAATACAAAGCGACAAATAAGCTGCGAGCGAAGACAAGCATTAAAAATGTTTTCTTCAAAAAAATAAAACTGTTGTTCGAAAGTACTAGAAACTTTGACATGAATACAGAATAGTTGTTGAATATTTCAGGATGTAACAATGCGGTGCCCATGTTGTGGTTTCATTTCTGTCTGACCACAATGTAGTCTGGTTTCAACAAAGTCCTGAAATTTCTAGTTCCGGCTAATAATAGCATCGTGTTTACATGGAAATATGTTCTAGTTACATTTGTATCATGACTTTTAACTTTTATGATTTTGAGACTCTCGATAGCTATTCAAATTTCATTAAATCGGCTTAGAATTAACATTCACATCCTCTGCAAGTACATACATTAGTGTAGTGAATTTAAAGCGGTTACTCTCTCCCAGTCAGAACGGAGATCGAAAGAGCAAAGGGTTAAACAAAACTAAAAACATAAAGAATGTGAAAAGTCAGCTCATCGACGAAATTATACTGTCAATTGCACTTACAAAAACCAAATTCGTATGCAACAGACACAAAGAAGTTCTTTATGTTAAAAATAGTGTCTGTTAAAGTTTCACAAAGGTTTGTTACTAATAGTGTGCACGTTTGCACAATCCGGCGCAACTACCGTCGGCGACAATCACGTCGTGCCGTGTCGCCGTGACGTCGCCGACACATTTACTACTTCCTCACCTTTTTATATCTTACTTCTGGTAATATTGTCCTCTTCACAATTATGTCATCTGTCTAAGGGTTTTTGTTATCATGCGTAGAAGAATCTTGATTGATTGGTAAAACTTTTGTGGCCAGAACAGCTTGTTACATTTGGCTTGTTTTATTCTAGTGGCCTACATTTTTGAGAGGAGTGTAATTGTATAGCAATTCCACCTAAAATAATTTTAGTTAGTGTACTTACAACAGCAATGACTAGGCGCTTGAGAAACTATAATATACGAATATGGTCTATGTAGGATGACGACCTAAGATATCACTGAATTTTATAAAATAATGAAGTGTGATAAGATTTTAGTGGCAGTTAAGTACTGCAGAAAGGCTGCAAAATGTTATAAAACTAATTTGCAAAGTACATCGTATTTTCATAAACTCTTGTGTATATTTTCTTCTAAAGCACCATGAAAACGGAGTCAGGATGCTATTCATAAAACGAGCCGTTTAAATTCAAGAATTTATACAAGTTAAAATTTAAATTTCTAAAATATAGTCGTCACAGGCGTATTCTTTTGCGAAACTATAGCACACAGGGCATAACTCTCGACTGTCTTGAGCTATGATATATTATACAGACTGTTAAGTGGCATGCAAAATGTATTTATACTTTGTACTTCCTCCGTCGTTATGGCATAGTTCCAACTAAAACAATCTTCGTTTGGGCGACGATAACGGTAAAAGCAATGATTTTATTACATGACACCCTAATAAAAGCTAAATTATATGCATTTTTGACTGAATTAAGGATTCATGCATACGACTTTATGACGACTGAAAGGGTTCAAGGGATCATTAACTTTATACGTTTGTGATATTGTTTTTGTTGTTCTTTATTCTTTTATTTATGTCTAGTATTGTACACTAAGTTTTGAACGATATATTTCTAAGTTTTAACTGCAATACTGCAGGTTGTTTGTTATATTATTGCTAGACAAAGGCTTCTCTTGCACCTTCTGTTTGTGATACTTTTTGAGGAAGGTGACTTCGGTTTATTACAAAGATATAAGACACTGTTATTTATATTAATTGTTAGTTAACTTGCTTTAAACTAAATTAGTACGCAAAGTTATAGGTCGGATTATTAGAAATATGCATTAAGACATTAGACTTTATTTTATTTGAATGATACGGAACAAAACATATAGTACCACATTTGTATTTATTGCAAATACCACTTTAATATTTAACTAGGCTTCGACTGTTTCAATGTTTCGTGCTATGTTGGAAAATACGGGAAAGTGTAAAATCAGTCACAGTGAAAAGGTTCTGTAGTTCTGTACTAAAATAAGTCCTTGAAGCTCGATGAGTGTGGTGTATCAGTATGTTTAGAAAACCACAGTATTTTTATATTATTTTGTACTTAAGTGCATTATTCATTTCTCTAATTATTATTAAGCTTTTTTTAAACGAATAGTTTTAAAACATTCTTGAATATCATTTAAACATACTACTGGTTGAGTTTATATTAAAATAGAGGTATACCTACTATGCCAGATCGACGAATAAGCACACTTAAACAAAGACGTAACGCACAGGAGGAAAGTCGTACTAAAATTGAAACAAAGGTTTCCCATTCGAGTACGGAACTCCAAATAAAGAGAAACAATAATCATTTATATTTATTGAGAACCATTCTTATAGTTACAATAATAACAATAACATACGTTTTATTTATTCGCGCGACGCTTTTTAGTGAAAACGAACGAAATACGAATATATCGAAACATTCTGAGGTCAATGACTGTTGGGAAACGTGTGACAATTTGATTGAAATAAGCGTATCTGTAAAGGTATGTATCGATATTTTAAAATGTTCTTTTATAGTATTTGGTGGGATATTTTGTTCAGAAACTTAAGGTTAAAACAAATATTAGGCTTAAGTTTAGTTTTATAATAAAACTAACTTTATCATTTTGATGATTCTCCCGTTATATCGAATAGAATTCACAGTCTTGAAAGTCGTTAGATGACGGAGATGCATATCGTTGAAGCGAAAACATAAATTTATAAGATTACAATTTTTAAAAGCATTATTTTTTATTTCACCTTTAGACTATTTTGTCTGAAACTATTCATGAAATTGATAGAGTAATTCGTTTCATTTTGTAATATAGCTATTAAATTAAGATAATTTCCACGGGTATCTGCCCATGGTAATTTGTACTGACTGTATTTCATACTACGGATACTGTGGCCCAAACATAACTTTCCTCGAGGTTACCTAAACAAACTACGGATACCATAAGTTTACCACCGCCAATTTTCATTTAAATCGGTGCAGTTGTCTTGCTATGGGAGCGTTACAGACGGACAGAATCATTTTCGATATTATTTGTTAATCTGTAGTTACATTTACCCCTTGAGTAAAATGAAATTTTGATAAAATTTAAAATCTTCGAAGTCCTACATAATGTTAACTATCTGTAAGTACCTAGAGTTTGCTAATTTCTTTCTGAAATTGATCTATAGCAACAAATTAACTCAAATACATACATTTAGCCCCTTAAATTTCGAGTTAAGTATTAGTAGCATTAACACATAAATACTTAAAATACGTAATTTTATTTTTATAATAATAATTCGTCAAATACGTTGATGTACAAGTTTGTATTTACCTGTTGTCATAGCGGTGACCTGACCAACCTAGTTGAGTCTAGATATTGGCTCAGTTTAGTGCTAGTGTTAGATAACTTGTTTATATTGATCAAGCCTGTGTCAATATATTGACACGGAGTATAATAGACTGCGGCTATCTTATAGCGTCACGTCAGACTTAGTTATGAAGATTAACACTACGCTCTTGGTATTTCTTTGAGGCTAACCTTGCCCTACAAATTAATCTGAGATCGCAAGACTTCTCGGAAAATAAAGCCAAGATGGACTTTTATTTTTTTAATAATTACATTGTTTTGTAGTGAATCGAATATAATTCATAATAATCATATTTTGCTTTGTTTAAAAGGTTCCGCCCGCAACTTCGTCCTCGCAAATGCTGTGTGTTAATGTAGGTTGTAAACAATGTCTGTATCAATCCAATGTAATTAAAATCCATTCTGTAGTTTTCCGCAAATTAGTAAAAAACATACATACACAAATCCATCCTCACTAACTTAATAATATTAGAAGGATTTATACAGGCATATAAATACCCTTTAAAAGAAAAAAAGGAGTGTTGACCCCTAAATTCGAGTTCCGTGTCAGTGATACATTTACCCACAGAAGAAGCGTCAAGTTTAGCATAGCACTGAGTAAACAGTAGCAACTCGCCTCTATTACATCGGACCTAACTTACAAACTTGTGTATATTAACCCTTCACTGACCCTTCGGGGAAATATAGTTGTTATATTATAAATTTTCACATGTTCCGGGGCAGCAGAATTAAGTTCTCAAATTACTCCAACCTCAAGTCTAAACAGTGAAACACAAAAGTTAGCAATCCGCGATTAAAATTCTTTAATCCCTCTCAACCGCTTAAAGATAAACTTCCCCTTAGCTGTCCATTTTCATTCCCGCCTTTGCTCGACTTCGAGTCTTTAAATAACCAAGAATTCTTCTATTTCATGTACTCTTAGAGAAAATTGAAACTAGTGAGTGGTAGATTCTAGACAATTGGCGTTATCCAATTACTTTCTGTCAGCCACACCGAGCGTGCGCTCACTAAATTCACTCAGAGGCAAATTTAATAAGTAAGTACTGGTTTAAGGTCATAATAGTGCGAGAGTTAGAGTTTAGTAGCGGTAGTAGTGATCTCCAAGGATTGCAATATTACTAAGTGGATCCCGCACCTTTTTAGTGGCTCGGGAGCGCGTGTTCCGTGTTTAGTGGACCGCGGAGGGTACGCCATACTAAATTAATAACTTGCTCTTGTGTTCCACCTAAGTAATACTAATTGATATGGAAGAATCGACTACAAGTTTTGTTTTGTTTTGGAATAAAGACTTTATTGAAATTACAGATATTGTTCTGAGATTCCATCTTTGTTTATTACGTAGCTTTTAATTAAATAAAACAAGCTTTTTTCACAGAATACCATATGTTTAAATTAAAGTTTATCTCAAACTTAAGCAAAAACCAATAGCATTGTTTAGTAATTCTTAACATACTATTTAAATAAACATAATACTTGTATACAAAATCATACCCTCACTGCAAAAAATGTAACCAAACAAAACATAGAGCCGGCACACGTGACACGTAAATTCGATGTGCATACGTATCACTTGCGTATCACCAATAAGGTCACTTCTTGACAGCATCAAAAGAGCTCGAAGATTCATATAAAATAAATTGCTTCACAGTTGATAGTCGGAAGGGGTCAATGAGGCGTGACGTTGACGAGGGTTCAGCTCTGGTGCGAACAACGCAGCCAATATGCAGGAATACCGACTTGAACCGTGTTTGACACGACGCCGCCGCCGCTCCCGACGCCTTCAGGTGAATGCTGCGATTACATGAATGCTTTGAACTTACACGTGTGATTGTTTAATACTTGGGCAGCTTTAGTTATTTTAGGGACTTTGTAAGATTGGTTTGATTTGTTATAGAAAGGGACAAAATATTTCTTATTTTTTAAGGTAGTTAAGATAAGGCGTAGCAAAATGGTTGCAGTATTGTTCTGATGATCCACTTTCGGTCACAATTTTTACTGTTGATAGAAGATTTCCTCTTAAATGAAGGTCTGCACTGACCGAGAATTAAGTACAAATCAAATTAATAAGTTTTCTGATATTCCTCTTTATAGTGCAAATTATATTGAGATTTAAAGATTTGTGTACTATAGTTTTAGTAGTAAAAACTACGGCGTAACTCGCCACTTGTGATTGATCCAGTCATAAATGTTATTTCATTACATTAACCTATATATTTAAAACTGAAGGTTCTTTGTTTATATGCTAGAGGTATATTAAAATGTGCTGGACTTGTGCCAATAGATAATGCAGTGCTACACAGTTTTTTAAATGGACGTTTTATTACCTGCGGTATTAGGCAAGCTTTATGCGAAAAAACTTCGTTGAGTTCAAAACACTTCATAGTTATTTAATAATTGATTGATATCGTTAAATCACCTTTATACTATTATTAGTACTGTCAAATGTGCAGTTACGACTATAAATAGATATATAGTAGATCTAATGTATTTTTTTACATTTCAATCAACAATATTTTAAGAACCACTGAATAAAAATTTCAACATAGTCTCTATAAAAGGTTGTTTTTTAAACTGTGTATCATATTAAATGTAAATATACTAAATATAAACTACATTTATACCACGCTTGCATGCTTTATATTCCAAGTACTAAAGTTATAATCCATGAAAATATATTTGTAAAAGTCTACACAATTATGTCTTGTACGTGTATGACGTCACAATGTTGTATAACGCAAACATGTTGCAGGCTCCATGGCCTATTTTGAACAGTAATCCCCCTTATGTCAACTTCTACGAGTTACGTTGAAGTTGCAGCTGATACTTTCCATGATTTTCTTTTACGCCCACATCTGTATTGAACAAGTTTATCCTTAAACTAATCTCAACTTTTATCCTCAAGGAAAAAGCTAAACTAAAGGCGGATAAATACGATACATGTCGACGTGTAGGTGGTTTTCTACTCATTAGTTCTTGCCCCAGGATAGACCAATGTGCGACCGCTTCTTGAAGTTTATACAACTTATTGAAAACATTATTAGTTTTATGATTAAGTTAAAATAAGCCGAAAAGTTAGCAAAGATTGTTAATACAGAATGCTGAATAATTAATAGTGATGTAAACATCCCGTAATTACACTAAAATCAAAGTAAAACAACTTGTATGAACTCGTACAATATTGAAACATCTACGAAGGTCTCATTCGAGAATAGATTAGGGTATTTAGCCGTCTCGCCTAAGAATAAAAGCTCTAACTCTCTGCGTGGGTTTCGTGCAAGATTAATAGAGGTTTATTACAACACAAACAACGAGTAATTTCTATACTAATAAACTTCACAACAACACTTTAAAAGCCTATAATTATTCAGCGCTTCAAACTACCAATTTATTCACTTTCGATTCACACTTTATGGCTACAAAAAATGTGAATGCACGCCGTTAAAATACACGTCTACGGAAAATGTAGTTTTACGTTTGATATTAAAATAACTGATAAACTTGCAGCGGGATATTTTTATGGGTGGATGAGCACCAGTCAACCCTTGTCAATGTCAGGGCGAATTATCTGGAAATTTCATATTGAACTGCATCACAAGCTTTTCTACGTGCCGATATGCTCTCGACAATCTCCTGAACAGTTTTCATTGATATCATTAAATGTTGACACATGCTCTTTTCGTTTGCTTTACTGATAAAAAAGTTTGGTTTTTCCTTGTTTTAGGGAGTTTATGAACGTGATTGCGTTACAATATTTTAGGCACGTGTTGAGCATTGAGGCTTCTGTGAAAACAAATCAAGTAATGGTGAAAATGATTAGAGTCATTCGGGGTAACTGTTCGCAGTGGGTAAGTGAGCGCAGGGCCTATATCTCTTTTTTTTTTTTTTTTTTTTTTTTTTTTTTTTTTTTTTTTTTTTTTTTTTTTTTTTTTAAAAAGACAACTCCCGCACTAAGAATTGCTCTTGTGTCGCGGGGACTTTTACAAACATACAAACAACGGACACAAAGCACAACCAGACCCGAAACAAGTATTTGTGGATCGCACAAATAATTGTTCCGTGTGGGAATCGAACCCACGACCTCCCGTTGCAGTGGTATCGGCGTGGCGACCTAAACCAATGCGCCACGGAGGCATCTCTGATCGGGGTGAGGGGGCGGGGGTGACTGTTTTGGTCAATCGTAGCTGCAAGCGATGCGAACTAGTCGCGACATGTCAGTGCGCCGCACCACTCTTTGTTGTTTATTTATTTGCAAAAAACTGTTTTAGGCCATTTGAATGTGTCTTTCTTATTGTTTGGAAAACATTCTGACACACAAGATTGTAAAGCTACACCAGGAAAGTCATGTTTTTTTAATTAAATGGTTTTTGTTGTTGAAATTTGCAAGCGTGATACAAAGTTATATTCATTACTTTGGACTCAGCGGTTCTTATATTCAATTTTGGGGTCTGCGGGAAAGTGTGCGCGGGTAAGTGGGCGCACGCGCACACTTGCCCGGATTCATAAAGATAAATAAATTTATATCATTTTAGTAGCAAATAAACTCTTATTTACTTATTTATTTTAGTGTAGCGCCATGTTTCGAAATTATATTAGAAAAAAACCTGAACTTGCGACTGTTACAACAAATCGCTAAAGCAAAAGCTCTAATTGAACAGAGTAAAAGTAAAGCAATTAGTATAAGCGAGTCATGTCTTCGCAAAAGACTTAAATTAAACGTAGATCTTCAATAGGTCGGTTTAAGTCAGAAACAGTACAAATTATTTAATTTGATTAGGTATTTATTTTTTTATATTTATACCTAGAATGTTCAAGTAGTTTTGTTGGTTTTGTGTTTGGATTTTCTGAGAAGGAGATGTTTGGTTCTGGTTAATTTTCATTAAATTTACTTCAAAGGCTAGATAATTTTGGTGAAACAATTTAATTAATATCATTAATTTCGGTCAAATTAACCAATACGTTCGCTTGCCCCAAGTGCGTCTTTTTACCCCATAGCTGTGCGCACACTTACCCACAACACGGGTCAAGTGTTCGCATTCCGACTTTCAGTTGTTTTTGTCTGTTTGAATGAAAACTAATATACTTACAGATTTAGTTTGTCTTCCAAATTGTAGTCTAATAAATGTTTATTTTGATATGTTACTTTTATTTTACTGATTACACTGTTCTAATTCACAATGTGGTCCCAAAGGTGAAAGTGCGCACACTTGACCCGAATGACTCTACAACTTTGTTGTTGTTTTTGATCAAAATACAGACACGGGTAGTTACTTTTACGTAAATAAATATAATTTTAACTTCATAAATTACTTGGGGCCCCTGTCCATGTGTCAGTAATTTGAAGGGCTCCATATCAGGCTTTTCACGAAGTCTCCTAATGATTTTATTACTGGCAGTTTTGCCCTAAATATATTATGTTTATGAATTACAAAATTAACGTAATTTTAAGGGTAGCCGTAACGGGTAATCGTCGCACACCACAAGATTATATTTAAGCTCGTGCTTGAGTGAAATTTAATTTACCTGTGTGAATCTGTTTATATAATTTGTAGAACAATTTTGTTCTTAATGGCAAAATACTGAGCAATGTAAATTATGTATTGAATTCTCTCTTGCTTATAAGATATTATTAAGTATTTTAAATTGAAACAAACAATCGTATGAAATTTAACATGAACCTACTTACACATAACTGCATGCTGCTATATAATCCACTGTAGTTCTGCTTAAAGTGTTTGTAAATTAGTACTTTCCAGAAATCTATAGTTGTACATGCTATATTGTAAGTTCACTTGAACCGCCATCAAAACACATTTACAAACATTCACTTGTAATTCAATACAATGACGTACCAACTTTAAAACACGAAGTTTACTTTAAAATGCAGTACTTAAAGCTACATTTTGGTTGTAACAAGGTTTATGTCTCACGATCTAAGACGGAGAAAACATGAATTCGCGAAGAAACTGCGCGCCAGTTGTACAGCGATCTTTAAATCCAATACATTGTAGCCGTGCTCAATATGTACAAACACAGATCAAGTTAATATTGCATTGAACTCTGCTGTCCTTTCAAAGTGTTTGTGCTACATGTTATATGTGGCTTTAGCATTCTTTGCTAACGTTATGTTACAAGTATGAGAAATGGAGTAACTTCGCATGGATTACGTTTTTGGTCTTTTTCACTCTTATACGGTTTTAAAATCGATTTAACGTGTGTCACATTAGTCAGGCAGTAAGTTATATTTGAGAACTGATTTGTTTTGAATATAATATGAAAAATTGTAATTGTGTTATCATTAGCATTATCCGATGAAATAGTTCCAACGCCGCTGGCTGCCCTATCGGCATCTGATATTCAAATTAGAGAAAATATAATAAATTAATGTCTAAAATTAAACAAATTCAGAAATTGATATACAATTTATTAAAAACGAAGCCGTTTATATGCACCACAGATACAAAATACTTAGATCAAGCGCTGTACAAATACAGTACAATTTTATAAGCAACACAATAATATGTTTGTATCATACAATGTATAACATAATCCCGCTTCATATTTCGTTCTCACAATATTTACGTGGAAATAGCTAATAACTTTGGATTTTTCTTTTCTTCTTTCTGAAATATCGTCTTCAAATTCCTTGGAAACGTGAAAGCATAAAGTAATTTATTGCTTCACATAATATAATCCTAGTACAAATGTGTAGAAAAACAACGTTTTCGTACGGGGAACGTATTTTTCTATTGAAACATGGCGTTTGACTACTTCCAACAATTACTAAGAAAATGTTCAATACAGACCATTTCTTCTAAAGTAAACAAAATATAAACAATACTTTTGACATTTTCTTTACTATTTTTCAAATGTTACAGACAACATACAAATTATAATATGAACAAAAAATATCACTAAAAATACCATCCACATCCTTTTCAAAAGTAACAAGAATCCAAGCACAAAACACACAGGAAAACTCCATGAAAATGGCGATGACACAAATAAAAGTTATTCGCACACAAAACAAATTATCATACATCATATTAGTACATTTCATAAAGACGTGGGTTGGCAACAAAACATGTTAACAACTTGCACATATTATAAAACAAGGGTGGCCCCACTTTGTTGTAACGCGAAACTTTTGTCTATCTGGGACAGAGTAGAATTTTCATTAAAGCCTTCTTTACAACGCCCTAACATAAAAGAGCAATTTTTCCCAGTTGGAAAATCTCGATGCAGCCGCATTAACGCTTTTATTTGCTCTCTTATTCGAAAAAAACTTATTATTCCACTTCTCTCACCCGGGGAATTACATTATTCTCTTGCAGTTCTATTTATAGAAACCATTTCAGATCTACCTCTGGTAAGGGCGCCTATCTACATCTAGTTCGTGCTTAACGTCGTAGGCGCCCGCCCACTGCCGCCGTTTATAACTTAAACATTAAACTTCGCTGTGCACTTTTTTATTATTTAGTTGCAATTTTTAGTCAAAGAAAGGTTAAGGTAACATCTTATTTAATTGGCTTTGTTTTGTCATACGTAATTTGAGACCTAATCTGTAATGTACAATGTTCCATAGAGGTATTAGGCATAATGTAACTAACTTTGCCTGAACTGCTTTCAAAGCACCTAAAGTCTAGAACGGTGATGTTGAGCATCACCATACTGTTGCAAAGGTTGAAGTTCCGCTGCTCTCGTCTCTTCTTTAACAGAACCTCTCCCTTAGGCTAATAACACCTAATTAACGTATGCGCTAATAAGGCTATATGCGTGATGCGTAAACGCCAGTAATATTAAGTTAAGCGTGAGCCTAAACACTAAGAGGAATACGTGAGTAGCTTAATACACAACGCTGACTTGATAAATAGAAGATGATAATTAACATAGCTTATTTAGCTATAAAAACGCATAGCCGAGCAGATCTAACAGATACTGGTTATCCAGATTTATTACTAAAATAAAAAAGTGGGAGGCGAAATGGTCTAAATTAAAAAGCAATGCCTTGTCGAGACAGAGCGAGCGGAAACAAAGAGCCGGGAATTCATCAAGCTCTTTTGAACCCCGAGCATTGTGGTGCAGTATTCAGAGACCATTGGCGGAAAGAAAATCTTCGAGTGGATCGCCACTCTTTGACGCCCCGATGCAAAAAAGTAATCTCTTTTCCCAGGAAAACCCTACTTCATTACTTTGTACGACGGCCCCACATAAAAGTATTGGGATTTTTGAAACCGAGAGCTACTTGTTGAATGTGGGTGCTCCTGAATAGATAATTCCGACTTAATTAAATGATTTTTGCGCAATGAATAGTAATTTCGCTCATATTCGATATTTTAATCATGTTTTTTTTCATCTCGATTAAAGTATAGCTAACGTGGTCGTTTAGAATCGGATCACAAAGGGTTCGGGGCCATTTCGGTTAATGAAACCATTTTATTTAAATAAAAGAAAACTAGTTTCAATCCCTGCTGATTCGGATACAGTAGGCAGCGTTCTTTTAACATTCACGTACAGCATTTATTTGTAATGTCTGCTGTAACAAAGGTCGCGATAAAACTAAAACAAGTTCTGTATTCAGGGTACGTTTGGGATATATATACAGTGTATGTGTCCATTACTGTATTAGCATTGGAATTCCATCGGTCGGTAGCGTCCGCTCACGTAGCAATGCAGCAATGGATAGACCGGACCGGGTCCCCCGCGACTTCTGAGCAAGATTGATGCATTCGTGTGATAGTGTCCCGTGTTCCCTGCGATAAACTACGTGCACTTTTAAACTTTTGTGTATAATTCAAAGCGACAGATCCCCGGCTATATAAAACCGATTAAGTCAGATTTACAAGCTGATAATTCCGGACCATCTCAGTAGCTTTATAGGCAATTAATTTCTACGTAGATTATAAGCTTTGCAAATATAAATTAGGGCTTTAAAGTCAAGAGTGGCGAAGTGTTGATATACTTTTAGTGAATTAGATTTTGGTAAGTTGTTTTATTGCGATAATTAGGCAGATTGAGGTTTATTTATGAGGGTATCTTAGTATATTTAAATATAATATTATTTATGTTGCTCTACATATTAAACTTTAACGTCGTCATTAATAATGCTAGATAAATTTATGTTCGGGCGAGTGTATGCTTGTTGCTACCTTCCTTTATTTGATACTAAAGAAACTGGATTTTTTTCTGTTCAAGCACAGCGTGCACATTTGCTGATTACAAATAGATAAGTATATTCTAGTATATAAACATAAAGTATAACAGTCGTAGTCAAGCTGCACAGATGCTATCTATATTTTCTACCTTGAAAACCATACTTGGTTCACAGAATTTGTTAGTCTACTGTCTCATGAATACAGAACAGTTATATAATCAAAACCGCATTGTGTGCATAAATTTAAATTTTATAATACAATTCGCGTTCATACATAGATACGCTTCTAAGGAAAAATGTGTTTAACACACGACTTTATTACGAGGAGAGGCGCAAAAAATAGAAGGAGGTTTTTTATCAAAGGTAATGAAATTCCACACGTTGATGGACCACATCAATTTATTTTATTATGTAGTCTGTGTTAGGTTGTTCATGCATCGGTCGGAAGTCGGGGCCGCGTCTTCCCCGTCACATCACTCCCTTTGTTTCCCGCCACTCTCGGATTATGTTAATGCAGTCTCAGAGACATTTGTCTTTGCGTAATACTCCTCAGCTTTTCTTGCGCGAACCTTATTACTTTCCAATGTTGTTCACCTACATATTTTATTGTTGTTTACGATTATTTGCTGCAAAACTAATAATTTTCGCTGATTCAGTATCGTGAACAGCGGTACATGCTCGTAAGACAAGTCGATGAACTCAGTTCGCTATCAAAACTAAGTTTGTTAAAACGTTTTTATAATGATCAATATTAAATTAGTTTTGAAATTGAATTTCTTTGATTGAAATTTGGAACTTTTAAGTTTCATTAGTGATATTGAATTTTGTAAAACTATTAAACATAAAGTCATGTAATGAACGGTTGATGGATATAAAATTGAGTAAAAAATTACAAAACAAACTTTGTCATAAAATTGTTTACAATTAACATTAAAGATTTTAATGAAACTAACAAACAATAAATTTCAAAGGTGAAACGTGTGATTAAAGTGAATAAAAAATGGAATAGTTAACAGGATACTTCAAAGGAATCGACAATAACAGCACTTAGAACTTATCAATATTTCCTTGATTCGCAGAAGCGTACATATACGGTATACGTATAATAGAATTGCATAGTAACGTGGGTTTTTCAGCGTGAGGTCATCGACACAGTGCAGCAGTGTTCTGAGAAGGGACCCCGCAATGGCGTGCATGTCCGCCACGGCTAAGTGGGCCCCGGCGTCGCCTCCACTTATACGCTTGTTATATCACTAACTTTCTGCTTTAACAATCTATGAATATGTCTGTGGGTATCTCCTGGCGTCTATGTGTGGGTATAGCTGCGATTTTATACATGTGTGTAAGTACAAGTATTTGTTTCTGTGCGTTCTTTACATGGAAGTTTTTGTTCTTTACATGGAAGTTTTTATGTGTGTGTGTGTGCATGAGTTGCGTATGTGTTGAAAAAACAATCCCATATTTCTAGTTCTTTGATGTGTCATCAAAGTATAGTAGTATTTATTATGTTGATGCGATTTCCTTTTTTTCAGAGGTTGTGGCTGTTGAGGGCGAAGACAGTGATCCTGTAACAGTAAAAATATATGTTAATTTCAAATCAAAGCATTTTTTTCTGAATCTTCCCCAACGAGTATAAAACGTTGTAAGTGGATACATTAACCAATAATAACACATCACAGAACTAAAGGAAAAATAATATTCGGCAGTAAATATATTTTAGGTTTTAGCATTCACAACATAAGCTATACTGCTGGTTTGTTAAAAAAAAAATATGCAACTATAATCCACTCACACCACAATCCCACTTTTGTTCAAAATTACAAATAAACCACAGGAATCTACCAACCCGTTCTCTTTCAGCACTCAATGGGGTAATTCCCACAATTTTATGCATGTGTCACTTAAGTAGAAGTTGTCACCAGCGCCTCGTTTCAGACAAGTGCAGTACCGGTCCCATTGCAGACACAAGGACATCTCGCGTATTGAATATGCTCTATGCAGCTTGTTAATCTCTCGCTTACGAACTATTGAAGTCCTTTTTGCACAGAGGGAAGCTTGATGTGCCTCTGTTCTTTACTTCTGAATAGCAAAAAATCCTGTTCAAAAATAAAAATGAAAACCTGCGGAGGTATTCGTTCGAAATAATACACATAAAAAATTCAGCTTTATTGGCCTTTATAAATGGAAGTTTTATTATTTTTCATCAACATTTTGTGTACACATATTTTTTTGTTTTTCATCGTTATCCATTTAACCTCTTCACAGCAAATGTCAAGCTTTGTTTGTTCTCTAGGAAAATTCCGCCTCACTCATAATCACAATACAAATTCCTAGAACCGTATTGAATCAGTAATATTCGTGATATGACGTGAGAGCGATTGGTTTTCCCGGTAGAAAGGGAAATTAATAACATTCCCTTCGGTATATTAACTGCATTCACCCTATCATACGAGCCTAATTAAAGTACATAGACACGTCAACAGCCAATGCATTTCCCCTCAACGGTCGTTTGTTGATATTCAACTTTTGTATAAGCCAGCAAACATTATGGCGTAGTGTGATAGCGCCCAAAATTTATAACAGATACGTGAGCCTATATTGTCATATGGAATTGGGAAAATCCAATTGTGTCAACACACGAGTCGGCGGGGTAAGTTCGTAGAATTGAATTGGTCGCCAGGTAAACGGTTATCGTATGTAATAATAGCACACTGCGAATTTGGCCGTTGTAACGTGTCGTCTACACTGCAATTAAGGGCTGTTAGACGATAGTTGGCGCCGGTGCCTCGCCAGCCTTACCGTGGACAAATACACGCTTGTAAAACGGTCATGTGTACGGAAAAACAGTAGTCGTTCCCTGTGTTTGCCGTAACTGGTGATTATCGCTCGATTGCTCTATAAATCACACTGCACTTTTCGACTGATGAACTTTGTCGTGTGTTGTGCTCGCAAGGTTGTAATTCAATGCAGTGCCGGGCGTTCATTTGTATGATTACCAGACAATTATGCTAAAAGGATTTGTGCGGCTTATGTGATTAAAACATAATGTTACAGCTATTATGTTTCTAGTATAAAATAGAATTATGTTTTCATGATATTGGTATATTACATAGGATTTTTAAGAATAGTATGACTGATGTTGCTATTGTGCGCTTATATTGGATAAGACATAAAAGAAAAACTGAACTCAATCATCGCGTATTGTTTTTAAAAATACTAAAGAAAAACAACAAAGAACAGAGCAAACGAAAGCATCGCTGAATAAATACGCAGTTAAAACAAACTTATTATTATTAAAGTAAACAGACTTTTCATTCGCAGCGCGCACGTTCGGCAGTAACATTGATCAATCAATTTGTCCAGTTACTGGGACATATTTCTCTAAAAGTTACATCGGGACATTTACAAGCAATGTCTCTGGTACGTCGGAGCCATTAAAAGCCTATATATAAACGAATAAAATTCGCATGCAAGCCAGTAAACGTTCGATCGTAAAACTCACTGCACCCACTTTGTGGCGCTCTCTACATTTATTTAAAAGCTTTGACATGCTATTACGATGACGTACTACTACTTAGCTATAATTACATCATTTTCTTCTAAGAATGTTGATAAATGGCGTGAATGATTGTTCGTTACGATCTCAATTTTAAAGTCGGAATGTTGATTTAAAGAACATTTGATATGTATACAACATCGAACTTACACTGTTAAAATGACAGCGACTTAGTGTAGCTATTTATACTCACGTTTTTATGGAAACCAAAGTGACCTCCGTAAAGTAATTTCTTCTATCTTAGCTATATTTAGATAAAAATTATCAGAGGTATATTAACGTGTAAGTAGTGACGATACAAAACATTCACGTTTGATAAGATCAAAAGGAAAATATCACATGTCGCCACACCACATAAAACCACTTTAGATTTATTCAACAAAATACCTCAGCGATAGTTAAGCCTAAGTTATGTAGTTGGAGAACCGAAACTCCCCTTAACGCCCTTTCCCTTCGAAAAAATCCATACATAATTTACATGGATGTCTGTCCAAAATTTTATTACGTTGTAAACTTGTACTTGTACTATTTTAAGTACAAAATAATGTAAAACTACAGTTGTTAAGCTATAAGCAATGACCGAAAACTTTATTGTCGCATAAAATTACCATTATAGCGAAGATACATGATATTCTTTGAAACAGAACTTTGAGTACAAGAGTAAACGTTTTGAAATGTCCTATAAAATTAGATTAATAGGGTGTAATGTATGTATCTTTGTTGTAAAGCGTGATGGGAAGAAATCATAACGATTGTAAAATGAATTTTCTATTTATGGCGCTATAACAATAAGTCAAGGATTTTGATCCGGTCGTTTGAACACTTAGCTTCTTGTACCATAAACTATAGCTGTAATGAAACGACAAAGCAACCTAAAAACAAATGCAGGGAATAACGAAACTGTATGGAACCGGCAGTGGAATGCTATATTTATTTGTAACATTTTTTTTTTCTAAATAAGTTTCACCCAGTGGCCTTCATATTAAGCATAACGTTTTGAATGATAAGTTTTTTTTATTAAACATTTCAATTGCTAAGTGCTCGACACATTATGAAAATAGAGTACAGCGGTCGTGCTTAATCTTTTTTTAAAAACAACATTGGAACTGTTTATAGAAACATGGGAAATGTCACCGAATACTCGAAAATGAGTAGGCACCCTGGTTGTTGAAGGGTTGCGTGGTATGTCGTGGGATGTAAACTGGTTGCGTCACTATCGCCATTCAAAACGTTTGTGAGAGCTATTTAAATATCCACCCCAACACCGGTATTTACGTCACAGTTGAAAAACTATATTTTTAGATACCTTTTGTGATTATATAAGAATCGTGCATCTAAATAAACTGCTTATCTCTTTATCTGTTCGCTGATTTATCTTTCACTACTTGCTGTTATTACTCTAGCCATAGAAAATAGAATAAAATTATTCTATTTCCAAATCCATTAGCCCAATTTCTAACGAAAATTGAAATTGTTAACATTGCCTACTAAAACAAATAAATAAAATGATGGTTGCATTTCTCTTATTTAACTATATCGATTGCAGTATCGCTCGTAACCATTTATTTGCGTTGAATTTGTACATTTATAGCAAAATAAACAAGCCGAGTATAAATTAACCAAGATTATGTTATTGTATTGAATCATTACAACCACTGAGTGGATAATCATCGTGCCCGAGGTTCAGTGTTGTATTAACAAACATTCACACCGACAAGCCGAGTGCTTACGTCACCGGTGACGTACGACACACGCTATACTACCGACTCGTATCTTATTCAAGGTGACTCATGGATAATGAACCGGTATTTTTCCATAACCACCCCATTGTATGATTCAACCTCATTTAGTGATTGTACGGAGATAATTTTTTGCTGTACATCCACCCTTAACACTCAAACAAAGCTCCAAAATTTGCTGTAAAGCCTCATAAGAACAAGAAGTGGGAAATTTTCCACAGTTTTGTGAGCGAACAATTTAAAGGCGAGTTCCCTTGCTTAAGATGCATTGGCTCATTCCAAACACAGGATTTAACGTTGGTTCGAGAGGCCGACAGCACGAGTAAATGTGGCAATTCGTAGGCGACTCGTCCCACAACAGGCATTAGCACTAAATGACATCCACGAAAAATCTTCGCGAAGCGCTCAGATAAGAAATAGGGGAATAAAAAAGATTTTCCTGCCTTTTACACTGTTTTATTTGATTCCTGTCAAAATAGGAGGAGTAGCTTCGTTTTCCACTTTCCCGAGAGACTGGTGAAACGGTAAAAACAAAGGTCTACAAAGCTTTTTTTACTTTAATTAAACAGCCCAACTAAACGTGCTTTTACGATTTCAAAACAGAAAGTTTCCTTTTGGTGTTTGTATGTTGTACATCCTTATAGCTTGTAGTAGATGATTATTTTATTTACTGTTCAGAATAACGGTGTTTGGCGAGGCAACATTCTCAGTAATCACTGTAATCAGTTTACCGTGTGATCTATAAAATTTCCAAAGTTCAGCGCGAAGGTAAATTGCTTAAAACTTTAAAGTATAATATGAGTCAATGTCTGGCGCCTGCCGGTAAGCGGTGAGCCCATGCAGACAAAATTCTAGGAAAGCGCTTTTTGCCGCCGGCGATTGGAAATAACAGACAATTATTGTACAATGACTTTTACGACGGCGGATTTTTTGCTTTGTTTACAAATTGGTACCACGCAGAAACTTGTTCATAACGTATTTTGTAATCGTGTTACTCGTATTAGTCATGCCGTTTAAATGGTCCGCATTATTTAATTAAAATATATAAATTTGGATTTATTTTAATTTTAATCTGTACAATATTTAAAGAATTACAATCACTATGATAAATATTATGGCAATTACTATTTCCATATAGTAATTCTTATTTATCCTATATTATTCATAATAATAAACATGCTACGAATTTGCTACGCGCTACGGCTACGGCTACGAGTAGGCTTTACAAAGCAATGTTATTTATTTATAGCTTTGTAGTTGGTATAACGAACTAACAGGGCTAACAAACATATATATTGATAGAGAACTGTTTTATAATTCAATAACAATACACAAAGTGAACGCAATTGGCGAGTGCATCGACTGTAAGTAAGTTTGCATAAGCTCGAGTGGATATAGCGTTATTATGTATGCAGTGTTAGGACGCAGGGCACCTGAGACTGCACGCTAATTCCGAGCTCAGCCTCTCCTTACGACCGATAACTGTACGCTTGAACACGTCCGACAGATAATTGCTGCATACGCAATTAGGGTAACGCTATTAGCGGAATGAAATTCCCACCTGTTTTATATGCGACGCCAACGAGTTATAACCCCGATGATTAATTAAAGCAACAAAAGGTCAATAAACACGAGTCAGTGAATCACTCCGCTCGCCGATGACCGATTCATGAACACGTTATTTTGAATGCGAAATTGTTTAACGATACGGAAAAATCACACAAATTGAACATTTAGAACGTAAGCCGGCAGACACACTAAAACAAACAAGATTCCAAAGCCCGGTCCGTGTCAACACGAGGCGGTAACGTGGAAATTATACGGCACAAATTACATCATTAGAAAGCGCGATTTTATACGGGTCTATACAATGGGCCGCTCTATAAGTTCGGACGACGTGTTTTTATTTATCCCGCCGCTTACTTTGTATAGCAGCAATCAATTACGAGTGCTTAGTCGTTGTGTTTGTCGCTCGATCGATCGTCTGTACTTCGCAATATCAGATTTTACGGCGCTCGTCGCGTATTTGTCACTATTTTGAATTTTCATGAACCCGCCGTGGCCCGCTTCCACTTCGTCCATGACCGGTAACAATTAGGAAAACCTCCGCCGGTGCAAGTCGCGCGGATATAAAACTTTATGTACGCATATAAATTTGGATGTCGAGACATGTTTTATTGTACAGTCGTAAAATTTGGGGTCGGAAAAGACCGACATATTTATTAAATACGAACAAGGTCGTAAAGTTGAATGCAAACCTCTTCGTGGCATCGATAATATCATCGAACTATTTTTGATGCTCATCAGTACTTGTTTGCCGATCGATTACGACGACGCACGGCTTTCACGATTGCTCAGATATTTATGCACAAAAGTAAATGAAAACGACGAGATTGTCGAATAGAAATGTAAGAAACTCGTGCGTTTCTCAAAGTGCTATCTCTTTGTCGTGAATTTATCTCGAAACATTCGGCTTTCCCGTATAAGTTCACAAAATGGCTCCAACAATAACGTGAATCCGCTTAACATTTCGCGGGGCCCGGCCGCCTCGGGGAGGGCGCGGGATTCCCGGTGACGCGGCGCCTTAAACGTGGGAATACGCCGACGTTACCTATCGCTCCACTTATTTACCGAATACAACTCTAATAAATTTAATAAAGGGGAAGGAAACGTGCGACAGATGCAGGAGCCGACTGAAAAAATATCTGCCGGTGTACGTTACGTGTGTGTTCGAATAAATTTTTGTTTGCATTTATCGTTTCCAATAACTCATAAAAGGTAATAAAAAACGCCACCTTACCGAGCTGTAAATTTCCTAAAGAGCACAACATCTACAGGTAGTTGGCTGGCTTCCAGTCCTTACCTGAGCACCTAGATGTGTTCTACATTAAACGCTATGTCACTGCAAAAAGTTTAATGAGCCTCATTTATACACAAAGCGACGTGATATAGTGCACCGGGAGCTCTGAATCTAAAATTCAAATGTCAAAAATGTAAAATATAGGCGAGTAAATATAAAAAATAGCAAGTCGGTGGACAGTGAGGCAGGACGGTAATCCGGCTGTCGCCGGCAGGTATCGATGGACGGATTAAAACACCATTTTTACTGACGGTTAAACCTTTTGCCGAGTATCATTTTCATGTTTTCAATTATAGCACCGATGCTGTGATTTTGTGGCACTGATATTTATTTTACTTTAAATAGATCCGGGGAAGTTTACATTTGTATTTTTTGTGCTAATTGATAAAATAAACATTTCTTAAACCTTGAACTTTTTACAGTTTAGGTAAGGACGTGAGGTATACATACATACATACATACGATAAACACAAAAACTTAATCGAAAAGAAAAATTATTACTCAATTTGATAGTAAAAAATAACAATTTTGACATGCTACAACGTGGTACACGACTAGGAAATCGATGGTAGGCAGGTCTATAAAACTATAAATAATAAATATTCGCGGTCATAAAATTTTATGTAGCTAGGAGGGCTGGCTTCATGGTGTACATCAATTGTTCTGCGCCAAGGCACGTCGCCGCAGACGACATCATACATAAATTTAGCATAGAGTCATTCGGGGTAACTGTTCGCAGTGGGTAAGTGAGCGCAGGGCCTATATCTCTGATCGGGGTGAGGGGGCGGGGGTGACTGTTTTGGTCAATCGTAGCTGCAAGCGATGCGAAATAGTCGCGACATGTCAGTGCGCCGCACCACACTTTGTTGTTTATTTATTTGCAAAAAACTGTTTTAGGCCATTTGATTGTGTCTTTCTTATTGTTTGGAAAACAGTCTGACACACAAGATTGTAAAGCAACACCAGGAAAGTCATGTTTTTTTAATTAAATGGTTATTGTTGTTGAAATTTGTAAGCGTAATATAAAGTTATATTCATTACTTTGGACTCAGCGGTTCTTATATTCAATTTTGGGGTCTGCGGGAAAGTGTGCGCGGGTAAGTGGGCGCACGCGCACACTTGCCCGGATTCATAAAGATAATAATAAATTTATATAATTTTAGTACCAAATAAACTCTAATTTACTTATTTGTTTTAGTGTAGCGCCATGTTTCGAAATTATATGAGAAAAAAACCTGAACTTGAGACTGTTACAACAAATCGCTAAAGCAAAAGCTCTAATTGAACAGGGTAAAAGTAAAGCAATTGGTATAAGTGAGTCATGTCTTCGCAAAAGACTTAAATTAAACGTAGCTGCATCTTCAATAGGTCGGTTTAAGTCAGAAACAGTACGAATTATTTAATTTGATTATTTATTTTTTTATATTTATACCTAGAATGACACAAATGAACACAAAACCAACAAAACTACTTGAAGTAGTTTTGTTGGTTTTGTGTTTGGATTTTCTGAGGAGATGTTTGGTTCTGGTTAATTTTCATTAAATTTACTTCAAAGGCTATATAATTTAGGTGAAATAATTTAATTAATATCATTAATTTCGGTCATATTAACCAATGCGTTCACTTGCCCCAAGTGCGTCTATTTACCCCATAGTTGTGCGCACACTTACCCAAAACACGGGTCAAGTGATCGCATTGCGACTTTCAGTTGTTTTTGTCTGTTTGAATGAAAACTAATATACTTACAGATTTAGTTTGTCTTCCAAATTGTAGTCTAATAAATGTTTATTTTGATATGTTACTTTTATTTTACTGATTACACTGTTCTAATTCACAATGTGGTCCCAAAGGTGAAAGTGCGCACACTTGACCCGAATGACTCTAACGTAACAGATTCACGATAACAAATAAAGAACAAAATGTGTTTATTATTTCAAATGTAAACAATAACCTACTAGTGAATACAAACACTTCTTGTTTAATGATCATGTCTGAATTTCCACACGCCGTGCAATACTTTTACATTTTTCAAAAGCGATTCAAAAACAATAATATGTGTGCATGATTTACAGCACGACATAAAAACTTCAGTCTCTACGACTATTTTACATAATACACTGTGAACAATATTTATTCAAAACCTAATAACATTGAGTCATAAATTCCTGTTTGAATGGAAATAAAAAATATACCCTTTCACGTGTATCGAATTTCGAGTTGAACATAGTGGACAATATTTTTTAAATTGTAATCATTGTAAAAGTACGGCGGTGGAGGGTCTATGTGCGGTGGTGGCGCGGCGCGGTGGCGCGGCGGCGCGCCGAGGGGCCCGATCTGATCGTAAACCATCGTTCGGTCTGCACTAAATGTCAATGTACAAGGGCAATACACGACAACTTGTCTACCTGACTCTACCCTATCACTTCCATGCTATATTTGTATCGATTTCTGTCACTGTACATTATCTAGTCACTATTATTCCTGAAATCCTGCAGAGGCAAACGCAATCAAAACTATTGTTCTTTATTTCTGTGAAAAAGATAGCATAAATGTGGTTAATATATATTGTAATCCTAATTTATGTCTATCAATTGATTAAAGGGGGGTTTTATCTACTTTTTCAACTTAAAACTACTCATAACACAAGAAATGGCTTATAACATTGATCAAATAAAGACCAATATTATGGTTCGACAATGTGTTCGGAATTATTTGAGTGCTCATGAATTAATATGCATATCAGACATGTAAGTCCCTCGGGAGCTGAAACTTATTGACAGTATTACGTTGGTAAGAGGCATTACACCCGAGAATATATTGATTGATTATTTTAGATACAGTGAGGAAACATGAAGCTTTAAGTCTATTAAAATGTTCAACAAGGATTTATAAGTATGCTTGTCACTTATATGGCGATTTATTATTCGAGTACTTCAGATATTTGATAAAATATCTGAATTACTCGAATAACGAGAGGTTCGATTTATCAAAAATGCATGTAACTTAACCTCTCTTAAATAATAAATAAGTATTACAACGTCGATACCCTGACCTTAAATATTTTACTTAGATAAAAATAAAGAAGTTTCCCGAAGCCTGGCCATAAAAATTCAACTTTCTAAGGGTTCCGTGATGACGTAAACCAATGGATTTTTATAATACACCAGTCCTTCACCCCACGGAGTTTGAACGGAACTTTAGGTCTCCCACGGGAGCCCTACAACTTACAGGGATAAAGAATATCTTATTATGTTAATCCGGGAACGGAAGCACCTTTACGCAAAAAAGGTCCAACGTATCCACGCACTTTTAAGAGGGATCTGTAACGGATTTTCCATGGCGATAATAACATATAAAAATAACATTAAAACGTTATCTATTCTCTTGTTTTACCAGAGATATGCGGAAATTCTCTTAATAAATCGTGGCGAGGATTTATGACGAGAGATCGAGAACAATTTAAATGTTAAGTCATTCACCCTGTTTTGCATTGTTGGGAGAATATATCGAAAACAAGAACACAAAGTGTTTCTACTGTTTATATTCTACAAGGGTCATTGTCATAACCGCATAAAATTGTGTTACAAGTGGAAAATGATAGTTTAAATGTTTATTAGGGAGCATAGTCTAATTTTATATTCAAGATGTTATTAACTATTTCATGATTACGTATTTAGAAATTCAGATAAAATAAAAATTAAATATATACAAAATAGTTTCGAAAGAAAAGTCCGTCTCGGTGGACTGTTACTGTGCTGTCCTCTCACATAAATTTGTAAATATAAAAAAATATATATAATTGTGTTAGCCTTTAAGGATATTTTCCTAAACTAGACATTTTGTTTATCAAAATAAGTAAATGACAAAAAAATTGGATTAAAATCAAGACACTTCCTGCAGTCTAAAATAATGTTATTAAAAAAAACATCTATTCGATGGACTTATGTATTTACACTAGATAGCTAAGAAAAAAAAGAAATTTTGCGAACTGAACGTTATTTATGAACACGTTATATACTCAGTTGCCCCCGTGTAGCGTCAGTTTCCTGTTGAACACGCACGAATAAAGTTACAGGTGATCGTAAGTAAATAGTTGGCTGTGTCAAAGTTGAGTGTGTCTTTTCGGTTCCTTCTGAATTTCGGTAATTAATATCTTAATAATTTATAGTTTTACATAATAGTTAAGAGTAATATATGATTTATCATTATAGGCTTAACTGTAACATAACCTTAAACGAATGCTTGGTATGGGACATTTTGTTACGAAAGTATATGCGGTGGACATCTTTTCTGTGGACTTTCTTTAAATTTGTGTCCACCGAAAAGACGAATGTCCACCGAATAGATCAAATGTTACATATTTTGTCTTTTGCATCATCGTTTCGCATGAGAATATTAACGCTTATTTATAAATTTTACTGCATACCTGATTATTCTATGTTACATTTTACGCATTTTATGTCCCTATGGTTTTAGTGTGTATGTATGTTTTGCAAGTTGCTGTTTTTTTGTTTGTGCCTTGTTTAGGATCTTGCTTGCTTTTTTCCGCCAAAAAAGACGCGAGCAGAAGAAATTAAGTATGAGGAAAGCAGGAAAACGACTTAAGGAAGATTTAATAGCCTTAGAAGAAAAGCGGAAGAAAGATAGAGAGTATAAGAAAAAATCGTAAAGAAAAATTAGGACTACTTAGGTATAAATGATTTATCAGATAGACGTATGCCCGTGCCGAGTTCTATTCTCAGCCCCCTACCGAGTATGCCAAGCCCTCTTTTTAGTCCTAACTGGAGTCCAATTGTTCAACAGCTGCTTCAGTCGATAGACAGGAAAAAGTCAGGACCGATATCTATTAGCCCCCAAATCAACGAATTTGAACCAAGCTGTTTCGTGTTTCTGCGTGGACTAAGAAGTCGAAAACGCCTAGAGTATACTGATATTTATTCCGACAGTTCAAGTTCTCCACCTGTATTAAGACCAGACACACCAAAAGAAGTGCACCAGAAGCAAGTACAACATTTTTGGTCATCATCAGAGGATGAAAATATATTATCCACCGAAAATACATAATCTTTTCGGTGGACACAGTTAGATTATTTTTTTTTAATGTTTTATGACACCTCATTATGTTTTTGTTGATTTGTTTATAAATTAAAGAAGGTTTAATATTATTTAATGGTAAGTTAATTTGATTATGTTAATTAATTTCTTACTTAATTGCGATTTTAGTACATTCGGTAGACACCTATGTCTTTCCGGTAGAACAATAAAAACGTTTTTTTAAAATAACTTTTGTAATTCTTTACTTTGATCTCAAACAACAATTTATATTTGTTTTGATTGATATCTTTTATTTAATAAATGTTTAATTCTTTGAAAAAACAATATTTTTTTATTTTTCTTATTTAGACCCTGTTTTGACAATGACCCACAAACGCTCTGAAGTCTTCTTAAAAATGCTATGGGTACTTTCGTGAGTGTTATTGTTTAGCCGTTTGGTCCGTACCCACCTATGTGGAAGGTATATGGTGCGCCATTCCGGTGCCTCTAATAATAAATGGTCAAGGCTGGTCGTAAAGCCGTAGCGTACGGCATCGCGGACACGTTGCCAACTTTACCAGGGGACCGGAACACATTAACACCGATCATATTTAGCCCACAATAAACCAAATTTTAATCGTTCCGCGGGTTAAGTGGTGCTACGCTACCTGTTCTGGATATTTGTATCCTTTGAAGAGCTTTTGTTTTGGAGGAACCTTGCAAGCAAGATATTTAGGGTAATAGATTCGGGACTATGTAAAATTTTTTTGTTAATTAAAAGGTTCTTAACTGATTTCTGACATGCATTGAAATATTTTTCTTGGCGTAAATTTTTCCAACCAGTACTACGTCATGTTATTATTTTTGAATTACTTTGTTATGCTTAGTTGCTGACCGATGCGCTTCTATCTTCATTCGGCATATGAACTGATCAGAATATAGGTCAAAGGTAAATACCCGCACTGAGGAGCTACTCAAAAGCATCTCACCAAGAGAGGTATTCATATTCAGTTGCCAATCTATATAAAACACTTACCTTCATTTTGTAGTGAATACTATATGAAATTGAACCGGCTGATATTGAGTTCAGAGTGCAAGTTTCAATCAGTCTCCGAACCCAAACAGAGAGTCGTAAATCAAAATATTTTCCAAACATACCTTGAACGTATTCTAATACCGAACCTTTGCCTTCCATCTCGGCATATGAATGTTTATCTCGGAGATATTTTTTCTACCTTTTTATTTTATCCAGTCCCTCTGAATAAATAAAGAGAGCCGACGCCTGCACTAATTGAAGGCGAATTGCTCCACCCCAAGATATTGGCCTTCTTTACGTAGCATCACTTACATTATTACTAGATTTGAATTGGTAATTAATTGGCTCTCTAGACGACACTAGGGCCTTCGGAACGCCAGCACACATTAAACTTGTTTTCGAACCGGGAATTTAATTAAAAATAACAGAGAGTAAGTTACCCATGAAAAATGTTATAACTAGGTGAAAAGTTGTTCACACTTGAACTCATGTGGGATCCAAGTCATAAATTCGGAAAAAGTTGAAAACAAAAGTCGCCCAATGCACTTCCAGTTTGCATCTGCTGTTGTTGCGAAAATAAAAAGAGTTTTTTCTGTTTCACCATTCTCTGATTGCTTCCGGGATTTTGTTATTGTAATAGAAAATGTTTCACTATTAATACTGTGTTGGTTGGAGTTGAACAAAGCTTTTTAAAACATATGAAAGTGGACGTTGTTTTGTTTTTCATTTACATACATACATGTCATTGGCTTTAACGAACGTGTTGATATCATTGTTGTTGGTAAAAAGTAATTAATTAATAAATTACATCAAAGTAATGACTTATTTAAAGCAAAAATATACTAAAAGCTATCTATTATCGAAATAGAACATTCACAAAACCAATCGCTCCTCGCTATTATAAATCCATTTCCCAATTCGCATTTTATAAAAGAAAAATCAGAAACAAAACGACAGTTAACAAAGAAAATAGTGAAACATTGGAACGAATGGTCGATTACGCCATGGAGCGACACAGCGGCGCCGCGTTTAAAACTCCGCCTAATTAAATGAATGAAAACGAAACTCCAATGTTTTCATTCCATTTACAGTTTCTATGCTCCCCTCTCGTTTGAACGAACGGTCATATGCAAACTGTATTACGATATTTCAAATGAGACATCCGAAAAAAGGTGCGCTTTACGTTTTAATTTTAAGGATTTTGGTAACGTTGTATGCGTGTTTTTAAAAGGTTGATAATTTGGTAATTTAGAACGATTTTCCGGGAGTAGAATATATGTTTCTTCATTTTTATAGCCATTAATGTAATCGAGCTTTAATCTTTAGAAAAAAGTTATGCTTCGAATGTAATCATAACTTTTACAGCCCTTATTAGGTTCACTAAAATTATACGACAAGCTATCTTATTAACCTTAGATCGTATATCGTAAGATTACTCCATGATAAGTACTTAGACAAAATTAGAAAAGAAAGCCAGGCAAACAGACTACTTATAGAACAAAGCCGCGCCATTAATACGTCAACACTTTTATAGCATCCTATTATTTCACAAGAAAAACAGCTATAACTCAAGTTATACGCCACAAAATATTATGCCTCTTATTTGCGTTATTAAAGCTTGTTACTGAGGTCCTCTTTCAGGCCGAACTTTCCCCAGCTTGTTCATCAATTTGCATCAATGAAGGTTAGGCCTTATTACAAGATTTGTTCTTTATATCCCTAACGAAGTCAGCTGAGTGTTTCAAATTTTATAAGCTACTACAATGCTTTTGTCGTCATCGTGAAAAGAAAAACTTAGAATAGAAATTTACCGTGAGCGTTACCATTGTTTTTCGAAAGTGGGCTTAGTAGTTTTACAGGAAGGTAATATAATTAACACATTGGTGATATTTGTAAGGTTCGTACCAAGTAGCCTTCTCTGGTGTCAGCTGTACCCTATGGGAAGAAGGCGTGATTTTATGTATGTGTGTACGCGTGTATGTATGCATGATATTTGTAATTCTAGTACTTACGCTATTTATGCTCATACTAGTCTGAAACTGTTCAAACGAGGTCATAACGAATCTAAAAGAATGCAAAAAATAACCTATGTAAACTTTCAGACAACATTCAAATTCCGTTATTTTAAAAAAGAACTATCCAAAGCAACTGCATAACAGTTGCATTTACAATCCCAAAGAGCGGAACGCGAAAAAGAGCGTTAATTCAATATTTACTTGGAAATATTCAGGCATAAAATTTCTGTTAAAACTTAAATCAGTTTATTTGCTAGTCCGTCGAGGATAACACCATCCAGCGCGGAGTTCGAAAAGTCATTTGTGCGATTATCTGTCTCGCGGAGCACATCAGCCCGGCATTGTATGTAAATCGAATTAATGACGGTGCACTTGATAGCCCTCTTTACTATATGAAACGGTGTGGGAACGTGGTGCAAATTTCACGTGTGTTTTTTATTATAAATTGTTGGGATAGGATCGCCTGCGGTACTGAAATAGTTTGTAGTCGCGTGTAATTATGTTTGGTGAAGGTTAGTTTGGGAAAACTGATTAGTTTATTTTTTTATTATCAAGTAAAATGAAGTTTTGTTGATGGAAATAAAGGGATGATGCGTTTTTAAGACTTTAAATGTATTCCTTATATTTAAATTCTTCGTTACATTTAAAATATTTGCGATTTTAGCCGAGAAAACAATATCTATCAATATCAACTAATAGCAAGAGAAAAAATTAATAAGTGAAGGGTAGAATGCTAATGAACATCTAAGAAAATCCTGTACCCACCAAAATACAATAAGAAAGTTGAAAAAATAAAATATTTACCACTGACATCGGTAAATCATTCAGACAAACATAAAAGCTGACCTCACGACGTAATGCAATATTAAGTTCAATTACAGCTATATGTCTAATAAAAATAATAACAAGATAAAAGGGAAACAGTAAGAAAAATATATAAGACGTACTCAAAAACCGGCCAGTCCATTATCCGGGTTATTACCGGAGATGTAAGATATGGTCAGCAAAGTGTTTGCCCTCGGGGGAGGGTACCTCACTAAATTCCTTCACTTTACGTTGCGAGGTGCCCATTAAGATTATGAAATTATGAAGCCGGCCACTTGCCGAGATTTGCTTCGTACGGTCACACTTAACTCCTCTGATTTAATTCTAACCACACTGGTTTCTGTATTTCTAATGTTTAGATTGTCATTTAAATGTGTTTGGTTTGTGTTGTTAATAGAATAACGTTGTAGATAGTTGATAAGGGCTCTTTATGTTAATACAAGTCTAAAAATAAATGTTTATTTTATACCATTTTCATTCAAAATAATAGGTATAATTGTTGTTTTAATAAATGCAAATAAATATTTATTACTTACTTTATAGTGCATAATTGAATGTTGCTGTGTAATTATGCTATTAAATTAGGTTTTCGTAAAAGCAAAGTAAACGGTAAATATAATTATTTGACCTTTCCTACAACCGCAGCCGTAATAAGTGAGCTACATATTTCCACAGAAACGGAACACGTTAGATATGCAATTACAATCACATGCATTATCGCCTTCATAAATAACACTACGTACAAATCGCTCCTCAGAATTCCAACTGGTATTATTAAATGATTCCTCCTCTTCTCGCAACTGCTACTAAATTCTGAAAAGGGTTAAACAGTTATACAGAAGCCCGGTATCGACTATTATTTTTTATGTTAATACATAGGTAGGTAATGCGTTTCGACCCAAAACATAAAATGCGTAAGATAAAACCCTAACATCCTAGTTTAGTATGCAGACACGACAAAACACCGAGTTTAAATAATAAAAAATGAACCACTTACAAATAAAAAGGGCGAATCTAGGCCACTGCTAATTCTATGCTCGAGCCCCATCGCAAATTGTAATTTTCTCTTACCCTTATAACAGCAATTTATTTCATGATAAGAATCTTTTTTAGTCCTTGCAAAAAGGAATCTTTGTTCGAATCGAACATTCCTCGGGTTGATTACTAGGCGCCCAGGAGGCCAGATTTCATGAAGCCAATTGCCATTCACGCGCTGGCGAAAGTGATCGCGGGGGTGATATTATTTAAATGTAATCTTTTTTCGATACTTTTTAACCGTTTATCTTAGTTACCTTTAAAAGCATGCTACACCTTACGCAAAACGTATTAGAAATCTTATAGACGCCGCCGAAGTCAAACGTTTAACGGATTATTGAGAGAATAAAATATACATGTATTGGCTGCGTATTTCTTTCTTATTGGATTTCCTTTTTGTGCGCTTAATGTAGAAGAAAACATTTTGTAATTGAATCAAGGAAGTGAAGGAAAACATACTTCCCGCACGAATAGTTAGAATCAATTGAGAGAAGTGGATTGCTATGGTATTTGTGGGCCAGCAACCTGTTAACGTTACTGGAAAACTCCACGAGAAAACATACTACCAACATATTGGCTACCAGAAGCCTTATAAGTATAGCTAAACAGCCAAAAATCAAGTAGAACTCGTATTAAAATACCAATAAACCCTAATACATTTAGAAGTAGTAGTCTTAGTGCGGATAAGTAGAACTAATACCCAAAATAACGGCAGCGTAATTATTTAACAACATTTTGGAGTTCTTTTGGCTAACTGAGAGTACATATTCTGATCTAAAGCTACGAATTGTGTTCTATCTTAATAGACGCCGCGATTAAATAAATAATTATCATTGTTGTAATTTAATCGCTTAGTTATAAACCTCTACTCAATCGCAAACTTAAAGATGAAAATTGAAGCATTAAATAAAAATCCTGGATTTTATATGGCCGCAAATTCATATTTATTTTATTATTATTGCCAGCCAGTACCGTGAAATTTAATGGAACTGGACATCGAATTTTATAAAAATCTTCATTTCGAAAATTGGCCGTTTTACATTGGAAAGTTGGTGTAGTTCATAGTGAAATATGTGAAACAGTCGTTAATAGCATAGGGTGAGACCACACTAACACATTTTTTACATCATCCATATATATATTATACAGTTTTAAGCGTTGAAACGGTTCCTAACCGGAAAATTCCACTCAAATCGAAAAATAGCTTACATTCTAATACAGTTTTTTTTTAAACGTAAGCATATTTTGTATCTTATATAGGTTTTATACAGGTTTTCAACTAAGAATTTTTCGTACAAGCAATCAGAAGCGCCATGACATTTGTAACAAGCGAAATGGAGATGACTCCTAATAGTTTCTTGTTTGTTTACGTGTCTTTTACACCCATAACGTAAAACTTACAATAACTAATCAAGTAAATTTCTTTAATACAAATTGAAAAACTACATAAAAAAAACGTTGGACACGAAAATTTCCCCAAATTACCAGTTAGAACATAACAAGGTAGTTGCAATTTCGTTTAACCTCTTTACCGAGCTAGTTGGCAGTGATTTAAGTGTGTTGATGGCAGGCAGTTGTGTATACTGCCTTAAGTAAATAGTTCGCGTGCCGGCTTCGCGGCGCCGTTGACAACGCCATAGCACGACGCACTGCGGCAGACCACTCAATTCACTGCCTAGAAGCCTTCTATGCCTCCGCGTTCTGCCTTTAAAACACTTGTGCATTCTTTAATCATACTACTAAGACGAACTACTACATTTTTGTCACTAGTGCCAATAATACTGTCATCGTTGCGGTTACATGTTGCTGCTTACATTTTTCACGAATTTTAATGTATTTTTTTTTATGTTGAATATTTTTTGTAAAATATTCATTTTTAAAGGGTTAATTACTCGATTCACTTGATCCGACTAAAGCGTTAAATGCCATTCATATATTTCCACGGACTCAAACTGATTTTTTAAATACGATTTTTTATAATTCTGTGAATTGACACGAAATTAGATAGGTACAATTAATAATGTCATTAATTATAAACCATTGAACATATAATAAGCTATATGTTATCATCTACAAACAAAAACAGTTTCAGTGAAGCAGATAAAAGTATAAACATTTCGCCTCGGGGTTGTTTATCAGAGCAGAAGTGACTGTAGGTGATGGAATGAATCCTAATCGTTTGTTGGTTTAGGACACGGTAATGGACCTCCGCTTGTTACTCGCACCATAAATGGCACGAGACAGTCGTAGCTCAATGCTTCAATACACTGCAGCAAATCAAAGAAAAGGGCTTTGCGAGCCACGTGCCGCATGTGCGCCGCTTCCCACGCTCTTTATAAGTGTCCTTTAATATTTCAACGTATGCGTAAAGCTGTGCATTTTCCAAAGCAAATCCTAAGAATTCTGTAAAAAGGTTCAGTAAAAAGGATAGACACGATGTCTCCATTTTATTATTCGTATAAATATTTCAAAACCGTTCGGATTCCGTTTGTGTTTATATATTTACGAAAGATTAAAAAAGCCCGATGTTTAGGGCCGAGTTTATTTATATCATATAAATAATTCTTTGATGCTATTGACCTTTACCTAATCTATTATGAATACTCGGAGTAAAACCTTTTTCCGCAGATATAAAAGCTGCAGAATAATAAAATCCCCGCGAACGGTTGACTTATGTTTATCAATTTAGACATCGTCAAAGAAGCGACGTCGCTCACTGCCGACGTATTATATTATAATGGAGCATGTTATGTCCTTATTCATTACATTCTTTGCACGTAAAAAATAAAACCTCCTCACAATCTTGACAGCTTTGTATGAGAAAATAACGTACCTAACTTATGTGTAACTTGGAACCCGTGTGCGACCCAAACAAATTATTAATGTACAAAAAAGATACAAAGACTTGTTCCTAAGCTAAGTAACTCGGCTCAAGTACGTGATTTGAAATATTTTTTTATTCCGTTTTCAAAATGAGAATTCAAACAGGGAAAACAATTCTTTTCATAACGCGTTCAGTTGTTTAGAACATTCGCCTCGGGTTCGGGCAATCGTCTAAACTAATAAACATCTGTTTTTATTACGGGTAAAAGCCTTGAGAAATGTATAAATCTTTTTGTAATAAATTGTGTTATGGTTATACGAAAATTCCATATACATAGATATCGTTGGTATTCTAAGATCTCTGTTATTATGTAGTAATTTATCGAATCTAATATAAAATGTATTTTATCTTATATCACAATAAGTATATTTTTCCAAGTTAGCACTGCACGGGTCCCTCAAATATTTTATCTTGGAAACAATTTGTTTAAATTACGTCGATTTCGGTTCGATATGCTAATATACAAGTCGGTATCGATATTCATTAGTAGGTAGTTGGGGGCGTGTTATTTTCGCGCGGCGTCGAAGTTATAATAACCTAACTAAATGACAGGCAGAGGGATACTTAGCAAAACCATCAGGTATCTGTTTCTCATAAAGCCTACTCTCATTTTCGTTATGATGTTAATAAAAAGAAATGGAAAAGTTGGTCGTGTACGCGTCAAATGAAAAAGTTATGGCACGTGATGATACTGCAAAGACAGTGGAGCCACCTGACGGTACACCAAACTAATTACAAACTCCCTAACTTCCTCAAACACTAAAATATTCTCCTAAAAACGTCACCTCGCTACGTACTCGAATAGAATAATAAATTTTACTTTCTGTGTTCCTCTCGGAATTACCGACTGATGCATATCTTTGACGAAACCCCTACTAATATTATGAATACGAAAGTAGATTTGTTTGATACTTGTTCACGGTTTCACAGTAAAAGCGAATGGAGTAGAGATTGACAAAGAGGTACATGAAAAATGCAATGCCATCAAAAACATTCTGTAAAAACCTCAAGTCTCGCCGTAAAAAGTTGTGAGATCTATATAATACCAAGTCGATTAATCTATTTAGTCTCTACTTAAAGGACCTTCTGTCTTAAGTTATTACGTATGTTATTATCATGCCAATTTAAAAAAAAATACCTTTAAAACAAATAGATCGACTTGGTCATCGCAAGGAAACACGAATTCGCCATTAACATTTCAGGAGCATTAACTTCTCGTCGTGCTGTGTAGTGTGATACATACTAATAATCAAATCATGCGATGGCCAGGTCGGTCTATTTGTTTTAGACGTATTTTTTTTAAATTGGCATGATAATAACATACGTAATAACTTAAGACAGAAGGTCCTTTAAGTAGAGACTAAATAGATTAATCGACTTGGTATTATATAGATCTCACAACTTTTTACGGCGAGACTTGCGGTTTTTACAGAATGTTTTTGATGGCATTTGTGTTTTCTTGCGATGACCAAGTCGATCTATTTGTTTTAAAGGTATTTTTTTTTAAATTGGCATGATAATAACATACGTAATAACTTAAGACAGAAGGTCCTTTAAGTAGAGACTAAATAGATTAATCGACTTGGTATTATATAGATCTCACAACTTTTTACGGCGAGACTTGAGGTTTTTACAGAATGTTTTTGATGGCATCTCACTTCTTTTTGTAGAGCGAATAGAGCAAACATAAGTCCAATTTGTATGGAAAGCCGTATTTTTTTCATAATTCAACATATTTTCCTATGGGAATGTTGTTCAGTTTCATGGGCTAAACACCCTTACCCACCCTATACCCCCTCCCGTTATGTCTCATATAGTAGATACATATTTACACCTATTTATTTTATTTTCTACAGAAATAATAATTTAATTCATTAACTGCAAATATAACCTTGTAATCTTATACATATATATGGGATTACAAAGTTATTGTTGCAGTTAGTGTATTTAGAAAACTTGACCGAAATTAGAAAATATTGAATTTTTCCCATGATTAAGACACTAAACCCTATTTGTATTCTAAATTTTAAGCTTCTAAGTCTGCTAGAAGTACCTTAGACTTTTGATGATCGGTGAGTCAGTGAGTCAGTGAATCAGTGAGTGACAAAATTCAAAATTTTAACAAGTTGTCATTCTTAAACTACTGGTTCAAATTGGCTGAAATTTTAAATATACCGTGTTTATACAATGACTGATTAGTTGCTGAAAATCCAGGCTTCTTGTTTTATCCACTACGAAATTATAGGGGTGTCAAAAATAGCCCGAATTGCTTCGAGAAAAGGATGTTACGGCCGTGCCGCTTTTTTTTTGCTCGACTTGCGGGGGCACTTCCGTGCCCCCAGATACTTTATAAATTCTAAATAAGTATTAAACAAGCTGTCTTTGCTTGGGACGAGTGGAAAGTAATAATCAATTGCTAAATTACCTTTTCTTCTTCTTTAAAACGTTCTAACAATTTACATAAGTATAATATTAAAGTAGTTAAAACACTGTAAAAGTGGGTAGATATCGTTAATGGTTTCCTATTTTAACGTTCGTTTGAAACCTTAGTTTATCTCGCAATATCGGATGGCTAATTACCTTCATTTCATACGTATCGGTAATTAGATCACCGCATATTGTTAGACTATGGCCCCCGGGACTCTCATGGCCGGGATGTTGTTCGTTTCATGGTAAACGCGGCACATAATCTTTATTGTAGCTGTTTTTTTTTGTAATAGTAGGTTTTTTATGAAATAATATTTTTACTCACTTAATAACTTTAGTAACGACACTTGAAATGCAAAAGTCTACTTTAATATTTTTAGACTCTAATCTAGAAGATCTATTTTACATTCAGAAGGGCGATTTTCTTTTACTATCAACTAAAAACTATCGACAATCGGCTAGCAGTCAACAAATTTCGTATGAAAATATAAACAGTGCCTTTAGCGGGTGCCGGAACTAAACATAATCCAAAGAAAAAATATAAAGTGTTAGAATTATTTTGACCGAGTTTTATGTGTGTGCTACGAATATTCAAAAAACGGATATTCGACCGACTAAAATGGTGGCTGAAAAGAGCTTAATTAAAACACAACTCTGCAAAGAATAAAGCTTTTAACGTCTATTACTGAAACTCAATACACGGTGCAATAAAGTGTCAATGGCTACCAAGTTTCGTGGTTTAGCCGTGGTCATTGGCTACCGGCTCCACGTCATACAACTTTTGTTTGAAATTGCTTCGAAAGCAAAACTTTTCGCGATAATTATTTCAAGAGCTTTTGCACGACTTGTTCCTAATAGCCTTGTCCTTGCAGAAAGCTTTGAATACATCATGACGTTCAGACAAAAATTTTGAGGAACAAATATAAATTCATATTTTACGTAATTTTGCGTAAATATATTGAAATACGCTGATAATAGCTATACCATTATAAGGACTAGACCAAAATTCACGTACTTTTAAAAATTTTAACATTAGGAAAACCATAATCTACTTATTTCTTTTGATATACTCAACAACGCTTTTTTACCACACGGTCATATTGTATCGTTCACCGAAGCACAAGCTGCGCCAAAGGTAAAATTCTGGAAGTAAAGTCTTTCCCGGATGTACATATTTATTAAAGACGATATTACGATACTAATATTATAGTAACTTATTCACTATCCATAAAATATAATACAGAATCTTGAGAGCTCACAACCTCGACGTGATTTTACTGCACTTTAAACTTCATAGTAATGAAATTCAATACTTAAAGAGAATCTTAACCGCAATCCGTTTAATATGTTGCAACGAACCAGTCGTCCACTTGAACAACGTTGTCAACATTATGACCCGAGGATTGAACACGCTATAAAAATGAACTGCCTTTAAAACGACATTCACGCGTATTGCCTTATTGAAAGTATATTACGGAGGGAACGTTTATAACCGATCGTACATGCCGATTATGATGTGGATGGAATATGGTTTATTAGTAAATAGTGTCGTTATAGTTTTCTTTTAGTAACTTATTAGTAAAGCTTGACACCTTCACACCAGAATGGTATCAGACTGCCGGAGATAGGCAACAGTGGAAAACTATGGGGAGGCTTATGCCCAGCAGTGAGACGACACAGGCTTACAATAATAATAATAAATTAATAGAGCAGTGTTAGACAGTTCGAAACCAAGGCCACATTGCCTTTTCGGAGTCATGTGTGTATTAGACATTTTTATCACTTCTTCGAACGGTGAAGGAAAACATCATGATGCAACCTTGCATTCGGAGCGTTCTTACCGACAGTTTTTAAAAGAATTCCAAGTCCACAACCTGGCTAGAGTGCTAAAGTCAAGATCTGACTCCTCCCTTATTTTTGGAGGAAACCATACTCAGCGGTAGGACTAAAATGGTAAAAAGGGTGGGTCAAATTGATTTATTTTAACTTTTAGTAAGTAAGTAGAGTGTACACTTCTTATTATTTACGTGAACATCTCGCCTCTGTCGTCCCCGTGCTATGTGGTGTTATTTGTATGAGGAGCACAAGTACAAATAGGTTTTCAAAATCTTCCCAAAAAGTACACTGAAATAAAGGGTAAGAACTACATAATTTTCAAGGAAATAACTAAGTTCTTTCCGAGAAGAAAAAGATCGCTTGGAAAATTACGTAACTCCGAATTTACGTAAGCGCGTTTGTTTAAGTTGGGTTTGGTTGGTTTTTGGGGATTTTGAATTTATTGTTACTCTGTAAATACTTATCTTAATATAAGGACACTTCTTGTCCAACCTCATTCAATAATGGACTTACACTTGCATAATCAACATCTGATATAAACGTCAGTTAATTTTCGTGTCCTCTAATTCATTGCTGAAGTATGATTTCAAGGAAAATTTTGTCTGTTTATAATATTTACAGTATTTGATAGTAACGGGTTAATTTTTTATCTGAATCTGTGCTCTATTATTGATCGGGAAAGAACTCCCCCACCGATCTCTTTCCTTGGTTCATCTGCCTACTTACTATCCACATAGTGCGAACATCATGTCTTAAAATAAGCTAACATTATCTACAAAGTATTCAACTATTTCATACGTCAAAATACAAGTCATACAAAAAGGTGAACATTCAGACGTCAATAGTCAACCACACTCCAGACTTATGTTTCAAGTTATTCACTAAGTAATGATACTCAGGCGTTTACTCCACTCATTTATGAGTACAGTATAAGACTAAGAGCTCTTTCATTAAGTACTACTTGAGAAACGTAACTACTTACTAACACTGGTTAAGCCGTAGCTAAGCTTCCAATTACTAAATATTTTTACTCATATTTTTTTACTCCATAAATCTGAACTTACGATTACGGCTTTTTCTGCGCTTTTAAAGATTTATGTTGTTTTTAGACTGAAATTACTGCGTTGCTATTCTGTAGTTATAAACTTTGAGTATTTTTTATCAAATTTTACGAAAAGTTATATTAAATTATCTTTAATTACTATTTAGTATGACTTTCAGAAGAGATAACAATTATTTTTCTTAAGCTACTATGATTTAATTAACATTTAAACCGAATATTTTCTGTTCGTATACAAGCTAAACTGTTATAAAATGCTACGTTTAGGAATATTCAGATATGCATATTTCTTCAAGACGTTTCCTTGCTGTCATTTTAATGCAAAAAACACATGTTTATCTATTTTCATAAAATAAAACAACCGTTCGGAAAACACAGGTATGCAAAATACCTCCCAATGTTTTCCTTCAACGTACACAATACAAAATTGAATATAATACACAGCCGGCACACTGCCTTTTCCTGGTTAGATAAAATTTTCACAGTACAATTTATAGGGCGGATCGCCTTATTTATCTCTTAAAGCTTCGACCAAAGAGAACGGAGAAATCTCTTAATGGTCATGAACTTTGAAAGTATGAGGCGGGGACTACCCCAGAGAGCTATGATTCAGCGCCTGGATATCATTACATTAGATAATCCGAGTCTGGTTATAACGCCGACTCTATATTTAGATGAAGCCAAGGGTGTAGGCGGCCGTAGGTACCCAAGTGTTTATGATGTCGATAGCAACGTTATGGGATAAAGTAAATGTCATGGGACACTATCAGACACGTCTCCAATATTCTCGCAGATAGAGTGAAGGGTTTTTAACCGATTTCGAAAAGGAAAGGGTTTATTTTGACTGTTTCTACGTTGTAAGGATCTTGTAATATGATTGGATGTACCCAGCATGGTATATGTTTGAATAATATCTACCTATTTACTTAATATACGACAAATAAGATTATGTTTCGTCTCTGCCTACCTCTATTGGAAGAAGGCACAATTTTATGTATGTACAAGATTGTTTCTTATTTATAAATGTACCAGATATTTATACTATAAGATTACCATATATTTATAACTGCCTATTTTTGGTCTATGTGAACAATTTTCCAAAGATAAAAAGTATCCAGTGTCATATGTGTTAATCCAGGTTATAAACTATCCGTGTACAAAATTTTATGCAAAACCTGTCATTGGTTTTTGCGTGAAAGCAAACATTCATCTACCAAACCTCACATACTTTAGCATTTTTAATAACAGTAGGATCGGAATTGTATCTATATAGATAAAGCCGCCTATTGTACCTTATTAGGTACATTAGCGAAATTTCATTTTAAAAATAGGAAAGGTAACTATTTTGGTAAAATGAACAGCAAAAATAAGACCTTACTTAGGCAGAGGGATGGATGTATAAAATACACCCATGTTTCGCTACTGACAATTTTAGTTTCAACTAATGCATGGCGAGTCTATTATGATATTCAATTCAAGTCAAATAATTTTTTGATAACTACCGTTACTCGCTGCATTAATATACCTACATTTATTGTTACGACTATCATAAGTCTCAATATTTGACCTAAATGAATAAATAATTTGATTTCGATTTTGATACCGGGAACGTTACCAAACTCTGGTCTTCGGGAATCAAAAACGACATTTCAAGATCAGTAGTTGGATACATTAACATCCGCTCGACAGAAAGCATTCATTTCATAAAAGTATTGGATAAAAAGATCAATAAAAATAAGAAAATATTTCCCAATATTCTGTTATCGATATACGCATGTTAATACACGGTTCATTTTGTCGTCTATAACGAGCGATAGCCGCGCAAATTGCACAAATTGAGAGGCTCACACTACCAACTACCGCTGTAGCCAAACAAGTTTATCGCCTGATCATTTCGCTATTAACATACTTTTGACTGCCTCCTACTTATTGCTTCACTGTGGTTAACATTTTGGATTTTAACAGCCATTTTATGTGTACTTTTAAGCTTATAATATACAGAAGATTTAATAGAATATAATTTTAAAAGAAAACCCTATATTTATAGCTCCATGACCACACCTTGTAAGATTGAAACAGAGCTCAGTTTATTTTTTTAAAACAAAAAATGTTTTATTCGGCTATCAATACCATAAAAACTGCATTTTTAATTCGGAATATCGAGACTACGATTTCGCGTTTTTTATTCGATTAAAATATTTATTTTTACCATTGCGAACAACTACAAACGCGCATTTACCACACGTTTTTTAACGAAAGGCCAACATCATATTATGATTCCTCAATTATTACAATCGTAAAATCAATCGAATATAAAACAATTACTTAAAGTTTAAACCATATATACGTAGACGGAGAACACTTAGGTAGAGTGAGCCGCAATATGAAACCTCCTCAGCGTCTATTTCAGTTATTGACCACTCGTCTAGTCAATTGACGCTAAAACGCAATATCCTGCCTTGAGTGTTTGGAATTTTCCTTCATAACCCTCTATAACAATGTTAAAAGTATCAACTTTCATATGTTATGTGAAATAGTTTTTGATACACCGTTGTATAGTTCAAAACCCCTATTAATTGAACACAAGTCCTTCAACTTTATGTAGATAGCTTTCAGTATTTTTCCGACTATTTATTGTTGAAAAAATCATGTTACTCAAAATCTGTTTAGGTTTCAAAGTTTTTGGTATATCATGGTTAAAACCCCAATTAATTTAACACAAGTCCTTCAACTTTATGTAGATAGCTTTCAATATTTTTCCGACTATTTTATTGTTGAAAAAATCATGTTAATCAGAAACTGAATAAGTTTCAAATTCTTTGGTTTTATAATTTCGTAGAATCCTTCTATACTAAAAAACAACAGCGCACCTTTAGTAGTTATTCTACGAATCAAAATATTTTCTTTGGACCGAACAAGTTGTTGTGATGTCTAAACGAAAAAGACCCATTTTATTATGATTTAATATGTCCTACGAGTTCGATGTGCCTATAATAATAATAATAATCAAGTACAATACAGTAAAACAATGACATTTCAAAACGATATTACATTTCCATGTTGTCACATTTTGTTTCATAAGTTATAAGGCTTTGTTGTTATTTTCATATTTAAAATATATTTTATAACCGCTGTAAATATTTTGGTCATAATTCCGAATAATGAATTCCATATTTAACCAATTGTTGTGGTGAAATGGTACGTAATAAAACAGATTAACAAATTATATTTACTAAAGTGACTGATATCGCGGTAGACTTTAAAACATAACTGTAAATGACTGTTTAAATTATTATTAGGAACAAATACGGCAATTTTGTAAGAAAATCTAAACAGGACCTCTAACGGGCGCTGTAGAAACTATTTATCCACTACATTTTAAACGTCCAACTTTCGATACTTAGTAGTAGCGACTTTCGAGAATCCGCAAATTCAGAATGTTTTGTAATAGTTGTAAACTTGGACGTCATCATAACTATCGCGCCACACACGGAGTTATTAGTTATCTATTTATCTCTTAGATTCTTGTAACAGTCTTAATTACTGTTGACCAAATAATTACTCAACAAAAAAATACAGAAGCTATATCAATGCTAGATTCCCTAGTAGTTTATCTGTATAATTATGCTATTACAGTCTGAATGTAAATATAGACATTACACTATAATTATTTAACTTGTATCCATCATCATTGCAGTTATAAATAGCGCTCAGTCAATTATAGTGACGCACCGCATAAATTAACCGTTTACGTCCGTACTCAGAATGTTTAGCAATGCTAAGGACTCGCTAATGTTCGTTTATGGTATGATGAGAAGTCATAAAACGATATTGCAGTTTGATAGGCCGCCGGGCGTACGAATGCCATACGGACGCCACCGGATTGCCTCTTAAATGCATTATTACTTATCTACTGCCGCCCCTGGCTATCTACCGCACGATACAATTAGTACAGTCCGTTCTCAATAAGTGGCTATAAAGTAAAACTGTTGGTCATTTAGCATCACTGATACCGGGTTATGTATTAATGATGTGCGTTTAAATAAATTGGATTCTGAAGTTGGGTTTCATTACGAGTCTGGGTCTTAAGGGGTGGCAAGCAAATTTCCTGATGGAGAAATGTAGAAGACATTTTCTGGTTAGTAATTACAAATTGCTGGTACAAAAATGAGTGGAAGTGTGATATATTTATTGTATGCAAGGAAATGGTAAAAGTAAGTATATCGACAAAAACTGAAAACTGTAGCGCGAATAAGTACAGAGGTTATTAGCAATAATAGAGAGTTTGACATTTAAAATGAATTGCAAGTTTGGTTCTTACGGCACCCGCTAGAGGCGCTGATCAGATTTTCATACAAATTCCTAGATAACTAGCCGGTTGTTGATAGTAATTAGATAGTGATAGATAATCGCGCTACGGGAAAAATGTGTAATCTTTAAAATATATAGTTTTTCTTTGTTACATATACTTACGTGATACAATTAATGTAACGATCGTACTTACTTAATTGGTGTCTCTCTCAATAGGTCTCATTAGTGGTCGAACTAAATCAAAAGCCGAACGAGGAAGGAGATTAAAAATCGCTTTTAAAAAGCTCTATATCGGGAACTACAAGAAACATGGAAGGATTTTATAAAGGTTTCATTTTGCGAAGGAGTACTGAAAATATGTGGTCAAGTTGTTTTATATTTTAGGCAAATATCAAGTAGAGTCCTTTGAGTTTTTAATATAGGTTGATGATTTAAAAATTAACGCGGTTTACAAAATTAATGGGTTTATTTATCACTTGTTTTTGCTTCCAAAGCTGGGTAGAGTCACAAAATTATTTGAAAATAGATTACTTATCTTGCTTAAAAAATAAAACTTATTCCGTTTTTTAAAGGTTTTTCATTGTATATGTTACTGTAAAAGCCCGAACTGTGGTAAATCCTAAGATTTTCCGGTAAAACCTAAGATTTACCAACTCTCAATGGTAAAAGTCCGAACAAGCCAGAGTTTAAAAACTATGTTACGATATATAAAAAAATCCTCCTTCATAACTATGTTTATAACTATTTCACGGTATAATTATATACTGTGACATAGTTATAAAAAAGGAGTTTTGGGCATAGCGACATGGGTAGGTTAGGTTAGAAGGCTAAGGTGGGAGCGAGCGAAGCGAAGCTCCCACCTTAGCCTTCGTGGTTATTTTTTTTTAACCACCCAGAAGGAGGAGCCCCGCGAAGCGGGGCTCCGGCGACATCTCGATATCATCAAGTGAATATAGGTAAAAGTTCGAAATAAAAGAATTGTTCGGACTTTTACCATTGCGAGTTGGTAAATCTTAGGTTATACCGGAAAATCTTAGGATTTACCACCGTTCGGGCTTTTACAGTAACATATACATTATTTCTTAAGCTCAAACAAACCTGTATTAATATCCAGGCGTCGACATATTCCTCTGTAGAGATGGGATTCGGCGGTTTTCATGTAATCCGTTAACTGGTCGTTTGCGAGACACAATAGATAAACGTACAAGTGCGAAGGGCTGGCGAACATATGTCGTGTACCCACACATACATATATCGTAACTATAGCAATTAGCAAAGTGTAGATAACCCTAGCTTGAATCGTAACTTGTGTCTTTACGAGCCTCAATAAAATACAGTGCCTTTGTACATGTTATTCCAAATAACCGATTATAGCTTTCTTGTTAATAGTGAATTTGTTGAAACGATAGACTGCTTGTAATTTGAGAAAATTATTCATGTTCATTTAGTTTAATAGCGGCAATATAAACCTTTACTAATACTCATGAGTAAGTTGCTCTATCTGTCTTTCTTGCTTTTACAAAACTCAGATTAGAGTATAATTTGGTATGGGATAAAGCATATTTAGAGGAAGAACGATAATAATAATAATATGTTGTTTTTATTTCCTCAATGAATGCGTTCAAAAGCCTCAAAGCTTACATAAACGAATAATAATAAAAATAGATTCCTGGATTATTAATCTTTAAAGTTACATATTCTTATCGTTAGTACAAGTTCCTACGACAGTCATAATTAATAGGTAATGCATTTTGAAATTACAACAACAGAGTTATTTTTGCTTGAAACATTAACTATTTGAACTTACAATCAATTTAAATTAAACCATTAAAAGTAAAACGCGTACAATCAAAACGTAGCAGCAGTGTGTGTACAAATTAATTAGTATTGTCATCTAACAGAGTAACAAGAGCAACGCGAGATTGAATACCGCGCTTACTGTGATTAATACTTGATGAACTACCCGCCTCTGTTACACCCGCAAACTGTTCCTACACACACATATGCCTGCCTACGTATTTGTACAGAATTATTGTAGAAAATACAGCTGTTAGATTATTTTCATAGTAATTTATTTGTGTTTGATTATTGTATTGGATCAGTCAATCGAATCTTATAAAATTCTTGTTTCACAAATATGCCTAGTTGGGTTAGATATTAACTTATGTTTTTAAATTAAAATGATGTTTTTTTAATTCTTGATGAACTCCCCGCCTCTGTTACACCCGCAAACTGTTCCTACACACACATATGTCTGCCTACACGTATGTGTATGTACGTGTATTTGTTTAGTATTAATCTAATATACAAAATTCTCGCGTCACAGTTTTCGTTACCGTACTCCTCCAAAACGGCTTGACCGATTCTCACGAAATTTTGTGAGCATATTGAGTACGACTGAGAATCGGCCAACATCTATTTTTCATGCCCCTAAGTGACACTTTTTTTTTATTTTTATGGCAAAACAACGTTTGCCGGTTCAGCTAGTTGTAATACAAAAATTTACGCCAATTTTAATCCGTCATGTAAATTGAAATCCTTTTTCAACAAACAACAAATACTAAAATATAAATAGTAACATAATAAGGAGCTTTGGGAGTATTATCTAAACTTCGATGCAATGGTGACTATAATTGTTGTTTTTGGTTTAGTCATTCTTATCCAAATTATAGTAAAAAATAAGCCGACCGACATTGTTTTCATGTACGGAAACAATTTAGGCAATGTTACTTTTTATTAACGAGGTAGTAGACAAATCACAGCATCTTATTGAAACATAACATGGTAATGAAAATTAGGGAACTACAAATATAAATATATTGTTGCTTTATGCGTCCTATTGAAGATAATTTTACAATTTATTAACACATTTCTAAATCCATACTAATATTATAAATGCGAAAGTAACTCTGTCTGTCTGTCTGTCTGCTACTCAATCACGCCTAAACTACTCAACCAATTTTCATGAAATTTGATATGGAGATATTTTGATACCCGAGAAAGGACATAGGCTACTTTTTACCCCGGGAAAATGACGCATTCCCATGGGAAAATTCAGGTGGCGGACGAAGTCGCGGGTCAGCTAGTAATTACATAAAAACATAATTACATTAAACATCTTATCACAGCCAAATTACAATTCTATTCCGTAGCAAACTCTCTACGTATTATATGTTATCGGAAAACTACTGGTCATATAAGAGAACAGGTTCGATATCTGCTTTCCATACACATTACCTACTAACAGTATTTCCAAGAATATCGGACTTTTCTCGTTTAACCTTATTCTACTAAATGTCAGTTCTGCAAAATGAACGCATTGATTTTAAGCATCTCTCGAAACCGTTTGGATTATGCCATAATTCATACGAAATTTTGGCACAATGTGTAAAGTGATAATCATTGAGGTTAATTTTGCTTTTATAATGCAACGGGTCTTATACGCGATTGAAAATTTAAAGGTTAGATACCTTATTTGTTGCCCGACGTTTAAATAAGGTATCCTAACCTTTAAATTTTCAATCGCGTATAAGACCCGTTGCATTATAATATTATGTGTACTAGTCGCGAGAGTTTAAAAACGTTAATTGTGGTATATCAGTTCACATTAACAAAACAAATTAATTGCATCCTACAGATAGACAAGAGTCTTCAGTAAGGACAAAGAAGCTAGGCCTTAGTCAGCTACTGACCAAGGGCGGGTTAAGGACTTTACTTGTATAAAGAGATGTTAAAAGAGCTCTCAAGCGTGTAAAGTCCCATTTTAATATTTTACTTCACCTTTCTAACAAATGATAATTAATTATTTTTACACACATAACTTCTAAATGTCAATAAATACTTGCTATAAAGTTATTAAAAAGAAAATAAAATTATCTTGATAATTGTGAACCTCGGCTTAGCTATGATGTTATTGTTAATAATGTTAACTGAAATAATGGAAGGTGTTAAAATTACATCTCCGGATTTTTCATTGGATATAGGCGCAAGTCTAAATTCGAACATTTCCCGACGGCTTTGTATTACGTAGTAGTTGTGTTCATAGCGGCTTTCAAGTTAAGATTTCTTTATTCAAATGAGATAGAACTATCTTGAACATAATGTTCTTCTTGAATCCTGTATAATAAAAATCTGTCTATGACTTTAATTGAAAAGGTAAAATTATTTATTTTTTCTTCAAGTACAAACACATTTTTTTCTGATTATTTTTGAAATGTCTTTACAGTTATAAGTATTTCGCTTTTTCACTCACATGTGCCAAGCCCCTAACACAGTAACACAGCATACCTAATTGGCAATTTCAGTATAGAGCTAATATGTGATTAATTGATAGTAAACATCAGCATACAAATGAATACATTACGTAGTTGCCGCCCAGATTCAGTCCTTATTATCTAAACTGTGCAATTACGGGAAATTAAAGCCTAAATGCTGTACGCATAAATTTTATTGCGTAAATACTAAATTCGCAATACAGTTCAATGTGTTTGCTTATACGGGTTTAATATGTAAGTAAATGTTAGTCGTATTAAAATACTAACTTTAAATTATAATTTCTGTAGATACGAACATTTTTGCTTGTTAGTTAAAATTTAATACAATTGAAAACGATAAGAAGCCATATGAAATTGTATTCTTTCGTTTCTTAATAAGTAATTGTGATAACATAATATAACTAATGTGTAGTCCGTCGGAGACATCTTGAAGTGACTATCTTCTTTAAAGGTAATTGAGTTTACGCTATAATATAAGGCTGAAGCAAAGCTACAGCATTACTAAAACGGTAATTATATCATCTATCAAAACGACCTGTATATTTTAAGCAAAATTGTACGTAACATTGTAAAAAAACAGTCACTCAAAACAAGTATCTTAACCGGAATTCCGATGCTTTTTCGTGTAGCGAACAAAATTGGATAACCTGGACATTTACAGGATCATTCAGTGACTGTTTGTACGTCCGATTGTCGCAGACGTTTTTTAAACAAGCTCTACTTTATTGTGCTGCTGTTTTTACGAGGAAAAATTGTATTAAAGTGTACAGAAAGAAAAACTTTAAAACTACCACTACCACCTACTGGTTGCTTTAAGTTATTTGTTTGAATGCACAGTAGTTATGATAGTAAACTACATCCTACAGCCATGGTGTCTAAGCTATTCTAATTGCTATGATAGGCAATGGTAAGCCCTTAATCTAGCTGTTTAAAAATTAAAGTAGGGTGTATAAGACATATTACATGGCAAAAACAAAAAAAAATGTTAAAGAATTGCGTTTCCATACAAACACAGCAATTTTGATTTATACCGCAGTTGCATTATAAAACAAATTTAAAATGTTCCCTAAGAAAAGCCCAAGTAAACGATTGGCTCACCCTCCCCATCACGCAAAGTAACACTCAAATAGACTTTAAAAATATGTGACAAGTTAAACCCACTACAAAATAAAAGGGGACATCGGCCGATCACCAATGTTGGTGAACCGAAGCGAATCATAATAAATTATTTGGAATATTATTGCACTGCCTGCACAGATTTTATTACAGAATATATCAGCTTTATATTCTGTCATGAATAAATTAATCAAGGTGCAATATACTAAGCGTAATGAAAGCCGAAATAATTATTTATCAAATATGCACCCACAAATTACTCGCATATGTTTTGAACTAGTGGGAAATCTAATACAATGTATTACTATTTCTCATTTTAAGCCATGTTTCACGAACTATTTTAATTAAAATTTCGGTCTAGTATTTGCCAGCAAAACAATTAACGGACTACACGGGTGTATGAAAAAATATGTTTTATTAAAACCGCGAGAGATTCGGACTGGCATAGCAAGTTCGGTATCGAGCCCTTCATTTACATTTCAATCGGCATTACCTATACGTTGTTAGGGCTCCGCGCGCGGCGGCGTGCTCCTCGCGTATGTCCTAAACATTTTATTACATTCCATGCACGTAAAATATAATATCCCTACCCACACTCAGATGTACGCGTTGTGAGCAAATATCTAAATGTAATTTCCATGAGTTGTCCCCGCAATGTTTTCCCAGAAAATATTAACATGGAAGGCAAGGGGCTGAATCTCTCCTAAGTAAGTTGCAAAAAATGTACGTGATTTTACTTCAAAGTCCCTTTTGTCTTTATGGAGGGAAGGCATAAAAGTACAGGCACGGGAATGGCACATACGAAAAAATTACGCACCGTAATGATGATGTGCCCGCACTTTCCTTGAAAACAAAATATTTTCTCTTTACAGTGACAGAAATGTATTCAACGAGTTTTACTGGCGCCCATACCTACTTCACTCGGAGAAAAACAAAAACACTACGGTTGCTAACTCTCTTTTACGAATTACAAAAATTGTGTGCCTATTTCTACCTTAATAGAATTCCAAAGGAGGTAACGCGAGCTTCTTTTGATAATATTCAATGTATGTAAAGTTTGTCTAATAAAGTGAGATTGCTAGTCAAAAACTAATGTTATTAGTGTACTCGATAGGTATAAATATCCAGTGGCAGTGGGCTCCCGTTCTAATAATGTTGGCACTGGCTAAACTTGTGCACAGCCTGTTGGACAAGGCAACACATGTGTACCTACATATTACGAATACCCACCTACATTATTATGACGCTTATCTGGGTATTCAGGGCACCGGTCTCCAGTTATACAACAATTTATTACAAAGCTCAAATTGAAAAATGTAATAAATGTTAAAACGTTGATACTGAAACACTATGACTTATTGTATCAGTATCAATTGTTAAACTACACATTCAACAATGAAATGAAACCGATTTCTGTAGTAATATGAATTCAAGCCTTTGAGTGTTACCTATTATATATTTCTTTATTCGCAGCAAATCAAGCTAAGTTTCTGTCTATGTTGAATTAAGGGCCTTAATGTCTAAATAGGGATTATAATGTTTAACGCGACACCAACAACACTAATGTTTCAGTTATCATTTAAAGAAAGATCAATTGTTTTGAAGCATTATAAAGAGGAGTTGAAAAAGTTACAAATACTTAGAGTCTTACTTATCTGTTGAAGTAGTTTGACTAGGAAGATGAAGAAAATTTTGTTCGTAATACTACTTAAAGGAAAATATAAAAACTAGAACACTTAAATAAATTCACTTTACATTTTCCAGGCAATCTTGTGATATAATATTATTTCGCTGAGGAGTTAAAACATCTACTCTAACAAAGACATGAAACATTCACAGACTTTACTACTAACGCCATCTCTATATTCTAGGTAGAACTAAACCTTAGGGTGCTTTTACTCTGCGGACCAATTTATTATGAGTCGAAACACTAACTTAGTTGAGTGAATTAGAAAAAGTACCAGCCATAATGTGGTTAGTACGATATACCTCCACACTTTGATGATGACATTAAGGGTAATAAAAGGAAAGTGCGATTACTTGCGACCACGGGAGGTCGTTCAGATCACTCCGGGGGACTTGAGCACAGGAAATTGTCTAATGCTGTTACTCAAATAACCACTAATGCACTCAATTTTATTAAAACAATAAGTTTATCGAGCTATATGAGAGTATATGGCGCTGGTTCCATGTTAAATGAACCGTGGAAGGCGTTAATTGTGACTGTAGTTTTCCTGCAAATATACCTTTGTAAGTCGAATAGCAATTTAAATAAAATACTGTAGAACGTACCTTGTACCTTTGTTCGAGAGGTGATAAATTCTTTTTTGGGACCGCAGTCAGGTAATAAAAAAATAAATAAGATTTTCAATGGAAACAGTGTAGTAATAAATTAAATACGTTTTACTGCCAAGTCGTGTAACAACATGGAAAGGTGATGGGGTGGTGTACCCCATGACATCCCATGGGTGTCATAAAAGGCGATTAAGGGACAGTAGAAGAGGATCGGTAGGATCCCTTTGTAAACTAATAACAACATATTGGGATCTGATACCTGACATGAGTGATTAGTAGTAACTTAGTTTATTACTGCAGACGTCTGTAGGTGAACGATCAGTGAGGTAAGTAAACTTTGATACGGCCAATCAACTGATGGTTGCCCGCTTAGTGGTGTATTTAATCTCAACTGAAAGTGTTGTTGAAAGATTTTCTCATTTAAAATATAAGAGAGGTTTTAAATCGGTTTGTAGTTTTCTTTTTCAAATGTACCGGAGCATTTATTTTTGTTATTATGTTGTGTTTTATTTGACTTCCACTGCAACTGTTGAGCGATAAATAATGTTTAAAAATAAATACATTGAGACAATTTATTAACCCCTTCTACTACTTCTATAATTTTTATTTAATAAATTTATAAGATTTTTATGTTTAAAAAAATTTATTGCGCGTATACGCTTTGCTTACCAACTGTAAGATTGAAGTTGACAAGAGCCAAATTGGTATGCTCAATTCTTGGTGTATTTACAGTAAGACAAGGGTGCGTTGTGCGTAGCAGCATGCAATATTGGCGTTTATTGTAATCTAGGGCTCGACAGGGTCAAAACGGATGGCAGCAGGCCACAAATGCAGTAAGCCGTGTTTAAGTTTACGAGCACCCCGTATCTTGGCTTTACGACGACAGCGACTGCTGTGAACATTGATGAAGAATACTACTAGAAAAGGCCAAGAAAATGTTTTCTATGAGTTCAGCATTTTAATTGTCTCTCACTACGCAAATTGTACACATTTTTATAAAACCGGATTATTGAAACTGGATGTAATTTTACTAACAGTGTTAGTTAGATGGTAAATTTTTACTAACAGTGTGATTCAAAATAACACTGTTATCAAATATTTACAAAAGGTGATGTTCCCTATTATACAATTAGGTACATAGCAGATAGCCTCATCTTAAGTAGATAATAACTATGCTTAATATTTAGTGAGTAGGCTATTAGGCACATAAAAATATGTGCAAAATTACAGAATGAAAAGAATACTAATAATATCGCAAACTAACTTTGATAGACCATGAATGCAGAAAGTGGTAGAAACTTTTTAGTTGTTAAGTATGAGTTTTCAACGATTTTTCCATGTTTCACAGATTTTTTCACAGAAAATTCCACGAATGTATGCTTCTACCATAATATTTAAAAATTCTAGAATAAAAATAAGAAGAAATTCGGGTGCAAATTGCTAATGAAATTGCAGTTATTTTCTAGAAGAAAAAACTTGGACCTTACTTTTAATATTAATTCACCATTTTGTATCCCATGGATCTACTTTATGAACAAGGGCTACCCTCACCCTACTTCTCTTGGGCATTGTTAGGAATTATACTACAATAAGGGGCAGCAGGGTATAAAGACAAAGCTAGATATTGCTGCCTGTGCTATTATTAGGGAATTTTCTCTTAACTTATCAATTTACTACCTTACATATTAAAACGGCTAAAGACTTTTTTACTGCTAGGTAATGACTTCAAGAGAAGAATGCCTATATTAAACCTAAATACATATACATATATTGAATGGAATGAATTCAACATATTTTAACGTGGTGGCAGTTTATAATATGATTGTCGTTCCAGTATTTCCTTAGCGCTGTGTCGTCAGGGTTACTAGGAATGCTGACGCCGCTCTAGCTTCGTACTTTCGTAATGGCTAAACAACATGTTTGCCCGCGTGGTTCTCTTTTATGATCTCAGAAAAAAGACATTTAAAGCCCCACGCTGCCAAATATAAAAGACATGAGTAAACAATACGAGATCACACATAAAATATCACGAATGAATAAATAACAACCGAATACAATGAATCCCGAATCAATGCGTGTTAAAATAATGTTTGCTTTTAATTTAAATGCAATTACAAAACGAATCATTAATTTCCTGGAAAATACTTTCTCGGTTTAATAAACGGCTTAATAAATAAAAAAGTGAAGTGTTCCTCCGTATTGAACAAAGTAATACGTTTAATAGTTGAAATATTAAATAGCACTACTAAATAATTCATCGCAACTCTCGAGCAGAAAACATTATTTACTAAATAAATTTGGAGCAAAACTTAATTGTGCAAAAATACGAGACGCAGCGAAGGAACGAGTAACTCGATTATCGAGACGGTATACCCTCGGACAAAAGTGATCGTATCCTCCCCTCACAGAAGCTTCGTTTAAAGAAGTAATTACACGAACAGCAAGTTTGGACGATCTTGCGGTGACGTCATTAGTATGCCACTCGCGTCACGCTCGGCAGAGGCGATAACGCAAATTCGTTTGGCCGAACATCTCGCTAATAGAGTTTCACTAATTTATAAGACCGTTAAGCCGCAGCTAGACCGGACCTGCGTAAAACTGTCCGCGGCGGACGTAAAAAGGATTTCATGGTAGACCCTGCTACATATTTGATGGGACTCAATCTTTCGCCGCGCCAGCGAGGTAAGCACGCTTAATTATGAAGCGCTCCTGCACAATTATACGAATTGTTGACTCGCGACCTCACTTCGTCTAAGATACTGCTTTCTTGCCGTAACTTCATAGAAATTTCCATATCTTTACAATGTGATCATTTTTCACATCTGTTTTAATTATTGTTCTCAGTAGCAAAGTTAGTGATAAACTTATTAACAAGTAGTTAAGCTCGCGTGAAACAATTCTGTGTGATGAAGCGATGAGGATCTATTAAACACTTTATTAAACAAATAGATTGGTGTGGTTGACTACATAATTACATTTTGGATAAATTGAACTACGCTGAAACTTACTACCGTTCACGACACTTAATATACACTTATTACAGAAATGTAAATTTTAAAATAAATTATATTTATTTATAAAATGATGGGATAATGGATACATTTAAAAAGTCTTATTTTAAAATACAAAAATGAATACAGAAGCTTTGTTATTTTTTGGTCCAGTCTCATGTGGATTATGATAGACCTTCTTAATTAAAATCTCGATGTACTTATAAGCCACAAGCCGCCGTCGCACCTGGGGAGCTCTAAATTACGTAGATGCGCCACTACCTACCAGACGAGACTAAAAAATATTCATATACCAAACAAAAGTTATGCTGTATCGAATGCAATGTATATAATATGTAGTTTAAATTTAATATTAAATGCAGTTTCGTATTGTTTTCCTTTTAATATTTCATCTATTTGAATGTATGTGACGTCTCGCTTTAATTAAATAAGCCAATTTGCATTTTAAATTAGATCTATGAAATGGAATTGTCAAAAAAAAATAACGAATCTAGTGTATATCTAAGCCGATATTATTATAGTTAGCGTCAGTAGACTTAGTTCAGCTGAAACACATACGTTTTGCTTTGGACAGAGAGCGCTATCCGGCGGCCATATCAATTAGCTAAGCCGTGTTTGTGTAAACTTCTAACCGACACAACTTTCCGCTCTACAAATACATGTATTAGATATAAATAGAACCACTCACGAGTCACGCCATACACAAAACTTAGTTCTACACTCAAATTAGCAAATGAAGTAAAACTTAATGCATAAATTCACATTTTTTAAGCCGGTTCTATCTATTAGGCTTAACAACGACAAAATGCTATCTTTAGGTAGTGAGCGAGCTGTCTTAATAAACTAAAACGACCTCTCTTTTGACATCAATTCCCCAAAATTGCCGTCTCAGAGTCAGATTAAAATAATTATGTCCCAGTAAAGCGTTACGTGACGGTAAATATTCATAATTTATTTAGAAACATGAGGGGCTTGCAGGCCGCGCAGTTTAGTTCACTCCGCCGTCGTTACATCGTCTCAGCCACTTTATGTTAAGAAAATTTCATTTTATAAGCTCTGTGTTCCCCAAAATGTAGGTCTAATTCGCTTAGGCGACGTTTTGTTGCGACTCAAGAAATATTCAAAATTAATGTTTGTATTTTTTCATGAGAATCGTGGGGAAGTGATTAGCTTTCTTCAAAGTTCGCTTTGAGCTGTCCAACTGTAATAAAACTTTCATTTCTTTTCAATATAAGAATTAGTTTTTGATCGGATTTTGGCAGTATCTGAGGAATTCATAGCGAAAGTTTGCAACTTCAGCTTGTATTTTTATGGGCAATAAAACAGGAATCATAAATATTTGTTGTCATATAACTGGCGCGGTGTTGGGAGACATGCGGTTAATCATTACGGTAATACCTCCGGTAAAACGCAAATATCAATTTAAATGAGAAAATAATTGGCATTAAACCGATGCGTAATAACTCGTAAATCGCGGCAATTATTATATTTACAGAGTATAATAAGCAATATGGTCCAATCTGGGAAACGAGGACGCGGCATCCGGCTGAAGTGACAGCAGGTCCCTGGGTACGCGCTCTAACTTGGATTTATATCGTGCAGGAAGCTCCGTTAAAAGTGGGCCGGAAATCGCATCAAGACGCCTTTGCGGCCACTCGCCGACCGCCCGCCGAGAAAATTTATACTCGAACATTCTTCAACATGCACGCGAATAATCCTGAATATAAAGGCGTTTGTAGTTTTATTCGAGTGCTCCTCTTAAATTCACATGATTGTAGCGACACCGCGTGCTCGCTACGGGCCGCGTGCCGCGCCGCGCGACCCGCCCTCACCTTTACCCCTTATTCCAATAGTTCGATTTACCTGTCTCCCGATGGTTTTACTTCCCTCTAATACGGCGGCCGATCTAAATTCATATGACCGGGAAAACATTTTTGTCCGGAATACTTTCGCCCCGAACGCTGCGAGTACCGCCGCCTCTGTTCGTTTGAGACACAATTGCGCGTGTTTGCATTTTTATCTACTTGTTTTCGTGGGGTGAATATGAATGCAGTCTTTGTTTGGACGATGCAAAGGTAAATATTAATATTGCATTTGTATTGTCTTCGACGGACCATATTTTCAGGTTTTGACGTCGGGGATAAGTTGAACAATAAACGTACAACCGAAACCACCGTATATCGTTTTGCTAGCTTAATACAAAATAACTGGGGTTTTCTCTTTATATCCAATGTTATTTTATATTATTTATTCAGTCACAAGCTCTGATATTTCTGACCTCTCGAATATATTTATTCTTTTATGAGAATGTATAAGTGGTAAGCAAATTCAATGCGACAACATATTTGTATGCTTGTTTCATATATTGGGAAGCGGCTACATGTGTCTATTGTTTAAAACATGAATAAAAAAACTCTTTAATCAAATCCTACGTGTGTAGGTGAATATAACAACAGAATCGGCAATGGGTTAAAGCACTACGTACACCACTTAGCAAATACCCTTTACAACTTTCCAAAAATCCGTAATCTGTTAATGGATTGTAGAATGCAGTAACATGACATAGTGAGATGCTGTTTTAAACAATCAACTAAAAGTTTTCAGGAATTCAGCCACATTTTTCCCGGACCCGGCACTAAATTCACTAGCTTAAGTACTGTTAGGTACTAACTGGGTCAATTTTCTGCTAGTAGAGGTAAGCTTACAAAAATATTCTAATGAGTGGTAGTAAATTCGACAGTTTGCTATGTTGTTTTGCTTAAGAAGCAACGCGTTTCATGCCGAGAGAGCGAAGTAGCGAAGTACGATATAGTGAGGCGCTCATAAAATTCTAGTACTGAGTAATTAACACGTAGCTAGTGTAATAAGGAAAGAGTATCGCACTCAGTGAGCGGTCTGTCTAGTCGTATTCTTGACAAAGAGTAAGAACAATGAACGTAGATGCGGCGTCGTGAGAGATAGTTTTATTTTATTCAACGATAAATATACTACGTAGAGATAAGTTGTATTATATTATTAATTCAATTTTAAAATGTAAGTTTTTGAAGTTTTTCAAACGTATAGTTATGAGTATTTATATTAAAATTTCAGATCTTAGATAAGCACTGCACTGCAACAATCAAACGATTCAAAATCAAACGTTAGTTATTGTTGTGAGCAATAATGAGGAGAAGTTACATTACAAACCGTTTGTGTATTGTACCTTTGTTTAAAATATTATATTTTGTATCAAGCGCTAGGGATGCATAAAAAGCAAACGTTTGCACACGATGAGACGCAAAGTTTACAAAAGTTAAGTTGAGTTCATTTTTGTGAAGGAAGTCCGCACACTTGGCAGTAAAGTGCAATATTAGTGAACAACACAAAGTAGTGGCAGCATCGCGTCTGCGGCGCTGCTCACGTCAGCGGCGGAAGGTCGGCGTCACGTTCCGCGGCGCTCGTCTCATGCAAGTAATCATAATATCATAAAACTTTTGCACTTCGCCAAAAACCTCGCAGATCTTCCCAACATGACGTCTCGGGAACTCTCCGGGGGTAATCAGAACTTAATGAAAAGTGCGCCCGGCCGTCAGACGAGATGTTACCCAAATTTTAGGGGTCACGTAAAATATTAAAGCGACGAGATGAAGTGGCCAGAGATTCATTGCTTTTCCTTGTTTTTATTATTCGTAAATAAGACACCCCCCAACACGTTTGTGTGTTCATAACATAAAACTGGCTGTAGTAAAGTTCCTCAACGAGGACCGACTCACTCGTAAATGTTGCTTAACTAGCAACAAATATACGTGTGTATGTTTATTAAACTTGTTCGTATGAATTTTTAAAATATCTCCAAAGAAAAAAAAAAATTGTACACGGTTTACTACACGCCTATTAAATTGTGAAATTTATGTTCTGAAACATTTTTGAGGATAATTTCATTTGTGCGGAAACGTTTGATATTCGTGCCGGTTACAAACTGCACAGGTTATATCCACCGTTGGACTTGTAAAACAGTATGCAGATAACTTTGGATAAAAAAATATTGTGATTTTTGCACTTCTGCTCTTCTAACTTAACACTTATAAGGACTTAGTAAGCCATGGTGAACAGACAACGAACTTATATTTAAAGGTATCTTACTCGTAGTTATAATCACATCACAATAATTTTTTAGTCGACTATTCCTCAACCAGACAAAGTCTCCTACTATAAAAATGAATAATGTCTGAATACTTTACTTATTGAATAAATCATGAAAATAAGATACAAATCTTCGATATATATTTACATACAAAATCTCATATAAACATATTTACCTGTTTATCTAATACACAGGAAACTCATTTAACTGTGTATATTGCCCGTGAAATTCATATAAAGCTTGAGGTGTAAAAAGTTGTGTAACATCTTACTGAATAAAGGTGCGGGGAAAATGCTCAGACATGAGTAGATATATGCGAATTATTTGCATAATAAAGTAGGGATGCAGATACCTCGTTATCGATGTTTTAGCTTTTATTTTATTTTTCAGAATGTTCTAGAAAACAATGGTAGAAAATGGCTAGATGAAAGACGACTTTTGTTATTAATAAGTTGTAGTTAGAATGCAGATGATTCTGTTATTATATTTATTTCTTAAAATATTGTCTGTCGTGCTTTCCAAACAACCAACTTACAAAATATACAATTCCGGGAATCCTTAAAAGTATTAATCAATAAAATGAAGCAAAAAAGATTAAAGTTAAATATTTTAACGCGAGAATGTTGCTGTGAATTGTTTTCGAAAAACAGATTAAAGTCAAAGCTATTATTTTAAAACACTTTCAGTTTTATGAAACGGATAGGGAGAAGCGAGAATAAAAGCGATAAAAGCAAAAAAGAGAGATCCGTAAACCTATAAGCCGTGAGCTAACAGGAATTATGAGATATATCGACAATAACCGTTTAAATAATCCCATGCCTCGGGGCTGATTTGACAGCGGCAACTGTGAACTCTTCGCTTATTTACGTTGTATAAAATTGAAGCAAAAATTTGGAATTATCCCTTTATTATGTTATTATTTGATGTTTGACTCCCGCCTCGTCTTAAGCCAATTCACTCGGAAAATGTATTTTGTCGCACTCGGTGCCATTTTGTGAATCTTTGCTGGATTTGTAACGGTTTCACATTTAAAGCTCGATCGACTTTAAATTCTTATAACACGAATTCTCTCTCAAATGTTCAAATTGAAATAAATCGATGCAGTAAAATATAAAATTATTTGTCGTTTTACTCTCTGTCTTTGTTTTATCGGTTCATATAATAAGCTTTCAATAAGTTTATTAGAATATTCCCCCTGCGCATATAATTTTAAAACGTAATCTAATTATTTTACGTGTAACCTTTGCTACTTTTGTCTTTTAAAAATGTTGTATCGTTCTCTACTTTACGTAACTTTCTAAGTCTCTTTCAAGATACAAACTAATAAGTCTACTATAACTTTGTACAAGCTGTTCATAATTTTGAACAAAATCTGTCCACAGAATAACCATTAAACTAAAAACTTTATACTTTTAAGCGTTCACTGACTAGTTAACGTGTAAAACATAGGCCAGGTAGCTTCCAGACTACATTGTAACAAGATTCAGGGTGTTTTACGATTTTGTCTCGGCGTCTAATTAGTTACTTAACGCGTGTTGACTAAAGTTCGCTACATAAACTTACACATAGTAACTAGTTACCCCTGCTTTATGTTTGTCGTCAAATGAGCGTGATTCCACTAAATGCTGACGTTATCAATTGTTTTAGTCAACTTTTATCGGGGTTTAAAACTCTCTGTTTAATTCAGCTTTACTAGGAGTATTACACTGTTATTCCTTATCATTTATTTCCTTTTAATTTCTATCACAATTTTCTCATTAGTAGCCCGGAGTTTGGTAACGTACCCGGTAAGTAGCAATAGGCTCGCCCGATATGAGATGCGACTGACTTTGTTAATTGCGACATGTGAGTGTATTTCATGCATCTCTGCCTACACATTCTGGTACAACAGGAGTGATATTTTGTATGTTTGTTATTCCTTTTCCTGAAATACCAGTTTATTTTATTAATCGCGAAGAAAGGTACTGTTTTATAAGATAAATAAATGTTGTTCTTTCTACCGTTATGAAAGTAATGTCATATCGTATCTTCAGACTTGTGAATCTTGTCGTAAAAAGCTGTAAGAACTTATTTAACCTAGCGCCTCTTTTACTTTGACTTTCTACTTTACGGCATTTTTTTCCTGAATAAAGATACAAGTATATTTCAGGCAAAAATCTGGATTTTTAAAAGCTGAGTAAATGTGTGGTTTTACTTGAAAGTAAGATCACAAACATCGCAAACGAAAATCATGATGGACTTGACAATCAACGTTTTAGGATCTATGTATACTGTTAGAATTTTAATAATATGCATTCGTAATTTTTAAAGGTTCTTAAAGGTCCGTCATTCTAAAGGTTTTGTTATACATTACACGGCATTCGTCATCCTGATGGGCTTGTTAGCCAAAAGACGTCCACTGCTGAATATGGGCCTCTCCAATAGTATTCTACAACATAACAACAAGAAAAAGTTATCTACAGGAGCAAATTCACCACTAAAGCCAAAATGTTCTCGACTGTTTTTTTCTATAAAATGACGTCAGACGATGTCAAATACACATAAAACCGTGTTCCATATACATTTTTAAGTCTTCAACCAACTCAAGTATTTATTTCGGAACCAATTTCATTTTAATACACCTGAGTGGATAAGATTTGGTCCAGTCGACTCAAAACTTAGAATGTTTTAAAGTTAGATGCATGTGAATAGAATAGACAGTGCTCCGATAGTGATGTTATCAGGACTAGCAGGTCTCAGTCCGGACTTTGTCGTTGCTTCTCGTGTATTTACTTGTACTATACGAATTTATTCCACATTTCCAGAATAAAATTTACCATAAAATATACATCTTATGTTGAAATGATATAGAAATATTTTCACGTATTTTTTCAGACCTTTGGTTGAGAAAAGGAATAGTTTTTTAGCATCATAGTACTGATAATATTTAAAAGATTATCAAACAACACTTGTAGTAGTCGGATATTATTAATAAAGCACTATCCCGTTGTTTTTTTATCTATAAAATCATCATCATGTGCTAAAATCTCTAGCATAATAAGTTAGTTTATTTTAATTTATTTTCTTACCGGTAAGAATGTATTTCTGTAATGTAATTTCTTTTCATAATTTTAAGTACTCACAACGAAAATCCGTTAAATAACTGCTATTTGCAAGAGAATTCCCACTACTTTAATCTATGCAAAACCAAAATTCTTCGTCTCCTAATCCTCAGTAAATAATCTGTTTGATATACACACATTAGTATAGGACGACGTACATATGTGTTCATGGAGCGTTCCCTTCGGGGTGCCCTGAACATGACATGCAGAACGAAGTCAGATGGCATTCACGGAAGTTTTTGACTACGTCATGAGGATAGACGAGTTTTAAATTACGTAACACAATGTGTTAAACTTCAACAACCAAACAATGGTTAAACAAGACTATGTAGAAAGATATAACTTGAAACAATAAATGCAAGCCATTAAGCAGTCTTTGAGTTAGTAGTCATAAAGTCAGTCATTCTTTTAGTAAAAAGATCTGAATGTTATTTGTTATAGTATTAGTTAGCTATCGTAAATAATAACACTAAAATATCATAATAAAAAAGTATTTTACATAAACTTATACTATGCGTCAACGCAATCATGATCGGCAACAGCATATTCTTAAGATAAAAAAAATGCTATCGTAATTATAAGCTCCTAATGCAACAAAGCCACAAAGCAAATTGGATACATCCTCTGTAATCTCTGTTTATAATGTTTTCAGACATGCAAAACTATTTTACATTACAACGATTGCCTGAATTTCAGTTAAAACAATTTCCAGCAAATTAAAATGCAAACTGGTCGTAATGTACTTTTGTAAAAATAACGACTTCCGTCTGACGAACACCGGAGCTATTTTCAGAATTTTTAAAATGATTGCATATTAATGGCAAGTTTTCTCATTTCACACTTCTGTTAATTTATAAGCTGGCAATATTGAGTGCAGTAGACATTAATAAAATGCAAAACGGGCATTAAAAGTGCTCGTGCAGTGGTCATAAATAGCTGACAATTGCGACTCACGTATTCAATTACGAAGCAACGTGATGGGAAAAATATAAAGGCATTTAATAAACACAGAAGATATTAACGCTTGCGCACTATTCACTTGATAGCTAACTATGTTTATTTTTGTTATGATGGTGTAAGTAAAAAAGTTTCACGTTGCTTACTTATATGCCTTCTAAAGCTAAAGACAATGACTCGGCTAGATTACGATACGACTATATAACTATGTTACCTAACTTATAAATTGATGTGCAAAGAAAACGAACAAATTAGGAATGTATTATAAGACTTCTTTTCTACTCAGTGATCAACCTTTTATCAAAGTTGTTCACGCTTTCCGTAAGAATTTACTAATTAGCAATACTCGGTATGGATTGTTCCTGTTGAAAAACGAAGGTGTTTTGCCCACGTACCGTTAATGAGGCAAGAGCGTTAACTAGCCACCAATACCAATACCTTGAACAAAAATAAGTGCATAATATTATCTATCTAAAAAAACTTATTCAAATCTATAAAATCTACTTTAAATAAAAAGCCAAAAGCAGTTTGGAAACCTCGAACGTGTTTTAAAAATAAAAGCTTTATTTTCATAGATGGGACTTTGCTTATTTCCAGTCACTGCAAAAAAGTGTAATAATTAATTTTCCCGGAAAATTTCATGAAATAAACGAGCGCAACATAATTTTTCAATCCTAAATAAAACTTTAAAGTGTCTGTTTAATATAAAAGTAAACATGCAAAGCGAAAAGTATGACTTTATAATTGAATTTTATTAGTTCTCTCTCGCGATCTCGCTAGGTAAATAAATACTTAAACTGTCAGCCCGGGCTAGTGTAAAAAAGGTTTTAAATAAATAACGGTTTGAAGATAGAACCTTCCCTCTGGCGTAAAAGATAGGTATTTTATCGGGTAAACAGTTTTGTTTTGTCAGAGGTATTTATTTAACTTAACTTTTAAATTTAGACAAAGCAAATAAGTTTAATTCTTTTAAACATAAATCTTATTTTCTGTAAAGACTACAGGAGTAAATTAATACACCCACATCGGCACACAAAATAAGGTATCATCTTCACTGCGCCCTAATGTAAATCTTTTCATGTGAAACGAACGTACGAGATACAGCCATTATTCTAGGCTAACATTTTTTTTATATCTTACAAACATATGGGTGAGATTGATTGCATTACATAAATAAAAATAAAAATCACATCATATAAATCAGCCAACATAAATATTTTTGCTGATTAATATCCAATCCACCGTTTATGCATGATTATATCAAACATCCACGTATGTATACTCGACAAACTTTACTATTAATTACATCTCTGTGTGCATATAAAAGCTATCTTCCTTAAAACTTCCCTTACTTATTCTTTAGTAGATGTTCATTTCCATCATATTACATAGAACAATGAGGCTAGGTAACGATGCCTTAAAACTGTAACACAATACATCGCCGCTGGAGAAGACGGTGATTATAAACAAAAGCCTAATTAACTCGTTTATGTAATATTTAGATATTATATTACGAATATTGCGTTAGCTAATTTGTTAACAAGTGAGACACTCGATTTATTGTTCAAATTAATATTAAAGTCTGTTTTGTACCTTTATTTTGTTTAATCTATACTTCTATACTATAATATACTATATAATATTATAAAGCTGAAGAGTTTGTTTGTTTGAGTGTTTGTTTGTTTGTTTGAACGCGCCAATCACAGGAACTACTGGTCCGATTTGGAAAATTCTTTCAGTGTTAGATAGCCCATTTATCGAGGAAGGATTTAGGCTATATATATTATCACGCTACGACCAATAGGAGCAGAGTACCAGTAAAAAGTGTTACAAAAACGGGGAAATTTTTAACACATTCTCTTATGTTGCACAAGCGAAGTTGCGCGAGTCAGCTAGTTTCTGTATATAGAGTGGGTTTAAGTTATTAGGATCAGTGTTTTAACTAACCCTTATTGGAAAGGTCGACAAGATTTGGCTTTCGTGCAAATAACAAAACAGAGGCATCCTCTGCCGGGACGTTTGTCCACATTAGCGGTCGCTGGAGCCGAAATTGGTCCAAACCACTCACCGTCGTTAAAGGTCAAGGTCAAACAAGTTAAGTAAATTACTTGAATCTATACCGGATTATTTAAACATACAACATTGGATTCTATTCTCTGCTGCTCCACGTTCAAGTAAAAATACAAAAACAACAATAACTTTCAATTGACATTGACCTGTAGACACAACATGTGAAGGTCAAAATGTCTCCACAAAATACAAAATTTCATTTCTCCCCTTCCATACATCATCTTTGAATTTATTTGAACAGCGCAAATAGCTGCCATTAAGATAAAAGTGTAGAGACACACGACTTATCGCATAGACTCATAATTCTTTATACTAATTTTATTATAGAGTTGCAATGAAAAAGCATTCCAATGTAACGCAATAAAGTTACTAAGAAAACAATTTAAACTGAGTTATTCCTCTCTGCTGGCAATAAGTCCGAGCCTTACATGGCGTATAATGGTATGACACGACAAACAGCTTTAAGTGTGTAAAATATGGTATGTGACGTAAGCCAAGCGCAGCAAGACCAGAGTTTATTGTGGAGCCTGGATACGCCGGATGCCGGGGCTCGCCGACGCGCCCTACCCACTATCAAATATTTTTATGTGCACTTACGCAATATGCATTTTACTTTGAATTGAATTTATTGTAACGAGTCGGTTGTCGTTTAAATCTATACCGGCCCTTTGTTTATAAGTAATCTTGCATTTGATTCTGCTTCAACTTATATTGTACGTAAAATACTTTCAACTGTCAAATATGGGTTGCAGGAACTACATACATACATACAAATTGTCACAGTGACAAAGTTTATATGAAAATCTGATCAGCGCCTCTAGCGGATCTCGCAGAAACTATTTTTGCGGTAGATTTTAAATGTTAAACTCTCGCATCTCAATGGCACTGAATAAAGAGAATCGTGTCGCAAGTCCTAAATCATTCCACCTAGCAACAACAAAGCTAACTGTATCTAAATTTAAAACTGTCTAAACTCCACTTACGATGTCATAACGAGTACAATGGCGTGACGTCACACAGTCAAACCGTTTCGGCTAATAACTAGCTATGCATAAGTAACGGGCGAAGTAATGAACCGTACTAAAATTACCCACACGAAACAGACACGTCATTAGCAAACAAAGAGTCTGCTCCTCGATCTATTGAGATGAATGCCCCGTTTTGTGCCTTCCTAATATTTCAACAATACACTGTATAATCTACGAGTCAACGTCAATCTATTGTCTTTTTTGTCTTTTATTTGATGGTAAAATATTTTGTTTGATTACTTTTTTTTGGTTTTTGATTACCTACTGTTATTCTTTCAACTGTTTGTTAGTTGTTATACTCCTAAGCCTGCTGCCGATCTCCTAGAGTATATTGACTTAATTCAATGACTGACTTTTATAATGACTACATTATAAAAAGATTTTAACTAACCATTTACTAAATCAGTCGGGTATTTAATTTCTCAACACATCAAACACAAAACATTCTTAAACACGAGACTTATAGCTTAAACGTAATATATTTTCTATTCAAACTAATACGAGACTTATTGCTACAAACTAATGTATATTTTTATTTAACTTTAAAATCTGCAATATTCTAACTTTTTTCTAAAGCCACCTCTAAAAATAATCCCAGGATTAGAGGAGAAACGGCTTACGTTGTCTCTGTTAATTACTTACGCCGTATTTATGTGGTAGACGAAAACAACAAGATTCATAAAACTAATACAAAAGAATATAAAAATAGCAATCTCTATAAATAGTAGCGGATTATTGTGTTTATAGACTTGTATAGACTTTATGAAATTATGTCTCAGAACTATCTAGTTATTTCAGACCCAATTTCTAGGTCCTACTGAATATTTTCAAGTTTAATTTTTCGTAACAAAATAACATTCCTCATATACAATGTATTTTACACGTCTGCAGTATACTAAAAGAATTAAAATACGAATAATGTTTAAATTAAAATGATAAAGTCGAATAAAATACAACTGTGTTCATTTCACAAAAGCGTGAAACTCGATTGAGCAACATATAACACGTTACACAATTACCATGCGTCGACAATAAGACGGGACAACGCGCGCACGAGATTGAATGACGCACGAGACCCACGACTCAATTGTAATCTCACCACTCATGGAAATCGATGCAAACTATCCGGATATTGTGACGTCATCCCACCTCATTGTAACACACGTCACTACCCACACCATAATTACCAAGTTACGGCCAGCTGCCAAAACACTACAATGGCAACCGTACATATCATAGCACATTGCACAATTTTATTACCCCACTCAGAAATTGACCCATTTTATTTTAGCAAGCTTCCAAGAATTTAAAATGAAATATTAAATAAACAGTTCCAGTTCTCAAAACACTGTGTTTTATTGTCCATTAGTGTTAATCACAGGGCAAATCGCATGGCAAATCTCTTGAAAAACTCGCTACAATAAAGAAACGTGGCACCGCCTTGACCTGGCGAATACCTTGTATAATGGTGCATTTATTTTAAATGATCTAGAAGTAGTTTTACAGACTCGAGTATAATTAAATTATAATGAAATATTCGCTGCTTGTTAAAAAAAACGAATAAAGCCAACTTCATTTGCAAGAAGGGAAGTCAATGGTCTCGAAGGCCAGACATGGTGGCGCTAGTCGACGACGAGACCCGCCCGAGATTACGCTATAATTTGTCGAAGTTACTCAATGTTCTCGATTGCTTTGGTAATATCACTTTCTAGTGAAACCAATAACACGATAGGCGAGTATTCACGGAACGTATTACTTAAACATATTGAGATTTTGAGTCGCATTAAAACACTTGAGCGACCGCGGAGCTCGATGCAATTCGCGGCACGAGTTCGATTTATGGACACTTAGCTCGTACGTCGTAGCACACCTAAACATTATGTGTGCATATCTACACATGATGTGCGTGTAAAAAGATACGACTATCGTAAAAACCCCACTGAAAATAATTTGAGCGATGTTACTCGTTTTTCGCGAGACATTCGGTGGTAGGACCCGCATAAAAGTTGAACATCAGACAGCCTAATGGATTAGAAGAATTGCCTCCAATCGTAAAGCCCGCCTTAAACATTGGTAGAGCCTAGAGAAACAATAAAGACTGTAATCTGTATTGTTGTCGGTGGCATGTAATATATGAATATGTTCGACCTATTTGTACAGCTCAAATTATTCAGTGTTCGTGTCTAGTCATTTCTGAAGAGTCATACGTTGTTGTATCAATTACAAATCAAGGCCTCAACTGTTCGCTTCGCTCGATTGTAGGGCGGCACTCCATAATTACGTTGTTAGCTCTGAAGTCTCTATCAAGCATACTTTGCATTGATTCGTAAAGCTTTTTATGTATTGATTTTTTCGACAATTGGTTTTCTCGGTGGATTGAAATAGGCAATAATCTGGAAATCTAAGTTGGCTAAATTCTTAATATCACTCATACTGAATACCGAAATTATTTTGCCAAATAGAGCAATGACAACAAAATAACTGCAAGACATAAAGAATTAAATCCCAGATCAGCCATATTCATATTGAATCAGGAAATTCGCTATCATTTACAACCTGTCTGATAAAACTGAACATAACTTGTTAAATGTTTGTGTGTACATACCACTTTGCTTCGGGGAAATACGGACTTAATGTATTGCAACACAAAATACTTGGGAATTGCTTCTTTGAAGTCTATATCAGGTTGCAATAAGGCACTTTTCTAATAGAGTAGTGAAGGCTAATGATGGCAGTCAGCTGCGATGTTTCCCACACAAGTCGTAATACAAGTTTGTAGGGTAATGTAATTGTATGCACAGGCGACTGTTTGTCTACCTGTTGGCTATAATACTGCTTCACTTGTTTAATGTGTATTGCTCTATTGATTGCTCTATTAATGGTTCTTTGGACTCGTCCCGCAAGTTCTGAAAAGTTTTTTTGATTGGCTTTGATTTGCGAGTGTAAAAACGCCGTAAATAATTTTAATACTTTTATCATAAAAATAAGGTTACCTATCTAGTTTCGTATTCAAAATTGGGTATATTTTGGTAAAATAAGTTACCTATCTAGTTTCATATTCAGAATTGGGTATATTTTGGTGAAACGAAATTTAACTCCAAAAATTTAATAATTTTTAATTATTTTCACTTTTAATATGAATGAGTCTGTACGATTTTATTGCATGTAACATATAAAAAGTTGTATATAATGCATAAGTTGCAGTTGCCCTGTGAGCTGTTTTTGATCTGGGTCATTCGCTGGCAAATGCGTCCTAGTCGATTTATTTCCACTTTTACTGCAATGGCAGTGGTCCAATTTCACAATCTACCACGGTGTTCTACAAGCGAAACACGTTTTTCAAAAACTACTACCTTGTATCTATAAAGAACTCTTCGCTTTTATCTCTTATTCTGTCTACTCAGTTAATTCAACGAAAACTTTTAACGTCTAGACATACTCGCTGACTAAGAACACAAATAAGAGCACATTGTTATTAATTTATCAGAAAACTGGTATCTTTCCTAATGACTAAAATACTGGAACTGTTAATTTTGTTCTGTTTTCTTTTCCAGAGATTTCTAGGTAAATTTCTCGGCTCCAGGGAAATTCTAAGACAACATCATGTTCACGGAAACAAGAGTAATAGTGAAGTGTTTTTTCTACTTAATGTTGTTATCGTTTCCCCGCTGTAAGTTTAAATTCAACGGTACCTGCCGGCTGATTGCTACGCACACACGTTCTACGTGACCAGGTAATGCTACGCTTATGCTACGATGCGTAGAGGATTAATCACAGTTATATGATGAATAAAGGGAAGCTCTTGGTTCACCAAAATTAATAACATAACAATGCGGATTCAACCAGACAAATAAAATTTGAATACAAAGACATGTTTTATTTTTAATTTTAGCGGCATACAAACATTTTTTATTTTTATATAAGAAGAATGAGCATATCCGTACTTACAGTTCTTGGCACGTTTGCGAGAAAATAAGAAAATGCTCACCCACTGTAGACGCCTTAGCACTCGATTTATGCGTGGGACACAAAATAGGATTTAGATAAAATAAGACGTTACTGGGCCTCACAATAACACTACGTACTTGTGTTTTGGCTCAAATCCGTAATTTACATGGCACTTAAAGTACGATATTATCTTTAGTACTGTACCCAATGTGTTCCAAACCGATATTGACCAATAATCTGACCCTCATTACTTTATATACAACGATTTTGTAATGGAAAAATACCACGTTATTGTGTTTCTGATATTACTTCTTTGTAATAGTGTCCATTATAGATGTCAAGGGCTGTAAAGCTTTTTTATAGTCAAAAAAATTATAACAAATAACACCTCATTGCTTAGCTTAGAAAATGTCGATGTTAAATGAGATATTATACAACAAAATTGCATATTAAGCTAACTCTGCATTTATTTTTATCAAAACACACGTACCAATAACGCAAAATTACTACAAATAAATTCAACTCAACATAATAAAATGGAATCGCTCCGAGTATCAAAACACAAGTACTTGTAAGAGTATCCGTATATTATATGTAGTGAAAACTCAGAGACAATAAAGTTCGTCTTCATAAGAAGGTTCGCTGGAAGCGAGCTCATCGGGCGAAACTAATGACATTTTATTTCTCCAGAGAAATGCATTAATTTCATTTGTTAGCCCATCGACGCCGGAACACGACCGTTCTTCTCCACTTTGCGAGAAAGTGGATTTTCTATAACATAGGAAAACCTATTAGAGCCCGGAGAATCTCAATTAAGTTATTGTATTTTATAACTTAATCCCCACACTTTCAGTATCTCTTTAAAAGTATTAAAAGTAATTCCGCTCAACTTTGATTGTAAGAATTATGTTAATTTATAGTGATAGTGTTTTCTGGAAGTGTTAACAGTTGCATAAATCGTCACTACTTAAAAAGTTGGTGAGAAAACGGTGTCGAGTATATAAGTGATTCGTGTTCGTCGGCTCAGAAACTGTAAGTTAACGATCTGAATATCATGAATTGATCTGGCCCAGCGCGAGCTAAGTTGGCAGTGGCGAGGTGTGGGGTCGCGGCGCGCGACTCCGGCGTCTTGAATTATAGAAAAGCGGCGCGACATTTGCCAAGAAGTCGACGCGCCTCGCCTTCGCGGTCTCAACACTCTGAATAAGTAATTTTTACCGTCTGCGCAGTTTTACAAACAAATTAACGGCTTAATGTTGTTATTTTAATAAAAGTTTCCTGTTAAGTTTCTCTCGAGTTCCATTTTTACGAGTCCCGCCATCGCTGTTGTGGGATTGTTTATGTTCGCGAATATACGACACGAAGTTTATTCACGTAAATGTTGTACGAGTACATCGAACGTGCTCAAATATAAAGTGTATGATTTGCGCGTCAGGCGGCCGCGGCGCCTCCCTCTTCACTTAAAACTGCTTATTCTAATTTATGACTCAGAGTATTGCACTGCTTATTACTTCCGTTGCAGTTTCGGGGACCGGAAGTACATTTTATGGCGTTGTAAACCATGAGCGTCTTAGCATAATTGCTGTGTTACATTAAATTAGTTTACCCATCAATTACGTCTTTATGCTAATATCGCGGCGAGACTCACGCCTTTACAAATTAATTTCGCATTTTGTTACGTACGTCGGTACTAATAAAACTGTTAAACTCACACACTGGTGTCATAACTTACGTGATTAAGTTTTGGCGACAAACTATGAACGTAAACATCAGTATTTGTAAAAGGGAGAAACATCTTTCCACGAAAATGATCGCATAATACAGATTTAGGTAGCGAAATGAAATTCTAATGCAAATGTTAATTGTCGCCCGCAACAGATGGGAGCGACGCGTCGGCCAATTGTCGCGGCAACATTCGTAATTTAAAAAGCAAAATGAAATAAACCGCTCGGTCGCAGTACATAAATTTCATGTTTGCCTCGGCCGGCGAACTGGCAGCGGATATTAATCAGCGGATATTGAAATATGTTGTTTTTTGAGCCGATTGATAAACGGCCCGTTGCGCTCCCGCCGGATTAAACATTGACGTTGCTTGCTCAATTATTGCTGCATTTTCATCTACGTGAGCTGCTACGCTCTAGCACTTCTTTTATCTAATTGTCCACAGAGCCGCCGCTCACCATACATGATCAACGATCCTATACAAACTCTGAACGCCGCTGACGATTTAATGATTTCATTCGATTATATAACAAGGTTTGAATTACCTACAACACCTGTGAGTTCAGTCACTTAACGTACCGTACGTGATTTAGGTATGTAAACTCATAATACTCTGAATACCTGGGAAAAAAATCTTCTGCCTATGATCACACTTTTCATCAAATGTAATTTTTATTAAAAATGCGAATTAATTTAAGCGTAATTAATCTACAAGAGTGTGAATAAGTAAGATATTAGCAACGACTATGATATACATACAGAGAAGGAAATTAAGCTAAACCAACAATTTTCATTAAATATTAAGGCGGGTCGGAGCGGGAATGCACGTTGTCGCACCAAGCGTCTGCGCGCACAAGATTTATGATGCAACCAACAGGCGAATATTGAAAATCTAGAGCACTCATGAAACCACTGGATACAGTATAAATGGAGTCGCGACGATACAAATAATGATGTCACTCCCGTTATAAATAGTGTTCAGGTTTCACCAAAATTACCCGCTTACATATTTTTCTCTCCTAAGGACAGATTTCGAGTGATATATTGTCTTTTTCATTATTCAGGCAGACTTTCTGACGGTAACATATAATATTTAAACGGAATTATATCACCGAAAGTTTGTTAGAATATTTAATTTGAGATTTACATAAACCAGCCATCAATCAAACGAATACATCCACTGTCGATCTTTATTAAAATTAATAATGGTAAAAAAATACCACCGTACAATGTTATAAGAACTTCGTTGTGAAAAACGCTCGCATTTTTTACGTAATCGCTTTTGCAAGCAAAGATTTTAGGACTAATAATATTAATTGCTTGGCTGACTAATTGGTAATTTTATAAATTATGCAAATGTTATTATGATTATCAATTATAAAAGATAAAAATATTACACTACTAACAACGTAATCTCGAAAATAATAATCGTCATTAACCGCAACAACCTTGACAGATATTATCATTGTTCAGTTGATTGTTCATTTAGATAATTAACAATTAAGTTAATTAATATATGTTTGTGAATCCGAATGTCTATGTTACCTAACTTAATCCAAAGAGGTAACAAGCTTACCCCCACAACATACATAGGCTACATTACAAGTTACATTAATTCATGTTATGTTACGCTTTGTCATCATTTGTGATTTCCATTTCAGTCGGATACCGAGGGCGTCGCAGAAACACAATATCTCATTTACTTATGATTTATTCTTCAATAGACTTTTTCATTTTCCCCCTTCATTGAGATGCTATGAGTGTCATTGAATTATTGTAGTCGGATCATAATGTTTACGACGTTTTAGGCCTACTTTCTACGTCGTTACGTGCGCATATCAATTCTATAAAAAGAAAGTATGAGGTATTTATCAAACGTTCCAAGTTCAGGATCCATTATTTTCATATTACAGTAACATCAACTTAAAAAAATCTTTATAAAAAGGAAAAGGTGTTAATACGCACAGGTTTCCTTAAAAACATTCAACGTTGCAGCCGGGTGCTTTCTTTGCAAAACTTTTCATAGGCATCAAAGAGTAAGTAAGAGGCCCTTTTGTCGAGTGCCTTTGCCCCATAGTGCGCTCAGTATCGCATCATTAATCTCTGTGCAAACACTCCGCCCGACGCCGCCTAGCCGGTATCGAGCGGTGCACTCGTCATGCTTATTAAAAAGAACACCGAAATGTTCTATACTTCTACATAAGTACACTTGAAAAGCTCAAGGTAAACATATAAAGGTCGCTCCTCAAGAATTTACCCGTAACGTGACTTGAGAAAATTAAAAACAAAACCCTAACTACGAGAGTTTTTCAGCTTTCTTTTAAATTGCCCTCTCCGTGGTTCAAGGAGACAAAATTCAACTTTACTTTCTAGTTTATCCGAACCATTTTAAAGTCTCTGCAAATGGCGATGCTGACGCGGAAAAATAGATTTTTTGCGATTGGAACCAAATCCGCATCACTTCTTTTTGGATTCAGCTAGGTTAAGCCTTTGTATCGCTCCATGGTTGGAAACGCTAGATAAACTTCGACTGCACCATTGACCTGGGTCGAAGTTACAAAAATGCAAATAAAATATCCAGCTATTCAAAGAGTTCTGCAAATCTTCGTGAAACTTGAAACACAAACATAATCCTCAGTTCAAAAGCAGAAGCTTTCATTAAAATATCTGCACGGCGACTTGTTTTATTGTAAAACAGGTGAGGACTCTTTGACATAAAAAATGCACAAGCATAATTATAAATCACTCGGAGATGTGTGGAGCTTTTAGATAAAATTCAGTAAGTACTTAATGCATTTCGTATAAAACAAGAAAGTATTTAGAGGTAACCAACTTTGAACAACGCTAACCTGGATAAAGTTTTTCTAGCTTCATTCCTTCGGAGTTCACAGTGATTTCAAAAAGATAACAATGGGGCTTAAAACTTACAATATAGACGTTAATAAGTGTCGTAGTGGTATATAGTGTCATTAAAGTTTTACAAACGTAGCTATAACAGTTAGTTAGATACATAGACGCTACCACAACGTACGGGTCGAGGGGTGGCTCGGGTATGGAGGCAGAATTATTTGTTTGGAACATCAAGAGTAAAACATAAAGGGCAATAACAGTTTTTCACAAAACAGTTACGTATTTATTTGTCCGTTTCGGCAACATAGTGAAGTTTCCATTTTGTCCGCTGCGTCACGTACGTGACAAACGGCTCGTCTTAGGGATCGCCAAATATCGTTTAGTACGTGCGAGGAGAAAACCAACTCGCTGGGTAAATAAAATAAATCAAATATATAAGTAACAGTCTGTTCCTAAACTGAAATAATTCCCATCGCACTATTTTATTTTTATGAACAGAAAATAATGCACCATTTGTTTCTGTATCTAAAAACAATATGTTTTATCGAAACTTAAGAAACTTAACAGTGGCAAGTTCGCCTGTTGGCCCTACACGAAAACATTAATATCTATCGCGCCAGGGTCTTGCCTGTTTCTTTGATATTGTACAACTTATGAGTCGATTATGCTGTTTTTTGTATAGAATATCTACAGGGGCATAAAAGACTTCAAGATAAGTAACATCAGTCTTTCAGTACTTATGATATGATAAAAGATATTTTAGTTACTGAAGCGTGTATATCGCGAGGTCCCTGACATCGTAGCAGTGGCACGACGGCGGTACACACAATACGTGGATCTGTGTAACAGCACGTCCTAGGCGTATATCTTTACTTTCCTCGCACATCTAAGGGCTCGTAATTTTTATCACATTCCACCCACATTTTTAGGCATAAAAAGGCAAAGTAATTCGTGACTGGTAAATAACATTATGTACATGACATTAGCGTGTCCCAGCTAACAGTAATATCATCATGTTCTTTTGTGTCGCGTCGTCGTACGCTGGTCCCATATAAATAAGGTCCTTATCCAGTTTTTCAAAGACGAGTCATGTTAACACGTGTTTCCGAGTTGGGGCGAAGTTCACGGCGGGCCTGGGCCGCCTCGGACTGCCGGCCCAAATGAAATTTGCCCCACTGACACCGGCCAACTAGGGAGATAAGAATATAAGTGCCTGCCAGGTGCGCTTTATTGTTTTAAGCGTAACTTGCTTCCTAAAATATCCTCGGTTGCAATAGTAACTACTTTTACTAACCAATATTGCCGTCTTATGTACCTCTTACGTGTTCTTTTATTAAACCAGTACTCGGGTATAGTTCATTTCACATAATATATTATATCGCGTCACGTTAAGTTTTATACTTCAGTATACAAAAAGGCAGACTGTCCTTATTTATGATACTAGGAGTATCATTTAAGATATCGCTACCGTTGTTCCTAAAAGAGGTATAAACTTCCCTACGGCAGCGAAGTTTTACTTTAAACATATTAAACCAAAACAAAGTGCAGGCAGCAATAACTAAAGTACCGTATCCAAAACTTGAGTACAATGTAGTAGAAGGTATAGCGCGCGGTAAACACGCGCTCTCTCAGGGCCCAGCGCGGGCCTGCCTCCGCGAAAATTCACTCAAGACGCCTCCGTCAGACGCGAATGTGTTTTTATTGTTTTAAATGCGTACGTTATTTTTTGCAGCACAGCGGAGCGTCTTGAACGGGAAATTTCGTACGAAGTTACGTTGTTGTACGTGGTTCAATTACGGAAAACGAGGAACTAACGTATCTTTTTGATCCTTAAATCTCGCGTTGTTCTTAACCGACAGTTTTATTTCATCTATAAAACCACGTCGGAGCAAAATAACAATACATTTTCATTTGAACACTGCTAAAATAGTTTCTTGAAAGCATTGTTTAAAATCACATTTATCGCGGATACACGTGTCTAGACCCAGACTCCTAAATGCTCACGTTTTCCCTCGAACCTTGTTCTTACGAAGTCAACTCATGCATGTTTTTTTCTTTGGAATTTAATAGCTCATATTTATAAATAAGTATCCCGGGCAGGCTGTAGGTAGGCAATAAATATTAAAGCGGCAAACAGGCGATACGGATTAAACGGCAGAGCACGTCCTTGGCAAACTTTCGATTCCAATTCGGTGTCAGTCGATATTAAATTAAAAGCACCCACGCATTCCTCCCGCGTCTTTTTCCTGTCCATTTGCAAGGACCGTGTACATGCCGGGCTCACATCACGCTAACGTTTCGCGTGACGCGAACACCACGGAGTGTAGTGTGGATACGACAGGAGGCACATGTAAAACGTAATTCACTTAAGATTTTATCAGCTCGGCCCCTGTGTCGCGCGGAGAACACCGAACATGGGAGCCGTCTAGACGATTGCTATGTACAAGTATTTTATTCTATCTAGCGTGTCCACATTATTACAATGGGTCGAGGGAGCAAATTTCTAGGCAGGCGAGTGAATGGCGACGCATACTTGAGTGATGGCGGACTTTTTTATTTGAATCGTGTGCGAATGCGAGCGTCCGAGCGCCCAGACGTGTTGTTGCGACACATTACTTACACACCCAGCCTCGAGACACCGCAGATCTCACAATAAATTAAGGGAATATTTTCAACACAGGTATTGGACGGATCAACTACGTGAAGGATTTTTTTTACCTTGGCTGATGAATACATAATTTGGATTGAATCTTGTCTTAGAAAGCCTCGATAGTAAAAGTCTAATTCAAATTCTATATTTAACATGTTTGACAGTAAATTACAAAATAAAAAGTACAATCGACATTTATTTATATGTTACTGTAAAAGCCCGAACTGTGGTAAATCCTAAGATTTGCCGGTAAAACCTAAGATTTACCAACTCTCAATGGTAAAAGTCCGAACAAGCCAGAGTTTAAAAACTATGTTACGATATATAAAAAAATCCTCCTTCATAAACTATGTTTATAACTATTTCACGGTATAATTACATACTGTGACATAGTTATAAAGAAGGAGTTTTGGGCATAGCGACATGGGTAGGTTAGGTTAGAAGGCTAAGGTGGGAGCGAGCGAAGCGAAGCTCCCACCTTAGCCTTCGTGGTTATTTTTTTTTAACCACCCAGAAGGAGGAGCCCCGCGAAGCGGGGCTCCGGCGACATCTCGATATCATCAAGTGAATATAGGTAAAAGTTCGAAATAAAATAATTGTTCGGACTTTTACCATTGCGAGTTGGTAAATCTTAGGTTATACCGGAAAATCTTAGGATTTACCACCGTTCGGGCTTTTACAGTAACATATATACTACTTACTATTATGTAGACATAGAGGTGGAGCAACATTGTAAGGTCCCAGGAGCACTCACCCATTGTCTATGCAAAAAAAGAAAAATTCTAATTGAAACTAAAACGAATTTTGTGGAACAAAAAGGCAAGGCAGAATGTTTGCAATTCACATACATGTTTTATTTAAACAAGAACGCATTTTTACAGCGAGGGTCCCTGTGAGCATGAAGCAACATGACAGTACAAGGTCGCGTGACCGTCTCCTGAATTTTAATGTTATTCTCCCTTTGATAGTCGTAAAAATGATTTCTCAAGATTGCTGCCATCCCTACTCGCTTCGAACGTACCTCACGCATGCAGTCCTGTACAAACTATACCTATGTTACTTTACATATTCAAATCATTTTCACTAAACATTCTCTGAAACACGATACTCTAAATAAGATTATTTACTACAAAAATATACATAATGAATATAACGTAACCGGAAAATTTGTGCACGCCTATAATGGCAACACCTGTTTATTAAAATAACAATGTTGCCAACACAAGATATTGTTACAATTGTACGGAATTTTCTTCCCTGAGGATCCTATTTTCTGGTGGTGGCTTCTTCACATTTCCGTTAATAGATGTGTCACTAAATTTGCGTTTTCAATTCGGCGTCGGTCGCGATGGCGTCGGGGGCGGCTGCGGTGGTTTCAATCAAAACGGGCACGCACTCCTCCACATCCTCACCAGCTTCGCCTTTCAGAATAAGAATTGTCTTTTTCGCAGTACTCAGCGGTGACGGACAAACAAGTAAGGAAACTGCTTCCTCTCTCCACGCTCTACTTTATGCAAATTAACTTGCATTCCGAACTTTACAAAGATCTAGTATGAATACCAAGAGCTTGATTATGATGCACGGTTGCTTTTACAAATCTAATTGTCTTTTTGTACATTTATTCGACGTTATCTCCCAAAATTTAACATATAATTATTATAGATTTGAAATGAGGAACTTAAAAATAATCTTCAAACTCGTTATACTCGAGTTGAAAATTAGGGGTAACGGGTTAAAGACAAGTTTCCCCACGGTCGAGGCAGCCCTATAAATTCCGACAATCTGCCACGATGTTCTAATTAATAGCATAATTCTAACAATAGTATCGGGATCGCTTCCACACTAAGAGGCCGGGTGCTCGCCCGGGGCCCGTGCCCACCCGGCATGAAATTAAAGCCGACTCGCGCCGAACGAATGATTGAATAATAAACGAAAGAATTCGCGTCCTGCCCTTGTATTACGTATTCATGACGACTGGTCCGGTGGACGCGCTGCTGTGCGCTGCTGCCGTCACGATACCGACACATGTACGTCTTACGCTACACACAGAACACACAACAACAAACAACACTTCTTGCTTTATCACAAAAAAGAGAAATATTCCTTGAATTGAAAATGAATGACTGTTCATTATTTTTCTTGGATAGGTTTGCTTCTCTCTTTTAAATACGGCTTATTACTTATTAATACATGCCTATTATATCGTTAATAATTAATATGACATGGACTAAATATTTCTCAATATTTCAATATGAAAACTGACAATTAATCTAACTAGAAACTCTGATAGATATCATTAACAAACAAGTATTGCAGAAAATATTTATAAGTACTATTAATTATAAATTTATAATCTCGATTTAATTTTCATGCAAAATTAATCTTTATCGTGTATTTTTATTGGCAAGTCAGTTCATGTTATAAAATGTATAATATTAATATGTTTATTAAATGAGAGTATTCCCGTGGCGTTTATATAATTTGTGAAGTAATTAATAGTACATTATTGGTTATAATTTGAAAATAATTGATAGCAACAGTTTGATGATGATATGTGTGACGGTGTAATTAATATTTTGTAATTAAAACATTCTAGAATATCTAATGCTTTGCGAAATTAGGGGTTTATTTATTTGTTAACTAATATGTGTACTTCTGTACAACATTTACATTTATTACAAAATAACTAGTTTTAGAAAATTAATATTAGTATTAAACAAATAAAGAGAGGATCTACTAGGAAGTTTTTAATATGTTACATAATTACTACAGTGTGGCACGAATAAAACCTTATTTTTTGTTTTATCAAGCTACCTTTATGGACCAAATTAGTTCCTTAGAAGTGCGCTAGAAGCGCTGTTCTTACAAAACCATTGACATCGCAATACTTACTTACGTGGTGACAGAATTGCTGTACTGTCACCGTGCAACGCGTTTTTTTTGTTTATAGCGAAAATAACATATTATTATCTTACAACAACTAGAATTATAGAGAACGAATTATAGAAGGCGTATGTACGTTTATTACTCTTTCTATTAATATCAACTTAACAAATATTATACTGAAGGATAAGTCACGATTTGGATTTAACAGATACGAGACTTTTTACCCAGAGAAATCTTTTACGCAGACGAAATCGCGAGCAGAAACTAGTCTTCTATAACCTTGAGTTGCTAAAGTTCAGAAACATTTTGTAGTACAATGTACGTATTACACAGCGTACAAATATGCTGGACGTTCACACACGAAGGGTAGCGACCACCGCGAATATTAATCTTCTTTTGTCTCACAACCTTCCGTCTATCCATTTATCACAGCAAAGTATTTTTATGAACTAATTGAACTTACAAACGTGCCCAACATACACGTCACTTTTGACTTTAAAATAAATAAAAGTTTTTTTAAGTCTCAGAACAAATAACATTATGAAAACTTTGACAAATGTTTCAACTTTCTAGTTGGAGGTTCTCTTTAATTTTATGTGCAGAATTTGTCAACGATAAAATATGTTTTATATGAAGAAAAACTTGGCGCATTGAGTCGGTTCCAAAATCCTTAAGACTTGTTCTTCGAAATGAAGTTACGTAAACGAAGGAAATTTCACTTCTGACCTTACTCTATTTAATTTTTGTATACTCATACTAAATATACTTTCAATAATAATAGTATATTATATTCTATCTTCAAAATAAAAATCGTGGAATCAACATTTTGGTAAGGAACGCGCAAGACAACATTATTTACGTAAGCAATGTTCATTAACAAAAAATAAACTAAATAGAGCTAAAACTGGACTAATACAAATCATTCTATAAACAATTACGGCAGCTAACGAATCATCCAAAATAAACCACATTAAAATGTAAGTACTCGCTCTGACCTTTCCAGCTATTTTAAGGTACCTATTTGACACCACTTTGTTTATGCATAATATTGCCGGGTTGAACTCAACAACAGTTTACCAATACAAACAGTTTCTCGTGAAGCGTTTGATCCGTTAATATTTAATCGCGTCTCTGAAACAGCTAAATCGAACTGGATCACGTTACACCTGACTTGTTAAACTAAACGTCGAGTGGAAACTCTGTAAAGCCGTTACAAGAGCATAACAGGGCCGATACAAATATCCGTATGCGGCTAAACGTATCCAAATCCCACAGGGTCCGACCACAGAGCAACTTAACCCGAAATTAAATCAAAGAGGGGCTTAACCAATCAGGCCGAGTGCTATCATTGAATCGGCAAAGGAACACTAAAATTACTTCTTGATGCGGAGAAACGAAGATTCATCGTAAAAGTGGTGGGTGTACGCGGTGGGGTGCGCGGTGCGGGGGCGAGGTCGGGGGGTCGTCTGAACGGTTTTCCGTGTTTCACAGAGGTCCGCGCGCCGATTACGCCGCACGTAGCACTGGACTACCGCCCTGCGCCCTGACCGGCCCCGCACCTAATGCTGTGTTTTAAACATGAAAAACCGTTCCGGTAATGCTGTAAATGTTAACTTCGAGATTTATTCTCCTTTGTATTTAACGACTTCTTATCTTAGTGGCTCAAATGTTTACGGCGCCGGCAGACAGGTACAGCCGACATGAGATACTTAAACGACGAGCACGTGAGCTATCTACGATAGTTTTCACTCCTCTGAAAAGTCTTCTTTACCCTTTGAATAACCGCCGAGTAAAATTCATACCAAGATTAACAATGTTACTAAATTATTGCTGTTAAATTAATCGTACATAATCTGTTTTGTACATTTCAGAACTAGCTGCCTGCGGCTACTAGTATTAAGCGAGACTAAATTAAATTTAGTTAGACTACACAAAGTATAACTTCGAAAACCAATGAAAAACAAAAGAGAATAATAAAATTAATATTATTAAGAGGTCTCCCATTTTCATAATTAACAAGCGAGCCCTCGTAGGTAACATTACAAAAAGACAAAGGGCCCGCAATTTACGCGCGTGGTGGTGTGTCTCGCACCTGGGTCATGTCTCCTTTTACTTTATCTCGTAAAGATTAAGTCCCCCGAATTTCCCCGAATACATGGAGCCCGCCGTGAAGTGAGTCATTTAGCCCCTGTTTACTAGATTAGGGGATTTTTTTACACCGCACGGCTTTCTCCGCCACCCCGCGCGCGCCCGGCGAGATGTGTCATATTACCTCTATATGCGTATTTTATAGCACGTCTTGAAATAATAGGGCCGGATTTTAGGATATTAGATTTATGCTAGGGTAAAATATTTTCCTCGTAAATTTCAACAGATTAGATTGTGGAATAGAGTTTTAGACTTATATTGCTTTTAATAAACTATTGTAAAATATTACCGCGCTTAATTTGTTGAGTAAAGCTTAGGGACCTGTTGAGCGAGTGTTGAGATTAGCTATTTGGCATAATTGTTCTCGCTAACATCTGATAGCAGCCCAACTTTAATCCAGGTGGGCTTAATTACATACAAACTTTAGGTCACTTGACGTTTCGCCTGAATTAACTTATTGTTAGCTTGTTTGAAGAAAAATGTATTTAAATGTACTCAGTGGCTTTCCTTTGTGTTCGCCTTCGTTCACTAATGACGCATACCCGACGCGGTATTAGTATTCTCCCAGCGTCACCATGAAATATATACGAAATACAAAATACTCTTCAATGGTGCAATAAGTCAAAACGTCCAATAGATTCTCCCAAAATTTACCTTTCTCGGCACAAACGAGAAAAGGCGCTCGTAAAACCGCCCCGCATTTGTACCAACACAAGGTCACTCACGAATGTACGTATCTGTTGGAATTGAAAAATACATGTACTTCTTTTTCTTGCGTATTTTCTTAGGTCTCAATTTATTTCTGGCGTTTCACCTTTGGTATCCGAAGAAATACCGAATTAATCTAATAACGTGTAGTTTTTTTAAAAAAAGATGAAACGTATACGTTTATTAAAACGTAAATTTTACGGAAAATAATTCAGTAAGTTGGCTCCTAAGAAGATTTTTTACTGAGACATGTCAAATGACGTGTCATGTATCATTATCCGTCCCCAGTTTTCTAAGAGAAAAAATCTAATTGGCCGCACGTGGGCAGACACTAAGAATATCCATAAAAGATAACAAGACACAATATTGGCTATTACTTATCCACGTTATTATAAAGTTGTAACAAGACACAAACACCCTCGACACGACCGACGAGCGGACAATTTTTGTTACGAGAAATGAAAGTGATTCAGAACTGTTCGATCCTGATGTTTTCAGTTATAAGTTTCAACTTTCGCTTTTCGTATGTAACTGGTGCGGCGGTGCGAATTATATGTGTATTTTAAGTGAAAAAAAAAAGCATGAGTCTGTATAACACATTTTTGCAAACATATCTTTCACGAAGAAGCGGTTCCCTGTTATTCAAATCACTCATAAATTTGGTAATTTCTCACAAAACTACCAAAGGTATTAAATATAACACATACCTCAACTCGTTTGTTCGATTTAATCGAAGACAGAAACATAGGTTTGAGTCTACGATATCGTTGAACGCAATACCCATTTGGCCACAGACCCCTCATATTGCTAGCCATCCTCCTTACTTAATCCTTTAGTCACCTTTCACAACCCTCGTGGGAATCACACAGAATGGGTAATCTTTCCTTGCACAAAGGGTAAAAGAAAACATAAGGTTCTAACTACTTTCAAGGCCCACGTAATAAAGTTTATAAGTTGATTACTTGTTATTACGGCTGTTCATAATAAAGGCTTAATTAATAAACTGTTGTGGTGTAGAAATAAAGCAATAAAGGTTGTTCATGAAGAAAATAAAAACTCACTCGGTAACAAAATATTATATTAATTTATTTTTAGGTCGTAGTTAAAGATTGCGATTACAATTCTGTGGTAATATAAAGGCTGTTTTTAAAGAGACGGTTATCCAGTATTTGTTAAATAAATAGGCAATATTAGATTATTTTGTTGTATACGTCATCTCTTTATATTTTTCCTAGAGAAATATCCGAAATATCGTTAAACATCACGGTTGAAGACAGGAATGCGCCTACCACGTACAAAAGAAATATCACAAAATGTCTATATCTGATCTATATTTTGTAGTGTTATCATACAAGATCGATGATACATAATCATATACATACATAGATAAGTACACGAAAACATGTTATGCCACCTCCAGAAATCTAGGCACCAAAAAAGAGTAAGTAACCTAAAATCAGACAAAAGCACATCGAACATCAATCGTATCTTATCGCCGACAATTGAGAAGGTATCGCACAAACTCGGGATATACATATTTATTGGAAAATGAACACAATTCAACAGTCACGCATTTCTCATCTCAATTACAGTGGAGTTACCCTAGCCGTGTGGCGGGCGGCGTGGGCGATGCGGTGCAAACAAATAAGGCTCGATAAATAGGGTACCGCAGAACAATGCAGTGTCAACACAAGATGGAATATAAAAGCGCGCGAAGTGACGGCCCATACTTACGCCCCTTTTACATCACACGACTTTTGAATAGCTGAGTCAGTAGCTATAAACTAGCGTGCGTTTGAAATTTTAAATGACTTAAAAAATAGTTTTTCTGATAATGAATCAGTTGTCGATGAGCTTTAGTTCTAGATGTTTCCTATTAATAGGTCAAAAAGTGCTAAATTAAACCCGCGTACAACTAACAATAATATAAAAAAAAACAAGTCTCTTTAATGCTACTCTTCCAATAATACCGGTTCCCAAGGAATTGACATTTTAATCAGGTACTTGTAAAATACATCAGGTTATTAGGTGCTTACTTAGATGTTATCAAAATTACTTACTATTGCTTCGAAAGAAAAAAATGGAGGAAAAACATAAATAGCCCAACCTACGTTGTTAATTTACATTAAAAATAATCTAAAGCTAAAAAGAAAAACGCAATCACTAAATAAGTCCACGTTTAAAATTCCGCGTACTAAATTAGTTTACGCAAAGAAAGTGGTACCGATATAAATATTCAAAGAGTCGGAAGCGTCGTCGGTTATAAAGGGGAGCTTAGATCAGCGTGCCCCAAATCCAATCAGCTATTGAATTAACCCGGTCCGTGTGACGAGAATACGGATTCGCCCCATCCTCACGTCAAATGTTTATCTTTCATCTGGCAGAGCGTTAATGTAAGTGCGAGTACACGGTGTAATGGCAGGGCGGCGACTCCACGCCCGTCGCCCATACATCTGCTGAGCACGCCTGATCGCTGATTACACTACTCACTAGTGTGCGTAATCACGACTGTCGATCACACTCGATATTTGAAATGTTCTCTCTCCACTTATTACTACAGCCAATACGGCACAGATAACGGATCTCGCTATTGTTTTTCTTTGTTTCGTGTTTATTTATTCAAAAGATCCAATAATACTGGGCATTGTCCAGCCATAACGTTTTCCCGGTTCCTTTGGACTAATCGAATAAAACGTTTCAATAAATATAATGAGATCTTATTTTTGGGACAAAACACAGTCAACTTTATCTGATATATGTATAAAACAATAATATTATATGCGATACACATAGAGGATATCGTATAGATGTTTTATTCGCAATAAGCCTGAGTGCCGACGACATAAATTAAGTAATCTCAATAATGAACAAGTTGTATTATGTTTCGTACGCCGTATGGGAGGAAGTGCCAAGCGGCGTCCAATTATTCACCGGTGTATGTTTGACGATATTTTACAGCGGCTGATCTTCGTATATCTTGAATCTAATAACGGGGCTCCTCTCGGCAAAACATACATATTTTCCGGGGTACGGCTAAACACAGCGACCTCTGGCGGACAATATTTTGCTCGGCTCCCGCGATATCGGTTTATTCAAATGCTCCTTGTCCGACCCGAGCTCAAAGAATCAACCTGCATAATATTATACATATTGAAATTCTTCCACCCCTGAACATCTACAGTATATTATTCTATGAATAAGTTTATTGTACGCAGATGTGCGAAATACCCACTTTAACAATAAAAGGGTACAATCGAAACAAACTAATATACTTAAGCATTTCTACAAAAATATCCTACTGTACAAAATTGAAAAACCTTTATGAGAAGTGTGTATTACGACATACTCCTGAATAATATGAAAAAAATATAAAATAATACTTAGTTTTTTGTTTGTCACAACTTTTTACCAATATTCTAATAAACGGCGGCGTAAAAAGGTATCAACTTAAATAAAACTAACAGCTTTATAATGTTCGTAATGTTGAGTAAAAAGCGATCCTATTGCCATCTATCGGTAGCGACCGGCAGCTCAGCATCTGCTACGAAAGGCTACAAATGCTACGGTGGAAAATAACTTAAAATGTCCTGCAAAACAGAACCACTTAATTCAATTAATTACTTTTATATCTGTTACCAAAACTAATTAGTTATTTAGGTAGTTGGTAGAAAGTAGTAGAAGTATGAAACAGCTACTTCTTTTGTTATTATTAGAAAAAGCTCTTTCTTCGCCAGAATTTTAAACCTTAAACGTTTTAGCTTTAATAAATACATACACGTTATGACTTTCATAGCTCAGAAAGCACGTGCACTCACGTACACGTAGAACAGACTAACAGAAATGATTAGTGCACACTTCTACCTCTATACCAATCAAGAACACACAGTAGCAAAGCATGAAATAGAAAACGTTATTAGATAAGTGCTACGTGCAAATTGATAAATAACAAAAAATAATATATTGTCGAGAGCGTACCGGCTCTCAGAAATAATTCAATGATTCCTATCAGATATCGTTCTCTCCTCTGGGAAATTCTGCTTATTATGATTTGGCCGACGTCGACACAGGACGGGCCGCGGCCGACAAACAATCCTGATTATAACATACACACCACATCAAAGGCACCGACACACTCCCGACTACTTCAAAAGCAAAATTTTATTGGTGGCATTTACATTTTTATTGGTATGCTAGGACACCGCCTGCCGACTTCGTCCTCAAACGTAAGTGATTTTGAATTTTCTGATGTGTATTTTATTATCTGATTTTATATGTGCTCAATATGACTACATATTACCATAGGAAAAACATTACGGTCACGTACCTTAAGGTTCTCTCTATGTAAATGTAACACATACAGTGATACACCTTTGTAAACATACTCCTGTTATCATTTCACTTATTACATATACACTAAACGTAAGTCTTGTTTATGAATTACTCTGTGTTGGGCGCAGGTTGCTTTTCAGAATAAAGTCCTTGTATTACTACAAATAAAGCAGTTCAATATTTTTAAAAGGTATGTAAGTTTCTTAGATTATTGTTAGATGACCCAGGGAAATCAGTGTTTCGAACCCGAGACCTGTAAATTGGCAGTTCAACGACTCACAACTGCTATACATATTCATATTGTGTAAACATAATTCCCCCAGTTTAAAATACAAGATCAATTTGCTTAACAACCGAATTGTTCCTTTCGCTATTGTTACATTACAATAGGTGAGCAATAGAAGCGTTTTATTTTTATTAATTTGTTTCTATTGTACTCGGCTTTCTGATTGTTACGTCGTACAATTAATTTGGATGAATACACAAACGATTTTATCAATGTACACTTGGAAGTATCTCACGACAAACAAACAGAAAATTGTAGATTTCTTTATACATTGAGAAGAATAAAAGATAGAAATCTTTATGGGAAACCATTAGGTAAGAAAAGCATTGCCTGTGCTATCTATAGGCCATGTTTGGGCGGTTCGTGATTGATTCCACTGTAATTTCCATACGCGTGCTCTGCTCATATTAGCCACTTTATACACCCACCAGTATACGAAGACCTCGCCCCACCCCCACTACTTCCTGTTTACAACATAATCGAGGGGAAAACCAAGGCTTATACTGAGGTCGAGCTATAGTGGCCACCTTTTCTAGGACTATACAATTGTATGCCGGGGCGACCTCGCGGCGCCTGCCGAGTCACGCACATATATTTTTTCAAAGCCTTAAATTCTATTGCCATTTATTATACTGATGGTATGTACCTATTAATAAAGTATTAGAGATCTATTAAAGATCTGTTGACAATGGAAGTGGGTTTTATCCGAACTTCCCTCACGCAACCACAGAGCTTCTACGAATTTAGGTTAGACTATTTTACTTAATGTTTTTCTTTTTTTATGCTTGATAACTGATATATGATGAATAACTCAGAAAATGTTTTCTACAATAAAAGATTCTATTAACTGTTGAGATTAGATACACAAAAACATTAACTTCTGAAATGAACAATAGCAATTAAACAAATAGTAACTAGTAGCGGTTTTTTGGTAAGAAAAAGCCTTGGCCTGAATAAAGGCAGCGCCTCGATGATAGAGCAACTTTCAGAACCTTGAATGAATTTGATTTTAACCGGTCGTTGAACCTACAACACTCTGCTACGTAATAGACTGTTTTCGTCTTTATTCTATATCAATTTTTTTTTCAAATAAATGATAAATAACTGTCCCTCCGTATGATATAAATTGTTTCATTAATGAACACAAAGTCAATTCATTATGTGATGCATACGAAGTTCTAACAGCTAATTCGTGCCACCCCTAATCTACTCGGACGGGAAATAAAAATATGATATTTCCACTTTGAGTAATCAACGTGATATATGGACCCGTTGTACGTGCTTGCGAGTCCGGAGGCCTAACGACTGACGGACAATTAAAACGGACATAGCCGTCGCGCATATATGTATGTGGGATTGTCGCAAATGCAGTTTGGACAAGCGGCATTTCCACATTTGCGACGTATATTTTTAACATTGTTTGTTTTCCGTCGGTATTTTATAGCAAAATAGATTTTTACTGTGCCAATAAATATGAAACGTCATTGCCAGTTTTTGGATTACTTTTACTACAATACTAACGATTGCTACAGTCCGATATGGGTTTTAAGCAATAATTTGAAGAGAATAATTTAACGGAAAACATTTTTTAATATAATTCAACACATATCACGCGAACAGCCGCACTTGCGAAATACGTTACAATGAATTCAAAGAAAGTAATACTGGGCACATAAATAATAATAGTCGTATATAAACGGGCTGGAACGCGGCGTGTGGCAACACTAATAACTGGCGTCGGGTGACAGGAACTGCCAACTGATATTGTCGTCAATTTGTTTCGGCTGCTCGCAACTCGTCGCTGCTTAGGATTCGGCCGACGCCCGACCCGAGCCGCCCCAGCTTATGAACACACCACCAATAAGAACAACAAAGTTGAGATGTCAGCCGATTAGCCACGAGTCACGTTATCATCCCTTTTTTCGTTCAAGTAAATATATTTTCTTCAACAACGCTTGTCCCAACAAATACGTTTGTATGACGCGATCAAACGCTCTCACTGATTTGTCCGTTCGCAATATTGCTATCATAAAATCGTATTGCAAAACAGATTTAGCTGTTAGTCGCCTCTATAGTTATCAATGTCAAACAAAAAATTGCAAAATCTGTTATTAAAAAAGCAAGCGTAGACCGTAGATGTTGATTGTGACTTAGCTATAAACTGCGTTAATACAGTACTAGGTAATGTAAAGCAATTTCATGAAATATTTAGTAAGAATGCAATAGAGTGCAATTAGTGACAGATTGCTAACCCCTCGCCTACGGGCTCCATTAAGCACTCCACCTCCTTCCGGATAAAATCCGATTGATACTCTGTTATTTCTCTCATTCTTCTAATTTTATAGAGGCGAAAAATACAGCCATTTCTTAGCTGTTTAGGTAGGGGTCTTAATTACCAGTTTTATTCATTTCGTAACAATCAACAACAACAACAACTTACTTTTATGGAAAAAGTATATTTTAACTTTTATAGTTGATACATAATTAGCTAATAATTTTATTTAAATTATAATATTTCCATAAACAAACCGTTACAAAAACAGACGATAAAGTCATCTCTGTTCCGTACCAATAAACCGAGGCGCTGATATTTAAGCCTCTTCTAAATAAAACTGCCTTCGTCGAATACTTTGTCTCCTAATTTTATCGTGAAACTTGAGTTAGCAACATGTTAAAGAAAGCCGAATAGTTTTAACACGTTTCAGCATTAGGTATTCTACAGTCTACTTTATAGTAGCGCGTCAGGCGAGGCGGATGGCGGCAGGGGGTAGTAAGCCTTATTTGAGCCGAGCGCGCGTGACAAGAAACTGGAAACTTGCCTTGTATGTCGCGTCGTCTCTTGTCGCCCGAATTCTCATCAAATCATCCCGCGACAATGTCGTTGCAAATCCCAACACGGGATCAAAAGATATTAGAGCTAAATTGAACCGAAGCAGTGACGATACCTAATTGCATATGTTTGTTGTTATACATATTTCATACGCGACACGAATGCCTTATGAATTATTATTTGTGCCTTGTAGAATATCGAGTCTTATGTTTACTACTAATGTTGATCAAAGCGTCCCTGAAGAAAATTCACGTTTGGCACAAAAACAGCTCATCCTATATGTAGTAAATTTTCATCATAGAATAATTTATCTCGTTTCGTTCTCCTAGATAAATGGCATATAGAAAGCTAGCATGAGAACACAATTCCATGAACAAAATAGGTCACACTAATATAACATAACGTTACGACTACTTAACTTTGTATCTAATAAATTCACAAGTTATGTATAGCTATCCCTACATAGGGACGCTATGGACGCAGCGACATAAAAATGCTAAACTCCCCGATTCAGAATTTATTAGCCTCTTAAAATCGCTAATACAGAAAAGTCGTTGCGACACCTGTTAGAAGGCAAGTTTAAATTATCTCTGCAGATAAAAAGTGACTAGATAATACAATGAGATCCTTCGAAGGCGGCTGCTGTCCTCGCGAATCATTAATTTTAATTCGTACCCCGTGACGACGGTCGCTCTAATGAATTATTGGGAATCGCTGGAGTGCCCCCCTTCCACCCTCGGACTTCCTACAGTTTTTCTTTGGGACTTAGCATAATGTGAAAAAATGTTACGCGGCCCCGCTGCATACTAATTGCTTGTTGTGTCGCCTCTCTTTAAGTAATATTCAGAACTTACCGACCGGAACTTCGGCAGCGCGAGACAAGATTAACAACTTTTACCCCTGATCGATCACTTAGCATCGACCTTTTATAAGCTTCGATTACAGGCCTCTTTTGTTCGACATGGAAATATAATCTTAATTTTATTTTTCATCGTGAAAGAACCACTGAAAGAGTAGCTGCTTGTCATGCACTAAATCTTTGGATATTTTAATGGGTCCTCATTTTTATTCCGACTACCGTTACGGGGGATGGCCATCGAGGATGGTAACTGCATACAAATGATAATACATTACAGAACTTGTTTTTCAGTTGTTTCTCTTAACGGCAATTATAATGTATTTAAGTGCGGTGAAGAAACGTAGAGTGTGGTCGGTGACGGCGGCGGTGGTTCGTCCCGCAGGGTCTCGTCGCGCGTACGTGCGAACGTTGTCATGCGTGCCCGCGAGCCAGGGGCAAGAAAACTTGTATTTTTTAAACTTTTGCCTTCCCGTAAGCCGGAGCAGGAAAGTTACAATTGTATTCCCCCTCTGCCCCCTTCAATATGTGACCTGCTTATTTATTGGAGAGGCGTCGGCGGAGTTCTCAGACAATATGTCGCGAGCCACCCGAGCAAACGCACGCGGAACGAACGACTTAAACAAAACACAATTTAACCCGACGGAGAAAGCGAACTATTTTGATTTATAATAACTTTTCCTAGTCTCATAGTTGAACACACTGAACACAGACATTGGGAGTATTTGTCGCAAGTCGTTAGGGGAGCGTTCGAGTAGTTAGACGGATGTTTGTGAAGTAGTATCTCGGTTCATGTAGGAGACTGGCCGCTCAGTATTCAGAGCGCAGCCGTCATTAGCCGAGCCAGACGTTGGATTTCCCAGAAGCAGCTCCAATGTACCTTGGTCCTGCTGAATAATGATGACATAACGTAAACTCAATTTGGAGTTCCCGTTAGACGTTATTTTTCAATATTAGACAGATATTGTTCAGAATTGTTCATAACGCATTTACGGCAACATATTTGCTAGAAAAATTACATCGCAAACTGTGTACGCGGTTTATACGATGTGCCGTGTGCGTGTATAGATACGTGTGTTGTATATGCGTATGAGGTACACGGGTAAAGTCGACGTAATCCAACAGGATAAATGGCAAGTAAATCCATGGAAACCAAAATGCCTTATGCATTTAACTTTCGCCGTTGTTTTACGGAATGCTGAAATTTAAATACAGAATCCATTTTGTGTTCAAATGAGTTTTCGGAATAGCCAATTAGTTGTTAGCGCCCGGCCGCCCTCGTTCGCTTTCATTAGGCTATATAGTTTCCCAAATATCTGGACCCCTCAGAGATATATCTTTCGGTTGCTTTTCCATTTTCTTCTAACAGTTCGCTTATGCGAGAGGCGGGGAGCAACTCAGTTGTAAAATTTTACTAGTGTTTCGCGGTTTGTTTGACGCCCCGGCCAAGCGGCTGACTCCACGAGAATATGCTTATTTTAAGCTTAATCAAATGTCATCCTTGTTCAGCAATTCCAGAACTAAATATAAATTAGCTGATTTTTGCGAGCAACCATAATATCGATAAGTGACTAATGAAATTGTCTTATACTAATACCCTTGTCTCTAAACTTAACTGCCTAATTAAAGCCCTAAGCATGCAGAATAGATACTACAAATTCCTTATCGTTTGTCTTAACCCTGGAGGCAAACAAAGCTAATACACCTGTTCTGTAAGCGTATTATTATTGTTCCCCAAGGTAGGTAAATTATATTCCCACTGCGCTGTACATTATAGCTAATATATTCGCTCTAGAATTCATAAAGGTATGTATAGGGCCCTCTCTTATTAATTGATCTAGTCAAAAATATCGCAAACATGCGATTATTCAAAAATGAGCAAAAGCATTTTGTGTTTAATAACCGCTGCATTGCTTATTAACGAACCCCCGACCGTTAACAAAATTAATCGCAATCAAAAACGCAACCAAGCGGCGCTATATTTATTCGAAAGCAACTCTTTATAACTTGCAATTCCTTTCTTATTTCATAACGCAATCTTCTCGGCTTCTTATCTAACAACGAACATATCTCGCCCCCGCTCTCGAGGAAAATCGTCCAATATAAAATCGGTTTAATTTGCGCTTTTCGCACTCAATGGGATGGAATAATATCGGGCAATTTGGTTACCGCTGGCATAAATATGCTGGGCCGCGCAGTAATTGTAACGCGGGCAATTCGCGCCTCGTAACGACCGAGAGGAGAAAACTTCGCCCGTTTGGAGCTCGATGGCCGACCCGACGCACCAGCCGCGTCTCGCCCGCCGCATCACTACCCCCGCGACGCTCCCGCACCACCCCCGCACCGCCCGCGCACCACACCCGCGCAACATCACATCGCACATCAGCGCAAGCGCCGACCCACTCGCGACATACTTAACCTCCATGTGTGAAACTCTCCTACTAATCGGTTCGTTAATTTTCATTGGCAAAGTTTAATGAAACCAGATTTCTAATTGGTGAATGAATTCGTAGGTACCTTATTAAATGATGACACCCGCTATAATAATTATTATTCCTACGTCCCGTTAAACACGAAATTTATTCAAGTCAAAAACTACGCGTATGAAAACAATGCGGATAAAACCATGGTTTCTTCAGAAAACTTTAAAAACATCAAGCAAAACAACGACAATATAATACCGAAAGTCACATAACTCCGCAAATCGTGAAATCCTTTATCTGATTGCAGGGAGGCATGAGTAACAACAAAAAGGAGCAATCTTCCCGTTACGCATGACGGAGCCGGGACTCCATCCACATGGCATTCTACAATAGCTGTAGGCACTCCCGCTCGCAGATTACTATTACAAAAACAGATCCTGTTGATATAATGCCAACACAAAAATAATTACCAGTGCCTACAGAGCTCTTCTTTGCTCCTTCGCCTAACGTAATAGAATAACGAATGTCATTTTCTTTTACTCTGACCCTTCCGCGGTTCGCGCGGGGAATGCAAAATTCCCGAAATTAGAGTGAATAAACCTGCGTTGTAATTAAAGCCGGGTGCCGGGCGCGCCGGGAGCGTTGGCCGCCCATCTTTCTTGGCTGGCCTACGAATTAAGCACCGAATTGCTTCAGTAATTCGAAGTATATATTCCTCGCTCTCAGTTAAATGTAAATCACTTTTACTGTCCCGATTTTCACCACTTAACTCCCTAATCTTCTAATATCTACCTTCTTTTATTTAGTATGTAAATTCGAGATGTTAAGTCGATCGGCTGTAATTCGATATTGGTATTAAATTACAAGCTCTGGGGTCTTTAAATCAACAGACAGAACGACTTTGGATTCCCTACAAAAACAAAAGAAAAAGTCTTCGCAATTCATTTGTCTCGAGACGTCTCGAGTCATTATAACATGTATTAATCAAGCTCATGTTCCAGTGTTATTTTAATATGTCTGAGTGTATTAAAATAATAAATATGGGGGTGTCGTCGGGGCTCGGGGGTGAATAGAGCGAGAGTACTTGTCGCCGGCGTCGGTCGGTGGCGCGACAATCAAGTGACGCAACAGTTAAACTAGGAACAGCCCTCGACCACTTCCGCCAGCGCCGCAGCCGCTCAAACTCGAGCAAACACTCCTCAATTGCCTTAGTGATGTTTATAACTGAATTACACAACTATCGATACTGTTTTCTTTCGTCGCTTAATTGTATAAGTAATTGAATAATTGTAATTACCAAATCAAGAGAAATCTAAAAAGCTAATTGACTGTAACTGTAAAATAGCACTTTTGTATTTAATTGTTACACAGGAGGTAAAACGAATAATATTTGTACAATACGCTATAACATTTCAATATCGCTTTACCTCGCGAACAGCAATATCAATTCAATTCCATTATCGTAGTGCAGCATCGATAGCAAAGAAGAACAAAAAAGCATCGATACAGCCGGCGAGCCCTATCGCCAGTCGGATGGCAACAGTTTGCAGAACGCCTGATTGCTTTGATAATCGCCGCCTGAGACGTCACTAATGACGCAAGAACATTGTCTGGAACAACCTTACAACGCCTGTTACTTTACAAGATACATTATTAAGCTGGAGGATGGTTTTCTTGAAACATTCGACAAAAACTCGTTCGCGGAACATTTGTGTTTCTGAGCGTATTGCTCGTTTTGCTTTCTCTTAAGATAAAAGCAGACGTATGTCATATTCACAATAGCGATATGCTTGCTATACATGCTGCAAAGATGCGCTACGATCAGTGTGTGCTTAAAATATTTACTCTCTAGAGTCTAGTAGAGTGTAAATATTTTAAGCACACCTAATTATTTTTATTTGTGTAGTTGATATTTGCACTGTGTGACTTTTGTGTCTTCAGTTGTGATTTATTTGTTAAGGCACGTAAAAGAATGAGATTTATCATCTAAGCTCGTTATAACTACTATATTTGTAATTTTGTTGATCAGTTTCGCATATTTAATGAACAAAACAGATTGCCCTCGTTACAATTATTTTCATGGACATATGTAGTTAATAGGAAATAAACATTTTGAATACTTACTTGTTCACTTGAACATAGCGATCAACGAGTACTGTAAGTTATAGAATACATTACCATTGCGTTACTCAAATCATTTTCACTAAATAAATTAACTTAATTATTCTAACTAGTTCATTAGGGTTGTTATTTTATGCAGTAACCCTGTTACTGTGACCAGTTTATAGCCTGGTGGTGATAAAACACACTTTTTACGTTTAATATGACCTCCAAAGAATTCAGGCCAACTGAAAATGGTAGTTTTCAATGGCGCCATGGGTATGTAGGTTTAAAACTACCGTACTGCGTGCTACAGTTGTGTGCTAAACGGAAATTCGTGTGTTCTATTTCTGTACTGAAATATATGGATTTGCGGTTGTATCAAACTAGATTACTTATACGCAATAACTACACTACAAAGTAGGTACAACACTACAAAGCTTTGACAATTAACTCATACTATAGGTATAGGTAACTGTCTCTGTATAAGCCCGTACTACATACACTTTATGGTCTCTATCCAGTAATTATCCACATTTTGATATTATAGAATTTTCCAGATTATGAATATGGCTTCGCAAGTTGGCAAAGCTATCAACAAAAGAAAAAGAAAGCATTACGTATTGCTAAAGCAATTCAAGCTTCAACAACAACTATTTATTATGTAGTTGGAAATGCGCTTGTCCCGACAAAACACAGCGTAACAAATAAAAAGGCACTAACTTAGTGAATACTGACCGTCCTCTTACACATATAACATCCACACAATGCAAAATAAGTTTCAAATGAAATTCAGTTGTGAAGCGACAGTGTGAACTAGTAGCTAAACTACATTTGCCAACTTAGTAACACGAGCAATCGAAAAATAGAAAGTTCTTCCAGCGAGTAGGATCGAGACTAACTGAGTAACTGGCATTCTTCACAAACTTTAGGTGAGAGTTGCTTCTTCCACAAATTTATTCAGTTTGGTTTGTTTACTCAATCCTATTGTTCCTAGAAAAACCGTAGTTTCACCTCGCTGGCTCGACTTTCCGTGCTAAATGTCGTAGAAAAATTTATTCATAAAACTCATTGTCAGTCTATCTGAGAAAGTTCACGGAATCTAGACTGAGCGATTTAAATAGTTCACTCATTCGCGTTCAGATGAATTATGATTATTTTCTGCTGGATCAAAAGAATAGAAAACTTTATAAAACAATATCCGTACTTGCGGCGACTGGATTTAGTTCTAGTTTTAAAATGTGGTTCATATCTTCTTTTTTATTGTTAAATCTTAGCTTACTATTTTGCTATAAAATAATTAGCTAGGTAATTTAATTTGTAACAACATTGCAATTGTTTGAGAAATCAACAGAAAAAAAATCATTTTTGAAATTTGGAAAAAATGGAAAGATGTAGGTAACTTAGTTAACATTGGAGCACTTATGCCATGTAAAGCCAAGCTATAAAGACTTTTTCAGAAAATTTAATGTTATCTTCGCTATAGACACACCATGGAACTTTTATCTCAATATTCTAAAAGTAACCGAGATAGTTCTATAAGTGAAATAGAACAACTGTAGGTGTGCAGACTGAACCGGGGGTCGTAAGGTTGCGGGTTCAAAGTCGACATGTCGAACCTTCGCCGCGAAGCTAACACGAACGAGCCCGGTCCAGTCCACAGGTTAACAAGTGTATTACTTTTATACAAACACTATCCTTCCTTCAAAATACAAGGTTTTAAACTAGTTAGTATAACTTTCATACAAATAATATGTAGTTATCCTTATAACGCATTGAAAATGATATGAACGTCTATCTGATATTTTCAAGCGTTCCGATTCTCCTACTAATACTATAAATGCGAAAGTTTTTAAGTATGGATACTTTAACACGAAATACTACTTTACAGATTTTAATTAAATCTGGTACACTGATAGCTTATAGCCTGGATAAACGCATAGGATACTTTTTATATATATCTTTCATATCTTTCAAATATTGTAAAACAAGCCGTAAATTTATTAAAGAACATAACAAACTGAACTATTTTGAAAATTACTTTCATCTTCATTACCTCATATTTCATTAATACATAATAAATGATACCGAGGACATATTAATATTCATATCCATACTAGTGCTCAAAAACAGCATCACCGTGTAATCAACGCGCTAATCATCGTAATCGATTCATCTGCCAATCATGGAGATTTTAGCATTAGCAAACCAAAACTGATCGGCTGTCTACGAACGTGGAACATTTATAGATCGACATGAACCACGTGAACCTACCAATCAATTCCACGGTTCTCGAATTAGACCTCTTTATTGACTGTTCCTGTAGACTCTGATGTGAGTATCTATTCGAGCTGTGAATAACGAAGCTTATGATAATAGGTTATGTTGTTCGTATTTAGTCTCTTTATATAGCTGCATGCTAAAGACTTTTGCATTGTAATATTTTTGTCTTCATTCATTTGACGCATATCGTAAGGACAGAAAAACTTATGAGTCCTGTTTTTGGATTTTGTATTGTTTAAGTACTTTGAAAATAACATCCCTTAACATAAAGTTCCGTCTTTTTATACTACCATGGTAGTACTTACTGACTTGATGTAGACCATAAAGCAGCAATCCATAAAGTAATCTGACTCTAGGAAACAGGAGACGACCTCAAAAAGGACTTCGTAGTGGATTCTACTTCGCAGCGTTTCACTACATTTTTAAACTCTAATAACTTTTATTTTACTAAACACTCCAAGACCCAAACTTTAAGGTTAGGGTCAATTTCGTTTTTACGAGGCCGCTACTTTAGAATTTATTTATGACAAAGTTCATTAACTTCACCTTCTCTCGCAGTTCTAGACACCTTTCTGTACTTTTACAGACATGTTTTTACTTATACATATACCCAACTATAAACTCTTACCCTAAGATACAACTTAACTTAAGACAAATAAAATTTATACCTTTAACAAAGTAAGACAAGCTCAAAAGAACGAACCGAATAATCTGTAACCACCTAATAAAACTCCAACATTTTAACATACCAATAAAAACAAAAGATAGCATTCGCTCCGTCAATACAAAATTTGATTTTCAGACCAAAACAATATCTTAGGGTCGTTAAAAGCTGTATATTCGGAAGTGGCACTTAACGCAACAGAATAAACTGGTAGCAGCGTGTAAACACGGAAATTCCATCCCACAGACGTTTACACGCCCGGGGTCATTCAAGTTTCATTACCAATAGCTCCGACCTCGTAACTTATTCAGTTAGGGGCAGGTAACGCGCTTTAACATTCAATTTGCTACAGAAGAAACGTTATGGTCGCTGTAAACGTCGCGACTACGAGTCCTCCTCACCACACTGTCGTTCGTACCTCCTCCGTACTTTTACTGAGACTATTGTAAAATACAACGAGAATTAAATACAAACGCGCATTTATTTACCTTAGCTTAGTTCCGACGGGTTAGAATGGCCGTGAAGCTAACTGAGTCAGATTGCCAACTCTAAAGGTTAATTCATTTTACTTAAGCTATTTTTGAACTAACTTGCTGATTAAATTCTGTGTAGCTTATTAGAATGATTGCTACATTGTTAGTTTATTGTTGTTGTCCGGGTGCTTTATGCATTCTGTATTAAAAATAGAAATATTAAAAATAGAAAATCTGTCATAAATAATACAGGTTAGTCTTTTTTAGCGCTATGCTTTATCGTAATAATGTTAGCCATGGAAATTTCTGTCAAGAAAATATCGAAGTGTTTACTAAACTCCAAAAATACGACATGGCTTATCCAAAGTCTATCAAGTTGTTGGTGGCGTACATTTATGGCGAACATTGTAACCGCTATACAAACACACACCTTTGAGAGAGTTACGCCCACCCACAGCACTTAGGTAATAAAACCAAGAAAGTAGTTTTAAGGAAGCCCGCGACAGCCATTGCAGCCCCATATTACCCGCTGCAAAACCCTCCTTATTACACGAGACAAACAAGTTATTCGTTTCAAATTGAAAACTTTCCACCCCACTAGCCATGCTGGGGCTGTGGCCCATAAATTCCCGCCAATTTTGTTTTATTTCGCGATGCAGGCAGGGTAATAAAAGTAAGCTGGACGTGAGACAAAGCCTCTAGCCGGGATTACGCGGCCATCGCAATGGATCACTGCAGCCTGTGATATGGACTCTAAACAACGACACCTCACTAACTGGACACGCCTACGTAATTCACTCGAGTTCACTCTACGCCACTCTGCGGCACTCTACGCGCACGTCCTAAATGTGAATACCGATTTTATGAGATAGCCGACACCTTGTTCCGAAAAAGAAATCCCTCTTAAAACTCGTCCCACTTTGAAAAACATATCCATAAAACTATACTCCAAGTTTACGGCCGAATACATAAAAATATGGACCTTAACCTCGGCTCGGCGAAATTTGGCTAGAGAGAAGTCTTTTTTTCTAAGCAAATAAAATCCCGTACCTTCATACTTCGGTAGAACCAATATTAAAGGAACGCTGCGTGCGAACATAGGTACTACGATATCTTTGACGATTTACGAAAACATTTATTGTAAATGTCGGAGCTTAAAATAGCGCATGTTGTAACATTTGTAGGCAGGTGCATACTTCTGGAGTATCTCCAATCTCATCTGTTTCTGTTGGCACTGCACCGAGTGGCCGCATGTGTGATCTTTACTCCATGCTCATTGTTCCGGTCTTTCGTTCTCAAACGTGTCGACTAAGCACAAATATCAGTCCGATAAGGAAACAAATATTATTTGCTTTATTTTAAAACATTTATATTTATTCAGTACAGTCGGGATCGAAGGTTATTCTGAAACATTGTTGAAGTAGTTTTTCTGTCTGGCAAAAGAACTCTAATAAAAAACTACAAAGTTTTATAACGCAACAAATTCCGCGGCCTTAATGAAGTGTGTCCGCTCGTACCCACAAGCTGCGCTTTAAGAAGTGCCAGGTGAAAGCAAGCTCTTTTTATAGCGACTAAAATAAAATCGCCACGCGTGAGTAAGGAGAGGTCCCAATGGATGCAACCACAACAATGACACTATAGATACAAAAACACTCCTTAACGCGACACTGTAAAGCTCAAATTTATTTCCACATCGTTTTCTCTGTGAACAAAACAATGCCTGGTTTACGAATAGGATTGCAAACAGTTGCTATGTCCAACGGTTATGATCCGTCGTTTCAGCAACACGCCAAATTTGGTCCCGTCATAAAAATAAAAAGTAAAGTAGTCTGGATAACACATGCTCTGAAGATCATCCGTACAACACGTACAACGGCAGCTCTTGAATAATTTGCCTTTCAGTTCTGAAGGAAATGTAGAAGATCGCTGTAGTAGTATTCGAACATGGTCAAATAATATTCTTCCTCTAGAAATCAATATGAGCCACAAAACAACACGTAAAACAATAAACCCTCAAATAGTTAATGTGCCAAGAAGGAGCGTGGGAGCCAATTAATTTTTGCTGAGACCTCGGTTTATGTTTTCCCGGATAAATAAGGAGATTTAGCGGCGACGCCCAGAGCCACCTCATAAAATGGCTTGCTCGTAACCGGCCGCGGTCAGTCCCCTAACTAACGATTCTCGATAATGTTTATAAAAACTTGGTATATTAAGCGCAAAAACTAAATAGTCATTAATTTATTCAAATTATCATTTTATTAATTACAATTAGAATAACCACTTACTTATACTTACTCGAAATTTGGTAGATTTTATGGTTACATTTTAGAATATAATACACGGGAACCAATTACTACAGAATTAAACTTCAACATTTTGAACCTCAGCATCAAAAAATAAATAATATAAAAGTTTTTCAATACAAACATCATAAAGCAAGTTACGACTCACGGTACATTTGATGGTGCATGAAATTGCACTGTACACACAAGAGTCATTCGAATGCATTTTATTTTCGTGGAGTAGGCGAGGAGGCCGGGCGATGACTAAATAATGACCAGGATAACGCAGTTTTATTGCCGGCTCCGTGTTGCGAATATATAAATGAACCCTCTAGGGAGTGTTAAAGACGCCGCCAAAGAACTCCTGTCGAAACAAGTCGGGCTCAGAGAAATGGCGCCGTAAACCACCCTATCCGCTGAGACGTCATTTTGCTCTTTGTACGAAACTGCTGTTTGGAACACAAAAAATATAAGAATTGTATATTTGTACCAACAAGCCAATTTACAGCACCAATCGATATCATAGCTGAAGTTTACAATTTTTCTTGACAATTTATTTTAATAACAAAGATTTTATGTTTCAGCATTATGATTAGATTCATTATGTATTGTAGTCAATATGATGGACTCTACTTTGTATGATATAGCAATTTAACTTTTGTAATCTGAGGCATTATCAGTTGTCTCTGAACAAAAAAATATGTCATGTATTTACTAAAATCAGATTCTATGCAAAGAACTCGCTAGAAATCTGTACATTGTTAGCTAGTGTATCAGAAAACGAACTAGTATAGAGAACAAAATGGCGAGTCAGCACAAAATTAGTTTATTTTATGTATTTAATTATGCCAGTTTTGTTCACGGCTCCAGTTCAAATTGTGATTTCACGGTGTTAAAATATTAAAACTTTAATTGTATTCCGGCGCCCGACTCCATAGCCGTAAAGAAGCCAGCGAGGCGCTCCGTTGATACACTATTAATGCAATTGTTCGAAAACAGCGCGAGGCAATAAAATTTAGCCTTCAGGTAGAATATTCCGCACCACTTCGCAGCCGTAGCCATAATTTTTCGCATTGCGGATTTCAGGTAAACGTATTTCATTACTTCATTTTACGGTTTTACGACTAATGAGTTTGTTTTAGAGATTTAAGAAGATAAATATAAAATTATTTTTAGGAATTAGGTTACTTTAGGATATTGTGGTACGGAGTGAAAATTATATTATCTTTTAGTACTAAGATGTTTGTGTTTCTTAAGTTTTGACAAGGGCTTATCTTATGTAATTGCTTCAAATATATTGAGAATATAAAAATAACGGTTTTCTTTTTCAACCAATGTCAATTTACACTAGGTACGAGTAACTCTCTAAAGAAATGTGAAGTAATAACTTCATTTATAGCACAATGTACATGCTACTTTTCTTTGCGAAAGATTAAGGATCGTAATTCTCGCATAACCTAGATTTTAAAAATACCATCTTGCTATTTTGCGCTGGAATTTTCATAGTATAATGTTAAGTCCCCACTGTGTATACTCGGAAGAGAGCGGGTATTTCAAGTGTACCTAAATATTACATTTAAACCTTGTTTGTTCTTGAAAACATTTGTTGCGCAAGATCTTGCTCAACGTTGTAAAAGAGTGGTGCTGAATTCAATTCAATGAGTTTCTACTTTACTATAACGATGACTTATAATTTTAGAATTATGTTCTCTATAGATATTTGTTTAATACATGTATTAAACTAGTAGGTATCTGTAAAAGAACATGAACAACACAAATTCAATTTGTATTACACAATGGAGTATTTTTAAAGTATATAGCTATGAATACTGTTTAGTGCCTTTGAATAGGTTTTCATTGTTTAATTTATAAAACCTGTCCACTTTTGATGAAAAAATATGCGAAATGTCATAATATTTTTAGAGAAATAATATTTCAAAAGAAAACATAAATGGTATTACGTAAGGAGTTTGGCTCGTGACGGCCAGTTATTAAAACTTTACTATCGAAATAGGTTTGTAATAACGCATAAAAATAGTGAAAATTATCATTACATGGTTGTTTGTCTTTTTTGTAAAAATTGCGGCGTAGCTAAGTAGTTTAGATTCGGAAAATCTAAAGATCTTATTTTTTTCAATAAAATAAAATAAAAAAATATGACAAAAATAATACGTTTATTTCATAGTTTTTAATTTAATTAACATTAATCACTTTAGATCGGACGATATACATTTATTTATTGATACAATAATACTTATTTACAAAAAGGATAACACTAAATAACACTGTAACAATATACGTCCCATAAAATAATGACTGAAATTACCATAATAACATAAAGTATAATACATTTTCGAATAACATTTTATCACATTCCTCGTACCTACATACATATCGTAAAATTTCTATTGCGATGCTTTGGCTATATCTTATTTATATCCTGCAAGAGTTCTCCCGTTTTGCTGTTTTCAATAAATCTCAAGTCAAAATTTTCAGAGCATTTATTTCTCTATCCATAAAACGTCTTTGGACTTACGCTCTACACAAAATTATGTTTTATTCCTGTATTCTACTAACGTGAAATTATTGTATTCTCAACTACTTCCTTAAGAATATAAAACGATCGTCGACTTTCGTAAAGTTTTAATTTGCGTTGGTTAATTAAGTTAAAACGACGTTTAGTATTCAAAACGACCGAATACTTTTGTTATAACATTAAACTATGTACATTTAAGTTTGTGAGGAACAAACTATCCAATGGTTTATTTATCAGTCAGTCAGAAACCGCAACTTGGCTGTAGGTCTGACAATTTTGAACGGTATTTGTTCATAATTTTTGGAGTAACAACGCCACACACAGTCACACACATTCGCCCGGTTGTGTCATGTCGGGAGGCTGATATTCCACGGCGGGTAAGTCAAGTAAGTCGAAGTAGTTCGATGCAGTTCTCTCATTCGCAGTACCAAGTAGTTCTCCGTACTTTCTTGTCACCGAATCTTTTAACTTCGCCCGGCACTCCGCGCAGTGAATTATCTGGAATGAATAAGAAACATAGTTCAATTAATTTGCCTATAAAGATAAGTATGTACGGACGGGAACACGCACAATGATAAGTAAACAGTAACTGCCACCAATCAATAAAGAAGAAAGCAGGTCTAAGAAACCATCATAAAATAAACTTGAGTGAAGCATCGTGTCGTCTTTTTCTATTTAGTACAAGAAGAGGGAGAGGTAGCGAGATTAACTACTTATAAACCAGTCCAGTGGCCGCAGTCCATAATATATGTAGTACTCGGTAAGGTAAGTACTAGACATAAATCACTTTTATTTCATGGCTGTAAGGTGCGTCGGTCAGTCAGAAAAAAATAGGGGTAAGTGGGACTTTTCTGGATACTTTTGAGATCTAATAAATTGGAATCAATAGCTTAAGCCGGATCTCAACTACGGAAAGAAAGAAATGTATTTACGAAGATCATAGACAGGATTTTAGTCAAAAATGCGAAGTGTAAGATTTATGATGTACTTTATAAGTTTATTTATTCATTATGTTTTATTACATTATTATTAATGCGATTTTTTTTATAAACAATCCATCAAAATTCTAATTTTGTTTTAAAAAAGGATTTAATAAAAAAAATCACTAGCACCTGTGCATTATGTGTCGAGAAAAGTTGGAGGAATGCCATATAAATTAAAAAATATTTTAAAAAGAATTTGAATTTTAAAGGCTTTCATATGAATGTTTTAACTTTAGATGGACAGTAATTTAAAACCAACCAACAAAAAAGGTACTTTTGTTAAAATTATTCTCATACTATTGAAATATACAAAAAAATAGTCATTTTAAAGTGCTAAATTAAGTAGTTTTTCAGAAGTGTAATAAGTTTATTTTAGCCCATATGAATTATAAATAATCTAGTCAACTAATATTTATTTTAAACTTCAAACAAACCTGTAAAAAGGTCTGAGTTGCAAAAATTGCACGGTTACTTTTCAATTCGTATAATCCGGTAACTGGGACAGTAAAACGATGACAGAACTGTCTCACGCGTTGACACATTTAAAAACTAAAATCTCGTTATTATAAAACGTTTATTCGTCTCCTGTTTCCATACATAATATAATGTAGCTTTAGCCTTGACATATAATATGTTTAATATTTTTCCGTTTTAAGAAACATAAAATGAAAGGAAAGTCACTTGTACCTAATGTTTAAATAGTTAGGAAGTTTATGAAATGGAAACCAAATCCCCAAGCATATCGCTAAACAAATCTTGATATAGCGAAAAATAATCAACTTTTAATTTCGCACCGAAACCAATAGTTGTAGCCTGTTGTAGACTGTAGGTGTAAAAGCGAAGACAGAAAACGAAAGCTGAACAAACACTAGGTGGAAGGTTTGGAAGCGTGCCTAAAGTACTGACCTACAAAGCAATTCATTGGTGTAACTTCACGACAACGAAACCACCTAACAGACCTGTGGCAGAGACGTTACTGTGAGTGAGTGATGGACGTACACTACAATTACATTGCGTTGTTGCGGCATCAAAATCTCTCGTGTAAAAAATTACAAGAAATTATTAGTTTCGAATGCTCAGTTCTAAGGAAGATTTTATTAATGGTAGATAACTTATGATGAAACAAGTCTTATGCACATGAGCGTTTTAACATACAATTCTGATTTGATTAGCGTTAAAAAACTTAGTTAGACAAGAGTTCTTCAAATCGCAATGGAGATAAGTAGGTACTAGGTAAAAAAGTGGAAAGCATTCTCTCCCTGCTAGAAAGAATAAGAGTGGGCATAGCGCATATTCAGCACTAGTACTAGGGATTGCAATCCGGTCCGCCGGATCCGGTGTTTGTATTTGAAATATTTTCGTCAAGTGAGATAATAATTAGTATGCTCTCCTCTAGTAGGTAGATACTTACAGATAATTACATTAATAACTGAGACTGATTATTTGATTACTTAGAATTATTATATCTTAATTTCATTAGCTGCAAAAAAGACGAATGAATACTAATCATTTATGGCGTAACACCGGATCCGGCGGACCGGATTGCAATGCCTAACTAGTACATATAGACTGCGTTGTGCGTAAAGCAAAATGCTATCGACTTCGTCATAGAGTAGTTATCATATAGTTTGTATGGAAAATCTGATAGCACCGCTAGAATGTCAACGAAAACAATGAGTATGTAGTCCAAACTGTGGTTTTAAGATAGAATCTCTATGTTGCATCGAATTTTCGTGATTATTACTTATCATTGGCGGTTGCCGTATTGTCAGTATTTCTAACTCTAAAAGCAAATAGTGTAGTATAAAATAGGACTCCGTGTAAAACCACAAGTAGGGTTATACCTTACAAATTATGCTCTAAACTCCTGAAGAATTATTGCAAACTATTGGTGAAAACCGATCTTAAATTGGTTTATAAGATTTTGAATTTATCGCGAGCAGGGAGACCAGCCGCAAGACTTTTTGTTGTAACATGTAGTGGCTACAATATATTCTACTTATTTTTGCATAATTTACATATTTTTCCTATACATAGACAAACAACTTTACAAATCAATAATTTATAACTTAACAAGTCATTGTTTCATCTATTGATTTATTGAATATATTCCATAAAAACCCGTCCGTTTTAAGAAGATCTTTGAAACGGAAGCTATTCTCCATAATGGCGGAACAGTGTACAGTTCAATTACGATTGGACATGCATTATGCATCAGATATGTTGATGCATTATATCGAATGCGTATATCTGCCATCGACACACTTATCGCGATGTAAACCCATGCACGATATCAACACACCTATTTCGTATTCTATATGAGAAGTACATAGTACATAGATTTTGGAGACATTGCTTATTAAGCGGTACTTTAAAGGTTTACGGATAAGTGTCTGATAACTTATCCATTAGTTAACTGACAACCAATATGGCAAAGAACGGGATTAGTTATTAAATATTTTTTTAAATTGTCTCTCCACTTAAACTTAATGTAAAATAGAAGTAAGTGAACTTGTCTCCATATCAAATTATTCTCCTACTTAAACCATTACTTAGTATTTTTGAGTATACTGACCAAAATATTTTTAAGTAGCCGACTCATTGACGAATTGAAAAAACGAAACGTCGAAAAATGGCATTAAAAAAAACTGAATGAATAACTTTATGCTTCTATCGAGTACATTACTGAATTAGTTCCGTTGTCGTACACTAGAGGCGCTGTATAATTCACCATACGAAATTGACGATAGCTACTCAATGATATTCTAGATATTCTTAGGAGACCGCATATTTTATAGTCATTTGTCATTTCTTGAATCAAAGTGGCAATTTATAACGACACTGTTCAAGCTCGATTTGTTACTGTGTATCTGAATTTAGTTTTGACTATCAAAATTTTGCAGTGAGATTTTTTTTTATCGAATATGCAATATGACAAAGGGCATATCTCTCAACACAAACAAGTGATACTTGTGCTCTTTTTGAAATTGTATATCCAATTGTAAGATAGTTAGTATATAGTTTGTGGTTGATATTTACATTTGTCATCATTTCTCTCAGACTCGGTGGACTCCTCGCTGTTCATGGACACCATGGATATTCTCTTGTTACGCTGCTGCTGAAGTAGTTCTGGAAAATACAGGATATATAATATTAGTAAGGTTCTATACTGCAAATAAGGCCGAAAATATGGAACAATAATATATTTATAATTTGGAACAAAGTTCTTTAAGAAAAAAAGAAGATGTCAATGAAGTGGATTAAAACTATTATTGTAATATAATAATTGCTTTTACTAAATGTTAACCAAATGGTGCCGCTTAGTATCAAAAATATGGCTAAAACTATAGCTACATTACTGTTACTAATGCTAAAACTGCTACAACAAAATCATTTCGCGCTACTATTTTGTTGAATATATTGCAGTGGTTTACAATAAAATTGTAGTTCCCAGTAATTTGAGGGTACGATACACTTCAAACAATCAACTCAAATATACGGACAATTTGAACAACAATTTTAGGCGGCCATGCAATCGACACTAGAAAATAGTTTTACACGCTAGGCGCATGCCGCCTGTCAAAATTCCATGGAATAACTGTTTGAATTTCAAATGTTGTACATTTATTTAAAACTAGCTAACCCAGCGAACTTCGTACCGCCTAACAATCGACTATTACTTTTTTTTTATTGTGTGATTTTTTTATCCTTAAGAACCATCCGCGTACTTCAAGGAATATTATAAAACAAGAATTAGTGAAATCGGTCCAGTCGTTTACGTGTGATGGCCTGACCAAGGGAAATAGGGATTCATTTTATATATCTAGATTAGAATATATAATTTATGCAAGTTCGGTTACTACCATTTATGTTCATAGAAAATATTTATATGATTTGGCTTCATATTTTTTTTTTTATATCAACTAAAGTAAAGTCTAAAGGAACTTCTTGTGATTCAGATACATTACAAGAATATCTTATAAATTTGGTAAGTCAGTCTTATAAGTTAACGGTATGACATGCCGTATCACATAACAAATGTAAGCAAATAAATTTTCCTTCTTTTTTTCAAAACATTTCCGATCCAGTCTTAAAAATAATATTTACGGAATTTGTATTTATAACTTTGCTTGAAAATTCTCGCATCAGTCGTAATCTGGTAAAAATAGACATTGATAAAATGGAGTATGAAGGTCGGTGCGAAGCGGTTGTACTACAATAATGATATCCGTGTAATATGTACTGACCGCAGGCGCTTAGATTATACCTGGCGAATATTATCACGATAATATATTGAAATGTCACGAATTTCTGAATTGCGTATAATTTATCTGTAAAATATATTAAACGAACCTTACGGAAGTTTAAAATTTCAACAAATATTATTTAATTTATTATTGTTGGATGTCAACATTTTGAGAAAGGCATAAGTTTATCCAAATTGTTCAAATACATACATAATTTTTATAGATTATGCTATCAACGTATTGCAAAAATATTTGATAACAAGTTTACACGTGGACTTATAGACATCAACCAAAAAAATCTAAACGACAATGTATCTAACATAGTGACAACAAAATCAAGAAGACTACATTTATACTATGTTTAATTCAGCAGCGAAGCATTTTCCTCGCAACACTGTACTGACTTGCGCAAGATGATAAGCGAAGCGAATGACATTATTTCTGTGTTTCCCCTCACCAACGTAATGTTCAATAACCACCCAAGTATCTATAGTATGGTGAAACGCTCCATGTTACCACATAAATCATTACACACCTTTTCATTTGTCTCTACTTCCCATGAACTAATAAGCATGTGTTACTACAAACAACTCATGTGAAAACCACTTACGTATAACCCCATACAAATATCACCTATCTCTTTCTTTCAAGTCACTTTTTACTCTACAGTGACAATTCTGCTATCAAAATTATATTGCAACATATTGCTGTCTCTTTTAGGCCTCACCTGACTCCGCTATACTGATAACGGTGCTGATAAACGCAATCCTTGATCGCATTTATAAAACATTAACAACACCACGAACATTTGTGTTTTAAACTATTATTTATCAATTAAAAGAATGTGTTCTCAAAAGAAACATATTTCGGTCGTCTTGATGACGCACTCTATTAATCTAGAGATAAAAAAATAATTAACTATCATGTCATAGATGATGTACCTATCACATTAAGCAATATCTCTACCACGAGTACAGCATAAATAATCGCTATCGATACCACTATCAGCTCTTTACGTGATTAGAAACTGATATCAGGATAACTACGAACATTGGGTATTGTTCAACAAATTTCACACTAAAATAGATTTGACATCAATAATCTGCTTTTACTTATCTCAACAGCGATTAGCTAATATAACGTAACTAAAACTGTACCATAAACATACAACATTATTCTATAGAAAGTGTGAGAACAGACGATATTGTTGTTAAACGAAAATTCAATAATGGATAACGGGCGACAGACAGTAGCGTTCAAACTACGGTAAGTATCCTACAATAAACCGACTGTTCCATAACAATAATAGAAGTTGATAGAGCGGCCGTCACCTCCGATAGTTGAGATAATGCTCACGTAATGACACAAAGTGAACTCCCGCAAAACTATGTACAATCACACAGCTCGTCTCGATCACAGCTATCACAGGACATATGATTCACACGTAATGTATGCGCATCAACGCTAACATCACGATCCGAACGTATTTTGCAATAGACAAAAGGCCATTGTGCATTTGAGGAAATCGCAATTGTCGCTAAATAGCTTCGAGTAACAAAGAAACGCGTTACCAGAAAGATTTAAACACCAGTTTACTCTTATCGGCGTAATCTCAGCGAGAAATGTGGCATTGTAACAGCGAGAGTTCAAAACGATCGTACTTTCGTCGCAGCATTCCCTTGTGATACTTCTATCTAATTATCCGTAAGGAAAGGTTGTTTAAGTTAGATAATACGGCCGCTGCTCAAAGAGGAATAAAGAACGCAAAGATAAGTATCGTAGGAACGTGTGAGACGTGTTGTAAAATATTAACCCGACGCTTAATTTCGTTTTGCGCAAAAACAGCATTCGGAGCGATCGTTGCATATTCGTTTGCATTTACAAAACAACGGCGGCGTCAAAGAAAAACGTCGAGTTCCTGGCGTTCCCACAGACGAGACGCAGTGCACACTGCACATGCAACTTGCCAACGAGTGTCCAATAAAAAACTGTGTCGTCGACCCCGCGCCTCGTGCGTCAGCTCGTGATAAAGAAGCTCGCTCCTTCCGTCACGTATTGTACGGACAGCCACCGGGAGCAGATGACGATCAATTAAAAAGTTTGTTCGCATTAACTATGCGGGAATTAGTTCGGTTCAGCGTGCGTGCCAGATGGACTCGACCAATCTCTTTATGAGAAATGGGCTCCAAGTTAACGTTAATGTTCTCCTACTTATCTAAACGTTCCGTGAGAGCCGCGACAGAAAACGAATTATAAAACAGTTCAGTAAGATGTGGGATATATTAATATCACATTAAGATATTATACAAGCAGACAGAGTGGGGTTTTATAACGATAGGTTACTGAACTAATAATTTTTTCGAGTGGTTTCTTGAGCATCGATTTAATAGCAGTTTTAAAGATGGCAATTAGAATAGATAGGTAAATAAGAATGCTTTCTATCTCGAGAGGGAGGGCTCTCAAGCACGCACGCAATGTTTGAAAGGTGACATAATTCCAGTGCGTGGTGGCGGACACGCTTTGTCTGTCACACCACTCACACCACTCACACCCTGCTGCATTGCATAACGACACACTCGTTTCTACAGTGTGTCTATTGAACGTGTTATTTTGTTTTCGCGACAAACTTCTATTACATACAGCGGTGAAGTATGGAGACAAGTACGAAAATTTACGAGTGGTCGTAAACACGTGACAAAACCGAAGAAAATAAATTCCGCAAGTTGATTTTCAAAGCGAGTCATGTATTGTAATGACACCATAAATAATTTGTACGTTATTGCTCGACACACATTGTTAAGTACTCGAAATCGCATCATTAGTCAGTGCATTGTTTCATCGTAGTTTCCTTATCAGTATAATTTTGATGTCCGCATATCGGAACCTATCGTCAAACAAGATCTATATTTTAGCCATAACTGATAAATAGCCAAAACAAAGCCGTTATCTGGTTCGTGAAAATCGTGTTCAGCCATGTTGTTGTAAGTGCTGCGTGTAATAGATAGAATGCCAGGACTAATAATTGTGATAATAACTATAATGTACAGAATACAGTAAAATAAAAGTCAAATTATACTAGCGGATGTAAAGTAATTAAGATTATTGTAAAGACATGATTAGGTTGATAAACAGTGATAAAACTATGACTAACCAAACATGTCCAGAATGCGGAACAAAAGTCAATACGTACTTTCCAAATTACGATCATTACATAACCACTGCAATATATACATATAGTATACTACAGGCTCTGGCCTCGCACGGGTTATAAAGTTATTTGAAACAAACCCTTAAGAAATTACACACTAGATACTTACTCGAGAATCGATCTATCTACTCTTAAAAATTGAAAGAGAACCCGTTTAGTAGATTTTGAGTATATCGCGAACACACAGACGGAAGAGGACTTTGTTTCATAATATTATAAAGATATCTACCTTTTTTCTGCATGGCCTGTTCCCACAACAGCGAGGTTATGTCCTCAACCCAGGCGTTTCTGACAGGCGGTTCACTGGTCTCCAGCTTGTAGGACTTGAGGTTTCTCTTCTTGTACCAAATAGTGAACTTATGCTGGTCTTGTTCCTTCGCAGTTATGCCCAGGTCGTCCACCGATATATGGTCTTTGTAGATGAAGTACTCCACTCGCGGTTGCTGAAAAATTAAATTAATGATTTAATACATAAATAACATCATGCTTATTATACTCGTAGGTGTAGGCAGAGCTGTATGAAATACACTCGCGTTTCGCCGTTTACAAATTTAGGGGCCGAGCCGAGGGCTATATACCGGGCACATTACTTTACTTTGGGCTATTATTGGGCATCGAGCCCAGGACCACCGCCGGCAGTCCAGTACCCCGGAACAGAATGTTTTATGCCCGGTTTCTGAGAACATTTAACGGTAGTTTAGCTATTCAATAGCGTTTTTTTATATGAGTTTTTACGCTATTGAAAAAATAAACTATCGTTAAATGTACCACAGAAACCGGGGGTTAATGATGTCCAATCAATACAATAAGTGTATGGAAAGAGTAGTCATTATAAAATGTTAATTAGTAGTTTTAAGCCAAATGAGGTTTTAAATTCAACAAAAGACTATCAGTATAAAAGTGTTAATAAAGATCGGGGCCACGTATTCGTAGCTCCAACGGCTTTAATATGTAGATTTTAATTTATTCTCGCCAGCATCGATGTGTGGACTATGAACGGAATATCAATGTCACGTTTGTTTTTGCGTAAAATGCAAGACTGAATCATCGTAGGAAAGGTCATGATCATTTATGTTGTTTGGTTTTGAGATTGTTATTATAAAAACATGTCGCTGATAAGTACTTCGGGCGTATAAAACTGTTATATATTTATGAGATGCAACAAAAGGAAATCAATGGTATAAGTAAAGTAATATACATCGTTATTTTAGAAACCACCTACAACGCGTTATGCAACATATATTATCACTAAGTAAATATCCACATTAACAGTTTCACACATCGACTTCATACAAATTTTCACATATCCAGGTCAATAACCTTTCCTTAGTGCCCACCTTGTCGAGCAATTGTATGGAAAAACACCTAGAATTTATGGTGACATCCACAGCCCGTACTAATTGTGTTGAATGGAATAGCTTCCCACAATATTACGTATTTCCTGTACGTAAAGCGTCCAACAGCTGAAATCGACGATGCGTGAGGAATTAGTCGTTCCGAAGCATTGGCAAGGTCATTTAACTCTCGCCACTACAATTGCTATTGTGTACCAACATCACTAATATCTTCATAATTTGCGTCTCAAATAATGAGTCGCTTTTTGTTTTACTACGCAATACTTTTGACGAGAAACAATAACCAAAATTTTAGCTCAAATGTTCAAGTATTTATAGTAACTACCTTGTATTCTTGTGTTGTGTTTTATATAGAATGCGAATATATCGCAAGCGTGGTAAAGTAAAAGCTATATTCGGAATGTAAATGATAGAATACAGATAATTGTCGTCGACGCCAGTGCGTCGCGTCTTCGTAATAAACACTTCGTAATTTCCGACGCACAATATCTCATTATGATGCAAGTTAAGAGACAGCTAACAAATTTCATTACAAACTTTAATAAGTTCTTTTACGATGGCACATGTGGGTGCATTGCCTTATTACAACAATAATGTGTTGTCTTCATCCCCCTCCTAACAAATAATGAATGACAGAGAAAGACGAAAATAGCCTCTGGATTTCAATTCGCATAAAATCATAAGACATTAAGAGGTTAACCTTTAAAAGAAACAATATCTACTTAAGTATAAAAGAGGCGAAATGGGCTCTTTAACGTAAAACTCTTGGAATTTGAACTGAAATTTACCGCGTCAAGTCGATACTTGGCAAATCAACTTTCTTTCAAACGTCACCCTTGACTGATTTGTAAATGGCTTCAAAGGAATCCGAGACTCGGAGTATCGAACAATAAACTTTAAGGGACTCAATACCTAAACAGGCTTTCTAAATCTTTGAAATTATGGAAATTATATTAATCTTATAAACTTGTTGTAAACTTAACTTTAACAAAAATTCAAGAACACTTATCATCTTATTCATAGGTAGTTATTATCATTTTATTCATATAATGGATAGGTGTATCTAAGTGGGTAATGTGGGTATCGTGTATCGTTCAGTTCAATGAAACGGTTAATGGCATTTATCAACAAAGATATAATATCGAGTACGAGTACTGTGAAGTAATCGTTACTTTACTTCAAGTTATTGGTACTCAGTCTAAACGGTCCCAGTTATTTCCCTAAAATCAGTCCGATCATAAAACTTTTCGTACAAATTATTTATTTGAATGGCAATAAAAAGTACCAACTGATACAAAATTACCATTAATTTTGTCGTAAAATGGCTGCTCGTCCCTTATCATATCGGCCGACAGTAGGCACCGACTGGTGTAATTATAATAATTTTATTGTTGCATTGATAAATCGTGAGTCATTAAATTATGATTCATCGTAATGATGTTCAAGTAACTATTAGAAATACTCTTTATTTGCTAAATAAAATAGGTCAAGTATGATTAAGGTCGTGGCCTTTGTGATAATGTCTATATTAAATAAATGTCCGGGACGGCTAATGTTCTGGTGTAGACTCGAAGAACCTCATGTCGCCTTAACCTTAGAACAATGCCCAAACTAAATATTCATACTCAATTTGAATAAAATATAATCCAATACATAATTTGTGTAAACCAGGGAAACATTGATAAGCAATCTTTTATCGTCAGTTTAGTTTCACATGGCAAGTGTATATCACATTTTTAAATTAAAATTTGCATTCAATATGTTATTTTATTATTATTATGATCAAACTCAAAAGTTTCATGACAACCATAATACTTATAGTATTATGGTTGTCATCCATAATACTTATAGTATTATGGTTGTCATGAAACTTTTGAGTAAAAAAGAGCAAAAATTAATAAAATATTTTATTGTTGTTACCTATATTCGAGAATAACCATTTCAGAAGCTCCTTAAAATATTCTTTATACTTTTTTTCATTATTAAACTATTATCTTACCCTTCACACGTGTTTTCAAAATTAGTGAAATTATGAGCATAAAAGGAAATCTGTAAAGTTTTAACTGAAAAACTTTGTAAAACAGAACGACATTGTCGCATACAAATATGTAGAACTTGTTATTACATAGGAATAAAGCAAGCACTATTGTATTTAGAAACTAGTGTTATGAAATTAGGTTTTTGTCAGCAATACTGCAGCTTAGATCAGTGAAATTCTATTATAAAGAATGCGATTGTAATTACACAATGACTGTTTATTACTATCTCTCGTATTTGGAATAGTTTCACTTCACACACGCAAGGAAAACAAAACATATCTTGTAGATATATGTATTTTCTAGTTGTTATCTAGTTAGAATAAATACAAAGATTAGTGTTAAATCAAGCAATTGACCTTTAAAAAGTTAGCGGGGCGGCTATTTGCGAATGTGGTAAAATATAAAAAAATAAACATTTTGAATCGCAATAAAAAAACATAAACTTCATGTAATCGGGTGGGAAGTGCGATATCGTGTTATCTTTAAAAAATACGACGTAGTATTGTTTCTCAAGCACCAAATTTACTTAAAGTTTTAAGTATACTTATTTGATTTGCTAAGTTTGACGATCATACCACTTATTGTTTACAATCAATATCTATCAACAACCATTGATGTTTCCAAACACCCACAAAGTTTTCCTTCAGCGAGGTTGTCGATCAATTGTCGGACGTCTTTCCTAGTCAAAACAGCGGTGGAAACCGACATTATGTAATCAATTAGCAACTTAATTACTTAGCTCACCACTGAGCTATTGGTTAATTTGTATTAATTGATTCCTTTTAGAGCAATTTTAATGTTACTACATTTACATAACCGTTCAAGTTAATTAGTCTGCCATTATTTACAATACTTTTATGTTTAATAAGAGTAATTAATACTTACCGGCTCATTATTTAATGGCCGCACATTTATTAAATAATTGGTGCGGTATTACTTAACAAGGACTAATGAATGGCATATAGTTTAAAGTCTACTGTTTAATGTTGACTTATCGCGGTTCGGAGTTCTTCGAAACTTGCATGCAGCAAATCTGTCATTGTTATAGTTTTATGGTGACTAATATTACGTGGTATTTGCTGCAGCTAATACAAATATAGTATGCAGTTTTATATGAGAGGACCGCTTTCAAATGCAAGTCTTTTGTAATTAAGCGATGAGGAATGTTTGAAACGTATCACCTTATGTGATACTTACTAAACAAGCATAGTATATAATTATGTTGTTTTTCTAATCTCTGTAAGACCGCTATCTAATAATAATTAGATAGCGTCACTCGCGTGTTATAAAAGATCATGCACTGTAGTTTTATGTTTGAGCTGAGCTGGTTAAGTTTTACGCAAACGTAATTTAATTTTCAATTCATTCTATAATCGTCATCATTCGTTTCAATTTACAAATACTGTTCAAAATCATTCCTCGAATCATCGCACGATAATAATAAATTATTCGGCAATATATAATGTGTAAGTACAATGATTATAACGTGTATTATTTACTTAAGCGGAATGCTTGGCGGCCTTACTATTACTTGGATTTTTTTATTTAACGTGGTTCTATTTCCTATAGTCAAGCAAAGGCGCCTCGTCCGTACTTTAACTCTAATAAGAGTTAAAAATATTCCATATTACTTACTTTTCTATAAACAACAGTGATGAGCACAAGTTTGTCGAAAAGGAATATCCTCATGAGCTGGCGTCGTCTTCGCGCGGTGTCCATCGCGAAGAACTCGTTCTGACGCAGCAGCCGACCTTGGTTCAACAGGTTCAGGTACGGCTGCAAATAAAACCAACACATTAGAGACCTTGCTAATACAATAATTTTACTAAAAAACTTTTTTTTGGGGTATCCATTTTAAGACTAGTATCTAATAAGATTTCCTTTTGCTTAAGCGAACTGAGAATGTCCTTAGAGGCGTGTAATACTAATATTTTATGTATTAAATGGCAAACAAATGTTCTGGTAAAATATATTCCACAGTAAAACCTTAAAACAAGTTTGTTCGTTGACACCGCAATGGCCGTTATTTACAAAGGCCACGGTTGCGAAATCGGTTATGAATTCATTAGACACAGGCTTACGATAGCTAACATGAATTCGTTGTATTTACATACATTAACTATAAACAATAATGTTTATAATAATATTAATATAACAATCAGCGGTCGTCAATGTTTTTGATAAACAAACTTCAACAGAAACACTTAATGAACAACACAAATTGTCAACGATTATCACAGTCCAATTATTCTGTACAGTACAACCAGTCCCATTATCAACAAACTCAGAGACATATCTGAGACGTTATGAAAATAAGATAATAAACATTATCTCACTCGCCTCAGGCTAAATATGTACTCGTACATATAGGGAAAGACAATACATAACGTTGAGATTCTATGTTACAACAATAGGCGATCCGACACTATGTTTTGACGGAAGCCAATTATTAGATTTCACTCACCGGACAGTCACTAATATTCTCTAGCGCCATTATCTCATCGACCGCTGTTAATACACACTCAATCATAGTTTTTGCCAACTTCAAACTTTCCAATGGCGTCTCGTCGTTATCGGAGGACTCGCCGTTACTGCCGCCGGTCTCGTCACTGTCCACGCTCAGCTTCGATATCCTCGAGTCTGACTCACACCTCTCATTCTCGTAATTGCTATAAGTTTTCACCAGATCGGCCAAAAACAATTTATACCTCGGTATCCTTTGCACTGGTTCGAGTAAATAGCTCGAGAGATCTAACCGATCACCTAATTCTAATTGTATTCCCTGAAAAGTAAAGTTTCGTTTAAGTACATTTTGTTCGATCGACTGGTATATCGTTCGCGGTTATATTTCATTTAGTAATCATAATTTTATAGCCTTTCACCGGCTTTCATGCGTAATTTGGGTCGAATGATATGTGATCGCGATCGAGCCGTAGGATTACTGGAGCAGAATTTCATCTGAGCAACTAGACTGAGAAGGTTCACAGAAGGGAAATGGTACGCGACAATTATAATAATAAAATACAAACTTTCACTCGAGTTGGACGTTTATGTCGCGACATTTAACTTGAGTCAGCACTGAAAAAGTATGAAACTTGTAATTTGGAAAATACTAATGGAAGCTGTAGAAGATCTGAAATAGGTATATTAGCACTCGTTCCACCAGAATGATTAAATTCATAATTTTGTATAATGAATACCCGCTTGTACGTAACGGAGTATTATTTTTTAAACGGTGGCAGTCGAGCAATGCCTATGAATGTGCAAGTATAACGGTAGTACCAACAGTTAGGCGGTTGTTGAACAGTGCTCGCCAGCCACCGTAACCTCACAGAAATGAGGAAATAACGCTGGACTACCATCGTCCCGCCACTCGTGATGCGTGCATGCGGCCAACCGATAATGTTTCAATCAATTGAGTTTTTACGGTAACGTAAATCATGTAGTAACGCGACACTAATACCGCCATTAAAGCCGCAATGACGTACAGCTTTTACGTGCCACAAAAACATATTTGTAACTACGGCTAATAGAACTTAATGGTTTTTATTCATCTCATATTTATAGCTATTTAATCTACAATGTGTAGGAGTCGGATCTGAACTTTAAATGTGGGTTTTTTGCTAACGGGGAAATACCGTGACATATAATAAACAAATATAATGTTCTTATCAAACCTAAAAGCAAGTTAGTGATAATAAGTACAACTCATCAAACAGTAAGAAGTACCGACTGTATTCCGTGATTCTGTGTCAAGGTTGTATTTACTTAATTATCTTTGAATACTGTAATGGCTTCTGTCTAGAGGACTTTCACCTTTTTGTTCTAATTTAATGCCGCAAAAAATGGCCAGTTATAAACAAGACTTACCTGGAAAAATTGTTTGTGTTCAAATACCAGTCTCGTCGCTCTCTTATTATTCCTAGAGTACATTACGTACAGATTGAATCTTTTTTCCTGTAAATAAAAAAACGTGTTATTTGGTCATACTTTGGCTGAGATGTTTATATTAAATTCGCGTGGTAATCATAAAATGTCACGTACGTTAACCACGGTCAGTATCAAGTCAATATTGAATTTGATTGAGCCGATATAATTTGAGTGAAATTCCTTTACTTTCACCGAATACGGCCGAGAGCAGTAAAACTACTAAAGCCAGGGTAATGTGGCGAGAAGTTGATGAACTATGGAGAATTGTTGGACACGTTGGTGAATATAAGGGTGAGGGTCGAGTGAAGCTGAGACGTGCGGAACAGCGGTTTACATCAAAGAAATATTTAAACGAAGCGAATTTCTGATGCTATTTCTATTATATTTTCTATTTCGTCAATCTTACAAGTCTGTTTGTTGTAACTCCGCTCCGCTCATCTCAGCTTCAAAGAGACCTCACCTTTTCCATTGAAGCGAGAGTCGTATTTAGTCAAAGTTCTCGTGTTCTAGTCATTTCTATGAATCAAAAGTGAAGAAAGACGGTCTCATTACTGCAGTGAAGTGGCCAGGCATAGAATCACGCTCGGTAGTCCGTGACACCAATGTTTTTATAACGATTTGCTCTTAATCGGTCATTACGTCGACTATTTACTCTAGTTAGAGAGAGATAAACGGTTTGCAGTGAACTTGTACTCTATTTTTGTAATGTAGGAAATGCATTTGCAAAGATTGTTTTATGATAAGCGCTAGTGGGGCAACCAAGAATCGACCGTGGCGAGTGATAATGAGGCATTATTATTTTAATCAAAAGATGTTATCTAAGTAAAGGAACAAACAGATTGCTTTGCTATTAGATTGCGTGATAAGAATACAAGAAAGCCTTGCTAAATTGGACAGTCTAGATGAATGAAGAAATTAATCTTTGGCAACACACTTCCAGAATTCGTTAGCTTAGTGAATTTAATGTTGAAAGATTAACCTACATTATTAGAATGTCTAACGACTTACTTCCCGGCCTACTAACATTTATGCATATACAGTAATATTGAATACAGAAGGATATGTTTATTAAATTACTTACAAATCGCCTAAAACATTGTCCCAACTTCCTGAGATCATTCTCACAGTCTCTCAAAGCGGGCAGGAACTCTTCGGAGTGAAACCTGAATATCCTCTCGATGTTGCCGAAGATCTCTGGTTTGAGAGCTCTGAAGTTAGCCGCTAAATCCGGCCGACTCATGTGAGGTATGTAGTCCTCTACCACATGCCTTAGTCGTTCAACGTACACGTTCTCAGTATGTATTAGTTCATTCACTCGTTCTGTCAATCGCCTGCAAGAAAAAGATAGAAGATTGCTATATTCTGAGTTAGAATGAGATAGAAATAAAATAAACAATGCCGTGCTATTGTTTGTGGTACGGTTTCTACTATAATGCATTTTGTTTTTTGTTAAGTATAAAAGATATAATGTTCCGAATTCTTTTATGATACGAGTATGAGGAAATTCGTTGGTAATACGTCTGGAAATATAAATAATAAGCGAGCAAGCTGGCAGACAGACAAACGTTTTGTTTTAAATTATAATCGCGAGGTCAATATCAGGGTCACTGCAAACGAGTGGCTCTTGAGCACGTATACGTTTGCTTTCCTAAAACTGGGACAAACAAATATACCGTATTATAGAAAAGACGGATTAAACACCTAAATATTTGGTCTTTATTTTTTAATATCACAAAACTAAATTTTATGTATATTGGTTAATTTCCACCAAACTGCACGAGAATTTACATAATGAATAATCAAATAAACAATTAGTTAGAATTCATCGGAACTTAGTCATCGCGGTCAATAATATTCAGATTTCTGTGGTCGCAAATAAACAAAAAACCAGTATGACTCGAAAAAACTCTTTCTCTAGGAAAACTAAATATCGCCGGCCACTAAAAAAATACTTTCATATTGTGAGACCTAGGTATCTATTAGCCTCAACAGGCTGAAATAATTTGTTTACTATGAATTTTCTCACTGAACACTCGGATGGTATTATATCTATTTATTCTCATAATAAGCTAGAAATATATATAATCACGACCTAAGAATCTAACAGATATTTCCTTAAGCCATATTTACTCGTTCACATCTTGCTATATAAAGACATACACAGATGTACATAAATAGGTAAATAAAGTGCATGATTTTCATCTGACGTATTTGCTGACAGCTGAACCTATCAGATACGAATAACGACTTTAAAAATAAAACATTATCACTTATTATCAAATGGGTCAAGATTGCTCTATTGTCAATAAGGGCTAATGAATTAAATTAAGTGCATAAGCTATAAATATATTACTTCCTACAAAATAATGAGTCACAGGAATATGATACGAAACCGACAATACATAAAACAAAGAAAATATGTCTGAGATAAAAGTTTTTGCAATATCATGTTTCACGATTTCATTTAAAACCTTGAAGTTTTCAGAATAGAAAAGTTATTGCATTTTATCGAGTTCTTTGTTTCACAATACATTTAAATTAATTGCAATACAGCGAATAGCCATCAAAGGATATGAAAGCAAACATATTTGTATTTTATTGGATTCTGTAATTGACACAAAGACTAACATATTTAATAACTGGATCATATTACTTCGTACACTTTTTCTACAAATAAAGGTAATTTTGCAATCAGGTTCAAACACCAGTCTATTGAATTTTGCATTTGACTTTACTATAGTACAGTTTCAAAGGTATTAGTAAAACTTATAAACCATTCATATTTCTAACTAGCCACGGGTCAACGTCATCTATGAAAAATCTAATTAGTTACGGACGGAACTAAGGACAGCTGTTATTTTTAAAACAGCTTATTTAAATGTTACGCCACTCGTATTTACTAATACATTACGAAACGAATTCACACCTCAAATTACAATAGCTGCATAAAATGATACTATAGTCTAACAACTTAGTAAACACTTAAAGAGCCTTGTATGAAATGATCGCGATCGTCGGAGATATTCAAAAATCAAAAATACGAACATCAATAACACGCCAGCTTATGCAGCAGACGGAGGCCTGTTTGATACAGCTATTTCATTTTGGAAATACAGATTATGTTTATTGTAATTTAGATAAATGGCGCATGCCAAGGCTCTCTACTAAGTTGTCGGTCTATAAATAATTGTAAAGTGATTGTAGTAACATACAATAAGAAGATATTTTCGGTAGTAATTTACTGGTCCCACTTCTCGGAGCGATTGCAACGAATATTGAATATCAGATGATATCGTTTGAATACGATAGCCTGGGAATTGTAACGAATCTGACACCGCTATGAAAGTAATAAAGATTGATAGCAATCTACACTTGGAATTATTTTCAATTTCGAAGCAAATTGCGTTGTGAGAGTACTACGGGCGGATGTGCACTTTAAAAATAGTTTTATTGGAGCTGGAGCACGCTATTAAAGTTTAGAACTATTATTTTGAGAGATTATATAATTGACTTCTTTAACATAGTTCTTGAAGGTATAGAAAGTCCCCAATCCGCACTTTGACAGCGTGGAGGACTCAAGGCCTAACCCCTCTCTCATTACAGGAGGAAACCCTTGCCCAACGATGGTTAATCAATTATTTAAATGTATTATTAAAATTGAAAGTGACTAAAAGAAAACTGTTGAGGTACAAAGAGTTGTCTGGCTTCGTAAATAGCAAACACAATTTGTGCTTACTTCTGAAAAAAATTGAATCCAATAATATTAATTGCAATCATATTGACCACGCGTATAATATTTTCGGTAAATGTGTAGGTCATGCAACTATCACGTTTTACCTTAGTCGACAACTAGATTGCATTATTATAAAATGTTGAGTTTATAAATTGAATGTCCGCAAATTTTTAGCACCGATATATAAATTTAAAACGGTATTAAGTAATTCTAGCTGATGAATATTAAATGCGTCCATCGTTTAATTGAGGAAATCCGTGATTGTTCCTTATCTGTTCTTCTGTATAGATAGCCGGGGTTTTTTTTAACAGGGTCATTACCCAGCTAATATCGTCATTTCAGTAAACGGCGACACATTTGTGCAGTAGCGCAATTCTCTACAGTCAGTGCTATCGAGTATCGAGAGTTTGACATTTAAAATGTACTGCAAAAATAATTCCTACGGCGCCCGCTAGACGTACGCAAATTTTCATACAACGTTTTTCATTACGTAGCAGCCGAAAGTCGGTAATGGTTGAGAATCATCGCTATAGTTCTGTAAGCAATATTGCCGGATGTTTTTGACAGTTGTTCTTCAAATAATGCCGCAATGAGTATGCAAGGAACAACACCTGATTTGTAACAGAGTAATCTAGGACGCTAACTGCACGTTTGTCCTAGTCTAGGCTAGTATTAAGTGTGCGAAGGGACATTTGATATTCAGTTCCATATCCATATCTGATTGTCCCAGAAATAGGATACTTCAAAACCTTCTTTTTCTTTTTAAGTTAAAACTTCCGTATTACCATGTGTCACTCCGCACAGCTGTGTTTAAGGAAGACATATTAAAATGCACAAATCAGAACACACCTTGAAACTCTTGTTTATGAATCACAAAAAGTCTGTACGTTTCTAGAATTCAAACCAATGATTTAGATTAATCATTACTATACAGTCCTTTGATATAAGGTGACATTTTGCGATAGTGCTGGGATAGTGCAGGTCCAAAAAATAAGTTCGTGTATTATTATTACTTATTTCATATATAAAAATAACAGATTATGTTTAGGTAGCAATAACGACTAGAAGGTTCCCATTCTCACCCAATTATACTCATCTAACAGGCATTTAGACTAATTAATGAGGTTAACAAGAATACAGGCAACGTCCAAAATATGACCTAGACTAGCAAACAGACTAATAAACACACCACCTTTGCCTAATCAGTCGGCTAAAAGCCACACCTACTAGTAATCTGTACTATACCTTAATATTATACATATTAGGTCGGGGAAAAAGTCTTTTCGCATTATAGTATGTAGGTATGAACTTGTAATAAAATCTCTTTGGCTTCAAGAATCACAAATGAGTACATGGTTCATTAGGTTTCTTTTAGTGAGCTCGTGAGGTACCCAAATATCGAACTTTTTTGTGTAGAGAAAAGATTTTATTACAAGTTCATACATACTGTATTGCGAAAAGACTCTTTCCTCGACCTAATATGAAAGGTTGGATGTTAGTTACTCTTTCACGTAAAATCTACTCAACAGATTTCGATGTTATTTAGTACTCAAATAGTTCATAACCTGGAATTACAAGCATACAATTCTTTTGCTACAGGAAATCTTTTCATGCGGACGGAACAGAATTTAATATTTTATAGAGCGGGGCTATTAAACCACATAACATAATTAATTTAGAAACCAGTATTACTCATCTCGAAATCGCATTTAATTTCCCGTTAATATGACATAACGTGAAGAAAGCACGTTTGGAAATACCATGCCGTGACGTAAGAGATGTTTGGAGCTGCGTCACCATCTTTTGTAGGTTAACTACTCATGTGACGTCGTTATCTACATGTGCCTGTTTCACCATACATAAATATTGGCATATAAAAATAAATAAATGAACCCGTTAATATGTTACCAATTAATATTATATTTACATCCTACATTTGTCCAACGAGATGGGCCAAGGCCTGTACCGAGCGTCTGCTGAACCTAGAAAACACTCCTGAAGAGAAGATCCTCACTCTAGGAGGAACCCTTTCCCAATAGTGAGACAGTGATGAGTTAAATTATTTTACTCCATACCGCATTTTACTGGCATTTGTTAATTATGGTGAACTCTGGCATGAGTTTTCTAGTAGTATAAGTTTATCTGAGTAACTGCAGTTCAGAAATAACACGATATGTTACTATCTAACTCAATCATTGACACAAAACAAAGATTTGCATCAAAAGCAAATATGATTTTGGTATAATCGTGCAATGTCCCTTGAATCTATTTTATTATAAACGAGTTTTTTAAAATAATAAAAAGTAGATTAGACTTAAATTATATATATTATCTTGATATAAATATATATTGCGAAGTAGCCTTGATGTTTTTCCGCGATTTCACGTAGCACGGGCAACGGGCATGCATACAGAATACGGTATCTACAAATGTAATACAAGCAGTATATATACAACAAATATGTATATTATATTATATTGAATACAAAACGTTTTCTTAATATAACTTATGATTCAACCGATACTATAGTTAGAATTCCGTTCTTGTATTTTAATCGTCTTGTCTATTATGTTTGAGACCGATTGACGTCAATAATTTACTTGGAGTTATTAAAATCATTATTCTAAAGGCTTAATGCTGTAATACTAGTTATAGTGTCCACCGGCCACCGGATTTCTAAGTTCACTACTAGTGGAATCAATTCATAACATAACAGGTCTGACTTCCGTAAAACAGAAAAACACAAGGAAACTCACTTGTTCCTGTTTTCATTACATACCATACACATACATTTTTGTCGGTAAACTGTAGTTTAGCAACTAAGTTGGCGATTAAAAACAGTGGCCAAGAGTAGCCAGCTCTTCTTATTGGCCTTACGAACTGGCGGTAAATTCACTCTCTGTATCATTGACTAGCATTAGTGTCAGTACTTGACCTATATGAATAAATGATTTTGATTTAGCAGGGAGCCTTGTATGATAGGTGACCAGCTGGTCGAGGTAAAATATAGAATTTTGAACTTAAAGGGCCGTATAGTAGTAGTATGCAGCTGATGGTAGCTCGCGTGATACAGCATCTTTTATTTTAAAATACACAAAAAAAAATTCTAGATTAATCGCACATGCAAAGGCTAACTAACTTGTTGGATAGTATTCATAAACGTAAAATCTCTTCAAACGGTGTCACAGTCGGCGATAGTACACAGATAATGGTGAAGAAACATAAATACGACAACAACCTTGGCATCCACGCGGCGCGCGCTTACATGTAAATATACACGCTGTGACGTCACACCTGCCAAATTAGACAATGAGCTATTTGCACTACATTCTAATACATAATAATATTTTTGGATGTTAAACGCACGCTTTGTAAAGAAGAACGCCATAAGTCCGTTTAAGTAATAGCAATTTTAAATAGATCAATGTATGAGTATGTACAGTATAGTTCTAAGAAATTATTTTTATACAATGTGTAAATTAAACTAACAAAGCTGTTGCTCGGTATTTATAATTCTCATTAAAGGCCGCAAACGCATTATCAGCAATAATGTACATTACTACGTAATTAGGCTTTGACAGCAAATCACGAAATTCATAATTTTTGTAGTCATGATGATGCTACTCGTATCATAAGGTTGTTTCATGAAATTTTAAGCCGTGTTTCTAAAACACACTTGTAATTTATGAAGACGTTATAATCTTTATAATCGATAAAGAAATTAACCAAAAACTAAATCATAAAAAAACAACAATTTTTGCTTGATTGAATTTTTAGTGTGATAGTGGGTGAAATGGTGAACCGATTGGATAATTAATATAGTTTGGTATAAGCACTGGTAATTATGTAACCATGTTTTTATTTTGAACTACTTAATACTCTCATACTAGTATACTAATACATAGCATTCCTGTACAACTTACTGTAATTCTGCTAAATTTTAACTGATATTTCCCAGAAACTATAAACACAATCCCATTTTATATTAATGTTTGAGAAATATGATCTGAAATCCCACCATTAAAGTGTCCTTAGAAAGAAAATGAACAAAATAGGATTACGGAGCTGAAGTTATAACCATTTATACAGGCTAAGCTTACTTTATGGTCATGGACAACAGGTTTAATCTTAGTGCGCTGGTTTCGCGGTGGAGGTCACTTAGATGTTGCTACTATAACATAACATAACAATATTGTTTGTACCACATTAAAACGTATAAACAAAATTCTTCATAGACTTTATTTACTGTATGAATATGTCATATAATATAGTGTAAATTTAACAAACTTTGTTGTCAAAATTGCTGAATTTTTTAGCCTGTTTTTGCCCTAGCCGCGTTATTTGAACATAACCTGTAGTTGATGCAATTCGATTAATTAGTTTCCCATATTATCATGCTATATATATATTCTCCAATTACCATAGGTCAAAAGACCTTTTAGAGCACTCTGATACTGCTAATTCACCGTATATCTATCCCTTATAACTTATTCCTTTACATCAAAAACCATTTTCAATTATTATATAGTACATAGTTCTGTTACGCACAGCTACCAATTTTAAATAGTTATAAACATGAAGCCAAATATTTTGATTATCTTTAAATATATTTATGTAACACGAGTTTCAATGTTTATAAAACAAAAATCATCGATCGATCGCTCACATTCAAATTGAACTTAAATTAATTTAATACGTAGATAATAATAAAATGTTAATTATGATTCATATAATTATTATATAAAAATGAATCGCCAAACGTGTTGCTAAATGACTTATTCTTTTTGTGAAATTGTCTTAAGACACATGAAAGGTTCATTTAAAGGCAAGCTTCATCATTTACAGGCAAGCAAAAAAATGCAAGGGAAATTCGCGAGCAGAGCTGTGCGGGACAGCTAGTTATGTATACATACATATATGTATATGTGCGTATATTACTGCTTTTGTTATGATCTCATTGAGGTGCCGTAAGGTCTGCGAACTCTGCTGAGAAAAATGTGTGATACATGAGTAAGTATAACAATGAAAACATCGATATTAATAACAGGTTTCTATTATAAAGTTTCTCGCGGTTTTCCGGCGTTTCCCCACTTTTTCTCGATAGATAGATAGGCCTATGTTATTCAGAAACCACAGCTTCCTACTGTGAAATATATTTTTAAGCTGTTTTGGTGAATTTAAACTACAAACAGACAACGTATATTTTTGTCATTTTTACATTAGATGATTATTTCATACATCATTTTAGTAAACCATATCAATATATATGTAGACAGTCAGGATCACTGATATTCGAATATCATAAGACTTATTCATTACATTCTTAGCGTTCAATGTTCTGTTGGAGTTTTTCCCACTGCAATAAGACGACATACATTATGATTACTTCCGCCAGTCAGCCGCAGCATACAGATCGTTCTTAAACAGAGCAATATAAGGGCCCTATACAGACGACATGACACACTGACTTTAAACAAGTCCTAGTTTCGTTCGCAATTAGAGCTATAGTCCAACGACTTATGGCCGGTTTCTGAATACATTTAACGGTAGTTTATGTATTAAATAGCGTTTTTTTATATACACACGTCTAGTTTAAACGCTATTGAATAGATAAACTACCGCTAAATGTACCTCAGAAACTCGGGGTTAGTAAACCTTGTACGCAAGTTTCGCGGCTGACGTAGGAACACAAAATACAAAAATTTTGAAAATCAGTGACCCCCATTTTAGCTGACGATGGCCTGTTTCATACAGTTACTTTATTCTGGAAGTATTCAACATTAATTATTATACTCTAGGTAAATGTTGCATGCTGAATCTCTACAAAGTTGTCAGGCTATAGGTACGAAGTATACATGCGCATGTCATCTCTTTAGCACTGCGATGCTAATTTGCCCACATCAAGTGACAGTCACTTTCTATAAGGAAAAATGACATTTGTGGAATTAAATAGGTAATAGAGGTCTTGTCACTTGTTTTAAGTTTGGTAATAATTGTGCTAAAAGGAAACTGCTTCTCAACATGGTTACTTAGAAGTCGCAAAAATGAGACACTAAAATATTTTTTGATTGATTTTATTTAATACTGTGTTATTGGTGGGATTCGGCATAAAGCCAGGATCACCACTAAACTAAACAAAAAAGAAGAGACATCATATAAAATAATCTTAGAAATCGATTGTTTAACTATTTAATACTATTCAATTATAACCATCGCCAGTAACGATTGCTAATTGCACTACTAATGAATAAGACATGCTTCTACGAACTACTTTTTAAATGCTGTCACTTGTCCAAGATCAAGTGACGATATTGAACAAAATCATTTGCATTTGTAGTCACGCTTATTTATTCTTAATTTGTTCTAAATGTGGGTCTGATCCAAAACGTGTAGGAGTATTGTGATATCACCAGCTTTTTCGATCATTACAAAATGTATTTATTTATGTATTACACGTAATTCTGATCACCACGAAACGGAACAACAAACACACATACCTACATTACATAAATGTCTACGTAAAATCATGCTCTTTAATCATAGGGGCAAGCAGAGATCAGACAACATACATAGATGCATATATAAAATCACGCTTTCCTTCCTATAGGTGCAGGCAGAGATTCACTTTCCTTACATACAAACAAAACAAACGTCATTTACTTCTAAGTATAGTATACTGACGGCAATTAGAACAACTATTGAAGAACCATGATTCTATGAAACGATATTTACAGCTAATGACTTAACATAAAGCCTTGCTTACTCGTAGTATGAAAATTGCACTATTTTGCTACTCATATTATTATAATTTCCTGGTGTTTACTGTTTGTATTTAAAAATGTTTGTAAGATTCGACGTATATGTAATTTAAACCAAACGTCAACTGATCTGATTTTGGTTCGAACGATATTATTATTATTGTAAATATGTGCCGTTTAGTTTAACCAAATGATACACCAAATTTTGAAGCAAAAGCTTACTTTTGAATGACACAGCATGGCAACTTTCCCAAGGGAAAAAATAATTAATTGTTTGCTCGTAAATTCAGCAGTATTTTATTTTATAAACGTATAAAAAAGACTGTGACAGTAAAGACCGGGATAATACAGCTCTCTATTCATTGATGAACAACCTGATTTTTATTGAGAAGTGAGTACTTGCGTAATATAAGCTTCCGTCCGCGGGTTCTTCAGCATCTCAAGTCAAGTTATATACGTATGTACCAAAATTCATCAAAATCCCATCAATATTGAGTAACAAACATCCATCTAAACATCCAAACTTTCGTAAATATAATATTAGTACGAATCATCGCAAAATTAGATAAAATAAGGTGCCTATCATGTTATCTTATAACAGATGATACTCGTAATACAAACATTACTAAACAGTATGACACCAATTCGTCTGGGTCATAGCCTATTATTGATATCAAACGGCCATTGTGTCCATATGTTTGCACTTTGACAGTCAAAACATCACTGACACAACACCGTTTAGGAACAGGATTATGCAATGTAACATAATGTACCAAGATTATGATGAATTAGTTGATAAGTATCAACCTGAGTTTACCAACTGGGTACCTATATTCTAACTACTCAGTAGAGGGCTTTCTATGTAACATACAAATCTAGCGAAGGTATACAATATTCAAAATTTTGAACATCAACAATCAAATGGGTGGCCTGTGTGATACAGCTAATTTATGCTAGAAATAAACAGAATTATTAATTGTTATCTAGATAGATCGTGCATGCTAAATCTCTCTCTTATATTGTAGGAAACATAAGAAAAGTTTTTTTCTAAATAAACGTCTATAAGAAGCCTATTTTTAAAACTAAAGGCACAACTATCTCACTTTTTTAAATGACTATTTTTTACACATCCTCCTAAACTTAAAATACCTAGTTAAACTTGGCCATTAGACTACTTCGTCACTCAGATATAGTCTATATTTATTTGACTAAACTCAAATAAAAAATATAATTCGTTAAACGTATAAATAATAATTTCCCTGCTAAGCACCCGATAGGTGAGTAGGCACTCATCAAGAGGTGTTGAAATAAGCCGAGAGCCTTTCTACTTGAGTATGAGGAAAACCGAAATAATGTTTGATACAGGAAAAAAATAATGAGAATTAAATGAAAAAGGTGCTACTATTTTCACATTTTTTTTGTTTTTTAAGGCTTTACTGTCCGTTTACTGAGAAATGTTCTCCTGCCGAACTGAGTCTGCCGCGCTGGCCAAGGGCGGTTAGGGCATTATTAAATTCTCTTAAACTATGCGCGATTCTCCACTACTATAGAGTATTGAGAACCGGCTTGCTGTTGAAAAATGTTGTATGAAAATCTGATCTGCGCCTTTAACGGGTGCCGTTGGAACTATTTTTGCAGTAAATTTAAAATGCCAAACTCTCGATACTCAATAGCACTGTCTGTAGAGATTCGAGCTACTGCTTAATCTGTTTGTTCTCAGTGTAAAGGGCAATTGTTTTAGCTGCGTAGTTCTTTTAAATAGCTCTCCCATCGTGACTATGGCATCCGACGTATTCGATTCGGAATGACGTCATTTAACCTCATGACTCACGGTTTTCTAAGGCTATTGACATTTCATTTGAAACGTAAATATGTACGAAGCGTACTAATACATCAAGTATACCAGATAAGGTATGAGAAAGTACCATAACATTTCAAATTGCGCAATGAGTGTTTAATATAATTTGTTACCTGTGTCATTCAGCTAGAAAGCTTGTAAACTAGGCAAAGCGTCAGACAAAAAAAATACGTTACTAAACAAACCGCATTAATTTCACAACAATAAACATATTTATATAATGCAGAAATATGTTGAAAATTTATCACCGGTCGATTTTTCTTTCCAATTTAAATTATCCTTCTCCGGACCAAAGGTCTACTATTTTCAATTGTTGTTATTCTTTTCGAACTCCAATTCAACATCGGATTGACGGTAGTCACTAATAGGCTTTTAATGTAGCTACTTTATTAACTTATACATATTCAGACTGATTGAATACCGTTGGTATTAGTTCGACCACTAACCTAAAAAGTAGAGAAACAGAACGATTCGTAATTAGTCTCGCCTTTGAGTCGAAAAGACATAGAATTCTATTTTAGCAGTACTTCCTTTAAGCCCTGGTTCCATAATGTCATTGTTATCGCAGCTGACTCAATGTTTACTGACGCTCCTATTGTACTACAAGAAAGTAACGCGTGTTATAACCAATACGTTACATGCTAACTGCTGTCCTAATCATCTTTGTATTAAAATAAAGCTCAATTTAGGTCAAATAGATCAAATCATTGATCATATAGTTGTCAATCATATTATGAATCAAATAGTTGATCTTTTTGAGAGATTATTTGTAAAATACTAGCAACCTTGCAGGGCAAGATGGCAATAACAACAGCATATAAGTAACACTTCTAACCTTATCTAATGAGTTAAGGTAGTTAAAGTTAGTTTAAACACTAAACACTCTCTGTAATGCAGTAATAATCTAACACTCATCCGCGATGTAAATATCTATTGTATTTTTGGCCATCTAATATTTTCCTAAACATAAAAACCAAAGACAATGCCCTATTAATCGCTTCTTGAAAATAGAACGGAAACAGCTAAAACCATTGATATTTTCCAAAACAATACAATCATATCCAAAATATTTGAAAATATTTTTATTATTGAATAATAGATTCGATAAAAAAATAAATATGTGATGTAATTCCAAAAGAATAGCATGATGACCCTTAACCAAAACAAAACGGAAGTTTATCACGATTGTGCATTGTTTAAAATCGTTTTGATCCTTTGCTTTTAAGCTTGCTAAAACGTAAGTGCCATATTATGAATAATGGTTTCAAAACTCTTTTACTATGATTCGTAAACATATTGTTTTAGGAAGTTGTGATATCTAATCAAGAATGGTATAGTACAGAGTTACAGAGGGAATTCCATAATACTCAGACTTGTATTTTGCCTAATGTTATGAAATTAGTAAAGCTGCCTAAGACCCTTTAAATACTTCAATTGGATTAACAAATTGTAAATGGGACTAAATGTAATTGTAGATGTCCTATGTGGTTCATTATCTGGTCACCTCAATACGAACAGTCTTTAATAAAGCAGCTACATTTGGTGTCTAATCGCTTACGCAAAAATGTTTTGAGAAACATCCATCCGCAATGGAAATAGTACCGTCAGTTGTTTGACAAACCAATCGGCCACGCACAGCAACACCGAACGTCCTTGCCTCCTACGTGGACAGCTATTTAAATAATGTTTATCTACGTTTTTTGTTATACTATAGTCGATTTAAGAATCTCCGTGAATCACGACCAAAAATAACTACTTATTGAATTTATGTATATCGATATAACAAATTGTATTATGCATGGACTATTGTTCTCAACATACGTGTGTCGTTGAGTTATGTATGATGTTCCAATATGTCTAAATTGCTTGATGCGTTTATAAACATTACCTCCTCCTTTTAATTAAAATTATGATGTTTTATTGGAGTTTGAAGTCGTCTTACATATAAGCTTCCACAGATGCATTGTTGTTCTAAATTAAACTCCAAAACATTGCACGTTAATCATAACCTACATACATCAGTCGTGCAATCTCGGATTCTTGTGTTTATGTAGAATGTAGGTATATGGTATATGTTATAACTAAATGTTTTATCAAACGGTCGTAGTATACGTATTAGCCACCTGCCCACTTGCTCGCACCATATGAATAAACATCAAGGTGAAACCTCATACACGGCCACAACACATACATTTGCACGTTTGTATGCAGTAATCATTCTTGATTTTTTGTTCAGACTGTACTGACAGTCAAGAATATTATATTGCTTATCGAGCGATCGTAATTTACGAAATCATGAATAAATGAAACAAAGGCCCGTTAGCGATACCTATACGCACTCAGGCAAAAGATAACTTATCGCTCCGTGACAAAGCCGGGCGGCGATATCGCAAATATTTTTCTCGATATCTTGAAAAAAATCAAGTGACCTCACCTGCGATATTTCTCCTTTTTCGATTCAATCGGTAGCAATACCGGTTCCGTTGACTTGGAAATACACCATTCGTTCACTGCACTCACAGTAAGAAACTCGGTGTCCGGCGCGTGGCACACCTCGGAGCCAAACTCGTCCGAGGACACAGTAATACTGTCATACTTCTGATACGGAACCATGTCGAAAGACGATATAGACTTAATACTAACATTGTCATAGTTTCCACGAACACCAGATCCACCAGAAGAGACGGACTCACCGTCTCCTCTTTCACTCTGAACGTCACTGTCTTCTTCGTTGATCAGCGTGTCTGTAGAATGATCAGTGGACATCGTTTCTACTGCACCGTCGTCTATGTTTATGATATATTCCTTCCCATTGCTCAAGTTATCACTGCTTGAATCATCACTACTACTACTACTATCATTTTCTGACGAATCAGGGGGAGACTCCCGAGCTGGCGTTTCCTCTTCGTTATCAGACGGGTCTGATCGTTTCAGTCTTAGAATCCTTTCGATATCTTTCTGCGTCACACCGTAAGACCAATGTCTTTCTCCAGCGTGCACTTGACTTCCAGCTGTAGATTTTCTTCTAATGACTGGAGGTTGTCGCGAGCGTCGCGTTACAACGGGCGAAGAGTTCGGCGTAGTAAAGGAAAACCGTCTTTCCTTATGCTTGACCTCCTCATCCGGAACAGGTGATGGTGATTTACTTTCCGGTGAGACACTATCCTGGAACTCAACCGGAGGCGGTGGCGCGGGTCGATGTGGCACTAACATGTCTACTCCAGATTTCCTATCAGAGACAAAACCCGATGAACTAGATTCGAAACTATGCTCCGAAGCATTGGATAAAATAGAATTCACTGAAACATTAGAATTTCGATCCTGTGACTTTGTAACCGGACACAAGTGTTGGAAATGGGATTGAATAGGATTAACTACACTTGTCAAACTTCCCAAGTTCGGTTCTCTGCACTTTTCTAACGATTCTCTTGAATCGCCGAGGTTGTCTAGATTAGTCCTTTCGAAACGTAGAATCATATCTCGAACGCTAGCCCTGTCCTTTCTGATGATAACGCCATCCTCGTCGGAGGCGTTCCCGGAAGACGAGTGGAGCTCGTGCTCGAGCCGGGAGCAGAACTCTTCCTGTGTCATGGTGCGATGTTGGCAAACACTCTATTACACAAACCGCGAGCGAAGTTACACGGGCTCATATCAAATAAAACACAGTGCGCACAAAGCGACACGCGCGCGCCACTGATAACCGCACACGACTGACGGCGGCGCCCGCGCCACACCGCGCACCACTTTCATAACGCAGCACTGCATATTGTACGAACGTCGTGCGCTACCAGACAAACGTACAGCTCAGCTTGAGCTGGACGCGTTCATTACACAAATATAACATGATAATTGATGCATATTGATTTTTTATGAACCCCGGTTCAGTACAGACGCATTTGATCGCTACTATACATGATACTCACCAAGATTATTATGATTAATATAGTTTAATATAAAATGTTGTGTACCTACATAAATGTATTTTTTAAGACTACGTTCATGATTAGCTTGTAGTCTAGAACCTTCATTATAACATTGATTTATTGAAGCATTGTTACTTATCTCAAGTCTGCTTTAACTCAAATTATTTTTATTGCAAATTCGAAAGCAGTTACATGCAATCGTTTGAGTTACTTAATCGTAGTGTTAGCATTAATTAAGGCTTTGAGCTTGTCGGGCCAAGGTTTACTTTGCACCCACACACTTGCAGCCTACTTATAGTTTTTAAACAATCGCTGTCACAAACTTACAAAATAATTTACAAGAATAATATTATGTTATGAATCAATTCGACTAATGAACACTTTGATTAACTGTCTGGACTAAATTAACGTGTAAAATAGAAAGACATAAATGGCTAGAAGCATCGATATTTTTAAAAATAGCCCAAGAGCAGATTTAATACAACGATCTACACATAATTGCGAGCTTTCATTACAAAAATTGCTACCTAAGCGGTGCACTCTTTTCAACAATCAAACAAAATGAAAAATTTGATAGAAACAAAATAACATTTTATTAAAAAAATAAATTACAACGAACAACAAAACAAATTCACAGAGATTTAAATAACCAAATTCAAACATTTAATTGTTACTTATATTTAACTAGCTGACCCGCGCAACTTCGTTTGCGTGTATCCCGCTACTTCGACAAATACAGTCAACGCACCAACACATATTGGATACTAATTTTCAATTCACAATAACTTCTCTTTCCCTTAACCGCGTTTAAAATATTAAAATGTTTTTTGGTTTCTGTGACTCTTCTTTGATCGCCCCCCCTATCAGTTTTTGGAAAAAATATTTAGTAAGTATTTATAGGGACGCTGCCCCCGCCGCCGCGGCCGGCCCGTACCGTGCCGCAATACTAATATCGTGATATCTCCTAAACTATATGTCTAAATAACACACTGTAAACTGCAAAAATAATCTAAATTAAATGCTCGTGATGATGAATTACTTATTTTGATAAGGATATATGTATTATTGGTTATATCACCAGTTAAACATCACCCAACGAATTCAATGTTTTTTTAATACAGAAAAGTAGTTTTTGTGACTTAAATAAAAAAGCTGGATATATGTCATCGCGGACTTTTTTGTAGAACTAATAAAGACCAATGTTTTTGCTATACATTGTTCTTACTTGTATCCAACGGTATAAGCGGCACACGCACAAATGCAATCTTCAATTAGATTTTTTTTCTGACTTCTTGGACATAAATCGCTATAACTCAGCTAATATAGTTTCAATGTATTTCAATTATATATAAAAACCTGTCGGAGAAAATACTCTTTCTATTAGTGAAAACCGCATCAAAATCCGTTGCGTAGTTTTAAAGTTTTATGCATACGAAGGGACTACAGACAAAATGGGCGACTTTGTTTTATACTATGTAGTGACTAGCGTCATAATTTTGTACATTAACACTCTTATTCATAAAAATGTATGAAGTTATGAAAGGTTTGTAAAGAGTTTTGTTTCTTTCACTCCTTAGCAAAATTAAAGAAAGAAAGCATATTGTAGTAGTTTTTTAACTAAAATAGGTTTATAGTGTAGTAAATTTTCAGTCCACTTCAAGTTTGCGGAAGGAGCCTTCAATGCCGAACAACGTGGCAGAATTCTTGGGAATGCCGTCGGATCTCTTAGACTCATCGGATCGAGCCTCCTCTTGTTGTAAGAACCAGTCGCGGTAACTCTCTACTTTAGCTTTCCAGTGATCTGCGAAAATTGCATTTTATCTGAGTTTCTCTATCCGTCATGGCGGCAGTGTTGAAACATGGCTACATACAACTTGCACGAAAGTTTTTATGTCTCATTCTGCAATTACGCTTACAATTACTTGTTTTATTGATGACTGACAATCTGAATGTTTTACTTAGTTAGTTCTAGTAGCTAACTAGGTAATACAAAGATATTTCAAGATTTCTCCTAATAATAAAGGTGCTAGTATATCCAAAAATTAACTAGCCGTTCTGTTCTGATCCGTTAGCGTAATCGAAAAATAAAAATGTATCATCTCATTTGAATGAGGATAGTATTTTTTGAAGCACATGACTATTGTGGCTTTAATAAGTACAAAAGTGCGCCTATTTACTCCAGAATTGTTATTTATTTATAGATTATTCAACAAACTGTATACTAACTATGAACAATATGTACTTCTAACTATAAATAACTAAATACTTGACATTTTATTGTGATAGATTACCACATACCTAATGCTAATCGGAAACAATATCCCCCAGTAAAATTCCTCTTTTTTTTACTAAATTCTGCTCGCGCCTTTGTCCGTCAGAAAATATTTTGTAAAGAGACCAGTAGTAGTATGAAAATCTGGGTACCAAACTCCGTTCAATAGTTTGGGCCTGATTGAGTCATCAATATCAATCCAAACTTTTGCATTTATAACATAAATGAGAATGTTGTGTTTAAAATAACAAAAAATTCTAAATCTAGTTTCTAACGTTGTCCCCTTACCTGTTAGTTCTTGTAATCCACCATCCGTCCCTCCGTATTCAACTGGTAAAATATTCTTTGGTATTGTTTTATACATATCACTATAATTTTTATTATGAACTTTTATCTGTAAACAATAATACGGGAATTACAATTCTGTTGGTAAAATCCCTATATGCTTAAAACGATGTGTGGTATTTTTTAATACCACAAGTTTTATCACTAGCAAAATCCGGTCGAAAATGTATTTTTGTCATTGTAGTGTTATTACGCTTTAATGATAATATTTGGGAAATATTTTTAAACTTAATCAAACGTTGATTTACTATAAATTACTTTTTAGTCTTTACTTTTTCACTGCAAGTTATAGGTCCTCTCCTAACGAACGCTTAGACGAAATAGGCTATAGGTCCGCGTCGAGTGACGTTAACCAAGAACGATTTATGTAATTTAAAGTAAAATCTTACTCTCTTTTTAAGTTTCTCTCCTAAAAATGACTTGAATATCGTATAAGCAGTTTCAAAGCCGACCGGGGTGTTTAAAATATGGTTGATCTTCATCCGCACCGGGAGCGCCTTCTCGAAGCATGATATGATCTTTTTCGCAAGCGCTGGAGTCCATTGACTTAGTACGGTGATTCCTACGTCTTTTAAATCAACTACAACTTCCTAAAATATAGAAAACTGATTTATTTATGTGGTAAAAGTTACTATCTATCAATATAAAAGTTATGCTCTTGTGGACCCGATACAACAAAAGGAAATTCTTCTTAGTATAATTTAATAATAGTTTCCTATTAACGAAGAAAATATAATAACAAAGTCTAAGTCAAAATCTGTATGGAGTTATGCATCTTTTTAAGTAAACATGTATTAAATATCTTGTAGTTTGTAGCAAACAAAAAAATGACACCATTCCTCATAGAATATTTTGCAGTCATACCTCACCAGCTACAGTAAAATTGTCATCTTCAAGCATGAGTATCTCAGTGACCATGAACGCTACTTTTATCAAGTCTGACAGGTGGTACTTAGACGGGTCGAAGATGCCTAGCCTCATGATGCATGACCGAGGAGCGTCTTCCTTCGGGCAGTTCTTTAATGGTAAGAAAACCCTGAAAAAAAACCATATTATTCAGCAATAATGCAAGGAATGCAGTCTTCATTTTTGCAAAGTGTGGAGCGAAATAACTCAGTGTGGAGCCCAAGGATCCATTTTTTTTATTTGCCCTGTAGAAAGTCTTACAAACCGAGACGTATTCTCTTGCTGTGGTTTAACCGTACTTATCAGTATTTTACCTATTCCGAAGTCCTCAAGTTCTAAAGAACATTGGTCAGACTGAATTAACCTCGGCCCAAACCACAAACAAAAGCTAGCTAGTGTACAAAAATAAAAGAAAACCAGAATTTGTAGCCAACAATTCTACATTTTAGTTGGAAGTGGCCACTGCTCCACTTTCCTCATTTAGTCAACATCGATTAGACGCCGGGTAAAAATATTTCCTTACCCGAGCTTGAGTATTTCTTGAATTCTAGCCCCGCAGGGATCCTTGTCCGCAAAGAATTCTGGTACTATGGTTTTTAAAGTGTAGTACATTTCCATCTTCTCTTTGCATCTTTCTAGGCTGAATTTTGATCCACGTAAAAATGCGATAAGCCATTGGTCAGCTGGAAAACACATTTTGCGATAAATTCATATAAAAAAAATAATTATTAAAGGTAACCATATTTTAGGTTTAGGTTCTTTAAATTTTTCTTTAATCTATATTTAACAAAATGCGACATATGGCGACATCTATGCCAATAGACACGTAACTTTTTGTGTCTTGGCAACAACCAATCGTAGCATATCGTAGCGCATTGTAGCGGAACATGGTACTTATTTCTACCGATACAAAATAGATGGCGCTGTAATATTTTTTTGTAATTTAAATGTATTTGCTGCTATTCATAGGCTATTTCAACTACTATGTTATCGACCATCAGGCTATTAACTATTTTTTTCATACAAACGCCTTTATCATTAGTCTAATCATTTTAAACAACAAATCTCATAGCATTGTTTTATGCAGGAAAAAATAATTGAAATATTTACTCACTTGGTTGAACTAATTCTAAATGTGATTGCTTTTTTAACCATTCTCTAATTGCTGCGATATCTGAAGCAACTCTTTGTGGTTTTTCATTTATTTCTTTTTCTGCTTTCTTCGCTAGAGCACCTGATAACTGTCGCACAGTCATTCTTCTTTTATTGTTGAAGCACTGTAATCACCAATGGCTTGAATTAAAAGTCTTGCAGGAATTTATCTAGTTTTCAAGAGATAATACTTGGGAATTCCACACATAGGTATACTTGCTAAAAATAATTTGATTATATCTAAAGAAATGATTCATTATTGTTCGATAAACATTCAGCAATATCATAAAATAAAACCGGCTTCAGGCTTTAAACTGAAGTATGCTTATCAACATTTTGTGAAAACTGAAAAAAGGAGGTTACTAATGTACTTATTTTTGTTGGGTTGATATCATTCCAACATCAATTTGCAAAAAACGAGACGACGGAAAGTTTTTGATTTGAATTTAAAATACCTAATTAGTAAAGTCTTCTGCCCCGAAATCAAATAGAAATTACGAAAAATTGGGAAGGCGGACTAACAAAGTAGTTTCACAAAAACTAAGTTCTTTATTAAAGTGAATTTATTTACATTTTAATGGCAACCTTCGAGGCGTTTTAAATTGTGGCTACAAAAATAGAATAATTAGTGCTAAAAACTGCTCTACATCCTTTAATTAGCTGGATAATTATCACTTATTCGTTCCTTGAATCTTTTGTACATGTAAATTACATATCATTTGCGACTTAATAAAAGTACAAAGAAACCTCATCGAGGGGCGTCTAGATTTATTTTAAACATGAATCAAGAGTTGTATTTTTCCTGTTAATTTAGTGGTCTCATTCCTATAACATACAAGTTAGCTAAATACTCTCAGTGTAAACGCAATTACAATATAATCAGTGATTAGATAACACCGTACGGTTGCTACAATATAACGAGGTTATCCGCTAAACATTTGAAGACACCGACATGGATTATGATTAAGGAAAATTATGAAAATAGACATTAACTGCCAACGACATAAAAAATGCCTAAATTCATGCTATATTTAGCCAACACTAAAAGAAAATTTGTATTCTTTCTCTTTCGTTCTTTCTCAGTCATCAAAAAAGACTGATGAAAATGTCTCTGTAGTAGAGAGACAACTAAAAATATTTATTTTTTAAGATCAGTGATATGCAGATTGCAGAATATTTCAGATTTTTAGTAATCAAGGTTTTGAAAGTATACCTTATTTTGAACATTTTTTTAAATTACTTGTTATAAATACTTATGCAATTGACCAACGTTATAATAACAATAGTGACAAAATGGTTTTTAAACAGTTCCTTACAATTCCTTTTACTATTATCACCATTAGCAAAGTAAGCATATCAATTGGCGCGGCAGTCAATTTACGACCAACATTAAAAATATATATCTACGAATTATACGCGCTATCCTAATTAGGTGTCTCACAGGGAAAAAGTATTCACTTAAACGTGCTTAAACAGCTCCAATGCACAACGAATAATTAAATAATATTATGTACCTAGGTAGCTTGTTTCTACTAATTAATTATAATACTTTAAGTAGGTAGTTAGAATTAACTAATGGGATGAAGACAGGAGATCGTATAAAAAAAAATAGACAGGAACTAAAAACGAAAATGTACTATTAAACAATATGTCTCCTAAAGTAACACTAAATTGATTTCTAATTAATTAATTACCTCTTATTACTGTTGACACTGAAATTATTCCATAACTGGTCACTGAACGAAACAAGGATTCATTTCAAGGTAATATCCCTTATTCTCTTATAAAATAAATTATGTTTAATAGCTATTCAGGCACCATTTACTTTCTAAGCACGTATTACAATGTGCGATACAGTTAACCTTAATATTGACCTCTGGCATCTAATAATAACTAATATGAACTTTGACTGGAACTTTCACGTTGCATTTATCTCAATCTAAAATCTATTACGAGAGGTCACATGAAAGTTGTCTTTAAACTATAATAAATTACGTCTATTAACTAAAAACCTATTCTTAAAAAGTATTCTTATCGTTCAAAATAGTGGAAAGCCTTGTACGCAAAGTACCCGGCTGGTGGAGGTATAGAAAAATCATAATTTAGAACACTAGTAGTACGCAAGAGTACGCAGCTGATAGCTGTTTAATACAGCTGCATCATTTTAGGAAATACACAGAAATGTTAATTAAAATCTCGATACATTTTACATACCAAGACTCTTTACTATAGAACTTTAACTATCACAATCACACACGTAACTAAACAAATAAAAAAACTAACCTTAGCCGCAAAAAATCCGAATTCACTAAACCATACAGTCAAACCATCCGCACTGTACTGTTAGTTTCCTTATCGTACTAGTTTACTGCCTTCCTCCTAATATGTTGCATTGATAATTGTAGTTCACCGTTTTGAACTGTGTTACCTCGTTCCTGATTAAGAACACTATATAAACAACAAACTGTGTTACAGTCTACGCCACTACGTAATGTTTATTCACTGATTCATCTCTTAAAACTAACGTAGATTATCTAACCTAACTCGTGTTGGTTAATTAATATTCATATTACCGTGTCAATTAAGAAACAGTTATCTCCTTAGCGATGGCTTCGACGCAGGTGCAAGCCACTGACGTATGTTAATACTTTTGAAACTAAAAGATAATGTTTGGTTTTTCAATGTGTTTTTGAAGGTTTCGTTCAAACAATGTGCGATATGCTTCAGTCAATATGAGTAGAATTAGTGTATTCCTATTTACATTTCTTGATTCTAAAAAATAGTGGTTTTTATTCGTTTACGAAATGTTTGTCTGGAAATGTTAAGTTTTCAATGTGATTGAATTATAGAAGATAGTGGAGTATACGCTGGAAATTGTGCTTAGATTTCTATGATTCGTGTATTTTTACAGTAGTTTTCTTGTCTCTCGAAGATGGCGCTTATAATAATACGCTCAGCCTACTCTGGTAACACATTTCTGGTAAAAATAGTTAATAAACAAAAATGTAGCATAAAAGCAAAATTTTAAATTGTTAACAATCTTTTCCCATTTATTCAGACATTAATCGCGTATACAGTTGTGAAAATCATATTTATGTATATTTGATTACAAAAACGCCTTCTTTATGAAAACGTAAACAGCTCGTGATGTGTTTTGCTAATAAAAACCATCAGGTTTACACCACGCTCTACTTTACTCGATGTATGTATTTCTGTCTACAAAGTGACGCGTGTAAAAATATCTTGTGTTTTATCTTTATCTTTAAAGGTGTATTCACACTGCTGTTATATTTTGGAACAAAATGCATTAAACCGACGTAGTTTAATTCTTATATCATATACTAGCTGACCCGCGCAACTTCGCTTGCGTCACATAAGAGAGCATGGGACATAATTTTCCTCGTTTTTGTAACATTTTTCTTTGCTACTCCGCTCCTAATGGCCGTAGCGTGATGTTATATAGCCTAAAGCCTTCCTCGATAAATGGTCTATCTAACACTGAAATAATTTTTCAAATTGGACCAGTAGTTCCTGAGATTAGCGCATTCAAACAAACAAACAATCAAACCAACAAACTCTTCATCTTTATAATATTCTTATATTCTTATATCATATATTTGTAAGTATTTGTTGTATGTTGCTTGTGCATTAATATTGTCGCAGAAGCAGCTTTAGACGAATTGTTGTTTACTTAGATGTGATTGCATAGCGCAGAATCGGATGGATATGTTCATAAACAGAATAAAAATATCAAATTGTTTCTAATCTATTATCCTATAATATAAATTAAGTTTATTCGACTGTTCCTCAAGTTAAATTTATCACGGCAGTATATTGTTACAACAAAGAACTTTTCGCGATAGAATATTACCATTGGTCACAAATGTTTTATAAACTGCTCTATAAAGAGTAAATGCGATGTAGCTGTACCATAACAAGAGGAGAATAGCTACAAGTGAGTGCACGGGTGCAATGACCGATTTGAAGGTACACACTACACATGCAACACCTGGAGAACTAAAATTAAGGAGATTTGTTTATTTTTCTTTTTGTATTTCGACTTTGATGACGGTCAAACCTTTTGTGGTTCAAGGAGGTTCAAAAACATGTCTGTACATTTTTAAGTTTCTCAGATTTGCTGCCGTCATACTCGATGTGGAGATATTTTTTAAAGTGATGTAATGTAAAGATAGTTGAGAGAACCTTGTGTTTTAATGTTTAACGAAATCCTTACAGAAGTGATTGTTTCGTTTCTGGCAAACCCCAAGGGGAAGGACTGTGAGAATTTATATAATTATACGGACACGATGCGATAAAATAAAAAAAAGACTGACTAAGAAATAAATGATTTACTTTATTAAAACAAAGAATTATTTAGGCAAGTATGGCAGTTATAACATTATTCAAATTACTTCAGTCTATATCAAGTTTTCTAAAGGATCCTTCCGCCATGAGATCAGCGGCGACCGGTGCTCCGATGCGTCTGGACTCGTCTGTTCCCAGGCGTTCTTCTTCTTGCATCCATGGTTGATATTCTTTCATTTTCGACACCCAGTATTCTGTATAAAGTTTACAATACAATAAAATATGTGTATATGATCTCAATAGTGCGTCTTTAAAAAAAGATCTGGGACGCGCAAGTTTCAACTCAGAATTTGGTCAAATTGATATACCGATTCGAAAGGAACACAACTCGATTCCCTGTCGCGTCAACACTACGTATGACTGATTTCAATGTAAAATTAATGGCTTCTTCATTTTAGATATTTTATTGCTGTAAGTACCATGTAAATTATTTTCTCATCATTGAGAAACCAAAAACATTGTCAAAATAAATTCTTTGACTTTGTACAATCTTAAAATATTTTACGATCCTTTGTAAGTAAAAAAACAATATAATTGTTTGTTTACTCCAATTCCTGTTTGTCTTCATCGAACATTTTGTACCGAATTTTGACCTACAATAAATGACGTAGGAAAATGATCTGTGAAGTAGGTCATTTAACTATAAAGAAGGTATATTATAAATAACTATGAACTTGGTATAGCCTGACGTCAGACTAGTGAGTCGATGTTCCGTAGACATGTAAATTAATGGCCTCAATCACCATGGAAGAATCAGTTCAAGGGCATTTTCTCGGACACGATACTGATCGCTCTATTTAACAACTGACTAACAAAGAACGATTACGTGACTTGGACTTTTTCACCACTTGAATTGAATACGGGCTTCGGATACAATGCTGCCGAACGCCTTTTATCCAAATGCCAACTTAGTAGCGAAAAATATGTATTTACTAGGAACTTCGACCCAGAATAATAAATATTTAGTTATAATACTGCTCTACTCATGTACATTTTGTTTTTCTTATAGCCTTTTGTAAGTCCCACTGCTGGGCAAACATCTCCCCTCTTTCTTTCCAAATCTATCTGTATTTTCGTACCTTACAAGACATAAATATATAAACTAAAAAACATATAGAACATAGTTCTCAAAACTTACGTGCTACTGGCACCACGCCGGCACATATGTACATAATAGGTATATAGGAAGTGTATTAAGTCAAATATCTACATTCTAGCCAACATTATACCAACATATACCAACCTGTAATTTCGGCGATGCTAGCACCAGTACCGTCGTATTCTTTGGGAATTATTTCTTTAGGTATATGCTCTACCAATTCTTCGTGAGTTTTGTGAATTTTCAACTGGAAAAACATAAAAACATATAAATAAGTATCATTGCAGTTCGATAATCACGATAGACTTAAAAATCTTACAAATGTTATCCAACTTTTAAATAAAATTTGGCATAACATATTAACTATATTGGCTAATTGACCTCCAATGCACCGAAAGAGATTTTTATTTTCAACTTGTTAGATATGAATCAGTTATATAAGGTTGTCGTTTAAAAAAATAGTTTTAAGAAGTACTTTTACTTTGAGCAATATCCAGTCAACAAACTTTTTCATTTTTGTTCCAATACCTGATATTCCTATCAACCTATTTTCATAATTTTGACTGAAGCATACATAAATAATGTAATTAATTGATATTTACCCTTTGCTTAGCTTTTTCATTGAGGAAAGCTGAGATCCATGTGAAGATCTTTTCTATGCCGGACGGTAAGTTCATGTGATGGTTGCCCTTCAACCGAAGTGGCATAGAGTCCTAAAAAAGGCATCACATAATATTAATATAATTTTTTTGGAGAAGGTAAGGGACAACAAAAACTAATTAAGTTTCTGACACAGATGGTCCAAAATACAATACTTATTTTAAAAGAACATGTTTTTAGTGAAATAAAGTTTTGTACTGAATCACACATTGTATAGATGTTACATTATAAACGTACTTGAGCTACTGCAACCATTTTCTTAAGTAAAGGTGGAGCTTGCGCCAGGTGAGTCATCGTAACGCCTTCATAGTCGACTACAATTTTTGTACCTAGGATTGAAGCGACATCATCTTCTACCACCAAAATCTGAAAAGGTGATAACATTTGTTAAGACTTTTGGAACCTATTGAATTTCATAAATAACTAGCTGACCCGCGCAACTTCGCTTGCGTCACCTAAGAGAATGAGTCAAATTTTTCCCCGTTTTTGTAACATTTTTCGTTGCTACTCCGCTCCTAATGACCGTAGCGTTATGTTATATAGCCTATAGCCTTCCTCGATAAATGGGCTATCTAACACTGAAAGAATTTTTCAAATCGGACCAGTAGTTCCTGAGATTAGCGCGTTCAAACAAACAAACAAACAAACTCTTCAGCTTTATAATATTAGTAAGTATAGATGTTTATGGACGTTTATGGATTTTAGTAAATATTCAGAAAACCCTGATTCTAACGAATGACATATTAGTATTGCAACTGCTTATTTATTGATTTAGAAATAAGGTTTGTAGCGCGAGTCTGTACAATCGGTACTGTCGAGTATCGAGTTTGACATTTCAATGTACCGCAAAAATAATTCCTTCAGCGCCCGCTAGAGGCGCTCATCAGATTTTCCTGCAAAATTGCTCGATAGCTAGCCAGTTGTCGAGATTCACTCTACTACTCATGACCTAATAATACATTACACCATTAGTCATAGCCGGAACGGATATGATACTAGGTTCAAGTAGCACAATTCATCGTAATCAGAAACGATAGTTATTTGATTTGATAGTGATAAACATCTGTACAAGTTGGAAAGTCCACTACATTAATCGCTGGTATAGTGTGTCAATGCAACTGAATAACCGCTAATACCTACTTCATAATTCACGCAACAAATATTTTATCCGTTTCTGACTCCAGGTTCTTAATTTAACCCTGTATACATTAAATATGCATATATAAATTCACATCTTTCTCCCAACGATGTAGACAGGAACTAAATAACGCTACTTGTTACGATCCCTTCAAGACTCTTTATCTTTATTCGCATCCATACATATTGATGTAATATTGTTCTATGATTTAAAATAGAGTTCTATGTAAGTTATATTTCAGGCGAATGAAGCCCTGTGTAGAATCTAGTCAGTTATAACACTGAGAACAAACAGGGTGCATTTCCGAAAACGCAAGTGTTTTACTGAAAGTGCAAGCGAAACTTGACCTTCGTTGACAATGTTCTGTATGACCCTGGAAAATGTTCTGGAAACGAGTTTCCTTTCCCTTTTTATTTAATTTACTATAATTGTGTATAAGTACACATTATGTAATTATTATGTGCCGTAAAGTACCTAATAACTGAACAGCATGTATTTATGACGTTCAATCTAAGTGTTTAATGTATACGGGATATACATATAATAGAATACGGGAATTAACGCGAACACGCATTTTACCTTAAATAATTCCCGTATTCTATTATACATCAAACATGCAACGCGAGAGTTTAAAAGTTACAATAAAAGTGTGTTACGAGGTTGTTTGAATGCTAGGTAACATCCGTAATTTCTATACAAATAGGCGTTCCTTTCAGGCAAATATGGGGTCTAGACACAATTTATATTCATAGGCGACATAGGCGTTGTATTCAATGTTTCCTTTTTAAAATGAGTAAGTATTGAAGGTTCGTATGTAGAATGTATTGTATCTTATGTACAAGGATAAAACTGCAAGAAAACCTGAATCCTAAAGGTTTTTTGTTAAGTTGTTGTTACGTAAGCAGGTAGTTGATTACGAGTTTACCTTCCCATACTCGGTCACGACCCTAATTTTCGGAGAGACCCGGGCTCAATTGCTTTTTTATAATATTTGTAGTACTGGTGACAGAAAGTAGCACTTTTACTAACAATATAATGATAACCGATTTGAAAAACTCTTTGTACTCATAACACACATTGCCATGTCACGGGTTACTATAAGACTAGGACTTATCTCAGAGAAGGAATCCACGACCGGATTAAATACCAATTCGAAAAACATGCATTATTTAGGTCAAGAAGTGTGTTTATTACCAACCGAAAGTTAATTTACAGTCAAAACATGAAAGAATATTATAATAAACGTTAATTAATGAATGGAAATAATACGAGAATTATTTACCTGTACTAAATAATACAGCATGCACATAACATCAGCCACGCTGTGTGTAGCGGGATTGTAGACGCCACCTCTGATGAGGATCACGCGAGGAAACATCTTGTCCTTCGGCTTTGGCAGTACAAGCACTGATCTGAAAACAAATAACATTATAAAATCTGCGCTAAAATTAGTAAAAAATTGCCATATACTGAAATATTATAAAATAATCTTATTATTTCCTTTATTCAAAAATACATCTTATTTTTTGAGTCAGTGTCCATGGAAACTGGTTTTTGAAAATCATTGTTTTTAATGAGATCCAAAACGCCTTGTATTATAAACAATAATATGGATGCTGCCACGTTTAAAAGAACATTGATTAAATATCAAAATAACAATTGTTTTATATACATATAATATATTATTTCAAGTCGGTAATCAGCCTCGGTGCACAGATGATCCTTGAAAAAAAACAGGATTTTTGATAGTAAATCTTTTTGATAAAAATCTTGTAAAAGAATACACAGGACTTGAATGGCTATTTCTAGCCATTGTGCGTCATTATATTAAAGATTAAATAAGCCCTGGCTGAGTCAAAAAATATATATTTTATAAATTAAGTGTTTATTTTGTTAGAAATGTCTACTTGAAGAGTTTATTAACTGGTAATTCGTTACAGGTTTTATCAATTTCCTCGAGCACCACTTTAAAATTATCAGTAAGTACTGCACTCTCGCTTTATTAATTTCCACTGCAAAAGTGTATTATAAAATATAGTAATTATTACCATACTACGAGTTTAGCGTGCATACTATATCAGTTGGCTGATAATGAAAAAATCGTAACATTAATACGACTAGTGTAATATCAATAAGCGCATTTAAAAATACTATATAGACACACCCAAATATGATCAAAGTAGCCTTATTGTGGCAAATTGTGCCTGCCGCTTAAAATTATTAATTATTTTTCTAATACAGAAGGAACTTCATAAGGCTTTTTCATTTTAAAAATAGGACTTAGTGCCGATCCCACATCGTAAAGGGGAAGAAAAGTGTTAAGAGCCAGTTGGACATCTTACGAACTATTGTCATGTGACTGCTAAATAAAGTATGAACAGCAAATGTATGGAAATAACTGTCTAGATTAGAGAGAAGAAACATTTATTTAGTAACTCGCCTTAGTCTTTCGAAATTACTCTTCATAAGTTTATCCAGAGGTTGTGAAACCGCCTGTTAAATATATTAGATATTATATATTCGCTTAGCCTTTGTTCCAAACTTTGTTGGAGTCAGCTTCCAGTCTCACCGGATGCAGCTGGATACCAGTGTTTTACATGGAGCGACTGCCTATCTGACCTCCACAACCCAGTTACTTAGGTATTAACACGATACCCTTCGGTAAGGCTGGTTATCAGACTTTCAAGCTTCTGACTACTGTTAACGACTGTCAAAGATCTTCGAAAATGACAGCCGGGACCCACAATTTAACGTGCCTTCCGAAACACAGAGGAACTCGATATGTATAAGATGGTCACCCATCCACGGAACAACCTCGGCAAGTGTAGCTTAACCTCAGAGATCGATCCGGCTGTTGTAAACTAAGCCACGAGCTCCTCATTATTAGTGACTAATCGGCTTTTTATTCATCCAAAATAATCTTATCTAAATTCGTTTTAGTAGTTACATACCCAAGTCTAAAGAAGTCAATGAACTTAGGATCGGTGGGTCTAATTCTTAGTGTGATGTCAGGAGCCGTGGTCCGCAGCGTGTAGTACAGATCCAGCTTCTTCTTGACTCGCTCGAGACTGAACTTGCAACCCCTCAACAAGGCTATTAACCACTGATCGTCTGTGAACAATATTTTTCATAAGTATAGTAAAACAAGATTCAAAAATATTCCTAATTTTACAGTCCTAGTTTTAGTCAATGACTGAATTTTGGTAAAATTGTTACATATTCATTTGATTTCTGGTCTTGAACTATATTTATTCTAATCCTTATCAAAATCAACTCAGTAATTTGACGGCAAAAGCGTGTCAATCAAGCAGATTTTTCAATTAATAAAATTAATATGGAAGTTTATGTATGTTAACTCCCTGAAGCAGTTTTTGAGTAGCAAAACTCACTATATTATATTATATTCACTGAACAATTCCTAATTAAAAATTTGAATAGACTGCCTAACTAAACCAAGTTTTAACAATCCATGCATACATTAATTAGTAAATCGCTTATTTAATTATGTTTATTTTTTGAAAAAAAATAAACATTATTTAATGGCACTCAACGGCAACGACCGGTGACCGTGAGATTTTTATAACAATGTCTACATAACTAATAACATTTTCAAAAAATTAAGAAGTAAACCTACTTAGTTAAAATAAAATAGGCAAAAAACACGAATTATTTTTAAGTTTCATAAGTAAATACAAAATAGTTAGGTACATAGAACATACATATACAGGGTGTAAACGACAGCCTACCGAAAACGAAAAAAAATGACTTTAGACACGATTCTGGTGCTTATGGCGTTGAAAATTTTCATCGGTTTTTTCTTGATTTTTCCGACTTTTTATGCGTTTTTTTTTATTTTTTCTGGTATTATTTCGTTAATACTACACAATGCAACATGAATATGAAAATAAAACCGTCATATTACTGTTTTTCACAAAAAACAGCAATGGATTAAAACAACGTATAAATTCGCTATCAGCTGTTCGGCCAACGACACCGCGCCGGCGGCGGCCGGCCGCGACGGTCGACGTCACACCGCTTACCTACGCGCGCCACACAGACACGATTACGCACACAGCTGTCAACCTCACACTCACTAGTATGCAGCGTTACTTAGTATTTGTTCTATGTTAAAAATGAAAATTACATAATTATCCCGCTCTCCGATAAAAGGTAAATTCATAAGATTTAAAATGTGTGATATCTTATTATTACACGTACAAATACATACAGAACAACAAAAAATCCTATTGATATTCTTTAGCGCTATAAAAATCTCTTATAAACAATTTAACATGTATTGTCGCTTTGTTCCATTTGTTCTTGCAAAATTCTATTCGATATTTACACGCTCATTCATACTTCATACAAGCGCGGTGCGACTCGAAAAGTAGATGGCCGTAGTGACGCGTGACGCCGCGACCGCGCGTGGATGTTACATAGATGGGATGCGGCAAAATGGATGCTAAGTAATTCTCCGGGGATTATGAATTATGATAAGTTAGTTTCTCTGATAAGAATATTAATGGATATTGATTGTTATCATTGTTATGTACCTACATTTTTTATGGTTTAATTAAATAAACGTTTCGTGTTTATTTTATTTACTTTAAGCTGATTTTATGTTATAAATATCAAAGTTTTTTAAACTTACATCAATAATGTTTGTAATGTTATTTGGTATTTGAATAAAACTACAATGCAACCAGTAACAACTGTGACAAGTAAAAATAGTAATGCCACATCAATATTTTATTGAATCTAATCTCTCGCTGGGATCCTAACTCGTCGCTCGTCACCAAATCGGCGGCGCGCGGGCGGACGGCGCGGAGGGAGCGGGTGGCGCGGGCGAGGGGCGGCGCGAGTGAGCGGAGAGGCGCCCGCGCCGGCGGCTCTCTTTGATCGATAGTTCGAGCAATTCGCTCGCGGAAGACGGAAGCTCTTCACCGGTGTCGTTCGTTATGTCCTATTCGTCGTGTCGTGTGTGAACTGCTGTTTATTATTACTTGTTATTGTTCCGGTTTTGAGTTGTTAGTGTTTTTATTGTTATTATTTTTGTTGTTATTGTTTTCAAAGTGCAGTTGTGTTCGTAAATAGGAAGAAATGTTGATGTGTTATGTATGGTGAAGCACGTGGAAGTGCACGGCGTGCTCTGCACCTGTACGTCCGGATCCAAAGATACTCAAACTCTCGCCATACACCAGGTATTTGCGTGTTGATAGACATTGATAACAATTTGTTTTAGCACTTCCTTATTATTGGTTACGTTTTGCTATTATTTTTTGATTTCACGTAAGCCAAGTAGGTACCTACCTACTTACAATTTTACTATGAGCTATTGTAACATACGGGCCTACTTACGATACCATAAACGATACATAAGATTGTTATCTAATGATAGCGTTGCATACTAGTGAGCGCATAGACGTGGTGGTACGCGTATGTACCTACGACGCGTCGCGACATGTCGTCGCTCAGCGCGCCGCCGCCGCCAGAAATCTCGTAGGCATGCGCGGAGATACATCGCGTTGTTCACTATACATTGAACGCTCAAAAATGACTAACTCGGGAACCAATCATTTCCGAGAAATATCGTTGGAGTAAATTTCGCGCATACAGTGTCACAAACTTACCAGTAAAGTTTTCGGTTAGCTGTCATTTACACCCTGTATAACATTATACTTGTTATACCCGAAGATACAGGCAGAGGTGTATGGAATAAACCCGTGTTTCGCCATTAACATTTATAGTCCTATGTAATAGGGCGAGTCTATTGCCATATATTGGGCACGTTAGGTACGCATGTACTCTTAATAACAGTATCTAGATAAACTCGAGTCTCGAAATTAATGTAGTGTTTGATATAAATGTAGATTAGCAGTGATAAAGTAGCCGATGTCAACAAAAACTGTTTACACAAAGGACAATAAACAAGGTGAGATAAACCGTTAATGAGTTTCTAAAGATTACCACGATTACCGGCCTGGAAAATATTATTTGTACCCAAAATCTAAACATGATCGCATCGCTATGTATTTTAACCTATTCAAGAAGAAAAAGGTTGTCAATTTGACTTGTACTATTTTTTTGCTTACAACTTTGTCTATCATTAGCATAAGGCATATATTCAGCTATTTAAAATTATACTTTATAAACTACATAGTCCACCTATTAATGTAAGTCGCACGAAAGTCCGCTCAGTAGATTTTTTGGTTCATTGAAAGTATAGATCACATTTCAAGCCTATACAACATTTTGGAAGATTGAATGTAATTCTTATTAGCCTTGATTTACGATTAGTATTATATGACGAAGTAATGAGTAAACTACAAACTAACCAGATTAATTTGAGTATGTTTTTCTGAGTTTACTTTGTAGTTAATAGGTCTGTCTGCTACGTGATGTACTATCAATTAATTCGCTTGGCCCAATAAATAAAACACTGTGACATTTTCACATAAACAACAATATGAACAATCCTAGTCAACAAATAGAAATGGCTATGTACATCCTCAGTAGACATAAGTCGTGTGCAGAACAACCGGCTTATGTTATGCAATATCTGTCAATGAATTTGTGTAAAAAATCTAGGTCTCATGTTATTAAGGATGCAATTTGTTGCTTAGTAAAATGTTTAAACTCCTTATAAAATTTGTTGAACATAAAATGATAGTGAGGCTCGAACACCTGTTAAATCTACTTGGTATAATAAAGTTATGCTAATCGCTTTAGTATCCAAAAAAATCTACAGCAAAATTGCGGAATTACCGCATTATTATCTTTTAAATAACAAATGATTAGAGTACTATTGTGATGTTGTTACCTGTCCTCGCTCTCAAGTGCGGCTGCTTGGAGATCCATTCCTTCAAGTGCTGCAAGTCCGTTGGCACTGTCTTCGGGTTCTCGTTCAACTCATCCTTAGCTATTTTAGCCAACTCCGGTGACAACTCGCGAATCATTGTTTACAAATCATATAATTTGAAGGCTACACGAAAAAATAACATTAATGTATACTTTATGTAAAATATTTCACACTAAATAATACACAATATTTGAACAAAAAATGAGCATGATTTCCATGTCTTGTCCAAATTTATTGTTTACAAAAATAACAAATGTGCAAATATGTCAGAGAGTATAAATTTATGATTTTCACAAACTAGAAAGACGTATGTGTTTTTAAGAGCGGAAAATATGCAATCATTTAAACGATTTTATGTATATGACATTATAGTGTGACAAAAGTAATAAAATAATGGAAAGTAGAACGGTACGTACCTATCGTTTGTCTGCGCGGGCTGTGTATCGACTAACTGATAAAGTACAGGCGTTATCACAATCGCGTTGTGACACCGACTTGCCAATATAAAGTAATGATAGACTGATACGAGCTCACGGATCACGCTTACTTTGTGACGATTATTATTATATTCGTGATGTGTAAAACAGCCTGATATTGATTACAGACTGAGCCATGCACCTTGTTTCTATGGTATGACGTAACCGCCTATTCAGCCGCTAAATTGCGTTAACTACCGTCAAGGTCTTAAATTCAACTAATTGCTGTATTAATCTCAGACTAATTATAGTGTTACTTTATAAAAATATATATATTTGTCAATTTATTACAGGCCTTTTCAATTTACGTCAAATATAAATGTGAATGCATTAAATCGTAAATAAAATACGTTAACATCTCAAGACCTTACATATTATTATATTAAGCCTTTATTGTCACAATCTCTTTATAACAAACTTAAGATTATTTTCTTGTAACTGACATCATATTTTGCCTTTCTAGAGTTATTTTCTTGGTGGACTGGCTTGAATTCTATGGATATCAGACTATCTATCAATAGTACAAACTTACCCTGTAAGTTTAACGGTTAAATAACTAAATCTTGTCATTAATTTGACAATGTAATATAAGCCATAGCATCTTAGGATTCTCAGGAAACGACATTGACTAAGTTGAATTAAATAGGCTTTACTAACTTTTCGTCAAAAAAAAACATCAAGTACTGACGAATACAAAATAAAAATCATAAAAATAGTGTTATAATTATTTTATTGCGCGGAAGTAGTTTTCCATGTGAGATCAAACCTGAGGTCGAGATAAACCATCTAATTGCTACTGCAATTTTATTGTTGCGAATAATTTAATAAACAAGGTACTTTACAATATTGCTATAACATCAAAGACTTCGCAAATAACATTTTTTACAAAGAAAACAAACTTTGTAGCAATTACTTACTTACATTATTTTCCCGAGTTACCTACATGATATTCATCGTTTTAAATAGTTTGAGATTCTAATTTGTGACTTTCCGACGAAAACAAATAAAGAACAGTTTTACAAACAGCTATTTAAATGCCTAGTCTACATCAAGTTTCCTAAACGATCCTTGTACACCGAACATTCTCTCAGGGGTCTTAGGATTGCCGGGCCGTTTAGTCTCATCTGTTCCATATTTCATGTCGTCGTCCAACCACGATTCGTATTCATCTATTTTCTTCATCCAGTAATCTGTTTATAAAAAACAAAATGATCTCATCAATATTAACGGGACGTTCGCATCAAAATTCACCACTAGCTTACAAGAAATAGGCCTTGAAAGAAGGATTTACTCTTTTTTGAATATATCTTAGATTGACGAATAAACGCTACGAAATATAAAATGTATTAATGTTGTTTTTTACCTGTGATTTCTTCAGCAGTGCCACCATTTCCACCGTATTCAACAGGTAGAGTTTCTTTAGGAATGTGTTCGTATAACACAGTCATATCCCTACTGTGCACGAATATCTAAAAAATACGAAATTAGTAAATATGTATTCGTAATATTGGTCACCAAATTATGCATTTTATGACTACTTACTTTCTTTCTATGTTTTTCATTGAGAAGTTTCACAGCAAAATTGAATATGCTTTCGAAAACTGGTAATGAGTTGATATAATGTAAAGTTTTTAGCCTCAGTGGAGACGCATCCTAGAAGAGAAGATATTTATATTTTATTTAATGATTTATTATTTAAACCTATTTTAAAGTAACGTCGACTAATAATTGAAACTAACATTATTAAAATATGTTTACATAATAACATTTCAATAAATATAGTTTCATATAAAAATAGTTTCATATAGTTTTTTTGTTTACCTGGCCAGCAATAATCAACTTTTTAATTTGTGTCGGTGTCATTTGCAGGAAGTGAGTCGTGGTGATGCCCTCTAAGTCCACAATATTTATAGCTCCATTTACTAAGAAGTTATCATCTTCTAAGTACATTATCTGAAATATCATTAAGTTTAAGTATTTGTTTACATTAAACATCTTCGCAAAGATTATTGCAATTATGCGCTATTTACGTTAGTTTGTTTGTTGTGTCTCTGGACCACGCATTTAATTAAATCGCAAACTGCACAAACTATTACGCAAGACAATGTAGAAAAATGCATTAAATCTATGAAAGTGTTATATCTTTGAAAAGTTTTATTAAAGCTTTACTAAGTTACATACCTGCTGAATAATATGACAAAACGAAAAGAATTCCGACATTGTAATTTTATTGGGGTCGTATAAACTTGGCTTGACAAGTACCACTCTAGGGTCCTCGGGTCTTGCCAGTTTCGGCAACACTAACACCGCCCTAAAAGAAAAATATACCTTATTTAAAGATATTTCATGATGAAGCAACCGTGTTAAGGTCAAGGTCATAATGAACGTCATATAATATAATTATATGTATGTTCCGTGTATATTGTGAGTTCAATAAACTCATTTGATAGCGCGAATTGTGCCAAACATGTGAACTTTGATCTTATTGAAGAAAATCTTATCTGTGTGAACGAGAATATGCATATACTAGATAGTTATATTTAATTCTTTAAAAATATATAGGTAATTAATTTAATCTCACACTTCCTTAAGTGTGAGATTAAATTAATTACCTATATATTTAAGTACCAAGTACCAGGTTTCTCTTTTCTATAATAAGAACAAATATATAAAAGGGCATAAATATTTTGTTTTTTTTCCCTTTTCTTAGAAAATATGACTTTCACATAACGTAAAAGTCATGTGTCCCGAAGAACTTAAAACAATGGTTAAGGTTCTAAAGGGGTTCTGAGTTTGTAAGCGTATCTAATTTCTAAATGATTACTTACCCTGATTTCATCAATTCTCTAAACCTGGGATCCCTTGGTCTAAACGCGAATAAGTCTGGTGAGATGTTTCTTAGAGAATAATACAAATCCATTTTTTCCTTCGCTCGTTCTAGGCTGTGTTTACATCCTCTTACGAAGGCTGCTAACCATTGATCCTCTATAATAAGTAATAAGTTTTTACACTCAACTGTATTAATTTTGTTATAGTTTTATTATTACTATATGAAACAGCGAGTACATAACATACAGTAGTTGTTTAATATTTTAACTTAAGTTTCTATAGTAGTATAGAGGCAGACAAACATGTGCAATCTGCGGAACTGGGATAAGCGAATTGTTATCAAAGCCAACTGATGTCTGTTTTACGGATACAAATTCTGCGGCGAATACAAATAATATTCATTAAATTTAATTTTGATATTTACTTTGAAATCCCACCTAAGCCGCAGTTAGTTAATTGTCATAGTTGGAAAAAGAAATATTGTTAATTACTTTTATTTACTTTGCTGAATTTTAGGCGTCCATAACCCAGCTCTCCTAATTGGTTATTTGTTATGCAAGTTGTAAAAATGTAATGGACACTTATTATGAACATAATCACCTGTTCGGGCTATCAAATGAGGCTGTTTCTTAATCCACTCTTTTAGATGTCGTATTCCATCTTCAAGTTTCTTCGGAGTTTCGTTCAGCTCCAACTCCGCTTTCTTCCTTAATTCTGGACATAACGGCCTCACTTGCACTTCCATGACTTACAAATTTGCTTAACTTTACTCTGATTTAAATATACAAAATGAAAACGAAAACAATTTTCAAAAATATAAAATTTCGATTTTACAATGACTCAATTAATTCAAATAAATTATTTAATATGCAAGGCGCTCTCACACGCACTTTAAAAATTTAGATTATTTTCTAAAATTAGTATAATAATGATAAAAAGGGGTCACAGTTTGTGATTTGTCACACCACTGCACTGCACAGTTGGAGCACGACTGTACGAGTGATTACCAAGCAGGTCGGATATGAGGTCGGAACAAGATCAACACACTTAATAAGTGAATGTGTATATTTGTCGTCCTCCGTGGCGCAGCGGTTTAGGTCGCCACGCCGAAACCATTGTATCGGGTTCGTGTCGGGTCATGGGTTCGATTCCCACACGGAGCAATTGTTTGTGCGATCCGCAAATAATTGATCCGGGTCTGGTTGTGCTTTGTATCCGTTGTTTGTATGTTTGTAAAAGTCCACGCGACACAAGAGCAATTCTAAGTGTGGGAATTGTCTTTTAAAACAAAAAAAATAGAAAACAAAAAATTCGCTAACGTAGGTCGCTAATGCACAGTGGTCATAAGGCAAAGGATTGCTGTATCGGGTATCGAGTTTGTAACCCGAGACTGGACTCGGTTAGGCTAAAAGTTGATTCCGAGTTATTTTCTCAAGAATTTCTAAGTGATTGCTCGACATGACGTACTGTGTTTTCAGGGCTAAATCGTTGTCAATCTAAAATTTTAATTCGTATATAATAAAGATAGGCACTGCACTCTTTAGTTGAAATTATTTCACATGACTCGAATTCGAATTTTATTCAATGATAATAATAAAATTTTGATAATTATCCGACAGACACCAATCAATGATAAATCATTTCCAACTAACAAAGGTAACACTTTTATAGAGGGTTAATGGCAAAGGTACCGTTAGTTGCATTATGAATTATGCTAAATCCAATAGACCCCTTTCTTAGCCGACTGTTGGTATTATATCAATTAACTTTATCTTATCACCAAGCTTAATCTTATAGGTATTATTATGTACACTTAAATGAAAAATTATGTCCAGTTAAAACACTGTTTTATATTTTTGTCGCGTCATGCTGACATTTGAAATTATGATCATAAAATTAATTGCATAGCTGACAAATCATACCTATATTTTGGGTGTTAATGCAAAGAGTATGCTGCGTTTCACCATGTATTTGTTTAAAAAGGGGTATAAAAAGTAATATCTAGGGTTAAGTAGTTTAGTCGAAGTCAAGTTGTCTGAAGGAGCCCTCGACTCCGAACATGTCTTCTGAGGTCTTGGGCTTGCCGGGCCGCTTGGACTCGTCGCTGCCATACAGTTCATCCTCCGTCAGCCATGAGCTGTACTCCTTTACTTTGTTCCTCCAATATTCTGTAAGAAATAAATACTTTATTAGTAAATATATTTTGTTCTGAATTTCTATCGTCTACAGCATAATGGTAGTTTAGGCTTTTGGTAGGTTAGTTAAATAATTATGAATTATTAACCAATTTAAGAAACTGTTATAATATTCCAAGATGGGTTTGTCTGACGTAAACGGGAAGTTAAGGCATACTCCGCTGTAAGTAGAAAAAGGTGTGAATGATGACAATGATGTTGAATTAAATTATATAATTATACTTATTATTGAATCAATTTTTAATTTACCTGTAATTTCCGCAACGGACCCTCCATTTCCACCGTATTCTTTGGGCAAAATATCTTTAGGAATATGCTGGTACATAGCATCATAGTTCTTGTTGTGGACGTAAAGCTAAAATAAACAGATTTATAAATAAGTATCACGACTTGTTTAGATTTTAATTAAATACTAATATAACTTCAAATAGAAATACAACTTACTCTGTTCTTATTTTTTTCATTCAGCATAGCTTTCATGGCGTTGAAGATAGTTTCGAATCCTGGTGGTGTGTTCAAGTAATGGGTACCTTTCATACGTAAAGGCGATGCATCCTATAACGTGAAAAAAATAATATATAACAAAGATGACTTATGAATATAAAGAAAATATAAGACCATAATATCACAAAAGAGTGCTTGATCTAAAAAATATATTTTTTATAGGATAGATAGAGTATCAATTCCCAGTGTTAAAATTCTTCATATAGACTTTATAGCATGATTATTTTTAGGTCTAACCTGTCCCATAACAACCATTTTCTTCATAGTGACTGGAGTCATCTGTAAGAAGTGTGCCATTGAGACTCCCTCCAAGTCCAGGATAGAGACGGCTCCTGCTACTGTGGCGTTGTCATCTTCCATCATTATAATCTGAAATGAAAACGTTATAAGTAAATATTGATTCTGAGAAAGGTTGGCTACCGTTAGCTCATTCACTGTAGATCAAAAACTTTCGACTGAATTTTTAGAACAACTGTCAACTGTCTGATTTTCGTAGTAATTTCATGTTCTCGCTTGTCTTTCTTCATGTTTACTATAAAGTGCAAATACCTACGTAGTATAATATTTCTACTTTTAATCATCAAATGTTAGTTTCTAAATAGCAGAGTTAATTACCAAGTTCAAAAAATATCTAACTATACTGTCATATTAAAGACAAATTGTCTCATAATTATAAAATACCAAGAGAAATAATTTGTCATATTACCTTCATAACTGCACTTGAAACAGCCATTACATCCAGAATATTATATTTGCTTGGATCATATGTTCCCGGTCGAATCAAATTGACACGAGGCGCATCAGGGCTTGCTACTTTCGGCAATGTGATAATAGATCTAAAAAAATAAAAATATGTCATAACACTGGCTGTCGATAAAAAGACCATTGGTTTCAAGGTAGTTCCTTAAATCGAGAAAATTATCATGCACTAGCTGACCCGCACAACTTCGCTTGCGTCACATAAGAGAGAACAGGTCATAATTTTCCCTGTTTTTGTATCATTTTTTACTGGTACTCTGCTCCTATTGGTCGTAGCGTGATGATATAATTATAGCCTAGAGCCTCCCTCAAAAAGTAAGCTATCCAACAGTAAAATAATTTTTCAATTCGCATCAATAGTTCTTGAGATTAGCACGTTCAAACAAACGAACTCATTCAGATTTATAATATTAGTATATAGTTTTAGAGGTGCTAGAAAGTTTTTGGTATTGAATATTTGATCATTTCGACATTGCTATGATAATTTTAATGATTAAACACCTACCCCAAACTGAGAATCTCGTCAAAAAGTGGATCAGTGACTCTGATGCGGAACATTTCAGGTGCCGCAGTCCTCACTGAGTAGTAAAGGTCGAGTTTTTCTTTGGTTCTCTCCAAACTGAACTTGCATCCTCGCAGGAACGATAGCAGCCATTGGTCGTCTGTAAATATTTGGTAAACAAATGAAACATAATCTATCCAACAATACGATTCTTAACTGGAAGAAGAATGGTTTATCCTCGTATATATTAATTACTTACCTTATATTCTGATTTATCACTTTTTACGTAAACTAACAAAGTCTATTAATTTTAAAGCAGATACATTATAAATAAATATAGAATTACATAGTAACTATGGACAACATAACACATTCAAGTTAATCATATGATCAATCATAATCCAATACAGGAAGAAATGGTTTCAGTCATATATCTTTAATACTATGATGAATTGCAATTAGTTATCTAACAATAAAACCTGCAGACATTTCAAATGTTAATCTATTAAACCAGCACATCTTATCAAATATTAAATTTATTAAAACCGATAATGGGCACCAGTAACATACATCGTAATCTATCTGCACTTTATTTAGAAAATAAAAAGGAGGTTCAATGTATTGAATATATTGTAACCCAGGAATGTTATATATTTATTTCGAATACTGTCTTCCTTAAGACATGACTCTAAATTTATTTTGCTTACTTATAATTCATTAAAATTATTTAAAATAAATCTGTTGCAAAATTTTTGTTATGGTACGAACCTGTTCTAGCTCTGAGGTGAGGCTGCTTGGCGAGCCAGTCCTTAATGCTCTGCAGGTCACCAGGAACTCTCTTAGGATCCTCGTTGAGTTCGACGCGCGCCTTTTCCGCGAGCACGGGAGTCAAAGTTCTGACAGACATCGTGTATCAAAAACGTCCTGTCACACAAAGAACTTGTACAACTCTACAATTACATATATCGATCAAGTGATATTTGGAAATTATCTTTGATTAGTTATCTGCCTTATAATATAACTGTGGCCGTGTATTATCAAGTCACGGTACAATGTTAGATAACGACAGATATTCACTTTATTTGTTTACGATATTTACTGTTCGGTGTTCACATTTTATACTCCGAGTAGGCAGTTACATCACTCCCAGAAATGCTTTTGCCAATGACCAGTAATCATTTCTTGTTAAGACAATAAAACAATCATTAGATTCTCGAATATTCCATTCCCCGGTACTTACATTACGTGTGTATGTTCCATTAGTGATACCTGAAAATCGTCGGGCTTTATATCGTTTTACAGCTCATGGAATATGAACAGATAAATTTGAAGTGGTGATAGCACAAATGGCAACGTCCTCAGTGGACTCATAAATAAAAGAGTTGGCTGCTACCCGGGGACAAGTATTTTATTAGATATTATTTTATAGCCCGTTGAAAAATCAATGGAGTATAACTAGCGAACAGCGTTCAAGCGACCAAGACATATTGTAGTATCATAGAATATTCCATGTAATTCTACTATTTATTAATGTAAAGCTAGATATAAATAACATAAGTAAAATAGAATCCGGTAACCCTAAACTTTTATTTTCTTACACCAGACTATCTGTCCCTAGTTATTGATGGGAAATAAATCGGGCATTTTACAGAAAATAAATACTAATGAACAATGAACCTGTTTTAAATTATGACCCCAACTGTAAAAAATAATCTTCGCTTTTGACGTACGTAGCAAATGTAAACAAAAATGGTTTCAATCATACAAGTACTTATTCCTCGCAACTCGAATGCAAGCTACTGGCACTGTAGAGACGGTAATATAAATAAATAATGTACAAGTAAACAGAGAATAAGGTGCTACATTCCTACAAAGTTTTCACCAAAGTATGTTTCTCATTCCATCTCATATTATAATCGTATCAAATAGTTTATATTTCAAAGAGTGTTTGTTGTTCTTCATAAACCAGCGATCACCAACTCTCCTTTGTGAAGGCATTCTTGTAAAAGTTCCTTTGGAAAGATATGTAGTTTGTTTATACTGTATGGAAGCAAAATGTTTTAAACATATTTTAATTGTTATGAGTATCCGTATTTAACGTTAGTGTATGTAGTTATTACACAAATGTGTTGTACTGTACACGTATTTTATTATATTGTGACACATTTGCCGAATGATGTAACCAAAAAAATGCAAACACATGATGATGAGAAAACAATTTTTTTTTTAAACTATTGGCTCTAAATGTTTGTTTACACCCTTTTCGTGTATTTTTGTACTTACACACAATGATACAAGAGTTTTTTTTTCAAATTTAAAGAAAGTTAGATGTTATATTTTTGAGTTTTAACAAAATAAACGCTACTGCGATGTTGGTGTTATGTGAGAAATATTAGGGATAAATTAAACACTTCATTTGTTTAAACAACACATTTATTCTTGTGTATTTACAATTAATAATTTTAGTTTTATCTACAACCCTGTTACATTAATTTAAAAAGTTTGGACTAATCCCAAATTTAGGACAAACTAGTGTATCGGTGGCCCCGTTTTGTTCCGAATTATAAATAGTCTTAGTAACAAAAAGTCATGTTTCTCCGAGCAACGTATATTTAGCTTGTCCTGAACTTGAGTTCTCCAATATGTACACATTTAAAATTACTGGCTGAATTGATTATATGACACTTTTTCTACAGTAATCAACATCAATAAGTTATCATTGTCAAGACTAATAGGATCACAGAAATACTGTATGGCCTGAATTACAGTAACATGACAATAAAAAGTACAATAGTGATATTTAGTTGTTTATTTAACATTTTGTGAGATCTTCCATTGATGATAATATTTATCAACGCATGAAACAAGTAATAGTAATAGTATTCTTACTTTAGTTTCAACATATTTAAACACAGACTTAAGGTTTAAACTTTACTCACTAGATGGCGTTACAAACTCTATAATCGAGGGATTTGGAAAACAAAAATATAGTTTACATTATAATATAATATTAATTTCTATGTGATAAGTTAAGGAAAATACTATATCATACTTCAAAATCACAAACAATATTTGTCATCGCTGACATATAATCTAAACTCTTACATGCTAACATTTGAACTAGAAAGCATTGGAAATGTAATGCATAAACTTAAATATAAATATTTACACTTTACTAACTTAAGACTCAGGTGACACAGACCGAGGTATGGACGATTAGGTACATAAATGAAAATGTGATAGGGTCAATTATTCGGTAATTTTTATTATTTCATTAAAAAATTTCTGGCCAAAGGTTTCTATTAAATGCACACAGGAAGTTTTACTCTGGACCACTAGCTGACTGTAATCTTAAACTTGGATTATTCTCTCGTTGTTATATCCATACAGTGATTTTCACACATTTTCCATTACATCATGTGTACCTCTACTACTTTGACAAATCCAATCACAGAATAGACCTAGACAGCTTAAAAGTATTGTGATGTAACCATAAAATTGATTCCTTGCCAAAATTATAACAAGAAAAACGAGCAACGTGCTCAATTAAATCTTTATACTGTGTTGTCATTCTCCAATCTCAGTTGTCAGCATCTCAATCAAAGTTATTCATAAAATACAAATCATTTCACTCTATTCAATTATACGGACGGTTCTCTATAGACTCACCAAACTCACTTGGCCTCAAATAACTAATAAAAATACACTTAAATTGTAGGTGTTAAATATTATATGAAAAAATACTTTGAATATAAGTAGTTCTCATTATTTAGGCGTGTGGGCCTCGCTCTTGCGATATTTACTATTACCTTACTTAAACCATTGATGTTTGTTTAAAGCATCAAAAGTTAGCGAATAATTTCAATTCATCGGAGTCCAATGAGCGGACTGCTTTCCAGTCAGTCTCGGGGTACTCGTCGAAGTTGGAGGTGTCGCCTTCGTATGATACTGCTGGAATTATTGGTGGCTGTGGACAAGAGAATTTATTTAAAACATTATTTATTCCTTCTTTACTTGTTGTAGTTGACAACTCAATTGTAAGTCTGCATTGTGGTCTAAATTATGACGAATGTAACTTTCTACAATACCAGAACAAATTTTATGCGATCAAATAAAATATGCAGCAATGTACATTTCACGTTTCCCGTTCAGAATGGTCTGTAGCCAATTAATGATTTCATAAAAGGACTATGGGCGGAATCGTCCCCACCCATCAACAAAAATGAAATGTAGCTCAATTGATATATCTTGGCAAGACGATATTTTTATACTATGGCGACATTGCCCAAATGCATGGGGTTCTCATAGTATCTTACGTTTAAACAAATATCTCGTTAACGTATAATTGACGACTAATTCCAAAATACATGCTCATTTATTTATTAATTAGTGCACAGCGGCGGACGCCGCATGCACATAAAGATAGCTGGGTACAAAATAACCCCCTCCTCCCGCTCTCCAACCCACGATTTTAGATCTGATCAGATTTTAATCTGCCAGCGCATCTGTTAGACAGCATTATAATTGACGAGTAAAAATAATTATTGAAATATGAAATCAATAACATGTATTAACCATATAATGGAAATGATATAAGTATATACATATGAGTGCCTCTGTGGCGCGGTCGGTAGTATATGCGACTGCGGTGCGAGAGGTCTCGGGTTCGAATCCTGGGTCGGGCCAAACAGTCTTTTCTTAGATTTTCTGTTAAGAATTTCCTAGAGATTGCCCGGAGTTAGGAAGTTGAGGTCGAAGACCTCCGTGTCTCGGAGAGCACGTAAAGCCGTCGGTCCTGCGCCTGACCTCTCACTGGTCGTGTCGGTTATCCGTCCCACCAAACTATGAGAGTGATGGAATAGAGAGTGTACCTGTGTATTGTGCACACACTTGGACACTATAAACAAAGTCCGGCACAGATGGCCAGTTTCAATGAAACAGACCGCCGTAGCCGTATATCGGCTAGGAGGACATTATTATACATGTGAGTTAGTACTGTAATATAACAATAATGTTAAAATAACTTACAAATGTAAAATAAAAATATACGTTAAATAATAATTACAAATAGTTTTTTTTTTTAAATATATATTACCACTGATTTATCAAAAACAAAGGATTTTAATTAAATAGGGGGCACTTTATGAACACGTTGGTATCAGTTCCATGTTTGTTGGTAGGTGGGGACGGAGCCCATACATTTTTGCCCATAGTCCTTTCACACATACATAGACCGTTATCCGTATAAATAAAAAAAATGTACTCAAAATCAAAGGTGTTATCTATATTATATGTCATTGTTAAATCCTTCCTTTAGTTTGATACTCTTATCTGCTATTAACAATACTTTGTAAACCGAAATACGAATCATACGTAAGTATTATCAAATCGTTCACGTATAAAAGTGTTGTAATTCGGACGTACTTGGCCGTCCACTTGACCTAATTAAAATCACTGCTTATGCGGAGACGGTATTGCGCAACTAACTACACATTATGTAGGATTATCTAATTAGTGTTAATAACTAACGATCCAATTAAATACCAAAACCTCAAAGGCTGTACCAAACACCATCCTACAATCTTTAACCTTTGTACATAAACAAGATAAAGAACTCATTATGACTCATCTTATGATATCGTATAAACAAAAGTAATCAAATAAGTACCTGTAGTTTCTTCATGAACACGTCAGCCCAGTCTATATGTTTGAACCATCTGTGCCGTTTGACGTCTTCCGTGCCGCACTGCAAGAGAAACAACAACATATTAACACGAGAAAATATACAAAGAAGCACAAAGATCATCATTCAACCCACTGTATTACTGAAATGTATACGATCGATATCAGTGAAATATCAATCAATCATGAAAGCAATATTGACTATGACTATAACGCGCATTTGTGGGTGGCCGAAATTAGAGCAACTTTGTTATTATTGGCGTTCGCGACGTTCTTCAACGGTTAGACATCGTAAATTCTAAGATTTAGAGTTAGCCGAGCATATCGGAGCTTAATTTATTATTGTACAGCGATGCCAAGCGGGCCACTCGCTTTAATACCACCGTGGACCATTGGGAATTGTCCCATAATTCGTAGAAACCTGCGCTAATGTCCTAGTATTACCCTATTTTAATAACACACATTTAATGGAAAACCAGGCTGTGATTACGCGCGTCGAGAAAAGACGTTCAACCACTTACAAGTTATGCGCGGTATTGCTAATTGTATGTACATTTCAATCTCGGGTTAAAGTCGAGAGATTAACTAATTTCCCGGGGATGAGATTTTCCGAGGCTCTTCTTTAATTTAAAGAAGGTTTTTAGAGTAGATAGGTACTAAGATACCATAGTATTAAACACATGTTAGGTATACACAACGATAATCCTGTAATCGATAGCTTAAGTGTATCTATGTGGCGCAGTGTAGTAGGTAGCTACCAACTAGGTCATAAAGCAAGTATATGATGAAGTATGTTCCAAATAATATTTTTGTTTGGAAAAATACGAGCTTGGTGCAAGTCATCGCGCGTAACAAGCCTCATAGTTTTCTAGTAAATACGGAGAAGTGGCGAGTACATGGTGGATGTGACGTGTGTGCGTCGAGACATAAGTCAGTGGCGGACAGAGGCGTTTGATGTCGCCGGGGCGGCCACCTGACTGATGGCTTTCTAAACATCTCGGCGACACCGCGGCAAAAAGCTCGGTGAAAACAACCAACCACTAACTGCAGCCGTTTAAAAATACATTCTCAGCGTGATAGCGAGCGACACTTTATTGGGCACGCCGCATCCCGATTTCTCGCTTACCATGACCACATAGAAAAGGGATATTTATAACATAGAAAAGCGTCTCCAGTGCGCCATTATACTTTCTACAGTCGGTACTTTCCGTGCTTTATGATGTCTAGGAAAAGCTTTCGCTTCGTTTTATCGTCCGTATATTATTGTATTTGTGCGTTTGAAACAAAACATTAAAGTAGCGTTGTTCTCGATACGACATAATAACAGTACGTTACAAAACTATCTAGCACATTGTTGACAACGTCAACGCCAAAATTAAATAAATATCAACAATGTGGCTTGCCCAATGGCTCGAACTCAATTTATTTTTTCATTTCACTCTCAATGTTTTTCAACTGACTTTTGAGGCTAGTCCAATTTTTTCTCTAATAAAATCCAAAATTTTGCAATTTATTTCAGTAGTTTAACAGTAAATATCTATAGTCTTTAAAATATAGCTTGATTAGAATGACAGATGTCAAACTGTTTTGACTAGGGTTGTAGAAGTATTGATCAAAATCGATAGCGAAAAAATCGTATCTAAAATAATTATATTCGATTCAATTATTTTTGCTAATTGTTGTTGTGAATCTTATTGTTTAAGCAAATTCGTATAGGACGACCAGCCCTAATTTTAACACCGCACGGAGACCTCTCCTAGTTTAGTATTAATTAGGAACAATAAAATAAAACAATGAAAACAGTTAAATAAAATTAATTTATTCAGTTAATGGTGCAATTCTGATGATAGGGATGAGGATGATAGTAATTTAGGATGCGCAGTTAATAGTGCGCATCCTAAATCAGTATCATCCTCATCGCTATCATCAGAATCGCTGGAACAATCTTGAAGATTAATTATTAATTCTTGGTCACGAATAGTATCAAAGTGTACTTCGCGATTAACGATTAATCAGATGATTTATTCTTATCTATTGTGTCTCCTCACTAAAATTTTTGCAACATGACGTAGCCTTGTAGAGAGGTTGAAAATTATTAGGTTTATTTTTAAGACTAAAGAAAATAGGACAGATTTTTAGTTTAAAGGCTGATTGTATTGAATAATTCTGATTTCTTATTGAGGATCTGTATTTAAAAAATAGTTATAATGCTAGACAAGACAGATTTTTCGTGTTTCAATTTGTAATACTCGTTAGACGTCACTACAAAGTTGTGTTCTCTGTTTTGCTTAGAACTGTCATTTTAATCAAGCTATATTTTAAAGAGTATAATTAGACATTTTAGCTGTATAATTAGATTAGAAACGTCTTTAATTTTATATTTCCGTGATGTCGAGGAAAACCCGTCCCCGTGGAGTGTGTAAGTGAATAGAAAATCAATTACGTACAAAGCGTCAAGATTAGATCAAAACTTATATATGAACTAAACTGGAATACGGCCAACTTCAAAGTCACATAAATTTTCTTTTTGGACACAATCCACTAAATGTAAAGTGTATGCCACCAAAAACATTCTGTAAAAACCTCAAGTCTCGCAGCTCAGTCTTTCTGGCGTAAAAAGTGGTGAGATCTATATAATACCAAGTCGATTAATCTATTTCGTCTTTACTTAAAGGACCTTCTGTCTTAAGTTATTACATAAGTTATTATCATGCCAATATTAAAAATATTTTACGTTTAAAACAAATAGACCGACCTGGCCATCGCATGATTTGTATGTATTACACTACACAGCACGACGAGAAGTTAATGCTCCTGAAATTTTAATGGCGAATTTGTGTTTTCATGCGATGACCAAGTCGATCTATTTGTATTAAACGTAAAATATTTTTAATATTGGCATGATAATAACTTATGTAATAACTTAAGACAGAAGGTCCTTTAAGTAAAGTCGAAATAGATTAATCGACTTGGTATTATATAGATCTCACCACTTTTTACGCCAGAAAGACTGAGCTGCGAGACTTAAGGTTTTTACAGAATGTTTTTGGTGGCATCTCACTTCTTTTTGTAGAACGAACATAAGTCCAATTTGTATGGAAAGACGTTTTTTCTTATAATTCAACATATTTTCCTATGGGAATGTTTTTCAGTTTCATGGGCTAAGCACCCTTACCCACCTTATATCCCCTCCCGTTATGCCTCATATAGTATGTACCTATCTACACCTATTATTTATTATTTTCTACAGTAATAATGATTCTTAACTGCAAATGTAATCTTGTAATCTAATACATTTATATGGGATTACAAAGTTAATGTTGCAGTTAGTGTATTTAGAAAACTGGACCGAAATTAGAAAATATTGAATTTTTCCCATGATTAAGACACTAAACCCTATTTGTATTCTAAATTTTAAGCTTCTAAGTCTGCTAGAAGTACCTTATACTTTTGATGATCGGTGAGTCAGTGAGTCAGTGAGTCAGTGAATCAGTGAGTGACAAAATTCAAAATTTTAACAAGTTGTCATTTTTAAACTACTGGTTCAAATTGACTGAAATTTTATATATACCGTGTTTATACAATTAATAATTAGTAGCTGAAAATTCAGGCTTCTTGTTTTATCCACAACGACATTATAGGGGGTCGAAAATAGCCCGAATTGCTTCGAGAAAAGGATGGTACGGCCGTGCCGCTTTTTTTTGCTCGACTTGCGGGGGCACTTCCGTGCCCCCAGATGAGAGTGGAGAATTTTAAAAAAGACTGCACTATCGTAACGTACCTATCCGTTTTTAAGATATGTATACTCGAATTAAGTGGCTTATAATGGGGGAAAGGCGCTTGCCAAAATGTTCGATTCTATTGTGTCATAATTTTGAATAAATTAATAAGTAGTTGGCAGCACGACGAAGTCTGCGATCAAAGATCTCTGATGGTATTGTAAATGTATTCGTAAACAAACAGTACTGCGCTATATTCTGAAACTATCACTGAAGCGGGTCAAGCGCAAGGCTAGTGTATTTCCAATCCGTTAACGAACAAAGCCACGAGTTCAAAATAAACTTTATATTTCGATACGTAATAGAAACGTGTAACGTCAACGAGCTCATTTAAAATATGTTAAATAATAACGTGAATTATAACGTAAATATTTATTTACGACAGCGCTCATAAGAACATGAAATTAATTTCCTGTTGATATAACTGTTGAATAACATTTTGTTACTAGACAAAACACGTTATTGACGGCTACATTTGTTAATGCAGAGAAAAAGATTCAAAACATTTAGAAAGAAAGCAATTAGGAAAACAATGATTGTCATCTGACATGGCCAATTAGAACGAGAATTTGGTTTTTAGATTTGGCAAAGCATTACCCGTCGGTAATTAATTTGAGTAACGTAACATGTGCAGCTACACGTGAGGATCACAAAATCGCGGCAATAATAAAAACAGTTTCAATGAAAGTGGAAATAGAATGCGTGAGCGGAGTGCAGCGCGCCGGTGGCGGGAAATGTTCAACAACATAATGTCATATCAGACGGTAACTGTCGTCACGTGGCTGCTCATTTTCTCTGCCACAGTATCAACAACTACAATTAATGAATGCAGTCTCTGTGTTCACAAACAAACATAAGTATTTTTAGTTTACTCAATTTCTAATGACATATCGAAACGTCGGATACAGGTTTTTAGATTGCCTTATAACGTCATTTCACATCCTTCATTTGAAGCCTACGGATGGATAAGCAATTAGTTCATACTAAGGTTGCCAGTTTATTAGCTAAGGAGCATTTAATACAAGTAATCTGTCAGTGAATATGTACATACCTTCATATTGCCAAGCCTTTTGGTTCTGTCTTGTACCAGCAGTTTCTTGATAATGTCCTTGGCGACAGGGTCCAGGTGCCGCGGCCACTCCACGCGGCCGTTCAGGATCTTCTCGTAGATACCGAACGGGTTGTCGTCGTAGAAGGGAGGGTAACCCACTAACATTTCGTAGATGAGTACGCCTGGAAACAAAAGACAACACCATATGAAACCTTATCACACGTTTACTTTATTTCCTATCTAAAATTTTTGGATTAGTCTCATAATAGCCTAGAAAACTGGTACTGTAAAAATCAACATTATTTTTTTATGTCCATCTGTGCTCCTAAAGAAATTCATAAGAAATCAATTTTCATTTAACAGACGTATAGATACCGACAGTTGAACATAAACATTTATTTTTAAATACGCAAGTATTGGTTGCAAATCGAATCCGATCTACAATCAAAATCTTTCTACTAAAATACATCATGTTTTATTATTGAAACCCCATAAAGCTCTATCCTATTTATAATCGTAGTAAAGTCGTAATTTTCTAATACTATCTTAATAGCGATATACGTACTACGTTCGAGTAGTCGTTTAATCAATTTTCATTACTCAATTAACGTCATGAGTTTAACTGATGGGACATTTTATTAATTAAAACAACAACAACTATATTTTACATTTAAGTTATCAGTGCCAAAACATTTGTTGTTCCATGGACCTAATAAGTAGGAATTATATGGTTTGTGAAGTTATAAATGTGTCTGCAAATATGGACCCTTGTCAAATATTTAGTAGTAATTGTCTCTTAATACGATGTTTGCCAAACGTAAAGTATTAAAATAGAAGGACTAAAATTAACGACGGGATTGTTTTGAATGCATAGTAACATGATACTGAAGAATATCAAGAGCTGCAAGTATATAGTATTATAAATAAATATTGTAAGATGCCAAGCACGGGAGTTTGAAATACAACTAGTAGTAGCATAAACATTGTTTGCAGATACATAATTGTATAATTAGCCAAGATACCACATGTAGAGTAATAAATCAACTAAATATGTGAGTATATTATTAATAATCGTATGTAAACAATTAATTGAATCGGCGCCACAGAGGGCGTACCTACTACAATAATAAACTACAAGTGATGACAATACTAAGACAAATTGCTCTATACGTCAACGAATATTTCATTTCAAACGAAACAACGACAAATGTAGAGACAGCATTACAATGAAAGGCAGAGGACACTGCTTTTAAACACAAAAATGTGGAAACTTTTAGTAAATAAATAAATAATGTATATATGACGTTGTAAACTCTTGCAAGAAACGCCTAGCTTACTCTTTTTAATCGCAAAAAAAATGTTTTATTTTTCTACTATAAATTATTTATATTTTAACGATTATAAGAAAGGTAACTGGCAAAAAAAACACTTTCTAGGATACATATTAACGAAAACAACTAAAAATAGCTAAGTATAATCGCCTTTCCAATTCTATTTTATATATTTGTAACAGTCTATAATTATTATCTATATATTAACTATACTATAAATCTATTAATAACAGTTCACAAATAGAAATAACATCATAAAATATAAATAATCCGGTGTCAAATATTTTTTAAAGTTAAAACTAACCAGTTTATAATTATTTATTTATAGAGGTTCAGCGAAACAGTGACATTAAATCAATTAAAACAGTGCAATAAATTGCACAACTTTCTTATTTATTTTTAGACAAGTATGTCTTTCAAATTACTTTTTAGATCTCTAATCTGACAGGACCCATTAAGGACTACCGACGAATAATATTTTACTACGTCGTAGCGGGATTACACGTGAACCTTATACATAAGTACGTTACATACATTATCTATAGTTACAATCAAAGCGGCGAACTCATAAATGCTATTACAGTTTCCCTGAACACAAAGACTTTGGTGGCGTGACTAACCCCCGTTTTCCATTACGTTACCGCAATGACATTTTTAACGATAAAATATCGTTTGTTTTCGGAAAGGCAATTAAGTTGGCACGAAAATTATTTCCGTGATATATCCGAATAACTACAAATATAGTTAAATAAAGTATTGAACTTACCCAAGGCCCACCAGTCCACGGCTTTGTTGTGTCCTTTGCTTTGGATGATTTCAGGCGCGAGGTACTCGGGGGTGCCGCATAATGTCCAAGTTCGATCAGTCAACTTTTTCGCAAAGCCAAAGTCCGTGATTTTCAAATGTCCATCCCTGGCTAGCAGAAGGTTCTCTGGCTTCAAGTCTCGGTACACGATATTACGTGCATGAAGATATTCCAGCGCTGACACGATTTCTGCAGCGTAGAAGTTTCCTGCGAAAATAACATTAAAATGCATTGATTTTTTTATGAGTTCAACCTATAAAGCTATAACCAACGACCTGATTTCAGGCGAGGCACGATGGCAAATGTTTCGTTAACTTTTTATGATTGATTGCAATTTTTGTTTGCTACACAACCTTAGCTTTGTGGCTTTGGTTTTATAAAAATGTAGATATCTGGACTTATAAATAAACTAAAAACTAGACATTTAAATTGTGGCTAGGTATAAAATGTATTTGCAAGTTGTAAATAAACCAGGAAATCGAACGAGTAATTTGATGCCAATTATCTCCGGCCAGTTATTCCTATTTTAAGCGTAAACCAATCTTAAAACAACATTCTAATGTATTCAAAATATATACATTTACGAGGGGTCGGGTAGATCACTACAGATGCAACTAATAGTATATTATAAATCCACCTACATCACTTTCACTATTACAAGTTATTTTCCATTCACTTCATATACATAAATTATGACCCCGGTTATTGTTGTCTCTTGTTTACAAACGAAATCTCGAACTGGTTTTTAACTTTTATAGGCACGCCATAATATCGTTATTTACATTTAACTGGAAGTCATCTAGATAAAGTTTATTTTCGGAAGGATGTTACAATAGTTCCACTGCATAACCGTTTAGAAAATGGAGAAAGCGCCAATCTAGCTTAAAAAGAATTTAATTCTTTAACAACTCTAATATTTCTGAACTACTTTTTATATTTACTTATGGTGTTAAAACACAAATAAGTAATATTGTTTTCGATTAAATATCGTATGATGGCTCTTCCGTTATATCGTACAACATTATTCATGACAATGAATGTGCAACGATGAATACTGCCAAAAACAGTTTTAAAACATTCTACAATCTTTTCCCCAGTATTTGTGATTTATTGCTACTTTAAAGATTTTTTCAGCCACTTAAATCTGAAGTAAATGAGTTAAACATCATCTTAAATGTAAACACTTTTACCAGAAAGAATAAAACAAAATTGTTTACAAACAAATATAATTGTTTGAATATATTTACCTACTTACATATATTTTAACAATGCAGGTATGTTACGAAGACGTTTTTAAAAACCTGATTTAAAAATTTAAACAGAATTTAATACAATTTTTAAATTCTGCATATTATGTGCATGATTATTGAGATGAATATTATTATGACGGTATCCGCTAATTATTACCTCGTTATTAAAAAGAAAACAAAAGGAAGTGAACAATCGTAAACCAAACAATAAAACGTAAAATATTTTTTTTATAAACGCCTACTGGAATATTCGAACGGATGTAAAAAAAATGCAGAATTTATGGTTCACTGTGCGGAATATAACAGAAATGAGTTAAAATCATCATAATTTGTTTAATAAAATACTATATAGATAGAAAAGTAATAATAATAGATACTATACTGTGACGAGTTAAAAATATTTTGCTAGATTTAAAAAGTAATCAAAGATGCAAGTTTGTTAAAATATGCAATTTTATTAGTGTGTCTGTGTTACTTTTAGAGTATTACAAATGGCTTAATTCATATATTTAATTAATCAAATATTTGTTTATTTTTATTAAAATAGCTAAATTAAAACTTGTATGTTGAACTTTACGTTTAGAAAATCTATTTACAGAACCCACACTGATTATGATCATATCTGTTTATAAAACATTACATTTTATTTGAATAACGATTTTGACTTTAATATAATTATAATAAATAAGTAACGTTATGTTTACGTAACAGTATAACATGTTAGATATAGCTCAGGATTAGCCAAATCACGTTTATTTTTATAATTCGTAAAGTCAATGCCAGCTGGATGAGGCCCGGCGTCACTTCACGCTCGCATTATTTGTGAGATGGAAAATCTCTTGCATGAAAACACTGATATTTCACAAATCATTAAAAAATATAATCCGCATTAAAACACTCGTAAATTACATTTTACTACCTGCAGACACTTACTGTGATAAAAGTGTTTATTCTAGCCTAGACTAAGAAAAGAAGTGTCGACTGTCGACTCTACATACATTTACATACAATTAACTAAGTATATCTTTGTAAAACGATTTGTTATATTCGAAAATGTTACAAATGTAGTAAGCCTATTAAAGAAAGCGATAGTGGGCGACATCGTTGATGGTACCACTCGGAACCATGACGAATATGGCGTCTTTGCGGCAACCGTCGATGACATCACGCCATGAATAACGCGCCCAGACCAAACAAAGGTGATCGTACTAAACAAACCTTTTTAATCCGAAAAATATATTTAATCAAACAGATACCGGCCTAAATGAATAATAAAGTTCCACGTTTGAAAATACATTTATAATGAATGCGGATCAATTTGTTTTCTTTTTCTAAATTAGGACACCTACCACTTAGACCAGCCAGTTCGAATTGTAAGCAGGGTGAAGAATGCTTTCTTCTTTGAAAAGCAATTTAGTTCACAGATGGATCTCTCTGGCACAGTTTATATTTTGCCTGCTTCGATTCCTCTTTGGTATATTATTACACTTTAAAAATCTCTTTTATCTTCAGTACCGTCTTTTGAAATCATCAACTGAATCCGTTCATACAACGCTAGTGCAAGTGCACTCCATTTTTCTGCTTCCCGTCATGACTAGTGTAAAGTAATAAAAAAGTTGATACGCCTATCTCTTTAGATAGATGTGTCTTTATAATATCTTGTTTTTCATACTACACGGTGCTGATAAATAATAGCATGGACATTTTTACATGTAAAAATAACACATCCAAAAATAATTTAAAGAAAAGGCATTTTTTTTACTAATCTTCGCATTGTCAAAAGTAAGTCGTAAATATTGGTCAACAAGTAATAAAGAAATCTGGAGAGTGTTTATGAATGCAGATGATAATTTATTATTGTGTGCGGTGCACGTGAAGTCGTGCGGCGTGATGGCGCGGTGGCGCGGTGGTGGCGCGGGCGTCATGATGTCTGGCTCAGCGGCAGTCAGCAGCCGCCAAATGGCGCAGACATTTTTATTGTCAGGGAGCTATAATATTCCAACGTCAACGCTCTAAGCCATGAAAAACGGGCGAAAACACCTTCAAGTCGCACGGCACTGAAGACGTAGAGTATTATTATTTAATCTACGAGCGAAGCCCGACAGTTACTCGTTTACTCCTCACGTCACTGAACCCACATGAGCCCCTATTTCTGTCTTGTCTTTTCTCCAGAAACACGAGTCGGTCATTTGCCGTGTATTTTTTAAATTTTTTTGCAACTGTATTTCATTACACACAAGTAGTACGGTATCTATTATTTTTCTCAGTATTCGCAACACATTACGTCAGTTTAAAAAGACAAAGTAATTAAGGACAAGCTGTATTTTTGATGTGGTATGAGGTGTGTATTTTTTGTTTTGTTTTTAACTGTAATATAATATTTAATTCGGCTAGAGCTAGTCGTATTTCGAACATTTCGACCATAAAATGTACCAAAAATATACCGACAATGTTGACATCATCGGGCTATAAATGGCTAAAACTAACGGTCGAATTTACATTACGGTTAGGTACATTCGAAGTTTATTACATACTAGACATCGCCTTTCTTACGACTTCAGTACATTCGTACGGTAAAGGTGCAGCGTGCAAAAGTCAGAGGGAATAAATCCTAACTATTCTAATTTTACAATTCTTGCTCATGTACACCTATCCTACATATATTGTACGTTCACGTATACATAGATTTTAATTATTTTTAAAGGAAATCTATAATTCATTGTTACAGCGTGACTAGTTTATTTAAGTCTGTTGTTTAAATAAACATCTGTCGCGTTTTCATTTGTTGGAAAAGTTTAGGCATATTAAAGATAGTAACGTTTTAGCAGCCGTTGACATAGAATTATCTGACACGCGGCGAGACGTCGTTTTATTTTTCGACTTTGAGCTTTATTGTGCTAAAGTACAAGGATAATATTCGATACAGACACAGTGATGTGATAAAATCTTGAAAGAAGTGGACATCGTGGATGATTGCAGATGCCACGGTACGGTGGCCTGCGTGGTGCTGGCATCTCTCCAAATGTTATTTATTTATTCCGCTCCAGTTTATTTATTTACATCGATTAATAACCGAAATTCTTACTGTATTCTAATCTAGTCATCAAAGGTGGAGGACATCGGGTGATGTTGTTTTTGTCTTTGTTGTATTCAATTTTACGTAAATTTATACTAAAGTGAGGGACATCGAGGTCTACTGTATACGAAACTTGTGCATTAGAATTAAGTAGAAACTTCCGCAAAAACAGCAAGGTGTGAAATGATGTATGTAAAGTGAATATATTGTATATTTACCAATACTGTTGCTGAACCTGCCAGCGTTTCTCAGGTAAGAGAACAGCTCCCCGCCGCACACGTAGTCGAAGAGCATGTAGATACACGAGTCGTCGTGTGTCCACCACCGCCTGCAATATATCATAACTGTCATCAACTGGTAGACGCGGCCAACATCAGCGCAGATCCAAGTCCTCGATCACCACAAATTGGATGCCTAGTACTCGCTCGGATAATTGTAGTTAGAAATGCTTGCCAAGGCTTACACTAACCATAACATAGAACGTATTCAAAACTTCTCAATTTCACTTACGGTATTTCAATTACTTTTAAATTCTAAAATGTAAACGAAAGTTGTAAAGTTGTCTAAATCAGTGCCTCGATTCTCTACTACTATCGACTACCGACAACCGAGCTGTCATCGAGAAATTTTGTATGAAAATCTGAACAGCGCCTCTGACGGGTGTCGTAGGAAACAATTTGGCAGTACATTCTAAATGTCAAAATTCGATAGCTAGCCGGTTGTCGGTAGTCGATAGTGCTACAGAATCGAGGTACAGAATATTTTTCGAATGTTCTTACGCACAAATAAACGAATCCATACACTTAAAGGAAATGTGAAAACTATTATTCGCGTTTTGTCTATTTGATTTAGAATCTTTGAAATAAACAAAGACGTCAACTGAAATTGATTAATGGGCTCAACTTATTTTAAAACTTCGTAGAATGCAGTGACGACAAAAGCATTGCTGATCACTATTATACCGCCATCAATAGGGCACGCGCGTGACATTTGTCGCCTCGCGACGATCGCACTTGGCGCTAATACGGCATTTACAATCTCTAAAGTACTCTAAACAAATTAGAGCGCGCCAGTACAAATAATAGTAAATAATCTAATCGATATGCGCATGTTTAAACTCACTATTGGGTCAAATCAATCTGATAGGAAAGAGGCCGCTTCTAGAAACAACAAAAGTTTCTTTTCAGGTCAATTGATCTTGAAATACTAATAAAGAAATAACGGTAACGTTATCGCGGAAATACAATTGTACAAATGCAAATGACAACGTGATGTCGATGAAATTTGTTGTTAATCAGTCGCACCATGCGCTAGCTGGAAGGTGGAACGATTAGAAAGAAAACAGAGGTAAGTAATAATATTGGCCGAATGCCGGTGTTCGGCGCTCCTTATAATTGACGTGCGTCACATGCACTCATGCACGTTTAATTAAACGTCCAACTGTGTTTCAATGGTAAACATCGTTGTTATTACCCCGCGAGAATAATGATACCCTTTAGATATGTCGCATCTGTCTAGACGTTTTGGATAAACACCAAGAAAATTAATTGCAACAAATGATTGACGGGACATGGCAATTATTTATTAAAACATTGAAGGATGCACTTACAAGTTAACTATGAAAGGATGATTGATTTCGGCGAGGATGTTCTTTTCGTTCATGACGTGGTCGACTTGCTTGAGGCGGATGACGTCGGCCATGGACAGTATCTTCATCGCCAGATATTCATCAGCGGCTTTGTCACGACACAGGCACACGCGACCGAACGTGCCTGTACCTGAAACAATACAACAAAGAACATTAGCACCATGTCAGCTGGCACGTTGTACAATATCACTAAGTATCACAGTTATACAGTCAGCTACTGATAATGTCACTCCATGCTATGAATAATTTGAAAGATTTCGACCATTGATCATGAAAGTTGCATTTCACGTTCGAAGTAAGACGATATGTTTTTGCAGCCCAATTGCATGTGTCAGCGTATTACATTTGGGTCAGATATTCATCCAACATGATTTTATAAGGCTGGAACCGCTGGAGGAAAACAATTCCCAGTACACTACCTACAGTATCAAAATAAATGAATCACTCCCGGAGATTCCCGAGTCATTTTAATATACCATCGTACTGTAATGTGCCTAATGCGTTCGTGGTACTCGATAAACAAATTGAAAAATAAATTACTTGTAAACAAAACTCACTCATCAAACATTTGTATGTGGTTTTTATCCATCTCTCAGTGTTCAGTTATTTAACCGAGTTTTCGATTTACAGACTTTGAAATAGCCCCAATTAAGACTCAATAAACAAAGTGAAATACATTACTGTTACACAAATAAAAACAATGTAGCATTAAGCACATTTAACGAGTAACATTTTTAATAATACGCGTTCTGTTTACCTCATTTTGTGACTGTGATGAAAGTAAATAAGGAAAGTGCGCACCGTCACTGAGTTCATGCTGCAATCTTAATAATAGCCAAACATACAATATGTTACAATACGGCGATATTTTTACGTGAATTCAATGAGGCTTTTACTGAATTAATTTTGTAATGAAAGCCAAGCGAATGGCAAGGCCCATCATTATGTCACCGCCTTACGTTCCCGGAATAAGTGATCCAGTAATTGACCTTTGTAGTCCTTCCTACATAATACTACGTACAATAATTGAGTTAAGGAGCTCTACGTCTGTTTATTACTTCTATTTATATCTTATTTTACATACACAACGTTTATACCTACATGCTATATTTAAACCATGCGCTGTTTATTGCAACTGAAAGTTCTATCAGGATCCTTCTGTTAACGCACACAAAGAAGAGATTGTAAGAAATGTGCAGATTGTTAGTTTATAGCTTTACACTATAAAACAAGAAAATCATTAATTTCAAACGTAGAAGGTAATTTATTTTTTATGACTGGTTTTTGTTTACATACATTGTCTGGATAAGATGTAAAACCTATTTTGACGTTTTACTGTCAAGTTCAGAGACCTGAGAAAACTGGGTGAATTTTGCACAAAAATGTGAGGTGTGGTTGAAATCTGATGAAACAAGTAATATAATCTATTTGTTGAGAGTTTGACGCAATCTGTATTGATTCCAAGATAATGTATAGACTGAACCATTCAATCAATGCCATCGTACGATTATCTTACTCACATTTCATAAAAAGGCATATTTTTGAGGCAGGGTTCGTGTTAATCAATCATTTATACATATGTACAATATGAGTAGGTACATCACTGGGGTATCAGAGCGTATCTCGCCTAGATCTGAATTGATATAAAAAGTAAGTACATATAAGCTTCCTTCAGTGATTGGGAATTTTGACAGATTTCTCACCTGTTGTCTTTAATGTTATCTATCTATTGAATATGCCATCTAACACCTGTCTGTAACTCTGAAATAGAAACGATAGAGTGACAGCAAGTAGAAATGCGTAAAAAAAACATTCTAAAATATGTATAGTTAACTCTCACAGGGTATTAAACATTTTATGAGATGTGAGCTTCACACATAGTAGAAAGCAAAGTCGCTTCCCGCGTCTGTCCATACGTCTGTATGTACGCTTTAGATCTTTAAAAACTACAATACGGATTTTGACTCGGTTTTTTTAGTAGATAGCGTGATTCATGTGAGCTAGGTTTATGTGTAAAAGTTGACAAGGTTTTTCTGTAAAATAGGCCGGTAGTTATATATAAAACTGTTTAATAAATTAATATAATATCAGAAAATAGAGACTAACTAAAGTTCTATTCTCTATTTTCTAAGCGTGACATAAGATGAAGCACCTATTTACCTATCAAGACGTGAGATTCAGATTTATATCTCGCCACTTACGATAAAGCAAAAAACCCCTTCATCAACGAAATCTACATATCGAAGATTTCAATATCGATGATGTAATTTTTGTAATAAGCATATTTGCTTGTAAGCTCAATCATGTGTCCCGTTTTAGCAAGTGACGGTTTTGAACGACAGAAAAGGATGGAGCGATGGGATAATGGATGTGTAGACTTACCCTAAGTACTAAAATGTAGCTTAGACTTCTAGAACGGTAGGCAAAAAATGTTGCATCAGTCACCTACTTACTGCATAATCGGATAATACTAATTCCCTATAAAAAGTATGGCTTCAGTCTCTCTTGTATAAAATAAACTACCTAATGTATTTTCATTGTTTTACAAAATGTATTTTTGAATGTACATTATTGTGGTAAAAACTTTGACCAACAACTAGATACTTTTGCGGTATTGTTTAGAACAAAACAAATTATTTTATATGCGGTTGTAAATGGTACATTGTATTTATTATCGGTCTTATTCGTTCTATAAATATACAAATGGCTAGTTTATCTATTTAGCAAATAAATTGTGCATTAATAGTTTATTGACTCGTACTTATCCGCAAACCATTCCTGTATTAACATAAAGAATAGCAAACAAGTACATAGTGGTTGTGTTCTGATTACATATTTGATACAAGTCTTGCGTAAAGACCTACTTTATGCTACTACAATATTATAATAACACATCGCTTTTACATATTCATGCAATGGAGGTTGACATGCGATTGAATTCAATATCAATGTCACGAATAACCTGCAGAACAATAGGCTGTTGAACTGTGCTCGTAAAATATTGATAATAACGGCTAGAAATAGTTAAAACCATCTCTTTTGAAGTCGTGAGTTCGATACATGCAAGTTGCTTTTAGTACTTTTCTTATTTTTCGTGTGAACAAGTATACTGATAATTTTATCGGTATACTTGTTATTATGTAATGATAAGCACCTAAAATATCCATCCATACTAATATTATAAATGCGAAAGTAACTCTGTCTGTCTGTCTGCTACTCAATCACGCCTAAACTACTGAACCAATTTGCATGAAATTTCGTATGGAGATATTTTGATACCCGAGAAAGGACATAGGCTATATATCATCACGCTACAACCAAAAGGAGCAGAGTACCAGTAAAAAATGTTATTGGACGCAAGCGAAGTTGCGCGGGGCAGCTAGTACATAATAATTTTTATGGAGAAAAGGTGGCGCACAAGCATATCGCTGAATTAAGAGCATTATCAAGGGAAGCCCGCGAGCATCTTGATCGAGTCGAGTGCGTACTCACGTATAGAGGGATTCAGAATCATCAATGTCATTTTGATGTGAAGCATTTTGCAAAAATATATATTACTACCGTGAAAAAAACCTAGATTTTAAATTTGTCCCAACAGAATTATTCTTGTAAGATCAAAACGAATGAAGCTCATAACTAATAAAGTATTTTTTTTCTTCGCCTTGAATATAGTATACTAGAACCAGCTCTCATGTTATGACACATCGTCTATTTACGACACCGTATCACGTACAGTTTTGTGATTTTAAATAATTTTTAAATATTAACTGTTAAAGCGTTTATCCCTTCATAATTTTCGACATTCTGACTATACGTAGGAGCGAGTGTTTAGATATTACGATAATTAATATATTTTTTCAAAAGTCACGTATTTACTTTGGTTGTAAATTAATTAATAATGCTTGTTTATATATTTTTTTAACAAATAGTTGTTTACTGTATAGTGCTTGTTCCCACGAGATAACAGGCTTCATCCATCACTGTTTTTTCAACAATACTGGTTAATCTGGTCTTAATGGTAGGCAGTGGAATCATTTTGGAATTCAAAATTAGCTCGAGACAGGAGTTAATAATATTTTTTTCAATTTTAATACTGCCGAAGAACACAAATTATGCAGAAGAAAAAGACTTAGACTCTAGATATAATATTCTAAGTTAATATTATTATGCGATATCGATGGACCTACCAATTTAACTAATGTGTTAAGATAATATTATTATGCGATATCGATAAGACTACCAATTTCTAATTAATATAATTATGATCCACTCGACAGTTACACGAAACAGAACGCTATAATCGCTTACTTCCTTCCGAGAAACACTTGAACGTAACCAAAACTTGATCCATATAAAAATAGGATTCCAATGTTTCAAGAAACGACACAGTATCATTATAAAGAAGTCAATTAAATCGATCTAAAATATTGCTACCGAAACCTACTATTTAGGTTAGAAGGCCGATGATCCTAAAAACGGGCTATAATTTGCGTAACACTAGTTAATGCGTTGATGACGTAGCGGGAACATCTTCTACGCACTTTATTTTCTGCGTTCAGTTGCGCAAGGTTCTGGTCGGCTCTCGGAAAATAGGAACAGGGGCCATCAAATAATCGTCGACGGAAAGGAAACACGCTACTGACGACACTAATTCAGAGATACGCGCGCTTGTAACGTTAGAAAAGTTATTTTACTATGAAATCTCTCTACTAACCCGTCGTTGTGGACTTCGCACTTTGTTAGATTATCGACACGGATGTACATTTTCTAAAAGAATTTCTATCAATACTATCGCAATAGTGATTCATTACATCCCATGCATAAATTTCATCACTTTAGTTTATCTGTACATCTGTTATCAATGTCCACTTTTATTTTTATCATAACTACCTTCTCACATCACATAGAGTATGACGAACAAACACAATCATATTTCATTATATTAAATTGTATCTACATATAGATGAGGTTAACGCCCGTCGCGTGTTCTCAGAAAGGGATGATTCAGTTACCAAAATAAGATCTTATATTTCTCTTATAAATATATTACTTGTCTCGTATGAAATCTAATCTTACAGAAACATGGATTTGATTTGCCTTCAATAATCTCTACGGAAACCCCTAAAACAATACGGTATTTCATTTTATCAACGTTGTACTGAGTAGATTAGGAATTCAGTTATTCAACGGCCTCTGAGACTCAGAATGCGGACCCATTTAAAGCGATTTTATCGGCGGCGACTATTATTCCCTTGTTGATTTATTAATCTTACGACAGGAACATAGTAGTAAACAACACTAGTCGGTAAAATGGAATATTTTAAGGGGAAAATCCGATTATACACAAACCAAAAAGCTCACTGAAAAAAACAGAGAAATAATAGAAGACTTGAAAAACTTAAACAAATATTCTAACTATAAATAGTAAATCTTTATATGGCCACTATATTATTATTATTTACACGAGACAGTGTAAAACATGTTTCACCTGATGCACGCGGTAATTTGGAAAACTACCGGGTTTAACGACGCTTTCTCTCAATAATAATGTTTGTATTTTAATATAATTTATATGTTAACGTAAATAGCATGGCGTCTTCCGATATAAATTATAAGATAATATTACATAGAGCCAAGCTTGGCATGTAAACAAAAGCAAAATACTGCCCGTAGATGCTCAGTATGTTTGTAAAGTATAAAATTATGGTAAAATATTGCATAACAAGTATTTATTCGCGTCATAAACAAATCGATTGAATCGAGCGTTTTACATACAATAGTTGGACGTCTATCAAATTGAACGAATGAAATTCAGATAATGGATTCGAAAAAATAACTCTGTAGGTATAGGTTCATCACAACATCCCGACCTCTTTACTACCCTATGAAAACACTTTTTAATTTTATTGTCTCAAGGCTCTATGATGAAAATTTGTTCACACGATATAAACAAAGTCAAAATTATGACTAATAGTTTTAAAAATATTATATAGTTACCTATTTCTAAAAACGAGATATGGATGGCGTTTATTAGAGTGATGAAAAACTGTTCTATTGTGGAGATAAAATAAATCGCCTTGATGACATGCAAAAGTTCATTAACATTTTGACTTATTCAATTAGTCCAGGCGAACACATCACTGAACACTTAACACAATGTGTTGACATTTAACGGACATTCGTCACTACCTACCTGCTAGATTATATACATATTTCAATTGTGTAGTGCAAGTAACAGCGACAAAAGAAAACCTCGACACTGTAAGTTGCAAGTGACCTTTATCTTATATAATAGATATCTTATATAAATCCATTACGGGTGACGTTTTAGATCTGTGTATCAGAAATATCAGTGAAGGGCATTCACTAATTTATTCGATCAGAGTTGAACCGTACGCGCGCGACCACTTTCACTCTCGAGCATAACGCACGCGGCCGACGTCTGACGACTCTTTACGTCATCATCTTCGACGACACTAATTATATACCAAATAGAAAATTTATGTGAAATGATTGAAACTTTCCACGCCTACGACTCGACTGTATCTTATCTCATCTCATGTTGATGGGCGTTGCTTTCATAAAATGTCAAATAAATTCACTAGTCTACGTAACATTGCAAAAAATCGGAACTTGGCTACGGTACAGGGGTGGTAAAATTAGAAGTGATATATTTCTGAAATTAATTGGACTGTTGAGACTATTTAACAAAAATATAAATAAGTATAATATTGTCCAGTCGAATAAACCTAGCAAAAAGCAACGGGCCCGGCTGTTCAACAGTTTATGCAATGAAGATACATTCATTTTACATAATACTCGTAAACATGTAGGTGTAGATGCACCGTATTCACCTCCGAAGCTTGCATTGAAGCGTGTATTAAGATATTGCGCAATCAGTGATTGACACGATACAGGTGCTTACGAACCGCTGATAAATAATGCGTCCAGATGAAAACACGACGCGACTTTGGCAATGACACTCGCGACAAATCCTAAATAGAAAACGCAATAATTTAGACGTGTCGTATACGTCCGTAGATGACGGGAAGAAAGAGCATTTCCGTAATGTTACGTACAAGTATGTTGGCGCCTCATCTATTTCTTGCACGTCTCTCCGCTTTCACGCATTCTAATAGCAACCGTCGCAGAAGAATGCGTAAATGTTCAATAACTTAATATTAATTGTATAATACCTTAGCTCATTTATACAAACATCAGATCCACATCGACCCTGCCCCTGACCCTTTAACTTTCTAACATTCAAATGAGAAAATTTATAATGGTTTCCACTGCGCTTGACATCTAAATTAATTAATATAAGGTTATATAAAAAGTCGTCTTGGTCGTACGTAAGCTACGTGCTTGTGCAATAGAGCGATACCTTTCAATATCATTGCCATACTTAGTCTATTGGCATTTTACCCGCACAATAGTAGCGTGTACTTAGATCAGCACAATGAACCGCAATTATATCACGCAGTCCTATTCGTAAATCGTTAAACTATTAATAATAGAATTCTATTCAAAGGTCGTTACTAGAAACCATAGATATACGTACAAGGTGTTGAATTATTGACACAAAAGAACTAATTTAGTAAGGAGTATCAATATTATATACAATTAAAGATACCCATACATTATTGGTATTTGAATCGTTATACAACGTGTGCAAAAATTTCTCATAGTGTGGAATAAAAGTTACACATTTATCATAAATCATTTTTGTTTTAAATTCAATGTTTTAATATCGCATCTATCGTAAAGACGTGTGTCTAAATACTATTGACATAACACTTTACATCTTTACCCGTATTTGATGTTGCAAACTTATCATTCCAATGTTTTATTTTTAATCAAAATAGTTTAGTTCTTAACACCTTCACACTGGTTAGTTACAAATAATGGAGATTAAAGATTTACGCTTCAATAATCAAAGGTTGAGGCCGATTTAAAGTCTTTGTTTATTCTAAATATAGTGTCCATAAAGGCTCAATTATTGCGAGTGCTTCTTATAGAACAACGGTAGCCGAACACGTGTATGTATTTATCCAATTACTTAAGAGGTTAACGACCTTCCCACCAATCTTATATAAGCAACGTGTAACCGATATTAATATTTTATAATCAATAAAAAATTTACAACTCATTAAATGTTCAATGGAGTTTCCCAATTCAGTAGTTGTAAACCTGAATATTAAAATATTATATGTAAATATTGACCGGATCACTGAAAATATTTTGGTTCATTTTACAGCCATAATAATAAAGTATATTTAGGTTCAAGCCTTGTCCCAATTTTGGTGAAGTGCATGTGTTACCTACATATATTATTATAATACATACATCGTGTTATTGTATACCCTCCTGTCAAGTTGTCAGACAAATATATTCATAAACTAACACTTCATCATAATTATAACTTTCGCTTTTTCTAATTTCCGATTCGTTCACCACAAAGTAATTACACTGGAAATAAAGTTAATTTGTAATCTATTTTGAGATTAAAAGGAAATAAATTAAGTTAAATATTTATTATAAAACGTACTAGGGCTAGAACCTATTATAAAAATCTCTATAGAAACTGCTAATTATTTATTCTGGTGTATCTTTAATATTTAAAAATCAATAAACAAAGGAAAGTTTATGTATACAATTACTGCTACTCTTAAGCTCGGTTGACGTTAGCAATTTGCAGAAAGGTAGTAAAGACAAACAGGAAAATGTTTACTTTTTGTGCCAAACTTAAATATAACCACTCAACACGAAATGCTGTAAATAAACACAAATAAATTAATTTCCAGTTACAAACGAGTTCTCGCGGAAGTAATTTTGTAATCGTTTCTATTCTTGTCACCAATCTTCGAGTCGAAAATTAAATTAACTACTATTTCTATACTAGATTCAATGGTAAATAAAAAGCACGAAATTGTAGTGACACGCCAAACTTAAGCAATTATCGCTGTCAGCGAATGTAGCGCGATGACATCTGTCGGGATAAAGAATTAGCACTTATCTACTTGTATTTCTGTTCCTACTTTCCTAGTCCGTCATAGTCGAAATCGTTTAGTCACTTTTGACGCAAATGTCCCCACAAATTGATTCGAAACTTATGTCCGCTGCCAACCGCTTGGTACATTTCTTATGTAAAAGAAGACGTTTGAAGTTCAAACAACGCTTCAACACTCCGTTAGTTGGTCAGATTGTTTATTAGGTTTTTGGCCCCATCTCTTTAATTCGTAATGATTTTATGTTACCCGTGGGACTTAACTTTACACGAAATCATTCTTAATTTTAATTCGCATAAAGTTCTTTTTATTTATAGCATCACGCAACTACTTTTAGACTTGTTCTGATCATAGCAGTTCCATGAAAGTAAGTAATTCACTTCAATTAATCATGAACCTGTGACAAGTAAAAGTATTTTTGAAAGTAAAATATCATCACACGATGTATAAACTACTAATATTAATCATAATGATTACTTGGAATTAAGAGTATCTGCTTCATATTTTGATAATATTATAAATAGCAAACATATTAAAATCCGTGGTTACGGGTTCTGTTCAGCAAATTATAATTTTATATAAATCGTCATACTAAAGAACAGGAGTAGATAGGTGTTTTGAGAGAGTGTGACGTAAGCTCACAGCTGTCTCTATTTACACCGGCTTGACATACGTTCTATTATTTATTTTCTAAAAACACTTTTATCAGCATTAATCTTCGCGTTAGCAGCGAAGCGGTACCGCGCCGGGTGACGTCCTGACGCCGCCGGTCGCCTGCCGCCTGACGGGCAACCCACTGAGACCTTCAACCCAAGGCAACACGACGTATCAACGTAAAAACGTAGTTTATAACAATATTCCACTTAATTGTCGGTTAAATGACTTACTACGGATTAGATTAACAACTACTTATCTCACTTTTTGCCGTAATAATCCAAACTCTAACCCTACATCATATTTAAATACATTGCTCATATTCTTTTTTTATGAACAATTTTGTTGAAAAAATACGAAGAGATTTTTTATCACGGTGCATACTTTAAACACTCACTACTACAATGGAAATTCAAACTTCTATTGCAAGAAGACAACACACAATTTACTTTACATTCTAGATTATTCCATGCATTAGCCATAATGAAACTGGCAGCCACAACAGACAACTAACTTTCATTCGCATTAAGTTGTAATTTAGCCGTTCTTGTTCGCATCACCGCAAATTTCTCAAAACTTCTCTGAGGCGTTAAATAAGCGGAACAGCCCTGAAACATATGAACGGGTCACCGGGAGACTGAACGTATGAACGTATGGCAAGTACGTGTAATTATACCTTGTATGACAACTACGGGAAGTGTAGCGTCGTCTGTCGTTTGTAGTTAGACCGCAAACTCACACACACGACTGAAACCGTGTCTTATGTCTTCTTGTGTTTGTTACGAAAAAAGTTTGCTGAAAATACATTCGATGGGTCTGCAACCTGTCACTAATTGAGATTATTGTGAACATAAAGACTAACGCATTACAGCCCTGAAGCCATGTGCGCGCTCTGAGCCTTATACAAACCTAATGATGGTAAAATATTTTAAAATTATTTAGGTCAAATAATACTGTTAGATTAAAATATCGAGTAGTTTGTGTAATAAATAAATAGGAGACAGAGTGAGACAAAGTGGTACCACTTTTATTATACTGAGTCAACGGCCAAACTACACACTCTACATCAAAAGAACTGTCGGTCATAAGTTTGTGTGTTTATATTGACTCACTAAGACCGCATTTTATTCGCTAATGGTTTACAAACAACTTGTTACCCTAGAAACAGGATCTAGGGAAAATTCGATCGCATCAGTTTTCAATTCTTGGCATCGTTTAAGGCGATTTATTTTTGCAAATCAATCTTCACACCATCAAAAACTTTGACACAAATGTTCTCGATTCCGCGTTACAATATATTTAACACAGGCTATAAAGCGGTTTTTGACACAAATTGGGAACAACGCTTGAGTATAAGAAGAAATGTTTAAATATAACATAATGATATAAAAGTAAAATTCGGGAAAGTAACAAAAAAATTGGGTGCAGTGTTGAAAACATTTATTTGGCTCGTTAAGTGGCCAACACCGACCATATTGCGCGTTCTGAGAAACCGCCTCGTCATTAGTCACAGTCAGCTCGTTATGAGTGCTGTTTTATTAGAATACACCGTCCTATAATAAACTGCGGCCGCGTTACTAAACTATAACCGACACTATATGTAACCGTCTACCTCGTGTCAAGGATGAAAGTCAAAGTTGTGATTTTTGGACCAAATCCAAAGTGTCACCGGTTCCATTACATTAATTTATGAATGAACGCACTAAACTTTAGTGGGTGATATGCAGAGAGTTTGTTTATGGCACGCACGTCTTGTTACGCAGAATAGACGTGTAAATACGACTCTGTCTCGATGATACGGCGGAAACTGAGCGTCTCTCACTCAGACTCATGACGACTGACGACTTACACCAAACATGAGCGCGTACGTATGTACGTGTCCCGAAAAAAATGTTTATGTGACGCTAACATTTTACAAGTTTTAAAGTCAGCAAGTTTATTTTAAAAGTGTAGGTGTAAGTATTTATTACGTAAGTTTATTGGCTTCGATAAGTCTGCAGTGTGTAATTATTGGCATATCTGAAAGGCAAATTAAAATAACTTGGAATCTAGACTGGTAAAGTACCTATCTGACAATCACTGGAACCATTTAGGTACTCTACGGGAGGCTGAGAATGGAAACATTTCACAAACGAAGGTTAAACTAAACCACCAGCGTAGTTGAACGTCAGTACGTTCCGATCACTAAATTCTGAAAGCCGCGAATGCTCAGACAATTATAGGAGCCAAATAGCTTTGTCACACATTAGCAAACTTTATTTAACAGTCTTCAATACTCATTATCACTGTTTTTAATTATTTTCGATAGAAAATAAGCTTCACATCGGAATCGCAAATTAAACTTGTGGACTTTGTATTGAGGAAGTTCGCCATATAACGTCATTAATACATCTCAATCAACGTCAAGAATGTTTAATGAAATCAAATAAATTAAGAATCGTCATGTAGAAAGTTCTGTGGTTTAATGAATTCAGTGGTTTAAAAAAACATTGAAATAGGTCAATTCGAATGCCAATTGACTCTACAATTTTATGAAACGAATCTAGGAAAACAATTTTAGGAGTAACTTTATTGAATCTAAGATTCCATAACAATCAATACCTTATTACTAAGAGGTATATTTATGCACGAGTATTGGAGTTGAGCAGTAAATTAGCAACAAAACAATAGAACCGTCTGGCTCTCGTATTGTTTTACAACAAAATAACTCTCGGGTTGCTAAGCTGTAATACTATCCTCGAGTTTATTAAACAAATGCATTCACGAGGCAATTACGTTCGAAGACATAAGAGCGAGAATCGTTTTGTAAACTAGTTTGCGCGGCGCCTTCGGGCATTCTTTAAATGTACAATGTTGCCCCCGCAATAAAACGCATTACGGAACAATATCAAGCTTGATATAAGTACTATTATTTACGCTGCGATTGAGTGCTAGTAATTAAAAATAAATGATTTATGTTACCTATGTTCCATCTCCATTATGTTACTCAACTACATGTGTAGAGTCAAGTGAGATCCAATGTTACTACGTTTTAATTCACAATTCACGATTTTTTTACAATCGAAACTAAAAATCATGGAATTATCGAGAGAAAATCTCATTATTTGAACGCAGTTCTTTTGTTGCACTATAGTTAGCTGTTGTTTTAACAAGTAATGTTATTCAAACACAATCTGTCAACGTTATTTAATTCCCGTGTTTTCCTACTATTTCACCGTTACAGGCCCTTGAATAAAACAATTGTAGCACAGTTTAGTATTACCAAACCATTGTGATTGCTACAGAAACCGGAACCTTACTATACAAGTGAAGGCGAAATGCTAAGTGTGACACGCTAACTGTTCAGATAATGTTACAATTTTCATTTTAATTAATAAAGTTTTCATACTAAATGTATAACTATGCCGTGCAATAGTTAAAGTACTGAGTAAACCTACCTCAAATAATACTGAGATACTAAGAAGTCATTTGAATAGGTGACCAGGTTTTTATCTTGCTTATAAGTCGTCTCAAATATTGAAATATTTTACAAAATCAGGCTAGTTATAAAATCTACATATTTATTTCCTACTTGATCATATATCTGCGTGCTACCTCGTCCTTGCTTTGATCGCAAGCCACACTGTATCCGATTGTGTGCAGTTCGCCTTTATGCTCGTTCTAACAAAAACACTCGGATATAATGAACGCTCTACTAAATTCTATTAATCTATGATAAAATGTATACAATTTTATTTTTATGCGGAAACAAAGGCAGTTCGTGACGAAGGTAAAGGTTTTAACGTGAATTTCAGTCGTGTTCCCTCGATCGCGTGCACCTCTGTATCACGACAAGTATTAATCACTACACATACGCGTAACTATGTTTCACTCATTCCTTGCTAGCGTGATATACCACCGAAAAATATCAAATATCCCTCTACAAGTAGCCAGTCTGCCAAATTTCAATTTTTCATAGATAAATAAGCAGATAAACAATCTAACTTCCGCATATAATTAGAATACTAAGTGTGAGTAAAGAAATGTATTTTTTTAATAACATACAAGACTACGTAAAATTTATCGTTGTTTGAAATGATGTTGGCAATGAAACATCTTGGGGACTTCAGTGCCTATTTTTTGTTTAATTTTGCGAAAACATTTTTAGATATGCTGTCGTACAATATGAGAAACAACTGTGTCTAATTGTTTTCCATATATTTGACATTTTATAACAGAGATACAGTTGATTTAGCGTTGTTTAAAAGCTCTATTATTCCCTCGTTGATATAAGCCGTAGTGAAGAAGAAAATAAGGTTTTTAATCGAAGCGTCAATCGGTATGTTAATTTCTTGCAGGTAAGCAATGAATATTTAATAGGAGTGGATATAAAAGGTGTTTTATATTCATGGAGAGCAAGTTCAGTCGGTTCAACGGTCTTTGATCGTAGTTCACGTAATAGGTAATCAACAACACTACTCTTTATCTTCTAAACGTATTTTCTTTAGTATTTTCGTTTCGCATAATAAGAAGACTTATCGAAATAAGAACACTGGCTAGAACGCAATAGTTTTTAAAAAGAATTTACTTCGTACTCGTTCAATAATAGCTTTTGTTTTTCTTGTTTATCGATTAGGAACAAAAACAACGCAAAAATACATCGAGGACACAGATAAAAATCACGGCAAAACAAATCTGATTAGGGATACTTTCAGAGACTAGATGCCGAACACGATAAAAGCAATATCCTTTGATTTATTCAAGAATACCCTTGCCGCCATAAAATTATCCTATATTTTTTACCAAATAAATATGTTTTATTTTTCAGGATCCACTTTGTTTTCTTATTCGATTTTATTTTACGCTTTTCGCTACTGTTTTGGCGGTCATGGTTCAATAAATGAAGTTACATTTGAAACGAAGATGAAAAATGGAAAATCGACACGTAAAGTTCTACGTTCGACGGAGCGTGGACGCAGAAGAAACCTAGTAAGCTAACCTTTTACACTAACTTAGGCAAGGCACGTGCAATAATTAAGCCTGTTAAGAAACGCGTCATAGTTCTCCGTGGGCCGCGCATATCCAACCGAAAACGCTTTTATGGCGTACACGTGAAAGTTTATATCTTAGGAAAACCGATATTTAAAAAATCCGTTAAGGAATTATTTTCTAAAATCAATTATTCTGATTGACAAAGATATTAGTCGCAAAATGACGAAACTGTGTCTATAAATTTCGTTTAGATTAAAATTCCGCGTTTATGATGTAAACATCGCGCGTCCGGTGTCCCTATATTTGCTTTGAACATGAGTTAATCACTCGTAACATGAATAATAACGACGCAGTATAACAATCACAATGTTAAGTGCTTCACATGATACACATGACGTCAGACGATCATGTAAAACCTCCAAACATTGTAGATATGTTATTCTTTTACTTCCGAACGGACGGCACGTTTTGGCAGCAACCTTATACAATAATCTTTCATAACAAAGTTAAATATACGGTTTCAGCTATTGAAACTATAATCTAGATATCGTAAAAGTTATCTGGTAAATCGCACATGTGATTTGAGCGGAGCATTGACGCACGATGAGTTACTCTCTCGTCGGTAAACCTTTCAAGTCGAATACGTCAGCCGACGCCCGCCTCGTCCACGCTGAAGAAAGTTCCGTCTGGCTATGTTTGCAAAGATAATAAATATATATTCTGATGTATATGTTAATGTGTAAGACGAAAGGTCAGTCGAAAACAATATGTCGATTTCCATTTTGAACTACAGTTAAAGTCTAAATATGGCTTGTTTTCATATTTATGGCAACGGAGATTTTTTCAACACAGAATTGAATGAATAAATAAACGAACAGAATGAACTGTACCGGAGGATTTGTAAATTATAATAAATTTAGTACGAGCAGTAACAATATTACCACCTCTAGTACCAAAACTACTCTCCTTTTTTGTTAACTAAGAACCTAATAGTTAATAGCCAAAAATCAGTAGGTCAGGTAATCAGTGAGTTCTCGATACATGAATAATAATACCACAGCTTGGATGCTCCATTCAATATTTAATATTGGCCAGTGACGTACGAAACGGCCGATATGAAATGCCGTAACTCAAATCCGTTCATACCATAAATGTTCCAAGAAAAACACTACTCTACATTACTGTGATGAATTTGATGAAACGCGTGATGCCTATAAATAATATTATTAATATTTTATAACATTGTTTTATGACGTCCATCTTACATCAAAGAGATAATATAATATTCGTAAAACATAATAACAACGGGAAGGGTAAATAAATAGTTTAAGTAAGAGAAAACGTTGTTCGCTTCGAAATATTTTAAGTGCTCATTTTATTGGCTATAAAGTCTGCGTAATATCTGCCATTTAGGTTTCAAAACACATAACAATTTCCGCCAATAGACTTTAAAACGTAAGAGCATAATATCATTCGCTTGACCAACTACACGTCCACATAAAGTCTGTGTAAATAATATCGTTTAAGAGTTTATGGTGGAAATATACCCTGTAAAGTGGTGCGGCGACACAGTCATACGTACTACTGTCAGTAACATCATCGAACTTCAGTAACGCACAGCTGCGACTATAAAAGTAACCTATCCTTGGCATGGAACAAGTAGTGCGGATATACGCCGCGTCGGAAAACAATAGCTCATAGCTGAGTACATCAGTAACATAATAATAGGTTAAAACTAGATAATTATCGCGTCAGACGAATTAATCTTCAAAACGAAAGTACTCAAGTAAGAAACGTCTGTAGATCAGAGTAAATAAAACTTTAATGAGCTAGAAATACACACTTCAATTCTCACGTCGTATTTGACGTTTTATTAAATTGTCAAAACAGTAAATGGGCGCTTCCCAGAAGCGTGGGAGTTACAAAGTGGAGCCGCGCGCCGCAACTAGGTCGCATTCACCGGAAAAAGGAAAATCTGCACTCTACATTACATTAGTTATCGGTTGTATTTATTTATTAGAAATAGATTTTTAGGTTATCTATTAATTACTCGAAGACAACAGTAATCAAGTTTTGTGTATATGACTGTATTTGTATCTAAATGATATTTTCAGACTATTTGGTTCATTAAATCTGGGTCATCACAGTAAAAATTCAGGATAACAAATGTGGCTAATGTATATTTATGACGTTTAAGTAATGTTTGACCTGTTGTTGTGGTTGTGTCAAGTTACACGTTATTAATTAGTGCCAGTAGCCGGCACGCAATCCACGTAGTTAACTGTTAAATATTCAGTGTTTATTGTTACGTGTGTAACCAGCCAAAATCAGCGAAGCACGCCAGTCGCATTGTGAGATACGGGAATAGGCACTTGTGAAATCCGTCGACAATCAAGTTTCCGCCAACAAATAGTCACTTCGCCTTAAATCGCTTGCGCTTCTCCACTTTCGAGTTTGTTGACTCTACGGAACATTTCACTTTTTTCGTATCTCGGTGCGGGTTCTCCGGTGTGCCGAAAACCGTGTTTGATTACGCGATGTTGCATAAACAAACCTGTCTCCGATCGAATTTAATGTTACGTTAGGCGTTCGTTTATACCTCATTTTAGTCCAAAGTAGGCTTTAGCAATACTCATATCTGATGCGCGTAGATTAATATATTTGAAGAATATTGTACTTATCTCAACTCTTGATCTCCCGGTGTTAAAACAAGAACATTGTGATGTTCCTTACGTAAGTATGAATGCTTCATGAAAGTCAAGATAAGCGGACAACCTGCGAATTTTATCTAGACAAAAGGAAAAGTAGAATCGGAATATCAAAAGTAAAATAAAAAATAGAGAGGCGGTTATCAAACAGATTGTTGCACATAGGCATTGTTTGTAATTCCGAATAGCCATTGTAGCTATTAGTTATTCGCCGGCTCGTATTAGCTGGGCAGCTATCGTTCAAGCGATAAGCACGCAATGTCACGGCTGCGCCACTGACTCGTGGAGTCTTCTTGGAGAAAGTACATGCGAATCTTACGCACGAATATTTCCGACACGTATTGTACAAATAACACTATTGGGTAACACGGCTTGTGTACTCACTACTCAGTAGTTAAGCTATTTATACACCTCGCGCGCTCTTAAAGGTAAAACGAGAACAATGTTGGCAAAGAAGTAGAAATTAACTGCACATAAACGTCGAACCGATTCACTCGTAATACTAACAAATATTTTTGCTTGTTTAAATCTCGTGCTTTAATACCCACTATTGATGGTGCAAAAAACATGCGCTGATCAAACGCATATTTTTAGAAATAATTTACAATACGAAGAGTAAATGAACCGATACTGACATTTATTTTCGCCTTGTCTATGTCTTAAAGCAGGTAGTATTTTAAATATTGGTTACTTTATAATGCTGTTAAATGAGAGCCCCCAAGGGCATATACAGAGTGTCCTCGCCCGCATCCCTGTGATCAAATAAATTATGAATAATAAGGTCAGATTTATAACAACAGAATATAAAGCGGTCAAGGGCGCTGCATCCATGTGCTACTCTACCGTAATCTACTCTACCATACCACGCTACTTTCATGACGGCAGGGCCGAGTAGCGAGTGTACCTATGCAATACTATGCATTATTCAGAGAGGTTTAAAACTAAAGAAATGTTAATTTAACAAACGTGTCTGCATTTTCACGTAGCCTGATATCTTAGAAAGTTTTTTTTCCAGAGATTCACCATCGTAAGTTAATAAACAAATGAATGTAGAAACAACCGCCCGATGATAGGCAGATATCTACGAGGAATTAACATGTGGTTTCAGAAATTAACGACACGCTTAAGCTTAACTTATAAAAACATCAATTGAGCAATTTAATAGTTGCGAAATTATGCGTGTTAATATTCTTTAAATCGGCGCTCTGCCGATATTTAATTAGTTTTTTGACACACATTTGAAATAATTTTAATCGGATTAACTTTAACCACCATTTTCTAAACCTATCGAGTGAAGTTATTAAATAGAAAAAGGTTTTAATTCTTACAAGAAGATCTGTATAGTTGTTGCAAAAAAAGTTTATATCAAAGACAATGTTATGCGACGACAATAACTGTTATAAGACAAAAGCTCGTAAAGTTGATGTCTCGCCACGGTCTGGTGGTGTTGGCTATCAATCAGTAGGGACAGTGAGGCTGCTAGCGGCGCCGTGTCCGCCTACTGCGCTCACTACGTCTGGACGCTGAACTCCACCCGTGTGTATCGCCTCCCGGCAACACACATTGTTCTTAAGCTTTCTTTTCTTAATTTTACTCAGAGCGCAAGTACCTACCAGCTTTCAATTGTGCACGAGTGAACTATGGGAACGACTCATTTTGCTGATTTCACGCCCATATTATTATGTAGGTACTTGATTTATGACCTACAGTATATTTAGCGATATAATTCACCTTGGGTTTCTATTTCTTCAGCTACATTACGTTCATTTTGATAAACGAATTCATTTATCGACCTCATCTTGGAGAATAATTTATTACGTCCTGTTATATTTTATGTTCTATTGTACCAGATGTATGGGAGTCGTGACGTCCGATTTATAAAATAATAACCATGTGACATAAAGTAGATACGTTAATTAAATAATAATTTATTATGTTGATATTTGCAGTTCGGCACGCGACACACTAACCTACATATCTGTTGGTAATCACGCGTGTCAAACACAATTGTTCGCGTGCGTAAACATAAGCAGATATGGATTCTCTTGTCTCAGCTATTCGTTTACAATTACAAGTCGTCTCGCAACAGTTCATTTGCAACTAATACTTACTACACGCCTTGCAATCCCACGTACACATCGACTACATCCGCTATGCTCGTCTCACAAATATTGTTTGAAACGTTAGTTGGGTTTCCGTCTGTTCATAATGTTACCTAAATGCTGCCTTGAGACAACGAAGAAGACGTATATAACGCATTTATTGCCATTCAGGTCAAAAGCGATTTAGAGCTGTTAAGAGGTATTATTTTAGTGATACAATGTAGGTAAGCCGACAGTTGCGGTGCGGTGCGGCGGACAACTCGTGATGGAGTCGTTAGCGCAGTAACTGGAGCACCGAATGGCACCGCGAGGATAATGCACAAACTAGATCTGCGTCGTCTGCGTAAGTGCCTGACTTTTGTGCTCTGTTTCCCCGCCACAATCACCTACTGTACACACAATACACACATCCCACAGCATGGAACATGAGAAACTGTAACGAAATACTGAAATCCTTGAGTAGAAAACTATATTTTGAGTTCGCTCACTCAAAATAATGCACCGCGATCTTTAGTCTGAACATGTTATTCACACCTCATACTGATACCGCTTGGACGGTTTGGAATCCTGCCCGTACCTAACTACGAAGTGTCTAGTTATAACAACTTAGTACATCCTCTATTGTAAAAATGTTTTATGCGACAATGTTTTCTGAATCCATATTTGGAGACCAATGAAACTTACTGAGTAACCAGTAAAGAAACTGGGTTTTTCTATTATCTTTTCTCTCGTATGCCTACAAGTATCGTACACATACGTGCAGAGATATTTGCTAAGCGCTTGTTGAATGTGTAGCGCTATGTGTAACAGAAATCTGAACGCATATACATGCAGAATACTGATACAGGTTGTTATGTCCATGTTAAATGCATGTTGACTTCTCCTACTTTCGCTATCGATATTTGTTGTATATTTGTTACATATGTTATATCATTTTATTTAAAAGCACAAGAGCGAAAAGTACATATTCCGATGCAAATCTTTATCATTTATAATACTTATTATGGAACGGGGTCATCGAGTAGGCAGTAGTTTATAATATTAGGTATAATTCATATCAAGCTATTAGAACATTTAACTTCAAGCTGAAGTGTAACATTGCGGTATCATGTTATTTGCTAAACTGTAATTATTACTTAACTTCCCTTCTAGAGCTCGATAAATATTAACAAGCACCTTAAATTTTGCTATTTGCAATTAATACCAGTAGGAACCTCAGGGCAAATTATAGTAATTAGAATTATGCGGTAGACTAACATTCCTAGTAGTACAGGCATACCGTGTGGTTGCTAATTTAGTAATGGTTCAATTTGTTCACATGATAGAGCTACAAACAAAGAAAATATAAAGTACCTAGCTATCATAACCGGGCCATTATCCTACCGGGTCGCAGCGAGGCCCGCGACCTTGCCCCATATTCTGCACACCTAGAATTAGGTCGCGATAAAATCACCTGCATGCGCTCTATACACATAATTATTGATACGATAAATCGCATCAATAATTACTCTGTCATTTCGTCCTTGATCTATTTATTTTGGCGCATCATAACTCGATCAGCGATAACTCTATACAACGCGATATAGCCCTTGTAAAAAACGAGCTCTACGTAACTAAAAATATGAACACTTTGGCGCCCATATTTCTCGACTGTTCATGATGTAGAGCTTCATAAATTTCCGTCAAACTATCTCTCATTAATATAGCAATAGGTAGCTTGTACTTTTAATATGCACAATTTCCACAAGATCCATCACGGGCTGGCAGAAACCAAAAGAGCTTTCGATATTCTCTTGAGGCTGGTAAAAGAAACTTGTAAAAAACCTGTTCTATCCCATATCGTCAACTATAAATTACGACGAACATTTTTATAGTGGGTAAGAAAATAGTCTTATGACATCTTTTGAAATACAACTACACGGACAGACAATAAAAGAGCGTTTGATTAATCATGAAGTCTGCAAGTGTTCTCTTCACTGACAATTTAATAAATAATTCCACCATTGTTCCCGTAAAATAAAACAAATTTGCAACTGTCTGATAAAATAGAAACATAACTACGGAACGGAATATTAATGTGTTTACGTTACGCATGTTATAGAAACTATTATATAATTTTCAATAGCCTTTACGTGCTGATTTAAGTTTAGTTTCTTCATCATTTAAACGTATGCAACTGTCGTTTTGTTTACAATCAAGTATAGAAATTATTTATTAAATGAAAACAATGCAACTTAATCACATCTAGTTACTTAATGCTTGTTTTGTAAGCGTGTGGTAGGTGCGGTACTATACGGATGTTTATATTTTTTTATACCTGTAGCTTATTCGGGTGTAACTTCATTGTGTTGGTGAATTCTTTTGTTGTATAAACTAGTTTTATTCTTAAAAAATCTTATAATTAGTATGAATTACAAACCACGGAACTCTGTAATAAATTAAGTTGGTTTCTTTTTGTTTGTCGGCTAAAATAGAAACTATGAGACTACTGATGAAAAAAGGCCTGATATATTAATTTTTTAAGGCGCTAAAGGCGCGATGTACTGTAGGCGTGCTTAATTTATTTCATATTACCAAGTTTGTTACATTATGAATCACAGACCATTTTATTATAGCTTCGCAAGTTATTATTTTATTATAACATCAAACTAACCCGCAACATGAGTCAATTTCTATAATAACGAGGATAAGTATGAAATAAACCAAGTTATTGATTTATGAAATACTTTCCACAACTTTTCTAATAAACACTGATCTGACGACATATTATGAAAACATTCTCATCACCGTATTTCCGCATTTCTCTACAATTCATTAGAAATTATCGACACCAATGTCAGACGAAGTATCGTCGATAAATAAATTAACTGAAGATTAATGATTTATCTTACAACACGGGAAATGTTCAAACGAATGACAATAACAAATTACCTTTAACACGTTACTTGAATATTAATCAGTAAGCACCTAGACATACATAGAATTGAAAAATAAAAAATAGATATCCACTATAACGACATCGTCATATTAATCTATCATGTGGGCAGCAGAGCCAATGATTCATATCAGTTTTACTATATCTGTGACTATCTTGTAAAATTAGCAAAATGTGAGACTCTTCTATTAATAGACATGTTCCAGTGTTCTGGAGTCATTGGTAGTCGCAAGAGTATTTGCTCTTCAAAAAATCTGAGACCTGGCCAATTTTATATCATGTTTAAATTATCGTGTCGGTAACGAGTAACGTATCTTTAGTAAGAGTTGGGTATATAGATTATTTGCTTTTGTGTAGTAATTATTATACTATAATTGATTAATTAATAAAGATTATAAAAAGGCATTTATATTTAAATTTTGCAACTTACCAATAGTTTTCAATATCTGAAGGTCTTCAAGTTCGTACTCTTTCTCCTCCTCGGTATACTCTGACTCGGTGGTGGTAGAGTCCTGCTCCTCCGTGGACGACGCCACTGACAAGGACCGCACGTCCGAGCTCAGCTCTGAGCTGCAGTCTCTCACCATTTTTGCACTGGCCATCATCATTTTAATAAGTCAAAAGTCACAATTAAATACCACGATCAAAACCTAAACTAAGTGCTACTCAGTTCATATTTTGGTTTTCCGAAGAAAGTAAACACCGCAAACTTTGTAAAATTGTTTTTAAATGTGTATTTATACTATCAATTTCACGGAATAAAGCGGTTATTATTGAATGTGTGAATAGTAGTATGTGAAAGAATATTTAATTTAATTTGTGTTATCGTGAAGATTCGCGCGATACTGTGGACGGTCGTGGAGGCGTTCCGTACACGCAGCGGCTTGTGTCTCACTGGCGGGCCCGCTCGCCTGGCCGCTTCGCTCACGCCACCGCACAGAGCGAGACGCGACTCGAGACGACCGCGATAAAATAAACGCTGACAAACTCTTGTTTCTGCAATATTGCTGACAAAATCGACGACGCTTTTTGTGTCCAGTGGCATTTTAAATTATTGAGCAGCATCATGCCCACAAATAATAAGAATCCTTGAATATAAATAACATGATATTGTCTAAGTATATTCCTTTCATCTACGACACCGTAAATAACTTCACATTTCTCTTTATTTCTTTGTAAATAACCAATTGTAAAGGCGCTTTGTTACAATCCTGGCACTCTACATAATATGCAGAACGTGCACGAGCAGAGGTTTTGTCCTTGCTGAATGCGAGATTCAGACAACGCGAACGCGTCTTCCTATAAATTTATTTGTAATTAAGTGAAATGTTCAAAGAACGCAATGCTACGGACTGTATCCCAATAAATAAAAACAATACGTTAAAACATTAATGTGATTTTTAAAATAAATTTCAGCCGTCGTAAATATTATAGGTATTATCTTTACCTAGTAATCAAAATAAATAAAAGAGGTGTAGGTAATCTGTAACACTAAAGACCAGTTTCACAGTTTATAGATAATATAGATCTGTTAGGTCATTTTTTTTTTCATACACTTGCTGACACCCTATGGTTGCCTAATTATGCTTGCTTAATTTCTATTATTGTTTATTAAACTCGTCCTGAGTAACCAAGGACTTAAAAAGAGATGGTTTTCATAAGGTAGCGGTGTACCTATGTTTTGCAATGGTCATATTAACTAAGGTGGTCACGGTGTCGCTACTCCAAGAGATCGTTGCATTAGTAATGAGTTTGTTTTTTTCCGCTATACAAATATTCCCGTAATCTGCCTGTTATTTAAAGTCGACTAATTTAATACATTTTTCTAGTTAAAAATCTATCAAAATCGGTGAGATTCTTGCATAGTTTGATTGCTTTTTCCGAAGTATTTTATCTACCGCAATCTAAGAGAACCTTGTGACGTCTATAAAATATCCGTGAAAAAAAATCCGGTTTCACATACAGCACTTCTGAAAATTATTGGTTGTCTTATCAGGCAGAACTTTGACAGCTGCTGTTTTCATACATTATTTGCCGTCACTTTGTCTATTGGATAGGTTTTCCGACACTTATTTATAAACCGTGAAACTTGGAATAAATTTACACTAATATTATAAAGCTGAAGAGTTCGTTTGTTTGTTTGTACGCGCTAATCTCAGGAACTACTGGTCCGATTTGAAAAATTCTTTCAGTGTTAGATAGTCCATTTATCGAGGAAGGCTATAGGCTATATATCATCACTCTACAACCAATAGGAGCAGAGTACCAGGTAAAAAATGTTCGAAAAACGGGAAAAATTATGACCCATTCTCGCTTAAGTGACGCAAGCGAAGTTGCGCGGGTCAGCTAGTATACAAATATTTTTTAATTGAAATCATTGCGATTGATGTGTCACTCTATACATTCTCATCTCTGAGTAATACACAGATATGCCTATTTTATCAATATCTTGGACAAACAACACCCATCTACGTAAAGATCAGATTAGATTGACAACGTTGCTGTAAGAAAAAGGCCGATAAGAATGCAATGGCACTACGAATACATTTGACCCTTAAGGAGGACATACGAGACAAGGAAATAAAACATTTCAAGTACACTAAAGTACGATTTTCATATCATATCACCGCGCTTTTATACCCGAAGATGTAGCAGAGATGTATAAAACACACCCGCGTTGGCCCATTTACAATGTTAGTCCCAAATAATGGGGGGCGAGTCTATAACGGGCACGTAATAATAGCCAGATAACTAAGCCCGAATCGGGAATTGACCCCGAGACCTCGTGAGCAGTTGTACTAATATCCATAAAAATAGTTCTAACTAGATCCTCGGCGGAAATTTCTGTTCTCCAATCCACTTTTACTTCGTTCGTTAATTAGCATCGATCGAATTAATCATCGTCATATTCACTCGATTATTAATTAGGTTCTTAATAATTACCAGTGCAAACATATATCAATAAATTGGCCAACAGTCCTCTACTATAAAATAGATAAATCGAATTTCATGTTTTCCCGTAAATAACCCAAAAATATAGACTGCATTCCGATATTTATTTACCAAAATAAAAATGCTTAAATCACTGCCCGTCTCAGTACACGAACATAGTTTTTCATCGAATTGTATGCACTGCTAAGTACTGAATTTTAATTGGACAAAGATCTAATACCCAGAAAAAATTCTAATTAAAAATTCGAAAATAATACGAAGTACGAGTACAGGGTATTTAACTTTATGCGAGAACGTGTGTAGTGGAATTTTAACATTTAACTGAATTTTTCAGCCATTCATACTTTATTTATTAGCTTATCCAACACTTATTCGCAAGCTGTGAATCTGAACTTTATTATTCTTTCAAATACCACAAATTAAAGTACTAGTAGCGTGGTAGCTTACTCAAGACACAATTGTTTATCTAAAGTTGTGATTCAGTTACTTGGAATTTGCATGCGGTATAAAAACTACTCATGAATTTGGCATCTCCATATAAATAAAGGTCTAGGTCGATTGGTAATGAATCATACCGTAGCTTAGGATACTAAATACTCGTAGCATTAGAAGCTCACTAGACGGTAGCCAGGTAAATTCATGTATAAAAGACGACTTGGGAAAATTACAACATTTTAATATTTTTTTAGAAGTTTTATTGGTTACGCATTGGATAAGCGTTCAAAGTTAAATGCTTAGTAAAAAATGAATTGCAATGCTTTTGTATAAAAATTATACAGGTAAATTTAGCAATCGTTACATGCCCGTGCGGGCAAAAATTAAACAACACTATAATTAGTTTAAAAGGTTTATTGCAAGTAAGCATAATTATAACAAAAACAAGATATACAAGGTAGTTAAATAATAATATCACTGTAGACTCCGATATATAAGTTACTGGTACCTACGAATAAATAAACTACAACTAGCTAAAATACACTGTCATTTTTACACAAGTAAATAAAATTACAATTAACTTAATGTTATATATTAACGTTTTATATGGCGAATTCAAAAGATATACATAGAAGGATGCCAAACAAGGTAACAGTGGCAAGAAGTAATATTTGAAACTTGATATTTAAACACTTAAAATAACTAATATTATTAATCCTGACTCAAGTTTAAAGAAACTAAGAACTGATATACAATTTGCGTTTAAGATCGCAATAAAATAGTATGTACAAGTAAGTAGAAGTGGTTCACTGAACGCGGAAGACGAGTTCACATGATTTTGTGATACAGCGAGCTTTACCTAAGTATGTAAAATATATTACAAATACTTAAGTCATTGTGACTTATAGATACACTCCTCGTACACGCGTAAAACCACTCCTTCAAGAAGCCTCCGACGATAAGTATACAAAACCATTGACCCTTCGACTATTAAAAGAAGCATTACAAATAAATTCCTTCTGTTAAATCCGTAATCAAATAAAACTGTAATATTTGTGTATGCTAAGTTAAAAAACATATTTATACATTTACATTTCTGTATTTATAAAACAATATACATAAGTACCCGACGTACAAACTGCGACTTCAAGCTATTACTTTAGCTGTACCATAACCGTAGTTACCTTTAAAATGTGTATAATTTGACGCGATATTTATGTTTACTTTATCTTAAACTAAAGTATATACATATTATACAGGACAATAAAAGACTTGACATCACTCAGTAAGTGGGTTTTCCCGGCTTTTCCACGTATTCCAAAATAAAGTAACATCATGTTTTACACTCAGTTACTGCATCTTTGATGCGCTTACACTCACAGTACGAAATCTATTGGGCACCATAGCAATCCATATTATCCTTCTTCATAACCTATAAGTATTTGTAAGACAAAGTCTACATTTTAATGGAAATGTTTTATGCATTTATACCGTTCAAAGTAACGGACACGTAGTGCGTCCGGCATTGATAAAACTACCCCGCTTGAGTGTGGCGTGTCTGCATGAACACTGGCTGTTAAAATGTATCGAAATAATAGTTTTTTTCTGTGCTGTTGCTAATCTGCTACTCAGTGTCTATATAGATATGATCGGAATGCTTTTATCTAGATCACAGTAGCCACAATCAAGTTTCTTCGTTACTTCCTTATCGATTAATCTATACAATTCACTTTTTTAAACTACTTTCCAAATCTACACACTTTCCTAATTTCCCCTTATTTTGTCGATTACTACTGAAGTTATAAATTATTCACACAGATAAACAATTTAAGTATTCCAAACCCCGATAAATATTAAATTATGAATCTCTTCCTCGTGTCCTATCTCTGCCAAGTTATTTAAAACATTAACTTTACCTACATTCTCTTTGTTATTAAAATATATGATAAATATAGTTCAATTGTTTTCAAATTATTATCCTGTATTGTACATACTTCACTTACGTATATAAACTTAAAAGCTACAATATAGCGTTTTAAAGAATTTGTCTCAGTCATCAATATCTTCTCTAAGGCTTACCTTCGTACGCTGACGTCGGGCGCGTACGTTGGTCAAATGTACGTATACGTATATATACGATGTTCTATGTGACACTGCACAAGACATTAACGAGCGGGGCAGTCTGTCTATGAAAAAGGGAACCGATGGTGTGCTTGACCGAGACGTACGGAACCGATTAAACAGGAAGAAAAGCCTTAAAGCGAAGATAACTTGTCGTATATTTCTAACATGACAAGACAAAGGTTCTAAATATTACGTACTTTTATCAATACAATGAAGTCTATTGCAATCATAGCACATCTTCGTAATTGTGACCAATTTATCACGGAAAGCTTTTGTTAAATTAATTTTGCCAAGTCCCTCATACATTTTTATAAATATCTTTGGCATCTTAATTTTACATATTGTTTGCAAAACATTGTAAATGTTTCTGCATATGAAACTTTTAAGGTGGTTTTTCGTGTTACTTATAAGGTAATTAATATCTAATGCAGTACTTGTGATATGGGAATAACATCAAGCCTGCATTTCACTAAGGGATGTGCGATTAAGTTTCGAGTAATGGACGAAGTTATTACAATTTATTGAGCAGTTACTGATCCTCGGTTTACTCGCTATGACTCACTGTAAACGATCCAATAAAACTGCCTTACCTGGAGGTCAAACTCGAACCCTATCACAAAACACTTATTGCACGAGCAACCACTACACCTACAAAGCTAACAGCTTATACATTCTATAGCGTCTCCCAAAATCATCATTACATTCTTCAATCAGGCACCAACGAACTTAACCCTTACAAACTACAACGCCTTATAGTTATTCTAGCAAATTACTTCGAATCTGTTTATGGATATTGTTCTGTATAAAAAGTAAAAATTTCGTTTATCTTTTGTATTAAAAATCACAACTGTCTCTTATACTGAGACGTGTACATAGCTTTATTAATGGAAGCATATAATATATATACTGATCCAGGATACGCGCTTGACCCGCCTTCAAGCGCCAAGCATTGTTAATTTCAAGGCAAAAGCACTTCTTACCCCCTTTTTCTCCTGAATTCGACACTGTTCTCTTTCGCTATCTTATAGAATAAACATTTGTTTGTAGTATTGTGTATAGTTCATACATTTATAATGAATATGAGGCCAGCGTGCGTGGCCACGGCTAACTTGTGATGATTCCTAGCCGTGGGACAGAACGCGATGGCAGTCACGTCAGACAACGGAAACCGCTCCGGAAACGTCTCTCGGGGCATCGCCGATAGCTTTTGCTGTGTTGCCTGTAACCAAAATACGAGTTAGGCTACGTTCACACGGAGTCGTGTCACCCTGTTGCGTCTTACTGTGAACTCAGCGTAACCTCTTGAAGAATCGTACTAATAATATAAAGCTGAAACTTTGTTTATTAGTTTGAGCTAATCTCCAGTAGTAGTTCAAATTGACATGTTATTTTTGTGTTGTAATTTTTATTGAGGCAGGCTATAAGCTCATGAAGCTTTGACGAATAGGAGTGGAGATGAAAACTAAAGTTTACGCGTACGACTCCTCGGGCAGTCGCTAGCCATCTAGTCAATCACGAAGTCATTAGCAAATATTGTGTATATATTTTATCGTCACGAACTTAATATTAAAATATGATTTTTAATAAACAACTGTTGAATTGTAAAATAACTCACCTTATCTCTAGCTATGATAGGCTTGAACTCAATGCCGTACTTCTCAACAGCGTCCGTGTACGTCAGCGGTTCCTTAATCATGGACAATTCGTCGTTCTTTCGCTTCCTTTTCTTTCCAAATGGAATCATCTGTATGGTCGCTATAACCTAAAGACAAAAAAAAAACATTTTAGTCGCGAGTCGGTAAATGTGGTTCGAAAATCAAGCATTCGTAATTTAGTGTGAGGCGTAGTTGAATCAAAATTAATGTTGTATACTTTGATGTTTTGAAAAAGGGGAGGGTAATAATATTACGCGTTACCCAACGTAGAGAGGAATAGTATAATTGCGTGCAGAACGCACGCAATTATACTATTTTTTTTTTCAAAATACACGAAATAATTCAAATAAATATAGTAAATATTTATATATATATATATATATATAGTGTGTGTGTGTGTGTGCGTGTACCTGTCGGTGCAGGTCGGTGTAGGCGGGGTGCGTGCGCTTGAGGCGCAGCAGCGGCGCGGCGGCGCCCACGACGCGGCCGCACCACGCGCAGCCGCCCGCCGACCGCATGCCGCCCACGCGCCGCCCCGCGCCGCGCCACTCCAGCTCGTTCATATATATATATATAGTGTGTGTGTGTGCGTGTACCTGTCGGTGCAGGTCGGTGTAGGCGGGGTGCGTGCGCTTGAGGCGCAGCAGCGGCGCGGCGGCGCCCACGACGCGGCCGCACCACGCGCAGCCGCCCGCCGACCGCATGCCGCCCACGCGCCGCCCCGCGCCGCGCCACTCCAGCTCGTTCATATATATATATATAGTGTGTGTGTGTGCGTGTACCTGTCGGTGCAGGTCGGTGTAGGCGGGGTGCGTGCGCTTGAGGCGCAGCAGCGGCGCGGCGGCGCCCACGACGCGGCCGCACCACGCGCAGCCGCCCGCCGACCGCATGCCGCCCACGCGCCGCCCCGCGCCGCGCCACTCCAGCTCGTTCATATATATATATATAGTGTGTGTGTGTGCGTGTACCTGTCGGTGCAGGTCGGTGTAGGCGGGGTGCGTGCGCTTGAGGCGCAGCAGCGGCGCGGCGGCGCCCACGACGCGGCCGCACCACGCGCAGCCGCCCGCCGACCGCATGCCGCCCACGCGCCGCCCCGCGCCGCGCCACTCCAGCTCGTTCATATATATATATATAGTGTGTGTGTGTGCGTGTACCTGTCGGTGCAGGTCGGTGTAGGCGGGGTGCGTGCGCTTGAGGCGCAGCAGCGGCGCGGCGGCGCCCACGACGCGGCCGCACCACGCGCAGCCGCCCGCCGACCGCATGCCGCCCACGCGCCGCCCCGCGCCGCGCCACTCCAGCTCGTTCATATATATATATATAGTGTGTGTGTGTGCGTGTACCTGTCGGTGCAGGTCGGTGTAGGCGGGGTGCGTGCGCTTGAGGCGCAGCAGCGGCGCGGCGGCGCCCACGACGCGGCCGCACCACGCGCAGCCGCCCGCCGACCGCATGCCGCCCACGCGCCGCCCCGCGCCGCGCCACTCCAGCTCGTTCATATATATATATATAGTGTGTGTGTGTGCGTGTACCTGTCGGTGCAGGTCGGTGTAGGCGGGGTGCGTGCGCTTGAGGCGCAGCAGCGGCGCGGCGGCGCCCACGACGCGGCCGCACCACGCGCAGCCGCCCGCCGACCGCATGCCGCCCACGCGCCGCCCCGCGCCGCGCCACTCCAGCTCGTTCATATATATATATATAGTGTGTGTGTGTGCGTGTACCTGTCGGTGCAGGTCGGTGTAGGCGGGGTGCGTGCGCTTGAGGCGCAGCAGCGGCGCGGCGGCGCCCACGACGCGGCCGCACCACGCGCAGCCGCCCGCCGACCGCATGCCGCCCACGCGCCGCCCCGCGCCGCGCCACTCCAGCTCGTTTACTGCCTGCGACACTGATCATACGCAGATACAACAGTTACTTTTTTGAATTTTAGCCGGTATATTGCAAATGTTAAAGTATATTTCTTACACCAGTGTGCTTGAGTGAAATTATGTTCGATTTCAAGACCTTTCTCGAGTACTGTTTCGCTTTACCATATAAAACTGACGACAACACGATCACAGTGAGCAGGGACGCAATTCTATACAGACGGTACTATAAAGTATCGAGAGTTTGAAGTTTAAAATATACAAAAAAAATGTTTGTACGACATCTCCGCCTAAAGCGGTCATCACATTGTCGACAATCGATAATGGGAGAGCACGTAGTCACGACACATACCGAGGTTGTCGTCGCCGGCCAGCAGTGCAGCGGGCCAGTGCGGCGGGAACAGCACGCGTGCGGCCGCGGCATGCGCCTGCAGCGCGGGGCGGCCCGCCGAGCCCGGGCCCACGCCGCCCGCGCCCGCGCCGCCCACGCTGCCCGCCGCCACCACGCCCGCACCACGCGCCGTGCTCATCGATGGGAACATATCCACATCTACAAACAACCGATGAAAAATTTTACTCACTATAGGTATACTCATCTGTACCGCGATTCTGTACAACTATCGGGTATCGACTACCGATACCGAGTAGCTATCGAGATATTCTGTATGAAAAATTGGTCAGCACCATTAGCGGATTTCTGCAACAACTATGTACTTGAATGGCGCCATTTTCCACCAAACATTAAAATTTTTATTTTTTTTTTTGCTTGAGGCCATTTAAGGGCAATTCGAAATTCGAATTTCGAAATAAAATATTCTTTCCATTTTTTATTTGAATAAATTATTTAAATAATCTATATTAAATAATTTTAGGAAGACGAGGCCAACGAGGCTGAATAGGTATTGTTTCCGTTGCCTGCTTCAACGTAGGAAAATAAAAAGACGCTGATTCTTTTTTTGTGTTGATAATGTTTCGTTGAACAACATTAATTATGATATTTTTATATTATTGATTTATTTTTACTAATACGGTTTAAAGTAGACTATAATTATTATTTATGAGAATAATACTTTTCATGATTATTTTTTATCCACTATATAATATACTAGCTGACCCGCGCAACTTCGCTTGCATCCAATAAGAGAGAATGGATGAAATTTTTCCCCGTTTTTGTTACATTTTTTACTGGTACTCTGCACCTTTTGGTCGTAGCGTGATGATATATAGCCTATGTCCTTTCTCGGGTATCAAAGTATCTCCATACCAAATTTCATGCGAATTGGTTCAGTAGTTTAGGCGTGATTGAGTAGCAGACAGACAGACAGACAGAGTTACTTTCGCATTTATAATATTAGTATGGATTTAAAATTAGTTTATACACAATTATGACCAATAAAATTTAATTTAAGGAACAAATTTTCAGAACGAATCTTTTACTCACTTTAAATGTCAAGTTTTCGATACTCCACAGCTCGCTATTCTCTGCCGGTTTTCTAACGAGTAGCTCGGTAGCTATGTATGGTACTCGATAGCGTGACGTTAGTAGCGAATGTACAGAATGTAACTCGGTGTGTATTCCAAACTAAGAAGCCACTACCATGGTAGACTATGATAACCAGACAAATGATAAACATACTATACTTCTAAATACATCTTCAATCATAAAAAATCTTGAAGTCCTGGATGGTAGTCAATCCCGTCACACTCGACGCAGAGGTCCACCAAACATACAGTCGGTAGTTTTATTAAGAAATAATAATTATTTGAATATAACACAGGATCTGTTTACTAACCTTCAATACACATGCTTTCAATACGTTCATCGAAGTATGGATATAGTACAGTAACATTATTTTCTGTTGACTTCAGTAGTGGTGAATCGTTGTTCAGGTCGTAGTACGCGATGATACCATCCGAATAGCCAACGACTATGTGGGCGTGGCCTTTTTGCTGAAACGTACAATTTAACGTATACTTAACGATTACAAACAAACGCCAAAAATGATGTAAAAATATGATATAATAATATATCTCTAATGACTATGCCTTTGGCTGGCTTCATCACATCCGAATAATTACCATTTAGCTTATCTAATGGAATTTTAATACAAATTAGACAGGTTACCCGACACTTATCCATGGCTCGTGAAGCCGGCGTTTAAACTTACCGTGGACCACTTGATAGCTGTCGCCTGATAGCCCGTTCTATTTTTACCCATCGTTAACCTCAATTCCACAACAGGTTTCACGGTATAAAACAGTTGATCTCTGAAAGTATAAACAAAAATTTACAAATTAGATCATTACCAATTATTTTAATTGCACTCGCGACCGAATACTCAGACGTCACATTTTAAGTACCAATTAAGAATATTTATTTGTTTATTTTGCAGTAATGTGACCGTGATAGTTTTATTGTTTATATTAATTTACATTACATTAACGCTTAGTACTCCGTCGTTAAAAATAAAACATTTCTATATCGTATAATCTATATAATTGGGACTATATAATTCAGACTATGTAGCTTTTTTCGTAAATAATGTTGAAATTGTAATTCTTGCAGACTGAAACATTTTATTAGACACTCATTTGATAACAACGAAAATATGATATAGTGACGTCACTACGTCGTATTTCTATACTATAGTAGGGCCGCTGAGTTAGAAACATAAAACGTGTTTTTGACATTACATAAAGAGTAGCTGATTTGACTCGTAGGCAACTACCCTAAAGTAGGTATGGTATATCTATACGTACTTGTCTTTCATCGTAGAAGGATAAGGCACAGGGAATATGTAAGCGGCGCCATTGGCACAAGCCGCGGCACACAAGCCCAGACGCGACGTGTCGAGGGATTCTACTTCCAAGTCGACCAAGTCTCTCGCGCCGGACGGACACCAGTCGATCGCCCATATCGTGCCGGCGTCTAGAGATATACCCATTGCAAGCTGAGGCACACCACTGGAAAAACAAAGTCGGTATTTTTACTTGTACTAGAAACATCAATATAAGATTAATTAAGAAGTTAAATAATTTATTTTCCCACGTTTTGTGAATAGAAATGCATGCCTTCACTGATATAATATTTTTGAAATGCTTTGTTAAGTCACAACATATTGGCGCCTGCCGGTGCAAACGTGCGAATAACGTCATAATTTAAATAATCATAGGAATGTGATAAGGTGTTAATGTGAGCAAGAGTATCCGATTAAAATGGCATGGCGTAGTTCGCGCGTTTGTACCTAGCCTTGCTTCCAAACTCTGTTGGAGTCGGCTTCCAGTCTCTTCCAGCTAGATACCAGTATTTTACGACGACTGCCTATCTGACCTGCACATCCCAGCTACCTGGGTTATAAAACGTTACCTATCGGTAAGACTGTAGTTCGCACGTTTGTAATAGCCCGAATATATAATTTCAACGTATAATATCACAAGACTCACGCGATCAAGTTCCCGCAGTCCCATATCTGCAGGAGGGAGGAGTTGTGAGTGTGTTTGTCGCGCCACACGTGTCGCGGCGTGTCGGCGCCGAGGTGCGTGACCACGGCCAGGAAGTCCCGCGCCGCGCCCGACGTGTCGCCCACGCACGCCGGCACCCAGCACATGGACTGGATACAGCCACCCATGAACATCGTTATTATATCTGGAAATTTAATACAAAATATTATTACGATTTCATTAATCGAGAATATTCTTTCATTGATGATTGATTTTAGTTCCGTGTAATACATTTTATGGAACATTATTTTGTCTTTGGAGTGAATCAAACGAACTCGGCAGAATAACGGCCATTTTCAATGCTGTATCTAAGATGCATATCTAAAAAGCATTAATTAAGTTTATCGTTATTACGATTTCTATAGTTGCATCATGGATAGCATTTTCTACAGGCATCGCTAAATGATAGATCATTTTGAACTAATAATCTAAGATAGCAATCTATCCTTAATCTTTGGCAGAACGTTAAGGGTAAGTCAACTGTCAAAATAGTACGGAAATGTTCCAAATAGAGAACTAGACATCTGAAATTTCCGCGACTGTAGGTATTTAATTCTTTATTTAACTTACCCTTTTCTCTCTGAGCTTCGAATCGTTTATAAGCAAGCCATATATCTCCGTTGTCATATTTAACTTTGCACGATTGTTCTAACGGCGGCATACATTTGTTCAAGTTAGCTTCAGTCACCGCTTCGTAGTGGAAGGTGCGCCACTGCTCAAACAGAGTGTCCTTTGTCATATGCAGAGCGATACTGAAACATTAAAATTTTTCATAAGAATACATATTACTTATATGCTTGTACCAAATTATTGATTTAATAAACAATTTTTCGTGATTTTCAAAACTTACAATTCCTCAGCACTTTTCCTCATGTAGGTGCTAAGATTTCTAATCTGGTAAGGCAACCGTTGTAGTATTTTGCATGCTGTAAAATCGATATAATAAACAAGTTAATAATTAAAGACACATTATCGTACCTAGCTAGTAGTCAATTTATATCGGCAATGACGTTAGTGCCTCAATTCATAAATAAAAAATGTTTGATTTTTTTCATACGCTGCCATCGGTCGAGCGGATGAATTCACACAATATAATATGTAAGTATAATAGGACACTGCAAAGCGAGGTTGACATGCACGGCATATTTTTCCATGAAATATGTGACCTATTATGCACTGAACCGACATCAGCGTAGAAGTAAATTAATGCTTAAACTTACTAGACTCTCCGTGTTTCTTAGACTTGGTAAGTTCCTGGTCGCGCGCCTCTCGTTCTTCATCAGAAATGTTCGAGTCAATATCCGTGTCTGTGTCCTCCTCTTCAGAAGCATTATCCAGTTCCACCGACTCGTCAGAATCACTGCCCTCACATTTTGCCTCTACACACACGTGATTCGTCATTTCTGATTCGATGTCCGAACTAAATCCACACTTGGGACAGTATACGCCCTGAAATATACCATATAATGTTGTAGTATAATATTTTTTAAAATACGTTTTGATTTTGATTCATATTCTCATACTCATCTATGTCTAAACTTATTGTGATACTACTATAAATGCTGAAGATCGATTTTTTGGATGTTTGTTAGTCAAACACGCTTGTAATACAGATCGGATTATAATGGAATTTGATCCATAGCTAGTTTGAAACTCAGATTAACCCAAAATATACGTTTTACGCCGAAATTTCAGACAGACAAAATCATGCGAAAAGGCTAGTCTAAATTATTAAACAGCAATTGTTGTAAATACTTACATCACTGGTATTGCTAGTATACTTTTCTATAACAGTCTTTGCCCTGAAACAAATAATGTTCAAATAAATACAATTTTCATTTTTATTGATTTGCAATAAGTTTAAAACTTTTGCGTCATGTTCATTATAATAAGCGTGGACGCAGGCTGACAGTGGTCGTGGTCAATGTAACTTGCGCCGAAACGTCAGGCATACAAAATATTATTTTTACTGCTAAATACATACTTATATAGATAAATTTACATCCAGGCTCAGAACAAATACTCGTGCTCATCACACAAATATTTGTCCCGGGTTATTTCGCAAGGTGAACACGTCAACCACTGCGCCAAACGTGCAGTTTAAATAAAAACGCGTGTTCGCGTTAATCCCGTAGCCTAATATATAATAGAAGAAAATTAGTTTTAATAATATAACAAAGTGTTCCCATACTTCTCAGCTGCCTTCCGTCGTCCGCCAACAAACTCAACGACGTTATCTTCTTCTTCTTGTTTGATCTGTTTCTCCTTGGCGGCCCGTATTTTACGTTCTAAAGCATACTCTTGCTCTCTATGCATCGTCATGTGCTGACTTTTGTATATACGCAAATATTTGTTGTTGCATATCTCGCACACGCTTTTATACATCTCTGTTTCCTGTAAAAAATTTAATAAATTATTAACTGAAACTGATACAGCGAAACTTATTACATTTATCATTTTTTTCGTTATTTTTAAAATATAAGAAATATCTTAGAGAGTCTTGCATATCTAAGAGTTATTCAAACAGAATGCAAAGCCCCTTTCCCAGAGGAGAGCATTTCTCCTCACGATGGTCTTAATCCTTAACGGATACACTCTCTCATTCTGGTACAAGACTCTTGCACCACAGTAGGACCATAACGAGTTATAATTCAAAATTATTGTGTTTTTAGTTACCTCCTCAGTCTTGCCGCAAGTGATGATATGTGCGTAGAAGCCGACCGCAGATATCCTGCTGATACCACAAGATTTGCATATCAACTTGTTGTTATTTTTTGTCTGATACTCCTTTATATAGCTCTCTACTCCGTACGGGTTGTTGATATCCTGGAAAATAATAAATCGTATGAAACAGAATAACATGTTATATGATTATTACGCATGTAAAAAAATAGGTTTTATTTAAGAAACAAATAATATCAATAGATCATTGTCTAGCAGACAGACTAAAATCGTGAACTTCCCAATTTTTCTAAGCTTTTTTAAACATTTGGAATCAATTTTCTAGATTCATTTTCGTTCTAATAAACAAAATTATATGTGTGTATACTGTATAATGGTGTTGGCATCATATAAAACACTTACGATTGCAGGAGCACCGACCACCCAGGCAACATTGTAATGATTCTTCATCGCATGGTCACGCCAATCTCTTGGGTCCACTTTTGCTGAACACACGGCACATTCCACCGGGTCTAGAAGACAATACAAATAATATAATAACAGTCAATAAATAAAAAATCTAAATATCTGTTATTTAAAAAATAATTACTTTAAACCACAGTTATAAATTTGTTTAAAAACTCTTGCGACATAAATAACCACTGAATCTTTGAGCCCTACTCGAAATTAGCTTTTACTATACTTTGCTATAGAAATCTATGTAGAAAATATTTAACTGCTATTTATATTAATATTGTTATTCAAAGTACCTGTGCCAGTAACAACGTAGTTGCTACTAAGTACGATGGTGCCGCACGTGTCGATGTGGGACAGGTATGACTTGGCGTACTTCCTCGTGAGCCCACACTTCTTGCACTTCAGACCTCCCATGTACTTTGTCATCTCTACCAAGTGCCTCAACACGGCTGACTGGTCGTCTAAATCCTGTAACAAGACAATCGCATTTAAGTTTTTTTTTTATAATTCCTTCAACATTTCGGGATTAATCTTGCTTCTTATATAAATGGGAAGCGAAAACTTACGGTTATCTGTATATATGTATTAGAAAGTAATTAATGGAAACAATATACGTATTTCTAATAAAACTATACTGTTAGCAAGGCCAGCATAGTAGTTTGATCGAATACTGGATATTAAACAAACAGTTATACTAGTTACTACGTATTCACATGTGGTATTGCGCTGTCGTTTTACCCTAAAATACGTAATGTGGACCGCAAAACCCAGAACTTTAAGACGCTCATCATAAATAATATCATCCGGTCGAATCCCTACTTTGAGTACAACACATCGCTTGATCGAGTACAACTACAGTATTAAGGTAAGGTAGGTAAGCGGTATTCAGCAACCTGTGTACAGTAACTTAAGGGTATTATTATACACTATACTTACAATTGCCGGGCGTCCCTTGATCCAAGCTAAGTACTCATGTTTATCTTCTAAATGCGCCTTCCACTCGGACGCTGGCACCTTGTCATTGCAGACGCCGCACACCACTGACGTAGTTGACGCAGTAGGCACTTCAAACGAACTTATAAATGGCTCATCCTGGATAGTAATGTTCAACGGCTGGAAATAACATTGTTTATTATTTATTTATAACATCGTATCTTGTACTCTTAATGTAATTAGAAATGTATGAAATATTCCAGTGTAACGTCATACGTGAGAGCAGTGATAGCCGAGTGGTTTAAGTTGGCACCTCCCACGCAAGTGGTCGCAGGTTCGAATCCGAGGCAGCACACCAATGACTTTTCGAAGTTATGTGTGTATTAGAAATAATTATCACTTGCTCTAACGGTGAAGGAAAACATCGTGAGGAAACCTTGCATGCCTAAAATTTGTTTAATACATTTATTGAAGGCATGCAAAGTCCCCAACCCGCACTTGGCCAGCGTGGTGGACTCAAGGCCTAACCCCTTCCCCTCGTTTGGGAGGAGACCCTTGCCCTGCAGTGGGACAGATATGGGTTATTAAAAAAAAAAAAAAAAAAAAAACGTCATACAAATAAATAGTCTCATGAAGGGGGAGGGCCTATTGCTATATAAAGAAGAATTTAAAAAAATCACAATATTTACTTTATTTTTAACTACCTCTTGATAAATACTTCTAAGCAAACCAAAAGTTGTTTGAAATGTTTTTGTGTGGTATTATCAGTCAGTCGCTTTATAATTTGAAAGGGTATCCTGTATTTATATGTTACTTGTGAAAAGGCGTTCGATAAAGCAAAGGTAAATATATGGAAAATGTATCAGAATTTACAATACAATATTATTATAATCATAAACTAAACACGTACCACTGGCTCAGTACATTCTTTAATGTGTTGTAAAAATGATTTAGGATATTTCTTGACAACGCGACACATGTTGCAGACCAATCCGGCGTATGACCGTGAAATGTATAGCAGGTGAGCCTTCACCGCGTCCATATCGTTCAGGTCCTGGAATCAAACACATTTTCTTAAAACAAGTTTGACATCTAGAAGTTTGTGTGGGGAAGATAATATTATCTTTATACTCTACTTCATTGCAGAAATGTGTCTGTACGTCGTACGAAACATTAAAATTTTTAATACAGAAATCATTTCATCATATAATACAACATATGTCCTCTGGTTCGTAAACAAAATTAGAGATATTTTATTAATTCATAAAAATAATTTGTCAAATCATGCAAATATTTTTTCGGTAACAAAAAAACCAACGACCACATAGCCCAGTGGCCGCATAGCTTGTAATAATTGCGTTACGTACGTAGACTCTCTCTCTCTCTCACTCTTTTCCTGGCTATTCGTCCCATATAGTAGTAGAATCAGCCTTCCTTACACTCTTGCTCCACTTCACCCTATCCTAGACGTCGATCTAGACTAGAAAATATTATTACCAGAGGCGGTTTCCCTTGTTGCCACGCGAGATATTTATGTTCCTTTCCGATGTGAGAAATCCACTTCGATGACTTAACTTTCTCGTTACACACGGCACACGTCACTTTGTCCTGGGACGTTACGTCAATCGTAGTGTCTAAGTAGCTGGAGTTCATACTCGAATCATTGCCAGGAGCCTGGAAAACGTAATATAGAGTATACTGCCTTAAATTGACAAAATATCTACGTCTAAACGCTAACCAATATGTTTATAAGCAAATGCTTAATTATGTAATTATGTAAAATGGACACAGTCATCAAAACTGAACTGAAGTCAAAAGGATTTTTTTGTTATGTTCACCAACTTGTTTAGTTAAATTAAAACCAGAGGTTAAATACTAGAAGGGGAATTTATACGTCACCACGTGTTTCTCATCAGTTTTCAGTTTTTGCTCTTTTAGATATATTTACGATACGTGCGTGCAAAATTCCCAATAAATAGTTAGAAATTCACGGTTCTTAAAAATGTAAAAACTTCACTTACAGTGCCATCACAAGTCTGTACATGAGTTAGATACAACTTGACTCGTCTACGGTTCAGCCCACATTTGTAGCATATCAATCCGTCGCCGCTTCTAATTATCTCTAGCAGGTGCTCTTTTACAGCATCCTCGTCTGTCAAATCCTGAAAAAAATAATAAACCGGTCAAACTAAATTCAACTTTGGTCACTATGTTTTTGCGGACAAAACTGCGATGCGAAGTCGGTTTGTAAAATCTGCAAACTCGCACGACGCATCCACCATCGGCCAGTTTCACGCCTTAGTGATACAATACTTAGACCTAGTTCCAACGTTTCTATCAGACAGTTTATGAGATCTAATTTTGGCAGCAGTTTTCAAACATTTTCTGTTACTTTGTTTATAAACAGTGAAACTGCCTCTAAAGGGAACAATCCAGTAGATAAAGTGGCAGAAAATGGATAAAAACCACTTACGAAATTTCACCTGTTAATTACATAATAAGCATGTCCTTACCAATGGCGTAGTGCCGACTCTCCAGGCTAAGTAATTATGTTCTTTGCCGATATGTTCGTTCCAGTCTGCAAGTGGCACCTTCGCATTACAGACTCCACATATGTATTTCTTCTCGTCTTTCTGCTTCTGTTTCTCCTTGCCTTTTTCTTTATCCGTGTTAGCTACTTCACGTTCAGATTCATTCGAATCGATCTGTAATAACATATTTTAATGTTAAATCGGGACCCATTGTCTATTCACACTATTTTTTTCTAATGGTTAACCTAGATATAACTTAACGACTGTTACTTTAATTTACAGCAACCGGGACTGACCGTTTACCTGCTCTCTGAAGTACGAACGCTCAGTATAAAAACGTATACATTTATGGAATGTTCGCGCTTAGGTTGCATAACCCACTGATCGTTTACCGACCAGTGAGCACACCTAGCTACGAGCGCCTCCTTGCCTTACTCACAATATAATATAACGTTGATTTAGCAATAATATAATAGTATTGTTAACTTACGCCTTCACCAGCACAAGTGTTGACATGTGATAAGTACTGGTGAACTCGTTTGCGACTCGCACCACACTTGTAACAAATCAGTATTCCTCCACCTTGTTTCAGTAGTTCCAGCAAGTGCATCCGTACCGCTTCTTCATCGTTCAAATCCTTTACAACAATAATATTATAATTAAACATAAATTAACGATAAAAAAAGTATACAAGTTTTTTTCTTTATTTAGGCATCGTAGTAAACCTTTCAATACTAACAATATTCACCTGAAAAGTTTGTTTGTCTGAACTCACTAATTTCAAGAAATGCTGGTTCGAATTGAAAAAATAGTGGTAAATAGGCAATATAGTGAGGAAGGCTATAAAACATCACGCTATGACTATAACGAGTGGAGCAGACATTAAAAAGAGTGTGATGAAAACGGGAAAACTAAAGTACTCGCGGACTAAATCGAAGGCTACCGCTAGTATTATTAACCAAGAAAAAGATGTAAGCTACTTGTCCTTACCAAAGCTTGTTTCCCATGTTCCCAAGCGAGATAATTATGTTCTTTGCCAATATGCTTGGTCCATTGTAACACCGGCACCTCTTGCTTACACACTCCGCATGTCATATCCTTCCTGTCAGTAGTATTTGACGTGTTCTCTTCTACTTCGATGGTAGTATCCAAGTCGGTGCTCATTACTGAATCATTGATACGAGCCTGGAAAAGGTTTAAAAGGAAATTTTAATACTAACGTACACGTAAACGTAAGTATCCGTTAGGTTTACGAACATCTCGACGTATGTACGTAACGAACGTGAAATGGAGCGTGATAGCTCCTACTGTTTTAAAAGACTCCTGCAGTGATTTAGTGTAAGTTTTTCGACTCAATGGGTCTTGAGTAGCCATTTTGTATGTTTTACATTTTTTAAGGTATGAAGTTATACATCCAAGCACATTAGAAAAAATTAAAATAAAGTAAATAGCATATTTACCTCACTACCATCGCATGTTTCGATGTGCGCTAAAAACAGCTTGGCACGTTTGCGTACCAATCCACACTTGTGACAGATAAGACCTCCACCTATTGTTATGATATTCTGTAAATGCCTACCCACGGCTTCTTCGTCTTCAACGTTCTGAAATTCACACACATGATACGTTACACTTCATATTACAATAAACTGAATAATCTTTTTTAAACTCTGGCGACTTGTACACTTAATATTATATCGCAACGTCTTAAACGCGATCAAAAATTAAAGGTTATAATATCTTATTTGTTTCCCCGACGTTTCAATCAGATTGAGTCGCCCGTGGTGACGGGCTGACTTTTTAAGACTCGTTGCGATATAATGCTATGTGAAAAATCTTTGTATTCTTATTTGTATAAAAGGGGTCTGTGACTGATATCTACAAAAGGTTATTTAAACGTGTGTGAATGAACAAGATAAAATATTGTCCTGACTAGTGATTTGTATTGTGTCAATTGTGTGGAACAATAATGCTACTCCTCTAGATCGGGATAATCGATACGTATTGATAAGATACGAAGGCAGTCGATTCAATCGATTTTTGTATCGATACAATAACATGCGGATCGCTAGTGAATACTTGTGCAAATGTGCGTTTAGGGTATAATGGAAAGAAAGATGTCTAGCTAAAATAACATACCAATTTGTTCTGTCCGTCGACCCAAGCAAGATAATTATGCTCCTTTCCTATATGTTGGATCCATGACGTGTACTCCACTTTAGCCTGACATACACCACACGTGACTATATCTCTAGATGTTGATGCCCTCCTCGAACTAGGTTCCTGAAATAATTTAAAAGAAACATCCAATTACTCATAACAAGCAATGGGCGTTTTTCATCTATTATATCTATTACAAAAATAACAGCAGTGGAAAATAAAGGGGGCTGAAAATGTACTATTATATATGTTACTGTAAAAGCCCGAACTGTGGTAAATCCTAAGATTTTCCGGTAAAACCTAAGATTTACCAACTCTCAATGGTAAAAGTCCGAACAATTCTTTTATTTCGAACTTTTACCACCATTTAATTGGTAAATCTTATACATACATAATATCAAGCCTGTTACACCCGAAGGTTTAGGCAGAGGTGTTCACTGACATTAAATTAATAAACATGCCTTACCTTTTGTTTCATACAGTTCTTGAGGTGAGTAATAAACTTGTTGAACTTTTTAGTCGTAGTATTGCAGAGAGAACATTTCAGGGACCCCACAGCTTTCAGCCTTTCTTGTAGCTTATTCAAGAAGTCCTGGTCGTGTATGTTCTGGAAGGGCAAACGAAACATAATTACATTAATAAAACAATTATTATTATAAAAAGTACATTCGGTAGATTTTTAATATAGCTTATCATAATAATATATTAATTATTAATAATCTATTATTAAAGGGCATTGCATGGTACAGACCTCTTTTATTTACGTGTGGGGTTGGACTTTAATTTACTACGGTAAACGAATGCGTGTTGGACGTCATCATGCATTATTAAAAAAACAGTAGCGCGATTCTCTACTAAGTACTATCGACTATCACCAACCATCTAGCTATCGAGAAAAACTTTGTACGAAAACCTGATCAGCGCCCCAAGTGGACGTGAATTTCAAATGTGAAACTCTCGATACTCGATAGCACTTACATGTCATGTTTTGTGACTTAAATAATAATATACGACGTTTTCACAACTTCAAAAATTGTTAAAAATATAATAATAAAATCAAATAACTCACAATAGTCTGTCCTGCTCTCCAAGCGATCAGAAAATGTTTGTTAGTAACGTGCTCGTCCCACTGGTCTTCAGAAAACAGTTTCTCACATACACCACATTTGATATTTTTCTTAGAAGGTGGTTCTCCAGTCTTAGATTTTTCTGGTTTCTGTTCTTCCGGCAATTTTCGTTTCTGTTGATAAAGTAATAGCCATATATCAGTAAAGATGAATGGTACCTTTTCTTAACACAACTTAAATTATAATAAGCTTAACACATGTTCACAAACAATTCTATGCTGATAATCATTTTCATTCAAGTCTTAGGTTATTATAGCTAAACAACATGAACAAGTGTAGATCCAGTGCAGAGGACTCTCGATTGACTGATTTACCAATCGGGCGATTGACGCGCAATAGCTTTTGCGGTCGCGTAAAGTGAAGTATATCTAAAAATCGTTGATTACTGCGTAGTGTCATTTTCTAATTTCAACGACGCAAATAGAAAGCGGATAGCTGATTGTGCATAAAAAAGTAATTAAGTGGTTTATCTCACTCGAGTGGTTGTCTTCAATTCAGTGGGGGCAGGCTCATCGAGTGACCTTTTCTTTGCATTGCGTTTAGGCATTTCGCGTTTAGTATCAGTCTTCTCCGTCGTCGTCTTTTTATCACTGTTATTAATTTTCTCTTCTTTGTGTTCGACAGATTCCGGGGCAACCTAAATTTACAAATGAAATAGAATGTAAATTGACGATACAGATTTTCTGAAATAATATAGCCATGAAGACGTATGTTACCCACGCAAAATGTTGCTGCTTTTTGGGATTAGCACGAAACAAAAGTAAATCGGCAAATAAGGAAAAAATAGATATACATAAGTTTACCGCAACAAAACAAAATGCGATTGTAAGTATAACTAACTAACTAACTGCATGACCTTTTTTCAAAGTGCTTTATTATATTGTACCCTCTTCTTGACTTACCTTTTTAACATCTTCAGTAGTAGGCACCAATTTTGTTTTCGAGACTTCTTCCTGTCCTATTTCCATCTCATTATCGGCTACATTGTCTGTTATGGCGGTGGAAGGCTGTAATAACATTTAACGTTTAATATCACTCAAAAAATACATTACATAACTTACTACTCCTAATGTGGTACTTTAAATAAACGGAATAAGTGTTATACTGGTGACAACTTATACACAAATTTCACATATAACATGAATAATTTCGTTATACTTACTGTTGCTTCTGCAGTTTCAGCATTTTCAACCTGATTATCTAGTCGTTCAATAGTGGTAACATTGCTATCGTCCATCATATGCTCATCCCCATCTGTTGAAGTCCCTTCTCCCTCTCCCTCTCTCTCTTCCACTCCCTCTTGTATACTACTGTGAATTTCAGTTTTGGAATCACCAGGTTGGTCATTAGAAGTACCAGCATTGTTCGCCATTTCCTTGTCTTCAGCAATATCAACAGCATCATCTTCCTCTGTTTCACAATTATCCACATTTTCATCTACACTTTTTTCTATTTGATTATTTACATAATTATGCCAACATATATTGCTAGTATCTGCTTTCTGTTCTATTGGTTCACTTACATCTACCTCGTCTGAGACGCTCCTATCAATGTAGATAACATCGTCGTTGTAAATGCTAAATATTGTTTCTAAGCTTGAATGAGTTTCGCGTACCATGAAATGTATATGCTCATATGAGTTATCATACTCCGAGGGATCTAACCGGCCGAAATCATAGCACAAACAAAAGTCTTGTGTTCTCTGTGAAATTGATACATCAGCACTATTAATATCAATATCAGATAAACTAACTGTATTGCATGCAACTGATTCGCTTGCAGCTGCATCTGTAACATTTGAAACTAATTTTGGTTCTTGTTTCTTTTCTCTAGTGTAGGTTTTAAGTTCAGTCTTATCGTGCAATCCTATCTTAGGTCTATTTCCACCGGGCTTTTCCACTCCTTGGATACATAACTTCGATTTAATTAAATTAGTCTTGGAACTTATTGTTTCCGTTTTACTCTCTGCTGGCTGAGGAACTTCTTTAACTATTTTCTTATCCTTATTGTATATGTGGGCGTACTTCTTAATGATATCAGCTATTTCTTTTACTGTTTCCACTTGTGTACTTGTACCGTTTTCTTTACTAGACTTTAAAATGTTCTTTAGTTGAGCATCACATAATGCTTTATGATCGTTCCCATTTATTTCATCAACAATCTTATCTTCTGTAGATTTCTTCTTTTTAGACTTTTTCTTGGCTTTTTTTGGGTTTTTCATTTTTGTATCGGAGCAATCGGATTTTGAGTCATCTATGCATATACTTTCATCAGTTTTACCATTAACAATTAAATCTTTTCTGTCGACGTTTTCACTAGAAGTGTGCTGTGCCTCAACAATATTTACATTTTGGTCTAAGTCACCTTCATCTATGTTCATGGGTATATCAGTATCATTTGTATTTTCAGTTTCGTTACATCTATCTCCACCATGCTTGTGAGAATTGTCTAAAGAATCAAGCGCATCACAACTTTCTAGTACGGAAGATTCGTGATTGGTTAAATTAGTAGAAGTTTCACTCACAGAACTACCAAGGATATTGTTATTATTCTTTAAATCTCCATTTTCTAATAAACAAGGCTTATTGACGTTACTGTTAACAGTTTCTGCTACTAAATCCATATCTTGGTCGTTATCACTAGATTTAATTTCATTTTCTGTCTGTTCATTCGTATTTAAATTCGATGTCTCTTTATTGTCACATTCATTTTCAGAAATTATTTTTGGAGAATGATTCTGAGTACTTTTGTCCTTCTCTGTAGGAATTAAAGTATTCAACGGGACTTGTGTTAATGATACAATAGGTGATTGAGACCTTAGCTCTTTTAAACCTGAAGCAGAAATTACTTCTTCAGATATAATGTTGACTTTCTGGATTGTTTTATTTATTGAAGACACTACATTAGGATTTAATTTAGGCAAATTGTTTTTACATCCTTCAGAAAGTAATGTTCTTAATTTTGTTGAAGAATCGTCTATACAGCCATTTTGTAACTTTTCTTCCTTTTCATCACAATTATTATGTATTTGTATATCTTTAATAATTGGCTCGATTTCCTTCACTTGCGACGCTATATGCATATCTTCATCTCTCGTTTCAGTTTTCTCTTTCTCATTCCTTTCTAGATTATGCTCAACACCTACCGCAATTACGCTGTCAGAATTAGGCAAAGAGTCTTCATTAACATTGGTTATACAACTGAATTCAGTAATAATGGTACCATCAGGCATTATCAAATCTTTAACATTATCATCATACAAATTTTGTACTAAATTAGATTCAGTCAAGAATATATCGTTACTTCTTATTTCTTCTACCTGTAATGGTTTTTTTCCTACAGGCAAAATGTTGTTATGTATCTGAATATTATTTTCTTCTAAAGATATAATATCAGCTTCAATCTGTTTAATCTGAATTTCATTTTCATCTAGGAAGAGTATGTTACACTTGTCTTGTTTGGTGGGATTCGCCGTTTCTTCCGTGAAGACAGTATCAACAGATTGTTTTACCTCAATCGCTTCACCATCTAGTACGCCGATGTTCTCTCCGATCGGAAATAAAATTGCTTCCTTAGAAATTTCATCACTACAACACTCCATCTGTATTTCACTGGCTACAATGGAGATTATATCATTACCTGCTTGTTCAATTGCTGTTTCAAATTCCTCTGTAGCAATATATTTCTCTAATTGTTCAATAGGAAATCCATTTTCCTTTATTGGAATGCTATCAGTGCCAACTTGACTGATTTGAACAACTTTTTCTTTATCTGAAACTTTTCTACTTTCAGACTCTTCCACCTGAATTATATCACCATTTAAAATATTAGAATTATTTTGTAGTTGCTCAATTTGGACTGTAACACCATTCAGAGAAATAACATTATTCTCAATAAGTTGCATTTGATTAGCATTGTCTTCACCTGGAGTAAAATTATTATCAGTCTGTCCAGTAGGAGTCTGAGGTACTTTTGAACTAATTTTATTTCCAAACTGTTGGACTTTCATTGTAGTTCCATTTAAGTACACAATATCATTTACAGATTGTGCTTTCTTACATATTTTTTCTTTATCTGAAAAGTGTCCATTTATTTTTGGAATACAATATAACTCTCCATTCAGTGGCAAGTCATAATTATCTTGAGTTGCTACAGATGTCAAAATCTTTCCTTGTTGTGCATTTAATTCTAATGGAATATTATTTCCATTCTTAGTTTGCACTAAAACTTCATTTAAACAGATTTCTGATAGGTCTCCATTAACAATAGGACCTGCAGAAAATCCTCTATCATTTATGAGGTCATAGTTAATAATGAATTTCTCTTTTTTATATGGTTCAAGAGTAATAGTAGCATCTTGCAGACCATTGGTGACCTCTCCATTTTTAAAGGATAAATTTTTCAATGCTTCCGAATTACGACAATTTAGGTTATTTGAGATTTCAACTTCACCTGAAATCACATTAGCAACAGTAGGGACAAAGGTGGGACTTAAGAAAACAGACCTTCTCATAAGACTTGCTGTTTCCAAAATAGATGATTCATTTGGCTCATTATCAGAGGTGGTTGAAATATTAATTTTTTCTTCATCATTGACAGTTCTGGTACCTATAAAAAATAAGAAAATAATTTTAAATTCATAAAATAAATGACATCTATACTTATTCTTTTCTTATGCAAACCAAGAACTTTCTGAAATTATGGGTGAATTAGAAATAATTATCACTAGTTTTAACAGTGGGGGAGAATAAATATTTTTAAACCTTGCATGCTTATAGATTTTTTATACTTAAAAGTATTTGAATAACTCCTCGATGTGGAAAGTAACCTGTTTATTTATTTTTTAATTTATACTTACTTTTGATCACATTAGTATCCGTATTAGGTACTTTTTGGGATGAAAGTGAGTTAGCAATACTAATTCCAAGCTTCTTTAAAATGTCTGGAGGCACTACAAGCACATCAGAATCCCTTTTACTACTCTTAGATTTATTCCGGTTTGGGTGTTTATGATGTTTCACATTTTCTGTGTCCATTGTGACTTGATTTTGTACTGAATGTCATTTATACCCTCCTTCAATCTGTGGCCACAATGAGAGTGTGTGGTGAAACAATCCTAAAAACATAATATTAAATATTATTTTAGTGAAATAAAAAAAGTTATGAAACATAATATAATAAGGTTTTTTTATTTGCAATAATATCATATTATATAATTTTATATAATTTTATAATTTTCATAAATTACCTAATTTATATTGAGATAATCATAAAAGAACATCATGTGAAAAATTCAAATAGGAAAATTACAATTAAATAAATATACTAAAATATGATGCAATCTAATAATGACATTTAAACAAGTAATGAAGTTTTTTAAACAAAATAGAGATTTAAAATGAATAAAAATGTACAAAAACAAAATGTGTAGTAATCGAAACCGGGGATCGAACCACGAACACCAAAAATAAAGATCACACGTGTTCGCGACTACGCTACATGAACAGCTCCGCACAGTGTCGTAATTTATATTTCCTTTTGTATTTTACAAACTTACGAATAAAAAAAATATTCTGACATTAATTTAATGCTCTAAATCTATGCAATAGAACTATATAAGCAACACATAAAAAAAACTCACGTTTAATCTAACACTGAACCTCTCACTACATGTTCACGAAAATTATTATTTCAATCAATTCACTATTACAAATTCTCGTAGTCACTGAAAACTTACTCAAGTTTTTAACAATTTTATGATTTTCTAATCGCAGCACTGCGTACTTTGATTACTTGATGGAATACGACAATTTCACATGAAAGTATAGGTTATAATCACTCATCTGAACATTTTCTACGATACTACAGCACATAGAGCCGCCGCCACTTTTGTAATAGCAAACATTATGTCACTATTGCTAGGCAATTAAAGTCTATATTTCTTAAGCCTATTACCAAACATAATCTTGTAATTTTAAGTAAAAAACATAGGTAGTTTTCTTCAATAGATGTCACTGCATTCGATACTATTATGTACAGATAACAAATAAAAATGGTCATTTGTCTCTGGATAAATTCTGCGTAAAGCCAGCTGTTAATAGTTCAGCAAGATCCATAGCGAACTTAGGTAAGTAGGTAATAGTTTTAGTTAGTCAATTGATTGTGGCCTGTGGGTTTGTAAGTAAGTTTGTAAATTTAATGACACTTCGTATGTACAGAAAAAGTGGCAAGAATATAAGAAAATAATACGATATAATACCCTTTAGATAGACAATAGAAAACCTTTTCGATGAATTTGGTACGTGGGTTCTCACAGCTTTAGGGGTTTACCTATTACTACATCTAATCATTTTATCTCTATTAAATCATTACAAAAATGTGTTTGGAGTATTTGCCATTGCCAATACCTACATGGGATAAGAGATGAGTGTTGGACTGATTCAGATCGGCTGTGCAGAGCTAGCTTAGTAAACTGTCAATCGAAACACAACTATGTCAAATGTCAAATTTTTACGTCAGTTAATCTTGTAATAAAGACATGTTTGTATTTGTGTACAATGTGTTCATAAACTGTTTTCAATATATACGTTGAATACGATAAATCTACGATATCTTATAGCTAAATTAGTAATTCAGTTGTTCTTTATTGATTCTTTAACCTTGTTTCAAGTTAGCTTTTGTAGTAAAATTCATAAAATTGTAATGATGACCGCTAAACCAACCGCGTTATCATTTCATTTAAAAGCAGAATGTAATGTTACAAGAGCTCGCGCTGCAATCATGAAGTTACCCCATTACGACGTTAAAACACCTGTATTCATGCCAGTCGGAACTCAGGTCTGTATTGTTAGGATTATCTCTATTTTCGCCTGCCATAAACACCCAGTACTTTATTTGTAACCATGACTGTATTGGTAATTCCAGGGTACTATGAAAGGATTGTTACCGGATCAACTAGAAAGTTTGGATTGTGAAATAATCTTGGGTAATACGTATCATTTGGGTAATCGCCCTGGTACAGATGTTTTAACAAAAGCTGGAGGCCTTCATAACTTTATGGGGTGGAATAGAGCGCTCCTTACTGATTCGGGAGGTTTCCAGATGGTTTCCTTATTAAAATTAGCAGAGATCACTGAAGAAGGTGTAAAGTTCAGATCGCCTTATGATGACTCAGAAATAATGCTCACACCTGAGAAGTCTATTGAAATTCAAAATTGTATAGGTAATATTTTTTGTATGACTATGTTTATAGTAGATTTTATGACCTTTTAATTTATAATGAAAAAAATAACATATACTCATATTATTATAAAAAAAAATATATTATATTGATGATGACGATTGATTGTATTATGATGCCAAACTTTGCAAAGCTTGTGCTATGGTAACCAGACAATTGTTTTTTTTTCGTATCAGGTGCAGACATTATCATGCAGCTGGATGATGTTGTCCAAACAACATTCCAGGATTATGATCGCATCAAGGAAGCCACTGAGAGAACCAGTCGCTGGTTGGATAGATGTTTGAGTGCTCACAAGAGACCAACTGAACAAAGCATATTTCCCATTGTTCAGGGTCTATTAAACAAAGAATTAAGAGAGAAGAGTGCAAGAGACCACATGACTAAGGATGTTAATGGATTTGCTATAGGAGGGCTCAGGTAACCGAATAAATATTTACATCTGGCATATCTGACTTTGATTTAAGTTATTTGAATGTTTGAACCTGTAAAAGTAGGTAGTATTCATATGCATTTTTTTGATCCAACTCAAAAATCAAACCATTATTTCATTTTAACACATTTCTTTATTGTTTTTAGTGGAGGTGAAGCAAAGGATGATTTTTGGCCTATGGTCAGCCTAGGCACAGGAATACTTGATAAGAACAGGCCAAGATACTTGATGGGAGTGGGCTTGCCTATAGATCTAGTTATTTGTGTTGCTCTTGGAGTTGATATGTTTGACTGTGTGTTTCCAACCCGAACAGCGGTAAGTTGTTCATACATACATATGTAAAAATCAGACCTCTTACTTAAAAGTATAGGCAAAAACCTTAGTAGGATGCTTACAAACTTCAATATTTCATTATTATAATATGAAAGCTGTTTCATTTTTGGGTGTTGTATACAGTTTAAAAGTATTTTTGAGTTATTTGGTTATTAATTCAATAATGTGTTCATATTTTCAGAGGTTTGGATGTGCTCTTGTAGCAAAAGGCCAATTGAATTTGAAACAGAAGCAGTATGAAACTGATATAAGTCCAATAGATGAGAACTGCCCTTGTTCTACTTGTAAAACATACACTAGAGCTTATCTACACAGCATAGTAACAGTGGAAACTGTGGCTTGCCATTTACTCTCAGTGCATAACATTGCTTACCAGGTATCTATGTTATTAATTTTTATATCCATCTGTTTAACCTAACTAACCAATTTCAGCCATGCTGATGTTGCTCCTGTTCATTTATTTGACTCTTAGGACCAATTTCACAGTTTATATATAACTATTAAATAAACTTAGCAGATATATAGATTTTGTAGATAAAATGACAGCAAATGTATGAAAACAATCATCAGGATTCCATCTGGTGAACTATCTGATAAATATTTAGAAGTTGTGAAACTGGGCCTTAGAGTTGTAAAGATGATTATTTTAATTAGAACATTAATAATGGTCATTTAATAGAACAGAGTAATTGAATGCTTCATAATAAAATATTAATTTCTCTCATGTGTCCACAGTAACATTTTCAAATATTACAGATGCGGCTCATGAGGACTATGAGGAAAAACATAGAAAATCAAACATTCCCACAGTTTGTACAAAAATTTGTAGCAGACTATTTCCCAGAAGGTAATTATCCAGATTGGGTTATTAATTCTCTGAATTCAGTTGGAATAAATTTAGTTAAAAAGTATATAGTTACTTTTATTTATATTTTTCATACCTATTTCCCTTATACATATTGATGCCTGCCTCTTCTATGTAAACTTCAATCTCATAATAGAACCTGGTGAATTATTTTTTAATAAGTATTGACTGCTGTTTGCATGCCAAGTAAACATTACTGAACCAGATAAAACATTTTTTATGAATATAGGTGTTTATTGTATTTTACATAAAGTCATCTGAATCATTGCCATCATAATTAGTAGACATATTCTCTGTTTTCATTAAGGTGGAGTAGCTTCTTAATTCTGCTTCTTCTTTCTTTCTTTTTTCTTCTTCTTTCTCTTTAAGGTTCTTTTCTCTTAAAAGCTTTTTCTTATCTTCTCTTTCTAGCCTGTCTCTTGTTTCTCTTTCAACTCTGAGGTCTGGAAAAGCTTCTTTCTTAGTCTTGTTTAATCTATTTACAATTTCATTACATCTTTTAGCCACTCTTACTTTTCTGACATCTTTGTCCTTATGAAATGCTACTTGGCCAGCCTGAAATTAATAATATTTATATCTTAATGGGACAGTGTAAAGCTAAAGAATTTCCCTTTCCATCAAGAAAGGGTGACACCAAAATTAAAAGATAATTAGTGTTTGATATTATTATTAACTTCATAGTCTAAAACCTTATTACTCTAAAATCTTAAAAAACAGATTATTAAATATTTCATTAAATACCTCCATTCCAGCAGTTTTCTTTAGATTGGTCCACATAGTATAAACAATATCTATGTCATTCATTTTATTGCCCATGATGGAATTAGCTTTTACTAGCTGGCAAGCATCATCCAGAACAGAATTTGGTATGTCATCTATTGTTTGACCCTGCAAATAGAAATGTAATATAAAATTCATATTGCATGAAGCTGTTCTAAAAATAAGTTTTTACATGTGTCACAATTTAGTTAAATAATCAACCAAAACGAAAAGTTCACTTTAAAGATTTTATCAAGCAAAATAGACCTTACCTGCGCTAAGCGAAGGTATACGTGAGCTGAGGACACCTTGTCAACATGAAACCAGACATCTTCTGGCCATCCCCACTTTATTAAGTCCTCGTCTGTAAACCGAATTGAAACGAAGGGCACGTTTAGTGGTTTCCTATTTTAATGATATTGTCATATTATTACGAACACATTAAATTTCAGGAAATTGCCGGCGTAACTAAATACTGTTCTGAAAACGAAATCTGATAAATTAATGTGCAATGCTTACTTTCATGTTTATCAGCACCCATAAAAAGAGTAACGGCTGGAGCGACTACGTTGCTAGTAAAGTAGAAGACCATAGTGGCAGTTAATTGCCTGTAATTTCCAAAAAAGAAATAAAATCACGTTGTAATCGTTGACTGAGAGCTGTTGCAGTGTTTGACACTGACGTCTGTCTAGTGTCTTGTCTGACAGACAACCACAATGGCATTTAGATGACAGACTTCATTTAAAGACGAGTCAAATAGTGCTTGATGGGCATTATTCCGGCAGCTTTATTACAACAGACCTAGGTATCTGAGAGAATATCTAAATGTTTTTTACAACTCTGTGATATATGCAAGACTGGACGCGACATTATAAGGAATAACGTTCAGGACCTACTCATTCACCCTCTAGCCTCATGTAAGTAGAGCCGTAGGCATCGATCACCCTAGCATAAATAATATATTTTGTATCTATTTCATATTTATATCATATTGTAATTGTAACAAGTAAGGTTTCTACATCTTGCAGCGGTACAAAATAAAACACCTAGGAATTACCCGATTAACCACCAGATGGGTGCCTTATGCCTAGCTTTATTTTTTCATATAATTCAATTTCAAATTTCCGAACGACTTTTTTTACCTGTCATTTTCAGTCAAAGATGACACTTAGTCTTTGTTGTCATATGTCAGAAAAATTGAGACAATCTGCATTTCTGCAAGCAAAATATTCATCGTTTTTGTATACTTACAATATATTTGAGCTAAGACTACTTTGAGTCTAGAGACGCCTTAGGTTGATCTTTACGATGGGAAGTCCTGAAAGAGAACTGTGTCCTCCACCGTCTGAAGAAGACGAATTAACTCTTCCCAGAGCGAGCATTAATAAAATGATAAAGGAATTGGTTCCCTCAGTGCGTGTAGCTTTTGAGTCCCGTGAGTTGATATTGAATTGTTGTACAGAGTTTATTCATCTATTAAGTTCAGAGGCCAACGAAGTGTGTAATCAAAGCCATAAGAAGACCATAAATGCGGAACATGTTCTCACAGGTAATAGCCTAATTTTACAGTTCCTATGTCTGTTTTTATTGTTAATGTTAATTAAGATTATAATTTAAAGAGGAACAAAAACGAATGCAGTTGTATCTACAAATCATCATGTTATTATAACTTAGTGATAATAGAACATGTTTCTGCTAACAAATTTAAACTGTAATTGTTTTTTTCAGCATTAGACAGGTTAGGTTTTAGTGACTATACTTTAGAAGCAGAAGCAGTGTTGAAGGATTGTAAAGCTGTAGCTGCAAAAAGAAGAAGACAAAGTACTAGATTGGAGAATCTAGGAATACCTGAAGAGGAATTACTAAGACAGCAGCAAGAACTGTTTGCAAAGGTATATATATTTTTTTTATTTGGAATATCTCTTTATTATTATAGGTTACAGTGGAAAACTATGGGGGAGGCCTTTGCCCAGCAGTGGGACAATATAGGCTCATAATAATAATAATTCCTGCTTTTGGCCATTTGAAAGTTATGAGGTAGTACTTAAGTGTATGTTTGCAGGCTCGTGAAGAACAAGCAAAACAAGAACAACAACAGTGGCTCCTATTACAGCAACAAGGATTAGAAGGTGCTCCACAGTCATATGTACCACCTCCTCCAGGGCCCAGGATTGATGAAGAGGAAGATGATGATTACTCATAGACAATAAAATCATTGTGTTGATAAACATTTAGATTTCCCTGTACAACTTTAAAAGATTCTAGTAAAAATAACTTTGTTTTTCAAGAACTATCTTATTTATGTGATAAGCATATTCAAACTAATATAAGAGATTTCTGTAATAAACAAACAAGTTTCAAGATTTGAGCAGATTTTTCATTTTCTATTAGAAATAATAACTAAGGTGGTTTGTGAGGGTATTCATAACTTATAAATACCCTCGCAGATAAAATCACGTAAACTTTTTAATTTGATTTCATTCATCAGGTATCAGTGAGTTTGCTTGTACTTTTATAAAATGTTGTTTTGAAAATACGCGTTCAGTTCGCGGGAACCGTTGCTAAACATCTTACAAAGGATAAACCTAATTCGCATTTTCTATCAGATTTATCGACGGTCTTTTGAGCTGCGCGCGTATGGACCGTGATAATTTGTTGCTGTGTATTAATTTCTATGATACAGTATCCATTGCATCGGCACCGATCGATCCTTATCGAACAGTCCGTACAGAACGTACGCTCCGATTCCGACGCAGTGGACACGCAGCCTTAGCCCCCTTACGCACTAGCGGTTAACCGCGGGAGCGGCTAGCCGCGCGGTTACAGTTGCCTGACAAAATTGTTGGCGGTTATGTTGCGGTTCACAGGCGGTTGTATATTAAACTATAACCGCGCGGCTCGCCGCTCCCGCGGTTAACCGCTAGTGCGTAAGGGGGCTTAGAGTTTGCCTTCCATTCAAATCGAGATATATTTATTGAATACAGTTAACACTTTTAAGTGAACCGTATTTTTAGAGAACGTTACGCAGAGGTCCAAATCCATTCGCGTAACTGTAAAACCATATTCCAGCGCCTCACCACACATTACCCTAACTAAATGCTACTGCCATACTGCAGCACTGGTTTTATTTATAAACCTGAGTTTATCGTCAGAAATGTGCTTAAGAGGATTCGAACGGGCTTCGATCCTCAACTCTAACGCGCTTATGATGGAACGACTAGTCTGACCGCCAGTTTCAGAAAGATTGCTTGATAGAATCATCGTAAAAAGATAGTTGACACTGTCAATTCGTTGTTAAGTAGGCATCTTGGTTTGCTATAAGCGAGATTATTCATTTCGCTATAAACATTACATATAGAGCTAGTTCTTACCGTACTGTCACATTAGTTTGTAATACCTACCTACTTTGTATTTAACTTTTAATACGTTTATTTTTCATAATCTCGAGTATTTTATATGTCAATTTTATAATCTATGGACATTATAGGATTAAATTATGTAATGTCAAAACAATCATGATTTCCTATTTGTTTACAAACAATTCGATATCATATTATAACAGTATGGTATCTACAAAATGAACAGTGACTTAAACAAGAAATATAAAAGACCTAAACAGAATACGATAGCGACCACGAATCCAGGAACCTCAGTATGTTACCATTAAAATATTCCCTCAGTTCTTTACTGTTTAGTATGTTCGATATATGTAGTTACTAGAAAAGTTTAGCTAAGTTGACATGGGAGGTTCTAAGTGATGGAGAAGACAGGCACTGTTTATCACACACGCACCTGCTATAATATACGTAATAACATCGCGATACTTACATAAGTAAACAGGGGTGTTAATTGAACTTATAAATTTCGTGTTTCTATTCACCATTTTCTTAGAGACCAAGAAATAGGAGGACCGGAGCAGCAGTGAAACATACACCTGAACCCTTATGCCCTCTGTTAGCTAAAGATTCTGAATGGGTAGATATATTGCAAACAACTCCGGCAGAATCTACAAACAAATCTACTACGAACGTTTCTGATGAGGAGGAAGTATTACAACTAGTAAGTCAATTTATTTTAGTCATGGTAGTGATCTTAGCGTATATAGGTAGATACTTAAATCAGCTGTCACACAATGACGTAACTACAAGCAGGAGAACTGATCAACTATTCAAGTTCCATCTGACAGAGCCTTATGGATTGTGACATAGGTACATACTATTTTGATTTTTGAAATAACCATGGGCTCCCGCGAGCTTAGTTAGGAATACGGGCTGTCGCCTACTCAGTAAAATAACTAGATAGTACAGAAGTGGTAAAGAATTAGCGGATCCAGGTCATGGAGATTACGTGCCTAATAGCATTTGTGTTATGTGCATTTAAGTTTAGCCAAAAAAGAAATGATTTAACAGAATATAACGTACCTACATATATTATATATTGATTAAGACTTATCTTATCTATAATAGGTAGGTACTCCTATTATTTCGTCACTGCCATTTTTTTATTATTTTTGATACGATGTCTTTTTATATTCATCGAGATTTAGCAAGAGTTACCTGATGGCCGGGAAATCCGGTTCGGTATACCCGGATTGATTACGTACGTCTGATACGCAGTGTGGATATCTACGTCACTGGTGATGCCTTTTTATCATTACAAGGTTTGATAGATGGATTTTTTTGAACTTTATTTTCTTTGCGCCTAATATTTTCATTCTGTGAAATGTAAGGTAGGTAGGTATAGGTATCTAAGGCAACTAAATTAATCAGACAAAAGAGTCGAGAATTCTTTAGTGAACTATGATATTTTAGCCGTACGTGCGTTACCGAGAGTAAGTATTTTGGAAAAGAAAATGATCAAAATTTGCCGCTTTAATATTCTTCTCCCTAAGACTACGTAACAGATTGATTTATAAATTATGATACTACGGGTTTATACTTGAAGGTGGAGTGCGAAGATGGACCTCAAATGAAACCACTGGCTATTATGTTTCCCGGTTTGCTTGACAAAGATCCACAGACATTGCAAGGCATGCTGAATAGAGCTATGTCAACAACAGAAGTAACGCGACATCTAGTGGACCTCGGCCAAAAAGCAAACTTCACGTTCATGAAAAAGGCAGATCGCTTGATTCCACCTGAAAAGGTACAATCAATTTTTTTGTTTACTACTTTACCATTTAATTAAGCGTAATGAAGCAATGGTGTTTGCTACAATTAGACTACGGAGCAGATTGGAAAAATAATTACAACTACAAAGATTTACCAGACTTGGAAAGACGAATGTGGGACCAGGGTATCTTATGGAGATAGTCTAGGCTCTCAGAACTCAATGGCAATCACATGTTTCCCGTTTAAATTCTGAACCCAAATAAACATTCTGGATCCACAAGAAATAAGTCGAATTATTATATACACTTACTCGTATGTTCATATTAAAATTAAATAAATGTCTTTTACAGCAATGGATGGACAGCTTGACTGAAAACAGTAATTCCTATTGTTCTGTAAACTCCGGGCTACTAAGCAACTGTAAGTTAAAAGGTTATATCCTAAGTAAAAACTGCAATTTTATTGTTATAACAACTCAACAGATTGTAATATTAAAGGTATATCGAGTGATTACGAGGCAGACAGTGAAATAGCTGACGAGTTTAAAGAGAGTAAAGTAAAGAAGAGGAAAAAACATATCACGAATTTCGACCAGTTAATACAAGAATCCAATTCCCAAGTAATGAACAAAAATCAGCAAAAATAGAAACATACAAATGAGGTTACATTAGTTCACATGCATAAATTAATATTATCGAATAACACTAACTGTGGCTGTACAAGTTTAAAACTTACAAAATTCAAAAAGAACCAATGGTGAATAGCAAGAAATGATGATACAAAAGTAGTAGCCTACATGTTACTGCGACCGTATAAAAATGAATTATAGCCAGATATATCGATAACCAATACAGAAAAGCCAACAAGTGGTCATAAGTAGAAGTTATGAAAAGGGTGTAAAGAAAATGTTTAAAGCAAATATTTAAACAACGCCCTTCAGTTATAGATATTTTAGTTTTATTATTTATAAGGTGTTGCGAGGTCCTAATACAATACCTATTACTTTTCAGAAATTATAACAGTTAAACAGAGGAACAAATTTCTGTTTTAACACAAAACCATATAACCAGTTGATTACCATGTATAAATAAACGTTTTCCCAAAGGTTTTTATTGCTCGTAAATTTTAATGTTTAAGATCAGGAAATAAATTGTATATTATACAAAAATTTGGTGTCTCATTTAAAATATATTTATCAATAACAATAAAGAACTTAGTCCCAAATAAACGATGGTGCTATTTTGACTGTTGTACACAAAGCACTATCGCAATTAGGTAACTAGTTTATAATACATATATTTATGTATTTTGTTAACACTATAGACAAAACGTTATGTATCTATTGAACTTACTTTTATAAGCGTTATGTATGAGGCACAGTCATCCAGGCTCAGTTCACACAGCGACAGAGTCGAAGTGACGCGTTACGTAAATGTAATAGAGCTTTATCCTCCAATAAATACGCACAATTTGTGTGTATTGAAAAGCTTGCCATTTTTTCAAATAATTTTTAGTTCAGATAATGGGTTCGCAACAATTCTATCGAGCTAAATGTGAAAATATAAGATTTTTAATTTCCTATATTTCCAAATTTCATACCTTACTTTAAAACATTCCTTAGCTAATGCACTATTTCATTTGCGTGAGTAGTGTCTGAGTTTTTTTTAGAGGCACTAGGGAGAAGTAATTACAAGCTCTAGGATCCATGGTTCAGATTATACGACGCTTCGACTTTGCCTCCCTGTAAATTGAATCTTACATTGTAATATTGGTAATGGTTAATATGAAAAAATCTCTAGCTGCTTATACAAAATAATATAGTAATTAATTTATTTTAAGAGTCATTAGAACTACGAACACAATGAGCAAAAACATTATATTATTTTATATTGAGAACATTAAACACTTTGTAGCTACAACAAAATTTTATCAAAATTATTAATATCCAAAATTTATGTACTTAAACTAATCAGGGCCTTTTTCACGCGTGCACGTTTTCGACCCGTTCACCGTGCTTGCATGAAAATTCCCTTGAAACAAAGACATTGAGAAATTCTTACAGAATATCAGAATGTTGTCATTTCTTATGTTAATTAACAGGAAAGGTAAAATAAAGTAAAAAAATGCGCGGGTTAATTATATGAGTAAATTTTTATAAATAAAATGGTTGAATAAATATTTTACGAAATGCTATAATTATATTGGTAGTAATAATACATACTAGATTATAAACAGGATTTACTATTGGTGTATGTATATTTAATTAAAAATTTCATCATTATTTGTAATTATTGTTTTACTTCGAATAATCGACTTGGATGTATATGCATTACAAGCAGGTTTTTGTGACAGCCTATGCTGTATAGAATTATTCTAATATCTATACAATCAGCGCTACCTTTTCTATTGACAAAATTCATTAGTCATTTACTATTGTATTACAAAAATACAACAAGTCTATAAATCCACAGCAAAATTATATCACACCCAAGATTCCATCCAGAAACCACCATATTACCTCTATTAAAACTTTATAATAAAGACATTTCGTCGGGAATAGTGCAAATCTGCGTATCTCACATTGAATAATACCGCGTATCTACATTCGATTTAATTTTACACCATGAAGTTAAAACCCTTTGATATCATTATTTAAGGTGCAATAACGCTCATTTGCACATAGAATGTAATAATAAATGTTTTATGTATTTTTTTCCGTTTTAAATTATTATCTGTTTCAATTCATCGATCGAATGCAGACACGTGGCATTATCTATACTAGATACGCGGATTAGCAATACATCCGTCGAGTTCCTTTTGAAAAAAGAAATCATTAACATACCTATAAAGTTTACAACATTTGGGACCATTTTTTATTTAATTATATTTTTCTATAACTATAAAATATTGTAATACGCATATCGTGGTTTTTGGTTGGTTATTAAAGGTTTATTTACAGGTATTACATAATATTTGTATATTACTAATGACTAACGTATGATGAGTCCATACCACCCCACAGTAATTATTTTTTGTAGAGCATCATTACCTAGTGTTAGCCTCCCTTCACATTAGCAGTAAGCCGCTCCCGCGGCTGGCCGCGCCGCTAACCGTTTTTACAGTTGAATATGCAATCGTCTGTGATTGTATGCACTTAAACACCATGATTTTTCAGGCGGTTGTATATTATACTGTAAAAGCGAGTAGCGGCGCGGCCAGCCGAGCCAGCGGTTGACCGCTAGTGCCTAAGGAGGCTTAGTGGGCAGCTTCATAACTAAGTCTTATTCAAATGGGGGACATATTTTATAGTTATGGAACATATTTACCAATAGATCCCACTTAGTCACTCTAATCACTTTTTTTAAGTGTTGTGATACTAAGCTAAGGCATTGTGTTGTATTATTCATTAGGTATATGATACAAGAGAAAGATATAACGGCAGAGGGTGTTTAAGAAATATGTGCCCTCATTGTCTTACAAAAATATAAAGCTGAAAGGCATCTCAAGTTGGTAGGTTGTCGGTTTGGCGTGAAAAATATGGGAAATCTAATGCTAAGAGTAGGTTCGTGGAGCATGCTAGTTTAGTGCCCGTGATGCACTATACGTCGAGAACATATTATTATTGTGTAATTTCACTCGTATTAATTTTCACCATTCAATCGGATATACCGATCCGCAAGATTCTTATTGATTGGATTTCCATATTTTTATAGCCACTACATAATATTATTATATTGTAATAGGTCACTTTTTTATTTTTGTTGTTTATATGAAGAGTTGATCCTCGTTCAGCGTTTACGCCGTAGGGTGTATGAATACATTAGCATCGATTGTAGCAACACCGCGAAACCGTCTGATTTTCTTAGCCTATTCTAGCGTTCTAACAGCTGTATCTACTGAAACGTTACTCAGTATTAAGCAGCGCTTAATAATCTTTGCTGCCGTAGTACACCTCAAAGTAACAGACACAGCATGACATTTAAGCACTACTTATTCACAAATGATACCTATCAAGATTCGGATATTTTAGTGATTTTTATTATTAAAAATGTTACCGATTATTTATAAAAGCATGATTTTAATTATAATATTATGTATATTTGAAAATACAATCTAGTACCGCTTACCTATATTTACTAATCGGTTTGTGTTTCGTACAAATGCATACAAATATAACTACACTATAACACAACCGTGAAAACCGTGAATGTTTCTCTTTGTATCATAGTTTAAAAATCTAGTAAAACTTTACTTTCGGACAATAAACTGAACGCATTCAATATACGAGGCTTCGATCTATGAATTAAGCTATATACCTTTCCTAATATAAATTCTACTACATATAATAATTCTTATAAAATTTTCATTCGAACAATAAACACCTCAAATCAACTTCAAAATAACATTTAACACTAGGCATTACAAATAACATTAACCCAATTATTATTGCATCACTTAAGTTTACAACATCGTTATTTATAACATATTATGTATGCTAGACATCACCGGTTAACACTGAAACCGCAACCTGGATAGATACACTCGAAGACGTAGATCACTAGGGGAGGAGCGACCTCGCCGGGTCGGATTTGGTGAAGAGCACGCCGCCGAGCAGCGCCAGCGCTGCGGCGGCCGCCAGGCGTCACGCGCGGGGCCGCGCCGGCGCCAGGCCACACCGTCATTGGGTCGGCTTCAGCGCCGCCATCTTGCGGCCGCGCGCCCGCGCCTCCTGCCGCGACGTCGTGTACTCGAACCACAGCACGTTCGGTATTAGCGTCGTGTCCCTTATCATGAGCATTTCACATAGTTTTCTGAAAACATACAAGAACAACAAATTGTAATTTCCCTATTTTAAATATAATATAATATAATAATATAATAGCGGGTCAGCTATTTTAAATATAAGTTAATTCTGTAGATCCCAAAAAAGTAAGATGTGATGAAGAAGGAGTGTGTATAATATAACCAGCGTAATTATATTATAATGACTGTAAATCCCTGGACAAATTCATAGACTTTAGAAAAAGATGATAGACATGATCATTAGGACAATAAATATGAATTTGATGACTAAAGCTAACAAATTGTCTATAATTACTATAAAAGCTTGGAATAAAATGAAAAAGATAATAGGACAAAATTTGTTCAAAATAGCTCCACCAAAATAAAAAATTGTCTGCCCAGGAGTATAAGTAGTTAATTAAGTGTAACACTACTGACACTGCTAATGAACAAGCATTAAACATGTCACTGTCAATATACAAATATTGGTTACATTATCTACATGAATAATTTCATTGAATACATCATGAGTATAATCTCATAACAAATGGTTGTGTAAATTTAAAGTAATTATACTTACAAGGACACAAGTTGTGGAAATAACGGAGTGAAAACTCTATGTACTATTGCAAACCATAATGTTGCAAAAATAAATCCAACTATGCCTCCCACTACAACTTGTGAGGTTGTGTGATAATGAAGATACACTCTAGCAATGCTGACTAGTAGAGATAACATCAAGCAGCCACCAACAATGATAACTCTCCACAGTGCTGATATTATACTGTTGTTATTTATGTGGTGCAACCTGAAACAGTCAATTGATATTTGTTAGAAAAAATGCATTATTTAAAGTGTGATTATTTAAATATATTATGTAACAACTATCATACACATAGAGCATTTTGATATAATAAAATAATATACATTGTAAAATATTGATAGAAATAAACTTTATCTTACCTGATTAAAACAAAATATAGAACATAAATACTAAAAAACCAGATAAATTGGGCATGAGAGGATGGCATCCCATACTCATTGTACAAATTTCCTCTGGATAGTGGCCTGGCTTCACAGACTATGTGCTTCAACACTATGTTCAGTCCTTCATTTAATAAGGTCCCAGTGAAAAATGCAATCTAAAAACATACAAATTATTTTAGTTACCAATGAATTGAAATATATAATTATTTTAGTTACCAATGAATTGAAATATATAATTCTTCCACAGAGTAAACCCAAAAAACATACAAAGTTCTTAAGATCACCTTATCTTTGTAATAACAAAAAAATGGCAAAGTTATCATAAATACCTAGATTATTTAAACAGTTGCCAAGAATACCGAATTATATTACTTACAGTGTGAAGATCTCGACGAAATAAAATAAGTGCTACAAAACCAGCACCAATGCCAAATGGGGACAAGCTTATAAAGGCAAAGAACTTGCCTAACAAGTCTCCTGAAAAAAACATATGTAATTATACATTTGAAAATCTTTACAAAAAAAATGATTTCATTTTAATAAGAATTACTTGCCTTTAGGATATTCAACTAAAGTGAGAGCCAGTGGTTGCCATTCGATTTCACCGTTATTATGCAAAACATCACTCACTGATAAAGCTTCATTCTCCATTTTCGCTTCATTTGAGTTGATAAAGTATCGTAATATTTACAAGCTAACAAAATTCTTACCGACGAGTCGAGTGACGAATACTTTTTAAGAAACTACGATTCGTAAACTCACAACACGAGCGGCGGTACACGATACAATTTTTTTGACATAATGCAAGGCTGATCAATCAAATGATCAGCCGAATGACATTTGTGAGTAGTGTTGCCAGTTAATTGCTAAAGTAGGTCAAGTCCTAAAAGGCTCCTTTTCACACTACTCGTAAAACGTGGAAAATATCAGACCGTTTTCTGCTGTTTACTTTTTTCATTTATTGCAACCCTGGAGATTTCCTATGTTTGATAGTTTGTGGTTAAAATTCTCAACATGGTAACCCTTTACAATTCTTTTGTGAATTCGTCGTCAAAATAGAGGGCTAAAATTCCAGGATTATTGCAGTTCAATCGAAACTTTAGAACAAAACAATAATGGCAGACTCAGAAGTGGCTGACTTGGATTTAACAATCGATAGTTTAGTTCCGAAGAGCCCCGAGAGGTAAAATAAAACAAATGTTTGTAACTTGAAAAAGGCGATTTCTTCCTTCATTGTAAAACATGCTTACAATTTCGTAACTATGATTTAATAAAAATATTCCATAGGGGGTAATTTGTGGTGGTATAGTGATAATCTGATTATAGAACATAGGGTCCTTTGACATTTGACCTACTTATAGTACAATAGCATGATCATATGTGTGGGAGTGCAAAGAAATGCAATTAGTCAGACGCATTTGTTTTGCTTTCAAGGAACTATATTATTCAAATATTGAAATAAATGGTTACCAATTGAACTATAACCCCGTATTGCGTTCTATTTACGAGTTTCAAGTTCAAGACTAATCAGCTGTGCTACAGTTTGATATTATAACACTGATAAGAAAATCAGTTTGTAGAATAAGATCATTTCCTGGGTACACCCAGGAAATTGTCTTATCAATGTCTTTAGGAGAGTATTCCTATTTTATTATTTATTTTCGATGAAAGTTAAAATGGTTTTCCTATTTTCGTTGCATAATGTAAATTACATGCACTAGTGGAACATTATCAATGAATCTGATAACAATTTCATTAATTTCTTAGGTTGGCTGAAGAAAAAAAGGAAAGTGGTAATCACTTATATAAATTCAAAAACTACAAGGGAGCTCTGGCTATGTATGATGAAGCCATACAGCTGTGTCCAGAAAATGCAGCATACTATGGAAATCGTTCTGCTTGTTACATGATGCTTGGCATGTATAAGAAGGCTTTCGAAGATGCTCAAAAAGCTGTCTCTTTGGACTCTACTTTCACCAAGGGCTATATACGCATGGCAAAATGCTGTATTGCTCTAGGTAATTATGCATCTTAATTATATTAGTTTTGTTTTCATGGAAATTTTAAGATCTAAAAAAGATAATATATGAAATCCCCGAATTCCAACTTTATCCTTGTAAACATATAGATTTTCCCTAGTATCTTAATTGTTATCCATTATCTTTTAATTAAAATGTCAAATAAGTTAAGTGACTATTCATTCCATATACTTAACCTTGTACACTAGTTAGTACAGAATTGTAATGTTTACAACAATATTATTTGGCAGCTGTTATAACAAATGGTATTTAATACTTTCTGCTTTAATGTTTTAATTATCACTTAAGGCAACAAAAAAATTGTTTATCATGCTTATCTAAGCAATTTTTCAATACAGTAGTTTAAATGATTTGCAAGTATTTCTAGTCTAATAACTGTTATACCTGAAGGTGTTAAACACCCATGTTTAGTAGTAATAGGAAGTAAGCTTATTGTGATATACCTGGCACATTATCAAACTATTTAATGTAAATTTGAAAAATACCACTAGTGTTTTTTCCAAACTCGGAATCAACCCGAGATCCTCTTAGCATACACTAATGACCTCGCCACAGAGGCAGTCTTGTAACTAAACAAGAATATCCTATTTATATTAGAATCTAGACTAAGACATTAACTTATAACCTTTGTTTTTTTTCTAGGTGATTTACCCGGTGGTGAACAAGCTGTGCGTCGCGCTACTGAGCTGGGCGGCGCAGACTGCGCGTCCAGTGAGCGCCGAGCATTGGAAGCTCTACGTAAATTACATGAGGAGGGTCAAAGAGCCATGGAAGCTGGTGACTATCGCCGTGTTGTGTTCTGTATGGACCGCTGCCTAGATTACAGCCCTTCTTGCACTAAGTTAGTATAACATTCCTGATTCAATCATTTTTTTTTTTCCTTAGCCTATTTGAATGTCCCACTGCTGGGCAAAGGCCTCCCCTCTTCCCTTCTAAATCACCCTATCGGCGGCAAGATTCATTCATGTTATGATTAAAACTCATTCGGATTATTTATAGCCCATTGTTCCTTAGGTTGATAAAATAGTTGAATATCTGTATAAAGTGACTATTAGATTGAACGAATTAAATACGAACATTATTAATATGATAAATAATTTAGGGCGAAGCTGACAAAAGCCGAATGCTTGGCGATGCTTGGACGCTGTCAGGAGGCTCAAGAAATCGCAAATGATTCACTTCGCTTCGACAATTTTGACACTGAAGCTATCTATGTTCGTGGTTTATGCTTGTACTTTGAGGTAAGAATTAATAGTAAAACAACATTATCTTATCATCAAACTACACATTACTACAAGTACTTTTGTGATACCACCAAGCACCACAGAAATCATTTAAATATTTTTTTTATTTAAATTATATGTAAATTCACTTTGATCTTTGCTTACCCTTATGGGAAAAAGGTGTGATTTAACATAATACATATGTATATCGTAAAAACTACTAATTTTGATGAATAGGCTATGATGTGATCTGTGAATCGTTTTTACTTCACCAATATCAATAGATCATAGATTGATGACTCAGATTGTAGTTTTATTGACTGTGCACAATAGTTCATGTAAATTTATTTAACTATTGTTATGTCTATCAAAGATCAATAAAATGTTTATGCTGATTTATGGAAAGAGACCTTGATTTTCGGTCAGATCGAGGTTTTCGTTTTCAAATACATCAAAATTGGAACATAATAATATGAAGTAATCATATGTTCAATAATAATTATTTTTCAGGACAAAGATGAACAAGCATTCAAGCATTTCCAACAAGTCCTGCGTCTTGCCCCAGATCACAAAAAGGCTATGGAAAGCTATAAAAAGGCCAAGCTACTTAAACAAAAGAAAGAAGAAGGTATTTATTGAAATTGTTACATTACTGACTTTTAATTTTATATAAGTTGAACCTACTGCCATGTTCTAAGCCCTTCATAGCAAAATGTACAACAAGCAAAATGAGCACGGCACTTAAAATGTACAAATCGCATAATGTGCAAATAGCAAAAAGAGCAAATCGCATAATGTACAATACGCATAATGTGCAATACTTAAAATGAACACTATACGCAAAACGAGCAAAAAGCAAAATGTACATAATACTGTTAGGGCATGTTTACAAGACCGACTCGTGGAGATTTTTTTCTTTGATCGTTAGTATCCTAAAACAAATTTTAAATGTGACTATGAGGTTGCGCAAATCAATGCTTTCCAAACAGTATTTCCGGACGGAAATCTTTCTGGTTGTTACCATCATTATAATGCAGCTATACACAAGAAAGCAAAAAAGCTAAAGGCGAATTTGACCAAAGAGGAAAGGATGGTGGTGCGCAAGTCCTCAATTTTACCATTATTGCCGGCAAATATGATTCCTGAGGCGTGGTATGAAATCCTTGAATCATCGCCAAATACCAACGCAATGAGAGCCTTTAGACTCTACTTCGAACGGACGTGGTATCCCAAGTTTAACCCAAAGATTCTAAGCTGTGCCAACCAACGACACCGAACAACTAGCCCTGTTGAAGGTTGGCACAGGCGTTTGAATGCCAAAATTCCGAAAAAGATAAGTTTAATGTTTTTCATTTATAAATTAAAAAAAGAAGCTATGTTCAGTGATAATAAAATTTAAAAAAGTATATTTGAGCTGGCAATGAAAAATAGGAGAAAAGCAGACATCGTCTTTGATAAAAAGTATAAAAAAAATACTAAACAGTTTGCATATTAAAAGTATTTCCGTTAAACAATTTCTTCTACAGATGATATATACAAGACTTGCATTTTAGTTTGTTTTCTTTTAAGTTTAAATAAATAATATAATTTCAAAATCAAAATCAAAATCAACAGAATTAGTTGTTGCGCAAGTCCTCATTGCTTTGTTATTTGGTAATGATTCAAGGATTTCATACCACGCCTCATTAAGTTCCCTTTATTAATATATAAATAAACTTATATTGAATGTGAAGTTGTTTTATTACAATGCTATATGAATCCAACAAACCCCAAACTAAGAAACGGCAGTAAGTGGTTAGTGTGAACGAAGGCGACTATGTACATTTTGCTTTTTGCTCGTTTTGCGTATAGTGTTCATTTTAAGTATTGCACATTATGCGTATTGTACATTATGCGATTTGCTCTTTTTGCTATTTGCACATTATGCGATTTGTACATTTTAAGTGCCGTGCTCATTTTGCTTGTTGTACATTTTGCTATGAAGGGGTTCTAAGCAAACTCTAACATTATATTTTTGTCATCTAGGTAATGAAGCATTCAAAATGGGTAGATGGCCGCAAGCTCTGAACCTATACAACGAAGCATTGACTATTGACCCAAACAACAAAATAGTCAATGCCAAGCTTTACTTCAACAAGGCTACTGTCTGCGCTAAATTGAATCAAGTCAAAGAAGCCGCTGAGGCGTGTACTGCTGCCCTCGAACTTGACGAAAACTATGTGAAGGCACTGCTGAGACGTGCCAAATGTTATACTGAACTCGGCGAATTTGAGGAAGCTGTTAAAGATTACGAAAGACTATACAAGATTGATAAAAGCAAAGAAAACAAGCAACTGTTACATGAGGCTAAGTTAGCACTGAAAAAATCGAAGCGTAAGGATTATTACAAAATCCTTGGAATTGACAAAAGTGCATCAGAAGACGAAATTAAGAAAGCTTATAGGTACTTTATAAAAAGTATTATTATGAAATAGTAATAAGTTTATCACAGCACAGATACATATCGTAATATCTAAAACATTTGTGTTGTTTTGTCGCAAGACCATCCACCACCATTCAACTATTTTAAACAGTAATATTTGCTACAAGCAATCATGTCTTTTTTAAGATTATTTTTCTATTCTTTTGCTGTAGTAAATGAATACACAATAAAAAATTACTTGTTCTAATTTACAGAAAGCGTGCTTTAGTGCACCACCCTGACAGGCACGCGGGCGCCCCAGATGTCGAGCGCCGCGAACAAGAGCGCCGTTTTAAGGAAGTGGGTGAGGCGTATGGAGTTTTAAGTGATCCGAAGAAACGCGCCCGCTATGACCACGGACAAGATCTCAATGATGATGGCTCTAGCATGGCAGGTTCGTAATAACATGTAACCAGTAATAACATTCAATAAACCCGTAATACTGTTTTATGTAGTGTAACAGATTATAATTAGATTTTTACCTATTTAACAATGATTGCCATACCATTTAACATTACAATTTATTATTAGTGTCAAGTTAGGTACATCTTGTATTACCAATGTATATGGACTTTTGTATAAATTATTTTTTTTATTTCAGATATCGACCCTAACGTGATATTCCAGACTTTCTGCAATCGTGGTGGACAACACTTCGATTTCCACTCGGGCGGTGGGTTCCCAGGAACTGCTTTCAGCTTTAAGTTTGGCTAAATATATTTTATGTTCTCAAAAAAAATATTTCAACAATCAACAAACATTTAATGTTATACATAAATTAATTGGTATGTGTATACTTTATATGGAATTGGAAAGTTAATAGTTCTAGTTAAACACATGTACGTCATTCCACATTGAAAGTAATGTTTTTGAAAGAGTGATTGGAATTTTGGCAAATAAAATGTTTTATTTTTACCATAATTTTATAATATAACCAGATACAAATGCTCCCTTACGTGAATAATCTGGCAAAATTCTTTCAACATATTTCGTCTGAAAGGTTGTTGTTAACCCATATCTTCCCACCGCCCCATTTAAGGTGCACTTATATTTTACACGATAAAACCTGAATGTTAACAATTAACGACAGATGTTATATTTTTATTATATACTAGACACCTTTGCAGTTAATCTAGTAGTGATTGGCAGTGATTTTGGTAATTCATATTTTTTTTATAAAATTCCGAGTTTGGTCAATTTCGAGCAACAAGAGTGGGTGGAAAAGGTACGTTATAACTATTATATTTATTATTCATAATTTTAGTGGGGCGATGTTTTAGTAAGTAATAAGGTTATATTATCAGGTAATAATAGTAGCATAAAGTTATTTCATTTTTATATGTGAATTTAACAATGTTCTTTTCAACGCCCCATTTGAGGTGCGTTGGGAACAGAAGGCACCATGATAATTTGTTTGAACAATTTTATTTTTACATAGTTTATGTAACCTTTAGAGTTATTTCTTTCGTTTTTTTAGTTACAGGTTGAATGTTAATGAATAGTATCAGCTTTAGAAGACGATAACATTACAATTTCAGCTGATATTTTTATCACGCCACCTGAAAATGATGATTTGAGTGACGAAGATAGTGGAAGTGAGGATGTAGGGGAGATTTATAAACTTGCGCGTCGCAAATTCTTGGCTGGAGCTGAAGTTCGACGTACGGTTTCATCATCAGAAGTTCGGAAATTATGTGGTAAGGCAATGTGGACGACTGTTTGACGTCTACGAGAAAGGCGAAGCGGTGAAGACCCCTATTTGATCCGATATGTCTGCTGCGCAGCTAAAAAAGCTAAGACTATGATCAAGAGGAAGGAAAGGATCATTATATTATCAAAACGGAACTCAAATTTGGTGACGTGAATGCCTCAAAAGCCTAATTTTAGGAGCCGCTAATGAAGGGTTTGCGTAATTTTTCGCACATTATTCGCAATATTGCCTCACAATTCAATATTTTTTGTTTTACTGATTGCTTTTTCATTTATTTATTTATTATTTAATATGATGACTTGCAATTCTATGTATTTGTATGACATTACATAAATAAAAGTGATATAACATAACAACAGGTAATTTTTTCTCCATACATGTTCCAGTGGCATATTATCCCAACGCCCCATTTAAGGTGCGGTACTGAATTTCAGTTATCCTATAACCCTAAAAAATTTGCCGCCTATTTTTGTCTTATTGAAAGGCTACTTAAACTAAAAGTGTAAAGAAAACAATGTATTTTTGAATATTTATTGCTTTGGGAAGATATGGGTTAATCACACTTTGAGCTAGTATTGATATAATCACCTAATTTTGATTGCGTTCTGATATTTAGTACCTAATTATTATAATATTATGACTGATTTGGTTAAGTATCATTTGATTGTTAGCCCCCATATGAGAGGTGTAACCATGCGCTGTAATATGTATGTAATTTAATACCTAATTAATAAAACTTAAAATAACTCGTAACTACCTCGGGATCTTGTAATGGGAACATGCCTTGATAAATATCCATCTGGAGGTAATCCAACTACGGACATGGGACATGGGAAATTTTGTGAAAGTAAACTTTATTGTGTGACCAAGTTTGTTTTATTAAGTATATACAAATAACTAGACCTGCCAAACAATCGCCAATATTGTCAAAGATGTATTTGTTTAATTAGATAAATGTACCTAATAGCTTTTACTATAACATGAATAGATAGTTGTAGGTGTAACCTTTAAGAACCAAAAATCCACTACTGGGGATATAAAACATTGTTATAAATTATTGTCACCCTTAAGACAGTGTCACGGAATTATGAGCTGTTTAAGATTGAGTCTGTGTCCAATAAGGTAGTGAATCTGGTATTTAGCATAATTTTAATAGTTCCAAGTTAATACCTAGATTTTAATTTAAAAACACTCAGTAGCTATTGTTCACTGAATTCACGATGGCATATAAATAAAAATCCTGATAACTACTTAGATATATTTTTATTTAACCTAATTAATTAACTACTAATCTAACCAAATTAAAAGGGTATGTACAAATCCAAAGCTAAATTGGCACTTAGGCTGCGTTTCCACCAGAGATGTGCGATGGAAATGTGTCGTGCGAGGATGTCTAGCTGTGCTGTGAAAATGTGTGGGTGTTTCCACCAAAGCTGTGCGATGAAAATGTGTCTACGAGGATGTGTAGCGGAGCTGTGAAAATGCGCATTATGTGTGGTGCGAGGATGCGTTGCGAAGCTGTGAAATGTATCGACGGGGGTGCGGTGTAGTGGGAGCGGAGTAACGCGAACGCCTGCCTGCCGCTCACGTCTCACTTTGCTGTCGTTAGCGCTTGTAGTCGTACGCATGTCGTACGGTTGCGTGGCATAATGGACGAAAAATTAATTGATTCCGTTAAAAAGTAACTCCGTATCTTCTGCTTCCATTTCTTCATCGCAAATTGTTAAATATAAAAGTATCTTCTTTTTCCAATTATCCATATCTATTTTACGCACTTCTACTTCCAACAAACTCCGTCTATGGACTGGCTGGTACAGTATGCGCAAACCTCGCAACACATCCTTCTCAACACATCCCTCGCACACATCCCTCGTACACATCCCTCGCACACATTCCTCGCTTGTTTTGTATGCGCAAAAATCTAGCTCCGCTGAGCCGTTTCCACCAGAGCTGTGCTGACCGAGGCGAGGTAAATGAAGCGATTCTATTGGTTCTTTACAAACACATCCCTCGCTACGCATCCTCGCACATCTCTGGTGGAAACGCAGCCTTACACTATTGTTTATGTTAAGGCCACCTCTAGAGTATGCTGACAAAACTATCAAAAATGTAATTTTCAAAAATTTATTACAGTAGCCTCTTTTGTACTGACTAAGTGTATTGTCCCAGTTCAAATGACGTGAGGCGCTTCAGTCGATCTTGAAGCAGGTCGGTTTATATACTGCCTCTTATATGTACAAACAACACTTCAACCACCCAACACAACACTCAATCTCTAGCCTGGATATCCCTATTTGAAGACTAGTAAAGGTGCGTAGTGTTTAGTACCATAAATATATTCATACCTCTTTCAATTACGAGAGGTGGCTAAGGATTTTGATTCAAACAAGTGAACAACCAACAACCTTCCCCCTGCTTCTTGGTCTAACTTGATCTTTCCAGTTTCCCTTCCTTGTCTTTTTTCCAAACTTAACTTGTAGTAATTAACAAACACGAGTTAGGCTTAGTACTTTAATCATAATAATTTACACCTATAAAAATGTTAACACTCGAAATACAGTAGGTAGATAGGCTTTTATATATGGAGGCAAGTGTAAAAAAACTGGAAGTCTCTTAGTAGATAATCTAAATGTCACGGAACTGATTTCACTATTTTTTCTCTCGCACTGCCTTGTCACCTGGCTGCCGTTTCGATGTAGTTTTACTTTCAATGCCCTCAAACCTTAAATGCAATAAAACAACCGCTAAGTTTATTATACCTATGTACAAACTTTTCACTTACACTGCCACCTGAAAATACGCTTATTGTTTTTTAAAGTTCTTTATGAGGATAATAATATTTTCAAACAGACGCACGGGGAAGTTAGAGGTTGACATAAACAGCGAATGGCTTATTCATGATTCTCGGATAACGTTATTTTGCGTTGTTTAGGCTGGCTTACTGGTATTTAAGTAAAGGTAGACACTGAGCTTGTAGTTACTTAAAGGCACTTACTTTTTCATCTTAAACGGCTTCTTTTTTTCAGGCTTCGGGGGTTGATGATTATTTTTAAAAGTCAATACGTAACGCTTAACGATATCAACGTTAACTGTTGTATTTTCAGGATACATGCGTTTTTTCCAAGCTTCTCGTTCTTCCATCCACATTCTTTGATACTCATACGACAGTAACCATTCTACACGAGATTTACCTTCCTGCAAAATGCGAGCTATTTAAAGGAGGCCGCCCAAATTTATAATAGCAATCCCAGTCCCGGCGAATATAACGTGTTTTAAAATAAAAGACAATAGCAAGTAAAATGTTGCGCAGGGGAAATCGTGAAAATGAGTGGGTAAAAATATTGTTATTAGTGACTCGTGGTAGCTATAATGGCCTTGAGGATCATTGGTTTGGTATATTTGGGCATTCTCCTTTCTGCTATCATCAACCACTAACAGTAGTTATAGATATACCTACCTACCTACCTATACAGGAACAGCTGTTTGGGAATTTCATAATCTGAAGTGATGCGAATGTACCGTAAAGGTAAGTTAAGTTTCTAATGGCGGGAAAAGTCACGTGTCTAGTGTAAAATTTCTCAACAAGACTTCAACAAAAATAAGACTGGAACGCTAGACAAAATTAACGTGCATAATCTCTTCTCTCTAATATAATCTAAGCCGAAGCGTAGTTTTGTTCGAATGTTATGGATCCCTTACCATAAACTTCCAAGGCTGGGGATTATACTTGGGAAAATCTGATGAAATAATGTTGTGAACAGGTCTACACTGTGTGGATTTTTCCCACTTAATACCGGCCATACGACCCATATTAATAGTGATTTATATTTCTCTAAACATGTAGTAAAATAAAATTCATCAAAAAGAAAGGCTTCAAAATGACTGAAATATTATTATGACATTAAGTTCGAAATTAGAAAGTCTCTTTTTGCCAACAAACATTTTAATTTTATCCATGGACGATTTTTTCATTAGGCCAACGCCAAATAAAACCTCAATCACCATACCAAGTAGATACCTACCGATGACTTGAGACTCTCAACAGGTTGCTCTCTCCTGGGCTCTTGTTGATTTTATTTACCTATTCTAATGTTCAAGAAACAGTGGTGCTAAGTCTTCTCATTTCGCAGGATTAGAAAGCAAATTAATATTGGTAAGCACTTTTAAGTAGGTACTGTAAGTAGGTAGGTACTTAGACATAAAAAAATCAGAGGTTCCTGTAGTTGGCAATTTTTCTAAGCACCTACCATTTTTTCTTGACCATTCTAAGACGCTTTGGGACCAATACCACAAAATTAATACTAGTCACGAGGTCTGGGAACATGTTTTTGATGATGATGAGATACTGGACGAATTGATAACTCTAGGCTCGACTTAAATTCGAAGGTGTCGGAATGTTGGAGGAACGGTCTGAAGTTGGCAAATTTACGGCAGCCTTTGATGCCCTATCAGTTATGCTGGGGCTACATTAGCGAGCGAAGATTCGTATGGTGTTGGCGCGACAAAAACATCGTGTTTGGGTATGGGCGATGTTCTTGTCTACATTAAGGCGGGCGAAGATTCGTGTCGAGTTGACGCGATGCATCGTGCCTTGTGCTGTTCAGTTTGTTGTGCGGAGACGTGAGCGGTAAATTAAAAATGGAGGAAATAGTGGCTTTGCATTATATGTCAGTAAATTATTATTTATTACAATTGTACGAGTATCATTTACGAAATAATATGAAAAAGAGAAGAAAGAGGAGATGGTGGATGACTAGTATTCATAGAATTCTAACACTTTTTCGTTACTCCACTCCATAGTGTAAAAAATTAAATGCACGTCCGTCTCGCTTCAAAGTCTGGACGACACTGAATTGACGTAGATGTAGCCACCTAAGCGAATATTGGCGCGACAAATCCCTTTGATTCGCGCCAGTTTACCGACAGCTCCTCGATACTACGTCGTCTTCGCCCGAATACTACGCGATGACACGATGAACCCGGCCACATTCATCGCGTTAACACGAATATTCGCCATATCCCGCTAATGTAGCCCCAGCATTAGGTACTTACTTGGGTAGGTCGCATAGGTAAGCACTATTCAGCAGTTTATCGTAAATAGACTATCAATACCTAACCCATGGATAAAATTTTAATGTCAACCGAAATTAGCGATTTAGCATTATTGTAAACTCAATGTGGAACAGCGTTTCAACCTTATCTTGTCCATGGGCCCCAAGACGAAACATTTCAATGATCCCTAAAATAAATATGAATCTTGCTACTAGGTGAACGTTTTGACATCTAACACGCGTGTTTTAGATACTCCAAATAATCTATTAAATACTAACCCCTATATAAAAAGTACTTTATGTTAAATAATTAGTATTTAACATAGAGTACTTTTTAGCCCAGCAAAAGCAAGACCCCAAGGGGTGCGCAGATCACTGGTTTAAGAATCATTGATCGCATATAAGTAATCTTCGACAGATCGTTGAAAATTGTTGACCACCTAGTACAAGCTCTTAGTTTGGAATCAAATTACTTGCCTATTTCGGGCTGCATAGTATCTACCTGACAGATGGTAGGCATGAATAAAAACAATAAAAATGATTTTTTTAGATTTTTATTTGATACACAAGGAATATTAGATGTAGACTAACTTCACCCATGTACCTGAAAAAATAGAAACAGTATTGATTAGATGAATTAAGTCAACACTTATTTACCTGCTATTAATAAACCTTCCTATGTTGTCATTCCACTATAACTAATGATGGCAGGGAGATATCACAAAGTAAAGTGTATGATTTTTTGTAGTCCTTCTGATACTAGAGTATCACAAGGGTGGAGAAATCAATTTAATATGTCCTCCATTTCTTTGCATTACTCCCATAGAGAGAGAATGACTGCCTAGGAGGAGTTAACAGGAAAATTGTGTGCAACAACCATAGTAAAGTTACTAAATTTTAATCTAAAACAGAACTTGCAAGGAATAGGTATATTGTTTCAATAATTTATGTTCTATATTCAATAACAAGCCACGAGTTTGGGCTCAACCAGCTTTTTTAAAAGACAACTCCCGCACTAAGAATTGCTCTTGTGTCGCGGGGACTTTTACAAACATACAACTGCAACGGACACAAAGCACAACCTGACCCGAAACAATTATTTGTGGAGCGCACAAATAATTGCTCCGTGTGGGAATCGAACCCACGACCTCCCGACGCAGTAGTGTTGGCGTGATGACCTAAACCACTGCGCCACGGAGGCAGTAAAAAAATAAGTTTGATGTTTTGCAGTCCACAATACATTTTGTGTTCGACCAAGAGTACAGTGCATATAGGTACATACAAAAACACCTCATATGAGTTTAGAGCTTTGATTTGACCACAATTATAACAACTAATTTGTCACCAATAACAAAAACAAGCTGAAGGCTTAAATAGTTTTACTAAGACATGACTTGACTGCTCTTAAGTCACAAAATGATGTTAGGTTTGGACAGGTTAGAAACAAAATGATGTTAGCTTGATATGAAGGGTTCTGAACATAATTGCAGATAAAAAATGCTGTTTACTGTGTGCATTACGCCTTTCGTTAGCAACAATGAAATAAAATTGCTTCCCTATCTGATTTATAGCAATCATATTTGTATAGATGACATGAACACTACAGCTATGTAATTGATAAGAAAAACAATAACAGTACATTAACCTATACTGAAAATAGGGCTGATGAAAAACAGCTTAATACTATTTACTAACAAAACTAGCTGTATGAATTTAAAATTAGTTTGATAAATTAACATACAACGTGGGATACCTATCATGTGCCATTCACAGAAAAAGGTTATTTAGCCATGTGTGAGTATTCCTGACTAAAATTTTCAATGCACGAGGGGTAGGTATAGAGATTTGGACGCACAAATCATGATGAAGTACGGGTGTATAGTAATGCAACTTGACTAAACCTATGGCATTTAAAACAAGTACTGGTTTAACTACCTATTATGAGATAGTAACTAGGGACATGCTTGATATCATAGCTAACCTAAAAATAATTATTATAGACTTAACATATTCACTGTGTAAAACATGCGAATCCACACGTGTTCGGTTATATTATACTGTAATGTTTACTACATCAACGTTATATGTAGCACTTTAAATGAGTGGTTGCACTAAAATTCGATCAGACAATATTAAAAATCATGAAAAGGGGGTGACCGGCAAGTATAAGTTAATAAGAGTACCAAAAAATACATACCATTTTATTTGGACCTTGCACGCATCTTCCTCCTTTTACGCTTTAGCCTTCGCATACGCTTCTTACGCCACTGGAACAAATAAACACAACACTGAAAATGCCGTTTCTTCGATGCACGCGTTAACATGAACACAAAATTACGGATAACAAAACAGCGAACTAAAGGGAAAATATTAAATTACCTTGGCTCTCATGTTTAAGAAGAAAGAAGTTTAACTTCTGTTCTTCAGAAGGCGTTCGTGATTGCTTTAATATTTCACGATAGAGAATGATGTCGTACTTAGGAGTCCGTACAATGAAAAGAAGGATGAAAGCAAGTACAGCGCTAAATGTCAATTAAAATGTTGCCAACTGTAGTTACTAAAATCTACGATTTTAAAAGTACTTCGATTCTACTAAATTAAAAGGGCAATAAAGAAACGTTTTCATTTTAAACTATTGAGCCTAGAGCCCAGCCTTTTATCGTAGAGTTTAGACGCCTAGGGCTTCCAATCCCGCACTCAATTTTCGATCTCAGTACTTACGAGATGAGGAATTGTCAAACCTGCGGAAGCCCGGTATTCGCAGGATCAAGCAAACTGTACAACAGTAAACCATGTGCGAAGAGTAATCTCGGTTAACTGTTCTACCGATGTAATCGAATTTAATTGCAATGGTGTAGCGAAATTGTTCAAGTATAATAGTTTGGTAGAACTTACTAGGAGATATGATGACAGTGGACGCAGGTACTTATCTATATCTATAGGCTGATAGGGCTGTTTTTTTATTATTTTGTTGCTTTGCTGTACCCGGAGGAGAAAATTTCAAAAGAAACTACAGAAACCTAACAGCAATCCACTGGTTTCGAGCCCCAAAACCAGCAGACTTATTACATGCAGCTTAACTTAGACCACAGCGGGCGAAAGTTTAGTCAAAAATGTATATGAATGTATTCAATAATACTGTGCTAATGTATCAAAATTAACCGTTTATTTGGAACCCAAATCGTACACAACATAAAACTGAAAACAAAGTTTATTTAATTATTTATAGTGAGTAGAACAGAATGAATGATAATACATAGCCACCGCAACCTACTTACTAAATACCCATGCTACATTGTTTAACATAAAAATCAACTGTAAGTACTGATAAATATATTTTTTCACTTAAAAAACAATAATATAGCTACGGCTTACAAGTGTTAATATAAACTTAGTAGATGTTTGATACACATTTCGAAGGATTCTAAAACAAAGTCTGGTCACACAACATCACAGGCTTGCCAACTGTAAGAAATCAAAATTTTGACATTCTATTGACTGTATCAAGATATTCGCGCCAAAAGTTTATTGTGATTCTTTATAAAATATAATTAGTGTTCTAATCCAACGAACTACAGTAATTTGTGCAGTAAGTATATCAAGTCATTCCGTTAAGACATTAGAGTACTAATATAAACGTTTTCTTGTATTTGTTTTTACTTTTGAAGTAAATCGGACAATGTTACCAACATGACAAGTTTGCATGGCGATTAGCGATGCGAAGTTGAGTTGTCTACTTTAGATTGTAAAATAATTCTTGGCAACGTATTGATTGTTATAGCAATATATGTAATGAGTTTGAATATGAAACAATATTGTGCGTGAAGTGTAGTTTCTATTAAATTTAATAGTTACTAAAATTATGTATCAGACACCCGTAGCGATAGGAGCTACGTGTGCCCATATATTATTTTGGTAGTAGTGCTGGATTCTTAAAATGGTTACTTCTAATAAACAACCCGACAAAAAAGTTGTGAAAATGGCTGAGCCGAATAACGGAGCAGTAGTGCCCCAAAGAACCTTATTAGGTGAGGTCAACGAACATATTACATGTCCTTTATGTCGGGGCTACTACATAGACGCAACAACGATAGTGGAATGTTTACACTCTTTCTGTCGGAGCTGCATAATCAAACATTTACAAGCAAAGAGTTACTGTCCAGTTTGCGAAATGATGATAAATTCTGCTAAACCAAATATCAAACTTGACAAAGCACTTCAAGACATAGTTTACAAACTGGTACCAGGACTGTTCCAAAAAGAAATGGAGCGGCGTCAGCAATTTTACGCTTCGAGACCTGGTCCTGCTGCAACAGCTACACCTGAACAAAGGGGTGAAGATACTGAAAGAATTATTTTCAGTCCAGAAGATGTGATATCATTCTCTTTAGAGTATTGTGATGTTACTGACACTGATAGTATATCCAGCAAATCATCTGACAGCAATGAACCCCAACCTGCATCAACAACTACTAGAAGATATTTGCAGTGTCCAGCTGTTGTCAACATTAATCATTTGAAGAAATTCTTAAGTATGAAGTTCGATATCGATAGCACACAATTTGCCATTGATATATTGTATAAGAGAGTTCCTTTACCCGACTATTACACTTTAATGGATATTGCTTACATATATAATTGGAAGAGAAATGAGCCAATGCGCTTTTTCTATCAGATAACTGACTATATAGCAATAAGAAATAGATTGTTTGAAATAAATCGTAAAAATACTGTGTGCCCATTTGAAGAAAGAAAGTCTAGTCCAGCTCCCACTGAAGATACAAGTGCTAGTAGTCCAGCACCCAATATAAATGACCAAGCATCAGAAGCATCATCAGGGACTGATAGCCCTATGTTAGAAGATATTGTTAAAGTAGCTAGTGATACTGCAAAGAAAAATGAAAAAGTTGGACATCCAAGTAAAGATACAGAACAAAATAAACCTGTTAAAGATAATTGTGAAGCCCCCAAAAAGAATGATGATGAGGTTGAAAAATCTCAATTTTTAAATTCATTTGAGCTTACAGCTAAAAGTAACTGTTTACCAGCCAAGCCTTCACCAACAAAATCTGAGGAAACACCAGTGCCTAATGAGGTTACTCCAAAACCTCAGCCTAATCTAGTAAAGATTGAAGAAAAGGTTTCAGAACCTTCTAAACGAAAATTCCAAACAGCTTCGAACACACCTGAGCTGAAAAAACTAAAAATCGAAATAGAAAAGGCAAAAATTACGAATTTAGTTAGCACTGCACCTAGTTTACCCAACTCATCATCTTCCAGTGCAAGTACTAAAACCGAAACTCCTACCAAGGGGAAGGACACTGAAATCTCATCTAAAAGTTCTCCAGCCTCTTCTGCCACTCATAGTTTACCCTCCTCATTGCCAGGGCCTACAAAAGAGATCAAGCAACATATGATGCCTACTAAACAACTAGAGAGTCCTGGTGTGAAAAGAACAGTTACAGGTGCTCCTAATATCTCATCTCCAAAACGAAAACCTCATGAGATTCCTGCTTCTATGCAGCCCCCAGCCCCCCAGAAAACTGTTTCTCCTTTGAAAGTTCCTATACCAAAAACTGAGGGTATAAATACTAATGTAAAATCAATTGAAGTACAAAAACCCCCTACAAAGAAAATGCCAGATCTGAAGCCTGGTATCCCAATGGGTCAGTCATCTCAAAACAAAGTACAACCTGTTAGCAAAGTAAGAATGGATCTTTTAGCTAATAACTGTGATCCAACATGTGACCGAAGTAAAATTCTGCCTCATGTAAAGAATCCTCTTAGTACGCCTCCAGTAACCCAACAACAGTCTGGTGACCCATTAAAATCATTATTTGACTCTTGCAAAATTAGTATACCCTCATCTCTTTCTATCACATTAACAGATCAAAAACTTGAAGCCCGCAATCCTCCTGAGACAGCAGGTCCTGATCCTAAACAAAGCATGGTTAATAAAAATTTGGCTGGTGTCAGTAACACTACTCATAAAGTCCCAAGTCCACCTGTGCATAACTATATAGAAATATTAAAATTACCTGATACTGAAGCAAAAAAGCAAGGGAAATCTGAGAGCAATGTTGAAGCTAAGCCAAATCAGAGCAACAAGACAGATGCTCTTCCACCCACCAAACCTACTACTAAGTCATCGGAAAGCTCAGCGAAAGGTCCCATTCCAAATCTTAAACCTATTGCTGACACAAAATTGGCGAAACAGAGTGGCAATTACTCTGTTCCTATAACATTTCAACAAACATTTGAACAGCAACTGCAAAATCTGCAGTGTGATAAAAAAGGCAAGATGCCTAAAAATAAAGCTCAAGTTCCTAAGCTTGTTCCAGCCACACCAAAATCATTTAATGCTGCTAATAAGCCCAATACACCTGTTAATAAGCCCATTGCTAATAGTATGCCAATACTTGAAAGTAAGTCAAGTGCTGCTCTCGATTTATCTACTCCTCACAACATTCAAACTCAGTTGTTGACTATGCAGTCAATAGATAATTTAGCTAAAAAGCAACAAAATCTACCAAGTAAAGGAATACCTTTTAGTATACCACAAGCAAATGTGTTTCAAGGCATTGCTAACAGGCAGCTAGCTGCAGGTGTCACTCCTTTACGAATTCCATCTGCTCCCAACTTAAATTTAATAAAATCAGATAAAGCAAGCCCTGGTGGATCACAAATAAATAGCAGGCATGATACTATTTCTGGTAGCAAACCAAATCCTATTAAGGGCACAAAGAATGTTAGTCCATCTGTATCATCACCAGGCTATCAAATGGCATCTCATACGTCACCAAGCCCTGCCCAACCATCTCCAAGATCACAGACGCGTTCTCCTAGCTCTTCACCAAAACTTGTAATAGCTGAAGAAAAACAAGCAAACACATCTACATCTGAACAAAATGTTAATCAATCAAATCAGATTACTAGTACACAAATTTCAAATATGAATTCTAACAATGATCTCACAAAAATTACAGCAGGGCCTTCTAAACCATTATCCAAGCCTATGCCTTCTTCAGGAAAACTATTAGGCATTAGACAGCCCCTCCCAACATCAATAAAACCTAGTCCCAATATCAATGCTTCCGCTGATTACCTTTTGTCTCAAACACGTCCACAACTAATGGCCCACCATCAGAATTTTATGCAATTTTATGCGGCAGGACAACAAATGGAAATGAATGCATGGGCTCAAAGACAAATTGATCAGTTCAAGAAAATTCAGAATGAATTTAATAAGGACAAGCAATAATGTTACAGTGTTATTACTAATTTAATTATGACCATACCCTTTAAGAGAATTAGATAGTAAGCTTTGCAAGTATTAAGTAAATTTTTAATAACTAAAAAATATGCATTATTTTTAAAGTACATTAAAAAGTGACTAACAAGACTATAAAATCTTAAATTCAATCACACATGACTCTCAGTAGGAGTACTTTTGTTTTGCTGAATATTTTTGTTGCACTGGAGATATGCTAAACTAAAATAAATTAATATGTAATGCAACATAAACTAGGTATCTAATACAATATTGTCAGGTATGCTGTATGATGAGTCTTCTTGAGTTTGATTATATATTTGTTTTATTGCCAAGGCATTACATTGTGTTGTTAAAATTATTGTTTATTTTGTAATTAAATAGTTACATCAACATATGGCAGTGAGGAACATTGGGTACAACTGTGATAATGGGGTCAATGTCTGGGACTATGTTATTATTAACATGTACTGATTTGCCTCTAACAATTCATTTTTTCTGACAATGTACCTTATTTCTGTAATTGAGAAAGACTGTGGTTGTCCACAAGGACTCAATAAGGTAAATGTAATATTTTATTAGGCCTGTATACTATTTTATTAAGTTATTTTGTATATAAAATTATGTAAATTAAATACTAATTATGTTTTTGACAATATTTCTTTGTACAGCTTCCATGATTTATTTGTATTTTTTAAATTTTGCAATCAATTTTTAATTAAGTTTTGAAAATTTACTGGATGTAAGTTAATTTATTTTTGAATGTATAAAAAATGAAATATACAAAAGATGTTTCTTGTGTTAATGGGTTTATTTCAAAATATTCGACATTATTATAATACAATGTTAATTAGATAGGCCAGGGATTGCCCTATTTATTACATATTTTGGATCCAGTTGCAGTACTACTGAATAACTTCAGTCTATCAGAATATCCATTCATTTTTTATTTCATGGTTTTTACCTAATTTTGTTTTCGCCTAACATTGTAATATAATACTAAAATATGAAATGATAAATAGCCTATTTTTAATATTATTAATTGTATTTCTAATGATATAAGTTTTACTTAAAAGGTATGCTGAATTTATATGATTAATTGTAAAATAAACATCTGGTTGGTCAATTTGAAAATTGTTTATATTATTTTTACCTCTTTGCACTTAATCCTAACTTCTCTTCTGCTATATCACTAAATAGGTATGTATACAATCTGTTCGCCAGTATAAGACATGAACACATCAAATACTTATTTTCTTGAATTAAAATTTCTTGTAACATGTTTTGTTGCAGATGGCTGGAGTCCAGGCAACAATTCCATTTAGGCCTCGTAAGAAAATCTTTGTGGATGATAGAGACACAGGATCGAATGAAAATGAAGATATTCTTAATATAAGGAAAATGCCTAAAGCAAAGTGCTTTAAAAGGCCCAAAGAAAACAATCTCAAAGACAATTTTGATGATGGTAATTTACATATTTGCTTAAGTAACCAATAGGATAGCAATTGCCAGAATCATTTAAAATTTCAGTAAAAAGAATTAAGTGTACCTACAGTTAAATAGACTGCACCTTTTTATCTTTCTATACTAATATTATAAAGCTGCTATGTTTGTTCCTTTAGGCTAGACTACAATTTCAGGAATTACTGGTTCGAAATGAAAAAATATGTGATAAAATGGAAACGAAAACTGTTGCAGATTTTAAATGAGTTATATAAATATTCTGCTATTATTTTTCAGACTGTTCTGCCATTAAGATACCAAGAAAGGAGTCAGGAATGGGCACCATTTGTAACAGTAAAAGGTAAAATTTATTGATTCGTTTATTATAACATACTTATCTTTTTATTTAAACGAAAGCCTGAGAGCTTTTGGACATTTTAAATATGAAGAAATACGAAGTCACCAGTGCCCTTTATTCTTGTAATAATACCTTATTATTAGCCTGCAATACAGTTATTACAGCTACCTTTGTTTGATTTCAGTGAAGAACATATGAAACCTCTTACGAGTCGAGAAAAAGAGATTGAGTGGTTAGATAACTTTTTAACACAGCATCTTGAAGACGAAGAGTCAGCATCTTTGTATGTGTCTGGTCAGCCAGGCACTGGGAAAACAGCAAGTTTATCATATATACTAAATTTATCTAAGGTTTGTAAGCTATGTTATTTGTTCAGGTTTTCTACTCTATTAACTCTTTCGCGGGCAATGCTGATTGCACCTCTAATTTTTGTTTTCGCTGCAGAAGGCATTATAAAATAGCCTAAGCAAATTGATATTTATCAGTTCCACTCCTTAATTTAATAGGCAAAAATTTTGCCAATACTCGCGACAGGGTTAATAGGGTAAAAAAAAATATATATGAAACAGGTTTTAATCAGTTTCATTATTTCAGAGTGAACACGAATTATAGGTAGCAATAGTTTCTGTAGACAAACACTCAAGAAACTCAAGTGCTTGCGATGAACAGTATTAAAATAATATTATAATTTGTATTTCAGTTCAGAGAAGGTTACAAACAAGTGTATATAAACTGTACAATGATGAAGTCAGCAGCAAGTATTTACAGCAGAATTTGCAAAGAACTTCAACTTCCAACATCCGGTTCAACAGAGAAAGCTTGTTTTAATGCTATTGAAAAGTATTTAAATAAAAAACATAAAATGATGTAAGTATATACTATTATATACTATTCTTTATTAAATTTCATAAGAGATTTATAGTCAACCAATATAATTCATTAATTGAAATTAACACCGCGATTTAAGTATGCTTAATTAATAAAACAAGTAAATACAAACCTCATTTAGTCGAGATGTAGAATATACTGTCTCTAGTTATTTGACTATTCTTCAATGTGATGAGTTTTATTCCGACTTTGAAAATCGTATTATTGAAAATACAGACGCTAGTATAAAAGATTTTTAGTTTACAAACAAAGTGTTATGTGAATAAATGTTAATTCTAAAATTTATTGCAGCCTTTTGGTACTAGACGAGATTGATCAATTAGATAGTAAAAGACAGTCGGTGCTCTACACAATTTTTGAATGGCCAGCAATGGCCAACTCTCGTATTGTTCTCATTGGGATCGCTAACGCGCTGGATCTGACGGAGAGAACTTTGCCGCGGCTACAGGCGCGCTGCTCACTGCGACCCAACACGCTACACTTTGCGCCTTACACCAAAGAACAGATCATTAACATATTCACTACTGTGCTGGCAAGCGAGGACAAGAGCAACTTGTTCTCTCCGGTCGCTTTGCAAATGCTCGCAGGTAATTTATATTCACTATTACAATATTTTTGAATAGTGTTAGTTTCCCATAAAAAAGCAGTAATTTCTCAAAGCATTCCGTAAATTTGGGTCAAAACTAAAAATATTTCAATGTTCACAGCTAAAATCGCTGCTATATCCGGCGATATGAGAAGAGCTCTCGACATCGGGCGAAGGGTAATAGAACTGGCGAAACGGACGAAATTTTCTGACAATCAGTCCGTCGATAACATGATGAAAGACGCTACGGTCACGGTCGAACTGAAGCAAGTGCTCGAAGTACTGAACGAAGTGTACGGAGGGTCGACGAAGATCGAGGCCGACGTGGACGATGGATTCCCGCTGCAGCAGAAGCTCATACTGTGCAGTCTGATGCTGATGCTCACGAAGGGAAAAGCGAAAGATATCGTCATGGGCAAACTGCACGACGTTTACAAAAAGTGAGTATTCGCACGCCGACCTATTTATTCTATCGATATCGCAACGTTTCCGGCGAATCGTTCACCCGATCGCGGCGATACGGTCGAACCTACCTAACGAGCGAATCGTATTCCGCACCCAGGGTGGCGACGGCGCGCAACATCGTGCCGCTGGACATGGGCGAGATGGCGGCGGCGTGCTCGCTGCTGGAGGCGCGCGGCGCCGTGCGGGTGGGCGGCGGCGCGGCGGCGCGCGCGCGGCGCCTGCGCCTGCAGTGGGACCGCGCCGACCTGGCCGCCGCGCTCAGGGACAAGACTCTGCTCGCTTCTATACTCGACGACGTCAAGTGTCTACATTAGCTCACTAGCGTCGGCGACGGTGAGACTGACCTTCACGAATTCGTAGTAGTATTTTATTGTCGTAGTCCGGTTAGAACCTAGTTATTTAATTTTCATCTTAGCTTTTGACTCGGCCTAGAAGACCGTTTTATGAATAAATTTTAACGTGTCGCCCCGACCGTTAATCACCGTTTTTCTTAGAAGTGCATGCAATTTTTACCTATTCATTTTTAACCCTTTCGCCGCCCCACATTTTAAGTACGTATTATTTTAAAGATTTTACTCGCAAAATAATAATGTTGAACGTAACAAAAAGCAATATTTTATTCCATGAATATAAAGTCTGTCGACGAAAAGGTTATGAAGTGATAGATAATAATTGAACACTATTAGAATACCTATTTACGTGTTGAAATTAAGTTTTATTTTTTTTTGACAGTTGTGAAATAATTGTTTTAGTTTTTTGTGTTTGAGTGCAGTTAACATTTTTGGATAATGGTATTATTTTTTAATGTTTGATATCATGTTGTGGAAGTTTGTTTAGATTTAAGTATTACTATTATGTAATAAGGATCTTGTTATGACATAGTTGCCTTTTGACTGATAGGATAATGTTAAGTGAAAGTAAACGTTTTTAAAATATTTATTAGGCTGTGTTTGTATTACGGTCAGGAAAACTGTCGTATCTAAGTTTTAGTTACTTATAGTTAGAAGTGTAAAGAAATTACGATACACTAAATAGGTAGAGTAATGTCAATGGTTGACAAGCATTTATCAAACACATTTTTTAAAAAAAAGTAGAAATACTGTGGTTTTTTACCGCAAAATATCACTGTATTCGCAGTCATTTGTAACACGTTATTTTTATAACACTGATAAAACATATTTTGAAAGAGGAATTGTTGATCAGATGATTTAAATGTAGCAATATATATACATAAATCCTAAAATCCGGGAGAATGGCGTCTGTTCATATTTTCTCATGAGTAAATAATATTGAATGACATCTATAGCTAAATAACACAACCTGTGCTGTTATTTTATTTTTCAAAGAGAACAAACTTAGGTCTGGTCGCTTTTAGATGTTACTAAGTATTTTATTCTGTTTTTCTTTTACATTAAGAAATATATGGTTTAGTATTAATGCCAGTATTAACCACTCGGTTCATAACATATTTTCTTTTTATCTAACGATTTTATAATGAGCGATCGATGTGAACATATAACAGACTATTATATATTTCAAAGGTTACGCGGTCGCCATTATCATCTAAATAATTTAACCTACAATTGCACTATTGCACTATTACATAAAACTCTGATTCTCACGTTTTTACATTTGAATTGCGAATGCTGTGCTGCGATATGAATTTGTGGTTTTATACAATACTCCTAACGAATGTGTTATTGTGTAACTACACTTTTTTGTTTAGTGATCGACATATCAAGAAAAGATCTAAGATCGTTTTGTGTAATGCCAACTACTAACCTATAATTCTCATTAACTACAGTTCCTAGGTTGTAGTTTGCCCTTCTTTTATACAATAGATAAGTTATATTACCATAGGTTACAACAAACAGCATCTTTATGAACTTTTAAAGTAAACAAAACATCGCTAAATGTATGAAAATCTGTAGCAGTTTACTCGTAAAAGACTGGCGGGCTAGAGTTACTTTTGCATTTATTGTACCATTAAAGATAGAGCTTTAAAGCCAAAGGAGAATGTCAATATACAGTGGATATAAAATCCACTAATTTTAAGATTATGTAGGAAATATCTGTAATCTATTAAACCTTCTAGAAGCTGCTAATATTTAAAACCAACATATTTGTGTAAGTTAGCCATTTTGTTGAATGTATAATTTAAGAATCATAATAAAAAATCGCAAAAATTATAAATAGTATTTTTATTTACTTTTTGAGATTCATTTGCATTCCTTGTTAAAAAGTTATGGGCTTATGTAGATGTGATGAATGGTATTGAATTTGTTAAGTTTCGTGAGATAGTAAGCCTTTAAGAAATAAATGTAGTTATAAACAAAACGGATTGAAAAGTTCTGGATTGGTAGAAACTATTATGTATAACCTTTTTAAAATTGTGTTTTGTGTGGGCAGGAGTGGACTGCTCTATTTAAAAAACTAACCTTTCTAATTTTATTAATTATATTTATATGTACTCTTTCAGATTATTATTAGAATACAATAGCTAACAGCCTTTACTTCTTTTTTTAGTACTAGCAATTAGTTTAAACTAAGTTCTAACTAATAATTTGATTACTTATATTTGGTTTATCTAGATGAATTATTTATAACCCTAATTACAAAGAACAATATTACACAAAATGCTTTTGTCTCATAAATCCAGGTGGTCCAAATTAAAAGTACAATCTAATTATTTACCTACTTTCAAAATTCCACAACACTCAAATTTCGGCTATTCTCGATTCCTACCCGCAATGGATCTCGAAACTAGGTCCTTAAATAACATCTACTAAAGCAATAGTCGTTCGGCAACTTTACGTATGGAAATATATTATAAACAACCAAGTTTTTCATTTCTGGGAAGCAACCATATAGCTAGGCATATCTCAGTTCAATACCGCCGTAACTGTAAATGTGAGCTCTCAAGCAGAAAATTCCAATTCTTATAAATTTCGATCAACTTACTGTTATAGTTTCTCTTTGAGTTTTGTATGGTTTGAAAGCCCGCATCACATAAATTACTTTTATCGTTGTGATACCAATTTTATACTCGGATATTAGGAACGAATGTAGGTATGTATTTTACTTTCAACTTAATTTTGCACCAATGGACATGTTAAATAAAATAACATAAAACAATTATATTTTTTTATTAAATCTAGTTCTTAAATTAATATTATTTGTGCAAAAGAATACTTTTTACATGAGTGAAATAATTTAGTTACGTATCTTGATGACTGACGAAAGTAGATCAAAGGTAGCCATCAAACGATTACATCTTTTAAGTGTAATGTTTGTATGATAAGATATTGGAAAACGTATTTTCGATGTTTGATAACTGTAAATTAAGTACTAGCCTTTTTTATTCTTGAAGATGTCAAAATAACTCGTACGTATCTACTACTAGTAGTACGTATGTGTGGGAGGAAGAGGAAGTTCAGTATTAGACCCGTTTAGTGTTATTTCACTCCTCGTCTAGGGGTATTTATGACTATCACTGAGTAAAATCCAAATTGTGAACAATTAGTTAATTTAATAAATAACTTAATAATGATAGACACTTTGTTTTGTACAATGTCAGCCATCTAAAATAATAGAGGGCGAGAGTGCAGTATGATTAAAGATTCATAGGCGAAGGCCAGGGTTGCGCGAACGCACGAAGTTGAGCAACTCGTCACTGTCTTCACACACAAACGGCTTCACGTGATGACAGGCGACGTCGTGCCATTTGATGCCATCGTTGTAGAAGTTGTTCAGGATCGCCAAGCACGATTCATCGTTACCCTGCACGACACAAATAATTTGAATCAAGTTTTAAAGCTTCATGGCATAAGTTTAATCACGAGTCATGCCATGAATTATTCATTTGAATATTGGAAACGACATTTTTTGATTCGTTGCAAAATTCTACTGACCTGAGCTGCTTCACGGTTATCTGGCTGAGGTTGACCATATCCACCAGTGTAGGACCAGTCACCGGTGTTGCGTTGAGTAGTGGGTCCAATTTTGGCGCCAGAGCCGGACCAGAACCAGCCGTTCACATTAGGGGGTTGCAGGTCAGGGCGGTCGCAACCGGCGAAGTTGCATTTGCGGCCAGAAGTCCAGATGTAGCGGACATTACCGCGAGCAATCCTTTGTTTTACGAATTCATTTTCCTAAAATACAATAAATAATATAAATTAGTGTGTCGTGCACAAAACATTCCTTGCACGCTCGTTCATCTACGGGTATCTATGTCACGATAGCCATGTTGTCGTTCTGGTTTCCTCTGATGACCGGTGAAATATGCGGAGCTCGCAAAACACACCTACTTTATCTACCGTATAAGTAGATATATAGTAAGTGTCACACTTGCGGTCAACGACTTTTACACTGTGTGTAGGCTTTGCTGTTTGTTAATGAAAATCTAAATAAACGGTTGTAGTAGCTATATAATAACATATCTGTTTTCTTTACTATTGTTAATTAGGATTTCGTTAGCAGTGAGGTATAGTGTATGTATGTTAATGTCATTGGCGGGAAGTCGATGTCCATCGTGTGTACGTCCGGCACAAGAACTGGGCAACACGGCTGCAGGAGGAATTTGTGCCATGTGCTACTTGCGGACCGATCAACGTACAACCGACGTGACGCACTCGGCCGTTGCACCCCTTTCACGCGAAGTCTTCAACGCTCTACAAATCGAATCAATCTATCCTAATGAATATTAATGCGAGCAGAATTGAATTAATACTCTGTTGTATAGTGTCAATCGACAAGAATTCCGGACGTCCGTACATTTGCAGAATTGTATGGAATAGAAAAAGTCCCGAAAGAAAAGCGACGAGGCATTTGCTTTCATAACAATAGACGTTCGCGTTCGTTGCCATCTTCCGACGCGACGGAAGTATTTAGAGAAAACTTGCGTATTTTCCATTGATAACTTACCCGGATGAAGAAGTTAACAATAGATAGATAAGGACTAAAGAATAGGTAATCTCTAAGCTTTTGTCGTTATGGTTTGGTTAAGACAAACAGTTAAATTGAATGAGCTACGTCCACGAAGTATAGATAATTAACCGCATAACTACATAGATATAGGCACGTCTTACACCAATCATTGGATAGGTAGGTAATTCGTTTGGTACATCATTCTTACGAAAGACCAATTTCTATTCAATATGAAATAACAAACGGTGGCGCTTATAAAATCTGCCGGTAAATAATTTGCGGTGGAATAAATAATTCTCCACACGAGTGACCTAGATGTACATGCCAGACAGATGACCATAATAATGTGTGTAAATGAAGATGATTATCTCACAAGGCTATCACGCTCGCCGAGGTTTATTGTTTAAGTAATAAGTATAGGGTGTCGTCGGACGTCTTGAGCGTTGTTTTTTGTCGGAAAGAAGTTGAGCTACGCAACAATTTTAGTAAATAATATAATGTACCCACCTGCGGTGTCTCTAAAGAGACAGCATCCATGCAGTGACGGCGACAAATATTCCTAGCGTCAAGCCAGTCTACCTCTAGGTTGCGAGTAGGGGCATGCTCCCAACTAAAGAAGTACGAGTGGAGAACTCCTCGAGCGTCACGGTACGTTGAGTGTCGGACTCCTGCACAAAGAAACACATATTAGCTCTACAATCAAGGGCTCGTTACGTTAGTAACATTAGTGTAATGGTATCGTGCCTACATAATATGTGATATGTGTAATCGACAAGAGGCGCCTTCAATGTAAATGTAACATGACCCGAGATTGTGCAACAGCCGGGTTTAACTGAACCACGATCTACCCCGTACAAAAGCATGTCATCTATTGAAAAGTCAATGACGACAGATCTAGGTAGTCACCTAACATTTCGAAATAGTGTTTATCTGAAACGTCTTGTCGTTCACAAGTTTGCCGTTTGCGACACCGCATGTTGTCCTGATTCACACAAGCGTTGCGGTAAATCTACTTAGGTACATGTCTATAATTACCCATCTGTTTTGTGTTACCGTATCATGACGTTCTCCAGTATTATACTTACAGAAAAACAAATTAAAAACGTAAAAAATCGGCAGTATAATTAAGAAAATGGCTAAAATTTAACTTATAATTCAGAATAATAAATTAAAGATTCTGGCAGTGGCGGATTTAAATTAACAATCGGTTTACGAGCATTTGACATAAAAATTGATTCTAGTTAGTAGCTAGAGTATTAACAGGAGCGTTACCGCCACTGGTAGTGGGCTCTCTGATGATCTTTGTGTGGAACTGTTACGGTCCAAAGACAGATCATACCTAAGTAGGAACAACAAAATTGTAATATACTTAACATTTGAATTTTTGTGCTTGTGGCGGGCATTTAACATTTTACATAATAATATGCTTGCAAGTCGAACGTTTGTTTTCATTGAGGGAGTCATTGAAATTGTGCTTTATTTTATTATCTATGGGTCTGATAACCGAAAAAGTTTAAGAAACGCAAGTCTAGGTTATGAAAAAAATGATGTAGAGATCTATTTACATTCAGTTGTTAAACTTGTTAAATAATATTTTACGAGAAACTACCAATACTAATTTGTATGCATAAAACATTTCTAATTTGATTTAATCAAGATCAATAATTATCTACAATAGCCCAATAAACACGGTAAGTTGTGCGTGGGTATTTAAACTCTCGCTTTAATGCGAGACATTATCGTCTATGACTATGAAGTAAGTATGTAATCAAAACGAGCCCATCATCAGGTCGTTAAACGAAGCGATCTTTCGCAAGTAGAAAGTGCTTATGTGTGATATTTATTTTTCACACCGTTAAGTCCGCCAATATTCAAAGAATATTCACGTTAGTCATATTGACATATAATCAGTCGACGAGTCATTGTGTGCACCGGAACCATTTGCGTATCTTCCGTAAAATAACGTAATTTTAGGAATGTCACTTTACGTAATAGTGAATGGCTGAGCGTGAATAGATAAATTAAAAACATAGCTAGGCTTATTGGTAAATGTTTCCATAGTCGTTACTTTCCGAGGAAGTGTCTTTACGTAACTGTTGAGGATGTGCTATGAGAGAGGAACTTCCAAACTTAACAAAACACGCTTGTACATAAGTGGACATGTAATTATTGTTTATCTACGAATGTTACACACATTCTAAGCTGGCATTGTTATTTCACATTTCGACCAGAGAAAGTCTTGGAACAGACCGACTAGTTTTAACTTTTCATTACTCACTTATATATTTTTATTGCTAGATTATTCAACGGCAAATTAAGCATAATATATACAATTTTAATAATCTTTTTTTAAATATCGAAGCGAACCAGCACGTAGATTCCTACCTATCTAATGTTTTTGTTATTTCTGGTATTTTGAGTATGTATGTACGTAATACGTTGCCGCATAAACTAACACAAAGAATCTTTGTTTGCTTTGTGAGAGAGTATGCAATGAATGGTACATCGTTCGATTGTGAATGCGAGTGCGCTCCCAAATGACAACGCATGGAAGGCGCCGCGCCTTCCATACGGGCTCTGTATTGCGAAACATACGTTATTTCCCATAAGGATTCGTACCCATTTAGTCACATACACCCAGTACCTACATCAAATAATTTTATTAAGAATCCATAGACTAAATGCGCAAATAAACCTATTTGGATCTGGTAAACCCTGAAAAAGCCCTACACCTTAGTACGTAAGAAGATACAAATTATTTATTATATGTATAGACAGGTACCTACAAGTAGACATTAACTTATGAATCTACTGCAAGGCCTCATGACCTACATCTATCGAGTAACCATAGTTAGACGCTCAAGAATCTTCAGCGCATTTAAGGAGAGTCATTACTTTGAAGGCAATCCACCGTAATTACTAACATTCGTCGTCTGCCTATTTCAGAAACAATGATAGTCTTACTAAGTTAAATCAACCAGACTAAAGTACAGTAAGCACAGTATTCTTACATTACAGGTATTTTTGCTACTTTGATGGGATTTTTTCTAGCAGAAGACAAAGAAGTACTCAGTAATTTTTGTGGCAATGTCAGTCTTATTAATAGCCAAGTAATACCCATATAGTCATCCGCTTCTGTCAGGTCCTACACAGTCTTTACCTTATATATTTATCTCAGTTACTTTCGTAGGCATGTTATTTTTACTGACTTCAATTATAAATATTTATGAAACCGGCTGTTAATTTATTACAGACAATTACAGAGGTAAAAACTAACCTTCCATAATCTTTTGAACGCTTACGTAAAGCCGTTACAGTGACCGATAGAATTGAATTATGAGATTTAAAGCTATGATTAGATTACTTTCGACCTGCTCTTTGTTGAATATAATTATGTTTTTAGTATTTTCGTTACCTCTGGAAAAATTTGGGAACATTGTAGAAAGTGTCAAGTACTTGTTACCGGTACTTAGTTGTTACTTGTAAAACGTGGTGATTGGTAAATGTTTTATAGTTTTGTGTTGTACGGGTCAACTTTTATTTTGCCCTTTAAGTACCTATCATGTAAGAGTTCTTAGTGACAAAGAATTCAATTTTTTTGTACTCACAAATTCCCTGAAATTCAATATCACAGCAGACGCTGCACATTGATATAATATAGGTAATTTGTTAAATTAATTCCTCTGTTTCATCTCTTTGAATCAATCTTTAACAGGCGGAGTTTTATTACCTAACTTGCTATTACTTGAATTGCAAAACAATCGTTAGATGAAAACTACATGGTGACCTACACTTGTAAATTGTTGACTTTAAACGGAAACACAGCTATCGTAGCTCGAAGCTCATTGACTATTGATAGCATCGAGCTTTCGACAACACTGTATTATAGTTTATGACTGATTCTAGATCATCCACACTATGTGTAGTGGTTTCAGTGGAATATAACTGAACGGAACATAGGTACTCACGGTTGGCGCAGCTCCTGGGATCCGGCAAAGCGAGACGTCTCTGGGCATCAACGACGGAGAGAACGACGAGGAAGGCGGCAGCCGCCAGGCAGACGTGCCGGCTCATCTGTGTAGGTAAAAGAAAACTTGTTAATGTAAATAACGACATCTTAATTACAGCCAGAAAGAAATTTTTAATTTTGCGTAAATCTTGTTTTTATATTGAAATGATGTAAGTCTAAATGGGCAAGACTGATGATGGCAATTAAGAGGGTGTGGTCGCGGGCTTGCGGTGTGAGCGGCATGCCGGCGGTGTTTCTCGGCCAGCGCCCCGAGTGGCCCGACACTCAGCTGGTGGTACTGACACTGCTGCCGGGCGCTCGGTTTGACGAAAGTGGTCACGGGTGAGCCCGTCCCGTATTGCAAGTTCGCTTTCTTTTAGTTATGCAGAGCACGAATGCTCGAGGACAATCGATACGTGAGATGAATTTATTTTGTTGTATTTGTGAAAGCAAAACCCGCCTCGTTGACCTCCTTGTTGCCAGTTTAAATGTTTGCGTGAAAAGCTACTCGGCGCGAGAAATCGTCGATTTGGGACGCATTTTATAGTGACGGAAAGTCGCGTTGTGTATTTTATGTCACGACTTTACGCTTATAATAAAAACATGGAAACGTTGTTTGTTATGTAAGCTTGCAGGTTTTTGTTTGAGATTGATTGACAGGTACTTGTTGAAAAAAGTTGTGTAACTTTCTTTCTACTTTTCTTTGACAATTTAACACTAACAAATTACATACATTCTTAAAAGTTATGTAAGTAATGTTAACAGTTTTACAGGAGTGTGTACCTATTATTACTTTGCCAAATATAATTAAATAAGTATCTACTTCATTAACTTTCTACACAATATAGAACTATGACTTTATGCAATTATTATTTTAACTAGACACGTTTGTGACAAAGTCAAAACAAAAATAGAAATATATTTTTTTTTAGGGACGTATTACAAAGGTACACGATGCGCAAATAGACAGTATCAAACACTTTAACGCCGGGTAAAAAGTTAAATTAATTTAAACTAAAAATATCCTTTATTTTAATTTAAATCGTTGTAGTAATTGTGGCGTCCAATAATATAAACACAGTCTCTTGCCCATAACAATTCCTAAAGGTTTTAGAAAAACTCGTAAAACACTATTTCACTGGGCGGAAAAGTAAGGCTTTACATTTCATCTCTCATTTTTAAGGCAAGATAACATTTTAAATACTTAGATAAAAAGAAACCACACACGTCGCTTAATTTTAGAAGTAATTATTATTGTACGTATTCACTTGAAGTAATGATTTCGTTAAGGCAGCGCGTACCTCTGAGATAATGTCGAACGGACGGACTGGGATGATGCGCTTGCGTGCGGACGAGCGGGGGCGCGTGCGACAGAGTCGGTACGCGATGCACAGGTGTACAGTGCGACGTTGTCGGAGGGACTGACGCAGCCGCAGCACTCCTCTCTAATTAAGCCTCCGACATTCATTCACTTTCACTTCCAATACCAGAGAAGACCCACCCGCTTCGTCGCACCTCTTTACCATACAGAATCCAAAGACCTTCTGGAGGTCGCAGCCGGATACGAGAGTGAGTTTACATAACAAATACACAATAACAACGAAAATTAAATAAATTGCTCATTTTTAAGTTAACTCATGACCCTATTTTATAACAAAGCTTTATTCAAGTCTGACGAATTAAAAATTGTTGAATAGAATACGAGAAAAATGCAACATATATTAAAATCTTCTATTTCGAAACCTGTCCTCGTAATTTCTTAAAAAGGAACACCTTTTTCGTTATTGATGCATCTGAATGTCAGAATATTAACCAATTTTAGAAAAAAATGCAAGTTGTTGTGCATTTTGATTTTCAATACGAGCAAAGTTGTAATATTAATGTGAGTAAATAAAAAAAGTTTGTTACTTATTCCTGTTTTTAATGTCAAAGGGCGGTTTATGGTTTGATCAAGCAAGCTAAATAAATAGCTCATACCTTTCATCTGCGTAACTATCATCCTGCCTATACAAACCCAGGTACCTTCTAAAAGCGTATTGACGTTAAGACGTCAATCCGTAACCAGCAGGCCGACAGACATTTTTTTTCTAATCAGTACGTAATGTGAATAAGTTCGTGGATAGCTAAAATAATCTCTTAATCGTTTCCTAAGAATATACGGACATATCCATCCATCCATGTCCTTTTTTCAGTTTCGTTAAGTCTAAGCAAAGGCGTGGGATTTTGCTTATGGTGTTTAAGTCCAATTAGGGCCAATATTCACTCATACTAGTAAGTATATGCATAATATTATGATGCAATTAGCTATGGGTTGGTAGACCGCCACGACCCGCGGTCAGGTCAGGCGCAGGACTACCGTCTTACACACGACATCTATGACCCCTATTTCCCAATAACTATTCCGCAAATCTTAAGGAATTTCTAGTTAGAATTTAACATCAAAAACCGTTTTAAATAATCTTACTGATGCAGTTTTCTCAACATTTTAAACTATCAACCGTTATTGCCTCCTACAAATGAACGCATTACAAATCCTTTTTTTATTTTTCTTACTTCTTGCTTAGTGTAAACTATGTACCTAAGTAGTCAATTCATGCCAAAAATTCTGCAGGTACCTACCTATGTATTTTATCTTTATTTCACTTCCTCTTAATATACTACTGAATGTAATAGGAATGTCTTACATAACCTTTTTTGTGATTACTAGCCAAAAAAGAAACGACTTGTAAAATTACTTTTTTAATTGCCGCATGAGATTGATGACCTTTAGACATTATTCATGCGTGAGTAAAAACTAAGCTTTTGGTTTGTTATTATTTTACTTACATTATAATGAAAATATACCGCAAGTTACGACTTGAAGTTGACACAAATTTTGCAAGTGACTATTTTGAAGCAAACATGTAATTTATGTACTTATATGCAACGTTCATTGCATTTGTGCAATATACAAATGCAATAGCATCGGATGCGAGGTCGTGTTACTGAATGTTTTGATACCTATAACTATGCGCTGCGGCGAGTGAAAGTCTAATAAAACATAGTACTTAGATATTAATGGTATTATACAAATAATGACATTTCGCTCATTGTATTGGGGTGCTATATAAATAAAAATAAGTAGTTGACGATTATACATCCCTGTACTTCAAGGAATTTATAAAAAAGTACCTACCTAGGTATAGGTAAGTGAAATCGTTTTAGCCGTTCACGCGTGATGGCGAGACCAAGGGAAGTAGGGATTCATTTTTATATAGGTACATATAATATAGATGTGTTTACCTAATTGTATAATATAGGTACCTACCTACAGTGTTGCACTGCAAGTGCATGAAGTTCAAGTCCAATTGCACACGAGGAAATATTTCACATGTTTTACATAACTGTATTAACACTTGTTACGAGTTGAGAAAGTTCCATTGATAACTCTAGAACGAATTAAGCTGTTATGTTATTGTGTAGCTAGATGTTAAAAATGTTAGTTTGTTTGTTCTTTCAATAGTTTGCACCACGGTTTTAAATCGTCTTATGTTTTGAGCATAAAGTGATTTCTTAGATTTCAACTAAAACTAGGCATGGTTATTAGTCAGACTAATCAGCATTTTATCTTTGATTAGTGCCAGAATAATGAAGATATTTTTTTAATATTAAGATACCTACCTATTTATTAAACTCCTATAAATAACTATACCTACTTACATGGACAGAACGTAATTGCTGATTTCAAAACTTTGTAGCCTTAAGCCGAATCATTGTACCTATTGTATTAAACGGAATTTAAATGGATTTTGTTGTTATTTGCGCAATCAGATGCTAGATGTCATGCCCCCTGCACCATGGGGTGTGCAACCGCAATCGGGTAGGTACATATGTAGTAAACGTGTGACAATGGTAATCGTAAACCTACATGCTGCAAATTACTGCGAAAATGCGTGATGTTCATCTCATTTTGTAAATAAACGTTGCGTTAGAGTTTAGAGGCTAAATGCGCAGTTGCAGTCTTGTAATATTCTCGTAACTTCTCCAGCCAGCGATATCCTCGACTTAGATAATTACCCACGAGGTTATTATCGAAAGGCTTAGAGGAGATGAACGTTGAGTGCCGTATGTTGCGTAATTCTGCCGTATACTGTTGAGCACATGACCAAAGCGTGAGGTTATTGGTGGCCCCTGCCCCGTACCGCATCAAGGTGTGCGCTACCTTTTACTATTCTATCTTTAAGACTAAAATTTAAAATTGCGACTTCAAAATAAGTCACATGATGTAGTATTTCTTTAGCTTTATCCTTTGCATCATCACCAAATATTTTGTAATTTTAAGTCGTTACCTATGTCACAATGAACCATAATAAGAATAACAGAAAAATAAAAATCAAAATAAGAGAATACGTAATCTTAATTAAATATGAAATGAAAGGATTAATGTGGTGTAAAGAACTTAAATGTTTAGCAGTTATCTTCTTCAGTAGATGACTAACTTATTTTACTTTGTTTCATCAGGTAAGTACCTACATAAATGTGTTTTGGAATTAAAGCTCTAATAATACAAATAATACAACCGACAAGCAAGGTATTGATTAATCTATGAACATAAAGTTATTTATAAACACTGACCGTTTTTCTCTTTTATTATAGGTATAAAAAAATACGCAGCGTAAATTCGATTGACTATAAGCAACCATGCAAGTATTTTATAACTATCACAAGCTTAGTAATATTTCTGCATACCGAGTTAACATGCTTCGTAACCTTATCATAACTGAAACAAAAAATATGAGACTCAGCTGAACGCAATCATAAACTTTTCTCATCAAGAACCACGACAACATTTTTTTGGTCATTCCTACTTAGTGTAATCTCGGAGCAAAACTCTGATTCCGTTCGTAGCCCTCCCCAGAAATGTCTAGGATATGATGAGCCTGGATCTGACAACCCTAGTTAAGACGCAAAAAATGATACGTGTTTTTGGTGGATGCATCACGTTTTCAGGGAAGTCAGTTCACTTCTTTGCCTGAGTTCAAATTTTTTAGACAAGCGATTTTTTTAAATAAGTTACCTTTCAGCACTTCTGCTTCGTATGTCGCAGGAACATAATAGTAGGTATAATCCCGAGAATAAAAACCGATCAAGGATTTATTTATGGTGTGAAAGTGATGAATACGAAGAAGTTTAAGTAGGACCGACGCTATATTATGATCATAATAATAATATGCGGTAAGTATGCACATAGCGATTGCTCCATAGTATCAATATACAGGCTACCCGGGTCGAGCTAACAGTCTGTAATAGAGACAGGTGGCGCCGGGCAAAAGCTTCCGCTAGCAAGCTCGTGCTATATCAATTCCTAGGATATTGATCTGGGACGGTCCGCAGCTGTGAATTCCTGCTTTACTTTTAGTTGAGGTTTACTAACTAAGACCGAGGAATTAATAACACCTGTTGTACGCTGCATCACATAATGAGACCATATTCTTAGCCTCATATAGGTTCGCCGTGAACAGTGGGTAAGCAATATTGAATTGCATGATTGTCATTAAAATAGACACATACTCATTATTTTTCCGGCTATACACTTATTAAACGTAACACTATCCAAATTAGGATGTGAAAAGCAATAATAAATTAACGTAGCCCAAATATATACCCGCAGGGACCCATTAGGTCGGGCAATGTATTCCAGAAGTTATGTAATGTGTATTTAAACGTTATGTAAGAATAGTAGGTACCCACACAACACACAAATTGTTAGATTTACTCATAAACCAAACACTTTCATATCACTTTCGAAGTAAGTAAACACTTGGACATAATGACAAAGTTTGGGTAGTTATACATGTCTCTGGGTGATGGGTCGTATGGTAAAGCACCCATTACACAGTAGGTATGTTGTAAAAATACACAAAGATACATAGGTATTCCTCGCAGTGTCACTGCATAGCGCAGGTTCGAGACGCTCGGGGCAAACTTTCACAGATAGTGTCATAAATATTCACTCTATGACGCGAGGCAAGTATGTGTGTTAACTTATGGCTAAGTAAATGTTTGAATTCTATTACATTATAGTTAACCCCACTTTCAAACAGTGTTTTAGTGATGAGGATCCTATCCTTAGACTAAATTAATGGCATACTTGTGTATTCCCCATGCTATTGAATCTTGTCGTTCAATCAATGTTCCACATATAAAGTTAGATTGTGTAACTAATTACTATCATTGTTGAGTTGCATTATGTTCTAAATGTTAAACGAGACCCTCGTAAGATTAAATCGACCTACGTGTCATTTCAATGTCACGAATTCAGGTTTATTAGCGCGCTAGGAGTGTAAAATGCTTTGACAACAAAAGGATCGAACGCCCTTGTAAAGATGAACCAGGTTACATGCGCGTATTTACCTTTCAATAAAACAGATGGACTATACTTTACTAATGTTGGTGAATGTTGTAGGCCTTGTATTTTACGTAGGTATCATACAAGTACTTACCTCGGACATCAATTTTCTATTACATGTTCAACCCAGTCAGGTGCTGGCTGACTGTAGGAAGAACGACCTTCTTTTCTCTATTTTGAGGTAGGTACTAACTAATGAGTATTTAAGTTAGTAAACTATTTCCCCCCACAAGATGGACCGACGACCTGGTAAGGGTTGCCGGAGTCCGATGGATGAGGGCGGCCCAGGACCGGTCCTATTGGCGCTCGATGGGGGAGGCCTTTGTCCAGCAGTGGACGATTCCCGGCTGAGATGATGATGATGATGATGAAACTATTTCAAAGGTCATCTGCACGGTAGCCACCTTTCACCCTCGCTGTATCTAACCATGAGTTCTTGTAAACAAAGTAAGAGAACACTTGATTCTTCGTTCTTGGGTTGTCCCTGAACGGTATACGTAATTTGAATAGGAAACTCGGCTGCTTGGTACCGTTGTAATTATACCGACGTTAGCCGACACAACGAAATTGTGAGACAAGTCTCATGGTTAACAATAGAACAGGATTATCTAGATCTAATACAGCACGCAATCCCATTTATGTTTTTTTTTCTATAAAATAGAATGACGTGGTTTATTACTCTTTACTATTTATGACAGATTAGTTTTACAGCGGGTTTGTAACTTAATTAGACGCAACGCTTTGAAATAGATAATACCTTACTAAGCACAACTTTGTTATTTTTGTCGGCGGAGTGGCAAGATGCGACTTATTTGCATTGAAAGATTTATAATAAAATTGTCAACAGAGTCGTAATTTTTGTTGTTAAATCGCGAGCAATATCCACCTATCCCACTTCAATGAGCAAAAGCGGTAAGAATGTGAAATCAACACGTTGTGTCTACATGACGTCATTGTAACACATACAGGGAAGTACCCAGGAAAGAGTTATTTTTAATTTAATGATACGAAAAGAATCTTAAATATCGGTATTTCTGGTTTAAAGGGTCAATTTAATGCCGGTTAACAATATAGCGTAATCTCATTATGGGAGAGCTCGGTCTTTACGGTAGTGAGTATTTCCTTCTCATAATTACCTACCTAGCTTTATACAAAAATCCTACCATTATCGTGTAAGTAGGCAATTATTGTCATATTTTTATTTCAAGATTCAAGACAATCAAGAGACCTTTGTAGTCTGTCTTGGCAGTCGGACGCATACAATACGACTTCTAATCACAAGGGTTTGGCTCCTAGAGGTTCTATTACTGACTAATATTGATAATGGCAAAACGTTCTTATATTTCATACAGCTCTGCTCATACATTACGATATAACAGGCGTGGTGCTAAATAAATTACTTTTATTGTATGATTGTTAAAAAGAAGATTTAACACTTAAAGGTCGCGACTGTGTCTCGCTCCACTGTCTCGAACTCGGCTGTCCAAAACAAAACCTAGCAAGGGACATTTTTACTCAAACACCTTTTCTTTAACCAATATTTCTAATTTTTTTGCTGCGTTTTTCCAAAAACAACTGTATTTCTATCTCATATAGAATCAAAGTTATGAACATGCTTAAACCTAGCAAGTGCCATTCGTACTCGGAGGTTACAAAATATAAAACCTAGTAAGTAACATTTCCAAGTTCAAAATCCTATCAAGTACTATACATGCTAGGTTTTTGAATTTGCGAATTGAACTTACTAGGTTTTTGAATTTGAAATTGGTATTTTACCAGGTTTTTAATCTTGGAAACGTCCCGTACTTTGTTTAAAAAACTACTGAGGTATATAGCAATAGTAAAAGCAAAAAAATAGTAAGTCACCATGCGGACCGGTGCGAATGTAAATAATGTTGTTTATTTTATTCTTAAATACACTACAAAATATTTGTTTGTCTGTCTGTTTGTCTGTCTGTCTGTCTGTCGGTCTATCTGTCTGCATATTCTTTATAGCTGACCCGTGCAACTTCGCTTGCGTCACATAAGAGAGAATGGGTCATGATTTTCCCCGTTTTTGCAACATTTTTGACTGGTACTCTGCTCCTATTGGTCGTAGCGTAATGATATATAGCCTATAACCTTTCTGGATATATGGGCTATCTAACACTGAAAGAATTTGTCAAATCGGACCAGTAGTTCCTGAGATTAGCACGTTCAAACAAACAAACAACAAACTCTTCAGCTTTATAATATTAGTATAGATAGTATTATAGTATAGATAGAAACAAAAACTACTTACTCGACGGATTTTGACGAAACTTGCTACAGTTATACTTCATACTCCTGGGCACGTCAAAATATACTATTCATCGCGCTATAATCAGTAGGAGTAGAGCAGTGAAAGGAAATGTTGGGAAAACGGGAGAAGTTACTTGATTTTTTAAGTTTCTGTCGCGTGTGCAGCCTCAATGGTTAAAGTTACAGTGAAACCAGGTATAACGGACATATCCGACTAATATTATAAATGCGAAATTTTGTGAGAATGTTTGTAGGTATGTATGTTTGTTACTCTTTCACACAAATACTACTGATCCGATTACGATGAAATTTGGTATGTAGGTAGCTGAAGACCCAGAATAACATATAAGCTACTTTTTATCCCGGAGTTTCCCAGGGATCGGGATTTACACGAGAATGGTTCCAAGCGGACGTTCATAGAAACCAATTGAAAAACCTAGGTAGAGATGTTACTAGGTTTTTGCTATTGGTTAAACATCATACATATTTTGAAGTATCTAAAATAGTCATTAGCAAGGCACATAAAAATTGTCTAAATGCACTTATGTTAAATTTTACTATTCCACAAAGTAAAACAATTTATAATTATTCATTAGGAAAAAAGATAGGTATAAAAAAATAATTCTATTCCAAATGGCAATAGAAAATCTTTCAGGTCTTCTCCTGTATAATTAGGTCAGATGCACTTGCTAGGTTTTGGTTTTGGACAGCCGAACTGCCACCGGCTAACTGCCACCTTTACATGACGAGTTTTTAGTTTTTAGTAGCTAGGTACCTAAATGTAATAGGGTAGTCTGCTGACACGTATTTATAAATTACATGCTTGTAGCTACATTAATGATAGTCATGATAATAATATGGTGATGATATCACCTTCGGTGCTCCCAGAACAGTGACGTAGGCTCGATCCCACTCGTAATTAAAATCAGAACAACAACCACAGAATTAAGTCCGGTTGCAACACTCGTCAATATCTAACAGATAGCTTATCAGACGGAATTTTGACAATTGCTTTCATAAATTTGTTGTCACTTTGTTGTAGGATTATCTGACGGTCGTTTATCAACTGTGGAAATGGCTCTTATTAAGCTCATAATAATCTTGCTAAGTCATGCATGACAAAGTGTTTGACTAGAAATTACAATAGGTACCAGCAGCCTGCAGTCAGATGAGTAAGTGAGTGACCCAAAGGCGGAAGAAAGAAACACTAATCTACTTGAGATGCTACTTTATGATTTTATGTAATGTGTGAACTAATGCGCCATTTATCTACCGCAATTCACTAACATTCTAGTTATGAAACATTGAACCCAACTTAATCAGAATTAAGTAGGTCTGTATTTGTGGTCAAAATTAATGCGTGAACATAATAAAAAGTTTAAAATTGATTTAAAGCATTTTAAGGAGTAGAAACGATAAATGATGTGGTGAAGAACTCAAAATATATAATTTCCAAGTTTCACATAAAACCACTGAGTAAGGCGCGTTACTCGATATTTACCTAGTTTTATATGTATTTCTTACTGTAAAACCCCGAACTGTGGTAAATCCTAAGATTTTCCATTAAAACCTAAGATTTACTAACTCTCGATGGTAAAAGTCCGAACAATTCTTTTATTTTGAACTATTACCACTATTCACTTGGTAAATCTTAGTATTTACCTAAAGGGCACGACAAATATTGAAAAAGACATTTTCGTCCTATTAAAATTTAATAACATATGCCAGGTTTGACCAGTGATTGCTGGTACATATTAACTCATTTAAATAAAAAAAATAGTAATTCTTTAATAATTTATTTAAATTATATATGTGTCGCAGTAAGATAGATGAAGCCGTAATATTGTTATAGCCCTAGGGTCTAGGGATAAAATTATATACCGTAACATAGTTATAAAGAAGGAGTTTTGGACAAACCGACATGCGTGGGTTAGGTTTAGACCTTCGTGGTTATTTTTTTTAAACCAACCAGAAGTAGGAGCCCCGCGAAAACCCCTGTTAAAACCCCTTAATCCACGTTTATCGACTAGATGACAATAAAAAAAAGGTCGATCAAAACATACTCTTCAGTCATCATTGGTCACGTCCAATCTTGACGATCTGTGTGCGTGTGATTATAAAATGACTAGCTGACCCGCGTAACTTCGCTTGCGTCACATAAGAGAGAATGGGTCAGAATTTTCCACATTTTTGTAACACTTTTTACTGTTACTCTGCTCCTATTGGTCGTAGCGTGGTGATATAAAATATGCTTTTTTTTTTCACAATAAATATTCTCAAAATTATTTATATCTCATAGTATAACGAAATCGCGCTTAGGCATATCCACCATTAAAACAGTTGCCATGACAACGGAATTTTGTTAATTCAGTGTCATTATAATATTGAATATTCGCGACTTCGTTCGCCACCTGAATTTTCCCGGGAAATGCGTCATTTTCCCGGGGTAAAAAGTAGCCTATGTCCTTTCTCGGGTATCAAATTGTCTCCATACCAAATTTCATGCAAATTGGTTCAGTAGTTTAGGCGTGATTGAGTAGCAGACAGACAGACAGACAGACAGAGTTACTTTCGCATTTATAATATTAGTATGGATTCCTATATATTATGTACATTCGTCCAACAGTCCAACGCGACGTTGGACTGTTGAATCGAGTGTGACTAGTTCGATCGAGTCACACTCGATTCAAAACTTTGCACGCAAACAAGACATGTCATGCATTAACTAGGTAGGTACTCACAGTACAGCACTTGGAAGGAAGGACGAACAGTTGGACATGAGTTGGACTGTTGGACGATAATTTGAAACCGGCTAAAAATGTGGTAGGTATGATGTAACCGTAAATCGGTAATCTAGATAGAAACAAGAAAAAATTGTTCATATAACATCTACCCTGCAAATAGGAATAAGACGTTTCAATAGATTAGATTATATTCTTTTAGTCTTTGGAAAACTTACGACTCACTATGAATGCCAAGCTTTAAATTATAAATATACCATAGACTAACCAAACGTTTGCAGTATTTGGCTGAATGTAGCTACGACCTTTGTGTCTGTAAAATTAAAAATCTTTTCCTAGTGCACATTAATCACAGCATTGCTCCTCGTTCTTTCTTTCCTTTATATATTGGGGAAAAATGGCTGATAATAAATTATACGATATTTTGGGTGTTTCTAGAAGTTCTAGTGATTCGGAAATAAAAAGAGTAAGTAGACATGAACTTGTAAATTTCTGTAGATTACATCGCACATGTAATGTCATCCAATCGTTTCGTGAGTTTTGCCCATTGTCTCAATCACCGTAACTTTTCTTTATATAATTATTATATCTCTATTCCAGAACTACCATAAGCTTGCAAAAGAATTCCATCCTGACAAAAACCCGGCTGCAGGGGATAAATTTAAAGAAATAAGTTTTGCCTATGAAGTTTTATCGGACACTAAAAAGAGACAAATTTACGATAAATATGGGCTGAAAGGCTTACAAGAAGGTGGCCAAGGCGGTGGATTCCCGCCTGATGATCTTTTCGGCCACTTTTTCGGTGACATATTTGGAATGGGCGGCAGCAGAGCGCGAGGGCCCGCTCGCGGCGAGGACACCATGCATCCTCTCAATGTGACTCTAGAAGACTTGTACATGGGTAAAACCACCAAGCTACAGTTAAGTAAAAATGTGATTTGTGGGCCCTGTAAAGGTGTTGGTGGAAAGCCTGGTTCAGTGGTAACTTGCAAGGATTGCCATGGCCAGGGAATAAAAGTGTCTTATCAGCAGATTGCGCCGCACATGACTCGTCAATACCAGTCACGTTGTCCCACTTGTCATGGCCAGGGTGAAACCATTAATGAGAAGGATAAATGCCCAAAATGCAAAGGTAAGAAAGTTGTAAATGAAACTAAAATCTTAGAAGTGCATGTTGACAAAGGTATGCGGCACCAGGAGAACATTCTCTTCAAAGGAGAGGGTGATCAACAGCCTGACACTCAGCCTGGTGATGTGATTATTGTGTTGCAACAGAAGCCTCATGAAGTGTTCCAGAGGACTGATGATCTTAATCTTCTGATGGTGCATGAGATATCTCTAACTGAGGCATTGTGTGGATTTGAGTTTATTATTAAGCATTTAGATGGCAGAGACTTACTTGTGAGACATCCTCCAGGTGAAGTTATTAAGCCTGGAGATCTGAAAGGCATAATGGGTGAAGGTATGCCTAGGTACAAAAATCCATTTGAGAAAGGGAATTTGTACATAAAATTTGAAGTAGTTTTCCCTGACAATAACTTTGCTACTGAGGAACAGATGAAGCAAATTGAATCAGTGCTGCCTCCTCGCCCTGCATTTGTGATGCCAACTGGAGATGATGTGGAAGAAGTGGACATGATAGATAGTACAAGCAGTGAAGGTGGCAAGGGGCGCCAGGAAGCATATGCTAGTGATGATGAAGAACACATGCACTCAGGACCTGGGGTACAGTGTGCTCATCAGTAGTTCAATTGTCCACATAAAGATTCTACTCAAACCTCACACTATATAATTTTATTATAGGTTATTATGTAAATTTAACTAAGTAGGTATACACTATACTGTTATACTTAGTTCACAGAATGCTAGAATTATTTGACTATGTGTGCAGTGTAATGACTTATTTAGGAGTAACTGCCTGTGCCTCTTAAATCAATTTTGTTGCTGGTCTGAAGACAATCATCAGCTTGTGTCATCACTAATATGGCTCCTCACCAACATAATGTAAAGATAGAGCAGTTCACTCATTAAATAAATAAAATTGGCAGTAGGGCTTTTAAAAAACATGAAGTTTACATATATTTATATATAGGATTAGAAAATAAAGTTCAGTTTGAGTAATAATCTGCCTGTGATACCTCATAGGTCTAATTGCTGTATCATTCTTAGGTGGTGTTAAATTGTATTGTTTAATGTAATTGAGCTAAGTTTGTTCTTAATTCTAGACACAGCTTGAAAGGTTAATCCTTGATGTACGAAATTGCCTTTCATCCTGCACTAGTTGAATCAGACTTGGCACTAGAAATAGTATTAATCCAACAAGGGGTTTTGGATTCCATATTATGTATATTATATTAAACTATAAAAATACTTTGTGAACACATTTTCATTATTACTTGTCACTACTTTTAATTCTGCTTAATTGCAACTGAAAATTAATAGTTAACAGTACTTGAAAGTTATCATTACTTATCTTGAGATGATTATTTCAAAAGCTATTTCATGTATTATATTGTTTTCTGTGTTGTTAAATTTTAGTAACAAATAAACCCAGTGGTAGCTTAATACAATTACTATATTAATGCATACTTGTATATTTTGGTAACATAATACATTTCCAGAAATATAAACAAATTGGTTAGTCTGTTCATATGTAAAGCTTATGATAGTATAATTACAAAGAAAAATGTTTAATTAAAATCAGGATAAATTGCTGCACAATTTGGGGTTTTATAGTTAAATTAAATAAAGAAAAAACAACAATATTTCTTTTGTTTCAGGTTTTTAATTATTTATGTGATTTTATTAAATTATTTTGACACAATATTACAGGACTACTCACTTTACATTTTTACAACAATAAACAAGTTAAAAGATAATCAAACATCTTTGCTGTATTATCTACTATTTTCATGACTCATGTAGGGTATTGTGTTTGTGACCTGGAAAAAAACAATAAAATTTGAGTAAACAATTTCATGACCAATATTCTGTTACAGTAGTTTCATTGCAAATAGCCTACTGCTAAGTATTCAAGGTCTCTGCCCATCAGCCGCATAGGTACCTCTTGCTTCACTTAGATCAGACGCACACTTTCTTCAGTATGCATAGATTCAGTTTTTGCCCCTAATGTACAGGGTGAAATTGAAATCATGCGCTCAATTTTAAAGTTCTTTTTTTAGCTAAATTGGACAAAGGGTAACTTTTTTAGATGAGACTAGGACTACAGGTATTCGATAAAAATCCTTGAATTAAGAATACGGCCTGTGCTGATGACGTAGTGTCCCTGGTGATGGAATAACGCACATAAAAGATAAGAGAAAATAAGAACTAAAAGTTCCCCATACAACCGTACGTACCTATGGGGGAATCCCCAATAAAAATAAAACTAACATGACTAGCGAAGCAATGCACACAGCAACCTGCGGCGGCCGCGCGTCTTTTTCTCAAGCAATTTTGTCTCTTTATACGGAATGTAAAGCAGGCGGTTGTCCAAATGATATAAGCATCTAGTCGGGACTGCTGCCGACTGTTTGTGCCATTCAACTTTAATTAGGACTCACCGTTTTGGAGTTAAGATACTTTAAAATCTAAAAATTTAACTTTCTTGTAATAAACGGCGGAAATAGCGGTTTTTACATATTTACTCAGTCTTGTAGTATATGATAATATGACACATCATCACATAGGGTATGAACTGAAGAAGTTCCGTTCTTTGTAATATTATTATAATGATTATATTGTTTGGCTTTTAATAAATATTCGTTTTGGCGCTTATCTCATTATTGCCCTAGTGACATCTATTGCTCAGATTGCTCTACCTCACAAATCTGTTAGGCATTTCGAGGAGCATTCTTTACATAATATCTTTAGATTCAATGGTTGTCTTAACTTATTCCACCTTAGGAGAACAGTAGAACTATTATACATACCCATCCTAATATCTTCCGACATTGATTCTATAGAGTCACAATATCTTTTAAAACCTTTTTTACTTCTGCAGAGTACATTTAAATTAATTTGATGTATTCCTAATCCGCGCAATTTTTCTAAACGATCTTTAACAGTTTTTTGAGAAGCTGATAGAACTCTGGGTTTATTTGCAATATCTTCGACACGAAATCCTTCGGCGATGAGAAAATCAAGAAAAGGCTTTACCTGTAATTAACAAAATAATATATTTTACAGGCAACATTGCACAAACAGGCAAGTATGCCTTAGAAAATGTATATTATATAATTCCATCACCAACTTTGGTAACACGAATCGTCTTTAGTGCAGGCATCCTTAAACACATATCCTCAATAGCTTCAACTGATGTATTCAATCTATTAGCTAAATAAATCTGAGTAGATTTGGTTTCACCTAAAATGTCCTTTGTTTCTTGTGATAAACTTATAAACCTGAAAATCACCAAAGAATTAGGTATGCATTAAATTCTGTCTAATTATATAGGTAGGCACTTCAAGAAAATATAGAATTTGATGGGACAAAAAACAGGTCTTCATTCATTTTTAAAGTCATGTAAATTAAACAAGCTGTTAACTGGGTTTACTACTATTATTAATTTTAAAAAAAGCACTTCACTATCAGAACCAAGGATAAAACTGGGGATCTGATGCTCAGTACAGTTACATAAAAAATATTATGCGCCTTAGTAGCAAGGTGTTCAAACGAATAATTTTATTGTATTTATATTTTTTATGAATATTACCTCTTTAGTATACTTTCAGAACATCTAACCATCCAAGGATATAAATTTTCTATACCCATATCTTTAACTGTCTGCAGTCTTTCACGAATTGTTTCATGATGGTACTTTAATACCCACAAATCACGCAATATACGGTCACCAGGAACGCCCAAATCTAAAAAATAATGATACACTTATTAAAATAATTTCTATTAATGATTGTTTTTGAAAACGAAAAGATACTATTTTCACATTAACAAATAACTTTTGGCTTTTTGCAAATTTTAATCATCACTGGTAATTTTATTTGCAGTTACAGTAGTTCAGACTAAACTTACAAGTTTTAAAAAGCCTTTATTATGAGTGTGTTTATATATGATCAAACATCATGGACAGTGGATTTCCTACCACAAAATAAGCCACCTACTTTTAGCATTTAGTAATAGCTCAATCAAAATAGTGTTTTAATATTTAAAATCTAGATTCACGATTAAATTCAAATAAAATTGTGCTTACCCAGTAATGTATCCAGTGCTCTTTCAATCCATTCAAATGACAAACTGTATACAAAAGTTCTTTTAGGTAATTTCTCTCTTAATTCTGATGGAGGAACCTACAATTTCAAAATTATTTTTACTAAAATTACGGTTACTGTACATATCATATAAGTCAGTTTTACATTATAAAATCCCCAAAAATTAATAACATACCTTAATGCGAGAAGCAATATAATACAATCTATTTTTACAAAACCCATTCCATTCATCATTTTTAGTTGTTTTGTAAATATGGACTAGTGTTTTGATGGGCAATTTGTAATAAGGTAAGGCATCTTCAGCAGATTGAAAATTGAGGGCTGAAATAACTCTAGCTTTTGATTCATCAAAACCTGAAAAAAACATTAACAATTTTATTTGGTTTATTGCATGCAATAACAATAATCACAATATATATATAAACTATGTTAGACTTTGTTGAGCAGAAAGTAGGTTTATTTACTTACCAGCGTCTTTACTCGAAGTTGTTTTGGTTTTATAAGTAACAATCGGTATTTTGTAGGAACATGTGATATGATGGCACTGTGTTGGCAATGAAAAGTCACCTATTGATATTAACTTTAGCATACTATGTACATTGGGCCGTAAGAATATGTTAACAATTACGGATCGTAGAGCCATGATTGTTTATCTCATTTGATTTTGTAATCTGAATTCAGATGTTTGTGTAATCAGTCATTGAAGGTTATTTTATCATGATTTAAAACCTAAAATAATAATATACTCTAAGCTGTTGTCAACCTTCTTACATAGTTTTAAGACATTCAAAGTTGTTGTTATATGCTCTATCCTCATCGAATTTAGAACTACCTAAAATAATAACAAGATTTGTATTTCATTTGTGCTGCATTAATCTGCATCGCCTTCAGTTTGACAGAAGTCATACTAACTGACAAGTGACGTCATGAGTTCATGACATAATTGACATATTGTTAAATGTCTGTCAAAATGCCACAGATAATAAAACTTGAAACAGGTAGTTAGCGCCTTTCATTATATTCTTGTTTTCTTTAGTTATTTCTATGTACCTATTAGAGTTAATTATTATTCTATCATGATAGATCAATAGGATAAATCGCATGTAATGGAAAAATAAGAGTAAAGAAGAATGCAAAAAATCAAAGAACCATTTGAAACAGATTTGGCATTTATTAGGTTCATTTAAGTCCAAATCCATTAAACTAACGTCGTTCGCTTCGTCTAGGAGAATGTCGCCTGCGGCTTCTGTGCTCGTCGTCTTTTGAACTTCTCTTACGCTTTCTATCAGTTTCGGAACTTCTTTTTGGAATATCAGGCTCTGGTGACTCTGACCATCTCCATGATCTAGTCGAACTGCGATAAGACCTTGAATACAATACAATATAGGTACTAATAATAATAAAAGACATTAGCATGATAGATCAAAATTGGTATATATTAAACACTAACATATTTTTCTTTTACTCCTATACTTTTGGATACTGGCGAGTCTACTTAGTCTACTATCCTATTCTTTGCCGAAGTCTTGGTACCCAGAGACACGGATTGTTTTTTTACAGCAAAACCCAATTATTATCCCAGCCGGGAAACGTACTTAACCAAGACCTGATCGGCAGTCACATCAATTATTTACTAAAAAGGTTTTTATTTTTTGCATTTAACTTTATTTGTAACTACGCTAAAAAATTTAGTCGTAAATACCTTATAAACACACAGAGAAAAAGCCTTCGTACATAAGGCTACGCAAGCTTTTCTTTACTCGACGATTTTAGTCCCCAAGCCACAACCGCCATACATATCCAGTTGCAGGAGGATCAGTCGGCCGGCCCCCCACCACTGTACCAATCTCAATTGATTTGTATGGCGGTTTTAGCTTAATGACTAAAACCGATGGGTGTCCAAGAATTGCGTGGTCTTGTTTTCGTACGGCCTTACTTTCGCATTTTGTATTTGTACAAATGTTATACATTTAGTTACAAAAAATCTTAGATAATTTACCTGTCATTATCAGGGTTGGGTTCGTAAGTGTACACACTGAATAAATTGTCCGGATTTCTGAAGACATGTAAAAAATTACAAGCTCTTCCCTTAGGACATCGTCTTTGTATTTGAAGACCTGTAATAAATTATAAATCAATTTATTAATGGAGCATAAATATAATTATGTCGCCATGGAAACTACTATAAAATGTAATTTAACGACGGGCCCTTGTTTAAATAAGTAGTCCAAAATATCATATGGAGTATCTACATTATATTTTTGTTATAATAGGGTTAAGTTTTACAATTTTTAATTACAAACAGTAAGACAGTAATGGATTTAAATTAATTTATTGTTTCCATAAAAAACGATATGCATCTAGGTCTTCCTCATCTACTATTTCCATACATCAAATTAATTAAATATCATACCACAAATAGCATTTTTCCAGGATTTTATTAAGCAAAACTGCAAAGAAAGCTGTCTCCCTCCATACCACCGAGTGTGTAAAGCGCGGTACGCGGCCACAGCACAACGTAACTCGGAAAATTCTATGTACGTGTTCCCTCTCAAGTGTTTCTCATGATTATTGCAAACCTAAAACAGATTTAAAATATGCAGAATTTAACTATTGTTCTATAAAAATATAGGTACAAAGCCATAGACATAGTTGCACAAACCTTGCGAATCTTAACACTCTTAAATAACTGCTAACATTCTCACAAAATGATCTGTAGATGATCTGAGTAGAAATTATAAGAATGTTATATACCTAACATATAATATTATAGGCAGGTACATATTTACTGCAATACTGTTCATTTCTTTGTAAAATATTTTTTTTTTTCACTTCATAGACTTCACATCATAATAATGCTAGGGTAAAAGTAGTATGGTATTTGATCACTCACCTTAAATTGAGTAATTTTACCAAATTTTTCAAATTCACCTATGACATCATGGAAGAAGTCTTGAAATTCTGTATATGTCTCACTATCTTCATACTCTAACATAATGTCAGTATCATACTCATTCGAATTTGCATTACTAAGCCCAAAATGGGTGTAAAAATTTGTTGCAAGCAATACCTGAAACAAATTAAAATTAACCCTGCATTTTAACACTTCAGCTACTCATTTCATAACTTGACAAATAAATGAGAAACAACCAATGTGTTTTTTTTTTCAATTCTTGTTGTTATCATTTTAAAAGGATATACTTTGCTGATGCCTGGATACTGATGGTTTCTTGAACATTGGTCACCAAATCGACAACATGCTGTTTTAAAGAAAAATGGACAGAGTTCAGCACTTGGTCTTGTTTCTCGTATAACTTTTAATTCAGATGGAGGCTCATCTGCATCTCCAGATAAGAACTTGTCCAAATTTTCCATAAAGATTTCTTGTTTCTTTTTAAGTTCTTCTTGGGCTGCTTTTATTTTTTCCTCATCAATTTTCTTTTTTTGTTGTTCTAATTCCCATTCCTGGAAATTAATAAATATAATTATTCTAATTACCTATTGCAGCAATAGTACATATGCATAACATTCCTCTACACAATAAAATAATTTTAACCAATTTTCGCCTAGCTTCTTCCTCTAGATGCTGTTGCAACATTCTTTCTTTTTCTCTTTGTAATTTCAGCCATTGTATTAAAGACACTCTTTCAGCAAGAACCCATTTTTCGTTTTCTTCTTTATTTGATTTTTCAATTTGTTCAATCATTAATTTTTCTATTAGCTCTTGTTCCTTAATAAAATTTTCATCATTGTATAATTGCTCTGAAAATCAAAATACATTAAATGTCATCAAATCATGATAGGATAAAAATTTAATATGCCAATACTAATTTCTTAGTGGGTGTAAAAAAAATTTAAGTTACCTTCTTGCTTAGCTGCTAAAGTCCGTATTCTTCTTCTTCTTTCTCTTTTTGCAATTTTACGCCATTCTTTATGCCTAAAGCAAATAATGATAAAGATAAATTGTTCATGTTATATTAGACGAAATATATATTTTCAAATAAAATTCAACGAAGTGAAGTTCAAAATTTACATGGTTATAGACGGCGCCAAACAACTTGAACATAATTTGCTGTATTAGAAATTAAACAGAATGTAGACCCAGTGCAGAGGACACTTGGTTGGCTGTTATACCAGTCGGGTGGTCGAAGCTGAAACGCCCTCGCCTTTGCGCAAAACTGTTATTCCTAAACTGACCTAAAAATCGTTCACTTAGATGTGGCGAAATTGTTCAAGTTGTTTGGCGGCACCTATATGTTTGGGAGCTCACAAGATATTATAATAAAGTTGTAAAGCGTAGTTGTAAGGTCTGATCTTATCTTAAAAATGTTATAATATAATTCAAATATTACCTTCCCATATTTTTTAAATTTAATTTAATATATTAAATAAAAAGTAGCTTCAAAACTTATTGCAAAAATTGTAAGTAGATGCACCTATTGTTTATTTTTGTACGATATTTGACAGGAATCGTTTCTTTCATTTCAGCCTATGATTTGACAAGTTTGACAACTTACGGTTTTTTTATATTCCGTTTTACGGCTCCAACACTTGATTAAATAGTACTAGTGTGGCAATCGTTGACAGCAAATAAAAAACGACGTACTATCTATCTGTACCTACTAAGTGCTCGATAGAAATATAAAATGTAAAAGCACACGTAGATTCGATAAGTAGTTATGTATTCTTCAATGCTCAATCCTGGCCATATCCATATTTCTTTCATCGTTGGTACTCTCACTACCTAGTCTAATAATATGATGTGGGTAGTTTATTAAATTTATAGAGGCAGAAAATTGTAGCCGTTAACATGGAAAATAATTCTTACAAAATAAAATATTTAATTCTCAGTAAAATGGAGGAAGAATTCATAGAACTGTTACTTTCGGGTTTGGATCCTAACTATGAAGGGGGTTGGCCGATTAGATTAGCTGCTCGCTACGGTTGTACTAACATAGTGGAAACAATGATTCAATTTGGAGCCAATCCCCATTTATTAAGTGAATCTGGTAAGTTAGCACTCAATAGGTACTTGTTTCAGGTTAAAAGTGTTTGTGGAAGGTTCAGCTAGGTTTGTTACTTTATTGTTTGTTTTCAGGAGCATCGACCTTACAGTTAGCTGTATTTTCTGGTGAGCATTGGGACACTGACAAGTGGTCATTTCTACTGTCATGTTGTGATTCTTCCCAACTCGCCGATGGAGCAGCTGTGGCAATTATATTTAATAATGATGCGGCACTAAAGAAGATATTGGGAACTGGACGATGTAATACAAATATTCCTACCACTCTAACAGGTTTGAATGTATACTATTTTTCTATGTAGGTATAGGATAATAAATAATTTGACGAATAAGGTTGAAAATTATTGTCATAATAGTTCTTCCGCTGGATATAATCTAACTCCTTGCCGGTATTAACAAGGACTTATTTTTTTTAGAATGCGATTTATAAGAATCATCCAACAACATATTATACACCCTTTTTAAGACATCGCACGACGTTATACAGACGAACTTTTTTCAGGTAAAACCCTAGAACTCCTAGCAAAGGGCTACAAGCTGGCCCATTTATTGAATCCTCCTACGATACAAAGTTACCACGAACCTGCCTCAACAATATCGCCAAGAACTTCACGACAAAGCAGAACGGTAGGTATTTACATAACTAGCTATAGTAAATTTTACAAAAATTACAAACAAACCCAGAGGTTAAATTGTTTTCATCAGTGATACAAATATCGCACCCTAAGTACCCAACCCTGCCCATATTCATAATAAGTGCGGGTAGCTACCGAGTTATTGTAGCTATAGTATAATATGACTGATTTAAGTAAAACATTATCTTTGCAGGAGACGATGGATACGCTGTCCCCTTATCATTCTCAAAGAAACCTGTCACCATCTGTAGCCAGGTTTTTTCACCAAACAGCAGGCCAGACGTCACTGTCGCCTACAAGAAGAGGAATCGTTTCAACGTCTTCGTATGCTGACACCAGCAGTTAATAATAATTGACAAAACTGAATACCTACTTGACAGTGGATTATAATCTACATACAAAACTAAAAATGACGTGATAAACGAGTAAGCATAATTAGTACCTATAGTAGAGTTCGGCCTGTAAAAAATGAACGCAGAAAACCGTGGCAATTTAAAAAGTTTTTCTTAAACATTGTTTTTTTTTCAATCTGCCGCACTTTAAGGGTTTATTCTCGTTTTCTAGACATTTTTTTTTCAATCTTTTTAAACCCTCATAACCTGTTATTTAAACTCTTATAAATTACTTTTTGGTCATAGCAGAATGTAATTATTGAGGGTTTAAATAACTTGTCCCTCTAAGCGTTATGACATCTTTTTGTGGTCATTCTTAAATTTACCGTGGTTTCTCGGTTCGTCTCTTGCTGGCCAAACTCTAGATAGTTAGACACGTAGTTAGAGTAAATTATAGTAATATAATTACTTGCTTACTCACAGCATTATACATAATCTACCTATCTAGTAATTACAAATTTTAGACACATGAATTAGTAAAAAATATGAAATCGGATTTAATTTAATTTTATTGTAATTATTTATTACGCATAGTTGACATTTTAATTAAATTTATAACAATTGAATAATGTTCTTATTATTAAAGCAATTAGAGGTACTACATACAAAAAAAATATTTGCTATTTTTCTAGTCCATAATATGAGTCTGTGTTGGCGTACAAAGACTTACAGCTTGCGTGTCAGAAAAACCGCTTGGTACCTGCAACGACAAGACAATCGTGTTATGTTTACCCGTAACTGATGTAGAAAACTAAATTAATTGTATTAGTGGCAATTAAAAAACCTCATCCGCTCTTTTGCTTATTTTCGGTGGCTCGGTGCCTTTACGACTACTTAGCCTGAACGATTCATACCAAATCGGGACGCAAAGCTTTTAACCCCTATGAAAGCTATATATTTCCTTTAATTTTTTTCTTAGTTATGTAATGATGCCAAAGATGCTACAATAAAAGATTATGATACTGACCACTGAGCTCCAAATGAACATGTGTACAAAGTGTAAGCGCCCTTGTCAAAGGTGGCTTTACTAGGTATTTCCTGGTAACAACCAAATTCTAATTTGGTAATTACCTACTTAGGTCCTAGTCCGTTATACACATAATGTACCTAATATTGTTACACATGTATATTTCTCAACTTTATGATTATTATAGAGAGACCATAATTTTAACAACAGATGAAACCGAGATTAGTATATAGTTAGGTAGATGAATTACTTACTTTTTCTTCAACATTTTGAATGCATAACCAAGTAGCTCCAACCATGTCGAGGATATTGGACATCTTATTTTTCAAACAGCTCAAAAACCGTTGAACAATGGTTAACTGCATAAAATAAATTGAAAAAATCATAATAGACCAATTACCCACCAAAATAACTAAGTAACTGACTTGAAGAGTACCCTGTTGTCTGCGGACCGCTGGGAGCTCACGAGTATGTTTCGCGTATATAATGTTTGGTTGGCACTGATCAGTGCTTCAGCATACCAGAGGGTACTTATTTATATTTCAATTGAAAACTGTTTAACATTCTGTCATTAATTACTAATTGCATACACTATAATCATGCAGTAAATAAAATTAAATGATCGATTTTACCTACCTCCAGGTTTTTAGGCGTTGGCGTGATGATAGGGAAATTCCGAATGACACATAGTTTTGGATAAAGCAATGGTTCCCCGCGCCAAAATTGTATAGAATAATATGAACCTTCTTCTTCCGGCAAACGATATCCGTGCTAAGAATTTTATAGTAAACGATTAGTCAAAAGAAATAAATATGAACCTACCTATATTCAATACCTACGTATTATGAGATTACGCAAAATTTACGTGCAGCCTGGCCTACACCTGACAGACATTTAGCTTACATTAATTAGCTGCTGAACTGTAAAAATTGGTGTTTTGTTTGCAAGTTTCACGTGCATCGGAGGTATACAAAAAATTACAATTAAAATTAAAATTTCAGAGAAGCGTAATAAGGAACTGACCACTTTGATACAGTTACACCTTTTTTGATACAGAACTATTTATTATAATGTAGATAAACTGTGTATGCCAAGGCTTTCTAGTAAGTTGTCGGACTATAGAAACTCAAAATGATTACTCAACTGACGTACAATATTCTTCCAGTGCCGACGTAGATCTTTATAACATCTAAACTTGCTTATTGTAGGAAATGCTTCATAATATTCATCGACCGTAGCTTTGTTTAAACTAGAATGATGAATTAAACAAATTTAAAAAAATCACACAACTTGAAATCACTTACACATAGCTAAGTTCCTACCAAAATAAATTAATTTTAAATATATTAAAATAAAAAATACCCATTACTATTCCACTGTTGGGCGTATTAAGGGAGGGATTAGGCCTTGGGTCCACCACGCTGGATAAGTGCGGTTATTTACTTAATATATTAAAATAAAATTATGTGCACATACATTATCTAGTACTAGCTGACCCGCGCAACTTCGCTCGCTTGTCACATAAGAGAGAATCGGTCAAAATTTTCCCCGTTTTTGTAACATTTTTCACTGGTACTCTGTTCCTATTGGTAGTAGCGTGATGATATATATAGCCTATAACCATCCTCGATAAATGGACTATCCAATACTGAAATAATTTTTCAAATCGGACCAGTAGTTCCTGAGATTAGCGCGTTCAAACAAACAAACTCTTCAGCTTTATAATATTAAGTATAGATTAATTTATAAAAATATTGCTGAACCTTGGTAAAACTCGAATCCATTCTCCAGGTGAAAAGATTTCATTGTTATTCATCAAGTTTATCTTGACTGCCGCTATATCCAAAGTAAGTACATGTTTATCTGTAATGTATGAAGTGTTTACGTTTTTCGTTATTTCCTATTTTTGTAAAATCCTCATAAAAATAACGAATTATAATCAAGGAACTTGTACCGTCTACTAATACGTTGTAACGGACGCCATCCTGGGGTCCTTTTGTAAGTAAAAAATCTCTATTATTAACCAAGTAGTTTTCTCCTATAGTGTTCCAAATAGGCGCGATTTTTGCACCCATAGTGTAATGGAAACACATTTGAAAAATATCAGGTGTAGTTGTTCGTATGGCACCATCCTAAAATAATATTTTTTTATGTAGTATAAAAGCAGTTTGGGTACCTAGTAAGGAAAAATAAAATATGATCTTGTATTCGCCATACCCCAAAACAATGCATCGTTTAAACAGAGGTTTCAAAAAAGTAGAATTGAAAATTAATTGTGTTTTTACTTACTTGAACCAGTGAGAATTTCATAAAAAGAGAATTTAATTTATCAAAATCGTCACCGGATTTTCGGAACACGACGTGTACTTGTTGTATGTCTTGTTTATCCGGAGATGCCAAAATTGATGAATTCGAGAAAATTATCATTCTAAAATAGGAGCAGCGATTAAATAAAAACATTTTCTATACGCGGCTTCGTTACTAGGTAATTATTTTCGTATTTTTACTCGAACCTGCACTTAAGGATTTTCCAATGGTAATGCGATGGCGTAGATCTATCATGCTTATCACAAATATTTGCTTTTGCTACAATATAACCAAAATTATTTAGATCGAGGTTTGAAATATGTAACTTCATTTTTCACTAATAAATTATGCAGAAGTTTTAGCAAAAAAAAGCCCGCGAAAAGCTGAGGCAATCAGGCCAATGAGACAATAAGACGTCAATAGAGCAAAATACAGTCGTCATTCAAATTTTGAAAATCGAATTAAATGACGTCTAGTGTGTCTATAGACTCGACTTGAGGCTTAAAAAAGTTAATCTAGTAGACTGAGAATGGGTAGGTACTAGTATTTACTATTTTCAAATTAGGTAAATTTTAACTATTAAGTTTAATAAAACAATTTAGAAATGTTACTTTTTTTTATTAAATCAAATTAATAATAATTAATAAGTAAGTTTATATAACTAATTTCGCTAAACATATTCCAGTTTTCGAAACAATATCAATCACAGAAAACTAGGCAGATAAATTAATATTAATTATTATAAACGTAGAAAAATATCTCATTCATTTACAACATACTATCCCATCACATAATACCAATAGACAGTGCATTATATTATTATTGTCATTGTCATTTACACCAACGCCAAATCAGAGGATCGTTGCGAGTTCTTGTTAAAAATGTAGGTTATAAGTTAAGGTCTAAGGCCTAAGGTCCAGGTCTAAGGCCTAGTATCAGCATCGGAAAGGGTCCTTCGGCATCGTCACAATGACATGCAATCGCACACTCAGACACTATGCCGTGGTATGCTGCAGCGCCTTTATGGATGTCGAGGAGTCTTTAAGCCTAAATGATCACACAAATTTAGCACTCCGTTGCATTTATCCGATTTATAGGATTATTTCATAGTTACTTAGTTATTACTTTGATTTTCAAACTGGTCACGTGCTTTACGCAATACTCCTTGGGTCTTATGAATTTCCCTACATATAGCACGTTGGACGCTTCTCTTGCGCAGATTTGCAGCGTTTAGTTGCATCAGAGTTTCCGCGAGTGTCGCCTTAGTCCTTGCTAGTTTCTGCTTCAGTGTTACGTTCTCTTCATACAATGAACCTGAAACAAACAAGTAACGTTGTGATATTGATTTATTATTTTTTAATGGCTAGATTGAATTTTATCAGTGCAAAAAGTCTGAAGTGTAGTTTTGTATTGATAGAGAAGTAGAAAGAGAAAAGATAAAGTAAGAGAAAATTCATATATCTCTTGCAGCTACGGACTCTTGCTAGCTGTAATTGTAAGCTGTACCATAGCCTCAGTAATTTTGCATCAAAATTACATGAAAACCATGACAAACTTTTCTCCTGATAACCATTACAATCCTAGAATAAAATTGTGAACTTACGTGGTGATAAGGCAACAGCGTCATTATGTTCTAAGCTGGACAATCTATCGCTGTCTATGCCCTGATCGGGCGAGGTTGGCCTATCTTCTTCTGAAAGATTTTCATGTACTATAGCTATTTTGTTATTAGCTTCAACGGCTGTTTTACGCGTGACTTCTATTTCCAGTTGAGAATTAACTTCTAAGGCACTTGAAAGTTTTTCACGTGTTTCTTCGAGTTCTCTTTCTAGACGCAGTCTATCGTGCTGCGCGCGAGCTCGTTCTAACGCGGCTTGTGACGCTTGAACTGTCGCTTCGTCGGCAGCACGCCTAAGAGAACGCTCTGTTTCCATAAACGTAGCCTCTAACTCTTGTCTTTCTGCACGTAATCTCTCTGTGGTCTGGGCGGCATCAGTTAGTTTTTGCTCAATATCTTTAATACGATTCTCTAATGTCACAATTGTATTTCTTAATGTTTCTATGTCTTTGGTAGCTTCGGTCAATTTTGTTTCTTCTGACAATAAATGTTCTTTGAGTTCGTGATTTTCTGTGATAAGCTCATTTATTTGTTCCTTTGAAAATTCAAGTTTGCCGTTAAGATCATTGTTTTCTTCTTCAAGGTGTTCGCTTCGTTTGGTCAAATGATTCAACTCCTCAATCAAAGTTTCAGGTGAAGTTTTATCTGAGCGAGAACCATACGAGACTCGGGCGCGCCTTGTGCGATACTTGCTATTATCAGAGCTAGACTCACGCGCACCGACACCCGTATCACACAGACCCACGCGCGCAAGAGATACATTCCTGTCTGGCTCCGACCAACATTCCGATTCAGATATAACATCTGCCTGTGGGAAGTGTTTCAACAGAGCCTTTCTGTTGATGGAATATCTGTTATTGTCATCACTGCACATGCCGTGGTGTCCGAACATCATAGTCAAATCTTCTATTCGCAACGATTGTGATATATCGAGGTTACTCTCATCCATGGTAAGTTCCTCTGGAGCCATTGATTCATCTAATTCCAAGCCAACAGGTAAAGCTAAACTTTGTTCTAAAATACTTTCGGCCAATTTCTTCTTATCCTCTCCGAGCACACACCTGTAAATAGAACGTTTTATAAGCATACTTATGTGGGCGATAAAATTTCACGAGATTAATTTATAAAATCGTTTTTTTTTGGTGGTTGGTGGTCCAGCTATTTAGTTTGATTTCAGGTACAATAACGAGAATGTTTAAGAACTTACTTATGTGATAACAATTTATCCAAGAAATAAGCCAATCCTTGTAATCTTCGTGTTAAGAGTTGTTGAAGATTCCTGAAATGAAGATATTACGTTGTTAGAATGTTTGTAGTATAAAAACATAGAAAAGAGGTACAGAGCTGTAAGACAAATAAAGTAAGTACCCTGCTGCATCCACATTTTCAATCTTCTCGAAATGTTTCTGCAAATCTCTGACTTTACTTTCTAGATCTTTAATGTGTTCATCTTTACACTTCAGTATTTCTTCGTATTTTTCCAGTTGGGAGTCACTTACATGGGCGTATACCAATTCTTTATCCTAGAAACAAATACGTCATTTATACTCTTAACAAATCAGTTACTACAACGAAAAATCTTAGATTAGATACTTTAAATCTACAGGGTGCTTACTAGTTTTATTTTCTTGATTTCCTTATCTTGTTGTTGAATTTTCTTCATGCATCCTTTTATCATTTGTAACGCTTTCCTGTTCTCCCTGCGCAATTTGACGAGTTCATCCAGTTCATCATTATTGACAGTTACGGCCAGGTAATCTCTGTAACGAAAACAAGATTATTATAATTTTACCGATAGCTAAGAACTAAACAACGAGTTATATAAATGTACAATTATATTTACCCAGCCGACTCAGACTCTGCGCAAGTATCGTCAACCGGTTCCTTTTTTTCTGAAACCTGGTTAATAAAGCAAACATTAAATTAATATTACTTAGCCTGGCCGTAAAATGTAAATTAAAAAGAAATAATATACAAAATTATTACCTGTACTTGTGAAGTTATCTCTTTTTTCATAACAGTGCTATTGTTCAAGGACAATTCAACACTATCAGTTGATATGGAACCCTGAAAAAAAGAAAGTAAATGCTTTATTTTACTATAGGCAGGACTTTGGTATTTGAAATTCTTGGGTGTGCTGCGTAAACATCGTCAAAGTAGGAAAAAAGACAAAACAATGTCGAGAACAAAAAAAATATTCGTCCTCGTAATTTGCAGTAATTTTAATATGAGTAAAATGTTAAAGGATTAGTTTTCAGTTTTTTACCTGTTGTTCTAATACGTCAATGGCTTCTGCTGCAGCAGCTAGTAGCTCCTGTTTGTCAGTTAGTTGTCTCCTCAGCTCCTCTACCTCTACTTGAAGTCTCACATTATGTTCCAAAAGTCCCTGAAAAAAGTGTTTTTCTATGACTACCCGTAGTACCCATTGAATAAATCAAAGATGTTAAATAAAGCAATGAATCTTCATATTACAAAACCGTTTCATATTCTTTTTACATTTTTAACAGTAACAAAATATTTTCAGACTCTGGAAATAATAAAAAAGAAACAATTCGTCTTTCACTTTCGAATGTACACTACCAACGTACCTGGACTGCCGGTGGTGACCCAGTTCCCAATTTTTCTTCTAGAAAATATATCCTCAGTTTAAGGTGAAAATTTTCTTTTCTTAGTCCATTGAGCTGTTCTTCATATTGTTTCATGCTAACACCACTAGCAGTCGTTACATCTGAAGAGACAAATTACAATACACCTAAGAATGATGAAAAATAAAAACAATAGCTAATGTACCTTACGACGACATTTAGGTCCAGGTTTAGTGACATTGTTTGTAACATATAACTCCAGAAGTAAGATAATCGAGTCGTTTATACGTACCGTGTCCTTCAGCTGTAGGAAGAGCCATTTCTTGTAACTTCCGCGGACTGGTGCTGTGAATAGAACACAACATTGTACTAATATGCTTGAACTCATTCTTTAATGACACTAAATTAGTATTAATTTATATGGAGACCTATGGTGGTATATCTAAAGAACCCAAGGTCATAAACGTAACGTAAGCACGACAGATTATATTATTATGACGGTTTTAAGTGAGATTAACAACCTTCGCGCCCTTTTCCCTACTAATAACGGATGGAAATTAATCTACGCGGTAATCTTGCCAAGCAGAATTTACAGACTCAAAAACTTTCTAAAGGATTGAGTTATTGTAAGATATTGGATATAATATATGTATTATTAAACACAGGTCAGCTAAAATAAATCAATTGCAGTTCTAGGCCTAGGAAATGAACTCGCTTTTCGAAATCCTTCCTACCTTCACAGGCAGCGACAAAATTTCGCATATACACAAACCCATTTTTATTGCCTAAGCATCACCATCATCATAGGCAATATTTTGCCCTTTAACCTTACTCCCAAATGCTACTAAACTTACTATCTATGGATTGGACTCAGATGTAATATATCTATCGGGTTAAAGGTTTTATTGTAATTATTTTACCATAAAACAGCCTCAAATTGTTTACATAGTCAAACTTAATGACTACACAACAATCAAGTGTGAGGCGAATAAATTGATTGACGTCTATCTATACACACATTGAAACACTAGAATTTATTGCCGATGAGGTCAGAGCTGTGTGTGCTATATGCTCTGATATTGTTATCAATGCGTACATAATATTTAGTTTCGACTTCGCAATAACTACTAAAGTATTTTATTATATTGCCGGCAGCAAAGTTTTGTTACAGAATGCACTTTTTGACTCATATAGGGCATAGGTACTTATATTATATTAGGTTGTAAAAAAAGTAATTAGGCTTACCTAAAAGGGGACGCAATACCAGGTCCCCCTTGTTTAGCACTATGCATCCTGGGTAACGTTGCCATGTTATTAATTAACTTAATTGATTACACTATATAAAGTACACGTGCATCATCACAAAATAAAATTATAATTAACACTTTCAAAACAGAACAAAACACAATATACAAAGAGCTCCAGTCGATGACGACTGAAAATAACGTGTCGAATATCGTTCTATTTGATGGCGATAGTATTTAAATGTAAACATTAACATATAATTAAATATAACACTTCAATACCAATACAATGTCAACAAAGAAATGTGGAAAAAGGTAAATAAACAGTTGTGTAATTAGTAAATCTTATTTGCATCGTATTTGACGTGGTCCACGATCGGAGACTGAAATTAGGACGGGATGTGGGACTTCGAGCGGGATTCGGGGACGATCGCATATCATCGACGCAGAGAAAGAGAGCCGCGTAGTACGCACATGTAAACCAGCGGTATGGTTACAAGCGGGAATAGAAAACTGAAAGAGATAGATGCTGCGTTGCTAGACGGAGAAAAAAAAGGGCAAGGCGGATACTGTGAACTACAGTCCACACAACGTACAGACCGAAATAGAAGTGGCGGTGCATTAAGTTCGCCGTGTTCCAAATTTTCGATTTATGCCTTACTTCCTGCTTTCGTGTTAATATTAGATGACAATCTATAATTGCCTACGTAAGAGTAATAACAAACAGAAACTATTATTGACAAGACGTTACATGTGTTTATTGACAAACTTAACAGTGTGTTTTAGAACAAGATTTTTTTTTATAAAGATATCTTATGTACTTAGTCATTATTTTATAAAAAGGTACATTCACATAATATGTTTTCATGCGAGTCATAGGATCACAGTGTAACGAAAATAACTAGTTTTAGTAGTCTGTATATTAGTATTAATTTTAGGGTAGATTTAGTAATCTACCCTAAATACTAATAATAAATAATATTACAAATGCGAAAATCTGTTGTTGCGCTATAATGGCGAAACTCGCAGATATGCATAAATTGCGGTTGTGTATAGAAGCCCATATAGGTACATTTTTAACATACGATACGTTACGTAACTGTTACATCATGGGGAAAACTCTGCGTCATACCTAGGCGGGTTTAACTATTCCACAATTTGTTTTAGGGTTGAAAACAGTACTAAGTATATTAAATAGTATTATACTAGTTATATATTTCGGCGTGAGAACCTAATCCGCTAGTAATTTTTTAAGGAAAGGAATTAATAAGTCTTTTTTGATATCAAGAATACAGATAATTTGGATATAATGTTCTTTAGCCATCCTTGTATCTCCACTCACGAATGCAAAATATAGTACCTAGTACCTATGTATTTTGTATTATTGCGATTTATTGGGAAAGGACACCAGACTAGACTTCCTTTGACATTTCGTTTAAAAAAAAAGAATCAATTCAATCAATCATATACAGAAACAACTCTTATAGTGTGGTTTAAAATAATATGTCCTATTTATATACTACACCATATTATTATAATGCTGAGATAGCAGGCGTAACGAAATACCGCCGCACGAAAAGTAACGCCATCTAGCAATTCAAAAATGAAGTTTTCATGGAGACAGTACAATTATTTGAAAAAGTAAACATAAAAAAACAAAGGAGGGTAAAAATAATGACACCTTGTACATACAACCAACACAATTTTTTTCTAATTTCAAAATAGGTGTTTGTTTGGGAGATTTTATCAGAAACAAAATTTTATAGGTGGAAGTAAACATTCTAACATTTTTAGACAGCTGTAACTGGTCAGTACAGTATATTTTCCAGCCTTTGCACACAAATAATGGTCAGTTTTACCATAGTCTGAAAATAATAAAAACCATAGTAACCAGTAAGTAGAATTTATCCTATAGCTTCCTAGTTTTGGGTGACAGTATGCATTTACAGAACAAGTTCGAATGAGAGTTACAGAACAATTTGTTAAATGACCAGTTTTATAAGTACTAAGTTATTATCATTTTTTCATTCTAACATTGTTGTGTATATCCATATAAATAGATGCTAGCTTTAAAAAAAATGTACTTATTATGATCACCTTTATTAGAAAGTAAGCTTTTAAGGTTTTAAAACTTCAAAAAAATATATAAAAAAGTAGTTAGATTAGGGAATTTTATAATTTTAGATATTGTAAAACCAATATTTTTTTAAGTGTAATGCATGATGTTGTATACCATATTCTGATAAGCTAATAATTAATAAATTATATGCCATCAATAGATGGGCTAAAATATAATAGAAAATGGTCAATCTTTAGGCATTTGCTGCCTACACAAGTAATTGCACTAATGTTTTATTGGTCTATTAAGCCTTTTCTACTACCAGGCATATATTATTGTATGACCACTTATGCACTTATTTGGCCGCATTCAAACATTTTTTAAATGATTCAAGATCTGTAATCCAGCACAGACAAATAATATCAGTTCATGTCACTTTATAGTGAATACCAAATTAAATAAATAATTTTGTCTTGACAAAGTCAACCAGTACTCTGTCACGGTCAATATTATTTGATGAAGTTACAAACTAGTCTATCTAAAAAAAAATGTAAACTTAATAACTAGTAATTTACAAGTAATAGATCATTCAATGCAGCTCTGTGGAGGGCTCCTGAACTCAAAATTTAAGTTAATATCATGTCAGTAACATATCCTGGTAAACTTTACTTTTCCTTGGGTTTTCTGTTACAACAAACTCAGGTTTAAGCCAAAAATTTTAATGAAATAACGATTTTAAGAATAAAAGCTAGGTAGTTTTGAGTCATTGCAATAATATTATAATAAATAATTAGTGAGGAATCTATTGGTCCTTTGGCTTATACTTTAATTAAGCTTTTAAATTTTTTACACATAAGACGAAATAGAAAAAGGCCGTGTTCAACGGCCAGTGCTAAAGCAGGTGAGAGTTTCAATAGAACATGCAAGTGTCGTGTTAATAATGTTATTAACGACCACAAATTAAACAAGGACCTTGCTAGGACTAAGGCTATAACTAGTACAGTTAGTTACTTACATTAGACAAACTTCCGTTGTTAAATCAGCCATCGTTTATCGCCAAACACTGCTCTACTCTGAAATATTAACCGACCGTGTACCGAACAAAGTATAAAACTGTTTATGACTTTCAAAAGAGATTTGACCGTTAATTCAATAATCATACAAACCGATAAAAAATTGCGAGCGGTGACTGTGGAGTAATATAAGAATCCCAACGACGAATACTTATTTGACCATCCAAGTCGGAGTAATGATTATTCACGCGTAAATGTAAATTACAATATTATTTGAGATAAAATACAATACAATAACACTCACTTTTTAAAATCTGACGTATCTGCTCAGCAGTGTTGCCGACTGTTGCCGATTTGTCATTTGCCTACCAAAGACCCATCGGCCATCATAGACATTAGTTAATTCGAGTTTTAGTTAGGTAGGTACCTACCTATTCAAATATTCCACGAGTTTGAAAAAGTCTCCATTCTGTGCGACTGCGCATTAATTGCATATAAGTATAGTGTCCTGCGCGGGTAAATCTGTACACATGATTAATTTCCTTCATAAGCAGGCCGTAGAGCATGTAGCAGCCTTCAGACCTATATAGACTTAATTAATAATCCGGACAGACGGTTGGTTAGATACTAATAAGTCTAATAACCACTAATAACAAGGACAAAAGAGCTGTAGCCTTTGTTTTGATTACCTACCATTAACCCATTTAATACTGCCAAAAGTGTCAGATTTTCGACTGACTTTGACGTTTACTACCTGTCAATGTCATGCTTGTCATCTGAAATAATCTGAGTTCCATGAGTGAGGTTATGTGTGACTTATTTTTAAAATAAATAGTGCAGTTGATGAAATTTCAATTAAACTGTAACACTTCAGTAAAATAGTACAATGGCACTATCTCTCCATATACGTTCAATGCTCAAAAGAGTGGTTTTGGCAGATTTTAGAACAAACATTCGATTTTATTCGGATCAAACCGAAGAACCAACCGAAGAGCAAACACCTATTGACCCTACAAAAGATAGAACAAAAATTATTCCTGTGGAAACGAGCATTAAATATTTACAAAGTAAAGCGTATGAGCAAACATACGGTGACAAAGCAGTCTGGGTGTTGTACCGACGTAATCACAAAGGAGGTTTTGCACCGCGTAAGACAAGAAAATCCTGTGTTCGTAATGGTGTAATATCTACAGGAAACCCATGCCCCATATGTCGCGACGAATACCTTGTCTTGGATCACAGGAACACTAAGTTATTGGAACAGTTCATTTCCGAATATACTGGAGGGGTGTGTAATATATCATACCTACTAATTACTCAATTAAAATTATAATTATCAATCAGTCAATATTTGCATATGAATGACTTAAAACATACTGTAGTACTTGATTATTTTTTTATGTTATTTTGTCATATACAAATAATCATTACATTCCTGAAGACTGAAAAGTAAAGAAAGTATAAACTAATGTTAAACATTTATTTCAGGTTCTGGATGCATTTAAGACTGGCCTCTGTCAAAAGAAGCACAAGGAATTGCTAGTGGCAATAGAAAGGGCATGGGATCAAGGCCTCCTCACTTATGATGTACCATTCAGGGTATATGATTATTCACTCTATAATAAAACTGTGAATTCTGTATAAATCCATTTAATATAGTTTTTAGTCTCATAAATATAGATATTCATATATGATTGAATTCTTTGATTGCACAAGTGTTATATTATAAAAGCCTGGCATATTATGGCACTATCCTTACCCTTATTCATACTTAATTAATAAAAATATTTTAGTCATAAACATTAATTGATATGAATTAATTATTATTTACATAAAATTGCTTTTGCACATGCATTGCCTATGACTAATAAGTTTAATAACCCACTGGAAGATCAGATAATTTTGTCTTACAAACTAGTATGTTAGAATTTGCAAGTTTTTCTTGCCTCCTTGTAAAAGAATTTTCAAAAAATAATGATATTTTATGATTTTTCCAACAAGGTTAAGATTTGATTTGCATTTCAAAGTTGCATATGTTTATTAGTTAAAAGCAAATACAATTGGATTCAATGAACAGTTAGTTTATGTTAGATATCTTTTCTATCTTGTGTATAGAATATTATGCAGAATTTTTATTCATTTACTTTACCCTTTTTATATATTATGCAAAATTCTTAACCAACAATGGTTGATAATAATACCTTAATATTTAAATAATAATATTCAGTTCATGTAAAGTTGTCTATTGACTTAGATCTGTTTCTTTGAAGTAACAGTTCTCTAATGAGTGCTGACTTTTCTCGCTCCAAGACTGTTATCCTTTCATTTTTTCTGTTGACTTCCTGTAACAAATTATAAAAATAAGGACTTCTGTTGTGTTATAAACATAAACAGAGATATTTTAAACACTAGTCTAGGTCAAACCTCAGGCTACCAGTTTGTCTATAAATAAACAAACCAGCCAAATGCGAGTTGGGCTTGCACATGAAGGATTCCACAGCATTATTTATAAAAGGGAAAAAAAAATATGTTTGTTGTTCATGCCTTTAATATTAAATTTATTCTGTTTTTTATATTTGTTATATTAGGTCATTGTTCATGAGATGGTGAAAGATAGACAGACAAACAGACAGCAAAGTCTCAGTTATAGGATCCCGTTTATGCCATTTGTGTACGATACCCTAACATTCTCTTACCTCTGCAAGCATTCGATTTTGCGACCTCAGAACGGCGGCATTATTAGGTGTCGCTGTAGTACCAACACCAGATAGAGAGGCTGCCGGCAGAGCTAAATTCATGTGAAGCGAGAGCTGGCCGTGCCGCCAGCCTGCTGCTAATGCTCCCAACTGACGATTTAATTCTAAAACTCGTGCTTTTAATAGTTCCAATCTTTCTTGATGCGCCTCACTCCAGGGTTCCTGAAATGGTAAAAACGCTCTATTAAATTTACACTGTTGAGACGCGTAAGGCAATCTACTTATCTCAATCTATGCTACGGCCTACGAATGTCGTCGTCAGATTTCCGGTTCGGTTAACTAATCGATTGGGGAATGCATTATTTTTAAATCCCAAAAATAATATTGATTAATTCGCGTTGGATTTCCTGGATGGCTTTAGTTTTAGGTGCAGCGCAGACGGCACACTTTTTGTGTGCGATCGAGTCTGCAGAATATCATGATAGACATTTAAAAAGAAAAATGTGGGATGAAGTGTGCTGTATTGTTTATTCCGCTCCTGTTTGGATATGTATGAGTCTAAAGAAAAGACAAAATACGGTAAGTTTAAGTTTTTAATAGACTTTACCACATTAGTACACAGACTCGATCGCACAAAAAGTGTGCCGTCTGCGCTGCACCTTGAGGTCTATCTTAAAAGAAGGCAGGTCAAAAGGGATCGTGATCCGCCGCACGCAACGTCTTTTCGACTGCCGATGTTTTCTCTTATAAACAGCAAAGGCGAAAATAAACTACCGTATTTTGTTCTCCACTGATATGCCAATTGAGCATACACATTTGCGCAAATGTGACGAATAGTACCTACTATATTTTTAAAATTATACATGACACATGAGGATTTAGCTGCTCCTGTGCTCGCACACATGTATCCGACTGATATTCAGGACTTATCCAGGAGTACGGAAATTAAGGCAGAACTCCGTGCTTTGGACAGCACGTAAAGCCATCGGTCCTGCTCATGACCTCTCGCCGGTCGTTTCGTAATACTGTCCCCACAAGGTTATGAGAGTGATGGAATAGAGAACGTATCTGCGTGTTGCGGACACTAACTCCTACACACTTTGTAAGAAAACCCATGGCCGTCCGAACCCAATAGCGTCGGATGACATTATTAGTCATCCACTTACCTATCTACTTTTTATAAAATTCTAATCGTAATATATGTCAGCTGCTTTTACGGTTTAATATTCAACCGCCTGTGATTATACCTACACACTTAACCGCCATGAATTTTCAGGAGGCTGCATACTAAACAGTAAACTGTAACCGCGCGGCTGGCCGCTCCCACGGTGAACCGCTAGTGCGTAAGTCGTATAAGTATTTATTTATTCCTATCATCAAAATTACCTACTGCTTTATTTGTTTGCGTCGCGACGCCAAACTGAGTTCTCAAGTCTCACACGTAGGTATAATAAGCAAAAAAAAAGTTGTTTGGCCAAGAACTAATAACTTGTCCTATGAACTAATAACTATTATAGGCACTAATAGACAGACGTTTAGTTATATTTAGGTAATGTAAAACTATATCCTATTGAAAACTGAAAAATTTAATTCATCTATACTAATATAATAAAGCTGAAGAGTTTGTTTGTTTGTTTGTTTGTTTGTTTGTTTGTTTGTTTGTTTGTTTGAACGCGCTAATCTCAGGAACTACTGGTCCAATTTGAAAAATTCTTTCAGTGTTAGATAGCCCATTTATCGAGGAAGGCTATAGGCTATATAACATCACGCTACAGTCATTAGGAGCGGAGTAGCAACGAAAAATGTTACAAAAACGGGGAAAATTTTAGGTTACGCAAGCGAAGTTGCGCGGGTCAGCTAGTAATGTATAAAACTAGCGAAAGCTCTCACTAATATGTTAAATGCCATCAAAAACATTCTGTAAAAACCTCAAGTCTCGCCGTAAAAAGTTGTGAGATCGATATAATACCAAGTCGATTAATCTATTTAGTCTCTACTTAAAGGACCTTCTGTCTTAAGTTATTACGTATGTTATTATCATGCCAATTTAAAAAAAAATACCTTTAAAACAAATAGACCGACCTGGCCATCGCATGATTTAATTATTAGTATGTATCACACTACACAGCACGACGAGAAGTAAATGCTCCTGAAATGTTAATGGCGAATTTGAGTTTTCTTGCGATGACCAAGTCGATCTAATTGTTTTAAAGGTATTTTTTTTTAAATTGGCATGATAATAACATACGTAATAACTTAAGACAGAAGGTCCTTTAAGTAGAGACTAAATAGATTAATCGACTTGGTATTATATCGATCTCACAACTTTTTACGGCGAGACTTGAGGTTTTTACAGAATGTTTTTGATGGCATCTCACTTCTTTTTGTAGAGCGAACATAAGTCCAATTTGTATGGAAACACGTTTTTTTTTCATAATTCAACATATTTTCCTATGGGAATGTTGTTCAGTTTCATGGGCTAAACACCCTTATCCACCCTATACCCCCTCCCCCGTTATGTCTCATATAGTAGGTACCTATTTACACCTATTTATTTTATTTTCTACTGTAATAATAATTCATTAACTGCAAATGTAACCTTGTAATCTTATACATTTATATGGGATTACAAAGTTATTGTTGCAGTTGGTGTATTTAGAAAACTGGACCGAAATTAGAAAATATTACATTTTTCCCATGATTAAGACATTAAACCCGATTTGTATTCTAAATTTTAAGCTTCTAAGTCTGCTAGAAGTACCTTAGACTTTTGATGATCGGTGAGTCAGTGAGTCAGTGAATCAGTGAGTGACAAAATTCAAAATTTTAACAAGTTGTCATTCCTAAACTACTGGTTCAAATTGACTGAAATTTTAAATATACCGTGTTTATACAATGACTAATTAGTTGCTGAAAATCCAGGCTTCTTGTTTTATCCACAACGAAATTATAGGGGTGTCAAAAATAGCCCGAATTGCTTCGAGAAAAGGATGTTACGGCCGTGCCGCTTTTTTTTTGCTCGACTTGCGGGGGCACTTCCGTGCCCCCAGATATCGATGATTGTTACTTTGTATAAACATCTATAGATATTAAACAGATTTTTCTGTTATAGGTAGACATTTTCGTATCCCTACTTATACCTATCTTTGTTATCTATACTATCTATACTAATATGATAAAGCTGAAGAGTTTGTTTGTTTGTTTGATTGCTTGTTTGTTTGTTTGAACGCGCTAATCTCAGGAACTACTGGTCCGATTTGAAAAATTCTTTCAGTGTTAGATAGACTATTTATCGAGGAAGGTTATAGGCTATATATCATCACGGTACGACCAAGAGGAGCAGAGCAGCAATAAAAAATGTTACAAAAACGGGGAATAATTTGACCCATTCTCTTATGTGACGCAAGCGAAGTTGCGCGGGTCAGCTAGTGTAAAATAGACACCATTTTACCTAGTTCATCGGAATCATGATTGTAGGTACTTTTGTGTTAGGTTTTATAGTTCTACGCAAAACTACATAGGTACATGACAGATATTAACGAAATGCCACCTGATTCCGAAATCAAAAAAATAAAGGAATACCGTTCCGTGTTATAATTTAAAACAAAAGTTTAATGTAAATATATAACAACCTATATGGACTTACCACATACGCGCCCATTCTTCCAGCATAGCGCATTTTCTCTTGTACTTCTGCCAATTGTTTTAAATACCACTCTCTAGCTTCTTCGACTGCAGATATTCCTTGCAGTAATACATCTTTCTCTTGTTCGATCTGTTTCATACGTTTTAAAAGATTGTAATCGACACCATTATGCAGAGTGTGTCTTCGAGGTTCCCGCCGTCGTGATGTCCGGCGTAGACTCTGCGATTGTGTTTCGTTGGCTGATCTCCCATCACCAAGACCTCTGCTTTGTTCTTCTACGACTCGAGACATTTCTTCAAAATCTATTTTGTCTACGGATATTTCCTCGTTATCAAAAACAATTTCATCTTCAGATTTGTAACTGGATTTCGATGTTTCATTTCTTTCAGCGACCTGTTTTTCTAACCGTGGCGGCTTCGGTGGACCATATACTCTCCGAGAATCATGTTTTAGTATTGATGGTGCGCCCATGAGTCGTGGCTCCTGTTGTATTATCGCATCTTTGCGTCCTACCAACTGCGGCATACTAATAGTTCGGTGCTGCGAAGGATTCTCTGTACTCTTTATCATCATCCAATTTCTGTCCATGCTTTGAGTATCATTGATATCTAATAAAGGGGCAGAGGGTGGCCGATGACTTTGGGAACCTATTGGTACATGTAATCCTGTAGATTCAACGTCATCATTAAATCTGTCTTCTTTGCTATCAGGCGTATCCACCTGATTGCGTAAAAGACATATTTTAAGTCCCGTACAAAATCTTTCAAAGGTCAGTAAACCATCACGGGAAGCGACCTTCTGCAGGCTTTCAATAACACCGCGGGGTAATCCTTTGGTACGGTCGTCCCGCCAGCGGTTTTCAATATCATTTAGTTTAACATATCCAGTGTGTTTATCATCCATAATATCAAACAATGTTCTCATTGCCGCCACAAATTGCTTGGGCAAAGTTTCCATGTTTCGTGAAGAAGTACGATTCATGGTTTAAGATTCACATTGGATACCTTTATGTAAGTAGGTAGGTACATATATTATTGGGGAATTGACGAAAAATGCAATAGATATGAACGCAATAGGTATATTAAAAGTTATGCTTAAATGTATAGTCAAGATTTGTATCCATACATTAATGAGCCAAAACAGTTGTTGACATCAAAACACTAAACAGTTCTTTTTTTCACCTGTATATGTTTATAATTTTAAATTATTATTATTATGGAAGTCCACACATAACCACACAAACGAACTAAAGTTACTTTTGCAAAAGGTACACTCAGTTTGTTGTTAACTGTTTAAACTAGCACACGGAACACCGCGGACTGTTTTGAGTTGTATGACCACATGAGGACAAAATCTGACCGTTTGTCAAACGGTATGTGTGTTGTGGGCGAACCAATCGGCCGCTGGGAGAGAATTTGCGAGAGATAATAGCCTACGAGTGCGAGCAGGAGAACCGGTCAAACGACATTTCGGGCACTCCGACTTCGAAGCGGCGGCAGGTAGGCAGAGGACCGCTCGGCTCCGTATTTCAGACTCAGCTAATAAAAATACTTCCAATTAACAACGACACGGTTCTTAAAAAAGTATTTTAGAAATTGGATTAAAGATAAGAGATCTTTAGATATTATGCTGTACCTATAGATACCTAAGGACGTACTTGCCTTCAAATCCTGAAAGGTTTATCAAGTCGGCCTTTTAGAAATGATTGAAATACTTAGGTACTATTAGGTAGGTAATGCTATCTTGCATAAAATGAACTCGATTGGATATACATATTATCGTTTAAAAGCTGAATACAATGCCCAATTGTTAATACATTGATCTGTGATTGCAAGGTCGTGGGTTCGAATCTGAACAGAATAATTAATAGACTAAGCCATAGACTCGAAATCTAATCTCAGAGTCTATTCGCGAATCCAAAACGTGCCTATCCATAATTTGGCAGCCCTAAACTTCTCAATTTTATGAACCTGTGATTTCAGTTGAGGTTCGGTACTTTAACATTTGGGCTTCGATAATCCCCGATTATTTTAATCTACATAATTATTATTACTACCTAGATAACACATTTCAGATTTTTTTAAATATATTGAATATTTAGACAAAAATCCCTTGCAGTTTTTTGTAGAATTACAATCACCGTTAATTTACCGTTAATTTCTGCACAAAAATATATTTGTATACCTACATAATTTTTAATTGTTCCCATAGATGGCGATATGATAGTTTTAGGTGATTGACGGGTTTGCAATGGTTAGGTAGATGTAGGTATCTCTGTACATACGGAAGAGATAGAGTTATCCTATGTTATTTATAAAAATGTAGGTAACAAGAGACAGCTAAAACTTTCAGAATAGTTATTACTTCGCGTGAAACAGCACACTTCAAACTCTAGATCACAGTCTCGTCTTTCTTCTTCTCTTTCAGTCTTTATTTCTACTGACTCTATGTAGAATTCACTGGATGGCTGAACTCACCACTCACCGTACACACAGTACGTATATTGTAGGTAGATTAAAAAGGCCAAATAGCCCTTTAGGTCCCCCTATGTTTGGTAGTGTAACAGGGGCTTAAAACTTGAAATATAAGCTTCCAAGCAATTTTAATTTCATATTTTCGTTTAGCTAGTATATAGATTCAAACTACATGAGCAGATACTATAGGTGCAACACTGATGTTTCGTACCCATGGCTCAACTGTCTATTATTCTTAATTAGCTGTTGTTTGTCTCGTTGGCCCTTAGAACTGCATCTTTCACAGCCATATATTATGTGGTATAATAATAGCAAACGTGCCATTCCTAGGTTCATGACTGCAAAAGTGAAACACTTACAAAAGTTAGTCATTGAACACTCACACGGTCATTTGATTCCAAACTAGGTATGTAGAGCTTGAACTATAGTAACAAAATGTATATATTTAAAAATGATACCCTATTTCTCTTGGTCACGATAGCATGAATGAACGTATGGAGCGATTTCAAAATTTGAATTCTTTTTTTATCATATTCCTTTAAGTAGGTACCTCGTGGATGGTTCTTACGGAGAATAAAATTTTAAAAAAGAAGCAAGAAAGATTGTGATTTACTAAAATTCTACTGTTAGGCGATACAAGGTTTATGGGGTCAGCTAATAACTGATAAACTTACTTATATACTTCTAAACACATCCAGGCTCAGAACAAATACTTATCAAGATTTGTCCCAGGCGGAATTCGAACCCACCACACGCGGCGCTGCGGTTATTGCTGTTATAGGTTTTATATGTTTTGCGATGCTTGAAATAACATCAAACACGGTACTCTTCGGACAAATCGAGGACTGGATCGCGCGTGACTCTGTACTAATTCTATCTAAGCCTGAAATGATTCTGTTGAATGGTATTCTCGAGGTTGGACAAGCGGCACCAGTATTTTAATACCATAGAGTTGAATGAGTCCATAGACAAAGTGACGTGCGTATCATGCAGGTAACTTGTCATTTGTCATGACATAACACCTGTCGTCTGTCATAGTGTTCTTGATTTTCCAATTCCATTCCAGTTTACCTATATTAAAATTTATCACTCAATAGGACAATTTTCCATATCATTAAATATCTATCTCCAAGTTTTGTAAATTATATTTTTTATAGTTTCGTATACTACACTGATAAGCTCTATGTGTGTTGTGTAAATAAAACAAGTCCTTTGGCGAGAACTCACAAATAAATAAAAATATGAGTAATGCGGGATTTCAAAGTGAGTCTGAAGCGAACGAGTTAAATGGTAGTGTGAATCCAGAAAAAGTTCGAAAACAATGGGTGAAATTCGACGACGAGTCGCCACAAACGACAGTTCCACCAGAAACAGAAATACCGCGAAATATACCCCTGGGTGCGGGAGCGGGAGCGAGTACATCAGCTCCCAGTGAACCACCCGCTGTACTCAAAACTGAAACTGTACATATCAATCTGGAAAGAGGAGACAAAAGTGTAGAACCTACTTTGGGGACGTTATCTAAAAATGTCGAATTCATTAACGTCCGTCAAGGCTTTGGTAAGTACACAGTATAATGAATTAAATAAGCATTTGTAGTATCATATCTGAAATGACATAAACTATTACCAAATTCCAGCCAATGGTGATATCATCGTTACACTACTGCCTGTGAATACTAAATGGCCCTGGGTTACAGCAGCCCATTTTCGACCAGAACTAGTGCCTGAAGAGTTAATGGCACAGGGTTTAACAGTAAGTTTAAACTGGTTCTACCAATATAGTTGTCAAGTTAAGTTGTTGCAGATGTTTTATGCTTAATGGGTTTACTTCCAATTCCAGCTCACTGTGGAGGAGTATGTTCATGCAATGGAACTACTTATAAATGATGCTCGTTTTACATTATACAACATATGCTACAAGCGTGTACTTGTTTGTTGGATAACACTTGCATTCCTTGTGCTATTGGCACTACTATTTTCTGGACTGACTGGCCTAATGTTGTTTTCACTTGGTGTGCTATGGCTGATTTTAAATGCTGCAGCAATATTTTTGTGCATGTGGATAAAACTGAGACTGTCAAAGGGACTGGAGCAATGTTTAGCCAGAGTTAACAAGTTGCTCAATAAACATAAATTGATATTAGCTTTAGACGACAGAGGAAAAATATCATGTCACAAAGTGAATCTCTGCTTTATATATTTTGATTCTGGACCTTGCATTACACATATACAACAGTTTATTGAGAGTGAAGAGGGCAAAACTATCATGCAGGGGTGGGAGCAAAGGCTTGATGTACCTTCAAATGATATTGTCATTCAAGGATCACAATCTACTAGGCTGTCTCGGAAACAGGTATGTCTATTGAAACATTGTTTATAGGTACCTAATACCTTGTTATGATATAAGATTGATTTATTGCTAATATTGCATTGATGAAGAAATGGTGGTGGTTAGTCTACTCACCAAAAGGAGCTGTTTGTTAATTTCTGACAGTTGCACATTATTCTAGTTCAAGCAAGTTATTTTCCATATTTGTACAACTATTATGATATTGGTGGTGGTACACAAAGTAAGTTTGGTATTGGTGTGCATTATTTTTTCGATTATTATAGGAAGTTTTCGATCCAAACCTGAGCATTCTGATGTGGTGAAAATACAGCCAATATCTGTAATGACTCATAATTACTTAGAAAAACCTCACTCATGTTTAATCATTTATTCAACATAATAATAATATGGGAACTTTTATCTAAAAATGGTTGTGTAATGTTGTCATTTGCTCATTAAAAATCTAAGAACTGGTTTGGTTAAAAAAATGTGCTATTTATTAATTTGTTTAATGCATTTACTTTGGCATGACATGTGATGGTATTTTTATTTGTATATAATATATTTTGACTTATATTCTTAAGATGCTTGATATTCATTGCATTTTGACAATAGATACTAACATACCTAGTAAATAGATTATCAAAGTGGAAACAGTATAGTTTCATAGCAAATAGATTTTTTCCTGTTATATTTTGGATTTTCCTTGGAGTTTGTAATGACAATGACTATGATAACATATTTTCTTAGAAGTGATGCAATCATATTTATTGCTATCTGTACCATCTGTTCTTATTTGATTCAACTTGTTTTGCAACACATCATATAAAATCTCTAATAACTTTAAACTTAAAGTTGTAAATTTTCTCGATATGTTTTGCTTTACCGCTTTTTGCTATCGAGAAAATAAGAAAAATGTGCACAAAGGTACTTAGTCAAATATATTTGAAATAAAATTGCTTGGTATTTTTTAAATTATCCCATAAAAATACGAAATTAAGGCTAATAATCTCGATATTGTTCTTGTCCTGGTTAAGATATTTTCAAGATGGCAACCCTATCTTGTATCTAACAATAGACGGCACTTTTTACACCTCTAGCATTTTAATGATCGACTGGTCATACATAGGTAATGGCATACATTCATGCATTGTGAAAGTATATTCTTGCATTTATTTAACATTGCATTTCCCATTCATTTGCATAAGAATTTGTGTCTCAATGAGACTTAATCTGTATTTAACAAGAATTGTTCTTATTTGAAATTAAAATATGCTAATTAAGTCTGTGCCTTTTTATTAGGCCTCACGCTTTAAGTTGGTCGTAGTATATATGTAGGTATAATAGTACGACGACGTTCTTCAACTATATTATAGTTAGATGAAACCATGTAAAAACTCAAACTGACCCGTAGAGCATATGCGGTTGCCTACCATAATATTTGCGGTTCGATTCCATGTCGTACAATTTCTTTTTTTTTTTCAATTTTTGTTGGGCTATTCATAATTTTCCACAGAAGGCCAATTGTTAGACAGTGATGGAATTATCTATTAAATAACAGGAATTTCTTTTTTGTGAACTACCACATAATCATAATCTTCTAGAATAATCGTAAGCACCATGTAAACTTAGATAGATTATAAGTACTATAAGTAGATAGTAGTAGTGGTATATGTACAGGTTTTAATCAAACATTGAATACTCTTAACATTAGTAGTATTAATGGTGAATGTAGTATAAGGTGGGTAAGTAAGGCATACGAATGTGCAGGGTGTGGCAGAGCAAGTGTACCTCCGATACCTGCAGCGGTGGGGCAAAGACTTCCTGCGCCGTCGCCTCGACTGGACTCTTGATGAGGAAGGCGGCAACCCCGCTGCTCCGCGACATTTAACACAGGCACTCTGCCCTTGTCAGTATGTTGAGGAAGTATTGCGGAACAAAGAGCCCAGGGATATGCGCGCATGTTGCCCGCTCTGCAACGATTGGCTCAGGCGCCGTGGGCTAGATTGACCAAATCACTTCATCTTCGGCAAGTTTATAGATTTGTTACTGTTTACCTACCTACTACTTCACTAATTGGCTAAGCTTGTTTAATATCTAATCTTTCACAGGAACGGGGGCATCTTCTCTTTTTGCGGTATGCAGGACGATGGGGAGCATACGCTGTTAAAAACAGATTAAATCTCTGCAGCACTGTGCCTGGACGACACGGCGAGAAATACGTTTGTCCATGCCAGTTTATAGAAGAGCACCTGAAAGTGAAACCCCCCGCAGGTATCGCTAAGTATTTTACATTACCTAATCAAAATGTCCAAATTTATTAACTACTTAATATATAGTCATATCATTTCTAACTTAGCAGCTATATGAAATGTATTAATATATTTCCGTCCTTAACAATATCAGTATCATTACAATTAGAAACTTAACGTACTTAATTATTGTAACTTTAGTTTATTAGAATTATATTACACTTATACAGGCAATATGTAACATATCCTATGATTATTTCATTAACTAACCTGATAAACTCAGACCAGTAAGAAAGTATACTTAAATAGCCGAAAGCCAGCCTAAAGTAAAGCACGCCTGAGAAAGGCGATTCAATTGGCAATTGATCACTGGATGTGTTATATTTAAAAAATTAGATTGTTTGCTAGTAGGCAATAAGCGTTTTATTGAATATCATATGTTTGTAGGCTGAGCTTACACTCTGAGGCAGTCAATTCTAGACATTTTTTTGTCTCATCGTATTTTGTAATAGGTTTACTTTTTTATCGATCTGAGTTGTTAATATTACGTACATATGTATATTCTTACAAAACATTTTATAGTAGCGATGATTTTTTCTCATTGTGTCCAAAGTTCTTAAAATTATTGCAGTTTATATCATCCTCATTTCAATATCGAACCTAAGGTTCTTAGCTTAAAACATTCCAGGAGAAGTTAGGGTACAACGCCCTTGTGTAATAAATTAGATGGAGTTGTGTGTCATTTATATGTATATATAATTTTGTACTTAAAGTGTGTATTAAAAATGCTGCAGTTAGATAATATATCTTCCGTCCATAATCCAGCTAAAACACGTACCTATTGATTTTATATTTATTTTATCTGTTTAATTATTCCACATTGTATGTTATAGAAATAAGTTATCTAACGTTTTTTAATAACGAATTATTACAACAAAAAATGTATATACTAAGATAAAAAAATAATATGCTTGATGGAGACAACAATATGACCATCAACAAATTATACAACTTTAAGAAATATATTCGCACAAAATAAAATGTTGCGTTTCAATGTCTTAAAACATAATTAGTTAGGTCACGATAACAATCAGAATCTTATGTGTTGAAGTGAATCTTTTTAATTTAAATTTAGCAATAATTACCTACATTTTACCGTATTTATGTTGAGTGGCCATACATATAAGCTTTTACTGTTGTACAGAAAAACACATAGATTTATTGGAATCTTATCTGGAGAAATGACAAGGATTATTTTTGTATATTTTTTCTTGTTAGTAGGATTAAGCGTATCTATTTATTATATTTACTTTGTTTGATTCAATGTGTAAGGCATCATAGCGTCACTTTTCATTTTGAACAATACTTACCCAATATATAATTGGTTTATTTGTAAACTTTTATTGTCTTTTCAAGTAAAAAAGTATTATAAATCAGATCTGAAGGGCTTTGTTCAAAATTCAATGTTATAGTAAATGATAAGAATGTAATCTAGGGTTGCCAACCACACTCTAAATTAGAGTATTGTACTCTAAATCATGTATAATCTACTTATAGAGTACTCTACTATATAACAAAAAGTTTATTGTATCTATTCCTAAATTATTCTCCATGCTATAAGTCCGTACCCTTTATTTACTTCCTCTAAATCATAAATACCTACTCTATTTCGTCTTATATGTGTTGGCGACCCTAATGTAATCACAATCGTTTAGACTAGTCAACTACAGCGGCACAATCATTCGGTATATTCCCAAACCTTACATTGTTTTCATATTAAGGACCAAAGCTCAAAATGTCGGAGGTAAAATTGAGAGAAATATTCTAAAGTGGTTATATTGTATCAAATTGAAAACATAGCCATAATTAGAATAAGAAACTTGTAATAATATAAAGTTATGTTACCCAAAGGACTACAGAATACATACATATATATATATATATATATATATATATATCTATACTAATATTGTAAAGCTGAAGAGTTTGTTTGAACGCGCTAATCTCAGCAACTACTGGTCCGATGTGAAAAAATATTTCTGTGTTACATAGCCCATTTATCGAGAAAGGCTATATATCATCACGCTACGACCAATAGGAGCAGAGTACCAGTAAAAAATGTTACAATAACGGGGAAAGTTATGACCCATTCTCTCTTATGTGCGAAGTTGCGCGGGTACATTGCGCTGTAACATACATTGTAAACTTAATATATGTCTGCAGTATAAGTACATATCGTACGTATTGATTACTAATTAGAGTTATTATGTATAAACTAATATCTGCATACAATATAAACGAAAGGCTGATAAAGTCATACGGACTTTGGTTATAATTACATACAATGTAATAATAATATTATATGTACCTACTAAGTATTCGCAAAGTTGTGATTATTATAAAACATTCCGTCCTAAGTATTTTAAGAACCTATATACTTAGTTGTAGAAATCCATTACTTATACATATTATTTTTATGTAGCGATGTTGAATATATTCATTTTATTTTTATTTAAAACGGTGTTTTATTTTTCTAATATGTTCCCATAGTGTAAAGAAACCTCCATAAAACAGGTAATGTCGTTAAACAGAAAGACAACTAGCAGACCTGTATGAATAAGTGCCTCTGTGGCGCGGTCGGTAGTATTATGCGGCTGCCGTGCGAGAGGTCTCGGGTTCGAATCCTGGGTCGGGCCCAAAGTCTTTTCTGAGATTTTCTGTTAAGAATTTCTTAGAGATTGCCCGGAGTTGGGAAGTTGAGGTCGAAGACCTCCGTGCCTCGGAGAGCACGTTAAGCCGTCGGTCGCCGGTCACCAGACTATGAGAGTGATGGAATAGAGAGTGTACCTGTGTATTGTGCACACACTTGGACACTATAAACAAAGTCCTGCACAGATGGCCAATTTCAATTAAACTGACCGCCGTAGCCGTAACGGCTAGGAGGACATTAAAATGAATAAGTAGCCTATGCTTGATTGTCTTCGACTATCCCAGTGGAAAATTACATCAAAATAGGTTCCGTGTTTCCGCCATGAAAGCGTAACAAATAGACTTACGTTTCTGATATTGATAGATTTTCAAAACTTGTGTGTTATAGGCACCAGAAATTCTTGTTTCGTGGAGACATTTTACTATCAAGGCGGATGTGGACAGGGGTAGAATATATGCTATAAATAAATCATTAGGTACACGTTTATTTATTAACATGAAACTTCATTTACTTTCGTTTTTAATTACATAGGTATGCTTAGGTATCTATATTCGCGAACCTTATACATTACAACTGTTATCAGTGGTCGACCTGGTGTGCACAGGGCACAGAACAGTTTGGATGCCACTGAACTATAATAATGATCAAAATGAGAGAAAGCGATAATTTTAATATGAACGTTGTGTACTAAATGCCACAGGGTGGTAAGAGATGTATCATGAAGGACAAAAAGTACTTTATGGTTTGTCCTTCGCAGGGCCTAAATGACACGCATTATGAGAAATATATTTTTATTTGACAAGTAACTTGTTGAAAGAGAAGCAAGAGGCTTAATTTCCATTGTTTTAGTGCATTGTAAATGATTTTATATGATTGTGTCGTATTCGTACAATAGGTATAAAAAATTAGCATATGAAATTACTTTCATGCACTTTATGATGAAGCAGGTCTGTAGAAAAGTGTAACTAATCAATAAGCACTGGATAAAGCACTAATTGGAAGCAGGTACCTCAGTTTGACGACCCAGCTAGGTCCTTTCCGCACAGACATGTTATAAAAGAACTTATATTTAATCAAAGACAATAATGTCGAAGTTTATAGATCTTGCTGAAAACTGTTTTTATTCTGTGGGTAGAAAGGTTGTGTTTAAAAATAAAACGTGTTTCTAAGATCACAAAAAAACAATTTATTTAAAATAAAAAAATAATGACATGGTAAAATACAAATAATTAGTTTTATTTTTAATACATGGTTTATAATCTTAGTTTGTTTTACGTTTATTAACTTACGGATTTTTTTAATAATAACTAAATATCACAGAAAGCATCAAAATAAAACTTGATTATTGAAGGTGGTAATTCGTTAGCTCCAGATAATAAAAATCATACAAATAAGATGATGGTTTATTAGTGAAATTAATTAGAAAATAATGATTTAAACTTTTTTACCAGTTTCTTTTGTTTGAGATATTTAACGTACCCGAATTTGATTCCTATGATATAATAATATGTTGAGAAACCGGTGTGATTGAAGTTATATTTTTATTACCGAAATGTAATCTTTGCCTGTTTAGAATTCGGTTAACACATTTTTACTAAAACTTTAATTATTTAAGATATCTTAAAAAGTATATTTTTAAATTTTTTGCAAATTGAAGCTGGTATGTCTCTGATATTTTATTAATACTATACCAATATGTACATAATTTATAAAAAAACGTTATCGTTTTTACTTAATAAGAATGTTTCTAAATAATACTACAAATTATAAACTACTTGTGTTTCATAACAGCTACAATTGTTGCTCTATCTCATAGAAAACCAAGTATGTAATTCAATTTTGTTTTATAATGTAGAAAAATAGAACAGTGCCCTGATATTGCCATTCTTGTTTTAAACTATGCAAATAATAAAAATAGAGTCTATTATGATTAATTTTAATATTGTAACTCTTAAACAAAAAATAAATTGAGCAAATGTATAACACAATTAAGACTTTTTTGATTACAGCCTCTGTTTTCGGAATTACATTACATTACCTATTGAAAGTCGTTAATCGTTACGTGATTTTTTACGACGCGCCTTAGAACATTCGTCTACAGGGAATATACCTTTAAACGTGTTTACTTGTTCTTTTAATTGTGATTCTGTATCTATGGCTGCAATGATGTCGCGACTACGTTTGAGGTTTTTATCGGAGGCTTCGTCTCTTAAATCGATAGAACAGGCGAGGGACTCCAGAGAGGTGGCGGTGGAGTTGTCGTTGATAATTTTGCGGACGTTGAGGAGGTCTAGGTACGGCGTGGTTGCAGTTCCAGCTGCTGTGGCCGTCTGTGATGAAGCGCCACTGAGCGGCAAGTTCTCGACTGTTGCCAATCGCATTAGTTCTCGCTGCGATTCACGCGCCTCCATCAAGAATATGCTCTCCTGTTTATTGTCACAGTAACTAATCAGTCTTCATGTTTAGGTCATTTAAATTTAATGTAACACAAGCTGATAAAATGAGATTGCTAATTATTTACGTATTGTTTACGGGTTCAAATGTCCAAAAAATACTAACATTCTACTCATACGTCTAAATAAGCTTAAATGGCTGAATCGTTTATATCATATCATAAATATATCAAACCCGTATACAATTGTAACTAATTAAAGCACTTTTAAAAATCATCTGAACAAAGAGTGAAATAAAACAAAAACTAATTAGCGAGCCGTAATGTTTTTGCAGTAGACCATTAAAATAAACACTTAAGATTTTACTTCCCTGCGTGTAACCGAGTCACGATATTAGGTATATACCTAAGCTATTCGTGCCTTCTGCTGTAGCGTGATTCTGTACAGTCGGTACTGTCGAGTATCGAAATTTTGACATTTAGAATGTACTGCCAAAATATTTCCTACGACACCCGTTAGAGGCGCTGATCACATTTTCATACAAAATTTCTCGATGACAGGTCGGTTGTCGATAGTCGATAGTAGTAGAGAATCGAGCTACTGAGCGTTTAACAGATACTGATAAGAGAAACAGGATACAATGAATCAAACAGCAACGAGCTCAATTGCATTGCAAATTCTAAATGAATACTTCCCGTACAAGCAAGGGGTGTGTCCCAATTATGGTTCCCGGCACTGTTACATATACTACGATTATATAACTGGATACAATCATATCTTTATACGTAAATCTAAATACGTCGGGAATTTCAAAACGATGACCCGTACATATCTGCGAATTCTTTACCGAGGCGGGTATATAGCATTGGGCTTGCCCCTATCAAAGTCATATTGTAAATGAAAAGGTTACAACATTGCTATTAATTCAACTAAGTAGGTATATCCCTCTAGAAATTTAATTCAAGAGGGATTTGATCAAGGTCATCGTTTGATTTCATTAGCTCTATACATTACGGCTCTCTGACATGCAAACAGTACCTTGACTTCCTTAGTGGTGTATTGGTCAAGCTTGTCGTATATCACGGCATGCAACCCCATAGTCTTCAGCTTCTTAATTGTATTCTTATCATTGTTGTCGTCACCCCAACAGAATATCACTAGACCTGCGTCTGTCGCCAGTTTTACCTGAGAAAAAACACATGTAGTTGAAACAACGATAATATAGACAATGTAGGTCACCTACTCGGTGTCAATAAACCTTCAGTTCAATGAACTGCATGAACGTCATGCATACCAACTGTTTACAAACTGATAGCGTAAACAAGTAGTTTAGCAAGAATTTTGCTGAACTAATTAAACGCGGAACTTTCTTTGTTATAAAAAAAAGAGAACTATTATATATTTTTTGTTGATTTGTGGGAATCTGATTTCCTACTTGGCATAGCGGCAGTGACCGGCAACTATTTTGACCACTGCGCTGTGCATATCATAAAAAAGTCGACGACTCATCAAGACATCTATTTATACTGTAACAACAAGGTTGGGATAATAATAGACAATACCTCTGTGCCTAAGCTTTAACTGTAGACAACAAAATATGTGTATGCTAGCTAATGCTGCATGATATGCGTTCATAACAATAATAACTGCAAAAAAAAGTTGCAAAGTACGCTATTGTTCAAAGGTTTTGTTTTTAATTGTGTTAGTAATTAATTTAACTGTTTGTAGCTACTATCTAGAACTTGTGCAGTAGTAATTAAACTTTTTTTTTTAGTAATTACCATTGCGCAAAATAATTGCGTGGGTATGAATTGGTTTATAAGAACATCATTAAGACTTTATTTTAAAAATTGTCTGATTGCCTTGATTTTTAGATTAGTTTTTTAAAATAAAGCCCTGCCGTTTTTAACTAAATTCACGTAGAAGGGAAAAAAAAGGGAATCGACGCGCCTTCTTATGTGGCTTCGCTATCTTTGTAGTAAACATGATTGCGAAATACAAATCGCAGGAATAATAATTATTCGCAATAACAATTATGACGCAGTCAATAGAATCTCAATAAATTACGGAACATTAGTTGACATTGAGAGCAAGTCACGTGAACGTGCGATTTATAAACAGATACGTTTCGAGGCCATCGCGACATAATCGCTACATGTGGCTTATCTATTGATTTCGAGAGTAAATTATGAGAAACGAAAGCTGTGTTTGCTAACATCCAATATAAAAATAATATAGTCTCGGTACTATTGACGGCTTAATCGCGAAGCTTAGTAACAACTGTGGGCAGTTTTATCGCCATATGATAGATCGATTCTGATAGTAATACTTATTTATCTTATAAGTAACATATTGTATCATGTATTTACCTCATAGCTGTGATAATATTATGTAAAATATTAGTGATAAAAGTAATATTTACCTGTGTGGGATCTCTGAGTAGGTCTTCTGTGTGTACAACTATGCCTAATATGTCGGTGCTGACTGCACTCTGAACGGCAGCTGGTATAGAGGAACATCTGGGATCACGATACGGCTCATATTTTTCAGTGATACCCTGAAGATACAACAAATAGCAAATCAAATCAAACAGAATTTATAGACAAAAATATTAGAAATAGAGATTTTACTTACAACAGTTAAAAACATGACTGGGTATTTATTCTGCTTCATTCTCACCATAGTGCAGATATCTGGATTGAAACACGAAAATACGATACGACGCTCGCCTGCATGTTTTAGAACAACTTCTAGGACCTACAACAAATATAAATGCTTCATTTAACTCTATAACATAATCAACTTGTAGATGATGTTAGATTTGAGTAAATATTTTGGCAAATTTTAATAGCAACAGATGTTAGGTTTAGATAAAATTTTTCTGTTGTTTTTAATCTATATTTATACTATATTATTATACTATATCATTTATTTAAGATGAAGCCTCTGTGGTGTAGTCGGTAGTATAATCAACTGCGGTGCGAGAGGTCTCGGGTTCGAATCCTGGGTCGGGCCAAAAAGTCTTTTCTGAGATTTTCTGTTAAGAATTTCTTAGAGATTGCCCGGAGTTAGGAAGTTGAGGTCGAAGACCTCCGTGCCTTGGCGAGCACGTAAAGCCGTCGGTCCTGCGCCTGACCTCTCACTGGTCGTGTCGGTTATCCGTCCCACCAAACTATGAGAGTGATGGAATAGAGAGTGTACCTGTGTATTGTGCACACACTTGGACACTATAAACAAAGTCCTGCACAAATGGCCAGTTTCAATGAAACTGACCGCCGTAGCCGTGTATCGGCTAGGAGGACATTATTATTATTTAAGATGAAAATGTAGTCCCCTACAGGAAAAGATTTTTGTATTAAAAATAATATTAGCACATACATACCTTGTCAACATAAGTATTCATATCAAAAGGATTGTTCAATTCGAAGGTGCCATCTTTCAACTCCATCGTCCACTTCAACTCAACATTGAAGCCAACATGTTCATCTATGGACTTGAGAGTATGTTCTAATGTGGGGAAAGGTTGATGCTCCTCTAAATCTTCATCAAAGAATAATATCTCGTGGTTGCGACCTTCAACTAAGTGATAAACCTATAAAGAAGAATTATACAATTATACATTATTTATTGTTAAAATACAGACTGACAAAATACTATTTTACATAATAATATATTAATCCTACCTGTGTGGTCCATACCTACTACAATATAACAATACCCACTATTTTTAAGTAAAATAGCCAACAAACAAGTAATTCACCAAACAAATTAATAAACAAGTCAGCTGTAAACATTTTGGGTCTGTGTAAATATACCTTGAGTTTTTGTAGGTGTTCCAATGTCAAATCCTTGACAGGCAATTCTAACATTTCTGCAAATTCAACCTCCTTCTTTCTTTTCATTGATATACACACATGAAAGTCATGGTAAATAACCGGTACCATATCTTTGCTCAGCTGAACATCAAACTCTAGCAAGTCTGCACCACTTGCAGCTGCTTTTTTAAGGGAAGCTATTGTATTTTCACGAATAGCATTTCCTCTGAAAAGGATCATGTATTATCAAGAAGAATTGCCAGCTTTTATTTTGATTGGATACTAAATAGAGATCTTGTTACTTTTCATAAAAGGTGTCAAAATCTATAGTATTTTTATTACATGAGCAAAGACCAAACTGAAAATTTTACTCTTAATAACTACTTATGTTAGAGATGTTAATAAGGGGCATGGTAATCAACTATCATTAATTTACACCATATCATAATAATACAAACAATACTCACTCCTTGGTTTTAAAACTAGCACCCAATCCTCTATGTCCTACTTCTAAACCAGTCCAATTTGGATCCCAATACTTAGCATATGAAACTTCAAATGTATTAAGATTCTCAGACATAGAATTAACAAGTAAATATTCAATATTTATAGTGCCCAATGGGCGATGCTTAACATTGCATGTGACAGGTAACTCCAAAACACCCTCAGAGGGTTTGAACATATTTGGTAACACATAAGTATAGCCCACATGACATGGGGGGTCTTCAGATGAAGCCCGACTACTGTAGGAATAAAAATCTATCAAATAAGCTAGAGCTTTAGCATCCGGAACTGTTATGTTTACTATGAACACATCATTAGGCTTATATTCTCTTCCAAACTGTTCCTGGGGTTTTGGCAGACAAAGAGATGGATCATTACTAAGTGTTGAGACCTCCACAAGTATCCAAGATGGTGTCTCTGTGTCCATTGTATCAGTGCTCAGTGATGTCTCATCCACTTGTGCTTCATTTTCAAATGATAGTTTCACTGGAGTTACTTTGATCTGCATAGGTTTTTCTGATAAACGAGTCTTCAACTTCAGAGGATTATTGACAAATTTAAACTGCAGTAATGTTTGTGTTGTAAGCCACCCAGTAGTAACTGGTGATGGTTTACCATCGTATTCACCATATGTGTCAGTATATGGAACTAATACAGATTCTTTCAGAATCCTTGGCTTTAAGCTAGTTTCCCACGAGCGAATTACAATGTCGTTATTATCCGCATTTATAATTCCTATTCCATAACGATATAATACATCACAGGTGTTAGGTATTGTGACGGCTTTCGACCACAAATTTGATCCTTCTTGATGTTCGAGAACCACTAACTTTTTATAATCCCACTCACCCAGTTCTGGAATACTACCCGTAATGAAGACCTTCTCTTTTGGTCCAGCTCCTGGAGCAGCTACAGTAAATACCCATTGTTGCGTTAATGTTTCAGCCATTGTTTCTAGTTTTTTAACGGAAGGCTTTTTGGGTGGTTTATGTTTTGATCGCTTACGGTCTTCTAAAAAAAACCAACGTTGCATCTTGTTAGAAACACATCAAACAAAGGATTTAAAAATAAATGTAGAACACACACCGGAATATTAATAATTATGTAGACATAATTCCCAAATCTGTTTTGAACGTACACCCGAATACCGTAACAATATGAATCTATATGATTTTTGACATTTGGTAAACATTGACAGACGCTAATGACAAGACAAGATATCGAATTGACATTGACAGTCTTTAAAATGTCCAGAAATCATGCCAGTATTTTTATACATTTCAAAGGATATAAATAATATTTCAATAAATATCAAAATTCTAATTATGTTTATGCGCAGAAAATATGGTATACATGAGTTGGTTATCAAAGTAATATAGAATCACATATTTTGTCATTGAGCTGACTTGCAAATATTAGGTATAGGCCTACATTAAACATAAGTAAATCTAAAACTAAAATTAAATCATATTCTAATCATTATTAAAGTTGTTTTTAAGACATAACACATTCACATAACACAACTTGAAGGTCTAATAATATTTTTCCTTTTTTTCTTTCCTATCTAGGTATCTAATCTGGCATTCATATAGGTACCTACTCAATGATTTTGCGTTCTAAAAGACTAAAAAAAGTTACGAAACATATTTACGCAATAAAACTACAACGGCAAGCATCGTTTGTCGAAACATTGCGTGTTTTTTTTTGTCTTTTTTGTCTTCATTAATTTTTATGTTTGTGCTCTGGACAGACATGTGATACACATATTTTTGTGCTGAACTGAATAAAGAGTTTTTGACGCACTTATTAACCTCATTAGGATAATAAGTGCCGGGTCTCAGACGACATAAACAACAGATCACCGCTGTCCACCACACCTCTGACCACTGACGAGCATTCATACTCATAGAACCAACATCGAATCCATCTCACATCACTCACGTCTAAGTGCTTGGATGACAAAGGTTCGATTCCCGCACAGATTAAATACTTAAATTACTTATGTATTTTATGTGTCATACTTACACCCAGTTGTTGCGGGTTTAGTTTAGTTGGACTTTGAGTCTGGTGTTTGTTACTTTGTAGGCTAAGCTTTAACTAACTAGGTACTAAGTACTTAAAAAACATAATGAACAAGACCGTAGACAATAGGTAACAGTAACAATATTGTGTGACTAGCTGACCCGCGCAACTTCGCTTGCGTTACATGAGCGTTACAATTTTTCCCCGTTTTTGTAACATTTTTCACTGGTACTCTGCTCCTATTGGTAGTAGCGTGATGATATATAGCCTATATCCTTCCTCGATAAATGGACTATCTAACACTGAATTTTTCAAATCGGACCAGTAGTTCCTGAGATTAGCGCGTTCAAACAAACAAACAAACAAACAAACTCTTCAGCTTTATAATATTAGTTATAGATAATGATGCTTACTAAAGGATATGTAGATACTTAGTATTTTATTGACGTCATATTATTCGTTTACAAGTTTTTCTTGTTTATATCTCTGTATTGTTACGATAGCTTTCAGGTTGGGGAGTAGGAGTGTTCATTCACAAATTAAATTCATACCACAACGTCAGAGGCGCGCCGAGCACTTTCAGCCTTAAAGAATTCTAAACTTTAAATTCATGGCCAAGAGCCCAAAATCGCTTGAGTCGCGAGCAGTCACGCACCCTTTTATCGGTAGGTACTATTCTCCCAACTAGCAAAAAAGTTATATAATTAAGATATTATACAACTAACAGACCTATAAGGCTTTTATAGCAGTTTTCAATCAACTTAACAATTTTAAAGTAGTGTTTTATTCGATGCTTTAGTTATATATCATTTAAATCATATAAATGTGTCTAGTAAACGGTATCTCAATTAATTTATTGGATGTTATAAAAACGTGTCTGTTACGACATTTACACAATAAGGCTTTGAGTCGAGTTAACGTTTCAGTCAGATAATAGTTATGAGCCGCCATTTTTATTTAAATTTAGACACTTTTATACGACAGTTAAATAATGAACTGTCTTTTAATGTTCGTGTAATTAACTATTATTAAACTATTATAAAGTTCAACATTTATGTAACTTTTAGCCTAAAGCTTTACACTTATATGACTTTAGTAAGTCATTTGATTGTTTAAACGATATTAAGTAATTTTTATACAACATAGTCGCCATTTTTTATTACATTCTTAATTATGGATCCCGGAAAGTGGAAAAGAATAAAAGGAGGGGTGGATTTAGAAGAAAAGTAAACAAAAATTATGAATCTTTAAAGATAGCAAATACATTTACTATTAATCTGGAAAAGGCCGGGCACAGCCAAAAAGAAAGTGGCTATAATGACAGTGGTTCCGTAGTACATTTTTCAACACTAAATCTGGCAAAGGCTGGGCCCAGTCAAGATAGGAGTTGTATAATTGAAAGTAGTTCCGCTCATCTTCTTTTATCAGAAGTCACACTGAGTAGCGAGGGTAATCACTCATGCTTGACATTTTGGTGACTTCTGTCTCAGCATTTTCCAGTGAAGCAATTCCACTTCTTTTGACGACGCATTGTATTGTTGACCAGGAATCTTCGGGACGGGAAAATGGATTCTTTAATAAATCCTCTACTTTTCGTCTTGGCCAATACAAGATACCATTTTCTTCCCATTTGTCAGGCACTGCTGTTAAAACTAACTTTCCCCTTTCCACAGTTTGTACAATTTTGTAAACCATGGTACCTAATTACCTTCCTAAACATAGAAAAATATCAGGGTTATTTACTGCTATATTTACACATCGAAAAAATCAAATCAACTATAACGCATCAACTATAATATACCTACTACAAAAACAACGACGTACTATAATTTATTAGTAGGTACGATCTACTAACAATTTATATTATTAATATTGAAGTTGTTTTGAAACTACTTCTCACACCAAAAGTCAAACTAAACTAAAATCTCATTTACCTAAACACAGCGCGAAACTAAACGCGGAGAGCGAGACGGAAGAAAGGGGAATCCCTTGAGGCAGAGGGACATTTTTATTGCGCATTGACTGTCTGTCTCACAGAGTAAACGACTGACTGCCCAAATTAGTGTGATGTTTTAATTGTAATATGAATGGTCTGTCTGATGGCGGCTTGACTTTTGACAAATTAATCTAGGTACATAGTTCGGCAATTATGTAAATATAGAAATATTGAATGGAATCCTACCTTATAATTGAATCAAATATGCAGAATAAAAATAAAATTAACAATTGCAATAACATTCATCTTCAGGAAAATGGTCATATATGGCAAACTTCTTACAGTTTCGGCACCAAAAGAAATCATAGTTTAATAGTTGTACTATGCTTCTATTGTTATGTATGATAAAATGTGTAAATATTGTCGAACTGGTAGGATAACCACATCCATAGCACTTCAGTGATAACTTAAAATGTGTGTTATCCCATGGCCATTTTAAATGTCTTAGCAATCTTAAGTCTTTTTTAGTTAAAAACTTGTCTACGTCTAAAAACATCACCATTATATTCCTGAAATATAAACGAAAACGGTTAACTTTAGAGTTCTGTTGGAAAACAAAAAGATTTTTTATTTTCCAACAGAACTCTAATTGAAACCGTTATGGTGGACAACATAAATCAAATAAAAAACATCTATAAAATCAATAGTTACCTACATGTCGTAAAGCGGTCGCCCAATAATTAGGTGGCCATATGGCGAAATCTATTAATGACAATTTATGTATTTTATTTAATAAACAAAGTGAAATACCTATATTATGAAGGCCCATTAAAATATGAGTAGGGATGACTATATATATTACCGAAAAAGTTAAATGCCCAAGTATCATCACCTCTCACCGCCCATCTTACACCACAATAGGCTTTCTTTACATTAAATAAATAATAACGATTTATAACGTTTGACTTACCTTTTTATGAAGTTTTCCAAAAACAAGTTGCTTTTTTGTCTAAGTTGTACTATTCGCGTAACGAAATGTATATAGAGGTTATCGTTTAACCATAACACGACTTTTATGTATAATAGTTTACATCTATACAAGGTTATAGTTACGCAGAAGTATAACTAGATAGGTACTGTTACAAAACATTTTAGTTATACTTGCAACGTCTATATGATTTTTACACAACGTAATTGACGCTGATGCGACTACAATACGACTCTTACACGATTTAAATGTTATAATAAGCTGCGCCCAAAACCGCGTCATATATACATACAAAAGACTTTTATATAACCATACTGATATGACTGAAAGTTAAATCAAAACGTTATTCTACCATTTATATGACATTATTTTGCTAGTTGGGCTGCCCATCGCTGACGGCCGCTACCGTCCCGGTGTGAATTGAACCTTGAACCTGAAACTCTATAGCAGTAGTACAGTGCGATGTTCCAGTCATCACGCGCCGCAGCTGCGTGTGGATTGTGCGTTCGATTCCCACATGGAGCTAATATAGGTACCTACCTATATAATATGTACAACTGTGTTCGACATGGTTATACTTTGCTTTTAATTTGTAAGTTTATACCTACATGTCCCCGCAACATTCGATTAATGATAAGTGTAGGCAGGAGATTTTCTCTTTTATAAATATTGCGGCTAGTCTACACAGTGGTTTAATCGTGGTTTCAAGCCTGTACAAGATTATATTTAAATAAAAATGGGTACAATAAAACAATTGCTTGAAATAAATTTATATTTGTATTTCGTATAAACGCTTAATAATATCTTTACATATTTACATTTATTTACAACCATTAAACTTATTTACATTTAGCAGTCTTTTGAGTCTCTAACTCTAGAATAATGACTTATAGAACATAACATTACTTTATATCAAATATTTAAAAACAAAACAATCAACGGAAATTACGAGTTCTTAAAATGGGCAATTTACACCTGGGTGCAAAAATGAACAATTATCACCTTGTCGACACGACCCTCGTCGTTGGAAATATATACAAACTGCTTTGCGACCACCTCGAGCACCACCTCTACCCCTCTGTGGACCATCCCAATTGCCAGCGTTTTTACCGCGCCAGTGTCCGCCGGCACCTCGACCACGCATTGCGCCACGGAAATTGCCTGGACCCGAAAAACCATCCGCACCCGGAGGTCCTTGAGGTCCCGACATGTTGAAGTCCATAGGGAACATATTCTGTTGCATATTAAATCCTTCCGGGGGCACGGGATACATTGGGTTTGGTCCCCCAAACATATCAGGTGACATCATCATATTTTCTGGAGGCATCATCATTCCTGGAGGCATGTTACCCGGCGGAATCGCTCCAGGGGGTATGGGGCCAGGCATACCATTTGGCATCATATGCGGTGGTACTCCGCCCTGCCATTCGTTAGGAACCATATTACCTGTTTGAAATCCTGGTGGAACACCAGGAAATTGTGTGTTTGGAAAGTTGTTGGGAAATTGGTTCATATTTGCTGGGAACATGGCAGGAACATTCATATTATTTGATGATGCAGGTGCATTTCCCTTGGGTTCAGGCCAAGGCATGTTTCTAAAGTCGCTGATGTTATCTTGATTGCCAGTGACATCTTCTAATGGTATAATGGTAGGCTCAGAATAAGGATGCGTTTCAGGATCTGGTTCAAAGGCGGAGTCAGGTATCATAGACTTGGAGAAATATAGCGGTTGCAAAGTGCCTTTTTGACGTACTGCCTGTAAATCTTTTTCTTTGCTGTTTTTGCCGTGTTCTACTTGTATTTGTCCACCGGCATCGACAGGAATCAACGGTCTCCAATTTGTTTTCTCTTCCATCACATCATCATTACTAAGATTCCTTCCCTTTTGGAACGCATCTCTTTCATGAATTCTTTCTAAGTATTTCATATCCGTGAAGGTCTTTGTTACATTAACTCTTTCAGTTTCGTCAAGTTCGAAGTATTGAATCTCTTCTAGTTCAGAATCAGGTTTCCATTTAATACTCTTTTTAGGACCTTTCCGTTTGTGGTAACACAAAACACCTTTAAGGCCATTAACGGTTAATGTATGAGGTTCATTTGTGTCCATTTTATCCTCATTGTCCTGTTCCGTTGTAGACGTATCTTGAGTATCATTAGTATCAGAATTTTTATCTGAAACTTTTTCTTTACTATCCTCAGCTTCAAGAGTATCTTGATAAAATCTTGGTGGCACGGATTTACTTTCGCTGGTTGGGCTGGTGATGCTTGTTGGAGTATGTGGTGGAGAACCCTCATTTGAAGGATTGCCATCTTTAGATCCACTAGTTCGTCGTTTTCTCTTTTTAGGGTCCTTTTTATTCGTGGCTGAAGCGTTTAAGGCGTCCATGAACATATCACTTTCTAACAGCATCATCGCTGTAACAAGGAAAAATATTTATGAATACGAATTGAATGTACAAGGTTAAAGTAAAAATACACATAAGTACACAAAGTTTAAAGTCTATAATGCATAACCACGGGTTCATATGGCACATATAATCTAAAGTGTTAAAGGCGTCAAACAAAATTTATTAATTCACATGACTGCGAATCAGTAGTACAAATTAACGGCGATATAAGTAATCAAATGCAATTCAGGAAATAACTTTTCGACCACAGCGCATAATGAAAATAGCCTGAAAAGATTATCCTTGACTCGTTACATATTTTTTCTAAGTTTCTAATTTTCATGTTGATTAATGTTAGGTATAGGAAGTGACCTATTTTCCAACTCTGTATTATTTCCTGTATAAATGAGACGGTACATTGTTAAACTAGTGTACCTGCGTACTGATTCCCTACAGGAAAGGAAATAATAACAAAATCTAAATCAGTGTAATTTCAATGCTCACTTTTCTACAACAACAAAGTTATGCGTAGGGATTTAAAAATCAATACCTACGTGACAAAATGTCTCAATTATAATTAATGAACTTGATAATACTTGATATCGCTCCTTATTCCAACAGGATATGGTAACTATGAGGCTTCATAAGATTAGATAGCTGCATAACTCCACTGAGTAAAAAGTAAAGCGGGCAGTCTTTACGCAATCTAAATCAACTGCAAATATCTTTAACGACTGAATCTAATATGCATGATGTGAATCTTTAAACAGTAAATAAATAGGTACGTAATCTAAACCCTGACCTACTCAACGTCTACGGAAACGAGTAGCTGTATAGGTATCTACATTCGGTCCACAAGGAATCGGCAAAAACCGTTACATACACATTACGCTATTACTTGAAGTGCGACTTCTGCGTATTGTATCATCGTACTTAGTAAGTTATTGACCTACATAAACGTCGTATGTACATTAAAACTAAAGTGATTGTTTCAACATGCTTGCATAGCGTCGTCACTTATGTAGATTTTGTTTATCTATGGGTACCTGACATGACCTGGGTACATGACTAAATTATTGTGCCTAGTTCTGCTGTGCTTTTTAGTGGTATTTATTTCCCCGAAACCAGGTTAAATCTAGATGTTTGGCAGCCTTAGAATGCCTCGTTCACTAAGTCTGTAAAATAAGGTCAGTCGTTTAGGGGCACAGTAATGAAAAGCAACTACAATAATTTATTAGTTTTGAAAAGCATTATAACTTATGCATGCATTGTTTTACGAGAATGGTGGTTGAAATACTTTTTCTTTCTAAGAAGAAATATTGAGCCTTCGAATAATCTGATTTTGTAATTGAAATTGGATGAGGAACCCGATGGACGATAGCTAACTTCTCATCCTATTTCCGCACAGCTATCTAATCATTTGTTGTAATATATTCATCTACTACGAAGATATTTTACATCACAAACTAAGTGAGTCATGAAATATTACTAATTAAGTACATATAAAACAAAACATCAACATAAGAACAAAACCGTAACTATATACCTACCTTACTCTTATGTACCTAAATATAAAATATAACTAGTTTCCTATTTAATTATGTTTGTGAAAACGACAAAAAATATATTATCGAGAGTTAACGACATAATATTAAGAGGATCTCTGACGACGTGTTTTAGATGCAGATGGCTTACGTAATCAATATATCTTAAGGTCAATGAACAGAGAAAGTCAACTCGTCGTTACGATAAAATAAACGTGTTGCGTTGCTTTACAACAAATAGTTGCCTAAAAATGATAAAATTTATGTATCTACTTAAGTAAATGTAAGTCAACAAAAAAGTTAGAAGGGTTCACGAAACACGACTAGCGTCGATTAATAAAAACTGGCAAAGTGAGAGTTTGTCGCGCACGAAATTTTATTAAGAATTGCGTGGTTTCGTAACCCGCTTTGGATAGCGGGGAAATGGTGACAGATGTTCTCATATTATATCTTCTGTATATCACCAAGCGCTGTAGAAATACCTTTGACCAATAACTTGAGTAATCGCTAATCTAATCAAGTTAGTAGCCCACTAACAGAGCAGTTACAATGCTCGACGGACGTGATGGTTAATTTAAAATTACTTCTGACCTACTCCCTTATCTACGAATAATGATTATGTGAGGGAATGTTTCATAGCAATTTGCAAATATTTGGGCTTATCGGTATATTTCGAAAATACCCGAAAATATCAAATAGCAATAACAAGATGCACATCCCAAAAAATATAGCGCATAAACCTGAATTCTAGTGATATCTTGCTGATTTGTTTTACATTGTGATTGCAAGCCATCATAATTATAGTGATTACGCTTAGTCAGCTAGTCTAAGTACTTTCTTCCTACGCCGACGTCGGTAGTCGAGCGTATATATGAGTATGAGTGACGTGCGCGATAGATTCTTTACGTAGGTAGATAATGAGATATAGAAGGGTCGCTCGACCGATTCAGCGTAGGAGGAAGGAATATCTAAAGGGCGTATAACATTCGCGGTATAGCGCACTATTTAAAGCGGTTGCCTGAGATGGCATTTAATTATATGATGGTGTTCGATACAAATAATAATTAGACATAATATGGTTGACCTGTTCGGAGCGGACAGTGGACACGCTAAATTTGGTCTCATATCTTTCTACTTTGGATTTTATATGTTATGTAGAAAATCTGCACAGTTCAAAAAGTCGGTTACTTAAACCTTTTATCATAGCGCTCCCTTCTTATCTTAGCCTGTATAGGTACCAAAATGTTAAGCTGTTAGGTAACTATATTAAAATTTACAACCGGGGCTATCTATCTTCATAGACTAAGGGTAAGACTCACTATCAACTCAAAAACACGACCGCACACGTGATAAATAATGCAAAGAATAATCATTTTTTGCTAGACATTCGTTTAAACGGCACTAAAATATTAGTTCTACTATATGCGATGGGGTGGATGGAAGTATGTAAGTTTGTTACTCTTACATGCAGGCTACGGAACGAGTTTGGATACAATTTTGAAATAGTAGATAGGATTAACATAGCGTCAGCGTCGGTGCATTTATCAAACCTGATACCCAAATGTGTATTTAAAAAAAAATTAACACGACCCAAAAGCTGTAATTTTCGCAATGTATGTTTTGAAATATTTAAAATGGACAAAATTTTGCAAAAAATATATTTTCTGCTATACTGTGTTAAAATTAATTATTAACGTCGTTACATTTAATTTAAGTTTTTGGGTCGTCCAGGAAAGATCTTTAAATGTACATAATATCACGTTTGGCAAGCGAAACTACGATGGTTTTAACTCCGGAATGTTATTTAACGCGGACGAAGTCACGAGTAGAAGCAAGTGCTTTTTAAAATTTAATGTTATGCTGTTACTGTATATAATAAAAACCCACTTATTTAAGAACTGCAATGCATACAAAATGATTATCTGGACATGTGATTTATGAGTTGGTTCCTTACATGGTGCCTTGTTATGCATCTGATCTATCGAACAACCCTACCGAGACTCGATTAGGCACAAGAGTATAACAATATAATACTAGGAACTTATTTTAATAGGTAGGTACCTCAAATATTAGGACGGCACGTAATTTATACTATGTGTATAAACATCCTGCCAGCCTAGCCCCAAACCACCGCCAGTCAAAACATGCGAATTATAATTATAAAAACAAGAACTAGCTAGAATATACAAAGTAAATAAATCGGGAAACGTAAAAAGCAGCAATTAGTTGCAAATAAATAACGAAATTTAGATAAAAGTCAAAAAATTTAACCAAATAGTAAATAAATAAAACTGAATGTCGAATATTAAATCGGTTCAATCAAAAATAACATGTACTGGATGTTAACATCATTGGTGACCAGGTGGTGGTCGCGTCAAAATGATTAATTAATAACAATAACTTTTATAACCATTTTTACAAATTGAAGAACATTGAGCATAATTCGAAGACATTATTGTTTGAAATACAAATCCTGTAACTTCAATATCTTTGTCCACATGATATTATTTTAGTAATTATGTTTTAAATATTAAAATTTTTTATTACGTTTTTAGTCACTTGTAGCTGATAGTCTTCACTTTCCTATTATTATTATTTGTTAAATTCATTTAAGCCTTTTGTTTTCCTTCGGCATTTTATATGGTACGTATTTTGTTTCGAATAAAGTTTTACCTACTCTGGTTTATAAATTATGGTTACAACTTACAATACGTAATAAAAGCGCGCTTAATGAATTTCAGCTAAGGTACGCATGGGAAATACTAAAAAGGGGCTTTCGAGGTACTGTAGTTATCGAATCGAAGGTACCTTAAATTCTAATGACTATTGCTGATAATAAATATATCAACAACACCATAAAAATATAACGTCGGTGCGCTTGCCGATCTGATAATGTGCATTCGAAGATTTTTTGGACGACCCAAAAATAGTAAAATTAGGTAAAATATAACAACGTAAATCATATAAATAGAACAAAATATAGCAGAAATGATTTTATTTTTCTAAATTATGTTTTTTTCACATTTTCAAGACGTCCTTGAAATGCACATATCAGGCTTGACAAGCGCACTTGTTAACCATTCGGCCATGTATTTATACGCTTTTATTTGAAGTTACCGCGAAACAAAATCGTAAAATAGCAATATAAGACCTATTAAATCTCTAAAATAATGCTAAGGATTTAATTGAAGTCAAGAAAAGACATGCATACAATTAAAACGAAAATGTTCACAACGCGTTCAGGAAAACAATAATATAAATTGTTCCTGATCATGACATGTATTTACTATTTTATGTGTTTATATCTAGCGGGGCCCCCTTAGCTAGAGCGATGAAAGTGATAAGAGCGGTTAGCTCGTTCAATGTACCTACCAAATATAATGAAATGGTCCAATGTACCTCCGTTGTATCCACAGAAATGACCTCTGAAGTTGATGTCCATCCAGCGGGGCCCTTCGTCGTTATCAGGCCGAGATACTTAAAAGTGATGTCAGACGAAACTTGGCCCAATGTACCTTTCTAGTCATGTATTTGTTCTTAAAAGTTTGTGATGATATACCTACCAGAAATTAAGTTTCAAAGTTTTGTCTAGCCAGCAGGGCCCTTTGTTATTTGTATTAACATATGCATAAAATGCAGACCATTCTTATGTCTTCCCAATGTACCTCACAGTTATTCACTATTTACCAAATTTTTCGCGGTTTTTCTACCTAAACAAAAAAATAAACTTTTCATACAAAATAGTCTGTTTGTGCAACACGGGGCAACCACAAAAGTATGGTCAGCAAATTCAAAATTAATTGTTATTTTGTATATCGGTAGCAATGGCCTATACCACCAGGACAATACTCAATCACAGATGTCAATTTATAGGAGTCCTTTTGTCTCAAAAAAAGTTTTTTCTGTTTACATACCATTGCTACCGATATACAAAATAACAATTAATTTTGAATTTGCTGACCATACTTTTGTGGTTGCCCCGTGTTGCACAAACAGACTATTTTGTATGAAAAGTTTATTTTTTTGTTTAGGTAGAAAAACCGCGAAAAATTTGGTAAATAGTGAATAACTGTGAGGTACATTGGGAAGACATAAGAATGGTCTGCATTTTATGCATATGTTAATACAAATAACAAAGGGCCCTGCTGGCTAGACAAAACTTTGAAACTTAATTTCTGGTATATCATCACAAACTTTTAAGAACAAATACATGACTAGAAAGGTACATTGGGCCAAGTTTCGTCTGACATCACTTTTAAGTATCTCGGCCTGATAACGACGAAGGGCCCCGCTGGATGGACATCAACTTCAGAGGTCATTTCTGTGGATACAACGGAGGTACATTGGACCATTTCATTATATTTGGTAGGTACATTGAACGAGCTAACCGCTCTTATCACTTTCATCGCTCTAGCTAAGGGGGCCCCGCTAGATATAAACACATTACTATTTTCTATAGTCTATACGGATAATTAATCAAATCTTAAGGATTAACTCGAACAATTATTAATAGCAGCATTTTCCTATTTAATTGATCTAATAGATATATAAAATGTATACATATTAATATTAAGTAAATATATAATATCAAAGATGTCGTTGCACTGCTAAAGGTTACCTCTGCCCACCGAAGCCATTAAAAAACCGCGTGTTGGGCGGATGAGCGAGGTTTTCGTGCAATTATACCTATTTCTTAATTTGGATAAACCCTGCTTCTCACAGCTTCCGTGGACAGATATTCCTTCTAACAAGTTGTTAAGCTATCGTATGTTTTACAAAACATAAACAATTGGTTTTTCTTTTCAATATCTACGTAAATGTTTATATTTAACTGTAACTGGCACAAAGCGGCTGATCAAAGTATGAGTGCATTGACTTTCAAATGTAGAATAGGCACCTACGACCAATACTTTTCATAATATTAATGAGTAGTATTAGGTAGGTATTTAGGGGGTAGTATATTATTATGTACCTACTTACAAATAATAAAACATTCTAGGTTCTGTTTTATTTAACACAAGGTGTATTGTGATGAATTATGAAATCTTGGCATTAGTTACACAGACCAGATTTAAATTACACAAAAAATTTGATTGAAGGTAACAAATACTGCAAAAGATTGTGAACACGTACGTAATGCCTTCAAACTACTGAGTGTAGTAAAGTCGAGCCGAATGACAAAGTGCCGGTAACATTGAGAAATCATCAGTACAGTAATATGAATAGGTACGGTATCTGCAGATGATAGATATCATCATAGTCGAGAATAAAATATCAATCCTTATATATTATATAGATAGTATCTTTTTCATTTCTTACTTTATGTGGCTATGTAGTAGGTAGGTACCTACGAAATTGTTTATTTATGTCATTGAAAATTATTTTCCGATTGCATCGATATCAGAATTGATAAAAGCATATCTATCCGTACCTAGCTTAATTACCTACCTAATCATTAACGGATTATAGAAAGTATTTTCTGTTAATGGTATTTTTTTAAATTGTTATTGATAATGCATAGGTAACAATCAAATTGATTATTTTATTAATCTGCCTATTCAACGCAAGGCATCTTAATGTCAAACGAGTAGGGCACGGTAAATTTTAGTAAAACTACACTAGCGTTCTAGACACTTGTTCCAATAGGAAATCACTTGTGCCAAATCTATAATTTCCCGAATATCTGGAAAAATTAACGTATCGTCAGCAGGCAAACATACCTGCTACAACTAAGTTGTCAAAAGTCAAAATATTTACGTTTACTGCTTTGCAGCAATAGCATGGCATCGTTAACTGCTTTACAGAGAATCTTATACTGAGCCACTACTTAGGCTAATAACGTTGGATTGAGTGAATACCGGTCATAACTAAGCGCGAAATTCCAGTAGACAGGTATCATAAAAACAATACCTAACCAAATTCTGTCAGTCTGAACAATTAAGTTAAGCAGGTACCTAACAACCGTCACCCCAAAAAATCAAAAGCCAAGACATGACTGATTGATGATGATGTGTACTCTTTTGATTCTTTGTTTAGTATAATTTGTTTCAGTTCCAGTCCACCTATACCTACCTAATAATTGACCAAATAATAGACAAAAACGTAACTAGATACCTAGGTACTTAATTTTTTTACTTACTTAATAATAGCGTTGCTCGTGAGCTGCTAGTTTGTTACCTATGTCTTTGGTTCTCCGTTCTGCTGGTTTTAACGCGATCGACAAGACTAAACCTCCACTAACAAAAAAAACCGCACGTATTATACCAATATAACCTCATTTACAGCTGTTTGCTTGCATTGTGTGTACCTACTTACAGGCACAATGTAAGAGGATAACAATATACAGGTATGTAGTTATGACAGCTATATATAATATACCTAAACATATTATATCACAGAATAATATGCTAGCACGTAGGTACTTTCTGTATAATTGCTTTATTATTCTCGCTATTTACCACATGCAAACTGTTGTGTGAATTTCACATTTTTGCCTACCACTAACTAGATTAAATAAGATATTATGTATATCTATACAAGTATTTCAAGCTGCAAATCTGGTCTGTTTATCTAATGTCACCTAGTAGTAGTAGTAGCCCATTTTAACTCCTTCATGCATTTTGTGTATATATTTGGGAAATACACAAAATCAGGAATCATCAATTCGCATTGTCGCTATCTAATAATATCTTGGTAGACAATCGTAATTATAACAGATATAGTTTATTTTGTGTCCTTTAAAATAATTTTTCGCACCGGTTTCATGGATAGCCGAAGATCCACATCCGATGCACCAGCCGATTTCAACAGCTCTGCAGCATGTCGACCGGACGATCCAGTAAAGGCGCGCTGGTAATTTCACCTCACGTTTACGTCTTTGAACAGAGTCAGGTTAACGGAAAGATTCATATTGAATTCAATATTTATTAGAAAAAAATACTTTACAGGTGATAAAAACACTTTAGGACCCGTTAAGTTATGCATTTTAGACTTACCACCGAAGACATAGCAACCTAAACTACTGAATACACTAGGTGACAATGGGAGAACTTGCCACCACCAATGTAAATCTGGAAAAAAAGAAAAATTTAGTAAAATATTTAACAATATGATAATAAAAAAATACTTACGTTTAGGTTTAGGAGGAATTAATTTTATTGCGCCGGGTTTTTCAACAGGTTCTATAATTTTTGGCTTCTTTTCGGGAGGAGGATCGCTGTGAACTGGAGACGGCCTTTTCGGTATTGGTATATTAGGCGGCAATGCAGGAGGGGTCTTTTTAGTTAAGACTGCTGCACGAGAAGGGGGTGGTTTAACTTCTTCTTCCAGACCATGTTTCCTAAATTTAGAATTGAATGTTTTAACTGTTTTAGGTTTAGGTTCGTCCGGTTTTCTAACTTCAATAGATATTGAAGGTCTTTCTTTCTTGGCGTCGCTCAATTTTGGAATTTTTCCTAATTTATGAACTGATGGCGTTTTATCATCTAACTTTTCATTAGTCTTGTCTTTTTTCTCTGACTTTTCTTCTTTCGCTTTATCCTTCGACTTGTCTTTTTCGGAAGACCTAGAACTTCGATCATCTTTAGATTTACTACCAGACGATGACGATTTTTCACTCGATCTCCGGCTGTCACTTTTTGATTTAGAACTATGAGATGAATGCTTATCCTTATCCTTAGACTTTTCTTTACTACTACTGCCACTACTGTTATGTCTACTAGAGCTGCTTTTCTGGCTGCTCCTATGTTTATCACTTGAAGAATGTGACCTACTTGTATGTTTAGACGAACTGCTAGATTTATTACTACTATTTCTATCATCTACTCTATCCCTATTTTTGCTTTTGGATTTATCTTTAGGCTTCTCAGTGTCTGAAAATGTTTCTGAAGCTTTACTTTCACTATCTTCATCAACATGCGAATGAGAAATAACTTGTTTTCCGTCCTTCAAACTGATTTTTAATACTGGCAAAGTTTCTGTTTCTTCTTCAAGTTCTTTTTTAATTTTATCATCAGTCAAATACTTGTCTGCATTAATGTTATTAGAATTCAATTTCTCTACTTTAACAGGCTCCTCAGTTTTAATTTCTGTCTTAAATTCTGTTTTAAACTCCGTTTTAAACTCTGTTTTAAACTCTGTTTTAATTTCTGTTTTAATTTCTGTTTTAATGTTGTTGACATTTATATCATTTTTGAAGTCTGAATTATTTTCTAATTTACATTCAGTTTTGACGACAGTATCAGAGTCTGATTGTGCATCAGATATTATCTGCGGTAAGTCTGAAAGCTGCACAGGAATAACTTGTTCACCTTTAACTGTTTTTAACCACTGTTCTACCAATTTCGACGCTAAGGCCCTGATAGCTGAAAAGACAAATTTCCTGTTTAATTATATAAACATAATAACGTATATTCAGAATAGCGAGAAAAAAATCAGTAGCTGCCAAAGTTCTAGGTAGCTTTCGTCTAGTTCTAAAATTGTCAAAATATTAATATGATTTGTATTGAAGAATATCAAAATGTTGCTTAGCTAAAAAATTTGGTTACCGCGATGTAATTCAATGAGGCGAATTAAGAGATATGGCGTCAATTTATAATTCCAAAATTATTTTCTGCTGTGACTTTCTTTCATAATAACACGTATGGTACCTTAATCTAGAACATTGGCATACGTAAATAGATCGCGTGGTGGGTAAAATGAGTGTAACGAAATGGTGTTAAAAGTAAAGAACTGTAGGTATCAGTCTTAATTAAATATTGACAATTGTTCAAGGTAATAAAAATAACTTTACTCACCAAAGTGGTCCTCATCCTTCGATAGTTCCTTTACTAATTTGGGACAATTATTGGTTTTCAAACGTTCTATGTCAACTGGGCATAATAATAACAACTCTAGCAATTCTTTGACTAGGGGCCAATTTTTGGCCGTTATGCTTTCCGTCAACCACATATGGACCAGAAGCCACCCCTCAGAGCCCATAAATAAACCAAGTAAATCAGTTTCAGTACATTTTAGTATCTGGATGTATATGCATTTAGATACCAATTTTTTTGAATACTTGGTCATAAGTCTGAAATAGAAAAATATTATTTGTAAATATAATAAATATTTAAGAATCATAATTCCGTCACAATGCTTTGAAAGTGTGGAAGGCGTATGATTGTAATACTTCGTATCGTCGTCTGCGAATATGCTCATCAAGTGGCCGTGCAAATTAGAAGTTAATAAAGGGGTTTTTACTATGATTGCCTTTGTCAAAAACCAAGACAGTATTCAGTATAAGGATCTATTACCAATTAACGTATAGTAGTCAACCTAATTAAAATACTAATTAAGGCATTAATGGGATAAAACTTACATAGCTAGCCTCTGCACTTCGTCTCTGCTTTTGATGCCGCCTTTGGGTGACAATAGCACACTAAGGCAGTTCAGCAGTTGGATAGGATCTATACGCGGCTGTAACAAATAATAAAAGCATATTAACTAATGAGAATAAGTCAAACTGCTTTACTAATAAACGTTATACTCGTGCATAGCTCGCGATAAGATACACAATATTCTGTATTCTTCTCTCACAGAGTTTCAAACTTGGCTGATAGTGACAAAATATCGTTTCAGAAAACTTCGACGTCATACAAATTAGGACGTCATACAAATTAGGAATATACCCTAATAATGAAATCTGTGCAAAAGAATAAACTTAAAAATATCATAGTGCCGACACTGCCAATCCGACACTGGTTTGATAAAATTCATTTGTTAAAAATAGTGCAGTCTTTGTTTTAATTGATATGGATGAGAAACGCCGTAAATCCTACAGCTTTAGCAGTAAGTACGTCTATCTTGAGCCCGCGTTGTTTAAAAACAATAGACACGATTCCTACGTTTTAAGTGCGGGTCCATGGTCTTATTTATCCCAGACCGCAATAATAAAAATAATAGGCTAGGGTGGGTGTTTAAAGGAACCGACTCGTCTAATGTCTCACGACTGATGTTGGTATGGCGCGGCCAGCAGGCCGCGTCAAGCAGATTCACGGTCGCAGTAGGCTGCACCTGGCATTGCCAGTCTAACACAGCCTGGCGCAGACTTCTGATTAACTGGCCTTGGAAAATCGCTGTTTGTAATGTCCCTATTTGCTCTAGCTCTCTGTGTGGACCTTTGGTTGGCGTCTAAACATGTAAAAGCTGTCAGTAAGTTAACACGATAATAACAGAACACCGATAAGTTTCAGTAGAAATTAAAGATGATGTATATTTTAGTTTTTTATCTAATAGATTATTGAAAATATTTAACAAGTTTCCTCTTTTTCAAGTCCGTTGTCCAAAAAATATTGAGTTTGGAAGTCACAATTTTCGTACAAGATACAATTCCCCGTCCCTATAACTCTAATACGTTTCAATAATTTTAAGTCTTGTAAAATATTTTTTAATTATATAATTATAAATGAATAAGAATTTGTTTCAAATACTTTGTATAAAAAAAAATTAACAATATATTAACCGCCGCATTTACGTACCTAGTTTTACCGAGCACGATCGATCGCGTGCAGCTGACCCGCACTGCGGTGGCGATATAACAGTTATAATAGGATAGGAGAGACCTCCATGCATTCTCTGGTCGCGATTTACCCAAGTAGGTATGTGTCCTAATGTTATTATTTTAGTCCGTCTGATTCATTCTGCTCATATGAGTAATTTCATGACAATATTATGCACGTACTTTTTGCTTTTATAACGTTACCGAATAAATATTTTCAGCACATATCATCAGATTTTTTTTTGGAAGTAGGTATAATAAAAAGCAGTCCAAGAAGGAAACCAAATAAAATATCAAAAAAATATCCTCGCGTAGTTTTTTCGCTCTACACACAAATCTTATAGACACAAAAATGTTTCCCTAATAACATTAGATTTGACATACATAATTTAGCGAATTTTGGTGAAACAAAATTCCATATTATCACATAATTATTATGCAAATCTCCAATGTCTTATTTAAAAAAGCCCGAGCGGAGCGCCATAAGTGAATTGAAAAGACAAAATACCTATTCTGATAATGCTTAATTTATAACTACGCATGGCGGCCCTGAGTTTGTCAGTCTACACGTAAGACCGGTTATTCATTACTACTATGTCTACAGTATTACATGACTTGTAGCAAATTGTATTATCAATACATGAGATAGCTAAATAAAGAATATATAAAAAGCTATGATAGCATAGTCATGCCCAAATTATGAACCTAATTACCTTTATGGAAAAAAAAAACTTTCTATAAACTGTAGAATACTTCAGACGGATTCATTATCGATATCTGCCTGGCAAGAAATTTCATCGATTCTCGGGACTATTGCGATTTCTACAATAATGTGATGCAATGGTCAGTTCTATTTTTTCAAGGTAAGGCGAATTAGTTTTATATGAAGTATGGCGCAAAGTAGGTGCTGTCTAAAAAGTAAAAGTAAGTACCTAGGTACAATTTGTACAATGGTCTTAAATCAATGTTAGGGATTAGGGACACACTATTAATACCAATATTATGCCAATACCCAGCTGTTACGCGATTCCACGATCAGAGATTTGATAGGTCCGTTTACGTAAAATACAGATTTCCGTATTTTGGTTAGAGACCCGGGATCAAAGTCTAGTCAGCGTTATTGCGCAGTTTGGTTTCATACCTAGTTTACGTTGTACGTGAACAAAATGGTTGCCATTGCCCTTCTCTTTGTCTCGAGATTACGTCATCGACTACGTACTTTTAGGTGTACCTACTTCTATAACGAAATGATTCACCCTAAACTCCTGGTTATACCTATTTTTAGGCTATCTCGTAAAACAAATTCATTTGGCTGTGCAATAAGCACTGGATGGCGGCAGCTACGAAATAACTATGTAACGTGTAATGTGCTACAAATAAACTTCTTCGAGTATTATACGATTAAAAATTACAGGCATTTTTAAATGAATAAATGTTAAAACACATATTTAGTCAAAACTTACCATTATTAGCTATTACTTCAAAAAATAACACGACACCCAACTCCACAATGTGCCACGCCCCTAAACTCCAGACACAACATGGCGTCTCGTCATCGTGTTGTACAATCTATCTTGCACGTAGATTCACTTATTTTCTAATTTGATCAGTTCATTAACAGTTAACAGAACAAGTTACACTATTTCCAACATTTAGTATGTAATATTATAATGTCTATAATCACAGATGTGACCTATTATATTTTTAGGTAATATTTAGTAAGTAGTTTTCGTTTCCTATAGCTGTTACGGTTGCAACATTTAATTTTATCCTTGCAAATATAATAAAATAGCATTAAATTTATAAAATTATTCGACACTTAAGAATCAGTGAGTTGGCAGAATTCCAAGCCAAGGCCAGCTAGGCGTTCGATCCGGAACACGAAACGGCTGGCTAGCGGAGAGAATGCTTGAAGAATAAAGAAATCGAACGACCAGAAGAACGGAACGGATGGTAACTTGAATGAAATGAACGATCGTAGTAACAGGAAAAGGATACCGGTCTTACTGAATGACAAAAATATACTTCTAAATCTTCTAATGCCTTAGAAACTACTATAATTATATATTATAAATAATTGATCGGCAAATGATGTGCAAAGCGCAGAACTCACCAATGGCTTCTCCCAAAATACAAAGAGTAATTCGTAGCCCTCAGAAAGTTTCAAAAGCTTTAAATATGAATTTAAAATAACCGCGGTTTGTTGGCTTTATTTCATGCTGGCGAAACTCTATAACTCCACATCAATATAAAATTACCCTGATATGAAATTATTTGACCAATAATGCTTGTAAATTATGAAACAAGTATCTTTCGACTTAGCGGTGAACGAAACCCTGCTAAAAATATTATACTATATTTAGTAATATTTTTGTTATCGGTCATACTAAAGACCGGAAAACCGAATAAGAAAGGAATAAAGAGAAAACAAGGAATGCTTTGTGTTGCCAAGGTTTTCAAATTTTCATACTTTAACAAAATATATTACCTACCTATACTACGATTACCAATAGTTGTGAAAACTTATCAAAATCGATGAATGAAGTTTTAGAACATTTTTATTCAATAAATAAAGACAAATTATTATTTATCTAGTAAATTATTAATACTTTAAATCAGTCACCTATTAATAATTACCTAAATGCATTTATTCAAACTAGCAGGTCGGCGCAACCCTACTCGCTGTCGCATCATCTCAAATGTGTGACATTGTCATGTGTCATATGTCAATCAATCGAATAATTTATTTCAGTACCTATATTTTAATGTACTAGGTACGGATTTTCCTCCGAATTCTTCCTACGTTTAGTTTAAAAGTACTTCATATCGATTCAATTTATCAGTGTATACAATTTACTATATTTAATTCTATTTCCGAAATCTAGGTTCAATAGTTATTTGATCAAAAAGTGGGAAATCTATTCTTCGTAACAATGTGGAGCGATTCTTTGCTTATAGTTTTTATTTCGATTTGTACAGCCTTTTTAGGTGAAGGTAAGATGACGATATTATACAGAAAGTGTATTATCTACCTAACTATAAGCTATTCAAGATTTAAGTTATAATTTGACATCTTTTCGGTTCACAGGTTTAACATGGATATTGGTGTACCGAACAGAAAAGTATCAAAAGCTTAAGGTAGAGGTTGAACGTCAAAGTAAAAAGTGTAAGTATAGAATCTAATTAGCATATGTTTACTAAATCATTTTATCGATTTTTTTTGTAAATAGAGGCTTGATCATGGGTTATGAATTACAGTAGAGAAACGCAAAGAGGCACATGGAGATTCATTGGATAAACAGCACAAAAAGAAAATCGAAAGGGAGGAGGAAAGACTTAAAAACAACAACAGAGATCTCTCATTAGTCAAAATGAAGTCTATGTTTGCTATTGGTTTTGCATTTACAGCTCTTCTTAGTATGTTTAACAGCATGTAAGTAATTTAATGTTATATTCTATAGTATAGTGATATATCTTACTAAAGATTGGCAGTCTGACTGCCCTAAGTTGAACAAATAAGTTCAGCGTTTAAACAGTCTACACTTACTTTGTATACCCATACTCTAGTATTCTTTATAGTACTATGAATATAGCAGCAAACCAGATTGCTGCTACATCCATATATTACCATTTTATTGCACACCTAAACCTGGACTAATAGAACTGAACCAATTTTAACAATGTGGCTATTTATTTAATGGTTTTTGTATATTATATTTCAGTTTTGATGGAAGGGTAGTTGCCAAGCTGCCTTTCTACCCCATTTCATGGATACAAGGACTCAGCCATAGGAACCTTCCAGGGGATGATTACACTGACTGCTCATTCATTTTCTTGTACATATTGTGCACTATGAGTATTAGGTGAGTAAGATGTTAATGTGTTAACTAATGTAAATAAAATAATATTACTGGCACTAAAACTGTCTTATGGTTGTATTTAAGGAAATTATTCAGTTAAAGGTTTAGTAATGTGTAATTAAAGTATGTACTAATCATATTTTTATTTACAGGCAAAATATCCAGAAGCTTCTAGGTTTTGCTCCATCTCGTGCTGCTTCTAAACAGGGTGGAGCTTTGTTTGCTGCACCACCACCCCAATTTAAGTAAAATTTTGTTACGTAAGAATACATAAATAAGCCACACCTTGCTCCCATGGAGTTTAACAGAGCCTGAAAAATACTACTTGTTTCAATCCTTGTAAACTTACTTTATTTCATCCATGTTCATACACCTATTTGCTCATTTATCACAAGGTGTGGTTTAAGTTTAAAATTTTATATTTTAATTTTGTTGGTTGTAATAAAAGTCATAATTTATTTTGAACCTATTAGTGTTTTTATTTTATAAATTACCTAATTTCTAATATACATTAAATTCTACTAATGCTTCATTCATTAGAAATCTATCAAAACCAAATCTTGTCAAGTCTATGGTCATATATTGACTGTCAATTATTAATTCAGTTATAGCTTTGCCTATACCGGGTGCATGTTGACAACCTGTAATAAAAGGATAATGTTAAAAGTTAGCATTGTGTCTGAATGAATCAACAAACCAAATATGAGTAAGCATATTTTAACATTGTGGAGAATGAAATATATACTAATCACAACTTTTTTTAAATTTGATAACCCATAAGTTCAACATCACTTATATTTTCAGTAGTTACTGATATAATTGAAATTCAATAAAAACAAAAATGGAATAATTTTGGAGCACAGACTAAGATTTTTAAGTAATATAAAATGCGCATACCTAATCTACCAAAGCCAGTTGCTAAAAATAAATTGTTGTGGTAGGGATGTGGACCTAGTATGCCAGAATTATCGTAAGTATTACAATCATGGCTTTCTTTTGTAAACTTATTGATCTGAAAATAAAAAAAGATATTAGTGCTGCAGCTGTAGCTATTGCAACAAAAAACTTTGATTATATGATCAACTTATTTTTATTGATCATTTATTAAACATATCTACTAACTAAACAGGTTTTAAAACTAGGAGTAATACATACCTCAGCATTTTCACAGCTTGGGAATCTATTTATTAATGAAGGTTTAATTAGCTTCTCTAAATATTCTTGTTCTGACATATTCTTGGTATCATCTTTCATCAGAGGTAAGTTTCCACATAGCAAGTTATTTTCCATACCATTTCTCATTAACCACAAGCCTGTTGTGTCCATTACCATTGGAGTACATAGTCCTGTTTCAGATGCTTTTCCTTCAACTGAATACACATTGTATTCCCTGAAAATGGTTTTAGACAAGTACACAATGGAGAATGTTACCTAATTTTGATTTTTAGCACTCCATATTCTCGTTTAAAAATAAAAAATACTGGTGAAAGAATTACTTCGATACGTCAATTAGTTTTCGATTTATAAGTAAAACAAGTCGTAACCGCACGACGCTAGCTCTCGGTGACGGTGTGACGTCACTCTACACTTGCTCAGTCTGGCTCACACAGTCCGCTTGAGGTCGCGCGCTCGGTGCGTTGAAATTATTCCTAAATACTTTTAAAAATGTTCAATTCAAACACTAGGAAATCATATTTTGTGCCTAAATGTAATTTAATATTATGTAAGTAAGTACATAAGTAATAATAAATAACTTCATCTTATAATAAAACAATTTCTAACCGGTTTGATCGCGAGTTTATTGATTTTACTGTGGCAGGAAAAATGTAAAATCGATAAGTATGCGATTATTTCGGTTAAAAACTGTTTCATTATAATATGCAGTGATCGTAAATATTTATCTAACATTATTACTTATTATACCTATGTATAATATACTAGAATCCGTCCACGACTTCGTCTGCATGGAAACCCTTCCCGCGTAAATCCCGATCCTTCGGGAACTCGAGGATAAAAAGTAGTCTATGTGTTATTCTGGGTCTTCAGGTATATATATTATCAAATTTCATCGTAATCGGTTCTGTCAAATTTGCGTGAAAGAGTAACAAACATCCATACATACTTACATACCTACATACTTACATACATACATACATATACAAACATACGTACATACATACATACATACGTACGTACGTACACACATACATACGTACATACATACATACAATGACATATGTATGTCATTGTATGTATTACTTATGTACTTATGTATGTACATATATACATTCTCACAAACTTTCAAATTTATGATATTAAGTAGGATTTCGGAAGCAACAAAACCTCTATTTGTTTCACAAATAATTCGCAACCCTTATTCCATTTATTTTAGGTACATTATCCGATTGCCCTTTTTAAAATCCTTTATCCATTTTATTAATCGAATAGTATTTACTATTATTATAAGTTATTTTATACATAAGCGGACGAAAACACAACAAAATACTACGCAAGCTATTACACCTACAACAACGATTGGCGACTTAATACTAAGCGGGACGCGGCCCGCGCGGCGCGGTAAAGTAGTATGACGTCACAGCCGCTAACGCGGCTGTTAGCGGGACTCGTTATTTTTCGAAACTTTGAATGCTTATAAAATCAAAACTATTTGGTATTTTTGACTAAAACAAAAACTAGTTTATATGTATACATACAGGCTATACTGTGTCAAAATTTCAAGTGATTTGGCATACCTAGTAACATTCTCCATTAGTAGAGTAGAGCCTATGTATTCAAAACAAATAAAAATAAATAATTTTTATAGTTAATAATTCTAATGAAGTTGCTTACCTTTTCTCTACTGGTAGTGGTATTTGTAAAATGTCTTTCCCTGTGCCTATTCCTGCTAGTTTAGCAAGATGACCAGAGTTGCTTCCTGCGGCTAAGACACATACAGCAAACTTAAGTGCGTATTCCTCGTTATCTTCAGTTCTATATATTACTTTATTTATTCTCCGAAAAGTTCCTGGTGTGACTCCTTCCATAAGAACATCCTTTTGTTTTTCTACATCAAAACCTACTACTTCAGCATTGACATAAGTGGTGCCGAGTTCTTTCGATTTTTGTACAAGGGCCTTTAGTAATGACCAAGAATTAAATGTGCCTTCACCTTCAATAGCCATGCAACCTGTAAAACAAAAAAATTAAGAGAATTATTAGTTTAATTTTTATCAAATTCTATGCTTAACTTTGGTCTAGTAAACTTTATACTACCTAATTTGATATCCTGGGTATTGATCCATGGAAACCTCCTATTTATCTCTGTTTTAGTTAAAACCTGATTTCTGACACCAAGCTCATTGAGCATGACAATATTTTCTTCAAGCTTATCTGCATATTTCTCACCAGCTAATACCAAGGAACCAGTGGGGGTGTATTGAAGATCACAGTCTTCATTCAATGTTTCCCTTACACCTCTTAAGAAATCTATTGAGTACTTAGAAAGGTGAACATTTTCAGGCAATGAAAAATGTTGGGAAAGTGTCCCCAAGACTACATTATTCTGTGCTTTCTTGAACTGAAACAAACCAAACAACAAATATGAAAAACATTTGAAAATAATAATGCTAAGAACTAATACCAATTTACTCCAGTTACTCTTATGGTTTTAAATGGAGAATATATAAAGTTACACAGGAATATTAAGTACTATGTGTCCATAAGTAAATTTTACCCGTTCATCTATACCAAGAACATTTCATAACTAAATAATTTATAGAGTTTACCGTAAAATCCTTTTCTATCACTACAACAGAGAGACCTTCACCAGTTCTAGCTTTTAGTGCATGTGCAATAGCTGATCCTATATGACTTCCTCCAATTATGACTATGTCAGAGTGCTCTGGATACACAAAGTCTTTCTTTTTATTGGAAAATGATGGCATGTCTATTGCAAGAACATCTAATGTTTTCTTGAATGGATCTTTTCTTATATTCCGGGCAAAGTAGCGAACATTGGTTAGTTTTCTTCCATTGCAAAAAATATTGTTAAGCAGCTTCGTCGCCATAATTGGTTTATTTATGTAACTAGTGTAGAATCAATATGCTTTTAAGTTTCAGTTATCATTGGTTGTAATTCATATTCGATTTATTGCAGCACACAGAACAGAGTTGACAGTTTCTAATGCAGCTGAATTCAACTGCTTGATTTACACTTTACACTTTACAGCTGTTTTTGACAAATAGGTAGTTTGTCTATGCGTATATTGCGTATTAAAGAGGTCCATTCCGTCCATTCACTATTCTACCGTCATGGATACATAATCTCTCTTCGATAACATAAAAAGTCGGAATTTGTCTTTGGTTAAAGCAATGCTTGTGATGATGTCGAGCGTTATCAACTGTCAGTGTCAAGTCGATAACGTCAGAATCAAATTGAAAACAACATGAAACAATCCTCAAGAAAATAGTGAATTTGTCGCACACACGTGCTGCTATAAACATATTTCGAGTTGAAAGGCATTTTTAAAACAAAGTGCACTCTCTTTGTGAGGTAAAATAAAATTAAGTGATTTGGTGTGACTAAAGAGATTACTGACTTGATTTTAATTTAAATGTCGTTTTGTTAACATGCCGAGAAAAAAAACAATCAATTTGATTTGAGTTAATTTGTTTTATGTGATTTGATTACTTGTCATAAGTTCTTTTTAGGCTCCTCCTCCCCATAGGTGCCTTTTATGTAGTAATAATATAGTGAAATCTGTTGGGTTAAATTATTTTTGTTTATTCGCCCTAGGTATAACAGGTTATGCTTTATGAATACAACATTGATGAGAAATATGACAATTTATCCGACGACCAAGAAGAAGACAATCTTTATATGCATTTGAAATTTGGAAAATAAATTTTAAATATTAAAAGATGGATTCTAAGTATGCATCTTTTGGTGTTGGAAGTAATTCCAAAGCCAATGGCTTGAAGAGGAACCAGATTATGTTAGAAAATATCAAAGTTAAGAAGATAAAGTTATCACATGATAAACCTGGTACAACTGTCATCAATAAAACTGAATCCAATGGTCATGACAATGTCAAAGACAATAAGATTGTCAAAGAGACTGCTCAAGATTTACTGGAGGCCAGGAGACAGCTGCCAGTGTACATGGTCAGGAACAGGTTTGTAACATGAAGGTCAACTATGTAATAATCCTTAGATTGTGTTTACTGATCACATAATTACTTTATTCATGCATCATGACTTACTTTGTATAAATGCAATTCTATTCTATTAAAACTTAGGTATATAGGTACAAACATAAAATCACATCTTTTTCCCACAGTTGTAGGCAAAGACCAAAGAATGTTTATTAATTCTAATCATAATACCTTTTAATTCTATTATTTTGCTTCCTAATAAGTGTCACTTATTTATTCAAAACAGATATTTCTTCAGCGGTATAAAAAATAATACGCAAAATATTTTCAGGCTTTTAGAGGAAATAAGAAAAAATGAGACCATGATTCTAATAGGCGAGACAGGCAGTGGGAAGACTACACAGATCCCACAATTGATTCATGAGCAGAGAATTGAAGGTAGTGGTGCTATAGCTGTAACACAACCACGCAGGGTGGCTGCCATTACTATAGCACTCAGAGTGGCTGCTGAAATGAACACTGAAATTGGCTCTATAGTTGGGTAAAGTCCAATGTATATTTACTTCTCCTACCTATACACTTTTCACTACATTTTTAGGTCAATTACATGAAATTTAGTAGCAATTTGCAATTAAAACTGACTTTATATTAGTTATTTTTTAGCTAGTATTTTGTGTATGTATAGCTGATCTGTGGCTAATTGGAAACTAATGATTAGGAAACTATCATTATATTTATTTAATAAAGGCCTTACTAAAATACTAAACAACTTCTAAGCTTTGTACACTGTCTCATAAACTCACAATATTGTTTGAAAATCTTGCAGATATTCAGTGCGCTTTGAAGATGTTACAAGTCCAAGAACTAAGGTGAAATATTTGACAGACGGTATGTTGCTCAGGGAGGCGATTATTGATCCTCTGTTGAAGAAATACTCTGTCATAATACTAGATGAAGCCCACGAGAGAACAGTGAGCACTGATGTCCTCTTTGGTATAGTGAAATTAGCACAGAAAGATAGAAATGAACATAAATTAAATCCGCTGAAGGTATGTAATGCTTATCTTTATTTTACAACTAGCTTTTGCTCGAGCCTCTGTCCTTATAGACCATAGTAATATGGTCTGTTATGGACAAACCACAGGTAGAAGTTACTATTTCTTTATGCGTTATCTGGTACACAAACTACAACACTACCAAGTTTCATTAGAATCGGTTCAGTAGTTTTGGAGTGATTTAGTAGCAAAAATCCATTCAAAGATCCAAATTTTTCATTTATAATATTAGTATAGATCAAGAATGCTTCCTATTCCTATTACAATAAAAACATTTTAATGTGTTTTCAGTTGATAATTATGTCTGCCACAATGGATGTGGATGCATTTAGAAAGTACTTCAATAACTGTAATGTTATCTACTTGGAGGGCAGAACATTCCCAGTGACTATTTATCATTCAAAGATGAAACAGGATGACTATCAGTATGCTGCTATTTGTACTATATTCCAACTTCACTCTACTACACCTGCAAAGTAAGTATTTCAATCATTTCGATTTTGTATACAATACATGCTCAAATGTGAACAGTACAAACTACTTTTATAGATCACTGTACCTCACTTCATAGTAATATTCTTATTGTCAGTTTGATTATTTGACAAGGATTCATTTTCAAAGCACTACTTAATTTGACTAATATACAGTAAGATTTGGTTGCCAGTATTTCAAATTCTGTGTTGTTGTTTGTGTTCAATTTTAAACCAGTAAACTTGTTTTAATTTCAGTCATGACTTCCTCGTGTTTCTGACAGGTCAAGAAGAAATTGAAACAGTAATGTACAACATCAAACAGATAGCTAGAGTGAGTATAATATGTGTGATTCTAGAGATTTAAATTCTCTATGGTTTGCAATATGTTCTGTATAATTACTATTGCATTCGCTTTTATGCTAGATCGAAAATTCCAGGAAGCGCCAGGTCCACCTATAAGAGTATGTCCGCTGTACGCGGGACTGCCGGCGGCCAAACAGCTGCAAGTGTGGCGGGACGCGCCGCCCGGTACTAGGAAGATAATACTAGCCACTAACATAGCCGAGGCATCGGTCACCATACCTCGCATCAAATGCGTCATCGATACGGGAGTCGTCAAAGAAAGGTAGATATAACGTTGAATGTATGTAATAGGAAATAATTAATTCAAGAACTTCTTGAGAAACAAACAGAGAAAAAAAAGAAGAAATCACCTTCAGTTTCAACCCATACGGTCAATTTTAGTCACTTGGCTATTTATTTTAAGACGAGTTACCTGCTTGCCGATTGTCATTTAGATGTCCGACTAAGGGGGGGCACTCTTGTGAATTGAAGAAGCCCCCGAGAATATGGTATGACGCGTGTGGTATTGCAGGACATGGTGCGGGGGTACGGGCGCCGAGCGGCTGGCGGTGCGGGCGAGCTCGCAGGCGGCGGGCTGGCAGCGCGCCGGGCGCGCGGGCCGCACTGCGCCTGGCCGCGCCTTCCGCCTATTTACCGCCGCTGACTTCGCCGCGCGTCCACCACACCACACACCAGAGATTGTGCGGTAATACTCTCACTTACGGAGTGAGCTACTCCTTTTAAAAGTCTATGTGATATGCGATACGGTTTCAATTACTGTACGGCAAAAAAAGCATTCATAAACAAATTTTATATTTCAGGTGTCCTCTTGCCTCTACATTGTTGCTGCTAATAGCTGCGGGAGCTGAACCTACCTCTTTTCCGTTCATCGATGCTCCACCGACAGACTCAGTCAAAGCTTCCTTAACCCTTCTCAAGGAACTAGGTGAGATACTAAACAAAGAATGATTACAGCTATAAAATATGATTTGACACTTCATATAGTTTATTAATCAAATATTTTGTCTTTTTTCAGGTGCCATTGACAATGAAGCAAGTCCAAAACTCACTGTGCTGGGGAAAAAGATGTCCATGTTCCCCATAGACCCCAAGTATTCTAAAGTACTTTTAAGTGCACCAGAATACAACTGTTTAGATGAGGTATGTATGTAGAAATGTACTAAAGATATATCACATATACAATAACTACTGTTGCTCAATACTCTTATTTATTTCAGGCTTTAAGTTTGGTAGCTGTACTATCAAGTGAGAATCTATTTCACACTCCAATGCATAAACGAGAAGAAGCTATAAAAGTGAAACAGAAGTTTCTGTCGCCTCTAGGAGATCACATAACACTACTCAATGTTTTCAAAGCATTTTGTAAGGCACCGTTGAAAAAGGTGGGATTGCATTTATTTTTCTCTTGCTTTCATTATACTTGCATATTTATTTTGTGGAAATTAACTTGCATGTATTCGTGTTTTTACAAGTTTCTGTATGTTCTGCAGCAATGGTGCAAAGAAAACTATTTAAATCATAAGAATTTGACGTACGCGTTCGAAGTACGACAACAACTACTCGCCATATGCCAGAAATTGAACATGACCGTCAGCAGTTGCGGGCAAGCTCACGATCAGGTAACATACTGAATATAGTATGTGTTTTTATAATCGACGTTCAAAGCGATCGAACAGAATAAAAACAAACGAAATAATTTCTTTTTTTTATATATAGCTTCTGAAGTGTCTTCTGTGCGGGCTGTTCACGAACTGCGCGTGGCTCCGAGGCGCGGCGGGTGCGGGGGGCGCGGGCGGCGCGGGTGCGGGTGCGGGCGGCGCGCGCTACGTGACGGTGGGCGGCGCGGCGGCGGCGCTGCACCCGGGCGGGGCGCTGCACACGGTGCGGCCGGCGCCGGGCGCGCTGCTGTACTCGGAGCTGCTGGTGACGCGGCGCACGTACCTGCTCACGGCCTCCGCCATCCAGCCGCAGTGGCTGCACGCCGTGGCGCCGCAGTACGCGCGCCGCGCCCGCGCCGACCGGTGACGATCGCGTTGGGCTCCCGCCTCCACCTCAAAACTTTAACTATTCGACGAATGAACGGCCGAACAGTCCGTCGTTTAGCGATAAGTAACGTCGTGCACTTATTAGTTGTAAATGTTTTGAAGTACTCGCTTCCGCCTCGTTTTCTATGCTGAGCTAGTGCGACCGCCCAGTGTGAAGTTTCATATAGATTTATGTACAAATAGAAGGGAGTACTTAGTTACGTTTAGTCGTAAAAATGATGTGAATGTTTTGTTTTAAAGTTAATTTTACGTTTATGACGCGGTGCTAATGTCGTTGTTTTAAATAAAACCGAACCGTAGTGAGGGGTTAAGTGTTTGATTTTAAAGTTATATTAATATTAATGAAATATCCACCAGATAGACAAATGACTCGTTGATTTTTCAAGTTGCTTATTGTTAATGCCGACATAGGAATCCCTTACTAAGGTTGTGGTTTTAGAACTTAATATTAACTATAACTGTAGAAATGTAATAAGGATTGTAACATGAATAAATTTTCTAAGAAATTGAGAAACTTGTACTATTATTAAATCATATAAGTAAATCCATTATGTTCTAAACTTTTACTTCCATTTCTTATATACAGAGATCCTGTGTAAATCCATGTGGCAAATTTTAAGGAAACATTTTACCATAGTAATGGGATAAGTTATCATCTAAAGCAAACCTTTGCTTCATCAACACTTCATAGGGCTCTTTCAATTTAGACGTTTTGTGTCGTACGGCTGCCGCACGTTAACCGTGCCGCTGGTTATAGCCCGCTGCCGTACCGCTGCGGTACGTTAGCCGTCCGACACCAAACGCCTAAATTGAAAGCGTATCTGACTGCCGTGCGTTTGTATGTTAGTGTTGTTTTAAATTCATGTGACAGCAGTGTAGCCATGGACTCTGACGAAGAAACATTACTGTTAGTGCTCCTGTTAAAAAATATCAAACAGAAACAAAAACGCCGCGCCCGTAAAAGAACACTACCGATGTTTTCATTAACATGTAATTTTGGTGATTTCCATATTCTTTATCCTAGGTTAAAACAAGACCCAAGCAAATTTTTTAATTACTTAAGAATGTCAAGAGAATGTTTCTACGAATTACTCAATAATTCAATTTCATTTATAAATTCTTCCACGTCTATATCATCCATTTTAAGCAAATAATAAACATGAAAATTCATTGAAATTAGCTGTCACGTTTAGTCACCGCACTATTCAACAGCGAAATGAACACGTGGAGCTTGCGACGTTGCCGTCCTGTCGTCGTGCGTTCTCGGTACCGACACCGCACTGTTGCCGCACCGTGCGATTTGTATGAAAACAAATGACCGTCCGTGCACCGTACGACAAACGCACCGTTTCGGCACTGCTGCGGTCCGACACGATACGGCTAAATTGAAAGAGCCCTTAGTACAGCATTGCGCCGATGGATGTCGTTGTTTTCAATTTGTATTCATGTGAAGTCCTAAAAACATTTTTCTTTAGGATTAGTGCTAACTCGCCAGTTTGATAAAATTCTAATGAAAATATCAGAATTTCTCTGAAACTCCTGAAAATTGTTTGTATAGTATCGTATAACGGCCTATGGTACGCGTGTGGTCCACTAAGTTCAGCTCGGGTGCTGTAAAGTCTTGCCTAGCTGCGTCATGATCTTAGCTGGTTACAGTGGCGTAGCTACCTTGGGTGGCACCCGGTGCGGAAGTTGGTGGTGTCACCCCATGGAAAGTGAAACAAATGAGAAATGTTGCGACTGAGACGTCAAAGATCGCGAGTATGGGACGGGGAATCCCTCACGACAGCGTCAAGATCTTTTGCGGATCTCCGAAATATACATAGAGCTGAGATACGAGTTTTTTTTTTTTTTTTTTAGTAGTGTAGTGCTAGTGGAAGAATCCCCGAAAAAGAAATTATTGTGCTAGCGATTTTTTTTGTTTGCATGCTTATTCAAACTTAGAAATGGCCTAGGAGAGAGACCGGGGGGTGTCACCCCAAAACAGGTGACACCCGGTGCGGGCCGCCCCCACCGCCCCCCCTTTGCTACGCCACTGGCTGGTTATTCAGGCTGGTGTTCTGCTAGAAATATGTTAGCTCGTTCACAGCTCGTGCATTTCTGCGTGCCAAAGTAAAGTAAAACGTAGCCGGAGAGGACAGTAGTCATGAAAAAAATTGACCATATCTTCTTCAATGTATTTAATTTAATTATTTTATAGTTTTCCAATTGGCTCACAAGCTGCATATTCACCACATTTGAACAAGAAGACACTTAGAATAAAGCTTTATTTTAAAAAGTGTTACTCGTTTTGCATATCGTTAGATCATCGTTGCAGTCAGTCTGAAATGAGATCGTAAAAGCGATTACTTTTATGGTCCTCGTTCCATATCCCCGAATGCTGTGTAAAAAGTTTCAATTTCAGCTTCTAATTAAAATAGCACCCTGCCGAATTTAATTTTCTCGCTCACTTCTTTAAAATTTATTCTGTAATAAGCAGCAATGGCAGTCGTAAAAAAAGGATCCAAGAGAGGACTGAGGACATTCCCCTCATTAAAATCATTCCAGCTGGAAGCGGAACAATGTTAATTCGATAATTATGCAAATTTTCAGAAATAATTCATTAAAATTTATGATGAACATACTAAATGGAACTGGCCGCATCGGAAAGTAGATAGGCATCTGTAACGTGAATAGTGACTTGGTAATAAATTGATGTACTTAGGATTTCTGCCAATGCATTAATCGCGGTGGAAGACTTAATAAAAATAACACAAATTTAAAAAATCTTAATACCTACCAATCGAAAGTTAACTCAATAGTTTAAAGACTACATTCAGAATTTTAGCCTCCATAATAATATTTGATCGAGAAGGCTCCCACATAGGCGTTTATATTTGTACGTGTGAGTAGCACAGTCCCACATACTCGCCGCGGCTAATGGGAGTTTAGAATGGATGACGTCGTCGATAACTCTCCCGTTTCTGGTTTTTGTGTTTTAACTGCTAATTGCCAAACTTTCTTGCCAGTAAATTCCATGCTTTTGATTTGCTCCCACAATTAAATTAGATCTGCTTTACCTGGATGAATTATTTAGGAAACTTACCGAGGAAGCTTAATGTTTTTACTAACTAGCTCGCACATTGTTGGCTAAACGGAGATAACGAGGAATATCAAATGAGTTTGTGAGCTATGTACCCGCGACTATATTGGCACTCGTGCGTACGAGTACAAATTGTATAAAAGCTTTCGAGAGTAAATGGAGTAGGTATAGATATTCGTACAAGTTACCTCTCGGAAGGGTCCGGTGTCTCAAGGGGCACAGTTCGGACCGCTCTGTACTCCACAAGGATCTCATTACGCGAACGTGTACTTATAGGCATTACTTTGTTCTCTCCTTTCCTAAATGTTTATGGGCAATATGAGAGTAAGTAGTTCTACTAAAACACTGATTACTTATGTTTTGTATTTTTTTTATTGATAGTTGGATAAAAATGTTTTCTACGTTTCACACGTTACCTACGTTCTCACATGAGCGGACTTCCTGTAAAATCTCGACCCCGCAGTTGCCTTCAGTATTTTGAGTTTATTACCCTTTGTCCTGCAAAATAGTTTCGAGTTTACGATGAATTATTCGCAGGCACCTACTCGTATACATCCGTTACGTGTAAAATTTAACCGACACGACGTAGATTAACGCACGCCTCACGAATTAAAATGCAGATGTAGATAATAAAATAATAGGGTGTGTTGTTAGCCCTGGGTCGGTGAAAAGCAGCTTTAATTCGAGTTTAATTAAAATTCAACCGCAATAAATTACTTACATACTTTTTTACTACATACTTTTCCGGACAAGTTGCGTTCAACAATGGGAACACATGGTACCGTTTCGTGTTGCATTTGCGTATTTTTTACGTGCGTAAAATGAATAATCCATGATTACCACTCAAAGAATTATGTTCTCATAACCTTAATTGTAACTTCAGAGTAGGTGCCTCAACAGATGACTACAATAACAATACATGAACAAAACTGTTTCTTTTTTGAAGTCAAGAAAATAAAACAACATTTTATCAAAAATATACTCTTTAAATCTTGTCGTGATGTGCGTCTCAACTCAACAAACTCGTTCGAAATAGTATAGAAATTCGGTTACAAGCTAAAAGCTTTCCATTTGTCGGGTAAAACGCCACGTAGGTATGAAGTTAGGTGCGTCGCCCTAGTCTTCGAACGCTTTCGTTGATACTCATATATGGCCGCAATAAATATTTGTTGACTTAGGATAATAATATACCTAGCTACCTACGAGTTGTACAAGAATAAGTCGTTATTAATACATTTAGCTTCTCGTCTTGAATGTTTTGGAAAATAGCCATTTTTACTAAATATAGTTCTAAGTCTAAATATAGTCCTATATAAATTTAAATGTAGTATTAAATTTATATAGGACGGTACTTTAACATACTTTATGTATGTAAATATTAAATTAACTCATAACTTGTTTCGCTAAATCAAATAATTTTATACATTTATAATATTTTTAATCAAATAAGACAAATAATGAGACAGAGCTCACTAAAAAAACGCCCTAAAAGTGCTTATTTGCATCAAGATGAGGGAGAACGCGGGAAAATGAAGTGCCGAAAATGAACCTACCAAGAATTGCTAATTTAATTGTGAATTTATTACAATGAATCGTATTTAACAAGAAATCATTTATGTGGTCCTTTTGGTCGATTTTCAAAGCATTTATCATGGTAAAGTTCGTCGGTAATGAGTAATGTCTTATGCTTGACTAAGGTAATGACGCGAATAAATCATAATGTCACAATGGCAACAATGAATCAAGAATGTAAATTAACCTACTTATAATGTCAGTTGATGTGGTATGTTCCTTTTGTGTGGTACCTTCCAACTTGATCATCACAAATACAATAAAATTATAAGAGTCTGGCTTAAAAGAATATAATATATCTGTAGTTAGTTACACGCGCCAGCAGTTAGTCTTAATGTTCGATAAATCGAAGTTAAGAGAGGAACCTGTTTTAGGAGGAAAGCAGTTAAGGAATTCCCAGGCTCATAGATATAGCTTGGGTTCTAACCGTGGTTACCACAAAGAGGCGTAACCTATCTATCTTTGTAGACGATGTCTTTACTTCTACGTCATTCTAGAATTATTTCTCTCGTTATGCAGGGATATTTTTAAGTTTTTAAATTTTAGACGATGGCCTCACGTGATAATTTTAGCCCTATTATTGTGTTAGATGCTATTAATAATTTAGTGTGAATGCTTCAGGTTTTATTACGTAGGTATCTTAAAATCTGGCAATACGAAATGACGATAGGTACAAATTTAAACTTGTTATAAATTAAAAGTCTACGCTCCGTTGTATGCAGAAAAACCTAAGTTAACTATGTAGGTACTTACATAACTGTAGCCACAAACTAGGTTTGTAATGAATATCTACTACAGTCTCAACACGTTTGCGGGAAAACAAAAAGTTTTTTTTTTTTTTTTTTTTTTTTTTTTTTTTTTTTTTTTTTTTTTTTTTTTTTTTTTTCAGGCAAATCACCCATATTTTTGTTTACATAATATAAAGATATTACATGGATATACATAACTATTAACTAACTTATTTAAAATTATATTATTATTATGGCACATATTATTAATTAATTGGTAACATTGTATCTATTAACGTTATTAATTAGTATTTGTTACAACTATTTTTTATAATTATATATTTTTGGTATAAGTTTGTATTAGTACGACATATATTATAACTATAACTATAATTATCTTATATTTAGGTAAAGAATGTTATTTAGTACGACATATTTATTTTGTTTTATATATATTACAAATTCTCACGGTAACTTTCTGAGTACATGTATACAGCGAAAGACAGCTGTCACAATTCCGTTCTTACTTGCACTCACACGGTGAAGGAAAGATGCTCGTAACTTAGTCATAAGCGCTTCAAAGTCTATCACTTCGTAATCCGCGAACATGCCAGACGCACTACACCGCCATGGCAGGAGAAGCATCGCGCGAAATGCGTTGTTGTATTGTACACGAAGAGCGCTGTAGACACTCTTCGTGTACTTGTACCAGAGCTGGCTGGTGTAGAGCGACTGACAATACGCCTGGAACAGAGTAATCCGTACCTGCTCCGAGCACTGGTGAAAACGTCTAGCGAGCATGTTTCCCTTACAAGCAATGTTACGTCTTTGCCTCTCTAGATCATCATTGTCCATTAATGTATCGGTAAGTATATGGCCTAGGTATTTGAAGCTGTTTACTACTTTAAGTGGTGTACCACACAATGTGATCGGCAAGATACGGCTGGGGTAATTTTTTGACTTAAAAATCATGACTTCTGTTTTATTTACATTATAAGATAACTTATGTACGAGAGCGTATTTCTCACAGATGCCTATGAGTTTTCTTAGGCCGTGTATTGAGGGGCTGAGCAATACCATATCATCGGCATAACTTAAATTGTTAAGGCATTCACCACCAACAAAACAACCTGTTCTGGTATTACTCAGCTCCTCAATAAGGTCATTTACGTATAAGTTGAACAGAACCGGAGAGGTTAACCCGCCCTGTCTCACACCACTAGTCAATTTATACGGTTCTGATAAACAATTATTCCACTTTACTTGGTTTAGTTGATTAGAGTACCAGTATTCCAAAAGGTCAACAATTTTAGGTGGTACTTTAGTACTTCTTAACTTCTTCCAGAGTATACTGTAATCGATTGTATCGAACGCGCGGCTTAGGTCGAGAAAACATGCGTACACCGAAGTATTACTGTTAACGTATTTAAAAACTGTATTTTTGAGTGAAAATATGGCAAGATCGGTACCTAGGCCTCCACGGAATCCAAATTGGGCGTCGTTGAGCGGAATATTTGTTTCATTTAGGTGTATAATTATTAGACGTTCAAACAGTTTCGAGAAAATAGTGGCAAGGGAAATAGGACGGTAGTTCGACAGACTGGACACGTCACCGGTTCTGTTCTTCACAATGGGCACGACAGTGGTTCTCATGAACTCATTAGGTAAGTAACTGTGAGCAATACATACATTATATAGCTCAGCAATTTTAACAAATACTACTTCCGGGGCGTACATAAGATGTTCGACGCTAAGCCCATCGTGGCCCGGCGACTTACCACGTTTCATATCTTTAATACATTTTTTGACATCTTGAGTGTTTACAAATAATTCGTTGAGATCCGATGATGTTATGTTATTGAACATAGATTGAACAATTGATACGTCCGTGTCACGATGGGCCTCACTTACGTCGCGTACACCATGTTGACAAGAGGTCGGTGACGTTGAAGTAGGATTAAATTTATTTACAAACATATTCGCTATCTTAATAGAGTCATCCGAACCATTCACAGTTGTAGGAAGTTTTGATTTATAGTTGAGTTTATTAGTTTCTTTCCAAAAACTACCAAAATCTTTATTAAATCTATGTTTCGTGATTAAATCCATTTTAATTTTGTTTTGGTTCAACTGACACCACTTTAACTTATTTTTAAAGGCCTTTTTTGATGTAATCATATCTTCGTATATCCTACCGTGCGAGGGACGACCCTGCCAATTCCATAACACATAATATTGTCTAGCTATTAGATGGTATTCCTTTACGTGGTAATTCCAGCCGATTAATGGTTTCTTTTTATTGTTACGATGGCTTTGTCGATATGACAACTTAGCTGCGTTCGCCAAACAATTCGCGATCTGATTATAGTGCTGTTCCACTAAACTACGATGAGATCTATCTGAACAGGTCCCCGAGCAAGCAAAGTGGGGCCAGTTGTGTGTATTTATTAGGCTATTACATATTTCTGCATATTTACATGTTTCATCGTAACTTCTGGTCCCCCATATCACTTTATTAATGTACTGAAATTTTGTTGCTTCTACTTTTGGTAATATTATGTCTAAGTCACATTCAATAACTAACGGAAAGTGATCCGAGTAGTATACATCGTTTAGGACCTGGACAGAATGAATAGTCTTAAGTCCTGCTGATGTAGTGATACAGTGGTCCAGCCAGCTCGTGGTTCCGTGCGCATCACTTAGGTACGTATAGGTGTCTGATGACTTACCGAGCATATGAAGATCCGCACATACCCAATATTGCTCGTCACAAAAATTTAACAACTCGTCACCAAACAGGCTGCTTGACCGTGACACATCCGCATTAAAATCACCAAGCACAAAAACGGTTTCAACGCTATTATTCTCAATAACCGCACTTAAAACACCCAAACACTCCGTGAACAGTGGCAAGTTGTCCGCGTCCTCCGTAGGCATATACACCGACATCACAATAAAACTGCGGCCACAGCTGAGTTGTATACACACGGCCGCTACGCGCGTCGATCCGGTTTCCAGTGGAGTTACGTTGGTAAATAATGACTTTTTGTATAGTATGCCTACGCCACCATAAGGTCTTCCTTTAAGTATTGTACTCGTATCTACTCCTGATATTGCATGGTAAGAAAAGTTCGGGTGTATATTGTTTAAATATCCCAAGTTGTCAGGTAGAAGCCAGTGTTCCTGGATGGCAATCACGTCGTATAGTTTACATAGGTCGGTAACATGGTCACATGAACGTTTTATTGATCTGCAGTTAAACGACGCAAGACTGACCTTCATGTTTATTCGACTCTGGACAGATGTTCGACCCTCCAAGTCCACGCTTAAAGGTATATCTTCTGTATACAACACCTCTGGGCCAGAAATCAGCACTTAAGAAGGTTTGTTCTTGGTCCTGTTCAATGGTGATTTTAAATGATGAAAATTCCGTTTCCTTGTATTGTTCTAGTTTTACTATCTTCACAGCCGTGTGTCCGGTTTCTTTTATAAAGTCGTAAATATCTTGTTCGGTGGTTTGCGTGTGGAATCGGGAGGCGTATATGTATGATAATTTAGGTTTTCAGCACGTTGTTTTCTGTTTAGTATTTATCGTTCTGTAGTACGAAAGTGCAATTTACACATAGTGTGCTCGCAACAGCACCGAGAGTGCGGCTCTAATTACCATCCCTTTCAGTTATAGTGGATCCTCCACTTCGTATACTGAGAATTTCTTTGTATAAAAAAAATAACATTAATATTTTTTTACTGCCAAATTGCGGCACTTTTATTGAATTATCGTACCCCAAAGAACAAGTAGGTAATTTACGCGTACATTACCGTTATATAATGGCATAAACGGATTTACTCGCAGGTGAAGGCACGAAGGTATTTGTCGCGAGACGACGCGGCGAAGGGTGCGGGTGACGCGGCGACACGACGCGAGCGATCGCAGGGCGCGAGCGGGGAGACAATCTCAGCGATGGCTCATTCACTGCTGCAACGAGCCGAGCAGAGAATTGAATTGGAAGCAAATGTGCCGTACGGATACTGCCGTCGAATATAAACTGAACCACTCTCGAGTAAGCGCTTTGATCGTGAAATAAAGAAAGCCTCAGAAATAAATTTCCTAAACGCCGACTGATTTTAAATTGGATAATAAATATTACGAACGATCTTTGCAAATCAACGTAATTAACGTATAAAAAGTAAACGAGTATATTATCATTCCTCCAACGTGATGAAGGATTCCTGAGAGGGAAACATGTAATGAGATGAGAGTGACTCAGTGTACCTGTCACTCCGGCCTGTCAACGTGCGGACTCGGCTTCATAATAACGCTTAGTATGTGTACAGAATATGCCGTCATGTAGCGTGCCATGACTAAGATATGGAAAGATGATAACAGGTTTGCAGATATAAAAGAACGCCAAGATAGCGTTGTTTCAGTGGTTAATCCATTAATTGTACATTTTTATGAACGTATTGGCTTGGCGATAGTGTCCGCAGTGATTCCGATAGAGCGTGGTTTAACAAACAGTGCGTGCAAAGCGAGGAAGCGTCTGTGGGCTATTTCATTTCCGTGCGTGAGTCCGCGGCTATGGCCCTATTTCCTCTCGCTGATAGTCCGTTTACGAGCGCAGCTTCTGCACGACTGTCTCTGCATTTATATAAAACCTCAGTATATGCCACTCGAACCGTACATCTTGGACCGATATAAATAAATTTATTGAAGTTTGTCACGTATCCAAAGCAAAGACAAAATCTGAAGCCTAAGGAATGCTGAAACTACTAATAATTTTCTTGTCTCTTGGAATTTAAGGTTAATCCTACTAACAATACTATATTATTTATACATCGATACCTTGATGGGAACGATTTTTGTAAGTATGTGCTGCTTTGACTTGGATAAATATGAGTTAAGACACACATCAGAAGTTTGAGCGGACAAAATCATGTGCAGAATAGACTGATCTGATACTATTATGAATACTTTCGTTTATGAGTATTCGTAACATATTTTTTTGCATACATTCGTTATACAGCTTTACCACACTCGTGTTTTTGTGGTCAGGACTATCTCAGATTTCTGACAAGGTAGTGTTTGTATTATTCACGTGACGTCTGATTGATACCAACATCCGTGAGAGGATTTTTTATTGTATCATAATAGCTAAGATTTCTTTCCTTTGCACGTACTCTCCTGTGACTATAAATATTTTAATAGTCAGAAACCTGGGCGATATTCAAGAATATTTTCCCAAGAAAGAATATCCTTTATATGTCCGCACCATTGAAATAACATTTTGTCTAAATGTAGGATTTTTAAAAAGTCGCAAGCCATTAATTTCAGAATTCGTCCGTCTTGAATTGCATCCATCATCTTGTCTAACTAGATCACATTTTGATTACCAAAATAATGATTGATTTATTCGTAAAATAATTATCCTAGTATAGCTAGTGAAAATCACTCATCAGACCTCCTCAATGCAATGAAGAGTCTGTATAGAAGCGCTACGTTCATTAGCACGGTGATAATTACAAATCTCGTTGAGGGTTCCATATCTCAATGGCTCAGGGCTGCAGGACGCATTACGATAACGATACGATCTTGATATGTGATTTACAATCCGTCTTTATTATGTAAACATGGCGTGCGCTTTATCCGTTTAAATAAAGGGAACATCAACAAATTGTACCAGTATAAGTACTTCCTACGTATAAAAAGAGCTTTGTAAAAAGATACTGATGTAAGCGTTTTTCTTGCTTCGAATACAAATTCAAACAAAATTTGAATTTATCTTTAGTCACTGTGTTGTTCAGTAAATATAAGTATTTAATGAGATTTTTCTGCAGATTACATCCTCTTGTTCATTCACTGTGTTTCGTATTATGAGAATTCGTTCAACAAATTTATAACTATGCTATAGTACATGGATTACTTTTTCGCATTGTGAGAATATTCAACGTGGTGAAATGTTATCGTGAGCCCATAAGTATCGTACAAATGAGTTTGTATTTGGATGGGTGAACACTCAGCGACTTTGATGCTCCCGCATTTTTTATACACGTCATTAGACTGCGAGGATTCATATGTAATATACGTGGTAGTATGTACAAACACATGCGTACTTATATGTGAGTTGTTAATGTAATATTGAAAGTGTACATTATCGTCATTATTTTAAAGAGGCTTTAACCATAACGCCAAATACGTTCATCTTTATAAAAGTAGAGCAATTGATTTTTGTTTCGAGACAATGCGGTGGTAATGATTATTTACAAGTCTTGCATGTTTGCGTACATTTTATTGTCAATATTCCTATATCGCAAGTGTAATGTGACCCAAGTGTCACATGTACGACACGTAATATCTTGTTTCATGTTATGAATACCACTGTAATAGTTTTAATACGAATTTCGCATCATGCAATGCTATATATTAAAATGTCTCCATGTAAAAATATCAATATTAATATAATCTATTTGCGTAAAGTACAGCATCTCAGAGAAGCTTAGCTCTAAGAGATCTAAAGACAGCGAGTTTGGGTTTTTATAGCTATTTGAGGTTGGGAAAATCTGATTCGGTTTAAGGGTTGTGAATGTTTGTTAAACACGCAGAGGGTTGGCTAAGTTTGAGAATTGCTAAAAATAAAAGTAGGATATTTGTTGAAGACAAAGGCAGAACACGCCCAGCAGCTATATTTTTGGAAAACCATGAACACTAAGGCTCCAATAAAGCTAGACAAAAGAGTACTTACATACAATAAAGAAGTCAATGTAAAGATCTAAAGCGGACATCGGTATGTTGAAAACCGCCTTTCCTTTGTGACTGGCTTTCTTTTATGCAAGGTACTATACCGTCTTCCGTTTAAGCAATACCATTACCTTTCGTTCGAATGTGAAGTATTCGCTTTAATGAATCCACTTGAATCGAGAAATTCTCCATTCGTTCCCTATTTGCAAGAAACGAGTGCATTACCATCGTAAGCACAATAATGGTTCGTTAGGTGGCCTACTTTCTAACGGATCAATGTACCTGGGAACATGCGTTTATTCGATGCATTTACTTATTGACAGCTACTTATTATAGTTAAGGATATTTTGAGGTAAGTTTTTTAGAAATGTGGGTTGGCTTAATACTAAAAAATTAAAGAAACAATACATCAGCTATTGTAAGCTGCGCTGATCCAGTGAAATATGAAACATGTGGGGGAACTGGCGCCGAGCCAGCTGCTTGCATCACACTATAACAAAGGGTTTCATATCAGGAAATTGTTCCTAGAACAATAGGAGAAAATATAAGCCTGCTTGTATTACAAGCTTGAATATCTCGCACTTGAAAATATCATTGGAGACATTGAATATTGTACACATTGACTTGTTACCGATGCCTTATGTACTCTGAGCATTTGAGGTAACATCAGCTGTGGTCTAAGTTGTGTGAATTCGAGAAACATTGTTTTGTTTCTTTGATTTGATAAACACACGAGGGGTGTCTGTAGATTACGATAGAAAAAGTGTGTAATTAATTACTAACTAGATTCTTCTGACACAGTAAAAAGTGTAGGATGGGCAAAACCTTTAAATTACATCGATTTAAGCAGGTAAACAAGCTTAACAATAATAAAACGTGCTTTTGTGCATTACTTGTTATCTCGAGTAAATACGGCCCACCAATTAAGAAGCGAGACGTTTTTAACCAAAAACGTAACCAAATGGTGGTTGGTTACTGACGACTACAGTATTTTAATAACGGGGTATTTTTTTTAACTATAATTTTTTTTGGTCTTAACTTTACACTGACTTAAAATAAAATAGGATGTTCTTTATTCGTTGATTCTTTTTTATGAATGTTCCTCCAATGTACAAAGACGAGTTGACTGATTAAAAAAAATAATTTCATAATATGATATGTTCAATAACTCGTACATTGGTAAATTGTATGTTGAACTATTCAAAAAACTTTTCATAAAAACGTATTTGAGTAGAATTAGTATAGGTCAGCGTCGTTTGTATTGAGTTAAGAGCGTCGCAATCCCGACGAAGCCGCCAGTTGGCCGGGGGCCATCCTGCGAACCGGAGCTTTTTATTGCTTTTTACAATACAACAATAAAATATCTGTTGAGATCGTTATGTACTGTAAAATGTTCAACTCAACCACCAAACATTTAAAGTACTAGAAGCTTGTCCAAGATTGTACAGTATAAGTACTAAAAGTTTTGAAAAATATTTGCAATAAAGCGTGAACAACTGTACTTTTCTTTATGTTAGAAGTATTTCAGCAAAGTTTTGAATATTTTCCCCATATTCCTGTTGTCTTGCAACAGTGAAGTCTACGAGATGCTACGACGGCGTTCGTAGCAACGTAGCTTCGTAGCATTCGTAATGGACGAGTTGTTTGCACAATTTATTGTTCCCCCGATCAGGCTACGTTTGACTGGCTGTTTGTAGCAAAGAGCCACATGACAGAGAGCTTTTGTTTTATATCGTGCTTACGCTCAAACAGACGTTGAACTGACATTATAAACAGATACATACACGTTTCAATGAAACAACAGCTGCGATATTTTTCTATGTGGTTCCTTGAGGGTAGTTTTATCTGAGTAAATTTATTTTTTTATTGTTGAAACAGGCTGTAAGTTCAATCACAATTCATCGCAATAAACTCATTACCTAAATAATAAACGTAAGGTAAGCTCAGATTAGTTATACCGTATTTTATCACTTTTAATCAATTTTCAAACTGTATACGAGTGAAAGAGACAATCAATGATAAAGATAATCAGTCTTTAAACAAAGCTTATTAGTTGAACAGTTACAACGATTTTTTTCAAATAATATATTTTATTTATAACTTCACGCCTATTACAGCCAAAAGTGTAGGCAGTGTGAATTACACGAGCGTTTCGGTATTTGCAATAAAACGCAGTTACACATTGTTCGACCCAGGTATCGAACCCCAGCAATCCTATACACTACCTTTTAGACCACAACGCCGATTATTTTAATGGTTTATAAATTATTATGCGCTGGTTTATCTTACAGCTGGGAATGTATAAGAAGTGTGTTACTTGAGAAACCCGGCACCATTCATGATAACGTATCTGATTCTCATATATCTTGGGTGAACCTTGGCGTCGAGCCGGAATAGAAACCAGAGATAAATGCTCATACTTTTTATTGCAGGTGTGCTTCGATTATCATGATATCAAAACATTTTGTGCCCTAGTTGTAGTAATATTCTACATATTATTATGATATCAAAACATTTAAATCTATTTAGTTGTTGCAATTTATCCGTATGTTTAACAATTAGAACCTTCGTTTAGAAGTTTTTGCGAAACATATTTCTTGTGTGGATGTCGTTGGATATAAATGAGTATATCTATCACACATTTTTACGTTTATTAATTGAACAAAAAGTCTTTTTAGTGAGTTCTAGTCACATTTATGGGACATACTTCTAGAAACTTGTGTTTTTTAAACGTCTACCTTAAATTATACATTTTTATAAAATATCTTTTCCGCTTTTATGGCAGAACAGCTCAACCGATTTCTACGTAAGTTCGCATAGAGATAGTTGGAGACTCGTAAACAAACATAAGAATATACTGCCATATCTATCCTTTTTTTTTAAACCTCAGAGATTCAATTGTTTTTTCTTTATCATTTTCTCGAAACTAACAAAAAAGTCTCGCTATTTGTTAATTGTGTTTTACTTTGTATCTTAAAACGCATACTTATTAGCTTTGAAAGGATTTCGAGCTCGCTCTAGGTACGCTAGGTAATCTACAGATTATTTCGTTAATGTTCTTATTAATCACTTTGCTACGCCAACATTAACTTTTATTGAACTTTTAATGTGTTTTTTTTAGCTTTAATGTTGCCAGACTCTTAAGAGTAAATTGATACGATTGTTTTGTGTTTCGCTAAGATTTTTTGGGATCTTAATAGAACAGGATTTTTACAAAAAATGTATTATGTAGTTACTTACTACTAACTATTACTATATTGGACTTATGGTATTACGATGCGTATAATTGAATGTTAATTAAGGAATACATGTTATTAGAAAAAAAAAACCTAATTGGCTCTACATCATAATATGAACGTGAAAGAATATTATTTAAGCAAATTACGAATTCTCTTAAAGATAATACAGATTATTTATGACTGCAAAAGTATATTTATATTTTAAACTTGCCGTTCTACACAGACTGCTATCTTTAGAATTTAAAGTTATAAATATTTTGTCTTTGTATTCTAAAGCTAAATAGTATTAGCTTAATTAAATTTGAAGGTCTGCGTCTTAACATCGTTTAAGATGGTTGAACCAACGTTATCTCTTCATAACTTTTTCGCGTTTTCATCCATTTGGATTGCAAATGACTTAAACTTGGTGATTAAAATGTGCTAGAATAATACTTTCTTTTCACCCCTTCAAATAAGAGAGAAATCTTAAGTGAAAAGAATCGTTTAAGTTACAAGATATTGGAATCACACTCGCAAGAACTCGGACCCAATAGAATACATTCGAATGAAATAGTTCTTAGTCGTATAAAGATATAAAACTCGTCGAACGGAATGAGAGTGAGACGACGAAAAGGACTTTGGGTAGTAACACGATCTGCTTGTTTGAGATTAAAGTAACCCGAAACTGGATGCGCGTTAATGCTTCGACAGCCATGAGCATATATACGTATATTTTTAGTATGTATAGTATACAAATGTACACGCGTGTCAGTCCCCTTACAGTCGAAGGCAAACGTAGTACGCAGAAAAAGCCAGGATAGTTTATATAAGATTTAAATTTTCATATAAACTAGACGTATTCACCGCAAGCCATAGCTTCGGCGACCTAATACGGTTTTCCAATAACATTTATACTCGGGTATATAATAATAAAATGAAATGGAAATCAGAAACATACTGACCTCTTTGAAGGGGATTCAAACCAATTTTCCCGGGAGGAAAGATCGTGGAAGGTCACGAAGTCGATTATATTATTGTCATGTCGACACAGATTGACATGTACTCGTATACCTCATTTCATTGTATTCGCCATACGAGTAGTTAAAATTATATTTTTGGATATAAAATTGCATAATTATCAATTGAAATTGTTTCTACTTGTATACAGATATTGGATGGGATTCATTTAACCTACTGTGGCCGTAAAGTCAAATAGTAGAAGTCTTACATATATGTACATTTGTATATCTTAGTAGACATAGCAAGAATACTTTTTTCCTCATGTCGTGCCATCAAACTGGAGTAGACAAAGCTTTCCAGTGTATATCTGTCGGTCAAGATATATAAGGACGTTAGCCGTTATAAATGGTGACACAAAGATTTACCACGTCCACCATCCAACGCACATGTTCTGTTAAGATACAGTAATTAATCTTTTAAACACGATGAACAGTTGCATTTTGAAAAATATTCCTTACATCATTTACGGACAGTTAGCGTATGCCATGCCAATCCAATGCAATAATATAAGTTTTGAACTTTCTATTTATTGTACTAAATACGAAATCATAAAAAGTATGAAATTAAACATTTCCTCTAAATATGCAGGTACATATAGTTGATATCACTATACCTCAAAGGACCTTCAAGGTTTTATAATAGATTTTAGTAAAGGTATAACACCTCATAATGTGTTCAATTCAATTTGTTGAGATCACCAAAGTGCTAAATATTAGCAAGATATATTGTTATTGCGCTATTTAAAGCTTACGACGACGTCATCTGACGACCTCTATAGATGCGTACGTGCTTTTACGGCCTACATTAAACTTTATAGTTTCTTACAGCCTCTTTAATATGTGTTAAACGTCGATATACACTCAATTTCACTCTCATAATAATTCGTTATATAAAACAAGCAACAAAGGCTGCTAAACTGTAATCTTTTTGTTTAATTAGCTCCGTTGTGAATTGCGCCTCGAAGTAGAAATATTGTAATTGGGCCGCCAGAAAAAGTGATTGGCTGTTTTTCTGGGTCGGAATATTCAGAATTTTAAAAGTTGCCGAGCCTGTTGGCCCTTGTGTAATTAAACGAGTCAACATAAATCTGAGCAAACGAGACGAGCGGAAGAGTCCCCGGCCAGCCGTAACTTTGTTAGTTGAAGCACACGCCGCGCCACCGCTACACCGCCGCTACACTACCGCCGCGCCGCCATCAACGCCTTCACGGCTTCACCCTTCCACACAACTAAGTACACTGAATACAATCTTTTAAATCATTCAATTTATCCGGTTCCGGATAAACCTCTTTAAGAACTTATACTTGAATTTAACACTTTAACATAATTTTGCATTAAATATGAAGACAAAAGTAATTAGAGCGCATTAAGTACTAGATTTTCCTAGCTTTTTAATATAGGTACTGATTATACCTAGATTTCTATCCGAAACTACAAAGGTTAATATAACACAATCATCAAATGATTACGAACATAGATTTAAAGAATCTCTTTACAGAATAGCCTAATTTTGTTTGAGGATCATGTAAATCAAACAATCAGTTCGATCGAGGTATTACGTGAGCTTGTTGAGGATGTTATTTTCTTTCTACGAGAGCAGCATTAAGATTTAGAAGCGTTGTTGTGCGAGACAAGTAGATGTTAAGATATCTCCCGGGACAGTGGGTGTTGCCACTGCACAGCGAGATTACCCCGGAGGACGGTTACCGGTTTATCTGGTAAAAACCTTTTCGCTCAGATAGTAAGTTATTTAATGCATTCTCTTGATACTCACGAGCAATGACGGAATCACATGCGATTTATGGATTACTTGTTTATTTGCCATTTGGAAAACTTTATACATAAACGTTATTTTGTAGGAATGTCTTGTTTATTTGTGAGTACATGCCAATAACGGACCAAGAGCACCTACACCTGGACTTAAAATTAGTTTTGTAGATTATTTAAATATTTGTTGTGTGAACGAATCGAACCTATGTTGCGATGACTTTCACAATTTCACAATCACAGACGTCGATATACCTATATTTAAAAGTTAAAGTAATAGGTCATTATGTTTAATTTACATTTATGAAGCTTAATGGATACCTGCGTACAAATTAATTAGTTTTATAGATATAGTAGTCGCTATATAATTATATATCGCTGCAGCATGATACGAGCCAATTAAAATGGTATCGTTTGAATTCATTTTAAGAGGCACTTAATACGCATGACCTAAAAAAACATAGCACCTGTGTTCAAGTGTATCGTTAAGTAGAGGATAATATATCATATGTATTCACACATATTTTGCTTATTAGTAGCTATAGGTTGAGTTAAAGTGTTCTTTTCTAAGTATTTTTTCCAAATCTCCTAATCGGGTCTCTGTCTGACATTTTCGTCAATTATATTAGTTAAGTCTTACGACCATTTTTTCTTTAAAATTGCGTATGTAATATAAACTGAAACTTTTAATTAAAAATAGTTGTAAGATTTAAACCGTACCTTAAACTATAAAAATCGCATTTCACCGAACATTCCAGTTTAACGGTCAATAAAACCTAGCAGCAGCATATAAACAAATCATTACTTCCGGCAATACCCTTATTTATAAATAGTCAATCGCAACGTGTTAAAAAGTTTATCAGACTCCGAGAAGGTCTCGTTCAGCCCTTTCTTTGTGGTCAGTTTGTCGTGTTCGACAGTGTAGCTTATCTGTACCATTTTCTTTCAATGACCATTGGACATGGTACTGTCAGGACGACTAATGCAAAGGCGCGGAATGACAAAAATGTATCCCTCCCTGTCCGACCTGTGTCACTCAAGATTTTCCCTCAGACCCTTTATTCGGGGCCAACTTACAGAAAACACGCAAATCATCTTGGGGCACGTAGTGTTGTAATATATTGTTAAGATTGCGTAAATATTTCTGCGTTATTAAAACGTTAGTACGACAATGAAGTGAAGTTACCGCTTAATTATTCAGTGTGTATGAAAATGTACCCATAGTAACAATTTTATTTTAATTCACGATACTTTCAGTGTGCAGTATTGTCGATATTGGCATCATTGGCGCGTGCGGGCAACTTGTATAATTATCGGAGGCGGACAATGATACAGTCGGTGCGCACACCTATTCCTATCACGTAGAGATTATATGAGACATCGTCAGTTCAACCGCAAATGAAGAACTTTGCCCACACGTCGGGAGAACATGGCTGTGTTTCTATTTCTGGAAATTTATCCAATCAAGACAGAGTTGGCCATTAGTTTAGCTTCGGTCTGACATCCAATGAAATTACAACTTGCCTTCATAGTTGCGTCCACTAGTTAAGATTTATAGTCTGGCGTCTTAGTTTGTTTTTTAAGAAAATATATTGCGAGTGCTTTTAATAGTCACGTTGTATTAGTTATTTACAGTATCCACATTTTAAACAACGACTATAAAAAGAAAATGGCTTTGATGTGGCTTTTAAAAGACATTTACCCTTGTTTACGAGTGAAAAAGATAATACGTGGCGTTTGTTCTAGGAATAAACGCTACGTGACTCGGGCTACGCAAGATCCTTTTGTGCTACGAATTCGCTACGAATTTGCTACGAGATCAAGTATATAATTTATTATAGCGCAATTAGAGATCTATTGTATGGAATTACTCACGCTAACCAGCATTGTCACACGCACGCTCTTTGTAATGTATCTGAATGCACATTACACAAGCATAGACACTTGCTACAAGTGACTTACATGTACATTATAATCGTCTCCAATTTTATAGGTTCAAGCAGGTAAAAGATTTCGCTTAAAGAGCAGTGTCCTTTAAATTAGAAGTTATCCGTACGAATAACGTAACAAAAAACATGTAGGTGGTAACTGTGAATGAATAATTTGCGTTACGTCGGCAATTGGTAAGCAATAGAGTGTGTCGGCGCGGCGATTCCGCCGGAAAGTGGCCGGATACGGAACACTGTGAGAGCAACGCGGCCCGCCGCCAACGAGAGGTTAATCAGTTCCTGTGCCTACGCCCCCGGCTGCCCCCGGCCACATATCACGTGGAAATGCCCCTCATTGCATACATTTATTGATAGCTTTATGTACATTCGTCTGTTAAATTGTAGCTAATTGTTCCTTATTACGTGCTCTCCAAGTGACCAATTAAATAAGTAAAACTGATAATTTATTGAAATCAATGTAGCTTCGGTTTGGTTTTTGAATTTAATAGTGTTCGTTTATCGGTTGATAATGATTGATATTCTGCCAGTACAATTCTCGATTCTATTCATTTTGCAAATAAATGCATACTAAACGTAGCTTACCGACTTTTTATTTTTAAACGTTTTTTCCTTTTTTAGTTACGATGCATAAACGCGTCAATGTTTTGGTGTAGACATAATATTATATAATATACATTGAAAGGTGCCCGAGGCCGCGTTGCGGAGTGCAAAACGAAAAGGGATATGATGTATCTACATGCTAATCTCCAAGCGATATCCACTTTGATGTGTGGAAAAGGCTTTGTTTGATATTATCGCAAATATCAAACGATCTCTCGTTCTTAATACGGTATGAGTGCCTTAAACAAATCACAATTTTCCCTCTATTACTATTACTATTACTCTTTTATCAATTTATCATGTTTATGTTCACAAGCAATGCCTGTAGGGATCGCATTTAAAAATGTTTTATTAATTTAATTTCGCCAAATCTAAATCGTTTTGTATTTCGTGCATATTAAGTTTAATCCTTAATCCGGAGCGTAGCAACAAGTTTTATGTTCAAATATGTCAGGTTTAATTAAAGCGTTGGGAAAACAGTAATATACATCTGCAAATATGAACGATATACGTAGGTTGATAACCGGCGCGGCGGAGCTCGGATACCGGGTGCGTGTCCCGGTAATCAGGCGGCCATCGAATTATTTGTGCCCCGCTGACTTCATTTGCCAGTAATGACCTACGTTGCCTTCTCATGATCGTTTTCCTTATATTTTATCTAAATATACAAATCGGAATATGAGTGTGACTCGTTTAGACCTCAAGTAATGTAAATATTGTGAGATAATTCCGTAACACAATACACAACATTGAAAAAGAGGCTTCGAAAGATTCGTACATGTATTGATCTGATAAAAATAATATATCAAAATTGCTATTATTAAGAGTGTACTTAACGTGAAGTATGCTCTCATAACAACAAATGTTTGCAAAAGTATTGATCCAATAATTTCCTCGTTTTTCTATCTGACGGCATCGCAATCGACGACAATAAATGGAAAAATTTCGGGATGGATTGATTCCGGGTTGCGCGCGTTCCGTTTGTCACGCTATTTCATCGCCACAAGGAAGTCCTCGTTCCTGTTTTTTGTTACGTATCTCATGATACAGTTTTATTGCAGGGTTTATTAGTCTTCAAATGTCTTCTCATTACACATAAAGAGCTTCTTAAAGTCTCTGTCGAAAAATACGTATTAGACTACAGTCTAAACTAAATAGAAATAAGACACTGTATCGTATTATTTGAATATTAGTTCTATAGGTCTTACACGATGTAAATAAATAGCAATTAGTAGTAATACTTAATAAGAGTGAACAAGTTTTAATCTGCTAATCTTAGCGCAAAGTTTGGAGCTCACGCTGTGTCTACCTCTACGGGTACTATATATTCGTAGTTTAAATGTGTAGTTTGTACGTACACGAAGTCAATCTTTCCACTTTAGAGTTAGTTGGGCTCTTAAGTTTGAGTACTGGAGTTTTACGCGAAGGTACAGGGAACTGTAGGAAACAGCCTCCAGCGAGGACGGCGCCCTTGTAAAAAGATCGAGTGGCATCGTCCCTCCGTAATTACACAATTATACCAACATAATGAAATGTAAGTATATGATTACAGAACTTAGGACTCTTGTTAACTGTATGGCACACCCACCTTCTGTAATCCTTTTATAGCTTTAATTAAATGTGTAAGGTTTATGAGGCTGGTATTTTTGTACACACAGAATAAGGTTACTAGACTACTAGCAGAAGTTAGTCTAAGATATGGAGTTTTCACAAATACTCGTATATCAACAATGCGTGTTCCTAAAGAAATCATTCAGCAACTTGTTTTTAGTTGTTAACTAAAAATAACTTAATGTATTTTTCGCCAAAGTATGGAAAATCTCGCTGCACAGCTTCCACGAAATGATTCGATAGCTTTTTATTGTTGAAATAAGCATTGACGTTGTGGGTATTAAAACCTTCCATTACGTGACCTATCGTATTGTAAAAGCTCTGCGCTGAAGAATGACGATAGTGTTATTGTAAAAGATATTAATGTTTACGACGTGATGTAGCAACACACAGATGCCGCCAAATAGCACTGAATTTATAAGATTTCATGCTATTCAGACGATGTTCAACGTGTCGAGATGTAATGACAATGAGACAGATAATAATAAAAACTGCGAGGTTGTCGCTATATTCGCTACAGTCTAGACAGTTATTTACACAAATAGTTTTGTGCAGAGGTATGTTAGAACGTAGTGAGTGAATATGAAATTAGTTTACTCGCCCAGGAAAGAATATAAATTACCAGGTGGGGAATACTTATGTTTATTTCAGAGGATAATAATAGCGTTGCTGGCATGGTTTCAGCTCAGGTCGGGCACAGTGCATTGTAAATGATGCCAGCGTGCATTGAATAATACAATCAATGAGTCACACCAATGATTTTTGTTATGAGCATATTTAAAAACTAGGTACTTCAAGGATAAAAAATCTGTTTTTATTTTTTTCGTATCTTCAAAAATGACCGAGATATTAAACGTCAAAGTATGGCTTTCGCGCCAAACTCCGGCGAAGCGGCCGCACGGACGTGTGACGTCATCTCGTGACACTGCTATTTCGTCAGTACTTGCCGATACTTACATATGCTCGTTGCCTTCTCGCGGTTTCGCTTTAAATAATTTGTTTTGCTTATAGTGGACAAACAAAATGGTTAGAAAATATTGTATTGTTCCTATTTGTACTAACACCAGTGAGAAACACCCCGAAAATTGTTTTTTTCTGTACCATGTAAACTGTTTTATATTTTTGCAAAAGACACCTAATCTAAAACTTAAGGCTCGGTTCAGATACTGTCAAGCGCAATTAATGTTAAATAGAAGTTTATTGCCTTTTGAACACTTCCTCAAGATCAAGATGCCATATCATGTTCATACCTACCTAGCAATGAACTTCTACTAAACAGTTGATACTATTTAATGAGCAGTTCAATGACCTCACAGGCGGCAGCGAGCCGAGCGCGGCGGTTGAGTTGGCGTTGGTTTTTTGTTTTGAAAAAAGAACCCATGTTTATTAAATCTAATAATATCAAAATTAAAATGTTAGTTTAATTGAAAGTTCTCATTACACACCCAATCATATAAGACTACCTACAGAGTAGATTCATGCGTTCATATGATAGCCATCAACCTGACTAAAGTCAGAGGCAGGGGTGACAATTTTTTTTATAATATTATTTTAAAACTATGTTTTCCAAATTTACACTTGGTAGGTACGTAACACTCATTATTTGTAATGCCAGTTGTAACAAACTTTCAATTTTATTGTTAACTACACACAAAAATATTATTAGTAGTACCTATACGAGTTCAACTTTCTTTACCTGGGTCTAGTTGATGATTGTGTGCGTGGCTATCGAGATCGATAGGCTAGAGAGAGGATATCTTAGTGGAGGCTTATTTTACAAAAAAACAAGATGATTAAATTTATAACACATACACAGACTCTTTAAATATTAAATGCAAATCACTTTTCAAATCAAAACTCCGCATCACCCGCAGTCGAACAAGCGTGTCTGTCGCGACGTGACGTCAGCGCATAGCGCGCGAAGCAACGCAAATTTAAAAAAGCAGTGAAGCTTTATAACGCTGTAACTTCGGTAATTTTGACCCGATTTTGATAAAACAAAAACTATTATTATCAGCATAAGTACACAAATTGAATGCAGTATGTTTAATAGTCATATTTTGATGTGCTGGTGTGACTCATTGTAACCCTACATTGTGTTCGCAACAGGTATTTAAAGATGTGAACTGAAGTATGCAAACTATGTACTTAGTAATAGCGAGACTCGTACCTAAAAATAGATCTCAGTAATTTACATTGGTGTCTTTGTTACTACTTATATTGTTTACAATCGTTCGTAACGTATAAAATAAATCAATTACTTATCTACAGATTATCAATTGATTTACTCGTCATTTGTTTATTTTACTCATAGCATCTCGTGATTCAATTAAGCGAAGTGCTGACAAAATTTATGTCGTAATCAGAGCCGTCTTCTCGTTTTGCATTAATTGGACGTTACTCGAGAACCTTTAACGATAACTTGTTTTACAGTTAAAAATAACCATTAATTAAATATTGATATTTACTCGCCAAAATTATGTCATTGGGAACACTTATCACTCGCATATTAGGAATATGTTCGTAATAGTCACAGCAATCACTTAATTAAGGCAACAAACTTAATATTGCTTTATTAAAAGCCGCCTCTAAAGGTTTTAATTTTGAGTTAATATGGTAAAACGTATTACATACCTGAGAGCGGGTGTCATTATTTGAAGATAATTCAATTGTCAGAGTTAATGCTGAAAATTGTCAAGGTAGCAGAGCGTGCCCGTTTGAAATTCAAGATATTATGAGGAGCGGCGGCGTTTAATCGAAAAGTACTCTCCTTTGATCTTTGTCGAGTCGCCGTCTGCGACGCCTCCGTCTGGCGTGTTCGTGCCCGAATGAATAGTGGGAATAAGCTCAAGCAAAAGAGACGCCTGTGCTAAGATCTTTCAGTAATTTCCTCCGTTATGCAAGATTAGCGGGTCGATACCGTTACGCTACATATCACGCAATTTACTTTGTGATACAATCACATAAGCACGGAGCGTCTGGAATAAAAAACGCTACGTACAGGGAAATCTGCAGTGTCGTTTAGCAAACAAAATCGTCAAAAAGTTTTGCATGATGTATCTACATGCTAATCTCCAAGCGATATCCACTTTGATGTGTGGAAAAGGCTTTGTTTGATATTATCGCAAATATCAAACGATCTCTCGTTCTTAATACGGTATGAGTGCCTTAAACAAATCACAATTTTCCCTCTATTACTATTACTATTACTCTTTTATCAATTTATCATGTTTATGTTCACAAGCAATGCCTGTAGGGATCGCATTTAAAAATGTTTTATTAATTTAATTTCGCCAAATCTAAATCGTTTTGTATTTCGTGCATATTAAGTTTAATCCTTAATCCGGAGCGTAGCAACAAGTTTTATGTTCAAATATGTCAGGTTTAATTAAAGCGTTGGGAAAACAGTAATATACATCTGCAAATATGAACGATATACGTAGGTTGATAACCGGCGCGGCGGAGCTCGGATACCGGGTGCGTGTCCCGGTAATCAGGCGGCCATCGAATTATTTGTGCCCCGCTGACTTCATTTGCCAGTAATGACCTACGTTGCCTTCTCATGATCGTTTTCCTTATATTTTATCTAAATATACAAATCGGAATATGAGTGTGACTCGTTTAGACCTCAAGTAATGTAAATATTGTGAGATAATTCCGTAACACAATACACAACATTGAAAAAGAGGCTTCGAAAGATTCGTACATGTATTGATCTGATAAAAATAATATATCAAAATTGCTATTATTAAGAGTGTACTTAACGTGAAGTATGCTCTCATAACAACAAATGTTTGCAAAAGTATTGATCCAATAATTTCCTCGTTTTTCTATCTGACGGCATCGCAATCGACGACAATAAATGGAAAAATTTCGGGATGGATTGATTCCGGGTTGCGCGCGTTCCGTTTGTCACGCTATTTCATCGCCACAAGGAAGTCCTCGTTCCTGTTTTTTGTTACGTATCTCATGATACAGTTTTATTGCAGGGTTTATTAGTCTTCAAATGTCTTCTCATTACACATAAAGAGCTTCTTAAAGTCTCTGTCGAAAAATACGTATTAGACTACAGTCTAAACTAAATAGAAATAAGACACTGTATCGTATTATTTGAATATTAGTTCTATAGGTCTTACACGATGTAAATAAATAGCAATTAGTAGTAATACTTAATAAGAGTGAACAAGTTTTAATCTGCTAATCTTAGCGCAAAGTTTGGAGCTCACGCTGTGTCTACCTCTACGGGTACTATATATTCGTAGTTTAAATGTGTAGTTTGTACGTACACGAAGTCAATCTTTCCACTTTAGAGTTAGTTGGGCTCTTAAGTTTGAGTACTGGAGTTTTACGCGAAGGTACAGGGAACTGTAGGAAACAGCCTCCAGCGAGGACGGCGCCCTTGTAAAAAGATCGAGTGGCATCGTCCCTCCGTAATTACACAATTATACCAACATAATGAAATGTAAGTATATGATTACAGAACTTAGGACTCTTGTTAACTGTATGGCACACCCACCTTCTGTAATCCTTTTATAGCTTTAATTAAATGTGTAAGGTTTATGAGGCTGGTATTTTTGTACACACAGTATAAGGTTACTAGACTAATAGCAGAAGTTAGTCTAAGATATGGAGTTTTCATAAATACTCGTATATCAATAATGCGTGTTTATAAAGAAATCCTCTGGCGATTCGTTCACAACAATTGCTTAAAATAACTTAATGTATTTTTCGCCAAAGTATGGAACATCTCGAGGCACAGCTTCACGAAATGATTCGATAGCTTTTTATTGTTGAAATAAGCATTGACGTTGTGGGTATTAAAACCTTCCATTACGTGACCTATCGTATTGTAAAAGCTCTGCGCTGAAGAATGACGATAGTGTTATTGTAAAAGATATTAATGTTTACGACGTGATGTAGCAACACACAGATGCCGCCAAATAGCACTGAATTTATAAGATTTCATGCTATTCAGACGATGTTCAACGTGTCGAGATGTAATGACAATGAGACAGATAATAATAAAAACTGCGAGGTTATCGCTACATTCGCTACAGTCTAGACAGTTATTTACACAAATAGTTTTGTGCAGAGGTATGTTAGAACGTAGTGAGTGAATATGAAATTAGTTTACTCGCCCAGGAAAGAATATAAATTACCAGGTGGGGAATACTTATGTTTATTTCAGAGGATAATAATAGCGTTGCTGGCATGGTTTCAGCTCAGGTCGGGCACAGTGCATTGTAAATGATGCCAGCGTGCATTGAATAATACAATCAATTGTAACCCTACATTGTGTTCGCAACAGGTATTTAAAGATGTGAACCGAAGTATGCAAACTATGTACTTAATAATAGCGAGACTCGTACCTAAAATAGATCTCAGTAATTTACATTGGTGTCTTTGTTACTACTTATATTGTTTACAATCGTTCGTAACGTATAAAATAAATCAATTACTTATCTACAGATTATCAATTGATTTACTCGTCATTTGTTTATTTTACTCATAGCTTCTCGTGATTCAATTAAGCGAAGTGCTGACAAAATTTAAGTCGTAATCGGAGCCGTCTTCTCGTTTTGCATTAATTGGACGTTACTCGAGAACCTTTAACGATAACTTGTTTTACAGTTAAAAATAACCATTAATTAAATATTGATATTTACTCGCCAAAATTATCTGCCAGACTTATCACTCGCATATTAGGAATATGTTCGTAATAGTCACAGCAATCACTTAATTAGGGCAACAAACTTAATATTGCTTTATTAAAAGCCGCCTCTAAAGGTTTTAATTTTGAGTTAATATGGTAAAACGTATTACTTACCTGAGAGCGGGTGTCATTATTTGAAGATAATTCAATTGTCAGAGTTAATGCTGAAAATTGTCAAGGTAGCAGAGCGTGCCCGTTTGAAATTCAAGATATTATGAGGAGCGGCGGCGTTTAATCGAAAAGTACTCTCCTTTGATCTTTGTCGAGTCGCCGTCTGCGACGCCTCCGTCTGGCGTGTTCGTGCCCGAATGAATAGTGGGAATAAGCTCAAGCAAAAGAGACGCCTGTGCTAAGATCTTTCAGTAATTTCCTCCGTTATGCAAGATTAGCGGGTCGATAACGTTACGCTACATATCACGCAATTTACTTTGTAATACAATCACATAAGCACGGAGCGTCTGGAATAAAACTATAAAACGCTACGTACAGGGAAATCTGCAGTGTTGTTTAGCTAACAAAATCGTCAAAAAGTTTTGCACAGATAATACATATGTAGTGATGATGACAAGAGAATATTACGTACATAATGTCAAGCAAATAAATCACTCAGTGCAATAAATAAACTTTTATCTGAGTTTTTCCTTTGGGAGTCCGGATTTATGAGATTTTTAAAGCTACTGCTTGTTCATCAGAGGTGTTCTTGTGGAAAAAGTCTCTATTGTGGTTTGATTTAATGTGATATAGTAGCTGGAAGGATAAAATAAGGATAGTGTGTCGTGTGACGTGTTTTGTGTGTCTGTGATGGGGCTGTTTCTATGTACGAACGACGTTTGAAGCGTTCGTTGCGGTCGTTAAACACAAGTTATGTTTGATCCGGTTTCCTGTTAGTACTGCGGTGTTGGATCGACACCACCTTGTTACTATTTCGTATTAATATCACTTAGGAACACTTACTCGCTTTGTGTAATGTAATTGACTTGAACAACATAACATTTATAACACACTACAGAGTTTATAACCTATAGAAGTCTCGTTTGTTAAAGATGTTTATTGTTTAGAATCTACGGCTGGTATACATTATGTTTGTTTACACGAGATTACGTTGACAGCGTGACAAAGTTGATAGTGATTTGAAAGAAATCACATTTATTATTTGGACGTCCATAAAAAGATAAATCGGCGGTATAAGGCGATGTTATCTCAGTAATGCTGTCAACAAACTGTTCTGGCTGTGCTATCGCCGCACGCATCTGTGTCGGCCAATCGTGAAGATTTATAGAGGCGAACAAAGACTATAAAACTTACTTTATTATTCCATCAAATGTGCCGCTGACTCACATCTTTCACATTTAATATATCTCTACATAAAGCATCATACTTAACACAGTAGGTTTTATTGGCAGGGACGAATCGTTAAATTATTGATACGTGATATTTTGAACGCTTAAGTATGAAAACTTGTTAATAAATGATATCAAACTTTAGAACCTTCATATGTTTTCAGATTTAAAGAATATACTTATGTTTATTCAAAACGGATTTTTATCTAAGCTACAACATACCTACGTACTTTCTGTGCGGAAGTAAGGTAAAGCAATTTTCAGAGTTTACCAACCTGAATCTAATCAAAATTTTGTTTGCCAATTTTAATCTAATAAAACTTACTTAGGGGATTGTATTTGTTAGAATACCCGTGAAATGTCTGTGTATTGTAAACTTTATCAACAAATGAAAAACCTACATTAATTCGTATCATAAATTCAGCGAACTTATCCGTACCGACAGGTATTTCGTGGCTATTATAATAATATGTATTAAAAGCGAGCGTCGTGATGAGTGTGAATCCTAGCTCGTTAATATTCATGTTGAAATTATTCCTTTCATTGTCTTGAGCCAAATTAATTCATACCTAGAAAGTAAAATAAACGTGACACGTTTTTTTCTTTGTTTATACGTGTGTACTATCTTCTCAGAACATTTACTTTAGAAATTATAATTAGTCTTCTAAATATAGCAAGCCAATATTTTCTTAAATAAATATGCCTGAGAAAATTATTATTGAAAAGTTGAACTTCATCTTTGAAACGGTCTCTAAAACATTTGTTTTATGAAAAAACTGTACGCGAACTTTAACGTAAAACTTGTGTGTTCAATTTTACATAAATGTATTTATGTAAGCTTTATGTTGAACGTAGTTTACATCGTACCTGCGCTACCTGCACTACTTGCAGTTAGTGCCGAGCAGAGATTTAAGTTCAGACTGTTTGCTTAGACATTACGCTTGCCTACCGCTGAAATTGTAGGGTCGTAATAGGTTATTATATTGCCAGCAGACCACGATATCTATTTGAACTATATAATAGGAGTACGTATTCTAGTAGCACATTATGTTTGTGTTCACACTTAATTTTATTTAATTAAATTAATATGTTAATATTTATACGTAGCTTTTCTACTCCATACATTTAATGTATTACACATGATTTTTTTGTAATTCACGTGGTTTGATGTAATAAAAGTTATTTCAGAATTTCGCAGACATTAAGAACAGGTTTTATACTAAAAGAACGTCTTTCAATGTTTGCCTAAATCGAAGTTTGTCAAGTGAAAATGATATTTAGCTGAATAGTAGTTGTGTTATCATCTAAAGGGTCGTCCCAATATATACTTACGTACCTACTTATGTAAAGATGTATGAAACTTAGATATAACCGTATAGGTACATAAAGTCACAAATAGCCGTGGTTATTGTTTATGGTCGTATCAGGTTATTAATTAATAGCGGTATAAGGGATAATCTTATTGTTTGTTACCGAGATTAGCTGCTAAGTAATGGTTGTGGCATGTATTGATTTTTTATAGAGACCATTTTTGTTATTAATGTTGTCGTTTAACATTTTATTTGTTGCAATGTATGAGTGTTGAACAAACAAAGTAAAAATATACAAATGATTTTTTCATTTAGAAACATAATTTGAATGTTTAGTCTCACAACATGCCGATCTTGGGGAATAGAGAGTATAATAATATGTAGGTCTGCTTCAGATTAGTCATACATTATTGGCCCTCAAGGTATGACCCAAATCAATCGAAATGGAGTCAAGAATCGAATGAAATGGAAAACGTGCTATCGTTTTGCGTTTATTATGAATATTGATGATGTCAACTGTGCTTTTTGACATGAATCGATACACAGTGTTGTTTGCAAAACACTTGCGTGAGATAAAGCGGTGGTGCACAGTGGGCCGGCACGCGACATTCCATGCGCCTCTTTAGTCTCGTTTACATTTTTTCCATATATTGCTTACAAACATTGCTCTGGAACGTAAACATTCTCGAGACGCGGCTTGTTATTTGCGAATGTATCACATTGTCTATCGGAGACAAGAATGGCAAGCATCTTTATAATAACAAACTCAAAGTCAATAAGTTCCAGGTTGTCGATGAAGATATTATTGGATCCTTGCTTTTTAATCCAACATTTTATGATAGTAGCGGCTGCACTGATTTGTAGAACCAAAATAGCCGATTTACAGCAGAAGAAGTAACAAGATATGGTTAAATGAATATAGGAAAAAATACAAAAATCTAAGTTCGTACGTATTTATCAAGTTGTGTGCCTTGCTATTAATTATTACAATATGTGTCTGTATACTAGATTTTTACATATAAGTACAGTGTACACGCTGTAGGCGTTTGTCGTTGGACAGATGATTTTACGAACGTGTACACACTGTGAGCCGATAACCGAATTATGTTCTATATTACCCGAGGCGGAGCGGCCAGCAGGAATTTAACTCCGCTCCTCTGATGTGTTAATGGTCGAGCGCAACGACATTAAGCTCGTTTATATTAACACACACATTTATAAACTACTACAGTTTTAAACTTGTTTGTTTTGTCTCGAACACAATAATTAATAGCACGGAAGTTTGATCAAATAAAGTAGTTTGTATTTGCACTATAGAGTAGCGGCTTGATCGCGAACTTTTCGATACTACAGGAACAAGTTGTAGAATTGGCATTTGTTCTACTAGTCCACATATTATCAGCGTGAGCGTGCTAATTGTGCAAGATCTATGCTTTTTAAGAAGGTGTATAATGTAGCAATCATTACTGAAACGTCTTGAAGTGAAATATTCATAAAGTCACACTCTCACTTGTATTAATTATAGATATCACAGAGCTCTATTTTCCTTAAGGAAATGAATTTCCTTGGCTACGTTGTTTCCGGTTAAGAATAGAACCGCTTCATCACTTTCAGCGGATATCGTCCAAGGGGAACGAGGGATTTCTCACAGTGTGGGCGGCGGCGTCAGTTTACAATTTACTGTCATGATGGTCAGATCTTCCAAACAAATTAATAATAATACCAGAGTTGGCTCGTGACTTGTTGTCTATGATAGCTGGACAACGCTGCTTCCGATCAATATAAGGAAAATCACAAAGTTACCATGGATTTGATCGAAAAATGGCATGATGCGTGGGTGTAATTGCTATCTGTCTATAACGCTTTATTGACGATGACTTAAAGGTAATAAATACTTATCGAAATACTTGTTATAAAACTATTTTTATACGGGTACAGGTAATTTACTGTTATTTCCAGTAGTAGTCTGGTCCAGTAGTAGATAGTCTCTACTGAAAGTTTATGGAAATCATTGTGTGACGGAATCTTTCACTATACATAGACATAACTTTAAGTAAATGTGCTGCAAAGAGTTAGTCGTTAAGTAGCCCGACAGGTGATAGCGTGGTGGATGGGTCGCGGGCGACTGGCGAGGGGTCGCCAGCCTCGCCCGCGAGTGTTTGCCTCGCAAACAGCGCTGTACTCGAGGACGTGCAAATATCGCTCCGAGAGCACTTACCTGCGCCGCGATACCGCGCGACAAGCGACCGACACGCGCCACAATCATACCTGTAAGTACCTACTTACGTCTCACCACAAATATTATTGTCGTAAAGCCACCTTCAAAACACATTAAATGAACACCGTTTATTGCACTTTCAGTTAGAATATCACTGGCTCTGCAATGAGTTATGTGTAAGCCTTTTAATGGCGCTGCGGTGAATAAAACTCATAAAGTTATTTTTCTCTATTTCTAATGTCGTTCATAATAAATGGATTTACAGCTATGTGCAAACATAAAAACGGAACATAAAATTACACGGCAACCAGACTGAAAAATGAATGATGCTCGTGTAGATTGAAATAAATTCAGTGATGTGTGGCAGTGGATCCGCAGAGTGTGCATCGCTCGCGTGCCGCCTGTTAATATCCAATGCTGCCTATTGATCTGTAGTTGCCTAATGTGGCTTTTATCATTCACTTGACTGTAAATCTATTGTCCTCGCAAACGTTGTGTTGATCGAAAATATACAAACACACTTATTTCCGAGAGCAATCAAGAAATTCGGGGATAAAATATTTTCTTCTGGCGACGGCTACGACGAAACAATGTACACAGTTTTATTGCGTCTGCATATGAACGTAATTGTTTTCACGCATGAAAAACATACCACATGGAATCCATTACTTAGATTAGTTTCATAGATTGATATAAAATGCGCATAGTAATATATAGGTATTCTAGCGAGTGGTGTCGAAGCTTTTACCTATATTTACAGATCTCTCTGAGTAGACTGTAGACTAGATGGTTCAATGAACTGTGAATAATTTTACTGTCATATTCGTGGAAATCGTTACTGTTGTTTCGAAGATACCCTATATTTGACCTCAGGTACGAATTATACAAGAAAATTTTATTTCAATCAAATATCAATAAATACCACAACACACAATCGATTCCAAAGAAATATTTTTGTCATCAGTACGCCTCTCAATTTGTCTCTTCGTTAGCTTGGATGTTTGGTTCCTCGTATACTGCAAAACTAATTAATCTCTGAAAAGAGTTCTAAGAAGAAGGTGTGAAAATAGGTCGGTGGTTTTTTATGGGGTCACATTATTAAATAAAGCATGATTACCACGAATTATTAAGCACAAAATCCGATTACCTACTTAGTAACAATGTAAAAAACAATTTTATAAGCGGCGAATAGTACGAAAATATGTTTAAGGGTGCAAGAATGGAATAAGAAAACCGTAACGGAAAACCAATAAAAGTTGTTTTATTGCCCGTCGACCGAAACACCTGCCACATAATGAGTTTTTAGTTATTCGAGAGACTCATTGACACAATTCAACAAACATTTTTTTTGTTTAGAAATTATGGAGAGCGGAATGTAAGCATTGTGACCTCCAGTTGAGGAAAAGAGTGCGGTCGGATATATTAACACAGAAGTATAATGGAGAAAGTATTGTTGATCGACATAACGAACGTGAGGGGAAGAAAAGAAAATGTAATAAAGACTTGCTCTCTATCAATATTTGGTATACTCGTACATTGATTTCATTTGGCTTTCTGTTGAAGTCACACAGAAGATTAAACAGCAAAGAATCGCATACAAAAAGGGGTTATCGTTTGATAATATACATTTTTGGGCGTCTTTGTAAAATATAAAATGTTTAGTATCTCACCTTGTAGGTCGAACCAGCTGTTACCTCTGCGAAGACGCAAAAAATGAGTGTCTGTATATCACAAGTGACCCTGGTCACGTCCCTCCCGATGTTTGGAATAATGTTAGGACCCTCTATTTATTCCATTATACATCCTTCGTGTGAATGTATTTTTGCCATATTAAGCGAGTGGTTTTATTTGACTTTGATATATTTGAAGTTTTTGTTTTTTAATATTGTTGTCAACTTACAATTTTGAGAATCTATTTTCCTGTTCCAGAGATTACACGAGATCATTTTTTATCAAGTGATATAACTAATGTATGGCATCACTGAAGATTACTTAACTATACGTTCAGTGTATCTTTTGTACTAATGAAAATCATGTAATGTATCGTAAAGATTGTATTTTTAACAAGAAAAGAAAATCAAATTGTCTGACAAAAATATTTCTCTTTCTGTATCATTATTATTAGTTAATTATAACAATTATTTCGTACCTCTTCCAGGTAGCAAAACGCATAAATCATCCACACGAACATAAATATTCCTGAATTATGAATTGTCGCTTCCGAAATTTAATGAGTCAACAGCCAACGAACGACGTGTCTAAATTAAATGACAATTGTGCCTTGTTTGAAGGCTGCAGGTAACAGGTGTCCTGTTTAGCCGAATGAAAAATGAACTCCATAATATCACAACAATTTTGTATCTATTTTATTTTGTTTTCTGTTATAATGGGGTGTATGGTAGGAGTAAGTAGTGAGTGGTAATTTTATACATTACATCTAATTAAAACAAAAATAAAGCAGTTACTTTAGCAAATAGACAAGAATAAATATTGATGAAAAATATCTCAAGACCACCTATTAATAATATTCGTCGTCGATTAATTACAACTGATAGTAAACAGGTTCTTAAAGCGCAGAAATTGAGACTGTTACCACAGGGAACAAACAGGTGGTTCGGACCAACCGTTTGTGTATCTTGGGACCGAGTCCGGTGATATCGATCACGACATTCAAGTTGGTGTTGCGTTGCATTAGCAAACGATGGATGGATTAACAACGATGTATTCTTTTCTTACCACGCTATTACTCCATAAACTTAGTATCCAGACTCTATTCGAAATTTTGTTTACCTAATTCCCAAAAGCTTAACTAAAAACAGAAAAACTTACGAGAAAACTGGTATTATCTTTGACCATCATTAGTACCTTAGTACTGACAACTAATGCTTTAAACACTTGTTCACTTATGTTGTTTGTGTTCACTTAGCATTAGTTGGTGTTAATCAACTGAACAGAATAACGCGCAAATGGAAGTTATAGAACATACACATGTCAATTATAAAGGTCATTCTGTCTGAGAGTTAATATAAAGAAGATAATCGAACGTAAGAAAAACAGTAGTGTTCATATTGGTGCGGCTCTAGGGTGTCCTTTCATCACGTTTTATGTACTCCTTAGGCAGTTTGAATGGAAGTTTTTTCTGGTTTAGTGGAGGTTTTTGTCGGAGTAATGCGGAGGGACTGCGCCTCCCGCGTGCCTCCCAGCCCCGATGAATATTTTGTGATTTTTACGAGACAGCTGGTCGGGGATATTTATTTGATCAAACTTCTTGATTAGGAATGTTTCCTACGATCAAGATGTGTTTTTTTAAGTTATGGAGACACTCATCCAAGATTCATTTCTATGAGTTTTTATTATCCTACTCGGAAAATGTTTTATTGCATTTATTTTAATGATAAGCTTTCATATCGCATTTTGGTATTATGGTTATATGAGCATACTGTTGCAAGCCAAGTAAGAAGTATTAAAACTCAACATTTGATAAAAACAAGAGTTTAGGTTTAACATGCAAATATACGTAAGGTTAAATGCTAGCAGCAGGCTCCATCGTGTATGGTCTCTTTAGAATATTTAAATGTTCGAACAGCACACCCCGTGTAGAGAAACAATCATAAATAATTTTAACGCAATTGCCATCGTATGAAACTGTCGTAAGCACGTGTTTCGTGCCATGTTGCCACTTTCAGCAACTGCACGAGTCGCACGAGATTAGGTACCACAAGCACATAAAAGAAAATGGTAATGAACAGAAAGGTGGGTATGATGGAATTAACCGGCGTCGGGCGCGAACTTCTCGCGATAAATAAACATGATCGCCGACGCTTGTTGTCATTTGTACATATTCTGCTTTTATTCCCTTTTCACGTGATAATTAAGACCCAAAGAACTTTTATCTCATCTGCATGTCGCTCTCTCCATTCAATTTCGAAGTAAAAAGAGCTGCATACTTGTCGCATCCAATACGTATTCGGCGCACATATCGTTGCACTCAATGCTGTATTTGGTACATAGTAAACCAATATGTTTATGGCAAGATAAACTAGAGGATATAATATCGTCGAGTCGACAAGTCGAATAGTCTAGTCTAGCTGTAAGTAGCCGAGCAGCCGACGCTGGCGCGTATTTGAACGTTTTCCAGCACAAATGTAGATATTCTGTGTATTGTGTAATATTAAAGAACGTTTAAAGTCTAAAAAAGTATTGTTACATTATGATTTTAGTTAGTGTGTGGGTTCTTGTATTTCTCGCTGACAATTAAGTTAGAGTAGTTTCAGATAATACATGATTACCAACGTGATAAGAATTATATACAATATCCCCTTTAACATAATTATAAAGAATCGCCCAATATACATTGCAAAGTTTCTATAAAAAAATCATAATTCATTGATACATTTTCAATTGGTTAGTAAACTTTTAGTGAGACTGCTGTATATTTTAACTAAAAGTTTGGGTTTGCACTTGACTAAGAGGTGACTGTGAAGGAGAACTCGAAAAATCAAGGCACGCGGGAGTAAGAGTGTGTGTGAGCGTGGCGACGAAGGACGCGGTGCGTGTGTGCGTGGGGTGGGGGTGCAGCGGGCGCGGCGGTGGTTGGGGCGGGGTGTATCGATCCCCGCGGGGCGCGTGCGCCGCGGCGGCGGGCGCGGGCGGCGTCAGCGAGCCTCGCGAGCCGACTGTGTGCCACCCGCGCAGTCCGCAGCCGGCCGCCAGCCAAGCGACTGCCCACGACACCTCTGCGCGAACCTTCTGTCGCAACGTTTGACATTCAACGCGCGACAACACTCGTACAACCTCAAATCGCCTATCTCTCAGGAATTGCACTAGTGTTATCACCCCGAAACTATTAAAAACTTCTTGTTTAAATAACATTTACTAGTTTGACATTGAAATGAAACATTTTAGAAAGTGATAAACTTTATTTATTTACATACTTTAAGCACTTGTAAATTTTTTCTTCGTAAAAAAGATTTGGTCGGAGGGTGTCCGAAGCCTAATTCAATATTGGTGATGTGGTGGAAAGTAAAAAATGAGGTGCATCGTTATCTTTTGAAGTGATCGTGTTTGTGACTGAAAAAAACAGACGCTTGGAGCGTTGCTCACGAGTTCACGGGTCGTTAATTCGGTGGAAGAGAGAATCCGAAAAAAGAGGTCTCCCTTACGTCCGCTCATCGGAGTGATAAAATTTATGACAAACGGTAAGGAGCGTGTAGTGATAAGGGTTGGGTGCGTTATCGGTGCGGGCGGCGGCGCGCGGCTCGCTGTATCAGCCGCTCGTCGAACTCGAGCCATCGTTAATTACTGCTCACCGCCTCTCGGGCGGCCTCTCTATTCATTACTCTTATCATCACACAATTACATATTGCCGCCGTTACTGTCCACCGATAACGAACCTTATAATGATTTACTTCTAACTTACCACTATTCAGTTTTTCTTTTTATCTTTACAGTACCCACTTATCGCGGGGTTTCTATTTTGTACAATACTTAATTAATGTTGTCTTCTCACAACTGGATGATACTTTTTTTTCTAAGATGAGATTTTTATAGCGATTGGAACTCTTTAATGTAACTAAATAATTCAAAAATTGCAGTAACATGCTTCAGACGTCTTATAATTTTTCCTTAATATTTTATTTCATTGTATAAGTACAAAATCCAGACACTATAGTTTTTCTAATAGTTTAAGCGTAAACATTATGTTTCAATTGAGCTTAATGTCTGCAAATATGCCTATTTAAATAGCTAAGTAGTAAATGCTTAGAATGTACTTAACTTCCATGGATAATAAAATACATTCCTCGCCACATGTTAAGTACTTCCAACCCCATTTATTTTACACAAATGGCCACAATAATTCTGGTCCATTTAGCTTAACGCCATACATGGAAGAAAAGTGGCCACTATACTGCGTAGCATATTTTGTGACCGTAAAAGGACGCGTTCCAATAACACAGTCGTTAGCCTAAAACTATTCGTATGAAAAGGGACTACGCGAATGTCACGGAATCAAATTTGCGTGAAAATATATGAGTATCTATTAACGAAATGTCTAGGAATAGCGCGAGACCCTCTACGAATATTCTACGCCTCCTCTACGAGGGTGCTACGAAACCTCTACGACGCGTCGGATGTAAGGCGAGATCATATGACCGGTGTTGGAAGTCCATGACCTTTTTTAGACATTACATATTTTTGGTGTCAAGGGAACAAAAGCGACGTTTTCTCTTTCTCGAACATTGCACAGTGGCTTTATATTAAGAAAATTCTAAAACATAATCAATTACAATGATTTTACCAGTAATAAAAAAAGTTATTGATTAGGTGGATAGCTTGGTGAGCTTTATATTGTTATGAAAAATCAATAAAAAATATATTTGTAAGTATTGATTCATAAGATACCAGTACTAATAAGTTATACCGAAACCTAATTCTGTTTCTTCTGGAACATGTGGTAATATAATTTTACATAAACCAATATTTATATTTATTCACGGAGAAAATGTTTCAGAGAGCTACAAAAGGTATCAACTTATTCAACACACACGAATATTGCGTTTACTTGTAAGGCCGTACCCGCGCCAGATTGTTATTCCTCGCGTGTTTATAGATCGATATTTGTAATAAACCTAATAAGACATTTGGGCAAAAATCTATTTGAGAGCCTCGTTTCGGTTGGAAAACTTCGAACAATAGAACGCAGCAGCCATAGACATAAAATACCTCATTACTTTTTATAACTTAAAGAAATAAAAGAGAGGTCGCCCTGGGGAGCGGCAAGTTTTCATCACTCGTGTACAGTATCAGCGTGAATACGTTCTTATCTACAGACGAAACCCCAAGCATGTCCACAAAATAAATCGCCCGATGACGCCCGCGGTTCAATTTTGTGTGAAAATTACGAGTTTAGGTACGTATCTTCAGAAAATTTCCACGAACAAATAGATAGCAGACTGAGGCTCGCCGTGATTCCCCTCACGTCGCTCACGACCACAGGGTACTTTAAAAATTCGTTTCCCGACCTTCCGACAAGTTCGTATGCTTCAGCGGTGACCTTTTCCTCAAAGTGCTATGACCTAGCGCATTGCTTGTGGCAAAACAAATTAAGAGTTCCTTTTAAAAATCTCTTTATTCCATTACCAAGGAAAGACTCGTTATGTTTTCAACGATTAACAAGTAGGTCGTTTTAGCTCTGAAGTTTTAGATTATCTAGATGTAAAACATTGCTTTACGCTAATAAAGACATTAGCACTGCGACATAATGCTGCGGTAATTAATTTAGAAGCTAGAGAATATTAAAGACTCCCGAAGTAAAGCGAGAGCGCCTTGACAGATTTGTGTTGTTAAATTAATTACAACGAAATCCGTGTCAGCCTTAAAAACGCTATCAGTATTAGAAGCTCGTCTACTCCGACATTCAATCTTCTCTCATGAGGTTTCAGTGCGTTATTTTATTCAGGTCGTGAATCGAGCCGTAAGAAGGTGTTAAAGAGTGAATTGGCAAAAGGAACGAATGAATGGAATATGCGAACAGGTCGGCGTTCGTTCAGATCGCCATTCGTAGTTGAATAATGAATGCGTCAGGGACGATAATACTCAGCGTGTGCCGGCCACACGGCCCGCGCCCGCGCCCCCACGACACATGTTTCACTAGAACAAATAAACACCGCTGTCACAATACACCACAACCTACTTATTAAACGATACCTTTGTGCACGAATGCCTTTTATAAATCATTTTATAACGGGTTTAGAAATACTCAGAGATTAGTAAATTACGTTAGGTAAATAATTTGATGAAGCAAACACATTTTTTTGTCATTATCTATTTCTAATAAAACAAGTTTTGTATGTTCAGCTTCAGAAACATATACCTACACATATTCAATAATACTATTTGGTACGAAAATACCAATTTAATTATTACTATAATATTGGACAACAAACAGTGATTGTAAAATTACTCTGAAGCTAACATACAGTAGTAAATTTACTATTTTCATTGATAAAATTCAATTAAAAATGTGTTTACATATTTTTGACATTGAACTACCATAAATGTGTATACATAAGTACTAAAACAAAACATGCATACACACGTTATATTTGAGTGACTGTAGCCATTCAGTACTGACGACTTTTTAAGTGTTCCTAAACTGTACCTTTAAGCTTAAGAGCTCTATAGTTCAACGTACACGGCAAAAGTTAATTCACCGATTATTATTGAGTACTGCCATCTATGAAGACCAAACAACTCAATAATTCATAGAGTGAAAGTTAATCTAGATCGAATGTCAGTGACAAGATATGAATTAGTTACATTATGTTCCGCTCTCGACGCTCACTTATACAGGTTGATGCATGACAAGCCACAGATGGTTACCGGAGCGATGTCACACATCACAGGGGATTCTGTTACACAGTTGGATTATACAGTGAGCCAGCATCCCCTGTCATATATGTACTAAGTCTGACTACGTACTCAGGTACTAGTTAGAGGCTGAATTGCGGCTAAAGTTAGGTTTGGCTACTCAAACACGGGTGAACTAAGTCGCTTAGTCGCTGGTCGATATATCTCAGTTTTCAACTTTGGCTATGCCCTGTATTTGCATAATGTCTGTCTTAGGTGTACTCTCTAGCAATATGAGAAATTGTTAATACTTCCCAACTACGATACTCAGAACTGAATGAACTGTTCCAGGTCGAAAACACCTTTGGTAATGTCAATGATTTTACTTAGCATTTGTCTTACTTTTCATGTAATTTAATCTTATTAAGATTAGTCTGACTGGCAACATAATCATATGTTTAAAGAGGCAATTTTAAAAATGGAAAATTAAAATAGGTTTTAAACCTGTCTATGGAAAATAATTTTCATATCTCACTGGAAATGTTGAAGGACAGGTACGAAAAAAATATAAATATTTTTGGAACGATAAAGTTTGGCAACATCTCGCGCTCGGTGGTGAATATAACGTAGCTATTCGCTGGAGTCACGCGCTCCTCCGCTGTTTATTCACATTCGAATTGGTGTACGTAAATAATGGGGGAACTTTAGAACTCGCGTTAGTACACTTGCCGCCATCGAAGGGTATATATTGAAGGTATGTCGTCAACTCACGCCGATGTTCGTTTTGAAGTTTATGGATGTGACGGATTTTAAGTAGGTGAGGTTAACTGCTCGTTATTGCATCAAATGTAATTGTTTGTATAACCTAAACGTTTTACTGACTGGTTCTAGAAAAACATTGCGTCGAGTAATAATAGATAATAACTTAATTTAATATCTACAGTAAATATAGAGTTGTGGATTGATGTGTTATTAGTTTAATCTGCATTAAAAATCATTTTTTTATTGTTTTATCCAAATCTACAGATTAGGTTCTGTGTTAAAGGAAAACATCATCACAAACGTTAGCATTCAATACTGCTTTTGCCCGCGGCTTTATCGGAGTGAATGTTATTCTTTCATTTGAATAGATCCTTTCCCGTGTGCATGTATTATACTGTCGCTTTTTTCCTAAACTCATCAGCAATTTATTCATTTCAACAAATATAATAATAAAAATACTGCCCTGCATAAAATATTCTATACCACTGGTGGTCAAAATGTGGTCCGCGAATGACTTTAAAATTATCAGAATGATTATTACACTTCATCTTTAATATACTAACACAGTGGTGCCTGCTAACAAGAATAATATAAAAGTGGTCCCGGAATAAGAAGAGGTTGGGACCCCCTGTTTTATACCGTATGTGAAGAACACATACCTAGAGTGTTAGTATGACTAAAAACTTTGTCCGTACATAACTCTAAAAGTGAGGTATAGTACACCTACGGGTAAACCTTCCGAGAAATGCTGATGTGGTATTATGTTACGCTAAAATATATGTTTTCAGAGAGAAACACAATTTCCTGAGCATAATCGAAAACTCCTAGCAAGAACCCTAGTAGTTGTCCTAAATACGTTTTAAGGTTGGTTATGCTTAAAATAGATTACAATAATTGTACTCAATCGTTTTTAGATTGACGTTACCCATTATCACGCCTTTTTTCCGCAGGGGTAGGCAGAGACCAAACCATGCCTCTTGGTTCGATCCTTACAAACCTCCCTAGCCATATTCATATAGATTTTATTTCTTCATCAAAAATTACAATATAACACGTTAAGCAGTGTATTTAATACAGCCTTGTAAATGAATTCCAAGGGCTATAATGTACGTTTGTCTTTTACTTTTGATACTCTTGTTCAAAAGCACGCGGAAAAAGAAAAAATAAGCGGTCTTTTACATTTTGTTATCATAACGTTTAATACAGGCGACCGTTGTGCCATTTCCATACAGTTTTTCCGATAGCGACCAGCTCCACAACGTTTTTATTAAATAAAATAGGTGCAGACTATAGTGTTCATTGGAAATAAATATAAAAATAGTGTAGATTCACTTGTGAATACCGATAATTGAATTTCATAACTCTAATCAGGCGCTATATCGCATAATCTGCTATATTTTTCTGTTTTTATAACAACACATACTCTTTTCGAATCGTATTAACTCTTTTCGAGTTCATACGAGTTAGTCACGTCAAGCGCAGCTTATTAGTAGTATGAGAATAGAGTCTCAACTCAGCGCCGGCATTAAAGTCTTCACAAAAGAAACAGCATGAATGAACCCCTAGGCTTTATGGGGGTACATGTCAATATTTACGTACCTACTAACGCTTCCGATGTTTTACTTGCTCATAATACAACCGCGGTTGGGATCCGAATACCTTAAAATTGTGTCCATAAAGATAAGAATTTTTGCGACTTCGTTTTGCTAGGCTCGAGGTTCCCTAAAAATTTATGATCACATTTCATGACTTCGTAAGAGTTCTGTTGGTTTTTCTCAAAAAAATGTGATATCCGATGTCCTCATTTAAAGGAAGCTTTATAAATTGTCGGCAACGTTGAAGTTTTGGTTTTATTATACTCGGCAGCGTTTCTACGTATTCGCGAAGCAATTATGTTGCCTTCCACAGAAATATTGTAATTTCTGAACCACTATTTATTTACATTTTAATTATGCCACTTTGAGCTGAGTGTTTGAATATAATTGTGACATTTTTTGATGAGCTCGTGGTTGTTGTAACACGAGTCTCAATGTTCATTGTATACCTATTTTGTGGAGATTTTTGGTAAACAATACAATTATGAAAATTTTCGTGAAGCGCGGTTTTGTTAATGGGCCACTAAAAAGGGACGGGTTCTAATTGCTTTGAATAATGTAAGTATATACGTATGTATACGTATTCATCGGTAGGCAAGTTGTATGCCGACGACCGAGTGCTAGCCTTTTGTTGCTTTGAATTTAATGAAGGGTTTATTAAATAAAATACTCATTGAAGTGGGTTTTGTATAATAAAAAACATGGATAGGAGAGCCGCGCTGAAATATTGAGCGATGCTTATTTAAATGTATCCATTGTATACACGAGTGTAGTATCAAATACATAGCAAGAATGAGCTCTTTAGTGTACACTTATGAATTATGGAGAGCGTGCTTCGTCGTCTACGGCGCTCGCTAATTGATTCCGAATTTAACTCTGGTGAAACCTCGTTATACGAAGTGCATGCAAAAGATGTCACTTTAACACTTAATTCTACACTGAACACGTCCTTTGTTTGTACAAATTTAATATTTACAGGAGTATGTAATCGTAAGCTAAGTATGTTTTCTTACATACATTTTATAGACACAATTGGGTTTGGTCAATGTGTTGTTAATTAAAAAAACATTACTCTGTAAAGGGTTCATAAGCTACTGATTTAGCGAAAGATCTAAGTCTAATTCTGTCCTACAACAATTTAAACTTCATACGTTTTACAAAATAATTATCGTGGCAAAACTAAATCCTATGAGCATATTGGTTGAAAGGAACTTTGGCCAGCAGTCGGTTACAGAGAGGAAAGTATGCCAGAAAACAATATCAGCGCTAATTTAGTGAGAAGAGGAGCCAAGAAATATGCTACGTAGGTCGAGGTTCTTAAAAAGCTATAACACCACTGGGATTGTAGAGAAAAGTGATTTTGAGCCTTCCAAAACTGATCCAAATTGGATAGGAAAAGAATTCTCCAACGTATTGTGAACGTCACGCTCTGCTTAAAGCCCTTCAGTCTATTAAATCCATAGGAAAACTGAGTCTGTTTAAGTGTTATTATTACATCCGTACATACGTATAATCCCATGAGAGGGAAGCAGCGGTGGTTTTAAATGTGAACCCTTGTTTTCGTGACGATCACTTTCACTCGGAGCGAGAACAACTTTGTTTTGTGCGAATTTAGTAATTTCTATTTACTCGTCGGTTTTCCTGTTGTTTTTCCTTAATTTTGTCTCAGCTTGATAATTTTACGAAAAATATATATCTTTACTTAACGATCCGTGACGGGTGTGTTTTATTGAGACCTGTATTATTTCGGGCAAATTGTTTTCCGTTCACTTGTCCCGTTTGATACTAAAAACGATTCAAGTGTATTGTGTGTCTAGAATATTTTGTTTGTTTTTATACTAGACTGTATTGTATCTAATTTTATTCTTCAAAGATATGATTGTGACAGGTAGGCAGACTTATTGTTTTACCATTCTAACTCCGAGTTAGCAGATAATTTAATGTTTGATACTAACCAATACATATCTACCTCTATGTATGAACACAAAATATTATATAATGTATGTTTTAATATAATATTCATTTACTTCTTTTCTTTTGCCAGTCATCCAATTCATATCCTGGAATTCATTTCGAAATTGAGCAAAAAAAAAGTAATAGGATTTTGCTCTTACAAAACAATCTCACTTACGACCCAAATTGGAACCGTGCCCGTTTAAGGTCGGTAGGCATTTCCCTATCACATCGCAGCTTAATATGGTGTACGTCGAATTGTGGTCGGACGCTGGTGTGCCGCTGCCTACCCACAACTATTTACAAGCATCGGTATTTATGTTTATTATCATAACTACCTATGTTATAATTCTGCGTCTCATACGTGGATATGTGGTATAAATACACATGTTATACAGTATGTAGATTATCAATTATCCACCGCTAGCGACACGCAAGCCAACCAACATCCTGTAGATACATATCAGCCAAACCAATTACCGTTGAGCCTCTTACTTAAAAATAATTAGGAAGCATTAACGCGAACAGGTGATTTATAAAGCGTTTTTACATTCTCGAATTTCGTAGCTCTAAATATGATTGAAATCTAAAACTACGTTATTATCAATAGTTTTCGATTACATAGTTTCATATTATGTTTGAACTTTTAGCTGACGCACTATGTTTGCGTTTATAAACAAACATTGCAATCTCTAAAAACGGTAGATTAGTTCCGTGCCCAGTTATTTAAATATAGTTAATCATAAATTGATGTGCAAAGTGAGCAATTTAATTTGTGTTTCCCGGGGACTGTTGCCTTCGTCATAGTTTGATAAAGTTCGTAGAGAATTCCGCCTAAGTAGGCCAATTGATACTTAAGTTTTATTTGTTATGAGAGTCATTAGGAGAGGAAATCTTGTTAGAACAAATTTCGAGTGAAAGTTTGTTTGGAAGCCTATGTGCGGGCTCAGGGTAATTACAAACGAGGGTGTTCATCTTTTACCTATACCTCCGCGCCTTTTAACATCTCTCAAGCAAAGTTGGGAACAGTGATAAATACACCTTCATAAGTACTTTACACGATGTATGTGCTACTTACTGAACTTCAGACGATACTTCACTCCCCGCGCCGGTTTCACTAGTGTTTGATACCAACCGTTTATAACTCCACCTATTAAACTTGAAAACAATGCTGTAATATGTACTCACAACAATGCACTACCGCAAGAGTTTACCAACATGTTGTAATATGATGGATAATATACGTAGATATTCGGTTTTATTTATGTTTTACTTATACATTTTTTTGAGTAAGACGAAGCTATTGTAGGCAACGTTAGAAAATATTACAAATACGTGAATTTATGTTTTGGGTCTGCGGGACTACTAAACGAGTACTCTCGTTTATAGCTCTATAAAGTAACGTTTCATTCTAGCTTCGTCCGTATACGCTTTATAGGTCGTTGTAACTGATCGAGTACGTCACTTTTACCTGTTTTCTACGATCGCTTAATCATGGTAAATTCTGAACACGTACATACTTAAAAGTGCCTAGTACATGTCTACGCGTTACAAGCAGCAAAGTTAAAAATCAATTCTAAGTGGAGCTACGTAAAAATAAACAATACCGAAACTGGCAATCGACTCCAACAAAGAGGCATCGGTATCATGTTACTAAATATTACAGCAGACATGTTCAAACGTATCGTATTAGTCAATACGTATGCCAGGACTCACGCCGCGGTACTGCACATAAAGGTTATTCGTAACATACGAGGAGAGGGCGTCGACTTCACTATAATGTGGTTTATTTTTGCAGGCTCACGTCCATACGCTGTTAAGTGATGAACGCAATGTACACCTACTTCAATAAAATACGAATATGTCGAGTACGCGTCCAAATGTCTTTGTTTGTATTACACGTTTGTTTCAGTGCCGATCTGATAATAGGATTCGGCTTATGATGAATGAGCACAAAATGCGTCATGTTTGCCATGGAGCTGTAAGGGCGAATAAAACACAATGCGGCAACAGCAGCTGCCGCTTGCGGTGCTTGTTTGTGCAGACGACGACTTAATTACATAGTAAAACATTTAGCTGTCCCCTAACTGAACAGTTGGAAAGTTGGGCAGTATGCAGACAACCGAGCTAATATCGGCCAAATTCGGAAATTCGAGAAATCTGACTAAATAGCTTGGCCCGCGAGAATCTCAATGCATATTCTGTTTAAAGACACATAAAGATTTACAATATCTTTTATGTTTCGAATAAATATTTGGTTTAAGTTAGGGTAGAAGCGTCTTACCATTTACTTTTACTTTATACGGCATTTATCGCTATATAACTCGTTGACCCCAGGTTTATTTAAAGTTTTTTTAGTTAATTTAACCCATACCTAAACAAAGTATTATAATGGCAAATAGGTATTTCTTTAACTAAACATTTAGAAGTGATGCGATCCGTTTCAAATAAGATTATTGACCAAAATTAATGTAACATATTTATTTTTCAGTTTGATTACTTTATAGTTTACTGTATTTTCATATTGTAATTAATTTATTCAATCTTCAAACTTGAAGATGTTTCAAAGTAACGAAATCAGGAACTTTCATGAAATAGGCTAGTTTACATGAGTGCGGCCTCCGAGTGTCCTGTAGTTTAGTAATTAACTTGAATGTAATTAATGAACTGACCGTCTGCGGCGCACCACTTCTTGGTCATTACTCAAGTGCTTACTCATTAGCATAGAAGCGTTCCATTCAGATAGTATAAATAAATAGCTCGTTCATATTTCAGTAAATGTTCCGTTCTGCGACGTTCTACAGTACAACATAAACAGCAACGTCGCGCCGCTAAATGGCTGAGTATTAAACAAATTATGCAAAACATAGGTTTATATTTGATGTACTGGAGGTATTATTTTACTTTATGGCACACTAAAACTGTCTAATTTTACATGTAAAGTGGAACAACGGTCTTGTTGCGTAAGTGGCCTTGAACGTCGATAGATTTTGTTAGGTTTACTCGGTAACAGCACCCACAGAGTATCTGTGATAAAAATAGGACACTGTATGAAAGTCCATCAATCATAATTTCAACTTTACACGTACGACAAACAGTACAGGAGAAGTTCTAAGGAATAGTGTGTGCGGTAAATGTGTACAACAGTGAATGATTGCATGAACCACATCTAAGCGACACATGAACAAGCACTGCGGTTTGCTTACATGTGCAAATTATGTACACGTATAATTGTTACAATCAGCGTCTTATTGATGTATCAATATAGAGTTTACATTCAAATTAGTTACAGATTTGTGTCAGTTCACTGTAGTGAACATTACAGGGACTATCATTTAGTGCGTCGCCAGACAATAAATATTTTATGATAGTAGGCCAGCACACGTGAACCGCAAAATAACTGTTATGGCGTTGTTACACGGATAATTTGCAAATATTACCGTAAAACCGATAATGTGCACGGTTACTGATCTCTGACACGACATATAAAGCTGGCTGTTTAATATTTACCTTATTCGGGGTTATTGTTACGTAACAATTGTATTGCAGAATAACACTAGTACAATTAGATTGTATATTGGCATTGACTTAGTATCTAACTATGTTTTAAGTAGTAGCGAGGTTTGTAATAACTCACAAACTACACATGTATAACTAGCACTAAAAAACATTAAGCGTTCATGCAGAGCATTCCGCCATTGAAGTTTCACCTAATTTTTGATCTCAGGTTCGGTCAATATTGGTTAGGTTATAATAACTTCGGAATATGCTGTTATGTCAATCTTTGACTTCAAACGTTAAGTTAGAGTGCAGTGATAATATATGCGCTCATAAACACTCACCAATGACCGATTTATACAAAACTGATAGATCCTGAAATATATATCGCAAAATCACCTATGGATATTAATAATAATCTTCCTTAACCACTACAAACGCATAATGCGGTTTCGCATACAAAGTTTATAATAATAAGACTTATTATTATAAACTATGCATTAACTAAAATGGCAACATTATGAATAAATGAGAATAATGTACGAATAGAGCATAATGGGAATATTCGACACATTAATGCACCTGTAAATTATTGTATTGACATATCTATAGAGTCCAGTGCACGTTAGTAGATATTCAAATGCCAATAGAGTGCAGGCCTGGCCGCTATCGGTGCGCGGCCCGTAGAACATTAATTTTGATTGTTTGTACAGTAGTGCGATCATAATATTATGCAGGATGGCGTTATGTTATAGTTAGGTGAATCCGCTCAATGCAGTGCCACTATAATAACTATAATTCGTAGGCTCGTAGAGGTAGTGTAGCGGCGTAGCGGTGTGGCGTAGCAAACAGCCCCGAGGTGCGTGTAGCGCGTTCAAATTATTTGATCACCGCCACCAAACCAGATTAACTCCTACGATTGACTGCACAACTGTTGGTGTTCGCTTGCGGGATTTATATACCTGTAATGTTTTTTTACTATAATTGTTTCGGGGTATTTATTCATTCAATTATTTTCGTTTATTTAGTGTTCTCGTTTCCGCTACTGTGTTTGTGGTGTCTATTTATGTTAGTTTATGAGGCTATTCCTGTGAGTTTTAAAACAAACAAAACTTCCTTCCTCATACTCTTGGTATGATTGTTCAAAGTGTCACAAAGCAGTTACGGTTAAGGTCTTTTTGAACTTTGGCTCCCCTGAAACTCAGTTTTAATTAAAACAGGTACACAAAAATTAAAATAACAATTCAACAAAGACAAGCAAAGTAACCCAAAGTTTTAATAATTAAATTTTAAGTTTGTCAAACCGAACGAAAGTTAAATCACCTAACTGAAATGGTTTGAGTTATTTTTACAAAAAGGTTGTTATGCTGGTGGATAAATATGGATTTTGGGTTTAGTTGGTTGATTTACCAAAATGAATATAATACTAATTTATTATTTATCTATTCAGAAAAGTCTTTACAAGAATATATTAGCGCCAAATTGTTTTATGAATAGTCTTGTACATGACAGCGTTATTATCATGATAAATTAACAATGAATTATTTGCGATGTTTGTATTTTATACCCAAAATAGAATAAAACAATAGAAATAGCAATATTAGTAGCATACCTACAAATTTTCATGTTGATTCTCCTTAATTATTTTCGAGTATTACTAATAAATTTCTACATGATATTGTATTTCCTTTGTTAAAAAGTATTAATAATTTTCTAACCTGGCGTCTAAACGAACCAGTAGCGTAGATATTCGTTCGAAAAAAGCTGTATTTTTCAGGCGAGCATTGATATCAATAAATAAAACAGAACGGTAGTGGACACGGCGATGCCGCGGGTGGCAACACTGATGACTTTGATTTGACATGCCTTGTCGGTGTTGTGAGTTTCTGCAACTGATTGCGATTCTTATGATATTAGCCACAAGTTATGATTAGAATATAAACTTCTCCCCCGGTTTCTGAGCACATTTAACGGTACTTTATCTATTCAATAGCGTTTTTTAATATGACTTTTGACACTATTGAATAGATAAACTGCCGCTAAATGTACCTCAGAAACCAGGGGTAAGTCACGCAACTTTAAGCAAAAAATCAGTTTTTTATTCTTAAATCGTTTATAAACATTATAATGTTTTTTCCTGTCTTCTATCCCTATTATAATTGAACAGGTAAACTTAAACCGTTATAACTGTTACTTACCAGCTTAACTTTCTGTTGCGTTTTTAATATTCCCTATTCTGAGTTAAAACAAAAGAAAGCCTCGTAAAAGGAAAATCCCTACAGGAAAAATGTGTGGTAATCTGTTAACAATCTTCACTTATAAAAACGTAATTAATTGAAAACATTAAAATAGATTTTAATATTTATTTTTTTATATTTGAGAAATTGGTTTGTCGCACTAGTTGTCACATCTCAGAATAATAAATAACAAAGAAACAAAACTATGAAACGTAGTAATTTTATTACAGCAATAAAGTAAAGAAATTCCTCCAAGAAGATCGTAAATTTTATATTCTCAGGGTTTATGAGTGTGTGTCACCAGTTTTCTGTTGGCTATGATCAAATTTACAATTATTAGTATAATTAATACTTTGTTTTAATTAAACTTTATGGATAGATTTTTATATGACAGCGGTATTTATGTTTTCTACTTCAAATATATTATAGTAATTATTATGCAGAAAGTCTATGACGATGTATGTTTATTATTCTTTAGGACTTTTTGACGAGATTTAGTAAACGGATAGTTTATAACCTAAAAATAACACATAAGAGCAGTGATAGCCGAGTGGTATAAGTTGACACCTCCCACCCAAGTGGTCGCAGGTTCGAATCCGAGGCTATACACCAATGACTTTTCGAAGTTATGTGTGTATTAGAAATAATTATCACATGCTCCAACGGTGAAGGAAAACATCGTGAGGGAACCTTGCATGCCTAAAATTTGTTTAAAACATTTATTGAGGGCATGCAAAGTCCCCAACCCGCACTTGGCCAGCGTGGTGGACTCAAGGCCTAACCCCTCCCACATTACGGGAGGAGACCCTTGCCCAGCAGTGGGACATTAATGGGTTAAATTTATTTATTTATTTATATAAAGAACATCCGTGAAAATCGTTTTACGTGGACAAAGTCGTGAGCTGAAGTTAGTAACATAAAACCTGCAGTATTATCCTGTTTAAGGAAATAACTGAAATAAATCTTAAAATCTTGCCACGCGGTCAGTCACCGGCCTTTTATGAATCCTGCTTTATCCATTATTCCTGAACCCATGGAGGTTTGAGACTCCTTTCTTGACGCACCCTTATTAGCATACGTTTCAAAATTCATGGTTTATGTATTCAATGATTTCGGTTTTGCGTTTCTTGTCATCTGTAGTTAAAGGATTAAGTTAATTCTTATGGTTTCGTTATATTTTGCTTATTAAACATACAATTGGGACAGTGGAGATTCGAAAAACATAGTTCTTGAACTGAGCAAGAGTTTAGAAATGTGCATTAAATATGCAATAATTAACTGTTCCGCTAAATTATTAATATAAGTTCGAAAAAATGCAGCTAACAAAGTGGAAATTATTATTTTTAGAGTTTGCTCTATCAAAATTAGAAATGATCAAATATGGTGGGCCAGTTATTTTAGTACCAAGGTCGGTCGATCGCGTCAGGAAAAAACAATGTCCACATTCTACCTATTATGCCAATATAACGCAAATATTCTGATCGTATTTTATACTCCACTGGTTTTCTGAGACTACTTTGACCCAGTTGTGTAATACTAGACATATGAATTATAGTTTCATAGTCGATCGCTCACTTATTCAAATAGGATTGGCTGAGACTATGAACGGAATAGAAAGATTTCTAAAGTGGAAAAAAAAAGTAAGCCAAGCTCGAATGACCTTGGATTAATGTCTCTAGAAAATTAGCACACTTGCCGCGTCAAGTACCATTAATATAAAAATTAATAAAGAATGAGTAGTAGAAAAGGAAGACGTTATAAATTGTCGGCGATGAGCAGATATAAATGGCAGAAGGTTAAAAATTCAGTCCAATTAACTGGGCTGTATGCGGGCCGACAGTTTAATCCGCTACGTTATTTTAGGGTCGGGCTCGATCTCATTTTTCCTAACTGGATAAGCAAGCACGTCACGTACGGATAGTCTGAGACTGGAGGTGTCTCTAATTGGCTTGACCGCGCTCCCGGCGGCAATCCTCAAACACAAAGTCAAAGGCCTCGCTCCCGCAGCGCGGCTCACCCAAATCGAAGCCTTCCAATACTAGCCTTTAATCGATGAACAGAACGCTCTCATTCAAACTTAACCTTTTGTTCTCGATAGACAAAAGGACTTTGGAAATGAGATTCTAATCTCTTTAGGCGTAGGTTGGTACCTAAACCAATAAAATTTGAAGTATCCACTTCAAAAGATCGTTTCGCTTAAAAATAAACGGTTAGATAGCCACTTTACTTGAAGATTTAGGGGCTTACGATTTTAATTAACTCGCGGTTAATGAAAATTTCACTCATCTGTGTTTGTCACGTGAGCTACATTACACGCGTTACTTATTTTATACAAATATATGAAAAGTGAATTGATTGAAGTGTTTGTATTTCATTAAATACTTACGTACATGACTCATTGTTTAAGCAGAGGTCGCCACTTCAGCCGGAGTGCAATGGCGATTGCGATAAAAACAATTAATGGAGACTTTATTGGAAAATACTTTACTGTGATAATTTGGCATGCAAATCTTATGATGCAAACGGGAAATGCTGAAATGTTATGAAGGATTATTAAAATTAAGAAATCAATTTTATCCTTATATATTTCGCCATGTGAATATTACTGCCGAATATTTCGCATTCATTGTTAAACGCTATTGAAGTTGCCACCATTAAAGGTTCATCGAATTAAAACAACGGATATATTAAAATGCGGTGCGGAAAACAGAATCGTTCTGTCAATTACATGTTGAATGACGATAAGTCATATTGTAGAGCGTGTAATCGAGCATTATCAATTTGTGGGGATACGTGGCTGCCAGTGGCGGCCGGCGACGGTACATTTGTCACTGTGATTAAACGACGTCACACCCAATACACCCACACCGATGTTTTTTAGCTTACATTTCTGACGCAATATTCAACAATTTTTAAAATCCCAATGTCCACATTCGCTAACTGAAACCCAGCTAATTGTTTTTTATTATTGAGTTTATGTTTATTATAAGCATTAAAAGTTGAATGTTATAGGCATTTTGCTCCCAAGCAACTGGTAGAGATTAACATTTTTAAAGTTACTGCCACTTGTTATAATGGTGCAGAAAATCAATTCTCGGATACATACTAGGAGTTAATAAACAAGAACATGATCAGTGTAGTGAATCATAAGTTCTCCGTTGTGACGAGAGATCCTTGCCAAACACCAAGAAAGCATGAGTAATAAAAAATAAGGTCATAAAAAACTTGAAATCCATTGTGTTTTCTCGGAAAACATATACATTAATATAAATCTTATATTCACTTCGAAGAAGACGGCATTTTTCTTAGTATATCATATTACGTAAGCTGTATGAAGAAGAAATGCAAAGTTTAAAAGTACTCGCTAGGAGAAATAGTTCCGGAACTGACTCAATACTTGGGCAGGTCTCTGTCTGAGTAAGACGTATAGATTAATGGTTTCACATATCTCTTGTCCCTCACAATAGAAACCAAGTTTCTGACAAAAATACTTATACAGTGCTATTTTCACAATCACTCGATTCTTTGCCCCTTCCTGACCCCAATTCACTTTGGAATCCGAAGTTAAATATTTTCTGGTTCGCACTGAATACAAACAGCTACTCAATTCTGCTAATAAGATATCTGAATCGCAGTGGAAACGTGGCGGTTAGGCGTAATTCTGTTGATGTTGGCTAGGGCTGTCTGCTAAGTTTCCACAACTTTGGTGTTATTCTTCGCGCAATATTCTACGGCGGGTATTTATTTAAAGGGTGAAGGTATTTTGTGCTCTTTTGGCATAGGTTCCGTATAAACAAACTGTGTGAAAAAATATAACGTATACGCCATACGGGTTAAAAGCGTGTTTTGTAAATTTCTTTATAATTTTTTGATTATTGTTGTATACTAAAAAGGTCATATATAGGTTTTTATTTTCCCAATCACACTCGGTACATATATTAAATTATATACTTTTAAAAAGGTACAATTTCACCCAAAAAGTAACAAAAATGTATTTTATTGACTGAATCCTTAAAATAATTATTTCAAAAATTCGTTGTTTTGTTAAATAATTATGTGCCAGATCTTATTATATACCTATAATGCTGATATTATTTTATACATAATATAAGTTTTACTGGAACCATGATATTATTACAAGAACCCCACACGATTCGCATGAAGTATGAATACATAATCGTTATAAGTAATCGCTTACCTTAATCGTAAAACAACAGGCCCACGGTACCTTATTACAATTCAGGCGCAATAAAATTATTTGTTAAGGCGACACGTAGCCCAAGTCTACAGTTTATTACTTTGAACAAACAAAATTAATAAGGATCTTCCAAAATCCGTAACTGAATGTTGATAGACACGAAGAACAATTCCGTTTAGAATTTCAATTAAGAAGTTAGAGACCTATTAAAATTCAGGAGAGCGTTGTGGGCGCAAGAGCGCAGCGAGAATGCGATTGTACAGAAATAAAGGTTAGTGTTTGTTAAACGAGTTTGAGGGTCTATTAATGAGTAAGGCCCTCTTTTTCTTTTACATTGCCTCCCTGTGATTTACTGTTACAAATAAAACGTATCTGATGCTTAATTGTACGGATTTTCTGTTAGGAAACTATAGGTGTAATTCATTGCTTTCAGAGCTAAAGCCATTAAGAGTGTTTTGTTCTTTTCAATAGGCCAGCAGTAAGTACGCTATTTTACCATTAACAAGAATAATTTGTATTGTAAAAAAAGATTTTCGTTCGTCTGTTTATGATATGCAAATAATGTACCTGCTTCTCCAGTGACAAGGCATTTATAGCAACAGTTAGTGCTTATTTTATGTCCCATATGTAAGGTGAACAACATTTTACGGCGCGCTGTTCAGATCGAGTAATGATTTGAGACGCAAGACCCGAATCTGATCCTGGGAATTGCACTCGGGTTTCATCTCTTGAGAGTTGACAACCCTTTTCGAAGGTCGTTACTTTTTAGCTGTGGGTAAGTCACAGTTCCTTAGGGAAAACATTTACATTTGTTTAAAATACTGGTACGTTAGCAACATTTAATTTTGTGATGCGACGCTGAGTACATACTAATTCCTTGCGAGAACCTCTATCATTAAGAACACTTCTCTTTTATGTGTTTAATTTGTGCCTTAAAGGTTGCAATCAGTCACAAATATATTTCATGTGTTAAAATCTAAATGAATGATCTGGAAATCATGTAAATTTGTGGTTCAATGTGTTAGGAATCCAATTTATCTAAAGTTTCTTCATACAAGATTCATTCTCGTAGAGTATCTATTTTCGGTTCCGGGAATATCCCTTCAACCGCTCCCCTACTGAATTATTTTGGTGCTAACTTTTTTAGCGTTTGTAATATTTTATGAGTACAAATCTTGGTGCGTACATAAATGTTTACGACTTCATCTAAATAAGCAAATGTCTAGAAAAAGTGACGACATTAACTACATTGTGTTACGACTCGCGACTGATTGTCAACAACATCATTAAGCTATAAAAATGTTGTTGTACAAGACGAGTGTTAAATTCTTACATAACTCACATTGTAAACCAGCAGAACAGGCATTGATTATCATATATGTTGTATTGATAATCATAGTTTTGGTTAAATATTTAATATTACTGTGATAGTATAAAAAATCGTATCTGTTTTCATTAGTCTCGCAGTTCACTGCGCAATGCTACAGAATACGTGAAATGATTTATTTAGTAAAATTTTATTAATACCATTGTCAGCAGCGACATGGGTTTAAGAATAAAAAGCAAGAAAAAATTCATTCATTAGCAAGACAAATGGCAGAAAGTTATTTAGGATATTCCGTTTCTGCTGAAGAAATTTTCATTTTCTGTTTCATTAGTAAAATTTAATCTTATTACGAGAGAGGAAGGAGGAGCTATATCTTGTAGGAATCCTTGTAACGAGTGCGGGGAAATGTTTCTTGTTTTCATTGATATCTTTTGAAGAACGGCTTAATTTCAAGCCTCGAGATAAAATCGTGATTACAGATTATATTATTATTTACGATTTGTATTTGCCTAAACGTCGATTGTAATTTAATAAGAGCCTTTTGCTCTTTGCGACTAAAGAGTAAAGTTTACAAATTTAACAATATTTCTACTTTTGAACAGTCGCGTTTTTCGTGTTATAGTTTGAACAGAATTCCTTTAAGATGTAGGCGTATTGTTACGGTGTAAGTTGGATACTTCGTCCTTCTTAAATATACTCGTACATACTCATAAATTTAAACCCGAGACTACAGAATGCTAATTATTGCATATCTTTTTTTTAAATCTTTAAATATTGAAATCGACATTATTAATGCATATCCAAATTAATATAATTTTTTATTCCAAAAACTATAGAGGAACAACTTAATCTAGCAAAACAGTCTTATTTATTTCGTAAATCGATATAAGTTGACGGACATATACTCACTGAAAGTAGAAATCATTAACAAGTATATTAACAAAGCGTTTAAAATAATGTCGAGAGTATCACTAGTAATACAAAAGTCAAATGATAAAATTGGTCGATGTGGTTGCGAATCTGTTGTTACCAATGAGCTGTTGCGGTTTTGTGTAAAATATGTCACAATAATTACCGCCGGATTGGAAATTGTTATTGTAATATAAATGTTCACCTTGCGAAGGAGATTGATGGGAGGATAAAATATAGATCTATTGTAATTTGTGGATATTCTTTTAAGGGCTGCATCGTTGGAATAGATCAGGTGCGAGGTGGGAGGGATAATCGGGTTTATTCGGGAGGGTTTTAATGAAAGCCATCCGTCACGGCGCCGCCGCCGCCGCTCCTCGTCGCCCGGGAACACGCCAGCGCTATGTACCGCTTAAGCACGATGCGGCCTCTAAGATGCCAATCTATATATTTAGTAGCGAACATTTAGCTTAATGAGCGGTGTCGACATGGTCGAATCAATATTGTACGAGCCCCGAGTAGCCTAATCTTATCTTTATTAACCCTGGTCACAATTAATTGTGTAATTGAGTGTTGCTTTTTTTTGCAACACCACTAATTTTGAAACTTAGTTAAGCACTTGTATACTCAACAGAAACCAATAGTGTTTTTTTTGTATGGGTGCGTATTAAACTTTTCCTGTAAAGTCTACGATTCCTTCTTAAATTACGTCATATATTTTAAAGAAAATAACGTACTGGAGATCGTAGATAAATATTAATACATGGAGGACAATTCACAACTGGAGAGATACATTTTTCTGAGAGCAAACAGATTTCGACGCTATTGTTGGTAAAACAGTTACACTTCGGATAGCCTGAGGGTATTTTCCCCCAAAAATATATGTCCTTATGTCACGCGCTAAATGGGTCCGAAAGATGTTTGCTATTGTTTTGTGAGGCATAATGTTTACTAGCAAGTTGGGGAATGTGACCATTTGCATAATACAGTAAGTATTTACTACTTACTCAAATCCCTGTAGAGTGGTTCTTCTTTGAGTAACAATGAATCCCTAGTATGCTCTTGAAGATGTTCGTACTGATTAATATAAACGTTGCAATTAAAATGCTCCAACCAATTTATTTAAGACTTCGTTTATACTCCAATTTAATTTGGTATTTGATTCACAATAAAGACCTAATAATTTATTCACAATGTTAAATTGTGTTAACTCACAACTATTGTTTGGCATTTATTTGGTTAAATCTTTAATAAGTTCTCAATTATCTTTGATGTGTACGACCCTTTTTACCTTTGACCCCTCTTATTCAAAGGTCCTTTGCTGTCCGGCGACTTCAAAGCAAACTATCTCTAAGCTAGCTTACCCTTTGTGTGACTAGCTGGTAATCCTGACGTTGCCTCAAATTCCTGTTTGACAGATGTTTTTTGCTTACAGCAAATTGTTATTGCGTTGTACTTGGAATCAGCACTTCAATCAGGTAGATTCGAAGAAACATTCTATTTGAATTTAAGTTGTTTGATATTGTGGGTTGATTTTATTTCTTAGCGTTGCTTAAGACAACCACGACGTAAGACGACGCTAGAGCAACCGTGAAGCAATATCCGTTACCATCGACATACATAGGTAGATGGTTTGAAAAAGTTAAATCGAGGCACCAAATCGTTTGAAGCAAGCGAAGCTTTGGTTAAATTACCCAATCAACATATAAAGTGGCTACTCAGTAAATGGCGCTTGAATCCAGTCACTAGAGATAAATGAATGTCACTGATTAGATACTAAAAGCTCAGTAATCGATTCAGCTGTTTGCCTGTCTGAGCAAATTTTAACACACTGACGTGGATCATAAATATTCTCTTTGTGAGGTTAACCAATTACCTAGTGCACACATTGTACCACGCACACTATTATTTACGTATTATATGTCATGTGTGTTTTATGTTTAGTGCAAAACGAAAGAGGCCTTATATATCTTACACGAAACCGAGAGTAATTCAATATCTATAACCCTATAAAAATAAAAAATGGATTTGGAAAAATAAGTAAAGAAAATCCAACCAAAATATGACCGTGATACCGAAAAACCGAACTGTTTTTCCCATTACGCTTTCCACAACAATGACAATAAACTATGTCGCGATGGCTCCATTTCGGATATTTTTCGGGCTACGCTTACATTTGTGGTCGGTATTATTTCTCGCTGCAACATACAAAATAGAGAAGGGTAGTTTGCGTGTTCCGGCACTATACATTTGATGTTTACAGCTAATTGCGTTGATTTGTGTCGGTCGGAGTCATCTCTACGCGCCGGTACATTAGGCCGTGGGATCGCTGTCAAAGCAATCACACGTTTTTGGTGGCATTCCGTTGATGCCAACTCATTATGTTGTTCAGTCGTGCGCTCGAATAAACGGTGTAGCGCCGGCCTGGGTCGGCGCAGCCGCGTCCCTATCGATGTGGATAACGGCCAGCTGTAATTACCCGCCCGGATTTTATTTCCATAGATAACATCAACAATGTACACAAGGGTAAACAATAGCGATACTCGATTAATTCAAATTAAGCGATTATTAACGCTTTCTTTCTCCCTTGACTCTACGTGTACGATACAAGCCATACGAGATTAAACGTAGACAATTTAAAAAAGATAAAACGACAACAAACTACTGACTGCAAATATACAGATAGCTTCTTCTTTTGAGTTAATTTAAGCCCATGAACAGAGGAACTAACGAAAAACAGCTTTCATGAGGCAGGTATTTATTTTGTGAAGTACGTAATGAGGAAAGTGGAGTGGAGTGTGGCAACTTATGTGCATGAACAAACGTGCTAGTTAATTCCTTTGTAATTAGCTCGCCTTGCTTTCACTTTATTTTACTGTAAGCACTTACATATATTTGCACGAAACATGTGTTTTAGTTACGTTGCCTATATGACTATGTTGAGCTGATGTGTGTATGTAATTAGGCATTGTATATAGCCATACTTTGTTTGTGTGAGCATTTTATTTGTGTGGAGAGATTTCCCGCAATGTTTCGAATATTTTCTAGTATGGAGGTAGCAGATGTAGTATGAGGGTAGTAGATTTATTGATGTTTTATGTGGTTTTTTGAATATCGGTCAACTATCCTCTGAAAATCTGAGTTTAAAACACAGGGGTTTAATTATAAAATTTAATGAAACGATTTAAAGAAGAATGACTTTTTAAATATTATTTCAAAATAATGTTTATAGGAACAAATATAAATCGTACATATTTATAGTATGCTTTATCATTTCAGCTATAAATAATACACTTAATGTAGATTAAACATAATATAACAATTAGTACAGCTCGCATCGCTGCCAGCTTACTGGAACAATATTCGTATTGCAATTTGCGCAGTAGATACAGTTCACGGTGCTGTGGTAACATTTGCACGGAAATATTACTACGCTATACTACTAACTAGTCTCTAGGAAATATAATTCAGTGGACGCTTACGTAATTTTGTCGTCTAACGTACGATAATGTTAGTTAAGTTATTTTTAGAAGAGAAGATAAATATAGAAGACAAATTTAAAGCGTTCCTGACCTGTGGGCGAGGCTATATTCCTAAAGTTGGGAAATGTTTGGGCCTTGAGGTGTGTTGCTTTGGAGTTGAGCCTTCAAACACATGCGTGGATGGCAAAATGTTAGATTATCGCTATAAACAACATTATCTAGCATTAAATATGACTTAGTGTTTCGGAATGGTTGCACCGATCGTGGTTGTAAAACAACACAATAATAATGATAATTCTCCTGCACGGCACCTTGAGGCGAGGTGAGCGACACCTTACATTTTTAAATATGAATGCTATCTAAATGGACCACGCACGCTTTCTAAAAGTCCGGGACCCTGTTGTCCCGAGATGATAAACATACGTCCTATGAATGATAATTTTATGAGAGAAAAATACAACGCTATAGAGTCATGCAGATTTCCGCCTGATTTTCTTAATACAGTATACGGTAAAATCCATTTACTATCAGAAAGAGAAAAAAAATGTTCATTAAGTATTAAACAGCAGTTTTGTATCCAATCGGGAAAGTAGGTAAATGTAATTACGGCGGTGTCATAAACGCGACTAGAAAAAGCCCAACAAAATTCTCAATCTGCTTTCGTTAGTACGATCGCTAGAGTATCCACGCTTGACATTTTCATTCAGTTGTCTCATCAGTTCTTTTAGTAAATTCTCGTCCGTGACGGGAAGGCGAGAAGAATGCCGTCAAAGTTGTTTGTCCAACGTCGTAGAAAAAAAACAACGTTAGCTTTAACTAACCTGTTAGCTCTACAACTTTCGTTATAGCTGCACACTAACATTTTGTTTTCATTATTAACTACCTTGTGGCCGTAGCTCCGACCGCGTGGATTTTTCTTGTTGAAAATAGTAGCCTATGCACTTCATTATACATCTCAAAGGTTCAGCGATTTAGCTGTAAACTGTCAGACAGCTGCATTTATAGTTTTGTATCTTGAAGAATACAATTAACTTAAAAAAAATTAAGTTATTATTGTAATAAAAGTTACTTAAGCTTGAAAGTACTTCGTATAGTACAATCTCAGACCTATTTCGCTAGAAAAGCTTCATTGAGTTATCTTATATTCAAAAGAGATATCTATTTGACGTTTTCACGCCAATGAATAAAACTTTTAAGTAGCTACAGAGAATGTTACGGGAGATCATAATATCACTTTTCCGCTTACACTGCCGCTCCGACCCAGCGAGGCAGCTAGTCAGTTAGAATTAATCAAGTCGCTGTGAGTTAACTGCAACAAGAACAAACAAAACAGTTTCAGTAAACTTGTACACACTTATTCGCGCAGAGTAGCAAATTGCGTTAAGTTAAATACACGTTTTGAAATGGCAGCAACAAGCCACAAAACGTGTAGGCGTGGTGCTTCAGTGTGATATTTATGGGCAATGTGCGGCCCCATCCACAATCCACTATACGAAACGATATTGAACGGGAAACACGATCATGGGATTTACCCAATCGTGATTCAGTGTCGGTGGCCGATTCCGCGTTTGAGTGGCTAAAAACAAGCTCACTTAATCATGCTTGTTACTTTGTAATCGTATCACAAAGGTCCGAAAATATTAACATCATATAAGTGTAATACATTTCTGCTTAAACCTTCGGGGAAATACCTACGTGATGTGTTATTACCCGTAGTTCCTCTCCTCGACTATCACATACGCCATTTATGAAACACAATCTGTTTCACTTCCTTACATAACATCGTACCTACTTTATCGTTACATAGAATTCATTTTACTTTTATTGTGCACTTGGCACTCGGCGCCCGAGGCACGTAGGAAGCAGTTTCTGCTGAGATGTCCTCTAATTTAGACACCTGTCCTAAACTGTACGTTTCTAATTTGGCGCAATACTGTTTTGGAACATGACTTTGCCCCTAATTGGCTTTCCGGGATTGTTCTCGGAGACCCGACTATAGATATCGAGTTTCTTATTTGCTTATTGCTTAAGTTCTTCCCTTGTACACTGTCTTTGTGTGAATGAACTTTGATTTTGTGCTAGTAACAAGACCCTTTCCAGAAATAAGTTTGTAAAGATTCTGCTAATGGTATACTGTCGAAGTCTAATTTGGTCCACTTACTTTCAAATACTTATTTGATGTTTTTGAGCGTACAGAATGTCGATGTATTTCAACTATATAATATGCATAGTGGTGACTATACTACGCAACGATTTGCCCTTTTTCTTTTGAATCCCGGGGCGGGTTATAAATTTTGGTCCTCGTTGCTTTTGTTATGCCTAGAAGGAGCATGTAAGGCTTAGTATGTAGGGATTATTCTAAATTTTCTCTAACCTGCTTTAGTTGAATAATGTAATCAAGCGGTCTGGTAGGTTATAGTAGCTTGTTTTCTTACACAGTTTTGAGCACGAGGAATTTAACAAGTCTTTCAAGATCATGGTAACGAGCAAATTTCTACAACTGGATGATGGCTAATGTTTAAAAAACCTTGACAATTTCTTGTAACATTGAAGAAATGTTGTAGAAATCCACTAAGCGACATAAAAAAGTTACCAAGTCAAACATACACGTGCGTATCTTTTTTGTTTCCTATATCAGTAGTTTCAAATGAGTTACGCAGCGCCGACATTCCAATGTCAGTCTGGTCTCCGCGGACAGTTTTAGGGAGCCTCATATAAGTAGCACAAGTTTATTCTGACCTTGACTACATTCTCTAAGACATTTAGTTCAAGTTATATTGTAGGGATTCGCTGGGATTTAGAAGTTTTATTTTCTGCGTTCATCCGACGACGAAGAAACTAGATTACATCAAGCAGGTAGGTGCTTAGCTTCAGTCGTAAGAATTTGTGGATTAAAGTTCTTTATATTGTACTTAAGTTTTATTTTAAGTCAGGACCAAATCATACTTTTATTTCTCTAGAGGTGAACAAAATAAGATTATATTAGTAGTACGAGATGCTGGTAACACGAATTCATGTTAAAATTCGGCTTGTCAAAAAATGGCATTAAATATATACTTTTTACTCAATGTGAAAAAACATTTTTAGTCGAAAAACTTTAGAGCAACACACTGCTAAACTTCAAAAAATTGCGTAGGAAGGCTCACAAAATAGTTTGTAAAACTTTTCTCGTGGCGTGCCGCAAGCAGACATTTTGTTTGTTTTTAGATTCATACATTTTTTATGGTTTCACGCCTCCACAAAAATTCGTCACACTCATTAGAAACTTTTCCTTCACATAGAATTTTTGTTAGGAATTCCTTTTTACACAAGCTTAACTATATCAAAGTTTTTTACGCTAAACAAGTTCTAATAGTCAAGTAAAAATGAATTACAAAGGTCGAATATGGAAATATAATTGCATTACAAACCAATGGCGTTTTAGTAGCAGAAGTAAAGTACGAAGTAAAAAAAATATACCTATTGGATACTATTTGCAAATTGGTTGACAGTTTCGTTCGAACATTATGACTTACGAGCATGATGTTACTCACTACAGCTAGACTCTAACTGCCTAACACTGGCCGGCAATCTTGCACTGCAGCTATGACTAATAATAAAAAAGGTATTACTTTAATGATCTTTGCATGAACAAACATGGATATGATAAGGATAGATTAACTTACGTACGCAGGCAGGCTTAACCACGATAAATCTAGATAGCGTTTACGGGCGGATACAAGTGAGGCTTCAGTAATTTTGTACGAAAAAGAGTGGCACGTCTTTTGTGTTCGGTTAGAATGTTAGATAATACTTTTGGATGGAGCTACACTAAACCGGGCTCGTCGGTGCGAAGTGATATGAGAGAAAGAGACTTTAATAAAATATTTCACTAATAGAAGTTAAAGCGGGACAATTTGTCACATCTTTATGATGCCCGTAAGATGTTCGGAATGCTACGTACCTACATAAAAAATGTCGTGATAAATGTGCGTAGGAATGATTAGACAGAAGCGACACTGATAAATGGCATTGTAAGAACGCTGAACATCTGTTATTCACAAGAATAAGATAAATACGGTATGTTTTTGCTACATGGATGCTCGCCACTTTAGGGACACATTGGATAGATAAAGGTTGACTTGTGTTGTTTGGGACTGGTATAGTTTTACATAAAAATACAACTCGAATGCTACGCGATAAAATAGGGTACGACTTTTTTATCTTTTCTTTTTCAGTATATGAAGGTTGAAAAGTTATTAATGTCAACACAGTACGTAATTGAAGTCGCAGTTGTCGAATATTGACGTAGGACAGATTTACCTAATCGAGTTTCATGTTTCTCTTCTGAACTGTCCTTTTTATTCTTGTTATAAATGCGTAAATATCTACTGAATAATATTGAATAAATCTTTTGTTTTTATATTACGTTTTGTGGTTTACATAATTGAATCGAGTGCTTTAAACCTTTACGAAAACTATGTCTAAACTGTTTATAGTGCAAGTTTTAAATATATCTTCAATATATTCATTGAAATATTAATTTAAAGTATAGCTACTAGGGAAGTAGCACAGAGAAAGCCGTTTCTTAAATAATACATAAGATGTGGAATGTTTAATATACGGGTACAATTTAGTCCTCGCTGAGTTTTCATTTCGCTTCAGTCACAACAATCGACTTGATCCAACCATTTGCATTGTTGTTAAACTTTATGGAAATTCTAATAAACTTGGATTATATAATTCAAATGTCTTTTCTAAAAGTCCAACTCAAGTCGTTTCTTAAAGTTTTGTCGATCTTGACACACCATTAATGACTTATTCCGTTTTACTGAAGAGTAATTATATTTATTTTACAACTCATTTAAAATTAGGTACATACCAAGATGTTTCACTATTGTCAGTGGACTAATAGACCTTTCAATAAGTTTATTTGTTATATACGTGGCTTTGAGGCAAATATTTAATCAATACTAGACAATTACATATTATTTTACATTAGCAATTGACTTTACTGTAGCATTTTTTAGTATTCTACGACATTGTTGCAATAATAACGTCTAACTAACATTTTTGTTTTTATAATTATGCTTCTGCTTATGTCTTAAAATAAGGCATGATCCACAAAGTAAAATATAAAGTATAAGTAACACCAAAACAACCACGAAATATTCGTAAGTAGCTTTAGTTTGAATAATCTCTTGGAATCTGAACATGAAAAACATGATACGAACCTGTACAAAGTACATGCAAATAAATTAGGACGCTCGTTGAATGATTTATGTGTTTTTATATTCGGTGCTTATAAATTTCAAAACTCGTGTATTCTGCTAACTTTAATGCGAACTGAAACACAGAACGATAGATGAAAGTAATGTCAGAGTTGCGGTTATTCGAGTACGTAGGTATATCATGCAATATGTCGTACTATAGTAGTGTAGTTTTATAATGTAATATACTAGCGGTCCACTTTGATTTCGCCCTGCCTAGAGTTTTGTCAGATCTCAACAAATTGGTTATCATTTTAATTTAATTGTTGCTTAAATATACGTACAAATTGAAAAAAACTAGAGCTTTTTCCGTTTATTTATCAAGACAACTGTTTCGTGGTTGCTATCAGTTTTTAGCGCAGTGGACACAAAACCTCTAGTTGTATTCTTATCGAAACAATGGCAGTAGTGTAGTGTCTCCGGTAACGAAGCGACAGTGATGAAACTTAAAAAAAGACGCTGCATTAGCGGCCATTGTTCTTAACCATTTGTTTCACTCTGTCTGACTGAAATATCTAGTCTTGTTTGTTTTTAGGAATCGACATTGGAATGTTTTTTATTTTCAAAACATCTTTGAGTCTTTATTCGCTGCCTGAATAAAAATATTATTTTAAAGAAATCCCTTTTTATATTCCCCTACCTATCTCTTCGATATTAAGCCTGAATAAAGTTATCTGAGGAAAAAACCATTTGTAGAATAAATTGCACGACACGCTAGAACACGCAGTAACATAGATTACCATAGTAAGTACCTACGGGGAGCGATTTTTTTATTCTATTGTTCCCGGGGAGCGGAAGACTAATAGTTTTTCCATTAAGCGAATTGCGGCCCTGATTGACTAGAGATGTGATCGCGGATCGACTGCGATCACTAATCTAATATCTCAAGCGAAGATACGTTTAATAACAAAATATGCTAAAAGAAATAATCCATCAAGCCAAAATACCTACAACAAGAGAACGCAAACGTCCACAATTTTTCCAACAAAGTTAAGAATGTTGTGTGCGGGCAGTATTTAATCGAGCGTGAATTGTCGTAGCGAATGCTTGACACCCAATGTATCCAGTAAATTCCAGCGGGCACGTCCTAGCACTAGCTCATACTCCACGTGACACGTCTCGGTACATATCGCCGTCCTCGGCGCATTACACACGTTCGATTTTATTATGAACGTGTGGATTTTCTCACTATGTCTCTCTTCAACGTGCGAGTGAACTTAGTGGTAAATTCTGCGTTTATATTTGAAAAATAAACAGCTCAGTATTGATGGAAGCGATAACTGGTTTTATGGTTTAGTATAGCGAGCTTTATGATTTATGTAAAAGTCATTTGAAGCAAGGAAAGTGTAATTAAAATCAGGATTTTCACAACTTTCAAGATAAAAAGGCGACTATACTATACGTTAAACTTTACGGATCGTAAAGCATGATTCGTTTGTTACTTCAAAACTGGCCCGCAGTCATTAAGAGGAAGTTGGATGGCGGAACAACTGGTTCTTAATAATTCAAACATAAGTTACGGCTCTTGAAGACGTCATTGGCGTCTTGGGCACGATTACTTGGACTACTTAAGTCGTCAGCCGTTTAAAGGGTTAGCTGTAATTACCCCATCTAATTGTTTTTAACCGTGAACTCAAGTAACGTTTTTTATCTGCCGGCACGCTTTAAGTAATGGGTGTTTTAGTGGTGTAATGGTCTTCAACTTAAGCTTAGCAATTGCTGGAATTGGGTCTTAGGAACCTTTCAAAAGCAAGCCTTGAAATACGAGGTAATAATTAAGTTGGACGAGTTTAGTCGTTTTGTAAAGTAATAAATAAGTAGTTATTTTATTTTACTATGAATTGCTAAGCGGCTCATCCAATTTTGGTTACCATAATTGTATTTATTTGTTACGTATCTAAAAGCGATTAAATATGGCTACAAGACCATGAAATAATTAATTAATAAATAAAATAAATTCACACACCTACATAAGTATTACTCACATGAACAATATTTATATTGCTTCATTAAAATATATCATATCAATTAGTGTTGTTTTAAAACAAGCATGGGAATTATGTTCAAACTAGATTAATTTCAGCAAACGTCAATTACCGCTAGACGGAATTAAACAAATGAGCGCCGCGCTGGGTCCCGCTGCTCCTGGCTGGTAAGAGAGTATCATATTTTTTAAAAGTTTTTTGTGGTACCGAAGAATGTTCACTCTGCGTTTTACTTTTTAAATTATGTGACTCTTCCTATATCGTAGTCTCGTGAAATATTCTAACGAGTTTTGAACATTAACATAACAAATAAATATAACAGAGATAATTTGAATGTGCTAGTGAACAATTTTTCATGGAATTGATATATTTCCACGCGACAGAAATTAAGTTATAATTAAAATATTTATAGATTAGTTAGTTATAATATTTGACACTATATATTATAAAATCTATATTTTTTGCGAAAGTTGCAAATCTTATTTTGCCGTGATAGTAAAACTGACAAATTATTATTATTTATTATCATTTAGCAGAAAACATTTGTTTCAATTTTTTTTGTAAACAGCGGTAAACTTTACTCCTAATAGTTTAAAAGTTCCCCCCAGTGAGCTATTACAATGGCTCTAAACACACAATATTACCTCGTGGTGTTAAGGGACCGTCCGTTGAATTATTTTCTGTTGAAGTTGTCTCCATAACAAACGTATACTCACTCTCATAGGACCAAAAGTAATTAATTACGATATGAACTATTCGCGTTTTTGTTTTAGAAAAATATTGCCGAGCAAGCATTTCAAAAATGAATAAACTTCCTTTTTCTTCATGTACATACATAATATTATTATTTGTTTCTGGATGCAATATATTATTGAAGTAATAAAAAAGAAAGGACCCTCATTTCGTTTAAGGTTATTACAATGGAAACATGTATAATATTTTATACAACGAAATTTATTTTCAAAGCATACAGAGAACCATTAGTCTCAAGAGGATTAAAACTGAACTCATTGAACTTCTTGAGATAGATGTTGCTTTTTTTTTATTACTTCAATAATATGCAATATATCCAGAAACAAGTAATAATATTATATTCTATGTACATGAAAAAAGTAGTTTATTCATGTTTGAAATGCTTTCTTAAATCAATCTATTATGATAAGAATATCTCACATGCGAGTTTCGAAATGGTGTGTAAAAGAAATGTTCCTTTGTGAAAAAAAAAAAAAACTTAGTTTTACACTTCAGCTATTTATTCCCATTTATTTTCTATGTATTAAACCCAATCATATTAATAGCGCTATATAACGTGCTAGAATCGTTTTCTTTGGTGTAGCGTACGTAAAATAGTTCGTTATAGCTATCAGATATTCTACGTATTATATAACATAGTTTTATGTAAACCATCTTTAAAAATTCCAAATATGTTTATTAATATTTACAAAGCTTTAATGTAATCTCAACATTAATATTCAATTTAAAAAAATAAGAGATCCTTGGAATTCAAAAGAAACTTTTATAATAAATATTTATCAAAAGATCTGTTAAAAAACTACTGGAATAATTAATTCAGAACAGAATGAAATAAACAAACAGAATAATGTTATTTTCATACATTACTGAACATCACAGTTTATATTACTGTAAATACTTTTTGTTTCGGAATAATTAATGCAATCAAAAACATTCTGTAAAAACCTCAAGTCTCGCCGTAATAAGTTGTGAGATCTATATAATACCAAGTCGATTGATCTATTTAGTCTCCACTTAAAGGACCTTCTGTCTTAATTTATTACGTATGTTATTATCATGCCCATTAAAAAAAATACCTTTAAAACAAATAGACCGACCTGGCCATCGCATGATTTAATTATTAGTATGTATCGCACTACACAGCATGACGAGAAGTTAATGCTCCTGAAATGTTAATGGCGAATTTGTGTTTTCTTGCGATGACCAAGTCGAACTATTTGTTTTAAAGGTATTTTTTTTAATTGGCATGATAATAACATACGTAATAAATTAAGACAGAAGGTCCTTTAAGTGGAGACTAAATAGATCAATCGACTTGGTATTATATAGATCTCACAACTTATTACGGCGAGACTTGAGGTTTTTACAGAATGTTTTTGATTGCATCTCACTTCTTTTTGTAGAGCGAACATAAGTCCAATTTGTATGGAAAGACGTTTTTTTTTCATAATTCTACATATTTTCCTATGGGAATGTTGTTCAGTTTCATGGGCTAAATACCCTTACCCACCCTATACCCCCTCCCGTTATGCCTCATATTGTAGGTACCTATTTACACCTATTTATTTTTTATTTTCTACAGTAATAATAATTCATTAACTGCAAATGTAACCTTGTAATCTTATACATTTATATAGGATTACAAAGTTATTGTTGCAGTTGGTGTATTTAGAAAATTGGACCGAAATTAGAAAATATGAAATTTTTCCCATGATTAAGACACTAAACCCTATTTGTATTCTAAATTTTAAGCTTCTAAGTCTGCTAGAAGTACCTTAGACTTTTGATGATCGGTGAGTCAGTGAGTCAGTGAATCAGTGAGTGACAAAATTCAAAATTTTAACAAGTTGTCATTCTTAAACTACTGGTTCAAATTGACTGAAATTTTAAATATACCGTGTTTATACAATGACTGATTAGTTGCTGAAAATCCAGGCTTCTTGTTTTATCCACAACGAAATTATAGGGGTGTCAAAAATAGCCCGAATTGCTTCGAGAAAAGGATGTTACGGCCGTGCCGCTTTTTTTTTGCTCGACTTGCGGGGGCACTTCCGTGCCCCCAGATACATGTTGAATGCAAATAAAAATGATAATATAACTTAACTATAGGCATTTTTGACGGGATAACAGTAACGCTACGTGAATTTCATAATATTTTTTTAAAGGTGTAAAATTTTGTGCTTATATACATAATATATTAATTCAGAACAGTTTACGAAGGTATTTAGATGAAGTGAGTATTTCAAATTTGTAATCTATCAAGGACTATAGAAATGCCGGATAAAACAATAAAAATGCCATTATTGCCACGATTTTGTCGTTATAAAGCTTTTTACGAAAAATTCAAGTGAAACTATGTGTGAAAACAAATTCTTAGAGTTTAAGAGTAGTATAAAAGGCGTTAATTTAAAACCAAACAGATATTTACGTTTGTGAATAAACGTGTAAGGGTCAGTGCGGCTCAAAGTGGCTTTGTTAAATTGATTTTACGTGTATTGCGGACTTTGCTGGTCCGTCCGCTCTTGTGTCGGCGCCTCTACCCGCCCCGGGAATGTAACAACTACTTGGGATTTACTAAACAATGTTTTGTTTTTCCGATTTATTTACAGTTCTCTCTATCCGCTTAGAGATAAAACCTACTTGTGTCCGCTAGCACTTGTGTTTGTTCGATTGTAGATATATTTTCTTATGAATCCTTTGTATTCTTAGTTGCTGAACGGCAACTGCGTACCTACATAAAGAAAGTATTGTCAAAGAACATTTTATTTCAAAAGAGTTTTCTAAAAAGAAAATAAAGTATTTTGTTATTTCTCGTGTAAGTATGGTAATTACTTACTTTTCGTTTAACTTATTTTAATCGTCACATGATTAAAAAACAGATTTGTAACAACATTCATTATCATATTATTATAATTTAATGCGGGCGGCTTGAACAACTTTGACACTAGGTTGACCACTAACCATACGATAAGAAGAAGAAGAATTTAATGCATAAACAAAAATATTCGCATGGTAACACAGTGCCATGGAGGTTATATTTAGAAACGTTTATGAAATTACAAGAGAGCTATATAGGTAAGACTGTTATTTCTATAAATAGGACACCCAGTTTCGGGCACAAACTTTTAGTTTATTCAGCGTCTCCCGTTAGAAAATACCGTAATCTGTTGACCCACGACGAAGATATAATATGTAAAGTCATGTTTTGATCCATTCGCCTATTCCGGCGTAATTATTTCGGATGAATATAATTTAAATTTGAAATACGCTCTCGCCTTAGCATAATTTTGTTGATTTTACTTAGAATATTTATTGATATTTTATTTAATTTTAGATTTATATATTCACCCCGGCATTATATCGATTTAATAAGCTAACAGCTAATTGTCTTCAAAATGTTACACAATAAAGTTATTCAATTTTACCACATTGGATACTCAATTAAAATCCAGTTTTCATTTATTTATAAACTTTTCTTAGACTTTCTGCTAATAGTACATAAATCATGTAAAAAATAACATAATTTCCGCTATGTAGATAGGATCACTTCAATTTTACTGCTACTTTGTATAATACAGTGATTCGGAACATAGGGTCCGTAAGATGAGGTCGCCTAGTTAATCTAGTTTGTGCGGTGGAGCGGCGGTAGCAGCGGCGTCGGCTCGCGGCCGGAGGGTGCTCGACTCTAAGAGCGGGCCTAGCACAAATAGCCTCACATTTCTTCTCACAAGCCACTCGAGCCGACAGCCGATATCGACCGAGCCTCTCCACCTTTATGAGACAAGCACCGGAAAACCTATGTCACCATTATTAAGGACATGAGTATGTCACGCACGATTACATTTTGAATTAATTAGATACTTCCAATGTGACATACAATTTTTAAGTCTACACGTGCCATTTCAATCTATACTTCTATATAAATATTATAGATCAGAAGAGTTTGCTTGTTTGTTTGTTTGAACGCGCTAATAGTCAGGTCAGTTCAGTAACTACTAGTCAGGATTAAAAAATCTTTTCTTCTTGTGTTGAATAGACCATATTATATCGAGGAAGGCTTTAGGCTATATAAATATAAATACGCTACGACCATTAGGAGCGTAGTAGCAACGAAAAATGTTTAAAACACGGGGAAAATTATGACCCATTCTCTCTTATGAGACGCAAGCGAAGTTGCGCAGGTCAGCTAGTCTTATATATGTTGTCAATTTATTATGTTTTGTATAATCGCAATGGCTTTAAATGCCTATTAGTACAACGTCAATGATTACATACCGTCTACAATAGAAACGGTCGCAAGCGGCCGCCACGGTTGGATAGAATTATGTAAACGGGCGTAGGTTTTGAGATTTGATTAATGGCACTTCATTTAGAGCAGCTATTTCGCGGGATCCTTATGATATAGAAACTGGTAACCGTAGAAATCCGGGTATAAATTGTATTAGATTAACTGTATAGGCACAATTTAATAAGATTTGTGTTCAAATTTTCTTCAACATTTCGATGTTAGCGTACATTTTTACAATTACTTAAAGCAGATTGCGCATACTCACGATATTTCATACGGGGATGAAAAAATTATAATCATCTTCTGATATCGTTATACCTCATTTATATCCTTTTAATTTTGTGGAAACAATTTTATTAGACAATCAAAGAAATAATAGCTTGTTTCAAAACAAATAGATTAATAAAAGTTCTGTTCAAGAAAGAATGATCTATGACCTGCCAATGATTGATCGTTAATACTTTATGAATTTGAAAACTTTCTTGTTTATGTTGAAAGCATCGCGTAATAACTAACCTAACAATTTTGTAAAGAACAAAACAAACTTTGTTGCTAAAGACATTTATTGTAGAGTCAAATTCTTTTAGAAGAATCAATACGCATACCATTTCAACACAACATTTTCTCATATCAAAATATAAATACCTATTCGGGATCACAGAAAAGCTTGAATCTACTAAGGTTTAGCGCTTCAGCATCCATTAAGACCCCGACAGTTAAAGTTACTGGGAAGAGCTTTGAATTTTCATTCGGATTTACAATTCAAATGCGGCTAGTGGCGTTCATTTTTGAGAAATATTATATTTCTCTGTATATCTAAATTATATCTCTAAGGCAATAAGAAGTTATGGTCAGATTTTTATGCGACGTAAATTCTAGATTTTGATTGGAAATTCCTCCAATACGCTATTTACCTTTTTTATTTATATTCTCGGAAGCTAGTCAGAAACAAATGCAGTAACGAAGTTTTTATTGTCATAGCTTCTAACGCAGTTGATTACTTCTGTGTAAATCTATGTCAATAAAAAAGTATATTTTCTCAGCAAATAAAAATGAGTAAGTGCGACGAAGTGGTTGTGTAATTGTGGTGATACGACTTACATAATACCTACTACATTTAAAGCTCAGTTGTCTTTGCGGTATGCGCAAAATCCTAAACCGCAGTTGTAACATATTACATCTGTTTGTACTAGTTTTAGCGTCTGCATTAGGAAGCAGTTTATTTATTTAATTACACGTTTTTTTACATGTTTCGTCCTATTAGAAAAATATTTCTGATACTCATTTACCTAACGATTTTTCTATGAATTCTACAAGGACTATCGTTACTATGTAACAACAACAACAACCGTAGCACCGCGTGTGGTAGGTTCGAATCCCACCCGGGACAAATCTTTGTGTGATGAGCACGAGTATTTGTTCTGAGCCTGGATGTCAATTTATCTATATAAGTATGTATTTAGAAGTATATAAGTATGTTTATCAGTAATTTGGTTACCATAGCACAAGCTCTGCTTAGTTTGGAATCAAATGACCGTGTGTGAGTTGTCCAATGATATTTATTTATGATTCCCCAATAATGTTGTTTACTACATCAGTATTTTGCAACATGTAATCATCAGCAAGTTGATGAGACCATGTCCGGCAGCAGGAGATGTGCGCGTGCCCATTAAAGCTCTGCGTCAGACAGCCCCGTAGTGATTGATGACGCCAATTCGCCACTTGTCCAAGGTTCCGCACCACCCTGCACGCTCCGCCCTTTTAATTGATCACTTTTTGTTAAAATTTGTTATATTTTTACCATTTATTTTGTATTAAATTCGATAGAAGAAATAAAGCCATCCGCCATAATATTCTTTATTTTTATAAGTGAATAAATCCATGAGTTGGTTTCTGTGTTCAACAAATTCAGAAAATATTAATACCGTGTCGTAGTACCGTGCATAATAGCACTTCAAAGACATCTCCGTAGCTATGGTAATTCTACAAATATGTATCATACTCAGTTCAATTATAAAACGCTTCGTGCTCTGCTTTTAACTTTACTCATTAATTTAATTGATTACAGAGTTTATTTCATCTGAAAATCTCTCCTAATGAAACCGACATTACGTAACAATTAATAACGTGTTCTTTTGGCATTTATCAATGAAATGTTACACGAAATAAATTCCCTCGTACATAAATTAATTAACACTTTGTGAACACCTGCGACGAGTTAGATTATTCCAACTTTGCACACTCGGGTGACATAGAAACTTTGTCAAATAGATTGGGATACCAATTACAAATGTGTGTTAAGAGATCGGAGAACCCGTTCTCATTATATTACACTGTGAATTGTTTTGTATTTGTACTTATGGAGAAATATACCTACGTATGTATGTTATAATCCGACAAAAGGTTTAAAAAGCAAAATTGCCATTTTTTATGACCAAATTAAGTACTCATGCGATAAATATTACTGGCGCGTTATTATTCACGTGATAATGTTAAAATTCGGTAATGGTGTGCATGCATCAATGGAGTAAGTAAGCGATCAATCACAAGCGACGCCGGGCGCGGGCGCGGGAGCTAGGTAATCGGCGTGTTATCTTGAGCGCAGCGTGACACCCATAGCTCGGCTACGCTTAAAAAGATTAACATATTACCCGCAGATTGATGCCGACACTTCGGAAAATAGAACATCGAGATTTTAAAGCTTCACAATATGCAATTAATAACAGTATATCGGCTTTCCAATAACTTTGAAAGCTCGTTCAGTCTTTAAAATTGGCTATTACTGAAACGAAGTAAGCACGTTCTTAGTTACGGATACGTTGTAAAAATGCTGCAATAAAGCTTTGTGTCATTGACGATATATTGCACACTTAGATATTAATAACTTTTTTTATACTGCTATTTTCAGAGACAACATTGTGTAGAAAATTAAAACAAAAGTTACATCACTATTTAAGAATACAAGAGTACAGCATGGGGTAGTTGATTTCGTTTGATAAGTTAAATTCATGTTAAGCATTCGTTAGCAAAACTCAAATTTCCTCAATAACCATTTAAAGAGATTAACAGCTATTCTCTTGAGATATTTAGCATGCACATCTCCATTAAAACGTTGCTCTTGATTAAAACAACCATAACGGTTTCGTTAACGCTGGTGACTTTTGAAAGATTCATAATGGTCCTGCTAATGGTCACGATTCTGGCGGTCACGAATTTTAAACTACAGTTGACTTTTATTATGCAATTTTCGTTTAAATGACACTGACAAAACACTAAAATTTATTAAAATATTTCGTATCAAAGGTCAACGGTGACAGGGTATCAATGGGCGTGCAGCAAAATGCGGAGAGAGCACACAAAGCTTCTGCATGTCACGAGCGTGATTGATGGTACATCCCCCTCACTTGTCCCGCTCTTTGTGGGCCACTTGTGCGACCATGTTCGTAAATATCACCGCCGTGTCGCCAATAAACGTCTGCTTTTGTATAATTGATGTTCGTCATACATTTTGAAATATCCTCCGTGACTGAAATTGCTTGACTTCGTGTACCTGGCAGTTATATACACGAATTCGCAAATTGCACCCGTAAACAACAGACATAATCTTTATTTATCCTACGGGTATATGTAAGAAATTGTATTTCTTAGAAGCGGATATTTAACTCACCCATATGTACGAAAACACATTTCTTGGAATCCAATTGAATGAGATACTCGCATCGCATTTAATTGCAATGAAAGTCAGTCTTTGGTTACATAAATAGAGCGGAAGTGAACGTCTGCACGAGCGCCATTCGCGGTGTTTCGGTAGAGTCCGCTTCGGAAACAGCAAATTTCGTTTAGAAATGCGACGTTGTTGTCGTGTTTGTGTTACATTAAATTACAAACGTCGGGTTAGGTCTGTTAGGTAAATATTTTCAGTTACCTACTCCATTGTCCGCGGCTCGGCTTACTCCGCTCATATTTGATTAAAATGGAGATTTTGTGAAAATTTGCCTCGCTCTTTATTATTAGTACCTACCTATTTATATTACCAATTTATTTTACTACAATTACTGCCATACTACACGAACCAATGAAATAACACTTTGTTTTTTTTTGTTACAGGTAGAGCAAATGGTTTATTTCACTAAAATAGACAGTGTAATAAAAACATGAGCCGGGTAAGTGTTATTAGTTTTGTAGTAGTGAAAAGGTGTCGTTCGAAGCTCAGAAGATCAGTGCGTAACGCTATGTAATGTCAGTGTGCGAGGGCGTGTGAAAGAATGATGTGTTGGGCGCGCTCGGGGCGGCGGGTGTGCGCGTGCGCGAGTGCGCGGCGGAGCGCGTGATGCGCAGGGGCGCGCGCGTAGCCGGCGGCGGGTCGCCCGCGCCCGCGCTCGCGCCCGCGCCGTGCGCGTGATGCGCGCGGACCGCGCCGCGCTCTTCGCGTGGCTCGTCTGCTGCGCGGCGGCGCTCTCAGCGCACAAGTACAGCACGCGCGTCGTGCGGACCAAGTACGGACCGCTGCGCGGGATCGTCGTTCATTCGCATCCGCAGGTCGAGGCATACCTCGGTGTGCCGTATGCTACACCGCCACTAGGTAGTCTCAGGTAAATATATCATTTATCTAATAATTTCATTATATTTAACCTTATTCACTAGGTAAACGATGCTTAATTTTAATGCGGTGTAATTGAAATAACAAGTCGTTTCTTTGGGTTTTCGAAGTGTGTATGTGGGTTACCGGGTACCGTTTTCGAAATGATTAGAACAAAGCATGTCCCCTAGATACATGCCGCCGGTGACACCGTCGCAGTGGCGGACGACGCGGTTGGCGGATGCGTCGGGGCCGGCGTGCCCGCAGGTTCCGCCCGCAGCGGCTCCGCGTGACGACGCCTTGCTTCTGCATCCTCGTGCCAGAATCCGTCAGCTGGAACGACTCCTACCCGTCCTTGCAAATCAGAGCGAGGATTGCCTTTATGTCAACCTCTATGTGCCTGTAAATGGTGAGCATTTAGAATATCAATTGAACCTAATTTTTTATCGAAATAATCAAGCAGGTACAAGAGTTCTACACAAGCTCTAAAAAGCTATTAATAAACTCTTTTTTTTGTCGTGTTGCGGTTACCTAATAGAGTAGAACAATGGTACAAACATAATAGAGCGGCAACGGCGACGAGGCTTGTGGTGCTCATTAATCCTTGCCGGCGGTTTATTCATATAATTCATTCACGTCATTTCGCGGTTAATTCAATGTCTGTTAAACAAGTCCCTCTTAAAATCTGCAGCATTACGGTCGCAGCTTCTATGGCCGTTCATGAAAGAAGTTTTGTTCTGTGCGCTCTCGACTTGTATTGTTTTCATGTAATTTATTAGTATGTGCTTTCTACCATTTACCGATGTATGTTGTTTATGTTGAATTTATCCTTTAAAATTAAGTTTGCTTCAATTTATTACGACGAATATTTATAAAAATCTGTAATCGTAGTTTTTAAGTGAAACTGTCAAAACATAGTATTTTATTATAAATATTTCTGAATATTAAATACATACAAGGTACATGATAATAATTTAGTCATAGTAACATAGTCATACAACCGGTGTTAAAAAAGTACTTTATACATAATATTTTGTGTAAAACTTTTTCATGTTATATGTTGAAATATGTAGCATTTACTTGCTCTGTTGGTTGTGATAATATTTAAGCGGAACTTTTCTAAGTTTTCTGTAATTTTATGAGAAACTTTGTTCTGTAAGCAGTTACGTGCCCAGCTCTTAAAACTTTGTTTTGTTTGTTTTTCGAACAGGTATGGGTGCGGAACGTTTCCTTAGAATTCTGTTCACGTTGCCATCTGCAAAGTGACTGGATTCTATTATGCGACGGCTTTCCCGTTTTTATTTCAAAGTGCAACAGCTAATTGTACTAATAATTAATTTAAATGATCAAGACTCTCATTACAGGAGAAATATTTTACTTATAATAGAAATATATTAACGGTTTTCTATGGATAAAATATTTTGCCAACCACTAACCTCTTATTCAATTCTTTTGAACAAAAGAAAAGAATATTGAATGAATCAGCTGCTTATCATTCACACGCCATTAAACTGCTTTTGTTTTGTGAAAGAAACGAGTTTTGTTATAATCATGAGGCCCAATTTATCTATTTTATGAGTATTATTAGGTCGGAAAATCTCCTCGTTGGACAAGGGATGCTCCTATGATGATTGATGCGCGGCTCTTTAACCTTCATCGCTCCATGTCATGTAGATCGCGTACATTGATTGAAGGCAGTTTTATAAATGCCTCCGCTATGTTTTTTGAAGTATTGCTTAGTATGAATCTGTAGGAAATTGTAATTAGTAAGCTGTAGGTATCATTTAAAAAATCTAAATTTATTATGCAGTTTAAAGAACAGCCCTCGAATTAAATATAAGAAAGGTTGCTCAGCAATAGAATATTACGTTAAAAATATAGGTATGAACATTATATATTTATTTCCATTTGTGCAACCTAATTGTTAAGGCTGTGTTAACTGGTTTAGTTAAAAATTAACGGAAATTCCCGCCGTCAGTATTGGATAACCATTCTTTTACGCTTTAATCCTGAGTGCTCTCTGCTGGCTTACTTACTGCCTTATGTAGCACGTTATAAAGGATTTAATCCGCATTGCAAAGGTTCCGGGAGCTCTCCGTGTAGTAAAAGCTCACTTCGCTTATAAGCCTCCATATATTCCACGTCCAGACTGTCTACTTTACAAAATTTATTTTAAGGCACCGGTCTCATTGAAAATGTACCTAACGCTTCGTGTTGAAAACTAAAACATTTTTGTTTAAATAATAGGTTTTTGGACATACTTGTATTTCGGGTAACTTATTGTCAGAATCACCTGCGTTATTATAATTTAAAGCAAGTAACAACTTAAAAAATTGGGCAGAATCTTTTAGGCCCAAAATAGTTTACGGTTGAATAATGATTTGCACTTGAACAATTTCTTGTGGTAATACTCAAATATTGAGGTCCCATATTTAAGTCGCCTATACAATTCCTCGGGACTAGTTTGTATAGCTACCTGCGTCTAAACTTGACAGAGTCATTATTTATGCATAGTTGGCTTAGCAGCGAGCACTTAACACACTTCAAAAGTTACAAGTAAACGTTCAGCACTCATATGTAGTTGTTGTTATATAAGAGAAATGAAAGCAAGCACTTACGGAAGACGCATAAGATGACAGAGAAGATGCATCGTTGAAGGAAGCGGGGAGCTATTCGCGGCGAAGGGGTGTCGAGGCCTCAATTCCGTAGTGCATTGCAGTGCATCCTGCCCCCTGCAAGCAGTGCGGAAGTGAGGCTGAGACACCCCATATCTACAGTTGCAGAGAACGCTGTCTCCCGCCATCAATAATCCAGCGGATGTATGGGTAAACTGCATTGTTACATTCCATCACACTACGCGTAAATATAAATATTTATATATTTTAGGAGTGACGTAATAGCATTGTTAAACAAGTGCGATTTTTTTAAACATGTGTCGATACCAATAAAGTAATAATATCGGATAATAGTATTTATATTAGTCAAAAATATTAATTATTATTGTAAAAACAACGGATTCGAGATGTAATTAATAGTTTTGATTAAGTTTATTATACTCGGGTATTGGTTTAGGCGCTTGTTTGCTTTACACAAACGCACGAATAGTAAAAATATATATTTGAACTTTGTCAGATATGAATTTCATTTCATATACTGAAACCATTTCAATTTCCGAGTTTCCTTCCTCCTTTTGTACTGCCATATCATATACGGAAGTTTCATATCCAAACTTTTCTGAAGTTATTTGTTTTACATTTAGGAATCGCGGACGCAATCATTGTTTTCACATAAAATTAAATATGACTTTGCAATTTACAAGTAAGCAGAAAGATGTTTTGGTATCCTATTTTTATCGCAATAATAATGTGGAGTTTTATTGAGGGTATAATGTTTTGATGAGCACGTTTATGTTGCGCAGGGGGTGAGGGTGACGGCGAGGGTGGCGGGCTACCTTGCCTCGTGTTCGTGCACGGCGAGTCTTATGAATGGAGCTCGGGCAACGCTTACGACGGCACTACGTTAGCGGCGCACGGCAACATCGTTGTTGTCACCATCAACTTTAGGTTAGGTGTATTGGGTAAGTGATAAACTATTCATTTTAAACTTGCCTCACACGAACCTTTCATAACTACGTTACTGAAACCACATAGTGATAACGAAGCTGTAATTAAACCACTTCATACATTTCAAAGCTGTCTCGTATCATTTCAGTGTAAAGTGGTCGTCTGAATGTACGCGCTACGAGCTTTTCTGTTATGATGTCCATCAAATACGCTAGTTAATGTCATGCACTAGTCTCTGCATTTTATTTCACAGAAATACAGTGATTCTAAAGCCATCTATAATTAATTTTATTTTAGCAAATACCAAATAAAAAAGAACTATTGACGTATTTATCGATTTTTTTGGGCACCTGCAACGATAACATTTATTTTTCAAAGTACATTGGGTACTTTGAAAAAGAAATGTAACGAAAAAATCTCGCGAAATATTTTAATATATTTCCAGACGGATATTTTTTATATTCTTCAGTTGTGCGCGACGTTTGATGCAGCTGTAAAAGAACGATTCTGAATACAATAAAACAAAATTTATTCCGTATTTCTCAGTGACGAATATAATTTTCCTCAATGTTTTTTTGTCATAAACTGATGCGGTATTGATTATTCTTGGGAAGAAAGAATGGTATGAGGTAGCGAAATATCACTTCACCATTATACTTGATTCAAAGCACCTGTAAGTTAAAAAGTATTCTTTAAAGTTTTCCTTCAGCAGCTTTTGTTATTCTCAGTCAGATAGACTTTAATAAAATACCACGAAATTGGTGCGGAGTCTGAAATCATTGACATTGACAGTAACAATATCGGAGGCAGTGAGAGCCCAATACAAACTGTTTGTCGGTCTGCTTCCGCCAGACATGTTCGAGTATACAAGTAGGTTCGCACACAAAGCCAATGGTATTGTTTCGATAAATACGTTCGTCTGCTGTGTTGAAATTACTCTTGTTTCGTCGCTTCGTTTTGTTTGTTGTTGTAATATAATCAAAAAGTATTCAAGAATGCTTTTAGCGTTCCGACAACTTAAATACATTGTATAAAGAATTACTTAACTTGGCGAGACAATGGTAATAGCGGGAAAGTGTTGTCAGTCATGTGTTACACTGCTTTTATACTTCAGTAACTAATATGAGTCTAAAATCTTACATACGTTGAAAATTTAAGAATGATTGTAAGAAACCCAATCGTGTTTTTGATTACTCATAATATACTTAATATATTTTCTGGAGTTACAAACACTTTATCACACTAGTCACTGATTTTACTTGAAGTGATAGTGATTTTACTTCAAGCGTTCGGTACGGCAACTGTGTTATTAACATATCACGCTCGTAAATACAGTCACTATTCCAAATGCTATAAGTTACATCGAAAATCTCTGAGTGATGTGGTATAAAATATTGATACACCTGCGAGCATGTCTGTTCGAGGTAACTTTGAATAACGATGACATATTATGCGCGGAATTCTATGAAATATGTACGTATTTGTATTTACATAAGTGTCAGTATCCACTGAAGTGTCTATGTACGTACGTGAGGCGCAAAAATACATTACTTATATCATTATTTATAGAAGCTCCATGCAGTTTCCGTCTTTTGTTTTACGCGACAGTGCAGTATTTTGCTTTAAGTACATATTACATTTCCTTGAAGAAAATGGTTGGGTATGTGTAAATTGTTGTAGTATGTAACTACAGAATGTAACTAAATTATTTGTATTAGTAGTCTGCAACAAACCTGATTTGCGATCAGATCAACTATCAACTATTTGACCAATTTAATTTAGTGCCCACTAAACTCACCGCAATTATAAAATGTATTTGTGTGTTGAACCTGCAACAGATACAGTATAACTAGGTGGAGAATAATTGTTTTGATTGCTGGTGATTCCAAATTGATTAAACCTTGTTTATTTGTCTTAGGTTTTTTAAAGACTGGTGCTAAGGGGTCGGCGCAGGGTAACTTCGGTCTAATGGACCTGGTGGCAGGGTTACACTGGCTAAGGGAAAACCTGCCAGCATTCGGTGGGGACCCTGAGCGAGTGACGCTCATGGGGCACGGAACGGGAGCCGCGTTGGCCAATTTCCTGGCGGTGTCACCTGTCGCCAGAGGTAACTACTAACACATTTGTACTAAAATGTAAAGTGATAATAAAATAAATTAAGTTTACTGCGAGTGCACTCATTTACAGTAATCACTAAAAGCGGGTGATACAAGAGCGTGTGTAATGAGTCATAATTAGCATATATCACATGTGTTTAAAAATGTCGCAGAACAAAATTAATTAGAATATTTTTTAATTAACTGTCAGCGTAAACAGGAAGGGGTAGTGTGTGGCGGGTGCGGGTCGCTCACGTGCTCGCACGAGACACGGGAGGTTCCACCGCGGGACACGCATTGTCCGTAATTATACCGCTCCAGGCAGATTTTATTATTCCGTGTTTAGATCCTCCGTCACTTAATGCGATTAAAAGGGTCACATTAGACATGCACAAGAGCGAAGCTTTCTCAACGTAATTTTAAAATTAAGGTCAACACCGCACTTGAGACTATTCTCACGACTGCTATTAAACCGAACGAGAGAACGAAATAAAACTGTTTTTCTTGAGACCAGATTTTATTATCTCGGTGATCCTTGTTCGAAATGACAAAATTAAATTAGGTTATCTGTTTCAGAACTACTGAGGCGCGTCATCTTGTTAAGTGGGTCGGGGCTGAGTTCATGGGCGTTGCAGAGGGAACCTCTCACGATAACGAGAAAGGTACCATTAGATTTAAAATTGTCGACTGCATTTCTTTAATCTGTTGAGGAAAATAGCTTCAGGAATACACTTATTTACTTGGTGTATAAAATCTGTGAATATCTTCGGTGGTGCGGATAACGTGGGCGGTTTATCAGGTGGCGGAACAGACGGGGTGTCACGGGGAAGATTTGTTGGAGGATGATTTAGCGCCGTGCCTGCGCAACAAGCCGCTCGCCGAGCTGCTGGCCGTGCGGCTTGACTCGCCGCGCTTCTTGCCAGGCTTCGCACCCTTCGTCGACGGCACCGTTATCGTCAATCCGTCTGCTGTAAGTCTACTCAAACACTACTATAACGGCGACTTTATGAAAAATTTGTGTATCTTTGTGACAAATCTTTACGTCTACTTAAGAGTCGATAGTTAAGCTCAGTAAAAAAAATCATGTTATTGATTTCAAATAAGTAGGTATCTAAATCCAATTATAACGACCCAACGTCTAGCGTTCTACTCGATTGCTACGGTTTACTGATTATGGCCTATAAAAGCCTACCTGTCTAATGTTACTAGGCTAGGTAAAACCCTCGCCTACCAATTTCGGGGCTACTAAAATACGCTCTAATTAATGTTCAAGATACCTTTATTATATTATCCTTTAAAACAAAATCTGTTAAACCAATACCGCTATAATGGGATACTATTACCTAGAATTTAATATCTACAAAAATAAATTACAGTTCAGCAATTCCAAAGAGTAGATAAAAGCAACTCGTTTTGAGCACAATTTCGCTATAGAAGCGAATACAAAAGATATTTTAGCCAGTTGTTACGGGCTACTAATGTCCTACAAATTCTGAATTCAATATGGTGCTGCCTGCATTTTCTTCCGCGTAATATTTGTATCGTTGTAAGCTATTTTTCGTTTTGCACGGAAAAACTTTTATCTCTCGCTCTTATTACAGGATACGACTTTTTATATTTTGTTTCTATTAACTTATTTATTCTTGTTGTTTTCTTTCGGTATTTAGGTCATGGAATTAAATGCAGTACAGATACAGCTGAAATATTTAAACTATATTTAAGTAAGCTGTGTCTCACATGTATTTGACGTGTTTAATATGATTGTGTGTGATAGAATGTATGGAAGTAATTGTATAATACTATGTCTAGGCGCCTCCACCGACGGACAGTTCAAGGCTGGGAGCGGGCGCAGCGGCGGTCGCCAACGCTGCAGGCCACGAACTGGCTGGCTTCTCGCATAGAGAACTGTTATTTGGACTCACCACCACCGGTACTTATTATACATATTATTCCCATAAATGCAAACATATAAGGTCTTTTACAAAATACTTAACGAATATTACTTTCATAGCGACTATTATTTAATTGTAATATGTTAATTAACGTTTTGTCTTTACAATGGCAAGTTCGTCAACATTTCGATTGATGTCAACTACTCTATTACGGGAACTCGTACCCAGTGTGATGTTAACCTTTAAATATTAATTACGTCAAGTATATTAGTGTTTGTGCTTTCATGTATAAAAGGAATTTCGCCGTATACAAATAAACACGAACGGCGTGTTAACATCCGTCTTAATTACGTCTTCATTTAAATTTATGAATTGGACTATTTATTTCAATCCTCATTTATGTCAGCCATCAGTATGTAGAGCGACATAACTACTCACACTTTATGGTTTAGTACTAAAGTTGTAATTCACATAGCGTTAACATACTTCCGAATAAATTGAATGAGGGTTTCGAGGCGGTGAATGATAAATACATGCAAATGAGAGGTATGCCATTCCTTGCAGAATCTTACCTGGAATTTAACGCCCAAGACTTGGAGTTTGGCTTCAATGAGAGCAGGCGGGATCGCATTCTTCGCACATTCGTTCGTAATGCCTACTATTATCATCTGAACGAGATCTACTCGACTTTGAAGAACGAATACACTGACTGGGACAAGCCCGTGCAGAATCCGCTCAGTGTACGCGATGCCACGCTTGAGGTTGGTACTACGTCAAACGTTAATATAAATATTATATTTTGTAGTTACTAAAAAGAGCAAGGAGCTCAAATGTAGAGCGACACATTTATTCATTTTAGCTTTTAAAATTACACATTAAAAAAAAAAACAATAACTTTATTCAGCTAAGCCAAGAGAATTAAAAAACCAATTGAAAACCTCCAAAGAGCAATAATACCGTGAACAGAAAAAGAAATAAAACGTGATGTTAAACGTATATAGAGTGCTTTTAACGTCAGAGCAGTAATAGGGGAGACACTGAATATAAATAGAAAGTGGGGTTTTTGTTTTTGTTTCTACACAGCGGCGAATAAATGGTGTAGAACAAAACGCGATTAGCATCATCGATAGTGAAACTGCTGAAAGTTGATAACTGTCGGCTGAGTTGACGTTTCTCGAGTCCCGGCGCGGCTCCGGCGGCATCACAGACGATCTCAATTTAAGCCTCAAGTGGTTTTCGCTACTCTCCGAACGTTCGTACGCCGTACAAAGGGAGTTAATGACGCCCGCGCACCCTGAATACACGACGCCGCGTTGAAAGCCTTTATTGGAAAATACTTGCAACGACAAATAAGAAATTAGAGCAGCGACATTGTTATGATTCGATTATATTGACTCCAGCTTTGCGCGCCTTTTGCTTTGTAATTGTGCGGATGAAATCGATCACTTGCTTTGTTTATCTTTTTAATACTTTATTAATTGAATGAATAATTAATAAAGCGATATTAGAATGATGATATTAAATTGCTTCCGATATTTATTGTGGTTTCATATATCGTTTCATTGATTATTTACTGTTCTAATAGGTATTGAGTGATGGACGGACAGCTGCGCCTTTGATCAGACTGGGATATCTACATGCATTACGCGGAGGAATTACTTATTTCACACATTTTCATCATCTCTCTCAAGACAAAGATTATCCACAAGTAAGTTATTAATTATGCCATTTACAGAAAATTATGTTTATTTTATCAATTTATTAGTTACAAAAGTACTATAATAATATATTATGAATTTATATTGACCTATAAACTGAGTAAATGTTTTCAATGTGCATTTCCTTTAACTTAATCCGTATATTTACGTAAGCGACATGGTTTTTGGCAACGATTTATCGTAACAACTCTTCTTTACTCAGCGGTTTTCTTTAACAAACTATTTGTGTTTAGTTTACATATATGTAGGTTATTATTCAGTTATTTATTCTTGCAAACTATGAGCGAGCGTATACTTTCATACTATCTTATATTTTTACTTACACATACCTAGTAGCTTTAAAGACGGTGAAAGTTTGCATCTACCTCACAATTTGCATTCAGAATGAAATGAAAAACTATGTTTATTATAGGGAGAATATTCTGTTCAAAGAAAAACAACAAACTAAACTAATAAAATTCATTAGAAGTTGAACATAAGCACAGAGTGAGTGTCACAGTAGTTGACAAGTTGTGGTTAATGGCGTGTCGACAGTGGTGCGGTCGCGCGATGCATACGCCGCAGACGTTTCAAACACACCTGTTTGTTATCTATACTTCTATACTAATATTATAAAGCTGAAGAGTTTGTTTGTTTGTTTGTTTAAACGCGCTAATCTCGGGAACTACTGGTCCGATTTGAAAAATTATTTCAGTATTAGATAGCCTATTTATCGAGGAAGGCTATAGGCTCGTATATCATCGCTACGACCAATAGGAGCAGAGTACCAGTAACAAATGTTACAAAAACGAGGAAAATTATTACCCGAAACGCAAGCGAAGTTGCGCGGGTCAGCTAGTTGCAAATATTCGCGACCCGTCACACCCCTACGACTGCGAGCCAATGAACTTATCATCCGACTTATGCGGCCCACAATCATACCAGTTTAGAATTTAGGCCCAAATATTTGAGGTTTTGAATACAAAGTTAGATTCAATATTCAGAGGTTGCCCTGTGTGGTTAGAGCGGCCTTTAAGATTTTAGAACAAAGCCGGTCACTGCTTTCAGCTTGGTTATAAATAGCTACCGTTTTTATGTAGCATGGACAATTTTAGTCACCATTTTATAACGTGTGTCAAAAACAGTTACTTACGAATAACAGCTACTATAATTATAAACGAGATTAACATAGGGCGAAGATTAAACGTACGATTTTTGCCATAAAATAAGTGAAGCAGCTAAAACTTATGTAAATAACGAGTGGACTATTCAACAGTTATTGCCAGCTCAAAAATATTCGTTTTAGGATCTAAAACTAATAGGTCATGTAACATTTTCGTTTGCCTATAGATATTTTATTCACGGTCTGTTCGAATATCGGTTAGCGTGATTGCGGCTGTATCTTCCACGTGAGAGAAAATAAAATTAAGCCACGTTTTTTTAAACCGGAAAAATGAATCGGTATTGCCTACAATTTGTTCCGGATTTGGGTGCAAGGTATTCATGAAAATTCAGTTGAACATTTTGCAATAGTGAAACAGTGCGAGTGAGGGTTTTATTTATTCATTTTAAGTACTGCACGTACAGAATTTAGTGCACATAAGTGTGGCTCTGAATTCCAGTCTCGCTAGTTACCTATCTACTGAACACTGTGTATTTATTGAGCTCCAAGTGCTACTGACAGCTAGTTTTCTATAAACAAGGCAATTTAAGCAAACGCGTATTTTAGCAGCAGTCTTCAAAGGGACGGACGTGCTAACGCTTAATGATTATTTTAGAGGAGTACTTAAAACTTGTATTTACTTAAAATCTAATATTTGCAAAAGCTTTCATTCTACAGTTATTAGACGTATCTTATTGCAGTATTATCTTATTCGTGTCACAAATTATACAGAGACCAGGCTCGGTGCACGGGGAGGAGTTGCCTTATTACCTAGGCGTGCCGCTGTCCACGACACATCACCAACAGAATTACTCGCAACAGGAACAGCGTGTGTCCAAACTGTGCATACATTACATCTCCAACTTCGTTAAATATGGGTGAGTTTATCCACTACTTCACTTTTGAATTCAGTTATACGAAATGCTTAAATTAACTGCTGAATAGTGCAATTGAAAGAGAGTTTAAAATTTCACATTAACCGTTCGTGGAAACATGAACACAATGATATTTTGACAATAAATTATTTTTGATAACGATCAAAGTTTTTGCCATCATTTAAAATCTAACATATGTATATCCAAAAACAGGTAAACCAAATATCTGTGGATAAAATATTTTTTGCCGTTGTAAAAAATACGTGAATTCAAACGCTAAAGGGTACCGCTATAAAAATTGTAAAATAAATTGATAGCAACCAACAAACGTTAGGTGTAATAACAATGAAGCGTTTACAGAAATATTTTGGTACCAAAAAGGAAAATTCATATTTTGATTGCGACCGGATTTGTTTAAGGGCGAAATATAAACTAATAAAACCTTGTGCTCTTGTTACGTTGTGGGATTCATTAAACATGTTAATATGAAGTATTTAACTGATTTTGATTAAGTTTCACATTATCATTTAATAAAAGATACAATTAAGCAAAAGTATTTATTTTTGTTTTAATTAACTATGCAAATTTTCAAACCAAGTTCACGTTTGTTACCAACAGTATACATATATGTACTTATTATTGAGTTAACATTCCTACATAGAGGTAACCTAAGCCGTAAACTATGTTAGTGGGATAAGTCAAGAATTTTGTGGTCTTGCATGGAATTTGGAATTGAATTTGTTGGGAAACAAGATCTCCCAATAAAGGCTTAATTATGTAAACAGTTTGCTGTGAAATATTTGGAAAGTTTGAATACTTTCGACCAATTTAGGCTTACGATTACGTAGTTTTAAATGTAACTGCTTTTTTTATGTATGTCACCGCACATATAAAAGTGTAAATCTATTAATACAGAAACTTCGGCATATTATTTGTTGAATTATAAATTGACTATCCTGTTACATGCGAGAAGTTTAAATGTCAAAGTTTGGGTCGTAATACTCGTAATTTAGGTCTACGCCGAACATTAGCATACTGAGGGACATAATAGTATGAAGACATATTATAGAATAAGAGAAGGGATATGACATGTCTGGTAACTATTCCGCTATATGTTGTAAAAACAAGTATTTATCCGCTTTGTATGCCCATAGAAACCCAAACGATCCATCAGCAACACCGCCCCCGAGTCCAATGCTCGGCGAAACCCCGAGACTTGGTCCAGACCAGACGCCGTACTGGGATACATACGACACCATTAACCAGCTTTACATGGAGATCAGTGAGTAACTGTTCACATATACATACATTCATGTATATGCCCTGCGTTATTACCGACGAAAAACTTCCTGATTAGTTTATTCGAATACATAAGTTACCGTAGTTTATGGACCCTTCGCTCCCGGATCCTTTATAGCTCAACGACTCGATGTCGCAGTATTGTACTGAAATATATGAGAGAAGCTCGGGAAAGTTTCGTTTCCCGAGTAGTTACGAAGATTAGCATCTACAAACACAACAACACTATACAATCAACATAGATTACGGTATTGTGTCTGCAAATTTGGAGTGGGTCATTTAAAAGTTTCGGGTCGAGGAAGTCGGGTGCGTAACGAGTGGTCTCGTTTATTTCAATTCTCGCTCGTTACGGGGGCAGGTAGCAAGCCGGAGATGCGCAGCCACTACCGCGGCCACAAAATGTCGCTGTGGCTGTCGCTCATTCCACAGCTTCACCGGCCCGGCTCCGACCTGCCCGACGCCGCCATGCGACATCATCACTTCCAGGACAACAATGCCAACTATTATGAAGGTAACCGTTCTCGTTTTTTCTCTTTATACTTCAGTAAAATCATAAACAAATATATATCTAAATTCACATATGGGTACAAAGTTCGAAAAACTTAAAATGTATTGAATTTTTATTGAGTTTGAATAAACCGAAATATATTTATGAAATGAAAGTGCGCTGAAACATATTGACGGTCCGTAGGTGCGGTGAGACCGCAGTCGATGTCGCGGGCGCATGTGCCGCACGTGGTGGAGGTGGAGGGCGCACGAGGCGGCGCGGGCGCGCGCAGCACTGTGCCTCCGCGCACGGCGCCCCCCCGCGCACCGCCCGCGCCGCCCTCCACCGAGTGTCCGCCCAACGCGACCGCACCATCTGTACATCCCGACGACGCCTTGCTGCGCCGGCTGGCCTCCTCTCACTATCAGTCCTACACTGCCGCCCTTACTGTCACCATAGCAGTCGGATGTTTCTTACTGCTGCTCAACGTGTTAATCTTCGCCGGTATCTATCACCAGCGTGGATCTCGACCTCGCCGCTCGAAAGACGATCTCGCCGAAGCTGGCAGTTCCTCCTCCTCTGACAATTACGACGGCAAACTCGACTACGAAGTGCGTGCGTTCGACGGGAAAGGGTTCGGTTTCGAGTGTAAATCTGCGCACGTACCGCGTGCGGTCGGTTCAAAATTTGACCTGAGGACGCTGTCGGATTGTGGCGAACCGACTTTCGGGGAGTACAGCTGCTATGACGAAAAGCATAGGGCGGCTCGGAGTTCGATGCCCGACGTGAGCGTGGGCAGTGCCATCGAGGCCGGGAGCGTGGTGTGTATCGATACACAAAAGCCGGACATTCAGAAAGTGGAGGGGCGGTCAGACGCGGTGGGGCGTACGAGCACGTTCGAGCCGCGCGTGGTGGACAGCTCAACGCAGGTGAAGTTCGGACCGGACGGAGCCGAGGCGCCGGCGGAGACGGGCGCGGAGGCGGAGGGCGGCGCGGGCAGTGGCATCCTGCGCGCGCCGCCGCCGCCCGCCGCGCCCGCGCCGCCCGGCATCATGAAGAAAAGAGTGCAGATACAGGAGATATCAGTATGAGGGTTCCTCGACGCCGCCGCCGAGGTAGTAGTCAACAAAAGAACTAAATTGTGATGTGTGATGTAATTTAACCGTGTACATAGAACCGCGTGTACCCTATCTCGTGTACGTGTAAATATTATATCGAGTGTACTAATCGGCAGTGCGTGCAGTGAAATGGAAACGAGACCCGTGGGACTTCTCTGCCTTATTTTATGAAACTGTGGCTGTAAATTAGTGTGTGCGAACGCATCTTCAGTTTGCCACTCTATTTGCTGGTGTATCGAGGATGTACGAACACTCGTATAACTGAGCGCAGAGGATGCGGCGAAAACGTGATACGATTCACGATTGAGAACCGTTTTCGCATTACGCGCGAATAGATACCGACAGGTGTTACAGAGATATCGTTTAGCTAACTGCGGATATCAGCGAAACGAACACACTGATACGCATTTAGCTAGAAATATGCCATTGATCACCTGAGATATCATTCAAGTTCAATTTAATGGCCTAGTTACTTAATGATTGGCAATATGATAATCGAGTGAAAGGGATCTAGTCTGATTTACTATAAAAGGCACTTGGCTCGACTCCCACACTCTATGTCTGTCTATATATTTCAATACAGATAACGAATAGATTCGGGTTGCCTTTTATAGCAAAAATGTATCCAATAATTATTTCTGCTGTCGGAAATAGAAAGAAGGAATTGTAGGCTCTTGTGAATATATACGTATATAATAAATGTGAATATAACAATAAATTAGTGACAAAAGACTTAACAACAAACCGACATTAGCTGTACATACTTATATCAAACAAAGTGTTTCAGGTATGTAGGATAAAAAATAAATAATAATGAAAATTGTTTAAAAAACATTGCATACATATGTTGTAATTTTTTGTAAAGTTACTTTTAAGTGAGGTGTATTGATTTAGTAGTTTTTGATAAGTAAATATTGAAAACTTATTACTTAATGGACGAGTACATAGAAGGTTCCGTTCGGACTGAACACCTTTTCTCCAATGAAGTCTCAAGAAGGTAATCAGGGTAATAGACCACAAATGTCTACGCTTCTATTCCCAAAAAATAAACTTAATCCGCGAACCCTGGCCCGTTTCTATAGCATAGGTAAGCTTATTAATGTCGTACAATACATTTTGTAACGAAATCTTTCTATATAATCCATGCTTGCGCATGTGAAATTTTAAGCCAACAGGTTTTCCTGTTCAGAATAATTGGCCGTGCGCTATTGTACGTTAAATTTGCTTCATGAATTACTCTGGTACCGATTATTGCATAGCGGCAACAATTTAAAAATACTAAGACAAATAATGATGTCGCTTTTAATCAGGAATATTTAAAAGAAAAAAAAATGGTTTTAAGCTGTATCGAAAAGCATAACTAACTCATAGGAAAGCAATAACGTGATGCAACTTGAACAGCTGACAAATATTACCATCGTTTACAGTATTTAAACTTTGAAACAAACTAGCTAGTGCCCTCGTACTCGTCCATATTTTTATCTTCACAGGAATTGATGATGATTAACTAATGGTGAGTGATTAATACTTAAACTTACGCCATTTTCCACATTGTGACAAAATGTGAACTCTATTTACACTTAATTTATACAACCTGTTTATAGTTGACGATGTGTATAATGGAACTGGAATTGACTATGAATACTTCCAATGAATTATTTTGTGTTTGTGTAGAGTATAGAATATTTGTAAAAATATAAAAATGCCAATAAAACTTTTCCAATGTCAGAGTTATCGTAAATAAATAATGTAAGCTCAAATCTTTCGAGGATTACGTCCAGAAAGGTGTCAATTTTATACGCCAAATAATATTAATGTAAAGAGATTCACCTTTTAAATTGATAGACCGTGTATAAGAATATTGGGTTACTTTGACCACATTTGTATGGAATTGATCCTGCAACTATTAAAGAGCTGTTTAATAAATATATTTATTTATCTTTAATCCACGAAAGTTTAATTTATACTTTTTGAGAGATACATGTATAACATAATTAAACCTCCCTTCCATTCATAAAATTTTATATATTTAGTCCAATGATAGTTAAAACGAGTACCCGTATAATACTCGTAGAAAGTCTATCAACAAAAGATGTTTTGATTTTTGTAATATTATAATATATTATTATGATAAACAAGGTTTAATGAATACTAGTGAAATTGAAATATCATTTGACATCCTTAGAGGAATTGTTTAATTAAGTTGTTATATGAATCATATGTTTACTAATGTTATAATATCATTTATTATTGATATGTTGAACATTACGTTGTAAATATATCATTTTGTAACTGTTACATATTTATGTACTGACATCAGCATTTTGTTACAATTTGGTGTTTAAATGGAATGCATAAAATATGGTGTCGAATAAAGAATTGAAATTTAAATGTCTTTTAATTAATTCCGATCAATCTAAACCTTTTGAAAACATTATTTTAGTTTTAAAAATATGACAAAGTTGGAAGCCGGGATCGTTTTTAAATGACGCAGCTTCCTATAACCAATTAATCAATAGCCTTTCAATAGTCAATGAAAGCAAAAATATATAGGAACGTCAGAGTTTTGGGAAAATCCGCTCACTCTGTGTATCGATGATGACGATAGAAATAAATGTGTATAGATAGAAGCTTGTGCTATCAACACGAATATTGTATGCTACCTGCAATAAATTATATTTTGAAACTGAAAAGAGCCAAAATAAAATCACAGTTTGTGTACAGGCTCAGGTATTACGCAAACTATATTTTATTCGGTGTCCACAACCAGAATGTACCGGACATTCAATAATTAAAATGAAATACGCAATATGTAATTTCGATGCAGCAAAAATAAAAACTGATGTTACTGTACGATATCAGTATCCCACATGATGAATATTATGCATGTATAGGAGTGGAATGATAAAATTGCAAGCCAATCGGCGGGAGAAGTGTGCTGAAGAAAATAGGAAGAGCACAGTAATTAAAGTACAGATTGTGAGATTTTTCGTAAATTCATAGCAAAGTAAAAACTAATTGGTGTTACGATAAACATACATATATAAATTCCCATAGGGGTAGGCCTCTGCCTACCCCTATGGGAATTTATGTATGTATGTTTTTTTCCGCAAGATTGGTCTCTACCAAACTTGCGGAAATCTGTAGAGTAAAATTCGTTATTCGAAAAAAAAAACGGTTGTTAGTTAAATACGGGCAATAATCTGAGGCAGTAATTTGCAATATAATGTGTCAGTCTAGTTTGTCACGCCAATCATCTCTAAACATGAAATCTGACAATTCAGTTAAAAATGCCCGTGTAATGAATTGGGCCAAGAATAAATGAAAATGTGCTGAGACCATGAGGTGGAAAGTTAATGAAAGTGCTGATACTAGTGCCGGCGCCGCGTGATAATTCATTTAGTTCGTTCGGTTACTTTGCGACAAAGCGCCGCGGTGTGTTTGGAATTGCAGTGGTCTAATTTGCCTCGACATATAGCCCCGTGATTAATTCACGGAACCAACTGAATCTATTCCCAATGATACCCTCAATTGAGAGAGACATGTGATGGTGAGAAATGCAGAGAACAAACGCTCATAAATCCTAACCGCTTATTAACCTGTTGCATTCAAGCTCAAGTACATACATTATGTGTTTACAATAGCAGTGTATTTCAAAGAAAACTTTGAAACTAATGGTCACATGAATAAATTAGTTAATCTTATGAAAAGTTCGTGAAGTCCGTCGTCTCTTGTATGTTCGCGGATTAGGCGCACATGTAAGCTTGTTATGTTCGCAATATTGGAAAACTTTACCGAAGAATACAGGATTAGAAAAGTTCTAGACGGCACTGAGACGACGAACATCAACTACTCCGTATATAAAGAAGAGCTGCATCTCTCGTAAGTTTTATCAACGTTCATTTTATTGTTACCCAAGAACAAATGACTCATTCCGTATTTATCACACGTACAGATATCACGGATGGATTTATTGCCGTTATGCTAATTCAAATTATACGGATAATATTTAAATTCATAGAAGTACTCATCAATTTTCAGCTTGAGGAAACTTGAATTTATTCCGAAAAGTTTTGTGAATCTGAAGGAGAGAAACTTGGTCTAGTAGTTATTCCAACTTCAAATTCTTCTCGGTGTAGTACCAACCACAATCCCGCTTTATTTTAACAGCCCGTTTTGTTTGGTTCTTAAAGTTTCTGTAACAACTCGGAGATTTTAAATCGAGCAGTAAAAGGTAAAGCAATTACCTTCTCGTATTATGTACGTACTTAATTGGATTCCATGATAATTAGCTCGCTACGTCTACTAAGTGATAATTAATAAACTTATCGCATATTAAACGTGATTCAGTATAGAGTTAATTAGCAACAGTAACATGATGCTAGTAATTAAAAGATCATATTTTATAGCTTCAATGAATTGTAATCGATAAAATGATACATTACACTTTCGTATTATTGTTGAAGTAGTGTATTAACAACGTTATGTTACGTTCATTGTTGATGATTATTTTATATCGGTAATATAATGTTATTTGGAATTACTTTAATAAGCAATTCAATACTTCAAATATTGTAACGCTTAAAGTATGAGTATCATCTCAGGCTTGGATATGTCTTGGTGACTTGGATATGATATATACCTCGTGATAGCAAATTCAAAATGAATGTAGGATCGTGAAACACCAATAAAGATATTAAATTAACATATTAGGATTTTATTTTCCAATTGATTCCGGTGCAAACAAGCCAACTTCCATTATACAAACAAGCAGTGTGCCCGCCGGCGATAAACATTTAAACATACCCAAGTTACGGCAAAATAATTGCGTTTCCATTTGGATATGTGAGCGAGTCCAGCTTGTAACGAACGGGGAGAGCGAATGAAGCGGACCGCGAAACCTTCAAATTGAATTTTAAGCATCCAATTTGTTTGCGCGGTGCCGACTGTACCGGGTTATATCAACGCGGCTTCGTCGCCGCCCGCGCCCGTCCGCCCGCGCTCGCTCGCTCGCGCAAAATCGCCTGCCACGGGTTCCCACACTCGTAAAGCGATTTTTGCCAGCCGTACTGTGACCTCGGACGGGATTTTGTTGAATTATTTATGATCATATACGTATTGATGTATTAAACTACAAACTATATTTTCATTATAAAATATGGCGTTTGGATTTTGGATTAAATTGTATGTGTCGATCAATGAATCTATTTTATTGAATAACTGATTTTAGTCTGATTTATTGAGCACTCGTCGATATTCTATCCCATATGGGATTATGAGGTTATACGGTTGGCTGGCAAAATTTGTTACGCTTTACATTGGAGTATTTCAGAATAAAGAATTGTTCTTCCGCCTGATTACAGAAATCGTTAATTCAATTTTGGTAAGTTAGAATTCTTTCGTGTACGCAACTAAATAGGTCAGAGAGGTGACGTTGGTATTTTATATTTCGTGAAACTATTTCACGCCCTCTTGGAATTTCGCTCCAATATCAGTTATCTCCAATTCTCAAATTCTCTACACAGTTGGGTATGAACATGATTATACGAATGTGGAACGCAATCTAGAAGGACGACTTCAGCAGACATACAGGTATCACCTTATCGCACATGGTTGCTTCTTTGTTTAAGAAAAAGAATAAAGCTCTTTCTCAAACAGCGTCTTGGAATGATACGTCTTTTAATATAAAGTCTCCATGATTAATGGAGTAGAGAAAACGGCCGAGGTAAAGTGAACTTCTAGAAATATTTACTTAGGCCGTCTGCAGACTCTTGTTCAGACTTGTTGTGGATAAACACGTATCTGAGCTTTGAAGATTGTGCCTCGGCTATATTTGTTATCCTGTTGTAACCCCTTACATGAGATATGTGAAGGATAGCGAATGGAAATATATTTTTGGAGGAGTTTGTTTTGATAGATGACTTACATCAGCATAGATTGATACTCAGGCGTTAGCGGAAGATCTAGTGTTTTTATATTATCTTATCTTAGTAGAGTATTATCTAAATAATCAGAATATATTGTATAATTATTTAAATTGCAAGTACCTTTCGCAAAAATATTATAAGTTGCAGATTTTATTCCTAAAATTAAACCACCGTGTGTTATTTGCATAACTGTAATCAAGATATAATTTAAAATTGTCTCGTTCTCAGTAAAGCCACAATAACTTAAATAGTTGTAAAGTGCTTTGAAACTACGCTTAAGAGCGTCAACGCTTGGAAATAAAGTTCTAAAGACAAGGCGAGACATTAGAATTTCAAAAAAGCTTTGCTTTCGAAAGTGTCTAAAGAGTTTTGCTTCCTAGCCGGAACAATTTTCCAGTACTTGGGCTTACTTAAGGTGTCCGAGTTGGACTTTTCAGGCTTCAACTCAATAGGTAAACAGCCATTGATGCGAATTTTAAGATTTATGAGTCAGAAAATGAATAATATTGTTTTGTGTTTAGACATTTAATTTAGAAAGAGGACTTTTTAGAAGTTGATAAAGAGTTTTAGAGAGAGTGATCTAAGAATGAAAAAGTCCGAATGATAATATATGCATTATCTATATGTCTTATGTGTATTAAAGTTGTATTTGTATTAAGAATGTAAATGACGTGAAGTAATAATACAATTTACGTTAAGGAAATACATATAATTCAGTGCAATTATGTCGGATTCATCGCAGATGTGGGTAATTTCCAGAACTGCATCTTAATACTCTGTATTCAAGACGAAGTCGTTAGTTGTATTACATAATGCACATGGTATTAAATATGTATGATAATTGAGGCATTACATTTCATACTTAGGTACTGTATAAAACATGGGTTCTCGAAACAAAGTAAATATTTACAAAGTTTAATTTTTTTTCGACAGATTATCTATTACATTTTCCTTATGCTTAAAATTCAGTTAGTACGTATAATTTGTCCGTTAAGGCAGGGCGGTATAAAGAAGCGGGGATTACAAGTCATTTCCGAGCATGCGAGCAAATGATCTCGTGTGCAGGTGGGTGTAGGGTAAGGCAGGACGGCGGCGCGGGGCCTCGGCGACGTGTGCTCACCGTGCTTACTGTGCTCACTGCTCGCGTTACATAATTCACGCCTCTTCAAACACTTACTTTTATTTTACAGCTTACGCGTCGCTTTTGATGTGCTCACAAATTTGTGAGTAGATCTATTTACAAAGCGCGAGCGACGTTTATTGCATTAGCATTATGTATTTTTTGCCACCGTCACCTCAAAGTCATTCGTGCGCCCCTCATCGAGGCCCTCTGCACCTCCCCGTCCTTAAATATTATTATCGACATTAAAGAGTTACAACTTTCTTTTCGGCTATAATAATAATTACAAAAACGGCGCAAGTATCAAATTTACAAAGGTTATTACTTAAAATTGAATAAACAGATACCTAAGTAGGTGAAGTTTTGGAAAACTTCTAAGAAAGGTTTCTTCAAAAACTCCGGAGCTTTGTTTACCCGAGTGAGGCAGCTTTTATGTTGAGGGTATGAATTGTTAACGATATTTCTTTTCAGATTAATTATTTAGAAAAAACGAACTTATTGTTAAAGAGTAATGACACTGAAATGTTATTGCTAACATAAATTGTTTATTAACATCGATTCGTGAGTGATAAGAGATGAATTGATGAAACAATGGATTATTTTATTTTCCATAAAAAACCAAAACGTGCAACTTCATTAACTGTATTAAGAGTAGACTACTGACGAAATGAGACAAAGATTTCTTGGACCAACAATGGACGTCTGGGAATGAATTTTACTCTGCAGATAGTTTAAAAGTATGTTAATTTTATCACGTAATATGAATATTTCTGTGGATTAGTATGCGAGCGGCGACTGCAGGTGCGCTGAAAACTGATCGCGGCATACGCTTCTACGTGATGCGCCTTCGACAAGACTATCAACGACCAAATGACCACTTTATCTCCTCAACCAATTTCTTACTGCTCTGGAGAATACGAGAAAATATAGTCGTAGTCGAAGACTTACCGTTCGTGACTTGTATGACGTGGGGAAAAGCATTCCGGTTAATAACACAATATACTAACATTTTATCTCGACTAGTTAAACCGGTTTACCGTGATAGAAGTAGAAACAAGAACACGTTTACAGTAAACATATTAGTATTGCAGGATAACGAAATGCTAATGCAATATCTATTTTAAAAAATATAATTAAATGAGTCTACGCCTCTACGGCTACGAATGCCTACGACGGCGTAGGCGTTGTCTACGTAACGTCGCGTTTCACGGTAAAATTTTATAAATACTCTTACTTCTCGGAAAATATATTGAAAACGTGTCTTATTTGAAATAGGATAAAAAGCTAACTTTAACTCTTTCGGATGACGAAAAATATTTGTACAGAGTAAGTGAATAATTGTGTGAGTGTATTATATTATTATATATGTATATATATTGAGTAAGTCTTGTAAGATTTATATCAAAAGAGTTAATTTGCAGCGGTGAAGTAATGAATAAATCCATACAGATGTGTATGTGTCTCCAGCCCGCTTTTGTCCTCACTGTGCGTACTCCAGCAAGTAGGTATATCGCTTGATTCTGCTGAGTGCATAATTTATTAGGTCTCACATAAAATTGATGTTTTAAACATGTACCATATGTGTGTGCGAACACGACTGTCAGACCGGATACTTTCTCTTATGATACATACCGTTAAAATTCAATACTTCTCCTAAAAAAACTAGGACAGTTATAATTCTTTCGTGAAAAAACTGATAAACAAGAATATTATTTTTTATGAAAAAGAAAAAGTTCATAAGAGAGGATCGCGAACAAGCCAGAACCCCCGTGATTAATGATGAACACGACACCATTCAATTTAATTCCAGAAATTCCTGTCCAATAAGATAAAAAGGAAAAGTTTTATGCCTTTTTTATTTATTTTTAATGAAATCTCCACTTCGTCGTGTCGAAAGGTACGTTGCGACAATTAAGATGTAAGTATTAATGATGGGTTGACCGATCGCTGAATTTTCCAACAAAGCCTTTTAAAATCATTGTTATTAGGCCACCGGGCGTGTTAATTTATGCATTACTTTTTAATTGTCTTCCTCCCAACTGTCTCTCATTAATTAATTATGTAATGCCATACTAATGATGTCTTACAATAATGTTGTCCGTTATAATCAGAAAACTCTTGTTGGTTTTTATATATTTTTAGTATCAGTACCTAAGAAGTTCCAAAGCATAGTTAGTATACCCTAATAAGCGTCACATACATGGGAAAAAATAAAATAAATGCAGATTGGTTTTAGTAACATTTATTTGTCCGGACCACGTCCCTATACCCGCCCATTTACACTTTGGACAATCTAATCTACACGTTTTCTTGACAAAATAATCGTGTTTACACGAGTAAACCCGGCCACGTACGTATGCAGGGCACATAATTACGTGTAGGCAATAGTACCCATCCCTGTCTTTATAAATTGAGCCTCTGACTCGGCTATTTTGCTTCATCAAGCTTACATCAATCTTTTTGCTCATGTACGAGCGCCGTATTTACTATCCTGAACTTTGTGGAGCTTAGCTCTTTCTAGTCTTATGAATTTTATTTGTATGCTCATGCCTTAATGGAGAAGCTGTAATGTAACGGTTTTTATAGCTGTTAGATAAATATTATTATGATAAAGCATGTTTTTAAAAATCTGTTTATGAGTACCGCATAAAATATAGTTACTGTCTTCTTTTATCAAAAGTGTTTCAGTACATTATCTTGCCTTCTTACTATAATACAAAACAAAGTATCAAAATGTATTGATTGATACCTTCAAAATAAATATTTTGACACAGTTTTTGTTGTTTTTGATAACTTGACGTTTGTATTTTAGTTTTCTTTTATATTCAGCCAGCTCCATTGAAGCGCCTTCATATCAAAGTGATATTTTTTTGTATCGCACACCGTCATTTGGACAGAAAGATAATGGAAAGAAAAGCGTGGGTTTGGGCCCAAAGGATCTTTTTATATGAAATGTTTTGTAACCGCTAAATTAAAAAATTGTTCCGGACGTGACGCAAATATCAGAGAATATGAAACAACTTGAGAGTTAAGGTCAAACTTGAGACTTAATCTGTACATACTTATTAATACCTGATTGTTTTGTACGTAATCATTGAGATTATTTATTGTATAATCTTTATGAAAACCTAAAATTCATATATCTTGGTTTCGTTAAAACTACTACAGTCTTGAGATCATGATAAGAGAAATTAATCTTTTTTATTTAAATGTAAGTGGCTCACTATTAGGTTTATTGTATACTAAAAAAGTCTTTGTGTCTTCCTACTTTCTTATGCATAAGTTGCTAAGAATTACAGAGTTTTAGCTCAAAACACGTCTTTATGGTGGCGTTGTAACATTTTATGTGCGTCGATTTTACTTGTCAATTGTGTAATAAACCTCCATCTTGAGCCTTCTATCCGTATTTGATCTAAGCTCACTCGCTACTAAACTGTCTTCTCTTATTTTGTTTTATTACTCTCCGCTTAAAATAGTATCTACTTGGAACCTCGGCTCTACGTTTCAAAGGGCCTAACGTGTACTTATAGACGATAATTATGTATATGTAATGTTAAGACCGTTATGAGCGGTCCCTGTAATTTTGAAAGGCAACATGTTCTTTTAATCTACTCCAGGGTAATTATCATTTCAAATGAAAGTACCAACACGAAATAAAGGAAATATCTTGTTAACCTAGTTTATATCGTCGTCTGCCGGAGAATGAACAAAGTATGTATAAGTTCCATCAAAACATTCTCGGTTGATGAAATTTACGTTTATACGTATATTTGTATCAATAAATAAGATTGATTTCTGTTGCCTAAACTCATCTACTAACAAGTTGCAAAAGTTGGTGAACTTTTATGGAACGACTAAATATGGTCGACTTAAGTTTCTTTTTAGAATCTATTAGACACCGAAGTTATAATATCCGATCCCGGGGCAGAGCGTCGTTTACTATCACTTAACTCATTTTTATATTCGCCATTTTGGCTTGCTCGCTGTCCCAGATTCGCTATGAATACAGAGTGGAGCCACCCATAATACGATACATGGCCTACTTTGAGAGGGATTTTCGGAGCCGTGTTAGTTGTTTACATTGAACTTACATTACGTGTTTTGTGCGTCTCAGCCGGTACTGTGTAGTGTGTGTATCCCCTCTCTTATGTTACTGTTTTTCTGTATTGCGCTTTCGTAAACATAGTCGGATGCGAACGTAGCTGGTACAAAATATCTGCGAAGGTATTTTTATAATACGAGTACTCCCTGTGGTATAATATCGTAATCTATGAAGTGCTAAACGCAAGAATTTTTGTTATTACCATTAACATAGGCAAAGGATATCATGGTTCGACGTTCCGCCGCTAAGGGAAGAGAGATTAAATCTCTAAGAGAGTATTACGCTCCGCCGGGGATTATGACGGTCTTTCAATACAATGTACTCGCGTTGCCTCTTTATAATATTACACTTTCTCCACTAATGATGACACCGTTGTGATATAATAGCTTCGTCGATGCTTTAATAATTTAGCTTTTTCTATTTAATTTCCAAAACAATCTAAAATAATATGAAGCATGCTTTGTAGTTAATAAAATTGTGTGTACGTAAGTCCTGTTTTTTTAGGTATATGAAAATACTTCATATGTAATGAAGTGTTGTTTTACTATGGCTATTCATTTCAAAATAACTTATTAAGTTTATTTATTTTACTACACACTCATCTCTATACACCAACCAGTGTTCAACAAAGCTGCTTAAGATGATAATGACGGTTGGAATCATGGATGCTTGTAAAGTTGATAGTACCTCTAGTTTGCGACCTCTCTAAATCTGTCAAGTTTATTGGTGCACTTTATTGAATAGTGAATATCTGAAATCCGGTGGGTAGCGGTGGGCGAGCTGGGCGACCACAAGCAGAGCAATAAGGCGCGTGAAGCGGTCGGGCCTTGTCTTAATTGTCAATAACCGTGAGTCCCGGCGCGCCCGAGCCTGCTCCCGCCGAATAATTAACGAACTTCCGCGATTTTCGAGTTTGTAAATTGCCTCATGGTCTCGTCGACCCGCGTCCTGGTTTGCTGATATAAATTATGTGCGCAGAAAATTAATCTTAGTGATTTAAGAACACCCTTTATTTGCAGGCTTCCATTTAAATCGTATTCTTACCGAGTTTCCTAATGGCAAGTTTGGGATAACGAAAATTGTGTTACGTTGTATAGATAGAGTTACAATTCAATTTACAAATTAGAGTAAGCGGTGTCGCGGAAGGAAGTTGATAACATCAATTAATGTCATATCTTGGTGATGCTGTTATGATTTTCGGAGAAAAAGCCGTAAGGAGTGCGGCATTTCATATTCTTACATTTTGTGTGACATTACACAATGAGTATTAATGCCGCCGCGTCGGTTCTCACGGCTTTACTTTCAGAATAATTTGTTTGTGCGTGGGTGTTGCGACAAACACGTTATCGGAGACGGTAGAGTCTCGCCGGAGTCACTCAATAAATGTCGTGATTGAGTCTATTGTATTTAATTACGGCAACATTCACATGACGTAACGTTTAATACGGGCGAGAGTCTCGACTGGAGAATTGCGGGATGCGGCGCGAGTGTGAGCATAAACAGAGAATTTACAAGCCCACGCCTTTCATTAAAATGTAAACAAGCTTCCATATAATTCGTGGTACGTAAATACATCAGCGGGGATCACAAGGGCGGGGTGCACACAACGTTACGGCCGGCATGTTTTATGGTCAACATTAACCGCAATATGGTTGACCCTGAAAGCTCATCTTCCCCGACTAAATGCACTAAAACCAAAATTTAAATACTTAAGGATGTGGGTATATAGTATTTATTACAATGTTGAGCTGAGCGTTATGTTTTCGATGTATAATAAACGTAAATTACTCTTTATTAGGGTAGTTAAGGGCTACTATTATATTATTTTGAGATGTGATGTTAAAAGATTATATAAATTAAGCCTATCAAAACATAAATTATCATACTTAGCTAAATCAAGTATGTTCGTATGTTAAATAAAAAATATTAACAAATTATGATAAGTATATTTGAAAGAGACATATTGGAGCAGTCCAGTTTATTCTGCTCCACTTATCTCAGCGAGATTTATAGTGGTGTAAAGTTATATTAAGTGCCAGTGAGGTGGGAGTAAATTTATTATATTGCACTATGGGGAAATTTTCATTGTTCGAATGAATAAAAATCTCAAGAAAACTCAAAGAGTTGTTCAGCCGGTGTTTAATGTTCATCGAGTTGGCTGTTTTGTCTTGTGTTATAAAGGTGTAAGAACTTATAATAAGATAAAATTACTTAGGAGCAAGTTCGTTGTGAAACAAGAGAGTTCAAGAGACTACAGGCGTGTGTGAAAGTAAGTACGAACACCGTAACAAACTGAAGTATCAAGTATCGTACTTTAAAATTTAAAAGTTTTTATTTGATGTTCCGACAACAAACAAATATGAGAATTCGGTGATTTTATAATACACAATCACAGACAATTGATCTCATCTGTATGTTATGATATTTATTTATATAAATGTACATATTATTACTACTACTTTTTATTTTTTTTACATATTATACTAACGTAGCTAATTACTTTAATTTGTAATATAAGTCCATTAGTTCAGACTATAATAGAATTGGTTTTACAGATGTCAACAAACCGCCGGAGAGTGTTTAAACCGAGTTTAACTCTCGTTGATTTCGTAACAATTGTTGTGGCGAACTCACTCTTCGAGAAGCCATATTAAGTTCAAGTTAGAAGAACTTACAACAGCATTAGCAGCATGCACTCCTCATTTGAACCGTCTACGATTTAGCGAACAGTTTCAAGTAACGAGATTATTCCCGACCCAAGGTATACACATGTCCCTGTAGAATATTAAATCTTCTCAGGGGAGTTCAGAATCTCGAACATTAAGCACTTTCAATAAGTAATTATATTACCGTGAGATCCGTAGTGCATTGTTTGAAATTGAAACGCTTTAGACGATTCAATCTCAGTGCTAAGTTTAAATCTAATGCAATGCGTTTGTAAGGTATATGGAGTAGAATATAGGGAAATAAATAATAATGAAATACGACCGCGAAGCCTCAACTCCCAAGGGGGATCTAAAGGGATTCACAAAACGGGAAAAGAGGTTGTACTATGGCCAGCTTCCAACGTGATAAAAGGTAATCTTTTACCCAAAAGTTTATATTTTGGCACTGTACGGCGAAAGAGTGCAGTTAATCCAAATAATATAATAAAAGGTATTTTGCCAGTCCCTTTAAGAACTAATTTATCATAATTAAACTCATTTTATACCATTAATGTGCGAAATAATTAAATCATGGCGTTTGCAACGAATTAAATTGGTTATTTGATAGTAATATTTTAAACAAATAAGTGTATTGACTATCAACGTCAAAATCTAATTAATGTAATTCATATTCAAATAAAAATAAAACGGACGCAACTATTAATTGGTAAAACAATTTTCGATATCATGTTCGCGACTCATTTTTCAGAGTAGAAACGAAACGATTCTAATTCATTGACATGGCGTGATTGTGAATTAATTTGGTACGCAATTGAAAGTTTTAGTTGTTAATTCAATCAGAATAGTTGATCATGCATTGTTGATATCTGTGCGCTGTATAATCCGGTCAATATTGACCATCACAGCCGAGCTTAACAAGCGGTTTCCTGATAAGTTGTTGCCGATACAACGTTGTATATACACGTAGTGCACTTTTATCGTCTCTCAGGCACGGCATATTTTTCCTTTGTTAATGCAGCCTACAATTTAGGTATCTAGTAAACATTTTAGAGTATAACAGCACAAGGTTATCTAAGTGGATGCAGTTTATTGAAGTAACATTCAGAATACGTCGATTTCGGTGTTAACTTTGGCATGGACGCAACAAACTACCAAATGGACGCAAAAAACAGCAGCAGCAGTTTTTGTAATTCGTATAGATTGCGATACCTGATGGTCCTGACAAGATATATGGTCTTAAATGAAACAAGATCATAGGATCGTACTAAGTGGCGTTCTCTGATCTCTGGCCAACCCCTAAGAGAAAGGTGTGATATTATGTGTGTTTGTGTATGTATGCATAAATATATAAAATTCTGATAGCTACAGGGCTACATTTCGCGCTAGATGTGAACAACGCTTTATTCTTTCGGCATCAGATCTATACTTTATCTTGTCTAGTAGAATTACGTAAGAGCTTTATACAAACATACACACAGTCACACACACAAAGTCGCATACATCGTGGTGGCGTCCCTCGTTCGGTTGACCAAGATAATGTGATGTCATTTCACAACGTCATGTGTTTTGCTTCTTCCACATTTATTAAATTATTCATGTACATACATTAGCTCGGGAATCGTACCTCTATAATACCCGATGTTCTTTCATCTATAAATAAAACGCTTAGGATTGTAATTTATTACGAGGCAGTGAGAAATACTATAGGGTAAATTTATACCTATTCCTATACATAACCATCACAATCAGATTTACTATAAAAAATATTATAATTGAATACACTAATTGTATGAAAACTGCAAACAAAATATTAACTTAGTTTCGAATTATCGTGAAGATAACTTTAGTTTTAACATCATTAATCAGTTTTATTGGTAAAGTCAACACATAAAAACTGAAAACATAAACTTCAGTCCTGACAGTACACGGGCGATGACATAACTTGGGTCTAACATTAAATTGAAGAAAAATAATAACCATCTGCTCTAAAACAATATATACAGGGTAAAATATTATATCACCTTTGCAAACCCGAATGTCTTTGCAAATAGCGGCGAAAGGGCCGAAAGTACCCGTAGTGCTCTATATTAAACTGACAGAATAAAACAGGCGAGCAAGTGGGAGCGAGGTGTTATCCTCGCCGCAGGTAATAAGTGCTTCTACTTCTGTACAAAATTACTTAGCTCCAAGTTCTCAGTATAAATTCTAAACTAATTCTTCGTTGTTACTTTGTGTGGTGCGAGATATAAGAATTTTGAGGAATACAAACACTTTTCTTGTTCTTGTCTTGTTCACGCGGTTGTTTCAAACGGGAGCAACTTAATTTCTACAATCTACACTCGCCATATCACTATTATGATTACAGTTCGGTAGACAAAATATGAGCGAAGCACCTCGAAACATAAATTACGAATTATTATTAATTAAAACGTGCTTATCCAGAAGGTTGTTACTAATCAGTGTAGTGAAAATCTTCCAATAACAATATGATCGCAAAATTCACCGAAGTAATTATGTAGCTGAGTCACGTTCACGTGTAATCTGAGTTATGTACGGCGTCGAAACAAAACTAGATTATATCGTTAATCACTAACTTGATAATTATACGACGAATGAAGGTGACTCCAACTTGATTTTCGATACATTCGCCAAGTACAATAAAAACAAAAAAAAATAGAGTGTAGTGGACTACGTACAAAGAATAATAAATTAGGCTCACCACTCATAGAACTGCAGAAGTAAAAAAAAAAGTGTTCTCAAAACTTTGTTTATATTAAATAGAAGCAAATGAAAGGTACAAAAACCGCGAATAAATAATCACTTTAATTTATAGAAAGTGATGGACCCGCATGACGACGCTAGTGTAGCTACTCAAGACTGATAACACAATAATGAAGGTCTGTTTCGCAGTCGACTAACTTCTATGACGTGATTCTCCATTGTGTCCAAGGCTCTGACCCCAACATAATGTTATGAGACACTGAAAAGAATTCCGAAACTATTTCTACGTGACAACAAAGACGTCAGTTAAAAGGGTGTTGTCTGCAGTACTCGCCGAGTATATCGGAGGTTCACCTTTGTCGTAATAGTTTAAAGTTCTGTGCGCACTATGTAGCAAGTCGCATTGTCCTCGGACAACTATTCGTTACTGTGTTACCAGTGCAATAAACTTTGAGGTACTTAAACATGACGTTAATTTGTTCTGGACGTACGAGCAAAATCTTCGGTGAGTGAAATGCGTGAGCCAGCCGACAGATATGTGCCTGTTTGAAAGTGACGATGAGGCGAAATATCATTAGAACGCATTGGAGCGTTCCGCGCGCAGTTCCGACGACAAAGTAGCGGGAACATGTCAGTGAAATAGAACCAGAACACGAATTACGCTTGATTGCGTTTCGTGTATGTCACGAAGCTTTGTGTTCGTTTTCCCGCTTAATGAGCATTTTTAGGCAGAAACTTGCAAGACTAAGCGATGTCGACCACGAAATGAGACACGTGGTATGTCGTTTAAGCGAAAATAATTGCCGGTTCACTCATTAACAATTTACTGCGAGTATGTGGAAAAAAGAGAATTCTCAGAATTTACCGTAGATTTACATATACAGTAAGAACGAGAGTAACATGTGGTTAGAAGGAATTGCTACCAAATGATATGAAAGCCATTTTTAAAGTAGAGCGAAAGAAAAGCAGAGGCTGGGTCCAAATAAGGTCGTTGGTTTGCTATTCATCGAGGAATTTGGTTATCTATGGAAGTATTTTTGCGGCGGTGCCATTGTATTTTAGTGAGGTAGGACACCATGGAGGGCGGCATGAATACGTATTGACGAGTTACATCTATGTACAAGTAGTCCACACCTATATATTATAGATTGTACCCGAGTTTCGTGCACGTAGAACTTCAGCGAGAAATCGTAATTTATGTACGAAATGCGGTCCTGATATAACTTTTCATTCGGTAGTTATTTATTAACGCTCGGATTTAGCGAGTTATTTACATAAGCCCCAGTTAAAGTTTATTATAAATTACAATTTTTATCTTTCATCTATATTTGTGAAACGTAGTACAAGTTTGTTCAATATTTTTTGGATCGTGTATTTGTGGGTAATTCAGATTTTTTTGATTTAATCTAAAAAATACCCAGAGCGGATTCATAGTTATCAGCAATTTACAATAGATTTCAAATAGTTTATTTGCATAATATGGACGCTTCTTGATTTTACTCGGACGCTTTATAGGTTATGAAATGTTGAATTCAAAGGCAGTCCTTTATTTTACTGAAACTTTCATTTTGTATCTTTTCCCTTTGCTCCCTCAGTTACTCTATGATATCATGTTGAGTGCAAAACAAGAGTTTGACACTCGTATTTAATTAATAAGAGTTCTTCTGACACACGTATGCCAGAGGCGCTATTCAATATTGCTATAAAAAAGTGGCAGCGACGCGCTAACAGAGTCACAAGTGGTTCATAATAGCTCTTCAGCAATGATAATTTAATAACGTTTATTCAATGCTTCGTTTACCACAACATCGAAACATAATTACGATAATGTAATTTCCCGCGTAATTCTTTTACAAGCGTAACATCTCCTAAATTAACTCACACGGCAAATTGTTTCACGCAGCGGAGACCCTCGTCAGCTAACAATAAACTGTATTGCTCGTAAGTTTCGTTCGGTACCGCCACTGCTCGAATCGTACAACCATCCTACAGCCACGAATCAATACATCGCGTAGAATTGTTTCCCTGACGATTACCTGCCTAAATGGAATTGATTTCGTAATTCGTATTTCGCATTTTCCACTGCATTATTCTTGTTTCGCATTTGTGCATGTTACAGCGATATTACAAGGCTCGTGTACGATTGTGCCTCGAGTAAACTTTATTTAAAGTCAAAATCAATGTTCTGGTTGCGTTGTTTGTCACGAATCTTGTGCTTCTGTTTAACCCACTTGTCTAACTTTAAATTAGCAAAATCGTTGCACATATATTACATATATGACTGACATGATTTCTATGTAGTATACTGTACGCAACTACTGTGGAAATTTCTAGAAAATGTACTAATATCTTAATAGTATTTAATTTAAGTATTAAGCATTTGAAATCACGTTTACATTTGTAATCAAGTGCTTCTTATTATAGAGAGCAATCCCCTTCATATTAACCGCATTTTTTTTTTGCTATTTATTTTACACTTATAAATATTAAGCTTTCATATTTAGATGTGATAAATACGATTTTAGCGCAACACAAAGAGGTCTTTATGGTTAAATTCGCATGTGGTTTGGCTTGAGTCACTTAATCTGGCGAGGCTTAGTGCCTGTACTCGCTGTGACTCACAATAAATTATTGTCTTTGTGTTCCACTTGTATGAGTGGAGGAGGGTAAGTAAACTTACTACTTTCTCCTTTGTGGACGCCCCTCAGTCGCTCGAGTGGCCAATAATACCACTATTTTAGTGCTGTTATTTTAGGGGAAGTACAAATATGATGTGAAATAGACTCGTTTTCCTGCGTATCATATTAAACCATAGATCAACCACCGATATTTGTGTGTTTTGTTGCTTTCTCGATTGTTACGACACGCTTAGCAAAAATATATACCTATACACGCAATATCTAATGATAGCTATTGTACGAGAAAAGATAATAGGTTTTTCTCACAATCAACGTCCAAGTTAAATGTCAATAAAGGATGTGTAAAAAAGCCGTAAAAATCTATCTTTATCTTTCAAACAGCTCGGAGCTTGAAGTGGGTCGCTACTCGCTAGTTACGAACATTAACTGGAGGAGTTTAACGCGATCTAATATTTACCACCTTAGACTCATAAGAGCAAATGGCGGCAGTTCGCGATGTTACCATGATTAATTCATGTAACAAAGGCGTACCAAGTCGGTGGTGGTCGGTTTAAGTGTTTGAATTGTTAGTAAAGAGAGACCACCAGAGAATGATGTACGATCTAGCCGAGAGTCCGAATTCGTCAGGACTAAAGTACACGCCACTTAGGAAATATGAGAAGGCCATAACTCCAGTAAATGAAGGACGGACGGATCAGAACGGGCACCCGCGCCGCCAAACCTAATGGAAGTGACAAGGGTTTCTCGAAATGATGGAAGGAATCGCTGAGGGTGCCGCTGGAGAGGTGCGTTTTATGAGTTCCCACTGAAGATATGTATCAGTCGACCGTTTACTTCGTTTATGTACCTATCGAAATGAATTTCAAGTGTCTAGATGACAAACTCTTCAGTACTTCAGTAATTATATCAATATAATGAATCTCTCATTCCCCGAAATCCCTGTGAATTTTGATTAATATCAGCACAGTTTCAATTACACAACACGCCAAATAAAAACTTACCGAAAGCTTTCATTTGGAGCGCGGTGGAATGTTTGGATAATAATATCTCAGTGCTACATTAAATCTGTTTCTAGGAAATTATGTGACCAGTGATCGTATTATTATTAGGTACCTAGGTGTATGTGCTTTCATTTGACGAGTAAGATACTGTAAAATAAAGCATTTCTGAGTTTAGTCTTATTTGAATAAGTACTACATAATTCTACGCATTAGTCTACACAAGCCCTGAAAATCTTGAAGAAAAATTAGCGAAGTTAAACTAAATGAATGAAAACGTTTTCCTTTAAAAACAACATCGAAGAGAACAAAGTCAATTGTTAGCTAGAACTTTGTCGCTTTAAAATAAATACCTACTTATTGCAGTCCACGAAAAGTAATTATTTCGTTGTGTTCAACCCGTTAATCCTATAGCCGTAGTTTATGTCTACGCCTAAGGGAAGGAATAAATGAGCCCATTGTCCCAGGCTCGAGCCCAACCCATTTAAAGATAGACAATACCCATTGTCGTACAGTCAAATAATCCTAAATTTGTTGGGATGTCTTTCTCCGTTCCAAAGTTTCCAGACAAACCGAGCAATGAACAATTCAACGCACATCCTTATGACTTTATGATTGATGTACTTTAATAAACTTGTCCGTTATTATATTTTACGAAAATTGTACTACTCTCTTTGTTTGTACAGTACACGTATTGAAAAATAAGCATAAAATAAACATAGCTCACTAAGACTAGCGGTTAATTACGGATTATAGTTTAAAAACAAATTACTATACTCAGTTTATAATCTGAGAAATATTTGATTCAATAAGAACTGAATTACCACATCAAAAACTAACATAAAAAGTGCGAACTGCCTGAGATCGTTGTGACACTATGAACTAACACATAAAGACAATTTTATAGCACAGCTAAAACTGCGCTCGTAAACTTGAAAAGACGCGCACTACACGTCGCCTAAGTGAATGTTCGTGGGTCAAATCTCGCTCAAGTAATACTTAAGTTTACCTTCAACTTAATAACATGAGCGCTGTTTGATCTGAATTTCAGATGAGTATTAAAAATTCGTTCCAGCGGCGGAGAAAAAATCCACGACAAATAGCTAGGTAGAAAGTTTTACGTGCGTCTTTAGGCCGACGACGTTCTCATTTCTGAAAGTAAGCAGCAGATTGGACGTCAACTTTTCCTCTTTTTCCTCTCGTGACAGACAGTAGGTATACACAAAGAACTCGCATCTTTCGATGAACAGAACTTTACCCATCTACCTGGGAGCTTCAATATTAAAATTCTACTCGCTTTGAAAAAGCTAGTAAAATGTAGCTGCCGCGGTATATAAATGTACATACAGACTATGTATATCCCGGTAAGTATATTTCACAGTTTCTTTTACTACGCTTTTAACTCCTAAACCATATAATCTGATTGAATTGTTCAACGAAAGAATAAGACAGTACTTATCCTACCCATACCCAATCAATAATGTCGTCATCAAGTTGATGTTTTAAACGAAAATACGCACGGTCTGTTTGTATATTGTACATCAGAACAGCGCGCGATAATAAGAAATAATTGCCACTCTTCGTCGAATTGCCAATAAAATTGAGATGAAAATGTAGTAGTGATGTTCATTTTGCGACAATTTGATCACGGGCGGTCATTTATCATAATGGATTGTGCCAATTTTCAACATTGTTAAATTTTAATGATAGTATTATGTTCCGAATTCTGCGCTATTACAACCATTTTGTATTTATGACAGTAGCTGGAGTAGTAAGAGGTATGCAAATAGAGCTATTACAAGATATTTCATCATAAAATGGCAAATGAATTTCACAGCAGGAATCTCGTGGCGATTGACTTCAACGTCAGTCACACAAGATTTACGGAAGCAACGCGCTCTGCCGTGCGCCGCGCCGAGCTGCTGGACGGGTTATGCCCAGGCTAGCATAGTTACAGTAACAGTTAACATAGATTAGGTACTTGAAATATTTTATAATATATTTTCCAATCAATCGTGTGTATCAAAGTAATAGTAGTATACTTGAATTTATTCAATAAAATATGAAAGTTATACAAAAATGACGGCTTCAAAATAAAAAACGTGTCTAAAATAATGCCGAGTTTCACTTGATTCAAAAAGAAGTTAAACTTCACACAGTAAACTACATTTTCACAACAATGCTCGCCTTTGGATTAAACTTAATCCGAGTTTGTAAGACGACGACAAATTATTGACAAGTGAATTTAGCGGCGAGTACGTAGGAGACGGAGACGAGGAGACGTCGGGGCGCGAGCGTGGGGCGGCGCGTGCAGGCGCATAAGCGTCCCAGCGCCGCCGCGCCGCGCCGCACACCACCGCACACACATCCGCGCCACTCGCTGACACTCGACACGATGTCTACGTGACCGCGCAGACAGCTGCACTAATCTCGTTCCCGAGATGTGTAAGAGCTCTGCTAAATGCGGTTATACTCCACAACACGACCTACATCATAACATCTCCATATGTTTCAACCACATCACACCAAATTCATAAATTCAATATAGTCAGCTAACATTTGTAATAAATAGGTCATCGGCTTTATGCGGAAAGTTACGCGGTCATTTTATTTCAAACCGCAGAAATATAGCCGCAAATATTAAATTGTAAAAGGTCGATGGAAAGCATTTTTTTGGTATACGAATCTCGCTCCTGGTCACGTTCGAAAACACACTAATGCATGAGTTCAACTTTTTCAGTGCCCTTTTATCGATGACAAAAAAACCAGCACAAAAGTGAGAAATAAATGGTGTCGAAATGTCGAGTCGTGCTGTTTTTGTATTCAAACTTCGTCAGTAAATCAAAAACTACTTTTTGAAGTTTCGTGCAAGTGAGTTAAAGATGTGTTGTGATATAGGCACGGATCGTATTCTTTATATCGTTAGCCTTCAATGTTTTATTTAAGACGTAATAAAATATTTGTGTAAACGCACAAGTATTTATTGAGTTAAGGCGTTTCACGAGTCAAGGAAGGCTTCCGGGTGATGAATGATAAATATACAATCATATTCTGCGTGAAGGATTGAGTTCTTATTTGTGTTGACGACTTGCTAAATAATAAAATGTATACCGTGTTCCGACGTAGTGTTTAAGTATGTATGTGTATGGGTGAAATGTTTTTCTCATTCGGCGCCAGTATATATACGTCACGTTTTACATAAATGTGTGAGTACAAAGCACGAACAACTTTGTAAGCCGTGTGATTAGTCTACGCTGAAACTAGTCGCCAAATCATTTGTGAGATCAAACTGTCGCCGTGCTAAACTAACAATATTTACCTTGTTAACTAAAGTTTCGACAGTTAGTAGAAGTAACAGCGTGCAAAGTTTAAGCAAACCGACTAAAATGAATTCGGTTACCCTTTATTGAATTACTTTACACAAATAATAGTTACAACTATTGACTTGGACGTTGTTCACGTGCTGAATTTGTTTGTTGATTGATTGTTCTAGAAATAACTGGAAGTATCGGAGAACAAACAGAAAATAGAAATAGCAACGGATAAAATAGACTATCAAACTAATGGCACCGTTTGGCGTAGCCAAAACGATACGAGGCAGTGCCGACCAGGAATCGTGCATATTTTATCAGACATTTGGACACGGGCTATGAATGCAGTGCAACGCAGGTTGAAATCCATTTAGTCTCATGCGATAAAGCTTCGGGATGTGATCGTTGGTCCTCAAGTAACGTTGGATTCGTTTGTGTGTTTTACGATCTGTACACACACCTGAGCGAACATAATTTCGACTCTGCTACAATGTAGATCTGTCCATCTGTTACGATTGAGTCGAAAACGTTCAACAAGGTCTCTGACTGATGGCTTAAGAATACCTTTGCTATCTTGCTAGTCAAAATAATTAGTATGAGTATGATAGTATGACAAAATTTCCTAAGAAATGTTGTGGTGCTACAAACTAGTGTCACGTATTTGATAACTACTAACAAAAAACTACACAGACAAATATAAAAGATTAAATTGATATCATCAAATCCTGAATAAATAATTGTTTTTAGAATCGAGATCAAAGATATTCAGTGAGAAGTGTATTTTCCTATTAAAATTAAAAAATGGGAGATATTTCATTCAAAGGCTGCCTTACAATTACGGGCTTTTGTGCAATCACCTCAAATGACTTTCAAAGAATCAAGCGAGAACATCGAACGAAGATAAGGTGGATGAATATTAATATGAAAATTATAATATTTACCGTAAGAAAACAAGACGAATTCTGAGTAAAGTATATGGTAAATATGATATTATTGTAAAATAGCTATTAATGGAAGAAGTTATCGAGAGCATTGATTGTTGCTATTAATACCTATGAATACTATTATTTTACTTGCTTATACGTTGGTGTATGTTTATCATGTAATATCTTCATAAATGTACCTAAAAGTTTAAGTGAAATGTTACCGCGGCTTTCAGGCACCATTTGAAGCTAGCTTTACTTAAACCACACCTCGTAGGTAACCTTTTACGTAGCGAACATTTGTTCTTATTACACATTGCCATGTGTTCGTACCGTCCATCTGGACCAACTTTAAAATTCCATTCGGATATACTTGCTAACTTTAAAAATGAAACAAAACTCTCTGTCGACGCGAAACAGAGAGATGTCGGGAACTTTGCTACTTGCTTCACGACGTTTTAGAACGTAAGATATCATATTAATTTTACTTTTTTAACTTTGTTAAGAATGTATACTGAGTACTAGGTTGGATGTTCCACAACAAACCATTAGCGCGATCGTTTTTCATCGCAAAGTGCGGAGGACATTAACTAGGTAAGTCTAAGTGGCAATGTTGGCGCGTCTCAACCAAATCGCTCGCTCTTTAATTTACGTCCCAACTTTGGTGACACGTGTGTTCTATTGATTTGGTCTGCTCATGGCGACAGAGATCACTTAAGTGCTCAGCTTTTTGATTGTGATCGAGTTCAGGACGTGCTCTACAATGTTGAGTTCGTTCCTTTAGAAGCTATTATGCGTAAGCTTTTGTTATTTGTTTATTTAGGAATTCGTATCGTGAACTTCGTAAACATATACGTTACAGAATACGCAACGTTTGCATGGATAGTGAGATAGCTTCTATTTATTTTGTATACGTAACTTAAATAACAAACAACCTTGCCTACAGACTAACTATAAAACCCTAGTCCTGACTTGTATCACGATCCACTCGTAATATAATGAGGACTACACCAGACTGAGACGTATACCTAATATTAAACGGCTGCAATATCAGCCGAGTTTATAGACGAACCCGGATGAGATCCCAGATAACAACTATAAATATATATTGACTATCAAAATGACAAGCATTTTGATTACATTTCGGCTGTTGTGCGTGACCTGTAATCAAAGAGCTCTTAAACCCTTTTAGGTTTCTAAGCTATGAAGTGTACCAGTAAAACATAGTTTAGGGCGGAGGTTAAAGATTACTCTTAGCAAATCAAAACATTTATAAGACGTTAATTACTAAAGTAGCTATGAAATTAAATAACGGAAGATGTTTAAAAACAAATTTTCATTTCGCTGCAAATTTAATTTCTATTTTCCAGTGTTAAATCTGTAAACGTTATTAAGTGCTACACTTGAGATTTTACCAAAAAAGCTGTGTACAGTTTGTACAAATTATTTCAGAAGTTTCATTTTTGTGTAAACAAGAAGTGGTACTTAGTAAGGATTAATGTAAAATTTACCAGGTTTATACAAAAATAAATACACTGCACCATTCACAGTTTAGTATTTATATGAAACGACTTATGTTTTGTATGACCTATTTAAATCAATGTGCCACGCCTATTTGGAGTGGACTTTATGATAAAAGGGAAATTTTAATACCGACAAAACTATGTATGTGCCTATTGCCTCGAATCAAAGTAACCCCATGTTTTTTCGGAAATAAGGGAAATTTTGTTCTGCTGCTGAACTGTCTAATAACTTTTTAGCAGAACAGAAATAACACAAATCGTAATAAATGACTTTTACACTAATTATTTCAAAATCATTAAAGAGCTTAGTTTTTCGTTTTAATCTTTTTTCCGCTATCAAATACGGACAAAAACAGAATTATATCCCAAAGTTTAGAAATTAAAGTCAGAATAATGTAGTATTTTCAAACTAACTGTTACATAATTAAGGCTTAAACTCTAGTGCACACCACACTGACTGCACCAGAAGTTTTACTGAATACGTTTTTGCAACACCTCAACTTTACCAGTAAAATGAATTAGATCCTAGGTCCTCTGTGATTTCAACTGCATACCGTAATAGCGGGATATTTTACGCTAGACTGTAATTAAATTATGATTCAGTTATCATTCTAGATATTATTTTAAGCGAAAAGAAAAACTGAATAAATGCCCTGTTGGAGAGTTTTTGTTTTGTAATGATGATTGAATAGACTTACGTATATTATAATTAAACAAGGCTTTTATGAAGTTTATTATACAAAAAATACTGGTTTAATAAATCAAACAGTCGCCTGTTAACACGATGCTACGTCTATGTAAGCTATATCGGTACTACTCTAGTTTTAAAGATAAATGTTTGCGTTGATAAATATTTTTTTTGTGTGTCCCTGTACCTTGGGATTTACGACGCAAGGTCGTGACCCTATTATCTCGTTCAACAAATCCCAGCCATTGTTTCCAACTTTTTACCTAGACACATCTGCGTAGGCTCTAGGTTACGAGCAAAAACTTAACCACGGATATCTTTATATTTATCCAATTTATTTGATATCAGAACTTATAAAAGTTTACGGCACAATACAGGTGATTAAATGAATTGGAAGTACTGCATTACTTCGATAGAGAAACTAATTATATGTTTGACCTCTCAAGTAAGTTTCGTGTCGTATAGCCAATGAATTACCGTTGGGAACTGAAAAAGTGTGGGTACCGTCTCTCCCCAACATCCAATCAAGTAGAAATACATTTAGGTACGGAGTCAGAAATTAAATTGCTCGGTTCCGACCGACGTGATGTATGTTTTAAATAATTACTCATTTGCAATTTCTTTGCACTTTATCACGATTTTTACAAAGTTTATTTTAGTCAGCGTTTGGAATAATTTTAGACGTGCTTTCGAATTTTCTTCCCCCTTGCTTTAAATTTTTAATCGAAATTTTAAACTTTTGGAAAATATATTTGGTCGCAAAATGGATATTGCTAGCTGGTATGGCGAGATACCCGGTCGTTTCAATTTGGTATAATCCTTCATCAGTACATCGCAGCCTGTTGCGGCATCCAGCTGCTGCAAATATGTTTGCATTTTATTCCAGAAAATTAAGATTCACGTTCTGGGATGCTCGTATGCTCGTGTTCAAGCTTGCCGCATTTACCTGCAACATTTACCGCCAACGAAGCAATTTCCATCAGTTGTAGATAAGCAGTGCAATATTTCAGTTAACTTATTGCACTACAGATAAACATTATTATCGTAAAGACATATATATATTTTATTTTTTTATTTATTCATTTATTTCAGGCAACTGAGGCCCATAGAAAATACAATAAACAAATTACAAATTAAAAATATAAATATACTAATACAAACATAATTAATATAACTTATAATTATACACGATTACTACTATTGTGCAGCGTCGGCGTCGTGTATCGCGCAGTATCGGGTATCCGGCCACGGAATCGCCGGAAAACAACACCTTTCGGCCAAAATTCTGGCTCCATGAACTTTGTGAGATGCTCAGTTGGCACTATCACCACGAAGGCATTAAAACCGACATTGTGACGTGATTCCAACCTCTGAACTCTCAAAGTCCACTTCGTTTTCGTCTGTATGTACTCTATAATACACATAAATAGACATTAGACATATAAACGTTTAGATGATTACTACGTCATTATATTTGTGAATGTACGTCGCGTACACGACAATAAGATGAAAGAAATGATAACAATATCTTGGATACACAATACACACTACAACTATCCGTACCGCAGAATGTTCAGTTTAGTGCACGAACGCGCTTCGCTAATACAAAAGACAATCAGACCGCGTACCTGTTACATGTCACAATAGAACAAAAAATATTTGTACTGGTCCATTGTGTTCTCTCATGAAAGGATTTAGTTTTTAATACATATGTCGGAAGCTTTTCCTTAGTGTTTGACAAAACAAAATGGAAACTGTATATATTCAGGTGTAAAGTCAATCTTGTGATACCTATGCTCATTCAAAAATCATCTTAAATAAAATTTGATATTCACTTATTTCAGTAATTATTACAAAAAATACTTATTAAACGTCCAATTCAAAGTTTACTTACGTCAAAATTGTAACTATGCCCACAACATTGTCACTTGGGCTCTTACAAAAGATTCTTTATACTTTTTACGTTCATGCGGTAATTTCGCGCAAGTCACTGAAATACCATTTTTAATTGTTTGAAAGAAAGTATCAAGTTCTTTCGCATTACTGTCACAATGAGAATCGGAATAAAAATATATAGGACAGTACCCCGATTCTCTACTACTATCGACTACCGACAACAGGCTAGCTATCGAAATTTAGACATTTAAAATGTACTGCCAAAATAATTCCTACGACACCCGTCAGCGCTGATCAGATTTTCATACAAAATTTCTCAATGACAGGTCGGTTGTTAGTAGTCGATAGTAGTAGAGAATCGAGCTACAGGACGAACATCACATAAAATTATATTGTCATTGTATGTAACATGATCTCATGTGTGTAATTATTCAGCATAATAACAATAAATCAACTCGTGAAACGACGCGAGTAAATGATATATTTGTATGTTACAAATTAACGGACACAGTAATCTAATAAACCTTCCGGATAACTTGTTTAGTTGTTACGCTTGAATATAACTAAAACAAATGTTGCTCTGGGTATTAGTATCCAACAAACCAGTAATCCAGTCCTACATCAAACTATTTAACAGAAAATAAACCGTTAACAAACTTCATAGAGTTTTAGTTTTTATTAGAATGGAACAAAATGAAAGCATAACAATTTTCCAACGTTGATTAAGTATATAAAAAAGAGGTTTTAAAACACTTAGTCCCGGTTTTTTTTCTTCCAAATAAGTATCGATTGGCAGTCATGAGAATCGGATAGGATATCCCAGCACTTAACCCTAAGATGTGAAACTGACATTTTCAATTTTTTGGCAGGTATTGTTTCGTCTTAATTCATTCTACGGCCTGTTTAGAGCCAACCACGAAGGTTTTTCCAGAAATATATGAGCAACGCCTTCACCGACGTAACCTCTCGTTAAGAAGATAAACAGTCTTGTGGTTTTATCCCCAAACGTTAACAGCCAGTACTAAGAAACTAAATGAGATTCCGAAACAAGTTGCTACCTTAAAGGTTGAAATTAAAAACATTATTTTCTAGTTGAATTAATATTTAAGTGAAATGCAAAGGTTTCGATGTTTCGTTAGTTGTTACGGTTACTCAACCACGCTGAAACTACAAGACAGATGTATCCAAATGTTTTTTTTACTATAAAATAGTACTAGACAACTCATGCACAGTTTTTTGATTCCAGACTAAACTGAGCTAGTAACATCGCAATCAAATAATTGATAAACATATTTAAATACTTCTAAATACATACGTATATAAATAAATTAACAACCAGGCTCAGAACAGATATGTTCATCACACTAAAACCTACAAATTTGTCCCAAGTGGGATTTGAACCCGCCACAGCGCTAAGGTTATTGCGGCGAGGTGGGCACTGTAACCCCTGCGCCAAACGTGCAGTTAATATATGGTGCAACGTAAAAAAATTACCCCGGGAAGACTTTTTTATCAAGTCGTGGACGGAACTTAGTTGTAGTAATGGAAAATAACAAAGGAAGCTAGTTTATTTTTAGATACCTAGTTATTATGATGCCTTAATCCAAATGTTTGAACCAAGTTGACTCGAGATAATGACTAATATACCTAAACTCACAGCGACAGCAAACAATTTTAGTAGTGCAAATATGACTTAGCGTATGTAAATAGTGTGCCTACAACAGTTGTAACTATTTCTTGATTTAAAGCTATCATTATGTTCTTTCGTTTTTTGTTTGTGAATTCCGACTATCAAAAAAGCGCGTAATTAATAAGTACCTGTACTTATATAAGTACCTGTTATACCAGAAAGTGCAGGTTTTATAAAATATACTAGCGTTTTGGCCTTTATTATAATAGTACCATGTACTACGGGGCCAATCAATTCATAATATATCGGGCATGTCTTTTATTGGAAATTAATTTAATATCGGTTAGAAAAGTCCAATAGCTGAACTTAGAATCAAACTACAAAACTAGTGGTCAGTTTGTAGACACTTCCGACCCAGAGACAGCCTTTCATATTTATTATTTTTTCTTTTTAATCATATATTTGAATTTCCTGTAGTGAATGAAAGGTATTTATATTAAATGTAACTAGGCATGCCCAACAAGGATTAATGCTGTGTCAATTACACAGCAGCCCGGCGGCTATACGAAATGCGAAAAAAATTGGTTAATGGACCGCAGTAGCGAAATATGAATTTGTTACATTTCTCAGTATTAATTTAAACGAAAATCTGTTGGCATGTTTGCTGGGTTTATAGAAATAAACGCCCACATCTATTTCGTTTTCAACTAATTTCCGTGATATTTATTCATCCAACTGAAATGATTAGGTACTTAGTTGCTGAATGTGCATAGCTCATAAGCCAATTAGTTTGTGTGCCAGTTTATTACCCATTTTTCTGCAGTTACAAAATTGAACAGGCAAAAGAATAGTGAATAAAAAGCTGTTTGTATGTTCGTACAAACGAAATATTACACCAGTCTCACGTTTATGCACGACTACAGATGATATTTCAATTTTCTTGCGGAAATAATAGTGTTCAACTCTTGTTTTTCGACAGGCATCTATAAATTGGGTTCTTTCCGGTGAAACTCTATAGCATTGTTGTTTTTAAACTGCAACTGTTAGTCTTAATAAAAACACATTTATGTAGAATTCTAATAACCATGGTAGAGGTTAGGATTGTTTGTTTTTATACCTCAAGAAAATTTAGTGAAGACAATAAACTAGAGTAGTTAATGAATGAGTAAGATATAGTTTTATTATTCTAGGCCAGGCCGTAACTCCTTAGCGATAATGAGACCTCTGTCTCATCGCTATGTTATTTACGCACTTGATTGATAGAGATGAATATTTAGGCGGGCGACGCGTCGACAAATCCCGTTGTTTTGTCTCTCCAGCCTGTTTCACTCACACCTTCTGGGATTGCAACATAAATCTTTCTCGAAAATGGATACTTTGCTTCGCATCATTGCCCTTGTAGTCATAAATAATACCGTGTAACAGTATTACCAGGCTGGATTAATCATTAATCTCTCGGCCTTAGTAATCCCCATCAGGACAGATGCCGTTGCTGTTTAATTGTATTTGGAATTGCCAATATACGGATTGACCACTTTTTATTTCGATTTATACCCAATACGAGCCCTCTTAATTGATACATTCGTTTTAATGTGCCCTTTGAGTCCACATACCGAGCTTAAAAAATCTGCGAACAAGTAGGAAAAATGTATTGGTGCATCAAGAAGCGCAAGATTTTACACTACTGTCGAAAATATTATCAGAGAACTATATTTATGTACTGGATTAAAACGGATCGTCAATTTAAAAATACTAACCAAAATAAGTTGATGTAATATGTTCTAGTAAATAAATATTCAAAGGTAACTACATTATGTATTCACAGCTGAACTCGTGACACGTTTGAGATCAATGTTCAAACGATCTCGTTGAAAATGTTTGCAGATTCATCGATGCGGATAAAGTTGAGATACATTTGGAATTCATTCCAGATCCGATCAGACTGTATTTGCAAGTTGCAGTTACCTGACAGTATCTTTTTTATTCCCAGGATTTACGTTGCTGCGGCTTAGATCATAAATCCTTTCCATAAAGCGTTGGCAAGTACTGCACTTGGAAATCTACCAAATTTAAATAATCTTCCCGAAATCATAAAGATCTCGTTGTGGATGACAAAGCATACTGCATTGTTTGCTTTGTACTTTACGCATTATACCTACGTATTCATAATACATACTCGTAGATATGTAGGGCATGTTTTTTACTTTATTAATAAAGGACGAAAAACCTGTAACAAGTAAGGACGCAATGTTTCCTCGAAATAGCGGAACGTAACGAAGTAAGCTCGCTTACTGTTGACAACATCGTTGTATGTATATTTTATATGTCCACGGTAAGTAACCACTCCGAGTTTTGAAAATATTCAAAGTAAGTAAGTTGAATGGTCATTCAGTGCAGACAATACCGTGTCTTGGGAGCCGAAACTCGGTTTAGAGTGTATACTCCAGATGCAAAATACGGCAACGAGAGATTGGAGCCAGCCTTGTGCGGTTTAAGGCGTTTTCTCATAACGTTTTATGTCGACAATTTACCGAGGTTTAGCCGGAGGGATCTGCACAACAATTTGTTTGAACTCCCGCTTTCTGGGCATCGTAAATAAGACCCAACATAGAACAACACAAAACTATCTAACACGTACATTCGGTGCAGCATTGCTGTAATAAAATATTTTATTAGAATTTTATATTCAGTTGGTCTGTTGGTATTACAGCGCCTACTACTAAACCAAGTTTCTCATTAGGTTATATTTTAGTGCGCTTCGAGCTTGACTAGTAAATTTGTACAACAAAATCCCTAGCATACTATGAACGTGCCGCAAAAGTCACTGATTTCATGAAAGTACTTTTGCGGAGCGACACCTGATTTGCTGGATCAATATAGCTGTTATCATGTATCCCACCTACGCGTCTAGACAAGTGCTCACTCGAGCAGATAAATTACTTCATTGACTAAACTGTGTCTAAGTGTACTGATTGCGTTAATTGCTAATTAGGTCCTCTTGACCGAACAGTTAGATGGGTAGGTATATCTGACATAGAACTAATGGCATTAATTTATTGTTATGAGTATAGTAAAGTTAAGTGTGTAATCTCAGACTGGTAGTAATAGTGACGAACGTGTGTACTGTCTTGTGGCAAGTTCGCGACCCCAAATGCACCGCGGGGAGTGAACGTATATTTCTATCTTGCGGAGTCAATCCAATTTGTGGTGACAGCAGAGTGGCCGCTACAACAGTTTTATTTGTTCAACGTGTCGTTCTCTTACGAACATGGCCGAATATAACCGATGTTGGCCGACATTTTGTTGAATAAACGTAGTAATTCATTACCGCAAGTTGTATAGTTACGAGTTGCGATTCGTACGTTTGGTTTAAATTACACACGAATTAATGTCCCAAATTGTTTGCAAAGTTCAAAACTAATTACGATAATTGTCGCCCTGAAGGCCATAAAATTGGGATTCGTGCTTGCGAGTTCAATTATTGATGACGTCGTGGTAATTTACCGAATTTCATTCAACGTATGATTTTTATCTTGTTTTTCTGCGATTCGTCATCAAAAGCTTTAGTTCTATTTAAATCATACTATAGTTTAAATAAACAAAATGTATATAGATCTATTAAGACTTTAATATAAAATTATTTATAAGCATGAGCAAAATAAGCGAAGACCTACGAAACATCACATCGGTGAAAATTGGGTTTCTGTAAGCGGCGTGTAATTTATATTTACATTAAAGATTAAAGTAATAAATAAGTCTAATTTTACGCGAAACCGCCGAAACATTCAGCACCAGGATAATAAAAAATGAATTTATATTTAATCAACTCATAGCGAATTAATTATTCATCATAATGTTTACGAAAAACGTTTGAAATAACAAAACCGTTTCTTAAAACAAAACAGTAAATAAGGATAATAAACTCATATTTTTAAATTAAATCGCGATCTCGCGAAGTGAAGGTAGTTAAAAAGTTTTATCTTGGAAAATAAAGAGTGTAACATCGTCTTCTGAGCGGGCTCCTTGGAGTTGTCTCTTGGGCCTGCTTCTGTGAGCCACCACTCTTGAAAGCTATCTGAACAAAATTGCACTTTGTTGCGAATTACCTAGTTGATACATTTAAACTGTTATTTTACACTGTTATTACTTTTGTTTCGAATATTAATTTGCCATCCGTAAAGGCTACAGTTTTGGTTACTTTGAAAGTTTATTAAAAATTAATAAAGCAAACTGATTGGGATGAAAATCTTATTAATAGTGTACTTTGACCACAAAACCAATATATATAAGCGTGCTGAAATATATTTTGTCTCCTATTGTAACGGATGTTGCTGAGGTCTTTCTTTGACCCATTTCGTTAATATAAATCGTGTTATATAAAACTGAGAATTTATAAATCAGAACCCCGTTGCCATTAAACGAAGTTTAAATAAACACAAGACTTTAAAAATATATAAAATTACCGCTGCTAAATAAATCTGTACCCTAAGAACACATTTTCTTATAACACTTACTTATAAATTACATGTCACGTTGTTTTTAGAAGAAAATAGTTTTTCAGCAACTGCTAAAACAATTTCACAAGCGAAAATCTGTCTAGTTCTCGTATATTGCAATGGACGTGATACATTAGTTTCATTTCTGCCCTAACTTAATATTTGTATGAAAACACCGAAGCACATTTAATACACAACATGACAACTTTTAATTAAAAATACATAATAAGAATCATGAATTTAATTATTATCGTTTTCATTAATTTGTATTCGCAAAGCGAATAATCGAGAGCACTCCCGCTGTTCCAATTATTACAATAATCACGTACAAACACGCCACGCCTATGATGAGCTGTTATCAAAATTTCATTCGTTTTCAACCACTTTAGTTCTCTGTGATGATTGCTTACTATTTGTTGTGTATGTTTTCATTCGATACAGCTAGACTTGTTATTAATACAGCATTCAATTTACACGAATAATATTTTCCACGTAGGAAGAGCTGTTGTTCTTCTCAAGTAAGCGTTAACCCATAAGTGGTCGTTAGGGTACTTTAAAAGTACTGATGTAGGAAATATAGAGAGTTTGGGGACACCGTCGGAGGCAATACGCTTATAATGTGTCAACATTACCCGAGCATCTTATTACGTGGCGCATTGAGGTACTGCTTACCTGTTACGCCATTACATTAATGTGCTTTCGTACTTCAAACAACCTATAAAACGTTGGTTTCGTTTTTCGTTATTACATTCAAAGGATAAACGTAAACGTGTTATGCAAGGGCACTGTAAAACTCTCTAAGGGCTGGCATGACGAGGAGTCAAAGGAATTAAACTGAGTTATTTACGCTTTTCGCCGACCCATAATGACGACTTCGCTTTGTTTCGGATTTTTAGGGTTTCTCGTCGTCTTTTTACGACATTGATAGTGACATTTTTTGTGATAGATCTTCGAGATAATTACCGCTTTGCAATTTCGTTTGGATCTAAGGACGGTATCTTATTTACTTCTAGGATTAAACCAGCGCAATACAATTTATATTTAAACAGACATGGATCCAGTTAATCAAATAACTCAAAAGATGTATTGTCGCCGCGAGTATTTGTTGAATCTATCAATAACATGCTTATTTGCAAATGAGGATGTGCGTAAAATCTAATTTGGCTGTAGGCAAGAGCTCGAGATATTGCGCAAGAGGTAGCAGATGTATACAAACAAACGTTGGAATTATTACGGTCCGGGATCCCGATTTCCATATAGTTATCTTAATACATTGTATACGATAGATACCTGAATAATTTCATATTTAGATTGGGCTCTAATTCCTATTCCGGTTAGGGTTTCAGTGATGGAGGGGTTGTTTTGTTATATTGAATCCGTATTTTTGCAAGCGTGGGCATATCTAGTTATATAAAAAGGTTTCTGTAATTCATATCTATGTAGATATGAGCATATATGAAGATAGTGTACAAATATTAATGTGTATTAAGTGCCTATTAGTCGCAAATATTGTTAAAGTAGAACATTATACAAAAATGCAAGCACTTGAAGCAACATTTGCAGGCATTAACGACATGTTACCGCCATGGCCCGGGTGTCGTTATGACCGAAATGGTCACTTTTATGGCGTTATAAAATAAAAGGAAATCTTCTCATACTTCAGGCAAATCCCTCGTGGCACTAATAAGAAATTATAACGATAGAGCTATCTATCGCAGCCTCCACACATGGCGGCCGATTATTTAATTACTGTCTTTTATGTTAAACAGGTGGCGCGATATTAAAATTATTTAATGTTTATTAACTACGTTTTAATTAAACGCTTTTATTTTCCTAGTATCGTTTAGCTATCTCAAAGGAAGCGGTTTTAAAATTATTGATATATTAAATTAGCAGTGGCAGTTATTTTGTGCATTTTTTGCGCGTTATTTGGTGCATGTACGATAGACACGATTTGTTATTTTAGTTTAAACTACATCTGTCCATAAAAAAATCTTGGATAGTTATCAAGTACGAAAAGATAAATTAGTGATTTAAAATTAATTTGCATTAAAGTTGTTCCACGTTGTCGCGATACGATTAGTTTCAATCAGAAAGTTTGTGAGTAAGTATTGGTTCGCGTCGCGCTCACTTTACCCCACGTCAATCAATATTGAAACATCCCATATAACATGTAACAGGAGCTCGTGTGTGTTTAGGAATTATTGTCAACTCGCTATTATTACAGGCGGTAGTTAGAAAAGTAAACTTTATTTTGTAGCTACCTAAGCGTCCAGTTTTCTACGCTTTACTTGTAACAAAGGAGAAGAATAATCCACCCTTACTGAGGATAAATTAATTATTTTTATTAACAAAGCCGCGGTAATTGTACTAAATTATAGAAGAGGTGTAGTTTGCGAGAGGTAAATCTACTTACTCCGTACCTCCGCTAAGCCCAGATAGCGTTTCATGCATAAATATTTATCCTCAAGGATATTTAAATACACTTAAAAATATATCGTATGTTACACCGAAGTAATAGGGGGAAGCAGCTCATCAGGAGTGTTTTTGTTTCATCAAGCGCCAAATGTGGGTTCTGCGCCACATGAGCTTTGCATAATACGGCGAAATTGTCTGCGGCTTGTTCAAGGGAAACTTTTCAAAATTGGAAAAGTTATCTCATTTGTACGAATAGTATACGTCCCATATTAATTGGATGTTTTTTTCTTAGAACTTATTGGTATGTAACTTGTTTAACGAAATGATTGACCGCCCTATATTTTTTCCAAATAATGAAATTCCAAATTATTTACTATTTGCCTTGAAACGAAACCGATTTCTGAATAAAATGGTTGCTATTAAGTAAAATAACACAGCTTTAGCCTCTGGGAGCAGATAATTTAGTCGGTAGGCTGTTTCGTGATAAATATTCGCGGCTGTCTGTATTGTAAATCAATTTATCATTGTAGCTAGCTAGCTGTTGCCAACTTTTATACTTAACAATAACATTTCGATTCCTTACCAACCTATTTTTTAATACAGTTATTTTATTTTAACACCGTAAATGTCAAATTTTGCAAAAAAAGAAAATGTTTGATGTTGTAAGTAAAGCTGATACAGCTAATTGATAATAAAACCAGTCCGCGATTAATTGTGTTATTTATATTCTTTGTGATGTCCATCAAGACAAAATTGAATATTACGTTGTATCCACAGTACCTAAATCCCCAATAATTAGTTATTTTTCTGTGTATGTGGACCAAAAGGCAAGTTTTGATAAACTTGTAATGGTATTTAAGACAAAGCTGACTTGGAGAGCAACACGAATGTGACCCGGTTGCTACTGCTCTCTCCCAATGGATGTGAGTTTCTCGAAAGAAGCAGGTTTAGTGAGCGGATTTGGCAAGCCGCACTGTACTTATTGAACCCACTACGAATTAACTACACCATTCACTCCCACGAACGTGTTCCCAACTATTTGTTGAATAAATCTATTGTTATTGTATTTCTGGGTCATTGAATATTGAATTATTTGACTAGATATTTCTTTGGTTTGTAATGAAATTGCTTATTCCACTGTTTATACGGAAATTGGATATTTTCTGTTTATTTCGGCTACTGCTACGTAGTTTGTATAAAATAGGGATTTTATGCTACTAGAGTTCGACAAGAACCTAACCAAGCATGACAAAAATCGATAAACGATAACAAGCATCGATTGTAACTCTGTAAATATGTACAATGCGGGCGTTGACCTAAGCTAATATTACTCCTCCCCGTCTCCGGGGCTACAAACTTGAGAAAGGTTGGAAATCATTTGAATATAAATAACTGATGTTGTTTTTCTTAATTACAAGCCGAAGGTGAATCTCATTAAGGTACTTAGATTAATAATGACGGTCGGCCTGTCCTAACTTCGTCTGTTAGTTAACTTTTACTGAGTAAAATTAATTGAGAAAATTTTCACTAAATTTGTGTAGGCAGAACGTGATAAATTTCTAAAAGTTGGGAGCACCTGTTTTGGACAAATATTCAACTACCTGTCGGTGAGAGGAGAAATATGTTCCCGATTTATCTAAAGAGCACGTTTACTCGTCGTAATGGCTGAAAATCTATGAAACGTAATATAAGATCGTTTGTCCGCAATCCGGCAACACTGTGACCTACAATCGATAATATCTCGAATAACATCGGTTAATACTTTGGTAGTGTTGTCCATTCGCGTGACCTTTCTATGTACGTGACTCTAGTGCACAATCTCAACGTGCTGGAAAAAAACCATTATGTCGGAGCCGAACGGTTGATCGTAGCACTCGACCCGTTCGGAAGTCGGATAGTCTCTTAACCAGCTCTTTTCTTGTTGTTAATTAGTTTATAAAGTCAATCAAAACAATTTCGTTGAGCCTGCAGCAGTTTTAGACAGTGTAATTACGGAGCTGATTAAAATAAAAAATGTACTGTTAATTAATTTATCAGCTTCTTTGACTTCTATCGAGTTTTAGGGTTCATCAAAGGTTATTGTTTCATGCACTTTATTCTTAAGATATAGACAAAATATTAATGTGTTATAAATGTACGTATGTTTTGTTAGTATATTATAGCTCATGTATGTTCATACCATGGTTTGACTTACTTTTATTTTTGTTTTCTTAGCCTAAGCCTTATTCAATGAGGTCTGAATGATGACTACACGATTATGTAAAATATATCTCTGCGTCGTTGACATGAATACAGCTCTTCTTACGTAAGCTGTCAAAGCATAATTACATTATGCACTATCAACTCACACGCGGCGTTGTAGGAACCTCTTAAATTGTATTACCTCTTCGAAATAGAATTACGTAACCAAAATATATGTAGGCAAGTATAGAATATCGAAGTAGACTTCGACCTACTGAGCTGAGCTCCGATTGATCGGATTTTAACCGTTTAGAAATAGATACCCGGTGAGATTTCCACGTGAACAGATAGAGGGGTCGTACATATCTCGACTACGGTCCTTGCAGGTGCTACGTTATAACTAGGGATGCCTCTCGTCTCACAGTTCGGGCTATTTCCCGAGGGTAGGTTTTAATGTACAGACTCTCAATATACAACTCAATTTACAAGTTCTATCGACACGGGTTAGCTGTCGAGTATTCCAATATTGCTCAGTTATGGCATGTCCAATCAAGTATGCTTCATTAATGTTTGAATTATACTTAGCGTGACATTTCGCCAATCAGTGTCTAATCCTAAATTGTCACTGAAATAAACGATACCAAATATTTTTTAATCATTACGTCATCATTAATTGCTATAAATGTATCACTAATTTAAAGAAAATAAACTATAGCCTTTTGAATAAAAACGCTATTAAATCGATTTAAATGAACAAGAAACTGAGTTAAATCAGTAATGAAAAAGTAACATTTATTCATGTGTTTTAAATTGATATTCATATTAATTGCAAGTAATAAATATTCAACAAAATTCATTCTATACGCATTATTAAAAAGTTCAGTATTTTAGTAGTCCTTTGAAAAGATGTAAATTAACTGTATTTTGTATATTCTTGGGATCCGTGGTGCAACTAAATCTCTTATTTTTGGTCTATTGAGACGTTTAATCTATATTTATATTACAAAACTGAAGAGTTTGTTTGTTTGAACGCGCTAATCTCAGGAACTACTGAAAACCGAAATTTTTTTTTTGTGTTGAATAGACCATTTATTGAAGAAGGCTCAAGGCTATAAAACATCACGTTGCAACTATGAGGAGCGGAGTAGCAACGAAAAATGATACAAAAACGTGGAAAATTATGACTCGTTCTCTTTTATGTGACGCAAGCGAAGTTGCGCGGGTCAGCTAGTAGATAATATAGTTACTTACTTAAACATATAACATGAACTGGCAGTACTTAAAAGATAAGCGTGGTTATAACATATACACACACTTACCAATATATCAAAACATAACATTTTATAGTACCTATTTACTTTTGTAAACTGTTTTATGGACGTTAATGTCTGAGGAACCCAGGAATCTGTTCGAGTCAACTCTTTCCCAATTAGTTATCAATAATTTTATTTTATTTTACAGCAATACTCTCATTGAAAATGTTATTTAAAATTAGGTTTCCTCTTCTGATTAGTTCTATTCATTTACTCCGTGTGTTAATCGTAGTTTTAAACTAGTTTGAGATGTGTACCGTGTTGTAATCAACGTAAATTAAAGGTACTTTATGTTTATACTGTGTGTTGAAGAAATTGCTGTGAATTTCTGGGACATCTTACAACGTTCATGCTACAGTCTTTAATGAATATACCTAGTAATGTAATTTTATTCGAATATAGTACAACGGGAGAGATATCGACTGATAGATATAAATTGAAGAAAAATACGCAGAATCGTGACAGTCCCAAATAAATACTTATAAAACATAAAATTAAGGCAAAAGCCATTGCTATTATTACAAATTTGGGGGAAGCCGTCGAATGACCAACGAAATATTACCCTACACTTGCGCGGTTTGAATTTCATGAAATTTGAAATTCACGAATGCAAATGGTGAAAAATTGAGAACGAGTGAGTATTTATTTTCATTACTAGGTTCCTCAAGGTTTTGTTAGTTACTTAAATTATGTGTAAGTATGTACATAATATGTACGTAAAAACGTTTAATATCTCATATCTCTGAAAATCTATTTCTTATTTCAATACATGCTTCTATTGCCTATATTTCAATAGCTGAAACAAATAGTAATAAATAAATAATAAATTAAAATAGTTGAAAGTTATTGGAAGTAAAAAGGTCCTCGAAAAACACTTCATTAGAATCATTTATAAAAGTAGGTTCTTTCTTTAAACCAATTACTCTAACAGCATATAAATAAATGCAAATGTCGTCTGTGTAGGCACATAAAAAGTTTAACGTCTCGGCAAATATGTAATTCCAGCGTAAAAATGTTATCCGTCGTCGTCGGGAAATTGCTCATAGCTGCTAAAACTTCTTATATTAAAAGGTTTTTTAATCTATTCAGAGAGAATTTAGAGGGCCGTTAGTGTCAAAGCTGCCTTCACTCCTTTCAAGTCTTTTCTTGTGATGCCGAGAATGTTATCGGAATTTTTTGGGTATCCGTATCGCCACATTTCATGCGCGATAACAATCACTTTATACAAGTACTTTGTTGAACTAGAACGATTTTGCGATATTAAAATTTCATAGTTTATATTGTGAGCGTAAATCGTCTTTATGGTGGCCAGATAATATCGCTCGACGGACAAAAACACTGAAATGTGAACCATTTTTTTTCAATTTTGTAAACTGACGTTAGTCGTGATTGAATTACACATTGAATATGGAGAGTAATAAAAACATTATCAACTACTGATTTATCGTTATGTATCGAGTTTGTTGCAAGCTTTTCTCATCCTTTTTGAAGTCTGTAAATCTCCACCATGTATCGTTTGTTATAGCTAAGTACCTTTCAGTACAATAGATAGAGCTAGAACTAGACCAATAAAGTTAAAAATAAGATGCGCAATGAAACGAGTGTGGGTTTAATTAAACTAATAAATGACCATGGACCAGTGGCAGCACTTATCTGTCGGGAGCGCACTGCCCGCAAAGTGAATCCTCTTAATTGCACACTCAAGTAATTGGAAATCTTCACCACATTATATCGTATCTCGCTCCTGAAAGAAACTATAATCCATTCATTAGGATTTCAACTTTCAATTACATTCAAAGTTCCAAAGTTTTCTACTTACTTTTTACTCTTTTCTTGTTGAAGAAGTGTACTTTCTTCTTGAAACAAGTTCCGATTTATTGGTAAGTAAATTAGCTTCATGTGAAACGCGTTCGAGTAGAAAATAAATAAAGGAAATGGTTTCCTTTTAAAAGTTATTGGTATAGACTAGGGAAGAGCGAAGTTAATTAAAATATTGCTCAATTGTAGTGTAAAGGTGACCTTAATATGACGAACTGTAAGTATGAGTAAAAAGTCGAGTAAAGAGGCACAGTAAATTGAGTTCAGTGAATGATACCTATCCATTCGTAGCTCAACGGTTTAAACTAGGATATCATTTATTTCGATAGCCAACAGTTTCTAGAGATGGTGTAGCCGGATATCGGCTTATAAATCAGACGGTGTGCATCCGGTCGCGAGTCGGCAATACACGGGCGGTGTGGTGCGGGGCGGTGCGGCGCGGCGCGGTGCGGCACGGGCCGGCTGCCGCGGGCGCGCCGCCAGCTACGTGTTCGACATCCTACCTGCTCGACTGTTAACCAACTATTTGTAGCAGCACCAGGATGTTGCTCAAATATTCTGTATGCGCACGTTAAATAAAAACCGCCGTCAACATATATTGTGGATACATCTGCGCGTTTCTATAAACGCAAAGAAATGCTGTAAATCCTGTCAATATTACCAATGAAAACATTTCAAATGAAAGAGTTTGCTTAGATAGGAATAAAATAGCTAACGAGATACATTTACAAGTTTGGAACATTCCAATTAAAAACAAACCTCTTCAGTGTATACATATCGTGGGATTTGTACGACCATGTTGATTAAATAATAATAAAAATCCAATTATAAATAATAATATTTGTTCATTTAATAAATGTAGCTTGTAATTTGGTGGTTCTTATTGTTACGAACAACATGCTAATTAGGCCGTGTTTACAACGAGCATGTTATTTCATCATTCTACTTGAAATACAAGTTCCGCGGAGGGATGAATTGAAGCGGAAAACAATATAATATTCTGCGAGCAACACAGTGAGGTTGTTTTATAAAATCATAAGATAGACATGAATGTGACTCCATGTTCAGCGATGGCGTAAGTGAGAAATGCAAAATAAGTTAACAAAGAAAAGCGAGCACCATGAAATATGCAGACGTGCGCAACACAAATTGCGCTAACTTGAGAACGAAATGCAAAACTTGAACGTTGCGGAGGCCAAACGCGAGTCAAGTGTGGAGCGGCTCTCGGTAAATAGGACGGACAGAGTTGGGCGGGCGCGACGCTAACTCGCCTACAATATTATTGTGTGCTGTTAACTAACTTGTTTGTCATTTCAGACGCAGGCTGACACAGGCACGACTGCGGTGCTCCGTACGATGCTCAGTGCGGTGCTTCGTGCGGTGTTCCGTGCGGAATGCCTCCAGGACCTATTCGGCTAGTTTACTCGCGGCTCGCTGTCCTTGTGGAATACGATGTAAATCAAAGTGATTTATTTACTTTATGCATGAAGTGCGACGGAAAATAACTTTTCTTTGTTCATACTGTAACTGCCTTGAACAGATATACAAAACGCTTATTTATTGCAACCATCTATGTATAGCCTATATTGTATCAAAGCGAGAAACATGCTTTTAAAATAAATTATTTATATTACTCTAATATGTTCTAGAGATCTTAAAATAGGATTTTTTATTTGTGAACTGAGATTTTGTGTCGCAAAAATTTAATCATAGACCTTATCATGCTTACATAAATCAAATATCCTCGTGTTTTTTATCTTCCACAAGACGAAAAAACTTAACAATTACATAAAGATATTCACGTTACTCCACTACAGCCTACTGGAACTCAAGTAATTTGTTGATTTTACAGAGGCATTGCGTCGTCACAAAAATCATCCAGTTTTGTATGGTTCTCATATATATGAACACAGAACCCAAATAAACGGGATTGCTAATGTTCTTATTCCTCACATTTATTATGATAAGTCACCGCTGAGTCAGCAAGCATTACATTTTCTCATTCCAGTGCAAGTACCTAAATCTTTTTTTCGCGCGAAACAAGCATGTCCCATTTTTTAACGCAGTAATAATAGCGACGACTTGAAAGACTTTTATTGGAGTCCATTCGGTTAGGATTTAGGGGCTGTTAGCGTCATATAACCGCAATTTAACCGTTCCTTGCGCCGCTGTCGCAATGTTTTCAAATATTGTTAAAATTACCACATTTCATACGTTACGACTCTCTCATGCACCCTTATTGTCCCACACTTTTGAGCTATCACAGTGATTTTGTTACATTTATTTGAGATGAATAAATCTGAGAAGTGAAAGTAACTTGCATTCCTAAAATTTTGTGTATCTAACAAAATATAAATACTTATTCTATGTGGGTGACATACCTACATAGAATGAGTACTCCACTTATTATACTTAATTAAAAACTATATATTTTGCATTCAATCACTTTTACTACACCGCAAGCTTTACCCGAAGGAAAATAAAAATAGAAAAATTTCAAAAACCGTAAAAGTTGATGATGACATAGCTATGTAGAGACGCGGCGACTCGACCCAACGCAGATTGAGAAGCTCTACAAGACAGTACCCAAGCATGATATTCACGTAGTGACGTCATCCGCCGCCCCCCCGTGAAATCTCGCCGCCGTCGTGCCTCTCATTGTACCCGTCCCACTTTTTAATCTGGAGACGTCGAATAAAAGCACAATACTAAGATACATCTTGCTCGCTATTTGTTCGTCTTTTAATCAACGAGTACTCAAATCTTTATTTCATAAAAATATCTGCACTTTTTGTGACATCTATCAGTTTTTCCGTTCGATTGCCGCTGCCGATACATATAGCGGGCAGGACGTAACAAATGGTGTCAGGAGGAAGAAAAACTACACGTCCAATATTAGCGCCGCAATATTAATCTAAGGACGGCAGCTTCGTCGCGCGTCGACAACACATCTTCTGGTGTAGGATTGCCTGCGACATAGGGATAAATCATTGCTATATTACCAAGTCAGTGTGTGGGGGCCTGTAATATATCAAAAGGAATAAAGGAGCAGGCTTGCAGACGTCGGAGTGGTGCTGGAGACTCCACCTCATCGCAGCATTCACGCGAGAGGAATGCGCCGCCGCCGCGCTGTCGTGAGCCCACCGTTCAGACAATTGAGATGAATGTTCTAACGAACCGGGAGCCAGGGGCGCGACCGAACACTGTGCTGCTTCACTTCACCTATTTCGTATTCTTATACTATCGTACCTCTAACAGCCTTCGTTCCTTTTCTTTATTCCAACCGTTGATAGTAATGCCGTAGTGACACACAGCTGAGTTATTAACATGTAAGAGGAACTGCGATGAGACAAAGTTTTTGCAAAACCATCTGTATGTGAGCGAGCGCTTTGTATTAGCAACAAAGCCACACCGGGGCTTGCATCGCTGGAGCTTTTAGGCGGGTAGTTATCGTGCCAGCCACAAATGCGAATTTACGCTTTGCATTTTGAAAAATTAAAAGCGACATTTTCAATGCAATTGCGAGCGTTCTTTCCGCAGTCGGCGCGGGTAATGGCCACTCCAATCCGAAATTGCGCGGCTTTTTTGTTGCCGACGCTTTCGTAAACACTCATTTGTAGGTACCTACTATTTACACTCTACTCTGCTTTAACTTAATTACAACTAAATCACTTCATTCAAAACATTTTAATCAATATATCAGTTGATTGTTTTCGAATAAGATTTGAACAAAGTAAACACATAAATTAATCATTTACTTGTATTTATTTCACATTGGGAGCAACAAACCTATTGTACCAATCAATAGTGGGTGCTCGATAATATTGTTAAGGCGTTGCGATAACAATTATCAAAAGCCAATAATGTGATTTAACAATCAAAGTAATTACCAACTTAACGAACCGAATATTGCGCGAAGTTGAGTAAAATCCAGTTACACACTTTAATTTGTTATCAACGTAATGTAAACAAAATTTACTTCGATTTTTAATCGTTGTTTTAAACATAAAATTAAAGTACAATCCATTTTGAGGCACCCTTTCAATAGCAACGCTGTAATGATGGCAATTAGCTTAAATACGTAATTTAAATAACCAGATGTTGGATGGGGTTGCGGAGTGCGTCGGCGTCGTGTGGCGCATGGCGTGTGGCGCGTGGCGCGTGGCGTGGCGAGGGCCGGCGTGGCGCGAGCGCGGCGGGAGCTCGTCCACGTGCCGCTGCCGCCGCTGAGAGCTACGGCCTCCTTAATAGCCACTAATAATAAAAGCAAACGAGCGAACGACTTGTAACAAATTGCATTATCTGCCGAAATGGCCCTTGGAAAGCATTCATGTCGCCCGCTCCGTTACGTTAACTCTTTTCCGTTTTGATCTTCTCGAAATTGAGTTTGGAAAAGCGGATCGGCTCGTTGTTTCTAGGTAAATTAAGTAGATTTATCTCGTTACTTATTGGATTAACATTTCAGCGAAGTTTTCTCGGCACGTTTCGTTCGAGTTTACTCACATAATGCACATTAACGTCGTAAACCACAAACATCTCGCTATATTACCGCGTGTGACAATTAAAAACTACTCAGCTCGTTTTATTGCGGGCCATTAAATTTATCTTCTTAATTTTTTGCAAGTGGAAACCTTCAGTGGGGTAAGAGATTAAATTAAAAAATGGTATAAAAAGGTGAGTTTCCGGGCGACGCTGCAGTGCAACGACATTAATTCAAAAGTCGCCGCCTAGAGCAAATTGTCAAGCCGAGTGCATAGCCACTGCGTCTTATTTCTCAGCCAAGTTTAGAAAGCTATAAAACACCATTAGGAAACTCGTGTTAAACTCAACATAAGGACAAAGTTATAATTACATCTAGAACCTATTTGGAAACTCAACTCTACTTACTTCGACTGTTTATACGTAACTTATGGATTTGCTTGACATCTCTTTCAAACTATGTGTTATTAATCTATGTATTTATTTATGTGCTTCTTCTTCTTGTAGTATGGTTAGTAGTCAACCTAGTGTCAGAGTTCGCCCGAAGGCCTTTGACGTGGCTTAACGTCTGTTATCTTAATTGACAACAACCGGGACCGACTTTATACGTGCCCTCCGAAGCACAGAAACGCCCTGTTCAAATACCACTATGCGGTCACCCATCACCCATTAAAATCGCAGGTAACATAAACAGGCAAAGCTTCCGAATCAATTTAAAACTTAAAACACTCGACGAGTGTTTGATACACAAAATAACAATAAACGGAAGTTACCCAGCGAAGTGTGAATGTGTCGACATTTTGTTCATTGGCGGCGGTGTGTTCGTTCGAACCTGGCATTAGTACATTTGCTCCATAATGTCGAGCTCGTTGCGCAATAAATGTCTCGTAATAAATTCTTGACTCTTACAGACAAAGGTGGATTGTAGTTTGCAGTCTGTTCGGAAAACACGACTCGACAATATATATTACACAATGTTTGCTAACTAATTACAGCGCTTTCATTTTCCAACTCACATTAAAGTTATATCTAGATTATATTGTGATATAAATCATATTTAATACCTAATGTATTGTTTAAATAAACTATATTAAATGCAAAACCACTTAAATTTTAAATGAATATTTTCGCTACGGTATCTTAAAGACAGTAGGTAAATCTTAAATATCATGTATCTCTGTATGTCATAAATATGTCCTCAAATACATTTTCACAGGAGATATAACCCTCTTTGATCCGTTGGTCATCCATCCGACTATAATTTTTTGACATCAAAAATTTATAAGCAGCGGGATCAGACATGTAGTGGGGAAAAGTGGCACTCTTTTTCTCTTTGATTACACTGCAAGAGATACCGTATGAATATTATGTATATTTTATATTTTCTAAAGATACGGGTAAATATAAATCTTTTATAGCAAGGACAAAAGCACTTGATTGTAGCGCTTTGAGTAATATTCCTTTTAAGTAATCATCCATCCATCAATGGCCGGTAAACGTCCCCTACAAAAAGCGGACAGCGTTAGTGTAGCGGCTGCTCTTCCGAGAAGTATTACCATAATTACTATGTATGACAGGATAACTGATGACAAAAATCACATAGCAACAACTTAAATATAACGATGTAATGAACACACCATTCGTTTCCTAGTCGGTTGATAGTACCAATTTTATCATCAATACTAATATTATAAAGCTGAAGAGTTTGTTTGTTTGTTTGAACGCGCTAATCTCAGGAACTACTAGTCCGATTTGAGAAATTCTTTCAGTGTTAGATAGCCCATTTATCGAGGAAGGCTAAAAGCTATATCATCACGCTATAACCAATAGGAGCAGAGTACCAGTAAAAAATGTTACAAAAACGGGGAAAATTTTGACCCATTCTCTTTTATGTGACGCAAGCGAAGTTGCGCGGGTCTAGTCGATAATAAAGGGAAGCAACAAATAAAAAAGTAATTGCTGTCATAGATAATTCACTAAGCTAGTATCTATAATCTTGGCGGTAGTTCTTCTTATAATCACGCAACATGATCTTTGAAATGAACGAGTCAACCTAGACATTTACAAGCTACACGTCATGTTTGCCGTAAGCTGTTGAGAAGCTGCCATGTAGCATAAGCCAACGTGTTATTACCTGGCTACATGCATTGTCATCTAATTTACATAATATGTAGTTACAATGTCGCCCAAGGGAAACATTAGTAAATGGTTCAAAATGAACAAAGGTCTTATTTAATAGTTTTCACAATAAATTATTAGAAATACAATCCTTTTGTGTACAGAGCCTAAGCAAAAACTAACAATTTGATTTGCGTCTGCTACTAAAGGTCGTGGAATTTCTACAGGTTAGAATTTTTTCTATAAAAAGATAAGAAAAATGCAGCCTTCACTGGCACTCTCTTATCAGGAATGAAGTTATTTGAACGTTTCCTCGGCTAAATGTCTATTATTGCGCAGCTGAGTGATTTTAAGTATTCATCCTGAAGGGGCCGATAAACGGTTTGATGACTCCTTAAACTGACTGCTCGGTAGTTCCTATACTTACTTAATCTACTGACCAAGAAATTACTGACGAGGTTCTTTAAATTATTTCACAGCAGCAATTCTGACGTTTAAGTCATACAAATAAATTCTAACTAAAATCTAATAGATTTGAATACAAGAAAATTATAAGATTTATTAACATATGTATTTATAACTTCTTAGTTTTGTTTTGAGTAAGGGGTAGCAGCAATCGCGGTTTATTTGAAAAAAGTACCTCTAGCTAGCTAAACTACTAAGTAGGTAGGTACTAGGAATGGCGGCACAATAACACAAATAATGCACGCGTTGTCGTCGTTTCGTATTAAATTATATAACCAATCAAACTATTATTATACAGCAAAAAATATATTATCAATTAAATTGTCAGAAGTATGAATAACGATAATAATAAATATCGACGCATGATCAATGCTTTATCAGACTGTACATTTTAAAGCACTGATTTATCATATAATTTCATTAATAAACAAAAAGGATTAATGATGACAATTTCTCGATTACGTACTTAAAATATTTGTTTATCAACGTAATTAACTATGGAATCTACGTATCCTTAAATGGCATTGTCATGTAAATCAATGTGAAACATGGAAGCAGAAATATTCACATTCATATCAATGTAGAGAGAATGAAAGCATGTTCTACTAATATTATAAAAGCAAAACTTTGCATGGATGAATGGATGGATGTTAGTTCTCAATCACGTTCGTAACGGCTGAATGGATTTAGATGGATTTATTCGGATATTCTATTTTGGATTAGCATATCGTATTTCAACGGATAAAGGCACGAATCGAAAGAACAGGTTTCTGTGAAATGCACACCGAATTCAAAGCTGACAGCGAAGTGGACGGAAAATAACCATGAGAGGTTTTTATTTATTTGTGTATGACACGTGATAGGAATAAGATTTAATTGTTTGGTTAATGGACGTTTGTATTGCAGTTAAACGTTTCACCACTATTATAGTGCGGATGGTTCTAGACCAGGGGCTGCCAACCTTTTCTTAGTCCGGGACCACTTTTATATTATTCTTGTTGGCAGGGACAACTATGTAATAAAAAAAATGTAATGATCATCCTGGAAATTTAAAACTTTAAATCATTCGCGGACCATATTTTGACTTCCATGGGCCACAGGTTGGGAACCACTGTTCTAGACTAATGCCTTTTACTAAGGGTTTGATCATACAGGAAGTGAGGCAGACATGCCGTATTTAATTTTGTTACTATATAAGCCTATACTCAGCGTCGAGCTTTTGGTTACACTCTCTACAAAGTAATATAATTAGGCTTTACGAAGAGGAAATTGAAGTTGTAGGAAAGTGAAGTGATGTTATCGATAGTTAGATAAGACTAGTAGACTACATTGGAACTATTACTGCACAAACGTTTATTTATACTTTTGATACCTCACTTCATATTTTCACTGAAGGACTTTTAGATGTCTTATAGGTAGTAGTAGTTAGTTATTTATTCAGTCGATAGTTGACAAACTCTACCTACCTTCTGAGTAACAGTAAGTTGGTTTTTTTAGTAAAACTTAATAGTTTAAATTTTTTTGGTGTCATGTTAAGCACAGCAAACCATATAAGTTATTACTTAAAAATAAGACAAAAAGAGTCGGTAAATCTATTAAGATTTAAGCTAATTAAAAGCAAACCATATAAGTTAATTACTAAAAAATGAGACAAAAAGAATCGGTCAAATTAATAAAGTGTTATTCTGTGTTTGGTATGTCCCAATCCTATATTTTTCCGAGTCAGGAAGTAGCATTTTATCTGTCTAACGACGACATCTGCAATCGCTTCGGGAATATCTTCCACTGGAGATAATAGTTTCATAGTTTCCTGTGACAACTAAAGCCCGGGATTATTATAATCGATAACTTGTTAAATATTCAATGGTTCCGGGAAGAGGGTCCAAATCTCAATATCTTTTGATGTACCTGTGAGTGAAAACAGTTGGATCATAGTATAGATTTCGTAATAACGATAGTATTCTCTTAGCTGTTTAGTTATTTTTACATAAATGTCATATGATGCACGTGTTCTGTTCAAACCGCAAATTACATCGTGAGTATTTTGTTATAATTCTGCATTTGATTATAATGATTTTTACTTTTAAACCATAGATATTATTACCCATCAGGTATGTACCATCGACTGACTGAATGCATTAGGCAAAGATATAGAAGTAGATTCTTCTTATTTGCCTTGTCCTTATTCAACTTTAAGTGGGATCGGCACAGAATTTACTTTTTCTCAAAAACATGCTGTCAAAGAATTTGGCTGATGTTCTTACAACTCAGCCTAGGTATTGATTATGCATGAAAAATTACCAGCGTTGTGATCTTATCTGTACCTAATTAGACATACATACATAGATAGCAAATCACTTAACCAGATTACATAAAACAGAAACAGCTGAATATATTTTTAAATGCTCATAACTAAGTTACATACGCTTCACATTTAATCCGATTACCCAAAAATAAAAATAGCATATTGAACTTTATCGCACGTGTCCCCGTGGGCGGCATCTAGTAATATAATAATACAAATTACACTGACGTTGAATTATTGGTGTTGTCATCGCGTTGTCAGTTACGAAACGTTTTGCGGATACAGCAATGAACATGATGACGTCATGGTTTAATTAATAATCACTTTCACACCGACGCCGGCGTGAACACACGTTGTGTGCTTGTACGGTCAGCGCAACCTTTGACCTCAGCTTTATACCAAAATAGATGAGAAATCCTCACTAATACAATAATGAATGTGAAAGTTATGGTTGAATGTTTGTTATTGGATCACCCAAAAATAGCTGTTTAGATAATCCACCATCTACAGATAATCTATGATCTAAATTAGAATACTAAGATACAATTTTTAACAAAGATTTAGTTGCTGGCTATGCATATTTTTCGGAAATTAGAGTAGGATATGAAAATTGTATGCATTCAAATTCAACTAGTCTACCTACTAAGGGCCAAATTAGGCTTCAGGAATCATTTTGACCTCATTAATTTTCTTTTAATTTGTCAAAACGTAAAGGTTACTCTTTAATAAAGTGTGCAACTGTTGTGTAAAATATTAAATAACGATATTCATATAAACCGGGATTAATTTAAACTTGAATGTAAATTTTCCGTTGAATGCCAGAACCAATTATCTGTATAATAAGTTTTGATGAATAAATGCATGTTTAAAACCGATCGAGTACCTACTGCTACTCACCTATCAAAATATTAGATTGCCTTCATATTTATATAGGGCTTAGAGATGTAACGTTTTAATAACAAAAATACTTGTTCATGATTCTTTACGACAGTTTCAGATTGCTTTGCATAATATACGTTTTGTTTTTAGTGTAAAAATGTCTATAGAATTATATATTTAAACGCCAAGTCTGTACAACATTGTCTAAATTCTTCGTCTAAATAACCATTACTACTTTTGAGTACCTACAATCTACATAATAATATTACGCATTTGCTGCCGTTCGTAAAAAAACGTCAACTGTAACGTAAAACGCGTGTTACTGTCAATTCCCGTATTCTATTACACTATTAACACGAAAGTTTAAAAGAAATTAAAATATTGAGTTTATTTTAGAGTTTGAAATTTTCATTTACAAAGATTTATTTCAAACATAAAGAGGTCTGCAGCCACCCACCTTGCCTCAATGCACCTACGTTCAGCCTACGCACGTATACTCACGAGTTTTCATAATGAAACAATGTTTATCCCACACGTCTATTAGCATGACCTTTAAAACCTATAACAAAAAATAATGTTTCATCGAACGCTCCAACTTTTCATTCAATCGACAATTTTAAAACACTATTAGCGTTATGCTTGACATCCATTTTTGCGTGAATACGCCAACCTAAGCTCGTGTAGTACCATTTACAAAATAAAATGAAGAACATATAAAAACAATCAAACTTTGTATTAATCGTTTTATTTTAACCTTTGGGATTTAAATCTACCACTAATTATTTCATAACCACTAAAAAAAAGAAAGTCTTTTTAGTGCCTCATATTTTGTTTTGATGTGATCCATACTTTTCATACGTGTTTTACGTGGACGAAGGTGCATTTTCAGGCGAATGTCTCGATAGCTAGCCAGTTGTCGACAGTGTTAGCAAATCGAGTTGATCTCCAATTATATTATTGACGTAGAATTAGTTCGAAGTGAGTTCTAGTTTGCTTCAGTTCGACATAATATCGTAATCATTGTAAATATCCATCGGTTCTATACGTACATATATCTACTCGATTACTGGATAGAGCGAGCTAAACTATGTTTGACAATAATATGTTATTATGCGTTACCTGTAATCGGTCCTAAACCATTATTATCGGAGATTGGTGCGTGGGTATACGAGGGCACATTACAATTAACATTAATTCGCCTATGATTCCAAGAAGCCCTTCCAATTGATTGTATTCCGAAATTCACTGGTCTATTTATATTTTCCATTCAACGATTCAAAACAATATCAAATCAATTCTATTTTCAATATATGAAATTGGTTTTCTATTTATTATCTATGGAAGAGGAGGGGAGATAAAATCTTTTCATCCATTGTGCAGTATATCACTTGTGGTAATTCTCGGAAAGTAAGTAAAGAGAAAAGCTCTCACGACAAAATTAAATTCCATACTTGTCGCCAGCATTCAAGTGCACCATCTGAACGCTTTCGACGCGCATAAATCTCATAAATCTTTTCTAATAAAAACATTCTCATTCTCCCTCAGATTGTTCAGAAATAGAAATAATAACATTATGTAACCAAAAGCTCACTATTCCAAACTTCAATATCTTTGATGATACTTTTCTGCTGTAATCTATGAATGTCACAAAATTTATCGCTACTTTAAAAAACTCATAAATCAGAGAGTTTAGACTTCAATAACATAAATTATTTTTAAGAAAATTTAAATAAGTACTAAAGTTTATAGCAAAATTGTCTTTATACTTGGCTGTGAGCGATAGAATTTTGCTATGTAAATGCTTTGATATTGCATATGATATTACATTTTTATTTTTGCTGAATTATTTATGAACATAATTTAGCTTATGAAGTGACTTGTCAAAATGTTGCGGCCAGACATAGCTAAAATTAAATTTAAATAATATTAGTTCACAAAATGTGTATGATTTCAAACGAGAAATGCTTATCAGGTCAATGCATTTTCATGAGTGAGTTAAATATAAAATGGCGAACCATTTGTCCCAAACCCTCGTTAGTAGTAAATTAGACTAATTAACCCCTGTGAGAGTAATAACTGTTTACCAACTCCAATTACAGTATTCGGTTCAAATTATTGAATCGGTTACCTATTAAACGAACACAATGTTTTAATCGTTTTAGCTGAGTGCTCAATGTGACTGGCGCTCCGTTGACGCTTTCAAATATATGAGATCGTTACTATAGTAGACGACTTCTGTGAGTCGTATTATAGGCGTGCTTCTAATCTGATTTTAGTAACGAAATTAATGATTTTTTGGATATCATTAAATTATTTTAAGACTTTTATTTCGCTACTATTTCGGAATCGATGGATTGTACAGAATAGTTGATTGGATTTTTTTTGCACATAGTTACATCAAGTAACGTCTCTACAACTTTGCAGTCATTGCATATTAGTATTTAAATTCAACCTAAAAGTATAAAATATTACCGGAAAAATCAAAGTAGTTATTAAACAGGTAATCGTGAATAACTATTCCTTAAGCGATAAAAAGCCGCTCACGTTGATGGTCAATATTGTCTGCAGATAAACACCACTAGCTTCTTGAAAGCTTTTGTAAAGATTATCTTGCCAATGTTTCAAACTATGGAGCTTTAACTTTTAAAACTCACTCCAAGTAAGAGTTTGCACTTGACTTGGTCCAAGTTGTTGTTGCACACCAGAACAATATTTATAAAGGGATCAAACACTCGCTATTTACAGCTCAGAATTATATTTAATATTTATAAAAGAATTTCATATTTCATGACTGTTTGTTGTTGACATTGTTCTCACATTTTTTTCTTGAACACGTAAGCTGAATAATTCCTAACGCTGTCGACAATAAATATATGATATTGAAATAATTGTAAACACTGTTTGACTGAGTTTGATAATACGAGATCTTGATAATGAAAACTACATGTAATATGAGGTTGAAAAACTAAAATTACTTCAGGAACTATAAAATTACTCGTCATATCAATTTATTTGCGTTTTATTTAAAAACCTGACAATAAAAAAAGTTCGGACATAAATTTGAAATATTTCACTGTGAGTGACGTCAATCACGGGTGGACAGTTACAAAATAGAGGGATGAAACAGTGAGACTAATTGAATTCTATTGCTGGCCAAAATATTTCTAGTGCTATGTGTTAGATTTGACCGACTGAAACGAACGATTTCATTCACTATGAAATGTTTGCTTAAGGTTAAGTTCATATGATCGCGCGGAGCCGCGCGGAACTTTCGATCGAGCGGTACAAGATCGAAGTAAACAGCGTCGTCTATATCACCGAGCGATACCGCGCGTCGCGCTACGACCCGCGCGCTAGTTCTTGAACTGCGAGTAATCGCGCGGTTTCTCGGTTCTGTTACCTCGCGGTGATGTAGACAATACTAGCTGCTTACTCCGATCTTGTACCGCGCGGTTGAAGATTCCGCGCGGCTCCACGCGATCATATGAACTTACCCTTAAAGTTATGGACGGTAATTAAAATAAGTTCTGTGTATCTGGACATTCTGGACGTATGGAAGTAACATTTGCGTAACACAAACGTGTGTTTGACTTAATTTCGAATAGGTTGTAGCAGTTGAGTACATTTATATAAACGACAGTTGAGCTAGTTTTAACAAACATTTACGAACAGAACTCGTCCTCTATAATAAAATCTCATTTATATTACGTAGTTACTACCTATTTTTAAGTTGTTCCGCTTACTAAAGTCTCAAAAGAAGCGACCTAATTAGTTTATAGTTTTATGGAAATTGCTACATTATTTACTAGAGTTACTCATGAATATTACAGTTAATTTTACTTAAACATTTAAGTAATTGGCAAAGTTCCGTAGCCAAAGAGACTTTTGGTGGCTTGAAGGAACAGCTTTGAAACTACCTCAGCGATTCTGGAAATCGGGACAACTACTTTTACATTTTCATGAGGTTACTTTTCAGGAATAAATCATTATGCACATAAAGTTGAAGCAAACTTTTCTCACAATAGGTAATAAAAGTAATTTTACGTTTAATCAGAAATACAAATGTTAATAAAGGTTAATCCCGGCAAATCGAAGCGGTCCAGGTTTTTATCTCTCGACATAATACCGTGTACTTAACCTGGAATGATGAAGAAAGATTAATCGCCGCCGGATATAAGTATTGTACATTGAAACTAATTAGGAAAACGGAGATTGTGTCGATGTAATGAGCCAGATCATTATTGTAATCATTAATGTACGATTTTGTCGATACGATACGGTTGTTATCGTTTAGTGCCTAGGATATATTAAGGATTGATACCTGATTTTATTGCTTCAAGTATGAATCTACCTGCCTCCACAGAAAATAGAGCGTTAAAACTAGTTCTTCTATAAACTTTTATTCAGAAATCTGTGTCAATGAATTGGTTAAAGCGCAACTCGAATCGTTGCCAAAATCGTGACACTGGGGTGCCAAGAGGTTTTCAACAGCCTTAAAGAACAGATTTTGGTTCCGGTCGTAACTGAACCTAGCTAATTGAATTATCCTGACCTCCTTTGAAAATATCGGTATGATACGTAGTTTTCTTATAACAATTCACGTGCAATGTAAGGTTTTGTAGTCGCTTGTCCTAAAGGTAGGGGCTCGACATTAAAATAAAATAAAATAAGCCTATTTTTGAAGAATTCGGTATCAATCTACTTACTAAGAAAAGTCTCGGTGTTAAGCCGGACGGGTAAACTGACAGACATGACGAAACCGTAAGGGTCTCTTGTTGTCTACGGAACCTTTAAAAGGCTTTATAGAAGTAGGTGGCTATATTTCGATACGAGAATACTTTACTTCCCGGCTGTATTGAGTCGCGGCTCCTGGATGCGACATCTTTACAAATTTTGTATCGCGTCGCCGAGGGACAGAATAGTTCTCGTTGTATGTCGCCGACTCTCGGGGAACTTGGAACTTGAATAGAGGATCCAGTTTACAAATATATCGCATGTATGTAACGCCTGAAGTAGGTAAATAAAAAGCCCTATTTGTTTGTAAAAATACGGACTGATTCAAATGGAATACATAACGGTAAAACTGTTGTAGATATAGGTATTTTTGATAGCCCGAAAAGTAGGTTGTATGAGATTCCTAAAGTTTAAGTAGCAGGAAACACCAAATGGTTTTGGCGTCCGCTTTTTTGTTTTTAAATAATAATTATCCACAACATTAAAGGAAATCCTCGAGGTGTAAACATGCATACCTCAAAGTACTTCAAAACAGTTCTCAAATCCCCGACCCACAATTAGCTAAAAGTCTAGTCTCTCTCATTCCAGGAGGAGAATCCCGCACAGCAATAAATAAGTAATAGATAACATTTGTTTTATACTTTAGTATTCACGATAAATTGCGAACATGAACTGTAAAATATTTGGTCAGATATTATTGACAATACGAGCTTGTAATGTACGAAATGTTCAGCATTAATATTCTGATTGTCCATATTTAAACTGAAGCAGGAATATTAACTCGGCTTTTGTAATGCGGCCAGGAGGCAGCCAGCCGAACGGCTATTTATACAAATACACGATGCATCCTCGGGAGACCTTCGCCAACTCAAGCCGAAGTATGTAGACTACACTAACACCTACAATTTCATTATTGTACCAGCTTTAGCCCGCGGCTCGCTGTGTAGATGTTGCGCGCGTAAATCCTAAGGGAAGTTTAGACTAAACGAACTACTTTTTAACTTAAATAGAGCTTTTTAAGAATAAAAGACATGTTTCAGAATTAAGAATAAAACGTGGTGATCCGACGAAAAAAATAATTGAAGTTTAACAAGTCAAATAAAAACTAAACCACGACGATTCAAAGTCGTAAGTATATCCTCTTTAGTAGGGATTATTTTTCTTTGGACTTAATAACTTGTTACTGGTTAGCTGTCAAAATATTTAAAAAAGAATTATGCCTTTTGTTAATTTTACTTTTATTTTGCTGCCTATTATTTTTATTTTGTTTTAAATTGAGATTTTATGCTGTTTCTCGTTCATTTTTAAAAACGTAAAAGTATTTATACATATACGAAAAAATAAATCGAGACATCATTTATGCTGCGTTATTAAACAGGAAATTTGTAAATTGGGCAATTACAGTCACAGTCGATTTTATAAAGGAAAAGTTGTACCACGCCAAACAGCTTGCTTTATTTTTAATCGAAAATTTGTTAAATAAATTGAAGTATTTTGGGCAAGTAATTGCTCATATTGGTATGTCGCTGTCTTTAGTCATTCGCAGCGTAGAATATTGCGCTCGTCCATAAAATTTCATTAATATTCATCGTAAAACGAGGCAAATTCATTTTTTTGACATTGATTTATAGCCAGCTCCATGCATGCACGACTGTGCTCACATAATAGCATCAAAATATCGTTCTAAACGTTACACATTCAAGCTTTCTTCGCATGAAATACGGTATCAGTGAATAGTTTATACATTTTTAAATTACATTTAGAAATACAAAGTCCATTTACTTAATAAACATGCATCATAATAAAGTTCTTCATAAACATATTTGTTTAAAGCTTCAGGCGAGAAACGAGAAAATGGAGAAATATTGTAGCAAGCCATGAATTTATAGAATATATCGCTATCATTTATAAACGTGTGTGAAAAAGTAATTACCCGTAACACATCTTTTTTTCCTTTACAATACAGACAATGCAAAATTTGCACGAAACAATAGAGTTTGTATTGGAATATGCATCGCTTTTTTAATACTCGCCGACCGCATCCGCGTTTTTTATTGAACTTTTTATTGGTTGTTTTCATTCGCATCTACATATTTTATAAAACATTGCATGTCGTACTTATTACTTTTGATGGGATTTATGTTGAAATACACTTGTATTTATTAGCATTCGAATTGTTAAAGTTGTAACGGTACACAAAACATTTTATTCAGATACATTTTTACACAGGCTATATTTTTATATCCTACAATTTGAGGATGTCCTCAATCCGTGGCAACACGTGGAACAGTTCTAGGAATCGTTGATCTCTTTTTGTATTATAATTGAATTAACGTTTTTTGTTTCAAATGAAAAAAATGCAAACTTTTTATACAGGCTAGATTTTCAGCTTGTTGAGTTACTAAAAAAATATGAAACAGAATGAGTGAAATATGTATCCAAAATACTATTCTATTTTGTATGTATATATAAACAAATGAAGTAAATTAACGTCAAGAACGAATAATACGTTCGTGGAAAAAGCTAATGCCAACAGTGAAGAAATTCTGTATACTTTCCGCGACAAAGTATTATTTACTGAAGCATCAGAGCTACACATATTTAAATTGAGTGCACACAAACGTGTATTTTGTTATACATGAGTAATGATGTACCAGAATCTCCAGACCGTATGTTAAGCAATCAAGTTAAACTTAAGATTGCCGCTTGTAGTTTAACAAATGTAAATTGTGTATGTCTCGGAGGAACGCACGGAGGTAGCAAATTTTCCCGTATGCGACTTACACTTCCTTTGAATGATTTCCCAAGTTCTCTCATATGTTTGGCGACGGTCTCGAAACTACTACTGCCTTATGAAATACTGTTATACATTCAAATTAACATCATGCTAGAGTACTCGCTGTAGATTTGCTTTAATCAGTCAACCTCACAACCTTGACTACGTGATTTAAATACCAAACTTTTAATTTTACGATCTAAATAGCATGATATGTTAATCATTTTAAAGAGTCACGCAAAAACCAAATGTTTATGTAATACGTGATTTTATAGTTGAAATTATTTACGAAATTACATTTTCAATTTCTTTGGTTGGTTAAAATATTTTATTTGAAGTATGATGTGAACAGAATTTCAATTAAGTTAATAATTTAGTCTGGAATATTTAACGAACTATATGAAACATTTCAGAGATACTTTTTTAAAACTTTTATTGCAAACAATTTTGGATTATTGGATTAGTATCGCCATAATAATGTGAGATCGTTGAGAATGTTGAGACAGTTAGCAAACGCTCAATTTTTCTTAACATTTGATACAATTGATATATTAGCGATATAACTTTAGGGCGATTGTATCAAATGTCAATAACAGTATATAATAGAGTAATAACAGTAAATTAAATCTTTGTCCGTAAAGCACCCCGCTCGTGATAATTTGTGAAATGCAAATTTTGAACTCCAATTTCAGGTTTTGCCGCGAACGCATTCGCATTCATCTTGTGAGTGATATACAGTTTGTACAGAGCGGGACATGCAGCCGTGAATAAAACAGAAAATGTATTCACAGGATACGTCACTGCAGATAGTGATATCCAAAATAAGCTATGAGGAAAAACATGAGCGTATATAGTTGTAGAAAAAACCATCAGTGTTATGAATTCACGTAACCTACGTTTGCAGTTGATAAAGATTTTAACTTTAGCACTTCCTAAAAAATATAAAATCAAAACGTATATTTTACACGCACAATTATACACACTTTTGTGATATTAAGTAAATAAGTGGTTAAATCTTTACAGATTGACTAACATTACTGCAGAATTATATAATTCATCTCGTATGCTCAACAAGAAAATATGAAAAGAAAGTCATAAGAAAGAATTTCCATCTCCGCTATTATAATTATCCCGTGATGATATTTGTTTCGAAGAGAGTTTATATTCATTAAACAACGCACTTAATATTCATACTACTTGGACTTATGAAAGTTCATAAGAGAAAACGAGCACACAGAAGGATAGACTTAAACAAAGTAGCCTATTAATATCGCTACATTGTGTTTTCGAGCTGCTTGCAATTTTTTAGTCATATTAAAAAATAAGCTGGGTATTTTGCTAGAAATATGTGCGGATATTAGTTTCAATATCTCTTAGTGGACGGCATAATTAAATACTGAGCTCGGTCACGCAGCCAAAGTAATACTCTTTGAAAGAGATTAACCGAAGTCCTATGACCGCTTTACAATATCTTTCTATTAGACTACCTATAATCTGAAATCTAACATTTAAATTCCGCACGCCCACGGTTCCGTATATAAAGTCGAAAGAAAAACAGAACTCCAATAAGATAACTCGTTTTTTTCTGTCAAAGTCGATTTTCCGTGGATTGATAAGGGTGGCGAGAGATTATTTTGGCATAGTTCTTTACGAATGTTGCCGGACCACTTACGTACATTCTTATATGTTAAGAAATATTTGTTGTAAATTGAGTGATACGTAGATGGGGGTACACGTCAATTTAGGAAAAGTGAGACAACTGAATTCCATATTAGCATGAACATAGTAGTTGATTTAATCAAACTTAGTATTTAGTAACTATTTGACAAAGATAGAGCTCATTTTATAGGTTTTACATATAAAAATCACCATCCCGTCGACACGTGTGAACGAATTGCTGTGTAGCGTGAGTTTCTATGTTCGGTAAATTCGAGTATAGAGAGTTTAACAATTGAACTTCTGTAGTTACTTAATTCATCATAACTTTTAAACTCTCGCGTTGCATGTTTAATATATGTATAATAGGATACGAGAATTAACGCGAACACGCATTTTACGCGGTCGCAGCATGCGACCACGGCGAGTGCAACCTGTGCCGAAACGTTAGGCATTTTAAGGTAAAATGCGTGTTCGCGTTAATTCCCGTATCCTATCATATATTACTTAATTCGTGTTGGTGGAAACTCTTATACTGAAAGAATTGTTGGTAACTTGACGGTGACCTGATACTAGGTGGGTTACATTATCGTTATACTTCTACAATTACGCATAATAACATACTTAGGTACCAACATTAACTATAATTAGGAACAAGGCCTACTACTAATGTGTACTTAGCTTTAACCCAAGCACTAGTGGTTGCTGAACCTTAAGGACTTTTAATACTTTTATATTATAATTTGAGACCATGTTATGTAAATTTAGGAAAAACAGACTTCTGCTATGAAAGCCTCATTAAATTCATTGAAGGCTAACAATTATCTAACCAACGACTCCTTGAATAAACTATATACTATATGATATAGACTAGTAACTCACCACTCCGAAAGTATGTATCTTTAAGAAAAAATAGCAAGAGTTAATGATACAATTTTGATAGGTCAATAAATCTGTTAAGACTTTATCATTATCATAAAAGTTATAAGTAAGCTAGCGATAAGATTGCGTTTTAACGACTAGGCAATTGAAAAATGGGTCGTTATTAAAAATCTGATTGACGCAATTATTTTGTAATCGTAAATGTTCAAGTGGCTATTAATCATTTAAAATTTATTCAATCATTCATTAATGAGAAATAGAATCTTAGAACGAAAATAGACTGAATAATCAATGACCTATATTTAATTAAATTGCTTCTTGCGAATCCTAGTGCGAAGCTTTACGTTACTTAAAGGCAATCGGGTATTCTGTAAAAAAATATATAAGTATGTTATATTTATAATACTATTTTAATACGTATCTAAAATATATAAACTAATTTTGTTGCCTGAATCAACGATAAAATATTTTAAAAATACGTGGTTCTGAATCGCAGTATTATCAAAGGCCTAGACTTATCTTTCTCTTTCCCCAGTATCGTGATATAATTACAATAATTTTCAATATATTTCGATTAATCAGTCTATCGTAATTTCCTGTTGTGACTAGGTTCGCCACAACATCCGCTCCATGCCGCACTATTCGATTTACGCACTACGCAATAGCGGCATTCTACAATATAATATATAGTAATATATACTCTTACAACCATAACTACATTTGTTGTTAATGATAGGTTGAAAAGTCCAACATATTTAACAGTTAATTTACATTTTACCCGCCGTTGTAACGATATACCAATAAAATGATAAAGTGTTCGCTGTCGTTGTTATTTCAGTTCATTTAACCGATAAACACGTCAACGTTGCCTGCCTACCTCTAAAAGGGATTATATATACTTTTGGGATACGACTGTCTATTATAATCCTAAGTATTGAGGAATAGCGACGCTATTTCTTAGAATCTATATTTACGGATTTAGGTAGAGAACACGATAACCTTTATTCAGCATCGGGTACGCGGCCAGATTGGATTAGATATTTCTCGAAAGGGAGAACAAATGATTCCCTGAGATTCAAATTATTGATTACGCTGGGAACTCTTCATCTATCATAGAAGTCACGGATTTAGGGCGTTGTATTTAAAGAATTCGGTTCCATTTCACATACCGTAGAGCAATGTAAATGCGTATAATGTTGTTTGTAAACGCTCTAAGCGTCTCGACACAATCTTTTTAAGTGCCTAGGTATAAGATTTCGCAAACAATTTTCAGCTCGGCAACGAGGTAATGTTACTAGAAACTACCGAGGTTTAAACACTGAAATGGTTTCTAATGGCGTATGCGAGAGAACAGCTAAACTAAATTAAACTAAACAACTAGTAAAACTCCCCGGTCACTTAACATACCGTATTAATTTTAACGATCAAAACCTCCTATTGTGCTAAATTCCTTTGTGAAAATCTCGCCGTACGCCGTAGTATTTGATTTTCACATTTTCCAAGAGTTTGTTTCGTGCATTAATTACTGAGTGAGCTAAACGAAACGGCCAGGTAAAGTTTTATCGCCCAAAAACATTTTTTCCAGTTAAACAATATTTCAGTTTTATGAATTATATTTTTCAATCTGTGCTTATGCATGGCGGGCCGTTTGCAGAGCACTTAGCATTCAACCGGGCGGACGGGTTACTTTATAGACAAATATTTCACTGTAACATACGAGCAACGCAAATAAAGCCGAGCATTTTTTCTTCACATTTATTTTTCCTCTGTCCTTTGAAGTTGCCACTTTATTTAATGCTGTGTTAGTTCTTATATTTCCGTTTAGTTGTGCAGCAGCTGATTTCTATGCATTGGTGCTTAAGAAACCAGATGCATTTAATTTAATACATGAAGCAGGTACGAAATGCTGTGTGTTTGCTGTTTAAGTTTTATGATACGACTTTTTCAAGTTTCTTTCTTACTTGGCTATTGAAGCTAGACACCTAAAGAGTTTTTGTTCAGAATTAAATTCGGATAAAACGAAAATGAAACCGGGTAAGTAAAAGGAAACAGGTATTTTAAAAATAAATATGTTAATTATGTTAGAATGTTTTAATAAACAAACAACATTTTTAAACAATCAGATAATATCTTTGAGCATGGCAATAACTCGTTATTCCCGTGCATCGTTGCTCATTATACAACAACAATGACACGACAAGCGTAATTATGAGCATCTGTCTATGAAGGATGATATTATGTACTAGCCGAGTGGATGCTCCCACTGAGAAGCTAAGAGCCCTCCGCCCACAATTTACACAGAGCATTATTCGGCGATGTTCAGAGCACTTGTCTCGAACCACTTAATGCTATCTAAAATTGCTTTAATGTTGTTCGGCATCAACCTCGATTGAGCGAAAGAGAATTCAAATGTATTTAATGCCCGATACTACCGCCTTTCAAACGATTATTTGCGAAAAAATGTTCATTCACTGCAAAACATCGAGTTTTCAGTATTTTTAACGTATCCATTTCGCTTCACTTCATATTTCGGTAAAATAACAAATTTTTTCCTCGTTTAATATATTTTTAGCTCTATTCCACCTGCGTACTAAGTATCCTGGCTCTGCAGAATGTATATAAAGGCCAAAACGGATTAACATATTGCTATTTAGGGAAAAATTAAAAATGACTCCATTATACGAAAGCACGGGAAAAATAAGGTGAATTTAAATTTGTGTGTTGTCGACCTTTAAATTTATTTCAGTCATGATTCGAGCTTTTGTAACGGTTGTAGTCACGCGCAGTCAGGCTCAACCACGGATGCTGTTGCGGCGCCATCGAGTAAATTTAAACAATAAAAGCGCACTAATATTTTATTGCACAGTTTCGCATGAATCGTCACTATATTCACGCTCACATTCCCTTACAGGCTGAGCAAAGATACTCAATCATGATTCATGCATGGCAGTGAATACTTTAAGCTATGCATGCCCCACACACTCGTATATTTCACGACGATTGTAACAGCATGGCGTTGTAAGCTCATAAATATTCTTAAGTGTTCTCATAAATATCTGAAATCATTGTTACACCTTTCCAAGAATTCTTTCGACTTCTCGGTTACCAACGGAACATTTGCTGATATAATTATCGACTCTGTAGTTCAAATTTATCTTTATCTTACTCTTTAGAAACCGTAATGATCAAATAACAAAGAAAAATACAGGTTTAGAAATACACAAAAGGACAAAAAGCGATTCGTACGAACAATTTGACGTACAACTGCTCTTGTGATATAAATTGAATGAGAAAAAAATACGAGTAAACAGGTCAAGTGGATGATTTATAGATTATTTAGTATCGGAGGAGGATTCTTGTATTTTAATTGGATCTCTTTAATTTTAATTCTACGAACTCAGAGTAAAAAGGAACATTATTTCTTATCGGCCATCTAATTACGTTTAATAAATGTATGATTATTATAACAAATTACAAATCATAGCACATAGTTACACAGTCCAAAAAACATTTACTGAAACAGTCATCAAAATTCGTTTAGAAGTTCGCGGGCCCGCTTCTACAAAGCAGATTAAGGGTACTTCCTCTTATATCGCGAAAGTCACAAATGATAAACTGAACATGGAATACATTTATTTTTTCACGATAAGTGGATAGTATTGTTTTTTATTACTGAGACTCTTGATTTTAAGTGAACATTATATTATTATGATAGATAAAAAAGAAAGCCATAATATCACACATTAAAAGAAATATAATAAAATTATTTTTGAAGAGAGATTTCCTCTTCCTAATAAGGTAACTCTTAGCGTTAATAAGATTATGTCCTTACCGTTGTGTAAGTGAAAGAATAAAAACACTGTAGGTGAGTGTTTGCTCGCACGTCGATGTTTCTTTATTTACGCTGCTCTATCCCGTGCACAACAGTGAACTTCTCACCAACGAAAGCTGATTTAATTAGTGTTGTTAGTACAGTAGCGGTGCTTGCAAATAATCTGAGTTTGAGCTCCACGCCGAGCTCACCGCACACAACAAACGCCTTCCTTTTTCGTTATTGCTAATAGACCCGTAACTGTTAACTCTTTACTTAAAACAGGCGCTAATTAATTACTACAGCCGTCATGAAACGCTCTTGACGGCTAAATTAGCTTGTTTTTTTGACGTAACAATAGATTTGAAAGATAATACTGGCAGATTGGAAGACTGAAATATATTTTTGGTAATGAGCGTCAAGACTTAAAAACTTGTTGAAGAATCGGATTATAAAAAGGAGAATGAATTAATGAAGTATGTACTTCAATTGGAAGTAAGTTTTTTAATTTTTCTAATTTTTTATTTACTATCATGTCCTGTCTTCAATTTAAAACAAAACAAAAAAAAAGCAAAACTATATTGTGAAACTTGTTTCTGTCCGTTGCAGCGCGAATTTTCCTCTTAACATTTTCTTGCTGGAGGCACTTCTTGTATACGACAATAAGTATCGCTGCTTCATCGTCGGAATTTTAAATAGCTGTAACACAGAGTCTGTGAATAAAGTTACAATATCGATAATAACCGCATTTTCTACTTTTACCTTGCAAACCACTCTAGCTAAGTAGACATTTATGACAATGGCACGGCCGTAATAGGTACTCCTACGTCATATTACGGGTTCACTTCATGATATATATCCGCAACCCTATCGCTGACGGCACGCATCGACTTCCTTTTCATAGAAAATTGTCTATTTATCTAACAGTGTTATCTTTGGCATTTCTTGAATGACAAAGCGGGGCGGCTCAATAACCATCCAATTTGCATAACCTAATTTCTCGTGGCTGCGTCAAATTGCTGACAGATCTCAGAGCCCGCACTCTGATCATAATAGATGGGACGTCGATTCCGATAACACCGTAAACTGACAACAATATATTTGGTCATTAACAGACAACGTTATTACTATCCGTATAGCTTACTGCTAATAACAATGCCAAATTATTGGTACTGACTACATAAAATCCAGTGATTCATCCAATAACATCAGAGCCTTACACACCTACCAAATATCTCATTAAAATACGTCTTACTACCTGTTATTTTAACCGTCTATCTAATCTACCCAAACTGACCCGAAGCCCTTTAATGTTAAAAACGAAAATTACTATTGTAACCAGCAGCAAATAAATAGATCTAGATCTTTGATTGATTGTAACAATACAAGCAGACTGAATACGGGCTGTTTCTTGCGGAAAGCCAACAATCAAACAAACTTTCTTACCTCGAGCAACGAGCTGTACGAACAAAAGCTACGACCCGGTACAATTGATGTAACTGTTACTTTTCCAGCTACACCGAGGTACATGTGTAGTAAAAAACTAGGATCTTTATTGTTCTACCGTTCAAGCTTATCATCTTATATCTTTTGCTATTTATTTCTTCTTACGGATAGCGTATATTATAGGCAAAGTTAATGTCCTGAGTACACACATAAAATGTTTGCACATGTTTAACCATTATACCTGAAAAATCTTAAGCTTAGAATCAATGTTAGAAGTTGAAGTAGCTTCCGCCGACGACATAATAGTTTCTAAAAGAATATGAGTGAAGTTACCAGAAATCCTATTTGCATATCAGCATTCGCGTAAACTGTATAAAATGCTAGAAAACAAACAAATGAAACTACATACATACAAATGTGGTGTTTACGAGTACTTTGAAAACACAATATACCTGAATGCTTTCTTTACATTTCAAAGCCATAAGCGGAAAATCTATTTTCTCAACAGAACTTCAAATATCATGCGAACTAGCTGCCGCCTCCGCCTTGAAAGGATTTAGTTAGGTATTCAGTTCCGAGGCTAGCCTCGTGTTTGCACTTTACCCAACAGACTATTGAAGGTAATTTGCAGCATCTACAAAATCGCTACTTAAGTAATTTTCCACCGAGATCGAGATTCCTGCCCGCACTTAAACTACTAGTACAAGATTAAGTTCAAACGAAACTTCACCATTTCTCCTCACCGCCGAGTAAAGATAAAGTTTGAATAAATGTACGTAATTGAGTGATAATTTCAGCCAAGTTATATGTAAATCCTACAGAGATTACACTTTTCCTCAGAATTTATACGGCCATTAAATAAACTTTGCTATATTTTCGTAATCTCGTATTCTGTATCTATACAAAAATACATACATTTAACGATCACCAGTGCTTTCAGCGACGACACATCAGCTCGTAAATATGGTCCATTGAATAGGGGCTACACTATATACTTTATCAGTAAACCATAGATGTGGCTTCCCTTCCGACGAACATAATCGTTAACTTACCACATTGGTGGGATAGTTTATGATTGAGTTCTTGCACATTTTGATTTGTGGTAAGTAGCGTTCGAATGTGAGGAATGAAGCTTCCGAATAATGCACCAGCCATTAAACCTGTCATTTCCACTTTCATGTTGTAAAATCTGTGAATTTCGGAAACTTAATGACCCGGCGAAACCTCTAATTTTGGACATCACTTGAAAACGACTTGGCTTCAAGACGACAATCCTTTGTTAACATAAATTAATTGCATATAATTTAACTCTAGTAAAATCTCAATCAATGAAAAGGACAGTTAACAATGAGTGGACGCCATTACCACGCTTTCAATTGTCATAATTTGGCACGTAGCGGTTGGACGCAACTCGGATTATACGCAATGATTCCGCTCTGTAATGAAGCTATCAATTGCTTTTGAAACCGAAAATTCGGTATCACGTGCTATTGTTCGACATTTTAAAGCAGCATTGGGGATAGAACGTAAACTGTTATATCTCAGTTACTCACGAATAGTTTTTAAGTGTTGTATTTATTACAATCATCACTGGAGTGTTAGTTTGGATGCTTTGATACAAAAGGCGAAGTGTTTTTTAAGTTTAGTTAACTTGAATTTGGTAATCAAATTTTTATTTTTTAGAACATCGCAAATGAGTTCAATGTTGTACCACGAATGACCACGATTATTCAAAAGCATTAGCCAACATGTCTTGTGTTAATATAAATATTCTTATAATACTCGCAGCAAAGTCGTGGTCACTGAAAGAGTATGTCATGAAATCTGTATTCATAGGTCAACCAGCGGTATATTGAATACGTCGTGAGGGAGGTTTGTCAGGAATCCAACGGGAAAAATTAAATTCCGACAGTAGAGCAGCGCGAGCCGTGTGCGTGCACTCACGTTGTGTCGGACCCCACGTGACTTAGCTCTTAACTACAGAGCCTTTATGAATGCGGTACATTTGTATTTGTACCATTGTACTCATATACCGACTATAGGGATGTTAGGTGTTTTCTATTGATCCGTCTTACATCTAATAGACTATTTTCCCAACATGCCACGCTTTTTATCACATTGATTCTAAAAGTTACCTGCATGTTGTATGGCACTAGAATTCGAATCTTGATTTCTAACGCCGACAAAATAGTGTTCGTGTATTATGCAGCATGCAGTAATTAACGATATTATCGTTAATTACTGCATGCTGCGGTAAATATGAAAAGACGATAACATTTCCACGAACTAGTTCCGAATAGAGATAGTAAAGAAGTTAAAGAGGTAATCTATTAACTCAGGCGGGTATAAAATAAGTAGACAAAGAACTTAAGAGACTAAAATCTTTAGCAAAGTGAGCAATATGAGCAGCGGCTCAAGGCGACTCATTGTAATCCGGCTTCGTTGTGCAGACACTTCTTAATATTCTTTTTGTGATGCAGTCAAAGTGGGGCGGTGGCTTAGCGTCCGCTGTAAGTTGTAAGGCGCTGAACGAAATTAATGGCTTTCCTAGCGCGCCTGCAGGCTTAATCCCGGCAACACGTGATGCACTGCCCGCCTCCGCCTTCTATCACGGCGGAAAAAACCTCCTACAAGTTTGCTGTTAAGAAGTTGGTGAACTTCCCAGCGAAAGGCAACTTTCAAGTCAACCGTTCATTAGTTTTAGATGGATGCAGAGTTGATTAAAATGATCGTTTGGTTACGTAGTTGTATTTTTATTTCTAATAAACAAACCCTGGATTTAAAAATTCAAGACAACACCTAAGCAACAAGTTAATCTATTCGATTAATAGAACTTGACGGTGTAGACCGAAGCTGTTAATTTAGCCTAACAGTTTACTTAAGACGTTGAAATCCGTGCACGCACCCAGTATTAGCCCGCCCAATTCACTAACTCACTGCAACACCGGCTTGCAACCACACACGAAACCGCTATTATTCATTACGTTCAACGCAAATGCAGCATGTTTTTAATAACTTTAAAGCGCAAACATAGCAGCATGCAACACTTGTATCATAAATATGCAATTAGCCTGAGTTTGAAAGAAAACAGCTTGCAAACAGTCGACACTCGACAGTCATACATTTAACCAATTACACGAAATGAGCATTCTGCAATATAAACACTTAACTTAAAATTATTTTTATAGTACTTGTTTAAAAAGCACTTTGCTATTTTTAGAGTCTCTTTAAAATCATTGTCCTCCACATAATGCAATGTTGTCTATGCCTGTATTTTACTGATTACGTAACAAAAAGATGAACGCGAATATCCCTTGATCCTTTTCAAATAAACGATAAATAACGTCCGAAAAAAGGTTAGCTTACACTCCGCGTGGTACGTAATCAGCGTTTTGTATACAAAACCTAGTGAAAAGGGTGGCACGTGGGGCAGCCGAGATTTTCTCTGTGGCAATTCTACACAATGATAAGTAGACTTAGTGATTGTTTGTAATGTAATTGTGACTTTTTAACAATTTAATTTTAAAGGTAAGTTAAATTGTTAGTCTCGCTACACACCTATTCGGTTCGCCAAGTTCGGTTCGGCAGTATTTAACGAATAACAAAACCGATTCGAAGCAATTGCTGCACTTGTTCGTCTTGTGTTCCGCAATTTCCCAAACATCCATCTACACATATTCGGTTTTGCCGCCCGGCTAGGCCGAATAGAGGTAAACTGAATAGGTATGTGTGTAGCAAATCTGACATAGCTGCACCATTTCCTATTACAACGCCTTAACATAATAAAGAAATAAGTTATTAAATCTGTTCAAACTTGTCTTATTGACGTACTACAAGAAAACGTAGTTCTGCAGTCAGAGTGCTTTCAAAGTTTGAGATTTTAGCTGCAGAAGCGATGAAATGCTCTTTACGAGTTATCAGCATATGATTCCTTTGAAAAACTATATTTGCATTGTTATTCTCGCTAATAAGTTGTTGAAGTTAGTTACACTTAAACGTACAAAAGGTAACTTCTATCGAGTTCATTATTTACTTTATGAAATCAAAGAAAACTTGCGCCTGGTTTTACTGAACATGAAGAGGTTTTGTACAATGTTAATCCCATGCAGCAGAGCCTATTGCCATACACCAGGCACGTTTTCAAATTCCGGGTTACTACATATTAAGAAATATTCTTATATAAATTAGAAAAGAGACAAAAAACACTTTGCAACCTGGGAATCGACCCCGACACCTCGTGATCAGCAACAATATACACTACCGCCTTGTAGAGTTTTTAGTATCAAACATCATGAAAAACGTGTAAGCACAAACGTCTTTATTAACGACATACTCGTATATATATGTGTGTTATTGAGTATAGATCGAAGAAAAAGGTAATAAAGCGACGTGGAATGACTCAGCAGAAAATCATTAGGAGCCCGTACAACTGAGATTATGACGGGTTAAGTCTTATTTCCAGCTGACACATGATACAAGGAATGAAATATAGCTACGTCTCTTTATTTATTAATGAAAGCTGTACGATTTCAGTTAGATGCTTTAAGTTTGTTTTATTTCTATTGAGGTTACATTGGAAATCTTTCAAGATTAGATTTCATAAGTAATATAAATCTTTAAGACGATATTCGCAGTGGTGAAGGTACTCACTATCAACTACACTCCACGTAATTTTCATGGCATCTCCGATATAAAATATATTTCCTCTTTATCAGCCAGAACTAGATTTTTGATGTCACTTTCAGTAGTCATACGCAATAATATGGGACGCTTAAAGCATTTTTCCTCCCTAATGTACGAATCTTTAATTCAAAAATTAAACTCGTATTTACATCTCAAAAAACGTATCAATGTTAAAAATCGATTGGTTTTGATTCGTTCACCTGTTACTTCAGTAAACCAAACAATTTTCACATCAAAAACTCACAAAGAACACAATACAGGGAATAGGTACAGCCAGTTTTTGGGATTTGAAAATTAAATAAACCTCAGCGGTGTTCTGAAAGCGGGAAAGCTTTTGCTGGCGAACTAAAAGCTAGCAAAAACTGACATTCTACATTTAGGAGTCCGAACTGTTCGTGAGTTCGGCCGAGATGTCTATCTGAAGCATTCATGTAGTGAGGTGCGGCTCTTAGAGCAGGCTACTCTGCTGATCAATTTATACGTCGTAAACACACATACTTTACAGTTACGGATCTCTATGCCATAAATATGTTAGCCATTTGTGTTTTTGTGAAAGCTTAGGTCAAGTAAAAAAACGATCATAATAAACACATTGTCGAGGGAAAGTAATTATAAGTAAAGCAATTCTCTATGGTGACTCAATAAGTGCATACGAAATTATTTAGTAGGTACTTACTAAAAACACCAGGTAAAATTTTACCGCTAACTAGAGCATAATGTATCATTTATTTCTATAACGTGCTGGGTAAAAAGTTCCTGAAACACACCCTCCCAGACTCGTATAATTTGATAACTCCTTCGTTTACCACAATATTTAAAACAAACAAAAAAATCCACTAAAACACTTTCACAAACTGCTAATTTCAAAACAGACGTTTATCAAAATTAGATAGCTATTATGAAAGTTCTTTCCTCCATCGACGAAATACGGAATTAAATCCATTCAGTATTGGCTATGAGATCCAAGGGGGACGTCACTGCGCCAAGAGCAGATTTGATTTATTACATCAGGAAATATAAAATGGCTCTCATTCTAATGTTAAAAAGCTTTTTCATCGTAGAAATGCGACACACAAATGCAGACATGGCTTCTCGAATCTTTTCTCCATAATTGATTCTGTCTTGAGAGATATTTATTTTTATTCGACTACAGCAAGGCTCCAGGGAGCGGCTTTGTTTTTTCCTAGTTTTTGTTTTGCTTCCAAACTTCTATGTACAGTTATTACCATAAATCAAATATAGTGCGAGAATTATTGGGTGTAAGTTGTTTTGCTGTTCCATAACGTTCGACTCTACCGTTACATATTTCGTGCAATTAATCAAACTACAAATAATGGCAGTAGGAAACATTTTATAGATGTTTTATGTAAATAATATATACATAATGTATAAGATCGGTTATGGATAGCTGTTGGTTGAAGATTAGAACAATTAGAACGTCCCATGCTTGTGTCTAGTCCAAAATACAAGCAAAGATGTGTAAAGCGTGGGTGCGTTAACAAAGTTCTACAACAAAGTTCGTTTGGAACATTTGATTATTTAGTTTGGTGGTCCGCCGTTGTTTGATCAATGGCTTTGGTAGCCGCTTAGCCACTTAATGTAGATGAAAACTGTTTGGTGATTCTTGCAATGAAAGTCACGCTTCAAATTGGGGTTCGGAAAAAGCTCACAAATTCACAATCAATCTAATACTTAAGTCAAGGAAAATATTGAATCAAACACTATAAAACAGTAATTTGTCTTTATTTTTTATTTTGGACACCCACAGAGGCAGATGACAATGTACTACCCTACAAACCTATAAACAGAAAAGCCAGCCAGTCAGTTTTTTTTTCAGTATTCCTGAAGAATTTACTCCCTGATTAAAATTAAAGCTAACGTGTTCAGCGTTCATGTTGCGTTTGTCGTACTTTCGTCCGCAGTAAAACCTGCCAAGCCAAAATAAAATTAAGTATAGGAGATATAAATTAAAAATAAAACATTGTGAGCACAAACAAACGTCACGTTTTGCTACATTGTTAAAATACTGAGTTAGAGCGTGAAGAGCGCGGAGTTTACGAGTCGACCGCCTCGACAGATCAGGCCGCCCGTAAATTTCACCGGCTACGGGACGAGGGACGTGCCCCGTGCCCTGTGAATAATTGTGTACCTGCGACTGCGTGCCACTACGCTGCCACCAAGCTGCTGCCACGCCGCTGCCACTCCGCTGCACTGCCGCCACTTCTAAAGTGCTCATACCCCTAAACACATGCAAACGGCAGAAATTCTTCCATATCACACGTTAACGTCAACATTATCAAGTCTATTGCACGTGTTTACACTCTTTTATAGTACATTATCGCTATATCTTCTGTATAAAATCTCTTTCCCTATTATAAAGCTGCGTATACTATAAACATTTCTTTGAATCATCCCAGTAAACGCGTAAAAGACCTCAACAAGTTTCACTGCAACTTGGAAATAGCTTATTGAAGTTTGATGTCTGTTCAAAATTCGAAACAACATACTAAAATATTTTTATATTTACGTCGGCATTGTACTTACAACGTAAAATGTTTGAGCAAACTCTGTTAGCTGGATCTGCGTTGAAAGTTTGCGGTAATAGGGCAACTCTTTCCAGCGCGTTATACGATTTCGTCCGCTCTGAGTTTTTGAACTCACTTCGGTAAAGCAGTCCCGAAATTACTCTCGTAACTTCTTCTTTTATGGACTAAGAATAGGTACGTACTTTAAATCCTGTAATGAAGACTTTGGTAAATTAATGAAATGTAACGATTATCTTGGCTCAAGCCGTATTTGAATTGTCTACCGAGCCAGATTTATTAAATTAATTCTGTTTCCCGGCACTAATTGTCTTTTGTATCAATTCAATTCGGAGATTGAATTTGAATATTATTACAAAATAGTTGTACGGTTATATCGGCGGCTGTGGCGGACAGATTTGAAGAATAGATATTAACGATTACATATTCATCAAGTATTGTACCGCTATAATAATGAAAATCCATTAAAGGGAATTCATTAACTCGATTATATTAACCTCCCATGGCGAAGTGCGAAACTGATAAATAATATCGATTTATATTCAAAGCAGTCACTTCCATGGTTGCGGTAGTTAACGGAGAGTAGTCGTTAAAATCACGGGAAAGCTTTGTTTCATGAAGAAAACTAACTCTGACTTAGGGTTGTTCTAGGCACTTGAGCTAGAGGTCTCAAATTTCCGAGTAAACTTGAAAGCTACTTGAAAATACCGCAGTGCAGTGCTTTAACATGTAAGGATTTGAACGTTCTGTAAATATCACATTTTATAACGCAAATCCACAAGACGGAATGGATTCTATTTTATTCTACAGTATTTTACTGCTTAAAATTGTGACTGGCTCGAAATAAAGTAAAAATAATAGTGGGTATTACATAACATAGCTTGTTTACGAATAAGACGGAGCAATAAAACTATATATTTGTTGGACACTGTTAAATTAATGGCAACAAACAAATTAATTGTAGCTGGCGCGAGGCAAGTTGGTAATAACTGTCACGCACTCTAACGATTGCCTCCGCGAAACTTGCTTCTCAAAGTTGCGTAAAACGACAACTGACCACTGGCTGGCATTTTCATGTATTTCATATATTACGTACACAAAAGCTGGGCGTATTGCCCACTTTGTTTTAAAACATTGACTTCAGATTTATAACTGCAGTTATTCTGTATTTTGTGGAGCTGTGGAATCGCTAATGTTAACTATACAAAAAGGTTTTTACGAATCATTTATTCAGTAAATCGGGTATAAAACGCGTTGAACGTCAATTGATTCGAATGCTTTACAAAGTGCCGTGCCGTTACAACTCTATCTGTACAATGATTCTGCCCATTTACATTTGAATGAAACTGACCAAATTTTGTATTGATAGTGCTTAGAAGCTTATTTATAACACAGAATAGATAGCATGATAAGGAGAGCGAAATGGTTTATCTATATATAAAAACATGGTGAAATTACTGACGCCTCTTACAATTTCATGTAACCAAGTCCACTCGTGTGGAGCTACGTAATTCGAACGATCAGGGTTGACTAATAAGCGGATATAGATGAGTGATTTTCATAGTAATGGACTCCTTATACATTGGGTCAGTTGGGCCGAATGAGTGATCGTTTCAATGCCTCGCATTTGTACTCCGATCGGTATCACATGACAAATTGTCACATCAAAGCGATCCCACAGAAACTGAACCGGAAAGCGGACACGAAAATCACCTAACACCATCAAAATGTTAAGTCAGCTTTATAATTACTATTTTCTCAATGTAATAATCTTTTGAAAGTATAAAAATCTTCTGCATAATCACTTAGTCACTTAAGACAGAGCGCTGCCGAGCTGGTTCACAAAGCCGGCCCACGCAAAATATGCTAGTTTTAATTAGTATGAAAACAATCAAAATTCTCTATCCAAGACTAAACTAACTTGAATATCTTTTATGAAAAGGATTTCAAATTCTTTTAATATTTTAAATTCTTAACAAGGTTACGTATAGCAGAAAGTATGCCTTTATATTAAAAATGTATTAGAACACTGGATCTTTCGTAATCCAGCTATAATTGACTTTAAGCATTTTATTATAATGGGAATTTCTAATATCAACAGACTTCTATTTTCAGAAGGATAAAGAAAATTTCTTGTAAGAGAATTCTCTCACCGAATTTCTTTTAGAGAGAAGAGAATTCTCTTCTCTGGTCTATTTTTTTGCAATTCGTCGTGCGACGATTGTAGGCGAGACTCGTATCACGTAAGGTGGGTGTAATAGCCAGAGGTATCTTCGAACTACTCACGTCCCTTTTTCTCGAATGTGCACCTAAGCTCCCACCTGCTCTCACCCAATAATACTGTAAAGTCACACGACAATTGAAACAAAAAAAAGAGCTATATGGCGCTGCTATAAATATAGCAGTTAGCTTCTGTTCTGTTCCTTTGTGAACGTTTACACAGCTTTTATTCCATTTGAAACTATTTATCTTACTTTTAGGACTTAATTACATCTTTTGTGACACTTATTACCCATGTATACACACCTACCCTGCTAAAACCACTGAATCTATTTAATATGCATTTAAATACAAACCCCAATTTTCGGTTACGACGTAGTTTAACGGATTCGGTTTTCTTTTGCCAGAAAGTTTTAGATTTAAATTTTCCAAATACATAAGTAATAGACGAGCGAACCAGGCAAATGTTGGCTAATATTTAGTCGTGACTTTTCAGAAAAATCGATTAACGCTTTGAACCTAGTGACGTGGAAGTCTCGTGACCGTAATGACTATTGATGAAGAATGTTTAGCGGCCATCAGCCAAATATTTATGCGTTATTGAAATATGTATGCTCGTGCAGTATTACTTGTATCAGACATTGTATATATGAACTATATTCAATAGCGTTTTTTTTTAAATGAGTTTTAACGCTATTGAATAGATAAACTACCGCTTAATGTGCCTCAGAAACCGGAGGTAAGTGAAGTAATCTAATATTAGCATATAATAAATCATTTGTAAAAACCTTCCTGATTAGCCAAACATAAATTAAACATAAAAACAAGCCATTAATGAGACGTCCATTATTTTGTTATTCATACTTGATAACGGAAAACGTATATGATAACGATATACGTTATTTTGTCAACAAAAACGAAACTCAGCGTTATGTCTGTTGGCATGTACTCGTACAATGACAGCATTTCATTCGGTCGTGTCACTCCGGATAGCTGAAACGTGTTTTTTTATCATGAATATTCGCAGTATCAATGGCAGGCGTTTTAATTAAAAACGATAAAAGTACATTTAAAGCTATTTTGCGTGAAGCTAGTTTTCTATGCCAAAAAAAGCAAAAGGCAAATTTTATTACATTTATAAATCAATCAGTCTTTCATCTAATTATTAGTTACTAGCTGACCCGCGCAACTTCGCTTGCGTCACATAAGTGAGAATGGGTCATAATTTTGCCCGTTTTCGTAACATTTTTTATTGCTACTCTGCTCCTATTGGTCGTAGCGTAATGATATATAGCCTATAACCTTCCTCGATAAATGGACTATCTAACACTGAAAGAATTTTTCAAATCGGACCAGTAGTTCCTGAGATTAGCGCGTTCAAACAAACAAACAAACAAACTCTTCAGCTTTATAATATTAGTATAGATTTCAAAGTGGTTGTCTTTTTTTCTTGGTGCAAGGCATGGTTGCAAGGCATAGGGGACAACAGAAAACTCTTTAAATTTGTACACTTCGAAGATTAACGATTTGTTTAGCACAAAAGTCCGTGAATAGAGCGAAACAATCGGTACCCACTACTATACCTATTGCGGTGCGTGTTACCACCTAGGTATTTTTTTGCGGATCCACATTGCACGTTTGACGCAGTGGTTAACGCGGTCAATAATCGTAGCGCCGCGTATGGCGGGTTCGAATCCCACCCTGGACAAATATTTGTGTGATAAGCACGAGTATCTATTCTGAGCCTGGTTGTTAAAGTTTCTGTATAAGTATGTATTTAGCAGTATATAAGAATATTTATAAGTTTTTGGTTTATTTATTACTTTAGAATCAAATGACCATGTGTAAGTTGTCCAATGATATTTATTTATTATATGAATAGTGTGAATTCAGCACAACCATACGATTTCTAGTACAGCAGGCGGTTGCGGATAAGGTTTATCTCGGAATAGGCCTTAAAGCTACACTAGGCGTAACCAACTTGCCTTTAACTTGGTTTAATGGCTGCCATGATGACCACAAGCGAGACCGACGTACGTGTCATTTGAAACACGGAAATGCTCACCTCAAATCACTAGCGACCACAACATGAACTGACCGTATCGGACGGTACACTGCATTATTGTATTCTACTACTGTTTTGGCTGTGGCGCAATTATCAAAGTGGTCTCCAAGCAGTTACTTATCATTACACCGGAGGTCCAAAAGGAATACAAAATCATGTACGTTAATTGAATGTTTGTAAAGTTCCTCACAACACAAAATAAATTTCCGATGAGACATACCTATGTCAAAAAATACCTTAGAGTAAGTATTTGTTTTAAAGATACATTAGATCAAGTAAAATGAGATATAACTCACAAGAGAATCACTCGATCAACCTTTACAGTCAGTAAAAACACTGAGGTTTATTGAAATGTTTGTTTTCTCGTTTAATCTAAAAGAAACATCGAAAGCAGCAACTGATTATCATACCGCGTAAGTGGTAAAAGTGGCCCCACGGAAGGGTAAAGTGTTGTTTTACGAGTAGGCCGGCGACGACGGATCGACGACTCCTCACTATATCCACTGCAGCTATATTCAGATTACTATTAGGTCGGGGAAAAAGTCTATTCGCAATATAGTATCCATGAACTTGTAATAAAATCTTTTCTCTGCACTAAAAACTCGATATTTGGGTACCTCACGAGCTCACTGAAAGAAACCTAATGAACTGTGTACTCATTTGTGATTCTTGAAGCCAAAGAGATTTTATTACAAGTTCATACATACTATAATGCGATAAGACTTTTTCCCCGACCAAATATATCGTATTCCTTGCAAATAGCTTGTTATTTGTAGCTATTCGTTTCTTTTGTTCCGTATACATTTTCTCTATCGCTAAATGTATAGAGTAAGGTATTTATAGGTGAAAAAACAAAATTATCTAACGTATATTTCTCTACAAAATAAAAATAGAGATTGAAAAACATTTAATTCCGAAATGTATTTCTGAAATTGACTGAAGTTTATTTATTAAACAATTATATAACCTACTACAATACTTAAATAGTAAATGTATACTTTTATTTCCGTAAATTTTTAAACGATATTGAAGTAACAAAAATAACAAATGTAAACAATGCGTGTTTAGATATTGTACATTTTTGTTCATTGTTTCAGTCAGTACAATCGATCAAGTTACGCTTGGTGCCATTCTTTCATTATTTACGGCATTGTATTTCCGACTTCGACTTAAAGTTTAAGTAACATTGACGTATCGTATGTTCTAACCTTAATATTAATGTAGCATACGTACAAAACGGTTACACAAATGTGGAAAAGCAAATAACGTTTATAACGCAAGTTGGCTGTAACCATGTTGAACACAAGTAACAGTTAGAGGAGAAATATGTGTTGCGAGTTTGTTAGTATGTTATAAGATCGTTAACAATGCAATACTTGCATCGTATAAGTCGGTTTCGGTTCGTTAGGCGGTGCGGTGCCCCCGAGGAGCAATAGCTACGCGCCAACATCTCCGACTGCAATACATGTATCCCCGATGAAAATGTTGTAAACTGAGTCTCTAGAAATTCACAGATTTTTATTCTATTTTCCAGTTTAATAGCCACTGATCTGCCTTTAGCGATTTGTTATCGTAAGGCTTTGTCTAGAGGACAATTGAATCACATTTGTCTCGCTCCCTCTTATCATTCGGGAGTTCCAAAGTTTTTTACAATCGAATGTTTCTCTTTTAAATTAAATTAGAAACCGTGAAACATGCTATGGCTTTCTTAAATGCTTAGCAGTATTAGGTATTGACTTTTCAATATTTTTCGTGGTCACATTATGCTTAGTCTATATAAATAATTTATAGGTACATAGGTATAACTACGTTATAACTCAGGATTGTCAGCACCGCGGGTAGTAACTAAATGTACATTAAAAACACATTAAGCACGTGTAATATCTATCCGAAATGTTCATACCGCATGGCACAAGTGACGTCACAATATGAATACTTATTGTTTCATAGCGCACATTCGCGGAGACGACACAATTTTATCCTCGCATACTGAGGCAGGGCCCGATTTAATTTAACTTTACTATACACGTTTCGGCCCCGAACCGTCGTGACAATAAAATATCTGCCTTTCATATATAAAATTTCCCATTTACACGGTTAAATTTTAATGCGTGAGCGCTAAACTTCGGATTTTATTATTATAACGGGTGAAATTAAAATATTTACTTTGCCATGATAGGTACACAGTCCGCGCTGCCGGTTGCGCTTCCCTAGCTGGCGTCAGGTGGGCCTAAGCAAAATGTAAATAGGCCTGATTATTCGCTCTCGACATTTTGTATAAAGTCAGCGCAATAAAACGGGGAATACGTTTTATGCTTAATTTCAGTTAGTAGTGGACAGCGGGACGACGTTTTACGTTACCCGTTGAAAAATAAATTAAACAGGTACTGAATAAAAAAATAATTTAATTACGTAAATTTAATATAATAGTGCACAATCAACTCTGAAGAATGTATTTTCCGAAATCAATTCAAACACCCAATACCACGGTTATCTCTACAATATAAATAACTATAAACAATCTCGTGTGCCATGAACTACCCCACAATAGTTTTGAGCACGCATTCTGAGTGATTGGCTGATTGACAGTGATGCGGGATGCGGGTGAATATTTAAAATATTCGTGCTACAAAATTATCATGTATCAATTTATTTCCAATACTAGGTAAAAATAAAGTTTATACCTAATAATCCTTTCGAGCAACTGTAGCTAATAAAACAGCTGTCAGTCAATAATCCGATAGCTTTAATTATCACAATTATTGAATAAAGACATATTAACAGACGGGTATCAACTCGCAAGCACGATCTTAATGTTTGACATACAGACGTTTAATTAAACCAATCTGCCGTTGCTATTTTCGATTCATACCTACCTCATTTAAAAAATATATGTGTATGGGACTTAATATTTTCTTTCGGAAAAAGGGAAACACAAATTCTTATCGTCAATGTGTCCCGCAAAAGGTCAACGGTGTATTACTTGCAATGCCATTGATATACCTAAGCTAAAATATTCATGAAAAAGGAAAAATATATCTTAAGTTCTAGATTAAGTAATCGTGTACAGTTGCCGCCAAATAACTTGAACAATTTCGCTATATCATAAGGAACGATTTCTAAGTCCGCTTTGAAAGAATAGCAGAGTGCGACGGCTAGGGCTATAGCGCGTCGATCGCTTGTTTGGTAGAACAGTCAACCGAGGGTCCTCTGCATTGGGTCTACGTTTAGTTTGCTTTCTAAAATAACTACTTGTGTTCAAGTTGTTTGGCGACACCTATACTAGTATATTTTTTATCATAAGTATAAATTCCTACATCAATAATCAAAGAATTATTAATCAGCGCATAAATACTTACGCAGAAAGTTAAACAACATTATTTTATTATCTTAACCTTGTAGCAACGTAATAGTGGGAGAAAGGAAACTCGTGTATCATGTCATCATGATTAGAATCATTATGTTTTGATTGAAATACTTACCATTGTTATTCATTTATTAGATGATAAAATACTTCAAGCAAAGCAAAAGATAAACGATTATGCATATCAGAAATTCCTAAAGGTACGCAAATGCAAGCCAGTTGACAGAAGGTCCGCGGAATATATAACCTCAAATGCGACTTGTAAACTGTTTTACATAATATTTGGAGAGAAGTTGGATCTTGTGGGATGCCGTGGTTATCATAAAATGTCTTTCTTGTATCCATATTTCTAGCTACTGTTGTTTACTGCAACTCGTGGTTTGTTTTCCACACACACTTATTAGTTTAGTCTACCGATACCTTCCACAGGTCTGCTTGCATTTTAAACTTATCTGATTTTATATAAGTGTTTGTAAACTCCTTAGCAGTCGGATTTTGAGTGGAAACTGTAAGGCCCAAAACTGCGTTTAAAGTACGCCCGCAACGGGCACAGTTTCCGTGGGACCGTGACGGTGCCCAACGCGGGTCCGGATTATTATGCAGCGATACTTGCTTAAGGCACTGGGCACAGCCCGTGCGCTCGCGCGTTTCCCACCGCGTGCCCGGTGCCCGGTGCATTGGTGACCGTGCGGGTATCCGCAAAGGACCGCTTTTGTATGGAACCGCGCGGGCGTCCGCTTCACGTAGTTTGAGGCAGAAAAAGATATTATGTAAGATATTCTTATATAAGTCATATCTAACATAAAATATCACAAACATTTCTGTCTAAAAGTTGACACATTTCAGGTTTTACTACAGACGACTTTCCATTAGGAGAAGTAAAACATAAAAAGGTAGGAAATCTCAAATGGGATTACATTGACAAATTGAATACTGTTGTATATCTTCAGATTCCCAATAACGCTATTAGTTGTCAATACAATCGAATTGGAATGACACTCGGAGAGTATTTTCGTGTTATTTTTTCTGCCTACACACTACCGGCACTTTTGCAGTAAAAGTTAATTAAGTACCTATATCAGTTTGATTATTTTCTTGTATTTATTATTGTGTGTATAATTTTAGCATAATTTTAGCATTTGAATGATGTTAAGAATTAAGTGAGTTGAATAAACTATGTGAGAAATGTGTTTTAGAGCAAAAAACAGTTAATAAATGCTTCGTATTTTTAAACTTTTCTAGATTATTTTAAAGAAATTAAGTTCAACGGTTAAACGTTCGTCTAGTCGTAATCTAATACAAAACGCTGGTAATATACATAAATAGCAACAACGTACAGAACCGCAAGTTTAATTAAAGCTGATAAGTAGTAACCATGAGTTAGATCATTATGGCATCGCGACACTTACCCCCTTTGTGTTTATTGCATTGTTAATTTTACCCGTGTCAGTGGTATTTTTAACGTTTCACATAGGCACAACATTTAAGTATTTCAACTTTTTCGTAGTTGTTCTAATTCTTAGTCAAAATTTTATTTTTCGAGACATTTTCAATGAAGTAGTAAGCACACTTGTCTTGTTTTATCTATTATTATTTTTTTAGATTATGCATGCGATCATATTTACATAATTATCTTGCAGCAGCGGTCATATCGGGTTCTTTTCAGGGGTCAGACAAAGTAATATCGAAATATTCTAATTTCTGGTGAAATATTCTGTCTAGAAGCCCAATATTTATTGCATGGGACCAATAAATCCATACTAATATTATAAATGCGAAAGTAACTCAGTTTGTCTGTCTGTTACTCAATCACGCCGAAACTACTTAACCAATTTGCATGAAATTTGGTATAGAGATATTTCGATACCCGGGAAAATGACGCATTCCCATGGGAAAATTCAGGTGGCGGACGAAGTCGCGGGTAAAAGCTAGTATTATATAACCGCAAAATGTAGATAAGTATGTTTAAGTAATAGTAAATTTAACACCTCTGCCTACAACTACGGGTGTAACGCGCGTGATGTGTAAATATTTGACTTCCTGAATACACATTGCGAAATCAAAATATTTTCAGAGTTTGTCATAACTAGCTGTAACGGCTACGCTAAGCCGCTTAACTAACTCAGTTACGAGAATCTGTCCGACCATGGCCGTTTTCAAATAGAATTGAAAACATCTACTGTTTTTTAATCTCTTTCTCTCTCTTTTTTAGTCAGGATTTTAATCACCTTTGTGCTATTTATGTGGTTTAGATTCAAATACTTTTCTGATGTATCTGTTCTCATTATAATAAATCAACTATTGCGCGATTTTCTACCATTATTTGGTATCGACAATTGGCTAGCTATCATCTAGCGCGGCCCGTATGAATTAGTTTTTAGTACATTTTAAGCATCAAACTTGATAAACGTTCGACCCGATACTCGTATCGTCGTATCGTAGTACTTCTATCGAGTACCGGGAGTTTGTAATTTAATATACATATACCGACTGTAGAAGATAGCGCTACTGAATTCAGCTCAAATACGACCACTGGTCTAAGCAAAGATCGTAGATCTACAGCTAACTTCACCGATAGTTTACCTAACAGTAGTTAAATTACTGAAACTAATAAAAGTCAAGTGCCACGATCCAAAGCTAAATTATAACAATATAATCAACGTTCAAACAGTCATATTTGCGTAATGAAAATATTTGCAGCTCTCACTCATAATTTATAATGTATTTTTATTGAATGTAATCCCGTTAATTGTGGAGTAAATATTTAAATTAAATAAACAGAACACACATGACCAAATGACTAGTCATGGTGAAATGACAGAAAAAGGTTTTATAAGTGTGAATATTTTGACGTGATGTTTCAGAAGGTTTTCTTCTTTGCTGTGGTCCACTTTGACGAAATGCCTATTCGTTTTACATTATGTCAGTCAATTATTGACAACACAGTCAATCACTTGCAGTTGGGCCGAAGACTGCATGAGAGAGATTCCTTCTCTTCTGTTATGTTTTTTTACCACGATTAGTTTATACCAAATGTCCAGTCCTTTTTCTAATTAAAGAAATTTAGTGATGCTATGGTGATAGCCTACTGTAAATTAACTGTTTTACTAATAAAGGTCGTGTAATATTTTATTAGATATAATATAGTTTATCACTTTCGATCAATTGTGAAACTGCATATGAGTGAAAAAGACAGAGCCCTGCATAATTAAATTTGGGACGACGTTAATTAGTTTGACAATAGATGTCCTTATATTATTATGTACTCGTACTTCGCTTATAGCCCATAGCTACTAAAGTTACAATAAATAGTAATCGCCCTTCACTGAGTGTAATGGCCACTGTTGATAAAAGGGTAATGACATTTATTCAGATCCTAAGGTTTATTTTAACAGTATAATAGACTAACTACTATGTATATTAAACTCACTAAAATATTAGAGAATTAAATAAATAAAGAAAGTACCATAGAAGGAAGGTACTTATCCCTAATATTTTGTTTATCATTGATTAATATTCGCATTATCCATCAACAATTGCTTAAATAAGAATTTGACGGTAACAGCAAAAAAATATACAACAAAACAAACCAAAAACGTGATCCCATACCTTCACCGTAATTATACTGTTGTTATTCGAAAACACAAGGTAGAAAGGTACTCATTATGTACGGAGATATATAGACGGTAAGTGAGGGAGGGTCAATAAAACACGAATATATTTAAATATTTAATGCGAAAAACACGTTGTCTGTACTGCCAATAGGCTTTATGGTAAAAAGCTAAATGTATGTATGTATGTATGCCATTCAGTGAATGTTTGCCGAAAAGATACTTGAAAATGGCGAAATATTTACGTAAAATTGTTTCGTATTTGAGTCAATAAAGTGAAGTATTTAATGTTGCTTCATTTATTTTAGTCTGCTCTAACATCCGTTAGTTACAAACGTTAGTGAAACTTTTGCTTTCTGATCAAACAGACATTTTGCTTCAGCACCGGACAACAAACAATAAAATACAACGTTGTTTAATACTGTTTCAACTACTTCATTTACTTTGTTAAAGTTAAGTTGATAAGTGCCAACTTTTTGCTATTCATTGAATCGACAACTACTGCATAATAAAAGCAGGCATTTTTCTGGAACAAAAGAGAATTATCGTCCTATCTCTTTATTAAAGTAATTAAAAATATTAAACGTGGGAACGAAGTTAACAGCAGACAAAAGCCTGAATTTTATGGGCCGTATTAAATGTATAATCACCTTTTACAAAAGAAAGTTTGAAAAAATAACAGCCAAATTGTATTGGGCACTATTGTACGTAGGCACGAGATTACGGATAAATTATAGCTTATTCATAATAGGGTAGGTATACCTAAGACTGGGTACTAGATAAAACTTATGTAATACAGTGTACTTGTAGGTTTATAAACGAAAAAATATTGTAATAACTATACATTTTATTATTATACTATTAACTATATGCCTTACAAAAATTCTGTTAATTCTAACTACATGCTTAAGTATTCGCTTCAAAGTAAAACGAAATCTGTACTAGGTACCATTGCGTAGTAATGGAACTTTTTTTTTAAACAAAATAGTCTTTAAATTGGCAAACGTATTGTATAATTTATAATAAGTAAAGCATTACATTTCAATGTTCACATGATACATTTGCGTCACTCACATTAGATCGGATCGATAAGTCTGGAGATATCAATGAACTAAATGGAATTAGAGTTCAATTTATAAAAAGCCCGAAGGTTTTGTGAGTTATTTCTAGGATTGAATTTCTAGTCTCTATTTGTATTTTGTGGCGGCTTACGGGGCTCGATGCGGGCGAACGGCGAAGCGAGTCGAGCTCGATAAAACATCAAAAAATCGACCAGCCAACTCAACCTGTGGATGCACCTTTGTAATTGGCGGCTTCCACCTCCGCGCCCACCTGTCCGCACCCGCATCTTCCGACTTTATACCAAATGCCTTCACCATCTATAAGAACTTTGAAAAACTTCAAATATATTTCATAAGTTTGACCTTTCACATTGAATAGGTAGTTAGCGAGTTCAGGCATTAAGTTAAGAACTGTACGTAAGGTTGAACGCGTTTGTGTGCCACTCTCTCACTTTATAAACGTCACTTGCAATATAAGTTTGTATGTACAAAAACAATTTTCTCACTACATTGTATAGAAACTTGCTGATTAGGTTGACATGTATGCACATTGTCGTCAATCATTGCTATAAATACCATTGTGTTTGTATATTTAAGGAGAACACAATGCCATATTCAATTTTCACAATCGAGGATATTGTTATTAAACATTGAAGACATGTATTATTGTTTTAAATATGTATTTATTATGACGGGTCGTATGTCGTGTCTGCATGAATTATTATTTACTACAACAACATGAAAACCGGCAAAATCCATTAAAAAGTTTTGTAGTAACATACATAAAACCGTCTTTAAATAGGTTATTTCTACATAGCATAATGTGTAATCAGTCAGTTACAGCATGACAAAAATAACTGACAGAATTTTGTACTTCAATGGTTCTATTTATGATTTTATTGTTTATTTCTTTTTGACTGCAGACTTAGCGCAAATAAATTGCAAACACTTTCAGTAGAAGCGTACCTACCTACTGCAGGTTTTTTAGCCTTCACACGAAATATACGGGACGCACTTTGTTTTATTCGTCCGCGATAGATTTATAGCATTTAAAAAAGCTACCAGAGAGATTAATCCTCCTAAAAGAAATAGCCATTTTACCAAACAATAATATATTTAGTAAACGTCATAATATTCGGACGAACTCAGAAGGATAACTCAATTCTGCTACTCAACAGGCTACGTAACTATACCTACTCAAAGTTTGGCCAAGTGATAAAATACGGAATGAGAAAATTCTCGAAAGAACCAAAGTTACCGCCATAGCTTACAGAATTAGTTAGGCCACATTGCTCGTAGAACCGATAACAGCTGGGGATGAAAACTTCTGTGGTAACCACCAACTGGAAAATATAGCGCCATCCTGAAAGTGGACCAATGGCCCCGCGCCGCGCGTGCCGGGGGACTATCACTACGCGTTGTTATGATACGTTTACTTCAATTATGTTACATATAAAGTGACAATTTGTGAGATTGTTTGTTTACCAAAAAATTTTACTTATTGTAACGATCAAACAAATCAGTTGTTAACATGATTTGAACGTTTATATTTTAGTTGATATTATAGTTTAAGATAATGGAGCAAATAAAAAAAGGTAACAATAGAAATGAAGTTATAAAAATAATATTCACCTCGTATCACTATCAGTAGATTGAGAAAACTTATGACCCATGCGAAGAATGAAATGCGAGAGAACTGTTTTCAAAATCAATAACTATTCATACGGGCCGCTCGGTCGCCTATACAAACATTATTCGAGAGCTGAACTCTTTGATAAATAAGAATATTCTTCAAACCGACGTCGCGATGTCTTTACGTACCGCAAGAAAATCCCCAGGAACAAATCGACGGCCGCCCGCGCTTCTATTATACAACCCTTGTAAAATGGTTTAGCTCACTCAAACGTGCCGTTTAGTTTAAAAAACTTACGAAGGGTCGATTCCAAGTTATCTTATAAGAGGCTTTATATCGTTACATCCGATCGCGTTTCAAATAGATTTCAAAGGTTATTTAAATGTTGATCAATTATTGAATGATACTTAACCGATATCTAATATTAAAGAACATGTAATATAGATAAAATACACGTGTAATGGGAGAGTGCTTATAAGAATTAAATCATAAACTTTTATCGGTCCATTAAAAATATCCTAATATAATCTTCGTTTAGCATCATTCGCAGAAAAGCTTTTTAGGTTTTTGTGTACACAAGTTAGATATTTACGATTCCTATTTTTAGATATAATTTCTGAATATTTCTATGAACAGCTTTAGTAAAACTTAAATAAAACACTTTTAAAAGAAATGCCACGACATCGCAAGAGTATTTTACAGTCATTGATAGCCCACAGACAGTCGTCTTTGTGAGATAAGATTACGGGCCAGCTCACGAAAGTAACGTGAGAAGCATTTGTAACCTGAGTTCATGTTCGCTAAATATGCTAAAGAGTCCTGCTATCGTCAACACGGACGATTTTTCTTTCCAAAGTACTCTAAAACGAACTTATGTGACTTATCTTCGGGTAAATTATTTTCCTGGAAATACGTATCTATTTATTCTCATACCTCGAATATTCTCCGAATATACAACGAAAAATGCTATGTTATACATTATCAGGTGGCACACATAGAATACCGGTAGTTATAACAGCTTTCCTATATAAAAAGATTTCAACGAAAAAGCTATCCTCCTCGTGAGTCTATTTCGTGCCATATTATTTTATAATATGTTGCAGAGTTTGCTTTGCTTTGAGGGTTTCTTTTCTAAGCAGCGACTCTATTTCCAGATACACACGTTTCCAGGTAAACCATCCCTTTTACATCTAAGAAAGACCTGTGGATTTCAAAGCGGTTTGGCCACTGCCTGTCTTTCAAAAGTTTACTACTCCTTTCATATCTCCGCTTCAATTTCGCAGCGCAATTTATATGCACTTTGTAGCGGTGGCCGTTCAAAAGCACCTCACCGCACCGTTTATTCGTGGAGAGTGCTACTGTTAAACGCCGTTTTTTCTGCTGAAGAAGAGTCGTTGATGACGGCGTTCATAGTTAATGAGCAGCCAGTATCCGGCGGGTGTTACTGCGCAAATTGCCCGCTCTTTAGAGGCTCGCCGTTTGCCAACTCAGCGGGAGTCGGTCTAGCGTGAAAGACGTTTCCGACCGTGCGTTATTGTTTACCGCCGGAATGACTTCCTTTTGCTGGTGCACCTAACGAACACAGAGTTTGCAAGTTGTTGCAACTGCACAAAGATATCTCTTTTTTGCGTGACACGAACAAAATATAGTCATCAATGCGGAGCTCTCCACGTTAATAGCCCGTTTTGTGTGGCCGAATAGCCTCTGGCTTTGAATACCACGTTTCCCCGTGTATGTGTATTTTTAACATGCGTTGGCTTTATTCTTGGCAACATGCACTCCCGCTGCTTTAAAACAAACGAAATGTTTCGTATCAAAGACATAACTAAAATTTAATTGAGATTTAATATTCTCGTATTATTCATAACTGTCAGTCTGAATAAAATAAACTAAAAATAAAGTTCTATTGAATCTGACACATTGCCAAGTCGGTTAAACTAACATGGATGAGATGCTTTTTGTAAAACAAGGACAGTTGATTTACTAGTTTGTCTTCATTTATGTTGCAACTGTAAAAACAAGTCGCTTCCTTGAATTGTTCCGGTGCCTTATGGACAAAGAACTGAAATTACCGAGATTTCTCAGTTCTTGTTAAGCGTCAAGACCGTCGATGGGAATTCTCGTTCCTTTTTCTTTACTGTTATTATCAATGAAAATGCAAAATGTTTTTTAAACAGTGGCAAGATGATTTCTTTAACTATTATTTCGCTAACCTCGCTTAATGCCACAAAGATGAACCTTCATAGTTATAAATGTTCCGTACATAAAAGGTGACGTTGGCCACACGGACACGGGATGATAAATGGCTTTGAATTAATTTATTATGAAACATACACCACTACACCAGCCCTTAGGTCATTATTACGAACATGTGTACCTACCGGAGTCGTTAGCTGGAACATGAATGAAAATAGTTTCGTTTTACAACTCAAAATTAATTCATCAACGTCAAATAAACGTCGAGTTGTGGTTTCTACAAAGAATGAAAGGCTCTAGTCGTTTTCTTTCAGCGAATATGTTTGGTGTTAATACTGAGTATTTGAAACATTAATTTGGGCGTTCCGTTTATTCGTTATTTTTATGCTTATCAGAGCACTTATTTGAGCGATCACGCTTCCCGCTTCCTAATCCTATAAATCCTTTCTAATAGAAATATCGGGCACTGAAAGATTCGATACCAACAAGATCAAAAAAACAAACACGTTTGCGTTGTTCTTATTTAATTTATGATGTTCAAACTTACGACGATAATGGATCTTGTTGGTGTAGTAATAGCTATTGTTTTTCACTGTGAATTAAAAAAATATATACGCGATATTTGGAATAAATACGGGAATTTTATTTACTGCTCGAACCACATGATTTCAACAATCCGAATGGTTTAAAACATCCAGTGTCATTTATTTCTGTGCCGTGTCTACTAGCTTCTGTGCGAGCCAAGGATTTTGGTGTATATTTTGGTGATAAAAAATACAATGGTATTTATATATTTTTCTTTATTTTTAACTGAGAAAATATTCCGTTATCATTATAAGTGTTTAAATGACGCTAGACGCGTAAAACACATACAATGTTAAAATAAAAAATATAGCGTTATACGATGTAAACACTATTTTGCAATCACAAATACGTCAATAATGCCTAATTTCCTTCCTGAATGGCGTAGAAAGTAAGTAGTTTCGTCAAGTGCAATATCAATTCATTATCTCTAATTAATCAGCATTTCCCACTTGTCAATAATATCTACACAAAGAGTTCATTAGCTCGCAATACAAACTATTAAATGAATCATAATAAATATAAAGAACAGTTACAATTTATCCAACGAAATGTAAACATCATTTGGGCTCACTAACAATAGTGTTTTCGGTAATTTGTAACGTGATGTTTCATTACAGAAGCGAGAATGTATTATCCATCAGATGTACATGTATTTATTGTTAAGTTATGAAAACACAGTGGTCGGCGACGGTAAGGGCGACGAACGTCCGGCCCATACGTTCCGTGTTGAATAATTCTTACTTGCTTATTTTCAAACTGCATCGATTGTGTGCCGACATACCATCGACATATTTCGACGTCCAGTGATTAATGTATTTTCTATTATGGCAATTGAACGCAGAGCGCACGCGACGAATTTTATTATTAGAGGAACGCTAAACGAGATCACACCGGTTCGTCAGTCACACACAGTAAAGTGTCCGATGTGCTTTTAATATGAAATATGTGTTCACTCCGCTGATGCGCTTTCATCCCGGTTCATGTGTTTAGACTTTATAACAGATTACTTTGTAGTATTGTGTGCAAGGTCAGCAACATGACAACCACTAGCTACGAAGTCGGTAAGTCTACGTTCTGTTTTATTTAGACCCCTTTTATAAAGTTTTAAAAATACAATTTAAAAGTGCTTGTTCTTGATTAATTTAAAGTAATTATTGTAAAGTGTAACAAAACTCAGGAAGTGAAAGAAAACATAATGTCCCGTGCTTCCCATTAGACAAGGAAGCATATAATTTTTCCGCCAACGTTTCGGGGAATTTCTTGAAGTGAATCTCGCTGTAAACTCGACATGCTTTCAGCTACAAACTAAATTCAAGTACTGAGCATAGTAATGAATAAGTGGGATTAAGACTTACTTAACAAGCGCCATTTAAACTAATAATTAGGATAAAAAGTAACGAAATCAAAGTATTTGATGATGATAATTCAGTTAATACAAGGCTATGCAAAACGTATATTCACTCCCGTTCAGCAGATATTTAATAAAATTAAATGAATAAAAGTGAATTAAGTTCAGTGTCGCGAACAGCAATGAATAAATCGAATTACTGTGACATGAAACATTTTGGCTTACCTTTAATATCGTAGATTGTTTTGATTAAAAACGTGAAATATGAAATTAACATGCGGAAATTATGTTCAATATGAGTTTATTGTTTTTGCCAATAAGGTCGCTCTAAATCGTAAACATCTTAGCTGACGTATCTATACGTAAGACGCGTATGTCTGATCTTGTGCCAATTTATACGAAGGCCTTACGTACAATTGTTACATGAACTTTGTAATGTGTTGTGTCTGAGTTTTTTCTAAAAACTTAACAAAATAAATTATTTGATAGATGAAAAATTATCAGTAGCAACAATTAAAAAGTACTCATTGTCGTTTATTATCCCAGGCAAAAGACAATGGTTAGTATACCATAATAAAATTCCGTATTCAATTATGCTATGAGCTCAATACTCGTACAATAATAATTGCTGCTATAATGTAGTCACAATTACACTTCCAATATCGTTAGAACAAGCTAGCTGTTAGTTTTACCATCGTTAGTTGAATAAAGTCAGTCGTAATCATAAATGGCACTCCCGTTTCAATTGTCATATGAACTGTCCAGCGTTGACCTCAGAGGCTCCGATGGCCATCTTTCTTATGGCCTTTGTCATTAATTCTAAAACTTTTCTCGTCGACACCTCAACAAAGTTATTAATGTAATTTACAATGCTTTTAACTGGTCATAACATTCGTCCCGTGTAACGACTTTTGTTTCCACGAGTTTTTGGAAATATGTAAACAAAATGTTATTTGTTTCGTGAACATATTAGAAAAGTACTTCAACAATAATCCACCTCGTTCATCATTGTTTTTTATTTATAAATACCAATTAGCGTTTCGCTATGTAAATCCTACACAAATTAGACGAAATATTGATCTAAAAAAACAATTAAATAAGTATTGCTTAGGTTTTGGGTATCCACAGCCTTTATATAGGCTATAAGATACGTCTATCGTTTTACTCTCAGGTTAAGTCAAAACATCATCAGCAAAGTCAAACAAACACACGAGTACGACAACTATTATTTACTCCATGTGAACACCTCGTAAAACACGAGAAACAGCCAGTTCCTGTCGTATTATGAACATCGGCTGCGGCGGCTACCGGTAGTTAAAAGCTGGAAAAGTTTTGACAACTAATCTAAAGTTAAGTTGATGGAACCTCCACTTGTTGGGTCGCGGAAATCAAAGCAGTTGCACTGAATGTTACTTGATATTGTTATTTTAGCGATACTTGTGTTTGGTAAACAGGCATAATTTATGATGAAATAGAATAAACTCTAGCTTAGAAGGGCTTTAATATTATGTGCATTAAGAATACACTTGGTACGCGCATAAAGTGTTAGAAAAATACAAACTTCTCAACAGCAACAGTGTACTGTGTATTTAAATAGTATGTAAATAAGCCTCATTCTCTTGCTGGATCCATGTCATTTCAACGATCATAGACATCTGATTAAAGTGCATCGTGACGTCAAAGATAGCCTCGGAAGAAAATGAGAAAAATACAAAATGTCGGAATGTAGAGACGAGAGAGGAACTGCAAAGCCATCACTTAGGAGCGCCACTAAGTAACTCGTTTTGCTCTGTTAACTCTTAGAACTTACGGTGCAAGATGTTTATTTGTTAAAAATCGTAAATGGACTTAGACGATATTGCACAAAAGTATTATAGTTCTGCAACTGCCATCGTAGAATTCAATGAGCGGAGGTATACTTATACTACTACACGAATAACTACAGCGTAAATATAATATGACAACTTTAATTTTCAGATAAAAATGAAAACATTAGAGCGACCAATATAACCACTTTTGAACTTGGATCCTCCAAAACGTGAGTAAGTACATGTATACGTGTATGTAATTTTCCTGCCTCTTGTCTTACTAAACATATTATTATATATCTCAACATTCGTTCAATGTTTCGGATACATTCTTATAACTTTATTTGTTACAGACATCATGTGAAAGTGGAAAAGAAAATATTCCTTGGAAAGTTGTTGCAAGTACTTCCATCAGTTTCCGAATTGAGACAATACGTCGGCGTCTTTCTTTGCGGTGAGTACAAACACAATGCTGATAACAATATCGAAACGAACAATAGCCGTATTATACAAGGGCGATTACTCTCCCACAGGCCTGATTGTAATATCCAGTCAATGAAAATTTATAAATAACCTATGCAAATTCTGTTGAAACAGTATCTATACTATTCACAAAAACCTGGCAAGACCTAAGATCGCTACTAAACTAGATAACGTGTTTTTAAAACCTCCGTAATAATAAGTTCTGTGAAATTGTGTTGGTCATCACTTTTTCTTACTAAAATACTCTCGCGGCCTAGTTGAATACTGACCGAAATTGGTTATTAATCTACCTTTAGTACACCAAGCAAGTCGTTATTGTAAGTAGGAGTCATTCCAAGAATATAATTCCGTCGGTAGCTAATGGTTACTTTCGCCATTTTATTTGCGGGAAAAGACAAAAAAATAACAGAGGTTCACGTGAAACGTACTACGGCCTACTATGGCCAAAAACGTTGCGGCGTAAGTCAACGAAAAAGTAGTTTATATTTGACAGTTCAAGGCGTAGCTCGTAGCAGCGGATATCCCTTGCGAAATGCGAAACAATGAAATTGAAACTATGTTACGTTGCATGTAATATTATGATTGTCGTTAAAAATCTCATTTTCCGCGTTGCCGTCAGCTGGGCGCTGGGCGTCATAGCCCACTTGAATAGAATTTTCCGCTGATAAAAAATTGAAGTGGCAATTAATCACTGCAATTATCGGGATTATTTTATTTTACATACATCCATACCTAACATCACACCAGTTATACCCATAAATTAATGTAGGTAGAGGTGCAATAAGGTGTCTCGTTTTGCCAAGCATAAATTAAGTCCCACTAAGTACAAGCCCAATGCCATATACCGAGCACATTACCAAACTCCAGGCTGCATCAGCCGGGAAATTTCTATAACAAATTAGAAAGGCCCAATAGCACAGCCTCGTGATCGGCAGTCACATACTAACCACACAAAACACAGTTCATTAGCAATTATATTATTATCAAATAGAATGTGTTAAGAACGTTAATAACCAGTGAACTGAAACAAAATCACCATATGCTCTCCTTATTTTATTTCTACAGTATCATTTTAAAGTATATCTACTCTATAATATTTTCACGTCAGTATCCCAGAGGAACGGTCACGAATAGTTTGCAAGACCTCTATAGAATAGTTTCTGACGCTTTTGTATGGACAATCACACAGTGCCACTAGCGCATGACAAAGGCACTAATTTAATTATGTACATGTAACTGTCATACGATACCGTTTGACATCTGTACGATAGAACTCGATAGCTAGTGTCGAAAGCTTCCCGATTGCCGGTTCGGTCAGAGAATGTAAAAAAAATATTTGTATGTGTATTTTTTTTAATGTAGGTTATGTAGGTACGTTTCCTTTTTGCGAACAAATATATTTTCAATATTTAAAGTACCTAGTTTTCCTCCATGAGTCATATAAGTTTTTGCTCTATGCAACAACTAGTGAATGCATCCCGATCTCGCGAGATCCCGTGTATTTTTTCGGGATCAATCTCGAAGCATAATATGACGAGATCCCGTTCGGGATTGTCGGAGAGGGCATTTTCAGCAGCTGGCTACATTGCAATAGACTTAAGATGCCGATTAGAAGCTCGTACTATTGATACACTTTGTATTTTAAGAGGCTACTTTCAAACTGCCTTGTGATTACTTTTTATTTTGATCTCCTGGAGCTACACCTACTTTTTTGATTATGTTCATGTTATTACACCTGTTAATTATGTTACGTTGTTAGTATTATTCAAAAATAAAGGCTTTTATTTTCTTTCAAATAATAATTTATTGCATTCACCACACTATCACACACATATTACATTAAACAAGTCGTTCGAATTGTATTATTTTTACTAACTAGACGGGATCCCGAAAATCTCGGGATCCCGCGGGATTGATATTTCTGATCGCGAGGGATCTCGAGTTGACGATCTCGAGTCGGGATTGCATTCCCTAGCAACAACTACCATATTCAGTGGTCCAAATGATCGAGCAATTTTTTTATTAATTATGGTAATATTTATGATAATTACCAAATAGTTATCAAGCTTAAATTCGATTTCAGAACAAAATTACAGTGGACAATAAACCATTTGTCACTGATTTTACTAAAATATAAAACGGTATGTCATGTCATGCATTTCAATATTTATACTACTATTATTACTGAGAGTTATATACTTCGATATAATTTCAAACTAAACCAAACACAGACAGATTCTTCATAGCTATGCTACTAGCTATAACAAATATAGAAGATACATATTATAATGTTACAATTGAGACAGCTTCATCTTATTAAAATATTTGGATTATTAACTACGTATATTCCTTTGTTAACACATGTTTGTGTTTTATGAAGGGCCAGTAGACGGGCTAGTAAGAAGAGATAATATTATGAAAACCTTGCATAACAGAGACCACTGCTATGACTATAACTATGCCTGTTGGCTGTTACAGTCTAACTAATTATATGCGCTGTATGCGATGAGATGAACCTAATCAAACTTGCTCCCGCTTTACCCAAACGGAGTATGTGTCTCTTTTTTTAAATGTTTTTTGTACATTAATTTCATCAGAAATGTTTTCAAGCTCCAGGTTGTTAACTTTTCTTTTAAACTAAATCTGAATTTTAGCTATAATGACTGTCAGTGAATGAGTTACAGTCACACAAGTATACGAAATAATCAAACGTCATAAGTAGTGCGTCTCATAATTCGTATTGTTTATATACATTTCAGTCTTCCTTTCACTTCCTAGTGCACCTATTTAATGCTAAGTGGTATTCTAATATTAGTTCATTGTACAAATACACAACTGCAATATGATGTAATTTACATCAATTCACAAGTGGTCTTTAAACAACATAGCGATAAATTCTGTTTACTGTAACAATGTACTGTTTAACACATAACTACGATGCATTTATTGTTGATAGTTACGTGCAGAACAAAATAATCATTGAAAAACATCCCGTAATACCGACAATACCTGGAAATTCCTGTATTGCTTAATACGCAGAAATTTTAATTAAATAAAGCGGTGGTTTTCAATGCTTTTTTCAATTAAACTGAAATTAACGAACATGTTAAGTAAAAATATATATCTGGATATTTTAATCTTATTTTGTTAGTGTATAAAATATTTTTGTGCATTCGGCTTCAAAATATACTCTGATTTCAACGATAACCAAAATTAACAAATCAAATATACGTTTAGGAATAATCTTGTTTAAGATGAAGCAGTGTCGTCATCTCAAATTCCGAACTCACAATTAAATTAAATATCGTTTCAACAAATACAGTCAGTCTCGCGTATACTTGGAGGATGGCAGGAAGCACGATCAATTAGGTAGTCATTGCAAAGTCTTCAGAGACAATATCGGAAGAGTTCCTTGAAACGCGCCTCTTATTTCTGGCTACAACTTTAACAGAAACCTTATACTACTAACTGCCAATTTACCGCTTTTAATTGCTTTAGATATTACTTTACAAACTGTTTATTTTATTTTGTTTTGAACAATAGAAAAGTGATATCAATTCGTCGTATGAAACGTGAAAAGAATTTCAAACTGAACCGTTTCGGGAACCGGTATTACACCCGTTTTAGGCACTATCTGGCTATCGTATGCAGAATGCAAGCGTTTGCCGTAAATATAGGCGATGCGCAAACACTGAAGCCGATGCGTGCTAAACCTGATATGGCGTTCCATTCAGACCATAACCGAAAATTGTAAAAAATGCAGTTCCGTAGACTAGGTTTATCAATTTTATTGCGCAAACCGGTGGTTGTTTCCCTCGAAAATATAAATACCATCACTGCTTTTATTTTTTCTCATATGATTTTGTTATTACTTAAATACAGACTTAAGCTGGGGCTTATTTACTTTAGACATTAATACGTAAATAATGCCTCAGACTTACACCTACTTAAATTACAATCATACGTTTTTGCGTGGGCGTTATTATCAAACTGTTTTTTAATCTTTAATTCAGTTCTGTATTCACAATACATTCTCGTTTCGGTTATTTAACGCCCACATTACAAAACTCCATGGTGATATCTACCGAACATTTACTACCACAAAACAAACAATATCATTCTGCTCGAACCCGGAATGGAGCCTTTGGGACCTCGTAATCAGCAGTACCATCTAGTGGCGTTCACATGAAAACGTCAATAAACGTACCTACTTTTTTACTCGCTCTCCGCTCTCGCCCACTACATCTACGACAGTGTTACATTAAAACGCCATAAACAAACAATCCTTAAGCCAACGCCAACGGATATGAAATAAATTAAAATTACTCCTGACATAACCGCCTCTGGGCACAACATTTCAATTACTTATAAAAAACATTACGCTTCCCGTGTTTGCAAAAATAAAATATTACTCGTCAAAATGAACATCATTATATTTTTATATTCCTGTAGCTTGTTAGAACGAATTAGATTAAATGGTAGGAATCAAACATCACATGACTGGTGATGTTATCTCAGGTTTCATCATCAAATGCGTCTTTTATTGCTACAAATAATGATACGAATAAATGATTCGATTTAATAGTTGGGCGCCCTTGTTTAGTAATAGAGCATTCGACTCGTACGGCCTTGTCAGTGAATCATTCAGCTAGACATGCGGGCCCACTCAAATCAAAACAATGCGTGATCAATTTGCGTGGATAACCACCAAAATTCTGTCAATCTCTGAGGTAGATCTATTTGCGTTGATAAGGCTTTTTGCAGACTTCCAAATTTTAACTTTACTTCCATTCATTTTGAGAATCTTAAATATACGAAGACTTTCTCTTCTAGAAGTCATAACAATACATCAAAGCGTATAAGTACAGTGCAACACATTTTGTCATCAAATAGCTTATATCGTGCTTGAAACTGTCGGCAAAGTAATGGAAAAATACGTAGGTACGCATCGTATTACGTTTATTATTTTCCGTCCCTATTTCATGAGACTGCCCCGTTCCTGAATTATTCTAATGTCTGAGATGTATGCGCAGGTTACCATTATGTATATGAATCAGGAAGAAATATTTATCATACTATCCGCAACACTCAATCATTTCCGACAGATAAATTACGACCAACTACCCAAATTAATATTACCGCATTAACTTAACATTACCAATACTTTCATAATTAAAATAAGTAAATGTTGTATGTAAAATGAAATACTGTTCATTGTTATTAGCAAAGAGGTAGGATACAACTTAAGCTTATTGGTCAGATCAAGGAGGTAAATTAGAATTTTCTTTTTTATGATTGACTTTTTTTATCACTGTGGTAAACCTTTTTTTTTAAACAAAATAATTTGTGATTTATGGATTAACTGTTTAATTTTTATTTTCCGGAGATATCGCGAGCGTTAGATAGTAATTATGCACGTAATCTTGTTCAGTTGTTTCCGTAGTGCGATATATTGCCTGGGAACAATAGAGGCGATTTAGGAACGACAACGCGCAACAGCTGGCCATTATAGTCCCTTGAGATCTATGTAGGTTTCGTACCAACCTTTAAAACCAAAAATATTGCCCTATACAGTGTTACAGATAACACACAACATTTATTTTTAACAATAGTTTTTTACCACACATAGGTCTGAAAAAAAGGTTTAAAAGAGGTTACATTGTAAAACTGAATTATTAAAAAAAGACCATTAGCTGTAAAAAACAGACCCGATTCGGCGGGAAATAAATTAATTGATAGTTTTTAACATTTGATTTAGTGTTTCGGTTGTTGTTTGTTGTTTCGGTTCTGCGAAAATGGTTAGAATAATTTAACTATACATACTAATAAAAATATTGTTTAATAAGCTAATAGAAAAATAAATCTTCACCTTACTTGACAGACGAATTCATGATTACAAGGGTTTCGTAAGTAAAACGTACATAATCTAGTCTTACTAAAAACTTCTACGAGAGTAAAACACCAAACTCATTTTTTTGACAAATTAATTATATATTTAAGGCTTAATGTACCAGACTGCAAACTGGAAACTCCGCTAGAACACTGTATGTACTAGATAATTGCTTTCAGGAGTTATTTATATTAACATAATTAAGTAAACCGCAAGTTCGCGTTATTCAGCAAATTCTTTACGACTTTACGAGTGCAAACAGACATTGTTATGTGTGTCAAAGAAATGTATTACTAATTATACCTACATCGTAATCTAGTTGCGTAGGAAAACTTTCAGTAGCTCGATTCTCTACTGCTATCTACTACCGACAACCGGCTTGTCATCGAGAAATTTTGTATGAAAATATGAGCAGCGCCTCTAACGGGTGTCTTAGGAATTATTTTAGCAGTACATTCTAAATGTCAAACTTTTGAAACTCGACAGTACCGATTGTACAGAATCGCGCTGCAGTAACATACATACATAATATCACGCCTGTTATGCCTCTGACGCCTGCCGAAATTGTTGGCAGAGGTGTATAAAAAATTAACCACGTTTTGCCATTACAATGCAAAATTTACCGGGCACGTTACCAAAAAAAAACCGTAATTAAAAAAATATTCTTCTATAAATTAGAAAATATCAATAGTATTTTGCCCGATCGAACCCGAGACACAGTCAGTAACAATTACTATTATTACGATCACAATCTGTGCTACATTGACTATAGGCGCTAATTCGAGTAGGCAGCATAGAAAGTAGTCGCTATCGATATAATAGTAAATTGATCAAAGCCCCTAGTGATATAAGTATATTTAAGAATACATTTCTAGACGTTAGACTGCCTATGCAATAACGCGATAGTATTGAAAATCGTTAATACCTAGCACTTAACTATCAAAAAGCATTGAAATAGAATTTCATATTTCAGCCATTTCTTAATTAATAAATTTGGAAACTACTTAAAATGAAATAACATCCAACCCGGAACTAATAAAACTTATGGGTGGCAGAGTCTGTGCCAAGAAACTTAAACTCTATAATCAATTAAAATATTTAATTTGCGAACTTGTTTAAAAAATTATTCAATTACTTATACACATAATATCACGCCTGTTATACCGGAAGGTGTAGGCAGAAGTGTATAAAATACACCCGCGTTTCGCAATCAAGAATTTAAGTCCCATGTAATGGGGGTAGAGCCTATTGCTATATACCGGGCATGTTATCAAATTTCGGACTTCCATTGAGAATAATCTAATATAAATTAGACACTGACCAATAGCACTTTGTCTGACTGGGAATCGAACCCAGGACAACAGTTAGATATACAATCAACCGCGCCACACTGTTACTAGACAGTCACTCATTTACTTATCAAAACTTTCTAGTTTCCAAAAACAATGTCAGCAGCAACGTTTGTTTTGCAGTTCGTCAATGGTAACAATAGTTTAATTTCCAGGTGTTACAATATGGGGCACATCGTGGTTCCTCCTCAAAGACGCAGTACTTCCCGACGGAGCGCTATTCCATATGGTTGTAGTGGTGATAGTCGGGTACATATTTGGTCACACGTTGGAACGCCTCACAACAATCAACCCAGTCGTCGGTATGACGCTAACGGGAGCACTTTATAGAAATTTTGGACCGCCCAACTTCTTGCAGAACCCCGCAGCGAACTTAATTGATTTCCATTTAAGGTTCGTAAATTGTTTAACTCACTTTAAGTGATTGACAGCTGAATAAAACAATACTTACACAACAATCACATTTCATATTATTATAAAGTACTAAGGTACCCGCGGGTATTAAGGCCTAGCTAAGGGAGATTTGTAATAAAATGAAGAATATCCAATACAATCAACCAGTTTTTATAATAATCAGTCATGTACTTATATTACTACCGAGTTTAAACAAAAAATAGCTTCTAAAGCTTAAAACTAAAACATTATATCACTTTTAAAAAAACGCTGTCTTTAGGCCTTATTATAATAGGGTAGGGTAAAAAGGCCTATAGTATAAACTATTCAAAAATCAACTTAAACTAAGTAAATTAGTATTCTTGACATCAATAATCATTAACATAAGGCAATAGAAAGCATAGTAGTCTTAATAAATTAAAAAAAATGTCCTTATTCGCATCCATCAGGACATTGAAAATCATCAGTATATTCTGCAGTCAAACCGACACATTCTTCGTGGTACCACTTAGAGCATCGCGAACATTGCCTCATAGCATCATCCATTCTATCTTATTTGCAAGCATGACAGTACCGATCATTTTTTTTTGTGATTTATTTTTGTCAGATCGCCTTCTGACCACAATGCTCGTTTGGGAGGCATCGTGACTGTAAGCACTAAAAACAATAATATATAAATTGAAAATATAAACTACGTATATACTACCACTAAAAAACATTTTAAAAACACGCTCCTACTTATATAGCAGTTAAAAAAATAGGAGTATAATAAGGCCTATTGTAAAATTTTATAGGCCTTAATATCCGCCAACCACCTATTTACAGAAAAGAATAATAATATAATTTTTATAACTACAAGTCTCTTAAAACGGTAATTTACGGACAAGCATACATTAATTAATAAGCGGACAGTCAATACAGGTTTGTAAATATGATATTTTCTAAACAACTTACGTTTTACTAGAGTCAATTTTTATAATTCGTGCTGCTGAACCGCACTTCTGAATGATTTCGACGATATTTGCGGGAGGAGAAGTGCTAGAGTGCGTCCGCCACTTTGCAGCGACTTGCATACGCTCTGAGCTTGCATGACAGTAATCTTGATCGTCAACTACTGTATTTCGTACGTTTTTTGTGATTTAGGCCTTATTACCCGACAGGCCTTAATACCCGCAGGTACCTTATATATTAATAACGAATAACTCTATGGCTTAAATAATAAATTCCTCATTATTATGTATCTAATTTTTATACAAAAGCAAGTAATCGAACTGACCGACTGAAATTCGTTTAACAATATAATTTGTTAATTACTAGCTCATCATTGCTTTTACGCTCATATTTGATACATTGAACATGCATTTAAATTAATTATACTAATAGAAGTACTGTTTTATTTTAAAATGAACTATATTTTATGATAAAAGCCATTAATTAATTACTGTATGCCTACATGGCAGTCTCCTCGCATGACGTTACAACGCCGAGATCCAAAATTTTGAGCAAACATTAAACTTTACAGCAGTATTTTATAAAAGTTTGTTTTTATACTTAATTCAACTGGCTTTTAACAAAATTAACACCAGTACTACTGCAATTAGTTGCATTCACTTTAGCTTTGATACATTTATATGTTTAGAGTTATAAATCTAAGAGATTATTATAACGGCATATTTATATATTATGTCGCTATAATTTAGTTTTGTTAATATATTAACTTGGCACCCATAATCTGAGTATCTAATAATCGGTTTGAAATTGTAATAGAATCAATGCGAATGACATTTCTTTTATTTTCCAGGAGAATTTACCCCGTAATTATCTTGACGAAGGGCCCGCTAAGCTGGAATTGGGAACATATAAAAAATAATTCGGTAAAAGTTTTCTCATTGGCCACTCTACCGTGGATCGTCGAGTGTTTGTCTACAGCCTTCTTCGCTCACACACTACTTGAGTATCCTTGGTACTGGGGTGAGGAAAATATTAAACTTTCTACCTTACACTTAATAATGAACGCACTTGAACATCTACCAAACTTTACTGAGTTGAATCTTCACTAAATAAAATTCACGGCAATTTTCGTTAATTCTGTTTCCTCCACTAACCGACAGAAAAGCCGCAGATGAAAAACCAGCAGCTTCGGTTATTGGTTGGAACGGCTCAGTGAGTTCATTCACACAGATCCCCATTCACGTGACGACAATTGAGCCTTGTGAGAGCCGAGAATATTGAATAACATAAAGCTGAATATTTCAAAGGACTGCCTATGTACAAATATTTGAAATCGATTACGTTATGATTTAAGGTGTTTTTTTCTCTTTCAGGTCTCCATCTTGGATCTATTCTTGCTTCGGTCTCTCCCGCTATAGTCGTACCTACGACGTTAAGCTTACATGCCAAGGGGCTAGGAACAAAAAACCAAATAGCGCTTTTGGTGGGAAATGCTGGCGGCCTCGACACCGCCTTCACGGAAGGCTTGTGTGGAGTCATAAATAGTGCTATTTTCTACCCCGCACCGCTGGTCTATAGAGTTGTGAAGGTAAACAACGAAAACTTTACTTTGTTGCTAGAATTAAAAACAAAATAAGCCGCGTGTAAATTCACTTTATCGCGTAGCTGCGGTACGATGCTGTAATATAAGCGCTTACCTATTTTTACTATCTTTTAGAATTTGGTTTTAGAAAGCAAACACCTTAAACAAAAGAAACAATTAAAGCAAAGTTAGTATCCCTGAATAGCATTTCCACTCCCGTTTATCGACATCTAAAATCATTGTGAAGTTACACTCGAACTAGGTGTTTTTTAAATCAAACTGGCTTTCCTTAAGGTTCAATTTGAATGGAGGGCCGACCCTTAACCTTTTTGTTCGTAATTTCGTAGGCTTTCCTGGCTATATTCGTCGGTATCGCTCTCGGAATATTCTGGGGAGTGTTATCAGACGAGGTCCCGGATCACAGTGACATATACGCGCCCACTATAAGGAGCCTGCTCATTTTCGCTGGCGGTGTATTGTTGACGTACGCCGGTGGATATCTCGGATGGGGTGGCACTTGTATGTATTTACATTTTTATTTACTCCGTGAAAATGTTTTCACAACTAGAAAAATTGTTTGACTATTGCGTGCGCTTAGCTTTCTGATTTGCCTGAAATTTTACCTTATAAACGACATAACTTTAATGAATCGATATCACTTACAAAGTCGCCATGCGATAAACGTAATTTTATCAAAATGCTTTGAAATATTATATTTTTGTATAAAAAGAATCGATCCTAATCCTTAAGCCTATTATTGAAATCAAATCGCCGATAAAGATAGTTAATTCATAATTTATATATTAATTTACAAAACGCACTTAAGCCTATGACGCAATCAAACCATGCGAATATTGATAGCGAAGATTATTTTGCAAAGAAAAATAGTTATCTGTTTAATGTTCCTAATTCTGTTTGGTTGTTTCTTTAAATAGGTATGTGTACAAGATAAGAAATGTAAATGTAGTCAATTACGACACAACATGGAAGTTACCTGGAGCGTCGCATGAACTCGTGTCGTTATGAATTATTCCCATCGGTTCTATAATCAGCCTCGGGGTTCGCAAAATAAGCATTTTGTCGAGTACAAAGCCTCATTAATTTTTATTAGCTTCAATTTTTGGGATAATCTCGTAAATGTTATGTAAGAAAAGCAGTACCTATTTTTATTAATTAATTCCACTGGGAAATCCTGGCGGCGAACAATACCATTGTACGATTTTGTAAACCTTTTTCATTGAACTTAAGGCAGGTACTTCGAAGATTTCTCATATCTAACTTTACTTTAATTTTGTAAACGTTATTCTTACTTGTTTGACTTTTGTTTTCTTCAGATAAAGTTTGTTACAATTTTGTAATATTGACAGGCAACGTCTTCGAGTAACTTTATTCTATAACCTAAAGATATCTACCGTCTGTCAAACTATCAAACATATCCTTCAAAGGCTCAAGATATTGACTGGCGCCCGACAACATGCTGACTACAGAAAACAAACAAAATACAAACTGAATTGAAAAAGTATTCTTTTATGTTAATAAAATATTTAGATTTTGGCTTGGTTTAGGCTTTGACTTTTTATATCTTACTGAAACTTTGTCGGGATGAATACTGTCAGTTATCATTACGAAACCAAAGATAGAAATTCGATCGAGAAACGAACTCAGGCATTGTTCATTGATACTCTTTTTCCCAATATTTCCTGATTCCGCTTGAGTTGAAATTGTTCACTTTGCCAAAAATACCGACGTTCTAAATCTCTGTCAGTCCTCGCGATATGTCCAGCTTTTCTGTCGATGGACAGTAAGCCAGTCAGCCAGTTATCTAGGGAGCCTGTTGTCCATAACCTGTATACACAATACACATTGAGAACTCATATTAATATAATACGCATATTGTATTACAAAATTAAGAAGTTACTGACTTGATTATAACGTATAATTTGGCATTAAGCAGTATAAAAGTAAAAGTACACTACGAGCCTGTATAAAATGCTGTTTAATATTACTTATTGTTAATACGAATTACTCTTCCGGCAGAGGAATAGTAAAATAAATAAATTAAATAAATAAATTTAACCCATTAATGTCCCACTGCTGGGCAAGGGTCTCCCCCCGTAATGAGGGAGGGGTTAGGCCTTGAGTCCACCACGCTGGCCAAGTGCGGGTTGGGGACTTTGCATGCCCTCAATAAATGTATTAAACAAATTTTAGGCATGCAAGGTTTCCTCACGATGTTTTCCTTCACCGTTGGAGCATGTGATAATTATTTCTAATACACACATAACTTCGAAAAGTCATTGGTGTGTTGCCTCGGGTAATAAAGAAAATAATAAGCAGCAACAACGAAAATATTTAACTAAAATTTAACCACGTTCTGGACCAAAATGCGCAAAACGTATAGAGTAATTTATTTATAAGTACTCCCTTCCTGGTACCCGCTATAACATAACTTCAAGCTATTGCATTAGTCTACTAAGAGTCTATACCGCACATTCTCTACCCCTCTTTAGAATAAATGCTATCAACATACGTATAGTCTTACAAGCCAGTTCCATTTCCTACTCAACCAGGAATGTATACCATTATTATAACAAATTGTGCATAAAACGGACAAGTGCGTGCGGGATACGCGTTATTGCAGGGCCCTCGCTCTGAAACCAAATAGTCTCTCTTATACAGGTGTTTGGAACGTCAATGGGAAACAGGATAAAAGGAGTTAACTTAATGCCAAACGAAGTAAAACTGTTTACGATATTTAGGTTTATTTTGTTGAAATGAAAGGTCCTATGGTTTGGAATTTGTTTGTAGCGATAATAATGGGGATCCAATGAAATCTCTATAATTTAATATTATATGGGAATTTTCAAGAAACTGTACTTTAAACTACTATGGTATAAAGTATGGAATGATTTACCGTGGAAAATCTCGCGTGAGATTTAATTCTTAAATGACTCGCTTAAAATGCAGAGAGGCCAATGCTTATGAAAAAATCTAAGTGATTAAAGACAAAAGTTTATAGCCATCGACTTTTAGCAAAAATACTACATGAGAACATTTATGTAAATAGTAAGTACTTACCTATAAATAGAAGTCTATTTTTTTAACATCTAATAGAGGAATTCAAACCTCTTTGAAGATTAACTCTATCAAGATTGTGCTAAATAAAATTCAGTTCGCCTAATCTAGCAGTCGATTCCTTTTTTAGGTTTTACTATTCCACGAATGTTGATATAAAACATATAAATAAAAACAGCGCCTACGCCAAACACATAATATTTATTTATATCAATTTATTGATAAGTTTGTAAACATTTTTTATGTAATAATCGTTCGATGTTAATTTAGTAAGTGTTGAAAGTGCATAGAGAATTATATTTGGATCAGTAATAAAATATTATCATAATTTATTGTCTTGCCGACAAAGACTTGTATTCGTTTAATACTGGTTATTTATAATTTTTTGGTACAACTGTACTATCTGCTTTCTTCGGTTCGTCAGCGTGTATTAGACTAGTGCAAAATCGAAACATTATGTCGTAATGACTGATATAACTTTATGATCGGTAATAATTGACTTCCTGTTTTTTTGCCCATAATAAATTAAATTTTAGCTAACGCGCAATTATATGCGACTCTTACATAAATATGAATATAAACAACTTTTAACGATTATGTTTACTAACCATCGATTGAACAGGTCTACGGTTCCAAAATCCTTTTTATAATCGGTTTAATGCAGATGTACCCAATCTTTTTCCTGTGCGCCCACAGGTAGGTAAACGTTCAGTGGATTAAGCAACCTTTGGCGGTCATTCTATAGATGGGTGACCACCACCGCACCGTGCTTTGAATGCTACGTAAAAATTCGATCCCGGTGGTTGTCTAAACCGGTAAGCCATGTCAAAGGTCAGCTAGAACCATTTTGACACAAGTTGAACCATACGATAAAATAAATATAAAATTCCTAGTAGAGGCATTAACTACCATATTTTAGTTTTGCTTTGCTATTGCGTTTTACAGACAATTAATATAGAATGTTATGAGATTATCCATTAGTTTGGAATTTAAATCTAAAATAAAACATGGTACCTTCGTTATGTGATAGCAAATTAACGTACGAAAACCAACAAAAATATTCTATGGGACAACAAACCTTTATTACGTTTGTTACAAGCGTAGCTACGCGGTAACCAGCTATTGAGAAATAAAGAATAATGTTCTGGCATTCACATTTATACCATTTCAAAGAATAGCCAACTCATTACTGCATTTGATATTTATTTACATTTGTGAAACGTTATTCTCTAGACGTCAAATAAAATACCTGTTACCTATTTAACTAGTGCTTGTTAATAACCTGTTCAACTTTAACAAGAAACTCTTTGTAATTAATGAAACTTCTCAATTGAAAAAACTACTCAACTTTTTCTAGCTAATACTTTAATATAGATTAATTGTTTAGTTTTAGCCTTTATTCGCCGAATTTAAATAATATGTAGTCTCTAATGCTACTACTATTCACCCGATACCTCACCAATCATTTACATGTCAGTATGCGCATAATGAAAATGTTTTGAATAGAAGATGAACGTAATTAATACACGTTCAAACATATAATAAATCTGTAAATGAAAATGTACGGCTGAGCTTTCTATATTAATAACTGATAGCTGTCAAACTATCACAATGTATTCAAAATCAACGTTAGTATATCTACATCAAGATTTATCCAGATTTGGGTTATTTCTATGTTATTCTAACTAAAATGTTGTACTCGACTTGTTGTCGAATAGCTGCTGAAATCCTAATCTACATAAATTAATTAATTATTCCCGGTCACTTATTCTAGCGCTTTTAATTTTACACATGGTTCTAAAGGGCTTACGTGAATAATGTGATTACGTGAGTACAAAGGGCCCGCGACCTGCGATCTTTCAAACGCACAAAGTGAATCTTTGTCATATAGCCTCTCCCAAATTATTTTTGGGTTCGGCTGTTATGAAGCGACACGAGGATTTGGCGCCTGCCGGGTTATGAGACTGACTCAAGTAAATGCGTATAAAAAAGGAATTTCACTCATCGTTCGTGTACGCTGCGAAGGTCGACGTTAAGAAGTGCTCCACGAATTCCGCCCTAAAATATTACCGAAGATATTCGCGTGAACACTCTATGTATAAAGCGTTTTAACAATTTTCAAACTTATTTATTGATGGAAATATTTAGATCTTGAGATGCGTTCGAAGTATTCCACTTAGTTAAGATTCTTAATACCAAAGCACATACCTATTTTATTACTACATGCTTCAACATTTAATTTACTAAAATGTATGTTTTCTACAAAGTCACGATGACAATGCACGAGCACTTAATTAGGTACGTGACATAATAACATTTTGTACAGGCTTTTGTTGTAGGTGTCTAATGTAAATCATTTTCTGCTACAACATATTTATAATCACTTTCTATGAGACACCGTCTGCCTTTTCAATTTACGAACTTTGATCTTATAGCTAAATAGTTATAAAGACTTGACACAAACTAAGTTCAGATGATATTGGATTAAATAATTAATTTGATTGTAAATCTGTTTTATCACCAAGATCTGAACTACATAGTTATCTATCTTATCACGGAAAATGGCAGTCTAGCCACTGAGCCATACCCGATCGATGACAAAAGACTTGCCTTGTTAGTTAAGCCTTTGAAACAACAACTAACGAACCTAGTTGGCACCTTGCTCAGTAAGGAGGTAGTAAAATCACTACAATTAATAAAGAAAAGTTCCCTCCCGTCTGTCAGTCTGTTTGCATAAGCTTAAAATTTACTAAACATTTTATTAATAAATAGGGTCACTCTCAGGAAGGTTTAAAACAGTGTATAATTTGTTGAGATTAGCCCGGGTGAATCTGAACGGGCCAATAATACCCAAAATTATGAACTAATAGAAATCAAAGATACTGCTGTTTTCAGAATAAGACAAGACACGTAAATACTCACAACAGTTAAACGATTACGGTCATAATCTTTTTATTATCTGAAATAAATAAGTAGCTGAAGGATTAACAGCATGAAGTATGTAATAAAGGAACTATATTGTAACTGGTAAGTGCACAGGGAATGTCATATTAATAATAATAAATGCAGTCCTACGTATTTGTTGTGTGAAAAAGATCAACGATACAGATAACAGGCAAATTATATCATCTTTATGTACAGTTTTATCAATGTTTGTACTACGCTGCTCTCGTTATACTAAGACCTTTATAATCAAGGCATATTATAAATAATTGAATGATTTTATATTTTTTATTTACAACGGCGTATTCATATATATTATAACGCCGGTAATATATTAAGGTATAGGCAGAGGTGTAGGAAATATACCCACGATTCGCTATTTGCAGTGTTAGTCCTATGTAATAGGAGGCGAGGCAATTGCCATATATCGCACACGTTGTTAAACTCCGGACTACAACTAAGAAGTCTAACATTAATTAGAAAAACCGAACCTGAGACCACGAATCGCTTACACTACCGCCCGACTAAAGAGGCAATCAACTTAGCCTTCAGTCACTGAAACAAACGATCAACAATATTAGAGCTCTTGACCTGTACTAAGATCGTACTGAATGTGACTCTCTTAAGACTGTTTCAATATTGTTCTACTAATTATCTGGATAAGTGAGCAAATTCAAACATATTTTTATAAAGCGTTCTATCTCTCATGTGACCATTTATTTATTCTTTGTATTAACATTATCTTTAATAGCACAGCTAATTCGATGCGTCTGGAAAGTTTTAGAGTGCTGGACTCGTAATGAAAATGATAAAACCCTTACAAGACTTAGCTTTGCTCTGTTTATTTTTACAAATGTGTAAAAATATAGACACCCTAATTAAATGACAATTTTATACTGTATCTCCTCAGTCATAGTAAATCTGCTACATATTCTACAAATAGCTTTACGCAAAAATATGTACATCAGTAGTTACTTCAAAGTGCAGTTAAGTGGATTAACGAAAAAACCTTGGTAACCTTACACTCGTATTTACACTAAGTATGTTGTTGACTCATCAACAATTAAAGCAAATTCTTCAAGTCCACATCTTGTATTAATTTATTCCCGCCTCTCATGCTAACCTTCGTATCGTTTAACCTCAATCAACAACAATAATTTTGTTCGAGTTTCTCATGAAGCGATTTAATTTTAGAAATGCCACTAAACAACATATGAGGAAACAAGCACTGATAAAACATAAATAACGTCACGCAATTTTTAAATCAATCCTATTTAGTATGGGTTATTTTAAGTGCCGCTGTTCTACTTCTGTCTTTGATTTAATACGTCATCAAAGCGTCCTAGCCGCGTGCTCAATTGCTTTATATAACCTAATGTACTATTCAATCTAAGTTCAATGTTTAAGCCACAAAGATCACGATTGTAACTACTATTCTAGTACTAGTAATAGTACCGCCGTCGTTACAAGTTTAATTGAAATAAACTCGGGATTACCAACAGCTGAAAGCTCTAATGCCGAGACACATAGATATGTTTAGAATGTTCTAAACATTTCATTACAAGTTCTTCAAGTTGTGTGATTGTTTCAGCTGGTGTGGCCATCATGGTGTGTGCTACTACAGCGGCGACGCGGTGGGCGCGACGTGACTGGCCTATCACCGCCAACCCCGTGTGGGAAGTCTACAAACTGCTCTGGAGGATATTCGAGCCTATGTTGTTCACCCTCAGCGGGTATTTCCTAGATGTACATATCTTACAAACTATTTTGATACCTATAGTTATTTACTCGAACATTATTAACTTCGGTCAACGTGGAAGCACATTTCAGAAATTAGTTTGGTCCCGCCGTCTGGCCACCCAACGACCGATAAAAGATATTAATATACCAGAAAAAACTCTTTCCTTTAACGTTATTTCTTACGGTCCTTCACCGCTATAACACTGGCATTTGATGTTCATTGGCGTATAATTATTCGAGAGCGTTATATATCCTCTTACGACAATATTAATACCGTCGAAGTAACAGGTAACAAACTGGCGGAATTAAACACAGTGTCCCGTTAGATGATCTAAAACAAAGTACAGAATTTATCATGCGGATATTCATATTTCTTTTAACCATCTAACAACTATCAAATGATGAAAAACAAAGCTGTTATGTTGTAAATATACATACGGAGGTAATTACTATTCACGAAGCTTCATGAAGTAATAAAACTTTCTAATGACATTTATTCATACTGTACAGCTCCTGTGTTGCCCTCAGTTGTAGGGTACCTACAAAAAGATAACTCCTAGTATTACAATCACATATCTTGTAAGTTCTTTCAAACTGAACACGCGTTTAAAAATTGTATCTAAAGGACAGTACTGATAAATTAAAAGTATCATAAAACACAGTCAATAATTTAGTTTATGTTCAGAATTGCACTAATTATAACTTACAACAACTACTAACTACCAAACAAAACCCTATAAAACCTATATATTTCTTGATAAGTTGTAGCAAGATTCACTTTTAAGCTAGCAAAATACGGCACAATTTGTAGTCAACTAACTAATGTACTACATTCCAGGTTATAAATCTCTCAGCGTGTAAAACCTAGCCATTATTTCAGATCTCACAAATAAGCGTGAAAGAGCTATGTTTGATCCTGGGATGCATCTGCGCGGCGCTAGTACTTCGTCTGCTGACGGCGTTTCTCGTCGCGCTGGCTAACAAGCTGTCCGTCAAGGAGAGCATTTTTATCGCCGTCACTTGGATACCCAAAGCCATAGTCGAGGTAAGTCTTACTTCAATTTATTTCCTTACTATACTATTTTTGTAACGAGTATAAATAGGTCTTTCAGTAGCTTCAATATGATTTTTAGATAGGACTAGCTTACACAGCAAACGTTGTTTTGCCATATTTCAAATAAAAATTGGGGTGACAACTCTTGTCACTATTCACACAGCCGATTCTCAGACTTACTCAACATGCTCACAAAAATCATAAGAATCGGTCAAGCCGTTTCAGAGGAGTATGGCAACGAAAACTGTGACGCGAGAATTTTATATATAAGATAACAACTATCTATTCCAAATCATACATATCACGATGCACTGAATTTTATAAAATTAAGGTGTAATAATTTATTGCGGCTCCTAATTTAGTTGTAACCGTTTAGGCATACTTTTTAATAGGTCAAAAAAATCGATTTACAGTTTTAGATAAACTCAAAAGCAAATTTTTTTCTTCGCTTATAATTGCACTATATTTAACCACATATTGCAATCACGATAAAGTATGTAGATAGAGCATGATTCTGTCATATTATAATTTCAAAATGATAAACGTCTGCAAACGCATGTTTTTTAATTAACCCACATCGTGATCGCCGATTCATCATAACTGTGGTGATTATAACACTGTCCCTTAACAATAAATAATAGCGAAAGACCCTAATGTCCCAGCGGACAATCGTGGGATGCCATAATGACATGATGATATACATTTAGATTTTAAATGTTTACCATACATTTTACGGCTAGGTTTGCAGCGTCGTTTCTTTCTCTATACTATACTAATATTATAAAGCTGAAGAGTTTGTTTGTTTGAACGCGCTAATCTCAAGAACTACTCGTCCGGTTTGAAAATTCAGTGTTAGATAGCCCATTTTTCGAGGAAGGCTATATTCTATATAACATCACGCTACGACTAATAGGAGCAGAGTAACAGTAAAAAATGTTACAAAAACAGGAAAATTTTGACCCATTCTCTCTTATGTGACGCAAGCGAAGTTGCGCGGGTCAGCTAGTTGATAATATAATTGATTTTGTAAATGACAAGTTTTGTTCATAATCTTATCTTTCGGCAATCTAGTCTAAATATAAATGAAACATTTTAGATTACAAAGAATGGAAATATTCATTCCATAATCTGTTGTTACGGTGCATAAATTGTAATCAAATAGATAAGTAGACCATAAAAACATCGAAACACTCTGATTCAGTCCAATATCAAAGAAAAACAACGAATAATTTCCTAATTTCCAGTATCTGATATCAGGGTAATTAATTAAATGAAACTTTTCCAATTTGTCATAAAGCTAATAGCTATATTCACGCACGTTACTGGAAATCCGATAAGAAAGTGTAATGTACGGGCTTATGTGATTAAATGCTGTATTTGCATTCTTTTATGTAACGAGTGCTACTGTTACCGCAGTAGCGTTTATTATTGTTTAAGACTATTATGATGTGACTAAGTAAGCGATAATGGCTGCTAACACCTGACGAAATAAAAATAACGCTTTTATTGAGTGTTATACTTTCATCAGATTTATTTCATACTAGCTTTTACCCGCGACTTCGTCCGCTTCCTGAATTTTCCCATGGAAATGCGTCATTTTCCCGGGGTAAAAAGTAGCCAATGTCCTTTTTCGGGTATCAAAATATCTCGAGACCAAATTTCATGCAAATTGGTTCAGTAGTTTAGGCGTGATTGAGTAACAGCCAGAGTTACTTTCGCATTTATAATATTAGTATGAATATGTACATCTGCTTACACCTTCGAGTATAACAGGCGTGATATTATGTATGTATGTGAAATTATCGAAAATATTTTTATGGCAATAAATGTTGTGAATACATTGGGTGGAATCCGGTACCGGAATTATCAACCAGCATCGAAAAAGAAAATATTTTAAATCGTGGCGTAACAGGAAAATGTATAAAAAATCAAATACCTTCTTCAAAAATGAATGAGCAAGAATTTCTATTGATCGATATGACTGTCAGAATTTTTATTTCAATATTTAGTAAGATCAAATTGAAAATGAAAAAGACGTCTTTTTAAAAAGACAAAGGAAAACGTTACGCAAAATGATCTTCAAAACTATAAGATCATTGCGCGTATTACTTTGAGATACACTAAAAATTCTTGGACTTCACACTACGCTTGTATCGTGGAGTCTAGTCTCAACTTCACAAACGCAGAAACAAGCAGTGGCTCCTGTCTACACCGTCATTGACACAACACTCGAGTGATCTTTTCATTAACGAACGAGAGCAATACCGCAGTCCACCGACCAACTCTAGTTTAATTCACTTTGAGTCGTCTCACTACCAGTTTTAGTAATTCTAGGCTAGTTTACATGAAAGCTTTTACAAATATAGATCTTCAACCTCTTTGCTATGTAAAGAGTAATTAAAATGCGCCACGACGTATCTCGTACAGATAGTAGTCGTTCCAAAAATATATTAAATGGCGCTTAGCGAGTTTACCTTCTATCTCAGTGTATGTATGTATTTACAAAGTAAATGAAATTATCCTTAGAATATAATATTTGAAATTGAATTTACTTGCTGAAAACAAACTATAATGAATTGTTGAACATTGTTTCGCTTTTATTACATTAGAAAGTTAAACATTTGACTGCACGTTTGGCGCAGTGGTTTAAGCGGTCACCTCGCCGCAACAACCGTGGAGCCGCGTGTGGTGGGTTCGAATCCCACCCGGGACAAATCTTTGTGTGATGAGCACGAGTATTTGTTCTGAGCCTGGTTGTTAATGTATCTATATAAGTTTGTATTTAGAAGTATATAAGTATGTTTATCAGTTATTTGGTTACCATAGTACAAGCTCTGCTTAGTTTGGAATCAAATGACCGTGTGTGAGTTGTCCAATTATATTTATTTATTTATTTATTTAAGTCTCGTTCTATCCTAAAAAATATCGACATTATGTTGTCATTTGTCAATATGTACGCCGTACCTACAGCCACATTAATATGTTGAAATGCTAAGCTTACATCAAAAGCTTAGAACAGAATTCAAGGAAAACCATATTATAATTTTATCCAATTTAGTCGTATATTCACACCTCGTCTCCTCCAATGTTTAGCACCTAGACGTATTACGATGTACCCAACAATTCCAGAAACTAGTTTCATATAATTTCGAGAGAACAGACATCGCGTAACCAAAACTGCGGAATATGATTATTTGGAATTTCAAAGAGAATTTCTTGATTGTTTGATTTAAAGTGGTTATTTCTTATATTGGACATACAAATAGTAAGCTAAGCAATTGTAAAATAAGCAAAAACCCACGATATCCACTTAATAATCTAATTTGATAAAAAGGTGTCTATTAATATAACTACTCATACAGATGTTTGGAAACATACTACCATTCAAACTGCACCGTCAGGTGGTTGCCTCCATGAGTAAAGAAGCCGCTTTCAGTCCTAAACAGAGTGAACCCAAAAACGATTAATCTGCGCATTATCATTCAGGTCTTTAATTCCATTTTCACAATTTATAAGCAAATCTCCCTTACATGGGAGGAGTTAAAGAAAAGTCTTAAACCCATATTTGATTTGCGTTGAAAAGCTGGGTATTATATCGTCAGCCCCCGCAATTATATGGGTCTCCCTAAAAAATTAATAAGCGTACAAAAATTGAAAATTTATTCCTTAAAAACACGACACGGCTTTTAGATAATTCAATTTCAAGATGTGATAAATAAACGGGAAAATGGGCCGTTAGTATTTAGAGGAAAATATCTCGTAGAAAATGAAACATAACGGAATACTGGTTGAACGTATAACGGATCGAACTTTTACAATTTTGTTCAGTGTTCAGTTTTAGTGATACTAAATCATGCTCGTGCTAGAACATTGAACGAAAAGTAAAGCACTGAAATATATTTTTGAACAAAGTTACTTCTTCTATCAACTATATTTTTATCTAATTGATTTAAGGTTTCTTCGACTTTTCTGTGTTCATTTTAGTCTTTGGTTTTCTGAACGTACACTATTTCAGACTTAAACGTTTTATACACTCATGTGATTTGTTATGTGTATCGTGATTCAAAGGAAATATGGATATAACAGGATATCATTGCTGTTGGTTTTGAAAAACATGACTTAATTCAAAATTAATTTTGTTAGGTATATGGTACCAAACATCTTTATGCAATAAATGAATTTTGAATGCGAACATTATCTCACACCCACAATAAGCGGTATTTTTAACATCATATAAAATTAGTTTCATTGCTCAACGGAGTAGAAAATTAGGCAAGTACTATTTTGAATATACGGCCTACTTATATAACCATACACTACAATTTAGTAGGTAACAGCAATTTATGTAGGTACCTTAAAGGCCTAACCACGGGCAACAAATGGGTGTAGTGAAAGCCACTTACCAGCTAACTGACTGACTTATAACCTTATCCCGCTAACCTTAGATCTTTCAACCCTGACACTGTTATGCGCTGTACGTACCTACGTATCTATTAGAACAAGTGCTACGTCCCTGTGACGCATTACAAGCAAAAGGGAAAGCTCTTTAATATTAATACGACGTCAAAAGCGACCGGGAAAATGTCTAAGGTTGCAAGCAACAAAAAAATGATTAACAATAAGGAACAATAATAATACATTAAATCAATAATCATCATTATTTTAATGTGTTAAAAAATAATTTTCTCTATTAATTTCTTTAATATATCTATAATAATATAACCATAGCCTGTAAATCTGTGCTAGATTCTGGAATACTAATGAATCACGTAAAATCGTAAAACTGTTATTTTTCTTTTCTACAAAAGCGACCATCCCAATTATCCCTCTACCCATTTATAAGATAAACTTTTTTCACTCTGAGCAGGTCTGGCTGCCGAAGGCCTTGCCGTTTTATTATATTTTTTCCTATTTTATGAAATAGAGAAAAACAATTAATTAAGGTAACCTATAATGGATGTCCCTAAATTAGGCGAACAGTACTTACAAAGTGCTTTCTTTACTCTGATTCATAGTAACTATATCATATTTTTATCTCAAATTTCAGCGTAAAAAATTAGGGTTGCGACGGTAAAACGATAAAATAAATCGCACATTAGCACAAACTAGTTATTCATTCACTGCTTTCATTTTGTAATTGTATACATTTTCGCTTTGGTACTTACTTTCTCTATATGTGGCACCGACCTATATCGCATACTATACAATCGTTTTAAGTCTCTTACCTACATAGAATCTACTTTAAAGAACCATACTTTTCGATTCTGAGAATGATTCCACCGCAATTTCATTTTATCACATGAAATGTGTTATTTCAAGTATACTTTCTTAGACGAGATCGCTTTCATTTGATATCGTTAATATCTTTTATGCGAAAGTTCGTTCTACAAAATTGACAATATAAATCCGATAAAACGATGATCGTGTACTGAACGTGTTCGATTTCATACAATAAATATTTTATGTTTGACGTCCTTCTACGTAATATTGTATTATTGCAACTGACATACACAATAAATATTTCGTTATGAAAACCATTTCTATTGTAAAGAAATACGTTTGGTTAACACGACAATATTCATTGCTAGTTTTTGTTAAGAAAAAACTTCTCGTGAAGGTTTCTTGTTGATTAAATCAGCTGTTTTCATACAGTGTTGAATTTGACCACGTTTCACTATAATTTGTAGCGTAAAGGAAGGATGTATGTAGAAATCGCAGTACACGTTATACATGAATATGTCATTCGACCACCGTCGTTAGCTTTGACGTCTCCAAGTTAGTCGATAACTGGATAGGTACCTAATTGATTTAACGGTATCGTAGTAAACTACACATACAGTGCATGAGAGCCGGGCAACATCTTCCAACAAAGCATATTCCGTCGCAGAGCTGAGCTGTCAGTTAATTGTCGTTTAGGGTTTAATCGGCTATGCTCGCTCGAACTAGGTTATCTCTGAACGTCATACGCTTTAATATTAAATTGTAACATTTACATGAACTCTGAACCACGTCTTTGAAGCACGTTTTACCGTTACCGTAATTGTGCCGAACTATACAAAAAATGCTGATTTCCATTTTTTGTTAAGCACACAATGTCATGAGACCTTCATTCAATAATCACACAATTTGAAACGGTAATAGTTAAGTGAACCTAGGCATCAGTTTAACTTATAAAATATTGTTGCCAAAAAATATAGATCATTTGAAAACATTTAAAACAAACCACCATCAGAGAAACAGTACTTTCTCAAAATAATTTAATAATAGTTATACCACTCATTAAATGTAATTTAAAATACATAAAAAATGTATTACGTGTAAATTAAAAACCCGTTACAACAAACATTCTTAGAGAACAACATTACCATTCCGCAGAATAGATATCGAACATTTCAGAGGTGTAATAAATTAATGGTTTTAATTGGAAAGTCATTAAATGAAAATGTATTTCAGGCTGTCCTTGTGCGAGTTGCAATGGATTCTCTGTGGGACGACGCCTCATCGAAAGACAGGAGAATAGCGGCGCAGCACTCAAATATCATCGTTATTGCTATCCTGATAACGTCCAGTTTGGGTTCCGTGCTCACGACGGTACTAGGCCCCATCCTCCTGTCACAAGAATCGAGGGTCGCTCCTGAAGGTAATTCCTATTGGACATTTTATAAATATGTAGTTTTTTAATTAGACTAAGTGCTGTTTGCCATTTACGAGTAACCTGAAACAGTATGCACTGCACATGTACGGAATTCAAGATGTCGATTTAGTAGTAGTACATAAATGTTTAAGCATCATATCAAACTATGTATAAGCTATAAGACTGCTTAAGTTATTCGAGGACTTAGTAAAGCTCTCTTTAAGAGAAAATAACAATAAACATTAGGTTCAATGGTCACGGTTTAAACCTCAATAGAGCGGCTACTAGACACCAGAGTACACACACAACACCCGCAATGACCCGCATCCCGGGCTAAATTATAATAGCCTCGCCATGCAAATGTCTGAGCCACGATAAGACGATACCAGAGAATCCGATACTTAGTACGACAGTTTCATTACACTATTATACATTAGAAACGGTCGAAAACTATAATTATCAATATACAATTAATCTTATGTCTTGTGACAAATTTACGAACCACTACCGTGAGCTATGGGTGGTAAAATTGTTACATAGAAACAAATTTTATCAGCGTGTTCTTCATAACCGACAAAAACTTAAAAAAATCTGCTATTTTTCCTACGCAGTTTATTAAAGTTTTTGATTAAGAACCATCGTTGTAGGTTGTTGTAAAATGCATCTTAATAAAAACATTGCATCAGTTACCACGCGGATAATTTGCAGTTTACAGGCGGCTTTTGTAACTTGCATACGTCATTCCAATTTATGATAAAAGCAATTATTTAAAGCATAAGCTAGTATTAAACAAATCAATCCACTTTGTTGATTTCGATAATCGCGGATTACGGCTCGCCGTTCATAAATATATACGTCACTTATCAATATCGAAATTATTGGAAAAGGCAAGTGTAATTTACAACTTGTTAAGATAAGGCAGTTATGAATAACCAAATAATTTCTAAAAATAAATTGTTATTTGTATTTATAGCTCATGTCGGCTAATTTTGATAATTACGTAGTCGATAACACTTAATCCGGACACACTGAGGCAAATACAAACAGATATCGTAAGCTATATGCACATTATGCACTTAAGTACTTATGAGTTTGGGTGGACAAATTTGTATTTTCTAAATTTCAATATTGACACTTTTTCTTTACTTTATCTTAGTGCAGTACAGAGGCGCATGTAACAATTTAGTTATCCTTATAGAAAATGTACCGCAGTATTATGTAATATAATTTATTTTGAGAATATTTGCAACTTACAAGCATACAAATCACGAACACAAAGGACAGTCGGACACAAACAATTACTTAAATATTATCCAAAGTGCTATCAAGACCGGAAGTTATATAAGACCACTCAACACACGACAAAGTGCTTTTTTCTTTTAATAAAGTCCTAATGATTTGACTATAGTTGGCAAAAAATAACCTTTGAAATAGCGGCTTATGTTTTGTTTGTTTGTTTCCAGATTTCTACCGAACACAAACGCTATCGCCGCCACAGTCATCGAACTTGGTTCGACGGAACGACACCACTAGCTCGCTACAGTACTCCATTTAGATGATCAATAAATATTTATTATACTTATACGTCTTTTTGTTTTCTCTTTTAATATAATATACTATTAGGTCGGGGAAAAAGTCTTTTCGCATTATAGTATGTATAAACTGGTAATAAAATCTTTTCTCTACACAAAAAAAGCTCAATATTTGGGTACCTCATGAGCACACTGAAAGAAACCTAATGAATCGTGTACTCATTTGTGATTCTTGAAGCCAAAGAGATTTTATTACAAGTTCATACATACTATAATGCGAAAAGACTTTTTCCTCGACCTAATATTTAGCTACATTTATCCTACCCCTTAGACCTCAATGGTGAACTGAGTAGGAAAGTGATTGGGGTATAGGTACACCTCGCTGACCAAATGTGGATTGGTAGACTTTTCACACTTTCAAAAAGCCTTTAGAGTACAAATTCTTCGGTGTTTTCCTTAACTGTTAAAAGTAATTTAAAACAAACACCTTTATTTAAGAACAATAATTAATTAATTTTGTAAATCGTCTTAATTTTACTTTATTTCACAGTTCGTTACAAGGGATACATTTGGAATTTTCTTCACAATAACTTTGCTGAGCGGGACTGTACACTGTACTTGCACGTCCCTCTATGCTTAATATAACATAATATATTCGTAAAACTGTTTGCACACGTTCACAGACTAAAAAGATTAGTTAGACTACACAGCTTACACGAGAAGTTTACACAGGATATCGTCGCTATATCAGGAGAACTAAATAACTCTGATTTTGGCCAAATTGACCTTTTACGATTTTCGTGATCCCCAAAATATGCCGCATCTTTTGTCCTATATCTTAACCCAATCTAAAAAAATGGCCATTTTTGTAGAAATGGATAACTTGGTTTTAGATTTTTATTATTTTTTGGTTCATTAAGAAAATTAGATTGATCCATCATAAAATTGAGAGCAAAAATGCCTGAAGCATATAAAACTGTCTACAATGAAAATGTTCCCCATTTGTTAGTGATGTCAAAAATAGAGTAAAAAAACAGGCCCAAAACCGCGAATTTCTCGAAACTTAAAATATTGAGCTATTTAGTTCTCCCATTATACCAACGATATTAGAAAATGAATTTTGGCTTATCAGTTTCGCCATCGGTGTTAGCAAACATTATTAAAACTTCACCTTCATCCCGAACGAAACGATGTTAATACTCTCTTACCCAAATGTCCAGTATCCCACGTATCCTATTATATTTTAGTTATTATATTACACTTTTAAGCCTCCATAATCGCTCAGCCCGACTGTCCAATAGGCCCTTTTAAAGGTCATCTTTGCATAAAGATATGAGAAGCCTTTAACAGATCATCATCATCAACCCTTTTTACTAGTTTACTATGGAAAAGGTCTATGGCTTTCAGTATGAGAAGGTAAAGTTGTGGGGCACTATATAAAGACAAGCGCAGATTGGTCTTCTATGAAACATCACGAAACGAATGGAGAATGAAAGTCTAATAATAAAAATATTTCAAAAATCGCATTTTCATGAGTTGAGTGTAATATATTGTAATTTTCTTCTAATATGTATTTACTTATCACTGATTTTATTCATTCTTATTTCGGCAACTATTTTACATGTTCTTTACGGATGACTTAGTTCCGATTAGTAGTAGTTAGTACGTATTAGAGCAGATCACTCGTCTTGTTTTGCTGTTAGACGTTGCATAGCGTTGAGTTAACGAGCATTATCATAGGTACGTTAATACTAACTTAATAATAGCAATAAAGGAGAAAGAATGATTTCATTCTGAGGACAATTTACCAAACTAGCCAACAGGTTTTAGAAATTATTTCAGCAATAGTCCAATACCTATGATATCAAAGATTTTTCCAGAAAAATAAATCATATTCATACTGTGGTAGTGTGCGACGAGTCTTCTGTTGCATTTTATAGCAACCATTAGTTTCTGCACATTTAATGTATCAATCGTACGTAAATTAATAATATAGGTAATATGTATATGGAATTAATGAACATAAGAGTAAGCAATAACGTGAAACTATAATTTTGCTACTAAGCGGACTTTCTACTCGAGCTGTACGCTAAAATTTCCATCAAACTTCCACAACAATCAATGGATATATACTTTATCAGTATCACTAATCCTAGTGATGGAAGTTTAAATATATTCGTGATAACACTTCGAAATGTTTCAATTGAAAATTCTAATTAGTAAGTTTCTTCCCTTATAATTTTATTTCATAAAAAAATGCGATTGTGTTATCTCCTCCTATACTGCCTTCAATCGGTTATAAGATGTCCTTAGTTGTCTTTTCAAATTGCCTATTACCTGACCTTACCAATTTTCATAAGCGCCTATATTCTATTTAATCAAGCATTGCTACTACAATCACCTATCCTTACTTGCCAAAGTCAGAATAACACGTTTACTTTGATTGTAATCGAAACAATTTGAGAACAATGCATTTCAATTTATTTTCTGGGACGTACTTTGTACTGTCGATAGGTGTCAATATTGTGGACTGCAATATTCTCCTTGCAATAAAATACTAGGTACTATTCGATATTTTCTTATTGTGATTCGTTGCTGGTACTTTGAGCATGTTACCTTTTGAAAAACTAACCAATCTGATACCTTATGTCGACAGTGATCATAAACCTAAGGCTATCAATACCCATATGCACTATTCTGATTAATACCAATTACACAATATTATAAAATAAATTTGACTTTGTCCCATAATCATTTATATAGTCATCAACAAAAATATCGCATAACTACCTGTCTATAAATAGCTTTGAATTAAAAATATTCTGATAAAAATATAAACGATTCAACGAAAGCTTTATGAATAATGTGAACATAATGTAGAGAAAATCGAAAATTCTGTCCGTATGCTGTAAAATGTACAAAGAAATTAGGGTCATGTGATATTTGTATAGGATCAATAAGCCAACATCGGATCTCCAAATATGGCTAGTATTTAAACCTAACGTAGCGTGGTAGCACTTCTGTGCAAGCGGTGCTCTCGTATAAGGTTCCGTCACTTCCGCCACTAAACCTCTCGCAATAAAATATTATAATCGACTTTCTCGAAGTGAAGCGTACCCGGGTGACAGATATAGAAAAGATAAAAAGATTTTTTGACTAATCAACTAATCTTAGAATATCAGTTACAATCTTTATGAAGCAGTTAAAATTACGTCGTCGAATGATAATAATGGCTATTTATTGATTGTACGTGTGACGTGAGGGCAGGCGGCAGCTCGCTCGACGCTCGCCTCCAGACCGGCGTGCTCCATTCAACCAATACCTCCACGACCATGTTCCTGAACACCATCGCTCGTCTCCACTGAACTACATCGGATTGTGTTTTAACTCTCATATATTTGGGAATATATACTAAGCCGCTGCTTTCAGTTTTTGCCAAAAAATATGGAACGTAAGTTATTTTAATTATTTTTAACAATAGGAAAATTAATGTCGAAAGGCAAACCGGACGAAATTAGAATAAAAATAACTTAGGGAACAATATTTAAAATTTAAAAATACCTTTCAATTAACCGGCTAAAATATTCACGATATAATTCATGTTATGCTCTATTAAGACTTCTTAAATTTTATAAATGGTTAGAATTTATTCTGACACGAGAATAATAATAAAATTAATGTCTTGTACATACATAATATAAAATACGCAAATACTTCGTATAGTCAAGAAAGAGCAATTTAATAATTGTTCACAATACATTGTACTGCGACAACAAGATACTGGTCGTCATTCAAATAATAACTCACGAACAATGACAGATTCATTCTCTTGGTAATTATACACCACTGATCCCTTCATAGGATAACAAGGATAATAATTATTATAGCCTATTTTGCATAAAAATAGCGCTCAAATTAAGTCTTTCAGAATAGCATACTTAGTGTTCACGTTTCGATCTTAGAATAGTATAGTAGCACGTTTTACTGAGATAACAGACATGCAAAATGATTTTTATCGTAATTGCCTATAAATTGCTTTTTAATCACCCGCGTTAATACTATTTAGTTAATAAAAAACACGCAATGTAAATGTCAAAATTAAAATAAGCCAAAAAAAAATAATAATCATAAAGAAAAATGTGAAAATTGTTCTAAACGATCTAGACGCAACGCGGGGATCAATGTATCGTATTCAAAAACCTCTTAAAATTCAGGCTCATAATTCATGATTACTGCGCACGTCTTGTGATCTACATTAATACTTTTGTAACAGCCACGTAAAAATATGACACGTCCATCAATCCTCATCAGAGCTAAAATATGACGCGTCTTTCTTACATTGCTTACCGTCATAGCGTGTACATTATTGACTTCTTCATGACTGGTGTAACCATGACCTGGCGGCTGGCATGAACTCAAGCATGACATGAATCCAGCCGCCGATCATTAGCTGCGTTACGATCACAATATAATATTTATCTACTGCCCCAATACGAATATCAATGAAATCTCTATTAAATGTAACTAAATAGTATCTATTCATTCAGTAGGAGTACTTGATAATATGCATTAATATTCAATGTTTATGCTATAGTCCAACAACTTAGAAGATAACGTAACGCAAGGGTTACTTCTGTCGGATGTATACAATATTTACAGCAGACTTTTGCAGCTGCTGATGGCCCGTCTCATACATTTATTTTATCTTGGAAATACCCAGCAGTCTTAATTACAAACTACAGAGATAGTCTGTGCCAAGGCTCTCTACTAAGTTGTCGCACACTAATTGCATTATTGAATGCCCATAGTTCCATACTATTGGACAAAAACTATGTAGCCATTGTATTGTCGTATATATTGATAGTTTAAGAATTAACAAATGGCGTTTATCACCATGATTACTTAACAGTGCGTTGTTTACCTTTCATATGGAAACTATTGCTCGACACATGTCATCTATAAACCATGTACCGCGTATTTGGATCAACATTTATAATGGCATTAACTAAGTAATACACGCTAATGCAATATTTCTAGCTATTGAGGCAAAAAGGTTCTAGTAGTCTTTAATCTTAAATAATTCGAAGAGTTTTATCACGTCACAACTAAATCTAAACGTTTACAAAATCTCTGCAATTTTAAAAATCTGTTTGTTAAACTTGCGATCTTCATTTACAACTGCATTCTCTAACACTTGAACTAACAAAATGTGTTAATACAAAGAAATTACGACAATGTGTTAATCAAACATTAGACATAATTAGAAGTATTAAGTGGTCGTATACAGTAGTGTCTAGGAGCGTAGATTTAAAGTACAAATATTAGTAAAGTTTTGTTGTTTGCGCATAGATTATATGATAAAATGTTGCTGTATCAATTTGACTAACGCTTTCACAAATCTCGTATTTAATATGCATTAGGGCGAGTAAGGATTACCTTGTTGGTTGCAATGTATTAAGGCGACTATTTCTCCGTATCTTAGAATGCAAAGAACGGTAAGCTTTGCAAACACCTGCACATAGGGCTTCCTAACGTTACAATATAAATAGAAGAGGAAGCCGAGAGAATGGCTCGGTGAAAATGTAGTAAGTTTCAAAGAGAATTGACTAAACGAAAGAATGCTTTAATTGATTGATCGGAGCACTCCGGAAGTGATTTCGCTCAATCTGCCATGCCATTTAACTTATACGGTGCGATTAAGTGCTGAAACATTTTGCAGCGATTACAATGCAACCGGCTTTTTCAAAAGAAAGACGTTTTTAAACTGGATAATAGCGGTGAAGCGAATTTGACATCATTGTGACGATATCGTTCTTGTAAAAGAATGATATGTTTATTATTTGTGATTAAAATAAATTCAGTTGAAGCTATTTTTAATTGCCATGAGCTTAATTGGAACAAGTGATTAGTGGACCCGGCTGGTTCTCAAGCAAGATGGCGTAAGGCCTAAATATGTATCTGTAGACATTGTCCTCTCGGGTTGAAAGAAAATAATTTGCTTTGAATTTGAAGTTTTAATAAAGTCGTGTCTAAGCCGGCGTATGAATGTGTTTTACGGAAACCGGTTACATAGATAGTGATAATTTAGTAGATTAACATACAAATAGTATCATGCTTTTTTTTTGGATTTCACGCAAGCAATTAAGTCTTTGAATATGAAAACGTATTACTGGTAATTTTGTGAGACAATTTACCAACTCAAAAGGTTTGCTTATAGGAACATTAGAATTTAAAAATAGCTTTCAGAATTTTGCTATTTGGTTAATTTTTATTGATTTCGTACTTCGCTAATCGTTTACTTATTTTCTAATCGTCTTTTATAAAGTAGTGTTGTTTTAACCACCTTCGAGAACAAACTACACTCGACAAAGGGATTACATAGACCAACATCTGTGATAAGCATTCTGTATAGATCATGATGATTTACGAAAAACACTGTAAATATTAACTTTTGAGCACGTTGCACTGAATAGGTTTTAAACAAAGATCTTCGGTTTACCCAACAAACAATCTATGACGGTTTTTGCACTCAAAGTTAGTCTACAACTAAACAACTGACAAACAAAACTTTTACGAGTTTATGTCGGAGTATAGAACTTACGATACTAAGTGGTTGTTGACACCAACTTATGAATGTCATAAGTATTTACTAACTGTCGATCGTAAGCATAAATTATAATAATAGTTTTTACCATAAATATGTATTAACGGCAGTAGTTCAAGAGCCTATTAGACTCATTAAAAGGCTTTTCTTTTGTTATATATAATATAGTCCGGCTATAATAAAAATATACCATACAAAATACAGTAATAATTACGAACGAACTTCAAAAGACGTCCAATCTTATTATGTAATATTTTTCTAAAACTTAAGTGATCAATCCAACAAAGTTTTCTTCTAAACCTTTTGCTTTTGTAATCCCTCGAAAAATGATAAAATTTCTACGAACAACAACAAATATTCCTGCCTACTTATTCGAAACTCTGTAGAGCTTATAAAAATAGCCACTCAGACGCTAAAACCCGAAGTAGGTAAAGAAACTATCTAAGTATAAACAGTAAGCTGTTAGCCTCGAGTCGGGAACATTTAAGTTATTAATCTCGATTCCCTTTAGAACTTCATTGATGTCAAACGTACCTACATTTGATTAATTGTGCCAGACGTTAAGATAAAGTGGGTATCTTTATTTAGATTCTGTCAAATAAAGCCATATTTTTTAAGCGTGCCCACTTTAGATGTATACTATAAATAAATGTCGCAGTAAAGGTCAATTTCAAGATGGTTGATGATTATAGATAGAGCCAATCAAAGCACTCGTTGTGTTCTGTTGATGGATGCGAATAATATCGACAATCACAGTTCTACGAACATGGCGTCATTCTGTTACGCGAATACCGATACTGTTTATTCATGTAGTAAATAAATCGACATACATACTATTTGACTGTACTAAACGATAACATAATTATTTTGCTGGCAATGCTATGAAGTAATCTGTCTGCTCTGCATTTTATTTTAGCAAAACGAATACAAAATACTAGTTTACTCCCACGACTTCGTCCGCGTGAAAATATTTCCAAGGCAAAAAAAAATATCCTTTATATAAATCCAGGCTATAAACCTTCTGAAAGTATATTAATTAATTTTGCGAGAAAAAGAAAGTATTATATTATTAGAATAGAATTATCCTGTGTTTCGAAATTGGACTGATCGACAAGTTATTTTTCTTGCTTTATGATTACTGTTATAACCTTGTCATGGCTACTTTCTGAATCCTAACAGCCTGTTTTTCACCTTCAGTTGACAAATTTTAAGGTGACAAAATTGACTTTTTTTTTGAGAAATTCAAACACTGGTTTAAGATTGGCTTGCCTTAAGTATTTTAAGCAATTTTAAATATTTATAATACTTTGAAAATTTTACTTTAACTTGTAACAACAGTTGAGGACAAACGTTACCAATTTAAATATATCAAATAAATTACAATGATCACTATGACTATGTATAAAATAAACGCTACTGTTGTAATTATGACGATAATGGTAATACCAGTAGCCGAAGTAAATACTAAAATAATCAAATTTGATCCAAAGAATACATAAGTTTACTTATTTTCAGATAAAAACACAACATCTGTCTTAGATAAGGGGGTCTATATCATTCGCACCGAAGAATTGAAAACGTAAGTGAGTACTTTTTATTGCACACACACACGTCTTAAAAGTTTGCAGTAGACACTATTTAATAGTATGAACGAAGACGATAGTTTACTAGTAACATCTCTGAAACGACAAAGTACAATAATCATGGGTCCCGAGTGAGTAGTGTGTCCGCAATCATTTTAATTGAAACTATTAATGTTCGCGTTTAATTAACAGTCAGACGTTCATCGTTCAATTTCAGAACACCCGAAATTACGCTCAATTATAATTCTGAAAAGAATGCGATTAAAGGCGACGATACGAAGAAAAACAAGGATGTTTTTGGATCAGCGACACCGACGCTCCTGCATTACGTCTTATTGTTAGTTCTGGGTAAGTGTTATACTTCTAATTATATGTACTTCAATAAACTGTAGTAGAAGTTGTCCAAGATATTCTAACAATAGTTTCCAGTTCAGTAACCTGCTTCTCAAACAAATAATACAAATATTTCTTAAGTCTTTTATTAGTAAACGTAGCCTCTGAATCTTCAGAATCTATTGAAAAAGTATTTAGAGTTTATTTACTTAAAAAATCCGAGTTAATAAATACTCTTTTATAAATAAAATCTCGAAACTGAACCAAATAGATGGAATACAGATAAAACGGCGTTCTCCGAAATTAGAATAAACTTATTACTTTTGAGTGACAAGCTTTTATTAAAAGAAAGGAAACAAGTTATTTTTATTTTTCTAAATACCTTTTTAGAACATAGAAACCTAAATAATATCTATCTAGTTAATTCCAGTTGTATGTATAATAATTTGAAGAAAATAATTAAATACAGAATATCTTATTATTCGCTTTATATAACAGATAACATAGATTAATTAGTCCTTATAGCCAAACATCTCAAAGGATATTTGTATAAATCACTGCTATTGTATTGAGATGTATACAACATTATGTTTCCCGGTATTTCATAATTAATTCCACCTACGATGCTTGACCGGCTTTGTTTTGGTATTTCATGTTAATTTAGCTTGAAATTTTGAATTCACATTCACTCATTGGCACGTCTGTGCGCTTAGTTAATGGAATATCTACTCATATTTTGGCATACATGTAGACTATAATGTAGGTTTTCAAGCAGAGTATATTGGTATTCATTCAATATTGATTCGTGAAGAATTTCAATATAACCACCGTTGGTATTTTGTAGTTTGTTAAACCTTATACTATAACATTTTTATTTTATTTCGGCATTTTCAATAGCAACCATGATGCAACCTTGCATGCTTAAAGGTTCTTTAGAACAGTTCTTGAAGTTTTGCAAAGTCCCCAACCCGCACTCGGCCAGCAGTGCCAGCACTTGCCCAGCAGTGGGAAGTTAATGGGTTAAATTTATTATTATTATATTTTCAATAGCACTTGCGACATGGGGTTTGTTGTGGTGTGCTTTCGGCGAGGGTTGGAGCTGGGATGGCCGATGGTTCAGGCTGGCCGTGGTCGGGTGTATGGCGTGGGCCAGCGGCGAGGCCCTGCACATGTCCACCTCTCTGCCGCCACTACTGGCAGCTCTTCTCACTGGCATCATAGCTCGAAACGTCGGCTTCCTAGACATGCGTGACTACACGGAAATTGATTCCTTCTTAAGGTAAAATCACTAACCTAGTTTTCAGATATCATGTAATGTTCTAATAGAATTTTTCTAATTTTTAAACAGTAAAGATAAATTATGGTCAATGCGTCTCTGAATTGTTAACTAATCCATTATGAACATTTAGACAAATTAATTAACTAGTAGCTAACAGTGCGTAACAATAAAACACATGAAAGCGACGTTTAATTAACTTTAATACGATTATTGGTATTTTGATAATGCGAATAGTCAAAACTATAGTCAAAGTTATTTGTGTTTTGCAGGAAAATCTATCCAGTAATTATTTTGGGTAAAGGCTCCTTGGCGTGGGACCTTAACTTTATGAAAAAGAACTGGCAGCTTGTGGCTTCGCTGGGTATTTTGCCGTGGGTCACAGAGGTCCTCACTCTCGCAGTCTGCATGCATGTCTTCTTTGACTATCCTTGGATGTGGGGTGAGTTACTAACCAATCAAATGATAATATATTCAAACGGATATTTTTAAAGATATCAAAGTCATCCTTTCCAACTAATTCAACAAAATATCCTTTATTTCGTAAACTTTGCACAAAGTATTTAATATAGTCATATACTTATTATAGTTTTTTATCCGTTTTGGAAATGCTGGTTGCTCGAAATAAGAGGATTCAAAGCCATAATTTGTACACCATAGTGATGAAGTTTTCTGATTAATGTTTGTAATAAAACGACTTTATATTAACTATACACTAACTGCCATTTTGATTTAAGATAAAGATGATTAATAATTTTAATTAGGTGCTTCGTTAGTGTTAGAAATGTATAAATCAGAGGTGATGTCTTCACTGAGACTATTGCAAAAGTAATATAGGTATCAATCACATCAATCAAACCTCATGGCGAGTAAAACAAATAAAAGACAATCGCAGAATGTAATCAAAGATCGTGTTGTTCGTGATTGTATCGCTCAATCGTTCATAATAGTAATGTCTTTTAAACTGTTCTATTTTTATACAAGTACCTACCATGTCTGCCGAATTTATATTTACGAGGCAGTCCTCTCATATATCACTAAAGTGTCTACTAGTATCTGTCCTAACAAAAAAGACTTACTGCCTAGCATTTCATAAAACGGAAAACACCTCAAGTCGTGAAATAAAATAAAATTTGTCACGAACGTTGAACACAATGGAGTGCGGCGTGTGCGCTGTACAAAGTGAATTCAATAAATTCTAGCGTCAAACTCGCATTGTAAGAGATTTGAATGCATTTTGATCGCATGATGTGGTGTGGCCGCACTATTGAGATGCGCTTCATCCGCCAGCACGCAAACCTCCCGCTGCACACTGCACACCTATAATTACGCGGCCCGATTTCCTGCACAAAGCATCAAAGCAAAAACTTCCCAGTGACGACTTTTTGTTTCACTTTCACAGTTTTATTTACCCCACCCGTATGTATTCTCGTTGTAGATATAAACGCTCACTCACCCACAACGTAATGATTTAATTTTATTGGTTTTTTATTATGCATGCGAATATTTTTATGGCACCGCGGAAAACTCCGAATGATAAATATTACACCATTTGCATAAGTAAATGATATTTGCTGAATTATCTCCCCGTTTACAGAGGCGTATTGTTATAAACGTTCACGCTTCAGTGAAATTATGTACTAAATGCAAAGAATAGATAAATGTCAAGGTGTAGTTCAATGTTAACAGTTTTTAATCATACGATCTTGAGATACATAACAATCACTGTACTTTGTGAGATATATGTATGCAAATAATGCTCTATCAAAAACATTCGTTAAAAAATTGTGTGTGGTTATGTATGTTTTAAGTACACACTTTCGAGTTAATTCGGAACAGAATCAACATTGGATAAATGCTTTCCAGCAATGTCTACATTTTTAAATTGTAAAATGCAAAGGGAGAAAATGGCTTACATAAATACTGAGCTACTTTCTGTCCTTCTCTTTTATCTCGTGTACGATCAAAACAGAAACGTCAGTCTTTATGAGGGCAGTCTGTTTAAAAAAGCTATTTTTGTGCAATAACATTGTTAACTTAATAAGATTTTAAAATAGACTTGCAGTGAAAACAAACTTTATATAAGAAATCAGTTTAAAATAATATGGATGACTTTCTTTATGAATGTGTACAACTGCACATTTGGCGCAGCGCCGCGTGTGGTGGGTTCGAATCCCACCCGGAACAAAACTTTGTGTGATGAGCACGAGTATTTATTCTAAGCCTGGATGTTAATGTATCTAAATAGGTATGTATTTAGAAGTATATAAGTATGTTTATCAGTTATTTGATTACCGTAGTACAAGCTCTGCTTAGTTTGGAATCAAATGACCGTGTGTTAGTTGTCCAATGATATTTTATTTATTTATTTATTTTATGTATGTTGCGCCTAAAAATAATTTAAAAACAATTATATTACCCCACACACAGGATAACAATTGACTATATCAGACTTTTATTTCAGGAATCCTATTGGGGTCTTCATACGCCTCAGTGTCTTGTGCCATATTGATGCCAACGATTCAAAGGATCACTGGTGGGAAGAATCTATCGCAGAACTGGCCACAACTGATCTGTACCGCGGGCGGCACCGACACGGCTCTCAGTGTCGGTATCTTCGGAGTAGTACACAGCTTTATGATGCACGAAGGCGATGAACCATACCGTTACTTGAAGGTAAACAAGACTTTAATGCGTAATCTTTACCGCAAATGGTTTTTACGACTATTTGAGTTAGAACCTTTTTTTTCGTTTTATTCTATCTGTGACAAAAAGTTTTATTCATATTTTACAATCCATAATACAAATTATATAACTTCAGAGTTTAAATTAATTTATTACCTTTTATGTGATCAAATTATTGCACATAATTGACCAATTTGTCAATTTTATATGCATTATAAGTGCCCGTCTATACAGTTGTCGGAAAAAAGATAGTATCTAATCTAAATGATGAAAGTCTATCGATAATCGTTGCTATGCTTAATCATAGACGTTAAGTGCATTGTCACTACAATCGTAAATGACGTATTACCTTTATTGAGTATAAACGACGTTTATCATTATGAAATTAGCCTCTTCTATATTTAGACTCATTATCTTAAGCCTCATAAATGAATTGCTAGCAATCGATGATATATTGATACCGTAAAAAGACTTCCTATCGGCTACGATTGCGCTACGAGTTTGCACCGCGGTTATTTATGACACAGTGTATAATATACAGCTATTACTTTACAAGCAGTATGGAAACTATGAATAAAAAATCAAAACACGACTACATAGCGACGTCCACTTTGGACCGTTGTTGATGCGTGAATCTGGGTGACATTTTGAACGCTTGTTCATAGTTTCCGTGCTGCTTATAAACTTATATTACTCTATGTCTATGAGTTGTTCAGTACGTGTATAATTTTAGTTTGTAAGTTAACGTGAAATGACGGTTCCAGGCGGCGTTCGCGTTGTTGTTGGGCGTAGTTGTCGGCGCCAGCTGGGGCTCCCTGGCCAAGTTCATCCCGCACTCGAAAGACTTCTTCGTCGCCGAGTTGCGCCTCCTCTTCGTACTAATAGGAGGGCTCTTCACTTTCTTCCTAACTGCGAAATACGGATGGGGCGGTACTGGTAAGTTGAATACGTAGTTTTATTTGTATTTTACGATATTTTCTAAACCAATACACATCAATTTTATCAGTTAATGTAGAAAAAACCAGCTGTAACTAACAGGAAAGTCAAAAATCACGAGTATATCACACGTAGTCGGTGCGTCTACGTCAATTCAAACATTAAATAAATAAATAAACATTGCAGTAGTAGCTTGCGTCGTTTCTTTGTAAAGGCTTCAATTTTGTTATCATGTTCGTTTACATTAGATTACAATACCGAGTGCAAATTATCTGTTTACAAAATAACGAAACTTTCTCACGATCTTATAGAGATACTAGCTGACCCGGCAATCATTGTTATGCCATATGGATAAAAAAAAAATGTCACTTAGGGGTATGAAAAATACATGTTGGCCGATTCTCAGACCTACTCAATATGCTCACAAAATTTCATTGGAATCGGTCAAGCCGTTTCGGAGGAGTATGGCAACGAAAACTGTGACGCGAGAATTTTATATAGAGATATAGAGGCACTGAATATTAAACGTTCTCGGTACAGTTTTATAGTAACGTGTAAGTATGTTATTTTATATATATTTTTCTCTCACGCCAGTACAAAGAATATTCTCGTCTCTACTTTCTTCCCTTTACGACCAATGATGCATTAAAACTGGCCTCCAGAGCACTCGGTGTTTCCCATACACAACCACGAACTTGTTGAAATTTTGCACCTCATAACTATCTCATACATATAACGCAATTGTAGTCACAAAGAATACTCAGTAGGTAAATATTTTTTATCGTTACACTTTTGTTTCTCAAACTCAAAATATGATTCAAGAAAGGTTGCATTATTCACATGAATAAATACAAGTTGAGATAATTCAAAAGTAAATTGTTTAAGTAATCCGTTTCAGAAATCAGAATCAATTTCAATAAATATTAAAGTACTTTCGGTTTTACAAAGAAATAAATTCGATATGTTATTACAAAATATATCAGTAAAATAAATAATAATAAATGTAGATGGCTACATAATTTATATCTTTATTGTATTACTGAGGTTTTTTCTCGATGTTGTTCGCCAGCTGACTTTTCCCAAGCAATGTCGAGTCTTTGTAACACACATCTTTCATTTTAGTGATTTAATATCACGTGGTAACATATTTTAACAAACCACGGGACGGCGAGGTATACAATACTGTGTACATAGGCTATCTGAGTTTACATTTCAGTGGTTTGTTCGAAAATCCAAAGGTAAACAGTTACGAAATCTTATTTTACAAAGAATAACTTAATATTTACATGACAAAAAGTCACCTGAGTGTGACTCACTATTAACGTAAATGTATGTAAATCAATTAAATTGGTCAAGCACACGAAGAAATTAGCGAATAATTTTGATAATAATGTCTCGTTACGAATATCGGTTTGGATGCAAATTTGTTGTTTACATATAAACACGTCTCGGAAACGCCTGGCTCTACGAACACAATTTCTGTGAACCACGGTCTGCTTGAGGGCCAGGATTCTGTGTTACTAACAATCTTATTTGGATATAAAGATATTTGTACACAAACAACCTAAAAAAAGAAATAAATCGTGTCCTGCTTTCTATAAATCAACAGTAATTAAGAATTACTTTCCTTATTTTTTCAAAGCCTTTTACTTCATAGAAGATAGCATAAATGCATAATCCTTGATATAGGTTATTATAAAAGTTTGCGACTTAATTGATATGTTTGTTAATTCCAGGTGGTATAGCGGTGTTGGCTTGTAACTCCACGGCAGCGAAGTGTTGGGAGAAAGACGGGTGGAAGATAAACAAGAACCCCGCGTCCACCGCATATCGCGTCATGTGGTCCTCTCTAGAGCCCATTGTGTTCGCTTACTCCGGAACCTTCTTCGTGGTACGTATTTCCATTATAGTTTTAGTAAAATATACACGCTTTAATACCACTACACTTACAGAAAATATTCCGATCGAAACGCTCCTTTGTATACAACGTCGTTTCGTATTCGTAAATCTATGATACACATTTTATACTGAGGCAATCTCACGAATAACAATATTGTTCGACAAATATGTTTGTGCTTTTACCGAATAACATTAAATACCTACAACTAATGTATGATTTTTTAAAGTCAGTACGATGCATCATCAGACAGTAGCCGCAGTTTATGTTTTTACAAGTTTCGTAGAGCCATCGTAATGATAACGATATCAGTCGCATTATACAACTCTTATAAAAGATTTAATCACTTAATGCACGTTGTATATTATCGTATTAACTGTTCTGCGTTCTTTGTTCAGATAAGAGCATCTTTAACGAACGTGATGCTGATTGGCTTCGGCATACTGTGCGTATGTGTGGTTTTGAGACTCACCGTAGCCTTCCTGGTCTGCTCAAGCCTCACCGTACGAGAGAGGTTCTTCGTCTGCTGTGTTTGGATACCGAAGTCTCTTGTTGAGGTAAGAATTGTGTTAGTTAAATGTAGAATTCCTTGTGTACATCTGATAAAAGTTTAATTAGTATTATGGTAATTCATGTATTAAAATTATGCCTGGAACAATCATTAAAATTTAATTATGTGCAATGCCACTATTGCCCGCCGAATAACATACATCGTATTTGGAGTCCAAAATGTTACATTGTTACATAAAATATCCATCGCCATAATACAGGCCTTTTGCAATATTAATGAAAATCCGTTGATTCGTCAGACCGTGAAAACGAACAACAAACAACAGTTCATTTTTATTAATGTACCACGCGAATAAAGTGCAAGCGACATTTAGGCCGACTCCTACACTTTATTAAAAACAACAGGAGTGTAAAATCCTATTCAGGTTAATCCTCTCATCCGATGACTTGTTCGTGTGGATTAACAAGTTCAAGGGATTAATATTAAAACCCGTGAACTTCTCACGGGGAGTTCACAGCCCTTCTCGGTTAACTACCGAATTGTATAGTCTCGGGTGAAATGAACTACGTACCGGCTCACTTAGCGCCTGTCGTACGCCGTGAATAACGTATCTTTGTTCTGTTCATCACTTTGTTGTGGTGACAACCTACGACCCACTTCTATCCTTAACCCCTTTAGAATACTGTGGAGTGCTTTGTCCCTTTCTATCCCATTTTGCACATGGAACGAGGAAAAGAAATACTAAATGCTCTTCAACTAAATCTATTTAATGTATAAATCTGTCAGTAACAGTGGCAGTCTCATATTATGTCTCCTGGAGTAGTGGTTTGTAATGGTTGCATTAATCTTTCTCATTTAATTTCAGGCGGTATTGTGTCCAGTTGCATTCAACGCGTTGGTCGCACGCGGCCATTACGATGAAAAGGAGATGGAGTACGCCGAACTTTACATAAGAATTATAATTCAGGCCATACTGATCACCACACCTATTGGTTACCTTCTAACTAATCACTTAGGCCCCATCTTACTTAAGGAGAAACAGAAAAAATGCGACAACGGTACGTAAAATTATCAATTCGAAGAACTTATCTGAAAGATTTATGGGTATTAATGAATTTAAATAAATGCAATCAGTAAATGCTAGGGTCGTCGACTTAGAATTCAATATTACTGTCGATGCATAGATTAGCTGTTCGTTACACATAAATACTTAGTTCATTCAGTTAGTAAATACCCAACACGCTTTGAAAAACGAAAAACCAGTGATGTATTGGATTTCTTTCAAGAAGTGGTAACTAATGAGCACTCTAAGCGTTTAATCTTCTAAAGTTTCGTAGAAAAATGAACCTAAAATATAGTTGGGGATTATTTATTTTAAAATATCTCATTTTTAGCCAGAAACCTCAAAGAATCAGAAGGCGTTTTCTTCATTATAAAATATTAAATCGTTATTGACACCTCCCGCTTTTAATCCTCTTAGGTTCCGAAATCAGTGCCACAACTTGCAGAAATTTATCCGAATTAAAAATAAATTGCTAATAATTTATTTTTATATTTTGTTACAGAATCTGAAACGTGAACACTAGAAGAGTACCATAGGATCTCACTGCAAAATATTTACTATAAATTGTTATGTTCAAGAAATCGTATGGCATTTTTCATCTCTACCTGTACGGTGTAACGACCGATTCGTGTTGATTTGATATACGCATCCAGGACTATTTGTCGTATGTCGAAGATCACACGATACCCCATAAATAAATAAATAAATAAATTTAACCCATTACTGTCCCACTGCTGGGCAAGGGTCTCCTCCCGTAATGAGGGAGAGATTAGGCCTTGAGTCCACCACGCTGGCCAAGTGAGGGTTGGGGACTTAGCATGCCCCATAATGAAGTAATAAAGAACTCCGACAGTCTATGAGTCACCAGCGATCTCATGAACTCATTACACATATTATTGTTCTGACATGGGGCATCGTGTGAAATGCCTTAGATGAAGACCGCGAGCAAATGTTTCTAAATAAGTCCTAATTTGAGCTCTGACCTATTTATTCATTCATCATTTTATATGGTCATTCTCACTATAAACTCGTGAACGCTAGTTGACTATTTAAATCATTACAGCTTTATTAGAAATAGTTTTTATCATTCATTATTGTGTCAATTAAGTAGTAAAATACAGTAGCCTTTTTGTAATGTACATTGTAAAGTGCTTAATTTACTAATATAAGTATGCGAAACTATCTCATGATGCTTTAATTCAATCAAAGATCTAATGTTAATTTATAAATATGTATATTTTTACCTAAGATTTTTACTATTAGTATTGTACCGTAAGTACAAATAGTATTTTATAAATTTAGATAATAATTATTTTAATTTATACTTTAGTTATACTTATAAAGTATAACATTTGAAAAGCAATAAAGATTTTATTATTAGAAAAGTTTTATATTTATTTTTAGCCCAGTATGAAAGTTGTCGCGAAACTAAAGTGAAGATTTCTTCAGTTTTCATCACTTGATTGGCGTAAAAACAAAACAAAGAAGCATCTTATGTTTGTTTCTGTTCTTGAAGCAGTAACTTTTGCAAACGATTGTACAGCGGTCTTTTTGTAACGTTAAAATCAGCCAGACCCACCGCTGTAACTTTAAAGTGTAAGAAAACTCTTGATGAAGTAAAATAAAACGTTTGTAAAGGAAGAGTACTTCTATGTTAGTAGTACTGAAGCGCGATTCTGTACAGTCGGTACTGTCGAGTATCGAAAGTTTGATATTAAGAATGTACTTCCAAAATAGTTCCTACGATGCCCGTCAGAGGCGCTGATCAGATTTCCATACACAATTACTCGATGACAGGTCGGTAGTCGATAGTAGTAGAGAATCGAGCTTAACTTATTTACTGTTCTATAATATTTTAAACCGAAAATAAGACTCATAATAAACGCATCTAGCTTTTCAAAGCTATGTGTGTATAGTAAATGAATGCGACTTGCTTCAGCGGGGACACCCGCATACCTAAGATATCTTCAAAGACTCTTAAAGGTACGGTAGGTATGTAAAGTCAACTACACGTGGCCCGGCGAAATCTACATTAAATCTTTCGTAATAAAAGGATATCCACACAGTTTTTATTATTTCGGGCAAAAGGAAAAACCTTATAACAAACAATAAATGTAAATATTATAATAATAGACTTTGTTTTCTTGACGAGCATTTTTAAACAGACAAACAATCTTTCTGTATTGCTTGTGATTTTTAATGTAGGTATCTTATCAAACTATTCGTTTGTGCAAATAAGAAGTAAAAGGCAAAGCCAAATGTAATCTATGGTGTTAAAATAAATAAACATGGAGAGCGTTCACATCGCCATAATCATAATATACGGGTACCGGATTTAACTGCATAAGAACTCCAAATATTTTTCCACTATTAGGCTTTTGCCAGACAGCCTACTTGTAATAATATTGCGCAATTTTATTGCACAATTAAAATCATAGGCAGTCAGCCATTAATCAGTCAGCAATATTTTACAGTATGCCATGTTATGCAATTTTATTTACCGTCTAGTAAAAACTTTGAAAATTTTTCAGGGTAACTTGTCTGTTTTTTTTAGGAATAATAGTAGGATAACGATACTTTTTTGTCACGTCTGACGATGAAATTACTCGAAATTTATTTACGTAAAATATGCTATTAAGAGTTTAATATACATAGAAATAATCATGTACTATTCGATATTGTCTGTGCCTCTAGTGAGGGTTTGACGTCTGAGAAAGAGTGAAGAAAAAGAAAGATTTTTCTGCGTTTTATTTATTAAATAAAGAATAAGAATAAATATTTTGTCGTTTTATTATTTGGCACATGTACAGAGGGCAAGAAGAACAAACAAATTTTGTTGTTTGCTCGTTTTTGAGTACCGCATACAATGCCAATTTTTTTCCATATACCCAAAACACATACAAGAATTTTATAAATACTGACAGCGCGTATGCATTTTGTTGAACACCTTTTTCTTAAATCGCATTTTATACCCACACCGCTAAGTATTTTATTTTCAACTACTTATGACTTTCATTTAATAAATAATATACGTTATCTCAAAAGTTAGGATATTTAAAACGTAAGATAAAAGATAATCAGGAAGTATTACATGATACTCATAATTATAACAATACAAATAATATCCTTAGTAAAACTTGATCTTCAATCATGTGAAAGCATTTAATGCAACCTCAAATAATTCTATTTTGCGAATATTTTTTGGTCTATTGCAAATAGCAATCCCATTTGTAATTAAAAATATAATAATATCTAGATTAATTTATTTCAGAATGGATATATAACCCCATTTTAACAAAAAGCAAGACTCCATAAGTTGAATTACTGCTATCTAGTGCCGATTATTGCAACTACGTTACTATTGGATAGAAGCAATCACAAACATCATGTAACGCCATCTATCGGCATTTTCCGAAACTAAGTGTATCAACTGAAAGAAGAAAACGCGCCGTTCGTAGATTGTACACACGTGATGCTTGAAAACATCGTAGTTCTTCTTGATGTTTACCAGATGTCACTACTATTAAGGCGCCTACCACTTGCATCCCACTACGCTGGTGCTTGAATATGGAAATGTTAAATATGGAAATATGGGTATAAGTTGCCGGTACCGGTGCGATGTTTTTCACATAAAATTGCTAAATTGAATTATTACTCACAATTTTATTCGGTTTAGACATGTTGGTTCGTTTACAGTTGCAGTAGTGAAATCAATCGATTAATTTATCAAGACGTGTCAATAGTACACATAGTTCCTACCTGCACTAAACACATTGCAGTCAAAACTGTATTGGATATATTTTTTCTGAGACGACGTTCTCCATCACCTAGCAACTTATCGTATATGTGTATAATGTATACTTCATATATCTATTTGTAGGTCATTTCCATTATTGTGATATGTATTAGTGTTAATGATGTTGAGATAACGTCCCATCTAAGTGTCATATGAGAAGATCCCTTCAATTAACGAGCGGAGATCAAACAAGCGGCACAGGAGAGGTCGGTCGCGCTCGCGGCGCACCAGTCGGAGGGAACCCCGGCGCTCGCCCAGACATCCACGCTCGCCACTTGTAGCCACTTGTAGGCACTTCGCCCACTCGGCCTTCGCTCACGTAAATACTGAAACAAACGTCCTCACCAACACTGCGCCCGCGATCGCGTTCTTATACGCGCCAGTTCAAGGACCCTACGTGATCGCGCCGGCCCGACAACATAAAGGGCCTTCTCCGTCACGTATTGAGGCAGCTGATTTGTGTATTAGTTTTTATCTACAATCTTTTCACCTTCAACGTAAATATCTTATCGCTACTCCAGCTTCCGATCGAATTCATTTTTCCAATAGTGAATATATTATATCGGTCAATGTTTGAGTGTAACGTTAGAATGAACTTTGGAAAATGAAGACCCGCGATCGCCGTGCCAAGCAAGACTTCCGGGGAAAACCGCAGGAGAAGAAGGGGACGAAGCAGGATTCGTCACGTGGTGGCAAGCGTCAGAACACGGCGCCCAACGCCGAGACGAGAGCTGAAGCCCTCGCGCGAACTAAGAGGTCCGGCGTGGAGGCCGTCAAGCTGCACCTCAGGGCGACAGGAGACCCCGGGAGAACGTCACGATCTGCCACAGCGGTATGTTTGTGTCATTTATTTATTACTCTGGTGTTTCGTGTTCCGTTACATATTCAATTGATTTCAGTGCTGACTTTTACATTTATTATGAGTGAACAACTGGTTTCAACCACAACAAATACGCGGCAAACTAATTTCCCTATATACTGAAGTAATACTTAGTGATAATCCTAGAGTAGCCTGATTTAAAAATAACTCTACTTATCTCATTAGATAATACGTGTGAATTTAAATGTTATTCACTAGAGGCACTATATTTATCCGCACCGTGGTATCATTTATTTTAAGTAAACTCTTGTACACACAACAGTCCTCGTGATTCTGACGTATCCCTGTTGCGAATCGTAGACTAAACAATCAAATTAGAGTTTCTATGTAATTCAGTCGTTAACAATAACCATACGACTACAGGTCTCACAATATTGTCTGCAGTGCTTGTGGCACTAAGTTAAAGCGGCATGTGACAACATACAACATCGAGTTTGTGATTGACAAATGAATGACATCTTTATCGATAAATATTATAATCAGTTCAGCATGTTGCAATCGACTAGTTGCCATGACTAGTTCCAAGCAGCGTCATCACATCTAGTTCTTAGTTTGACAAATACGATTTAATTCATCGTTCTCCGTATAAACGACCACACGTATATTATGATTTACTATAATAGTTATTTTACCTGGTGATATTTGCACAGCTTACATAACTCAAATACAAACACAATTAAGTTTTAAACCTATGAAAAATATGTATAATTTACACCTATTTGTTTATCTTCAGAGCGACAAAATACATTCAACTCATGTGATCCATTTATCACATTTACCAAGATCGTGACAAATAAAGATTACCGCCTGATGCAGGGGTTTAGTATGTCATCTGACAATGTCTCACAGTGAGGGAATATTGATAATAATATTTTGAGTAAATCTCAGCTAACTACCTGAATATAACAATAAGTTTAACTCGTCAAAATCGAATTCCGAGATATGTTTTTTAAAGACATATCCCGCTTAAAAAAATTACTTTTAACTAACATACAAACAACGGATACAAAGCACAACCAGACCTGAAGCAATTATTTGTTGATCGCACCAATAATTGCTCCGTGTGGGAATCGAAACCACGACCTCCCGACGCAATGATTTCAGCGTGGCGACCTTAACAACTGTGGAGGCCTAAAATTTAAGGAGTATAAGTGTTCCATATACTGGTTGTTACTTTGGCCTATGAGCTCTGAGCTCCAAGTCTGCATGTTAACGTGTCACGTAGACATATGTATATGTTAAACACAACGCACACATTTAAATATATCAATATGGAAACATTCGGTATTCCCCGTGTCAATATCAAGTGGCCACTTCACTACAGTTCATTATCAAGATAGATGCAAATTCATCCACTAGGTACATTGATAGAGAAACAACTGTAGTAATTACAATGAACTGGTAACCATATTTATATGAAAATTAGCATATACTCGATGTAAGATATAAAGCTTGTGTTAATTAACGTTCACATACGTCTCGTTATCGTCTACTAAACAAGGACTAATAAATAAGAATTATTTGATCACCTCCGGTCATCGTATTCATATTTTGTATTGATTGTGACTGAAAAATATGTCCAACGGCCTCTACCTAGACGTTAACAACCTAGGATAAAAAGAATAATATCACAATAATATTTCAAATATTTGTTTTTTATATTAGTGTTAGAAACAATTTAAAATATTGCATATCATTCACGGGCTATAAATCATTGTGTCGCGTACAATAATCGTAAAATTATTTTTCTACAATTTAAACATAAGCAGGTACCTATTTACCGTAAATGCTAGAAAAGAAATACATTTTAAAATATTAATATATTGAAGATAAAACAAAAATAGGCGTAATTTAAATCATCCGACACTGTCTTCTACTAAAATAGTTGTATAAGCTACAATCATATAAAGCACACAAAACAATCCTGGGCACGTTACCTGAAGACAGCTATGATTTATAAAACCGCTTTATTATATATTTACTTTAATATATAGTTATAATAAGCTAATAAAATAACAATAAACTGTAAATACTTAGCAAAACTTATAGCAATAAAAGAAAATACTATTAAGAAAACAATCGTATAGTATTTAAGTACATGTTTGATGACCACATGCGATCTCTCAAGTACTCGTGACATATCAACGAGTACTTAAAAGTTAATTGTCTTTATTGTTTCGTTTACTCAATCGATATTACATAAGTTTTAATGCCATTGATTGAATTAGTTGATTGCAAACCGCATGTTGTGACGAATCTGTAAAACTACGCGGCTTTTAATCAATTAAAATGTTTTTGTTGCCTTCTAAGTAATTGCGAAGGGCCTAATTAATTAATAGAGGACCACTACAGAAATATATTATGGATCTGTCGGTGCTTTAAGCCATTATGTATCATTATGCTTTGAAAATAAACTCTCTTGAAATTAAAATTCTGACATAGTGATCTATCAACGCACAGCCCAAACCACTGGATGGATCGGCCTGGAATTTGACATGCAGGTGGATGTTGTGATATAGGCATTCGCTAAGAAAGGATTTTGATCAACTCTACACCCAAGGGGATAAAATAAGTATGAAAGTTTGTATTTAAATTCGGTCCAATGTTACAAACCACGTGGGTGAGATCTCGGGCAAAAGCTTATATATAAAGCAGACCTTCTCTGGTCTTTGCCTACCCCTAGGGGAAGAAGGAATAAATTTATGTATATAAATGGCGAACCATACGGCTATTTAACGTCGGTGCGAGTACCTTCAGGTATGAGAGGCGTGGTGTTAAAATATAACCTCAGTAATAGTATGACCATGATAACTTAAACTGTCTCACACACAGATAAAAAAAAACACTCAAGGTTTTAAATGAAGTTGGTAATGATTTTTCAAAATAGAAACAATTTCAAATGTGTAGTATTTGCAGAAACATCAAAACTATGTAGTAACAAATATAATACATTAGCTCAATTCTCTACAACTATCGACTACCGACAACCGAACTGTCATCGAAAAATTTTGTTTGAAAATCGGATCAGCGCCTCTGACGGGTGTAGTAGGAAACATTTTGGCAGTACATTCTAAATGTCAAAATTTCGATAGCTAGCCGGTTGCCGGCAGTCGATAGTGGTAGAGAATCGAGGTACAGTACCTCGATTCTGTACCAAAATGTTTCCTAGGACACCCATAAGAGGCGCTGATCAGATTTTCATACAAAATTTCTCGATGACAGTTCGGTTGTCGGTAGTCGATAGTAGCAGAGAATCGAGGCACTGAACTTAGTTTATAAACTGTTTACATACTGTGCAATTTGTAAAACACAACATAATTTACTTATTTATAGGTAGTACGGCTTTCGACACGCGATACTTACTATAAAACACTGAAACAAGTCTAGACAACTTTATACACTCCACGATAATAATATGAAATAAAGTATCGATAACATGCGAACATAATTTATGCATATTATACCGATATTACATCATAAATCTAATAAACTGTATTATTATGAAAGCTTTATTACTTCCAATAAGTGAATTTGTTTTAGTTGTTATCGTTGCGCACAACGATAAAAAATATGACGGGATGATAAAATCTAATAAGAATGAGTTGTCCGTGCTTCCAAATATGTCAATATTTAGCACCTTCAACCAAATGTTCAAGTTATAGTCATAGCTACTTCCTGACACACTATTGCAAATGGAATCGAATTATCGACTATGGCTTGACTATGTATACATTTCCTTTTATGCAAGGCAGAGCTGATGCAGTCTGCTATGAACATACTATCACGACAGTATTATTTCTAAAGACATTCTTCTTTCACAATATCACAACTTTGCACATCTTGGAAATATCGTTTACTATGGCTCAACATTCTACTTTTTATGTTCATCAGCTAGAAAAACATCCGCACTTTTCTTAAATATCAATAGATATAATACTATAAAGTAACAAGTCCTAGACGCGCTTGAAAATTAAAGGTTAGGATACCTTATGAATAGAAAAATAGATATGTAGACATCCGCTCCACTCTAGACTTTCCCTCTAAATATTTTCTATGAATGGTACATTATTTCATCAATATTCTAACGTCCGTCATCTCCACATGACTTCTCACTACATCTTATTCACACTTGTCACCGCTTTTCCTCAATACGTCACTCAAGCTACTCTACTAAGCTCTTAAAAGAAGGATCATATCTTTATGTTACGTTAACTTATAACGTGATAAAATAGGAATGTCGTGATATTTGAACCGCTCATCACAACTAGCATGTTCAATGTATTTCAGATAACGGTCACTATGTACAGAAACTTTTCATTCACAAGTCGAGATCACTTGAGATATAACTATCTTCAGACCTAGGCCAATAATAGCGATAGCGATACCTTCTCGAAGATTCCTTGAATATTCAATGTGTATAAATTGTAATACTAATGAGACTATTGGTGCAATCCTTATTGACAATAATAACGGCTTCTCTTTGTCTTCTAGGATATCATGGCGGAGGCTTCTTTTATCTTCCTCGTCATGAAATCTTATTGGCAGAGCATTGTTGGGTTAAATCCATACCAAATAAATAGATCAGCGCTATACAATCAAAAAGTAATCAAAATAATATTTAGTAATCATGACTTGTGGGAATGTTTCCATTACAAAATCGTCCGCAAATACTCTCGAAAAATTCCATTTACCTAGTTAATTCATACTGACAATATCAAAATTGTTTGTATAAGAATGTAAAGCACTACAATCTTACTTGTGTATTATATTTATTATCAATATTATGTCAAGAATATGAAAGTGTTTTTCCTTTACGACTTGATCTTTATTGTAATTTGAACATGTTATGTCAAAACCGTGAAACGTAAATAGTAAATTGTGTTGTTACTTGCTTCTACACGCTATTACGTCTTCATGGAAGAATGTAATGGGATAAAAGTACTAATGTTTAACAATGTAGCGTTATTCTCTAATCTATACTAATATTATAAAGCTGAAGAGTTTGTTTGTTTGAACGCGCTAATCTCAGAATCGACTAGTCCGATTTGCAAATTTTTTTCAGTGTTAGATAGTCCATTTATCGAGGAAGGCTGTAGGCTATATAACATCACGCTAGAGCCATTTAGAAGCGTAGCAACTAAAATTGTTCCAAAAAAGGGGAAAATTATGAGCCATTCTCTCTTATGTGACGCAATTTTATATAAAAATCTGATCAGCACCTCTAGCGAGCGCCGCTGAAACTAATTTTGCAGTACTTTTTAAATGTCGAACTTTCGATACTCGTAAGTACCGACTAAAGAGACTAATAAATCACTCTACTAGTTATAAACTATTTGCATGCCTTTTTTTGCTGAAGATTTGAAATAACAAAACAACATTCATCCACTCTTAAAAACCTTTGTGTTTATAATAAAATAAAATACAATTAATTAACAAAACTAGTTAAACATTGCAAAAAGTATTCAATCATATTTTCTAATTCTTAGAATTTTATATTAATTACTGTCACTGTCTGTTAAAACTATAGCGCTAACTTGAATACAATAGTTTTTAATACGTAAATAATAGGTCGATTAAAGTGTGTGTATTTAAAGACAATCAAGGTAATAATGTGATGTGAACAACCAATTAATCTATCAATATCTTGCATTAGTATTACAAAAACCTGTTATTTGAACACGCAAACTTCTTTCTAGTCGACTACAGAACTAATGCGTATTGCCGTATTGTAGGTTTACGATTAAGTATAGTATTTAGGAATAAAAATGTCATCCAAGCCGATATCCAGCTACCAATTTCATTGAAGGAAAACATCGTGAGGAAACCTTGCATTCCTAAAATTTGTTTAATACATTTAATCAGGGCATGCAAAGTCCCCTACCCGCACTTGGCCAGCGTGGTGGACTCAAGGCCTAACCCCTCCCCCTCGTTTGGGAGGAGACCCTTGCCCTGGAGTGGGACAGAAATGGGTTAAAAAAAATTCATTGAAACTGGCCTTCGGTTATAGGACTTTGTTCATAGTGATCAATTGTGTGCACAATACACAGGCACACTCTTTATTCCTTTACTCTCATTGCCCTAAGGGATGGATAAGAATTTAATAACAGCAGATAGTAATGTATGAAAAGTACGATTGTCTAAAGATATACAAATTGCCTTTCTTAAAACGCGGTGTAAGCCTTAGACTCTCAAGAACTTAGTACAAAAAGTCAAAAGTGTAAGAATAGAATTGTCACTTTCAATCAAGTTGGTAACTTCGAGTGAAAAGACAGAACACTGAATAATTTACCGCCGCGATGTTTGTGTCATTATAGATTAACGCCTTTTATAACTGAGTCTCTAAGCAACATTATACATTCCATCCTTGTACACAGCCTATTTTTAATTAAGCAATAATTAACCCAAGGAAAACGACAGACAAAATATATATCATTCGAAATTATAGATAACCTAAGTTACCTAATAATAGGAAGTACATTAAACTTAACTCTACTCTGTTTCATGAAGGTTTTGCAAGCTTAATCTGATAATAAAATAATTACAACAAGTATGTATTTCACAATCTAAACTAACTTACATAATTTCACTAACAATTGCTTTGTTGTGATAACGATGACGAGAAAAATGTTCAATTGATAAAACGTCTTGTGATCGTACTAAATACTATCTGTGATAAGTAGTCATACTTCAGCCCCCGAAGTGTGCTAGGTATAATCGCGCCAAAACTACTGATAGCGCTACCACATGACTGGACCACTCAGATTAGGGTTATGAAGGACAAAAACATATTATACAAAATATTATAAGTTCGTATTATCGCTAACAAATTTTATCGGTTCTTGCCATCGCTATTTTACTCGTATAGAACATTGATTATTTTTTTATGTTGCACTTTGATATTATACATTTTCTTTATCAATTATTTTTTTTAGTTGCACATATTTGATTCAAAGTTTAATTTGAGCTAATCGTAAAATGGCCACGGGTATTCTAAAAAATAGCTAACTAAGGTTTATATATATACGCAGGAACATTAATGAGGGCTCTATAATGGCAGAAAATCGTCCTTCTTAAATACAATACAGTCATTTTATGTTGTACAACTGTCCCTAGGCCGCCATAGCCATAAAATTAGTTAGTAGTGACCTATTCTCTAAGGAACAATTATTATTACGAGTTGCATCTACTCTACTTCTTTTTTAAATGTTTCGTTGCGTAACTCGGCCGCGTGAATCTTGTTGAGGCGCTAATTAATTTAGCAATATTTATCCTGTTTGCTTACTTTAAGTTTTAATGATCCCTCCAATAACAATCTTTTCCACCTGTATTCTAAGAATCCAGGTAATCCAATTAGCTTCGAAAATTTGAACTGAAACACAGTCTGAACCATTTTAATGGTTTACCTGTTGAGTATTTCGGATTTAAATAACCATTTTCCTTGGCAAATTCACATTTACAAATAAATATATGCAATTTTTACACAATAGGTACAAATATTATATTTACATTGTTATATTATACAAAACTGAAATATTAGGTCGAGGAAAAAGTCTTTTCGCATTATAGCAAGTATGAACTGGTAATAAAATATTTTCCCTACACAAAAAAGCTCAATATTTGGGTACCTCACGAGCTCATTGAAAGAAACTTAATGAACCGTGTACTCATTTGTGATTCTTCAAGCCTAAGAGATTTTATTACAAGTTCATACATACTATAATGCGAAAAGAGTTTTTCCTCGACCTAATATTAATACGGAACCCGACTTTCGATAGCGACAAAGCATCCTAGATACAATCGCTAGTTGTCCAATATTTGAAATAAACAAATACAAAATGATATGCATCTCCTTACAAACACTCACGTGATAAGACCTCAATGTGACTGCCACTTCAATCTGTCCGGCCGGTTAAATATATCAGATTAATTCTGACATATATCCTTTTCTATCAAACCAACATTATTTCAAGTATTCTCGTTTAGTCCAGTGCGCCTTTTCTCATTATTGAAGTAGACATTAAATCCTCTAATAGTGTTTGCAAATACGCGGTTAAGTGTTCAAATAAATAGCAATTATGAATTAGCGCGGCTAATTTTCTCATTGCTAATTATTTATAACGATTTAGCACCGGTTGTGTTAATGGAATAATCGAATACCAGGCAGGAGTGCTTTCTTATATATTAAAGGTAAGTTGATTATTACTTCAAGTTGTTTATAAACAATTTTAAAATATAAAAACTTAAATTTGATTATACCGATAGTTATAATATTAGTACCGTACATTAAGAAGTGATTAACTTACCCTTCTAGGTATTGTTAAATATCTGAGTTGTTTATATTTTTGTAACATTAAATTTAATTCAACCTAATTTACATTTTAATTCATATTAATTCATACTGGTGCTCTATATTTATTTTCACTTGCTGAATTACAAAGAACAATAGCGAATAAAATGTTTGTTGACTAATTAATGCCTTTAGGGTCAAGCTGCGATAGAAATATAATAAATCAGTTAATGTTATTATTTTACGTTTTAATGGATATTTTGTAATAATTATGGGTAGTAATACATACATTACATAACTAAATAAATCTTAGATAAACATAGTTTCATAAATTTAAATTCTGAAATAGTATTCATTATACTAAACCATTGTCTGTGTTATTTCTAACTTAATTTAATAACAGTGATAATAAAAAAAATAAACCCTTCTTGGTTCTTACAATATTTATTAGTACTGGTTTTATCACGTCAAAATAACTGTGAACGCCATTAAGGTTTTCGTTTTAATTAAGTTTTTTACTGTCTTACAGCTATCATCTCTTTAGTAAGATTCAGCTTGTGTTTATGAAAAATAACATTGATAACTTTTTAATCTGCTTATGATTTTACTATTTATTTTATTCAACTTCAACTTTTTTCACTCCTTTTACCCTGTCTTGAGGAATTTAAAAATATTATAGTTACAAATAACATTGCAACCTTTTTAGTTATTATATGATATATTAGTACTGGCTTTATCACGACTAAATAACTATGAACACCATTAAATCATTATTTTTAATTATTTTTTTTTATATTTTATGGCTAATATTTTTTCGAAATCGTTCCAGCGGGTTTTTTTTATAAACAATAACAATAATAAGTTTTTGATGGATAAATGTTTTTATTTGTTTATGTATTTTTTCTATGGAATATTATTTATCGTATATTTACATAAAAATATACAAATAATTTTTTTAAGTACTGGCATTTTCACATGAAAATAATTTCCAACGCCAATAAAGTTTTTTTTTTAATTATTTTTTATTTTATCTAAAGGTTACCAAACATTTTTTTTAATGTTTCAACCAGCATCTGTAATATTAATTTTAATAAAACATACCGTTTAGAGTTAGACCGAATAATGTGCCGGGTTAAAGTAACGATTTTTGCAAAATTTAAATGAATTATACTAGAAACTGTCTAAATAATTCAGACCCAAATATTCTAAATTGTATATTACGTCGCAAATAAATAATTAAGTACGCATTATTTTTTTAGAAAATATCTATTTATGTTAAAAACTTACCGTTTAGGCCGGGCCTTGAACTGGCCAGTAGTCTAATCGATAATTTTTTTTCCGATTATTATATTTAGATATAGAATCGTTGTTATAATATTTTGTTTCCACATTATTTTGCTATGTTATTTTCACACAACTATTTTATAAATGAAAGCAAGCAATTACAGTTAATAGGCTCTACGGGATATCGCTTTGCGGTAATCGCAAGCATTCAAGACTGCCTATAAATTATGAATTGATTTATTTAGTATAATAATTATTATCTTAAGAAGAAATATGGCAACCGGTATGTGCTTATTTATATCGAACTAACGTTTTTTTATTCATTTAATACTCCTAATTCACATAGGCACATACATAAAATCGCGGCTTCTTTATAAGAGAGACCAGAGAATGGTAGAGTAAAGTAATAATAGAAGTTAGAAGAAGCTAAATCTTATAATTTGCTTCCATATTAATACTGATACCGTAGCGATAGCATCATGTTTGAAATATTAATCGTATACTTATCGTTAGATCATTCTCGGTAACTAGAAGGTGTTTTATGGAAATTCCCTCTATCAGAATGCTAGACATGTAGTTTGATGATCTTTTTATTGTGTCGTTCGTTTACAAATAAATCTATGTGATTCGTAAATATTGAAGGGAGTCTTCGCAAATTGCAACTGTACATCTCTGTATTATATTTGTAAAAACAATAGCAATAATAATAATAATATAATTTGTTTAAAATCTAAGTTTGTATAAATAACAGATTTATATAATGGCAGATTTGAAATTCAAAAATACAGGAATTACATAAATCAAAACACTTTACTGCAAATATATCGACAATAAATCGCGAGCAAACTACTATAAACAATTATTTTGTATTTCCTAGAATTGTCGAATGCGCCTGACACCGTACTTAAGGCACACAGCCTAGAATATACTCGAACAGAAACAAAAAGCGTTCCTGTCTATCAATTTACATGCAACTATAGTAAATATAGTAGTCACGTCTATGCCTAATTGTTCGTTCGTAGACTGGGCACGTGATGTCTCCTTAATTTTCCTCCTTCCGCTTTACATATTACAGATATGAAACTAGTTGACATCATGTGATCGTTTGATTGTCCAGGTCTTACTTCCCAATCAACTGCAAGATTCTCTATAGGCTTATAATCGCTGTAATTGTTAATGTATTTATGATGGTTGAGCAACGTCATTACTTACGGCGGAATAAATTGATTGGTCAACTGGCAAAGGCAGTTTTAATATCCTGTTGGTCTATGTAAAGATATGATAATAAGAAAATTACAAAAGATTTTAAAGGTTACCTTTATCATATTTGTATAAAAACATCAAACTGAAGATTATTCCCTTTTAACGACATGAAAATATTCTCAATTCGGTTTTTAAATGAAAATGACCTCGGTTAATTAATTTACCTTGTGTATACATATCTAATGTTACAGTACCATGTTGTCCAAGGATCTGTTATATATTTCGAATCAAACAACTCCTACGTGATCTTCGAATCGTGGCGATCGTTCAATAAAGAGGTCGATAACCTACTGATTTTGAAACAGGAAAATGTAAACAAGTATGGACCGTCCTGCAAACAAATAGCGATAACATTAATAATATATAAGATCGTTGATAATAAATACATATGTTCTAATTCTCAAGTTCAACAAGCAATACTTAGCTTAATATTTCAATAGATTACGCAAGATTTTAATTTCATGATATATAATTCAAGCTTAAAAAAACATAAGCATTCCACTGTTGGGCACCACTGTCGTCGGAAAGTCGGGAAAAAGATATGAAAAAGTTCGTCCTTGAGTCAACAACGATGGCCAAGTGCAGGTCTTTGCGTGTCTAAGAACTGTTTTGGTTTCATCGCCATGTTTTTGCTCAACGTTAGGTTATTTTATGCAAATTCGCACAGATATTATAGCATTTATTAGCGTGTTATCTTTCGTTATAATCCTGGGTACCTCAAATTAGACAGATTATTTAATAATACATCACACGTCTACATTATTTTTACTGACATCATAACATGCCCTCTGCAGCTCTTATGGTATTATCTTAATCAATTGAGACCCATCTAGAACTAGGACTTAGCGACATTCCTTATCTTTAATAATCAGATCATATTTTCTCGTAGAGTAAAATCATGCTACTTGGTCCAAATAACGTAATAGTGTCTCAAGAGATATGGCATCAAGTAATCGTATTTTAATGTAGAGGGTGTAATGTTTCATGAATAGTAATTTTATTTGACTGTCTCTAAGGGAATTTCATACTCGTAAGTTCGAGAAACAAGGACAACGATCGTAAATCGCTATGAGTATATTGTACATGTGTACATGTGTTTTACAACTCTACATTGTGGCAAATGGCTATAATACATTCCTGTATTTATACTATGACTCGAAGCCTCAAAGTAAACTATAATTAATTCTTATTGTAATATGCACAATCAGGTCCAAATACGTATTCACATATTTTAATTTGTACCATATTTATTTATTTAAAGCAGCTGATAATTTTATGTATTTGATATAACCGTCATTACATACCTATACCAAAAACCAACCATATGTATTACGTGTTAGTTACGGATGAAAAAATTGGTAGACCTAGAGTCGTTCGGGGTAACTGTTCGCAGTGGGTAAGTGAGCGCAGTGCCTATATCTTCTGATCGGGATGAGGGGGCGCGGGTGACTGTTTTGGTAAATCATAGCTACAAGGGGCCGCACCACACTTTGTTGTTTATTTATTTGCAAAAAACTGTTTTACGCCATTTGATTGTTCCTTTCTTCTGGTTTGGAAAACATTCTGACACGCAAAAATGTAAAGCAACACCAGGAAAGTCATGTTTTTTTAATTAAATGGTTATTGTTGTTGAAATTTGTAAGCATGATATAAAGTAATATTTATTACTTTGGACTCAGTGGTTCTTATAATCAATTTTGAGGTCTGCGGGAAAGTGTGCGCGGGTAAGTGGGCGCACGCGCGCACTTGGATTCTTATAGATAATAATAAATTTATTTAATTTTAGTACCAAATAAACTCTTATTTACTTATTTGTTTTAGTGTAGCGCCATGCCTCGAAATTATATTAGAAAAAAACCTGAACTTGCACCTGTTACAACAAATCGCTAAAGCAAAAGCTCTAATTGAACAGGGTAAAAGTAAATGTGCTGCTGCAGGAGCAATTGGTAAAAGCAAGTCATGTCTTCGCAAAAGACTTAAATTAAACGTAGCTCTGCATCTTTAATTGGTCGGTTTAAGCCAGAAACAGTACAAATTATTTAATTTGATTATTTAAGTTTTTATTTTTATAGGTACCTAGAATGTTTAAGTAGTTTTGTCGGTTTGGTGTTTGGAATTTCTGAGGAGGAAATGTTTGATTCTGGTTAATTTTCAGTAAATTTACTACAAAGGATAGATAATTTTGGTGAAATAATTTAATTAATATCATTAATTTCGGTCAAATTAACCAATGCGTTCATTTGCCCCAAGTGCGTCTATTTACCCCATAGCTGTGCGCACACTTACCCACAACACGGGTCAAGTGTTCGCATTGCGACTTTCAGTGGTTTTTGTCTGTTTGAATGAAAACTAATATACTTGCAGATTTGGTTTGTCTTCCAAATTGTAGTCAAATAAATGTTTATTTTGATTTGTTACTTTTATTTCCCTGATTACACTGTTCTAATTCACAATGTGGTCCCAAAGGTGAAAGTGCGCACAGTTGACCCGAACGACTCTACTATAAACATAGTAACTTAATTTAGCACATTATAATAACGTGACTTTAAGACCTCATCTTATTGTTTACATGAGATGTGAATATAAAAACCGATGTAAACTGTGGAAATGTAGCAGTTGCGTCCAAGCTCCTATGTTTTCAAGTCGTTTTCCGGGTTAAGTCGTCCGGCTTCTCGTGACACAATATAATTAACACCAGTGTGATTATTTATGAAACAAAGATCCTTTTTGAGTGTTCATGAAACTGACGTCAACTATTACCATTATTGGAAACTTTCAGTGTCATAAAGTGTTAAGACAGGTTACGAACTCCCAAAAAACTGAGGTCGTGAAATAAGTGCAGACGTGAATGATTGTCGAGTGCCCTTAGTCGGAGTGATCACGTAGACTGCTACGAGCGGCGAGATCCCGACGCTGTGCCGGCGCGGCAGTCCGCCGCCGCCCACACCCGCGTTGAATTCGCATTTCGTCCTTACCCTTATCAGAAAAGGTATGGTCTCGTGATTGAGGGATCGCGGCTGCGATCACCTGTCGACGCCGTTGCGTGATATATCAATAACCTCGGATTAAATTATTGTGCCTCTTTATTGTCACGTGTATCTGCGATGTAATTTACAACGTTCAACGTTATAAAGGAAAGCGCTTTGTATTATCTACATTAGTACTTTAAAGTGGTTGTTCGTCGGATGACCATGTGCCGAACTAACATTTCATTCCTGCAAACTGCCGGTATGTAACTTTTTTGTGTACATGTGTGTTTTCAACGCATTTTATCCAAAATATGTCTGAATTTGACTTTACGTTTTTAATGAATATGCGCTTTTATTTTTTATCCATGCAAAAACTATAGGCAGTATTATACGATTATGTTCTTAAAAATAACTGTAACAGTTATGATTACTTTCTTAAGAAATAAAAACATTAGTTTATTATGTATCAGTACCAAAAAAGTATGGTAATAACAAAATAGTGCGTGTACATTATATTTTAGTTTCGTAAAAATGCTAGTGAAATAACTCTATCGACTTAACTGGAGTTTTTATCGGCTGTAGTTTAAGGTTCCCGATGTATTGTATCGTTTTCTTTTACAGTTTTATTCATGTTCAATGCCATTGTGTAGCAACATTATTACTCGGCTATAACTCTTATAAATGCATAAGGAAAAATGTCGATGATAAAGAACAAACACTCAACGAAACGTAAAATCATTTTGGGTTCTGGAACATTTTAACATTTTGCTAAGTTGTTATTTATGACTCTTTGCTACATAGTACTTTAAGCCTCGCTAAACTGAACAATCTCATTTTTTCTCTCACGACTTAAATACAATACACTCATGTTATGTTATAACCTACAAACTTACAAATCTGATGCATACTTTTATTAACAGTACAACTACCAAGCTATTTTTAACATCACTTGATTGAAAAACAATTCAGCCTGTACAAACAATTACTAAGCTGCGTATGTGTGCTAGAGGTTCAAATAAGAGAAATGGGTCATGGGCTGCAATAGACGATAGGTCGACGATACTTATACGTGTTTATTGGGACAGACATCTTAGATGCGTCACAAGCACCACATTCCAAAGAAATTGCGCAAAAGAAAATATGAAATGAAAGGCATTTGAAGTTATTCTAACTTTACATGTAATAAATCCTTTTCTGTTCATTCATATATTTACACATATCCGTTAATAAAAATGGCCTCTTAAAAAGTAAAGGAAATTAAACGTATACTCTTAAAACATTAATGAGTCTAAATTAAAGAACTAAACTTAAAACATTGAATGGAACATTTAATTTTTAATTATTTCGAGACGGAAATGTTTAATTATAAACAAAATATAAAATTTATTAGGTTCGGATGATGTGATAATTTTGTAAAAACCCGTTCTCAGGAAAATAAAGGTTAATTTGTCGATATTAATTCTGTCTTGTAAAAACAATACATACCTATAAATACTTTCATATACTGTTGCATTGAGTACACAAACAAGGATTATACTAGTTTCAAAATATAAGATGAAAAAACTTGGTGGTCATTGTAATAATATATTAGTCACACAAAGAGCAAGTCCTATAGAAACAGCATTGCATAAACGAGCCGCAACATTAATTCTCTCGTTTTCAGTGATTCCGTATGAGTCACGAGGACTATAATGAAAGTCATGTGAGCATTGTTTTGATCTGTCCCATAATTTAGTGGTTTTGATAGTTGAATAAATTGACGTCAACTCTTCAATAAAACGTAACATTGTTTTCGATTGATTGTTTAAAATACTTATTTTAGACTAGCATGAACAATCAATTATTATAGTCCTAATAAAATATAATCATTTCAAACCATCATAATATTTCATATTAACAATTGCCACTAGATTAAATTAATTTATAGATCGTTAATACCTTACTTATAGTGGTATAAGCTTATCTACAAAATATTGATATACATAATATGCATACATAAATTAATAAATTTTGATTACAGCACAGATGTACGCACTAATACCCAATTATACGCAATCTTATGTGACGTTTATGTAGGAATTGTGTTAATACTGATTAAGATTATTTAGAACTGGATTTTACCCGCGACTTCGTCCGTCACTTGAATTTTCCCGTGGAAATGCGTCATTTTCCCGGGGTAAAAAGTCCTTTATCGAGTATCAAAATATCTCCATCCCAAATTTCATGCAAATTGGTTCAGTAGTTTAGGCGTGAATAAGTAACAGACTGACAAATAGACAGAGTTACTTTCGCATTAATAATATTAGTATGGATCTACTTCAAGTTTGAAAAGTAGCAGAGGAAATCATACAAAGATACATAATTTTCAAGTTTTGATGATTTTCTGGGTGTTTTATTAGAGCTTTACGTAATCCAAGACCTGAAAAACAAATAAAATGTTCACAAATAAACATTAATAGAACAAAAGGGCGTTTTCTGAACTTGGTACGATTTACAGCAACAATTAAATCCTTTGATTGTTTACTAAGTATCTATTCTCAGTCGGTTTGTGATTAATGTCTTTTTGTCACTACTTCCTGGCTCCTAAGGTCGTAACAGGAACTAACGTTATAGTTTTCAAGACAATATTTTTCGCAATTCCACTTATTTCTAAAAACTACAAAAGTGTGGCCTAGCTTAATATTAATTACAAATATTAATAAGCATATCTCATACTTTATCGAAGTATATAATATGCCTTAAGGATGATTTTCATAATATTCATATTTCCTAATGACGGAACCTTGAATACGACGGTCACGCAAAGATTACATCGTATCACTAAACGAACTAGGAATATTAATTACAGAGGAAAAGTACAAGTTATTGTGCCGGCTTCCCTCAATATGGACGTCACAAGTCACAGTAAACAATCAAACTATTATCACAAATCATCATATAAAGATCGTGGGGACTAATTGAATTGCGAGAACAGTTGATCTCACTTCACACTGGTCTAGTTGGGGCCTGTAAAGCAATCACAATTTCTTGACGCAATGATTCCCAAAAACTCCCCTAGTCCTAATATCACACATTCGATAATTGGATATTTTGAGAGTACTGAATTAGTTTTTTAAAAGTAGTATTGAGAACAAATATTAATTAAAAGCTTGAAATTAAAATTATCCCTTTGTTTAAAGTATATGGAAATGAATATCATGTTTGTAGGCACTTAATGACGACAATCACGGAGTTGCAAATGATATTTCTAACGAAAAGCAACAATCTTCTGTTCTTTTGGACTCCCTATTATGACTTTGGACTTCAATATTCTCAGTTCAAGGATTAACAAACAATCTTTAAAATGTGATATTTGGAAAATAAATAAATAAATCCGTCAAAAGGACATAGTAGAAGTTACCTCGACCCCATTACTAATATCTGTGGAAATGTATATTTTTTGTGCAAATAAATAAACATAGTACCGTAGTATTGCAGAATAATTGACACTGGTCTGTGAAAATCTATTGGCGTGCAAGTTAACGTTATTAATCTTGATTGTGATCCAATTGACATGGATGGGAGCAAGCAGGGCGCTGCAACCGACAAGTGGGTTGGTTGAGAGTACGCTCGCGTAGTAGTGGCATCACATACCAGTACGACAGGACGCACACCACCGGCCTCATAGCAATGAACACGGTCTATTAATTGTTCTTTATCATTCACTATGAATGTTTAGGATCGTATACAGTTGACTACAGTGACAGTGAATCATTTCATCTCCAGCAAGATGGTCAGTAGTTTTATTTTTTATTACGTTACTCATTCAATCTTCATTTTAATTTTTATGCTTGTTGTTACTATTATGCATATTTGTATGTCTTGTGTTTTAATTGCGGTTTCATATTGATTACCTAGATTGTCTCACCTAACAACCAGTCTCTAAAAGGTTAGTCATATCAGTGCGCTGTCAAATATAATACAGGTTCTAATAGGTTTTTAGAAAATAGTAATAATAACAAACTTTTGTTTTGATATTGATGTTACTTTTAAACATTGGCATCTTGTTTATTGTTGTATTGTTCTTATTCTTAACAGACAATGAGTGTAATTTAACCGCTAATTGACATGTTAAAGTCGAAGAGATTAATACGCTTACACTTTTAACTACTTAAGGAATACGTTGCAGGAGTATTGTGTTCGTGTATTAATTTGTTTGGTTGTCATAGTGTATAATAAGAAAGTCGTGAAATGGCTATAATGCTAGCTACAAATAGTCGTACGATGGTATGGGACGACGAGGCAGTAAAAGGTTTAATGGTTTAGCTGTTCGAAATCTCATTAAAACAGCTCAAGATAACTCTTTTAATTCGTTTTCAAACAGCTATTCGACTATAATTGCAGTTAACTGTATAAGTCGAAAACGACAAACAAGAACAAGCACAGATTTGGCTAATAACGTAACGGTTAATTGACTTTGCTTCAACAACAATTAATAAATCAGTTGGCGTTCATTTTGTGGCTGTAATTTTTACCGTTTCACAAATATTTTTTGTACTCGTCGAGTTTTTCTAAATTGCCTATACCTTATACAAACAATAGAATAAACGAAAGAATTTTAGCGGAGCGGAGATTTGTTTTAGTTCAATTCGTAATGTCCACTTGATCGAATAAAACATAACATCCAAATTACTGTTTACTTTGATCACAGTTAGCCTTTTGTGAACAAATATTGAAAGACCTTTCGAAAATAATAACAGATAAAGAGAGCGATTTACTTTTTTATATTTCTTATAAATATTTTGAACGTGAATACACATAAAACGATTACCTAAAGGAACAATGCAACTATTTTGTTGTTAGGTTATGTTAGTTATTTTTACATTCTTACATCGACAACGCTTATGTAAAGAAGCAGCTCGTTTAGAAGAAGCGCATAATGTGCACCCTTATATATTTTCTATTAATACAATATTAGTTTATATTCTTATTTAAAACAATTTTAAGAAGTGTTTCATCACTCTACATCATGCTTGTTCATATTTATGAAACAATGAAGGTAACGCGTCAAGTGGTAGTCACTAACGCAGGTATTTCAGGCTAATAGCGTCAGTGAAAAGGGTCACTTCGTGTGAAGACTCTTACTGCATATTTTGTACTAGATATAATAAAACTTAAGATTTTTTAGAAATCTGTTGGTTTCGATATTACTTCATAATAATCTTCAGCAATGCGTAATATTCACCATACGTGTTTTATGATTTTTTGTCACAAGTCATAAACTTTCTAAATGTAACATGAAGCTAGCTCGGCCACATAGCAACGTGCAATAACAAAGTACATAATACTTGTATTAGGCAAGGATTATAGTCCCTAGAGGATATGATCCCTTTGGTATACTAACACTCGCTGGACTGAAACAGACTTAGAATACTCATTAATAAGTTATATGAATTAGAAAGCGCCACAGTATCTTTATTACGTCAGTGGGATAGGTCGTTGCTTTCGCATTTAATATTAAAGTTGCAAAACAAATCATAGCATATACTAATAAATAGATTAACACGTAATGTTAAGTCGCGCAAACAATTATTTGTCAATCAAATACACATTAAAAACCTACCTTTAGTCATTAAATTTGGCATAGGTTGGCTGTCCTTTAGTGTGTACCTATCAACTAATAAAATTAATGAGAGCCAGTGGTTGGTAAACTTTTTATTCTCCAATATTTAAGATCAATTATACAGACTACAATCGTGAAATAGTTACACCGTTAATCAACAGTACCACAACCAAACATAACAATACCCAGCGTTTCTCAGAATTAGTACATCCTTTTACAAAACTTATAACCTTTAACATTATAAATTTTGAAATAATCGTTTAAATATTAATAAATAGAAATGGAAACTACGCTACAAAACTTTAAAATATTAATATAGATATTCCCTTTTATAAAACAGAGACCATAGCTATCAATAATAAATTTCTCATCATGCTACATTTGTTTGTTGTACCTACAAGACTTGTCCCCAAGGTAATCTGAAGGAAAAATATCAATATTGTAACAAGTACAGTAAAACAAATGTATTGTGAACATTCAGCCTAAAATGTTATAACTACAATTATTTCATGACGAAGTATGTTACCTATGACGATATTATTAGTTATATGATAAATTAAAAAGAGATAAACGTTTTACGACTATTACTGTATTATTCAATAAATTATAAAATACATAAGTATTATGTTTTATAGTATGATTGTAAACGTTATCGTATATACCACACGTATAGTATTATATTATTATATGTATTGTTTATTACAGTTGTACTAATGAAGTATATAAATAACACATAATTACTGTTCTTTGGACACCTCACAATGTAATTTGTGTAGATAAAAGATTAAGTCCGTCGTTGTCTTAAAGAATAGTAATCTATTGACCACTTAGTAGTAACGGTATTGTTTCATTGTTTATTTGTTAAAAGTATATATGACTTTGTCATTGTGATAATCATCGGTACGTGTGCAAGTCGTGATGTAGGAGTTAAGTCAGTGTTCTCGATCTACGACGCTAAAAACATTGATGATAGTGTAAACACGATCAAACCCAAACCTCTATTGATGTCCTCATGTCACATGAAAGATATTAGCACTGCTATGTTCTTCAAATTAACACTGAATTATCAACTGGTTCTTTTGATCCTTCTGTGAGACTCTTATCTGCAATTGTGTGTTTGAAAAGAATACGTTATGTTGAATGAAAATAATATTGTAATACATTTTATATAAGTATTAAGTAATAAAAATATGAGTTAGAGTTTAAAACCTTAAAGTTGGGCAATGCGGTGTTTTCTTTTTTGTTTGTTGGCGCCTTGAATATTTTCATAATTGGATTACAATCAATAAACATACGAACATTTTTAATTTGCATACATTATCTTTTTACAAGGTGAGTGGATTGTGATAATTTAACTTTTAATTATAGAAAGGTTAACCTTGATTTTTCGATAATTTTCAAGTTATGTAGGTCAGTTCTGAAATTATCTGGAATTACAATTATTTCCAGAAGCTATATTTCTCCAACTTGAAATCTTTCACAGTTATTCTCAATTTAGACCTATCAATGATAAACAAAATTGTTTACTTTATGGTAGTTAAGACGGAAACCTAATAATTCTCAACAATAATCAAATGAAGTCCCTGTTGGGTGGCAACTATCCGCATTTTTTCAGAAGTCTTTATCACCATTACGGTAACTTCACCGTTATGTTCTGTTTTAGATACGTTAAAACTTATTGCAAGAGAAGGTTGTCGAACCTTGTATTTCTCCTGTAATGTATGGCGTCATAATCGATGTTGTAGTTAGTTCCACGAGTAACGAGCCACATGATCTCTTTGTTCATTTACGTAAGTTTTGTAACTATTGTAAGCGACAAAATATTTCGTACGCTATGAATATAGCCAATGAGTTGTGTATAATTCGTAAGAATAGACACAACTAATGTTTTTATGGATATTTTAATGAGCCATTAAAAAAAATTGTTGTTGCATTACAAAGTTCGGGTGTTCGGAAACTCCGTAGTTGCCAAGTACATATGTTTAGTTAAAGCATGTGACATCGCGCCAGCATGCAACACATCTTCATCTAATATCTATTTTTATCAATCAATAAACTGGCCTATTGAGGTGTCCTACATTGAAACGTTATCTATAGACAAAAGGAAATATAAAATGGAAATTTTCCAGTCACAAGATCTTTTTGAACGTGTTAATATAGATGATTATTGAACCATGACTGGTCTACGTGCTTGAAACCTTCTACTGCTTATACAAGAAAGGTTTAAATGTGAGATAAAAAACCTCGGAACTAATTCACTGACAGTTCACATCCACGTCCGTAACTGCGTAAGGAAAAATATGTCAAATAACTTTTTGTAGTTTGTATTCTAAACAGTTATGAAACTCATAAACAGAGTGATAACAAATAAAGCGGAATAGTTGGCCTCGTTGACCCTCGCTACAAGGGCTGCCCGATGACCGACGTCTTGTGACTGCTCTACAAAGGCCATTGTCCTTTACCTTTTAATTAAGATCTCATAACACATACGTCACAATGATGATTGGGTGAGCAATCCGTTTAATTGGCTTCAAGCGATAAGCGTTACGAGAACGCGTGTCGATTGGAAACTCGTGGTCTCCTTCTCGTGAATGATCATGTGATTGTGATGAGACCACTTAAGCAAATAAATGTTGTGATGACACAGCGCGCCATCCCGTCGGGAATTAGTTTAAGACACACTCACCCAAATAATTCAATACCGTCCGTTTAAGCAATAAAGAAATCATCTTCTTATGAAATGTTATATTAGATCTCGTGATTTTTTAGAGTAAATATGTACATGGATTAGGTGATAAACCATAAACCGTAGTAGTTTAAATTGGGCATTTTAATTGCTTCTTGTTTATTTGGCAATCTCAATTGAAATGATAATAATGTATGTGAGTGCGATAAGTACAGTTTATCTTTGTGCATCTTCAGAAGACTAGACGAGTACAAGGTAGAAATGGTGAGATAAAGTGATTGATTATTTTATCTACCGATACAAGGATAATCTTGATTGAAATGTTACATCAAGCAATCAATCATACATACCTACATATTATCATTAGTCATTATTATCGGTTTTTTTTAATGTTAACCACGATAACTTTGCATGTTGATGATTTTATCCAAATCTGTACTAATATCTTGTAAATTGACCGCACATCTCGCCTTTGGGTAGGTAGGTACTTATGTCAGTGGAAATCTCGGGATCCCTGTAGCAATTTTCATCTTTTGGCCTGTAGAAGGTAACGCTGGTATTGTACTGTGTTAATTACTATATTACGCTTGGAACCTTAATAAATTTAGACAAGCTCTTTAACGTTTTGACACTTCTGAATCTAAGTATCAAATTGGTTGGTAATGTGATGGATAATATCAACTGTAGAATATATTTTTTTATTCATCACATTTTTTAATTTACCTAATTAAAAAACCACTCGGGTAATCCGAGTGGTTTTTTAATTTTCTATAGGAATTATATAAAAAACCAGTGTTTAAGTTTTATACACTTTTTACAAGTTACAATATCATACTTATTGCATTGTTGCTATCTTACGCGTATGGTACATATTAAATTAATTTCGCCAGTCGCCAGTCGCAAACCAATCTGTAGTAAAAAATATATTCAAAGGAATAACAGGCTGCATACATAACCGATAAAAAAAAACTTAATAATTGTAGCCTACAGTCGCATTTGTAAGTGCAGTATGCACCGTCGCCGGTCTAATTGGAGATCGTTACAACACAATATCGGAACACAATAACAACAACGAGACGATGTTAAGCATCTATTATTGAGATAAAGCAATATGTCCACAAGTCAATTATTATTGACGTTGTAGAGTTTTCCATGTCCTCGGATTATATTTAGACAGTGTTACTTAGAACGTATCTGTTAAGCCGCTGGAGGCTTCTTTGCTGAAATCCTGAAGGCAAAGCATTCAGTCGCGTGACGATTGAGTGAACCGTCGGACATTGAGTAGCGCGCGCGCAGCTTTTTAACCGACACTTGCCTTTCATCTGCAGCTTACGAATCGGAACTATAGTACCTTACTTAGATTTCAATATGGAATTGACTAGGTACAAACGGTGTGTACAAATATTTACAGATTATTTTACGGCCATGATAGAAATCCGGTGCAAATCGATTCGGGCTACTTGTAATTTTATTAGCGTCTATTTCTTTAAAGAAAATTTTACATTTCTTAAGGCATAGAAACAAAGGACCTCAGAAAACAAATGTAGTGATGTTTTCGTGACTCTACTTACAAAGTTTAATATTTCGGTATTAAATTAAGCAATTATGAAGTTCTTATTTACCTTCGCTATTGTGAATATTGAAAATCGATATTATAATTACGTTAAGTAGGTACTTCCTGAGATTTATAAAATTAAACTTCTATAACTAATAAAATAAACATTTCTAAATAAATAATTTTAAAATTCGGTGACTTAACACCTAAGGCCTCATTAACTTTGCCATATAGTCAACTATTGTACTTATGAGAACTCAACGAAAAAAGGAAACTCTACTAACTTAAGAGACATAGGTTCTTCATGAATAAAACAGTTATAAAAACGTGCTTAAATGTAATATTATCGTTTTATTTACAGTATTAGATATATAGAGATAGAATTTCCTCCATAGTCATAAAAACCTATTATTTGAACGAGTAAACAATATCAATTCTTACAAGATCGTTTTCACATTCCAGGTTCGTAAAACCAGCGTCCGAATGACTGCGATAAAGGAATATCCTTTTGACTTAAGTGACCTGCAAAACCAGGCCAGTGTCGGTGCAGAAAAGCCACCTGCTACGGAACAACCTCCCGCATTGAAATCCGCACGCACCTCAGTGTCCGCATTAGACGGAAAAAGAAAAGTTTCCATCATGGCCGACGAGTCCAGTAAAGATCGAGAGAACCTTCCATCGGATCGAGAAAGGTAAGCCATCTTATGTACATACTAGCTTTTACCCGCGACTTCGTACGCCACCTGAATTTTCCCATGGAAATGCGCCATTTCCCGGGTAGCAAATTATCTCCATACCAAATTTCATGCAAATTGGTTCAGTAGTTTAGGCGTGATTGAGTAACAGACAGACAGTGTTACTTTCGCATTTATAATATTAGTATGGATTATTGTCGCAACTGTGAAGAACAGACCCAACAATACCGATACGAACTCGTAACTAGCGCCTGTAGAAAAACAATCCATAACGCGCAGAAACAAAACAAGGCAGGCTCTGTTTTATACAAGGAGTATGAGTAATCAATATTGTCACAAAAACGTTCTTAATTCCCCTATTACATCAATTGCTTACTGCACCCATTTCGTTCAGTTTTTAATAAAACTATTTTTTTTTTTAATATGTACAGATTCCTAACTAATATTCAAAATATAATTAGGAAAGATCTCAAACCAATTAGTTTCACATATTCCGTGCATAATGGGAATCCTGTTAGGTACCTACTGTTCTAAGGCTGCTTGGTTACAAGTCTACTATAACTAATAACAATACAATCAGAAAAAAATTGTAGCCGGTTGTAATTCGCGTAAATATTCAACATGCGCTCGTGTTAACTCGCACACATTTCAATTAGACTTACGACCGAACAAAATCTTCTTCCAGCACAAACCATGTTATACCTTTAGAATCGTGTTTGTAATCATTTACATGATCCAATTAGGATGTAATGATTGACCTTTTCTATAGTCATGTCAACTAAGCTGTTCAGACTCTTAATCTTTGTAAATAAAAATGAATCATCAAAATGTACGTACGCGTATAACTTTGAAACGACTAAACCAAATTGGATAAATATTTTAATATTTATTATGTTTGTAACTGTCGAGACGATATGGGATGAATAGGATTAAATTTTCCTGAGGAAAAGGAATCAACGGGATTAAATTGCCCGGAGGAAGTCAGGCCAGTCTGTAGTTTCGTATAAAAACTGTAAATGCTACTTGGCTATGCTAGTAAGAAAAATCTGTAACAAGTAGGTATCTACCGTAGGAGTATAACGTTTCATAACTTATTATATTTGGGTGTTATTATTTTATATTTAAAAACTACTTACAGTGCTGTAAAACATCCTTTTGTATTGAAAGCGTGGGTAATAAAATTGGCCATTCATCTTTGCGTCGTTCAGTTGCATTTATGTGCCTGAAGATAAAACAATTCATCATCTCTTGAAACTTGTATGACAATCATTAAAAACCATAGTAACTGTAATGCTAGCTATCATACCAGAGATTATACATTGTTACTTCATTATGCCCCTGCATGCTTACATTTGCCTATTGTTTTTAAATTTAAAGATTAAAATAATTATATGAAAACAGGCCTTGGCTATATTTGCTTTAAATATGTGTTTAGGAAGTCATAATTGCTACATATCCTTTCTGCAACACATTTCTATCGTTATAACTACAGCTATTTAAATTGTCAATGCGTGCACTTTCACTCAGCTAAAATTAATATAAGGAAATCGTAATAAACACAACAATAACTCGATACATTAATGCGCAACCACATGATCTATCCGGCATAATGGTATCATAAAAATTCTAAAAGCGTGTGTGCGGACATTACGAGCGATTAAAACTCAGGTGACAACGTGGTCATTTAATATCGAACGATAGGTTCATATTTTAATGATTTTTCTAGGTAGATGTTTTTATGTTGTAGATATGTTATGTTGCAAATATATATAAACAATATGTCCTATTATGTAGGTCCCGAATCTTGTATCATTTAAAAAGGGGTTGTAGAGCGTTGAAGTCTTTTACTCCTGAATTAATATGCCTTCCAATTTAGGTATCTGGGATTCTGGGAACTTTACCATGTAATTTACTTTCTTTGTGTAATTAATAAGCACGATTTAAATATTTTACTACCACTGTCACTTCAGCACAAACTCTAATGAAAAATTAATTATTAAATATATTAAATCATGAACTGTTATTGCACGTGGACACAGTATAGGTAATGTGATCCGTCATTCGCCAAAGCGTGGACAGCCAGCCATCAAGCTTGGCGAGTAATGAGCGATGCGTACCTTGTGCCTTCTTATAACTGTTCACCTTTCACTCAAGAATGACTCGCTGCTAAACAACTAGGTCTCTTACACTCATCACGTGACTGTTATTTGTGAAAGGCATAGATCATGTCCAGTCATGAAGGAACCTTGCTGATTCATACAATATCCCTTTGTTTGCTCTAAGTAACAGAGAAACAGAGGGGATAACAGAGGTCATGTCAATTGGACGCTCTCGAGACGTATGTACTTCTATCACATGATTCGCATCCAAACAATATTGTATTGCAATAATATGATAGATAGATAGCGTACACAACATCACGTGCTCCCACTCTCAATTACTGTTGGACGTAATTAATTATGTTTTTATATTGTCCCGTTATCGAGTTTATTTTTAGATTATGAAACGTTTACAAGTTCATTTTATTACTGTCACTGAGCCAATAACAAATACTGAATATGTCTTTCCTAAGATTTATCTCCAAACGTTAAAAAAAATATATTTGATGAATTATCATAGTCAATAGCAAATAAACGACTACGCAAATATTCTCTTTCGAACCACCACGTAAATCACAAAAAATACAAATTCAAAATTTTATATTTTAAGTTACGAGTATATCCGAAGTACGTCTATTCTCATGAACGCCTCCTCGCTTTGTGGAAGCAATGAGGATAAAGAAGAACAGTTCGTTTGCAGTACATTATATGCAGGCGCAAGTGCGTAAACGAGTCAAAACAGAATTAATTTATTATATTTCTTAATGTTACAAATAACTAAACGATATATTATTTGCGATTGTATAAAATAAAAATATATGAAAACCTCGGTAGTATTTTATTATTTAATATTGTAGACTGTACCTGTAATAATTGATTTAACAAGGTATGTAGGACTTTATTGGAAAGCTTAATATCATTTAACTATAAAAATATATTACTGTATTATTCACAGTTACTGAAATTAGATTTAAAAATAATCCAACGTTGATATTTCTAAAACTGTAAACTTACCTACCTTATTACCTATGAGTACGAGTATGTAGTGTTACTTCCATCGTAAAGCGTCCTATAATTATGATCAAATGAAATTTATTAGTAACAAGTTGTCTACCTTACCATACTTATACTCGTACTTACTCAAAGAAATATAAGTGAATATTTTTCATAAATTTTCTCGCAATACTTTCAAAGGTTTCCGTCACATAAGTTGAAAATCAAAGGTAAATAAGCGCTCTCTCGATGTTACAGTCTGACTTAAGTTTGCGGTGTGTGTACGCAAGAGCAGTGCGAGCATTGAGCAATCAAGCAGGTATCTTGTCACAGCGCAAATTTTAAACGAATGGATTATGAAAACACCATAAAAATTTGTAGAACATATTATTGCGCTGAAGTGTATCAAATTGTGATGAATCAAACACTAAAACTAATCAAATACGTCACACTACAGTTTTGTGAAATAACACAAGTTTTTACGTGTTTACAAACCGTGTTCTCTATTGCTTTTTACTATTTCTATGATCTAGAATACAAGTATTTAGTTATGTATACTAGGAAACAGACTGGATGTTGTACGATATCAGGATAGTTAATAAGGCAAGTTTACACTGCGTATTTAAGCGTGCGATTACGACTTCTCTCTATGAAAGTCCCTACAATTTATTTTAATATAAAGCAACGGCACATCAATTTACAATTTACGAAAAACGAACCTTGAACAAATGAATAAATAACTTAGTGGCTAAGGTTTACAATGCCTACACTAGAATTAATGATTATATATAGTGTTAAAGGGGACATATAGTGTCAGAAACAAAAGTAGAACGGTTTTAAGTTTTTCTTAGTTAATGATTTAACATTGAGTCTCTCAAACTGGTGTTAAAAGCAAGTGGTATCCATAAACGTTCCCCTCCCACCAACAAACCACAAGTGGTCAAAAGTTCGGAAGCTTAACTTTTCAAAGCCATGTGTGCCCTAGAATTTATTATCATTTGCCTTATCTGTGAAGAAAAGTAGCGTAAGGAAATCTTGCTTGTCTGATGAGACCTCGAAGCATTGTGAAGTGTCCAGTACGTTGTATTGATAGTCTATAGTCCTAGATTTACTCTTTTTATCATGAAAAAATATCATTTTATTTTAGTAGACGACATGTAGTTTTCAGTTTCCTGTCTGTGGAGATTGGATGCGCAACATATTATCGCGACTTACAGGTTTATTTCTCTTTTTCCATAGTGTTTACGATGTACTAAATTTAAAACATACAGAATGGAGAATAATTCATGTAATTTTTTTGTTTAAAAACCATGTCGAATTCTAGTGATATTTTATCGATCTACTATCGATTTATTGTTTACATGCGCATGCGCTGACGCAGATACTGCAACTGATTATTGCCATGCGAATTTTATAGAACATTGTTATTGGTTTTTGTATGTGTACTATTATGCGTTATTTTATCTTTTATATTTAAATTCAACAAGAGGTAAGTTTTGATTGCCGATTAAAGTAAATATTAAATATGGGTATTAGTCTATATTTTATTAATCCTTATCTTCGATAAGAATAATTAAATAGACTGTTTCTTTTTCAACTATAATAATCTTTATTGATTACAATATGCACAGATTCTCTACAATTTAGAACAATTCATACAATTGACAAAGACTTTACGTGGTGTCACTTTACACATTGAATACAATAATACAATGTCATGCTTATAATGTTCCAATTAAGTAGCAGACGCATACAACAAAAGGTTTCATCCTATGGCGTATTCTAACAATTCGTCGCAGTCACTTGGTCGTCACGCTTTACATTTAGGTACTTACATGTATTTTTTTCATAAATATGTAAATGCTGTATACATGATATCAGCATTATTAACAGACAGCAATAGCCGTAATTCTATTTCCAAATAATTGATGTATTTTATAACGCAACGTTATGCATCAGTACTTTACAAAAATAACTATTCAAAATGAATGTACTATATCTAGGCAATATTCATATTTTTCATACTTTTGTTCAATGCATGTAACTAGTTGCTTAGTTACTTACATCCTATAGGTATATAACCGTATGAAAACAATACTCAAACACTATACATTAAAAGCAAGCGTCGCTGCTGTTAAACATTGATATTAAACATCGGCGTAGTTACTGTGGTACCGTCCACACATACCTACAGCTAGTTCTGAGTATTCATCACACACCTATGTAGTTATCGTTAACAGACGACATATAAAACCACATGGAACAAATCACTTGGGTGTTTTTAATCGCGATCGCACACATTGTATCGATGCGTGCGGAAGAATCGGAGGTCGCGGGCTGTGCGGGCGGCGCGGGCGCCGCTGTTATACGAGCGTTGTTTGAAGTGAATAGTATAAACACGGCCGCGACGCCCCAGGCTCATTTACTCACTCGTCACCGAGTCCGCGCCCCGTACAATAGTTCAGAACGCATTTTTATGGCAGTGGGTCCACTGTTGCTCTTTTGGAAAATTTTTGCACGTCGGCCAATGACCGGCCAGCCGGCCGGCGAAACTGAACGTACAGAGGCAGTCACGTGCCCGGGGTGAGGTGAGGCGGCCGACTCGTTCGCAGCCGAACCTTCTCTTATAACATGCACATTCGCCGCGGCATAGGTGTGGAGCGTGCTGAGCCGAGCGGCATGCTCCCGTGTAAGCTACACAACAAATTCGCCCGCTAACCTAGTTATAGTGAACAAGACTCTCTGAGTACCATGTAGGATGTCTCACAGCAGCCTGAGTTGTCACTACGACAGCTATCTACCCTCGGACTCGTCCCTCGAAACAGACGCGCTTAACCGCCACTGGTAAGTTTATCACAAATCCTTATAAATCACAGTAGATTTTATTAGTTATGATATAGTTATAATTTATAGCTAGCTATTAATTATAGCGAGCTATTAAAACGTGAAAATACGTTTACCTAACTCTTGAAATAATTTTGCATTTCTAGGGAATCTGCGTCAAAATGATAAATAATTCATACTGAGTGCATGATATTGATAAATTATAAACATACTTATTGTTTTGATTCTCAGAAATCCGTTGTTTTAAAATAATAAAACAGAAGCTCCTTCAGTTAAGGCAATCTATAATGTAATGTCTACATACTAGTACTACATAAATGTCCTGTATGATATCTGTACATATACACACATAACTAGTGTAGCTTATCAATTTAGTCACACGTTACAGGCCGTGTCGGCCGATGTCGTCACTAACTTGTATGTACATAAAAAGTTTCACGTTACGGCTATGTATATGTATTAAACCACTGAAAAAGTAAACTTTTTCACGTCGAATTTCGTAATCGCAACCTTTGACTGTTTTAAAACTAGGTATTCTCATTGCGGAAATGTTATTTGTTTTCTTTTACGTCCGCTTTTAAATCTAAGCCATGGCTAAGGTCGTTGTGAGCGCATATTTCTTGTTATATGACCCACATATAGTATCAACAATCCATCGTATAAAGACCGCATGACATCTTGGCGGACAACCACGTCATGGTGACATGACAAACCATAGTACCGGTCTATACACGTATTCATATATGGATAACGAACTTGCGGTAACTACACACTGAACTTTTCATAACAATACACTTATTATGTAGATTTTAGACAGTTATAATGTTAAGGCTTGCCCATATCTGTCTCTTAACTTTGAACAAACCTATTCTGGGATCGGTACATTATACTCGTATTAAGATTTAATTACTGTAACTAATTACTTAAATCCTTATACCTACTAAACTTTTCTGATTAGAATGTAGAAGTAACGTAAATTGTACAATATTATACTTAGATCATACCATCAACAATTATTCCCTACTTATTTTAAATTGTAATTTGAATGATAAGCAAGATTGCTATCAAATAATGTGTCCAATTGTTGATGGTCAAAACTTAAGAAGCCAGTAAAGACACGTTTTTGATGTTTAATAATTATTTCATTAGCGTGCCAGTCGTTCCACTGCAAACTGAATAGGTACGATTCGTAATTAAGATAATAGTAGTAAAACAAAAAAAAACAATATTAAATCTTTACTAATATCATTATGCATAAAAATTGTTTAGTTTGTAAGCAAGGACAACTGGTTAGATTTGATAAACTATTTTATGAATGAATCCCCAAAGAGCGACTATTACACAAAAAATGACATGAACGAAACTATGAGCTGCTAGTCCCTAACGTTATACTAGAGTAGACGAACTAAATGCTTTGAAATTATAAGTAATACTATTTATAAATTGATGCTGACAAAAACCTTTTAATAAAAGAAATTAATATTTATATTTGTAAATGTTATTTTCAAAATACCTACATCAACGCACATTTTTCGTTTTGTGTCTGTCTTTAATTAAAATGTTAACTAAATCCAAGAGCAATTAATTAATTCACGACTATTTTAAAAACTTAAAATTTGTGTTACCACATTTCGGTAAAACAAAATGGAATAAGTATACATATTTAGGTAACTAAATCGAGATATTTGTACTCAAATCGGTTATTTATCGTTATCCTAACAGAAATTACATAACCGTGGCTGTTCCACAAAATCATTTTAAGATTTGAGCGACTAAACATTGACCCAGTACGTGAAGTGCACGCATAACTTTTTATCGATAAAACCTTTACCATGAACTTACCTTGCGACACGGATTGATTGAACAATACGGTCTGGTACTCGTGGTACTTAGTAATTTCACTATCACACGTTATTTGCACACGTGGCTGGAACTTACGCATTTTATACTTATACTTAAACTATTCGCGTACTTATTATGCGCCTTAAATATAAACACAATAGCTTGGTATATTTGCATAAAATAACAATCTACCTTCGAACACGTGATGCAGTGCCTTTTATTAAAAATCTGTGTTCCTTGTTCGTAATTATACGGTATCTATGTGTCGTTAGGCTAAAGACCGAATTACCTATTAAATGTTTTATTTTACTTTTGAAAATGTTTGTATTTTTCTTTGATTGGACTAGTTAAACGTCGTAAATAGAGTCGTTGTTTTAATAGAATTCAGTATTACCGATAAGTAATTCCAAAAATTACAAAGGAAAGCTCTTACATAACACTTTCGTATGTGTAATGTGTTCGAGGTTAACACGCGCATGTTACGGCAAACTCAATTTCACTCGACATAGATATATTCACCTTTCTTGAATATTTGTACGAGTATAATTAAAATTTCGCAATGAGATGGTGCAAAACTGTATTAAAAACAATTTTGCAATATTTTCATACCGATGATAGCAACGTTATTATCAAATATTACACTGACTTTGCTTTAGATCGGTATTCTCAAGAACAAAATTACAAAATGCCATCAGGAAAATTTATAACCAACAAGTTTATTTATAAAATATGCGATTACAACAGGAAATAAAACTGAACTGTGTTAAATAGTTGCGTCGTATTATATTTATTCATTTTCCTTTCGACTGCATTCAATTTCATAAGTTTAACTAAGTAGGTACCTACTATTATTGTGTTTTACATCAACGATCAATGGGTTTTTTTTTACATCAGAGAGCCTTAATGATTATTAGGTGCTTTATTATTACTATAATTATACATTAAGCTTAAGTGTAGAAATATACGCGCCCGCTTTAGTTAGCCTGATTTTATTATGACCGCCACCTATTTAATACAAAAAATGTAACAAATAATGATATTGACGTTTTTTGAACTACCACAGCAGCTTATTGTTGGCGACTCGCCACGGTGTATGGCCTTTACAAACACGTGTTAGGGTCTTTGCGTTTCATTTGTTCACATGGCGTCTATGTATAGAGTATTAATTAATTTTACCTTACAGTTAACAATAGAAATTTATTAGATGGCCCCGAAAACAATATGTCAAATTAAAATCAGTCAACTACGCATTTTAAAAATACCTAAGCAACTGTACTATATATCGTATACATTCATATACATAAGTTCCTGCTTTCCTAAATAACGTTTTCAGATAATTTAAGATTAGCATGAAACTGTTGAAGCTCAAGCAACTGTAGCCTAACGAACACAAAAAATTACCAACTCACCCGTGATACGATTCTGCACGAAACTTATTCATAGAATATAGTAGGTATCAATATAATTCTTAGTAATCTGTCATTAAGTACATCTCACGTTTTAAAGATATAAAGCATAGCATGATGGTTCAATGTGAATAATATAAGCAATACAACAATAGACGTGCTTTAACGAGAATAGGTACCTATAGCTTTTTGTCACCAACATGTGATCACGGGACTGAGATAATTTATTCTCATATAAATTCGCTACGACCACAGCACAGGGCAAAAAAGTCAACTGTTAAAAGTACGAAGCAATCATTTATTTATATTTAAACTGTATTATATTTTAGAATATACTTTATTCACAAAGTATTAACAGTATAGTATTACGTATTAGCATTGTTAACTACATATGGGCCAGTTTCTGTTTATTATGCTAGACGATGGTTATTTTTATCTTGAAACGGTCCCAAGAGTATTCCTACGTTATACCCTTCACACTATCTTGGTCTGATCTGGATTACCTTATAATATTTCATTGTTAAAATCAAATGAATAAATTAGCTTAAGTTTGTCACTTCAAGTTATTCACTCTAGCCAATTTGCAAGTAAGTAAGCAATGAAAACGAATACTGCCAAACAAATTTTTATGAAGCGGGTTCAAAAATGGCGTATTGTTGTTTTTACAAAATTGAGCTTACAAATTCTTTGTAGCATTAATTTCATTGATTTAATAGTATTCAAAAATGCACATAAGCCTCGAAACACGTTTTATTGAAAACCAGTTGTTTTAAAGTCACGGTATACTTGTAAGCTTTTAATAATAACTTTTTAATGTGTTTATATTTACCAACAGGAATGGCAGCCTATCAGCAAAAGCGGAAGGGCCTTCGCGGCGTAAAAGCAACCTTCACAATGCCATGGCAGCAGATATGGACTCCTCTTGGGGTAATTTGACTTAAAGATTTTCCCCTTAATAACGTAGAATTCACGTGTCGTAATTTAATTTGCGGGCTACAATTCAATTATGTTTCTCGGGTTGCCCCTTTTATCTCGCGGATAATGTGACACTTTTATGTCACAGTCAAATTATGTTCCACGAAACATTTATAACATCAATCTTTGCGAAGTAACTCAACACCTTAAAATGTACATGTACTCGTATGTCTAGCAAAAGAGTTTAACAGTACATATAATGCAATGTACGCCACGAAACTATAAACTAACAAAGATTAATGGTTCCAGTACTTTCAATTGTAGTTCGTAAACTTTTATTGCATTTCCTTCTATAATTAGAAAATTAAAGCAAAGAAAGCAACTAGGAAGGTCAGTTTACAAAGGTAATAGTGAAATTATGTAGAAATAACAGGTGTCTCGAACTATCTGTTAGTTCCCACGAGCAATTTGATCGATCGACATAGTGACTTGTATTCGGCTTCTAACGTTTGCCTGTTCAACACAGATCGCCAGGGGCATATCGAAGGCAGATTTAAGAAATATTCCACCACGTCGTCCGTATACTCTAAGAAAGCGCTGTCTCAGCAAAGTGAATACATAGAAAGGTAAGTTAATATTGCATACATTCATTCATTATTAATTTATAGTGTTTAAATATGTTTATCTAAACATAGAAAGTAGACGACATTTTTATTAGAAAGCTACATTATTTACTACTTTTTTCAAAGCATGTGTCGACTCCATAAAATATAATAATATGTCTATGTTTAATATGAAAACATCGCTGATCTTGAACAATAACAAAGTTTTTAACAATAACTTTAAGTGTTCCCTGAAGTTATCGTGAGTCATCTAAGTACGTTGGTACATACATTTGTGCGAAATTGGAAAGTAGCACCATTTATGAAGTAAAACGATTACTAACAGACACATATGCAAAACGGTGCTTTAATTATATACCTTTTTTTATAAATCTTATTACTCTTTATACATTATCTATATACATTGATTGCCCTACAGATCTTGGTGGTACGCTTGTTGTGCAAAGTGCCATACAGAGGACTCCGGAATTCCCTCGTGGGAACCACCGAACTGGCAGAAAGTCTGCCCCTTCCCACTATGCCCGTCTTACCGACAATTCGCACAAAACCTTTCAGTATTAATTATTGGTGAGTAAAAAATCTGACCATCTCATCTATATCTTGGAAGACCTTTCGAACTTTTAGCGATAATATGTAATATTGTTGAACAGGATTATTAGTTTGGGTAACGATATGGATAATAATGGGCGACACGGCGGCGCCCGGCGGGCAGCTATTCACGCTGGCGGTGCTCACCATCGCTGCGTATTTCGGAGGCATGATCATGATGAAGATCACAACACTGCCCGCGCTCATCGGAATGTTAATAGTGGGAATAATATTAAAAAACATTGGATTTGTCAACTTTGACGACACTTACCGACATGTCTCCTCCTATATAAGGTACTTACTTAAACCAAACTAAGTCAAATTGATTGAATAATTTTGAAATATATATTTTAAAATTTTATATTTCTTTACTAATTGCGTTAATTACCTTCTTACCGATAATGCTAATTAGTCATAATATTAAAACAATCAAGTGAAACAAATCTTATTTTTTATTGCATTTTTTTCAGAAAAATCGCTTTAACTATTATCTTAACGAGAGCGGGTCTGGATCTAGACCCTGTCGCTATGAAAAAGTATTTCTTCACTGTGATCAAACTGGCTTTAGTACCTTGGACTTTCGAGTGCGTACTTTGCGCAATACTAGCGTACTTCTTCCTTGGACTACCATGGGACTGGGGTAAGTCACTGATGCAGGTTAACATTACCAAACAAGTGTTGAAACCGACATCATATGCTTAAATATTTTTTCATATGCAAGAGCAGTTACCGGTACTTAACATGTTTTTTTCATAATTTCAGCTTTCCTATTATCGTCGATCGTGGCGGCAGTGTCGCCGGCCGTGATCGTGCCATGTCTGTTCCGACTGCGCGAAAAAGGTTACGGTGTGTCGAAGGGTATCCCGACGCTGGTGCTGGCCGTGTCCGGCGTCGACGATGCTGCTAGTGTTGCCGTGTTCGGTATCGTCTCGTCCATCATGTTTTCTAGTTCCTCACTCACCATGAATGTCATTCAAGTAAGTACATGAATACCTAAATTACGCTTTTTTGACTGTTCACTACATGTCCTCACATACGTAAATACTATTGCCTCATTAATCTAGTTTCTCATCAAAATATGATTTATTTCTATTTGCAATTAAGCCGTCCGCTTAAAATTATGTCACATGGTCAATCTGTTACGCAATCCCTCTGCTAGATTAATTGACGAAATTGAATGACGAAACGAGATAAATCCATTTAAAACTAGTTGTTTAGTCAATTAATAATAATTCTTGTTCAGCTATAAATATTTAGAAAGTGAGTAATAAATTCAATACATAATACGCAAACTAAAACATGTGCGTATAAAATTCAAATGAAAGCGATATTTATTTCATGCAAATTACCTTTAAAAAAACCGGTTAAATGAGAATAGAATCGTGTTACTAAGTTTTTTTCAAGATTCCACGTTAGACTTCGTGGAATCGATTTGCAAATAAAAAGACACCATGAATACGATGGGAACCCACGTGACATCATGAGTCATCGCCATCACGTCCAGCTCTTCTTTTGAAATTCGTTCCTTAGTGACTCGATCTTGCTTATTAACATTCATAATAGAACTTCTGTTTTACGTTTGTAGTATTTTAAAATGAAGCACTGACTTTGCGCTTTGCAGTGTTGCACACTTAATTTTGTTAGTCATATCTTCGATGTAACGTCTACAGAGTATAGTTTATATTAAGTTAACTTTTTTCTGCGACACTATTATTAATTGCATTGATTGCGTAAAATTAATATTTACAATTTCGTAAACATGATTATCAGTTATTTTGATAGGTATGATAAAATAAAATTATATTTAAACCAGATTTACTACATTTGGTGACATTTTACAATTTTAAACTGGTCTCGAAATTTATTCTCTGAAATCTTATCTTAGCTGACCTTGCACGGTTGCACACGAAACAACTAGTTGTATATAATATGTTTGCCGTATATATTTTAATTACCCCAAATAATTAAGAATGCAAGTCATAATTCATTCATGAACACGTCTTAAAAGTTATGATAATAATAAATAATAAATAAGTATTAAGATTTTTCCTGTTCGTAGTAGGAAATTAAGCTAAAACAATATGATGGTATGTTAATAAAAATGATTATATAAATAGACCGTTGTTCTTTTCAGGGTCCTCTTAGTGTAATCGGTGGTATAGTACTGGGTGTGGTGTGCGGCTACCTAGTGAAGTTTGTTCCTGAGCGCAATGACGCCTTCCTTGTGCCACTGAGAGTGCTGATGCTGCTCGCCGGTGGACTGATGATGGTGCTGGGCTCTGAAGAGATCGGCTGGGGTGGCGCTGGTTAGTCACACATTTAATTTGACTTCTTACAATGTAGTTTTGAAATGTGGAGTACCTAGTCGAAGAACAACTATGCCGTAATATTTATCTGAGTACAGGTCTAGAAGTAAAATATTTTTAAATGTGTAGAACAGTTGTATTTTATTTCAAATACTATTTGTTTACACAAGTGAGTGTCATTCTTAATAGTTAAGCAAGGTCAGTTCTCAGTCGTTTATAACATAGTTGATTGTTCGGCAGGATTTACAAACACGCATACGTTCTGACATATATGAAGAGAGTGTACGAGTACGTCGATCTTATTAGCGGAGTAATTGTAAAAACTGTAGTCAATAACTACGGATGATTGTTTTCCGTACGGTAATGCTTGCTTTCACCAGAACAATGGCTTGTTATAAATCAGTGACGATGTTGTCAACCGATAAATGTGAAGGAAACAATGTGAATTCAAATACAATCGGTCAAGTGCGCGTCGCACCTGTATCTACTGAACTCTATCCCTCTCCCTCACTCACTCTCTATACCATGTTATGTGATTAATTGATCATAATATTATAAATAACCAAAATATATGCATGTGGGAATTTCCCCGTGCAAAGATAAGTATAACATTATAAATGGATTTCCAATACCAACCATACCTATTTGTTGTCGTTAAGAGGAACTTTTGTAGAAAAACCCAAACGCTAAACTATTTTTGAGAGGATGATATTTTAACATATTAGTAAGTGTTATTATTATAATTACAGGACCACTGGCCGTGATTGCCTTCGCCTTCATCGCTGGTAAAAACTGGGCTGATCTCGGCTGGGAACTAGAAGACAACCCTGTAGCGACCGCCTTTGAAATCTTCTGGATGTTCTTCGAGCCAATGCTGTTCAGTGTCACTGGTGCTCAAGTTGTGGTACGTGTTATTTTACAAACCGTTTCACTTTATATCTATTTTGTTCATCAGAAATTGACATGGCTACGAGGTGATATGAATTTTATTTAAAGCTTTACAAAATCATTTTCAGATTGCTGACTTGGAGCCTCATTTGGTGTTAGTGGGCGGTGGAATTCTGGTAGCTTGTGCGATCCTTAGAACAATGTTGACCAGTGCGTGCGCGGTCCGGAGCAACTTGAACATGAAGGAGAAGATCTTCGTCGGTCTCGCGTGGATGGCCAAGGCAACCGTACAGGTACGTTAACTGATGCTAGTAATCCTATAAATTGCTCCAGCCAAATCGCTTGTATTATGAGTTATAGTTGACAGTAGTTGACACGTCAATTCAATGTGATAAATGTCACCCTAGCTTCAATACAAAATTGATGGAAATATTAATATAATAATCTACCGTTAAAACCCACCACTATACCTACCAATATTTACCCTACGACTTTGTTGTTCCAGGCCGCTCTAGGCCCAGTAGCCTTGGATGAAGTTCGCAAAATGACCGACATGGATCCTGCACTATACGCGACATTGTTGCAATACGCCGAGATTGTCGTGACCGTCTGCATCATGTCTATTGTGATCACCGCTCCCATAGGTGCCATCGTCATCACACTCACTGGACCCCGGCTACTCTCTAGAACTACTAAACCACCTGTTTTGGAAGGTAAGAAGCTCCTATAGATTTTTTTAGAGAGTGTCTTTCAACTTATACGGTAACGCCTGTCAAGTGTTGATAGCAAAAGATACGTGTCAAAAATCTGCCTCGTGTGAAATCGCCCTACGTGTAACATCAAACATCGCAGTATTTATATATTTGCATATTCTACCTCTAAATAATTTGTATTTTTTTGCATAACCGTTTATGAAACGACCATACTAAGAATGTTAAAAACAAATCTCACGAATTCAGAGAACTAGCACTTATTTTAGATAAGTGCTTCTTGAAATCGTGGGATTTTCTGAGCGAAGCAGGATTTTCCTTGTACCGAAATTATGGGATTACTAAAACATTTGTATTTTAAAAGAAAATTCATTTATTTGTTATTTAATCATTTTATAACACAGCAGTTTCCTTGTCTTCTTAACAAATACGCAAAAAATATTAATGCTAAAATTCACAACTTTCAGTGGTATGAAAGGTTCACATTTTGATGGTTAGGGTTAACATTTTGCCCATAAGGGTTTGAGTTTTGGCCGTAAGGATTTGACGAATTCTGAGGGTATGGACTTAAATTAGGACGATAGGAGTTTGGGTTCTGACCATAGGGGCTCGGATTTTGACCGTAAGAATTAGAATTTTGACCATAAGGATTGGAATTTTGACCATTAGGATTAGAATTTTGACCATAAGGATTGGAATTTTGACCGTAAGGATTCGGATTTTGACCGTAAGGATTCGGATTTTGCCCATAAGGATTTGAATTTTGACCGTAAGGATTCGGATTTTGACCATAGGGATTTGAAGGGTTTTGAGGCGAAGGCCTACTCCCGGGTGAATTAGGATATCCGAAACTGGAATTGGTATTTGTTGTAGGGTAATTATTATAGGGACGTTGATTTGTGGAGTTGTTCCCAGTGTTACTATGAGGATAACTCGGATAAGGTTGATGTCCTGGATACGAATTATTAGTTTGAGTGTAGCCAGGATAATAAGGTCTTGGAGAAGTGTTATATCCTGTAGAATTCTGGGGTCTACCCGGATAGCCATTTGGTGTAGGATATGGCGTATTAGTTGGTAGTTGCCCGTAAGGAGTTAGACCAGCAGATGGATTGTAAGGTCCATGGCTTGGATTGTAGGAGCCCTGACTGGAATTATATGGCCGTTGATTAGGACTATAAGGACCTTGAGCTTGATTATAATATCCCTGACCTGGAGTATACGGTCTCTGACCTGGATTATAAGGTCCTGGGGTAGGGTTGTATCCTTGGTATGGCTTGTAAGGATTAGGAGTGGAAGCTCCCTGGCCTGGACTGTAGGGGTTTGGGGTAAAAGATCCCTGACCAGGATTGTAAGGGTACGGCGTCAACGATCCCTGGCCCGGATTATACGGGGTTGGAGTGGGGTTTGGGGCGTAAGGATTAGAATAATTCATAGGTCTATACCCTTGTGGCGAAGGGTAACCTGGCTGTGAATAGTTGTTAGTGTTTGTAAAGTATTGTGGCTGCTGCTGCGGAGCTGATGGCTGATAGGGATTATATGGAGGCGCTGACGGTACCTGCGGGTACAGCGGCTTGTACCCATGCGCTAATGTCACCTGACGTTTCTTGCGGTTCTTAATAGACGACCTCTCCGCAATTTCTCGTTTCTTGATGATTTGGAAATCTTCATCTTGACTTAAATTTGCATTGATATCAATATCTTGCGTATTTTCAACTTCATGTTCCTTATTAGGTAATTCTATGAACGGTGGTTCTTCAATATTCACGTCGCCATTTTTGATAAAACCAGTCTCTGCACTGTCTAGGTTAACTTGTACATAGTCACAGGTTCCACAACATATTATAAACACAAAAAAAGCTACACAAATACGGTGCACCGTCCTCCACATTGTAACGACTATTGAGCGTAAATAGCGTTTATTCACAAAATAATAAGCAGATAAACTTCGACCTTGTTTATCTTCAATTCACACATACAAGTGAAGCGACAGATAGGTACGTGTTCACTGTACGACCTTCTAGGAAATATGTTGATTGCCTGTGTCCATATAGGTTTTAATCATATTTTTCCTGTGCATCTCTACATCTTGACACTTCAGTCGATCTAAAAAAATCTAAGAAGGCAGACATCTCAATTTAACTAACAACCCGTCGTAACGCTCACTAACTTTGATTTTGTTTTATATTTTTGTCTGCAACAGTTTAATCGTGACTGTTATCTGTAACTTATTTTATAACATCACGTTGTTAGAAATACTGAGAATGCTCGCCTAATTAAAATTGTTATGCATCTTAATTTAAGGAAAAATCCATGCGTTCAAGATCGTTTTACCATTTAATACGATCATGCATAATTGAGCCTGATATTCTAGCATTTACAGGAGCCACTCGTTTCTCGCTATCTCTTCTCATAAGGTTCTCCCTCCTTTCCGAGCCAGCTTTTAGTAATTATAACGACTACGATATGCGTCCTCACCTGACGTAAACGAATGAATGTTTTGATGTTGATGGTAACAATACGTGTGTAATGGTTCAGGTTGGCGTCGTTCTCACCGGCCGTCCATCCGCGACATCTCGATCATCGACGAGGAGGAGGTGGCGGAGCGCGACGCGGAGGCGGAGGCGCACACGTCGCTGCCCGGCAGCCCCGTGCCGCCCGCCGCCTTCAGCACGCCCGCGCCCATCACCGTGCAGCCCAGCCAGCACTCCTGAGTCACGTACACATACACACACACACGCCGCGCTCACAAACTATCTACGAACCTTCACACAAGGATTCAGAACACAATGGATATATTTCGAGATTTATTACCATGCTCGAACTCGCGAACTTGCATTACGATCGATTACCTCGAAAGTCATTTGAGGGATTCCATTCCGAGCGTTACTCCATCTTTATGTTTAAAAAATATATTTTATACTTATTTTTCTAGGAAATTATCTAAATTTTTTATTGTATAATTATGATTTTGGTAATTTATATTCTATGATATTATGATTGTATTACTTAATAACTGTGAGTACTTACGGACCAGTAATAGTATTTCTTTAACGTTTGGTTACACGCGCCACGAGACGCGGTTGTAACGATATTATTAAGGTACTTAGAGGGTTTAGGATAAGATATTCGTCGAACTATAAACATAACTTTCATGTGATAAAGGTGTATACTTAATTATTTGTTGTCTTTAAACAAACCTCGCTATTGAAGTTTACTTATTACATTTATAAGAATATTACCACTGTAACATAATTATTTAACTTGTAAGTACGTTTGTTAAAATATACCGCGAGGTTTTATTTACATAGTGGTCATCAGTATTGCTAATTTATGAACTTAGTTTAGGTATCACAAAGGATATTAATATTTCTTATTATTCGGTACAAATCTATTTACTTGATATAAGGCTCGATGCAGCATGTTCGTTGCTCATTATTAACATATAGTTTAGTTAAATAAATATTCTGTATATGAGTGAAAATGTTTCTTTAAAACATGTTAGTACGTAAAGAAAGTATCTACGTACTGATTAGTTCTATTTTTAGATATCAATTGTAAATACCACCAAAACTCAAAGTGTTGCACACATTTGAAAACTTAATTTTGTATATATTTATTATGATGAATTTATATTTGGTAATAAAGAAACGCGGGACCAATTTAATTTTAAATTTTTTCAATGAAAATTTAAAACAATGTCATCATTCAGGTTGAAACTATTGAGAAAGTATTATAATATCAATATATTTTGTAGTTAATCAGATTAATCGTTGTCTACATTTGTCACAAAAAATATGATGTTTAATATCATGGAAAATATCGAAAAAAAATAAAAGCAATAAATAATTGTAATGATTTTAATTGTTTTACATTTATTTACTTTTCTATTGACCTCTGAAATACATTTTTTACAGTTGACGACCATTCAAATGTTACCCTTTTGAAGAATTAAATTAAAAGCCTTGCACCGTTGGTAGTACACAAGCGTAGTTATTTATCTTTTACAAGTTGATTTGCACCTTTCCCGGTCTAAAACAAAATCTCTAACATTTCCAAATGTTTTAAAGTACCGTCACCAACAATCGTTTAAATAATGATGGCGCAACAGAGTTCCTTTAGTATTTACAATAATAGTGTGGACAAGTATCACTATGTACTATACGTACAACATACGCCTGTGTTTCCTCAGCTGGCACGCTATCGCATAACTAATACATTTGTACATATTTTATTAGGCGGTTATATTTATTCATAAACTATGTACTACTTCATTCTTTAACAACATGACTTTTTACGTCATTTTTCTGTCGAACAGAATTCTGCAGGTCGTTGTTCTGTAGATATGATAAGTGAATGATAAAGCTTTAGATTATAGTGTGATTGACAGCCAGTTTGGGGTTCGACCGGTAAGATTTGAACCGAATCAACATAAAAACATTTCAGTCATCAGTTTAGCTCTTGTGAGTAGGGGAACCTGTTGTACCTTGGCACTATGTGTACCTAGGCCACTGGGCTCGTTTTCAAATATTCGCGCGATACTAAATTCTACTGTTTATGTTATTCGATACGTCACTACAGACTATTCAATGTGAAGTTAGTCGCATACCGCCATTAAGCCGGTGTTTGGTGTTATCGACGCTGAAACTTTTTTGTGTGAAAAAGTAAGTATTTCTAATATATTTTGAAGTCTAATAGTTTTAAAAGTTTTCTAATAGTCACTTAACTGTTATATGCTATCGGTTCTTTGATTTTACAAGTCTCAACACAATAAAAAACTTACGAGATACTCAACCTCTAAACTATATAAAATCACCGTTTTAGTGAAGTTGGAGTAGTGTTGTACCTCGGTCACTGTCGATCAGCTGAACCTTGGCCAGTGGCCAAGGTACAACCTGGATGTTATACTTTGGCCAGGAGAATGTTTTATTACATTATTTCACATTTACGTAATAATATTCCTAATTAAATATCTTTATTATTTCAGAAATCGATGCAATAATCACTTAAAAACTGGAAATGGCCTGAAAAAGAGGAAATTAAAACCCCGCAAAAAGTTAACAAAAACAGAGAAATTTATTATGTTCCAGAGATACAGAAGTACTGGGATTTCTACTAAATGCTTAAGGCTGAATAATATATCTACATTATTGATAGTGTTTTTATAATAGCTAGTCCAAATGACTGATTAAAATTTAAGAGAGAAATAATAATTTATATATAGGTAAAGATAATCTATACTAATCTATACTAATATTATAAAGCTGAAGAGTTTGTTTGTTTGTTTGAACGCGCTAATCTCAGGAACTACTGGTCCGATTTGAAAAATTCTTTCAGTTTTAGATAGCCCATTTATCGAGGAAGGCTATATATATCATCACGCTATGACCAATAGGAACAGAGTAACAGTAAAAAATGTTACAAAAACGGGGAAAATTATGACCCATTCTTTCTTATGTGACGCAAGGGAAGTTGCGCGGGTCGGCTAGTTGTTTCAATATTTTGTTTTCCTTTGCTATGCTATATAGGTATATTGATTTGCTATATTATATTATGTGATATCGTCGCTGCGCCTGCCAAGTTCCACATGTGTCTTTTGTGAGATTTTAGAAAACTTTTTTTTTTATTTGGGACACAATATTCATTTTTTTAACATCAAAATACACATATGGAGTTTGGCAGGCGCAGCGATGTGGTGTAACGGAACGGTGGCCAAAGTTAGTTGTTTTTGTTTAAATATTTTGTTTGAAAATCATAAAAAAAGCTATGAATATTATTTTAATTTTGATCATTTCTAAATTATGATCATTTGAGAATTTTTAAAATGTTTTGTTAAATACTGTATACTGTAATTATACTGTGTACTGTAATAAATCAAATAATATGATTTTAGTTAACAAAACTTGATAATTTGCTTAAATTACCCCCAAATTTCAATGTGTCCTAGGTACAACGTGCTACTGGCCTAGGTACATAGGGTATGTTGTACCTTGGCCACATTTCCATTTTTTTTTTAAATTTAAAAATATTATGTAAGTTTTAAATATACACTTCTGATATTTTTTTGGTGAGTACCCAAATAATTGACATTTCAAAATATGCAAATATGATTTGTGTGCTGCATGTCAAATCACAATAAAAAATATATTTCTAAAAAACCGGCCTAGGTACAACAGGTTCCCTTACTGATCTCCAGCAGCCAACAGTAAAGGATTAACGTACATAGATAATATCACGCCTGTTATACCCGAAGGCTTAGGCAGAGGAGTAATAAATACGCCCACGATTCGCTACTAACAAAGTTAGTCTCAATTAAAATAGAAAGACTACTATTGTACTACCTACTGAGAAATATTCGGAAGTAAGTTAGAAAAGACCTTGGGTCACCTAAGAATCGAATCTAGGACCTCAAGATCAGAAGTCGGTTACTCTTACAACCGCGACACAGAGGCAGTCATAGTTGAGTACCTAATAATATCTATTTATTAGGTATTTTTCTAGATAGACCATAACTTTACATAGAGTGGTTTATAAATATGTCAGTGTACATATTATGACATAACAAATAAATGACCGACTGTACATTCCAATGCACGGGTTTTCACACAATGATGCAATTCATTACAGTACCTGGCCACACTACACGTGATACTTTATCAATCACAATATTATTTAGATTTACTGTGAATCCATACTATCTGTAAACAAAATAATGTCAATACTCTGTTATCGGTTAAGTCTGAAAGACTGGCTTCACTAACGTCAAAGAAAAATATTATGCGAAGACTAGGCACATCTATGAGTGACCAAGGACATCATCATAAATATGCCGTATGTAGAATTTATTTACGCCCGGTTTCTCAAGCACATTTTTAGCAGTACTTGATCTATTCAAGCTGTCAAGTTTATATGAGCATAAACGCTATTGAATAGATAAACTACCGCTAAATGTACCTCAGTAACCGGGGGTTAAACTTTTACATTTCATTTTTTTTATAATTTAAAATGTACAGTACCTACTTGTTTACTAGTTAAATTATAAAAATGCTGCAAAGTACAAAAAAGCTATCAGGTGTCAATACTCTTTTAAATGCATTTAACAACGGAGAAGTCATTTATCATTTACCAAGCACTTCACGAAGATAAGACTTTCAGATAATTTTATTTAAAAAGCACGTAGATAATATTAGCAGTAATTAAACGTCCATGAAGATATTTTTATAAGGAGCATGTCTATCCAGGACTTATTACGTCCACATAACACAAGCCTAAATTCATAAGTCTAGGAACATGAATAGTTTTTCGAAATGTTCTATGTCACCCATCGAACAAAATACAGAAACAATCACGACTCATGAAAACGTGGGAGTGTTCTATATGGCACATGCACGATCCCTGTCTGTCGTCCCTAACAAATAACACTTAATTCACTCGGCTTAATTGGATTAGGCTCCCTAGAGAAGCTATCAGTCATGTTAGTAAAACCTTGGTAAGCTTGTTTATAATGTTTGTTACGTTGCCCACTTGTAACGTCATGCTTCGTGACTGAGTTGATCTGGTGACACTAATGCCCTTAATTTTCCTATTAATACGTGCTCAGCATTAATATATTTGTTACCTTTTTGTGGACAAAATGTTTTGTGCCACAAGGTTCTAGAAACTTATAAATGTTCAAGCAGCTTAAAGGATCAAACATTAATCGTTCGTCACCCTTTGCAAACGTTTTAGACAACTAAAGACCAGACGAGGATCAAGGAAGGCAGCTGTAGGTACAAGCATTTTTGTCACACCACTCCAACTCAATTTCAATCTCTTGCTAGATATATTCTTAGTATTTAAGTTAATACCGTCTTCGATAAGCTCGAGCATTTATTAAGTTTAGCTTTTCTGAAACGTTTCGTCTTATTCCTACTTTTCTGTATATAGATCAGTCAATTCTGCAGCACAGCTCTAAATAAGGTTCGTCAGGTAAATAACGAAATCAGTCTTGGAATGAAGAACATTTTATTTTGTAGTCTTTTCCTAATTCAACATTTCTCTCTATTAAGAATAACAGATCCGTGAAGGTATCTTTCTAAAGTTTAATTTACAAAGTGATTGTGAAAAGTTTCCTTGTGACTTTAAAATAAAATTATACTTAAAACATAAAATTTACAAGGTACATTTAGACAAGATTATTTCTAGTGTCGATGTGAGCTAAAAATACACAATAAAGGTACATTCCTAAATTATAACATATCTATTATAAATATAACTATTAATTATTCACGTAAGTACGTACACATTTCAGACTATACTTAGAATACAAACTGACTTTCAGTAAATTCGAGGTTACCGTTTAACCAAACAGGTGGAACAAATAAACTATAACGACTAAAGCTAAATACAAATATTAATATAGGCCTTATTTATTTGTCCAATTTACAGATGTATAATTTAGATCATGGTGAATACAAACAGATATCTTCATTTTTTAAATGATAACAACAATTCGATTTTAGAGCCATTTTTTTATAATTATATGTAGGCATTGTAAATTATTGTGAATGTATTCGTAAAACAACTCATATGTATTATTACACGAACCAAGTTTATGTGAAATTATCGCTGAACTTAAGTGTTGTATACCTGAATATTCAAGAACTATTGAAAAATCTAACTAAGTATTGTATTTCCCCGATGTGTTCGAAATAGTCGTCAATTTATCGCAAAAGATAAATTAACGTCAAGTCATGCAAACACTCAGTCACTGAATCATTGCGTTTCGAACTGCAAAATATATATTATCTTAATTAATCGTTGACGTACAATGCACATATATAGCTTTATCTATAAATCCAAGGCTGGAAGCTATTTTAGGGTAAAGAGGAAATATTTTTTGAGTACATAAGACAAATACTTACGTCAATTAAGTAATATTATGACGCGGTAGTCAGGCCTTGCAATGATAAAACAGATAATAAAATTCTCATTGCAGTTTTTGACTTTATAAGCATAATGGTTGCAATCACTTAAAAGAAAATTAAATTGTAAAATCTTATTGGAATAGACATTTTTTATCTCTTAACCTTATTATAGCGACTACAGTAATATAATAAGCAATAAAAACGAATGTTTACAACATTGTAACAAAGATCTTAATTACTATGGTACGTAACTACGATCATGATCTCGTCACAGCCACAATGGCACGTCCATTCATCAGTAAAACGTCCTCAACGTCGATCTCTAACGTACACTAAAAGCATGATTTTTCAAATAAGTCACTTTAAGTCAGTAAATTATAGTTAGAACATAATACAAAGGGTTAATGATACTTATTCTATGACTAGACCGATAAAATATTAACTTGCAATTACGAAGCAATTATAATTATTAACACGAATAATTTTGAAAAATACCTATATGATGATCATGCAGTAAAACTGTGTGATAATGTGTCTAGAACAAAGTCGGACCGAGGTCTCGTCCGAGTCTTTAAATAAGGCGGGTATAACTCAACAGATCATGGAACTGAATCTTACATCTTTTTAAGTAGCAAAACAACACCTTCTTGCGAAAGAATTGGCAGTGAAACTAAAATAATATGAAATATAAAGCTTCATTAAGGCATTGTCGGTAGAGACGTCGATAAGACTATTGTGATGGCAGTTAAGACTGTTTAACGTTATTCTGCAGTGAGAGTCGCGCGCGGTCCTCGGTGCTGAGCGCGCGGGACAGGATGGTGGACGAGGTCCGCGCTGATGATGATGACGTGCCGTTCTTCTGCGCGTCCGGTTTCTCCAACCCTGTCGTATATTAGTTTATATTAGTCACCAACATTTAACATATACGAACTGCTATTTCATAAACGCAAAACCTCGAAACTCAACAAAACCAATAGGTACTAAAATAATGTCTTTTGGTTTATTTAAATACGCTCCTCAATTTGTTTGTTCGGACGGGTGTGGTCGGAAGTATCATAGCCGCCATCTACACTGTTAGTAATACAACCAATTTGAGGACCGTATTGTAAAAATCTGGTTCAAGCACACCAGACACATTTAAAGCATTTCATTCGTGGAATTTGCAAAAAAATATCACTTGGTGAATCACATCAAACGTCGACCGAGGCGGTAGCATAAAAAAATGCCAAATGTAAAGAATACAATCACAACCTTGAGTGTGACCTCTTAGGTTTTGCGTTTAATCGATTTGTTTAAAGCTTATCAATAATATCATCGAACCGACCAACAATACGAATTAATTTATGCAATAGTACATTCGGCATATGAAGAGAAGTATTAAGTAGATAACATTATCTAAATTAATATACTCAATGGTGCATATCGAATCTCGAGATAAATCTAATCACTCTGAATGTTAGCTTTGTGTTTTTGTTAATTAAGCGAAACGTTTATTAAAACGAGCCCAACGAGGCGAACTACGTTGAAAGTAGCGTTGCTTGTTAATACAGTCTAATAGGAACTACGGAAATACAATAGACAAGACAACGTTCAATTATTATAACTAATATATACTTGTATCTAGCGGTATCCTTGAACAACCTGAAAACAAAATAAACTCTCACTTATTGTAAAACAAAACAATGTCCACAATACTATATTATTATATTTGTATCCGTATCTGAGTCACAATCTCAAGACAATCAATCGCACAAACATAGATAAACGAATTACTCATAATCTCAGCACACACATTTCATTTATTATCCAAGTTTTTATGACTTATTGTTGGGACTCTATCATTACAGTAGAGATACGCTTTTACTAGTAGACAGATATAAAACGGAACTAAATGCAGCAATTTATATTTTATGTGTTTGTTTGTTCCTTCTCTACGCTGTAACGGTTTTTTTGCTTATTCAGGAAGTGCGAATAATGTAAATTGAATATACACAACAGCAACGGATACGTTCTAAGATACATGACTCAAATATAAAAATATGGGGCTTGAACTGAATCTTACCTAGTCTCTTCCTGATAAGGTAGTAGAGTTTAGGCTTCATGACAAGTATAACAAATATGAAGACTCCTTGGAGCTCGTTGATGAGATCGACGACGGCCCACAACCACGGGGGCTCGTTCGTCAATGTCGACAGCAGCTCGGATATCCAGCCGGCGCCCATCACTACCCATAACTTCCCCGTGAGGACATACCTGAGTGAGATAATAAGGAAAACTTAACAATTATATATGTAGGTAGAGTCTAGGAAAATGAAGTGTGACTTTTGTTTGTTATACAATTTTAAGGCCAATGGCGAATGAATAGTACGATTCGATCGTTTATTAGTGGTTTCACGTTCAAGTACGCAAAATAAATGTTAGTTTTTAACATTGTTACACATGACATGACTATGTAAAATGAATATTTAACTATATTTTGCTTCTTTACTCTTATATCATCGTAGGCTCTCAATCAATAGCATCTTGTTACAAGAATAGATTTACAGAATTTTAATAATAACATCGGAAATACTTTGGCTAAAAATAAAGTTTATGTGTAACGAAATGATCAGAAATACTTATACGAACGTTTGATATCAATACAAAGTAGGTCACAACTCCATGATACACACTTTTCAATCTGGGGGCACGGAAGTGCCCCCGCAAGTCGAGCAAAAAAAAAGCGGCACGGCCGTAACATCCTTTTCTCGAAGCAATTCGGGCTATTTTTGACACCCCTATAATTTCGTAGTGGATAAAACAAGAAGCCTGGATTTTCAGCAACTAATCAGTCATTGTATAAACACGGTATATTTAAAATTTCAGTCAATTTGAACCAGTAGTTTAAGAATGACAACTTGTTAAAATTTTGAATTTTGTCACTCACTGATTCACTGACTCACTGACTCACCGATCATCAAAAGTCTAAGGTACTTCTAGCAGACTTAGAAGCTTAAAATTTAGAATACAAATAGGGTTTAGTGTCTTAATCATGGGAAAAATTCAATATTTTCTAATTTCGGTCAAGTTTTCGAAATACACTAACTGCAACAATAACTTTGTAATCCCATATAAATGTATAAGATTACAAGGTTACATTTGCAGTTAATGAATTAAATTATTATTTCTGTAGAAAATAAAATAAATAGGTGTAAATATGTATCTACTATATGAGACATAACGGAAGGGGGTATAGGGTGGGTAAGGGTGTTTAGCCCATGAAACTGAACAACATTCCCATAGGAAAATATGTTGAATTATGAAAAAAATACGGCTTTCTATACAAATTGGACTTATGTTTGCTCTATTCGCTCTACAAAAAGAAGTGAGATGCCATCAAAAACATTCTGTAAAAACCTCAAGTCTCGCCGTAAAAAGTAGTGAGATCTATATAATACCAAGTCGATTAATCTATTTAGTCTCTACTTAAAGGACCTTCTGTCTTAAGTTATTACGTATGTTATTATCATGCCAATTTAAAAAAAATACCTTTAAAACAAATAGATCGACTTGGTCATCGCAAGAAAACACAAATTCGCCATTAACATTTCAGGAGCATTAACTTCTCGTCGTGCTGTGTAGTGTGATACATTCTAATAATCAAATCATGCGATGGCCAGGTCGGTCTATTTGTTTTAGAGATATTTTTTTTAAATTGGCATGATAATAGCATACGTAATAACTTAAGACAGAAGGTCCTTTAAGTAGAGACTAAATAGATTAATCGACTTGGTATTATATAGATCTCACCACTTTTTACGGCGAGACTTGAGGTTTTTACAGAATGTTTTTGATGGCATAAATCTTTTACGCGAACTATAAATGTAATCTTGTGATGTTTTCCTAATGCATTTCATTTCCAAAGAGGTGAATTATTGGATATTTTAATTAAGGATTAAAAGCAACTTTGAGGATTTATATTTATTAGGCCTTAAGAGTATCATAGATTGAAATTCGTGAATTTAATATATTAGACGTCTTGTGATTCATAACAGGTACTCACTTGGCTCTATCAATGCGGAAACGTCTCTTCGCTCGGTCACCGACGGAGCCGGCCTGTAGACGGTGCACCTCGGCCTTCACGCGAGCACAATGCCTAGCCGTCAGCACCCACAGCACAAAGTTCACAAACGTTATCAACCCCATCGGGATCACAAAGAAAATGTAATGCGGCCAATCCGACTTCGTGTTTTGAACTGAAAACATCACAAACAATATAGCCCGTTAACTTTTTAAAATCCGCGCACGAACAAATTGTACCAGTCGTAACTTACTTGGCAAATTTGTGTTTTGAACAGGGCCTTTTTTACCCTGACGCCTTAAAAATTGCCATAATAACCCCTGTGCATAAGAGTGGGGACAAGACCGACCTGTCAAATGGCCAATCACAGGCCAATCTCCGTCCTACCTTCCATTACAAAAATTTTGGAAAGACTTATAAATACACGTCTAATTGAGTATCTGGATAAATATAAAATAATATCACCATCTCAGTTTGGATTTAGACAGTGGAATGTCAACTAAGGACGCTATCTTGTCGCTAACGTCTACTCTAGTACATAAAGTAGACAAAAGTAGCAAATGTCTAGCTATATTCCTTGACCTCAAAAAAGCCTTTGACACGGTCTCTGTTTTTCTAAAATCACGATCAAAATCACGGTCTCTCAAACCATGTAATGTTTTGCGACTTTTGTAATTGAAATATTATTCTTTTATTAGCTCTGAAAGAAAGCAGACATGATGTCAGCGGATACAACTGTTATTTGGTTTTAAACATAAAACGTTTAAAATAAAATTTTACAAACGTGAAAGCAAAAGCTTCAATTAGAAACCAATTTACAACAGAACGTTATTATTACTGCATTTTAAGCTTTATTGGTAGTAAATATAAAAGTTAAATATATAAATTGATTGCATCGATCAAAGGCAACGTAAACATCAACGATAAAATCTTGTTTATAAGATTAGAACACAATACAACTCATCAATAAGTATTTACACGGTTGAATTAGCATTAAACCCGTTTTAAGAAATCAGATTGTAGACTCGTCTTAAGGTCGTGTTATTTATCTAATGGTGGCAGTATTTTTATTATTATAACAACTATTAGCATCCAATCAACAAACTACAACTTCTATTTGTACCGATCTTACCTAGTTAGGTACTCACTTTGCAAATAAATTTAATGTGCCCTGAATAGTTACGATATTACTTACACTGTATTGCCATGCAACACCTATTTAATTAATTTTGAATATAAATGTACCATAATGTCATCGTGTATCAAAGTCTATTAAAGTTAATTAAGTAAACGCTTTATGAATGAATGTATTGTAATTGTAATTTATTATATTGTAACTCATGGGATTTTGAAATATGGGTTTGTGCCTGAAATAAATCAATTTTTTTTTTTTTTTTTTTTTTTTTTTTTTTTTTTTTTTTTTTTTTTTTTTTTTTTTTTTTTTTTTTACAAAATATTTGTATTAATATTTTTGGTCGTAATTTCATAATACGATTTAATTCATTTTGTTATAAATAAATCCGTGTCTTATAACTACAGGCGTGACTTCAATATTTTCATACATTGATACTGTTACGAGTTTTCCTTAAATCGCAGTCGTAAAAAGTATCTGCGTACAATATTACTTATCTTTAACAAGTTATGTGCTACCGGTTTTTGGAGCGTCTATCAAATGTCGGCTAATACTCAATATTGACAAAATATTTAATCCCTGCGCGTTTTATCTTTTTAAATCGTATATCCTTTTGTTATCCTAAAGTCTATTTTCATATGATTTTTTAAATACAGTAACATCCGTGATTGACTCTATGGTTTTGGCAAGGTAATATTGCAGAAACATAGTTCTTTAAACATACACCTTATATGGTATTAAAATATACTCCCCTATGAATGTTCTAAACGTTTCAACATTGGTTAGATGTGTTCTTATCTATGTGTATCAACACCTACGATCATTCTGATCAATTAGACAATTACGTATCATCTATTTTGCAGACGCGTCGTCTAGCCGCATACTTTTAGTACTTATATATCTATGCAATGTTACTTTTTACATTATTTACCCATCTGTTTATACTTATTACTTTATACACTCTCATATTATATCAATAAGTAACAGTACAGTTAATTAATTTATTAATATAACAGCACTATTCATTGGCGCAACACGATAACCTCTTTCCCTAGTTATTATACGTATGTCCTATATTTTTTTCTGGCATAGCAAACCCTGACACGCGTTTTAATTAATTTGTGATTAAATAAGGCTACTGTGTCGTTACACAAGTTACCACGAAAATTATTATCGACTAGTAACAAAAGAGGCTGATTTAAATTTTTTACCGATGTAGATTCCGTCATACTTCAAGTATGTATATATGACGTATATAATGTATATATGGTATCTATGTACTGGCTAACTCGTCAATTACACGAGGACGTGTTTTACGCTATAGGTGAAGTGATATTAGTAACGCTTTGATTCATAGTTGATAATATCATGCGATACTTATAGTTCGCGAAAACTCCACAGCGATGACGATAATGTTTATTGTTTTTATTATACGTAGAACTCGAGCGAGAGTTTACTTTAAATGCGCAGGCGTTTACCAAGACTACACATATATCACAACAAAACATTCTTCTTAAAGAATATCTTCATTATAGATAGGATTTACATGAACATACGCATGTTATCGTGAATCATACGCACGCAGAGCATCATAATATATCTACATGTTATACATAGATATACATACATATTTATTGTGTTATCTGTGGCTGCTGTTGGTGTTAAAAATTACTAATATTTTCGTATTTTAAAGCATTAATTTTACAAAACTAAATATTATGAAGCTTTTTTACACTTAGGCATTGTTTCTTAAATAAAATTTAGAATCGTGTTGAGGGAATATATGCTACACTTTGGGCTCTAACCCAACTTAACATAGGTTTGTTTTCCTTAACACATGAAAAAATTGTGTAACCTATTTAAAAAAGATACTTACAGGCTCCGAACCAGCACATGCCCTCTCCGATGTTGGCGTCCAAGTACACTGAGACTGGATACTTGTCGAAGAGGTACATGATCAAGGTCAGTAGAATAGAGCCACTCCACGCGTAGAGGGAATACCACAGGAACCTCCGAAGCTCGGCGCCAGCCTTCCGCATCGGCTGCACTGTACGCACGCTCCTGCACCAATGTCAAGAACATTATTAATTACACAATAGCCAAAACAGGTAACTACATAATCAGATCAGAACCATTTATTATAGACATTAGCTGCTTCAGTGCAATTAAAATTTCGATCTTCTGCTACATCACAATTCTCTAGGCAACAAAAGCCATCAAAGAAACAGAAAATGACAGACTATCAGGAAAATCCTAAAGTTAATAAAGTAACAGAGGGGAAGGCAAGAACGTATCGTCATTAGAACAGTATAAAATGTAGGGATAATAAAGCTTTCACCCATTTACTTTATGTCGCTTACAACAAACGCGGTCGTAATGGCGCGACGTGAGTAGCTATTACACCCACATATTGACTTTTTATTGGTTTTTACTGCTTCCCATTATTTCGGTAAGGTCATGGGGATCGACTCGCTAATCACTAGTTAAGTAACAGCATCAAAATATATGATAATAGGCAACGTCAGATAACAATGAAACCCTCGATAACCGAGCTTGGAACATAATAAGTTCATTACAACGGACAGGCCGGCCACGGTCGCTACTAATCGTGTAATCGTGTATACTTCAGCTCGACTATGAAATTGTAAACAAAGCGGTAAGCGTGTTAACATTTACCATACATATGGTTTATGGATGTTATCGTAATTCTGGAACATAATTTAAATAAAGCAAGTAAAGTACGTGACCTTCCTGGTCTGAATATAGTTTTAATCGCGCATATTTATGACATTTTCAATATTTCTTCATAATATATGTATAGTGTGGTGGGCGTACTCTGCGTTTAATTAGTGCCCCACCTAGACAATGGCACGTAAAGTGCGTTCTTCTATGCTGTCGGTTTTCATTAACGCCTGCCTAATTGAAATGGCCGCGTTTGACCTTTTTAATCTCGCATCAGACACCATCAAATTAAGAATTAACATTCACTGTCAAATTAAGTATGAACATTTACTAATTTGTTGAAACATTATAAAACGTATCGTATAAAATATACTAAAACAGCCCTGATATGTAGGTACTATTGATTATAATTTAGATAGTTAGTTAACAATTTATCCGTTATGGGTTGTGCAGAGCGCTCCATAAACATTATTTCTTTACCTACATGAGTGTGCTTACCTCTTGATTAAAACAAACATGAGGTAGGCGTTGCGATAAGATACTGATTTGTTTATTCATTATTGCACAAATACACTTATTAGGTACCTCTTATTATCGTATTTAAATAACAAGGAAGTTACAAAAGCTCTGTTTAAATATACACCCATCATTATACATACATAGCATGCATATTGCATACGTTTTGGGTGCATTTTACACTATTTACCTTGAAGTCATCAACAAATATTTAAAACATAAAAAGGATGTAAAGTGCTCTGAGTGTCGAGGAACACTTATTTATAAATCATGAGAAGTACTAGAGCTTACGCGTGACACTCCAACCTGATATGAAATGGCACTCATTCATACGCGTAACGCTACAAATGACTCATTACAACAATTGATAGTATGACGATCATTTCTAAGAAACTAATCTAATTATTTGGACCTGATAACTGATATTGAATCGTGTGTGCTTATAGGTGTGATGAACAAAAACGTAGGACGGGTAAACATACTTCTCCGTCACTGAAACGAACGATGCCGCTGATTCTCGACAATAAGAGTTCGTAACCGTGTTCTAGCCAATATAACAACATCTTCAAAATGACTATTCAATGTTTATAATACACAATTTGTTGTCGGTTAACATATAATTAGATGTTTGCTGTCAGTACGCAAATTAATTTTATTATTTGGTGAACTATACGAATAAAAAATGACATAAAAAATCATGTAGAAAAAAAAACACGACTCAGCTGCAGCATTAATAATAGTAACATATTAACAAAAAATAGACTATAATCTGTAAATCCCCACAATCAGGATCATTAATCATTAAATTTATTAGGCACATTGTATAGAACGAATATGCCACAAAATATTCATAAATAATGACGAATAGTAAGAAGCTCTAATGCCACGTTTATTATTTTTGTATCATAGAGAACATTGGCCAGTTTAGAGGAAAATATTATTCATCGTTCTAATATATTGTAATCATTGCAGTATTTGCAGTAAACATTCAATAAAATCAGCGAATTCTTGTTACGGATACTCTTTGGCCACATTTACTGTTATTTAAACTGACCCCAGAAATCGATGTTCTTGGAAAACGTTCCGTGACATGAATATGATGAAACTGATTTCAAACAATTCACTGCAGGAATACGTATTCGTGAGAAAACCAAAAACAAATAGATTTACTAAAACGTGCAATCCAGGCACGTGTACCTAATCATTTAGGTAGTAGCTGTGCCGAGTATACAGTATACACATCCGATGATAATGTCAGTAATATCATTAACATGCTAAATCCTGTTTCGCTAACTCTTGTTATCGTCTATGTTGGAGCGAACGAGACCACCACCATGAGTCAATTATTTGCTATTGTTAATGTTTAACTACGATTAGATCATTGTAATATAAGTGTATTTGTATATTATTTTAAGCATCTTAGCGCAACTCTGAGTTTCTAGCCATGTGCAAATATCAAAGAGCTTATGTGTAAACTCATCGATAAGTATAGTAAGACGAAGCAAATATTTACCCACATTGCGACAAACGGCTCCGAGCAAAACTCACAAGAATTGTTTAATATATTATGACATTAGCGATAACAAATCATTTTATAAGTAGACGTGGTGTGTAAATTACATATGTGCAGAAACCATTGTTTATTTTCGCGAAAAATATACGAGTCAGTGCACTACCTGTACCTAGAGTACCAACCATGTAATGTGTATTCCCGCCAACTCTCAGCCAACGTCTAGTTCCGTTTTACACGCGTGAATCCCGACTGTGTGGGAACACTGATAGATTTATTATATACCATTTCCTAAAATATTTGTAGAACTAGTACTATGTTACTAAGATATAACATCAACAGTTTCCGTATAAGTAAACAGTTTCATTCATCGAATTTAAAAAATATGTGTAATGTGAATGTAACGTTCGTGTTAAAGACGCAAGTCTCTAATACATTGTTTATATTGTATGTTGTAATAATTATATTAAGGTATAATTATCAAAACGGAATAATTATCTCAGTTGTACTATCACCTACAGAAATAATTTTAAGCTAAAAATATACTATTATCTAAAAATAATCTGTAGATAAATTTAAAAATGTATTCACTGTATTCAGTAATGAGAGTACATGTAAACCCACAGGTAAAGACTTTCCTGTACAACACTTTTCTACAAAATATACAAATTAGAATTTCCATATCCGTGAGTCTGCTATTATCATGATACTAATTCCTAAAAATCGGTCACTGTAAAACTCCGTTGACGCTCTCGTGTATTCGTAGCTAAAGTAATTTAGCATTACCTACACACTTCACTAATGCAAGTGAACTTGGGTCTGATACACTTTGGTATATAGTTCAATACTGAACGTATTGCAGTGTCTGGCACATTACACGGCTGAATATTTTCTTAGCGTTATGATATAAACAAACTTACGTGGTCTGCGCCTAATCTAACACACAACGTAATCGAATTACGAGCATCAAGCAAGATCTTCGGTGGCTTTCGATTGATTGATAAGTACACAATAATGTACATATTATGTATAATTTCGTGTAATCATTAATTTATTAACGTCATTTAAACACGTTTTACGAGATTTACTGAACTTGAAACAATCAAATAGCTGCGTCAACGTTGTATAATTGCAATCAAAATCCGTGTTTAACACTGATTATTTAGTCTTGTTTAGTAAACAGTTTAGCCGCCAATACGCTGAGATTGCGCTTCTTTTATCGACTATTATTTAAGTTTTTGAGTATATATTTGATATGTTATCTGTAGATCTAGAGATCAAAACGGTTGGACTGGCAGCAAGTTACGAATATATATTTTTTAATCTACAATGCAAGATAACTGCTATTTATAACTAAAACGAATGTTTTAATAAGCACATTGAAGCGTCTTACCTAGCCTACAAACAGAGCCTTGTCTTAGATGAGAGACAAACACGTTGAAATAATACGAATGGTGAATTCACACGTCTTTGTATGCATCATGTAACTAGTACAAAATGTTTGTGTTGATTCTTATCAAAACTCACCCAAATGTCCACCAGATGTCGAAGCACATGACGTTGAGCCAGAAAAACGCCGACACGAACCCGAAGTAGATCCCGTACCCTGTACAAATAATACATTATGTAAAACACTGATTTAACATACCTACATATAAAAATTAAAGCTAAATTACAAAAATATGTATAGAATAGTTTCAATGCAATGCAATTCTTATCAATTTATTGACGGCCAATATTTAATGGGGTTTTCTCTTTGGGCTTATTATGGAGCCTATCGTAGATCTAAGTTGTAATCTTGAATATCGAATCTTGTAGTCTGCATGTCTCACTAAGCCAGACTTCTGTAAATTTGACGCAAGTTACAAGAAATGTAGTCAGAATTGACGTAATAACTTGACCTAACGTTTCTAAAAGCTTCGTGAAGTTTTTAAAACCTACATGATATCCTGATAAAGTTTTTCTCAACAGCAAGATTATAGCAGGCTGATATTATCCCATAAATATTTCTGACTAGTTTTGCTTACGATCGTACGAGCTTAGTATAGTTCCCAAATTATCTCACTTACGTAGAGCCGTACGTAGATAAATCGACTCTACATGTCGAATAACTGTATATATTTTTCAACAGCTCTTTTAAATTTCATAAAGTGAAACCCAATCGCATTTTCTGTGAAGATCGATGTATGAAATAACAACTAATTTATTTATACGACGGTAGTGATTTTTAATAGTCATTCATCATATTTCACGTTATCACACACAAACATTTCAAGCAATTTTAGTTGAAATATATCTTATGTTAAAGTTTTGATTAGTAGTATATACAAATTTTTATACGAAAAAAATTTATATTGACAGTCAAATTCATTCGCAGATTTAAGTAAATCCGTGATGAAACTCACAGTTAGGTGTTAGATAATTTAATAAAGCATCTCGCCACTGAGTTAATTATCACACTTATACGTAATCCTAACTATTTAGCACTTAAAAACTTATGTAAAACCGATAATCGTAGGACACTTTATATCCTAAATCTTCTTAACTCATCGGCCAACGTAATTTGTATTAATTTACTAAGGTTCTATAAGTATTATAAAGCAGTATCGCCCCATTACGTAATCAATAGATTATCAGAATTACAAAAGCATTTAGTCGGGATATAACGGTGTATGGAACTGCAAGTGCATTTAATTCACAAGCCTGATAACAACACATGTTATAATGAATCATCCATAATTTAGATAAAGTCCCTACTTCAAACTTGTCTCATTTTATGGCTAGCAGATGTTATCTTCCGCGCAGATTACTTTGATTCAGAATTTGTTAATAATCATTATCTATCTATATATTATATTGCTTATAAAACTTTTCCGGTATCAGTGACTGACTGACTGATGGACGTAGAAAGTTGAGATTTGGTATGAAGATTCCTTACGAAGTGTAGAGGAGAAATTTCCCTAATAGGAATAAAATTCCACGCAGGCGAAGCTGCGGGTGGAAAGCTAGTTCTTCATATAAACGTATCTAACAAACAGAACATTATGGTGTATATTTATGGTAATTAAATCAGTCTATCTTACTGAGAATGCAGTGTAGTGACGCGAACGGAAAATCACAATAGCCTCCCGTGTCATAAAATAAATAATTATTGAATTAACAAAGAGGAGGAATAACTAGAGTTTATACTTCTAAATATTACCAAATTGATCAAAACGCCTTGACGATAATTATAACATTCCGACCAAATCTCGTTTATTTTTTTAGTCAGATAAATCGGTAGAGAACAGAGTGAAACCTAATGAATGAATCCACATGTGCATAAGGTACTAGGAGTTATAAAATATTATTTTCACTTTATTTTTTAATACAATCACGCTTAGTAGTTGAGTGGTGTTTAGAAGACTAATGAATAGTTATGTTTGATAATGTTCTCTTACTAAATAACTGAAAGTAATTTTTCGATAAAATTCTATCAAGTATATTATTTAACTTGTCAAGTGACCAAAATATTTTATCAATGAAATTAGATCAAGAGGCCAATTGTGTTAGGTAAATAACGCCCGATAATCCGATTGCGTACCTCCGCAAATATTGGTAAAACCTACAAATAGGGGTTGATTATTCTACATGGTATTGTTTTTGTTAGACAAACACGTAACATAGTATTTGTAAGAAAGCTCTCATCTTCCGTTAAAGATAGCTCTATGAACCTCTATTAGAGTAAGTTAGTTAAGTAATTGTCTTACCAAGTAAAGTGCAGACTGTGTTGTCCGGCACCATATTGTACTGCACTCGACCGAGGCAGCTGTACGCGAGGAGCATCATGGTCGCGTGGCTGATGAGCGTGCGCCCATGCAAGTTGCGGAGCTCAGGCAGGGACAGATACACCAACAGTGTCAGCGCCAGGCACACGATAGACACACAGATCATCTAGCAAACAAAAAACATACAATAGACAGGATGCCATTAACAACAACATAATATTCAATTCATATTTACTCGTGTGAATTTTTCCAAGCGTAAAAAATATGTATGTTTCGTCAAGTGATTCTGTTTAACATGTTATTATAATGTAGAGCGATGTAGACGAGTACAGTAACGCTTGAACAATTTCAGTAATTGAGTGCATTTGCATGCCAAACACAACTTTAAACAAAACAGTAATCGGTAATATTTAAAGAAAGTATTAAACACAGCCTGAAATTTTGTTATAATTGACTTTCCATTGTACATACATATATGGCATTTTTTGTTTATCAAAAGATCTTTTAAGTTGTTAAGCTCCCAATTAGACTAAATGTACCTCTATTTAAAGTTATAGTCCCGATGCGACGAATTGTGTAATATCTACTTCTTAACCGCTAAAACCTCCGTTGATTGTCCTCGGACAGAGTTTACCACTATTCGATTATCACCGGCAAAAACGAACAATATGACTTGAGGAAAGTCCCCGATCCAGCTGTGAAGTATGACGTGCTTTTAATGATTGAGCACTTTTACGGATATTATGAACTTCATTACATTACTGGTCGACAAACTTAGGTCCGCTAACTATGTTTATTTTTTACGTCTCGCTCGCAACGACTGAGTTTTTTCCTACTAGCACATTTATTGGTCTAACATTAACGTGATGAAACTGGATTTAGATTGGTTTTCAATTAAATCCAGCTTACGATAATTATACCGACATAACACGGTTTCAGAATATTTAAAAATAATTTTAATCATGTTTCATATTTTCATAAAACGATGTAGGTAAACTTGTCTTTGCAAGCTGTAAATCATATTTTATATGTATATTTAATTAATAAATATTTCGGTAACTTTTAACCTACTATGAATCTGTCAATGTCTTTGACTGTCTAATTGAAAATATTATGTTACATAGTAATTAATTTTCAAAATGTTAATGCCTACAAAGAAAACACACTTTATTTACCGGATACAATTGCACACAATTGGGCAACAATTTGAAGTAAGAACATCTTTTGATGTGTGGTAAGTACATGGAACTGAGAATGATAATTAGCGATATGGTAAACAAACGTAGTTAATTAGTATTTACCTAACCAAAAAAAATAGATAGACGTCATCCTGAATGACGTATTTCCGTATGTGTACCATCACAATTACATACATCGCGACATTTATTTTATTTGATTTACAGATTATAAATGCCGACTATTTTTAATTATATTTCTCAAGTGGATGGTGTGGGCGGGATTGCCCTACAAATCATGATGATCCGTATCACGTTACTATGTATGAACAGTAAAATTAGACGCGAAATTATGATGAATTTTATCCGTTGTTAACTGACGTCACTCTCTGTGTTCTCACAGTTTCTGTGTGTTTATACTTATTTATTAATACAATGCTTAGTGAGTTTGTTTATCCCACTTTCACAGCCGGTTCACGAGCCGGTTTACAAGTATTTTTATATGTATAAAGAGAATATTGAAATGCTGTTTATTGTGGCAACCAAAAGCAACATCTTCTTTTGATAAAAAGTCAAACAAGACAGGGTGTAAAATAAAAAAGAAGGCATTTGTTTCGGCCTCAGCTTTACTATCATTCCCAAGCTGTCTGGAGGGTAATACGCGATAAAAATCTTTGGTACAATATTTTGTATTTTCCTTAAAATCGTTACATAACTAAGTACTATTATCCGATACTGAATCATAGAAGATTTGTTTATCTGATCCCCAATCAATCCATCAGTATATGAGTCAATCATACTTATATGAATAAACAACTATAACAGAACTTCCTTCAAACATCACTAAAACATTTTAAAAATTTCACAACACTCGAAATTGATTAAAAGTACTTACTATGAAAGATATTTGGAAGTCCTTCGTTTGAGGCGACTTGATGAAACAGTTGACTGCAGTGATAGGTATGGAGCCATCACATCGACGCATATCAAATGCCTCAAAGCAATAATCATGTCCGACGCTCACGGGTGACACCAGTCGACCTGTCCTGTCCAGGTGATGGTGGTCTCTCTCTATGGACTTGTTAAGTACAACACGACCAGCCGGGCAGAGCAAGCCTGATGAGAATCCGAGAACGTCTGAAAGTACAAACTTTTTGTGAACCTTGTTTTTGCTACCTGTTCATCTGACAAGATATAAATTCTCGTACATTTGGCAGGTTAGAAATTATGACTTTGATAAATTACAGTTAGAAAAACCCAGTTACGACGACAAAAAGCAATAAAAATCACAAATAACTTACCCGCTATTCCTTTGTAATCTCGTTGCAATGGCTCCAAATAATCCGTAACGTCGAATAAAACATCATCCTTGTTAGGAGCACAACTGCTGATATAACTACCACAGCGTCGCGGCCTAAAATGTTGTCCTATAGGACAGCATTTTTTTATGCAATAAGCACCATACTTTGAACAGTCACGAGAACAGACACGCGCCACTAAATTTTGTCCCGCGTAATCGCGGTCTATGCACCACTCGCCCGGTGGCACCTCGTTAATGTCGCCTTCTTTTCGGTTAATCACTTTTAAACCAATCTCATCTACTTGCAAAGAAAAGTATTCTTCCCGTAACTCTACAGCGTACTCACTCACTTTACAGTCTAACCCATGATCCACTTCATAAATATTGTTGTCTCCTATTTGCAAGCGGTCCAATATCCAGTCTTCTGTACTATCTTCTGTAGAGTTTCTGCATAAATGGAATTTGGCATCATAACTTTGTCCTCGAGCACAACACTTCCTTATACGATTCACTAGATTTCTTTCGAAGGACTTCTCAGTGTCATTCTTGATACAGCTTAACGCTACGAGCTTAGGAACGTATGGTTTAAGGGTACCATTAATCACTTCCAGTTCAAGTCGGTCGTAACAATTTTCTTTTAAACTTTTTAATCCAGAATCTAACGGTAACGCAGTCATTTGCACCATTTGTATTTCGTAGCATTCTGACGGTATACCATATTCGACCGTTATGGTTTTACCGACAATGAGAGGAGTTATAGGTGTGCTGTAATTACTTTGAGCGGTTTCGCGATCTATACACTGGTAAATATTTTCGGAATCTTCAAATTCTGACACTTTTACTAAACTTTGACTTTTCGGGCAACACTTATGAAATACCTCATCTTCAGGAATGTTATCGGCACTGGTATAATACAAAACTGCACTCACTATAATTAAGAACCGCATTGTGAACGGGACATGCGCTGAAAGCGCCTTCATAGACATCCACATCGAAGATATTCACAACAGGTGGTGAGTGTCGATCGGCGTACAGAACATTGTTTATTTTTCTTTCTGGAAGTACAAACGTGCGTTGTAGCACAGCGTCGGCGGCGTAATGATGTGGGCTTCGCCGGACGCCGGACCGCTTCACCGAGCTCCACGATGGGTGGAGGCTGCTATGTCCTTGAAGTCGTCAACCCGCGAGCTTTTGTTACCTACGCTTGTCTTCCCGGTGATTACTCAAGAAAAAATGCAGATTTATGAAAACGTGTCAACTCTTTTCAATTGAACAGTAATAAAGTACAATCATGCGAAAATTATTGTCTTGTTTTAAGAGCAAATTGTGATTTTACGTTAATAATGTTACGCACAACCGACATAGTAGATACACAAAGAACGCGAACTCACTTACTAAAAGTAATACCTACTCAAAATGTTTATCAGTTATCTATAGATAACGATATAAGACGACTGATTGATTACTTAGAATCCATTCCGTAAATAAAATATTGTGTTTGGAACATCGATATGACGTAAATACTGGTTTACCGACGCAAATATATCCAAGAGTACATTAAAATGAAGTTTATTGAATTATAATTTAGCTGTTGCATCGACATAACTTAGATTCCTTAGATAAAAGAGCGAAGAAACGGCATTTTTTATCTGTTTCTATTAGTCATCAGTGGGTTTTGTTTAACGTTGAAAACATAAACAATATTAAAATGGTAAACATTTTACTAACCACAAGAGGCTGTGCTTGAGATATTTTACTTACACAAATAGGTACTACCTATGTATATGTGACTTAGTAGCTGGATATTACTTAACCTCCACACAGTCCGTTCACTGTCACAAAATATTACCAGAAAATAAGACATTTTTCGCAAAATATATTTGTAGTTGTTTTAAAATGCCATTTATTTTTAATGTGAGTAATAACTAACTGAAGTTCTAAACAGGACATGCGGTTAAAATAAGTTTAGGGCTTGGGTTTATTAGACAACTTAATTAAATCTGAACTCAACTCTTGTATTCCTACTTATATTTATTTAAAAAACAATCATGTTAGGAACTACCTATCTACTGTTTGAAAATAAAAACATATCTAACGCCGGTAATTTTATCTAAACCGTATCCTAAGTCTCTTTACACAATACATTATTTAACTAAGAATGAATAACAACCAAATAGAGTACACTGATTGTAAATCTGAAGCTACCTGACCACTGCGTTTTCGCTCGTATAGGCTTTTTTTTATTTCTACACTCTCTGAGGTATTGTAGAACTCACAAAACAGCTTACGTCATCGGAGGTCCTGTTAATTCCAGTTTAAGGTCGATCTGTCTGGCCTTTTATACCTACTCTATAGGTAGGTATATCTTAAGTAGTTTTATGAATATATTTGTGTTCCCTTCAACAACAACAACAACAAAATAAAATGTTATTCATCTCTACATATTCATTGATCATGAGCACATAATATGCTCTGCATAATAGATTTTTGTAATATTGGTCACTGTGACTCATTCTCATATCAGATTCTGGTTTAACGCAGTAACCTGCTACAATGTATAATTTTACGGTTGGCCGCAATCATTTAGCGCTACTGAGTACAAAATCGAAATCAAGTCATTTATTCATATGGGTCAAATGTTGACCTTTCTGATATCGTTACAATTACTGACTCTAACATTACCTTGTAAATGAGGTAGAGCCTTATGAGAAGAGCTAGCAAGAAACTCACAGCCGCTCTTTTTAATCACCAAATGATTTAACACAATACAACGGCTGTGTTTGCGCAGCCTCTCTGTTACTCTTTTATAATTCTGAAGTTTTAAGGGATTTGGGTAAAAATACAAGATAATAATATTTAGATCGTTTTTTATTATAAAACTTTACATCTCGTACATTCATCATTTATTTACTGTAATTAAAAACTATAAAATGTAAATAATCATTACAAAAATTGACTTATTCGATTGGCACATAAATTATCTAACTTATTGTAAAAAGGCACTTTTGATAAGACGGCACATAGAGACAAGGTGTGAGCAACCCGTTATCATTGTATAAGCTTGCAGTTGCAATACAACTCTTAATAATAAAACATTACTTACTCTTATCTAAGAAGATGTTTGCACGCTTTTAAATCCACGTTTTGCTTCTTCCACATTTTAAACTATAATTTATCGACACTGATTCTAATTATCTGAGTTTAAAATGTTTTATTGATCAATGGCTACAATATTATATGAGATACATAATTGCATTCAACAGCAATACATGAGTAACCAGACTTGTTTATGACGTTTATGCATCTGTTTCAACTAACAAACAAATTGCAATGGCACGTGTCAAGTACTTTTTTAATCGCTTTAATAAGATTACCGAATCAAGCTTAAACAAATGACATACCTTCTTTGTACTCATTTACATATCAAATTAACGATATTCTTCAAATCTATCTTTAAATCATATGTTATTACGCATTAATATATTACAACAATAAAACGTAATCTACATATTACAGAAATACTTAAATCTTACAAATATAATCGCGTATCATTAACTAGAACTGTGTATATGAATATGTAGCTACACAAACATGAGTCATATATGAATACTCTTGGTGAAATGGTATGTAGGTATCTCGCTAAACTATGATCACTGGTGCAATTAATATGACAAGTCAGATGTATATTTAGAAAATAACATGTTTTCAATATCGTGATTGTAATGGCTGCAAATCTTTTTGTAATATATTCTTATTAATTAGTCGACGCTTAAATTCATTCTAATTCTAATTATTGAGTGCACTACTTCTTAGACTTATAGAAGCGTAATTTATTTTATTAAAAGACTAGCGTTTTTGTAGAACACGCGTGGACACTGGACAGAAGGTCAATGACACCCACAGCTCTTGACAACCATGTTTTTGTACTTGCGCAGGATCACGTTGGAGTCGTCTGTGTAGTACAACACTGATATTGCCGACAGTTTGATAGGAGCACACGATGGCTTTGGCACCTGAAATCACAATCAAATTATTATAAAATAGGTTTTCGAAAGGGAGAAAGATCTCTTTATCGTGTATGATATCTAGTTACAAAAAAATTAGGCATGTCTAACGATTGAAACTACACAAAATCCTTGAGGGTCTAATTCGATGTAGAAAATCAAAAATTTCTTCGGGAAACTTGCAAAAAAACAAAATATGTAATAAATATGCGCTGCATAAAATAAAGTGTGTACGCTTACCTTGGTAGGGTTCAGTAAATGTACTAAAGTCTGCACAATTGCGTGATTAGTGGCGTTCTTGTGTGCATTTAACGGGAAGTTGCATTCTCCGCTGCAATAAAACGCGCCGTACCCGTCCGGTGCAATGATCCAATCCTGACAAATTATATAAGATTTAATAATCCCATTAAGGAAAATGTGTACAAATGTCGGAGCATAAAAAAAATAATGATTTTAAATTTTAATTTTATTTACGATTGTGTGAACTTACAACACGAACGTCTATCTACTTACTGAATCGAATTATAAACCATTCCTTAATTTAGAGACACATACTATATTAAAATCAAACATATTACTTTTATCTATAATGCTTAATTGATACCAACCTGCCACTTTAGGTCCTTAAAGCTGACATAAAGGGTCTGGATCTCACAGCTTCTCGTCGTCCAATGCGATGTATCTGGAATGTAATGGAAGACCCGTTAAGTCATATTGTGATATTCTTTTGGCGTTAAGACATAGGTCTTGGACTTATTAATCATTTTTTAATACAAAAGTTTTGTTTTACGTTTATCATGATTTGACAATTAACATTTATTAAGTAGATATCACGAAATACGAAAAGCATATTTAATATTCGTAGTAAAAAAGGCAAATTTATTTATGCCAAATACAATATTATTACTCTTTGAAAAAACTTGGATTTCGACATCTATAAAAGCATTTATATAAAACACTATACCTGTGAGCGGATTCCGGGTAAGATAGTTTTCTGAATAACCTTGTGAACGCCATCGTCTCGCCTCTCGTTTTCTTCTGGCACCTACGTCAGTCCCTACCAGCTTGGGGCCATTTTTGAAGAATGCTACTAAGAACGGCTGCTTGCCCTCTGACACGACCCCGCGTGGCTCCTCCAAACCAATCTCTTCTGGCTTAACATGACGCTCTACAATGTTAAGACAATTGTGTTTATATTATATCACGAAATGACGTTCTTAGTCTAGTCTATTCCACCCATGACATCATGATAATACAAATGTTTTCATACAAGATAGTATGATTATAAAATCCTTGAGCGTGCGTCGTCTAACCAGACAAAAATATTTTATTGTATAGGTCATGGAACGGGTGACTAGAAGCGACGAGAAAGTTTGATTTAGAACTTAATTATGAAAATTGAACTAGGAATGAGTTAGTACTCCAAATAGAAATTGTGCAATTTATATTCTACGTCTACATAATCCGTTCTAAACCATAGCTTATAGGAATGTATGGTCAACTACTAAGAAACTAACGGGTTTGACGAATAAATTAGATGGCGACAAAGAATGTTCAAAGAGTAGACCCACCAGGTTGTGAGTGTGGATGTAGAGTGATGAAGAAGCCGCGGTTATCAGCGGGTGAGGATAGCCACGAGGCCAGCGCACTGGTCACGTTCAGCTCCAGCCACCCCTCGGCGCCTGCGCTCGTGTTCACAGCCGCCACCTGCTCCATCTGAAGGCTCCTATAAATAACATAAACAATCAGTGAAAAGGCATTCTTTGTACGTCTCGCCGTTTTAGTTAGAGTTCTATAGATATTTCCCACAGTTACTTGAATAACATAGTACAATACCTATCAACATACGCAGATACCTACATAAAATCACCCTTCTCTACCATAGGAGTAGAAAAAAATCAAAGAATGTACAACATAGGTACATACTCAATAAAAATAATCCACGATGCTATATTTTAAGAGTCGAAGACCGACATTGATACGTAGTTGTTATGATCTGTCTGTGACTGTGACAATTTATTATTCTGCGATCCAACTTTGTTAAGATTGATCCCGGTCCTGTCGTCTTATTAGGTCGACGGGCGTTCAATAGAACCTACAATATTTTAAAACGTAGATTTTGTAAATAATACTTATGAGAACTTCTGCATACTGTATCGGGTTCACAATTTTCTGCGACGCAGACACGACACACTTGAATGATATTTCTATGATAATGTTACACAAGTGAAGTCATCCCGACTTGGCAACATGCAGCTCACAGAAAATGGAGAAATAGTTGCCTCAGGTTAAATTATAATAAGTACGTACGTATATTGTACAACGTGTATGTTGAATTTGTGAAGTATTCCTATGTTAATGCCGAAAGACAAATAGTTTTAACAATGCAAATACTTTTAATTTTTATGTGTTTTTACTGATGATCTTATACCTCTACTAGGTGAAAAGATAGATCATCAGACAAATGAGCGAACTAAACTATGGGTTACTTAAGTTTTGGGCCTATCTATCGCCTAGCTATTTACTACATTTTCAGAAAAACGCAGTCGCAAGAATTTATTTACACAGTATTAGATTCCTACTCACCCCAAGTTATCAACACTGATAACTCTGTGAGCGACGACAGTGTACAGACTGGTGGGGTCCTCAGTCTTGGTCGCAGCCTGATGCAGCCGCAGCTCGGCGGTGAGAAGGGAAGAAGCGTCTCCCGGAGCTCCCGTCACCTCGAACCATACGTGTCTGCCGTGACCGTGTCGCAGGGCTCCCAAATGATGTCCTTCAAACGGAAAAAGCAACTATGTATCTTATATGTAAAATTCTAATGTCGTAAAATTTACGTTCCCGTGCTCCTAAGAATGCGGAAGAAAAAAATTTATTAGCTTATTGAATAGAATCTGAAATCTGAGGATCGGCCAACATCCATTTTTCATACCCCTTAGTGTAAAAAAATATCTAAAAATGAAAGAAATACGTTAGGGTGGACAACTCTTATAGTTGTCCACCCTTAACATATTTTTTTTATTTTTAGACATTTTTTTTATTATGTGGCGTAAAAAATACATACGACCTAAAATGTACCCTTTTATCACAAACCCCTATTTTTAATAGACTTTTTACAATAATTTATTTGGCAAAACAATGTTTGTCTGGTCAGTTAATTTGGAAAATAAAACAAAAAGGCCGCGGAAAGCGAAATCATTAAATTGTGCTTTTGTCTGTTGTGTTAGAAAACCAATCAAACGATTGCCATGCTAACTTTGCACAGTGAAGAACCATCGATCATCGTTTGATGACTTTCGACAGTTATAGTTAATCTAAGTTTTCAACTGTCGACCAAGGAATAACCAAAGGTTGACCAATTGCTAATTTATTAAGAATCGTTTGCAACTGAACTCTGTCAATTAACTGTGAGCCGTAAAGATTTCTGAAATACCTAGTGTAAAAAGGTGTTAAACAACATCAACTTATCATAGTTGTGTGCAACGTCGGTGGAAAATCATGGGTATGTAAATCAAAATAGACTTATCCGAATCGAATGTAAGTAGGTACACTGGTAAAGTTATAAATAAAAGCTGTTAGATGAGAGTTGGTTAAACTGTTGAATAAAAAAATAAATTTGAATGAACCACGTAAGTGATATGAGATTGAAACCTAATCCGAATTAATTGAGATGCTAATATTGAAATGCGAGAAGGTTGATCAAACACCGGCAAAATTATTTAATGTCCTTTACATTAATACGGGACCAATCAAATAAGTTTTGAGCTAATTATTACAGCTAATATGAAAGGCTACCTTTCTAACTCATTATTCATTTTTAGTTTAATAATAGAAAATTTATACGCGCTTGACTAACGGAAATCTTTTAGTTTTAGCGGTTTAGGTCGCCACGCCGCTACCATTGCGTCGGAAGGTCGTGGGTCCGATTCCCATACGGGACAATTATTTGTGCATTCCACAAATAATTGTTTCGGGTCTGGTTGTACTTTGTGTCCGTTGTTTGTATTTTTGTAAAAGTCCCCGCGACACCAGAGCAATTCTTAGTGCGGGAGTTGTCTTTTACATAATAGAAAAAAATTAAATAAATGTATGATACAGTTATCTCAGACAAACGCATCGAATTATTTATTGTAAATTAACATAATATACATACGTACTAAGTACACAGAATAGGTTTAGAAGTAATTCGAACCAACAAACCCACCAAAGCGTTTTCTAAAACAAATAGGTTCTATTAACTGTTCTGCTAACAATGTTCTGTTAAGTAGGTACCTATAAGCTTTGACATAAATAAAACAAAAGTCAACTAATTAAGTATATTATTACTAATAAATATTATTAAATTAAAAAAATATTGAACAGGTGTTCATCAATCTGGTTGTAACTCGACTCCTAGCACAGGTGTGTGCAATAAATGACAAATATGAGTTTTTGACGATAAAATAGTGATAATATATGTTTAATGCATAAGTACATGATTATTCATGGGGAGTAGCCGGAGTAGGTAAATACTAGGTACGAGACGCAAACATAATATTAAATCAGGAAAGATGGTGCGCATTTAATTTAATACGTGTTTGCATTTAACTGTCAAACAACTCAAAATAATGTCTTGTACTGAATTACGACTTATTTTTTGTGATTTAAGTCTTCAGCTGTAAAGCAATGAAGAACACCCTCGATTAACCCCCGGTTTCTGAGGCAGGTACATTTAGCTGTAGTTTCAATAGCGCTTAAACTCGAACAAAAAAACGCTATCGAAAAGATAATCAACCGCTAAATGTACTCAGAAACCTGGGGTAGGTCGTTTTGTGGTGAAATATTTTAAACCCAGTCCAATAAATAAATTAAATTCTGAAAAGTTTGATAGAAGATTATGATTTCCCGTCCAATGTTTATTCCAAAAATTATAATTGTCCCTTACAATAGAAGACTGGACGTTACTTGGCAGCTTCAGGGCCGATTTACCTTAGGGCTTGACTAAATCCTAAATATATGTAAAATTCGAGGACCGTAATTTACGAGAGAATATCTAATTATTCTATGGAATACTCAGTGTACTAACCACCATCATATCTTAGTAAAATAGTGAATGCAGCAGAATCAAGTAAGCCAAATAATCGCTGAAATAATGGAGTGAAGTTGTTTTATAAATAAATTGTATTATTCTCTAAGTTGAATAACATACAGCTCATAATTTTCCTTGAATAGATAACATTGGGTTGCATTCCGGAAAGATCTAGTAGAAACGAACTCAATTGTGTTTAGCGGTACATACCTACATATTAATCGAAATTCTAATCAAATGTAAAATATCTTTCTGCATATTATTAACTAGAAAAGCACTGAAGACCTACGTATTTGATTTACCAATTACTAAACCTAATAAATTACATCAGTAAGTATATATGAGCCGATTTCCACATAATAACCAAAAGTTACATTTTATAAGTTAGTATTGAGAAGTTTAATGGTTCACAATATCAATCAAAATATATCGAGCTAATAATAGTCAAGTAACTTAACTATGCATAGCTTGTACTTCAAAGGTCAGGTGTTTATTTAGATAAATGTAAACTATTTATTTCTACGTTATGTTCTGATGAACGGCACCGTTTCATTTCATACCCTAAGCCGGCAGTTATTTGATCTTTACCAGGAATGTTTACTAAAGTGAGTCATCATTTTTGTCTACTGTGTTTTTACCTGCAGTTCCCAGGTAGCTTGCAAGTGTTTTTTTGTCGGGATCCCTTTGTTTTAACGATGCTTTACCGAAAGTACCACAATCAAAAAATGTGTACTTTTTTTAAAACCGGTGTCGTAATATTTGTTTTCTTTCCAAGAAACTTCAAATAACAATAATTGAGCACTTCAGATTTAAAGGCAGTAAATTCCTTAAACGTTACAAAACCTACCTCTGGATTATAATTAAACAAGTGTCACATAATTAATTCTTATATCTTCTATCACACTCACTTTTGCTTTGAAAGGTCATGATGAGGTCGCTCTCGTCAATAGCATGTTGTTCCTCACTGCTGAGTGCCATCTCGGAGCTTCGTGTGGGGCGAGCTTGCTCATGTTCTTCAGCCAATTGCTTGTACACGTCCAACAAGAAGCTGGGCGCGGAGCGGTCCAGTGGTGGCGCTCGAGATCTGCGAGGCCTCTCCCCGAGTCCCAATAACTCCAGTATTTCATGCTCCACCACCATTCTCTCGTGCCGAGTCATCGAGTGATGTATGACAGTTTGGTCAACGCCATTATCAATGTATAATCCGGAGAGAACGGCCTCTGCTACGGTAAACAAAAAAAAACACGCGCAAAGCCACGCCGCATTATGTCCAGCCATATTCGCTGTCGGAGCGCTCACTCGACTGGCGAGAACTGAGCGGCGGAGGCGCGCGGCGGGATCAGCCGGTGAACCTGCCCACTCAAGGTGGGCCGCAGCCGCCGCCAGCGCCGCACTTGCCACATTCCTCCCCTCTTTCGCCTTACATACATCGTCCGTTTTAATAACGTAAACACTAAACATTGAGCCGGACACGTCCAGCCAGCTCGGCTGCATAAATATATTATTCGTATTCATTAATGCGCCGCAAATAAGCAAGCACACGCGCATTGCCAAACATGATTAAATATGGATACCTAAATACAGGTTCAAGGATTCTTAATTCACACATTGACCATTAGGAAATTTTCGCGACATGGAAGGAATGTCACGTGGGAAACTGTCTTCAAAAACATTACCTAATTGATTTTCTTGGTTTTTATCAATGTTTGGCAAAATTAAGTATTATAGTCTGTAACGTAAGTCGATGTATTTGATTAGGCTAACAATGCTGGCTCAAAGGGGTGCCAATTCCATCTTAGCCACAGACCTACAGCCGCTCTACATGTTCACGGGGCTATAGAGAAAGCAAAGCAAGCACTTGATCTAACCACATTCATGATGTAGTAATAAATTACTTTAGGTAGGTCTTAAAAACTATTTCTACGCAAAGACGCCTTCGCGGCCTTGTAAAAGTGTCAAAAGAAATTTGGTAAGTAAATCGATCGAAATCTGCTAAATAAGGTGACAACAAATGTATGAGAACAATTTTATTGTCAAAGCTACATGTAATAAGCTATCTTTTCCACTTCGTATAATAGACCAGACAAACGTTGCTCTACCTCTTAAAGATTTCTACCTCCTTAACGTTTCTAGGGGCGCTGAAGCTTTTTATAGGGGCGGAATAAAGTCTCCAAGACAAATGATTAAATTAACAAAAACTATAAGATTGGTATATAGGTAACTATTACGATTCCTTAAAAAGGGATTGGCGGTAGTCCATAAAAGGATGGAAAGCTGTGCTCTACCAGAACTCAGAGTCGGCAGCAGGGCTCAGCTTTTTTTGAAATCGTCAAGAATACACTGAAAGTTGCCGCATGAATCCCTCATGCAAGTATTGATGAAAACCGCGAGTAGTTCGGTTGTTTTGAGTTCATCGCGAACTTACAGACAGACGCAGTAAGAGACTTCATGCTGTAGTGTGTGCTTACTATGTAGTGATCGTAAGTAATGTAAATAAAGATAGCACGAAGCGCAACGATTAGCGTCGTCAGCGTTGTGCCTTCTAAGCGTTTATCGATGGTGGGTCTAACATCGGTTCCGCCAGGACAACAAGCATTCTGTTATAGAATTGCGCCTAGGCCACGGGATTTAAAGGGTTCAACTATTGTCATGTCAGGGTCTAGTGTATAATTTGTCTTCTTCAATAACTTACGTAAAATAACGTCAGTAGATATTACGTTCAACCACTACTGCTGTTAGTGCTATACAATAATCTTCATTCATCGATACTATAGATAGAATTAGATAAGTAAATAAAACTTAATGTGGGTATTACAATTATTTATTAAATCATAATCATTACAGCTAAATCCTTACAAATTAGGTACATTTCCATTTATAATTACTAGTTCTTAATTATACTAAATTACTTTACCTGTAGATACACAACTAAAGACATCAGAATGTTTTCAAAAATATGGTTATTGTAAGGCTGTTATAAAAGAAAGTTACTACTTCCACCAGTATTAAACCATAAATTGGAGGTTGGAGGGTACAAGGTAAAATAATACATACAACTGCATAGTTCACAATAATCACTTGGTGCATCAGTTTTATTACATCAACCATATAAATTGAAAGCACTTACATGGGCAATTTTCTTGATGCAATAGGGATGACGACAAATTTTTATTATGTAGTCACAGTTATTGTGTTCATCAAAAGTGACTTACTCAAAAAGCATTAAAGTAATGGAGTTGTGGCTAATGATGATGACATTACAGTATTGTACATTTTGTACTTAAACAAGACGTAAAGCAATTATTTAATTATGTTAAAAAATATACATGTTATTATTTTTCTCCATCTGCCAGATGGACTGAAAATAAAAATTTGTTGTTATCCCTATTCTTCTTTTCTTACTTACAACACTTATGAGTATGTAATAATATTCTTGAAATGTTGAACTTATTTTACATACTTTTCCATAAACTTCTTATGGAACTCAGACCTCAGAGAGTCATTAATGAAGGTGTTGGGCTTCTTCTCAGGCTCAGATCGGGCACAGTTTTTGAAAACAACATCATCATCCCATCTTCTTTTTACCTTTAAAAAAGTATGTGAGATTAAAATCAATAAATGAAAATACTTTCTATACTAGATTATGTTAGAATTCATAGGAAAATATAACATAATTCATGTGATAATATTTGACTTTTGTTATTCATTGTGTTTGCTAATAGTCTAAAACTGAATATAATGTGTTATAAGAGAATGTAGGTAAAAGAGTAGTGTAACATGTAGAAAAGAAATGTTTAATAAGTAACAATGCACTCATTTGTCATATTTATTTAACTGTGGATATAATGTTATTACACATTTCAAATATTACTAATAAATCAAAATTATTCTACATAATCAAATTAAACAAAATGTGTCAGGGTGACCATTTTAGTCCCATGGTGGCCTACAAGCACTTTATTTGCTCAACACATAATATATGCTAGAAATACTAAATGAGTACTTTAAAAAAACATGTAATCATGATATTAACAAATATAAATTGTTCAGATAGTTACCTTTAAGTCATTTTTGTTTCCAGCGGCGGAATAGTTTAACAATGGATTTCCAGATAGAATGTTCTCCATTCGAATTCTCTCCTCTTCTTGTTTTCGCTCTGCATCCTATAAAATAAAACACCAAAAAGTATAAATTTCTATTTATGTGTAAGTGAAAACATCTATTAAATTGTAATTGATTATTTTACCTTTTTGGCCTGTTCTATTGCCCTCTCTTTTTTGATCTTGTTTAGCTCAGCCAACAATGCTGCAGTGTCATCATCAGAATCATCCGAGTCTGAGGAGTCTCCCTCGAGTGGGTCATCAGCATCTAAACTGGCAGCGGGCACTTGGTCTATCTTTGGTCTTTTTAAAGGTGGTTCTACCTGTCTCCTTGCACTCGAGGTTTTAGACCCATCCTTTTCTCTATCATCTAACTCCTTCCTGAAGTCCCTTGAACGCAATTCCTCTGTAGTACCCTGGCCTTGCTCTCTGCAAACAAAGTTTTCATCTATTATACTAAGTAAAATGCTTAGTCTATAATAAGATAACGACAATTACGAAATTTTACAATATTTGATGGTAACATGGTTCTAAACAAGCGCTTTACCCACCTATATTTTAACTTGGTGTGTCCTGGAAGATCTCTGCTTGAATATTGACGAGATATAGCACTCAAGTCTTTTTCACCTCTACCTTGGCCACCCCTAGCCGGATCAAAAGTAGGCCTCGCTGCTGTAGTCATGTCTCCCTTTCAAAACCTGAAGCAAAAAGTTATTTATGAAGAAACCTCAGTTCAGAGTACACTGATTGCACTCTTATCAAATTCCAAATTTCACCGATAATCGCTTACCTAGACGATGTTATGTGAATTATATAGTTAATTGTATATGTAACTAGTTAAGTTTGAAAACTTATAATGACAATGAATCACTCCAATATTACAAATATTAGAAATTACTTATAACATTTGATATTCTCTTGAAATCTCTTGACAAACAAATGAAATGACAACTTTGATTGACATGACAGCATGCTTGGTGACAGGTAGTCAGGTAGAGACACGATATTCATTCATTCATTTTTTCATTCGCGAGGTCTCAAAATGTAGAAGTGCCTATCTTGCAAAGAAATGTAATCCGATAAATGTGTATGAACATGGCTGTTTATTTTAAATGCTATTCTTTTTGCCATCATTCATACAACTATGGAATGAAATAGTACAAAAATTTAAATTAATTAGGTATGCCGTACATACGTGTACTTGTACCTACCTATGTAGGTACTAGAGCTTAGAATCTCAAATGAATCAACCGAGATCTCCTAGATTTTGGAGAATTCGAAGATCTTAACTTACACACGACATGTTAGAAAAGCGCGAATGCTCTGTGGTATGATTGCAAAGAATATTGATATAAATATGCTGATATTCTGCTATTGACAATTTTCATAACTCATAACGTTTCCTTGGCAAACTCTTAGTTAAATGCTGACAAAATTACCAAAAAATCGCCATTACTTCTCTGACATTCATTCAATGAGCACGTACTTTTAACTATAATCATATTTCAACTTAGTAGAACAAATAGGTTAAAGTATTGCAGTTGATTTTTTCTGTACTAAATTAATGGTGTTATTCCATTGATCTTAAGTAAATAATAAAACTTAATCGATTGTAGAGTTTTGTTTCTTAATTCATCGATTTACATACCATATAAAAATAAAATACCTATGCAATATCCCGCAAAGACCGATATTCCGCGGGATTGAAGATTTCTAATTGCGCAGATACCGAAATCGTAGACAGTAATAGGGAGTATCTAAGGCTATTATTGGAAAAATGTGTGACTTTTTGTGTGAAAAAGTAGCATACAAACATAAATACCTACACACGTCATTAAGTAGTTAATGAAGATGCTCTCATCAACTTTCGCATATAAAACATCAGCAATATTGAAGTTACTGGAAAATGGGAAAATGGCAATACTAATACCTAATCTAAAGAACGTTCGCGCTCCGCTCTCCTTTCAAGCATTTTCACAAAAAGTTTGGCATCTAGGTTTTCAAAATAATTGTTTTACTCTATGGTATTATTCATAATCGCGTCGTTCTCGTTCGTTTGCGCTTCCGAAGTTTCGAATTTTGGTGTTTGTTGTCTATGGTACGCTCATAACACATTTGGGACATCGAATGTAATAATTTAGACTACAATTCGAAGATTAATACTTATTGATATTTTGTGCATATTTTATTTATATTAAGATTGCAAGGTAAGTTTTGTTATTGTCAACATAAAATGTATACAATGTAAACAATGAATAAAGTTGTTATCAAATTGGCCCAGGACCAAATCGTAATGCTTGACGCCATTTTGTGCTGTGTAATTTATGTACAATTTTATTCATTGGTGGTTATCTAATTATTAATTATTTTAGGGGTAACCTTACACTTTAACCTATGTATAGAATTATTCTGTTTAGCGTAGAATTAGTCTTATCGAAGGATGCCAGCTTTTTCGTTTCATTGATCTATAGGAAAGTACTACCATCGCTTTCCATCATAGCATTCTCATAGTCATATTGAGTGTTTATAACAACACTGCTGATAATATTTTAGGTCCAGAGACTAGACCGTAGTGCATATTATGTAAACTAGTAGAAACAGTACTGTTATTGCTGTTAAATTTCATTACTAAAACCTAAACCAATAGTTATTGAGGTTACATGTGTTTGTCTAAGACTAAAGGCTTTTCACAAGCAATTTTCCACCTTAATAATTCCTAAGAACTAGTAGTATGCTCTCTACCATCTAAAGATTTAAAAGTTTTAAAGAAAATTAATAATTTCGGTGTAGGTATGTAAATTATTGATTAATGACCAGTATTATATTTTCAGAATGGCTGAAGACTTGGATGTTGAAGCTATGCTAGAAGCTCCTTACATTAAATCGGTAAGTGTCCAAGTTATTGAGTAAAATTTTATAATAATCCAAGAAAAAATATCTGAAACTTATTGTTTGTATCAAATACTTATTGTAATTAAACTTATGTATATGTATATCACCTGGCAGCTATTTATAATACCATTATAATAATCGAAAAGTCATCTAATACATAAAGATAGGAATAACATTGGTTATACCTAAGTTTTGTAATGTTATCAATTATCATATACCTAAGTAAATCTCAACAATATGATTTGTATTATACAACACTTATCAATGTGGTTTTTCATTGTCATAACAAAAATTATTACCAGATGACACAAAGGATATATCATATTTAGTTTGTTGCCTATTTGAAATAATTAGACATAAATATTAAAAACTTTATGTATGTTGTAACTATCAGCTACTAGAAACATAATATTGTATTTATTCTTAGGTTGTATTCTGTTCAAAGATGTTTTAAGCTATTCATTAAGGAACTGTTGTTCATTATTTCAAATTAATCACATAAATTAGGTTATTACATCTTTGAACAGCAACTGGTAAGAAATATAAACAAAATTACATTTGAGAATCATTTCTTGTATTTATAGAACTTTGTGGTAATAGTCGAGCATACTTCACCGACCTGAACAAACAGAGAGGTATCCACCTACTATACTTACCTAATTTTTTATTATTTTAAAATTCAACACATCCTAACATTGTTATTTGACAAACACTTGTAATGCAAAATACAAAATAAGATTTTCATAGAAAGTTATTTTGAAAAAAGACCATGAGCTGATGGGTCGTAAATCTTTTGCAGAAGTATCCCTGTGTGATGTTAGCGCTGTGTGCATCCTTTGTCAGTGGTTTTGTGAACGGTAAGTGTAGACCAGGGCAACGCGACTACCATGACATGGATGAACATTGGCTGGTTATTAAGCCAGCTGTCTACAGTAGCCTAGGCAAAGTAAAAACCGTCAACATTTGTCTGATTTCAACAGTGACATTACTACTTAAATGTCAATGCTGAAATACTGCAAATGTTCTCCATGTTGTTGTTATGAAATAACTAATGCAATTTTTATTTATTCACTCGGCGTGTGTTGCTGTGGCGCTGCTTCTACCTTGTGCTTTGTGTGACAGGATAACACTTCCTCTTCAAAGCATCGATCGGACAAGTATTCTGATAAGCACAAAGAAAAGGACAGAGATGGCAGTCGAAGGTGAGCATAACGATTTATTAATTACACTTAAACTGTCATATATTTAATTAAATTTTTATTCCTAAGACAGAATAATTACTGTCCCTTGAAGACTTCAATACTATGAGACAATCATTTGAAAGCAATTTCATTTATTTATTAATTTCTTGTGATGGTTCTATAAAGAAACAATTTCGCATAGTAAGTTAATTCTTCATTCTTACAGACGAAGCAGATCAAGAGACAAAAGAAGATCAAAAGATAGGGATTCTCGTCGCTCAAGAGACAGGGATGATAAAAAAGATAAAGACAGAGGAAGAGAAGACAGAAAGGAACGTGACAGGGATCGTGAGCGCGATCGTGATAGAGGGGACCGTGATAGGGATCGTGAACGCGAACGAGACCGAGGGGACAGGGAACGCGATAGAGATAAGGACAAGGACAAAGACAAAGATAAGGATAAAGACAGAGAACGCGATCGTAGCCACAGGGATAAAGATCGCGAAAAAGATAAGGAACGTGAACGTGATAAAGAAAAGAGGCGTAGCAGTAAGGACAAAGAGCGCAGCCGAGAAAGAGATCGTAGCAGTCGTGACCGTACTGCCCATAGAAGGGAAAAGACACAGGAACGAGACCCAGCAAAGGAATACCGCTCAAAATCTAGGGGATTAGAACCTAAATTGGAGGATTTACCTCCCGAAGAAAGGGATCTCCGCACTGTCTTCTGTATGCAATTATCTCAAAGAATTCGCGCGAAAGATCTTGAAGAATTTTTTTCATCTGTTGGCAAAGTCAGAGATGTAAGACTAATAACCTGTAATAAAACTAGAAGATTCAAAGGAATAGCATATATAGAATTCAAAGATGCAGAATCTGTCCCATTGGTAAGTTAAATAATTGACTTTGGTTATGTACTTCTTTAATGTTATGATTACCATAGAATTCTCTCATAATCTTACAATTTTATTTTATTTGCAGGCACTAGGTTTGACTGGACAAAAACTGCTGGGTGTTCCTATTATAGTGCAACACACCCAGGCTGAAAAAAATAGAGTAGGAAATACATTGCCTAACTTAGCACCAAAGACTAGTAATGGACCAACAAGACTGTATGTGGGCTCTCTGCATTTTAATATTACAGAAGACATGTTACGTGGAATATTTGAACCTTTTGGAAAAATTGATCACATTCAACTTATGACTGATCCTGAAACTGGCAAAAGTAAAGGATATGGATTCCTTACGGTATGGCAAATAGTTGTTTACTATTATTTGCACTTGAACTGAACTTTTTTTTTTCAAATTTTTTATGGAATATATTGTTATTTCAGTTTCATCACGCTGCTGACGCGAAGAAAGCAATGGAGCAATTAAATGGTTTTGAGTTAGCTGGACGTCCTATGAAAGTGGGTAATGTTACAGAGAGAACAGATGGTGGTTCAAGCACACGCTTTGATGCAGATGAGTTAGATCGCGCTGGTATTGACCTGGGAGCTACTGGCCGATTGCAACTTATGTTCAAACTTGCTGAAGGCACTGGCTTACAGGTATGTTTTATTAATTCCGACATATTTCATGCTTTATCAGTTAAGATCAGATAATGAATAAGTAATAAGTACCATTACACAATATTAGCATTTTGATATCACAATTGTTTTCTGTTTCCAGATTCCCCCTGCAGCTGCGTCAGTATTGATGGGGGCTGGATCCGCACTAGTGACTCCACAACCGCAAGTTGCACCACCTATTGCGACCCAGTGCTTCATGCTTAATAATATGTTCGACCCAGCATCGTCAGTATATTCAAATTCATAACTTATGCAATATATGCAGCAGTTATAGTTCATGAAATAAAGACAAAGTATTTTTCATTTTACAGGGAAACAAATCCAAACTGGGACATTGAAATCAGAGATGATGTTATAAGTGAATGTAATAAACATGGTGGAGTTCTTCATGTTTATGTGGACAAAGCATCTCCTCAAGGGAATGTCTATTGTAAATGTCCCACGATAGCAACAGCAGTGGCGTCAGTAAACACTTTGCATGGACGATGGTTCGCTGGTCGTGTGATTACTGCAGCGTACGTCCCGCTTGTCAACTATCATTCTCTATTTCCTGATGCCATGACAGCACTAACCTTGTTGCTGCCGTCCCGACAACGATAAACTACAGCAATAAAAGCATTTATTTTTTAATGAACCTAGTTTTCGGTCTTGAGTGTATACTGATATCTAGTGGTGACCTAATTCTAGATAATAAAGTTATTATTACATGATATTGTGTTGATTTGATTCCTGTTATGATTGATCCCAACAATAAACTATATTACGGTATATAATTATATCCCTAGGGATATAACTATGTTACGGCTTTATCTATCTTACTGCGACATATTATCTTCAGATAGAGAAACCGTTAGGATCTGTTAAGTATTTCTGTCAAGATAGGGTTAGGTTGATAGAGTAAAACCAAGTGATGGGCGCGCTCTATAACTTTGTGTCTGATGATATCCACACGCCCCTGGGTGCCCCATTGCAGACGTAGGTAGGTCGTCATTGTTACATCTCCATATTTCGTACTAATATCCTATGAAACCATTTGTTTCTGTTACATATTGTATACTTCTCTGCAGGGCCTTGTGGCTACATCCAATTCTTTTACTCTTTTCCTAGTCAAAGTAAACCATATATTAATGTAGTTAATAGTTTGTATGATACATGGAGGACTGCATTTTCGGGTTCTTAATAAATAAATAAAACCAATATGTAATCCAAATACAAAAATCATTGTCAGTATGTAACATATTTAATTCAATTCTATAAACATATCAACTTCAATAACTGGCTGTAATTCATTTAATTTTGTTTTCAAACTGCTTTAATCCAGTCAATTTCTAGAGTTGCGGGTCCTTTTTGCTTGATTGGCTGGTAAACTCCACCATACATTTGTATACCTAGGCTTGTAACTTGAGCTAAATCTAGAGTTTCGTTATTGTTTACTCTCTTCCCTCTATAGTAAGCCTTGAACTCCGAAAATTTAAGGTTTCGGATGGCAAACTCGTCTTTCGGAGCCTGTAATATAAGTTGTGAATATAATACCTGCCATTATAACCAATTTCACATATTATTATAAGACTTGCTATTCAAAACTAATTCATTATTTGACATAATATATTGTGGGATCTACCAAATCAGAATTAACACACTAAAAGACAAAACTAAAGTTACTTATGTAGATACCTGAAAATACTGTTCAAAAGAATAATTAGGTTCGTCATTCAATCCCCTGTGTCTTAAAATAACTTTGAAACCGTTGAACTGTCCCTGGCCTCTACATTTTAATTGAAGTTTAGTGTGGCCGGTAAGGTTGTATGATCGAATAGCTCTTATTCCTGCGAAGCCAGCTCCATTCAGTTGAGGATTCAAAAGAGCGAAAAATATGGCTCTACGGAAGCCTAAATTCTTATGAATTACAAACGTAGCTTTCGACATTCCAACATCGCGCACAGTATCAGATTGTTCTTGCCACGCTTGAACATCGTCATCTTTGGTAAAATCGAAAAGAAACTGCCCGCCATCTTCTTCGCTACCACTGCAAAATTGAGAAAAAACTATTTATACACCAGTATGTACGTACATATAATAAAATTACGGCTATTGCTTACTGCTGAACAAAACTTTGTTTGTATAAGTGTCTATTGTACCCAGCGCTACCTCTAAATTGGCGTTATTTCCTAATTAAGTAATAAAATTTTATACACTGCCAAACGACACATCGATTAGTGAAAAATAATGAGGGTATAAAATCAAAGTAGATAGGTATGTTTTACACAATAATTAAATTATTGACATTTTATGGACCCATCAGGTAGGTAGTTATTATATGCAGACTTAACTTTCATTTTCAGTGTTGATGTCCATGTCTTTAAAGTCTTCTACTGGACACGTGCTAATTTCGACACTATCCATGTTGATAGTCAAAGGTTAATAATGCAAGTTGTGCGATCAATTTTTAGGCCGCTACTGATAATGAAATGAATGAGGAGACCATTGAGACCAAAATACTTGCCATATTACAAAACAGTACCTACCTATTGCGCATTTAGACTTAAAATTTTGGATGCGCGGCTCTATTTACCTACTTATACCTACAGACCTACATTCACTGGACAAACACTTGTGGTAGGTAACTAGGTAGGTACCTACCTACTAGGTAGATTATCAATCGGTACCTATAGGTAACCTGCTAGGTTTGTGTTCCGCGTAGCCTTCCCTAGCAAACAAACACCATAAATAACTCATATTGGATCTGCAATTTATGTAATGCCACCAGTCCTAAAGAGACTGCTACGTTGCTACTGGTACCTATTCTGAATTTGTTTTGCAATTACGATATAAATATAATACAAATAACTGGTAACTAGGTAGGTATGTAAACAACTACTTACCTACCTACCTATTTTGTTTTTATTTTGTGACCATGATCAAATTAAGACTAATACAATAATCACCTTGCAGTTAGGTACGCTTGGACTGTCCCGATTTAACTTATTATCTTTACTATCGTTACTCGTAACTATAAATATGAGCACTTCTGTTTTTCTACAATTAATAATCTATGAGCATAGTCAAAATGATACGCTGATAAAACCAGATCTGTAGAATTTCCTTAGCTCCAAACCTACATTTTTAAATTCATATGAAAGAAGGTAGGTACCTACCTACCTCCCTACTTACTTCATTCAGTGTAGGAACTATAGGTATAGGTACCTACATAAATATATAGGTACCTACCTAGTCTACCAAATGTCTAACGGGATCGATCGATCTAGGTGGGTAGGTACTACTAGGCACCTACTCTACTAATACGTACTATTTTTGATATCTACTAGTCAAAAAGGACCTATCTACTATCTAATGCTGCGCGCCGTGATAATATTAAATAGAATCCAATGACTGGTTAAACCGGTCGTACATGTTTGTTCAAACTTAGCGCACGCTATTGCATCGTGATCGAAACCAAATAGTGTTTTCGAGATATTGTAATAATTGGTAATTTAGTTTGCCATTCTTATTACATAATACAGCTGATAAAGCATATACGGATCTACGAGTAGGTACCTACCTACCTATATAGAAAAAATAACTTGCTCACCTTTATTTTAGTCTAACGGACCACGGTCAGTGACTTGTAGTCCGATAACCAGTTATTTATTTGAGCCATCATTTCTAGTCTCTAGTATTACTTGAAATGAATCATGACTCATGCATGGCATAGTAACAACTCAATAGGTAGGTGCCTACCTATCTACAAAATGTTCTAGAATATATGTTTAAATAATGACATATACCTACCTGACGACGATACATAAAGCAACTGCTCGAAAAACAATGATAATATTACGTCCTGTACCTATCCATTACTTTACCAGGTAAGATTCTAAACCTTTTGTGAAACTAAGGTATCGCAGGTACCCTATCTAAGTAAATACCTAGGTGCTTAGTCTTCAGTGTTGAAACTACAGACTAAGAAGGTATAGTTATAAACCATTATGTAGAATAACTTGATCTACTTTACGTAACACATGTTATTACAGATAGCTAGGTATGTCAGCCATATAATAACATACCTACCTATGCTACCTAAGTATGCCTATTCATATACAATAGTTACGTAGGCATAGGTATTCACTGTCCGCTTTTGTTATGTTGATACGTACATATTTTTATATAGAGAGTTTCGTTATAGTCTGAAAAGCATAATGTCTCTATTTACCCACCTGTTATTACACAGTACATAGTTAGTACAAAGCACTAAGCCTGCAAACAAATACAAAACACAAAGCACTTTTTCATTAAACATTGTTAAAACTGATTTTAAACTAAGATTTAGCACTGTCAACTTCCACTCCCTTGTAACAAATACTAATTTGTGAAGACCATAAATATTATCTCTTTTATTATGTTCATTTAAATAAACAAAATGAATTTATGTAGTAATAATGAACATTTGACACTGTTATCCTGTTATCTTAGCGTTGTGTTATTGACGTCTTTGGATAGGTACTGAAACCAATAAATGACCGTTACGATTTGAAATACATCTTTGTTTATCTTATCAGACAAAGAGAAAACTGTTTCGACGCTAACGATAAAGACAGACAGCGGTTATACTAAATGAACCGTCAAAGCAATGGCATGCGTAAATACGCATTCTGCTTTAGTTGCAAATAACTACCTGATCATGATTCCTTACGCTACCTACGTTTTATAAGTAGATATAAGTACTATAGTCGTTTGCCCGGAGCTCGACCACGTGATTTATACTTATACATATGTACTGCATAGTTATTATAAACAAGTATTAGTGTCGTATACACACATGATAGTCTAAATATACATATGCTTCTGTATAGGTAATGTACGTATTGTTGCACCCACTAACTTTGAAATAAAATGCGACCTTCACCTTGTTATAAAGGTTTTTATGTAGATATTTCGGACCGGTTGATTAAGGAAAAAACAACATTATAATGTTCAAGTTTTTATTATACTCTTATTTCCCACCACCAACAGGCACACTGCGCTTTAAAAATCCAATTTTTCTTAAATATCGTACAATAAAAGGAGTAGCAGTCAAAGTTATAGCTATCCTGAATGGAGCAAAAAATTTGTGTACAGCATATGCTACGACAAACGTTCCCGCATTCGATCCAGCTGCCTTCAATATTGTTCCTTCACTTATGTTTAAGTACTTCAGCACACCTACCAAATCTACGCCACTGAAAATAAAACAACAATTATAATATTCTTGTTTTAAAATTGTAGATTAAAGATCAGTTAGTACAGTATTTGAATTAAATGATGACATGATGATGGTGATGACTTGATAAAATCAATGCATTAATTAAATGGGACATGGTAAAATGATATGATATTTATTTATGTTAGCATTACACATACCTAGATATTAGAAGATAACAGGTGCCCAAAGATACCAGGGAAATGCCAATATGAAATACAATCACTGTGGAACCATACTCTTTGATAGCATTTTTCAATTTCTCTTTAGAACTCAGTTTCGATTTAGTATCTGTACTCATATGCCTTGTTCCAACAGCTATGCTTTGAAAAAAGGTAAAATATAATATTAGTATTGTTGAAAAGTTATTAACTTTGTGAATAACGGTAACTATTAACAATGGAGAATGTTAACAAATTTTGATTTTTAGCCTTCCTTATTCTTTGTTAAAAATAAAAAATACTAGTGAAAGAATTACTTCGATATCTCAATTAGTTTCCGATTTATAAGTAAAACAAGTTGTAACCGCACGACGCTTGCTCTCGGGGACGGTGTGACGTCACTCTACACTACGCTCAGTCTGGCTCACACAGTCCGCTTGCGGTCGCGCGCTCGGTGCGTTGAAATTATACCTAAATACTTTTAAAAATGTTCAATTCAAATACTAGGAAATCATATGTTGTGCCTAAATGTAATACAATTTTATGTAGGTAAGTATATAAGTAATAATAATTAACTTTATCTTATAATGAAACAATTTCTAACCGGATTGATCGCGAATTTATTGTTTTTACAGTGGCAGGAAAAATGTAAAATCAATAAGTAGGTACGCGATTATTTCGTTAAAAAATTGTTTCTTTATAAAATGCGTGATCGTGAATATCTAACATTAGCTGACTCGCGCAACTTCGCTTGCGTCACATAAGAGAGAATGGGTCAAAACTTTCCCCGTTTCTGTAACATTTTTTATTAGTACTCTGCTCCTATTGGTTGTAGCATGATGATATATAGCCTATAGCCTTCCTCGATAAATGGACTAGCTAACAGTGAAAGTTTTTTTTAAATTAGACCAATAGTTCCTGAGATTAGCGCGTTCAAACAAACAAACTCTTCAGCTTTCTAATATTCTAGTATAGATATTACAAATATGTATAATATACTAGAGGCCGCCCGCGACTTCGTCGCCATGGAAACCCTTCCCGTGTAAATCCCGATCCCTCGGGAACTCTGGGATAAAAAGTAGCCTATGTGTTATTCTGGGCCTTCAGCTACCTATATACCAAATATCATCGTAATCGGTTCAGTCACATTGGCGTGAAAGAGTAACACACATCCATACATACATACAAACATCCATATATACGTACATACATATATACATACATACCTATATACATTCATACCTATATACATACATTAAATATTAAATATTGCTGGACAAATCACACACGGTCATTTGATTCCAAACTAAGCAGAGCTTGTACAATGGTAACCAAATAACTGATAAACATACTCATATACTTCTCAATATATAGATAAATTGACAGCCAGAACAAATACTCGTGCTCATCACACAAAGATTTGTCCCGGATGGGATTCAAAACCTACATACGCGGCGCTACGGTTATTGCGGCGAGGTGACCGCTTAGACCACTGCGCCAAACGTACGGAGTAAATAGTACAAATGAATAAATAGTATACATATAATACAATAGTATGTATACATACATGCATACATTTTCACAAACTTTCGTATTTATAAGAATAAAAAGGATTTCGGAGGCAACAAAATCTCTATTTGTTGATAAATAATGCGCAAACCTTATTTTCATTTATTTTAGGTAGATTATCCGATTGCCCTTTTTCAAATCCTTCATCCATTTTATTAATTGAATAATATTTACTATTACTACACCATAAATGTAATAAGCGGATGCAAACACAACAAAATACTGCGCAAGTTATTACACCAACAACAACGGCTGGCAACTTAATACTAGCGGGACGCGGCCCGCGCGGCGCAAGTGTAGTAGTATGACGTCACAACCACTCACGCGGCCGTTAGCGGGAATCGATATTTTTCGAAACTTTGAATGCTTATAAAATCAAAACTATTCGGTATTTTTAACTGAAACAAAAACTAGTTTATATGTATACACACAGGCTATACTGTGTCAAAATTTAAAGCGATTTGGCATACCTAGTAACATTCTCCATTGTCTTCTCATTGTCATAATTCCACATATTATACCTAATATTATAATCATAAATCATTTATATAAAATACTGAACAAGATAGACACTACAGACAGAGTATAATAAAAATAAAATAATATTATATTTTAAGTGTGTATAATTGAACTTCATCATTAATAATATAAAAATTATAGTGTAGAGAAAGTGACACAAAACAGAAAATAATGTATAAAGCAAAATTGAATAATTTCAGAATTAATCATTTATCTGCAATCACAAATTCATTTCTTTAAACTTTCCAATTCATTAGTGATATCACTAGTAGGATGTATTTGTTTTTTTTTTGTTTTTTGACAATGAGAAATCAAAAGATAGTGCAGTAAATCATAGCTGTTTAACTTCACTTAACATATTTTAATGAGTAAGTTTTAGTACAGGTGAATGTTTAAAATATAATCATATATAGCCGCATAATGATAATGAAATGATCCTTCAATAAATTTTAATACTTGAACTATTTTGTTGCTATCTAGATAATTAATGTATGAGGTACTTTAAAATAAAGCAGTAAGCAGCTTTTGTATTTGATTAGTAATAAAACCTGAACAGCAATAACATAATGGCATTTTTGTCTCATACATACCGTCATTCCTTCCTCTTGATCTGTACTCATTCCTGAGGGTCAGATAGTGTGCACTCTGTAGATTGTCAGACAGGTATTTCTGTCCCTGACCCCATTGTGATCCAGGCATGTTTAAATGGGTGTGATTGCCACTAAACGGGCTTGGAACATTACTTTGCATAGAAGAATTCAAGCTGACTGCTCCTCTACAATCATATTTATTGACATGGGGGTCTGACTGAACAGTAATGTCAATTTTCCCCATATCAATTTGTTTTCTGTAGCAGGAACTGATGACAGGGCCAGAAATGTCTCGTTCTCGTAAGGGTGAAAACCTACCCATTTCTGTTGAATTTATATCAACTACATTAGTAGGTAGCTTTAAAGCAGTGGCTGGTGGAAATTTGAGAGTAGTGGTCACATGTATGCGCTGTATGTCCTGTCCGATGTTGTTGTTTGCACCTGAAAGAGGTAATAAGGTGAGTTTGTCGGCGTCCCTTCGTTTGTATACAATAAACAACTTGTCAAGGTCGTAATTCAACTTACCAAAGAACGAATTCGTTAGTTGCTGTTTACAATGGAAGTAATTGTTTGATCTTGTATATATTTTATACATTTTAGATGCTTATATAGGAGCGAAGTGCATAGGAATATTGTAATTAGATGTAAGAAACACTGTGTGGAAATTTTCCGCTAGGTAGACGTAACAAAGACAACCACAGACCACGTATAATAAACGTAGACAATTCGGTCAACACTCACGACTCGACTTCATGATACAACAATGTATTGTCTCGTCGATACGAAAGAACAGCTATGACGGGCACGAAATAGATTTTTTTACATTTACACCCACGTCAAAATAATCTCTGTCAAACGTAAGTCAGTGTCACTGTCAAAGCGACATTAGAATTTTCGTTTAGAAACCAAACAAAGTCTTACTCAATATTTTCTGCGTTAGCTTATATAAGTCTGTCACCCATTTACGTAGGTAACTAAAAGTAAGTGTACGATAGCTGTAATCCGACCGACTACTGTTTATAGAATATACCGATGTTTCCACACACTGTTATTTTCATAATTATATTTTTATTTTTCTATTTCCTACCCACTCATGTAAATATTACCAACTTTTATCTAAATTAAAGTATAACTTTCGCATTAACGTAAGAGTCAAGAATGTCCTGACAAAGTTGGACATTGTGACTTAGTGTTTTTCTCTTAATAAGTCGTATAAATCAAACGTATTAATCAGAATAAACTTACAAAACAAAAAAAAAATACAAGTTTAACAAAATAGATTTTATTTAAATAAAAGATGAACAACCATATAAGTAACTGTTAACTTACATAATACTTTGGTAATTATTATTTTTTTACTTAAATCGTAAATCTGAAACCAAAGATATATGATCTGATGGAAATACTACACTGGGCAAAGCAGTATGTAGTCTTAATTCTTCAGTGCTTGGCAGAGGGACAACCTGCGAAATAAAAATGCTTATATAATCTATTTTTATTAATTATTACTTGGATTTATTTTCAGAAATGTCTTCTCACATTTTTTTATTAGATCAAATCAGAAAGTAGCTCTGTAATGTGCAAAACTTCTATACCTATAGAATAAAATAAATATTGAAGCATATTATTATAAATACATCATGTCTGTCATTCTCGAATAGTAGTCTTTATAAATATATGAAATATTTACTTATAAGTAATTAAAATATTAATTTACCTGTTCCACATCTAAGTTGATCTTCTCATAAAATATGTAGTCCAAACAATCAGCAAATCCGTCAGTGAAATTTGTGTACATTGGTGTACCACAAGCACTGCTCAGAGCAATATTTTGTTCTAAGCTTAAACCAGATACAGCTTCAGTAATATCTGTAATAAGAAAAAAACAGCTGTGTAGGGAAGGATACAGTTAACACGAATATCTCACAGTTAAAAAAAAGTTAGTTACTTGATTTCCAATCTGGTAGAGTACTGGGTGATGTACCAGTTGTATACAATTGATAAATGCCACAAGATGGAACACTGTTAAAATCTCCACACAGTATGACACTGATCCTTTTTCCGGGAAACTGAAATTGCAATAAAAACATAGTAATTTGCAATAATTATTATTTGTTTGCTTTTTACTGAACAGGAACATACCTGGGTAACCATTTTTTCTTTTAAATCCATCAACCAATAAATGACTATGCCACCTTGTATAAGTCTTATATGATCAGCATCAGGGTGAAAGTATAAATGTGTATTTGCTACTAAAAGAAGCTCATTTGGATTATCAAGTGATTGTAAGAATGTGGCACTAGATACAGTAGATCTATCTAACAAACGTTCTGTCAGTGGTGTATTATCTTTGATTTTGTCCCATATTGGTTTTAAGCACAATTTCGTTTTTACAGCTTCTGCTAACACAATACTTTCTTCTCCAACAAACCTAAAAAAATATTTATTATTACACTCTAAACTTTCTAGTTAGGTAGGTAATGGTAAACATTGTGCACCTACTGAAATCTATCTTTTCTATAAAAGCATGCTAATCCTTCAGCTACTTCTTTCCCCTTTTTGTAAAATGCTCCATCAAGACCTTCTGCTCCCAGTATTGGTTTCAAGCAGTTCTTAAATATTTTTCTATCCACTTCTTGAAGGCACATAACATCACTATTGTAGCCTGAAAATAAAATATATAAACTATAAGTTAAATGATAAATGCTGCATATTATATGTATAAGATTTCAACATCATAATAGAACAATTGAAACTTACCAAGTAATTCTTTTACAATGAGTTGTTTTCTGTAGTCAATGTGTAATGCATAAGGTGGGCAGTATGGATAAAGAACAGTTCTGGTATGATCTGAATCACAATACAAATCTGCTAAAATATTGTATGTAACGCACCTAAAGCTAAAATAATACATAATTACATTAATTTTTTATACGGAACTACGGACTTTCTGTAGTAACACTTATAAGGTAACTCAGAATGTCTATCTATCTGTACTATATCAGATTAAAAAAAAATTAAGCCTATCATAAAATGTGTTAAGAACCTTTTATTCTGGAGTTTTTGTTTAGTAAACAAATGTCTTGTTTCAAATGGACAGTTTCCAGGACCAGCTTGTATTGTATTTTTAGACAAGGCTTCCACAGAAGGGCCAATGGTGTCACCATTGCCTGAAAACAAATAAAACAATTCAGATAACAAGTAACCTATATATAAAACAAATTGAAATAACCAACTATTTTATTCATGCATTCACTGCCCTCGATGCGTCTGTGCCTTTCATAAGTCAAAACTAGGTGCCACTAAAATCCACTGGGCAGTGAATGAGTTAGAACCCAAAAAAGAGAGTGAAATAATTCATGGTCTTGTTGCCTTTTTCACTAACAGCTGAAAGACTTTCAAGTTTCAGTAAAATACTTAAATAAAATGATCTGATACTAAGCAGCAATGGTGGCAATAAAAACCTAAATTAATAACTATACTATACTAATATTAAAATCTTAAATTTCAATATTTATCATACTAGTACATACCCGGTGTACACTCCAATTTCAATTTCATACCAATATCTTCTGTACTAGGTGTATAACTGTAAGTGTTCCCGGTTAAATTCCACTTTAGATGGCTGTCATTTAGTTCTCTACCTTGACTGTTTGTAGTAATACTAGTGTACCACTTAAATAAACATTTATCAAACTTAGTATATTGAGTTTCGAAGTTTTCTGGATAAACTGGGAAACCTGCTAGAATGCTCTGTGGTAAATTCATAGTTAGAACCCATGGAGAATTGAATACAACTTCATATTCATTGTTGAGCATCTTGAGTTTTACCGGACCACTATATTGAAATAGTTCCTTGCAGGTACTATGTTCATCAATCACTTTATTGTCAGCATCGCAAAATTGTATTTGAATATCTTCATCATTTTCACTGTTTTTTTTCTTTTTATTGGCTTTGTTGATTACTTTTTGTATATTTGTTTTAATTCGTCCGAGTAATATTTGCAAACTTTCTGAAGGATTTCGACTAAAATTAAACTGCCTAGCAGATCCTTTTATGTCTAACAAAAAAGATATATCAATTTTGTCTTCTTGTTGAACATATCTAAAGTAACATCTGTTCATATTCATGGCACTGGATTTAGATATAACAGTAGAAAAAAATCTATTACTCCAACGAAGAAACGGAAATAGCATAATAATATATGCAGTATTAAGTTGAATGTGATTTGTAAAGAACTCTCTACAATTTATTTCAGCAATTTAACCTAACTTGTTGCAATGCGATTTTTTGTGTCATTCAATATTGTATTGATAAAATGATCAGTTGATAGTTTGACACTGAGAATTTGACACTTGACAGTTACAAATCACAAATGAGACATATTACACGTAGTATGACCAAGTAGAATAAGTATTACTTCTTTTTGGATGCTTGTAATTTTTTTTTGAGACGTTGCAGCGGCAGCGTTGTCTCAAAGTATGTGTAGTTTCCAGCAATCTACCTACATATTTCCTGACCATTAGACTATTAACTACATCTTTTTCTATAGAGACACATATTATTTATAACATTCAAAATAAGCTAAATCTAAAACAAAAAGATAAAAAACAAAAGCAATAATAAATTACACTGTATTACATCTAATTAAAAACAAGGGTAGGTACCTACATAGTTTCTTTAGAGTATCGTTATAGTTGGAATCCTAATATTATTTCTTATCGTTTACCTGTAGCTCTACCATGAGTTGGCGTAGTTAAAACATCTTACTTAACTAGAGTAGTTAACGTGAGAACGCAACTACAACAGTGGGCTTAAATGTTCGTACCATGAGTTGTGTTGACGTTAACTACTCTCGTTATAGTCAAAACTATATCATTCGTAGTAAGATTTTTAATCTGTGGTTTTGCGACATAATGTCAACATTCAATCTGTAACTTGACTAAGCTTGAGTGTTGTAGTTCTATCTCCTTCTATTCACATAAGACAGACAGAGAGAAAATACGACACACGTTTCAAATTGATATGGTAGTATTAACCAACAAAAATAGGAAGTCGTCGCTTACATATAATTTGGTACGTATTCGTGTATTTTTGATTTTGTGTTATTGCTTTTTGTTTATTGTCAGCCGGGGACAAAACAAAACACCTTAGTTACGTTTTAGTGCTAGTGCACGGATTCTAATTAACAACTAATTTTATTTTCACTTTTGTTTAAATAATCCTCTTTCCTGCCGCGTCTTAGGAAACTTTATGAACATGTTTGCAAAAACTTGGCATGATTTAAAGCATGGTTTAAAGCTGAAGTAACTTTTACAATGATCACACTTGTGGCCTCTTGGGAAAAAATGGTATGCCTCCCCAACAATACGCTGATAGACATCGTGAGCGTGAAAAAGTATAGCACTCAATACCTGAGAAAACATATAAGAAACTTATTTGTTCTTGAGAGGTTATCGGAACAAATCAAAATAGCTTAGATGTAAGTATTAACATACTAATCAAAGGTAAGTTTAAGAGCTTAACAGCTTACCTTTGATGCTAATGAAACTCTTTGAGATGATTTTAAACCCGTGTATAAATCACATTATTCTTTAAACACTTCTTTGTTAGTCGATATAGTTTTGTAAACTTTGTTTTACAATTATTGAGGGGATTTCAACTTAATTCACGCATACCACTTTGAAATGTCTTTGTTCACGTCGTTCATCTTTGAATGTAGCAGTTTCAAACATATCACAACCAATATTTGTTCTACCGAACATTTTTTTATGGAAAATAACTTCAATTATTTGTAAAACAATACGGTCTCACGAAGCTAAAAGTCGGTGAGTGCCGCAACTGCTATAGTAATAGTTCGTTACTATAGCATCTGTCAAATTGGTAACTCATGGTACCATTATCGTACGGAAAGAATGAACGACAAAGCCAATCTACATTCACTGTTGTTTGATTTAACTACACGTTACTAACTATGGCGACTCATGGTAGCAATGTTGGTACCTTAACTATCCGCTAGAGGCGCTGTTCGAGTTTTCATACATTTTTTCAACTACAGTGTCTGCGGGAGACTATAGTTGCCAACTCATGGTAGAGCTACTGATGAAACATGTGATAAATCGATGCCTAAAACAGATGACAGAAAAACAATTGAAAGACATCATCGACGATATTTATTGATTCAACCATTAAAACTCATTAAAAATAAAAATTAATTAATTAGGTATTTAAACATTTTAATCATCTAATTTGTCCCACGTTGATTCTTACTAGCAACATTGCATGTCAACGTGTCAATGAAATCTGTACGCGTTGCAATCTGGTTGCTGCCAACAGAACTCACGTCTGTCGACTTGTTCTACTTAGAATTTGGAGATTGTTGTTAAGTCGTAAGAGGATCACTGTGTTTTCCTTGTGGTTGAAAATAAAATAACATTATTCTTCAATATGGTACGTATTGAAATATTGTTAAATTAAATTCAGTACTATGCTAAAATCTAATTATGTATGAATAAGAATAGGTTGATTCAATATTTTACTTTTTCTGTGGTTTGTTTTAGCCTCCTTCTCCAAGTTCTACGTCTGTTGGATCAGGCGGTCGCTCACCAAGCAAGGCGACTACGGCACCACGGTCATCCAGTGGTAGCACGGTTCGTCAACGTAAATCTACAACGACGACTACAGCTGCTAGAAATCGTAGCACAGGCGCTGGCTCAGGTGGCATGTGGCGATTCTACACTGATGATTCTCCTGGTGTCAAAGTGTAAGTTTCAATTCTTTTTATTCCAAATTCATATGTTGAAGGTAATTTCAACAACCACTGAATGCAAAGGTTTTATGATTTGACAGGCTTTATATGAAGACACTACATTATAAGACAAAGCTAAATGAGACCAAGCCAAATGCAGGCTGCCTGATTCAATATTGTTTTCAATCATTTATTTTGTCTAGGTTTTTGGTGGCGTTATTGATACAGAAGTTTTTATATTTCGTTGTATGTTCTGTTAATTTCTTCTGACGAACATTCCTCTACCCATATGGAAGAAGGGATACATACTTAACATATTAAATGCTAGATAAGACCAATCTTCTAAATAGCGAGAAAACTTTAAAAAAGCAACACACATATTGTTTAAATATGGTTAATCTATTGTCAGTGCAGTTAAATTATTAATTTGTAGAAAGTAGCCACTCTGATTAAGTCAGATAGTTTGATTCAGTAATAATTGTTTCTATTTATTTTTTCAGTGGTCCCGTTCCCGTATTAGTGATGTCCCTGCTCTTTATTGCTTCAGTGTTTATGCTTCACATTTGGGGTAAATACACAAGAGCATAAACCTACTGCAAGTTAAATGGTCTGTTTTGAGTATGAGTGAAAGTGCTAAGTGAATGTTATGGCGATGGTGTTATGATATGATTTTTATTAAATTATGTAATTTAATCTTATTCTGAAGTAAAAATAAGTTGTATACATTATAAAGTATTTTATTTTTTAACCATTCATCAAGATCTCATGAGAGCCTGAAAGTGACCATTATGTTGTCTCCCTTACCTCTTTAATAATAAACCCTTTTTAACAAAATTAAGATGGCAGCCTTATTACAATACACTATCTACTAGCTGTAGCTAAAACTACATAAATAAATTATTATTCAGGATTCTATAGGTTATTGGTTTAAAAATCATTTGCAGATCTAAGACAGTTTGGGATATACTTTAGGAAACGCTTACAAATTCCATGGGAATAGTAACAAAATATGGTATCACAGCTAACTGCTAACTCCCTTGTTATGTTTTTTGGAATAAATGAAACTTATCAGTTAGCTTTTTACTATGTAGTTCAATGATCATATTATTATGATGTTACAGTTCTAGGGAAGGCAATATTGGAGTTACATTAGCTACTAACATGCTAGAATCCTAGATCAGTTGAGAATGTCACGAGAGTTTTCGAGACAAATTGTTTGAAACTATTAATTATTCGGCCATCAGCCCTAGTAAGTAGCGTGAAATGAAATTCCTGCTCTGCCCGCCCGGCGTACCTTTGATTTTTATACAGAAGCCTAAGGTCAGGCTTCGCGAGCGCAGGTGCGTATTCCTACTCAGCCCTCAAACTCTTACATCAAAATGACAATGCTGCAATATCAACACTAGTGAGTGGAGTGTAGTAAACACACAATCGCATTGATATTGCAGCAGAAGTATTTAGGTGAATACTTCCAGCAGTGGCAAATGCTAAAGCAATAAAAAACAGGTAGTTTTTTAAAAAATACATTGATATTTTATTTTCATCAATAATCTATTTCTTAGCTTAATTACAAAAAATAGAAAATAACCTTAATACATAAGACAATAATTTTAAATGAGAAAAAAATATTTACATTATCAGCCTTATTTTGAATTTCAATAGTTTTAAGACAAGTTCCGACTCAATATCAGAGTCTCTGCCTTTGAGTAGCTGCCTTATTGAGAACTCACCGACGGCGGGAAAATAAGTGATACATTAAAGTAAAGCTGCCAACATCAATGAGACCAACCATATAAGCATTTTTATACATATGCTTCAACTCTACGACCCTTTATCTTGTCAAAAAATTGACGCCAGGAGACTAATGTTTTGCCTGACCAAATCCAAAAACTGGATGTAATACCAACTATCATAGTCATTAGGTACTTAATCATAAACATTTCGAATTTCGGGCGATCTGTTTCTCTGCGTGTGAAGGGGCATGGAATAGAATACAGAGGTGTTGAACACATGTCACGGTGCCAAGTAACCATCCAGTCATCATAGTTTGCTTGCTCATAGAATAGGCAGGCAATTACAATTAAAGCAGGCACTGTGTATAATACACCAAATACACCAATACGGATCATTAACTTTTCTAATTTATCAGTTTTTGTTCCATCATGTTTCATTACAGTTCTTATTCGGAAAAGTGATACGAATCCTGCAAGTAGGAAGATAGTTCCAAACACTAGGTATACACAGAGTGGAGCTAAGACAAATCCTCTGAGAGCTTCTGCATCCCATAGTCCAACATAGCAAACACCAGACAGTACGTCACCTGAAACATTAGAGAAAGTAATGAGACATTGACACATATAAACATATGCACAAAGTTAGTTGTAGGCACTGGTAATCTTGATCTAATTAACATGGCAAAATGTAAGATAAGTCCCAGAATACTCATGTATTGTCATTGATAGTCATTGTGGCTTAGAGACAAATCTAGTCCATACATAAAAGCCCCTAAAACTTGCTTGGTTAAAGTGTCTCTCTTATCCCCGGTTCCTGAGTACATTTAGTGGTAGTTTATCTATTCAATAGCATTTTTTTATATGAGTTTAAACGCTATTGAATAGATAAACTACCGCTCAATGTACTCAGAAGCTGGGCATTAGTGTTATAGAATGTATACCGAAATATTATTATAACTACATTGTGAAGAAGAGAAATATGGTACAAAAATACTATTTCTAGGTCTGTTACTTCAAAGTCACTTTTACCTTTGAAACTAAAAATATCTCAGCTCTCAAACTGCTACTATTTGTAAGATATATTGGGATAATTTGACAATAAGTTAGCTATTAGCTAATTATTGAGAGCACAGCCTTCTCTTTACATTTCAGCCCAAGATTTATGAGAAAGGTTCCACCTCCGTTGTTGTGCAACTATGTGCATATTATTATGATGATACAATTATTAATGTTGGATCAAAGGTTATCAAAAAAGCTTGATTGATGTTAATTTTGTGAAATGCCTATACATAAATGCAGCAAAAGTTGTTTATACATTTAAGTTTACTAAATATTTTTATAAGTGTTAAAGCTAAATTATTGTTCAATAGAATATAGTGGCAAGTGGCATTTATATAAAAAAGAAAATAATGTCTTATTAAGTTATACCACAAGTGCTGAAAACAACCAGCAGGTGCAATAAATACTTACCATCTACTTTTCCCATAGCTAATATTGATATTGTCTTGATTGCTGGTACTGCCCATGCAGCTAAGTGAAAATATTGTGAATTTGCTTCAATTGCTTCATGACCCCACTTCAGACCAGCTGCCAGAAACCATGTGAGTGTCAGAATAACCCACCAAATACTTGAGGCCATACTGAAGAAGTATACCACCATAAACAATATTGTACATGGCTCATGTTTTGTACCTTGAGTTATAACTGATATGTTAGGGAGTCTTGTACCACTGACTGTGGTAGGGAAGGGCCCCTGGCAACTAACACTGTCGCCTGCACTCCAACCCATCACATATGCTGCAGCCACCATAAGATAACATACTGATAGAAATATAATAGGCCTCTCAGGATATCTAAATCTGTCTGTGTCTATGAGAAATGTCAGTACTGTAAACAGACAACTCACTGCACACAATGTTGCCCAGATACCAATCCATAATCTAGAAAAGTTCTTCTCATCTTGTGTAAAGAACATACCACTGCATGGGGCTCCACAATCGTGTTCTATTTTATCTCCAACCTTAAGAGAGTATTCCAGATCCAAGTTTTTTGGTACTTTGAATTGTACTGGGCAGACAAACCCATAATCTTTAGCTCCATGAAGTTTAGTAGGATCTCTTTCATTGCTGTTTTTAAAATCTACTTTAGGTAGTTTACTCTCAGTTTGTTTTCGAGATTCATGGGTTATATTATTATCACCAACACATATCACATTCTCATCAGTAGCAACGGGAAACTTGGAACATTCTAAATGTGCAGGCCATGGAAATCCAAATTTGATCATGAGATCATCACAATTTTGCCGTGCGGACTCACACAAATGACGACAAGGAGGTATGGCTGTGTCTAAAATTGTACATACGGGTGCATATACAGAACACAGGAAGAATTTCAGGTCAGGAGAACAATTAACTTTGATCAAGGGCGTAAGCATGTGTATTTCAGGCCCAGCTTCTTCTTGATTGGCATGATTTAATAGATTTGGAAATATTGTTTGATTGTACCTTATGTGTTGACAAATCTCAATAGTGATTGGTTCACAACGACCATGATGAGGTAATGTATCTCCTGGTAGTACAGTCACACGTGTAGTTTCAATTGTAACAACAAAATAAACTACTAAAATAACAAACGCAACCCCCGTTCTACCCATTATTATGGCTACCAAATCTTGCACTACAAGTTATAAACATAAAAATAAAAACGAAAAGTTGTTTATGTTTCCCATTACAAATCACTAAGGATAATTACTTCGTCTACACATTTTCGCATTTTAACGCGATCACTTTATTCAAAAAACAATAAAGATTATATTATTATCACAACAACAAGTATCTACACAAGCATTGTCCGGGCAGAATCCAGATTGAGGGTTATCATACTAAATAATAATAATTACAGTCCAGTGTTGCCAACTACTTGTGAGAAGAATTTAAATAAATCGCCTATCGGACGTCATGCGTCACCCTCTCTTATTTCTTTAATATTGCTATTTCTTGTACTTGCTCTATATTCAGATATCTAGACAAAGTTTTTAGCGCGTAATAAGCAAGTGCGTACTAGCTCATCATCAGAAGCAGGCTAAAAATCATATTTTGACTTATCATATCTTCGCTTTATGCAAAAACATGAATCATAATCATTATTAACATAGTCCGTAACATGAATAAACTTTGATAGTAAGTAAATTTAATAAATGATCATTATTATTTTTTGTGCGTCTTTTTTGTACTTTGGGACTACCGAGCTCCGGATTTTTGGAAGGCGTGCGGTGAGGCCGAAGCTAAGGCATAGAGGCATCTTTAGAAAACTGGAAAACTGAGGTTCTATGTGGCTATGGCATTAAACCATTTAAAACATGTAAAAAATGGCAGGCGAAATTTGCCAACTCACAAACTGGGCCCCTAAACTACTCGCTCAAAATGTATAGGGACGTGAGCGCGAGCCTCTTTATGTTAGTCACTAATGAATGAGACAGTTGACACTTGACAGTAATGACAGTTGTTTATCATATAGTCAGTGAAATGACAAGTTGTTTGAATTTATTTTGCGAGTTATTATGAAATGTGAATATTGAATTTAAATCAAACACATAAACAAAACTGCAGATAATATTCATATATTCTAGGAAAAATGGAGGTTGGATCGGAAAACTTAGATTTCATTAAGTTAGTAAATGTCAAAGGAAACATTGAGAATATTACTCCTCATAAAATAGCTGTTGTAGCATTTATTCGAGAGTATGGATTGCTGAAGATTGAAGGTTTGTAATTAATAGAACCAATCTGTGTATTTGTCTATATTTTAGATGTATCTTTTTATTTATCAATCAAGGACCAGCTTTTTTACTTACTTTTTATGTTTTATGTTTAAAAAGTTTTCTATTTGTTTTGTTTTCAGCAAACAGGTTGATAGATTGTACTATAGCTCCCAAATATAGGAAGGATTTTTGCATGTTAGCCCTCAAGCTTATTCAGGTAAATAAATCTCTCAGTGGATTCAGTTTTCATATGTAAACAAAAAGATACCTACCCAATTATTTTGGCACATTTCTTTCCAGTGTCCAGATATGGAGTTTAAAGAACTAGAAGCACTATTAACAGATGGACGTTACAACTTACTGAGCGTACATCTACAGAATTTTTGTGTCCGTCTTCAAAACATTTACATCAATGGAGTCAGTGCACTCATGGACTGTGTCACTTCTACTGTAGACAAACTTATGATTGAGTCTAATCCTTGTATTATGGCTAGATATAGTGTTTTAGGTAATCATCTCATAACATAGTGTGGTCCAATATTTCACTATTCAGTAATAGATTTAAGAATAATCTTGGTTTTGGCTTTCAGGATTATATCTCAGAAGAATACTCCTCAATTTAGATAAATTAACATTTGTTCAGGTTGTATCCTTGTACAAGTCATTTTGTTTGTATTACCAAAAGGGTAGGCCTGGTCAAATGATAAGATCCTTGAGTAAAGAGGTAACCTATGCTTTTAGATTTTTCGTATTATTCCAGAATTATAGATTTTTGTTTTTATTTACATTATACTTCTTATTATAGAAATTAAATAACATGGAATCTCAGAGCAATGCATCACCTGTAACACCTGAAGAAATCAAACCACTAGAGCTGTCAATGAAAATGAATATTATTGATAGAGATAAGTATGTAAATATCAAACTATACAATCAAGAAAAGTATTATTATTACACATAATAAAAAAATTGATTGTTCTTACAATTTGTTATGTGCTAACAATTCCATATAGTAGATATATAAACAAGCAATCTAATCTATACATTGTATATTTTAGCAGTTTTGATGAAGGTGGTCAATGGTCAAGAAAGCAAGCAGAGTTATTCACGGCCCAGCAAGCAAATTTATTACATATCAACGAGAAGAAAGCCATGCCACCCAGACAACTACAGAAAACGATCATTCAAATCATGAATGACATTCCAGATTTTCCAGACATCGTCAGTAATTATATTTTGAAGTCTCGAAATCGTACGAATGGTCATGGTTCACATCGTTTATTTTAATTTCCAGCATTTTCTCAGTTTCCTAAACTGCATCCGGACCAAAGAGTTCAGCGGCGCCCAAGACTCCCTGTACAACTACTTCGATCGCACCATATTCAACTCGGCCGCGAACAACTCATGCGACCGGACGAAAAACTTTCGATACGCGGCGTTGAACAGAGCCGCCATGCACACCCACTTCGGCCACAAGTACGTGTTTCCTAAACCGCGTTCGGCCCTTCACGAAACTGTCGATCGCAGGCGTACGAGCTCTAATGCGAACACCATCCGTCAGGTCGGTGGCCATGGAGGCGGTGCGCGAGGCGCTGGCGCGCGCGCAGGAGGCGGCCGACCCCGTGGGGCTGCTGGGCGCGGCCGCGTGGGGCGCGCTGGCGGGCGGGCGCGCGCGCCGCGCCGCGCTGCTGACCCGCGAGCCGCGCGTGACGCCGGCCGCGCACGCGCCGCACGCGGCCCACGCGCCGCACGCCGCGCACGCGCCGCGCGCTCCTCCCTCGCCGCGCCTCACCGCCGTCGTGGCGCAGCTGCTCGCCCAGCATACCGCCGTCAACGGCGCTAACCCGGCTCACATCTTTCAGGTCAGTCGATTCCTCTCTGAATATAGTTTGATTTCCCATTTTTCATGTGCATGCGTACGTAGTATCTACGAACGGCTACGATCGGATGGTCGATAGGCGAAGAGAATTCTGTTAGAGTATCGAGATCGATCGATACGCTAAAAAAAATCTCGATACTTTAATACTTTATATCGGTGTGGTTATGTTTTTCAGTAAGAGGTGGATTCTCTGTTATTCGGAGATCATCTTAAATTTGTTTATTGCAGGTCATAATGAGAGGAGACTCGATCAATTACTTACACTCGATGACGGATCTTTCTATGGCCGCCCTAGCGAATACGGCGGCGTTGTGGTCGCTCTACGGTAAAACTGAGATGGCGTCGGTGACCTGCCAGCTTCTTCTCGGACTCAATACGAGTATGTAAACCTTTCCCAATACTCTCTTCGGACGTCGACAGTAGCCGTCGCGTGTCCTAATGAAAATACGCTGAAAGCTCCGTTTGCATTCAGTTTGCGGGGCCGCTCTAGTGTTGGCCGTCGATAAAGAACGTTTCGTAAATAGAAAATCGCATCACAGTAAAAAGAAGGGCGAGGCGTCACACTGAGTTGACCGGGCGCGTATGACAGGGCCTCACGGTTTGTGGTTGCAGAGTGCACGGTGGGCGCGGGCAGCGTGTGGCACGCCACGGAGGCGCTGGCGGCGGGCGGCGCGGGCGCCGTGGCGTGCCTGGCGTGGCGCGGCGCGGCGGCGCTGGGCGCGTCGCTCGCCTCGCAGCTGCGCGTGGCGCCCGCCGCCGCCATCGCCACGCGCTTCCGAGCCGCGCACGCGCTCTACGCGGGTACGTACTCACCTCATTTAATGTTCTATGTTGGAGAGGCTCAAAACCTAGCCGAAGATCGCACTCTATATTTGCGTTCTAGCTTGCCTGGTCCCGTTTCAATTAATCCGGGCTTCGTATTTTAATGAAAATAACGATCGGGATTTACTGCATAAATGTGTTATCGTCTATGTTAAGTGAGTTATCTGAGAGACTATAATGATCCGAAATTATTACTTTTAGGGAAGTGGGAAGAAGCCGAAGAGAGTATACGACAGTTGGCCTCCTCCGATAGATGGGAGAGTCAACTGTTGAAGGCGGAGATGTACTATCTCAAGGGAGACGCCACGGAGGCGCTCGAATCGTTATACGATATCTTAGATTTCTGCAAGACGGAAGACGACAGCCTTCATTTCATATCGTTACGAGTGAAAGCGATGATTCTAATGTCACAAGTGCAGCACTCGTTTAGTAATATTCAGTCGACAAATATAATGCTACTAAACGAAGCGCTATGGTTAGCTAAGTCCTATCATCTACATTACTGGGCAGCCACGGCTGAAATGCATTTAGCGAATGTACAACTGAGTATGGGTTGTGCAAAGAATGCTCTTACTCTTGCGAGAAAAGCGTTACCTACGATAATGGCAGATGGTAGCGCTTATGATATGGCTAGAGGTAATTATTAAAATCAAATCTACCATGTTTCAAAATTGGAAAACGTTGATACCTAAATGGTACTACACTCTAATTTATTTTTCTCAGCTTTGCTGTTATACACTAAATGCCGGATAGCAACAGCAGCGCCTTGTGGTGAAGCGCGATTTCAAGTACTGCAGTCGTGTTGTGAAGCGTTAGACTGTGTTAAAAAGTACTTCTCCAAAGTTGGAGCCCACGTCAGAATGCTACAGACATTTTACTTACAGGTACGGCAAATATTTTGTTGATGTTTTTACAGTCTGTTTTCTCGTCTAACATGATAAATTGATTTTTGATATTTCCAGGCGCAACTGTACCACGATATGGGAAATCATGCAGCAAGAAACCAAAGTGCTTGGATGTACAGACAATTAGAATTACTGAATTGTGTAGAACCATCAAATATGTTGTTAGTTATGTATTAAATAAACAAAGCCAATAATAATCATACGTTATTAATCTTAGATCTATAAAACCTAATATAATTTGACCAGAACACGTGCAAAACTTCATCCCCTATAGACATTTAAGGAGTTGATTTCAGAAAAGATCAAGCAAGTATGCAGATACCGTTGGTCGTAGGGGAATTTCAAAAAAATGGCACATCGTTAATTTAGGCATGTCCCTCGACTTCCAAAATTTTTTCTCGAAGTTGTATAATATGATTAATTTTGATTTAATTTTTAACGGAAAATGCATTTCTTATACTTCTTTTCTATGTTTCAATTATTTGAATAAAGTAAAAACTGATTTTTTTACACTAGGTTTTATCACACCAGACCCCTCAATTTCGACCTGTCCCCAGTGCAATCTGCAACTTAAAAATTAAATTTTGAAGTAAAATTTCCTCGAATACCTCAAAATATTTTGGTGAATTCGGTTAAAATTAACTTTTTTTTCATTCCAATGAAGTACAATTGTAATAAAATGTTATATTTATTGAATAAAAAAATATTTATTGTTGTCCCCGAAATTCGCTCTTTCCGGACATGTCGGGTTTGTTACCACGATTTCTTGCGGAAATTCCTTACTAAAACGTACTTTGTTTTATTTTTCTAATATTTCGACTCATGTGCAAAGGATCGGCAATTTTTAAAACTAGAATTTCGGTGTTATTTGTCGCCAGTGGAAGTGAGTTGTGTGCGCAGCCGCAGTGAACCAAAATTTACTGTCAGGTTTGTAACTAATTCATTTGTAACTGTACCATACATGTTTTATATGGTTGCATTCATGTAAAAGAACTAGTTTTAATAAACAATTTGGTGCTGATAATTTAACCATAAGATAAATAGAATTACTAATTTATTTTTTTGAAAGTGCGACGGGCTGATTATGTTACTTCGGTTTTGTTACTATACGTAAGGTAACATATATAGTCCGGTCAAATTAGACCAAAAAATCAGTAAACCCACGACAAATTCAGGGGAAGCTGAAAATTCTTAAAATTGTTTAAATTATAATTATAAACATTGTCTTAAAAGTCCCAACCGATCCCATGTAAGGAAAAAATTTTAGCGGGGTAATAAGGTCCAAAAAATGAGTTTTTCGCGATTTTCTTGAAAACGGTAAGTTTTATCGCAAAATTACCCCAGACATAATTTGTAGATCAGGGAATTTCCTATAAAAAAGGTATCAATAATTTTTTCCCTAAAAGCCACCGCTTCTGAGATATAACGATGCAAAAAATTGCGAGTGTCATAATACACTCATACACTACTTCAACTTGCTTTAGCAATTATAATATTAAAAGAAGTTGAAATCGATGACATCATGGATGCTGATTTAATAATTAATATCGAAAATATAGTAGATAAATTTTTTTCATACAATGATATTGAAAATGATGAAATATCTGGAGCTTTACTTAATAAACTGAATCAAAAACTTAAGGATTATGAGGAACGAGGACCAACAGCGAAACTTTGGATTCAATATTTTTATATGGTTTCAATTCTTAAAGAGTTTTTAAGAGCTGAACGTATGGGGGATTGGAAAGCTCATTTAAACTGCGTCAAAGAAATGCTTCCTTACTTTCACGCGTCTGGACATTTTCCGTATGCTAAGTCTGCACACCTATACTTGCAGGATATGCTACAATTAGAGAATTTCATAGATCCTGAAGTCTATAAAAAAATTTCAGAAGGATTCTTCACTGTGAGACGTTCAGACAAATTAAGCTGTGGCACTTCAACGGACATGGTAATTGAGCAGTCTATGATGAAAGCTATGAAGACAGATGGAGGTATTGCTCGAGGAAGAAGCACAAAACAGAGTGTCATAAGTAAATGGGTTTATAGTATGCATGCAATGAATACAGTTTGTGAAAAATTAGAAGATTTGGCTAATGTTAGGATGGATACGACCGAGCAGCATGTTGATGCAAGTGATTCACGAGTAAAAAAAGATGCTAAAGACTTACGAAAACTTTTGGAATGGTTCTCAATACATAATCCTTTTCCAGAGGTTTTGCATCGTTATATCTCAGAAGCGGTAGCTTTTAGGGAAAAAATTATTGATACCTTTTTTATAGGAAATTCCCTGATCTACAAATTATGTCTGGGGTAATTTTGCGATAAAACTTACCGTTTTCAAGAAAATCGCGAAAAACTCATTTTTTGGACCTTATTACCCCGCTAAAATTTTTTCCTTACATGGGATCGGTTGGGACTTTTAAGACAATGTTTATAATTATAATTTAAACAATTTTAAGAATTTTCAGCTTCCCCTGAATTTGTCGTGGGTCAAATGTCTAAATTGACCGGAGTAATAGTCGGACCGAAAAAGTAACAAAACCGACGTCAAAAAGCTAGTCTTACATGCTGTTGTTTCGATATTGATATTTTACTTGTTAACTACAAAATACGTTAAAATTACATTAGAGATTAGAATTATTTGTATGTTTATAATTGATTAATCATTATTTATTTGAGATATGTGTATATTTATAATTAAAAAAAAAAATATTTTATTTACAGCTTAACTATTCTGCAACTTCTGGAGCAATCTGTGATAAAAAAATATATATAAAATAAATAATTGTGATATAAAAACAATAAAAATATATTATGTTGAATAATTTGTAAGTATTAATGAGTAAATAATGCCTGTATGTTTAATTCGTAGAAACATACAATTAGTTGCGCTTTAATATTATGCCATAGGTCCATGTAAACTAAACCTTACGATTTTGTTACTTTCGGTTTTGCTACTGTCCCTCAAATATTTCTAAGGTTTTTATCGATTTTACGAAAAACTCTTCAACCTATGAAAAAATATGGGCTCTGGATCCAAACTTATTGATATTTAACGTTTTTTTAACAAGTTTCTGATGGGATCTGGAGCATTTCATGGTAATAGCATAAAAAATAATTGTCAATTTGGAACCCATGGTAACAAAACCGAGATAAAATTGATTGCATTTAATTTTAATATCATTATTTTCGCCTTGATAATTCGCCAGTAATTAAAAGATATTTTTGCTATCCAGAAAAAAATATTAAATTGCTGGAATTCGTGTTGTTTCATTTATATTCAATTTTAAGTTTAGTATCAAAACGGACACTTCCTACTTGCCTACCCCCAATTTTAAGCATTTTTCTCCTTTAATCTTAATGAACATGAAAAAAACCTATTTTTTTTACAAACTAGATACTATGATTATTTTAATTTCATCCAAAATAATATCCTAGAGCATCATTAAAATTTTGAATAAGAAATTCAAGTAGTGTGCCATTTTTTTGAAATTCCCCGTATACCTCCGTGCATCGAGAAGCACGTAAAGCCGTGGGTCAAACGCCTGACGTCTCACTGGTCATGTCGGTCATATGTTCACAGATATCCATCTAGCTATGAGACGAAATAGTTAGTTCTTGTTTATTGTACACAAATTAGAAGCCGAATATCGGCTAGAAGGATATTATCATTAAATAATTTATTCGGTTAAATAAAACGATATTCTTACTTATACATTATTTTAATATCTATCTAGTTTGATTGCAATATTTAGTACAGCTTATCATTTAGAAGTGCGTTGTCTACTATCTCAGACATCGTTAATTTTATGTCTCTGCATAAAACCTCAGCAACCAAGACTTTTGTCTCTGGTTGTGCTTCTGCGGGGACGTAAGCGCCTTCTCCTAATATACTAGTATCGTTCCAGCAGTGTCCGAGAGAAGCTTGCGATTCGCATATTCGTCCAAGTTGTAACAACAATGAAGTAATGTCTTCCAAAAGTGAAGGGAATGCCGTACAGATTCGTACGAGAGATTTCAAGACCGGTTGAAATAGTTCCAAACGCAAGTCACTTGGGAGCACCGATAATAACGTAGATAGTGTGTTAACACACAGCCTCGCTATAGACATGGCTTTCGGTAATGCATATTGTATGGATAAATGGGACACAAGATCGACGGCAAATATCTGTTTTTCGAGAGAAGCTTGACTGAGAAGTTCTGGTATAAAATCAAGACATATATGCATAGAGGGTATTCCTTGAACAGTAACAGGAAGAAGTTCTCGCGGATATCCTTGAAAATGTACCAGTTTAGCGAGGGATGGCTCCGAAATAAATATTTGATGAAGGAAAGAGCATATTATACTTCTAACTTCTCGCAAAGACCACATCAGTTCAGGTTTAGATTCGTCTTCTGGTGTCTCTAAACACGCTTCTAATAATATTTGAAGAGCAGCACTCTCCTGTGCGGCTACTAAGGCATTCTTTAATTCTTCTCTTTCGGCATCTGATGTAAGTTGACCACTTTTTTCAAGTAATGGTTTATCAAGTAAATGTCTACTGAGTTGACTTCTAGACGCAGCTAAACTCGCCTCTAAAATCCTTAAAATTATTTTCAGTATCGGTCCACATCTAAAAACACGTATATCGCATCGCAATACTTGAAGCGGATCTACTAAAACATTCTCTTGCGTAATAGTAACGTTTTTGGTAATGCCATTGATGTCCAATAATGCATTGATCGTCATAATCCACAGGCAGCGAGGTAGCACTGTGTTTAAGCGCAGCCAAACTTCATGATATAATTCTTGTATATGCCGAGGTACTTGATCACCAAGTACATTTTTAAAGTACTTCACAAATGTTTCAGCAAAAGGCCAAATATCAGTTGGGTTTTTATTGAGCATAGCTTTTAATATTTTTCCTGTTTTGTAAGGGTTTTCTTCAATAGTCTGTAAGGCCTCATTTATTGACGTATCCGAAAGGTTTACGTCGACTTGATGGCGATTAATATCTCCAAAGATTTGATCATCCATCCAGTCATCAACAAGTGATAACTGAGGGAAGTGAGTGGCTAACAGACGCAGTAAAGGGCTGAATAACCCTCCATAGCTCATTTGGTCCTTTTGAGCTTGGTGCAATAAATATTTTATTGGTAGTTCTGATAAAAAGGCTGCAGAATAACTTTTAACTTTCCTCCCGTTTGCGATAAGTGTAGCTGTATTTGATAGTCTCACATCCTCATATAATAAGAGGTAGTATATTAATAAAAGTTGCGACGCTAATGTTGGTTTTTCAATAGTTATGTCAATTGCTGATTCTCCATTGTCGACTTCCATTGGTGTAAATGGTTTAGTTTGTACATCAAAATTAGCTCCGAAAATGGAATTTCGGAAAACTTTTCTGATTTCTTCTTCCATTATGGGTTTATTTACATATTCGTTTGTACCCTTGTTGTTGATAACAAGAATAGAGTTGACATAAACTTCTACTAATGCTGGCATGACTGGATGTAGTGGTGCCGTACAGTTGCATATTTGGCGGTATATCCAATTTTTTATTGGGACTTTATGTTTAGAAAATGCTCGAGATTTTAACAGTTGATGTATGCAATGAACTGGTAAATAACCAGGAATATTGCTGTTCAAATTAACTGTGACTGGCACTTTTACAGCATGGGCTGTAACAACCTGCAAAATTTTAAAACAATAGTTTATTAATGTGGCTAACTACTGATGTGGTACTATTATTGAGCACAAAAATATCTTACTTACTTGTTCAGTAAATATTTCTTGTGTAAATGCCTGTTTTATTCTAGCCAGACCATTCGGGCGGACTGGCACTCGCATGCCCAGAGTGGCACATACAAGTTCACCCACAGCAGTGAGCTGTCCTGAGTGGAAGTGAATTGCTATTAGTAACAACATTTCGCCAAATGATGCCGTCACTCCTGAATTGCTGAAACAGTAAGATATATTTCTGTTAGATACCATTCATATAACTTAATTTTTCATGTAAATATTAATTTAAGCATTTCATTAATATATTTTCAAATATTCAATTGATTGCACATAGTGACACAAATATGTAATACATATATTATTCTTTAGTTAGTTAAAATGTAATACTGTATGAGAATAATTAATTTTAGACATCACAATACCTTTCAAAGTATGCTTCCTCCTTTACCAACCACTGCACCCATTCAATGGCTTTTTTTTCATGTTCAGGTGCAGCTAAAACAATTATATCATTATGAGAGATCAAGCAGTTTGTCTTAATTAAATATTTAATAATTAAAAGGTACTTACCCATCAGAGATGGACAAGCCAGTATCATACATAAGCTTAAAGAAACAAATCGAACTCCAGCCGGTGTAGGTGGTGGTTTCTGGGTAACGAGTCTCAACAAGCCAGCAACTTCATCATCTTGAAACTTAATCCCTGCAATGCCTCTAAGTGCACAATAAAGCCTCAAAAGTGCAGAGGCATCAACACCAGCAGTGGCTTCCTTCAATCTGTTAAGCAATTCTTGACGTAATTTAGTTAATGCTGCATGACCATCCCCTTTGCCCCTTTTGTGCGAGTTCCGCAAGAATGTCGCAAACCAAGCTCTGCTTGTTTGATCTGATCCAAGTATAAGCCCAGACATGAAAGAAACCTGTGAAAAGAAACAAGATACAAATTACAGTTTGCAATTAAATAAATATTAACTACTCTGTCTTAATATAAATGATTATGAGTTCATCTTCATATACACAAATGCTGGACTAACCAAATCATCTTGATGATGTGATAAAGTTAATGTGATCACCAACGAAGGTAACCGTGATGCTGATGCTGCTTTGGCTCTCACAGAAGCTGCCAGGTGAGGACAGGCAGCACAAAGAGTGGCAAGTGTCTTAGCTCTAATTCCACCTTCTTCACTCCTATCAGCATTCATCACTAGAGACTCAGCCACTGAAAAAAAAATCCAAACAAATCTGCACTGTCTGTACGTCAAGGTACTGTCGAATATCGAAAGTTTGACATTTAGAATGTAATGCTAAAATAGGTCCTACGACACCCATCAGTGGTTGATTAGATTTTCAACAAAATTTATCAATGACAAGCCGGTTGTCGGTATTTGATAGTAGTAGAGAATTGAGCTACTGATCATTTTAACTGACTTACTTCTACAATAACGAAATACATACCTTCTTGTAGTGTGTCAGGCATATTAGCAACCACCCATGATATTATGATGGGACCTTTATTGACATGAAGTAATACTTCAACAATATCACATATGTTCAGTAAGTTGGGTAATTCAGCCAGACTTATACAAATAACATCAGTAACCTCCTCTAGATAAACATCATTGTCAAATAGTTCTGATGGTTTTATAGTATATTCTGGGTTGCTGTGCTTGTTTTGGTTATATTCTACTAGCTGAGCCTGCATCTGTAGTAGTTCAGATAACACAAGACGAACACGCCGTGGTGAGTCAGACTGTTCAAAGTCATTTGTTATTCCATTGGAGACACTTTGAATGAGGAAAGTTTCTGTGCATTGTGATCCACTCTTTTGCCTGTAATAGGATAAAATTTGGCAGTTATATATGTCAGACTTCGACAAATTTTAATAACAGCTTATAAGATTGTTATTTTCCTACCTCATTTGTTGCTCCTTTTTAAGATCAGTTTCCAAAGTGTTAAATTCGATAGATAACAGTGATACGATAAAATTGACCAGGTCTATACCGGAGAGTATGATGAGAACATCCTTCTTAGCTTCAGCACAGTACTTGGTGACATCTAGTGGAGATATCAGTGCCATACGTACGAGACATGGTATTATAGGTCTTATTTCGTCCGGTGAGCATTTCATAAGCGTAGCAATATCTAAATCTTTAATAGCTTTAAAGATGTGAGGTTGTATCGGTTTCATAAACGTTGCATCCATGATTGATGACTTTTTTATGCACAGTTGTAGAAAACAACAACTAACGATGGTCTTGACCAAAATAGATTTACATCTTTCATTTAAACGAAAGTATAGTAATTTGCTAGTGTAGCTTTTTTAGTGTAATTAATAATGAAGTAGTTAAGTTTGTTAGCTTGATGCCTTGATGCAGATCTCAGATGACATGCAAGCAATTGACAAATAATATTGACAACTGACAGATTGACATAACAGACCTGTCGATTTGACAGATCTATCATCGGTCCTAAAACCAAAAGAACAGTATTTTGCTTTGTCTCCGGAAAATATACACAAAAGTTCTTTACATAAAAAAAAGTATTAGAGAGTATAATTATCTCCAAAATTACTGTACAAAAGCATCAGGAGCAGGTATAATTAATTTGTAATAAAATTTCATATAGAGCTTTTTTTGCGTTACAATGTATTTGACTAACAAACTAGCTCAATAATTCTACGTTTTCTCAGATTTTGGGCGTTAAGTAGGCACTGAGTACTACTAGCCTTACTATGTTTTCCCATCTTTCTTGTCAACTGATGTGCCCATGGCGCTTAAGTGCTAATGCAAAAAACAAGTAACCTGAGGCGCTTTATTATGCACATATTATATACCTACAGTTTACGGTAGCAGTTACCTACCAGCGATGTGCCAGTCCTAGAGAGTTTAACTGTTATCAGAGTATACCAACTAGGACACCTCCGCCTTGTGGCAAAGGCGTATACTTACCATTTTTTTTTTAAACTTACCTTTTTTTTGACCTAACAATCTGTATTCTTGTGAACCCATCGCATGAGTATTAGATACTCTAACTAAGCAGCCTTGCCTATAACACATAAATAGTTTTCATAATAAGAATCAAAGTCCCGTCTGTTATGTTATTATAAGTTATTCTTTACTAATTTCCCAAACGTTAATCTGCCACAAACTCGGAGCCCGGTCGAAGCTCCATGCTCGATATTTTTCTTGTTATATTTAACAGTCATTACCTTATTTGAGCCAAAAACTTTCGTAATTTACTTTATTTATCTATAAATTGGTGAAAACTGTAGCAAAATCCGCCCAGTAGTTTTGTAGTCCCACGAGCGATGCTCTTAGTAGATAGGTAGGTAGGTATAAAAACCATTTAACAACGAAGTACATTTTTAGCAAAGTCTATCGCTAAAAATGTACAAAATTACGCATTCACAAGGTAACTGCGCTGCCTCGCGTGAACCTTCGTAATTTTATAGCTATATTGCCGAGACTGTTGTGGACTGTTGGGAGCTAGACAAGTATTATGTTAGTTTCACACTAACGAAGCCCCAACGGGATTCTCAAGCTTTCTCGTTGTTGTCCACAAATATAAGACGCTTAATAGATAACTACCTACCTACGTCATTTCAAGCTAACAAATTCAGACCCGCTGAAATCATAACAAAATTGTTACATGTTATTACTCACTTAAAAAATTGTCGTTACATCGTAGAATATTAAGATTATATACCTAAGTATTTAGGATACGTAGGTAATTAGGTAGGTATAGTTCGGTACATGAATACCAAAAGACTTGAGTTTAAATCCTAAATTTATTACCAATAAATACTAAATATTATGATATTAGGGATTATAAATGCGAAATTGATTTTGAAGGAGTAAGGAGATAGATCCCAGGGTCATACATTATTTTTTTTTAACTTATACGAATGGAGCCGCATGAGTCAGCCAGCAAATACGAGACGACCATAATGATCTAAAATCAAGTTAAATTCGGCTCCCGTTTGTTGGAACGTATTTCATAAAACTAATTAGTAGTGGTTCTATATACTCTTGCATCTATCTACGTGCTTCCCGGGCTGTACTCTATTAGCCGGCCAAATTTTATCCAATTCAAGTTAGCCGTTTTCTTGTGGAGGAAGTTTATTATAAAATAGCATGGGCTGTTTTTTTTAATTAACAGAAGATTACTCAGAATCAGCATAATAAGATCAAAATAATTACCAGCTGATACCTAATAATTATTTTTTTATTAATAACTTAAGTAGGATTAATTACTACTAAGGCCAGTGCCTATATTTACATCGCGACGGTCGTTAGATTATGATAATAATTCGTGGGACATTTTAATAACGACTTTAACTAATCATGAATAAGAAGCCAAAATATTAACTTTTAGATTATCTATGGCTAAATGTACCTAATTAAATTAACAAAAAAGTCAGTAGGAAAAGTACCTCACTTCCTACTAGTATAATGGTAGCCTTTGGGCTTTGTTAAAATGGGGCCAAGACTAATAAACTGAGATTACTCAGTAAAATCATTTTTCGACACACGTAATAACAGTCCTGAAAATACACGTTTATGCATGAAAATCTTCAATAATTCCGCAAAATTTGGGTATTCGTTAGAAAGGAATAATAAAACAGCCACTGAAATGTTAACAAAATACACAGTGTGGAATCAATGTGTAGTGAAACGGGCTGGCGCGGCCGGGTGTCGTGGGGCGGCTCGGGCGGCGCGGCGGGCGGCGGCGCGGTGGGCGGCGGCCGCTGCTGGCGCGGCAGTCGCACGCGGGCACGTGCGCGCACCGCCTTCGCGCCGCCCGAGCCGCCCGCACTACCACCCGCGCCCTGTGAAACCGTCACGCTCAATATTTCGGGACTATTTCACTTCAATCAGTAATATTCCGCATAAAACGTTCAAGTTCTTGTTTACAACATTACGGTATTACGCACGGATTTCTAATATCGACGATCTCCTTTCATGGTTTAAATATTTATGGGTCAATAGTAAGACTTACTGAGATTGCTTACATCATCGGCACTGTAATTTAGGCGGGAAATATATAAGTATATATCATATTAATAAATGAAGTAGCTCGTAATCGTTATCGTAAATCGACGATGAAAAAATTATGGAATGTTGTTTTTCATGATATTGTGGTTTTACAGTATACTGGGTCAAGTACTTGACGAATATTATATTAACACTAAGATTTGCCCTAGTATCATTGTGCTACAATTTATTGTAAACGTTGCTATATATTTGCCTTTGTTTGCTGACTTTTGCAGATAAAATGTCTCTATATGAATTATTGTGGTCTTCTAAATGTGAGCAAGAATATAGATAGTACTTGGTCTCGGTATGTCACTATCATTAACATGTAATTAGCTTAATTATCTAATAAGGTACTTAGTCGATATACATATAGTATGTCATCGTTACACCTCATTAACCCCTAATTGAAAATGAGTTCAGAATATGGTCAATATTAGAGTGATACTTACATAGTACCTAGTAGTAAGTTTAATTACCTACCCTGATTGGTTCGATACTTATCTACCTACTTAATAAAATTCATCTTTCAATAGGTTTTACAAATAAGTGACAAATTAACTAAATACGTACTTCAGAAGTAGGTAGTAGAGCTAATATTACAGTAAAAAAACGTAGTCTAAAGTGGTTTTTACATTAAGTACCTATTCCAATGCTGCCCTAAATGATCGTAGAATATGCTTGACTTTTCTACGCGAACGTACCCACTCAGTGCGTGGGTTTTTAGTAGCTGGAATTATTTAAGACCATGGTAATTCAGATTGCGAAGGTTTCCAAAGAGAGCAAAGTGCCTCTTAGTAGTTTATTGACAGCTGACTATTGAGATAAAGTGATGTGTAATGTGCGCGGAAATCGCTCAAGTGCGTATGCCACTAAGCGGCCATTCATTCAGCTGACTGCACTTTACGTTGCTTGACTTTAATATTCAGCTGTGTGTTCTGTTGAGAGACATCTCAACTTGGAGCCTGCAATAAATTTATAAGTTGGTCTATTTCTAAATTAGGTATTTACTTGTATTCGGCATATGCTTCTGCTTTGAACGAGGGTTAAAAATTAAATTCATTGTTGGGTATTGCGAACGTACATTTTTACCTTTGTTTGTATTTTTATTTATTCCTTAGGTAGATGACACAGGACTTAGGAAATTCGCAAATAATACTACTTTAGAACCGTATTTTCTAATAGATACAGATAGATAGATACATGATACCTTGAACCATTCACTACCCACATCCACCATCGTACTATTTCGCGTAAACTACGAGTAGGTATGTGATTAATATGTCAGATTATATTTAAAAATACAATTCTCATCAAATATTTCTACCTATCTCAATCAAGTAATATCTACATGAACAAATAGATAATAAAAAAAATATTTTCAACCGTCGGGTCGTGTAAGCAAAAGTCAGATACATTTACTTATATTTTTATACATTAGATTATCCCTGTTCTATAAAGGTAAGTGGGTTATCTTTTGGTACAAACGGAAATCCGTATTTCAGAAACGGTTATCAGAAAAAATGCCATTGTTTGCAAAATAAGCGAGGGTCTGTGTAACTTTATATTTCAGTAACTGTGTGATTTAATGTAGACATTATTACATGTTCCTCATGCCGCTACGGGTAATGATAACATCATCCTAATAATATTTATACTAGTCTTTAGGTTGGTATTTAGAAAGGGGTAGAAGGGGATAACCCTTGTTTGAAATGAGTGAAGGAGCACGTACCCTACTGCCATTTTGCATATTTTCATGATTGCTCCTTCAGAGCAATTACGCCTATTATGTATAATATGATTAAGTCATTCGTGGAGGATCGTTTTCATTTAAATGTACCAACCTACCTATTGTATAATCTATGTATTTCGAAAATGTATAAGAGTTCTACGACTTTCATTAACAACAGGGCATTTCTGTTTTTTGTAATAATCCTAAATTAAACTGTGAGTAACTTATTTAAGTACAATGATGTTAAATTAATGCACGTTTAAATTTTTGTACATATATGTAACGCGTGTCTAACTGCCACGTAAATGTTTGGCAATGAGCAGTAGGTATAAGTGAAACAAATAACTTGTGACTTAAGTTTCACGGTCACATTACTTATCCATCGTAACGATTGTCAATATTGAAATTAGTGTGGACAAAACCACGAGTACGTTGTGTATGTCAGTGTACAGTACGTCTTTAGACGGCCCAGTTAATGAATGGATATCGGAACAATGTTTCAGCGTGTAATTTATTCATTACACAGGCGTCCTCGATCAAGCCGTCTTGCTAACGGAAAGTCTCCGCCTGATGATCTCTCTCACGTTTATGAGACATGTAGGTATCGTATACATATCGTTAAAGTTTACACTTTTGCATTATGATTATGTCATCATTTCTTCTTCAGATTGCACTTTGTAATCCAAAAACTGGAAATTCCTTTTTGAAAACCGAGGTAAACCGGTCCAAGGAAAACTCGTTTTCACTTACCAACCCTTTACTATTTGTAACTTCTATTAAGTGCCAACTTACATAATTATTTGGCAACTTATAATATAAAGTGATGTGGTCGTTATGTTTTTGCATCAAGTCTGGAATGAACCCCCTGTAGGTAGTGTATAGAGAACATAGAGTATTTCTTTAAAATGTTTTGGCATTTTTATTTCTGGTGTACATAGATTGAGGCTGGTTTCTAACTGCCCCTGACCGTAACAATCAATATCAAAGTTTGTAATAATCATACATGCAGGCGTTGTTGTCATATATTTCTTTATCACTCAGCGCTCAAATCGACGCGTATGAAGTCGTAAATATAAAAAAACAAGTAATGGCTTGCCACAAAGTGACATATTATTATGTATAACATGCGATTAAAATGTTATAGGATACTTTAACTCCAGCGTTCATCTAAATAAACATTTTTTCTCGATGGACTCATTAAAACCGTCGTAAACATATTGCAATCGCCGCGTTTGACGCGATGACATGTTTCATAGATTGATTGATGATTTCATAGATTACTAATAACGGAGTAGATTCAACAAAATTAACGTCCCTTGTTCAATACCATAAGTACCTTTATGACAGAAACTCAAATGACTTCGTGTGACACGTACATTTTTGCAACAAGTAAAAACAATGAAAAATTTAAACCAACCTTCCTGCGTTATATATTTAGTGTCTTAATATATTCTAGTGAACGGTCTCCTAAAAAACCTTTTACTTACAAAGTTTACCTATGTATATGCAATACGACAGTTTTATCGCAATAGGCTCGCCTCTTTAATATGAGAACAATAGTTTATGCGGCGGGACTTAGCTAGGCGTGTCACCCCAGCCAGTACGTCATATTTAAAACATACCTATAATATAATCTCACTACAAGTTCATCTTGAATGTTTATTTTAATAGCTCATCGTTAAGCCCGGTTGCTTCAGTAGTTCATGCTACTTAATCTTTCATCAATATATGTAGGTACATCACTCTGTGTTCACGTAGGTATGTGTACCTTCTTACTAAGTTTAATAGGGGTCACCATTTATACACAATTAGAAATATTAATTGTATAAACAACATTCTATGATTTTCTCAATTATATAATATCATTAAACAATAGTCATTCTCTAACAATTTCAGTTGTTATTGAAATCCGTGAAAACAATAATGACAATAATGGAGAGCAATGTTAACCAAGTACGGTTTGAATTAAATATTATGAGTGATCACTAAAAGCAATGGAGAAACTAATGCAAGCGGTGGGTAACAAATGTGCATGTCGGATATGTATAGTACCGCCATGGGGATTCACAGACATAGGAGAAGAAAAGTTATACTCAGCGTACACCCAGCAACAGAGGCAAAAAGCAGTTCCTCATTTGCTCGCAATCGGTATGCTACTGCAAGCGTTCGCCATCGTCGTCCCGGGGGAGCGGGATCTGCTCTTTGCTTACGTCTCCGTCATGGTGGCGTCGTTTGCAAACCTGACATTGGGCGTAGTCTACACATACGTCCGAGCTGCACGCCCCATCCTGAACCATGTCGCATGGCTGGTGTTATGGATTCAGCTGCTAGTGAGCGGATCTCGGCGACTCGGAGACTCCTACAACGAGTTGCTTGGTTGGGCAGTAGTACTGCAGTATTTCACCCTAGCTACACTGCCGCTGCATTATTTGTTGTTGATCCTGTATAGCACGTTATCATTTTGTGCTTACCTGCAAGTCCAATATTACAACGCATGTTCGTCTGAAAGTCGGCTACCCGCAGATTTTTATCTTCAGGTATGACTTAAGAAAATTTTAACGACTTATTTTTTAAAATAATTCAATGAATGAGACGTTTAATAAAATCATAAGGAAGTCTAATACAAGCCTAATGCTTTGACAGCAAGTTGCAAACGGAGCTCTACTCCTTGGCGCTACATTGTTGGGTGGAACTGCATACGCAATAAATGAAAAACAACAACGCAGCTCATTTCAAGAGACAAAAAGAAGCTTACGTGACAAACTCACGATCGAACAACAAAGTAAAGAGCAGGTAAAATTGATCTATCAATGTTTGTGATAGTTTTCGTAATACATAAAACAACTACGTCTCGTTTCTGAATTAAGTATTTATTATTTGTGTATTATATGATGTGTCTGTAATAAATAGCAGTACAAATAAAAGTTAGTTCGTTCATTTCGCTACAACTCGAGAATAGTCAGACAGATTTTTCTCATTTTACATTTTAATATTTTTAGAAATCCAGGAAAAGTAACGATGATAGAATAACTACCTAAATAAATCAATTACACTCGAGCGGCGCTGCGGGAATAAGCTAGTTAAAGATAAAATTATCTTGATATACTGCTTGCTCGTTTCGTGATCAATATAGAAACATTGTTATGCCCCTAATTAAATGAAAATACTTACAGTAAGTTGAACAATTCAATATGAAGATTCCCACTTAGCGCTGACGGTATAAGTACACTTTACCTGTGTATTTTGAATGCTAGATGTAATGATCTCACCGAGATATATTTGACGGGGACGACTGACACACCACCTGGCTTGAAACGGTGTTGAGATTACACAAGAGCATTCGTGCCTTTTAGCAGCGGTTTACGACACCTACAAATAGAAGTGATCATCGCAATTTTTGGATCAGCCTTATTGAATATTGTATCGCATTATTTGTAGGAGAGACTGCTGCTGTCAGTACTACCGGAACATGTCGCTGTTCAGATGCGGAAAGATCTCGGACTCATTGACACTCAGTTTAAGAAAATATACATGTCTCGCCATGAAAACGTTAGGTATGCCAATATTACACAGTTTATCATAATAGCGTAAGAATAATTGTGACAATAACAACTATTAATATACGACTTGTTCATCACAGTATTCTGTATGCCGACATCGTAGGCTTCACGGCTATTTCCTCAACGTATTCAGCGCAAGATCTCGTTGCAATATTGAATGAGCTATTTGCTCGTTTCGATCGTCTCGCTGAGGTAAAGAAAATTAAATTTATTATAACGTCTACGAGCCTCGTCTACCGTAAATTAATATTCGACTCGCGCCTCCTGTAAATTGTTATTTTATTTTTTAGAAATACCAGCAACTTCGCATTAAGATTCTTGGAGATTGTTATTATTGTATCAGCGGCGCACCTGTAGAACGTCCAGATCATGCTGTTCTCTGTGTGCACATGGGTCTCTCTATGGTCAAAGCTATCAAGTTAGTATTTACATTAGATTGCAATTAACACTAGTAATTTCTTTTACTACTATATTTTAACAAAATTTAATGTAGTAAGTTTTTATACCGATTAGCATCATTATTTAACAGATACGTACAACAGACTACAAACTCGCCCGTGGACATGCGAGTGGGTATCCACACGGGAGCCGTACTCGCGGGTGTACTGGGTCAAAGACAATGGCAATTCGATGTTTATTCGAGGGATGTCGAACTTGCCAATAAGATGGAAAGCAGTGGGATGGCAGGGTAAGGAAGCTCATAAAGAACTTATTGTGTGTTTTGCTTGAACGACTACATGACATGACCTAAATTTACGTGCGAGAGTTTTAATGGACGTTCCGATGAGATGTTTGCAAGAGTCGTTTGTATCGTAACTACCAAGAGTTCCGGTTGTACTAACTACTTCATGAAGAGGGCTCGTTTATACGAAGATGTTTTGAAAGATTTATTTATTCATCTTTGTAGCCGTTTCTTTTTATGTATGTACGTTCTATTTATAAGCATTTTGTTTACAGACGCGTACATGTTTCTGAAGTAACCCTGAGTTTTCTAAATAACGAGTTTGAGGTGGAACCAGCGCACGGTGAACGCCGTGAAGAAATGTTACGACAAGCGGGAATCAAAACATACTTTATATCTCGAGTTCTTAAACCCGTGAGTACTACGTTTGTAATGAGTAAGATAACAAGTTAATGGTAAGATATAAATCCACTGTTTATATCAAAACAATACATTTAATTCAAATTAATATCTCGGTAATATTTTTTTATGTGCGGTCGTATATTTTATCAGTTTAGGTGTGTTTCTTTTACGTTTCCATTAGTGCCTTGTGTGTGATGGTTATAGTACAAACAAATGTACAGTATCAAGATAAACTATAAAAGTTTACTCGCCTCGATTTAGAATGTAACGTTTATACGGTACTGATGACCTAATCAGATGGTATTAAAATAATAACCGTACTTATATATCACTCAAAGACTTAGTATTTATTTCTTTTGTAAATAGTGAGTTTTCATTTGATCGGTTCTGTAAAGCTCGTTATAATATTGAAGAGTCTGAAAGATAGTAGATACTGAATTTATATCGATATGGAGAGATTGTTGAACTAAAGTGCTGACAAACAAGAATGCCAGGTCAGCGCATTGGAAGGTATAATGATATACTCGTGGACTTAATAGTGTAGACTGTATTGTATTCGATTTATAGAACGAAAATGTGAATATACGAATATCCATACTATCTTAACAGCTAAACAGATAAATATTTTCGTAATACGTTGCAACATATAAAAATGACACCGTACTACTTTTTCTAATTGATAGCTTTTGTTCTTTAATAAAAAAAGTAACTGAAAAGTGTTTGGTATGAAGAAAATTGGAGCTTGTAGCTTTTAACGTTCATTAAATATCCGTTTTCACACCAACGTAATAGTTAACTTTTTGTAAACCGGTACTTTAATTTTGGCTGTTATAGTAGGCGTATCTTCTTTTGCAGAAAGTAAAAATATTGCTTTCTCTTAGTAAACAAAAAATGCTTCTTGGTAAAAAATGCTCAAATTATATAATTTTACAGTGTATTATTGTGTTGTTGAATATATTTTTTACGTAACACGTCATGGGACTAGGTTTGATATTTATAGCAATGGCCAATGATATACATATGAAACAAATCAGAGTTACTGGAAAGTTCTAAATAAGCAATCAAATGATGCCTTATTGAATAAATACGAACAGCATAATCAAAAGTTATTGAACTCGTAATATGTTTGAACATAACCAAACTTCGGATGAAACAACTTCTTAACGGCAGCAGTTAAAGTTAGGAAGTTGTCTTAACTAGGCATACTTCAGAGTTAAGACGGGAGAACAACCATACCTACTTATTTCTGTACATTATTAATATCTGTAATGGCTCAATAGTGTACTAGAAATTGAATGTTAATACACATTCAATATCACGTTTGTGTGTACTCAGTACGTAGGTATCTATTTTGGAGACTCAATCAATATTTAATATTGATAAAATATTTGGTTTCAAGTCTTTAAAAAGGTGGGCCAAGGACAAGAGTATACATATTTTACATGCGTATATCTATCTTCAAGTTAAGACATAGTGTTCCATTTAATTTTAATCATGGATTTGGATAAATTAAACTAAAATGTTAAAAGTACCCCACTTGTACTTGTACCTACCTACCTATTTTTAGCTATGAGACTGACCTGCTGGATCACAATATGATAACTAACAAGTGCTGGTTAGCTCTCCCAATGGCACTCCTTATACAGGCAGTCTAATTTTCGTGAGTCGTGACCCATTTTTGTTATTCTGAAATCTATTATTAATAAAAAGTTTCAAACAAAGTTTTGTAAGTATTCCCCGACCTTTAGACCGACATTTCATAGTAATTAACATTAATCAATAATAGAGGAAAATTTTATGAAACCATAATTACTGGACCTTTTTTTTGATAAAAAATATAAAGAAACTCAAAAAAAAATGGAATATTGACTTTTTAAGTGTAATGTAGAAATGCTTTGTACCTACTATCTAAAATTAGATATAAACTTGTCAGCAACAGATTGTATTTAACAGTTCTCCTTAAAAAGCTCTCAGTGATTTATGATCACTAACTCGCTGGCTTATTTATAATGGATTTTGTGTTTGGAGGAAAACATAATTTATTACTGTAATGGTCATGTTGTAATAAGATAATATTTAGTGTGTCCCTGTGTGGTGTAGTGGTCGGGAGGCGAGGAGAAGTGTGCAGCCGAGGGCGAGGCCGCGGAGGGTGGCGACGCCGCCGACACGCTCTCCGACCTCCGCGACGACGACGAGGACTCGGTGAGTGCACTACTGCGCTTCCCCCCGCCCCGCCCCGAGCCTCCACTCCTCACACCCCTCGCGCGCCACCAGCCTAAATAAATAGGACACTAGGGCACTAGGCGGCCCGAGCTAGATAGTTCCTAGTTTAGCTGACGTAGGCTAAAATAATCTCACCCGAATCGATTGTTCATTATTTACATATCGTTCGGACATTTGACTGTTGACGCTGTATACTTGTACGCCAATCATGAGCTCTCATATTGATTTTCCGCTTGTCAATTACATAGACTTGCTTCGTAAATTATTCGTAGGTTCTGTCGCCACAAGACGAGAGCAAGGACAACGGAGAACAGAAAATACTTAGCATGTTACAAGAAGAACTCGTCAATAGAGACGATGACAAGTAAGTTCACGGGAGACGATCATTTACTATTTTATGTGAATTATATTCTTATGTAAACATTTGTTGGTTTTTTTAAGTTGATTAGGATAAATTAAGATGTTTTTACACTTCCTTTTGTGCTGAATAGGTATGTAGGCATAGACATCGAGTCACTTGAAATATAGTAAATATTAAACTTTTGATTTGTTTGATATGATGATTAAAAAATAGTATTAAATTACTAGCAGAATCGTGTAAACATTAATATAGAAGAATAGCCAAATGACATTGAAATCACTTTAAAATAATATTTACGTTGTATGTGCAATTGCATTGCGATTAACAGAAGATGCGACATCTAATACTAGTCCAAATTGTGTTCACGGACTATGCGGGTGCCGGGCGTGTGTTCACCAGCACTACAATAGACTGGCCAACTTCCGATTGCCATTTAATAGAGATTACGAGATTCTATTTTGCTTTGTGTTCAGTAAGGCTCGAGTCCTCTTACGATATCCCAGTCGGTAGCATCTGCAGATTAGAAAATAGTAGGTAGAGTTATTCATCTACATATACTTACGAAACTTTTAATATTTAAAAGTATATTCCAATAACATATAAATAACCTTTTAGGATATCGGTGCAATGTAGTATGAATGTGCAACTGTTTATCTGTTTGTTTCATTGGCCTAAATATCGTAACAAACTATTTGATCGTGCATATTTGCATTATTGACATTATATTCAGTTCCATTTTACATTTTCGCTGGAATGTGAAGAACAAAACCATCTCGACATAGAGCATAATTGAGAGAGCGGTTTGACGACTAGCATGCTCGTTTCTAGAATTTGCTCGTTGACCTAAATAGATTATGTGTCACAATCATTGTATTTGCACCCTTAGTTCCGTTGCGAAGTTTCATCGTTATGTTTCTCGCATAAACTTGACTGTTATCGACTTCTAAGTTTGTTACAAGTAGAAGCGTTAATATACCAACTAGGTATATACAATTATTATTATATCACTGAATTTATTGTAAGTGGGTTTGACGAAGTCTGCTCCCTTTGTAAAAACAAAATATGAAACGACTAGTATAGCGCAATGGTGTGAAATTCCGATGCACACCTTGAAATCAAGTGAAGATCGATCCGTCCAGATACAGCGTACCTATATTGCAAATACAATGTGCTATTTTGGGTACATCTAATGAAACCGTGTCAATAAACACATATACCATTCTATTCTTCAGTAACATAGAGGCATACGGTTTTTACGTGATGCTTTTTAGGGTCTCGTAAATCAATCCAAAACTTTCGTAATCACACTGTATATCTGAATGTTTACAGTATAATATACGACAGTAGTTGTTCTAATTAATGGCTTACGGTGATAAATGTTATAGCAGAGGCATGTTTGTTGTATAGTGTATCTGAAACTGTAACTGTCTACCTACAATATTGTAAAATATTATGTAATTACGGTAGTAGATGTTTTAGATGTTGGTTAATTGTAGGGTAATGGTATTAACAAATTCATTGTATGTTATTATACTAGGGAACTAGCAGACGCGACAACTCTATGCTTGTCGTTCAAAGCGTCTGGTGCAGAAGAGGTGTACGAGCGTCGCAACGATCCGTGTCCGCTGGCTGTGGCTGCGCCGCCTTTGATCTTACTGCCAACGGTGATGGTACTGACAAAGTTCGCAGTACCGCACACGTGGTCACTGCACGCTGTCTACCTCGCTCTCGTGCTAGAGACCGGCCTAATCAACGTGGTGTATTACACTTGCTACCGATATTCACAGTATAAGGCAAGTATTTAGTATGTAGAGTCATAAGCAGTAGATAATAGTAATTTACACTAGAGCTTACTGTCTGAGAAAAAATCGACCTATTGCCTTATACGGGACAATAAATTCCTATATTTTCTACCCGATTATATACTAATGAATAGAATCTGGTACCCTTTATAAGAACATATTTAACCTTCAGAAATATCATCCTTGCGATTATAAATTAGATTGTAATTTAAAAAATATAAGGAAATAATAATAAATTTTACAGAAAAAAACCGTGAGCCCTTACTGGAAATTGACCTGCGGAATGTTCAACATTGCTATGTTCGTGTCAGCGAATCTTGCGCCATTGGTAAGACTTATATTCAACCTTTCGCTAAGAATGTATCACAGTATACTTCCAGTCAATTCGAACTCGATTTTTTTGGATGACTTCTTCCATCATTTATCTTCATTTTCTAAACCGCCATCGGTTTGAAGCATCTGATTAAATTATATTAGGTCGGGGAAAAAGTCTTTTCGCATTATAGTATGTATGAACTTGTAATAAAATCTCTTTGGCTTCAAGAATCACAAATGAGTACACGATACACTAGGTTTCTTTTAGTGAGCTCGTGAGGTACCCAAATATCGAGCATTTTTGGGTAGAGAAAAGATTTTATTACAAGTTCATACATACTATAATGCGAAAAAACTTTTTCCCCGACCTAATATAATTTTATCAAAGCAACATTCTGCTAAATGTTGAGGTTGGGTAAAACTGAATAATTATATGAATGCGCAGGTTATCTGCGGTAACTTCGAGACGATGCTGGAGGACGGGCTGCGAGACGACGCCATTCAGCACGAGGGCGCGCGTCGCTGCATACATCCTTCTTACTACTACCATGTATTGTATCTTTCCATTTCTGTGAATCTGTACTAAGCATATTACTAAACATATGGTAAAATATTACATATCGAGAAACATCGACATTTTTTTCACACTTTTGTAGTTGTAAGATATTAAGAATTGATTCGTTAAACAGATCGGGGCTGCGGCGGCTTGCGGTGCATTGTGGGTGTCGCCGCTGAACGCAGGTGTCCGCAGCTTCCTGCTGCTGTTCCTGGCCGCCATGCACGCCGTGCCTGCCATTATGCACCCGGCATTACTTGTGGCTCGTCCCAGCCTCGACAGAGACCCTTACTTGAAGCCCTACAATGCAACCACCGATTGCATCACTGAGGAACTCTTTAATATTTTGTAAGTCACTTATCGGAGTCCCAATGTGCATAACGGCTTAAACTCCTTTGCTTAGACCTGAGTTTACTACGTAGACCAGTTTGGGTTAGGGCGTTGTATCCCTTATATATATATGATATAATTGCATAGAATTCTCGACTATGCAAGGTTTTCCCACGATATTTTTTTTACCGTTATGTTAAATCATAACTTCTTTCCTCAGATCCCGTATTCACTGCGGTCGCAACATAGTCATGCTGTTTTTCATAGTGATCGCGTTAATAATTTTCAACAGATACGTAAGTACGCAAAGATTTATTAGACAAAGAAACCGAACTTTTATGAACGGGTTTTATATATGAAATGTTGCAAGCTTAGCGAATTAAAATTAAGATAGGAGATGTTGACTATTCGCCTGTATCAGGTGGAGTCTCTGGAGCGCGCCAGGCACTCGCGCGGCGAGCGCATGCGCGTGCAGGCGGAGCAGGCGGGTGACCTGCGGCGCCGCAACCAGGCGCTCGTGCACAACGTGCTGCCGCCGCACGTCGCCAGGCACTTCATGGGCGCGCGCCACCACCACCGCGACCTCTACAGTCAGAGCTACGCTGAAGTTGGAGTGCTTTTTGCTTCAATGCCCAATTTTTCAGGTAAACAGATTTTCAAACAGTTGAAAAACTACTATGAGTGCTTGTGGCATATTTCCTTACTTTCGTTATACACACTTTGCATACTAGCTATGGCAATAACGCGCAATTTTAAATAATTACAGAGTTCTACTCGGAAGAGACGGTTAATAACCAAGGCCTAGAATGTTTACGGTTTCTCAACGAAGTTATATCAGACTTTGATTTGGTGCGTAGTTATCTTGACATAATATGACTATAACGTAATGCATGTCAACAAAAGTATCTTAACTATTTTTGGATTCTTTTAGTTGCTGGAGGATGCGAAGTTTAGTAAGGACATCATTAAAATAAAAACGATCAGTTCTACGTACATGGCTGCCTCGGGCCTTAATCCTACGCGACAAATGCAGGTGCGTAAACTATTGTTCACAATTAGGCTTAATCTGTCTTTTTCTAGACAACATACTCCGTAGCGCATATACTACGTTACTACACGTGTTAATAGTCGATATATTGTTCAGCCATCTGATGGAGTATTGGTACGATGGGCGCACTTGGCTTGCCTCGTGGAATTCGCTCTAGAGCTACAACGCGTGCTGGCGGCTATCAACGAGCAGTCTTTCAACCACTTTGTGCTGCGCATGGGTGTCAACCACGGACCCATCACCGCTGGTGTGATCGGCGCCAGGAAACCTCACTATGACATATGGGGCAACACTGTCAATGTCGCTTCAAGAATGGAGAGCACTGGCAAGGCCGGCTGTATACAAGTTAGTATACCTACTTAATTATGATCGCAGCAATTTTTTATGTTTTAAGTTTTAGGATTCGTTTAGATTAAAATATTTTTTATATACCTGTAACTAATTGTATATCTGGAAAAAGTTTTCCAAGTAAACGTGAAATTATAGTTTTTTTTTCATTTATCGCAGGTCACAGAGGAGACTTGCGAGATCTTACAGAGTTTCGGCTACTACTTCGAGCAGCGCGGCCTGGTGGCAGTCAAGGGCAAGGGCCAGCTCATGACCTACTACCTGCAGGGCAAGCGAGACACGCCCGTTGGACCCAACGACAAACATACCGTCAGTAACACTCTATATTATTCTCATCTTATCTCCCTGGTAGTAATACTTTGTATCCTTACCTTTCTGGTTGTTAACTATTAACTTAACCTATAAGTGTTATTTAGCTGCTGAATTGTGAACCCTTCATATTTGTGAACAATGAATGATATTATGTCTGCACGTGTGCAGAAATAGGTACGCCTTTTTTCGTGTTTTTTTATAGCAATTTATGTCAAATGTGAGAAACCGCGACACAAGCTGAAGACCGGACCAGAAAATGGAATATAAAGGAGGAAAATATGAAACAAATGCTCTTATATGTTGGGCATTGAAGCAGATTGAGGAGTATAGCGCGACGCGGCGGACAGTCTACCCGGACAGGCCGACCTGCCGAAAGTCGCCCTGCACGGACAGGCCGCCCGCCTCGTCGCGCATTACAACATTTACTACGAAGAAACAATACCCTACGATTACCTACATTTTACTTCTATGACAATGAAGAGCGAAGTATGCATAAGTACTTATATTTATTTGTATTATTGAATCTTATTGAGGTAAGTATTTTGGTTGTAAACTTTATCAGAATTGTGTGTGAGACGATGTTAAAAGCCGTTCAGTTCCACAGTGATATTGGCTATTTCGATTTTTATACACTTTCGTTATGCTCCACCTTTGAGTGAAAATGAAAAATATTTAATTGTTACCTTCAATCTTCAATAAACTTACGATATGGCGCTTAGTTTACATAACACTTTTTAATTAGTAAGAAAAGAATTTGTAAACCATTGAGTTTACAAATACGTTCAGTCCCGAGTGTACAAAATATAAAGGTATCTTATATGCGCCACATTTCCTGAACATGAAACTGTAAAGTTACTGCGATGATCTCTACAATTTATATTAATCTTATGTGCCGTTAACAACTACAATGTTTTTTTCAACGTGTCGTTCCTAACGGGCAATTGAAATAAGATATGGTATTCATATTTTGTTCTAATGAATGTACTTACATGTCATTTTGCAGGTGGAGGCGCCCCCTGCCGGCCCCGGTGACGCACTACTGGCCAACGGCGAGGCCGGCGCTGAAGTACAGGACCCCTTGCGTGCAACCGACGTCGCAGAGGCCGACCGCCCGCTCCTACAGCCCTGAACACTGCCACTCCATTCCAAACTACACACGTGAACCTCAAATTCATTTCCTCTTACCCTTATTTTATAACATTGACATAACACCAAAAAGTTTTAGACGTATTTATGTATTATTGTGGAAATATATTTAAGTGTTAGCTTATTCATTCGCGTTTTAAGATTAGGCCGTTGTATGTTACAGCTATTCTTTATCTGATACGATGCTATTGTAACGAGTTTTTATATGTCTACTTGTATACTTTTCTATGCAGGTTATACTGGCATTTAAGCAGGACTTATAACAATCTCAAATAAAGTCTAATTTCATATAAAGTTATCATTACTGAGCTTTCATGCCATGTAACTTACCTTATTGTGTATGTCCAGCATATCTGACGAATTTTGGGTTATGTCACTGTTGCAAATAAACAGATATAATGGAAAACATGACAATCTACACGCAAACATTATAATAGTACTTAACAAAGCATAGCAAACAAATACACACCGGTATAGCAACTTATGGATGGTAATAAACTATAGAGTCACAGTAAAACGATTTCCTTAGTATTTATTTCATTGGGAAATCAGTACAAATTATTAAGGTGCGGTACTGTCACCTGTTTAAAAGTGTCTTTCTTAGCTTTTCATGTCGCAAAAATAATCGAAACGGTTGAAAATAATACAAAGCATAAAATGTTAGCACTATTACAGTAATTTATAATTTTAGTAGATATGTTAGATTAGGTTGATTAGTTGAATTTTAAAGTATAACTGTAAGTAGTATACTGAACTTCATCATAATGTATGTAGAGAGTACACAAAGTGCACTCCTAATAACTTTAAATTTTATCAACTTGATTTAGGACATATGTTTTGGTTTGGTCTGTCGCCATTTTGCCATACGTCTATTTATCTATTTTATTCTATGACGATGGTAATGTATAAGCGAGTGTTGTCTAATCGTTACGATGTAAGTTGTCAATACTTATTACCTATGCTTGTGACCTATATAATCCTTCCTATGTATTTAATTTTGTTGATGTGCATGTAGTTAACCTAACCTATCCGTTACAAAAATGTTATTTTCTCAACATAAAAGCAATAATATATTTTTATTTAATTGAAGTAACATAATTTACTTAAATGTCGTTGGACAAACGCGCGAATATTATTATTACGTTCAAGTGAACTCAACACCTTTAGCAATAAACAAATCTTTTAATATTCTAATATAAAAGGTGATATTTTAAAAATATTTTTGAATCACTTGTATCAAATTCTTTTGGTATTTACGATAATATTCATACATATTATAAGAGCCGACCTTGTAAAAAGATCAGGGTAAAGTTAAGTTTAGGAATAAGACAAACAGCCTTATTCCTACATTTTATGACGGATAGCAATAATCGACTTAATTTTAATTTGTATTTATTAATTGTATAAGGAAAATTTTCACACTTTCACGAACTCTAGGTATTTCTTCTAGCTATGTAGTAGCGTTTAAAGTAGTAAATCATGTGTACCATAAATTATGTTTGTGCTATGACGAAAGATATTATTTTTTAAAACATTCGTACAAGAGTTGGACAATTTACCATTTAAATGTATAGGATTTACGTGTTATTGATATCAAATGAAGTATTTTATAAAAAGTACATCATGAATCACGTAATATGTCATGCATTACGAGTTTCACATTTGTTTCACACTCGTTTAAATCTAAATGTTAGAATAAGTTCAAATGTATTCTTAACATTTGTAATTTTTTGCCACCAATATTAAGTGTAACTCTAAGATGTTAAATCTATACAAAATATAAAACAAAATAAAAAATGACCAGTCAGTTTCTATAACATCACAAGTTTTCATTGAGAGCTATACATACTAAATGTCTCACTTCGCAGGTATTTTTCCCTAGTGTCCACAAATGAACGAAACCTTAACTACTCCTAGTAGAATGATATCTCTTAACGCTTGTAATGAAACATGGTTACTGTTGTAATTCGACAGACAGCATTTATTAATTCGTAACACGAAATAGACGTACCGTACATTATATAGACGCATCTTGAATTTTCATGTATTTAAGTAGCTATATTGTGATATTTGATTGTTAGGAATTTAGATTTTAGCATCAGTGTTGCTTAAATCTCTATATAGACGAATGCGTGTTCGGCAGTGTGTAATCAAATAAGTGTAGATCATAATGTACTACGTAGGTACATAGACGTATAATCATCACTAAACTGTGCTTTCATAATTCGCCTAGAGTATCTTGTTAGCCTAAGTATTTATAGTGTACTTTTGTATTAGATCATAAATTCTATTAGAACATAAACATAGATTTCATCTTCGGAGTAGTTAGATCTAATTAAATGTATCGCGTACATTACAATGTAGGTATCTCAGTGGTGATATTATTACTGTAATTCGTATTTAGGTGTACGTAGAAAGATGATTTTATTTTCTTTCTCTCTAGTGATATTACCTACTTCCTGTGATTTGTGACTATTAATAATTTTATACATGTTCTAGCTCAAACTAAATCTGGAGGTTGAACTTCTCTTGGCTATAATTTTATTAAATAAAGCAATATCTATAATGTGTTTACTTATTTTACTGTGTATTTCTATCTACTTGACCTTTATATTTAACACAAGTATTTAATGTGTAAATTATATAATTATAGTTATATAAGGTACCTACTCCAGGTGTGGGTTATCCTTATCATTTATGTAGATGATAAAATGGCTCGTAGAAATAATATTTTGTCCAGTTGAATTACATAATGTATTCTAGAAACTTAAACATTCCTTCACATAGTGAGCTCCTTCAAATTTAATATCTAAGACACAAAACTTCGTCATCAAAAAGTGTACTTTGATCGTTCGTATTACGTCTTGTGTGTGGTTTTTTACTGTAATACAGGTATAGGGGTCAGACTAACAGGTTTACATTCTTTTTTCTTTGAAGCAAAAATTGAAACATGCATTTGAATAAGCTTAGGTAATTGCAATTTTGTGTTTGTGGTTCTACAGATGTTTAACCTATCCGTCCGTTAAACATCCGTCAAAGAACGCTATTTTTTTTGTAACTTTTAAAATTACATGTAATAGAGATGTAAGTTGGAATATAATGAAGTTGTTTTATAATGCAATCACTAAAACAAGTTATCCTAAAACCCCAATCAGAATCACTAATGAAATTGACTAACAACTCAATATATAGACTCTGTCTTCAGACATATAGACAGAGTATATGAGTTGTTTGTCACTCTTTGGACTTTAAACTTAGGATCAAAGTCCTGATTGAATTGTTTAGCGTGACTTACGTTATTTTCCAATAAAGCGGTTTTATATTGTTTTTCTGGAAAGCTGATACGTGTCGGATGTATCCGTAGCTGCGACAGGCGGACAGTCGAGGAGAACTTAAGATAAGGCAATGTTAAACAACTGGAACAAGACAATTGCAAAGGCGCATTCAGACAATAAATATCTATAGTGGGCATAGCTTAGGCTTGTAAATAGGTCTTATTCAATATATGTAGTTCCCCATCTCATCATTCTGAGTCTTTCAAAAACAATGAGGAATTCAAAAAACTTACCAAATATTTTGATATCTATATAAAACTGCATCTCCAAATGAAAGCTTATAAAACCAATGGGTATCATATTAGGCAACGTTATTTCTCATCATAGTGCCAAACAAAATACATAGTTTAACGCCTTAACAAACGATCATAGCACGCAGCAATGTAGCTGTGTCTTCGTGTATCCAATTGGTGTTTATTTACGATAGTAAATCGAAATCGAGAGTACGCAATGTGGTGAATACTGTCTAAAGCAATTATTTTTCGGTAAATTCTACGTTAAGTTCTCCTTTACAACTAATGATTCAATTTAATTTAAACGTATCCATTTATTTTCTTTATTTTTTTTGCTGTCTAACTCGTCTACAAAACATAACAAGAACTTAATTGAAACTAAATCAGCAGAACGTTCAACCACGCGATGTTTACGACTTAAAACATTGCGCCACTCACCGGTAGGCATAAGTAATTTTATCTCAATTATCTCGTTGTTCTATCTCTACCACTTTCGCTATCACTACGACTCTACGCTGTGCCGCTTTTATCTACAGTTAATTCAAGTTTAAACTCTAGATTGATATTAGTGAATTGTAACGTTACTGCTTCCCAGTTAGATAATCTAAATTATTCAAATTATTAAGCCGTAAAGATAGTTCGAATGTTCTTATACTTGGAGTTGTTCAACTAATCTGAACATATATTAAAGCAACTCTTAGCTAGCTTAGAAACACTACACTAAACATAGCTAGAAAGCTCATGCAGACAAAAGGATTCTTATAATGTGTCTTTAAATTATTAGCACTTTGACAAATATTTCAAAGTACGATTTCATTGTAAAATTCTTGGCTTGTACAAACTGGACATGCCAATAATACAAGTATGGGGTTATATAATAATCCCGCTATATCTCTGTCACGATTACTATCACTGTCTCTACAACACTCACTATCGCCGCGCAATTTTATAATCTCTCTCATCTTTCACGGTTCTAAGAATAATTTTAAATGCCTCATTAACCCGTGTCTTTATGCTGTGATATCAAAGAGATATCATTACTGACAACGTTTATTATAAAGATTTTTACTAACACGTTCCTATTTGCTACTTATATGCTATATTTTCGGAAGTTTGTTCCTCTATCAAAAGCTGAGCAGTTTTAATGATTAACGTTATAAAATTAGGATAATTCATAATAGCTGGAACGTTTTATTATTTTCTGTTATTAACTCTAGGTAGAGTTTTAAGTAAAATAAGCCATTTAAGAGCCTTGATGATTTAATGAATCAAGGTTTTTTAAAATTGATTAGGTAAGTACGTTTAGCCTATTGCATAGTTGCTACGTAATGAATGCGCAGGTAATTTGTGGCGATGTCTAGACTTGAGACGACGCTGGAGGACGATGCTGTATGTCAACGCATCTCAGTACGAGGACACGCGTCGCTATGTACAATACATATATCCTTCTTAGATACCACACACAATACCTTACATACTTTCACATTTCAATATCTATGCCTAGCTCAAAAAACATAATGTATGGTCGCTAGCATTATCAAACGCGTAGCAAATTTACAGAAATATGCGAATGTTTACACATAATGGTCTCTCTTACATCATTATGATTTTATGATAATATGCCGTTGCCGATGCTACGAGTATCTTCAATGTGTAAATCGCTAGTATGTGTAACGTACTGCAATACATCACATAGAAGTAATTCTTTATAATTGATAAATAAATATAAACTTTAATTTAGTGTTAAAACATCAATCACACCTGCATATTTTATTATGCAAAACCAATTATCACTGAATATTCCAATCTCAAATTCGCAGATGTCTAGGTGTTAATCATAACCCGTTATAACATAGTTGTATCACAATTTTTAAATAACACTTGTTGGTTGGTTTACGTTTTATTGTTATTAAAGAATGCTATAAAAAAGACTCGCTAAACTGGTGACAAGTTTCTACATCGCTGTCGCCTACAAACATGATGGTAACCCATTTCCCTCGTTCGACTTTTAAATCTCACATCGTGGGAAGATAAACAACAGACACGTACAATGTTTTTCGATCATTCTCGCTGTACTGCTTTACAAGCTTATGTATCTGTAATGCTACCTGTCGGCGTTAAGAACTCATTCTGGCACATACATAAGTAGATAATTTTCTATTATCTTTGTTCACGTTTGGTGATACATCCTGCGTTGTCAGCGGCTTCTATTAGGTTGAAGTCAAGTATAACCCCCATCGAAATATTTAACGTAGTGCGTTATTCATTGCAAATTTCACCGATTCCGATCCAACGATATGATATCTAGGTATCCATTTTAAATCTTTTGAGTTATATTAATATGTCTGTTTTTTTCTATATCAATAACAAACAGTGGAAGAGAAGCATGTTATGAGAAGTTTTTGCAATAAAGCCTTTACGTCCTAAGTGATGATGATATTTCGTTTTTTATTATAATTCACACGCGTTAAGAAAATAGTGTCACATTTAATATTATGCGTCTCTTGACCAATGACACAGGTAGAAAATACAACTCATCTGATAGTTGCGCGTGCATGACCAATGAGATTACTATAATTTAGAGTCTGTCTTATGATGCTACTTTGACACGCTTCTTTCTACAAAAGCCAGATTGATCTGTGTTTGATCGACAATGCGTTTATAGAGCGTGAGAGCATTACTGTATGTAGTGTATTTTTAGATTCTAGAAATGCAATTCAGATGAGACTAAGATATAATTTGAGTTAGATCTATGTAAAACACTCAGATTCCAGTGTACCTATAAAATATATGAAATTATTGTGCAATATAAAACCTTCTTACGAAAATGCCACATACCTAAATGTTTGATTTTATAAATCGGGTTCGGGGCTCAAACCTAAATGAATTGATTAATTTTAATTATGCCGTGTGCCGCAATTAAATTTTATTAATGTATTTATTTAATATATTTTCCAAATTAAGAATAGTCATCGTCGATTTTTCCTACATTACATACTGGGCCGTCTTGCGGATAACCTTGTAACTTTATCGTACGAAACAAAATCAGGTTATTGTAATACTTACAATGTTAATGTTCTAAGATAAGTACTATAAAATTTTCAAATATTCGTAGTACATCCTCGCTTGAATTAATGTCAGTTACATAGTGAATTTACTGGTATTTCGGAACAAGAATATTAGTTTAATAAATCCGCAAATATATTTTTTATTGTTAGATTTCAATACCATAACATGCAGTTATATGTTTCAGGCACTGTGTATTTTTAGAAGGCTTTCAAAAAGCTGTTTTCGTCGCTTACCTTGAAATTATTTATTTTTAAACGCATTAGCGACAATTAAGTAAACATTTTATAATCTTTTGATTTTATAAATATTAAAACATTTAAATATTTGTTAAAATGCATTTAATTGATTTAAAATTTCGTTTGTTATAAATCCTTCGAAGGTAGACTTTTTTGTAATAATAAAAGTATATTTAATAAAGTTATAACCGAGTTCTTCTCGGAATAGATAATTAATATGAAGACCTTGAGTGTTAACGATTTCACAAGCAAGTGATGCGAGTATTTACTTAGGGAAGTAATTGTGAATCTTAAGTTCTATACATAACGTGAAACATGTTATAATTACAAGAATCACATCCTGAGATTCGTCTATGGTCCGTTGACGTAACGTTGTCTAAAATTTTCAATTTTATTTCCAAAATTATATTTTCGCAATATTTTGGATTTGATAAGCAGTAAATACATAATAATATACAATTGTCTTTGTTATGGAGGAGGGCGACCTCAGTGATGACGATAACAAGAATAAAAAGGGCAAGAGAGCCCGGGATAGTGGAGACAGCAGCGAGGATGGCTATATCACGGTTTGTAGGAGAAAGCAGAAGAAGCTGTTCAGAAGTTTTTCAGCTGAAAATAATATAAATTCATCTGAAACATTCGTGGATGCTGAGGAGAGTATGCGAGTTGGAGGCGAGTATGAAGTATCCTTGTCATCGGTACAAATTTTACCAAAGCAGATGGCTTTAGCTCGACTTATTCGTGATCAAGGTATTATGAACATCATTAAAATTAAATATAAAAGCCCATATAAAGTATTTGTCCGATTCAGTAATAAAATTCAAGCAGAAAAGCTCGCCAACTGTGAAAAATTAATTGAAAAGAAAATACGAGCTCAGTTTATTGATGAAATTAATTTGTCTTATGGTATCATCAGAGGAGTTGATCTGGATATTGATGAGAAGGAATTACTAGAAAATATTTTGGCGTCATGTGACATTCTGTCTGTAAAAAGATTGAAGAGATTGAACAGAGATCATGTATGGGTTGACAGCGAAACTTTGAGGTTATCTTTCAAGAGTATACATCCTCCCGTGTATATTTACGCATACGGGTGTAAATTTACCGTCGAGAAATATGTATTTCCAGTTACACAGTGCTCCGCGTGTTGGAAGTTTGGGCATATAAAGAAATATTGCTCGTCCAGTAAAATAGTTTGCCCCAAATGTGGCTTGGATCACGTTAACTGTGATATTGCTGTGTTTAAGTGTCCTAATTGTAAGGGATCGCACATGGCTCTCGACAAATGTTGCCCTCGATTTGTGCAAGAGAAGAAGATTCGTTTTATTATGAGTGACCAGAGCGTCACTTATAAAAAAGCTTTCGAAATGTATTTGAAAAATAAAGGTGATAAGTCAGTACCTCAGAGTATAGTTAAAAAGAAACCTATTGACTTGAGCAACGTTCTGCCAAGTGGAAATAGGACATACAGCAGTATTGTTCAAGCAAATGTTGTGGTGCATAGTTCTTCAGATGGCCAGCAAGACATGAATCCTTCTTCCCCGATATTACCACATAAATACAGCGTCAAACGAAAAGAAAAGAGCACAAGGACAAAAAGCAGTCGGAGTGAAAATGTGGATTCGTTTGAGTCCATTCCCAGCTTTGTACAATCTGAACAATTTGAGAAAATGACTGGAGAACAACCTAGTAGTACTAAACAGAAAAAATTTGACTTACTGAATTTAATTTGGAATTTAAAGAATATTTTAATATCAGAAAAAACTGTAGACGAAAAGATTCAGTTGGCATTTAGAGTTATTTGTGACGAATGTAAATATTTTCTTAGGAGTATGTTTAACAGTGGAGATGTCGTTGGACAGTTGTTTAATCTTTTTAATGGATAAGTTAGATATTTTACAGTAAAACTCTCAAAGTTTGAGGCCTAAATTAGTTGATTTTGAAACATTATTGTTTAGAGGCAAAAGTTTTATAATAATTTAAATTTGAATTGTTTAGACATAGGAATGTTTAGTATTTTTTTAGTTTATCCAGCCAGTGAGGTGAAATGTGTTTATAAATTTATATTTTGTAGTTTTAAGAAAATAACTGTGTCGATTTTTTGTTTTTGTTGTGATGGGGCTGACATAAGCTCATAAGTTAAAAGCCCTCAATAAATAAAGATTATAAAAAAAAAAAAAAAAGAATCACATCCATGCATGAACAACTAGTCATTGTTATTCTGCAAAGCATGTAACAGTCTTACGTTACTCGTATTATCTTTCAGCTTCAGGTGTTTGATTTGCACAAACATTTTAGTCAATTTTACGTCGTCTGGAAAATATTGGATAATATATTTTCCGAGATTGAGTTGGTTTAAGTTGTATTTCTTCTTCGCGTGTTGTATTACTCGCCTTTCAACGATTTTAACTCGAAGAAAAATAATTACGTGCTTGCATGTTCCTTATTTGTTAACTGACCTTAAAATCTATAAAATGACTTTATTGAATTTATATTTTTTAATCATTGCAAATTATTTATAAATGTAAATACACTGCACTAATATAAGTCAAACAAATAATAAAATAAAGCAATGACAAGGTTTTTGTGTGCGCTTTCAAACATTTTGACAAGAAGATCATTTCAAAACATTATTACAAAATGTGTATAATATAATATTCAAGTTTAGAGGACTTGTTCATAACGGATTTACAGAATTCAATAAACAGTACATAAAAAATTACGAGTACTCGTGTTTAAGAGTGAATTTTCTCTATTTCCGTCAGTTTTGTCAGTATCGCTTCTAAGTTTCATGATGCGACCATGTGAGGCTGTATTCAAGTGTTTAATTTTATGGATAAAGGTTGTTGATTTATACCCGCACCTCTTGTATGTATTTCATTTGCTATTTTCGTGCCTTAAAGCATTAAAATATTGACTGAATTTAGGCATAAACTAACGTATTGAATTTAGTTGGTAACTTTATGTTCGAAGAAAGTTGGTTTTAAACCTTTTAAAATTGCCGAATTATTATTGAGGTTTTCCTGTTAAGAAATCATTAGTATTCGCTAGAATGTCATAGCCATTAAATAGAATTAAGTCTTTATTACTCGAGGATTTTTTGCGAGAGTGCATATAACCATCGCCAACTAAGGGGAAGCATGTACATGTAGCGGAGGGAATATGTGAGATCTTGTTGAGTTTCGGCTACTACTTCGAGCAGCGGCTGGTGGCAGTCAAGGGCAAGGGCCAGCTCATGACCTACTACCTGCAGGGCAAGCGAGACACGCCCGTCGCGCCCACCGTCAGTAACACCAAATGAGTACATTCATTATGGAATCGTAAACATACTAATCAACTTTCCAAATGTTTATGATAATCATGCTCAGACAAATATGAACTGACACCATGTATGCGCATGCTTAAGGCAATTTTCACCTTGGAATTTTGACAATGAGTGTCATAGATTTTACTTATAAATAAAGATTCAAGATCTTTTACACCTTGTTTGGAAGGAATGTAGTCAACGCAATATTGATAACCTTTCCTTTTTTTCAGCTCTATTGTGACTTGTGTTCCACTGCTAGGCAGATGCCTCAGATGCTGTTCTGCGCGATTTTCTGCCATACTGCTAAACTGACTACACTTTCGTTCACCTATAAATTGATGCATTAGAAGTTATCAAATACCAATCAATTGATTGATTTTTTGTAATTTATTTTAGCTGAAAAATAAAAGCCGACTGACAACTCGTACGCTGGTTCGTATGATATTATGTTAATATCTAAAGTGGTGAAATTAGAAATAGAGAATAGAACTTTTTAATTGAACTTCGACCTATTGTGCAAAGATTGAATAGTCGTTGTTTTATAAATGATGACTTGTACATTAATCAAGTCGTAAACACAGTTGCCGGCGGCCATCCTCGGTGACACGCTATTATCAAATGGGTGAAGTCGCGAGCGGCGCTGACCAAGCAAGTCTTACCGGTCTGGAGAACTTTGCCTAGTGACTACCATTCTATAGACGTAAACATTTTTATTATTTCACAATATTTTTTTTAATAATCTTTCTGAGTTAGAGCTTAATTCGAGCTTCTCCTATTATTATCAACAAAGTACTCAGCACAACCATTTGGTTCGCCGCGTTTTAGAGTGTCGCTCTGTAATAGATCTGCAGAATGTCGTGTCGTTTTAAAATATTAATTAAAATGTTTATTTCCTGTAAATATTTCGCATATATGCGCTGTAAGGTTGACAAGTTGTGGCTCACAAGTATGGCTTGGCTTCCGCTTACATAAAGTAAAATGTCAATAATTTATTAACGTCCATGGCGTCTCACATATTTTGGGTTATGTCACTGTTGCAAATATAAAGAGATAGCAATCATTTATAAAAGCAATTAAACAAGATAAAAGGCCAACCTAACCTAGCTTTAGTATTTCAAATAGGAGTTTAATTAAAACAAATCATCACGAAGTGCTTAAACTCAATCTTCTTTCAGCCATTTCTACAAGGTATTTGAGTTGTAAGTGATATGTATGTTCTTGTTCTATTCGACTACTCACCTTATTTTAGTCTTGTTGTATATTAGGTCGGGGAAAATGTCTTTTCACATAATAGTATGTATGAACTTGTAATAAAATCTCTTTGGCTTCAAGAATCACAAATGAGTACACGGTTCATTAGGTTTCTTTCAGTGAGCTCTTGAGGTACCCAAATATCGAACTTTTTTGTGTACTTAGAGAAAAGATTTTATTACAAGATCATACATACTAAGTATAATGCGAAAAGACTTTTTCCCCGACCTAATATATAATTAAATATTAAATAAATCCCTATTCATCACATCACTAGTGTGCAATACATAATTGTGTATTCTCTATTTTATTATTCTAAGAACTCGCCTTCTCGTATAAACATGTTAGCCACGATCTACAAGTGTTTGGGAGGAAAACTGAAGGTTTAATAATAATATTATTATATTCTCCGAGGTCTTTGACCCTAACTTCCAAATTCTAAGGTTAAGACATCTTTGCCAAAAATATTTAAAAATAGTTTTGGATTGACCCGAAAACTCTAGACTTTTATACCAAAAAAATTACCAAACAATGTAAAGTTACTCGTAGTATAGACGTTTATGGTGAAGAGCCGAGACATCTTATTGGTTATAGCTACTTGTTTGGTAAATAATATAATAATTTATTATTTTCATAGGCATTCTTAGTGTTTCTGTTTTGACATTTTAATTGGTGTCTGACTATTATCTCTTGGATGGTAATAATGAGAAAGCGAGAGTTGTCTAATAGTTATTATATAACCAGTAGGTATTATTGTAGTGCATGCCTGTGACGTACAATTACAATTTATTTACATCTAGCTTGTCTTTTATCTTTGCATAAACGAGTATTTTATAGATTCTATTTAAGTGAATCGTTTAGTCTTAAAATAAATATCTGGTGAAACTAGTGCCAGGCTAGCGTAAAAAGAGACATAATTATATGTAACCCGTTCGATTCTATGCAGGAATTCTATGCTAGTTAAAACTTGGTCCTGCCCTTGAATTGGAAAAGTAGAGATTATCAATAGAATAAGTAAATTATCTTTATTGATATTAATTTGTTAAATAAAAAGAAAGTCGAAGAAAGAATGAAGGGAGGAAGTCCACGTGTCTTCTCTTGATTTTCTCTTGGTTTAGTAGTCGCTTGCAGATGCGCATAAATGACTTATAGCAATTGAAGCCAAGTGGGATAAGCACCAATCTCCGTTGCATTGAGGCAATACACCAATGAGTTGTTGAAGTAACTTAGGCATTGCAAAGATTTATCATTAGCACTGAAATGTCGAAGTTTCTGTTACTATTATCATCTGATGCTATTCCCTATAATTAAGTATACCAATTGCATGCATGTATAAAAAATACGAATACCTTGGCGAAAATTATTCGCGGTATTACAAATTAAAGAAATATTTTCTTATTCACTTCAAATTATTTTGAAGTATATCTAAGTTTTTTATATATCTATATCTGTAGGTGCTAATGCTTGTTGATAAAAAGTCATAATAAAGAAAACAAGTTTTCACTTTCCATTTCTTAAAAACCCACATGTTTATCAAAGTGGTGAATGGTTGTAACAAGGATGCCACGATATTCTAGCAACAGTACCTAGCCTTTTTAGGTAAAAATAGTTACACAGTCCTTGACCTTTTCAAATTTGAAGACTGGCTAAATTTGCTCAGGAATTTTCTTTTTATTTGATGACTATAACAACTTCTTTTTTAATTTTGTATTTATGATTGCCGAACCGACTTTATTTAGGTAAGCTGCTTTACCTCTTTGGATATATACGGTCATACTTCATATAGTCATCCGTACCTATCCTACCTCTTTGGACCAAAATATTTTTTTTTGTTGAACTTTATGCCTAATTCCGCTTTTCTTAAATAAAATACCCTAATTAAATACTAGATAACTGACATCTGTCGTTTTTGGATCGCAATGTGCATGCGAAATGAATATGTCAAATGGAATATAGTCATATGGTTCACACTTCTTTTTACTTTTTGTATCATATTTTATATTCTATCGTAATTTTTATAAAAACTTAATAATTTTCAATATTAAATATTTACCGCAGTTTTTTCGGATTGTAGTTTAGGGGCCTATTCATTGCAAACAAACAAGAAATCAAATCTTTTCTCTTTCATATAAAAGTAAAGTAATATGGCAAGTAGAATGATTCATAGTTGTTATAAATATATTTTACAGTGAGTAAGTAGTTAAGTAGCCATTGTTAGTCGTAAGCTTTGCTGTAAGTCTATGACTCAAATAGTTGTAGGGTAAACAAGTGTGACATGAGCAGTATAAGCACATTGGAACTTGTTGAGTTTGATCTCTTTGTATTTCAATGTCACTCGGCGTGGACGTGTGGACCAACGTTACAAAACAAGCCACTATTACGAGAGAACTAGTTAACCGTATTATTCATGATCTTGTACGCCTATTTCCCATTGTGCACATTCAGCTCTACTTCAAATATTCATTCTACTCTTACATTACAAATATTACATGTATGACTGTATGTACATAATAAGTTCAAGAGCTCATGCAGCTTTTGTTATAATTTGTTTGTAAAATACTCGTATAATTTAATCTTAAACGTTTAGTGTTGGTCGAAGCTATTGTACAATTATGTTTTTAACGTAGCCATCATAATAAAAAAGATTAATGGCGCGATAAAGATTAATTATTATTATTAAAAACATTTTAAGAGAAGACCAAGATCGTTATCGACATCTCGCTCTTTAAGGAGATTTGCGAAATTCATTATAGACAATAATTGAATTCGATTATACTTTTTTGTCAAAATACACTTCGTAATTTAACAAATAAGTTGTACTGTCAAAACGTTTTCATAAATTAAATATTAGGTAAGTTTGAAACCCACTGTTTATTAGTTGTTCCAACATAAATATTTTTTTATCGTGTATCTAAATGGAGTGTGGTTAATAACGTAAACAATTTAATAAAATCGTTTTAACACATTGTTTTACGGATCATTTGAATTTTCAACACTAAAGTTAACGTACCGTAACAAATCTGGCGTGTTTTGCGTTTGCACTATGTTTTAAAGTTTGGCATTTGTTATTGCTGTAATTCTTTACGCACATATCAAAATTGAGTCCATGCAATATTAGTAAAATGTCTGTCATCGGTCAAATTCCCAGACGTCTAGTAGTAATATATCGAAACTTTGTCGTGAAATAGCAATTTTTTTTTTACAGTAACTTTTGTTTTGCTCTTCAATATTATAAAATTAGAGATCGTACTTTTTATTGATCATTATGATGTATTATTTTCTCTAATTCGTTAAGTATTGACAATGAATGTCATTTTCTCTAAACCGAATTATGTTCAAACAATTGTTAGAACACATCATTTTACAAATATTTTACGGAGTCATTTGCGTCTAATAGCAAACAAGGCTTACCAACCTATCAAAAATACAAAGTAAAAACACAGACACATTGCCAACACTTTTAAACATCAGATCTTATTGAAAGCCAACCTCCTAATTCTGCCTACACCTTGAACTCTAGAACCGTAGATCTTGATGTGTATGAAACACAACATTCTTGATCACGCCCGCGCCGGAGCATTGCATTTTTATTTCATGTCAAGTGTACCTGAACACAAAAATAGCTTAAAAAAATAACCCTTTTATTCATAAACACACTATAAACCTATTTTAGTTAAAAAATCTACTAAAATATGTTTTCTCCTTTTCATTTCGCTAAGGAGTGAAAGAAACAAAACTTTTTATAAGCCTTTCATAACTTCATATATTTTATGATTAAGAGGGTAAATATTTCAGAGTATTTTTTACACTAACTCGGATGTAATCGTACAACGACTAAAGCTCTTTTCAGTGACGTAAGTAATTACCAGATTAGTAATCGATGTATTGCTTAATAGATCCCTTATGAGTATTATTGTATCAACGCAATCGTAATACAGTGATTTAAAGTAGTTAGCTAGTTGCGAATTATGAAGTACACTCATTTATTAATAAGTAGTTCACAAACTTTCATAAATTTATCATCCGCATTCTTTTGGAGCGTGGGACTTTTAGGAAAATAAACAATTATTGATTTTGTCATGTAGATACCTGACAATAAAATCAATATGTATAAAATATGAGGATGAGATAAATAAACCTTATTTATATCTACTATTACTACTTTATGTTTCGAAGATCAATACTAATATTATAAAGCTCAAGAGTTTGTTTGTTTGTTTGTTTGAACGCGCTAATCTCAGAAACTACTGGTCCGATTTTAAAAATTCTTTCAGTGTTAGATAGCCCATTTATCGAGGAAGGTTATAGGCTATATATCATCACGCTATACTTTTATATTACTGGGTATAATTAATAATTTTATTGACTTTAGTCAATATTCAACTATGTTACTCGTATTGTCATGTACCACATTGGTGCATGATAATGCCAAATTGCATCTGAATCAGCTCTGGGTTTGGATAAGTTGCGGCAGTTACAGAAAAGCTAGAGAGTAGGAGGCTATCATGGTATGGAAATATCATGAGAAGAGAAGAAAGCCATGTTACGAGACGAGTGATGAATATGGATGTAAGCGGACATGTAAGTAGAGGAAGATCAAAAAAGAGATGGATGGATTGTGTGAAAGAGGATATGAACAAGAAAGGGGTGAATACAGAGTTGACGGCTGAAAGGGATGAGTGGAAGAGGAAAACATGTTGCCGACCTCATCTAGCGTGGGACAATGGTATAGAACATATATCTCCGGGATCATTAAATTGTGCGTGTCTATGATTTTTATGCCAAATAGGCTACACATATAAACAATACCCATGATTAAGTCGAAAGGACTACAAAGACTGCGAAGTAAGAGCAATAGTAGCCTTTATGTATAAAGGGAGCTTCAAAAAATAATTTGTAGAAAATTATGACTGTACTTATTATGCCCGACTAGTTGAGATTTATCAGATCAAAATGCCTAAGAAAACTGTTTTTCCCTTTAGGACAATCTTCTTTTATTAAAGTTTATCAAATTAAGCGAGTTAAATTTTTGGATACACGTAAAAGGAAATTATTTCGCTACGTATTTACAAGTAAAGGGCGGCCTATCTCGTAAAGGTTACAGTAGATAATGAGATATCTATGTAATACTACTTTTATATTAGCTATCTTATTGAACGTGGTAAGGTATAGAACTATGGATACCTAAATGTCAAAACAGTTATTATTTGTTACTATGATTTAGAGCCGATTTTCCGTACACCTTTAATGCGATAAAATATTTTTTTTACGTTTTGATAGAAGAAGCACTAACGAAAAATCTTTTATGATGATAAACTCTTCCTTGAATAGACGGGGAAATCAGTCCCAAGTTATACAACGAATCTTAAAGTGGTTAACCTATTTCACATACGATCTTATGCCTCCATGTATCATCGACCTATTAGACTTCAATTAATCACGTTCTGTTTCGTTGTACCAACATGTAACTAGCCGATGATACTGATCTATAATCCCTGATAGTTTCATAATCATTGAACATACCCATTGTTTCCCATGAGTTCATGGCATACAACAAAACAATGCTTTAGAAAATGTTTTTATTTATTTTTGGGACGATCATAACATGATTACATATTGATGAGTTACGTGATGTATTGAAATCTAGACTTCAATAAAAAGTTGCATAATTCATTTAGCACAGAAACCAAACTGAAAACTTAATATAGCTTCCTTTATTATTTGTAAAAAATGCCAACAGATAAGCCTACTTCTAAATAATATAATTTAATTTAACTCCACGCTTATGTATATTTATTTTAATTTAATTTATTAGTGAAATGAATATTATACATAACATGACGACCGAACCGATAAGACCTACTTTAAATTATCAAATCTTTGTTATTCTACTTAGTTAGTGTTATTTATGACTAAAAGTGTTATGTGTATTTTGCTCTTAAAATTTTATGTTATGTAACACATATTTTATGATTTGTTAGTGCAACGAAGGACATCTTATCAAAATATATATGATGAAATAGACAAATGTGTGTGAGTGAGCGTGTGTGTTTGTGTGTGCAGCGGTGGATGCGCCGCGAGTCCTGATGATGCAGGTGATTCACAGCTGATGAGCGCGAAGGGTGTTGGCAGAGGTGGCTCGCGCTGTGGGCGAGCGGGGCGGGCGGGGCGCAGATTGAGGCCACTATTTAACCGCACGACGGCCGCGCAACGACCTGTTGTGATCCCGTCATGGCGCGCTACGCCCGTGTCGCTACTCTGGCCGCGTGCCTCTTGTTTGCCTGCGGTGAGTCCTAACCTTTATCTTACGCATCCAGACACCGTCGATCTAGCGACGTCACGGGTGACACGATGTCACATTCGCACATCTGCCAATAATTTAGTGATTGCGTCAATATAGAGTGTCGCACTTAGTGAACAGTGAAGTTGCCCGTTCTCGAACGTCGCGAGATAGACTGTGTCTACGCAGAGTTTACGAATGAATGCAGCCGACCGCGATCGCCTTGCATCGAACGACCAAAGGACATCAACGCAGAGTGACTCGAACCCTTCAAGGATAGTCACTCATGTCTCTAGCGTGTACAGCGTGTACCGAGTCTCTGTTCTATATCTATCGTGTTGTGAAAACTTTAGTCTAATTGAATGCCGTGATGCATCGACCGAGCATTCGATGTTGCGAAAACACGTTACTTGTTACATATTTACTCGTACATTCTGTAACAATCGTCGAACATTTCGGTACACTAAATTGCGGATTGTATTGTTGAGAAGAAATAGGTAAAAAAAGCTTCGAATCGAGATGTTGACAAAGATTTCTTTTTTAATTTTAAAAATATGATAATGTAACGAGTATTAATTAGGACGTGTTTAGTTAAAGTATTGGTTAGCACCTGCTGCGGCTGCGCACTGCGGTTGCGGAGAACTTTCACATTCGTTCCGTGTTGCGCTACGACTGCGACGGTGACGTCACAGTCTACATAGTGTCGAGGGCAGCGAGACTGCTACGACGAACGGCTCGCCGCCACTGAGCGACGTTCCTCCAGCCGGCCCTACTGATTTCTCGAAATTTACATTTATGAACGCATTAACTCTTTCTTGTCTGTCATATATCATTGTCTATCGAATAAATATATGCATGTTTGTATATATAAAAGTATTAACAAACTTTTATATATAGATAGATATCCGTTTCAATACTATCTCAATGTTTACTGTGACTAATCAGTGTACTGTTTACCACGCTTTAGTTCCCGCACTGATTTTATGTAAGATAAGCGTAAAATTGTTGTGCTACATGCAAACTTATGAAATAGTCATAACTTTAATAACAGGAATAAAACAACACGACATTAAGCTGTGTCCAGTTAAAAGCTATAAAAAAATAATATAAGAGACACGAATCTTTACGAGGTAAAATCATTATTTTATTGTTTTCACAACGTATATGCCATTCTAAAGTGTAGACAACTGCAATATAATCACAATTAGTTTCATTTGACATTTCGAATAAACTTCAGACGAAACCAATTGATTTGAACACAAGTTACATGAATTTGATTTTGTCTTTATTATTTTGTTTTGTTAAACATCAAGTTTAAGTAGGAAGTAAATGTTGAGCTACTAGTTATGTACGAGTACGTCCAACAACAAACTATTTGTACTGGTACAAACGTGACATTTTTGTCGTTCTCGGGTGTAGGTAATCGTTCTAAATGTCATAGAGTCACACAGTTCACGTGAACTAGAAGTCAAGTGTTCAAGGGCGTTACTAATAATAGCTTCCTTTCGATAGAAGTATAATCAATTATCTTATTTAACCTTGAATTTGTCGGTGCTAACATCATTTTCAATTTACATAATCAAAATTATAGAATTTATGCGAAAGTTATCTTTAGCCTTTTGACTACTAGGTATTTTGAACGTTGGATAATTAATAAATAATGTTAGTAACAAAGCAACACTTAATTTCAATTTAATAATCGTCGGAATCGGGACGTGAACAATATAATTGTTACCAAGTCGTTGGTGTCAAATCAATTTTAATTAGCTAAACTTTGACTTTTTAAATAATTGCTTTATTGTTAAACTAGGTTAACACAATGTAAATATCTAATTATATAAAGCAATATGAATAATTTATTATTCAATCATTTATTAGTATTGACTTCGTATGGTCGTTAATTATAATGAGTACTTAGCTTTCATATGAGTATTAGCAACAGTCATAACTTGTAACAAAGGCGATTAATATTTCCGATAACAACTAATTACTGAGAGTAAACGTCGAAGTAGGCACAACGTGAGGCGGACACAATGTGGCTAAAGCAATAATTACATAATGATTTGTAAAGTATTATGACGTTTATTATGATCAGTTACCCACTTGAGGTAGGTTTCCAGATCTTTAGGTCTCTAGGTCAAGTCAGTTACGCCACCTCCTCGCCACGTGAGCGATACATAGACAGGCTCCGAGCGACTCGATATTGTGATGAAATTTTACTGATGCATAATATTACTGCGTGCCGATTTATTCAACATTAATAATGAACAGCTCTCATGTTTAAGTCTCCATACAAAAGCATTCCGTTTTGTTGTGTAAAACTTATTTACAATCATTTTCTTTATGCTGATGTTGCTCAAATCAGAGTGACAGAACAACGCCCATTTATAATTTAAAATATTGAACGACGGCTTCAAACGTATCGTAATATCCGTCAGCTAATTTTCACGTGTCATATGCAATACACACTCAAAAGTTATATAAAAGAGTTCGAGTGAATGTTAGTGTTGCTTAATTCATTTGCCTATCACATCATGTTAGTTTCATTCGTTGATCTTGCTCATTAACGCTAAGTACCTGACATGTACGATTTCGGTACGATTGACGTGCGCGCGTAGTGTAGGCATTGCCTTCTGATCGGCGCTCCACTCACCAAGTACACGGACTACTCAAACCATTATCCATCACACGGTATTCTCTTGGTCAAGTTTAAAAGTAGTACCAGTTCATAGATTTTGCAGAGAAGCGTTTTACATATCCTTTATCTATTATATCTATTAGCAATGTATTGAACTCGAAGCAGGATGTTTGTCACCACCTTACATAAGGCTTGTTGTTGATTTCTTCTCGGAGACAAAGTGAAACGTGAACTGTGAATAAATTGAGTCAACCCCAGAGGTCGTCGTGTATCGTATGTGAATGACGTAGACAAGGTGAACGCTGTTTACTTCCGCGTACGGAAACGCCAGTCTCCCGTTATCAGAAATTAGCTTCGCTTAAAGGGAGTGCCGCTGTCGGCTGCAGAAGGAAAGTCGAGCGATGGTGCTAAATATTCATAAGGTCGGTTGTTGGTATTCGAACAACGCGCCCGGTCGACGCCCGAACCTACGCGCGTACCTACTTGTTCCCACATTCGTGTTTTGTTATTCATACTATACATATACAATAGCTACTTATAAAGAAACGGTATTGCACAGGCCATTTTCCATACGTTATCATTTATAGAAGAATGGTTACTAGATGCTGGCTCTTATCAATTGCATACTCGGTCAATGCATGAAAATCGAAAAATAGCAGTTAGTAGTTAGATTCAGATAGTAAAATATTCCATGAAAAACCATAAATATATTAAACAATTGATATCTTAATACAAAAAACAATAATTTAGTATAATCATCTCCCTTCATACAATAGACATCAACGCGCTCCATGCTACGAATTAGAGGTGCGAACAATAAAGCAATGAATTTTTTTGTTCGTTATCTAGTTTTCACGTTGTTTTTTTTTCACTTGTATTTTTTTGTATAACTTTACTTTATAGTTTTCATTTAAACTATCATCAGAGGCTCTTGATATGGAAAACAAGTTAGTTTATATACATGTAGTAGAACACCACGCGAAGCAAATAAATGGTTCTTACAATGCTCTTAAAACACTAAAATTAGATTACATAACTGGTTTCGACGATACGCTTTTTCTTAAGCAAATATTCAGATTGTATAATTCGAGGTCAATTTGATTTAATTTCATAAGATTATGGACGTTCGATAATACGAATACCTATTAGCAAAAAACAAGATTTTTAAATACCTATCACTTTTGAATCTAATATCAACCAATCTTGTTCTTAGATTTCTTTGACCAAGTTAACTTTTGCAGCAATCAGTAAAAGTGCAATCCAACAAAAACTACCATCAGTCAAGCATTTTCTGTTTCATTAGCCGCGCTACAGTTGTGCAAAGCTGTTACTCGGCGTCGAACAATGAAAATAAAATAATTATGTATGAGCATATATGCTAGCGTGTCGTGGATTAATCGACTGCTATCGATTGCATTGCTAACGTGTAACCTACATCACTCGTTGTACGAACAATAGCTCTAAACTTTGCTCCTGTCGTTTTAAATAACTTTATCAATGATGTACTATAATGATTTACCTTAGATTTTAATTAATACGTATTTATTAGCCACATATGTAATTATTTTCATAAATGTAAGCTCTGGTGCGGTTGCGAGCGCAATACTTGGAGCAAGCGAGACAGTTAGATAATGTTGCGAGAGCTCGGTTTCCTCGTGTTACGTGGTCACACGGTGCGCACACGCAGCCACTGCCACTCGCACACTACTTGCTTCTTACAGCCTTTAATAAACGTTACCTAAGCGAACTAAACATAAAAACACCCAGTTGACACCATCACCTCATGTGAACTTTCCGCGACACAATCGCGTATATGTCAGGCTATCATCGTAGACTTAATGAGTACTTTGAGGTGTTCAATCATCTTTGTAACTAGTTGACAATGATAATTGTTATTTCTTAATTGGCATATCGTTATTTTTCCTGGAACCTAATGATGACTCAAGGAGATCCACTATTCCGTAACCTATCTGAATTATAATAATTTCGTCAGCCTAATCGACACACAAATCAAATGCCATGCATAATGTACAATTTTGTATAGACAGAAGACATAGAAAGAGTCGTCCTTGTCGCTTGCCCAAGCGCTGACATTTCGAAGCGAGTCAAATGTCACGAGCGCTCACCCCACCTTTGGCATTTAGACACTCGTACGCTTCCAAGTGACATTTCGGTTCTAATGTGAAAAAACGGTAAATAGTGAATGTATAATCAGTAACCACATATTATGTAAATTTTATTTAGACGTACGATATTTCCATTCGAAATCTGATTATTAATATCTTTAGGTTCTTTTGGTTTTGTAAAATACTGATGCGAAGGGATAAGTTCAATCATGTGATAATAATATAATATAGGTAACATTAAAATCAGCTATTTAATAGTGTATTGTTTGCGCAGCGGTGGCCGATGCAGATCGGATGCACCGATGGCGGCGGCAGGCCGAGGAGACGCCGAAGAAAGACGACAGCTTGGAACAAGAGCTATGCAAGGACAAGGACGCCGGCGAATGGTTCCGCCTGGTGGCCGGCGAGGGCGACAACTGTCGCGACGTCATCCAGTGCACCGCCTCGGTAAGTACCTACACGCATATCTACAATACTTTTACACATGCATTCTCTAGTAAATACGTCCTTACTGACGCTATGCGGAATGCGAGCCACTTACAGACTGGCTCACATTGAAAATATTAAAAGAGTTATTATGAAAAAATCACGTAGCAATTTTGAATAATTTATTACTCAATCACTGAGGAATTTTAATACGGGTACGAATAATAGTAATAGTATAATTAAAAATATGCGAAATGCAATAAATGTTAGAAATTTGTCCTCAATATAAACAACAGAGTATTGCGTATTTGTGGGTAGGTATTACTGCTGCGTTCTTACGCCATTCAAGGTAATGTAAGAACACGCCGGCCGGCTTTACACCGCACGCTCATAATAAAGAGAATTGCTATAATTGTGCAGGATGTTACAATATCTTCCACGAATGTCTCTGTCACACAATAAATAACACACTCGGTGTCTCTCGGTGTCTCTCGGTGACAATCATTCAAGGATATCTTACTCACTTTATTTTTTTACTGTTGTACTTTTATAACTTCAAGTCGTAATATAGCTATGTTGTGATGCATCCGTGTTTTAACGAATGTAAAAATAATCACAACATGCAGTTATATTTAAAAAAGTAGAAAAGTAAACTTTCCTCAACAGACCTTTTACGTAACGTAAACATTAAACAGGTAAACAAATAGAAGTAACAAAAAATAGTTTCTGTTGCTTATTTGCAATCACATTGTTGAACATTTATTGTGTGTACCAACTTTTGAACCTTGACTGTAATTCTATTATAACACGGTGAATGAATACAAATTTATCAAAATACGATTAAAGACAATCTTTGTAGACTATAACTGAAGTTTTCAAACCGACTGTTCTACGAATATATTAAATTATATTTGTTTACTTAGTAGTGCGTATGTTACTAATGATTATGTATTTATTGTAATTGAATCATATCAAGCAATCTTTCTATCAACATAGTTTTTTATCAATAGGAACAAAAAATATTGCCCTTGCACCCAATTTCGTTTTTGGAAGTGCTGTTGAAGCCAATCTACAATAGTTAATAGCCACTCTTTTACTAGGCAATAATTGCTTTAGCATCTGGACAAGTTTTATTCCGTTCCTACAAAAGTGTTACAAGAAAAGAGTCGTTGATGGACGTCTCTGTATCTTGTTAACACGACGAATGGTTATAGGTTTCAACATTTGATTGTTTCTGCAACAGGGTATCCAAGCCATCCGTTGTCCAGCCGGTTTATACTTCGATATTGAGAAACAGACCTGTGATTGGAAAGACGCCGTTAAGAACTGCAAAGTAAAGAACAAGGAACGTAAAGCAAAGCCTTTGCTGTACACGGACGAGCCTCTGTGCCAGGACGGTTTCCTCGCCTGCGGTGAAAGCACTTGCATCGAGCGTGGCCTCTTCTGTAACGGCGAAAAAGACTGTCCCGACGGCTCTGACGAAAACTCTTGCGGTAAGTGCCCTTGATACAACCGCACATATACTTCTTTTTACATATTTTATTCATTGCAACCCTGTAATAAGCTCGGACCTAATCTAAAATTAAAATTAGCTAGTGAACTTGAACGGATAAATTCACAAATAAGAACTAGCTCGTGAGGCGTGACGACCGACCTGCCTGAAATGCCAATCACTTGGCCTAAAAAAACATCTCAATGTTATGTCGTAACTCACAAATGGGGTGATTATTTCATTGATTAACTCATTAGACTTTTTTTAATGATATGAACGATTGTAGTTAGAAAGTACCATATTTATATGTACGTGTCAGTACGTGAGTAAGTACAGTAGGTGGCCTCCGACAACCGGTAGTCAGTATGCATCGCGTCACTCCTCACTCCGTCCACACAATAAAATTCCCAGCTTCGCTATATACTCGAAATCACTTTGAATTGTAATTATGTACCTGACGAGGATACTAACTATAAACCACCAGTCGCGACACTAGCTTGGAAACGCGATATAATGTTTTTGACTCACGTCGTTTTAGTAAATATATGTGGATGTACATAAAATCACCATAAGTGATCAAGTACGCTTGATTCTCACAACTATAAATAGCATTTCAAGATAATATATACTACTTATTTGATAATAAAAAATCGAACATGTTCATGTACGTTCCTTTGTGAAATAAAATAATTTATGAACGTTATGTAATACATAAGTGTAATATGTACAACTTAATACAACTGAATCAAAAGTGAAATCCAGCGTGTGTCAGCTGTGTCGAGTGATTTGACCGAGCGAAAGTACCCATACTGGTTCCGACTCTCGCCCCGCCCAAGATCCATTTGCTTGTGCAGCTGCACACGACTCATACTTAATATACTTCAACAATATAACGACAATTCAAAGCTGTTTATCACGTCTAAAAAAATTGCATAAACATGCATGAAATACTCCCAAAAATGTATGCCTTTATTCGCAAAATAATTTCATAATCTAAATTCATATCGCAATAGCGTGTTGTTACTGTTGATATTCTAATTTTGGGTTGCAGTTATTTCATCAAACTTCCAGGTTGGATAGTATTTTAATAACGGTTTCTATTTTTGCCATAGATATCGACAACGACCCCAACAGGGCCCCACCTTGCGATCCCTCGCAATGTGTTCTTCCCGACTGTTTCTGCTCTGAAGACGGAACCGTGATCCCGGGTGACTTGCCCGCTAGAGATGTCCCGCAGATGATCACCATTACTTTCGATGATGCTATCAACAACAACAACATTGAACTCTACAAGGAAATATTTAATGGCAAACGCAAAAACCCGAACGGTTGCGACATCAAAGCCACATTCTTTATTTCACACAAGTACACTAACTACTCTGCCGTTCAAGAAACTCACAGGAAGGGACATGAAATCGCTGTGCATTCAATTACGTAAGTAATCAAATTTCAAATCGGAACTCTTTGTAGGTATCAAATACTACACTCTCACAGTACTAATTGTAATTGTTTGGTTATTTAGACACAACGATGACGAGCGCTTCTGGAGTAACGCCACCGTGGACGACTGGAGCAAGGAGATGGCGGGTATGAGGCTCATTATCGAGAAGTTCTCTAACGTGACAGACAACAGCGTGGTGGGTGTGCGAGCACCGTACCTGCGTGTGGGTGGCAACAACCAGTTCACCATGATGGAAGAACAAGCATTCTTGTACGACAGCACCATTACCGCTCCTCTGTCTAACCCACCACTATGGCCGTACACAATGTACTTCAGAATGCCACACCGTTGCCACGGTAACTTGCAGAGCTGCCCGACCAGGAGCCACGCCGTCTGGGAGATGGTGATGAACGAGCTCGACCGTCGTGAAGACCCTAACAATGATGAGTACCTGCCCGGATGCGCCATGGTTGACTCTTGCTCTAACATCCTCACTGGAGATCAGTTCTACAACTTCTTGAACCACAACTTCGACCGTCATTATGAACAGAATCGCGCTCCCCTGGGTCTTTACTTCCACGCCGCGTGGCTGAAGAACAACCCCGAATTCTTAGAAGCTTTCTTGTACTGGATCGATGAAATTCTCGAAAGCCACAATGACGTGTACTTCGTTACCATGACTCAGGTCATTCAATGGATTCAGAACCCACGTACAGTCAGCGAAGCTAAGAACTTTGAGCCCTGGAGGGAAAAGTGCGCCGTCGAAGGCGTGCAAGCCTGCTGGGTGCCTCACTCGTGCAAGCTCACTTCCAAGGAGGTTCCCGGTGAAACCATCAACCTGCAGACGTGCGTGAGATGCCCAGTCAACTACCCGTGGCTGAACGACCCCACGGGCGAGGGCCATTATTAAATAGAGCCATGATCTCACGCCTCTCGCGCTCTAACTAGATGTTATAAAAAATTCAAAAGTGAGATTTGCGCGGGTAACATATTTGCAGTTCGAAAAAAGAATTGACTTAACTGTTAGAACTGTAAATATGTTCTCCAGTAATTCAAAAATGTACCGGGTCATAATCCCGCCCGTAGCCTAAGTACCTACCTTACTGTATGTAATATAGACTCACATAAATATTTAATAGGTCTGTTTAATAGTTTATGTGAATTTTCTAATGTAAGTCTGTTTTATAAATTTATAAAAATATAAAACATAAAAAATTTATTGTGGTTTATTCTTTTCCTCATTAGTAGACCAAAGTTAAAAAAATAGAAGCTAAAAAGGTACGCTTTTTGAACTCGAGTCTTCAAGTATATATGTGAAATATCGAAATCAGTTTTAGGGCTACCCGTGAAAGCGTTACATACAAAAAATAACCCTTCGCATTTATATGTTAGTGGATATCGTTATGATTAGGAAAGTTTCTACAATAAAAACAATGAATTTTAGCCAAAATCTGAAACCAATCAAACCAAATTGTAGCATAAACAAATTACAATTAGACACACAAGTTACGAGGCAAAAAATGCGAGAACCATAATAATATTTTAGCAGACAAAAACATTCAAATAATTACTATACACAAGCTTAAAAGTTCATCATGCCTAGTTCGAGAACTATTCCGTTATATAAACGCAATGGAAAGATAAATATACACATTCATACATATGTCAAACATATAGGAGAATATGCATGTACAGAGATCAAACAAAAAGTGAAGAGTGTTGTTCGACGGTCACTGACACTCCATTTCTTAGTACATACGAACATCCGTCTGAGCCAACGTTCGATGTAGAGGCTCACATATTTTTCAAATTGTACATTTCAAAGTTCCGTACATACATGGTAACGTGTAATACTTGAAATTTACTCCTACAATGCTGATGTTAATGAAAGACATAATTAAATGTCGTACTGTTATACAACACCTTTAACACTTACTAACCAGAGCGCAAACTGATCTCGTGTTCGTAATACTCGCAACTACCTAACTTAGAATTAATGAATACAATCTAATATGATAATCTATTGACGTGCTCTCAATATTCTGAAATCTGTTCCAATAATACTACTATGATCGAGCTAACAAATATTTTTTGACAATTAACTAAGTCGCTATGCAGCTAACGATAACATCATATTTAATCTCAACTGGTAGATTATAAATTTCGTGTTATGTTTCTCTACATTCATTCGACTGAAAACTGACCCTGAAAACTACCTTTTCTGAGAAGCTTTAGATACATCAGGTGTATTCATCTTTACAGACAAACACTCAGATGGATGATGACAGATTTTGATTTGGTAGTTTTATCATGTAAAATGTACTCATATGTTAAATTTATATTTAGATGTGTGAGTAGGTACGTCAATACATACTATCATGTAATTTATTAAGGAGTTTTAAATTTCGAAAATAAAGTAACATGGCATGGAAAAATAAGATATTGAATTATGGCGGGACCCTAAATAAATATCGTATAAATCAGTCTTGTAAATGTTCGTTCGAGTTAAACGACTTAAAGGTGACAAGTGTTTGCTTGCTTGAGTGCAAAGTCATTAGCCTTTTGCTTGTGGAAAGTTTTTATTCATATATATATTTGTACCTTGTAATATTTCAAAAATCGATATCCCGACATCGCCGACGGTTGAGACGTGTCAAAAATAAATTAAAAAACATAACACTGATTTCGGAGGGTATTGACCAAATGATTTACGTCCGTTAGGTGCAGCGCAAAACATAGTATGGAGTCACGAGTCAGAAAAAGCGACTAAAGCTCTGAGCAAAGTCTGCCTATCACTTGCTGATTAATTGATTATTCTCTGTGTGTTTTGAACAAAATAACAGATAGACCTGGTACAAAGGCTCAATACACGTCTTTTGTACTCATGCCATATATGGCATTGGTATGGTAAAAATCTATACTGCCCGTTTGAAATATAATTAGGCTAAGGGTGTATTTATATGATATGCCATTTAAGAGACAATGTGATAAAGTTACCACATCGTTGGTGTGTCAAAATGTCATCAATTTCTATGAGTTTGACACATGAGCGTGGTATGCGTGCGTGACAGGCCGAGCGCCGAACAATAGGTGGCGGGCGCCACCAACACGTTAATCTCCCCTGACATCTGTGGGCGGTTACTTGCATTGCACATCATCACCTTCATCCATGTAGGTATATATCCTCAACTCCAAAACCAACTTTCCAATTTGTTTTGCAACACGCAGCATTTATCGATGCGAAGAATAAGGACAATGAAAAACAATAGTATTGTTAGCGCCTTAGCAGCATCTAAATAAATAGAGAGTCGGGACGGTGTTCAGCGCTGATATTAGACATGGTAGCGCGAAGAAGCGCTGCAGCCAGCGACAGTGAAAGCAGTGAAAGTCTTCCTCAGCCTTGTCACTTGAGTCACTTCGCATTCGCACTGGCCGTATTTATTGTTAACACTTATTACGATACCACGCCGCCATCGATGTCACTATACAAATAGAAAAATATCTGGCGGAAAATTAATATGTATTAATGAATAGTTAAGACTTGTTTCTTGAAATAAAGTATATTCGCAATTAATATGTATTTGACACAATTCCTAACTAATACTTATTAAAATCAGTTCGGTACAGCCCAGAGTTGCAGCTAGGTCGAAACATTTAAATACCTGTTTACACATTCTAACTCAAAACTGTATATTACTTATACCCAACATAATAATAATACCAGATAATCAAATCGTCAATTGTGTAACTCGCGTGGTTACACATGTTTATTAAATATGATCCTGAATCATTAGCGGCCTTGGCCGCCTTGATTTTTATGTAGGCACCGATGATAAATACTTACTTCTTGGAAGTATATTTAAACAGGGTACTACGAAATGTTTCAGACTCGAACAAAAAGATTAAATACATAAATATTTTTATAAAATGTGTTCTTAAAAACCAAAGCCCAGAAAAGCTGTTTATTTTGTAAGACGGTATTTGCTAAATAGCATAAAAATTATAGATGCATACAACATACATTTGTTTGTTTGTTGCGACGTTCAAAATAAGCTGATTACACTGCACTGAAAACTAATATCTACAGACATAGTGCAACAATCTTTGTTTACCTACTACATGTTATGAATGCAATTCGGACAACTCATTCGCTACGGTTTCGAAGGTAACGTCATTCATTTTCCTGTTAGTTCAGTATTGCGCAAGCTCTACAAAAAAGTCCAGGATCTTAGTTTAGCTACCAGAGCCTGTTGTTACTCATACCTAAAGCTAATAACAACCAAAGGTATATAAAGTTATACTTGACAAAATATGTAAGTAACTATACCTATGCACAAACTCTATGTCACCTTGTTTTATAGAATAGATGCTCTCCCAAAATCTTCTTAGTACTAGCTGTTATAAATTCCTTGCATCGAAAAATCTACTGGATTATCTACCTAATTTTTACCCATTTAATTAATCAGCATTAAATATTTATTCATTTAAAACTTCAAATACATCAAAGAGGTTCAAGGCGGATTAAACACCAGAGGTTTTCTCTCTTAGTATACATCAGGGTGGAGGATTCGGAGATGAGAATAAGTTGATGTATAAATAGAGAAGAATTATTATTAAGATATATTAATTTTATTATAACAAAGAGATATGTAATTAAGCTGTAATCTTATTTTAGTTGAACAATTACTTACTGTCAATTGTAACTTCAGATAAATTATGAACATGCATGAGCTGACTGTGTACTGGAAACCCTACTAACCGGATAATAATCAAACATCGATTTATGTTTAAAATGTATGAAACATTAGGTTTTAGTTACCTATAATAATATAACGTAAGTAAACTATAAATACCCAGGCTAGCTAGATTGTATTGTCAGCGAGTACGCCGTACGCATACATACCAATATGTTTAATAGCTATGCATTGTCGCAAGTGAAAGGAAATATCTTGTAGAATCCTTGACTCGTGCGCGCCTACTTACGTCGCGTCGTTGCGGGCATGACGCGGTAAGCCTGTGCCGACTCGCCTCGGTTACACTCCGTACATCTTAGGAAACTTCGTGTCACTTAATAAAAAACAAACTCATCATTTGCAATAATAACAACCGAAATAAATTAAAAATTCTACAAATGCTGTCAACCTATTGCAGTAATTAAATGTCTACTAAATAAACAAACTTATAAATAAAATATCAATGGCATATTTATGCTTTATTTGGTAACATTTAAGTAGTAAATTAGAATAAAGGTTACTAACGACTAGTTTCTTCTGTCGACCCTCCATTATTTTTCTATTTATGAATATTTTATATTGGTAAATCAAAGACCACCAGTGAAGTAAGCACCAATGGCATTTATAAAATTGTATTTTGAATTAAATTACTTATTGAACTTTATACACAAGTATAAAACTGTGTAAACTAGTTATTACACAATTCCCTCTATGATAATAATAAATAGGTATCTTGAAATAAATAGGTATATTAAAATAAATTACTACTATTCTTAAAAAAACATAATCATGACTTGATCTTGAAAAAGGCGTTGTCACGTTTTTGTTTAAATTATCATTAATTAACTGTTAGACAGAAAAGCTCTGGTTTTAAATGTCACTTGATGAGACGTGCTCGTTCTCGCTCTTTGCCGTTACTTGTGGAAGACGGCTAATCAGAAAATATATAAGAATAATAATACGTAGACAGCATATACCTAACATTGGAAGTAGGTCTAGCTTTAGCATCCAGGTCAACTATCGACGTAACGACCGCATATCGGTAAGCAATTGGCAGTTTAAATGTTAAATCTTCAGAATGTTATGCAACGAACAGCATATCTCACGAAAGTGAAAACGAATGACAATTTGCATTATACACGGGATTTATTTCAGCTGCAGTCTAGCAATTAACAGGGGTAATCAAATATCTATTCGGCCATCGACGTAACGTGCATTGCAATCATCAATAACTTTTTGCAGTTTTTCTTATAACATTCGGTATCTCTACTGCACAGAAAATTTCCGTTATAAATTAACTTGTTTTCTCGATTTCAAATCTCGTTATAGTTAGAGGCCAACCCCAGAATATGATGTTGTTTCCGGGCCGATACACTTCCGGAACACCCTTATAGAGATAGTAAACATTATGTCGTTTAATTGCCTGCTCGTATCCATTGCACCTTGAAATAGTTGCAATTTAATTTCCATTCAGACCTCGAACTCATTTAAAGAATAATTTTACCCAATTGCACATTACTTAGCGTGTGTAATGTCGCCACGCTTATAGTGCGCGTAGTGAGCATCCACTTCCACTATCTAATAAATAGATATCAATTAGCAGTTATACAATTAATTCGTTACGATCATTTGCCTATCGATTAATAATATCAATCACCATAGCTGTGGTGAATGGACTTTTAGCATTATATATATCATTCTTTCTTCCATTCAAAACCCGCACTTGGTCACCAGGCGTTGCAAACTCAAGGCATTGCCCTCCCTTCTTCCGAAAAAAGACCATTGCCTAGCAGTGAGACAGTGGTAGTATTCATTCAATTTGATTATACCACTTAATTTGTTTAACTTATTTCTATCACACAAGCTTTTCGACTCTTTTTCTAAAACGCTCCTAAGGTAAACTTTTGGATTGTAAGACATTATGGCTAATAAATTATACACAAAAAATAACTACCTGGGTGATTGGGATGCAGTGCCAACGGATTAGACTATATAACCAGGGCTCTGCAAGTAATGAAGTTCTGCAAATAAAGAAAAATGATAACCGAAGACTTATCTGCTCACAAACTGAGATAACCTATACGAGCTGCTCAAACAACTCGCACTACTGCGGGGACAAGAGAGACGGAGACGTCTCGCTGGATGTTAGACAGGTGAACTAAAATCATTTGCTCCCTGAAGATCTGAGTCACAGGTCTACAGCTATAAGGCCACCAATATAATTCCAGTTAACATACTGAATGAAAACAATATCAATAAGCTATGCCTATGAGTTGTACTTAAAGGTTGACGTTTAATTACCCTGATAAAACGCTACAATTTCGAACTTGTGACTCAAACCGGACCCCTATTTATGTCATGTCATGGTAAATTTTATTTATTTTAAGGGTCATTTTTATTTTAAAATATTCAATACGGAAATGATTTACACGGTAAATTTCCTTAAAAGTAGGAAATTATCTTAATAATATTGGTTACATTCAAGAATAAATAATTCTTGCAATGTTTCATACAAGTTGTAAGATATGAATTCTGAGAGTAACTTTATTGATTTGATTTAAGTATCACAAACAATTCCATCGGTCAGCGGTCAAGACACGACTCGAGACTCAACAGGTTGGCACTCCACGTATGTGACATGAGTACCGAGTGTGAGCCGTTCACTAGCGCATCACATTATTTCGGCTCGCTACATCCATCGGCATGGAGTGTGCGCAGTGTGCGCCGTGTGCCTCCGCACGGGTCGCGGGTGCTGCTACACCGCCACATCTCCGCGGTGACCCCGCGCCCGCCGCCGTCGCCTCGCCGCCGTGGGCCTCGTTCCTCGAACATTACATAACTGAGACACCCGGATGTTGCTACAAGGCCATCCATAATTCAACTAACATTTAGCTGCAGCCATCTTAAACTATTTTCATAAAATTAATTCGGTATTCACTATTTAATATTCCATCCTTCCAATAGGTAGGTAATGAACTAAAAAAAAATTGGCACACATGACTTTTACAGATTGATTCTACATATTATATTACATTACGCAGAACTTGTTGAATGCGAAACGCGATTACTTGAAAGCTATAAAGATAACTACAACGTATGTTTAAGGAGTATTACTTTAATAAGGCGTGTTTTCAGCGTATTTTAGTATACTCTACGTCTATTAAAGGTTTTGTATGGTAGAAACTTATCTATCACTTTGTGCTAAGCTATATGATTCAGTTACAAATATGAATTTTGCAATTACAGCTAAACAACCTTGAAACTGATGTAATTAATATATGTACACTGTATTTGCACTGCGAGTTTCTGGAGGAATTAGTTTTACATGATTACATTCAGGTTTCTAACCGCATAATATACAATATTATTTTGTGGACACGTAAGATAGGTTAAATACGTCCTACGAATCCTACTTGTGTATTGCATTATAACTTATTATCATGATATATGGTAGAGTTATTATTAGATAGCAAACAAATAAACTTTCACCTTTTATCATGACTCAAAGTGAAATGATTGGCATGTACACAGAAAACATATAAAGCAATCTCATTAACATTTAACTACGAATTAGTTGGAAACATTTACATGAACGTGGTTATCTCGTTAACAGCAATTTCTTATGGGTATACCAAGGGCTCATTCCGTTAATTAACTAATTACCTTTATGTATTAATATTGTAGCCACATTAACTAGGTATACAATGTATATGAAAACGAATCAATGTTCTGTACCAACATGCATTATAATATACAATTAAAATCACTCATTCGACACGGGCAAATAATATTTATTTGAAATTCTATCATCCAACGATATCAAACAATTTCGCGCCCTTGACTTTTGACAGATATCTTCTTAAGAATTAGTTATATTTAAATAAACATGACCTCTGAATTCATTGACATTTCAGAAAAAACTTTTACATATTATTATGTAGACATTTTGAAAGATATTCTACCCATTTGTGCATATATTAGTGAATGTTGTACTTAGGATGATAACGGTATCTATTGACTTGATAATACAGACCTGCTGCCAAAATTTCACAACAAAATTGAAAATAAACTACTATATCGTAAATATTAAAATAATATAGGTGAGCCAATGCGGCCATGATTAGCATAATTTTTAAATCGGGATCTTCTTTTCACCTTTATTTGACATTGACATAAATTTATATGAAACGAGTTCCAGCAATAATCGAAAGTGAGTCTCGCCCAACAAGTATGCTAAAAAGGAACTCTGTAACATACGATACGATAATATTTTATAAATCCGATTCGTCTTCAAACTACAGGCTACTCTAATAAAATATGCCTAAGTGTCTTATGTATGTAGATTATTACTTCTATAGAGTTAATTCAATAATATCAGTGCCATATAACCTAGTATTCAAATAGTAAATATATTTTTATTCCTAGAAGTAAATTTGCCGCAATTCAATAATTTCATATAAAAATATTATGTATGGCATGACGATTACCTAAAAATAATTCAAATTGATCTCGTGACTTAAAGAATAGTATTTAAATGTCAACTGTGCTTAATTATAATTTCATCAAAATTTTCATTTCAATCGGCTAACCTACTTGCATATAATATCATAATTTTGTCTACTGGAAGACAATTATTAATTCAGGATACGTCTTATTAATTTTAACGTATGACATGGAAATCTATTAAATTTCGAAGAATAGATGAAAAGTATGCACTTGGCAAAGAAAATGATGAAGTAGCAATGACTTATAATTTTATAAATTCATTTAGTCCATTGAAATGTTACATGAGATTTACATTTATTAGAGGACGCAATTTTATTTTTGGAACATGTAGGGGGGGTCAATAGAAGCTTAACTTGAAGTTTGTGGGGTCGCCACCCTTGTCCCCCGGCCGCCATCTTGGAAAAGGGGGTGGAAACACTTTTTTCGCTATATCTCGGAAACTATGCGTCTTACAATGAAATTGTAAAAGCATAATTTGTAGCAAATTATTTTGTCTACAAATATGTTTCATAACTTTTTGCCCTAAATTAACAATTAAAGAAGTTATAAGCAAAAAAGTGCAATTTTTTTAATAATTATTTTCTTTATTGCACTATAACTTTTTTTAGCGACAGCCGCGCGGATGGATCTCTGAGGTTAAGCCACGCTTGCCGAGGTTGTTTTGTGAATGGGTGACCATCTTACACATATCGAGTTCCTCCCTGTTTCGGAAGGCACGTTAAATTGTGGGTCTCGGCTGTCATTTTCGAAGATATTTGACAGTCGTTAACAGTACTCAGAAGCTTGAAAGTCTGACAACCAGTCTTAACCAGGGGTATCGTTTTATATCCCAGGTAAATGGGTTGTGGAGGTCAGATAGGCAGTCGCTCCATGTAAAACACTGGTATTCAGCTGCATCTGGTGAGACTGGAAGCCGACTGCAACATAGTTTGGAAAAAAGGCTAAGCTGATATGAATAAATTAAAAAAAATAACTCAGACCAATCTTGTAGAGTATTTTTCGAGGAAAATTTTGCCTTATATATTTTTTTCATTTCATTAATTAGAAACTCAGTGACAGCGCTCCGAAATAGACCGGATTTGGAAAGAAAATTTTTGTAAAAAAAAATTCACTAGTTTGCTTATAAGTTCTTTAATTGTTAATTTACGACAAAAAGTTATTAGACATATTTGTAGGCAAAATAATTTGCTACAAATTATGCTTTCACAATTTTATTGTAAGACGCATAGTTTCCGAGATATAGCGAAAAAAGTGTTTCTACCCCCTTTTCCAAGATGGCGGCCGGGGGACAAGAGTGGCGACCCCACAAACTTCAAGTTAAGCTTCTATTGACCCCCCCTACATGTTCCAAAAATAAAATTGCGTCCTCTAAGAAATGCAATATTCGGCCCTCAAATTGTAACATTTCAATGGACTAATTGTGAAAAGTTCCTATATGACGCAGAAAACAATTGGGAATCCTATTAATATATTGGATTCATATTGTTGTCGCAACATTTCTCGTGAATTCTCTATTAATGTCTATTGTCAGTCAACTGTTGCTCAATATGCCTGTAATTGTTTTTTTTCAGGAAGGTCAACCTTAACACTCCACTAACATTCTACTACTTGTCACTATCCCTCATTAACAGTTGCAATTGACTCAAAGAAGATTACAAACAATAATACGGATTGACTAAGTGTCGCTCATATACATAAGTCCTTGAGGAAAATTACTTTGGTTTCTTCAAAATATAGAGTTACAAAAGTTATGGGGAAATACATTGGTGTAGTTTAGTTGTTCAATTTTACACCCAATCACATTTATTTATTCTATATCATTGAGGTAGTGATTAAATTCATTAATTGCGATACTTGTCGATATAAAATAGATACCAAGTTAAATTAATTTCTAAAATATGTATAGTGAGATTAACAAGCCCACATATTTTTACTTTTACGTTTATAGCCAGATTTGACTGGAAAAACAAGTCGATGATGTTGTTAGGGGCCCCGTTATACCTGTCCGTACTGCGGACCGTGATTACCATTTTAAAGTGTACATTTGTTGTACCATACGAGCAACTTGAATCGGTATGAATAGTTTAATTATCTGTATACGGACAAAATATAATCCTTATATAACACCTCTCGCATTTATGCCTGTGAAACTTGATTAGCTAGTTTCAAAACTTTTACTACGGCGTTTACGAACGCAGCTTTTATTGGGTCGAACCTAAGCCAAAGTTCGTCATGTGAAAATACTTAATATCTATTTAAGAAGGAAATAAATAAGCGTAAGAATTTTTAAGGTCGATCATCTCGCGCTCAGTCTTTTTCCGCGATCCGTAATTTAACCACCTTGGTATAAGCTAACCGATTGATTACTAAAAGAATATACCTAATTATGAAATAAGAATATAATGTTAAAAATTAAAATGCGCCATGATTTGTAAATATGAATTAAATATAAATTTAATCAACTTACTATTCTAGAATAACTTATATCTGAATATACTGTACCTATACAAGTGGACCTTAGGGAGCTTTGCTTTGAAAGTTGCGATGAACATATATATTGAAAGTAACCCTCTTTGTTCTTCAACTGTTACATAATAAATGTTTTAAATTAAACATTATATTTTGTATTTCACACGAATTCACACAAAAATAGTATACTGCATATGTTAAGACATTATTTAAATTTTCACTACATTGTCTAGGAAGATCAGTGCATGTAATTCATTCGGCATCTTCTTCCGCTTGCCTAATTGCATCCACTGTTGCTAAAACTTCCTGGCTTAAGATTTTACGCAAGATTAACAGTAAAAACCACAAGTCATAGTTTTGAATTTCGTTATAATATTTAAAATTTAGACGATATTGTTTTATGTAATACTTAGACAGACAGCATACATTTTCCTCTTATGTAAAATATATAGGAATGATACACAATAATATCGAGTATATAGAGCTTTTCTTTAAAATGTAGGTATAAATAATAATAATTTGTTATATATACATATATCTCACAAAGGAAAATCACTAAGCTGCATTCAGGCATTAAAATGTCATACACAGGATTTGATAGAACGCCTGCATAATTGTAAGCTGCAAAGTTAAAGAAAGTTTTCGAAGGTGATTTATCGAATTCATTAGCGATGACTATAATTATCATTAATATATTACGTTGCTTCCAGTAACGACATCGAATGCTTATTAAAAGCTGGCAGCCTAGTACAATAGCTTATATTGTCCCGAGGCGTAGTACCTATAGGACGACTGATGTGTCTGAGCGCGCCGGGTGCCCAGTTAGCGCTGCCAGGTTATATAAATACAAATAGGTGAAGAGGGGCAGTGGACACCTCTTGCACTTTCTTGACGGCGCACGTCGCAGCCACCAGTCCTCGCCGAGCATCATGGCTCGACACGCGTGTCTGTGTCTCGGTGTGTTGTTGCTCAGCTGTCTCGGTGAGTATAACCAAATATATTCCTTTAAATATAATATAACAAATATTACAACATTATTGCAAGCACTATTATTAAATTATTATTATTAGAAAAATATAATAAACTGCCATAGGTAGTAAGCTTTGATTTATTAACGTCGCTTTTAATTTAAAGATCAAGTGAATTTCATAAAAAATAATCTAATAAAGGGGGTGCCTAACATTTGGTGCCCATATATTAATTCAGCGTGAATTAATATTGTTTGCAGTTTTGTGGAAATTTCTTAAACAGTTATTAATATTTTATCTTTTACGTTATATGTACGTATAAGGTAAAATAAGTAGTGACTCTAAAAGTTCAAACATTTCCTCGAATTGTTTATTTTTTAATAGCGATATTTTTTTTTACATAGAGTTTAAAACAATTTTTAAATATTCTATATTAAGCACATGGAATGCTTTCGTGTTATATTTCGCACAAAGTTTCAAATATGACATAACAGTAAAGAATATTGTCAAGCAAGTAATCACGTTTACATAAGTCGAAGTTCGCCGTAGAGCAACAAAGAAAGAACGCCGGTTACCTACGTGGCTCGTTTACTTCGCTTGACCTCGATTTCTTTTCAACGTTTCAACTTTCAATGCCGACTTGGAATGGCACTGCAATTCGCTCCGATAATTCTCTTAGAAATACCCTTTAGACTAAATCACGTTACGAACGAAAATAGGAACGAACTTTATTTTGAACTGTAGAGCTCCAAGTATAAAAGGTTTAACTTAAAGCTTTTGTGTCGTACGTATTTGTTACTCATTGCAAACGAGCAATTATTAATTGCGAACACAGTCTACTAACAGTAATGAATGCGCAATGCATGTATCCATGCACGTAAAGGTACGGCACTGCAATGAAACTGCTGGTACCTACTACATTCCTTTACCCGCGGTGTTGTAATCACGACTTACGTTAAGTTGTGTTACCTAATGAGCATGCTAAGAGGGTATAAAATTGGTACCTTATATCTGACTCAAAATTATAGATGTTCTTTCTTAATTATGTAAGTCTGTATAAATAATATGTAACACATTTATTATGAACGGCAGTGAGCGGCGAGACGCGAGTTAAGCGCCAGGATGAAGATAACAATGAAGATGTAAACGCAGAGCAGTTGTGCGAGGGTCGCCCGGCAGACGAATATTTCCGCCTCACCACCGAAGGAGACTGCCGTGATGTAGTCAGGTAAGTTTTACACAATAACCACATTTTAGCATATTTCATTCGGTGTTACAACGATAAAATATACCCACGTTGTGATACAGCCATTTCGAAACATGATTGAGTTGCAATGTTATTCTGTCGTCATATCGTTGTCATGATTCTATCAAAAGCTTAGAGAAAACTGGTTACCAGTAACCAAACGAGTTATACGATTTAGTCGCAATGAAAGCTTGCAAGGTTCGCATTATAGGTATAACAAGATATCTAGGATCTTTTTATCAACATGAGCGGCTGCAAGAACGCAACTACCTACCAATAAATACATCTGATGACTGGTTTGTATCACACTGTTTTATAAGTAGCTATATTAATAGTTTAGTATATTCCAATGTATTAAGGTTGTGAATGTGGTCAGGGACCGTTGTTTGCCGTTTGATTTATTTATGGGCACTGCTTAGTATGCAGTGAGCAATGACTTGATATTCCAGTCTGTGGACAGAACGGTCACTCTCGTGCCATGAATATTAGTTACAATAGTAAACTTGAAACATTTCCAAGTACGTAACATTCCAAACAAGTCTTTCACTTCATATATATCGTTATTTAAGACATTATAATAATAATATAAGTAACACATGGATCAACAGGGAACTGCCGCGTCGTGGGTCCTGGGTTCGATTCCTATTCAGGACAAGTATTTATTCTGAGCCTCAATGAAATATAGATATTTATGTACGAATTTAGAAATAATTAGGTATATTTATCAGTTGTCGGTTTACTATAGTACAAGATATTCTTAGTTTGAAATTGAATGACCGTGTGTTAATTGTCCAAAGGTATTTAACTAGGTATATTTATTTATTTATTCAGCAATGTCCCCATATCACTTTACATATTTTATTTTAGTCTGAGTACGTGGTCAATGGTCATGTTTGATTTTGATTATATGTTCTTGGACTGTGAAGAGTCAACAATAAGAACTTGGCATCACTGAATTGTGTCTGTGTAGGATGCATGGGTTATGGTTTTGTATGCACGTAACATATCGTATGTGGACAAAGCTCAGAGTTCCGCTGTGTACAGGTGCGACAAGGGCGGTGAGAATGGCGTCACTCGGCTCGCCTCAGTGCGCTGCCCCGTCGGTCTCGCCTTCGATATCGACCGTCAAACTTGTGATTGGAAAACACATGTTAAGAATTGCAAACAAATAGAAAGTAAGTTCCGTCGAATGGAGGAAGTGGTTATGCGGAGGGCTAAGCTTCCGTTATGGACCCGGTCGAGTGTCGCAAGCTAGTGAACCTGTTAGCCTTCCGAATGCCCACTTCCTACTTCTATGCATTTTCTTTAATGTCACATTTCTTGTCAACGCAGGTGCACTAGGTCAGGTCTTAAACAAATCACTTGCCCGTCTGGACTGGCTTTCGATCTTGATAAACAAACCTGCGACTGGAAGGGTAAAGTGAACAACTGTGGCAAAATTGAGAGTAAGTGCCGAAATGAAGCTATTGGCGCGTAGCAAGCAACCGGGCTTGGGTGAAGGGGCCGCGTCGCACTGTAGTTAAGGTGTATTGCATGAGGCCCCGGACAGAGGGAACGGCCCGCCGAGGACCGCTCCGATTATTACGCATTAACATAATTTATACAACACACCAAAATACTCCAACCACACGCTATTTAGTTTTGCGAGACACCTAACACTTTACACTAAGTATAACTATCTTGAATATATATTATCACTCATTAAAAAACACGGACACCACTACGCGCATTATCAGCGTGCACACACATTATACCAGAGATATAGTCATGAATACATGACCTAATATCAAAATACGTTATAGTTCCCACGTTTATAATTAGCAAAATTAGGTGATTATAACGTCGAAGAAAAAGCCAAACGAACAGCGGCACTTACATTTTCTTAATATACTTATATCTAAAACACAAACAAACTACACGTGCCCATCTTTCTAAACCTATCTCTTGACACATTTACATTTCTACTATTACTATTTGTTTACTATCGATACCTACTTACTAACATTGGCTTAAGCTTCATTATCATGACGATCACTAACACTAATATATTATCTAAAATAAGTATTAAGTTAGACGAAGTTCCTTCTTCGTGGAGGTGGGTTGAATCTGACTAATCTTAAATTATGTATAAGTAGGTAGTATTTACAACATTAACTCACTGAAATACCTATGTATTATACACCAAATCTGCTTTAACCTAACTAATATTATTCTGTACAGTAAGATTACGACATTCATGAAAAAGAAACTAGAGTAGCACGCAAGTTTCAATTAAAAAACACCGCGCCGTAATTCATGTTCAATATTAGCGCTTCTATACATATTATATTCTTACCTATTTATTTAACTGTATATTAAAATAGTGTAATTATGCTTGAATGCTACTCTTGTTGCTAACCTAGTTTTATAATGAAAGAAAATTATGAATTATTTTCACTTAAAAAAAAGTACTATTATTATTATCAAGGCATAACAACTTAGATCTATTTTAAAATATAGTTCATACCTACTTTTATCTTTAATTATTTTAATCATCCTAATAAATATAAACGGTTTATAACCATGAAACCTCGTCAAATAATTTCATATAAAACTTTCAGCTATTCTTTCTTATCCTTCTTGTTTTATCTTCTGTTAACAGAATCATTCTGTCATGCTTCATTTTCTTCCATTTTCTTATTGACCCCTGAAACACTGTTACATGAAAACACAAAAAGTGACACCTGCGTATTAAAATCAGGATAAAAAATGAACGGAAAATTTTCCATCATTACCTTAGATTTACAATGTTCTCTGTTTTGCAGAGCCAAGGAAAGTGTTGCCTATCCTTAAAACGGATGAGCCCATTTGCCCTGAAGGCAAACTAGCCTGCGGTAGTGGAGACTGCATCGAGAAAGAGCTGTTCTGCAACGGCAAGCCTGACTGTAAGGACGAGTCTGATGAAAACGCGTGTAGTAAGTATTTCCATAACAGTTGGCTACTGACTGTAGTGATTGATACCCGACTAGGTAAACTTGGTGCTTAATATACTTTATTTGTATTTTGCAGCCGTCGACGTCGATCCTAACAGAGCCCCTGATTGTGACCCCAACCAATGTGCACTTCCTGATTGTTTCTGCTCTGCCGACGGAACTCGTATTCCAGGAGGTATTGAGCCCAACCAAGTACCTCAGATGATCACTATTACATTCAATGGTGCCGTAAACGTTGACAATATTGATTTGTACGAACAAATATTCAACGGAAATCGTCACAATCCCAACGGCTGCCAAATTCGTGGTACATTCTTTGTTTCTCACAAGTATACAAATTATGCAGCAGTGCAGGAATTACATCGCAAAGGTCACGAAATCTCAGTATTCTCCATCACACACAAAGATGATCCTCAATACTGGACCAGTGGAAGCTATGACGATTGGCTCGCCGAAATGGCCGGAGCTCGTCTGATCGTTGAACGATTTGCCAACATTACTGACTCCTCAATCATAGGTGTTCGTGCCCCTTACCTGCGTGTGGGCGGTAATAAGCAATTTGAAATGATGGCTGACCAATATTTCGTTTATGATGCATCCATTACCGCTCCCCTCGGTCGTGTGCCCATCTGGCCATACACACTGTACTTCCGCATGCCGCACAAGTGCAACGGTAACGCTCACAACTGTCCCTCAAGAAGTCACCCAGTTTGGGAAATGGTTATGAATGAACTGGACAGAAGAGACGACCCTACCTTCGATGAATCTCTTCCTGGTTGTCACGTGGTCGATTCTTGTTCTAACATCCAAACTGGCGACCAGTTTGCTCGTCTTCTGCGTCACAACTTCAACCGTCACTACAGTACCAACCGTGCCCCACTTGGTCTTCACTTCCACGCCTCATGGCTCAAATCTAAGAAGGAGTTCAGAGATGAATTGATTAAATTTATTGAAGAGATGCTTGAGAAGAACGACGTTTACTTCACCTCTCTCATTCAAGTTATTCAATGGATGCAAAACCCTACAGAGCTGACGTCGCTGAGAGATTTCCAAGAATGGAAACAGGACAAATGTGACGTAAAGGGACAGCCTTTCTGTTCCCTACCAAATGCCTGCCCCTTGACAACTCGCGAGTTACCTGGGGAGGTCCTTCGTCTATTCACTTGCATGGAATGCCCCAACAACTACCCCTGGATTCTAGATCCTACGGGAGAAGGCTTCAATGTTAAGAAGTGATCTCTTTAAGATAAATTAAAAGACTGTACACATGTAAATAATACTCAATAATGTTAATAATAATTACAATAATTATTATGAATGTGGCAGGACGTCTTAATGCCGAGAAAATAAAGTGTCTTCTCGCTACTTAATATAATTAGGTACCCTACATAAAAAGTAAAATGTGGACAAATGTGATGACCAAACATAATACCAGCTGCCGTTGCCGTTACTCTTTTAGTAAATATAAATATATCTAGAAAAACTGATGTTTCATAGTAATTTAGATTATTGTCAACTTACGAACAATAAATTTTTAATTTTACATAACGTCGTTATTATTTTAATCCCACATAATGTTTTTCATTATCACCAAATGTCAGAAGCGATAGTGAATCAAAGAAATATAATAAGTACAATACTGATGAACCAAAGGCAAAAGCAATGACTTGGGAAAATAAATACCTTTAAGAAATAAAGCCTATAATAATTTTCCAGAAAAAATATTTTCAGAAACCAATATTACCAATTGGGAGCTTAAAGTAGATACACTACGACATTCCACCCTTCATTCCAAAGCAAAATTGCACTTTGCATCTCAATAAATTTATTGCCAACATCTATTCCTACTTAGACACAAGACCAATCCCATAAAGTGCATTTGCACAGGGTAACGACCAGGGTGATATCACTAAAAACAACGATTGACTCAAAAGACCTCGGTGAAGAAAATCAATCTAATTTGCACAAATCAACCTTTAAGGATGTTAAATACAAACGTATCATTAAAGCCCCTACGGGCTACATACTTTTAATATTGACAAATCCATGATAAGATATTTAAAAATCAACACTAAAGAGGGTGCACTCGAGGTCCAAAATAAAATGAACGATATAATTTGAAAAAATGGCATTAATGGTGCTATAAGATTATGCAACCAGTCTAACCAAAGAGTGTCGTGTTTATAACCCAGGTAATTGCGTTGAGGTGGTCCGATAGACAGTCACCCCATGTAAAATACTGGTATTCAGCTGCATCCGGTGAGACTGGAGGCCGACTCCAACATAGTTGTAAGAATGGCTAGGCTGATATTATTATAATGCTATCCCTGGTAGCATTAGCAAGAAGTTGTGCTTCATTGCTTATAGTTTTTGAGAGGTTTAAGGAATGTCAAAAACAATAATCTATTCACGGGTCACACACTATATTTCATCACTCTCATAATCGAAGGGCGGGTAACCGACACGACCGTTAAGAGGTCGGGTTCAGGACAATCGCGACTGCTTTACGTGCTTTCTGGGGCACAGAAGTCTTTGAACTTCTTATTTGGGCAATCACTTAGAATGTCCTAATAGAATCATTTTATTCGCAAGGAATTGAGAATCTTTTCCTTTTTAAAAGTTGGTTAAAGCTTAAAAATAACTTTTCGGGCCAACTCGGATTCAATCATGCTGCTTCTACGTGGCAGTACATACACTACCGATGCGCCACAGAGAGAGTTCAACGTGCTTGGTATCTAGCAAAAGCCTTGTTCGCTACATATTACATTGGATTAACACGGTAAATGGTGAAACGCTAGTATATTTTATACTCCTCTATCTACATTTTCGGGTCTTACAGACATGATATGATAAAAAAAGCCTAGTAACGCCATCTATTGCTGATTGGGTGCATTTATGGAGTTGCTTTTACATTTTTGATCTGGCAAGTGATATTTGGATAGTCACACTACGGAATTAAGTACCTACGACTGATAGTCTCGCTAAAACTCGTGAACGCCTCCACCACTTTGACACACTAATTTTGATTATAAAATAGTTGTAGGAGTCCAATAAAGTTTTAAAAGGTAATAAAAAAATTATGGAAAAACCTAAGCGTTTGATTTTAAACATGATCAGTGCTACGCAGACTAACTACTAAGTTGAAAATGAAGTATCTTACCAATACCCTAACTTATTTTCATGAGGAAAGGTAAGGAAATTGGTTGGGCTGAAAGGAATAAATTACGGTTCAAGAACTCTTCGAAATGCTGACTGTTGAAAAAGTTACACGTAAATTCACACAACAGTTTTTAGAAATGCGCAGAGTTGCCAAACTAGCGCTACCCTAGTCTAATGCATCTTGACGGTTACTTCTCACAGAAACACAAAAATCGTTTTCCTTCTTTCTATCTTCTATAATATTGTACAAAAACATTCAGTACCTAATTTAATGATAATTATGTATGATAACATTTTTCATAAAATTAAGCAATCACGATCGGACACGTCTCGTTAACGTCACTAAAAATAATTGTTTATGAAATAAAAAAAATGATGATTTCAGTCAATGGTTTGTTTAATTTTCTTTCTGTCATTTGTTATTGACAGTTGACTGATTAACTGATAAGGTTATACTTGAATTGTTGTAAAACTATCTCATTTTGAAAACAATCGAATCGCGTGATATATGTGTAATTAAATTAACTAATGCCAACATGTCATCTCAACTAATTGATAAATTTAAGCAGTTAGATGCTTATGCTAAGACACTTGAAGATTTTAGAATCAAAACCACTACCGGCGCAGCAAGTAAACATTTTAATTTATTTCAAAAGTATTTGCTTATTGTATAGATTTAAGTTCCAAAGAAACTGTTTTTTTTTCCTTTTTTGTTTCAGTAACTGTGAGTGGTGGCTTGATAATGATTTTATTATTCCTATCCGAATTGTATACTTACATGTCACCCAACATTTCGGAGGAACTGTTTGTGGACACGTCAAGAGGACATAAACTTCGTATTAATTTAGATATAATTGTGCCTACGATCTCATGCAATTGTAAGTAAATACATTCTTACGATTACCTATGAAAATGCCTATTTAATTCATAATTCTCCATTGAAAATATTGAGTAGCCTTCAATGATTTGCTGGTTTTTCCTCGGTTTTGTCATTATGTTTGTATAGTAATCTAGCTTTAATTAACAAAGCAGTTTTCAAAATATATTTTATGTTTAATTAACAGATTTAGTTCTTGATGCAATGGACTCATCAGGGGAACAACATTTACAAATGGAACATAATATTCATAAAAGGAGGCTGGATTTAGATGGCAATCCAATAGAGGAACCAAAAAAAGAAGAAATTGCCACTTCTACCACTGTAAGAACTATTCAAATATATTATTGTGTGGCTTTAAACTACCAAATCAAGGCTGGACATGGTCTAGTTATTATTACACAGTGTAATCGTGTACCTGTACAAGGACTGGTTAAGTGTAAAAATGTTGTCTAAAGACTACTCCAACCACAGTAGCAGTTTGTTATCTGATCATAAGTCCAACATTCACTTTATGATAATATATAGTATATGGCACCTCACTCACACTTTTGTTTCAGGTAAAACAGAACATTTCAGATGTGGCAGTGATAACTTGTGGAAGCTGTTATGGTGCAGCTTTTAATGAATCTCAGTAAGATTTATTTTATTCTATTGTAATGACTTAAATACCAATGTAACTTTAATCATAGCTTAAAAGACCTGAAGCTCACTAATTCTATCTAATGCCACCTTGATTGTCTGCATCACAGGCAATTATAACACATATTAATTCTTTATATTTATTATTTATTATATTCTTGCCATTATATCATGCCATTTAGCCATGTACTTAATTGAAAGATAATGTTTCCTCAAGTGGGTGCTTGATGGGTATTACAAAATGTAGTTAACCTGTTTTCATATAAATGCAACCAAGCATGCTCATGATTCATGACTTAACAAAGTTATGTGCAATTTTGTGTCTGAATATATAGAAAACTCACACACATTCATCAGATTCCAAGCTAAGCAGATATATTTATGTATTGTATATACATAAATATGCCATATAGATACATCCAAACTTAAAACTGATACTTCTGCTCTTCACACAAATACTTGCCATCAGTGCTTTGACTTATCAATCTGCAGTTTACTTATTATTTTGTGAAAGTAGTAGGTACAATAAAATTTTCAATGATCAATGTTTTATCTTCTCTTGTGTATAAGATATTGTCAGAGCCTTCTACATATTCCTGTTAAATACATTGTGCCAAGATAATTATGTAGGAACCCATATTTTGTGTGGTCTCCATACTTTAGTATTACTACATAATTATATCTAAAATTTATTACCTAAAAAACCAAGTGTATTCCTAGTTGAATGGTGTTTATCATAACAAACCTAAAGTTATGCATTGTTATTTACTACAACATATACATTTACTTTATATAGTTTAATAAGTCAACAAACTTTTATGAATGTTCTTACACTTACAGATGTTGTAATACTTGTGAAGATGTTAAAGAGGCATACAGATTGAGAAGGTGGGCTTTGCCTGATATGGCTACTATAGAACAGTGTAAAAATGATGAATCTATTGAGAAAACCAACAATGCACTGAAAGAGGGTTGCCAAATTTATGGATACATGGAAGTTAATAGGGTATGTGCTCAATACATCCTAACTGTATTTAATTTAACATTTCTTATTTACTAATGTCTTGTATGTTATTTGTTTCTGTTGTTTAAGGTGGGTGGAAGTTTTCACATAGCTCCAGGAAAGAGTTTTACAATAAATCATGTGCATGTCCATGATGTGCAGCCATATTCATCCTCTGTATTCAACACAACTCATTACATAAACCATTTATCTTTTGGAACTGATATAGAAGGTGCTAACACTGCACCCTTAGATGGAGTCAAAGGTGTTGCCAAAGAAGGTTTGTAAATTATTATTCTCTTTTTAAAGCAACATTAACTATGAATGTATGGGCAAGCGCTGGGCTTCTACTACACCATAGCATGTATGTATTGATGTTTATAGTTTCATATGAAAACGTCGAAAAAAACAGGTTGTTTATTTATGAAACTGTTATTTATAACCAGGATTATTAAAGAAAATGTCTAGGCAAACAAAGTTGCAACCCAAAGCTAGCAAAATTGTGTTTAAAAATAACAATTACTAATCCCTTATGTTATTTATTCAACTAAATGATAATTAAAAATTAACAAATTTTAAGCTAATCACTATAGAGGTTTATATTACTGAAAGTATATACAAAATCGGTATCTGTTCGATCGTCACGTCAACAACGTATTCCCGTGCCGATGGCCATAAAAGTGCCGAAGGTCCCACCGCCCTGAAGCATTACTTTTCCAACGGAATGTACTAATTCTCTTCCTCGGGCACCATATCTGCAATTTCCGAGAGGATAATGAACATTAAATTGTAATTATGATTTCGATGAAAGGAATTTGACATTTACAAAACTAACCTCAATGCAGTAAAACCACCGAATAGGCCACCACTTGCCATGCCAACACAAAAACCTATCATGAACCCCATTTTCATTTTGTCAAAACAACTCGGCCCCTGGCCTTGGTACATTCCTCCGGGTACAGGCATGTTTCTTTGGGACTACTTTCGGAATCCTATAAATGCGATGAAGTCTTTCTTTTTCAAGACAAGAATTTAGATATTGTCAATTTTGACATCTCTTGACCGGTTGACACTGACAATATTTAAAATGTCAATAATGTCACTTTTTCCCATAGACAAGGTACGGTACTACTTAAATTCCTATGGCGATAAATAATTGTAGCTTTAGGTCTCCTTAGCACGATCGCTAAAAAAATTCAATGCATTCAGTACCCACAGTCAGCGTCGAAGATATGTATAGAGTTATAGACTCTTATTTTCAATTCTACGTTTTTAAATGAAAATATTTAGAACTAGGGGCCCGGCCATACTTCGGCTGGGTGTCGTTTTAGTTCGTTAATCAGATTATATCAGCTTAGCCTTTCTTCCAAACTATGTTGGAGTCGGCTTCCAGTCTTACCGGATGCAGCTGAATATCAGTGTTTTACATGGAGCGACTGCCTATCTGACCTCGATAACACGATACCCTTCGGTAAGACTGGTTGTCAGACTTTCAAGCTTCTGACTACTGTTAACGACTGTCAAAGATCTTCGAAAATGACAGCCGGGACCCACAATTTAACGTGCCTTCCGAAATAAGGAGGAACTCGATATGTATAAGATGGTCACCCATCCACAGATCAACCTCGGCAAGCATGGCTTAACCTCAGAGATCGATTATCGTAGGAATTTTGATACCGTCGATACCGTACAAACTTTGTCCTTAAAATTAAAAACACATTGTAAAAATATTTATCCAACTTGGTGTAGTAAAGTTATGCAAATATAGAATTTTCTATGAAGTATTAATTTTACTAATTACCTCGAAAAATGTTTTATGCATGTTTTAACTGTTTCATTAATTTCAGGTGCAGTCATGTTTCAGTATTATTTGAAAATAGTGCCAACAATGTATGTTAAATTAGATGGAACTGTTTTACATAGCAACCAGTTTTCAGTAACAAGGCATCAAAAATCTGTTTCCAACATTAATGCTGAATCAGGGATGCCTGGAGCATTTTTCAGTTATGAACTTTCACCTCTCATGGTTAAATATACAGAAAAAGAAAGGTAAGAAATTGAATGCTATTTTGTCATAACACAATCATTTATTTAGATAATTTGAGTTTTATTTCATGCCATTCTTTTTTATTTTTCAGGTCAATTGGTCACTTTGCTACCAACATCTGTGCTATTATAGGTGGAGTATTCACTGTTGCAGGAATCCTAGATGCATTTTTATATCATTCTTTAAATGCATTCCAAAACAAAATGGTATTAGGTAAGGCTGGATAACTCATAAGGTTTTTAAAAAGAGGTTGAAGTCATCAACACAGCATTTTGCATACTTTTTACAAAATTCTATATCTGTATCTTCTGCAAGAGCTTTTATTGGAACATAATTTTCTTTCTTGTGGTCATATTGGGCGCGACCTAATTTTTCTAAAAACAAATGTCGTTGTTTAATTTTGAAATTTCTGCAAAACAGTATCTCTGGCTGCTCTAAAATAGTTTGATGTGATATCTTGATGACATTGTGAATGTAATTGAATCTTTCCAATAGATTTCTTTGATCTGAAATTTAGAATACACATAGCTTAATAGATTTTCTGGTTAATTAAGTAAAGTAAGGATTAATTATTATTTAAATATGTGTTTCTTTATAATCAAACATGTTTTGTAAAATTTCATCTTTTTGCGTGAGAATATTCACATTTTAAATTTACAGATTGTATAATATACAGATATTATTGTTGTTAAATTCATTTATAGCCAATTAAAATACTTACTCAACATCAAAAGCTTTGGTTTCTTTAACACTATACTTTTTAATTCTTTGTCCTCAAATCCCATCTCCTCTTTTATTACAAACATGTTTGTTCTAACATGATGTAAGTTATATGTTATCAGGTTTGGTTGCTTCGTAGCTAGGTACCTCACTTCATCACCGCTCAAACTTAACATTTTTTGATAATAGCCAAATCTTCTATCAATTCTAATTGTACTGAAAAGAAAATGACTCATTAGGCCTATAAACCAGCATATATTATCATAATTTGTGTCTGTAAAAACACAGTTAATTTTAAAAGCTATAAATATTATGTTGATCAAACACCAGTTTCAACAGCTCTTCTAAGTAATTTGATGAATGTAAATAACATACACCATTTACTGACTGCCACATAACTACTACATACCTAAATTCTTATCTTAAAGGAATTAGGATCACACATGGTATGGTGACCATTAAAGCACTGTTTGCCATATATTATGTTGGAATAAAATGTACCTTCATATCAAAACAATTCTTTCTTTTTTAGTGTATTACAACATGTATATTCATGTACTTACTTAAACATCAACCAATAAGGGTTGGTAGAAACAATCCTCTTTATTTGGTCCTCATTAAATCCTTTAGACTGTAAATAATTTATTCTTATCTGAAGGTCTTCTAATGGCTCACATAAAATCATTGGATTTTTCGTTATAAAATTCCCTACTTCGTCCATACCAACATAGTCACTAATAAAAATTACATGGTCCTTCATGTCTTTTTCAAAGTCCAACTTCAAGATTTTCTCTACAATATGAGGCTTCTTTTCTATTTTACTTAAATTGACATTAAGGTTAACCAGTGTCTTTAATGTATCAGAATGATTAACGTATGCCGCTAAATTAAAAGTATTTGAGAGAAAAGGGGTAACAGTAGATAAGTCTTGAGATGTTTCTTGTAAGGCATCGGTAGGACAACTCTCCTTCGATTGAAATGCTTCTAAATCGTTGAACTGTTTTACGCTTAGGTTCCCACTACTTCTTGCTTTCTGTAAATAACCGCTTAACCACATTGAAATGTCTCTATATCTAAAGCAGTTGTAATATTTGTAAACACGAGGAGATAACGCCATTGCCATGCAATTATTTTAGCTAGGTGACAGAACAATACACTGAGAATAATAAATACGCTTTATTATAATAATAAAGAGTATGAAACCACTGTGTTTTGTTATTTTGTTTTCTTTGAACTAATTCTTTCTTATCATGAGTTCACCTAATGCCAATGACAGCATTGACAGCTGTCATTACTATCAATGCGGTCGATTTTACATCTTCATAAAATTAATTTCTCAGATTTATTCAGATTTCCCAGAGTAAAAATCCTACGAATTAAATCCAGACTGCAAAGTGTATGACAAATTTTATCAAAATTCGTTTATGTACCTATTACTTGGCCTAAATAAAAGGTTGTAGGCATAGAGCTTAATATCTTCTAAATATGCGATTTGTTTTTGGTTTTAAGTGTCAAATGACAACTGTCACTAGTCATATTGTCATATCTTTCACCGTTTTGTTGGCGCTGTGTGCTGTGCATGTGGCGGTGATTGGTGACTGTTCACAACTTTACCAGTTTTAGTTACCGAAAATAATCCTTGGAAACACAGTAAGTACAAGCTTATTTTTGTAGAAAAGTGAAGTAGTCATCTTTTGTCCTTAACTTTATCATTTTTAATAAAGTACTTAAAGTAAAAAATGGTTAAGTATGTAGCATATTGCAGTTTTTTACATTCGTTTACCATATGCATTATCATTTAACTGTAATACTATATATTTTTTTAACTATTACCTATTTTTATGCAGTTCAAATCTCTTTAACTACAACATACTTCTAGTTTTGTTAACTTACCCTTTATTAAAACCAATAACTTGAAATGTAACCTTTCTAATTGATCTACATATAGCTATATATACTGTCGTATGTATCATGATGCAATTGTAGGTCGGTATTGTAAAATACTGAGAGTTGTATGTTGAGCCGATGTGCCACATAGAAAAAAAACAGCTGTTACTCAAAAACTTATTTGTTCATTGAAAAAATATTACATTTTAATTAAATTTCAGTTTCAACATAATGGGGACATTATACTTATTAGTTACTTGACTGCAATAAATAAATTTCAATAAAACTTAATTGCAATAAAGTAATAAGTTACAACTGCTGTCATGGACAACAATGTTCAGTATTAGAATGATTTGAACAGTTAAAAATATTATTTGATCACCACAACATTGCCTTTATATTTTTTCAGATTCAGTAAAAAATGGATACTTCAATGACTGGTAATGAGATAAGAAAAACATTTATTGATTTTTTCATCAATAAAAAAGGACATAAATATGTTCACTCTTCATCTACTATTCCCCTGGATGATCCTACACTGTTGTTTGCAAATGCTGGAATGAATCAGTTTAAACCCATTTTTTTGGGATCAGTCGACCCAAATTCTGATATGGCTCAATATGTGAGAGTTGTAAATACTCAAAAATGCATTAGAGCAGGAGGTAAACACAATGATTTGGATGATGTTGGAAAAGATGTGTATCATCATACGTTCTTTGAGATGATGGGCAACTGGTCATTTGGTGATTACTTTAAAAAGGAAATATGTGCTTGGGCATGGGAACTTTTAACAGAGGTTTATAAATTGTCTGGAGATCGTTTGTATGTTACTTACTTTGGCGGAGACTCTGCTTCTGGGCTTGAACCTGATTTAGAATGTAGAGATATTTGGTTAAAACTAGGAGTTCCTGAATCCCATATTTTACCTGGAAGCATGAAGGACAACTTTTGGGAAATGGGTGAGACTGGTCCATGTGGGCCATGCTCTGAACTGCATTATGATAGAATTGGAGGGCGCCAAGCAGCACATCTTGTTAATATGGATGATCCTGATGTGCTTGAAATCTGGAATTTGGTATTTATTCAATTTAATAGAGAAACAGATGGCTCATTGAAGTTGTTGCCTAAAAAACATATAGATTGTGGTTTGGGGCTTGAGAGATTAGTCTCTGTTATTCAAAACAAGAGGGCTAACTATGATACTGATTTCTTTATGCCTATATTTAAAGCTATTGAAAATGGCACTGGTGTCAGGCCTTATTCTGGTAAAGTTGGAGCTGAGGATGTAGATGGCATAGATATGGCTTACAGAGTATTAGCAGATCATGCCAGAACATTGACCATTGCTTTGTCTGATGGAGGCTGTCCAGACAACACAGGTAGAGGATATGTGCTTCGCAGGATTTTGAGAAGAGCTGTACGTTATGCATCTGAAAAATTGAATGCTAAACCAGGATTTTTTGGATCACTAGTTCACACAGTTGTCGATTTACTAGGTGATGTTTTCCCTGAAATCAAAAAAGATCCTGAGTCTCTTATCCAACTTATAAATGAGGAAGAACTGCAATTTTTGAAAACACTTTCACGTGGTAGAAATTTGCTAAATAGAACTATTGAAAAACTTAATGGTAACATCATACCTGGAGATGTTGCCTGGCGGCTTTATGATACATATGGATTCCCAATCGACCTTACACATTTGATGTGTGAAGAAAAGGGTTTAACTATTGATATGGAAGGATATGAAAAAGCTAAGAAAGAATCCCAGTTGATTTCACAGGGTAAAACAGCTGGACAGGAAGATCTACTAGCATTGGATGTTTATGCCATTACTCACCTTCAAGAAACTGGAGTCCCCACAACTGATGATTCACCTAAATACAACTATGTGCCATCCTCTGCAGACAAAGATGCTGTGTATAGTTTTGCTCCATGTTCTGGCACTATTGTTGCATTACGAAGAGATAAACAGTTTGTGACTGAAGTACAATCCGGACAAGACTGTGGAATTATATTAGACAAAACGAATTTTTATGCAGAACAAGGAGGACAAATATTTGATGAGGGTTACATGGTAAAAGCCGACGACGATAGCGTTGAATTTATGGTGAAAAATGTGCAGGTCAAGGGAGGCTATGTACTGCATACTGGAAAAGTTGAAGGGTCACTAAAAGTTGGTGATAAATTGATACTGCATCTTGATACTGAAAGACGAAGACTTGTCATGAATAATCATACTGGCACACATGTACTAAATAATGTGTTACGAAAAGTTCTGGGAAATGACTCTGACCAAAGGGGTTCACTTGTTATGCCAGACCGTCTCAGGTTTGATTTTACTAATAAAGGCCCAATGTCTACACAACAAATCAAAGAGGCAGAAGATCAAATTAAAGAAATCATTAACAAAAATAAAACTGTTTATGCTAAGCATACAAGTTTATCTGCTGCAAAGAAAATAAATGGACTAAGAGCTATGTTTGATGAACATTACCCTGATCCCGTGCGAGTTGTATCTGTTGGAGTACCAGTAGAGGAATTAGAAAAAAATCCTGATGGCCCAACTGGTTTTGAGACCTCTGTAGAATTTTGTGGTGGTTCTCACTTACATCAAACTGGTCACATTGGAGATTACGTCATTGTAAGTGAAGAGGGTATTGCAAAGGGTATAAGACGAATTGTCGCTTTGACAGGTCCAGAAGCATTGAAAGCTTTAAACAAATTAAGCATTTTAGAAAATGAAGTCAACAATATTGCTAATCTTATTAAAGATCAAAGTGGCAATATAAATCAGAAGGAAATTGTAAAGAAAATTGTCGACCTGACTAATGACATATCTCAAGCTCAAATATCTTATTGGAAGAAAGAGGAATTGAGATCTTTACTTAAAAACTTTAAAAAGCAACTTGATGATAAGGAAAGAGCTGCTAAAGCTGTTACCATAAATCTGGTCACAGAAAAAGCTAAAGAAATTTGCCAGGAAAAGAAGGACAGCACTGTTATTGTATCTGAATTGAAAGCCTATGGTAACACAAAAGCGTTGGACAATGCATTAAAACAGGTTAAGCAACTCTGCCCTACAACTGCAGCAATGTTCTTTTCTGTTGATGATGAGACTAATAAAATATTCTGTCTTGCTGCAGTACCCAAAAATGCTATTGAGAAAGGACTCTTAGCATCTGAATGGATTCAGTCTGTAGCTCCCGTCATGGGCGGCAAAGGCGGCGGTAAAGCAGAATCTGGTCAAGCTTCCGGCAACAAACCAGGCAGCCTTGATGAAGCCATTAAGATTGCAGAAAACTTTGCCAACTTAAAATTGTCATAAGTTTTTTTTTATTGATGCAAGTATAATATTATTTAATTTGCTCGGCTGTATCTCCACTGGATAATTTTTAGTTAGCAGATTAAGTTAAACTTAATTGATAAGGAATTGCATTGTTTTTTTACATTTATTTAATGCCAGTTTATCTATTGTATAGTTTATTAAGTGGTAAAGCCAGCATGTAATGATGATTAACTTAAATAAACTTCACTTGACAAAATTGTTTTTTCATCCATATTTCTAATAACCATGTCCCAAAGTTTAAATTAAATTTGTTTTTATGAGAACATTTGTACTAATAAGAATACTTTCACTTATTCAAATTGTGTTTTATGCCCCTGGGGCACACTTGACCAATTTGAACGACATTATGTCGGCAAAATACCTAACGGAGCCGGGCTATTAAACTCGAACATCGCAGTACTAAACTCGACATAGTTAACGACACGTGTCTTAGGAATTTATATATAAAATACAAATATCTGTTTAAAAATTATTTAATGAACCTTTAGAAGAACTTTGTTTTAAATGTAGTTCAAACAAATATTTCTTAAACAATCGACATTATTACACTAACATATCTACATAGTTTTATTATATAGAAGTTATTTATTACAAATATATTCATATAATTATTTGGTTGGTCTTTTTATGACAGCACCAATTCCATTGGTGAATAATTCCTCACTTTGAGGTGGTGCATTCATGTTATAATAATTTACAATAACTATTTAGTGATTCTAATAATATATATAACAATTATTTTATTCCTGACCAAAGCCTTCAGTTTCTTCGATAGCATAGTTAAGTTTCTCACATAGTTGCTCGTAGCTCTTGTATGGCGGTAAGTCGAGCCGGTTGAAACAAGTATGTGACCGGGGTAGCCAAGTGTCTTTTCCAACCTGTCAGAAGAAAATTTTATTATAGAACACATGAAACAAAGTAAGTGATTTAAAAATATATGTTTTTTATGGGATCAAATTATATTGTTAAAAATCAACCTAAATGATTGGTCCATCTCTTTACTTGTTTTGAACTTGTTCAAGATACATTCAATCGCCCAAGGCATGGATTTTCAGTCATATGTTCTGTTCAATCATACCGCATGCGGGTCTACGAACCTCCCAACAAAAAGTTAGTTTTACCTTTTCTATACAAAATCTTTGCGGGCCGTTCGATCCCATAAGTTCAGCGAACCCTCCGACTGGAACTCGACAAGTGCCTGTTACAAACTGAAGTAACCTTGCTCGTTTCTCATTATCCATTTGTCGGACGAACTGGAACGAAACAATAACGATTATTGTTTAAGAAATACTTTTTAAAATATGCTAATTATAAACGTCGACTGTCACGGAAGTTAGGTTTGTTACAAACATATGTCTGTTCGGCAGTATTTGTCAAACAAAAAAGCCGACCGGAGTAATTACTACACTTGTTCGGCATCATTCGGCTTATACCCATTCTGCCGATGTAGTAGTAGTAGTAGATGTAGTAAGTACTTCTTTTGTGTCCAATCGTGTTACACCTTATCTCTAAGGTAGGCGGCATTGGATCAAATCATGAACAGACGATAAAGGCCGATCGACATAAATCAGTTGTTGCCAAGCCTAGCATGATTTAATTATGCAGCGACCTCATATTAGATTATTATTAACAATATCTATATCGACTATAGTTCCCCAGTCCGATTGTGTGTGGCAAACCTTAGTGAACATGTGACATCAAAATTTGTTACTTTTAGCGCAAATTGCAGACAAATAGTATACATTGAAACTTTTGGGTATTAAAATAGATATAGTGCTTATATTTTATTTAATAACACCTAAAACTTAATCCAAGTTCCTTAGTCTTTACACAATACACCAGTCGTCCAAGATACACTCATATAAAGAGACTAACCTGCCAAAACCATAGGACTTGTTTGCTCGTGCGAGTATAGTGTCTGTAGATAGTGTTACGTTGCCAGTCGTCTACATCGACTTCTTGCATTCCACAGAGCATCAACTCTAATTCACGCTCGTCAAAATATTTCAGCCATTCTAAAGGTACAACCTGGTGGAAAAATAAAAACCAACATTACTTGGTATTTTCGGGATAGAAACCAGTATTTATTTTATATTATTATTGGAATATAAAAGCTTGCCTCATTAAAGCCATCCAGGAACGCAGATGTTTGCTCTTCTATTCCCCGAGTCATTCGCCACTGAGTAACTAACTGTAGGTATTGCTCTTTGTTCGCCTGGAAACATAATACATTTTAGACATAACGTTTGTATGAAAACTAACTAAACAAGCTCGCGTCAAATTATAGTATAATGAAAAATTGGTCTGTGTTCAAATATGTTTTTGTTTAATCTAATGTCAAAATTTGTTCCTTATTTTTTTCATGGACAAGTAACATAAAAAATATAACAAAATTGTCATAAAAAATATTAGAAGGATGTAGTACTAGATTATATAGTAACATAAACATGAAGATTACCTCAGTAACACGTTCCTTATCACCGGAAGGTTTCAACTCGTGATGTATAACTTGTCCTAAGACTTCAAAGTCAACACTGAACCACATTTCTAGGCCACATTCGTCAATGTTGTTGTCTTTGATCCACACCAACGAGTTATAGAATTCAGGGTCGATAGATTCTATGTCCTTCATAGTAAGTTTTTTGTTTAACATTCTCTTGTAGAAGGGCATGGTGAAACCGGAATAAATAAATCTACCATGGTACAAGGCCATAGCAATAAATCGCCCGATGAACTTGAAATAAAGAAGATGGTCCGGATTGACGTAGCTGGCAGGATTGATCTGCAGACTGTAGTTGTTTTTGTTGGCGTACTCAAATAAACAGTACATGGGGTTGAGCACTTCATGCGACAGTAAGAAGAACCACTCCCGGCTGACTCCTCCGTAATCTAATCCTTCTTCGCCGCGGAATATTATATACAATCGTCTACGAAGCTCGTACGCCGGCAACCTCATTATCTGAAATACGAACGACATCTTAAAACTCCCTAAAACCACTCCAAGGACGCCCCAAAACGTAAAATAGCAAACGACGAAACCGACCTGGTGGTAAGAATCCTCGAACAGTGACTGTCGAGAGAGCGTGATCTTGATGTGGCTGGGCAGCGCGTTGCTCTGACACAGGTAGCGGAACTGGCTGAGCTTCCAGCGGAACGAGCGCTCGTAGGCGCGCGGCACGCCGTACGTGCCGTGCGGGCCCTTGGGCGCGCCCGGCCGCGGGTCCTGGAACGTGGTGGTGCGCGTGTTGTGGTCCACGAAGTAGCGCGTGCCCTCCTCCGTGAAGCGGATCTCCCAGCCCGGCGGCAGCGTCTCCTCCAGCGCGCTCACCTCCTGCCCCTGCACAGATACAACGGCGTCAGCGTGCGAGCTCGCGGCCCGCGGTGACGACGCGGGAGGCGTGACTCACCTGCGTTCTGGGGTCCTCCCACTGCGTGGTGCGGTTCTTGTGGTTGACGTAGTACACGCGGCCGTCGGGCTGCACGCGGCGCTCCCAGCCCGCCGGCAGCGCGCCCAGCGCATCGTCGGGCGCCGCGCCGGCGCCGCCCGCCCGCGCCGCACTCGTGCCCGCCTCGCTACTGCCACCTGAAACGCACATACCTTGTACTTACACGTTGCGTCACTGCAAAGGTTTGTTTGAGGAATTCCGAATTTTCACAAATTTTAGGAGGAATATTATTCCCGCTACCCGTTTCCGGGCACTCCCTTCTAACTGATATTAGCGAGGACAATCAAATTTCGGCAAATCATTATATATGCTCTGTGATAATAGACGAGCGAGATGTCATGAGCGTTGTTGTTTTAGTTAACGATAAGCTTCAGCATTTCAAGACCATTGGTTACAAGGTCGCTAAGTGATAATACAATTAATTCATAACTTTGTTGTCGGACCTTGGAAATCGACGCTAGGTGCTGGTCCAGGTAATCGTACACTGGCGCCGCTCGTGCCTGCATCTGTACTGCCTCCTGAAAGTAGCATTAACAATCTATTAGGTCGGGGAAAAAGTTTTTTCGCATTATAGTATGTATGAACTTGTAATAAAATCTTTTCTCTACACAAAAAAGCTCGATATTCGGGTACCTCACGAGCTTACTGAAGGAAACCTAATGAACCGTTTGCACTTTTGTCATTCTGGAAGCCAAAGAGATTTTATTACAAGTTCATACATACTATAATGCGAAAAGATTTTTTCCCCGACCTAATATAATGCAATACAGCCTTAGAATGTAGCCAGTAAAATATACGTCATATACATAGCACGCCTTTTCCCTATAGGGCTAGGCAGATACCAAATAACACGCCATATGTATGTAAGTATATTATTACAACGAACGTACGTTTATTCCAGCAAACTCGAAATGCATCTCGCGTTTTTGGGGATCTGATTCCGCGAACACAACCATACAAACGCGAACATTCCATAAAAACAGCTATTTTCAATATCAACTTTTAGGCCTACTTAAAGAAAACTTTCTTAAGGTTAATAACAAACCTAAAAGCGTTTTCTTTGCACATTTAGCCTCATTTACATATATTATCAGCGTGAAAGTATAAATCGCCGAATAATAATCAAACATTTGCACATAACATTGAGAATTGCCTAATTGTAGGTAGGTACATTTGATTGATAAACTAATGATAAGAATGAGATTATCGAAAGAAAATAATTTAGTTTACCTACCAATGCACTAACAAAACTAGCGTCTAACCCAGCCGCAATACCACGCCGACTGGGCCGCATATTGATTTTAAATAATTAAAAATTTTAAAAACCCCGATACCAGAACTTAATTTCCCTTTAAAAAGTAAAAAAAAACTTGATCTTAAAGTACCTAAGAATGTAATAATAATTCTAAAAAAATACGTCGTAAATAGTAATCCCTGCATACGTTCGGGAGTTATGATGCCACAGACAGACACACAGACAGACACGTCAAACTTATAACACCCCTCTTTTTGCGTCGGAGGTTAAAAACGGCATAATTTCGACACAATGACTTGTGTTCTATCGAAAACCACATCTGTTGAACCGTGCGTTTGCATTTTTAACAACGCTTTATGTCTTTAAGATGTAACGATAAACATAAATAAATCTTTGTAAGATCCGAAAATTGTGGAACTACAAATATCTGTTCTTCATGAGGACCGAACGTGGAACCCAAGCTGTACCCAAACACCGTTGCAGCGGCGAAACAAACAATGCACCACGAACATCTAAGTACCTTTCAAGACGTAGCATATACGAATACAATAATAATAATTAATAGGATTTAAGCAGTGCTGGTGATAACTTATAACTTATTGAATATAAATGAGTACGTTTTGCTTTGACAGTTTTAGTTCAGATAGTATAGGTAAGGTACCTATAAAAATAAATTTAAAGATTATCAGCTACCCTCGTTAAAAATCCCGAGCTTTTTTACAGCATTAAAATAAAAGTCAAGTAGACTTATACTTAATACATGAGAACCTATACATAACTGTAAGGTTTGTTTTTGTGATTGAATGATGATTATATTATATGTGTATAGCATCAAGCCATGTGAATAGTGCAATGTACAAGGCTTTAGAATTCGATGCAAAAGCACCGAATTACATGTAAATATGAATGATCATTGACCTTCAAAATCAGCGCTCGGAGGTCCTGGCAAATTTGACCCACTCGTCCCCGCATCCGTACTACCCCCTGAAAGTAACATTGTGTGTTATTGGAAGGTCTTTTCTCTTTTAAAACCCTCATTTTACCGTATTCTTGATACCTACAATTAGAGGAAAAATACATAATATGCAATAATCTTTGTTTCCGTTGGCATTTTTTATTCCATTTGGACTTACGTTTTTATCTGTACATACTCGCAATCTTAGTTTTACCACGAGATAGACTAAAACACATGTTTTATATAAATGCTAGTACACCCGGGATACTACAGTAACTGACAACAGTTAATATGTTTGCTTTGTTTTCAGGCGATAATAATAGTGGTACAAAAAATATTTATCTCATTACCAATCTATCAATTCTACGCCGCACACAGAATCACAAGGTTGCAACTACACAACTCTCTAAGACCTTTGACGAGGGCAGACATTTTTTTTTCTGGGTATTCAGACTAATAAACAAATCATTTCATTACAGCTGGTCTACGACAACCGCGAAATTAAATCAACGTTTTTTTTTTAAATGGGTGGAGCTTGCAGGGAAACTTGAGTATCAATCAGAATATGACCTGTAAAACGGTAAAAGAAAAGATTGTTCGTGATAAAAACAAAATATTCTACGTATTTACATGTTATCGAGGTCATAAACCACATAGTAACGACCAACATGGTAAATTTTGTCCAAATCCGTTAAGCCGTTTTCCTGCTCTATTAACAAACATAAAATGTTTTTCATAATTACGAGTTTAAAATATTGATTGATGAAAATTTCCATTCTATAAATAAAAATCATACAAAAATTCACATTTGGAATTTTGGTATAGGCAGCACTTTTTATAGCAGTTTTTACAAAACAACTTCATGCATTATATCCGATAAATTTTATAATTAGAGATTTTATATTCATAATTAATTTATTTGCAACAAGGATTTATCTCTATCTATTCATACATTTCTACGTAAGCAATTGGTATTATATAGATAAGATTGTGAAATGTTTGTAAGATAATGTGTATTATGCACGACTAGAACGACTTGTAATAGTGAAACTTATCAAAAGTAATAATTAATTCAGGCGAAAAACCTGAAGTTGATTTTTTAAAACCCTTTATCCAATAGCAGTCATATCAGACGATATGCTTGTTGCTGTTTTACTTCCTACAGGAATCCAAATCATGGACTATTCTAATCAAGGACTCTACTTAATGTTGGGTTTATGTCCCTTTGAGGTAGTAGTAAGTAGGTATTCGTAGGAAGCAGGGCGATAAATCGTAGGCTACGTACCGGTAGTGTTAGGATCGTGGTCAGAGTCAGGTTGATGAGGCGGCTGCGGGTGCGGGTAGAGGAACCGCTGGTTGCCCTGCGCCACCACGTGGCGACGCTCGCCGCGCCAGTGCTGGAAGCGCGCCAGGCGCTCGGTGTCGGGGCGCTGCCACGTGGTGGTGCGCGTGTTGTGGTCCACGTAGTACACGCGGCCGCGCGCGTCCCGCCGCACCTCCCAGCCCGGCGGCAGCGGCTGTGGCCGCTCCCATGACGTGGAGCGCGTGTTGTGGTCCACATAGTATCTGTTGTATTATTTATAATAATTATATTACCGTTAGCGTTATTATGAGTAAGCATGTTGTTCTTTGCATTTTCTACAATGTACGCATTGTTCAAAGCGATGAAACTCACCTTCTTCCGTAGACGTCGTATCTCATTTCCCATCCAGCAGGCAGGGGCTCTTCTGCTGGATTAGCAAAGTGTGCGGAACCCGTTCCAGTAGGCGGCGGACCCGGTGGGTCGAGTTCCGCGTGAGACGGGCCAGCACCACTCTCCGGTCCGGTTCCCGATGTACCGCCCGCCCCTTGAGCGCCGGAAACCCTAAGCGCGGAGTCGTGCACGGTACCATTGCTGAGAGGCGGCGGCCCTGGTGGTGGCTTCACGGCGGAAAATAGATGTATAAGTGTCTATGTACTATGTATAACAAGAAGATAACAAGTATGATATGAAATTGAAAACGATCAACTACATAATGATAGACCACCATAGCCAAAAAAGTGGTTGCTGAAAGAGAAGAATGCAATGTAAAGCTTACCCTTAAAGTTTGGGAGCGGACCATGGATCGCATAGATTCGGGAATGTTTCGCAATCGTAACCTGGCACGTACGCCGTCGTTGAGCGGCCCGCCAGAGGTGGTAGATTCACCGAGTATTTCGTGTGACTGACTAAGTACTGAAGGATCAACTCGTAGTCCATCCAAAAGAATTACCAATTCTGCTGTTTTCACTTCCCCACTTACACTAGACGAATTTTCTTGGGACACAGTCTTCATCAAATCTAAGCAAAAACACTGTTGTTACAATCACTGCCTACATTTAGCAACAAATACCATCAAATAACCCCAACATAATTATATGGTTTCTGAGATTAATTCTCACATAGTTTCATTGATCTATGGTGAGTAAGAAAAGTAGCCGATTATTAGAACTTTAGGACTAGCAAAATTCATTAATGCCATAATATTATAATACTCTCCAGCAAAATATAACAAATGGTGAAATATTTTCATTTATCAATGTGAGGGTAACTAGATGACCCACAGTATAACATGAGCAAATGTCATGTTGATGCAAACCTTCATGTTCTAATCAAAGCTGTCACATTAGTCATGTCAACATGTGAATTTATTTTAACATAATTAAGATTGGGCCACCAACTTTTATAAATATAACATAGTCATTGCAGAGTTTAGATTAAAACTGACCCACAAATATTACAAAAGTATCTTTAAATATTAAACTTTGTAATACAGTGGTACAAATGTTAAATGACATAAGGTAATAAAATTCAATATTTACCTATGGTTAACTCCACATTATCACATTTTCCATTGAAGTACATTAAAATCTTTAGCAGATGAACCCTTTTTTCTCCTATAATGTTATCCTTTCTAAAGCTATGATAATCTGCCAATCGGAACAGTAACTGGGACTGTGGTGTAACAAGCACTGTGAGATCTTCTTTCCATTTTGGATGTAGAGTGTTCTTTATATAATCAGTGCGCCTTGAAAGTTTATCATCTATCACCACTTGCAAGTATGGATTGGGTTTAAACAATCCAGAGTTTTTTATGCTTGCTGATTCAACTATGAAAACAACACAAATATTAGTTAAATTATTTAATCTAGTATATGTAACGGAAATAATCTACTTCGTTCGTTGCATTACATAATATTTCTCTTAATAATAGATGGTGATCTCAATATTGAATACAAATCTTGTGTGCTAGTCCATAATAAAAACTGTTTTAGTTAAATGTTTAATGGGTACATTGTAAGATATAAATTATGATAGAATAACAAAATACAAGAGAAGAGACCACACTATACAAGTTAAATAATAATTTAATAGAGGATGAATATCATAACACTTTTATTCCACTTCATTATGTATAGAATAAGTAGGTACCTATATAACATGTACATTTACCTTAATTAAACAGAAACCATGAGTATTTACCTGTTAAGCTTAGCTGGTGATATGTTGATAAAGAGATTGGAGCTGTTAGACCTGGTAATCGTTCAGTCATTTTGATAGTTATTTTCAATTCATATTTTAGTAGGAATATAATACATTATTGATTTGCAACTTGTTCACCTAAAATAAAGAACATATTTTAAATAAAGAAAGCTACTGGATAAATAATTAAAACTCCTTGAAGAGGATTGAGAGTGTTTTTTTTTAATCATTACTTCAGGCTGCAATACTGAGAGAGAATAAAGAATAATATTTACTTCATAAAACATATATTTAAATAACCATCACAATTAATTATAGCTAAGTGATTTTAGCTCTAGCGAACGACTTGATAAGTAGGTAATGTAATTTAATTAATTACTTCGTGAACGTGTCATGAAAATTATTATTTTCGAGATACTTTCACAACTTATGTTGAATCAACTGCTAATTTCAAGACTATTGAAATCTTTTATCACTAGAATATACATATATCCGATAGTTCCATCGGTTCGTGATCAAAATAAAGCATATCAATTTTATATTTATTTACGACTATTGCAAAGTAAACAACAATGAAAGTACGTAATGAACGACATTATGATAACGTCAAGAAATACATTTCTAGGGTGAAAATTTTAATAAATACCATTAAAATGAGGTGATCCAAAGTGCAGGAGTCCTTCAAATTATCTCATATCGTCGTTCTTATCTCACTGAAAGGAAATACACAAATAATATTGTATCGTCACGGAACTTTCGTAGCACTCATTTAGTAGTCTATAAATAATAATTGGACAGCTAAACCAAAGAAACTAGTAGCAAAGCACAAAATGATTTGAATAAATAAATACTTTTATAGAACCATTGTTAAATAAATTTGAAATTGATTAGAAATATTAAATTCCTGAAATTAGTCACTGCACTGTTGTGTCTAATGTATAGTGATGTCCACAGACACAGAGTAATTTGACATAGACAATAGACATGAACGGTGATCAACCAATAAATGGTAAACGCAAGTAAACGGGTGATGAGTTTTGGAATTGATATCACACATTTTTTACTTATAGAAAGTAAGCCTAACTACCTAGATTAATTAAATAATATATTACGGGGAAGTCAGTTCGAGAAAAATCTTATACGGTTTCATTTTAACGACACTGCTATGCAAAGTTTTTGGGAGTGGCATTTGATTTTTACAATAAATATATAAAAAGAAACAAACATGTCAATACACCATGAAGAATAATAATAAAGAAAATGCATGTAATATTTCCTAAATATTATTAGGTACCCATAATATCAAACGTATGCTTTATTTATGTAATGAGCTGAGTGCCGCAAGTATTTTTTTTATCTATTAATACCTAGGAAAGGTAGTAAGTACTACATAGAGCTACAAAGAGTAGGTACTTGAAAACTTTTTTTATATTTAAGTCTTATCTTAGTAAACTCTATTGATTTTCCATTATTTAAATTGTAAATTGTTATCTGTGACCGATGTTTACAATTTTCTGTCAAGTACCTATCAAAGTCACTAGCTAGTCGTAGTGACAGTTTTGAGTTTTCAGATCAACTGTTTTGTATTGATTTTTCTGTGATAAGTCTATATTTCAATTCCTGGTGGAAGTTATCGTATATGCCCCATTAACACGTATTACTATTAAGAATTATATTAACTGGGTGATGTGTTGGTGGGTATTCAACAGATTTAAATTAAATTTTAATGGAGTAACATAGTAATAGACGATATGTGCCAATAATATTGTACCTATGTACCTATATTATTTACGCTTTTAGGCACTTGTTAGTGTAGTTTTATACATATTAACAAATAACTTTTAAAATTGATGAATGTATTGTTTTTCCAACATGTATAATGTTTTGAAGACCTGTAGCAAAAAGAACTTGTTTACCTTGACAGCTTTGCTTTCTAACATTATGATTATATCGTATTACGAAATCTGCTAGCCAAAAGATGTTCTAACAGTTCTGCGAAGGACATTATGGTTCTAAAACTGCATTAATATGATAAAATATATGATGTCAACATCTGAAATATTATAGGTGTTGACATTAAGGTCTTTATTGTTAGTTTAGTCTGATTCTCTCTGTAATTATGAATTCATTTATTCTATATTAATAACGTTATACTATCGTAAAAATATAAAATCATGCATTTGATGACTCTATATTATTACAGATTGTTGTATTGCTGGTATAAATTGGAAACATGAGTCCTGTGGAAAGTGTGCCAGTGGCAGTCTTAAATTGCATAGATGATTATGTTGAATTACTTTATGATGATATCCCAGAAAAAATTAAAGGGTCAGCACTTATACTACAGCTTGCAAGAAATCCTGATAATTTAATTGAACTAGCAAGGAATGGTAATTATGTTATAAGCAACTTTTTGCACCCTACCTTATTTATTATATACAAAACTGTAAATAATGAAAGTGAATTTCAAAATTTCAGAAGCTTTATTGAGTGCACTATCAAGAGTATTGAGGGAAGAGTGGAAAAGAAGTATAGAGTTAAGCACCAACATAGTATACACATTTTTTTGTTTCTCCACATACAATGAATTCCACCCTGTTATTATTCAGTACAAAATTGGATCACTTTGTATGGATGTCATAGATTATGAACTAAAAAGATATGACCAATGGAAAGAAAAAGTTGAAGGCAAGAAACCAGTACTCACACCTGACAAGGTTTGTTACAAAGTGACTTTATAATTTATTTTTTATTAAATTAGGCCTTGAGTTTAGGTCAGCTGAATATTTATGTAATAATAACTTAAATTTCAAACCTACATAGCTCTAATTATTGTTTATATTTCATTTAAATGTCTTTACATATGAATGTAATTACAATATGTTTGTGGTTTTCAAAATGCAAATAATTTTTGTTATCTCAGAATGAACTGCCAAAAAGTCGTATCCCAGAACCAAAACGGCGACCGAAATCGGGAACATGGGCCGTTGCTGATGTTACTATGCAGAAATCCAGATCATTGGTTTCCAGTTACCATGAAGATCTCTGCAGTGCTTCTGATGAGTTCTTATCTAAGAGTGATGAAGAACAATTGAAACGTAAACTCAAAACATTATCAAAGAGGCAAGAGCAATTATTGAGAGTGGCATTTTACATGTTACTCAATATTGCTGATAATGTAAAAGTAGAAGAAAAAATGCACAAGAAGGACATTGTTGGTTTACTCATTGGTGCAATGGAAAGACATACAAATATAGATCTTCTCATTCTAATTGTTTCATTTTTGCAAAAGCTTTCGATTTTTGTAGAAAATAAAAACAGCATGGCGACTCGAGGAATTATTGAGAAGTTAGCACCCTTGATGGATTCTTCTAATGCTGATCTAGTCAATGTCACTTTAAAATTATTGTTTAATTTAACATTTGATACAAAATTGCGCAACAAGATGGTTAAAATTGGATTATTACCGAAATTTATCCAGTTCACAAGTATGTATTACTGACCACTTGCTAATACACATTTATTAGTAATAAATAAATAGTAATCCCCATTTTAAATAAATTTTAGGTGATGACAAGCATATAAATTTGGCTATGAAAATTCTGTATCACTTGAGCATGGATGATCGAGTAAAATTAATGTTTACACAATCAGACTGTGTGAAGCTGGTAAGTTCAAAAAATAATGTCAAAATATAAAAAATCTGATCAATGATGCAAGCATTCTATCAGAGGTATTGATTGACTAATCGACCTCGCATCATAAACAAAAATATTGAACCTCTGGTCTAAATACAGTTAAGAATATATTAATAATATGTTTTTGTTTCAGTTAACAGATATGTTACTGTTGAATGTGGGGAGCGAGTCATGCGGGGGCGCGGGAGCGACTGATGTGCTGCTGGCACTGTGCATTAATCTAGCGTGGTGCGAGCGCGCTGCTAACCAAATGGCCGCTGAAGGACGTCTACGCGAGCTACTGGCACGAGCCTTCCGACACAAAAACGCTATGCTAATGAAACTCGTGCATAACTTGTCACATCATTCACAAAATAAGAGTTTCTTTGTAGTAAGTAAAAATAAAATGAAACAGTCACCAGTTATTGTAACGTATAGGCAATCTATTCAATGTCTATTTTCTGCACAGGAGTTCGTCGGAGACATCGCCGGAGCCGTTACCAACGGTGACGCGAGTGAAGATTTTATGGTCGAATGTTTGGGAACTCTTAGTAATATACTGAATCCAAACAATAATATCGATATTCACGCTGTCGTCGAGCGATACAATTTGATCCCATGTATAATGAAGATTTTAGATCCAGGTAAGGGGTAATGGAACGCTTCCAAGCTTCCTTGCTTCCATCAGTTCCCATGTGAGACTGGGAGAGTATGAAAAACATAGTAGGTTTCGACTGCTTCTCTTCCTAGCATACGGTGAGAGACGGTAAAGGGTCCAATGGGCCTGGTGTTCCGTAGACAATGGGCTTAAAATATTGTCAAACGTGGTATCGTATAGGCTGGCGGTGCTCTGCCTACCCATTGTGGGAAAATGCGTGATTTTATAAAAAGAAAAACAAAAACGATAGATAGAACGAACACAGCATCACTCTTTACTAAGTATTATACATAGTTAGTATTGCCCTTCAAAATGATTGCTGCGTCGATTACGTCAAAAACGGAAAGTTCAGATTTAAATGAGAGCAAATGTTAGGCGCTGTCTCCACGAGCGAGAGAATCGCGGCGATATTATCGTCGTGCCACGTATTTCTATACACTCTCTATGGAACCGTCTCCACACGGCGATAATATCGCCGCGATACGACGAGTGGCAACGAGCGTGCGAAATGTCAATACATCGGCGCTAGTCGTCCGCGACAAGCAGCGGGTCCGCCGCGCGATCGCGACGAGCGCGCAGCGAGCGCGCTGTCAAATGCATCGTCATTTATTTTCAATGTTGCCTCTTGTTTCGATAAGCTTTTTAAACAAGGAAAACGCGGGGATACCGGTACGAGTCGCCGCGGAATCTCTGCGATTCCGTTACGACTCGCGACGATACGCGGCGGAATTATCGCTCGCTCGTGGAGATTGTCCGACGATACAAGGGCGGACTCGTCGCGATTCTCTCGCCCGTGGAGACAGCGCCTTAGACTCCGCATAAATAAGGCACTAAGCTTATGCTAAATAATAATATGGTGTGTCCCGGTCGCGCAGAGGGCGGGAGCGGCGCGGCGGCGGTGCTGGCGGGCGTGGTGGTGGCGGGCGCGCTGAGCGCGGACGAGCGCGCCGCCGCGGCGCTGCTGCGCGCCGGCGCCGCGGACGCGCTCGTGGCGCTGCTGCGCCTGCGCCAGGCCGACGACGACCACGTGCTGCAGACCGTGTTCGCCTTCCGCCAGCTGCTGTCCCACCCGCGCACCGCCGACTACCTCGTCTCCCGCACAGGTGACTAGCGAACTACATACGCTTGTTTGGTTTTCTCGTTGCTTTAACATTTTTCTGTCCCTTCCATCGCGGGGACGTGGGCCCGCTATCTGTCCGAAAGTCGAACAAAAAAGGATCTTTTGAGAAAGAGAACTTTTCGCTTATTCGTTGTGACACCCTAGACGGGCGATTTTCTCTAGAGTTTACCTTGCTCTTCTCTTTTATTATAATCTTAGTGAATTATAATGAATAAGATCTTAAGAATAGTTATATATTATTACAGAAGCTCCAGCCTACCTTATCGATTTGATGCAAGATAAGAATGCGGAGATACGTAAAATGTGCGATACGTGCCTCGACATTATATCCCAGATGCAAAACGAATGGGCCGTCAGGATAAAGGTAAAATATGACGGTATTACTTTTACGCTTTACAACAAACCTACATTATTTAGCGCTGTAGCATGTGGTAAATCAACCACACCACTAAACTACCAAAACAAAATATTCTAACTTACTACTACTAACTAGCAAACAATGACAAGATCCCTATTTTTTAAAGCGTAGTAACTACGGGTCGCCAAGAGCTGAGTGTAGTGCTCTGACTCAAGTCTCCTGGGATACACCTATTGGCATGTTTTTGTAGCCATAGTCTAGTGTTATGATGATAAATTTGTTTTTCAAGGTGGAGAGGTTCCGTTGTCATAATGGGCAGTGGCTCTCAGTGGTTGAAACTCTGGGCGCAGAGGGCGGTACTGGCGACGCTGCTGACGATTTGCCGCCATACTTGTCTGCCGAGTATCTTACTACTCATCGCCTCACCACATCGGGTAGCTATTTTATTTAAAGAATATAAAGGTATGTGTATTTGCGGGTATGTGAGATTAATAAACATCCTTATTGTTTTATTCTAGATTCACAAACTTCATTGAATGATGATTCTGATAGCTTCTCTGGAGAAGTTAGCATGCATCGCGCTAACAGCAGGTAAGTTTAATTATAGTTTTATATCATTGGGATGGCGGATTTTAAAATCTCTTCGGTAGCAACATGACGAATAAGCAATTGATTGCGTATATGTTTAGTTGATACTGAAAAGACTGGAACAATCCGGTACGTTTTTTTGACGGTGACATAATACTCTTCTGTACTTAAATTTTAATAAAGCCCCCTGATAATAGATTTAAATATTTTGTTTCGTTTCAGGAACACTCTTGACAAGCACTCTGACGAATTACTTGGCTCTTTGGAATCGTCATTGGTCAAATCTACTGAGAAAGATGCTTTTACCAAGGATATTAATATCTATGCATAACTGCTTATCAACTCATAATTATTACTCGTGTCACAATTTATGCTTAATTAAATTACATTAACAAAAATAGTCTCTTCACTAGTCTAACATAAATTAATTTCACTCAATTCAGAAAACAGCCTTACCTAATAAGGTGCATGCGCTTACATTTTTCAGTTACATATAACATTAGTACAGATAATAGATACATAGTATAGGGTATTGCCGACCCTCGCGGCTTTCTATTTGGTTTAACAGTACATTCATTGAGTAAAGCAATTTTCCCATGATTAAAGAAAACACCTCGGGCAGTTATTATACTTTCCAACTTGCATAATTGATAGTTCTGTTATAGTTGTTAATTATTAGTCTATAAACTTAGTGAGACACGTAATAAAGTATTTATATTTAAGTATATCTGTTTTAAAGTAAAATAAAAAGAATATTGCACTATCATAGACATCATATAGAAAGACTTCGTGAACCCGTTATCGTTATGCATGGCAATATTGAAGATATAAATGCTATTTATTTGTTTTTTTTTACTGGGAAATGTGTATTTTGAAATGAATGTGCAGGAAATATACTGTACCTACAGTTTTATTCTTGGTAGATATAATAATATGAATTGTCAATGCTCCTATTACTTGCGATGTGTCTGCGAGTAGACTCTTATGTGAGTTACCTTTAGGTATTATTAACTTATTTTAATCTTAATTAACAACATTGATTAATACTGATAAAATCATTAGGGTACTTCAATAATGCAAATTAAAATCATGAGTTATTAAATAATTGGATACCTACGTATGCATTTAGTTGCAGTACCTGCCTGTCTACTTAGGTACTACATGGTTTTGTTCACACAGCTTACCAAAAATTATGATAATAAAACTTTTGGAAACAGAATATGGAACTTTATTGCTTTTTTTACCTTATCCACTTTCTGTAGAGGTATATAAAAAAAAAAAAAATACGAACAATAGAGTGAGACTGGACACACGATGTATATTTCAACGAAATCCAGAATTGGTATGTAGATACTTTGTTCTTATAGTCAACTTGCAGGATTGTTTTAGTAGGTAATTCTGATACTAAGACAACTCCCGCGCTAAGGATTGTTCTTGTGTCGCGGGGACTTTTACAAACAACGGACACAACAATTTGTGGATCGCACAAACAATTGTCCCGTGTGGGAATCGAACCTACGACCTCCCGATGCAGTGTTCGCGGGCGGCGTGGCGACCACGCCACAGCAGACAGGCAAGCAGTCCAATTAGTTCTTGGTATTAAAGTACCTATTATTATTTAAACAAGCAGAAGGGCATCAAAAATATCCGAGAGATATTTTTGTTTATTTACAGGCACCAAAAAATAATTAAATTCACGATGTATGCCTTTATTGTTATTAGCGATTTTGAGGCGAAGTGGTAGGTACAACATTGTCGCGTTTCGCTCGACATGAGCTTCGCTGGTCGCTCACTAAGTTGCATGAATGTAGTCACTACACTCTGCTAACGCGCGATGACGTCAGATAGTAATAACGGCAATTGGAATTTACCGGCTTCGCTTACGGATCGCAGACCATTACGATTCACAAGCATCAACATGTTAACTTACCTTCTAAACATTTAAAGTTGGATAACCAGTTGGACTGTTGGAGAATAGCTTGTATTTACAGTTGCCAAACTGAAAAATTAGATAAACAGACATGATAAACGTCAAATTCATGACAAATGACAATTGACATTCTTTCAAATCAAAACATTTTTAGCATTTTGTCAATTTGACTGGTCGCTGCTTCACAAAAATCACACGTTATAATCTCACTTCTTACAATATAGCTACCAAAAATGAATAATTCGCTATACCGAGTACCTATTAAGGAATTAATAATGTTAAGAAGTGTACAAAATGTAACCCGTCGTTGTTTTGCTTCTAAAACAGAAGATGTTGTTACTCACACAGGCCAAGTACTTATTTCTGATTTATTATAAGTTTTCAGTTTATTTTCTTAATAAAATTTCAGCTAGTCAATCGGCAACGAATACTACAGTTTTTTATCTCTGTGATTTAAAAGTTTTTATTAATTTGACTTACTTTGTTCTTACATAATAGCATAATCAATAGTATAACCATTATATGTTTTTAGTCCTCTCACGTCAATTTTTTCTATTACCAATAAGAAAATACTACCTGTGCTTATTTGTAGGAGTTTACTGTCGCGTCTTTCTTGTGTATTGTATGAAATTATGTTTATGTTTTAATAAAGGTTAGGTTCATTTCTGTCAAAAAAAATATATCTGATAGCAGATACAAAACTTTTTTTCTATGAATAATGATTAGATATATTTTATAAACTTTGCACATGTGGATAATAACAATATTGATTTATAGAAATGGGAAGCTGATGACTACAGAATGGTACGATTCATGCATGCACCTAAGCAAGTCAACAAAAATTGGGCCATTAACCTTATTGCTGAAGTACCACCCAAGCAAGTTAAGACAAGGGTTGTTTGGTGTGATGGAGGCAGTGGCCCTGAAGGACATCCCCGTGTTTACATTAATCTGGTATTTATATAATTACTAGCTTACTGATCACCTTAAGCTCCCTTTCTGATGTTAAAGTTGAAAAAATAAAAATAATTGAAGGACCAGTGCATAAGTGCCAAGTGGTAGAATTCTGCAGATTGGCAGATAATTAAAGACCACACCACAATGATGGGTAAAGGCTGTATTTTAAATGCTTTGATAGGCGATAGCCAGTTGCTTGTGTGTATGGCTCTTGTAAGTGGGGGAGTGAGTGCTGCAACATTGCAATCTGTAGATTGGGGTTCAGAGATCAGTTTCCTGTATCCTGGAGATATTTTGTGCCTTCCCTTACTTGGTTTTTATTTACTCAATGTCTCAGGCCAGATATTTTCAAATGGTTCAGTAATTTAGTTACTAACCATGAAACTAAATGTGTGAAATGTGTGCTTACCTTTGTTATTATGATATATGAATCAGTTGTTTAGTAATTTTCTTTTTTTGCAGGATAAACCTGGTGATCATGCTTGTGGTTACTGTGGATTACGTTTTGTTAAGGCTGGAGACCACTAGATTAATTTGATGTTTCATTGTACTAGATTAAAAAAATACTTGTTTTTCTTGAATTATAATTTTTATTGATAGTTGCTGAAAATTGATACAATAAATGCATACTAGCTAATGTGTGACTTTATATTGTTATGTTGATAATAATAGACTTTAATATCATCTTTACTAACATCATATTTTACCAAAAGTACTTTCCTGATATGCTTGCTATGAACAGGACTTTTTTATAGGGGAAAAGTTTGTACTATGTGTCATAATGAACTTATGCATTTTATACCTTTATAAGCCGATTTTTTTAAAGTCAGAACTGACTACAATACTTATTAGTTAGTTATTATATAAATTAACTAGTCTGGCATACTACAATAAAATACTGTATTGGTAATCACATTGAACTGAACTTATTTATTCATAAGACAATAATTATTATTGTTACATCACAAACTATTAATACTTTAAAATTTGGAAATAATAACAATATTTAATTAATAAACATCATACATAGACATAGATACTGTGTAATTAAATAGATAAAACAATATTATTTATTTGCAGTTGACTCTGCATTTTCATTGCGTAATTCCTGCCTGATGTCAATATTAGACTGTAACAACTCCTTAAGTCTCTCATGAATGTCATCGTTTTTCTGTTCCAAGTAATCTAATGCTGAATTCAACTCATCCAATTTTGAGTCCAGCATATAGTACTCTGGAACAAGATTAACAAGATTATTGTAAAATTGCTCTTACACTATAAATTCTTCACTTGACAAACATTAATATAATTTGATGGACGAGACCATATTACTAAGGGAAATATTATTATCAAGGAATATAGAATGCCTCCTCATTATCATAAAGACAAATTTTCCCATACAGTAATAATTGTGTATCCGTTATTAGGCAAGGGATTCTCAAACACATTTTCTTAATAAATAGTATTTCTACTGAAAATTTGAAGATAGACAGGTACCTTCAGCAACGTTTTCCTCATCTTCATCATTTTGTTCCATAGGTTCTATATCATTTTTATCAGTCACACCATTTTGGTTTCCAGACTTCTGATCTTGGCCAGCCATGCTTAGTGTTGACGCTTATAGGTTGTTGTAGTGGAATAATTTAAAGCGAGAATAAATGTTATTTATGTATCCGGATAAAACAATAAACTTGACAATGACCATTTACCAATTACAAAGTGACAGTAGTCAGCTGAGCTTTACGATTATTTGTCTATGGCAATGCATACAAATAAATATAACCAAGAAGGTTTTACCCACTTAGGTTTAGACAAAATTAACGGCGTGAAACACACTTTAATAAATCAAGGAATGTATTTTAGCCGTAACATAAATTGATTAACAATAATTGACCATCACAACAACAGAAGGTATATTTACAATGTTGCTAGAGATTCCAATTTGGCTAGAACCATTTTTTTTTATTGATAATGATACAGAAAATAATATGGCAACTACTAATACGTCACATTTGACGAAGAAGGAAGTCTTTGTTTTGCATTGCAGAAAAATAATTTAGGAAAGTCTTTACGTTGCGCATAAGCTTGATAATAAAAGTAAGATCAGAATTGTGAACTTTTACTTTGACATTGTTTGCACTCTGTAAACTATTTAAACGTATAGGAGCATTATATCACGTACGTATACGGAGGCAAATAAGTATTGAGTGCATCGTTACAATTACTATTGATGTCTAGTTTTCCCAATAAACATTGCTACGTACATGGAGATCGTTATATTCCATTTCCTGTAATAGTATCAGATGTGGTGTTAACAGTTCTAAACTTATTAGTGAATTGTGTAAAATCAATTTATGTGATGACTCATACATCAGTATTGAAAATATAAAGAAAAAATCAATGCAAATTAGTACCGCATCATAATTATGAACAATGGTCTGTTTCATATTAGATACTCACTTTTATCATCTAGATACTTTGATGTACTTATATCAAATTCATAATTTGTAAAAATTTCTTATTGTTTTTTTACCACTTTAATGTTTAAGCAGTAATGTTATATGTGTATTTACTAAGGTTGGTGATTAAGATGTAAATGTAAGGATGTTAGAAAAAATCTACTTATTGTTTAACAGTGCCTACCTTTACTTAATTTGTTTTTGTCATGACAACAGTTTATGGCAGGGGGTGTGCTAGACTAATCCCAACCATAAACACTGACATAATTTCTGAATAATAGTGATATATAGATGCTCAAAAAGGCATTTTTTTATATGATGATCATTTTTTTTATTAAATTTGTACATTTTCAAGTCTGTTAATGGTGATGCATATGGTTAAGCAAATACTGAAGACACATTCTGTGGTTTGACAACAAATAGTTAATTAATTGACATATAACATTATAAATCAGAATGATTTATAGTGTTAAATAAATTTTCTAATGTATGCAAAGGAATATTTCTTTACCTCATATAAATATCAAAATTTGTGGCATGTACCTATATTAATATTACTACTGAATATTATGATACATAGAATCAAAATTACATATTTCTACTAATTTTAAACTAAATTTACAGTAATCATAACCTGATTGGTGTTGGTTGTTTTATGGTTCTTTAAACTGATACTATGGAAAAAAAAAGAAATATACTATTTTATGATGGCTAAGCTACTAAGAGTAACAGCTTACAAATATTTTTACCTGAGTGTTCTTAGTATTGTTATGTTTGCCATATTTTTTCAATGATAATAACAAATATTAAAATATATCTATGTTTATTTTAAAGAGAGGATTTGAGATTAGACTTGAGAATGAGCTCTATTCCTTTGTGCCTTAGGCAACTAGAACTGAGAAACATAATTTGCAAGTAATAAAGTAATAAATGATGTACATATTTCTAATATTATCAATGTTTTGTTTTTTACTACTGTGCAATATCACTACATATAGTGTTATATGTTTTAGAATCACAATGACTTCAGGACCATACAACTACTCCTACATATTCAAGTATATCATCATTGGTGATATGGGAGTGGGGAAATCATGTCTTCTGCATCAGTTCACTGATAAGAAGTGTAAGTATTTGCTTATCTTTATTTTAATAGATTTGTGATGGCTACTTGAAGACTGTCATGAAAATGATGTCACCAACATCAAGCTGCTATACTGTGACGGCGGGTCTTTGAGATTGATGTCTAGAAACCTGTGTAGGTTTTATTGATCTTGAATATGAGTGTTTTTTGTTTTTAGTGGAAACACAACACTTAATAGCCCTAGAAACCAAAATCAATGTAACATGTTTAAGTCATATATTACTAGATTTAGAATTGTATATTACTTTACAGTTATGGCCGACTGTCCTCACACAATCGGTGTGGAATTTGGAACCCGCATTATCGAAGTGGCGGGCCAAAAGATTAAACTGCAAATATGGGACACAGCAGGACAAGAGCGATTCCGAGCTGTAACTCGGTCTTATTACAGGGGTGCTGCTGGAGCACTTATGGTTTATGACATAACAAGAAGGTTAGTTAGTTAATTCTTTCTTTCTTTTTACGCAAAGTGTAAGAACTGTCAAATTCATCCTTATTTAGACAATGCAATTTTCATGCCATATAAAACAGCCTAATGCCATTACCAAGGGTGTTATTTACTATTTACTTCTTTCTGTCAATAAGTTATTACCCCTACATTGGCCTTCAAACATCTAATACTGTAAATATGAACCTGTTATGTAATGCTTTTCTCTTTCATTTCACTGAAGAGTAAAAGAAACAAACCTCTCGTTATTTCACACAGTATTAAGTAATAAAGAGGATAGTGTCAAGTTTTGAATTTATGATCACTGTATGTCTTCATATCCATTGAATCAAGAACGCATTAAGTGATGGGTGTGCTATTCTCGTCTGCTTTTCTTTTATTTCCCTCCCCTCCTTATAATTACAAGGTAGGAATAGTGGTACAGAATAAATATCTGAGTAGGAAAATGCCTACTGGTTGCTTGTTTAGATGTAACTAAATACCGCAACTGAATATCGATCGGGTAGATATTAATACTTTAACATAGGTGACGCCGCAAATACAAACTACCACGCATATTCGATTATAATGCTGCGTTTCCGTAAAGCCAAGCAAAAGAAAACTTGCAATATATATTATCTTACATGTATAAATCGATATCGATATATTGTATCTTGTTGTATTCAAAAATAAACACTTGTCTTGACTGGGAGAGCATTGACGGCTTAAACTACAATCCGGTAGTAATCTTGTCTAGTCATGAGTTGCAAATTAATGAAGTAGGCAAATTACTTGTTATTAATAAACATTGCTTCTCATTTCCTATCTACAGACAGTCTACTAGGTATCTATATTCTATATCTGTTGGTTACCTACGTTAAATTTCCGCAGCATACTTAAAAAAACATTCAGGTTGAGGCACTGGAAACAGTGCTTCTTGTAATTAGTGACCTGACTACCAATTAGTCTGTATTTTTTATTATTACTCTTGTATAATAGTAATTGTGTAACATGTATTTGTTGTTTTTAGATCTACTTACAATCATTTAAGTAGCTGGCTCACAGACACACGCAACTTGACCAACCCTAGCACTGTGATATTTCTAATCGGCAACAAATCTGACCTAGATGCCCAGAGAGATGTTACATATGAAGAAGCCAAACAATTCGCCGATGAAAACGGACTTATGTTTGTTGAAGCTAGTGCTAAAACGTAAGTTTTATGTGAATGAATTCTAACTTGTATTAGACCATAATCATAAGATCATATTTGATTTGTAATGAGCTATATTTCTTGTGTTGTTAGTTTAACATTCCATCTGCAGCTATAATTTAATCTGACGAATCTGAAATAATATTACCCCCTTAATAGTCGTATATTTATGGACATGATGACTATCTACTAACCACCGTAACCACTGCGCCATCGGCGTCATTCTACGATTGATATGTCACGTAACACAAAAAGAAGTATTTGAAACGACTACAGTTTAGCTACTTCAACATGAGCGTACGTCTGGGCTATGTCTCGTCGACCGACAGTTAAAACAAGTGTCCCATTTGAGTTCCCTACCCCGAAACCTTAAGTACTGTCACGTCCTTTTTCATTTATTTTTGTATTCACAAACTTCTTAGTGCGCTAGTGCTTGCACTTTTATAGATAACTGCCAGTGGTGCAGCATGCAACGTATGAAAGAGAAAGTTTATTATAAAAAAAAATACATTAGCTATACTTTACTTTCACTTCTAGAGGCCAAAATGTTGAGGAAGCTTTCCTCGAAACTGCAAAGAAAATTTACCAAAGCATTCAAGATGGACGGCTGGATCTGAATGCGGCCGAGTCCGGAGTTCAGCACAAGCCAGCGTCCCCGGGGCGCCCGCTCGCTGCGCCTCCCGCCGCGCGCGACAACTGCGCTTGCTAACCGATCTCGAGATGAATAGAGATAAAGGAAAATCATACTTAACAGTTAAGAATTATTATCCTAGTAATAAATTCAATTGTCATAAATTCTGTTTTGTTTTGACATAATTTATATTAGTGTACATTCCACGTTATATTTGTGTTGCGAATGTAAATGAGCTAAGTGGTGGAATATTATTGGAAACTTCGGCAATTTCCGGGTATCTGTGACAATGTTTTTGCAGCAAATTGATGCAAGTTCAAAACGTCGTTGTTGTAAATGTATTATTATTTATGATATACACAATGTTTGTATTTTTGTATAGCTATATTTTTATCAGTTCCCATGGAGTTCACTTGAACAACTTTGTTTTAATATTAAATTAATCAGAAATAGCATAGAAATGAAGCTTCGGATTAAAGATATTTTCGTAGTATTTATATTGCTAGAATCAGTCTCGTGTTCAAGAGAGAAAGTGTGCGCGTGGTCGTTTGTTATCAAATAATAGAACAATTGAGCACGTACGTCAGGTGGAGTTACTTCCGCAGGAAGGCATGACGGTTTATTAAAAACGCTACATAGAAATAGCCGATGTGGTTATGAACCAAGAATTAGGTCCATTCAAAACTACATAAACCTACCCTGCAAGTTTATTTGCAAATTATACGCTAGTAGGTACCTAAGAACAATTTAACGACATCATATTATTAATAATTCCTGGTTCGTGCGCACACCGCTTGTCATTAATCTATATTCTAAGACATCACTGTACACTTATCTAAAAGTTCGAATACATAATTAAATATTGTAGGTACCTGCTACTTTTCTTTGGTAAATTAGCTACGGCTCCGACGAGTTCGTTTTCTTAAATTTATGAAAACATTATTGTAACAATTAATTAAACTATATACTAACAATGTTTGGGTCAGTTGCATTCAAGGAGACATAATGTAACTGAGTAATTTTAAAACAAGAAAACAATAAATGCATCGTTGTCAGAACCGAATAACCGGCGGATATTATCGCACTTAGGTGTCCAGGTGGATCACATCACATTAATGATTTTATAGGCTGGCTTGGGTTTTTAAATTCAAAATAACACAACAACCTGAAAATCACTGAAAGATGCATTGGGGTTGATTTAAGAAAAGGAAATATTTTAAAACTTGTTGACTGCAGATTATTATTTTTCTTATCGGCTATTGTCGATGTATAAAAATCACCCTGTGTGTGTACAATAAAGTGCTTATTTAACGGTTTTGCTTATTATGTCAAGGATCTTTTAGGAAAAAATATTGGTATTTTATCGCCGTCTTCAATAATCTAGTCAGTAAGGATTAGTTCCATTACAGTTGAGTTGCCCACATAGTACACTGTTATTTATTAAATATAGCATTTGTTGGTGGGCAACTCAACTATAGTAGACCTATAACTTTGCTGAAAGTATTTCTAGATATAATTGCACATATGTATTACATAAACCGAGAGTGTAATTTGTATCTACTTTAGTTTTATTTAGCACCAGACTACTGATAAGTAATATAATTAAATAATAATATACTTTTTTGGCTCTTTAAGGTGCACTGGTTTTGTGTTAGGTGATTCAAATTTAGTTCAAATATGTACAAGATTTTTTGGTGATATAAAATCTTTCGCTGCCTACTTGTTTATGTCAAGTACATGCTAAGCATTTCTCAACATGTTGTACTTTAAAAAATGTAAAACGTACCTATATATCTTTATTTGGAAAGGGTAACTAACAAATGCTACTATGTATTGTGCAGTTCTTCATATCAGTGTAATGTGATTGAGATATAAATGTGTAAATCAAATAAACTTGTTTATAATAAATATTTATTGTAAAGCAGAAATACATTTGGGATTCACGAGTACATGAAGTATTCATTCAATAATTATATCTGCCTATATTTAATTGCATTTTTAAAGTATTTTAACCCAACACCCTATTTTTAATTGTATGGTGTAAATTCCATAACCAATAGACCTTAATTATTTTTGTAGTACATTACATAGATAATATTAGGTATATATTATTGTGTTACATGTTTTAAATAAAGTTTGTACAGCATAGAAAACGATAGCTATTTTAATTTTAGAAAAAAATATAAAATTCCTTTGTCAGTCGAGAATTAGACACGTTGACTAGTCTAGTTTATGCTTAAGGCAAGAGTTTCCACACACATAATCATTGTGGTATCCGCGAGATGGGAGAGACTCACACAGTTTGACACTTGCCCATATCAGCCTTCATGATATATGAGGTGGCAACAAGAGTGACTCACTAAATGTATGTGAAATGTATCTTACACATTATCAGTTGTTTATAAAGTATAACAAACATAAAAGGTTTTATCTTAGTGATCGTAGTAATCCACCTTATCAGAGACTATAGCAATTTGGTGAGTTACGATAAATAACAAAGAATAACACTCATAATAAATATGATTGAATGTAATACATTTTTTTACGTATTTCTATTATGTTACATTTTCGATTTAGGCACTCTGTGAACATACGCACAGTCAATGATAAATTATGACATTTCTGGCATTAGCAAAATGGTGTACAAAAAAACGATAAAAATATTAAAAAAAAAAGCTATATAATAACAATAATATGTTTTCCTTAAATTAATACATTGATCGAATAATTAACAATTTCTCTTACATTTATATCTTCGCTTACGGTAAGAAGAGAGCCAGAAAACATAATGCGAATTAAAGTTTCGATGGAGTATTTTGTAATAGTACATCGTGCATATCCTGAAGGGATTGCTCCAATGCATTTCTGTATTTACTACAAGCCGTATCGGGATGTGCTACGAACGCTGACGTAGCAAAGTTAACATCGTTGTCGCGAGGGTTATAGCATGTTGCATAGCCGTCAGGTACTAGAGGTCCGTAGCTCATTAATCCATCAGATTTGAGAGCAACCTAAAAATCAATTTACATTAGTAAGCTATAATGATATTAATACATATTGTACCTACACAATGGCCTTACTACTTCATCTTAAAAACTCGACTAAAACAGTTCCATGTTTTATAAAGTAACAAATCTACAAACCTGGCTGGTTGAGATTCTCATGTGTGTACTCCTGGTGTAGCTGACGTCCGAGTATAGTTTATGTAAATCTATACCATTCTCTAATGCTGTTAGTTTTAACCCTAGAAGATGTCTGTCAACACCTAATCCTTGAAGCGCCTATAAAGGAAAGCAATATTAAAATTAAATAAAAGGAACATTTTAATACATAGGCACAAGCAAATAGTCTTTATTATAGTTACCTGCACAGTGTAGTTTTTGTGTGAATTGATAGCGCTCTTCAGTGCTGCATTTTTTTCTTTAGGACTGCTTTGAGCATTCAACATTGTTTTTGCGAAGTTTACAGACTCGATAGAACAGGACCGAATAGTCTCTGTCCGACCTCCGGCGTACATTCTCGTTGCTGCAGATTCATAATGAGCACCTGGCACTTTGTGTAATCTACGATAAGTCAATAATAAAACATTTAATATTAAGGCCTAATTGTGCAAAATAACCATACCTACTGATTACTTGCTAAACAATTGCAAAAAAGTCTAATCCGCACATTAACATCTGATGATTTGTAAAAGGATTGTGACAATGAAACAAAAATTTCTAGCCAAACAGATAACATGAAAATTCTTTTTTCCAGTTCCATTTTTTTTAATAGGGCAGCGCTGAATTTTTTGGAAACTCAGAATAAACTCATCATCATCATCATCTCATAAAATAAGTAAGACAACTCACCTGTAGAATGCATATTGCATGGCCATCTGTAGATAACTGTCTGGACTCAATTTTTGTGACTTTATGAAATTTTTACCATACTTATTGTACTGGAAACAGTTCAGTTCAAGATTCCCTACTAACCTGAAACAAAATCACCTTTTATCAATCTTGTCCACGGATCACTAAATTCTTACTAAAATATACACATAAGTATAATATAATATAGTAAACTTGTACTTAACTTCTCAAACTACTATTTTTATAATATTATACAATATGCTTACTTTATCTAATTTAATTGTAAACAGGACCACCAATAGCAACGTAATTTAAACTGGCTTTTCGCAGCATAAAAAAGACAGCTTGTATTTTCTGCGCATTTTTGGTCGAGTAACTTGGTCATAAAAGCTATAAATTGAAGTTACTTACTTGTCTAAATTATTTTTAGCGTCTTTAATCATGTTAGAAACTTCTGTCGTCACGTTAAACTTTAGCGCTACTGGCGGTTTGGGGCTCGATGAAGCTGACGCACCTCCTTTGTTTTGCTCACTAAAAAAAGAAATATATACTTATAGAACAAATATGTATTAGGATATCAAATCGAAAAGTATTTGTATGTTTTACTTTATAATATTGTCATGACTGTTATTTTTAAGAAAAAAAAAATAAAATAAGTGAACATAATATAAATGAAACTAGTCATACATAAATTTAATAATGAAATCCGTTAAGACCGCAATGGGCTGGCCCTCGGCTGGTGAATGTTCATAAGTTAGGCCGGTTAATCCATCAGCACCAACAATAAACTGAAAATTTGCTAAAATTAAAACAACTCGAAAAGCAGTTATTACAAACCAAACTAAAGTAAAAATGGAAATGCTAATTTTTTTGCCTGAACTTTAACTTTGCGGTAAATTTAATGTACATTGAATAAAGCGAAATGACAAAATAACAATTTGTTTACAAATCAAATGACTAACGACTAAAAAAATTTAGCTAAGCAATCTCACCTGCAGAATAGATATAACATAGAAACTAAATATTCTGAAGTCTCTGGCTACTAGTTGAATAACTCTTAATTCCAAATAACAACCATTAGGGTATTCATCTACGCATACCTATATTTATTACTTTTAGATGTTACTGTACCCTACTCTACACGAGTTTAATGACTGGGTAGTAGTTAGCTAATAGAATACCAACATAATAATATTATCAATCTGGCAGTTAAAAGCTTGCACCTTAGGAAAGTTTGTTAAGGTTCCTACCTGTATCGTCTTGTCGAACCACCGGTTACCGCCATTGCTCTTCGATCCACCGCCGTGTATCGTCTGACCACCGCACAGTGTTCTACGAGCGTCATCGTCAGCACACTTGGATAAGCCAGCCGCAGCATCCAAACACAAGACCACAATACTAGTTTCCACGTCAGCTAATGATTCGCGGTTTGTGTTATCTGAAATCATAGTGAATAGGTTTTCCCTCAATTAAGTCAGCAAACAAGGCAGCATGCAATATTATGTATTTTCAAGTTGCTGAATGAGTTTTATATTTGGAGTTGAATGAAGCCTCACCTAGAAATTCATAATCATACCTAACTTCTGCGTTTTATTTAACAGATTATTTTATCATTACACAAAGTAACAATTTTACCTAAATTGTCTCACCTTTTGAAAGTAGTTGATAAGCTTTAGCCCAATTATCGCGGTTTTCTGATGTTAGTATACCGATCCCTTCATTATTTGGAGTACTAGAAAGCTCAACAATTTTTTTCAATTGCTTTACAATTTGTTCTTCGCTGAGCACCACATTATCTTCTCCCCAAAGATCAATGCGGAAGATCTGAAAAATCATAAAATATTAATGTACCTATAAATATGATATGTATTTTCTAGACTATGATAGATAACCCGCTGGGTAGGTACTTTCCGCGGCTGCGCAAAATTTTAATCTTCTGCCGTAATGAGGGATGGATTCGGCTTTTTAGTATGCTGGTTAAGTCTGGGTTGGGGACTTTGGATTATGCATCTTAGGTATGGCTAGTAGGTATACGAACTTTATGGAATATTCAGAAATAAGCGTTATACCTACTTTATACATCAATGTTATTGGACAACTCGCACACGGTCATTTGATTCCAAACTAAGCAGTGCTTGAACTATGGTAATCAAATAACTGATAAACATACTTATATAATTCTAAATACATACTTATATAGTTACATTAACATCCAGGTTCAGTACAAATATTCGTGCTCATCACACAAAGATTTGTCCCGGGTGGGATTCGAACCCACCACACGCGGCGCTACGGTTATTGCGGCGTGGTGGCCGTTTATACCACTGCGCCAAACGCAACTGACGTAGCGAAATCCGAGAAGTAAAATGGTAAGTATTCCTTCTTTTTAAACCGCTTTCTCTCAGACATACAGCAATGCCAATTACTTCGCTCTAGTCACGGATCTTTCTGTGCGAAACTTGTCCATTACGGCCGTACCAAGTTATTTCCGGAATGTGGTAGGTAAGGGAAGAAATACCTACCTATAGGTAAACTTGGTATGCATGGTTTGTACAAGTCTGTAGAAAACTAGTTGTTCATTATTCTATATTGAACTTTAGTAGCTCGAAATGTTAATAGACTATAATTATACAAGGTCAACATGACAATTCTTGTGAAAAGGTCAACTGTCACGATAGGTATGCCGCAATGGTTAATCAAATAACAATACAAATAGAACTACTTACTTACCTAATTTTTGTGTTTTTTTAACATGGCCCATATTAATGTGTCATTTAATTATCTATTTGTAATGCGTCTACAAATCTACATAGGTACGTTATACTTAACAGGCATCTATGTTTGTTTTAGTATTATTCTGAACATGTTTTTAGTAAGACATTGTTAGAAATAATTTAGGGTCGGTACAGGTACAATGACTCATCATAAACTTACAATTAATAATTGTTGCAGTCAATACATGCAGCGTGAATTACTTTATAACTTCAAAGATGTGCAAAGTGAATAAAGCTTTGCTGTTAAACAAATAATAATAGTACTAACGTGGTTGTTATGAATGACGGTGACGTGGCGGCTATGGCTGTTAAAGGACAATTTGTCGCGTTTCTCCCATGGTATTCTGCATGTGCCAAATACCTTCTTGTACTGTCCCATGTCCAGGGGACTTTTACCCATCATTTCTAGAGGGATTTTATCACTGAAAGTTTATAATAATACCAATGAATGTTAGAACACTACCATGTAAAGTATCAAAAAGTGTGGCCACAGTTCATGAGGAATAACTTATTTTAATGTTCCCAACAGTTAGGTTATGGACAATCAGTTTCAAACCATATGTAGCGCCTATATAGTCGCTTTAGTTAAGCTGTAAGACATGTTGATGATAAACACACCAAGCATGAGTAGTGTTCCCGAGGCCTATAGGCTTTTAGGCTTTTTTTTAAGACTAGCCTATGCATGTGGGGCTACAGCGGGATAAAAGCCTAAAAAGTCTTTTAGGCCTTTAGGCTAGGCCTTTTTCATAGCCTTTTTTTGTCCACCCGATGACTATAGGCTTTTAGCCTTTTTATAGGCTAGGCGCATATTAAAAAGGCTTGAAAGGCCTGAAACCTATATAGATTTTTCGTCCTTTAGGCTAGGTCTATTTTATTTATTATTCGAGTATAAAGTATAATAATCGTAAACTTAATGTTACGATTTCAAACCGCCCTTATGTCGGGGGCATAAGCGTTTACTTTGAGTGTCTGAGTATTAACCGTACATTGAGCGAGCGCGTATTTGATCTTACTCAAGCAATTTTTCATTTCAGTTTTCATTTAATTTGAAAATAAATACAATACAAAAATACATGTTTGATTCATACTAAGCCATAACCTGAACAATACCTATAGCCTTATAATAAGCCTACTACTCGAAAAATACTTCAGTCGGAAATAAAGCCTAAAAGGCTCTTTAGGCTTTTTTAAACCTATAGGCTTTTTAATATGAGTAGCCTTTTAAACACCTAGTAGGCTTTTTAAAATGAGTTGCCTTTTAAAAGCCTAGTAGTCTATCATGGCCATAAAAAAGAACTAATAGGCTTAATTTTAGGCCTAAAAGCCTATAGGCCTCGGGAACACTAAGCATGAGCCATGCATGACTTGGACTGTTACTCTCCATGTGATACACAGATACACTTTATGTATCTACTGTGTCACCAATGTACATACAATATAAAAAAGTGCCATAGTTAGTTACTAGCCAGTGTGATTAGCTGCAGGTAACCAAACCACCCACAACAATGAAAGTGGCAGTGATAAAGGTCTACAGATACTTTGAACAAGTTTGACACAAGAGCAACCACTGGCCATACAAAAACAGGAAAATGATTTTCATATTGTGTGCATGTTTACTGAGTAATTTTTTTGTTAGTCCCTATTAAATAAAGTCACTTACTTATCTATAAGGCTTTTGTATTCTAACGCAGCCAGCAATGTTTTAGCTGCATATTGTAGTTGATCATTTTGATTGTTGAATTTCCTACAAGGAAACATTAAACCTGGACTTGAGTAAACTACAACTGGATCCCGGTACTCTAAGTAGGCAGTGTTTAGCCACCAATCTTCAAGCCAATTAACATGCTGCTCTGCTCTCTTCTCTAGTAAACCCTAAACAAAATAAAAATCTAAGTTAAAGCTATTGTTAAGACCAGTATTTATATGCATTATATTATCAATCAAATATACTGATACAGGCAGTTGGCAGACAAAATGAAATGTACTTAACAATAATATTAACATACTTGCAGTTTTTTTCCCAATCCTTGCTCAAAGTCTTTGACTAAAGTTGTAGTCTTGGCATATTCATCATCATTCAAAAATGGTCTTACAGTAAGCAGATATTTTGCCAAAGTATCTTTCAACTTGGGCACTGGTAATCTTGGTAGATTCTGCACATTAACATTTGACTTGGCACTGGCATAGTTGCAGGACACTTGCATAGAAGTAACATAAGGTTCTAGGAAGAGCCCTTTAAAGCCACTCTGGAATTAAAATTTTAACTCAAGACAAAGATCTCACAAATTGGCTGTCCTCAATTAATTTTATGGAACTAACATTTATTTATTTAAAGTTATATCAGACAGTTACACTATAGGTATATAAGGAAAGCTGGTAACTTTTTAAACATAAAGAAAACTTTATAATTGGGTATGTTTTCAATATTAGCATTTAGGCACAAAAGAATAATGGATGGACATAACTTTAAATCTCAAATATAACCAATTCTGAACAAAATTTTCAGGATACCACTGTTGACACAGACAATTTTTAGAAAGATATTATAACAGTACTTACTACTTTATTTATGCTTCGCAACATATTGTTTTCCTGAAACCATTTAATTACAATTACTGACTGATTGACTCTTAATTAATCTAATATGTAAATATGGAATCTTAAGCCACATTCTTAACACAATGTAAGGTGTGTCTCAGATTAATAAAATTGTTAAAAAACTAGCTCAGAACTCGCATATGTCTAGCTGTAAGTCCATTTATGCAACATCTTAAGTGTAATAACTTTAGACGTAAGCAAGTATGCACGACGACTACTGAAAACATATTAGAAATCCGATGTATAACAGGTTTCATACGTTAACTTAAGTTTACCAAGTAGGAGGTTGACAAATTACTATCAGTAAACTTACTTTGCTATCGCGATACCAAGTCTTCTGTACTTTGACACCGTCCAACATCTGTATATCTATACGTCTGATTTCTAATAAAGGCGATTGGGTATCTGTATTTATAGATTTATTGATAACTGGTGAAAGGAATGGGTAGATAGATCAGTGTGATCGTAGCTACACCGGCAATATTTTTGATTACATTCACATACCTACCAACAATTTATGCAAAATCGTCCCTCTCTCTTTCTGTTGGAGTGGGGTTTAATGTAAATTAAAGCCGCTTGTTTGTTATCTATTTCATTCGATAACAACTGTCACTCTTTGACAGTTTGACAATGACAACTAGAGAATCTAGAGATACGCATTATCGCAATAACCCGAATTATTAGAAATCGATATAAATCGTTTCATTTCAGACATCAAATTTTAATATGCTTCTCTGTGCTTACTTTATATGGCAGGCTCGACACGCCCACTGGTGGTAGTGATGTAGGTATTCACTTTATTATACAGAATTTTATATCCATAACAAACGACTTGTTAGGTCAGGGACTACTCAGGCCAAATCTGACAAAAGCAGAAGAGTCTCATAATGTACTGTTGGTACTGTCAAAGACGTTTTACCATGGAAGTAAGCATAATTACTCCCATGGTTTTGCCAAACTTAGGGTTGCTAGTCGTCTAATAAATAAGTCTTATGCATGCCATTTAATGTTAGGTGATATGTAGGTACCTATTTATATTAGCTAGGTACCTATTTATATTAACGATCTACGACTTTGGAATCCAATAAATGCGCAAACTCTTAACTACTTGCTAAATAGACGTACCTACCTAGTTAATTGCTGTAAGCGTCGGAAATGTGCTGGAATTTTTTCGGTACCTAGGTACCAGCACAGCAACTTGAGTAAATCTTAATCTTGTGTATATCGGAACCTTCTTGGTTTGATAAAAAGTTGCATCCTTTTGACTCCACAAAGTTTGTGGCACAAACTGGGGAAGATAGACTGCAACAGCACTAAATATTCAAGATAAAACAGGGAAAAAAATTAAAAAGTTGATATTTGCTGTTTCAGTAGTTCAAAAATTGTCACCAATTGTTAGGTATTTTCTCAAATAAAAAAATCGGCCAAGTGAGAGTCGGACTTGGGATTCCCTTAAGTTTCATATTTATTTGATTAAGGTATTCTGCTTTTAATTATTTTTTTGTTATAGCCTGGTGATAAATCGAAATCTCAATAATAGGATTATGTTTTATTACCCTCTCAGTAGGGACCTAAAGACCCTAAACATTAACATCGGTATTTTAAAAAGTACCAACACATTTTACTCCATAACATCACGCCTGTTATAACAGGGTAGGTAAGGTAGGCATCATCATCATAAAATACATCCTTATCCAGCCTTACCAGGCAAGTCACCAAACTTTGCACTGCTATTGAGAAATGTTCTGAAAATAAGAAACATTGCTCGACCTAGTGATGAACAGTTGCCACTTTTATACCTGCATGAAAGACTTTTTCAGATAACTTTTTGTAAATTTCGCCTATGCCTGACTGAGGCTTGATGTGAACTTCTGGGACACTTATAGAACAATTATAGAGAAAGACCTATTATGTCTAAAAATTAAACATATTACAAAGTTTATAACTAATTTACCTAGTTATATATATTTTTCTAATTGCATTTTTTTTAATGGAGATAATTTTTTCTAGTTGCGATTTTAGAGCCTAGAAGTGACGAAATTTTAAATTGAAGCTTCAAGTTTCAATAGGAGGTCATATGAATAGGCTAGATGTACACATTCCAAATCAACTACGTGGGTGAATCTGACTCGCACTTGCTTGATTTCTTTGGTTTAGTTTAAAGGTAAAAGTATTGAGAGTGTGATTATGTACATTATTTAATTTTTAAAACATAGTTCAACAATTCTCCTAATTAATGATTTGGGGGATCCGCCTTGGGTCGTTAAGTACAGAGTTTTAAAATAAATGTGACCCACCATAAGTCCCGTGACTTTATATGATTCTCATTCCATAAGAAATAAAAAATTATGATATCAATGGAGACATGGGAAAATGAATAATATAAATGACAATAGCCACATCATTTTATTTTTATCCAACTGTGTTTGGTAGTATTGGTTTTCCACCATTCAATCAATGTTTTGGTCAGTTTAAAATCAACACACATTTCCAAGTCTCACAATTTCATTACGATAGTTTGAATCTTATGCTATAAGGTAGAGGAGGACCACACAATTTGGCTTCCTAAAGAATTCACATTTAGTCATAAAATATTCATAAAAAAAGTTGCCACTAATCTCACATCTTGCTTCTATGAATTTACGAGTAATACTATAAAGATAAGGAATGTTATCATGCATCATTTAAATGAAACAAACTTAGATTTAATAAATACATCTAGTTATTAAACTTGTTGTCAAAATATTTAAACCTGTACAGCTAAGTAAAAATATGTGAATTTTGATCTTACTTACTCAGAATATAAGCGAATGTTTTATTTGGAATGAAAACTATTTAAATGCATACACTAGGGTTCTAAGACACAAATTCATATTATTTATTTTACTATTATATTAATTGCAAAATTTGTTATATCTAACAACTGAACAAGTTTTTGACATAATTCAGCTGTATTTCTTTAAACTAACAATATTACCATAATATTGATACTTCATGTATTTATTCCTACAGAAGACAGTAGTAAGTAATAACTAAATGAACAGAAAATAATCTTAACTTATCTTTCTATTTTATTTATGAGTTATACAATTGTTTTATGCTGTTTCATTATTCATATAACATCTATAGTTTTATGTAACCATTAATAACACTCACATTTGATACATATTTAATATTAAACATCATCTATTGTAGGTAACCAAAATGCCATGTTAGTACATGCTGAAGCCAACATCATAAACTTAGGATTAAATTGTACGCATTGTATTGGCGCAGGGTGATCACCATTTAATACACACACTTTATAACCAGTATCAGCGTTCCAAACATGGACTCTTCCATCTGTTGAGCCACTGAAAATGTATTGTGAATCGGGACTAAAAGATGCTTCTATAGGTATGCCTTTGTTGTTGAGGTGTCCTGTGAATGTTTGCAGTGGGGTGCCATGGTATGCATCTACTAATCGTATTATTGATCCGTTTGTACTTATTAGCATTGTTTTGCCGTCTCGTGAGAATTTTAATCCTGTCCAGTCACATTCCTTTTCTTGGTTAAGCTTAAAAGTGACAAATGGACCCTTGTCAAAAGATCTCAAATCGTACAGTTTAATACTTTCCGAATTAACACCAGCTGCAAATATAAGACCTTCCGGGTCGTAGGCTGCAACAGGTCTCCCTGATAAGTGCATCAAACCTTGGCAATTAGGTGAACGGAGATCCCATAGGCGTAATGTTTTGTCTAATGATCCAGATAGAAATGTGTCTTCCACGGGTGACAAACATAAAGTTACAACTTTTTTTGTATGTCCAGGAAAGTATCTTATGTATTTATTATCATGAAGTGACAAATACCGTATAGTATCATCGACTTTTGTCGAACTATGAATTGCTGTGTTCTTGGCATGTGTGAAATGTATTAGATCGACCCCATATTTTTTACTGTTGACTGTGATCATCTGTGTGCCCTTTTCACAGTCATAAATAACAATTTGATCATCTTCACTGCATGATATTAGTGTCTCGCCATTCGGAGAATAGTCTATACTGTTTATTTTGTCTGTGTTCTCCCGAAACACCTTTGCCACTTTAAAACTACGGACAACTTGATCCACTAACTTCATCATTTGTAATTATTTCCGCAGAACGTTCAATCTCAATCAAATTATTCGCTTTTATTAAAATAAACATACAAATTTCCTTGAGGAGCTTAGCGCACACCATAAAGCACAGATTACATATTATTGATTTTAAATTTGAACCACAGATTATGAACAGCAGTGTTTTAAACAGATAAATAATAGATGATATAGAAATCGCTGGCCTAAAACATTTTTATATTTTTATTATGGTGTCCCCTGTGGTGTCCCCCGAGGCCGAGCGTTGTTAAGGAAGCTGTCTAAGCTATGACACTAATTATTTGACCAGTAGATTCAGTAGGTCGGTCGATTAGATTTTTGCTATTTTACGACAAGTTTGGTAGGAAGACTGTCGCTTCACAAGTACAAGCGTTTAGGCAGGATTCATGTACCTATCCAAAACTTAACAACTTAAGTTTTATTTTAAACCAGAATTGATTTTTCATAGTGGAAGACTTTTAAAGGTCCCTTAATGTCCGTCGTCTGCGCACTCTGCGCAGGCACCTTAGTACAAACTAATAATTTGCGTGAACTGATAGCTCAGTTCACGCAAATTGCAATAATGTAATAAATTGTAGATCTTTAGCGACATAACTTGCTGAAAACGACACAAGTTGTGTCGTTTTCAGCGAGTTGTGTCAATATAAAACCTACAGCTATTGTTCGAGCCATGACAAGAATGTAATGAAACACCGTTAGTAATATATCTAAAAAAAGCTATTTTATAAAATACTCATCAATTTGTGAATAATTAATTCAAATAAAATTATTGTATAGATAGTTTTACAATCCTATAAATTTTTGCTATCTGTAGTAATCTAAGAATTTATGCATCAAAGTAAACGCAATGTAAAATAATTATAGCTGCCTTCATAGGCGCACATGTATAAAAAAACTCATTTTGGAAACAAAATGGACGGTGTTTAAATGGCGTTTCTCATATTTGTTAGTGATGTGAGGTATTATGCTTATTTGGGCACTGAATCTCAGTAACGCGAAAGTTACTTAATAAAAATTATTACTGCCGTAATACTATTCCAGTAACCGTGACTGTCTTTCATTGATAATTTTTATGGACCTACATTTTTGGAGTATGGTATCCATTTTGTGAACAACTTGTTGTGTGGCGTTTATAGTGAGTATTATCTACTTTTATCAAAGTGAAATATTTGCTCGTAATGTAAAAACAGCAACGAACGATTGGTGATGTTGCTGGAAATTGTTAGATTTAAATTTGAAATAGGTATGTATTCAATATCGTGTGGTACTATCATTGCAAAATTGTGTGCTCTAGGTGTCCCGCTGAGATTACGCTATGCTCTATTTAAAGTTTTACCTCTTATTATTTTGTAATTTAGGCTATTAGTTGTACCCAGGCAAGTTCATGTTGTTGTTGCAACAGCTTAACCATATACTATAATCAATTCCAAAATACGTCTCCAAGTCTGAATGAAATTGTTCCAGCCATCGTTATTCAATTATGCATATTGATTAAACTTTTCCAAACATTGATAATATGGTACAGATTGGTATAATTTAAATATAATTTCGTCATTGCTACTTCTCGTGTTATTAACTATGTATATTTATATTTTGTGTTGTGAGATTTTTTTAAATTATCATTAGGTACTACATACTTGCAAAGCAATCTTCAAATCATATGATATTTTTTCTAATTTTTTTCTTGCATAATTTTTGTTGTTAACCTAATATTATTTATTATCCCAATTTATCATTAATCATTGCCAATGTAAGGGCTTCTTGATAATCCAGTTATTTATTGTTGTATAAAATGAATGTCCATCAGAATTAAATTATGTCTCATTCAATGTGTAGGTAGCTATTACTCTTGTTTGATATGGAGTAGTTTTACAAGTACTTATGATTGAATCAGATTTTGGCCGTAGAAGTATTTGAGATTAAATTGTAATGGTAATATGTTTACCAATTCATAATAGCATTCTTATTTTTAATCTGTTTCAATAATGTATAATATAACATCAGATTTGTTTGTAATTATATTATGAGTGTTTGGTAGATTCAAGTTATCATTTGTAAGTGATTGGGTGTTATTGAAAATAATGGCAGATATATTTATTCTTCAAGTATTACATCATTGAAGACTATGCTGTGTAACTAAAAGGGAGAAGTTGTAGCGCTATATGTTTATTGTATTGTCATAAGCGTATAGCTTTTCCCCTTGGTTGTGCAAGCGAGAATCATCACCAGTGAAGTGGATTTTTGAAGATTATTTATGTTTATAATTATTTGTAGCTACAGTTTATATTGTGTCCAGGTTTTTGTTATTAGATATATAAGAATAATTCTATTTGTCACTTTACTTTGAGGAGTGTTATAACAAGTACAATTTCACAGATACATACCAAAATATGGTCACAGTTTAATTCATAAAAAAATCTGTATTGTTTGTTGATATAGTGACAATTAAGTACACTACTGTTTACATTCATCATTTGTATGTTTAAAAATGTAAGATTGTATGCATATTTATTAATAGACAGTTAAGGAGTGGTTTCTGTATTGTAATTCTGATCAATCAAGTGTTCTTATGTTTTGAACTGCAGTTATAATGGTGATACTTTAATTTTGGCTCTCTTACAAAAATCCTTCGTTTTGTTACTTAACAATTTTTAATTGATGACATAAAAATTATCTCTCAGCTGCTATCTAAACTTCAATCTAGACACATTAACAATTATAATGAAAGCTTTTGTTTGACAATTTAGAAAAAAATAATATTTGGTGTCCTTATGTATTTAAAACTTAGTAGCTTAAGAAACAGAGAGATAGACAAATAATACTTATAACAATAGTAACTGTTATATACAATACATAAACTCTAATAATCAACTATTTCAAGAGAAGATATAATTAAAAAAAAAAGGTTGTTGCTTTTCTTCAATTTCTTTGCTGGACTTTTCTCAAATTGGTTTAGCTTTTGTTTTGACCTTAACTAACATTAATATTTTAACAACTGCTGTAAGAAAGATGACAAACACCTTGTCAAAATTGAAGAAATATTATATTTTGACATTGGCTTTCTTTTCATGTGTTGTAGTTAATTATATTCAATGCTTTATTAACAGGTATTAAAATTTTACAGAGTAAGATGGACATACCAAACATTCACTGGATTCTTCTTGATGGCAAATTTATCATAATTCACTCTTAATAGAGTGATGGACTCATATAATTTATTTGATGATGGAAGCGGTATGTTGGAAGGACTTACTGATCTTGGTGGATCAGACAGCTTTGCTGGCAGTGCAGCTTCGGGAGTAACTGGAGATAGTAAAGACACCACAGATAACAGGTATGAATGTAACAAGATGCTTTTTACAACTGATTTTATTCTATGTGCTCTAATCTAATCTAATATTTTTTTTAGTTACAGGCAACCTTATAGTCAAAACAACGTGCCACAGGAGGGATCCATTCAGAAACTGGCTTCCTTTGGGGGACCTGGTGCTGGCATTAATACCAGTGCACAGCCAGTACCAAATCCCGGTGCTGGACCACCTGCACCTGAATACCATGAATATGGCAGTTATCCTCCACGGCCACGCCTGCCTCAACCGCCTCATGCGCCGCTACATCCATCACACCATGTGCATCCTTCGCATTCATATCCGGGATACCATCCTGGTCCAGAGCCAATGTATGCCATGCCAGACCAACCAGGTAAGCTATTACTCATTGTTTCTAAGAGGGATTCCTATTCCTAAACCTGCATCTAGACAATGTTGTAGAGTCAAATCCTAAACTCTCCTTTATTCTGGGTGGAGATCGTAGCTCAAGAGTGTGATAGCAATGGGTAAAAGTGATTTGAGGATTCGGAATATAGGTGTCTTTTCGAATGTAAACATATAATTATGTTAGGAAAAATATTGGAGTGCATGTAATTAAAATAATTGTTTTTAATTAAATATTAAGTGCAGAATCTACGACGTTTTTGCGTATCGTTATAATGTATTTAGATCAACAGTTTAAATAAGCGTATTTACGGTTTTAGGTATTGGGGAAATGGGAGTTTGGTCTGGACCCCCGAGTGCAAACAGATATTCTCCAATAACACCCAGCTACCGACACAGCTATGAACATCAACAAAAAATGCACCAATATCCTCCTCAACAGGTATGTGGAAAATTTTATTGTGTGCGTGTTTTCTTTGTCCGAATTTTTTTACTGAGTGCCGTACATTTTTTCGCTCTAAATGTTACAGCGGTAAGTAGTAGTTAAACTGAAAATATATCGAAAATTAGTCTAAAAAAAGTGTAAAACTCAAATAAAACACCCTTACTATTAGTAGTTAGTACTCGCCTACAAAAGTCGTAACGTCGCCGACTAAACATCACACACTTGGCCAATATGGCAAAATTGATGTCGGAATATATTTAAGTGGGATTGTGTTTTTGTTAATAGTTATGTCATTGTTAATATTTCAACATTTTTTTGGAAAAAAAAAAACAATCTTTCTCATAGCATAAGTTTTAAGACTTGAGAGATCTTTAAATGGAAGCTTTAGGCTAGCTTAAAAAAAGAAAAACTGAATTAGGAGATGGATTTTAGCTTCAGTGAAATATTTAAATTAAATAACCTGAACTAACTTACAATGTTATCATAATTATATAAGACAATCACTGTGCAGCTTTTTGTACCTGGGCGCGTACTATACAGTTAGTTGTTTTTCATGACAGGGCGCTGGCTTAGGGAGTTTGCAAGCACAGAATGGAGCGTATCTGCCAAGGCAACCTCACTTCTCACAGCCTACATCGCAGCAGCTTTATGGACAACAGCAGGTAACCTTTTATTTTAAATATGAAAAGTTAAAATTACAAAATAAGTTTATATAAAAACACGTTTATATTAGGAGGTTAGTGGATGTTATATGTGTTGTTGAAATGTTTTATAATTACGTTTTCAGAACTATCCTAACTACACTCAGATGCATCCACCAGCCGCATCGAGAATAAGTCAACACCCAACCTATCACCAGCAGATGGACGTAAATCCCCATCAATATGGTATACCACATGGTCAACAAAGTCATGCTCCTATACCCCAACATCAGTCTCATCAAAATATGGCTGGCCATACTGGTGGTATGAGCACGGGAATTCAAAGCCATCCAAATGTGCATCTTCATCATCCAGGTGCTCCGCCACTGCACCACGTTCCTCGTCAATCGCCAGTGCCCCCATCTTCGGTAGCTCCTTCTCATTCAGTGCCAGCACAGATGCCATATGCATCACCACATCATTCTGTTTCGATGAACTATCAATCACATCAAATACAGCATCCTTTGGATGTCAATGTTACAAATCAATACGGCCCTGTTAAACCGACTGGTATGGAAACCGGAAGTCCTCAATATAGGCCACCATTTCCACAGCTTTCACCGCAGATGTCTCCTAGGGCACAAATATCTCCAAGACAACAGACACAGGCTCAGTTATCTCCTCGACCAGTAATGTCACCTGTAAAGGGTCCAAGCGCTTCACCACACAGTGCCCGAAATTTGGTGCAATCACCTGTGTCTACGGGCCCTCCGCCCGCTCCGGGACCGTTTGCGTCGCAGAATACTCTGCAAGCCCTAGAACAGATGGTTCTGCCAGCAGGATCCGAATATCCTTACCAACGTAATCCTTCATCGCCAGCTGTACCACATGTGGTTTCTTCGCCATCACAGTGGAATCAAAGCAAAATGCCTCCTGCGAGCACAGTGACACAAATTGAGAACAATGACCAACAGAAACCGCCAGAAATGCAAGCCCTGCCGCCTATGAAGCCTGAATTAATTAAAAGTTTATCTGTAAATGTAACAAACACAGAATCTAAAACAATTGAGAAAATAGAAAATGAAAATGACAGGCCAACTGACAAACTGTCTCGTGCTTATGCTCCACAGTCTACTGTCAGTAATACTCCTAAAGAAAATGTACCGAGTATTGCTTCAACCAGCAATTCTCTGACGCAATCGGGCGGCATAAACAGCCCTGCTGTCGAAAATATTGACAAACTAGATAAATTATCCGCTATAGGTAATGTTGTTGAAAATACCGACACGCCTTCCAAAAAGGACGACAATAGTGATAATAACGTGCATAAATCATTTAACGTTGAACAAAAAACTGAACCCCAGCAAAATCCCATCGAAAATCCTACCACACAGGATGCAGCAGGACCACCTCCGACAACCCTGCCGCCTTCATCCTTGACAAGCACGAATGCTCCGTCAGCTGATCATCAACAACTACGAACTACCCAGCAGATTCATATACCTCCTACGATTCCGAACTCGGGTACAGGTAGTCAGTATGAAAATTTGCCAAACATGAGCATAAATCGAAGTGCTGGTTATCCAACAGGGAATATACAAACTAGTTCAGCAGCTCTTCCCAACATTATTCCACAAGTTATACCACCAAGTCTGTCAACTAGTATTACGTCGTCAGTTCATACAAGCGTAACGCACAGTATGTCTTCTACTTTCCAAACTGGCTCTACTGCTGTTACAGCAACTGTTCCCAATGTGCAGGCAAATATTTCGCTGCAACATACAAATATAACGAACCCGGTGTCGTCTAGTGTGCCTGTACATAGTTCCCCAAGTACATTGCCATCTATTCCTCCAGTAGTACAAAACAATATGCAGCCGAGTATACCTAATGTTCCTAGTCCTTTGGCAGCAATGGGTTCACAGAATGTACCAGCAAATATGCCAAATGTTCCAGTTGGCCATCCTATGAGTGTTCAAAACATGCATCCATCTATGCCTCCAAATCAACCTAACATTATCCCAAACATGCCGCATAATATAAATCCGAGCATGATGATGATGGGGCCGACTCCATTGCCACATCCTAATATGCCTAACATGTATCCAGCATCTCATCATCAAGAAAGAATGTCTTTGCAACAGCAAATTCAAGAAATATATTGCTTGCCACCTTCCAACGAAAATCAAGAAAAGGTTAGATGTTTGCAAGAAAGGCTAGCACTGCTCCAGCAACATGAGTCTAACGATAAATGTAATGGCGGTCCCAACTGTACCCTTCAAAACCCCCTTTATGGAACAAAAATGGTAGAGAGTCCTCAAGTAACTAGTACCACAGGTCGTGGTCGAGGAAAAGGGCCAGCTAAACCTAGGAAACCTCGAGCCAAAAAGGAAAAGAATATACCTTCAGCGCAACCTTTAGACCAACTACCCGTTTCTGAAGATTGCGTTACCGCTGGGACAGGAATACAAAGTAATTCTGAACTGGATTTAGATTTAAGTGAAGAGATTACTAACTTAGATAGCAGTGCGATTTCTGTTGATGATTTGAATGGCGGTAAAGTAAGGAAACAACGAGGACCGCGCAAAAATAAAGAGCGTAAACCGCGAACCCCAAAAGAACCAAAACTTAAAGAATTAGGCGATAAACCAGTGAAAGAACGTAAGAAGCGTGAACCCAGGGACCCGAATGCCCCAAAAAGAAAAAGAAACTCTAAAAAAGATGCTTTAGAAATTCAAGCAGATACTACTACCAACACTTATGAAATATTAGACAGCGATAAGGATACTAAACCTAGTGAACTATCCATGAGCCAAAATATTTCAAATCTAGAAACGCCAAATGTTACTAAAACTTCACAAGATCTCAGCTTAGACGATAGTAATGTCACAGACTTTGATGATATTCCTGTTTCAAAAATTGCTATTAAGGACTTGCTAGAAGAAGCAGAAGCAAAGCGAGAACAAGGAGAAAAAGATGATGACATGGATTCAATATGTCAGAAAAGAAAATCTTCTAAGAAAAGAGCGTCTGCTGGCGGTAGTTGCAAAAAAATTACATTAAAGAAACCGATAGGTGGCGGCAGAAGAAGAAAACGCGGTGGACTAATTCCAGATTCTGATGGTGAACCGGATGACATGATGTCTACTCCTCCGCCATCTCCACCACCGGAAGGAGACGATAGTTTAAAAAGGCGTTCTGCTAGAAACACACAACGTAAAAAGTACACTGATGACGTCATGTTGCGTTTATCTGATGACGAGTTCACGTTGGCCGCCCCTAGACCTGAAAAAGAACCTAAGTCTGAAGATTTAGATACAAGAGAAATTACTAGACCAGAGGGGGGTATGCCTAAACCAAACTATATATACGTCAATACAACAGAGGAAGATGCTATGATAGTTCAACATGTGTTGGCATCACGTATGGGCAAAAGAGAATTTAAAAACGAACCTGTGCCTATAGATATCATACCAAAAGTAGAAGGTGAGGATAATGCGCCAGTGCCAGATGTGTCTAATAATGAACCGCAGGCTTCTGCTGCTATTACTGAAGACGTGGAGACAGTCGTTAATGATGAAGACAGTAAGGAAGTCAAAGAAGAAATTAAAGATGTACCAGAAACTGAAAGCAAAATTATAGAACCTTGTCAAGAAATACCGAAATTAGAAAGCAATACTGAAATCGATAAAGAAAATACTGAAGTGAAAAACAAGAAACCTATCATGGTCGATGTTGAAGAATATTTTGTAAAATATAGGAATTTCTCATATCTTCACTGTGAATGGAAAACTGAGGAAGAATTATATAAAGGCGATAAACGGATTTACTCTAAAATTAAGAGGTTTAAACAAAAACAAGCTCAGCAAATGAACATCTTTGAGTTATTAGATGATGAACCATTTAATCCAGATTATGTAGAAGTGGAGAGAATTCTTGATATGTCAGAAAATCAAGATCCCGCTAACAACACTGTAGTTAAGCATTACTTAGTTAAGTGGAAAAGTTTGCAATACGAAGATAGTACATGGGAACTAGAAGAAGATATTGATGTAGATAAAATCAGGCAATATAAAACATTTAGTGAAATCCCACCTAAAGAAAAATGGAAGTTTAAGAAAAGGCCTTCTGCTGATCAGTGGGTTCAGCTAAAGGAATCACCCCTGTACAAAGGTGGTAATACGTTAAGACCGTATCAACTGGAAGGACTCAATTGGTTGCTGTTCTCCTGGCACAATAATCGTAACTGCATACTAGCGGATGAAATGGGATTAGGCAAAACCATACAGAGCTTAACATTTGTAAACTCTGTTTGGGAATACGGTATACGAGGGCCTTTTTTAATTATAGCGCCTCTCTCAACTATTCCGAACTGGCAAAGAGAATTTGAAGGGTGGACGGAAATGAATGTAGTTGTTTACCACGGATCACAACAGAGCAAAAGTATGTTGCAGGAGTATGAATTTTACTATAAAAATGAGCAAGGTGAACCCATTAAAGAAATAACTAAATTCAATGTACTTATAACGACTTTTGAAATAATCGTCACAGACTTTCAGGAACTAAAATCATTTAATTGGCGAATATGTGTGATTGATGAGGCACACAGACTTAAGAATCGCAATTGTAAGCTGTTAGAAGGATTACGACAGCTCCATTTAGAGCATAGGGTCTTGTTATCTGGAACGCCGTTACAGAATAACGTTAATGAGTTATTTTCATTACTTAACTTCTTAGAACCCTCACAATTCTCAAGCAGTGATGCGTTCTTGAATGAATTCGGACAACTTAAAACCGAGTCTGAAGTTGTGAAACTGCAAGCGCTTTTGAAACCTATGATGTTAAGGAGACTGAAAGAAGACGTTGAGAAAACGTTAGCTCCTAAAGAAGAAACTATTATTGAAGTGGAGTTAACTAATATTCAGAAAAAGTATTACAGAGCAATACTAGAGAGAAACTTTAGTTTCTTGCAAAAAGGAATTGCATCTGCAGCTAACATTCCTAATTTAATGAACACTATGATGGAATTGAGAAAATGTTGTATTCACCCTTATTTGCTCAATGGAGCAGAAGATCAGATTCAGTTTGACTATAAACAAGCTAATGGAGAAGATAAAGAAGCTTATTACAAAGCTCTCATTGATTCATCAGGCAAAATGGTGTTAGTAGATAAATTGCTTCCTAAACTAAAAGCTGGTGGTCATCGTGTTTTGATATTTAGCCAAATGGTTAGGTGCTTAGATATTTTGGAAGACTATCTTGTATTCAGAAAATACCCTTATGAAAGAATTGATGGGCGCATAAGAGGTAATTTAAGACAAGAAGCAATAGATAGATTTTCCAAACCAGACTCTGATCGATTTGTATTTTTGTTATGCACGAAAGCAGGTGGTCTAGGAATTAATTTAACAGCTGCCGATACGGTAATCATTTATGATAGCGACTGGAATCCACAGAATGATTTACAAGCGCAAGCTCGTTGTCATCGGATTGGTCAACAAAAGATGGTTAAAATCTACAGGTTAATATGCCGTAATACATATGAAAGAGAAATGTTCGATAAGGCCTCATTAAAGTTAGGTCTCGATAAGGCAATATTGCAAAGTATGAACACAACTCAAGGAAAAGAGACAGGTCTAAAGCAACTATCCAAGAAAGAAATTGAGGATTTGCTAAAGAAAGGTGCATATGGAGCAGTTATGGACGAAGATAATGCTGGTGACAAATTTTGTGAAGAAGACATTGAAATGATCTTGGCACGACGAACACAAGTTATACAAATGGAGTCAGAGAAAGGTTCGACATTTTCTAAGGCTAGTTTTGCAGCTGCGGACCAAAGATCTGATATTGATATTAGAGATCCAGACTTCTGGAATAAATGGGCTAAAAAGGCTGAAATTGATACTACGGAAAAAAAAGAAGATGAAGATTTAATAGTGACAGAGCCTAGAAAGCGCACCGTCATCAAACGATACGGCCACGATGACGGTCCTATGGAGATGTCTGATATGGAAGTGACGCCAGACTCCGATGAGGATGAAGAAGGTGATGTTTAATCATATTTAAAAACATGACTTTTATATTCAAAGCAAACAAATAAAACATTCAACGACAATGTCTTATTTTTTAGGTATAAGCCTACGAAGTAAGAGGAAAAAAGAAAAACTCGGCAAAAAGGGAAGAAGATATGCTAGCGATGACTACATACCTCGACACGAAGGTGTTCCAATAGACGAAGAAGTGGTGTATGGATCTTGGACGCGATCTGAATGTTTCAAGATTGAAAGAGGTCTACTGACATTTGGGTTAGTAAGGGTGCTGTCTACTTATCATTGGATTTTGCAATTCAAATGGATTCAATAACCCTACAAAGTGCCCCATTTGCATTATAGTATTTGTCCAAACACGCGCTAGTATAAACGTGAGTTTTTATTTAAAACGCCATTACAAAATGAAATGACTTAATCATAGTATTATTTTACAGATGGGCACGATGGGAAGAAATAGTAGAAAAAAATCAGTTTAGGAAGGGCTGGACGATTCCAGTTATCGAAGATTGTGCTCGAGTAATCGTAAGTAAACTTTCTAATAAGTCACATTAGTTGCTTTTGATTTAAATTTCGTCAAAGATACTATAATGATGATTTGCCATGCTAATACTGAGAGCGTTTGAGACGTTCACTGAGTGGAATATATCATACTGACTGCTTTTATTTGAGATAACTTAAGCATATATTTTGAGGTTTTATGTGTTTCAATGTGTATTATAATAAATTACAGGTATTATATTGTCTACGGCATTACAAAGGCGATGAAAAAATAAGGAATTTTATATGGGACCTTATAGAACCTTGTGAAAATGGTGAAGTAACTATATCTAGGAATCATAGTGGGCTTCATAACCCCGTGCCTCGAGGTCGAAATGCAAAGAAGAAAAACAGGCCTAAAGACTTGCCTAAACCGAATGATCTTCAAAAGTGGGAGGACTCTAATCATTGGAGTTCTACTGACAAATATGACTGTGAGACTTACTTGGAAAACAGTTACAAAAAACATTTATTCAGACATGCCAATAAGTAAGTTTTATCTGTAGTCCTCTAAATAGTATGTATTTTCTCCTGTAGTACATGGTAGTGCGTATTACCATGTAGCTTAGTCGCTAAATATTATTTTTTTTCAGTAAACTTATTGATTCTGTTTATTCTCTTTAAGGGTTCTGTTGAGAGTCCGCATGATGTATTATATAAAACATGAAGTAATCGGAGATTATGCAACTCAAATAGAAAGTGGACTTCATGCCAGGTAAATATTTTTTTCCTCAGTATGTTATTATTCATGTAATCTTACTAATATTACAAATGTGACCGCTTGGATACTTATTACTCAATTAAGCCAAAACTACTGAACGGATTTTGATGAAATATGGTATTCAGATGTTTTATATTCTGGATTAATACATCTGGTACTTATTCTTGGAAATCTTTCACGCGGTCGAATCACAGGCAGAAGAATAACATGATATGTAAAATATCTCTGATTTTAAATATTTTTAAATTTTAAATATATAAATAAACGGGCGGGTCGCCTCTTAGAAGCAAACTTGTATTACGATCCTCTTTAGACGATAGCGATGACTAGTAGATACCTACTTATATTGTTTTGTAGTAGACAATGTAGACATGTTGTATTAATTTAATTATATTTTCAGTTCTTTGGGTATGCGAGTACCGCGAGGCGTGGACAGTACACCTCCGCGATTGTGGTGGGATAGTGAGTGCGACGTGTCGCTGTTAGTAGGAACCTACGTCCATGGCTACGAAAACTATTTGGCGATGCGATCGGATCCACAACTTTGCTTCGTAGACAAGTTGGGTCCACCCGATGATGCAGAATGTACCGATATCAAGTGAGTGTGATATTTAATTTACTATAAATGTAAAAAAAAAATTACTTTCATCGTGGTACGTGCGGTAGTGGATCATCGGACTGTCACTCTGAGTCTCGGGTTCGATTCTCGATCGGTCAGTCTTTTCTTTTAAAATATTTTTTAATCGGTTCATACATTTTTAAATAGCGAAACAAAAATCGCGTCTTCATATTTTTATCGCAAATGGCTCAAATTAGCGCGCACAAAACCAAAATTCCAAAAATTTGTTTAACGAAATCCACCTTTTTTTACATCTATACGTACGTAAAATAATGGATAGGAACGAAAGTGGTGTGACCCGTTGTCCGTGTGTGCAGGAGCGAGGAGCGCAAAGTGCGCGGCAGCGTGGCGGGCGACGAGGACTGCACGGACGACGTGTCGAGCGGCGCCGGCGCCACGTCGCCCGCCGCGTCGCCGCGCCCCGACGACGACTCCACGCAGAGCAGCGGCGGCGGCCACCTGTGGCCCTCCATGCAGGACCTCAACACGCGCTTGCGCCGCCTCATCACCGCCTACCAGCGGAACTACAAGCGCGAGGAGCTCAAGCTGCAGCAGCGGGCCAAGGTGCGCCACGAGGCCGGCGGACGCCGCGCGCCTACCGACCCGTCGGGACGTCGCGGGTTCGATGCCCGCACGGGACGACTGTGTGTGCGATCCACTATTAATAGTTTCGGGTCCGGTTGTGCTTTGCGTCCGTTGTTCCCCGCTACACGAGATTAATTCTTAATGCGAGAGTTGTCTTTTATATAAAACAAAAAAACAGGTGTCTTTTTTCTTGCGGTTTATTAAAGCAAATAATCTTACAGATGGAACGAAGAGAGCGAATGGATCAACTGGCGAGAGATGAAGTTTCGCAGTGGCGCTGGACTCGAGCCGACGAAGAGGCTTTTCGACGTACGGTCGCATCTTATGGAGTGGAATTCGATCCGACTACGAAGAGCCTTCGTTGGAGTCGTTTCAGAACGTTGGCTCGTTTGGACTCCAAAAGCGATGACGCTTTAACCGATTACTTGAAGGCTTTCATGGCTATGTGTAAACGTCAATGTGGATTGTCCGTGGGTGAAGCCGAGTTGCCCACTCGAGCAGATCTAAAAGCTGAGCCTATTGGAGAAGATAGAGCCATTGCTACTCTCGAAAGGTAAATATAATTCAAAATTATCTTTGTTTACGGTAAATTTACGTTACTTTACAGTTTTATTGTATTAATAAATATTAGTATCTTATAGTAAAATATTTTTTGTCGTATAGAATCGACCTGCTACGAGTTTTACGTGAAGAAGTCGCCCCACACCCTGCGCTCGATACCAGACTTGCGCTGTGCGAGCGTTCACCAGACACGCCACCATGGTGGCAACCTGCTCGACATGACAAGTTATTAGTCCTGGGCGTATGCAAGTAAGTAATTAAGCAATTATCATACTGAGCCCACGATTATAGAAGGATACATGTGGCGGGCATAGTCGCAGATTAGATTTATAGTGTAAAAAATGGTGATAATAAGTCTAAATCCTCTGATCCCATCTAATGCATTTCCGTCTATCAGAGAAAGATTTTTCAAAATATTAGAAAAATAATAACTTACGTAAATAAAAGATAATTTTATTCCTATAAATTATATTAATTGAATTCCAAACGGACGATGTAACTAAAGTGAGACGCTTTATTAAATCTGACTATCGGTCAACAGGCACGGATTAGGGGATACATACAGCAAGCTGTTCTGCGACCCGAAAATGCCTTTCGCCGACTGCGCCAGCAAGTGGTACTCAGGTCACAAGACCGGGAGCGGAAGCAGGAGCGGCGACGCCCAGAAGATATCGTCGGACGAGGAGGAGGGCGGCGCGGCGGCCGACGACGCGGCCGAGTCCCGCGTGGCGCTGCGCCGCAGCAAGCGCACGTCGGCGCCCGAGCGCGACCCCGACACGGACGCGCTGTCCGAGCTCGAGACGCTCGCCAAGCTCGGGCGCTGCGACGAGGCGCCGCCGCCCGAGCGCTGGTTCGGCGAGCGCGCGCTGGAGACGCGCCTGCACCACATCGCGCACGCCGTGCAGAACCGCGAGTGGCCCGCCGCCGCCGCCAAGCCCGACGCGCCCGACGAGCGCAAGCACGCGCAGAAGCGCCACATCGCCATCGACGTGGAGACGGACCGCGCCAAGCTGCACGCGCTGCTGTCGTCGCCGGCCGAGCAGCCGCCGCCCGCGCACCAGCGCGTGGGCGCGTCGCCGGCGCCGGCCGCGCCCGCCGCGCCCGTGGACCTGTCGGCGCCGCTCGACCTCAGCGACGCGCTGGACTTCAGCCGCCGCGCGCCGCCCGCCGAGCCGCCGCCCGCGCCGCGCTCGCGCCTCGACGACACGCTGTCGCGCCTCATGAAGCGCAAGAACGTGGTCAGTACCCCTCCACGCGTCGCTTTCTACTTTCGTGCTGTCCTTAGATATGACAAGTCTTTATTTTTTATGCGTTCGATAATAATAGTGATACTTTTTATATTTTTTATGTGTTCGACAATAATATCTAAAAATCGATATTTTTTGTGTTCGATAATAGTAGTCAGTCTAAAATAATTGTCGCGTGCGTACTTGCTTGCCGAAAATATGCCGTGCCGCTTAAAGACCGCAGTACTTAATGGTAATTTTTACTTTACAGCCGGCTCCCGAGCAAATCGTTGGCAAAGAGAAAAAGAGGAAGAAGTTAGACGAGATAGTGTTGGGCTTATCTGCAGCGAAGTGCAAGAGTCCGACCGCGTCGGCGTCGGAGCAGGCCCGCGGGCGCGGCGCAGTGTTGCCGGACGTCACCGTGACTCCGGCCGCACCGCCCTCTTCGTCTGCTGCGTCTCCTGTACAAAAACCGTTCTCGGTCACTGTCACCAACGTTCCATCGCCACAAACGTCCTCCAAGGAATTGTCTTCATTTTTACAACAGTCATTGGAACAATCAAAGATGTCTAAATCTTCAACTGTGACACCTATGAAGTCGTATTCACACGAAGCTAAGGTAAATAAGTGGCTGGCGGAACAAGCTAGTGTAGACAGTCGTCGTCGCGGATTAGCCCCCCGCCTCGCACCAGAAGAGCACGTACCTGTAGTTCATCGTGTGACAGGGAAACGAATAGTTGGACCTAAAGCTCCCCAACTCAAACACCTCGCCCAATGGATTGCCGAAAATCCTATGTATGACATAGATTCGAAGTGGACAGAAGGCATAAAGGAACATATTAAATTGCCTCAAGATGTTCGAAGTCAAAGGCATTCCCCGATGCAATCAACAAGCAGCATGAATGAACGTAAGAAAGGCCGACCACCGACACTTGATACACCATCTTCAAATGTTCTATCGTCAAATTCTCATTTGAATCAAAGCCTGGCAGGCTTGAATCCAGCACTTTTAGCCAGCTTATCTAGTCTTAGTGCATTTGATCCAAAAACGTTAGCTGCAACACTATCTAACCTGACAGGATTTGACCCAAAACTACTAAACACTTTTGATCCAAAGCTTCTTTCGAGCTTAAGCAGTTTTGATCCAAAGAATAATCCACTACTGAATTCGTTCAGTGGAATGCCAAACTTGCTAGGTAATATAGCTGGAGGAAACATTTTTGCTAATTTGGCTGGATTAGGTTTACCTGGATTTTCTTCCTTAGATATGAATAACCTTAGTGGAGCAAATGTTACAGCAGATAGTAAATCTAAATCGCGTAAACCAGCTGATAATGCAAATCCCTCTAGCTCGAAGTCAGCTAATTCACAATTTCCCTTTGTGTTTCCAAATCCAAATATGCTTTACCCTCAATTAGGGCTAAGTGGGCTTAATCCATTTGGAATGCATTCTGGTATGTCATCAGCGTATGATGCCTTAGGACTATTGAGTAACAACATAGCTGCGAGTTCCGGAGCATCGACGTTACAAAGTTCAAGTCATGCCGCTCGAAGTTCTGCGAAAACAACCACTCCGCGGTCGTCGACAGTAGTTACAAATTCGTCAACTTCTAGACAACAAAAAGTGTCCGATCGTCAACAATCAAGTCAACTACCACAAATACATTTACCACCTGATCCTTACCTTTTGGAATCTCTTTCTAAACAATCTTTAAATTATGACGCTATCATGAGACCGGACAAGAGGTCGCGCGATATGGACAGTAATGAGACAATAGCAACTGATTTAACAAAGACTGATAAGAAAAAAATACCGTTTGATTCATTAAGGTCTCAAGTACCGCCAGAGTTTGCCGCTGTGCAAGAAAAATTACTAAAAGGTGATAAAAAAGACATTGACATAAGTAAAATGCTGTTAGAACAGATGGCTTCAGGAGCACTGAGTGCTAGCCTCGTCAGTTCCGCAGAATCTAAAAAAGCCAAAGACGAAAAAGATAGTTCAGAGAAAATCAGTAAGAGTTCTTCAGAATATATGTCTAGACCACATGGCTCCGAGGATGGAGCTTCAGGTATGTCTTTGGTACAGAAACGAACTCACGATGAAATATCTAATGAGCCTGAAAACTTGGCATTACAGCCATCTGAATTAAACCCTGCAAAGAAACTAAAGGAAAGTTCTGAAAAAATTACTACAATTGAGAAAGCACCTGATCACTCACATACAGCAGATATGGATCTCGAAGACCTTATAGCTCCATTGACAGTTATAAAAACAGGAATAAAAGGCGATTTCGATACCGCCATCGCAAAAATGACCCCCACAGAGATGACAACTTCTTCAACATCCATTACAGAGAGAGACGAAAAATCTCAGTCTAAGATGTCTGGCCAATATCATGATGATACTGCCGACAGCAATGAGAACAATGATGACTGCGTGTCAAAGGATGGTGATATGAAAGATAGCGAAGATGGTAGTAATAATGGAGATAATGACGCTGGTCGTAAATGTAACAAAAAGAAAACGCGCAAATCATCTGAAGAGATGCCTTCGACATGTCCGCGCCGAGAATTAAGGTCCAGCTCCGGAAGGCAATCAACCGATACAATGAACTCGGGTCATTGAATCTCTCATAATTTGATACGTCATGAAACTTGCTTCCGACCCCGGTGGGAAGCCACAACTAATTGATGTCATTTCGAGCCCAATCGCAATCGTCGTTAGTATCGCAACCCCAAATTCGTAGCAGAAATGTCGTCGTAACTGCTTGGAATGTGTTTTAACAGCAATTATAAAACCAGTGGCGTCCCTTACCGTCGACGGTGTTGCCGCTCGCCGCTGTTACTTACCGCTAATGTCGTTATCAAGCTCTTAGCCTCATGTTATAGTGACGCTTATGAACCATGTATATAGAAAGAAGCACGACTAACAAACTGGGTGGATCACACCGCGGATCTAACGCCTTTCAATAAAAAGATAATTATACTCCAAACAATCCTATCCGTGCAGCTTATTCCACATGCGGTTAAGCGTAACTATAATATCGGCTTAACTTAACCACTGCAATCAGATCAATTTTTGATCACGAAAGCGCTGTGGTCCAATCAATTACACGAAATGACTTGTAACGTTATTGATATATTCAGTGAACATAAAAATAGAGTAATCTATTTTAATTTTATTCTGAATTCCGGCTTTTTCTACATTAAGAATTAGATTAGTTATAAGAATAATATTCTTATTTTAAAGTTGTATGATAAAATACAGAAGACTGGATACTCTGCATACAGATCCACAGGTGTACTCAAATTTCTTTACATACAGTTTTGTATTAGTTAAAATATTGTAAGGAATTATATATACACATAGAATGAAATCAGTTAATCATGCAATACTTTCTTAATTGACAAAATGTCGACAACTAACCGATTAGAAAATGTGGCTTAGAATTTCATTACGTAGTTTATACGATAAACTATTGACACTATAGAGATCTCTTGCAAATAATGTAGCTCAGTTTCTTTTTGACTACTATTTGTATTAAAAGTAAGTTAGAAATGTCAAGGAAATAATATAAAATTGTTCATGAGTTAATTTTTAAAAGTTGAGATAAATGTGTTAAAATTATTCCTGGTTTATTATTATTCTCATTTTTTTGAACTTAGTTTTTATTGTAAGTTATAAGTCAAACACTGAATGTGATAAAATTTATTTATTACATGTATTCTTATTATTTTACACTGCTCTATGGATGAATTGTATTATATAATTATGTGACAAATCGTAAAATAAACATAGAACTGATAACTAAACAATTTTTATTTGTATGAATCAACAAATTAGTTCTCTTCTCCTACTAATAAATAAAACAACCGGCGAGTAACGATGCGCAACATCGCAAGGCTCCAAGTGGATCTTTCAGCTTCTCTGTAATAAACACCCGAGCTGGTATACTCAGTCTTTCATGTTCTTTCTCCTTGATTGTACTCAACCTTGATAAATACAAATAGAAGTAAAACAACATTTAATGTATAGTATATAGTTATATAGTTATAAATGCTCTTAAGGGTTAAGTTTTGAGACGAGCGTATTTTTCTGCGTGTATACGGTCGTTTTAGCATAGGCGCTTACACACACGCTACAGTACGCACTTCAGAAAACAAAATAGGTAAAAAGCTGCAGATCTACATGTTACATATATTATGAATTTAGGCACTTGATGTAGACGTTGGTCTAGTATGTGCGTAGGGCTTCCAAACTCGGTATTATGGAAACTCTCATCATTTTTCAATCCCGCATGTTGTGGGATTGCGGGTGCGGAATTGAAAAACACCTATCACACGACATACTGGGAGGGACATTGCTGCAGACACTGTCTTGTCTTTCAGTATGATAAGTTTCCCTCGCAAACTTTTAAGTTTAGCATAATAGTCCATTGAAATGTTACATGAGTTTGGCGCAATTTTATTTTTGGAACATGTAGGAGGAGTCAATAGAAGCTTAACTTGAAGTTTTTGGGGTCGTCACCCTTGTCCCCCGGCCGCCATCTTGGAAAAGGGGGTGGGAACACTTTTTTCGCTATACCTACCTCGGAAACTATGCGTCTTACAGTAAAATTGTAAACGCATAATTTGTAGCAAATTATTTTGCCTACATGTTGAATAATGTTTTGCTCTAAATTAACAATCAAAGAAGTCATACGACATGGGGTGGCGTCACAGTTGTATTTTTTGGGATCAAATAAGTGTTTCAGTCGCTATAGTAGGGCCGCCGAGTAATTACCGATTTGACAGATTATTCTTTAAATTAATCGATATAACCTTGCACGAGCGTCACATTTGCGGAATGATTTAGAATACCTCTTTAATATAAAACTTTATGTCAAAATATCAGAATTAAGTAATTTTCCAATAAACACTGTTTCAAAACTTAAAATAGTTTGTAAATAATATGAAAACATTTATTTTTTGTTCTTTAGCGCGCTTGTATAAAGTTACATGGTGCGGATTCGTGCGTCTTGTTTTCATAGTGATGTGCATAATAGTATTCGGTCCGAATTCATTGGAATAGGTATGATTTTTATTTCAAAGAATATTGATGGAATATAGGAATAAGGAATACGGATATTTATTTTATTTCATCAAGGATACTCCACCTAATGAAGAACTTGTGTCTTTAACTATTATTGGTTTTGATTTTATTTAATTAAACTCTATACTAGAATATTTAAAAACAAACTGTGTCAAAATGATATTAGAGTTACCTGTTCAGTCACTTCACTAGTATTGTCAATTTGTCATGTGTCAAATCGGTAATAATTCAGCGGCCCTACTATAACCATTAAATAACAAATACAATAGTATCCATATTTAGGTCTTTGGATGAAACTTTTATCGGTACAAGTTAGTAGTTAATAATTTTCAATTCGTCAATCCAACACAACTACACTATGGGGTGCGGCATTGTAGGCTCTTTTTGGATTGATTTTTTTTTTATATTTACCTAGTTATCGATATGTAGTGCTTTTGTACCTACATCCCTAGTTTGACAGACTGATGAAGTGTCAAATTTGACAAGAGGTTATGTATGTGGCGAGTTAAAAGTACAACAATACGATTTTTCGTGTTATGTTATATTTTGTTTCACAACAACTTTGAAAAATTCTATCGTCATTCTTATTTATCAACAGTTAAACTAAAGTTACGGGCTCGCCCTATTCAAAATGGATAACCGTGCAGCTAAGTTAGCTCTAGCACGTAAGAAGGTAATGATCATTATTGTTTACCAAAAAATATTAAGTATTCTGTGATCTGATCTAGCAAATTCCTATTATGTTTTGCCTTCGTAATTTAATTCAATGATCCCGTTATCGTTCTTTTACATTATTTTCTTAATATATGACACGTAATTCTTGTCGAGTGCGTGCCAAGGAAAATAAATTTTCGGTATTAAATGTACTCAATCTTGTAAGTACCGATCATGGACATAATCAAATATTATAATCTAAGGTTGTATCTTTGCCTTTTTATGTTACCTCGGACCTTAATATTGTTGCACCTTCTTTTAGTTAAAAGACCACCAGGAAAAGAAGACGATTACTGTAAAAGATGAGAGTTATCAATCAGAAAGAAAACCAAGTTCAGATCTAACAAATCCAGGCTATGATAATACCCAAACTGTAGAAGAATTAAAAACCCCACACAGTGAAGGTATGGCTGATACATTATACTCTGAAGTTCCAACTCCTATCATTAAAGAAGAACTTGTGTTAGCTGATGTAAAAAGTTTAACAGAGGATAATATGAAATCTGCATCTGTGCCTGACATTAATGTTACTGAGATATTAATATCCAATAAGAGAAATCTGGAATTGCAAGTATATGATTTACAAGCTAAACTTGGTCAACTAGAGCATAATCATGCATTGGTGATTAATGATTTCAAGATGTGTAATTCAAAGGTCAATGATCTGGAAAATGAATTGCAAACAATTAACAATAAATATCTACATGCTACTCAAGAAATATCAATGAAAGAAAAAGTAATTAATGACTTAACTTGTACACAGACATCATATCAAGAACAAATAAATAATTTATCAGAGCAATTGGAATTTACAAAATCTATACTTGGTGCCAAAGAGGCAGAGAGTGATTCTCTTCACAGCCAGTTATACAACCTTCAGAATCAATATGATGTCATACATTTACAGTTGCAACAACTCACAAATGGTACACCTGCCTGCCCTTCCAATGAGAAAAGTCTTGATGTTGAAAAGAATGAAGCACTTCTGCAAAAAATCGCTAACTTAGAACAACAATTAAGTTTGTTACAGAAAGAAAGAGATCAGATTAATTTACATTATGAACATTATGTTGCTGAACTGAATGAGCAGTTAAAATCAGTTGTAAAGAAGAATGAAGAGCTGAGTAAGGAGGTACAGAATTTGTCAAACAGGGAGAACAGTCTCATTGAACAAATAAGTGATATGGAGATAAGGCTACAAAACTACAATGTTGACAAAAAACGCTTTGAAATGGATCAGAACACAAGTAACATTAAAGTTTTAGAGGATAATTTAAGACAAGTTCAGGTAATTTTTTTTAGCAAACTATTATGACTTTTCTGTAATTTTAAGTTTTACTTGCATGTTTGTTTGTATGTTGATTGTTTTACATAACAAACAAGATTTATTCTTTTTTATGTTCATTGAGTTTATGTCATATTGGTAAATAATAATATACAATGTCTTTTACCATGCTATCTGATTATAAATCTTTCCATCTTTTCTGCAATAATTCAAAAACTTATATACTCATTCTATTTACTTAAGTTATCAAACAAAATTGTTTAGTGAGGTAATTTTACATTTAAATAATATGTCTTATATTGTGTATTTCAAGGGTGCATTAAATGAATTACAAATTCATCACATGAAACTCCAAAGTCAGTATGCTGAAAGTGAAGCAAAAGTAAAGGAACTGTCTGAACTAAAAGAAACTGGTTGCAATCATGATAATATAAGCATAACTAAACTGAGTGCTGATATGACGAGTGATAAAGTTGCTGCTCAGAGGGCTACTGAGCAAAACAAAAAATTAAAACAAGACATGCAAGGCTTAGAGGATGCATTTGTAAAAATGGTAATGTGGTATTTTTCATACATAATTTAGTAACAGAATGAATGAGTAACAAAAGAAAGGCCTTATTTACTGCCTCTGTAGTACAAGTAAGTAGTGAAACCGACTTCTGATTATTAGGGTTTCGGGTTCGATTCCCGAGGCGGGCAGTGCTGTTGGTTTTTGGTCATTAAATATAAAAAAAATGCCTGGTTAATGGCAAGAGGCTTGCCCAGTATCACAGTGGACTAACATTGTTAATGGCCAAATGTGGGTGCATTTCTCATGCACTTCTTGCTCAACATTCGGTATAACAGGCGTATATTATATATGTTTGTATGAAAGTATTTGACGGGTCGTGAAGCGTGGCGAAGCCTGCCGCGGGTATTCGGGTCCATAGTCGGCGGACTTTTCGAATACCTTTAAATATGTTTTGCATAAAAACAATTGAAATTTGAATGAAATCTTAATACAATATTCTAATTTTTTTTAGAGTAAAGATAAGTTAGAACTAACAGAAAAACTTACTGCAGAAAAGTTTTTAAATAGAGAGTTAACCATTAAATTAGCTGACGTAGAAGAGAAGGCCAAAGAAATGCAAATAAAATTAAAAGCTAAGGATGAGGAAATGATTAGATTACAGTCGAATTACAGAGACATTGAGAAACAGTGTGAACAGCTAAAGGATTCAGAGAAGAATATTAATGTTGTTCCTGAAGAAATTGCGCAAGTTATTGAGGAAAACTCCGAGAACAATAATGGACTGGAAAAGGATGAAGCTGAAAATGAACATTTAATTAAACAAGTAGAGAATAAACACAGTATGCAAAAAGAAGATGCTATGTCTAAACTTCAAGAGCGGTTTTTGAAAATAATGGGAGAAGTCGCGGATTTGTCCGATGAAAAACATAGACTTGAACATATTATTTTGCAACTACAGAATGAAACTGACACAATTTGTGAATATGTAGCTTTGTACCAACAACAACGCAGTTTATTAAAAAGGCGAGACGAAGAGCGGAGTGCTCAACTAAAAGTATTCCAACAGGAATGCGGTAAACTTAAATGTGAGCTGGAAGAGCTTAGTGGAATTTTGGCGCGTTTTGCTGATGACCAAGACTTGTTATCTTATTTCAAAATCGAATCAAGACGCAACGATATGGAGAGAGTCATGACATTGCTAACTAATCTAAGAAACAATTCCCTCATTGATCCTAAAAAGAAAAATGTTGAATTTAAAAACTTTTATCCCTGTAACTGTTGCTCTGGCCAGTTAATCGATGTGTAATTAATTATTTATTTTAACGCCCCAGTGTCTGATATGGATAATGTATTTTATTATATTATAATAGAGTATAGACAAGTATATGTTATGTGAAAATGTGAATACTATTGCTATCTCCCGTTATTCGTTTTCTTTTTACTTATACCTCGTATTCATGGTAAACATTTGTTTAGCAACAGATGGTCAACGCTGTTGATGAACGGTGAGACTGTTGCTGGAAACTTTGTTTACATAATCATACTGTTATCAACTACAGGTCACACACTTGCCAGAACTCTGGAACACGTTGATTCAGCCTTGTTGCTAAACAATTGTTTACCATGAATCCGCCGCTTAATAAGAGTATTAAAATTGTTAAGGATAATAGAGTAGATACTCGAAGTAAAGTTTTGCTAAGTATAGTAACATTTATTGTAGCATGTACCCACCCCCTCATAGTCGCCCACCCCGCGGCCTAAGGTCTGGCTACAGTGGCTACTTCTATCGTAAGTTGGGTAAAATAAGCACCCCGATTGGGCCCGTATATTGTAAACGACAGCGCTCCAGACTTCGAAAGATATCAAAAAGGTCAAGGATTTATAAGATAGGTAAAAAAAAACAAATTTTCACGTCTTCTAAAATGGTTTCTTTTATAAATAGCATAGCTAACTACAAATCATTTGGTTTCTTTTCACATAGTTAATGTAATGAGCAGAAGGTGTAGCTCTTTGGATAATAAATTTTATAGACATAGGTAGGTACCTACTAATATAAGTACCTACGTAAGTACAAGTCAGATACAATCCGACTTTAAATATCCTGTAGCTACACCCACATTAATAATAAATTACAAGAGGATAATACGCAATAACTTCTTGGTAAAAGTCAAGCACTGAACAAAGACTTGGAATATTGTAATCAACCCGCTTTTGAAAAATAAAAAATATACTAAGTCTTTGTATGATAAGTTCCAGACAATATTATATGCCGAACAAAATTTGAGTGAGAAGATTGTGTTAGTAAGTGCTTACTATTAATAAAATTGTCCAACAAAACAAAGTTAAATTATCGTTACGTGGCAGTATTTTTGCCTGCTACTAAAGGCTGGTTTCACCAGGCATCAACTTAGAATCTGTCAGCGTAACAAGTGGATTATTGACAGATTTAGTCACACATTTGCTGTCACCCTGTCTTACAACCAGTTTCACGGCTTGTGGATAAGTGTCTGAGAGCGTATCCCATAGATAAAGCGACAGCGAAAAAAATGTGTCAAAATTACACATGTTATGTTATCCGAAATTGACAAAACCGATCATAAATAAAATGATACTCTATATATTATTAAATTATCAGGTACCTGCGTAGAATTTAATAGTATTATTATGTACCTAAATATATTTAAAAGATAATTAAGTACCTAACTAACTATTTTAGAACTAACTTACATAGTCTGTTGTCTATTACTTTCTAAATAAGGATTCAGAATACAACTGCGTATTAACCTCTCGATGAAAACGTAAATATAAACAATGTATGACACCGTAAGATTGTGAATTTCGTCACTATATGTACAATCTAAATAGTCATGCATGAGTGACAATATGAAGCACGGCAAAATAAATGTTTGTTATTTATGTTTTATGTTATTGAATCAATATTTCGTCGTCCATAGTCTGGACCAAAAGGTCCCACGTATGTGACGTATGTAGTTATTACTAATTATGTCAACAGATTTTCTTTAAATTCTCCACTACAGTCAAGTTAGATTGTAAAGTAAATTTCACAATGTTACGATGACATAATTATATGTATCCTCAGTCCTTTATGAATGAATCATTTAAATGAATTATATCAAAAATGATTCCGTTAAAAAAAAGTACACTACGGGCGTACTACAATATGGAAACGGGTTGCTTGCTGGTAAGAGCGGGGCGGTATTGATCGTAGCAGGCATTCATTTCTATGGAGCATAAGCGCTTCCATAGAAATGAATATCCGCACTAGTCGGATGCACCCGTAGACAGGAAAGTGGTCTTAACTTACAAAAAACAAGCGAATATAATACCCCCAGTACCTTTGCCAAACTTTAATGTAGGCCAAAACGAACATTTTACACACGACATTTAAGGAGTTCCTTTTTGTAAGGCAAATCGCATTGCCCTATCGTCCAGAACTGGCTAGCCGCTTAGATGTACCTATTTGCGTTCTCGTAAAACCGTCTACAAGATAGATACTAGCTTTTTTAACAAGGACTTCGGCATATTTATAAATAAGACAAACATCTGAACATTTAATTACTATTCTAAGTAGGGAACATCAGAATCAATATATTCGCGTTTTTCAAATAAAATACTATTAGGTGCATGCGCTTAGTAATTAATTACGATTGTAAATTTGTAACGCATACCACCCATATTTGAAATACCGTAATTGTACCAGATACCGCGTAGGAATGGTATGCCTTCGAGATTGACATTACATTTCTATCAGCGTGGAATAAAATCATAATTAGTATTACAAAGCGCACACCACACTCAATCCATTTATAGCCACTAACACATCACAGAATGAACTGACGTAAAACTTCTTAATTTTAAAATGTCACATCTGAAACAAAAAATAAAAATTTTAGTATATGTGAAGCCACGATAGCCCGTATAGCGACCCGTCGTTCTTGCCTGAGCGATCAGGCAGCGGAAAACACTCAGGCTTGCTACACACATATTATTATAGTGGCCATTTTAGTGGGTTCGGCAGTATTTTTGTTTGGCTTATGCCGATCAGATTATTCATTCAGCTCAACAAATCATTCGATTCTGCAGTATTTGTTTAACGAAAAAGCCGACATGTAACAACTACTGTATGAGCTCTTAGTTTTGGCTTATGGAGAACGGGTAGTTTCTTCGGCTTTAGTCGGCATAACACGTTTCTTTCCGGCGCAGCTATGTCGAGCGGCATTATGCCAAACCGATTTTACCGCTCGGTTAGTCCAATTAATGCCGAGCCGTTTATGTGTGTAACAAGCTTTTATAAAAAAACGAAGCCTGTCTGCGTGAATTTCAATTAACACTTGGTATTTCGTCAGAAGACATTATTTTTTGTTAGTGAGTGATGACTGATCAGATTTATTGTTGTCAGTAGAAAGACAGGTTTGTGTAATCAAGCGCTGCCATGACCGAACGCAGAAACGTACCTAAACATTAAGGAACTTAAGTATCATGCTCTGTTTGTCACTTTTACTTGTATCATAGCGACAAATATCTTCTGAAAATCACTTAAAGTTGTAAAATGTTTCTGCATTTGGCCATAAGTGTAAAATCAATCCGTAATAAACTTACCATTATTAATCCTCTTTCTTAGGACTTCCAGCTTTGGAATCACCATTTGGCTGAAACAGAAAACATTATTTATGCAAAAATGCAATTGAAAAAAAAATGCCATGTGTGAATGACTCATTATGGGTCACCTAGTATATTATTGCCACCTGATCCGAGAGAGTTTGTTTCACCATACACCTGTTTGATAGGTACAAGCAGTATTTATAAGGAAAGAATAGTGTTGCTTTTCTCTAAATATATAGTAGCTATATAATATGTTCTTTCAGATCAATAATATAATTCTAAACAAATGAGTTACTGATTACCTTACACTACTGGTAACTAAACTTCAAAGGCCATATTTTAAATATACTTACTTCAAAATATCGATGGTAGAGGACGACACCATAAACACAGCCTATTGAGACTAAAATTTGGATGACTAGCCATACAATAACATTGCACACTTGGGCTTGCCCAAAAAGTTCTTTGCCATTTTTGATGCAGAGCATTGATTCAGTAACCATAATTGCCCCATATACCCAGCACTGAGTACCCACACGTTTGCAATTGGGATCCGTAACATATGTGTAATATTGTCTGAAATTAATTTGTTATAGTTAGATATAGATAGATAGATAATGAAATATAAAAATACATTGACTAAGGAACACAACAAATAACTCTTTTAATTAGAATACAGAATCTAATTAAAGATTGTTGTTTCGCTAAAATATGCCAATGATAAAGATCTAAATGACTTATTAAAATATAAAGTGTGCACAATATGAAAAAGTATTTATCAGTCCATCAATATTGTAGATAAAGATAAAGTATTACCTCACAGATGGTGCCACAATAACTCCTATAAGACAAAGACGAGCTATGACTAGAGGGTGCGATGGAGGCATCTCAAATATGTGTTTCAAGAAAAATGTATTCAACTCTGAGATCTGCCAGAATACGACTAGTTGACTGAGGGCACAGAATCGCATGTATGTGCTGTTAGGATCCAACCAACGTACTGGAGTCCACTGTACAGGCGTGAATTGAAGTATTGCCCTTTTTATTTTACCAGTTGTAGATGAAATATCTCTGAAAAATTATAGTATTTTAATAAAATATTCTATCTATGTTTTTCTTACAATTTGTTACAAAAATTACAGCTACATTTATCAAAAGCAACAGTGCAAAGCCAAGAAAGGTTAGCATTATATATGGAATATTAAATTAATAAATTAGGAATATGTGGTATTTAAGTCAAGATTTAATTTAATTATAAGTTTTTATTATTTTAAACAACAATTAGCCAAGATAATCTATAATCAATATCTTGAATTTGAAAGAGCAGGTCACCCGGGTGATTTGCAACTCAGAACATAACATGATTTCTACTAAATTGATATCACAAACAGAATAAATCTTTACCTTATGCTGACCCATTTATATTCCCTCATTTCTAAGGCCTTACATATTTTAAGTCCACACCATATACCTAGGCCATTGCACACTAAAACATCTAATATGACTGAATCCCACCAACACTCCAAGAAGTTAGGCAGCAGATGTGCAAAAGCTATTTCTGTTATTTCCCACATTATAGATATGGCCCATAGTAAACCTGCATGCCTAAATAATATTGCCTTAAAGAGCCATCCCAAAAAGTGGCCCCAAGCAAACACATCAACATGGGACCATACTTTGGATATGCTTATATCAGAACAATTAACCGCATACTCCTGCAACATGAAAAAAAAAATTACTTCTACGATGCCACACTTAATCTCTTTGAACAAAAGGTCCTACATACATCTTATTTGATACTAACCTTATCCATGTCAATGTGGAAATTTCTGAGGTTTGGATCAATCCAATACATTATCTCATAAACTGTAGAGTAACTTTGGAATAATAGAAACAACAATGCCAACAGGTAGAGCACAGACATGCCAAATACAATTCTCCAGACAGCAGGATGAGGTCGAGTAAAAGGTCCATTAGGGAATGTAAGAACTGATACTATTAGGAAAAAAAACACAACACAGCATATCCCAGACCAGATGTTGTCTTGAATACTTGTTTCATCTCTGAAAGCAAATATGATTAAAACCTCAGGAGGGAAGGTATTACCTAAATAAAATTATTATTATATTTGTTTTGAATATTGATTAGTTAAGAAGATGGCAAGTGATGATGAAAGTCTCATGGCTACACATAATAATATCCAGATTAACTATGTTATATTTGCAGTAAATTTTTATTAAAAAAATATTAACTCACTAAGTTCTTTGTAAACAAAAGAATAGTTGATCAAACAATAAGTTTCTGGATAGGTATAATAATGTAAAGAACCTTAGCAAATTTGGTGAATAAGTACCAGGTACCTTACCATAATATTTTTTTCCCTATGAGCTTAGGTAAGCACATATCTTTATAATTAGTTGGTAGGTTATGGTACATATTGTAAATTTGTGGAAGTCATGATATGCAATGCAACGAAAATTGTATTGATGGTCAAATTCCATAGCCCGTAAATTTTAGGTGATATTGGCCATTTTTCCTGAAGACGTTAACGTTAACTCAAGGAAAATCAAGCACGTCATCGTCGTAGACTTAACTGGATTAAGAACAAGGGAAACTGCAGTTGCGAGTCCACTGGGAATTTATAACCCACGAAGTATGGTTACATCACAAGTTATAGGGCTTAACTTAATTAAGAAGATGAAAAAATATTGCATGGAATACCTTACAAACGCCGTATATATAACTGATGCAATAGACACTGCTAAAAGCGTAATAGTGTGAGGTTTGTAGAAAAATTCTAATGATATATCGTCCACCGGTCTTTCATTAATAGAACTAAAAGCATTCATGTGTTCACTGTTAAAAAGCATCGTGCTACTCCCCGACATCGTCCTTTCTTTTGTGTCTTTCATGTTTGTTGTTTATCTTCGAAATTATTCAGTAAAATATTTTTAATTACATTTTAAATAAGGCTAGACAAGTAGAACTGGCAGTCACATCACATTGCTAAAACCTCAGCTGTAACTAGGGATGTACTACTTAGACGATACATCAATATTCATTTATGTCATAGTCGATTTTTCTTGATATACCTTATCATCAAATATTTAATATTTCCAACATTATTACCTACATTTTAAAAATGCAGTTATTATTTTAAAATACTTATATAATAAATTGTCGTTGTGAAAAGCTATAAAACCATGATTCTTCAGAAATACTTATTAATGTATATAGGTCAATATACGTAGCTACTTTATTTTATCAATTATGCCTTTATATTAATAGTACATTGTAAAATTCAGGCGAAAAAAAATTTTCGGTTTGCGTACTACCACATGCAAGGGTAGAAAGAGAACTTATGTAAAATTTAGGTTTTGTGTATCTTATAAAAATAAATAAAATGAAACAATAATTTTAACAGAGAGTTGAATATGAAATGTATGAATACCATACTTATGCTCTTTGTTTATAATTCTTCTTAATTATTACATTTTTATATATATTTAAATATAGTAAGAAAAATATAAAAAAAAAACATATTTAAAAATATAAAAATTAGGTGGCCACCAGTATCGGGAACAGGGTCCAAAGTACCGGCGGTTAGGACTCCAGGGCGAGGAACCTCCTAACGATTCGTGCCGTGCCGAGAAGAACCGCCTTCTGCATCAGGCCCTTGACCCAGCTGCCCAACGCAAGCCTCCGGAGATGTTAATACCATACTTTATTATTATTTGTGCAGGTGACCACAATAAAAAAAAAACATTAGCTTATAAACTTGTTTTTTATTGGAACATAATTGTTGTATCAAATTAAATTGACTTTCATTTTGGAAATAGAAGCTAAACACTTCATGCTCCCGCTCTCAATAAAGTAAGGGTCAGCTCACAGTCACACCCAGCCGCTATGCTGCGCGCACTCTTTTAAGGACAATCCAATCCAAAATATGGCAATCGGTAGGTACTTTTTTAGGGTGAACAATACAATGTTTTGTTAATAATCATGGAAGTAAATTATTACTTCCATGTTAATAATTTATTTTAAGATTGCCATATTCGAAATTTGTCCAGGCAAAGCTTAAGTGCAACAACCAGTTTAATATAAATTAGAGAAAGACCAATAGTATTTTTTATGATCTGGGAATCGAACCCGAGAACGTGCTCAGTAGACAGTTATACTACCGACCGCGCCACAGAGGAGGTCTTTATTCATTTTATGTATTTTGGGCATTTAGGTAGGTGGATGTAAAAAAACACATTACGATAACGTTTATTTTTTTATTAATATTTAACGTAACATTAATTCGTGTAAAGAATATATCATTCAATAAAATATTAAAGCATTGCATTACATTACTTTCATTGCTCATTTAGCTCAAAATAAATTCTAATTTGTGTGTATTCAAAATGCACGAGAACAAAAAAATAGAATTAACTATATAGTAAGTATAATACTTAAAGTATATCACTTTATCTTAAGTTTTAAATAAATATAAAAAATAGCTATTGTCTCATATTAAGCTACCTATTGTTTTTGCACCAATTTTCGTGATTATTACAGTAAAAAGTCGAGGTAAAATCTATACATTTAAATGTATATATTTAAATTTAGGTATTAATACCTACATACATCAGCGTCAAACTTGTGCTATTTTTGGTATGGTGGTACACCGAAATTTAAAGTAAAATAGAGTAAATTAAGCTCGTCGCGCGAAATATTATTTGTTGGTATATAGGTAGGTACTATCTTATTATTTTGAGGACACTTACTATATAATACATATAATATAAGTTCTTCAAGGCATGCCACATAACCTAGCTTAACCTGAACATAACTATCACATTTCCAAACTTATGAAATAACCAAGGTACGTAGGTACCGGTAGCTGCACCTAAATTTCTTTCGCCTTATAAAAGAGTACAATATATTTGTTTATTTGTTTTTATTTACCTACATAATATGTAAATATATATTGTCCTTACTAGGTAGGTACTTAACAATATATTATGTATAGAATTTTGATTTGAACCAGTCATATTTTTCAAACCTTTGAACTTCGCAAATATGTATTATACGCACTCCTATATTCCTCCAAGTAGAAACATATCAAGTAGGTACCTAGATTTTTTAATTCGGATTTAATATATTGATCATATTTATTGTTTGTACGTATTATAATATTACATCATATCGTTGCACAGTATAGTATTATAATTACAATGAGCTGTACATATTTCCTGACTGCGTCTGTCGAAGTTAAATTATCGTTAGATTAAATGGTTTACATTATTTTACTAAATGTAAGGCTTGCTTCGGTACAATAAGAAATAACTAAGTTGTAATAGAACATGCAGTGTGCATTTTTTAGTGCTTAGATATACATATAGCAATCATGCAAAACAAATACAGATATTTATGAAACAATAGACAAATAACACGCAAATTTCCGAGTCTGGAAGGAGTCTTAGTCCAGTCCAAACATAATATCCCCCATTGTATGAGAGTAATAAATAAGGCTTGATTATGTATATGTACCTATTGGTTGCACACATACATGATCAGTACAATCAATTTTCATAAACACAGCAGTGTGTGTAGCTATTCAATATACCTACCTACCTAATCGAAATTCTCGGCTATTTTGTAGTCAAAATATTCTTTTAATTGTTTGGGGCATTGAATTTTTTTTGGCATATTTAGTAGGCACTTGCCAATGGGGAAGTTATGCCGTCGCCAGGTAGAACTCTAAATTTTAAGTTACTTGAAACGAAAAATATTTTACAAAGCCAAAAAACGTGGAGACCGATCACTTCTCACGTACTTCACGTAACTTTGATATCCTATGTGTATTCTTTGAAATAAAAGGAAAAATCATACCTAATAGTCCCTATTCCCCAAATGTTACAATGCAAAACTTACGTAATATGTTAGGTACCTATGAACCCACATAATAGTATGAAATATTCATAATTACCTATCGTTTGGTTTATCAAAGTTGTAGGGGTAGGTATCTAACTTAACTTTTATAAATTATACCCTTTTCTAAGCTTTAGATTTTTGTTTATAAGCCCCCTTAAATTGCAAAATTTGAAGTAGACTGTAAGTTGTTCCCAAATTACCTACTTCCTTCCTCCCAATTTGTCTAAAATTGACTTAAATATAGCGAAACAAAGGTCTTCTCTATCCTAGATAGATGTAAATAATATCAACGTGCATCTATTGATGCTCATAATTCACAATGAACGCCACCTCTTTATTAACGCGCTCTACGACCCCGACCGGAGACTCATGCATGGTGGTCTGTTCTTTTTCACGTATTGTCGATTTTAATTTATTATTTCCCATCTAATTATTTACATATTCAAGGCCACTAAACTTGCGATTTATTGTTTCTATCTTGTCATGTTAAACCTTATTGCTCTAGAATCAAAAAAATAAACACATTCTTTTTCTCCTTTATATCATAGGTATGTCTGTAATTGAGAATCTAGCCCGTTCCCCGTTTCCCATTTTAGGGTATAACAAAGTTGAGAAATAGCCTGATCACAAAGCAGGGATTGCAATCTGCATCTTTTTGCCCAATTTTGTGCAGCAATTCATTTTATATGACACGTGTTAAGTGAATTCCAACTCAATTAACTATGAATAACAATTATTTGAAAACCATAGAGTGCCATAGAGCATTAAACAAGACCATTGGATCACCAATTTACCGAAACTTTTGGTATCGACTGTATCGAATAACTTAGTGGTCCAAGGTTAGGTTTTGTCTATTAAAATATGTTGTGTTCGTTAGAAATTTGACAGACTGAGAAGCACAGCACGAACCAATGAACCAAACGGTCAAAGCGCGCCTTGCAAGTCAGTAAACATTGCACAAATAAAACTTTGTACTAGCTCCTCTCCCTAGCATTAGCTTAAAGTTCTAATGTAGTGCAAACGGTGAAAAAGAGCCAATCACAGAATTTGTCACTTCACTTGTACCAACGTAAACTAAGTGCATTATTACTGGTGTTCGATACATAACACGGTATACTCCTATACCCGCTTAGATCAGTATGACGTTAAGGACTAAGTGATCACATTGAAATTGATGACATATTATTATTTGTATGAGAACGACAAATTAATTTCGAAGTGGTTAACCATTATTTAAATTTTATTATCATACCACTTTAACATCTGCACATTATAACGTACCTACGTACTCGGAATTCTAGAGCGTGCGTTCAATTAACGTGAAAGCAAACAAAGCTAGATTTGTGAATGTAACATATATTATTATATTTTCGGCTACCCCTCCTAGGTACGACTTGTCATCGACAGGTTGGCAATTAACTATAACTAGCTGTCCCATGCGTTTCCACTCCGTTACCTAGTTTTCATTTAAAAATCTGGTGATCCGCTTTTGGTGCTGACTGTACTTATGTCACTTGATCCTTAACGTATTATTATTCCAAATATTATAGCTAAATTTGTGTAGAGACCATTACAATATTTATTTACCACATTTCGACGGGTGACCATCATGCATGGTCTAACCATTCATAGCAATATTTAAAAAAATATTATTTGAAACATGAACTCTTGAAAAGTAATCACAAACTTTTGCAAAATAATATAAGTATAATAATATTTTTTACAATAGCTCCTCGTCGTCCTTAGCAAATAATTAAACCTACTCTTATTAATTGATTCAGTAGATGTGGACGAGTGTCAGTTGTATAAAAATGGATACGTTATAATTTTATTCTAGGAACGCTTCTGCGCCCACTTCATGTCATCTGCTCGAGGTTTACAGCCAGTGAATGCTTCTATCATAGTCTCTAGAGTGGACCAGAAGTGAAGTTTTTCTAACGGCCAATTTAGCCAGCCAGTTGTGATGCAAAAGTAAGTCTCGTGCGGCGCTACATGGTGAATGCGGTGATGGCGACGAGGCAACACTATGTGCCATTCTTGTAACCACACCACCCACGTTGGCAAACCGAAATACGTATGCGACCATTTATGAATCTGAAATGTGTTCATTAAGGGTGATGACTTTGTATATGCAGTTTGATCTTCTCAATTTTGGTTACTATTCAGCGTGTTAGATGTCTGATAGCCATGATTCTTTGTGATTTTACTAGGTATATTATAACTGTCTAAACTTGATACGTAAGAAAAATTAACGTCACTACAAAAACTGAAAAATATGATGTTGTAAATTAAAAATTATTACCTGATTAGTCATTGCTACAAAGATACAACACAAGTACCAATAAGCAATCCAATTAAACTGTGCATCGATGCTCTGATCGTCATACGTGAGAAGCTGCCATACAATCCTTGATAGTACGGGTATGGTGATTGCAAAATTGTCACCATTCGTCTCGACAAAGTCGTGTCGGGTAATAGATGTTGGGTCGATGTGATGTTCACGAAACGGACGAAGAAAATTCTGAAACAGGTTTTAAAAAAACATTAGAGATATTATCATGTTGTTACAAATGCTGCTTACGTCACAAACTTAATTTCACACAATGCATTGTGGTCAAATATTATAAAACCCACACAGAATTTCTACGGCTTAACGGTGTCTAATTCTGAAAGCATCCACTCCACAAACTTGTGAGCTATTTAAGGGTTCCGTTAGTCTTTATGGAATATTATAAGCCCTGAGGTCGCATTTATTGTTAGAATAAGTTACAACAACTCCTGCCCCTCCCCCTTTCTAGCTCAACTATTGTTTCGGGAGAGGTGAAAAATCTACTCAGCAGTTCAGTTGTAAAAAGCTTTTACCAAACGAAATCTTTCCTATCGAAAATTCCGAAAAATAAACGAACGTTTTTATGGGGTATAACGCAGAATGTAATAAGATAATGTACTACAACAATGTTTTTTGACGCGAAGCGTATGCGAAATATAACATTTACCTTTTTAGTGCAAAAATATCGTGAAATTATAGACAATCTATAGTATTATATCTGCTACTACTATTGCATACGTACCAATCGTACCACTTGCATTCGTGTCGTAAAAGCATTTAAATGTAAAGATACAAAATACACATGTAGCACACAAGTCAGTTACATACTAACATGCTAATTATAAAAAGCAGAAGGATGACCAGGACATGCTAATTAAGTTAAATATAGGAATATGACATGTATGTTTATATAAGGCCGAGTTTCTCAGGTTGAATCAGGCAGCTACAAAGAACCAACGCCAATTTCCGAAAATGCAACTGTTTACAAATCGTGTTATTATGTATGTATAGGTGTATTATATGCATTTCGTTTTTGCTCACCAATATGAAGGAGTGGTGTTATGCAAGAAGAATCAAACTGTATTCTAAAGAAAATTGAGCTCATCTTTTGCAAATTACATTATATTTTGGTTCTATTCGTTTAAATAAGATCACTATTTTACATAGTAATACAGCATTAATTTCCTCTATAGCGTTGTACACACAACCACTTTCTACGCACCAGATTCTTTTTCATACTCAGTTCTTCGAAAAGTTGTGGAGGGGTCCACACACAGGTACACGAGATCAGTAACCCGGGATACGAAAGCTCATTGACTTTTGTTTGCACACTGCCTATCACCTTCATCTTTGTCTTTGAATGGATTATTTATTCTTGTCTACAATTTCCATAAGAAAGTTGCCAGTTTCAAGACGAAAAGAAAGTCTTATCATCTGCACATCTGATATTGTTGATTTTGCCCCCGCCCAGCATTTAATCGTCGTCCCAGTTGTTGTCCCCTTATAACAAGTTCGGTGCTAACTTATTTTAGTGATAAAATGCATCCTTGGCGTACGCTTCGTTTTGTATAAAAATACTCTGGTTTAGGATATTCTAATTCTACGAAGCTTGCGATTTTATTGAGCAAGTTTTTAATCAAAGTAGTGTGACGAGATACGCATATCTCTTAAAGCATTTCAAACATTATTCTTCATGGAACTTTATCAAACGCCTTGGCATAATCTATGAAACACAAAACCAGTGGCTTATGCAATATTTGCCTATACCTACTTTTCAACCATTAAACAGTTAATTTAAAGTCCTTGCCTATCGGATAGACTATAAATGTTATTTCTAGTTATTTAAAATGCCTTTTAATGCGTAGTTAATAAGTAACATGGCCACATGTCCCACTTTCAAGCTATGCATCCCGTCAGTTACATCGAGAATGTACCGCTTTCCGTAATCTAGTAATTTTTAGGTCGACGTTTGTCTCACCGGTTTTACTCAAGTACAAAAATCCTGTTGTTACTCGAATAGAAAATAGTCACCTAATCCATAACAACATATAGACTAGGATTTTTGATTGAAACAAAGAAGTACCTACCTACATGAACTATTTATCATTACTTGTAAGGACTTGTACAGCATGTACATATGTATGGGTTTCAGTGAATTTATCGATTTTATGAACAGCGCAGGGAAAATAAACACATGCCAGGGTAATGACGCTTTTTACTCTACGAGTCTACAAATGAGGCGTTTGTAGTACCTACGTCCATCGGTAAATGACAAAGGGGTAAGTAACCTTCTGCGCGGTCAGTCCGTTCAAAGACCGGTGACTGTTTTAAGGTACTTGAACTCAATGGACTCCTGCTTGTAGAGCCCATTAAGGCAAATAATAAACAAGCTTAATACCTTTTTCATTAATTTCATCATATAGGTATGTACTTTATCTTAAGCTAGTTCTCTAAACTAACGCCGATTATAATGTTTTTTTCAGTTATCACCTAAGTTATGATAATATAATGAATCGAAATGAATCATCTCTATGTAAAATAACGCTTAGCCTATTTCAAACGTAAGAAGTTTTAAAAATATTTATATTATTATTAGATGTCTGTGGTGGTAAAAGCGAAATATACCTACTGAGTTATATTTTTTTACGCGGTTTTACGTGAGTTGTCTAATGATATTTATTTAGTGTTATTATTTACTTACTAATCATTACAAAGGGTCTTCAAATTTAGGATTTAAATCAAATTAAGCAATATAATTGCGAAGAATAAATACATTGTGGATGAAACTGGAAGAAGATCGCAATTAAAAGAATAAAATAAGGCTTGTTCTTATGTATGTTTTTTTTAAAGTAAAAATACCCTTTAGAGAAAATACCTACAGACGTTATATACATAGATGAATCATACCGTGTTACAGTTACATTTATGTCTAGATAAAATAATATTTTTATGTACTTTAATGTATAAAACAATTCTCTTTGTTTTCCTCTTTATTTATAACAGCGCGTAATGCGTAATTAGAACTGCGTTTGTTTTGCAATTGTGATAGGTATGTAGAATCAACATGCGATTTTATTTAGTACTACTTTTCAGTATGCATGTTATTTACAATAATATTTTTTCTAAAGTCCATAAGATAGCACAATTTTTTGAATTAACATTCATAATACCACAAAAGTATGTACAAACTTACTATTTGCTACCCTCTTTAACTGCACTGATAGCTAATAATCGTACTTCTTATATTATAAGTGTGTAAAATTATTTGGGTCTTTTGCTCTTTTACACTACAACTACTGTATGGATTTTTATGAAATTTAGCAAAAATATGTCTTGGGAGTAAAATACACATATACTATTTACCTCAAGACATATTTTCGCGGTCGGAGTCGCGACTTCCGCTTGTTAGGGGATAAGTTATATCCCATTAAAACTTCTAAAATTAAACAGAATATAAAAAAATGCAATAAGAGTGTCTAATCTTTACGCTAATAACAAATACCTGTATTATATTTTGGATTAACCTTGGGATTTTATGATGCTTTATTTTAGGTAAGTAAATATCATATTACCTGTAAAAATATTCTTATCTAATCTGATTTGATTGATTGCTATGATAATGATGACAGAATTTTTTTGAATGAGTCTCATGAATAATATAGTGGGCAATTAATTTATATGATTATGCAGTAAGCAAATAAGATAAGCAGATGAAGGAAAATGTTGTTCTAGCACAAACACACAGGCAACAATAGCTAGATACAGTTTATAAAACAATGTTATTACTTTGCCTATAAGAGGAAGGTCAACTGCTCCCCAAGTATCTGCGGCCCAATGTACTACTCCAGAGGCAAAATCAGCTGTTAGAACACCAGCAATTGCTGCTAATAATAATGAGGCATCTGCATGTATGTGTCTGGCCATTAGGAGACCAGCACTGACACACAATGTGCAACAAACCACCACACACACCCATTCTTGAAGCCTCTTGCCTGTCAAAACAAAAATTACTTTCTCATCCCTCTAATAAAATATCCCTTCTCATTGTTGAACATTTATTTAGGTAATTTTTTGTTCATATGAGGCTAATAAATAAAAGGCTGTGTTGGCTAAATACTGCTACATCTCCATAAAGTATCATCCAATTCAATAATCATGCCTCATTTAAACAAAGAATGCTTTAAACTTTTTTCGAACACTAGAAGTAACAAACAAACTTAACATAACACTACCTACAAGAGGTTTACATATAACATTATGTATATCATAAAAATGAACAATTGTTTACCTGGACTATAAAGCTCAGCAAGTTCTTGGGCTCCACGATGTCTTGGGCCCCAGCGAGGCTGATTACCAACTTGACTTTTAAATTGCGTATTTGCATTCGGGTCATCCTCTGACATAGAATGCTCTAAGATTTGTCGCTCTGTTTTTACCGGAGCCAACAATGTTGTAGCCATAGTACTAGCATAATCAAAATGTTCACAACTTAAACTGCTTAGACCATCTCTTTTCGCGCACGGTGGTATAGGTAACGGTAGGGCCATGACTTACGTTGTCAACGACAGTAACCAACTGTAACAATTTGTAGCATATACGATAAAAAAAAGAATTTTATTTACCGTCACTCCGGTATCGTATATCAATTATCACTTTGTCAACTTTTTACAGTTTAAGACATTACCGTGCGTATTCTTTCAGGAACAAGCCACGAAATATTTAACGAGATTTAGTCTCAACTGAATAAATCAATAAATAAACAAGTAAAATATTTAAAATTCTCCTCCCGTGTAATTGTAGAAATTCACTATCCGATACTGATAATGAAATGTCACTAGCAATCAAAAATTACAAATTGACAGTGACAAGCCAAGGACAAATAATAGTGTCTATGGTCGTTTGGCCATTTAAGATATTATATGAACTTATAAAATTTTTCTTCTAACTAATCTTCAAAATGGTGCTTAAATCATTGGGTGTATCATAAATTAAATAAATTTTAATGATTAAAGACGCATGAAACATATAATTTTGTTTCAATACCTATCTACATTAATACAGTCTTGTCACTGTGTATCTCAAGAGTTTACCAACAAAATTAACCGAAGTTTACCGAAGTCAGTCAGTCAGTCAACCTAGCCTTTCTAGCTTTTCTCTTTCTTTTAACTATGTTTTAGTCGGCTTCCAGTCTCACCGGTTAGAGCTGAATACCAGTATGAGTTTTTTTTTAATCAAAACGACGAACTTGGTTTATATTTAAGAGCAAAGAGTGGCAAGCATATTGTGCAAAGTGGTAGGAAAACCCTTGCCGAATCGAAACAAGCACCTGGTCTCGGCTGCTGCCGACATGTTAACATTGATCAGATTTTAAGTTTGGAAAAGGTAGACAAAGTGTGGGAATGAGCCTACCGCACACGATCGCCTGAAATGACTGACTGATTAGTAAACGTCCGAGGATATGTAGGTGTGATTTTAAAGACGTAGGTAATGAATATCATACGGCACGCAATGCCATTAATAAGTGTAGCTACCTACAATGAATATGGATCAAATATATACGTAGTAGGACAATCTTTATCAGGCAACCCAGCCAGAACATTTGATCCTTTCTAGCACAAGTAGGTAGGTAGCTACTCAATGTAGGAACAATTATTGTTCTCAATTGCCTATGTACCAAGGTATTTCACAGAAATAGGCAACCAAAAGATGTCCACACCATAGGTGTTATGGAGCGCTTTAGAACTTAAAAAATTAGTCCCTTGTTTTATAAATACATAAGTCAGTTTTTAGAAAAGCAAAGAGTGGATCAAAACAAAAATAATCTCAGCGTTCATCGACTGCTAAAAATACACCTTGCGCATGCGCAACTGAGTTTCCTATTCATAACATGGTACAAAACATCTATAGATCATTGAAGTATTAAAGTAAAAATAATGTAATTTACGTGAAAATAGTTACCTAAGTACAAATAAATAGGATATGCCTTTTGGAATTCTATAAATTCCGAGAGAAACTAAGTTACTGTTAACAATTAGATCAATTTCAGAAGAAGGGAAATGTCGGTAAGTAAATATGTAATTTTATATAAGTTTTATTTTGGTGCACTCAGGTGAATTAAATAAATGGGTATTGCTAGTGCTGTTCTTCTCTAATTTTGTGTTCCAACCAGAAGAAGCCATACCTACTAAGTTTGTCTGTTACAAGTTCACACGGCTAAATCATTGTTAATGAAAATTGGCGATACCTTAATAAAAAACCTGAAATTAATGAAACATGCATTGTTTTCAAAAAACCAACCCGTAAAGGGCAGAACCATGTTACCTATCTACCTACTTAAAATGTTCCTTTCATAAGTAGAGTAACTTTATATTAAAAGTAGGTAAAGGTAGGTAGGTACCTAGCTTCAAAAATATGCACCTCTACCTACCTATAGGAACACTATCCAATTTTTTCGTGCATTTTTGTACGTAAATATCAATCATATAATTGGTCTACTATTGATCAAAATATAATAATATATTTAACCCATTAATGTCTCACTGCTGGGCAAGGGTCTCCTCCCTTAATGAGGTTAGGCCTTGAGTCCACCACGCTGGCCAAGTGCGGGTTGGGGACTTTGCATGCCGTCAATAAATGTGTTAAACAAATTTTAGGCATGCAAGGTTTCCTCACGACGTTTTCCTTCACCGTTGGAGCATCTGATAATTATTTCTAATACACACATAACTTCTAAAAGTCATAGGTGTGTTGCCTCGTGTTCGAACCTGCGACCACTTGCGTGGGAGGTGTCAACTTAAACCACTCGGCTATCATTCATCAAAAAATTAGTTTAAAGTTACTGACCTTAAAAGGTCTTTGGTAGGTGGGTACCTACCTACTACCTACCTACGCTAGGCGTAAATTTTATAGTTTGCTATACCTAGACTAGCTAGACCATTCTAAAACAATTCTAACAAGGTATATCATTATACCTATTCTACCTACGTTTTATGTTTTGATATTATATATTATTATTATATTAGGTCCTCTGATATAGGTAACTAAAGGAAAAGTATTATTAAGATACCTAGGTATATAATTTACGTAGATACATAACGATAACGACAATTCTTTTTTACAGGTAACGATGGCAAGATATAAGCAACCAAAAAAGCTTGAAACTTTAGCCCTGAATAGACTCGGAGATTGGGTAGCACAGCAAGCAGAATGGCAAATGATACCGATAGCCATGCTTTCACAACGAGACATAAATACAGCCCAATCAAAATTGTCACACAATATTCATAGCATAAGAAATTATTTAGATTATAATGTTCCATGGATGCTTCAAGATTTATTTGCTAACGAGGCTATTAGAGCTTTGACAGAGTTACTTGAAAAAACCAAACGTTCCCTAGGATTTCGAGGTTGCATGGGAAAATTTGTAAGCCAAATGAATGTTGTTGTAAGAATGGCGGAGGTGTTGTTCACAAAAAATCTAACTGTAGTGTCAATTGACACGATCCCTAAGATGTTACGCTCAGTTTTTTATTCAAAATTGTATATGCTTACTGGTCTTGTATATTTAAATTTAGGTTCACTTTCAGGCGGGTGGAAAACTGCGGATATGGAAGACGCGGTCATTAAATCTTTAAAGGAATTACATAGCTTAAAATATTTGATCATAAATTATGACTGCACAGACAATATACTGAGATGCGTAGTTCAAAACTGTAAGCATCTGGAATTATTAGACGTGTCTAGCTCTAAATGCATCACCAACGACAGCATAGATATAATAGCTATGATTAAAAAACTTAAAAGCGTACAATTGTACAGAACATTTGTATCTTTGGGAGGCTTTGTGAACGTGCTATTATACTGCAAAAAAATTGAAGATATCGGCCGATGCGACGAGATCGGAAAAGTTCTAGAGTACATAGATTCAAACTATTGCGAAGTAACGACATTTAATTTAAAAACATTTGTAAGTCGATACGCTACATTTAATCAGTTGCAATTAGCAGTACAGATGTGTCCTTATATCAGGAGTATGACTGTATTTCATACCACGTTAGAAACCGATTTAATGGTACTTATAGGCCTAAAAGATTTAAGAGAGCTAAAACTATTGTCGTGTGATTTCTACGCAGATCAAGTGAAACAGGTTCTTCAAGTTAAGGGTTGTAACCTTGTAAATCTACACTTGGAACATGTAGATCAGATTGATTTAAATGCTCTGATGTATATAAGTCAGATGTGCCCATTTTTGGAAACGTTAACTTTATATAATTGCACATTAATAAAACATACGTCCTTATATACGAAAAAGTTAGAGATTCCGCCGTTCCGCAACCTGAAGAAAATCACTTGCGTGTCTACTTGTACAGACGAACAGTTATTTTTCATTTTAACTAATAGTTTAAATGTGGAATTTATTCACATAGGTACTGCTATTCAATTAACAGACGATCTTGTGTTTAAAATACTCGACAAGAATCCTCTCATATATTTAAAAGAACTTCGTATAATGCAATCCGATTTTTTGACAATGACGTCTATAGAAAGAATTATCCAAAGTTGTATGAGTCTAGAAGTGCTTGTAGAGTTGGAAAGTTGGACTTTGTTAACAGACAATGATCGCGAATACGTAAAAAATTACGTGAAAATAAATAATTACAACGTCGATACAAGTCCAATTAGGAGGTATGATTCGTAAAATAAAATAAAATATACTGGTTTTTATATATTTGCATTATTTGTTTTATTCATATTATCCTCATCATCATTGACCTATATTCATCTATTGCAGATGATTAAACTGGATTTATTCGTACTATCAATCATAATAAAAAAATGTTGTCTTTAAATTGGTTGTTATCTACAGGTGTTACACAAAAAAGGTTATCTAAACAAAACAGGCATTGGGTCTAACACCCTGTGTAGCATAATACGAATGGTCTCATACAAAATATATGACGAGCAAAAAAATATTATGTTCTACTATGGAATATATCATTATATCTTCTATTGTTTCAGCGTATTACAACTTGAATACTTTGAAATTTGAATGTGCTATACAAGATTTTGCCTAAACAACTCAACTATATTTTCAGTAGGTACCAAATACAAAAATCTTGTGTTAGGATATTTGAGGTTGAACCTCCAAGCTCTATCTTTGATGTTTAGATGACCTTTCTGTGTTTTTGTGATAAATTTAAATTGTGGTTTTGCTCCACAAACAATAAAGTGTGCGTAACAAAAGTTGCAGACAATTTTATCATCTTTCATTATGTAGAAAACACTTTTTCTCTATGACAAACCATTTTAAAGATAATAGTGAAAAACTAAAAAATGGGAACTCTAACCCCCCCACACTAGAGGAGGGGATTTTTAGTATGTTTATTCTCTAAGCATTTTGAACCAATTTCTTAAGAAATTGCGTAGAATCCCTCTCACACACTCTACACCCGCTTTTAGAGTATTCTTTGAGCGGACTATTAGCTGTAAGCCCAAGCAAAGCACACAATTTTTGTTTTATGGTAAAACAATGCTTCCAGATCAGGTAGCGGCTAGGCTAGTGCATTCACAAAAATAAATATATTTCAAAACATTTATTTATAAATTGCCACATAGCATAATTAGCTACATAATTCCATTTCATGTTGTGAATTCTCAGCATTATGTGTATTACTATTTGCTTTTAGAATTTCTATGTTATTATTTGGTACAAGGGCAAACATATAGACAGGGTAAATACCATTTGGAAAATTAGCCTGTTTACATTGCTTGATTCTCTTCAAATTACATTTTTTGAATATTTTAACGAATTGTTTGAAAGTCCTTGTAACTGATGAATCTGTGTAATCCTTTTCAATTTTTCCTGATGATGTGACATTTTCTTTCACAACGATGACCCCATTTTTTGAAAGTGCATCTCTGCAACAAATAGAAGAATTTCAATCAGTTTTTTATCTGTTTAATCTTAAAAACACATAATAAAAATTAAACAAGATAAATATTGAAAGTTCTAGACTTGACTACTGACACACATCAAAAATATAATTATAAATAATGTTGTATGTACCTGCAGCGAATAAGGTAGGCTATTAAATCGGCATCATTCAAATATCCTAATACCCATTGGTTCCAAATAACATCGTATTTTTCATGAGGGGTAAATTCTTGTAGGCCAACTCTATATAATGTACCTAATTTTGCCTTGTGTTCTCCAACATAATCTTCAATTGAGTTTATAAATTTTTCATCTGGTTCAACAATGTCAACCTTTTGAAAGTGTGGTATTAGTAATAATTTTGTTATCCTTCCTATGCCAGCGCCACAATCAAGTGCCAATTTTGTTGAAGGAGGCGACTCCAATGTGAAGAGAGATTTAAGGAAGAGTTCTGAACCTTCGATATCGACATTTGAAATAAATCCAAAACCTCCCAACACTCCATCGACTGTGGGTGGAATATCTGCCCAGTACTGCAAAGATTTATCGTAATTTATTGTCCGATCAACACTGTTTTCGTTCATTTTGTCATAAACCTCTGTAAAAGCAGATTATTCAGATGAGCCTTTAGAGAAACAATATTAACGAGGCTATTGAAGTATATGGCAAAGCAGTGTGACCAATGATTAATTTAATATTATGAGGTATCAACCACACTCAAAGTTTATTTAAATTAGTATTGAAAACGAATGTAATTGTATAATTTCAATAACAGTGTGCAGTCGCGCCGTGCGGCAACTATGTCAATTTGACAATCGCTTAAATCTGTCATTAATGTCATTAGCACTTATTTCATTTCATTTCACTCACTCAATTGTCACAATATGCAATATGACAATAATAAATTGTGACTCCTAATTTATGAGTAACAATAATCGCAATACAATAAGGAATTTCTAAGTTCAAAAAAAAGATACTGATTTTTTTTAATATGTTCGATTTCTTAACGATAAAATAACGTACCTATATTATTAACATTGTCGCATAGGTACAACGCGTGTAACAACATGTTTAGTCATAGAGATTATAGATTAAATTAGATTACAACACCGAGAGGGTAAAATAACTACCTACGGGACTCGGGGGCTTAAGGGCAAAAAGACTACCTATGTATTGGGCTACCAACCTTTTCGTTTTACGATCGATACGAGAAATTATTAATTTACCTAAACTTATACAAAGCAAAAATATAACCCTTTAGTCACAAATTTATAGTGTCTGACAGTCAGTGACAGCTGAAGTTTGGCTGGCAACCCTGAAATTGTTTCTTTCCAAGTCTTTCCGATACGTCAAAAACGCGAGTCGAGACGTTTTCAAAATGGTTTGTGAATTTATTTTGAATCTTAAAAAATAGAGCCGATCTATCTGAAAATACCGACTGCCATTACGTTCAAACAATGTTCGTTATAAGTGTTCGACATAATACGCCGTATTTTTTATTAAGAATTTGTAGAACTGTCCCTAAACAAACGTTCGAAATACACTGATGAAATATGTTATTATAATATTCGTTGAACTTGTTACATTTACTATTAGCTGAAGGTGTATTTGTATATTAACCGCAGGAAATGTAGGCATGCGAGTCGAATTTTCTATATGATTATGTTCATATGTTATTATTGTTACATGGTGAATTCAGAGGTTAGAAATTGTGTGAGTGACCGGTGCGTTTTTTCCTATTGCAGGGTAAAGTTAAGTGCTCAGAATTGCGCACGAAGGACAAGAAGGAGTTGTTCAAACAACTCGAAGAATTGAAAACAGAGTTGACAAATCTCCGTGTTGCGAAAGTGACTGGAGGAGTTGCATCTAAACTGTCTAAAATGTAAGTATCAATAGCTCATACACTTTTTTATAATGAGCGAACAATGCAAACGTTGTAGACCTATGTCTAGACCTCTTGTGATAACTGAGACTAACTGCCTAAGCAGAAGTTACCTCTGAAACCAGGTGGTTTTGAAAGATAAATGTAGCAAGCACTTGTTCGCCCATGATACTTGCACAGGGCGTGTAATAAATATTAGTTAAACTTGTTATTGTACATTTAGTAAGCAGTCTCAGTGTCATATTATGGTTATGTTTACTATCTATATGTATTGTTTTACATCCTTCACTTGTGTTTTTGTATATTATCTAAATTGATTCAGAGTAAAATTAATAGTCTATTTGTATCTTATTTCAGCCGTGTGGTAAGGAAAGCCATCGCCCGCGTGTACATTGTATACCACCAGAAGATGAAGGTAAACCTCCGCAACCACTACAAGAACAAGAAATACAAGCCTTTGGACTTGAGGACCAAGAGGACTCGTGCTATGCGTAAGGCTCTCAGCAAACACGAATCAAAGATCAAGACCAGGAAAGAGATCAGAAAGAAGTCTCTGTTCCCTCCTCGTGTTTATGCTGTCAAAGCTTAAATTAAATATTTAAGTATAACTTCCTTATTTTTATTTCTTTAATCCCTATTCTTCTCTATATCTAAAATATTATTATTAGATGCTTTCAGTTAATTAAGGACTTTTTAACTGTTAAGTCTAAAATATAAATATAGTGTTCAAACAATGCTCATACAAATCACACAACAGTTGCTTAAGTATCAACTTCGTATTATTTGAACTCTTATTAGTGTCAACTTTCTTCCAAGTGTGAGGGCAATCTCCAAGGGTTGAGTTCAAGGTTTAAGGGTAATGTTTCTGATTAAAAATAATTAATGAAAACCTGATGCTTTCATATAAATTGGTGTGTACGTTACGCCAGCAAGAAAGTGTCACCTAGAGTGATATAAGTAGAACGTATAATTAGTGCGCAATCTGCTGTAAATGTGCGCCGCATAAAAAAATTGTGCGTGTTGTAGTTTTGAAAAAAAAACGTAAAAACGATTCCTGCTGGAGTAACGTTGTTCTAGCAAGAAAATTCTAGACGAATTATCGGAGAGATAAAATACATACATGGGCAGAGAGCTTATATTTGTGCAAGTATGTGCGCCATAAATATAATTTGTGCGTCTTCAGGTTTTCGAGATATTGCGTTTCTCGCTGCAGTAACGTTTTGCGAATTCGTGTATCTCTAAGACCATTTTATGTGCGCCTGTAGAATGAACATACACGAATAGCTCTTAATTAGTGCATATTTGTGACATAATTAGATGCCAGATAATCTTTATAATTTTCAAGTAATCGCGCTTTATTGAAAACTTAAAATAATATTGTAGCGCCTAAATGAGAAGACGTATAAGCTCGCTAAAAACTGTATTCGTTCCATCTTGTTGTTTATAATTACCATAAAAAGTTTCAAAACAGAACCTACAAGCGTTAATGAATAATATTACTAAAAGTCGAAACGACGGCATCATAACTTTGACGCCAACAAACAAGAAACTGGCTCAACCTAAGATGTGTAGATGTAAACCAAAAATTAGTGCATTTATCAAATAATATATAGTAAAAATATCCAGCTTCAACTGTTTCGTGTTAAGTAAATATTAATACCAAACCAAAACAGTTATTCAGCGCAGGTTATCCGACCAAATTCGAATGAATACAAAAAAGCGACGGATTCATACGTATCGATGACCTCCTTTATTAAACGTATTACACCTAAACTGTGTTCGTACAGTCACGCTCAAATGTTCGTTGGGAATTATTATTACAATGACCTAATAAAAATATAATATATGTATATCTAGGTATTAAATGTACTTTCTAATCATATGAAATCAAAGAGCTTGTTGGTTTAAAAACATATTATTTTTATTATCATAATCATGATTCTTAAAGTAATTATGGCAACAAATCACAGATCAAATTTTCTACCTATAAATATTAGAACAAACATTGTTCAATTAAACTATTTGTACCTTGTATAGTCATTTGGTATTATTTAAAATCACAGATCAGTTTTTCATTTACTTAAGTACACAAACAATAAAATCACTTAAAGTAGTTCAGTACCATCATGGCGTGAAATTTAAATATTAAGTAGTTGTTGTTTTGGCCGAGATATAATTATGTTTTGGGTATGATTATATAGTACGCGAACGTAATAAAAACCTAATCAAATGCTAAATTCAGATAAACCATGTTATTCTAACAAGTAGACTATTATATGTGGCATAATATTATAGTGCCCGCGCCGTTGGATTTTACTATAAAGGTCATCGTAACATTCAAATAAATTACTATTTTTTCTATAGCAGTGAGCCCTGTAATGTCCAACACCTTTGGGTGTTGAAGTAGGCTGATATTCTATTAGAGATAGAATTGTGTACTCCTTATTATTTATTTCGATGGTAAGAGGCAGATCATCCAACATAGCATACATATCATGAAGTTCAAAAATGATAATGTCTTTCACCTCGTATACAAATGACACATTTCCACCGCGACAAATGTGACACTCTGGTGGACATTCTGTTTTTAAACATGATTGACAAGCTTCTTGCAGGTAATTGATACCTTTAGTATTTATTATATCCAAGTTCAACTGCAAATACTTGCAATTGAACAATTTATTTTCATCTTCATAACTTGGGCACAACAACTACTTAATATTTAAATTTCACGCCATGATGGTACTGAACTACTTTAAGTGATTTTATTGTTTGTGTACTTAAGTAAATGAAAAACTGATCTGTGATTTTAAATAATACCAAATGACTATACAAGGTACAAATAGTTTAATTGAACAATGTTTGTTCTAATATTTATAGGTAGAAAATTTGATCTGTGATTTGTTGCCATAATTACTTTAAGAATCATGATTATGATAATAAAAATAATATGTTTTTAAACCAACAAGCTCTTTGATTTCATATGATCAGAAAGTACATTTAATACCTAGATATACATATATTATATTTTTATTAGGTCATTGTAATAATAATTCCCAACGAACATTTGAGCGTGACTGTACGAACACAGTTTAGGTGTAATACGTTTAATAAAGGAGGTCATCGATACGTATGAATCCGTCGCTTTTTTGTAGTCATTCGAATTTGGTCGGATAACCTGCGCTGAATAACTGTTTTGGTTTGGTATTAATATTTACTTAACACGAAACAGTTGAAGCTGGATATTTTTACTATATATTATTTGATAAATGCACTAATTTTTGGTTTACATCTACACATCTTAGGTTGAGCCACTTTCTTGTTTGTTGGCGTCAAAGTTATGATGCCGTCGTTTCGACTTTTAGGAATATTATTCATTAACGCTTGTAGGTTCTGTTTTGAAACTTTTTATGGTAATTATAAACAACAAGATGGAACGAATACAGTTTTTAGCGAGCTTATACGTCTTCTCATTTAGGCGCTACAATATTATTTTAAGTTTTCAATAAAGCGCGATTACTTGAAAATTATAAATATTATCTGGCATCTAATTATGTCACAAATATGCACTAATTAAGAGCTATTCGTGTATGTTCATTCTACAGGCGCACATAAAATGGTCTTAGAGATACACGAATTCGCAAAACGTTACTGCAGCGAGAAACGCAATATCTCGAAAACCTGAAGACGCACAAATTATATTTATGGCGCACATACTTGCACAAATATAAGCTCTCTGCCCATGTATGTATTTTATCTCTCCGATAATTCGTCTAGAATTTTCTTGCTAGAACAACGTTACTCCAGCAGGAATCGTTTTTACGTTTTTTTTTCAAAACTACAACACGCACAATTTTTTTATGCGGCGCACATTTACAGCAGATTGCGCACTAATTATACGTTCTACTTATATCACTCTAGGTGACACTTTCTTGCTGGCGTAACGTACACTAAATTGGTTTATTTGATAATTTTAAATAAACACAGATGGGTATTATCTTAAATGCTTTTCTTACAACTAATGATTGAGAATCTTACAAATTAATGTTAAAGCAGAGTATTGTGTACTTTTTGCTAAAGAATTTGTTCATAAAATCTAAAAAAATAATCTAATAGTAGCCTACAGTTCTTCGTGCTTATTCTTTTTTCGGTGTGGAAATGACCAAAATTCTGAAGGTAGTCCTCTTGCATCCCTTTCCCTTTTGACAAATGCTGAATATGATGAAACACAGTTTCCAATGAAGTAATTAGCTTGACCCAAGATGGCCAAATCCAAATGTGGATTTGATGGTTGTAATCTGATAACAGAGACTTCAGCACGCTGTAATCCTTTGTTCAACTCATCTATCATATGATTTGAATCTGATGCTACAAATATGTACTTGATGCTGTCATGTTTTTTCAAGGCTCTTTTCACCTGCCTGTAACAATAGAAGCATTTTTTACAAATATTATTGTGACATCAAACAATATATTATCAAAGACTACAACTTCTCAACTTGTTTAGTTTTACCACTACCTACAACTTATGGTTAAGAATGATATTATAGACAGTAAAATTTCACATTTTTCTTCTAAATTAATGTAAGTAGGTATGTGTGATCATCATATAATAAATCTGTAAACCAATGTGAGAAACCTAGCAAGCAGACGAAAACATACGAAACCCATACGAGACAACTGTGCCCCTCCTGTTGTGACATCATTTGGATGGTAAAGTATCGTTACTGAGGGCTTGCAGCAAATGCGGGGCAGCGGGAAATGGGTCGCATTCCAGCGTAGAGCACAGTTGATTCAGATAAGTTGTAGTTATGGTTGAATCCTAGATCATAATCACACCCTAATATGTTTTTGAGATTCCTGCCTTTCCTTGAGATGCCTTGGAAATCTTAATTATTCACCAAAATGTGGACCCTGTTTATTGGTAAAAAACTGCATAAATATATCAATTGGTTTCATCATCAATCGATCGATCTGATCGAGAAATCGATCATCAGTCAATTTTACCACCAAAAATCTGAACAATACTGGTGTTAATATTTTAGGTGTCAATAGAAATACAATTCAACTCACTTTATTATGTCAGCTGTTTGTGGTAAACACATAGATACTGTCAAAGGACCTCTTTCATTTTTATATCCCACACACTGTGGGGCAGCAAATAACATGGTTGAATCCTGTACATGTTGGCAAGCCTTTACCCAATCTTGTCCATTCCTTAAATGAATACCTAAGAAACCACCTCCACTCATATTCTTTTTGATAAATATTCTAGCTTTACTAGAAATATCATCACTCCAAGATAAATATTTTTGTAAATGTGTGTTTTCTTTTTGAACTGGGAAACTTGCAGGAGCACCTGCAATTACAACACAGATAATATTAGTGTCTCATATGATAACATTAAATTTTACTAACAAATTTTAATAAAGAAAAACACCAACACATACCAGTAAAAGCAAGAACAGGCCATTCATTTGCAGGATATTTATTTTTCCATTTATCCATCATTACATTATTATGTACATCATAATTTAAAGGGCCATAAAATTCTGAACCAACAAAATCTATACTATAGGTGTCCCAGAATGGTCCAAAGGGATTCCCAGACTTGGCATTACAACTACTCTCTACTTCTCCAGTTCTTTGAGTATAGCAAAATGCAATACGTTTGTCATTTGGCCAGATAGAAGGAGCAATATCTTGCATAAATGACTCCATTGTAATCACATCATGATATTGGGCTAAGCGTTCAACTTTGAAATAAGTGTTGAATGGCACTTGTATCGATCTCGGTTCTCCATATCTGTACTCTACCCATGGGGGAAGGATGAGAGTCCTATTTAAGCCTTTACTGAACGCCAGTGCGCCTAAAAAGTGATCGGCTTGGTTACCAAATCTACCTATAACAGAATAAGAAAGGTTATTTACTAGCAGTTAATACAACAAACAATAATTCGAGTAATACATAGACGTTTATTCCGTAACTTACCCATACAAGGACAGTATGCCATGAATCCATTAGTATTGTAACTTAAAACACTTCTATTACACATAAAAAAAAGTATAAAAAGCCATTTTCTAATGATTCTCATATTCGTGGAATTTTTGCTGAATCTTGAGAGAATAATAAAAAACAATTTCGCCGGTAGGCGGTATGAAAACTGTAACAAAGCAGAAGCCCAGCTACGACATAAAAATAACAGTGTCAACGACAACTGACACTGACAGCTCTTTGACTTACACAACTCCGTCTAAAAACACGGATCGAATACTTTTCTGCACGTTTGCTACATACGTACGCTACCATATTATTAGTATTAAAGAGATCTTTAAGTTAATAGGATATTTTGAAAAAAGTAAATTTATAGGAGTGTTTAGGTACCTAACTGAAGTTTATCTAGCGAAAGATGAGTCTAAGAAACTGCGTCATTCGTTTAAAACGAGCACTTAGTTCTTTTTGCGCTTTAAAGGACGGGTATTTTAAATAAAGCAAACCCTCAAAATAAAAAGAAAAACTTCCATCTTAGGGTATCTAATTCAGTAACTAAAAATAACTGTTTTCTTATTTATAACTTATTTACAAGAGAAGCACGTGTCTATTTTAATTCGTTAGTTTTAAGGCTAAAGTTTTTGATACGATGTTCGATATGAGATAGTTTGTATCGACACATTGGATCAAATCATATCGCCCAAAACGTCGATACCGAGTATATGATTTAAAATATCGATACATTTTCGACCAACCTAAAACTAAATGACTAATTATTTTAAAATATGCACAAAGAAAACAAAGTTTATTTTTATTTCTTATCTTACGTCGCTAGTTTATTCAATAAACATAATACATTTTAACTTACAGGTAAAATATAATAAATCAGGCTAATCCTGAAAAAAAATCTGATGCATTTTTTAAACTACTTGATGGCAGGTTGTTACTTAGATCTCGTCTTTTATTTTGTTTTTGGTTTACATCGATAATTGATTCAATAGATTCAAAATACGAAATGTTCCAGAACTTAACATCATTATCATGTGAACATGATGCAACATATTGGCCATCATGGCTTATGTCGATTTTTTCCACAGGCAATCTATGTTGGCCAACCACGCCTAACTGACGCTGTGGAAACATATGAGTTGCTCTCAATATGCCATCCTCTCCAGAAGTCACTACAATATTCTGTGTGATTGGTACCATACATTGAATTGCATGTTTTTGCCCAACATATTCATCACTATGTAATCCAAACTCTTTCCAATTGAATAAATATAATTTCCCTGTTGATGAGGCCACAAGCAATTTAGTGTCGGATCGGAAAAGACCCATGCAAGTTAACTCTGCATCATAATCTTCCGAAGTTGTGTAGATTTTGCTAGAATCATAAAAAATACATTATTCACTATATATTTTAAACAGCAAAACATAATTTTATTCGGAGACTATAAAAATCCTCTTACCTTCCTTTCAGATCTATTGTTGTGAGTACGCCATCGCCTGCTGAACACACTAAATACTTTTGTGCATCATTTGTGATCATATCTGAAACATGTTCTTCACCAATTTTTATGGTGAATACTGGATCTGGTTTACGCAAGTCCCATAACTTTACAGTTCCTCCATCATCACCTGAAATTTATAGTAAAATAAAGGATTAAACAAATATCCAAGTTTGCATGGTAATGCTTCTCAGAGTTATTGAAAAATCAGCAATTTTGACTGAACACAAAGTGTACCTGTCACAACTTTATCCTTGTCCAGTGATAATAGTCTGTATACAGGTTCTTCATGTGCATCTTCATAACACCTTTTCAATTTACCAGTTTCGACATCAGTTGCTAAAATAACCTTATCCTGAAATAGGTCAACATTGAATTGATTAATCAAATATACTTATATTGATGTACTGAGAAAAGTTCATAAATCTTGACCAATAGCCTGGCTGGCTGCTCACTCAATGCATTGTTTTTTGTTATCCAATGTGGCAAGGCAGCTTGTCCTTTAGGCTTGTGTGAGGTCAAAAGCAATTAAGATGAATTTTGCCACACCCTATAGCTTCTTCTTCAGTATAACTAGCATAATTTAGATATTTTTGTCAATAAAATATTTGCATTCATGTTTAAATTGAATGAAGGGAAAAGCTTTAATAAATCTTTAATTACCATATACCATTATACCATATATTATATTGACATAGAATTACAAAGAAAACTTGATCAAAACAATAACTTACTTTAGCTGTTGAAAATAAGGTAGTTCCTTCATCATCAAATTCAACATCCCTGCAAGCTTTCAAATGCAGTTCTAGTGTATTTAATAGTTTAGTTTCATCATTGTTGTATTCATATAATAACACATCACCTACAATGTTAGCTATAGCTATGATGTTCTTGGCTGGGTGTAGTGATATGTCTACAATAAAATCTTCACATGTTATTGCAGGAGGATGGTCGCGAGGTTTAGTTTTTTCAGCTTTGATAGCTTTAACGACTTCATCGTCATCATCATCATCTTCTTCATTGTCTTTATTATCAGCTGTTTCATTTAAAGTTTCATCTTCACTCATATCATTGTCGTCTGTAACAGAATAAATATACACCATTACATTTGTACAAAGTTACAAATAGGACTATAGAGATCTGTTTCGGAAGGCATCATTAACAGCAGTAAGAAGCTTGAAAGTCTGTCCAGTCTTACCAAAAGGTATCTTGATATAACCCAGGTAACTGGGTTGTGGATGTCCGATAGGTAGTCGCTCCATGTAAAATACTGGTATCCAGCTGCATCCTAGACTAGAAGCTGACTCCAAAATAGTTGGAAAAAGGCTAGACTGTTTATACTAGTTTGAATGAAAAAGAGAGAGTGTGTGTTCGATTATCTACCTCTAATTGAGACATTAACCAAATCAATATCACAATATTGATAATGAATTTGTTAAGACAATTCCAATGTTCCAATTTGCTAATTTTCAATGTACATAAACTATTAAGTTTAAGATTCCCTCTCTATTTTTCTAGAACATAGTTTGTTTATAGCAGTGGAACTTACCATTATTATCTGACAAACCATAATCTTCTTCCCCGCTGGAGCCATCGTAACTGGAAGCACTATCTTCATCAGAGGAATTTTTATCATAATCTTTAAAGTGTTTCGTCATCTCGGACTCTGCACCAAAGTACAATTTAGACTTTTATAGAAGAGACGCAATTTATACTTGTATTACACGTTGTAGGTTATACTAGCTATCAAAATTGCAGCAATTTACAATCGGCATAAACATGCGAGCGATTCCTACATGCGTAGTACAGATGTCAATGTTGACATTGACACTTGATTTTCTTGTTAATTTCCAGCCTTTCTTTAAACGCACTATATGGTACAGTGCTGAACCGGTTGCTAGTATTTCCAAGCTGCTAGGTAATTTTAAATGGAATAGTACGTACTTGCAAATTGCCATAATAACACTATGTTGAAATAAATCTCAGTTTGTGATAGATTCTTTTGGGATCCGGCTCAAAAGACTAAGTTACAGAGTCAAGACCTAGTACAAATAATAATAATAAAGTGTCAAAATAAGTGAAACGTCAAAGTCAAAGTTGACTGTTCAATGGTCACAAATCAAGTTTTGAGATTGTTTGTAAAAATATCATATGTTCAGTTCCTAAGACTGTAATGATAATAAATAGATCTAAAACAGACTTTTTATCAAAAATCAAAGGTAAGAATTGTTTTTGACTATAATATTAATATTTTTGTTGATAGACTATACCATCGATTTTCTTATAGTTAAACCCACAGCAGCGAATATTATTTTACCAATTCCCATTCATTAACATTTCCAGCACTTTTTGTTTTTTATTTAATGTTTTTCTAATCCTTGTTTAAGATTTATATTTAAAAGAACGGACAAGTATTAAAACTTTTTTTGTATCAAATTTCTTTTCACCTTTGTTGTTATGAACTACGTTCTTAACGCGTTGAAATACAGATCCTTGACAAAAAAAAAACAATGAACTGTGTAGCATTTCAAACCAATTTATAATAGTAAATTCACCCATACAATTAAATTTAGCTTTGTGCTTGTTGGTGCATTTATAGCTTTTAAACTTTTTGTGTTCTATCATTTGCATTTAAACTGTCTAAAATTATTTAGTATTTAATGCAATCATGCATTTTACCATAGATATGCTGAATCTTTTCTTTATGTACATATTGTGTAAGTGATCAATCTTGTATCACAGTGTTTGCTGCCAAACTCCTAAAAGCTTAATACATTTACATAATAATTGTTTAAGTAGATTTGTCTATGTCTTGTTTAAAATTTTAAAAGCCTCAGATGTAGTTGATGTTTTGGGATCTATCTCCGAACTATCCTACTACTAGGTAGCCTATTACCCAAAACAGGGACCTATTACTAAGCTTTCACTATATGTCTAACCGTCCAACATTAGGCTGTTTCTAAAGAACTGTCTTAGTTAGATTATTGAAATTTTCACAGACAATGTATATACCTATGTTATATTATAACAATTAATACAAAAAAATCTTATGAAGGTAATTTGGAAGTGAGGCGCTTTGCTATTTTTATATACAGTATAGTCCATCTCACACTTGGATTTTTATTTAACTAGCACGTCACAAATACTTATTTATTTGTCTGTCTTTTGAAAATATATTTACCTACTACAATTTCCCAGACTAAAATCCTAAGGCAGCCAGATCTTACTTATTTTGTAATACTGAGTATGCCTCTTTAATTCTTAGAGCCGATTTGTTATGTTATAGGGACTTATACTTTAAGGCACTACCTGCGGCCTTGCAGGCACTTTTAAGCTGTAAGAAAATGTTATATTCTATCATGCAATAACTTTAGAAGAAAGTGTTATGCGTAAAGGGGGATAGAGGCATACAAAATTAGGATTTAGAACATCATCCCATTACAACCAGATAGATTTTTCGATAACATTGACCTGCTGGTCTACTATATGCAAGATGAAAGGAGGCAAGTTTATCGCCTAACATAATTGTCTAAGGAAGGGCATCTAATTCCTTAGCCTAATCTAATGTAATAAAGTGAAAATAAGACTCTTTTCCTTTTTCTTTCACACCTGTTATACCCAAAGGTGTAATAATAATAAATACATTATTATCATTGTTGAATTTTTTTTGGTTTCAATATTAATGAGGGTGAGATTATACGGGGTACATCACGAAACTATGGGCCACTAGTAATAATTTTTTAACAGAAATTAGTAATACCGAATAGACCTTTGACCGACTCGGGAATCGAACCCGAGATCTCGTGTTCAGCGGTTGTATACACAACCGCTTCGAGGCAGTCTAAACACTGCGAAGAATACAAAATACAGCATATAAGAACACAATATAAAGCAAAATACAGCATAGCACAAAAATCTTAGCTGTCATTCACAATTTATCGCGAGCCGCGACGTTATGCATAACAGAGGTGAGCGGCGGTGGAGCGGGAGGAGGCGTACGTAGGCGGCACCACGATGAGTCGATGACGGACTAGCACGTGCAGTGTACACGCGACTCGCGTGAGCGTGACCTACTATTGGCGCTTAGGATAACGTTGTTTACGCTCACGTGGGGTGGTTTAGATGCTTTGGTAGATTCAATGCGTCATTTATATCAGTTACAGTGAATATTCGTGGATGTTTTTGTGCTGAGCAATCAAAATACAGTGTATTGCAGTGTGTTTACTTTCTATATAGTCGTTAAAGCTATGGAATATTTAGAACTTGTGTGTTTAATGAATATTAGTTTTGTAATTGTTTTGAAGCTTTCTTAAGGAAACGAAAGCTTGGTAGCAGTTAAAGTGTTGATCAATATCCACAATCGTCGATAGTATATCTTGAAGCAGGTCCCCCATGTGTAGTAAGTAATGATATAAACTTAAAAGTATTAAGTGTTTTATATTTATAGCAGGTACCTACCTACCTACTGTTTCGTTATCTATTATATCAAATAATATTTCTTTGTTATGATTAAGATTAAAAGTGTCCAACGTCAGTCCACCGCTAATTCGTTAATTAAATACGTAGTTATTATCTCTTTTTTGTATTTTTCTCTGCACTAAGTAAGAGCCATTATTATCTTTGTTTCTGATATGTAATATTATTAAAGCTTAAATATGATTATAAATAAACAACTAAGCCGGTACTTATACTGAAATACGTGTTAAAAGGCAATTAGGGGCTGTTTTCATTATATGCTTGCATTTAAAAAGTACATTTGTGTTAAGTTTAGATATTATTAATCAATTTTACTGAACAAGCATCGGACGCGAGTTAGTCCGCGTGCCTATAGGTGACTAGTTTTCTGCGATATTCCGACTACCTATTACGTAATGGTAAAAAATATTGTTAATTTTCTATGATGTAGTAAGTAGAATCATTTTTCGAAAAAATTGATGTATTTTGATTTTTTTATCCATTAGGTCCCGTAATTACCCTCTTGATAACCTGTACTGTGAAGTAATATACCTACCACTTTGGTACGCTGCTATGTTCACTAGTAGAGATTTGGAAATAATAAAATATGATATAGCTGGATTAACGTTACCTATGACCATGTCATGTCATGGTGATCTGGTGATTTGATCGTAGACGCGGTGGCTACTACTGTCTAACTACTCTATTACACTAAAATTCTAAAATAGCCAAGCAAACGTAAATCCACAGTACTATCGGCACTGCTAGCAAAGCTGACCATATAACGTGCATCTACTGGTGTTCTTGCACAAGTTTTAGAAGTATACGCCAGAAATAGCACTTAGGTGCTATAAATATTTCTCAAAGTCACTAAATAATGTTTCCCTTTCTGATTTTCTCGACCCGCGAAATCAGTCAACTGTAAATGACTTTGTTTGTAGTATCAGATACAGAAACACTATTCTCTTACTCTTAAAGCCCGGTAAGAGGGCAACCCTCACTAGGTCCAGCTATGAGTCTATACCGTACTATCCGTGAGTGGTTAGAAACGGCTTTCGTGCTCTCAGAGGCATGGGATGTAAGAGTCCAGATCCCGTAATCTTAGCCTTTTTGGAAGTTTATTTGACTGAAAAGCTCAGAAAAAACTTTTAGGTTTCACCCAAGCTTTAAACAAGGCCTGTTCGCAATAATTTTGTTCACTATAACAACGTCTAGGGATGCCGGGTAGATAGGAAGACTGGAAGTCCGGGATTCTTTTACAGTTTTGATCTGATGATCCATAGGTCGTCAAAGATGCTTCATAATAGCTTATCATTCTCACCTGTGTTGGGACCAAGACTTACCCCCGGTAAACTCATATAAAAGCATTAAACCTTTTAGTTTTAATAAAAAGGTACAATGAGCTGTCGTTTACAGGCCCTCGCTTTAGGGGGGATAAATTGTAAGCAAATTCGTCAAGGTTTCTCTATTTCAGAATGCTCAATTCGAATCACAGGCGTTGATATATGTTCTATGTCCGATTCGCAACAGTACTTTACTTATTAATAAGCACTGTATGTTAAGTGTAGTAAATTTTTATTAATAACGTACCCACCTAACATTAACCATGGGGCAAGTTAGTAGCTAATTGTGGAATTAATCTAAAGATATGATCATCATTATTGTACCTACTTGCAGTTTGAACATTTACTGATAAGATTATTTGGCAACATTATTTTATAAATTTTCTATATCTCTTCATCGTCTCCAGATGCTAATAATGACTACTTACTTATCTCCAAATCCTGACCTATCTCCTAAAAGCGTTATAAGTACAGATTTTTTTTAAGTTTAATTTGTGCGCAGTAAAATAATAATTGGTTATGTAACAGTTATAAAATGTATAGACACAATCCCTAATAAGTCTGATACATAATACGAAATTATACAACAAAAGTTCCTACTTCTGTTATGTAAGTTCTTATTATTATGGAACTTAACCTTTCATGGAAATAAGACGTAAATCGGTGACGTCAATGTTCCTAGAGCCTCTTTTTATGCGAGCTGAAATTTACCTAGGTTTTAATTACCTAGTTGGGCATCTTATTGTAACGATATCATTTCGAACCTTTACCAGTGTGCAAGCCGTTTATCTTATCTTAACATTTCGACATGGTATAATTAGGTAGGTATGTTAAAAAATATATACCTACTGAATTATTATCTTCAAAACCAGCTTGCAGTTTGACTTATAGGTCATCTTAATTCGCGAATATTTTGTATGATGATAGTTATTTTTTTAAACTACGCACTAAATATTTATAGGGTAGGTGTACAACTTAGGATATTATCTTACCCTTTCTATGTAGGTATAAGCATTAAAAGACTTGTTGCGGTATGAAATTGTCCCTAGTTACGTTTTTAGAACGATGATGTTTGCCCTTTAGTCTGCTATTATTGTGGCACCTATCACGTTGTCAAAACTTTATTCAATTGAAAGTTAAGAATTTTGGCTTATTCAAAAAAGTATTTTAGGAAGAAAACAAATACAAAAGGTCCAATTTAGGGCGAGAACAATAGAAATATTGTGGGTCTTCACCAAATAAAACCATTTATGAGTTTTTCAATTTGTCCGATACTTTGTACGGTTTCATTATTACGTAGACGGCTTTTTCAAACTTGTGCTTACCTTAAATTCAAGATACAGTCTTAATCTCTGTTTTGATCTCGTGAACGAAGTAGTAAGGCTACTGGTGAGCTTCACATTTTGTGCTTTGTATTCACATTGTGCAAAAAAGGTTTTGTTTACCGAGCACTCTTTTTTGATACGTATTTTGTAGTCCAAGTTATAAAACATATTTGTTTTTGTTACAGAGAGAAGATGGAATGGGTTCTTCGAAGTCCACAGATTCACAGCACATTCAGCAACCTTGGCTTTGTACATGGAGATGGATATCACGTAAACGATAATTGCAATGGTAAATATATTTTTTTCTTCATGCTTACAGTTAGTTAATGAGGCGGTCGTTTTGTATGTCGTGTTCATAATTGATGATTGCTCCGTTAATCTCAGCCTATAGCACAGTTTGTTTGTAATTACAGCTGCCTTGGAGACCATTCTTCACAACATCTTGACAGAGGATAAATACTTACGCACGTATCGTCGAAGTATTAGTTTTGGACAAAATATTAAGAGAGACCTTATCCCTCTTTTAATACACGCGAAGGAAGACATCACAGTAGAGCTTCTTATCAGAATATTAGTCAATTTGACTATTCCCATCGAATGTTTACTATCCGTGGACGTCATTTCCAAAAATGATTTCGGTAGACATACAATATTTGAAATTAACAACTTACTTGCCTCAACCAAAGCTGCTTTCACCGATCAACGGGCGACCAAAGTGATCATCGACTTTTTAAAGAAAAATGTCGATTTTGAACAAAAGGCGAAGTTGTCAACTGAACAATGCACAAACATAAGTAACAGCCTTTTGTTATTACGCAATATTTTACACATACCTGAAGATTTGAGTGGCCAGAGTCCAGGATTCAATGGCCCTATACATACCGTACAGAATCAAATTCTGTGGAATATTTTTAGCCAAAGTGTTGATAAAGTTCTTATAAAGTTAATGACTATTCCCGATGCGGTAAGTGATAGCACAATATTAGTGAAATGAATGAATTTATTTGATGACACTTTATGAAATATGATTCTAACTAACACAATGATGACGTTTTTATTCATCTGTTTTAGTGTACATGTGTATTGCAATGCTACTGTACAGCCCCATGTGTGATATACGATACGTTACTGTTGACAAGTAGGTATGCGTAATAGGTTTTAAGAGTCGAGATGTGTGTTTTGTATTTTATTTTCCTTCCAGAGTAAATGGGCAGTAACAATGGTTCAATTAATAGCCCTACTATATAAAGACCAACATGTGGTCACTTTACATAAATTACTTAATATGTGGCTTGAAGCCTCCCTATCGGAAAGTTCCGAAGACAATGAGAGTAATACATCACCACCGGATAGAGGTACGTGGTCATTAAGATACAATAATTACATGCGTTTTACTATTCAGTGTGGATGAAAATTAACATTGTGATGTGCATCCAACAGGTAGCGAGGATTCGTCACCAATGTTTACTTCAGACCCAACGTCAGACTCGTCGGACACGGGGGCCAGTGGCAAGAGCAACGATGATCCCAATTCTATTAATAAGGAATGGGATGGGGATGCTTCCTCTGAAATGAACAACAGTAGCGAGAATGGTAATCAGCCATTTCATCCACCTAACGAGAAGGAGTCAGATATGGGGCAAAAAAATATTTACAGTGAAAATAACATCGACGATACCATGAAATCTGATAACGTATGCTACCTTTGATATTATAAAGATAGACATATTAGTGCTTAATGTACTTATTATGAAATTGGTTAATCTATTATGTTTTAGGAGAAAGCAGTGTCTTGCAGCAGTGGTATGCAGTCAGACTGCAGAAGCGATCAGGTATCGTCCTCAAACAACGCTGAAAAGAAAATTGTGATATCAGAAAACTCAGATTGCGGATATGGTACACAAATAGAAAACCAGGAGTCGATATCTACATCTAGTAACGAGGACGAGCTGCCCACCAAGAAACCGGTGCACCAGAAACCGCATAATCCCAAACAGCGCATTAACAACAAGGTGCGCTCCTGCATCTCCATGCAGGACCGGAAGCGGAAGAAGATTGTGAAGCGAGGCAAATCTAATATGTATGTGAATCGGCATGAACACGCCTTGTCATGGCAATATTCTATAGTATTTATATAATCGAAATAATAATGTAGCCCTATTTATCATTTCAGCATTAACGTACAGGGACTTTCACATAAAACACCGACAGATGATGACATAGCCAATGTTCTGAAAGAGTTCACTGTTGACTTCCTCCTAAAAGGATATAATTCATTGGTGCAGACACTTTACAATCAAATATTGACGAACCTTCAGTTAGAGATTGATACGTCGCATTTCTTCTGGCTTGTGACTTACTTCTTAAAGTTTGCAACTCAGATAGAACTAGACGTGGAGCACGTTTGTTCAGTGCTGTCATTCGACATTGTGTCGTATTTGACGGCAGAAGGTGTGAATTTGTGTGAGCAGTTTGAACTTGCCATTAAATTGGATGGCAGTGACCTGAAGCCCAGCATAAGGAGACTTCATTTAGTAAGAATTTTTAATGTACCATATATCTTCAATCATAGCATCTCTGTCTAATTCATTCAAATATTTCATCGAGGATGATAAAATATTTTTTAGGTCTTTATTTTGAAACATTTTCGAATTGCTCCTTATTTTTTCAAATGTGCAAATTTAATTTCACATAGCTAAAATAGCTTCTTCAAATGTCTTTCTTACCTCTAGTTTTGACGCATTGCTTGCAAAATAATAAAATTGCAAAATTTGTAATCGTATGCCTCCTTGACGTAGCAGCTTTTAAGTATTTACGTTTTATTATTATATAAGTAAGTGGGTGCGCCATGACGCATGAAACTGCATTGATCATTAGCAATAGCACTTATGACTTTTATATCTCCGAACCTCATATCGAACTTACGATTTTGAACTAGTACTTTAATTAACTTTGTCTTTACTTTGTAAAATATTGTCTCGTATAGTGTTTAACGAATGGCCGCTTGATTGCACCGGACAACGGACCGTTTGGTGCAATATAATTCGTTTGCCGGTCATGTTTCCAACCCATGCGCACATGTAAACCATACATCGCCGCAAATCCGGTGAAATAAACGTTCCCCTGCCCTGTGGAAGTATACAAATAGCCTGAGTGCTGTGAAAGAAATATCTAAATAACGCTAACGTATATGCGTGTGGAGCAAAATACTCATCTCCAGACACGATTTCTCTGAAAGTTATTATATTTACTTTATTTATTGAATATGTTTTATAATTTAAGGTTGTGACAGCCATAAGGGAACTGATTCAAGCAATAGAGGTGTACAAGAAGTTCCCACACGTTTGCAAGGAGGATAAGAACGCGCTCATTATGTTACAAATTAAAATGTGCGAGACGGAGGAGTTGCGCTCGCTGCTTGTGTTGCTGCTGCGTCATTACAACCCTAAGTATCACACCAGACAATACCTACAGGTAACTACCTAATACACTTTAGTTTACATCCTTGGCTGTAAAAGTTTTTGTCGAGATATGTTAAGGGCCTACTAAACATAGAAACTGTTAACTATCTATTAACTGTGAATGTCTGTTTTCAGGACCTTGTGGTTACCAATCATATATTGCTGATGTTCCTGGACGGTGCAATAAAGCTGCCGGAATACCACGGCTCCACCAATATACCTGATCATATAAGACAGTATGTACCACAATTACGACAGTTATATTTTATATAAAAGACTCTATTAAGTGTATCTATACATTAACGGGCGGGTTTCACTACTTTTGGATAGGATGGGTTAACTAAACAAGCGGATTTTTGATAGAGTTTTTGATACTTTGTGGTTACTCTATCAACTGTCAACGCGAGACTGTTCTTAAAATAATAATTTCCAACTTTTGGAATGCATTGTGTTAACATTGCTTATTGTGTTACAACAGGTTCGCCACAACTGAAATAATGTACCAATACGGGCTGTTACTGGAAGATTACATCGGCAACGGAGAATTTGTCAACGACTGTATATTCACTCTGATGCACCACGTCGGAGGAGAGCTCGGTAGTCTCATCACTTTGTTCCAACCAAAGATTCTCAAAACCTTTACCTCCATATGGAAATCGGAGTTCGAAATCTGCGACGTGAGTTTTTATTGCGATAACGATTTACAATCGATATTGATATGCTATCTGTTGTTAGATTTGCGTATCTTCAGTTGAGTTCTTACACATTTTGAATGGAATATATGTCGAAATTTAACTGTAGATAAGCAAATCTATCCATGGATAGCATATTAATACTGACTAAGATTTTGTCAAAATTAGAAACTAACTAACGTGAATTCACCGTATATTTTTGACATGTTTCGCAGGACTGGTCTGATCTCATAGAGTACGTGATCAACACTTTCATCAAGAAGCCTCATAGTCTGCACAGTACCGCTAACTTCCGTCTCGACACGGAGAGCTTTGACGACGAGAAGATCGAGATCAAACCGCTAGAGGCACCTCTGTCTCAAACCAACCTTGACAACGTCGACATTGAGAACAAGAAACTATCGACTCACAGTACTATCACACACACTGCACTTGATAAGTACGTCCTTTTACTTGCCTCTTTATTTGTTTTGGTTCTAATCGAAATGGTACTAAAATTTGTTAACTTGCAGTTGGACGGAGGATGAATTGTCATCTCTAAGTTGGAACTACATGCAGTGCAGCGCTCTGCCTGATGTGGTGGGAGAAATCATCAAGTTGTTTAAAGAAGACGGTGTTATTAAGTCAAGGGACTCTGTCATTCGACAACTGTTTAAGCAGAATCTGATCAACAAGGAGGAGTTTGACAACCTCCTCAAGGGTGAAAGTGATAGAAATTCCAAAAATGTTCAAATAAATAAAGAAGTAAGAGACGATGAAATAAGTACCCTCTGTGAGCAGTTGGCACAGGACGGTAAGCAAAAGTTCTTGGACTGGGTCCAAAGTGTCTTGTTGGAGACTTGCTTCGCCAAAATATATTTAGAGAAAAGGTCCAACGAGATCGAGGGTGAAGAACCATTCGATAACGCTGAAATAAACTGGATGAACTTAAGGAAATCTGAAGACTTGAATGTTCTGTCACCAGTATCGTACCACTCACTTGGTGAGTATCAAATGTTCCTTGGTTTACTTACTTTTACGTTTCATTACAATTTGTTAACGCTTTTTTTCTATTTATAGTCTTGAACCAATCCGTGCCACTGGTACCATGGAACTGCAAACAGGCATCGATGTGCAAGGACCTGAAGTTCTTGCAATTACTGCACAAATTAGGGTTCCACATGCCCGTCGACTCCGGCAAAGTTTTTATTCGGATACCGCACTTTTGGACCGCTGATTTCCTATACGACGTGGCTGGAAAAATTTCACCCATCGACAAAAGTAAGTTTATACATACACATATGGAGAATGTCGAGTTAACATCGTTAATCAAAATTAACGTTTTTGTTTAGTTTTGGCATAGTTCAAACATTTTCTCTATAATATTAATTATACTTTGGTCAATTCGGCAAAAGACCCATGCCTAGCAGGGGGACAAAAGTGGGTTAAAAAAAAGGATAAAAATATAAATATTCCTTTTGTTATTATAATAAATAATCCATAACGAAATATATAACTAATTGTATAATAATTTCCAGGTAAACTAAAGTTCTCAATGAACGATATATCAGACAGCACGGTTATAAACTCGTGTCAGCAGGACAGTCTAGTATTATCGGCGGATCTCACGAAGGACATCACTATGATCGAGACCACAGACAAGTTCTATCAGGTTCACAAACAGAAACACCTCGCCACTATGGTCAACTTCACGCCAATGTAAGTTATACTAAGCCCGGTTTCACTTTTGATTAAGTATTGGTTAGCTTATCAGATAAATAATTATTCCTGTCATTTTGTCTACTTGATAGGTTGTCCGACACTAAGAAAAGCCGTGAAATTGGCCCGCAATCTAAAAATACAGTACATAGATAACTCACCAAATAAAAGTTTTAAAAATATGAAATAATAAAATTATCAATACATTGAAGGTAAATGTAACATTGTATTATGTTTTTAGGCCTGGTTCTTCTTTCAACACGGAGGCTGGTGATGTAGACAAGGAAAACTGGTTAGAAGTCGTGCAGAAATCACAAGAGTACAAAATATCATTGAACTTGGACAGGTAATATTATTTACTGTGGAAGTTACTTTTTATGCTTTCATGGCTTTACTGGCTGAACTGATTTGATGAAAATCAGATCAGAATCATTTGACCGGGTATTGGAAACATAATGTACTTACACTGGACGAGATTAGTGCTCATCTCACGTTTAACCTAACTCTAAAACTTTGTCTTTAACTGCCTATTTGTAATGAGCGCGGTCGGTAATCTGCGCGACTGCCGAATAAAGTTCTGGGGTTAGAATTTTGGTTTGGCTATGGCCCCACCCGACATTCGAGCCAGTTATACTGGATTTTCTTTTGTAAAGATATACGCAGTTAGGAAGTTAAAAAAGTATACAATTAGTATATTTATTAAGTAATGAGGGCGCTGAAATTTTTTCGTTGTAATAATGGCGGTAATCCAGTAAAGGTTTTACCCATGCGTTTAAACTTTGGCTAATTATTATCTCTCGTATGATTTAGTACTATCATAGAAGAGGAGGAGATCGCGGAGTCGGACGTGGTGATGCAGCCGCCGCTGAGCGTGGCGAGCGCGGCCGCCGTGCCCGTGCCGCCCATCATGAGCACCAAGCAACACGCCACCGCCTTCAACGAACAAGTCGCTGACTCCGAATATTACAACAACAGGTATAAACAGATTTTGTCCACTTGCGTGAATATTTTATGAAAAAATATAGCATATAGACCTTTTCTTTGGGATATACCGTATTTACGTATTAAATTTTAACGTAATCGGTTCAGCAGTCTAGCCATGAAAGCGTAATATGAAATTTTCTTCTGATGATGATGTCGGTCGTCCTTACGAATATACACATTGTTCTATGGGACACTGCGCAGCGACGCAGCCGTTTCCGTGTAATACGCAACCGACACGACAGTGCGCCCAAACATATACGACCTACATCAACGTTGGAGGAAAGGAAACCAGAATTACTTTCCCATTTCTGTTATAAACATTGTTGTCGACAGCGCGTGTGAAACAGCGTCAGTGGCGTCGGATCTGACGCGCATGTACGTGTCGGACGAAGAGGACAAGCCCGAGGTGCTGGGGCCGCGCGCCGGCGTGGTGGCGGGCAGCCCGGCGCGCGACCAGCACATGTCCGCGCACTCTGACAGCGGTGACACAGGAAAACGTCCTCGAGTACAATTGTTCCCCTCGTTTTAATTAACTATATTATACCTATTTTAATACCTGTTTACCTGTCGGTTACTCGAACTGACTCACATAGTTACATTTAAATATGAAATAGTTTGTTTTTAAATAAGTATTTTATGCAGAATTGGGTACCTGCTGTTACCATTAACTTCATTTTGCTATACGTTTATTGCGTTGCGTAAATCTAAGATAACATTAAGGTAGTTTGTATTTTTACAAATCATGGTGTCACGTTATTGATATGCAATGAACATTATTATGTAACATTTTTACAAACGAGAGGACTGTACCTTCCCAGTGTCGAACGTAAAAATACTTCTAGCATTCCTATGATTTAAGAAAACTAATATATTTTACGTGTTATAATGCTTTAGCATTAAAAATTAAATGTTTATTGTAATAAATGTATGCATACTGTAGGAGGTAATTCGTATTTATGTCCGTATAATGTTACGTTTTGAAAATAATTTTAATTGATACGATGACAATGACACAGGAAATAAATAGATTTTGTCAGTATAACATTTTTTATTAATAATTTACAACAAGATAACAAACTACGACGTAACACACCGTACACATCTAGTAACAACAATAGAATAACAACAGAACAATTGGTTCTTTAACAATAATACTACTGTTTCAACTCGCTGCTCATTTAAAACACACACACTATGTACAGGAAATATGCAAACAATTATATAACACCGATCAGGTACATTCATACAAATATCACAGAAAATATTTAATATTTGTTGTAATTTTGAAGACCGTGGCCAGCACCTCCAACTGAGTTAATTTTTTGGAGATAGTTTCTTATAGCGTCATCATAGCTCCTCGTTTCAAAAGACTCTGCATCACTCGCTCCGGCGTTTCCATAGTAGTTTTGGGAAGGAGCCTCGTAAGTGTTTCCGGAAGATCCTTCTGATGAGTAGTCATCACCGTACGGCGCGAAGTTCTGTGAGTGGCCGGAATGATCTCCGTTGTAAGATTGAACCTCCGGTTCGTAGGAGTTTTTATTCGAAGCACCATCCTGAGAGTGGAGCTCTTGCACCTGGTAATTTCCTTGCAGGCCCCCGGCGTGATGCAATATGTCGTCGTTGCTACCGATAGCTTCGTGTTCGGGCAACCTCTCCGGCGACTCGACGTGAGGGACTTTGACAATTTGCGGCACCGGCACGGGGTACGGTTTGGAAATGTGCACGGGATACGGTACCTTTTCGATTACCTTTACTGGATATGGCACTGGCACCTTGACGGCTACAGTTTTTGTTATCTTTATAACTTTTACTGGGGTTTCGGGGATGATAACTTGCTCACCGAGATCGTGCAGTTCTGTCTCATAATTTTCAACAGGTATAGTGTGCGAGTCGTGAGATTCGTGCGATGCCAGGCAACAACAGGCGCTGCACAGTAGTAATAAAAGTTTCTGAAAGTAATTTAAGTCGGTTAATAGACACATTCAAAAGTAAAATAAAAACAAATATTAGTCTTAACGGTTGCACGTAGAGTGCATAAAGTTATGCAATGAATTTGGGGATTATATAAGAAAAGTAGGTCAATCTTTCACGCATCAGAAGTTACAGTCTTAATACATTTACTGAATCAGTTGACTAAAGGTGCTTAGGTAGGTACATTAGAGTGCACGTATGACATTTTTTTTTACGTTTGTAATGTAAGTGTAACATAATATTCACCGGTGAATTACAATACTTATTAACTTGTAACTTCTAACTTTCAATGAGATCCGGTATTCTATTTATTTAAACTTTTTTCTGACCCACGTAACGGCACAGGTGTAAGAACAGGAAATATGTTACGTAAACAATTACATAACACAAACTGTTTCTGAGCTTTGACAAAAAGACCAAAAAGAAGCGCCGTCGTGATAGTTGAATAAGAGCAACCAATTTGATTACTAACCGGTATTTCCATTGTCGCGTTCGGGCGTACGTTGGCGGTGCTGATAAAAAACTATCGAATCGCAAGTCTACCTAGTGGCTTATATATGGTACATTCCCTCTGCAGCGAGAGACAGGCTCTGTTGATCGACCAATTACTTTCTTCAGCCGTCACTTGCGATCGCGGGCGATGCAGTAGTGGTTAGGTAGTTAACAGTTACGATTGTACCGCAGCTATTACAACCACTGACGATTAGGAAATCAAATAAACTACCGCAGACCTACGACTATAGGTTTGACAAATTATGTTTACTATTCGATTTAACAAGCACTTTTATATTAAGCTTACGAACGATAAGCTTGTGATTATCTACTACATAGTAAGACTAGGGATGCTTTTTCTATTGGACGTAGTTGCCATCGTAAAACTCGGTTACTGAAGCCGTAGTATAGTATTGAAGCTATTATTATTATATACTGAAGCGTAGTAGTAGTATTATTATAAATGGTCCTACCGAAGTTGTTCTCGGGTTGGAATCCACGGGTCAAAAAAAAATCGCGAAGTGGTTTGTGGAACTGTACATAAACATTAATTTGCTAGGTCTATAACCAGCAGATTTATGCAGCTGACGGTGGCCTGTTTACAGCCTTTTTTATACTTGGAACTTATAGTCTAGAAAAATCGTGAATGCCAAGGCTCTATTAGCCTGTGGTCGTGACGTACAGTTCGATTCCCTCACATAACAAATGCAAATGAGATTGTTAGGCTACCAATTATCTCTCGATAGCTAAATATCTACCTACATAAATATAGGAACCTATTCAAACCTTTTTCTTAGCTAGGAGTGTTGTCTCAAGAGAAAGTTATGTAATTAACTATAATGATAACGATGCAGGTAGACCTATCTAATAATAGGTACCTACCTACTAGTAGTCGGTAGTATTACCATCCATAGTAGCGTACCTATTCAATCTGTTGGTTTGAATCAATGATTGAGGAAGATATTAGATGTGCCTATATGTGCTTACCTACTTAGATAGATAGGTAGGTACCTCTATACACAGTAAGCAATTACATTTAGTTATAGGCTATACTTATAGAAATATTATAGAGTGGTCAATTATATTATCTTCAGTGCTTTAAGAACTTAGGATTAAATACTTTAATCACGTTCATATCTAGACAATCCAATAGGTACTCTCCAGAAATAGCAAACAGTGTCTACAGGCTTACTAGTGTTTTAATGGCCTCCGTGGCGCAGTGGTTAACGGGTCGCGACGCGACTGCCAGTGCGTTAAAAGTAGAAGTTCAATTTTCAAACCGAAAAAATATTTGTTTCAGACTTGATTGTTCTTTGTTTCTCTAGTTTGAATGTTAATTAAAGTCTCTGCGACACAAAAGCCTTAGTGCCCAAGTTGTCTTTTTAATAATTAAAATATTTAGGTACTACGCGTATTGCATCTATTGTACCAATACATGTTTATATTAATTATGTATGTATTAGTATATTTATATTTTTAATTTGTTTATTGTATTTTCTATGGGCCTCAGTTGCCTGAAATAAATGAATAAATAAATAAAAAATAAAAAATACATCGATAATTCTCTATAGAAAAAAGTTAATGTAGGTATAAGTTAAGTCAGCTTTTAGTTAAGGCGTCATCACTGTCAGACCAGCCAGGTGCAGTAACATTCCGTTAGTACTTATCTAACTTTTGAATACGCATTTGCTAACAAACAATAATATGATTGGTCCAATATCAAGAGTAAAACTAAACAGATACAGCGAAGCTGTTATAGATAAATCAATGACGCCTTTTAAATTCAAATAGCAAGATGTTGTAGATAGGCATATACATAGGTACGAATGGTAACGTGATAAATAAGTGTGAGTACGTAACTCTCAGACATAGCATCATCTTTCTCGAGACGTCTAGTAGAATTCTATGTTACTGTTGCTGGCACTGCAAACTTTTTTAATCAATATCACAGTTGTATGTTGGTGGATCCGTTATATTGTTTGTCCTGACTTGGGTTAAAAGTTATTATTAAATAAGATTTAAAAAATATAGGTTTAGAAGGGTTTGTGATATTTGGTTGTAACGTTAAAAGTGGGGCTTAAAATGTGGAATGCTTACATATTATGCTTGGCCTACATATTGGGTGTATGATGTTTAAATGTTTAGTGACTTAGAAGGTATTACATTTATGTAGGTTAAGCAACACATTGCATTGTTAAAGATAATGATTGGCATGTTTCAGTCCCACACATCCACATTCTCGATTAAATTAAAGAGCCTGAGGTAACCATAAATGAAACTATAACATTAATAATACATATTTATTTAAAAAGCTTATCATGAATATTGTTACAGGAAGTAAATTAAACTCTCATTCTATCGGAGAGTACTCTGACTATGGATCCGGAACCACCAATACTGAATGCCTTTTCATGCCAGAGAAGCAGGTGCCCACTTGATCCTTCCGATGGACACTCAAACCCTCTGTATATATATTTCATCAAGATGTCAATCTCATCTGTTGATAAGTTTCCAACTGCTTCACCAATTTGGGTAGACTTAATTGCAAGGAGAACTTTTAATGTCAGTCCCAATGCATTATCCTGTGGAGTAAAAATAAATTTAAATAAATACTATAAAAAGCTTTTGTTTTTATTTCTAAGGCACATAAAACTTGGTCAATATCTTACTTTTATTTGTTGGTTGGATGAACCTAGTGGAGCATTATTCAGTACAACTCTCAGCGCCTCAATATATCTGCCTGTGTTTTGTAGTTAAGGACATTATTGAAAGGTTAATATTAGTCAATCTATTGACAATAAAAAGCCTGTATAAAATCATTAGTACAATAACTAGGACACAACAGTTAAGAAGTATTTGTTACTATAAATCTGAAACAGATTGGAATAAACCTAATTGGAACAAAGAAAATTGATAAACATAAATACAAGGCACTTGTGAAATGTATAACAATCAACACTGACATCAAAACATCAATCATGATTAATATACAATTGAAACTGACATGTTTTGATTTATAAGAAGACATTTTCACTATTTTAATTTATTCTACTCAGCCTTAAATGTGAAATAAAACATAAAACAAATGCCTCTTATTAATAATAGTTGTAACTCATTACATTCTCATATCCCCAGGTATAAGACTTGAGCTACTAACTCTTTATAGATACCAGAGCGAATAATAAACGAGAGATATCCTGCAAAAAGGTACACTAGAAAGCAATCAATCAATCAATCAGCAAGAAACACTCAAGATGTTTAATAATTTGTTAACTTATACATCATAATATTATAGTATATTCAATGGACAATTGAATATTTGTTGACTGATAAGATGTATGATTCATAATGAACCAAATGTACCCAATAGGCATTTTATAACACGTAAACGGAAATCATTATTTCCTTAACAAAGCACGTTTACTAGGTATCGAGTTTTAAGACATTTTAACGCCATTTAAACTCAGTATGTGTAGTAATTTTAAAAAGGATATTGATTCAGCAGTGCGCAAACTTCTCCCTCATCCGGTCCGGTAGGAATAGACTGCTCCGCTTCATCTTCTTTAAAATTATCTTCATTATATTGATCTATATCTATCTTACGGAACGCAGAACTAGAAGTATTCTTCGCCATTTGTTCGATTTATATTAAGTATTTACTAAGTTAGAAATAATTTAACCGAATCCTTTCCTGCTGTTTTGACTAAAACTAGCTTGACGTTGACGTATATAGTGATGGGATATTTGTAAAAAATACATGGCGAGTTTCTAATAAGTATTATTTCTTAAGGCAGAATAAAAAAAAATGATATAAGTTACAAGAGCATACTAACGGAGTAATTTATGGACAGAAATATAAAAAAACGTTTAGTTGAAATGAAAAATAATTCATATTCACACTATGGATCAATACACGCCTTGCTCATACACTAATTTGACGAATCGCATTAAGCATTAATGCGTAACGGTTCAATAAATATAAATATTTTTTGGCATTGTGGCAACGTCATAAATAAGTTTGCTATAAGTCGTTATTGAACAGCATCTACACGAATCGACTTCATATTCAGTAGTTGTAGTAATTGATCAATCACTAGTTCTCCTACTCGTCTAGCTGCTGCCGTCATGCGTGACGTAATAAAAATATTGCAAGCCTATATTTTTAACCTTTCATTAAAGGTAGGTAACTTTAATAGTGTTTGCAATTGAAAGAAAGGTTAACTTTTCCGTGCCTCTGCTATTGTAGCTATGTTTGTACAAGTAGTTTATCCGGACCCAATAATAACTTAATCTAATTATATACAAGTTTACCTATTAATAATTTCAACAATTAATTATTGAGTCAATTGAAAGCAATCACGTAAACGTTCAGAAATGTAAAGAAAATAAATTAAAGTACGTATTTAATCCCCTTTAATTTTGTTGCAAATTCTTACAAATTTTGATCTCTCAAGAGTCAAGGATGACAACTTTGGGAACTTTTGAGGTGTAATTGGAATGTAGGGTGATAGAATAATGATTACTGGCAATACTTGCGAATACTGCTGTCGTCGTTGTTTGTACTGACATGTTACTATCAACTTGTCAAACTTATTGCTAAATATCATTAAAAAATATTTTCTTGTCCCAATATTGAACAACGAGAGCTCTACCTTAACGTTTGATCAATTAATATTCTTACCACAATGACAATGGGTGATGAACTACCTGTTACATCTTTAGTTTTACCTGTTCTTATACGTCCCGTTTTAACTCAGGTGAGTCGATGGCAATAGTTTTAGCTCAGCAATGAATTATGTGTTTCATGAAATTGTGATCTATCGAGTTAATGTATTTTTTAACTCCTAAGTCCAAACTGCTAAGGAAAAACTGTCAATAAATGGATTAAGTTAAGTGCTTTGCATGTGTTAATGGATGAAAGTGACTAACACTATAACTAAGTAGTTCTAATAGAAGATTAAGATAACTATTATAGTATCGTCTTGGTCAACCTTGTTACGAAATTGATAAGTGTATTTTTGTCATATAATTAAATTATCTGATATTCTATTCTTTGATAACTCTGAATAGTTTTTGGTGTGAGGAAAATGTAATATTTTTAGTCTTCTAGTTATCATCTAACACTACTGAAGAGTCGTAAGTGGAGTTCACATATTTGTCATATAATTGTGTTCACAGCTAGAGAAATATGATTTGGGAGCATCTCAGACACTCCGTGCTGCTCTGACGAAGGCTGAAGCAGCAGTGCCAGGACTGAACTATGACTTGGTGGCAGGGATCATGAGGAGAGCTGATATACCAGTTAATATGAATGAGAGTCTGTTGCGCCTGCAGGGAACACTTACTGAGGCTGAATGTAAGTTTTTTTGAAACATTTACTTTTCTTTTATATAGGGCTTTGGATCCTCTAAATGTGTTTCTTGAACTGAGGTTTAATTATTTGTGACATATCATTGAAATTGGGTAGGTTTAATTCACTTTACTAGGCTTTTGGCATATACATATAAACTGCGAGCTACAAGTATAATTTATTGTTTTTAGTTAGTAGATCCAGCTATACTTAGCCATTTTAAGACATTCTGATATCCAAATTAGTGCTCTGCTACATAATTCCATAAGTTCACATCAATTTGAGTTGAATAAAATCATGTTTCTTTGCCATGAATATATAGGGTTAATCTCTTGGTGACCTATTTCTTTCACATCACTTGTTACAAAGTATTAAATTTAAAATTGCACCTCCTTTTACATATATCTTGAAATGTATCTGCACATGTAACAGCCTTACCTAATAAGTTGCATAATGTACCTTGAGAAATGGAAATATTGCTTAATTATATTGACTTTAGTACATTTTATTTTGGGTACTATGTTATCAGGACAAGAACACAATGTTGTCACTGTTTATATGAATATATTCATTAACATTAATTAGTGTGTAGAAATATAAAGAATACAAGTTGGTCTAATAATATTTTTTTATTATTAAATGATGAGCTCCAACTTTATTTTTGTAATAATAAGATTAAAGGCATGTATTCCTGTGTGACCTATTTTTGTATTGTTGTTTGAAACTGTTATATGTAAATCAATTTGTATTTCAGGTGCTGATCTGAGACTGAATAGGACTGAGGAAGCATTCCAGGAATTGAACAAAAAGTCTACAGCCTTGAAGAAAATACTAAGTCGCATTCCAGATGAGATTACAGACAGGAAGACATTCCTAGAAACTATAAAGTGAGTAACTATCATTAATTATTTGGTGCTAAAATTGATTTTGTTGTGCATTTTGTTAACTTCTTGGGAAGTTTTTTTAACATTTAACAAGGTATGCTGGTTACTTCTGGATCTGCTAGTCTTACAAATTCTTGCTTATTTTAATAATGGTAAAGTTTGGATGTTTAGAGTTTTGTTATTCTATCATGCCAAAACCACAGATGAATTTGATAAAATTTGGTACATAGATAGCTTGTAATGTAGTTTAACATATAAGAGACTTTTTATACCAGGAAATCTTTTTGTGTGGGCAACTCCTGGTTATTTATGAAGCCACAGTTAACCAATATGCATAATCTCATTAAATAATTTAGGGGAAATGTAGTTATGAACAAAATATTGTGATATTGTATTACAGAGAAATAGCTTCTGCAATAAAGAAGCTGCTTGATGCTGTGAATGAAGTATCGACGTACACTCCAGGTGCTGGCAAGCAAGTTCTTGAACAGAGGAAGAGGGAATTTGTCAAATATTCCAAGAGATTCTCCAACACATTGAAGGAATATTTCAAAGAAGGACAGTGAGTATTATATACTTATTTATTTGTTTAACACAATTCTTGACAACATGCAATGCTAACACCTGGCCAACATGGAGGACTCTAGGCCTAGTCCTTCATTTAATTCGAGAGGAGGCCCTTGCCCAGTAGAGAGTAAAAAATACTTATTTTAATTTGTTCTTGGCAGTGGTAAAATACGAGTATAATTTATGCTTTCTACTTTCACTATCCATACTAATTATAAATTCCGAAATGTCTATCTGTTAGTTAGTAAGGAACATTGGAAATCGGGAAAAATGATAGTTAATATCATAGAGAAGGAAATTATATTACTATATTAAATTTTAATTTTACAAAGCAAAATTTTTGAAATGTTTAGATCGATATTTTCGCAATCCGCGTTCACCCACATACCGTGCCTGCCCTTCACTGTCTGGGGTATTTATGTCGTCTCGATTGGATGCTCATAACTCATACCATCATTCACATTGACTCAAATTGTTATTGCTTATTGTGTATACTAATGAATTAATCATATTTGACATTGTTGTGATTTGTTTGTTTCAGGGCCAATGCTGTATTTGTGAGTGCTTTATATCTAATTCATCAAACAAATCAAATTCTATACACTGTTAAAAGTAAGTCTGAGTAAATTGTCTATGATACAGTATTTAAAAAAAAAGTATTGTGTAGAAGAAACTTGTCAAATTTATTGCATCTGTTATTGTTTAGTTGTAAAGTAAGCTTGTACGCCGTAATATATTCTCGTTGATATATTTTCAATTGGTGGGGTGAACTTGTATTGTTAAAAACATATTTTATTATAGAACAAAAAGTAAAATACTATGTAAATAATTTAGTCGTTCAATTATTATTACTATCATTACCTAGATTCTAACTTTAATGATTCAGGGTATCCATTGAGTGTGTTTTAAAAATAAAAATCTCACTATATAAATATTTCTTTGCAAAATACATCTTAATTCTCTGCAAGTAAGAATCGATTAAAATACTGACTATTCGAAAGTTGAGCACCATGTTTAGTGCAATATTTCTGATAATTTTATAAGTTAAAAATAATAATGGTGCATTAATATACATTCACTTAGACACTTAAAATACTGCTACTCACAGCTTATCACTACAGTGAACATTTCCACCGCCACAAATAAGCAGAAAATAAAAATATTAAAATTTACTTTATGGATACCCAGTATCACAAAATCTTATGAATATAAATAAAGTTATTAAAAAAGCATTAGAATTAGCAACAGATATTATAACGAAGAGAATCGTTAAATTATCGCAAGTACACAATATCTGTGACCTGTTTTTTTTGTTTAATTATATTACTAACTTTGATTAATAATTACGTATATTATTAGCGAATGGGTCTGTTGTAATTATACACATGCATCTAAAATTGTAAACTAGAAAATAACATTCTAGATATTGGACTCTGTAATAAAAATATATAACTGTAAACCATGTTTATTTATACCTGACTAATCATTCATACTGCTTATTAGGTAGCCTATGCTATTTTCTTTATATGCTAGTTTTTTTTATATTGTAAAGTCAAGTAGACTTTCCTTACTTATAATAGGCTTTCGTGGCAAACCACAGCCTTCTTTCCAAGCACAGCCTTCTTTCTTTTTTAGAATTGGGTACTGTTTGTGTACACTTCGTGTCAGTATGCTTTTGATGACTTCCTCCATGGCACAGTGGTTAAGGTCACCACGCCGCTACCATTGCGTCGGGAGGTCGTGGGTTCGATTCCCACACGGAACAATTATTTGTGCGATCCACAAATAATTGTTTCGGGTCTGGTTGTGCGTGGTGTCCGTTGTTTGTATGTTTGTAAAAGTCCCCGCGACTCAAAAGTACTTCTTAGTGCAGTTGTCTTTTTTTTTTTAAACGAGACCTACTTGCTTTTTTTAGCGGTCAGCCTCGCAGCGTTTATTAATCTTTTCAAGTCCGCGGTTCCCTAAATCAAGCACAAATTAACTGAATGACGAACAAATCTGTTAATGAAGACGTCACCGTTTGCTTGTTGGCATTCTTAGACTAAGTAAAAAGGTTTTTTACCGTATTTATTACCGCGGACTACAGCTTAAGAAACACCGATCTGGGGATGATAGGTATTCTTTACAAATAAATGCGTTTTGCTTGTATCTTAGACACCTTGAACATAAGACGATCTGCTATTGAAATAAAATATGTTTCGTAAATTGTTGCGCAAATGTGTAATTTAGGCGCTTTTTTACAAAACCGTTTTTCGTCTCTTTAGTCATATTTAACAAGAAATTGTATCACCAGGGTAGCAAATGACAATGACGCAAATAAGTCGAGCTCTTGACACCGTGTAGTTTCTGAACACATCTTATATAAACTCTGCAATACTAAAGCTTTGTACGAGATACAGGGTAAATTTATAGGATTCCTAAGCTCAAACGTGTTCGTAAACGTTAAAGAAACAAGCAGTAATCTCATCGAATCAGTATTGGCTTCCTGACTAAATATTTTTTTATCCCACTATAATCGCGAACCACAGGCCGTAAGTGAAAGCTTACATGATTTCTCATTTTATTTACTATAGGCAATATAGGCTATATATCATCACGCTACGACCAATAGGATCAGAGTAGGTACCAGTAAGAAATGTTACAAAAACGGGGAAAATTTCGACCCAATCTCTCTTATGTGACGCAAGCAAAGTTGCGCGGGTCAGCTATGTTACTATATTTATTCTAACAAAGACGAAAACTCGCATCAGATCTCCACAGACTAACCACACATCACACAGTAGGTGTTCCGTGTAAATGTTCACAGATAATTTGACAAATTAAGTACTTAAAGATTTAGTCAAAGTGACTGTTAATCCTTGAGAGACGGGCTAACGATTTATTCTTCTCGTAGTTGCTTGTTTGATGATTTCTATCAAAACATTATATAGTAAAAGATTTATTCCGAATCGACGATGTGTTTCATTGATGCATAGTTGAAAAATATGTAACAACCCGGCTACTAGGTAGTGTATCAGTTCACGTATCTTGTAGACTCCGGTGTAATTATTATCATCTTTACATCGGCCTACATCTAAACGACGATTACCAAACTAAGGCTCTAAGCGCCTGCGACTATAATTATAGCAATGGTCGCGCTCGCGTGTGTAGTATTCAGAAAGTGATATCTATTAACAGTTACACTATCAAGTGTTCTGAGTTCGTATTTGATCTGTGGCTCAGAATTATATTGAATAGTAAATCTTTTTTCGTATGTTTGTATTTGCGTACATTAAATTGAGCGTACGTTTGTGAGAGCTCTAAAAACATAAAACTCCTTAATCCAGTTTTGAGTTTTAATTGCTAAGTATCCGAGGATTTATCCGAGGAATTCACTAATGACTACGTAACAATACACATTACATCAATCTTGCATAAAGTGCTTACATATTTGTAGTTGGTTTCCTTATAGATACCGCACAATAAAAAGATCTTAACTGATACAAAATTGTTAGATAAATAGTTCCACAGTGAGAGTTCGTGGGAACAAAGTAAAGTTTTTGGCAGTTGGAGTCGGTGGCTGGTGTCAGTGAAAGAGTCTGGTAAAATGATTTCGTGACCGCGTTTAATGGGTCATGAAGCCTGCGTTGCGATTCGTCTCGTCGTGCGAGCGCGGACAATGGCTGGTCGTGCCTCCTGCCCTCGACGCCCCTCCGCTCCGCCTGCCCGTGACACTTGACACAGGAACCCGCACTCCACGACCTCCAAATATTTCCGCGTACACCTTTTTTATCTCTCGAAACGTGGACTACCTACCTACGCATCAATTTACTGACCCAAGGTAAAAACGATATCATCGACTTTAAAATTAGGAATAAAAAAGTGTCTATTGAATACTCCAAACAAATCCCAGCTTGGATAATGAAAGCGCCCAAATCTTATATCAACCTGTTTTTTATAAGAAAAAGCACAGGTTTTTTTACTATTTTCATGAATTGATTTCCTGTATCGATAATTATATTTTTAAGGCTCAAATGTAACAACTTATTAGAATTCAACATTACCCACACCTATTACCATGAAAATGCACCACGAAGACACAAACAGACATGTTATTCCCATATTCCTACCTAATTTCGACTTATTCGAATGGAAATGGGAATGGAAAATTTTAAAATATTTTCGGAGTACCTATATCATAAAAAATGCAGGATCTTGGTGCGTATCAATTAAGTGTACTATGGATATGATACTATTGTCAATCAAATTGTATTTAAGACGACTTGAAAAAAAAAAACATTAGGCATTAGTAGAGTAACTCCGATGACTTGAATAAGTACGACATTATTTGGTCAAGAAATGTTGTCTAATGTCTTCGTTTATACTTAGTAACTAAGGTACCCAAGGACTGTTTCTTGAACATGAATGTTACCAGGCTCGGAAATCATCCGTTTGAAACTATTTTCCTCTCATTTAATTCATATCATTGGAGGTGCTGCGTTGACAATTTTTACTTGATAGTCCCCCGGTTTCTGAGGTACCTACATTTAGCGGCAGTTTATCAATAGCGTTTAAACTCATATAAAAAAAACGCAATGTTCAAATCTTTGCAAGTTATTCTCTATAATAACTTTGGTTTCACATCATGTTACAAAATTGTACTTAGATAGGGAAATCATGATGAGAAGTAAAATCGCTTAAAGTTTTCGGTCATGAAGACCGTTATATGAAAAATGTACATAATATCGAGTCTTAAACATTGGCAGTGGTATCAACCAGGCTGATAAATATTTCTGTATAATAATCTGGTGTAATAATCTGAGCGTACAATACAATAGTGAACTTTCTTTTCGGATCAAACTCGAACGTTAGGTACTTCTTATGACACCAAATCTCAACAATGAGTCAATCACGCGGATCAGTTAAAATATTCATAGCTTTGAAGCGGAGGCGTAATCGATTTTAAGTTCGACGCATTCGGTCCTGTGGCGGCGCCGCACTGAGCAGATGAAAGTGCACGATATGATGGCCTTTATTATATGCATGATCGTGATTCACCGTGTAATGCTACTTCCCATAAGGTTTACTTAATCTCTAGACACGTGTAATTAATTTTAAACGAATGTTGTTCTCTGTATCTACAATTAATTTGTGTCGCACACATATGAGTTATGGAACTGATTTTTTTGACAACATTCATTGTAGTTTGTACACTAAACGTCGTTTTAGAGGTAATCTCGAGGGTTAACTTTTTCTTAAAAGTTACTTTAATACGTTTTCCGTTAACTTCTTAAGTACTTGTACCATTCTATAGCATGATTCAAATGGAATTGCACCCTTTCAGTAGCAGCGGCGGCGGTGACCGATGGGTATTGGATAAATTTAGGAGTTTCACAAGTATTTAATAATTTAAGGAAAAATTGGTTACTCTTTGAATACTGATATGTAGAATATCCAACATCAGAATTGATTACAATATTGAAAGATGTCAGATAGAAGTATAAAATCAATAAAATCACTGGATATAAAATATAAATGCAGGTAGGCAGATAGCGCAGATAAAATGTAAAGTAGAACGATGGATTGCTCCTGAGTGTTACCATTTATTTCCACTTACACATTAGCATCACAGACTTCAAAAAAAGCTGTTTGTCGATGCATCACATTGTGAATGTATGGTTCAGGAGCATCCCGTAATTGTTGCACATCAATCTCCGTTCGTAGTTGCAAAAACAAAGCATTTGTTATTGAAGACATTATGATTCGGTAACCGAAACTGTTATCATGATTTATACCGACCATTTAAATTGGCCCATTATACAGAACGAAATGCATGAAAGTTCAACGACGACTTGTGCTTAATTCAGGACGGACGACGATAATGTTAACCGAGTACCTACCCGTGGATTCTGTTATTACCTGCCTTATTGTAATGTACCTGTTGCACGTCACACATATACCTACACCGCATTTAATACTCTCCGATAACATATTACATATTATTATATCGATATATTTATAAGATTCTCATGTATAACAGCAGGTTCCGATATTTATGAAAGATACTTAATACAGTGTTTCTCTGTAAGGTGCCTAATAAAATCAGTTTAACAAAATATTTTTTTGTGAAATAGGTACACATGTCCAAGTGAGAGCATGTTTTGAGAAACATAGATGCATCTTCATCATTTAAAAAACGGTTGTTGACTGAATACCAGACGCGTGCATGTATAATTTATATGTCCATGTCTAGATTTCCCGTTCAATGAATAGACAATCTAGGAAGATATTGATAGACACCAGTAGGTACCACATAAATTTCCCTAAATGTTTTCACGAGTTGATAAATTTCCATTTTTCAGTAGACAGATGTGTCGATGAAAAGTTTGACGATATAGCAACCGGACTACGAAATTGAATTTAATGATATGCGTGATAAAATATTAATGTAGCATCTGCTGGGCCCGCGAGGCGGCCGGGGGCGGGCGGCGAGGCGCGGGCCACAGTCGCATATGCAATGGCGTCTCATGCGCCATCGACTGGCAAATCGATGGTAATACGACTCACGTTGAATAATGTGCTGTTTTGACGGGTCAAGTGTCTGTTTGTTGTATCACAAGTTATTACCGACAATACGAACATATTTGTCAAGCTGAGTGTGCATCTCTTTTAAATATATTGCTTTGATAATATTTACATCCAATAAAAACAGTAAAAGGAAACTGATATGACACTGATGTATGATAACCGGATAGATTGGATTTACCTATCGTAAAGAGGCAGTAACCTATAAAAACCTATCAGCGAAATAAAAATAAATAATGAGACAGTGACGTAATTTGCAAAGCACCCGTAGCGTATTATGGTACAATGATGAGTAAGTATTGTTGGTCCCATGAGCGGGTAGTTTTCCCACAGCTCGGCGAGGGTCACTGGTGAGACAATATTGTGAGTGACAGTGGCTGCGCCGGCGCCGCGCGGCATCTGCTCCCTGTCGTGGGAGTGCGTGCGGAAACTGATCGCACCATCGCGCCAACAATAACACACAAATCAACGAGCCGACCGTGCAGCCCGACCGGCCTCACCCCTCTGGAAGCTGTGGGAACCGAACAATTAATAATATCATTCGCAAAATCCCTATCTAAATCTAAACAAACCATACTCGAGAGTGATGTGGGGTGGGATAATGGGTAAACTTTTCTATACAAGCACACTGACCGGAAGCGGCATTGTGTGACGCGCTATTGAACAATGTGTTTGTACTTAACGGGATCATGTTTTCTCTGAAATGCTCTCATGAAAATGTTATCTCACGAATATTTTGTTAACTTTTCCGCACCAGCATGGTTGAATATCTGTACTGTATAAGCTTAATATATACATAGCTCAATTAAAGGAAAATTTGTTTTTTCTATTGGAAATATTCCGTAATTTGAATTAAATGTAAACCGAGGCCCGGAACCGATATAATTACACGTAGTTTACATTTAATATACAAAATGTAATGAATGAATACCATTTAAATATACTAAAAGAATACTCCACAAAAATTAATTAATTAGATGAGGTAATGGTTGTTTGGGTCGGTAGTGTAGGGGTGACACCACCTGACGCCGGTGATGAGCTGTGCGTGACCGCAACAAACGCGTGCGCATACAATGATGATACAATCGTTTTGTAACTATGTCGGTGCTTGATGAAAATATATATTTATTACAGTTTCGGATATTATTATGTAATTTATCTGTTAACTATACAGCTACTACTAAATGTAGATAGCTGGTTCAAATATATGAGTGAGAACATACGATTGTTAAACAGGTTTAAACTTATTGGAGTCATAACGTAAATTTAAACTAATTATCAAAAATTCTATTTGTTATATTGATTCCTAACAGTTTGAATTTTAAAGTCTATTAACTGAAATGTAACATTAAATTTAGATATATCAAAAAGAAATAAAATTAACTGATAAATAAGCAACGTAGTAAAATAATTACATAGTAAATAAATACACAAGTAAGTAGTGTTATGGGCCATAAGTTTTTCGATTAGATCGCGCGCGTGCCGGGCGCAACTGTCAGCGGTCGCGTGCCCGCTTAATAAGCTCTTAATGAAATTAACGACTGTGCCATATTGATGGGGATGACCAACAAAAACGTAACAATTACAAATTTAGCCTGTTGTTTGATACGCTACCCTCTGTTGTCGTATAAATTACTGTTAATATTACCTGCATGCCTCTTGTAATGCATCGGAAATGAAAACGTATTATCGAATTAAACAATGTGTAATTTATTTACGTGCGTTATAAAGACCTCTGTGTTAGTCGTGATGTTTTTTAATATACATTTTATATAATGCGCTATGTGTAAATCTACAACATGAATTTCACTTCAGTGCAAACATTATTCTACTTGCACGATAAGAATGTTGAAATATATATTTACAAAAATAAATGTTGTTAACTTTATTTGCATAATATTTTACATTCCCAGCTATGGAAACCATGATTTTTACTATCAGATTTCCACGCTCTACATATAAATATTAAATGCGAGTGTCGCATAAAGATTTTCTTTGTAAACACTATCAAGGGACGGTGTTTATCTATGGGTTGCTTAATGTCCCATAGTGATGTGTGTGAGCGCGTCTAAGACGGGTGGATATGTGAATGAACACGTGCGCTCGCGCAAACACATGTGTGCCAGTGTTCACACCGGCTCCTTTCAGAACCTGATTAGATAAGGCGGGGTGCTGAGGTAATTAGTTGAAACGATTGAAAAGTTGAACGGCTCTACTCTTGTTTGCTAAGATATGGATTTGACACCATTTCGTTCAAACGAAATTACTATCTTCTTTTGCTACAACGAATATATACACAGGGTATTAATTGTTCTGAATCGACTTTAACATAACATGTATATTTTTCAAAAGAAAAGTACGTTGCATCTGAACAACTGCGCTAGCTGTTGTTCCTGACGTTTGTTGAACATTTGGACATACTTAATCGACAGCGTATAAGTACATAATAGAGCTAGTTCAGAGTCGTTCCACTGGGACGAAACAATGAGATTAAAAAATATTTTTACGTTTTTAATTAAACCTCTTCACAATATCAAATTTCTTGACAATATCACAAACTGCAGTTGTTATTTAGGACCACAATAGGAGTAAGAGACATGAGAAAATAATAAACAATATAATGAGTATTACCGTATTATCTTCACAAAATGGCGTCTAAATTGTAGGAGAATCTTTCCTGCCTTGACTATTGCAGATTTAATTACAAACTCTTACCAATCCCTTTTTGCGTGCATTGGTGTTACATGCGAGTGATATGACACATTCTCTTATTTGTTTAAGAAAAGTGCAACTGTCTTATTAGAAAATACTAAATAAGGTACAGGACAGTTATTTGGAACCCCAAAGTATCTATGTAAGGGCGTGAAGCTACATGCATACAAAATAATTTATGTAACTACAGTTACACACAACGACTTTTTTTTTCAAGTCTGTTGAAATAGCGTTGCATTCGTTAGGGGAGGCGCACTATATTTAAATACCGGTAAGGGTAACATCTGGTGCTGAGGTGATTTCCCTAAGTGACTACTCTTAACTATTGTTATAACTTTATGTTTAAGGTTTTACATAATTAAACTATATGCTGGTAATTGCTTGAGCTATTCTAGCGCATATACATTCATCACAGTAGTAACTTTCAGTAACTGGTAGAGAAGGAATACGTCAAAACTGATTCCTACTTTCCATAGTCGTATTCTCGTGCTCAATGTTTTGCACCAAGACCCCGATGCGATTTACTGACTGAAAAACTGCTGAAATACTACATTTTGCATATTCTATCAGGTCTGACAGACTGATACAGATCTTCATTTGAATATAATTTTATTGTGTTTATAATACATTGAAGGCATTCTTTTATACACATACCTACGTTATGTTTCTTTCATGGTTTTTGTAATCAGTGACGAATAACCAAAGTTAGATGACACATATTATGAGTTCAATACGTCTGGTATTTATAGTAGGTTGAATATACATTTCACAATATTATTGGACTTTAGCTTAGAATACTGGAAGTATAATACATTTAGTTGTTTTTAAGACATACATAATTCTACATCCCATGCTAACATCTAGTCCTTCAGAAATTCTGTTGATCTAATTGATCAATACAAATAAAAACTTGATCACGTGAGAGTTTTCACTTTTATCGTTACGCTATGAATATTCAATAAGTAAGATTTATTGAACATTTGTGTTAATGATTATGTAACGTATTATAAGTGGTCCACATCGTGTGATCCTGGAGACGGATCGGGCACACCTGCTAACAGCTTCCGATTGAGAACTTTGAAAAGGGAGAGCTCGTTCGACTCGACGCAACCAGTCATCGTTTATTCCATCAAACAATGTATACTGGTTTATAATTAATTCAATATAAATATGCACTACTTTTTTATCAAGTTTCTTTTGTTATCTACCGATCGAATTTTCGACGAGTACGATTAAACTTCTATTCTGAATCAAATTCATGTGATATATTGTATCTTCCAACAATGGTATTGTTTGACTTCCAAGTAGGTGAACTTCTACATGAATACATGGAGGCAAGTTTCTTTTAAAATTTAATTTTTAAAATATGCAGCAGGGAAATATTTGGATTCATTGTTATATTTCTGACGGGCGTTGTTAGTTCCCAAGCAGGTTACATTTATAGGAAACATCTCACAGTTAACTTCCTACACGATTAAAATGTAAAAAGACTTTACAAAACAAAAAGAGTTTGCACCCCAATGAAACAATCAGAGGTCAAGAAAAAAAGGCATCCAGTAGCCAATATTAATATTATTATATTGGCTACTGAATTCTTTGTTGTGGTAGAGTTCGTTCCCAGTTATTAAGTTAGTTCATTTAGATTATTAAATGAATAGAATAAGAACACGTTATCGCTACAATTTTAAACGTGTGCTCTTTACTGTATTCTGTAAAGAATTAGGTATTTTACCGCTCACAAAAATTGCAGTTAGTAACATTGCATCTCCTCTAAGGCTTAAAGTTTACATTTAAATTAAACAAACTGAAGATCGTATAGGTTTTTAGTTGCACAAGAATTATTTTATAAGAAAGAAACGAGATGAATTGAAGTCGTTAAAGTTAATAAATATTACTAGGAGGTTGAGTTTGTACTGAACGTACTCGTTTATCCAACATTGATATAGAGAATCCGGTAGAGCTCAAATCAAACAGAGACGGTTGAATTGGACAGATCACATTGCTGTGTCAATAAGTGATCGGAAGTTGTCGGCAGGTGTGTTTAATGTACATATATTGTATTGCTTCACCTATCTAAAATAATGTGTTTCATCCGTTATCGGCACATTGCTCACACTAAACTGTTCCATATTCAATATGTGCGCTTCGGCACATGTACCTATGCAAATAAAATCATGTTATAGGTACCGAAGTCGCCGGTACTCGCTCCTACTCCGGATGTGAGGACTTCAAATACAAATCGTATTTACCTAAGAGGCGAGGGCACATACAACACGTGCTCGGCACATAGGTGTTCAGGTAAAGGGGGAGCGTACAGCTGTTTCCACAAGAGTAACATTAAACCACGCCTGCCTGACTTCGCCTTGTGCAACGTTCTAAGAATTAACAATCACATTTATTGTTGTCTACTGAAAAAAATACACAGAAAATGCAGTCATTAGATTGAGAACTTCATTAAAATATCACATTTTCTTCATTTAAAAGTAACCGCAAATCAAATTTTCGTGTGATGGTCAACTAAAGCATTGAATTACACGTTTATCTCCTTTAAATGAGCAATGCGGTATAAGATACCTAGCGGTGTCAACGATATTGAAGTGCGTCAACATTGCAGCCACTTATGGACCGCAGTTGTGCATAGGTAATGAATGACGGTTTGCAAGTCTGGCGCCCACGAACATCGCAATAACCCATTTTCCACACTTGACCGTTGACATGTGTGAGAATTTACGCAGTTCTGTGTATGTCATTTCAAAACAATTTGTGGTTCAAAATCAGTGCAATGTTAATCGCAAATTGTTTGCAAAGACCCACAATATATTATGCATGTATGTATACCTACATTTATTTTCCAAATGTTGACTGGGTAAACTTTTGCTCCACCTTTGTGTTTTTGTGAGATATGCGCCAAAAATATCGGCATTAAACAGTCACATCTAACATTGTGTGCGTGCGGATGCGACGAAGCGAAGGTGAATTTCTTCGAAAGTGAGACCATTTGTAGTCTCCCAGCAACAACCTGCACACAGTCTATTGTCAGCGAAGGATCAGACGTGCAGCTGCCGCGGCGTGCTGAGTTGCACAAACTGCAATTGATACTTACCTACGCTCAATCATAATCTTTTATCTGTCTTAAGTTACAGACATTTCTGGTTAACAATAAGTAGATTTAGACCATATAAGTGATTGCTATTAGTAATAGACCTTAGACTGCTAGCGTTTGTAGTTTTAACAGTATAACTAATTTTAAACTTAAAGGGTTCATATTGACAAGAGCGATAAAATCTTTTCACTTGCTAAATAGAAAGCTAACGTTGTTTAGCTATAAAGCTGAATTATGCTTCCAATATTAAACTGAGTGTTGTTTATTCAAATTTAATTTATAACAAATATAATTTCAGATTTAGGTATATGATGACGATGATGATGATGTATTTGTAAAGTTCTGTGACGCAAACGATGTCGTATCACAATTTCAGATAATTAATAGTAAGAGGTTACAGGTATACCTACGGCCTACATGTACTTTTGCATTACTAAGACAACTGCGATTAAAAGCCTCAGAAATAATACTTATATGAGATAGCACATCTTTCTCAACTAGTGGAGGATGCTGTTATCTCTCTCTAGCTCACAAACGCGAGAATGTCATTCTTTTCATGTTTCGCTTTAAGTTTAAACGATTTTCATTAAGTGTTATAAAAGATGAATGAATACCGTCGTGATTGTATTTTACGACATTTTTTGCGTTGTCGAGATTTATATGAAAACGGCTTTTATTTATTTTGTGACATAAAAAAAATCGATTTCATTGTGCGCATCGTGCTACCTGTGCGTCAGCACATGCCAGTTTTTGTGCAAATAGTTAAGTCAAGAATGCTTTGTGTATGATTGTGAGCCGCTATGACATCACACATACTACGGTTTAATATTTGATAAGAATTCTTATATAAAATGAACGAATTATGTTTAAGTTATTTTATAAATAAATGTATAATTTTTGTCGTCGAAACATTTAGTTACGCAAACGTCGCCAGATCCTGCGCGCAGATAAGAACGCTCGTAGCTCAGGCCCTGAACTCAGCTAACCTAATTGACAAGCGGAGCCCGCACGCGCACACATCATCGATCAACTTGACCACCTCACAATCGACTTACGAAATTCACATTCGTCTAGATATTGATCCTGTACAATTACCGCAACCGACCTGGACTAGTTCTAATACTAGGAAGTTTACATGTATTTAGGTAATCTTTGTCGCAAATTGCTTACCTATATCAGATACTAGCTGACCCGCGCAACTTCGCTTGCGTCACATAGGAGAGAATGGGTCAGAATTTTCTACGTTTTTGTAACACTTTTTAACTGTTACTCTGCTCCTATTGGCCGTAGCGTGATGATATAAAATATGCTTTTTTTTCACGAAAAATATTCTTAAAATTATTTATGTCTCTTAATGTAACGAAGTCGCGCTAAGGCATATCCGCCATTAAAACAGTTGCCATGACAACGGAATATTGTTAATTGAATGTCATTATTATATTGTTTATTCGCGACTTCGTTCGCTACCTGAATTTTCCCGGGAAATGCGTCATTTTCCCGGGGTAAAAAGTAGCCTATGTCCTTTCTCGGGTATCAAAATATCTCCATACCAAATTTCATGCAAATTGGTTCAGTAGTTTAGGCGTGATTGAGTAGCAGACAGACAGACAGACAGACAGAGTTACTTTCGCATTTATAATATTAGTATGGATTGCTACTTTGTGGCTGTTATTTAAATTATATGATTAGTCTAATTTTGCTAACCCAATTTTTGTCCTTAATATTCTGAAATAAAATAAACGAAACCTTGTACTAGTTACGGTATCATAAAATGTTTTGACGTCTATAACATTGTGACATTTTAATATTTCTGCCAAAGCAACCTATTATTGCAAACAATTATTTATATCGACCGATTCTGGGTACCGACGACGTAAACTCTATAATAACAATATTTATTATTTATTGCAATAGTTATAGAACTTGTTATGGAACTAGACACTATTTCCGCAATTTGGTGCGGATTACAAACAATGGAACAAGTGGCTGGGTGGTGGCAGTGCGGCCGTTTATTAGCTGGAAATTTACAGCTTACAAGTGGTAGTTAACCGCAGCAGTGTGCGGTGGTGCAGCCTCCACGACGCTGACGGCACGCGCCTCACGGACCTGAGACAATTGCGCGAGTCGCGGCTGTCAGCTGACACACTACCGATAGATTAAATCTACACTCACTCGTAAAGCAGACGTTCTGAAGCGCCTAGACCGCATAACATTAAATTGAAGTGATACATTATGATTCATTAATGTAGACAGATGTGGTCTAGAAAAAATCTATCTTCAAATACATCAATTATTGAAACATTGACCGTAAACACCTTTTACAGGAAAATAACGGGTTTTCATTTTTAGTTTCAGCTGAAATTTGATTTTTTTTTGCTTTGCTGAACTTACTTTAAATAAAATAATGATGTACTATATTTAAGGTTTGGTAAATACGTAACAGTCAGGAGATAACCGTTAAGACTGACATCAATATACTATTAGTGCATAGCAGTGGATGACATGTCGCTCGTAGCGCGGAGGACGGGAAACAATCGAGTGCCGGCGCCCGCCACCGTCACCAATCTGATCTGCAATCCAGCCATGCGGCGCAAGCCACGAGCGTGGCTGACAAAGGGAACAAAATGCTTCTGCTTTAAACTAAAAATTCTAGCATGATTCCAAAATCTGCGTATTCGTAACGACTTATGTTGAAAAAAAAATGTTGCTAATTTATGTCATCATGTCAACAACAGTAGGTACATTAACACGTAACATCGAAAGCTCCTAAAAAACCTTTTGAAGGTGTCTGTTCTCTGCTCTGCATAAATAAAAAAGTACATAGACAAAATATTTAAAGATATAGTACCAGAGATAGAAATTACAAATTGCTTTTTTGTTAATCACATTGCAAAATGTCCGTTATCTCGTGATATCGTTGTAACGAGGAGTAATGTTATGTAATAACATTTCCTCTGTGTTGAAAAACGTGTTCGTATTTATTTCCCCCGTCACTTGCGGCACCCTCTAAGCGCTATGGTATTGCTTACAATCGTTTCCTGCACGCAATGCGCAATATTATACGTTCATCATTATTTCTTGTCGCTGACAGCTCGATAGCTGGGTGAACATGTTAACTGGAGTGTTCTCGTTATATTGTTACAAACGCCACTTCATTTACGATATACCTTTTTTATGTGATATAAAGTTGACAATCACATGTTTTGATGGACATTTATCTTAGACGGCTCACTTGAGAACTTGTGCGAGAAACAGAATCAATGAAGACGTTCACTCGCCCGGATAAGATCTTCTAATTGGATGTTTTACACTTGTAACAATGTTTGCCGGCGTTATATAATAAGAAGCTGTATTTTTTCTTGGCAACTGACTAAACACTTTTAACTTCACTTAATCACTACAATTAAAATTTTATTTGGTGTTACTTTCAAAGAAACAAGTAGAACAAATAAAAGTGCGTTCTGATTTAATTGAGTAACGATGAAAATGCTGCAGAAGGATATTACAATTTTATGAACCTCCTGCTCGGTGCGTATGAATAATAAGTAATTTATACACATGATCGAAGATGCAGATTGACACCTCTGTTCATGGCTTGGCGTCATATGATAATATCAAATGTTATTGTAAAATCGTTAGCTATTGACAAGTACATAGTACATACATGAGGCCAATCAAGCAAATAGTGCTCCATAGATAATAGATATAAGTCGGTTTTGTTGTAAATTATCTAATTAATGCATTCACAAGTATAATATGTCTATTTGGCTACGTTACCACAGTACATCTTGGCATAGTATGGGGATAACCGTATGTATGTGAAGGCTACACAAAGATATAAACAAAATAACGATAATTGTGTTTGTGTCAAGTAAGTCTAAAATATGAAGCAAGTGCCTTAATGAAGAGTAGTGAATGAGTATTTGCTCAAGCGTCATTCAAGTAGTGGGTAGTTAATAGCGAACATGAGTAATGAATTGATTACGCTTCAGGCGTGTGCAGGAGTACGGCGGGCGGCGGTGGCGTGAGCGCTCATTGAGCGGCGATCAGATTCATTCATAGCTTATTTGTCGGTTCGGCGTTCATTCCGCGATGTTAATTGCATGACGTTAGTTGTTGGTATTGGATCAGCTATCGACAGATACCGGCTGTAAACACGTCGTCTATATCGCAACAATCTATTTATAATCACCGGCCGGCGAGACCACTGTGTGTTAAATGTCTGATATTTACGATTACGAGCCGAGACGCCGGCTCTAGTGCTGCCTCTTACGTTTACAATATTCTATTATATCGATAGTTCGTAGCGTGCTTTATTCCATCCTATCACACCTAACAACTTCGTTCAGTTTTATATTTGCCATATTAAATTATATTTGCCTGTTCTGGCCTTTCTTAATATATTGTAGTCGGATTCGGTTTTGTTTTTTTATTCACTTTAGCTAGTAATCCAATTAGAATTCGGACTATAGTCGTTATAAGTTATACCTATATATTATGTAGAAAGGTTTAGCTCGTTGATGTCTTTTTCCAAGAAAATGCGAGTGGTAGAAATATAGTTGCAATATTGATAATAATATGGTTTCGTATATAATTAGCACTTGTTGAACATTATGTGTACACTTGGAGTTATCGACATGGTTGTTAGCTAAGGCACTAATCTCGGAACGATTAGCGCAGTGGCGGCCGCGGCGGCGCGCGCGCACGTGCGCCGCCAGCCGGTGAGTAAGCCCGTGGTACTACTTTACACAGATAACTTACTTTATCAATTGAAACTTTTATAACATCGAACGCTCTACAACAACTGCATAGGGTTCAAAGTTGAATGTCACCGTGTCGTGACATATGCAAATATGAAATGGTCGCTGCACTGGCCCTTAGCACAACTATCTCTAGACTGTCACGCAAACAAAATCCAAGTAAACAACTGTTCAGAAAATGTGTCTCAAGTATTGTAATTGTAATAATTGTAAGCAGTGGAGGATAATTGACCACCTGTTTTTGTTAAATTTGTAAACGTATTCCGCACTCGGCATTCCTGGCGAGGGAGTGGATTGTTAGTAATTGGGCTCCTAGCGATATGAATGTGTTCGCTGATTAAGAGATTGTTTCTGCGCGGATCTAGTCTCACTTAGTCAGCTACGTGCAGTGCGCTCGATACCGACACTTTATTTCATGTTTTTGATACGAATAACATAGCACAAGAATTTTAGAATACTTTCGGTTTATAAATATAAAATGTTTAGTGTTTTTGGCGATATATGATTAGGAATCAATATATTTTAAATGTGTTTTCAGTTAATAACTGTTACTATAATATGCGACGACACACCATAGGAAATCTCTCAAATTTTATCCTTAAACTAGAAAAGTAGTATACGGAGTTTCCTTTTCTATTCTGTCCAAATAATAAATGATCTACAATAAAAAGCAATATAAGCATAATGAACAAAAACTAATAATCATTAAGTCGTATTCGTTGTCTATCATATTTCCGTTATTTATTGCATGATTATTGTTATTAATTTTAAACATTGTAAAAGAGAAATTCAAGCAAAAACGATGTGAAAGAATAATATATTTAGTTAGGTACATGACACAGTGCGGTGCGGCCCCGGAGCCGGCTGTTCGCCGTTACAGTTTAGTTACACAATGAATCAATAGCTGGCAGAAAAAAGCGCGATAGATAGGTACAAAGCTTCACAGATGCGCGCAGTATTATTGTCACCTGCGCGCACGCACGTGCGCATATGGCCAGACAAACACACCGTGACGTCAATGTTCGCATCCAACACGCAAAATGCACTCTTTTGTGTCTCTATACCTACACAACCATATCCTGGGGTAAGAATCTACATCTTGTTTTCGAAGAAAATATCTACAGTCTACACGTTATGTTTCGTAGCAATGCGCATTTATGTAGATAGGTAATCATTATGTCGAAACAATGTAGTACATGCTCGTTACTGTACTTGTAGCGTAATCTAAGTAAACTACTGTGATCGAGTTACAGATAGTCAAACCGCTACTTAAATTTAATTTGGCATAAACGCATAATATGTTCCGACAGATAACCAGTTCACCACCTGTCTAACTATTACAACAGAGACCCTTTCTATCGGTTGACGATTTGCTCAAGATGATAAGCGGCTACAGGCCGTATATCTAATTGTTTCACTCTCGAGTTCGGCGGTCGACGTCGGAATAAGGTATACCGATACGACATTCAAGTTCAATGTCTATTTTAAACTTTCAACTGCAGTAACCAGTAGCTCGCAAATTGTTGTCAGAGTTTTTTTGGTGATAGGGTTGTCTGTATAGGGAATTAAACGAATAGGTTTCCACAAAAAGTGATAAATAAGGTGTAGTTCCACCGGTGTGTTGCGGTTACCTGCGCAGATGCATTAGTGACGCTCATCACATCACTGTTCCGACCACCCCTTCACTCCGTGATGCGTGGTGGTTTCAATTAATTTTCATTAACCAATACCCATTTAAAGTCCTTAATGAATTTAAGATGATTCTACGCTATTTTGTTAACTCCCGAGTGGATTAATTAAAATGTTTTTTATTTGTTGCTCTCCTTCAACATACCTCTAACGTAAACATTCGTTAGTTGTACAATTTGCAAGAAAGGCTGGAGAACCCATAAGCATAGAATATACCTTCCCCGATATTGTAAAAGTTACAAGTATTGTTTGGTGATTTCGTCATTATTTTATTTCTTCGACGGTTAGAAGTCTCATTGTACCCTTTGTCACAGGTTTTGTTATATTAAAGAGTTATATATCGTAATCGTTTTAATATTGTAGGTTCATATTATAAAACGCGTTTAATGTAAGCGCTACCCGTTATTACATATTTGATCCCCTCATTAAGGAACAATCGGTAATTTGAATAATAATATACCAAATAAAAATATTCTCATGAGTGTACCAGATTTAGAATTGCTTCATTTCAAGTTCACAGGGGAGAGCGATTAGGTTCCGACAAAACATTCACTCAAGACGGGACAAAAGGAAATTGCACCCATTATTATGACGCTGTTATAGTTTTGTTCCCGCAAATCAAGTTTTGTTAAAATGGCAAATAATCACAACATACATTATTTATGAGAACTTAACTAGGAACTAGTAGTGAATTTGCAATTCAAATTAGTTATCGTGTTTTTTAAACTTATGTGTAATAAACAATGTAGATTGTAAAAAATGTTTTAAAATTCTTAGGTACGTACGTTTGTAGAAGGCATAACAAACAAACAATATAACCAACAAGAAGCTCTACTTAGCCTTAATATTGAAATAGTTTTATCAAGTTTAATGAAATCCCTGGCGCAGTACGAATGGCAATTACCCGCCTCTTTGTCAAGTGAGATAAAGGGCTCGGCAGTGCGACAGTAAATAAAAGATAGAAAGTGGCTTTATTTCAGTACAAGAATAGATTCAAGGAGCTAATTTACCACTCGGTTATATCGCGCAACTAGTTAGAAGCTGTGTTTGCTTTTATTGTTCCACTGGCTTTGTTTTTGATTAACCTGCTTTTAATGTTTTATTGTTAACCGTGGATTAAAATTATTCTCTCATTATGTAAGATCTAATAAAAGTCTTTTCTGATTCATGTTTTTTCATCTTGAATACAGAAGAAAAGTAGCGTATTTTTATATTATTAGATTTTTGATGGTATAGAGTGTGTACCTGTGTAACAACGTAGTCTATCAACAATCCAATAAGGAATCCTATAGGTATCGTATACGTCATTACTTATTATGTAAAATGTCCTTTTTTTAAATTGTAGAATGCTTACAATAAAACGAATTTGATTTGAAAGAACCTTTAGTACCTATAGTTCAAATTAATTGAGTCTAGATTGAGTTAAGTGAATGTTGGAAGCGCAGGGAATGGCAGGACGAGCGGTGGCGGCGGCGCGGAGGTTCGATAAAGCGAGCGCCAAGTTAGCGCTAAGTGAGGCCCGATAGCCGCTGACGAGTCAATCGCGCCCACGCACACTGTCGCCGCTGTCTTTAATAACGTACCCCAACCCAACTTATAACGATTTCATTTAAAATACACTCATTGTTCATACATACAGACTTGTTTGTATAGAATACAGAACACTCTTCGTTAATCCTGTTTGTGTAGCAGTAAAGTCTACAAAATACTTACTGCTATGGATCACGCTAAGGCTCCGTGTAATCTGACATTTAAGGCCAAAGGTTATGTTATGATAATATTATTTGTAACAGTGTGATACATCTCCGTTTCGTCGTAAATCATATAACGGGTTAATTCATTTGTGATATGGCACGTGTGACGAGCTGCTTCACCTTCAACTTGCCTTAGATCGAATATAAACAATCAGACGCAAATTTTCTTGCGACATTGTTATTTCCTACCTGTAACATAGATTCACAGAGTAAGCATAGTAAGTTTCTATGTAGATTTACTGGAAACCACCGATAGCTAATAACGAGTGCAGCTATAAACAATAGATACGAATTCGCTAGGAGGAAACTTTCTACTGATACGGTGCAACAGTACCTAATCCATCCATTAATACTCGTTGACCTTATCCGTAATATCTAAATGCACCGGCGAGCGCTTTAAAACTTATTCCATATTTACATGTATATTGCGACGGGTCTTAAATAATTAACTGCCTTTTAAGTTATTCTTTTAGTCTTTATTTGTGCACACAAAAGAGAAATGCAAGCGCGATTACATGTTAAATGCGCTTATGGCGGCAAAGGAGCCGCCGGGCAGGCGTAGGAGCCCTAATGCAGTGTCTATGTACGCGGATAGCTCGCGGCTATCTCCGTCGCCGCCTGCGCCGCCTGCGCCACCGCCCGCCACCGCCGCGCTACTCACACAGAATTACAATCGATAACCCTTACTACGATGTTTCCAAGATCTTATTTAAAAGCACCACTAATCACCTACGCTACCTTACGAGGCTCCTGTAAACTCACGCTCTTCATGCGTAATGCTTCATATTTTTTAATGTTATACTAAGTTTATGTCTAATAATTTATTAAAATAAACATAGGAGCAACTGGAATTATAAAAAAAATGTGTCATGTGATGACTACACAGATTAAAGGTATAAATTCGCAATCGCATTTCATTGCATACGAAACATTATACTTAGTGTCAGGCAACACTCTATTATTGTAACATAGTTAAAACAATTGGGATATATGAAAGACTGTTGAACAAAACGTTTCACAACGCGATGATAGGCAAAGTGTAATGGTGAAGTGGGTACGTACGTATTCATTAATTGAAAACCGTCTGTAAGATGGCGTGTGGCAATAACGCCGGCGATCCACAATTATCTCGTCACAGTTCCGAGATCAATCAAACCATATCACGTTATGTGGGTCATTAATTACTGTAAACAGTAATTACTTTAATTATTCTTGACAGTCTTTGTGTAAAGTCGTGAAGTCGCCGCACGCGGCCGAAGGTCGGCGTGGTGTCTATTACAAAGAGGACTCGAGAAAGGTGATCACTCTAGTGCCCTGTCAAATGTACTACGAGTACATTTAGAATAGGGTATTGTTTATATTGCACAATTGATATATAATAAGCGGACACTGCAATATTCTTGGTCAGGGATTAAACTGTTTCAGTCAAAATGTTTTCCTGCATCTAATACCGCAATCATGAGGCTCGGATATACTTTGTTTAACATAGTTGACCCGCTGAATCGAATCATTTAGTTCATCAATATCATTTAGTTGGCAGAAGACCAAATAGCAATCCATAGGCGGCTGAAAAAGGAAATGAAACTTTGTAAGCGAGTGGAGCTGCGACCAAAAAGTTAACTCAAATTAGCTAGAGCTAACTTCATAGTTCTCGAAATAAGAACTCATTCCTCTAAAATTTTCTCGCATGTTCTACAATACTTAATAACTGATGTATTTTTGTATTTTATTTTATTCATGATTATGCAATTGTCTCATGATGACATGAAATTATTAAAAACACTGTCTTATACGTTGTTCAACATTCTAATTTTATTTGTATTTTTATTCAATGTAGAGAAGGATACGCAAAAGCCGCGCGATTGCCAATCCATAACCAATTTGCACTGATTCTGATGAAACGAAACATTTCACTGTCATCAATAACTAACTCCTCAACACTATCACAACTATTTCTAAGATTGTCACGGCTTTTGCAGAGATTATTCAACCAATAAACATATAACAAGAATGGTAATATGCGTCATGGAATCAATTCAAAACAAACAATCTTTATTCAACGATATTGTAGAGCCACATTGGTTCATCTTCCAAGCAACCGTCAGCTAATTTAGTACAATTTTCTCACTTTTGGCTAATAAACGTTATTTTCGAAGCGCGCTTCACACTTATTTCATTTTTTGTTGCAGTATTTTTTGCGTTAGCGCGTAAACGTTAAATTGCTACCCTTTTTATTATGGAGCCATTACGAAGCAGGGTAGCAACAAGGTGCTAATTTTGTTTTTGATACCTTGTTATGTTGTTATATAACAAGCTGTAATAATAAGTTATTACTACTAGATAGTATAATAATAACAAGGCGAGTTGTTTAATATTGCACAGTTGCTACACAAGCGATGACTCGCTTTCTTGATTTGGATTTAGTTGTACGTATCGAATATAGTTGTGTGTAAACACCGATAGTCCACGTTTAAGTTGTACTAGGTAGTAGTAGGCTAGTGTAGAGTGTAGACAGTGTATTGTACAGTGTAGTGGTACAGTGTAGTCGGCGGTAGTGTGTAGTGGTGTGCGTGCCGCGTGCGTGTTCCGTCGCGCGCTGTCAAAAGCACCCCGTCAGGTGATCTTTGGGTCCGTGACTCAACAGTTACACTAACGAACCGGTGCACGGTGCGGCGCGTGCTTCATTGTGCCGTATTATCTATCATTATCTCGGTTAGCCTAGATACAGACGTATTCAATAACGCATGTAGCAATATCAAATGTAAAACAATAAACTTTTAATAAAGAGAATGCTTACCGCAACTTCTTGTGTTGAACCGGATTAATAAGTTGTGTAACATCGATCGCCGTGTCATGAAAGGTTGCCACAAGCGGAGCTACGGGTCAATGTTACAATGTCTAATACTTTTGTCATTAATTGTTCTATAATTATTGTGTAATTGTGATTTTGTGTGTAAGCCTAGCCACCCTATTAGAATGGAGGCCTGTTGTACCGTTCTATCGGGTGTGCTCTATGGCATGTGTAAGGCTCAGTGATTGAACATAGCAGGTGGAAATAAATCACCAATAGATTAAAGATACTCACCTAGTTGGGCGCGCTGAACGTTTAAGGCCCATGATTAATTCCATTATGTTCACTTTATGATACTTATCAATAGTTATTATGTTTCATTAGCGTTGTAAACTATCTGTACCGTCAAAACGATCCATCAAGGTGTTAAGTAGAATCATCGGTGTTTTGGGGGCACAAGGTTCGATCAAGTCTATTTATTAAAGTTGTCGAAGTCCGCTCCACAACACCTGCCACAGATATCCATCCGTAACATATGAGGTGCCGGCGCGCGGCGCATCGACTCGTTAAATCATCACCATTGTTACAGGGTGTTCATCAAAACGTTACGTACTTATTCTATGTCGGCAAATTTCGAATGGATCGTGATTTATCGCGGACGTCGTCGAGGCAAGTGATATTCTGTACAATATTCCGTTATTCTATTTTAATATAATCAATTGGATACTTCGACATTCAAATGTATGTGTGATACGCTTTCGTACTTGCTACAATTTAATTTCATAAGCTTCATGATGAAAATATTATGAAAAACAAAACTGTACTTAGATGAAAAAAAAAATGCATTTTTTTTATGTTGGTGGAATTATTTCTGGTGCTTTATTACTTTGCTAGATGATTACTAGGTACTTAGTCTATTTTTATAGTCTTTTGTAGATTGTTTTGTGCTAATGTGTCTTCATTGGCTTCACTTCCTCTTTGTAAGAAAAAAATCATATCTATTTGACCTGCAAGTCACCCTGTGAAATATTTGTTGACCATTTGATGACGTGGTGAATAGTTAATCTAACACATTATTTAGATAAGTGTAGCTGATAAGACAATCGTCTTTCATTTAGCTGTTGAGTGTTGGGCTTTTGTATCATAAACGCGACCATAATAATTCTACAAACATTTTAAAATGTATCTTTATATGAACACGATAAAGTATTTTTTATGGTAAATAATAACGTTTTGCCTTGAATTGCATGCCGATTGTCGCTTTATTGAACAAAAAGCTTTTGAGCTCACATGGCTCACATAGTGGTCAAAAACAACAATACGATAAATCTTTCCTTTATAAAAGCGATAATAACGGTGAATACTTAGTTAATAAAATTGCAGAAATTAGATTTATTAATGCTTCACATTTTTATTCCACACATTAAACCCGTAAGTCATGTGGAGCGAAGCACACATCAGGTTGGGTCGCGTCAGGCGCGCGGCATCGGTCACTGGTCGTGGGTCGATCATGGTGACTTGGGCTGCGACATTTGAAAGCCTCGCTGTGCAAATTATTGGTCCAATAAGTATCTGGCTTCATTTCAATCTCCGCGCAAGTAAATGATGATCCCAAACCGTTAGTCACGATCGGCAGATTAATAATATACTTTTATGCGGTGTCGCAGTTGTTATCGAGACGAACGAGGTGACTTTTTCACAACGCGCTATGTGTACCGGTACTCGGTACTCGGTACGGAGAAGGAGGCTAAGTTCGGCATCACGACGTCGCTACTCAACTTTCGACTACGGCTGTCGATTAAGAATCACTTGCGACAACACCGGGTTGATCGATGTAGCCCTTGGCATTTGTGCGACATAACTGTACACTTTATAACAAACAGATGACACAGATAGCACTCGGCACAGTTACGAGTGTCGCTCGATTGACACAATGTTTATATTGATTAATCATAAGACATACGTTCACATAAATAATGAGGCTCGACTCTCGACTCGACGCGTACCTAGATTAGGAGTAGGTGGCTAATCTCGGAGACGGTCCACTACTCGGAATTCGCCAAGTGCTTTTATCCACATGCCTTTTAAATCTGCAACGTGATGGCATTTCTTGTCGTACGTATAAACAACCGTAAAACGGGTAGCCTCTTCTTAATAAGCTTAACATGAGAACGGGTTGCGGCGACCGCACGTGGATAACCGCCGTGGCCGGCGGCACATCAAAGCAAACACTCGTTTAAGCCAATTGTGCGTGTCGGCGCGCGCGCAACTACAACGTGTAATTATACGGTTATAGGGCGCACCCCCGCGCTCTACGCTCGCTCAGCACTCGGCCACACTCAGCCACACTCAGCCACACTCAGCGCACAGCTCAGCGCCCCATCACCCGCGCACTCGTAAAAAACAACCATCTGTTAAACCGCAGCCAGGATAACGCCCGCTGGGTCAGTAATTGACCGCCGACATTGTGTTTTCTATATTAAATAGTGCTTAGGATCTTGAGTCCAGTACGTTGATCAAATGCATGTTGCAGACATTTTCTTTCTTTCAATCAATTATTTTGACCACACACGTAACTTTGAACTCTATACGACTCTAGTCTTTCTCCAGACGAAGTAGTAGCCACAGTCGTGTAGAAGTAGAAAATTACTACTCAAATATCATGCTCGAATTACTGCTAATATTTTCGTATTACAATTGATTGCTTATTGAGACTAAATCATTGCAGTGGTACGTATACTGTAGGTTGACCAGTATTGATAAAAAATATAGTTTCTTAGTTAAACATAAACATTAGTATAAACAAAATCCTTTTAATTATTACTTTTGATGTTTAATTTATAAAACAAATATATCAGACTCAACAATCTGAAGGTATTTGTTTTTATAAAATCAATAAATTTATACAATTAAACATATAATTAAATACGAAGGTGTGTGTAATTTATTTGTAAAACAGCATAGAAAAGTTATTTTAGCAAAAAACGGTGCCTACTGTAACATGGAATTAATATTATTAATAGCATAATTTAAATCAATTTCCGCCGCACGGGTTAACCCCTTTAGTGAGGGCGTTACAAGCAGTTGTATTTCATAATAGTGTGTAATCGCCTTGTTCATCTTTGGATCTCGCACCAGCTGGGATTCTAACTCTAATTTTATTTCGGTCCACCGTGATGGGTGTTATGAACCGTATAAATTATAGAATAGCTCGGTTTGACGCTTATCATATCGAAAGATTCGTAACATGGTTGTAATAATCGATTATTGTTAAATATTATGATTCGGTTAACGTTTGATGCATACCGTAAGTTTTAGTTGATATTTAGTTGAAATTAGTTTAAGAGTCGTGTGAATTCTGCGGAACTAGCGACCGGAAGATCGCTTCTTTGTCTTAATATCACGTTTGAGGAAATTTAGTTATAAAGTAATTTAAATCAGGTGTTGGTGTAAGTCATTGTGCGTGGTGGGTTGGCAACACGTGCTGCAGCCGACAATACGGAGCTGGCCTTTGGTTCATTGTTCCGGTAGTAAAGTACGGCACCAGAGCGCGCCGCGCCTCGCTCCGCGCCGCGCCTGGCTCGCAGGTGGCGCGCAGATCCTTGTTTTAAAATGAAAGTCGATTGTTTGTGCTTTATGATTATTACTCACATTTTAAAGGCTGTTCCTTAATTATTCGCCATGGGAAATATTCGGGACCTAGCAAGATGTCCAATGTAGTAACATTCCGACATCATCCTACTATTGTGACTGAACTAGTGTACTGTACTAGTGTGATTGTGGCTGAAAACTAAACTGTCTACTGTCTATTATAGTACATAATAGACAGTAGACAGTTTAGTTTTCAGCCTACAAGCATATACATGTAACGGTTGTTTAATTGTGTTTAAATTTAATAAATTGCTGATTGCATTTTCAGCTCAACCTCTGCTTGAATCGAACAAAAAATAATGAGAAGATGACACAGTAAGATTTTTAATATCGATCGTAGTCGCAACTATTACCATCTATTACGTAGATAAACTATTAATAATTCTCGGACCATCAATCACAGTAAGGTCAAAGCTGCACGCGGAAACGGAATGTTCACTCTTAGCAGTTTTTTATGAATTGTTTTTGTGTTAGATATCATTAAGTATGGAAGTGTACCGGCCGACGTTGGTGGGCGCCGAAGTGACACGTAGCAACGGATTATTTCGACGGACTATTTATAATGTGGGGATCGGAGACGCGGATTGCGGACGATGGAATCTGCTCCTTTGTCATTGGAGCAACCTGTTCTCTCGGCTTCGAGCTCACAGCGAGCACAATGTAATGTAACGGGCCACCTGATTAACCGCCATTCCGCCCGGCTATGCAGATATCGAGTGCCGGCCGCACCACGCCGCACCACACCGCACCACGCCGCACCACCACGCTGCGCCGATCACCGATCATATTAATTTCAAATGATAGATTGCTTTTATATTGTTAATGCCTTATTATGATAAAGATAAGAGCATCAAGGTTACTGAACTTTCTACGGCTTAAATGGACGCGAGCATGATACTGTACTATAGATGATTCTTCTATGATCGATAAAGCAGTGTGGGAACGGATTTTACAAGTGCATACATCTAAACGCTTTTTATACTGCGATGGTACTTATAGTTTGTCATAACCGAGACCGTTTGCGTTTCCTTCTTGTATTTTTTTGCTTTACTTTTTTCAACCGCGACACTGTAGCAGGTGAAGGGAACGAAATTTCACACGACTTATGTCTGGATCATAAAATGAGGAACAATGTTACTATACAGAAATATAAATAGATACAGGAATATGTAAATTATCCGCGTAAGTTTCCTCGATGTATCTAGTGATTTTGAGAAATAGTGGTGTTATGAACTTTGTTTATTTATCTCGAATGTCATAATACTGTACGTACCATTACTGGTGTAACTACAAGTAGTTCTCAGGAACTATAAGATAACAGTCGGAATCACACTTAATCCTATTACAAGAGGTGAAAAAACGGGGGCACCTTTTGCAACATCCGCTGTCAATTCTCACGAGACAGGTAGCAGCTTCCGTTGAATCTTTTATAAAATACGGAGGATAATCATTACAATGTGTGCAATGTAGGATATGGGTAACTGTACCGGTCAGGTAACATTCCCCTCGCGTGAATCAACTGAATTGTATCACACGTAATGAGACATACCATTTTAAGAGCTTTATTTGCTTGTGTAGTGGACGATTGTGCGATGTGGATGTAGATGATCAATTTAAATGATTTTTTTTTGTAAAAATCTGAACTCCAGCCTACGAAAATAAAAAAAAGGGTCTTCTGTTGCGGCCAATGACCTTTGTGTCACTCATTACTGGCTTAAGGATTTGTCTAAACCAACTACTGACTGCTACATATTAGCACCAGATAAACAACTTAGGTAATACAGTATAAGGTTCTCAATGTATCGATTGCTAAGTACGAAGAAGGGAAGTTATTTGATATTTTTAATTGTTATGCATGTTACGTATTACCATTTCCTTTATGTACGTTTTTTGTTATTATTTTAATTTATTCATCTTCATTTCCATTTTGGCTATAGCAATATCTGTGTATCTGAGCAGAAATTATAACACGCGAAATCAAACAATGAAATATTATTTATTTAAATATATTCAGTGTGTTATACTTTTAAAATGTATACGATGGGTCGTAGTGTTATGCAAAAAAGTGCATAATCGCATAAATAATTGAGGAAGTAATTTGACAGGTCACTTTGGTACAGGAACTGGTTCATAGCAACAAGTTGTGTGCGCAGACGACGGGGAGCGCGGGCACCGAGCGCCTGGGAGCCCATTAACTGTGTACAGTGAGCACCATGTGAATTGCACGTTGCACGTCTCAAGTGCCTATTGAGAGCAAAGAACATTTGGAGAACATTAATAGTAGCCCAATAAATGCACCGTAGCTCTAATTTTGTTTGTTATATGGGACAAGGATATATTCGTTAATAATATTAGTCTTTTTAAGTCTTTTAATAGAATCGAGTACCAAGGGAAAAAAATAAATAATTTGACTTGACTCTCATAAAACAATATTTCATAAATAAAAAATGCTACAATAATTTAGTATTTACACCAATTTGTCTCTAGTATGTGAAAAAGTGAATTACATAAATTGAAACGCGGCCAAGTCACAAGTAGGCGACTAGTAAAACGCATAAATGAATATTGGTCGGTGCGCGCGGTGGTGCGGTGGTGCGGCGACGTACTTCCAACCCTCCATCCATGCGCGCGGTGATCTATTGTTTGCCGACGATTGCCGAGGGAAATGAAACGAGAAAAAACCTCGTTCCCAAACGCATCGTGAGAATTCGTCAAATGTGCCCTCAATACATTGAGTGATGCACTAGCCGGAATCACCACGGATCAAGTTACGTTTTAAATTGATTCTTCTGCTGATCTTACTACTAACATACATTTTTATAAATTAAGTAAGGAAAAAGATAAACAAGATATTTGAGTTCACGAACACATGGAATTGTGTTTTGCTGTAAAAGACATCAACGAAAATTGTTTCAAATTAAAATGTTTTTTTGCAAGTCGATCTCACTTATCGATTAGTCTTTTTAATTTTTTTGAGCATTGAGATCAATGGACGTTTATTTTTATGTCATAATCCTATATTTTCCCACAGTATCCCGATGTTTCCAAGCGTCACAGTTTAGGTGTTACGGTGTCTTTTGTTCTAAGATAAACCAAATGACTTTGTTTACCATTTACCATTATCTGTTTAACAAATTGGTTTCCGTCGTAAAAGACAAAAAACTGAACAGTTATTTTTTAATACCGCAGATTAAGCTGTTGTTGTTTTTGTTTTGGCGCACATCTGTTTGTTTTTTGTGTGTTGTGTGAGAGTATTGCCCCGGATTCTTGTGACTCGAGTTCCGTAACAAGTGTTTTTCATGTCCTGTCTCTGAGTCACGTGTAAACTCTTTGACGCATGAATGTGGGAAATCTAAAACTAATAATTGCAATGTGAAATTATTAATGGATTAATTTATTTATTAATGTATTTTTTTATATCGGCTTATTTTTAGAATTGGGTAATTTGTGATAATTCTTTCTTTTGGTGTTTCAGCAGCCCGAAATGCGTTGCCATTTGTCACTAGAAATTTTATCGAGATAATGATTGGTGATCCTCTGAAGCTTGGTGACGCTGAGCTTGACTGTCCCTGAAAGACCATCTTCTACGGAGTGTCTCCAAAACAGATTATACTTTAACGTGTAGATTATTATAATACCAGGAGAGTGACATATATTTGCTAATTTATGCCACATTGATTCTCAGACTTTAGTTACAATTTGTAGTATATATTTGTGATGCATGAACAGGTTGATCATATTTCAATTAGGTAAATGGTGGTAAATGATACAGTTGTAGTCGGCGCGAGCGCGACTCCGTGTAACAGTAGCGAGGTGACGGGTGCGTGGCGGCGCGGCGGCGGCGCGGTGGTGTTGCGCCACGCGAGCACGCGACGCCGCGCCGCCGCCGCCTGACTCATGCCCAAGGATTCCTGTTCTCCACAACTACCAGTGTATTATCACCGTAACATTATGCCCAAACGATCTGCCAACGCATTGTCTTTGAACTTACTGTTTGGCGATAAATGTCAGTGTTGATTTACAGTTGTTAAATCTTGTCGATTGGCGTATTGTGTACCGTTCGTAGAATATCATATTTATGTTGTTTATGTTTTAGTAAAACGATAGATTTATCTCACTAAAATAAGCGCCTGCGATTGACTGGTGTTTTCCTACATAAATCTGAGAAACGTCTTGGTGAATGACGATTTTATTTGCTGTTCGGAGGTGAGCGGTTAAAATAAGTTTATTCTATGATATCCCCTTATTCTTGCTTAGCATCATTTGAATGTTTTTTATTGTGTTATGACAGTAATCAATGAAGTCAGATACCACAAGATAATAACTGAGGCGATTTCTTGAAATTAATGTAACGAAGTGTCTACATAAACTTTCGTAGAGCGACAGTGTCGTAGCTGTTTGTGACATTCTATCACATCACAAATAAATAATCTACGTCCAGTGTCATAACTATTCTATACAGCTTGCTAGATGTCTCAGATCTAATTACAAAACGCTATAAATTCTGAGGGTTAATCACAATACTATCTTAAGTCGAGAGTAAGTGTAGCATTATTTCCTATCCTACAATGTATATTAATAGGATCAAGTATTCAGGATTATTGAATGGTTAATGTTCTCTGGTAGGCTACTACGCACTTCTACGAAATATTTGTTGATCATAATTGGCGCAGTGTCAATCGTTTCTACTTTCATCGTTAACCAGGCACTGCCCACACAGTACAGTTGCAAATGTCGATTGTCTGAGTCCATAGAGCACACCGAACATTCGTCACATTATTTTCCAGAGCTGGTATCATTTGTCACAATTAAAACTTTGTCGCTCTAACAATATATTATTGAGATGGATCTTGACTGCGTTCGTTAAAAATAATATATTTAGATGACAAGTGTTGGAAAGTGTAGGGCGGTCTTTGATACGATAACATGCGGCCCCGCAGGTACAGGTACTGAGGTACACACTGTACGTCTTCTGCGCCGCGCCGCTCGCGCCTTGCTGATTTTATTGCAATCTTGATTAATATTTATGATTCAATTCTTTGTACGACTCGTGAATTACATATGACAGGACCGACTGTATACCTCGTGCTGAACCGTAATTTGATAAATCGGTTTAGGCAAACTCTTAAGTATTAGCAATTCGCAACGCATTTCCACATTTGATGTAGGTGTTCAAGAATCGTAAAATCAACATGAATCATGATTAACAGTAACAGTAAATAACGCGTAAATACATGTTTAACTTTCTCGTTCTATATAACACGATTCTTGTTAAAAATTGTCGTTGATTGTTCGAGAGTTGGTAAGTTATCTGTGTATCATGTGTTTGTCACATAATGTTGTGAAGGCTTAAAGAAATTCTCCAGCACATTGATACGAAAGTAACAATTGTCGTCCAGCCCGTTGCAGCAGCCCACCCACTTTGCGTCATCTGATAGAACAACTTTCTCGGTTTTTTTGTTCAATTTCAAAGGGTAATCCAATCTGACAAGCACGAATGATTTGCGACAATTGTCAATCATATACCTACTTACAAATAATCTGAGATGCGAATAATTACCTAAATACTTATGCAAATTCTCGCACGTGGTGCTTTTAGAAAGTCGGATGAAAATAGTGGGTTGTTCGTTGTGATTGACAGATGATAGGTGAGTGTGGAGTGTGTGGACATGTGGGGCGGAATCTGCGGCGGACGGTAGCGGCTCGTCCGCGCGTCCGCGTCGCGCCTCATAAACAAACGCTCCTGTTTGACAGATACAATCAACGTCCGCGCGCCACCGATTGTCAGCGCTCCATTCTATTGTGACAGCCACGAACTATGCCAAAGAGAAAAGTCATTACAATTAACCGGTTACATTTTTAGTTCACTTATTAAGTGTAACGGAAGAATCAAGGTGTAGTCATAGAGACAATACGTGCACTGCATTTGGATTCAATATTTGAAACATGGATCCTGACAGTGTCAAGTAGTGAAATAGAATTCACAAAAATTGTGGAAATTATTACACTAATTAAAACTATAAACGTAACAATAAAGTTACAGAAAGCTTCTAAGTACATATGTGCACACCTACGATATTGTATTTTTATGGTTGTCTCTATAAATCAGTGTGAGGTACCTTACATATTGAATTTAGTCTTACAAAAAAGCTATTGGCGCGGTCGCTTTTCCACCGCGTAGGTTATTCTCGCACGGGTGAAGCTCTACATGGGTGAAACTTTAAGCTGAAAAACTTCGCGACTGTTAGTACTCAAGCTAATGACGGAAGTGAAGTGATGGTAAATTATGAGAGTTTGTAACTTGGTACATCTTACGATAATTCAGCTTTTCGGCATAATTATTATTGGACAATTATTATTATCTAATGCATACATCAGAGCATTCTTATACATTTTAGCAAAATTATTTGTAAGGTTTGCTAGAATTTTAGAAAAATAGTAATTAAAAGAACCTGAAGTAGCTAAACACGGGCTTTCTCTTTATTCCGGCATTGAACATTTTCCACGATTATACGCAGGACAGCATGCCTTTTTAATTTAATTTAAATCTGTCTGGTCAAAACCAGCGCAGTCGCACTAAGAAGGCCAAGTCCGAAAATACAATACATTAATAGACTGATAAACACAATGATACAATTAATAGTGTCGTGAATTAAGGCTCCGTTAGGCTGTTATTTATGAATTGATCGACTACCGTCCGCGAGTGACGAAAGCAGACCACGTCGTGATCAACGGTGCTCCCAAATCAATGCTAAACACAGTTGTCTCAACCTTATCTTTACGACTGGATTGTATGGGTACCCACTTACAACGGAATTTTAATTCATCATGAATTCTTTGTCTCTTATCTCGCCTATTAGAGTTGTATCAAAATATTTTTATTTTGTTTTGGATAAAGACTTTTATTCCACATATTTTAGTTATTTATGAAAAATTTACAATATTGTCGCTATTTATGTTATGTTTCAACCACATTTGAACCTTTACCGCACGAAGTTGCGAGCGAAAATTTGGCGAATCAAGTCTGTAGTGCAAATTAGTTTGTTTCCTACATATGTATATTTATTTTACTCGGTGTGAGTAAGTGCTAATTTACTCAAGTAACGTAATATTCAACACAATCTTTTTAACTTCTTATTTACAGACTCAGCAACATTTCAAAGAAATTAGCCATATGTAAATACTGGCTACTCTTTCAGCAGCAATACCTGAAGATTGAGAAATACATTGCACTTCCGTTAAAATAACAATTTTTGCCTCCAAGAACCTTGTAGATCACATGTAAGATGTCGTCGGTTGAGGTATAGTTGTCAACACTGCAAGTAGCAACAAGACATTAAAGCTAAGCGCACTGTAGGGTTGTGCACGGATGCAAAATATTACAAAGTAAAGATCCTGTCTAACAAGGTAGCTGCACTTGTTATAGTATTAGGTATTAACACAATTGAGAATCCCTTTGAGGCGATATGCACAAAGTATGTATGGATATAGAGGTATATGTAGCTTGAGCCCTAGACCATATTATTGCTGATCATGTGATATCCGGACAGGGTTCTTATCTTTATTGCCTTTCTATCTTTGTTCATGTTTGCCTTCTATCTATATGTCAATTTAAAATCGGAATATATGCACATGAGATGGAATCAATTGTATGGCAATTGTTTATTTAGTTCGTTATCGGAATTTCCGTGCAAGTCTACGATCATTAGTTGACTTTTATATCTTACAATGCAATATGCCTGTCTAGCGTAACCATTAACCAGGATTTGTTTTGTTGCTATTACTTTATTAAATGGTGTTTAGCCGCTTATTTAATAATATTGTTGAATAGTTTATTATTTCCGTAACAACATTCTTGTGAAAAATGCAATTGAATAATATAATTAATTACTTCTTTAAACAGTTTCTCATAAGGTATTAAGTAAGTGCCCCCATTCAATACAATACATGGTCTTGTAAAATGCGTGTCCACATTCTAGTTTGCCACGCACGTACCACTGCCCTTCCGAATATTTTCTCGTAGGTGATAGAAAAAATGGAAGTAGTAACGTTGTGCCGGGGGTTGTTCGCGCACGGTCAACAATTTACATTCCTCACGACTCGGGGTCGGCATGCCGGGTCGGGTCGATTCCTACATGTAAAAGATTATAAAAAATCGTGACAAAAGAAATCATTAGGAATTTACAGAAACTTGCATTCCACGAAATCAGTTTTCAACTGACCGATGACCGCCGGATTTTTTGTGGAAAGAGGTTCACATTTTCAATTGGAAACAAGCTGTTCCGTTGTAATCAGATGAGGGCACGAGTTAAACAAATAGCTGAGAGTAAAGGCGGCGGCGGGCGGCAGGGAGGAGGGTGCGGGATGCGGCGCGGGCGGAGCAGCGGTGCGCAGCGCGCCGCCAGGATCAGGAGGTCACGCAGCGTGCAACGGCTGCCAGATTACTTACTAGTTTAGTACTACGTCGTGTACCCTCCAGCTGACTACCGAACCCACTACACTACTGAATTGATAGACTTTATTACATATAGACGAGACACATTAATTACTTAAAAACGTTTTATTTAAATGAGAACGTTATTGTGCAAGAACTATTAATCGATCGGAAATTTTATTAAGAAGATTTTTGAGAAACATAGTCACAATTGTGTTAATCCTAATTGTGGATATTATAGATTTAAACTGCTACATGTGACATCATAAAATATATCTTCTAAGAATAAATTACCTCACAGCACCGGCGCTTTATTAAAGCTTTAATAGAGTTGTTATGTTTCCTATAAATTAACGATTTATGTTTATGGCTTTGTGTCAATTAATGACTTCTTCGCCGATTAATCGTCTTTCAGCTATTTAAATGAGATCGATTAATCGGCTTAACCGATACGATTGAATAATATGTGCATTTATGAGTGAATTACAATATTAATGAATAAGGTGACGTATGGTAAGAGCGCTTAATGGTTCAAGAGATATGTTAATTAAGAGGTAGTGGGTGAGTACTGAAATCCTTGTCGTGTGTGAGCACTGTCGCCATATTTTGGTCGGCGTCGCCGGTAGTACCGGTCAGAAAGCGGTTACATCAGACCATTGTCTCAGTTTATTGACTTTGCTTAGATAAGTGAGCTATTAGCTTACGATCGGCTCTCGACAAATTTGGCAATACATTGTAGTTCCTGCGCGTCGTGCGCTATTAATGGCGAGATGTCGCAGCCGCAGCCCGCGGCATCCACTTTTGGCTCATTATATTTACTGTTTGTTGGCATATCAATTTCAATACTTTGATTTTATTCACTCAGATTTCATATTTGTACGTAAATAAGTATCTTATCTTTTAAACGATGTTTTGTTCACGTTTGCTATGAACATTAACGTACCTGTACTATATTTTGGTCTAAGTACATTTTTTTTCATAACAAATAGCTATAGGTATGCTTTATGTTCTGTCAACACAAATATTGATTACCTGTAGATGAAAGCTAGCAAAAGTGGAAAGCTTCATAACTAATGCTTTTCTATCGTAAAAAAATGTATTTTGATAAAAAATGGCACAATTCCTACCATAGGCGAACGCGTTATTACATGTTTGTTTGTTGGAATTAAGCTGCCTATGGACTTGCTAATTATTATTTTCCCTCAGTTTCTTTAAACTTTCCGTTAGCTTCATGAGGCTCTTGGTTTTAAGTTTAAACACCCTTTGTCACTTGTGGGTTTTCGAACCTATCTGACCTCATAGGATTATTAAATTATCTAATTGTGGGTAAAATTATGTCTCTCGTTTAGTAGCCGAGCACATGGATTTTAGCAATAACATAACGATTTACATTAAAGGGTTACAAGTGTCATGGTAACAACTTAGTATGAAGCTTTTGTCATTCGTTTTTCGTATGTGTGTTGCCGCGCGGCTGTTGTTAACTAAGCCACGAAATGAACCCAAAAATATTTTCATGTGAAATGTTCCCAAAAATATTTTTATTTGTAATGAGACCACATAGCTCGGAAGATCAAAAAAGAGGCAAGTCTCTTTTTAACCCTACATGCCTAACCCCTTAATCTATCGCTTGGCTCGCTTTGGCGGGGGCACCAGAGAACCCCCAAAATTAAATACACCAAAAAAAACATTACTTGTAACTATTTTTCTTACACCTATTGAGATTTTGCACGAAGGCAATAATCCAGTTTGAAACATTCCCTGGTCCCTAAACTAGGCAAGCCTGTATCGTAGGGTCCATATTTATAGTATTTTGGTAAAACTAAACAAATACAATGACTTATAAACGATGTGACAATGATACAAAGCGGTAGTAACAAAAACCGTATAAAGGAGGAAATTCAAGGTACCCACGTTTTGCCACCAGAGGCCGCTACTTGTGTGGTTGATTCACTCATTGCGTCACTTTTCTATGATTTAACAAAACGCTTAATAAAGTTGCAATAAATCTTATAAACGTTTGTAGTATACGTTCCAATATCCTGAAATATATTATAGGGACTATTTTAGTAGAGTATACGCTAATACAGTCTAGTACAGGGTTGTCAAAACATATGTCAAATATTGGCCTAAATGGGGCAGGCAACAGTTTACGTATACGGGCGCATTGAATGTATAGATGTTATCAATGTAATATTGATTTAGAAATGACTGAAAATAGCTTTTTACATTTATACAAAAATTAAATAACAATAACCTAATTTTGTGGGTTTAGTATTATAAAAACTAGGCCGATTATTAAAAAATACCAACTTAAGGCGACCATGATTTTTAATACAACGCGAATATTTTTTTTGTATTTTTATTTAACGCTATCAATATCACAGATTAACAAAAAGATATATCAAAAAATATGCTCCAGGTGAGGCTCGAACTCACAACCCCGGCATTGCTCACGAACACTGTCTTATAAGTACCGTGCGCTAACCAATTGCGCCACTGGAGCGATGGACGCTACGTCGAAATTACACATCAGTTATCACACGCCCCCCCCCCGCGCCTCTCGACCCTTGCTCCTCTATACATTCATAATACAAGGAAGTACCTACAACACGCGATGACTTAGTGTTGCGTCATAATTTATTTAAATTACAGTTTTTTATGTTTCTCATAGTTATAACCACAATACATGTAGACATATACTAAAACAAATTCGTTAATTTAATTAGATGATGTATTATTAAGATGTACAACGTCGAGCACAAATATGGTAACAATATTCCTTTTAATAAAACTAGTAAACCACTAATACTTATTACACTTACCAACATACCCATTATTAAATATATTTTTTCAAGCTTACGACAGTTATTTTATTAAATTACCCACAGAAATGGCTTCGGAAATATCGCAGTATAATTATATTCGCGTTCGTGACTGTAGGTTTGTTACATTTTTTGTTATCAGTAATAATTGTGTAAATATTCGAACGTTAAGTAAGTAGATAGTTGCTTGTTCATTACGAGTTTTATCATTAGAATTAGTAGGGACATTGTCAGATAAATACATATTTATTATGGGCACTTTGTTAATATAGAGGTAGAAAAACCCTATAAGGTGTATTTAACTTTGAATTGGTAATCTTACAATTTTAAAACGATTTTTGGTACACAGGGAAATATAAGTTAGTAGTCAGTATTGAATAGCACATTGAGGTAAACTAAGTAATAACCTCGTATTATCGTCACCTGGTCGATCAGTAAATGAAACAACACGAGGAAAGTTGAGGAAAACTGGTTGTCTGAGTTATTCAATGTTCCTATCTAATAATTTATGTGCGGGAGTTTAAAATTCGTAACTCTACAAACAAACTTAAATTGATATAATGAGTAAAATACATTCGTATTTTTTTTTATGACAGAGATTTTTAATAATTTGAAGCTAAAGAGGTAGGCAGAAGTAGGCGCTTAAGCTAGTTCTAGGCCATTAACTGAAGAAATCCATTAAAAATTAGAACCCCCTTTGACCATGGATATGAATATCGCGGCCAGCAGTCCCATATACTGCACCTATACAGGGATGAGGAGTCTACATACAAGAGAACACATTGATAATTTAAACAACAGCAAAGATTTATGCCATCAAAAACATTCTGTAAAAACCTCAAGTCTCGCCGGAAAAAGTTGTGAGATCTATATAATACCAAGTCGATTAATCTATTTAGTCTCCACTTAAAGGACCTTCTGTCTTAAGTTAATACGTATGTTATTATCATGCCAATTTAAAAAAATACCTTTAAAACAAATAGACCGACCTGGCCATCGCATGATTTAATTATTAGTATGTATCGCACTACACAGCATGACGAGAAGTTAATGCTCCTGAAATGTTAATGGCAAATTTGTGTTTTCTTGCGATGACCAAGTCGATCTATTTGTTTTAAAGTTTTTTTTTGTAATTGGCATGATAATAACATACGTAATAACTTAAGACAGAAGGTCCTTAAAGTGGAGACTAAATAGATTAATCGACTTGGTATTATATAGATCTCACAACTTTTTCCGGCGAGACTTGAGGTTTTTACAGAATGTTTTTGATGGCATCTCACTTCTTTTTGTAGAGCGAACATAAGTCCAATTTGTATGGAAAGACGTTTTTTTTCATAATTCAACATATTTTCCTATGGGAATGTTGTTCAGTTTCATGGGCTAAACACCCTTACCCACTCTATACCCCTCCCGTTATGCCTCATATAGTAGGTACCTATTTACACCTATTTATTTTATTTTCTACAGTAATAATAATTCATTAACTGCAAATGTAACCTTGTAATCTTATTCATTTATATGGGATTACAAAGTTATTGTTGTAGTTGGTGTATTTAGAAAACTGGACCGAAATTAGAAAATATTAAATTTTTCCCGTGATTAAGACACTAAACCCTATTTGTATTCTAAATTTTAAGCTTCTAAGTCTGCTAGAAGTACCTTAGACTTTTGATGATCGGTGAGTCAGTGAGTCAGTGAGTCAGTGAATCAGTGAGTGACAAAATTCAAAATTTTAACAAGTTGTCATTCTTAAACTACTGGTTCAAATTGACTGAAATTTTAAATATACCGTGTTTATACAATGACTGATTAGTTGCTGAAAATCCAGGCTTCTTGTTTTATTCACAACGAAATTATAGGGGTGTCAAAAATAGCCCGAATTGCTTCGAGAAAAGGATGTTACGGCCGTGCCGCTTTTTTTTGCTCGACTTGCGGGGGCACTTCCGTGCCCCCAGATTCTTAAACAAAAGTCAAATAGCTGTCAAATAGCTTTACTTTAATTGGTACTCATCGAGATTTGTTTCGTCTTTATATTTCTAGGAACTAATTAAGTTAGTTTTTTTGAGACTAGCTAGTAAAATCATTACATTTTTCTATATATAAACGACTACATCTAACGACTGCTACACATGTTAATCATACGGATAAGCAATGCAGAGCTACCGACTAAGACTTACGACATTAATACAAGTATTAAAGATGAATATAATATATCTGTATTCAATTAATTATTAAAATACTAATTTTCATTCTGTAAAGTGATAGAGTGGGTACGGGCTATCGGCTATCGGCGTTGGCGCTAGCGGCCATTCGATTAACGCGGGTACAATGATATGTTAATGGCCTATCGAGAAATATAGTTTATTGTTCGCCGTGTTATCGGTGCGCATCCTGCTACCGGCTACCATGCGAACTATTGCTGCAAGGAAATTATTCAACTATGTATATTCGATATAAGCACGTAGTCAATTACTTTTAAGGTTCGAATATTGTTTTGGGGTGCGTTTTTATCTTTATCTTTATGAAGAAGATCCTAGCTACAGTATATTACCATCAGCTATTTTGTTATTTTATGACCATTCATTGATGTTGCAATACCTCCGTATGTCACTAAGGATATTTTACCCGTATGAAAATTGATAAAATTATTCGACTTTCAAATTTGACGACAGTCCTCCTCATTGGCTGTACTATCAGTACTACTAGTTAATTCGTTTGCTCTAACTTTTACACTCATCATGATTACGTATCTTTTTTTATGTATCTTTGTATTACAATAATAATATACTTATTATATTTTATGCATCCAAGGTCATACAATTATAATGTGCAACAATCAAAGGTAATAGTTTGAATGTGGCTGTAGTAATTGTTTATGGCAAATTAATGAACAGCGTAACAAATTTTAAATCAATCGTATTTCGTGGTAGCGGTCTAATCTGGTAGTTATAAACTATCTTTAAACTTCAATTAAAGCGCATGTAACACAATTCATGCAAGAGTTGCGTCGTACGAAGCGGCCTAATGGTATTGAGTGGAAATATCGAGCGGCGGCAAACTGACTGATCAGACCGATTGAGCAGGACAATTGCCCTTAATGAAAGTAATTAACACGACGCGATCGGCCGGCATCGATAGCGAGCGGCCATGCCGCGCTGCGCCTGCGCACCGCTGCGCAACCGACACCCAGACACCACAATATGCGCCTAAATCAACCTACACACGCTCCCATTTAATTAGAAAATAAATCAATGCTCTATTACAACGAATTCAATCGCTGCAGGAAGAAGAGCACAACATCTACGCATCTGCATCCTCAGTGACATGAGAAAGTTACTGAGGATATATATTTTGCATTCACACACTTTTTCCACGGTAAGGTGTAACATTCCCAACGCAATTCAATTGACAACAAAATAACAGGTAGTTGGTCTGCGGAGAAGTCTTTATATGTTCATTCAAGCCGTTCAAATTCCCAAAATCAGCTGATTCAGGTAAACACGTTGTTCAAAGAGCATTTGTTTGCAAAGATGATTTGAAGTTGATCTGACTGCGTGAGAAACTGTAGCTTTAAGTTTATGAGAAAATGGTGGTTAAATCCAAGGTTGTTATTATTGTCACTCATGTTGATAATGTTGATAGGTACCTACATTCGTGGAAGTCGAGGTGGTACGCAAACGCAATACACTTACCCACCTTTGTTTGCCCACCATTTCCAATATCAAGATGTGTGTAGATCAAGGTTACGGCTGCATTTATCTTTTATGGGCACTGTAAATCAAGAACAAATTTATCGATAAAATGGTATAAAGCTAACAGTGCGACTTGTTGATCTGTTTATTTATGATATTCTCTACAGATATCTATGCATATGTAAACATATAAAATAAATATTAACTAGGTATATACCATCCGAAATACTTCAAGGTTAGCCATGAGTGTTGGAAATGTTGAAGCACGACGTTTAGATACAATGTAGGTAAGTAGGTAGAGATAATAATATTCTGATATTACTTTTAACAAATCGATTAGTATTAAGTGGCTAACCACAAAAAAAATTTACCACCTAGTTAGAGTAAAACGAGGAAATCTAGAGGCACCGAATAGAGTGCATTCACGTTGTGTGGAAGTGTCAGGTTTAAATGGGCCATCGGTATGCGACAACGCCCTGCCGACAATGTGTTGACCGGCACTTTACCAAGGTTAGCACGAGCACGTGACACACTCTATTAAAATGCTATAGTTCTGCAAATTACATCCCAAAAGGTCACGTGTGCCTACTCAATAAGTGTGTTAGTATAAGCGTGATATAATAATGTCGAAAGAAAGCTGTTTCATAATGTTTCATTATTACGTTCATATACATATTACCTCTAATATCTCATATTTCATACACGTTTGTGTTTCGGTTGTGTGCACGTTTACACCTGTAAGTTGTGCCTAGTTGCTATGCCAGCATATTTCATCGTGCATTGATATTTAAAGTACCTATATAATTAGTAGAAGTATATAATTATACCTCCCTAACAACTAAATTTATTTTCCCATTAGACCAAACACAGTAAAACTGAGCCCTTATACCTTGGTCTAAAAAATACATGGTAAGAAAATCTATAAGAACATAGAGTCTATCGGGGTACAAACAGGCTCATGTCATCAGTTAATGGTGAAGCGAGACAATAAAAGTACGATCGAGTTCGACCAGCATAAATATAAAAGAATTCCACGCCGAACGATGAATGAATCGGAGCATCATTCTCAAACAAGCATGTAGTTCGTTTTGTTTGATTGTATGTCCGTAATGAAAAAGCGCGTCTGGTCTCAGGTGCACACCTGTTGAGGCGCCGAGGCCGTGGGATACGGCTCATGCAGGTAACGAGACGCGCAAAAACCAATGTATTGTACTTAAGATATGCATCGAGAGCTTACTGAGCTTTACCAATCAAATTGGTATCTATGTGATTAGAATATAATATTTTACTCTGATTTCATGTTAAACTTATGCAAAAATTTGTATGGGACCTGTCCAGAACTCTTCAATCTTCTTGTTGCGAAAAGATTATTCTGTTTCTACTATTTCGTCTGGGGCTTTAGAAGTTTCACATTGAATGTGGTTGTACTTACTAAGGAAATTTAAAATCTGCGTGATATGCTGATCGTCAACAAGATTTTATTTTCTTTGCCATACAGAGGCGGAACATAAAGAAAGCACGAACGCAACGTTTTATGTGTAGGCAGAGGCCCACTCAGATATGTACGTTCCGTGTTTCAATTTTTGCCCATATCTGGTAGTGGCGGTGTGCCGCCGCGTGTAGACAGATTCAGATATGCTAAGAACGTGCAGATCGGCGGGCGCAGGCGCGCAGCACCAGCGGCCGCGAGCCCTCTGTAGGCGTGAACATCGAGCCGCCACCGGCCGCGCTCGCGCCGCAGATTTATGCACACGCCTCAACACACTCCAAACACTACCTGCACCGGCGCAATGCACATACACTTACTGCATAACGCTTCAAACCCACTCAGATATCGCTAGACGTCTATCCCACGCACAAAGCTTCTCGACTATACCGAATTTCTCTTTGTACAGAGATATTTTATCTGTGGCATTTTTTCAACCCGAAGCGTAAATATTCGTTTACCCTACTATTGAATAATCGGGTATGTGTGATTTAAAGCGTTGTTGATTTTATCCACATTCCTCGCCGTTGTACAATACGCCGACTCGCGCAATGCGAAATTCCATTAAGCTTTTTGAATACGAATAAAAGAAGATTTTGGAAAAAAGTCCGTCTCTGCACTCGAACAGGTTATTGTTCAAGGTTTAAGAGGAACAATCGCACTGTTGTGTTTCCAGTTAACCATGACAAATGGTGTTGTTTAGTTTACCTGTGGACTTCTTTGTTATTCCATTTGTTACGTAATTGTTACAAATGTGATTTAATAACATAAACATAGTCTGACCGACAGGCCAACGGCCAAGCAGTCATCCCTTTTTCATCGATTTATTGTTTTCGCACGTACACGAATTACACTTTGGTAGGTTATTTTGAAGGCTATATAAATACTTAGTTTACAAACTACAGCGAAGTCACGGAGCTCTATGAACATAAAGACTGAATAGGTAATTGTCAAGATAGAGACTCAATACACAGTAGCTAGGTAAATATAAAAATATTTGTAATAAAAAAATGCTCATCAAGATTTTTAGGGTCAAAGGCCTCTGATTTAAATGTAAGAATTCACGTGTCTTTTTAAGCGCATGAAGAATCGCAATAGTTGAATTTGTTATACGTTTAGTCAGCATGGTCTTCTCCGGCTGATTGACTTTATTGTACCGAATAATCAAATAAAACCAATCACGTTTTTTTAAACGTGCATCGTGTATTTATTTATCGATAATGATTACTCGTTTGTACCTAAATATCATATTACATCAATATCGATTGGGTACGAGCTCTGGACGACGTCACTGAACAATGTACAATATGTACATACATACCTAGAAGTTAAAGTGTCACACTTTGATAAATTGCCTACATTTGCAAGTTGATCTTCAACTAAGATATCTATAATCTGAACACCATGCATCATGGCGCGTTGTTGCTCGTACACGGCGACTGACCAACTTGTCTCTATCTATTGCTATTGCGATCTATAAAGTGATACTTTTGTACTGATCTGAATGTTATGTGCCTCGGCACTTGAACTTTAGTCTGATGCCGAAATACATGCATAATTTGAATACGTTTTCTTTTACTCTTCCATTAGTAAGTACCTATATCGAATGCATTGTTTTCTCTCACGTGGACTTGTCCTTGATATAACAATGATCTTCCGCGTTTCAAAAGTAGTGTTGATTTTAAACAAGCATTTTATCACGTGGTCACTGATACGTCGATACGATCACGATGAAGTTGGGGATGTTCGATAATAAAACTGTGTTAGTCGGATAGCGCACGTCCGAACAACGTGCGGATGTTCTCCCCGCGAGATAAGCCACCACAACCTGTCCGAGTCTTATCGACCAACCTAAGTTTTGTCAATACACCCTATGCAAATATCACACTGATAAAGTTTTTATAACGACTCATCTTACAATAACTTGGATACAACTCCGATGTGTCAATCATTTCAGATATAATATATACAGAGCGTCGACAATCTGATAATACGAATAATTCCCATCGCTACAAACTAAGTCAAGGTTTTCAACGTTCTTACATGTTCTACAAATAAAGGTTCTACACAAAAACCGGAGTAAAGGGATGGGTCATTTAAAGAAAGATCGTTTGTTAGAAGAAATATTTAATTTAGGTTCGAAGTGACGAGTCGAGTGTTCCGTTTGTTTTGCATTGTATATGTTACTGTAAAAGCCCGAACGGTGGTAAATCCTAAGATTTTCCGGTATAACCTAAGATTTACCAACTCGCAATGGTAAAAGTCCGAACAATTCTTTTATTTCGAACTTTTACCTATATTCACTTGATGATGTCGAGATGTCGCCGGAGCCCCGCTTCGCGGGGCTCCTCCTACTGGGTGGTTAAAAAAAAATAACCACGAAGGCTAAGGTAAGGCTAACCTAACCTACCCATGTCGCTGTGCCCAAAACTCCTTCTTTAAAACTATGTCACAGTATATAATTATAACGTGAAATAGTTATAAACATAGTTATGAAGGAAGATTTTTTTATATATCGTAACATAGTTTTTAAACTCCGGCTTGTTCGGACTTTTACCATTGAGAGTTGGTAAATCTTAGGTTTTACCGGAAAATCTTAGGATTTGCCACAGTTCGGGCTTTTACAGTAACATATACATAATATATAGTGCCACAAACCGGCAGTTATTAACATTGGAATTGGATAAGCTATGAGTGACCGACGTTACATCTCCACCAGAATATATCACAGTATAGGTACGGCCCGTGCTCTATAAAGTTAATTTTGACTGCCTCTGTGGTCTAGGTCTCGGGTTTGAATCCTGGGTGGGGCCGAAAAAGAAATATTTCTTTTTATTATATTACATTCTGAAATTTTATCTTAAGAATTTTTCAGAGATTGCCCGGAGTCAGGAAGTTGAGTTCATAGCCCTCCGTGCCTCGGAGAGCACGTAAAGCCGTCGGTCCTGCGCCTGACCCCTCACTGGTCGCGTGTGCGTGGTCTCTCACAGGCTATGAGAGTTAAGGAATACATAGTGTACCTGTGTATTGTACACATCCTTGGACACGATAAAAATAAGGTCCCGCACAGGTGGCCAGTTTCAATGAAACTGACCGCCGTAGCCGGATAACCGCTAGGAGGACACTACCATTAAGTTAACGAAAGCTAATACATGAACTGTAAGCGTTATGAGTGTACATAGACGGGGAGATGGGTATAAATACGCGAAGGTCGCGGTAAGTGGGTCGATGGCGAGGCACTTCCGGCCGCGTGGACGGCACGTGCTCTCGCAGGATGCACATATGCGCCCGGGCCCTTACACGTCGCGCACTATATGTAACTAACATGTGTCCTTTCAGCACTATTATATAACTAAATGGAACATAATCCTGGACTTACTACTTACGACTTAATAATGTAGACATCTCTACATTCTTGTGTTGTAATAACCAGCGATTTCTTAACCCGCCGAAGGCTGGACTCGAGACTGCTCAAACGAAAAACATAAGAGTAGCTATTTTGGGGAAAAAACATAGTCGTAAAATATTAAAATTTACAATTGAAAAGCGGTTACGAAAGCGCAACATAAGAAGGAATATTTCTTTCCAGTTGTGATAAACGACGACATTCATAAGGTGAAGAAAAAAAAAATAATTCGTGAATTCCTTAAGTTATTGGCACAAAAAGGGAAAATTTAAGACGTGCCAACTCAGACAATGCGGAGTGGTGTTAATCTTGCCACGATCAATAAACTCTCTGATTACACATTCATGGAATACTTTGTGGCTTGTCCCTCTGAGTGTGTTGAGTATGTAGCGGCGACTCTACCTTGTACCTACAGTCTACACACAGCACTCTACATGACTACTTACTTACATTGTAATGTCCGATGTCCGACTACGCTTATAAACGTTTATCATTATTGTAGTTAATTATGTGCACTTTTTCGCATGTGAAAATATGTTTTCTTCAGTCCTTTATGTAGGTAACTTCGCTGTTTTTTACTGTTACTGTACTTTCTGGAAAGGTCATAAGCCAAGTATTAACAATCAATGACCACTTTTTAAACCGAAATCACGATAAGCCGAGTTGTACTAAAAAGTAGTGTACAAAGAACATCTCTGTGCTTAATTGTTTTATTTGACTTTGTAATGTCACAGGTAATTGGAATAACATATTTTAGGCATAAGAACTTGTCTGACTTTTGAATGAATCGTAAAACTTTAGATTCAGTTTGTTGGCATATAATTTGGCGTGGGTATGTAAAGCTCATAATTGGTGTTGAAATTCCTAACGTTTTCGAGACATATGGGTCAGCAGACGCATAAAATTCGACCGAGTGAGCCAGATTAGATGAAAAAATATGCCAGCTGACCGTTTCCTTCACCGTAGCACCGTAGGTTAGTGTAGCGGGGAGGCGGGTGAGGTGACATGGACTAAATTGGCGCATCTGTCATTGATGCTCAGTTGTTTGGTGTGCCCTGCCGCCCTGCCCCTAGCCCGTGCTGCGTGCGTCATCTGCGAACCAACAACAAACGTTCTTCTAACACTTTTTGTGCTTTGTTTTTAAATATCTATTGGAACGTAAATTATATACCTGACTTCTTGAAATGTTTGACCATTAATTAACTATTTGGGCTCGTATTGTTTGGTAACAAGAAAGGCGTGAAGTCGTTAAACGAATAAAGCATACGCAGCACTTGCCAGATCATTTCATTATTTGTCGAGTATGCAAATTAATGAACTGTAGGTATATTTAATGTATGAAGTATTTGCTGTATTAGCATATCTGTGATATAAATTATGCTAGCCAGCTTTAGATTAGTGACATGACAAGACAACAGGCTCACTAAATAGACAATAATTTATGATAATGATGGAAACAAACTTACCAAATGTTACAAGAGGAAACAAATTATCAATAGAAGTAAAGCCTGAACTCATATCCATGTGAATGAAGTTAATAAGCTGGGATCCGAGTGCCTGCCCACGAACACGACGACGGTCTCACGGCGAGGAACAAAGTCCCCGCATTTGACAACATGTCGCTCTCTATAGTAAAATCCGATGACACATCTCAGTTCTTCATCGCTCATTTGACGCGGGTGACCATATAAATGATAATCTCCGATGGTATTTTATCGTTTTATTATTTCACAATAGCCTACTAACTTCCCTTAATTTTAGTCACCGAATAACTTTCTAACAGACAGAAATGTTATTATTCCGATCATGATTTATAAGATCGTTGTAACATTGTAGATAAAACGATTAGATATAAATGCTTTTTCGCTTTTGTGCGTTTCAAGCAAACAAGTTCTTACTGTTTGTACGACTATTACAATCACAGCAAGACATTTAAATAGCTAATTAACTATTCAATCGTGCGTTTAGAATAAAGTTTTATTTTCACTTATTAAAAAGCAGTAACTTTCGACCGGATTTGAAAGGCCAAAAATATTATTAACGTTTAGCTTATGAGACTGGAAGATCAGCGGCCGTAAAGCTCGCAAGACACACCTGCTCGCTATTCAGAACGCTAAACAGCGAACACAATAAGAGCTATTCAAATGTTAAACAAAAATGGCGTTCGATAGACAGCAGCACTATATTGAATTAACTCGAAGGCGGAACAATGCTTACATCGATATCTCTACCTACTTTCTTTTCGAGAAAGACAACAAAGTTCCTTCTTGTGAGGACGCTGACAAGCGAGCCGCGACACAAAGAAGATCGACGGCGGTTGCCCGTAATGCACAAAGGTCAACTCGGCTCGAGATCACCTTACATCGGTCGCAGCCGCCCGCGCCGCGCCGCCGCACCGCACCACCGCACCACCACTATGCATCGTGAGCCAGTGCTCGCTCTATACTTTTGTGAGTCGACGACGACGAGTATTATCGCGCGATCTGGGAGCGGAGATGCTTCTCATAATGCGTCCAGATAAACCCGCTTTGTGTCGTGTGCTCTCTATAACAAGAACAATATTCCATGAAAGGAGTGCGCAACGCAACAGGTACATGCCCCCGCGATTATCTACTAGTTTAGGTGACGTGTGCTCGCCTCTTTTCAATTCTCTAACTACACATTTCTCTTTAGGAATAATAAATCGTACCAGATCTATCAAACATTTATAGAATCAGTAAATATAATTCAAGCTGTTTTATCAAGTAAATTCTTCATGTCGTGTGTGCCCGGGTACCTACCTAATATACCAGTTCTCACACTCAGAGGAACATTTTTTTGGAAAGCGAGACAGATAAAAGTTTTCATGACAATAGAAAAATGTTAAAACGGCTCTATTTTCATATTCCTTTACTAAAGGTAAAATTAACGAATATCGGTAGATTATATTATGAATGAATCAAAGCAGTAGTTGTAACTGGGCGCATGCGCCACGAGCCACGACACGTTTAGAAGCACTGAATTAAACAATCACGGCTGACTCATAATACCGGTTGGCTATAAAGACAACTGAAATAATCTTTGTCTAGTTTATTTCTCAGACAAAACGCCATGTTGCTACGATAGCATAATTTAACATTGTTTTATACTAACTCCTAAAGCTTAAACAACATTATCGCTGATTCATAAATCATTGCGGTTGGCGATTCAAAATCACCCAATTTGTTTCGTTGTTTCTTCAACCCTTTATTTCTGCGCTGTAATTTATATATACGATTGTGAGTATGTCTGAAAGAATGACAAGCAGTTATTGTTTTACGAAGTCTGGATCACTATGAACACAGAAACAGAGTTTTGTGATAATCGTCAGTAATCCTTTTGAGCAAATAGATCTAAGTAAGCGAAACAAATTGCGCAGTTATTGTGTTCGTGTTTATGTTCGTGGTGTGTGGTGCAAGCGCGCGATGCCGCGGTGGTACTAGTACGGGGTACCTGCGGCGTGCAATGTGGAGCATGCGATAGAGCGGCCCACCCAGCGCGGTGCACCAACAAAGGCAACGCGACCGTGAAGTGAACGCATTCACGCAATCTGCGAAGCAACCCTAATAAGTTATCTACCTACCCGTTGTCCATACCACCGGACACACTCTGACACAGCCTTCACGCTAGTTTATATGTACCGCGGTCTCGGACTACCGGCCCCTCGGCTGGTCTATACCTAACTATTCCATAATGTTACATTATGTCTGGATGATGCTGAGATAACAAAATGAGGCTCTTATAATCGCTACACGCGAGGCAGTATCTCCTACATGTTCGGAATTTATTTGATAGCTTGCTATATGGGAGTCATAAACATGGGGCGGAAATTGTAGTGAATTCAGTGTCTCAATTAGTCTGCTATCTACACTTAAATAAATAAATATAGTCTATTGCTACCGTCTTTCTATTATACGGGATTTAACTGTAACTCAAAGAAACTTTCTTTGATCACATTTCCAGCAAAAAGTACCCATCCACATAGGTAAATATAATTTTCATTATAATTTCCTCATACATAGATGGGCAATTAATCAGCTCAAGATATCGATCTAATTAACTATATCTAATGCTAATGGCGTTTTACGAGCAAGCGGCTGTAGGCAAATTGAAGTGATTGAATGTGACATGCAAATAGTATAGGTTTGCATACACTTGTAGCTGCCAAGTGGCGAGAAATTGTGCAGCGACTTGAAACAGGCCAGTTGCGAGTCACCGCCTGTGTGGTACAATTAAATCACAAGAAACAACAACGCTTGCGCAGCTCCCGAGGGTGCGGCTCGCCCCGCCGCCGCTACCGCCGCACCGACACCACTCCGGACCGACACTAACTACCATGTTTTTAACTGCTTAATGTATTTCTTACTGCGTTCACTATTATTTTATCACTGTCTTGTCTGGAAGTAAACATTACATCAAACTTCTTTCTTCAAAACGGAAAACTTGATCAGTGGTCTTGTTTACAGGTTCGCACTTGATTGTCTGTTGCTATTTTTTAGTACAATAATATTTTTTTCAGTAGGCAGAGCATTAGTTATTAGGTAATGCAAGCCTGATCGGCTAATGAGATCTGATTAAGTTATGATGTCAATGAATATAGATCAGACGATGCGGTAACTGGATTTGGAAGCATTGATTTCACTGTTTCATCGGCGGAGCATCGATTATTGTGATTGCGTAAGCGGTTGAGCTCGCCGATGCCTGCCCGTGCCCGATGCGGCCACTGTGCAAATCGGTCCAATTATGCAAGTGACTCGATTAGAAAATGAGATGGCCTGTGCGATATTTGAACTCGATTGATTTACTTACGTAATCGATGCCGGAAACAATGTCAGAGCTGCATTCTAAGAATAGCGTAGTTTGAGAACGTTATAATGTCATAGGCAGATGATTCACATGTGTGTTCGAATATTTCCATTACGATCAACGATCGTATGTCAAGTACATTTAAAATGTGTTTATTTTACTAAAATACAATATTGGACTAAGGAAGATCACTGCAAATTAACTTATTTTACTTAATCTGTCGGAAAACCACATACATTTTTCTATCGAGTTGTAAGCTAAATGATTTCACCTATATATATCACAAAAATTCTTCGTCTACCTATATATATTATATTCTGCACAGTGCTCCTGTTGCTAAAGATGTGTGATATTCTACATTACTTAATAACGCACATTATTAAGTAGGCAATAATTAATGTCATGTGTCGTAAAGACGTATTAGGTTCGGTTTAAAGTTTCAACACAATACATACCCAAGTTCATATTTCGTGTAAATTTTATTGTTCACGTTTGAGGTTTGTAACCTAATTAATATGTATATAAATAGATCGTAGAAAGAGCTAGATTTCATAGTAGCTATCTGTATATATGTTGTAGAAGCGCAAAGATTTATCAGTGAGAACCGGTTGGCACTCATAAGTCCACGCACGTCACGTACCTCGGAATACGAGTACGTTCCATATTAGTCGCTGAATTAGCCTGCGCAGGCGCATGTTCAAGTTAATTTTGGGCGCATATTGAATAACATTCTTGCATGCTTTAAATATTCGATGTTAGTGCATGTAATATGATAAATAAATGTACAAAAACTGACATGTTAAAATTGTTTTTGACGAAGTGATCCCTTTTCTATTAACAAACGAAATAATTGGATGATTTTTGATATTGTTACAGCGATAGTATGTCAGAAAATATGAAGAATTGACGAATAAATAATTATAAAGACATATTTATATGTAAAGAATTAAATAGGTTAAGTGTACTGCACCTTAAAAATAAAATAACGTTCACTCTATGTCTTACCAGAACACCAATTGATTCCATTAGCAACAAGTCAGTATAAACAGTTTTCCTATGTAGAAAATTGAGATATACGATGTCACCACCATTACTTTAATCAACAAATTATGGAGTTGTATGTTTCAATTACAACATAACCACAGTAGTGGACTAGTGACCAAATTATATACTTGAAAGTCGGTTGTTAGTGGATAAATACGGAATGTCTATTACTCAGTAATAAATAAGAATTTATGTTGTTTGAAATGTACGTTCTACGTAGGGTTATGCACTTGATATTGGTGCCTGTATTTACCTAAGACTGGTACTTACATATCTTGCAGTTACTATACAAATTCATACTGCACGTGTTTTATTTATGTATATCTATTTCTAGTTACGATAGTTGTAGTACATTTGTACAGTGTAGTGCAGTTTCCACTGTAGTTAAATTTGTGCAAGCGCAAAAATAAAAGTTTTGTAGGTATATATGCATGTTATAAGTATGTCTACGTAGGCTCGTTTTATGTATGTGGTGGTTGTTTTTTGCTACGCTATGTAATCCTACCATCTGATTCAGATCGGAAGAGATCGTTATTCTAACTAAGCTCGGTAAAAGTAAGAGGAAGGTCAAGAACATGTGGTTCCGATATTTTAGAATTTCATGAGGGGAGCAAGCTGCGCTCCGGGGTCAATGCTCTGTTTGATGTAAAGGAGGGTTGTCACCGGCGCGGTGCGACGTGGGATATTACGTGTGAGTGGTGCACTCCGGGAAGCGCCCGCGCAGGTGACGAGCCCCAACACTCTATTCAAACAGAGCACTCCTCACAATCACTGCTGCCTCTACGCAATGCCCAAAAACGATTAAATTCCGTAATATAACAGCAACAGCTTACATTGGACAAATGAACTAAACAATTTTCCGCTTTACGACTGATTACGGTTACCTAATTTGAACGTTTAGATTTTGTAATTATTCTCATTATGATTAATTGTGTTGACTATTATGAAAATGATCATCGTTTTTTCAATGTTAATTCTTTTATTTAGTTCCACGTTGCAATATTCACGTAATGTTTTCACTGAGCCAACACAACAACAGATCTATAGTCAATGATTTCAGGTGCTGAAAATATTTCCATATAAGTAAATCTAAGTTGTAAAAAAATAATTAAACAATGCAGCAATTTATATTGTTTTATTACCCTACACAGGTCGAGGAAGATGTTATACGCACGCTGTAAACACCTACACACTACACAGCATATACCTATATAAAAAGTTGTCACTGAGAATTAAATCCTAGTAACACATTGCTCTATAGCTACACATATACGTACATATAAAGATCGATTATAATATCGACAATGTTACAATATCGTATTTTACGAGGCTTAGTGACGGGCTTATGATGATGATTTACAACCTTTGCTGATTTTACGATATGTATTGATGTCCTGTTAGATCAGAGAGACATTGCCAATAAAATAAACAATAAACAGATAGATGTATGTACGAGCACAGCGATCTTGTCCGCGATATCAGTCGGTGTACGATTTCCTTACAATGATATTTAAATTTTATGGTACGTGCGCTTGTTAGTCACAATTTAACTTACATCTACGGTATTATCCCAAAGATTTACTACACCATGTTTAAGAAGTATGATTTCTTTGTACACGCTTCCTACGTCCCAAACATACTAACTTTGCTGATTTAGGGTGAGGTAGACTATATTAGCATAAATAAATAGCTTATTTGTGATAAAAATCTTTGTTATAATCTAAAGTATTCAAGGTCGGTCAAGAAAGACACTTGAGACAGGTGAGATCGTGTTTGTGATTCAGATTTGGTGTTTTGATGAGGTCGGTGTGGTGCGGCGCGGTGCGGTGTTGTGTGGTGCGGCGTTTAGTCCAAGTTATTGATGAAGGTGGCTGCGGCTACAAGTGGCTCCGAGCCATTAGCCGCCGCGGTCGGCCGGCGGCCGCGCCCGCGCTTGTCTCATGCGAACGCCATAATCTCCGCTTCACTGCTCTTTATAATCGCTCAGTATTGTTTCCAACTCCATTATATTGTCAGATATATTCCTTCGATAAATTTAGCCGTCGTTGAGCAATTTCGTGTTTGATTGAGCGAAACAGGATACCTATCAAGTTAATTTCCTCAAGACTTGATTGTTGGACAATTTGTTTTTAAATTATGATTCATTATTATAAGTATCAACTTAACTGAGAACTGTTCGTAGACCTCAATGATTGACTGACTGGATGCGAACCTCTCGAGTGGCACTTTAAGCTGAGTGAGGGTATTCAAAATGATGGACTCGCTCGGTTTATCAGTGGAGACAGACGCAGCGAGCGCGGAGATAGGTGCGGGTGACAGTAATTGACAGGTCGGCGGGCGCAGGACACTTGACGCACGTGCGAGAGCGGACCCGGGCCCCCGCACTAAGCAGGATGTCTTTAAATAGACTAAATGCCTTTGTGAAGGCATGCCCTCTGAAGGGTGGCGGCATCCGGCTCCGATCGCGCACACGATTCGCTTCTAAAGAGGAAACTTATAAATAACTTCTTCAATTATTCTGAACCATTCAAGTATAAACATGAAATACTCGTTGCGTCTGAATCAATGCGAGTGCGGGCGCGGCGCGGCGCGGTGCGGTGCGGCGCGGTGCGACCAGCAGGAGTCGTTTGCGCCGCTATGCTACCGGGGCCTTATCGACCATCTTGCCGACACACTGTTTCACGGAATGCCTATTGTTTGATTAATAATATCTGTGAACAACTTGATATATTGTTATTTGTCGTAAGTGATGTAACGAGAAATACGTAGATTGGTCGATGCTGTCCTCGATCTGTCCTGTACTTGTGTCATTGTTTATTCTACCGTGACAATTAAAATAAACACAATCATATTTGGTTTTAATGCAAAAACAGATATTTTAAATAGCTGTTAATCTAGTTGCTTAACTCTCTTGCAAGAAGGTTCACAATCCCCTGCTTGGAGTCACCGACATTTTTTTTCATTTCTACGTGGTCTTTATACTGACACTCTATCAACTCAATCATTTGAGTCAGAGGTTCTCTTTTAATTATACTTATAAAGTATTTTGGAACAATAGAATAATCTCCACGGGGTCGAAAAGAAAGGAACAGGTTATAATAGATGCGCATGTGGACATACGCATGAGTTAACTTAATACAACTTTGTACTTACACGCATTTCAAAACGAGTAAATATTCAAAGACGAACGACGCAATAAAATCCGGATCTGAGTGACGGGATTAGGAGGTGAGTACATAGGTAACCCTTGCACGTGTTCATGTGAAGGGTCCCGAGGAACTCCTTGCATGACTGTGTGCTACCGACGAGATGTACGTACCTGCAGTGCAGAGCTCAAACAAGTGTTTCCGGTCATGGCACCGCGATATCCGCCGAGCTGTGCAACTTATCCAAAGATTATTATGCGTTCCATTTTGAGATTTATGTTTTACACATTAAAAGAGTAGTATCATTGTAGTCCCCAATTTTCGTCACATAAAATAATGAAGAGTTGCCCTACAATCTCTATACAACCCCCATATCTACATGCAATCCCGTTTACATCATACCTACTGTCTTCATATACCTACTCAAAACATTTAATGTTATAAGTACCTACGTATATAAAATCAGTGACTAGATCTTATTGGAAACCCGATGTCCTGTAACTTCTTCAAATTCATTCACATTCCTACGTTTTATACAATTTGAATGACCAAAAGAAGTTTGTATTTTTAACAATACTCTGGTTTCTTCCTGGCCACAAATAAGAAAGATTTTTCTAATTTTCTATCTGGGGGCACGGAAGTGCACCCGCAAGTCGAGCAAAAACAAAGCGGCACGGCCGTAACATCCTTTTCTCGAAGCAATTCGGGCTATTTTTGACACCCCTATAATTTCGTTGTGGATAAAACTAGAAGCCTGGATTTTCAGCAACTAATAAGTCATTGTATAAACACGGTATATTTAAAATTTCAGTCAATTTGAACCAGTAGTTTAAGAATGACACCTTGTTAAAATTTTGAATTTTGTCACTCACTGATTCACTGACTCACTGACTCACCGATCATCAAAAGTCTAAGGTACTTCTAGCAGACTTAGAAGCTTGAAATTTAGAATACAAATAGGGTTTAGTGTCTTAATTATGGGAAAAATTTAATATTTTCTAATTTCGGTCCAGTTTTCTAAATACACCAACTGCAACAATAACTTTGTAATCCCTTATAAATGTATAAGATTACAAGGTTACATTTGCAGTTAATGAATTATTGTTACTGTAGAAAATAAAATAAATAGGTGTAAATAGGTACCTACTATATGAGGCATAACGGGAGGGGGTATAGGGTGGGTAAGGGTGTTTAGCCCATGAAACTGAACAACATTCCCATAGGAAAATATGTTGAATTATGAAAAAAAAACGTCTTTCCATACAAATTGGACTTACGTTCGCTCTACAAAAAGAAGTGAGATGCCATCAAAAACATTCTGTAAAAACCTCAAGTCTCGCCGTAAAAAGTTGTGAGATCTATATAATACCAAGTCGATTAATCCATTTCGTCTCTACTTAAAGGACCTTCTGTCTTAAGTTATTACGTATGTTATTATCATGCCAATTAAAAAAAAATACCTTTAAAACAAATAGATCGACTTGGTCATCGCAAGAAAACACAAATTCGCCATTAACATTTCAGGAGCATTAACTTCTCGTCGTGCTGTGTAGTGTGATACATACTAATAATCAAATCATGCGATGGCCAGGTCGGTCTATTTGTTTTAAAGGTTTTTTTTTTAATTGGCATGATAATAACATACGTAATAACTTAAGACAGAAGGTCCTTTAAGTAGAGACGAAATGGATTAATCGACTTGGTATTATATAGATCTCACAACTTTTTACGGCGAGACTTGAGGTTTTTACAGAATGTTTTTGATGGCATTAGTTTTTCTATATTTTATAACTCATTAAATTAAAGTTAACGACAAAAATACGAGCTAAATTACAACTACCTTTACAATAGTGCTATTTTAAAGAACATCAGTAAAGACACTTAGAAGCAATTGGTACCTACAGGCTCTAAATCTGCAAGTGCATCAGTGTACCATCAATATGCTCAATTGATTCACGCTACCGCAATTACTAAGTAATCTGTCTGACGAGTACTTGCCTTTTGAAGCAGCCCTTTTTATAATAACTAAAAGAAATACACTAACTGGTCGCTAATGTATTGGTCGGGTTTAGGGTTCGCCTTTTATCGTAATTTGAATAGGACCTGAAATTAGGTCGACCATGAACATATTTCTGGAGAGGACAACTAAATGTTTGACGATTTATATTTTTAGTTAAATATATGTTTAATAAATATAAGCTTCATTATTATTTTAAGTATTAACTTATTATCGATTAATTAGTAAATGTCAAAGACTTATTAATGAAATACTCAATAGCTTTGACGATAGTTTCAAATAATGTTTGATTACAAATGAAGCATAGCATTTGATTGAACACTTTCTAAAGCATAAACGTAAATTTATAAAAGGAAGTTGGCAGTACGCGCCATTTAACTTTGCGTGTCTAAATATAGTAACAAGCCGCTGCGAAAAAGGCGAAAATGTAATAGAAAAATGTGTAATAGTAAATGGCACTGTCGGAAGGACGCTGCTGATACGTTATTACTCATTGTATACACATTACACATACACAACACTTGCCAGGAAACGTGCAGATTTTACATTCGGCAGGTAATATAAAAATAACGCTCGCAAAATACGCTAGGGGCGCTGATCGGTTTGTATATACTCTTAAGCTAAGCTGCAGCTAGTTTAGCACAGAATAAGGTAAATATTTAGTAAAGATTGAGTAGTTAGTTTGTTCCATTAAATAAAATCTCCGAAACCTACGGCACTAGGCACTGTCTGTACTGAAGGAACTTATTTATATTTGACATGCATAGACAGCATAAACTACCATCACCGTGTCAGACTATCGATTTCTTTGATTTAAGGTTAATCTTGAAGTTAGTGTAACAACTGACTACCGGACACACGATAAATTTGTTTAGCTTTTTCCTTCGATTGCTAATCGAAATTACTCTGAAGCAGTACTGAAATACTTACAAAATGTGAGCACACCCTATTGGAAGCACCCCGACAGCGTCCGTCTCGGCGCGGCCCGCGGCGTCATTCAGCGCGACGCGGACGACGCACAAATAGTCACAATAACAAGTCCTGCAGGTGACGAGCCGACTCAATAGCGCTGATTACACCTCCATTCAACTACGCGCCTTACTTGAACAACCTGTTCCTTAATACACTCTCTTCAATAAAATATGTAAACCCATTCGATTTCAAACGATACCAGTTTATGATTTATGCATTGTCACAGAAACTACTATTTACATTATGCTTAATCCGTTACTAGAAAAAAGATAAAATTAAACACAACTTTTAACAACAAAAATAGAAGAGAATAGGGTGACGGCACCAGTAATCAACACTTTAAGAGCATCATGTTCAATGAATAGCGATTACTCAAAATCTATAATACCAAGAACCATTGAAGTTGGTGAAAATCATAAAGAAATAGTATAAGAATAATATGTGCTGCAAATTTTAAATTAATTAATAATGGTTATTAGAATATAAATTAAATTTAAAAAATCATCAGAATCTCCAGTTATCGACATTCAAAATCCAACGATCGACTACCACTTATCGACACCTACCCAGTTATCAACATCCTGTTATCGACAATGATGTCGTAAAAATAGGAAAAACCAGTAATTAAAGATAGTAAAATATTTAGTTAAGTATTTATTTCACATAATGCGTCCTAATATCACAAATGCGTACAAATTATTACAAAATTTAATAATCAGTCTGACAACTTAAACTACTTACAAATAAATAAGTAACGAACTTTTTTAACGTTGATGTTTATAACATTTATAGAATTCTGAATAATTTCAATATACCTAACTACTGTTTCTCAAAAATATCAATCTAAGGTACGATTCAGACCAACCGGCTAGCGCCGCGCCGCCTCGAAACGGAGCCGTACGCGTGCCGCGGCAGCCGAACGTGTGCCGCAGCAGCCGAACGCGTCCGTCGGAGCTGTACCGCTACTGCGGTATGCGTACGGCTGCCGCGGTAGCCGCACGCGTGCCGCGGCAGCCGACAGCGTCCGCTGGAATCCAATCATATGTCTGGACTAAAGAAATTAGTTTTTCTTCCGTATCCATTTTTGATTTTAATATGTTAACTGTCGCTTGAAGAACACAACTTCAATGATTCGCTAGTTGCTGCACCGTAATCTCCGTTCGTATTTCACGACGCACAGCTGACCGGCTCCGAACGGATCCGACGGCAGCCGATTGGATGCCGACGGCGCCGTTCGGAGCCGGTCGGGGCCGGTCGGCCGTCGCGACAGCCGAACGCATTCTGCGACAGGTCGCGGCAGGTCGCGACGCGTCGCGGGATGCCGACGGAGATAGCTATGCGTAAGTTGCTTGCAAATATGAACTGTATTTACTGTTGATACATTTCAATGTTCTTTACCGCATTGTAAAATGCCGCCCGGCCCGGCCCGACGCGAGCCGGTTGGTCTGAATCGTACCTAATTCTTCTTCAAGTTAAACATGTAGCGTGTAGCACCAATGCTTACAAATTACTTTAACCATAAAAATCCGTAACCTACGGAACAATAGCGAAGGTAGATAGCAGATGTTCAACCTACTGTATTGCATTTTGCAATTATAAAAAATATAAATCAAAATGACAAAATATAAATCAATATGACCAAATCTTCGAGCTGCAACGGCAACTTTTTCGCCTTTGCGGACAGCATCAACAGCTTTAGCCATTTGCTCGGACGTATAATTTTTTCTGGGTGCCACCTGGAAACAAAATAATATGAAAACCAATTATCGACACCCAGTCATCGACAGTGTCGATTAATGGTAAGCGATCTAAAATATTTATGATTAAAACACAGAATAATAAAGCACTAAACAAGAAGCCAAGATCTTAAATCGAATTAAAAAAAATAAAAATAAATAAATATCGACATATGTCGAAAACTGGAAAAATAAAATTTCACGGAACTAGTTATCGACATCGATTTTTAATAACCTCCAAATCTATAAATCGTCGCAATGACATATAATTACTTTAGCTTATTTAATATCAGTCTCAGAAATCAATACGCACTTCGATACAGTTACGTTAAATTAAAAATAAAATGAAGATTTTCAACTTACCTTGTTATGGATTTCGCTAATAAAATCGGATTAGCTAAGGAACACAAACGGTGACAGTAATATTTAGCTCGCCAATTTGAAAACAAATGGCCGAGCCCAAAGTTCTGTTTTGTGACGACAGAGGGAGTCCTGTTGTCTATGATTAAGTGCTGCCATGACGGGAAATCAAAATATAACTCTTATTTTTTCCTTAAGACTAGGTTAGATGTCGATCACTGGGTACATGTCGATTACTGGTGCCATCACCCTACTGTCAGTCGCGGATAACGTAACAATTTTATTATTAAACTTGAATGATTATGATGCAAATATTAAAGTGCCATTTAAAATATTGTGTTACAGTGTAGATTTATTGAATGCAATTGCCATATCCGCTTCCGCTACGTTGTCGTGTGCACGCGCCGCGCGCCGCTGCTGCGTCGCGACTCTCCCTGAGCGCTACTTCCGCCGCTCTCAACTCGAACGCCCTTTCGTCCCTTTCAATATGCTGTACCTATAAATCACCAGGCGTACATTATATTTATTTTCCCATTTCTTCATTGCACGTGTTAAGAGCAAATTTCGTCTACTTGCAATTAGTTATTAAAAATATATAAATGACTGAATCTGTATTGAAGGTAACAGAAACATTGTCCATTAAGTCACTCATATTGTGTTGTAGGTATCATCCGTTCGTAATAGATAATTATCTTAAAAAATATGAGTTAGACAAAGGAACAGTAAATCTTAGTGTTCGACGGCAGCGTATTCGAGCGAGTCAAGTTCCAGTCAAGTGGCAATGCGTAAGTGCGTGTGCGCAGAGTGGAGTCGACGCGCGACACTGCGCCCGCGCGCCCAGAGGAACCATCCTATTGTCTTTCATATCATTAAGGCTATTATATTTGCTTGTTCAAGCGTGCTTTTATCGTTTGTTATTATAACTTTGATCAGTGGCTGACATCTTCATAATGATTTTCAATAATCATTGTTTTATGATTCACAAACAATAGCTGTAATCATAATGCTAATAATAACTTCGAGTCTTTTATAATTTGCTTAAGCAGAATTGAAAGCGATATCGGGGTTGCTCCGGGTACGTAGGATGTAAAAAGAAAGTGGGTTAGATGAGACTTTCTATTGTTTCAGACGTTCGCATTAATTGATTACAACGTTTGTGCTGTCTGTCAATATGGGTACTAAGTACTAATCACTAGAATTAAAACTTAAGCTCTTTTCATAGTGAGCTTCGTTATAAAAATTGTTTGTTTACATAAGTGTCAATTACGAACTTTATAATGAGGTTGTTTCTACTTATATCGTATTTTATTGCAATCAATGAAGTTATAAGACACCAAGAAAATTATCGCACAAGTTTGGCATCAATTTTTGTAATTGACTCCGCTCAATGTTGCAACAAAATTCCTGACTCAGGCGAACTAAAGAGGTCAATGACAAAGTACAAAGGAGAATTATGTAATAATAAACAACAGCTCAACTTGTAACCGGAGTCCTTTCCTACATTGTAGTTTCCAGTTAGATCCGTTGATTAGCCTTTCAATTTTATAGACATTATTATTATACTTACTATGCCTTTACTTCGATCACGGATGACTTGATTACTATAACGATAAAGTCGTTGCTATCCATGCTATAGAACTTCTTTTGAAGTGTCATAGTTCCATTCTTTCAAGAGACATCTTCCTAACTTTTAATCCTTCCCTTCCACCTCGACATTATTTCTTATCGGGGCTTCCTTTCAATTGATTCTGCTGATAGTTTATATATATATAGATAGTTTACTCCCTGTGCTTATAACGGACCCAAAATGTAGAGTCCTGCCCAAATCACGGATTTAAGTTCAAGACACGTCAAAGTGATTTACCTTTCTTTAGCACTTAAAATTCGAGGGCTATTAAACCGAACGAGATTTCAACGGAGACGATGGCCCGTAAAAGTTTCGCAAGACTCGGTCGTAACCCATTTTGGTTATAACTCGCCGTGACGCGCCGAGCTTTTACACAGCGAGCCGAAGAAAATAGGGAGACGGGCATCGCCGAAAACAACAATGAGGTACTGTTACCATAATGACACTTTATGAGCACAAACATCGGGCCGCAGCCGAACACGACACGGTCGCGGTCGCGATGCACGAATGTGGTCCGCGCATTGTTTCCGCATTATACCGCCAGCAACGAGGACGACATTGATGCCTCGCGGACAAAGGCACCCATTGCAACAGCCGACTTGAGCGACTTGAGCGACCCGCCGGAGCCGACCTCCATCCACATTCAGATCGATTCTGTGAAATGGATTTGATTGCTGCACTCGTCATTTCTTAACTCCTCCTGAATAGTAGGTATAATCATTAATTACGAGACTATAGTAGAGTTTTGCCATTTAAATCTCTTATCTCACAAAAGATAGAGGAGTGGACAGCAAAATGAAGGCTCTACGATGCTATAACACTGAGATTAACTTAGATGTGTCGTACTGTCCGCGAATATTTGTCCTATGCGAAGTAATTTATGTATAGGTATTTTAGGCGTGCGTGCCTTATGTTTTCATTCTTATTAGTTTTAAAGACATTATAATTATCATTTTTAAGTGCGACTATAACTTAATTTACGTTTTTACAACCCTTCATCTGCCTTTTATGTCTGATTTCACTACCTATTTAAATTTCACTTGAAAATGTTGTAAAAATTGTACTCGTTACCAGAGGTTTATTATAGACCACTATTTATTATTTTGCAAGCGAGTTTTTATATCGTTAAACTCGCTCACGTCTCATCGGTCTCATCTTTACGTCCGAGACGATGAAGTTGTAAATAAATACTTACATAGCCACAAAATTGGATGAATTTACTGATTCCTGTTTTCGTGTAAACGATAATAGCTTTAAATTGAGATATCAGACTTTCGGAGTCTTGTAACTTTCATCATTAATGATATTGCGGTAAGTGATCAATGTGATCATTGTAGGTCAGCGAAATTCTTACGGCGCGTTTACGTATGGGTAGGGTTAGGTAAAGTATCGTGTCGTAGGACAAGAGACCACATAGTCGGTGCTCGGTGGGCGGTCGATAACATGACACGTATCAACATTAGCTTACACGAGGACCGCAGCGTCGCCGGCTCACCGTCCAGCGCACGCAATGTTCTCTCAACAAACTGACGTAGTGTAACTTGCAGTGCGGCACACGATCCGACCGTGTGGTCCGAGCCTGAATGCTGCGCTCACCGACCGATCCCAGTAGCTAATATTACTACATCGTGTCCATTATTTTGAACTTGATAACCTTAGCAAATACGAAACGGTAAGTTAGAGTTAAAAAGATAATAAGTATTTGGTGATTAATCCATGACTCAAACCTGTCAAGTTAGGCTAAACATTATTAATCTAAAATTAACACAATAACATTTCGGAGACGTAATGATAATTAATTTAACGGTCTCTACATATTTATTCAAATTGTAACGCATAATCACAATTGTCTATTACAGAGGTTACGGTATGCAAAAGCACATGATGACATGTGACAGGAGAGGAGCGGAGCGGCGCGCGCGTGGGCCAGGTGCGAGCTACAATCTCGGCAGTTGTCGCGCGCACGCGCACCCTCCCTGCACTTTTAATAAATTTCAGTACGTATTTATAAAAAAGAATCTATCAAAAGATGGCGACGCCAAATAAACCGGTGTTCGGGTGCAAGTATGCAGCGCTCAGCGGTCGGATCGGTCGCCCTCCGCGAACAAAACACCGTTTGTTGGGTGTGCAAACAAGTTCTGATTAAATGAAAAGGTGTCCCGGAACGGGTGTGTCCGTCGTTTGCTCTAAGTAATTACATTTCATTTGATATTTGTGCTTAAACGAACATAATGGTACCGTTCAGTTAATTAACTATCACAGTTAGTAGCAGTATATTGGGGAAATAAATTCAGTTAACGTACACTTGGCTGTTGTATGAGAATTGTGTTGTTAACGATCATTATATTAGTATTATAAACGTAACAGATAATTGGAATGTTACTGAAATCGAATTACCATTTACAATCTCCAAAATAATAGTATATCCTACAACGCTAATCTTAGGAATCAACTCTACCTAGAGTCGTAATATTCAAGTGACATTGAGATTATCGATAACCCAGTTATCTAACGAATACTTATTATTATGTTGCTCCTCAGTGTGCGGTATGAGTATTGAGTGGCATCGTGTAATAATAACCGTAACCGTTATTCGTCACTTACGGTTGTGTTAATCCTATGCGGAATGATCTACTTGTCGGAGCCTGCGCCGGCGCATGGTGCAGCTGTCTCTGCGACCCCAGGTCTTCTCCCCTTCATACAGTAACACTATAAATACCTTTTCGGCTAAGAAATGCAAAAAATGCGAATAACGGTGAGATTTTGTAAAAAAAACGTGAATGTGGGAAACGGACGATTCTCGTTTCCCTAGATTCGCTTTATTGTATAAATTGTAACGGCAGAAATAAAAATAATAAAATGGATTCTTTTATATACAAATTGAAATGTACAATTTTAATAATGTTCAGAACGTTTTTTTGTCGATGAAGTCTAAAATCACAATACTCAAGTCTAATCTAAAGCTATCTAAATACCGAAAATGTTTTCTTCAACAAAACAAACCACTATTATAAAAAAAATATTAAGCCTAAATACATCGGCCCATCCACTGCACCGATTCTCTATGGCAGCACTCTCGATTTGATTATTATGTGATGATCAAATTTTGCTGATAGCATGCCTAGAACGATGACAGCAATAAAATACCTAACTATCCATAACAGGTGTTTTAATAATGGCATTATTTAATCAAGAGGTAGCCGCCAAGATTTCCAACATAAATATTACTCAGGATGACCCAGACGTTCTCTATAAATCCTTGTTTAATGTTATTGAGTCTCAATTTAATACGGTTTTTAAGGAAAAAACGATTACGAAGGAAAATACAAAATTGAAATTCTGCGATTGGGCGACTGTAGGAATTTACAAAAGTAGAGCTAGGATGTATGAGCTGTATGCCATGAAACAATATAACTTCAATCCAGGTTTTCTTGAATATGTTAGGAATTACTCTAAAATCTTTAAAAAATCTTGTGCCGCTGCTAAGTCTTTGTACTTAAGCAACAAGATCAAAAATTCCAACAATAAAATAAAAACAACTTGGAATATTATCAACAATGAAACAGGAAGATCGTCACCACCTGATCACGACTTCGAATTAAATGTTAACAATCGGGTTATTACAGATAGCCTAGGCGTAGCTCAAACATTTAATAATTATTTTTCTGACATACCAGTCATTACGACTAGTTCCTTAAATTCCTCTACCGCTAAAGCAGGATCATTACTTAGGAGCAATGTGGGTCAGTGCAATGTCTCATTTTATTTTAAGCATATAAACCCCTCTGACGTAATCAGAGTATTCAAGTCGCTTAATTCAAAAAATACAGCGGACTTGTGGGGAATTTCTGTAAAGTTACTTGAGAGTATTATCGCTGAAATAGCGCCTCACTTAGCTGCAACTTTTAATCGATGTGTAGATGTAGGTGTGTTTCCTAATTTAATGAAACACAGTAAGATAATTCCCTTGTTTAAAAACGGATGCAAAAGTGAGCCCAGTAACTTTAGGCCAATATCCATCTTGCCTGCTCTTAGCAAAATATTTGAAAGGGCTATATTAGAGCAATTAGAGAGCCATTTCAGTTTGTACAATTTACTCCACAGCAAACAGTTTGGCTTTACAAAGGGTCGATCTACCATCGATGCAGGGGTCACACTTATTAGGCATATTTTCGATGCCTGGGAGATGTCGCAGGATGCTATTGGGGTGTTTTGCGATCTCTCCAAAGCGTTTGATTGTGTTGACCACAATACTCTTTTATATAAACTTAAGTACTATGGAATTGGGGATATGGCACTTGACTTACTTGCATCCTACTTGTCTGAGAGAGTGCATTATACAGACATAAATGGGTCAAGATCCACTGGATCTGCGGTCAGTCTCGGGGTACCACAGGGCTCTATCCTTGGTCCGTTCCTTTTTCTGGTTTATATTAATGATTTGCCACATCAGGTACAGGATCTGTGTGATATCGTACTATTTGCTGATGATACGTCGCTCATATTTAGAGTAGATCGTAAGAAAACTGATTTTGACGATGTAAATGGTGCTCTTACACAGGTTCTCAATTGGTTTACAGCCAACAATTTGTTGCTAAATTCAAAGAAAACTAAATGCATTAGATTTACTATGCCCAACGCTAGGAATCTAGGTACGAACGTAGTTCTAAATGGTGAGGTATTAGACATGGTCAATTCCGCAACCTTCCTAGGTGTAGATTTAGATAACAAACTTCAATGGGGCACCCAAATAACAAAGCTCGCGGGCAGGCTCAGCTCCGCAGCCTATGCAATAAGAAAGGTAAGACAGTTTGCTGGTGTAGATGCGGCAAGACTGGTTTACTTTGGGTATTTTCACAGCGTTTTGTCCTACGGTATTCTACTTTGGGGCAGGGCGGCTGATATAGACACAATTTTTGTAATTCAAAAAAGAGCAATTCGCGCTATTTACGGCTTAGGAGCGCGGGACTCTCTGCGGGAGGTATTTGGGAAAATAGGTATACTGACGGTGGCATCACAGTATATTTTTGCGAATTTGATGTTCATCAAACAAAACATTAATTCGTTTACTAAGAATAGTGACATTCACAACATTAATACCAGAAATAAGCACAAATTGGTAGGTCCCTGCAATAGATTGCAAAAAGTACACAACTCATTTGCAGGTCTTGGTGTTCGGTTATATAACAAACTCCCTAGCAGTGTTATGGATCTTCCCCAACAAAAATTCAAAGTGTTTATTAAAGATCATCTTATTAAAAGGGGTTATTATAAGGTTGACGATTACTTAATGGATAAGAAAACATGGGATTAGTTAGTTACGCGTTCTACACAAATCGAGATTAAATATCTATATATTTATATTTATATTTATATATACATCTTTGCATTGTATAAACATTAATCAGTCATTTCAACTCTGTAACAGAGAGGTATTGCACGAGTCTCAGTGGTATTCATTATCTTTTTTTTCATTGAAATGGTGGGCTCCCATGCCAATGGTTCGTCATGCTCACTAAAATGTCATTGCTTGCGGCGGCGTCGTGTGCCGGGTCACCCCCTTCCCTCTAATATGTGCGAAGGGGGTGATGGCTGGTCCACGCGTCATACTCGTGAACGGGTGCTGCTTGGGGTGACTGGTCGTCCTGGTGTGGTGACTGCCATAATTTTAAAGTAACTACGTTTCACTAACTGTACTTCCTTTACCACAGTATGCTCTTGAAATGCCTCTTATGATTTCATTACTTATATTATTATGTGGGTAGATGCTCCCTTCATGCTTCCAATAATATTTATATCTTGTTTATTAGCACCTTAATATATTGATTTAATTTATGTTATGACCAAAGTGTGTTCGGTAGTGTTGATAGGTAGCAGCTACTTACATCATCAATGTTTTATACCAGCATAAATATTGTTAAAATCATTTGGCGATTAAAAAGAGTGGCCAGGAGTTTCTTGCCAGCTCTTCTCATTGGCCCTACCTTCCGAACTGGCGGTAAATTCACTCTCTGTATCATTGACTATCATAAGTGTCAGCACTTGACCTAAATGAATAAATGATTTGATTTTGATTTTGATTTTGACATAGAAATGAATAGGCATAGTTAAAAAAAAACGGCTATACGTAGGCAGTTTCTCAGTAGGTATGGAACACCAGCTCGCGACTGTCGTCTGCATCTGCATCTGAGGTTAAGGTATATGCGTTATCTATTTGTTTACCAAATTTCCTAAACATCCCCAATTAACGGATTTAAATGTGTGATACAGTAATAAACACATCGTGTTTGTTACTCTAACTACTAACATAATTGACAAACTTTTGCGTTTGCAATATGAGTAGGATTTGAGGTATGTGCGTAGTTATAAATAGTGCGAGTACGCATATAGAATCATGTAAGAAGGCCGTAAAGGGAATGCAGGAGGGGTGAAAGGTGGCCGGTGCGCGGTGGCGCGGTGACGCACCGGCCGCGTAGCGTGTGCCGAAATCTCAGCTGTTGCGAGCTCACACATACAGCGGGATACTTTTTACGACAGTATTTATTTTGTTAATTTCTCACTTTTTTTATTTATTTTACCTAATATCGTTATTAAGAATATTACTTGAATAATGATTTTAAGTTCTTTTATACTTATATGTCTATAAATTATTTTTTAAGTGTTATCAACACTTAAAAAATAATTTATTAATCTCTAGAAAATAAATCTTTCTTAAGTCAATTCTGAGTAAAGTTGGTAACGTTATTTGTTTAGTATTTACAATAATAATCTGCTTTTAATTATAGTGACGTTGAAATGTAGCTATAAAATAAAAATATTCTGAAAGTGTTTAGCCCAATAATATTAAATATCAATCTAACTTTGAGAACAGCCTGTATAAGGTTCAATCCATCTGTATTAAAAGTGTTTATAAAAGCGTTGAATGGCTCTGTGCGCTTTATATAGAAACTCTACAGCTATGCCATTATTTAAAATTAAACTACTCACCTACCTGCAACCACTGCATTCAGTTCAAATACAGCACAAGGGGAGTACAACTTTTTCGTTGAACTTTCAACCTTAATAACGAAAATATTCTTTACAGAAATACACTCATAAATGCAATATGAGACCTTATCTTTAACGCCTTAAAACTTATTTCGGGATTTTCGTGCAATCTGATAGAATAACCGAAATACACACAACGTACTTAAAGAATGACGCCAACGGTAGTAAAACAGCCGTACTTACGATCTTCTTGCTTCTCACATACGTAACAATGAATGGGGGAGACCCTAATCGTACTGTTAATTTCCAAAAGGTATTAAGTTTTATTTTGTTGTAGGAACTTTGCAGTGAGTCTGAGGGCGTTTATTGCGTTTCGGTTCGCAGCGGCAGTTCCATGCAGATGTGCGATTCGGGTACAGACATGTGATTCTGCACGCGCAGCCAGCTGCTGGCATAGCTGTGCACTGATTCAATACAATGCAGGGTTGGAGTCCGCTCGTGGGTGCCTCCGCTTTGTATAACATTTTATATGTAGGCAAGCTCAACAAACAATGATACAAATCCATACAACAACAATGGTAGGTAGAGTTCAGGTGTGCCGCGCCGGGGCCGCGGGGGCTCGTTACTTCGTCATAATAATAATAAAGACAATCACTAGATAACACTTAATGATAAAACTTAATGTCTTACTTATAATCCATTCACTTCATTGTTTATCGACAAACACGATAATTACTGACAGAAACATTAGCTGCTAAAAGTTTTATTTTGATCAACAATTACCTGCCTAGGAAAGATTAAAAACAAGTCATTTTTTACCTCATTAAGAATGAAAAGTTAGTAACATCTTCCATCAGGTTATAATGTTTAATAATCTTTCGTAGTTGTACTCCATTATACTGATGAAGTAAAATCAGTGTCCGATGCATATAAATGAATGTATGTGTAATGTATGCGAGGAATTAACCGCCAATTGTGTGACATTGAGAGCGGGCTGGTATCGCGCACCACCTGCCCGCGGCGCCCCTGTCCATCGCTATTTCCGCCATAGCGCACGTCCCCTGCGCCGGCGCAGCTCGTGCCGCGACCGTTACGCACGCGCCCCTGCCCCCGCGACATCGCACCTGGCCGCCGCAGCCGCCCGCCCCGGCTCCCCGACACATCGCACATCACACTTGTATACCTTATTACTATGTACCATACGAACATATAATATATACACACACATTTTTATTCGTAGCAGCTCGACAATTCATTAATTATTCAGTTGTGAAAAAACTTGTTTCAATATAATATGTAGATATTTCCTTTAAAAAATCTAGGAACCAGTAACAAAAGTGCGTAATTACTGCGTTATTTGTTAAGAAAGTAATTTAATGAACAGAAGTAAATAGAGAGACAAACAAAATACCAATTAATTGTTCGAGTGACTTGTTTTCTTAATGAGTTGCCTTTCAAGTAGGACCTTGTATATTATCGACGTGTCATTCAATTCGATAAAACGATACGTCTAATGTTGTTTACCATCGTCCATCTTCCGGTGCTATGTTTACGTTTCCCATGCGCATATCGAGATAACTTGTTCATTCACAGGGACTCGAAATAATTAGTTAATGAATGACGGTTTGTTTATTATGCACACGCGTCGTTAACGCCTACTTACTGTGCCGAAAGCTGTAATGACGTGATAATGAAGAAGTATCGTCGTGAATTTACTTGACGATCGATCGGAGCGATTAGTCACATATTGATTAAACACAATCGAGATGTTGATGTCAATTACATGTCGATCCCTTGACACATAATGTGAGCTGAGTCATAAGGTGAATTTCTCCGCAGCGCGCTATGGCACGCTCCCCGTCACCGTGATATCAATGATGCACTTGGACGATGAACTTGCATAGCTAGCAATAATCCAGTGAAATCATTTTATTATTCGCCGGACATCGTATGAGCAATACTTCCATGTTTATACTTCGGAAACTGACTCAATCAGTCTCATTACTAGTGTTGGTGTTTTGTTACATAGACTATGTTATTTTTGCGAAGTTTACAATAAATAAGTATGTTAACATAATAGGATACAGTTTCTATCGGGAATATTCCAGATGGTTTATTTATTTACTTGCTTCTCTCCTACTATGTTTACAATGTAGTCTTGTACGAAGTGCAGGTTACTCACTTTAAATATTATTTATCATTATCAACAGGAAGCAATTTGTTTGCATCGACTACTAGAACAAAAGCAAAACTTAACCCTATCAATAGAATTTTCAACACATACCTACCGACTTGTCCGTTCTAATGTTTTCTACATAAGTAAGAACTTATGGAAATATTTGGCTATTATGGAATTCCGTATAAGATAGCTCTCCAGCTTAGCTCGAACTTGGTGGTTTTTGGACTAAACAAACATAAATAGGTCCCGCAAGACAATGTTATGCAGACACCTTGGCTTTAGCGCTAAAGTTGTTTGTGTGAGAAAACCCAAATTGCCCAGCGAACAGTCTGACCTGTGGGAATTAACACTGGTCGCATAAAAAACATAACAAAGACTCTATGGACGTTATATTTCCGCGTTGCGAAGGGGTTGTAAAAATATCTTGTTTGGTTTGATACACACAAGGAAATGTTTTTGTTAACGATCTGCAGTAGAAACGGGTTCTCAGCCTTTCCGGTTACCGTTTATTAGTATTATTGAATTAGTTATCCGTTAGTCGGGATCGTGAGATTTTCAAGTAGCCGATCTCACACCATCATAGTCCGAGTGACTCTAATCTATTTGTGTACCAATAAATTTAACTCAGTTTTCAAGTAGCATGAACCTTACTATCTTAGACAAATTATGCATAAACCGTAAAGTATGTTTTCCTACTGCATTTAGCGGAGGTGTAGATACACCCACTTTTGGTTAGTTATGTCGGATTAGGTCAGGGGTCAGGCGTCGACTAGGTATTTTGTGCTTGATATTGTAAGATCCCAGTTACTACATGGCTTACTTCGAAATTAGCATCGTTGTTAAAAAAAGCTGAATCAGTGATGTAGTAGTAAACATAATATTACATAATGTTACTTCCTATAATTTTAACTTAGTAAGTGGTATTGAATGAACACGTTTGTCTGCATATACCTGTATAGATGTTGACTTATAATTTAATGCTGATGCTGCATTCCTTACAAAACAACACGTACGACGCGACAGAGTTACAACTAAACGTATAGAGGTCCAATCGTTTCATAAGGCAAGTGTATGGGAGATATGCTAACTATACTATTTCCGCGTAATGGTAGATATTGATAAGGAATATTCTTATGTAACTGTGTGTCGCAAAACGTAAAAGGAAGACGAATCGTAACAGGAAGGAGGACAAGGTCAGAGAACACGATAACTTAGCCCCGTGTCAAACAATTAATAATACCTGGTACCCATGTGTCATCGGTTTCATGTAACATACCTTTTACGCTAAGTAGGTCGCCATCATCCGTACCTACATTATGTTTTTGATTACCGATGCTTTCTGATCGTGTTACATTTATCTGTAAACCCTAAATGACGTATCAAAGTGCGTTCTTTGTTTGATAGCATGTACGTTAAGGATCGCAGTGACAAACTGAATTTAAGTTTTCCCATAAAAACAAAATTAGAAGGCTTACAATTATTTTAAATAACAATATAGCTACCTACATATGATTATGTAGACGTGAAAAAATGCTTAACGGGAAATTCTTGTACCTTATCTCAGGTTTTAATTATCTAACGGTATTTATCTTAGTATATCTATAGAAAGCAAGTAAATATTTAAATCATGGCTAAGTACCTATAATCTATATGCAATTGAAATGATTGCGAAGTTAGTTTTAGTATCAACACGAAACGGTGAAAAGGAATATTTTTATAGGTGACATACATGACATATAAAAATAGAACAGCTATAAATTATAGCATGCAAGTATAAATACCAAAATAAGTAATAAGTAATAGTAAGTATGAACATAAGGAACCAGTAGAAGAGGTCAAATAAATACTTTTTTCCTTAAATTATATTATTAACCTCAAAAACGATAAAAAAGTTCGGTTTCATCCATTTTTCAAAAATGTATGTTGAGTTTTCCCTACTGCTACGTTTCTTCATAGACAATTTCAAATGGTCTTCCATTTGTATTGTGTCTGTATGTGTGTGTATTGAATGAAATTAATAATTTTAAACAGTTGCTATTTAAAAATTAGTTTACTTTTGGCTTTGTAAATTCACGTATTAAACGGCTATGGTTATTTGTGAAAAACTTGGTCCAGCTGTTTCTGATGTCGTCAAGTTAAATTTACAATAGACGGAGCTGAACAAAGGTATCAGAGCCATTTCAAAAAAACGGCATTGGTTCAGTTCAAAGGTGCTTAACCCCAAGATTTGTGCAAAAAATCATTTGATTCGCAGCGAGAGCATACGGACCGGTGCGGTGCTGAAGCTGGGCATATCGCACTGAGAGGCAGCGGTTCCGCCGGGTGCGGAGGCGCAGGTGCCGCCGCCGCCCCGCGCCGCGCCGCGCCGCCATTGGCCGCGGCCCCGCGCCCTCCGCCGATTGGGTATGGCGCACGTGCGAGGCCTACCCGACGCCACCTGGCCGTGCCGCTGACGGGGAGCGCTTTATAAGCGCGCAACCTTCCCTCACCGCACCACTCGAGCTCAGGACGCCGACGAGTGCACGTACACGTCTGTCGCGTCCCGAACACGACACTGTTGCCGCGATATCGACGATACCTTGTGATGATTGGATTGTTACGACTACAGTGAACTTGTGATACGTTCTAAGAACTTATTTTCGAAGACTTTTCTTGTGTGTTTGTGAAAATTGTGCAAGATGCTCGTGGAGGACTCTCAGACGACTCGTGCTTTGATGACGAAGAAGTACGCACATTGTCCGCTGAAGAAGCGGCCGGTGTTAGTGCGGGAGGAGCGGCCGGCGACGCCGCCCACTACGCCGCCTCACCCCGCCCACCTCGCCACGCGACTTTACTACGATTATCATTGTAAGTACCGTTTATTAACAAATATTAATTTACAAGTACCTCACAACTTCACGCCGTAAAAAAATATTTCAAGGTGTGTGGATATATTTAACGTGACAAACACAAGTACTTAGATTTTTTTGTTCCAATAGTCTACTAGTACCTATGTAATTTATAAGAAAAATCTTATATTCAAGAACGATTTTAAAAAACGTATAGCTTCTAATATTTCACGTGTAACGAGTATTCATATTAACGATATTTTTTTAATTGTCTACAGGTGACACAGAAAACGATGAACCCCAAAATCTCAGTACTAAACCTGAAGACTTGTCTAAGACTGGTAATTACCCCAGCAAGGCTTCATCTCCTGTTGCCACTGCAGCGGTGAAAATGGAACCTCGCGAGTGGCCTCAACAACTGGAATACTTGGCTGCGTGTCGCGCAAGACTGGAACCTGCGCCAGCAGAACTAGCGCGCCCTACCCCACAATACGCTTACTTGCCTACACTGTATGCGCCGTACCCTCTAGAAGAACTGTACCCGGCAGCACCTTCACTATCGCCACCAGCGCACCCGCAGATGTACCCGCACTACTCGCCCGCGTCGCCGCCCTCGTCGTGCTCGCCGCCGCCGTGCCCGGAAGACCTGCGCTCCCCGGGCTCTGTCTCATCGGATTCGGGAATATCCGTATCAGCACCGCGCCGCCCTCGCTACCAGTGTCCTGACTGTGCCAAATCCTACTCTACATATTCTGGCCTATCGAAGCACCAACAATATCATTGCGCAGCGGCGGAGGGAAGCCTCGCTCGCAAGTCGTTCAGCTGCAAGTACTGCGCCAAGGTATACACGTCCCTCGGTGCTCTCAAGATGCATATTCGAACTCACACACTGCCGTGCAAATGTCACCTGTGCGGCAAAGCTTTCTCGAGACCATGGCTGTTGCAGGGCCATATTCGTACACACACCGGTGAAAAGCCGTTTTCTTGCCACCATTGTCGCCGCGCCTTCGCCGACAGGTCGAACTTGCGCGCCCACCTCCAAACTCATTCTGATGTTAAAAAGTACTCTTGCTCGGGCTGCGGCAAAACATTCTCACGTATGTCACTGCTGAGCAAGCACTTGGAAGGAGGCTGTGGAGTCCCCGGTGCCTCGCCCTACGAGTACAGAGCCGAGGCTCTCCCGGCGTCGCACTCCCACCAGGCCCTTCCTCCGCCCGCCACCGTTCACGCCTATTAGTAAGACTGAGCCCTGCAGCATCCCCGATCTCGTTTCTAGATGTAAATTGTTTAAATATAAGCGTTAGCCTTTCGGCATTCTAGTTTTATAATATTTAAAATTAAATTATTTTTGTAAATGTTTCAAAATCTCAGCTGCGTGTAAATTCTATTTTAATGTTACATGTTTAGGGGACCAATGTAAATGTAGACTTCTAGATATAAGTTAGAATAATTAGTTTTAAGGTTTAATTTGGTCGTGTTTACCGCGACTTCGCTAGTCATATGGCATTTGCCAAGTGTCATACACTTATTAAAAATATATTTGTATCCTAAGCCATGTACAAAGTGCCTTAAGTATAAATGATTAATATATTCTCAACAAAGTATAACAATATGCTACTATTTAATGTAAGTATTATACAAAGATAATACTTCTCAATGAGGCTATAACTAAGCCGATTTTCAAATCGCGTTCCTTTCTGTTACCTCCATGCGCAGAAAATTAAACATTTCATAAATCAAAGCCTGTTGTATTCTTTTATATGAACCTATTTTCATCGCAAGCCGGCAAAAAAGCAAGTAAAAAGACAAGTATAAAGGAGAACTCCTTAGTCTAGTTTACGAACACAATCAAATTTGAACAGCACTTCAATATAATTTGAGCACACTTTAAATTCTGGGGCTAGTTAATTATCATCAGAATAAACAATAAAATTACCCTGAGAGAAATGTACTTGTACAAACGATTTTTCGTCGCAGTTAAAAACTAATACTAATTAAGTTTTCGTAAGCCGATTAGAAAAAAGTACAAAAACCTATTCTAACATGATTATTACGCGTAAAAAAGAAAAACAGCTTCACCTAACAGAAAGTCATTAGTACGCAATGTTTTAATACAAACAGAGTTGTATCGCGTCTAGTTCGGACGCAATTTGTGGTTCGGTAAGTGGTTATTTAGCGGCAGCGAGTTTATCTGCGAGACAATAGCGGAGAACACCGGGGCACCGGTCTGATGTGGGTCGACCGCCGACCGCCGACTCGAGCATTAGACGGTGGGCGCCATACCGACGGTCACCCGGCCACGAGGTCAACCCGGGGCCCTCACCCGGCTCTGCCTTCCTGATACCTAATTAATGGAAATATCTTAATTTATTACCTCAACTACAATAAACTTCCAACTTATTACGGAAATCTTAATCCGTTCTTGTATTTGTTCAGAATAAACGACAACTTCCCGTTGCGATCATGCAAACGTAGCGCTGCTTAGCAGGGATGAACTGCTCCTACTGGACTTTTGTTCATTTTTAAATGTATAAATAGTGCTCAACACATTAACTGTTGTCTGCCTCACAATAGTAAATAGAATCTTAAAATAGAAATAGTCACTGTACTTCCGTCTTTGTAATGTGATACAAATAACAATACAGAAAGGTCATGTCATTTACATTTTCACAATGAGCTTTATGAAATATTTGTTAAAACCTCTACTTCTTTACGTTCTGTTTTATTACTATCTACAACAAGGCAGGTAAGTACGTGTTTACTTTCTTACTTTACGAAGAATTATTAAACGATGCGATAGTTCTAAACCAACACATTTAAATAAAACTTTATTAAATATTTCCAAGATATCTCTGATTATCTTTAGTTGAATTATAATGATATTAGAATGTTGAATTGTCATCCCTGCTGGAAGCAGAGACCTGCTTATTGTGGTGTCAGCTACCAACACAACTCATAGATATGTCTCATTATAACTTTGTAATTCAAATCATCATGCACGAGACATTGTTTCCTAACATTTACGCAAAGCACTGACTCACTCAATGAATAAACATTTAAAGTTTAATTGACAACGTAATCCAATAAGTTTATCGGAACACAACGCAGATCATGTCGCTTACTAGTACGTAAGTTGTCCAATAAGATTTAGATCTCACCGCTAACCTATGACCCTGTCAGGCAAGTGCACGTTTTATAAACGTCAGATACTTACTATTGGCACTTTTCTATCGAATTGTTTGAAATTAAGATATTATCGGAGTTCAGTTAGGCAACTGATATTGTTACAATTAGATATCAAGACATTCCTATACCGTAGCGACATCTGTTGAGCAGTAGTTAAAATATGTATCACTGTCAACAAAAAATATTTCAAGTGTTTGGTATTATAAGTTAAATTATACTCTACTAATAAATAATAATAAGCATGTGAATGCAATACATTTATTAATGAATATTAACAAAATCTCTGAAAAAGAGACTTTTGGACTACTGTTAAATTATGTAGATTATGTAAAGGCGTCCGTTGGGACTACAATGGAGAGGAAATCAACACAATCTTATTCGAATGCCAATTAGTGTTAGCGAGTGAAGACGTGTTGAGAGCGCGAATGCGTGTGCGACTTGTGCGAGTCGCAGTGATTGGTCAGTATTGGTCACCGACGACCACCGGCGCGCGGCCGAGCGGCGCGTGCGCTGCGTCGTCGCGCCGCAGCCAATCCAATGCATTCTCATTAATTAATTCTGTTCCTATTTGCATCGTGATTATCTAATCCGATATCGATCGCTGATATGCGGTACCAATTAGAGTTCACACCTAATAGTCTAATAGAACTTTGAACTTTTCTATTAGTTATAACTTATAAGTGATCGCCTTAAAGATAACGCAAACGGGTTTCGACACTAATTCGACCTCGTTCGAGAAGAGCTTTGGTATTGTTATGTTTAATTATTTATATCTTTTAAACTAGAAACATTATTAATGTAGTGCGGAGATTAAAGTTAGATAGTAACGAGAACGTGTGTACGAGTGTACGAGTGTACGTAGATAGTCGTAAAGTGTAACAGCTCGTGGGGTTACGCAACCGCGCCGGTGTGCTGCTTCATTACTGTTTACAGCTTATGCATGAGCCGTGAGGAGTCTTCGTCGTACGTAAATATCTAGATCCGTCTAGATTTAGGGCTGGCGGCGGCAATGGACCAAGTCGAGCCGTGCCGATAAGCATGATTTGTAACGTCGCGCGTCGGCGCGTGCGCACAAATAAATGTGATTTCAATGCGCACCTCTCAATAAATTACCTAACCCACTCTTGATATGACACGGTTACGATTTATAATCTGCTCACACACGAGTGTGCACTCTCAGGATTTCCGCCCGCGAACCTTTGTCTCTGCATGTACCGGTGTCAACATTTAGTTGTGTATTATCAAACAGACCGTTTGAAACGCCTTAATATTGAAGTTGAATCGTAATTTATTGAAGTGTTGATTACTATAACTGATATGTGGCAATAAACTCGGAGTGTCTACAGAGCTTAGCAATTACACAATAGTATTATCGTAGCACGATTAATCAATAACCATGAACATGGCCAATAAAGTTAGCAACAGTTACATGCGCTAATCACATTTATACAGCCGCGTTATTGCTATTATGCTGCAATTAAACTGAATTATTATGTCGTTTAATAGATATTTGGTGACAAAACTGTAAACACTAATCGTCTAAACATTTCTAATTAAATATTGTGTCAGCCTTATAATAATACTAGGCTTGAATATACCCGCTGATTTCTATGAAGTTTTTACAAAAAGTTTTATGGTTATTTAGATATCTATAAAATAATCAATTACTGGTTATTGGATAGTAAAACGATAGTAATAATTTATCTATACTAATATTATAAAGCTGAAGAGTTTGTTTGTTTGTTTGTTTGTTTGTTTGTTTGAACGCGCTAATCTCAGGAACTACTGGTCCGATTTGAAAAATTCTTTCACTGTTAGATAGCCCATTTATCGAGGAAGGCTTTAGGCTATATATCATCACGCTACGACCAATAGGAGCAGAGTAGCTGTGAAAAATGTTACAAAAACGGGGAAAATTTTGACTCTTTCTCTTATGTGACGCAAGCGAAGTTGCGCGGGTCAGCTAGTTAATAATAAAAACGAATTATTTTTATATTATTAATGCACGTGTCATTAAGGTTAATAGCAAAAGCGCAGTGACCAGGCAACATTGTCACAGTCATGTTGTGATACCAATACGAATAATTTATGACTTTGTTAATTGACTCTGATATGTTTTAGGTCCCACTTTCATAACTACTAATACATTGCTATGTTGTTGCCGCTCGTAAAATGTCAATATCGTTATGAACTACAATGTTATATATTTTATTGTACTGTCTCTAACTTTACTACAGCTGCTAGTTTAGTTGCAATATAATTTGACACAAATTCATACTTAGACACGTAGTTAAATCCAAACTATCTTTCGACTTTCAGAACCTTGCTGTATGTACGAACTGTACGAAGTATATACCTAAATTATAAGCAGCACCATTATAAAGGTAAAGCTAAATTATATGCACAGAATAACTTGTCTGTTGATATAACAATTAAATAACGGCCATTTCTAGATTTCAAATCATTATCACTATCACTTCGTTATCCTAGTTAAACTATTCCTACTTAACCAAAAATCAATTGCCGTTTTAATACATAAAGTTTGTTTAGTAATGTGATATACTTGTTTTGACTACCAAACCCTGAGAAAAGGATCGAGCACAATATTTTTCTCAATTAAATAGGTTATATAAACTTTCTAGAGCAACTCATAACTGTGCCACATTGGAACACAATCAACATGTCGGTCGGTAAACAGTAATTGGTGGGTGAACATTTCTGAGAATGTCATCTCGTAAGCTTTAAGATTTAGCTAAGCGATCGTTAGCTCATGACGTGATGGGTAGGTGCGGTGCGATGCGACGTGGTGACGGCGCGGCGAGGGGACGTGTGACGCGCGAGGAGATGCGATAAATCGCGCGATCTTGTGCCAATAAGCGCGACACGGCGCTCTGTGAGCTATGGACGCGCGCGCGCCTGACGCCGCCGAGCCGCGCGCGTGGGCGGCGCCACGTCGCGCTTCGACGACTCTGAAAAGATTATTCACCGGTAGCGATGCTTTGTGGATCCACCTAAATGGACTCCGATGCTTTATTTCCTTAAGCTTTGCGTCTCTGATTGCGCAATCTTACCTTTGTATCACCGTGTAAAAGTATATATTTATAACTTTAGATGTTTATATCTCATTGTCGTAGACAATGCCGCGCGGTTCGGATTTATCGACTAGGAATTAGATGCGGTTTGGATATTGTAAGATGCATGTAAAGTGTACCGGTTGCTTATCACGCCGTGAAATAAGTATCGAGCCCCACGACAACTATCATATTTTTCCTAAACAAAAAATCTTGCGATACTTGGTGAATAAATAAGAACGCAAGTCACCTGTACAAAACGTCGTGTATTACATTGACACTGGGAATGCAAAAAACATAGAATGAGAAAAAAACTCTAAAAAAGTCTAATTTTTTTGTAAGTGTATAATGCTTATCATTTCGAGTTGATTAGGTGAAGATTTAAGCCTATGATATCGATAATTTCTGATTATGACGCTATTGCTTCAAAAAGTGTTACTTGTTCAGTATAAGTTTCAAACAATTACTAAATGCGATTATAACAAATGAATCACGAAATGACAATATAATAGCATTAACAGCATAGGGGCTACACTTTATTGAATATTGTATGATGATTCTGTAATTTATGCAAAAAAATCGATTGTTTTATATTCATCCCTACAAAAGACATCAACGGGCTCGCGGCGTTTGTATATCTACATCTCCTATCTATTATCCGAGGATCTTCGCTTGTCTAGTGGCCATATATTAGCTTCGATGTAATTACGTGCTAAGTGAAATACAATCGAGACTTTCTTGGTTTTATTTTTTACTTGCAGCTCGTTGTGGATACTTGATGCTTGTAAAAATATATTTTAAAAAATGGTAAACAAATCTCCCTATCCGATAAGCTTAAGAATAGATGAATATATCGTGATGACGATTATATTAGATTGTTATATTGGCAGCAGTCACAATATTATTCATGTTACGCAAGAGGCTTTCAACATAATAAACGTATAATTTACAACGCGATACATAAAACGGAATCGGAAGTATAATCTGGTATTCGTAACTTTCGTTCACGCATTTTTATACAAATAAATAAACAAAGATAATGTTTGTGTGTAGGAAGAGTAGTGAGTCACGTGTGAGGCACGTCGGGCTCGCGACTCGCAATAAAAACATACTTAAGCATAATACTCGCGGTTCAGCACCCGACGCGAACATTAGCATCCAATGTTAATTACCAACCGTCGTCTCTCACTTAAGTTATGCGAACCAGATAATAAAATATGCAATGCACTTTTCACTCCGCGGTTTGGGTTATTGTCGCCACGATTTACTTGCCTCGAATATATCGACGTCATTCAATTTGTTCTTGTTATATCGAAGCAGCTTGTCTCAGAAATGCTGTGAATTTTCTAATGTTCTTTAAATTTTAACCTTTACATTACGATATTATTATAGCGCTTATCTAAAAATCATGGCGATACTAACCAATAATCATACTAAGTATTACTAAGTACAAGAATATAATGAAATGCACCAAAATCAACTTTTGAGAAAAGAGAATGATTGTTTCGTAACTCGACCTTATTGGTTGAACAACAAAGCAATCTCACACAGTCACAGTAGACAGCATAAACAAAAGAAACCAAAAGAGAACATAAATCCGTTATCAATATTTTCATGAGTGACATGACATTTATATGTAAAAATGTGATACGAGTTTAATATGATTATTACAAAACGCTCGGGGCAAGTAATTTTTTCATTTCACATGGCGGCGTGACAGTTACTCGGATCAAATCAAAGCGGGCTTTTGTTCTCTCGTGTTTCCTTGTACGCGGCTAGAGGGCGCGGGCGTTAATACAATAATCTGGTGTCTGCATAAAAATTAACCGGTGTGTAACGGTACCGCGCGTAGGAGTCGGCGCACACCGCCTGCTCGCCGCGCGGCCGCGCCACCCGGCGGCCCTCACCTCCGACCTGCCGCCACCGCCGCCGCCGCTCGACCGCACCGCACACGCGCGCTGATCAATCAACACGCATCTAATTATGTCATTCCGATCTCACATGTTTATACTCATCATAAATTATACCATAAAATAACACCGGTAGGCACGTAGCGATAAAAAGTAGACAGTAGCTGCGAAACAGGCGCACTTATCTCTTCATAGTTGATGCGTATGTTAGTATGTACTTAATAATCAACTAATTTTAGCTTTGAGTGGAAAGCGCAATCTCTTTTAATGTCGTCGGTTTTCTATTGTTCATCAAAATGCGAGTGATTAAAAATATTATTGTCCAGAAGTGTTTTTCTAATGCAAGCATATTTTATCCTTTATGGGTCGACGTAAATGATTACACAAATAACTCTTTCAACTTTATAGAAATCTCATACTCAACTGTAGAGCAATTTATAAGTGGGTAAGTGCTTATCAGCCGACAAAATAAGGCTGAAATATGATGCTCGTAGGCGATACAAACAATCGCTTGAATGCCTTATTGTTGTGCACGAGTAACACTTGCGAGTACACCTTACACTAACACTTAAGAGACCGCTTGTATTTGAACATGCACTTGAATATGAGACATGAAATAGGAATGAGCACGCTTTGATTCAACAGAAGCATTTATTTACTAACTTCTGCCCGATGTTTCGTTTGTTTTGAACGATTAACTGGACTAAAATCTCACTATTTGTAGGTATGCAAATTTTGTGTAATGCAATGAAAATCCATAAATTGATAATCCTTTACGTTAAAGATATTGTATTCTCAGTTTGCAGGTTGAATCAGTGAGGTTTATCTCAGTGATAGTGTGCCGGCTTCTAATTCCTCAGATAATTGTTTCTTGTACTCGCATTCTGCAATTTGCTTCAGTAACTGATAACTTCTACCCGCAATACCCAATTATATAAAACAACACTGTGTGTTATCATTCTAGATATGTTACATGGTATTAAATGTTATTCATTTTCGATGATGTCTGACAAAACACGCCGATATAGAAAGTGTATCCCGACATATGTCGACATCATATTGATATCTCGCTCCGCACGAATATCAACAATTAAAGAAAAGGATCATCAATATCCACCGAAGGAACAAGAACATTTATTATATGAAAGTTAAACATTAATGTAAATTCTCTTTTACTTTCTTTTCACATTGTGTATCTGGACTGGTGGAACATTAAAAACTTAATCATATCAATTAAATCGGCACCGCTCACTATAAGATGAGATCGTTACACGTGCGCGTTTATAAGGAGAAATCAGCTCAGAGATATAGTCTCATCATTAAGAGCCATTCGTTAAAACCTACAGACAGTAAAATCTGTAACAAGCAACGTAATAAATGCAATAACAATGAATAAAATGGCAATAATAGCAGGTGAAATCGCGACAGGTCCGGGTCTCGGGTCGTCGTCCGTAATTATAAATAAAATACGGCAACCGCGCGCCTGCGCCGCCGCCCCCGCGCCGACACCGCGCCGCGCCGGCTCCGCGCCGTCCCCGCACCGCCTCACCACAATAGTGCATTATTGGACTTATAAGGACTTTTATATACACTTATTCCAAATTTTGATACGAATACAAGCTCACCCACTAATGCAAGGATACGGCCATTATTTGGACGTTTTGTTGTTTAATAAAAACAACTCACTCGGCTGTTTCGTTTTATGGTAACCCGTTGGCGTGCATTGCTCACTAACGGTTGCTAAGGAAACAGCTAGTCTAAATTCATGTATTATGGTCTGTGAAGGCGACGAATTATATTTATAAGAACGTGTGGCGAGTGAGTTCTCAGCACGTAGAAACTTAAATCATAGACGAGTGGCGGCTGACTACTCTTTGCTAATGTATTAATTTAAATCATTACGTTCAGCTTTCTATCAATGTTTTATTCCAGTGACCAGTCACACATTGGCACCAGATATAAAACGATAGCACTCATTAACATAAATAGTATGTCCTCCTGACAAATAAATATGCATCAGTTATTACTTGACATTCGTGGTCTGTTGTTTTAATTACATGGACGTGTTAATGTAGAATCAGTCTTATCGGCGTCTAACTCCAACTGTCGTGCACATGACGGTTAGAAGAGTATTTGTAGGAATTGTAAAAAGTGGTAATGTCGAGTGATAGGGGTGGAGGGTGTGGCTCGGCGGAGCGTGGCGGTGGCGCGCGCCGAACACGTGCCCGACACGGACGTGCTGAATTCATCACTTTTTCACCCACAGGCCGTTGAGTACTGTTAACTACATCAACTGCCATAAAAACTTTCAAAAAATGACATTTCATTTATTGTCAACCCCTACACTCATGATAAATAATATAATCGTTAAATGTTTTGGGACTTTATGAGCTACTCGAATGAAGGACTCATCTCAATAATCCATGCTTCCATAACGATTCCACACACATGAGAGTATATCTGAATCTATCATTTCTCCGATAATACCTTCGCTATTAAACGATTGAAAACAGCCTTCCAGCATACTAGTATTGATGTAATTTGACAACGGAATACACAACTTATATCGAAAAAAAAGACAGAATCTTTTATCGGGAAAAAATCTAGGTACATGATCGCGGGCAAAAACTAGTTCGCAATATGCCTGAATCTGCGTCTGTAGGCACAATGAACCCCAGAGGCGAGGCTAATAATATAATGTAATTGAAGACATCGCACTAAAACTGTCTGTAATGTACTATTCCGTACACGCACTAAGCAACAAGTAATGGTATTTTTAGTTTACAACAATTCATTTCATGGTTGACTTTTAGCGCCAGTTTTATAGTGCCCATAACGGGCGAACAAACAAGACTCAGCGATTATCACTGAGGTAGTTGTAGATGTGGACCATATATTTATTAAATATACCTCTTAAAGTGCCAGACTTATGTTAACAGAGGATGCTATTTTTGGAACGAACAAAATGTAAATACCTATCAAAGAACCAAAGTGCTTGGTCCTGTGTTTCGTTGACTTTAACGGCAATTAATTATCAATTTCAATCAGGCGAGTCTGTCATTGTTCACATTGTGTGCAGGTCCTGTCGCCGCAGTCATGTAATGATCGCCAACTAAAACTTGTTGCGTAAACTCTTTTGCATGGTCTCTGATAACCTTTGGCTGAATGAAGTCAGCGTAGGCGATCTAGTTGTTTGTTCACGGCGGCCACCCAGTGTGCAGATATTATCCTTCATATTTTTACATGTTTTCTTGGTTTATTGCTTTACTTTATAGTCTTTATACAAATATATCAATTCACTGAACCCACATTGTTTGCCAAAAATAAGATATACTGGAAGTGTAATTCTGACTCAAAAGATATTGTATAAATAAATATGTGACAATGATGTGTAATATGTAATATCCTACATCGAATGGGCATATCGAAAATAGTCTATAACGATACGACTACGACAAAAGCAACTTGTTGATTTGAGATTTCTTATAAATACAGAAAAAAAAGCTTGCCTTAACTTTTAAATAAAGCCTTTAGAGAAAATAAAAAATACTGTACTTTAAAAAATACAACGCTTGGTGTTAATGCATATTAGAACAGGTGAATATCGATATTCGTTAGATATGTGGGTACCCGCATGATTTCTACAACGTGGCATGTGTTGTAGAACTAAGAGCTAAATCGGAAAATTATTAATAGGACACTTGCGCTCTGGTTGTTACTAGTTATAATTAGGACTCTCACACGGGCTGCATTTATAGTTCATTAACTTAGCTGTTAATAGTGCAAGATATTAAGTTTGGTCATAAGACCGTCACGTGCTTATTCGGTATTGTGATAGTTATGAGACCAAGAAAATTTACTGTAATTAATAATTAATTAATCTAAAGCTAGCTTTATGTGCAGCCGTAAACTGCGGTAGGTTGATTTGATTGGATAAATTAAATAGCTATCTGACCGACAATAGGTAATGGGCACGTCGTCGTAACCACAACAAATGATTCAGGTGGCGGTCGCGTGGGCCGTAACGTTTGCTGACGTTTAAGTGTAGGTAGCGGATTGTCATAGCAACGTATGTGACGCTATGTGCGCGCGCGTCAGGTGTGTGGTGGTTGTCCACGGTCGGTGGGCTCGGCCGGGCTCGGCAGCGGCGGCAAGTGCAGGCGCGGCCACGGTTGAGCGTGCCGCCGGTTGGCAGTTGGCGCGGGCGGTGCGCACGCGCCGCGCACGCGACAGGTGGACGTCACGCGCCGTTACCTTACACCCATGTACACCTAGTCCACTACGCGACTACAATGCCACTACAACTAAACTAACATGTCAGATGACCTCTCCTCATCTATTCCTTTTAGAGCTACATACACGGCTTTTAGCCTGAACTTTATCAGAACTGACTGAAAAGCTTAAGACGTGGCCTTGCGTTCTTAAGTGGTCGAAATAAGTGCTCACTTCGTTATATTATCGTCAAGTCTAACAATCGAGGCATTAAATATTTATATCACTCTTTAAATATCAATTTAAATGTTACCGAAGTAGATCGATCGTGAAGTCATGACAAGTGCAAATGAGCTGAATGTTACGGCGGTATATTTGTCGGTGACCGATAACTCCATTTGAATGGACACATGGCCCGAGGGACCGAGATGTCTTTTTGAGTACTTCGAACTCACGTACTCACAATTTACAGCTTCACCGCCCGTTATTATTCATAATAACATGGTGTAGGCCTGCGACAACACATTAACCTCCTCGAAATTCGTGAGCCTTTTCATTTTATCTGGGGGCACGGAAGTGCCCCCGCAAGTCGAGCAAAAAAAAAGCGGCACGGCCGTAACATCCTTTTCTCGAAGCAATTCGGGCTATTTTTGACACCCCTATAATTTCGTTTTGGATAAAACTAGAAGCCTGGATTTTCAGCAACTAATTAGTCATTGTATAAACACGGTATATTTAAAATTTCAGTCAATTTGAACCAGTAGTTTAGGAATGACAACTTGTTAAAATTTTGAATTTTGTCACTCACTGATTCACTGACTCACTGACTCACCGATCATCAAAAGTCTAAGGTACTTCTAGCAGACTTAGAAGCTTAAAATTTAGAATACAAATAGGGTTTAGTGTCTTAATCATGGGAAAAATTTAATATTTTCTAATTTCGGTCCAGTTTTCTAAATACACCAACTGCAACAATAACTTTGTAATCCCATATAAATGTATAAGATTACAAGGTTACATTTGCAGTTAATGAATTATTATTACAGTAGAAAATAAAATAAATAGGTGTAAATAGGTACCTACTATATGAGACATAACGGGGGAGGGGGTATAGGGTGGATAAGGGTGATTAGCCCATGAAACTGAACAACATTCCCATAGGAAAATATGTTGAATTATGAAAAAAAAACGTCTTTCCATACAAATTGGACTTATGTTCGCTCTACAAAAAGAAGTGAGATGCCATCAAAAACATTCTGTAAAAACCTCAAGTCTCGCCGTAAAAAGTTGTGAGATCGATATAATACCAAGTCGATTAATCTATTTAGTCTCTACTTAAAGGACCTTCTGTCTTAAGTTATTACGTATGTTATTATCATGCCAATTAAAAAAAAAATACCTTTAAAACAATTAGATCGACTTGGTCATCGCAAGAAAACACAAATTCGCCATTAACATTTCAGGAGCATTAACTTCTCGTCGTGCTGTGTAGTGTGATACATACTAATAATTAAATCATGCGATGGCCAGGTCGGTCTATTTGTTTTAAAGGTATTTTTTTTTAAATTGGCATGATAATAACATACGTAATAACTTAAGACAGAAGGTCCTTTAAGTAGAGACTAAATAGATTAATCGACTTGGTATTATATCGATCTCACAACTTTTTACGGCGAGACTTGAGGTTTTTACAGAATGTTTTTGATGGCATCATAATTTATATAGATTGTTCTTTGTATACAAAGAAAGACAAGTGACGATAAAGACGTATAATGCGTATATGTATGAAGGAACACTAATAAATCTTAGCTTTATAATTACAGACTACACAAATTTGGGCATATCACTAATTCTTAACGAATTAAAAAAAAACAGACAATGTTATATTAAAAATTCTAACATTCGATTATTCATGAGAGAACGCAGTTGGTGCATAGACCCTACGCGATATGTTCAATCGAATGTGTTATTTATATTCATATTCATATTCATTCGGAGGACATTTCCGCATTAGGTTTAAAATATAAAACACCTAAACCAATTTCAAGTTTAATAGTTTTCCGAAAGCTCGCATAAATCACGCGGCGTGAAGAATGTTTCGGCGAACACGTCTCGCGATAAACAAGTTCAGGGCGTCGCGTCGCCATCCTCTGTACATCTTGAATCTTCAGATTAAGATACCGCCTGTTTACAAAGATTTTGAATTCCACGCATCGAAAAAACTCTTTAAAACTCATTACATCACCGTTATGGAGCGATAACAGCGTGAAATTCTCGTAATTGGTAATACAGAGGATCTCAGTTTATACTTATTATGTATGACTGAATCACGGTATATACAGGTTACAAGCTTGGAATATAAGGATTTATCTAAACTGAAAAAACTATGTGCGACAAATAACACGCTGTCATAACGTCGTTGGTCTAAATGAGTAACTTATGACGTAGTAAATAATTTAAAACATTTATGTAAACATCACTAACGCCGACTGCTGTATTGTGAATACTGAAACATACAACGGCATTAAGAGAGAAGAAAAAATCCAAAGTACGTCACGTCTTGTGCTGCATCATAACAATTTGATCGAAAACCATTTAAGATTTGACTGAGTTTAGACAAAACAGAATGATATCGGACGCAATGATAAATTCCATAAGGTATTCACATTGGTATTTAAAATACCGTATTGAGTGAGTCGCTGGCAGGCGTCGGTGTCCATTACGTTATAATCAATCATCGTATACGTTCAGGTTTCAATCTGCGTTTGCGCCGCTTTTGGCCAGGCGAGGCTTTCGACACGGGCGCAATCAATATAGCAGATAAGTGCGATAAGATCCGACGCAGCCTCGCCGCCGTCGTCATCGTCGTTTTGCCGCGCACTTCCGCGCCCCGCACCCCTCGCCGCGCCGCACACCCTACACTAGCTGCGGGACATCTTCATTAAACTGCCTCCAACCGGCTTCACTCTAATAGTAAACAGTATTCACTATCACTGTTCAATTATTTAACTTGACGGTTTACTTCTTTACACTTACTTTTACAACAGCGAAACATTACTTATACGTACGTTTTCCTTATAAATATATCCTTATGAAACGTATACCGTAGTCCCGTTCAGTCAATCCCACAGTCGATTGTCAATTAACAGATTAAGACCAAAAACAAAACTACAAGCAAGTTCACGTTTCTTAAATTTACCAATTATCGTGACTCAACATTTGTAAAAAAAACTCAATTCCACCGTAATACGTAAGTGCATGCCAGTAGCGCGTGCGCAGTGTTATGTGAAGTGCCCTTAACGACTTAAGTGTTGATGTGCGGGAGTGGGATCATTTATTATTTTATCGTATGATTGAATCTTGTTTTTGATTCAGTTCATGTTACAGACAGACATATCTCTGATATTCTTAAAAATACATTGATTGAATTTAAATACAACACAAAACATGTAACGGTAAATATTAATGTACTGTTAAAAATTTAACGCATTTTAAAATATTTATTACCTGCAGCGTACTTTATATTGAAGAAGTACAATACGATTCATTAAAAAATATTCAGTATAAAGTGGTTTTTACATTTAATCATGTATAATTTAATGACATGATATTCAAGATATTTGTTAATTGTTCGCAACACATTCCATCCAGAACTGAATCATATATAATTACGTATTGAATGGCCTAGACCACAGAACAACTAAGTTGTGTGCGAATAATTAATGCCCAAACTGTGGAGTGATTTTGTCAACTGAAACCACAACCACGAGTAAAATATATCATGGCTGCTTACAAAATGACTGTCATCTAATTAACTGACATTTTTAAAAACCCGAGTTGCCAAAATGTTAAAGGTTCTGAAACCCTTAAATCGGCTGCTGCAGTTGTTGTTCACTTGACAACCGTTACTGACGCCTTAACGTGCTCTCTGATAAGATGACACCGGATACGTAAACAGTAGTCGAGTGCGCACGCCAAAGTTGCCCAACCAGTAGCCGTTTACCCTCAGGCTATAAGCACGAGTGGATAATTGATGTTATTAAAAAATCTTTTTGAGTTTTCCTTCAGGAAATATATTGTTACTACACGGATTTTATCATCATAGGTGATAGATGCCTTATGTCCCAATGTGTCATTTTGATAATAAATAACCTATTGCTGAATAGTTACAAGTAAATTTTTTTCCAGTAAGTAAATTTGTTTCCTAAATTACATGAAGCCATAAAGCTTAATCATACAACTTTGTAGCAAAAATATAAGTGACCTTATATTTTTTTCCCATGCCACTCCTTTAATTTTCATTGCAAATCCTCAATGCTCTATGATACGGCATATACGTGACATATTGCGAGATAGAGACTGTTCGTGACAGACGCAGAGCTGGAAGTAACAGGCTTCTCACCTGATATGGTGATGAATAGGTTCATTACGTTGCATTGCATCGGTTAAGTATGTGTTCACGTCTGTACACGATATCATCGGGACACAAGTAATAAATCGAATACGAATTTTACACATAAGTATGTCGCGAAGTGAACGAGTAGATATCACGCTGCGTGTCTGTGTGATCACAAAGTTAAGCGGGCATGCGGGCACAGGTGCGCACGCGCCGTACTCACGCAGGTAGCCACTCGCGACTCGCACATCGTATCTCCTGTCCACCTGTGTTCCTCAACACTGACCAATATCACTAAAACTATAGTTCCACAAAAAATAATTGCTCTAACAGATGTTACTGATTAACACTTTTAACCTAAGGGTGTCAAAAAACCTCGCGATCCTATCTCACAGATACGCTCCCGCTGCGGGCCACGTTGCTTTTATCTCAAATTCTTTTGCGATAAATGTAAATGGGACTAGACCTGAAACTTGGTGGCCTAAAATCTAATTTGTTACTTGTTATTAATAGGCAAATAGGATAATTAGGTGTCTACCTACCTCTTAAATAACAATGTGAAATGTTGTTTGAAGTCGATTAGTAATGGAAACTATCCATTAATGAGCGACATGAGACGGCTGCTATCGTCGGCAATAAGTTACACGAGCATTAGTAAACTAGGGAGTAATTGCGGAGGCGGGCCGATTTCCTCGCTGGTGCCGAAGCAATTAATACTCACAACGTGATCAACTCTGTTCCTTCTTCGTTGTATTTAACAGATCTATGTCACTCTGTTCAAATAGCTCCGTTGTTTATCTGTCTGGTCGGCCCTCTTATATGAAAGGTAATAATCAAACTACTAGAAAATCTGTATTTACTTTTCTTTTTTTTTGCTTCAGTGGCAATCGTATTAACTCTTTCTCAAGCATGTCTAAAGTGACAAAATCACAATCACTTCTTTATTTAACCTTTGAATCTAGCGGTTGAATCGCACTAGATAAATTGACATTTTCTATCTGTCATCTCTAGTTATAATTATATGACATATTGATATCTTTAGATAATTATAACTATCAAAAGAGTTTGTAAAATGTTTAGGTAAATAAAAATAAAATGTGTTTAAAAAACCATTTAAAATATAATAAAAGAAAAGGAAGAGGAACTAAATTCAAATTCAAATTCAAATTATTTATTGCTTACTAAGTTATATATGTATACAAAAGGATCTTATATTAGGGTAGTGACAAACTTAGTAGCCTTTTTCAGGCATTGCAATTTTTACAGGGTAGAGTAAGGTAAGTTATTTAAATTTTAACATTATGTCTAGTTTCTAGCTTCTATATAATATACACATTATTCTAAATTTATATTGCTTAAATATTATAATTGCAATTTTCATATTTTCTTATTCCTATTTCAAATTCAAATTATTTACTTAGTTATATATACAAAATGATCTTATATTAGGGTAGTGACAAACTTAGTAGCCTTTTTTAGGCATTGCAATTTTTACAAGGCATGGTAAGGTAAGTTATTTTATTATTATGTCTTAATTTTAGCTTTTATATAGCATACACATTATTCTAAATTTATTCTTAAGTATTATAAATGCAATTTTTATATTATCTTATATCTATATACTTATTAGAAGTTTGTGACTAGCTTAAAACTCTAGGTTTACATTTATGTTGCTTGCAATATTATATACTGCATTATACTACAGTAGGAAACTATACATTTTTTCTTATGACTATTATATTGTTGTATCAATACTATAGTTATATCTTATACATATTATGTTTAATTTTCAGGTACAAGGCATCAATTTCTATATTATATTTATACTTTATTATATGAGGATCTTTTTCTTTAATTTTCTCTATTTTTCTTCCTCAAAATATTCCTCTATACTATAAAAACATTTTTCTATTAGAAATAGTCTTAACTTTTTTGAAAATGGCCCTATTTTAGTTTCTTTCCTTATTTCTAATGGTAACTTATTATATATTTTAATTGCCATATAGCAAGGGCTTTGGTTGAGCATTTTTATTCTAGAGGGCGGTAGGTATAGCCGGTCTTTATGCCGGGTGTTTACATTATGTGTATCTTTTACTTTTGTAAAGTGTGTAATATTTTTAAAGACAAATAAACAAACATCTTGTATGTATATTGAAGGTAGTGTAAGTAATTTATGTTCTATGAAATAAGGTTTGCAGCTGGTTCTTTGATCTATTTTAACTATAATTCTAATACATTTCTTTTGTAATATAAATAGTTCTTGCATGTTGACACTGTTTCCCCATAGTATTATTCCATATTTTAGCCAGGAATAAGCGTAAGCGTAGTAAGCCGATAATGCTGTTTTTAAATCTGTACTACGTTTTATTTGGAATAGGGCATATGTAAATCTTGATAGTTTAGCTTTTGTGACTTCTATGTGAGCTTTCCAGTTTATATGTGTATCTATATGTATACCTAGTAATTTAAATGTATTTACCTTTTCTAGGGGCATGCCATTGAATGTAGTATCTAATTCTAAGGGTAGTTTTTTATATGACCTGAATTCTATGATTTTAGTTTTGGTATAGTTAATTTCCAGATTATGATCTTGTAGCCACTGTGTTACTGTTTCTAAAGTATCTTGTAATATAGGGTCAGATTTGTTATTATTGTTGTATTGTATTAATATTGAGATGTCGTCTGCGAATAAAACTGGATATGCTATTTCGTGGTTTAGGATTTTTGGTAAGTCGTTTATGTATATTAAAAATAATATACATCCTAGAACACTTCCTTGCGGGATGGAACATGTCATTCTTGTTTCATTTGATCTTACCAAAGCTACCTCATTATTTATTGGATCATGACTTTCTATTTGTACTATTTGAGTTCTATTTTCTAGATAGGATTTAAACCAATCGTAACTCGGACCTCGAATTCCACAACCATATAGTTTTTGCAGAAGTATATCAAATAGGACTTTATCATATGCCTTTGTCATATCTAACAATACACCCATCACATGTTTTTTATCATTTATATGTTGAAGTGCTGTTTGAACGTATTTATACACGGCTAAAGTAGTAGACCTAGATTTACGGAAACCATTTTGACAATCATCTAGAATATTATATTTTTCCAAGAAATTGTATAATCTATTACACATAGCCTTTTCGAATACCTTTGAGAATGTTGGCAAAAGGGCTATAGGCCTATAATTACTGGGTATGCATGGGTCTCCTTTCTTGTAAATCGGTTTGACTAGAGATTTTTTTAAAGCGTCAGGGAAAATACCACTTTGGAAACTTTGATTAACTAAGAATGTTAGAGGAATTGAAAGTTCGTCTTTACATTGTTTCAGTAATGTTGGTGGAATTTCATCTAAACCGCAGCTATGTTTACTTTTTATTGAGCCTATTATATCTATTATCTCTTTTCTATCTACAGGGCGAAGGTATAGCGAGCAGGTAGGCGGGGTTATAACTGGTCGTCCTGTTACGTTGTTATTATTTTTATTTACTCCCACAGTTGCAAAATAATCATTAAATACGTTCGCTATTTGTAAAGGACAGTTTACTTTTTGGTTGTCAATATCTAGTGTTATATTTTCTTGTTTTTTCTGCTTTATTTTACCTGTTTTAGTATTTATAATTTTCCACATTGTTTTTACCTTGTTATCTGACTCTTCCATTTGTTTAATATATTGTATCCTCTTCGAGATTTTAATGCTGCGTTTTAAAATTTGGCTGTATTTTTTATGATGGCTTCTGATAATACAGTTTTGTGTTTCATTTAGAATTTTTCTAAGTGCTCGTTTATGAACGCAAGATTTCCTTAGGCCTGTGGTAAGCCAGCCTTTTGCAGGCTTGCTTTTAATTTTTAGTTTTTGTACCGGTATATGTTTGTTTAGTAGGTTTGTTATTATAGTAATTAATGTATTATAGTTAGTATTTAGATCTATATTTGAATTTATCATTTCTTCCCATTTAATTTCATTTAGTTCTGATTTAAGGTTTGTTATTTTGTTTTTAGTAAATATTCTTTTATTTATATGCCATGTTTTGTTACTGCTTTCATGTAAATCATTGGAATTTATTTTCAAGCTTAGAGCTTTGTGATCTGAAAGTCCAAAATCTTCAACTTGAGATTGCATAATAACAGTTTTATGATTAGTAAATACTAAATCAATGCATGTAGAAGTGAGTTTTGTGACTCGCGTCGGCTCATGGATCAGTTGTTGTAGATTATGTGAACGCATGGTATTGAGAAATTCAACTGTTTGTTTATTTTTTATCATTATATTTATGTTGAAATCGCCGCCTATTATTATGGATTTACTCATATTTTTTGTATCTAATTTATAAAGTAGTTTTTCCATTTGTTCATAAAATATGTTTATAAAACGATCCGCTCTGTATATCCCTATTATGATACAATTTAATTTAGGTATTTCAATTGCACTTATTTCTATAACAAATTCTTTGGAATAATCATTTATATCTTTTCTTTCTATATATTCTAAAGTTTCTCTTACTACTATACCTACGCCACCTCCTTCATGAGTTTCGCGGCAAAATATGGATACTAGTTTATAACCCGGTAGAACAATGGCTTCACAAAAATTGTAATTTTTCCATAGTTCAGATAGCAATAATATGTCAATGTTACGTTCTGATAAGAGATGCTCTAATGCATCCACCTTATTTCCTATACTTTGAATATTTTGGTACACTATATTTAATGTTGTGGTTTGTTTCAACGGGACATCTGGGTTAGGGACGAAAAAATGTGGTGTTTGAAGTATTATGTTGGCTTATACTTACTAGTAAATTATGTGAGGGGTTAGGTTTTTTTGTAGTTATAGGAAAATAATCAGGAATAGTTTTTTGTCTTTTAATTAATTGTTTTTGTTTTGGATAAACTTTGCTGTCGGCGAGCGTAATTTTATCATTATTAATGTTGGAGTGACGTGACTTGTTTGGTAAGTATTTGGTATTATAGTCTAAAGAATCTATTAGTAAGTTGATTTTACGACAAGTGTGCATGATGTGGTTTTTGAATGTGCGGAATGCATGAGTGTAATGAGCATTATTAAAATTCTGACAAGTAAGTCTTAACATATTGTTTATCATTTTTACGTTTAGATGTATGTTATTCGTCACATTTACTATAATTAAATTATTATTACAATTTTTTTTGAGCACTGCTGACAATTCTGTTAATATTTCCATAGGGTTACAATCATTTTCTGCTATACCTAGTATTATTTTATCGTCCTTATTAAGCTTTAACTCTTCACACGATTTCAGTATTTCACTAGTAGTCGCGTTGGGCTTTATGTAAGCAGAAATGTTGTAGTTCTCATACCTGCTATGTTCTCTTGATTTGATGAGATGTTGTGCTAGGCCTAAGCACTGTTGTCCTCCAAAAATCAATAAACGTCTTTTTGCTGTTTGATGCTCGGGAGAGGTGTTCTTAACTAATTTTGTGTTCATAACATGTTTATCATTTATTTTCTCCATTTCCGTATTGGTCGTTATTGTTATATCAAGCTCTGTGCAGACGTTCTCGGTACTTTTGCTAGTGTTCTGCTTGCTAATTTGTTGTTTTAATGATTTATTTTCTAGCGATAGATTTTCTATTTCTGCACGGGCAAGAGCAAGTTGAGTTTTTAGTAATTTAATTTCTGATATCAGTTCTTCATTATTGGTATCAACAGTGGATAAATCCGGTAGACTATTGACAATGAATGAGTGTGTTGAGCCAAACGAAGTGTCGAACGAGTCATTACAGTTGGTAGTAACATTTCTTCTAAATGTGATATTAATATTATCTCCATCCATCCAACTAAGGTGGTAAGATGACTTGACACATTATTTAAATTTAAAACAGGTCTGCACGTCCGATTTTTTTGTTTGTTATTTGATTATTATTTTGTCGGTGTTGTTCCAGCCCGTTTTTGCACAGGGACACAAAAAATATTGCACCATATGGAGTCTTATCGTCTCCCAAATAGGCAGTTTAATGAACAACGTAACGAAAACATATGGCCAATTAATTTCTGCTAGGTTTATAAATGAACACATTCGGAACGAATTTGAAAGGTGCAATAAAATGTTAGATCTGCACTGCAACCTTATGGCGTGGAGTTGTAAATACTAGGCAAATATATATGATATTATAGCACAATCGCAGCTTTCTCGTGCAATCTGTGTAATTTGCAGAGTAAGCCTCGTTATTGCGGGCCTCAGTTTTAGTGTAGAGGCGGATTTACGACCTTGAATAAATTTCTCCATCGACACTGCAAGAGACATTTGGACGTTCGCGGTTCGTAACGATTAATCGTATTTGTTATTCAATTTTCCCTGTATTCAAAAGCGCGAATAAATATGCGTGGTAAGTCACAACCTGCTCAAAAGCGGGTTTCTCGACGCGTCGAGGCGACCATCTGGTGGGCGAGAGCTTTTTTTATTTTCCAAACGTGTCGTCTTGGATTCTCGTTTTTTGCACTGGCTGGCGCTCGCTCCTTTTCTTTTTTTATATTGCTGAGTTGCAGTTAACAGGTGGCTGGCTGTGTGCAGGTGAGACCTGAGATTTTAACTCGCGTCAGGTTCACCTCAGTGTGAAAAATTACGCGTGCTACCCGTCTAATTAACGTGTCCCAAATATGTTTTGCACCGAAAGGATATTCAAATTACATGTTTTTCGTCAGAAAGTTTATCAATAGTTTATAACTGTATTTTTAGATAACTTTTATTAAACTTTAACTTGATTATAGTCATAGTCAAATAGGCGTTGGCAACATTATGTCATAGTGATTCTGAAAGTTGAGCTTTCTATCACAAATAAGAACATACAACAATAACACATAGACATATAAACAAAATGGCGTTGAGTTGGGACAGCAAGACTTAACTAATATTTTCCTAGATATCATTTATTTTCCGTATGACCTTGATTATCAACCGACAATCAACTAAGTATAGGTAATTAAGTGGCTAGTTACAAAACGCTTGACATAATTAATAAGATCATTTTTCAGCAACATTATACGAATTCGTTTTACCTGAATGTTCGCTGAACACTTAGAAGTAAAATCTGGTGTGTCGGTTATGACCTCTAAGTTAGAAGTTACATAAGTAATGTATTTGCACTGCTTTATTTACCAACAAGCTATACAAACATTATAAAACCTTTTTTTTTCTAAATAAGTGCAAAACGAAAATTGGTAAAGTAAATGTAATTCTAAAATATAGTTTGCACCAGAAAACATATCTTGCAAGTAATTCCCATAAATCCTATTTGTATACATGCGGACATCAAACCAGGACTTATATTTATGTCTAATATCTATTGCCTATACTTTGGACTATATTATCCTATCGACATTATAAATGTCAAAGTCCTTCTTCGTCACGCAATTAAATATATTATTATTCATAAGTGAAATAAAAGCCTGGATTAATACTGGACCGGATCCTGAATGTAACTTTCTTAGTAGGGTCTTAGTAGTTTAGGATACTTGATCTTTAGCTATGATGGTTAACGTAGGTGCTTATGAAAAAAAAAAATCTAATGTGTCGTTAGCCTAGTAACATAGTGTCAAAGAAGTTGTTTAAGCTTCCCGAAAATCTACGACATGGCTTAACGTCTCTTATCTGAATTGACAAGAACTGGGACCAGCATCTTAAATACCACTAAGCAATGCTACCCATCTAAGCAATGTCCGCGTTAAGGTTCCTTAACGCACCGACCGTTTTCCCACTGGTGCAACTGTGCTTAAAATGATAAGATATAATTTGTTCTGAACACAAATATTGTTTGTTTAAAAAAATAATAACATGTACAGTATCTCAAATGTATGTCCAGGTATTATAAATGTTGTAACCAGTATGTTGCAAGTTAAACGAAATATTTCATCCTTAAAAAGTGCAGTAATTAGGAGTATTTTAATACATAATCAGCTATTTGAGCAATTCATCATTCGTGGGTTTTGGACTTAACCGGTATTAGTGTGGACTTATGTGAAAGCTTGAAAAATTGTGCCTATTACAGAGAGCGTAGTCAATAGGCTCGCAGACCTGCACCGTTAGACTCCAGATCACGACGCGGCGGATTATTTGAGAACACAAAGAGATCGAGTGCCGAGCGACGGACGGACACAATCACTCATAGCGCTGCGTTTGTCATAGAGAGCGAGCGCGACAACGACGCGTCGATCACCGGCCGACACGCTTTGTCAGCCTGCTCCGATTTGTTAACTGCCGCCATGCCAGCTCCGACCTACTGACAACCGAGCGTAAATATCTCACCCGATAACACACCAACGTCTGTATTTGATATTAAACTATACGTTGCAATTCAAACACGACCATCATTCAAGCGCTCTGTTGTGCGGATGTATCGAGTGCGGTGCTGTCTAGACGCGAACTTTGGGTCATAACAATAAGGAAAACTTGCTGGTACGTACTGACTGCTAATTTCGAAACCATTTCAGAAACTTTCTACAGAGCCGTAGTCATTTGGATTGTCCGCGAGAAGGCTGTAAAAATCGTTCACCCATAAAGTGAAATATAGGTTAAGACGGTCTCTCTCTCAAAAAATTCATTCAAAGTACCGTAATCTCGTCCTTTTATTTTGTAATTTCTTCTTACCACCAATTTTGAGCAGTCGTTTAACATTTTAGGGCTCGTTTTATGGTCTCGTGTCTGATGAACATCCTCTTTTATTTCTTGTTTCGACTCCACGAAAACGAATGTTGACCGCTACAAATGCTACAATGCTTTTCACGTCCCCACAACACCCAGCTACTGTTTTTTTCTTAATATAATACATTACATGTGAATATGGTTGGATTCCGTGTGTATGGAACATATACATACAATGAATCATAATATATTACAATGTGAGTTATGACATAAACGCACTTGTGTATTGTAAATCGTTACTAAAGCAGTAGGTACACAGTACACACACTACCTACTCGAACTACCGCACCGCGTGTCAAGATATTTTGATAGTCTAGCGCGGGTGGTTTTCGGAAGTTGACACGAATGTTCACGAAGAACAATAGGTTTGTTAGTTTTAGCGAACGAGAGGAGGCTGAGGTGTTCAGTGGCGTCTTATTGTCGGGGCGGTGTACGGGAGCCGAGCGCCCACGCCGCCGCCGCCCGGGAACACTGCCTTGTCCGTGTCAACGGTACGATGCTCAACCGCTTAAATATCTTACTTTCACAATTGTAATAAGCGAACGTCAAGAACTCATCATGTTGGACAACAATAAGCCACGCGTCTCTCCTCGCCACGTGCACTACGATTTACATCTTGCAAATATCACAACGATACCTTTTACATCGTCCGTCTCGATGATCATTTATAACTTTATTTGTGGTTCGTAACCAAACAAAACATCTTCACATCAGTTATAAGATAGGATACGATCATAGTGAAATTTCTTAAAATCGCTAAATATTTTAAGTATAATGTGCTGTGAATTAGTAAGATGACTACCTACCAAATTCTGTACGAACGACAGGTACTTGCGTTATCAGGAATCATCAAGAATGCCTGTAACTATCAGAAAAACATTTAAGTATCACTTCGACTAGACTTTCTCGAATGATATGTACTTAGTAATACATTCTCTACAGAGATATTATTATATTATAATTTTGATGGCTGGCATGATAACCATAGCGTTTAAGATATGCAAATAAAGAACTTTCATTTCGTTGTCGGAACAATGGTGATGTATACGCGGGGGTTTGTCTAGTTGACAGTGCAGATAATAATATGATGAATAATAATAGTGTGAAAGCACATCATTCTGATTTAATATCTCAGTATCAGTGACAAATCACAAATTCCTCGAATAACAACCAAAGATATCTAAATAATTAATGGAAAAGTTAAGCCATCTCTAAGCCTTTAGGCGGCTTGTATAACTTGGTTAACAACAAAATAAATTGTTACTTGGAAACGTTGCAATGTCAAACGAAACTATTGTTATTTCAGTTATTTCAATATTTGAATATAACATTGTGTTGTGAGGATAGAGCGCAGAGTGGCAGCACTCGCTGCACTCGCGGCCGCCACGCCCGCTTCCTTCGACGAACAAGTGAGTGCGCTAATGAAGCTCAACTAAATATTCATGAAACCAGTCATCGCATGCACTCGCTCCCAAAACTGGAAGTTCACATTAACGCACGTAGAGTGCTGTCTACATAAGGACTACGAAGATACGCGCACGCGTCTAACGGATGCCTACACAATACACATGACATGACACAAACAACCACTACTTAATTGCAGAAGCTTTTGGCGGTAAACGCAGTAGCTCTGTGATTTGTATCCGACCAGCATCTAGTACAACGCAGGTGTTTAATACAGCATATATAACATAATAATTAGACGCAGATTTACTTTACTGCCTGATGGTAATTAAGATAATCATAGTAATTACGAAGAGCCACGATGTAGTTCTTAGACCTTCTGTATTCTGAGAGAGTCTAATAGGTTTGTATGTACTAAAGAACATTATACACATATTTAACGGCTGTTAGGACCTTATAATAAAAGTTACTCTCCCATTTTGATAAAAGTTATTAGGATCGCTAGATACGTACTAAGATCGTAGTAAGGAACTTAAACTCTTCTTCTTTTTATCAATAAATAGTTTAGGAAGATGGAAAGAGCCAAAAAAAACTCATATTCAATCATTAGACCATTATTTAAGTGATAGCACATATTGAACTAAGTAAACAAAAATATCAAAGCATTACGAGCAGTTTTCGTTTGAAAACCCTAAGCTCATTTGTCAATAAAACGGATTACTCCGTATAGATTGAAGAGCTAGAGGTGGACTGAGAAATAAGCACTCAAGATTGCAAATCAGTACGGAGGTCGCGCGGTCCCGCACCGGCGACTTGAATGACTCATAAACACCTTGATTTACTGAACACACCGGAGATTTGTAGTGTATTAATTCCAATGTCGCTGGCCGGAAGATAGAGCCGAGCCGCGCCGTGCAGACGTTTACACTCAATTACACAAAGTTATTAGTACGCATAGACGGCCGCGTGCTCTACATCACACACGTCCAAACAGTATGTTTGACCGAGCGATGTTACTAATCGTTAAATCACGGGTGGCTCGCCCTCTCATGTACAACATAAAAACTCTTATCTTTATTATTTCATTGAAAAACGAACGCGAGTAGGTAATACATCTATAAAAGCGACAATATTTATGACCATGATTTATGGATGAAATATTTTTACGTGTCGTATTTTTGTGTAATCCATCGTAAATTGTTTTTATACAACAACATGCCACGAATCGTTTACTAGATATCATAACACAAGTGACATGGTGATACATTCGTCATGTCATTGTATGTCTGTCCCTCTGAACGTACATATAGCCCACAGTAAAACTGCTATATATTTTTTTATTGCAACATTATTGTAATGTTAGTGGTGTTCTCTACGCTTCAAAAATACATACTTAATATAAAAATGAACATAATATTTTAAAGTAAAGTCTCTTGCTTAGCAGCCCTAAGACTCGGCGACTAAATTGGAACGTATTGCTCATATTAATTTTATTACTATTATAGAGCAAGCCGCAAATCAACGATTGTAAAAGCAAACTTTGTAAGGGTCTACATGTCCATACAATGATACTTATAACATGCTATCTTATCGTTGCTGTAAAGCTTTTTACATTTAAAGAAGAAGGAATGTGAGACTTGCGATGTTATTTTGATGTTATTCATCAACATGATTTATACTTTATACACTGTAAATGGCGCAACGTGGGTGTATTTCATAACTTGGGCACCACGAGGTATAATGTTATATATTATATTAAAAATTTGTACAGTTGAGACGAATATTGTGCTGTTTTAATTACGAATCTAGTATGTCCTATGTTGACTCCGTTCAATTTACCTGACGAGTGACTTTTTTATACGATGCTATGAATCAGTCAATCTTCGATAATGAACTGGGTACTAAGAAACTTTCCACGGTACGTGCAATGAGTAACTAATTAATGCAGCGGATGCCCTCCTAAATTTCGCGGAGGCTGATTTATAGGATAATAATTAAATACAACGTATTTTCTGGTAAATTAACTTAGCCTCTCGTTACATACATCGAGTAATTACTTGTGTGACCCAAAATGTGCAAATTAAGTAAGTAGACTGGTGACAGTGAATGCGACGGCTGACCATCAATACCGGATTTTGATTTCCATGTATTGGATATAAATTCTCAGTAGAAGCCCAGAGTCCGTGAACGATTCTACTTAATTACAGTAAGCTCTTTTGCTACTACACCTAACTTAATTAGCCTAGTTGCATTGTGTTACAGTCATCAATTCAAGCATATTCAAAGGTAATTAACACATATTCGTTGATGGTATAAAACAGTAAAGCATTTTCATATAAATTGTCTCAGAATATATAATATAACAGTTGCACAAACGTAAGTTCTCACTTTGTTATTGTGAATATTTGTGTTCGTCACATTAGCTGACAATAGTGAGTGGTATCTGTTCATCAAAGTCAGTGGAGCAGCGTCACCATAGACTCCTAAAATAACCTCGTGAATTATGCAATGTTTTCTCTTTGTGCACCTCTGCATGTGAACATCCACATGTGACGTGACGCAACTCTCTTACGTTAAATATCAATGGATGCGTAGTTTTATCTCTTCCACGAATAAAAATATGAGCATAAATTAATATACATATTTTCCCTTTAATAACTGTGTGATGCATTGTGATCGATGGTTGCATTATATCACAAATTCATATAATTATTCAGAAGAAATCAGACAGTTAAGTCATTACGATGCGAGCGAAATGACTGTGGAGCGCCGCCGCATACTTGCCGATTATGAGGTAAAACAGAGAACAATACTAACATGTGATATATAAATACCAATGGTGAAGGTCCCTATGAGTTAGACATTCGTTAGTTCTGTCGATGGCTTCGTTCGATATTAGAATATTTGTTAGTTATTCAAAAATATTCGCCCTCGTTATTGACTAGCAGCGGCGTGAGCTATTATTGCCAGTTGCTCGAGGAATTCAGTTATAGCGCTATTGATCGACATCTATTTGGGTTTCCAACTTAAGAACAGAGCAAACACCCATTATTATATTAGCATGTAATAAAAACGAGTCGTGAACTCTGTCCATCGCAGTTTAGTTAAAACCGTTATAAAGATCACGGTCAATCGTCCTACAAAGCGAGCTTTTAAACTATATTTCGTTATATGCCTTTCTAAATTTTCTAAATTATTGATTTTTCATGACTGCCGCATAATGCCGTAATCATCTTGAGAGACTTATTTGTGATTACTTTTTGTCAGTTGATATACGTTTCTACAATTTTTCTCAATGTTCCTTTTTTTATTTAATTATTCTTGTGAATTATCATCTCGGTCTGCATTTCTCCCACAAAAAAAGGAACTCGATTCATAGGAACGGCAAATCTAAATGAAAATAACCCACAGCAGGTTTTTGATCATACATCGAAGTAATAGGCCGACTACCTTAAATATAGTTCGACACTGGTATCATTGTCGCTATTAAAATGATGGAGGGATGATTTTTACGAGTGTCAGTAGGCATTAAGTGCGGGGCCGCGATGTTTATAGAGCCGTAGATTCAGATTAGGTGCCATTAGCAGTGCGTACGGCAGAACGTGGCGGATCGCACGCCGCGTATCATTAGCGTCTATAGCAAACAACATTACTGCGATTATAGCTCACGAGACGGCCTCTTATCGCACTATTGATAATTTATTTTTATCTTTATCGGAATACTATTTTGCATGCATGGCCTATACGTGTCTGTTGTGCAATGTGCATACAAACAATTAAGGTGTTTGTAGATATATGGTTCTGGGAAACTTTGTGATTTAAATCTTTAAATATCAAACTCATTTCGTTAAAGTATGACAGGGTGACGCACCGGCAACTCAGTTAGCTGAAAAGCTATAAAGTTCATAAATGTCATAACAATATTCTGATTTTAATCATCCTATAACATGAAAAACTTTTTTCATTTAAAAGCTAGAATAATACCACTAGATTTCTTCACAACCTCCGTATGCTGTAAGCAAATAATTTATGTTTACTACATTTTCTTAGAAACTTTTCCAAGTAAGGCGAGTCGTTCGTACGTAAGGAGAAAGCCGCGCATAGTGAAGGCAGCCGCGAACTCGACACGTGTCGATAGTTGTTAATTAGTGTAGGGTGTCGGGAGCGACGGCGGTGGCGACTCGACCGCACTACAACGGTTACCTGCGGCCGGCGACGCACACGCAGCCGGAACGTAACGCTACACCGCGCCGCTACTACCACCGCTCACATCTACACTTCCTGAAACAACCTGAAACTATACTTACCGTGTACAGTCACCAAGGAAATCTGTGTACGCGTAGCATATAGAACGCACCTAACTTTTTTTTACCCGACTTCAATGTAATTAACGTTGTTCTCAAGTTACCTACGAGCTATACCGATTTGAAATATTTGGAACATTGTTATACCTCTAATTATTTCAAACAAAGGCCGCCCACGCAATATTTAAAACTGTACCAAACCACGTAACCTCATTATTCACGGTTAATTTTCATGGAACCCCATTCTAAAATTAATGATGAGTAGAAACAAATGAGTTATGATTATATCTATAACTTCTTTTGTATTAAAAGCGTGTATCGTGTTAAGTAACGAAGTTGGCTAAGTCACGTTCAACTTTATCGATACGCCATCGCAAAAATGACGTAACACCAAAACAATCATGTTCCGATTGCAAAGAAGACGTACGCATACAAATTGACTGAATCTGTTTACTGCGGGACGAGAGATCCTGAGCACATGGTGACAAGAATGCAAGAAATGTAGTATTATGGTGACAATTATCGTGTATAAACAAATAGCTTATATCATTATTTTACTTAAATCGTAGCTATCATTATGCCGATGAGGATTCCAGAAGATATTTGTTTGAATTAAGCTCCGTGTTGTTTTACTTGACCGTCACATTACTATATTTTTATGTCTGAGTATATTACTGAAGGACACTAGAGCCAAACGCTGTTCATTGTTCAATTTCTTCCAAATATACCTAACTAGCTGACCCGCGCAACTTCGCTTGCGTCACCTAAGAGAATGGATCAAAATATTCCCCGTTTTTGTAACATTTTTCGTTGCTACTCCGCTCCTAATGACCGTAGCGTGATGTTATATAGCCTATAGCCTTCCTCGATAAATGGACTATATAACACTAAAAGAATTTTTCAAATCGGACTAGTAGTTCCTGAGATTAGCGCGTTCAAACAAACAAACAAACAATCAAACAAACAAACTCTTCAGCTTTATTATAATAAATAATAAATAATAATAAATAATTAAATAATAAGTATATAAGTATAAGTATAGATAAGTAATTAGGTTAACTATGGCAAAAGGGAGGTTCAATGAAGAAAGAAAAAATGATACGTGATCAAATTATATAATAAGGTTTAGTAGCACTTTGTAAACAGTGATCGACCAGAGAGATAGACATAACAGTTTACGACGAGCACAATCTACAATATAAAGTACTAGCTGACCCGCGCAACTTCGCTTGCGTCACATAAGAGAGAATGGGTCAAAATTTTCCCCGTTTTTGTAACATTTTTCACTGGTACTCTGTTCCTATTGGTAGTAGCGTGATGATATATAGCCTATAACCTTCCTCAATAAATGGACTATCTAACACTGAAAGAATTTTTCAAATCGGACCAGTAGTTCCTGAGATTAGCGCGTTCAAACAAACAAACAAACAAACAAACAAACAATCAAACAAACAAACAAACTCTTCAGCTTTATAATATTAGTATAGATTACATCAACAGTGGAAGCACTCTCCATCAAGGAACTTTAGCGCTGTAACTCTATTACGAATTTTCGATACCATAGTGTCCAGTGACATTTAAGTGTTTGCTAGATGTTTCTTACTAACAAAAACTATATTCAAAAATATTTTATTAAAACGGAATATCAAAACAAGAAAAAGCGTTTCACACCTTTTGTAGTATTCAAATAATGACTGAAACTGACTGAATAATATCTACTCATAGGTAAGTTTTAGTAAGGTTTCACTCATATTTAGATTGCTTATGCTTATATAATATTAGATTATAATATCACCCCTATTTTTTAGCATCAAAAGCTCCACGATATATCTCACGAACAAAAGACATCAACGACATCACGAATATGCAAACTTTGGCCGGTCTAGTTATTAGATGATTACAATGCCGAGTGAATTGCTATAAAAATATCTAGTCCACTGAATATTATGGAGATATTCCATTTCCCACATAGTTGGAGGTCCGTACTAGAAGAAATCGAAGGTGGTTCGGCATAAATCGTGGGAAGATCTACATAGTTAGACGCGGGATCGGCCGGCGCGTGTTGGTGCGCCGCCCGCGCCGCTCGCGCCGGGGTGAACGTCTCACTTAACTGTTCTGTGCACCTGAGCACCGAACACTGAGCACTGAACACTGAACACCACTGCTAGGTACACTTCAGTGTCACGATCACGACTAAATACCAACCAGCCAATAAGTATTATTACATTTCTTTTTCCTCTTATATTCAACGTTGCGGTTATTGTAAGGTTAAATTTTGTTTACATGTGTAGCACATTAACAGAGTGATCTCATGCAACATTTTGAAAACATTTTGTATGATGTTAAATCGCAATGTGTTGCGTGTTTGTTTTGTTCAAAAACTAGCTTCTTTAATATAAACTTAATCTGTAGGCGAATAGCAGTTTATCAGACAGGGTTGATATTTCAGTACAATAGGCAAATACAAGTGTTTACTTGATAACAATATGTACAGCTCGCTTGGAGTATATAAACATGTCAGCGTGTTCGAATAATACGAGCTGACACTTTGACGCCTTTTCAAGTTATAAACAGCATCATCTTGTTATATGAGTTTAGTGATATATTACGTAGTAACATCAAAGCTCGAACATACGTACTATAAACGTGATAGCACACGAATGTGTTGCTACACGATATCTACACATCGAACAAGGTGATAAATCCTACGTTAGATAGATATGTATCGAAAAATTACCTCGGTAGGGTCGGCACAAACAAAAGAACATCGGCGCTTTTGAGCCACCGCGCCACGAATACTTGGAACAAATATTTTTATAATGAACATACGTTACGTGTTTTCTATAAATACTGGCAATTCTTTGTACAACAAGTCGTAGGTATGTGAAGGTGTTTGGAGATCAAAACAAGACTTCGAATGTAGGCTATCGTTGTTTAAAGGCAACACGACTCTTTGTCTGACTTCTAAGAAACTCTAACGAAATAAAATCTGAATACCATGTTTTTTTACAATGTTGCTATAGGCTAAAGCATATTCGACTGTCAACATTTTAAATTAATAGCTATTATTAATTTTGAAATTAATGCTAATTAGTTCATTTCTGTTAACATAACTAAAATCGTAATGGTTGCGACATTTTTACGACGATATAAATGAGTTTCATTTCAAAACAATGTCTTTGTTGTCTAGTTCCACTTTTTATGGGCATTAGGTATAAAGAGCACACCTAAAGTTTTCACCGGAATGTGTATCATTGTCACGATTTTTCTATTGAGACAAATATAAAACATTGGAAATTTACAGTGAAAGCTCGTAAACGAAGGCTTTTAAAACAGACGATTAGTTTAAGCTTAACACATTTAATGTTACTGCTACTGATATATAGCTACAAATATATAATGCCGCATAATAATTGACCAATAGGGTCATCAAATTAACCTTCGTACCCGTTACTAACCATCACAGAGCTACTTGAAAACATGCAATTGATCTATTTAAAAACGAAACTATGAAGGTAAAGGATGCAAATGAAGTGAATTGTAGATCGATTGGAAATAGATCGTGTGTCAGCGATCGGGGAGGCTGCGGGGCATGATCATCGGCCGCGAGAGCACGCGCACGATCCACGTACCAGCCTCCGGCGACACTCCCCGTGTACACAACCTTACACCAATAATCATACCGTTAAAATTCACCTAACAATGTCCTCCTTAAATACAAACTAATCACTTTGGTAAAGTAAGTACATCACGACCTATTCTATAAGTACTTTAATTTTATTGACATTTTATTTCACCAAACATATCAGACACAAGCTCACTGAACTCAAGAAGATGCATTCCCTTTCTAAAGTTTCTATTTGTTCGACAAAAAACGTTATTACCTTAAATGGCCACCATTTTTCAAATTGGCGCATTTGGACAACACATTTTATTAGTGAAAGTGTATTTTAAGAACAGAAAATAAAACGATTTCCCACTGACCTTTTCTATTGTTCGGCATGAAACAAAGAAGATCGAAGTAACCGGAATATAAACACGCAATTAATGATTTCTAAAACAATAATTTATGTTTTAACTTGTAACCATCTCGTTAAAGAAATGTTTAGTCTTTACAATTCCTGATCTTATCACACTTCATCGAATATGTATTTATAAATGCACCTCGACACAAATCGATAGCAGTAAAATTAAGAAGTTTTAAAGCTTAATAATGTTGTAAACCAAATTGTTTACGGATGTTTATTTAACTTAATAGAGGTCCGTAAACAATTTATAGGAACAGTCGTAATGGTAACCACAAATCAGATTTATACAGAGCTGATGCTAATAAATCTCCGACACCCTAGCCGTTTGACATTGAATTATGGAAACACAAGGCGCCAGTTGAATAGGTAAAACGTAAGTACAACATTATGATGAAACATAATTGCCTATTTCATCCAAATGTCCGTCTAAGGTGTCCGAATGTAATTACCAAAAGTCAAAATGGTCCCGCCCACGAGTGCTCTCACGCGTCGTGAGGTCACCTTCTCTGACAACCTGCTCACAAAAGCAAATTACACCACTATATTTAGTGGACTGCTTTTTGGCTATTATCTTTATTATAGGTTTGTAACGTAATGGCTCATTTTTGTTAGTATTAGCAACATACAATTGTGTAGTATCGGATGGTTTGCCCCGTTTACCGTAAGTAGGTACGTAGGTATGTTCGTTCCTTTTACTATTTCAGTTCATGTGCATGTTTTGAAATCAGAATTTGAATATGTACCACAACAAACAGTTGAAAGTCTTGATCTTAAAGTATCCTAAAGTGAAAAGATTTCAAATACAAACATGTGTATATGTAAAATTTATAAAACACAAGTTCTCAATACTAAACGAAGCCGTTTGCAAAGCGTGGTCTTTATTTAAAGATTAGCATGCACACATTCCCAGAATGGGTGATCTCACATAAAGTAAATGTACAGAGTGGATGGAGCGCGTAACTCCGGTGGAGTGACAAGACAATAATTGTAGTGGACGACGCTTCGCGTATATCTAGTGAGACAAATTTACGTTTGCACCGATGATAGACAAACAATTCTACCGCAAACCTTGCTATTCATTCCTCTCGGAATTCTCTAATAAAACTTCATTTGTCGAACTACTATCACATTAATTTCTTTGTAGATTAATGCTTCGATTGCAAAGATAACATAACTTTGTTTAAGGAGATAGGAACTGAGATGAAGAAGTACATGAATCCAATTAATGAAGTATATATCCATTCTCAATTATAAAATACACAAATATGGAATTTTAGTACAGATTATATAATCATTGGCTATAATGGTTTATTAATATGGCTGGTCGATAAATAAACATGATCTAATATATTATAAACAGTCATTGCACTCAGCAATTTAATTTCACATTCTTTGATTGAGCGTATCGCGAGCGCCGCCGTCGCTACGACCGCTCCACTCAGTTCCATCAATTAGAGTAAGCATTTAATCGGATAATGATGACAGATACCTAATAATCTCGAGACCGTTAAAATATTTTAAGCGTTTTAAAATAATAATGGCTGACATTAGTCTCTGCTAGAAGCGAATTATTATTTATTATAATACTTATGTTACATTTTTTTATCTTCTCTTTTCACAAATCGTAGCCTGTATGAAGATTAATGAAAGGTTATATGTAAGCGTACATAATATCACACAGTTATACCCCCGCGTTTCGCTATTAACAACATAATTAATAGGGAGCCAACCTATTGCCATATACCAGGCCCACTATCAAATTCCGGACCACTATTGAGAAAAATCCAATATAAACTAGAAAAATACCAATAGCCCTTGGTCCACCTTGAGAATTGATCCCGAGACCTCAAGATTACTAGTCGGATACACTACCGACCGCGCGAGAGGTAGTCACATTGTTATATTTATGTGTAAATATATCAAGATTTAATGAAATTATTTATTTGCGTTAAGTTACATTATAACTAGCTTTAGCCAGAGGCTTCGCAGTATACACAATTAATTCCCGGTGAGAAGTGGTAACTATGCTCTTAGATTGATTAGACGTTGCCCGCAGCTTCAATTGCGTGAATTTTGTATCTGCAAAATTAATGTTTGTACAAACGAACTTTGGTAACAACTTACTGTAAAACCAGCCACATGATTACTGTATACTTGTACGATTGTTTTTAACAAATATAGAAACAATTTTTTTATGCTATTTTACTTAAATAGGTACCTACTCACTAGGTACTTAACTAACGGCAAATATAACACGAAAATGAATGTATATTATCTGATAAACTTAAGTTATTATTGCAACATCTAATACACGACCAAAATTAGCGCTAAAGATCATACGATGTTTTATTTTTTAATAACAACCCTAACAATAAAGATCGACTAATGGCAACCTAAAAACACCGGCCATTTACTTTTTAGATCACAGCTTAAAACATCACGACATTGTCTCGGTTGAAAAGTAGATCGTATCATTGCATCAGTGAGTGGTGTGGAGCTCCCGCGCCTGCGCGCTAACTCCGCGCCCGCGCTCGCGACCGGCGACAAGTGAACGCAATCACTAATTGAATCAGTCGCCAGTCATCGCCACCGACATTGCTCATATAGGGTTTCCAAAAACCTATTCGTAGTCATATAACTCAGTGGACATAAGAATTCTTTAAAAAGACGTGTCTGTCGATGTGGTAAAACACTTCACTTCTCTGAAGGTTCTTTACAGGTGTAACTGCTAATAAATTACGAAACCGACACTGAAATTGAAATTGGTTAGTAATACTGAACACACTCTGATCATGAGTGTTCTTGTTTCAAATCACTGTAATTCTGTGACACCAAAGGCTTCCACAATTATCAGTTCTTATCATATTGTTCGGTCGTATTGATGTAGTAATTCGTAGAATCATGGCACTTGACGAACTCGCTCCCGTATTGTCCAAACAATAATGAATGCCTGGCATCCATAGCTCCACATCACTTTCAGTTGACGAAATTATGATTTCTTCCGCGTTATCGCACCAACAGATTTCGAAGAATCCCCGATGAAACTGCGATAGTGCTGACAATGCGCGGGTATGAGTACCTCAAGTAGTGGCTATAGTCAACCGATAAGTAACTACTAGTATCTTTACATCTCAAGGCGGCTTTCTGATGGGAACGTAATGCATCAGTTAAAACACTGTCCAACGTCAGATCCGAGTTGAATGCTTGTGATAAATTAAAGTATTTTTACAATATAACTCTTGCTAAAAGCTTGATGTAGCTTCGCACGATTTAGATCAGTTCACCAATCAACAAGCTGCGACTGAAAATGTAAGTCTGATAAATCTGTACAAAGTAATTTTATAAACAAACTACATCATTAAATGATCCAAGTTACCTATATTTGCGATCGCATGTGTTAAAAGCATTACACTGAGCTAATAAAAATCTAGCATCACAATGCACTTACACATCAAGATATCACAGCAAATGAAAATCCAAAGATTGAGCTGTTTCAAAAGCTAATACGAAGAATAATTGTTTACGTTGACGAAAAGCTAGGAGTACATCTGAACCATAGTGGACGCCGCTTTATAATGCAATGCTGAAAATCAGGCAGTTCTATTTAATGCATATGTTCTCCATAAGTAACCACCCTTAAATAAACAATTGTGTTCATCTACAAATGATAGTCAATGAAACGAAAATGTACGAAAAATAACAATGATTCACGAATTTTATAATAAATACGGTCGTGTATATTATTTGGTCAAGTTGTTATCAATCATCTTTGCGTCAGAAAATATAATTGGACACCATTTAGTTTAATATGATTGATGGGTTGTTATTAAACACCCGCATAACATAAAAATGTTCAGCATTCATAACCTGAAAGTTTTACTAAAACATTTAACCATTAGAGAGTACTAAACTTTATAAAAGTCACTATCTCTATCGATTCAAAATATGGACTTAACTTAAGAAACGACACAACGCTTTTCAGCACAGAGCCTATCTATCAACAAATACAACAACATCTACTAACTATTCCATTTCTACAACTGTCACTTATGGAAATCAACATTAGCATACAAACCTACACGTCATTGAGTTGATAACTGGATAAGTACATGCGCGTAGATTTGTTACGAGCCGGTGATAATTATTATTGGCCGACAAATCTTCACTTAAGGGAACCGTTACTCGTGTTTTGTTGCAGTGAAAACATTCATTACTTCATTTGCATACAATGGCTTGGTGCCAAAAAATATTGGAGTGTAAACGCTTACCACGAACGCATTTATGAAAGTTCTCTTTAGATTTATTATTATGAATGGATATATGCATAATAATATAGTACTAGTTTTGTTTGTGTGCTTGCCAGTACGTGTGTACGTATGTAGGTATTGATCACCGGATCATCTGTCATAATACTGGTATGCTTGATGTTACACTGTCAGGTGACATTAAGGTATGCAGTGCTGACAACTAGATTATATTATGGCGACAAAGCGTTTAGCTACGTACACTTTATAGTGCTAAATAACCAATAACTACAGGTTGCATAAAAGTGTATGCGACTACTAGTCTCGAGGTTCGATTCCCCGGTCGGACAAAGTGCAATAGTATCAAGTAGCCCCGTAAATGGTGAAAAGTGTCTGTATTTAACACGCTTCTGCCTAAGTCTTCATGTCCGGGGTGATAATATTTTGATTATCAGCTCTGAACATATACGTCTGAATGTCTAATGAATAATTAAATTGTAACTAAATCAGCAAACACATTACAAACGTTAGATTAACCTACCAAAGTAAGATAACCCAAAGTTTTCAGTTAACAAGTTACAGGAGAAGATTTCGGTACCATCCATAGAGCTTTTCTTTTTTTTCTCTACAAAAGTATATGCAAATGGAGCAGCAGTTGGGTAGAATGGAAAGTCTTGTGGTATACCCAAACACATATATTTTGACGATTCCGGAACAAACAAATCCTTGTGGATGAAAATGTTTTCCTTGCTAGGTTGTGAGTAAAAAACACCATCAGACACACAAATCATTTGTAAAATTCATACGATATGTTGAATTAAGGTTTCTTTATGTTAGTTTTCAGGTTCTTCAAAACCAGTAATACTATATGCTACAGAGATAGTTCTTTCTAAGAACCGTTGTTAGATAGACTGCTTATACCGAATAGTCTTTCATGGATATTTTAAACATGTATTGGAAGTATTAACCTTAATACCTATTCTAAATGTCAAAGATTAAACTTGATACTCGATACTGAGACATGCTTACAGATATAACAATACTCTTAAGAAAATTAGCATGTAGATATATACGGACCCAAAACAATACATTAAACAGGTCCGCCAAGATGGCCCATTCACATTTGGACCTGCTATTAATTCATATAAAAAATAAACCGTAATTAAATCGGCCATTGTAGTTCCTACATGTGTATGCAAATGTGCTTTTTATTATCTGGTTCAGATGCACAAATGTGGAAACCGACTTATTTTTACTACTACCGGAAACATACGGCCCGCCTACAGCATTGTAGAGGTACAACGAACGACTGCGCTTAATGTCGTTTCAAATTACTGGACCTGAAAAAGTATGCCGATTTATATATACACTAAACATCTGTTTTGTTAAAAGTCAAATATTACGCATACTTATGGTATTGGTCATTCCTATGATTGTAAAGATGTAGATGATATTAATCGTGTCTTAAACAAGCCTCTTCCATAGTTTGCGAGCGATCTCGTAGGACTTTCAAGCGTTCGATCTGGTGATGGTCGATAAACATATTTCGGCACGGAGCTCTCTTGACGCAGATAGAGTGAACTAACGGAGCTTTTGTAAACGCAATTGTTTTAAACTATTAATTGTAGCGATAGTACGACGAACAATACACGCACTAAGTAACAATGAAACCGGAAAAAATCTTTTGCACTGATGTAAGGTTTGGTGGCCTCTTAAACATCTCATACGATAAATTACTTACAGCCACGCGTCTTGTCTCTCGCTACTCGCTTATTAAAGTATATTTCATTCATTTTGAACCATTTAGCATATTTAAGCGGAGTTCGTGTTATAAGAGCGATCTCCTATGTTTCAGTAGGGTGAAATTAATTATGCTTTGCGCTAAGCAGAATACTGTACTTACCTTTATCTAGGTATTTATAATCCTAATTTTCGAGCTTGTTTCTAAACTTTATTGTAGGTACCTTATACAGATACCAATTTAAGATATGTATCTGCAAGTGATAGAAATATTTCCATGACCCTTATAAATCGGAATTCAAGCCGCCAATTAAGATGTTAATCACTGAAATAAGAAGGTATTTTCAATAAACTTTACCATTATATTGTAAAGAAATGTACCTATGTTATGTAGTTATTGTCGGGTCAGTTTTGTGGGACAAGTTGGTACGGTGGTGCTGGTACACCTGCACCTGCTACCTTAACCTGTAAGTTCTCTGTATGAAATGACAACTGAAATTAAATTAGGAGTTGTGAAACACCTGTATACATTACTTTCATAAATGCAACCACATAAAAAATCAAGCCAAGAACCTAATTGACAACTTTCACTTTGACAAGTGACTTTTGAGCATCCTTTTTTGAAAAGATCTCGTCGGTCGGTTGAATAACGTTTTTATTTCCGTCATAAAGTCATAACAGCAAGTGTTGTAGGCCGTGTTGTGTGTGTATGTGGTATATCGTTAAAGATTAGGAGTGTGGGGCGCAATGATTCGGTTTCGCGGGCGGAAACGGGCGCGCCCACGCGCAGGTCAGATCAGTGACCCCGGAGCTCACCTCGCACCGGCACCGGCGCAGGCGCACGCGGCACCACCGCACCACGCACCTCTACTGCTTGCACTCTTCTCATTGTTACACCTTACCAACTATCATGAGCATTTATTATTACCTCCTGAATTCAAGCAGCTGCTGAGCGTAAGACGGAAGAAAAAAGCTCTGTCAAATAAGCTCAGAGATTTACGATGTTCACCACCAAATTAAATCGAGTGTTGCGATATGTAAACAAACATTAAAGTCATGAAAACAGAGTACGACGGGACCCGAATAACCTTGGTAGGTACTATCCGGGAAAAACACGAATACTTATTTGTAAAAAGAAGTAAAGACAAGAGTAACTTAAAAGATGCACTACACATACCATCTTAAATAAATTAAAATAAGAAATTATGTAAAGGTAGTATACATTTGACAAGTTCTAAATGAAGTGAACTAAAAGCTATATTGCACATTTAATGGCATGAGTTAGTCGTCGGTTGGCACTGTCATCCACGTTCTTCCCAGTCATTCCATATTCATAAAGTCGTTGAGTAAATCAACTGTACAATGTCTGTCCACATCGCGCCTTGTACCGGCCCAACACAATGCTAAAATTCACACACACATTAAATGTATACCCATTATAATTTAAACCTTGTTATTGCTATTAAGAATAATAGAATGGCGCAATACAAAATGCCTTCAGTAATTAGAAAGACCAATAGGGCAGAACGCCCATCAGTGCACAAATTACACCTGCGTTACTAATACGTCTGGCGCGGATATATGTTCTCACAAGTAATTCTTTACTCCTAACCGTGCTCAAATTGTATTTATTACCATCATCTGTCACTGCGGTAATGACTGCCGCGCGTGATACCTGCTCACCAGTTGCCGCATCGAACAATCAATTAGCCTGTTTGAGAGACATCCGCCTAATGATTGTTATAAAAAACGTAACCTGTAAAACTCACTTTCGTTTAAATTGTACGTAGTTACATATGATGATTTGAGGGAAAAATTGGGGAGTAAGGACCGATTAACCGTTATGTCATAAATTTGTTGCACTTGGAGCAAAAATCTCTTAACATATAAACATCGACGGCGTAAACCGGAGCATTACAATCAATATTTTCGTTTAAGCTACAGTTCAGATCTTGATTTATGGATGTGCGGTTTAAACCTGCGGTATTATTAACAAGTTGTAAATCACTGATCGGAATTAAGACCACGTTGAATCAACTCTCAAGCACACGATTTGTTGATGAAATCGATTACGAGGTCCAAGCTGGCTGAAAAATATACATGTGTAACTAGCGTAACAACAACATTTGACAAACCAAATCCATATATTAAAAACTAGCTGACCCGCGCAACCTCGCTTGCGTCACATAAGAAAGAATGAAAAAAAAAATCCCCGTTTTTGTAACATTTTTCGTTGCTACTCCGCTCCTAATGGCCGTAGCGTGATGTTATATAGCCTAAAACCTTTCTCGATAAATGGTCTATCTAACATTGAAAGATTTTTTCAAATCGGATCAGTAGTTCCTGAGATTAGCGCGTTCAAACAATCAAACAAACTCTTCAGCTTTATAATATTAGTATAGATAATATTTTGGGAGGCCCACTTACTAGTCTGCCTGGCTACCCGGTAGAGACGATGAATATATTAATTGATCTTGTAGTTCTAGATTTTAATAATTCTTATTCATGAATCGTTGACATATTTTAAAACGGAAATTTGCTAAATGACTTTAGGTTACAATATACAATACATATTACATATATGTATGAGACGCACCTTTCCATTTCCTATGTTTTATTTAGCATTGGAAATGCGACTTTATTTAGGGGCGTTATGAAAAAAACTAGAAAATAAATAGTTTGTTCAGAAATACAATTAGAAATTATAACGATATGTCATGTTTAGCAAGCTATGTACAATAGCTGTTGTAAGTTGTAAATGTAATCACGATATCTAGTAAAGATTATGTTAGTACACCATACTTACAAGTTACTAAGTACAGAAGGCTAACAGCCTGGTTCGACTGGAGCCCTTAAATATGAGCTAAGAAATCGCTTTTCAAAAAAACCTACCGTCAATTTTATTGTCCTGAAGAAATTAACTGTTACTTGAAAATCTCATCATAAACGCGGTTACACAACGTTGAATAGTACATTTATTTACCAAAAGAACAAACGAACATTTTATGTTTAATGTGACGCATTAGATATAGGCAAAGTATGTATGTATAAACAATTTCACAACTCATGCCTGATGTAGAGCACACGTAGATTTGTTTCAATTGTGTTCATTATAGAGGCTGCGATACATTACGTTCATCTTTCCACAGCTTCAAATACACATACACTTGATACTTACCATTAGTTTAAAATTATTGATATCCTAATCCAAAATATTGACAGATTGACTTAACCCTGAACGAATTAAAAATACAGTTAACCTGTCCCTTATTAGCAATACAAACGTTGATTCCTGTTCGTGAATTCTATTTATTTTCTACATATTGATCGAGTCGCGAATAATTACATTGGAAATCAAACTAACAACTAAATTGATTCTATGTTTTTGGAATTAATTTTGCTTTAAGATAAATGTTTTGTAATATGCAGAAAGGATGCCCGGCCCGTGCGATATCCTTGAATCCAATTGTAATTGAGTATCGACATAATTAATATCCATATACAATTCAATGGGTTGAATGTATAGGGACAATAGTGTAAGAAATCAGCGATGATTGTTGGTGCTATATTGGAGAGCGAACATTATGGGACAGGCGGGCGACGCGCGACGGTGGGCGGCAGGCGCAAATGCATCACGAGCGATAATGAACCAACTCGTGTGCACGACTGCTCTTGCGCACTCACACGTAATCCACTATCCTCACCTCGGCGAGTCGTGCCGAGCTCACCGTTACCATATACAACAACCCTCCTTATGATATTTGGCTATGAGAACATTGTCTCAAGTAGCTATGGATTGTACCAGCCATTGTTTTCAATTAACGGTAGTACATTTGTTGTAGGTTCTCCGTATTTAACATAAAGTACGTTTGTTTTAAACCCAACTATTATAATGGGAATTTGAATAAAAACCGGGTGAGATGTGAACAGCTTGTATAACATTTTTCAGTGTACAGCTTGAACAGCTTCTGATAAGATAATTTGGAAAGAATTGCTCTATCTCACACTAACATACGTGGTTTGGGGTGCTCTATAAATTTCAAAGTAGTCTATATGATTATTTTTCCAAAATTTACTGAAAAATAAACCTTTTAATAGCTTGTAAAACCAGTAAAAGTGAAATCTATCAAAACCAAGTATTCAAAGTAGATGCTAGGAATAATAGTGGAATTGTTTCTTATTGAGTTATCGTATTTTAATATTCAGTAGAAATATTACTGATATTGTAATAGCCTATTCCACAGAATGTATTTCCCCGAGCAACAATCTCGAATACGTTTTATTGTGTCCATATTTCCACATAGTAGAGTATAGTACCTGTTTAATGCATTTCCAGGACAAAGTTGCAGTGAAAATGGACGCCATTTGTGAACAAGACAGGATCTCGGATTTCTTAAACTGGCACCTCCCACGTGGTGTCTTGTGCCCTTAACCTTTGCAACGGCCATATCGCGGTTTATACGCCTTATAGTGCGCTCTCCTTACAGACTTATAAGGTTTAGAGTTTTGTCTAAATTTGGTGCCTTAGCTACCATTACACAATTAAGGAAAAAATGTAAACATACGTAGGTATAATGCTGTTGGTTTCATTTAATCGGTAGAAAGTCGTTTTACACCATACACACAGTAATACTATAGAATTTAGAACATAGCTTAAAGTTTTTATTTAATGGACATGTTTATTTCTCGACAAAAGTTTGGCACCAATATAATATAATAAAATATTCAGAAAGATTAATTGCGATACATAAGTGTCACAATAATAGTACATAGATTATAATATAATAGAAGATAATCACAGACATATGAATGTGTATTAGTCTAATATTGTTTGTCAAGTCCTTTCGAAACTATTATATCAGAAATACGCTATCCAATACAATAGTCATTAAATGAACTTTGACGTTTAAAGTGATGAAATAGTATAGTTAGAACCTATTATATGATACTAGGGTCGTAATACAAAACCTAAGTGTTGAACCTAGGGACATTCATTGATAAATCACCAAGTAATTTTACAAGCAATCAATTGCAATAGCGCAGTGCACAAGTGTTCACAGTTTGATCTCGTATTTAAGTTTAATGCTACAGCGTTATCTGAGACCGATCCGCGACAATCGCGCACCTGCGCCGAGCCGGCGCCGACGCCGACGCACTTTCAAAAAAGGCTTACGTACGAACATAGTAACCTAACACTGGTCCCGTGGCATGCTCTAATTCTCGATTTATGTAAACAAACGTACTACAAATACGAGGAAGTCGAATTAAACATGTGATAGTTAACATTTTATAAATCCGGAGATTCTAGAGTTATACTCTAATAGCCATTCTTCATAATAATATGTGTACATCTATACCTAAATATCCGCAGGTAAAGAGTAAAAACTCTGCAACGAACAACATCATTATGTGACACGTTGGTTTGGCGTATGAAATAATTTTATTTAGTTTGGCGAGTCTCCCACGCCATTGGATTCAATTATGTAGGAAAGGCAGATAGTTCGGCGCGCGAGTGGTCCGCTCGTGACCCGTAAATTGGAACGGTCCGTCGCACGCCCTTGTCGCACCTCGGCCGCGGCGGCCATCGTTGTCCCGTAACACAGCCTGATACATATTGTAACGGCATCCAAATCTACATCTATACAACACATATCCAATACCAGGTACTTCACGCACAGCCAATTTAGGAGCTCCACGGCAAGTGTATTATAAACATTTCCTTTTGTGGAACGTAGAGTTCTGCCTACAGCATCGACTGGAACATCATAACATTAACATTCAACCATTTTGTAAACATAGGTCACTTAAATTATCATCTTCCCTGCACACAATCAGATTTGCTTGCAACGTTTATACGTATTTGCTTTAACTACTTTCATTGCCATATTCGTTAAAATCAGTAACAGAATAACCATAGTACGCAAACTTTCTAAGTTAACTAAGTAAACTGGTAATACATTTATTAGACTGCTAAGTTAATAAAGTAGGTTAAGTTAGTAAGGTATCGGGCAACACTAACAGGTGTGCACGCCGTATTTGGGCCATAATGTCTCAAACAATGGCCGGCTCGGCTGGGACTCGGGCCTTAACAGAAATTCAAATCATAACTATTCTTTATTTAACTATGCTCAAATTCGTTAGCTCTCTCAACATTGTGTGTCTAGATTAGATATAACAGACCTCATTTAATCTGTACTGAGATAACATATAACCACCTAACTAGTTGTTAAATAAGCATTGATACATCAGCCTGTGCACACCAAGTAACAGATTAAAGACTTTATTCCCTTAGTTTTATCAAAATTGAGGACCTAACAGGGACACCAAGCCCAAGAACAATATAAAGTTGTGAAAAAGTGTGATGTTAAACATGAGCTAGGCGCTACCACAATCTTATTGCTTCACTATTAATTAGCGGCGAGGTATAGAGTATTTGGTTCCAAGAGATAAAATCTTATTTTTATATCCGTTACGGAGTATGCACACTTTTTAGGGAGATCTTGAAACGATTTGGACAATACGAAATTTTGCTTGTTACAATTTAGCGAGTATGTAGAGTCAGTAACGCTACATAAGTATCCTACTGCATGTTTGTATTTACGGAAATGTTGGGTGATTATCACAGCAGCGTTTAAAACGGGGTATTTAACTTCAAGTAGACATTATTCTTGTTTTGTTTAAGAATTATGATTGCTTTAATTGTCGCGTCTGAGCTACCGGCCGGTTAACGCGAATGTTTCTTAGCTAATTTTCCAAGTACGCTAATAGTAGCAGATTAACTGAGAATGCAGCAGGTCTCGCAGGTTAAGGAATAGAGTTGCACACGTTTTGTTCATTTTCGCCAACATATTAAACAGATATGTTCAAGTGTTGTTGCAGTAATTGCCACCTCAACAATCATCATAATTATTACACTCCTTTGTTTACGCAATAGTAGTCTAAGTTTATACACAGTAATTTAAACAATAACATGATACTAGCGCCGCTCTATCGGTTACGGTCGGTGCGGCGCGGCGGCGGTGCAGCGTGAGCGGTGTCCGACATAAGGCTCGCCACGCACCAGTCTAGGCGCGTCTGTCGCGTGCCCGCCACCAATTACTTTACTGCTCCAAGAAACTATAAAAATATAAACATTCAATTCTAAATATTTCACCTTCTTCATGTTTACTTTCAAATGTGAGATGCTTCTGTGTATTTGGACGTACTATGTTCATTCTGACTAAGACGCGAACCTGAATGCGGAGAGTATATTTACAGGTACTAATAGACTTGTGTCCTGATGTTACAACATTAATTAACGTTAATTTCTCACCAATTTTAATACAATACTAAATAGACATCTGTCTACTTGCCACGTATAATATAAGTTATATACTTGTGTATTTTTTTTTACTTTTGCGGAACTTATTATATCAAAGTAGTTTTATTATCCATCATGCTCCATCGTGACTTAGTGGCTACTGCGCAGGACGATCGATCACCGCTCTTTACGTTTTTACCGTTTAGGCCCCGCCGTGTCTCGGGGAGCGACGCTAAGCCGTCGGCTGATCCAGTTTCACAGTCAACTATCTTTGATTTATCTGTAACGACTGTTGCAGGTAGTCTCCATAAAAATCTACATACCCACAGTAGTCTTATAAAGATACATCCACATGTACACAGTATTTACACAAGCTCGTTGCGCTAGCGGGACACCAGTCGCGATCTATTATTTCTACCTGAACTCATCTGTCACATCAAATTAGATTAGAAAATAATTGCAGCATACCGATAGAAGAAAATGGCGGAAATGTTAGTGATCCTGCCACTATCACGCCATAAGTTCATCGTAGATGAACACGTACTTATTATAGAATTAAACTTGTAGCAGTTCTGATTTAACTTATGCTAGTACAGTTTTGACAAGTACTTAAACTAGTATGTTAGAGCGAGCACATAATGCCTGAAGACCGATGGCAGGTCGAGTCAGTGTCATTTTAAAGAAGTATCGCAAAATCCTGAATAAAGACACAGAAGCAGACTTAGAAATGTTAAGCGGGGGTGCCCTATAAACTTTAAGGAGTTGTTATTCCTAATAGACTAACGCAAACTTATCTCTACACAAAAATAATTTAGCACTTTATGACTAACGACTTGAAAAATATGAATAGTGCGTCGTCATCGTAGAAAACGTTCGCTAGGCCCCTGCATAATAATAAGCATTTGTGTCTTAATTATGTTATCATTCAATGACGAGGTACCGAATGGGTCGCATTCATAAATATTTAAATAAGGTACACGTTTATCAGAGCCGTCAAGTTGTTCGCGGAAAGCGGCAGGCGTGGTCGCGCAGCTCCGGCGCGAGAGTTTGTATTATAGTGAGGCCATTGTTCCTCGTGTGCCGGGGATCGGCACTGCATTTACTGCTAACGACGATTCTCACTTATCATCTTATATTAATTCAAATAAATTCACGAGCGTCATTGCTAAATATTTAGACATCACAATGCGTCCGACCGTCCTATATTCACTCGTGAAACATGCACCTCCACTTGTTGCCGATCGAGGAAAATGAAGCGCAAATATCAAAGTAATTGAAAGTAAGTATTACTCAAAAGATACTGCATACAACGTATATTGTCAAAATAAAAGGACGTAATTTATGGAAGTCGAACTTCGAATAATAAATGAATCGACGCAATAAAAAATTATTCACTTCGTCAGCTTTCCCTTAATACTCATGTCATACATATTTAACAATATGAATTTTACTTTAAGTCATTACGCTTTGGTAAGAATGTCATTTATCATTTTATGAAATTATTATGAACGACTACTAACATTAATTTTGGTTTCACAATTAGGACACTTAATTGTTCACGTGAGTGCAACCATTTACTTTATCTACATCGCTAACAACTTCTGAGCATCAGCCGTCACTTACAATCAGAGATGTTTTGATTGTCGGGGTTTAATGTAACCAGTCAAATAATTGAAAATGGTAACAGTGTGATTTATGCAAATCGATAGCTTGACGTTCAATTTAAACTGTGAGGCACGTTGCGCCCGCGGCGATGTCGGCCATTAGGCGCTTCGCAGGACACGCGCTGCCTGCCGCCTTATCTTGTGCATCAGACGTGTCCACAGCAAAACGCCACACGCTATCTGTCCCGCATCACATACAATATGTCATGTTATAATGATTTTCAAATTGATAAGTGACCATACAACATACTCCGGTTCAAAAATCATTCATTAAGTAAAAGCAATACCTTACTGTAATTAAGTATGTGTAAGTTTACATATACTTATTACCTACATTATATATTTGCATTTCCTGTCTCTGAAGAGTCTGTAGACCCAAATCCACCGTTTTGTTATAATGTACTTCGAATTTCACCGACTTCACTTATCACTGATGCTAATATGACATAATAATATGGTAGTTTAATATAAAAATCTGTGACTATTTACATTTGTTGACATAAGGCGAGTCATCAATTCGAGTGAAAGTTCACCGCACCAATTCGATCGAGATGATAAAATCGATAGCACCTGACAACAAATCACAGGCATCAACAATAAATCACACAGATCGATAACTATACATAAACATATCAGCCATCACTTCGCGTCCTCCATAGATTCTTATAATAACAGAGCTTTGGTACTTGTTCAAACTAAGAAAACACTTGACACTGGTAAAAGACCGAACACTCATCTGCTACAATAGGTTTTTTGGGGACTCGCACGTGGATAAAAGGTTAAGTGCTATAGAAGCCTTACACCGTTCATTATATTTTGTTTACGGATTTCGCCCACGCTGCTCTTGAGAAAACTAGTGCAGACATTCAGAGTCGAAATTAGATTCCATTGAATTTATCCTCATAGTCCTACTGCTATATATTAATTTTATTTAAGACATACAAAGACGTTACTAACCTTGTATAAATGTCTTGATCGGATTACCTAGCCATATTTCATGAGCGGTAGTTTTTCTCAATAATAGCTTCACTATCTATGGTAACGCAGGCGTAATTTTCCTCTCAACAAACCCATATAATAATTTAAAACTATAGGTAGCGAGGGAACTTTTTGTAGCTTAGTCTTTAAAAAGCTTACTTAACTAAATATATGTCATTTATCGTTGTTAAATGTTCTCCTCTCGCTAAAAATATATTAAAATTGAAGTTAAACATATAAAAAACATTGAAAACAAGTACTTCGTGCAATAATATCATAGCGTAGTTGGTTAAATGTATATGACCATGATCATCACAGAGTAGTGGTAACATTTCGTCACGCCATACACCACCGAGAGGATAATCTTCTTCAATATTCACAATAGTAGTCAAAAGAGCACTTTGCATCACTTTTATATGAAACTTTCCAAGTTATTGACAGTAACCTTGCTAGTTTAATTGAGTGCTACTTCCACACAGACGTTTATTGGATTGACATGTCAATACCTTGACACGAGGGGTCATTCACTGAGTTTTTATTCTTTTGTGCGTAGGTGCAAAGTTAAATTGACTGACGCATAATCTATACTCAATTCATGTTGATACTTATACGAGTACCTATAATAATTGCAAAATAAACACTCCAAAAGGTGATGTTATCAGAAAATTATCTGATAGCATATTCGGATGTTTGCAACAGCGTAGGTCAGTATAAACTTAGAACACTACAAGACTCTACATAAGGTTTTGGTCATATCAATTGAAAGCTTCGTTGTTGACTGCTGTGTTAGACAAACGACGTCAGAACTATAATTACCTACTAGGTTTATCCCTGTAGCTGTCAATTTACGATTGCTATAACATTTCCTTTATTATAGAGTTATTTGTTCTATAGTAACCGATGCCGTTTAATGAAAACTTTTCTTTATCGAAGAGTGGATAAATGAATAATAAGCACATCAACTGAAATTAACGTTCTTATTTTAAGTTTAGTAAGAGCGTACCTATACGAAAATAATTGCCATTCGATACATCATACAAGCTCATTGTTTTAGTTGGCCTAAATATCTCCTATCTACCTATCAAATGCAAACGCTACAAAAGCTACGCTTTAGTAAGTCGTTTTCAGGGTTCGAAAACGTTCATTGGTTTAGCCAATTTGTTGCTGTCGGACCATCGATGACTTGAAATGTAAAAAAATACGATGTTTTAATAAATAAAATTAATCTTACGAGCAGTATAAAAACTTGCATTAAGATTTACTGAATGCTACTATAAGTAAGATTTAGCAACCTATAAAAAAAGACAAGGTGTTGCAAGCTCAGTTTATCAATAAACCTCATTTACTATTTTGCTTGTTACACGACGACAAGTTCGAGGTGAGACGTCAGGCGCTTCGTACTCTTGTGAAATTATAATAATTGCAATATCACTAGCCTCTTCAACCTGTATGTCACTTATTCTTTGCTACACAAAGTAGCATTGACCTTTTACGCTTACATTATACCCGTATTTGTATAAACGCAAACAGTATACAGAGTTATTTACAAATATTCAATTGCATTGGTAGATTTGTTTATGTGTGTTAAGTTTTAAGGCACTTCCAGCTTATAAACTAACAGATAGATATATATTATCTTTTTAGCAACAAATACCTGCAGATACTTTGTATAAAGTAAATTAAGAAATGGATGATATCCGAATAGTGTAACCAATGGCACTTCTCAAAATATATTCTAGCAATTATGCAAACCCACTGCAGACACTTCGTCCTTTCAAATTATGTTTGATCGGAAAGTGTCAGGATCGATTTATTAATCCGACACTTTCAGAATTTTCTTACTATTTACTGTAAAGGAAATTATCGTTGAAAAACGTGCATGCCGCATACCTGTAAGATCTTGAAACAGATTGTGTATCTGCTTAGTATAATATTATGATGGAGTGTAAGCTGCCTAGATAATTAATTGAATGTAACAGAGATCGTGCACGGTATTACATGTCCAGAAACAGGAGTCTAGAAGCAGGTATGAGTTATGAGAGGCGTGTGCTCGTCGGTAAGGGCGGCAGCGTCACGTCACGGCACGTCACGCGTCCCGCGCGCGCGTGGTGGAGCACTTGCGCCGCGCCGCCTGTGCCGCCTGTGCCGCCTGTGCCGCCACCCGCTCCACTGCATCGTGTCGCCGCTATCGCTTTCACGTCGTGGTTATCGCTCCAGTGATAATCTGCATAGTGCGAACCGTTATTGAAAGCCACGGTACTAGTTTGTGCGTGAAGGCTACAATAGCGGCACTTTAATCTGATATTTATTGACCGAGAGATCGAATGAAGCTGGCTCTACGTAGAGGTGACCTAAATATGAAGCTTATGTGTAGCTTAGACGCCTAACATAATGCACCGACTTATTAGGATTGATGTTCCGACTCTTTTTTCTGAGGTTCTTAATATGATCATTTTTTACACACTCAATAAATGACTAGGTATTGTTGTTGCTAAAACGAGTTGCCAATATCGAAATACAAACTTCGCGAAATTAAAAAAAAAGAGTTAATATTGGCGTGGGCGTGGGCTGGTGGCAGGCGCAGGACGCGCGCGCGCCTCCTATCAATGATCAATTTTGGTTCCGGCGAGATTATCTTTTGATCGGAGCAATTTCTCTTCGGCCTTATATCTGATAACATCTGGAGAACAACGGTTTGCATCGTTCTGCATAATTATAAACCTGGAATTTACTCCGTGACTTTACCGTATGGATATGAGTACCTACTTGTGACGTTACGTAATATATTTCCGATACGATAATTTAATAACAGCTTTACTTATCCAAAGGTTATACTCGAGTTTCATCTATCTAGTTAGGTACCTGTTTTGGAGATAAGTAGAATCATTACCAAAGAGAAAGACTTAGGAAATACTTATTCGATTATGTAATAATAAAAATAGGAACGTGAAGTAGGCGATCAAAGTAGGTAGAGAGCGAGGCAATCAGAAACAATTTTCTATTACTATTTCTCGTTGGACATATTCCGACAACAAACACGATCGTCCCGAGAGCCGTGGGAATGCCCCAGTCGAGTAACGGACGGACGGACAAATGATGTTGGGCGATCTATTGCCTGTAATTGATGACGACTATTGTGTGCCATTGAAAGAGCCACGAATGTTTGTCTTCGTTCTGTTACCTTCTGTTTGTTTGTTGCTATTGTTAATCTGGGACTTGTTGCCTTAATTCGCGCGGCTATTATGTAAATAAGTGCTTGGAGACGTAAGATTAATTTATTTTTCTCGATAATACACTTTGCGGTCTCTAGTGCCGTTAATCCACTTGACACAGTAAACAGTTCGTTCGGCCCATTGTGCAAATATAGTGCGACTATCGGAATCATTGAACTTTCAATTGTAGATGTACCTGATCACTTACTCAATGAGGAAGATAAATCTGGGTATAATGGAGAGTAATGGAGACACATCTTGGATTGGATCTGGAGGATTCTCGGGACATTACCAACGATTTTGATAGAGACTGGTGGAAGAGTTTTAGGAAGTTATTTTCCCCCAAATTACAATTATCAAAAAACAGCGCTGATATAAGAGATAACGCAGGTTAGTAAATAGTGTAAGTAGTCATATAAAAAGTCAACTTGGTATTGATATATATTTTTTTCAATATTTGCTTACTTACATTCAATCTTTACTAGCAAAGATGGTTCTATCTGAGAATAGTAGGTAAAAGATCCATAAATCAGGGAAAGGCTGGACGCGGTGGGATCTTTCTTCAGCTAGAATTATAGACACCTTTATGCAAGCTCACAGAACGCGTGGTAGGCGAATACGAATGGTGATAAATTTAGAAAATAGCACTGGGCGCCGGCGCCTGCGATTGCTATCAGCGACATGAATCAGCGGCGTCGTCGCATCGCCGACCACCCGGGCTCGCGGCCGCCGCCCTGCGCCCAGCCCGCGGCCCGCGCCTGCGCCTACACTGCGCTGTCACTGCCTCACTGCCTCACAGCTCCACACCTAATGCTTCTAACATTATTTGTACACGCCTACTGCATTAATTACCTATCTCGAGAGACACTATCAATCCTTAATGGATATTCATATTTGTTTACGTTTACGCCTGAAGATATTAAATACTAGATTATGTCTACAGGTTGGAGGTGTTACTGAGAACTCACTACAATCTGTAAATACTGCTATCATCGAGGGTCATGAATTTACCCCCGACACGCAACAAATACTGAGTGATACTTTAATTATAATAATATTATCATGATCATTTAAGTATTTATAATATTTAAAATATAAGATAGTTAGAAATAAGGAAGAATAAAGTCTGTTTCTAGATGAAATACCGATCAACTAGGACCTGACGGCGCATGTGGCGCAGTAAATAAGATTGTCCCTGTACGCAGTTGAAACATTGGATGACACGAGTTCGATTATCCACAAGACAAAACTCAATATTTGCTATATAAATGACATTATGAAAACATTTTTAAACATTATGATTTTACGAATCGTCTCTATCGAATGGCTATTTTTTTGTTTGGAACATTGATAAACCATGGCGATTTTGGTCAACGAAATAAAAATATCATTTATCATGGGGTACGTTTTATTATAAATTGTTTAAAAATCTTAAAAATTAATAATCTTAACATTAAATAACAATTTCAGTTGATTACGGAATGCAAAACTTGTTTTTAGGTACTTAATACTTATAATAAAAATTGCAATGTTATTACGATCTCGATTGGATTCGGATGTCAAATTAATAAATCAAATACAAATCAATCAATAAAACCTTATCAAAAAATAATGAATACCAACTTCTTCTATCGTTAGAATACACATACACCGGTTACACAATATTAATACGTATTAAATCACGTAGAGGTACTACAAATCACAGATATGTTAATTTTAGATAAAATTAGTAGAACATTCAATATAGCTAATTTAATTTGTAAACTTGAAATGATTTCAATTAACTTTTTGATTTTTATTTTGCGATACGATCTGGTTATGCCAAAAAGTTATGAGCGCGAGGCCCGAGGGCGAGCGCGGCCATCGGTCATTAATTTCCCTCTGTAAATATTGCCTCCACATTATGCGATTGTTTTACGATTTAATGCTCTCTCCTCCGACCCCTTTTCCATTTAGGGGCCCGCATGTTTAACAATTAAATACATTATTTAGATATTATTTATATATTATGTTTGTTCACTTTACTACTGCTGTCCTTTCTGAAATAGCACACGCCTCGGTGGCCATCAAATATTATTTTTCTTAACTTATCGCTAACAGGAGATGTATAAATCATAATAAGTACTTTAATAATTGATGATAATACTAAAATTACGTAAATACGTTAGAAAAACAATAAACTTAACATAGAACAAACAGTTGCCTAGCAAAATAATTGTCAATACCATAGTCCTACACCAAACCCATTATAATGCCACTTTATAATAATATGTACTTATATGTAATGCAATATAACAAAAGAAAGAAGTACGTTTGAAACCCGATAGTAAAATATTAAGTATGAACTCTTCTTGTTAAAAAATCGGATATTTAAAGAAAAAATAAAGTTATTTATTGTAATATCTCGAAAGCGCGCAACAGTAACTAATAAAACTAACCACGCGAATAAAATGTCCATTTTAAGTGATGTTAAAAAAGACAGTGTGAATGCGCATTTATGGTAAATATTTCATCTTAAAAGTTAAATTCAAATTTATAAAAAAGCCATGTAAAATCTCGATGAATTAAGAATAGCAAAAACTAAGTGAAAATAAAGTTATATGACGGTGACACGTTCTACGAAATATTTGATTGGTTACCACTGGACTGTTATACAAAACAAGTCCAATAAAATTTCGCATCGCATTTGTATGATGTACTTGAATAATTGGACTGGGCATTGAAAGGTATTCTTCCGATCTTGTGAACAATTTATCTGAACATCGCAAACTGTAATTATGTAAGTTACGTTCGACGCGCTGTTACAATTAAACTAGCGGTGCGTTCGCGAAATAATAAATAAGCGAGATTGCATCAACAACATTAATTGTTGTTATTTTTTATATATTAAGACAACAACTGTGTTATTATTGTGAGTTTAACAAGCAGTTGAGTTTTGTACGTATTGATGGCATTACGGTTCTCTTTTAATACTCGAAGCATTGCTGCAGCATTGCATTTGTACTCGTATGAAACTTTTTTTTTAAACAAAATTATATGAATACTATATTATATATTTATAATAAAGAAATATATAATGATTATCAACACTAAATACGGAGTGAAAACAAAACGATAACGTATAAAACGATCTAACGTGGAAAAAACAAGCAAAGCAACTCATTCATACTCGTAGATTTATAAAATTGAAGAAAAATACGTTTGAATTATTAATTGCTTAGGAAAATAATTAATCTTACAAACAACTGTGTATAGCCTATTTTGACACAGTACTAAGAAATACATTTTAATACCTACACAGGATTATTTAAAAAAATGGAACGAACGGAGGACGTCGTTTAAATGAAAAAGAATAATTATCAACAATTGCATACTTTAAAACGGAATGTAAAAATTACCATTGTAGAATGCAAATCGAAGTACGATGTAGTAGATTAAAATATGCTATAGTGGAGAGCAATATTATTAGTGCAATTATCAAGAAGTACTTAATGTGTTAGTCTACTCTGACGCGGCGGATAGTGACCGCTGTACTTGTGATGATAGATGACTGACTCGCCCCCGGATTCTGAGCACATTTAACGCTTATCTTTTCGATAGCGTTTTTTTATGTGAGTTTTAACACTATTGAATAGATAAACTACCGCTAAATGTACCTCAGAAACCGGGGGTTAGACCGGAGACATGTTAAGGGCGGCCACACGCGCACAACTTATTTATTTGCTTTCCGAATATTTTTCTATACGCAATATAGTCCATTCAATATGTCAGACGGGGCATAGGCGAAATATCCACGCCGTCATAATAAGGTCTGTCTGTACTACTGGCATTATAACAAGGTCTGCAGTAAGTTCGCAGTATAGGGTAGTTGAGAAAGTTAACGAAACAATTTGAAACTTGTACAATGTGCGGTCAGCTTTAAATATAGTCATATTTTCGTCAACGAATATAGTGAAATTACGATTAAATATAAATGTGAAAGTAATTTTGTAATTATAATCACTGCGTCTGATCTGATTGGCTGGTTTGACCTGCAATAAACTCCCTATTCCCGAACGGGAAACGATATCGGGAATTAGCGGCCGTCGACCGTCCTTAACTATGTTAAAAGTCGTTTACAAGTTTCATTAAGATTTGAGATTTCCGTCGGCAATTCATTCGGTGATAATGAGACCAGACACTAGGTGTAAACTCTCATGCTTTGGCTATTAGCCACTTGGTTGGTCCGTCACCGACCAGCTTCAAATATCCATTGGATCAGATAATCTCCTTTGTTCGCAAATCTGATAGAGATGGCGAACTTAGCACTCAACCTTAAATGGCCATTTATTTTAAAAAGATCTATCAATTATGAATGACCTACATCTTTTTTGTAACGAGAAACTGTAGACAGCCTCTTTAATTTGAGTTTGTTAGTAAACTATTCTACAAAATATTCGAGTGTTGCCTCTTCGAGACTGACTTTTTCGTAATACTTAAACCAAACGTTTATAATATTTAGCCCCATTTTCACCACTTATGAATAAGTATTGGTTAAGTTATCAGCTGCAATTTTGACAGCTTTTCATACATTTTGACAGTCGTTCATATATCTACTGGATAAAGGAGACATTTAACTTTATCTTGATTAGTCATATATTAGCTCTATCATGGTTAGCTAGAAATTTGACAGGTGTTCATACATTTCGTGTCGTGTCCTTTTATCTCAAGCATAGTTTATCTAACACTTATTCATAAGTGAAACGGGCCCTTAGATATCACAAGCTGCAATTCTATAACTATTCTGACTACCTCACAACTCCTCCCGAGGTTGCTGCACACTGGACGTTTCAATGAAATTCTTGAAGTCTCGATGGTTTCGCACGTGTTCCGCGCATTTCGCCACTAATCTCAGAAACTCGCGCACATCGAAGGAATAATTTGTGAACTTTGCATGCGATCCACCTCCCGGACCGTGACCCTGAAACGATTAATACATAGTTTAACATAATTAATCAACTTTTTCATATACCCTACTATATCCTACTAATATTATAAATGCGAAAGTTTGTGACAATGTATGGATGTTTGTTACTCTTTCACGCAAATACTACTGAACCGATTAATGATGTAATTTCGTATACAGGTAGCTGAAGGCCCAGAATAACACATAGGCTACTTTTTATCCCGGAGTTCCCGAGGGATCGGGATTTCCACGGGAAGGATTTCCACGCGAACGAAGTCGCGGGCGGCCTTTAGTTTTATTATAAAAGCGTCTCCAAGTAGGGGCGCATGTGAACACGTGTAAAATTGAACTCGGGTATAATTTAAGTTTATCCTAGTCAAATATGTCTAGAGCTTTAATAAGCTTCACCACCATATTATATTTTGTTATAAATGCAAAGCAGAACTCATACATTTATATTTTTGGAAATTGTAAACAATCATCTAGTTATTCCTACTTCGGCATCATATGGCTTACCTGGTCTTGTTGCACTAGTTTCGATTTATCTTCCCAAGTGACGTACTTGAGGCCACGTAATCTTGTCAGATCTAAGTAGCAGTTGGGATCCTCGCAGTTGTACCTAAAATTCAACGTAAGTATTTTAATTAGAACAATTACAATTCTATAGTATATTAGGACAATAGTTAATCTAACAGGGAAAGGATGTCGGATCCAACAGAGTTCTCGAAGTCATTAAACGGTAATGGAAATATCGTGCAGTATTATGCGCCAGCACTTATCACCAATATCTATTTGCGCTAATGTTTTTTATTGGTGCTGTCTCTACGGCCTTTACGTAGATAATATACTTAGGTCGTATTAATATCTGGGTTCGATCTAATCAAGTAAAGTCGAAAGAATCATATTTCTGCGCGTGCACCAGACCAGTCACCAGTTGACCTAGATATCGTGTTATGAGGCTCTTTTGCGCATACAACGAACTCACTTATACAACTACCTACTACTACTAATCAATTAATACACAAAGCACTTACACTTCAAACACTGCCGCCCAATCAGGCAAGAATAAGAGATGAGTTAAGCCAGCACCGTGCATGCCAATAAACACGTCGGTATTATGAGTTATTTCTAACTGTTTGGTAAACGGCACAGTCTTGTCATACACCACTCTCTGCACTTCGTAACCTTTTACTTTCTTCAAGGCTTCAATGATAGACTTCTCGTTCAATATTGATCGGTATGTGGTTCCCCTTGACAGTAAAGTGACTCTCACTTTGTCGTTTGTTCTCGGATACAACTTTATATTTAACGAGTGGAGAATATGTTTAGAAAAGGCGTGGAACATGCCACTTTTTTCACAGCCATATATCTGTAATATAAAGTGGTTAACAGTCAAGACAATAGGCCATGGTTTCATCACTTTTGAATAAGCGTAGTGCGTGACGGGATCCGGCCGGGCCAGGAGTATGACGGCTTTAATTCCTTGAATTCATATGGGAGATAACACACTCCAAGCCTGTATGGATTTGGCCCGAGAAAGTGGTGACTACAAGAAGTCCATGTGACTACAAGAACAATTTCAAGCACAACCACCACGCTGCTGGTTTAGTATTAAACTTGCCTTTGTCTAGATGAACAGTACATACACAACTATTTTCGTTCAATGTCAATATGATCAACATATACTATAAAAATACAAAGGCAATGACAAGGTTCTAACACTAGTGAATTTAGTGACTTACCAAAGGTGTGTTGTAATAAAGACCAAATATCATTCTAGGCAGAAGTGGTAGAACAACATTCTTAAAACATACTACTTTCCCTCTAAAAGTTTTCAGGTCCCAGATAGGATTATCAGTAAATGCTTTAAATGCTTCTTTAAATGCTGAATCGTAAGTGTAAGTTTCCCACACCAAGATGTGATTGTCTTTAGAAAATGTTGAAGGGTGCGTAGAGTTGACGTGCAGAGACACATACAAGTTGAAGAAGTCACAGAAGTGATGGTACATATTTACAGCTGAAACAGACAAAATAATTTATATGGTGTAGGTACAAAATTTTAAGATTAATTTGTTGATATGCTCCTATCACTGTAACTGGCGTCATGTCTTTAATTCCCACATAGAACTTAGACAAAGCACAATATTGGCAATTCTTTTATCTGGAACTGGTTTTACTTGGGGCTACTAGGTTTTTTATTATTTCACATTATTTATGCTTACTTTTTCCGATGTTAACAATGGTCGAGCAAACAAATATAAACAATGTTTTTGGACACTTCAGAGACACTGCACATTGCTGACATGCTCGGCAGTATTTTCTATCTTATACATAACCAACGGTGTTTTCGATCGACGCACGCGATCTAATCAGTGTAGTAAGCAAGACTATTAATATAGATTACTACTTACTTGCATCAAGTTTCATGATGTATGTTGGTTTATTAATAACTACATCACACTTATCATCTGCTATGGGTCTCTGAAGTGTCTTCACAAAGTGTATTAACTCAGGTGCCCAAGACTGCAATGCACTCATATGCTCTGCTTCTTTTTTCAGCCTCTCTGAATAGAAATTGCAGTATCCACCTGAAAAAACAATTGATATAAAATGTTAAACATAGTAACAACTTACTAATGTACCAATAGGACTTAATAATGGACCAATAGGACTTTGCCCAACCCAGAAATCAAATCTGAGACTTGGTAATCAGCAGTCACATATACAACTCTCAGATGACTGAGGCAGTTTCAGCTTTTATCAAGTCCAGTGTCATTAATGTTTATATAACTTTTAAAAGTAACTTGTATCATAAGGTACAAACCAATTTGTCCAGGTCCTAAGATGTCCATTTTATACCGTAAATTGTCACCTCGTCCAATCAACCCTGTGAAGTTCAACATCAGATTTCTGCCTCTACAAAATCTGGAAGCAACACAGACATTACAATTATTAAAGTTCTTAGACCAGAACATAGGCAAAAATTCATTAAAGTACAGTAAAGTCAGAGCTTAAATATATTTTTTTTAATTTTAATAATACTAGTAGGTGATAAATGGCTTGTTTCTATAATTATATATTTCATTAATTTAATCAAAGAATATTAATAGAAATATACCTTTTTTTGCAAACTTTTGTACAAGATCATAAACATTATTTTATGATATTTACTAGAATAACTTGAGGTACAAAATAATTATTTTTAATTAACTTATTTACCTTAAGTACTTGGAACACTCCAGTGATGTATCATCAGGGTATGAGGCTTCACACATCACCATCAAGTCATTGATTTGCTCTTTAACATAGCCTGGAAAGTACAAACAAAATTTGTTAAAGTAAATTATTCTGTAGCAAAAAATATTATTCTAATGATTAAACCTACTAAAACCTGTAATTACGATTCTAAAATAAAGTGTTTCTATTTAAAAATATTTTAACATCATGATTATCGAATTTGGTTTCTCTAAATAGAAATTGAAATTTATAACAAATGATAAAAATAAATAGAAACTAAGAGTATTTGCAAAAGTTGCAAATGTCCTTGGAAAATTATAATGTTTATTTTAATTCAATATGGAATTTATTCAGATGTTCTCCAAAGAGCAATACTACAACAAATAAATTATAATATATTGTTTAAAATTTTAGTATAACAAGCTCAATTCCAATTTTGGATTATTCTGAATGTTATATGAAAATAAATGAATTAGAATAGTAACTCAAAACTATTACTTTATATACTACATTTGCAAGACTTCATATATGGAGGATAAACACTAACTTACTGTTTACTTGATACTAGTTATGTACTAATAAATTAATTAATATCTTCAATCTTACCAAAATCAGCTTGGGTATAAAATGTATCGTACTGAGCCGCTTTTGTTTTTACCCAACCGCGATGATCTCCAGGACATACAGGACGTACGCTATATGAAGCATCAAGCTTACACTCTCTCTCATAACCCCAACAAGCCTCAATGCCTACTTTATCTTTATATGGACACCCAGGATCTAATAGACAAGCGTTGGCGACACTTGGAAACGTATTGAAAACGTATGTTACATGTTCTGGTGGTATATTAAGATTATAAATATCTTTAGAACCAATACTATTAAACGATATAATAACACAAAAAAAATACAGTGGTAACCACATTTCAATAGCTTCCATTTAATGTTTTAACTGACACAATATTGAAAGTTTATAGGCGAAAGGAAGTATTGAAATTCGAAAGAAATCAAACTTTTGTGCACAATTTCGAAACGTCAATGTCATTTACTTGACAGACTAGTGATGCTCCTTGGCCTTGGACAGAAGTACTTATTTTTTTTGTCTAAGGAAAATTATTCATTGTCCAATCACAGAATTTTTAAAAATGTCAGTCCTAAACTCAAATAAATTGATGGATGGTATTTAGGTATTTACCATTTACTAAGAGGTTAAATAGCTATAAATCTTCTATAAATATCAAGGTTCACAAATATTTAAAAAATAATGAAATATATGTTCGTTAGCCAAGCCAACTAAGCGGACTGATATTGTCATAAGATTATCTCTCGTTAGGTTATCCATTGCTGCAACCATTTACATACTTGGTTGCTACAGACACTCGTAATAGGTGGGAGTACAAAAAACACTCAAAAACACTCACTTTTTGGGACTCAAAAGACACGTAATCAAATAATTATTCAGTTGGCAAGAAAGTTAAAACAAATGGCAGTTTTGTGAAGTTACAATAGATGTCGCTACACGCTAGGTATTTGGCGCCTTTTCCGGAATACAAAATTCCCGGTGGATGCCACCGCGATTACCACGTGAACACAACAGCAGTGTCCAATCAGCTGGTAAATCATAAAACCGCCCGCCCGCCTCTGTCTATTTACTCTTCCGTTATTTAAACTGGGCTTTGTATTATTGTTTAGATGAATTGTGATTATTTTGAAAAGACTGATTTGTGTGGGATTAAAATAATTATATCTATACAGTGATTTTAGGAATAAATAGTTAATTTGATTAGATTTTTCTGACCTTCGAAGTTAACCCAAAACTAATGTCGCCATTTTGACCATACAAATCGAGTTTTAGTAGGTATTTTTATTTTGTTTGGTCATCAACAAATGTTTAAATGTTGCTTTAGTGAATTGCGTAAATGGATGTTCAATTGCGAAGAATACGGAGAAAATGTCTCAGACGAATAGTACTGTAAATTTTCTTATACATGACGCTAATGGTTAGTAGCTACGATGAAGCATTTTCTATGTTATTCTCTTAAAGTTATTACTATGCTCGTTACATAAATTACTATTACGCTTATAAATGATAGAAGCTTCTTTCATTTTACTAAGACAATGCGGGTTTTTCCCGGCATCTGTCGCTTTAGTCTGTTTTTGTTGCCTCCTAATTTTACCAAATATTATATCATTTACGTTAGATTCTTTTCTTTATCTTTATTTCTATGTGTGTAGTTTTTAATTTGCATTTAATTCCGACATCCTGAACTCCTGTTTCATGAGTTGTTTGCTCAGGTTATGATCTAATATCATCATGCATTATTTTAGGGCAGCCTCAAATGGTGAAAGTTGTTCAAAACACCAGTAATCAATCTGTTGCTCAAATAAAAATTAAACCTAACCCTGTGAAAGTAATTAAGCTACCAGCCACCACTGAAGGAAACATTAAGGTATGTAGCTTCTTTGTGTATCAGCTATTTTTAATCTATTTCAATCATGGATCTCTTGGTCATTATAGATATCATTTTGTTAAGCATTTATTGTGTTTCATACATTATGAATACTTCAGTTCTGTGTCTATTTATTCACAAATTAACACACACACATTAGATGACACACCCTTTGCTTAATTAACTTGTTTTCTGCTACTAATTGATAACAGCCATTAACTTGGTATTGAATATCTTTCATGTATGATGAATATTACACAAGTTGTTGCAGGTAGTCTGATTTATCTTACTGCATGGTTACTACTTTCTTGAGAACTTAAAGAGTGGAGGCATTTGGTAGTTTTAGATTAACAGAATTTAAGGTTTACTTAAAGTGTCATTCATAGTTCCTTGCTAAGGTGCTTTAGTATTAAGTACCTAATAGAACTACAATAATAAAGTACAAATGTTATAGAACTCAACATTAACTTAATAACTTGAATTTGAAAGAAAAGTTCTTGGTATTCTTGTCTTAAAGTAGAGTATATGGTAGGGTAGAGGTAGTCTTTTCTTTGCAATGGGATCAGGCCAGCTAGTAGGGTCAGATTGTCCTCTCTTGTCTCTTCCCATAGCATGAACTGGTATTATGAAACCTTTATAGATAGGATATTTTTGTCAATTCCTGGGGTATAGTTGGACTCTTACTTTATTGGATATCTTGTTTACTCTTGCCACATGGCTCAAAAGTGCAGATATTGATACAGGCAACTAGAATACACCTGTCTCTTAATTAGTTAGATAGATGATAATATTTATTAGACTGATGCCTTATATAATTCACCACAGTGGCATACAATTCTAGATGCATATTCAATGTAGGTTTAAGTTATAAGAATATGTACCTACTTAGAGTGAAAGGATAAAATGATTATTTTTAATTACACATGAGTACATGGAAATATTGATTAATAATAATAAACACCAACATTGTCTGTTAGGTATTATTTGTCACAGTTTGCTATATTAATAGCTAGTCATTGACTCTTTTTCAGTTGTTAATGTATTACCAAATATTATACATACCATGCAACAACATACTACAACAACAATCAACAACTATCTATGAACTTCCTGAACTCCTCAACCAGCCCAGCCTCTTGCTTTAGTTTCCTCTAGCATATAAATAGCATGCAGGGGATATCATACACTGGCTTTTTAAGTTACTTTTAGAAGACCATAATGTTAGTAAAATCTTAACCAAATGGCATTGGTAGACTTTTAAACTATTAACCCAACTCCACATTTTGTATATCTAATAACAACATAAATAAATTTAACCATTACTGCCATAGTAGTCACATCCCAAAATAAGGAAGTGGTTAAACCTGAGTCCATCACCCTGGCAAAGGGCTGGATTGAGACTTGCATTCCTTCCAGAACTGAGCTTAGAACTCTTGAGCATGCAAGATGTGTATGTGTAATTTCAATAAGTTATTGGTGTGTTGCCTTGATTTAAACTTAAATCAACCACTTGTGTGGGAGGTGGCCTGGTAATGATATAACATGATAAATGTTATTATGACAATTAATAAAATTATTATAACTCCATGAAGCTTTGCTCTCAGTTTTACTGTTTTTATGGTGGTGTTTTTAATTGATTAAGTAGGTATGTTTAAATAGGTGGCACTCTCAACACCCAATAGTATTCAAGTTATTATTCATTATGAATCTTAATAAAAAATATTGGATATAAAGTTATGACATGAAACAGAAATTCTCTTGAGAATGATAATTTAAATAAGGTATTTTCTTTTTCAGACACCTGTGTACAGGGCAGTGAAGTTGACAGGCATTAAATGTACTTCAAGTAAGATATTTATTTACATTTGTGTTAAAACACATACTTATACTTAAATTCTTAGAATATGCTATTGTTCCTTGTAATGATATACTTACAACCAGCAAAGGAAATACTGCAATGAAATTTTATTTCAGAATTATTGCAGGTTCCTGTTGAAACTTTAGCAAATATCCAGAAGATAAAGGTTGAACCAAAAGATATTGAGGAGAGTCAGGTAATTAATTATTTTTATCATTAACATGTATAAACATAACAATGAGTCATGGTTAGCCTTCCGTTGGGCGTTGAGTAATGTTGTGATTACAATAAATTGAGTGTCAATGATTCTTGCAGTTAGGGTTAGACACAGTTACTGTTGTCACTAAGTTTTATTGTTTGGAAGATGATTATATCATCATCTTACCTTGGCTTTAAAATGTTTATAGTAGGTTCTTGGGTTATGATTATAGGTTTGCATTCAAAAATTATTGATTCACTTTACCTTTTAGCTTTCAGACTATATTTTACACATTATTATTTGTAGTAAATATAAATAAATTATATGTCTTTATCCTCTTATACACTTACAGGTTAGTGAAGAGGGGTTAACTGAATTGAAGTTTATACATCCTGTACCAGTATCCCTGCCTATTAAGTCTGAACACTTAGTGACAAGTACTAGTACTGCTAACCACTTCTCTACAACCATGTCACACACCTCAAGGAGGCGACATGACTCGGACAATGACCCCCCAGCTGAATAGTAAGTTAACTTTTATATTTCTATTGTAAACATCCATCTTGATGGTTCTAAGTCTGCATGTAAACAGATCTGTATTTTTGAGGTTAAGGGCTCTCAAAGAGCTGATGACATCATCCAATTATTCCAAAGTTCTTTGTATCTTCTGAACAGTTCTGATCGCCGAGTTTGCGTTCTGTTTCTGTGTGTTTTGAACCATAAGAATCCTTATAATTTATAATGCATTCATGAACTCAACGAACTCGCCTTGTTGTCGCATTACGACCGCGCTCTTTACTCTCCTTGCAATAATTCTGCAGGATTTATTTTGGCTTAATCTATACTTATAATAAATATGTAATATTATGATTCCAGCACTACAAAGCGACGTAAGCATGCAGACAAAGTTGGTAAAGGATTAAGACATTTTTCTATGAAAGTATGTGAGAAAGTCCGAAATAAAGGTTTTACTTCTTACAATGAGGTAGCAGATGAACTAGTGCTGGAGTTTGCAGCTGGAATGCATGGTTCGGCAGATAGCCAGGTAAATAGAACTTAATAGCACTTACTAATGATTATATTTTTAAAATATGGTATCGAAATTTTGAGATATTCTTAGTTCTAATTTTATCTATGGCCTCCCATTGCAGCAATATGATCAGAAAAATATCCGCAGAAGAGTGTATGATGCATTAAATGTTTTAATGGCGATGAATATTATATCAAAAGAAAAGAAAGAAATAAGATGGCTTGGGCTCCCCACAAATAGTGTACAGGAGTGCACAGCTTTAGAAAAAGAAAAACAATCTAAATTAGAGCAGATACAAAAAAAGACTCAGCAATTGCAAGAATTAATATTACAGGTATTAATTATTTCCTCTATAAATCATATTAGTTTATATTCATTGCAGTGCCATGTGAAGTACTAATAAAAATGTTTATTTCTAGCACATTTCATTTAAAAGTTTGATAGAAAGAAATAAGGAAGCAGAGAGTAAAGGAGTAAAGCCATCAGCTTCTTCAGCAATTCATTTGCCATTTATTGTTGTGAATACTAGTGATAAAGCTTTAATTGACTGCAGTATTTCTAATGATAAGTGAGTATGACTTCCTTTGACTTCCTTTACCTTATTTTGTCTATATTTGGTCTGTGCTTCATTGCAGTTTTGTATAATAAATATGTGTGTTTCTGCATTACAGGACAGAGTATATGTTCAATTTCGACAAAAGGTTCCAGATACATGATGATATTGATATCTTAAAAAGAATGGGTCTATTGTTTGGTGAGTGTGCAGTTTAATCATTTTAAATATATTGTTTATTTTAAAACAAGTTTTGTTTTAATTACTGCTTAAATCAAACATCTTTCAAACCTCAGGATTATTGCCTTTCTCATACAAATATTTCGTGGTGTTATTAAATTGAATAATGATGTGAGACAAATTTTCTTATTATATTTTATGCTTGTGTTCCAGGTCTTGACAAAGGAGAATGTTCAGAAGAAGACATAGAAAGAGCAAAAAATATGGTTCCAAAATCTTTAAAAACATATGTAGAACGTAAGTATTACATATTTTATTTATACTCTTTAAACTGTTACCAAATGCATAGTAAAGTAATGAGGATGCAATATAAATGGTGTAACACTGACCATATAATTACTTACAAATTCAAAATAAATATCGTTTATTTCGTATACTTGAGACAAAATATTTGAAATAGCCATAAAATTGAGTCATATAACCCTGCCTAGATATATAACCAGCAAATTAAATTGATATGAAGTAGTTGTTCTTGCGCGTCGTATAAAATCTAATACATAAGACCTGTTTTTAAGTGTTTACTTTATATTGATTACAGAAATGGGCAGAGGAGTTATAACAAAGCTTTCTACAATGCTTGAAGACGAGGATCTGGAGGATGAAGCCGGCGACGACGAGGAAGTATTAGAGGGAGAGGGTGAGATGGACGAGGAGCAAGATGAGGCTGAAGGCAATGAATATAGTGATGATAGCAGCGACGTCGATGTGTAGCGAGCACGCCGCGCGCACCACCCTGCGCGACATTTATCATTATTTTGTTTATATTAACTAGGTGTTACTGTTGCATGTGGGCTAAGTTTATGTAATACGCCACACAAGTTCAAACATTATATTAGCTTAAAACATATTTTGACACATTGTAATGATTTAAAACTACATTTAAAACAATTCCAATTGAACATATTATTTTTAATATAAAGAATTTGTATTCATAAGTTATGAATCATTTTTTATTATTAGCCGTGGGATTATTATCACTCGTTGATATAAGTCTTGTATAACTTAATATGTTCATTATTGATGGGAGTCAAAACCATGACATAGATGGCAAGGTGACTAGACTAATTTGCATCAAAAATAATTAAACTAATCAGTTGTAGTCCTTGTGGTACTAAGACTTGTATGCATGGTTTCTCTTCACCTCCATAAAAATTGAATATGTACTTATTTTACATTTGATGAACTTTGTCAACTATCTTACAATGTAACTTGACCTCTTCACTTACATTTTTTTATCATACCAAATGTGTGCTGTTGTTAAATTATGAAATGAATTCAAGAAATACTAGACTCATTGAAGCAATAACTGATCTCTGCCTATTTACGTATCACGTACAGGTTTGCCGCATTCCCTGAGGCAAAACAGTACATGATGCGTTATACCGCCACAGCGCTCCTAGAATGCTTACAGACATTTATATTCAAAGGGATGTCCAATCATTGTTTGTCAAATAAAATAATTTTGTAACTTTCAATTGGACTGCCTGAGATGTATTCATTTTGTGGTATAATTCTAGGTACCATTCTCATGTTGTTTTTTGCATTAACATAATCTATAATGTGATCTCCTATAAAAACAATGTGTGACTGCAAACAGTTTTGTTTATAGCAATAAAAAACAGTGGTTTAGTTTACATGTTTTATTTAGACATGGAATTGTTTTAATGATAAGTAAAATAAATGTCAAAAACTTTAACTTGTGTATTATTACTCATATTCTACATTCCTTAAGTAAATCACTTTAAATCGTCGTCATCAAAGAGATCTTCAAAGTCTGAAAACAAAAAAAAACTCATTATTAACATCTCTGCTGCTGAATAATACTTAGCACTCCAGTTAGTAATCAGAGCTACTCAAAAAATACTTTAACATGGATGATCATTAGTTAATTTATTCCTTGGATAAAAACACTGGTAGCCCTGACACATGAGGTTGTGAGGAGCATGTTTAGTTTTACTAAATATTGTCTAACATTCTGACGAAGGCTAATACATGTTAGAGACAAGGACTCAAACCGTGTCTATCTTGACTTGCAGTAGTGTCTAGATAATGTTCAGAGAGAAGAAGCGAGGAGCATACATTCTACAGAGTTATTGTAGTATTGACTTTAATCAGCCAGTCACTTCGGATTATCATCTGGCCCAAAGAGGTTTTGAATTAAATGGTCAAAGACCTTAAATTCCTTAACAAAGATTGTATAAATATTAACTTGTTTTTATAGGTTCACCAGAGTTTTCAGAATTCTGTTCTCATTAAATATGTAAACCAGAGTTAGCTGAATTCTGTTATTAAAATAGAAGCATGCATTACTCAAAATAATATTGATTTGATGATTTCCTGTAATAAAAATATATAAATATTGGGTGTACTACAATATTAAAGACTGTTACCATTAAAAAAGTCAGAATGCACAGCCTTCTCATTGGCGGCTAAGTCCATAAGTAGATTTGAGGGTCCACCAGCCTGTTGAATAAGAAAATTACATTGATATTCATTGCAATAATTCAAGAAAATACAATTACATAAAGACAATGATATAAACGAATTTATGTAATGTAGGTACGTAACAAATAATTCGACGAAATTTCTTCAAAATGAAAAGAACTATTACGACTAACGTAGGTAACGACTAAAACATAAATACATACTTCTTCTAAATCCATATACGGTCCAACACCTTCGGGAAACATTTCATCAGCTGCTACAGTCGGTTTCATTTTCGGAAATAAAATCTACTCAAATAGGTCTATTATATTCTATTTTGATTTATAGCAGGTACTTTAATCTTTGTTATTTATCACTAACTCACAACCACATTCGATAATGACAGCGACATTTAATTTGACAGTCTAGTGTCCAACCAATGTCAAAGAGTGATGTGAAGTGAACGCCAGATTGCTAACTGACAGTTTCGGTGGTGTCGGTGGTTTCGGTGCTGTTTCCTTTTGTTGGCGTTCGCTGATTCTTCATCAGAGTTGTAGTCGATTTTATAGTATGGCCCCAATTAATTGACTAGTGGTAGTTCCGTATTCTACCATTTTTAAATAGAGATAGACGTATATGTATCATAAAATTGTGAATAAAATGGTAGGTAGTTAATAATATGATAAATATAAATCCCAAAAGTAACTTGAACTTATAAATCCATACTAATATTATAAATGCGAAAGTAACTCTGTCTGTCTGTCTGTCTGTCTGTCTATCTGTCTGCTACTCAATCACGTCTAAACTACTGAACCAATTTGCATGAAATTTGGTATGGAGATATTTTGATACCCGAGAAAGGACATAGGCTACTTTTTACCCCGGGAAAATGACGCATTTCCCGGGAAAATTCAGAAAATTCAACGAAGTCGCGAAAAATCAACATTATAATGACATTGAATCAACGAAATTCCGTTGCTATGGCAACTGTTTTAATGGTGGATATGCCTATGCGCGACTTCGTTATACTAAGAGATATAAATAATTTTGAGAATATTTTTCATGAAAAAAAGCATATTTTATATCATCACGCTACGACCAATAGGAGCAGAGTAGGTAACAGTAAAAAGTGTTACAAAAACATGGAAAATTCTGACCCATTCTCTCTTATGTGACGCAAGCGAAGTTGCGCGGGTCAGCTAGTGTTATGATAAATGAATGATGATAAAGAACTTATAAATAAGTTTATGGACAGCTTTATGCAAACCATAAACACAAACGTAAAAATAATACGATTGGCCAAAAATCATTTCTGTGTCACTGTCAAACTGACAACAGTGACAGTTAACCGAAGGAAAGTGACATTTGAATTCATTTGATGAACAACAACAAGAGACACGTTTTTCTGATTGCCTTAGATTATCAACGAAAACGAAAGATATAGTGCCAGTTGTATAATATATAGTAAAAAAATGGTTTCCTATGAAAACAAACTAATACTGGCACCTATGGTGCGGATAGGAACATTACCCATGCGGCTTTTAGCGTTACGCTACGGTGCTGATTTGGTTTATACTGAAGAACTAATAGATTGGAAGTTCCTAAGATCTAAGCGAAAGGTTAACGGTAAGTAGTTTTCTAGGCATAATGTATATAAATAAATTAAAAGCCAGTAGCCAATCTAGACAGTGCATACTGTGATCAAATTGTTACCATAAACTTAACCTTTGATTTATTCGCATATTATTTTATTAGGTTTCTTTTTAGATTTTATCTATGTAGTTATATAATATAGTAAACTATCATTCATTTTATCTACTTTACTTTATAAACACTCCTATAAAATTTTGACTTTGTTAGAAATAACTATGAATGAAATGTGTATGCAGATACATCAAATAGTAATTAGGGCTAATGGAAAATGTACATAATTATTATAGTTTAAAATTATTTAAAATCCATTGGAAACTATCATAAAGTCTATGATTTCAGGCTTAATATAATACACTTTTTTTCAGAAACATTAAATACTGTTGATTATGTAGACCAGACAGATGGTACTATAGTCTTCCGAACATGTGATGAGGAGAAAGGCAAAGTCATATTACAACTTGGAACATGCAGTGCAGAGAGGGCTTTAAAAGTAGCCAAACTAGTGTAAGAATTTAATATGTAAAACATTCCCATTTATTTCAAATTAACTGTGTTATTATTGATAATCTTGTAAAATTTGCTTTTTCACAGAGAAAATGATGTAGCAGCTATTGATATAAATATGGGATGTCCAAAAGAGTTCTCTATAAAAGGAGGTATGGGTGTCGCTCTACTCGCTCAACCTGATAAGGCTCATAATATTCTAACAACTTTGGTGAACAATGTGTCTATACCAGTGACATGTAAAATAAGGATACTTGAAACACCAGAAGAGACACTGAAGGTGGTAGAGAAACTGGTGAGTTCAGGTATCAAAGCAATTGCCATTCATGGTAGGACTCGTGATGAACGACCTCAACATCCTGTACACCCTGATGTTATAAAATATGTAGCAGACCGGATTTCAATACCAGTCATAGCAAAGTATGTGTCAATGTAAAAGGTATCTTGTATTCCTTAAACATTATTAATATACTCAAATTTTATTTTTCTGTAATTCCAGTGGGGGATCAAAAGAAATAGAGAAGCATCATGACATTTACAAATTCAAGGAAATGAGTGGCTGTACAAGTGTTATGCTGGCAAGAGCTGCTGAGTGGAACTGTTCAATATTTAGAAAAGAAGGGCTCCTGCCAATGGACACAGTTATCAAGGAATACCTCAAACTTGCAGTTGACTATGATAATGCACCTTCTAACACTAAATATTGTGTACAAAATATTTTAAGAGATCTACAAGAAACACCAAGAGGGAGACAATTTTTAGATTGTCAAACTTTAGAACAAATGTGGTCAGTAAGATACTTTAATTTACATTCTGTAAAACTAGAATATTATATTAAAATAGTGGACTCATTTAAATAATGGCTGTTGGTTGTGTTTCAGTGCTATATGGGATTTAGGAGAATACTGCAAGGAAAAACAATCAAATTACCAGAAGTCAGGCATACAAGGTAGATGGCAAGTGAGTCCACATGACCTAGAACCACCACAGAAAAGGATTAAATCAACTGACACAGACATTGTTGGTGTTATACAAATGAAGGTATACTGACACAGATCAAGATATTTAAAAATTTGTATAGATCATATTGAATGATTTTTTTCAAATCGCCATAATGTGCTGCACTTTTAATAATTTTTATATTATTCCAGGTATGTTTTATTAGAGCTAATTTTAACGACCTGAATATGCCCAAAGCAAAACTACATGCCTGGGTTGCAAAGAACGGCCACAGACTACCTACCTATGAAACACAACAAGTGGAGAAGTTATTCCGCACAATTATAACATTCAATGACAAAAAGTATACATCATCATTTTGGGAGAAGAACAAAAAATTTGCTGAACAAGGTGCTGCTTTAGTTTGTATGTTTCATTTGGGATTAGTGACTGAGGATGATTTAGTTAAGTTTGGAAGCATAATAAAATGAGATTGAGTTGAATGACTTCTTGTATTCTTGTACTACATACATACAATCATATCAGTAACATACTTTAAAAAACAAGACATCAACAGTTGTTAAATATGACTTATACTCTTCAACCCCATATGATATATTACTATCCTCTAGGCATTGGCTAGTAGATGGAAACAGATAAGTCGCACTAAAATCACAAGTATACCTTAAATATCAATAAATTAAATTAATGTACATACATAACACTAAATTATAACAACATTTAGGTTTGTTCTTTCATATTGGCTATATTTTCAACTAGTTTTTGATTCAGCTCATCCAATTTAGCATTCAATATCTCTTGCTTTATTAGGTCTCCTTGAAGTTGTCGGAAGTTTAAGAAACAAGAGTGCGCATTTTGTAGTACTTCGTTTCCTTCTGGTAATTTGGCCGGTCGACTATTTAATTGTACAATATCCATATCAGAGATATCTTCTAAAATAAGCTGGGTGTTCGGAATATTTGGTACAGTGTACTTTTCCATCTTATTAGTTTGAAGACTTGAAGTAGCGCTGTAATTAGACAAGATTTAAATTATAGTGTTCTTGAAATATTACGTCCTAAGCAAATAACATTACTTAAAGTAAATAAAAACATAATAACCTTTTTTACAAAACACAAAACAATCCGTGACGTGACACAAGTTATGTCAATGTCAAAAAACTAGCAGAATGTCAGAATGTATTTTTTCACGTAGACACGGGCCCATCACCGGTTTTACTTTTTCGGTTGTTTACGGTTTTAAGTTAGTCGATTCAAGTTGAATACTTTTAATAATTTCATGTGTACTATTTTATTTCTAGACATTATGCTATATCCTTAATTATAAAATAATAATAATGTTATTTTTATTGATTTATTTTATACTCCGAAAATAAACATAATTTTCTCGGATTTTTAGAATCTGTTATCATCAGGGCTAGCTCAAACACGAGGTAACAGCAAAACCGTGCTCTAATATCAGAACGTATAGGTACATTGATGCTAATACAAACTTAAATAAAATTTACCTACGTGGTACCTTTGGTATAAAAAGTAGTCTATGTGTTATTCGAGGCTTCAGTCTTCATATATACTAAATTTCATCGTAATCTGTTCAGTAGTATTTGCGTGAAAGAGTAACAAACATCCATACATACATACATTCTCACATACTTTCGCATTTATAATATTAGTAGGATGTATTAAACTTCAAATGATTGAGGGCAACTAAAAAATATACAAGAAGACGGTTCTTTATTGACGGGGCACAGGGACACCGAGGCCGAGGACACGATAGCAAATCAGTGATTAAGCTAGATGCAGCATCGACCGATGCAGTCGGTAATCCGCCGATTACTGATGCTAAAGTACCGAGTTGTGTGGTGTTTTTTATGGTGCTCCCACATTGCCGTTAGAAAATGTTTAATAACGTTAGTAAACATTTAATCACAAATAAATTTTCATGTTAGAAAATGTTTAGTAATGTTAGTAAACATTTTATAACAAAACAAATTTTGTAGATATTCAAATTCGGAACTGTTCATTCTTATAAAATCTTTTAAGCAACCGTCAATACCCAAATCCTTGAGATAGTCTGTGGCACTATATTTTCCTCTAGCTTTTAGCGTTTGGCGCATCCAATAAGAGCGCTTTTTCTTCTTTTTTAAACAAAAAATAAAAGCTATTCCAATGAGCAAATCTTCTTCCATTTTCGTGTAGACGTCCTCGGCCCACAGTGGATCGTCCCCATACAAGCGGTTGGACATAGCATTAAAAATTGAAAAAGTATTTAATTCAAAAAAAAAATATATACAGTTGCATTACTCTATTAAGGAACTACAAAAAATGTTACTACGATTTTTTTATTTGACCAGTACTTTGTGAGCAATTCGATGAAAACTGTTATTTTTGTATGGAAATGGGCACAAAAATGTCTATATCTCATGATTCCCTCCTTGTTTCGATTTGCGGTTTTCACTATTGTTGTTTACCCATTTTATGCCACATTTTCTTCAAGGACACATGGTGCCCCCAGGAACCCCCTGCCGAGATATTTTACTTTTAGTAACTATACTTTTCATTGTACAACTGATGAAATGGAGGTACATTAGGTATATTTATTACTGAGAATAAGTCATCCCTGAGTAGTTCCTTAAATAACAGGTGCATTTGTGATTACTTTAATGACTTATGAACGCTTCGGTTGCCATACAACAAAAGCGTTAATGAGTCATTAAGTAAAGATTACCAGTACTTGCTTAATCTAATTAGTTATTGTAATTACATTGTTGACAGCCCTTAATCTCTGTATTGTTATTGGCTAATGACATCATTAGCTTAAAGAATACATTGCTAGTTGCATCCTTGCTGCCCTATATATTGAGTGTGTTTAGCAAATGTAATTTAGTTGTAATTATAACTTCTACCAAGTGTTGTCATTATGGCTTTCCGTGGGTTTTCTACTTATCTAGATCTTTACGTTGCGCTTCGTAACCATGAAGATCTTCGTGACTATGAAAATTTATTTAACACATTGAAATCGAATACTAACGTCCAGTTAAGTGAAAGTGATGTGACGGACCTCAAGAACTGGTGTCGACGATTTTGCTATCGGGTTTACACCAAATGGGTGCAATCAAGAAGGACAGTCGACAGGTTCATCAACAAGAACGAAGAGTGGTTAAATACCGCTATCGTTTGGCCAGATTGCTTTAAAGAAAATGTTGTTGCCACTGAAGAAGGAAATGAAAATGAGGCAGAAGAGGTAGTCACTCCATCAAAATCAGATGCATCAACTTCAACATATATATGTCCTCGCAAACGCTTTGAAGATTTATCGAGTAGACACAAGAGAAGACGTGTTGATGAAAATGTTGCTAGTTGCAGTCGTCCAGATGAGCTTTTGCATACTGTTGAAAGTATACTTAAGTCTGCCGGAAAAAATGATATGGCCAGAATAATGAAAAATTTGCTGGAAAATCCTGAACAAGTCTCAACAGTTTTAAGCGTCCTGGAAACTAAACAGAATCCTTCGCTTCGTGAAGTTCCTACTCACAAAGCACTTGCTCTTTACGTTCACTTGCAGTTATCCAAGTGGCGTTATATCACGCTTCGGGACTTTAGTTTGAAAGAAGGTCATGCGAAATACCCAAGTTACTACTTGTTAGTTAAAGAAAAGCTTAAATGCTACCCTGCAAAAGAAGACATAACTGTGACTGCAACTTCCGCAAGGATACGGATCCAAGCCCTCCTTGATCTCACAGTTAGAAGGCTGATCGGTTCACTTGAATCAAATTTTGATGCTGGTGAACAACTTGTGCTTCACAGTAAATGGGGTTTTGATGGAGCTTCAAGTCAAAGCATTTACCATCAAACGACAACAACAAGTGAACAAGACTTATCCAGTGTATTTATGGCAAGTCTTGTACCGCTTAAGTTAGTGACCTCTAGTGGAAGTATAGTGTGGCAGAATGATCGTCCATCGTCAACCACATATTGTCGCCCGATTTCATTCACATTTATGAAAGAAACGGAAGCGAATGTTAAGGCTGAAATGGAAATATTTGAGACCGAGATTCGTGAACGGAAACCGACTGATTGCGGCAATGCTACTGTTACGCACAATCTGTGGCTAACCATGATTGATGGTAAGGTGCATTCAATCATATCTGGTACATCGTCAGCAGTGTGTGATTTGTGCAAAGCTCGCCCAAGCGAAATGAATAACTTGGAAGAAGTGAGAGCTAAACCTGTAAATACAGATTTATACAAGCATGGATTTAGTTCATTGCATGCTTGGATTCGGTCTATGGAGTGTTTATTACACATTGCCTACAGAATGGACATAAAATCATGGCAAGCAAAAGGTGACGAAAATAAAAAAAAGTTAATGATAAGAAAGAAGCCATTCAAGAAGCTTTCCGAAGAAGCACAGGCTTACTTCTAGATGTTGTTAAGCAGGGTAGTGGCAATACAAATACTGGAAATGCTGCAAGAAGGTTTTTTGCAAACCCTGAAATGACTGCGGAAATTACTAAATTAGACGTTAATTTAGTTAGAAGACTCGCCGTTATTTTGCAGTGCATTTCCTCAGGCGAAAAAATTCATGTTAAAAAATTCAAACTATATTGTGATGAAACAGCAAATTTATTCGTGGAATTATATCCATGGTATAACATGCCATCAAGTTTACATAAATTGCTGATTCATGGATCACAGATAGTGGACCACTTATCAGTAGTGCCTATAGGTTTTTTGTCTGAAGAAGCATCTGAAGCAAGAAACAAGGATTTTCGTAAATTTCGAGAATGTCATACACGAAAGCATAGTAGCATCGCCACTAATGAAGACATTCTTCATAATCTGCTGTTATCTTCCGATCCTCTTCTCACCAGCTTACGACCGAAGATGACAAATAAATCAAAAAAGTCTTCATTTAGAGAACTAGACGATTTACTCATACGTGATCAGAGTGAATTGGAGTTCATTGACGTTTCAACTGATACAATTGCTGCATGTAGTGACGTTGAAGAAGATGATGACGACAATAATGATCATGATATCGTTATTGATGAAGATGAAGAAAATGTAGTTTAAGTCTTATAGTGCCTATTATTATTTTTAACAAGCAGGTTGTTTGTTAATTTCTTGTTTTTGTGTATTTTTTTTATTCTGTTCTTATTTGTTTTGTGTTATGCGGGTTATTCCGACCACTAAATGTATTTTTTATTACTTTCTTTGTTTTCTATTATTGCTAGTAACTAAATGGTAGTATTAATTAATTAATTACCTATCATAATTTAGTTCTTAGTAGTTGTTTGATTTTTTAGTTTGTCTTATAGTTCTTTTTTTTTTTCATTTTATTTATTTATAGGTAGGTGCTTTTTTTTTTTTTTTCGATGTTATATTATACAAATAAAAAATATATTTACCGACATTTTCTTATCGATCATAAAACTTTTTTCTTTTCGACTTGTTATTGTAAATGCGACTTGTTACTGTAAATGCGACTCAACCCATCACTTAGCTAATGATGTCATTAGCCAATAACAATACAGAGATTAAGGGCTGTCAACAATGTAATTACAATAACTAATTAGATTAAGCAAGTACTGGTAATCTTTACTTAATGACTCATTAACGCTTTTGTTGTATGGCAACCGAAGCGTTCATAAGTCATTAAAGTAATCACAAATGCACCTGTTATTTAAGGAACTACTCAGGGATGACTTATTCTCAGTAATAAATATACCTAATGTACCTCCATTTCATCAGTTGTACAATGAAAAGTATAGTTACTAAAAGTAAAATATCTCGGCAGGGGGTTCCTGGGGGCACCATGTGTCCTTGAAGAAAATGTGGCATAAAATGGGTAAACAACAATAGTGAAAACCGCAAATCGAAACAAGGAGGGAATCATGAGATATAGACATTTTTGTGCCCATTTCCATACAAAAATAACAGTTTTCATCGAATTGCTCACAAAGTACTGGTCAAATAAAAAAATCGTAGTAACATTTTTTGTAGTTCCTTAATAGAGTAATGCAACTGTATATTTTTTTTTTTGAATTAAATACTTTTTCAATTTTTAATGCTATGTCCAACCGCTTGTATGGGGACGATCCACTGTGCGGCCCTCAGAACACGAAACCAAACTGCGAGCCAATACTAGATGTTATAAAATGTTTGAACATTTTCCATCAATGTAGGAGCACTTATAACATGTAACAGTTTCTAACAAAGTGCAACAATTGTTAACATTTGTTAGTAAATGTTTTGGTGTTATAAAATGTTTACAAACATTTTCTAACGGCAATGTGGGAGCACCATTAGGAATTATAATAATGAAACATCGATTTTTTTTATAAATTTCATTGATACATAAGTTCTATGGGAACCTATCTAAGTAAGCACAATAAAGGAACAGATTTAGTTGTAATAATATTGTTATTTTTTTAGATCATCGAACCATCAAAGTATAACGATGAGTAAAAATACTTTTATTTTCAAAAACAGGTCTTTCCATAATAAAAAATAAAAAATACGCTACTCTGGTACACTGTAGTTATTTAGATGGATAGTTTGCGGTTTCCTGTGGCAACCGCGACTGGATCGACCTCGATTTCATGAGCTTATGTTACGCTCGTTTGCTTCAAAAATAAAACCCATATCTACAAAGTCTGTGGCTATGACTATATATAGGTACCTGTACCTATCGAATCTTATAATCCATATTTTATAATGCTCGTACCTACCTAACTCAGTAGGCCTGCCTGTCTGATTTATGCGCTTGTGCGGCTAATCTGCTGAACCTAACAAGCGATTAATATTTAACTTTGTATAGCGATAATAATAAAGTACCTACCATTGATATTATTTCGTTCCCGCCGGCGGTAACGTAAAGTAAGTAGATACCATACACAAAATATATTTTATTCAAATCCGCCTAAGTACTAAGATAATAAGGTACATTCAGAAATTAGTGATTTTTAATCAACAATTAATCGATTCCGTTTTATTGAATTTATAATATCAAGGAAAAGAATGAGATACGTACATAGGTAGACTACCAAGTTAAACTTATCAACGTAGATTAATAGGTTGGAATAAACGTACGCATCATAACACTTAGTAATATTTCTCATTTTATAGATTCTTATTTAATGTGAGTATTTAGTCTACATATAAGAGGGGAATAGGGCTAAACTTTCGGTTGCAGTTAAAACGGCGCCGACGGCGGTGCTGTGTTCGTTGATAAGATGTTTAAGCCTAGCTATCTATCTGTATTTCTCTAACTGTGTAGATAAATCAGGATCAAAATATATGAGCTATTATTTTTCCAAAATCAACCCCTAGAAGGCGTAAACAAGGGTTGAAATTGTACACTAACTTAGCTGTACAGGTGAACTACTGGCATTTGTGTTATAAAGACACTAGCGACCCTTTACACATTAACAAATTGTAGGTACACTAAAACCTTCCTCGAGAATAACTCTATCTATTGGTGAAACCACAAAAAAATCCGTTGAGTAGATTTTGCATTTATCGCGAACAGACAGATTACATAGTGATTGAGTTTTAGAACAAACAAACTTTACTTAACAAGTAGAGAGATTTTCTACTATACATAAACGGACGCGTCTCATGGTCCGACGACAGTACCTATATCACGACGTAACCACAACACGTGTGGTCTTCAATCTATCAACTAGTTACTGCCTGATATCGGCTGACAGGCGTCGAGTTACACTCCGATCAAATCACACTCATATCACCATGAAACGCTTCTGTGATTATAATTACTTTCATCAGTAGATAGTCGTGTTCGTTATAGAATAACAACTTAGTTGAGAGCATTGTAAACAACGTGGCTGGCGGAGTAAGACAACATTCAGAATTGAAAACATCGGCAACTCGCATATCTACGCAGTTGACGGTGGACTGTTTGATGCATCTACTTTTATTTGGAAATACCTAGAACTATTAATTACTATCTAGATAAATCATGCCAAGGCTCTCTGCTAAGACGTCGGACTACCTATACTTATCTATTTAAGTTTAAATCAATGACTAAATAAGTTTCTTATTTATTAATATGCGGCTAGGTCATCAAAGGACGAGGACAGTTAGTTTCAACCTTACTTAGGTTAGTAAGGATGTATTTATGTAATTTTCAGAGAGGGTGATTTTACTAAATAGAATAACATTTAGCTCAACAATCACAGTGCTTTAGCGAAATTATTTTGGGATTAGTGTTTAAATAATACCTCCATATTAGTTAATTTCAGATTTCTTCTTATTATACGTTATACTTGAAGTTAGGCAGAGTGTATATGACATAATACACTCACGTTTCTATCTCTACTTTTTTCTACATAATAGGAAATGAGATTATTTTTATTTACCATGCGCATCTCCAAACATCGAGCTTTCGGATACTTAGGTATATGCTTCAAGAAAGTGTTTGAAAATTGCGAACTACACACAGTACTAAACTTGTATAGATGGATAGTGCGAGCCAGCCTATCCGAGAGCTAAAGAGGTTGAAAATGTGTGTATAAAAATATGTCAAAATTATACTTATCAAGCACGGTACTAATCCAGAGGCGGTGAAATCGACCGTAAATAAATTACCGGAGAAAAGTAACGTTTGAAAGGTGGTGAGTACTAATGACAATCTCCGTCAAAGCGGGTATTGTCGACGCTGCTGTGGCCGCACTGGCATGATGAGTTTTTTGATTTATAACCGCATTCCCTCGCAGAGAATAATGTCTGCATATTAGAATGGAACCGCAAAATTACAACTCGACGCAGCAGCATTTGACGACGTCGACCGCGAGCCGACGAGAACAGCCAAACCGCAAACTCTTCGTCCTCCATACCCGCATGCATGTCTGATGTTAAAAACACTCTGAATTATCTTTAGAACATTCCATCTTGCGGTATTTTACATTTATACACAGAAATCGTATAACATACCTAACAACTAGAGAGGACTATCTAATGTTCAGGTTGCATTTAAAAACTTTAAGATCTTGTAAGTTACAATTTAGAATCAAAGTGCCTTTACGTAGGATCAAATACTTGGTAACAGCCAGCTATCCTAAGTCTAGTGTGGCGGTTAATAAGAATTTTGTAACAGAAAAACCCAATACGTATGATAACTATGGGTTTTTCACGTTTACTTAGTACCCGTTAATTCAATTGCGGTTAGCAATTTCATCTACTTTCAGCTTAAATGTTAATATTTATTAGGAACAATTCAAAAATAGTGATACAAGTATATATGTCCTAGTGACAGATATATCACTATTTTTGACTGACTACTGATATATGTGAGTTCTACGCTAAATCAATTTATATTTAAATGTAACATAAATCAATAACTTTGCGTCGCAACTGTAAGGGCTTTGTTTTGACTTGTGATTGTGACTGGTGACAATGGTCCGCCCGTCATGAACTCATGATGTGTCACCCTACTTTGTATTGCATATTAAATGACAAGCAATGCGACACTCGTTTGCACTTCGACGTGAAAGGCATAATATTTTCGACAATTGAATGAATGCCTCTTCAAATCTGCGCTTGTAGCATCTCATTACGAAATTTAAAATTAAAAGGGTCACACAATATCAATGAAACATTTCGAAACTGATTGTATTTCAAGTGTCTGCGTTGCTCAGATATTTTAATATTTATACATATTCGGCGATGATATTGGAAGAAACAACTATATACTTTATCTTGTGTATCAGCCTTCTCCGCCGAATACTTTTCGAATTCCAAAATAATTCTTGCTGTAACACAAAGATATCCTTTTTTTGCATGAACTTTTAGCACAAACATTTGTTCTGACACATTGGTAGTGGCATTAATCCAATTTCTAAAAGCTGTACTTTCGAGTCTGTCTACCGAACTTAAAAGACCAGTTCGCTAATTAATTAAATTTAATTGTGCATCGTACAATGGAATCGTCTTAATTGAGATTTCATATTGAAAACAAGGCATCATAAATATATTTTAAGAGATTTTATTTTGTTGAGAGCGATTAGGCCGGGACGCGTGTCAGAGCATAATCAGTAGATCTCATAAATAAACTGAGCGCTTTGTGTAGAAAAACAAAAGGGGGTTAAGTTATTAGTGTCAGAGTAGCTGTCTCTGAAGGGGGCGCGTGCCGGCGCGCGGGTGGCGGCGCGGCGTCGTCGGCTCCGGCCGCTCCGGCACGCCCGACACCAAATATATTGCTTCCAGAGACACATGACGCGAACTAAAGAATGTTGTTTTAATGCCTTCTGGGACTATTCACTATATCATTCTTTTCACATGTCACAAGTTCCTTAGCAAATGCTTGGAAATGCAGTTTAACTTAAACTCGTTTTTTTTTTTTAAATCATTAATGACGTTGCTACAGTGGGCACTATTTCGGATCATGTCTAATACATAAAGGCTTTAACCACAATTTAACTTTTTTTTTTGTTTTTTATTAGTTACCTATAATGTCTGAAGTGCTTATTTATATATTTTTTCTTGTAGACCCAAAAGTTTACTCGTAATTTTGTCAACAATTGTCTGTTAATATACATCTGATTACTCCTATTTATTGCAAAGTACATAAGCAGCGGCAAATAAACATATATATATAAAAAAATAGAACATGTGATGAGACTACATTTAACGACATCTGACAACAAGATTCTTGCATTAAAATAAAAGAAAATGGAAGAGATCATGTTTAGACAATTTAGAAGCGAATGATATATGTTTAACGAGGACACGGGCCAACTGCTCGAGTCGCTGTGGAATTTACGAGCGCGCTTCAACACGGCAAATACATTTGTTAATAGACACATTAGCAGTTAAATGCGCCTGCGCCGGCACTTAATTGCCGACATATCGGCGTGTGTCGCTCCTCCTAGCTCCCAACAATGAACCAGTGACGTAGATTTACTGCAGTTTAACTATCTGCTTCACAAATTGCTGAACTAGCGACGAATAATAAGTAATTGATATCGGTGTAATTAAGAGTTGCTTTGCTTTACGTAACATGATGTTAGTTTTAATTAAAGACAACAGTGACTAACTTTCCGTAACAGGCATAATAAAGAAAGGTATAACAATGGTTGTCGAGCCGTATAAAACGGATGTATGAAAACAAAACTGATGGGTGTGCAATTAGCGTAATGGTAACGTATTGTTTTAGTTCATTGTGATGTTAGTGCGTCGCTAACGAGCATCAAGTGGCGCGTGTGCTGTGCCTCCTCTAGCTACGACCCACGCCTTTGTTTCACTCATTCTGCCCTCCCCCATGCAAATCTCTGTTCGTCCATCAGTTGTTTGTTAACATTTTAGTGAAGTTCGCAATTTTAGTTCAACAAATAAAAGTTCCCTGTAGCATTTGCAGTAAGCGAAACGGACAATGTTAACAATACCGGACAATACGTTGACGTCGCTATGTCTACCATACTCAATAAGTGAAGCAGCTCGCTAGAATGCACTCGATTGAGATTTGGATAACAACGATACAATGAGCACTTTTCATTGATTCTAAAGTTTGAAAGTAAAGCTTTATATAAGGATAAGAATAGTGGATGACGTTGATGGGCAGTGAGCGCGCAGACCACCGGCGTCGGCGGCGCGGCGCGATGCAAGTCGCGCGCTGATGCATGTGCACCTCGTACTCGTTCGATGCTCAGCCTTCTTGTAGATGATGTCGAATATAGCCTAGGTCACATATTCATCGATATCTGTTGAAACTAACTATATATATTTGATGCAAACTAAGAATATATAGCAATAGATTAATTAAATTATACTGTTCTAAATTGCCTTCAACCATTAACTAAACTTAAACAAATTTTGAATTCCTTTAGCCCTTTATACTTACGTATATTTTGTACTTATTACGTTTTACAATAACATAAATGTTGCTATAAGTAGCAGAATAATCGTATTGTCAAGGATCCATTCATCGTACTGCCATTGAATACCAATCAATACTTGTCTGAAGATCTCTTATTCACGCATACTTTAACAAACAACAAACAATATTGCAACTTGCGCATCGCACCTCTCCAGTTCAGTTTAAATAAGTTTATCCAAAAACCATCTACAGGCGGACGGCATAGAGTTCACTATGTTACAGGGATATAAAAACGGAGGCGGCATATCATGACACAAGGTAATGTTACCTATTCTACAATAATCCATTGTACAAAGTTTGTCTATATAAAAACTTTTATTGAAATGTTTGGCTCTATGTTAGTAATTCGATAAAAGAAAATCCAGTTTTGAATACATTTAGGGTTCACAATAGGTTCTTTTGAAACGTAATTGAGAATCGAGTCATGGAAAAATTGAGTTACGCCGAAAGTTGGTCGTCCATTTGGATTTTTGAAATTATACGATGGCTCAGTAGTGTCGATATTTGTGTATGTACAAATTATGCAGGTCTAAAATTATAATAATATCTCAAAATTACGAGTTTGATTGAATTTTGAATCGACAAAGACAATTATGTGCGTCTGTATAAAGGTAATGATTATGGCAATCGTAATCGGCTGCCAGTTTACGCTTCATCTTAGTGAGCAATATAAAACGTGATGGAGCAAGTGGCGCGTTTCCCCGCGGCCCCGCCTGCTCACGTCCGACTCAAGCCGCAGTCTGAGCTTCTGTTATTTGCCAGCAACATTGACCCATCACCAGCGTATAATTCAAAATTGTATGTAGCAGCTGGTAATACCAAAATTCATCGAGGAAGGATTCATTATCACGAAGTCCTCATCGTATAAGTTCTGTGCATCACATTCTTCATCAAATTTTCACATACATGTAAAAAATGGACGCATAGCAGAAGGCAGGGTATTTTTCCAGTGTTTAGTAGACAAACTTGCAGGATCTAGACCCTGCTGAAAGTTGTACCTATTATGTTAGTAAGATGCATACCATTTAGATATTATTTAAATAGTTGTCTTATTTTTTTACGTGTAATAATTTACGTTTAAATGTTTCGTTAGAAAAGATAATAACAGCGGAAAGAAGCATTTAAAGCCGGGAGTTAATCGCTGGCGTCATATGTTAACATTATAATGAAAGAGGTAACAGAGTCATTAAAGATCGCTCAGAGCCGCCCTCGCGCCCTCGCGCCTCGCTCGCTGCAGTGAGTGGAAGGCCTGCAGCTCCTCAGTATATCATCGCATCGGTCACGCGCGCCTCGCTCCAATTTCATCCCTCCATAAAAAGGCGCAACGACAGGAAGGGTTGGATTTTAATTACGATATTTTTCTATTATTTTCTCCGCTGTCTTAGTAGGGACAAGGGTCGTGAGATGTAATAAATTCCGCTTTTTATGAGGTCACGGTTAACCCTCTTGATAACGTTTATCGCACATCTGGTGGAAATAGAAAGACCATTGTTATACGAGTTAATGCTTTATCAATATACAATTTTCTGCAATATTTTCTCCCACGTGTTTTTTTATAAATGTGCCGAATAATACTAATGAAAATGGCAATGGTATCGTGTTATAACCCAGCTAACTGGGTTGTGGAGGTCAGATAAGTAGTCGCTCCATGTAAAACACTGTTATTCAGCTGCACCCGATGAGACTGGAAGCCGACTCCAACATAGCTTGGAAAAAGGCTACTCTGATATTATATACATCTGCCTCTACTGTTATCAATAACGTAATTGTTCATAACTGTAATATAATTAAAACAAAAAATACCAGCGTTATGCCTACGCAATACTGGCTTAAAAACTTAATATAAAAATGTCATTGTGTAGGGTAGTTCGAGTCGATAGTATGCGATCATGTCACATGAGAACATGTCACGGCGACCTGCTCCACCATGCATGAAATGAAGAGCCCCGCTTTAACATTTACAACTGATTGCCTCCGAGAAGCGTGAGTTCAGATAATTTTATTGATTACATAATGCACACGTTCGACTGAATTCAATAAAAAATATCATAGAAGGGTTTAATGGTTACAACATTACAATTGTTACATCAATTTAGTTTATGATTCGTGACGTGTTAGCTATTATTCTATGAGATAACTTTATATTTTGCGAGTAACGTGTGAAAATAGACTTTATCTGTAAATGTTTTAAAAATATCGTCAATAACTTGCAATATTTTATACTTAAGTATTAAAAAGGTTGGAACATTATGCAAACAATAATGTAGATGGAAAGGATTGTAGTCGACGTCGGCTATGAATAATTATAATTCGTTAGTAGCGAGAATGGATTTGTGTACTTAAGCGATTAAAGTTATTTGAATACGGCTTTATATCAATACGTGTAAGAGTGGGAGCGCCATACGCAAATACAGATGTTCACACTTAGGGATCACGCGTGAATCGGCCATAGGTACAGATCGATGTAAGCCCTTTAAGCTCACAGTTGAAACTAATGGAATACAAATTAAACTACGCGATATGATGCGGGTTTTGGCAACTTGCCGAGTTTCGTTACAAAGTATAAAATATTCCCTTAAATAAGTATCTACTTTATGAAAAGTGGACGGTGATCGATCACTCGACACGTGCTTGTACATCGAACGTATTTTTTCGATAAAAAAGTTATTTCATCCAAAAAACATTCCAAATTTAACAAAAGCTTAGATCGCGATAAAAGTAGGCGCTCAGAGATAAACAAATATTTAAGCGAGGGCGTAGCGGAGCATGAAACTGGCGAACAAAAGCATTATCCGAGGATTGGGATGGGTATTAACGTTATTTGATTACTTAGACACATACACGAACATGAGAATATTAGACTCTTTTCTTCACTTAAAAAACAGATCTCTTCCGTTAAGAGGATTAAAGTTTTTGAAGTACCCTAAATAAGCGAACTTCAAGCTTTGAACGTGTCTTTAAACTTCCATGTTATGTGATTATATTGAAATTTATGTAAAACAAACTTTTTCTTTTAGCTCTACTCTACGTCGCTCGCGGTACATACGATGTTTTCCGCCGGAATAATCTTTTTAATAGGCAGCAGCATATTGTTTTTCTAGCATAAAATTAGTCCTACTGTTTGTCTACGTTTTAAAAAAATAACTAAATTCTTAAAATGTACCATGCTTAAGTTGATTCATTTTTATCATTTTGATTTTGATCATTTTTATATTAAAACAATGTCACTGATATCACATGTCCTAGCCGCAACACTTGCAATACCTATTGAGACATTTGGAAAAATTTACTTGTTATCTGAGTCATCGCAATCATCTCACAAAAAACCCCATAATAATACTCGTACTACGCGAACCTAGTAGAGAAGAACCTAGAACGTGGAGGAAAAGCGTCCCTTATGTGCTTATATCTACCTAGTAGTACCTAAGGCGAAATTGTACGCGTGCGCGCTAAACACTACGTCTGCGTGCGAATCGAGACGCGATCAATAACATTCACTACGTCTCTCAACATATAACTATGCTATGTAAGGTTATCCTACGTCACAATGTTGTCTCTGCATTCTGTCTAGGGAATTGGAAAAGTATGCTATTATTTAATAGTTTAAAATTGTTATTTGCAAACCGATACGGACGGGAGTTCGTAACAATATAAGAATATGTGTGCAAGTCGAGACCGTTTGAAATCGTTAATTAAATAATTATATTTCTTTATTAGGTATAATGGTCAGGAGATCGTGTTGTTTCTTGGAACACGGTTAATTTAAGTCTGAAAACATTCAGTCTAAATATTAATACTTTTCCATGTATTGGTTATGATTGCTTATATCCAGCCAGCTAAAACTTCACGGCCTTGATGTTGAGTGTCACTAAAACACGTTGCAGTTAATATAAAATCAATTAAGCAGCTAATTATTTTTCATAATATCGGAAACAACAAGCAACCTGTTATGTATTATTTGAACGATCTTAAATTAATGTCACATAAAAGGACATAAACGAAGCTATTAAAAACTGAGGGGTGATCAGTGAGTAGATAGTGTTTTGTCTTCATAAAGAGCGCAGTCGGCGCGTGGCGCCTTTCAATTAACATTCACAAATAATTAGATGATAATACTAAAACGTTATCATATTAGGTCGGGAGAAAAGTCTTTTGGCATTATAGTATGTATGAACTTGTAATAAAATCTCTTTGGCTTCAAGAATCACAAATGAGTACCTACACGGATCATTACCTAGGTTTCTTTCAGTGAGATCGTGAGGTACCCAAATATCGAGCTTTTTTGTGTAGAGTTTTTTTTTTATTACAAGTTCATACATACTATAATGCGAAAAGACTTTTTCCCCGACCTAATATTATTAGCGTAGAATAAATTATGAATATGAACCAACCCTATATTTTTGAATTAACTACCTTCTACCCGTGACTACATCCGCGCAAAAAGATTACCCAGGGTTAAAAGTAACCTATGTGTTAATCCAGGCTATAAACTATATGTATATGCGAAGTATCCAATTGGAGGTTCCGCGTCCGGGCGACTTTAAGGTGACCGTCGCAGAAACACCGCGAGATTCTTATAGTCGGTATACCCAAGTTAAGCCGGAACGCCTTGCCGGCTGGAGCGCCCGGCATACTCCCGCTTCCTCCCTGGAGCGGGGCTCGCAGTAATGCATTTTGGTGACGGAAAAAAGTAGCAAACATACATCTAACCATCCTCACAAACGTTTGCATCTATAATATCAGTAGGAAACTTTTAAAAAGTAGTAAGTAGATTATTCGTTATCCCGAACTTTTGCGAGGTTTTATGTTTTTAACCTTTTATAGGATTTTTAGATAAATGATATTTATTACTAGTAATAATTGATAATGGTAAACATTTGCTTCATTTACTTAACATCCTTGATACCAGTGCGTGAAGGAAAATTCATTCAGACACCTTCAATTTCATTTTTTTCTCTTTTTCTTTAAATTCACCACTTTTAATATTTGGTTATAGTTTTAGCTTGTAAGAACAAAAAATCTAATAAAATGCGTTATTATTGGCTTAAATCAGTAAAATATGGAGCGATAAGGCACCGGCATTAATCATTGCACTAGCGTGAAATCAAATTACCGTTAACCAGTCACAGACTGAATGAAAGGGTTGCATCCGCGGCACACTGCGTGCGCACTTTGCGTCGTAGAACCCGACCTCTCTATTATTCTATCTCGTTTCCACCACAGCAGGATTCTGTTTGAGAGAATGAGATGAAGCATTTTCATTCTACACAAAATCCGCGTTAGACCGCAAATCAAGAACAGTGCAAATCTAAAATGCAAACAAATTTAGACATGAAATCGGTTTTGTGTAGGCGATAAAATAAGTTATTATTTGCAATGAAACGTTACGTCATGGGGTTAGATGCGGAAAGCAATAAAGTTTCGATTTTTAGTTAAGCTTGGATTGTGGGAACTGTGGATACTCTCCCATAGTGGCACTTTGATATAGGTAAATATATTGTACACAAGTATCCAAATGTACCTACCTATATCTATATTGAGCCAACACTTTATAATAAGAAATTCATAACTTTTGGTGGAAAACGCAGCAGAAGGGATAATAGAATAAATTTCTGTCTGAGTTTAAGTAAAACTAAGACTAAAGTAAAACTAAGTTTTACTGTAACTATATTTATAATAAAATTATAAATATAGTTACAGTAAAACTTAGTTTTAAATAGATAAAATAAACAGGTTAATGTAACGTTTCATCTTTTGTACCACTAATTACATAAAAGGCTAAAAAGTATTCTAAAGAAATTATATATAAAATTATAAGTATAGTTACATCTCTAACTCTACATTTCTATTTTATTCGTGGTGATAATGAACTTATTACCTAACCGTGTCCTAGCCGTAGTCGTAGCACAGACATTCGCATGGACTTTTTTTTGGTACTTATGAGAATCTATATTAACACGTAATTCTAGTGATAGTTCTATTAAATTGCTAAGTACTTTCTAAGTAGGTAAGTTGTAGAGCTAAAGCATGAGGAGTTAAAAATGAATATGAGCAATTACCTAGGTATATCTAGGGAGATTTTCTTTTCTTGTTGATTTCTAATATTAGTAAAGCAAAATACGTCCTTCAGTTATTCGTTATTAAACTAATACTTAGGGGAAAAAATAATCACTTAAAGGTTGACGTCGTAATAACAGATCGTACAAAAGACCATTAAAATAGTCAGGAATGGTCCGTTCACGTCAAACTTTAATCCCGCGATTGACTTTTGTAAAGGAGGGTTCGGCTTTTAATTAGAGCGAATGTTCATGTCCAAAGCGAGCCACGTCCGCCTGCGCTTTGGGTACAATCGTACAATGCTCCAGTGATTGACACAAATTACCTCTAATCGAGAACACCGAACCAAACGGTCGTTCCGTCGATAAATTACAACCTATTGTCGATAGTTTGTGCAATTTACAATTTTTTGTACTCACGGAAACTATTAGAGTGGGAGTGGTGCTGCATGATACTTTACATGCCATTGTGTTATTTCGCGCATCCGAAACTTGTAAAGGGTTAACAGAAAATTTTGTGCTCAATTTAAAATTAAATTTAATTGTATTTTAATCCGAGCGATAAACGTCAATCAAGTCTATCCTGCGACTGTGATACATGTATCAAGAGAGCTCAACGGCACGTCGCGCCCCCATCTATCGCCATTCAAAACGGATTTCGAGCAAGGGTGAAATTAAAATGTCAAAATAGTAGCGACCCGGCGCGTTGTATTTGTCTCCGGTTTTATCAGACGCTATTGTGTATTATTCATTCTTTAAAACTTGCATGAAAAACGATACCGTTTAAGCTGTTTTTTATTTCTAAAATCCTAAAGAAGTCTGCACCTACCTGCAGTTTCTATTGAAACATAGTGTAATATGTGTATAAAACACTACAATACACAATGAATCGTGTTTATATTTAAGTTCTGAGACGGTCATAAAATCTCATGTTGCTCCATTTGTAAACAGACGATGCTGCCGGATGCATCAACGCTCACAACATCAACACAACGGATTAATTACATTAAATTTATAATCCTACACATATTGCATGCTTTTCCCTTTTGATGGCGTTTTTGTACAACATAACTTACGTACAGTAAATTTCTATTTTCATATAGTTTGTAGCCATTATTTAGTTACCAGTTAAATTAACTGGCACAGTACTTAGGGGAAAACGCTCGTTAGATGCAAGTCTAGAGTACATCAGAGCCTTATCTCATGAAGTCTCTATCAAGTAGAATACATAAAACATCGTAGAACACTTGCTCTTATAGACCAAATATTTCAATTGTTTAATCAACGCAAAAACATGTGGGTGCTCTACATTCCTTAAATTGTGCTTTACTATTGCATTCTCTTTGCATTTATTTGTTTGGCTGTTGAAAGAGTGAGTGGGTGAGGGGGCACGAGGGTTCGGAGGGCAAATAAATAATTACACGCATTCTAAGGATATTTGCCTCGGGCAGGCGGTGGGGCGCGCCAAGCGACGGCTATGTTGCAGGGGCTACTATTTTAAAAATCTCTTTATATTAGAATATTAAAAGTAGGTACCTAATCATAAATCCAGTTATTTTTTTATCAAGGTGATTTTTATTTTCAAGTTGTAGATTCTTAGAAAGATTTAGTTTTATTTCACATCTAGGATGTATTTAGCTATAACCTACTGCCGCTGTGGCGTGGTCAGTAATAATGTGTGTGTACTGCGATCGCGAGATCTCGGTTTCGATTCCCGGGCCGGCCTATTGGTCTTTTTATTAAATTGAGAATATTTCTTAGTACTAGTCTAAACTTTGGTAACGTCCCGGGTAAATGGCAATACGTGGACCGGGTGTATTTCATACACTTTGGGCTACAGCTTCGGATATAATAGGCGTGATATTAGAAATGTAATATATCATATTCTCCTGAAAACCAATTATAGCTTATATTATATTTTATTAGATTATAGGTTATAGTTTTCTTGAAATTCATATCAAAATTTGATTATATTCAAGTACAATAATGTCAAAAGAACTAATTGTTGATAGGTACAGACGATCATGTTGTAGTCACAAATCATCGGTTTATTTTTCATTTACCTAAGAGTCATAAATTTTTTAGAAGTAATTGGGGAGTCGCACTCCCTATAACTAAATGATCTTGGGAGGCATGCTTTGGCTATTCGTATTTCATTGTTTCTATTATTAACATGATAATTTTAGTTAACATTTTTGTTTGATTTCTGTGTATCTGTATGACTGCCTCTGTGGCGCGGTCGGTAGTATATGCGACTGCGGTGCGAGAGGTCTCGGGTTCGAATCCTGGGTCGGGCCAAAAAGTCTTTTCTGAGATTTTCTGATAAGAATTTCTTAGAGATTGCCCGGATTTAGGAAGTTGAGGTCGAAGACCTCCGTGCCTCGGAGAGCACGTAAAGCCGTCGTAGCCGTATATCGGCTAGGAGGACATATATGTATATCTGTTTGGTCTCTTGAAATCCCAGTGAGTTAGTCCCTAGTTTAAAATATAAATTTCCATTTTAATCGTATTATTGTTGCTATTTTCATAGAAACATTAATTCCGCCATGCTGTAGTGGGGTACTCAGGTGATAAAGAACAACACTAAAACAAAAGGAGTGGATTATACCTACTCCTATCCACTTCTTACATTTTACGCGAATTTCTACATCTTGTCATTTTGCAATTTACGTTTTGATAGATCCATAAAAAGTATAGAAACTAAATTAACCTTTCACATGTCATAAAATATTGGATGATGATGGAAGGGCACGGCGAAATCCATGCTTTTATGCGGCATGACGTATTTTAGTGTGTCAATTAGAGTTCTGTGTACCGACGACACAGCGTGAAGTGACGGCGCGCGCCGGGGCTCGCAGTAGGGCTCCGCCACCCTCCTGCTCTCTCCTCATTGCATATTCGGACAAATTGATCGTGTTGTTTTGGATCAAAAATCATTTTGCACATGTTTGTTCCTCTCGTTTTGTTTTGAGTTGCATATGTTTTTAGAAAATTCCACTCCAATGTTCAACATAATATGAGCCTGCTGTGGAGATGTTTTTTGTAGATGCATTTATTATTGCTAATATTTATTGTTTAGTTTTCTGAATATTTTTTTCATAAATGTGTCTATCGAAATGTTATACGGTTTAGGTTCAATCCGTTTTCCTGTAAAGTGTATTCTAATAAATAGTAATAAATCTTGTAAGAGGATACGCTGTACATGGTCTTTTTACGAGCATAGAATCGACTGCTTTACTCTCAGGTTAGTTTTGTATTTAATTTCTTATTATTGTTTATATTGTGAGTAGGTAAAAATCTTAAGTGAAAACAAGTATGGACACTCGAAAATTTGTGTATGTGTTCGTAGAGACTTGCTTTTATAAATATAATACATATGTATACGTATTGTGGTATGATAAATGTTTTCTTATTGAGTATTGAGGGCAAAATGGGGATCACTCGTTGAAGTTAACAGATATATCTCTCTACTTAAACTCGCTAAATCACAGTAAACATTTTTCATAGTAACTGTTGGTCATTTAGAACGGAAAGGCAAATGCGGCAATTAAATTCCATTTATTTTTTAACTTTTACCCAAAAGTGGATACCTGGAAATATTTTAACACCATGTCGTGTCGAACGAGTAATTATTTCTTCTGTGAATTTTATTACTATAACAACAAAAGGCGCGCACAAAAACGTTTTTATATCCACGACGTATAGACGAGAAGCAATTATGACTTTGTTCATAGTCGCTACATTTAGTTTGTAGGCTACCTGCTGGGCTGCTCTATAATTACGCCGTGAGTGACATTTCCAAAGCTTTTGTAAACGATAACGCGGAAGCTGCTGCGAAAACTTAAAAAACCAAGTAAGTATTGTTGCATTAATGCATTTGGGAGTAAATATTGAGGAGGCACAAAGCGGGGTCCGACAACCCTTAAATATAGTCCACGGGGTGCCATTAGAGCGGCTCAAAGAGTTGGGTGTTGCCCACGGAACTGCGAGGAACGACTTTGTAAATCTAATTAAAATATCAATATGTTCACTGGAGGCCGCGGTGACAATTTGATTTCACGCCTTATGCCCCTGCGACCCTGCCATGGTGCGATATTAAATATTAATACAATGTCAGCACTGTTTTATTTTAATTCTCTACCAATATGTAAGTAGAAATTAGGCGAATTGCAAGGAAAGTGTAACTATTGAAATTATTCGTAATAAGGATTTTGCGAATGAACATCAATTATCCGGTCGGAACGATACTTTTGAATACAATAAAGTCAACGACTCCTCCATGAATCTGTCATATATATTTGTAGAGCGGCGTGAAAGACTCTAAACTGTCGACGCGCAATCAATACGTACTACCCTTATTTTTTTGGATATAAAAGTTCCAGGTAGCAATACAAACAACAATAAAAACGTGACATATCAATCGTTTTTTTTCTTAATGTCGCAAATTCGCACAAATCAAACATTGAAGTGTTAAAAATTTCTGATAACAAAGGGCTTTTAAAGTCGCTTGACAGGGAGCCAGCAGGCGCTTTGTGACACCAAATCATTAGTTAGCAAATGTCAAGCCCGATTCCGAATGTTTTTTTACACAAACAGCCTTACACGAAGGTAAAGTCAAACAAGTAGGTAAACAACTCACAACTTAAACCGTGATTTATGGTTTCTTTTAGAACTGCTCTCTGAATCTTTATTTGTATTTCACTTGTTTCTGTTTATTGATCACTTTATATCCGTATTTAGAAGTAATAAACTGCTAATGTCTATAGAAAAGGAACAAAAAATATTTAGTGATAAGCAGATATGAAAATCGTTAATTTCATAACAGCTTACTAACTAGGTAGTAAGGAACAACTGTTACAATGCACGGCTTGCGCAATATTTCATCGTGTCGTTCCGGCAAAAACGTTACCCTTTTTTTGTTTTCTATTACAATTGTCACCCTTTCACTTCCATTTCAATTAAATAATGTCTGGTCATTTGTGCCGGGAGCCGGCGTCAGCGCCGGGACTCTGAATGTAGCACAGTGTCGTGTTCGCGCCTCCCTTAACCCTCGGCGCAAAGTGCGCGTCATCCTGTGAGCACATTAATCACTCCTATTATTAAACTTGTTATTGTGTTCATTTGAAGATAACGTTTTATAAACGGTGCCGTCCGTTCACAACAAAATAAGCTTTATGTAATAACGTGTAAGCGATCCGCCTGGAGAACGTTTTAAGCGTTGATTAATGACATTTTACTTTCTATCGATATCAACAAATCCGATTAAACTTCTAATACACGCTGATAAATGGTAAAAAATCGTTCAAAATGTAAAGTACAAATGTAATACTCGCGTAATTGTTAAATTAAAAATATCACGAGTAGGTATATTGAAGGGGAACGGTAAAAACCCACATGGCAATCTCGAGTTGTATACTCGCCGCGTACAACTGGTTCTATATAATTTGCAATCGTAATCCGTCCGACGCCGCGAAGGAGCACTACACTCACTATGACATAGATGTCTGGGTTGTGCCGAAATAGACAGTCACGATAAGGAATTTCCGATGTCGACTTGACGTAACCGAGCTCCGCGGCTCCGAGCTCCGGTGCGACGACGGAGGCTCGATGAACGCGGTGACGTCTATTTCTTAGAAACACGTAAAGGCCAACATGCCGTTTTAATCGGGTTTTCCTTATTTACCTTACTTATATTTATAGATACTATCTGGGCTAACTTTGTGGGTCACCGTTTCTAGTATTTCGGTCATAAATTTTGTGTAGTCATCACGAACATAACAATTGATTTACCTTGTATGTCCTCAATAACAAAGAACTCCGTGGAAATGAACTATGTCATGTGGGCGATAATAATGACCTTTCCTTTCTTTATCTTTCTTGAAAGTACGAAATGAGAATGAAATAAACTATGTGGCTTGGTTCCTGTTATTAGGTTCCGTTTAAACATTACGTTTATTTATTTGGTTCGATAAATGGGGAAATGAAAAATATTTACTTGCTACGTGCAGAATGCTTACCTATTTGTACCAATCTTTTCTTAGTTATAGTAGTGTAGTATCACTATTGAAGAGATCTCAGATTTAAAATGCATTTATTCTTAAAAAATATTTTTTGGACATACATACCTTCAAAAAGCTTAAAAAGTCCCAGCCTATCTAGAAAATAAATGATCAAACTTAACTAATCCTGCTTAATATTTGCAGGAGCTAATAACCTATTTGGATGACTAGTATAACGTCTAAATAATACACTATTACTAGCTGACCCGGCAAACGTTGTTTTGCCATAAAAATGAAATAAAAAAACATTGTCCAGCGGACAAAATTGTGAATCTAAACCATTCTCAGATCCCCTTGAACACACACAAAAAAATTCATCAAAATCGGTCCAGTCGTTTAAGAGAAGTTAAGTGACATACACACTTACAGAAGAATTATATATATAAAGATAAACAAATCTCTACCTTTTTAATCTAAATTTTCATTTCTCCGTGGTCTTCCTTACTAATTTACTATAAATAAAATGTTTTAATATTTAAAACATTTAGAAATAAGAACAGTACTTATACATATTATTGATATAAAGTAGCTACTGGGATTTTTGACAATGTTTGGAAAATTATGCTTGTCTACTTAGAGGTGTTCAAAACTAAAATCAGAAGGTCAAAACTGATATTTTAACCCATGAGTCAATTCACTGGAGAGTAGCCGGATTTGACCGAAATAAAACCGGTATTGGGCAAATGATATCTAGAAATCCCGACCAACGTGGGATTTTTCCTAGTAAACTGTTCGAACATATTTTCTTTAAAAGCAAAGATTAAAAATATTATCAAGCTATTTTTAAAAGACTTCAAATCAAAAAAATATCGTTTAAAGAAATTACTTCTACGTGTTTTTATTTTACAAATATCAATTGGCACTTAGAAGCTTTTCAATTTACATATGTTTATGAGCGCTAATAGTTTTTATACATAGTATTTAGTGAAGGTAGCGGGGCCGCGGTATTCCCCGACCAGGTATATCCGGATCGATATAATGACAAATAACACATATTATGTTAAATCCATACTAATATTATAAATGCGAAAGTAACTCTGTCTGTCTGTCTGCTACTCAATCACGCCTAAACTACTGAACCAATTTGCATGTTTGGTATGGAGATATTTTGATGCCATCAAAAACATTCTGTAAAAACCTCAAGTCTCGCCGTAAAAAGTTGTGAGATCTATATAATACCAAGTCGATTAATCTATTTAGTCTCTACTTAAAGGACCTTCTGTCTTAAGTTATTACGTATGTTATTATCATGCCAATTTAAAAAAAATACCTTTAAAACAAATATATCGACCTGGCCATCGCATGATTTGATTATTAGTATGTATCACACTACACAGCATGACGAGAAGTTAATGCTCCTGAAATGTTAATGGCGAATTTGTGTTTTCTTGCGATGACCAAGTCGATCTATTTGTTTTAAAGGTATTTTTTTTAAATTGGCATGATAATAACATACGTAATAACTTAAGACAGAAGGTCCTTTAAGTAGAGACTAAATAGATTAATCGACTTGGTATTATATAGATCTCACAACTTTTTACGGCGAGACTTGAGGTTTTTACAGAATGTTTTTGATGGCATCTCACTTCTTTTTGTAGAGCGAATATAAGTCTAATTTGGATGGAAAGACGTTTTTTTTCATCATTCAACATATTTTCCTATGGGAATGTTGTTCAGTTTCATGGGTTAAACACCCTTACCCACCCTATACCCCTTCCCGTTATGCCTCATATAGTAGGTACCTATTTACACCTATTTATTTTTCTACAGTAATAATAATTCATTAACTGCAAATATAACCTTGTAATCTTATACATTTATATGGGATTACAAAGTTATTGTTGCAGTTGGTGTATTTAGAAAACTAGACCGAAATTAGAAAATGTTAAATTTTTCCCATGATCAAAACACTAAACCCTATTTGTATTCTAAATTTTAAGCTTCTAAGTCTGCTAGAAGTACCTTAGACTTTTGATGATCGGTGAGTCAGTGAGTCAGTGAATCAGTGAGTGACAAAATTCAAAATTTTAACAAGTTGTCATCCTTAAACTACTGGTTCAAATTGACTGAAATTTTAAATATACCGTGTTTATACAATGACTGATTAGTTGCTGAAAATCCAGGCTTCTTGTTTTATCCACAACGAAATTATAGGGGTGTCAAAAATAGCCCGAATTGCTTCGAGAAAAGGATGTTACGGCCGTGCCGCTTTTTTTTTGCTCGACTTGCGGGGGCACTTCCGTGCCCCCAGATACCCGGGAAAGGACATAGGCTACTTTTTACCCCGGGAAAATGACGCCTTTCCATGAGAAAATTCAGATGGCGGACGAAGTCGCGGGTAAAAGCTAGTAATCTATATAAACAAGACTGTTTTGATTATCGTAGCTACTTGGATATTGGTGTCGTCATAGTAATCGCCGCTAAAGGTGTTGTCCATAGTAAGATCATTGACACACAATACTTGAAGTCAATGACAGAATGAATCAGTATTCGCTACTTGTTGATGACTGAACATTTTGCTGAGAGTCGAAATGTTTTTGTTACTGCTCGTAGTACGTTTTGGTTATGACTTTTTTCTAACTATGTTGGAGTCGGCTTCCACTCTAACGGATACAGCTGAATACAAGTGTTTTACATGGAGCGTCTGCTTATGGAACCTGCACAACCTAGTTACCTAGTTATAACACGATAGCCCTCGGTAAGACTGATTGTCAGACTTTCAAGCTTCTGTCAAAGATCTTTAAAAAATATCAGTCGGGACTCACAATTAAACGGGCATTCCGAAGAACGAAGGAACTCCGTATGTACAATATGATCAGCCATCCACAGACCAACCTCGACAAGCGCAACTTTACCTGAGAGATCTCTTATGATAAGTATGTTTTGTTAAACGATGTAAACAACGGACAGAAATCTTCCAAATCGTGTTCACTTTCACATACACGTGCGTCTTTTTCCTTATTTCTTTTTTTAGCGGACGTGCTTGATGTAGTAATACTTTTAACACCAACCGGATGTGTTCTGACTCACTTGATGATAATTAGTGATAGAGGAAAATATAGAGACTGTCATCAAAAACATGTCGTAAGTTAGCCTTTTAGGAATATAGCGCACTTAATAAATTGTGATGGAATTAAGAAATGACTTGCTAAATGCTCTTATATCACTTCTGTCATTGTCTAGTACACGAATGTTTTTTGTATTGTCAGTACCTAGTTGGGAAAAATTATGAGTCAACCGTCCTAATAAACTCTATACCATAATATGTCAAGGTAACATGTAGTTCCCGAGGTGGCTACGTCACGTCATACAATGAATGACGGCGAGGCGACGTAGACGGAACTACTAAACCGGTTCGATTCTACATTGGTATTCGATACTAGTGCTTAATGACTCAGATAATAGGCTCCACGCAGTACATACAATACTGTGGCGCTGTTATACGGTAGCTAACTCGAATAGGGTTCGCAAACGTATATATTCCATAAGTATTTAGCATTTATTCAGTTTATAAAGCAGGTGTGATCGGTTGTTATAGGAAACCATACTCAAAATTACACAACTTTATTATTGAGAGATAATTTATAATCGATGATGTTTGATGCATGAATAACAATACAATTTTTCTACGTTTTCTTCGTCCCTTGCTACAAAACTATGAAAATCTATGTCGAAATTATTTTTTATCAGTTTTATAACAGTAGCTACTATGGTTACGCTATTATTCAACAGAGTTCCTTACTACTTGGTGAATAAAATCAGATAACAGAGAAACAGGAAGCAGTTTGGCATCATTCGTACTTTTCTGCTGAGTATTGCCACTTCATCATAAAACTTTCAGGGCGACTTTCTAGTTAGGGATCTGCTGTGGAAACTTAGTTGACATTTGTTTTGTTTAAGTTGTCCTTAGACATCTGTGAGAATTTAATATCCGCGAAATAATATCTATACATAAAATAACACGTTCCTAAGCAATAAATATAAGTGAAAGCTAACGAAAATAAACTAATAAAGCCATTTGCAAATAAACAACGAACTAAAACGTTTATAGTGTGTAAACAAAAGAGGAACGTTACTTGTAAATAAGTATTGAAAACAAAACAGACACGCACGAAAGTTGAATATATTATACGAAGTTATTTGTTGGCAGTGTTGGCAGGTATCCAAAGGCATAAACCATTCGAGAGGTACCGCTACCCGTTGTACCCTCATTATAAAATAAAATTAACAATAGTTGAAAGATACACGCCCATAAAACAATGGTCCCTATAAAGTGTGAGCCGGTGGAACTCGTCCGTAACTATGCGCAGTTGAAACGTTTACAGTTCAAATTTAACAAAAGCTAATTTTGTTGCATTTTACTGCTTTGAAATGGGATCAGCACCCATTAGGGCACTTTTTGCCACGCCTTTTATTAGGGTGTCGTCCGAAGGCCGAGCGGCAAAAGACAAAGCGTTGACCGGAATCAGTCGCATAAACAACGTTTGACGGCTTCTTTGCCGTTTTACGAGCGCCCAGAGGTTTGGTCTGGCAACAGACATCATCTAACGAAGCTGCCATAACGTATCTCTGAATTTGCACATGCTTGTCTCGTAAAGTTCTCCAATAAATTTAATACTGATTTCATAGAACATTAATTATGAACCAATTAGATTTATACACACATTCGTTTTACGAGCTTTATTAGGCTATTAACTGTAACAGATATTACGATATTTAGCTATATTTCTAACAAGAAATAACGCCGATAATAAAATAGTAACATTGATAGCTTTCTAGACAGAGCAGCAGCACCATTGTGTTCATCTTCTAGAAACAACAATGTTTACCAAAAAGAAGAGATAAAACTTACAGCTATGTATAGAAATCAAACGTAGAGCTTTCCTTTTTCTGAATTCTATGGACAGTTACTCCTATTAGGTAATAGTTATACCATAGAAGATTTAATACAGAACCTACCTCCTACATTACTCTATTCTCTAATGAAAGAGAGGGTGGTTTATTTTAAGTCGTCATTCCACAGGCAAGTGAACGTCTATAAAGTTTTATGATGTTTAAACACAATGTAATCATATAAAACATCACAGAGAAGTAAAATACGCTATTGCTCTATTATGTTTAATTTAAAACGGAACTAGTGAAGAAATTAAGGCACAAAAACGTTATTTAGAAGGGTGGCAATAAAATAAAAGGTCGTAACAAATGAGTGAACTGCCCGAGCGCGGCTCACATTAAAATACATGTTAATGGGAACACGTTGTAACCCTTTCTTTATTGTGTACTTTTTGTTTTATTCAGGGGTCAATGCGTACGTTTTTGCTCTACAGTATACAACTATGAAAAGGTTTATGAATCAATTAATTAAATGTCTCCACGGTCATTGTCACTGTGTAAATATGTAAATGAGGCGCAAAGTAACAATGCTTTGATTTATTGGTTGTATCCATAAAAAGCTGGTACCACCGAGGTGAGAAATACAGACCATTTGTTAAGTTTACTATTCGCCTTATAAACAATACAAATAACATGTTCACAGTGACTAAACTGGATCAGTTTATACGAGTTTGTGTTGTACGTGAACCCGTAAGTAGAGTTCGTAGAGCACGAGGAAAGTAATAATATAAAGTAGCTAATATTTTTTACAGTACTGCTACTGTACACCGGGATTTTGAGCGCTAAAGAGCCGACCAAGGCTAGTCCTGACCAGTGCCCAACTTGTAAGTCTGGAAGGAGTCAAAGTGGTAAAACCAAATGCGTCTTTCGACTCTACCTTATCTTAGTTAGCCAATCGGGCGGACACACCAGACTATATCAAAACTATTTAAAGAGTTGATAGTAGATTTTTTATAAAAAAACAGTCAAGTTTATCCATTTTAATGCCTTCTCATGCATAGGATTGTAGTGTATCAGACACCGCGGATCCATAATATTTCTAGTCGTTCACACTAAAACCTAGACAGTCCGGGAATTGCTGATAGGTACATATTAGGACGGCTATATATTTTTGAGTTTAAAAGAGTGTTTAAAAGTGTAGTCATTTAGTTTTATTGTAAACATATTTTAATGGAGTAGCTTTCGCATTTATTACTTCGAATTATGGTTAGGTGTACTAAGGTAGGGTATTAAATTATGAATGACCGTTAGTTGTTAAACGATTTATGTCATAGATTGCATTAATTTATATGTATTTATAGTTATATGATTGTTGATCACATTAAGATATAACCATTAACGTCGTCGATGACGTCATCAAGCCGAACATTGGAAGTCGCAACAGGAAAAAAACAGCGTTAGCGTCTGCTACTAAGAAATCGAAACTATTTTGCATATTCGGTATGACTCTCTTATAAAATTTTAATAGGATATAACTGCCCATTTCGAGAACGTAACATGTTATGTTTTTTTTTTTAAATCAATTACTCTTTCGAATTCGTTCAGATTCAAAGGTATCCATTACTGTTAACTGGATTTTGCAGTTAGGTAATAAATTCATAAGTATAATTTTCTCTTAGCTTGATAATAATTTCGAGTAGCTCGCAAATCCTGGGATTGTTTCTTGAGAAAATAACCCCTGGAAGGGAACTTCAAAGCTGTTTAGAATCTTTTGTAATCATCTTTATCAGCTTAGCATTTCTTCCAACTGTTGGAATCGGCTTACAGTCTCACCGGATGCAGCTGGATGCGACTGCTATCGGACCTTCACAACCCAGTTATCCGGGTTCTAACACGATACCCTTCGGTAGACTGGTTGTCAGACTTTCATGTTTCTGACTACTGTTAACGACTGTCAAAGATCTTTGAAAATGTCTTCCGGGACCCACAATTTAACGTGCCTTCCGAAACACGGAGGGATTTGATATATAATATGGTCACCCATTCACAAAACAACCTCGGCAAGCGAAGGTTAATCTCAGAGATCGATCCGCGCGGCTGTTGTTAACTAAGCCACGGGTGTGAGTTGTTAGTTGTGTCGTCAACTACTTAATCTATCTATATTTGCGTATTGTTGGGTGTGCGTTTCTGTAAAGCAATTACATATGTAGATTCTAAGGTTTTATAGGAAAACCGTCTTTTTAAAAGCATTCTTGAAAATACTTCCATTTTCAGATCTATTCCAAAGAACTTTTTACTATACGTATCCGAAATCATCAAGCTAGAAGTAAAAAAATAACAACATTTGTACATAAATACAAAATACATGAAACTAATTTAGTTATCGAAAGGATGTGGTTTACGTCGCGTTATCAAACATCTACGTCATGAAACTGTTTAAAATATTTACTAGTTATTTTTATAAGTCTTTAAAATGTAGATGTTCAAGTCAACCAAATATTATTATATTGTGTGTCTTAGCAGATACTACCAGTACGTACCTACATTCTTAAGGAATATCTAAGTTAAGCAATTTTCTAAGGAGTTTTAAGAGATGTTTTGTTTTTGCGTAATTTCTTTGATGAATAACAAAACATTTAAGAGCTCGCGCTCGTGCTGATTTCGAACTCATAGCTTAGTTAATAGCAGCCGCGCGGATCGATCTCTGGAGTTAAGCTACGCTTGCTACGGTTGTAGACGGATGACGATGAGACTGGAAGCCAACTTAAAATAAATTCTTAATTTAATTTAAAATAAGTAAAACTACAGTAGATGAAACTGACAAGGGACTACGAGTCTTATAGTAATTTCTTGTAAATTAGATTGAATAAGGCTGATACATTTGAAGTAGTATTTCTGGGACTGTATAATTATTGTTATCTATAGGTTTTTCGTTATTTGTCCATCTTCATATTATTCTCGATCTGTGATGTTTAAAACTTATATCGAATAATATGACGTATCGAATTTTCACGAATAACAACCAAATTTTATGTTGTGAATACATAGATTCGTAACTTATTATTTTTTGTAAGAACTTTTTTAACAATATGGCTAAGGCTGTATAAGATTTTATTTTAATGGATTTATTTATACTTCGGAAAAGGATTTTAAAAGACAGCATGCGAGAACTAGCAAGTTTTAATAATCTATACTAATATTATAAAGCTGAAGAGTTTGTTTGTTTGTTTGAACGCGCTTATCTCAGGACAGTAGTTCCTGCGATTTGAAAAAATATTTTGAGTGTTGGATAGTCCATTTATCAAGGAAGGTTATAGGCTATATATCATCACGCTATGACCAATAGGAGCAGAGTAGCAATACAAAATGTTACAAAAACGGGGAAAATTTTGTTCCATTCTCTCTTATGTTGCCGAGTGGTTTAAGTTGGCACCTCCCACGCAAGTGGTCGCAGGTTCGAATCCGAGGCAACACACCAATGACTTTTCGAAGTTATGTGTGTATTAGAAATAATTGTCACATGCTCCAACGGTGAAGGAAAACATCGTGAGGAAACCTTGCATGCCTAAAAATTTATTTAATACATTTATTGAGGGCATGCAAAGTCCCCAACCCGCACTTGGCCAGCGTGGTGGACTCAAGGCCTAACCCCTCCCTCATTACGGGAGGAGACCCTTGCCCAGCAGTGGGACATTAATGGGTTAAATTTATATTTATTCTCTCTTATGTGACGCAAGCGAAGTTGCGCGTGTCAGCTAGTCTGTTAATATTATTGTAAAGTAAAGAATGTGAACAATATTATAATTGAATTTGATAACTCCTAATAAGCGTTGTTATCTGGCGCTACTTAAATAGACAGGGACGATACTAAACCTCGTAGGCGTGAGAATATTTTTGTGGGAACTTAGTACCTTATCAATTGTTGCTTTTTATTCCATATTCATTCACAATTTACCAATACTTTTAATGTTATCAATAAACTGTATTATACAGGGTGTGGCGTAAATAATGGATAATCCTTTACCAGCAGATGGGCGACTTCCCGACTGATCTAAAAATTAAAATTTACCTCTGGCACAAGTATCATAGTTTTTGAGATATTGGCCATTTTGTGTGTTTTTTAAGAAAGCGATTTACGCTCTTAGTTTTTAATGCTGTGATCACAAATTAAGGCTTTTTTTTATCCGTTTTTTGCAAATAAATCCTGAATAGATGTGCTATTGAATCTACAATCTTGTTTTGTTATTACTACTTGTATTTTATTAAAATTATGCATTCAAAGTTAAATTTTATAATCTTTCACAACTTTCGTGCAACTTTGAGCACTTGTGGTGAAAAAAAAATGTATGGTGGCTTTACTGCCCACGCCATAAATAATTTCTAAATTTTATTAGAATTCTAAATTGGTATAACATGCAGCATTAATACTGATTATTGTCAAAATATTACTAAGAACTTAAATTATTAACACTTTTGCCGGTCGACTAATTTTATTTTTGCACGCGTTTAAGCTAAGTTTGCTTTCAAATATTCATGTCTATAGGGTTATTACACTATTAAAGATTATTTAGATGATAAAAAAGGCTTGGAACTGTGCTGGTTCTACCAAGTCTATTTCAAAATAATGTATTACAAGTTGATGAAAAATTATTTATTTGTCAACAGATTAGTTTTTTTTAGATTTCTAATTATCTTTATTATTTGAATAATATTTATGTTTTGTATTTCTTTTTTTTTTCTTTCTTTTCAACACTGCACACAAGTGCTCAAAGTTGCACAAAAGTGTTGAAAAATTATAAAATTTAACTTTGAACGCATAGTTTAAATAAAAGACAAGTAGTAATAACAAAACAAGATATTAGGTTCAATAGCACATCAATTCAGGATTTATTTGCAAAAAATTTTGGCCATTATGTGTGTTTAAGAAAGCGATTTACGCTCGTACTTTTTGATGCTGCGATCACAAATTAAGGCTTTTTTTAAATCCGTTTTTTGCAATTAAATCCTGAATAGATGTGCTATTGAATCTAGAACGCGCTTAGCGTGCAAAAATAAAATTAGTCGACCGGCAAAAGTGTTAATAATTTAAGTTCTTAGTAATATTTTGACAATAATCAGTATTAATGCTGCATGTTATACCAATTTAGAATTCTAATAAAATTTAGAAATTATTTATGGCGTGGGCAGTAAAGCCACCATACATTTTTTTTTCACCACAAGTGCTCAAAGTTGCACGAAAGTTGTGAAAGATTATAAAATTTAACTTTGAATGCATAATTTAAATAAAAAACAAGTAGTAATAACAAAACAAGATTGTAGATTCAATAGCACATCTATTCAGGATTTATTTGCAAAAAACGGATAAAAAAAAAGCCTTAATTTGTGATCACAGCATCAAAAACTAAGAGCGTAAATCGCTTTCTTAAAAAACACACAAAATGGCCAATATCTCAAAAACTATGATACTTGTGCCAGAGGTAAATTTTAATTTTTAGATCAGTCGGGAAGTCGCCCATCCGCTGGTAAAGGATTATCCATTATTTACGCCACACCCTGTATATATCAACTACAAGTAAATTGAACTTCTATTTAATTAATATGGAGATTATTGGAGATTTTCTTCCTAAGGGCAGTTTTTTTATAATGCGTGGTCTGGCGTGGAGTACTTAACGTTATAAGATGATATATTCTAAAAGTGTTTCAGAAGACTTTGGATTTCAGACGAAGGGACTACAACAATATTATAGCATAGAAGTACCTTTGTAGTAGTTTGATCCTTGTTAAACTAGGACTAACTTCTTTTCACTTAGGTACACACTTGAAGTAAACTATAAAATTACTCAAGTTATTAAAAGAAAATAGGTGCCAAAATTAAATCATATTTGTGATAATTTGAAAGCATGTAGAAAATCCTTCAATTTGTAGCACATATACTTAGTAGCCATGCGATTTCTGTTCAATTGATTATGGAGGGATTAATATACTTTTAATGATTTTGCAGGAAGACAGAGTACATGTACCCCATGAGACAAAAAAGGATATAGCCAAATTGTTTTACAGTAATTTTCATACAAGCGGATCGATCTACAAAATATTATAGATGATAATAATTGCACAGGATATTTAAAGTAACAACAAAATGCAATATAAATGAGGGTGTTTTGGATATCCGCTCTCAGTATTACAAGGATCAAACGTCGATCGTCGGCCACGTGGCCGTCACATCGCAACAAAAGAGATACGTGACGAATTGCGACATTTCACCAACGTTTGTTATTACGTTTTAAGGATATTCTTTGATGTTAAGCACGAAGTAGTTTTTCGTTCATTTCATATTTTGTAGATTTTTGTTCGTTTCATATTTTTCGAAAAATATTTTTTTATCTTTTCTCATTAGCAGGATCTATCTAGACACGCAGTTGCGTGTCGAGTCACAGTTCAGAGGGAACTAGCTTGCAGCACTGTGTGTATATTTACATCAACAATTTAGAGTCCAGAGATTATAGTAGGTATAACTAATCCATGAAAACTACCTTTAGACTTAAGTAAATCATAAATTTGAATAACTTGGAATAAATATTCAGGATTTCTTCTAAACTTTGCATCCATTTTGATATCACTTCTTTTGTCTGTGCCTCATCGACGATGAGGCAATTTTGGCTAAACACATTTACTTATGTTCTGGGCGGAACAAGCAAAAGTACATACCTACATATCAAAACACTATCTAGACCCTCAACTCAGAATATGTTAAGGCAAGATTTCACCAATTAGTATATAAAATAACATTGGACGACTCAGACACACTCATTTGATTGGAAACTGAGCAGAGATTGTACAATGGTAACCAACTAAAGAACTAATAAACATATTTATACAAACTTATCTTGACAACCAGGCTCTGAACAGATACTCGTGCGCATAAAGGTACCTACTGTGTACCTAACTTAGATTTGTTTGTGCAATTCTTTCAACTATATATCATGATTATCTAATGTAAATGTTTAAACTATGACTAAATAAATGTTCATTCCTACATGCCTATCATGCATTAATACATCACGCCCGTAAGAAGGTAACTCAATAAGAAGTATCGATGTCTAGAAAAAACGGCAAACAAACGAAAATAGCGGCAACATAAAGCAACATTTGCAGTATAATAGATAGTAACAATTCAACACTTAACGTTGATTCGAGGAGCGATCGTACTCGGACACTTTTAACAACACTAGATACATTTCACAAAGCGCCGCGTCGCCGCCCATTGTCACAGAACAAACACATTAAAACGCTCGCCTCTCTCTGATCATCCCGATGTTCCTCTGTCCAAATGTTTAGATCTGTATCGGCTAATTGACACTGTGTTTGTCTAATCCACCACAAGTGCGACATAGAAAACGCATTGCAAAACAAAATAATAGGATAATGCGAGTCTAAAGAAAACCATGGCTTTGTTTCGCCTAAGGTGACTGTGGTTGGAAAAATATTAAACCGCAATGGGAAAATAAATAATTCAGTATTGATTAGTGCTGTTAGTACGCTTACGGGTTTTTTCGTAAATAATTTTCGCTATGAGGTATTTCCATATGTTCTTATACCTTTTATGTAACTGATTTAGTTATGTTCTTGGACGATATACTTTGAAAACACAAGTTAACGAGCTACCGTCATCATTGATATATGAGTAGAAGACCGATATGTATAAAATTTGTTTGTACACAAAATTGGACTAATGATGAAAAAATATAATTAAACCAGCGGTTTAGATACCAAATAATACCAAGTTAATACCAAATGTTCACTCTTATTGTAAATTGATGTAAGTGAGTATACTACCAGAGATAATAAAAGGGCACCCAATGTTTCAGTGACACGTGGCATCTTTAGTTAGAGCGTATAGCTTTGGCTTTTTCACGGCGTTTCCACTAACGTATTCGATTCTTCTTTATCTTACGACATTCTTCTTCTGCTAAGTATTGCTTTGTCCAGGCGGTATATTGCCATGCCTTATCTTATAAAGATTTATGGATTAAAATTAAGTTTCTGTAGGACATCATTGGCACTGAATGGAGAGCAAGCCGACCCAGGTCTTTAGATAGCGGCAGCTAAAACTCGCTCATCAGTGAATACTGGAGTGTAAACTTAACTTAGGGTAACACGAACTTTCTGATTATATTATATATCTATACCTTAAAACTGTTATTAACTTAGGGCAACTTCAGCTTTCAAATCACACCTACATTTCTACAGAATAACTCTAACACGTACTTCACAGATCTACCTACTTACAACTATCTCGCGTCGCTTGCTTGTAACTACACCTAATAGTCAAGCCAACTGTGAGTTGTGTCTCCATATCAATTACAAATACGAGCTAATAATAATTAGGTATATACGGCCCCTTTCATTGAGATTTATACCATTGAATACAATTAGGCTACTGGGCGTCCAATAAGTGCAGCTTTCATGCCTCACAAAAATATCACATTTCATGCGCTTTATCGCATCCTGGGATCCTACTCCCCTTTATAAAACTGTACATAACGTACATTTATCTCGTTACAAAGGAACAAAGGATCTGATACAAATACATAAAACACTTCAAACATCGCGAGAGAGGATAATGCCCGTCATTATACATTCATGTGTTTTGTCGCTTACAGTATTTATTTTGTACAGTTTCGAGGGGGGAAAACCCCTTTTTTCGCTTGAAAGCTCCCGAAAGCGCGTAGAGAAGGCGTCGGGCGGCGCCGCCTGGCCCCGTCATTGGCCCGTAGCTCCCCACCACGCGAAGACTCCGCCCTTGTGGAAACTCTCCCCATGGTCCAGCGTGTGCGATCATTCAGTACGCGGTTGTCGCAGCGGCAGGTAGTCGTGTCGCACGGGTGCCATTCCATCAACTGACACATTTGAATCATCGTCGCTGACTCAGTGTGCGCGCGTGTTCAGAGTTATGGTGAATAATATTCGAGTGCATCATTCCTAGTCTTCGTGTAATGCACGCAATGAGTGACCCCGCTGCTTTGGCAGGCATGTTGCCTTTCGACTCCATTGGACTTTACGAACAACCAAAACCACGTTTCATTTTCAAAATGCCGAGGGTAGTTCCCGACCAAAAGGGAAAATTTGAATCTGATGATCTCTTCAAAAGACTGAGCAGAGAGAGTGAGGTACGTAATATACCATATGTTTATCATCCATTATTGTTATATTAATTACACGCATTAACATTCTAAATTACATTCCGTTATTAACGCGTAACAATTGAACCATTAGTGAACAGGAAAATAACTCGAATTGCAGCTTAGTCATTTATTTCGACACTGTGACCATTCCCTTTACAGTGTTTTCCTTCTCGTTCTACTTAATCATATCACTATGTTATAACGAACTAGGTCACAGTGCTAATTAACGTATCTCATTTTCTGGTTGAATTTTAAGATAACAGCGCGTTTAATTCTTTTCCTTAGGCGATTATATACTAAACGGTAAATGTTCTAGAAATTTCTGATTGCCTTGATACATGTTAGCGAGTGAGTCGTTTTAATAAGAATACATTGTTAAGCAGGTGAGGTACACGGGGTACCGCGACAGGCCGCCGGAGGAGCGCCAGATGCGGTTCCAGAGTGGGTGTCGTGAAGGACACACGGAGATTGCGTTCACCGCCACGGGCACCAACCTGCAGCTGGTGTTCGACCACACCCCTTACAACAACCGAGGCTGCGACTTCCAGAAAGAGAGCGGCAAGGTAAATATTACGCCAGTCTGTATTTATCTAGACTTTTCTAGCAGATCTGCGTGGCTCCACCCGTTCGTTGTGTGGGTAAAACGATTTTAGAGCCTAGTTAGAAAAATAGCCTGCGGTAACCCGGTATCTGATATCCAGGTTCTTCAAACTTAATTTCATCAGAAGCAGTCTAGCGATTTAGCCATGAATACGTGAATCTTAGCCATAGTAGCTAGTAGTAAATTTGGATACATATATGGCAAAAGGCCTCGTAACAACTCGCAACAAACGAAAAACCCCATTTTAATACAAATCGAATACACCTTTAGGAAAAAAAATAAACAAACATCAACACGTTGTAGCTCCTCAAGTACTGTTACTATCGAACAACATACAACAACTTAAAAATAAATAACCAAGTAATTTAATTTACATTCACTAACACTTCAAACGTTAGTTAATGGCTCACAAATCTGTACTTCCCCGGCACCCGAGATGAATGTTCAAAAAAAGTATAAAGTAGAGATGTACCTATCTTTATAGATATAAGATAAGTATAATTCAAGGCCTTTGATTGATTTACCATACATTGAACTTGAGCTAAATGACCTGGTTTTTACGTTGCGCGCGTACGGAAATCCCTATGAAGCGGGCCTTTAACTAAACACATGATTGTATTAGTTTATTGACTAAATATAAGTGCTTTTTTTGGATCTCAAATCTTACGGCTAAGGACTATTCTAAATATAAAGTATACTTACTACTATATTTAGGCATACTTATATTTGCTTCGTAGCCTTATTGAAAAAAAAATTAGGCGCGGGGATCTTCAGTTTTTTGGGAATGAGTCTTATAATTTATGTTGTCGTTCTGTGTATTCTACTGCTATTGTAAATATGATTTTTTTAATTGGTTTAAAAGTAGGTACGATATATTTGATGTAAATGGACATATCGGGATGTGTAATTTTCACCTAACACTTTTGCAGTTCTATCGAAAATTTAAGGAAATGGAGGTCTTATTTAGATTTTTTTTTTTTAATCTTAATCCTTACATAAGAACTCCCGTTCGATTTATTTTACATTTCTGATACTTCAAAACTTTTAATTAAAATAAGTTATTCAGTTTCTTATATACTTTATGTATATGCCTGCCAAAAAACCATCTGAATTAGTTCAGCAGCTTAGTTAATCAGAACAAAAAACGATTTAAAACTTATAATAGTGATTAATTAATATGGATACAAATTAAACACTTTCTAATTGTAATGATTTTGTAGAATAAAAGCTTCTCTAACACAGAATTGTATGCACTATAGCTGAGTCGAGCAACTTCGTGTCACAATTTTTTCCCCTTGTTTGTAACATTTTTTACTGGTATTCTGCTCCTATTGACCGTAGCGTAATGATATATAGGCTATAACATTCCTCGATATCTAACACTGAAAGAATTTTTCAAATCGGACCAGCAATTCTTGAGATTAGCGCGTTCAAACAAACAAACTCTTCAGCTTTATAGATTTACAAAACCGCTTATATACTTAGTGCTATGTTGTTATTGTTATTATAAATACGTTTTATCATACGAATGACGTACGAGTGCGTTGTTTTAAAGGAAGGAAAATATAAGTGCGGTCAACATGGTTCTAACATTCGCGTATTCATTTTGAATTAACGATTTATGTTATTCTAAAGCTAGAATTAAAAATGAAAGTACACAATTTCCTTCTTTTTTTCCAGTTTAACACGACCGTTTTTGTTAAGACATACAAAATAAAACAGAATATTATAAGGAATATGGAATTCTTTACTTAACAACAGCCTTTTGGATATACATTTTATATAAGTATCGCGTACTCCTTTTTGTGAACACGTAAAATCAATAAATAAAAAAGGCAACCTTTTCCATAAACATGTAAAAAAAATAAGTAACCATTTAGTAAATAGTTTAGTTTCTGTGTACTTCGGAGGACACATTAAAGACCGTTTTTGCAGTTATCAGTGAAAATAAATTCATTTTCGATTTATTTCAAAACAACAGTTGTTAAACCCAGGCTTGAAAAGTAACCACTAACTGCGACAACGAAAAAATTATCGGCACAAATAATTTCTTAAAGACCCCTTACTATAATGCGTGTACAAGCCATACAAGGTGCTAAGTCTGTACATCAGATGGTCAGTAATCATCATCCGTCACCAGTACATCATCATCAACGAACCGGCTTACATCGTCACAACCGAAATTAAGACATAAATAACTTCGGAGCCGCTAATGATAAAACACGAACGCATAACACCGTACATAACGCGACGGTCACGCTCAAGAAAACTATCAGACTCATGACATGTTTTCTTTAAAGAAACATTCATGTCCACCTTAATGTTCACGCTTGGATATGTAACTGCATTAATTTAGGAGATTGTATTTGTCATTAAACACGTGTACGTGTTTCAACCATTTAGTAGTAGTCGTTGTGAATTAACAACTGACCCCCGCGGCTATTCTATCGAGAAATAAAATAACGTAGCCTACGGTTTAATAGTGAGATAATGGACTTTTCTATTAGAGAGTAAGGTTACCGCGTTAAAACAACAAACTCATCAGTTTCATTAAATCTTCTTTTTGTCTTCTGCTCATTTAACATTTTGTTGTTTGTACAAATATCGGGGCTGAAACGAGGATTCCGCGTTTATATTTATCAACAAAAAAGAGAATAGTTGTTATTATATAACTGAAAAATAAGTTCTATGTTAAAACATTTCTTATTTGCTTCGTCCAGAAGAACAACCGTAGATGGTTGGGAGACGGAAGGTTGTACTTAATATAAGACCTGAAAATACGGACGAGTACTGTAATGGTTTCTTGTTGTCTCAGTAAACTGAAAATTTAAATTATTTTTTCAACTGACTTGAAACTAATAAAGAAAACGAAAATTGTAGTCAAATAACCATGCGTTGAAATGTAGTTAAACAAGTTCTCATAACGGTCATTCGTTTCAGAGATTGTACATAACATACTTTCAACTCTTACTATATGATATTATTATATTAAAGAGGACCCATTTGGTGCCTGTTTTATTGAATTTAGCCCCTTCATAGCGCAGAAGCCACCCGCTGTGCTCTTGTATGAATACTTATATTTATTTACACTCGGTTCATTTAACAAAGCGCTTGGGTGTGCACGAGCCCTCGTCTTGTAACGATGTTTTATTATACCATGCTTCAACGTACTTGTACGTTTTGATATTCATTCAATAACTAGAAGCTAAATTCTTGTCCAATCGATTTCTATGAATAATACTACTTATATCAATGTAACAGTGTGACACATTTTAATGACTAATAAAACTATACGACCAAGAAACAGCCAACGACGTCACTCGTCGCTTTGTTTACCTGCTCTACGTTCTTGATAGAGTAATAAAATAATATTCATACTTTAAGTTTTTTGTCGAGTTTGACGTCGTTTTTCTGAAGTTAACTTTCCTTTATGTATATCTAATATTATTAAATAGAAGTCCCTTAAATTATTGCAATCGTCGGGGTGCAAATGTTGTACAATTACGTAGCAAAATTGCGCGTTGCCTTAGAGAGTCCCTTGGGAAAGGGGAAAAACATTTCCCCTTAAATCAATACTGGAAAAGCGTCCCGATTGGTGGGCGTCCCGACGTCGCTCCCGCCCAACCATCATGGCCGCCTGTTAAGCGTCGCGCGACGTCGTTACTACTACGTCGAATTAAATTGAAATGACCATTCATTTTTGTTTTTTTTTATTTATCTTCTACATATTGCTTCGTAGGTTACCGTAATAGCCAAGAAAATTATGACATTAGCAGGTTGTTTAAAAGATTCTACATTATGCAAAACGTACGTAAAGACAGGTAATATTCGCGTGTATAACAACAAATACAGTAAATTACAAACATACGGCAGGCGTCGTTTCAAGGCAAAATATTTAAAAGAAAGAAAAGCGAAGTTGTTATTAGTTAAATTGCATCCTGGTCGAATGTCTGGCACAATTAAAGGTTTGTTTGAAACGGATGCCGGAACAAAGCCAGCACGCGATCTGGATCGAAACACGTCTGCCTTATGTCGTTGTTGGTTGTGTCCTTTCGCCTCGTAAACTTAACCACTGCTCACTATTTTAAATTTCTTTAAATTATTGTAAACATTTATATTTTTTTTCGAAAAACACTCGTTTAATCGGTATAAATATGTTTTGCTTTCTCTAAATATGATATCTTTATTTCAAAACTTCTAGTTGACTATAATTTTGCTTAACAATTGGCATTTGGATCCATTTATTCAGTTCGATTATTAGTGTAATTGTAGGTGGTAATATCAAATTCGACACTTAAAAATAATGTTAGGTACCTAGTACCTTCGAGAAATATTTTTGAGAACACTAAGAATCCTATGAATTCATGCAGCGTTTAATGAAGCATTTATGTATTTTATTTAGTAAACGTTATTTTGAAACTGAAATGGCGTCCCCTGAATTAATTTAAACGCTTCCTCCGCTGACGTATACCCAAAAATGGACACTACCTGTGCAGTTTTTTGAAGGATCACTTCCGAGCCATGTGTGACTGATAAATTATTCCTATTCTTGCCACCTACGGTGCCTTAGTTTTTGTTTAAAGTTTTTTGTGTGATTTTATAATTGTCTTCGTTTGTCGTCAGGCTCACATCGTGTCTCGATTTATAATGAACGGCGTGTGCGTCCGGTGGCGCGGCTATATCGACCTGGAGCGCCTGGACGGAGTCGGGTGTCTGGAGCTGGACGAGGAGCGGATGGCGGTGGAGGACGCCGCGCTGCGCGACCAGATCGACCGCTACAACCAGCGGCTGCGTGACTTCGAGGACAAGCAGCGCGCGTACCGCGAGCACGGCGAGGAGCAGCTCCGCGCGCACTCGCACGTGCACGCGCAGCGCTGCCACCAGCCGCGCCAGCCGCCGCACGCCGCGCACCCCGCGCACCCGCACCCGCCGCACCCCGTGCACATCAAGCCGCACTCACAGGGAGCGCTCATCTCATAAACTACACGCTCGTGTATGATCACCATCATTACCTAAACATGGATTTACCAAATACAATCTAGCTTACAAAATATTACACATACGTAGGTAAATTTACTAAAATATGTCCTAACGTAACATCTGTAATGCGTGTAACGTAGATGAACTATAGGTATAGAGACAAATTCTACCTACCTACACGTAACTACATAATTTTACTACTAAGTCAAAATTATAATGACTAGATGCAATGTTAGTTAAGTATTTAGAATTAAGAAAGTAAATGTAGATATCTGATGTATACCTACCGGACATTATATCTTTATAGCAATCAGGATTAGAATAATAACGTAGCATATTACAAAAAACTTCAGTGTATAAAGCAAATTATAAGTCTTAAAAGAAAACTAAGAATGTGTTGTTTCAGTTCCAAGTACAGATTCTACCAACTACTAGCTAGAAACACTTGTAACTGAAATATAATTGGCACAGGTAACGGGAAAAGTTGGCCATTCTTAAGAAAATAGGGATTTGTCCGTAAAGCTATGCCCCTTAATGATAGTTTAAACAACCATGTATGCGGCTACCTGTGTCAAATCAATCAAGTCAATCTTTATCGTTTTAAATTCCGTAAAAATGTCTCCTGAATAATACAGTCGTTAGTTGCTGATTTTTTTCTCATTAATTGTAATTATTATTCATTAACGTTCTTGTTCAGTTGATGGTACGTGTTATTTATTTGTAAGTTTATTTTTTATGTAACAAAATATAAAAGTATTGTGATAATAATGTAAATAAATCTTTACTGAATTTTAATTACATATGTTGTTTCATTCTTAAACTCGGAATATGCGCAAATATAAAGTGAGCTAATATAAGCAAGGTATTATGATCAAATGTCTATGTAATCACCTGTTACGAATGTTGAGCATCGACAAGGTTTCCGATATCGTTTAATTATAATATTAGGGTGGAGGTCCCTCGAAAGTTACACCAGTTACACGCTAGTGAAATTGAACATAATTAGTAGTCGATCGCATGTTCTGTTTGGCACAAGTCGGCGGAGGTGATGCGTGGCGCAGGGGGCGCAGGGACTCAGGCTCGGGGCTCGGGTGCGAGGAAGCACGCGCACTGCACCTGTGCCTGCAGTCCTCAGTGCGCTTGCTCGCCGCCCCGCCCCGCCCTCGCTCGTTATACGCAATTACCCAAATTCATATTTGTGCTCGTTAAACAAAACAGACACATGTTTAACTCTCGCTTAAAATGTTATTTTAAAATGCTTTTAAAATCAGCCTACTTACAATTATTTACAGAATAATTTCACAGCTTTGTAATTGCTGCTGAATGTTCTGAACGTACATGATTATCTAGAGGTACCAAAACCTTTACTATTTGATAAAGCCAATCATTCATGGTTTACACAGGCATCTAGATCGTAAATTGTCATAAGTATTTGATTTGGAATGTAATTTACTTATTTCCATTATAATATTTAATTTATCCAAAAGCAACTATGACGAATTTAGTAAATTCATTGATGGAATACCTACATTGCAAAAATATCGAGCAGGATCAACAGCCAAAATTATATTGTAAAAATATTCCATTTTTTTATCATGACGAGCGTCTAAATATCCTATAACAAAATAATCTCAAAATAAATCTTGATTTGTTCAACGATACTGCGAAATTATACGCGGAACTGAGCTTTATCTGGTGAACTATAGAATAACATAGATGGCATCGTGGACTATTATTGTGACGTGTACGGCACCTTGACCGTCAAAATTAAGCAGGTACCTTCTTTATTGGACATGATCTCTGATCGATGCCACAAAAAACTCTGTATTTTACAATGCATAAATCGGAGAACGCTATCCAGAGGCGGCACACAATGAACCCGTGATTTATCGGAGCATTCTTTTTGCGCAAAAAGCTCAGGTCAGTGTCGGAGCGAAGCACCAAAAGGGCATTTCGTGTAATCCGCGCGCACACCGTGGGAACGATACACCGACTCATAAGGCTATTTGATTATGATAACTACAACTTATATTAAACCCAAGTAAAATAATGTTAACATGAAACTCTTTATGGGCAATATCTTTGCGCAATTATTGATTTAATTAGGACAAACTATCGGAAGGAAATCGTTTTAGATGTAGTATTTCTAAAATAATGGATTATATTCTAGTAGCAGTTGGGTATTTAAATGGGGATATGGTATGGGCAAACGGAACTCTTCTTCGAATAAAGGTGTAGATTATTTTATGGGTACTAGATATACAGTTGTGATTCTCTAGTACGTTGTAGTGAATTCTTTAATAAGAATGTGTGTACCCTACTTACTTTATCAAATAAATAGTGGAAAAATAGACTGTAACTGTAGACAAATACCCACTCTTGGTTAGCTTCATGGAAGTGATAAATGGATTTTCGTTTAAAAGACTAGAAATTAGAAACTCTCAGTCTTCGTCCTTTTTTACCTACTACCTACTAAAATATATGTCTATTGCTTTCAAGTATAGTCGTTTGACAGACTCATACAAACATATTTTGTGATTCACAAACTAGACTCGAAAAATCTTTAGAGCAAGACTCAAAGCAAACTTTAAGCATTGGAATAAATTTTAGAGATCTGAGACAGTATTGATTTAGAAAAATATGTTATGATTATGTTGTGAAAGTATAATTTTAAACTGAAATTTTCCTGATAAATAACAATTTAATATGTATAAAAAATTAATATGACTACAACCCAAGATACAGACCCAGCCTAGTTTGGGACCTATTGTTAATGTCATGTAACTTTTTATTTTCTCTGTAAATAAACTTTTTATCTGGGGGCACGGAAGTGCCCCCGCAAGTCGAGCAAAAAAAAGCGGCACGGCCGTACCATCCTTTTCTCGAAGCAATTCGGGCTATTTTCGACCCCCTATACAAATACAAATAGATCGACTTGGTCATCGCATGAAAACACAAATTCGCCATTAAAATTTCAGGAGCATTAACTTCTCGTCGTGCTGTGTAGTGTAATACATACAAATCATGCGATGGCCAGGTCGGTCTATTTGTTTTAAACGTAAAATATTTTTAATATTGCCATGATAATAACTTATGTAATAACTTAAGACAGAAGGTCCTTTAAGTAGAGATGAAATAGATTAATCGACTTGGTATTACATAGATCTCACCACTTTTTACGCCAGAAAGACTGAGCTGCGAGACTTGAGGTTTTTACAGAATGTTTTTGGTGGCATCTTTTATTTACAGTTCGCAAAGCCAGTTTGTCACCGATCCTTAGCCACAAGCAGAACATAATTAAAATGATTAGAAACCATTGTTGTTATAATAACTTAAAGTGAAGAAAGTAGTTTAAATGTGACACCCATCTTAACTGAGTGTAAGGCTTCCTCGAGACACGTGAGGCAACCAGTCTCGTCTCACACATGAGTGAGCCGGTGGCGAGGCGCATGCGTCAGGCTTCCCTTCCCAAACTTGAGAGCAACCTCACATTACCAACACTGCATTCTATATATAGGTATGTATAGATAGGGTATCATGATGCAGTAACGAGTAAAGGATAAGTATAAAGTTGAAAGCTTAGATATTCTTTTACGTTACTTCATAAAAATAGCATGCTGTCTGGATCCTATCCCGATTTTCAACAGTTGACCTGATAGGTACAATGATCAGAAAGCTACTGTTACGGAATCACAGCTTTGAACTTGGCTTACTAGTACGAAATTTTATTAAAAATGCAGGCATTTATGCAATACCAAACGGTACATGGCCGTGTTTGTGTTTTGTTAATTCTGTAATGTCGAATAGAGACATTATTTACGTAACTCACATTTTTATTATTTGAAGTTGTAAAACATATAAAGCTGTTTATTTATACAACAGGCCTAAATGATGGGGCTGCTGAGCGTGGATACATCAAATGTTGACGGTTTATAGTCGAGCGGCGAGCCAGCGGCACTTTGAAACCGAGTACTGCCATTTCATCCATATGTTTCCTCGAATTAACGTCTGTTTTCTACGAACAAAACGGCTCATAAAACTTCTTATAGATTTAACGTACACGAAACTTTATTAACTAGTTGTTTACAGTATAAAAAAGAATAAAGATAATCAGCTGAAATTATTAGTGTGAAAAAATAAACAGACTGTAATATTATTAGATGCATGTAAAGCGAAAGTCAACCAGTTCTAATAAGCAAAGTCTATAGGAAATTGTTAATCTGGGTTCAAGTGTAATTACTTAGATTTTATTAAAATTAGAAACAGTGTAGAACAAACATCACTGGTTCGTAATTGGGAGTTTATTTCTTTACTATCAAACATTATTGTTAATGTATAATTAACGATTAATTTATACATGTGAAACTTACCTACCTATTGTCAGCATGGATTTGAATGACAGATAGAATTAATAAAACTAATCATTTTACACAGGTAAGTACAATTGCCCCATGGATTGGAGAAATAATCCGCCACGTGCGGGATAATCCCGACTAATTGAGTGCGCGCGCCGTTGATCCCTCGATGATCAGGTGCTCATCCTCATGCCGCGCAGCCGCTCCAAGCTCTGTCGCCTAATCACACCAATTTTATTCATTCATTATTGATTTCTCACGCCATGCTTGTAAGTAAGTATTCGTACGGTGTATGCGAAAATACATATTTATTAAGTAGTAAAGTTCACCAGTAAGTGGATTACGATTTCCGTACATAACTAGTAAATATTTAAATTAAGTACTTTAATTAAATAATAAAAATCAATGTGCTTAATTACCAATAAAAATCCAAAATTAGTAAAATATTATTATATTTCTCTTGGGTGACGTTGCTTCAACAATACTTTCAATTATCATAAGTATTTAATTATCCAATGTGAATATAAATTAAGTGTTTTCTTTAGTTAATGTAGGCTATTTCTGCCACTTTTAAACGAAATATAAAGTACTTGGGTAACTTCTTACCGGGCCCTGGGAAAGTAACTGTCTTAATTCACTGAAGTCTAATAAGACAAAAGAGATAGTGGTATGTTATATTAGAATATTTTTCTAATACGTAGGCACGTCACTTATTCTATTAGGATTAAGATAAAAATAACATATTTTTTACCATTTTCTATTCCCATTGCATAGCGGAAATACAGAAGACAATCAATGAATAAGAGCTCTTATAAATCTATTTGCGATTTAAGTAAATCTATGTATTTACTAGAAATTGCTATCAAATTTTATAGATACAAAAAATATCTAATACCTACTTATGTTATATGACAACTTATCTATACTAATATTATAAAGCTGAAGAGTTTGTTTGTTTGTTTGTTTGTTTGTTTGTTTGAACGCGCTAATCTCAGGAACTACTGGTCCGATCTAAAAAATTCTTTCAGCGTTAGATAGCCTATTTATTGAGGAAGGCTATAGGCTATATATCATTACGCTACGACCAATAGGAGCAGAGTAGCAACGAGAAATGTTACACAAACGGGGAAAATTACGACACATTCTCTCTTATGTGACGCAAACGAAGTTGCGCGTGTCAGCTAGTTATTGATAAACAGACACGATTAAAATGTTTTTCTATAATATCTAGTTTGGCGGAAGTTTATACTCACATATATTGTTTAAATATGGTTTATTCAAGAAGGTAGGTACCTATCTAGTTTAATCTAGGTAGTCGTATCACACAAATCCTAATCTTTATGAGCAAAAAGTCAGTGGGATGAGTTGAGAACGATGCCAAGTAATGTCTCAATGGCCAGTTATACGGCCTCAGGAAAAGTGTCAGATAATCTATTTGATGGATAAAATGACAGCCAATGTATGAAAATAAATGCTAAAATTCCATACATACATTTTTTAATCGCCAAACTAGGAATTTGGAGAGTTTGAGGTGAATAATTACAATGCGTAGTATTACTATTTCTATTATTCGAGTAATTCGTTGAAACGTAGGGCAAAAACAAATTTTGCCTCTTGATATACCATTAACAGGGAGGTTAATGGTATCTCAAGAGAATCGGTTATTTAAGAAATCGACTAAATATACGGTTTTCGGACATCCCGTCACATGCCTATTAGACACTTCCTATTTGACAGCCAATTCGATTGACACGAATTCTGTCAAGCCCAGACCGCCAGACGTATTTTTTAGGTAAACAGTGCTACTAATCTCGCATAAGTTTATAAAATCGCTAATAATATGAATGATGATACGAGAAACTTCAAGGAATACAAAGAAATACCGTCAATATTTCATCAAGAATGTGCTATAATGGCGGAATAGTAAGTTTATGGAAAACCTTGAGTTTCCATTCTTTTTGTCGTCTCCGATAATGGTTTACAGTAATAGCAAAAAGTGATCTAGTAGCGAGAGTTCATAAATTGTTTGTTTTATTTTTCAGTCGTATGTTGCAAACAGAAAATTTACAAGGCATCTATGTTATTCCATCGTATGATAATTCATTTTGTGAGTACCTGTCGCTTTTCTGACGAATTGTACCTGTTTGATTTAATAAAACTTTTCCTGATTTTCATATTACCTGTTTTTAAATCTACTTGGTGATCAGCTACATTAAAAACAAAATGTTTGTTGTTGTTACAGTGTGGTATGGAGTTATTTTTGTACGGTCCAATTATTATGAAGGAGGAATGTTCAGATTTACATTGACACTACCTGATAAGTTTCCAGACGAAGGGGTGCCTGTGAGTCACTTAAACATGTCTATTTATTGATGCCAAGTAATGCTATATAAATAGAAAGCTCAAATAATTTGTATTTTTTTCAGATTTTAACATTTACATCACACTTATACCACCCAGCAGTAGATGCTAAGACTAATGTATTAAATTTGACTGAAGTTTTCCCACAGTGGGATAGAAAGCAGAATCACATTTGGCACATACTGAAATATTTGTATTCAATATTTCATAACTTGAATGTAAAAGTACCAGCTAATGTTGAGGCATCAGTTGCGTAAGTACTTTACATAACTTTAATTATTTTTCAAGGACTTCTGCATGATTTTTTAGTTGTTGAGTATTAGTAATTTTCATTCTTGTAACTGCCAGTCCTGTTTGACAGAATGTATGCATTTCAAGCAAGTTTGTATGGATTGTAGCTAGTGGTATTCTTGGATCTCTTCCTACCACTATTGAAAAAAAAAAGTGTGCTGTTGCGTATGTATTTAAAACTAAGCCATTCTTCTTTCAGGTATAAAACCAATCAAAAATTATTTATGGAGAAAGTAAAAGAATGTGTTGCACTGAGTATAGACCATATTTATGATGACCCACCTACAGAAGATAAACATTATATAACATTTAAACCATACAACCCAGATATACATGATGCTGCAAAGAATATAATGCTTAAAACACCAGCAACTAGTGAAGGTTTTAACCAAGGTATATCTTGGGTACAACAAGGTTCATATCAGCCATTTTCAAAAGAAGAAACAACATAATATTAACAAAAATTGCTATTTATTTACATTTCTTTATATTAATGTAATCACAAGTACATAATAGTGTTTTATAGATTGTTAATTTCATTAAAATGTTTATTGGATTGCCATAACTACTTCCTGTGATAACTGTTATCCATATTGTTCTGTAACTATTTCACACACAAAATAAAATTAATATTGAAAAAAATATATTTTTTATTTAAAACAATTCAACTATAACAAAATGAGATTGTCCAGTTACCAGTTATTTGGCTCATTATTTTATTTTAATTATCACAAAACATGGTAAAAGGAACCTAAAGTGCCTTTCAGGTGATTAGAAATGTTAATCCCCAATGCTCTTTATTTGTATTTTCTTATCTAGGTACTTCCACTTTTTACAAACATCTACTAATCTACTAATATAATATATTTGGCTTCATCTCAGTCCATATCTGACCTTATTTTTAAATTATACTTATTCACTTGTTCTTGGAACCAAGTTTGATCTAATTCATATACATTATCTTTCCACCTAAAGTGTGTTGGACCTTGCAATTCTTGACTATTAAATTCAAAATGTTTGCTAAATTCTATTGCTAGTTTGGACTTGACTAAACCAACTCCTCCATATTTATCATCAGCTGGATGATACACTCTTCCTGTTGAAGGTAACATATAAATTTTATCTGGCTGAAATGGAGAAGTTAATAAGTCACCTGCATATCCATAACATAACAAATCATTATCATTACGAGTAACAATATTTGTGAAAACTATTGGGAGGTCATCACATCTTATAAAGTTTCTTTCCCTCCCGCAAAGTGAAATAAATGGAAATTCCTCTTCATATCTCCCACTTGTGTTCAAGCGAATCCTCTTGAAAAAGAATTCCAAAAACTTTTTTTCTTTAAAGCATGATGTAAAGTTTTTCATTTTGGAGTCATCTAAAAATAGCTAAAATAATAAAATGTTATAAAGTGCCAAGTCTTAATAATATGAATACAAAATAAGTATGTATCTGTTCTACCTGCTATCTCACTAACTATAAAATTTTTGCTCACTGGTTATTATTTATTTGTATGATTATATAATTATTTACTTACCATACCTTGATGATCAATATAATAAAAATATTCTCTTATTTTCGGCTCAGGTGCCTGACCTTGAACATAGCTTAGACATCGCTCTTTGGTGAATTTAGGTGTCACTCTTTTAGCAACTGATTGTATACATGCTATCATCATGATAAAAAACTTAACCGTAATATCGGTAATAACTTTTAATATATTTGTTGGAAAGTTTTGGTTGTGTAATCTAAGAGTAAACCCTATCACATGTGTATAAAAGTGCAGTATACATATTATATAGATATTAAAAACGAAGTCCAACCTCAAATTTAATGCAAGGCAGTATTCATATAAAATGAATCAAGGAAAACAAACGTCTTTGACTCTTTGTTGACACTTGATTTGACGAGCTGTCACAAAGTATCGAAATTAAACTTGACAGTTTTGACATCAGGTTATGAGAGAGAGAGGGTTGACGACGACGACTAAAATTTAAGCCAAATCGACTTACAGCATGGTTTTACAAGTTAGTAAGCTCAGCTACCAAGTTAGTTAAGTATGTTTTTTTTGTACGCAATTCGTGATGTAAGTATATAATTCTTTGTAAGTACCTATTAGATTAGATGACTGCCTCTGTGGCGCGGTCGGCAGTATATGCGCCTGCCGTGCGAGAGGTCTCGGGTTCGAATCCTGGGTCGGGCCAAAGTCTTTTCTGAGATTTACTGTTAAGAATTTATCCGTCCGACCAGACTATGAGAGTGATGGAATAGAGAGTGTACCTGTGTATTGTGCACGCACTTGGACACTATAAACAAAGTCCTGCACAGATGGCCAGTTTAAATCAAACTGACCGCCGTAGCCGTATATCGGTTAGGATGACATTAAATATTAGATAAGTAGGTAGTTAAAGATGAATAAAAATTAACTAGGTACACATACATCAAAATGTAATAATATATTTTGTTTGTCTAAATCGACTACTTGCTTTAATAAATGAAATATAACGTCAAAGCGTCTCACTATGCTCACTTTGACATTTTATATTAGAATGACAGAAAGACAGCAGGAATTGTCAGAAATTGGCCCAATTGGCTGATATTTCTCGTTGTGTTAAAATCTAATAAGTGTAATGTACACAAATAAATACCCTTGTACAAAATAACTATGTAAATCTTAATCGTGTAAGAATTAAAAATATCGGAGTCGATGTGAATGATTGTCATTATTTTTGTTATTTAGGAGTGATTATTTATTCATTCCACAAGGTTACATTTCCCGTACATGGAATTCACATGAATTGAAATCACGATGGAGAATATCCGTCGATCATGGAAACTGCGTAAGTTATATAGCTATGCTATGTTATTTATTCAAACATCGTACAATTAATTATAGGTATTACGGGTTCTATATTACATCCTTGCATTTACAGAGGAATTTGTAGCCCACAAGGCAAATGTGAACTGCCTTGCCATGGGCCACAAATCCAACCAAGTATTGGCTACTGGTGGTGATGACAAGAAGGTCAATCTATGGGCTATTGGAAGGCAGAGCTGCTTAATGGTAAATCACTTAGGAGAATATTTATATTATATTAATAAATGTTATTTACATGAAATATTTATAATTTACTATTTGTTTGTTAATTACAGAGCTTAAGTGGTCATACAACACCTGTAGAATGTGTATGCTTTGGACATTCTGAAGATTTAGTTTGTGCTGGATCACAAACAGGTGCCCTGAAAATATGGGATTTGGAAGCAGCTAAGTTGTTACGAACATTCACTGGTCATAAGGGGGCTATTAAATGCATGGACTTTCATCCATATGGTGATTACTTGACTACAGGCTCTTGTGACAGTAATGTCAAATTGTGGGATACTAGAAAAAGGGGATGTATTGTGACTTATTCTAGTCACCGGCTTGCTGTTAACAGTCTACAGTTTAGTCCTGATGGACAGTGGATAGCATCTGCTTGTGAGGATGGTAAGTTGACAAATCAACTGTTCAATAAAGCAATAATTATATAAGGGTCGTTCTAAGTTATGAGGTAATTTCAATGTCAAAGAATTTTTTTATATTTTTAATTGATAATTTATTTAAAATAAAGCTGTGAGATTATCAAAGTCAGTATCTTCTGTAAGGTCACTAAAATTCACAGATGAAATGTTTTTAATTTAGTCACAAAAGCGCCTTAAACATGAAAAATTTATCTCCCCTGGTCTGTCCTTTAACCGATCATGTTAATAAATTAGTATTTTTAACTATCTTTAAATTATTAAATAAATTAAATTGTGTATTATTTAAAAACTAGACAAACTAAATTAAAGCAATGAAAAAAATAAAAAAGGTAACATTTAGATATTCATAAAATGTTTAATATTGAAATTTGTCCCTCATATATAGCATCTCTTCCCCTGGCGTTTTGTTTTCATTAAAAACTCACGACTTTTAATTTCGCCGCGTAAATTCTGACCTTGAGCACAAAGTTACTAACGTGAAGTTGACAGCAAGCCGTCGGCGCGAATGCGCCCGCCATATGGTTCGCTATTACACAGACGCCACTTGGTGAAAACTGTCGTGGTTCAGTGAGTGTGTTCTTTCCCCTGGTAAGATTTTATTCTTTATTATAAGCATAAATATTTTACTTTCTTCCTAGAATTACTGTAATGTATGCAAAGAATCGTAATCTTCCCGTCTAATAACTTGTTACAAAAATTTAGACTTTTATATCGATATTTTGTCGAAATAGTATCTCCCCTGTCTTCTTTCCCCTGCCGCTTAAGGTACCAGGGGAGATACTTACTGCTCAGGGGAGATAACTGCTTCCTGCTTATGATGCAGTTATCCATTATTTAGTATCCGAGTGTATTTACCTAGTCTGGTTTTAGTTTAAACATAAATCTTGTTATTTTAAATGTCGATTGTACGAGTGTTTATCGTGGCTTTCATCCTAAATATCTCATACCAGGTAGTGTTCCTCGAAACTCTTATTGTTTTTGTAATAAGTAAAGGAGCAGTCCTTTTTAACCCGGTTACCTTATAGAAAAACGTCGATGCCAAGTTACCATATTTTGGTTAAAGATTATGGCGGCACGAAAAAAAATGACGCGTGAAGAACGCTTAAAAAAAACGTGTAGCGGAAAGACTGAGATACCAAAAAATAAAAAATGACCCTGTGAAATATGAACAGCAAAAGATTAAAGAGCAAAAGAAATATGATAAGAAAAAAGAAGGACTAATTAAAACTGTGAATGAAATGACACCTAGTGAACAAACAAATTGATTTTCGTATAATGTCATGTTTTTGTTGCTTTGTAGGAATGAAAGATTATTTTATAGTGAAGTCTGATTAATATTAAATAAAAATGAAGTTGATTCTCAAACTACCACTGTTATTTATTTCATAACACAACATAAATGTCCCTCCCCTGTCCTCAGTATCTCCCCTGGTCAGTTATAAAATGGTAAAAAATTAAGATTTTGTCTGGCTGTTGTCTGGATATGAAGATAATAAGTGTTTTGGTAAGAAAATACTGATACTACATTATTTTTTTATCATTTTTGTCATGCCGCCTCTTCTAACATCATATTACCTCTTAACTGAGAATGACCCATAAAGCATTATCAATGTTGATAAATTATGATGTTTCTAGGTATTGTGAAGGTGTGGGATGTGCGTGTAGGTAAAGTTCTACAAGAGTTTGTGGAGCATACATCAGCTGTGACCTGTGTTAAGTTTCACCCCCACGAATTCCTTCTGGCTAGCTGTGGTGCAGATAGGACTGTTAATTTCTGGGATATGGAAAAATTCCAACTAGTCTCTAAATTTGAAAAAGACAATACTTCTATTAGGTATGTTACATTAACCTAATAATTGATCAGTTTTTTATTATTCTTTTGTACATTACAATACATTTTACATTTGCTTATGACAATGTGAACAACATACATTATATTTGTTTGTTCAAGACACATGGTGTTCAGTGATGATGGCACTACATTACTTGGTTGTGCTAATGATGGGCTGCATGTGATTGGATGGGAACCAGCCAGGGTGTTTGACACTGTCCCTGGCCACTGGGGACAGATTCATGACATAACTGTTGCACAAACACAATTAGTAAGTCTCAACATTGCAATGACATACTTTTGGATATCACCTCAACAGCATTTTTATTTGTTTTTTGTAATTTTCAGATAGCAGGATCATTCCATTCAACTTATGTGGTGTTATCAGTTGTTGATCTCAATAAAGTTCATCCTTTCGGTGGGCCTCCTCCAGTTTCACCACCAGTTGTAAGAGATCTGTCACCTTTCCAAAAAGGTCACTCTGTGCGTAAAAGTTTTTCCAAGGAAAAGCCACCTAAAGAAGGTAAATAGAGATTTTTCATATATGAAAGTACATTCTATTCTGTTTGTTACACAAGTTTGTTTTATTAAACACAAACATTTAAAAACCTGTAATAAATATAATAGCTAAAATTAACTATCATTCACACTAGTTTTCACTTGCTTGTAGACCAGGATATTGAGTCTAGATTATGACAATTTGTTTTTTTTTTGTTATAGTTATGCACAGACCAACACTGCTTGATGAAAAAACAGCTGAAGAGTCAACATCAGGCACTGAAGCAGATGAGGAATCAGGTGCTGTTATACCCAATTTTAATGACTACACTGAAATATTCCGACCTGCTAGAACATGTGAGTAGATTACAGGACCCAATGCCCAAAGAGGTATGACACATCTGTTTGATTTATAATATTATATTTATTTGTTTATCAGTGACCCGCACCCCTCCACCAGCCACTAGTTTGTCCTCAGAAGAATATTCATTGCCAGGTATCTTTTTAGTTATTTTAATTTCGTTTTATTACTCACACAATGTAACCACTAAGAATCCGTTTTATCATTATCATAAGTTTTTACTAATCAGTTTTCAGAAGCTATGCAAAGAAACTACACTTCCTTAAAACCCTTTTTCTATGTAATCCATCTTAAGTGGTGAACTTGACTGCAAGTAAATATTACATGCAGTGGATGATTGTACAGTTTAAAAGTAATTGATATTTTTTTATTCAGCACAAGAGCCTGGTGAAAAGTTGGAGTCAACAGTTGGTACTTCGTTGCGTGACTTGATGCTGGATGGGTCAGTGCCGTGTCCGCTGGCGCGGCCCGTGCCGCAGCCCTCACCGCCGCAGCGTCAACGCGCCGAGCACTACTCGCGCATACCTACCTCCACGAAAGAACATTACACAGTATTGGAAAAGAAAACTGAGTCATTTACAAGTGAGAGTTAATCATTTATGCCTCAATAATTTAATGCTTTTTGCTCATTCGAATTCGATGCTAGTTTATTTCATTTGTTTAAAATAAATTATTTCATATTAACCATTTGTGCTACTATGCTTGTGTCAGGGGTGATGGACAACACAAAAGAAAATAATGCATTCGCGACAGCGCAAACATTAAGAGATTATACTGCCAGTCCGCTCACAGCAAACTCGCTTAACAGACATAACTCCTATAAGGAAACAAAGTCTACTACTGATTTAAGTAAGTGTCAGTTATATTTGTAAAGTTTAACTGTCTAGATTATGAAAACATTAACACGCGTATTATTTACAGCAACAAGCAATTTGCGGCAAAGTAACAGTGAGATGTCTTTGGGTCCACCCGCATTAGGCCCAAGATCTTTATCGTTTACCAGAACAGCTAGCACAGAAAACCCAAGGTATACCTAGAAACTTCAACCCGAAATAGTTTTATACAATAAAATGTATAAATATTAGTCAAAATCATTAATTACTTATGTTATTAGGCGCAGGGTTGTTGAGAACACCAGAGAAGCTGTAACGGTTTCTCGCAGTGTTGACACGCCAGAAGCCGAACCGGAGCCGGAGTTCGTACCCTACACTACCGACAGACCAGTCGGACTTGATCTCGACGAATTCCTACCCGTAAGTTATAATTATTACTTAATAAGGCACCAAAAAAAGGCACATTGATGTGATAATATGTGTATGTTAAAGCGAACTTTGGCTGGAGGAGGAGCGCGACGCGGGGCTCGCGGCGTCGGCGCTGAACCTAGCGAGCAAGAAGTGCTCGGAGTCATGATGCGGGGACACGATTCAATGATGGCCGTGCTCACCGCCAGACAACGTGCATTACAGGCAATTGAACACACATTTCAATAATATTTTGCATTGCTGATTATTTTACATACATTTTTACTGACTTTTTTCTATTGTTTTAGATCTTTCATTCCGTCCGAGTTAATAAAAGTCTGAAATCTGCGTTAGAATCTGTTATCGCGCTGGAAGATACTTCTGTTATATTAGACATACTTAATGTTATGGCGCATAAACCGTAAGTATATATTCTTAATCGATAAAAATACCCTGAAACCCACAAATAGTCCACACTTACGTAAATAGTTGAAAAGTATGAACCCATATTAGATTTCGTCGTAATCATCGTATTTGGCTACTGAAGCCTTATATAGGCGTTACAGAACCTAGCCTAATAAAATTAATAAATGCACAGACGAGCATTAAGTTAACGATTATATAATCGTTTATTAGTTGTCTGGGTTCTAGGTATTTTTTTAGACATGGTATTTAAGTATAAAAGTATGATAAAACAAAGGCAAACAACATTTTTTTTTATTCAGATTCTATTAAAATATATTATTATATTATGAACTTTGAATGTCTGTACCATACGTCATATAGTACAATTTTTATGTATATTTGTTTCAGATCCCTTTGGAATTTGGATATTTGCCTATTGATGCTGCCTAAAATATATGAGTTATTGCAGAGCAAATATGAGTCGTATGTATCCTTATAAAAAGTATCTGTCAAGTTAATTCGATCTTAAAATGGCATCCATTTAATACTAAACTCTTTTACAGATACATGCAGTGTGGCTGCAATGCGTTGAGACTGATAGTGCGTAACTTCTCGTCGGTGGTGCGAGCTAACGTTAGCGCGCCGGTGCGCACTCTAGGCGTAGACATTCCTCGCGAAGAACGTTACGCCAAATGCATGCAGATTCATCGACTGCTGCTAGACATTCGTGCCTTCTTGCTGAAGCGACAAACGCTCCAAGGTCGTCTCGGAGCCGCATTTAGAGACCTCCACAACCTAATGCAGCAAGGACTTGACTGACAAGTTAATACAGATAAATCACATAACTGTTTTTTAAATTAATAATGTAATACTAGTGACAAGAACTGACAAAATAACCTTTCCATTTTAAGTATTAATATTTTTATAAATTTTGATTTGTCTTTTTCTCATTGTTTACATAAGTTGACTTAGAACCTACAGTTTGAAATGCCTACATACGAAAAACTTATATAATTTATTAACAATAAAATAATTATATTATATTGCTATGATTTTTTAGTAAACCTTTTGTGTTGGCTTACAAGCTTACTAAATGTCAGATTTATTATCTTGATTATGTAATTGACTGAACAAAGTAATAAATGGTATTCAAATAAGCATGTTACCAAAGGTTCTCCAAAATTCGCATTATTTAGTCATTTTTGGGTTTCTTTAAGAAATGGGTAAAACAAGCCCTTATTACTGAGACTTAGTACTCTGTTGCTGACTTGCCTCTCTGTGTCACTGGGTTATATCTCATGAACCATGATAGTTAGTAGACAGTTGCATAGATAATGTATTTATTTTAACAAGTACTAAAAAACAGAATCTATACTAATATTATAAAGCTGAAGAGTTTGTTTGTTTGAACGCGCTAATCTCAGGAACTACTGGGCCGATTTGAAAAATTCTTTCAGTGCTAGATAGACCATTTATCGAGGAAGGCTTTAGGCTATATAACATCACGCTACGGCCATTAGGAGCGAAGTAGCAACGAAAAATGTTACAAAAACGGGGTAAATTATGTCCCATTCTCTCTTATGTGACGCAAGCGAAGTTGCGCGGGTCAGCTAGTAAAATATATACCTAATTTCACCTTTTAATTTATGGTACTTGGCAGGTTATTTTCTTAAATAAAACCAATATTATTGAAGTATTAAGTCAACATATTTAATCTTATATTAATATAGCTATGTTACATTGGGTATCTTTACCCCATTACAAAAGTGTAACTGGTTAAATAGCTTAAACCCTAAGCATTACATTATAGATTACACACAAATGTTAACAAACATAAGTATTTGACAGTATACATAAACTGCAAATTAGCAGTAGCTAGGCATGTAGATTAAATATTTAATACACATAAACAAAAAAGTTATGGTAGGTTATAGTCCACATTTAACTTTTTTTGATAGGTAACTGTTTTGCAACAGGAAAGAACTTTTTCATAAGGTATTTTTAGTCTCTTCATTCTTTTTTGATGAAATGATGGCTATAGTTAATAGACATTTAGGCGAGATTGCTGCAATTTTCCAAGGAAAACTTCCCAATTTTGAATACTAGAATTATAATCAATGAGACTGCTTTTTTCGTTTGACATTCTTCGGGCTGTCTAATGGTTTTTTCCTTTTGTTGAAAGCTTCCATTTTTTTAACAAGGATAGCATCACTAACATCTTTCACCATTTCACCACTTGGCTCTTCATTTTTTACGTTCTCTAACTCCATTAGACGTTCTATCTCTGGGTTCATACCTTTAAATGATAATCGTCCGTCAATCATTGTTTCGCAAAATATAAAACTAGACTCCGATATATAGTTTCCAGAAGCACTTCGCATTTCATTCGTTATTATATTTGAGTAAAGACCCTTATGATCATGAGTATCCGCTATTTCCTTTTCTATCCTTTCTTTGGTCTTCTTCATAAATTTCATTTCCAATACCGATTTCGGTAGTTGTATTTTTTTAACCGCTCCAGCCATTGTGAGTTATTATGAACACGTTTGCATTAACCTGGAAACAATGCTTTTGTCTTTTATTTCTATGCAATAAATGCAATAAATAAAATGCGCACCTGATTAACACGCAAAAGTAATAAACATGTTTATAACCTAAGAAATTTGGAGAACTGACACTTCTGCCAATGTCAAATTTGACAAGTAATATAATAATTTCAAAGCTCTTGCTCAAAGACAAAATAAAGGTATATTAATCTTAACTTTAATACAATATTTTTATGGATAAAACAAACCAACAACAACAACTTATAAAAGTTACCTACCCTTGTAGCGCAATACAAATAAATATATCGGAAGGTACGGCCCGTAACCTCCACGCACGGCACAATCTAAAAGTGTAGAAAAGGAAACGCTCAATTTCTGAACTGTATTAATAAAGTCATTAACGTCATAATAATACAGCATGCCAATGTTGATCTATGCACCGAAAGTGTGTTTTGAAATGTAAACATTTTATTAATTATTTACTTGTAAAACGTTAAATAATAATCATGCAAGTCTCCGAGATAGATAATGTTAAAATCTATAACCTCAGCGTCGGCAAATCTCTTCCAGATGTAAGTATTTATTAATAACCTTTAGAGTTCTAATTTCATTAAAGGTTAAAACATCAGTTTATTTATACTTAATTGCAATTTTTTTATGTAGTGGCTAACAGAACGCAAGAAACGTGCCCTGCTAAAGAAAAATGTTGATTTGAGAAGACGTATTGAGTTGATCCAAGAGTTTGATATGCCAGGAGTTAGTACAAGTCTCCGGGTGTCTAAAGATGGACAGTATATAATGGCAACAGGCATTTACAAACCTAGAGTTAAATGCTACGATGTTAACAATTTATCATTAAAATTTGAACGCTGTTTAGACTCTGAAGTGGTTAAATTTGAAATCTTGAGTGAAGATTATTCAAAGGTAAGTGTACAAAATAGCTATTTTACACCTATCATATAATTTATTATATTGAAGTGGCCAAAGATCGGGCAAAGTGGCGTTCTCTCGTGTCGGAGGCCAAGACACATTTTGGGTCGTTGAGCCAACGGAGTAAGTAGGGAAGTAAGTATATAATTTATTATACAATTTACTGTGTTGTAGTTATGTGTGTCTATGTTTAGTAGTAATTTAAATAATGTGTTTTATTCCAGCTTGTATTTTTACAATGTGACCGGTATGTTGAATTTCATGTTGGACATGGCCGCCACTATAGACTGAGAGTCCCTCGTTTTGGCAGAGATATTGCATACCACAAGCCCAGCTGTGACTTATTTGTTGTTGGGGCATCTTCAGTGAGTTTACATTTTGTATATGAGTAAATTTTTATCTTGTTTCTTAATCACATGTTTAATTTTTAGTAATTTATAAGGCTTAATCAAAATCTGAATTTCAGGAAGTATACAGACTTAATTTAGAAATAGGCCAATTCTTAGCACCATTTGTAACAAAGGCGAATGAGATCAATTGTTGTGCTGTGAATGAAGAGCATGGGTTGTTAATACTTGGTACAGAATCTGGCCATGTGGAAGCTTGGGATCCTCGAACCAAATCTCGACAGGGAATCTTAGACTGTGCTATGCACTGCACAGATTCAGAATACAAGTAAGTACTGCAATAAAGCATGGCTCACTGCTCTAAAATATAAATAAGAAATATGAATTTATCATAAATGTTTACAGAAATGACAAATTGCCTGCTATAACTGCTGCCAAATTTGATGGACCACTGAGAATGGGTATAGGCACATCAACTGGTCATGTGTTACTTTATGATATTAGATCAAGTAAACCACTACTGGTTAAAGACCACATGAATGAAATACCTATAAAAGCTTTAGAATTTCATAAGCAAATGAATTATGTTTATTCAATGGACTCAACTGTTGTAAAAATTTGGGATAAAAATACTGTAAGTATTATCTTTTATCACTTTATTGTAATGCTTTATATTTCATGAGTAGTTATGATTTTAATTATTTCATAAAATTGCAGGGTAAACAATACACAAGCATAGAGTCATCATCAGATTTCAATGATTTGTGTGTGGTTCCAAACACTGGGCTCAATATGATGGCAGTTGAAGATCAGAAAATGCAAATATATTATATACCTTCTTTAGGTTAGTGTAATTTGATGCTTTTATTTTAGTATCATGGATAAAAATATGTAGTATAGGTTGTACAAATGTGACAATGTAATGTATATTTTTAGGTCCTGCACCCAGATGGTGTGCTTTCCTAGATAATTTAACAGAAGAATTAGAGAGTTCTGCATCACAAACAGTGTATGATGATTATAAGTTTATCACTAAACAAGAACTGGAATCACTTGGTCTGGATCACTTGCTAGGAACAAATCTATTGAGAGCATACATGCATGGGTAAGTGTGGAGTTGAGAAATCACTCATAGTTATATTATTAGTGAAAACAGTATGTAATGCATTCATTCATATATTACAGGTACTTTGTTGATGTAAGATTATACAAGAGAGCAAAATCAATAGCAGATCCATTTGCATTTGAGCAATACAAAAAACGCAAAATAAGAGAAAAAATTGAACAGGAAAGGCCTTCTAGAATTAATGTTGAAGATAACTTGCCAAAGGTTAATAGGGATCTGGCATCTAAACTTATGGATAATGATGGAAAGAAGAAAAAACATGCAGGCGATTTGCTTAAGGATGACAGATTCAAGGTATGTGTTTATAATACAAATTATCATTTAGTTTAGTCTGTAATATTATCACTAAATAAATAATGAGTGAATACAGAATATAACAATAAATAAAAATATTAAGTATTGTTTATCCATATTGAATGTTTTAGGCCCTGTTTGAGAACCCAGACTTTGAAGTGGACAAGCAAGCAGAAGAATATCGACTCATCAACCCAGTGTTATCAAGATCAGATAAAAGCAAAGACAAAAAGCCTGTGGCTGAGGATATGCAGGTAAGCATCTTATTGTATTTTTTTTATATATAATTAAAATCACAACAATCAACTGGCTAGTACATTTTCCATACATTTTTGATAATGTTTGTGGTTTTCTTATTAAATTAAATTATCATTTATTTCAGGCAAATCACCCATATTTTTGTTTACATAACATAAAGATATTAAAGACTTACTCTGTCAATTTATTTATATTCACAGGTGGATGACGCGGAAGACAAAGATTCAGACATGGAATTGTACGATACTAGTGAAGAAGAAAGCTCTGACGACGACCGGTCTTGGGTGAAAGAAGTTAAAAAACAACACAAGATTATCAGGAAAAATAAATCGCGCGACGAAGATTCGCAACCTGCTGAAGAGAAAGTATATGAATTTAGTAAAGCTCCAAATAGTACAAGCATGATTAAGAGCATAACTCGTGTAAGTAAAGCAAGTTTAGGAGACCGGTTATCAAAGGAAGCATTTTCTACAATGGTGACTACTACGGGAGGCAATAGAGAAATGAAGTTTACCATGAGAGGAAAGAAGACAGAATCAGATAATAACAAAAGAATGAAGAAACACCACCAAGAGAGGAAACAGTTTGTAAGGCGCGCGGGCCATCTCATGAAGAAGAAGTTACCGAAATCATTATGAGTTATTAAATTACTCTATATCAATAAAAGTTAATACCCATTATATTTTACTTTTATTTATCCGTAACTGGGCAACTGCCCGCTAGTAGAATTGTTATAATACAGCATAAAAAAATGACGTCACTTGTACTCTGGGAGCCTAACATAAAACAATAAACAATTACTATACTACTAGAATATGTAAAGTAGAAAGAAATTAGTCATCTCACCTTTATCATTTTTCTGGGTTTATCAAAGTTCAATGGCCGTGATTGGCCCTGATCTTTATACTAATATAATTTCGCAATACCTATATTAATTTAAAATATACCTACCAAGAAACAAAGCCAACCCTTAATTTACTTATTTTGAATGTGGGATGGGATGGGAAAGATGCGCCATCGTTGATAACTACTTCAAATTATTTGGGTTCATATGAACACAATGTCATTAAAGTAGCATTGGATATTTATCAGAGTATAATGCATTGACTCAGTGCAGTAGGTGCAAGTACAATGATGTTATTATATTTAAAAAACATTGCAGTGAATTGTTATCTGTTGCAGTCGACGTATCCTCAGTGAAAGTATAGATAGCTATTTTTGTGGGTTTTATTTAGTGTTATTAAAAAATGCAAAATGACAACGCGTCGTATGGCAGTGGTGAGTGAGTTAATGATTACCAATAAGTTATAACTGCCTACCGTCATTACTTAGATCTAGTTGTTTGCTTCGTAAATGTTCAATAATTAATATTTTATCATTTCGTATAATGTGTGTGTTGGCAATTAAAGAGTAGATATGGGCAATAAACTGGATAATGTAAATTTTTTAAATGATTATGTAGCGAGTGATTTACTGGACAGCCATGTACTGGGGAACGACAAGCTTGCTGAACCAACGATGGAGAGATCCAGGAGGTCCAGTCTCGACGCCAATAGTGTTGACGTGAGTTTTGATTTGAATTCCCATTTCTACTACTTTAACTAGGTATATTATTGTTTTGCTTCACATTAATTGTACTCGTAGCGCTCAAAATTTTGAATATCAGATAGTAAATAATATTTAACCCACACTCCCACTGCTGTGCATCGACCCCACAAGGGAGAAAGGTCGTGTACCTCGCAACAAAAATATAGGTTGAAAATGCAGTTGATCAAAATTATTTTATAGAAGTGTGAGTCAAAACAATTGAGTGTCACGAGTAAATAATGGATAAGATCAGTCAAAGCGGTAACGCGTTTTATAAGGAGTATTGGTTGTGCTCTGCATCATAACGTTTAATTTTGTTTTATAGCTAAACAGATGCTCAAGAGGATGGATACTGTAGGTCCACCCTTTAATTTACCCTAAAAGCGGTGCTTATAACTCTTAACGAAACTGGTTGTAACTGTCCTTATCTTTTTCTGTTTGAAATATGTAAATTGATTAGAAAAAATATCATAATTTAAGGTCTATCATTAAGTTACATGATTTCTGTATGAAATTTTCCAGATTGGAGAAATAACGGAGTCGCCCGACACGGAATATATGAGCACTTCTGCTATACTACATTATTGTAAATCTAAGGTAGGTATCCCCATGGATTGGGATTGTATCTAATAGTCTGCTTGAAATAAAAGTAGTCAAAACATACATATAACACCATTTTAAGACACGCCTATTTTTGATTACGAGCCTTCCACTGGGTATCTATGTAAATCTCCTGAAATCCGGTTCAGTGGTTGTCATGAAAGCGTAACAAGAAGACTGTCGGATTAAAAATATAAATTTAGTATGGATTTGGTTAAATCCTTGATTATAGAACATTGTAAAACTTTAGTAGACAGACTCCTATAACTCCTTTTTGTAGATATTTAAAATTTTGATCATTAGATGTTTGTATTAATTTATTTTGGACATTATCTTAATCAGTTTTCAAATGTGTTTCAGATACTTTTGCCATACTTAAAGCTATTAACAATAATGGGTTTGCGGCCCGTACTGGATGTATCAAATTCCTCTAAATGTGCCATATGTTGCTCACACTTCCATTCGTTACAAGTTGCCATACTGATGTTTTTAGGATACGTGCTCCAATACATGGCTTGCTTTAGGTAAGTACATTTTTTATCACATATTTCATAAATCCAATATATATCCATTATATTGGTACCTATAGTAAACTCTAAAATGTTAATTTAAAACAATGAAATTTCAGGCGTGACAGAGGATTCTGCTATAAATTAGTGCCACTGGCATTAACATCCACGTTGGAATACGATACTTACAAACAAGTGTGCTACGGAAACGTTATATTTACGTATATTGGACCCAGTATATTACATTTTGTTGGTTTTCTATACGCCCTTTATTTGTTTAGAATATCTGATAATGAACAATTACAAAATCTTATGGAGAGAGTAAGTACCTAATACTAAGTTTATCTTGATTTATAACCTTTAGTACCTATATCTAGCGTTTCTATTCAAAAATAATGTATTTTTAGGTGTTCCTTTTATCGTCGTATGCACCTCAAGGAATGCCTACGAGTAAACCAAAACGATTACTACGAATGTTGTGGTTTTTCATAATACTCAGCGTATTATGGATGTGTCTCTCCTTGTGTTCAGTCAATCTTATGTTGGCAAAAGGCAACGTCATATTTAGGTGGATGGAAACCAGGTAAAGAGATATTACAATCTTATAATTTGTTTGGAAAACTAATTATGCAGCTAATTACTTTTTTAACTGTTTTTTCAGTTCATATGAAGTTAGACTCGTGTTAAAAATCTTGCTCATTATATGCACATTGATCCATGACATGGTGCAAGCTACTATTATCACAAGTTATTGTTTGCAAGCACAGTTGTTGCAAGCTCACCTCATGTTCTTAAAAGAGCGTTTACTCAATCGAACTATTACACCACTGCACTGGATGAGGGTGAGTTTATTGTTTTACATACATACATACTATCACGCCTGTTATACTTGAAGGTATATGCAGAAGCGTATGAATTACACCTTTGTTTCCCCATTAACGGCGGCTACGCCTATTGCTGTATACTGGGTAAGTTTCTAAACTCCGGACTACAATTGAGAATAATCTAATATAAATTAGAAAAAGACCAAAGGATTATTTTGTAATAATCAAATTTCATTATTCTTGGTGTAAACCCTTAAAGAACATGCCTGTTTTTCTAGGAAATTGCTGAATTCCGAAAACTGTTAAAATACTTGAACGACGATTTGGCGCCAGCAGTTTGTTTATTCACAATAGTGAATATTTCATGGGCAACTTCTGGCATCATGTGGCTTTTAAACTTGGACAAAGTGGATACAGAAACAGAGCCTATCATTGGCATCAGTATCCTCAATGAACTTATATGGATATCAGCTGTCGTCGTACCATTTGTACAGGTGATTAACAGACTATGTAACACAAACTAACCAACATTAGTAGACCGTTCGTTTAAGGAATTTATAATATTATATTACACTCGGACCACAACAAACATTCAAACTAAGTCTTAATCAAAATAAGTACAGTAATGTGGCAATTTGTAAGCGCGAAAGAGAGTCCGATAAAACGAAATGAAGTGGTTTGCTCGTTAACAATGCCCCCAGTATAGAAATTATTTGTATGTTACAGGCGGCTCGTTTGTCAAAAGAATGCAGGAAAACGCAATCTGTGGGCCACGAACTATGCGTGCGTCCGTTCCTCCATCAAGACACGTCGCAAGAAGACATCACCACAGTACTCATGTACGCGTCCACGCTGCAGCTGCACGCCAAACTGTTCCATTATCCCATCGCAGGCCGGTACCTCTGTCTAGTGCTCACTATTACCGTTATCGTACTCTTTTCGCTAGGAATGTGTCACTATTTACAATAATTTTATTATGTTGTTTAAAATTTACTTTTGTAAATATTATTATCGAGATATTATGTATAATTATTTATTTGGATTTTAAATATATTTAATTTAAATTTTGAAAATGAGACTATTATATTAATATTTATAGATTATGAATTTGTGATCGATTTATATGTATTACGCAATAAAATGGAATCTAAATAAAAGGTTTATATATTTTCATAATTTTTATTAACTAATTTGGCACTAGTAACACATGAATAGACATAAGTTACGCTTCAACATTTTCAAGGACATCGATTTCGGCTACGTTAAATTCTCTCCAAACAAAACGATCATAAACTACGTACCGTCTAACACGTTCGACGAGACTGCGAACCAGTCGAAGTTATTCAGGCTTCAGCTGTTATACTTAGGTGCCGGCGGCAGGGGGTGGGGACTAGTCAGCGTCGAGCACGGCGAGGCGCGCCACCTGCGCCCCCCACCAGGAGTGCACGTCGCGCAGCGCCGGCAGCTCGCGCGCGCCGCCCGCGCCGCCCCCGCCCGCCGCGCTCGCGTGCACCGACCTGCTGTTGCTCTTCACCGCTACAAATGCGTTACGAACACCTCGATTAGTTCACACGTTGAAAAACGTTCGAAAATTTATCGGTGTTAAGCATTTTATAATTCCTACCATACATCGGCGTTTTTTTGACGTGATTCTGTGTTCACAATGTGCGGGGCCTATAGAAATGTATAAATATGAGAGTATAGAAAGGGTTTTAGAAAGCACTCGGTTTGCGTCGTGCGACCTCACTCAACCACATACAACGTGCGATAGTTTTAAGTACCCCAGTTCCCGATTTTGTACTAGACAATTTCTGTCTGCCGTAATGTTACAACGTATTATCGATACTATTACTACTCTTTTTTATAAAATACATGATAACTTACATGTAGGTTTCTTGTTGAGAGCTGGATGAGGATCACTGAGAGTTGGCTGGAGGTACTTCTTGATAGGGCTTTCAGGTCTGCGATCAAATATAAATTGTTGTAAGATAGTTCATTCGATATAATATCATAGGTATTTAGTTAATATATTTACCTCGGTATCGTCACAGACGGTAGGCCAGGTCTTTTGAACTGACTCTTGGTTGAGGACCGTTTTGGTGGCAATTCGAATGACGATGATATATCTGCAATGTGCATGTTGTATTAATATTATCGAACCAGAATACATTATATTACGTTGAATTAATTATTTGTATACTGGATATTATTTGCAATTGTTTTATTATGTCTTGTCTGATGTTCTAGTCAGATGACATCGGTCTGGACTCAAATGAGACCCAGTACACATAAAATCGCGATAATTCAAAAAACTTACTGGAGATAACGGGTTGTGAAGTAGATTCTGTGATTTCTGTTCGCCCCGCATTTGCTGTAACCTGCTGTAAAATATACACTATTAAATATTGTTCAAACGGTACAAAACTATTAAAACATATATTTAAAATTTAGATAATTATTACCTGAGTTTCTGTTTCTTGTTTCTCTTTGTCAATCTTTTCGTTGTTCATATCAACGGCTTGTTCGTTCGTCTTTCTAAGACCAGCTATGAGACTTGTTTGTTGTTTCTGAAAAATAGAATCAATTAATATACTAACGGATTGTCTCATTTAATTAACTTACCACATGTTTAATAAAATGTATTAGTTAGCTTAGGAGTAGATTTTAATAAAATAACTGTTTTTGGAGCACGGTTTTAATTATTTCGGCATACGTGCGCTACATTTAAATTACGCGTTTCCAAAATCGTACGTGTATATACGTACGGGTAGATTTCGACATGTTCGGTCGAACCTGTAGTGCCGAATCAGTATATCGCACCTAAACATCTAAAACCTTATTCACTCAAATAAAAAAATGTATTGTCACAATAAACCTTAGTGTTATATATGTTGGTTTATTAAAATATTAATTACTAGCTGACCCGCGAAACTTCGCTTGCGTTTAATAAGAGAGAATGATGACGTGATGATATATAGCCTATGTCCTTTCTCAGGTATCAAAATATCTCCATGCCAAGTTTCATGCAAATTGGTTGAGTAGTTTAGACATAATGATACCCTTAACCCCTACCTCTTTACGGGTGGAAACCCTTGCTCAGCAGTGGGAAATTAATGGGTTAAATTTAAATTATTAAAATAACTCACACTGCTGTTAGCCCGTATTTTCTTGAGGCAGCCCTCCAGCCACGTGCGTATAGTTTGCTTAGCAACTTCCTCCTCTATCAAGAATTCGAACTCTTCCCGCGCCAGCAGTTCTTCCATTTGCAACGATTTACGGATGTCCACAGTACGATAAGATAACATGCTGGAATTATTTATATCAATTAGGAGTAAAGAAAATGGGAACAATGATTAGGTCATACACATACATAATTGTAAATTTATTGAGAAACTATCTTTGAGTCTGGGCTCCACCCATGACTTGCTTATTAAAGTAGACTATGTAATTCCTCTAGATAAAATCTATATATAAATTTGGTTTGCTACTAGAAGACAGATCGACAGGATTTTAATGGGTAGATTAAAGATATAGTATAAAAATAATATTTGTAACTTACTTGATGACATCATGGAAGGTAACATCTTCACCGTTGTGGAGTCTTTCAAGTTCGTAGCACATATATTTAAACAACAACCTCTCCTTGTGAGTGTCGCACTCCAAACGACCCTTAAGCAATCGTAGAATGAATTTTACCTAAAACGTAGAAAGACAAGTGGTTAAAAAACGATTACTAAGGTATAAAAGGTTTTGTTTCACAACTAGGCTGTTCAGAGAAGTCTATTATTTGTGCTTAATTTATTTGTTACGTTCGACAAGGTTGCACTTGTGAAGATTTCTCCCATATTAGATGTAGTTGTTGTTAACAACTACGACAAAAATGAATACAAAGTTAAGTGAAAATAATGCACCTTTCTCACTGGTATGACTCCTTTTTGATGTACGTCAACAACATTCCATGTGTTTTGGAAGTTCCTTATATCAGCATACGATAGTAACGCATCTTCTTCATTTGAATAAAATAACGAAAAGTTCTCCATGATTATAGCTGCAAAAGAGCATTCAAGTATAAAGTATATGTGTTAGGATGTGTATGGCGCAATGGTTAAAGCGGTCGCCGGTCGCGGTCGCGGCTATTACTATTTACTGTACTAGTAATTTAACAGTGAGCATTTTAGAACTTAATGAATTTCAAGCCCATAATTGAATGCATTTCAAGAACCCTGTGGTGGGCATAACAAAAAAAGCAGTTTAGCTTAAAACAGCGTTCAATCACGCGTTCGTTTAAAGGTGCGATTTGACATAAGATCTAATTCGTAACAGTTGAATTCGAATTTGAGTGTCGGTAGTAAACCAGTTTAGTTGGATCATAGTATAGGTATAATACGTCAGTAAAGTCTACAGACCCACAAGCAGGTTGAGTACAATGTAGGTGATGATGACGTAGAAGGTGCAGAAGTATGCGAGCGAGGCGGTGAAGTTGCCGCAGTCGGTCTCCCAGTAGTTGTCGGCGGGCGTGCAGTACGGCGGCGCCACCATGCAGTCGTGCATGATCTTGTTCCAGTCCTCGCCCGTCACGATGCGGAACAACATCGCCACGCTGTGGATCGGCGAGTTGAAGTTCGCTCGCCTGCAAATTGGAAATACATGATTGTTCCTATTAACTTCAAAAAACATGTTTTATCTAAATAAGGCGCGGGCGGAAGGATGCTGGCAGCTCTATTCTTTAAGGACACAAATATCATCATCATAGCCTAGCCTTTCTTCCAAACTATGTTGGAGTCGGCTTCCAGTCTCACCGGATGCAGCTGAATATCAGTATTTTACACGGAGCGATTGCCTACCTGACCTTAACTGAACCCGGTTACCTGGGTTATAACACGATACCCTTCTATAAGACTTTCAAGCTTCTGACTACTGTTAACGACTGTCAAAGATCATTGAAAATGACAGCTGGAACCCACAATTTAATGTGCCTTTCGAAACGCGGAGGAACTCGATACGTGTATAATATCTTAACCTCAGAGATCGATCCGCGCGGCTGTTGTTAACTAAGCTACGAGCTCCTCAACAATACAAACAACTAAACAAATATATTATATATAGTATAGTAAATATTTACCGTCCAATTCCTTCTCCATATTTGACATTCCCAAAGACGATAGTCCCTGCCAGTGCATAGAAGAACACGAGTAGGAACATTCCGAATATAATGAAGAAACTCTTGCACACGCTCACGCCGACGGTCAGCATTAACATCTTCAGTGTCGTGTGTTTGCCCGTGATCGTGAAGAAACGCAGAATTACCACCATGAAACCGACGAAGTAAGACAGGTCGTTCTGAAATAATTAAACAAATCTTACGTTGTACATAGTTACTGTGATTAAGACAATCGATAATTCAATGCTAACTTAAAAGTTTAAAAATCAAAAGTGCACAGGAACATTATAAAGACCACCAAATACCTTATTAAGTTCTATGGCATCACCATTTTGTTCTTCGCAAGCAGTGATAAAATCAATTCCCAAACAACAATAATTCGCAATGTAAGGCATAATTATTATTGATGAATTACCTTTAATATAAAGTGCATGAATATCCATATGCAGCCAGCGACGGTGACGAGCAGGTCGTATCGGTTGCGGCGACTCTGCCAGTAGCCGCGCGGGGTGAACGCGATGGTCTTCAGCAACACTTCCACCACGAACACCAGAGTCAACAGCGCGGATGTAAGTGCTAACTGCTCCGTGTACGGAGAATAACGGGACCACTGAAAACACAAATGCAAAAGATTTGTTGCTAATCTAACAATATAATAAAATAGAAGGCGATCTCTTGGATCTTTATAAAAACATTTCTATTAGGTCGGAGAAAACGCCTTTTCGCAATATAGTATGTATGAACTTGTAATAAAATCTCTTTGGTTTCAAGAATCACAAAGGAGTACACGGTTCAGTAGGTTTCTTTCAGTGAGCTCGTGAGGTACCCAAATATCGAGCTTTTTTGTGTAGAGAAAAGATTTTATTACAAGTTCATACATACTAAAATGCGAAAAGACTTTTTCCCCGACCTAATATATTATAACAAGGGGTTTAGGGTTATTACTCACCGTGACTGCCAACAATCCGCTGTTGATGAGTACAACTATAGCGATGACACGCTTGAAGCTCAAATTCTGTGTGACGTCATATGCAAACGCGCGGACTTTGCGTTTATTGGGACGAGGCGGCAAGTGCAGCGGCTGAGCAATTTTCAATCTCTTTTTAAGGTCACACCTGAGAATATTTACATTAATTAAATAAGTTATCAAAAATAGTCGAGCAATGTGAAAAAAAATTGAAATGTGAGAAGTCTTACCAACGCCTCTGGTCGACAGTTAACAGCGCAGTACCCTTGTTTTCTGAGTAATTCGCAATCACCACTCCCACGAACAGAGTTAATCCGATCATGCAACCCAAGAATATGTAAACATGTATGTAGATAGCATGAACCTGTAACAATGTATAACAAAATTATACAACATTGCTATAAGGCGGCTTAAAACCCAACGCAAACCTGCAGACGCACGGCCAAAATCCCTGAATCCACATGTGATAGGAGTTAAGGTTTAGAGTATCTTCGCCTCGCCTCGACCTAAGAGCTCTGCCTCACTAGGACGCCATGGCGGCGTCGCTGGCTACGTATCCAAGCAGTTAATATTTAAATGTGAAAATGTGGCGACGGTGTAGCAACGTGACATTTCAATATTAACTGCTTGGATACGTAGCCAGCGACGTCCTAGTGAGGCAGGGCTCTAAGGAGTAAAGTTCAGTTGTCTGAGAATACTTATATACTTACGGGGCCCAGCGCTTTGATCAACACATCTCGAACATCTAACCAGCCCTTGAATGAGAGTACTTCGAATAGCGTCAGGAGTGCGTCACCGATGTTATCAAAGTTGAAACGTTTTGGATTAGCCCTGCAATGATTTCACATCAATTAATTACGATACGGACTTTTAATCAACTTACGGATATCTGAAGTATGGTCAAATAACAAGTATATGTATATCTTGTAGAACAGTCTACTGAGGACGATGCTCATTTAGGTATAAATAAAATTCTGTAAAGTTTTAACTATAAATTAGGTATATTCTGGCATACTAATAAATGTTGTATTAGCTCTAATTAGTAAGACAGGGTGTTGTCCTTTTTACCCATTCACAATAAGAAGTTTAAAAAATAATAAACCATTGTATAACTAAACAGGGCTTACATATCGTTTATTCGTAAGATAGTGTATTATGTAGAGGCATTATAAACTACTCACCACACTCTCGGTACAAGCATCGAAGGGAAGGTCTGGTTGGGTCCCGGTCGTATCTTCATCTTAGTGACGAACACGCGGCGCATGAACACGCCCACGCAATCCTCGCGACGCGTTATTGTCGGGTCGTTACACCGGGCTAACCTAAAAACAAAGTATTTTACTTATATTGAGATATATTCCAGAATAAGTATTTAAATACTTATATGAATAGATAGAAACTACTGTAGCGGGGAAGCGCGGATTCATATCAATGGGATTAATACAATTGCATAAAGAGAAAATGTGAGCTCCGTGTGTCTCAGTTTTAGTTAGACTTACCTGCCTCCATAAAGTTGAACACCGTAACTTGCAAAAACAAACATTAGAAGAATCAGTAGTGTCGATACCTGGGAAATGAGAGATTATCGATGAGGTTTTAAAGAGATAATAAATTGAACAATAATGATCATCTGGCCACAGTACTAACGAGTAGGATCTCTTTAAAGCCGCGACACAGTTCGTAGACAACTTTGCGCATGTGCGGCACGAGGGTGAAGATCCGCAGCGGGCGCACGCAGCGCAGGATCATGAGCATCTGCGCCGGCGAGCCGGGCGGCACCCGCACCGGCATCCAGCACAGGAACGTCAACGACACCTGCACACGACACACACGGGTAATAATACATCATAGACTTGACGATTTCATTAATTATACTGTGCCATAAAATAGCTTAAATATTTCCTAGTTTTATGTATTGGTGAAAACCACATGACGATACGTACAGCAGATTGAGTTTATCGTGATCACACAGGTAGATAGAGGCGGCAAAGAGACTTCGTTTTAAGCTGTAGTAACAAGTTGTAGTAAACCGAGCTGATTACTTACAATGTAAATAAATACGTCCAATACTGCTGCAGCGTCCTTCAGGTAAGCTTTTGGAGTGAAAAATAATCCGTCGGCTAAAATTTTGAGGGCCAGCTCCAGACTCATAAAAATCACGAAGCCGTACTCGGCGATCTAGAACAACATTAATAGAACTTTAAGTCCATTTTTAACGTCACTTGGTATACCATTTTCAATCAAAAATGGTTCCATACTAACCTGCAGAACAAAATTTTCCATAACTCTGTACGTAGGCGTTTCGAACATCATCGAAAAGCACGACAATGTGGTGACCATTATCATGACCCAATCCATATAGGTCACGAGCCCAAGAAAATTACTGAAAGAGAAAATAAAACATCCTTAGTGGAATTCGTACATCGATCAATAAACGAAGCTCTCCGTACGACAGTATCGACTCACTGGAAGCTCTTGTAGTGCACCTTGCGCTCGTTGCCGGTGACGGGGTCGCGCAGGCGCGCGTCGTAGCGCGCGTCCACGATGGCGCGGCAGATCTTGCGGAAGCGCGACTCGCGCGGCACCACGAGCAGCGGCGTGTCGAACAGCGGGTGGTTCTCGCGCAGGTCCTCCTCGCGCTGGTTGCGCCGCATCTCGGCCTGCTGGCGCTTGGCCTGCAGCAGGCGGATGTCGAGGTAGGGCGGGCGCGCGCGCGACGACGGCACCACGCGCGACGCCGCGCCGATGTCGCCGTTCTCCAGCAGGTGCTCGTACGTCTGCTTCAGCTTGATGGAGCCGCTGCGCACCGAGCGCCTGATCGAGCGTGAGCCGAACCTGAGAGCCATATATCATTGATTTCACGTTAATCGGGCCTGTGACTCGCGCGCGCCGTCCCCGTAGGTGCCGAACTAGATACATACTTCTTTTGATCGACCCGCAGTTGTTTCGCGCTCGATATGGTTCCCTGGGGCTTAAGCCCCGATTTCCCTCCGGTCGCGAGCATCGCGGAGTCTCCCAGCAGAGGCCGGTGATTGTTGGAATCCCTGTTGAAATTGATGTGTGTTACGAAACTGTAGGTAAAAAAGTCGACGAAAATAAAAAATAAAAATAAAAGAAACTAAAACCTGCTTTATACAGACGGTCAACGGCGACAAAAATAATACCTGAAAATGATTAACAAAAATAAATTAAAACTTCTATACGAACTCTGTATGTAAATCATCAGTGTAGTGATCATCATTAGACAGAGTCTGTTACAATCTATATAGCAGAGTAGACTCACTCAATAATAGAACTGACGACGTGTCGCCGCAGCGCGGAGCTGGGCCGCTGGGAGGGCGGCGCCACCACCAGGGTCTTGACGAGGCATCGCTTGCGGTAGGGGAAGGCGATCTTGGCCGCGCGCATGTACTCGAAGGTGCGCCGCGACACGTCGCCGCCGCCGCCCGTCACGCCCACGTCCTCCTCGCCGTCCACCTCGCACACGAACTGACGCATGAACGACTCGCGAACCTGATCATTATAAGTTATTTTTATGTCAGTGAATGATAGTTTAGATGGTTAGCTGACCTAATGCAAAGGGAATAAGGAAAAATAGATTGATACATATGCGAACCTTGTAGATTTTTATGTACCTTCGGTAGATTAAAGTCTCCAGGAACTTTATGCAACTTGGTCATTTGCGGGCTATCAGGAAACTTTTCAAATATCCTTAACCTGAAGGGCAAACTTTCTTTAATTTCGGCACTCTGTTGTCGGTATCTCAGTTGCTTTAATTTTTTTATGTCCTCGTCGAGCTCCAGGTTGTCTAAGATTACAGCTACGAAAAGTGATAACACAATCTGAAATATAAGATATAGCATTAGTAAAATAAAATATTACATAAATAAAAAGTAAGATGAATATTATTGTTACAATTCTTACCAAGGTGACAAATAGATGGTATAATATAAAATAAATTGCAACTAGAGGTGTTAACGTCTGGCTCGTTCGGACCATTGTTTCGTCCATAACTTCTACCCAGGCTTCTTGAGTTAAGATTTGAAACATAGACATAAATGCCTGAAACATTTTAAAACACAAATTAAATTGTGTAAGAACAAATGATTTCATAAAGTGTGTAAATAATAGTTTATTCGATCATTACCTCATCAAATGTTTCGAACTTGGTAAATTCACATAGAAAACAAAACAGCTGCATTGATATAGATGAACTGATGATCAGTAAGCACATGGTGAATATGATTAGGCTTCCTAATTTCTTTCCTGGGCCAAAGATCTTGTACACGAATCCCTCTAACAACGGCGACGCTTTGATCAACCGAACAATACGAAGAACCTGTAACAGTGTTGGTTAGTGTAATATTTATTCTTCATAAGTTATCAGTATAAATTTAAGGCAAATGTTACCTGAAAATAGGTGAATCCTGACATGTATAGCTGTGGTATTATATGAATTGTTGTCCCAATAGCTAGCAGAAGTTCAAACTTGTGCACAGAATGTTTGAAGTAACCCTTCAATCCCAAACACCATATCTTAATTAGTGCTTCCAGATCCAAGAAAATCGTAAACGCAATCTAGAAAATAAGTCGCATTAAGTATTGTACAAAGAATATTAATATTATGGAGGTCTTTATACTTGAAATCTACGAAAACTTATTAAATAATTTAGGGGATCAATTCAATAAAAAATGCTCAATATTAAGTTATAAAGACAGCTCTATATTTTAATAATATATTACCTCTATGTAATAATATTTTTCGTAAAAGAATTCTCTCGGATTGTCGTCGTGCTTGAAATTCATAGTTGCGGTTATTATTCCATTAGCCAATACCACTCCCATAACTAACAAACGAAAATAGGCCGACCTTAGCAACTTGTGGAATATTTCTGGAGCAGTCCCTGTAAATATTAAAATTCAAATTATTTTTAACTTTCCTCACAGTTTAGGACAACTTCTTCTAAAAACGTATTATTCTAACTGGAATCAGTTACAACAACTAAGTATAAAAATGGACCTAGGATACAAATAATACCTGAATGTTTGTTTTCATCTATGGTAACCAATTTCCAACCATTGTCATCACCAGTGAAGAACTGTGTAGTGCTACCTTTTGTTATTGGATTTCTTACACCCCACATTTGTTGAAACTGCACTCTTATTTCATTGAATGTTTCTGTTATTACAGCTATGAATACATTCTTCACAAGCCAGGCCAGAAAGAATATCATTGTACTGTAAATGCAAGATTACTTATATTATACCTTATTTCCAACACATTCTTCATAGTGATAGAGTAAATGATCTAGGGGTTACCTGAAGTATAAAGCAGATCTCCATGTTGGCAAAGAATCAATAGCCCTATACATTATAAACACCCAACCTTCCTGTGAAGATGCCTGGTAGACAGTAAACAAACTTGTAGCTGTAAACATAAATAGTTATTTAATTTTTTTGTCATATTGTTTAATCCCAGTCCTAATAGCTTTATACATACTGAACTCCTCAAAGCCATTAAATCCCATGATATATTTAGACAGATTCAGTTTCATGCATTTCATTCCAGCAGGACATTGGTATCCAGAGCCAGGGTCAGGAGAGCAAAACGTATCAGGAATTGCTAAAGAGTTAATGGTTATCTCACTGTAAAAAATAAATAATTTATAGAACAATGATTGGAATATGATTGGCCTATTATATTATGTCTTGCCTGATTTTTTGTTTTAGTGTAGTAAGTGGTACCTACCGTGGATTAGTATCATTTCTGACACAATGGTGTGTTAATTCCCCAAAAAACTGTACCCCAAGTAAGCTGTACAGAGACATGAAGAACAGGAAAAACAATGTTACATTATATATCTGTTGACTGGACCTCCTGCAATGCAAACAATATAGTTGTGTAGTATTTGTTTTCTTCACTTTACTTTTTATAGAGGCAAACAATAAGCAGTCTATAACTTCAGAAAAATATATTTTTACAAATATTCACATACACTGAATGGCACTTACTTGAATATTTGATTGATTCTAGATTTTGGCATAGAGAACTTTAAAAATACTCTTAGAAATCTTATCATAATCAGGGGTCTTGGTGCTCGCAATATACTGAGGTAACTGTATCTCGGTACAATCCCAGTCAATTCAAACATTTGCAATAATACAGACACCCAAAGAAAAAATACCATTGAAGCATCAAATTGGCACCAGTGATCTTTCAAATAAGCTACATCACCCTGAAACAAAAACATCTGCATCTTAACTAGTTGGTTAAACACTATAAATGGGGTAATTTGATTTCATACATACCTTCAGAATCCCTCTTATGTGCATTTTAGCTATCATCTCTGCAGTGAATAGGAGAGTGACACAACAATCTACTGCAAAAGTTATGGTTTGCAGATAAGGATACTTTTCAAAAGACTTTGGTGTATTTAGGGATACTGACATTAAACTTAATAGGGCACATAATCTTAATATTCTTCTGACCCACAACTGGAACAAAATAATTGCCTATTAAAATACAGTTTAAAAATACAATACAGTGAAATATAAGTAACATGTATCCTATTATTGACCCACTACTGGGCAATGGCTGCATCCTGAAATCAGGGAAGGGTAAGGCTTTGAGTCCATCATGCAGCTCCTCATCATTTGTGTGAAAGGTGAGCTTTTATATCCAAAAATCTATACTAATATTATAAAGCTGAAGAGTTTGTTTGTTTGTTTGAACGCGCTAATCTCAAAAACTACTGGTCCCATTTGAAAAATTCTTTCAGTGTTAGATAGCCCATTTATCGAGGAAGGTTAATGGCTATATATCATCACGCTATGACCGGAAGGAGCAGAGTACCAGTAAAAAATGTTACAAAAACGGGGAAAATTTTGACCCATTCTCTCTTATGTGACGCAAGCGAAGTTGCGCGGGTCAGCTAGTTTGCTATAAAATCGAGACAGCTAACGCATGTGATCATACGAGTGATGTAACTTTAACTGTAAGTTCAGTGAATACAAAATAAACTGTAGGTATGATTGTTCCTCTTGACGAAATGGGCGGGGTCCATAACATAGCTAATCAAACCACGTAACCGGAGGCCGGTACAACCACTTCTGATACAGTGGTTACCGTTTGTTAAAGTGTACAAGAGCTTAATTGACAGTGTACAAGAGGAAAATCATGAATTTACCTTGTTGACCCATTCGATATCAGCACTTTCATTCAAGGATTCTTCGGGCCCATAGTCTGCCAAAACCGGCTCCCCCTTCAGGCTTTGCTTCCGACCCAACATTTTCATCAATTTTAACTCAATGGTAGCTATTTTTATTAGGCTTGCGCCTGATTTTATCAAGAAACAATAAAGGCTCATAAAATATTCAAAATTACTCTACATATTAACGTTTCAGTTTAACCACGTTACGTTGCGGTTATCGCATGTTTACAAATGAGATGTACGTTTTCATATTTTAGCATTTTGTTGATTTTCGAAAAATTGTAATTATGTAAATATTGATTTTTGAAACTTGAAAGTTGAAAGCTCGTTCCAGTGTAGCCAGCTTTGATACTGAACCATAAACTATTAACTATAGCTGAGAAGCATACCATTTCCCAAAAATATACAGATAGGGTATAATATCAATTCGAATTTACGCTATTATATTTTTTGGAGCAAGGAATATTGTTTAAGTCAATGGTATATATATAAATATAAAACTATTTAAAAAAATGGTAACGTTCTGTTCCACTATGGGTATTTTGTAGGTATTGTGTTTGGTATTGTAGTAATGTAGTAATGGCAATACTGTAAAACTGTCACTTTTGTACCGGTTACCATAGATACAAATATTGTAAACAAAGGTGGATGCGTAAAATTACAAACTTTTTCAAAGTTTTAAAATTAGTTTCATTTATTAATATATCAATTGCTATTAACATATTAATGTTATTCATTCTTATATCTTCAAGAATTTGTATAATATTCAAGAACTATATGTGCAAACCATTACAAACACAGTTTTCTTCAGAATACAGCTACAGTCTTATTAGTTCCATAAATATCGTTTATAACTATTAAAATTGTATATTAAACTGAATATACTTGTCTCCGAGTCCAGTTACTATAATTTAAAATGTTTATTTATATGAGTAAAAAGGTAGCTTTAATAATATTGTAATTACTTATTGTCTATCGGTTTAATAATTTTAGTTTTATATTTAAATAATTAATAATGTATTATTTTTAGATTGCGATACCAAAACAATCAAACGTATCCTGTATTTCATGGAACCATTCATCAGGATATATTGCAGTGGGTGGAGAGGATGGAATGTTGAAAGTTCTGAAATTAGAATCGGGTATTTATTTAGTTTTACTATACCACTCTATATTGTTTATTTAATTGGTTTTAAATTGCTATGCAAGAACTGTTTATTAAAAATCGTACTTTAATACCAGCCATTCAATAAATATTACAGAGTTAAGTATATAATTCAAAATTTAGTTACCACTTTGAACATGAAACATTTTCATATGTAATTCCTAAATTTAATTCTAAATTGAAATACAATTATTACATTTATACAATGATAGTGTGAAATGTGTCGAAAGTTAATAAAATATATACTTATATTAATAGATTTAAAACAAGGGTCAGAACAGATTCTTGTTTATCACACAAATATTTTATGTGGTTGAGATTCAAACCCACCACATACACCACTGCACATATTGCAGTTAGGTGATCATGTTAACCACTGTGCAAAACGTGCTGGGCAGTTTCTTATCCCAATCTGATGTTTGTATAATTTGTTATAAATTATTTAATATTCATAACATGAGATAAAATAAAATGGTGTCTTAGCATGTCTGTCTAACGGGATGGACTATACTTTTTTTTATTATGAAAACAACTTGCATTTATTTTATATTGAATAGGTATAGAGGTATGTACATAATATTCAATGTGTGAATTGTTTAGGTGGTAAATAATAGTATGGAATACTTTTGTAATAATAAATAATGCAGCAATTTTCTTTCTGCAATGATATGATTGACTAAACAAATTTAATTAATCGTTTATATTGATTTCTACATAAAGTGATATAATTTTCAGGAGGTGGTGGGAATTTGTCAATGAATCTTAGTCTGGAGGGTCACACAGGGCAATTGTGTGTTGCTATATGGAATGAAGTATTTCAAAAGCTGACAACCAGTGATGAACATGGAGTTATAATTGTTTGGATGCTTTATAAGGTATGCATATAAATAAATTCAAATATTTTTTTTATATTACAGTACAGTAAGATCATGTCTATTTTTATGTTTATAGGGATCATGGTATGAAGAAATGATAAATAACAGAAATAAATCAACTGTAAAAAGCATGGCATGGGGATCTGATGGTCAAAAAATATGCATTGCTTATGAGGACGGTAAATTATTATTATTCATTATTAATTTAATACACCTATGTTTAATCATTGTCTTTTACTGGTGGCTAAAAGCGCTGTATTACGTCAAAACTAGAAATTAGCTGCTTGTGGTTTGATCCAATTTGTTCAGGAATATTAAAATTTGTGTCAGGGGCATCACTCAATGTTATTTCTTCTTCAGATATCGGGTTCTATCACCTATTATAATAGACTACACCGATGCCATTATTCTAATTTATGTAACACATCTGACAGATTTTATTTGCCTTACAGCACTGAATGAAATACTGTTAATGATATACTTGGAAAGAAATGACCAAATAATTCAAGATTTAAGTTACTTATTCAGACATATTGATATGAACTGTATATTTTAGGCGCCGTTATTGTCGGATCAGTGGATGGTTCACGCGTATGGGGAAAAGACATAAAAGGACCGGGGCTTTCTGCTGTACAATGGTCCCCAGATAATTCGCAACTACTTTTTGCTCTGTCTAATGGCGAGCTGCACTTGTATGATGATCAAGGAAACTTTATGGTAGGTTTAAAACATTCAGTTTCACAGTTTCAAATGCAGAGAACTTCAATGAAGTAAATATTGAGTAACATTGCTGGTCGTGAATTTCGTTTCAGATGCCAGTTGCCATCCAGAGTGTGGCAGGATCCATGGATGTTGTTTCAATGGATTGGTACTCGGGCAGTGCGCCAAGCAATAGGCCCGTACTGGCGATATGTTACCGAAGTGGTGTTATTTTATTATTGAAGAATTGCAATGAAGAAGGTTAGTACTCCTACCTAATTATAATTGTATTTTTTTTATTTCTACATAATTCTGATTTTATGGAACCTAAAGTAAAACCACACGTTATATTATCCTTTTATTATTTATATAATTTATAGATAGTGTAGTAGTAGAGACTAATATGTCCATCATCGATTGCCACTGGAATCATAACGGAAGCATTCTGGCTGCCGCCGGGTGCACGGCGGACAAAACGAATGTTGTTCAATTCTTCGGAGCATACGGAGAGGTAACTTGATTGATCGTTGATTTTAAGGCAGTTCAAAATGTTGTTCGGAATGATAACGGATATTAAAGCATGTGCACTGGCTGCACTAAAAAAAATCTTCAGTTCATACCCTTACTCAATTCACAGCTCCACTTGCGTATAAAGTTACCTATCGTGAAGAAAGGGGGTGTTACTCTCATGTAGGGTTGCCATCTGTCCGGGTTTCGCCGGATTTGTCCTAGTTTAGAGCGCATCCGGGGAGCGTCCAGGGGAGGTTTCATTGTAGACCGGGTTTTAAAAATTGATAAATAAAAAAAAATTGGGCCGCCCGCGAGACACGCACTATGCTCGCACACCTCGATCAACCGACGGACCAAGTATATTCACCGTTCCCCCATTCCTCCCGTCGCGGTTGCTCTTCTTGTTGACATGTCCGGCTTTCGGACTCTAAAATCCGGTGTTTTCACTCGTCTTGTCCGGTTTTCCAAATTTTAGAGATGGCAACCCTACTCTCATGAAATGCCCCTAAAGGATTTAACTTTAAATAAAATACCTAGGTACTAATTTATTTACTATTAACATAATTATAGATCCCAGATCTTCTACTATCCTCATGTAAAATGTCATCTTATTGGTTTAGTGGTTTAGGTCCGTAAGGGGAACAGACATATGCAGATAGATTTTTGCATTTATCTTACTGTGTACATAATATTATGATTGACGTCGCTTATGTTATTATATATTGTAGCACATCCGAACGTTGCGCGTGCCCGGTGGTTCAATGAGGGCTTTGTCTTGGGAGAAGAAGTCACTGCGTCTCGCTATCGCTATTGACTCTTTCATCTACTTCGCGAACGTTAAAATGGATCACAAATACGCATTTTATGGTAACACATTGGCGTACGTCTCCGGAACGGAAACTGTAACATTTTGGGACACCGTCACTCATCAGGTAAGAACCATTGTTAATCATCTCTAATTTACTTCAATCAATCAGCCTATCGCAGTCCACTAATCGGTCTAATTTACTTAACCACCTGTTATAAACCTAAGCCATTTTTTTTATTTTTCTTACGTACACTACATTTTTTCTTACTTTATAACACCTCGCCTGGCCGAGGTGGAACCCGAAGAAACTCGAACCCGAAGGTGTGAGCAGAGATGTATGAAATACACTCATGTTTCGCCACTTATAATGTTATTCCCATGTAATAGAGGTGATTGAGCCTATAGCTATATCCCATTTATGTTACCAAACTCCCGGCTACATTTGAGAATAACCTGATTCGAATTAGAAAATACTATAGCACTCTGCCCAACCCGGGCCTCGAACCCGTGACCTGGTGATCAGTAGTCGTAAACACTACAGCCCATACAGTAGTCAAAACTCAGTATTTACCATCTCTTGTTATGTTCTATAGGACTGAAATAATTGTTTTACTTATTTTAGTCCTGGATAAACCATATTCCAGACGTCATTGATATGTGTGGTATCGACGAGTACTGCGTGATTGCCACTCTGGGAACTATTATTGTTTCCAATCAACAGGGCATTCAATGTGATGGTATGTAAAAGTCTAACTTAAGTATCTTGATTTTTTCTATCAAATGATAATTTTTTATAGTCATCCCAGTCTATTTAAATTATGTGCTTAATTTAACGAGTACTTGCATGTGTTTTAATATTTAAACTCATTTTGTCGTTTTTATTTTCAGCAAAGTCAGTGAATATACTGGTGGTTTATGTCACCATTAACAGCAAAGCGATCGTAGTAGCTGCGTCCAAGGAATCCTTCATGATATGGAAGTTCTCTACGCCTTCTCGACCGCGTAAGTTGATCAATGTTAATATACCTACAAGACTACTCACATAATTTTCCCACATTAAAGGGTCATTACATGATTTTTTCCTTTTTTTTTTAATAAATATGACTTCTAGGTGCTACTGACCAGCTGTACCACGCGGACGGATCACCAGTCACCGCTAACGATGGAGGCTTTCACGACGATACTATTTGTTGCATCGCGTGTTCAGATAGCCACTTGTTAGTCGGGAGAGATTCAGGTTCAATACTACTCTTCTCGTTGGTAAATTTCAAGAAAATCACTTCCATAAATATGAACTCAAGACCTTACAAATTAGGCCTTAATTCAAATTCAAGGTGGGTACATTTTTAAATATTTTATCAAATAGTAAATTAGTTTTGATACTTATTATACATCCTATTAACACAATATTATTTTTCCAGTAAGTTCTTCGTTATAGACCAACCAGGATCTCTTTATTTATTAGACACTGACATGGCAAATAACATAAGTATAGGGCAAGCTTTAAGAAAGGATGTATGGAGTGCACTCTGGGCATCTGATAACCCGCAAATGTTGGCTGTGGCGGAAAAAGCAAGACTCTATGTCATGAGAGATACTGAACCTGAAGAACCTTTGACTATGCAAGGCTATCTTTGTAAGTTTAAAGAACTAGAAATAACTTCTGCGCTCTTGGATAACGTCGATGACAAATGTACGCCTCAACACATTGTAAGAGTGGAAGTCAAATCACTGAGAGACACGCGACAGCTCATTGAGAAAGTCGGACTAAAAGAAGCAGAAAATTTCATAAAAGATAACCCCCATCCTCAGCTATGGTACGTTTTTTAAGATGATTTAAATGTTATGCTGTCTTTGTCGTGCAGAATTCATATACCTATTAAGGCGAATTATTGAGAGTAAAAGTTTAAAATTTCTGGCAATTATTTATATATTCTGGGGAAAGATTTATGATATTTAAAGGTCTGAAAGATATCTTTATGATTTTAGGTTATTACTAGCAGAGGCTGCTTTAAAAAACTTTGAATCAGAATCAGCATTGGAAACAGCAGAAGCTGCCTTTGTGCGGCGGAATGACTATGCAGGCATAAAGTTTGTATCCCGTTTAAATGCGTTACATTCAAATGCTTTGAAGAAAGCGGAGATACTTGCCTACTTCAAAGACTTTGACGCAGCGGAAAAGATATATCACAACGAAGACCGTCGGTATGAGAGTTATTTTCGTTAATTAGTCTTGTTGATTGATGTTACTGATAGTAATGACCGACACATATTGTGTTGTGTATTTTCAGTGACTTGGCCATAGCTCTCCGGAAGCGCTTAGGACATTGGTTTCGCGTTGTAGAACTACTGAAAATGTCAGCGAATACGACAGAAGCGCAAGTCAAGCAGGCGTATAGCAATATTGGAGACTATTATATTGATAGACAGAATTGGTAAAAAAGTATTTAAATTTAATTTAATTTTAATATAGCTGACACTCGCCGTTCTCGCCTTAAAGTTGGTTTTAATTTTTACTACTTATACTTATTCTTTGCAGTTTTTTATTTTTTTTCTCTCTGCATTAAAACCTTGAAAATATTTCGTTTAAGTAGTTTTGGTGAGGTGTACGTTCAGCCACTCGTAAAAGCTTTTCACCAGTTTTAAAACTTATCTACAAGTTGGTGCTCTGATTCACAGGACAAGCGCGCTCGAATATTACACAATGTCAAATAATACTGAAGGCCTAAAGAAGTGCCACATGGCACTCGAAGATAACGAGTCCTTATCGAAATTGCTTTCAGGATCCCCAAAAATATCCAAGGTAATTTGCAGAGAAAAAATAAATTTACCTACCTTATAGTAGGTATTATAGAAAAAAAGCGACGTTGATACAGTGAGTAAATATTATAGAAATAATGGCAAATAAGACTTAATTATTATATTTCTGGTGCCAGGTTGTTGGCGCATCAAAACAAAATGTTTTAGATGATATCAATGACAACATTGGCCAGTTGCCGTCTATACAAGCTATTATGCAATTGAAGGAAAATGGCCGAATTATTCAAGCTGCGGAAATGGCGTTCCAAGTAAGTAGATCATTGAACATTACCATTTCGGCCCTAAGTGATTCAAGCCTGCCCCCAAAATTGGTTGCTATTGCTTATAATATAGGCAATAATCGCATGTAAGTATGTAGGTACTTTCTGGTTTCCCAGCTGATCTTAGTATTTTACCGTTTTTTATTTCAGTTAGCTAACTTAGAAGCGTCGAAGAAAGCATCGCCTCTCAGGATCAAGAAGCTGTACATCTTGGCCGGTCATCTTTATAGTCAAGGCGGTGTCGGTGTGTATTATTAATACTTATTATTCCCTGTGTTCCACGCTTAAAATAAATTAAGCAAAGTGCGACATTGACGATCGTAGCTACTCTATCGCTTAGGTCCTAAGCCTTATGATAAATACATTAAAATTCTCAACCGACTGCGATTTATTTCAAATTAGTAATACCAGTACCTAAGTATACCAAATCAGTATACTTACGCAGCAATGCCAAATGTAGTTGGCCGTCGACGAACACTAAGAGCCTGTCCAGATGAAGCGTTTTACGCGCGAGTGGACTCGCGCGTATCAATTTTACACTGCGTCCAGATACCGCGTTTTACGCGCGTTCTACTCTGGGAGGGACTTACGTTTTGTTGTTCTATTGCAATATTCTGTTGATTCTATATCCCATAAGGCTACTCTTTTTTCAATTTCATCAATAAACAGTTCGGTATTGAAGTTGTCACGCTCCATCATCGCAATTAAATACGTCCATACGCCACGCACTCGCGCGTAATACTGCACGCAGCAATGGCGCCCGAGTATCTCGACTCGCGCGTCGTACGCGCGAGTCGAGAGTCGCGGTTATTGCACGCGTTTTACGCGCGAGTGATGACACGCGCAAAGTCTTCTGGACGGGATATATGTAGCTCTAGTACCTCAAGAACGCGCGAGTGTCTACGCGCGAGTGGACTCGCGCGTAAAACGCTTCATCTGGACAGGCTCTAAGCGTTAATTTGACGCCGAGAGTCGGTTCACAGAAGGAGGGCGGGGGCGCGGAGCGGCGCGCTGCTGGCGGAGCGCGGGCGCGGCGCACTGGGCGGCTGCGGCGGCGGCGCGGGCACACGCCCGACCGCCACGACCCGACGCCGCGCTGCGCGCCGCCGCGCGCCTGGCGCACGCCGCCGGCACACGCCTGCTGCACCACGCGCAACAAATACAGGTACCTATTCGTCAATCAGAATTACAACGCGACACTCCCCGCGCCACCGCCTGTTCTATACACTACCTATGCCACAAAACCAGTCGAAAAACTTCTTTAATAGTAATCGAATAATCCGTTCGGTGACAACGAATGTATCTGCGATTCCGAACCGGACCTATATCTTTAAGACGACAAACCCTATAACCCTTCATGGTTCAGGGAAACCTTTGTTCGACTATGAGACGTTAATGAATAATTTTGTGTGCCTTATTTTTTATGTTCTAGGTTTGGTGCACGGTAGCATCTATAGCGATCCAAGCGCGAGCGTTTGAATTATGTTCGAAGGCTTTGATTAAATTAGAAGCGCTCGATGTAAGTACCTAGTTATTTTACTATTACACGGTTATATTGCTTTTCTAATAATAATTATTCCACTTAAACTTCAATAACTGATGCGTTATCATATCATCTAAAACCTAAGTACCTAGGTACAGAAAGGAAAGCTGATAAAGTCATTTAATGTACCTACTTACTATTTATTACAGCCGGATACATTTGAAAATTTGGCTATTGAGATATTTACTAGATTTAAACCAAAAGACGCGAAAGGGAACAAGATTGAGTGCCCTAGTTGTGAAGCCAGCATGCCTGAATGGTAAGTACCTTGTAGGTAGGTGTGCTACATATCTTTTTGTAGATTACACGATTGTAGATATCGCCAAGAAAACAGATATCTTTTTATGAAGCGTTTCGTCTTAGGTGTATTTGAACCATCACTGTTTTGGTTTGTTTATTTTACACATTTAAGTTGATAGGTACTTACTCTTTAAGGCAATTAAATAAAACCTTTATAGGAAAAAATGCAGACGAACAACAATACCTTCAAAATGTTATCAGTTGTTAAGCCAAACTATGATTGTTAATCACGAGTTACAGAATTGCTTAACCGATTCCGTGCGGAGGTCTTTTTAGCAATCTTTAGTGCCTGGCGTCAAACAAAAATTCCATGATGCCTCTGGGGCACCAAGCGCCAGAGACTTTGATGATGCCCCTGAGGAATCATCCGCCATGAGTTGTAATTTTTAGCTTTTTCTCGTGTTTCCACTTGTTAAAGAATCATTTGCCATTGTGTATTGGATGTAAGCGGTCAGTAAATTCGTTCAGTGCGTTTTAAAGTGACAATCTGTGTGTTTTTATGGAAATGGAAGGTGACTAACTAGTTTTTATCAGCTGTTGTAAACCTTCGGGCATTATTTTATGGATATATTTATTCAAAATTATTATAAAGAATTTGTTCACGTACCATTTGAGTTTGCAGCGTGGTGTAACTCGTTTATAGTTATATTTTCTATATTCCAGTGTTTTGCAAATCACATAACCGAATGGGAAGTCTGATTCTAATAAAACAAAAATATTCTACTCGTAACCGTACATGGTACTTACCTACAAACACTTACTTAAAGTGTTTTATTTGGATAAGAATGTACCAAAGTGTATTTTTATTGATAAAATATCTATGTCTACCTCTTTAAAAATGTGGATTTTTGTTAGGCATTTAATTGACAATCTTTTTATTTTATAGTAGAGTTAGCCAGAAAAAAAGTGAAATATATTCCTCAGTCAGAAGTCGAAACTCAATGCGACGATGACGATGTGTTTTATGAGAATTCACAAACTTATGACGATTGGAAACCAGAAGTGAATGAGGATAGTGAAATATAATTATTATAATCAATAATAAAATGTGTCTCGACAACTTGGTTTACAACCTCTGAAGTTTGCTAATTTACGAAATTACTTGAAACGAACACTGTAGGCATGATATTGGTGACAAATAAAGACACTTTTATTTACGGGACTCTTTTGACAAATGTCGTTTTAGCCGAGTTTTTTATATTTTAGTTTTGTATCCTCTCGGGCACCATACGCCATACGCAATAGATTTACATGGTGCCTGTGCGGCATCATCCGCACGGAAACGGTTAACTCTACGAACACTACCTAAGTACATATTAGAAAATAAAAGTAATAAGGAATAGGTAAGTATATGGCTTCCCTGACCTACCCACTAGTCGGGCTGTAACAGGTGTATTATATTTAATAGCCTCCATGTCATACTCGTAAGCCTATTACAGGCAAAGGTGAAAATGCGGTAGTACGTTTGGTAGGCTATACCAGAACAGAAACTTTACTATTAGTAAAACAATAAATGATTCTTAGGAAAAAGTTGTTATAGGGTTAGTTGTTATGAGTGCAATATGTGTTTTGAATAAACACAAAGTACATAGGTACATAATACGAATTATTTTGAAATCTTGCGACGAACGAAACAAGACATCATATCATTTTAATGTAATTTCGCTAGTCTCTCGCACATTCACATGTCACACGTTGGTTGGCACATTTTTCTACTCTTACGATTATACTTATGATGTTTTCAGGATGTCCACTTGTCCAGGTTGCGGGAACGAATTTCCTGTGTGCGTTGTATCCGGTAGAGCGCTTGTGGCGCCGCATACGGTTTGGACTTGCAATACGTGTGGTGCGCGCGCGCAACAACATGAGCTTGTATTGCGACACTCCTGCCCAATGTGTCATGCACAACTGTCGTAAGATACCAAACACAAAGGAATTGAGGAATAGAATGCATAAATAAAATAACACTAACCTAAGAGGTTGTACTTGTGAAATCTTTTTGTTTTATTGCAGACTAGCTTATACTAGGTAGGTTTTATTCAAGGTTTAATAATAATTTAAACCTTTCGAACATTAACTTTCTTAACTGAGTTCCTAAGTAGAAAGATTTTCACTGGGGTAACCGATTGATTATTTATATCCTTATGTTAAGGAGTCGGAGGAGGAGCTCGCTCGTCTGTCTGAGATATAATTTAGAAAATATGATTTCCGCGACTTGTGTGTCGAATAACTGGGATTTATGAATATAACCGCAAACCGCTGCGAGGAAAGATAAACATAAAAAAACACGTAGTGGAGAAGTGTTTGTAATATGCAAGTGGGGGTAAACCTCAAGGGCAACAACCGTCCGTCCGTCCGTTCCGACACCAACTGTATTTTTTCCTTTATTTCTTCGGACTAAATTTGATGCTTCTGATTGTTTTTTTTATTTGGAAGCTGGTGCTTCCCACATACTATGAAAATGGAGTCCATTTTAATTTTATCCACATTTGGCAAGTGGTATTTGAGAGTACTTAAAAAATATGTGGTGCAATGGGAAATCGAACCCGAGACATGTTAGACTCCCGAGACCACGTTATCAGCAATCGCAAATATTACAAGACAGGACACAGAGGCAGTTAAATATATTGTTTTACTACATTCCATACCTAAAGTAAGTTGAAGCAACAACATATTTGACAAATGTTAATACCTAATATGTTTTAATACTGGGAAATAAAAAGTCCATTAAATCTAAAACTTTAATTAAATAGGGTTTCACAAAGAACGAATATGTATGTGTTTTATTGATCATTACTGAAAACATTAACCTGACTAGATAAATAAACATTACATTCATTTGGTGAATAATAGAATATCATTATACTATTTGAATCTAATTAATTATAATTTGTACTGTTTGAAATATAACACTGTGAAGTAAAACTGATTAAATGCACATAATATTAGGTAGGTATAATGCTCAAAACTTAAAATGTTACATCTAGGAAATTTTATTTCATTTCAAAATTATAATGACAATCCAATAAACAAAATCCACACTAGGCTGCATTGTTTGTAATGATCTCAATAGTTTTATTTCTTTACTGCATGTTAATTTAGTATATCCCTATAATTCATCCTATTTATCTAAAAAAAACTGCAGTCACTTTATATACAGTTTGCAAAATGCAACACATTATTGAGCAAAGTTATTATTCGGTAAATCCATTTTCGAGAACTGCAAAGTGTTGTCAATAATTTGGAATAGTTCTGGTGGTTGTGGAATTCTCCCTGTTTCCAATTTAGACCACAATGGAATATTGTTGAGAGATATTTCAAATGCACCTGATGACACCAATTGGCCTTCAATCATGTTGGCAAGGAAGAACATCATCATGCATGCATACAGTTTGTTTTCAAGGCACCAGCTCCACCAGGCTGGTTGCGGCTTGTTTAGCCAAGCAAATATATTTACTCCACTCAATATACACATAATGAGGATCATTTTGCCAAATCCCTGAAAAAAGGAAACATTACATAAACTAGAAATTCTGGGGAAGAATAATTAATGAAAAGTAACTCTGAATTTAAAATTTGGTATTAGGCTAGTTTTTACATACAAATTAGGGTTAAGAACCTTTATAACTAAGCTTAGGCATAAAATAAGTATTTAGTACATTGAATAGAAAACAAGATTTAAATAAATGAAGGTACTTGATCATGTTATTATGCTTGATCAAAATAACACATCATACTAGTGCAGATTTGTATTTCTTTATGTTGCTAAATTTCTTTACAATTTTTTCTCAAAATTAAAAGGAAAGTGATCATAACTATGCTTTTCACATACACTAATATACACTTAGTCATGAATCATGATAATATACTGTAGGATGTCTTGATTGACAATAGCTTGCTTAGAGGGCATCATAAGTAGACATTATAATCACTAATGTCTACTACTTGCAATGCTCATATAATACTAATGTCTAATGTAATCTATTTCTCCAAGTTTAAGTACTTATGCATTCAGTCCTTCAGTTTGGATGCATTAGTATGGTAGTAGAAAGCATTCACAGTCTATTACCATACTCACTCACAATAGCAATAATGACTATAGTTGCTATCACTAACAAACTACCATAAATGTTGGAACTTAATTTATAACTGATAATACTGTATCATAATACTGGCCAGGATTTTCTGTTTATGATCTCATACTTTTGACATGCTAATGCGCATAGACTGTAAACTTTGCTATAATCAATTAGGCTAACTGTTTACATTTTAAATGGCTTTATACTTACAATAAGTCTAGATAGATACATATTAAGGCCCGGTGGGTCATAATTAGCTCCGATCACAGAGATTTCAGGATATTTCTGTTGTATTATTCCAGCATAATCTTCAAATACTTTTCTATATCCACATGAATAACTGCAACAAGATTTTTTAAAGTCAGTATTATAGCATCCCCATGCTAATCTCAAATGTAAAGTGATAAATTTGTATAAAATAACCTTACCAATAATAAATGTTCATAATATGGCCCACTCCCTGTCCAATTTTAGTGATACTTTCTGCATCATTTTCGCTGGCCTGTGCATAATTATCGTGCGATATCACAACACACATGAATAACAAAGAAAGCAAACTTAAAGAAATACAGATATTAGTAGACAAAGACATCATTTTAAACTCTTAAAACAAATGTATGTTAAATATCCCGGCTATCAATTTGTACCTATACACGTATAACAAAATATAATAACAATATCTCAGTACGTAGGAGATAATTGAAATGCACGCATTTAAAACTAAGTTCTTAGATTATCAACAGGATAAATATACGAGGAAAAATCCGGATGACAATATGACATACGAATGACGATGTCGAAAAAAGTTAGAAACAGTAAAACTAGTAGTCTCTGGTATAAAAGTAGAGTTGAAATAAATAAGCCTCTATAGTCTATGAAGACATCGTCGCCTTGTGGCCTTTAAAACCACACCAGCATTAGGCATGCAAGGTTTCCTCATGATGTTTTCTTTCATCCTTAGAGCAAGGGATAATTATTTCTAATACATACATAACTTCGAAAAGAACCTGCGATAACTTGCGTGGGAGGTGCCAACTAAAACCACTCAGCTACTAGGTAGCTACATAAATACCTATATTAAAAAAGAAAAAAAAAGGCTCTAAATAGGTAGTTTGATATGATCCATTAATGATCCAATACTCACTTACTGGACATCAATCTCAAGTCAACAGCAGACTAACGACATATCATTATTTTTTACAATCCTATTATCGACTATTAATTAAAAACAGTAATAGTGCCCCCAATATGATGTGCGTAAGATTTTTTCTAATCTTGCCAATTCCGTGGATCGCGCACCTGTAATCTAACATGTGGGATTGAAAATATTTTAATTATAGGTACCTACTGAAATCTCGGTATATCGGAATTGGAAGCCGTATTCTCCACACCTGGAGAAGGTTGGACGAATACTTTGACTGTTGGACGAATGTGTAGAAGGATGAGATTAGAACTGTACCGAAGTTGTATTTAACTGATTAAATCGTTGATTAAATAATACTATAGCTTAAAATCGTTTTTAAATCAAATTTAACAGTAACGCGATTTAGCGACGATCATAACACTATCCATGTGCCCTGTGTATGTACCTACCCTATTTTAGATGATATTTTCTTTTATTTCTATTGAAGTCTATTGTCTATATTTTGTACTGATGGATGACCGGCTGAAACAAATGTGACATTAATGACATGACGTTTGTTGACTTTATTAGTTTATTTGTGTTGGTTGAGTGATAGTCGTATTTTGTCTAGTTTAAATATTTTAATACAGAATAAGTATTAGAATACACAGTAAATTTGTTATATGCTAATGTTAGTTTGACTTGGCGTATTTCTTTTACTAGATAAAATGGCCCACAGTCACTGCCATGGTCATGATCACGATCACAGCGATGCAGAAGAAACTGGAATTCAGTACAATCTTTATCAGAAAATTGATAAAGAAAATTTGGAATGCTTAAATGAAACTGTTGAGGGATCTGGTAAATCCGTCTTCAAACCATGGGATAAACGACTTGATAGAGAAAATGTAAGTGTTTATTATTTTGTGATATAAAAAATATGTTTTAGCTAGGAGATCGTGCATCAGCATAACCTTAATATTAAGTACTGTTTATATTAGTCATAGTGGCAAATTTTATTACATCTTGCTACCTGTGCATTATTAGTCTACTATTATTATGCTTGCACAGGCTGTGAAGTATTTATCTCCATTCCATTATTCATATAACCTGGTTGAATGCAAAGTCAAGATCAAGATTGCTGAAACTTCTAAACTAAACTTCTTGCATCATAGCAAAATAAAAAATAATATTAGTGTTTTTTTCTATCTCATTGTGATTTGACATCAATTGAAATGGAAGACAAATGCATTTTCCAACATTAAATTTAAAAAAGAAAACATTAAATTGCGTGTTTGTTGCAGTTTGTTGAGAGTGATGCAGATGAAGAACTGCTGTTCAATATACCATTTACAGGAAATGTGAAACTGAAAGGAATTAAAATAACTGCGGAAGATTCTGATACACATCCAGCAAAACTAAGATTGTAAGTTATATTTTTTACATGTAATTATTTTTATAATGAGTTTGAACCCTTCAGAAATTCACTGATTTTGGGTTCCACAGTCTACCCACCACAATAACACTGGTTAGTGATTTATAACAGTTCATAATTTTGGATTTCATTTCTAGATTTAAGAACAAACCTAACATGACTTTTGATGATGTTACAATGGAGCCTGATCAAGTATTTGAACTGCAAAAGGACAGTGAAGGAGTTTTAGAGTACTCACCAAAGTAAGTACTTTCTTTAGTTTTTTCTTGTAAAGTTTGTCAGTTCATCATCAGAGTAAGTTTTAACTAATTAATAAGTGCAAGTTTAATACACTTATATGACATTATAGTGTAAGTGGCAAGATGTGTGCTAAGCTCAGTTCCACATGGATAGATTTTATGCAATCAATTGTGACACCAAATGTTTGAAACATTTATGATTCTATGTGCTAAGCTATCAACAGTATTTAAAGATGATGAAATCAGCGGTAAATGTGCTCCTCTTTATCTTAAAATTGGTTGTTAGCATACACAGCTACAGATAATTCATGAAATAGGTATATTAATTAGGTAAAGAAAAATAATGTTGCATTATGAGCTTTGGTTTATTACATATTAACATTAAACATTATAGCAAACATAATATTTAAAGTGTTAATGGGATTACTTTCTTTGTTTCCAGAATTGTCACATTTTCGTCAGTCTCACATTTAACTATGCATTTTCCCACAAATTTTGGTGCAGATACAACTAAGATATATTATATTGGACTAAAAGGGGAATGGACACCTGGTCATAGGCATGGAGTTACAATTTGCACATATGAAGTAAGACCTAATCTGGATGATCATAAACTAAAAAATCTTGATTCTGTATCAAGACAAATTGAATAGTGGAATTTATATAAGCAAAGGTCTCCAAACCAAAATTACTAAGGACTGCTTAAAGACTAACAAATGTTGTTTAAAATAAGTCAATAATATAAACAATTTTAATAATTTGTTTCCTTTCATTATTGCCTAGTTGCCTAGTTTATGGAGTTGAATATTGATAGAGTTTTTCTTTCGCTTGCTGTCTCTATCTCCCGGATAGATTATTCGACACTTATCTATAAACTGTGTAATCATCTCTTAATGTATGCAAATGCCGCGTAAAGGTCTCGGGTTCCTATCTCGGGTCAGACCAAAAAAGTAATTCTGAGGGTTTCGACCAAGAAATTCTCAGTGATTTTTTAAAGTTAAGAAGTTGATGTAAAAACGCCGTTGCTGCGTCTAACCTCTCATTGGTCGCGCTAGTTATCCGTCCCACCGGGCTGTGTGGGTGATGGTATTGAGCGTGTAACCTGCGTATTGTGCGCTCACTGAGACACAACAAAGTCCTGCAAAGTGGCTAGTTTCAATATAAACGCGTATTTATGACTAACGACTAAGCAAGTTAATTCATGCATACCAGCAAGTATGAAGGCAATAAAAGAGGCTAGAAAAGTTATGACAAGAATGGGATTGATGGGATCAAAATTCCGACGGGAATGGAATCAACGGGATTAAATTGTACCCAGAGGAAGTCGACCTAGCCCGCTAGTTTAAATAGTTTCCAACCTGTAGGTATAGTGCATATTGATGACTAGCTGACCCGTGCAACTTCGCTTGCGTCACATAAGAGAGCCATGATATTTCCCGTTTTTGTAACATTTTTCACTGGTGCTCTGCTCCTATTGGTCGTAGCGTGATGATATATAGCCTATAGCCTTCCTCGATAAATGGGCTATCTAACACTGAAGATTTTTTCAAATCGGACCAGTAGTTACTGAGATTAGCACGTTCAAACAAACAAATAAACAAACTCTTCAGCTTTATAATATTAGTAGGTATAGATAGGTAAGTGCTTGTTCACGTTGGAACTCGCGGGCGCGGTGGCGGGCGCGGTCGCGGGGACGTGGCGATTTGTGTTCACGTTGGCCGCCAGGCGGATGTACGTCAGGCTGGCCCGGCCCCATGGAATTTAATAATGAGATTGTTATCAATCCAATGTACCCGGGTATACTAATATATGTAACACCTTCATTTTCAATGTAACTCTTTTTAAAAGAAATTACGTGCACTTCTTAGTGGCCGGGCCAGCCTGGCGTTTTCAGCCCGGCCACCTTGTTTCCCACTAATCTACAAAAAATACTGGCAATATTGTGCTACAGATGAAATGTACCCTATAATTTATGCATATGTAACACAAAATCGAATCCTAAAATGCAATAGCATACGAAATATTAGCGGTTGCAGGTGGCCGGGCTGAAATTATTTCGTTAATATAAAACAGTAAAACGCCAACACCTACCAAAAACTAATACCAGTACATAATGAGATATAGAGATATAGAATACATGTAACGCTTTCATTTTAAATTGTAATACATATTTAGAAAGAATAATCACTTGAAATTATATTTCAGCCCGGCCACCTAAAAGCGGTAATATTCCCTAAAATCTTATGCCAATTTGTACAGTAAAACCTGATACAGCTATGAAATGAAAGTTACATTCGTTTCGTTTTAGTCGTATACCTTTAAGCCTTCTGTTTGACTAGATTATCAAAATCTGAGAAACTTGCCGAAGAGTGACTATCATTTATTAACTAATTTCAGGACATTTGGTTTGTTGAGTGAAACAAAATTGGTAATTGTCATATTTTTTTAACAATCATTTTTGAAATTAGTTAGACAACATTTGTACTTATATTAATTAGGTACTATAACAATTGTTAATTATAAATAATGTAAAAAAAGGTTACACATTGATAATAACACAGTTATCAAAAAATTATAGTAATATCAATATTACCTTAACATCGAACATTCATTCATTCAGAATATTAGAAGATAATTTTTGGTTAAATACTTATTATACCTTGGTAAAAAATCACAGATTTTCATAATGATTTTTACATCAACTTTGAATTTAAAGTTTTGAAAACATTCAATTAAAATTATGCTAATATAATTATTACAACAATTCTTAAATAAAGAGAGAACCATAGTTCTTTCAGTGGCAGCTAATGGAAATATAGCTATGTAGTATATATAATTAACATAATATTAACCCTAGAAAGATAACCTACGCCTCAGAGGCGCCCGCGTCCGTTTGAAATTGCTGTCTCTTTCTAATGAGCGCGCGTATCTACCTGTCGTTTTCAGTTAGCTTTTTAGTTAGTTGTAGTTAAGTTAGTTCATTAAAAAAAAAAATATTAATATATCGTACGCCTCTAAAGCGCATGGTTATCTTTTGTGGCAGTCAAAATATGGTTATCTTTCTAGGGTTAAAATCACAGCTGAAAATCACAATGTTAACTTGTATAATTAAACGTATGCTAATATAATAATCATTGCTTGACTAATTCAAATTTAAATATATTGCTTATTAGAATCGTTAAAAACGTACTAATCACTTGATTATGTTATTTAATCAAGCTAAAATGTACGTCAAGGAATGTAAAAATGTAATAATAACCAAAAATTATCTTCTAATATTCTGAATGAATGAATGTTCGATGTTAAGGTAATATTGATATTACTATAATTTTTTGATAACTGTGTTATTATCAATGTGTAACCTTTTTTTACATTATTTATAATTAACAATTGTTATAGTACCTAATTAATATAAGTACAAATGTTGTCTAACTAATTTCAAAAATGATTATTAAAAAAATATGACAATTACCAATTTTGTTTCACTCAACAAACCAAATGTCCTGAAATTAGTTAATAAATGATAGTCACTCTTCGGCAAGTTTCTCAGATTTTGATAATCTAGTCAAACAGAAGGCTTAAAGGTATACGACTAAAACGAAACGAATGTAACTTTCATTTCATAGCTGTATCAGGTTTTACTGTACAAATTGGCATAAGATTTTAGGGAATATTACCGCTTTTAGGTGGCCGGGCTGAAATATAATTTCAAGTGATTATTCTTTCTAAATATGTATTATAATTTAAAATGAAAGCGTTACATGTATTCTATATCTCTATATCTCATTATGTACTGGTATTAGTTTTTGGTAGGTGTTGGCGTTTTACTGTTTTATATTAACGAAATAATTTCAGCCCGGCCACCTGCAACCGCTAATATTTCGTATGCTATTGCATTTTAGGATTCGATTTTGTGTTACGCATGCATAAATTATAGGGTACATTTCATCTGTAGCACAATATTGCCAGTATTTTTTGTAGATTAGTGGGAAACAAGGTGGCCGGGCTGAAAACGTCAGGCTGGCCCGGCCACTGAGAAGTGCACGTAATTTCTTTTAAAAAGAGTTACATTGAAAATGAAGGTGTTACATATATTAGTATACCCGGGTACATTGGATTGATAACAATCTCATTATTAAATTCCATGGGGCCGGGCCAGCCTGACGTACATCCAGGCGGGCGTTTGGCTCAAACTGGCTCAAACTGGTTGATCTCACTTGACATCGCGCCCGCCACCGCTAGTTCGACGTGAACACACACGAACATCTTCACTTGTTTGATATTGGCGCGAGCGCGCCACGCGGGCCGCGCGCGACGCCGCTAGCTCGCCCGCGACTTAGACCGCGCGAACGGTTTGTACGTGAACACTTCGGTACATCGCCATATGTTTGATATTTCGCGACCGCGCCCGCCACCGCGCCCGCGAGTCAACGTGAATGAGCACTAAGAGAATACTTGTAATAAAACAGTTTATATGTTTCTATATTTTATTATATTATTCGCAATTAGGTAATTATATTTACAACACTATACTTATGTGTCATGTCTATTGTTGTACTTGGTACTAGCAGAATCAATAGTTGATAACAATAGCCATAACAGTAACTTTGGTGATGAACTGAAAGTAAGTAGGTACCTAAGGTATTAGTTACCATAGTTATATGATGTTGATCAATCATTCAGGCAATAAATATATAGTAGCAAGTACCTATTAGTGACTTGGTTTTCGATAATCAAACAATTTTTTTTTTTACGAGTTACTACATTTGGATCACTTGCGCGAGAATGGGAGGGTACTTAATAACATAGGTATTTGGGGATAAGAAAATCTCAATTAATGATTGGTGCATACAAGTAGGCTTCCAATTTCTAAACAGCAAATAGTTTACAACTTCTTATAACTTGGTAAGTAAATTAATCTCGATCGATGTCGATGTATCTAGCAATAGCAGCATTGGAATAATATTAAGTAAATGAAAACATATTAAATTAAATACTAAGTAGTTACGAACATATATTTTCTATAGTATACCTATAATTTGGCAGTGTTAACATACTTTACCTACATTTTCTTCGTTTTTGTGTATAATTTCATCACAATATTTATTTAGTCCTTAACGGTACGTTTATGTAAATCTCAATAACATAATTATGCAAGAACCTCATCATTTACGATGCCTCGGAGGGTTTACAAAACGATTCCGGCGTCTATTGAATCTTTGTCCATGACGTGGTCTATAAAATGACTTAGGGACCGAGTTCAAGTCACCACCGTTAGGTACTGGCGTAGGAATTTTGACAGGAACCGACCGGATGCAAACAGCGCACCTGTAAATAAAATATTAGTGTTAACATAAAAAATCGATCAGTGATGTAATTACAGTAAAGTAGTTAAGGCATTCGCAGCCCAGTCAAGTGTCGTGGCTCCTAAGAAATTAAGGTAAGGGAAAACATAGTTAAGAAAATTGAACATTTTCTTACCTGCTGATTTTGGATACCAAATCTGCCTTCAATGTTTGTTGTACAGGTTTTTCGAACATCCTATTATCATCTATAATTGAGAGCCAGTAAGAAATAGCTGTAGCGAAGTAGTTGCAGCGGCCTAATCCGTTGCATTCTATGAAAGGTCGAGCACGGAATTCTTTCATGCAAGATCCAGGTGAAATTAAACTCTGGCCTGATGCATCTGCTCCAGCGGTGTGCTGTAAACACAAATAAGTATATGCGGATTTAAATAATAATTGGTACAGGAGTAAGGAATATCCCTTATATGCTATGGAGCTCCTTAGAAACTTATGAAACTTTTATTATTAGCGGCCAGACCCGGCTTCAGCCGCGTTATGAAGGCTACATTTTTTATTTTGGAATTGGACTTCATTATAATGTGAGATGTTTCCAAGGGAACAAAACAGACATTCTAATTAGGTACTTACTCCGTGATCATTGGAAAATAAAAAGTGACTTAGTTAAAAAGCATTAATTAAAGATACGGAGCGGGAACTAAGTAGGTAGGAACCTATGTATCTCTGTAATTAGTTGATTTTGTACAAAAATAAAAAATGCATGTGTAATACTTTTTCACAATCTACCAGACGGACCATAAATAATAACATGAGTGAAGATCCCCATTGTAACGTAGTAATAGGTACATAAGATAATTTATAACTTACCATTAAGAAACTGTAACCGCGCCACAACTCCTCCCACCCCCCTGGGCAGGGAGGTACTACGTTGCTCTGACTGTGTATGGCAATGGTACGAGTTGGTGCTTCACATACTTGACATCTGAAAAATAAGTTGGTATCAATTACAATAACGATACAAAAATCATACCTGGCACATTCAGATACTTTGCATGATAAAAAATAAATAGTTTCATTTTTCTATTCCACTGTTATCATAATTTTAATTTACCTAGAAATGTAGTTTCTAACGTGTTTTGCTTCAATAGGTGTCATTGTCATAGGCATAGGTTCGGGAGTCGTTAACCAAAAACTGTAATCTTCTCGCTGAGCGAAATTGCAGACGTCGTTAAAATTACAGAACATATAAGGCATTGTAGAAAATTTGCTTAAACAACTGCCGGCAGAACCTGTGAAAAAGTAAAGTGAAGTTTTATTATTATTTCGATTTTAAAAATCGAAATTGAAAGTTTAGTAAATATTGATATTGAACCAAAAAATAATGAATTATGTATAACACGCCTAGGTATGCATTTAATATAAATATTAAATTAGGTACCTAAATCTTGTCCATGGGCTTTTCCATCAGCTATGATGTGAATGAGGGAGTAACCGGCCCACAATGGCTGCGTTCCTCGTGGACATTCTGGAATCGAACTTCTTTGAGAGTGGACAGCGAAGTAGAATCCTCTTGATCTGATAGGTGGTTGATACGCTGGTGGACCAGCAGGACCTTGAGCACCACGGTATCCCTCGAAACCTTGTGCACCTTTTATGCCCTTTAATCCTTCAGGTCCAGCTGGGCCAGGTGATCCCATGCGGCCTACAAGTCCTGTTTCACCCCTTGCTCCTTTCTTTCCTTGTAACCCATTACGACCAAAAGCTCCTGGCCTTCCTTCTAGGCCTGGTAGTCCATCCATACCTGGTAGGCCATCAACACCACGTTCACCGGGTGTAATTTTGTAATCAGGGACAGTATTTCCTGGTTCACCCTTCATGCCCTTAAAACCTATCAATCCTGAGATCCCTTCTTCTCCTACGTCTCCTCTGATTCCTTTTACGCCAGGGAAACCTTGTCGTCCCATAAAACCAGGCGTGCCATTATCTCCATGTTCCCCCTTTTGACCTTTTTCACCTTTGAAACCCGCAAAACCATCAATTCCTTGTTCACCCTTAAAACTAATTGAATCACCTATTTCTCCGAATTCACCTACAGCCCCACGTAATCCAGGAAGCCCAGGAACTCCTACATTACCGGGTTTTCCTGGAGTTCCTCGCCTGCCAGCTGCTCCGTCCATTCCCCTCATTCCCTTGGGCCCCTGGAATGAAAGACCGGGGGGGCCTCTCGCTCCGTCTTCTCCATCTTGACCAAACATTCCCGGTGCTCCTTTTTGACCCATCGGACCGGGCCAACCAGGAAGTCCATTGAATCCATCTTTTCCCGGTTCCCCACGTGGAGCATTCACCCCATCAATACCAGGCGAGCCAGGTGGACCCACATCCCCAGTGGCTCCGTCATATCCTGGTAATCCTATGTCTCCTGTTTGGCCCCGCAGTCCCACTTCTCCGCGTGATCCTTTTATCCCTTTTAGTCCAGTGAAACCAGGTTCACCTCTTTCTCCTGTTACACCAGGTACACCCTCCATGCCCCTTTCACCAAGGTTTCCTTTTTCTCCTTTTACATACGTAGTCATTCCAACTTCACCTTCTTCTCCTTTGAATCCAGGAGCACCTGGCAGTCCTCGTGGACCTGATAAACCTACATTACCGGTACGACCAGGTGCGCCTGCTCTTCCTTGTGCACCAATTGATCCCTTATCTCCTTTGAGGCCTTTAAAACCCACAACACCCGGAAAGCCTCGACGGCCTTTACTTCCGGGCCTACCTGGTTTTCCTGGAGTACCAAATGGTCCTGGGAATCCAGGTGGACCGTCGTCTCCCTTTTCTCCTGTTAATCCAAAATCTCCCCTTTCCCCTTTTCTGCCCTTCGTACCCGGTCGCCCATTAAGTCCAGGGTTTCCTATTAATCCTTTTTGTCCTTTGTTTCCCATTAAACTTAAACCTTGTGCTCCGACGTCACCTTGCCGCCCTTTAAATCCTTTAAGGCCGTCTTTACCAAAACTACCATTGTAACCATCATCACCGGCGTCACCTTTCATAGCATGTTGTGCATTATCTCCTTGCATACCTTTTAATCCTTCGTACCCAACGTCTCCAGGTTGTCCCCGAAAACCTTTCGACCCAGGATTTCCCGGAAATCCTGCCTCTCCAATATCTCCGACAAATCCTTTCAATCCTGGCAGTCCTTTCAAACCTGCTCTACCAGGTAACCCGCTAAATCCTGGAAATCCTTTGTCACCACGTATACCCTGGATTCCCTTTATTCCTGCGGCTCCTGATGTTCCCGGAAAACCTTTTAAACCAATGCGCCCCCTGATTCCAGCTAGACCTCGTACACCGTTTCGTCCTATATTTCCTTTCATTCCTTTGGGACCTACGGCACCTATCTCTCCGTTTGGACCTTGTAGGCCAGGCTCTCCGAAGACTCCCGGTAAACCTGGACGACCCGGTGCCCCAGGATATCCTGGTGCACCCCGTAATGATATTCCTGGTATACCCTTTCTTCCCTGTAATTAATGAACATTATATAAAGTCATGTAGGTAATAAACGTATTTCTCTTCAGGGGGTTTAGCAATAATTAGCATACATCATTATTATCTTTTACAACTTCCGTACTAGGAATGATTTTTTATTAATCTATCAGATGTAATTAATTAGCAAGATCGGAAACAAGTTATTTGTGAATAACACATAGGTACATAATACATTTTTCCTTTCGAATCGAATCCACGGGTTCCTGTCTATTTAGAGTATAGATCTATCCTCGCAGAAATGTAGAGTTAAAATATTTTCAAAAAGTATCATACGAGTTAATCGAGGTTATATACTATGTGGGTACGAAATTTCATCAAAACATTAATCCTCACAAACCTTCGCATTTTTAATACCTATCTCTATTTAATGATCTAAAATAAATCGTGCAATTTTTCTATTGCGTAGAGTAGGTCTTACCTGTGGACCCTGCGGTCCGTCTGGACCCATATCTCCGGGTACTCCAGCTTGTCCTTTTCTTCCAATTTGCCCAGTTCTACCTTGTGTTCCGGCATAACCTTCATCTCCTTGATCCCCTTTGTCCCCAAAGAAACCATCAGGACCTATTTCTCCCATTATATTAGAGATACCCGCATCTCCTCGGGATCCTTTTCGTCCTTTGTTTCCGAATTCTCCTATTGGACCTCGTAGACCCTGATTGCCGGGTATTCCATAAGCACCGGTGTCACCAATTTCTCCTTTGAAGCCTTTGTAGCCCCGAGGACCCTGTTGTGACGTACCAGCGGGTCCCGTGTCACCCGCAATACCAGGAACACCATCATCTCCCATATCGCCTCGAAGTCCTTTTAAGCCTCGAATACCTGTAAATGAATGTATAGACATAGGTATATTACGATACTAGCTGATCCGATATCAGAAACCACAATTTTTCTATACATCATAGGTACAGTGTTCATGTTTAAAAAACTTATATTACATCGTTATTTCATTGCTATTTACATTGTTTTAAATAATACAATCAAAATAGTTTAAATTGGCAAATGTTGTGTTACGCATCGGATTATTTATTGGTTGTAGCGAACAACAGATATTGGTTTGGTTTTTTGAAAGATTGTTTAAAATAATGTTTCTTTACAAATAATTTATGTATAGGTTGAGTTTTACCAGTGAAGTTCGAGTTCGTTAATTGAAGTTAAAGGGCGTGTTCTCATAATTTGTATATTTAACTATATAGTTTTGCCCTATCTAATCTTATTTATATAAATCTTTACCCTTTAGTCCAGGCCTTCCAGGAACACCTTTATCTCCTTTAGCGTTTAGCCCGTCATCTATTGAGTCCCCAGCTTCACCAGGTAAACCATCTTCTCCAGGCTCTCCAAATTCACCCCTATAAAATAAATTTTACAACTTTTTACTCGCAAAGTTACATAGTTACAGATTATAATTATTGCCAATTCAATCAAAATATGTATAAAAATACAGGCGATGAAGTGTAAAGTACAAGCTACGGATTTAACGGATTATCAGAATAATCCGTAGCTTGAACTTCATCGCGTTGTTTATATGTATAATAATCTTTTCAAGTTGTTTAATGTATCTAGTAGAGTAAAAAAGATCTTGGCCCAACGATGGAACAGAAAAGAATAAAGTATTAAAATAATTACTTTAGACCAGCCTCTCCTTTGGCGCCTTTAAAGAATATTATCGGGGCTGTCGGCTGCCTACCCGGTAGACCCGGTTCTCCGTCTCTTCCTTTTGTTCCGTTTCTTCCTGGCCTGCCGGGAAAACCATCCAAACCTACTTGGCCTTTACGACCTTGGATTCCAGAATCTCCCGGTAATCCTGGCGCTCCGGCGTCACCCGGTATACCCGGATTTCCAACAAAGCCTGCATAAAACAAATAGCGCATAAATTTTACCATCAATATTTTCTCAACTGTAATTATAGGTACGCTTTTCCATTGAAAAACTTCACTTACTAAATATTTTAAAAAGATAATTATAATTAGCTAATTGCATTCACCGGGATTCTAAGCCACTACCCTGCTAGTTAGATAATAATATGCATGGTACGTCAATGATTGAACGTCATATTTACCTCTATCTCCCGTTGGCCCAACTTCAGCTTGCCGAAGATTTTCCGGGGGATATATGACAACTCCACTAAAACCTTTTGGTCCTGGTTTACCTATACCACCCGTCACACCTTTGTTTCCTTTAACTCCCTTGACTCCAGGCGTACCAGGTATACCGGATTCCCCTCTAACACCCCTTGGTCCGGGTAGACCTTCCAATCCCTGGTAACCTTTTGGACCCGGATAACCGTCATCTCCTTTTTGTCCTCTAGAACCAGGTGCGCCTGCAAAATATAACATATAATAAAATAGTCTAATATAGGTACTTAAAGAAAGAAAGAAAGTTACATGTAGGAATATTTAGTTATTAAAGTACTCCGAGAACCTAACAATTTGACTTTTTGAGTTAGCATATAAACTTTTCACTTATTTTTCAATTGAAAACAAATTATATGATTAGGTACTTTGATAAGATAATATTATAAAAAGAAGGAACAATATGCAATAATTTACCTGATTTGCAAAATGGACAATCATCACCACGTTCTCCTTTAAGTCCGTCGTTTCCTCGACTTCCTGGTGTTCCAGGGTCACCCACAATGCCAGGTGGGCCCGGAGTACCCTTATCACCTGGCGGTCCTATGCCAGTAACACCTCTTCCTGGGAATCCTGGTGGCCCGACGTTTCCTTGTTCACCCCGAACTCCTCGTTGACCAGGTACACCGTCTGTACCAGGTATTCCCTCTTCTCCGTCAGGCCCTATGACTACATTGCCCTTATCACCAGGGGGACCAATTGGTCCAGTCGGTCCTTGAAATCCTGATTCTCCTCTGTATCCTGGATGGCCCTTAAAACCATCGTTTCCTGGTTCTCCTTTGAGTGACATTCCAGGTGCTCCTGCCCTTCCGTGGACACCTTTTATTCCTGGCATTCCTGGTGGACCTACAATGCCCGGTAAGCCCCGTTGACCAGGAATACCCGGTGCTCCAACAGGTCCAGAAAAACCTTCAGGACCTTGTGGTCCCATGGATCCTTGAGTCGGAGGCACATCTAAAGTTTCATCATAAATTCCAGGTTCACCTGCAAATCCTTGGAGACCAGGATTTCCCGACAAGCCGTCTTCACCTGGCAATCCTTTATTCCCATTTACACCATCCGGGCCTACGTAACCTGGTGCACCTTTATCACCTTTCTCACCTAAGGGACCCATCTGTCCGCGATGGCCTTGTTTACCTCTTGGTCCTTCAGGGCCTTGAGCACCTTTCTGGCCTTGAACACCATCAGTTCCATAAGTCCCCTGAAAATTGTAAAGAGTTTTTAAACAAAATTCTGTACAGTTTAAAACGGGGACTGGCTCATGGTTATACCACCTGGTTACACCAGTGCAACTATCAAGATTTTTCCTTTATTTAATACGTGTATCAGTTTCGAAACCATCTTCCTAAGAAATAAAATAGGATGAAAACGATAATTTCCCTGATCAAAATCAGCTTTGTAGCAGATAAGCAAATATAATAAACAATATAGCTTGAAAAAAAAAGGTGATATACTATATAGTTTGGCCTGAATTTGCCTGTTGCGACCCCTCTCATGTGTGTTTAATATTATTTTATTGTTTAAATACAACACAATTTACAGGATAAGTGAGTTTGGATATATAATATTAAAAGTACTTACTACACGACCTCTCGAGCCAGGCATTCCCCTTACTCCCTTAACACCTTGTGACCCGGTGATTCCTTTTGCACCTTTACTACCCTTCGTGATTATGGTGATGTTTCCTTGAACTCGATCAATTCTCACAATAGCTGCCTGTTTTCCAGGTTCGCCTGTGGTTCCTTGTTCACCTTTTTCTCCTGTTGGTCCGATAGTTTCATCACCATCCAACCCTCTATCACCTCTTTCACCCCGACGTCCTCTAGGACCCTTTTAAAAATGACATTAAGAAATAGTAGTAAACGGTATTGTAGCTAGGCAAAGAAATAAAATGATAATTATAAACAGTCAAACTTAGCTACTACCCTTATTGTGATACAATTTATGTGGGAGATATTTAGGAATTTGCATTGTACGATTATAGTATTTTGGGAGAGTTAATACATGTACCTATTTGTCGAAATCTAGCGCAAATACATTTTAAAACATAATTTTGATACAAAAACAATTATCCCGGTTAGCAAGGCATGAGTGAGACATTAAGGGTAATACGATTTGTTTGTTTTATCGGATTTGGTTTGGCATTATTAACGGGTAAATTTTTGTTACTTACCGGATCACCCTCGTCTCCGGTAGGTCCACCATCTCCTATCCAACCCATCTGTCCGGGAGTCCCTGTAACGCCTGGTTGCCCTGGCTCTCCACTGTCTCCTTTTGCACCCCTTGAGTTCACTCCTCCCTCGCCAGCCATACCTTGCAATCCCTTAAGTCCAGGGGCCCCAGGTAAACCTCTTTCACCAGGGTAACCTGGTGGACCAGGCGGTCCCATAAGTCCATCGACACCGCTACAACCATCTAATCCCGGGAAACCCATAACACCTTCGTATCCACGAGGACCCTAATTAAATAAAGTAATATAGGTAGTATTACATTGAAATGAATGATGAATGATGAATAATGTTATTGAAACCAGTTTACCTGTGGTCCGGGGTCTCCTCTTGGTCCATACGGGCCATCTATACCCTGAAAGCGAAAATACATTTATTATATGAAATATAACTAGGTCTTTAGGTTAGAGTCATTTTTGCTTATACACAATTTAAATGTTGCTTTTATTAGAATATATAACATACTCTTGATCCTTTGTCGCCGTAATCGCCTCTGTCACCAACATCGCCTGCTTCACCAGGGCGCCCGACAGGTCCGAGAGGTCCATCTTCGCCATATTCACCTTGAAACCCAGGAATGCCTTGGGGGCCTGGGGCACCAAGATCACCTTTAATGCCGGAGCAGTCACATACTGTCTGATTGCAAACCACCTGAAACATAAAAAGTTAGGTCAAATAAAAAATTAAGTTGAATAATGTTTAGAGAAGAAAAACTTATTCAATTTGTATCGGATATGACGGCTCGACGGGTGTCTGTACAGTTCATTTGAAAACCGCTTTAGTAAATATGCTATACATTAGTTCTTTTTATAGTATGAAGGATACTTAGTAAATGACCATTGAAGAATGTTTAAGAGATTAACTGGATGATAGCCTGTTTTGTTATAATAATTACCAAGATACATTTTTAATAATCAAAATAATATGCAATAATTAAAAATAGTATGTAATAGAGTCGGTAACAATGAACGTGCCTTATCGTTACGACCTCTGACACACATTCACCGCAGAGCAAGTGTAAGAACATTGCACTTCCTACTTCATAACAGAGCATGGAAATTGTTTTATTGTGTATATGAATATATTACATATCTATTCTTATTTTGTTCGTTTATCCATAGACGTTATATCGAATATGACGCTAACATATCATATACATTTTCTAGAAATCCTATTAAAAAAATATAATTATAATGTCCTACTTTCAAAATTATTTTTTCGTAATGACGCAATCCTTAGCATATCATTTTTCTAACACAAGTAGTTTAGCTGATCTTAAAATATTATTTGGTTGTTTATTTTCACAATAAATACTAAGTAATCATACCAAACGACCGAGGTTCGATGCCCTATTGAAACAAATAATAAATAAAACCTAATAAAAGTTTTGTTTTTCCGAAAATTAGCCCGGATTTTAATATGTAGGACATAGACATAAACAGTAAACGGAATGAGAGCAAACTTATTTAACCACAGGTCTCTTTTCTGAAGCTAAGTTTGATTATACACTAGCTGACCCGCGCAACTTCGCTTGCATCTCATCATAAGAGAGAATGCGTCATAATTTTCCCCGTTTTTGTAACATTTCTCGTTGTTACTCCGCTCTTTTAGGTCGTAGCGTAATGATATATAGGCTATCTAACACTGATAGAATTTTTCAAATCGGATCTGTAGTTCCTGAGATTAGCGCGTTCAAACAAACAATCAAACAAACTCTTCAGCTTTATAATATTAGTATAGATTAAAATTGTCTTAAATCCAATGAATGTGTGTGAAATAACGAGTTACTCGTCACCAGTAGTCACATTCTATTTACACTGAAAATATCTAGGACTATCGGCCTGCCCCGGCTTCGCCTGGTTTTAGCAGCTATTTTACAAAATAACCGGAAAAATAACTAAAACGGAGGTCGAGTACGTGAATGGTAATATTTTACAATCGGTACATATGTGTATCTTAATTTTGCGATAACATCGAACAATTTATTATATTATTTAAATCGCAGATAAAAACTACATGATTACGGCTGCAGGATTTTATCTTGACTACCCTTTTAAAGTCGCAAAACACGTCACACATAGTCACATCTTTTGGTAGCGTGTACTATAAAGTTTGATTTTTCACAGTTTTCACCTGAAAGAGTTCCTGCACTCAAGTAGGTACCTATGTAATATTGGTCTACATTTTAAATTATAGATATACCAAAAAGGGGTTTCATAGCTCTGTACCTCGAAAAGAAAAAAGCATTCTATTTGAGATACATGCTTTAAATGTCATAACACCGCTTTATAATGTGAGTGTATATCTCCAGCATAATCAATAGTATATTCAGAACATTTCTATATGGATTTCGTTACTTGTTATAAAGTATAACATAAGTGTATTATGTATCTATAGGTGATTATAGTCCAACGACTTTACCATTCATAATTAAAACAAACCGAAATGGATTCTGCAGAATGGTTTATTGCTGAACAATGATGTCAGCGTAACATGACATCATCTTTTGGAACTCGACAAGACGTTAACTATCGCTTGTCGCATCAGCCTCCGTTACAGTTTTATTACGCCGTTTAGTTTTAGTAAACCTTGTCAATATTAAAGCTTGCCTCATATTATTGTATTCATATAAGTATATTGTATGTCCTAGATACATACACCTATCCTGAGAAGACTCAATAAGATTTTTTTTTATTTATATCTAATCTATTCTTATCGGAGATGTATAATTAAGTGATAGTTATGTGAAAATACTAAATTGCTAAATGGGTCTCAAACGCGCAAAGTTTACGATACCCTATTTGTTCGACGTTTCGATTGTATTACCTCAGTAAAAAAGTATCGAATCAATTTAGTACTTACTATGTAAAGATAAATTAACTATATACGTGCTTTTAAACTTATTTATCTCTTATGAATTGAAAACGATTGATAAAATAACATTATTTACAGGTAGATACAGTATGAAACAGGTACAACAGTTTTTTTTACAATAATGAAGACATTATATTATTTGCTGAGTTTAGAATGTTAGGGAACTCGGTACCTATTCTACTCGTGTCTATTTCACATTCCCTGTGATGTTTTACGTGGAAGCTCATATGATATACCTATCATATTATGCTAGGTAAACATATACATGTAATGTTTGCGTTTAATAAGACGCCATATCAAACGTATCAATTTACAGTCAACTACATGCTAAATTTGCATGACGACGCAATGCAATAGAGCAAATTCAAAGTTTGTTCTCGGCCGTGCTACTTTTAAATGAATCGCTTAGTGCCACAACTGTTAGGACGGATCATTTTATCTGTTTAATACGAAACTGGCACTATTACAGCATTACATTTTTTCACTACTTTATAAGAGTTAATAAATAAAAATTATCCTAAAAGCCCGAATGTTTTTTTTACTTCATTGATCAAATATAGTCATACCTACTCTGAGAATTCGGCATGCGGTAATGTTCATGATAACATCAAATTATCATGGGTCAATGTGATAATAAATAATAAGATTGTTGTGTTTAAAATTCGTTTAAATGATTGGAATATTTAAAAACGTGTTCTGTAACAAATCATCTTTCAGGAGTTCATGGATTTATTAGCCGTGTTTTGACTAGACTAGGGTTTGGGCTGTTATGATTACGAACGAGGAAATTTAGAACAACTTACAGTAGCTACTTATACAAGATAAGATAGGCAAGATTCTTGTTAGATGCTAGATAAGCTATTTTTCAGTTCAAGTGACAACGAACGGATAACTCAGTTAAATTTTCTTTGTTAAACTCAGTCGTATCTAGCAGGGGGTGATGACTGGTGAATAACCGTCCGAAAGACTTGTAACGCTCATAGGTAGGTACATATTTGTATTAGGGAAATAATTTTCAGATTACGGTGCGCTATAGTAACTTGTCAGTGTAGTGTGAGGCGAGGCGACGCGGACGGGGTGCTTCCGGAGTACGAGCGAGTGGGCGACGCGACGCGTGACTTTGCAAAGTGTCGCCACATCTACTCTCTCAAATGTCTGCAATACCTACCTATTTCCAAAATTTGCTTTTTTAAATTCTGTGCCACAATAAACAGAGCTAGAACTAGGAAGTCGTAACTTGCATCCGCATTGATTAAAAATAAAAATATTGAGTTATAATTTATCAAATCTATATACCTACCTACCTACGTAGATACTTATAATTTTTATGTCTGTGACCATGATAGTCCGGGTCTTTGATAGCTCAACTAATTTAATAAGAACTCAATTGGAATTTGAGACAGGAGGTTATTGAGTAGGTAAGTATTAAAATAAATACTATACTGATACAAAAAAATATAAACACTTATGTAATGCAATCAACTTTTTAGTCAAATGTGTACCTAACTAGAGTTTTCGGTTACTGTGTCCATCTGCTAATAATTATTATGACAGCATACATATTATTGCCGCACGCGATTATAGAACTGGTGAGTCATTAGTTGCAATTCAAGGAACAGGCTGGATAAACAATCATTGCAGTGTTCAAGGCGATAACGGCCATTCGCACATCCCGCAGTCCCACTGCCGGAGCTGCCCCCCGCCACTCACGCTTCACCCCCTACGCACCCCGCGGCCGCCCCTGCCGCCCATGCCGCCACGTGTATCAAACTATCAACACATCATTTACTGTTATATGTAATAAGTTTGCATACATAATTATGCTATGCTTAGGAAATATAGCAAAAAAATATGGTTAGTAACAATGAGTATCATCACCTATGTAAGGATGGTGATGACAGTGATCGCATGGAAGGAAAGCTGTCGCCGCACTTTGGTTACTATAAGGTGTATGGGTTCTTAGTAACTATTGCAGGTCACAGACAGATTGGTGCCGTTGGTAACAAGGATATTTCATAGCATTGCTCCATGAAAACAAAATAATACAGACCTATATAAATATAATTCAGTAATTTTTTTAAAGTCTCGAATTAAAGAACAGTATCTAGCCTTAGCCTCTATAATATACAGCCTCTATAGGTTAATGATGTTATAGGCAGTTGATACATCAAGTTTAATTAAAGCTTGCTATTATTATTGTAACTATGTCAAAAGTTGAAAAATGGAACGTAGTGACGGGATTTACGAGCATTTACCGGAATCTGTTGACCCCGTCGACTCATAAACGCGTTCCCGATATACACCGCATTGGGTGAGCGCTGTGCGACTCACATGCGTCGCAAGCATAATAATCGACAAGAAAATCTTACAAACTTCAAATAACAAAAGAAATTTCCGATCTCAATTTTTTAGCTTGTACCTACTAGCACATCTACGTCAATCGCTTAATTCGAAACGTGTTAAATATGGACACTCCTCTCACAGGTTTCAAGTGACATACAGTAGGTATAATAATATTTACGTAATTACAAAAAAAGTTGTTAGAGCATTTGTATGTGTAGCAATTTCAAAACAAAGCACTTAAATATTGCGTTACTTCTTTGGCCATTAACATTATTTGCATGGCCTTCGTTAACATCTACTTCTATCATCAATCCAGGGAACTTAGCCTTTTTGCTTATCTATTAGAACCAGGTCTTGTCTGGTCGGAATTAAAACATTCACTCATATGCAGGGTTTGAGGCAGACGATTGTCTTAGACAGCAGGCACCTAGTTTGAACTGCTGCTGACACGTTGGCATCAATTTACTTAAATTTGGACCAACCGTTTCGCAGATATGAAACTTTGTGAAATTGAAATTTTTTGTTATATACTGGGCAGATTGAACTAGATATTTTTACATATTTACTCAAAGTATTTATTTACGGCAGGCACATAATAACACCATTTTAAAGGTTGTAAACTGAAGAAGGTTTGAGGGACGTTGAAGACACCTTTCTGTATTATTTTCAGTTTTTGGCCGTCGCTTACATTAAATGGTAATTTTAGGAGCACGCAGCATTTTAAGCTTACATTAGTTCATTAAAAGCCAGAATAATGGGACAATATTTTATTTAGATAAATTATTTTTATAACGAGTACCTATACCCATATATTATACTATTCTATGATCTACAAGAAACCTTTATCAGTTTTCTTAATTCAGAAACTCATGGAACCTACTAAAAGGACTTTATTGGCATGGATGTACATAATATTAAAATAGGTCGCGCCAAATCCGTAAGAGCCTCTACCGCATGCAATTTGGAGAAGTATTTCTTTCCTTCTCGTCTACCTACCCTGTGAGATGGAATGCCGTTGCAAAGGTGTATCAAAATATAAAAATATTAGCGGCTGTATTGTCTTGTGAAATCAATTTTGTGATAAGTTATGTTTGTATAATATTAAACTTTAAAGTGCTTATTTTTATTGAAGACATTACAAGAAGTATTCCTTCTCCTGTGCTAGCTAATCTTTCTTGAACGGTTTAGCGAAATTAAGCGTAAAACTATCTCAGCCACACAAGCTAACGAGAAAAGATCTACTTTGATAATACGTATTTTTGATGTTTATATTGAAAAGCTCACTGATTTATGATTTCTAAACCTTCTTAACCCAGTCTTTTTAAACCTTCAGAACCGGGAATTTTCGTTTTGTTCTCCTAGTACCGGGTAGAACCAGTTTCCATGCTCTACAAAGCACAATCGGTTTAGCCGACTAATCAGCCGACTAGTCAACTTCTTTACAACCATTTGATCGGCCAGTCGACAAGTCGGCACATCTGTAATAGGTCTGTATCTAATCAATAAAACCATTTAACCTTCCCTCAAAAAAAATCCGTGATGCAAAATAAGTGTTTGTTACCTAGCATTGCACTGTCAGCGACCCACGCTAAATATAAATGTGGAATATAGCCGCATGTTCAACTGGCTTTTGTTACAGTACTGAAACTATTGACCTATTTCACATTACTGGAAGTAAGCAATAACTTTCAGTGCAACGCTCGCACCATAAAACCGAGCCGTGAGTAACCACTGCACGCAATACAATCTGTAGCTGTACTATTTAAATAAAATTTGTCTTGTTCCCGACACCGATCTTAAATGTATGTACAAATCACATGATAACATAATATTATACATGTATACGATATCCTGCAAACTACACTGTTAAACACTACGGAGCGGATTCCTTTTAAAAAACTTAAAGCATTTTTGTGATCACAACGATTAAGGGAAAACTTTAAGCGCGATTTAAATTGCGTAAAAAGTATATTGTAAGCAAATCTGTTAATTAATTAATATTTCTTAAGTGTTTCCGCTTATCATCCACTTCCTGAAAGCTTTGTTTCATATTGCCACAGATTCTCTATCTGCTAAAATAAACTAGGTATACACCTTTGAAAGAAAATAAATCTTATGTTAAGAAAACGATCAAACAATTAATTTGCTATTTATAAAATTGTTGTGTATGGAAGAGATATCGACAAAACAGTAAAAAAATGAGGAACGTGGTATACTTCCCTCTGGGTTCAATGTTCTGTACAAGTGTACGTCACGGTGATAAAACAGCGAGACTCATGAATGAGATCGTGCATTGACAGGGCGACTCACCCCGGAATAATAAAATTATATCCAAACAACGCCTGGCCGACAGCAACGACTCAAAACAAAATATTATGTCTTTAAAACATTTAGTTTTAAGTGCATATGTCATGTTCATAAGAATAGACAAATGATACCTACGTTACATCGTCGTAAAACATTGCAAGCAAATTACTTTTTAACATTAATGGTTTTAAATTATTAACAGATGATCTTCAGATAGTTGCAGCTTATGGGAATTCAAATATTGCACATGTTATCTTAATTATAGTTGTAACAATTTGTATTACGTATATAATACAATCAACAGCATTAACTTCGTCAGGTTAGTTTTAAGTTTTGTAGAAGGCTATAAGAATTGCATTATAGGAATTTTTGACAGTATTTAACGTACCGATACAGTTAGTGATAGGTTAGTTTGGTACCATTGGTGCTAATATACTGTCAAATTAAAATTCAATTTTTTTATCTGTATTAACATAGATAGGTCTTAAAAGTGATGTTATATAATAAAATGTAATGCATCAATTTGTGAGTATCACAATGCTTTACCAACACAATTGGTGTACATATAGTTAAATAATTAAATCTGTATTAACTTCTCACACTTAGGTTTAACTTAAGTATATATAAATATTCTAGACTTAGGTAGGAACTAATAAACTTAATAACAAAAAAAAAACAAAATTTCTGGTGCCTGCTTTACTTCAATAGTTTTGTAACCGAGTAAAAACTTTTCTGAGCCATTTCTTTCAGGTTTTTGCAAATAAGTAGATTATAACACAATAATTCTCTTGATTAATTATATTTTAAGTTGTAAGTGTTTAAGCCGTTTCGTAGTCGTTTCTTGCGTTTGGTTTTACTTATAGTAATACTGGTTCATTTTTGTAAAGAAATTGAAAAAATCATGAAAATAAAATGAGCAAGGCAAATTCCAAAGCTAGAATTTCATTTTCAGTTAGCTGTGATTTAAGTAAGTACATGATGTGGTGGTCAATAGCATTTACAAAAAAAAAATAGTTTGTTTAACAAACGAAAATCAAATAATATAAATAAATACTTAAATACATATCGTCCCCGTAGAGCGAAAAGTCATTAACTCGAAAAACCTTGTTTTGAGATATGGCTGATCAAAGTTTTTAAAAATATAAAAATTCATAACTTACGTTTGCAGTAACCTATCTCTACGTTTATGAAATCTATGAATCTCTCTCTTAAATGAAGGAAATTATAACAAAGTTTATTTAGTATAGACTACATTAAGAAAATTATTGTCTGAACGCTTGGAAATATCAAAATATATAAATTAGTTACTTTTATTTATTAAATATGTAACATAATTTCGAGTTAGTTAATTTTTGATCAGAGTTAGTGATTTTTAACGCAGTATGAAATGCGTGTACCGATGTGAAAAATAACTACATCCATTTAGTGATTTTACAATTGCTAATAATAATTTAAATATGCAGAGATAATTCAAGGGAAAAGTAATTAAGTCGTTTTAGGTATTTTTTAAGTATGGGTTAGATACAATCCTAAGAAATGAATATAAATTAACTAAAATTAGTTAATTTGCTCATTTTATTTTCAGCTCAAAAGGGTTGACCTGGTTAATTTTCAAATTCTATAAAACAAAAACTATAATAGCTACAGGTATGAGGATTAGACAGAAAATTAGAGAAAAATATGGCGATTTCAATGGTGTCATAAAAAAAGAAATCATTAACTCGAGTAAATGACTTTTCGCTCTACGGGGACGATATATTCGTTTACGAATACAATAATAAATTAATCAAGTGAATTCATAAGTTAATTAAAATATAATATTCCTTGCATATCTGTACTATAACGAACAGAACAAAGTATAGACTATACAAGCTATTAACTTATCACTCTGCAGCACTTAAGTTGTATAGGTATACTTGCTAGTTTGTTATTGCGAAACGATTACATTCAACACAAAAAAAGTTCATGTACCGGCCTCATTTTTATACCTATTAAGTGGAATTAATCAAATGAGTTTGTTGTATTTGTCTCGTCGTCATTCAGCTTTATCATCTCGACACACAAAGCCTTATATCAGTTAGAGATACGAAATCGTGGGAGTTATATTATTATTTCGGCAATAATTGCAAAAATTGTGTTTTATACATAACGACAAGTTGATAGTGGTTTCCTGTCACTTTGATAACAGCTGCTACTGTTTATGTCGCGACCTCGTTTTGAGAGCTTCGTCAATGGAAGCTGATTTTGACCCAATTTATAACCGTTTGATAGACCCGCCATACTGATTTGAATATACTGCGATTTACTGTGATTCACGATTCACACAATGACTGTTTCCCTAGACCGAGTGATAATGGCTGCTATTCTACATATGGACGTTACAAAACATAACTTCCTATCAATAAGTAATTAATATCTATATATTATACCTAAGTATCAATTATTATTATTGTAACAAAATCTTAGTTCCTCTAAGCTTGCCTATCATAAGTGTCAGCACTTGACCTAAATGAATAAATGATTTGATTTTGATTTCATAAAAATATGTCAATTACGTTTTATCACATTTAACAATGATTTTATTAGACCTCTACAAGCCTTACAACGTGTATCACAGACGTTAGTCTCCGTCTGTGACACAATGATCGAAATCACTTTAACACGTATTGGAAATGCATAATTACTTAATTAAATTTAAAAATAGTACGGCAGTCGATAAAACTGAAAAGATAATTTAACAATGACAAATAATGTGAGATTTCTATTGAAATAAATCCATCAGTTGCTTATTCCTACGACTATGTGAATAACGAGAATATATGACGAAGAATTGAAATCTCCATAGATGGACATTAAAGAGAGATGCAAAGAGTATTGAAAATGAAAAATTTTGAAACAGCGGCCTTATTCTTATGAATACTTTATGAATGTCCTTTCCTCTACTGTCTTTCATCCGTATGTGTCTTAACATGATTATTAATTAAGCAATTACTTCAGCGTTTATGCATGACTATAAATAAAAACATTTCAAAACTATTAGAAACATTTTATACTTTAACTCATTTAATTCATTTACTTCAGTTTATCATCAGTAAATATTGATAGTCAATAGGTAGGCAATTACTTAAATTAATTGGGTCGAATCTTTAAAACAAGCAGGATTTGATATATTATAATAATCATGCGTCATTCATCCACTAGTTTATCGGGGGTTATAAACCTATAACCTTAAAAATCTAAATTAGTTGAATTATTTCAGAGATAAGATAGTAGGTACAATGTTTCTTTAAACACGAACTATAGATTAAGGTTATTTCATACAGCGGAAATATTTAAGTAAAGAAAAGCCGTTAAAAAGTAAAAATAGATGAACTCGTGCGACTAATCCTATAGAGGCTATAAATAGAAGATTTAATTTGATCTGTGTTTGTTAGTAATCAAGGTTCGATGCAAAAGGAATTTTATTAAAATGATTTCTTATAGCATTTTTAGGTCACGAGGCTATATGATGATAAACGATGTTGTTGCCAGTTGATATAACGTACCAAATAAAAACTTATATGATAAAATGTAGAGCAAAGGTTACGGTAACATCTGATTATATAAAGAACGTTTATTTTCAATTCATAAATTAAGCAATACTCCAATTTAATTCACAAAAATCTAGATAAAATCATAACATGGTAATTAAATTTTTATTTAGATTTGCGATAAATCTGCGTACATAACAATGATTCATTTCAAACGGTTCTATTAATTGACATTGTTTCTTAAAATGTACAGTCGATTTCGTTCCATAATTGGAATACATCCACGCTACTTTTTTGCACACTTAAATACATAGATTACAACATATTGCATTGTTTTCTTCGTGCTCAAGAAAGCTTTTATTTTAATAAACAGTTTGGTGAGCTCTACATAATCGATGTTGGAAGGTACATAGAATCAAAATCTTTACTTATATTTTTGTGATAATCTGTTGAGATTCTCTACCACATTGGGACTCCCGTATTTTAAAATATGCATAGTGACTATTTCAAATATGAAGTTTCAAACCAACTAGCTGACCCGCGCAACTTCGCATAATTTCCTCGTTTCTGTAACATTTTTCGTTGCTACTCCGCTCCTAATGGTCGTAGCGTAATGTTATAATTATAGCCTAGCCTTCCTCAATAAATAAGCTATCCAACAGTTATTTTTTTCAATTTGCACCAGTAGTTCCTGAGATTAGCGCGTTCAAACAAACAAACTCCTCAGCTTTATAATATTAGTATAGATTAATGTGGCTTTCTTCCCATTTTAATATTCGCTAAATATAAAACTTTCTTACAATTTTGGGATTTTGTGACCATATAATTATTTTAGGTACTGAAAGACCTCATCAAGTGTCTGTTTGGTTAGGACTAATTAGAGGACATTGTTGTACTATGGACGGAGTTGTAGCTATAATAATTGTATTTTTTTCTTAAACCTCTCGCTTAAAGGTCGTTGTTTGTGTTACTGAACTTAATTTATCAACATAAATGTGAAGTAAGTAGCAACGCCGCGTGAGTAGGTACAGTTAACAGGACAAAATAATAGCGAGATAAGTTACATTTGTTTTTAATATACAAAAAAAAAATCGGTTTTTAGCACAAAGTGCGGAGTCATTTAAACTTCGGTTTAAATAAAAGTATACGTTTATTTCAGTCTATTCTATTATCGTACTGACAAATCGGGTATAAACTTAACACCTAATTAACCATGGACATCGTATGCCAAACAAGAACGAAAGCTGAATAACTTCCACATGCGATGTCTTCGTAAAATATTGGGCATTACGTGGGAAGACAAGATTACAAATGGCGAAGTACTAACTACTGCCAAACTGCCCAGTATCATGGCAACTCCAAAGCAAAGGCGTCTACGTTGGCTGGGACATGTGCACCGGATGGTCGTTTCTCGCTTACGCAAAAAAATATCTCTCGGGGAAATTGCTGAATGCTGATGCTAAAAGACCTGTCGGCCGTCCGGTATTGCGTTTCAAGGATAGCACCAAGCGTGACATGGCATCATTTGCAATTGATCGCTCGACCTGGAAGAGCCAGGCTGAGGATCGTGGAAGATGGAAAAAGACTCTAGCTGATGGCGTATCTACTCATGACAACACCTGGCTCAACCACTTAGCACATAAAAGAGAGCAGCGACATTTACGCGCTTCAAATCCCCCATCGACCCCAGGCTCTTTCATCTGCCAAAACTGCGAGCGCAGCTGTCACTCCCGCATCTAGGTCTTTTAAGTCACGAACGAAGATGTTACTTTGTAACAAATATTCCTCTATCTGACGCCACCCGAATCAGCTGCAATAGATGGACACAGGCCAATGATGAATTAACCGGTATATAACACTAAACGTAGAACTGCCGGTAACCTTATGAATATAAGGAAATCTACAGATATTTATACTTTCGTGTATAATATTTTAACTTCTTACTTATATTCGGTGAATAATTAAATTAAATTTGATGAATTTTGAAATTTTACTTAAACAAGAAACACTACAAGTGAGAGCTCTTCGACTATATTAGGCCAAGTAGAAACGCTCAAGCCTCTCAGTTGTCATTGGTTTTCGAAGCAACTCGGAAACATTTGGTTTACATATTTTTATTGTATTGTAAGTTGTATCAAATCTCAAGTATTTGGTTATTTTGACCAGATTGTATTTCCACAAACAATGCTCTATGAAAATATTTAATCTAGTCGAATCGTATATTTTTAATGCATTCATTATTTGGTTATATTTATGAATAACATATTTTAGGCGACTCGTCGGTTATCATCTTTATCTTGCCAAAATGTCAACATATAACCACTTAACTATTATCATTTAATGAATATTATTTATTCAATTGTATGTGTCCAAGAGAGCATAATTTGATATCCTACAGTGGCAGTAATCATTATTTTAAATTTATAATTACCGAATGATGACATCAATGTTTTATAAATGATAGCCTCTGTAACCGAATACGCCTTTTATCTCATAAGTTTAATTTAACAAACCGTTTTATTTCGTTTTTAAGTAGGTATTATAATTAAACGATTAGTATATTTCTTGTTACACATAATGCATTTAATTATAAACGTTATATTGTTGTTTGGCATAAAGTTACAAGCAATTAAACTATATATTAGCTACGAATAGAAAATACTACGATAGTAGGAATAGTTCCAATGCTTGATGTTTAATGTTAATAAATTAAGTTATCTATTAAGATATTGTAACGCATATAGCAGTGCAATTCTCTTCAGTCTATGTGTACCTCGATTTTCTACAGTACTATCGAGTATCGAGAGTTTGACATGTCAAATGTACATACTTACTGCAAAAGTAGTTCCTACAATCCTAGAGGTCCCCGCTAGAGGCGCTAATCAGGTTTTTATACAAAATTTCTCTATATCGAGCCAGTCGTCGAAATTTAATAGCGGTAGAGATGTTTGAAGTAAAACATTTACACTATAACCTACTTGTTGACAACAAGCACTAAATATCCTTATCTTTTCGAAAAAAAAAGGATTTTGTTTTTCTAATCGATGAAAATGGAGGTTTTATATAAAGCGCTACTCCAGATTGCAGCACTGCAGAATCAGGTTCAAAAACTTTATTTCGTAGAGGTGGAATAGGTGCGGTAGATGTATTATTATCTGCTACTATAACAAATCGAGAGCTAGAATTTCAGTCTGTGACGAAATATGTAGAGGTCATGTCCGGAACGATTAAATATATTTGAAGCCTACCTATATAATTCCTGATAGATAGGTACCTACAATGTTTTTGATCGTAACCTATCCTACTCTCAGTCTATCATCCAACCTAGGTATCGCCCACAATGCACACGAGTAGGTATCCTGTAGTTTGGTGGCTTAAATCCGAATTCCGCCAATATCACTTTACGAAATTATTACAAAAACTGACTAAGGCGCATTACTTCGGCTGCTATTTTTTTAATCAAACGCTAATACAAATGGCTTTTTATAATGTCAAAATAACAAAATTTTATATTTAGTACTATCATATCACATTACCAAATCTATACTAATATTATAAAGCTGAAGAGTTTGTTTATTTGATTGTTTGTTTGTTTGTTTGTTTGTTTGTTTGAACGCGCTTATCTCAAGAACTACTGATCCGATTTGAAAAATTCTTTCATTGTTAGATAACCTACTTATTGAGGAAGGCTATAGGCTATATATTATCACGCTACGACCAATAGGAGCAGAGCACCAGTAAAAAATGTTACAAAAACGGGGAAAATTTTAAGCCATTCTCTCTTCTGTGACGCAAGCGAAGTTGCGCGGGTCAGCTAGTATGTAATAAAATATTACTAAAACTTCCCATGTTGATCAAGTTCTTTCGTAAAGTTATTAAGATATACACAAATATACACAGTAATTTTACCTGCATCTAATCAAATCAAAAATCAAGAAATTTTCGAGTTTTCAAAGATATTGAAGTGAGCAAAGCAACGCGTAACGTGAAGTCTACAAATTTTATAATTATAGAATCGTAACTTAATACATACTATTTTGCAGTAGAACAATAAATTATGGCGATAATTGGATAACGTTGTGTAGTGTCTTGTACTGCAAGATATGCACAAAAATATAGACAATAATATGTTATTTATAGGAGCATTTTAATGTCCTCAATGACGTTACAAATAAACAGCGACTAGAACGATGATCACCGATGAACTTGCAAGAACAATCAAGCCGCGACGCACGCTACGTGACGTCATCCACGCCAACACTGTGTAAAGTCACCGCATAACTTTTTAAGTCCTCCTATTTACAATATTGTATAAATTTATCAAATGTTTTTATTTCATGAAAAAAAATCGGAGTGTTCTGTATTGAAAACAAAATGTTAACAAAGTCAAAATTCATTCTAACATTTCTAATGCAAAAATCTGACTCCATTCTTGTAGAAAAATCTTCATCACTGAAACCGGATGTTATTGAAACTTTCAGCAGACTTTAAACCCACCCCTGCATCAGTAACGTCTTATTTTAAAATATCCGAATGTATTCTTTTGACCTACTTACCTTATTTCGAAGTTGATAACGATTAAAAGTTTTTAAACGCTCCTATTAAAAAGATCATCAAAATCAGTTCATGTAATAAAAGTTACGAGGTCACAAAAAATACAGAAGTCTTGATAATCTCCTCCATTTTTGGCAGTCGGTCAACAAAAAAAGCTTGTCAAACATAATTAGCTACACTGAGTCTTGACAAATGATGCAACATTGATCAGCCAGTGAGTTTTTTTTTTGTTTAGTTTGGCAACCCTGGCTTTATGTTGAATTCCACCAATAACAGTATTTTAAGTAAAATAAATCAAAAAATATTTACAGTCGCATTTTGTCAACTGCGAAGCAATTAACTATGTTGAAACACGAGTCCGACTTTTTTATTTCCTAAAATACATTACGAGTTAGGAAGCATTGATAACTGAGTAGTGATATCTCCTTGGTATATCCTGTCACCAAGTACCAGTCAGTCATTAGTTGTAATTATGAAGGAAAACAATGTTGGTAATCTGCAAAGAATCATGGTTTCGCTTCGTTTTCAAGTTTCGCCATTAACAGGTGTTAGTCTCATGTAATAGAGAGCGAGCCTATTGCCATATACCGGGCATGTTGTTCAACTCCGGACTTCTATTGAGAATTATCTAATATAGATTAGAAATAGACCAATAACACCTTGTCCGACCTGGGAATCGAACCCGAGACCTCCAGGTCAGTTGTCGGATACACTACCGATCAAGCCAGGTAGGGCAGTCAAAAGGTCTTTTAAAATTACAAATGATTGATTATTTTTATTAAAAAGTAAATAATATTTGAGTCAGTACGTTCTTTGGCTGCTGTCTAAGAAGAAAGATTTTAATTAGATGACAAGATTGGTTTCATCGGGAATTAGACTGTCAGAAATAAGGTAGTGGAACTTTACCGCCACTAGAGGCATGAATGAAATTCAGGAAGGGGATAGCGCCCCAACTCAAGAAGCATTTCACAACATTTCAACTGAATGCGTGTTCGGGATTTGTTTGGATTCAGAATTAAAAACAAAACACTGAACCCCGGTTTCTGAGATACATTTAGCGGTACTTTATCTATCCAATAGCGTTTAAACGTATATAAAAAAACGCAATTGAAAACCTAAACCGGGGGTGAGTAGTGTCTTCCATAACATTTAGCGAGTTTGAGGTGGCGCAGTAGTTAAGGTCGCTACCATTGCGTCAGGAGGTCGTGGGTTCGATTCTCACACAGAACGATTATTTGTACGATCTACAATTTTAATACAGAAGTATTTTTATTGTTTTTAATAAATTACATTATCTACCTGTATTTCATGTTAATTTTTTTCTTTGAATAGAGTCGTGTGACATAAACAAAATCAGTCCTTAATTTGATTTATGTCAAAAGGTAATTTACAAATCATGTGCAGAGAGTTCTTCTTTGTCAATATCAAGGCTTTTATTATGGAGAAGCAATAGGGATTATTACTATAGTTTTATTTAGTAATTTATTTATTTATTAATTTATTTATCAGTAATCAGTGACTGACATTAGGGTCAAGAAGGAATTCCTTCTCAAAGTGTGAGATTTGTATCAGCCTTATATTTCAGCCTTATAACCTCAGCCTATTATTATTTTACCTTATTATTTTAGCCTCATCAGGTATACTTCTTAACATACACAAACAAATACTAAATAACGAGTTCTTTAGCAACAAAACTGAATATTTTACTTTACTTACAATGAAAAAATCAACTCTTAAGTTCACAGTTTAATATGCGATGAGAATTGTTACATACATATGTATCTATATGTTACCCTTGAAGTGGTTATATCTGTCGAAACGAATATTGATAATCTGTTATCAAATTAGTTGTATCTGCACCCATCAAAATCGTTCTTTGTAACAATGCATATTTGAACATTTACCCATCACTCTATTGCGAATATAGTAATAATTGAGCAAGAGTTTGCTGAAAGCTCCAAAGTTTGCTGCCTATAATTACATACATTTGATATTTTAAAAGTGCACATCTCTATTTTACATCATTAACTGGTTAATAGGTACGGTATACTTAAAAGGGAATTTATCTGCGCAATACTGCATTGAAGGAAACAAACCTAGCAGATATATTACATTAACTGCTCGGGTTTGAGATATTTTCGCCCTTCTAGGATATCAAATGTTGTTGTTTTCAAATAGTGCAGTATAAATCACTATCAGAGTTTGTGGCGATAAACGTATTGCATATTAGTGCGTATACATAGGTTGATTGATTTTTGGGCATTGTTTTACTACGTATCAGGTTAACGCGTTGATGTCTTTTGTTTTGTTTTGCTGTAAACAGGGAATGTAATTACTACACCTGCAAATAAAAATAAGAGCTTACAGCTAGGGTACTTACTGCTTTAGTAGGAGAAGGAGTCCACAAGAGGAACAGAAGTGCGGCGGGCACGAGGTGGAGCGCGCTGAAGCACGCACGCGCCGGGCCCGACATGGCTGCGCCGCCACTACTGGATGCGCGCCCTCGCGACCAGCCTGGAGCCGCCAGCGCCGCGCCCGCGCCTCTGCGGGGCGGGGGTGAGCGCACTGCCGCCCGAGCGCTCCTCCATCCTTTAGTATCCCGGCACAAACGGCGCGCGCGCACGGGATTCTGGCGCAGCGCGCACCGGGCTATGGCGGTGTACGTGCTATGGTAAGACTTATTTCCTCACTCCGTATTTATTGACTTTGGCAAAAAAACTATTTAGTTTAATTCGCACATACTCAAATAATTTCTAGTTCCGTGAAGTCCTAGTACTTATCTAATAAATAGATTTTTTTAATACATGTGTAAGATTAATTATCAAAAAATCAAACTTGCTGAATTTATATTTTCATCTCATGAAATAGGTTGGTAGCTGCGTTAGCTTCGGTTCTAGGAGTTAACACACAAGTGAGTATTAAGTTATTTTATTTTATAATTCTTTTGTTATAATTATTTTATTATATTTCTAAGTTCAAAATTTATTGATGTGTTTAAAATGTGTCCCGCAAAAAATAGTAGTGGAATTTGGGAATGTTGAATGAGACTACGTAGCCGCGACGGCCGTGGCGGCGGCGGGCGGGTTGACCCGCTCGTCCGCTTGCAATCGTCTTTTTGCAATTTCTCCAAAACGCTTACAATATCAAACAGACTTGCCATTTTGGTAGAAATATCTAAGTAATGGAAAGTATTTCTATAGTTTCAGTAGATTTACTCGCGCTCCTATATTCTTACTTAAGAAAATTAACTTATGATTTGATATCGGTGTATCTGACAACTTAACGCAATTAAGTTATTAATTGTTAATAAATATAACATAATGAAATATAGGACCGACAAAGTTTATCGTCGTTCGGATGCAGTGCGTCGGTGTTGCGCAAACATGCTTCCTATATGACATACCTACATTGTATTGTCTTTTAAAACATATAAGTTTAACGAGCAATCGTTACTCTTTCTAAATATTCAACATCATTTTTTTTTTCTTCAAAAATTATCTATTTATTGCTAAACAATTTACCGCGAACCACATTTCGTAAAATTATTTAAATAAACTTTAAATTAAACACTAAAAACATATTGAATTGTAGAGTTACTACATAACTACCTTAAATTATAATAAATAGCTCATATTTATTTGGAGCATGAACTTCTTGGTAATATGCATTATCACTATAACTTCACTTTTACCATGCCAGTCTACATTTTTATAAGTGTATAAAAAAACATAACTTAGTTAATATTTATCACACCATCCAGATTTATAGAATTTGAGTTTAACGACTTAAATATTCGACTTTCAAAAGTAGAAGATAATAATAAAAAAAGTTTTATACTACTTTTGAAATCACTTGCCCACTTACAAGCTTCGTGCGTCTGGCCGAGTTTGGCGTGAAGACTGTAGATGGACGGCACCTAATTAAATTTAAACAATAAACAATATAGTACATAATTCGACCTTATTGTTATAATTATCTCTGATTAATATATTTATTGAACATTTGATTTTTTTTATATCACCTAAAATCCATAAATAAACAAATCGATAAAATTCTAAAGTTATAGAGTGCTATAATATGTAAATAAATATATATAAATATAATACGTATATAAAGGCAACCAGTCCGGAGTACGATACCAACAATATTAATGGTGAAACATGGGTGTATTTAATTCCATACAAATTTATCTACAAATTAGTGTGTAAAATTATTAAAGAAAAAAGTAAATATCATAATGTAATTGTGTATATTCTACGATAAATAAACGGGTTCCGTTGAACATGTTTCAGTATACAATTTAGTTTTAATTTTCATTTAATATTGAACACGTGACATATTTTAAGAACATATATAATTTTAGGTAGGTATATTGTTATAAGTATATTATGTTGTCATATTATGTAGATACAAATTTCAAGCCAATGATTTTGTAATGGCGCAACCAGTGAGTGAGTGCAAGTATCAATTTTCTGCTAAACAGCTAACACAGCGATAGATCGTGTATCATGTAGTCAGGTCAAAGGTCCGTAGATAATATTATATCTACTTCAATATGAATTTTTAAATGCTGAACAAAGTGGCGGCTTAGTAAATAAATATTCAGAAATATATTTTTAATTATCTTAGAACTTTAGATCATTAACCCTAAAAGACCGTAAAGGTGTCAACTGTATCACGCGTGCCGCTCTGATATTTCTGATATTTTTATCATAAAGAATATTTATTTGTGCAGTCAGTACCTAGCATAGTATTAGTACTACCTACTAAGGATTAATTTACTTTCAGTATTATTCATTAGCTTTCCAACACTCTGCGTCCGTCAAACAGTAATAATAATGCCATCAAAAACATTCTGTAAAAACCTCAAGTCTCGCCGTAAAAAGTTGTGAGATCGATATAATACCAAGTCGATTAATCTATTTAGTCTCTACTTAAAGGACCTTCTGTCTTAAGTTATTACGTATGTTATTATCATGCCAATTTAAAAAAAAATACCTTTAAAACAAATAGACCGACCTGGCCATCGCATGATTTCATTATTAGTATGTATCACACTACACAGCACGACGAGAAGTTACCTGAAATGTAAATGGCGAATTTGTGTATATTGCGATGACCAAGTCGATCTTTTTGTTTTAAAGGTATTTTTTTTTTAATTGGCATGATAATAACATACGTAATAACTTAAGACAGAAGGTCCTTTAAGTAGAGACTAAATAGATTAATCGACTTGGTATTATATCGATCTCACAACTTTTTACGGCGAGACTTGAGGTTTTTACAGAATGTTTTTGATGGCATCTCACTTCTTTTTGTAGAGCGAACATAAGTCCAATTTGTATGGACAGACGTTATTTTTTCATAATTCAACATATTTTCCTATGGGAATGTTGTTCAGTTTCATGGGCTAAACACCCTTGCCCACCCTATACCCCCTCCCGTTATGCCTCATATAGTATGTACCTATTTACACCTATTTATTTTATTTTCTACAGTAATAATAATTCATTAACTGCAAATGTAACCTTGTAATCTTATACATTTATATGGGATTACAAAGTTATTGTTGCAGTTAGTGTATTTAGAAAACTGGACCGAAATTAGAAAATATTAGATTTTTCCCATGATTAAGACACTAAACCCTATTTGTATTCTAAATTTTAAGCTTCTAAGTCTGCTAGAAGTACCTTAGACTTTTGATGATCGGTGAGTCAGTGAGTCAGTGAATCAGTGAGTGACAAAATTCAAAATTTTAACAAGTTGTCATTCTTAAACTACTGGTTCAAATTGACTGAAATTTTAAATATACCGTATTTATACAATGACTGATTAGTTGCTGAAAATCCAGGCTTCTTGTTTTATCCACAACGAAATTATAGGGGTGTCAAAAATAGCCCGAATTGCTTCGAGAAAAGGATGTTACGGCCGTGCCGCTTTTTTTTTGCTCGACTTGCGGGGGCACTTCCGTGCCCCCAGATATATGTTTCTCTAAACAATCTTAAACATGTTATAAATACAAGTTGTCTCAAAAATGTGAGGATACTTTAGTAATATATACTTTTCTTAAATCGGCAGCCGACGGCCTACGGAAATAATAAGCTCGTTAGCGTATGTATCCGAGGAATGTAATAGAAATAAATATTATCTAAAATATTTCAGGAATTTAATAGACAGGGATGGAATCCGAATTGGAGGAATACAGTACCAAATCAAAATGTTCAGAATCAATGGCCAGATAACAGGCAAGAGTTTGAAACCCAAGGATTGTCGAATCGCCCAGACATAGTTCCGCCCCGAAGAGGACTTAACTTTGCAGTCTACGATCCGGTTACCAGGCAACGCACTGCTGCCATCGATCGTAATTGCACTGCACCAGGTTGCTGTGTACCTAAATGTTTTGCTGAGAAAGGAAATTGGGTAATTTATAATTTTATTAGACAAACAGTTTACATGAATAGAGTCATCAGCATCGATTATTTTTTGTTTTTGCTTTTAGGGTCGTCCAGGTCCCCCTGGTCCTCAAGGTCCTCCTGGTCTACAAGGGCACGACGGTCCAGAGGGCCCCCAAGGTCCTAAAGGTCAGAAGGGGCAAACAGGAATTCCGGGGCCGAGAGGGCCTAAAGGCGATAGAGGAAAGCCGGGAGACAGAGGATTCGTTGGAAGGACTGGGCTGGTAGGACCTCCCGGTGAACCAGGTCAGCCAGGTATCAATGGAAGAGACGGGTGCAATGGCACAGACGTGAGTATTGTAAAGATTATATTATCATAACTGACAATAACAGAGATCGACTTTTAACACGCTTTCCAAAGCACAGGGAAGCTTAGTTCAAATATCGCTAAGTTAATGTCCAGTCAAACGGTACACGGTACAATTTTTATCAGAATACCTCTGTTGTTTAAATAATAAAGAGATAACTAAATCAGAAACTTCCAAATAAGCGGCATAAGGTGCATCGATTTGTGAACGAAGGGACCACAAACTGGGCTTATTTTAAACGGGCAAATAAAAAAAATACTTCTTATAGAAAATAGTTTATGTTATTACGTCTAAGTTCTGACTTGTTTCCCTGTTAGATATCGAGAAAACTGAGTTACGTTTTTTAGAACTTTGTAACTTAAATAGAGCTCCATTGCCTCGATTTTAATATTCAGAACAATTGGCGACTCGAGTTATAACGTGGAATCCCGGGTCAAAACAAAAAGTTATTGCTGAGTTTTTCTATTAGAATAATATCAGTGATTGCCTAGAGTTAGTGAGTTTATGTTGTAGACTTACAGACACATATTGGCTGTGCCTGATTTGCCTAAAGCAGACTAACTGTAAAGATTTACTTGGCAAGTACGAGTATATATCGGATTAGTAACAAATGTAATACATCTTATCTATAACATAAAGCATTTTTTTTAAAGCTAGGTTTTTTTTATAATTGTATTATGTGTAGTGGCATGTTAATTTTTTTATAGGGAGAGGCTGGAGTCCGAGGTTCTCCGGGTATGCAGGGACCTCGCGGTTATCCTGGAGTACAGGGCGATAAAGGAGACAAAGGAGAAGCTGCTTACTCTGGTAGATATCCAAAAGGACAAAAAGGTGAACCTGGAGCTGATGGAATGCTCGGTAGAACCGGTCCCATGGGCCCGCCGGGACCTCTCGGACCAAAAGGTCCTAAGGGAAGCGTTGGAGCTCTGGTATGAATTAATATAGATATCGCTTATTGAACAGAATTAAATATTAGGTTTTTAAAAAAATCACAAATAGCATTGTAACGGCGAAAACAATTTTCATAAATACCGAATATTTCGGCACCGTGCAGCGGCTTAAAAATTGCATGTTCTTTTTTTTCGTTTTTTATCCTGCAATTTGTAGGTAATTAATTCTAGTTGAGTTCTATAATTTAACTCACCGTTTTAGGGACCTCCCGGTGAAAAAGGTGACAGGGGTCCTAAAGGTTCCAAGGGCATAGCAATTAAAGGATCCAAAGGAGATCGCGGTGACCACGGTGACCGAGGTCCTCCTTGTACTGGTCACGGTACATTTATACCTAAAGAGGTTATTAAAGGAATACAAGGTGACATGGGTCCTAAAGGTGATAAGGGAGAACCTGGACCTATAGGTGACAAAGGTGATACAGGACCCCAAGGTGAACCTGGACGTGAAGGGCAAACAGGCATAAAAGGAGAAAAAGGGCTGATGGGTAATCCAGGTGCAATAGTAAGTTGATGTTTTAAGTTATATTTATTATTTATTTACAATAATAATAATAATAAATTAGTTGATAAATTTATTTATACGTATATTAAGACAGGTTAAAAAAAATCTTGTTGTAAAATTGTAGGGTCGACCCGGTCTGTTTGGGCCTGCAGGGCCACGAGGACAAAAGGGAGATAGAGGTGTTGATGGTTTACCTGGGTTAGATGGATTACCTGGAAGTAAGGGAGAGCCTGGCCAACACGGGGCTCCTGGACCTCGTGGTATGAAGGGAGTGCCAGGGGCACCAGGTGGACGTACTGGATCACGTGGACCACCAGGACCACAAGGGCCTCGAGGTTACCAAGGCAGACCCGGACCAAAGGGAACAGATGGTTTACCAGGAGAAAAGGGTGATACTGGACCTATGGGACCTCCTGGTGGCCAGGGAGAGCCTGGTAATCCCGGTATCGAAGGTCCAGCGGGACACAAAGGTGAAAAAGGTGAAGCTGGCCGTGATGGAAAACTTGGAGAACCCGGCCCACGAGGCTATGATGGACCTCCGGGTATTACAGGCCCAAAGGGTAACAAGGGCGAAAGCGGTTTTTCAATTCCAGTAAGTTTTTTTGCATTGTTGTAATAGTCACTATATAATTACGACAGAAGATATATAATCACATTTCGGTATTTGATGTATGGCATTATAATATGCTATACAGAGTATCTATTAATTAAAGATGGTTACATGGTTACTCTAAAATATGTTGACATGCATATGGTACATCATTTTAAAGGGTACAAAGTAACGGAGGCTTTAGGAAAGTTCAAGAACTGGTTTCGAATAAAAGCATAGCATTTTTAATGACAGCGTTTTTAAGAGCATTATCACCAATTAATGTTTTCCGCAGCGTTTCCCATACATGTGTACATTGAAATTAAATTTATCCTTGACCCTCATACGTTAAAATTATAAATGTTTTTAGGGTCAACCAGGTCCTAGCGGAGCGGCAGGAATACCTGGTTTAAAAGGACAAAAAGGTGAAAAAGGATACATTGGATTGCGAGGTGCGCCCGGTGATTCTCAATTAGGAACCCCTGGTTATCCAGGAGAAATAGGTGCACCTGGAGATAAGGGTGAAAAAGGTAGCCCCGGTTTAGACGGTATCCCAGGAAACCCGGGACCTAAGGGAGATATAGGTGGTCGTTGCAATCAGTGCTGGCCTGGTGGACCGGGAGAAAAAGGAGACCGGGGATTAGATGGACTGCGAGGTATGCAGGGAGATAGAGGTTATCCTGGACCTATAGGAGCTCCGGGTGCTCGGGGTTCTGATGGCGCAAACGGTAGCCCTGGAGCAACAGGTGCCCCCGTAAGTAGAGCAATTTTTTTCGAGTGCCTAAAATGCCTACACCCCCCCCCCCCCCACTAATTACGGGAGGAGACCCTTGCCCAGCAGTGAGACATTAATGGGTTCAATTTATTTATTTTATTGATACCTACATAATATGTTAAATTTAATGAAGGGCGTTGACGACTTTTATGCTTGGGTGTCATTGGGTTCAATTCCCATAAAAAAACATATATCGGGCATTATACGCATTAGTTTTTTGAACCTGAGTGTATTTTGTTACTATTTTCTTTATAATAGTAAAATGTATGTATGTCCAGGGTGACCGTGGTGATGAAGGACCTATTGGACCACGAGGACCCAGAGGAGAGGATGCCCACATCGCTTCGAACTTAGTTAAAGGACCACCTGGAGAGAAAGGAGACCGTGGACCTCAGGGATACACTGGTGCAAAGGGAGAAAAAGGAATCCAGGGACTTAAGGGAAATACCGGTCAAGTTGGTATGCCCGGTATAAAGGGTGACCAAGGTTTGCCTGGTGTCGCAGGAATGGATGGCAGTCCAGGTTCCGATGGAAATCCTGGTACGCCTGGTAGAGACGGACGTTTACTCAAGGGTGAAAAGGGTGCCCCAGGAGACCTAGGACAGAAAGGAGATAAGGGTTGGTCCGGCCGTCAAGGTCTTAAAGGCGAACCTGGCAATTGTCCAGCTGATTTACAGAGACTGACTAGAGGAGATACAGGTGCACCGGGAGCTCCGGGACCACAAGGACTTCCAGGTATTTTATATTTCTTTATATATTGTATTTGATATTTTGTACATTGTGGAAGAGCTCTTTAATTTTCAACTATTCAGCTATTTATGAAAATGTGTGGTATTTACTTTTTAGAACTGTTGTTTTTCTAGATTAGCGTATTTAAATTATCGTGGCTTGTTCACATACTACTAAGGTATACAACAAGTCTTATGCGCGGTGACAATTTAAAGGTCTTATGCATTATTTTTTTATCTTACCCGATATTTTAGCCAACTCACATCGGTCTTGATCCCGGGCAGTTAGAACCGTTGGAACCTTAGGAAAATAATTTTCATGATTTCAAATATTTAGATTGCAACGTTCATAAATCGTGGTTACTATAGCCCAAAAACAAGTAGAATAAGCCTTGTGTGCGTTTCGAGGCGGGTGGAGTTATAAAATATTTCAAATATAGAACGCAACAGTGCCCGCAGGTTTTTGCTACTGACTGTGGCCTTTTTGATAGAGCTACTTTATTATGGAATACACATAATTTTTATTGTAATCTGGATAAATGGTGCTTACCAACGCCCTCTACTGAGTAGTCGGACTATTGTTATTTTTTTAAATTTACTTTGTAAAAGCTGCAAGTTGTTTTTATTTGTTTCACAGGTGACCAAGGAGAAAAAGGAGACAAAGGATCAACAGGGTTCCCGGGAGAGAAAGGAAAACTAGGTTTACCAGGACAACCAGGTCGTGTAGGACCTAGAGGCCTTACAGGACCTCGTGGAGACAAGGGTCCCATGGGTCCAGTCGGTGCACCAGGCACCCAAGGAGAAACTGGACCTAAAGGATTCCCTGGCTCATCAGGACCTAAAGGTGACAAAGGAGAACTTGGAATATCTATGCCTGGACCTCAAGGACCTCCTGGATTAACAGGAGAAAAGGGCGAGAAGGGAAATAGAGGAATTACTGGTACACCAGGAGCTGATGGCTCCCCTGGACCCGAAGGCCTACCAGGAGAAAAAGGAGAGAGAGGATTAACAGGACGACCTGGTATTCCTGGTGTTCAGGGCTTTAAAGGAGATGCTGGACCAATCGGTCCAGTTGGAGAGCCCGGCACGCCCGGTCTAGGTGGAAAGGATGGACCTAAGGGCCAACAAGGTTATCCGGGAGCCCCAGGTAAACCAGGAGTCATAGGCTTACCAGGTGCAAAGGGAGACCCGGGAGCACCAGGAGTAGCTGGTCAAAGAGGGTATCCGGGAGGCCGAGGTCGCCCCGGACCTCGAGGAGCAGCAGGTATAACTGGAGCACCCGGAGAAACAGGTGAAAAAGGAGAAATTGGATTTACTGGAGAACCAGGGCTTCCCGGCAATGATGGTCCCGTGGGTCCTGCAGGTGACCGTGGACCAAAAGGAGATCTTGGATATCGTGGGATGCCTGGTAATCCTGGGTTAATTGGTATGACTGGAGATAAAGGAGATAGAGGCTTACCCGGCATTCGCGGACCAAAAGGAGAACCTGGTTTAGCTTCAGATAAGGGTGAGAAAGGAGTTCCTGGCATCCCTGGAAGAGATGGAATGGATGGTAGGCCAGGTGCACCGGGAGATAAAGGTGATGTCGGTCCAGCAGGTTTACCAGGATATGGAATACCTGGAAACCAAGGAGAAAAGGGTGACCAAGGTGTGCCTGGATTCGAAGGATTACCGGGACTGGCGGGTGATAAGGGTGAACCAGGGTTGAATGGTCTTAAGGGAGAACAAGGATTTATGGGTAGGGCAGGCGAACCTGGTCAGCCGGGAACACCGGGTATGAATGGCATCCCAGGTAAACCTGGAGATATTGGGCTACCTGGTGCTGACGGTGCAACAGGAGATAAAGGCGACAGAGGATCACCCGGACTTGATGGATTCCCAGGACAGCCTGGTGAGCAAGGTCCAATGGGTCCTCCCGGACTACCAGGTGAACAAGGATTTTCTGGACCTAAAGGAGACAAGGGAAGTCCAGGATTAGCTCATAGTGAAAAGGGTGATAAAGGCAACCCTGGTTTCCCTGGTATCGAAGGCAGGCCAGGAAAGAAAGGTGAAAGAGGTCCTGCTGGAGAAATAGGCCTCCAAGGTGAAAGAGGAGAACGCGGATTCACTGGTGAAAAAGGAGAAACGGGTCTTATTGGTGCAGCCGGCAGAAAAGGTAATTTTTTCATACTCTCTCACGTTTTACTTAAATAAACCTACAACTTGATAAGTATTTTTTCTATGATATATAATCTCACGTTAGTTATTCACTATCTAGAGGTAATGTAGAACGAGATTTCAATCAGCATTTATATCGTATTAAACTTTATAAATATAATAATTTTAAAAATAATAAACAATAACGTTGTTAAAAAGTTTTAAATATACCATTTAATATAGTGTATATAAGCTATACTATACAAATAGTCAAAATAATTTAATGTAGGTAATTAGTTAACGACCTATACAGAACCCTATACATACAGTATACAAGAACTACAAATATCTCTGACAAACTGGGTTATTTGTAAAACACCAAAAACCTCACAGGACTAGACAATTGACATCATAAGCAACCACTTTTGTTCTTTTAGGTTTTTGTTATTTTAAATTGAACTATTGAATATTTATAGAGGAAAAACGATTCACCAATCTCTGTTTCGCAAAGTTCTAGTGGTGATATATTTACTTATGAACTACCTTTTACATAATAAAAATACGAGTATACATTTTCGTGAGACTTTGTACTTACCCGCTTTGTATTATTAGATTAAAAACTAACGAATAAATTACATAATGTAACACAACAATACGAATTGCAGGAGATCGAGGTCCAGTTGGCCCAGTAGGTGTGCCGGGAGCGACAATAAAGGGTGAAAAGGGATTGCCAGGACAGCCAGGCAAACACGGTCGACCTGGACCAATGGGAGCAACCGGTGTCATAGGTGAACCTGGCCTTCCAGGCTTGCCCGGTAGAACCGGTGAGCCAGGTTACCCAGGACCCCCAGGGAAACAAGGAGAAAAAGGTGATACTGGTAGAGAAGGTTTAGCTGGTCCTCCTGGTTTCGATGGACCGGAAGGAGCCCCAGGACCGCAAGGCATACCAGGAGAAAAAGGAGACAAGGGCGCTAAAGGTGAAACTGGCATTGGCTTACCAGGAGAGAGGGGAGCACCAGGATTCCCTGGTTCGCCAGGTCTTGCTGGAGAAAGGGGCGAAAAGGGTGACCGAGGTCGAGACGGGATGACGGGACAGCCAGGTTTTCCGGGTAGCCAAGGCGAAAAAGGAGAAAGAGGACCACCAGGTATACAAGGTTTACAAGGCTTGACGGGCGCCAAAGGAGATAGGGGACAAGATGCCCTTTTCGTAGAGGGACCAAAAGGTGAACCGGGATTGCCTGGTCGACCGGGAGCAAATGGGCCTCCAGGAAAAGATGGCGCACCTGGTTATCCTGGACAGAACGGACCTCCTGGCCTGACAGGAGACCGAGGTTTTCAAGGACCAGTAGGACCCCCTGGACCCCAAGGGCCACCAGGTTTGCAAGGATTGCAAGGCGATCGTGGCGAAACAGGAATTATGGGAAGAACAGGTGCACCAGGCCCCCCTGGAGCACCATGCGTCGAAACAGATTATCTAACTGGAATTCTCTTAGTAAGACATAGCCAAGAAGACTACGTGCCTGAATGTCAAGAAGGGTTAGTCAAATTGTGGGATGGCTATTCGTTGCTATATGTAGATGGCAACGAGAAAGCCCATAATCAAGATTTAGGTCACGCCGGGTCATGCGTAAGGAAATTCAGTACAATGCCTTTCCTTTTCTGTGACTATAATGATGTTTGTAATTACGCTAGTCGCAATGATAGAAGTTACTGGTTATCTACCAATGAACCTACACCTATGTCCCCTGTACAAGGAAATAACATAATGAAATATATATCTAGATGCGTTGTATGTGAAGCTCCGGCCAATGTAATAGCAGTTCACAGCCAAACAGATATTGTCCCAGACTGCCCTGCCGGTTGGATTGATCTCTGGATTGGCTACAGTTTCGTCATGGTAAGTCTTTTTATATAACCGTCTGTGTTATCTCTGCGTACCCATCTTATAAGATAGTTTTTAATAGCATTGATCGTAATATATCGAAGTAAATACTTATCAGGAAAAATATAGATCGATGGATTTGGAGCTCTCCTACCGATATCAGCAACCATTTAAAATCCGACGTCAAATAAATTTAAATAAAAATGTACAGATATAAAAGAACAGAAGAACTTCTACTTCTTTAGAATTATTTCAATTTTAGACCATTAAGAACACTTTGAGCAATACGAATAAAGTATAAAATTACTTATCCTGACTGATAATTTATAATAATCAGTTAGTAGGTAGTAATCAGCACAGTGTAGATAATTGAGACATCCTCGTCGCGACCACACGCAAAATTTTCTATTCTAGCACTACAGTAACGAAAAGTTTGTGACTGTTTACGATTTTAATTTACTTATTATTAAAAAGTAACCCCTATTTTAATTTACCCAAATTACAGAGGAGCGGGGCCGCGCGGCTCCTAAATATATTAACTTATAATCTCGAAGTATAAAACTATGAAACTTAGTAAAAAAAAAACACAAAGTTTTTGCCATGATATACACTTACTTTTATTTAATTTACAGCATACTGGTGCAGGCGGTCAAGGCGGTGGTCAAGCTTTAGAAAGTCCCGGATCATGTCTGGAAAGTTTCCGAACAGTACCATTTATAGAGTGTAACGGCGAAGGAGGTACATGCAACAAGTATGCCAACAAACTCAGTTTTTGGCTGACTACTATTGATGACGCTTATCAATTTGATGTACCAAGACGAGAAACACTAAAAGCTGGAAGTCAACTTGCACGTGTCGCTCGATGTGTAGTCTGTATGAAGAGCACCAGAAGTTCCAAACTTGGTCGCGGCAATGTTTAGATGAACAATCAACAAATTATACAATTATTACATACCTACATGTTCTTTATAGATTATTTGAAAAGTTTATTATAATTATGTGTTAGATATAACAAAGGGATATTACTAGTACATTTATCTTTCAAATTATTGACGTTAGCCTTATATGTAATAATTTAAATCTTAACAGTTTTAAATACAAACGTGTAAGTAGATGTCTATGTAGTTTATAATTTAATACAGCAAACAGTTTGTCAAAAAAGCCAAAGCAATTATGATGTAAGGTTTATTATTTAATTACTTAACTTTAAAATAACAGCGTAATACCGTTGCAATGTTACTTAAATTTCATAATTAATACATTATGCATTTAGGTCAAAATTATAAACCGAATGAAACACATAATATCTCTAAGATTCAGGATTGAATATTTGATCATTATGCTACGTTATTTTAATTACACACTAATATTTATGTGTTTTATATAGTTTCACTAGTCAGAATTAAACATTTACTTGGACCACATTACACACAATTAGACTCGATTTGTGATAACATAGATTTCCCTAATTGTATATAATATTATATGACTATATTATAAATTGAAGATATTAGCCTAATATATACCTACTTGTAAACATTTTCTCCATAACGATTTTAAACATAAATCATCAACAAATTTCAAGAAAAGAATTGATTTCAATTAAAACATTAGTGTTGCGTATAATAAACTGTAGGTACCTATTGTAATTGCCGAGAACTTGTGAATAACGAAAAACAATACCTACGTATGTTTAAGTACACTGCCATAATAATATTGTAGATAGATTACGTTTATGAACTTAAGAATTCGTACAATAAATAACTTTTAAAAGTTTCCTTGCATTTTACTTTGTATGCTATAAAAGTACTAGGATACAAAAAAAAAATTAAACGAGCATTTTTCTATTTCATGAAATTAATAACCTTCGTACGTTAACATAGACGACATCTATACTCTATACTTATAATAAATCAGTAGAGAGTTCAAGGTCAGGTTTTTTCCTGTCTGTATGTTACGCTATCACGTAAAAACTACCGGATAGAATGCACTGACATTTGTTATATGCATAGGATAAGTAGTGGAGCAAGTATTGGGATACTTTTTATCGCATAAAATTTCATAGATTTTTAGAAAATTGAATAAAATACGTAGAAATCGTTTGAACCCATGGTTTCCCTAAAGAGACCATAGATGGCATTGCAATTCATTTCACAACATTCGCATATGGTTAACGCGGTGCCTGCCGTATCGATACCTGTTGTTAGCACCAACCAATAGATGGCGTTATGGTCAGCAACACAGCATGTTTTTCCTAATTAATTTATTTTGATTGCTTTATTTATAGTAAAAAAAAATACCTTTAAAACAGGCGATACATTTATAAGATTTTCAAACATAAATGTTGTATGATATATTACACAAAAATGTCGGTTTACGTGGGTCCGGTGCGCTCGGGATATCCTAGATGGCAAACCGAGTAATTTCGTTTGTTGTCGTTGTTCGCCGCAACTAACAGATGGCGTTGCAGTTCGCAACACATAACCAAAAATTGGTTGCATTAAGGAAATAAATTGCATAGATATGAAACAGACTACGTGGTAAGTTTTAAAAAATAAACAACGGATGATATATAAAAAATAATTACGGGTTACGCGGTTCCGGACGTATCATCGCAAGTATACATTATTACGCGTGTGAAGAGCTCCGGCGCAGATAGGTCTGTCTGTAGCTATAATAATATTCTGAATCCAGACGGGTAAGCAATGGTCAGTCTTTAATAGGGTATTATATTTTACACTGTAAACTGGTACGGATACTGACGAGAGAGGAAAAGAAGGTAACCACAGGATATCAGGCCTGCCTGAGCCTGTGTCACGTTGTGTGTCCCTTTCGTAAATAACCATTAGATGACAAAGAGTTGTTAGCATTTTTATGTGTAGGTGTATCGAGTGCTTCGCAATTTGCGTGCTCAAACGAATAAGCAACAGTACGAAATTCACGCGAGCGGAGCCGCACGGGTCAGCTAGTAATAAATAAAAACTAGCCCTAAGATAAATTTGGTAAATTAAGCGAATGGTCGGGTTATCATATTTTTAAAGTCATGTCATCAATTTTAAGTTTAACAATCTAATGTTAGTTTAATATTATTAATAAAAAACGATTTTTAGGGATTTTAACAGATTAATTTGTCTCTGCTTTAACAGGGTATATACCTAAAGTATTGTAAAGTTTTAAGTGTTCTACCTAAATTAAAAGTTTGTTTACCAGTCTTACGATTTAGTGCGTATGTAATGGTAAATAAATAATTTGTTTAGAGTAAAAATTGGTAAAGGTTAGTTATTTTCCGCGATATGGCAGCCAACCCTGAGAAAGCTCCCGACGCACGGTGGATCGAAAATCGGCTGTAGAAGACATAGAATCTCGATGTCGTGAATGTTATTTTTTTTTATGGAAATGTATTCTGCTGATCATTACTGTTCTATAAAATGTCATATGACGTAATTATGTGCACAAATGGAAGAGTTATGATTTTTTAAAGAAAATTTTGTATGGAGCTGACAGGAAAAATGAAAATATCTCTGGAATCGCAAGGTTGGCCGTTATATCCTTGCACACTGATATAGTACTATTTATTTGTGAATTTTTGACATACTTAATATCGCGGCATCACTTGCGATTTTTTTTCTAAAAATCGTCAAAATTTTGAAAAAAAATATTTTGTTTATGATACATTTTAATGCTTAAGTATGACTATAACAAGTGTAATTTACACAAAAATGACTACAAAAAGTGGTCTGCTAGAGGAAAAGGCTTTCAAGAGTTATTGCATCCACGTAAAAACTAATCCAGGATCGATTCAAAGATGATCATTGCATTAGATGAACACATAATACGCAGATTTGTTGTGATTCTGAGAGCTATCACATCTGAAGAGTTTGTAGACATGCCGTAATTTAACGAATACGCTAGAACAACCGCTGAAAAATACATGGAACTGTATGATGGGTGCTACATGTCATCAACCGTCCACAAATTGTTGATTCACGGAGGGGACATAATTGCAGTAAATGCTAGTACCAATTGGAAGTCTTTCGGAAGAAGCTTCGGAGGCCCGAAACAAAGATTATACGAGGTTTAGAGAACACCATTGGAGGAGGAGTAGTACGATTTTGTGATTTCTAAGAACGTTTTGGTGTAAGCATAAAAAATATTGTAAACTACACTTGTTATAGTCATACTTAAGCATTAAAATGTATCATCAATAAAATATTTTTTTTCAAAATTTTGACGATTTTTAGAAAAAAAATCGCAAGTGATGCCGCGATATTAAGTATGTCAAAAATTCACAAATAAATAGTACTATATCAATGTGTAAGGATATAACGGCCAACCTTGCGATTCCAGAGATATTCTCATTTTTCATGTCAGCTCCATACAAAATTTTCTTTAAAAATCATAACTCTTCCATTTGTGCACACAATTACGTCATATGACATTTTATAGAACAGTAATGATCAGCAGAATACATTTCCGTAAAAAAAAATAACATTCACGACATCGAGATTCTATGTCGTCTACAGCCGATTTTCGATCCACAATGCGACGTCACGATATTGACCTGGTTAAAGTTTCAAAACTTGAACAGTCGCATAAGGTCTGTGGGCGCACTGACGTCTTTCTCATAAGACACGAGCTGACCCTGCAAACTTTGCTTTGCCATATAGATTATTATTAAATTGCTATAAAATAATAGGGGTTGATTAAAAAAGGGTCAAAAGTTAGGATATGTATTTTTGATAAGAAAATAAAAACAAAAATATTGACCAATAAATTAAAATTTAGGGTGGACAGCGATTCTCAGACCTGCATAATATACTCCCAAAATTTCATGAGTATCGGTCAAGACGTTTCGGAGGAGTACGGGAATGAACATCGTGACACGAGACATTTTTATATTTGTGATTATAGATAACCATTTCAACTGCCTTGCAGAGATTTCTAGTGGCACGATACTAAAAAAAACAAATTGCGGCTCTATTAGCTCTATATAATGCAATGTACTAACTTTTACTATTAAAAATACGGATGAACAGTCTAAGTCCCTGCATCGGCTATCGTAAATCGCAAGAAACTGAATCGAAAGAATGAGATAATGAGAAACGAAATAAAACATACCGATTACGTTTACAGGCCATCACGTGAATTAATTATTTTTGCTTATGTAAGTTACACGGCCAAAGAAAAAGCTCGCTTTCTCTGACTGAAATTTGAATTTGGAGCATCTGCATATTAGTAATCACCAATGGCAACCCTAATCATATAATTTAAGGTTTTTGTTAGATACAAAATATTTAAAAAAAGCTCCGTGAAATAAAATTAAGGTATTTCGCTTTTCTGACGCGTTGTGTATAATATCTTACTAACATATAAAAATATCGTCGATCTCTAGGCTATTTGATACCCAATCCCAGTATTGCGAGATCCCGTATTGCCGATATCCCGCATTATAGGCATCCCGCAGTATTGTTATCCTTCGCAATAAATAATTTCAGATACCGTTAATATCTAGATTGCAAATTGGGTGTGTGACACTGCAGGATTGGAAAATCTATTTTTTTTGCGGTAGCGTTTACATACTGTGACGTAGGCTAAGGTCTAATTGGCATTGCACTGGCAACTAATAGGAGCTGGCAACACTGTACTTGATAACTGTGCGAATGGGTTGCTTGCTGTCATCTTAGCGGGAATTGAAATAATAAATTTCCGTGATTACTTATAACTAAGAAATAAATATCTCTCAATAAGTTCTGTCCTGCTATAAAATACTAAATCAAAATGTTTGAGTGGGCGTACAGTGGTGCAAATAAAGCTGTACCTAGAAACGTGGGCCCAGAATGTGCCTATTATTTATCGCATAGAAGGCAAATTATTGAAACCATAATTGTGATATCAATTTGTGTTTATATTTCGGTAAGTATCAGGAAGTTTATCATTGTATAATTTATATTTTTTATGCCCGTCTGAATTTTCAAGCGACACAAGTGTTAAATGTGTAAGAAGTTTTGCATATTAGATTTAATTGAATTAGTATAAAATGGCTTAATCGCTTACAATAAAATTTTTAATGGGAAAATCATTACAGATCAAGACATTCCCCAAATTAAGTATACCTCAAGATACAAACTATGTGAAAAGTGACAGAGGTGGTAAGAGATTATTGGTAATTCTTCTGACTCTGCTGTGGGGAATGGAAATAGGATTTAAATTTGCTTCACGCACAGTTATCTATTTGCTGAATCCTTGTCATGTCACAACTTTGATGCAAGTGAGTAATATTATAATAGTTTGTTTCATGACTCTTTCACTCAATTTATTAGAAATAAAAAAAACCTCTATTGATGTGTAACTTTTGTTGTGAAAGCTTTTAAGTAATGGAGGTACACACATAAGTTGCTGTTTGTTGACACTGCTGTTTCAAAATTATACAAATATTTTTTAACACTACCTAATACATTTACTAACAAATGATTTGGCAATTATTCTATTATTTTACAACATATTAATTTACACAGTTAATTAATATTTTAAATATTAACACTTGACAAGTTAAACTGTAATTATAATAAAAAAGTATAAAACTGAATTACACATAAAAAAAGTAATTTGTATTATATTTTTTTGGTAAAGGTGATTTTGTTGCTTAAAGTGTTTAAAGTAAATCTGATCAGCATAACAATATTTTGCAATGTTTCTAAACTGCTATCATGAAACAGGATTTCTATTAAAGTATTTACATATTCCTTTCATTTTAGATCTACCTATTAGCTGCACCACCAAGTAAAACTGTTACGGCTTTGTTTCGTATACATTTGAATTTATTAAATGGACCTCTACTAGCATTTCTATTTCCAGAAACAGCTTCAAGAAAGGTAAACAATTTTAGTCATGGATTTATTAATTGTTTTGTACAAAACCCATAATGTTCTGTTACAATGTTTTCAGATTTTTGCTGAAGCTGCATTGTATTGGCTTCAACATGGAATGATGTTTGTCATACCATATTATCTATTGAGGATTGGCGGTACGTTTAATGTTACACAAACATATATTTTTACACTTAATATTATTTGTTAATTTTATTGACATATGATATCTTTTTTCTAGGTGCTTATAATATAGAACCATTTTGGGATTTTAATTGGGCAATATTCAGTTATTGTCTAAACTTGTTATACCACTTTGTTGTGTTACAAGTTATTGCTATTGTAAGTTGTTGTTTTCGTTTTTATTATAGATCACATTCATAACATTTTAAAATATTCTATAAATCAATTTCTGCTAGTTGTAAACATCTGGATTTCATCTTTATTACTAAAACAGATCAACTCTAGAGTATCTAACACTAAGCACAAAATATTTTGATTATAAGTAAAAGTAAATAAATGAGATAATCATTATTTAAACATTGCCTACTTGTAATACAGGCCTCTTTATGCCCAGTTAGCACAATACAAGTTACTAAGTAACAGACATGCAAGTTAACACAGCCAGTAACTCCACTTTTGTGATAAACTTATAGAATTATACATATATTATTTAAATCTCAAATTAATAGGCACCATAAATATTTAGTTCAGTGGGATGTCTATTACTCTATGATAAATAGCAGAGTGGTTTACCCATTTGTGACTCGAGTGTTACACGTACTACGATCATTGGCAACTTACCAGTTATGGTATGAAGCTCGGTGCGTGTCTTAGAAAAATAATTATCACTAGTTTTGTGACGGTTAAAAGTTCTCTCAAACCATGTCAAGACCATTATAAGTCTTAAGTAAACTCTTGAGATAGAGCTGAATCAACAAAATTAGAGATAGGAAACAATATTCAAGTGTTCATATAAATGATCTCTAAATTTCTTGAGCGAAGTATTTCATATACTTACTTAAGCTTATTTTAACAACTGCTTCAAGTTTTATTAGTAGGTATGCACTATACTGCGGCTCTTCACTCGGCTGTGCGTGATTGTGTAACAAATTAAATTAATATAAGTAGTTACTTGCGTGGACTAAGAACTACTTAATTTTTAGTAGTAAGCTAGCATGGTATCTACAGGTTAGATTCATGACTTGGTACGGCCAAATTAATTAATTATTTGCACATAAGACGTGAGCGTCATTTAGGACACTAGTAGATAAAACTTGGCCCCTTTGCGCGCCAGCAGTTAACGGTGGGAGCGACTAGTCGCACGGCTTACAGTTATACAGTTTAATATGCGACCGCCTGTGATTGTACGTAATTAACTGCTATACATATATTTTCAGGCCGCTACATATTAAACTGAAATCGCTAGGCTAGCCGCCCCGCGATTAGCCGCTAGTGCGTAGGGGTGCTAAATAAAGCTAAATTTCAGCGGTCCAAAGAGTCATAGGAAAATTTTAATGCAATTTGTTTTTTCTTCGCAATATACTAGGTATATAGTTTTTCAAACAAATAAAAATTGCTTGTACCTAAAGTAGGTAATTTCGTGGAGTCATCTTTCTAAAGTAGCCACCTTAAAAATTTGAATCAAATATAAATAATTTATTAACATTGAAAACGTCTTTGTTCTGATTGTTTTTGTTTAATTTATTTTCGATATCATTGTCACTGTAGGTAAGAATAAGTACCTATCTTTATTTTATCGGAAATATCTGGGTTAATGTGAATCGTTAGAATGAAGAGCTAATAGAATAATGTTACCTAAACATAGAGCATTCTACAGTTACAATCTATTTTGGTTAATTTCCAACAGCAGCTACCTATAGGATTATTTTCTTATCAAAATAATACTATAAGTAGGGTACATTGTTGTGGTGAAACACTCAATAAGTAAGCACAAACGCTTATAACGAAGTGAAGAGTCGCCATAGCGTAGGTGAGACTAGCAGTGATCAATACGTAGGTATAGTATGCAGGTATACAAATATGAAATGCGATTTTGCCGATGTTCCTTATCCGGTAGATCAGGAAATCGTTTTTGCATCGGACATATAGTAGGATGCAGGAGACAAAAAGTGAATTTATTATGAACCGCGTCGAGTGCAAAATGTAAGCTTTTTGAAGATCTTGCTGCGTCATTATATTAGCTGCTGAAACCTAAGCAAACAAATGTGATCAACATCAATCAAAAGACCGATTTGGATCTTTTAATTGCTTGAATAAGACCGGAACCCCGAAAGAAGCGGCATATTTTCCCATCTTATGGGCTAAACAGCTTAGTGACTCGTTCAAAGCACTCAGTTAGAAAGGTTTACCTTACGTGGCTTAATCTTATTTCCATCGATAAGGTGACGCACGTAATGAATAGTTCTTTGGTACCTTCAAAAAGTCATCAATATTTTTTTTGCTTCGTTTTAAAGTCATACGTAAGTTAGAAGATAAAAGTGAACGATTATCGGTCTAATTTCACAATTTCTTAATGATGGGGATAGTATATTAAAGCAATGGAACATTATCTTTCTTCGAATAAAGCACTTTTATTTTTCTTTTAATTTTAACATGTCTCCTTTTTGAAAAAACAAATCTGCATTCCATACTTGGACGTCTGCTACTATTCAAATAGGTATATAACCTTGGCTTTCTACTTATTTAATAGGGATGCGAACTTCATAACGTACCAAACAAAGCTTTAATCGGTCCGTCTTGTCGTAGAATGCATGTGGTTACGTTACACACATGTGACGTCACCCTTACGGATGTATATCTGTAAACGATTAACTCTTTCCATTGAATTTTGATTTTTAAAGCTTTATGAGCTTATTGTTTTTGTCGCACTCGACTAAATAGGTTGAAATAACAGTCCGCATCCCTGTTTCATAATCAATTCATTCAATATTAGGCTTGTAGCAAACGTGTCGTATCGACTCGTAAATGAATCGTCTCCGTATTTGTTAGAACGCTTCGGTATGCTTCTTACGAAATTTCCTTATTACAAGGCGCACTAATTAGCATCATAACGGCAACGTCTCAAAATAAACTTGTAGCGTGTACCACTCGCCATTTTAGCGGTTCGACTAGTTTTCACCGCGCTTACGTATAATATTTCAGTCTACCCGCTTACATCTATTCGTCACCGTGCTTACGACTCTAGATAGTCACTCTTTTGTCTACATCGCACTGCATAAGAATATTGCCTGTAAGTCGCCCGCTAGCAACGACGCCTAGTCGTCCACCCGTGTCGAGTTGTAAGCACGGAGTCACCTAGCTGTAGTCTACGTGCCGACGCTGCTAATCCGCATTGGTTACGGTATGCTTCTGCAACGCCTAACTGATGAGGACGGAAAGGCGATACGTTTCCGAGTGGACATAGTATGCTACGACCCTCAATATATGCTTAACTTAGTTTATTACAATCATGAGCGCTTAATAATTCTTATTTTGGTAATGTTAAATGTAATAATTACCTAAATTTGTTGTTTCAGCCTGCTCAAGTAAATTTGAATCATATGCTGTGTCCAGCCATACTGGATCCATTTGAAGGTCCATGGTATAGAGTTGCAGCAGTCACTCACCAGGCACTTTTGTGTCCTTTACTTTGTAAAGTATACTGTCTAGTTGCTGAATTCTGCCTTACTAAGTTCCCGCCAACGAAAGTGAAGCCTCAAATGAAAGATTCTCTTTTGGACAATTACGATGTGGACGAGTCAATTCAACGCCACCACGTGGACTAGTATATATGGAATGATATGAAATATCTTCACGGCTGTAATCCCTCTCAGGGTAGGTAGATCTGTAATATAAATTGCCTTTTGAGTTAGAGAACAATATTTCATCGCGTCCATTTGTTTTTGGTGGTTATTATAGTATTAAGATTAAAATTTAAAATTATTATACTTAGATTATGAAAAGGTTCTGCTAAGATTTTTGTGACGACATTCGTTGATATGGATTAATTGATTATGAAATTAATAAAAAGTAATAACACATAAAAAGCAGCACCGCTCGGCATAGGCATGGTAAAAATATTTTTTCTCAAGAAGTGTGGTAGAATTTTAAACTCTACGAATTCTTTCTGGCGTCTAATTTCACCTATATACGAGCTGCACTAATATCGTATCTTCAAGCAGAGGTAGGCCTAGATAAAATAGAATTGCTTAGTTCTCAGGCAACATGTGTTATTTCTATCTAGTTCTTAACCTATCCCTGTCTAAAGGTAAGATATTAGAACTGACTGCTTGGCGTAGATTTCCCTTAGCAATTCTCCCTCCGACCGGAAAGCAGCTGTCGGAACCAGCAATTGCTATCAGTTGATACTAGAACGAAAACTGTTCTAAAAGTTGAGAACGATTGCTGGCGCAGTTGACAGTGATATAGACTGCTTAAACTATCCGTTCATGTATTTTGTTGACAAAATCTAGTCATTATAGAAACCTTCACTAGATTAGTGTGAGTATTACTTATAACCGATGATCGGAATCAGGGGAGTTAATTGTCTGTTTATACTTTATGGAGTACCTTATATCTTGATTTGATTACATTTTCTTTTTTTATCAATTTGTTCCCCCTTTATTTGGACCATTTACCACGTTTACAAGACAAGCGTTCACCGCGTGTTTTGTTAACGCGTATACAACTACAGATATTTTATTCAGACCGTACAAGTGCTAACGTGTTAACTAGGAAAAATGTTTGTACCTACTTAGTTGTAAACGCGCGATCAACGCTTGTCATGTGAATGGGCTCTTCTGGTCAAGCACTCTTTGCTGTACTTAAGCAGAGCATTCATTTAGTTAGGTACATACAATTTGACTGTCAAGTTTTCAACCATTTTCTGTGATGATTCGACCACGTCTTTTTTTTAAACTAGTTTGTATTCCTTTTCGTGCTTTTACAAATGATATGTGTAATAGAATTGGTGAATTATACACCAACAAGTAAACTGAATATAATTAGTTGAACATTCGATATCATAATCGCGGTGCATTCTTACATAGCCCCTAAACGAATACCTAAGCGGCTTAAGTGTCCCACACACATTTTAAAAATGTACAATATCCTTACGCCAGTTATAGGTGTCTTATACCATCAACACTACTGGTTGTTTTTCAACTTAGTGAGTGATTAATTCGCATTCAATCTAAACTACCAACGTTAATAACACAGAATCAAGTTAACTCTTCTCATTCGATTATTGGTTATATGAAAACGAAACTATTTAGAAGGTAACTTAGCTTAAGATCATAGGCAATATCTACAGATTTTATGGAGACGTACCTAATAAGTAAGTATTATATTATAATAGCGCCTACGAAATCGGGTTTAACGATTTCAAGTCATACAACCCCAAAGGATATGAATATAATGCGGCCTTTCAAAATATTAGTTTATTATATAATGACTTAAGACAATTTATTACATAAGGTAATAAAAAGTGCAAATTGTATCATGCCGCATTGCGTTTGAACAATTACACTACGTGTATTATAGTTAATACATGCATGTTAAAGTTAGTGCACTAGCTAGAGGCTACTTTTCCGATGGAGCGAAATCCCGTTTCGCCTAGCCCCAGAAAGGATTGGGACAAATTATTCGATTTTGACCACACGGTGGTATATACTAGGCACTTTAATTTAGTAAATTCCTAAAATTTAAAATACTTAGTTACGGCCTTGGCTCTACTACCTACGCTCCCGTGCCGTTCACACTGTACCTTTTAAAAAGGTTTGTGTATACCTTATTTTGTGGACCTTATTTTTCGTTAGATTTTGTTTTTTTTACATTTGGATTTTTGGCGCCCAATTAGAGTGACTGGTTCGTTCACTACTCATCTGGGTAAAAAAAAAACTAGATCGACTAGATGTAGGACATAGGTACATTAAAAGTGAATCTACTGAAGGGTATGCCTATCGTCTCGCAATTTAGAATTTTAAATAAAGAAAACTACATACCTAATATCATATTTTCGGAAATCGTAAAGGATACGACGGCAGGCGTAGATTTTTATTCTTTACGTTCCTCACTTTCTTGTCACTATTCACTATCTATCATATACGTTCCTTTAAGAAATTTCAATTCTTTACACAAGTTTACCTACCTACTGAAAATAAGGCGGTAAGTACAAAAGGTACAAATGTATCACTTAGGTAGTTATACGTTTTAGTAGCGTTATTTCGATTATATTTTCACCTAATGTTACCATTTATGTGCAAATTGACGGTTTAAGAAAATTATTATACTTATTTCGGCGCCAAATGTCGGTATCGCCACTTATGCATAATCCCACAAGTACCTACATAAACAGCAAAGGGGGAGTTTTTCTGAAGCCGCTAGCTTCCGAAGAAGCAATTAATATAATCAGTATCTATGAGTATTTTTTGTATGCTTTAAGATATTGTCCTATAACACTAATAGTCCCTGCAAATGGCAAAATAGTAGATATACAATTTACAAGGACGTACGTCGAAGGTACGTCATAGTATTATTCATTGGGTGATATCATAATTGCACTATATTTGCACAGACTTAATGATTAGGGACATTTATTATTAAATCGTTAAGCGTTGAACGTGCTATTATTATTGTATTGACTAATGTATATTCATTGAATTACTGAGAAACATTTCAATAGGTATGTCTACACTGTGCCTCTTCAACTTCAATCAACTGTCGTTGTCACTTGTCTATCTTGAATTTTTACGTTAAGCGTACATAATCGTTTTGTCACTAGTAACAAGAGTGAGTAGACTTATTATCAATAGTATGGTAGCAACTAAAAAAAGTAAGTAGGTATATTGAATAGGTACTGTAGCAGCCTTGCCAAAAGAGGTAGAGGTTGTGAATTTCTCGAGCAGGCGAAACACAAGCGAAAATATTTATTCGAAAGCAAAACGGAAGTATGGGTAAAATGGAAAAGTCGTGATTGCCTAATTTTATACTTAAAATAACTATCTCAAATCATTTTGCAAACAGTCTGAGACAGCTCCGGCAGTAAAGTCTGGCGGCCCTAGAATCTCATTATTTTCGTACCTTTACTTTGATGGTCTTTTAGTTGTCTCTAAAGAATCTCGTATTTGCGTCACTGGGTATTCTAGGTCTAAGGTAAAAAAACAATTTTTCGCACGCTATGACGAAACGCAATACTCGTATTGTAAATGTCAATATCGTTTACCTTGCAAGCAGAACTAAGGGTATTTGCTAGAGCGCCATAAAAATAAGTTTTGCTTAACCACTAAGTAGTTTGTACTGGTATATGAATCTCATCGATTTCTAAATTACCTACGTTAGAAGTGACTTTAAAATGTAGGTTGCAAATTTTGATTTCAAAATGCAATGATTTTCTTTAGTCCTATGGCGATTTCCACTAGGTTTATTAATAAGTATCCGATATATAAAGTGACTGCAAATATATGTTAACAACTTACAAAATTAAAGCTAACTAACACATTTAAAATTTAAAAAAATGTCTATCTGACCGTAAATGTTATTTCTTTTTCATCTTCCGCTATCTCGTAGTGAAGTGTGACACACCTCGTTGAAATTAATATGAAAAAGGCACAGCGTGGTCATAGCCAATCATTTAATGAATATTTAATGTTAATAGTCAAATGTGACTTGCTAGGGTAAGTATAGTTTACAAGTAAACGCTACTCTATTATTATGGGTATATATGTAACTGTATAACCTAGAACTAAGTATGGTAAATCGTAAGAATTTCGAATAAGTAAGACCTAAGATTGGGATGGGATTCCTCAGCAGTCGCTGGCTAAGCTTAGGTTTTATCGCAAATCATTCGGATTTACCAGAGTTTGGGCTTTTACAGTAACACATATATTTTTAAATAGCTACTCCTATTACTGGTTAAATAAGACACCAAAGGTAAATCTTTATGCAATAAAGTAAGATACTAAGTTCAAGGAAATGTATTGCTAAAATAAAACAATAAAGTATAAATAAATAACAAAAGTCTTTTATTATTACTAACAGAAATATACAAATACATGTATGTATCTTTACTTATAATACACGTACACCAAGCGACAAGCAAAATATCAAATTGTACCTAAATATGAAACAGCGTTAAATACTACAGCAGGATAATTTGATAATGTTGCTATTAGCTCATAACATATTACACTAGTTTAAAGTAAGTATGTGGTACTTCAGCTAACTTGTTTCCTGTTTCTCTGTAGATACCTACACACTTTATAACCAGGTAAACAGCCTACAAAATTTTGTGTAAAAACACATAAAATAGTCGGTAGCGGTGGCTGCTGATTGCGAGGTCGCGGGTTCGATTCCCATGCAGAGTACTATTGGTCTTTTTCAAATTTATATTAGATAGTAGGTAGTCCAGCAGTAGTATGCTGGTCCCCTACTACATGCGAAAGACATTGGCGTAACGTGGGTTACGCCAATGTTATTGTATATATCATACACTTCTGCCTACAGCTTTGGGTATAACAAGCGTGATATCATGAATGTATGTTATAACCTTAAAAATAATGAATTAAGTTGGGTATATCTAACAGACGACCGTCATGTTTAATGTATAATAGAATACGGGAATTAACGCGAACACGCATTTTACCTTAAAATGCCTAACGTTTCGGCGCAGGTTGCATTCGCCGTGGTCCCAGGCGTAGTCTGCCTGAGACGACCGTCAGCTTCATAAGCCTAAGTGACACTGGTCTTCTACATTGTGAAACCCTAAGTTGCAAACCTCCGCTAGCCGCGAACCTTGCATATAAGGCTCTCTACAAAGTTGTTGGACTAGTGGAAGTAAAATCCCGACAAAAACTGAAGGTTTAGCCAAAGCTGTTCGATAGCTAGTTCAAATGGATACCAAGTTTAGTGTAGTTACTGGAGAATATGAATATAATTTACTCCTAGTAGGTAGCGGTTATACTGAAACCTATGATTAGACCTGGCATGTTTATGTTAAAACGTGTTATCATTGTGCCCGATAGTTTTGAGTTATGATTGGGTAATAAAATAACAAATTAAGAACCTCCTCCTTTTAAAGCCGTTTAGTAAATGGTTTTAAATGGGTCGTGTAAGAATACACATGGTAGGTACTGCTTGCTAATTCTCTGAACGGTTTGAGACGCTGCCGCGTGATAAATAAAATTACCTACCCATTCTATCCTATTCTTGGTTTCTAAGGGTTTACACTGAAAAAGATTAAGAAAGGATTCACTACGACATAGTGACAAGGTATAATAATATGTCCATCAATCAAAACAGCCGTTATGCTAAAAATACTTTTTTTTTAATTTTAAAAATATTTAATTTACCTGTAGTTCATTAAAAGATTTAAAGTCTATAGGTAACAATACTGCGCGTTTGTATAATTGGACAAGTAAATAATAAATTCTCAATTGCTCTAAAACTTGGCAAACCCCTTTCGTAGCTCATGTGTCCATCATCTTACCAATCCGCAGCAAGCAGTTTGCAGACAACGATAATGGTTTAAAATATCTATGGAGTAACAAATTTATAATCGGGTACAAATCTGTATTTTTTTAATAATATGTATAATTTAACAGCAGTCAAATAAATCTAACTTAACACGCATGGCAAAATATTAAAATATGTAAGTAATCGATTTGTCATGTACATAACTAAGTGTTAAAACATTTTTTACATTTATTTGTAAATGGTAATAAATGGTACACAGGCAATTCATTTAGAGAAGTTAATTTTAGTAAGCTGATCATACTAAATTTTTTTAGGTACAATATAAATAAATCATGAGATCGCGGTCGTTGCCCACTCATTAACAAAAAAATAAGTAATTGTCCATTACAAGGGCAAACAATGTGAATAAATTAGGTACTTTCATGGATATTAGGTATACAATACGTTCATAATTAAATATATCTATCTAAATCATAGGTTCACAACGTTTTATCGACTACCGCCGAGCCGTCTTGTTCACGAGGCAAAAAATATTTCAGCGCCCCATTCAAAAGTAATAGCTTTTGTCTTATTCATCATTTGTTTATGGACCTGCTACTGAAAGAAAGTTACAGCTTCCCCTAGAAAGTTACAGCTGCCATAAGGGACAATAACGCCCTCGCTGCAACCTATGATCTAAATAGTTAAACGGGTATTTCTAAATCTTAAATTTCAATTGTATTGTTTTTTTATTATAAAAAAGTGGTACTCAATACTGAAATATACTTTTACAAGCCGCTAGCGTATAAAAAGCAGGGTGTGGCTATGTATGTACTTATTTACCTTATGGAATCATATTATTGCGGGACGGGTAAAACGGCCTTTATTTCATCTTAATATGTGCCTGTAGATATTTTATATATTATAATTTGACCAATAGTTAATTCACACTCTGTGAAGCAAAAAGTGCAGGTGTGAAGTGGATAGTCGAAAAGTTAGTGTTATATGGTGATGGTGATGGTAGGTTAAAGGTCATGATTGATAGTCTTTCTACATTTCATCATGGTAGGATAAGAATTTGAAACCACGAAATACGATACATATTTTTGCTCTTGACTGTACATACATGTAAGTTTACTAATTAAGTTCTGTCGCATTAGCTATTCAAAAGTTTTCAAGCAATTTAGCATGACCAAAGTTGGCATCAAAGCTGTATCGAGTGTTCGACAATAAAATAATCGCAGAATTTTTGACTATTACGAGACACGAATAAATGATGATAAATCTTATAATTCCCTTTACTCATCGGAATTTTTACAATAATATTGTTATATGCCCTACAAATGAATTATACTTACATCAATTATTTTAACAATATATTAATTTAGGTATAAAATATTTATACAGATAGATTTTAGGTAGTTAAAAACGTGAGAGAGGTTACGTAAGTGATTATTATTTTCCTATACAAAATAAATAAACTTATTGATAACGTGGCTTTTAAAAATACGCAATAACTATGTGTGTTTATTGCAGGTTCAAAAGTGTGTCAGGTCATGGTATGTTATGTGAGGAGAAAATAGAGCAGCAAAACAAATATCTATTAAAGCTATAAGTGTGCATACTATTATGAATTTAAAATAAATGCTCAGAGATGAATACCTACTCGAAATTCACACTTAAAATGAAAACTATTACTTGACACATGCACTTCTGACCTGCATTATGAAATGATCATTAGTCTCAAAGCTGATGCTAAGTAAATCTACTATCAAGGTAAACGGAACTTTGTGTGATAACTTTTTATAATTGACTGTAATCAGCTAAGAAATTTAAACTGTTATTAAATAGCCTTGAATAAAGTTGTAGGCAAATACTGATAGCCTCGGAACCATAATTTTATCACATTATTGCATTTTGACTAGAAATTGTTTATTTTCTAGACACATCAATTAACTATCAGCCATCCACAGGTGGACCCAAGTAAACCATAGAAACTTCAGTGTTACCATATACAGCTGATACTGTTGGGTAAAGTTTTTTTTTATTTGGAAGGCCTGTAAACAAAAAACAAATATTTTAGTTTCTCTTTATTGTCAGTGACCTAAGATTACTAAATTAAATACCGAATTATTTTATGCACACAACATATCTTGAAACTTTATTATAATTTACTATTTTAAGTATAAAAAAAACCAGTACTGTGAGTGCTTGTGGCATGCCTGTGAGTAACTTCACAAACATAATGAATGGACATATTATTATGTTATATGGACAACAAATCTGATTGCTCTTTGTCAGTATCAGTATCAACATCTGTATATCCAAATATTAAGGATAGGTACCGATAGTGGTATACAAAAGAACCAATGTCATCAAATAATTAAACAAACTATTCTCTTTTAACATGAGGGTAAGTGTATTTTAATTATTTACCTCTGAATGCAACTCCTAAAAACTCATAATTTCTTTCAAATGATAAGGTGTTGTCTTCACAATCTAGAATCACCCTGATTCGCTCACCAACCTGTAATGTACATGCAATATAAATGTTTTAAAAGAACTATTTATATTTTCTCTATTGCTACTCCTTTACTATATTTATTATTGATTTGATATAATTGAATAGTATTAAATGTATCATTTACAAGTATGGGTGATTCTTACCTGATATTTAGGACAATTGTTCAACAAAGGGTAATGTCCTTGAGTATCACCATTGTGCAACAAATTATTATCAACTAAATTCCAGCCCCAACTTTGTTCATCTGAACCCAATAATCCAACATATCCTTGGCATTGTAATGGAGCCTCCTTAGTTGAAATACCTACCACAGCTACAGTACCCAAAGGTCCCTCCCATATTACTTCCCAAGCATGTCTTCCATGATGAAAGCCAATTTTTGCTCTACATGCATCTGTACTTTGTGCAACAGGATTTCTGAAATGTAAGTGCTATTATCTAAATTCTTATTTAAACAATAAAAAATTAATAAACACTCTAACTTTATTTTGTGCTTGGCTACCTGTGTAATGTAAAACCATTAGGTTTAACATATATGTTTCTTGAGCAGTCATGTGGGTTCCATGAATGGAAAAATGCTCTTAATTTTGATTTATATGTAGTAACAGTAGAAAGTAAATCAGATTTCATTACTTCTTCAACCAATTTCTTAACACAGTGTACTCGCCATACATCATTATTTTCATCACTTAGAATCCTGTACCATCTTTTACATACAAGAGCACAATTCCGAAGATCTTTCAGACTAAGGTACGAAAATATTGCTTCCAAAATAAGATCAGGAACCTCCTCTGCTATTGCATAGTCATCGTACATATCAAACTCACTCATTTTAATAACCATTTATACGTAAAATTCTAATTTCTGTAGAACATGTTAATTGTTTTATAAATCATTGTATTTAAATTAAAAAACTTAACATTGTAGTCTTACAGATATAATAAACGTAAACATTTTGTCAATAACGTCAAATATTACAACACAACACAAGGAATTTTGTTTGCTATCTCAATTTGGTATGATTTCAGTAATCAGTGAGTTGCGAATGTTGCGATGCGAGTGCTCGCTCTTGTCACTCTTGTGTCAGTCAGACAGTCTCGCTCGCACACATCTAACTTAACTTACACGTGTGCATGTGTAGTATGACAGCAAGTGATAGTACCAATTTAGTAGAGTTTAGGTCACGGAATTACTAACGGAAAACTCGAAAATATTACACCGTGCGATTGCTCTATGATAGAATTGAAAAAAAAATATAGATACCTATTCATATTTTGCTGCTGACTTATAATCTACAAAAACACAGTAATCTAGTAGACAAACTTGTTAGACAACAAACTAGGGACCTACTTCAAATTCTTAAAATCTCTCTTATTTCTGAAACGATGGATATGAACATGTTGATAGCAGTCTATTCGTTTTGGCAGTAGTCTGCTTAACAGCCTGCACGTGTGAGATCCTGCTAATACCAAGATCCAAAAAAAGAAATCTAATGCAATTAATACGAGTTGAAAAATTGGACGCACTAGTTGGGAAAGTTTAGATGTTGGATTGTTGGACGCATGACATGTGGACAGAGAAAGCATCAAGATGTCAATGTCAAATATGTCATTGCAATATATAAATACGTTTGGTGTTTATGATAGATTCTTATATTTTATAAATCTAAATAGATTTTTATTTTCCACCTTTCGCTAAATTGATTCCATTCCGTCAGCGATAAAGTTTAGCTACTATTAATCAGTGGCTCTTTTTTAAACGTAACAACTACGGGCAAACATACAAGATGCCGGGAGTCGACACAATATTGAGTGACGAAGATTACATTATAGAGAAAGCTAAAGACGCCCAAAGGTATAACATTCATTCGGCTAAAGCGTGGATGCTTACTGCTAAGACATTGTTCCCTGCAAACTTCAAAATTCAATTTGAAGCTTATTTAATGGAAAAACAATCTGGTAATGTTCAGGAAGCTGCAGAGTGTTTTAGTTCTCTTATAAAATCAAGACAAAACTTTTCATCTTTACTGCCTGAAATATCAGCTATTGCTAATGCTCTCAGATCATCTGAAGGTAGCTTCCTAAGCCAAATGTTTGATAATATTTGCCCTGACATTCAGTTAACCATACTTAAAACCAGTGTTGAGAATAGTGATGATACTATGGAACATTGTCGTCTTTTAGTCTTGTTATTAAAGAAATTCCCTCAGCTTGGTGTAGATAGTTTGGTGAAAACATTAATAAATGCTGAGAAATTTTTCTATGACAACCGCTATGCAAGACTTTTAGTTGTAGAAACTTTACCTCTCCTAAGCTCTTTGGAATCACCAAGATTGCTGCAACGATTGGTAATAAAAGCTATAGACTTTTACAATTCATATGTAAATGATGAAGCTGAACATGACATTACAGACCCATGGCAAAGACTTTTTGGGGTGTTGGATCTAATGGGCAGACAACTAGGGTGGGATTCGTTTTTCGTTAACTATAGCAATAGCTTAAACAAAGAACAGTATTTTCAAAAGTTATTGACTCTAAGAAACTATGATGATTGCAGACAGTTGTTGTATTGTGGTACAACATTTTTTTTGAGAGCTCTTTATGAACAAAAATCTTTAAAAGGGAATCATATTCTGGTGGAAGCATTGTCAGACCCAGATACACCACCATCAAAAAGAAGGAAAGGAGATGTAGAAGTGACAGGTATATCAGCTCACCAGTTTCAAACTGCTGCCAATTGTTGGGAGTTGCTGCACAGTAATGAACTTATTTCTAGAGAATTTACAAAATTAGCAAATCAGTTACAAGTAAGGCCCTGGTCAGATGGATTTACAGAAGAATTTGCTTTATACAGAGGAAACTATGAAGAAGCATTGCCCCAATCTTCTATAAGTACTCTAACAGCCAGCATTGTCAAGGTGTCCATTAATTATTTCCAGAAAAAATATGCAGCTTGCATAGAAAGTATTCTTGCTGCATTACCCCAGTTGCCAAATGTTGAAGGAATATTAGAACCTGAGTTAATTGTTGGAGGCAAGCATAGACACTTACACTTTCTACCACTCACCAAAGTTGCAATTATGCATTATTTCTGTACAATTCTTATACGCATATTACTCAATTCAGGAAATAACACCGATTTGACGTATGGTCACATGCTTGTGTTGATGCAACTTGGTTGGCCACAAGAAGAAGCTATATTTATTCATATATTAGATATGATTAGACAGAAAGGTGTATTTCATTACCATCTGTTTTCTTCATATATTATTCACATAGATATATTGGAAGAGCTCAGTTTTATTTGGAATGAACAAGGGAACAATATTGTTTTGGATATATTACCTAATTCTCAGCAACATCTGGGACAAAGACGAATTGGTACACGTGGAGCTGATAAAGGGGTCAAGGAGGATTTTAAACAAGCTATGAAAGCACAAGTGGCAAGAAGCAATGAATCAGTTTTGAATATATTGACACAATTTATCACTGCTGAAAGAACATATTTCCTTCAACTGGTATAACATAATGGATGAGTGTATAAAGTAGAATTAAGTCCACTATAATTAAGATTATGTTAAGGTTCATTTGAAATAAAATACTTGATGAACATTAGTTAATTATTCTCCTTTAATGTAATATACTATAATGAAGGCTTGCAAAGTTATCCTTAGAATAATAGTCAATACTATACAAACATTTATATAGTGTTTTTATAACAGCTAGGAAAACTGTGGAAACTTGCTGCTATGCTAATAAAATGCTCCAGAACTTTATTTACTCTACTTGGCTTTTTATGCACTACCTTCATAAGAGCCAACAGCAAGCAGAAGGTTACGTCTAGTGAAATGTAAACCTTTTATGGGTGAATTCTTTGTTGCAAATGATCTTAACAGAAACTTTTCTTCTTTTTGTATAGGATTGGCACCAGGTTCTTCACCATTAGCCTCCTCTGTTATTGCTGTAAAATCCCATAACTTTATGTTACAATCCAATGACCCTGTAATGAAAAAGTTCAAAATATTTATTCTACATACCTACATACTTTATGCCAGCATCAAAAATAACGCCGTTTTTTTTAAACTGTAAGTGGTCATCATACATCACCATATTATAGGATAAAGCAACGCCGCTTGTCGCGTCTGTCCCTGTCTGTATGTATGCATGCTTAGATGGTAAAAACTACACAACGGAGTTTGATGCTGCTTGTTTTAATAGACAGGGTGATCAAGAAAAGTGTTTCAAGATTTCTAATGCGAAGTCGTAAATTAACACATTTTTGCACTTATATTGCAATCGCTAGCTGAACTCTATGAGACAGATCTAAATCAATCATAACCCAGAGTTAGAATAGGTGGTTGAAAGACAACTTTTATTTTTCCCTACTTTTACGACCGTGAATCCGTGCGGGTTCACTTGTACAGATTGAAAGAAATTAATGAAATTGAATAAGCATAAATAAAATTCAAAATTATTCATGTATTGGAGGTAGATGTAGTCAAAGATCACTGATCACTATTCCATCTTACAAGTCTTTTTAAGTCATAACATTTGTTTTTGAATAAAGTAGGTATTTCTATAGTTACCTGACGAAAGGATAGTGCCGTCCCTACTGAATGCTAAAGCATGTATAGGTGCTGTGTGCAATGGCGGTAGGATAGCAGCGGGAGAGCCATTCGAGATGTCAAACACTATGAGTTCACCGCTACCGCCTGAAGCAAGCCATCTCCCGCAAACGGAGAACGCTAGTGTGAATATTGTAGACTGAAATAAAAATACATTTTTGTTATACAAGTTCCAGGAATATGTTATATAGGAATACATAAATCATCTAATTAACTTGTTACCTTATGTCCTGTCATGATTCGAACTTGAGTTCCAGTCAAACAATCCCACAATCTAACTGTCCTGTCACTTGAACCCGTCGCGACGTAATTTGAATTTGGATGGAATTGAACACACTGAAACATTTTTGGATAATTAGAATTATATCAACTTTTAGTAGCTGTTTATAAATATTAATTGAACATGAATTACGTCGACATCCGAGAGGTGTCCAGAGAATATTCTGAGAGGTTGGTGATGATCAGTCGCCCAGAGGCGTGCAGTACGGTCGTGTCCAGATGACACGAAGTAGTGACCGTGCGGCGACCAGCGCACGTCCCACACAGGCCACACGTGACCGCGGTACACAACCAAACACGTCCAGCATTGAAGGGACCACAGTCGCACTGAAAATTAAACAAGTTTAAACATAGCAATAAACAAAGATTCGTAAGAAAATCTGAATTTATATATTCAACTTCCAGGAAATTTTATGAACATGCAAGTATGTATTCCACCGGAAACTTTATTCGCTTTAAAACTGATAGTGACATGGTTGATTATTGCTTATTTTAACTTACCAGTAGAATCTTCAGAGCACGACAGAAGCAATGTTTTAAATGGATCAAAAGCAACCTTATACACAGATCCTGAATGTCCATATAGAGTACGGCATGTATCCCTATCTTTTTCTTCCATCATTCTTACAAGCACGTCACCTAAAAATATAAGATTAGGGTGGCAATATTTTTTAAATATTCAGTAATTTAGTCCTGAATCTTTTAGTTATTATGTCATGTTTACTTTGTAATCTGCCCTAACTAAATTAATACTGATGTTTGAATAAATCAATAAAAAATATAATGTCTTTACATACCTGCTTCTCTATCAATGTCTAACAATTTTTCTGCCGACTTCATCCCTCGTAATTTCACTGGGGTTAGTGTCCACACCTTAAATGTGTAAATCGCTATTTTATATATTTGTAGCAGCATTGTTTGAAGGAGTCTCAATTAAATAGTACTGCAGGCAGAAAATCAAGCTACAGACCTCCACATAGTGACTGTTTAGCTAAGCAAATTTGAAATAAAGCATTCACCTCTATGCACTTGCCAAAATAATAGATTAGTAATAAAATAATAAGGTATAACACCTTAAGAACCTTAAGAAGAAGAGATAGATCACATAGTCACATGACATCATAATGAATAAAATTAAATAACCTTTATGTTAGAGTTGCTGAAACCAACTGCAAGTAAAGTGGAATCATCACAAATGTCTGTACAAATAGCAGTGTGTCCACTGTTGAGGAGAGTATAGAAACAAATGGATGGTAAACTGTCTGGTCCCAATTGAATGCGCTTTGAAGCTTCTCGTAGAGCTTTGCCCTTTTCAATTTTGTCAGTTTCTTTCCTAAAATATACAAAGAAATTTAAATTGGTAATATATTTAGTCTAACTTTTTAGTAAATATACTATTAATATAATAACATAAGTTAGAATACGATTTTAATATAAACTTACAATTCAGGCAATGGAATTCTATCATTTGGTGGAGCATTGGGATCTGATTTGGGTTTCTTCATGAAAATATTGTCTTTTTTAGCTTTTTTCTTTTTAGGTTTATCTGGAGTCTCTTCAACTTCTTCTTCATCTTCAACTGGTGCAGGTAGGACTTGTATGTCAGGTTCTTTCAAGAGTCCATAATAAACTTTTGTGCGGTTCTCTGAAGGAAAGATATTCTTTCTTATAAAATTCATTATCAAGAGTAACATCCTAATACACTTTTGTATAAGCATTTTAAGGGTGACCTTATTTAACTAACAACATAAACATTAACAATCTGTACAATATAATTCTTATATTTGTAAAGACTGAGTTATATTCATAGTGCACTAAGTAAAATGAAATACGGAATTAGTACCATTCCTAGTTGCTTCTCCAAGCATTCCTCCAGTGGTGGCACGGACTTGTGCCTGCGTTCTGCCAGGACCATCATGGACCTCAACTTGAATATGATTATTTATAATATTTATTATAACTGTGGAACTCTTTTGTTCGTGAAGAAAGCGCTTCAGTTGTGATGATGCATCTCTTGACAACTGCACCACAAATTTATTGGTACTGTAAGTACAACACAAAATTATGTTAGTATCCGTATTAAAATAAGATTGTGGTCTATGGAAAAAAAAATCACATAATAGGTCATTACTATCCAGCATCAGTGTTGCATTACTAAACATTGATTTTCAGCTCAAAATTCCATGTCCTTTTTTTTGGTTAATTAGTTGTCCTCTTATTATTTTAACTTTCTTTAGAACCTTTTTACTAATAAGGTACTGAGAAAGACAAGGTTAATTAAAAAATATATGATTTAGTTTTTCCATTGTGGTTTTTTGTGGATAGACTGCTGCCGGGTTAATAAGTTCAGTTCCAGAAGGTGCAGTATGAATATTAATATGGACATGGTAAAAACCTGTATATTTCAGCAAGTTCATTGCCCTTTATTTGATCCTTATGTTTAACAATTGATAATCGTTTTAAGTCCTCCTGACAATAGTCTTCTTGTTCTTGTCCAAATTTCTCCAAGAAGTTAACAGCATGTTCATTATGATCGTACAGTATTAGCAGCAGATACATATGAACAAACACTGGATACAGAAGGGTGGACAGCTCATGCTAAAAATAACAAAAACAAGTTTTGGCAGGTAACATACTCCAACAGCACAGGATGGTACTGGTGTTATCAGGTCTTATATGGTTAACCCCCGGTTTCTGAGGTACATTTAGCAGTAGTTTATAAAACTCATACAAAAAAAAACGCTATTGAATAGATAAACTACCGCTAAATGTACTCAGAAACCAAAAAGAATTAACTTCTGTTAAAGTAGTATTTTTAGATTCACTGTTTTTGGTTTTTAGAGATTATCAATAGACATTGTTACATTATGTATTTTACTGTCAATGGCTTCATATAAATTAATTAAGTACCTTGTAAATATCCAAAGAAGTTTCAATAAACTTCTTCAAGTTATCGTAAGCAAATTCATAGCTATATGGGTCGCTCTCGGTATGATGTGCAGTCAAAATACTAGCCAATTCAACTTCCGGTAGATCCAGATTTTCATACTCGACATCACCTAAGCTTGCTTCCTTCCTTAAAATATCTTCTGTGCCCTGAGAATATAATAACGTATAAATAAATCAAATTTCACTAGGAATACGGTATATTTTAATAAACGAGCGACACAAACCTTTAAATTATACTTTCTTAATAGCTGCAGAACAGCCAAAAGTGGCGTATTTTTGTCGCCCATGGTTAAATATTTTCGAATTCACGTTTTACATCCAAATAAACAAAAATTTCATTAGATTTCTGTAAACAGAGATGTAAAAGGCAGAGACGCTGATGGACATCAGAGACGCTGACTGCTGTCAACTGTCAATGTCACAATGACAGTCAGGTGTCTAAGGTTACCAGGAGTATAAAATCTTTGGCACTTTAACACTTCATCAGATTATAAAAAAAAACTAACAATTGCAAATTAACACATACACCAAAGAAAAAGGCATCATTTTTTTTTCATTTACATCTTAATCATATTATAGACTGGAGGTAGTCGCATTACGCCAAAAAAATATGATTCCATTTAAATAAACATCAATCAAGTGTACAAAAAGGTTTTTTTTACCCACTTTACTGTTCCACTCCTGGGCAAGGGTCTCCTCCCAAACAAGGGAGGGGTTAGGCTTTTAGCCCACCACGCTGGCCAAGTGCGGGTTCGAGATTTTGCATGCTCTCAATAAACGTACGAAACAGTATTGAGGCATGCAAGGTTTTCTCACGATGTCTTCCTTCACCGTTGGAGCAAGTAAAAATCATTTGTAATACAGACATAACTTCGAAAAGTCATTGGTGTGTTGCCTCGTGTTCGTACTTCCAACCACTTGCGTGGGAGGTGCCATCTTATACCACTCGGCTATCACTGCTTAAAAAAAAGGAAATAATTTGGAAAAAAGTGATTAAAAAATAATGCTAGATGAGATTTGATCTTTTTCTTAGCGCTTTATCTACGTTTATGCCAAATTTCGTCAATATCGGCTCAATTGTTTAAGCAGGAAAACGTAACGAACAGACGCACAATTTATATTATTATCTTATTTTAGGCAGACAGTTGTTAGTTACCTAATAACTTCCCAGTTATCTTTTATCAGAGCGTGCGAACCGAGTTTAAAGTCCAGGGAGGCCTAACCGTTCTTTAGCCGCTCTGTTACCCTAAGCAACCGACGGGACAGTTGCATTTTGAACGACTAGTTTAGGGTAGCCTTCCGGCCAATTTTACGTGTTTTCAACATTGTTAAATGTCCCCATAGGTCCCCCATTTCCCATAGCATAAGTACCTACCTACCAGTAAAATAAACATACAAATAGCCTAAGTAGGTGGTTTATTCTAGTTAGTTTTGTCATGGTTCTACATAATCCTGTGATGGTCCACAGAATCTTTTTCATTGCGTGTTCAGAAAACATCACCGGATTGTGACATCCAATTTATTGTCTGCTAAAGCAGTCAGATACGGTCTCTAGAGGCCACTTGCAATCTCCCCAGCATAACCTGAAAAGCGTGACCGATGGGATACTGTCATAAATTTTATTTTCACGTGCTTTAAATCTAGAAATTTGCTTTTGGTTAGATTATGCCTAAGATCCGGGATTTATGGATAGTCCTTACATGATTAGTCTACTCATAATACTGATAGATGGACGCGATATAGATAATAGTCATCCTCTAAACTAACCATTATTTTATATAACACCGCATTCGATATATATGAATACATACCAAGGTAAATACCTACCACTAATTTTAAAGATGAATTCTAAGCGAACTGCTTGCGTAACGTTGAAATGATTAATGACGTAATTAATTATATGATACCATGACTCCGAGCTTGCACACAAAAACATAAGTAATTGTAGAATTAATTGCTGCGACATACTTAACTTTATGGCTTTTCTTAGAGCCTGTATATAATACTACCTATATATTATTATAACGTGTATTCATTCAACTTATATGGTTAGAAGTGGTGTTCGCATTTTTAATAATGAACATGCAGTGATATTATGTTGTTTAACGTAGTAGGTATTTATCTCGGCTAAGATGAAATTGTATTGTATGTAAATTGTTTTAACCGAAAATGTATTGTTAAATTACAGAAATAAAAATGTCTACCCCTAACAAAGAACTTGAGCAGATGCCTTTGAAAATAAAAATGGGATTTTGTAACATAAAATTGACAAAAAAACCATTCAATTTAATTCTAGCTTGAAGATATCCTAAGTTTTATCGTGTTGAATGCCCCAAGAACTCGACTAGTAATATAATAAGTAAGTAGGTACGTAGGTACACATACTCACTTGCCCGAAAACACTGAACATTGGTGCCGACGTAGTTTTGTTGCTAGGAATTTTCCCGTAAATTTAGTTCAGTTTAGACTTGCTTTCAACGTTAAGGGAAACTTTGTAAGCCGGAGATTTTTTCAAACAATGCTTGAAGTAATGCTTCTTGTATAGGTATTTTTCTATGTACCTAACTCTTCTTTCCGAACTTTGACGATCAAATTGTAAAACGTTTGATTTGTCTCGGTTCCACCTCATTACTCACCCCTTATCTCATCTCGGTTTATATAAAAAAGGAAAAGCTTAATAGGTAAGATATGATTAATCATGCAAATAAAACTATCTGGTTTTGAAATTCAAGATTCACTTTATTTCCGGCAGGAACGCTTAAGAAATAATAAAGTATAAAAACAGGATCTTTTAAATTAATTTAAAGTACCATGACTATCTTTGAAAACGAAACTTTTTAAAGTAATGTGAGCAATAAACATCATGAAGTTATGTATTTTGATAAATCAAGTAAATGGGAGGCCTTAAAAGTAACTACTTGGAGTTTTTGCGTCGCCATTTTATCCATAATCGTTCATCGTATTACTTAAAAGCATACCTACACTTACCCCCGATTTCTGAGGTACATTCAGCGGTAGTTTATCTATTCAATAACGTTTAAACTCATATAAAAAAAGACTTGTTGACATAAGATTATTATGACTCTTACCAATTTTCCGAATATGAATTGAATATTTTTTATTTAATAGGAAAGTAACAGAAGAAGATACAGAATTGTCATTATTATTTTGTCATTGTATAAAAAAAGCAACATAAAATGACCTCCCATTAATCGGTCCCAGAAAATATAGGTTAGTACATAGGTAATAAGGTTTTTAAAAAAGTGTGAATGATTATTGTTAGGTATCTATGTTTCAGTACATTTATATAACATGTCTGTTTATCTACGTATCAAATACGATTTGACTAGTAAAATAAGAAATCTATTAATTTATTTTGTCTTTACCCACCACTGTACCTACACTCAACTCACAATTTGTCATAGTGTTGATTTTAGATACACCTTTTAGTATTCGAAGAGTTACAGGGTTAGGTATTTACGTTTTGATTTGATTTGCACTATTTTTTTTATAAAACTATGAGAAAAATCCTAAAAGCAAATACTATTACATAGGTATAAGTAAGATTGCCTACCGCGACAAATTTAAGAAAATTGTTACTTATTTAATTTTTAATATGGTTTTATAAAAAACGATCAAATATTAAATCTAAGACAAGAATAATTGGCCTAGCAATTTATAATAACGCCTATGTTCAGGTATTTTATTGAGATATGTCTTATAGATAACATTTTATTAATTGAGAAACATAAAAAAGTAGTAAACACAGTAAACATACATAAGGAAGGACATATAGCACAACGGTAAGTCTTTCCTCGATCAATAATAAACACATCTTAAGATACACAAGTGCGTAATATTAATTGTTTAGACTTATTTAACATTGTAGCAAACGTACACTAATATATTTGTGAAACCCGTCAGTCTTAAGATCCGTCTATTATTACCAGTGTATTGACAAGTATAACTATTTACATTATCAACTAATATTGCGTTAGGAGGTACAAATATTGTGATGAGCATCGCGCGCACCAACACAGTTTTGATTCGTAACATTACCATCACAACCAGACCGGTGAAAATTATTTGTTATCTTTCACTCTTTAGTATGTGTATTACTGCGGCGACGCTCACACTATAATTAGGGTCACTTCTAATATCACTAACACTACAATTAACTATGATTGGTCGTTGATAAGGTAAAGCTATTTATTATCTATTTATTCAGTGCGTTTTTATCTTCTTTCGAAATCCTTATTACATCTCTGTAAGCTGAAAACACTGATCATATTAATAATTGTTTTATATTAATTAAAATGGTTCCTAAGATACTATTATGATGAATAATAATATCTATAGAATATAATATTTCAATAAAAACACACTGTATAACGTAATAAATGTTATGATAAGTAATTAGCTAAAATTACTGTCTTCTCAAAGATATTAACCACACTACCTTTTTGAATTTTAAAACTTTAATCTAAGTATGTCTTAATCCTATATATAATTATCATGGTAGGTATCTATTATATAACAATAAATATCTAAGTATATAGATTAGACAATGGTGTACTTAATCAGAACATTTAAATTTAAAAAGCGGGTTGACGTACAAAATAATACAATATTATTAAACTATTTTTGTTATATGCGGATTAGTTTATATGCATAGAAAATCAATTATCTAAATTATTCGGACAAAAATCCTAGGTCATTAAAGTAATTAAGTAATATTTGCCTACGTAAATATAATAGTAACTAGACTAATTTATTATTAAAGCTTGTTAGCACAAATATATGCTGTTTAGACAATCAAATTGAGACAATCTCGATAGATAGCTGAGGTTATTTTAAGATGTTTCCTAAGATACCTAGAATAGTCACTTAACTAGATATTTGCACATCGAACCCGGTGTCAACCATAATAAGAACTAATGCAATTGAAAGTTATTTCTCAAAAATTATAAAATCAAATCCTCGGTAGTAACCGTCTGTCGTAAAAAGGGGCCTAACGGATATAAATATAGTCAATATCAACAATTTTCGATAAAATCTTTTGTTTAATTTAGAACAAAACTTACTCATATTCATCTAATAGACTAACAAGTTTTCAATAAAATTTAAGTCAACAACAATTAGGTTCACCCAAGGCTTCTCTGTGAAAGACTTAGACTAATTTATAATCTCTATAATATTTTATTTAATCAGTTTAAAGGGTTACCTTTGGCACGCTATATAACTGATCAAAAATCTCAAACTACGGGGTGCGATGTTCAAATTCAATTGGTATCAATTCAGTCGACGATATCTGTAACTGCAGGAAATATATCTATCGCTATCAATATGCTATTGACCAGTGGATTTAAAGGTCTTGACTAGAACAGTTGTGCGTATCAAATATTTTAGGTGGTACATCCTCGTAGGGTGCGACGTGAGCGGAAGCGAGTTCGCGGGCGACTCGCTCGGCTGCACCCATCACGCGCAGCAGGTTCAACCCAGCTAATTTACGGAGCTCTTCTATACTCCACCCTTCCTCCATTAACTCGGCAAACAGCAGGGGATACGACGAAACATCCTCCAATCCTTGAGGTGTGCTGTCAATAACATATTACAATGTTATATTTATTAGCGTTTTATCAAGAACATATAATGCTCGGCAGCGATACTAAGATAGGTAATTCTGTGTTGTTTGCTAGTACCTATTATTGTTCATATTGATAACTTTATTAGTTAAAACTAAGTATAATTAATATACAATTAACATATATTTTTGTCGACCTTATACAATCTCAATACCATCGTTAATACTCTATACATAGTGTATCCAGTTAAAAAACAGAATTTATATATTTATCACACAGCTAATAATCTATCAATACTGAGGGTATAGCTATCTATCCAAAGATCACTACATGTCTCAATATATGTACTCACTAATTAATGCCGTCGTAGCCTGCGCCAAGGCCTACACTGTCCACACCGGCTACATCCCTTATATGATTAATGTGTGCTGTAAAACATACCGTGTCAGTTAATTAATGGCCGTGCAATATAAAAAAGTCAACACCCTAACATCTTTAGAGTTATTCTTTTCTTAAAAAGAAAGAGGACAAAAGTAAGTTTGGATAAAATGAGTTCACAAAGTAGGTTTGTTTTGTTTCTGCGCCTCTGAGTAAGTAATTGGGAGAAAGGTTGAAAGTGTTACAACAGGAAAACAGTTAAGTAACTAATTTATTTAATTTGGTTTCACACCGTTTGAGTTCCTTAGAGGAATTTCGCGACTGAATGGTATCTGGAAGGTTCGCGGCTATTTAAATTTGGTACATACCGATGGCATCCTGAACAGTGGCAGTGTCTTTGCACGTGAGGAATGAGGTATAGAAATTGACCATGATAAGTCCTTTGTTTGCGGCCAGTAAGCGCAGCACCGTGTCGGGCACATTGCGTGTCACGTTGCACAGGGCTCGAGCCGAAGAGTGGGAGAAGAGAACAGGTGCTCGCGACACGGCTAGAGCGTCACGCATCGTACGCTCCGATACGTGGGACAAGTCCACCAGCATACCCAGCCTATTCATCTCTTTCACCACAATCTGTTAGTCAAAAATTGTAAAGTATTGGCTAGGTTACATTCACATTACACTCAAAAGTCTACAAATGTATTTATTGCCTTTTAAAATGTATGGCGAATGTTTACAGAACATAGAACCCGAACATAGTTGCGAAACAAAAAGATTGTACATTTTAAGTTTAGTTGCAACTTGTAGAGTGGAAAGTAAACATTTTAAGTTTAGTTGAGAAGAACAATTAGAAATTATAACTAGATGACATCGTCTGCCTTTTCCTAATAAAGTTATACAAAAAGCCACAGACAATTTGAATATTCATTGCTCGCCATTTTTTTGTCTCATTACAAGCAATTAAAATAAACGGTAAATAGAGTTCCGGCTAGGTCTGGCTGTTTGCATATTTATCATTAAGTGTGTAGTCTATTGTTCCTACCGCTTTTGAAGTTCATACGAGTTTGCGTTGCTTTAAATTAATTGCTAACTTCTTGGAACCTTTGTGGTTTATGAATTCAGAACGTTAGACGGCAAATTTCACAAACGACAAATTGTCGTAATTAGTTTCATAGTAGCTGTCACACTTTTGTCTAACGTATCTTTGTTTTACGTCCGTCTTACACATGTGTACGAACCCTTATATATACAGGCGGATTCACAATGAAAATAAATTATTATAATAACATAGGTAGATGCAAGTTTATCTAAGTAATTAGTAAACTTTCCACGAACAAAACGTAATTATAAGTAAATAAGATCCGTTCATTATCGTCCACTTTTCGTGGACTCTAGATAATGAATAATTTGATGCGACATTATAATAATATCTACTGGAGAGAATCGTTCGTACAAAGTGGCAGTTCCCATGATTATGCAATATACGCTTACATACATGCATTATGAGCAGTTGCCTTTGTACCTTAGTGAGATATTATGATTAAATTAGAATAATTGCATATGATTCGCTTTGATTTGTTCCTGCTATGACAGCGGGTAATTTAGACAGTTTGAAGAGAGAAGCTCTAAGTACGTAAGGGGTATTAATAGTGAGTGCGGGTTTAACGTGCGACACAGGCAACGTTGCACGCAGTCTGCAGTTTAAACAAAAGAAAATATTTCGAAAAGTATCGTTGCAGGTAAACAAAGAACTGCTTTTGCGAGCAGCCCGAGTTCATACAAAGAGAAATATTGCGGTGCGCCAGGATGTTTATGATTATGGCACACTCACTCTACTCGACGTCTTAATCTTAACGGTTGCCTTCTGACTACTTAGCTTCATATTTTAATATTCCTTGTTATTTATGCAGCAAAAACGCTCCACGAGCGTGTATGTCACACAGTTAATATGCAAATAAGTTCAACATAAGTACTTACTCAACAAAAATATTCTAAATTTATGTCTGCTTATTACAAATTCTTAATAACGGCTACCAGACAATGTAAGACAGTAAATTCACTCTTAACGAGCTACCATTGTATAGTCTGCGAAGAAGATTATAACTTCATCTAATCTTAAGAGATTTAAGAAAAATTAAGGGAAGATAACTCTGTCTTAGCCTGGAGGAATAAACTTTTAATGTTTTATTTTATTTCCAATCTGCTTTTTAATTATGTTTATTGACTTTTGGGCGGCAAATTTGACGATGATGGTGTTAAGAGTTTTTGTAATTTTGAATGTTAGTTACCATAAAATGTAAATAAGAAACAATAATTGATTTCACGTAACGCAGCTCATTCGTACAACGTTCGTATATTAAGCAAGCTCGTTAGTCGAAGGTAGAACTGAAACATTGATAGCAACTAAGTCTTACCTTTCCAAAGGGCGTGAGTCCACCTCGAGGCGAAGGTTCTGGTTTGTCTGCCGAGGCACACTCCGCCCACGGAGTATCGCAGGTGGAAGTGAGTGTGAGGTACCGCACTCCTACCTGGTACAAAGTCCTCAGGACACCAAGAGAGCCACCGATAGCGTGTCCACCCTCAACGCCCACTAACGAACACAACCTGTGGTTGGCGTGCGCTGACACTATATCTATGAAAATAAAAAGCCAATAAAATACGAATTACTCAGTGTAGTTTAGAGGAGATAAGAGTGATATCTTAACTGTACAATCAACTTCGTATTGACTCGGGTTCTAATAGTTCCTTGTGTGTTTTAAAAATGTCTGAAACGTATCAGAAATGAAACAAATTTTAAATTGACGAACACACCTTGTTCAAAAGTTAATTAAAATAAAATATAACATAACAGCAACATTGTTAGGTTCATATATTATGAAATAATACAACAACAAGAATCTTTTAAAGATTAAAGGAAATCTATTCAGGTATAAATTGTAATATTATGGAAATTGTTACATCATAAGTTTTAAGTAGTAAATTTCCATGAAGCGAATCGCCTAACTGCTTGAGGCGAGCAAAAGTTTGCGAGTTCAAATCTTACGCCTTTGAAGCTACCCTGGGTAGTAGTTTATCCTATCTAGAACCTACAAAACTTAAGCTAAGCAACGTATTTGTAGGGCGGTTGATATGACTGGTATTAACAGTCCTCGAAGCAGACAAATTATCACCACAATTTTCGGTTAAGCCAGATTTCTGTGAGAGTAAATATAGGTTGTATAACCTGAATGTTAAATTGTAATGTAAAGAATGAACGACCAATCTAAGAATTCTTCAATATTACAATGTCATTTACACAATAAAAATAGTCAAAGCCATTTTAGCCGCCATTAAATGTACCGGTCTACTTCGAAAGATTACGAAGCTTCCTAATGACCGCATAGATTAGATCGGATTTAAATAAGCATTTAGAATATACTTTGTGTAGTTTCTGCATAGCGTGATGGAATAACTTTGTATTTTAACGTTTAAGAAAATATGCTTTTTTAAAAGCTTTGTTTTATATTATCTACTGACCATAAATCAATATTTTATTTTATCTTATGACTTGGCAAGACTAGCTGCAGCTGTAACTGTACAAACTGTGTCGATATCTAATTCAAGCTAAGTATTTGAAAATACTAACCTTACATAGATTTTTATTTATTTAAAATCTTTATTTAATTTATAGAGGACTTGGTACACAAGTGAAGCGACCATGTCGTCCTCGTAATGCTACAATTCAATAAGTAACCTTACATAGATACATCGAAGGTTTTAATCTTCTCTGAACATCTTTGACATTTTACAAGATAGGTAAGTTCAGAAAGTAACGATTCTAGTTATCTGTGTGTAATATACTACTATACCAGTATAACATTTAGCAAAATGTTAAATGTAATAGTAATACTGTCGCTTGCTGGCGAATAATAGATTCGTTCATAAATCACAGGTTTAAATAATGAAGTTATGGGGAAGACTAAATGACGGCTGTGGGAGGACAAGGGTTCATTTCTGTGTGACATTTTTTATGGAAACTCCCATACACATCAATCTTCTAAGCCTCTGAACGTTAGATACATATCAAAATATCTCAGTCACAAAATTCTCTTTGTGTTTTACCAAAATAATATGTTGTCTATCAGTAACGTCAATCAATTCATCTTTTGTGTTGTATTATTGAATTCTCTTTTATCCGACATCCGTTTATTATATTTCTTTTATCTTCTTTGTTTTATCTTTCAAGGTATCATCAAAACTTCGTGGCGTAACTGGACACTAGTTTATTCGATTAGGTCACATAAAGACCTAGTTTTAAGAACTTTTCGACTAACGTATAGCGAAACCTATGATTTGAGAAAACATTTTAACAGACCACACAAATTACTAACAAAGGAGTCATTTAACATATTACTAATATGGCTAATCCTCAAGCTTGACAAATGACAGGGTCAACCCAAAGTTTACCGTGATACAACAATTTGTTATTTGCCTTTGAAAGGTTGTCAAGGTAATTTCGCATACATTAATATAAAAGTATATTAATATGAAATAACGTGGTTAAAATATATTGTAACATTCATAATAGCTAATTGACCGCAGTATGTAATGTAGCGGTTGCATTATTATTGTATAAGACAATAACGATATGTAAATGTGTGGCGTGCTATGATAGCTGTTGGTACATTTTAGTACGCCCAAAAAGGAAACAGTAATAATTTCACAAGTTAAACCCCGCCCAGAAGTGGTTTACTACACGTGTACTTAATTCAAAAACAAGCGTTCACCTTATTCAGGAGGGTTATCAGGGTTTAATACACGGTAAATATAATAAGGTGGAGAAGTACTTTCATCCTTTTATAAAGAATATCGCCGCGCCAGGGTATTGTTTATAGAAAAAAGAAAGGAAAAAGCGAATACCTATAGTTAAACTGAAATCACGTTTTGTTTGCAAACAATACGCAAAGTAAGTCTAAAAGCCGTTTATTTTAATCGACTTCATTTGAATTACAAAAACAATGAGGCTAAAGGAAATGCACGAATTAATTTTAAGAGTTAAATTTTTTTCAGAGACTACAAAGTGAAAACAATGAGCTTTTCATGCAAATACATCGAACGTTTTTACAATAGTCTTTTAACTGATTTCTTATTTAATGTGAAGCGGCTTGATTACAAAGAAAGAAATACAAAGGTGGATTGTGAATTTTCCTCAAGTAAGTAATAGGTAGGTATGATGTAGGGGAGAGCGAGAGAGCGTGAGTGGATTACGTTACCTTCGGCGGAGGTGCAGAGAGTGAGCTGCGGGTGATACTTGTCCGTGAGTCTTTGTATCAAATCAATTTGTTCGAACGTAAGCTGCACCGCGTCCCGGTGCTGCGCGTCGCAAGGCACGTACGCCGCCCAGAACTGCCGACAGAGCATCACTTTGACATATTACTGATTAAATATCACGCACGACTTGGCCACTGCGCTCGCGGAATATCAAATCCCGCAGATATGGAGAACCGACAAAGACTTCATAATGGAATCAGTGATGGAAAACGTGAGCCAACGGATGGCCGACTCGTTTGGCGAGTGTATGACTCATACAATCGTATCGTATATATGTTGTACAAACATATCGCATCAATCTCGTGGAAATGTGCGATCGAGTTGAAACAATTAACTCACTATCATTTCTGTTTCAGTTCATCGTACCGTATCTGCGATTATATCGTTGGTGTATAATGAGAGTATGTATCTTTTGTTTAAGCAACAATAACGCTAACAGAATTGTTCATCAAATGAATGTAGCTATATTATTACTAACGTCTCTTGCTACGTGGTGAAACTTCTATGGCTCGTTAAGATTAAATTACATAAATTTACTTTTAAACTTTAAGTTATGTATTTAAACATCAACCATATAAAGGTAACACAAACATAAGTCAAATATAAAATTTTCGAAAACAACTAAGTAACATGAGTTCAATAAGAAAAACATAAATAACGTAATAAAAATGTTGTTAATCCGGCTAGTACAAGTTTCAAAGTTAGTAGAAACATTTCATCGTGGTCGAGGTTTAGAACAATCAATCTGGTTCAGTAGTGCGCTCCACATCGCACCACTCATGTGGTATGACTCGCAGCTTCGTGTTTTTTACTCGGAGATTAGAGCTGAACTTTTTTACGTTTGGATACACAACTTTATGCATTTCATTTCGGTTTCACGTGACAGGCTTGAATAAACCTGTGTGCAACATACACACATCTCCCGTGTTCCTGTATGCAGCATACAACCTGTATGTCGAGCTCGCATTATTAAAATTTGCATCTACACGAAGGCTGTTCGTCCTCGCTCATATTTATTAATATTTGCGCAAGTAATATACTTAATATATGTAATTAATGTAATATGTTTTAATTATCAAATATTTGAGTGAGAAATATTATTTCGAAAATATATTTTACGTCGCGACTCGAGGTGTAATATCATCCAGGGATTATGGAGTGACCTACTTTATTAAATGGACGATTAATGAAATTGTGTGGTTAGAGGAATTCAACTCACCTGCGCTGCCACCCTGCCTTGTTTGAGCCGCGGCAGGTCCGTGTGGCTCCACGAGCTAGTCGCCCACGGGGAGATTGTCCGGAGGTCCTCGTCGAAACTATCCGAACAATTAACAACTATAAATTTAATAACATTTGTTCAAATAGTTGCGTTTATCTTGTTATTATAATTGTTCATTGCCTATCATTTATGACAGTAGCTTCCTGTTCGTTTATATCACTCAGGTAAGGGATTTGGATTGGATTCTAAACTGTAGGTATGTGTCTAAGTAGTTAATCTCTTTCTGAGTTAATTGGAAAAACAAAATACATAGGCTATCTAATCAGTGGAATCATTTCCATTAACGTTTATTCGAATTAGAACGGTTTACTAAAAAAAACTGCCACACAATTCTTGTTAGCAAAATGTGCCAGCATTTGCCAGAAATACACACTACACAGATATAATGGAATCACAGTAATAACACTTATGTAAAGCTTAGATTGTTAAATAAAAGTCAGATAAGCAGGTACAATGTAGAGCTAGAAAAATACACGGTAACATTACAAGTAGTGGTAGTGGAATCGAATCTCACACCACACACGTGCTCACGTCGCGCGACGCCGGAGAGCTGGCACTGAGCCAACGCGTCCGTCAACATTAACCTCAAGTAGGAAAATTATAATACTTTATGTTATATAACTATCAAGTTAGATTTCTTTTCTTGTTTCATATCATCGCTTTATATGGATACAATAGTCATACAAAGATGCATGTACATGCCAATTCATAAGGAAGGTGGGGTAAATCGTTATGATAAAAAAATGGTCCTCATATTCGTATATATAACAATTGCATAGAGCCTTTAATACGGTAGTTGACTACCAGTCAAATCAGCTACTCTTTATGAAATGTCATAAACACATTTTTATATAGAAATACAACATAGTGACGTCACAGTGTCATATTTTTGTTAGTATCAAATCAAAATTGCAGGACGACAAATATTATAGGTATACCTATCGCGCTACATACTGAAACACAATTATTTTTTCCTTGCCCATTGCTTTCGGACGTCCAGCTTTATATTTTAAAAGCGTATGTAGAGTACAATGTATTGATTTTGAAACATTTCATATCGTATTTTATCGACTGCTGTACCCATATTTGTTTATTTAATGGTACGTAATAGGTATCTCCGATACATCTTTCATGACAAAAGGACTTTAAAGGGATGTTGAAAATTATTTATGGAAGTTAAACGTTTGTAATGTATTGTGTTTCAAACCTATAGATTATTTTCCATTGTTCACAATGATTATTTCGAACCAAATTAAATATGCTTATTACGAGACTAACCCATGATAATCGATGCTTGATGTTATAACAGCGAAGTGTCCAATATACTGACTTAGCCACACAAGCAATCGATAATACATTTTTCAATAGTTAATATTAGTTAACGATATCCTGTTTTTGATGATTACCCCACTACTTAAACGTGTCCTAAAACTGCACCAGTTTTTATAGTATTACTGATAAGACAAGCAAATATCACAACACTTACTTAAAATCCTTAATTCTATTATGTAGAAACTTCCTTATGTTCCATGGTAGGTCGTTGTGTCCGTCCACGAGCGGGGTGTCGTGCAGCAGTCGCTCGGCGAGGCGCAGTCGCTCGTGGAGAGGGGCTCCGGGGGGCGCGCGCAGTGCGAGCGGCCCCGCCACGCACGCCGTGCCCGCCACTAGCACCAGGATGGCCACGCAGCACCATCGCCGGTGCCACACTGACAAACCTACGTCATCTTACTTGATAATATTCATAAACTATACCAACTAAGGTACATTCGATTTCAAGGGCCATCTTGCTACTGAGTCACGGAATCATCACTACATATTATAAAACAAAGCCTCTTTCCGCTGTCTCGTCCGCTGTCCCTATAGCATGCTTCGATATTTAAACTACGCAACAGAGTTTTAAGCGGGTTTTTTTTAATACATAGAGTAATTCAAGAGGAAGCGTTACGTGTAAAAATTTTAAAGGTTTTATGTAAAATAACTCTTAACCGGGAAAGTCGGGGCTAGCCGCTAAATCACTAAAAAACTTTTTAAGAACGATTGTACCGTATGATACATATACAGCGCTAAAAGGTTTTCTTTCTAATGTAATTGTAATAAATCAATAAGGTTAAATACAAACGTTTGATACATAATAACGTACAAAATGTATTTTATACCTACCTACTATTCGATGTTGTTAAAATTGGAAAATGTCACAAATGGAAAAATACTTCCAATTGTACCGTTATTATGTTATTATGAACTGAACTGAAGTAAAATATTCACGCTTTGTGCAATAAAATTGTGCAGCAGAAATAATTAAACGCGTGGCAACATTTTCCAAAGCTGAAAAGCATAATAAGGACCTGGTTGTCCCAGTTGAATTAGTTTGAACTCGATTTGAATATTGCTATTTATTAATATTATACCGTATTACCGTTTAATAGCTTTTATGACACAGCATAGTGCGTACAATATGTACCTTAATTATTTTAGTGTTTGAAATATTTATTATAAAATTATCAGCTAACTTCTCTTGTACTACACTTAAATACTAAATTACTAAAAAGTTTTTCCGTTAAAAGAATTGCCGTGCCATTTATCAAGTGCCCTATAAGATGGTTCTTTTAAAAATAGGCCCTCTATTAATATTGCTCATGATGATCAATTACTTGCAACCCGTGTCATGATTACACCCCCATATTTATTATGGAACAACGCTTTTGAACCTGTTATGATGGAATAGAATTAAACCTGCCAAATTCTGCAACATTTCTAAGCAGGTGAATGCTTTTGACTAGAGCTTACTTTGTAAAAAATAAAGCAATAAAAATCAATTTGGGTCATAGCAACCGCTCGCTAGGAAGCATCCGATAATGTTCCTGTCAGACGCAAACTTACTCGATCACGGCGGCGGATGCACCGGCTTACTTGTTTAGAAAGAATATTGCGAACACGTCCTTTGTGCTATGAAAAATATACAACATGTCTCTTACATTGTGTTTTATAAAAGAATATGAAAACTAAATGAACGGTAACGTAAATTAACGTTCTCCCGATAACGTCATATAAACATATTTGTTCCTCACATACAATTTTATTTATTGCGGCACCTACAGATGAAATTCACATATCTACTCTATGTTTTATAACGCAATATTGTTTTCGATTTATCATTTTGCTTGTTGGCGCATAGAAGGAATGGAATAAAAGGAAATTCTCTGTGGTGAAACAAAGGTGGATATAAATAAACGCTACAGGCAACCTAGCTTCTGATAAGAATTTAGGCGGTAGCAAGATAACATATCCTTTGAAGCTAAGAAGGAATTAATGAGATACGTATAAAGATAGATTAAAGTATATTGTGATGAATTTACTTACGTGAGGAATTTCCAGTGGTGGTGGAGCTGTGACTGGTGGTGGAGGTGGTGCCGGTGGGCAGCCACTGCGGTGACTTGCACGCGTTGCACGCCGCCACGCGCCCGCCCTGGCTGCGCTCCGTCACATCTGGGGCTGGTGTAGAACGCTTTTTGCCCTGACATTTGTTTTTGTTAGAATAAGTACTTCTAGAACCACATAAAAGATCGCCCTAACATATTGCAAGCTGATTAAAACAAAATAATACATTGCTTTCTATTTGACGTAATATAATACCGATCTTAGCACATAATAAAATGTTGCTCGTTTATTATCAACTTGTCTTCAGGTAGGAAACTACTGTAAGCGTCTTTGTGCTCACGTCAAACATATCATCTTAGAGGTTGTGCGCGCACGCTTCAATTTGTTTTAATTTAGATATTCTTTATGCAGAATCTTATTGAAATCTACTCTTATAATGTAAGGGTTCTAAAATGATTTATTTGAATAAAAAATTGCGGTCATGATCTTTTTCATAACGCATCAAATAAACAAAAATGAAACAAAAAAATTAGAACCCGTAATGTGAATATTATGCGGGCCGATTAATGTATGTTTGTTACTTACATGTGTGTCATAGAATATAGATGGTAACCGCGTGTCGTGTGATGTGTCACAGGTGCAGTGTGCGTGCGCGGTGCGCGGTCCGCCCATACCCATCACGTCGGCGTCTATAAACGTTTGTGCGTCGTCATCCACTAAATCACTACGAGTACTTCTCGACTCCATTGTGCTCTCGTCCCGTGCCCATGTCTCCGATAATCTGTCTCTAAATCGTTCACTGGGAAAATCGTTATATGACATTTGTCTTTTAATGCTCTTACACCGACTGCGATTGTCTAGAGTAGAAAACTTTGTTCTATCTAACGCCGGAGAGTTTCTCGTAACGAGTATGTCATTATTATCGAAACTTCGCATCTTCACCATTTTTTGTGAGTTTCTTCGGTGTATATCTGCACTTACATTGTAGTCTCTCAACTTATCGAAACATTGGTCCACGTTTCCAGAAAAATTGGCATATGTTGAAGCAGTACTTTTTAAGTCCTCTTTTGCTTGAAACCCCGAAGACGTAAAAATACAGCTTTGGCTATTTACTCGTCTTTGCGACTTGTCTGCCAGTGACAACATCGACGCTTTCTTGAGAGAGCTCATCGAGCCTGATGTTATCTCGGCCAGTTGGACAGCGTTTTGATGTTTTTTTGATATTGCTTCCCCACCCATCTTTTTTAAATTAGATAACTTCCTTTTTATCTTTTGCACAAGCGTATTTCTGGGATCGTATGATATTAGCTGTTTTGAAATATAATTTGAAACACCAATAGTCTTGCTTTTGTTAAATTTTCTGTCCAAACTTCGGTGAGATCCCACCGAGAGATGACTCCGATCATTGCCCCGTTTTATTCGCTCCAGATCGTAGATGCTAAGAGTGTGGCCCCTTTGATCAACAACATTGCGGTGGCAGTTTACGTAATTGTTTTGTTGTACATTACAATTACAAACTAAATTAAAATCATGTTTCGATATGTGGTCATCTAGACATTGTCTCTGGGCAGCGAGGGCGAGACAAGCCTCACAGTCGACGCCCAGCAGGAGCTCAAGACTAGTGTTTCTGATGAAGCCATCGCTGAATGTTCGTGAACGAAAATGTGCAGCATTTTGTGTGAGTCTAGTTTCCCAGTCAGTGGGCAGGCCGGCGGCGGCCGCGGAGGTCGCGCCGCCCGGCCCGCTGGCCTCGCTGTCCACCATAGTGGAAGCATCGCGATTCACTTGGATAACTCTCGGCTGACGAAACACGCGACTATCGCTTCGCACCGAGCTTCGTGAAGGCGACGGCGATGGACGCTTGTAGCTCTCCACTTGAATCATGTCTTTGACTTTCAATTACGGCAATCGGCTTGATGAAATGATTCTGTAACAAATATTTTTGTTAGATCTTAAATCAATATGTTTCAAATTATTAATGGCTTTTATTTTACCTACGGAAAGAAAAACAAAGTATTAATAAACACGTACCTACTTGTAAAAAGGAGTTATAATTAGGTAGGTCGAGTCTACAGAAAGCCAAATTTAGAATCTGTCTACACATTTTTAGATTAAGTTCACATTAAGGTTAAACATACATATACGCTAGCCGGTTAAGAGCGCTACGCACCTGTCTTTGCTAAAGCATATAACCGATTAGATCCCTCTATTTCAATTTGAGCGCTCTCCTCGGCATTCCCATTTGCAACAACACTGTTAAGCCCCTTTGCCAATCTCTTCCAATCAATGTTAGAAGCAAATGTATTACTTAACCGTTACGACATTATATAATTAGATCTAGTTGTAGTATTTTAAACATGTTAGCAGTTTAAACATAGATATATGTATTTGACCTCAAATTGGCTGGTCTGGAAAAAATAACGGAACAATGTAAATAAGAAAAAGTAATGCGAAAAAAAGCTATTGCTTGATAGCGGGCTACTGCTTTTCTAAACACGATTGAGAGCTTAAACCCCTTAAATTTCTATCTTTATCTAACTCTTCTGTATTAAAATGGATAGTGTGTAGTGATTCAAAATATTCATAGTTCTATTGTCAAAACGCGAGCCCTATATTGATGTTTCCTGGAAACGTTAGTGAACTTCCCAGTTGCAAATTCATTATTGAACTGAACTGCGGTAGAGGCAAAACGTTTATCCGGAAAACATAGTATAGGTTGTGTAGCTAGTTGAATAAACTTTATAGCTAGCTAGTAACAAATCATTTAACTTTAAAATACAAAACGAAAACTCAGTTAATAACGGCAAAGGCAGCCGTTTATTATTTTGTATTACGAAAAAGCAATCATAGGATAAAAAATGAAAGGTACACAACTCTGACCGCCTAATTTGTATATTATACCAACAAATAAACAATCATACGACAGGTTTTACCTAACTTACCCAAATCTATTGAATCCCGTATCGGGTTTAGGGATTTCTGATAAACACTGCGTATGGAACGTGATGTGAAATTTTATCATTTTCAGGAACAACATAAAAAACAAATCTTATCATTGGATCTGGTAAATTAATAATTCAATATAATATATATACAGTAACGTTTGTATCTGCATATTCCGTAAACACAAGAACTCGTGCCCGTAATTTTGTTTCAGTGGCTTTGGTTTTGGCGAGAGTAATAAATTAAATGCTATGCTAAGGAGTAACTTGATGAAAACCTTGAAAATTTCATAGATCTTACGGTTATTTATGTAAACAAACTCATACACGCATATTCTTTCAATTTGTTTTTTTACATTGAGTGGGACTCTTATGGCATTCTATGTGATGTTACTTAAGTACACCATCTTTGAGGGTAACAATCATAAGCATCTGAATTGTAAAGCAGGATTTAATTGTCGATACTCTTATACACCCAGCGCTATTTTAGCCGGAGCTCGGATAATCCTCAATCCAATTAGGATGATTGGCTTAGCATTATACTCACGTAATAACTACTCAAATTCTCGTTTATGAAATATATGATGAAAGCGAAAAAGCGAACAACAAACTAGGTTATGTCACTAATGTGCCTAACTTTGGCCAAATATTTAGTCTATAGAGGTTATAAAGTTGATCCGTTCTGGAATGTGTCCCGAACTTGTTAACTTTGGACAAAAAACATACTTATAATGATTGTTATCATACACAATATGAACTTGCCCATCGGATCATAACTTTGAATATTATGTATTACGCTATACAAACAACGATATGTCTCAACTCAAATATTACTATAATAATATTGTACTGTTATGTCACAATTATACACGGTCTTGTCCAATCCACATTTACATGAAGTTTTATAATAACTTGGTATTACCACAAACCGTAATTTAATCGAAGCTATTTGGTAATTTAAAATATGCTGCTGTTATTGTTTGTCTTTTTGCGGTAAAAGCGGTTATACCTATAGGCTGACCGTAATTACCTTTATTGGTTTTCTCGACTTTAATATTTGTAATATTGGCCCTTCAGCCGCTGTAATGAAGTAATATTTGGTCATAATGACTTGAAAGCTAAATATTATGCAACATTATTAACTTGCAGATCTTATAGAGGCGATATAATGACAACCGCAACAGCCAAGAAACTGCTAATAAGATTCGTAGCACCGTCGTAGCCTGTCCGTAGCAAGTTCGTAGCGAAGAGACATGCTCAGACCTCAGACATTATCAATACAGTCGCACGCCGTTAAACTTAAACCTATGCATAGCTGATAGTGGGTTTGATTATTAACAACGAGTGAACACGCTTAGACTGTTTAGTTTTAGACTCCACTGGGGCCCCTAATTCAGGCCAACAGCCTGGAGCGAATACGTGGGAAGTAGATCTTTACTAATTAACAATTAATTTGTACTAGGTTCAAGTAACTTAACATTATCTTAACGTACCTTTATATAGTTATGCATATATAAAATAAGCGGTGATTACAGAGATAGGTCAGGTATAGATATCTACGAACAAGCTACGACAACTGTCTACGGCGCGAAACCAGAGGTCTTATTAGCACATTGCACGAGGACACTGGTAAATTATAATAAAGCCTCTCGAGACCCGTTTGACAGGTTCCGCTAGTTTACTCAGTAGTGCTTGAAATTTCAATGAAACACGTAAGATTAGTGAAGTTAGAAACTGAACATAATATAAGATTGTTTCCTATAACAGCAATAAATACTAACAAGAAATAGCTTCGATACTAATTTGAAACAATAGGTAAACTCGCAGTGCGCGACTACAGCTGTCTGCACAATTATTTGTAGGAAACTGCCTCTAACTGAACTCCGTGTAAATTTATTTCTGGTTTAAATGACCCGAACTCGGTCTGCGGAGTGCGAGCCCCTCAATTTGGTATTTTTTTAGCGTTTACTCTACCGTGTAAGTTGCGCTACTTAACTTAATAATACCTACGGGAAATACTATTTTAAATAAACTGCGCATCGTATTCTAATATACTTTATAATTAGAACCGCCAGACGCTTGTTCTGGCTCCACTGTGCTCTGTAATAGAGGAGATAATTGTATGAAGTAGTCACGAGAAGCAATGTTTCCAACATTTACTATTTTACATCTGAAGCACACAATTACTAATTGTTTCAATGTTTTATTTATATCCACGTACCTATATATTCATGAGTAGTAACAAAAGAAAATGTTGATTATTTTGTATAAGAATCTAATTAAACACACGATAAATTGTATCAGGTTCTAATCTTATGTAATAAGTTCTATCTGAAAAGTACCTATTTCTGCTATATTGTGAGAGTATACCTTCTTTCACCGGAGGCTTACAGTCACGTCTATAGATATGCATTACCCAAAACACGTGTAAAAGGTATAATACGGCCATTTTATTGTGGCTACCCGAATCTTCATAACATATTGAAAATAAACATGTAACACATGGAAGCGAGGGTAAATATTATCGAAAATTATATAGGAACAAACAAGGGTACATGTTCAGCCGAGTATTTGCTCAATAGAATAAAAAATATCAGATAATGTGAGCATTCGGCTGATAAACAGTAACCACGACACCACATATCGTCGCGTGCACTCGCTACACTTACTTTTTCTTTCGAGTGTGTTTACCACTTCAGTGGTTTGATCGCACCATATAAACATGGCTCGCCTGATTCTTATGGTACGAATGATTGACTATAAACATACTGGTGCACATATAAAAATAATGATCCACCATAAAAAACATATAAAATATGCATATAATATGTGATGCATGTTTATATGTCATTTGGAAAATTACGTCACTGAAAATATCATACTTGAGTGTAATGCTGTAAAAAAATATGTTTATTATTTTAAGTTGTAGTAAAGAATATCTTGTACATTCGACAAAAGATATATAGTTATATTCAATAACCTAACCTAACTTATCCGCAATTGATTGTGTATTATGGTAGATGATAAATACAAAGGAATAACTGCTATCATGAACACGAGTGTACAACCTGGTATCATATATATTAAAAATGGTTTTCTTGTTCCTTTAATACTGTCAACATATATAAGCACCCTCTAGAATATACATAGCCTGTAGATAATATTGCTGCAGCCGTAGTTGCCGCTTTATCCACGTCTTATCCTTATCCAACGGGGAAATTGTATAGATGCATCTACCTTCATATTTTAAAAGATCCCTGGATTACACAAGCAACTTGTTTAAACATTTTCAAGAACACCAAAATAAATGTTAAACTAACCCTTCATATATTTGCTAAACATATAAACTGACGCGATAACATCAAGTGTTTTACAAAAAAAGGGGTAGCGAATGAACTACATGCCGTACAAAAATTGGGTTAGCTCACTTTGTAACTATTCAACTTTACTCTTATCGTGTTATTATATCATGTTCAACAATATATCTTATACTAGCTTTTACCCGCGACTTCGTCCGCCACCTGAATTTTCCCATGGAAATGCGTAATTTTCCCGGGGTAAAAAGTAGCCTATGTCCTTTCTCGGGTATCAAAATATCTCCATACCAAATTTCATGCAAATTGGTTCAGTAGTTTAGGCGTAATTGAGTAGCAGACAGACAGAGTTACCTTCGAATTTATAATATTAAGTATGGAGTATGGATATAAAAATGAATCGCTAAATTTGTTAGTAAGCGCAAAACTCAAACAGGGCTCAAACAATTCGACTTGAAATTGACATTAAAACTACTATACTTAGGTTTTTAAAATACGGGAAAGGTTATTATGGTGAGAAAAATCAAAGATAAAATGAAAGAAAATTTGTGAGCGGGGCTGCGTGTAGTTTGTATATTGTTTTTATGTAAGATAATGGTAAACATTTTCACAATGAAATTTTTTTGCATATCATTATAACTTTAATTTAAAGTTCAGCGTGTTTAGTGATTTTTCCGTTTTTTTTAATATACATACATCATTTAAATAAGTGTTTCGTGTTTTTGAAATTATTTCATTTGCTTAAAACAACACCTATCAAGGAAATTCGGACACATATATGCGATGTCTCATTTCATTTGATCTTACCATCCAGGTCGACATTGTGGAATGCAAATAACGAATTCTATTGAATTAATTAGTATGCTACGACCTAGTCTGAGCAGTAGGCGGTTAACTACGAATTTGCTACGGGCTACGAGATAGCTACGAGTGTGCTACGAAAAGGCTACATCACATATTTAGAAGGTTATATAATTAAATCAGATTTTTTTCGTAGACGTCACTCAGTTATTTATGATGATTGAAACATTGATGATGATTATGTTATAGGACCATAAATATTGATATGGGTAACCATTTTCTTTCCGATATTTTTTAGACTAATCATAAACAAACTCGTTAAAGATATTTAAATTAGTTTTTTTTTAGTTCAATATAGACAAGCGTCCTATTAAGTTTCAAGCTAATTTCATATTCAATATAATTAATAAATATTCATATGAATTCTAATTATATGAGTAAAAATAATTCTTAAAGCACTTTAATTATTATTTTTCTAATAAAACGTTACCTACGAGTCATACTTTGTTTTAAAAACATAACTTGTAAGTTCATATAAACATGTACAGATTATATATAAAGCAACGGCATGTCCACCACTAAATGATACCAATACATTTTGCCAAAACAACATCATCGTAGAACATCCAACAGGCGCATAGTAAACAAGTAGATAGAATGTTACATTTCACGAGTGAGCAGAGAAAAAGTCAAGCTATTTCAGAGAAAATCGTGAACTAAATCGTGTGTTGGTTGTTCGATACGATAGTGAGACATTGTGGCAGCGAGCGATCCGCAACAAGCGAGTCGTAGTGCCGACAGAGGGGTGAATGGAAGATCTCCAGGAGACGAGACGCAGCGTCGTCGGACGACGGGAATAAGCCATTTCTGTTTTATGTTTGTTTTGCCGCTCCGCCATCACAATACGCCTTTTGTGTCGGTATACATTTCAACATTCATTATCATCAGATTACTCACGTGCATGCATGCATATCTACCAAGATAATCCTTTATATTCAAACATTTCTAGACAAATAATATCTTTTCATGTACCAACTAACTCGAATCTATTAAAGATTTGATTTTCATAAAGGTATATTAATTTACCTTCACGTCTAAACCAAACGTTTTAGAGAATTTTGCCAAATTACAAACTTTTCCGCCTGAAACGATTATTTGTTTCAATTATTAAACTTGTTTGTATTAACGTTTAGGGCAATACATCGACCGTAAACAAGGGATCAAAACATCCAGAAAACTATGCAATACTGTGTCCGCATTGAACTGGAACAATATTCACTGATTTCGTTCACTTGTTAAGATTCTACTTTGTTAAAAACTATCTTGTGTTCGTTGAATAATTTATATATTTTTTCAGATAATGAAGAGGTACCTACTTCAGACGTCTTATATTTGTTGTAGAGTAGGAGCCGTATACGCATATTCAACAAAATGAATGCGACGTCAATACCCGTCTATAGCTCACGGCACAAAACTGGTACAAGAAGATAAAGCTGCTTCCTCGCTATTGTTATGTAAGTATAATAGGTCTCCGAGGTACATACGCATATTTATCCTTCTTAATTATATACGTTTGTATAGGTATATCGCAGGACAAAAACTACGACATTTATCCACATATGTTACAAATACCGACATCTTTAGATAGGCTTTCATTGTCTGGCCATCTCTGAACACCGTTCCATTAACAGAATAATGGAAATATCTACAGGAGGGAAAATAAAATGTGGGGAAAGATTTCTCTGCAGGTAACTAAGCGGTCATTTGTAAGCGGTCGAGAAAAATGCTCACTCGTCCAGAAAAAAATAATCGAGTGAACGACTTCGGTATATCATTGAGCTTTCAAAACTTGAGTGCGAACGTCGTCAATTACACGGGCGAATTAAATCTATAGCCGAGATATCGCACCACTTTGATGATTTGAATAATGGTTGAGGCACAATCAAGGTACAATACACCGAGTGACGGATTACATCGATCTACTCGGTGCTAATCATTCTCCGTTGTTGTTACCAGTTCGCTGTTTATTCCACTTTATTAAAATAGAACGAGAGATGAGAGCCAATCATAAAGTTGTCGAACTTTTTGAAATTATATCAAACATTTAGCCGACCAATTATTTAATAGACAACATTATTATTGCGGCCGAGAAAGCTTAAATATATAGGTTTATTTTCTATTGATTAATATTAATTGGTACCTCTAATCGGTTACCAAGTAGTGTGTAAGGAGTTTGCGACTTGTAATTACAAGATCACGGCTTTGATTATTCGGGTCGGACACTGTTATCGGGATTTTCAGTTAGTAAATTTTTAATAAGAGCCCGAAGTTTGGTCATTACCCAGGATAATGGCAATTGGCCTCCTCTTTATTATATGGGACCGAAAACAAGATATTTGGCGACATTTGCGCGCCTCGTTACGCTTTAACCTGTACAAATAAAGTATAACATTGTGAAAATATCAAAATAGATAATTATGACGGCTCGAGCGCTAAATAAACTGTACGAACTGCAAATACTCCAACAAAGACTCATTTAAAATAAATACAATAAAATAAAATGTGCATTTACGGTCGAAAGATTTTGGTGTTTAAATTCAGATAGGACATGTACTTATATGAATGGTACGAGTGGAACTGGGAGTGTAGTCCCGGGGGCCTCCTACAATGAATATAAATGTGTATTAAACAGTCAAATATTTTTATTACGGATCTGAATCCAGTCATTGATATGACGTTTGGTTAATACCGAATGTATTGTATAATATCGGGTATCAATTTACATAGATTACAGACATTTTGCGGGTGCTTAATAAATCCGTGGGTAATCTCGCTTACTCGCCAGGGACTTATTACTGTTCAAATATTAACCATAACGTATCTCGATATTAGATCGATTATCCTCAGTTTCATTATAACCTCGCGCCTGTTGTTTAAAGGGATAGGCAGATCCAAACTTGAGAGTTTCAGCATTATTAGATAATGAGCTAATTGAAATTACAAACAGGAACAAACTAAGGTGGTGAATTTCCACTTAATCCGCGCAAAATAAATTGTTACCCTGAACGTGGTTGAAAATGTAAATATTTAATGAATGAAAGAGAAAATTATGTCTTAAGTGGGTTGTTACTATTTTCTTATCATCTGGTTTATTCTCATGCTCTTTTAAGATAGAAAAACTAGTTACGTTTAATAATGGTCCGACGAGCGTTCTTCTATGCATACAGCTTGAATGAATTCTCTTTGTAGCGCGATTATAGTCCAGAAAAATTAACAGAATAATTAAAACCATCACATTGCCAACGACCAAATTGAATTTACTTTAAAATTATGACTCATTTATCTTTTAGCATAAATTAAAAATGTTTGCTTTAATATGCGCAAAATGTTTTTCGTTTTTGGATGAAACATTTAAATGAGTACGTGATGTTAATTTATTACCGAGGAATAAAGGAGCTTTATTTTACAGAAGCCGACGGTAAAACTAAATACGAAGTCGTTCTAAATAATGGCTTAGTTTTTACTATGCAGCAATTTATTTTAAAAATACACCTTGTTTTAAAGACAGGTTGACCGCTATAACTCTGTGAACTAACCGCAGTACCGATATATGAACGAACGATCGTAAAAATACTAAAGAAGCCTTTTCCATTGATACGTAAAGCGACAGATCCCATTGACGCGAACCTTACGTAGTAGCTGATAGTTATCGTTATAACACGTTATTGTGCAGGCGAGGCAAAACGTGTTTTACAATACCCATTAAATAAAACAACACCATCTAATCTATTAATTTAAATAAAAACTTATTTTGCGACCGTATGTGCCTGTAGCAGCATTAACATATTTAATAATATATAATCATATTATATTTATAAATAAATAAAATACTTACCTACTTTGTAAATACGTGGCACCGATAAGAAAACTTGCTTTGTTAAGAAAAAAGTTGACTGTAAACTAATATTTACTCAAACTTTAAGTGAAAAATACAGCTCATATGGACCTCAATTACTGTTTATATCTGTTTTGTAATAAATTAAGAAATAACAACTTTAAAGATATATTTTATGAGTACTTACACGTAAATGAAACATTGAATGAACAAATCACGTGAAAGTTTCACACAAATTAATTGTTCCACAGGTGCTCCCCATGATATTTTAAAGTGACATTAGTCTCGTCGTTTGAACACAATGGTGTTGTCGGCATGCTTTGAATAGCTCGCCGTAGTCGAGCCCGGCGCTCGGGTGAAAGGTTAGATTACGTGCGCGCTCGCGAGCCGCCAGCGAGCTACGGACGTGCTACGCGTGGCTATAAGGCTACGAGGGCGACGCGGACGCGAGTGCAGGCTGGCGGGAGTGTCGAGCACGGGCGCGAGCGGCCGCGGGAGACGCGTGGCTCGGACTGGCTCCGCTCGCCGCTCGCTGCGAATAATCCATACCCGAGAGGCGAGGAGGCTGTATTTACCGGACCGAAGGGCGGTCGGGCGAGCGAGCTCTGACTGCTCCCGCCGCCGCAGCCCACCACGGCTGCGTTGCACGCCACGCTCTGCGCTCCTTCATGTTGACACAATTTCAAATAATGTCACATAATTTAGGGTCGTACGCTGATTGCGCTTCGCAACGGTTACGTAAAGACTCCATCGATGGATTCCGGCGAGCGTTAACGATGTTATTTTTGTCACTGATTCTTCTAATTGAGTTTCAAACTAATGTAACTTTGAGCAAACTCAAATACTAACTGATAATTAAACAGAAATCACAATGTCAATCAATCTTAACTATTGATTTATTACCTTGCGCAAAATTATAACAAAACCCGTGCAAAAAAGGTTAAGGTATAGATCGATATTTATGATATTATTTTATTACTATGTATAATATCGTATAAAATAAGAAATCTTGTATTAGCAAAGAGGTATAAGAATAACGATAAAAAGTAGATACCAACTGCGTACTTATCTAACTTATAAAGAGTTGAGGAAAGTTGAATTTGCAAGTTTAAAAGGCATGTTTTACCACCTGCGATAAGCGACAACTGAGCACGAAAATAAGACTTTTTAGCGTTACATTATTTGAGTCATGTCTCCACCGAAAACGTTCTGTTTTACATGTAAACTTCGACTTACAACGTTAACTTACATGATCTTTGTGTAAAAATTGATAACAAAGTTACAACACAGACCTTTTATTTTCTTCGAGGAATATGTTTTATAAATACTTCGCATGTATAATATTTTGTTATTAAAGTTTACTTTGTGGTTTATAGCAAAATATATTTAAGGATAATTATTAATGTCCTTATATTTCACATTTGTTTAATTTAAAATGTTTGCTCTTAGTAGCAACTGTAACAATAAAATATGTATGTAACTAAAAATTTATTTTGTGTCTAATAATATTGTTAAGAATGAAATATAATCAAGATTATAATTATTCAATTCAATACATTTTTCACCTAATATTAAAGCCGTTCGTAGTTTCAGTGTATGTATAATTTATATTATTTTGTATTTAGTGAGTGCGTGTGAATGATTATTTCGGAACGAAGCACACATCACAAACGTAATCACCGCTAGTATACACATCTGAGGGTGGAGGCAATATAAATCACGCGAGAACGGTAAAGGTAAATCATAAAGAAAGCGATCGGTAATGTCATTTTTATTGCCTTCTCTTGTTAAATTACCACATTCATGATTAGCACATTTAAGTGAACAATATTTAAGATAACTCCTCCATAGTCGTCAACTGAATACCTCGCCTGAATGAAAGGATTCGGTATAATCAATGTGCTTTCAAATTTGTTTCAATTTATTCGTCGACCAAAAAGGGGTAAGGGCAGGAATAAAATAAGCATACTGTCGCGAGTTTCTTGTTCTTTGTTGTTCCTATAACAATAAATAACGTTGACGTGACCAGTTTATTAGTAGCTGCATTAAGTTGGGAAGGTGAGGTTTTCAACGAAACGGGATTTGGGACGCGCCCCCGCAGATACCAGTCCTTTAATGGAACATCTGGAAAAATGTGCCAGCCAAATAGCGTAAAATATAAATTTTGCGGCCAGTTACTTCGCTCCAATCGCGGCTATCAGTGCCGAGTCCTGTTTGTTTATTGACCATATCCTTTGTGTCCAAATGGCTTTGGAGAATGATTTAATGCTCGCGTACTCGGGGCTTGCTCGCTTTCGTACAATTTTTATTCATAACCGCAAACAATAACCTTTAGCAAATCTAAAATGTTCATTTTTATGTTACATTACAGAGTTTTTTCACGCAACGAGCACAAAATATTTTATATTCTGATTTCTGGTCAATCTAAAACTTTGGGATAAAGAGTAACGTCAGGTCGTAAAACGTAAAGTTTTATTACAGAAAGGAAAATATTCCGAGAAATATAAGAGTTTCAGCGATTCTTGTAGGGAAGGCGGAAAGGTGCGGCGCGTCGGGGAGTAACGCGTATGACACGGAGGGCACCTCTGCCTCTTGAGAGTACGGTGAAAGATGTTTGGGTCGCTTCACTGACGTGTACGCTTATGAATGCTTCACACCCTTTTCAATACTGCCTCCAAAAGATTTTACATGTTGATACTTCTTCTTCTATAACTGAATGCTATTGTTATTCTAATAGCATTTTTGAAGGATTTTTCGTCTGTTTATTTGATGTACCGAAGCGTGTACCTGGCTACGTACTCCACCACAGATCGCTTTTGTTAACATATTCGCATGTTCAAGACATACATAAAAAATATTGGAGAAGGCACCGACTTTGTTAGGGATTAATTCTAAAGTCATTTATTTTTCTTTCTATAATACTAACAAATTTTTGTATAAGTATATAAATTTGACACAAGAAATAAGAGGATTACGCTAGTTACCTACTATATTTCTAGAAAATGAACCGTAGCTACACCTAAGTATGTGCAAGGATATTGAATATGAAGCAAACAAACATCGTTGCTTGTTATCCGCTGTTTCTAAACACAGTAACTCTATTAGGGAGGCTCGTTTCTGGAGTATAGTTAACCTTAATCCACCGTAAGCCTAGCTAACAGTAATTTACAAGCAGAATATTGTATTGTGTGCTTAACACGTCTAACTCCCTCACGTTTCAGAACTATGATATTTAAAAAAACGTCTACCTTGCTCCCTGGAACTTAATATCGTAGGTTAATTTTGCGAGCTCCTGCAGGGTTTCCAAATTAAAAATTTACACTGTAGAGTCAAACAAAGATATAAGGAAAATATAGAAATGATATTTTTGACTTTAATATTTTAAAAATTAAAGCACTTTTGTTTATTCTTTAAATCTATATTTTAAAGTAAAAAAAATCTACGAGGGCTGGACTAGTATTGTTCATTTAAAATAAGTCTCACTACTTAACTCTAAGATACAACGGGTAGAATATTTCAGCTTCTACACAAAATAAAAAGTAGTAGTTCACAGATGGTGGACTCTTTCCTTTTTGTGCTTGTGCTTTAAATCTCCAACAATACAGAGATTTGAAACGACGAGAAAGTAAAAAAAATATACGGGACTTATAATAATCCAATAATCTACGGTACTTACATACACGTGACATCACTCGGTAATTAATGTGCAAGAACGCAGGTGCAACTGGCCACCGGTTTACTGGACATTACGCTAAATTCTACTGAATCCATATTACTTTTCAGTGGTGATTTTGTTACCGGAACCGCGTTCTTACACCTAAGGAATTTCTTGTCAGCCCTTTTGTCAAACATGCGGATCGAGCCACACAATACGCTCCGATCCAATATCAAAGACGCGTCTAACAATTGTCTGTAGTATATGGTAGTAGCTTTCAACTTATCATATTATATACGCTTACTTGGTAAAAATCAACTACCTACGCTCCACAGTAAGTTATACAACGAATACCGCAAACGGGTCAAAGAAATAAAAAAGGCCGTCAAGCACGAACATTGACTGACAGACACCGTTGTGATTCCATTACTGATTCACTTTACAAATTGTATAAAGCAAAAAATGTGTGCTTGCGAAGGTACGTGTAGGTACATTGTACACGTAAGTAAGTACTATAAATAGAGCTCACATATCGGCTAGGCCGGGCTCATCTACGAGCACTGTGTTTGATGTAAATAATGAGAAGGTTAGTGAATGGAATTGCTCTGCACACACAGGTCACCTACGTCTTTAATGTGGAAGTAGTTTCTGTTTATATAACCGTATCGAATCGATGTTCGCGAACAAACTTTGTCAATGTGGTGTACGTTACAATAACAAAGTAAGAAACCGACTAAGGGTCTTTTGGATAAACTGCGGTATACCTTTATGTTATTGCTACAAAACTGACGACATAATACGACCAAAACATGACAAATATTATATTGATCAACATTAGAAAGTTTGTTCATCTTTACCCAAGTGGGAAGTATTTAAGGTGACTAAAAGCTCCTCACTCGAATTAACGACTGCATCTATTTTAGTTAATGGCGGTGACTGGAACTGACGTTTTTGAGTGCCCTTAAGAGAGAGACGCTCAACTCATACTCGTATCACATAGCAATCCATATATTGACCGCAGTGAGAGTCATGAATGACAGAATTTAATTTATAATGAATCTTAGAACCGAAGTGTGCTGTGTTTATTTTCTTACATTTTTCTCTTACCAAACTACATAACAAAGTCGGCAAATTAAAACAATCACGACTTACTTCCATAATAATTTACGTTTGGATTTTATATTCAACTATAAGATGAAACTATTAACTAGTTCAATGGATGTAGCGGAAGTTTGAAGTATTAAATCAACATTGTATTCCAAATTCTTGTTGTGTCAACCTCGAAAGTTCATCAAACTATCATAGGTACAATAGTACGGATATTATCGTTATTGCAATGATCAACATTAGCTAATTGTAGTGATGTACATTAAGCTAGACACTTGGTTTATTATTCATCCCTAGTTATAAAGCTACAACAGAAGACAGACATTAATGTGGGAACTTCCAGTCGTAATATTAACTAGAGTCTGTGTAAGATGTATTCTTTGAGTCGCTAAGTAAACTGGTTTCTGTGCAGCCAAGACGTCGACAATGTGATCAGTAGAATTAAAATCTGTAGGTATGCCTCGACGGCACCTCCGCGCTCGTAAAATTGTATAATTTAAGTTTATTTACCTTCGTTATTACAGTGTAAAGGATTTTAATTGTTTCCTTGCGTTCAGCGATATAAGCGTTGAGTTTGTTTTTATAGTCTTTTGAAACATTGTAAGTTCAACGTTTTGTTTTCGAGGGCCGAGAAACCGTTCATTTAACGGAGAGCTTTTTATGATAGCGTCAGAAAGAAAACAACATTCACTAATAGGAATTCCTTCGAATACTGTAAATGGAAAGACGTGCAAGGGAAACACTGTTATCTGGACTCATAATATTTTCTCGGACTCCGACTGTTCTCTCGGATTTAACAGAAAATCTGTTTTTATGTTGGTATTATTGGGTATAAAAGGACTGTGTGGAATGTGGATTCACACACAATACATGTACCGTAAAAATATATTGAAGATTTCGGGGCTCTCTCGCTGATAGGCATCCTATGTCATATTTTTGTGTAATGTCTACTCGAGTGTATGGTGCTGTAAGTAATGTACGCCACTTACGCCTGTTTATTGCACTAGTTATATTGTTATAGTACGACCTCGCTGCCCTTTACGTATTGCGAATAGTATTCTTTGTGATATTACCACAATAATTAAAGATTAAAAGTTTGTAAAAAGCATACCGTTTGACAATCTAATACATTTGCTTAACGTCTGAAATTAGTCTCATGCAATATTGTTCAAGTTTTCTAATTACGCAGAATAGCGTCGACTAGTAATGGAGAGCAAGCGACAGTAGATATAGACTAAATAATTAACCTAATAAATTACACCCACCACAGTCATCAAACATGTTGTCTACATATCATTTTATATGTATGTTCAAAACTGTACATAATATAAATACCTATATAGGTTTTTCTTTAATGTGATTTCGGTTTTTCCAAGTGGATATTAGCTTTAATGTCAAGATATCCTACACATAAGTGTGGGTCGGCGGCGTCGAGGCGCGGCGTCGGCGCGAGGTTATTATAACTGGAGTCTCCTAACATCATCTCAGAATCCCCTCTTTACGTCTCAGCTGTCAGCCCGAAATGACCTCCAATACCCTGTCTACAAATCGACTTACGTTACCAATATTTATATGTGTATTAGACGTATGGACGTACTTACAAGGGATATCGAAATATATAGATGTTTCGTTTACTTGATAAATCTTACTATATTTTGTTTTTCTTAACGATATTTGTATGTAGCTGAATATCAAGTATTATAAGAACTACAAATTAACGTTTAGTAATTTGACTTACAAAGCGATTACAAAGCTAAAATAGAATCTGTATTATTTATACCTACTTACTATTACTAAAATAATACTGTAGAAAGTTAAAACAGTGTTGAATTGAGCTCACTACCTGTACCTGTTGTAAAAGAATGAATAAAACCATCCATATTGAAAAATAACCTTATTTGTTGACGTCTAGTGTGCTTGGGAGAAAAATAAATTTGTTCTGGTGGATATGGGGAGCCCGGGGCACCCGCCAACGATGCCGACGTCTTATTGAATGCAGATCGCTGCCTTGATACCCACCTATTATTTTCAGTGTTGTTAGTATATTCACGAATACATGGTTATTATCATAGAAAGTACTAAATTGTTGGCCATTTTATAATCATAATTTTGGATTTATAATTAAAGCTTATATTAGTGGAAAATATTTTAGACTTAACACAAAAATCTAGGTATGTAGAGTTCCGATAATTTAAAATCATGCTAATGTACACGTAATATTATAGTGTTAGTGAATAAACAAGTTATTCTTATTAAATCTGTTAAATCGTTTTGTGCATTTTGATTGTTTGTCAACATATTATTACGTTGTGATAAATCCATAGCTATTAATTAAACATCATTGATAATTAAAACATTATTAATGGAAAGCTCTCACGGAGAGTTCAATTTTGAGCTGAATATCAGCGACCTAAAATTAATTAAATCTGGTTCAATAAATTGTTAGAGTCGTGTAAAATTAATTATTATCACACGTAAATTCTTTTCCGGTATCGCAATACCAGGTCAGTTCTCTGTGGATACCTGTGTGTGTAAATCACAACATATTTTATTTATGGTAACCGTAAGGTATTGCGTGTTGGCAATTGATTTATTGGTAGATCGGGACCATGGTAAGTCCCGTATCCCACATTATTCACTAAAACATCATAGAAATATAACGCTACGCCAACATCAAGTAAGGATTTACGAATATGTATGTGATATGAAAAAATAAGTGTGCTCTTTCGACAGAAATACCTACACAATTTATCATATCAATAAATAAAGTGTTTGAGAATAAAGTGTTCAAGTATTGAAATAATAAAAATACCTGCATTTTTGTATCAAATAAATCATTTATTTTTGGCATCATGTCATTATACTCAAATATTACTTAACTAGTCTTATATAACTTGTAAAGGGAAGAACGAATTAGTCTATGATATTGTATGATTTTTACACAATACTTGGTTAAAGTTCTTCTTCTTTCATTTTATTTTTGATGTATAAGTAAGATCGTCCACCGGGTGCGCTGTAGCCCAGTTTGGCTGCGGCTCTGACGCACCCCTGTTCAGTGGTGGGCAGCTCGTCCACTCTGACGAGTGCGTACGCCGTGAGGTCCTCGCAGCACATCATGCCCATCCACCGGTCCACCAGCTTCATTCTCACGTCCGCAAAAGTTATCAACGGCTCGGGGTGCGGCCGAACTGTAACCAAACACCCCTAATTTGTTCATCCAATTTTAACACTTGTTTGACCTAATTTTGTTATTTCGACCCAACCCAATTATTAAAACTATATTGATGTTAAATGAATTATACAATGACCGCTCTAACAGTGGAAACATTTTACGCAGAACAACAAACGTTATTTACTTTTTACATGAGTTCTAACGTCGCCGACCGGGTAGTTATTTCATGTTAACGAGTAAGACAGTAAAGGTCATTAGGAAGAGACCATGAAAAAATAAGAAAAAATGTTTGAAATGCGACCTGTTTATTATCATTATGAGTCAAGTCGAGCGAGAAAAGTTAGGAGCGGAAATGGCGCGAGAAGAGGGGCTCGGCGGTGAGGAGAGGGTAACAATATTGCGCACCTTTATTGCGACGCTCTTTTTTGACGAGCGCACGGAAGGCTCCAGGCGTACGAGCGTACAAGAACAGCACTTCGAGGCCAGGCCGCGGCTCCATGATCAGAGTGGCCTTGTCCCACTCCACCTCGACACCCGGGCTTATGGATTCAAACACTTCTTTGATCCTTTGTACTCTCTTTAAACAAAACATACTCAACATAAATATAACAACCATATCTTTTTGTTGTTGTGAGACTGGTCCAAACAATAATAAGTATTTTTTAATTACAAAATCATATAACAAATTTCGTTTGAGTCTTTCTAATATGAATATGAAGGGCCCCACATATTACCTCGTTTAGCAATCAATATCTACATACTTGTATATCAAAACCGATTATGATAACGCATATTAAACGTTTAATCGACGGGGATATATCGGATATCCTAAATATTACCGTTGATGGCTCGATTGTAATAAGTTTATATAATTTCTGATAATTAACATATTTTTTAAGTGGAGATGTTACTTAGTAGATTAATATATATATTTTTTTCCTTAGCCTGTTTAATTAACCCACTGCTGGGCAAAGGCCTCCCCCATTCCCTTCCAAATCCCCCTGTCAGTGGCAAGATCCAACCAGATAATAATTATTATCCAAAATAATAACACGTACCTTAAATAAGTAAACAAACCTTTTTAGCCGGTATTGAAAAAAATATCGGGTACATTTCCGTGTTGTTCGCCCAAAAATAAAATATTTTCCACATAGAATCGATAACTGCATATGGATTGAATCGAGCGCCGCGTTCAAATTCCTCGCAGGTCGTGATGTTTGGGCGAGCGTCGGCCAGCACGCGGCTCCACCCGCTCACTGCACCAAACAACACTATTCCAAATATCCACTTGCACGTAAACATTCTCCTGTTTGCCGTTCAGTTGGTAATTTCACTTTGTTGTTTACGCTCATTGCTTTATATACCAAGACCGACCATAGATTCGATATTTATACAGACGGCACAATATCAACTTGTTTGCCTACACCAAATGAAACTTGAATGAAAGATGTCTATTACAAATTTCATACTATACTTACGACACGCATTATACCATTCGTTTTCTTTTTCATTCAAATCGCTAAAATTATATTATTATCGTATTTCTAAAAACGTTGACCGATATAAGTTTATCTAAATATGGCAATTTTTTAAATATAACATGATTCGCAGAGATTGTAATGGAAATGAACAGAATAAAAATATAACCCGGGGCAGCTCTTTACATAGGTATAGCTGTTTTATGATATATGTTCGTTTACGTTGTACAAATATTGAATTTCAACTTAAAAACGAATACGCCAGAATGATTTACTTTTCCATATTTCATGCCAGCCTCTTTGTGGCAGTTATAAAAAATGTTCACCGAACTTCATAGAGTGAATATTGGTACGCACGGTATTATCATCATATTTCATTTATAAATTCAAGACGCGTCTAGCTCAGTATTTATTCTTTAAAGCTGATCAAATTGCGTTGTGGAAACTTAAGGTATTCAAAACAGTCTTCAATATCCAAAATCAATAAATAATGCATTGCAACAGACTTGCTTAACTTTACTTAAATCAATCGGGATTTGGAAACGGGAATGTATACTTTGTTTATGTTTACTCAACCTCTCCGAACTCAAATAGTACCTATATTGTTCGTAGGTACGTTTTTCTTAAATCCGTAATTTACTGAAAACCGTTCTTTACATTTTGTCAGATATGCTTACAATTGAGCGTGTGTTTATTGGGCGTGAAATTTATTTATTCGTTTGAAGGAACTCGTTATTCAGTCTATATCATTTGACGTTATATTTATCACTGGCGCAACTGAATGTCTTCAGTGCAATTTGCACTAAACATTCCTCGTCGACTGTAAGTCGTAAACCACGTCACCTGGTCTCTAGGAACTACTGAATGAAAGTACTTCTGCGAATTTCAAGACTTCATTCCCATCTCGATAGAAAATATTCTAGATATTTATATAAAACTACATCTTTTACGTTTTACGATGCTAACGCTATAAAGGGCCGCTCATAATGTAACGTATATAATATCAACAAAAATATTGTATCGTGTATATTTTAAGAAAATGTATTGTATAAATATTGCAATTATTTACCAAATTATATTTTCAGCAATTAAGTTGGGTAGGATATGAAAAAAAGTAAGAAATAATCTGAACGAAATCTCACCAAATGTAATAAATATAATATCGATCATTTCTTTTCTGGAAATAAAAGGCATAACATACTCCATATTTAAGTAAATAAATACTACTGAGTCGATTGAATTGCCGAGAGAATGATCACAATCACAGTCATCACAGAAGCAGTGTTCCACGATAATTATCATAACGGTAGTCAGGTCATCAGGTGCACATTGCTAATAATTGGGAATTAACTCCTACTAATAATGGTCAGTAGAGAGTATTAATGTACACTATGTACAGGCAGGATTTATTCACATACCTGTATGTCAGAAAGTCGGCATAATATTCTAACAATAATACGAGTAAAAGACAAAGTGATTAATGAATTTTCATTCGTCATAGCGAAAGATTTCACATACCAAGAAAACATAAATGAAAAGTGTAGAAACAGATAAAACTAACTCAAAATAAGTTTTCTAAAGTTAAATTCTTTGGCTCAATGTGAATGCATCTTTTGGAAATGCGACGGCAAAATATTTTGCAACGCTAATGAGAAATACTTGAACAGTTACTTTATGTAGTTAGTCATTATTTTAATTTGTGTTTATATTAAAGATGCTTTGCTACACATTTATTATATGAGAACCGACAAGGTAGACATATAATTTTATATAATGTTCGCAGGCTAATTTGATTACTCAGATAAGAAAAAAAACAAATTCTTTATGGAACAAAGTATTCCCTAAACCTTTTTCTCTCGACCTAACTCTACACGAGATAACGTATCGCGTCCATAGAGTTCCGCAGCCACGAGGATCCCTTATAATTTCGTCGTGCCCTCCATCCGTCTGACTTATCCGTCCTCATATCACAAACTCGTGATTCCTTCAATTTGTCACCGATTTTTATGAAATTTCACAGAAGGATGCTTTTTGTATATTCCAGGACGGCGAGAAGTGAAATTCCACAAAAATTATTTAACGACGGTAGGTATTTTGTAAGCAAAAAGTGATTCAGAATATTTTCGCCGATTTTCGGTGTGATTGAATTCTTTACTTGAAGGTATCTATGCAAATTTACGATTTATTTAATGCGTATATTTATATTATAACCAGTCTGAGTAATTTATGTTTTTTTAAAAGTAATTGACAGAAATACTCTTTTAACATGGACTCTGGATTATGTTCTAAAAGGATTCGAAATATAGTAAAACAAAGTATAGATTCGGTATTTAATTTAAGGAGAGTACTGAAAATTCAAATCTAGATTTGTCCTGAAGCTGAATTACCATTAAGTGCCAATACTATTTAATGTTATTCATTATTTATCATTCCTCCAATCGATGGATCAGACCAAGCTGAGTCGTTTTTTCTAGTCAATGTGTTTATTATTTAGATGGGTTCTCGTTTTTCCCAGCGGCGTACCTTGATTACACTATATGGATACGTAAACATAAATATGTGTTTTATCTACAAGTTACCGATACAACCTTTTTAAATAATTTCCAATAATATGGAACCAGTTACAAGTACGCAAGTCGGTAAGAATCTGAGATTTTAGAATAAAACAACATACTTTACGAATAAATAAAAATATATAATCACTGGACCAAGCTTCAAATACCTGTCTTTATTAAATATACCTATGTAAGTATCATTATAAAATAATGTAAAGGCACATTCTGGTTAAAAATCTTCAAGAAGGTATGTAGAGTAAGGTTGTTCTCGGACACGTGTGCAGTATGCGCATCGCACTGGGATTAGTTCAGCTCCAACACCAATCACACCGTAAATAATAATATATTATTCACCACGACCATGCTATAGACACCTATACCGACCACAAATGGATTTTTGCGGCGCTTTCTCAATATTCAATTTCGTTGTTTAAACAAAGAAATTGGATTGTAGGAAACGATTATACTGGTGCAGCAAAATCTTGCAATTTGAATTATTGATACTGAAGTTACGTAATTTATTAGCTTCTACCATTCCATCGCGAAATTGTAGAATAACAGAAAAAGAAAAAGATTGGAACGCTCCGTATTCTCGTTATCTTTCGAGAAAAAATGTCTTCTAAATTAAATATCTGTACTGTATATTACATAATATATATGTTACCACGAACAAACGATGTGATCAAACAATAGTCGGCTGGAGATAACATTTGTGTTTAGGTATTAATATCTACAGACAGATAATACGTCTGACATGCAATTTATCGCGGGTTAGGATCTTCTACTCATATCTTGTCATTATCTTAGCGTTTATCTTTTTCTATTGCTAAAATAAAATACAATATACTTAACTATTTATCGAAAGATAACGATTAATATGTGAGACAGATGTGAATTTTGGCTGTTAGGCGTCCACTTTATCTATATAATTGTTATAAATGTACTGCGTTGCTATCCGCTGAAATGCTAATATAAAAAGATTGAATAGCAACCGGCGCAACCAATATCAATTAGGCATAAAATTCCCCGAGTATAACGTTTACGCTGAAGCTGACAAACACAAAATATCTTTAAGAATCTTCGATGTCATCTAATTTGATCATCGCAAGCTCGGAGACGTGGGTGTTCGCCTCCCCGAAATCTAAAATCACAATATTAACACAAGTGCCGCACAACGGCAACGGCGCAAAGCTTCCACGATAATTGGAACGAGAAGAAAAATATTCACATAGAAAGCATTATCTGAGACTCATTCCACGCTCTTATGACAAACGACAATTGAAAATTAACTGCTGTACAGTGTACAGTAAAGAGAACTTGAGATTACCCAACACATGTATTATTGATCACGTTTTAATTCAACTTTACTGACATTTCTCCGGTTATGTAGGAAACTTTTCCTCTTATTATAAACGACTAGCTGTCTTAAGAGTTTTGCATTTATTAAAAGAAAAATCCTTTGTAGCTACGTTGTGACTCTTACAATATTCCGTTGATGTTAGTTGGAGTATTACATTGATATTATTAGCAGAAAAAGGGAGCAATAAAACAAATATAGTTAAGTAAGTCTGGTTTTTATCCCAAATTTAAATCTCTAAATGTTTAAAATATATCTATAGAATCATTTCGGTTAGTATGACTCATCCAAGGCTGGCCGTATATCAAATTATATACTAATCTTCTCTAATTTATGAAAAGCGGATGAGGGATGTTCCATAAATAGTTCCACTTTCCTCGCAGAATAAACAAATCATGAAATAGTTTTCACAAAGCATGTAGATTATTAAAGATATTTACAAACATCATGCCAGCTGTAAAACAAAGCCGAAATATTTCACTCCGAGTAGACAGAACTCTATGTAGAGCAAACAGAAAATACGTATTGAAATGAAGACTATATTTCTTAAAGTAGTTTTGATACATTCCCGCTGTATAGTTAATTGAATAGATAAAACAAATGTGCATGTAACCGAGTGTGGCGTATCTTGTATCTGTCCGCCCAGACTTTCAACCGCATCTACTCGAGATAACAGAATTGAATTTTAATTCAATTTTCCAACGAAATAATCATGTTTAATAGTTTTGAACAACTGTAACTCGCCCGTACTGAATTCATATTGTATCAGTGTGTTCAGATAACTAACCAGGCGGCAGATAGACGTAATTGACTTGCATGAGACAGCTATTGTGATTTCGCTAGATATCTATGTAGGTAATACAATTACTTCTGCTATCAAACATCAAACGCGCCTACCGCCTAGCCGCCTACTTTACTCATAGGTACTGTATAATAGTGTAGCCCTAGCCACTGGATGTTTCTATCAAATTAACTCGCCCCAAAATAATGCCCGGGGATATGATTGCGCAAATTTTACAATGTGAAAATAGTTAACTACTCTGTAACATAGAGTTTTAATACTATACACTATTTGGTGTCCTCATAGAGGTTCATATTGAAACATTTTGTTTTATATTTCGTCATTGTAACAAAGCAACAGTGAACCAGTTTTGAAATAATAATGATCAAAATTTTCCATAGCGATGTTTTTACGCGTACGTATTTTTCGCTAACAATGTGTTGACATAAAAAGTTTCTTAGACTTTATCTACTTTAACTGGAATACGCTGGCGAATTTTAGACCCGACGATTTTGTCAGGGTGATTATGTAGGTAAAGGAACATGTAACTCTTTTAGCTATGTATATAGGAATATTACATCGAATAGATTTTTGATCATAACGTAAATTAATACTGTTAGTAGGTACGTAGCTATTTATAAAAATGATTGAAAACAAACGTTAGATCTGAGACCTGTATTAATTCTATATTGCATACTTCGACTATTTGTGTTTAAGTATTAATAGTTGAAACATTACCAACAATTTTTGTCATTACTAACGTAGTAAGGTAGTAGGTACCAATACAATATATAAAGCGATGTGATTTTTCAAATGAACTGGTGGCGCGTGTGAATGACCGATAAAGGTTCAACAGCTGATACAAGGAGCTATAATGTTACCTTGGGCTCGAGGTAGAGCCATCATCATTAAACGGCGTGGGTAATAGAAGGTACTTTGACACCCGGCTAAAGCCACCCGGGCCGACCCACACTTTTTATAACATGTGGGACCACTGTTTTGCAACGATCCTCACTTAACTTTAAATGTGCTTTAAAACATAATATTTCGCCTTCATCATTCATAATCGTAAAACTCAAAGGCTTATCACTACATGCCAGTTGAGGAAATTAATAAATATAGGTATTTGTAATTGCTTCCACCAAAAAATATTTAAACTATATGTCTTTCACCTTTATAAACTTTAGTACTTATAGACCAAACATAGGTACTATGTAGGTCGAATAGATTTCAAGAAGATTAATTAATACCGTCGTAGTCATTAAGCTATGTCTATTTTTCTTTTAAAAATATCAGTTAAAAAAATAGAAATAGCAGTTTATTAAAAGCAAACACTATTAATATACGAACTTAATTTAGCATGAAAACGTAGAAAATAGTGTAGTGATTCGCTTTTGACGGTCGATAGCGGAGTGAACGGGCCGAGTACATTGATCCGTGTTGATAACTCTATTAATATCTGTGTCTCGAAATGCGCTCCGCGAGCCAATCAGCCACCGAGCGCCGCACACTGGACACTATCGTCCAAACTTTGGAAAAAATAGTAAAAATTATGATCTGAAAAAATAACGTGAGTGACCGAATTTAATTATTATAGAGCCGTATAAACTTCTATGTAGAGTTCGTTCTTAATAACTGTAGGTTGATGTTAGGAATTAGATATAAATAGCTTTAGTAACTGTATTACCAATTGTTTTAGGTTGTATTGTAGATCCGCTATATAACGAGTAGGTCAATATTTGATGATATAAACGTATGTCACGTCAGAAAACAGTTTCAATATTCTTATTCATTAAAAATCATCATCTGTTTCAGTAAACCTCAAAGCATAATTTATTATTTGTTAATTCATGTTTACAGCGATTGGGTTATTTCTCTTTCTTGTCATACTTAATTAGATCATTTGGAAGAAACGAGGATGACCTTTGAACGCGATTAACGCTTCGAGGAAACTTAATAATTAATGGTAAACGATTAACAAATAACAACACAAAGATGATTTAGCTTTGTTATTTAATATTTATTTATGTAAATGTATTCTTATAGACTAACTCGCGGATAACGTTTTACATTCAGTCTTCATCTTGTCGTCGAGTCGTGTGTTTACTTTATCATACAAACAACTTGTATAATATTTTAAGTACGTGCGGTGAACATATTATATTTTTTCTAGTTTATTTATGTAGTTGTCCCAGTGTGTAGCATCACGCCGTTGATACGAACAACGCGCGTGTTCGTGATAGTGCTTCTTTGCGCGTTGCTTTACGATCATGTTTTTCTAAATAGATGCCGCATTTTATTTCACTATTAGTGAATTCTCTTTTAATTTAAATAATTAAATTATTTTTCGTAGTTCCAGCTTTTAAGGTGAGTACGTATCATGTATTAGTTTATAGTGTATGTAAGATTGATGGAAATTGCCGGTAATATGTTATTTACACAAATTGTAAATATAAATATACCATTTTTCATTTGATGTTTAAATATTGTATCATATAATAACCAATCGACAATTGATAACTAAATTGACACGTATGAGTAGGTGATTTAAATAATAATAATATTTAAAAAGTTTTATAATGTGTCCTCAATATTTAATATTTTTTTGTAATTTAAGTCAGCAGAAAATCTCATAACAATTAGGCATACAGATAAACAAAACATTAGGAATTTTCCGCTACAATGTTATCGAACATCATCTACCTATCAGCTGGACCATATTCGCTGACTATTATGACAGAATTATTACTATCAATATAGTGCTCCTTTATGTCAATCTATTTATGTCGTCGGTTAAAATTGCCCAATCAACCAAAATAAACACATAGTAACCTTCACGGCCCCCATGCGAACAGAAACCATTTGTTTTTTAATCAACATCGGTGTGTATGGTAGTGAATCAACAATCAACATACTCATCACTCTCGGACACGAACACCGGCCATCTATCGGTGTATTGTTGAGACTAATAAATGTTATCTCGTAATACGGTTCACAGATCGTACATATTTTGTGCACCAAAAGCGAAAAACATTCGAAATATTCCAAAGTTTTGTGTCAGGCACATTTATTCGTTTACAAATTAATTGATAACAGCTTCAGCTTCGTGAACCTTTATCGTATAGAATGGACTGGAATTTCAACATGAAGCTTATTGTTTTTTTTTATTACTTAACATCTGTTGCTTATTGTTTTGACGATTAAAACGAAGAGCGTGTTTGGCGATGTGTAGTAAAGCTTGTTACCACTCGGCCGAAGCGTGACTAGTAACAACAAGTTATATTTACGTTGAGAAAATATTTACTCTAGCACTACACCATTGCGTGAACTCTCCACTCAGTCTCAACCGCCGCTGCCGCAGCGACTACTTTATACACATACATTTATGAACCTCCATATACCATACACTTTTTTTCAAATGTAGTGTTAATCTTAGTAGATACTCAAAATATACAATGTCTTTACGATTATTATGACGAACACGGTAATTTTTTTATTATTATATTTAAATATTTAGTTCGATCATTTTGATACTCATTCGTACGATATTTACATTGTGAAATATTTATAAATACAGTAACCCTCCATAAAACTATTTTTACATTATATAGTCGTTTCATTTAAGCAGTACAGAACATTTACGAATATATTAAATGGTGACTCTACAAAACAGCCGCAGAGAATACAATGTACAATAACATTCAAAGAACTTACAAAGATTATGTCAATATTTTACGCGGAATTTCGTACAGCCGCGGAGGCAATCAGGCTCCACAATAGCTCATTTCAGTGCCTTCCGTGCTCAGGTGTATGTCAAAACGCTTAAAATATTGTTGTCACCAAGAACGATATTTCTTTAGCTGCAAAAATGTCTCAACCGCTTTTGTAGGCGGCTCCCCAAGTTTTTCTTGTAGTGATTTATGTTTAATTAGAGTGTCCTTCACATTTTTATGTCATTCCAAAATAAGTTAAGAAGTTCGCGACGAGGGCCCGGGAAAGCTCCGCGAAAACTTTTAAAACAATTATGAGTTTGTCAAGGCGACGTTATGATACGTGAATTCCTTTCGTTCCAGCATACATGAAACAAGTTTATTCAGACGCATGCATTACTTAGTACTTAGGTATTTAATTATGATGAGAGATAGTCACCCGGTGTCAAATCAGAATGTTGTGACCTGCCTCTTGACGAGCAGTCACGTACTCGCCTACTAACTGATAGATAGGTGCAATAGATTTATTATCTCTAAAAGTAATCAATGTAACATTGTAAGCCTTAAACGTGTAGGTACAGCTGTAACCGCTTTAGTAACAAATTAAAAATAAATCAGTATTTTTAGTACACTATTTGAAAATACCTAAGGTCCTAAATCCGAGTCGCGTTAGTCTGGTTTTTATGTATTCGCGCACATAATATACCTAAGGTCTCCAAGTAAGAGATACTGTATCAGTTGATACAACGTAACCCAAACAAAAGACACTGACATACCTATTTATACATATGTATCACACTACTGTTTAGCTGCAAACATTCATAAGGAAAAATAATATGTAGTAACTAGATAATACCTAAGTGTTTAGAAAGACGCTATAAACGACTAATATCATCAGTTACTGAAATAATTGCGAAATCCCATTTATTATCTAAGACTTCTATTTATAATGTGTCATCAATCAATCAAGAACAATCTATAATTATACTAATTACAATATTATACAACATAGTATTTATTCCTGCGAGAACACGCCTTAAGATAATCTGAAAGTTTCCATTAATTGATTACTAAGACATTACACAATTTGCATCATCTTTTACTGTTAGTTATCTTCATTTATAAGTTATGTATTTGAAATTACGTGCATTTTCATAATAATTACTGATAATACAAGTGATAACCAATAATTGGAAAGCCCAGTTACTGTTACAACTTATTAAGAGTTGAAGGCAAAGGGAAGGTTTATGGAGTAAGTCCCCTCACGTACAACGTTCGTCAGAGATATCACCATGTATGGTGTATCGTAATAATTTATTATTATGAGACATGTTCGCCGCACCAGGGTTTTATTACACGATATACCCACGGGTGTCGAGTTAATCCGTTCAAATGAATTAATTTGGCATTATTACTAGCAATGAAGAAAATTACTACGATTATTTAGTACAGCTACCTGCGACTAGGGACACATCTACTTACTCATATTCAAACATGAACTGATTTATCAACTAAACTTATTGACGATCTTACATAATTAAAACAATTCGCTATTGACTTGACATCTTTGATTCTTTTGTTTTAGTATTTGTTCCATATATTACTAGACATAATTGTAGGTATGTAGCCACATTATATATTCACTAGCTTTCGCAGACCTTCGCGTAGAATTTGATTTGTCGCAGAGATTCCGCTCTCTAGGGAATCGAGCATTATTCCGGGATGAAAAATGGTTTGTTGTTCTCTAACCCACTGGCAACTTTACTGCGAAGTGCTTTGAAAGTTCTCGGTTGAGTAGTTTCAACGTCTAGGCACAAACATGGACGGAGAGCCTCTATATTTTGGTCAAAAACATTTTAAAGGCTAAGACTTGCCATAATTGGAAATCTGTAATAATAAGGAGAAAAAAACAATTTTTATACGTAACTGGTCAACTAACTGCCTATGACTACCTCCGTGGCGCAGTGGTTTAGGTCGCCACGCCGATACCACTGCAACGGGAGGTCGTGGGTTCGATTCCCACACGGAGCAATTATTTGTGTGATCCACAAATAATTGCTTCGGGTCTGGTTGTGCTTTGTGTCCGTTGTTTGTATGTTTGTAAAAGTCCCCGCGACACAAGAGCAATTCTTAGTGCGGGAGTTGTCTTTTTTAAAAAGAACAAAAAAAAAACTATTATCAAAAGTGTAAAGTAAGCAAAATCACTAATATGTTAATAAAAGTATAATATACCTTATTTATGAGCGGACGACATTTATTACTTTTCTCCGCGAGATAAGTAATAGTCGCGACCTTAGACTATCTCAACGTAAACATTCGATATTGATACTTAGTATGTACTATGCCGAGGTGTTTGACCACTTGATTGTCGTATTTAAAGTACATTAACACTTTATTAACGGCGTTTCAATCATTTATGAATTGCTCTTACGATGGATGAAACAGGACAATAGACAAAGTTAGGTTTTTGCTTCTTTAAAAAGTAAAAATGACTGATGATCTAACTTAGATTTTCAGTCAAGATACAGCAACCAAGCAATTTTTATAACATCTAGCCTCTAATAGCATAAATTGTTAAAGAAACATTGTCACATGAATATAATAGGTGAACGTATTAGCTTCGCTAGAGCAAGTTACATAATATTAATAACGAACATGCATGTAAATAGCGAAGCATATTTCAAAGAGATACAAAACACGTGTACAATACACAATAAACAATAAAGTATGTTGTACAATCAGGTAGCAAAGAACACTTAATAATATAATAGTTACCTTTGTCAATGCATAGGTCTCGTTCAAGCTACCTTTCCGATCCATTTCCGACCCTAATGATATTGATCGCATTAAGAACCGAGAGGGAACATGGCCACCTCTCAATATTTCTCCGAGATCTTAAGCCTTTGATATTCGACAAACAATAAGAGCGCCAATGGATGCTGCCAATTCATATTTACTGACTATTTCTGCGTGATAATGACATTGAGATAACATTTATCTATTTAATTACGTGGGTGTATGTAATATAGGCGATATGATGTGATTTTATATGCTGGAATTAATATCCTGCACTTCATATTAACACGTGCCGCTGAAATTATTATTGTTATTTGTTTACCTATTAATTGTAAAATGAGTGCTTACGTACTAAAAAATGTACATATTTAAACTATATTCATCAAACACTAAAAGTACTAAGTAGAGCAATACCTATTTATTCAGTAACAGAGAAGTACTACTACTGCGACAATTTCAAAATTTAAAAAGATCAGGCAAGAAAAACTAAAGATAAAGTCATTGACATTTCCTTGTAAGTACATATATGCGGGTGGATACGGTACTACATAATAATATTAACAACGATATAAATAGCTACCTACATGTTCAATATACAAAGATAATGTTTACCTGTCTATCTAATTAGGTAAATAATGTTATCAATAGTACTTGTAGGGCTGTATACATGTAGCTAATTAAGCAAACGCAATTAGGGACAATGTTTAATCTAACACAAATAATTGTCTAGGTAAATATCTTAATGATACTGGAACCCGAGTGTAACTAGCTAACACATCATTGAATGTGTTCCCTTTTCGTTATCATTTGTACATATATTATGATTGTCATGTTAATTAAATATATGAACGAATTGGATAGTATACTTAAAGAGCAGTCAAAAGTGACAATTACCAAATATATCTGCCGTAATTATGACAGCATGTTTTCCAGCTTTGGGATTAGAGCAGTTAGTCCTTTACATAACTGACAACACATTGATTGTAGGGTAATTACAATGCATATGATAAATGTGCTCAGATGAACATAGTTGATGGAACGTGTTTTAAGGATATTAGCGGTCGAGAATGCACAACAGATAATGATGTATTTATAGGTAAATGACCAGCACAAAGTGACATTTTACAGCGCCGTCGTCTCTCGTTTATCGATCATGATTCTAAAATATATAAAGCACTCAAATAGTAACACGTAATGTTGGGAACTGCATATAGCTACGTGTTTACGTTCGAAGCAAGTATGTTACGCGTGTTATTCACGCCCAAATGACAGGTGGCAACTGTTTATCGCCGTTTCCACGGCACACGGTTAGAATTTATTATTAGCCTGCGGGTTTTCTCGTTAGTTTTTCATGATATACTCGCAGTAAAATGGTAATACCATACTAAAGTTAATTTTGATTTAGCATCGATTTAACGAGCAGAATGGTCGTACTACATTTATTATTGAATGTAACCGCTTGATTTGCATCCGCTATTTTGTTGTAATGTACTTAATTATTTTATGTCATGTAACCTCGACCTAAAGAACGTCGGCTATGCTAATGATCAGAATAATTCTATAGAGCGATGAGTAATAGAGCATTGTAGTTTACGAGTATACCTAGTATATTGAATGGCAGTAGTAAACGAAGTCCCCACGGGCCTAGCACGTGCACATATGTATAGTAGGTACTAGGTAGCTAGGTGCCAGGCCGAGTCGCTTTTAGTGCGAGATATCGAGAACAGGTGCACTAGCACATTTTATATAGAGTTTAGATATATGCGACACATCCATTTTGGATTCAAAGATACCTTCTTCCACGTAGCTGCAAAATTTTACGAATCAAATGGACAAGTATAGAAAGTTAGCAAAATAAGAAGTTCTAGAAAAGTCTTAAAAACAATCGTTTCATTATATTATCGTATATGTTAATTACTCGTTTACCATCTAAACCATCCAGTATTCCAGTACGACCAGTACTTAACTTTTTTATGTTAGTCAAAGTACCTAATGACAACGTAGACCAAGTGGTTTAAAAAAAAAGGACTTTCACTTTAATGATATAACTAAGACTAATTACATTCGTATACACAATTCGAATATTTTCTTGGAATTCGAATCTTAAACGCAAAAATGTATACCGTCAAATTCTCTAAGAAATAAAAAGTAATTGGTTTACAAATAAACATGAACGAAAGCTAGTAAAAAAAAAATGTCGATGCAGAATCATTATTTTTTCTCCTGCAAAATGTACATTTTCGTAGTTAAAAGCTTTATGACGAACATTCAAGTTTTAAAGTGTCGCACAAAGTGAGTAATAAAGCAGCTGCTCTCGCGTATCGGTAAAAATAAATCACCACATGCACGGCACCGAATTTATAGATCACTGATTTATTTGCGCCATTCTCTAACACTAAAAAGTGTTTCGATTTTATTAAGACTTCAACGAAGTAAACGATAGATGGAGTGGTATTACTTATCCGAAAGATCGCCGTTAAGGTGCCTGCCTGACTCTACCACGCTGAAAGTATACGGGAAGCACTTTTGTCAAGTGTATAGATGTTTGTAATAAATTCTAAAAACTACTTAGGTCAACGCAGTGCACTTTACTTGCTTACCGTGAACATTTTGTACAAACTATAAATTTGTTTTCTTTTTTCCAGAATTTGTTATTAAAATATGACTCCAACAAACGGCGAGGGCCCGGAGCCCCCGCGTGTAGTGGTGCTGGACGGAGGGTTCTCCACGCAGCTCTCGTGCCACGTGGGTCACGTCATCGACGGAGACCCTCTGTGGAGCGCACGCTTCCTCTATACTCACCCAGAAGAAGTGGTCAACACACATCTAGACTTTCTAAGAGGTAAGATCATTTTATATGGCTTTTGTTAAAAATACAGAGTAGGTTATGTTCAAATAACACAAGGCTTCTATATCCCACGCGAATTCTCTGTATCGTGGGTGCTTTCAAGTACACAAATCACATATACAAACATCCAGGCTTGGAACAAATATCTGTAGGCCATACAGAGTACGCAGACCCCGCCGCCGCTGCGCCATTCAGAGAATTTAATTAATTTCTGTGTTTTGTTTAAGAATTTGTAAGATTTTCTAATTTATTGTCAAGAAACATGGAAGAGTCTCAGTTTTTAAACTACGATTTAACGTTACCTTTACAGAATACATTGTAGAATTGCATCGCAACGGAGATGAGTTTGAATTGTTAGGTAATGTGTAGCTGTAGGTAGTATTGACGTATTGCGATCAGCATCGAACATGGCGCCACGATAATTACCACAGTAATTACGACGATATCGTCAGAAGCGCTCGCCATTAATGGCTGATGCCGACGTCTGTGTATTTTAAAGCTGAAATCCTTATGTGAATATAATGACACAATGCATTGAGTGCATTATTATGCCACGCGTCGAGAAAATATGTAAAATAGGAGAGCACGGGCGTACTATTATTATAATTTATAATGTTGAAATAATATTAAAAACTTAGGTTTTGGTTTAATATCCATTAGATAAAGCCAAACTAAAATATGTTGGTTAGCATGTCGATACATTTATATGGTTCACTATTTAGGTAGATCATGAGATAATTAATTTAAAGTAAGTCTACATTGACCGATATTAATTAATGTTTAATATAGAAACGCAAAAAAGTATATATTTGGACTAATCGTAGTTATTAGAATCAATGTTCCAAAAATGACAAACGTCACCACACTAGCCACATAAATACAGAGGCTCATAAACGTACGTGGCAGGCGGTACGGCACTAAGTACGAGCGTACATGCGTGTTTTGACGAATTACACGTTAGGTCGCTTTTAGCCCGTCATTTTCATGCATCTGACAGCGAGAGTGCGACCTCGTCTCGTGTCATCGTCCTCTGAAAGCGCTTTTCTTCGCCACAAAACGGACCGTTTCTTTTCATAAGGAAAAGCTGAAAAGTGTCTGCAAGCAAATAACTCCCTGGAGGGAAAAGCCTACTGCCTTGCTTTGCTGCCTCTTATAGAAGACATAATGTGAAAAATATAAAATATGTCCACGTACTTTGCAGAATCATTCATGTTTCCGTTGCGTTATAAAGCGGCGGACACGAGATAATATATTTTGATACAAGCCCACCGCAATGTATGTCCAACTGTAATGCGCTTATTATCATATTATTAGTATTTTGTGTTTGTAGGTATATTGTCCTTACTGGCGTTATACATGAAGTAGAATAAACTGTAGAAATATTATTAACTGTATAAAATATCGTCGCAAGCACACATATTTTCCCGCTAGGTAAGCCGCAGCTGTTTCGCAGTGATTATTATGATTGACGCTGTAGCAAGTTGCCAAGTGATGCCGCTATTTCTCCCTCATCTGCTAACTACTTCACATTTGCATAGTACAGGCTCGGCAGGCGGCAAGCGGCACGAGGCGCGACTCCCGCCCGTAATGCAGACGCGTCGTATACAAACTAGAACTCGGGATACACAGCGTTGTTGCCATTAATCACCTTGTCTGTCTAATACCTTTCCATTCGCAAGCAGAGCGCCGTCTTCTATTTATTACATAATTATTTTCTTCGACAGAGAACGGTTCCTTTTGCCGACCTCGCTTCCGTATTATTGAACTAGCCGAGCTCGTGTTGCATTACTAAGTTTTAATAATATTAATTGTTTACGCCCCTCAGCCGCCTCGCTCGCACCCCGTTATATAGCAACAAACTTGAGCTCCGGCAATATTTATCGTGCTAGTTTCGTAATACCAATTTCGGAGTATGTGTACTATTAATTAACGTTGACAGGAAAAGCATACAGATATCGGTAAGATGGTTAAAAGCATGAATCTTGGGATCCATTTGTTTCTATTTAACACCAACCTGCGGTTAGCTGATGTGATTAATGTATATTTCATAATGACTGTTTGCGGGCTATTAAATATTTTTATGATTAATTTTCAGCGGGAGCCGATTTAATAATAACAAATACGTACCAGGCGTCAATAGAAGGATTCGTAGAGCATCTCGGCGTTACGGCGGAGCAGAGCTACGAGCTGATCGTGCGAGCCGCAGAGCTGGCCAAGCGTGCCCGCACTATCTACCTCGAGGAGTTCCAGGACTACGTCCAGGATGGTAAGTGCTTGCTAACAGCTAGCCATTTGCACTTTTTGCTTATAATATATTAAGACATATCAAAGAAATTACAATATGAAATTTAGGCGTAGATACGAAACGAAATGACGTTTTTGCTAACTTAGGTATACGTTTGAAAAAACTTTTAACAAAACATACTTACCTCACACAGCATTTACATTGATCAACGATAACGGCAACTGTTAGTCACACTGAGAATACAATATACTCACTCAAATTTGATTTAGAAATAAGATTCCAAATAAAAAATCTAATATGGCGCACAAAAGCAATGTCTATGATGAGATAATGAAAGTGTCCCCAAAGTAAACGACTAGGTAATTTTAATTCCTACTTTCATTTTGTGAGTTCTGAAAATGACGAGCTTGTGCTCGTTCATTTTCTACTAAACAGGTAAATAGGCTATAAAACCACTCAAAAATACGCATTTAAATCTTTATCACGGGTTTATTTCAGACATTTTACGTTCAGTAGGTATAACATTTTAGAATAGCGAGAACGATGGGTACCTACTTGTGATTCTATATTAATAAAATACACTTAAGTGCCCGTGTCACTTCCCTTTTATGTTTACACTTAACATTTAAGAGATTCTTAAAACACGGTAAAGTCAAAAGTCCGTAACAGATGTAATTTATTATTTAAATTTATAAAATTTCAAGAATGTTTGTGTTTTGCTCTAAACAAAGATTCTAGGGTCCGCACCCGCAAGGGTCGGGTGCAAGCACGCATTAATTACACTTTGCAAGGGTTGAAAGTTATGTGTATTCGCGTAGATAATGTACGAACATGCTGGTGGCGGGATGGTATAAATATGAACTACGTATGTTTATGGTAATGTATACCTGTTGTAGATCAGATCCCGCTGGTGGTGGGCTCGGTGGGGCCCTACGGAGCACAGTTGCACGACGGCTCCGAGTACACCGGCAGCTACGCTGACACCACTTCTGTCGAGGTACCTTATGTTTCATCATTGATCATCATCAATACAACCATCATTTCTTACTTTTATATTACCCAATGCCAGGCAGAAATATTCTCCACCACATTATTACATACGTAACATACTCCCCCTTGGCGTTTACTACTTGTTACGGAACTAGGTAGGTATTGTTACTTGCTAGCAATTAGTTAGTACTTATTTAGATATTATCGGTTAGAACTACATACCTAACTGATAACCTTTCCACTGACGTCTTATAAATGTATACTATTCCATTATACTCTAGTCGTACTTATAGTCGCCTACCATGTAACATGGGTAGGCGAATACAAATATCCGATGTTCGATTGAGCTGAAATTTTGCACGTATGTCGATGACAATGCAATAACGGCCGCAGCTATTCCGCTACAGATCAGAGTTTCTACCATAATGTGCAAAATTCACATGTTAAAGCCGAGTTGAGGTTGTGTTTCATTTTAGAATTTGTAATGTTCCACATACATACATTTACATGCCTTTATTTAATTTAATGATACTACTTACGATACCAACGCACTGTAAAGATAAATATACTTAATTTTAGTAACTATTGTAATGAGTGTACCCAATTATGAGTGTATTATTTAAACCTAGTCCGCAAATATAAATAAATAATAAATGTATTTGACCGGCGCCTAATTGGTTCTTTGTCTGATGGTATATATTGTCATTGAGTGCTTTTAGGGCGGCAATCGGCCGAATCGATCTTGCTCTAACGTTAAAGGTAAAGCTTTCTAACTAAAAGCTCCAAATTCCACGAGTGAGTGTTTTTATTATTCTACATTAACTATGCTGTTCGATTTCAGGGTTCCATTTGGCATTTACTAGAGTTTTCTAGTTATTCTGACCATTCTTATTTTCTACTGAGTGAGATAATTTTTCTAACTATTTTAGGTTGTAAAAACATTTTCATGGTTAATCTAAAGAATTCTATGTAACGTCATAGGCATAGGTGGCATCATATCATTTAATGTAATAGATGTTATTCCGTTCCTCATTTTAAATTTTTCGCCTGTACCCATAATATCGTTTACTAGTCGAGCAAAATATTTAGGAAAAGATACTGTCTGAAATGTTAAAAATAGATACTACTAGACTTCAGAAACTGAAGTTTCTATTAATCATCCTAGTTAACTTACTAGCTAATTAGTTTGCTAGCTGAAGCACCTATAAGTAGGATGTTTCATAAATGCCTAAGTAGGACTAAGCAAGTACCTACTAGTATAAGTAATATAAAATATCTCTGGGAATAACGAGTTTGATGCTAGGTTAGACTGCCTTTTTTAACAATCTACATAAAATTACGAATTCAGGGATCTATATTAAGGTAGGTTGTGTTATGTTACTATACTTAGTCGCGAAACATGTCTATACAGAATTAAAAGTCAGGTTTCATTCTTAGTGAGTTACTGAAGAATCTATTCTCAAAAAAAATCAATGAAAACGCAAGAAGATTAATATTTCAAACAAATTCCACGAGAAAGCGAACACACAAAAACTATGAGTCAGGTGCTCGATCATTTCTACAGAACCCCGAGAGCAATGAATGCATAGCCTAATAAAGGCCATTGAAAGCGGCGGCTAAATCGTAAAGAGGGCCGTAAAGTTGCCTGCAAATTAAAATTTACATCGGCAATATGAAAAACTCCACTCCATTTCTCTTGTTTTTTTTCCTGTACCGACAGCATTTGACTGGGGTGGACAGTTAATTAACGAAACCTAGAACAAATGGCTATCTGAAACAAACATGAAGTAACAAAATGTGCGCCTTAATTAATTTTAGCTCTTTTATTGTTCTTATTAATTGCGCGTTTTAACTTTTTTATACTGAAGGCATATTTCGTCAAGAGATTTTACGTATGTAGGTACTTGGGTAGACTTTAAAGCCTCCGTTGTGTTTACATATACTGTATGACGGAAAGATAAAACATTTTCTTGGTGTTGGGTAACATTCGACATTCACCCCACCCGTTTACTGATACAGTCTTTATGACTAAATTCTTGTCCTCGGCCATGTTGTAGATTTCATCACAGAGTGTAAACTGTAGCAGTTAAAACCATTTATTACTTACCATTTGTATTGTGTAGACTTGAGATATTTCCCTTGCAAAATTGTAAGGTCGCATATTTTAGGACACATATTTTTCCATTAACAATACATAGCATTTTTCTTTTTTTCAGACTATGAGGGAATGGCATCGACCTCGGATTCAGGCCCTAGTTGAAGCCGGAGTCGATCTCCTCGCATTGGAAACGATCCCTTGTCAGGAGGAAGCCGAAATGTTATGCGACCTTCTTAGAGAGTTCCCTCACATAAAAGCTTGGCTCTCATTCAGTTGTAAGGTAAGAGTGTATAAGTAGATAATACTGCCCTGTTAAACTGCCTTGTTTCAATTACTTTCAATTTACTTGAAAGCACATAAAGAAACCTTTTCAAACAGGTGTTCTCGTATATTCAAAAGTAAAATGAATGACTTGTGTAATAGCTTCTATAAATCCTCGGAAGAATTTAGAAATTCTAAAACAACAAAAGTCACCAATTTGTATGAGGCTGATTTTGACATATTGCGTTACCACCTTGTTGTGTTGGAGCAAAGCGGGAGAGTTATTTTTTTTTTGTACATATTTGAATACACTGGGTTGGCACACCGTGAATACCTACATAGCTAGATACAAAAAATATTCAAATTGAGTTTGTTATTCTGGTGGGGCAGATAGCAGAAATGGGAAACGAAAACTAAATCACTACAGACTGTTAAAAGTGAAACGCAGTTCTGAAAAATAAAAGGTTTTTTTTAATTTAGTTCTTCTTGCTCCCTATAATACCTGCCTTACCCGTTATTTAATTTTGTTATTGTAGCAATATCGTAAATACCTGTTCTATACAAACGTTTAAGCACCTTCAAATCAATATGTAGTTCATACAAATCAGTTTTAGCTAGAACACGTGTTATAGGTACATACGAATGTTTCAAAACTGAATGCTTATGTTGACATCAAAGTTCGTTTAAGTTTTCCTAAAAACTACTTATTAACTCATTTACATACATGTGTATGTAACTAGCATGTTTTATAACGTTTTTTATTTTCAGGATGATCAAAGCATAGCTCACGGAGAAAGTTTCCAAAAAGTAGCTAAGAAGTGTTGGGAAACGAATCCCGAGCAGTTAGTGGCCGTGGGAGTGAACTGCTGCGCGCCGTCCTTTGTTGCAAACCTACTGAAAGGCTTCAACGACGACCGGCCACACGCCCCCATTCCGCTTATCGTTTACCCCAATTCGGGCGAAAAATACAACCCTCAAATAGGGTAAGATTTCCAAGTTGGATAAGTTATCTACGGTTTAGTTTACATATTCCCAAGTGAATGTAATTGACAAGATTTTTTATTTCAAATGTAGGAACAGCCTCAAATTGCTTAATCTCATTATGCAAACTTGCTTGCGACTAAGAAGCGTACCTACTCTACCCACTACATAGAGATTGTGTAGAAAGCTTAAACAAATGTTGTTCGCCAGGTGGATAGACCGCGACAAGTGCGAGTCAGTGGAGGTGTTCGTGCAGGAGTGGCTGGGCCTGGGCGTGCGCTACGTCGGCGGCTGCTGCCGCACGTACGCCGCAGACGTGTCGCGCATCCGTAACCAAGTGCACTGCTGGAGAGATCGGTGGCGTTTCCAGGCGAAGTACCCCAACGTGCAAGCCAATAGCACCGCTCACTAAACTCAACTTAAACGGTTGACAGTTCCTGGGAAGTCTGCCATAAAATGTACATTTGATATTCGCTTCCTTCCCTCTGAAACATTTTAAAGAACTGAATAATTTAAAACGAGGTTATCGATGTGTTTTTGTTATAAGGCTACCCTATTATGAACAAATATAATTATTTAAAAATGTATGTGCCATTACCTAAGCATTAAGTTACTATAAATGTGTCTATACTTATTTTTGAATAATATACAATTTTATTTTACGATACAAATCTTAGGATGATTTTTAATTCTAATCCACGCCGGCTGTTTTCGCAAGAAGGCGGAAATACGTACCAGATTTCCTCAAAATGATCATAATTTATTAGCTTTATATAGCGACATGTCAGTCTATCCCATATTTCAATCAAGTAATCATTAAAACGATTTAGACCGCAGCATCTTAGGATTGGGATTCAGTTAAATTAATCCTTTGAGAATTTCTTTACAAAGAACCTCCAACACTAATCGACATTGGCACTGAAAGACTTGTCGTCAGACAGTTTGTAAGGTTTGTAAACTGCTTCTGAATTCCCTAATTATAAACGTGGACATAAAACTTATTATTATTTATTAGCAAACGTTCTATTTCTTCTCGTTATTTGAAGGCAGTATTCTCGACACCAAACAGGTGATATATAATGAAGGTTTAGCATATTACAGTAATACTGTTCAGTTCGTCATAACTCAAATTTATATGCCCTATAGATAACAAAGCTTCAAAATACTAAGTGTATATATTATTATAAATGTACATATGTAAGTTATGTGGTAAGATTTTGGGTAGAGAGCGTCGCCAACGATTTACGAGCACAATATACCATTTTCATTAGAGGTCTCTTGGCGGAGTGAAAAGCAAATGGTGCACAGTTTTTTTCTATAATCGCTGCTGATATTTTATATTTACGTGAGTAGCGTTTTGGTTCTGTTACTCAAATTGTAAATTTTTGCAAACGTAAACTTTTTCCTTACTTAACTGCCAAAATGTTGTTGCTTTTACGAATAAGCAGGTAGCCCAATGTAAATTAATTGAGCAGGTGATACCTAATTAGATCAGGAAAAAAATAGGCTAGTTCTTTAACAAGTTCACGCAGCTGGAAGCTAGTAAGGGAAAAACGAACTAGATTAACCTCCGTGAGTTTAGTGCGGTCCAAAGTTAACAGTTACAGGTAGAATGCACTAACTATTATAACAACGTAAACTATGATTGATACAGAATACTGGCTGCCAGCCCAAGCTGCTCAACTCTCGTGAAATTGCAAAAATATAATGATATTGCACTCGATCATAATGTAGTTCTAACAATGTAACATAACCTACCTATAATAACCAAATAGTTTTTAGTATCAGTCGAGCAAGTCCTAGAGCATTTTAATAAAGATTTTTAATTTTTGACTTGCGTTTAGTTGAATAACATGTCATTGTCATTCAATAATAGAGCTAAATTTTAATGGTCTCCCTATTTTCCAACACTTTCTTAAAATTCGACAAGATCGGCCTGGGTCACAAGTAATAAGATGGTCATTGTGTCGCAAAAAAAGACGTTCACGGATTTGTGGGTTCAATTTCAGCCTTTATTTTCCCTATAGCTTTATCCATATACGCAACAAACATTTGTATAATCGACAATTAGTAGAACCAAAGTTCATTATGGTATCTACATTATAACTTTAAAACACACTTGCCTGTAGGTACTTCTTGGCGGCATATTTTACTCTAAAAGTTACTTATAGATTCGAGAGCCACGGTAATAATAGATCATCACCTCAGTTCCTTCAAATAGACCAGCGAGCTATTTCCAGAATAAGTAGGTATAGGTACGGTACAAACCTATATTCGATCTTAGTCAATTTATAACTAAACACCGGGAAATTATGCTGATATAATGTCACGTAATAAATCAGTAAGTATTAATAAACATAATCGATAAATGTTATTAATGCATTGTCAATGACTTGCTGAATTGCGCAGCGTTCTCATTAGGGATCAAGCTCCCGTTCAGGATAAACAGACGTTTCAAATGAGATGAAGTTTTAATTCTAACTTCAAACGCGTCGTTATTTATGTACGGAAAGGTAGGTATGCAGAGAAGTGGGAAGGTGCCGCCTCTGACAGTAAATTGAAAATGAAATTAAAAACGGCAACGTTTGTTGTTGGTCATGCCGAGTTGCCGAAGCGGTGACGGCGCTCCAAATTTCCCGTAGCTACAGAAGAAATAAGTATTAAAACATTCCGGCATTTTATCAGCTAGTACGGTGCCGGAGGAATGGCCGAGTAATTAGATCGACGTCTATTATCTCTATCGTGTGGAAGTACCAGTAAGTACCTAAGTAGTACAGAAATATTTATGTCGTCCATATCAGTTACTATGAAGAAAATATTTCTTATATTAGTATGGATTAAATGTTGGTTTGGGCAGCAATGCCGAGGATACACATGTGCTTTAAGGTTCAGTCAGGATCGCTAGAGGTTGTCGTGTTCCGGCTGACTGATAGCATTAATCACTTATTTATGGCTCTAGGTAATCTATTATCAGCAACGATTCTACTTGATTCATACTCGAGGGCTTCAAAGGTAGGTATTCTAAGTAAGGCACGCTTCCCCTCTTAACACTATTATTAGGATGCAGTGAACTAAAAGAGAATCGTCGTTTAAAGAGTAGGTGTTTTTATATCGTCAGTACCTATTGCTTTGTCCCGTGTGCTTTACGCCTACGTTAGCGATTCACCTCGATGAGTACTCGTTGAACCGCGTCACCTATCACCACGCTAACCTACGTTTAGAATAGTATGTTCACCCTTGCAGGTGATATAATCGTATGTCGATCTATATCGTGACATCTCAGCTGCATTCCGCAATGCTGTCACTAGATCCAATATCAAAGAGGCCCATTCATAATAACTCCGATCGGCTAGGAGTGCTGTTGTTTCATCGATACTGAGGAGGTTTCCGTTTACTTAGAGCAGAGAGGCCAATAGTGACTGTCTTAACCTAATTGACGATACGATATCTACTACTAGCCATGTTCTGTAACCTTTGAAGACCGCATCAAAATAGGTATACCTACCTATTTACCTATCTATTCTCACCCATGGAACATTAAGACTAGGTACCTACAGTAGATGCTCCTAGATAAGGGAGATGGGCGATAAGATTTTTCTCGTCATTTATTATGTAAATGACTTCTTTAATGTACTTTTACTATCAGATTAACAGTCGCGTGCACACAGCAGTACACATGCAGCAGTTGGTAACCTTTGCGAATGACAGAGTGTCAGAAATAGGCAATACCGTACAGAAAACTTTAGAAGATTTTACAATGCTGAATTTACATAAAATGTCAAAATACTCTCAGACAACGAAATTAGGCACAAGGCTGGTTTTATTAGCACGATGTTTTGCTCGTAACATTTTATTTTGTCCATGACGATATTTAGCCTAAATAAATTAAATATTTTTGAAACGCGTAAGTAGAATTTGTCCTCAAGTACTGGATTATAAAATTGAGTGTAGGTACTAATTAGCAAAGAACGGATTTTATAGTATTAAAAGACAAAAATACGTACATAAAAGTTTAATACTCATAATAAAATTAGCATTTACTTTCCTTAGCGTCCATTAATATATTTTTAGATTGTAAAGCTGCGATGGCAAGAGTTCGGTCATGTTTTTCTTCGTTAAGTTGTAGTTGTAAGTTTTTAACGTCCATTTTCAGTGTTTTCACTTCGTTTTGTAGACGCATGACTATGGTCCACAGGCTCGGTGATCCTTGGCCCGACGTACTGTGTATCGGCAAGGACGGTGATCTTACTAAAGCATCTATGGCGGGAGTGTCATCGTCGCATTCTGCAAATACAATCGTATGAAATTTTGATAAAAATCACATGTTATTAGCTAATAGAATCCGATGGATATTTTATACGATACCCACCTTGTGTCGTTGTTAGATATTTATTTCTGCGAACGAGTAATTATTTAACTAAGTACTAAACTATATTTGCGATAAATAATACATCCCTAAAAATAATATTTACTGATATATGCCACACTTATCAATAATTATTGCGCGATTCAAATCTTGATGTAACAATCTAAATAATAACTAGCTTATTGCTGTTAGTGTAGCCATTACTGAATTGAAATAGGAAATAAATTGATCATTCATACATATATTCGTTATATTGAAGCAAGTTAGATTGTGTACATGTTGCCGCTAGAGGAAATTATTCATTTCGAGGAAAATTCATGCAGTTTCTTAGTACGTAGGTGATTTGTATTTACTAGAAATTGCATAGAAAAAGTGCTTGCCGTTGCCAGTGAAAAAGCCGCAAGCGTGTTGACAAATGTAAAATAATTTTCATAGGTCTTTTTTTTATTTTAATATTGTAAGAAATCCTCCTACGTTTTATTAACTTTTAATTAAACATCAAACTAGTGGCAACCACATACTGAAATTAAATTATTCGAAGAGTTGGTGTCAGTGTTAATGATAACTACAGTTCTATAGAAAAATAAATATAATATAACACACAATTTCAATATCGTATAAAGATTAATAGGATATAAGGGTCGAAATACATATACAATATACATAGGATGAACAAACATTTTCGAATAACTTACACCTCATCCGTGTATAACACAAAATAGTACAATGATAGTTTAATAAAAGTGGAATCAATATATTCAATACAAGGACAAGATACAACAGACATTAAACTAGACGAGGAACAAGTTGTACAATACAAGGATGTATCACGATTACACAACATTTAGAACGTAATTCTAAACTGTCAATACATATAAGCTAAAACATTTAAACCCCAAATATGGGTCAAAAAGCGAGAAAAACACATACAAATAAAATATTATTATACATAAAGTAATACGTAGGGGGTACTTTTCTGCATCAATGCATTGTCTTAGGGAGCCGTCACATAGGCGCACACAATGAAACACTGTTGTGCGACGTATAGGAAGATGCCCTAACACAAACAAGAGATTATAAAATAACGCAATGGATTAAATCCATTTATTAAACTTGTGTTAGTTTATATACAATTACACAAATAAATATATCTTAAAAATGTTAATAAACTATCTAGAAATAAATCTAAAATTTCAAGATATAAGTAACAATAAGTATACATATTTCTTGTGTAGATTCGACAGAGATTATTGCGGTTGGTTTACATATAAATATATTATAGGTATAACAAATTTTAATTATTTTTAATGTATTTAACCAACAGAATGAAAAGCTGGATACAAACATCGCTCGTAATTTTTAAAATAATAGAGTAACAATCAGTTACCATCCATGTTGTTTTTTTATATTTTCGAAACTTCTTTGGCGAAACTTATTTAACTAATGAAGACTGAACAAGCTTTATATTCATTCTTCATACATGGACACAGAAAGAATTTATTCAGTGAAACTGAAACTGATTGCGAAATTACGATATTGCAGAGATATCTAAACATTTTGCGTCTGGCCTCGGCATCAAAATAATCGATACCTGCATGTCAATGATCTCGTAAGACATTGCCAATGTCAACACATCACAATGCCACAAAATAATAACAAATTGGATACTCTGATCACAACACTAGTTAAGCAATCGTGTTCTACTGTCACTACGTCGACACTTAGTAAACTCGACCATACGTTAAAGAAAGTAACATACATTTTCCATGTAATAATCCCGAAATGAAATAGGACTAACCAAAAAAAATCGTGTAGAATATTCCCTAGGTAGATTAAATATTTGCTCACCTTAAAAAAATACTGTTTTGGCAATTTATTTCTCTAACGTCTATACTTAATAAAAAGTTTTTTTTCTATCGCACAATAATACATGTATTGATAAATTGTACTTGGCAAAGGTAATAAATAAGTTTTACAAATACATTAGGTATAATAACGTAGAGAATGACAAACAAATGGATCTAAATTAAGATTGAGCAGGGATTTGCTAGACCACATTTAATAAGAATATTGTTAGCCTCTGCAATATCAATTTGTTATTGTTGAGAGACAAGGCACCATACAAAAGCTTAAATCGATATTAAGGAATATATTTAATTCGATAAAAAGGAACGAATTTTTATTACTTCATTAACTATATTAAAGCGCGCCCAAAATTACCACATTACTTTGCCACTTGCTAAAAACACTATTCTGTTTTAAATCATACATCGCGATGTATGACTCTCACTCATAAGTATGCCTATAGAATTCTCAATCAGAGAGGCTCACATTTCATTCATTCGCGTTACTACATTGAACGGGTAATTTATCGGTTTGCTACCCGCTTTTTCTGTAGCAAAAACAAAGGATCAATTAAATTAATATTTGGGAAATACATATTCATTAGAACAACGAAAAAAGACCGAGCGACGTACGTCAGATTTTTCAGTTTCCACTTCAATTAATCAGTGCCAGTAGTGCCAGTATATGCTTGACAAGTTTTACTATTTTTACCTCTTTTGCCTAATGGGATGTGGGAATAGCGGGACGCTGAGTCATAATATTTTTGTTGATGGTGCAAATAATATAGGTAATGCAATCTGCGGGATTTCGATGAGCAAATATTTAATTAAACGTGAGGATGAATTACATACTATAAACTTCAGTGGATCAAATTATTAAACTCGTTTAAACTACACAAATAGGTGGTCTTAATGAGTATAGATAACGGAAGAACATAGCGATAGTATGAATAAAACTAGTAGAAGCGAAGGCACAAAACGCAGTTGGCACTGGTACAGTAACGTTCGTATGTAAATGCTGCATGCAGTGCATTGCGCTATCCTGCTCAATATTAAATGAATGGCACGCGGCGGGCGCCCGCTGCCCGCTGTGATTACCCGCCACACAATTTAATAACTTGACTCACTTGTCTCTATTAACCCCAGCCCCTATAAACACAAGCTTTTTGGTATTATGAGACTAGTAACTTGTCCCTGATGTAACATATAAATATTACTGAATAAAGACTGTTGACTCCGGTCAAAGGGTGGATTTCAGTCAAATCGAGTTTCCCGGAGTGACGCTGAAGAATAAATAATGTCATACTGTATTTTAGTTATGACATGAGACAATCTCGCGAAATATCGATCCTATCACCCAGTTTGAATTATATGAACTAAGTATAGTAAATTACTGAAACTATGTTTACTTATGTAATCACAACGACTGCAAAACTAGTAAGTTTCTAGTTAGCGCATGGTTAGTACATACTAAGTATAAGATAGATAAAATAGCTAGGTAAAGAATAGTCATAAATATATATTTTAAAGAAATCAAAATTTGCCTTTTACGAAACGTTCACAAGCATATCATGGATGATATAAAATAGCGTAATATTAATTTTCGTATACCAAAAAAATATAACATTTTGCAAAATTTTTGTATGTTGTCCATCTTTGAAACTACTTAATTGTGTACCTTGCTGTATCTCAACCTAGATATAGGTGAAGACATAACAAGGAACAAAAGCATTAAAGGATTTCTACTATACAAGTGGCAAAGACAGATTTTGTTTACTAACTTTCAAATTGCATAAGCGGAATATTTAAATGTCACGAAGATAGTTAAAATTATTACGAGCCAGACATTTTATTGTTAGGTATTCCCGTCATTAAGTTATATTAACGATTTATAAATAATAAATTTTAAAGACATGTGTGAATATAAATCGCCATTTGGTTTTAATGTGACTCGATCATAGCTACAAATAACGTGTAAAAATTGACTCGACTCTGGCATTTGTCCATCATTACATAAAATCACCAATTCATGAGGTATTCACGATTATCAATATTAAATTACATTCAGACACATACAATGCATAAATTTGTTTAATTCGTACAAACTACTCTTTGCTACAAGCTTAATCATGCACCAAATTTCATAATATGCTATAATATAATGCACCACAAATGTCTATATTTATATCCATAAAATATACAAGCATTATTTAAAAATACTTTCTCTAATTACTAAATAATACTGCACACATGCATTATATGAAAATCTATGTAAACATAGATAACACGCTCAATTGAACAATACAAAGGCTACTTCGATGGCACTTGCACAATATTGAACTCAAAGCGAATACTCTACTCGCCTTGTTTCCAGTTCTCTTAGCTTACATTTAAATATACTTCATTGTAATAATTTAAAAAAACCTTATTCAACTACAATTAAGTTAAAATGAGGATGCGATTAAATAAATCATGACAAAAAAAACAAATAGAAACATTAAAATATTAGTCAATGGGATCAGCTTTGGTTAAATGTATAATTTAAAAATGAAATCTTCCAATGGCCACTCGATAACATGAGATTAGCACATACTGGTTCTCCGAGCGAACAGCGAGAGGAGTGATATGTAGGAACAACAATTGAGCATAAAACGAATTATCTACTTATGTCAATCGAAATGATGCGATTTAGTAAGATGTTTAACAAAGGTCCCGCAGCACCAGGTGGAGGAGCGCGCGGAGCGGGAAGCCGTCGACGGCGAAGGAACTGACAAGACCGCCCTCAAAGGTGCCGCTAAGCTGGGGTGAGATCCGCTGCGACGTTCGCGGCCGCACAGCAGCTTCTGTCTACGCTCCTCCGAACACTCCCACAGATTAGGATTAGAACGGTTCATGTCGAATTTTCGGTCGGAGAGGAGCCTCCTCGTGTCCGGCCCTCGGTACACGTACGAGTCCGCCGCAGACGAGCTTTTGTTACGTTTTACTTTTGTCGTTTTGTTACAGACGGAATAATCTGGTGTGTTACTTCGCTGGACGGTCGGAAGTTTAGTGTAGTTATAGTGAGGTATGTTAGTAGCGGGTGCGTGATATTGTACTTTACCGAGAGACAAGTGGCCGCAGTCCACTGCAGGTGCGATTTAAAGGCAGCCGCATGTAACAAAATAGAAAGATTCAGACTACCAGATCACAAGAGAATTGAGATTGATAATTTCCCTATCACATAGAGTTCTGCTCGTGATACACATCAAGCGGTAGTAGAGAGCGCCGTTGCAGTTGTTAGTGACAAGATACGTTGTGATGATAGTTATAGACAAAATGCAACATATTTGTCCTTGAAGTTATAACATCGTCGAAAACTGAAGCAAACCGTACGAACCATAAAGTACGTATTACGGATACATAATATAGTAATAAATAAATAAGTAACCTCTACAGCGACTAGCTACTTTGTACTTACTCAAACTAAATGTATAAACAATAATACTACAAATAACTAATGTATATCCGACTTTAAGAATAAATACTAACGATATCAGATCTACAAGGAGTAATACAGTGTAAAAGAGATTATAATTTAAAGCATGCTGCACATGCACTTAACAAAGAGACGTGTGCCTGAATAGATACCGACATAAACATACTGAGCTGTATACTGAATACTGAGTATTGAAATTTAAATAATATACACCAAGTGCTTACGTATAAATATTATCGTCATTACATCAACGACAGCAAACTTGAACATGTATCATTTTCAAGCGCTACTTTTATGACTAGCGAGATTTGGTTTTATATTATATACGTATATTTTACTCTAAAAACCAACTGATAATACGGTTTCTTGACTTCGCATGTCTCCTCCTTGTCGACTCGAAAATCTCCAGTGGAATATTGGGTACTGCATAATAAACACGATGTGTTAGTGGATACCTTCTGCTTTATCATGTTCCAATACTTATTGAATTCTATCGATTCACTCGGATTTATATACCATATACATTTTGTTCGTGTCTGTTTTATTATGAATGTTTCAGACTTAAACAGATGAAATCCATTATATTATTTATGTCAGTTTACTTTTACTTTATTTATTGGGTACGCAATTAGGCAACTTATTATATTTGTCTGCAAAATATACAATCGCAATAAACATATTATTGTAATGAACCATTTCACATGTTGTTGTGCAGTATTCTAACTAGCCATAACCTTACTTCCCTTAGCGTACAGTAAAATCAAAGTACTCACCAGAACTTACAGCATTCCTACAGCGCGCCGACGTACAATACGCTTCGATAACTTTGAGAATAAGGGCGTCTTCTTCGTATGAATTAGACTTGCGTTGATGCGGGGCATAAGGGTGCGTCGGTCCTATGTTCTCGTCCGAGCCCACCGTGAAGGACTGCGGTCTGAGTGGCGGCGCAGGCCGTAAACATGTTATGCTCCATCCTACGATCATACAAAACATAATAGGTATTGTGAACAGTCTAAGAATTTGTTATATGTCAATTAAATGGATCCAACAATAAGACTTTTTGCATTTTAATCTCTATATATAATAAATCTTCAATATTGCGGTAACGTTATTTACAGAATAGTTCCATAGCGGCATCCAAAACTATAACACCGGTATTTATTTTATTAAAATCATCTTTTAAATTACCTTTGTTGCTGTAATTAGATCCTGCCGTGTCGATAAAATCAACAGATGAAAATTTCTTGCCAATCGGAGTTTTATTTGTTTTGGCAGGAGATTGGTCCAGAGAGTCGCATGAATTCAGTAGCCATCGTGCGGACTGATTCTTTTGTTTATTTTTTTGAGTTTGTTGCGTGTGTTGTGTGTAGCTTTGATGATTGTTGAATGAGTGCGATCTTTTGTGGTTTGTTAGGCCGGAAGATAAATCAGAGTTATTGCTGTCGCTCATGGCCATCTGCAGAAAAAAAAAATATTACAGAACCGCTACAATTTGAACACAAGTCATTGCTTGGAGTTAGCAATAGATACATTTGTTGTACACTAAGTTTAAACAGTTCATTTTAGTAGTCCTTGTTCACACGTTTTGAAGCAGATATATTTAGCATAATATATTCCATATCTGAAACTATCACACACGCTATTTTCTCTTTTCATTTGTTTGTATTCACAGACGGCGTAAAGCCTTCAAAGCCCCAGTTCAAATGGGTTTCTAAAAATATGTATAATATGTTGTATGGGAAGAACAGGTAATAAGCCTTACCATGCATTATTTTCGTCTTAATTGGTTAGTACAATTATATGATTGCTACTTGCGGTGATTTTTGTAGTTAGTATAATGAATAAACACAGGCAAGGATGATCAAGTAAAGCACTGCAACACTGGGGAACTCTAATGACAGTATTAATCTAATGGTTACAAAAACCTCAAGGCAATATTATCTTCAAACCAGTGACACAAATCAGTAGCTCTTTACAAAATAATAATCCTTGCCTGAGTCGGTGACCACGGTTATAGGTAATTTTGCTTTCATCCACCAGTGTGCATATAAATCTGAACGATACACCACGAAACCGGATTGCGCTTCAGCTGAACCCTTCTGCAATTTTGACAAGTCCTCACTGCGAGACCTCGTTTTTCGCATTTCCATGCTATTTGTGTCAACGCTTTGTTTATTTTCTTTACCAAATATATCGCGGTTGCGAAGCGCATTGCTGCGAGACTGTCGCTCTATAGCTTTAGCTTTGCCTTCGGCTGGATCCCGATAGATACGCATATGATAATGTAAACTAGGCTTTGTCCTTTCGGTTATATTCAAGGTACTCCACTGGCAAGGCAACGGTTGACGCACATTTTTGGGCATCTCTATATGAGTGCTCGGCTTCCTATAAATTCTAGGCGGAGGTTCAGGCTTCAACCTGATCTCTGGCACATATCGTTCAATGTTCCTTCTTATTGACGTACGTTTCATTTGCGGCGTGGACATAGTCGGGGCTGCCACGAACGTAGGTGTGACGTTCGCATTCGATGAATCCATTACATCCAAACTATTCTCCGACGTAACACTTGTAACACAAGATGTTCTAGCTGTGGATCCAAAAGGTGATGTACACCTACACTGATCTTCAAACGCAGCGGCTTCTATTTCCGACAACGTTACCTTCTTTCTACGATCAGTATCAAAGCTCCCCTGGGATAAGTTAGTTAAAGAATCCTTCATGTGATCAGAGCTTTTGTCGTGAGTGTCTGATTCATTTCCAGTGGTTCCCGAACTCGAGTACTCGTGCATGTTTAGTTCTGGCGAAGCTAAGTTGCAACTGCCCACTACGCCTGAATCGGATGACCGAGGGCTAGGACATAGTGACCTATTACAACATTCACACTTTCTATGTACTTTTTGGTTCTCAGACTGAGAGCTCATCCTTTTTATTGCCGCGTCGTCTTTGCGATGATAATTCTCAGTTTCAACCATTGACCTTGACATAGATCGTCGAATTCGTTTATCAGAATTAAGAGAATGCTTCCGGAATGGAACGTTGGTATTAGGGTTAAAGTTAATTATTTTCATATGATCTTCGTCGTTTCGAAACATTGGAGGAGGGTCTATTATGATGGATTCTATAGGATTGTAACTCTGCTTTGGCGAGGGCGGATCGAGATTTTGCAAAACATTAGAAGCTAGTACTTCTTCAGCGTCTTCTTCTTCACGAGTATAGTTTTCTTCAGTAGATTTCCAGAGCTTCGTTACAGATTCATTTTTTGCACTCAAATTAGGAAAACTGCGTCTGGTTGGTATAAAATCTTGTTCATCATTGCCAAGCATATCAATTTGAGTATTCTGATCCATGTTAACGAGATCTTCACAAGCCATGTAAGGCCTAACTTCGAAACTGGAATTGTCAGTACTTTCGGAATGTAAAGCAAAGGGATTCAAATTATTGATACCAATTCGAGAATTATTCTGATATTGTTGCGCACCATCTACTGTTCTACTGGTGTTGTGACTTCTACTGCTGCCAGATAAACTGTCAAATAAATTACGAGTACAATCTGCCTCGCAAATCGGCTGACTATCGTTCAGATGGGCATCGGTCGCATTGTCGAAGTACCGCACGTATCCAAAATTACTGCCCCAGCTGCTACACGAGGATATCGTTCTAGGACTTTCCAACGCATTTTGTCTTAATATTTTATTGCTGCTGCAAGCTTCAGCATCGGTACAGCTTGAGCTTGTATAAGAATCAGTTTCTCGATCGCTATCATCACTATCTGAATACTCCGTTTCTGCCCCAATGACGCCGTCATTCTCTATCCTGAGACGAATATGATTCTTATGCCTCCTTCTCACCGGTATACCGGTTAATTCAAATGCCTTGGCCCAAGTTCTCTCATGTAGAAGCTTACGCAACATTTGCCTTGTGATAACCTTTTTTTTAACGAGTCTCGCGAAATATTTAGTCAATGAATAGTAAGGCGACGCAGAAGGGTAGCTAGGCGGTGGTAGTGTCACGTGATAAAGGCTGCGGCGACTAGAGTTGATGCTAGACAACGCCCCTTCAGAAGGAGAGCGGGTCAGCTATACAATAAAAATTATAAAAAACCTTAATTTCCATAATAGTCAATTAATTATGTCTATGTCTTTTGTTTGTAATGAGTACCAATTCCAAATAGAGTTTGTATGCAGCTAAGGGAATGATGCATTTAAGATTAATTCTAGTTTCTTTGCATGTGCCAGATAGGTCACATGTATAATTTTAAATATAGAAAGTCTTATACAATGCTATAAATAGTAATTTACCATGTGTCAGCATAACTTTTTAAGTTGCTCATCAATGCATCATCCCCAGTAAGGATAAAGTAAGACTTTTCAAATAACTTACATGAGGCAGTGATTGTGGCTGTCCAGGCTCATGAGCAGGACTACTGGTGTTGGAGTGTTTCTGCAACAGGCTCACCCAGTTATCAGCTTCTGCTCTTGTTTGACATACTGCTACAATTGTGTCTATCATTGGTCCACTTATTTCAAATGCATTCTTTCTAGTATCTGTATCATCTAATTTGCAAACAGTGATGCCAGTTAATGGAAGACAGCCCTAGAAAAAAAACAATCATGAGAATACAAAACTTATGAAGCTATGACTTGATTTTACTAGATGGTCAACTTACTTCATAAACGAAGGCAGATACTCTCTTGCTTACTGACAATAAGAGTAAAGCTGAAGGAAAAAGCACAAGATAACGGTCTTGATGGGAAGGCCCAACAGCCACGCTGCCCATATGTAACACATCGCCTAGTGACGCAAGTTCGCCACCCGGCCAACCGCGAACTTCACCAGTTATTACTTGAAGCTCCAGTTCTTTCTGACGTCTTAATGCTGCACAACCACTCTGAAAATCACACAACAATTAACACGATGTTTCAAAACACTACAGAATAATTAAATATTTGAGCACAAATCTTATTTAATTTCAGTTACAATTAAACTTACTGCAATATCTTTGTATACAACTGAGGCACGATGGGTGTCACCTCTGTCTGGATGTGCCTCGTGCACATGCCTAGCCAGTTCTTGGAGCATAGCAGGGTACTTTCCCAACCTTCGAAATGGCTTGGATAAGCCAGCTGTCAATACTAGTACACCAGGGCAAACAGCACCTGCATCTTCCATCCATGTATTTAGTTCCTCTCTGTAATAAAGAGTAGATAATAACTAGAGTGTATAACTAAGAACCAATTCACACTAAAATGGCAAAGGCTGGCAGCAACTAGCAGGATATAGCCAAGCCAAGAGACAAGGTCTCGCAGCCACCTCTATGGTGTTAGCTGAGCCTAAAATTGTCTGTTGCTATGAATCTATTTCTAAAAGAAACACTTACTTGTACTTGTCAAGTATGCACACAGCTTTAGGATGACCAGCACAGTATGTTTGGTGCACAGTCTTTATTTTAGGAGCCCACTGTAGGAATAGCCCACCTACTCGTTGATCTGGCCCTGTCTTCATGGCACATTCATCAAGCAGTGACAGAAACTGCTCATGAACTTGTAGCACCTCATTAATATTTCCAGTCAATTGCTTGAATTCATCTCTGGTGAGCCTAATGGAAAAAGAATGTGTTACATTATTTGATTCAATAGCAAAAGCAGCTTATATTCCTGATTCAGATTATAAATTGACCATTCCTACTATACCCATACTATTACTAGGACAAAATAGAAGTCTGTTTAATTCATTAAGTAGAAGCAGTGTTGGGCAAAATTTAGTTTGATTGATGATTGATGATTAAGATTAAATTATTTATTCATGACTAATGAATAATGACTAAAAAAATTCAATCATGAGTCGTGATTGATGATTAATTAGTGTTAGTTATTCAATCATGACTAAAATTTTAATGACTAAAAATAATAGTTAAATAAAACTAAGCTTTTCAAGTCTACGTTCCATGAATGTTGATTTGTTAATCATAGGTTTTTAATTAAAGCTAGTTTTACAACAGAATCAGTTATTTTTTTTTTTAATTTACACAGGTACACATTTGCAAAAATAAGTTCGGGCTAATTGAGTTTAAAATAATTTAAATTGCTTTTTAAAACTACGCGTTTTGAAAATCAAATTTTATAAATAATGGAATTATCTTCTTTCAGTCAACTTAAGGTGGTGATCAGTTATAGTTTTATAGATGTGTTCAATTAAACTAAAATTATGTCACCTGAATTATTTTTTTTAGTTTAATCATCATACAAAAATACAATAAATTAGTCATCAGTCATTTAATCATTAAATGATTGATGACTAATTTATTTAATCATGATTATGATTAATATTTTTACTCATGATTAATTCAATCATGACTAAATAATTCATGACTAAATTAGTCATGACTAATCAATTGATTGAAAAAATTAGTTGATTGACCCAACACTGAGTAGAAGTTAATGATTTATTATATCATTTCTGTGTACTTACATTTCACTCTTTTCCAATGGCTGTAAGAAATTACTAACCAGTCCTTGCATTTCAGCTACATGTGCTTTTTCAGAGTCTATTATATCTTTAAGCACTACATTTCTAAATGCTTGTATTTCTGAAGCTGCTCTAATAGGTGATGTTGTTACTGAACCAGATGGATCTAAAACAATATTTTAATAATGTTCATGTTGATCATATTTTAGAAATTAAATAATGAAAAGAAAGAATATCTTTATATCTAATGCACATAATAATAGTTGAATATGGTTCCTGTAATTTGTATATACCAAAGAGTATTGATTTTACTGTAGGAAAAATCATCTCAAACATTTTTCTTGTCCTAATTTAAACACTGTAATATTTTCCTGAATGCCAAGTTCAATGGCACAAACAATGTCATGTTTTTGATACCTGTTCACCTTGAAGTGAAATTAATAAGCGGATATGTAGCACTGAAATTATCTTACCTTTATGTTCAGTCACATAATTGCTAGGGAACCAGCCTGTAGTCTCTCCCAAGGTTCCCTCCCACCACCCGCCTTCCTCTTTCTGGGTAACAGTAATAATATCGCCCTTCTTGAAACATAATTCGTCATTGTTCTTACCCTTAAAAGAATATATTGCCTTTACCAAGCAATTTTCAGTTGACATTTTATTTGGTTTCTGGTACCATGGTATGTATTCTAGAAAAAGAAAACAAGAGCTTCAGAATTAGATTTCAGAAAGTAGAGAAGGCTATGCGGGGAACAGCGTGTTCTGACAACAGCTACTAAATAATAACATCATCGCGAGAATTATAACGTTCGTAAAGCAGCACAGAAAGACTTTTTATTGGAATATCTTTTGGACAGCTCATACTTCTAAAGAATAACAGGAAGTCTTGATGTCAGATCAAAAGAATTAGATTAAAGTACGAAAATGCTCAAAAATCTTACGATATTACACTAAAGCACGCCTTCCGATGTTATGTATACAATAACAAAATGATTTTATAATTACAGTAAGGTAATCGACGTATAAAAAACGTACAATCCTCGATTTTTCACGGACTTCCAGTTCCAAAAATAAATAGTCCACAGACAAACACCCAATATAGATAATAAAATGACAAGATGTCAGAGACAAGGAATAGCTACAGATAACGTAGCGCAGGAAATTGCACAGATGATGGTGTACAATCTTTCCGATAATTTTTTTGTTTATTCAAAACAATAAATAAATATAGCCTAAATTTTTATTCTCGCCTTCGACGAGTAGCTTGACACAGAATGAACCGACGTGACCAGCCCGGATCAAACCAACTGATTTCTGCTAATGGTGGGGTAATTGTTCAAGGATAATTTATAAAGTAAATCCTTATGGGTTTACTTAGCGTTTCACGTTGCCACGACCGTAAGATTCTTCTATATAGATGTTCGCATTAGAGGTACCTATCAGTAGATAGAAATAATGTATTCGATATACACGTACATAATATCACTCCCGTTGTATCTGAAGGCTCAGGCAGAGGTGTGCGAGGTACCTACACCCGTGTTATGCCGCTAATAAAGTAATAATGTCGATCCCATGTAATAGATAGCGATGTTATTGCCATTTACTAGGCACGTTATCAAACTCTGGGCTATAGATATTCGATTCGATAATATAAACATACACTATAGGTATCACGAATATGTTGATAGTTTGACAACACTAGTCAACTAACCCAATTATACACCCACAACTGAATAAAAAATGTCATAAAGTCCCTCAATTTCTATTACCAAGATGCTTAGAAATACTAGATGCTTACTGATTGGTCCCAGATCAATGGAAGAGCATTTGATTCTAAACATAGTTTTACTTATCTGAGAGTACCTAGGTACCTATTTTAAAATAGGTAATTTCACTTGTTGATGAATTAGTCATGAACTATTTTTAGACTTCACAGTAACTCATAGTCATTCTTTAAACATGGGTATGATACTTTAATTTTGACCTTGATGCCTTTCAAATAAAGTGATTTCAAGCCTTATTCAATATTATGAGTGAAAATACATAACTTATCCTTGTATGAATTTTAATAAATGAAAAATTACATAAAAAATATAGGAAATACCTATTGCTTAAGTGTTACAAATTATTAGATATATTATTTACATTATTTTAGGTATGTAATAATTAAAATATTTCATGAAAGATTACAAAAATTCATCACACCAGTCTTTCAAACACTGGTAGCAGTCTGCAGACTGTTTAGAGTTGGCATTGCAGGTGTCCTTCAACCATTCTTGAAATAGTTCCTTTTCTTTCTTCAGTACCAAAAACTGACCCAAGACAGTGTAAGCCTGTAAGAATAACAGAAAATCTTGTTAAATAAATTATTATGTCTGTGCTTCAAACATCATTCTAAAGAATAATTTAATAAACAACAATTTCAGATATTAAAACAAATTTAATGAACCATCAATTATTATTATGATGATCACTGGGCAGGATTTAAACAATATAAATACATGATTTTAGGATGAAAATGTCCTTTTATACATTTAATTTTATAGATTTCATCACTTCTTTTAGTGAGGTTAAAATAAACTTTGCATTCATTAAATCGACAATACTACATAAGACAACATAGCAAAGTTAAATCAATTGATATAACATCATGATAGGGTGGTAATAATAAACTTACTTTATCAAATCCCGCACCTTCGAGCCTTTTTCCCAGCACCTCACCAACACCCGCTAAATCGGTTACTGGTTTTTCTCCCATGGGCTCAGCGACAAAATTTCTGTGTTTTTGAGATGTACTAGACATGTTTAGAGTGTTTTAGGTGTTTTTCTTTGATATAACACACAATCGACTTTAGAAAAACGCTTTACTTAAGTCTTACGAGATAAGTACTAGCAAACACTTCACAAAGAGTTGAAATTCTAATAAACCGTTGAGTGTTGATAACATAGAAATCTCGCAAACGATCACGGAGAAGCGTTGGTAAGCGTCAATATTTGACTTTGACAGTTTACTTTGTTTGTATGTACAGTGCTGCCAGCCTAATAATACAATAAACATAGAGTACTTTTTGTTTATGGTAGTCCAAATTAGAGCTTCCAAGTTTGTTGAACGAATTTCACGTCTTACCAATGATGACCCGAAAAATGGATTGGATCAGGCCCATCCCATCCCTAACTGGCATTGACAATCGATTAACTTTGACTTTTGACGTATTACACTGTAAACAAACTATTCTTGAATTCTTGTGGTTATAATCTGATTTAAAAATCTAATATTTTTTTTATTTTGCTATTTCTTAATAATGTTGACTATAAAAGGTTTTCTTTCTGAAGAGGAGGGGATATTTCTTCATGATTTCTATGGAAATTAAAAAGTGAAGTTACGACTTTAATTGATGAAATAGTCAAATATATTTTGATCATCGAAATGTAAACTACTGCTACTACCATCAATAATGGAAATGACGCTTGAAGAAAGCTTATACCAAGCAATATTAGCAGAAGATCCAGATGCCACTTCACAGATCCTTTTAAAAGGTTATGTTCTTGATATGTCTCACCAGTGTTATCTCTTCCATAGGCTATTAATTTATGTGTGTTATGCTTACTTAAAACATGATTACGAAACAATTATTATGGGGACTTAATTACTAAATACAAATAAAAGCAAAATTATATAAAATGTATGATCAGTGTTTCTACTGCCACCTCCTCATCTAAATAAACTGTATGCTTTTATAAAGATAATTAAAACATTTTTTAAGCTGCATACATACCTTTTGACTTTTTGGACAAGTAAGAGCATAGATAAACAATGATTTTATCATCATTTGCAGGTGCTAATCCGAATGAGATTGTTAGTCAAGGCAAAACATGTCTTGGGGAAGCAGCAAATATTGGAAATGTGGATGTTTTCAAGTTATTAATAAATACTAGTCAAATATCACCTTCATCAAACAAAGTGCCTACTGGTTCTTTCAACATTAGTACAAGGAAAAGACAATTAAAATGTCATAAACGAAAGCTTAAATATACAGGACAGCATGAAGAAACTGTAGTCAAATGTAAAAATTCTAATGATAGAAATTTAAAATTTTATAATTATGCACCACTAGATCAAGATGTAAATGCTGATAAAAATCAAGGCTATTTTGTTTTAATACACAGTGAAGGTTCTAGTAGTGATGAAAGTAAGATAAATAATTTAAGATCACCTTTGAGCCCATCTTCCCTGACACCTTCACCACAAGCTGATCTTGAATGGGATGAAGATATTGTCAATGTTGCACCAACTACTAGTGAAGATGAAACTTGGTGCTCAATGTATAAGTAAGTTAGATGCTATATTAATAACTTTCTGTTTCAACCTTTTTACACCATATCATCAGCCTTCATTGTAGACTACCTCCATATCTTAATTATATTATACCTTATAATTAATATCATCTTCCTATACAACACACACCTTTAGATATTATTGAAAAATGCAACAACCTTGTCCATCCTATGAAATGAAATACTATAATATTATCTTATTTGTGTTTTAGATGGTATGCTGCTATACTGGAGTCTACTGGGGCAGCCATAGCATCTGCATCAGTAGTTAGCCATGGCATAGATCAACAAGATGCCTTCATGAGAACAGCTCTACACTATGCCGCTGAACAAGGCCATATTGGAATTGTTAAAATATTAATTGAAGCTGGTAATTTACTTTTACCAACTTTCTTTTACCAACAATCCTGCAATACAAACAGTGATATCTGAGGAGTACAAACACTCTTCTTCATTAGTAGGGTATCATGCCAGCATGGAGACAATTTTTCGAACAAGGAAAATCAGGCTCAGGTCTATCCAGTAGTCAGCAGTGAGGCAGTAAAGCCTGCCATATTATATTGAATCATATAAATAGTTTTTCACATGAATTAAGCTCAATAATTTTCCAATAGCACTTTTACAGGAGAAAGATGATCATCAAAGTTTACTATAGCATATATTTTCTCTCGTCGTATTTATTTCTGACTGTTGAATGTCCTAATCATATAGTTTGCCAAAATGTAATTTTTCTTGAATACTAACTTAGTGCTATTGTTATTATGTTAACATTATTGTTTTAGGGTGCAAAGTAAACATCACTGCAGGAGATGGATTGACGCCGTTGCATGTCGCTGTTATAAAGAACCATATAGAAATAGTAAAAACTCTGTTAGAGGCTGGTAGTCACGTAAATTATAAGACTCATGAAAAAATGACATCATTGCATTTTGCGGCATCAAGGGGGTTTCTGGATTTGGTAAGTAATTAATTAGCTTGCTTTTGCATTTACGTAATAATATCAGAAATATAGTGTCGAGTTCTATGAGTAAGGCTTGCGGCTTTTTTTAATGAATCAAGAATCTGCTAAATAAAGTTACTCTTATGCAAAAGGCTGATGATGCCTAGTGCTAGGCTGGTAGGTAAGGCAGGTACTCCCACACAAGTGAGTAGACCTATGAGCGGTGAGCGCTTTCCGTGGCCTTAAAGTATATAATCTGTGGTGACTAGTCGGATTATTGTGTTTGACACTGACACTATTGACAATTTATAATGAAGTGGAACATTAATTTGTTGTTATTGTAAATAGTAATAACAAACAATATTATTGTATTTCTGACTGATCATTACATGTATATATCTTGTTTTCTTCTCTTCTTAGTATGAGTATGTCGCATGAGAATTTATGTACCTCTCCACGCCAGCAATCGGTTCATAAATTAATGTTTATTTTAGGTGAAAATATTAGTCCTTAGTGGTGCTTATTTGGAAGCAAGAGATACCAATGAACGAACAGCGCTATATTTGGCGGCTGGTCGAGGCCATGAAGATGTAGTTAAGTATCTTATCACAGCAGGTGCAAATGTAAATGGCGAAGAGATCCATGGTAAGTACTTATATTTAGTAATTAATTAAACTCAATAAAAACAAACCTTTAAGTTCTCTTAAATGATGAAAATAGAATAGCTGTTCCTTTAAATTTTGTAGGAGTTGAATTAAGGTGCATAAAATGTCATGTATTATTTTTATTTTATGTATGCTGTACCAAGAGGAGTATGTCTGAACTTTAGCTTCATTCCCTATAATGAATGATTTCTATTTGAACCTACCCTAGGATAATAAATCCAATATCAATGACCAGGTATTGGAACTGAGAGCTGTAATATCGAATTATATTTTAGGGTACACACCTCTGTGTGAAGCTGTCTGGCAGAGGTATGCAGGGGTGGTGGAAATATTGCTATCATCTGGTGCTCGCATCACTCATTCTCATAGGCTTTTACACAATGCTATAATTCAAAAACAGGTATGTTTGATTTTTTACTAGTGAATTTTTTTATAAGACGTAAAAAGCAAATGTTTTTGTATATGTTCTGAGCCTGGTTGTTGATATATCTATACGTAGGTATTTGTTTACCTTAAAAAAAGCTCAATCCTGCTTAGTTAAATGACTGTGTGTGAGTTATCCAATGATGTTTATTATTTATTTAAGTTTATACCATCAACAAGGTTGTTGTGGTCATTAATTACTTTATTTGACAACATCTTGTTTCAGGTGGAAATAGTAAAATTGCTTACTAATTATGCTGGAAGCATGAATTTGCATAATGATAATGGTGACACCCCACTTCTTATAGCTGCAAGACAAGGACAGGTTGACATTGCTACGATTTTGCTCAACAGTGGTATGAATCATTTTTTAAAATGTTGCAAGCATGGATTTTCTTCATATTTGTTTTCTATTCAGGATGCCATAGGAATAAATAAAGACTGAATGAATAATACATAGTATAATATTATAACAGTAATATTGAGATATAGAAAAGCATTGCTGTATTACCTAATACTCTTTATACTTCTTTAATAAATTGTCATATATTTATATTTTCAGGTGCAAATGTTAATTCAAGTAATAGTATAACAGGTGTGACTGCATTACATGTAGCTGTTGAAAGTGTTAGTGTAGCTGAAGAATTTGAGGAATTGTTGAAATGCCTGCTAGATTATAAGATTGACATGAATGCGACAGCTCTCACTGGTGATACACCACTCAATAGGGCACTTATATTACAAAAGTAAGTAAAATTGATCAGATGAGAAATATTATATTGTTGCAAGGATAAATAATTGAAAAACTTAATCTGATGATGTTTATAAAACTCTTTTTATTGACAAATGTGCATTAAATATACATACCTTATGAGTTTAACTATTGTTTCAGGGACAATGCTGCGGTGCTGCTTATTCGCTATGGATCAGATGTCAACACTGGTGATTTACACTCATGTGGTTTAGACAACCTCTCCATAGCCAGTAGGAGGCGTTCATATAGTCTTGCTTCCATGTTACTGAAGGCAGGGCACTATGTAACAGCTCCAGACTCCTATGATGCATGCCCTGAAGCAGATTGCACAGCAAAATGGTTATACAATGCCTGCAGACAACCTCTAAATCTCACAGATCTCTGTAGAATTAAAATTAGAAGCTTAGGAAATAATAAAATATTATATCGTTTTATATCATCCTTACCTTTACCAAAGAGCTTAAAAGGATTCCTTATGATGGAAAATGAAGGCTAATCCAATTGTTATTATTTATTTAAATTATTTAGAGAATAAAATTTAAAATGTATGAATTTTTATTGTGTGATTTTCACAATAGTACAAAGGTGTACTTCAGGGAAGTTTTATTCAAGACAGATACAAGGGACACAATTAAATTGTTTGTCAAAATGCTTTCAAATCGAGTTGTAATTGCACTTTTAAGAAGGTCTTGTGTTACAAATAATTACTTTCAATTAAATGACTTCTGTTGACAATCATGAACTCGTATAAATATGATGGTGTATAAGTTCCATTAAAAATGTAGAAATAGAATTAAATTTTGCCTTATGCTATATTTATTACATGTTATGGTGTGATTTTTCACTAAGCTACTCTGAACCAGCTCGAGATTGCGAGGCGATTCCGTGATGCTACTGTTGACACTGCAATACGAGTACTGAGACCACTTAGGGCTGGTTTCGCAGTAGTCTGGGGGCCTGCACGGGTTTCCCTGCTAGCCCCTTGCGCCATACTAGACTAAGTAAATCTCAATCGCAAGACGGATTACTTAGTAAAAGACGACCTTCATATAAAGTGGGTTGTTTTAAACAGTAGAAATAAAAAACCGTGAATAGGTAATTGGAATATTTAATCACACTGAATGTCTAATAAACAAGATGGGTACCACACTTATTCTTAGTAAATGTTCAATAAAAAAAAAACCTAATAATGTGAATTGTTTAACATAAGATACTAGTCTTAATACTTATCTAATACATGTATTAATACATTTAGTAATTTAAATAAATGATATGAATTCAGATATAACAATACATAGTTATAGTGACATCACATTGCATTTATGCCTACATTAATATACAGGGTGAGTAAATTATGATGTACCTACCTATAATGTTAATTATAATGTACATACATACGAAAATAAGTGTTTTTATCTAATTACCATACTCGTCAAAACATTTAGTGATTTATCAAACATTTCTCAGTGTTCAAAAGGTTAGTATAGATATTTATAAAATGTTCATACAATTTCAAGAAATTGCTTTACAAAATTAGTAAGTATAATATTAGATTTGTTTATAAAAAGTGAGAAGGTAAAAGGTGGTACATGCCTAAATTACCAATTTGTAGAAAAACATCTAAAACAAAATTGTTTATACATGTAGCATTTAAATCTATATTTGTGGATATCTGCTTAGAAAAAATCATGTTCATGATAGTACTTTTATTATAATAGAACCGAATCTCACTTTAGCTTAAAAATACAATAACCGAAAGCTATTTTCATCCTAGATATTTTACATCTAATAAAATAATTTTACAGAAAAACAAACAATAAACATTTACATAAAATAACATTAATATAATGATATAGCACATCAACAAACTAATTATACGATATAATATATTGTTTGTTACAACAAACTGCATAAATAAGTTAATTTTATATGGAATGAAAATTTTCAATTAGGTATTTAAATATCCAATTTTACAGTTAAGGTGCATTGTTGCAGATATAAATTGATAATTTAAACAAAATTCACACTGTGCTGAAGTCACCTAAGCAATGCATTCAGTTGTTTTGACTTGAGATATAGTCTGATGCTCTTTGACCTTTAATGTCCTTCATACTGATGAGCTCGCTGCAAGTTTCTTTAAGATAATCCACTAAGTGTTGATGTTTATTTTCAGCAGCTTTGTGAAGGACTGTTTGGCCATCAGCATCCTGCATAGTAATTTGAGCTCCGGACTGAATTAGATATTTTAATGCCTCAAGTTTACCTAAAAGGAAAAAGATCACAGTTAACATCTTATACATTACACATTGTTACCAATGTACACAGTTATATACATTGTTTCAATATTATTTATTAGTTGACAATTATCACAACACTGATAACCTAATTATTATTATTATCTACAGTAACTAAGCAAAGCATAATAATATCAGTTACTGCAACAAAAAAATTGATCGTTTTCGATGCTAAGTTGATTTATATGATTGCATTTTAAGATGTCATGATGATGTTAATATAATAAATTAATTGAGCGAATATCAATTACCTGCCGCCGCAGCTTTGTGCAGAGGTGTTGCAAGTCCACTCTTTGTCAGTGCATCAATCTTTGCTCCATATTGCAATAATATTTTGCAAATGTCTATATAACCTTTACGTGCCGCATAGTGCAAGGGAGTATATCCAGCATTGTCTGGGGTGTTCACCAGTTCTTTAGCATTTCTTGCCTTCTTTATCAATTCTCTTACTCTTTCCTCATCACCATAAAAAGCTGCAATAAACATAGAATTATTAAAATCTAAATGAAAAGAGCTAGGAAGAACGTCTCTTTTTAATTGCCAATGGATTACAACTTGGTTAAAATAGGAGCTAAAAACTACTTAAAATACCTTATACATTTTTGGGCAGTGCCTAAAAATACATCATGACTACTAACAACATTCTGGGTTTATTCCATTGTTTGCACAAAATTTAAATGTGTGAGCAGAATTTAAATAAGGAATGGAACAAATGTGCTGTACCTTAAAATAATTTACCAATTCTCATACAAGTTATCTTATTGCAAAACTAAGTAATCATTTTTGTTTACACAATCAGTAGTTGTTTGCCCAAGAATTAATCAAGTTTATCTCTGTTCCCTCCTAAGGAGCATGACAATCTAATCATGAATGATACAATATGTGATTGCAATAACCATGTGGGTTCATGAGATAGTAAATTGATAAAGAAACAATTTCATAGATAAAAATAAGAAATTACCTGCATACCACAAGCCTCTCTCCCAGTCCATCTCAGATATTGACTGACATACTGATGCATTTGCATGAGTGCAGTGTGAATGATCACAGTTGTTGCCATGATCCATTATTTAAAAACAAATTATAAACAAGTGGACAGTAAAATAGATAAAAATGATGTATATTTATATGTCACGCTGGAGAGTCCAGGTGATCTCGGTTTCACCAGTGCTTGCAATCACCTTGTAACCAAGTTGGGCCAATGAGTTTATGGCACCAAGTACATTTGTTTTTATGGAAACACCATTGACCACAACTCCCGATCCTGGATACTTCTTAGTCAGAGCTCTGATTTCTTCTTCCCCTAGTCCAAAAACAGAACAGTCATTAGCATGTACAGAACCTTTGATTGCAATGTAAACCACTCCATCCTCCTCTGTCAGTGGCACTGTCGCCAAATTGCTGGGAGATAAGTTTTGACTGCCCTTTGTGTCCATAGTATTAAATTAAATTTTAAAAAGAAGTACTTTCTGTTTGTTGATTCTGATTAAACCTCGTCGTCTTTGTTTGGATGTTGGTAGTTGCCCAAGTGCATAGCCTCCTTGCTAAAATTCGTGATATTATCCTGTTCAACAATAATTGAAGGTTCTGGTTCTGAAAACTCTTTTCTCATAGTCCACATATACTCATTATAATCTTGTTTGACAGCTGTGGAACTGGATGCGACAACCTTGTAACCCAACACCTGTGGATGATATTTAACGATCAATTAGCGCTACGATAATATGAGTCATAGCTAAAAATGTTAAGATGTACTGTTGTTATATAAGGTAAACAAAATACATGATTTCCTTCATTTAACATACCTCTAATGCACTAAGAATAACACAAGGATGTTGTAAATAAACTATAGTAGAATCGTCGCAGTATCCGCCACATGCAAATCTCTTCAGTTGTTCTATGTCACCAGCTATGTGCAATAAAATGTTCATGTATTAGACAATTGCGCACAATTGTTTGAACCGAACTCAATCATAAAATGAGAAGATGACACATAATTTAAGCTATTTGATAGGGTGTTTACATTAAGTTACGTTATTTTTTTATTTGTGTCTTATTCTCATTTTATTTCAATTTAATTGCCAACTTCTCTACCTTTTAGGCCGGATACCAAAACGCGCCAAGGGTTTTTATGTCCATACGACGCAAGATTACCTCTAATCAGAATGTAGGGCATTGATTACGGATAATATTCCACGTATATTTTTATAGTATCTCAGTACAAAATTAAAACAAAATGAATTATCAATTACTTACGGGCACGGCTGAACACAAACACAAATCTGACATGCATGACACTGAATTTGTGTTGCCAGCTCCATATCTTTTATATTTATAGAGTTGTTATTTAAATATTTCAAAATCAAATCAAGATCAACTTGATTCGCCACCCTAGGCTAGGTACACAAAAATATAAAATCAAACTAACTCAAGACTAAAAATTTGGAATAGTGTAATTGCGATTAATGATCACTAAACTATAAAGAAAATCATGCGAAGGAATTGCAAATTTTGGTCATAAAAACAGTAGGTTTTTATAGAATGGAGAATGTTAACAAATTTTCATTTTTAGCCCTCCTTATTCTTTGTTAAAAATAAAAAATACTAGTGAAAGAATTACTTCGATATCTCAATTAGTTTCCGATTTATAAGTAAAACAAGTTGTAACCGTACGACGCTTGCTCTCGGGGACGGTGTGACGTCACTCTACACTACGCTCAGTCTGGCTCACACAGTCCGCTTGCGGTCGCGCGCTCGGTGCGTTGAAATTGTACCTACCTAAATACTTTTAAAAATGTTCAATTCAAATACTAGAAAATCATATGTTGTGCCTAAATGTAATAAAATTTTATGTAGGTAAGTATATAAGTAATAATAATTAACTTTATCTTATAATGAAACAATTTCTAACCGGATTGATCGCGAATTTATTGTTTTTACAGTGGCAGGAAAAATGTAAAATCAATAAGTAGGTACGCGATTATTTCGATGCCATCAAAAACATTCTGTAAAAACCTCAAGTCTCGCCGTAAAAAGTTGTGAGATCTATATAATACCAAGTCGATTAATCTATTTAGTCTCTACTTAAAGGACCTTCTGTCTTAAGTTATTACGTATGTTATTATCATGCCAATTTTAAAAAAATACCTTTTAAACAAATAGACCGACCTGGCCATCGCATGATTTGATTAATAGTATGTATCACACTACACAGCACGACGAGAAGTTAATGCTCCTGAAATGTTCATGGCGAATTTGTGTTTTCTTGCGATGACCAAGTCGATCTATTTGTTTAAAAGGTATTTTTTTAAAATTGGCATGATAATAACATACGTAATAACTTAAGACAGAAGGTCCTTTAAGTAGAGACTAAATAGATTAATCGACTTGGTATTATATAGATCTCACAACTTTTTACGGCGAGACTTGAGGTTTTTACAGAATGTTTTTGATGGCATCTCACTTCTTTTTGTAGAGCAAACATGAGTCCAATTTGTATGGTAAGACGTTTTTTTTTCATAATTCAACATATTTTCCTATGGGAATGTTGTTCAGTTTCATGGGCTAAACACCCTTACCCACCCTATACCCCCTCCCGTTATGCCTCATATAGTAGGTACCTATTTACACCTATTTATTTTATTTTCTACAGTAATAATAATTCATTAACTGCAAATGTAACCTTGTAATCTTATACATTTATATGGGATTACAAAGTTATTATTGCAGTTGGTGTATTTAAAAAACTGGACCGAAATTAGAAAATATTAAATTTTTCCCATGATTAAGACACTAAACCCTATTTGTATTCTAAATTTTAAGCTTCTAAGTCTGCTAGAAGTACCTTAGACTTTTGATGATCGGTGAGTCAGTGAGTCAGTGAATCAGTGAATCAGTGAATCAGTGAGTGACAAAATTCAAAATTTTAACAAGTTGTCATTCTTAAACTACTGGTTCAAATTGACTGAAATTTTAAATATACCGTGTTTATACATTGACTGATTAGTTGCTGAAAATCCAGGCTTCTTGTTTTATCCACAACGAAATTATAGGGGTGTCAAAAATAGCCCGAATTGCTTCGAGAAAAGGATGTTACGGCCGTGCCGCTTTTTTTTTGCTCGACTTGCGGGGGCACTTCCGTGCCCCCAGATTAAAAATTGTTTCTTTCTAATATGCGTGATCGTGAATATCTAACATTAGCTGACTCGCGCAACTTCGCTTGCGTCACATAAGAGAGAATGGGTCAAAATTTTCCCCGTTTCTGTAACATTTTTTATTAGAACTCTGCTCCTATTGGTTATATAATACAATAGTATGTATACATACATGCATACATTTTCACAAACTTTCGTATTTATAATAATAAAAAGGATTTCGGAGGCAACAAAATCTCTATTTGTTTTGATAAATAATGCGCAAACATTATTTTCATCTATTTTAGGTAGATTATCCGATTGCCCTTTTTCAAATCCTTCATCCATTTTATTAATTGAATAATATTTACTATTACTACACCATAAATGTAATAAGCGGATGCAAACACAACAAAATACTGCGCAAGTTATAACACCAACAACAACGGCTGGCAACTTAATACTAAGCGGGACGCGGCCCGCGCGGCGCAAGTGTAGTAGTATGACGTCACAACCACTCACGCGGCCGTTAGCGGGACTCGATATTTTTCGAAACTTTGAATGCTTATAAAATCAAAACTATTCGGTATTTTTGACTGAAACAAAAACTAGTTTATATGTATACACACAGGCTATACTGTGTCAAAATTTAAAGCGATTTGGCATACCTAGTAACATTCTCCATTGTAAACCTCCTAAAACGCATTTTAGGTCAGTGTGGAGCACTTAAAGCATATTCCTTTTTTCATTCCCGACTCCATTACCTCTCTCTCTCTCTCTTCCATGCTATGAATTCCATATGGTAGTGGTGTCAGCCTTCCTGGTCATTCTCCTCTACTTCGCCCTGTCCTGGACATCGTCTTCGGAATCCTCACACTCACTCATGTCTTTCTGCACTACAGTTTCCCATCTAGTTTTTCCATTTGGAAACAATGAAACATTATTTTGATCACATCATTTATAAGGTGTTAAAGCGTGTTATGGAAATAATAATGAAATTTAACGAAAGTTCCTAAGAAATGAGAGCCATTGGAAACAAAAACTAATTTATCTATTATAATAAAATGGAAAATGTATTCTGAATATTCGAATAAGGGAAAATAAATAAATTAAAATAAAAAGTCATATACCTACCTAGGCAGAGTTAATTTTTTATACCCGGCTGCTACACTATAATCATATTGTATTAATAAGACGACAACAGACGTCTACGTACATAGTTAATAGCCCTAACGCATAATGCTAGCCTGCGATATAATTTTACTAAAATTGACAGTTATATAATACCTATGCCTTACCTGATATTGCATGATGCGGTTCAATAAAAAAAAAATATTGCATGATATGTCCAACCCAACTCACTGGAGGCCAATCATAATTACACTATGAGCAGGATTAAACTGCAGTCCATCACGTTGGATTGGGCCATGGTTCGTAATTCTAGACCACGTAGGTAATCACATAGGTACCCCAGATAAGTAGATAGATAGTTGGTAGGTGTCTAAAATGATGGTTTTGGGAGATAATCAAACAACATATTTAACCGATTTCAAACGGAGAAGGTTGTTATATCGACCGATTTTTTAAAAATTTCATTTCGTTAATCTCTAGTCTGAATAGAACACATTTTGCCGCAGAATCTGCAAAATGGATTCATTCGATAATAATTTAAATTCTATTGTTAGATTTTTCACAATCACCATTACAATAGCGTTCTAATCCGTCGCATCGTTAAACCACCTGATCCTCACAGTCCGCTGTTCGGAAGCACATTCATAAATGAAGAACAAAAAAATATGACAAAATGTCTATTACGTAGATATTAGTCCATTTTCACATAGGATATGGGTGCCCAGTCTTGTGTAAAGAAGTCGAGAAGATTCGCTTCTTTTGAGAGCTGAGGTACCTACCTGTCTACCAAAAAAGTTCCAATATGTTTCTGCAAGAGCTGGTGAGCTTAAAATATTTGCAGGTATTAAAATACTACCTATGGGTTAAGTATAAGTAGGCTTTACTGGCAATACTTATTTCGACTAAAAGCTTTCTGAATTCTACCTATATTTACACATAGGTACCTACTGTAAAACCAGCAGCCGAGTTTGAGATCATTACGATTGGAAGTCGAGCTGAAATAAAGCAAAGCGGGATTTTATCGCAGTCTCCGAAATCACACACGTGAAAGCGAAGAGTGACGTCACGAGTATGCTGTGGGCTTTTATTGTAATTGCACGCTAAAGTACGCGTTCTCGCACTGATATAGTGCTTGCATGTGAATGAGATATAAATAATGGTGCATTTGCTCTAACTTCTACATCTTCATGGAAGGGTATTTAATGTTCAAGCATTGCTAAATAAATGTGTTCAATTTATGTCTCTCCACTTTGCAGAGCACACAAATTAAAAAAGTAATTTTAACTTTGTCTTATTAAAGACTTAAACCTTTTTTAAGTTCTTACATTATTGTCTGGCTGATGTTGATTAAATAATGAGATAAAACCATTAAATTTAGAGGAAAACAAATTAAAAAGAAATGTTTAATGGTTTTTTCATTATTTTTTGTTGTTGACTAGCCAGTTTATTCATTAAACAATTAATCTACCTCTTTGATGAAACTGATGTAGGTATGTAACTGTCATATAAAAAAGATGGTGATGGAAAAACAAATCTAACAGCATTTTTATTTAAAGACGTCATTTTTATTTATTTCTAAACTTGAAACAATGTAACATCTTGCCTGTTTAACACATAATTACAGATTAAATTAAATTCGAAATCTAAGTATAAGTATTTAGCTAATCTTAGGCTTAAATCATACCATACGTATTTGGTGTCTTTACTACAACTTTTTGGTGTATGAAGAAATGTTAAAAAAAACAGAGTGTTCACGAATATAACCTTGTAGATCAGAGTAGATAGGTACCTACTTTTAATAATACGTATTTAGTACTTAAAAGACTTGAGTAAATAAAGATTCTATCCAACGAATATCACCAAAAAGTACCCAAATAAACTAAACATTCTTTTATATTTGTCGAGGATATGTAAGCTGTGTAGTCGTTTGTGTATCAATATGTTATTTCCTAGGACCTTTTTTAGTTTGAGAAGGGCAGTCGTCTATCACTTAATGAAGGGGGTACATTTGCCATTTGATTTAACCATAGTCGATAAGCTTAGAACTGAGATTGATTTTTCTTAAAAAAAAGAAACGCAGATATCATTGTCTGGTTGCGGGCAATAACTTCGAAAACGAAAAGTCAATGAACAATTTATAATTTTATTTAATTGCGACATCAAACGGTTTCTTTAACTAATTTGATTCATGGAATACTTATTTTGACAAATATTAAAGAGAAAACTAATTAATCGATTACTGTTTATCTACATGAATATTAGAGGTCCTTACTCTATCTCCAATTAAAATGCGCTACGCTCTATTAAACTTATGTAAATAATAGTATTGACTAACTTGTTTTTCAAGAGGTCTTGGGAAGATACAAACAGTAATACTTTATGAATGTAAAGGTACTTATAGAGGTTGTTTAACAATGGAAGAGCTTAACATGGCTAAAGTTATGATAAAAAATCTAGTACTTTTTTAAAATTTTCGTTGTCTTTATTTTTCTGTTTAACTTAATAATACCTGAAGTCTTCCCTTAGTTGATAAACTTGTGGTTGTTTGTGCACATCACGTCGGGGTCACCAATGTGGTTGTTTGTGCACATCACGTCGGGGTCACCAATGTGGTTGTTTGTGCACATCACGTCGGGGTCACCAATGTGGAAGTTTGTGCTTCAGGGTGGTGGCGATAAATAACGTGTCTTCATTATACATGATATATATATTTTCTGGTACCAGACTACTACAATAAACTACTACATATTAATAACTAAATATATGTCCTAACTAAATGAGTGCGCGGGGACGACTGCCGCGTCGGACTATAGCAGGCGTGCGCCTGACTACACAATACAGCGTCAGCAGTGTCGCTACAAACTATTAATTTCTTCGAATTACCTATACAGAGAAAGTAATAAAATAATATAACTATTTTTTATAAACAAATTTGTTTTAAAAATTAAACTTAAAGAGATTTCTTTGATAAAAAAACCTTTTATTAGTTGTTCTCTAGTTATTGAGACGAGAATCATCCCATCTACTTGATAAATTGTAAAGAAGTATAAAATAAATTTATAAAAGCTTTTTACTTAGTAATGTTCGTATCGTATTCAGGGCTTTTTTAGTTTAGCCGATTAATGATTATTCGGAAAATCCTTTGTAATAAAAAACATCATATCCAGCTTCTCCGAAAAATGGCGATAACATTTTGAAAACTGATTTCACTAGGTACAAAAGTGTCCACATAACAATATACTTAAACTACAAAAACAAAATCTCTAACCAGACTGAATATAAGCAAGTACTAACATCAAAATAACTTTCAGGCGTCGTATTTACATTTTATTCCTCTTGAGGCTTCGTACCGATACGAAACTACTGGTAGCAGGATAGAATTCAAACTGGTTTGATTCTTGACATATACTTTTTTACATATAATAGTTTTTAAATAATAATGTATACATATAATGAGATATTAAGCCGTACGTAGCGTAGGTGGGAAATATTACCTTCAAGATGTTTAATTTAGGTATCCTAACATTACTTAAGTAGGTACCTACATAAAGAAATTTCATTTGTATAATTTTTCTCTAAGGTAAAGGTTCCATAACAACACAAAATTACGTATTCTGATTACGAGTCCTACTTACAAAGTTACTTTAAAGAATACTGTACAATTTCAAGAATACAACGAGCTCTTATTTTTTTATTTATTTCATTATAGTGCTTCTCTTAATGGAAAATAAAGTTGGCCAGTGGCTAAGTGGGTACCTACTTACTATTTGAACACTATGGAATATGCTACCTATTAAGAAAAGAAGTTAGGTACGTTAACAATACATATAGCGGTCCCTCGCGGCTTTGCTTCTTACAGCAAGTGAATAATATTTCTTAATAGTCACGTATCGAACTTATAGTAGGTACATAAAATTATCATTACTTTGGTGATAAAGAAGGTTTGGTTATTCTATATGCGTATCTGCCTTTACTTGACGTATTATAATATTACATATCCTGGTAAAATCTATCACATTTCATAGGTTGAAAGATAGTTAAAGTCCTAAATAGCCATTTAATCATTTTGACAATTATTGTCGATAAAACAGCAATTTATACAAAGAGGTTTCCCAAAATTTCTAGATTCTATCGCTATGATTATTTGGAAAGGAAGTGGGCTAGCAGATGATCATAGCGTACGCGTTATCGTAATAAAATCTTTGTCTGAATCAACAGTCAATTTGTTTGCTTCATCAACCAAGAGATTGGACCATTTTCCTTGTTAATCTTACTTATAACTACTTATTAGGTATTACATTATTTCGTAGTCTGAGTATTGGATATTCCAATATAAATTAGAATGAAGAAACAATAGAAAGACACAACATAAAAGTCGTAAATTAAGCCAAACTACGACGTAATTATTCGTTACAATAATTGTGACGTTGTTCAAAGCGCGAATTGTACCTTGTCGAGAGATAAAACAACTGCCTCCGGTAGTTGGCTTCATAAATTATGTATCGCCAGGCGGGAAGCTTCCAATGCACTCTTCATTAAGTGTCAAGTGAAGAAAGTGCCTGTACAACACTTACTTTAATTGAAACTGCCAGAATCTTACGAGATTTTTCTAAAGAGCAACGCGAAGCATCGGGTTTCCACGTTGGCACGAGAAATTATATTCAGTCTAGCGAATCTACGCAATTACCTCAAGCACAGGCTTTTCATTAAGGTTATTTTAAGGACCTATGGTTTTCAAAGAAATCGGTTTGATACCTGGGAGTCAGTTAATTAGTTTGTTTTCGGGTTTGATACAATATCACTAAAGGCTCCTTAGTCCTTTTTAACTGATGTTTTTAGGAGGAAAGTGAAACGAAATATGTTTTCCCTAATTGTTGTATTAATGAATATGAGCTGTTCTTATGTAATTATCGTAAGCGAATATTACTTAATTAAACGTGATATTACATGGCAATTAAATGTGACGGATGTAGCAAAAAATATATCTACCGTATTTACATGTCCAAACATGATATGGGTTCCATATTTCTTATTCTTAAATCTTTTGGGAAAATAATAAAACTAACATTATATAATACTTATCATGACGTATATAGATGATATATTTTCTGTCAGCGTCAGTGGTGAGCAGTAAATATATAAAATGTAAAAACATATGACGATTGTAATTTACATATGTAAGGCACATGCATATTCAATGCTGCATTATTTCTATTATGAGGTCTTCAGATGAAAGAAGAGTCGTGGCAGCTACTTTATTAAACGTAAATCGTAAGGGCTCGGGCATATTTGAACATAAATAGAATTTGTCCATTATTGAGTCGAAAATGTGGCTAAATTGTCGATAATGTACCGCGTGACTGTGTAACGATAGACTAAACAATGAGTCGATGCAGCGATGTTGTTTATCGCAACATAATAACACTAAACATTAATAGCGATCGTAACAGCAGTGCACCTATTATAATATTGTGACGTACAAACTGTTGAATTGTAAAGCAGAAATTGCAGTAAGTTATCTACCGATATTGTTGAACTTATCTTTATATTTTATATTGCTAGCCATTAAACGGCACAATGGTAAGCAATACCTTTTTATTTAAACTAATATCAAAAACTGATGGAAAACCGTGAAATCCTTTTGAGCTTAGCGCACGATGTGGGACAGAAAAAGGTGCTAGAGGAATATATGACGATAAACAAGTAGGGATACATATTGTCTGTGAATTATTCTGACAAAGGTAGGCACAGCTTTTTTGTGGCAGATATTGAGCATAATTGATTAGGGTGTCAGAGTTGGTTACTTATGCTCTTTACTTAAGAATATAATTGAATATGCCGTCGTGTTGTCTAAGCCTTTAGACTTAGAGAAACAGATATTATTATGCTATGCGAGAGACAATTTGAATAGCATAATAACCGCAGTCAGCACACAGACGTAACTTGAGCACCATTGCAATGTTTAGTGTGAAATCTTACAATATGACGTGACTATGATTAACGTTGTCGGTTCAAAGTTTGGTTATTTTATAAACTATGTGCTTCGAATATCAATAAGTGTTTAACATACAGACTGTTGAGAATCAAATCGTGAATGTTAAGATAGTTGTGAAAAGAAACAGCTGCTGCAAAGCATTTCGCGGAACCCGATTCGTAATAAATGAAGTGAAGAAAAAGCCTTTTCTTAAGACTTAGAAATGAAGTGAAGTGATGCTAATTATTACGAAAAGGACGCTTCAATTACTACAAGTACGCTTGCGTAATTATATTTGCTCAGGACCTTCAGTGTTCAGGAAGTCAATATTGCCGTCTTTAAGATAATTAGTAAGTCGTTTTAGATGAAGACAAGAGACATTGATCATTTTCTATTTTAATAATCTGGGGAATGTGCTTTTATTGTTTCCGACGTACCTAATTGTTTTTTTGGGATGAGTTCGTGTTCCGAAAATAATTTAGTTGGTGAGTACCTAAAAAAATGCACCTTCTTATTTGTTATCCGTTAATTCAAACTTACCAGTGTCCTGCGAATACTCAGCATTACGGGGAATCCCGTAGACCTGTCATTTACACTCATTTGATAGCATGTCTCTACGTTCTGAACTTACAGAGTTTTAACCATAGCCAAAGAGGATATTGTCTAAGTTGGGAACGCCAGTTGTTTTTGAACTTGAAAAATTATCCGTTATTTCTAAAAAGTTTCGTTTTCGGTACCTCTGAGGTTTTAACAGTTAACCTTCCTTCATTTCTTCAAAAGGTTGAAAACTTTTCTGAAGAAATTCTATTTATTTAAAATCAAATAACATTTTTCCAGTCTTCAAGTACGGGCATTTCTTCGGATTCCAATTTAAGATTGCTCAAAGTTGTGAAACTTTTTGGCCTAAAGAAATTAATTATCACTGTCTATTAGGGCCAAAAGAAAAACTCAAGCTATACTATTTAAAACTTTCTTCAAGTTGTAGGTAGGTACTTAGTTGACTCATGCTATACTCGGTCATCTCTGAAGCATATTTGTAGGGCGATAATAGGTTTTCGTAATATATAATTTGTTATGAAACTCCCTAGTCCAATCATATATGTAAGGGTTAGGGCCGTATACTTGTCATTTTACTGTTGAATACCTTTTCTGAGAATCCCGATACCCGTAGCACAAGTAGGATTCGAAGAACTTCTTTACTAAAATTATCTGCAGCAACAAATATCTTCGGTCGTAAGCTCGAAGCTTTACTCGGTCTACTCTTTGAGCGATTCTATAAAAATAACAAAACTGTCCTAAAACAACAAACACCTTCAACATTATTCTATTGGCGGGTGAGATAAACCTATAGCAGGAGGAAGGAAAACCGTAAAAGTTGTATCAGAGTACCTACCAAAAATATTAGCCATAAGCAACAGTTGTCCATACAACACTTCGATATAACTGGCAACATTTTCGTAGTATTTTCTTACAGCTCAAACTATGTACATGAGGCTACAAAATATTACGCCTATAATATGTCATATTATTATAATGTATTTTAGTTTTAATTATAAAGGTGTATGGAATGAGTCCAAATAACAACTTATACGTATTAAGACGTAGCAGCGCGAAGAAATGGGCGAGCATCAAAAACTTTCACGTGCCGTAAAGCTTGTCTTTCTCGTTAAAATCTCTACCTAAAATATATTATATTCCTTTACTGAAAACTCAAACTTAACAGCAAGGTAAAAAAATATGAACAAAAATTATTAGTTTTTTTACATGTTCACATAAAAATCGGCGTCTTAGTATTAAAGATGCACAACGGGCGTATGCGCGGTGCATCTTACTATTATTTGTAGGTACTTGCGAGCCACCACTACACTACTATTAGTTTAAAAACGTTAAATCGCCGTTTATATTCAAAACGTGTCACTGTTCATAATGGTAAATTATTTCATCTTAGAAAGTTCAATCAATATGAAAGTCAAATTACTTAATCCATACTGTCACCTAGATTCAAGCGTAATTAAAAATTATTCAATAATAATTAATTGAACATTATTACAAAATTCCGTTTTAAGGAATGTACATTAACATTGTTAACGAATTCTTTTAAGGCTCACCGATACCAGGAATCCTTAAAATGTCGTTCAGATCATCCGTCCTTAAGTCAGGGGTGCGTAGCTCCTTCAATTTACTCGCCAATCTGGCGAAATATTGATTTCATAGGTGATTGCTTTTGTACCTAAAGCGAGGCACTGAGAAGGAATGCTTTGATTTTTTAGATACATTGGAACTCGTTTAATAAATTTCATTGATTGTAAAAATTGATTACGAACTTCTTGAAAAGGTTTAAATATTTTTTCAAAAGGCCTAGTAATTGTCATTGTCTTATTTTTATAAACGAGATATCAAACAAACAAAATTACCCTCCAACCTACGTGATTTCCATTTTTAATTCACCTGCTACGTGAATGACCAAAGTTTCAATGAGTAACCAAAGGAGAAGTATTTGTTTGAAATAAATAATCTTTACGAAAGAGATTACATTTATTTTGGGCAGTTATACAATACATCGCACCCACTCTGGGAAATGTGGGTGTTTGACACCTGTAAACCGTCAATTGTTTCACGTTTCAACTCTATGTTTCCCAGTTACCTTGCCCGGATACATGTGAACTGTGAATAACATGTTTAACTTTGATCAAATGAAATAGGGCAAGATGATGTGGGACCACGTAAATGACGGATTCCGTATTACCTTACTTGAAATAAAATAAAACTTCACAGATTTTTTAAACCTTACTACATACATAGACAGGTCTCGTAATAATCGATATTAAACTGAACACTCAAAAAAATCGATTAATCGATTAAAATGATCGAACTATTGTACAGTTGACTTTTTGGCTTTCCTATTTGTACGATATTCAAACATAAGCGGAATTGACAAAACACTTATCTTATCCTTAATTTCACCATAGATTTTCATAAAACTTTAAAATGAGCAATGCACACATGGTAACAATATACAGGAAACTACAAGAACAAAAATACACAGAGGAGTGAAAAATTGTATTTGAAAACCTTCAGGCCAACGCGAACGCTTCCCCAATAATTTACTTCGGTGGGCGTGATTAATTGTACAACACTTTCCAACTCTGTACAATAAGGAATTTTTATACCTAACCATGGATCATTTCTGTTATAGAACACATAAAAAAGTGTTGATATTAGTGAGTTTCGGCGCATCCATGTAAGGGCTGCGCTTTGATTCTCATTTCTCATTCAGTGTTCGTGTAGGCCGGCCCCGGTTCAGTGCTTTCGCCCGCCGCCACCGCGCCGCTCCGTGAATACCCGCACGAATATTCGTGATACTGAAACTTACGTGGATACGATGTTGCGAAATTAACTAAACGTATTTAAGTGAAACAGTTGGTTGATATCGTTGTTACTGTTACAATTTCAGTTGAAATATAAAATAAAAAGTTTGTGCAGTTTAATAATTAATTTCAGGTAAGTTTCAATAACAAAGTTTTGCCAATTATTTAAGTATTAACGGCTAATTAATTAGGATAATTAAATAAATTTGCAAAATAAAATTAAATATATTTTCATAAATAATTAAGTTACAAGCGGAAAGCTTTTACTACAAAAATAAATTAAATTAAACAAGCAAAAAAAATTTATGTGCAGACGCGTATAATTCGATGGTGCGTAAAAATATTCTTGGTATATTTCCTTAATTCTTTACCTTAGTATTTTTAATTTAATAAGATTTTGCAAAGTTTTGCATATTATAAAAAAATATTAAATATTTATAATACACTTGGAACTTCAAACTACTAGTATTAGGTACTATATTAATAGACTTAGTTAAAATGTTAATCTGCAACTTAAAATAAATTATTACTAATCAATTGAAATTTATTTGACAATAACTTTACATAACACGTAAAAAATCACATTACTTTAGACAAAGTACACCTGTGTAAGTCGCCATTCACTGGTTCTATTAAAAGCAAAGCGAAGGCTAAAATCCCGGTATCTATTCACGCCTCATTGAAAAGCTTTAAAAAATCTCCACGAAACTGTTTATTTCTATCAATACTTTCGCGGTCTGCTGTGGTGGGTTTTATTGCTAAAAGGTATATAGCAAATTTATATATACAAATTAAACACAGTGAATGAAATATTTATTATTTCGAGTCGCTATTTATTATCGTTTTCACGGAATTAAGTCTAAGAAAATTTTGAAAGAACACACCCTACAAATAAAGTTAGCGAATTATCGAACTAAAACTTCCTAATTAAAGTTTCTCTTTCGTATAGAAAATTAAATAATTAATTTCTTGGTCTACAAATATTGCAATTCAAATATTTTTTTATTATTCCTTTATTTTTGGATTTATTTCATTTTTTTTTTCATTTATTTTTACGAATGCAATTGACCTAACTTAATCCGCAGAGTTTGCCGGAATAGTTCTGTCTGTAAAAAAAATACAAAATCGCTTCTCGAAAGTTATCTAACAATGGAAAATAAGGCCCTTACACCCAAAATCAATATTACATCTGATCGTTGGTATGGGTACTATATCATCGGGTGCGCATTTCTTAAACATTCACTGAATATTTTCTACAAACAGAAAAATGTGGAGCATGCGGCGAGAAGCCCATTTTTATTTAGATTTTAGTCAATTCAGTTATAGTCACGCCTCGGAGTTTTTAGAGGCTGTAGCGGTAGGCGAGCACGTACCAATAAAATTTATGGATATCGAAACTTCGCTGTGGAAAATCAATCGTCAGTGACTTTTAATCCTATCCCGTAAGTACTTCGACCTCCACTAAAAGTGGGTCCCCGACCAATCGAAACGAAGCCCTATTTTTAATTTATAAAAATTAAGACATATTTTTTAGGCTTATCTTTTACTGAAATGGCATTTCTTTATAGCCTAAATTTTACTCATGAAAAATTTCATGCATATTTATTTTGCTGAAATTATTTTTGTTTACGGTATTATGAAGTTAAAATACACTAAGTATGATATGAATGGATTATTGTGAAAGAAAAGTTGACCGGTAAGGAAATAATTCAATATGTCAGCTAAAAATATGAAAGGAAAAATAACATATGGTGCCGACCGCTCCCAAACAACACAGTATAAGGAGAAAGATGATGATTAAGTACCTTCCTAATTAAATTGGGGATTAGGTACTATTATTATTTATCGTATGGTTAGTGGTTGAATGTTATCTTAGTGGTTGAGTTGTTGTCAAAGTGGTTAAAGTCTCCCAAAGGCCTTTGGCTTACCTTAACGGTAGTTATCTTAAGTGACAACCATCGTGATCGACTTTTTACGTCTCTTCCGAAGCTCTAAGACGTTCAGCTCATAGGCGACTACCCATCTTTGAAACGTCTGCGCTATGATTGCTTGGCCCAGTGATCATTTACTAATAGGTACCTATTTACGATTCCATTTCTTACGTTGTCTTTATTGGGAAAATAGCATATTCAGTGATTGAAAAGGGCAAGAAAGAATAATCGTAGGTGGAAAGTCGATATAAAGTGAAGTCTATATGTCAACATTTTATAAGCTTATATAAGCTTGAAACTACCAAGTATAAAATTATTAGGCAGCTTTGAATAAAATATTGTGATTTTATTTCCAAAATAATGTGTGAGAATAAATATTAATGAATGTGTTTAAAAATATTTTTTCATCAGTATTAAACTACATAAATCTAATTTAATATTCATGCGATTAAAGCGGTTCATTCATATAAATTTAAACTGAAAAAGAATGACACTATTATGGAATACCTAGATATATAGCTTTATGTAAATCTATGCATTATTAGCATCAATTCATAAAATGGAAAAAAGAGACTGAAAATTGTATGCGGAAAGATATTTCTGAAGTAAAATTCACCTTATTTGATTCTTGGTACCGATTGTTAAAACACATGGAACTCAATTATTATTCCTTCATAAAAAAACAATAGATTCTATTCTTTCGAGTGCATTAGGTCTTACTTCAATTGAAATATTTTTTATAATAATTAACTTATCTACATAAGGTTTTTTGGTTTCGTTTTGTAGAAAGAAAACCAAAATTATGATTAGTTTTGGATGGCATATTTTATATGGTATACTATGATATAAGTATAAATATAACTAAAGTCATTGTTGTCACATATGTACAGAGAGAGCACATAAGCCTAAAACTGTCCGAGAGTTTATAATAAAGGTCTGCAAATAAGGATGTCCCTTTTTTGTTTGAACTTGAACTTTATAAAGTTTCGTGTTTATGTTAAGGTTTTTAAATTTTTTTCATGTTGTTCTTTAGTATTGTTGAGTATATTAGGTGTTCAGTCAACTTGAGCTCTAGGGTCCAAAATTATCATACTGTGAATAATTCATACATTACCTTAAACGAGCTATAGTGCTGAATGAAAAAAGCTCACGACTTAAAAAATCTTTGGAACCAATACATAATATAGTTTGTATTAAAATTCTGAACAGTAGTGTAGGCTTAGTCTCGCTTTTATATCAACGGTCTTAATAAGGTTGTGTCGAATTTTTGTCACGAATAGGTATTGTTTTACATCCAAATACCAAACAACCCGCGATCGACTGGTGGTGGCCTTTGTCGTGAGATAATCGTGCGTGCTAACGCCTAATACAGTTATATAAATATTATATTTCACCAATTACTGTTTCATTTCTGGGCAAGGGTCTTTAGCAATGAGGTAGAGCCTTGAGTCCACAACGCTGGCTAGGTGCGGGCTGGAAAATACAGTTATATATTTAAAAGTCAGACATTAAATAGAGGTTTCGTTTAAAAATTACTTCTTAGCTGTAATAAGTAAAAGTTTAGTACTTAAACTACTAATTTCTTGTGTTAAATACCCTCTAAATCATACAATAAGATTCGTAACGATCCTTTTGAGACTAATTAACCATTCTGTGGTAGCGTCTAGGTATTTAGTGTTCATTTGATTTTAGGTCTAATTAGCTTTACTAAAGTTGGTTCAGTTTTAACGTTATCCTTATGGTATAGTTTATATTTTTATATGTGAATAGCTTTCCAAACGCAACTTTGCTCGCGTGAAATTTAACCCCCTTAGATTCCTCTGAGGGGGTTATTTTTTTTATTTTTTTTTTATTATAATTATATAAATATATTATCATCATCATCATCATCTCAGCCGGGAATCGTCCACTGCTGGACAAAGGCCTCCCCCATCGAGCGTCAATAGGACTGGTCCTGTGCCGCCATAATAAATATATTATAATTAATAAAAATTACCTCGTACCAATTTCAACTCTATCACTCAGTAACGGAAGAAATCTATTGAGTGAGAGAGATATTTTGCTGTTCAAAGAAATGATTACAATTCAATGAGTTTGTGTATATGCAAAAGGGCAATGACAGGAATTACTATTCTTCGGGCAAAGCAATGTTGATGACGAAACTGTAAATCAAAGTGATGCAACACTGTTATGAAAAATTTTACCGAAGGTTTAATTAAAAAATTTCAATCAAGATTACAAAATGTGAACGATTCTTTTAAATCATTGTGATATTGTGCAAGAATTCTTGGCTTATGTAAATGTTTCTTGGCTCCCGTCCAATCTGGATTTGCGGTCATTAAAGTTGTCGATTGTTTTTTATATAACGCTAGGATAAAAATGAAGATTACAGTTGATTGAAATGGCACGTAGCTAACTAGGTACTGTGAAGCATTTTTAAAATAGTACGAGTAGGATGGAGAAAAGATTCGGCTATATTTAGTAAAGTTTATATTAGCCTACAGCAGCTTTCTTACCCACTTGTAACGAAACCTTTTGAGTGTGCGAATAATAAGTACTACAATTTAAACAGTAGTTTAAGTTCTTTGTCCAAGAAATACAACGTTGTAAACTAGATAGGTTAAAGAACAGTTTGTAGTAAGTATAAACAAAGTAGATAATAGCCGTTTATTCTTTAGTTTATTCAATGTCCCCATTCCGTTCAAAGTGGAAAAGAAATAATAACAATATCGATTAAACGTTAGCGAAATGGAAGCTGATCACAAAGGCGCGTAAGGAATAACAAATAAGCGATTCTTTATAGTCAGTAGCAATAATTTCAATTCGAAATGGAAATGCTTTTAGGTTAAACGATATATTAACAAAAGTAATCGTAGAAAGTTGTTAATTATAATGAATATTATATTAAAATAGATAGCAACCAAAGTAATATTTGTACGGAATTAATATTTCAATCAGCACGTAATGAATACTTAACGGGGCTTCACTAAATTTCGAGCTTCCCGACTAGCTTAATATTTGCGTCGTCAAGATCGGCCTAGATACTTAAACCTCGCTCGTTAAATAATACATTTGATTTTATATCATACCTTTTCTTAAAAATCAAGCTGCTTTTTACAGAGAAATAGTCCGCGAATCTCAGAGGATTTCAACAGGCTTATGAATCACGTTCACAAAGTTCAGCCGGGCCGAAAACAATTGCTTGTTGCTTATGTTCCGAGTGCGAATCAAGATCGAAACGTAGACGCTTTACTTTGTACTTACTGAAAGATTAACCACTTCATTGTTTTACCAAAATGTTTATGAAAATTATCATAAATAAGATGCGTTTTATTTTATTCTCAAAAGTAATTTTTTATAATTCTTATTGAAGTAAACCTATAGGTGGAATGCGGCCTTTGCCCTGCAGTATAGTTTGATAATAAATACTAATAAGTAATTACTTATAACAGAACGCAACCTCTGTTGTCAAAATCTATGAAAACTTATTGAAATTCATGAATTTTAAACAAACTATTCATACCATTTTTCATTAATCATCCTATAGATAATGAATGTAGTTGTTAATTGGATCATCATATCACGTCACACTACGTTAGGTTTAAGGCCAATTACTTAATTAATCTTCGCAGTATGGTATCAATTGCTAAATGAACACAATAATAATTTACCTTGAAGATGCGGTAGTTTGTGTTATAAGTAGTTATATACATAAAACACAATTCTTCCCTTTTATTAACCTTACACAAGCCATACACTTACTCCTTTTTTTTGTCAATACTCTATTATGCAGTTGTAGGCATCGATCGTAATTTGCAGTCATTGAGACAGTCATCTCGACATACGACCTCTTCATTCTAGTCCGTACGTCAGTTTAACCGTGCGTCTGAATTATTATTCAGTAACTCTAGGGTAAATGACCGTCATGTTGTCAAATGAATATTGATTTATGTTATAATATCAACACAGGTGTTCATCTGATTCCAAACTAAGCAAAACTTGTTCTACAGTAACCAAATAACTAACCCCCGGTTTCTGAAGTATATTTAGCGGTAGTTTATCTATTCAATAGCGCTCAACTTGATTCGTATAGAAAAAACGCAATCGAATAGATAAACTACTGCTAAATGTACTCAGAAACCTGGCGTAAGAGACATACTTAATTATGTATCCCTACTATGAGCCTTGTAATATTTTGTTCGAGCACCTAAAGAAAAGCGAACGGTAAAAGTGTCATGCTCTAAAAAAGTGTATTTATAAACAAATAAGTTACTTCAAATAAGTGAAATGTGTTGTCCAACTTCGGGAATAGTTAGTATCGAAAGAGAAGATTAAGTTGTAGTCGTTGGGTCAGCATTGCCCCGTCCTGTTGACCCTTATCCGGATTTTTTTCATAAAGAATTTTATTTAGCCTTGTATTATGAACGACTGAATCAGCTGTTACGAACGGAGGTCAACGAAAATTGTCTACCTGAGGATAATTTTATTATAAAGTCAAATGAACTAATCTTAACAGTTAGAAAACGAGTTTAAGTAAGCTTATACGAAAGAAGTAAGTTAAAAATAGCCGATTTCTGAAAGTTTTAACGCAAATTCTTCTTTATTAAATTGTGTAACGTCTTCTTCACAGCGTCGGTTTAAGTAATCCAAAAATATATCCTGTCATTCGTTATTAAAAGTTTCTGCTCACTCTAAAAGATTATTTGTTATGGTACGTGTACAAAAGCCTTTAATTCGATTAAAGTCCCGTTTTCGACTTCCGATTTACTTCCAAAGGAAATTCAATTAAGATTTATTAAATAATTCCCGAGACTTCTCCTTGCATGAGTTCCTGTTAAAAAAAGTTTGATTTGACAACTTTTATTTGCGAAGTTGTTTAAACATTTCTGACATTTTGGATTATATTAATTTAGAGAATATTCTCTGTGACTATGTGTTATTAACATTTTTAATTAACACGCATACATTTTCAAAATTAATAACAAAAACAGTGACAAATTTCAAATTAGAAATCAATTTAATCTTTCAGACTTCAACCTATCTTATTACCTAATCGTTTATTTAGGGTTATCCAGATAAAAAGGCTTATTTCCTTATAGTAAAGAGGACAAAACTGTGATCAACATTCTGTCGTATAAATTAGACTTAGCCAAATTAGGCGGCGACCGAACCAATTAGCATGATGAAGCGGAACAGAGTGTTGCTCATAGATAATGTTTGTGAAAACCTCGACGCTCTCGTTCACAACATTCCATTAAACTCGTTGGATTTATGATTGCTCGTAATTCTGTATCTTCCCGGACTCTTATTTGTTGTTCGTGGTTTGGCATCTGTTAGGCACACTTCGTGTTTATCCCTGTACGCAGAAATGTACAACATTAAATTATATACTATAGATACAGATTCAAAACAATGTTTAATTGGATTAATACGAAACCCGTGTACTCACTCTGTTGAATCTGTTTAAATAGAGCTAAATATATCTAAGTACAATGTTACAGTACAGAAAAACTGCTTTTCGTTTAAGTATTTTGGCGATTTTATCCTATTTCATGTATCTAATTAAACTATTGCGGCAAACCACCGAGTTTTATTGTTGAAACATCCATTTAGTGAATTAGCTCTACACCGCTACATACATTTTAATTCTATGTATTATAAAAAATATATACTTCAACTAAATTGTACCCGGGGCTGTTACAGGTTAGTCAAGTCGTCCTAACCTAATATTATCGAGTGAATGAATGGTTTTCTATAAATAGAAAACGTTTTACGATATGGACACGAGGTACATAATGTGGAAACGATTGCCAAGATGATGGACGCAAAGGATGCCAATAGATTATTTGAATACCATTTGTACAATGACGACATACTACATACATTCACATCAACTGTTAGAGACGTAACGACAGCTTTTAAATTCTTATATTTGTTTAGGCGTCAGCATTTTTTGTTCCATGTGGCGTAATGGGTTTAAGATGTCGCAAATGTAAACATTGTGTCTCCGCTGATACTATTTACTGCTTCTTGATAGATTCCACCTTTCTGCTCAACTGCACAGTAAAAATATAATGAGGAACGTTAAGGAAAACTGTTTCGGAAATGTTATAAAAATACGAGTTCTATCTTCCGTTTGGCGTTCTGGGCACGTTGCAAGTCAATCGAGATATTCTGTGAGTTAATATGGTAGGTAACGACGATAATTTATTACAGTTCGGTTCCGATCAAATATGTGCTCCCGCGGGATTGCATCTTTGTCAGTTCAAATTATTCTATTACGATGAGGATGAGGTAATGTAATGTATATGATAATTATGGTACTTAATAGTAACATTTTTCTAGGTGCATGTTTAAATGTAAGGTTCTAATGAAATATACGAAGGGCCTAGAACGCGATTATTACTCGCCAAAATATCGCCAGTATTTTGTATTGTTCGTCGTAAAATATCTGGCGAAGTTTTGATCGAAGCGTAGAGCCGATGCGGCCAGATATTACAATGACTAACAAGTTGGCTACGGCTTGAGCTATATTTTATGTGAACGGAAATTGTCGATCTGTCTAAACAAAACTTTTATACATTTCATTTAAAAACTTTTTCAAATATATTTCAGCTTGTAATTCAATACATCAGAGTAACATGCCAAAATATGTGTATGTTAAATTTTATAACTCACCATTTTAAAAATTACATTACTGTACAAAATATAATTACAAAACATACAATATAGACAAAATTATACACAAACTAAAAGAAGATTTGTAAATGTGAATGTCATAAAAAACTTCACATCAAGTTGTATAAAAAATATTTTGACTAAAAGGTATGCGATATGTTAGAACTATTTTAGATAGTAGTTTATGTTAGTTGTGATATATGAGTAGCTACAGGTACATTGTTCATGCGTGCCTCTGATAAATAAGGTCAGATTAGCTTCATAAACAAAACCCTAGTATTTGGCACTGGACCTGCGTTATGGTCTGTAACTAGAACGTATTTAGGTCGTAGGTACGTGTACCTACATTATTGAGGCTCTAGATAGTGGTGTATTCTGTTGTGCCTTTCTTTTATCATTCATTGTGTTATATGGAATGAACGAACACAACTTTTATGGAAATGAGTTTAGAGAACTAACGTGTAACAACATTCAACTATTTTAAACTATTTTTAATACCTATGTCAGTATTTAAGGCATTACTATTCTTTAATGTAAGGGGTAGTGTACATTTGTACATGTTATTAATCAAAAGGGACCGATCCATTTCATTACTATGGCAACAACTGTTTGGAGTCAACAATCCTGAATAACCTAATAGGACCAGATACGATTTCCAGGAAAACCTGTATTAGGCCCAAGGTATGTAATCATTAACTTATCGATACCTTGTTATTCTTGATATAATTTCCTATTAATAATATATTATTCTAGGCAACTTACTCGTCCTTGGTAAAAGTATAAAAAGTTTTATTATAATATTATATTATCAACATGTGTACTTTCACATGATTACGTGTTAAACCCGTGTGGGTAAAAAGTGTGTCATGAAACTTATGTTGTAAAAAAAGGCTATAACGTAGCCGCAAGACATGACTTAGATGCTATCTTCATGACGTGTGAGGGGTGAAACTGGTGAAATAAGGGTGCATTATAATCCACTGCGCCCTAGTTTTGTAAAGACCTATTTTTTTTTCTTTTTTTAAAAGACAACTCCCGCACTTAGAATTGCTCTTGTGTCGCGGGGACTTTTACAAGCATACAAACAACGGACACAAAGTACAATCAGACCCGAAACAATTATTTGTGGATCTCACAAATAATTGTCTCGTGTGGGGATCGAACCCACAACCTCCCGTTGCAATGGTAGCGGCGTGGTGACCTAGACCATTGCGGAGGTAGTCAAATCAAAAACAATCGCTTTCAGTCACTCATACGGGAATTCGGGCATTGTTCCAAAATTAAGACCATCAGTGCCAATTATTGATCTTAAACTTAGATTAGAAACCACTTGTTTAGGTACATAAACAGAACCTAGGACATAGAAGTATAACGTTCGTTAAGCATTGTATCCAGTCTATCGCTTCCCTAACTCGTAACTTATAGACGAAAGCAATAAGTAGTTGTAAAATGATATATCTTCACGAAGACTATAACTCCATGTCGTAGAGGATTGCATTTAGGTTCAATTTTATTTCCATAACAGGAACGACAGCATTGCTGTGCTAGCGGAAAATACGCAAGAAAATTACTCGTGAAAGCGGTTTAAAGTTCCCTTTCACTTTATTCAAGAAAAAGAGCAATTTCTGTAACCTTTTAAAATTTAAAAGAAATAACCACCAAATATAAATTGGTCTTATTTTGAAGGAAGCCTTAAGATTGCGTCCAAGTTTTCTTCCAAATTATTTTCAGCTTCTCTTGTTTCGTTGGCCTTAATTGTATTTTGATGACCGTTTGTTATTGTTCGCATTTACATTTTTGCAACATTTCTAATCATTTTCATTGTTAGAATATCGGTATTTTGAGGTTAAGGCAATAAGTTGTCTTTACACACACTATATCGCGCGTTCATAGGAGTACAGGATTTTCTTCGCGGGCTTGACAGATGAGCGCGGCTCGTGGTCTTTCCTTTCCTCTTACACGCGCGTTGTGTCACGCGCGATTGTTGTTTCATGTGCGATAGAGCGTGTGTGTAAGGGGGGCTAATATATTAATTAAACGCAAACCTGAAGGGGCGTGTTATAGGCCCGTTTGGTGATAATTATTAATTTACGATATTACTCGTGTAATATTGACGATGTGATTGCAGCCGCAACCACCATGTAAGCCACTAATATATTAAACCCTATCCATCGTTTAATATTTACTCGACATAAACTTATCGACTATTATTAACATCTATTTTTATAACTCATATCAAGGTTTACTTATAATAAAAGTACTGTAAAAGGTTATAAAAATGTATATTGGAATATTGTTTTATGTCTCATTTGTATATGATATGAGTAATAAAAGTTGTGATTTTTATTCATTCGTTATGTAAACAGCTAGGTACTTTATTATAAAATTAAAAACAAAGTGGGCGCGTTTGTTTGGAGGGATTTATATCTGAAAATGCTGAACCTAAAAGTTATATATCTAATGATTATAAACGGATATAGTAGCTTGTAGAAAATCCTAAGTTTGTTATCTACATTTCTGGATTCTGGGTATTATGGTACCTACTAGGTGTTAGATATTCAAAATAAAACAGAATTACAAAAAGGTCTAAGCCGTAAAAATAATTATAAAATAAATTATAAATTAAACTCGGCGTATATATAAGTATAACTTTTGTGGCGGAAAGTCGATTTGATAAAGTGAGCTGTTTAGAGATCTTATGAGATTAAAACAACTGCGGGTAAGCGCGGCTATTTACTGATTATGAAAGCAATTTAGCTTCTTTTGTGATAACAAATATGATAAAAGCTAAGCTTCTGCACTTTCCGATTAAACCCCAACATGAGATGCGTAAATGATTGTCGGGAATTTGAAAATAAGTAAGTTTCTCATATAAGTATGCAGCGTTTATATTCGAGTGTAGGTATTAAATTTACTTTCATTAATATTTTTAAATATACAGAGGTATCGAGCAACAAAGTAAATATAAAACGAGACTCATTAAATTCGCATTCCATATATTCTTTGGCTTTGAAACCAGTCCGTGTTATAGATAGCGTTTTAATTTTACTGTTATAAAAATAGAATTAGCTCTGCAAACTGAAAGAAGTGCAATACTCGTGTGCAATTCGCAAACTTTTCACAAATTTTAGAATGTTAGTGATACGTAATCAACTGACTATAAATGACGCCGGCAGTTTTTTTACTTCAACTAAACTAAACTTTTTTGGTTTTAACGTAGCTATAATCGTTTACCCTCGTTATACAATGCTCGCTGATTACGTCAAGTAGCTGTCAGACGTTAAGATAATCCGCAATAAAATCTATTCGGAACGGTGTTCACGTTATTGCCAACTGTAATCGCAATGCATCCCTGTATCAATAGTATGTATTATGAAATCTACATTAGATACGATTAATTGAATTTAGGCAGCTTAAATTGAAAGCAATATTGTGTTCGAGAACCAGTTGGAATAGTTTCAGCTTTATAGGTACTTTTTAGAGATACATATAGGTTAGAAGCGGCTTATATTCCCGACTACTCTAATAACGGATATAGCTTTGGGAATCTAGCTCGAATAAAACGAATCCATTTTGGTCTAGAGGCTTGTCGATGTTTTAACAAGTTTAACATCGTAATAGAAAAATATTTCGCCGATGTTGCCAACTTTTTGATAGACTGCCTTAAGCGATGAGAAACATTTTAGAAGTTTTCCTTCCAGACAATGAGGAAGAAATGCCAAAAAAGGGTTCGCGATTCTTTTATTAGATCAGAGGCTATGTTTAAGGTTAGCATAATGTGACTAGGTTATATATAGGTACTACAGTTCTACGATTATTGTAAAAAATACTGCAACAAATATTCGAAACATTTACACTAAGAAAACTAGCCCTAATCATGCGTACATGTATTTACATCATCTTTTGTTTACATTTTAGAATTTAAACTTTCCACTTTATCAGCGATACGGCTCAGTGAATATTTGTTTACTAAACACTGTCACATCACGCCTAACGTGGCTACGTGCTCGTATCTCTAGCGTAGCACTTTATGCGAATAGTAGTGTATCGATGTTAGGATCATAAAGTGAAATTTGCCTAACAGAGTTTCTAATGAACCTGCCTTGTTGACTTGATGAAATAGACAAACGCTCTCAATGCGACGATCAGTGATCAGTAGCATTCTGAACTAACTAGACGACACAAGTAGCTTTCGCTTCGTTTGCTGAAAGTTTCATTTGGTTAATTACGTATATTTGGAGCACTCTTTTAAGCATGCTAATGAAATGCGGCATTAGAAGCTAGTTTAAACGGTTAGTTACATAATATACCCATATCTACTTGCTGACCCGCGCGGTTCCCTAATACCCGTGCATACCCTATCTCAGCACTTTAGGGGTTACCGGATCTTCAAGTATCATCACCGGACAAAATTTAATCATAATCAATATTAAGGCTTTACCTTGAAAGCGTAACTGAAGGACAGGTACAGACTTTCGTACTGCGTAAACTTTTAGAATGGAAACTTAGAAAAAATTGCGCAGGTAGCATTAGTTATGTTCCTGGTTGTCGGTAAACGTGATTGATATATCGGTCTACACGGTCGTAAATTGTTAAATGTATTACAGCGCTTCGCCAATACGGTATTGTAAACAGAAAAGCTTTCATTTTTCATTCAAACTGTTTACATTAAAACCGCTTATCCGATTATTCCATTGTTATGCGACCTTGTTGTGCTTGTACTATCTAATGGCTCGGTACATTTTCATTCACATTATTTTCTAGACTAGATTACCCGACGACTTCAGTACTCGAAGATTTTCTGCTTACGTGAATTTTTTTTTGTACAATTAATAAATGTTTGGGGCAAACGTTCAAGTCAATTGTTTGAATGAAGGCTGATATAGTAAAGAAGAAAAAACCAGTCGTGCAAATTGCTCACAATAAAAACAAAATATGAAACGTCACAAAATATTATCATTTGTGTTGTCTAATCGAATGAAAAATATTATTTATTAAATTACTTATATAAAAATATACGCACGTCTTCTGTCTTTACAATGAGAGAGATCCATGTTTATAGTTCGCGTATTTAATAAAATTCCATTAGGCTAAGTGAAATAGATAATGGCAATACAGATAAACACGTGGAAGTGGTTGTAAAGTGAATTCAAACAACAGATGCTACCTATCTGATATATTGGAGCCACTTCAAATAAAAGTATTGAATTTAATGAATTTTACAAAAGTGCATAAGTATTAACGACCTGCTGGCAACACGCCAACGAATATTTTAAAGAATCGCTCATTCACGTTTTATACAAATGATAATAGTTGCCTCATTTATCTACAATCGATAAAATGTAAGTAGAAATTTGATTGAGGATTAATTTAATGGTTGGTCTAGGAAACACATTTTAATCCGTTATTTAAATTATTGCAAAATAATACACATTTGCTCTTTGAATAGGTTAATATTTTTCGACAAAACATTTCTGTAAACTAACTGTGGTACACACCCATTGTTTTAATGTCTACAATAATGTAAATAAAAACGTTTGTTTCGAGATCTAAATTATTCAGTTGTGTAGAAAACGGGGCGCACTTACCAAAATGTATTAGCTTGAGTGTAAGAGGAAAACTAACAACTTATCACTACTTAGGGGCTATTAGAGTCGTTAAACCCAACGCATTACGAGGCTTACCCCAACACCGAAATAAACCTCATTGGTGCCTACTGTTTGAAATTCTGTCCATCCGATACACCCGATTGGAATAATAAGTTGCATTCACCACTATACTGTATTGGAGCTGTTTGATTGAGTTGGATAATCGCAGTAGTTTCATTATATAGCGTGTTATATTATCAATGAAGAATTACAGCATACGAGACATTTAATAGTTATAGTTAAGTATTTGTTTTCGTTCAGCAATTTGTACAGACACAGGTAAGTACTGGCTTAATAGAATAAAACAATAATATTATTAGCAACACTTATAAGTATTTAAAATATTGTAAGTAATTATTTCAGCTAAAATTATTCAAAAATAATACTTACTAATACATAAACTCATAAAATCACGCTTTTTCCCAAAGGGGCAGGAAAAGACTGGGATAACGGCACTTGGTACGATCCTTTCAAACTTCCTTTGCTTAATTTACACCCATACAACATGTTGTCAACTTACTGATAAATATTCGTATAAGTTATATTGTAACTACCTACATACATATAAACTTGTAGTAAGCTAATATAACTCTATAATTGGATAGAGTTCGTAAAAGGTCAAAATTACCTTACGGTTGAGCGCCTTGATTGTGCTACGGCGTACAAGCTGTTACAAAAAATTATTTATATGTTCAGTGACCTTTATTGGCGAACTTAGTGTACGTAAATGTAAATTCGTATCAAATGATAAACATATTTTTATACGGTATACGAATATTTATATTTCATTCCTTCTCTACATAACAATTTTACATGCAAAAATAAAAGCTCGTTCTACGTGTTACACCCAGAGACAAACCAAAACGTAGAATTTAAAGGCTGGCGACATTAATTTAATGTATTGTACTGAAAAGGAATTTATAGTAGCTAGAATATTTTGCATTTTACTGTCTTAAATGGAACAGAATGAACTGCAGTTGTTTCAGGAAGACTAAAGCAGAATTTAATTCTATAAACCTGATCTATTGCAAGTTGTATGCACGACTAAAAGGTTCTTTGTTCTTCATATTATAAATAAGAACTATTTTTGTACATTGTACATCTTCTGTATACAAAGAGAAATGTGTTCTAGTTTACTTATTTCTTGAGTTCCTCAACTTAACATTGTAAATACCTTATTTTATAATAATGATTTCACACCAAACACTCCAATACTCTTGTAACGACCTCCAACAAAAATAGATAGGTTCTTTAATAAATCTATCTAAGCAAACAAGTTTTCGCATTTTCCCAAACCAACTTCGTTAGTTTAGGAGATGGGAATAACCCACTTACCTTGGTACCTCATTTTTGATTTCATCGACGTGTTTGAGACGGAATATTCGAAAATGACTACCCGTCCAAATTCTTTTGAACAAGCAAATAAATTGAGAAATACTTAATGAAGAACGTGGTTTCGCGGGCAAATGAGAGATATGCCTTATGAGACGAATTAAGAATTTATCGTAAGCAATATTTTATTAACTTTCAAAAGTACGTATTTCTGTTTCTGGAGTACGTGATCCATATTTATGAAACTATCATTTAACTTATAGCCTTTCCGTGAAGCAGACAACGTGCTTTAATACAAGTTATTGTTCAGAGGTTTCCTTCCAGGAACGTGGTACAGAGCAGAAACCAATTCAACTCATATATTTTGTAAACTTAGTGGCTAGTAGGATAGATTACTTCGGCGTGCTCTCAAGTTCCTACTTCGATTGAGTCTGGCTGCATTTCGGTGAGATATTGAATCCAAGATTGGAGAAGTATGACTGCAGTTGATTTGGGGTCAAATAATCAATAATTGGTATGTTGGTCCAAATATTTATAGACGATGATACAATAAGTTTTAAGTTAGTTATTTTTGGTGCCGATACAGGCAATGCTGCCAATGTTATAGGTGTTGTATGTGCGGTGTGATTTATGCGTTTTGAGCAATTTAGTTGATCTAGTCACGTAGACATTTGGACTTTATTTGTATGCTGTTGTTTAAGTTAAAAGCACTGAAACATATGGAATAATTAATTCGCGCGATTATCAATGGAAACAAAATTCATATCAATTTAAGTATAATGAAAACATACAACAATTTCTTTACGGTAATATTATTGAATATTATTTTAGAAAGCTTTAAAAATCGTTTTAAGTTACATAACAGCTTACAGGCGTATATACCTGCGTGGGTGGGGATTATAATAATTAGGTGTGTGATGCAATTGTTATAAATATCCCACTGTTGCTGTGTTCTACCTCAGTAGATCATTGAAATTAGATCGAATACGTGAGCTCAGTTATGACATTCAAGAGCTTTGGGAACTATTCTAAAGCCTTTACAAACGACTGAAGCTAATAGTGCCTGCTTCAAGCGAGCTATCAAGGCGTTTCCGTAGATATTGAGTGTTCTGTGTCGTAAATTGATATCTGAATCTAATTTGAAAGTCTAACGACTAATTTCACAACTCGCTGATAAGTTTCTGGTAGGAAAACTTATAGTAAAGTGATAGTAAACCTGTTGTAATGTGTCAAAATAGACCATTAAAATCAATCATTGATAGATTTGGGTGGTTTAAATTACATTGTTTCGATCATTATATGATTGTCAGAAAGTAATTCTGAAATCTACATTGAAACCCTTCTCAGAAGTCACTTTCAAAGTAACTTCGACCGTGGGAGAGTGGCTTTAAGTGTAGGGGATTAGAAGTTGTCTATTTGCAATTAAAGCCAATAATCTTTATTTGACCTTAGTTGATGTTTACGACCTGACCTATTAACTTTTACGATTTTTTTATGACTTGTCTTGAAGATTAATTCCTGTTTTATTTCACCGAAATTATACCCTTTGTCGCCGAAGATGTTGTTGTTCACCTAATATTTCATTTTGCGTCTTAACTTAAATTAGTTTCGACAAAGGACGAAGCACAGTTAACTCAGACAATAATGTCACGTCGAACGTACTCACGCGGCAATTGATGTTGTGGGCCTAGACACTGTAAGATATGGAGTATTCTTGGAAACCCGTAGCAAGAACGTGTGCTCGGTAAATGTGTGTTAGTTACATAAGCGCCTATAAAGTTGTTGATTTACGGTGTTATCATAGTTGTTCCGTTTCTCTATTCAAATTAGGGTGGAACCGGACGTGATAGCAACCAGACTACTGTTTTTATACTGACACACATGAGCCGCATGCTTTTGCAATAAATGCTGTAGTCTGTTCATATCAATAGTTTTTCTGCCACCTCACGTTTGTGCGTTGAGTTTTATTACAATAATATTTGTTATACAAGTTCTTTATTATGGGCGAAACGTTGATTCGATTTTCTACAGATCTACGAAAGAATTTTCCTTTGATATTTTTTACTTTGAATTTCGTTTTTGTTAACACTGAAATATATTAAGGTGAACTGTAACTATAAAATTTTCAGTCTGCAATTTATTGGTTGAATACTGTACGTGATTCTACGAAATCATGGTTTTATTTGGATGCCTAGAATAACAGGCTGGGATAAAAACAGACATTCGTATGCCAGCCAGGAAGGTGTCGTTTAATTTATGCTTTTCGTTTCCGGCAAGTACCCTATACATAAAAAGCTGGTAAAATAAGGCATACATAAACAACTTTTTACCATCGGCATTTTGATGAAAAATTAAGTTTTTAAATAAAAAATAAACAAATCTTTCTATAACGTATTTGTATAAGTAGTGTTCACCCACATCAGCTCAGCAAGTAACAAGTTACAGGTTGTGACAATCATTATTTATATTTGCGAAAAGTGATATGGCGGGTGGCTGCGGCCGGGAAAGTGTCGATAAGTTTTTCTCTCTTCTATTATTACAATAGGATCAAATACCACTATCGAACGTCTTACGGGCTTACCGTAGTACACTTCAGCGAATATTTACTACGATTCAATTTAGGCGGATACTACAGACTCTTTATACCTGTCTTTGTACTAAGATAGTAAAAGACGGCGGATTATCTATCAGACAGTAGCTATTATAAGCTGTGGGTTGCGTTCATTCTTATTTTGAGACTTGTTTAATGTTAATAATGTTGAATATTCTTGCTTGTCTTTTAAACAGATTACTCCAATCAATGTTTGATTGTTATCTACAAAGTGGGTCATTATTTGCGAAGATTCGGTCACGTCAACAATCCTAAACTTTCAAGTTGTTCACTTGAAATTGTCTGAAGTTTACCATTATTGTTATTGTTGTTGGTCTCGGTGACTTTGGCAGATGGTAAAGGATCACTCGTCGAAGCATCAGAGTATTTGTGAACCGTCAACTTTGAAAGCAAGCAGTTAGGTTTTACGTTTTCGTGTGTTTCCATGCAGCTGACGTCATTTCGACAAAACTTAAAAAATTAAAACTTTGTATTATTATACTTAAATATATTCTACAAATAGCATTTTTTATGTATATCACAATGTTTTATTGATTTATGTGGCTACAATCAGTTAAAAACACAAAGATTGATTAAGTGCGCGAACTAATACCTGTATTTGTCAGCGTAATATTTACTTTCGTGTTCGGTTTTTAGCGAAATCCATTAAATTGATAGCTGAGTCTGTGTGGTCGGATACCGTCCGCAATTCAAAATTTATTTAGTTTTTCATTTGCGAATGTTGGCGGTGACACGTGTCATCAACATACATCCAATTCAATATAGAGTAAGATCCCAGAGCTGCCAGACCTACGTCATTTTAGCAAAGCTGAAACTTCGAGGATTGTTAGTATAAAGGGTCTGTTAAGAGGTATGCACATCCACTACCTTGAAAGCGGGGCCGTTTCTGAGGTAGCGCGGAGTGAAGGTGCGTAAAAAACGACCCAACCTACGTTATAGTAGCAAAGTTGGTTTTCAGATATGTTATTAATGATATTATGTAGAATTAAAATTGACTATTGCCAGACCGTTTCCCGGGGCCATTACTTCTGCCAGACGCCTTAAATGTTATAAAAAAATGAGGTCAACTACGTCATAGTAGCAAGCCTAAATTTTATATATGTTATTAAAGGTACAATTTTAAGACCCCCTGTATGCGGACAGACCATTCCGCAGGGCCCTTCGTCCCCTAGACGCCATTAAACTTTCCCTATGAGTGCGAGAGTAAGAGCATTATTCATACGCATAAGTGAAAAACAATTGAATTAAAAAAATAAAAATTGAAAAATTATTGAATACTAACTGACCCGCGCATCTTTGCTTGCGTCACTTAAGAGAGATAGGTCAAAATGTTACATAAACGGGTTATGTAACATTTTTCACTGGTACTCTGCTCCTATTGGTCGTAGCGTGATGATATATAGCTTATAGCTTTTCTCAATAAATAGGCTATCCAACAGTAAAATATTTTTTTATTCGCACCAGTAGTTCCTGAGATTAGCGCGTTCACACAAACAAACAAACTTCTCAGCTTTATAAAATTAGTATAGATTAAAAGTACTTGGAATGTTTAGGAAGATAAGTAACATTATTTTGGGAATTATTTTAAAAATAGATATGGTTTACACTATTCACAAAAATTATGAACAAAAAATTGTAGTCATTCATCATCATCATCATTATCTGAGCTCTTACTTCCCTCATCAAATTGAATATTTAAATCATCTCCACCATCGTCTTCATTGTTACTTGAATTCTCTGTAAAAAAAAATGTAGGTAATGATGTTGAAAACAGTTACAAGTAGGTATATTGAAATAATTTATAGTTAAAATAAAATACCTAATTCGTTTTCAAGTGATTCGCTTACGAAACTTGGCAATTGGTCACCATCAAACCACTTAAAATGATAATGGTTATCCTTTAGAACCCACCCTTTATTTGCTGGGCTTAAAATGCTAGGACGCTTTATATGAGCATTACTCCAGACACCCGCAATATAATTTGCTCGTCGAAATTGTTGAAGCAATTCAGATTTACAAGGAGGTAAATTACTTGCGTCGAATTTTTTTACATTTTGCCGGTGGAATTTCTCATTCACATCGCCGACTGTATACGTGTTAATGAAAAGTTGTAGCCGTGCAGCATCTACATCAATTAATCCGGGAACATTATATAACTCGCAGATAAATTTTTGAATTACATCAAATATATTTTGTTCCTTCGCTTTATCAATAGATAATTCAACTTCTCCGAATTGAACAAAAGCTTCTTGATATTCTGGCGATTTCTTTAAAATTTTAAATGGTCTGAGCTGAATTGATGTAACCATTGATAAACCATATCTATTTTTAAAATAATTCCCAAAATAATGTTTGTAGCGGCTCGCTACATACAGCGACATCTACTGGGACCAGCGCGGAACCAACCACCACGTGCAGTGTGACTGACGTCACAAGTCCTAGATCGCGCTATCGAAGTTTGCACTGCAACTGACTATATTATATACAAGTTCCCGACTACAACAGTTGGGCAGCCTAGGCCCACCAGGCACGATCACCTCGCCTGGTCGGAGGATCCTCCCTTTGTGTTGGAGGAACATGATCACCTCGTTCCTCCACATGTTACTTATCTTCCTAAACATTCCAAGTACTTTTAATCTATACTAATTTTATAAAGCTGAGAAGTTTGTTTGTTTGTGTGAACGCGCTAATCTCAGGAACTACTGGTGCGAATAAAAAAATATTTTACTGTTGGATAGCCTATTTATTGAGAAAAGCTATAAGCTATATATCATCACGCTACGACCAATAGGAGCAGAGTACCAGTGAAAAATGTTACATAACCCGTTTATGTAACATTTTGACCTATCTCTCTTAAGTGACGCAAGCAAAGATGCGCGGGTCAGTTAGTATTCAATAATTTTTCAATTTTTATTTTTTTAATTCAATTGTTTTTCACTTATGCGTATGAATAATGCTCTTACTCTCGCACTCATAGGGAAAGTTTAATGGCGTCTAGGGGACGAAGGGCCCTGCGGAATGGTCTGTCCGCATACAGGGGGTCTTAAAATTGTACCTTTAATAACATATATAAAATTTAGGCTTGCTACTATGACGTAGTTGACCTCATTTTTTATAACATTTAAGACGTCTGGCAGAAGTAATGGCCCCGGGAAACGGTCTGGCAATAGTCAATTTTAATTCTACATAATATCACTAATAACATATCTGAAAACCAACTTTGCTACTATAACGTAGGTTGGGTCGTTTTTTACGCACCTTCACTCCGCGCTACCTCAGAAACGGCCCCGCTTTCAAGGTAGTGGATGTGCATACCTCTTAACAGACCCTTTATACTAACAATCCCCAAAGTTTCAGCTTTGCTAAAATCACGTAGGTCTGGCAGCTCTGGGATCTTGGTCCAATATGACTCGAAACTCGAAAAGTTGTCACGCTGTCTTTTGTTCTCATAATATTTTTTATTTTCGTGATATGAGTCAAGAGAAAAGAACTTATACAACTAAGTATTTTATTAATTAACAAGCCTGTTGAAGTCTTTATTGGGCATTCAATTCTCATCCAAAAGACAATGTTTTGCTTGTGACAATGTCACCCTCCTATTGTTATTGTCTCAAATTATAGAATGCCACTAAACCTAACTACACACAACCTTGGCCCGGAAGTGTTTGGTGGAATTCTCTACCTTTTCAATTACGAGTTGAGCCTCAAATGGCGTCAAGTTTACATTGAGTCTTGAGTATTACTTCGCGGCCCTGAAAGTTAACTACGAATTTCTTTGTAAACTTAGAAGAAGTAAACTAGACCCAGCGGTATTAAGTTTTGCTTATTTTATTTGCGCTCTTAGGAAGTGTTTCTGGATTTCTGGAGTAGATACTGATTCGTGAAACTGAAGATCAATCATAAACTTTTAATACTATCTTGTCAAAGTCGTATCGATTCTAACATTTGGACGAACCGAAACGAAAATAATATTCAATGTGATGTTTACGAAAGCTACCTAATTGTTACGCAGAGTTAGTACGCAATGTCGAATTGATATAAGGTGACATTATTACCTAAATACATTTCTTATTTCCTACTACAATATTCTTTAGGCTTCGAGAAAACTTGTCATGTGTCGTGGCGCGACGTAGCTTTATATTAGGTTCTAAATTATCAGGCTTACAGTTGAACAAAGCAGGAAGGGCGGTACCTGAACCAGTTTGACAGATGTTCGTCATTATGTTGTCCTTTCAACAGGCTCCTCCACTTATTCGGGAGATTGATAGCTGTGTCGTGAGCACCTTCAACAACCTTTTTATACCTTTTTGATTAAACAATGTTACCTTTTCATGTTATGTTGGTTCTATAAATAATATACTTGGTTTTATTATGGAGGATACGTTCTGTGTATCTGTTATCGGTGGGCGTGTATGACAAGATGTTTGAATAAGGATAATGTTAATAATAGTATGTAGAGATAAAGATGTATACGTGATGTTATTTAATCTTTAACTAAAATGTACCGTGACGCATTATAGGAGGAGGGTATTCGATCATTTATATTTTTCATATTTTTTTATAAAAGCTAAAGAATAACACAAACAGCGTTAGAAGAGAAACGAACATGATTTGAAGTTTATTAAAACTTAAAGAAAACTGAACTTGGGATAAGTATTTACATTTTTTCGATCAAATAATACATATTTTCATACAGAAAGTCTGTTGGAAATCAGAGAACATGATTTAGAAAACTGTCTGAAAATTACTTTTATTTAAATTCTTGTTCGTATAAAAACTTTACTGAAATATTTATTATAACAGTATAATATATTTTATATATTGTAGAGCTTAAAATAGTTTCAACGAACAACCTCCGAGCTGAGTTACGCGTGTAATTATGGTTTTTAATTTAATATGTACACGCGATCCATGAAATAAAATAAAACATATTTTATACTACCCGACCACCTGTTTACAACAGCCACCCACGATAACATAATAATGTTAAAATCAAATTATACTTTGATAATACGCCTACGGTATTATTTCTTAACTAGTCCTCATGATTATATTTTTCCATTTTACGTTATCAACATAGTCTCTTAAAAAAAGCTTGTTAAAAATATTTTTAGTTCGTTTTATTCAGTCTTTAATTATTCATCATATTTTTCCCTTGTAACAAATCTTCTTGGGGTCGTTGGAAAACTAGAATAGAACTAGAAATAAAAAACTACAAGACTAATAGTTTAATATATGTAGAGCCATATGTCTCTATAGATCTATCTGGAATATTTTTTCCTAATTGTGATTGAGTGTTGACGGCTAATTACTGGATCGTTTTACTATAACTACCGTTTGAAAACTTCCTTCCAGTAAGTAATTACAACAAGTCACCGTTCACGTAGAGCTCGGCGACCTCTCCTCTCATCGAAACGACACTTAAGGTTTTGACAGCTTTATCAAGGCAGGGCTTTCACCACTAATTGATCGAAAAAGGAGAGCCAGAACTGACGAATATTTTTCATTCGTTCAGAGTTTCAAGCGGAATCTATGTTTTATTTTTATTAATTCAATATATTAATTACTATTTATGTATTTTTTAAATGTAAATTTAGGTTACTTTTATACACATTTTTATCTATGAATCGTGTTTAAGACGTTTTATTCCTATCCAGCAGAGAGCTAAGCCGAGTCAGAACAAGCGTTTCATAATGTAACTTTGCTTTGGAATTCAGATCAGAAAACATATATGGTAGGACACTGGACAGAATATATACCTACCGATTGTTTCGTCTTTAGTATAATATTTGTAGAAGTAAACTAGTAAATTGTAGCTGTACTTAGCCGTAGCTAGTAGTAACAATCAACGCTAAGGAATTAACAGTACCTATAGAAGCTTAATAACGATAACACTTTGAGATGGGCTATAGGTGCTGATACTACCGCCAATTGAAGCAGTGACATTGATGAATAATGAATTTTGTCCGAGGACCGTCTTAAACACTGTTAAAGCCAATATTTATAAATGAATAAACCTAATTATTGGGCGTCGTATTTCAAAAGGAAAGGGGCAACTCAAGGTGACTTCGCGACTTTGCAAAATCACTCTCAAAACATTACACCAAAGATTTGTTGGTGAAAGGAAATTTCCCGGAAGCAGAAAACCATAAAGTGTCGTTTCAGTTTAGTCATCACCATTATGGAGTCCACTTTTTAAGTTCCAAAAAGAATAAATCAACAGATGTTGCCAAATCAATGCCTTAAATTCTAAATTACAGACACAGCAACCATTTTCAGCTAACGTAGGAACGCCAATAGATCGAAATCGTCCCGGGACCGTTAATCTCTTTCAAAAAGGAAGGATAAATAGATTGACCCCCGCTGAAAACGCATGAAAGAGTTACTAGCTCATGAAAATGCTAATGAAGCCGACCTTCCTATGTCTCTGAACTGAAATCGAATCTGGGCGTTTGTCTGTTATACATAATATACTACGATATTCAGGGGTAAATGCGATAAAATATTACAACTAAATCTGAACAAATTTATGTTATCGTTACTTGATCTCATAATTACTAATAATTACGAAATGTTGAAAGGAAGTACCTAAAGATGGAATATATAAAAAAGCTATTTTGGCGTGACAACTGAAACACTTTTTTAATATTCATGTGGCCAATCTACGTATTAAAAAAACTAGTAAAATATTAGTACAGAAAACGGACAGCATAAAGTATAGATATACTTTATGCTGTCCGTTTTTTTTACAAATAGTTGCGTTAAGTATTTTGTTAGTTAATGGCGTATTAGCGAAGATAGCATCATAATTCAATACATAATATGTTACAATAAATCAACAAGTTTGTTTGTTAACTCTACCTTATCCTTTGATCTTAACCCAATATATTAGGATGACGTTAAACAAGGATATAACAAAAGAGCCGCTGTTGGCTTGAGATATATTACGCCATAAATACGACGTGCAAATCTTGCCAGTTATTAAATTCTGTAAGCATAAATAAAAAGGGGTAAAGGGGGGATGATTGATCTACACGATGGGCCCCGTAATATTAATTCTAAGGTGTTCCCTTTCATACACAATCTTAAACGTAAAGATGAGTATTAAGATTAACCTGTAAAGCTGCCTTTTCGTGTCTTTTAAACGCAAAATTTTCAAATAAAGCCATTTTTAAACGGATTTTTTTTATCTAAAGTAACCTACCTGTAAAGGTGCCTTTTCGTGTCTTTTAAACGCAATAAAGCCATTTTTATACTGAATTTTTGTCTTAAGAAAATCTATGTGGATTGTTAAGCGAGATTTTCTTGTGATCTCTAATGAGAGTTTGACATTCAAGTAAATATAGTTGTTACGGCTCCTATTAGAGGCGCTAATCAGTTTTTCATACTAAATTTTTTGATAGCTATTCAGTTTTTTATAGTCGACAGTGGTAGAGAATCGCGCTATTGTTCGATATAAACAAATAAAAGATTAAAGTTAGTATTGTCCCAGTAGCGGTATAGCTTAGAGTGTTATGTTCGAAAATAAACTAAATATCCCATTATTTTTATTGTTGCTTTTATTGTTGTGTACGTGCATGGCGAAACGTTTCAATGTTGTAACATCTTCATTGCGAAGTACAGACGAGATATATTGCATTGTTTATAGTGCACTAGAGAGCGGTACATACAATATTGATAACTCTATGTGTTTACAAAATGCACTAGCATTTTATAGCATGTTTAGAAGTAGCAAATAAATATGTTTGACAAAATATCTATGTACTTTATACATAATATTTTACGTATGTTGCACTAGGTATTGTACAAATCGTTAAAAGGTAAATTTTGGTTGCTTTTATATCCTTCACCTCTAAATCTACCGAGCAGACTTGAGGAAAATCCTTTAGCAATGGAAAAAGCGGCGTTATCCCTAAGAGACTGACTTTCTATTACTGACGAAGTCGTGGATAGAGCTAGTCACGTGGTAGTGTAATCATGCCTGAAAACAAAGAAAGAATCAAATAAATGGAAAGCGGTGCCTAATATTACACGATTGTATTAATATTGCTCATGTTGTGACGCAATGTAAGAAGAAACTACGTACATATCGTTAGTAGTATTCGAATTTAGGTTACCTACGTGTTTACGTCAGTCTGCTAATGCTACAAAATGAAAAAGTAAAATCCTGGGAAATATGAAAAGCGGTGTTTTTGATTCCACTGTGTACTTTGTATTCCATTTTTTATTTGGATAATGAGATGGGAATGTTGTATATATTTAATTTAAATTTTCTTCCTACTACAGATAAAGTGTTGGGTGTCGATTTTGTTATTTTGATTTAATGATATCAACATTTTCTGTACTGTTGAGTACTTTTTAGTTAAATAGATCAGATAGATATAAATCAAGTTGCATATTTTGAGTTATTCCGGTCTGATCCCCCAAACCGATCCACTACCAATTAATATTATTTTTTAATTCCGGTCTGATCCCCTTTCAACTTTACCATTCCGGTCTGATCCCCTTCCTATATTTAATGGATAAGTACAGTCAATAAAAAACAGATGTTATTCACTACTTTATAAAAAAAATTGTAAAGAGAAGTTCAAAGGTTTTTGGATATAAACGTTTGTTAGTCGATTACTGTTGGGTTATTTTAAGAGACGCTGATCAAAATCAGTTTAAAAAAAAGAGTGACCTGTGCCATTTTTGAGTTTTTGTGAGTCACAAAAAAGTTTTGGTAAAAATATGGTATTTTTATACATTATTAAGTGTAGGTATTACATTAAATATCTCAAAAAGTTGACGGACTTCAGTATATAACTTAGGGTTTATAATCCTATCGATACACATTAGTTTCATCTATGGGTAAAAAGCCTTATAAAGTATTGAGTCAGTTTTTATTTATAGAAATAAAAACTGATTCGAGTTACAATCATCGCAGATTTATATTATTTGGTCTTTTGAAATAGAAGTACTACCTATATAACATTATAACAGTAATCACATTATCGCACAATGATCTTTTGTTAAAACTAGGATTTGAAAAAAATTATATAATAAAAAAAATGTAAACATAAATCAAATAACAAACATCAAATTTCAATTATTAAATACTGATATAAAATTATCACAGTAATCATATTCAGTGTAGAAATAAGACTAATACAGTCTCATTAATAACCGATTTCTCAGAACGACATCACGAACTTAACTCATCAATGATTGGTTACTTTGGAATCAATAGACAATACATTCACACACCAACAGCCTATTTCGCAGGTAAATATATTACAAAAGCTTCAGACTTTGCCGCAACGATGCCAGAAATAATTATCACTTGCTCTTACGGTGAAGGAAAACATCGTGAGGAAACCTTGCAAGCCTAAAATTTGTTTAATACATTTATTGAGGGCATGCAACGTCCCCTAACCTGTACTCGGCCAGCGTGGTGGACTCAAGACCTAACCCCTCCCCTCGTTTCGGAGGAGACCCTTGCCCTGCAGCGGGACAGTTATGGGTAAAAAAAATAAAACAAATAAATAAATAGGATTCAACTGTTGAGCTAGCCAAAGAAATGAATAAATCTAAATAGACTGCATGTTCCTGAAATACTAAGAAAGATTTGGAGATTTCTGGGTCAAAATGTATAGAGATGAGATTAATAAAAATATATATATTAATTCTATAACATAATCTAATAGAACCTGTATACATATTTTGTTATTGACTGTCCTAAAAATGTGATAATAGACAGTCAGGGTATCCGATCGGAATAAAATATTTAAATTTATTATAATGTTTATATACGGGGGATCAGACCGGAATAGAAAATAATTTTAAAATACTAGGGTATCAGTATTGGGGATCCGAACGGAATAACTCCATATTTTCTATATACGCCAGCGATCCAAAAACCAATCTACATATAATTAATGTATGTAGTACCTAGTTTATGTACTATCTTGACTTTGCGTATCCCATCGGGACTTTAAATTTAGTATCACACGAAGCTAGCTGAAAATACGGGACCTCTGAGAAAACGATCGGAATAGGTTGGTAGAATCTAGTGTTCCGAGGTGCCATTCTTACAATCACAGATGTCGATTGGAGGCTGGATTCAAACCAGATTTTTAAGAGAATAGCGTTCGATATCAGAGCGGATGGAGTGGGCCGATGTCGTTATTGTTCCTAGAGTTTTGTCGAGACTCTCGAAAATTTAATTGACTTTATTCAAATATAAAACTCAAGGGCATCGCTTTGTTATAGGTGAATTATTTAAATACAGTCTGCTAAAAATATACAGTTTTTTTTACTCTATTGTTAAATACAAAAAAAATTGAATGTAAGTCATGTAGTCTTCTCATGTCATCACAGATGTCATAGGTCCTCATGACGAACAATTCTTTACTAATTCAACTTCTATGTCATGGATTAAACAGTAAAGATTCTTATTTAATGAATTGTCGTCACATCTACGCTTGGAAGTATTGCCTTCGAGGTAGTACAGCAATCTACCGTTCAGCCGCCCTACTGACGACGGACGTAAAACGTGTAGAAAAACACTCATAAAATTATCTTCCACGAGACTGCACGATTGTATACAATTCAAATTAATGGTTCGTACGTTATAAACGGCCAGTTATTTTTGTTTCGCATTAAACAGGTTTGTTTTTAACAGTGGTATTTTTGATGCCGCGGTATGATGGCTAATAGCTTTTAGGGATCAGTTTGCACATAAAGATGAAAGTGAACTCTCCATATCTATATTGATAGTAAAGTTTGGTATTTGTCCGACTGAACTTCATCAAAGTAAGTACATTCTCTTGGGAATGTATTAAATCCGCAATCAATCTTTGTATGGTTTACCCACCCACTGGATTCCATCTCCGGTTTTCCTTCATCTTGATTTGTTACTTGACCATTCAATCTGTCTTTCTTGCATAAGTATAAATCTATTGTATAAAGTATAGATATCCCGCCTCATTTGTTATAATAATAGCGAGATATCCAAACACAAAGAGAGATAGTTGTTATTCTTGTTATCAACATAAATCTAGTCTATATCTAAGCACTTACTTACGCAAATATTTATCTAGGGAACTTTACAACTAATAACTATTATTTATAGTAACGATCTATTAACTTTTCGTTAAAACAAACAATCATAGAACAATATGAATAATATATGTATAATGTGAATATATATCGCTACCTACTGCTATTATAGGTACGTATGTTAGAATAACACAGAACAAACTCACTGTTTGCCCAGCGGTATTGAACTCATTTCAAAACTTTATACTGGCAACCAAGAAAAATTAAATTCCTCCCATCCGTCAAAGGAAATGAAACGTTGGGATTCTGTGTTGAATTTCTTTAGCTTTTGAAGAAGTTTTCCTTTTTGTTGTGTTTTCTCTTTATCACCGATCTTCGTGTATCACTGAGGTGAATGTATATTTCAATACTTACAAAGAATTAAGTTATTATCCAGAGATTGAGATTGCTTAATGATCTCAGTTGTTTCAGCGTATTTATCCATTAAAAAGGCGTATTGCACGTTCTAGTTAACCATTGGCTAATTTTTTGATTATTATTTTTGAGTTTACTTTTCACCTCGTAAAATATTTAACATAGCTCCCAGCACAACAAACTCGTGATAATAAGCGAAAGGTGCGAATACAATTTTAATTTCGTATAAGTATAAACAAAATGGGTTGCTGACAGCTTCGGCTCTAAAATATAAGAATTCCCTCTCTATTTCTTCGTGAACGTCAGATTGTTTATAGTACGGGACCATTTTTTCCATCTTTAATAACGCGTGAATACTGGAGCATGCTTCGCGTGTTCTTTATCACGGATATTTTGTTTACGTAGACAACGGTAAACGATCTCCGGAATCTTGAAATATTATTCATTGTGTTACCACATTTTGTATATTTGTATACGTTTAAAAACAAGACTACCTGCCAACTCTTTGTACAAAATAAATGTAAATTTTATTAAGTATAATTGTAAACACTTTAGAATCCTGTAAACGAACGAACGAACGTCGAGAGTGCAGTCGGCTGACGCAGTAATGAGACTAGTTATCTGTGAAGCTTCTCGACAAACACTTTATTCTATTGCGATAATAGCTGAGACTGGAGTCTCGGCTGAGATTGGAGCGCTAAGAAAACTCGGCGATCTCGTTTGCCCGGACAATAGTAAACGTCTAGGCGCGCCAACACGGTCCGTTTTATTCGCAGAATACATGTATTTGTTAGAATAAATAGGGCATGTGTATGTCCACAGCAGAACGTATTTAGATTCACGAGCGTACGTGGATAATATCTTGAATTTACACTTGATTCTGAATGCTGTTTATTCAATATTTTTGCAGTATATTCTTTTACCGTTAAAAATAAGAAGTTAGTCAATCAAATGATTTTAATATTTCGTTATTACGTGTATGTATGTAAAGAATGTTTAGTTTCATAAGTCTTTTACAAGTATCTACTTAGTTGCCAGGTGAGTTATTACTTATTTTCAAGAACAAATTTTGCTAAACCTTGGACTAGTACAAGAAACTCTTATAAAACACTAATCGTTAAGTTTGTACGTCAGTTTGGTGAAGTTAAGAGTAGCGTCGCGTTTCGTACTAACGTCGGAAGACGACACCTGGCCTAAACTTCTTCGTTGTGAAAGTCAACAGCTTTTAAACTGGGAACGTATGGCACAAAGGGATTTAAGTTTTCGAATCAAATATTTCTCAGTCTAAAATATTAGTTAAACTCTGAAGGAAGCGACAATGAGATTGATGCGATGTTTGATGAGATTGTAAGAGTCGTGTAGGTATAATAAAGTATAACAGTTATGATTGCCATATTTTTGAAAAATGTATAAGTATTGCAACCCGCACTTGGCCGGCGTGGTGGACTCAAGGCCTAACGCCTCCCTAGTTCGGGAGGAGACCCTGGCCCTGCAGTGCGACCGTAATGGGTTAAAGAAATATATATGCATTGATGTATTTTCAAAGGTATTACTAAACGTTTACCGGAGCATCAACAAAAATATCGTTGTCATGTATTCAGTACATTGTCAAACAACATAAGATACTCGGAATGTATGAAAGCTGTATACATTTGGCGTGTTATTATAGCTTTATAATGAAAACAGATCGCATCTCCCTTACCTTGTATAGGACGTATTATGTAGATTTCGATGCAAGTGAACAAACACGGTGGTGTTGTGACGATGAGGATTACATGGTACAGCAATTAGTTAGTTTAGCCAGCAAGCGTTGTACTGCGCTGATTGCATCAAGTGTGCTCGACATCCTATCCTTACCTTTACATTGTTTTGATTAACCCTCCAATAAGACAAGATGAAGATTCAAATTTCGAACCGTTGCTGTTCGTAGTCCAAATTATGCACGATCGTTCTTTTTTAATTTCATCGAATCGAAGCCACGATGAAGGTCGGCGAATAATCAAAAGCATATTGTTTGTAGTTTTTTCGGCTTCTTTGTTGTGGCAATATACACAAAGCGATTTAATTAAAAACTTATTTAACTTAAACCATATTGTGGATGCGCCCAAAAACTTTATCTTACGGTCAACTTTAGACACGTACTACGAAACAAAGTTACTTTTCAAAATGTAAAAGGGTAAAAGTTATCTTAAGAAGGTCGAGTTGCTTATCACAATTATGTTTTACAAGAATAACCTTAACTTATTATTAGTAACGGGTAATTTTCGGCGAATTAGAATAAATTATTGTTGAAAAAGTTGTGTGCTGTTGTATTCTAACATTACGAGTTTCATAACGGATCATAAATTGAACCAAGACATTACGTTGATTAACATGATGTTGCATTGTTCATGAAACGCAGATACAAGTAGCCGAAAGTTTATTGTCCAAACTGCGCTCTCTTTTGTCAACACGCGGCTGAACATTTATAGGACAGATTACGAAGGTAATGTACTACGTTAAAGTCGTAAAGAAAGGAATTACTTATCTTCATGAGCTTACAAATCTTGGAGGCCAACAACAGGAAATTTTGATATTATTTATGCCCTGGATATCTCCATATATGAAGTTATAACGTCACAAAATACATATTTTCGCAAGGTACCGCGAAATTTCTAACTACATAAAAGACTTTATCGGCATAATTTACAAAGAGATTAATGAAATATACTAAGGACAAATACATAGTAAGAACCAGAACACTGTCCTAATGAAACACGCAAAGCTTCTCTTTGGGATTAAACACAGACCTACACATGCGAAAATATTATGACACATGTGACTTCTTTAATATGAACAAATATTAAATGCTAAAATGACTTTGAATTGCGATAGTAGGTATAAATTTTATATTTGACGAAACCTTAAGTTACAAGGAAACATTTAATAAAACATCGCTTTTCCTATAGACATACAACCACTGTATACATTTGCAATTTAATTTTGAGAAGCTCACCATCTGTAATGGATGTTTGCTTGTATAATTCAGCCGCCATAATTCACTGCGGCGCGCCTCGCAATATTCTCCATGCGAATCTTTAACTAAAGACTTTTATACCAAGAGCAATCTCGTTGTCATCCGATGTCTTTTAATTACATTGTGTATATGTTAATTAAAAGCTGAAAATGTGTATGTAAAACAAGATAAGTATCTCGGTAACCATCTCAGTTCAAAGCCAAAGTTTGTAGAATGAAGCACAATAGCACACCGATAATATGTATCATGACAAAATATATATGTAATTATATGTTCAGAATTATTTTATTGTGCATATTTTTGTATGTATAATTTATGAACCAAAATAAGTTTAAAAATATTACTTAACTAACGTTGTAAGCGTTTGCGTGTAATTTTATGCGCATTTCAGATTCAGATTCAAAATCAGTCAAGAGTGTAAATATGAAATTCCACATTTTCTTAAGTATCAGAATTGGCATCTATTTATAAGTTAAAACGGCTTACCAAATTTATTTTTTCACCATTAGTCGCCAACAACGCCAACCTCTTTGCAGTAAACATTAACTTTTTTAATACTGGCAGATTCGAATTTCGAAAGGAAGAAGAAATAAAAATAATTTATTTGAATTTAAAATTGAAATATTTTTCATGTTATGGCGTTTTCTAAGCAAGATTTTTTTTATTGTTAATACATAATTATGTTAAATTCATTAAAAAAGAAAACAAGATGGCGGTAAAAGGTATTTATTTATTTTTGATTGTACATATTAGTTCGATAACCTACTACTGATTTACGGTATCAACTGTTAAACTATTGATTATATAAAAACTGTAAGTAAAAACTATTTCTTTATTCAAATAAGATAAACTCAAAACTTTGTGTTATTTTATTAAGTACGTAACCAATTATATAATTTTGATATCCTAATAACAAAGAAATAAAAATCTTCTGTTACCTAATAATAACTTTAAACACAGATTACCTGTTAATATAACAAATCATAATAATTTCATGTTTCTCATTACTCATATAAAATATAACAGGAACATAAACTCGTAACTTGTAAAACAAAATACTTATACTCTGCTCATAAGTTTAACGACGTGTTTCAAATATTGAAAATACAATTTGGTTCGCAATTAGATTTTGGCACGTTTGATCGTGTTAATGGTCATACGTGTTTGTCGAACCCTGTTCGCTTGTATAGCAATTTAACTCATTCTTCACGTACTGGTTAATGGAAAATAATCCATTTTGATATCCCATGCGAGGGAACGTTTCAACAAAAATATTTTTCATATTTACATTCAGAACGACTGTTATTGTTACATTATATACCTTTGTGTACGTATAATAAAAGTTCACTAAAGTCTGTTGTAAATATATAGCTATTTTGTAGACACATCAATTCGTACAGCAGTTGTAATGATATCTACTCTAAATACAAGTTGGCATCATCGATACTAATATGCCAATAACAGTAAGTATTTGGCAGATGCATCGCTCGTGTTTGTTTGACAAATACGTCAAACTACTTGGGCAAATGTTTACCCATTCCCTCCGATTTGCTCCGTCAAATATAACTTCATGAAACAACCTCAAGTATTAATGTAGCGATTCCTGAACGATGTCTGATAAGAGACGGCTTCCATTATAATTCTAATGCGCTCGCTACCATAAATGTTTATTGTTATGTTGAAATGAGCATAATATTTGATGCGCTTCACTCCCACGACTATCCTGTTTATAAAATAATTTCATCTGCTTATTCTCATTTCATTTAGTTAGTAAACATTTATTTATTGCTGCCTGTCGATGCGATATAATTCGTAAATTAATCTGACTTCGTGCGGTAAAGTTCAAAATGTTTGAAGACGCCGTAGCCGGATCATTAATTTGATGGAAGTTTAAAAAGTTGGTTTAATTAATAACTTTGTATAATCGGCGTTTGATCAAAGCTTTCAGTTTGGCAGTATTAGCTGCAGCACGTTTATAATCCATTGTGTAATAAAAAAAACATAGAAATATGTACATGGTAACTGTTTTATGCTGTTTTGATGTTTCATATGCCCAATAAAAAGATAAAAACTCTGAAACGATGTTATCTTTACTATTTTATGTTCACCTGAATTTATATTCATACTTTTAGATAGTAATTTATGTTGTTTTTGTGTATAACTTTCTTACTTTTTGAGCTACTATATAGGATAATACAGAAATTGTCTTGAAAGAATTGGTGGTTTGTAGGACATAACGTGAACATAATAGTTTCTTGTATTTAGTAGGTACTATAAATGAAGTAAATAACGCTCGGCAACTTGATGATAATCTGTTACGACGTACTGGAGCTGGCCATATCGCGTACCAACACTTTTTGTCGTAACATTTTATTACAAGCCCGGTGTAGTCGTTCGCCACGCGAACTCCACTTTGTTTGGACTTTTTAGTTAACATTTTGATTCGGTTAGGAAACAATTTCATGTGGACCGTGAAGGGATTACTGGAAACAGGAATGCTCCCAGTTAAATGTTAGCTTTGTGTCAATATTTAGTGCTTTCAAAATGTGAAACATTTTATTTCCTTAAATAACTCTTGTAAAACTTTTAAAAACATAAAAGTATGCTTTATTTTAAAGAATTAGGCATATAGTCAGAGGCATGAAGTTTTATTCATTTATAATATATGTTCTTATAGGTTTGTTTACTAATTTAATCCACTTTTTTTCGATTATCAACATTGGCAAATTGAAAAGTCGATATTAATTACAACTCTTCATCATTCATTATTTCTGCGGCGCGTGACCAAAAACACAGTGATTATACATTAATTGCTCATTATCATTATAATTACATGTCATTTAAATGACATTAATTTATATCGTGACATTCTGTTTTTTTTTGTGAAAAAAGTTTTTAAATTTTTCGCTGCACATAACATTTACTTATTTAAATATTAGTAGGTATTAGTAGTGCCTCCAATAAGTTTTCTATTGAAGTCACATAGCGTGCCTATACCTCCATTGACTACGAAAAGTGCCTTAAATCATGGAATACGCGCTCGTGTATATTACAAAATTATAAACTACCTTGTTAATTTACATAATTACATTTTAACGATTATTCTCTTAGGTAAGTTGATATGTATTCCACTCTTTTAGGGATTTACTTCAGTGTTTATTTTTGTGTAATATTCATGTCTTACAAGCTGCGTAAATTTGATTTTCTTTGAGAATAGCGCGAATTTGAAAGAGCAACGCTACGCAAATTGCTGGTTTCGATAGACTGGTGATTACATAGCATGTCATTGTTAATTGCTCAGAACCTTCTTGATGCATCTCTGCTTTTTCATCTTCCTAAAGAATTTTTGAAAAACATACAATCAAAACAAAACATCTTTACGATTAATACATATTTATTGCGAAACGTTCCATCCTTCATTATGTTTAATTCTCAGAAAACTAACAAATAACATTAGTGTTATGACATAATAATTAAAGGTTAATCAGTTACCGAATAATGTTGACGTAGTCGGTCGTGAGCGAACTCAGGTATTTCAAATTCTACGTAAGTCAAATAAGAAACTTATTACCTTTTCTGACGGTAACATTATTTGACACAGAACTGTAAAAATATTATATTATTTGGTGCTAAAATTATTTCGCGTACGTCAGGTAAATTCTACGTGAAGCGTGTGATTGAGGTAGACTATTGACGAGCGCCTTAACCCTAAAATGTTTACAAGAAGCTACAAGAGGTCGATAGACCTAATTAGATTAAGTCTGCCGCTAGAAGTGGCCGAAGCTCATGCCTAAACAATGAAGCGTAATCAGTACTTTGTGAATCATGACAATGTTAAATATGTAACGTCGAGCTTTTGACTTCTTTTACAACCATAATATGAAACCATTGGTATAATAATATTGTGGTAAATTCAATTCAGAAGAATCGAGTTGAACCAAATTTTTAGTTCGATAGTAGTAGGTATATAACGTATTTTAGAAAATACTGTTTTATGTCCATTATATAATTAAATATTAGTTTAAATACGATAGCGTATAATAAAAACTAAACTCAATATATCTCAAGATAAAAAGCCTTATAACTCTTAAAAGGTTTCATTTTGAATCCTTTCTAAACGATTTTTTCTGGCCACAAAATATAGGGCAATATTTTATTCTAAGAGTCCCAGTCACAATGTTGAGTTATGTCCTATGGAATCTTACTTTTCAGGTCAGTACCGTTTCTTTAGTTTGCGTCGTAAATAGTACGGTCGGATGGACCAATGGTTTGTTACAAAAGCTGAAAAAATCAATGTTACATGGCTAGATTGGAATTGCGTTCAATAGTGGTACGGGGTGGCTCCTGGGGTGCCCCCTTTCATGGGAACGTACACGGCCAACGAGCGAGATTTGACGCTGTCGACATTTTAGACCGCCACACATAACATGTAGTCACGAAAGAAGCGAGCCGCAATTTATGTTTTTCCAAATTGTTTCGGTTTTTCTAAAACATTGCCTATATTATTTTATATTGGTATTATTTTTTATTCCTTGGTGGCCGTTCTGCTAGACTAGACACTGAATATTTAAAGGTTAGTCTTAACATCTTTATTTTATGTTCGCTGTGAAACCCATTTTTAATTAATACACGATCCAAAATACAGTGCTATCTTGGTATAAATAAGTAAAACGATTAAACAGAGTCACTTTGCTTCAGTTTAGTAGTTCACAGAAGTAAGTAGAGCGAAGATAGTAGACAAGTAGCGTGCAAATAAGCAGAGTGCATCTCTAAATGCGGTTAGTTAAATCCTTTGAGCATGTAGAATACTTAGTAATACTTGCAGCACTACTTAATTTATTTTCTAGTGTCCACATTACAAGGTTTCAAATAGTGTTACCGTTTCCGTGAGCACGTGTACAAAGCTAACCTAATAAAGTTTCAGGAAGATTGTCATAGTTAACGTTTGTTAGGATTAATTATTTCACGTGCGCATAATAACAATAATAATATAATTGTTCTTTGAATCCAACAAACAGGTCAAAATTATTCAACTTTGGAAGGTGTTTGTTTGACATAACAACACAGTTGTTGTTAAGTTCATGCTAGTTGTTACCACTTATTTATAACTATGAATGTTTATATTATTTAATTAAATAAAACGAATATGATATATCCTTAGAGTTTACAAATTACGATGAATTTATTAATGTTTAGAGAAATTAGAAGTATGCCAATCGTAAAAACCATAAGATGTAGTCACGTATATTGAAATGAGGAACGACATTAGTACTGAGAAAGGTCTACGGCGTAGCCGCGTAGGCCTGATTGAAAGCCTACGCACCTTGAACTTATAAAAATATTTTTAGGGTCATGGACTCTTGACTCTGCTTAAGGCTTTGTAATATTCCTACGTTAAGTCGTTCTACAGAAATTAAGCCCATCGTTCCAAAGGTCCACCCAACGGTGATTGTGTCAATAGAAGGACGTGCTTAATCTATTTAAGTTCAGCTTTATTTATAAATTCGTGCCTCTGACACCAAAAGGATATGATATTACTGTTTGACCTCTCTTGTAAACGTTTCAAAATTTGAGACTTTCGTTTTGTTTTCTTAGGTACGTTAATGAGTTGAGGAGTTTGTGGGAACAAGGTAACGTAAAAAGTTTGCCTGTTTTCGAGCGTTTCGGCTTAAGAATATTGTTTTTGTTTTAGAACTAAATTGATCGCGGCATGTGTTAAAGTAGAATGTTTTTTGCTTGTTTGGTCGGAGTTTATGAGTTTTATTGCTTTTACAAACACAACATTGTTTATTAACTCAATACTTTTTATATTGTTGTATAAAGCGCTCTTTTTAAAACAATTGGGTATACACTATAATGGAATATCCAATTCTATTGTGAATCAGGGAAACTCAAAGATAAAAGTCCAATTTAATTACATTAACATTCAACGTCTATATAATTATAGCCGACGTTATACACATGTTAATCTTCACTAACCCACTGCCAACACTGGCAGGCGAAACATAAAAACTAAATAACTAAACAATGATACTAATAAAAGCAAAAGCAGTATAAAAACAGGTAATGTTTCTGTCTGGACGCTGGTGTAAATCCGACAAGTTTGAATTAGTCTCTACAATAGACTTCCATCGAAGTATTGGCAGAGACTGTATAAGATTTTTTATTTTACGGAGACGGCTATACCCGTCTTGCTATAAAATGGATTAGGTATGACTTTGAAGTTTTTAGTACGAAGTTTTAATATTACCTGGGTAACAAAGTAAGCTGTGCATCAGTACTTCAAATATCTATAAAGTCTGAAAACATTTTCCGAAAATACAAAATGCATCAACTGTTTATGATAGGCTATGATAATTTTAATACCTTTCGAAGGAAATCATAAAGAAGACAGGCGAAATTTCCGATCTCGTTTCAATGTAACAATTTACAAAATTCTATGAAACAAGCTATTTAACAGCTATAATGTCTTTTTTTGTGAAACGTATATTATATAGTATATTTCGCGTTATGCTCAACACGTGTATAACGGGAACTGTTGCAATATTAATATAAGGTAAAAGTAATATTTTACGAATATCGTAATGAAGGTAATATACAGGTGGATAATAAAGACAACTACAAAAGCCCCTTTATTCAGACTGTAATCAGCATACAACAATGACAATATGAAAAATGATTCGCTTGTATCTTAAATAGTAAATGTAAACTTCGTTTTAAATTTTAAATCTGCTACGAGTTCATGACTGTATTTAAATATTAATGCACATTAAAAGAGATACAGCAATGGCCAGAACAACACATTTTTCAGCAATCTGTCCCGTTTTATGAGGATCCTCGCAAATAAATTTTTACGTAAACGATCTTACCAAAGTACTTATCGGTACAACGACGTCCATTTTTATTATAGTTCAGTTTTAAGTAAATATGAAAAACTTTTGCAAATATTCTTTGTCTTAAAATTCAGTAATAGAATTAATTATGATTTATTGGCAACCAATATATTTTAAACCCTCCGGCCACGAGGCATCAACTACTAACTACTACAATTTCAATAATCTTTTAATTTAAACCACTTTCAAAAGACGAAGGCCCGCCTAAATTAAGTTCTATAACTTTTGAGAAGCGTCAAAGTTATTGTATTCAGTATTGACTATATAATAAAATCGAAGCTTACAAGTTTGGATTTTTATTCTTGATCCAGTGAGCTAAGAAGAAAACTTCTATAAATAATTTTATAACGGCGATGAGTAGTAGATGTCTCGCCGTAACGCCTTGTCGTCAAATGTAATGAAATCACTTCCACTTGAATGAATAACTGTAAGGTCACGAAAACGCTCAATTACTTCCTGTATTCGTTCTCAGCCAACTGTACGGAGCTCATACAAAAGGAGGATTATTATTATCTGACTTCATATCGGATGCTTGTCGCACGATTTAGCTAAACTTTCTAGGTCAAGCTGATGCTTTTGGAATCTTTTGCCAGTTATTTTTTAACAGCAAACTAGAATCTATAATAATGCGAGTTATTAATGTAGGTAATATAAATGTAATATACAATTTTTACTTTTAGACTAGAAATATAAGTGGAAGACTCACATTAAACTAATGTCAATGGGCTCATTGAAATCAAATCAGGCACAACAAATTGGCTGTAAATATAAGTTTTACACATATTTTATATATCTGTGGATAGGCACTAGATAATGATTTGTTGACGATTGCACATAGAACCACATTGACGTCATATTTGGCAGACGAAAATCTTAATAAAAAAGTCTCTTTATGACGAAAGCGACTCAGGCGGAGTCAGTGTCAATGAATGAACCACTCAAGCAGAGTGTTTAGTGTAGTGGAGTAGGGGTAAAACCTGTAGGCTGTGTCTCACCTACATACGTATACGTTTACGTTTCAGTGTGAAGTGTGGCTCTTGACGTGATAAAAAACCGGTCGAGAGAGAATTCAATCGCGGATGTATACAACTTACTAATAAATAGCATAAAATCTAAGAGACGTTTCAGTTTGGTATCAGGTTGTTATTTTCAACATAAGCAGCAAAACTAGCACGAGAATCTTGTAATGATTGGGCAAACAAAAACTAAAGGTGGGTCCGACGATACTTGTAATTTATTGCGGTCAAAAATGCCAATATCTAGGCTAGATGTTGGTACCGAGTACAACCAAAACTAAAACCAACAAGTAAGTACCAACTGTAGGAGTCCTAAAGACATTTCGTTTTATTTCATAATGAAATGAGACACCTCACTACACACGCTGCGTAATCCAAACATGTTTCAGTCTATAAAAATCGCAATCAATCCTTGAAGGGTCCTTTACATATTCATTGAACGGTTAACTTTTCAGTCTGACTTTTTGCTTCATTATTTTTCCACAACAATGCCAACTACTCTGGTTAACAAATACATTTGCGGTTGTAAACATTTTTACTTACACGGGTTGTTTGTTATGTTTATAACAATGTCGATAGCAATGTTTATGTTCTTTAATTAAGTAATTGGACACGCATCGATCATAAATAGTAAAAACAAATAGTTGTTTCGGGTCGCGCCGACTTTAATGAGCGACAAATATCACTGGTGGAATGAGACCACGGAGTAAATAGCGTCGGTGTAGTTATATACCTGTGTCGATAGTCGTGCTACGACATTCTAGTGATGCAGCTGCTCTGTATGGCTGTTACTAGTTTCTGTATCGCAGCTTAATGATGTTGCCGTTATTTTCAACACTCTTCTTTTTAACCGTGGAGTTGAATGAAAAGCGAAGCAGCGTGGCTATAGAATAAAACTTTTCATACTTATACACTTTAATTTTATTCTAGTTTACAAAATAAAAAATCAGCATAAAAAGTGATAATGATAATAGGAATATTTTAACCGGAATTCGGAAATGATTGTCACTAAGTTGCGTTTCAGGTAGACTCCTAAACAAACGAACAAAAATAATGTTACCCAAACTCCCACGTAATAGCACAGTTTATAAAAACTCATTTGAATATAAATGAGATTACATTAGAAGAAAAAGGACCAAAAACTTGGATTACTGATCGGAATATTTTTCCTAAAAGTAGTTAAGTATTGCCTGCAAATTGTATATAGGAAATCAAATCATTCGCAGTTAGTACTATTTTATTTTAGTTAGTTGGTACTAAAAAACACGATGAATGATGTAACGAATTTAGATGTACTCAGTAATAACATTTTATGTAAGTGTAAAACATGGCTTCATGGATTATCGAATTAATAAACAAACAATATAAAAGACACCAAATGATTAAGTGCTTACACACTTACAGTAAACTGCGGCGATAAAATCCTATAAAAGAAGCTGAAAGTATAATAAATGTAGGTCTAGATTGGATCCGTGCTGGCTGGCTAGTTTTTCACGATGTTGTAAAATTCGTATTACCACTTTTATGCTTTATCATAAATCGTACACGTCACGACTGAATAACGTTTTATTTTTCAATGATGCCTTACATCCTTTGTCAGATGTATATTTATGAACTTTCTTGAGATCAGTAACAGATGTCAGTTTTTATAAAAGCATTGCTTTGTGCATTTTTAAATTAAAAAATCTCTTTAATTGAATCTTAATAGACCGCTCATCATTTTATTAATAGCAAAATAAATAAATAGCTGTTCTTACTTATCTTTTTTATTTAATTTAACATCTTGTTCATCAATTCCAGTCAAAGTTTAAATCTGAATTAGTAGATATAAAAAATCTATTAACATACTTGTAAGAGATGAATAAAATAAAATATTAAATAGAACATACAAAAGAATCTTGTGGAAAATTAGAAAGAACAAACAACAAAAAATGGTCTTTTAATTTCTTCAATAGATATATACACGAATATTAATAACGTTTATTATGTTACGGGTCGCACACACAAAATCCACATAAAATTCATACGCCAATTACATACGATCGACAATTTGTCCGGGGATTTAGGTTTTATGGCACGGACCTTTATCTCTCATACATAACACCAATTTATCAATAACGATACAAGTATTCGACGAAATTGGGAAAAGTACTCACTATTAATCGTACCACGATATGAAATAAGCTTATTTGGATGATAGATTAGGGAAATATAGCCTGATTACTCTTATTAGCATTTCTTTTCCTTATTGTAGTTATAAAAACCTCACTTTTATATCAGTAATCTTATTTTCTGCAGCTTAATGTTATCATGTCAAATTGTCCGCGTCTCCGTTTATGAAGGACTAGCTGACCCGCGCAACTTCGCTTGCGTCACCTAAGAGAGAATGAGTCAAAATTTTCCCCGATTTTGTAACATTTTTTACTGGTACTCTGCTCCTATTGGTCGTAGCGTGATGATATATAGCCTATAACCTTCCTCGATTAATGGGCTATCTAACACTGAAATAATTTTTCAAATCGAACCAGTAGTTCCTGAGATTAGCGCGTTCAAACAAACAAACAAACAAACAAACTCTTCAGCTTTATAATATTAGTATAGATTTAGCGACGAAGTGAATTGCGATGACCTGTTGTCGTTGAGTTGCCCAAATCTTTTCTTTTATTTACTTACTCTTTATTTTGTCATGCTTCTGAGGAATTACGTGGTTTGGTAACTTTGGATTTCCTTGTGGACAAATTTGAGGCTAAACAAACATAATTTAAGGAAAAGGCTATAAGCGTAACTACAAATTATTCATATTTAGTTTTCAATGGTTATTCAGAAACGAATTACGAATAATCAGTGAAGTTACTTAGAAAAATGGTTAGTCAAATCTGTGTATCCTCAAAACCATATTATTCACTAATTAAATAGCTTTTGTAATTTTTTTTAGTTATTTTGAATCAGATTAAAGACATTAGCTTTGCTCTATGTTATATGAACGTAGAGATGATAACACTTAAATTTTACAAAATGTTGCTATCACGAGCGAAATAAAAGAATGAAGGGTAACAGCTGCCAATCTTCCCGCAACAGCCATGTCACTGCAGAAGTGGAAATCTTTATTTCTTTGTAAATCCGCCAATCACTTCGTCAGTTCTGACACTCTTCAAATATGCATTATTTATAAACAGTAATGTGTTGAAAATAAAGTACGAACGTGTATTGGTTTATAAAGTTGATTTACATAAAGAGCGGGGGAAAGAGACACGTGCCAGACGGTCCACACAGACACAAAGAAATGTCTCCCACTCATTCATTCGTCAACTTCTCTCCCGTCTAGAACATGTGCTCAAGTATAAAAAGACCTGGACTTGTCCTTGACGGTTATCGCACCTTATATTTATTATGAAAAAGATTTTAGTTAGTAACAAAGGACAAGGTATATTTTTCTTTATGAATATACCATAAGTATCTGCGTATCATTGTGTTGTTGATATGTTTAACAAACTGTAACATAAGCGAATACGAAAACATTGTTTTACTTCCGGCGACGTCCGGGAAATTATATTTCATACGTCAAACGAAAAAGGATGTTAATTTTATTTGGGTCTAAATGTAAACAACTTTGGAGTTTCAAGCATTCTGGGCAAAATTGAATAATATTGCCAATCTGCTCGAGGAATAAAATTAATTTTTATTGTTACTTGTATTTATGCATGAATTTATTTATTTAACGTATATACTTTTTGTTTATTTTGTACGATATTTTATAATGACCATTTGAGATTACGCTTAGTGGAACTGCATAACTATTCTGTTAATAAAATGGATCAGGCTCTCTCAGCAATATTGCTTTAGTTCGTGGTTCATTCCAACTGTTTGGTCCCGTTAGTCTAATATTAATCTTATGACTTTGATGTAAAGGTCCTAGATATAATATCCCGTCTAAAGTAATCTAACTGTTCCTTTTTAGAATAAACTTACGAGTGGCTACTTATAACTGCTTATAATATTCACAATAAAACGAGATTGAAATCAGCTTTGTTGCAAAACGGAGCTCTTAGCTAGAAATGACTACCTAGTCATCCTTTTCTTTAAGTCGCTGCTCATTGGATTGAAGTCAGAATATTGATATTAAAAAGAGGAAACAATTTTCAATTTAGTTCTTCGAGTCCTAAATAAATAAAATGGGTTTCAGAATTACGTGTCTGAATAAAATTGGATCAATGAGTTGAATGATGATGATGAATAAAATTCCTTTAAATATTAAAAATGTTGAATAATGGTGACTGAATGAATTACTTAAGCCTTCCGTTTGAGAAAAAGTGATAGGTACGTAGCAAAGCTTAGACAAAAGCGAGCAATGTTTCATTACTTGGTGCTTTCAGACCTAAAGGTAATATATTGTTCTACTTCTCTATTCGGGGGACAAATATAACAACTTGGTGTCATTTATCACTGAAACTACCACGCGTTACTAATACTTTAATAACTTTGTGGCTTATTGGAGGTGCTTTTGTAAACGGTATGTTATAGACTTGTTCTTATAGACGCGACTTTGGTCTAATGGCTGTAATACCGTTAGGCGAAGCGGGCGATTAAAGCGGTAGTTTCAAACGTTTGAAGAGGTTCCAAAATTATTCAGCTTGCATTTTAAAGTAGTGTGCGGTTTCCTCATAGCGCCTTGTTTGTTTATGTGTTGGTAATGCAACTGCATCAGCTATTAGTGCCGACATTAACACTGTAGCGGTTTAACTCTACGATTAAGTCTACAATGTTTTAGGTTTACGAGACTGAAATAAAGGCTGTTGTTTCTTAGTAGAATGTCCACTTAGGTTAATGTTATCTGTAACTGTATTAGGAAACTACGTTTGTAGATGAACACGAGTAATTACGGCTTGGATTTGTACGTGGAAAAAATATTTGTAATAATGATGCTAGAAAATAATAGAACAAGTAAAGCAAGTTTGAGCACAGTTACTATGTGATAAAAATATTCCTTTGAATTACTACTATTTTAAAATATGAATGCTAAAATATGTATGAGAGTATAATTCCTGCTTTGCTGTATTGCTAAAATTTAAGAATAACGGGGACAATGAATTTTTATTTTGAAATCCGAGTACATAGGTCACTTTGTACATATATAGCAGCACAATAAACAGTTCTCCAATAGCATTATTACATTAACTGCACTGAGTAATTGACGCTGGCTGGATGTGGTGTTAAAATTAACGAATGCAATTCATTGGTATGATGGAAAATCAAATTATTTAAAGCACGGGATAATCGGGTTAATCTGTTAATCACATTGTTACTAGTTGATGACAAAAATATTGACTAAATGCATGTTGATATTTAATGTGGGAAGTGTAATTACATATTCTTTATAAATAAATAAGGCGTATGTAATAAATCGAGACATTATGATCTTTTCATTTATTTCGGTAGCAAACCAATATAAATACTCGACGGTAGAGCCAACAACCGATATTAGTAAAAGGTTTTTAAAAAATTGTGTGTTAATTAAATATTATAGATATCGAGATTCCTTCAACTTATAACAGCAATTATTTCAAAAGCTTGGAAACATTTAGGCGTTATTATTTGTCAATTTTAATAAAACTCTCACGTTTTTTTGCAGGTTTCGTAAAGAAATCCATTTTTGCACGATCGACTTTATGTCCCTAAATAAATAAGTATTGGGTCGGTACAGAATATTGATTTCGTTCGTTACTTTTGGTGGGATGGACGTGGAAACGTGTGAAGTGACAGGACCCTTAAGGTAATTCTAATCAAAAATTGTTTTACTTATTTGTGAAAATTTAAACACTATAATTTTACATGAAATAAAATGATAAAACTGACAATAACTATTCTTATTCTATCTATCTTAATTAAAATGTAGACTAAATTCTAAGAATAGGAATACATCGCCCCTTTTGTCACGGAAGTTTTAGGTTTGGTATTAGGCTCATGAATGTTCAATTTCGTGTAATTGTACCAGGAATCGGGTTTGGGAAATAGAAACAGTATTTCAAATTCTAGGTAAAATCACTGTACTGTCATAGGTGTGTGTGGCAAAATGTGGTTTATTAATGCCGATCTACAACGTCTCTTTAGTACACTTCATCAAATATAGGAATATTGTGTAAAAACTAGTTTAAGTTATCCCTATTATTCAGGTTATTTCAACAGTCGTACCCATACTTCAAACTTTTAGATTTTTTTAACTAGCAGCTGAACAATAGATAGCTGTCAGATGGCAATATACATGTATTATGCGACTTAAATGTCCCGAACAGATTTATACGGCCAAGGGTCAAACAGGAAGACAAACCTGAAGGGGCCACGATCTTTGTTAAGTGCCCACCTTTCCGAGTGTTAACCCACTTAGGTGTTCACTGGGATTGATATTGATCTTTTAGCGGTTAAGACAAATATTAGGTACGTTAGTTCAAGCTTTAAAAGTCTTGCTTGCAGCCAGATTCCTAAATTTGCTGCGAATGAGTATATTTTTTCTGTAAGATGGGTTTAATTTTTCGTCATTTTCAAAACTGTGGAAATTGGAGCCTGTCTTTGTTATTGACTGTATTGTACACTCTTGGTTAAAGATATTTCTAGCATAGCGAAATCACGTACATTCTTATTCTAGATGTTTTGACTCACAACACTTCGATTATGCTACATTTTGCATAGTAATATCTGAGAGCACATGTGACAAATGTTCAAAGTTCGATAGTTTTGACACAGCGTTGCTTAAAAACTGTCGAGCGGAATAATACTGTAGTCTGAACAACAAACGCAAACAGTATACAACCACTACGCGAGAAAGATTGAAGCGACACTCTTACTGGGTGTAATTTTGTTTGTCTGTGTTTAACTTCACTGGCTTTGTCAGTAAATGCCGAAGAAATACAAAGCAAATGTTTTTTTTAGATGATAGTTGAAAGAGGTTTCGCGTTCGTTAATTATATGGCGAATAGATGATGTAGATTATAGTTTTTGGGCTCTAGATTTTAAGCAACATCGAAAAGATTTATTTGTTTTAGTTAGTATTAAACTATAGTAAAAAACTAATAATAATTACTGAGCTGACATCTAAAGTCTAAGCTCTAACAATGTGAGAAGTTTTGACACGTACAACTACTTCCGCCAAGTTTCTACCAAGCGTACTTCTCCGAATTCTTGTGTTTACCTACTGAACGTGTACTATCCCAACATATTCAATTTTCATTTTAACCCTATTGAGCTTTTCTGCTCGTACGACGGTAATCCCAGTAGATAGGCTATTCTACAAACAATTGGCAGAACAAAACTGGCACTGTAAGATATTTATGTAACTTCAATTTTGTTTTATGTATTTGTTTATCCGGAAGAAAAGGTAATATTTTTGCATTTCCCTTCTATTCCTTTACAAACCTTTGCCTCGAGGGTATAATGTATTATCTTGTCTGCACCACAGCTTGCTCAAAGAATTACCTTCATTTTTAATTTACCTACAAAACAGTTATAAATTCTTGTGTAAAGAAAAATATCCGGTAAAATGCATAACATAAACCCGCCAAGTTGTATTTACGGTAAATACTACATGCGGCCGTTTATTTACGATTACGTCCTAGCTCGATTTCTCCTGTTTGTTATGAATACACGGACCATCTGTTAATATTGTGTGTATTTTTGTATTCTAATCGCGAAGTACACAACGCGGAGCTCTATTAGATGTTACAATTTTGATATTGTTTCAGAAAATGTACGAGGTGGCGCGACACTCAGTAAATAATGAACCATGATCGACCCCGTGTCAGAAAATATGTATGGTACAAAGCTGTTTGTGGCTTCCGAGAGTAATGAATGGGCATCGTTCAACAAGTCGAAGGCTGTGGAGGGTGGCGCCGTCAACGTATCAAGAGCCAACCAAACAATATATTCCATGAACGATGACGAGTACATTTTCGACAGAACTGATGTTAGAGCCATATTTATTACCTTATACACGATCGTCTTTTGTTGCTGTTTCTTTGGTGAGTGTATTTTTTATATCAGATATTCGTGTAATAAAACCTAAAAAGATTATAAGGTATGAACCTGACTCTCTGTAATATATTAACGCCAAAGATACATGAAGCAGAGTTACACCTGCAACGATCGGTACATATTTATTTATTCTGGAAAGTAGTTTTTCATGAGGATTACATTTGCATAACCTTTAGAAAAAGTTATGAAGACTGTGTTTACTTCTACAAATAGCATGATCCGACCTCTGATAATGCGCAGACTACCTAACGTATTTAAAAGAAACTATCGAGGCAGAAATAACTCGAATTTACTCTGAAATATACCTGAAAATTCGCGGTAACAAAGATAGCGAACTTAGTTTGGTTGTCCCTTGAGATCAAACCTAACCCTCTTAGAATTTTTAGAACTACAGGATTTGTTCTAACACACAAAGCTTTAAAAGGCTTTATTTTGAATCTGATTGTTTAAGTTTCTATTGTTGTAAACGTACTATAAAATATTTTCTTTTTTTTTATACGCGCATTGATGGTAAGCTTAACTTTGACTTAAAAATAAACAAAATCCCAATTTATATATAAATTATTATTTCTGACGTTCTGTTGCCTTCTATCAAAGTTTAAGAGGTGTCGTTTCACAATATCTTCTAAATTAACTTATGAGTTATTCTTAATGAACGCATTACCGCTGTCAACTCCTGAATTTTCAAACAAGTCAGAATTTCCACTTCAATGAAATACGCGGATTCTACGTATTCCCATATCCCTTTAGAACATTATATTTCAGTTACGTGTAATAAAAGTAATTAAAACTTTGTTAAATATTTACATAATTGCTCGACATATACGAGTATAATGATACGAGGTAGGCTATGTGCCGTTTTGATCCATAATTTTAACTGTACCCACTTAATTAAAACTACTTTCATTGTGCAATTTTGTTATTAAATAATAAAGCTGTCTGCTCATTTAAGGTTAAGATTGATTATATTTTAATATTTAATCTAGAAATGTATCTCTTATTAAGGTATTTTTGCCAGCCGGTGTATCTGGACGGCTACTATTTCTTATTTCTTATACCAGTTTACTCGTTATATTCGCGTTTTGAAAGTACGTGCTCAGAAAACGGTCTGGAAAAAGTGGTACAGATGGCGGCTGCCATGCTGCTACGTATATCTCAGAGGAAATCCTCTGAAATACTTGCTAGTTGAGAAAAGGTAGCGTAAACGTTTACGTCCAAGCCAATAAGTTACTTGCAAGTTAACCAAGTTGCTGCCGCGTTAGAAGGAAAGAAGATTGATTTATTTAAAATTTACTATCAAATGTCAAAACGTTGACTTATGGCACTTAAATTACAAGAGTAGCTTATTATTACAGCAAAACTTAAAAGTAGCAACTGCAAGTTTTGAACTACTTGGCGTAACGTAATTTTTTAATACTAAATAGCTGTAGCGCGATGCTCTGTAGTCAGACTATCGAGTATCAAGAATTTGACATTTAAATGTACTAACAAATAGTTCCTACAGCGTTGGCTAGAGGCGCTTTTCAGATTTTCATACAAAATTTCTCCATAGCTAGCCGGTTGTCGATAGTCGATAATAATACGAAATCGCTTCTCTGGTTTCTATCTTTAAATAGTTTTCTGTTTAAATGCGTAGCAATAGTACCAAACCATTTCGTCTTCAGTCCGCCACAGACTGAGAGTAATTGATTTGAATATCTAAGTCCAGAGAGCGTCAATTGAAACACCTAATGATACAATTCCGAAAGCATGCATGTTAAATGCAGCAATAAAACACTTGAAGCTTTAAAGCTTGCTTCAAATCCTATTATGATTTGACCGCATCAACCAATTAGGTCATTATAATGTATAGCGCTCATCGCGAGCGATCATTTAACCGGATAATGACTAGAATACCCCATAATTGAACTACAGGCAATGATGCAAATGAAGCAAACAATAATTAATTTTGCTCGTAACTGTTTACAAAATCTTTTGATGTGATAATATTAAGTTGGATTCTAAGGACGATTAATATTAGGTTTTATTACAATCTTCAGCCACGTAGCAATAAAATTGAGGCATCTGTGGCAGTCTTTTCAATCCAATAAGGCGATCGACACATTATCCGCATTGCAACAATACGTTGGGTAGTCTTACAGTAATGTGATTCGAATCTCGCTCTTTATTGCAGTGTTCGATGATTCTCTTCTGTCGCCTCTTTATGTCGTCTGTAGTTCAATCAAAATCAATTGTAAGTTTAAAACCGAACGCTTGTGGGACCTATTTAGGTTCTTACTTGTCTTCAGATTACCTTATCTATTCCAATATATCTAATTTTGAGTGCAGAATTTTGTTTTGCAGTCGTTGATTCTGGGAAGCTATTTGTTTTTCTATCAAAGCAAGTACACGATGTTAGGCAGCGGTCCGTTATAATTCACACTGCCGTTTCATTTTACCTGGAAAAACGGGCAAAAAGAAATAGCCGCACACTCTGGTTACGAGTGCCATTGTTTTTGGCATTTCAGCAAAACTCGTGTCTTACAAAAGATGATGTAACAATTATAATTATCTTGATACATTTTACTCAATTTCTAAGTAAACCATTATTTGAAAGTTTAGTATAGCTACGTAGAATTGTCGAGGGACCAAAAGCTTTCTAAATTACGCCAAACTCTGGTAGGTTCGACAATAAAACCAGAAAACTTTAATTCAATGTTAATAACATCAAGTAACACAAAACAGTAAACGTTTTAAATATAAAATATACGTATAAAAGTTTGAACGTCAAAGCGATCCGTCGCGTCAGTGAATTAACGTTATTACCAGCTCTACAGGACTACGTCCAATTGGGACTTTATTGATTTATGGATGTCATCAATTACGGATTAAGTATTAGTCAATTTACTGAATGTACCTACTGATTCAAATCGGTTTTCGTGATAGCTGCTTATTTATTCGTTACGTAAAACGTAAATGCAAACACGAAACCTCAAACAAAAATAAACATTGCTCGCAAGGATTTAACCCATTCACTGGAAAGGGTAACCGATTGAATGGGGATTTAAATTGTGTTTGAAACATGCATACGTAGCTCTATAATCTTATTTTTCCCCTCTTCGTTATTGCTATCTATAAACGGCTACTAAACCACATATTTGTAGCGTGACTAGCATAAAAGTACCTACAACGATAGATTGTAATATCGCGTAAACGTAAACTAGCGGCAATGTGTTCCGCGATTCAATTAAAATTTCGCGAAATAAACGGTACACTATTTTTGCGTTCTTGTAAACATGTTTATTGGTTCCAACGTCCTTAGTTTTAAATTCCGTAGCTATTTTCTGCAAAGGTAACAAACCTGTTTTAAAAAACTAACTTGTTTTGAATAAATAAAGAGTGTAATGCACGTGTTATGGAATATCGTATGCACATTGCCAGCGAAATTTAAGCGATTAGGGGTGCAGGATGATTGATAGCCTATCACGATGAATTTGTTTGTTGAATAAGTAGATAATGTTATTTTTGACAAGTTACGTATTTTATTGGAATGTTTAAAGTAAGTATACGAGAACACAGTAAATAAAGAAAGGATCATAATGTGAATTCGAGGCAGAGTAACTAGTTTAATCGCTTACATGACTCAGTCCATCTGTCTTAGGCATCTTAAATGTACGCATTCTCGTCCGTATTAATGTACAGTTTAAATTACTGATTGAATGCGCGAAATTATTAAACCAATAAGAAAGTCATGCACACATGGCGGAACAAGGAAGTCTTGCGTGATATTTTTATAACGAGCACACAAAATCTTGAGCGAATTTATTACTGCTCATGTCTAGTACATTGTGTTTCGCTATTATGAAGTGGCAAAATCTTACTCTATACTTATATGGTGCGGAAAAATGTAACACGGTGTCAAAAGCATACTTTCATAGGGCAAATTCGAGGCATTTTGCTAGAGATACGACGCTACTTTTATAGTTTACCGTTTGCGGAAATCTTCAGGAGAAGATAGGGATTTTATAGAGAAATATATTTCTAGGATAAACGTGTTCCCTGTATCTTCAAAAACACGTTGAATACGTTTGCCAGTATTAGGAAAGAGTTGTATATATGCGATACGAATGTAAATGGAGAAATGAAAACAAAGAAATGTTCAAAATACATTGAAATATCAGGTCGGCAGTATAGCACCAATAGAAGTGCTCGTATTATGCAAGGCTCGAATGCAATATGTGGTCGGGGTGGTTGGTTTCCGACTATGATGCACCTAGCAATAAAATGATGGTCTTGAGATAGCAGCATCGCATGAGCACCGGCGTTTTCTTGGAACTACGCCAACAAGTACTATTAAGTAGCCAATTTCCTTCAGTTGACTTTTAAACCTCTCAACTGTATTTTTATCTCGGATTTGCGTGGAAATATTACAATGTACTTGCTGATTGCAAACATCGAAAATCAAATAGCCTGATAAAGGAGATACTTGTACTATTTTTTATGATGATTTTTTACGTGCTTGCTTAATCGGTTAGTGGCCATTAGTGAGTACTACTAATGAACCTTTTGTTGGAGTCCAATTAGTTTTTGGCTTCTGCTTAACGACTAACGATGCATATAATTTTAATTTTCTCAAAGATTTTCAGCTTCATTGCCTCAAATGCTTTCCATTAGTTAACTCTAGGTTGATGATATTCTAACTTGAATTAACTGTCAGCTCAGTGAACATTTAATGCAGTTATGAACTCCTTGTTATTACAAATGCTTCCATTTAGTAAGTATTTGAATTAATCCACAAGTATTCGAGCTTTGAATTAGGTTACCGTGCTTGTAGCTCGATGTCAGATCTTCTCGGACGTAAATCTTTGTTCAATTTAACCCAACCGTGACGTTTAGTAGTTGCAAGTAACCTGTCTGGTACGAGCTTGCTCATTGCTGTTTGATATATTAAAATATCAGGTACTTTTGTACTAGTTCAGAATTGTTACGGTTATGTTACAGATCAATATTTGTAGACTTTTTTTAGTTGACGGTTTATGTGTCCCACTGCTGGGCAAAGGTCCCCATTATTTCTATCCAAATCTGTCACAAAACAGACAGATTTGTTTGCCTGAAATTAAAAAAGCCGTTTTAAAATTAAGTCCGATTACTATTTTTACACAACCTCCATGTTAAAATTGCCAATATTTATTTAAAGCTCAAAGATAAGAAAGAAGAAATATATTGGTTTTAGTTATAAATAAATTCGTAAGTAAATTGGTATGTAATTCCAGCTACAAATATGCGTGGGTTTGGTCCAGGTGTGCATTAGACCAGACATCCATTATATGTTTCGATAAGTTTCCAAACAAAAACCGATTTACTATTCTAAATATATCACGTTGAGAACTTGTTACAAATACCATTAAGAGAATTAATGATTATTTGGAACTCGTACTTTCAATAGGTATTTTTAAACAGCAAAGGTCCATTGTCCTTGACTGTTCGGCAATAAATTTACTAAAACGAGAGTCGCATGGAATGTCTTACATATTTTTTGTTTAGAGTCAAATATTGTCGGATTTGTACGATTCTCGCAACAAATGCTTGAAACATGCCATTTTGTATTGATGGCTTTGCCCCGAGCGGACTTTCGGATGGGTAAAAGTTTCTGCCTATTTCAATTTATTATGTGGAGAAAAATTGCGACCCTAAACTGACGGTTTAAATTACTAAACTGTATATATGTAACCGTAGATATATATTGAACTTAACTACTTCTAATCTGTTTCATGTGCCATGCCGAAAGTTATACTAACTTAGAAACATTCTGTTGCATTAGGATTATCTTGATCGAATCCTCGTAAACTGCGAATCAGTTTCAAAGGCGTAAGTTTGTAGTTTATAACTATAATAGTAGTTAATAAATACATAAAGCACATAATATTTTATTAATCATCATACTTGTCACTACGGTTCCTACAAAATACTTGTTTGTCGATGAAATCTTTATTTTGAAGAAATAAACGGCTCACAAATTGACAGCCTATAGTCAATAATTCAGAGGAAATGAAATTAATGAATTTACGATATAATACTGAACGTAATATTCTCTTAATGAACTTCATTATAAGATGCCGACGATATTCCTCTTTGAAGCATCTACAATCTCATCTAAAATCTATATAATATAATTTAAGTCACAACAATAGGTAAGTATATTTGTGGCCGTACTTCATTGTTGGTGGTACAAAATGGTGAACATTACGTATTCACCTATTAAATATTTAAACGTGTGAACACAAAAATGTTAATGAGCTTGCAGCTACATGTAATGTGAATTTATTTTAATTGTTTCGCTAACGATCGATTCAAATCCATTGCAAATCTAAACGTTGGACTGTCACATGCAACTGAAAGGCTATTATGTCCTGACATAGCTCTAAACAACCGACTAATGCTTTGTTGTTCACACATTAGCCACAGCGTGCCGCTGTGAAGTCCCTATGAAAACGTAACAGGCTGTTATATTTATCGTGTTCATAAAATCTATTAATATGATAGCATTCACTGAAATTCTTTACTTTATAAAATGCCTTACAATATTATATTTATCGAAATAATCAAAAGTAATCTTTACTAAAGAATAAAGTAACGCTAAACTCTACATACTCATTATGAGCCACGTTTGACACGCGATTTGCCGATCAGAAATATATTTTGTTGCTATAATCGTAACAGCTTTCTTATATTTATTTTTAGTCTAGGGTAAATTGGTACCCTGATTACTAGTTTGAATCTTGTTTAACCATTGAAGAAACTATTTTCTCGCATGAACAGGAAAATGTATCACGAGTAATATGTTTTATTTGTTTTAGGCAACTTGCTTGTTATCCTCGTGGTCACTTTATCAAGACGGCTACGATCCATAACCAACTTCTTTTTGGCGAACCTCGCCGTGGCAGATTTATGCGTCGGCGTGTTTTGTGTCTTCCAGAATTTGACCATCTATCTAATACCGAGGTGAGTGAATCGAAACATCGGGTAAACAAGCGCGTTTACTTTGTGTAAGTATGTGTGTAGATGATGATGTTGAATGAGTTACGACGTCCGATAATATAGCGAAATATTTCCGTTGAAGGGCGTTGCACCTATTTGCGGATATCAGGAGAATATAATCTCTGTTTTTCAGGTATATCTATAGACTTTGAACGATGCATATAGCAAGGTGTATGTCACCAATAAATAAGCATAGTATCTAGATCTAGCTAGACTAGGACACAGCGCATTATGGAAATTTCCGGTCAGTGTGTGTGTATGTGTATACAGTCGCTAATTATGTCTACAATCTATAACTTTACATGCCCCAAATCGTAAGCAAACAAGGGCTAATGTCGAATACACGTTCGTTTAATTAATCCCAAATGAACGTTTTGTTTACGTTCCGTTTGTATAACACGGTGGACTTTATAAAATTTCTGTTGATTCAAACTTTGTAACTCGTTTTGTGAGCGTTCACAAAAAGTTTTCTCCTTTTCACTTTAAGCTTCTTTAGTATCTGTTTCTTCAACCCACTGCATTGAGTTTCATTTATATACAGCAAAAGTAACTCGAGCAAAAAAAACATTAAAATACTTTCAAATAATGTTATTACGAAGATTTCTGTTTTTAATTACATATTCAACAAATGATTAAGATAAATGAGATACAAATGACGTAGTACCAAGAATTATGTTTCTTAATCGTTTAATTAGTTTTCGTGTTATTTCTTAAACAACACTCTGCAGAGTTTTCTTGAGTAAAATTTAGGAGTAAATTCATATAAAGTAAAGTACACCGCTAGTTTTAAAACTAAAATGGCCGCTTGTTGTTGTTTTCAAACCTTTTAATACGATAAAATGTTTTGTATATATTGTATAGTAACAAGTTGTTATGATCGCTTGGCAAAATCTGATTATAACAGTTGAGAAATTGGGACAATCAGTCTTGTTCATAAGTTATTAACGGCTATATATTCTCGAACACAACGTGACGGGTAATCGTAATGAGGTGACCGGCGCACTATGATTGATATCGGCGGACTTGCAACTGTAAGGAAGAAATGTTATATTAACTACTATGTATTGGTTGGTTGGTCCTAGTCAACGTGTATCCCTGTGTACACCTGCCGCCTTTGATGAAATTAATGTTGGGTGTTCATCCATAATCACAAGATCCTAAGTAATCTTTAAGATCACTAAATATTCATACGTAGATAGATCGAAATGTTTCCGCTAGTGTAATAAACTTAGTGTTAATTTGTTTGTTCATAGAAGTTAATCCACGTGTAAGCTTATTGAGATGAAGACTAGATCATGAGATGAGTAACCTCTGAGTTCAGTCATTGAACCACATGTTCTATTAGAAATGCGAAGTTTTACTACTAAATGGTTAATTATCTTGTTGCCAGCCGACATAGAACATTCTCTACATCGTAGCTGTTAATCGAAAAACCACGCCACGAATTCTAGTTAAACATCTTTTTGTTAACATGTTTTCCTCTTTTCAGCTGGGTGTTTGGTGACTTCTTGTGTAAAATGTACCAATTCGTACATTCACTGAGCTACACGGCGTCTATATTCATTCTAGTGGTGATATGCACAGAGAGATACTTCGCTATTATACACCCCATCACTTGCAAACAGATCCTCACTTCAACGAGACTTAGGGTAAGATTCAGTGTGCGCTACCGACGACGGATCGCGGACGCGACGCTAGGGAACCATTTTATTTTCACGGTTTTTCTCAGTTCCGCCATTTGAGCCGTATTTTCCGAAAGTTCATATGACTTGGTGTTACATTATTCAAGTCTGTGTTCACCTCGTGTCGCTGTTCGCCGTTTGTACGCCATTCAATTATAATTTTATTATAACTGTGACTGAATTTTTTTTACAGCAACGTTATTGAATTTTTTTAATAAGAATTCAAAGTTAATAAAGTTGAAACGGGTATTACGAATTTATATACATTTTAGTTTTATTAGGCACTTAACCAACAAGGCACCATATATCATAATAAAGTACACATAGATAACATAACAAATTTAAACAACGCATACAATGACATACGTAGCCATAATTTAGTTCAACAAAAACTGTGTCGAATTAAATTGTCTACTTGAATGCGATATATTGATCTCACTTCGTAGTTCTTACGTACCTAATCTCTGGGGAATAGTTAGATCAGTAATAAAGTTCAGCAAGGGAGGAAACTGATCTACTGCTAAAGCAATTTCTCTCTGTGACACACAGCTCGAGCAATGTCGTTACTTGGTACACAGAGCTTCTACCTAGCTTATTACTTGTACTCCAATGTCGTCGTCCAAAAATAAAAAGAATTCAATGTCGCACACCTTTTTACAAAATCTCTGTAACGGAATTACAATTTTCGATTTCACACCATTCCTCGCCACGACGAAATGAATATTTCAAAAACTTTGTAAAACTCGGTATTGTCAGTCAGGGTGATGTAGTTGCAAAAGTTCATTAAGAAAGTCAAGCTGAACCCGTGTTCTGTGTTAATAAGAGGCCGGTATGGGTTAATTCCCGCAGGCATTTGCTTAACAGACGATTACGCAGCCTATGAATATTTCTGGTTGTGATTTATGAAGCTACATTAGTAGGGAGGTCAGAGTTTTTGTCGTAGAAAACCCACTCACAATAATGTTCGTTACAGTTGGTGATCCTCGGCGTGTGGATCACGAGTGCAGCGTACAGTGCACCTAAATTTATTTGGGTGGAGACAATAACGAACGACCTCGGAGATGGCCACATGGAAACGATTTGCATCCCGCATCGTAGGAAATATAACTCGGAGCTGTTCGACATGGTGAACTTTGGCCTTCTCTACGTGACCCCTTTATGCGTCATGACGGTGAGTGTCAAAATTATGTGCATGTGTTTGAACGTCGGGACGTGTGTAAAAAGTGCTTATCTAAATGTGCCACTCGTCTACGGTTTTTTCCTACTTACGTAACACAAAGTCGAAAGTAGCTGTAATTATTTTAGTGTAAGCGTGAAAATGTATTTTAACTTTAATTTCCCTTGAATTTTATTTAATATAAAGTGTCACAATATTACGCCAACAGTTATGAAATATTATAACCAGAGATACAGGTGGGTAGGGTATATAATGAAGTTATTAATAATTTGAAAGTACTCACGATGATAATGAAAAGTCTAATTTAGAGAAGCGTTATTAGATTTTTATGATTGACATTTTTATTCATTTTAATGAGAGATGGTAATAAGGGCCAGGCTTTTTCTAATTAGCAGAGGATTTGTTATGTAAAAAGTACCTAAATTCAATGCGGGCTTTATTTCTGGGTAACAATATAGTAGCGTAATAAAGCATCTTTGTTAGTCGTCGTGTCCAAAGCGCTTTAAAGCGGCGCATACAGCGTTATGTCATTCTTTTTGCTTTGCAAACTCCACTGAGTTGGGCTACAATCGACGGACGCAATTTGTGCTTGATGTTGATGACAAACGATTACTACGCGCATTCTCTACAAGCGTGCTAACTAATGCGCTTTCATGAATAAGGATTGAAACTACAAAAAGTTATTGTCAGTAGAAAATAAGACCTCATATGCTCTTACTATTATTTTCGCGTATGTTTTTTTTTTATAACTTAACCAAAACCTAAAGTAGAATATATACTAAACTTGTAGTTGTCCCAACAACAGTCAAATAAATTCATATGTAAAGTACATGATAATACGACGAAATAATTTTAGTAGAAGTACATTTATGAGTTTAAAAATTCGCAGTGTACCGTGAGATATTTTATGAAATTTTCTATTCTAGAAGCATCTGTTGAATAGCATGCTGAACAATTTAAGTGCGAGTAGCTAGGTAATTTTATGAGTTTTCTATTCAAGCTGTAGACATGATAAACTGCAGTATCGTGCACAAAGCAATGTGTATTCTGTTAGCGTAAAAGTTTGTTTTCATTTGCTCTAAATGTTATCGTTAAATATTTTGATACGTACAGGATATCCGCGCATCTGAATTTTATAGACCGTGTGGGCTACGACTAGATTAATATGAATGTAAAATGGTGAATAAAGCTTATATATTCTTAACCGTTACGGATTTATGAGGTTTCATCATGCTTTAGATAATGGTAAAGAGTACGTTTTCCTACTAAAAGTGGCTAACTTCATATACTGTGTTAAAATTAGGTTATTTGTGTAACTGGTCTATGTAAAGCAAAAGTAAAATCATATCGTTTATTAATTTGAGGTCAGACACACTTAATATTGTCATAGTTACTAAATTAGTTTATCACTAGTTCAAAATTGTTAGAGTCTATTATTAGAACCTATACAAGTACTACTTGAACATTTTGCGATGAACCAAAGGTTACTTGAAGCTCAGAATGTCTGAGAATCAAAACTTTACAATTTAGACTAGCATGAGTCGCAAACTAAAGTTTAATTTAGTACTTACATTGTACAATGGTTAAACACTAGGCTCTAGACGTCGTCGTTCACTAAATAACGTTCTAGTACTTTCGTAGCTGTTGCCTAGGGTTCAGGATCTTATAGTTCCATAGTAAACCAATTTACGACAAATCCTAGTCTTAGATCTTATCTTTAAACTAGCTGACCCGCGCAACTTCGCTTGCGTCACATAAGAGAGAATGGGTCAAATTTTCCCCATTTTTGTAACATTTTTCGTTGCTACTCCGCTCCTATTGGTCGTAGCGTGATGATATATAGCCTATAGCCTTCCTCGATAAATGGACTATCTAACACTGAAAGAATTTTTCAAATCGGACCAGTAGTTCCTGAGATTAGCGCGTTCAAACAAACAAACAAACAAACAAATAAATATTAAAAGTATAGATAGTAATGATAATGGTTTATTTTTAAGATCTACTTATAATTGTTTAAACAAGTACACCTACAGCTCAACTTGAAGCGCACTTGTAACATGTACTTACATAGTTGCAGCAGAGTGAATCATTGTAGCTTATGTTTGTACCTTATGTAAAGACGTAATCTAGTCATGTCACCAGTATTTACAGGTAGTGTTTCATGCTCCAGAGAACACAATAAGCTGTTAGGTTAGGTTGTAAAACAAAGCCATTACATGAAACGTCTACGTTAGCCCGGGATTAAATGTATGTGCTATCTCGTAATAAATTGTGTCATGTCCCTCTCAAATTGCCTCAGTCAATGTCAATGACGAAAGTTGAATCTTAAACATTTAAAACGCATTTAAAAACATAACTTTGATAAATTTAATTGAAAATGTGTTTCTTATTTGTTGAAATCTAAATTAGCCCTCTAAAATAAACGCGCAACTGGTTATTATAAGAGTATTTGCAATTAATGCGTGATAAAAAAATATCATTATGAATATTATTACAAAGTCAGGTTAATATTAAACGATGCAAATGTAACAGTAGGTGCTCGTACAAACCACACGCAACGTAAAAGTTGAATTGGTTACGCAAAGTTCAGCTTTCGGTTGTGAGAAATAGTTGAATTTATACGAGTTAAATTGTATTTTACTAACCCATATAAACTTTAGTTTCGTAGTCGTTAGTGTGTGTCAAAATGGTGTCAAAATTATTTCTAGGTATTATTCCCAGAAAAGTATCATTTAAATTATGGAGACTGACATAGTATAAGAAATCACCCCCAATCACACGAGAATATGTTTCGAACATATTCACGTCAATTACGATCCACTAGGTTCACACGGTAGCTCCCAGTTGGTACGGAATTTAACCCCTGATATCGTCAGAAAAGTTCCTTCACTAGAAGAAATTACTCGGAAACTTGAAGTACGTGCATTTAGATATAAAAGCTCTTTAAACCAGAAAGCGTAAAATTATATTTTCAGTCCTTCCGCACGGATCGATTTAGTTTTGCACGGAGTCCTTATCTTCCGGAAAAGTTTTGTTAAATGAAATGTGCCATACAAAGTGAACGAATTTAGCAAGTAAAAGATCACGATTATACACGACTAGCTTTTACCCGCGACTTCGTCCGCCACTTGAATTTTCTCATGGGAATGCCTCATTTTTTATTGCGTAAAAAGTAGCCTATGATTCCATACCAAATTTCATGCAAATTGGTTCAGTAGTTTAAGCGTGATTGAGTAACAGACAGACAGACAGAGTTACTTTCACATTTATAATATAAGTATGTAAGTAGGGATTAAAAACACATGGATGAGTCTGATACGAATATAAATTAAAATCGTTTTCAAGATAAATTCACACCCTTTATAAAGTTAAACCCGTTTAGTAAATCCTGGAGCTAACATAAAATTAAATCCTTAAGCTAATATAAAGTTCCTCAACATCCATCCTCTACATAAACAATATACTCACATTGGGGATACAATTACTCCAAAAAATATACGTGAGCAGCTTTGTGTGCAAAAACGTCCAACTTTTTATGAATATTAATGATACCCTCACATGACTCGTTCACACTTTTCTGAAAGAAGTGGAAAGTAACTCCCGAAGATTTCTTTATATTAAAGACTCGTTTTATTTTAACTCTAACTTATACAAAAAAATATAGTCAACATAATTAATTAAAAAGCAATTTTGAAAACCTTATGCAATTGTATATAAAAAAAATAAGACTAGTAGTAAATTCCATTTTATTAAAAATTAAAGCTAGCCAGACAAATAATTACAGAAAAAGACCGAATAATATTAATTATTCTTAGATAGTTTCTTATTTAATGAGTTTTTATGAACGAACTGAATCGTAGGCAATTATTTAATTTTCTTCTTTTATAAGAAAATTCTTACATTGCTAAATAATTGTAAATATTTTATAAATTTCCTTATACCTATATATATATTTACGGTGTATAAAAATGTTATTATTCTGAATTTGTATGCTGGGTGCTTTATATTTACGGAGATTATTCATTTCTTGTTCGTAGTAATGACGAGAGCAAGCCATTGTTTATAAATCAGTTTTGGCTTCCAACGTTTTATAGCTATAAAATATTCTTGTTTCCAAGATAATATCGTATATTTCGGGTTTATTTTTCGCGGCTATAAGTAATATAAAAAGGTATGTGGAAAACATCAAAGTACAAGTATTTTCTTATTAGAATAATATTTACGAGATTATAAATGTCTAAGCGTTCTATGAAGAGAGCAATATCTTATCAATTGAATCTACGTATTTAGGCAGAAAATATTTGATATAAGTAAATTATACGTTAGGTCTTATTTCGTTTGACCAAGTTTAAGGGTAATTTCTATTCGTAATAGGCAGAATGGAAACATTCCAAAAGACCAAAATCCAACTTCATAAATAAAAGAAACGTGCCGAAAACACAAAAAAAACTATCTAATTCTATGAAGCCATCAAATATTCTTAGGCAGAAACTGTGCGCATGGACCACTTCCCGCCTACTCTCTTTTAGAGCCACTATTTACACAATCGACGAAATGGATTCAGTTTCCGAGTGAGGTCCATTTACATCTATCCATAATTTGCACTATTGATACAGATCGCAAACGATTTCACCAAATAGTATGTGGAGAAAACACATTTAGGTAAAGTAAAGTAGTTACCTCTCTTATTGATAGGCCAAAGTTACAAAGTGCTTTATCTACCATCAGTTTCTGCTCACAAGTTTGAAGAAAATTGCGAAAATTTCGCAATTTTCTTAATATTTGTAGGAACGGAAAATAATATACTTTTACATAGAATACGAACTTAAAATGGTGAAATTTTGTTTTATAGCTTTACTGATATCGGACATCGATTCATAAAATTAATATGTAGTACTGAAGCCGTTATAATTTGAGGAGTTGATATAACATTGATTTTTCGTCGCATGTATTTACCTATTTACACAACACACAAAGCAGCGTTCCTTATAAAAATATGTATTGAAAAAGTTTAGTTTAATTAATTGTTATAAAAATGTAACATTTAAATACAGCACTTGTTGTTCTTCACTGTGGAATTGGAACAATTATGAAGCCATTATATAAATTGATAAAATTCCGTCACCGATCTTTTATAATTTCACTCTGACGTATTGTAGCAGAATAGTTTCTAGGTGCTTAGTAGATAGTCAATATTTATGAAAATGTTCCTCATCCGAAGTGTCACACGTCTCTCCCGTCTGGTAGTATATTAAACACAGATTTTATTCAAACCTTTGATTTTAAAACATGTGGTGAACACATTACGCTGACTACGGCATTATTGAAAATATACTTTTTCATATGTAGTTATTTGGCGTTCAAATCTAAGACATTTGGTATGTAAACTAATTTAAATAAAGGAAATATTAAAAGGGAAATGAAAATTGTATGAAATCATACAGTCGAGTTTTAGTGTCGTAGTCAGTCACTAAGCTAACCTAAGCATTATTGTTATAATAAGTTGTGCTCAACAAGACGAATAAAAAGGACCCCACCCCACATGCTTTAATTACTACATAGTACACAAAGCTTGTCAAAAATCGAATCTTGAACTTTTCACTAGGGTACGTTTATAAACATCATTGCCTCTGTATAATTGACTATCATAAGTGTCAGCATTTGACCTAAATGAGTAAATGATTTGATTTTGATATGATTTTAACTTACGGGCACGGTAACTCTTTAAAAATTAAGTCAACGTTTAACGTTGTTAAATTGAGTTACCCTGTGTTATTCGATTTAGCAGCGTATGCACTAAAATGTTTGTAATTGCAATACATTTTATGAATCACTATTATATTATTATTTCTAGTCTAATCTTTCTACTATCGAGGCGCCCTTAGCCAGTTGTGCTCACCGGTCGGTAAACAATCTGTGGGTTAAGTAACTCTTGGCGCGGTCATTCCGTTGCTGGGTGACTGCATAGTGGTATTTGAACTGGGCATTTCCGTGCTTCGGAGAGTACGTAAAAAGTCGGTCCCGATTGTTGTCAATTAAGATAACAATCGTTAAGCCACGTCAAATGCCTTCGGGCGGCTTGAACAACTTTGGCACTAGGTTGACCACTAACCATACGATAAGAAGAAGAAGACTGTCGATTAGACACAGAGTAGACAGATAAGCATATTATTCATGTATGTACTCCAAGTGGTTGTTGTTTTTACGGTTGAACAGTCTCGCTTTACCTCCGACATAATATTCAACTCATATCTACTCTATACAGGAAAATTCTTCACAAAGAAAATTGCGGCAAAACACAGATATTGGAATTTGATCTGTATAATGAGTATTATATTACAAAATGTTTTGTAAGAAGCTCTTGGTACTATAACAAGCAGGATAAGTACATCTACATATTGAATATCTATAAAATATTAACTTTTATTTTAATGAATAGCCTTTGATGTTACCTGTCACGTTATTACGCTTCATTCCAATGTAATATTTTTTATTACAATTTTAGAACAAGTCGAATATAATATATGATAATAAAATATTAAATAAATATGACGGATTGAGCTTACGAGAAAGTAAACTTTTTACTACTAACGTAGCAATTTGTAATCTCTTAAGTGCTTTAGGAAAAAGTGGATTTCCACACTAACCTTATTGAATCGTCAAAAAAGTGTCTGTAATTGCTTCTTTACTTTTTGATTGATACTCGCCTGTCCATCTCAAACAGATTCTCGTAGTAATTGATGACCCTTGGCTTCCTAAAACGCTTCGAACAAGTTCACCGTATAAATATGACAGCCTTGACTTTAGCTTAGCAGTTTATTTCCGTCGTACGTCGAACAGTTTGTGAGCCCGCGGGGTAAATTTAAATGCTGAGATAGCGGGGAAAGTTGAAGCTTCAATTTTGGTCTCGAGACTGCATGATAATAGCTCTACATGTGATATGATGTGCGCTTTACAAATATGGAATGAATTTTACAGGGAAAGGTAGGTTACAAAGCGTTTATTCATTGATATGAGATAGTGTTTAGCAACGAACGCTGCTATGTGATCAAAATTTATAACATTTTAAATTTAATGAGTTTAATATTAGATTATGGTACATATTAGTGCATAAACCTGCGTATAGTTTGCATTTGTTGAGAGACTATGTTGTAAAAGAGTTAAACCCTCGTTCAATATAATTTAAAAAATCTCTGACGTCGATTCATCTCAAATCATGTTTTCGTCTGCCAAATATTGGTTTATCAACCACGATATCTTATTTATCGACTTACCGCCCATGAACTCCGCTCAGTTCATGACAAAATTAATCGGTCAATCTAATAAAAAAGAAAAGATAGGAAAAATAACTAATTCAATAGTAAACATTAATCATATTGGGATACAAAAATGTTCATATTTCTACGAGTCGTGACTTTTATCTTTGTTTATCAACTCTTGATATTATCATCGCTATCGTTTAATTTCTGCTAGTACCAATCGTCCGTCCGTACTTCTATCCGCAGCATAGCTCAGAAACTCCTATTGTGAGGGAAAATGATGTAATTTAACAAAACAATACATATAAGGTACACTCAAAACACAAGTACACACATACACTCAAAAGTGAGAAAAGAAATCTTAAAAAAAAAATTGTGTACCTTCCCTTCAAGTAAAATAAAGTTATTTCAGATTAAAAGTGTCCGGCGCTAGAACCTTGACCTAACGCATCGCACAAAGTTATTTAACTATCGATCTACCAGATTGAAAAGACTGCCGTCAACGTAATCTCATTGGTAAAACGTTGCATATCCATTACTCTTATATTAACCCAGTTACAGTATACGATTTGTTTTTGTCTAAGGAAACATGCTACGGAAATGGAAGTGGAAATCGAAACACAATATATGGTTTTTCATCGTGCATGATATTTATAAATACAAATAGAGAAAACTCACTCTAAGAATAATTGTTTTACGTATATATCATTTACTGGAATTCAACTTTTCTTTTCTAAATTCCTTTGCTAGTTGAAAATCGACGCGACTGTAAACTAAATGAGAGAAAATTTATAGACTACGTTTTGATAGTTTAGAAGACATAAAATAGCTTTTAAAAGCAGCCGTGGATCATGGCTCTATGTGACGTAACTTAGTAAAGAGTCTAGTAAGACTTTAACCTTATTTACGATGCTGGCACTCCCAGGTCGTAAGTACATTTGGCAAGTCAATACGATGAAAGATGACACCTATGATAGTCTAGCTTCAATGCCCGAGTCAAACGTATTTTATTCATTTTTATTAAGCCTAGTACTTATATTGAAGAAAATCAAAACTTTTGGAAAATCTAAAAACAGTTGTAGACATTGTCTACTGTCCTTAATATTTAATAAATATATTGGTAGAGATAGGCTGAATAAGAGTTTAACATTTTTATATTCATAAAAAAAACTTTTATTAAACGAAAATATAATTTACAGTTTATTGAGATCGCAAACTCATTTCAATTATGGAGATAAAAAGCTATTTCCTTTTATCGACACGTGTTAAACATCTAAACACATAATCTTTTTCTGCAAAACAATCGATTTAATTTCCATTTCATAAATCCATACGAATAAATAAATATTGAAATAAGTTCTCACGCATTCGGTATCTGTATTATTTCTCATTCCATTTTATCAAATAAACAAACTCACGCAACCGCTTGCAAAATTTGAACACTTTTTGTACAATCGCCGGATGTATAGTAACCGTTTCATAAACGTTTTTTTTTAACTTTCTTACTAAAGTATACAAAAAAATGCGTAAAGAGGAATATTATGTGATACAGCAATATGCCCATTTTGCATAGTTTTGCTCCAGTTAATTCTGGTGGAAAAAGGTTTAATAAAGTGAAATTTTTGCTTGGCCCCGGAAGTGAGGAATGCAAACTTTGCCGCTATGCGAGGAACAAAGGGCAACTGGATAGACGAGGAAATCTAATTCTCTGACAGTAGATCTACAATTTTTGATGCAAAAGATTAATCTATCTCACTGTGATAAGATAATGTTTCCCTTACTGCTACCGCTTAGATCTATTATATCTCTGCCGAAAAGATAGGATCTGGAGCTTAGATCCCACGTCCTAATTTAATACAGACGATGTAACATTATTACGTTTGTCGTCATCGGTTTCAGCAAATTCCGTCGAGCCCGTACAATATTACCGACATTCATTTTTTGTGAGCGGTCTATTTCACCAGTCTAAATACTCGTCAGGCCACTTGTAGAAAATGACATAGTAGTCTGTTTACGACGCTCCGCGCGTGTGATGTGGTTTTATCTCGAGCCCGAGGCTTGTAATGTTATGACAACGCTTTTTCTGTAATAGTGTAGCACTTGGATTATTACACATATTATTAACAATATCATTAAATAAAGACGGAAGCACTTTAACTGTTTTTCAGATGCCTTTAATATTCACGTAAGGTATCTAAACTGATCCCAGCTGTATTATATACTAAACACAAAGCCAATAACTATAGCTACATAGTTTCCCATGAAAATTGCTAATCAGGATATAGCCCTATAACCGAAATCCGACCTAAACACACCCTGCCAACGTAGTGGGTGCGAATTGATGGGATATGTTTTATATTAGTTTCCCAAAAGCGTTACATAAACCAGTCGACTTTATTATACGGTGAAAACCTCGCCAATGTTTACATTCAAAACAATCTTTGATCCTAATATTGACATTTTGCAAGTGTAACATGTGGCAAGCTTGTTATAATATTTGTTAAAGTTTTTCAATCTTCGTTGTTGTTACAAAAATCTACTTATTTGAAAAATTTACAACTAAACAGTCTTTGTTTAAAACAAAATAAAATAGATGTAGGAAGTTTAGAGAGCATATAAATTTTCAATCAATGTTATCTTTAATTATCGAAAATAATTAGATTTCATGGGTACCTTACCCTTTTAACACATATTATTATTTTGCTGTTGATAGTCTTTAAATCACCGCTAATGTTCTCCCTGTGACATTTATTGGCGAAAGATTCATCTTTTATTCAGAGCTATTGTAATTTCTAAGGAATATCAATATCGCAAAGTCAACTAATAATTGGTTGATTTAGGGATCACAATCAAAAGTTATGATTGCTTAATCCTTGTTAATTTATTCTTAAGTAAACAGCGTTAGCTCTGTGGGCAGTGAAGTTAATTTTGAATAAACTATGTAGCTGAACGCTATTAGGAACTTCAATATTGTGTGGAGCGTTGGATATTCGAACTACAATGAAAAATTCTTCCTTTGACAAAGGTGCGGTGAACAAAGTCGTGGTTGACAAAGTAACTTGGTCGCAAGTGATTGGTATTCGCCCCTCTGCAACTCTGGTCACAACTGTGAACTACTACTGTACGGCATATAGTGGAAAGTTTCCATGTTCAATACATTAGTATTCTTTCCCTTGAGGTGCCATTGAACTTTCAACCCCGTGGAGATTTTGGACTTCAAAGCTCACTTAGTACAATAGAAACATGGGCACAATGAGGGTATTAAAGATTCTGTGAAAAAGATAAAGATTCTGAAATAGAACCGTATTTTCACCAGTACATATTTAATTAAAACCTTCTTTATTTGGTTTGTTTTGTAATTATAATGCTAGTTATATGTAAATTTCTAGTTGCTCAGCAATTTTAATTTAGCAATATACTTAGTTTATTTTTAGGATAATATTTAGTAAACAATAATATACTTTCACGATATTGCAACAAACATCGATTAGTATTCACGGGTTTGAACCGAATACAATTACTCTGTTGAATTCAATTTCAACAATCTGACACGTTGATTAAAAAACTCTAGCATGCGTAACACAATTAATAAATCGTCACGGTTCACGCATCGAACTTTGGCAATCCCTTCTAATTTTATCAAACAATGAAACGCAGGCGTTTACAAGTATAATAGTATTATCACGTACAATGCCGATGTTCGTTAGAAATGTATTGAAATATACAGTTATGTTGAAAGAAGCCTCGTAAATACAATTACGTGTTAGGATATTGGGTTTACGTGATTGGCATTAATTGCGGAACCGGCATGATTGCAATGGAGCCTTGTTTGTGGTCGATTTAAAATGTATGTGTTAAAATGATATGACATAATTTATTTATTTACAATAGAGGTATAAGGCAATTCTCGACAGTCATATATCGGCTAATTGACAACTTTATAAAACATTTCCAATGAATAAAATAAAAAAGGTTTTCGCTTTTAAGTGACCAGTTTCGCTTTAAGTAAGTTTATGCTTATTCATTTAAAAAAAAAAAAGTTTATAGCGAACAGACAGGCAGACTCAGGTGGGCGGCTTTGTTTTAAAACATCAATTGATGATTACTTATTTCGCTTAAATATCAAACCTTAAAATAGAACCTAATCAAACGGCCCCTTTCTAGGAGAAGGATTAGCACCTGAAAGGTTTGAACTTGTAGTGTAGGTATTGTTTACATTATTTGATTGTTATTTTACGTGGGAGTACTACAATGTAGGGTTATATTCGTATTTGGGTCGGCGAGGACACAAGTTTTATTTGGTGATAAAGTAGTTCATTCTAGACCTCAAAGTACACAAAAGTACCTACTCAGTTACTGTTTAGGAGTGTAAAAAGGTTCTGCATTTACATTATATTTATACAGGGTGTCCCAAAACTCAACGATAATCCGTGACAAGATGAAAGGCCAAGTCATACCGGTTCCAGGAAAAATAAAAAAAAAATTCCATATCACTTAGTTCAGCAATAATAGACACTTTTCAAAAAAGTTGAAATTTCACACCCTTGGTCGCATTTTCAAGTCCTGTGATCACCAATGTCACAATTTAGCTGTGTTTTTTTGAATTTCGTGATCTTCATTAAATATGCTATTAATCGAAAAACAAATTAATGCACAAAACATTGTTAATTTAATAAAAAAAGTTAAGTTTTAGTGAGTCATGGTTCACAAAAATATCGTTAGTTAACTTTGACGCTTCATTTTGAAAAAAAAATGTACTACACTACCCTTGGCAAGTTATTTTAAAAGTTGGCGCATTTAATCAAGATTTCAAAACTGTGCAACACTTGTCACTTTTCTTGCCATTAAAAATGTTATTTTTATTTGAACGACGAGTATACTCGAAAATGGACGAACGCAGTGGTACAATTGTATGGCGTCCTCGTTCCCGCGATCTAAATCCAGTAGATATTTTTTACTGGGAATGCGTAAAAGAAAAACTCTATTTGAAATCAATACAAAATCTATCAGAACTTCGCCAGAAAATTGACACTGCGTCAGAGGTAATAAATGCAAGGAATTTTGCTTGACTGGTGCAAAGGTCTTTTGTAAGGCGTTGCAGAGCCTGTATTCGTGCCAGAGGAAAACAATTCGGAATTACTTTAGTTTAAGGAGAATAATTTAATAAGAACGATGGTTCGTTCATTCTTTTTTTTTTATTATCATTACCTATTATGTTTATTACATTAAATATTGGTTATGGACTGACTCAATTACATCTTTACTAAAAATAATTGCTTTCCTCTGGCACGAATACAGGCTCTGCAACGGCGTACAAAAGATCTTTGCACCAGTCAAGCAAAATTCCTTGCATTTATTTCTTCTGACGCTGTGTCAATTTTCTGGCGAAGTTCTGATAGATTTTGTATTGATTTTGAATAGACTTTTTATTTTATACATTCCCAGTAAACAATATCTACTGGATTAAGATCGGGGGAACGAGGAGGCCATACAATTGTACGACTGCGTTCGATCCATTTTCGAGGATACTCGTCGTTCAAATAAAAATAACATTTTTAATGGCAAGAAAAGTGACAAGTGTTGCACAGTTTTGAAATCTTGATTAAATGCGCCAACTTTTGAAATAACTTGCCAAGGGTAGTGTAGTACATTTTTTTTTCAAAATGAAGCGTCAAAGTTAACTAACGATATTTTTGTGAACCATGACTCACTAAAACTTAACTTTTTTTATTAAATTAACAATGTTTTGTGCATTAATTTGTTTTTCGATTAATAGCATATTTAATGAAGATCACGAAATTCAAAAAAACACAGCTAAATTGTGACATTGGTGATCACAGGACTTGAAAATGCGACCAAGGGTGTGAAATTTCAACTTTTTTGAAAAGTGTCTATTATTGCTGAACTAAGTGATATGGAATTTTTTTTTTATTTTTCCTAGAACCGGTATGACTTGGCCTTTCATCCTGTCTCGGATTATCGTTGAGTTATGGGACACCCTGTATATGTAGGTTAGAAGGCTTATGCTACATCACATTTTTATGGAAAATAATGTGCCCAACACAAAAACCGCAGTGAGTAAAGAAAGCTAAATTTATAGCTTTTATTTATTACACAAGCCCATCACAACTATGTTTAATTTTAGAAGTAAATTAATATGTAAACTAGTACTACCCGCTGAGTAGGTATGTAAAAATGAATTTACGTTGTGAAATTTAAATTCCACTTGGACTCAAAACTAAGCTAGTTAGTGATTTGGCGTACGAGCACTTCGTACTGAACTGGGCGATAAAATCCCTGACAACTGTGACTTCTAATACTGCTTAGTTCTCTCGATTTCCCGAGTTTTCTGTGTGGAGTCTGTGCAGCTTATTGTTTAGTTTAACCCACCATTTTCTAGATTTTCTAGCACCACGTCACATTGTGTTACAAAGCTTTATTAAGTTTAACGTTTTTAAACTCACGCGACTAGTACACATAATATTATAATGCAACGGGTCTTATACGCGATTGTCGGTGTTAATCGCGTATAAGACCCGTTGCATTATAATATTATCTTTATTAAGCTTATCAAGAATCCGTATGGGGTCACAGAATATAAAAGCTAGCAACAAAATATACGGTAATTGACTACGTTTGTGGTGATGAAGTAAGGAGTGACGGTAGTAAAGTTTTGGTTTAATACATAAATGCTTATTTCAAAATATTGTAAACCGTTCAATTTCAAGCACTAAATTTATATTATAGTGCGTATGTTTTAAACTGGTCTGAAACTAGGTACATCGTGATAAAAAATAGTGCCCGGTCTAGCTTTTGAAATCACTGAAAGCAATTTGTAGAGACATTTTTTCTAGCGTCGAGCTACTATTCTAATCTCTATTACGGCGCAGTATATGGTAATTAAAGTGAGTGAGGGACAAATGTTCTTCTGTAATAGTTTTATCGTGATAATACACGACGACCGCATTTTATAAACGTCATGCGTGTTATAAACCCACGCATTATTCTCTTTGTGTCGCATGACCGCCATGCTCGGCTCCAGAAGTTTTCCACTCGCCTTCACATCAAACACCGACTTAAAAGTAACCGAGTACGAAATTTTCTACTTTTACTTAAAACTGCTAAGTAAGTATGGCAGGTTTTAACTTACGAGAAAAGAGTATCCTTTCATTTTTACCAGCTTTTTCACTTTGAATTTTAGATGTAAGCTGTTTTTATGAACGGTATTTAGGTAAACATTAAAGTCTTCTTCTTCTTATCGTATGGTTAGTGGTCAACCTAGTGTCAAAGTTGTTCAAGCCGCCCGAAGGCCTTTGACATGGCTTAACGACTGTTATCTTAGTAGACAACAGCCAGGACCGACTTTTAACGTGCCCTCCGAAGCACGGAGACGCCCAGTTCAAATACCACTATGCGGTCACCCATCTATAGAGTGACCGCGCCAAGGGTTGCTTAACCCACAGATCGTTTACCGACCGGTGAGCGCAACTGGCTATGGGCGCCTCAACATTAAAGTTAGATCCTCGTAAATAAACTTAGGTACTAGTGTACTACTTTAAAAGCTTTCTGGGTTACTGATGTTACCATTTCATTCGACTCTTAGACATATTTATACTAGCTTGTTATTGAACCAAAGTAAATGTTTATTTGAAACTTTTTATCTTTGTGAGGCTTCTGAGATAAGGACAAAAACGACTATTCCTGAATAATTTTGTTGTAAATAAATAAAGCAGTAAATCAGACAGTGTGACCTTTAAAATATTCACCGCTCAAATTACAGACCTCACAGACCCGTTGTGCATCTTAGAATTATGTGTTATGCCGCGAAAGTTTAAACGCGTTTATTCTTTTGTAACAATTCAAATGGACTTCACGCACTGGCTACTAACCACGAAATTTCGGAAATATACGGATATTTCATATATAAGTACGGACTTATATATTACTTATCCGTGCTCTTTTCATGAAAGCGATGTTTACAAATGACTATAACAAGGTTTGAAACAATTATATGCCATCAAAAACATTCTGTAAAAACCTCAAGTCTCGCCGTAAAAAGTTGTGAGATCTATATAATACCAAGTCGATTAATCTATTTAGTCTCTACTTAAAGGACCTTCTGTCTTAAGTTATTACGTTTGTTATTATCATGCCAATTTAAAAAAAATACCTCTAAAACAAATAGACCGACCTGGCCATCGCATGATTTGATTATTAGTATGTATCACACTACACAGCACGACGAGAAGTTAATGCTCCTGAAATGTTAATGGCGAATTTGTGTTTTCTTGCGATGACCAAGTCGATATATTTGTTTTAAAGGTATTTTTTTTTAAATTGGCATGATAATAACATACGTAATAACTTAAGACAGAAGGTCCTTTAAGTAGAGACTAAATAGATTAATCGACTTGGTATTATATAGATCTCACAACTTTTTACGGCGAGACTTGAGGTTTTTACAGAATGTTTTTGATGGCATCCCACTTCTTTTTGTAGAGCGATTAGAGCAAACATAAGTCCAATTTGTATGGAAAGCCGTATTTGTTTCATAATTCAACATATTTTCCTATGGGAATGTTGTTCAGTTTCATGGGCTAAACACCCTTACCCACCCTGTACCCCCTCCCGTTATGTCTCATATAGTAGATACATATTTACACCTATTTGTTTAATTTTCTACAGAAATAATAATTTAATTCATTAACTGCAAAAGTAACCTTGTAATCTTATACATTTATATGGGATTACTAAGTTATTGTTGCAGTTAGTGTATTTAGAAAACTTGACCGAAATTAGAAAATATTGAATTTTTCCCATGATTAAGACACTAAACCCTATTTGTATTCTAAATTTTAAGCTTCTAAGTCTGCTAGAAGTACCTTAGACTTTTGATGATCGGTGAGTCAGTGAGTCAGTGAATCAGTGAGTGACAAAATTCAAAATTTTAACAAGTTGTCATTCTTAAACTACTGGTTCAAATTGACTGAAATTTTAAATATACCGTGTTTATACAATGACTGATTAGTTGCTGAAAATCCAGGCTTCTTGTATTATCCACTACGAAATTATAGGGGTGTCAAAAATAGCCCGAATCGCTTCGAGAAAAGGATGTTATGTTACGGCCGTGCCGCTTTTTTTTTTGCTCGACTTGCGGGGGCACTTTCGGGGCCCCAGATTATGTAAGTGTCATACAAACTGTGATATCACATCATCACAATTCACACAAAAGTTTATATACGGTTTATACATAGTTTAGTAACTGTACTTTAGTAAAACTTCTTGTTGAAGACAAAGATACGTAACGTACGTAGGCGTGATTATTAAATACTGTTGCAACGTCTGAACGCTTCGCCTGAAGGGTTTCCTTTGTAAAAACAATTCCTTTCTTCTAACAGCGTGTAAATCAATCGGTTGGGAATTTTGAGAGGCGGAAACTGAACATAATTGGTATTTGGTTTCCTTTCACTAGCCTCGTCTTTTGAGTGAAACACCCTTCTGTAAAACAAAAGAATTCGTTCTAACAACATTATATTTTTTTCCCTACCTGTTGTACTCTATTACGTCAATAAAATATATTGTATCATTTTTATTGCGTTCACACGCTACAGGCTCACTTAAAATGACGATACTGCATTTCGAAGAAAAAACGGTTGATATGAAACAAAATAATTAGAAATTATGTGATCCCCTACATATTTGGATTTAAGAAATAAAACCAAAGTCATATATTTTTAGGAATTTTATGGAATGATTAATACATATTAGAAGTACGCAAAGTACTAGGCATACTATAATGGACTTAATGTTGCCTAAAGTTTAGTTAGTACACTCATTTAGCTCCAGTTTGTCTATTGCCTATTCAACACTGAAAGCGCAATTACGGATTTAATTGTGAATGTCTGTGTGTGCTGTTCGAACACCGCAAGTCTTAATAAGCGGATAGGAGAGCCAGGTGAAAATTAGGCTGTAATTTTGTGCTCAAATGGCGACAGGATGCGGTGCTACTGTGCAAGAATTTGCCTTGGCTGCAGTTCACACTACAGTATATCGATACTACTATACCGACGGTATTCAATGTTATTATCAATCCGGTGTAGCAATCATACACTAACATTATTTAGAACTGCGTAGTCTAGATGAAAATGTAAGTCTTGTATTTATTTCCGGTTGGGACGCGGAGTATCCAATTGGAGGTACCGCGTCCTGGCCACTTTATGGTGACTGTTGAAGGAACACCGTCAGGTTTTTAGTCGGTATGCCCAAATTTAAAAACCGGAACGCCTAGCCGGCGGGAGAGCCCGACAGATCCCCGCTACCTCCCTGGAGCGGGACATGCAATAATGCATTTTCCTGACGCAAAAAAAAAGAAATAAATAAAAAAAAAATAAAAAAGAAAGTCTTGTATTTATTTAGACGCAGTGGTAAAATGAATTACAAACTCGAAGAAAAGTCTTTCGCGGGAACATCCGAGTAATTCAGGTCAACGGTTATTTTGTATTGGAAAAAGTGTTTCAAGAAAACTTTTAACTGAAATGGTCTTTTAGAAAAAGTTTATAGAAAAATACAAGTCAGAACCTCTGGTAAAAACATAAGAAGCACAAGTAAGAAGCAGAATTATTTTATACTTATGTATAAATAGAGGCTTTGACACAAATTAGGATATAGGGATTCAATACTTATGTATAAATATTAAATATAGGCTTTGACACAAATTAGGATATCAACATGGATGAATACGAAAAGCGTCATTATTGATACCAAATCTCTTCATTAATTTATATTCATTGAATCTTGGTTCGTTCTACTTTTTTATATGCAGGCACAAATAAATGTGGCTCAGATTTTGAACGTGAAGCATCGTTACCGTGAGGTTCACGCGCCATTAAATGAGCAACCATACGGGTGTACGACGGAATATCGAAGCAAAAAATATAATTGATGTACTATGTAGATCTCATTCGTATGTGAACAATATCACAATGCGTAAGCATAATGCTTGTATATGTTCTTTAATTAATAAGAATATTTATTTTATATTTGTCGGTGATTTATATTATAATGTCGTTCTTATTAATAAAATATGAATGTAGATTTTTTGTAAATATAGTGACTGCTTTCAGTTTAATAATTATTTTTCACGATTACTCTTTCTCATTTCCAAGCATGTAAGTTATTGAACTTAAGGTCAACCCGGCTAAAGATACTAGTCCATAAAAACATTATACCTCTGAAGATGTTTGTTTATTATTATAATGATATGCGCGTTACCCATACAAAAACTGCCACGACACTGTTGACAAACATGGCTATTTTAGATGATTCATGAAACCCCTGAAAATTATACATTGATAAGGCTCATGGTTTCGTTGCGTAGGAGTAAACAAATGTGGAGGATAGAGCACTTTTGATTATGTTACTCGCAACAAGGGTCACCCGTAGCCACAGGGAAATATTTCACGTCGGCATGACGGTTTAAAGAGAATATAATCTGCCGTGTTTGTTGCCCCTGTCGACCCAAGTGTTTCTACTATGTTATCTATGTCATTCGGTTGTTATTAAAAATCACCTGCCAGTATCACCTCAGTCCTGGCAAATAATAATTATTCAAGATCATATTTTGCTGAAAACATAAGACATATTTATTCAAGAGCTAATTCCACCAAGTATGTGACAGGTGCAATATCACAGAATCCATGACGAGTTCGTTTTATGTCGTTTTGATTTACTCTTTTATTTACGCAGCACCAGAATTCCTACTGTATTTATGGATCTACTTATATTCAGTATGTAACAAATATATAAAGAGTAAAACCTGTATGAATAAACTCAATATCCAAAATGAGTCTTGGCCCTGCTCCAATGTACCTACCATATTTTCAATTCACTAGAAATAACTTTGTGGAAGAATAGAATGAATAGATAATGTTTTAAAATACTTAATTAAACGAGGATTCCAGTAAATTAGTAGTGTTGTATGTTTAGTTTTATCTGCTAGAGAAAGGTTAGCAATAGTCCGGAGATCGGATTTGTTATTGGCAGATGGTAATGACCCCACCGTTTGTCCTATGGGACCTCACATAAATAGAGAAATATATTAAACAGCCAACCTTCCGTGAAATGAGGTTGTAAGGTACCCGCGGGTATTAAGGCCTAGCTAAGGGAGATTTGTAATAAAATGAAGAATATCCAATATAATCAACCAGTTTTTATAATAATCAGTCATGTACTTATATTACTACCGAGTTTAAACAAAAAATAGCTTCTAAAGCTGAAAACTAAAACATTATATCACTTTTAAAAAAACGCTGTCTTTAGGCCTTATTATAATAGGGTAGGGTAAAAAGGCCTATACTATAAACTATTCAAAAATCAACTTAAACTAAGAAAATTAGTATTTTTGACATCAATAATCATTAACATAAGGCAATAGAAAGCATAGTAGTCTTAATAAATTAAAAAAATGTCCTTATTCGCATCCATCAGGACATTGAAAATCATCAGTATATTCTGCAGTCAAACCGACACATTCTTCGTGGTACCACTTAGAGCATCGCGAACATTGCCTCATAGCATCATCCATTCTATCTTATTTGCAGGCATGACAGTACCGATCATTTTTTTTTTGTGATTTATTTTTGTCCGATCGCCTTCTGACCACAATGCTCGTTTGGGAGGCATCGTGACTGTAAGCACTAAAAACAATAATATATAAATTGAAAATATAAACTACGTATACAGGGTGTCCCAAAACTCAACGATAATCCGAGACAGGATGAAAGGCCAAGTCATACCGGTTATAGGAAAAATAAAAAAAAAATTCCATATCACTTAGTTCAGCAATAATAGACACTTTTCAAAAAAGTTGAAATTCCACACCCTTGGTCGCATTTTCAAGTCCTGTGATCACCAATGTCACAATTTCACTGTGTTTTTTTTAATTTCGTGATTTTAATTAAATATGCTATTAATCGTATAACAAATTTATGCACAAAACATTGTTAATTTAATAAAAAAAGTTAAGTTTTAGTGAGTCATCTTTCTCAAAAATATCGTTAGTCAACTTTGACGCTTCATACTGAAAAAAAATGTACTACACTACCCTTGGCAAGTTATTTCAAAAGTTGGCGCATTTAATCAAGATTTCGAAATGGTATAGCACTTGCCACTTTTCTTGCCATTAAAAATGTTATTTTTATTTGAACGAAGAGTATCCTCGCAAATGGATCGGACGCAGTGGTACAATTTTATGGCATCCTCGTTCCCCCGATCTAAATCCAGTAGATATTTTTTACTGGGAATGCATAAAAGAAAAAGTTTATTCGAAATCAATACAAAATCTATCAGAACTTAGCCAGAAAATTGACACAGCGTCAGAGGAAATAAATGCAATGAATTTTGATTGACTGGTGCAAAGGTCTTTTGTAAGGCGTTGCAGAGCCTGAATTCATGCTAGAGGAAAACAATTCGGAATTACTTTAGTTAAAGGAGAATAATTAAATAAGATCGATGGTTCGTTCATTGTTTTTTTTTTAATTATTATAACCTATTATGTTTCTTACATTAAATATTTGTTATGGACTGACTCAATTACCTCTTTACTAAAAATAATTGCTTTCCTCTGGCACGAATACAGGCTCTGCAACGGCGTACAAAAGATTTTTTCACCAGTCAAGCAAAATTCCTTGCATTTATTTCTTCTGACGCTGTGTCAATTTTCTGGCTAAGTTCTGATAGATTTTGTATTGATTTCGAATAAACTTTTTCTTTTATGCATTCCCAGTAAAAAATATCTACTGGATTTAGATCGGGGGAACGAGGATGCCATAAAATTGTACCACTGCGTCCGTTCCATTTGCGAGGATACTCTTCGTTCAAATAAAAATAACATTTTTAATGGCAAGAAAAGTGGCAAGTGCTGTACCATTTCGAAATCTTGATTAAATGCGCCAACTTTTGAAATAACTTGCCAAGGGTAGTGTAGTACATTTTTTTTTCAGTATGAAGCGTCAAAGTTGACTAACGATATTTTTGAGAAAGATGACTCGCTAAAACTTAACTTTTTTTATTAAATTAACAATGTTTTGTGCATAAATTTGTTATACGATTAATAGCATATTTAATTAAAATCACGAAATTAAAAAAAACAAAGCGAAATTGTGACATTGGTGATCACAGGACTTGAAAATGCGACCAAGGGTGTGGAATTTCAACTTTTTTGAAAAGTGTCTATTATTGCTGAACTAAGTGATATGGAATTTTTTTTTTATTTTTCCTATAACCGGTATGACTTGGCCTTTCATCCTGTCTCGGATTATCGTTGAGTTTTGGGACACCCTGTATACTACCACTAAAAAACATTTTAAAAACACGCTCCTACTTATATAGCAGTTAAAAAAATAGGAGTATAATAAGGCCTATTGTAAAATTTTATAGGCCTTAATATCCGCCAGCCACCTATTTACAGAAAAGAATAATAATATAATTTTTAAAACTACAAGTCTCTTAAAACGGTAATTTACAGACAAGCATACATTAATTAATAAGCGGACAGTCAATACAGGTTTGTAAATATGATATTTTCTAAACCACTTACGTTTTACTAGAGTCAATTTTTATAATTCGTGCTGCTGAACCGCACTTCTGAATGATTTCGACGATATTTGCGGGAGGAGAAGTGCTAGAGTGCGTCCGCCACTTTGCAGCGACTTGTATACGCTCTGAGCTTGTGTGACAGTAATCTTGATCGTCAACTACTGTATTTCGTACGTTTTTTGTGATTTAGGCCTTATTACCCGACAGGCCTTAATACCCGCAGGTACCTTACTTGTTTGTTACGAACTAGTGATAAATAGTTCAGCAATGCTATAAATAATTAATCCTGTCTATAGGAGGTAAATTGTTCAAGATTTTAATTTGTTTAAAGATTTAATTGCTCTAACTTAATGTTTTGAATGTCGTACTTGTTAGATACTTTTAGTTTCTGCAAGAGAACTGAGATCGCCCAAACGTTTGGACATCGGCCCAACATCTTCACAAACACAATAATTTTTAGTTATTTAGTGTTGAAATGTAGGATTGTAGGTATAAATGTAGATATCTACTTCATTAGTTTAAAAATAAGTTACTAGATATTACTAGATTGTCAGCAATTCAAATGAAATAGTAAATTTGCTCACTATTTAGTATTCAACGCCCAAGTACTACTTGATTTATGCTTTTCAGTATTAAAGCGTCTTATTAATATCTAAAGTTGCCAGACTTCAAGTTAGAACATAGGTTTGTGATAAATAGAAGTTCATAGAAGAGATCTCTACACGAAGAAACGATGATAGTTTTGATACCTAATACCAACGACCTAGTTCAGATAGTGATGTTGGAACATTACCATATGACACATGCATGAAACATCCGAATAGATTGACGATAATCAAGTTGAATAGGATCGAAATACGTAACGAATCACAGTCAGGCAATGCAATACCTGAATCCCGTACGGATTGTATGGGATTAATCTCATAAATTGAGCAGGATCCTGCGGGAATAACAGGACGGCATTGCATCAGCGAATCGCATGTTTGAATCAGCGTACGGTCCACGCGAACGCTAACTGGCCTGAGTGAATAGCGCGATAGCGTCCCTAGACGCGCGATGTCAAGCAAAGACTTGGTAGGTAAATATGTTTTGTGCCTTGCGACTTGCTTTACCTAGCCGAAATCTTTATATGTAACAGAAATCACTTATAAAGTGTAGGTTACAATATCGCTTTGACGTATAGTGTTGGTATTACTACCTAATCTTAGTAAAGATTGTCAAAATTCAGCTTATAAGGGTTGCGTGATAAATTGCTTATTTTTCATAACAATGTATGGTTGCTTCGGCTCACGAACGCGAGGGTGGGTAAGTTTATAGCAGCTTTGGCACCCACGCAGTTTTAAACAAATTCTTTTTTATTGCCAAGTACCATTAATATACAATACGTAATATTTTTCATCTAATTTGCAGATAATATAAACTTTTCTGAAATTTAACTATGGAGACAGTTTTCTTTCATTGAATATCTATAAGTATATTAGAAATAAATGGACAAAAAGACTTTTACAAATAAAAGTTTCAACATAGCGTATGGATTGTGCCTTCAGTGGATACCGGATCCTTAGAGGCCGAGCACTCCAAATCCTGTAAATACCGAAACAGTAATTTCGGTCCAAGTTTGTATACCCAATCACTGCGTACCCTGTTCTTCTATAATATTTATAATTTAATCCGTTTCGCTGTCCGCATTTAGTCTGCGCGATGGACGATCGCTTGCCTTCTCAGATACCGAGATCTTTATAAAATAAACGTGTCGGTACAAGCTCCGTGTCAAAAAAGAAAAGTTTAAGAGATTGACGATGAATCAATTTCTTGCGTCTATTTAGAAGCTTTACCTGGTAATCATATATCTCTCGGAGAAAATTATGAAATGTTAGTATAAAAATGAGCTCCTAAACGCCATTAATCATCGCCTTAAAACGTGCCTCCATTAAAACCACTAATTTATAATGCTGTAAAAATGTTTTGTAGTAGATAAACATACGCAGAGTATATCTGTGTTTAATGTTGCATGATTGCAGCTCATTGTGATTGCTTCTTCAACAGCGTTATAAAATCAACTAGTTAACAATGGACTACAATCGAGATCTCAATGACATATGCCATTGAATTCTTACTGAGTTATGTATGAATATAACAGTAATTGTCAATTTATAAAGCGACACAACCAAAATAGTGAGAAATAGTGAGAACACTAGTCGACTATTTCGCAATTAACTCGGGAATTTAATACCTACATTTAGTTCAAAGCAAAGGCGACATTTCGTCTGACAGGATGCCTTGCTCCTTTCATTTAAAGTACGTTCTATCTGTTCAATGTCTGTTTCAAATTCTCTAGTAACAATGTCATTCCGCCCACAAGAAAGTGTACTACTACGAGCGTGAAATATAATAAACTACTAAGATAAGAATATCATAAATCTCAACTTATTATAATTGTAACAATTTTAAAATAGGGTAATCAAGATCTTATATTTTTAATCCTCTATATTATTATAAAAGTAATTTTAATTGCCTTAATTAAGAACATTAATTGTGTTGGAGTGTTCTTATTTTAAGAATTTTTAAAAATAAGATGAAGAATATAATTATGTTTGATTGTGATGTGACAAATTAGTTTATTGTCTCATATTATTCTATGGAATATATCTTAGTTGAAAACGGTGGCAAATTATACAATTTCGGAAAAAAAAACACAGGTATTTCTTCATTGGTACTGCCTTTATGTGATTCGTTTTTTTTCTGCCTCCCAAGCAGCGTTCGGAATGATGCTGAAATACTAAATTCCAATAAAAAGTTTAACTCCATAATTATAATTTAAAACTATAATAAGTGGTTATTTCAGACGTTGTAATTTTTGACGAAGTTATACTCTCCAAAAGAGTAGAAGCTTGCTTACTAAAGCCTACGTTTCTGTTTTGATCAATAAATTATTAAAAGCAAATTAGTTTGAGTCTCTTGATTTTCAGACAGAGCCGTGAGGAAAATGCGTTTCATTAAGACCCGTTGTAACTTGTATAAAAGTAGTATTTTAATTTCACTTACTTTTTTCTTGTTTGTAGAGTTGAGGAAAACAGCTTAATTAGAAATTGTTTTATAGCATCTGTTTATCTTTTATCTGTGAAAGAAAGACGCGTTTAAAGATAATTAACTTTGCAAATAAGTTAATTTAATGTTTTACTACAACCCTCTTATTCCTAAAAACACTATAAACCTATTTTAGTTAAAACGCTACTATAATATGTTTTCTCTTTTTCATTTCGCTAAGGAGTGAAAGAAACAAAACACTTTGTAAGCCTTTCATAACTTCACATATTTTTATGAATAAGAGGGCAAGTATTTATTACTACACAAAAAGCAAACATAACTAATATAGTTTGATAGTACATAATGTTGAATGGCGATAGAAATTGAATGCTTAAGGCGCTCACTGGGGTTCAAAGGCCGGCTCAAAGTGTTAACAGGGGCACTGGAGGCTTACGGAGCACTTACTTTGTATCCATACATCGGTTGATTTGCTACAGATTTCAACTATGGACAATGCCATAGGCGTATCTCCCATTTTCGAATATGCTGCAGGAAAATACTGTAAGGTAACTTTGCATGCCTAAAATTTCTTCAAAACTGTCAACCCGCATTTCGGTTAGGACAAAGTGTTTTTGTATTTTAGGGATAAAACCTTTCGGCCCAAAAAGATTAGCCTTTGAGAGACATGCGTTCATAGTTTAAGTGTATTTTAAGCTGAATATATTTTAATTTATTATAGTACATACGTACTACGTACAATATACGCAAGGTACATCAATAAATTCTAGGACAACTCGTTAACCTAAAAAAAATATATAAATTGCACATATTTATTCTAAGGTTGTGTTATGCCTGTCTTTAAGTCCATTTCGGTTTTCGTTAAACAATTAGGTAAAGACACCTCTTTCAAAGAAAATTGACCTTAACATTTAAAGTTCAGTTACAATTATATGCATATTTGTAACTGCACGTTTGGCGCAGTGGTTTAAGCGGTCACCTCGCCGTAACAACCGCAGCGCCGCGTGTGGTGGGTTCGAATCTCACCCGGGACAAATCTTTGTGTGATGAGCACGAGTATTTGTTCTGAGCCTGGATGTCAATTTATCTATATAAGTATGTATTTAGAAGTATATAAGTACGTTTATCAGTTATTTGGTTACTATAGTACAAGCTCTGCTTAGTTTGGAATCAAATGACCGTGTGTGAGTTGTCCAATAGTATAGTAGTATTTATTTTGGCTTAAATCGTATTTAACTCGATAAATCAAAATTCATATTCATAAACGTCGCGTCGAGTATATCACATTTCGAATAACAAAAATATAATTTGTGAAAACCATTTTACTTTATTCCAGACCCGCGTCCTCTACATTTATATCTTTTATTTATTTCACAGGTCAAAGGAAATGTACAAAAATATTCCTTAATATACGGCTGTAATGTCATCCTTTTGAGGATTGATTTAGGTTAAGCTTATTGGTACCCAGATTATACTTAAATTGCGAATGATACGATTCAATTTGATGGAGGTATGATCATAATTTCATGCTTTTGATCTTGAAGGTAATCAATATTCAAATGAATTTTATTTACATGCGTAATTTTGTAATTTAATCTATCGTATTCACAATTACATGTAAATGTATTAAGTATTAACCTACATTTATACATATTTGCTATTTTACAGAGATTTTGATAATAAGTTCTTGCTGGCGGTATTATCAAATTCTCTACCTCAACCTAGTGCCTAGGCACTAAGGTGCCTAAAGAATGAGTATTTTTCTTTCTCTTTATACCAGTAAATTTTAAGAGGAGAATTAACTTTGCGTTATATTACAAGAAAACTTATTAAACATTTATGAAAATAATTTAGTATTCATAGATGAAATGTACAGGTTCATTGACTTGATAGCTGCCACGATAATTAACTTGACTTTAATAGATTAAAAATTATGACTGTAAGTCGTAATAAGTCGGCCAAAGCCGTGCTGAGTGGGCCGACTTTTAATTTGCATAAACATGAATAATTTTGTATTCATGTAACAGCAACTCACTTTTAAACGTATTTTTTATAGTCAGAATAATAACCGAGTTAATTCAGGCGTTGTTGCCCGGGATGAGATTTTATGTCCCTGTAATAACTGAGACAGTCTTAATATGATAATCATCTTCAAACATAACCTTTAAGAGTTAGTAAAAAGCTTAATATTTTTGTCCCTACGCTCTACAATTTAGTCTTAATTTTATAAAATAGGTAACGAGATAAGATACAATAATATAACAACAAATAAGTTACTTTGTGCTAAAACTTCAACATTATTGGAGTAGTCAAATATTTTAAACATGCTCTAAATGTCTAATTATTCTGTTGTGTCAGGTCCTGTACACGCGAATTGCGGTGGGGCTGTGGCAGAGCTCTCACGCACTGCAACACTTGGAGCGAGTTCAATGCTGCGCGACGCAATTTCAGCGTAATGACAAGGCAAGTACATTATCCGAAACAACGTAGTAAAATCGATATCATCATTAATCCAAATAAAATAAAGATCTTATATTGAACAATAGCCACCTTTACATACACACTTTATCGCGCATGAAACAACAATCGCGCGTGAAAGAGCGCGCGTATAAAGGGTGTGCGAGGGAAAAGGAAAGACCACGCGCCGCGCTCATCTGTCAAGCCTGCGAAGAAAATCGCGAGCGAAGACCGGGCTACTTCCCCGTGCGTAATCCTGTACGCTCCTAATAACGTGCGATAGAGCGTGTGTGTGTAAAGGCGGCTAATGTCAATAAAACAGATGACTATTAACAAAAAGTTCTTGCATAATAAAGAATGGAAATCCGTTGCTAAATTTACCAAAACATTTTTTTGAGGATCATCCCGTTAGCTAAAAACGTAATACGGTACACGCGTTGCATTATGTCTGTACCAAAAGTAAAAGTTAAAAATATACCCTTTTCGAACATGAATAATGAATGAGGGATTGGATATTATCAATCAATTATTCTGTTTACAAACAAATCTGGGGACAAGTGACCTTAAAACATAATATGTTGTATCTTTTGTTATGAAAGCGATATAAAGAGAATATTAGTAAAAGAGTGGTATTATTAGTAAAATAATAATAAGGAGGATTAAAATGATTATCTGTACAAACTGTAACTTAATCTTAATATTAGTAGAATTTAATCTGTGGTTAAAATGTCTTTCATGTGTGAGGACTTACTTAGTAGAATACACTTAAACTATCAGGAAACTAATTAGTGCTAATCTAACATCCTGTTGCGTGCGAGTGTATCATTAATTACAAGCTTTGATTCCGTAGCTCGGATAGATTTGAACATTTCAACGAATACGTTCAATTAGACAGAGCAGCCTGTAATTGTTCACTATTCAGTGTCATGCTTCAGTAAACAAGTAAACCTCACTGACCAATGGTTGATCATATTTCAGTTCTAACATATATCATATTAAATACATTCTAGATGAAAATTCTGTTTATCTAGTGTCTATCTCAATATTATGACGCTTGCTATTAAATGTTATGCTAACAGATGCTTTATCATAATGCATCTAACCTAAATACACAATCTCGAAACTAGTTCAAACTTGATCACATATTGAGTGTGGTCCTTACCAAAATGAACGCAATATTATGTAAATAGTTTACAAGTCACGTCACATCTGTGATCATAAACTTTACGGACTTAACTCAAGAGTTTGACCAGTATGCTACACTTGACAGCATACGAGTGGCATTCAATATATCGCACTCCCGGTGCAACACTGTCACTTTTGTAAAAAAAAAACAAATCTATAGATATCTTACAAAGTCATTGTTGTGTGAGGTGTGAACGTTTTAAATGCTTCTCCTGAAAAACTAAATTTTTGCATAAGTGACAGTATTGCACCGGGGATGCGATATGTTTATGCATGTGGATTTTCATACAATTATTTCAAACGATATTGTGAAGCTTCACCGCTGTATAGTTTGCGCTACCATAAAAAAATGATACGAACATTAATACGGATTACTTAACTTATCATTCCAACAAGGAAATTCTTCTTGACGTTATAAGCTTTCGGTCGACGCGACGCTTTGATGAATACAGTCCGTGGTTTGTCAAGATGAAACGTGGCATGTAACACAAGATTATGTGATTGCTTCGCAAGTGTAAAGACGGAATTGGTTCCGTGTTACTTAACGATTCACGTATAAAAATTTTAAATATGACTAAATTGATCAGTGTTGTCCTTCAAAAAGTAAGTTCTTTAGTCGCTGCCTATCCCCCTATAGGAAAAAGGCGTGATCCCATGTATAAAAATTGCCAACGCGTTCTATCAACAATGTTTGTACAAGAACGGGTCCTTTACAACAAGAAGAGTAGTTACAATTTTGGCACGGATATAAATTCAGCGAGAGCTTAGTAACACATGGTTACATTATTCTACATTAGTATGATGTATCACTAAGGGCACATGAGAGCGAAATTACCCCAAAGCGTAAGATAATATCACAAAATCAAAGGTTTTATGCTTGTTTTTTGATAATACTGGTCATGTTCATCTTATTTTTTGTTGTTATACTTCCAAAATGCTAACAAGACGTGTTTTTTTTTCTAGACTTGAATGTATTTTTTTCTAGACTTGAATGTTAGGAAATAGTTGTTGTTTATGATTTGTTGCCACATATATATCACTTAACACATAAGGTAGTACAATAATAATGGTTTATGTTGGAAGTAACGAAATGTATGTAGACATGTAACAAAACTTAACTTATTGCTAAGAATGTTTGATAGAATATGCGACGATTCACAACATTGTAAGCAAAGCAAGTTCAGCAAATAAAAAGTCACCTTGACAGTTGATTAAAGTCTGCAGTTTTGCACTACTCTTGTCGTCTCCTATCCGTTGGCATAAAAAAATGCTCGCTGCTTTGTTTAGCAATTCAGTTTTTGTCTAAGAGCACTTTTTAATCTTTGGAACAAGCTACGTGTTCTGCATTCTAGTTCACTTCTTTTGACCCCATTCTGTTTCCAATTCATTTTTCATCAACGTTATTGCCTATCTCTCGATATCACTCTTTATATTTTGTACCCAAGCTTTTCATCAACTGAAATCATTAATTTTGTGAGGTAAAAGCGGATAAGCCACCATTCTCTGAAATTCGTATTACACCTTCGGCTTTCTTGTTCATTAATCATAATAATACATCAATGCCAGAAACCAATGATATACTTTCACACATATTGTGGCATACTAGTCTTTAATATTAGTATTCAGTAGAGTGAATTTCCTGTGACTAGGCTTAGTACGTACTGTTCAAACAGTTCACGGTGAGTCGGTGAAAAGGCGCTACTTTAGGCTTTTCATGGCAAACAGACAGCCAGTGACGCGTGGGTGGAGGCCTCATGATTCATAAATATTAACTAAATGATCTAAGAGGCAAACGCTAAGAATAAAGTTTATTTTTTAACCTTGGTCTATATTTTTAGTATTCAAAAATGTCTGATGTGTCAAACAGAATTTTCCAATAATGAGCATGAATTTGTTTTTCTACCCAATTGTAAGGAATGGTTTATATTCTGGGTCTATAATGGGTTATTTTCTGTATTATTTTGTCATCATGCATTTGTCAAAACAATAGTTTTTACCCTCAAAGCTTAGAATTATAGTCACGTAGAAATTCAACACCTGACAAAATATACCATTACTTATACATAATATTTTCATACATTTGTAGTTATAAAAATAACGTTTAGAGATCTTAATATAATAAAAACTCTGTATTTATAGAATATAATTATTCAGGGTAAAAATTTGCATAATTTTCACCATTTCCCTGTTATAAAGCAAGATCCAATTTCAATGGCTCGACCCCTGCCGCAGTCTTCGTGTTACGTTGACGTGACGTTGGGCCTTGGGTTTGGGACCTCCATCATTCCTCTTGGAACAATTTATTCATTACCGTTATAACAGTTATTTTGTCACCCACCTTATCATACACGTTGTGTACACCTTATCAAACATTTATTGTTCTAATTCAATCGTTTTTAAATTTCTAAAATTGACTACCAGAAAATATATTTGAAAGGATACCAATAAGATATATCATATGTATGTTCTAGGAACATGATGTGTGCAATATTATCTAATTCAATAATTTATTTCATACAGAAAATGATGACGGGGAATAACAAGACTCAAGCGAAGAACATGAGAGGCCACGACTCGCGCAACTGTCATCATCTGAGTCATTTGTCGCGCAACGTGCTGCGCGCGCGGCGCGGCGTCGTGCGCATGCTCATTGTGGTCGTGCTCACCTTCGCCATATGCAACTTACCATTTCATGCGCGCAAGATGTGGCAGTACTGGTCAAGCGGCTACGAGGGCTCGAGCGACTTTAGCACACTTCTTACGCCACTTACGTTCCTCATCACATACTTCAATTCCGGTATCAACCCACTTCTATACGCTTTCCTATCAAAGAACTTTAGGAAAGGAATGAAGGAACTGCTGTTCTGCAACTGTCACAGCAAAAGGAAAAGCGAAAATTTAATACTATTAAATCCAGTAGGCGGCGGAGGACTCCGACGCAGCTCGACTCGCTCCACCCGCGCTAACTGCAGCACGGTCACGATAGCACCGAATGGAGAATCATGAGACATGCGTCGGCGGCGCTTCCTGTACAAGGTGGAAAATATAGATATTTCCTGATTAACGGAGAGCACCGACGAAGTAACGGACAGCAGTGGCTTCTACACTGTGTCCACTATCTCTCGGCGTGATCTGTACGACTGAACGGCAGGAAGCTGACGCGTTTCAACACGGATTAAAAACTAACGTTCGTTAGGAAGTCGTTGATAAACTCCGCCGGTTGTGGACTGACTCTAGTGCGAGTGAACTTGTGCAGTAAACTTGGTGATCTCACGAGCTTAAAGTCTTAAATGTTTGTGATTAGATGAATAAATTAGTTGTACTGAGTGAGTCGACAGTGTTGAGAGTGAGACCAAACGCTACATATCTGTATGTATTTGCAAGTTACCCTTAACTCCTACTTCATCGCGGCCATACCTATCGACGAAAGTCAGACTTTCTGTTAATATAAACAATGTTTAAAAGTTATTAAATAGTGGATGTTTAAATTGTGAGATTGATTCTAAGAATTATGCATATTAATAATAATGTGTAGTTATTTAAGCATTTTTATATGAATGAAATTCTTGTAAATAAATGTATAAAAGAATTTATTAATATATTCTAGATAGTTATCGTACGAAAAAAAATCGTATTGACAATCTGTAAGCACGTAAACTCTTGAAAAATCATTTACTACGTAACGGGATGTACCTTATATTCATGGTACTTTAAAGTGCAATAAATATTTCGATGTATACTACTTAAATGTTAATGTTCCATAGTGCAAGTATGAGATCATATTTAGCTTACTACGGTATCGACGAGAGGCAGGAATCGGCAAAAGCTCGAGGTTTACACGCCAGTTAAATTGAAATTCTAGCATAAAATTTAACCGAAAATATTATAATAACAATTTCAAATATTCGTATTTGTGAATAAAGCATCTATGTTAAAAGTAACTAGGTTAAATGGAAAATGTCTTCTTATTCAAAACATGTATATTATTGTATATTGAACAGTAATCAATGTATACTTAATAGTTGTAAAATTGATTGTAATTGTAAATATTTAACATATCCAAACATTTTGATACGTCGTGTAGGTGGTATGTTATATGTACTTGATGTACTTAATGAAGTTGTAACATATAGTTCCGCCTAGTAGCTGATTCCCATAACTACAATCTGCAGTCACTCGTCATCCATGAACAAAATATTACAAATTAAGTCATATGATAATTTGAATCTTTTTTTTTATTGTATATCGTAACTTACGTAAAGATTGCCGTGCTAGTACTGAAGGGCCAAAAACAACCAAATACCCTTATACCGTGGAAAAATTAGTCAGATAAATTATAGTTAAAGTTGATGTGTAAATAGCACAAGAATTTAGGTCGGTTGTTTAAAATTTTATAAGCGCTATACTCATTTTGTTCGTTAAAATATTGTCGTTTTTATATTTTTGTTTTTTATTGATGAACAACCAGCCTATATTATAGCTTCGTATACAAACATCTTGAACTTGTAATATAATATCCATAAAAACTCGATTTTGTTGTCTTTACATAATGTTATATATAACTGTAGGGCATCAATTTGAAAGTTACATATAAATTACACATATTGAATATATATTAAAGCTTTTATTTTATGATATTTAGAATATTCACTATGCAAATAACCAAAGAGAGTAGCGGAATATTATTCCTGTATGTATATTTTCTTCATTCTGATGTAAGTTATTACGAACGCTTTAGTTTATTGTGTGTATATTAAGTATAATGTATAAAATGTCGTTATTTTGAAGATTATACTACGAAAAAACTGAGGATCTCTAAGAAGAAAGTGCTACAATATCTTTGCTAAATGTACTTATTACAATTATTCTTTAAGCTTTATTGTTCAAAAAATTGTATAAAATGTCTGTGATGTCTATAAATCTAGTAAAATTACTTTATCATTTCACTGGACTTATTTACTCGAAATTGTAAAATTCTCTTTGGGGAAGTAAATAGTCAGAGCGAAGTTTTAACACGTTTATTTCAGGAGTTAATCTACAAACCAGATTATAACACTGTTAAAACGATTCCAGCTTCAAAATTTGCTACAAATATCTCAATTATTCGAGTCAGACTTGAAACTTCATAATTATTTCGGTGTTCAGACTGGGTGGCAAAGCCGGATAGATTATCCGTTTATATAATTAATATTTTAAATTACTTGAATGATTCTACATTACATTCTCACCTCATTTTATAAAAGAGATCGACATAATTTCTGACTTTAAAATAACTTATGGTGTGTGATATTGATCTAAGTTCCTTTTCACAGAGAAGAGAAAGTATTTAGTTTGGCATGAGTTTTTTAGTTCAAGACTGTCTTTATCACAATTCTTTTGTTTTTCAAGTCTCTTTTATATTAGTATTCAACTTTAAAAGATATCTTGATCGCTATCTTGAAATAACCTGTTCCATATTCGTGCAATATAATATTTATTATGTAGATAAGTGAATTGTTTTAAATTAATATTATATTTTTACTGTTTAAAATTGTATAATATAACATTATAAAATGATAAAAAATATTTAAATATATTACATGGTTTAAATTATTTTTATTTTCTTAACACGTATTCTAAATACCAATAATCGTTCACCCCTAAATATAATAATTATGTTAAGGCAAGTGAGAACTAATCGGGAAGTCGTTACTCTGTAAACAAACTGAGACACTTAATAAAAAAGCTAGGTTCCTATCATAGTATATTTCCACCAACAAGAAAAACATTTGCCGAAAAATAGGTCACTCGAGAAAATGTTAGCGCTTCAGTCATTGTTTACATTTTAGACTTAGCATTATCAACAAGACACATGAGATACAGACCAGAGACACAAGACCTTTCCCATTATTGTAATGGCGAATTTTGCAGTGTTGTTCCATTTTAACTTTCATTTTGTGTAAGCACACAAGTTTAATTGCCAAAGTCTGTATAAATAACGGTTATTTTTTCTTGGCTATTTTTGTCAAAACTGTCTGCAAACACAGATATATTATAGATATGGGTTATAACATACCTAATATCCAGCTAAACGCGATGATTACAAGAAAAAAACAGTAGGAGTAAACTTTGTAGCTCAGGTAAATTAATGAAAACCATAATCATAGCCACTATTTCTTTCCGAGTGACTCCTACTAGCATTTTCATAGTAGTAAAATAAACCCAAGATAATTATTAAAAAAAAAAAAAAATTGGTCAAAAATACGAATTACGCTTTATGACACAGAAAGCTTATTAGTAATCGTGACATGCGAAATATGTTTCATACTAAATAGGTCTCATTATAAAAAATAAAAACATAAACACATCTGACAGAATTACGAAAAGGTTGTAAAGTTCACAGACCAGTTTGCTCTTCTAATTGCTAAAATAAAAGTTAAATTTTACCCTCAGTAACACATGTAATTTGAGAAACAAAAAGTGTTTTTAACAGTTGCCTGGCTCAACAAAAAAGTATTACACTTGTACTCGTTAAAAAAAATCATCCAGAATTCTCATGTGAGGCCATTATTTATCGTTAATAATATTGTTATTAAATTTAATATAGACTGAAACATTTTGTTAGAGACTCAACTGTTGCCAACCAAAAAAGATGGAGAAATGCGTTTTTGACAGTTCATAAAGAATACCTGATTTAGTTGACTATCTCATTGTTTAAAACTTCTCGTTTAATGTAGGTCAAGCAAAATAATTATATCACTCTTAAATCGTAATAGTTGTGTAAGAGTTAAGTGTTCTTCGTAAACATCTAGGCGTTAACTGAACAATGGACGATAACGAGCAAGATGAACAGTTCAACAATCATATTTTTGTACCAAAAGGCTGAGCCAAACAAATATTATTGTCCTTTATTACAGGTTATACTTCGCAGTTCAAGTACTTTGTCCGTACTCAGTAAAACTTTTCTCACGGACAACTTGAGATAAGTGTTTCGGGAGAGATTACGAAAATTTATGGTCACAGCCTTTTTTCCTGACGTTTACCCTACATGTTAAGTGAAGTGAGTCTTTAAATCTTAGCATTACTGTTCGTTGAGTTTCATGTCTATCATGCGAAAGACCTAACATGTCGATCGTTATCGGTATCAGTTAAGTAATTTTCCTTTCTAAGAATAGTCGATAGCTATTTAATTTGCTTGTTAGTAAATCGCTGCCTCGTACTCAATCATGGTAGTCGATGCAGAATGTGAATTATTTTAATAACAGGGGTCGAACGGAACTAATTTGCGTCAGTCGCAACAACTTCGTAGCTAGAAATCACTGTGTGATTTGCTCCGGTGAGAAACCTCGACAACGTCCAATTATGTTCCAACTGAATTTTGTTAATGATTCTGCGGTTTCACTGAGTTTGCTCTTAAATCTGTATTTAGCGCTTGTGTCAAATAATAATTAGTTCAGTTAGGTAATTTTTAATTACATTCCGTGCAGACATTCGTAATTTTATCTACTCCGGGTGGCAAAATGGTGTATTAGTAAGGAGAGATTTTGTCTTTGATCCGACGACTTTTTTTTGTTCCAAATCGATTTCCACGTACGGAACAAAGTGGAGCCGCCATCTTATACATTCACGGTAGAAACGTTAAATATATTTAATATACCTACATACGTACTTATATGACTTAAATTAAAAACTTGCGTTAATCATTGGTTTACGCACCCAATTATGCCTACGATTAACAAATAACAGTATATTACAGCAATAAATAATAAATGTGATGTCAATTATAAAACACAATATAAATTGGTCGCGGTCCAGTAGTCAGGAAACAGTGATTTCAATTACTGGTTTATAATTTTGTATAATAATCTATACAGATTGGGTAACTATCAATAAATAATAAAGTGACAGTACATAACCTCGTTATACACGAATATTAACCGAGTTTTGAACAGTTCAGTAAACTTTCTTATCGAAAGTATGGAACATTATGAAGTTCGAAGCACTAACACATATGGGTGATATTATCTTTATGTTCAATAAGTGATTACACACAAGTGATATACTGCTCGAAGTTCAGGTTAAGGACTAAACTTTGTGGCTGACATAAAAACTGGTTTATTGGAACATTAAGTGTTCATTATTATCGCAGATTTAGCTCGACATTTTTATATACAGTCAGTAGATTTAAACTGAAATTCACATTCTCTCGCAATGGATTATTTTACTATACAAACCTAAAAAAAGATTTTTTTTTATAATCCAAAGGACTCTTCACTATTATCTATAATTAGGAATCCATTTTAACCTTTTGGAATAGTTGAGAGTTCACGGGTATTATATGAACCGCGTATATAGTTTTCTGTGAAAACGTGGGTGCATGTGGTGGGAGGGTAAGGGATTCCCTGTCTGAGTGACTGATCTTTCAATACATAGCTCGGTATATAGCAATACTGCATTGTGATGCGAAGATAGCTTTGGCGATGTAAACATTTATAAGGAAAGCGTTTTGTGAAAATCCAACTCTATGAACACGTGCGACATGTCACATGAATTAAAGTCTAGATACCTAGTATACGTATCACACTACACAGCGCGACGGGCCGGCAACCGAATTCCTCACTTCAGAGTGCTTCTGAATGTGATGATTAAGGTGAGTATCTTAAAGAAGTTAATGCTCCCAAAATTTTAATGACGAATTTCATGCCGCCGGTGAACCCGATGCGATGACCAAGTCGATCTATTTGTTTTAAAAGTAAAATATTTTTGATATTGGCATGATAATAACTTATGTAATAACTTGAGACAGAAGGTCCTTTAAGGAGAGACTACATAGATTAATCGACTTGGTAGCGAGACTTGGGGTTTTTTACATAATGTTTTTTAATGGCATCTCACTTCTTTTTGTAGAGCGAACATAAGTCCAATTTGTATGGAAAGACATTCTTTTTTTCATAATTCAAAGTATTTTCCTATGGGAATGTAGTTCAGTTTCATGCGCTTAACACCCTTACCCACCCTATACCTACAATACTATAATAGTAGGTACTTATCTACATCTATTATTTTCTATTATACTACAGTAATAATGATTCATTAACTGCAAATGTAACCTTGTAATCCTATACATTTATACGGGATCACAAAGTTATTCTTGCAGTTTTAATATTTAGAAAACTGGGTCGAAATTAGGAAATATTGAAGTTTTCCCATGATTAAGACACTAAATTCTATTTTTTTTCTAAATTTGCAGCTTCTATGTCTGCTTTCTAGCAGAACTTGCTTTCAAGAAGTACCCTAGACTTTTGATGCTCGGTGAGTCAGTGAGTCAGTAAGTGACAAAATTCAGAATGTTTAACAAGTTGAAATTCTTAAACTACTGGTTCAAATTGACTGAAATTTTAAATATACCTTGTTTATACAATGCCTGATTAATTGCTGAAAATTGCTTCGAGAAAAGGATGGTACGGCCATGCCGCTTTTTTTTGCACGACTTGCGGGGGCACTGCCGTGTCCCCAGATAGAAACCCCAGAAGTCTAATAAAAGAGTACCTAACGTGAATTGTAAATAATCGTTCTCACTCTATTTCATCGCCGCAGCGTTTCATTAGTATTTGTTTAATAAACGTTCTGCGACTCAGTGTCCTAATTACGTACAAATATTTAATTAAAAGGATACAATTTCAGCATCGACTGTGATAGTTCTGTATGTCGGAGCTGTACCATGGTATGGAGCTTCTAATCGACATCTTAGGAGCTTAATCAAATCCGTGTGTTAGGTATAATAACGCGTATACTGAGATTGAAACTTTAATGATGTACTTACAGGATTATATTAAAACCTGCACAGGAAGATGCGGCGGAGGAGCTCGTAGCTTAGTTAACTACAGCCGCGCGGATGGATCTCTGAGGTTAAGCCACGCTTGCCGAGGATGTTCTGTGGATGGGTGACCATCTTATACATATCGAGTTCCTCCGTGTTTCGCAAGTCCCGGCTGCCATTTTAGAAGATCTTTGACAGTCGTTAACAGTAGTCAGAAGCTTGAAAGTCTGACAACCAGTCTTACCGAACGAAGGGTATCGTGTTATATCCCAGGTAACTAGATTGTGGAGGTCAGATAGGCGGTCGCTCCATGTAAAACACTGGTATCCAGCTGCATCCGGTGAGACTGGAAGCCGACACGAAAAGTACAACAATTTCTATTAATATTTATATTATATATGCTTGCGTCACATAAGAGAGAATGGGTCATAATTTTCCCTGTTCTTGTAATATTTTTACTGGTACTCAGCTCCTATTAGTCGTAGCGTGATGACATTTAGCCTTCCTCTTTAAATGGGCTATCTAACACTGAAATATTTTTTTCAAATCGGACTTGTAGTTCCTGAGATTAGCACGTTCAAACAAACAAACAAACAAACTCTTCAGCTTTATAATATTAGTATAACAGGAAGATGCGGCTTAAGTGTTGAACGATTACTTATGATTACTTATCCCAGCTTTCACGCCACCACAAATCCGGCTTTGCTCCTGTATGTGGCGTTTCAGCTTTAAAAGATTTTCTTGAGAAAATTATTGTAATCTGTATTAAAATGAAAGATATTTATTCTGTGTTTTAACGCCATAGTTGAATAAATCTATAGTATACTTGTCCATGCCTCTCTAGTGTATAGTTACGTGACAAAACTGATTTAACGCAAAATTAATCAAGCTTACCTTGTAAATCTACATAATCTTGATGGCGCTTTCAAAATAGCGATCAGTGGAACGTTTTACATGAAGTGCGTTGTACTGATTTACAACGACAGCGAACACGCATTTTACCTTAAAATGCCTTACGTTTCGGCGCGGGTTGCACTCGCCGAAACGTTAGGCATTTTAAGGTAAAATGCGTGTTCGCGTTAATTCCCGTATCCTATTATACATTAAACATGCAACGCGAGAGTTTAAAAGTTATGATTACAACGACAGCTCAGCAGAGTGTACCACATTAAGGCACTCTATTGAGCGAATTCTATAATGCCTAGATACCTACATACCTAGCCTACTGGTGACACGTATTCCTATCTGTTTTATTTCAAGAGCCGTATTATTATGATAATTGTTATTGAAAGATAGTATTTTTCGTAAAGGACTTTTGAATACCGTGAAAGGTAAAAACATTCAGAATCTATAAGTTTCCCAACCTAGATATATTCCAGCTTGAATAAATAATAAATAAGTACATTATGTTAATAGATAAGGGCATGCTTACGCCCACTTCCCTAGTGCCTGAAGTCTATTAGTATCTGGTGTATGTGATAATGTATTACGCATATTAAAATTGTGTTGAAGTTATCCATTAATAGCGAATTTGCTAAAAGCTCTGCATTATAGGTACATTTTTCTTGCACCTTGTTTCCATATTTAACTTAAAAGTTAGCGCTGCTTTCAGTATCCAATATTGTTAAGCAATCAAAATCTAGCCACTAACCTGGGTTTGCTTGACATAACAGCCTGTGCAACTTGGCTGAAACGTCAAGAAATAAAGGTAAAAAAGTGCAGCAACATTCTTCAAAACCAAACAAAGGAACACCCCAATTTAATTTATAAAAAAAGCCTTTGAACCTTGTTTTTAACAACTTACTTTATACAGGCAAAAAATAAAACATTTCGGAACCCATTTTACAGATTCAGATTCGTCATTAGATTCGACCATCCGAGGTCAATATTTAAAAGCTCTATCCGCGGGCAAAGTTCTAAATCTTTCAGTAATATGTAAGAACGTGATTATTGAACAAATCCTCGGTACTAACACTAAAATCTAATAAAAAAGTATTTTTTTTAGTTTAGTTATTTTATGTAAAACAAAAACTAATCACGCCGGTTGCGTTCTTGACTGTGATTTATACCTCTTTGTACTTGTGATATTTAGATTTTTAAAGGACATAAACTAAGTAACGTTTTAAATTTATTGCTTTGATTAAGGAGAACTAACTAGGTAAATATTTATTCACTATTCGTGAATAAATAGTTTCACGTAATATTTTTTTTATTTTAATTTTTTTTTCAACCGATGGCTTCTCGGGTACTTTCCTTAATCGGGAACTTTTACCAAATCTCTCCATTTTTTATTTTAAAGCACTAAACTTTAACCTGAACCCGAACTAGTGATGACAAAATTCACAGTCGCAAGCATAATTGTTTTTTTTTAATAGGCAACTCCCGTACAAACAACAAGCACAAACTTGAATAGAAAAGTCTAAAGAATAATATAAACTAGCTACATACTTTTATCTACAACGTTCTAATGGTGAGGTATTAGCGGAGCGCATCATTTGCAGAGCCGAAGCGACGAAAAGCTGCAAACGTGACATTAGAACGTTTTCCAAAAGGATTGGTTCGGAGAAAGACTTTCACACAGAAGAGGGGGGAGTCCTTTGTCTAGCACTAGGTCAGCAGGGGGCCGAAACATTATTCGATCGATGTGAACTTCAACATTGAAAGGCAACGAGAGACTCGGATAATGGCGACGATAATTTTATACTCATTTAATGTTTGGTTACGGGTAATTAGGTAATCATGTCGTCGATTCATCAGTGACTTCAAAAATTACGCAAATTGACCATTTAATTTTGTGCTTGTTAAAACAAATTGTTTGATGTCAACTCACTCTTTTAAAGCTTTATTGAAATCGTATTAAAAGAGAATAACATAATATGGTTAAAATATGTAGGAAAAAAATAAATAAACCTCATCTATAAGCATCAAATATGCTTTCACACGTTTAGTTCTATGAGACCAAAACATTTCCGTTAACTTTGCAAATAAATGTAACAATGAAATAAAAGCGACACTATAACGATCAGACACTCCTTCCATTTCACAAAGTAGGCTATTTGCATGCTGTTTTTATTTTGTACGAACGTTTATATTTTTCCTCTGATTATACTAATATTTATTATAACATAATAAACAGATATTAAGTTAATGTTACGATTATTGAGTTAGGTTCAGTGGTATGTCGAGTCACGCACGGGTGTAGCTCGTGACTTCCTGTGGAAGGTTCTTTCGTAGCCACAGTCTTCCAATAAATGCCTCTGAAGTCATGGTATTTTTCCTTTTGAGATTGCGATGGGGATCGGAATGGAGACGCCAAATAATATTTTTAAATGATACAGAAATGAACTTACTTAGGGTGTCAAAATTGGCATGCATCATGATAGTAATTTAAAATAGTTATAAAAATATCTCCTGGGTTATTAGGTACAGGAGAAGTTACTTTACCTTTGTTTAAAAGTAGACAATATGTTATTATTTATCATTAATCCGACAGGCTTAGGTGCCATGGTATTAATAGCGTTTAATTTTTTACGAATTCCTTGTAAAAATGTGTGCCCTATGTAAAATGTATAAGTGTATAACGAAATAAAACATTTTTTTTAAACAAAGGTTCCACTTACCATTCGGTATTTGTGTTTCCAATTCAGACCGCAATGAGCCAGTCTAGACAGGCTGAGATGAAAAAGTTAATATTGGACAGAAAAAGACAATAAACATTTGAAAATAAATCTGACCAATAAGACAGTACTATGAGGGAGTAAATCGCAAAAATAAATACAAAAAGGGAACATTTAAGCACATTTTTATGAAATCAGTAAGTGCAATTACCATTTGTCTTTCACGCAGTTCAGGGTTCAAAGCCTTTAAATCATCAAACTTGTGTTGTCTGTCGAAAACAAAATATTATAATGTTTAGTAGCAGTTAGTTCCTTACTATTTACTTTACTGAAAAATAATAAGAAACAATTTGAGAGTTCTTTAAACAACTTTTGTTTAATCATAAGCCTTACCTTTGCATTGCGAGAGGAAAATTGTACCGAGCGGCAAAACGTATACAGCAACACATAAAAGCAAGTTATCCAATACGCCAACTAATAATTGTATTCAAAAGCCACGTATTTGATATTGTACTACTTTCAACTTCACAAAACTACGTACACAAAGGAGCGAGCACCTGTTGACTTTTGTTTTGTTTCTTTGAACTGGTATGCATACCTTTCCTTTTTATAATATTGTTTGTAAACAGAATATAATGGCGTTCCGTATATTTATTTACCTAAAAATGTTACCAATGTGTTAATCATTTATAAGCCTTATTTTTGTCCTGTAGCCGGACAAAGGCTTATTTCAGTAAATAGTGTAGTAAACTATACTAAAGTTAAGTTATATATCAACATTGGTAAGGTTTTAGTTAAAGATTTACTAGAGTGAATTAATTTTAATCGTAATCTGAAAGAGATCTGCAAACTTTTTATCTAGTCGTTACTTTCTTTCGAGTGTTAGAAAACCGTCTGTTTACTCATCCTATGTAGTCTTAAAGTTAAATATTTAAGTACACCTTAAATACGAACAAAGGTATGTGGTATATACCCATTGGTAAAAAATAAATAGTCATATTATAATGTAATTGCAGGCATTATATGTAATAACCGTGTGAACAATAACGTGAAATAAATCTAATGTCCCGTTTGGATTCCCATGAAAGGTAAAATAAGGTAGCATAATCAAAATTTCTTGAGAAACTGGGAGCGAGTCTTTTCCCTGCCGTCGCACTTAATTTGAAATTCCAGGCTTTTTCTGAGAATTTATCGATAGGAAGAGTACAATAACACGGTACTTGAGTCGAGAATCGATATCGGAACATCACTAGACTAATAACTTTAATATAAGGACGGGAGTCAAGTGGAATTAAAACTTTAATGGGATATCTTTGTTCTGCAGCGGAATCAATATTTCAAAAAGCTAAACGTGCAATTGAATATGTTTTTAAAAGGGAATGCTTTTAGTTAAACAAACTTCGACAGCAAAAAGTAAATTTATTCGAAGATATCATCGTATTCTACACTGTTGTTAACCGTTCTAGGTATTGTAAAAACATAAAGGTTTTATATTATTACCCACCTAAGTATCTTAAAGTTCTCAACTTTCACACTCCGATATTGAAGTGTCTAGACTCTTTCAGCGATCGTTGCCTTCCACAACAGAAAATAAATAACAATATACCGTCTTAATAAAATTTAATTAAGGTATTAAGACTATTTATTCAGTATTATAAACATAGCGCAATTATAATAAGGTTTTCAGGTTATAAGTCACCCACTTCTGCGCGTATGCAATTAAGCAGAGGGTGCAAAGAGCATCAGATAATAGTATATTATTTACTAACTCATGGAGGTATTTTCAATTTAATTTTGAATAATTATTTATTCAAGCTATAATTATAATAATAAAGCCATACACATTCCTCATTACGGGAGGAGATCCTTCCCAGGAGTTAAACAGTAAAGGGTTAAATTTATTTAAATATTTGTTAGGTTAATTTAGATAAAATTATATCAATATCGTTGTATTTTTTAATGTAGACATCTTGTCTATTGTAAAACGTCAGTAGTATTATATATTTTACTGTTTTCGTGTAGGTAAAACCGCTATAAAACTTTGATAAATCGCACGGCATGAATCACAAACACCTCACACAGACAAGACAGAGCGTTTTGTTTATTTACATGTTTACCCTATATAATGTTATTATCAACTCATCGCTTGGCATCATCAATGATGTTTACAACATCGCAATTTCCTTCTTTCGAAATTAGCCTCTATTCTATTGTACCAAGCAAAATCCTTTTATTTTATTTATGTGTTTATCTCAGGATCTCGTTGAAATAAATGACCCGAAATGTAGGTGCGAAAATGCGATTTATTCTGATTTATTAGTTAGAAAAGTTTATTAAGTATTCCAGGAATTACTGTAGCAATAACTGCCGTCGCTAGCACAAAACGGTACGCACACTACGTAGTAATAAACTTAAAACCATCAGAGATCATTACGTGAATTTTAATGAAACTGGCTCGTTAGAGGCTTGCTCTTGTTGTTTTTTACGTCACGAGCGACAGTTCCGTGCAACTTCAATAGAGTTAATCTCTATTTTAATTAAGTGTAACTATGAAAGCGCTTTGTCCCAACATTGTTATAATCGGTTTATCGGACGAGCTTTCCAGAGTGAATAAACAGTATTTGTGCTGCAGTCTCGTTAGTGGAGCTCCGTAACTTTTTACGTGGATACTTTTATTCTGCGAGTAAATATAACGACATAACCATAGAGCCGAGGGCCGGGATTGAAAGGGACGCATTCGGATTTCCGCCGCACTTCAAAACAAACTTACATACCTACGACTTTATTACAAGTTTGAATCGACATTGGAAAGATACTTTCGAAATTGTAGGAACACTCGTTTTGTTACTTGAAAAAGTACAAATGTTGTTGCTTAAGTCAATATTTTTGTTTACTGATGATATTAATAAAAAATCTATCATTAACTAGGAAACTATCTATCATTGACTTAAAAAACTCGGCACTGTTATACAAGGTTAAAGATTACCCAAAAAATCCTTACGACCGACAATTTTTGTATGAATTATCCGGGTAACCGCTAACCACAGTCAGTCCCATTCAATTTACGCAGGTAAATAAGACAAATAAGCAAACCGCAGAACACCGAAATCGGTAGACAAAGTCAAGCGAAAAGTTAAAGACAATGTTTACTTTAATTGGATTTAACTACACAACGAATGAATACACATTAACCAACGGTATCTCTACCTCTGTATACAAGTAAGCTTAACGAGCTGTTGAACACTTAAATAATTTTATCTAAACTCTGCCTCTAAGTGATGAGTTTTCTTATTGCTTTTTGTGGATGTTCATTCTACTATTTTACCAAACACTTTTTCTGTATAAAAATCTTTCTTACAAATTTATCTGAAACACATTTCGGACTAACTACAAAAAAAACCATGTTGATAAATGTTCGAGAGAATTTTCTGTGTAAATAAGTATCCGTTTTATATAAACGCTCAGCTGAACAATTCATGAGGTAGCGCGTACTTAATTTGTTTTATCGGACTTACGATCCCTTTATTTAAAATACAGCCTGAATATGGCCATGTTAATATTTTACTTAGCCCGTATTAAATACATTTTTACGTCCACCTGTAACTAGTTTTACTCCTTCAAATGAAAGTATTAAAAAGTACATATTTAACAAGGAGACAAACTTGAAACGAACGAACTTCGTGATAAGAATGAGTAAATATTTGGAAAATTAGAACAGGAAACATTCCGTTTTTCACCACCAGGTACTTAAAGGCCATTAAGGTATCATAATTTGAATTTTACTATAAATTCCTTTTAATTTTTGATCGATAGGTCGTATTTCACGCAGGTATTTTTTTTAGTATACTTGTCTCTGTTATTTTGGTACAGCTTTATACCCATTTGAATATTATTTTCTTATATTTAAACACCAACGAATACTGGAGCTGCTTATTATTCAGCACATAAATTCATCAAAGGACTTTTGACAGTCCTTTATTATTAGGGGTTGGGCTATGGGATTGAAAGTCCGTTTGCCCTATGGGTTTTACCATTGTGAATACGCACGGCTCGCTAAACTATTTAAATAAAAATCACTTCTGAATTTATAACATACATAATTTTCTGTTACCCGGTGATAACTTTTTATCGAGTTGTTTACTCAAAATATTAGGTCGGGGAAAAAGTCTTTTCGCATTATAGTATGTATTAACTTGTAGTAAAATCTCTTTTGTTTCAAGAATCACAAATGAGAACTCGGTTCATTAGGTTTTTTTCAGTGAGCTCGTGAGGTACCCAAATATCGAGCTTTTATGTGTAGAGAAAAGATTTTATTACAAGTTCATACATCTTATAATGCAAAAAGACTTTTTCCCCGACCTAATATTTCTGGCTAAATGTAATAAATAACTGCGAAAATCAGTTACCGGGAATCCTATCAAAACAAAACAAACACAAGTTTCTTCTTTATAATATTTGTGTTTCTGTTCGCCTGGAAGCTATTAACCAGGCTTTTTAGCACAATATTGATAAACGAAGTATAAAATATCGTGTAAATTTAGAAAGTCGTAAACAACAACATCGGATGTTTTAATGGTCGAATAAACAAATGTTAGAAGGTAATCGACCTTCACATAGCTTGCAGTTTCCTCGTATCAGTTTTCCAATAAATAGCTCACCGAAACGAATAGTAACAAATGTCGTTCACAATTTTCGAGAAGTAGCGCCGCGCCGCCTGCCGTCGCCGTCGCATACAGTTTCGTAAAAGGAAAGTTTAAACTGAAATGTGGCAGTTCCCTTACCGATATCCTGAACACATTGGCATATTTTTTCCCAAAAGCCACTTCATGTACAATAATGACTTGAAGTTAATATATTCTTTCTTTCGTTGTGTTGAAATGTACATAACAAATAACATTAATGGTAAAGAACGGATAAATAAAAAAAAATCCGAATTACACCTTGGTATCCTAAAATTTGTAATAAACTTTCTTTTGAAGAAAGAAAACGAACAACATTATGAGCGTACTGGTTAAAACGTAAACATAGCACATTATTGTTTATATCTTTCCGGTTCCTACATCTGGCACTGAATTATTTTCAAGAAAGTCTGGGACTGTAATGAGCGTATGCCGGTCACGTGCCAAATAACTTTTTAGTTAAAATAACGACAAATGGTGCTGAAATGGTCATTAGCACCAGAAATACGCGATAAACTTGGGAAATTATTGGAAGAATTACGGTAAAGTGCTATACTAAAGCGGACGCTCTTGTTCAAAATTAATCTCTTAGTTAAAACCCTTGACCTCCCTGACGTTATATCGTATAAGCAAAATAAATGAATTGTCTGGTTGGTAGTTTGAATTGAAATCGGTCAAATCTAATACCGTATGTTCTTTCATTGAAAGTCAATCAATATAACTGTTTCAGAATACCCCATGTGTGAATCACACAACATATTGTTGTGTTAATGGGATAGCTAAAATTTTATGTCTCGAGTTGTGAACTATAAGGCTACGTTCATACGTCATGTGTTCACAAGATCGGAGTAAACAGCTAGTATCGTCTACATCACCGCGCAATACCGCGCGTCACGCTACGACCCGCGCGCTAGTTCTTGAACCGCGAGAAACCGCGCGGTTTCTCGGTTCTGTTACTGCGCGGTAATGTAGACAATACTAGCTGTTTACTCCGATCTTGTGCCGTGCGGTCAAAAGTACCGCGCGGCTCCGCGCGATCATATGAACTTAGTCTTATAGACGGGCAAACTGTGTCCACAGTTTCAAAGCTGTACCATATTCTATTTCGCAGCAGAGGTTTAGAGATTTGAAACATTTTTGGCGCTAGTAAATCTAAAGACAACGTCCATTATTCAACGCCGGAGATAATCAACGCTATCAATAAAAGGGTGGCCAGTGGAGACTAACAGCGGAACAAATGAATACCTGTGTTGTGAGCTTAATACCCGGATTACCCTGACTTTGCCTAGATTAGGTAACGTAATCCTCTTTTCACCTTATGTAAATTACTTGTCGTGTACTTCGAGTGTTCCCATGCATTGTTTTGCATAAATACGATATAAAAACCAGATATCAACCTCATTAGCATATTGCTCTGACCTTTGAATTGCATGGAACACCATTTCGCAGCCGGTCCTTTTTTCTCACAATTAAATAGTCGATTCAATTACACGGTTAATTAAAATCCTCAATTTCAGACATTTGTGGACAACATTTGGTTTGTATCTATAAAGGGACCTTAAGCGAGTAGCTACGTTTGTCCTGAGTTTCTACGTTTGTTCTGAATTTTGAAAGAATTTCAGCGTAAACATATAAGATACACGTGTAACCCCTCACACGCTTTTATTTATAGTATTGATATAAATGGCGGGAGGATACGTGTCGATTGCCTGTTGCGTTGAATTATACTTATCGGAATTTAATGTCGAATATAACAATGAAGCACGACAGGCTTCTCTCAACAATGACATATTTGTAAGGTAGGAAATTTTCTGTCGACGCATCAATATTCACGCTGAAACAAATTTGATTTAATATTAGTGTCGTTATACTAACTCACGTCTCACGGCCCCAAACTTTTCCACTTTCCCTAGAACTGACAATATCTGCACATCTCGGCGTATGCGAAAACTTCCATATAGTTCTTTCGATTATTTTCTAAGAAAGTTCGTTACTTAGAGTATACAAAACATTCTCTAAGGACACCCAAATATTTTCACGGCAATTTCGTAACAAAAGGATAAGATAACGATATAAAAACGAGTGTGCCTTTGATACGAGCAACCACAACGCGTACGGTATTTTTGAAATCAGATTAACAATACGGTACAAAGGATTGTAATTTCACTATACCAATTTCCCTGAAAATATGACAACATTTTTCCCGAGTTGCTACGTCTTGTTACAGTTAACGAGATCTTAACTCACAAACGATTTCGAAGTAGGCTACAGAGACAAAAAACTGATTCTACTACTATTAAATATTCTTGAGGTTTAGTTTGACTCGACATCAATTTGAACAATTTATTTACGTTTTACTTTTTGTAAGACTTTTCAACTTTTTCTTTTTGTATTTCCGCGAACCAAAAGGTTGAAAGAGATAAAAAACAAACATACCTATGAATAGAGATGAAATACATTCATGGAAATATTGTCGAAAAGAGGCGTAAGATAAACTTCAGAATTACGCGAATCAAAGCTACCCTTGCCAAAAAAGGCCTAACCTATGTAAATATGTGTTAAGAACCGCACCGGTGGCTTGCTTGAGAGCGGTCTTCACTTACTTTCTAGTTTGCCATCGAAAAACTGTTGCACCTGAATATACGAATAAATAAATTTTGTGTTAAGTGTCTGATATACTTAACTATTTTTTAATTTTTTCCAATTACATTATACACATATATCACTATACAGGAATCAAGGCACAAGATTGCTAGACGTTTCAACGTACGTTACACTGACCGCCAGAAACTAGCCAAGTACCTAGTGTTTAAATCAAAAGTACAAAAAACGCTATATTCTGAAATAATATCTGAGGCCCAGTGATATAGGCCCAGCTAGCCGACCGAACATAATTAAATACGGTTCGTCGAGGCAATAAATTTATCCGAATAGTTCACCCTGTAAATTGAATGAAAACACCCTAGCTGTCTATTATAATAGAAAAATAAATCTGATATAACAATTTATAAGACGTTTATTAACTTGAAACTAACTACTAGTGCGACAAATAGTGATTAATTAAATACGCACTACCCACAATAGAACTCTAAATAAAAGTACAAATTATATGGCATATGGCGTTGTGTGGAAAAGCTTAAGCATTGATAAGATAAAGCGGCGTGGTTTCTAAGTTGACATGTCTTCTTCCCAAAGTACCTTTAATACAATGATCCATCAGATAAACCTTAAATAACTGAAATAAATTAAAGATCTTAGTAACGGACACAAATAGAAAAAGAGGGCTTATACTCTCACTAATTCCCGGTTTCTGAAGTACATTTAGTGGTTATCTATTTAATAGCGTGTAAACTCATATAAAAAAACGGGATTACATGCTATTAAACAGACAGACTACCGCTAAATGTACTTAGGAACCGGGCATTAATCATTTAATTACGTTACTTTAAACTTGACAACGAGGTTCTTTAAAAGCTGACGAAAACTTAGCAGAGCTCTTATTGGTTTTATATCAATATTGAACCGACTGAACGACTGCACAGACTTTAAATAGGATTGGGCGTCCCATACAAAGTTGCAGTTCATTAGACTCTCCGAATTCAATTGGAGAAGCAGTTTGGAAAAAAAGATAAGAGGTTTTGGCGAACGGTTAAAGCATTCACCACACAAGGGATTGAATGTTTATAGCAGACTAGCTGACCCGCGCAACCTCGCTTGCGTCACATAAGAGAGAATAGGTCAAAATTTTACCCGGTTTTGTAACATTTTTCAATGGTTGCTCCTATGGGTCGTAGCGTGATAAAATATAGCTTATAACTTTCCTCGATAAATGAGCTATCGAGCACCGAAAGAATTTTTCAAATCGGACTAGCAATTCCTGAGATTAGCGCGTTCAAATAAACTCTTCAGCCATATAATATTAGTACAGATGAGACGCACCAAAGATTTTTATAAGTACTTAACATCTTAGGGCTAAGCCACTACACTGCTTTGTGCCAACGCATTGCAGAATCGACGTCACACAGCAATACACAATTCATAGACAAAATGTAAATGTTACCAATGCGTCGACACAACGTTCTGTGGTCTATCTAGCCTTTAAGCAATTAGGTAAACTATTAAGCGAATTTCGCATTTTATTTTTTTCAATGAACTTCATATGATGAAAGTTCCCTGATTCGCATTTACCCAACATGGAGGACAAACTCCTTATTTTCTCACTTTCTAGAAAACTAGCCCTTGCACGTATTCAATATTTTTAAATGTACCGTAACATCGCAACTACGACATATTCGCTTGAGCAGTATTGGTTGGTCCCGTCTCGTAGTTTATTAAGGAAGGAAGTGGCAACTGATTTATTCTCACTGCTCCTATTTCCTCCTTATATAATATACTGTGACTGCCAAGAAATTGTGGAAGACGGATTGATTTTTCGAAAATTAAATTTTATGTGTCTATTTATAGTGCAAAATTAATATGTTAATACATTTAAACAGGCTCTCTTTTTCTACTTTCTTTCGGTATTGACCTGTAATTCCAGTAGCCTTGTTTCGTCGATTTTTATTCGTTAATTACAATTTTGTAATCAAATATTGTATCTTATAAGTACATAACCACTTTCGCTATTTTCTTCGCGTAAATTTGGCTAGTTATTCATTTAAGATGCTTCGCGGGTTCATACATTTGTTGGTGCTTACATGATTTATATATTTGTTCGGATTTACTGCCGATAGCACGGAAATTGGCACGCGTTCATACTTCATAAAACAATTTCGCACTACCGTACAAGATTACTTTCAAGCATCACACCCCATGCCTCAAGGGAAATGAACAGGAAGAAATGTTTAAAACACGCCGAGAATAAGTAAAATAACCTATAATTCATTTTACTGGGGCGATTTGGCTTCAGAAAATTATATATTATCGGAGCGAGATCATAAATTGAGCGAAAGTCGGTTGTAATAAAATAGCAATGTAATTGTTTGCCACATGCAGTCTCACTGCTGGGCATGGTTTATCTATTAGTAATCTTGAGAGAGGTTCGTCTGTGACCTGACAAGCTAAGTGCAGAGTCTAAGAGGGAATGAGCAAAAATAGCGCTCCATCAAGAACTAACAAAAGTATGATAAAATCAATGAAATGGTTTATAGTTTTATAAGTTTCACATTGGTAAACGAAGAAAAAATATTGAAACTAAAGGGTGATTTCCTGTCGTTAAAATTTTAAAAGAAAAGCTAATCGGCGGTCCTTGCGTATTTCGCATGGAACATCGCGCTACTAGACTAAACCTTACTAGCTAAAATTTACAAAACAAAGCCATAGAGCGCTAGCGGTCCAATTAAGATATGTAATATTGCGTAGTTATCGTCTAACGAAACCTAATTGTGGTGGGTTTTATATGTGAATACGTAAAACCTCCGGGTTCCTGTGGTGGCGAAGGTCTGTAGGAATGAGACCCTCGTTTGTGCTTATGTAAATGACTGTTCATTCTAAATTACAAAGTCGAGCAGTTTTCTCACGAAACGCGTACAACATGTGGTATTAATAAGGATACAATGTATGTCCTAAAATACAAGATAGAACTTAAAAAGTAATTTCCTCTTAGCTGTTAAAGAGCTAATTAACATTCAGGATGAACTGGATGTTGAGTATATAAGTTCTCATTAACGATATTATAATTTTATTATGCTTGGATATCAGAGTTAAAAGAATCTTGACAAGCCTTTGGGGAAACTTAATCGCTTTGAAAAATGATAATCAAGACGAAAACACATCCTAAAGATTAGTGCCAATTAATTATATACGACGCCAGTTATTTACCTATAACAACACCTTTATCGTAAGCCTTTACGAATACATCATTTTGAAGTAGAGTAACGATTATCACATATTTGAAACGGTATATGTGCGATAAACATATATGTGAAACAATGTAAGCGGGAAGCTTACACGAAACGTGTTCTTTTTTTATGAGACCAACAACCCTTAGGTTTTTATATATTAAATAGATTGCATAATAAATAGTTACATATACTACAGTTGCGATCCGACATTTTCATTCAATAACAGCAATATTTTGATATCTTTTGTATACTTTTTACAAAGTTTGGATATTCGAGGACTGAGAGAGAACTTCAACGAGATAGAACGGCTAACGACGTGCGTGTTGTTTTTTACAATCAACTACATAACACGGGTGGTGCTGAAAGCTAAAAACCAGAAAGTCAGTCTTTGTACACCAAAATTATCTGCAGCAAAATACAACCTATAATGAAATGACGCCGCAAAATGAACACAATGTCTCTTTATTATAATACGGGTGGCGATAAAATGAAAATATTATTGTTTATCAATGATCCGGGAGCACAACACAATTTTACGTGGAATGAAGCGATGTAATCGCGCCGCCACAAATATATTGTACGCACGAAACGCCACGGCACCAAAAGCTCTTTTATAGTCTTTATATTGATAACTTTTATGATTTCTGTGTAAAATAATCAACTTGAAAATATAAATAACGATCATAAGACTGCTTAAATTTTAATGAGAGAGCAGAGATAGCCGAGTGGTTTACGTTGGCACCTCCCACCCAAGGTTGCAGGTCGAACCAAAGACTTTTCGAAGATATGTGTGTATTAGAAATAATTATCACTTATTACAATGGTGAAGTAAAACATCGTGGGGAAACCTTGCATGCCTAAAATTTGTTTAATACATTTATTTGGGGAATGCAAAGTCCCCAACCCGCACTTGGCCAGCGTGGTGGACTCAATGCCTAACCCCTCCCCCTCGTCTGGGAGGTGACCCTTGCCCTCCAATGGTACAATAATGGGATAAAAAAATGTTTCAAGCTAATATTGTTGAATATGAGACTCATTTTGGAGGTTTTACTATGCAAGTACATTCTAAGAATCACGCTACATTCCATATCCTTCTGAGAAAAAGAAGCTATTTTTTTTATTTTCTATAGCAATCCGTCAATATTGAATGTGTATACTTATTTCAGCACCCCATAACGCGTGACTTGTATCAAAATGGAGAAGCCATCGGTTTATCGTTTGGCAATCGTATTCACTTTTCTTTTTTCGAGGCGTCCGTAGCTAGTTGCGCTCACCGGTCGGTGAATGATCTGTGGGTTAAGCAAACCTTGGCGCGGTCATTCTATAGATGGGTGACCGCAAAGTGGTATAAGAACAAGGCGTCTCCGTGCTTCGGAGGGCACGTAAAATGTCGGTCCCGGTTGTTGTCAATTAAGATAACAGTCGTTAAGCCATGTCATAGGCCTTCGGGCGGCTTGAACAACTTTGACACTAGGTTGACCACTAACCATACGATAAGAAGAAGAAGATTCACTTTTCTAAACGTGTCAACCGTGTAGATGAAAATTCCTGAGCTCAAGCTTCAGTATTAACAATTAAGTGTATCACGTCTCTTTTCATATTTCAACGCTATAGAGACGAAATAAGCTATTCAGTGGCAAAAATGCTTTCTTTCATGAGATATTTATATCGCACACACAATGAACTTGCTCTTATTTTGTCGCTGCTCAGCCTGTATTCTAAATTACTGGAATAGTCTTTCTTTGCCTAGTAACTGAGAACAATATCAACAACAGACTTATGATGTAACGTACCTACATCTCTGCTGTTTCTTAAAACTACATAATATCTACTTAATTTCCTATTTATAGCAATACTGTCTTGTAGGCCTTTCTTTTCGCGTGTACCTACGATTTCCCAAGGGGTCCCTGTTTGTTACTTTGATAAAGATGCTTTGTTAATCGGGACTAATGTGTCTCATTTCCTGTTTCAGAATATTTTATAGATTCGGTATTTCCAGAAATGACCCCATACAAATAAACAAATGACACAGATCTATATACTCTATCAATAAACGTTATTTCGTAAAGATAAATTGCCTTTATCTATTGTAAATATATTAATTTATTGGAGCGATTCCTTATTATTTGATCGACTAATAGCTTCAGGCCAGCACCTTGTATTATTTATACATAAACACGAAGATGTGTTACTCTTAAAGTTTTCCTGAATCCTGTGGAAATTTCCAAAATGATTAGGTGTCACTGGACCGAATTTATTGTCCAATAATTTATTTCCGTGAAAGTTTTCATAAGATATCAACATGATTATTCTTCCGAATCGTGTTTTCGAGTATCAGAATATTTGTTTGAAATGTCTCATATCTGACAGCTATTATCCCTAAATATTTTTTCTGATATACGTCGAGGCCCGCTTCAACGATAGTAAAATATACGCCACTCGTACAAATGAGACTGATATTGCAAAAAATATATATGATTCAGCCCCTGAGTGCCGGCTATGGCCTCGTCTAATGGGAAGATATAGAAAAGGGATTAGAATCGATAAAAATGTGAGTGTGTGTGTTTCTTGTTTGTTAGAAGACGTGCTGAGTCATTTCTATAATCAAACTAATCGATGTATTATTAATTAGATGACGGCAGTGTACCATTAGCTCGGTTTGAGCACAAATAATTGAAAATAGCATTTTTATTGAATTGACTGAATGATTTTAGGTGTAGGTGCATTTTACTTTATAAGTCCATACCTACTTTATAATTTGGAATAAGGGTGTACAATATTATTATGATCATTAGGCAGAAGATAACAAAGTCCGTCTTTTTTCCTGAGCCCGAATATATTTTTATTTTTTGTTCATCGTTGTTTGACTATATTTCGTCTATAAAACCTCCATTCAGATGTTAACCATTCGGTGTTTCTGTTAACAATGTGAAATATTTGAGCCGTCCCAAAACTCCAGTTGTACAGTTTTACTTTTGTCAGTGTTTCCTGGTAACTGAACAAAAACAAAGAGGTGAGATACAATTTTTACGTTGGCGGATGTTTCGTCAGCCCGAACAAAATACACCCCTAGGGAACGTAGTCCATGGTATTTTGTACTCTCTACCTACCCCTATCAGAACATATTACTTTTTATATACAACAACCAAATACTCGAAAAAAATAGTTTTATAGTTCAGAACTTTGTCCATTTAATGTCTGCGTCGCCTAAAACAGGCGAAAGCCTTAACATTATACCAAAATTTATCGTGGCATAAATTACTTTTCAAATACAATATCAGATTGGGTTTTCGATTAAAATAATACCTAGAATAACTAGAACTAGCTAGTTAGCCTAGAAAACTTTATCACCCTGGAATAGAAGACGGAAATTAGACCTCATAGTAGGATCCGGTACAGGCGAGCCAAATTACTGACATCCTTATAAATTGCTACTGGTAAAACGACGAGACTTGCCCTCAACTACACAGTCAAGCGTCAATCATTTGATATCTGCGACCAACTATTAATATTGTTTTGGTAGATTTAATGCCTTCAAAAACATTCTGTAAAAACTTCAAGTCTCGCCGTAAAAAGTTGTGAGATCTATATAATACCAAGTCGATTAATCTTTTTAGTCTCTACTTAAAGGACCTTCTGTCTTAAGTTATTACGTATGTTATTATCATGCCAATTTAAAAAAAATACCCTTAAAACAAATAGACCGACCTGGCCATCGCATGATTTGATTATTAGTATGTATCACACTACACAGCACGACGAGAAGTTAATGCTCCCGAAATGTTAATAATGGCGAATTTGTGTTTTCTTGCGATGACCAAGTCGATCTATTTGTTTTAAGGGTATTTTTTTTAAATTGGCATGATAATAACATACGTAATAACTTAAGACAGAAGGTCCTTTAAGTAGAGACTAAATAGATTAATCGACTTGGTATTATATAGATCTCACAACTTTTTACGGCGAGACTTGAGGTTTTTACAGAATGTTTTTGATTGCATCTCACTTCTTTTTGTAGAGCGAATAGAGCAAACATAAGTCCAATTTGTATGGAAAGCCGTATTTTTTTCATAATTCAACATATTTTCCTATGGGAATGTTGTTCAGTTTCATGGGCTAAACACCCTTACCCACCCTATACCCCCTCCCGTTATGACTCATATAGTAGATACATATTTACACCTATTTATTTTACTTTCTACAGAAATAATAATTTAATTCATTAACTGCAAATGTAACCTTGTAATCTTATACATTTATATGGGATTACAAAGTTATTGTTGCAGTTAGTGTATTTAGAAAACTTGACCGAAATTAGAAAATATTAGATTTTTCCCATGATTAAGACACTAAACCCTATTTGTATTCTAAATTTTAAGCTTCTAAGTCTGCTAGAAGTACCTTAGACTTTTGATGATCGGTGAGTCAGCGAGTCAGTGAATCAGTGAGTGACAAAATTCAAAATTTTAACAAGTTGTCATTCTTAAACTACTGGTTCAAATTGACTGAAATTTTAAATATACCGTGTTTATACAATGACTGATCAGTTGCTGAAAATCCAGGCTTCTTGTTTTATCCACAACGAAATTATAGGGGTGTCAAAAATAGCCCGAATTGCTTCGAGAAAAGGATGTTACGGCCGTGCCGCTTTTTTTTGCTCGACTTGCGGGGGCACTTCCGTGCCCCCAGATAAAATCCTTTTATTTTAATATAGAACTTTATCACCAATGTCCTACAAAAACATGAACTGCTATCAAAATTGAACTCATTCCCACGGATACGCTCATTTCATATTCTGATTTATTATAATAAAATAATGAGAATATATTTCAGTGTAGTCATTATTTTGAACTATCCCTATTATTTACATAATTTAATTTTGAAAATTTGTTTTATGATATGATACAAAATTAAATTACTGAATGTGTATTTTCAAACAAGTTTGAATCATTGCTGTGCTTCTTTTGTACAATTCAATTAAAATTTGGAGGTTGTCAATAGCCAGCTCTTTAAAATAATACAAATAAAATAATTTTAGATATTAGACATGCCTAAAGTAAATAATATGTATTTCGTATTTTGCGTTTTTCACACGAGATTTATTTATTTTTCTGTTATCGGATATATTTTTATGGACATAAACCAGTGATGGATATTGATGGGCGTACGCATTGAACCGAGTATCGACATTTGAATGGGGTGCTGTCATTTGTCAACGTTTGTATTTGTTGACCTTTGTTCAAATAAATGTTGGGATATTCATATTGAATTATTGTTACATACAACTATGATTTAAAACTAGTTGTTGAAGAAAATTTATTTTTTACAAATGTTTTGGAGTAGGCCGTGATAATTATTACCTTCTGTGCTATGTTAAAGCTGAGAAATGTTCGTGTTTACTTATGTACTATCGAACAAACTGAATCATGACCCACCATGTGCTCATTTTCTAAAACACGTCTATATACGCGTAGGTCGAAATTGGCTTGAACCTACGTTTCCTTGGTAATGAATTTGTTATCTGTCATTATTGCGACAAATCTTTGTGCGCCAATACAATAATGCTTTGCTACCGTTTTCAACAGGCTCCGTGGCGTAGTGGGTTGATGTTACGACTGCGACGCGTCAGGAGTGGGTTCGATACCCACTCAGGACTTGGTTCATTCGGCCATTATAGGAAATAACGTAACTATAAAAATTTGAATAATATAGGGTAACCAGCATAGTTATTACCCGGTTAAGGAATTGATACAAAAATTTGGTCAATAGTATCTTTATTTAGTAAAACATTGACTTAAACTCTATTATAAACGCAACTTAAATATTCTTTCTAAAAGAACATCAGACGTTTGTTTCAATAACTTTATACTAATTCAATATAAAACACTTAAAAACAAGAAATATTATCGAATACTGTTAATTCAAATGTGTTATCCTTAACAAATATTGCAACAAACTTACTTTTTCTTTTCGAACACACCTGTCGCACAAATGTCGGACATGTTACCAATATTCTAAAAGTGACTGGAACTGGTTACTTTAGAAATTAAAATAAACGTATTATTTCTTAACATTGGCAATCACTGCATGATGGGCAATGACTATAGTGGTTACCCTAATCGTTTCACAGATTTCTAAATGACGTGCTATTTGATATTTGACACAAATAGGTTTTTTCGTAGTGAAAAGAGTTTAGACTATTTACATTCTAGATTCAAATTAAGAGTGATTTATCGAAAACGTATCTACGTACTGTAATAACAAAGGTCAAAGTTGTCTGTAGTGGTAAAACATCATAACACAGTCGAATGCATGTTTAAAATGTCCTAAGTGCAACTTTGACGATAGAGATGAAATTCTTTCTGTTTTGACGGTGTCAAGCGAATTATCGGCAAAATGGGTCATGATTCAGTTGGTTCGATAGTACATATTTTTAAATAATGTTTTGATAATACTTACTTTAGGTACTAGAAACCGTCCATTAGTTCTAATAATAAAACGAAAAATAAATAACCCTATTGCACCTGATACTTACCAAAATATCACACCTTTCTGATATAAACTTGCATTACAATAGGCAAACATTTTAATCGATGTAGCATTGTGTTATTTTATAGATAGATTTTTTCATTGTTAGGCTCTGACATCGCTCAATCAACCGTGAAACTGACATCGATGTTAGTTCATTTGACTCCCTCTAACTTTATTTATTGGTCAAAAAGCTCACGAAGCCTATAACGGTACACATTTTTTTTGTTATTCCGTCAGTAAGGCGATTTTCTACTACTATGGACTTTCGATATGTTTGTATGAAAAGCTGATTAACGCCCCTAATGAATTTCGAAAAATATTTCTCGAAGTAAAAGTAGTTCTTGAAAAATACGCTAAGAGCGCTGATAGCTTTTGATTTGAATTGATTGAACTACTCGGTGGTAAAATTTAAAAAAGCTGTGCCTGCAATCGACCTGCCATAAAGACACATAATTATATTGACATATTATTATTGTGTATTGTAACGTATTGTGTATTGTTTATGAAAAGAAAATGTTGTAGGTAAGTACTACGCACGTGTACACATATTATCGTCAACATACAATGCGTACTGGTACTTCCTTATATTTGAAGCATGACATAGGATTTTTATAAAGACAACTTCGTACAGGTTCCCCTTTTTAATAACATTCTGGGTCATAGTCTAATAACATTGTCCGAGCTTCTCCAAACCACACTTTTTTATATCTTCTATGATAAGCCACTTATCAATTCAAAGAAAAACAATATATATAATATAGTCCAACGAATTAGTAGAGAGCCTTGTATATTATCGAGTTAAATTATGTAAGCTTACCCTCTTATTCATAAAAATATATGAAGTTATGAAAGGCTTATAAAGAGTTTTGATTTTATCACTCTTTGCGAAATGAAAAAGAGAAAACATATCATAGTAGTTTTTTATCTAAAATAGGTTTATAGTGTGTTTATGAATAAGAGGGTGAGACTACTAAGTTATACTGAATCGTACTACACTATGTTGTTCTAAGTTAAATCAAAGTTATACGTATGTAAGGGTCTTTACCCAGTATTTACAAAGTCATTCATTTCACTTAAGCCCTCGGTAAGAGATGAAGCAGACGTTAAGTACGGCAATATGTCGTTAAGTGATATAGTTATGGTGCCGTCACTTTAGCTGAACACGTCTAACTTTGTAACGATGTTATGCAATGAACCGCGGCGATCAACTTGCCAAGTCACCCCTTTACTCAAATGATCGCATTACTTTGAGGTAAATGAGATTGATTTATAGAAGTTGTTGAGATTGAATAGAATGATTTAATTTAATCTTGATTCTCATAGGAGTGAACCAGAGAAATGACAATCCGGTATCTAAGGAATGGACAGACCTAGACCGAAAAACGCAAGTTGCTTTATGCGTGTCTTCGTTCGGGAACAAGATTAGAGAGAACGAGATCTGCAACTACAATTTTAGGTAAGTTTATTCTGTGATTAATTAATAACGTACGGTTATTAAAGTTCAATCCTTTGCTTTCGCATTGAAAAATTTATATTTGTACTTTACAAAAGTGGAGAGATTTTCCTTATACAAAAATCAATGTGACAGCGAAGACGGAAGCGGGCTGCGATGGTCCATCTATATCTATAATCTTAATAGACAGGAAAGGACTTATAATTATCATCAAAATAACGTCGACCCTAAAACCCAGTCTTGTAAATAAAAGGTGCCCTTAAAGCCTTCCGATTGGGAGTCAAAGCTAATTAATAGGTACGTAGCTGAAGCATATCGAAGTCGTCAATTATTCGCAAGGCTCATTGCGCAGGTTAACTTAGTTTTAGTTAGATAAGACAAGTAGTTTGGAATGCAATTAACTTTAGATTGTTTAACAAGCCCTGGTAACACTTTCTATCAGTTTCCTTTAAATCTCTATCTATCTCTATCCTATCATGCTTAAACTACTCTAAGTTGCAATACGATACTGATTGCTTTTCGTCAAGAATTATATTGCTCTTTCACCACATTTCTTTTTTATCTATCTTCTGTAAAAGAAGAATAATTAATTAATTTAGGACTTCTATTAACGTGGTCCAGTATGACAAAATGTATGAACTTGAATGAAGCAAGGGAAGCTTGTTTAGATTACCAAGTTGCTTTTTCTTTTCTCTGCCGATCCTTAAGGGAAAAAGGCGTGATTTTATGTATGTAGGCATGTACAATTACTATTAACTAAAGTTTTCATAATAGGTAAAATTATATTGCATAATGCGTGTAAAACGGTTAAATTTTCAAAGTCTACTCGGGTTCAAGACGAACAGTGTCCTAAAACTTGTTCTAAAATTGTAACTTCACGAAAGGAGACAAGATTGAAACTCTCAGATATCTTTCCTTGCCACTAAACAATGAAAATATACGTACCTTTATAAAGTACACCGAGGTATTTCATTGAGGAAAATGTTGTCTGCTTTTTAATCTAACATCACCCCTCTATTTCCCCGTAGAGGAAATAAACGTGATGTAAGTACCTCGTAATGACACATTTTATTTTACTTTGTATTTTCAATCGGATGTATGTTATCAAATACTACTGCGATTTTCCAAAATAAAAATAAATAAAGGTAGAGTACGGGACCACGTCGCAGTGAAAATACCAGTGAGATTTTTCACATAAGGAAAAATGAAATTGTCCGCTTTGACCTTTACCCGACCTTCAAGGACACGAAGGTAAAATAAAGCAGAGTTAATTTTATTTGTTGGTGTGAAGCCTGAAAGTTTAGCGATAAGTAAATACTTAGACCAACTTAGCACTGTTTAAGTTATCGAACAAGTGCCGACAACAAATGTTTACTTAGTTTCTACCAGATAGCCGTTGACTGGATAATAGTTGTTTGAACTAGAACTAGTTTTACGATGGTGATTTATTCCCTAAACGAAATTTCAATAAAGAAATTCTCAGTATCAACCCGGAATTTATGCGCTTAGGTTGGTTGCTCCTTACTAGGGACTGACTTACACTGACTGATGACTAGCTAAAACTTTAATTAATCCGCTACAGCCTTACCTTTCCAGGAGACCGCCACACTGGTATGTTAAACACAAACACGTTGAGAATATTAAATCGTTGTCGACAATTCAACATCAAAAGCCGCGGTACTTGACTATTCCCATTAGTCGCTGTTTCAAGTATGTAAGAAACCCGACAGTTTTTATGCTCACATCAAAAGGATATGTTCATTGTTCGTATTGACTACTGAAATATTAAACCGAAAAAAATACAATAAATATCGTTTCGATAAAAAAGTGCCAATTTTCTAAACAGTTTCTAGGCATACATAATATATTTGTAGTTTATAGTATTCACTTACAAGCTTTTATATCCATAGATATTCAATTTGCTTTCTTTGATACAAATTGAAACATGAGTATTCCGATAGCGGTAGTGTGTTAATCATGATTGTGCGATACATTTCGCGAATAAGTTACTCCGTTGAAGCGAGCACAGCAAACAGGTGTATTTTATCTCAGGATTGACCACCAATTCTGGATTTTCCACAAAGAAATAACACAAAATAAAAAAGCATTTTTTTTCTCAGAAAAAGTGTAAAGACTTTTTACAGATAGACATAATATCATGTTACCATTTCGATATCGCTCATTTTTTATATTTTATTTTTCCACGTGTAATTCGAGTGGCTAAGGAAAATCGGGTAATAACCTCAATAAAATGTTGTGAAGAAGTCATTATATTTCAGAAAAATATACAGTATTTCCTTACTTATGATTTATCCTCATAATACTTAGTACCTAAATATTTGGTGGATATAAGGTGAAACGAAAATGGTGGCAACGGTAAAGTGAGCGCGAACGGGTGGCTTTATTTAATCTGAATTTATAATGTGATATGCTTACTTGTTGCTCAAAGAAGCCGAAAATATGAAATTGTATTTCTTTTATTCCTATTGAATAAAATACTATGAAAATATTAATCATTTACGTCAATCATAAACGACAATCACGCTGAGACTGTCTAAATGAGCAAACATTACGTAAAATCCACCCTAATGTCTATTTTAGAAACGACAATAAAGGTTTTAGGTTAAGTACACTGATTCAACTACATATAAAATGAAATGAAAAAAGTTAGAGGAAAGTGCATAGTGGGCACCGAGTGTTTGCATATAACCGCTTGACCGAGTTGTGAGTGTGTGCACTTTGACTTCATGGCGCAACTTACGCCGCCCTTGAGACTTTGCTATTCGCTATCAATTCCTTGTATACGTACTGCGAGGAACAAATGGGACCATCTTTTCTGTCGAGGACCACTCAATAGCACGAAGTTATAAGGTACTTGTTAGTTTTTATCACAGTCGAACCCGTGCAAATAATTTTAAGTTTGAATGCTTCAAACCAGGATAGGATCAGTGGGTTAAGGAACCTGAAGCGCAAACATTTGACAGCTGGGCGGCCGTTACATTGTATTAAAGCTAAGCATCCCGATGATGCAGATAACAGTTCTTTCGGGAGATTGTTAATTATGATGACAGTCGTTAACGCCACGTCAAAGTGCTTCGAGTGGCTTAAACAACTTTAACGCTGAAATCATACCAATAATAAATATAAGAAGAATATTTTTGTAGTAAACATTCACAAGCTTGTATAACTGCACACTTGATGTGGGTGTGTGCTAGATGATGTTGCCTATCACTGTTTCACAGTAGTAACGCTTTGTCATGATTTAAAAACAATTTGAACCATCCGCGTGTTGCAACACACGAGGTTAGATTTATTGCGATCGGATGATCCATTGACCATGACAAAATGTTGCTGTAAAACATCTTTGGATTGTTAAAACTACAATTCACTGTTTACTATTAATCAAAAACAGCGAACCATAAATTAAAATGGCTAAGTAACTAGCGTAATTTTCCAAAAAATATCTGTTACAAGATAAAAATCTAATTGTTGGAAGCTAAGCCAGTATTATTCTAATTTCTGTGTTAGAAATGTACACCAGTTTCTTGGAAAATTTGATATAAATGTAAAATTTCCATAGCTAATATTGAAATGTAAATCATAACATTTAGCCGTGTTATCAAATTCAATTATCCGTATTAGAAAGCCGCTTGTGTCTTTTAGAGGCTCACGAAACGTTTAATGAAATTTGGTAGCTCAAACTCGCCAAATTATTATTACATTTTTTAAATTCTATTCCTATTTTGAAATTATAAAAAAGTGTGATTAGTAAGATTATGGTATTATTCTAAAGACGAAGTAAATGTTTTGCCAAGTTTCGGGGAATATTATATAAAGGAATATTTATATACCTACACAAAATCACGCCTTTTTCTATAGACGTAGGCAGAGACTAAAGAGTATAAAATTTAAAAAAGTATTCGTACTGGTCCACCTTTTTTCTTTAGCTTTATATTTATTTTAAACATTTTTCGTTTAAATTTAGTCTCACGCATTTTGCGGCTTTTTCAACCACATAAAGTGTAGCAAGTCTACAGAGAGCCATCAATCGGTCAACGCGACCGCTAACGGTCGCCATAGGATCTCTCACTCCTGCCTCAGCTTTTATGTCACATGATTTACAACTATGAACGATGTCATGAATTTTCAGCAGCGACTGCGTAAAAAATATTAACAAAATAATACCTTAAAGAGTGAGTATTAATTAACAAAGTATAAAGCCTATGAAAGCAGATTATGTTTTAAGCTCACTGACGAAAATATTTTGCCTACAAAGAACATTTTGTCATTGGTTTTAAAAGCATTTTAGTTCATACTTGTGGCTGCAATTTTTAGGAGTTGTTATTAAAGTTGTGATCCTTATTCATGTTTCACAAGGATTACATTTTTAGCGGGAATAAAACAGCTAAAGTGTGCCTGTGTGAATTGCTAGAGTATTCCCTAACGATTTCTGGAAGTATTTCAAGAAGCTGCTACTATTTTCAGTAAGTGGGTTGCCGTTGCATGGAATAGTCATCATTCAAAGTGGCAGGTAATCACCCGTTTGCAGAAATGAAACAGATCAATTTCACTTTCCTTCATTTCATTTTTCTTCTACAACTTAGAATCTATTTTCGACATGATTTAGTATTCACATAAAGTTTGACTCCGATGCAACCTATTTTAAAGAACATGAACTCATGATTGAACCGTGAAACATCGTACTCAAAAGACAAACTTTACGAATAACGAGAATGATAAAAAACCTATGTAAATCTAGATCTAGTAGATCTTGTGCTCTGAACATCTATCAGTGTCAGCCTGTACTGAAAGTCTAATTCAGTTATTTATACGGTCTCATGTGTGGGCAGAAACGAAAGAATCTCGACTCGACGTACGCAACCGATTCAGTTAGTTTTATTTAACAACAAATACAGCACTAGGCAGCTTTTCTAAGACATTTTATCAGGTTGAAAGTTTCAAGACGGTACCTTGGGTGTTCCATTCATCTTGCTGAGCAATTTATTTCTAAGTAGATAAACATAATTAGTGATAACGGTGAGAATCTTGATAATTACTTTTCTTAACAACTCGCTTGTACTGCAGAAAAAAAGGATTTAGCCATTATGCTCTTGTGTGTTAACTATAAATAAATATATTGAAAAAACATGTATGTAAATAGTTCGTTTTATATTAGTTACTAGTGAGTACCTCCAGAATATTTAATATTCTTCTAGATATATAGAAACGTGACGTACGCGGTATCCATCAATGAGATTCCAAGAAGGTCGCGAATTCTAATTCGGACCTTTTCCCTTCAGGAAATGAAAAAGAAAACAAGATTCTTTATTCATCAAAGTAAGTGGGAAGTTGCATATGGCGTCTCGACGTGAAATAACTCACAAACTTACATTTAATCTTCTTTTAATGAATATTTCAGATGAAAGGTTTCTTTGCCCAGCTGTGCGTCGAAATAATTTGAAAGTAATAGCCAGTTGCGCTTACCGGTTGGAAAACGATCTGTGGGTTAAGCAAACGTTGGCGCGGTCATTCCATAGATCGGTGACTGCATAGCGGTTTTTGAACTGGGCGTCTCCGTGCTTTGGAGGGCACGTAAAAAGACGGTCCCGGTTGTTATCAGTTAAGATAACAATCGTTAAGCCACGTCAAAGGCCTGCGGACGGCTTGAACAACTTTGACACTTGGTTGACCACTAACCATGCGATAAGACAAGAGTAAAGATCGACTAAAGTATGGAGTGTATCCCCAAATCTATTCGAGAGACATTTTTTTCGCGGCGCCAGTATATTGAGCGCCGTATCAATTACTCGCTTGTTATCGGTACACTAAACAATAGATTTATTCTCTAGCAACGAGTTATTAGAATGAGAATACAAAAGCAATTTATTTTGAAACTATTCTTGATACGTATTACTACTTATTCGGGACTTGGTTCGTTTATCTTGGATTTTTTAAATTATTTGTTCCCGTTGAAGAAATGATTAGTTAGTTAGTTTAGTAGTACATACACATAAACTTACAAAATAACTTATCCTGTTCCTACCAAAAAATACCGTTGACTAGATTTCAAAAAAGTTTTTATACTTATTTCTTTCGCTAGTGTTCTTTCAAAAAAGTATTTTTTGAAGTGTAACATCGTAGGCCAGAGCACGTATCGAGGTGGTCCAATGACGTAGGAATTCACGAGCGCGTGTACCGTTGTGATCGTGACCAATTAAACAGATGCATGCCGAAACGTTTTTCAACTGAAAAATAACTTTTAAACTTCGGCTTTTTATTCTTGTATTTTTATTCCGGTTCCATTAGGGGACAGTTCAAAAATGTAAGGAATTTTAGTCCCGTGTGGCCTATAATCGGAAGGGCTTTTACTAAATAATTGACATGTTAAAATATGTTGCAGAAGGACATAACGTAATAATATTATTGCTCCTCGTACATTATCGTACACATTTAAGATATGTTTAAATTACATATATACATACATTATCCTACTATCCTACTAATATTATAAATGTGAAAGTTTTTGAGCATGTATGTAAAGATATATGTTACTCTTGCACGCAAATACTACTTAATCGATTACGATCAAATTTTGTATGTAGAAAGCTGAAGACTCAGAATAACACATAGGCTACTTTTTATGCCGGAGTTTCCGGGGGATCGGGATTTACACGGGAAGGGTTTCCACGCAGACGACGTCGCGGGCGGCCTCTAGACTTACATAATTTCATCAAACATCCTTTCTGATTATCCCTTAACCGACGAAGATGGCCCATTTTACAACTTGTTTATCTCCATCTCCCTGATTGTTGCACGTGCGTACCAATTTGTTGGATACACGTGGCCTTTCCCGATGCCTACGCCCTGCCACAACCCTTTGTCACCCGATCCCGACTTGTGAGGAAAAGGCCGGTGGAGGTCGTAGATCCCTTCATTCATATATTGTTGACGCGTTCCTTTTTATATTGACTCGCTAACTTGCCGGTCGATGGTCTTTTTCTCGGACATTCAACTGATATAAGTAATCATCGTTTTTTGTTTATTTCATTATCTTTGATAGAATAATCTACGCCGCGTTTGTTTTTTTATTAGTACTGTCCCTGTAACGCAGTCAGTAATGTATCCGACTTCTCATGAGGTCTCAAGTTTGATTCCCCAGTCAGCCGAAATATTGTTAGTATTTTCTAACTTACCTATTTGGGCTGGTGTCTGCCTACCTCTATGAGATAAATGGCGTGATTTTACGAACGTATGTACTTATCTACTGTTCAATAGTACACAGGGTTTGGTAACTTGCACTTGATTTTAGTAGTTTGGCAATAAGCTCGCTCCCTATTACATAGGAAACATTGTAAATTATGATACGTTGTATTTCATACACCACTAAACTTTCATTTAAAACAGACATGATATGTATGTACAGTAAAATGCGACAAATAACAGTCTCATAAATATATTGTATCAAATGTTAAGGAACCCCCAGTAGGTGAATAATTTACATATATCTGTGCATTCATGAATAAAATGATGCTTATTAACTCTAATATGGTAATCACATGGTTTGGTAAATTTAAACAAGTGAAGTCAAAGCGTCCCTTTGAACCACACTTGTAATTTTGTTACTTCACGTTACCTTGAAGAAGGTTCTTATTCAATACAGAGTTTGGAATAATTGATCACGGAATTTAAAATGTAGGCCCATTGATTTAGTAACAAAAACAAATGTAGGTATGTATTGCTAACTAAGGTCACTATATTCATTACATTTCCCATAAAATATTTATTACATCGTTAACTTAACTATGTAAGTATACTAGGTATTAGGTCCGAAAAAAAATCTTATATTACGAAATAGCTGTACTAATTGGTAAAAGAATTTCTAAAACTTAACAACCTAACAATCAAAGGACTCGAAACAAAGGAACTAACAACTAATTCCTTCTAGGTAAATTATACCAGTTACTTATTTACAAATATTCGGATATTACCTCCATTATTTACCGTTACTTTCTTAACCAGCAAACATAATATATTCGCTGCTATTTATCTTTATCCAGACTATGAACTTCTCAATAAATAAGGAAAAGAAATTAAATCAGTAAAAGATCGTACAATTGATTCTACAATTTTTTAAAACTTTACTCACAATCAATCAAATATATTTTCTCAAAGCAAAGCAACTAACAACCTATAATTCCTTCTAGGAAAATTATAACTAATACTTATTTACAAAATTATGGATATTGCCGCCATTATTCACAGTTACTTTACAACCCGCAATCAAAATATATTATCTGCTATTGATTCGGAAATTGTGTCCAGTATCCTTGTATTCGTGAAAGCGTCGCTAAGCTGTACATAATGTTCATTCATCATCAACACGAAACAGGGTCAATAAGGTTCAACAGGAAAAGCCAGAAGGATGTTTATACTACCTTGAAAGGTATTGAGAATCCTAATATTTACTGATCCTGCTAATATTATTAGCGAAAATTTGTAACGGTGGATATATGTACATATTATTATGTATGTTTTTATAGGACTCAAATAACTTTTTTTTAACCCATTCCTGTCCTACTGCTGGGCAAAGGTCTCCTCCCAATCGAGGGAGGGGGCTAGGCATTGAGTCCGCCACACTGAACAAGTGCAGGTTGGGGACTTTGCATGCCGTCAATCAACATAATTAACAAATTTTAGGCATACAAGGCTTCATCCTGATGTTTTTCTTCACCTCAAATAACTATTTAGCGTATTTTGATAGGATTTTGGTATACAGATAGTTTATAACCTGGCAACCTGGATAACACATAACGTAGAATAAGTACTTTTTAAACCCTGGAATCTTTTCACGCGAACGAAGTCGCGAGCATTATCGTAGTTGTAGAGCTAGTATAGAAGACAAAATGTATACATTCTGGGAAAACAGCTTAAGAAGCTCAGCCTTTTTAGTCCGCGTTAAGTCTGGAGCTAAGATTAATCGCGTGGGAGCAATAACTTTACTTTCAAAAGCACTAGAGAATAATAAAAAAGTTAGTATTAGTAGTAGTAGTAAACTAATACAAATGTATCATAAGAAAAGGGCTACTATATTTGTCACCACCGTTATAATACCTTTCTGTATATAAAACTTACATACAAACATAAAATCACGCCTTCTTCCCATAGGGGTAGACAGAGACCAGAGAACGCTACTTGATACCATCATTACAAATTTCTTTTGCTTCATTCAATTCCATTACATCATACAGGACCGCCGATTACGAGTACTACGCCCTTAACTTTTTTGCAAGACACCGATATGATCTTTTTAGGGCGTGCACTTCCAGCGTTTCCATTAACAACCGCACAGGTTTTTTTCGTTATTTTAAATTAATTTTGAAAGCAATAAATTTCATCATTCTAAAATCTCCTCCCGTCAGTCGCTAACTATGGTATCGAAATATACCTCTAGAATAAAATAAATCCCTATGTACATTTTCCGTGGTGTTACAAAGGTGTGTTAGTATCTTGTATCAGTAATATCTACACAGCCTAATGGATTAACCTTGCTTAATTATGTACGCACACAATATTCGTAGCTAATATACGTAGACACACATGTCGTATATTAATTTGTACGCGAGAACGATTCGCCGCCGACCAAATTCAGCGCTTGGCCTAATCCAAAGTTATTGTTACAAGAGATAGAGCAATTCACACTGTAACAGTCCGTTGTTCCAGATGAGAATGCTCTCGGATTTGCGTGTTACTATAGTACAACAACTTGGTAGTAGAGCCTCTTACGTTAAGTTTGTGGTCGACGGGGTATACCAAATCTTATTTGGGGACTAAAGTTTCACTTAACTGCAGGCGTATGCAACTGACAATTTTATTGTCTGTTTAATACAGCAAACTTGTATATAAAATATTCTATAAAATGTACTTTTAAATATACTTTAAAACTATGTATATTTATTAACTAAAGTCAAGATAAATCGTTGCTTACGAAGGCTGTCTACTAAGTAGTCGGACTATATCAATTCGATAAAGGCAGGATTTTCACGTTCTGCACGTTTGAAACTTACAAATACTCACGCCACCGTGCAAGCGACCCAAAGAGGATTTAAGCATTCGACACCTGAAAGCCGACACAAGATATTCCGTGCCACTTCACACTTTACAGTTGTCGTGAAATAGAAAGAGAACCGCAAGTAAGTTGAATATTGCGATTTTGGCATGTTTACGTTATCCCAATTTCTATCTTACACAAGTATGCTTTATCTAACTGTTACAAATAAACGTCGTGTAAGCTCTGATTAATACAGTTTCTTATCTTTTACTCATATTATTATGTAGTTTCAGCGAGGAGCTCGCGGAGGCTCAGTTAACAACAACCGCGCGGATCGATCGCTCAGGTTAAGGTATGCTTGCTGAGGTGGTTCTGTGGATGGGTGACCAATAGTGAACCTCTAATACATATCAAGTTCCTCCGTGTTTCGGAAGGCACGTTAAATTGTGGGCCCCAGCTGTCATTTTCAAAGATCTTTGACAGTTGTTAACAGTAGTCAGAGGCTTGAAAGTCTGACAACCAGTCTTACCGAAGGGTATTGTGTTAGATCCCAGGTCATTGGGTTGTGGAGGTCAAATATTCAGTCGCTCCATGTAAAACACTGATATTCAGCTGCATCCGGTGAGACTGGGAGCCGACTCCAACATATATAGTTTGGAAAAAGGCTCAGCTGATATAATAATATTATGCAGTTTCAAAAGTGATGAAAGTGACCAAACACTGTACTGCTTACTAGTTAGAGCTTACACTGCGTTTATTTGTAAAACGGTATAACTTGATTTTTATCTATGATTATAAAATGGATTTCCAGACAAATCTCTTACCACTCACTGTTTTCAAAGAAGCTTAAATACTATTCTTAAAACCTATTTTTAATCTTAATTAATCTTACCTTTGTGTTTTAAATAAAAGTATTTTATGCAGCGATAAACCCAAAAACTTTATTTAATTTAGGCACTTAAATAAATGTGTTCTCGTAAGCATTAAAAATTAATATATTCTAACATAATTTCGAGATAGCATAACTCTGACACATTATATTTTGAGTACATATTTGTTCGCGACTAAAAAATAATTTTCTTAGTTGAAGTTCTTACGTTTTTTTCTAGCAATATAATAACGTCTAGACAAGCGAATGTGTGCCAGTCAAAATCTGTCAGGCGCACATTTTTCTTGTATCACAAACTTCATCATATGATCGTCATAAGAACTAAGGGCTTGTATAAGTAATGTTTGATATATAAGACATTTCTAACTGACAGGGTCACCCTAATAGCCCTACGGCAATCAATATTTCTGGAACTAAAAGATAGGATAGGAATAAACAACATAACATATAAATCTATACAACCTTCTAGCAAAAGGTATATTATAAGTAGGTAACAGAAATCAGATTTTTCACGTGAACCATTTTTAGAACATTCCTTCTCAAAATAAAATGTTACGAAAATTGGGTTACTAACAAAGCACGTTATTCTTGTCACAGACTTTATTAATATCCGATCTGATATAATACCTTTCATTACCCACACACTATGCTCACGGTTCAAACTTGACGACTAGACAGACTAGACTTCTGAATTTCTGAAGTTTTATATTGTATTTATAAAAGAGTAGGCAAAATAATTGTGGAACAAATCTTTCAGTACAGTCAATGAGACAATCTATGTATATCGTATACTAGCTGACCCTCGCAATTTCGCTTGCTTCACATAAGAGGGAATGGGTCAAAACTTTCCCCGTTTTTGTAACATTTTTTAATGGTACTCTGCTCCTATTGATTGTAGCGAGATGATATATATAACCTATAGCCTTCCTCAATAAAGAGGCTATCTAACACTGAAAGAATTTTTCAAATCGGACCAGTAGTTCTTGAGATTAGCGCGTTCAAACAAACAAACAAACTCTTCAGCTTTGTAATATTAGTATAGATATAGTATATAGTATAGATATACGAAAGTTTGAGTGTTTGTTATTTAATCACGTCACTTTAAACCCCCAGAATATAATTAATATTAGTAATTAATTGTCCAATTGTCACCAATTTCAATTCATAATATTGTTGCCGTATCTACCTTCTCTGTCTATATCACGTCATACACCATCACACATAGCACACACACTGTACACAGGCGATCCATGAGGGCTCTCTTGTTAGTAACGTGATTGCGCACTCAAAACCAATTTATTTAAGTTAACCTCTCGCCCAAGCTTTATTCATTTAATGTATGTAACAGTAAACAAACACCCTTTACGACTACACACCATTTTTCAATTAAAACTTTACGAAATAAAAATTTCTAAAACAAGGTCTTATCTAAAGATTTTTTGGATACGACGTTGTATTTTATGGATACGATATAAAATATAGGCAACGTTATTTGTTTTGCTCTTGGGTTCTTATTAATTACAGCAAAGTATTTGACAAACAATAAAACTGACAAAATGTAGAGCGAATTTGGGCAAAGGGCTCCGTATATAATGTACCTAGTTGAAGACTAAGAAAATTACTACGCAGTACTACGCACCAATACGACAATGACTTGTCCTATGATGGCTCATGGCACATTAAACGTGTGATTGCATAGTATAAAAAATCCATCACACCTGCCTTAATTGTCTAGATGGTCTATCAAATCATAAATATAAAAACAGAGATACCATATAACATCAAAGTTTGACGGCTAATACCAAACTTTAAATTATAAATAATGTGATAATGTTCTCACCTTGGCGAAGTAGAAGTCCTTTCGGAATAGAACTCTAAAAGCCTATCTAGATGCTATCAATTAACATTGCCTTTCAATAAAACGTTTACGAGGCAATAAAACGAAATTCAAGTAATGAAACAACTCGATATAATTAGAAATATAAATTAATACTAAGATGTTTATACAGTCCCTATTCAAACAAACCTCTTCTTTACAATTCTATCAAAAAGCGAGAGCTAGAACACGAAGAAAAACACTTCGACAAAAAAATTGGGTCAGATCGGAATATTTTCCATAGTTACTACAATATTTTTTATGGTTCTAGATTTCAAACGTGTTTCAAATGGGAGTATATCTGAATGAAAATAAATAAAAGGTCCTGGGTATAAACCTATATAAGATACTATTGAATCTATTGATAGTTTGTTTATCAAAAACCTTAAAAGGAAAATCGATAGCTACACAATTTATTTTCCTTTTGGGGTCCAACACAGCAGTGGAACTTGGGATCGTTTTCTCAAATATATCTGGTGACAAAAAGAAACAATTTTCCCCACAAAACTTTATATTAAAATAACTGGAATCCGAACAAACGTTTGTTTCCGGGTTCCCCACGGGTCGTTAACCGGGAAACAATACGAAATATAGTCCTATACTATATTCGTAAAAAATAAACGTATTTTGATTTGATTGATATTTGAGATGATTTATTTACTTTCGTAAATTAGCATAGGATGTACTAGAATATATTGCTTTTTGTTGATGAGGGAGTAAAGGAAAAACACACAAAGTTGTGGTGCTTATCTTCGTGCGAGTCGTAAAAGTCGCTACGTAGAGAGTTACCACTGTTTTGTTACTAGTAAACGAACAACTTTGACCATTTAACACACTATGTGTATTCCAAATAAGTTATGTTCTCTAACACTTTATAACTTCTTCTTTGGTCAGTTTCGTATACTAAGATTATGATGAACCAGCCTTCTGTCCGCTACTTCGGCCGCGTGAAAAGCAGGTTTTTTTTTGCTGGGTAAAAGAAGTTAGATATAAGCTAACAATGTACCTTATTCCATTAAAATCCGTCTAGTAGTTTTTTCGGGAAAGACTAGCAAACATACATACATCCGTCCTTATATCATTTCGCATTTTTAATACAAATAGGATTACGAATATTAACCAAAATTAGATCTTCGCTTATTTGAATCAAGACAGGCAAAAAAATGCTACACTTATTAACTAGCGTTTTAATCTAAAAACGTGTACGTATTTTACTTTGAATAATTAGTAGTTATCTCAGTAAAGAATCTGTTGTGTTCGTAAGAAAAATGGCGCTTCAACCGATGGAGCATTAAAAACCAATTACAGTTGCATTTTAAACAGCTTAAAGACGTTGCCTCTGAGTATCTACTTAGCATTACATTATAATAAAATAAATTATTTTCATTATAATTACATTTTAAGTAGCTTTTTTAAAAATCTGTTGAATATATTTTTGTTTTAATTGATAGTTAGTATTGTCAGACAAGTTTTTTTACGTTACTTGGTGTGCACAAATTATACAGATTATAATTATTATTTCTTCCCATTTCTTAAAATAAAATAACTGTCCAGCCTCCATTAGCTGCACACTGATGCTCTTGCTATATTTTGTAAGTATACTTCCGCTAGCCACAAGAATTAAATTTTATACAAGGCTCTATATTAGATATGTTGTTGGACTATAGATTTTTTCTTGTGTTTGAGTTCCCAACCCGAACTTGTTCAACGTAGTAGACTTAAGGCATAGCGGCTATTGTAACGCAAAATGAAAGCCTTGCCCAGCAGTGAGACAGTTATTGATTTCAATTTTTTTTTGCGGTTTTTTGTAATTTAAATTCACACCACGTTGTACATTCCCTACTAATATCGTTAAAAGGAAATAACTGTAATAGAGAAAAAAGGCTCACGAAAATATATGTGTATTTAAGATCAATATCGATAGGTTTCATACGTAACCCGGGTTGCAAATATCCGGCCTACTGAACCCAGTACAACCTTTTTTGGAGCGTGTCCTATCAGTGTGTAAATTTCATCCGTATAAACCTCATAAGCTTTTCGCATTTTAATATATTCTCATGAGATATTGAATTCTGTCGACTTGAAAATATTACTGGTACAATGTAATTGAATCGATTTATATTTTGAAAGTGTAATCGTCTGTAAGTCAATAGGTTAGACCTGAATACAGGTAACGAAACATCGAAAAGTTGACTAAAACAAAAATGAATATAAGGAGAACAAAACAATTGGTAATAACCTTTTGGGAAACTTGTTATCTTGCCTATATTCGAGATAGTTTTTTGTATTATTCATAACTTATTGAGCTACTTTTCATTTAAGGTCATGCGAAATAATTGTTGCTCTCGAAGAAAACTCATTTCCCTGAAAAAACTTTCTCTTTCACCCCATAATACATATCTTAGCCTCGCTGTAAAGATCAACCATACGAGGAAATTCCTTGCATTTCCGCTTATTATTATATCGTTGAGTGATCCTAATATGATCCCATATGACATGAGTCATATCCATTGTGTGATAATGCGCTGATATAATATTTGTCGTATTCTGTAAGCGGGACGTTCACGTTATTGTCACGAATTTCCTCATAATAATACATGTGATTTTAATGATTTCTGAAGCTTTTCCATATATTACTTCTGACCAACATTTTTATTTTATATTCGGCCAGAGACTTAGTTTATACCCTAGTGTGTGCACAATACACAGGTACACTCTTTATTCATTCACTCTCATAACCGGGCGGGACAGATTTCGTTCGTTTGGGTAAGTAAACGACCAGTGAGAAGTCAGACTAAGAAACGAAGGTTTTACGTCCTCTGCAAAGGGCGGAGATCTTCAAACTTCAACTTCCTAACTCCGAGAAATTCACTAAGAAGTTCTCCAGAGAAAAAGTCAAGAATAAACTTTTTGCCGGACCAGGATTCGAATTCGAGACATCTGGGCGGTAATCGCATTGGTACACTTCAACCGCACCAAAGAGGTAGCCAACTAACTGCCATTATATAAAGTATATGACCCAATATTTTAAACTACTTACACTTCCTTAAACGCTACGGCACATTATAGGACCCTAACATGTATCAAATAAAATTGATGTCATAGCTTCGTATAGGGTAGGATTTTTTTTAAAGCCTCTAGGTAGGTGTCATAACGCTTTCCATGAATTTAACTGTACCAGGAAATGTCGTAAATATTCCCATTCGTCAAATATTCGTCATTAAAAAGGTCTTACGCAAATGAATAAGAAATCGGCAAAAAAAAAAATTTCGTTTATTCGACAAATTATTTTTTCTTGTTACATGAAACACCTTATGAAATTCGTTTTTTAATATTTTCATTATAGTACCTAAGTAATGTTTAAGAAAAATATCAAGTTTATTTTATGTACCACTATCTAGGTAGTATGATATACATACATACTACATAGATAGTGGTCAACCTAGTGCCGTTCAAGCCGCCCGAACGGCCTTTGACATCGCTTAACAAAGACAACAGCCGGTAGCGACTGTTGAATGCCCTCCGAAGCTTAGACACGCTTATCTCAAATATCACTATGCGGTCACCCATCTATAGAATGACCGCCCTAAGGGTTGCTTAACCCAACGATTGGTAACCGACCGGTGAGGGCAACTGGCTATTAGCATTCAGTAAATTCAGTAAAATCAAGTATTCGATGTTATCTTTAAAGTTTTAAATAGAGTATATATGTGTCTTATCAGTAGCAGACGAACGTAAAGTTTATCTTGTACTTACAGGGCTAAGTACACCGTGTAATTAGGAACAGCTTACTTATACGATACACTTTGACCTATATCGAAGGCTTGAAGTTTAAGCCCGGCTTCACCACTACTGAATAAACATCGTTTACCTAATCAAGTGGAATTTGACAGTTGTTTTTTTACATTGGTCATTTTATATTTTGTTCGATAAGTTATTCGACACTTATCCATAGCCCTTAAGGGCAACAGAAGATAAAGAGACTGGTTGAACAGAATTTAATGTATTAAATGATATTATTTTAGGATGACTATAACAGTAAAAATATTACAATGGATTTACATTCTTTATCTCCGAATGCGGGTGTATTTCATACACATACTCCTTTTTTTACACCCTTGTGGTATAACAGGCGTTAAATTATGTATGTATGTATAAAAAGTAAAACATAAGATACTACAATTTCACTTTAAATAAATAAAAATAATTTCCATTTTTCGCCTTGCGTGCGTAAATGCTTGCATCCATAGTAGCTAACAACTATTCCATTTAAAACATAATTATTAAAACCACTAAATCTTAAATGTAATCTAAACTTATAGCGCATTTAAATTTTGTTTTGCAAGTCGTATAACAAGTATTACTCAAAACAATTCTTAATTTCAATTTCTCAAATGTCCCACAAGGCTCATGAGCGTTAATTTGCAAAGATATTTAACTTGAAACAACTTTGACAATCATTTCTTTGAAGTATTTAGATGTCACTCACCTCTGTATGAAAACCACACGTTATTTTGTCTTTCACACAAACATTATGTTCTTATTTAACAAGGAACTGACTACCTAAATACACAATATTCAACATATTACATATTATTACATGTTACTAATATTGCTTACGGCGAAACGCGGATATATTTCATACTCCTCTGCCTAAATCTTTAAGCACAATAGATATGATATTATAGTTGTATGTACGACATTTTTAAAATATACTGGTACTAGCTGACCCGCGCAACTTCGCTTGCGACACATAGGAGAGAGTGGGTTCAAATTTTCCCCGTTTGTGTAACATTTTTTACTGGTAAGTACTCTGCTCGATAAATAGGCTATCTAACACTGAAAGAATTTTCAAGTCGGACCAGTATGTCCTGAGATTAGCGCGTTCAAACAAACAAAAAATCTCTTCAGCTTTATAATATTAGTATAGACTAGTCAGCAAGTTTATTCCCTAGAGTAAATGGCAAAGGATCTTCTCACAAATAAAGGCCTATTACGTTTTACCAAAAACTTAACCCAACGTAATATATTTGAGTCGATTCCCGAAGTCCGACTAACTGTCGATACTTACACAAAACGGCTGCCATTCAACCAATGACCTTCGCATCCCAACTAATAGAAATACTAGTGAGAGGAGGCTACAGCAATTATTAGAAATAACTAGACCCGAAAATAGACATTACATTACTTGTTTAGCACGTCTAAGGACCCTACAGACGTTACCACGTTTCTATAAAAAAGAGCTAATTTTATGAAACTTCAAAACAGTAGCGCAATTCTTAACACTTTCGGCTACCGTCCAATTTTATGAGAAAATCTGATCAGCGCCCCAAACGGTCGACGCACGAACTAATTTTCAAGTACATTTTAATTGTCAAACTCTCGATAGTCCATAGTACTGGATACGACTCAACTGTAGAATATCGTGCTACAGGTTTCATTTCTCGAAACTTAGATAAAAGATTTTTCATTGTTTCATTTCTATGAACTTAGAAAGAAGACACTTATTTCAACAAATAATGATCACTCAAAGAACAATTATTGGAAATACGTCGAAAGGCTTTCGTTTAAGTAAACGATAAAAAAACAATGAGATGAAGTACATGTACTAAAAACTATTTATTTTTATAACAATCATTTTCGCTAACGCTATGAAATTATATAGATATTCATAAAGATTCAAGTTTATTATTTTCGTACCAATTTATCTGATGATAAAAATATTTTTATATCCTATGATTTAATTTAATGATACTAAAAGGAAATAATGAAAAATAAATCTCAATATCCCAAATATGAAAGGCAATTAATCATTTGTTTCGCAAACAAATTCAAGTTCTCTGTAAATGTTGCTGCGAATAAATTAATTGTGAATGATTTCGACAGCCAGAATAGCAGTTAGTTACAGAGTTTTGAACTTAAATTGATATAATTTAAGACTTAACCGACTACTTACTTATTAGAGCCAATACTAACTTATTTTACACCAACTGTTGTTAGAAAAAGAATTAGTATTTTTCTATTTGAAACATAAACCCCGGTAGTTGTATTGCAAAAGTTGTGAACACTACTGAATAAGTACCGGTTAGCTGGTTATCCGATGCAGGTTTTCCTGTCACTTTATTTGTTAGATAGGTTATCGAACACATATCTATGTGCCGTGAATCGTATATATAAAACCACATTAATCCTATGTATTAATTAGCGGCAATGTATTATGATTGGCGTGGGCGTAACTAATGAGTGGAACTAGTCTACCAAACAAGCTTTGTGAAATTAGATATTATTTATATAATTAGAAGTAAAATAGGTATAAGATGTTAATAAGCAAAAGGTAAAGAAACTGTTTGGGTATAACAAAGTCTGTGATGTGATATAGTCGGCTCGTGGCATCTTTCGTCTAAAAATAAACGCTAATTCCGTGGTCCCTCACTGTGAAATTGCTTTCAATTTACTTTTTGCCTTATTATCTTAAAAACTCCATTTATTTATTTAACTTAATAAGGTTACGAAATCAGTGTGTTTGTATGTCATAACAAGGTCCTTGTTCTTTTAAAAGATGGCTAACATTTTTTACAAAATATGTACCGTGTAAATAAAAACATCGTAAATATATGATTGGAGTAATAAAATTGATTCAAACACTCTTCGGGGGAAGGTAAAAACAAGGTCATCAATAGCTTAACGTCCCACATTTGATTTGTTATTCGTTTATTTCCACCTAATATTTCAATGTCGTTTGATTCTTTTGTATTGTCTGAAAAGCTGCCTCTGGAGTTTTCCAGAGATATTGTACGTATTATATTACGACTATATTGTTAATTTCGGAGAAATGACTTATTTACTTAATTTAAGTAGGTCACGATATTTGTTAATAATTTTCCTCAAAGCCCGTTCACATGGCAAATGATGATCGCGCGTTTTGACAACGCGTGTTTACAATTACCAATATTTTGTTTAGATTGTACACATGGTAAACTAAGCAGTCGTACAACCAGAGCAATCTATACTAATATCATAAAGCTGAAAAGTTTGTTTGTTTGAACGCTTTAATCTTAGGAACTACTGATCCGATTTTAAAAATTATTTCGGTGTAAGATAGTCCATTTATCGAGGAAGGCTTTAGGCAATATATCAACACGCTACGAACAATAGGAGCCGAGTACCAGTAAAAAAATCTCACATTCTCTCTTATGTGACGTAAGCGAAGGTGCGCGAGTTAGCTAGTCTTCGATATAGTGGTCACCACGCCGCTACTATTATGAGCAAAGGTATTCGATTCCTTCACCCGAACAAATATTCTATTCGCGTGGTCAAAGTCACACATATAGGTGATTCGGTTCAAGTTGTTCTTTCTGTCTGTTGTCTGCATGTTTGTAAAAATCCTCGTAATACAAGATTAAATCTTAGAACTGGAGTATTTTCTTAGATTTCTTCTCTCAAACTATATTTAGAAAAGAAAAGCTTTAAATGACTTAGTTTAGCATTTACGACACGAATATATAAGAGCTTATTTTTTTTAAACTGAATTATAATCGAATGTACATAAAGTTTGTACCGTAAGTTGAACCATTTCACAACTTTAAATGGGACTAGCACCAGACTTGCAAAGCGAGGACGTTTAATTTCTGCTACAACTCACACTGTAGCTATGTGACCGTGTTTGTTTACTAATAGACTCCAACAACGCTCCACTTCCATTAAATTGATGACAAGACCTATGTATTTTGATAGCTGCTATTAATATTTGTCACACCACCCGATACACATCATTTAACAATATTTAGACGTGATGTTGATTGAGTGGTTATGTCACTTCGACACTTCCTTTCTGATGAATGCTTAAAGAAGGTAATCGGTTAAAGAATTATAACATTAATCTTTGATATTGTTAAAATAATGAGACCTTTAGCACTAATTTAAGTTTTCAAACCTCGGTTTGTACTTTTATCTTATACTAAATCATTACGAATCTCGAAATAAACTTGCGTTACAATTTGTATCAAATGTTTTCAAAATAATTCATAAAACTTTTCAAGAAACTTGAAAGAACAATTCGTAAATTTAATACCTCAAATCTTAGTCTTTGTATGTAATCCAAATGTAAGAAATCTTACAAGGGGTCTCATGGCCCTCGAGGCCGAACTATATTCAAAGTAAGTTAAGTTACCAACACATTGTGGATTCGGGTGAAAGGTTACAATTACGCAAAGCCCCCGGGAGCCTGCGAGAGAAGATTATCAGGCTTGGCTTCACTACTTAATTAATTACGGTACTAACTCGCTCATCTTTTATAAGAAATGATAATAAACTACACGTTTTCTTGTTAATGAGCCATTATTTTCTTTATTCTAGAATCCCAGGCTTGTCGTTCTATACTATAGTATATAATAATTAAACTACGTATATCGATAAGGCGGCAGAAGTTAAAAGCTTTTGTGTGTTATCACCTCATATTCATAATGAGTAGCTGATTGCTATCCTTAAAGAAGGCACGTTACGTGACGACGTCGAAAACACCTTCAGACGATTTGATATGACTTTAGGATATTGGAATTAATAAAAAATGTAATTCATTATTTTTCCATTTTGAAGCTATCTCTAAAATGAAGCCCATTTTGACAAATTGGCTTCAGATTACAACAATTTAGATTCTAGATTACCACCTTTTTTCACCGATATCATAAGGTTTACTTATTTTCGTGAAAATCCTTTTCCATTTTTGTACACTTCATGAGCTGAAATTGTTAGCTTACATATCTTTAGCCACTATTTCAACAAAAAAATATCAATGTTGTGTTCAAAAATGTTACACAAGGTTCATTTGACAGCATCAATCCGACCTGAATGAGGGAAGGTTACGTAATAGTGCCCTACGTGTCAAACACAACGCTACGTCATTTTTCACGGTTTATTACAAAAGGAATTGTACCGGAACCATATTAGGGAGTCAATTGTATGTATGAATGAAGAGTAGAGATGACACAGCGTATGACCATTAGGCGAGAATAATGTGTTCCAAAGACGTTTTGCTTGTAATGTACACACTAATATGGTTAAGCTGGTCCCTGTTAGATTGCATGTTCTAGGTTCGATTTCTTGATTGACCCCACAATATACTATACCAATGTAATCTTTCTCTTTGTTTACTTTTTAAACAAGTGGTCTGATCGAAGGATTAAATAACCTTGCCCCGCGAATTTAAAAATCACAAACAGATAAACAAGCAGACCCAAAACAACTTTTCCGCTACAAAAGGGTATTTTTTTTTTCTGGTTAACGAAAATATGACTGCGTTACAGTAGCAAAGCTGTCAATTTATCAAACGCTATGCTAAAAAATGTTTCGCTATGATGTCGAATCTTATATCGTTACACAAATATTTTTGCAGCTTCGTATATTCACCTGTGTTTTCCGTATAAAAATTCAAGTGACATCTCTTTTCATGCATCACGCATATTGTTATTCTGAACACATTAAGGATAATGCCAGCTGTTTCCTTAATTTCGTTGTACATACAAAAACAAACTGAGTCATACAATGAGTAACAGAACATAACTAGTACAAAGCAACGTGAAATATTTGAATGAAACTCTTCAAACTCATTAACTACATACACTACAGTTACACTAAGAAGAAACTCTGGCAGCGTCAAAACTTTCCCGAAACTTTTTAATGAAGTAAAACTTCGTATTAATATTCTCAAAGGATATCAATTTGTACTTAATTTTGAAGCATAATATTAATAAAAGTATCTTCTGAGGAAATTTCCTTGCCTCGGTTTTAAGGCTATTAGCTATCGCCCACATTTTATAAAAATCTTGACACTAAGTTAAATGTCAGACGTTGGGGTAACTATCTATCAAATAGAAAACTTACTTAAGTAAAAAGCGACGAGGAAATTGTTTTTGAATTGAAGATTGATATTTATGTTTAATAGTTCATATTTTAATTTATTCATTAATAAGTATACCAAATAAGAAGCACGATCAATTGGTGGATAAGAACTGTACAAATATATAAAGGGATGCCGTTGTGGATATAAAAATACTTAATACTTACATTTCTCGTTTGAGAGGAGACCCTTGCCCTGCAGTGGGACAGTAATGGGTTAAAAAAAATGCTGATCGCTAAAAATATAGCGATAAACTCTCTATTTGCTAAGATTTGTGTTCACGTTTACTATTAAAAGATAAAATCACATAAATTATTTATGAAGATTCACAAGGTTTAAGCAGCAATAAGCCTCATTCACTTGAAAAGCGGTTTAAGTTGTGTTCGCTGAATTTGATAAACTAAAGTGCGTTACGTGAGGCATTATTCATAAGTTCCACGTATCAGGAAGGATTCACGTACCATCATTAATTTAACTTTGACTTACAATGTAGGTACGTGGCTATAAATAACTTCGTTAAAACAAGAACTAAACTACTCATAGAAACAACAAAAACTGAGGGCAAAGGGGTCAATTAATCCTTAAAATAGATAGTACAAAAGGTAAAATATAAATAGCACGTAAACAAACTAGGACCGCGAATAAAAGAAAAACCTTGACACGAAGTGTTATTTATTTGAAGTCGATATACAATATTTTAAGTCGAGTTTCAGATTTAGCTATCCAACAATACTGGATTAAAAACTCATAGGTTTTAACTAGCTAATCCATGATCGCGCAGGAGAGCCTTAGTAAGATGAACAAGTATAGAATCAAATATAACTTATATTTTTTCAATAAACTGTCTCCTCCTTTATTGCCCGTAAGCTCCTAATCTTCCTTTATCCTCGAAAGTCAAAACAGCGGAACAACAAGGCGTTGCTTATAAATAAAAAATATCATTGTATATGGCACCACAAATGTCACTTTTTTCCTCCATCTTGGGATATTATGGCGGCACAGTATATTACTTTGTCCGCTACGCGCAGTTCACTGAATTGGCGGGAAGGCCCATCGGAAAACACAATTTGTGTCCGTACTTTCAAGAAGCTACTATAGGATGAATTTTGGTTCATTCAGCAATGAAATGAAAGCCACCTATCACTATATACACAATATTTGTTACACTAAGTCTGTGCCTCGATCGGAGGTCTCTAAAAGTTGTCTCTGAGTTTTCCTGTCAAAATTTTCTTAATTATTACTCATTCTTAAGGATTGTTAGGAAGCTGAGTATTGTAGATCTCCGTGCCTAAAAGAGCACGTGAAATCATCAGTCTTGGGAAGGTTCATATCTGACGGAAGATGTGTCTGGCGTAGCTTATTTGGATGGGCTTCGCACCGACGCATCATCGGTTGAGTGTTATTCTATACATTTAGCTGTTCTGGCGTTGCGCGACCGATAATACGCGACGTATGTTCCGTCAGATATGAACCTTCCCTTACTGCTGACCTCTCACTGGTCGTGTCGATTATCCATCCACCTGACTATGAAAGTGAACTTGTTTATTGTGCACACACTTGGACAGATAAAACAAACTCCTGCGCCGTTGGCTGGTTTCAATAAAATTAGCCTCTCTAGCCTAATATCGGCTAGAAGGATATTATTACATGAAGGTATTATTTATTACGTTATATTCAATGGAAGCCAGACATACATCAATAAAGGCCGATTTACTCAATTAACTGTGTTTGATTAATTAGCTGTCACATCTCCGATTCGTGATTGATCTCATGGAAGTGGATATGCCGATTGTTGAGCCTAATGTTTATTTTTATACACAATGAAAAATATTTTATCTTTGTAATGGGAAGTTTAGGCAAAATGGGTAATTTCATCGTAAATTATTTATATTTACGGGATAAGGCCTTACCAATCATTTCTTTTATATACAGTAGCTCAAATATAAATTTTCGGTGATATCTTGTACTTTCAAAGCAATTTCTTTACATTTGGGCAAACGAATATTCTTAATACTTCTAGTTATAAATATGCTTAAAACGCTCGGTTAAAGTAAGTAGCAAAATAAGTGCGTAAATTAAATAGTAAAAGGTTTGCATTTTTAGCATTCTTGCTGCACAAATTCTGTTAAATACGATATCAAAGTTAAAATACCAATTTCTTTACCACAGCCCTAAAATATGTTAAAATTGTTAAAATTTACGTGAATTTGCCTTAAATAAATAACCTCTTTACTTAAGCCACAGTTATTTCAGTGGTAGTAATGTATGCTACGTAGTTCAATATTATTATTGAATGGTATGATGGTATGTCATGAATAATGACGTCATTATTAGTTTACTAGTTATTACATGAATGAGTACTCAGTAATAATATTCCCGCCTACAACTTTACGTAAATAAGGAAAGGATCGTCTTGCGTTTTACTTTGTTTTTTTATTCCATAATATTCCCGTGCCGAGTGGTATAAGTTGGCACTTCCCACGCAAGTAGTCGACGGTTCGATCCCGAGGCAATAAACCAATGACTTTTCGAAGCTATATGTGTATAAAAAATAATTAGCACTTGCTCTAACGGTGAAGGAAAACATCGTGATGATGTTACGATCCTGTACTTGGCCAGCGTGATGGACTCAAGTCCTAACCCCTCCCTCGTTCGGGAGGAGACCGTTGCCCAGTAGTGGGACAGTAAGGGGTTAAGAAAAAATATATTTCCGTGACTTAACTTCGATTAAAAACAATTCTGAATAAGTATCACATAGCTTATGGTGCGATTTTAATAGTTGCTTTCATATTTTTACTGTCGCTACATATCTATCGGATAGGATATCCAATACTTATCCACAAGCCATAAAACTGGGTATTTGGATAATATGACCCCACATGATATGAATGATATCAAACTTTTCTTTGGACGAAGGCTTTATGAGTCCGAGAGTTTCTGCACCTCTCCGTGGTTTTAATTCAAACATACATTTTTTTCACCATAAAAACAAACAAAGATTTGACAAGCTATGGATTTAATACACAAGTATTTTTAACTGAAAACAAACATGAATATATTACAATGGAGTTCATATTCGTATTCCATTTCATGTGCCATGAACAGTGTGTTGTTTACTTACGTATAGAACATAGAACTGCATACGATTGACATTATTATTGTACTCTAGTAACGTTTTCTAGAACGTCTCTCACTGTAATATACATGTATGTTACAGTGGCATTGCAGAGAAAATGTATAATTAATGTATTCTATTTCATTCAAACCTTTTACTGCCATTATATTTTAGAAATATAGATACGACCCCTATTCAATTTACCCTTGATACTCTTTTCATTTTTGTAAATTAATATAGGTAATACCGTCATTTTTATTCAGTGAACCACAATTTATTCCGCAGACTTAATTTCAAATGTTTGAATAAATACGGAAAGATTTATCATTATGTAAATCTGAAATATGCAAATTTAATCAGCTTCAAAGTAAGATCCCTGCAAAAAAATAACGAGAATGAATACGAAAACGCGGACAGGCAACACTTTGAACAACGCACGATTCGTTACCATGAGCCTTGTGTGTGTATCACTACAATCAAACATCGATCGAAATCATCGCAGCCTTGAGATAATGGTAAACACGCTTGCTAATCGATTTTCGTTAAATAGAATGGAATAGGAAGCATCGCGGAGATGGCCGGAGCTCGTCGAATCAACAATGCACTGAGCTGTTAAGATACACGTTAAGAAAAGTGGTCGTCGGTTGTGTACCAACCGGCATTTTTAATGTGTTTAGTTGATAACCGCGGGCCGCGCACGACGCTCGTGCCAGCGCGCAACTCGCACGACGAGCGCGACGCGCGCTGCACTTCTTATCACATACCAGTTTTATTCGTGTTTTCATTGTGTAACTTTCCGAGAGTGGTTCCACTACTGACCCAAACTTACAAAGTGCATTCTCCGATCGTTAACCCAACGAGCCACCGGCCGGCAGGCGGCGCACGGGCCGCTGGGACCTGGTCCATATATCACCACAAACACTGCTCACAATTGACTCAAGGTATATCAAATAACTATCTATTCATCTAATATTTACATAATGCATTATGTATCGGAGACAAGGGACGAGTGCATTACTCGAATATGTATGGACGATAGTTTTTAAACTATGGATTTATGCGAAAACAACGCTTATAGCAGCACTTGAAATTTAAGAATATATCAGAAAAACATACACACACATACTAACGGAGACATCATAAATGTATAAATATGTGTGTGAAGTAAGAACTTTATACATCTTTACTTATAATTTGTGTCGAGTTTAGTAAGATGGCCATCGTCATAAGTACAAAAAATATAGTAGGTAGGCCACACAGCGCTGCACAAACAACTTTAACTCCTTTTACAAACGGAAATGGCAGCATTGCGTTATTTATACCGTGTTTTACTTAATTTTATCTAGATTATGACCAATATAGACTCGGCAAAGTTACGTACATGGTGCAAGTACCAGTATGAGTAATCAACAATTTTAATGGTGGCTGCAATTTGTCAGAAAAACACCTTGTTTACTACTTTGTTATTGGTATTTGATTTGAACAGATTGTGTTTGTTCACATAGAAAGGTAGGTAATTTGTATCTAACCACGAAATGAGAGATGAGCAAAGTGGCCAAAACAATCAATTGTAATCCCAGAACCCTGAAAAATGAGTAACCTAAATAAGTACCCTAATTAGGTACTCTCTAAACACTGACCACGATAATATATTATCGTCGGTATACACTAAATACAAACCCTACCGAAACAGAAGTGTTAGCTTATAGATACTACACAACGAAACAAATGAAACCGAAAAGGTTGTTCAAACATTAGAAGGCAACATAAAATAAACGTTATTATATTTACAATATTAACACAAATGGTTCACAGTAACTAATTGTCAACCCTGTTGGTATATCCACAAGGATTTTCATTTCCACGAAAGCCTGATAAAATTGATATCATACTCTCAATTAAACACATAAAATAAAGTGTTTTATAGCGCTGCAGTTTATACTTTCACTGTATTATTTAACTTACTGATTCCTTCTGAAAATGAACAATGATGTCAATACAAATGTTATAATATTAAGTGGCCATGAGGTTCCATGAGCTCCGGCCATGAGCTCTTTTCATAAGGCTCTACCCCTTTCCAAGCTAGTGCTAGATTCAGTCATTGTAACGACTAACATAAGTGTCAACATTTGGCCGAAATGAATTATGATTTGATTTCTAAGTATATCTACCTCGTCTGTGCCTTGGCTGCAACTTTGTTGAAACTAGGTTAATAAACCTCCCAAAATAGGATAGTATAGTTAAGACAAATCATATTAGGCCGTTTAAGCTATAAAAGGTGACGATGTACTGCTGTGATTTCCAAATTTAGTGTCCAACATTTTGTAACTCTGCAACTAACAGCAACTGTTAACTTTAAAAAAGTTATCAAAGCCTTGCATGGCCGCAACATATTTATTCCAAAATAAACATTGCATTCATAAACCGAGGTTTTGCAAAGCGAGATATTCATAAGAGTTCTGAAGTGGACGTTATCTTTTTTAAATATTTCATTAAGGTTTTATTTTTATGTAAATTTGTACTGCGTACAAAAGACTCGCCCTATGTAGTGCAAACTTTCAGAGGTTTACTTTGTGCCCGCGTCCGCTATTTAAAATGTTGACACAAAGAGAACCACAGCAAAAAAGGTCAAGAAAACCGAACTTCATCTCATAAGTTTTAAAAGTATTTTGTATCTACAAATAGAGGATTATTATGAACTTGTAATAAAATCTCTTTGGCTTTAAGGATCACAAATGAGTACACGGTTCATAAGGTTTCTTTCAGTGAGCTCGTGAGGTACACAAATATCGAGCCTTTTTGTGTAGAGAAAAGATTTTATTACAAGTTCATACATACTATAATGCGAAAAGACTTTTATCCCGACCTAATATAATGGTTTTTTTTAACACAATAGTAATAGATAAAAGTATCTTTTAAAGTATACTATCAGTACAACAGAATAGAGATGCTTTGCCACATAGTATGTAACAGAATGATACGTGTATCTATATGGTAACCACTCATACTAAGTGGACAACATCTGCATTCGTGTCTGCATTAAATATGTACACGATGTCATATTCATTGTCACGTCATATTAATACATTGCTATAGTAGCACGACATCTTTCTAACATAACTAACTGTGTCCTGCAGCGTTGTCTGCATTTCACCTGCATTCATGATGACAGCACTGCACGAATAACAACGTAAATTAATTTCACTACAGATGATTTCAAAACGTATTGTTCAAATAGATTATAGATTCTTTTTGAATGAATGGATTAATTGTTGAATGAACCGTTCATCATTGAACAAGGAAATGCTCAGCGCTCTTTTAATTAAATTAACATAATAATATGTAATACAAGAAATATGTACATTTTACTTGCAGGCGTATTATCAATGTTTTATTTGCAAATTAGAATAACCTTTGACATATAAACTAAATTAATTAATGAGTAAGTTTTTCTGCTGCAACATTTATACAATTTTTATTCGGTAATTGCACTTTCTTGCAGTTGACAGGTTATTAAACGGTTCAAGTCACAATTAATTGCTTTCAGATGAGTGTTATCGGTCATTCATTATTTATTGCCAATTGCCACGTAATTGAGCCAATTAAATACTTATTGATATCCTTACATAACTGCACGGAGAGAAAATTATACCGTTTAAAAGAAAAGTAGCAATTAAGGCAGCAGTCATTGCCATTTAAGTTAGACTATCGACCAATTTTTTTCTGCGTCAAATAACTATTCAAACAACAACTTTAAATTTTTTTGCAGATTTTCTATAATCTATAATATTATCGCCGAAATCGCCCAATATTGATTCCTCAATGCTTTACGTCAACCATTTTCCTCGAATTCACCGGCAATGAAAAATCGGAAACTAAAAAAATTTCATTTCTACGTTTTAGAACTTATTAACTAAAGCTTTTACTTGTCGATTCTCTCGTGTTACAATAATATGTTTTCATTACCGTACCTTTTATTTGAGTATTTAATTAAAGCAGACATCTTGTATTCTAATAGGTATTCATTAGTGACATTAATGAGAGAAAAGCCAAGGGACCATGGGATCCAAAACAATATTTATTATGAAAATTATTGAGCGGGTATAATTCTGTTGTTTCTATAGGAACATAAGGAAGGAAGGTAAAAACCGTTTGTTACTGAAATTAAATTTATAAAATATGTATGAAATAAGTAAGTAGAAAATACAGATTTAACATAAAAGGAGCACTTTATAAGTAAGGTTTGTAAATAATAACATATTTCAAAGAAAATGATTGAGCATTCTAAAGTACTTCAACAGGGCAAGACATTCGAAGAAGTCAAAAATCAACACTAAATTTTCGCTAAAATGTTGTATGAGAGATCTTCATAGAAATAACTTCAATTGAGCAATTTAATGCGATTTCAATAATAAGTTACGGAAATATTTCTACAATTAAGGAATAGTTTTCTTATTTTTTTTTGTTCTAATTCGAGCTATAGACCATTTCAAATTACAAATCATGGTCCTTTACTCAATACACTTTTCAAATTTAATTAGCAAGAATACGTGGGCCACTACTTATATTTTGAGCCTAACTATGAAAAACGGTAAATATGTAGGCGGAAACTACTTTATCGTGTTCTCGGGTATTCTTATGCATGATCTAGATAGATTTTTATCCGATCGAAATATTTTTTAAATATTTTTTTTTCTTTCCCGAAGACCCCTCAAAAACAGAGTGTTTAAAAGCATAACCTGTTTCTTGTGCCGATGAAAAATCAAGGTTAATGCTATTTATTTTTGATGTTTTGGAACTAAATAAAGTCATTTGATGTTAAACTGTAGTGTATGGCGAGAAACTAATTTATTCGATTATTTTCGTGCACATAACAGCCGATTGTTTAACAAGATGTGTTAGGGCGGGCATTGTCATTATAGCACTCGACCTGTAGGATTTTGTGGTTTTTCCATATTTTAAACCAGTCTTTCGGTAAACTTTTGATTGTAAATCAATAAGAATTAACCATTCTACATTTTTCTAAAAACATTTTGGGCCGTGACAAAGTTTTTATAAAAAATCAAGGGCCTATTTGTTTCGAAGTGCTTCGAGCGCGAAAATCTTTTTCTGGATTTGGTTCATCTTAAAGCATCCATTAAGTTGACTGACAATTACTTTTCGGCTCATGCGCATAGATCCTAGATCTGTGGTCTGTCACGATTTGATACATGTATTTTGAAGCAAAACGATAGAATTTTAAAGCATTTGTGCGCACTAATCAGCGCGAGTACCTTTGCGAATTCTTGTAGAAAAAAAATTGGCTCGTTCAGAAAAAAACTTCTAAACGGAAATGTTCTCTCCAAATATTTTATATCTAAGAGTGGAAATAATGTATAGGATCGTATCGATCTCTTGATGTGTCAGGAAACGAAAATGCATAATTAATTTTCGCACAGCATCGATTTTTCCGGACACAACTGGTGACCTTGGACGACCTTCAGGAATTTCATTGGTGAGGAAAAAATAATCATGATAGAACTCTACATATTAGCATTTTAAATTTTCAAAAGATCGGACTTTATCATCAAAATAATAAATAAGTCGATATAGACACGACTGTTTCTATAAGTCACGTCGAAAGTCGTAAAAAATATTTGCACGAAAGTGTTAACACCCTCATACCATTTTTCCGCACACTTACAATTTTCGATCGACGATATTGAAAATATTTTCAGCGCAGATTTCAAAACTTTCTTAGGAATGTAGTAGTCAAAAAGGTCAAACTTTACGATGAAAAAACCAAATGGGGTCTAAAACAATCAGATTCGTCAAGGCTCAAAATATAAGTAGTGACCTAAGTATTACGAACAGCACTAAGGCTGCAAAAAATACTTAAATCCAAATCTCAATGACATTCCTAAACTATGTAAACCATATTGTCATAGTAAATGACTCAAATAAATTGAATCGAGACCGACTCATTAAAATCACACACATAAGAAATTAGACGAAACTTGCTAAAGTTCTTTCAACGTTTGAGAAGTAAATATATGATTGTGACGTATTTCTTAATCTGAACGTCGCGATTCCTTTTGTAGTTAAACGTTTTGAACGGCTGATGACCTTGCGTGCGACGTAGTAATACGGCAACATTTAGTTTTTTACTGCTATCGGATTAATCTATAGAACTGTCTTCCTCCTAGTCTCATTATGGCCAATCACATCGGTCGAGTTCATATTCTGTCATTTGGGATCATAAACGACGATAAAAGTTCTGGGCGAACAGGAACCTACGATACGAGAAGGAATATCATTTTTTTTTAGTTCTGAAGTTAGAATTAGGAGTTCGTTTCTGGATAGAATTAAGAAGAATCAACAGCAATTTAGGAATCTGGATATCCAAGGTAGAGGTAAAACACAAGATCAGCCTCATAAATAGCTTAAACTCAAACTATATTTCTAAACTGCTTGGTTTCAAAAAGTCGATACTTTTTACCCTCAATCCCGGTAGCAACTGTCATCTATGTTTATGACAGCCGGAAACAAGCGCAAGTGTGGCTTAAAGGACTTACAATTTACCGACGCATTTTTTTTATATTCTATGGATACAATTCCAATGAAGATTAACCATTTACTTTATATTTTTTACTCCATAAAATCATTTTACATGCCTGTTTTTTCTCACACCTCGCATGAGTAGCGTCTGTTGTAGTCAATTAATGTCTGCTTCGACAGTCTACTAATTGCTAAGTAAACTAACATATTATACTGTTACTATATGAACTATTTTTAAACTACCAGAGTAGTTCCTCAAATATACTAGCTGAATAATGTGACAAAGTGTTAATAACAAGAGGAAAAAAATACAAAAGACTTTTTCCCTACCTAACTCTTGACTTATATTCTCCATCTTGATTATGTTTATATTTTTTTAGCCTATTATCAACCCTGTGCTGAGTCTCCTTCCGAGTTGAGGGAGGGGTTAAGCCTTGAGTCCACTACACTGGTAAAGTACGTGTTAGGATCTTTTCTTGCCAGAAATACGTTGAAAATTTTTGGACAACATTTCATCACGATGTTCTTTCTTTTATAGTTAGAACAAGTCATAAAACCATTATTTATAATACTCACATTTACTGATCAAGGTTTTCAATTTATCAAACCTAGGGATTTGACAATTTATTAGCAGTGATAGTCAATCATTAGCATTACAATTACAATTCTGTCAAATATGAATGTTCACATAAAATCGCAGCCGCGCAGGTAAACCCACATTCCATGTCAATATGATTTGTCAGTCACATAACCACAAATTACAAAGCGCTTCCCCCGTCAAACGACATAATTGTCCCTCACTAATATGAGCCCGACCGCGAACTAAACCATGCCATTACTTTGTATGGGGGAGGTAAATCCCTTGCATCCTCTTACGTTCGACACCCTCGTCATAAATATAAGTGAAAATGTTCTATGGCTCTTATCTTATGCCTAATGGAATCGTTCTAATACCGTACCCAAAATAATACGTAGTTATAGTGAAACTAAAGTTAGAACAGTCAAAATAATTCGCTATAAATATAACAAGTGTTCATGCATATTGTGCATTGTGATAATCTGCGTTACTTATGCCCGTGACTCTACTCCTGTAGTTTTCTTCTTCGAAACAAATAGCTTAAGTCCATTCCCGTCATACTATCTATTTACCGAGCACGTTTTAAGTGTAATCGTTCAGACGTAAAAGTAGGACAAAAAAGCACACATTGACGTTTACAATATAAGGTATTGAAGTATGGAGGGTCTATTTAAAACTATTAGATGGCGTCAGGCTAGTAATTTACAAAGAACAATGATTAAAAAATGAATCTACTTGTATTAATAAATGTAATAAGCGAGCATACAAGCGCAATTAGGAGGTCAAACAATGTGAACGGTGTACAATTACGATTTCCTTATAGAACAGCCGACCCGGAGATGTAAAACTTATTACACTTATAATAATGGCGTCCATTTTTATCACATTTAAATTAGTTTCTTGTTTGTTAATAAAAAACTACGTTTAATTGAAAACTCCGTGGAACGTAACCGGATATGTAACTTTGTCCTTTTATACTGGAACAGAAATGCGACTACGGGATTCAAATTTACAATCTTTTGTCTGTACTTAAGTAGTCCATACTTTTAAATATACCGTAATAAGATAATATTCTGCTTTAAATTATTTCTTTTGATAAATACTAGAAGATTTTACTATATCTTCGGTAACAATTCCGTACCCCGAAGACGACCTTTAGTCGTTATTTTGGTCCCGGAAATGCTTTTGTGTACCTGTAATATTGTTATCTTGTGAACTATTATTGTTCGAAAACAATTAAACATTTCAGTTGAAAACGTGGAAATTCTAATTTCTGTGGTTCATTCACATTTCTTCCGAGAAAATAACAAGGTATATAATTTCCAATGGATAATTATTCATTGTTCTAATTCAAATTTCCTATAAACTGTAGCAAATAACATGATCCTAAATTTAATTTTAGATATATTTAGTAGAATTTCTACCGTAAGACATTCCACGTGGAACACATTCATAGAAATCTAAATATTCTGCTATTGTTTCCTTAAGAGAATTAGTATTTCTACTAAACCCAGCTATTTTGTTGAAGAAGATGATTATTATAGACAAACCAAAATTAGACTCTGCCGCTTATTGTTAAATTAGCTCTATCGTGCTAGCATAAACTAAAATGCTAAATCATATTCAGATTTAGGAATAAAGTTTCGAGATATAATCTGCTACAGACTGAAAACGACTGTGCCTGTAAGTCAGACCACGTAATATTAGTAAAAAAATTCCTGACTTATATTTGACGAAAGTGGTCCTTGCGTTTGGTATTTATGCCCGCTGCTTCCTCTGCGTGCACTGGTGTCCCGGGATAAAAAGTAACTTATCTTAATCTATGATGTAAACAATCTGTGTACCAAATACGTTGGCAGTTTTTGCGTGAACAAAAGCAAGCTACTTATGGATCATATTAACACATACCTAGGCGATAGATAGACATATAGTCTTTCAGATGAAATCTCTTGATGCCATATCTTGTAAATCCTAAACACATAAGCGTTTCAGCGACAACTGTTGGTAATAAACTTCATAATAGTCAAAATTCTCGAAATCGAATCTATCGAGAAACTAGTAGAGCATCAATAAAGCAACGTAATCATCTCATTAATGCACCGAACGTGCAATCCATTCAGTCTCCCAGTGCATCGATCTTAATCCAATACCTACCTGATTCTGAATTAAGCCCACGCTTCTACATTATAGAGGTAGATTCTCCCTACAATCCTGCACAATGGTATAGGATTAACTTTAATAATTCAATCTTGTAAAGCAATGAACAATTCCTTCATAATATGTTCATAATCTTTGATCCCCGGAGCTGAAAGAGATAAAGTACTGCAAAGTCACTCTAAGCCATTAGCGATATTAAACTTAATGCCTTTGTACATACAATATTTTACTTTATATTGTTATTTGATAAGACTTTCCGTTTTCCGCGTATAATTTTTTATTGTAGGAATGAGTGCTTTAGCTAAATGGCACTCGTGCCGGGTTTGACCTTTAGACTCGACAGGTTAGGTAAGTAGTAGAGTCATTCGGGTCAAGTGTGCGCACTTTCACCTTTGGGATCACATTGTGAATTAGAACAGTGTAATCAGTAAAATAAAAGTAACATATCAAAATAAACATTTATTAGACTACAATTTGGAAGACAAACTAAATCTGTAAGTATATTAGTTTTCATTCAAACAGACAAAAACAACTGAAAGTCGGAATGCGAACACTTGACCCGTGTTTTGGGTAAGTGTGCGCACAGCTATGGGGTAAATAGACGCACTTGGGACAAGTGAACGCATTGGTTAATTTGACCGAAATTAATGTTATTAATTAAATTATTTCACCAAAATTATCTAGCCTTTGAAGTAAATTTAATGAAAATTAACCAGAACCAAACATCTCCTTCTCAGAAAATCCAAACACAAAACCAACAAAACTACTTGAACATTCTAGGTAGAAATATAAAAAAATAAATAATCAAATTAAATAATTTGTACTGTTTCTGGCTTAAGCCGACCTATTGAAGATGCAGCTACGTTTAATTTAAGTCTTTTGCGAAGACATGACTTGCTTATACCAATTGCTTTACTTTTACCCTGTTCAATTAGAGCTTTTGCTTTAGCGATTTGTTTTAACAGTCGCAAGTTCAGGTTTTTTTCTAATATAATTTCGAAGCATGGCGCTACACTAAAACAAATAAGTAAATAAGAGTTTATTTGGTACTAAAATTATATAAATTTATTATTATCTATAAGAATCCGGGCAAGTGTGCGCGTGCGCCCACTTACCCGCGCACACTTTCCCGCAGGCCCCAAAATTGAATATAAGAACCGCTGAGTCCAAAGTAATGAATATAACTTTATATCACGCTTACAAATTTCAACAACAATAACCATTTAATTAAAAAAACATGACTTTCCTGGTCTTGCTTTACAATCTTGCGTGTCAGAATGTTTTCCAAACAATAAGAAAGACACAATCAAATGGCCTAAAACAGTTTTTTGCGAATAAATAAACAACAAAGAGTGGTGCGGCGCACTGACATGTCGCGACTAGTTCGCGTCACTTGCAGCTACGATTGACCAAAACAGTCACCCCCGCCCCCTCACCCCGATCAGAGATATAGGCCCTGCGCTCACTTACCCACTGCGAACAGTTACCCCGAATGACTCTACTTATAATTGACAATCTTCTTTAAACGTGGATCAATAGTGTATACGTCTTTATTGACATATTTCAAAGCACCGCTGCTCGGTGCATCGGCTGTTGTTTGTTATTTCTTTAATATAAAATACATCCATAATTTGCGACCTGAAATGGTTCGACTCGTATAGTAGAGGCGATTATGTCGCCATGTACTGGGCAAGCTACCGAACTTTGAGCTGATGTTTGATATAAATACCAGAAATAACAAAGACACAATTGCATTTTTCACGACCCGAGTATTGTATATGATTACAGTGGCATGCGTCACCGCTTAGAACTACACAGAAAATAACAAAAAGTCATATTCAAAAGTCCATTACCCCATAACCAGGTTATCACACTGTCCGAATAAAAACAAACATGGAAGGTAATCTTTGTTTAGATAGTGAGCTACAAAAAATGTTTGCAGATTTCAACTGCGCTACCGGCTAATTGTATTTGGGTATTCATACGAGACAATACACTGTAACATACGTACACAACCATACGTTATAGACCTTATTTTGAACTGAATCTTACAAAATAAACGTATTTATGTGCGCTAGTAAAAACCCAAGCTTTAGATTGTTTTAAAAATTTAGATTGCATACTTACAAACATAATATCACGCCTGTCATACAGAGGTGAAATACATCCATGTTGCGTCTTTTACAATGTTGCCGCGTTGTAGTGACCCTATTGCCATTTGCAGGGCACGTCTACAAACTCCGGGATACTATTGAGAAACATTCTAATATTCATTAGAAAATGTATTATAGAATACGGGAATTAACGTGAACACGCATTTTACCTTAAAATGCCTAACGTTTCGGCGCAGGTTGCACTCGCCGTGTTCGCGTTAATTCCCGTATTCTATACATTAAACATGCAACGCAAGAGCTTAAAAGTTATGGTTCATTAGAAAATACTTTATACTTTGCTCGACCCGGAATTCAACCACGAGACCTTATGATCAGCAGTCGACTTCACTAGCAACCAATGCTAAGATTTATTTTTGTTTGAAATTTTCTACTCGTGAACCACGTTTTCCGTTATCATTTTTCGTCCCTCCTCTTTTGTTTCCTCAATCATTCCCATTTTCCATTCATTCTCCTACACCCATACATTCCGATCGCTCCGAACCTTCGCCCTTTCATCCCACATTTATATGGTTTCCTTCAGAGAAAACAAATGCTTTGTATAATTTTAATAACTCGTAATTTAATTTTCGCCAATACGATTAATTACTTGGCTAGTAACTGTAACATAAGGTCTATTTAAAATCACAACATGAATATGAAAATTATTTTCTCAATCTCCATTTAAATATAAATTATTGTAACCTTAAGACAACATTCGGATTTTCCCACGACTTGTATAGAATTATTTAAATAGCCTTTTCCGCCTCAGATTTTACTTTTATAGCATATTAAAGACATTAAACGTTATAAAACGACCTAAATACACTACATGTGAATATTTATCAACAGTTTTTACCCGCGACTTCGTCCGCGTTTTTACCTTTATTTTACCATTTAAAATTACCGGCAACGATAATTCAGTTTATAAACCATCTATACACACAATTTTATCAAAATCTATTCAGTAGTTTTGATGCGAAAGAGTAATTAACACACATACATAGATACATAAATCCATCCTCACAAACTTTTGCACTTAAAATACTAATACTACGACTTAGTGACTACAATAGATAGGTATTATATACCAAATCGCTGTATACAAACCCTTTTATGACGTCACAGTTCCCATTATCTAATATACACATGTAATAATAGTAATACATTAATTATAACAGTTTCACTAATTAAATTCATATCGTAAATTTAACGGCCTTTAAGAAACATTACCCACTTGTGAAGTAATTTATGCTAATAGTCTTAAAACAACTATGCGTAAAATTTGGTCTTTGTAACGTTTGTTGTAACAAATATCCCAGTTTTGTACTAGTGATTATAATTAATGATATGAATTATGTATTCTTTGCACAAATGAAGCTATGTAAGTATTGTACTCACTATTGAGTTAGTGTATTTTTGTATTATTTCTTTGGGCTAAGTTCAGGAAATGCTAGATCCTTTTAGGCACCAAACTGAACTTAATCAAAGTACTATTCGTCTTTAAAAAAAATAATTAACAATTGTATTTAATATTTTCCGAAAGTGTTAATTATGATGTGTGTTCCGTTACACTAACTTTAATTGTATTAATTTATATGTAGTGTATTTTAAACTTTTGCCAACTTTAGTTTTGTTTGGGACTGAACAACGTAGATGTAGCAAACCAAAGAAAACTCTAAGTGTATAATATAAAGTGCTTTATTGAATTAATATTTTATATCTAAACATCAAAGTTACCTATATATATTCTAATTTAATATATTGCTATAAAAACAAATCTAAATAATAAATTGCATAAAATTAATTAAAAACAATGCATTACGGAGAATTGCGGCATACTTCAATTCATACTGATTAGCGTGAAAAGCACTCGGAACAATAATTCTGCAGCAACCGCGGTGCTCGCCAAGTTTTCGATAAAGTTTGCTTTGAAACTTCACCATTATGCATCCAGAATAAGTATACACTTCAGAATTTACTACTTTCACACGATTTTTATAAATAGTGAAGTGAAAACACTAAGTTCATTTGAATATTCACTTGACAATGATTAAAATATAGACTTACGCCCGGTTTCTGAGTACATTTAGCGGTAGTTTATCCATTCAATAGAGTTTTTTTATATGAGTTTTAACGCTATTGAATAGATAAACTACCGCAAACAGCGTAGTTTCGTATTTTGATTATCACCTACTGCTAGTGGGTATAACTAGCGTAAGATTCTTGTAGGCTGTACTATAGTAAAGATACTTTACTATTATATTCCCAACTAATGTAATAAATACGAAAGTTTGTTTGTTTGAATGGACGTTTGTCACTCAATCATACCGAAACTAAAGATGGGATTTTGAAGAAATGTGGTACACAGAAAATTTATAATCTGGATTAATTCTACTAGATTTTTTTAGAATAGATTTTCAAGTGGCAGGTAGAAGAGTCTTGTAACTGATACAAAAATATATTTTTACTAAAACCGCCCTCTAAAACCTGCCACAAAGGGCAAACTCCCAATCCGATACGGTAGGTTTTTATATGGGTTCCAAGTATTGTATGATACTAAACATGTGTTGATAGGTCTTTCTTAGAACTTGACCTATTTTATTTATAATGGGGACCAAAGACACGAGGATAATTTAGACATAATAACAACCCGTTCAAAGCTCCCAATAATTTATGGTTAATGTCGAAACGTTAGCTTATTGTTTATGATCATAGAAATAAGACCCGCGATTACCTTCTGCATCGAAATTGTAGCGCGTTATCAAATTATTTAACAAAATAATAATAAATAATAAATTTTACCCATTAATGCCCCACTGCTGGGCAAGGGTCTCCTTCCATAATGTGGGAGGGGTTAGGTTGAGCCCACCACGCTGGCCAAGTGCGAGTTGGAAAAAAATAAACTAATGGAAATTATATTATTATTATGATCGCATTGGTTACTGTCACGAGCACAAAATTGATGCAACATTTTCAAGCTTATTTATATTTTTGTAAATGGAAACTAATATTAACGCGATTATGTTAACCATAGACAATAAAAAAACAAATAGTTTTTTTAAAGAAATAATTGGCAATATACAGAAAACAAATATTTGTATTAAGGCTTTCTGAATTTACTCGTAATAAAATCATGACTACAAGCTCGTAAAGTTTTGGGCGTTCAGCCGCTATCCCAGTAGTAAATTCAATTCCTAAGTAATCTTCCTATAAACAACATTTCGACTGTATGAAATAAACGGGCACGCGGGCTTGAAATACTTTTTCCACACATACATGATTATTAGGTTTGGCTTTGATTTGTATGGTTATATCAGCAATTCAACTGGAAATTGGGGGGAGACAGACAAATGATGGTCTAAAACAAATACAGCCGAAATTATTACTAACTTTCACATAATCTCATGATTCTCATGATTGTGCTATATAAATATACGCCAAATGAATAAAATATGAAGAGTAGTACAGCTAAATCTAAGCACAGATTCGACTTAGCCTTATAGTTAAATCAATAGACTGAATTTGAAGGTACAAAATGAACATTTATTGTTAGTTTGTATGTATTCTGATTTGCTTATCCCTGAGTCGGTCAGAGGAGATTCTGAGAACCGACCCTTGAAAACAGGCTTCAATAGACTAATTTATCAAATCCATTCGATTGGATCAATATTTATGTAGCCAAGGGCTTCGCTCGTAATTAAAACGATCAGTAAGTCTCGGTATTGAAAGCGTGGTTCGATGTGACCGAAGCCCACAATGATAATAATTGATGGAAAATAAATTCTACTTAATCCTAGAATTATTTGAATCAACCTCTGACACTACTTGAATTCTCCATTTTCCTACTTGAATCAGTTGAACAGTAAGGTTACATAAAGTAATAATTATGTGGTATTTTATTTTAAAATCTTCTTCTTATCGTATGGTTAGTGGTCAACCTAGTGTCAAAGTTTTTCAACCCGCAGAAAGTCTTTGACGTGGCTTAACGACTGCTATCTTAATTGACAACAACCGGGCCCGACTTTTTACGTGCCCTCCGAAGCACGAAGACGCCCAGTTCAGACATCACTATGCGGTCACCCATCTATGGAATGACCGCACCAAGGCTTGCTCAACCCACTATGACCAAATGACTTCTTATAGCTGGATTCATTAAAGCTCTTCTTTGATTTTACTCCTCGACAGTTCGCCGAAAAACGCCTAGCAAGGAACGTTTAAACAAATCTCTAATTAATAACAAGAAGATGAATTAAGAAGTCAACTAAAATATTGTTCTAATTTGTGCCATATTTTTCACTTTCCGATACCATAAACCTCTGGCAACAAAAGTTTATAAAATATTCTCCAACTAAAATCATTACTACTGAGTTATTCAACATTCTTTCGCAACAAAAGGGTCCGATTATATATTACGAATAAAATTTGGGTTCGTATTCCTTACCCTGGCTAAGGAATTCTTTTGTTACTAGCTACGTATTAGCTGTGGCGGTGCGAAATATTAAAGGTTTTGTTTAAAATATAAACTGAAGTATGACTCAGGTATTTATTCAATAATCACCTAGACAATAATAAAATAAGTTGATTTTTTATAAATATTTTTTTTGTAGATATTATCAAATAAAGAAACAGTGGAAATCACAGTAAAAGCTCCCAAATAGCTACACCAGAATTCAGATGAACCCTTAGGCAATTCTCGCCTGTCGATAGAACTTTGCGTAATTAAATAATTCCGAGTAGGCTCCAAGATCGGTCGTCTACAAAAGTTTCTAACAATTAATTTGGACATTTCCAAGAATATCCCTTCAACACAACAATTACTCTTAATGTTTTATTTTACACCAAATACAAGATTCCATGGACGCTACAAGTGTAACGTAATCTTGGATGAAAACAAAAATAAGAGAAATTTAATTAATTAGTTTCACTGTTGGGCAAGAGTCTCCTCCCGGAATGAGAGAGGGGTCAGGCCTTCAGACCACCACAGTCCATAACTTCGAATACTTACTTATTTTTCTGCGCTAAGTATAATCTGAGTAAATATTCCTCATAGATTTGAGTAGATTTAATGTTTGGAATGTACTAAATCTAATATATAAAATTCTCGCGTCACAGTTTTCGTTGCCATACTCCTCCGAAACGGCTTGACCGATTCTCATGAAATTTTGTGAGCATATTGAGTAGGTCTGAGAATCGGCCAACATCTATTTTTCATACCTCTACGTGACACTTCTATTATTTAGATATAGGGCATAACAACGTTTGCCGGGTCAGCTAGTTAAATGCCCATGTATGTACTAGATTGTTACCAAATAAGACCAAAAATTGTACTATTTCAGTGTTTTTAAAACATCAAACCCTCATCCCTTCAATGAAAACAATAATAAAAACTATACTGTTTTATTTATAACAACTATCAAAAGAGAGTGGGCGTTGAATCTAATCAAACAACATTTTGTAAACAATGTTATACAGAACAAAATAAAACAATGGTAAGAAAACAGTAGCGACAAATCTTCGGTTCAATCGATTGTGTTAATATTTAACCAAGCGACAAGGCTTTGTTCGAAATAAAACAATTATGAAGGACTCTCGGTACACAGAATAAGTCCTTTCTGACCAAAAGACAATTAATGATGAGATATAACTCGAGTTCAGGATATAGAGACGACATCTATTCTACAATATGATACATAATAGGTACTCGTAATATTGTACACGACCAAGTTACGATTATACATCTCGTATCTCGATCAAAAAGTCGGGTAAACAAATAAGGAATCGTAACCTTTAATTTTAAAATTATGTGTACAAGTCATGAGAGTTTGGTTCATAGATCGTTTTTCGTAATATTCATAAATCTATCGTAGTATACAACAGCTATTTCTTGAAAATAAATATTTCGTAATATAACTAGGGATGAGATATCCTATTTTTGATGTAAAAATTCTTAGAAAATAAATTTACAGCAACAGTTTGCTTGAACAATTTTCGAACCATAGGATACCATGTTGCTTTAATGGGGCTTTTGAAATAACTCATAAAAGTAATACTTTGGATTCCAACTGACACTCCCTTTTCAAGTTCTGTTGGCAAATGAGCCTGGCTTATTCTATATTCCCTTTTATAAAATTATGATAACACAAATCAAAAGGTCTGGTTAATATTCAGAAACTCTCTAACGTTTTCGGTAAAATGTAATATCAGTTTTCAATCATCAATGTTAAAATCTCATCAAGACGTCAAGGGCTGAATGGAACACAGCCAGGAAAATAGTAGATGGGAACCTTCTGAAATGGGCAATTGACAGCTTTAAGCCCTACAAATCACCAGGACCAGATGGTATATACCCCATACTCCTACAAAAAGGCAGCAATGTGTTAATACCACACTTGGTGCGTATTTACAGAGCATGCCTAGCCTATGGCCATATACCAAAACTATCAAAAGTGAAAGTAGTATACCTGCCTAAACCGGGAAAAACAAACTACGAAGATGTTAGGTCATATCGACCCATCAGCCTTACATCGTTTCTACTTAAAACGATCGAAAAGCTGATTGACAAACATATAAGAGACAGACCTTTAAGAAATAATCCACTCCACGATAGGCAATGTGCTTATCAACAAGGGAAATCGACCGAAACAGCTCTTCATCTAGTGATAGAACGAGCAGAGGCAGCACTGGAAAGCAAAGAAATATGCGTGGCCACCTTCATAGATATAGAAGGGGCCTTTGACAGAACCACCTTCGAAGCTATTCAAGATGCTGCTTTAAAACATGGCGTGAACCCAACCATCTGCAGATGGATCGGGAATATGCTGCAAAACAGAGTTATCAGTTCCACGTTAGCTGGCGATACAATCCACATCAGAACAACCAGAGGCTGCCCACAGGGAGGGGTGCTGTCGCCTCTGCTGTGGAGCCTAGTGGTCGATTCGCTAATGAAAGAACTGAACACAGGACCATTCTACACGGTAGGTTACGCAGATGACCTAGCCATTATGGTCAACGGAAAAATTCCGACGATCGTCTCGCAGTTGTCACAAGAAGCGATCAAAATAGCAGAAAGATGGAGCAGAGAAAACCACCTATCCATCAACCCTAGTAAAACCACCACGATGTACTTTACTAGGAAAAGAGACCTCAAAAACTTCAAAAGCCTAAAGATGGCAGGAGAAGAATTACAATGGTCGACACAGGTCAAATACTTAGGACTCATACTGGACAAAGATCTGACCTGGAAAAAACACCAGGAGCATATAACCAATAAATCCTTAAGAATTTTTGGCATGCTCAGGAGGGCCTATGGCAAAACATGGGGACTCCAACCAAAGGTACTATACTGGATCTACACAATGATGATCCTACCCATCATCAAGTATGGAAGTGTAGTATGGTGGCCAAGAACCAATAAAGAGACATGCAAGAAAGCGCTCAGCACAATCCAAAGGGCTGCCTGCATGTCTATAACAGGTGCCTTCAGAACAACACCAACGGCGGCAATGGAAACCTTACTTGGAATCACTCCATTGCACCTTACAGTCCAAAGAGAGGCAATCAATGCGTTGAAAAGACTCAAAGATGCAAACCTCGGGACAAGGAAGATGATGACGTGCAACCATACAAACATGGGCATAAAACCTCATCTAAAAGAGATGCTAGATATGAACTCTGACAAAATACAGACAATACTAGTCACTCACAGAAACTTTAAGATGACGATTCCGACGAGAGAAGAATGGAGTCAAGGTCTCTACACACAAACCAAATCGAGACAGATATGGTACACCGATGGCTCCAAAATGCAGAACGGCACAGGAGCAGGCGTCCACTCGGAGGACTGCAGCATAAGCACTAGCCTAGGCAGATATGCTTCAGTCTTCCAAGCAGAAGTACACGCAATCATCGAATGCACCCAAGAGATTATAAAACGAGATACAAAAAATCGCGACATTTATATACTCAGCGATAGTCAAGCAGCTATTAAAGCTCTTTGCTGTTTTAAGGTCAATTCGGGACTTGTACTGAATTGCATAAAGAACCTGAACAAGGTAGGTCGTACAAATAACGTTAGGCTAGTTTGGGTACCAGGCCATGCGGGCATAGATGGGAATGAGAAAGCTGATGAACTTGCACGGAAAGGATCAGAATCACTCCCAATAGGTCCAGAACCAATAATTGGACTACCTGCTGCGACAGTCAAACTGGCAATAACCAACTTCACCAGGGACCAGCATCTGAAAGAATGGAAAGCCATATCTGGACTAACCCATTCGAAACTGTTCATAAATAACGTCAACAAAAGCTGGAGTAATAACCTAATAAACCTCAGCAAAGACAGCATCAAGAAAATACTTGGTGCTTTCACAGGACACTACGGCACGAACTACATGTTAAATAAAATAGGTGCCATAGATGACCCTAAATGCAGGCACTGCAATGAAGAAGCAGAAACCATGAAACACATACTGTGCGAGTGTGATGCTTTAGGAAGGAAAAGAATGGATCTTCTAGGATGCGGTTACCCTAAACTAGTGTTGTAAAAATGAGCGCTGAGCGTCGAGCGTTAAGCGCTGAGTCGACGCTTTGGAGCGTTTTAGACTCGAGCGTTAAACGCTTGAGCGTTTAAGGCTTGCGAGCGTTGAGAGTTTAGACTTTCATGCTCGAGTTACGCGCTCAAACGTTCAAGCGTTGTAATTTTTAAATGCGGGTAGATTAGAAAATTGTGATAAATAATAAATGTTAGGAGTTGTGGCGGGCGGTAGGTACGGTGAGTATTACATATCTTTTGACTTTGGTCGTATAAGCAAGTACTGTGAGTGAACAAGCGGAAACAATTATATTTTGTGTATTTTCTATTACTTTCCTTGTTGTTTCGCATTTATAACATGGAAAACGAATGTGATATTGTTAGTAGTAACAGTGAAAATGAGCAAGATAATAATATGATGGAATTAAGTGCGGCTGCGGAGTCGAATTCAACAGAATTATCTCAACGTGATAGCAATAACACTCGGAAGAGTTGGAAATGGGATCATTTTCAAGTAATGGCGGGTCGTGTTACGTGGAAAATCTGCAAAAAAGGTTATTCACAGAAAACATCTACATCTATACTAAAAAAACATATAACACGGCATACGACGACCACTGAATCTACGGATCCAGATGCCAGCATTGCCAGTACGTCTACTCTACGCCAACGGAACAACAGTTGCATATATAAACATAAAGCCCCTTTAAGAAACTCAGAGTATGACAATTTTTTGAAAAATTTTGTGATTCATGGTAATCATTCATTTCATATCGTTGAAGAGGAACATTTTCAAAAGCTTATATATGTTTTAAATGGAAATTATACCCTACCAAGTCGTTACAAATTGACCAAAGGAATTCAAAGCTTGTACAAGGAGAAAAAAAAAGATGTTATTAATTTGATCAAGTCCTTAAAATATAAAGTTTCTCTGACTTTTGATTTCTGGACGTCACTTACGAATAAGCCTTACATAGTAGTAACTGCACATTTTGTAAACAATGAGGGGCAGCTGATTTATATACTGGTTGAATTTGATCTTATACCATATCCTCATAAAAGTGAGCAAGTCTTGTTGAAGATTACGCAAATATTTTCTGATTATTCGCTGAAGGACAAAATAATCTCGATTACTACTGACAACGATTCAACAAACATAAAATGTATCCAGCTTCTTAAACGGTTTCATGCAGAATATAAGGATATATTACATGTAAGATGCCTAGCCCATGTATTAAATTTGGTGGTTAAGAAAGGTCTAGATGAAGCTGACTCGACTATATCTGCAGTATCCAAGCTAGTGAAATTTATAACTTTATCGCCTAAAAGGAAGCAAACATACGAAGAAAGCTGCGTGTCACTAAATGTCAAGAAATTAGACCTCATAAAAGACGTTCCAACACGTTGGAATTCTACGTTTCTGATGTTAGAAAGAGCTTTGTCAATGAAAACTGTTTTGGACTTCATTTGTTCTGAAAAAATTGAATTCAATGAATACGCCATTCAAGACTGGAATAATATAAAAGTATTGATTGATTTTTTGCAGCCGTTCTATGAAGCCACGGTAATGTTATCTGTACATGAATATCCTAGTATATATTATGTTATTCCCGTGGTGGACTCGTTGGATCACATGCAACAATTTCAAAATGTAAATTTATTAAAAAAATCCGTAAACGCTATGATTACGAAATTAAATGAATACTCTTCACTTATAAAAACTGATCTCGCTGAAATAGCTACCATATTAGATCCACGTCTGAATAATAATTATTTCATGAATAAAAGCAACACGGAACCATTAAGAAAATTAAGACAAATGTATCAAAATGAATATTATGCACCTTCTCGTGAAGATAGGATCGAAAATCAAGAACCTGAAATTCAGACCAGAAAATCATTCTTCTCTTCAATATATAAACAGCAATCCGATAGAAGTTCTATAGACGAGATTGATAGTTATTTAAATTTATCTATTGAACCTGAGAACACAGATGTGATGTTGTGGTGGAAAAATAAGCAAACTACATTGCCCAACTTAACTAAACTGGCATTCGAAATTTTATCAGTCCCAAGCACGAGTGTACCAAGCGAAGTGGCATTTTCCAAAGCTGGCCTTATCGTAACTAAAAGAAGGAATAGACTTAGTCACGAAAATATACAGGCCAGTATGTGTCTTTCCTCATGGTTAAAAAAAATATAGTGTTGCAAAGACGTGTGATGATTTTAGGAAGTATTTAATTTAACTTAGTTGCGAAGAAAGATCATTAGGTTGTTACTTGTAATTTAATTTGAGCCTTATGGCTTAGATCATATTATTGCATATTGTATACCAGTCAATAAATAAGTATTTTTCTACTATTATAATAAAATCATTAAATAAAATCATTAAAAATAAAACTGCAAGTCTCTTATTTCTATTTTACAGTTTCCCTAGCTATGTAATCTAAACGCGCGCTCAAACTCGAGCTATAACGCTCACTTTAACGCTCATGCCACTGCTCGAGCGTCGAGCGCTTCAGTCGAGTCCCGACTTGAGCATTGGCGATCTGCTTAAGCGTCGACTCAAGCGTTTAAGCGCCGACTCGAGCTTTTTTACAACACTACCCTAGACCAGAAGACTACAGGCTGCTTCCGGTGGGGTGCATAGCAAAACTGATAAGTTTTGCCCTGCCCCCCAACGTCTAGAGCAGCAAAGGAGGGGGTGACACAAAGAATCAGGAATGGTCGAAGTGACAGCCAGGCATTAACTGGCACCCCCACCCCTAAGATAAGATAAGATAAGAATATCAGTTTTGCTCAAAATCTTTGTCTTCATAATACTCGTATATTTTTGTAATAAAAAAATCAAGACTGTTAAAGAATATTATTATTGTTTCTTTGAAATGTAAGTATTGACTTGACATTTAAAATCCATTTTTGATATTTACAACTTATGCCAAATGAACAATAAATTACACGACTAAATTTCAAAAATTAAGTGTTCATGAAAAAAATACTTAGAATGCCGAACCGTGGATGTAAATTAATAACATCCTTAAAAAGTTAGATTCACAAAATTTATAAATTATTGAGTGGACATAGTAAATATTATATAATGTGGTTGGTAAATACGTTTTTTGAAATCGTCCTGAGTAAAAAGAAATGTTCATGATTTGTTCCAGTATTTTTTGTTTCCAAGCTCGTCGTTAGCTTGCATATCAAATGAGATCCAATTAGGTAAGCAATTCATACCCAATTAGATGCTCTTGCTAATTATCTGCATCAAAAGAATACATTAACGAATTCACTTACACGATAACAAAAAGCTCTAATTGTTATTAATTGGTAATTAATTAATAATGACATAGTAAACGAAGTTGAAAAGAAAGATGCTGATTTTGTTTTTTATGCAACGTTAATACTTAATATCACGCCCGTTATACCAAAGGCCTAGGCAAAGTTATGGGACATACACCCACAACGCGCTAACGATGGTAGTCCTATGTAGTAAGGGCCGATCCTATTGCCATTTACTATGCACGTTACGAAAATCCAGACTACTTTTGCCAATAATCCAAAGTAAATTAGAAAAAGGCCCATAGCATGTCTTTGTCCGTCATGGGAATCGAATTTGGGACCTCCGTATACCGTTGTTTTTTTTATTTACCACATGAAAGAAGTTTGCGCGTAATTCACGAATATCATTACCTTTTAATTTTTCGTGGAAAATAAATGCGTATTATTTCATGCGTCAATGGACAAAAGTCCACTTCTTCACTGAACCCGATACGACCCGTGTGAAACATCAGGATAACAAAAGGCACTAAAAATTATAATAACACAAGCACTCAATTACACTCATAAACATTTAAGACAATTAATTTTCAATTTACGAAAATATTTAACAACTTACTTCGTGTATTTCACCGCATAAAGTTTTCCACAAAATACGCATTGTAATGCGAGCTGAGAGGTGTTCGATGAAATAAAGTTGAGGTTTCTGAATGTTATTTGTTGTTACTCTTGATTAATTTAAACTTAGCTGTTTACGAACCCGCAAAGCAATAATGTAATTCACGATAACATAATTTTAATAACAGTATTTATTATTGAAACAGCCCACTCACCCCTCACTACATACAAACAAACTCTGGGCAATCTCTAACCTCTTCTAAACTTTGTTTAATTAAAATTATGCCCTGGTAGGTCCTAAGTTCAATAGAGTACAAAACTTATAACGCTTAAATTTTCCATTTAAATATTAAAATAAAGTTCCGATGGGATGAGAGGGTAATAACCGAATATTTTGTAACAATTTAATCCTGTTTCGCTACAAATATTCGGAGTGAGTTTTAATGAAATTTGAAATACGTGCGTCACAAGTTGGTACACAACAGTACAAATTGTTTGCAGCTATCGTCGTTCGTGAGCGCAGATATATCGCATCAGCTTCCGTTTACGAGCGACTCCTGCGCACCGCGTAAACAATTATCGCATTAAACAAAGAACAAAGACGTCCATGTTTTTTGAATGTCGATAATTTTAAAAATCTCCAACATTAGCATTACATTGATGGCAATGGAGGCTAGTTATAGCATAGTTTGCGTGCACGTCATTGCCAAACATTAACAGCATCATTACCGAGCCTGCTTATTCGTTGTCTTATATTTTATTTTTGTTTGTAAACAGTCATAACAGTCTAGACAACGGATTCTTGCGTCGAACAAAATGAATATTCATGTGAGACAATTTTAACACGGTTGCTAGGTGTTAGTGAAGAAAAAGAAGGTACTTTTTTAGCTTTAGAGCTACTTACGTAGACATATCAAAAGAAAAGGCAATAAATGTAAGCATACCTAAACAAACATTATCATAAAAACTTTTTGTGTAACGTTGTACGCCACAATGATATGCAAATTAATAATAAATGATTGAATATTCCGAGACTAATTATTTTTGTAAAACTAATACCTACTGGTTACAATGTAAATTGAATTGTACTATCTTTTTTATGACCCATGATTAGAGTTCTGAGGTCACGGCGATATCTTCCATAGATAAATTATATAACTATATAGAATGAACGAATCCCATGAGTAAAATGGTATTAATTAGTAAGGAAAGGTACTGTAATTATGGGCCATCAGGTTTCTGGGTTCCCGGAAAAAATATTACATTTTGTTCGGAAAATTACGAAAATAGACTCAATGGAAATATCGGTGGGTGTGTCCACGCTTGGACACTATAAACAAAGTCCTGCACAGACGACTGATTTCAATAAAAGGGCCTGCCGTAGCCGAAAAGCGGCTGGAGGAAATTTTTTACACACTCGGATATACGATGTTTGTGATATGTAGCCTCTGTTTTACTCTTAATATACGGCGGCTCATGAGAATAATCCAATATGAATTAGGAAACTAAAAGTACATTGACCCGGGAATTGAACTTGAGACCTCGTAATCAGCAGTCGAATATGTATTCCGATGTGCCACTGAGGCTAATTTTGAACGTTGGAAGCCTCACTTTGTATTTATGTAAATCAGTGCTCCATGCACGCTTAGGTCTAATTGAATGGTAGTAATCAAACAGTCCGTAGTGTGAAAAAATCCTAGAACAGGTTTTCTTGCAGTAGAATATGTTGTTGTGTACAATGTGGGCGACGAAAGGTCCCACAGGTCAAGCGGCAGTCATTTACAATACTTCTAATCAGTAACATCTGTGAAAATTGTATTTGAGATATTAAATCAGTTTGAAGAAAGTTACAATCTTTCTGAAATTGATAACAGATTGTTGCTTGTATATCGGCAACCAATACGTGAATGAAATTAAATCGAGCATGCATTTTAAACCTTGAAGTTATACAATATATGCAATCAATACATCACTCGTTTGCTTTATAATGTACTAGCTTCTGCCCGCGGCTTCACCCACGTGAAATGGTGCCCCAGGGTAAAAAGTATCCTGTGTGTTAATCCATGCTATAAACTATTTGCGGGGCGAATGTCATTAAATTCCGTCCAGTAGTTTTTTTCGTGAAAGAGTGACAAACATACATATCCATTAGTCCTCACAAACATTCGCATTTATAATATAAGTACATAAGTATATCTTAATCATTTCTTCAACTATGAGATAAAATGTTTGAAGCCAGTTGGGGCCAATTTCTGGTCTTATCGATAAGTGTCACATAATCTATCTGAGAGACGTTGTATATAAGTAAAAGTCAGTCAACATTCCACATGAAAACAAACCGATACTTATTCAAAAGCATTGAAACCAGTCATTACTATAAGTATTTCTATAGCTAAACCTACATAGTACTTTAAATGTACTATTAATATATCATTTGAAGGAATAAACTAGTAATTTAGCAACACGTAACGTCACGCGGCTGAAGCGTGAAACGTACTCGATGTGGCACGTGTTGCCAGCGAGAATCGACACACTATACCCAGTAAACACTCACGCTTTAATGTGGAAATAACTGCAAATGTTCACGGATTAGCTTCAACTATTTCTATTGAAACAATAATTATTAGGTCGGAGAACAAGTCTTTTCGCATTATAGTATGTATGAACTTGTAATAAAATCTCTTTGGCTTCAAGAATCACAAATGAGTCCACGGTTCATTAGGTTTCTTTCAGTGAGCTCGTGAGGTACCCAAATATCGATCTTTTTTGTGTAGAGAAAAGATTTTATTACAAGTTCATACATACTATAATGCGGAAAGACTTTTCCCCGACCTAACATTTATTTTTCACAATTTTTATATACAAAAGATATATAAACACATTTGTTTAAAGCTGTATTAGGTGTTAATTAGGCTTATTCATCGCAGTAACTGTAGACAGATGGGAATATGTACAAGCACAATCTTAAAGTTAAGTTAAACTTTGCATTTATAGGTATACTGGTAGTATATTGTAAAAAAACATAACAGGACAATATATATACAATATCATGTAAATGATATTTTGTATAAATTATAATTAGCAATCAACAATACCCGGTATAGATAAGTATGTTTATTTTATTTTAGGAAAGTGATTTTCGGAAAAAGAAAATTGTATTCCATAGAAATAAAAGCAATAAGGTACAATATTTTATAATACAATACTTAGAACCCCAATTCGCAATAAATATCATTAGCTTCGGACATTAGCCTTTTACCTTACAATAATTTTCTTGACAAGGACACATATCAAGAAATGACCCAAATCTTTAGTAGCGTTTCATGAAGGGCTAGACAATAGGTATTAGGTAGGTTTCCTAAGACGATGTCCAGGATAGAGCAAAATGGAGAGGAGGTAAGATACCTACCATATTTCAGACTAGAGGCCGCCTGCGATTTCGTCCGCGTGGAAACCCTTCCCCTGTAAATCCCGATCCTTCGGGAACTCTGGGATGAAAAGTAGCCTTTGTGTTATTCTGGTTCTTCAGCTACGTACATACCAAATTTCATCGTAATCGATTCAGTAGTATTTGCGTGAAAGAGTAACAAACATCCATACATATTCACAAACTTTCGCATTTTTAATATTAGTAGAATTTATAGCATGGAAGAAAGAGAAAGAAGCACTAGGTAATAGGTACCTGTATTACACTACAATCACTTACAAAAATAGGTGAAACTTAGAATTCAAATTGAGCCTTTGAGCTCACCCGCATCTATCAAAAGAAGCTGAATACTTTACCTATATTTATTACCTTTTCAATATATAAAACGACAAAATTACAAAAAAAAACATAATATTATAGTTGTTTTTGAAGGTATTCCCTCAGATTGAGATATTAGGTACTAAATCATTTTTATGTAAATAACTTCTTACAATTTTATTATTAATTTGTATACCTTCGTTATTAAATAATAATACAGCTTACCGAAGTGACCATTTTTTATAAAAATGTTCTTCGTATTATTCTACGTTTATTATAAAAACAATTTGGTTGGTAACATCATATTGGCTGTAGACAAAAAAAATGTCCTTATTTATTGTGGCTTGTTGATGATTGGAACAACGATTTAATTCAGCAGTCTTATATTACGTAACCTATCAATTTTATAAAATAAAATATTTTCTTTGTTAGTACTTTTACATATTCTGTATATTAATCAAGAAATGAAGGAGAAAGATCAGGAATTCTGACACCTCTAGCCTATGGGATTCATCGCATGGAAGAGAGAGAGAGAGAGAGAGAGAGACTATTCATCAAAAATAATACGATCCTTCCAAGACAAATATGTTGTGATAACGTAGGTACAACGTTATTTGAATGTCACTTACAAGCTGGGACCTATATGCCTAGTATTTAGTTTATTTACCTAGGACTTGAGGAAAATTGTTGAGCTATTATTTAATTGGGACACACGTTCCTCCAATAATTCAACATAATTTACTCAGTGGGAGAGGGAATCGTTTCAAACTTCTGCTTAACTATTCTTTTGATAAATATTTACAATCCCGCTTTCAGTTTTTCCGCTTTTCAGCTTTTCTACTTTATCAAAGGAAATATTCGAATAATCTTAATCAAAAATAGCTCAGTAAATATTAACTTCGTTTGTTATATAATTGAACCAAAATGGAATATAATCACTCTGTGACTGGGCGGCACCGGGCTTTATAAATTATTAACATATAAATACACTGTAGATCAATTTATCTATAATTGAAAGGAGAGATAATTATAGGAATATAGCACAACACTCAATATAGTGACCTCGTCACTAGAACAAACGGTATCCAGGGGATAGACACCCGAACCCAAAAAAAAATTGTGCTAAATTAAGTGAGTCATATCCTCTTGAAATAGAAGCTATTATATAGAATTATTGAACTACAACACTTATATAACATAAAATAAATTATATAAGTATATTCTAAGTGTAATTGAACAAGTAATGTACATGTAATATACGAGTAAGTTGACATTTCATTATGAACTCAGGGTCGTCAATTACTGTTGTACATATGCACTTTATTGTCACTATAATTTTCTATAATCTGTACTTATATTATAAAGCTGAAGAGTTTGTTTGTTTGTTTGTTTAATGCGCTAATCTCAGGAACTACTAGTTCGAATCGAAAAAAATCTTTTGTGTTGAATAGACCATTTATCGAGGAAGGCTTTAGGCTACACAACATCACGCTACGGCCTTTAGGAGCGGAGTAGCAACGAAAAATGTTTAAAAAACGGGGAAAATTATGACCCATTCTCTCTTATGTGACGCAAGCGAAGTTACACGGGTCAGCTAGTGTTGTATCTATAACTACGGCACAGAGTGGAATGTATGCGTATCACGAACGAGTGATATTTGCGAAGAGCGGCGTTAAAACAAAAGACTTGTGGAGCATACACGGATGGGTTTGCGGGTATCTCGCCACACAAAAGTTGTACGGGTATAAGGATCTACAAATATGAGACATGTTGCCATAATGCTGACTTATTTTATGTCGTAAAAATAATATGTAGAATAATATAAACTGACTTATTAATGTAAGAGAAATAGTAAGATAAAGTCTGACAATTTAGAAGAGAACCTTAGTCTGCAAGATATATCTAGATTATAATCACAATTTATGTGTTATTTCCAAAAAAAAAGTAGTTGTATCAAATAAACCACAGTCAGTTACATACGCCTGTGGGTGTCTAATGTTTTAAATTCTGAATTTTGTAAACCTCACGAAGTCGCAAAACTTGCATAAAAGATGAATAAGCTGATAATTCTCATCGATGTGCTTATGTTTTTTCGAGAAAACATATGGAATATATCCGCCTAATTTGCCTACTATTAACATACTAAAAATGCAAATAGCACAATTATGTATAATTTGCGTAAAAAATCGCTTCTTCACATAAGTACTTGATTTGTTAAAATTCATCATGTTACTGCGAAACGCGGGCCTTCCCCTGAAATAACTATAATGAACTCACCTGAACCGTTCAAATTATAATTACCACGCTCGAACAATCCACTGTGTTCATCGGATGCTCAATTTGTTCAGCATCATGTAACGTAGTAACGTTACAATCCCATGGTACCAAATTATAGATCCTGAAGTATTTATTAGCGTGTTTTACTCCCGAAAATTACGAAAAACAATATCTTTATCATAGCAATTACCATACACGTGCGAGAATGCAAATATCATTATAACTGACAAAGACAAAAAAACTTGTTTTGTAAAAAAGTAATCGTATCAAAAGCAAAGCTCCATGGTTTGCGTTAATGCGTTCTACAAGATTGTTGTGGTTATATTACAACCATATCTAATTGAGGCAAATTGAACAACGTCCCGCGAGATATTCCCTGGGCGTATTAAGTTATAATCCCGGCCTAATTACATCATAATCGTAAACATGCCTAATTATCTTAAGTAAAGGTAAATATAAATATAATTTTTAACCCAATTTTCTGTATAAAGTATAGTAGTATTCGGTAAATAGCATATCAGAGTGTTGTACAGATTTTTACGTTATATACTTATTATATTTAACTGGAAATGTGGATGGCACATTAAAAATGTATTAATAGTCATTAATGTAAGTGATCATTAGATAATATATGCATTGTGCATTTGACATAGTGATCAACCAAATCAGTTGGATAGTTACAACCTGTGCCATACTGTTAACTTTCTTGAAAAATATAGTGTTGTGTTAATTCGTGATGTATCACAATAAGTATCATGATTATGATGATTCAAGTGACAGTGATGACGAGTTGCGTATTATACGGGAATATAGAAACAGAAATCAGGTATTTATTACTTTTGTCTCTCACTCATACACATGGTTTGCGGTTCACGGAGTGTTCAAGTTATTCTAGACTGAAGGTCTGTAACATGGCTTAACGATTGCTATATTTGATTGACAACAACTGATACCAACGACACAACCAAATACACTATGCGATCTTCCATCTATGTAATTTCCGCGTTAATGTTGCTCTACCCACTGATCATGTACCGACCAGCAATCTAAGCTATGGGTTTTGTCTCTAAAACCTTTTTAAATTCCAACTTAATTTCCATAGATAATTCCGTATTCAAGAATAAGACCTCTCTTAACTTTTTAAATAAAAAAGTAATCACGGATAGTCCATTAAAATATAATTACCGGACCCTAACCGTTCTCATCCCGCGAAAAGACCCATGTCTAACTTTAGGACGGTAATCTGTTAATTTATTATAAAATGCCTAATACTTCATACTTCATTACCGAGGTATATCTTAACTATGAATACTTTGAAACATAAATAGATAATTTCATTTATCATAACGCTTCAATAAGAACACTTGCGTGAAGTCTAGTTACCTGAAATGATAAATTAGAATTGTTCACTGTCAGTCAAGTCGCAGCAGTCAATATGGTTAGGTATTATTTGGCAGTTTCCTTTGGCCTTACAGTACCTAAAGTATTTGAGAAATGTTTAGCTCAAACTCTGGCTCCATCAGTCTGTTGGAAACAACTTCGTTCAAGATCTAGGCACACAGGTTTATTCTACTGTTAAAGGAACTTTGGGAATGTTTCCAGTTTCCTAGAACCGTGCGGTATTAAGCACTTGTATAGAAATTACTTCCATTAACATTACTTCAAGTTATTTTTTCGAATAAACACCTTACTTAGCAGCAAATCACGTTATATCGATACAAAAAGACTTTTGCTATAGAAAATGTTGCCAAGTTAAAAAACATTTCTTTTTTCGGACCTTTATACTGCTCAAGATATAATTCACGTTTTCCAAGAAGTTCAAGTATATTTGTTATTAGTCTTTGGAAAAATTTTGGAAGATTTCGAGTTCTTGTTATTTATACGATTCTTAATACATGATATAAACGAAAATAAATTAAAGGAAAAGTCATCTCCACATTTTAAGAATACCGAACTTATTACGACCGAAGAAATATGTAGATTGAATAGAAATAGAGGAAATAAATTGATTTAATACACCTCCAATTTTACGATGCAGCGACCTATGTATATGTGAAAACTACAAACATACCTAAACATACTTGCATAGACTCGGTTTATATTTAGCCTTGGCTTTCAATACCCATATAACCTATGTTCCAAGTGGTAGTTTTGCAGAAGGCACTTGAATTCAACATACAAGTATTGGGAATATAAGGATGTTTCACTGTAATAAAATAGTTCCTGTCTCATATTACCTCGTTGACCTCAAAAAGTGATAGAAAATTGATATGTTTGTGAAATTCGCAAGATTTGTATTTCGGCACGTGACCTTGAATATTCGAAACGCGCTTGGAATATCAATATAAATCCATGATATATTCTTTGGAACATCATTACGAAGGTGTACGCGAAAATTGAAAGCGACATGGGATTGAATATTATTTATTGGAAGCACTGAAATTGTATAATGAACAAGACTTCTTATGTTAATCATAAGAATCGTACTTTTGAAAACATTTTTTCTTCTATAATTTCGTTGTTTTGGTAGCACTTGTAACTCAGCTCGTCTGGGCGATTTATTTTGCCTTATATGTCGCTAAGCCCTAAAAGTTTAATAATCCAATAAACTTTTAGGGACAGACTGATACGGCAAAAACCTTGCAAAAGTATCGGTGCCTATTACAGGAAAGAAATTCTAGCTCTACTCTACTCAAAATCATAAGAAATAAAAAATGAACATAAATAAAATCATGCCTTTTTCACATAGGGATAGATCCTTAAAGGATTCCCTTGCTTCATTCACATGCAGGCGCGTTGTCATACAGGACTGCTTGTCATAAAAACGTAGCCTTCAGATATAAAAGTAATTCGTGTGAAGTTTCCAGTACATTATCGATGAACGTAATTTTTCAGTAGATAATAAATTCCGCTGACTCCATGTGTAATCAAACCCGCTTGTGATTTATTTCACACAGTCGTGAATGTATGTATTATCCATCGTTGAACTCAGCTCTGACTTCGTACAACCAAGATATTTTAATTAAAATACAAGTTATATAACATTTTCGGCTCGAATATATTGCTTCGTACTTATAAATATTAAATTTTAATGTTTTACTCAACGTCAACGAAAATACGTCAGGGTATATTAAACGTACACTTTCAAGGATCTATTTACGATAAAATGATTCAAGGAGTATTTTGCCTCTGTCCCCTACATAAGATTCGATTCGGTACGTCCATATCACGCTTAGGAAATTAAATAACTCCGTATAAAAGCACTTTTTCACTCAAAAGTAATGGTAAAGAAAATGTCTGTAAGTACCTACTCACGCCCGACTCCCTAAAATAACAGAAAGTTTGACGCATGGAGAGGAAATCTTACAAAGAAAATTCTACTCAACTTTATGAATCGACAAAAACTTTCCTCGTATATTTTTATAGATTGAAGTCCGATCAGCCGGTCAGGTCTAGGTTAAAACCTACCACAGATGTCTACGGCAGATGTTTTCAATGCCCAGTATTAGCATAGACTAGTAGGTATTGTTCCAACTCTCTGTTCGGAAAGCCTAATTTAGATGCAAAATGAATACATAACCTACATAGTGCGTACGATCTAAAATACTCTGTTTTGTTTAAGTAGAACGATCACAGACGCTTGTAAGTCAACTGTAAACTGTTCCCATTTATTATGACAACGCAATTTCATGTAACATTTGTCAAGTACATGTGTTCCAGGAAATCGATTTAACCCTTTAAATGCACAACGTGATTTGTGGCTTACGTGAGGCGACTTCATACCTGAGGATAAGCGGACAAAAAATAATAGGATGGCCTACCTCTTTTTGTGTACAGAGAAAAGGGTTTCAACCGTACATTAAATTCAACCGCTTTCAGCCAAAAAGCAGTCCTTATGTGACGATCAGCAACAAACATTACAGCCATGTTCTAACCGAGATCTGTATTATTTTAATTTTAATTAATTAAACCTTTTACTGGTCTGTTTAATTAAAATGCATAACCTTTTATTGTATATGCATATATTTATATATAAAAAAATGGCGAATATATTCAGAGTCTTATCTTAATTCTCTAAAACAGTGCTACTACTTCTTATTTTCTGATCTTGAACAGAGCAAATATAAAGTAGAGATAATTTGATAAATTTTATTCATCTTAAATCATAGTGTTTCAACTTTAGTAATACTAGAAAGTAAAGTTTTATGTTAGTTATAGGGCCACCGAATGAAGTAACGGCCTAAAACAAGTTGAGTTTCGAATAATTGTACGTACTTCTGAACAAGCTCGGGGACATTTTGATAATAAATGTAGCGCCTATTCAGACGTGTATCAACTAAATCCCTGTATTACGGTACGCTAATAACTGTTGTAGATTCTTCGAATCAAAGAAAATTGTGCTATCGGCGTGGTGTCCGTCATTAAAAGGTTAATAGACATCTTTCTTTAGAAGCGCTCAAAAAATATATACCTAAACGGTAACTCGATATTTTATGAACTTTCAGTTTTTGTATTGAAAGTATACTGTACCAATAAACTAACTAACAAAAATTCAAAACTGAATCCCGGTTTTTCCATTGGCTAGTACAACAAACAATACACTTGGTTTGTCATTTGTTACTTCCATACTATCAAATGAAAGAACTGCTTGTGTTCAAAATATTAAAAGGTTGTCCCTATATTCCAAGCTTTAGAGATTGTCATATTATTATCCACGTGCTACATTATATTTGGGTAAACCGTGCGATTAGGCAGACACGATGTTCTAACGCTAAATTAAAGTCTGAATTTCATACAGTTTTAGACTTCAATGTTTACATTTCGCTCCTCTCTAGCTCCCAAAGTTATAAACGAGTTTGAATTTGCAGAGTGGAGTAAGCAAATCAGTTAATCGGGATTTCGGAAGCAATTTTGTTATCACATAAACAATAATTTGTCTACACTCATATTCAGATACTTATTATTTTATTTAAATGCATTTTTAACAACCCCATGCCCATAATGTTTAAAAAAATATAAAGCAAACGTTTTTTCTTAATAGTCCTTGTTTGTGTAAGTAATATTTTAATGTGTAATTAATATTTTAATATCGCATACGTTGACCTAAAAAAGTTCTGAAAAACAATTTTAATCAATACCATTTCAATGAATAATACATGTTGAATAAACTTCTTTCGCGTTACCATCCGGACTTTAACGAATAAAAAATGTATGACAGATTAAATACATAGATAAGTAAAGAAAAAAAACTTAAAGGTGCGTAAATGTACGCTCTCCATGAAACAGGTTTATGATTTCTTTTGTAATTGCGTCAGAGTTCAGAAGCCAGAAGTAACGACGACTTGCATCAAACGAATATTCCACAGTTTACAAAACTATTGTTTATTAAATTCCTTACTCTTATGATTGCAATAAAACAACAAGCGAGATGAAATAGTTATGCGACTCTTTCATCTGAATAATTTAATATACGTATTTGTTACGGCGAGTATACGGAAGCGATGTGGAACAAACAATGATACTTGATACAAACAAAATTGTAGATTATGTTTACCAATATTCCTAGACGTTGTTATTATAATTTGTCTTATCATTACTACATAAGAAAAAAAGTCCTTTTCAAAAACTGTCTGTTCACAATGATTTATAAATGTACGGATCGGATTTTTACGCGGTTTTTAGAGGAAGGTTTAAGTGTACTTTTTATTAAGATTTAGAGGAAATTTACTTTGTAGCCCGAAAGAAGAGGGCAGGCCAAGTATTTTCTCAAAGCCGTGAGCTCTTACAAACGTTGAAGCGAATAGGTATTATCAGTTTCCATAGAATCCATTTCTTAGGATAGGACAATCGCCCAATTCTTGTAAAACTAACTATTGAATATCACATCAAAAGGAAGCCTTAGAAAATGATGAATAAACGTTTTCAATAGATGTTTCTCAGAAGATAAAAATTAGCTTCTAATATAACCTAATGTGGTTGATTGTGAGCAGTGCCCTTTGACCTCGGCGACTTAGTTTTGATTGAACATAATGACGGTCAGTCAGATGATCGGCCGACATCATGTGTCACTGTACAATGATGAGAATATTATTTACGATTCACTGGTAAATTAGGCGTAGTTGCTAAGTAACTAAACCCGTGATCTTTTTCGGTCTTCGTAAGATCGAAACAGACTCGTCCAGAGTAATATGTTTTTTTTTTTATAGACAACTTCCGCGCTAAGAATTTCTCTTGTGTCGCGGGACGTTTACAAACATACAAACCACGGATACAAGTACAAGCAGACCCGAAACAGTTATTTGTGGATCGTACAAATAATTGTGCCGTGTGGGAATCAAACCCATGACCTCCCGTCGCAGTGGACTGCGCCACGGAAGCAGTCAAATACAACAATACGAGTACTGTATTATGTATAATGTTTTATAAAGATAAATACCCGGTGTTTAGTTATTTGGGGCTAGTTTCACGGTTTACTGATGAGTATCGGATAACCTATTCGATGGATAATGTGACAGCAGATGTATTAAGGCAATTATTAGGGCGGGAGTAGTCTTTAAAAAAAAAAACTTTCAACATTCTACCTGATATAAGCTAACCAGAAACCAAATACTTAATCAGAGTCTTTGAACATCGGAGCTTTAGTTTATATTTCTTGAATTAAAAGTATAAATTAAAATAGAAGCAGAAAGTAAAAAGAAATTGTAGTGATTACTGTAATTTGATATCTGAGCAATACTTACTTATCTACAAAAAATGAAATCAATGTTTCCACGAATTCGTTTATCTCAGACTAGCTGACCCGCGCAACTTCGCTTGCGTCACATAAGAGAGAATGGGTGACATTTTTCCCCGTTTTTATAACATTTTTTACTGGTACTCTGCTCCTATTGGTCGTAGCGTGATGATATATAGCCTATAACCTTTCTCGATAAATGGGCTATCTAACACTGAAAGAATTTTTCAAATCAGACCAGTAGTTCCTGAGATTAGCGCGTTCAAACAAACAAACAAACAATCAAACAAACAAACAAACTCTTCAGCTTTATAATATTAAGTATAGATCTGCGTAATCCTACACTCAAACAATACGGAAAGTTTTAACAAGATAATATGATATTTACATAAGGTTACTGAACTCTAGTTGAAGGATGCTATGGAATAACAATTCAACTAACTGAATCAAACGCCCACTAAGGTAAAAAAATTACAAATCGCTTGCAAGTAGTTTAACATTATTTTAGTAAAACAGTGTCACTTATCCATGAAATCTTAAAATTATATACGCTTGAATGTATAAATGAATGTTATATACAATAAAGCACCGCAATTCTATTGTAGTAGATTATGGGACTGCAATTTCATTTTTTTTTATTATTATTAACCTCTTCTCGGTATTCTCATATGTCAACGGAAAAATTATGTGAGGACTTAGCTCCATCACGCCGTGACCTTAGCAAGAGCAACCAAAAATGGAGAGCAACAGACGTGACACGCCATACCTGTATTTATGAGCCCAACAACACTCCAAAACATTCATCTACTACATCATAATTAGTTATTCATTAGTGTGACTCTCTCAATGACTTCAAACTAAGACCAAGCCGTCCTTTTCATACAAAACAACAATCTACATAATTGCTGCTCATTTCTCTCAATTTATGTATGTACGGGACTCTACATGTATGGGAAACCTTCCGTTATCTCAAAGGAAATCAAATAATAACCACTTATAGTTTTACGGGTCGCGATCCCAAATATCGGGCAGCGGAACAAAGTTCATTATTATTATTACGATTCAATTAACAAAGTCAAACAATTATTAAACAATGTGCTGTGCATTTTATTACACTTTTTAATAACGTACTCGTTTTAATAGTTTCACAGCGGTGTACAAAACTATCGCGAAACTAAAGTTAAAACTTTCCAACACAAAACAACTTTTTGGAATACAATTTGCAATGCATATAAGGTAGTTTTAAAGTCTATTGTTGTGAAACCATCACAATGACACAATGTAAGATAAGATGGAAGATACTCATAGATGGTCTACGTTCGCAATTTATTTATATCCATTTATGTGTTTAGTTTACAACCCTTGTTTTGTTATGTAGATCTGCGACATTATTGACTCGCATTGTTCCCCGCTAGTGTATGATTTATGCGACAAGTACAAAGAAATACGTGACTGTCTATTACATGTGTACCCTTATTCCTATTGACAATAGCTCACTTTGTGTGTTTCTGTTCGTTCTTTTGTTATACTTTACACCTACAGGAAGTGAATTTATTTGCCATCGAGGAAAATATCTACTGTGCATATCACTGAACACAAGTAAATATATTCAATATCATTTCCTCAGTCAACTATCGTGATATTCTCATGTTTGTTCGAACAGACTTCGGTTTAATAGAGCCGTATCAAAAAGACAGGTGCCACTGCAACAAAGTCACAAACAATGAAAACATGTAGATTTATCTCAAGTTCATAACATCTGGCCCCTACCGCAATGCACCATTCTCGGTCAGTCATGCGAGCTTCACGATATTATATTATTTTAAAATATTTTACCTGCCAGTACACAATGCACACGAGTACTTTCTTACAGAAAACATTAAAACACGCAATGTTACATTGCTCAAATGAGCTGTGTAATGCTTTCCTCATTAGTATTACAATGTTAGTCATACAGTCAACGTAAACACGACTCCTTCATTAGTAAGTCGGGTGTTCTTATCAGCCACCGAAATACCTGAGATACATTATAACGGGGCAAAGCCCTTGGCCCATTAACTTCACCAACACATTCCAAAAGTTGTTTGTTATGTCTTCTCGAACGTTAGGAAATATACTCAAGATCCGCTATTGGAAAACGATTAGGCTCTAATTGAGTCCGGTCATAAAGCTGTTGAATGTACAGATTAACCGCCGATAACTATGTAATAATCATTTGTTAATATTAATTGAGTGTTTAATAGCAGTATTGACAAACGTACCGGGTGTAAACAAGCTTTCGCCGCAAGCGACTGCCTCTCCCGCTTTATATTATGGAGATGTTCAACACTATATAATAATTAAATATTGCTCATAGAGCCACGAGTAAATTATGAACACTGACATTTTCAAAATATAATACAGTAGGTAGTAAATTAGTAACAATCAAATACAATTTTAAACAGCCAGGTTTATTTCGTAGTTCTTTCTCATTTATAAACAAGGGCAGAAAAACATGACCCGCCTATTTCATGAAGTCATTAATATAAGGTTTAGCAGGTAAAGGTACATAATCTCTTAATAGCATCGTTACGGAGTCCGCTGGGACTTATTCTAGGTATCCTATTAGGCTTTTACGATACGACATACACAGTCTATTTCTGGTATAGGCCAAACATCAGAATCATACATTGATTACTATTCCTAGATGAACTATTTCCCTCGGTCCAACACAATTGCGAGGATAGCCAATTATATGATTGGTTTCCACGTCATTTCCAGATCAATGCTTCCATATTCATTTGTGCTTCTTTATTCCGTCTAGTTATCGTCCTGACGTTTGTGTCAGAATCCACAAGCCATTGGCAATCTCATTTAGCTTATTCATGGGGATCTCGATCTCAACAACTTGAGATATATATTCTTATGTCTCCTTTGATTAAAAATATACAAAGAATGTATCTAGTGTTGCAGTAAGAGTAGATTTTTGGATGAAAACGTATTAATATTTTATGCAATTAATACAATATGCCCTAGGATTTTTACGTGCGTTAAAAAATAAATATTTAACTATCAAGTATTACATCACAGTAATTAACGAGAGCATACTTTAATTAACCTTATATCAGATTAAGTTTTAACTGGGTTATATCAGTCGTTTAATACAAGGTAAACAAATACTTGTTGGTCAAATTATTCATAGATTTGTGATAATAATATTACAAGTATTATCTCAAAGTAAATAAATCACATTTGTTAATATTGTAAAAAAGTAGTTTTCAACAATTTTTCACTGACAGTACAATCATTCACAAAGTTTCAAATTAATCCGACGCGACGCGACGAAACGCATGCTCGGGAAGTCGGCCTGTATTATGGCTTAAATGCAAACATATTATTTACAAACATTATTATGAACCTTATCGAATCGTGTGGGAAAGTCATAGAAGGAATAAAATGATACAATTTTAAAGTAATAAAGTAAAAGCCGATTCGAAGACAATTTCAAAGTTTTACCTGACAAATTGAATTCGATGGCGATGTCTAGCGAATGTCGGCACTCGGCTGCTCTCCCGATTGCCTGCCCGTGGCTCTCGTGCCTGCAGCTCCGCCATGTCGGCTCTCCGTTGCTTGTATTGAATTTCCCGAGCACTTTCCAACTCCTACATGTACCTGTCCTCTATTTAAAGACGAAACTTTATAAAATTAACTTGTAAAATTAGTTTCCTTCGCTCAAAGTAGTTTCAGTGATTATTTTAAACTCTCTTCACGTTTTAGTCTAATAACGTAGCACAGGAAATGTTTTCATCATAAATTATCTTTAGGCATGAGTTACATAAATAAACTTAAGAAAAAGTCTGAACATACGATAAATAGATCAGAGTTGTTCATCATAACTCAAAGCACTCATCAATAACATGAACCCGCCCACGAATACACGGCTGATAAAAAATCGATATTAGATAGGAATAACCGATAAATATGTGAAGGGAATGATCCGTGATATAGGCGTAAAATTGCGGAACCGCGAAAGTACCTCATAATAACTTGATGAATAAATAAATATTTTCCAAATACTAAAGCGTTCATTTTAATTTCCACTCTTGTGTTGGGAAAATAGGCTGCATTTATTGAGTGAAGTGGAGACTCGCGCACTTATAATCATTTATTATTCATAGTCGTAGAAAAAAAAAGGCACTTCAACTAATAAATAATTATGAATTTTTAAATGAAAAATAATTAGCAGGACTTTAAACAGCACTAACAGACGTACAAATTTGCGCTCTTACATTTTAATTGAAGAAGTGTGAAGTTTGAAAGCTTTTTAACGCCAACTTTCTTCAGAGATTTTCTGGTTCGTTAATTGTTGGGTATGGCTATTAGCTTTTACATTATAATACACTATCGCGATAACGGTTTGGTGTATCGTTGATAAACGTTTAACAACAAATGATAAGTGGCCATTAGGATAAACAGGGCAATGGAAAGTTTGGTCGACGCTAATGCCCAAATCCACGTGTGTCGTAGAGATTAAACAACGGACCGTAAACACGGCATATGTGCCCGACGTAATACATATTACTTAACTTTGATAAATTGTAACCAGCTTGAACCAAATCTCGGCTATTTATAGTACCACTTCTACTTGATAAAAGTAGATTTCTCACGTCTTATTACGTGACACGGAACGAGCAAATAAATAAACGTTCACAATTTTCGTACCAGCAATTTTTCATAACATCTAGTGTACACATATTTCTTCAGAAGACAAGTCAATCTCGAGAACGATATACATATTTTAATAAGCGTTTTATTTACTTGTAACAGAAGTTATAAATAAGGTCGATTTGTTCCTAAAACGCCATGAGCCCTTAAAAATCAATAACATAAAACAAACAATTTGCTAAAGCCGGAATAGTAAAATAACATTGGGTTCATGAAAGTTGTGTGGAAGCATTTTCCTGTGTGCTTTGGGTAATATAAAATTAAAGTGTCCGCATCGGTCGGTGCGATATCGTAGACCGACCGTTTAAACAATACCCACAACACAACGTGGGTTATTAAATTTGATAATAGTATAACTAATGGAAAGGGCCAGTGGTCAAGCAACGGCAACAAAGATAGAACAATTGTACAACTACTTTAAGAACTTTATATCTGCGGTCATTTAAAAACAAAACAGATGCGACTGTTGTTATCGATAATAATTGATCAGCACTACACGGAGCTTCTTCTATCATACTCTTTTATTCGGTGATGTCCAATAAAAACTCATACTTATAATATGATTTGGAAAAAATAGGATCGTTAGTCGTTATCGCACCTGCTTGTTACCATGTTTCATTTTATAGGTCTTAGTATAAACAAAATAGTTAACTATTTCTGGGTTAAACAGGAAAATTAGTTAATTAGTATTATATCGTTTCTGTTTAGACTTGGGGTCGATCTATGCTGATCCAGAAATAATAATAACGCTATAGATAGACGAAAAGGTCCTAAACTAATAACTTCATTTCTGCTATAAAATTATTCTACAGATAAATTTACTTTCAATTTCGCTAAAACTCAGACAAATAAAGCAGAAACTTTTAAAACAAACATTTAATAAACAAAAGCAATTTGTTTACTACTTTGAACAGTGAATAAAATAAAGGATTTATTGAATCGCTGTCTATAAAAACCGGGTAATATTTGGTCTTCTCAGTGAAACAAGAAAGATGAAAAAGATCCGGCCGTGTACGATGAAAACTAAATCCTATGTAGTGAGATGATATAGCGCGGAGAATATGGAGATGCACAGCGTAATGATGGATTGCTAACCCTCGCGTGAAGACATCGTAAAACCCTATCCTCCAAATGACTCACGGGTAACATAAAGCCTCCAATGTTTTGCTTTCGTTCACACTTATGCAAAGATATGTAGGAGAAAATGTTTCATTATTTTTTTCTAAATTTCGTGAGTTTTTATAGTATCAAGTTTTGATTGGTTTCAAAACTAAGGATAATATCATATTCTTTTATGTATTTTGTCAAAAAATAGATTCAATATCAGGGTTCAGTAATAGGGCAGATAATTATAATGAGCAGTAAAATAGGTTAACATAACAAGTAATAAACGTTACTGGGACTATAGGTAGTCATTTCTATTTTCACAGGGTTGCTGAATTTAAATATATGTTATTGTTTCCTCAAGCCTATCTAATTTGGCATTCAGAACACACATAGATATATCAGTATAACATTGAGCTGATGAATTAACATTACCGACGCGGCGCAGTCACGGTCGTCGCCGGCCCGCCGCCAAACTGTTACACCATCTGTTCCTGCCTCGCATTTATTAATTCTGCTGTCATTCTATCTTATTCCAACTTCCTAATATCCGCTGGCCCCTTTCGTCCGCAATTTATTTCAATTATCTTACAGTGAATATCTCAAGATAAGGCCTATAAAGAAGCAACTTTATATTAAGTAAGTTGAACAAACAAACGAGCCGTTTAACTTCACCGAGCAAACATAACTAATAAAAAGGGTAAATAACATAAACTGGACATCATAAAAAGTTCGAACGTATTCTATGTTTACAAAACTGTCGAATGAATATAAAGCGTCGCTGAATGTTTATAGCACTATAAAAATATAAACATCTGTTATTTGATGTGTACGGAATCGCAAGTACCTTATAATGCGGTATCTCTGCGGGAAATCATGAAAGGTTGTATGAGTATATCAATATGTGATAAGCAAAATAAGGGACCAATCGGCCACGTAATTGACATTGAAATCGATATGAACCTCGCCGCCGCTGTCGAAGTATTTCACAGATCATTGCATCGCATGCACAAATATTATTTCATTTTGTTGCTTTTTATGGTAAACGTTATATTTTTGTTTATGTTGAGATTCAAGTAAGATACATAACAAATTAACGGTTGAATCGTATTACAATTACCAAGCGTGTATGGCAACCTGGCAGTTTAATTCAATTTATATTAACTTATGGAATTAGTAACAGTATGACTACATCGCCGCACCGCACGTGTCTAATCAAAGTTTATATACGACTGAGCTATGCCTGATTTAGTTTACTAGCATACAGAGGTATAAATTAGATACGTTTTATGGTTATTTTTATCTTGGCTTATGTCTGGAGAACATCAAGACCAGACAAATGTTTTGAACTGTCACGATAACATAGCATAAACGTAAAATAAACAACGAACAAAAAATGCAACTGATTTGTTTATTAACATACATATGTACAGTCTGTTATAGCTAAAGTTGTAGGCAAAGTTTTATGAAATGCAATATAAATCACTCTGTCGTTGTCACTTTGTCTGGGAATCGAACCTGGGACCTCGTGATCAGTAGTCGGACACTACTGCAGTAATCTCGTAATTCATTTTATTTTTTAATAGCATTGCTGCGCTGCTATCATATTAAACGCTGTCGATGATAATAGTCAAGTTATATAAAATAAACAACACATTATATTAAGTAAAGTAATAACTTTATCTTTAGACAAATACACGTTAAATAAATTACGTGAATGCTAACTCAAGTTGTGCGCTTCTCATAACAGTGACAAATTGATTTTAACTCAAGGTCCTCAGTCGTAGAACCACTAGTTTTTTTCTTTACACAAGGAATTCATCGTGCCAGGGTTCAAATGAACGTGTGCGTATTGTTTATTATTAAATTATGTGTTTATTTGTTATAACTAGACAACACTAAATTGAAATTTAAACACTGGCTTTTCATTGCAATAAATATCATCTAAATGTTATTGGACGACTGACAAAAGACCCTTCGATTCCAACCTAAGCAGAGCTTGTACTATGATAACTAGGATAGCTGATAAACATATTTATATACTTCTTAATACATACTTATGTAGACTAATTGACAACCTGGCTCGGAACAGATACTCGAGCTCATCACACAATTATTTGGTGGGATTCGAACCAAACCATACGCAGCGCCACGATTATTGCAGCGAGGTGACTGTAATAACCACTGTGCCTAACGTGCAATTCCAAGAGAATAATTGTCTTACATTAACGCTTTATAAACTTTTAACTACTTTGATTTAATTACGACTAGATTTTGAACATTACTATGCGTGAGTCATCTGGCGTTTTAATTTATAGACATGTGACGACAGCAGATAATCCAAGTTTACGAGAACAATGAGAACAAAATATTACCCTTCTTTGAAAATACTTTGTCCATTTGTAGAATATTTGAATCACAAAAGACATCTGAGCAAATTAATGACGAACATCTGAATCTCCTCAGCGGGAGATGTAAGTGGCGTGCTGTTACAATCATCTTTGACAATTCACCGCGTGACTCGTCGCCTTGTCGCCTTCTACAACGCTTTCATTACATTCTAATTAGTCAGATGTCTCCGCTAACATTATTACTGACTTCATTCTACATAACTACAAACAGCGACTAAGTGGTCACGTTTTACTCGCTATTTAAAATATAGCCAAACAAAATAAATCTTCAAGTTCATTGACTTGAAAGTTGATGGAGTTAGTAGAGCCTCTGAAGAACGAAAACTACATACTTATTCCGCTTCTTACTTTTGAAAGACTGAGGATGTATTTCGTAGATCCGCAGTTATTGAATCTGGATATAAACTCCCTGATTAATCCTTATAACTATTAAATTCTACTAACAAGAAGATGTTCAGTTCATGCGCATTGAAGTAGCTTGCGTGTTTTGTCTGGATTTTATGTTAAGTACTGTTATTTGCATTTCATTGCTGCTATTAACAGGACGTTTACAGAAAAAAAAACATTAGAAAAACAACATTATGACGTCAAACATTTGGACTTAATTACTAAAACAAGCCTCCTTTTCCAAAAATAGGTGACTTTGATGTAGGTCGGCAGTGAATAACAAGAGGTATCGCTAGTTCTGACGCTTATACTCGGCACATTCTCGTAAATCTCGGGACCCTCGTATTAGCAATTCTGCGGCCTAAAGTAATACCATTATGCCGTATTGTCCCGTGAATTAGCATACATTGTTATGAGTTCCGCTCTCTCCGGTAAATAAAATATATTCAAGAAAAGTACTGTTAGAGTTGCAAGCTTACCTTTGGAAGTTCAAACGAGCAATATAGTTGTAGAAGTCTGATCATTATGTGGTAACGTATGACATGTTTCTACTTACACAATTTTGTAAAGTGCTGAAACAATTTGCAGCAATAACACGTAATTTCCAAATGCTTGATTGTGTTAAACTGCTCTAAACATATTTTTTGTATGTAGAACTCGTAATGTTTAACAATCGTATCGAATGGAAGATAGGAAAAAAATGAAAAACCTTCTTGGACATCGTAGTAACATATCTACAGTGCTTTTATAAACGATAAAAGATAATAACATGCCTGCTTGCAGCGTGAAATGAAAGCAGATATAGGATTGCAACCATCTGAGTATTCCTACTTTGAGATAAGTATAATGTAGTTACTTTATCTCAACAGTACAGGAGATCTGAAATAATATTATTGTTTACTTGTATGTAGATTCACCCTTTGAGCTGTCTCTATTCTATGTTAACTAAGTAGGAGTATTGTTGATCTATGACAGAAAAATACGTAATGAAGTCTTGGAGGAATAGAAATGGCGAAATTGTTTACCAATATACGCGGTTGAAAATAAAATACCTTTTTTGTACTAAATCTGTCTAGTCTTAAATATTTTAGGTTCAGAAAAATTTGGAAAAAGTCCAACCTGCAGTCGCGTTTGATTGATTACACAGGGCAGATGTCGTTGCACGATTCAAATGAACATGATATGAATGCATCGGAGACGTGAAAAACAAACACACCAAACACACGTCAGATCTTGAGCGGCTGCCAGTATCTCCGTAGTGTCTTTTACTCTTCAAATATTTAGTAGGTATACACAATCGTAAGCAAATCAAAATACCAAAATAAAAACTTTTTTTTCAAACGCATCTGTTTTCAAGACAAATTACACCAACATTTAAAAAGTGGGGCTATTATTTTTTCATAGCTTATACTATGCTACGAAAGGTTTCTCGAGGATTACCACAAGTAATGATTTCCCGGAATTTCCCTTTTATTTAACCTGACAAAAAGTATCCTATGTCACGGAGAGGCTAAGATAATGTATATTTAACTGGGGAAAGACTTATTAAATTTTTTTTGCTAGTTACAGTTAAGTACATACAACACATAAGGTTTTCTTTTTAATATTAGAGAGTACGGAAACAGTTGCAAGTATCTATTGCGCACTTCTTAGTTGGTATTTCAGTAGTGACCGATTTGAATAAATCATTTGATTGTTTCAATCAGAGAATCATGTGCCGATGCCAAATTACACATCAATGCTCAATCTCGATCGACGAACGCCACACAAAGTATTTGTAGTGCTGTATCAGAACACGCGTAATTGTTAATTACGTCGAATTAACTATGAATTGACGTAAATTGTTAATGCGACTTAATTAATGTTGGGGTAACCACGATGACCAAAAATCGTGCGCTTTTCAATCCGTGAAAATAGAAAAATAACGTGCGCCAAAATATTTACACGTGGTGCCCATATAAAAATAAGACAAAATAGTTTGTAAATTACAAATCAACAACGTCATAAATGTGTCTTTGTTTTGAGTTTTTAGTTTAGTTATACTGTGTTTTAGTCAATAAATGATTATGTTATACTTAGATGATTATTGAGAAATGTCGATTAACCAAACAAAGTGGCAATCAAGAAACCCATTATCTTTTTATTTCGAATATGACATAATACTAAACTTTTTAAACTCTATGATTGGAAGGAGGTCACATTTTAACAGTAAGAAAACATAATTTATCTACTTTTTACAGAATATACATGCATACAAACTTGTAAATACACTGAAACATTGCAAGTAATAGCTATTTTTATTACCAACCAGTTTATCGTTTACAGTTTTCACTCATGCGGAATTATCAACGGTGCATTTCACAGTGGAAAAAATCCATTATACATTCAAGTCTACGCCTAGACATAATAAAGTATTTTGTTACGGTTTACGCACATAATTACCATTAATACTTTTGATCTTAGGAAACTTCTATATAATGACGTGCTTTAAACGCAATTTGATGCGTCAGAAAAGTTCAATTTACACATCAAATTTAAATCATAAAATGGACCCGCTCTTACGCAAAACAAATTGCTATTCTAGTCCTTGTTTAAAAAACACATTAAGGTAGCTAAAATTAAGCGGGCAACAATAAAATAAATTAGTTTTTCTAGGACGGCACTTACAAACAACAGACAATACCCAAGCCCCAGTTTAGTAAGGATCAACAACGTGGCTTGATTGTGGCTCGCTGTACTCACTTGAGTCAGCAAAAAGCTATTAACTGAGCAAGGGAGTTCAAAGGCTCGAGGAATCTTTAGGAAATTGTGTTGTCTTGACATACGCAATCACAATACCCGGGTTTAATAGCGAAAAAGTTTAAAATTAAAAATGAGGCTGAGTTATATTATTTTGATATCTGTTTGGACCTTTAAAAACATGATCGAATGTTAATTATAATGCGAGATTCTGTCAGAAGGATATAGGATAAGGACTTTTGAATTAATTGGGGACACAATAATTTTCAAATCCTTACCATTGCTGACCAGTCTTCATTCTAGCAGAGTCTAACAACAAATTCTAGCTCATAATGAAATCTACTATAAAGTTGTATACAAATCCTTTAGTAAACATTTAGGTTGCTATTCCCTAAAGATGATATTGATTGCTGTGGCGCTGTTGGCAATATCACTTGAGTATGAATTTACTTGTAGTAATATAAGAGAGAACGCGTAATACCGCCGAGGGTTCCTTTGACTTGGCTGACGCTTTTCCTAGGTTTTGCATTTCCTTGTGATAGGCAAGATTTATACCGTCATTTGTTTTTATAGCTACATCATGCAGTTTCTTATTGTGGATTGTAGCGTTCTTTGGTATTATTCTTTATTCTATGAATTTTATGTATGTTGTACTCTTGTTGCAAATGTAGTTTATTTGGTATCTTGTCTTGGTTTTTTTTTCGATATATTTATATTTTTTCATATTCTTTTTCAAGTATCGAATAAATCACAAAGCACCCATTTTGCTGTTCTCCTGTCACAAAATGATCATTTATTAAACTAAGATGACTATATTTTCAGATAGGGCCACTAACCGAGTCAAGATGGCAACTGGGTGGGGTGAGAGGTCAAGAGGCAAGCAACATCGCTATACAAGTCACTCCACCCGATGGCGAAGAAGATGACGAGTTTGTGCCCACGCTGCGCATGCGCAGGAAACTCAGCACGCCGCTCAGCGCGCTGCCTGGAGTTACTGATGGACTGATTAGCTTACCAAGTAAGAAGAGAAAAGCTATTTTAATTCATGAAGAAACTATCTTTCTCGACAGAACTTTCAGAGCAATTAATTATTATTATATTATCCCACTGCAGGCCACAAAGGCCTCCCTTTCCTTTTTCCACTTTTCTAAAGCTATTTGATGCCAGGCTTTAGTAAGAGGTTCCAATACATCTCGCCATCTCCTATAAATTTTTTGTAACTATATAACAGCTCCAAATCCTCCTATCAAAACTATTAATTTTGGTCTATGTAAACAATATAAACACCTCCGTGGTACCGGTTGTGCATCACACAAATATTTGTCGCACTCTCGCCATTATACTTATACATTATTTTTAATTACTACAATAGCATTAATAATTATTAATTTTTCTTGAAGAATTCACATAGTAGACTGAAGCTATACTCACAATTCGTAAAGTTTTAGAAACCATTGTTACTAGTGAGGGTTTTGAAAAGAATGGCGCCTTAAGAGTGTCCAAGAAATTTGAAGTAAAGTTAGCAATTAATTCGAGGGAAAAATACTTCATAGTTTGTTATAAACTATCTCTGATTGTTTGAAATATTTTCTCTAAAAGTAACCGCTACCTACCCTCCTGTAAAATTTAATTAGAATTTGTGGCAAACCAAAGCAACTCAATCTGCAACTAAGTGCGCATATGATTAAATTATATAGACTCGAGTAATTTTAGTATTCACAAACTATTTAATGTAAATGGTTTGTGCAAATTCGTGTACTACGAATGGCGAGAATTAATTACAACGACAAGGAAACAATAAGATCTACCGCACGTTGATAGTGTCTAATGGTAATATGAAGAATGTTTATTGCTTTAATATTTATTATTTATTTATTTATTATTATTAAAACAGTGTTTCTTACATGAAACTTATACTTATGGTCCACAAAACTGTTTGAACAGTTTGTCTGTGGACACGGTCGAGTCTCATTTAATTATAGCAGTACTTAAGATGTACATATATTATTATGTATATATTGTACAATATATTAAGCTTTGTTGATTTGCAGATCTTCGAGTGTCGCCGACGCGGTCGCTGTCACCCCTGGACCGGACAAAGCGCCGGTTCAGTACTATGGTGTCCAGCGCCGCGGCCGCAGCAGTCTCCCGCCGGCTGTCGGCTACCATCGGCTGGTGCCTCGCCACCCCAACACAAGTCAAGCCACAAATAGTCCGACAAGGACGCGCTCTATGCCTGCAATATATAAAAACACAAATTAGACGATCAACTTTATGTGCTAAAAAGGTAAACTTATACGCAACGCTTAGTATACTCGAAGACTTAAGGAAAAGTATGAGAATCATTGAAGTTTTTTTTAAATTTATTACAGCAAATAGTAATGAAACGACTCCAACGAATGGTGGAGACGGAATGTGGGGAAGAGGCTGTGAGTAATACAGAGGCTGGAGTGCTGGCGGCTCTAAGGGCGTTATGTGCAGCTTTAGAAAGAAAGAGGCCCGATGCCTTCAGGCAAGTGGCGCGGCAGGCCACGCGCGCTCCCTCCGCCATGCTGAAATCTGATACTGCGCTCTCTGAACTAGCTCTGGCGTTAGCAAGACGAATCACCAGAGAAAATATTACGTGGTCCAAGGTAACTACCCGTCAGTGATAAAGTCCCAATCTTAATCAATAAATATTTCACTCAACTTAGTAAAAAAAACTCAATAAAAACCTTGAAAATTATGTTATCTGTAGCGATTCTGCATCCTAAAACAAAATAAGAAAGCAAGTATTTGTATAAAAGATTTCCTCCACTCGTTCGAATATATTCAGGACCCACAACAGACAGACCTTACGTAAGTATCAGGTAATAAATTTTAAAAATGTGTGCTTTTGGAGCTCCGGAATACACCCCAGTCTTACAACGAACGATGTTAATCGCTTCATAACATTGTATCGATGACTAAAACAACAGAACAGGCTTCTTTGTTCAGATAGGCACAAAATACCTTCGAAAGTTCCGACATTAAGACCTAAGCACAAATCTCTTTCAATGAGTTTAGTTTAATCTGACAAATCAGTTTTAATACTTACTTAAAAGCTTTATAACTTTAGTTCTACGTATTATTCTAGTTCTCAATGTATATTATTAGTACTTAAACAAGCGAAGACGCATTAAAGTCATTATTTTACGGTATCGCGGTTTCTACTTCGACACGAGTTTGTTAGAGATTAACACTAACTTAGATTGAATGTGTTTGTTTATTCTGCTGTTAAGACTTTCAAATGATACTTAAATATGTGGGAATTAAATTACTTTGTTCTTTAATTATTTCAAAGAGATAATAAATAGAAGACGTATCAAATATCACTCGGATCATTGTTGATGTTCGCGTGATGTTTCCTGTCGGTATCGTTTGGAATGAACTGGTATTATACAGTATGTCAGTATTTTTATTATAAATAAAAAACATGACTGTATGTTCTATAACGCTTTCATATCAAAAACCCTTAACGTATTTCTATGGTACTAATTTATGGTCACAGTTCTGTCCGCGCAAAAAGTTAAAAATCTTTTACCCATGCGAACTCGAGCTAGTAGTATTTGATGTATTCAGAATAAACTGTTCTCTACCTTCTAAAACCCGACCATGCATCATAATTTATCATGAATGTAAGACGAGCTTCTCATAATCAATACAGCGTGTCTCTATTCCAAATTTATAGTGTGTCTATTCCAGTAGGTTCGTAGATACCTACTGTGATTAATTGGTTGAACGCTGCCAAGTGTGAGGCTTATAACAGACTTAATACTTGTTATAAAGTTATGTTTCGATCAGTTTATTAATAGCTTTCTCTGAAACTCAAGTAGTTTATTATTACCACACAAACAATGAAGGTCGGTGTTAATTGAATAAATCTGTACAATATAATACATAAAGAAAGAAAATAACAAAAAAGGTCTGTTTTTTGTATTATGGTTTGAATAAGAAATAATTATGAATTGCTTTGATAGTCTTCGCAGCCTTCGAAACCAAAATCCATCTTTCAAGATTTTTTTAGGTGAATGTAAAAATAGACTTTGGGAGAGTTTATTTTCAACTAAGTTTCGTCGTTTTAATTGATATCTGGCCAAGCCGCGCTAGCCTAAATAAATATTGATCTACAAATCTATAGACAACTCGCGCGAGGGGTTGAATAATTAAATGATCGGCGGTTCTGCAGTAAGCTAAAAAATATTATAAAAGTATGTGATATTTGCCAGATCGCTGCGGTCTACTGTGTGTGTGGAGCCCTGGCAAGAGAGGCTGCTGAAGCGGCTGAAGGTGAACCAGCCCTGGAGCTAGTGGCTGCCCCCGCTGCTGCTATTGCCGACCTTCTACATGAAGACACTGGTTCATGGATTGCGTCACATGGAGGATGGGTACTTAACATTTGAAAAACAATCGATGCATCATAACTATTACACCTTATTAGCGTCATAAATGAAAAAGGGATATAAAACCGTACTCTCGGTTACAAAGTTTAAATAAGACGAAGGAAAACATCCTTGTTTTTGTCTTTACAGTCCTTAAGTACCGCTTTGATATCTTCAAATTAAGTAGTTAGGTACCACAGTGTGGATTATATAGATATTAAACTCCTTTTTTAAACACATCGCTACAAAAAATTGGGCAAGAAAATATTACAAAAGGAACAAACATGTTTATCATACGTAACCTTGTCGGCTCTGTTATTTGTCACAAAAAAGTCATATTTTCACATGAACGTTATCGATTTCATATAAAAATCTAGTAAAGCTAAATGAACTGAGAAAACAAACCTGTAACGGTATGAATATAAAATGAACTTTTATAATAAGTAGACGTCCAACACAATATTTGTAGCCAAATATATAAACGTAGAACGAAATTATGCAGTAATGAATGATCCTAGCACTGAATAAGTTAATTAAGCAACGATTTCTCTGTATTCGGATTGTTTATTTTACACAATTGAACACATTTTCATTTCCCGAAAAGAGACTTTTACGAAAAACAATTCTGGTTACTATGTCCCTATTTATTTACATGTAACTAATTAAACATACTTAAACTTTGTAGCCCTTCCATTTTCAATGAAACTATATTCTTGAACATTTAAAAAGGTTTATTATAAAGTACCTATCTAATATTTATATTTATAATACTAAGGCCTGAAGTATGTTTTCGACGTACAAAATAAAGAGTAAAACAAAAAGTAATTAAACAAAACCTCCTTAACCGTATCTCTAGCTAAGCATACGCTATTATATTATTGTCTACTTACTTATGTACCAACTAATATTAATAGACTAAGATGATTAAAATTTAATCAAGGATTTGACAGTACTTATATTTTTTAATTTTCTTTTTTTTTCAGAATGGCTTAGTCGAAAGGCTACGGGCAAGTGAACGTGACCACCGGTCAGAGAAGAACCTACGAGTGATGATCTCTTTCTTCGTGCTAGCTTGTCTAACTCTCCTCCTATTCCGATGGGTGCTTCACGCACACCCCTCTTACAATAATGAATAGACATCTTTATATCTCCTTGTATCAAGTTGTGTGTCGTAACGATGATAACAGGTGATTAGTATTATAACTTTAGGTGAAATGTTGTTTGTTTAGCTAAATACCCAACTTTATAATATTTCTAGAGTTTGGTTAAAAAAAAAAGAATAAAAACTATTTAACAATAAAAAACATTTCTTTCACAATTAATTACCTGAGCCATTAGTTGTGTTGAAGAATAAATTTAGTTCTGTTTTTAAGTAAATAAGTATTCATACTAGAAATGTATGATTTTCTTCCAACAAATGTGTGATCTTCCAGATTATGTTGTAATATTAGTTCTTATGTTTAAAGGCAGTTCTAGTATTATTTTATAAAATATATTGTTATATGTTATTAATGACGCTAATTATGGTTCGTCGTAGAGTTCTTTGTAGTGCCACAAAATAACTAGGTAATAAAAAAATCTAATTTTAAACCCAAAGATTGTAATGTTTAAATTATTCAAATTATACGCTGTAAGATCTATCGTCATAAATTTTATTTATTGCCTACTTTAACCGCAACGAAAGTATTTATAAGTATAAAATTTAATGTTTGTACGTAGGCCGGCTAAAGATTGAAAATAAAGTTTTCTTTAAATTTATGACTTTTCTTTTTGTTTCTCTTAACCACCTTCTTAATTACATTGCTAGGTCGTGATCAACATTTACCTTTAGAAGATACGATCAGAATGTAATCGCGACACAATTAGTTTCATTATTTTATCCTACAAATTTATTTAACGCTTTCGAGTTAGGTATAATTCCTGATGCCTCTGAATGGTTATTAATTTTTTTCTGCTCGGACGTTTAGAAAACAGGAAAGTTCACGACTTGAACTTCATTTTATTTAATTTGAATAATACTAAAATAATCTATTACCATCCCACCGTTAGACAATTCAGGGTTAGAGGTTAAAGTTTGATGATATTAAAAATCCCGTCAATTTTGCTGCTAACCAGCCCAGTGTGGGTAAGCGTGAGCGACACAAAACGATCGCTGTGAGATTGATTTTAAAGCCATCTATCGCTTGGAGCAAAAACTACAACACGTAATACAAAAAAAAACGTGCTGATATTTTTATTTATTCTGTGTCGTGGCTGTATTAAAATAGCTATACTATAGTAGATAAGTGAAGGTACTACCAAGAAACAAGTAGGTACGTAACTTACGTGTGTAAGCTAACAAGCTAAAAAGTTGAACCAAGTAGGTAGAAGTTGACAAAGCCCTTAATAAAGAAAAAAAAAAAAAAAAAAAAAAGTAGGTAGAAGTTTTCAAAAAAAATATTTGTTTTTAACAGTTTAACAGTATGTTTTTCGGTAGTTATTCTATGAATTCTTATGGCAATATTATTATATTCCGGGAATGAGTGGTGGTAGTCTGCCTCTTTGAATGCTAGACATTGCTGGATGGTGTAGGACTCAGAGAGTTGTCACATGTCGCCCAGCAAATATGATTTAAATCGCAAAATCTCCCTCTTTAGGTCTACGGCACTTATTCTCGTTCGTTTTAGTATTCCATTTATATGGTTGACATATTTATTAATTATATTTATGTTGACGCTAATGAATGTGGTAAATTACAACTGATTAAAGTGAAGTGTGAAGCAATTTTGTTGCTACATATTCCTTTCAGCCATGATACGGGTAAAAGTCGATGTGTGTTTAGGTCACGCATTATACGATTATATGTCTGGTAATTCTGTGACAATAAAATAGCTTCAGATTCCACTATATTAAGAATTATTTAAGATATAAATTGTTTTCAGTTAAAATTAAAAAGAGTTTAGTTTCTAGTTACGAAACAGTCATTTAAAACTATAAAATATCAATAAGACGTAGTAAAGAATTAAAGAACCTATACACCATAACCAACGACCAAATTGTATATTTTACCTAAAACCCCTCTGTTCAAATTTCCAAAATGTGTTTTAAAAAAATAACGTAGCTTGTTTATGGTGTCGTCAGAAAGCTGAAACAATTGAAGAATTATTAGCATGCTAAAACAGAAAAATACATGTACTATATTCATTGCGATAGTGAAATATTTGTGACCAAACTAGCAGTGGATAATCTCATTACTCGTAAGTTTATTTAATTTCTAGTATAGTGGTTGGACAAATCTGAAATAATAGCCATTGCAGAGAAAAGGAAATCAAAAAAGAACGTCACCCACAAAATGTGAGGTGGCGCTATTGTATACGACATTTAGCACAAGATGAAAAGAGATAGAGAATATTTTAGCTGTCAATGTCACATATACTAGTATTCACAATAATTATGACTGAGTCTTAGAATTTATTTTTTACTAATACCTACTTGAACAAAGCGACGGTATTCGTATTGTAAAAATATTGTTTATTGCGTTGGTAAGCAATTCGTCATCTAATCCGATCATGAATTAGCATCAACATTGGGATCTAACGATTTGTTTGAAGTATCTACGGCTTTTGTGCTATACTGTTTACTAAACTCTTGCAGGTGTAAATGAGAGTAACGATGTGTTATCGCGACAACAAATGAACAGTGAACAAATCTTCTTAAATTGTGTAGTGATTCATTGGTACAAAATATCGTAGCCGCAATGATGAAGAGTACGTTACCGAAGGACAAACCTGGCAAGATGAGGATCAGAGCTTTCCCTGTAAGTTTATCGGTCTTTATATTCTCGTTGATTCTCATAACGTTATACGTACCGATACAATGATAAAGCTGGCTAAACAGATTTGTTTTCTGAGGTCACACCAGTTTGCACTGAATAGGTAATTGTTTAGTGAGTTTGCAATATATTTACTCAGTATTAGTTTGTAAATACTCATTTAACTTTCCTGTTCCCATCTAGTGCATACCCTCTGTGGTGATGGTTGTTATTGAAATTCTTATGTGTATCAACTAGTTGTATGTCTAACATGAAAAAAAAAGTCATGGTTAGTACTGGAGAGTTTTAGAGCTAGTTCCTGTAACAAAATAGATATTAGTATGTGTATTTATATATGATTATACATGTTATTCAATTACAATAATGGGAATCAAAAATAGGTCAGTAAATGTGGAATGCAGTTTTAAAAAACTATCTACTTTAAGTAGGTATGTCTATGCTTTGTAGCGGACAGAAATGTTTATAGTGGTAAATTACTCAACTTATGAAATACTTACACTGCAGCAAAATATTATGAAATTGTAACATGTATCACTTAATGATAACTTGATAAATTTCTAACAGAAAAAGGTTTAACTATATTAATAGGCAATGGTAACCCTATAAACTGCGACAGCTGTCATTTTGATTTAAAAATAGAAAAGATTTTATTTTACAGAACAAAATTTTTGTAATCAATATGTCATAATTTATATTTTTGATGACAGGAGTGAAAATCAATTCAAAAGATAAACAAAGTATTTTTAGTGTATTTTAATGTTTTTGAACATCAATTTTTATTTTGAACAATGTTTGTTTAACACACAAAGTTTTTAAAGTATCCAAGATGACTAGAAAATTTCAAGTGTGGAACTATTCTGAACCTTATTACCAAATGTATCCAGACACTTGGGTCAGTAAACATTCATAGCAAGATCAGTGTATCATGTATAAACTTATGTCAATTATAGTGTTAAGAGAAATGATACAGTACTACTTCAATACAAAACCATTTGTAAATGTACTGTGCTAGACTGTACTCCATATGAAAGATCTTTGTTATAAAGATTGTACTTATGTATAAGGAGCAAACATAAGGTAATGTTTTATGTTACAGATGACTATGGATGAGAAGTATGTGGAGAGCATATGGAGTTTGTTGAAAAATGCAATACAAGAGATTCAAAAGAAAAACAACTCGGGTCTTTCTTTTGAAGAACTTTATCGCAATGCATACACCATGGTGCTCCACAAGCATGGAGAGAGGCTGTACACTGGGCTGAAGGAAGTGGTGACTCAACACCTTGAAACAAAGGTCTGAATAACATGGTTTATAATTTACACATCTCTAACAATGAATTTATTCTAACTATATATTCTCAGGTCAGGGAAGATGTCCTCCACTCACTACACAATGGATTCCTTCAGACGCTCAATAATGCTTGGACTGACCATCAAACTAGTATGGTGATGATCCGTGATATACTCATGTACATGGACAGGGTATATGTACAACAGAATGAGGTGGACAATGTCTATAATCTTGGACTCATTATTTTTAGAGATCAGGTGAGTTCTACCATAGTTTTACTCAAAATAAATATTTATCAGACATCCTTAATAGACACTATTTTAATACTCTAATGAATGTTTGTGACATAGGTCGTTCGTTATGGGTGCATCCGTGACCACCTGCGGCAGACACTGCTGGAGCTGGTGGCCCGCGAGCGCCGCGGTGAGGTCGTCGACCGGTTGGCCATCCGTAATGCCTGTCAAATGCTCATGGTGCTCGGCATCAACTCTCGCGCCGTCTACGAGGAAGACTTCGAAAAGCCGTTCTTGCACCAGTCTTCGGAGTTTTATAGGGTAATGTACATAAAACTTATTATTACCACTCTTATTTTTGCTGATGTAATTAATGTAATTGTGTGTTATGGCATCAATTCATTTATTGATTAATAATGAAGTAACGTTAGTTGAAATACGACAATTCATAAAATCCGGACGGCCACACAGATGGAATCTCAGAAGTTCCTGGCGGAGAACAGCGCGGCCGTGTACATAAACCGCGTGGAGGCGCGCATCGCCGAGGAAGCGGAGCGCGCGCGGCACTACCTGGACGAGAGCACGGAGCCGCGGGTGGTGTCGGTGCTGGAGCACGAACTCATCGAGCGCCACATGAAGACCATCGTGGAGATGGAGAACTCTGGCGTGGTGCACATGCTGCAGCACACGCGCACGCTGGAGCTGGCCTGCGTGTACAAGCTGCTGGCGCGCGTGGGCGAGGGGCTGCGGACCGTGGCCGACGCCGTGTCCGCGCACCTGCGCGAGCAGGGCCGCGCGCTCGTCACCGACACGCACCACAACACCAACGCCATCACCTTCGTGCAGGTCGCCCCCGAGCCTCACTATCTAATGTTACTTTATGTGACGATACCGAATGTTTGAGATTCACGGTCGTTATTTCGGTTACAGAACTTGCTGGATCTAAAGGACAGATTTGATCATTTCCTTCAAAACTCGTTCAACAATGACAAGATTTTCAAACACATGATCGCCTCAGATTTCGAATATTTCCTTAATTTAAACAGTAAATCTCCTGAATTCTTATCACTGTTTATTGATGGGAAGCTAAAGAAGGGCGAAAAAGGCGTAAGTATTTTTTTTTATTTATTTGAATTTTGCAACAATATCAGAATCACAAAATGCTTCTCATACAACTATCTCATTTCATATTTTTAGATGAGTGAACAAGAAATCGAAGCAGTTTTGGACAAAACAATGGTACTATTTAGATTCCTACAAGAGAAAGATGTGTTTGAACGATACTACAAGCAGCACTTAGCCAAGCGATTGTTGCTCAACAAGTCTGTGTCTGATGACAGTGAGAAGAATATGATCTCTAAACTGAAGGTTAGTGTTTACATAATAATTTATCATAATAGGTATTCTTAAATTATTGTATTGTAACATGACTAAGATGCTTTATTTGGTTTTGTAACCATTCCCAGAAAGAAGGTTTACTTAAGGATGTTGAGCCGCGAGACTTTCATTGTATAATCGGAGATGTCTCGCAAATAGAGAATTCGATCACTGATTAAAAATTGAACCTTTGTCCGAACTCCCCATCCTGTCCACATATTTCTGCAAAATTCTTTACCATTAATGCTTGGACATTTTCGTAAGTGTCCCGTGTATCATAAATTACCAGTAGTATTCCTGTTGTATAAAAAAAATCTTGCTTAAAGTCTTGGCATTATTATTTAAAGCAATTTTAAATTTCCAAGATTATAGTGATCATAATTTCAGAATCTTATGTAAAGAATTTTGCAGAGAATGAAGACTTTAAGCAGGATTAAGCTAGTAAACTACTTAGATATAATTGTTTCTTATTGAGTTATTCTAATGTAGGTTAGTAGTAATGTAAGTTAGTGACAAATATGTAATGAGTAATCATTTGTGATAAACACTGATCCTCTTAGTTATCTCTTACTTAGTTAATTTTTAACTATATGTTGATTTCTATTTATTATGTTTTAGACTGAATGCGGTTGTCAGTTCACATCGAAGCTTGAAGGAATGTTTAAAGACATGACAGTATCTAACACTATTATGGAGGAGTTCAAAGAGCATGTCCTGTCATCTGGGGTAAGCACTCGTTATCAGCTTTATATACGAGTCATCACGCTATAACAATAATATTGTAATGTTATCTCTAAATATGTGTAATGATGTTAGAGTAAATATACATGGTATAATAATATTTTACTTCCGTTAATTCTAGTGATAAATAAAGCGTTTAAAAATAATAACCCTATTACCGATCGTCTTATTACAGATAAATCTTCACGGGGTCGACCTGTCAGTGCGCGTACTAACTACAGGCTTCTGGCCGACACAAAGCGCTACGCCTAAATGCAATATACCGACGGCCCCGCGAAATGCGTTCGAAGTGTTCAGAAGGTACGTAGCGACACCATAGATTTTTTTTTCGAATGGCGATAGGCGTAGGACGCGTGTAAGGGAGATATAAAACGTGTACGATTGTGTCGATCAGCTTCTACCTGGCCAAGCACTCCGGGCGGCAGCTGTCGCTGCAGCCGCAGCTGGGCAGCGCGGACCTGAACGCCACGTTCCGCGCGGCCGCGCCCGCGTCCCCGCCGCGCTCGCCGCCCGCCGCGCCCGCGCCGCCCGCGCCGCACCCCGCGCCGCGCCGACACATCATCCAGGTGTCCACCTTCCAGATGTGCGTGCTGCTGCTCTTCAACAAGCGCGAGCGTCTCACCTACGAGGTAACTTTTTCTTCTCTGCCTCTCTTGTAACGTCGCTATCTACTTTACGTTACGCCTCGAGCTTATTGACTTTCATAGTTCGCCACCCTCGTTTCTGCCTATACGACGTGTCGCCCGTGTCGTTTTTCGACATTTTATCCGCAACCTTTTGTGCTTCGTAGGAGATTCTCAACGAGACTGATATTCCGGAGAAGGATCTCGTTCGAGCCCTCCAGTCGTTGGCCATGGGCAAGCCGACCCAGAGGGTACTGATCAAACATCCGAAGACCAAGGAGATCGAGCCCTCTCATCAGTTCTACGTGAACGATGCCTTCACGTCTAAGTTACATAGGTAAATTATTATGCCATTTTTCGATAACGATCGACTTGAACCCAAAATTAGATATATGAGAAATAATTAAATATAATCATTGTCTGCTGCAGAGTTAAGATCCAGACAGTAGCAGCTAAGGGAGAGTCGGAGCCGGAGCGTCGAGAGACACGTAACAAAGTCGATGAGGATCGTAAACATGAAATAGAGGCAGCCATTGTCCGTATCATGAAAGCCAGAAAGAAAATGGCCGTAAGTTTTCCATCTATACAATAGTTTAAAATATCTAGGACTACTGTTTATTTTATTGCGAAATGCGAATAGTTAGAATTAGCGAATAGGGGTTAAATATATGGAAGGTGACTAGTAGCTCGTGTGGTGTTGCAGCACACGCTGCTGGTGGCCGAGGTGACGGAGCAGCTGCGCGCCCGCTTCCTGCCGTCGCCGGTGGTGATCAAGAAGCGCATCGAAGGGCTGATCGAGCGCGAGTACCTCGCCCGCACGCCTGACGACCGCAAAGTGTACACTTACGTCGCATAGGTTTGTAGCGGCACATGTCACCATTGCTCCGAACGACTTGTTAAAAGCAACTTCAGTTTATATTTACTACTGTCTTCTTTGCTTTTTATTATACTTTATTAGATTAAAATATTCTTTGAAGATTAAAATTATGTAAAAATATTGTAAATACCGATATAGCTCTAGTACCTTACGTCATGTACTATGATAGTTTACCTTTTCCGTGATGCGGCTATATTAAAAATTTCCTTTATATCGATATGTTTTATTCTCTCTTCTATCTCTCGCTAATGTTTCGAGTCTGGGGGACGATGCGATCCGACTGAACCTAAAATGGGTTTTATTTTCAGGCCATCACAAACTCAAGATCGTTAAGTCCTTGAAGGGGATGCCAAGTTAGAAGTGATAGAAGTAACAAAAGTATTTAAATTATTTCAAATAAAAATTATTAGTTATTATTCAAGAGTTATTTTATTTGCAAAAATATTGCTACACAGCATAGTATTGTTAAAACACATGAGTTAGAAACATGGAAACAATTATTTGGTTTGAAAGGAAAGAAAAAGTCTTTGGGTAGATGAATATTTAAATGAGGACTTCCTGCGTATACATAAAGATTTGGTTTCGTTGCGTCTAGGAAAGTAATATCAATAGTTATCACAGATGAAATATCTTCAATATAAAACGTAACATTGTTTGTAATAACTTGGAGTTTTGCGAAGATAATTTTATTCTGATCAGTGAAATCATTTTCATCAACATTGGCAAACACGAATGTGACTGAAATTCTATTAATTAAATGAAAGCAGTGTAGCTTTGATAGATTGTCACTATATTCTCCATACACTATTTCTTCACTTATTTCTTTCTGCAAATGTATCCAATTCTCATCACGAATGCCGTAAGGGTTTCCGAAGGGCGAAATGTAGATTTCCTTGTCTAATCCTAATAAGTTTTGAATGTTTTCTTGAATACTTTTGCACACAGACGTAATATTCTGTCTTACAGTTCTCTGTGCGTGAACATAACGACATTTCGTTCTTTTATTCAATCCAAATCTTACGAAGTTTTGTGACGAATTTGTTGAGAAACATATTCCTTCCTTGTTTAATGGAAAATTTAATTTACTGCTCTGCATTGTTCTGTTGAAAAAATGTTCCGTGAAATTGCTCTTCGCGGTTGAAATTATTATTGGAAGGTTGCTTATGTATCCTGGATTTCCACTAAACTCTATAACATTGTCTAGAGATTTATTGGACATTATGAACTTAACAGTTATTTCTTGAGACAGAAATGGCAATACATTTGAAATGTTTTCAATGTGGAATTTTATGGTGGCGTTTATAATTTTAGAATCATAGTAATAAAATTGGTAATCAATTTTCAATGCTAGATTGGTGCAGACACTTTCTGTGCATGAAGCTTCATAGTGGCTCTTGTTATATTTCATACAAACATCATTATCACATGCTAGGATAGTCCAGTTGATGCAGTGGAGATTTGAGCAGTTCTGAAAAGACAACATCATTTTGTATTTGATTTCATATAACAATGTTAAATAAGCAGGTCAAATGAAATGTTGCAAAGTAAATAAACATGGTGAATGTGTTTACCAAAGCTGAACTGTTGAGTGATCTCTCAGTAGCGCTAATAACCATAGATTCTTCTGCTGTTTTGTCAATATGAAACATTTCTAAATCATTAAATTTGACATTGCATCTTATCTTTTCATCTTTAAGGAATTTTATGGGTGCCCTATCAGTGCAATATGTGTTAACCATGGGTGTAGGAAAATCTAAAAAAAGAAACAGAATTTATATTAAATAAAATTTATAGCACGATACCAATAGATTCTGTGCTTATCAAGTAACAAAATAGAAATACATACCTAGGTAGTAAATTGTTCCATTTTTTAGAAGCCAAATAGGATCAGAGTACTTGTATAGTGTTTTCTTAAACTCATATAAAACCTGCTGGTGCTGAACACTTTTCCATTTATTATAATGATCTATCACTAATAGGTTTGGCTGAAAGATAAACAAATAGTATATTATAGGCAAGAAAACAACATCTATGTCTATACATTTAATAAAATTGAATAAAGGACTTATCCTATTACTACCTTTTTCACATTGCGTTTCTCAGGAATATTAGTTTTGACTACACAAAACAAGCTGTCAAGCATACTGCTTCCATATATCAAGTCACTGTCCAACAAATGAGAAATACAGCCATCATCGTACGGCGACACTGCTTGTTTCTTCTCACATTGGAAGTCCTTCTGTTCATTATTTGAGCAATCCATATCACAACAACAGTTTATGTCACATACTTGGTACTAAAAAAAAGAAATATTTATGAACTACCTACATTTCTTGAAACATATCTCAAAATGTCAGACACCGACTTACCAACAGATTGCACCCACAATATTTTCTAAAATTAATTTTTGGTACAGTTTTTGGTATATCAATTGACATATTCTTAGTTTCAAAGAAAGTTATTTCAGTAATGTTTTCAAAGTCAGTAGTTGTGAATATTGTCTCAGTTGTGGAAGATGTTTCAGCATCTGAGGTGTTCTCATCATATAGAATATCAAATATAGTGGTAGACACATCAGTGGTTCCTAAAGGCACTGCAGGTATAGAAGAGTTGCTGAAAGTCTTTTCTGGAAAGCTGCTTAAGGCGACAGGCGATCTCTTCACAGTTCTACTGGCGTGAGCTCTGTAGTAGAGCGCGTGAGGTTTGCTGCTTATATTTTTAAGCAAATCATCTACAACCTTCTTTTGGTAAGTAATACTTGCATTACTCAGTTGAGTTTTAAGGTCTATTTTTTCTTGAATAAAATCCATTACACAAAATTGAATGAATATTGACAATACTGTAAAACCTAGGTAAGTTATCACTTTCATGTTTTCACTTATACTCTACCCCAAACTGACTAAAATTTCTTAAGACTAGGTTTACTTGTAGTTGAACTGTTCCTTTGGATTGAGTGCTAAGTTTGGACCTGTAAACAGAACCATAACAACAATTACTTAACCAAAACCTAGTTGATAAATCAAACAAAAGAAAGCTATGTTTAGTTACCGGTTCAATCCTAAATTAATAATATCACTTTGAATGAGTTGATGAGATCCACCAAGGAAATATTGGCGGATCCTATCAGTCAATGTCGTAGTAGATGGTACCCAACAATTAACATGAATTGTGTGAAGACCTGGAACTGCGGGCAAGCTGCAGCAACCATAACCAACTATCCATGAGCGTCCAATTGAATCTAGACAGCTGACTTGGAGTATTAATTTGGGCCAACCTGGGTTATTGGAAACATCAAATCAGTAAAAATAATTGTCAATTTTAACGCCTACAACAAAATTTCCAAATAAAATGTTTAAGTGTATAATAGGGCAGGTAAACATAATTATTTTTTATAATTAGAACTTGTATAACATAACGGCACAGCAAATAAAACAAATACGTACCTTGAATTCCCTTAGTAACGTAGTGGATATCAAGAGGATGAGCCCACACAACAGTTTTATCGTAATCTAATTTAGCAGACACGGTCTGGCCTTCTGGGCAACCAGAGACTATTGTCCAGTTTGGTCCTTCAAACAAACATCAAATACAAACTAAGTAACTGCTTTTAGGACGCTTACAAATTATGTAATACAACAGCTTACCGGCTTGAAAGGAATATCGACAAAATACAGAAGACCTATCGTCAAATTTTGACGCACTCTGTAACTGTCCAAGTATGTGAAATTCTGCCATCAAAATTGCAGAATATGACTATGCGACTGAATAGATATTTTTTTTCGAAACATAAATCTTTTCATTTACAATCATTGTAAAAGCAGAGAACATATGTTGTCAAAAGCTGTAGCCATGGTAACCAGTGTTGCCTTCTATAAAGTGTGTTGTCAACTTGAAAAATAATATTACAACCCCTAGTAATCCCTTTCCACTTTTGTGTGTTTGGTTAAATTGGCGCTAATTCAAAATAGCAAAATCAAACTAACTAATTAATCGAATTCATAAGGTCTGTGTAGATCATTAGAAGCACGCCATATTTTTACTGTCTTTGGAAAATTACAAACTGCCATCGATTATAAACTATATAAAGCAGAAAACTGATGATCAAATCCGTTGTCGAATTTCAGAAAATATCTTGTATAAAAATTAATGTTGATAATAATAGTCGTTGTTTTAACGACTAATTATATTTGTCATGATCTTCAATATGAATTTATTCTTATTCGGTTATTTATAAAGGTGTTCTTAATGATTAATTTTAGTTTTGACTTTTAATTATTGAACATCTAAGCCGCCTTATTGTTAATAAAACCCGTCGGACCACCTGAACCACTTTAGGATTACGTCCTTAAGAGTGTATATAGAATAAGAAATGTAATAGTAGTACATACAGTACAGATGGTTATATAGTGGCCGTTGTTATTTTTCTTGACGATTGTATTAACTACCTACTACGACTCTAGCGGTGAGGTATTATTAAATAAAAACATAACTATTAAAATAGAAGCAGCATTTTTAATCATTTATTTGCTTATCATTATTAACCACTTATTATTATTGAAACAATCTTTACATGATAATTAAAAAAAGTATTATGGTAAAGGCACAATTTGGATCACAGGTATGGTTGCCAGCCGTGAAAGAGTCGGCACAGGTTGAAGGGGTCGGTGGCCGTGTGTAGGAGGCGCGCGACTTGCCCGGCCACAGCCACGCCGCCCGCGACGCCGTCCTCCGTGCCACTTAGTTTGCTGGTCACTACTAATAGTGCTCGCTTGGCTAGACCACTGGGCGAACTTGTTGCACCTGCACAAAGTTGTTTAGAAATTAAGGAATCATACACAAGGATAAAATTTTCGTTTGATAGTATTTATAAATGTGACAGTTAGTACTCTTTTACGCAAAATTTATAGAAAAGATATAACAAACTTAACAATATTAAATGTTTAGAAATCAGATAAACCCACAATTATATTTTTTTCGAAAAGATCCGAGCCGTGCGTCAACTTTTAATATGGAATACCATAAACAGTAAAATCAGGTAGGTATTATGCGATATTTAATGAGTAACTTACACATGGTAGTATTATTTCTACTGGCAGCCGGCGCATTCTGCTGCGCTGTCTTCACCGACCACGAGTACAGAGGGTCGCAAAGCAACACTTCTAATATCGTCAGTAATGTTTCTTGATTGTCTCGTAGCAGTTGCATTGTTTTCTCACAACATCTGCAATTTTACACCAGAAATGTAATACCTACATACACTATTCATACACTGTTTTGGTGTTAGCTAACAGGCAATTTTTTACGGGTACCAAAGTATTCAAAGAAATAATATAAACCTTTGTAAAAAATACTGTATAAGAATCATTTTAAAGACAACCTCTCAAAAATTTATAATACTTCTATCCTATTGAAATAGATAATTATTACCGTCTAAATATCCCTTCCGTACCACTGCTTCCGAACCCAGAAATAATGTCTCTCGTTAACCGGAACGGTACGGTCTCAGGAGTTCGCAATGTTTTGCCTTGATCAAACGCTATTCCTGTAATAAAAAAACATTTTATTAGAAAATATTTCTACTTAACAGATTTGTACAGTAATACCGTTATTTACCTAAATCAATATGAATCACTTCAGCGGTCTTCTGGTCAATTAATATGTTGTACACATGCCTGTCGCCAAGACCGAGTATGTAGCCCACCATTGAAGATGTTGCAACACTAAAAAAATAACAAAAATATTTAAAAAAAACTGTCAGTTGCGTCAACATTGAGCCTATGACGGAAATTGTAGACCAAAATATTCCTTTTCTTAGTAAATTTTTCATCTCAACGAATAATTTTGATTAAATTTGGCATTAGCCTCTAATTTAAACAATTACATACCTCTTGGTATACGCCAGTCTCCTTTCATACCAAGTGACAGGATCTAAGTAATGTTCAGTGAAGAAATAATTAAACACCGGCTTGAAATCTCTTACAATTCTTTTGTAAGCATTCAATTTATCGTCATGACTGTCGTTACAACACTCAATCATCTTCTTTCGTGCTGCATCGCACGAAATATCCTGTTAAAACATAAATATCCATTATATTCTAACTTGCACTAACTTCTGATGATTATGTACTCAGGCGCAAACTCGCAGCAAGGTTTCTTTTAAATATTAAAAGTACTTAAATTTTACAGTTTACTAAGTCCATAAAATGAAAAATTACGCATGAATTCATGATAATATTTACCTTAGGGCGATATCGTCCATGTGCACCGCTGTTATTAGCGCCTACTAGATACGCGCCTATAGGCACGGTTCCTTCACACCATTCTAACACACCAGATAGCCGAGATAGAGGTACCACCTATTACACAAGGAAAAAACAGTTCTATAATAATAGGTCTTTATCATATAATTAAAGAAATTGTAGCAAACTTTACTGATATTTTCTACACCTGGTACGACTGAGTACCTTAAGATATTTAAAATGACTTTTAAATACGTTTTCGCGTAAAACGTACAAATTAGTTAATTACTTGGTCGAGAACCCATAAATTTTGTGCAAAAATAATAGTTCTACCGGTTAAAGGTTTTGCCACATAGCGTGAAGAAATCATGATAGAAGTGTCGAATATACAAATACAAAAGTACTTACCTTATAAGTTCTAATAAGTAGTTTCTTTCTATTAGTGACTGGATCCTTTTCAAGCAGTGTGTTGACAATGTTGAATACTTGCTGCATAACCGCGTCTTGTTTCAAATCGTCACCACCCTGTATAAACATAAATAACAATAATAATAAAATGATTTATTCGCACTGCTTACATATTGATAAACATTTGATAGTTTATAGCTTCAATAAACACAATATAGTTGTACTGCTGCTGCTTAAAAATAAATATGTTTTTAATATAATAAAATTCAAATCACCCAGTGTTATATGCATGTTTGTATTGCTTACCTTAATTAATAAAATATGATTTTTCCCCGCAGAATCTCTGCAATTTATTTTCTTCGGGCAGTTCACACCGCCCACCAGTTCGTAGTGCGTATCGAATGAGTGAAGTGCTAAAAAACATAAGACATAATAATGAAAAAAAAAATAGGTAAGTACTTATTTCTTTTGAGAGATATTGTTTGAGTCTGAGGGACCTATATCCAGATTTAGAAAGGGCCGAATGATACTAAAATGTTAATACTCAGTTTTGTAATTTATGAAGTACTAAGTATGTTGTTGATGTGTGCTCATAGATACGTCTAAAGGGAGTGTATGGCTTTGAAAACAGTGTAAAACATGAATACCAATAATGAATGAAGGAACGATTTGTCTACTCACTTTGTATGTAAGAGTACTTGCAGTCATGTTTGATAGGCAACGTGACAGTCGGCACTGGCACTGCGGTCAATTTCTTCAGTTTGTGGATATTCTCCGCGTCCGGTATCTTTTGTTTCGACCGAGAATCAGCCCTCGATTTAACAGTCGGCACGTGATTGGCGAAGCTTATAATTGCTGCAAAAGATTAACTTTGAAATGTTTTATTTTTCTAGCTTTTTATATTTTAAGAATATTTTTAGGAAACATTAAGAGTATTTGACCGCCGACACTACCCTAAACTCTAAATTGTCATGCCATCCTTGGTTTCATTCTATACTTATGCTTAAGATTCATAGTTAGTAAAGCACTATTTATTCTAGCTTGTTCGTAAAAGCCCCCAATATAAGATTATTTTTTAGATTAGAAGTCGTCCTTTTCAATAGGATATTGATAATATGGATAACGCGTATATGAGAGGGGGATATAGGTAGATAGATTCACAAACCATCACACACGCTCTCCATCTGCGTGATGATAGTATTAAGTTCTCGGCTGCATGTCTTGAGCGCGGCTACAAGCGCTTGTGCAGCGAGCACGCGCTCCTCCTGGTCGCGCGCGCGGCCCGCGCCGTGCCGCCCGCTCGCGTTCAGGATCACGCTGTCCTTGTCTGAGTTCTTCAGTAAGAACAGGATGGGCAGAGTGTGGTGCGGGTGATCCACCGCGCAGCGTTCTACAAATATATAATACTTGTTAAGTAGATAATATATAGAAATAAAAGTTTATTACATTCAATGTTATAAACGGCAAAACTTAATTTAGTTTTCATCCTTGGAGAGCTATATCTAAGGGTCTCAGCACACATATGGTATCGGAAAGGGAACGTCACCGTATCGCCTCGAGCCGTTCAGAATGGTTTGTATTAAACTCCCTACTGCAACGCACATTAATCGGAATAATAACGTAATCGCCTCGCCTCGGAACAGGCTCCGAACTTGAATTCCCGCGCTTACGGCTCATCGTCCCCGCGCTTACGTCTCTCCGTCCCCGCGCTTACGTCTCTCCGTACCCGAGCTCACATCTCTTCGTCCATCCTTTCCCCTTTCCCCTCCCGCGACTTGCCTGCTAAAGACGCCGCCATTCGCAAGGAGTATTTCATTCGTGTTGCGCGTATGTTTTATTTAAAATTTTAAGTTCGATTCAAACACAAAATAACGATGCAAAGGGAGAAACTTATTGAAGAAGTAAGAAAATATCCATAAGCGAGGCGTAAGCGCGGTGTCGCCTAGCCGTAGCCGAGTTGACGTACAGGCGCTGCTGATACGCTTTCGTTACGTGCATACGGTAGGTTGACGCCTGGTTGACAGCGAGGCGAAAGGCGTTACGGTTACGATCCCTTTCCGATCCCATTGGTGTGCTGAGACCCTAAAGGTACTCATTAGATTTTGCAAAGTCATTACTAAAATTTTACACACTTTTAAACACTCCCAAGTGAACTAAATTGCAGGTATGCAAATAACTCAAAAATAGAAGTTAACGATTTCTATTTCTTTCTGCCGCAAAATAATCATCCTAAGAGTGCATTTTTAGTTACACATCAGCTATAATTCTTGTGAACTTCATAAATAATTGTTGATATTATGTTATACATTATAAATAACTCACTCAAAAGTTTCTTAAGGTTGTTAATAAAAGGCGTATCTTCATTGGTCAGTCTCGGCGCTAGTTGCGGCAGTATAGTGACGAACTTCCACGACGGTATAGCGTGTAGGAGATCTTCGAAGTTATCAGCATCGCTCGCAGGTAGCTCAAAGTCACGGTTGGCGAGCCATAGCGATATCACTCTGAACACTGACAAGTCACTGTCGTTGCATTGCTGGAGCGATAGCAAGTAGTACCTAAAAAGATAAAGGTAAAACTTAGAAGGACCTTATAATCTAAATAAATAAAAATTAATCCTCTAAATGTATTGCTACGTGCATTACTAGAGAACGACTTGGGCGACAATAGCCACCTTTACACGTACACTCTATCGCACGTTCTTAGGAGCGTGCAGGAAAGCCCCTTGCATACCCTTTATACGCGCGCTCTTTCACGCGCGGTTATGTTTCGTTTTCGTTGTTAAACGTGGCTATTGGTTTTTTAAACATACTTTCGTTAACTTCATAGGGTGAGAAAAAACGAAAGCTTGCGAAGAAAGTAGTAAAAACCAAAAATCCTATTCATCCGTTTGTATTAACTAGTTATTGACAAAAGTAAATGGTTTATTCCCAAAGGCTATGTATGTTGAGGCTTGTATATAAACTAACCTCATAGCCAATTGTAAGAAATTCTCCCTCTCAGCTCTTGTATTCGCGATCTCCGCTTCATCTAGTTCTTTGAACCGTCTGTTAGCACATAGAGCACGGTTTTCTTCCCTGAAACGTAAATAACGTGTGTAATATAACTTGAACGATTTATATAAGGTTTTTTTAATCCATTGCTGTCTCTCCTGGGCAAGGAACTCTTCCCAATTTGAGGGAGGGTTTAGGACATAAGTGTATTTCATATAGCTAATCCATAATATTAGTATATTCTTAAAATGACAATTAATCAAGAACATTACAATTATGAAGAATTTGTGCTTGGCCAATGGCCCGCTTGGTGGGCTCGAGGCTTAACCCTTCCCTTATTTCGGAAGCAGATCCTAACCCAGCAACGTAACAGTAATAAAAAAAAGGCACTTACTTGGATAGCGATTTCATAGGCCTGTTGTTTAAAGATGATTCTGTACCTTTCATGTTTTCCACACATTTAACCCTGTTCTCAAATATCGATGAGTTCATATAAGTTACGACCTAAAAAAAAATACAAAAATCGTTTTAAAAAGGATAATACTGTTTTAAAAATATTTCAAAATTTTATACTTCTTGTAATAATAGAAAAGAACTTATGACCTCATTACACCCTTACACCTATTACCCTAATACATAAGACAAAATATCGCAAGTTTTGTAAATAGCATTGTCGACTGTACTGTTTATTGTTATAATATTTTGGAAAATGTATTTACTTATTTTAAACTGTTTTACCCCAAGGTCTAGAAACTAGTGTTAAACATACACACTCTACCCGACCCGGGATTTAAACCAAGCAGACAGACTTATAATTAATTAAATACCTGTTTATACTCAGCATCAGCGAATTTAGCGATATCACGAAACACTTTCAACCTCACATCCACATGTTCTTGACCTAATACATTCAAACTTTTCTGTAGATACTTATTGATAATGTCCCTCGGGTTGTCGCGTTTTGAATCAGCCATCCATAGAGCATATCGTCTGAAAACGAAGAAATAATAACTGGATTCAGAATTTAACCAAATCAGAGGTATCATGGTCCATGAAAACTAAATTCGTAAAATATTAAAGGAGTTTGTGACCTTTCTTTATTTTATTTTGACACGGTGTAGGCAGTATCAAATACTATGTCTTATATTCATGTACCACTGTTCGACAGACATTTTATAACAGAATTGATATTTTATAACATTTAAAAAAGGCCCAAAACGGATGATCTCCTTTCAACAAATTTTTAAACGAAACGTTATTTTAAGAAAAGGACAGAGACCTTAATGGGAAACAACTAATTTTCTTATATCTATTTATATTTACCGTAACGCTACAGCAGCTAGTTTGACATCCAGTGACTGTTTGTTCACGATATTTCTAATGAGAGACAGGGCTAGTTCCTTGTGTCCCTTAGCCCAGGATATCTCACTCTCTACTAATGCGATGTCTTCGCTCACCTGAGACTTTTTCGCCATAGCTAACAGGCGTTGAGCCATTTGCACTCTGTTATTGTTTAAAGCCAGTTCTAAGGAGAAAGAAAATCTTATTGACACAAAAGTAACATACATAGATACATAAGATCTCGCCAGTAATAGTTGTAGGTGTAGGCAAAGGTGTAATATATCCACGTTTTGCCATTAACCCTTTGACCGCCACGGTCGGCTATACTCGACAGATCAAAACCTACTCACGACGCTATATTTTTGTCTACATTTGCCGACGAAAACGTTGTGAGCGCTTTCTGATTTGTCGAGTATAGCCGACCGTGGCGGTCAAAGGGTAAACGATGCTAGTCACTTCTGACCGCGCTATAGAGACAATCAAAAGTTATTTCTAATATAAATAAATAATAAGATTCGTAATTTTACTTACTGGCATACTGTATCTGCAAGGCTACAACTTCGTTTATCAGATTGTTGTGAGATTTAGCCGCGTGCTCTAACAACATAACACGTTGCGATGACAGCGACTCAATGTGCTTGAAATCATGAAACTGTGGCAAACTACCCACATCCCATCGGTATAGCAATTCCGACAGTTGCGAACGATTGCTTCTTACTGAGAAATAGTCCTCCATATCTCTAAACATGTGCAACTTTTCCAAAATCTTATAAATATTCTGACAGTTCTCCATATTTAGATTATGACATAGTCTCGAGACTGCCAGTTTAGCTTTGTTCAAGGGTACCAGCAGTTTGTCTTCAAACTCGGGAGCTGCTTGAATATGCAAGCAATTTTTGAGGCAAGCGTATTGGAACGCTTTCACAACTGAGTTTTGATTACAATTCTTCTGTTTGTACCTTTGTTCTAATTCTCGTGTGTCTACGAAATCACTCCAATCACCTTAACAATGAGAGTAATATTATAGGTACAGCATAATTCTTATCACATAACATTTTGGTCTGTTTGTTAAGTAACTTACCAAGGAATGCCAAGCATTCATATTTGACATCGTTTAGCTTATCATTTTCTGGTAATGACTTGATGTAGCGCAGTGCAAGATGATGCATGCCAGACTTGTGCAGTGACCTAACGACGCCATATTGCAAGTCTAGATCGGTCTGCCCTCCGCAAGATAGGGCGATATCGTGCAACAACAGTGCGTCAGAATATTGTCCCGAATTTATTAGGTGTTTACGTTTTTCGTTCTCCATTGTCAAATGCGCGGTCCCGCAACCTTCCACTGCGTCTATTTCTCCAATAGATACGTAACACTGAAAAGTGATTAATTTATAAATAAATTATTTAGAAGAAATCTACAGAATTAATAAAATAGAATCCTGTATGACAAAATGACGTATTGATATACAAGAAGTTTGTAGGGATCATGCATCATGGCGGTATTTGGTCTCTGCTTGCCTGCCCGGAAGATGGAGTTTTTATATACTTACATATAACGGATGTCCCAGTAATCAAAGATAAGATGAAAACGGGCGATAGACCAAGTCAGTTATTAGTATCATGTGTACTTACTTTCCTAAATATTCGTTGCAGATTCTCCCCGCCAGGCAAGCTGGTGGTGGACTCGGGCGAACACGGCGAGAGGCCGTCGTTCTGAAACACCGCCCACAGCTCTCCGTAGTATATCGCCGCCCAGTTCTGATCGACCACAGCCGCCGCCCATGCCACCTTGTCGTATTCCAATTCTAAGAAATTTAAACTCTTTTTCGGACTACCCGGCCTGTGAAATATTTAAGCAACTTGAATGGGAACTAACACTGAAAGGTATGATTGCATTTTGAAAATTATAACGGTCGGAAAGTAAATGAACCATAATAATAAGTATACCTATTGTATAAGAAATCTTCTATGTTACATAAATACGCGTACGTGTACGCATTTAAAAGGTAAATACAGGCATGAACGTTTCCATGTGTATCTGTATGAAGCTAGATAAAAATAGTAGTCACAATTTATCTACATATGTAAGTATATGTTCAGAAGTTTTTAGTATGTTTATCAGTCGTCTGGTTACCATGGTTCAAGTTCTGCTAATTTTGGAATCGGACGACCGTGTGTGAGTTATCCAAAAATATTTATTATATTACTCACCGCATCGCATAATAGTTTCTTTGAATCCTCACAAAGTTCACAATTTCAATCATATACTGCACTATAGTTTTATGTCCATCAGTCAATGTTTCAGCCGCACTGGACGTGACAGCACTGTCGCCGCTGTTCTCTAACTTTTTATCAAACGTTTGTTCGTATATGTAGTTAAATAACTTGTTTATATGTTCGCCGAATGCTTTGATACGTGTTTCGTTGTTCGTCAAGCATTTTAGTAATAGACCTATGAGAGCTGGTAGTATTTTGCGGCACACTTGTGACTGTAAATAAAAAAAGGTTTGTAATGTTAGTTTTAAAATGGGGTATGCTGTTATGTAGGTATTTTGTATGATCTTATTTTATATGTTTTGTCACAAAAAGAAGTTAGAACTCAACGAAATGTAGAGTGATGAAAACAGCTAGCTTATTTGTGACAACATTTTGTGTTGGGTAGCCGTAAATCCTGGCCTTATTGACTACCGATTAGTTTCGATACAAATAAATAAAAAATATTTAACATCAAATATAGTATTAAAAATAACTTGGTCGTACCTTCAAAATGCAGACTTTTTGTAAATTACTGACGTAATTAGTAGACGAGTTGACGAATTCTAAAAGGACGCAAGTGACTTCTTTGACCCAGTCGTCTTTGTTCTCATTGAGCAGTGCGTTGAGGAATATCCCGTCGGGGAACATTGTGTAGTACTGTTCAAACTTCGCGCCGTCCACTTGAGTGTCATTCGGTACCGTCGCAGGAGATGATAGTGGCTTCAGTAACTGTTTATCTGTGTCTTCCAACTCTGAAATTATAACATATTTTTGTCAACGATTGTGTTTGCTAGTTGTATTTACGTCCAGTTTCAATGAATGTCGAGTCAAAAAAGTTAATAGAAACAAATATTTTTGGCATGGTTTCAATCAATTATACCTAATCAAAATACTTTAAAGGGTCTTTGTAAATGGCAGTTTAAATGTGAACTACATCAGCCTGGTAGACCCGATTTAATCTCCCTTCCCATAAGATGCATCCACATCAAACCAGATACTGCATCGAATTTATTTTAAATCAAATTTATCGTATTATAATTTTGAACAAAGCAAAAGAGATGAGCTTGTAACGATAGTACCAAATGGAGTTCTCTGATATCTGCGTACCTCTATGGGAAGAAGGTATTATTTTATGTATGTATTACAATTATGGCAATTATACCTGTAATATCCTCAACATTGACACATTTGAGCAGATTAACCAATGTTTCAGCGACATCATGAGTGACGTTGGGATCTTCGTCGAAGTAGACCTGCAGGAGCGCTTCCACGGTCACTTGTGCGAAGTAGTACTTAGGGTCCACGTTAGTAATGGACGCGGTGTCGGCTGGCGGTGCCGTCACTAGTGTCTTTAAATCGTAAGATGAGATCTCCGATAAACAGTTACAGGCTTCAATCATTGTCTGCAAAAGAAAGGTAAAAAATGTTAATGAGGATATAATTCGAATACTAAACATTTTTTTAAACGGTATCTTGCCCGCGACTTCTTTAACGTGGACTCATAGTTTATATCTTATGTTACGACACGGACAGAGGCCCGATCGGAATTTTGTATAGGTGTCCTGGTAAATAAGCCTAAACATAGCCAAGTTTCTTCAGGATGTTGTCAGTCGTTTTGGTGTGATTGAATAACAATCATCCATACATCTATCCATGCCACCATTAGCATTAATAAAGTAATGTTTATTAACACTTACCTTTTCATCACATTTTGACTTCAATATATTACAAAGTGCATGAACTACTTGATGTATCAAACTTGTCTCGCAATCTTCGGAGAACATTTTTGGATCCAATTCGCTTTGCAACTCATTTATAAAATGGTTGTTGCAGCTTAAAAATTGACGAACATTGAGCAGTGTTTCGTGGCTAAAAAATAAAATATTTTAATAATAACATTTTAAATCCAGGGCGACCATATGTACCAGTGTTTGCAAATAAATCTTTGATCATAATTTTGTATGTACCTGGGACGATTTAAACTGATCCTATGACCTCTCAGTCGTTCTTTGAACGAAGTTAAATTGTTACAAGGCCCATTATCGACAACTCCTTGAGACATCGAATTAACAAAATCAACCACATCTTCACTCTCTAAACAATGTTTCATATCATTTAACAAATAGTCTAAAAACGACGAACATTCTTGTGCGTAGCCTTCTTCTTTTTTAATTATCAACACTGGTAATAGTTCAAGAAAAGATTTCCGCATCACAGAGGCTTTTTCTGGTAGGACGTAATCGAATACAATTCTCAACCCGCGCACGAATACCCTCATTTCATTCTTATCACAGCATTTCTTGATAGCTGAAGTGAAACTATTACACGCGTAGTTACACACAAAAGCATCGGAAGGAAACCCTAGAGGGATGTTCTTTAAGAATGTTACATAGGCGTGCAAAGCTAACACCTTCCACTCAAATATAGGCTCTTGCAAGACAGCTTTCCACAATTTAATTAGTATTTTTATAATCGTCATTGTCTGTTCTCTGCATAGATATTGTATTACATTTTCATCTATCAGGCTCTGTAATTAAACAAATAATTTAATTAATAACTGCTCACTGACACACACATAAACTATTTTAAGAAAACACTCACTTCGAAATATTGAAGTATAGCGCCAAATATGCTCTTAGGATAACAGTAGTCTTGACGTTGTTGCGATAATTTTACTTCGAACATTTGTTCCGTATCTTCATAATCCCTCATATGAGATGCTGCTAGCAATAACAAGTCCCCAATGTTCTCAACCAGTAAGCTGCTCCAACGTTCATTTTGTAATATGTTACAAGTAACTTTAAACATTTTGTTTGCATTTTCTAATGCCTTTTTATATTCGTGCCTTCTATCAAACTCGAAATATTCGACATGATATTTCTCGCTCGCAATATAGGGTAATGAGAGCGCAATGATGTTCGGAAAACACGCCTGAAAATTAAAAATGCGAACATAATAAACATAAAAATACTATTATTTTTCTGGAGCCATATCCATTACTAGGCCATTATTTTATGATCATGATACATCGAATCAAGGCTTCACTTCTCTCTCGTATGAGAGGAAACCCTAGCCCAGCAATGGCTCTGTCATAAGTTAAAAAACATGGAACATAAACTAAGTATAATTGAATATATGTAATATTGACACCATTTTATGAAAATCTCAATAGGTAATAACAACAAATTCTGTAGGTTGCTACTTATTACTTACCTCAAGTACATCGTCTATAGTCCCCGAATCCGTAACCTGATGAAGCAATTCACTCTCAGTGACATCTCCTTTAGCATACCACAATACATGTCCCGAAACTAACCACCCCTTATGTCTACTTATAAACAATTCAATATCATCGTAACCGAACGCAATTATCGGCAAATCCTTCACGCTATGTTTATTTGTAAACCAAAAATGTACGACGGGCAAAATGCGGTGATTCAAATATTCCTTTATATCTTCTATGCCGGCACTTTTAACAATGCGATTCAAAGCTTTCATTATGATGTTTTTGTTCAAAGATTTGGTTTTATGCAAGTTCAATACTTGTAGTATTACACTCTGGACTGTGGATTCGTTTGACTGCGCCAGTGCAAGTAAGCAGTGTAGTACTGTAAAAGTTCTGTTGTCAGACTCGTCTTTGAGAACCAATGGATTGCTATCATCAGATACCTGAAAGAGATTTGAACATTATACTTAATCACATTATTGATAAACTACCTCAATTAGTATTGAATGTAAATAAAAACTTACATCAATCAAAAATATCTCCAACAAATCCGAAGCAAATCCTTCAATATCATTTTTCCAACGATCATTTATCAATTTAAGTAAATAACAGCAATATAACCGCATACTGTGAACGTTCCCTTTAATTTTGTTCATGAAAGCGCCTTCGAACGCTCTGTCTATAGAATCATTTTGTTTGCCGTTCACTACGAGGAGTTTGGCGGCACATTCGTACACTAGTGAAGCGACCCTCGGTGGGTAATACATGTCGGCACATAACTGCAAGTAACTCTTGATCATTATGAAACTATTGTCCTTTTTCACATTATCGTCTAAACACAACTTGTCTATTATGTTCACTAAAATATTTAGTATTCCGAAGGACGCTTTAGCATTCTTGTATAGTTTTTGGCACATACATTGTAACATCGTGAAGACCATACCTGAAATGTAAAATAACTATAAGTATTTATAAATTGTTTCAACAGTAAAGAAAAACTTCGTTATGAAACCTTGCATGCATGAGAGTTCTTTGAAACAGTTCTTAAAGGTATGCAAAGTCCTCCACCCGCATTTGCCCAGCGTGGTGGACTCAAGGCTTAACCCCTCCCTCATTCCGGGACGATCCCCTTGCCCAGCAGTGGGACGTTAATGGGTTTTATTTTATTAATAAATCTTTTTGAAGTAAATCTTGAGTAAGATAGTTACCAAAAGGCGGTTCCTCTACTTTAGAATCCGTTAACATATTCAATGTTTGAAATATACAATTTAAATCTGTAGTGTAGTTGTAGACACCATCGCTTAATATAAGTCCTAATATTTCTTCTCGATATTCTGTCTCTTTCCTACAATAAGCAGCAAGCACATAGAAACAATTGTGTTTCAATGTATCAAAATTAATCTCATCTTCATCTTCGTCAATGGATATATCGTTATCTTTAGCTTGCACTTCTGTATTTAAGATATTATTGATGCCATGGAACAGATCTCCGTCAATAGAAGACCGAAGCATACTGGTAATCAGTCCATCGAACTCAGTAAGCAAAAGTTCTTTAACAAGTTGAAGAGCGGTAACTTTAATGGTTATCTGTGCGTTACTTTGCAACATCGTATTTAAAGCAGAAAACATAGCAGTGAGGACCCTTTTCGACAAGGAATATAATGCCATAGACTCGACTTCATCTCGATTTTTAATATTATATTTTAGAAAGGTATCCAAGTATGAAACAATAATGTGAATTAGTTTAATGGAATGTGATAAGTCTGTATCTTTTTGTCTCAGTTTTGGCACAGCGTCTACGAGAGCTGCTACTAAATATTCCTGTACTTTGTTTTCTAAAACATCAACTGTTTCAATCTGACTAGGATTTTGTTCTTGTTGCCTTACTATTTCTGAATTATCGATTTCAAACTCACTGAACAGGATACATTTTTCATTAGAATTGAATAAAATATCACGTAATCTTTCATATTCTGTTTGTACTGTGTAGCTCAGTGCAATATTCATATTTTCATTTGCAATAAGCCTTAAGAGTAATTCTGTAATATTAGTAACACTTATAGATATAATATCACTGGACGTGAGCCATGAGAAGCACTTAGTTCTAAAATCTTCTGAGCTACATTTACTGTAGCAGTGATAGAATATTTTGTTCAAGCTTGTTACACTGTGTGTGGTGACAAGTATATCATTGTCTATGTACATTTTAATCAGATTCTGTACTTGTGGAGATTTCACTGTGTCTGGCTTTAATAAATGTTGTACTATGACATGCACAGCTTTGTGTGCAGTAGTGGTTGATGAACAATTTCTGAAATGAAGGTTATATTTTTTTATTATATTAATCAGGACTCAAGACTCTCAAAAAGGACTCAGACTATTTATAACAATAATGTATAATGTAATTAAATGTTCCTCTCAAACACAATTCACAGAGAAAACGGATGAGTGTCGGGCGCGGGTCGGGACGGAAGTACTGTGGGTCTAAATACTTGTATTCATATGGAAGATATCACACTGCCTGTACTTTAAAATCTATTTTTTTAATATGTTATTTCTCACCTAATACAAGAATTCCACAACGATATCACAACGCTGTCGTATTCATCGCTCTTATACGTCAATCTACATAAGTTGTCCAGCACTAAACAAGTGAGACCCTCAAACATGTCCCAGTCCAAGTTGCCAGGGTTATTGGACAAGATTGTTTGAAGACTGTTCAGTAGCACTAAGTAATCTTGCGCAGATACACTGCTACCATAATTTTTGATATACACATGGATTACACCCAACCTGGAAAGAAGAATTTGCAATCAGTCAACATACAAGAGAACCTCCTCCTGTTTTAAAGTCGGTTAAATAGGCAGGCAGTTTTTTTGCGGCGGAATTTTGTGTGCTCACTAATTTTAAAAGCTATTATTAACTGTATCTTTCGCATTCGGCAATTAATTATCTAGTATTATATTACCAAAATAAAATATGATAGACAATTCAGTAAGGAGTTATTAAAATGGAAAGTGTATGTCTGTATACTTTACCATGGTAAATGATTCTGGTTCAACTCATTAACAATATCTAGGAATGTTTTGTTCTTATTAAAATTTAATCTCAATCTCTTTGATGAACTTTCAACTTCATTCTCATCACTTCTCTCCAACTGTTTAAATATCTGTAAAAAAAGATTAAGAGATACTATCACAACTTATGGATGTGTGTTACAACTGTCAAAATTCCAACATATAAACTAACCAATACTTATCAGAAGGAATGAAGCCAACCTAAAATCTACTAATCTTGAACAATCTAATGCTTACCTGAAAATATATGGATGCAGCAAGATCATGGAAATAAGAGTGCTTATGTGCCATTTTATCATTGGTTCTCCTAGCTTTCTGCATATAGCCCACTTCCAAACATATTAACTCTGTAATGCTGTTCAGACATTTGTTCCATTGCTCCCAGTTGTCAGCCAAGCTGCCTTCTTCGTTCTGGTGCCTTCCTTGTGGGTGGTGGAGCACCACAGACAGGTATAAACATTTGAACAGCATTGACTGAAACAAAAAACCATATGAATATATCACCCCTATGAGAAAAAGGAGTAATCTTGTGTGCATTTGTGTGAAAAGCAATATAAAGAATTTAAAACTGTGTTCAATACTTATGTATTTTTTTTTTGTACTAATTGATAATTATTATTGAAATTGCTGATATATATATATATTACCTTTTTCTTTTGGTCCTTATTTTGATCATAAAATTTTAATATTGATGGGATCATGGTTTCGGCGAAATGGCACATAGTTAAACGATATTCTGCAGACAGCTGAAACAACGAAAGTTTTTTAGTAAAAACATAGTTTAAGGTTTATTATATTTTTACTTGTTACATTTTACAGTCTGTTTATTAGTTTTTTATAGTTACAAACTTCTACAAATAATTTCATTTAAAAATACTATTTTCTTTATTTATAATTACTCTTAACTATAATGTAAGAAAGGCCTATCAAAAATTTGTAAGTTTGATTACTGGCTACTGGCTAATAGGTATTCAACAATAGCAAAAACACAACCCCTTTTAAAATACTTACCATTTCTAAAAGTAATGTAATTATTTCTGTTATAACATCTTGTACTTTTTTGTCCGATGAGACTTTAGCAAAATACTGCTCTAACTTAGGCATAGAGTCTATAACAGGTTTCACAAACTGTGAACTCTCATTACCACTCCTCAAAACCAGAAGTACTAATCTTAACCTTGTAAAGTTGTCCAACTTTGAATGACTCGAAAAGCATGCAGCTATGCTGGCATCTAACAAACCTGAAAAAAAAATCATTTGTATGAGAGTAATGCATGAAGTATATAGGTATATGGAAATTCACAACAGGTGTCACACAGAAAGATTTTTTTTCTAATCTCACTGGTAAATGCGAAGATGAGCCATGTAAAAAAAAACAGCTCTCAACTTTATAGATTTCTCAAAGTTATTTTCTCCTTCCTTATATAGATGATGTCCCTCAAAAAGTATGACAAGAGATACAGAATTACATGAAGCAAAAGAGTTTGGAGGGATCATAGCAAATGGGATTCTTTTTTCTTTGCCAACCCCTAATAAATCTACTAATTATCTGTTAAAATACTTAATAATAGCAAATAATATCTCACTCACCTTTCCAAGTGCTTGGTGTTATGTACCCTAAGTAGTACTCACATGGCAATACATGTTTGAAGAGCAAACTTAAAAATCCATCTCCTATAGCTTTCTTCAGACGATTGTCATTCAGTACAAAGAGGCACATATCCATTATTTTGTCACATTTTACATGTGCCTTCCCTGTATTGTAACAAAAGATGTGTTAAATTATTGTTGGGTATTAAAATAATATATTTTATGCTTGATTTTGACTAAGAGGAATGTACAAACACCTTGGTTTCCTGATATATGGTCATTAAGAACTAACTAAGTAGAAACATAAAGCTAATATAAATACTTCTTTATGTTAGTGATATACATAAAAATGTCACATGAATCTGCTCCCAAGATTTGAGATACCAAGATATTAATAATATAATCTGAATATATTATGGTTTTGTGTTGCAGTTTCCTACTCCTCCTAATCATTTTGTAAATATGACTGCTGTGTGCAAAGATATGTGCCAAAACTAGATATATCAGCTACACCATTGTCATAAATTTATCCCATAAGAGAACAGTCAACACAATGTGTTAAAAGCTTTAGGTACATACATCTTTAATAATTATAAACCCTTATTGTCCCACTGCAGGGCAAAGGCCTTCATTCCCTTTTTCTACCTATATCTGTCTAAAGCTTTATGGGGCTATTTTTCTGTTCAATTATACATATTATATCCTTGATAAATCAAGTTTTAATTCTATAATATTATAAGGCAATTTAATAAAATGATAGATGATAACCTTTTATTGATCCTGCAACACATAGATGTAGAAGACTAGCACACATTGGGCCTGTAGTGCTCTCATATGTTTTAGATGTCTCATACTTCTCAGTTTCCTGGAACAAAACATAATATTTAAAAAGCCATTTGTTGTTGTGTGCATGGCAGGAATATGAAACAGCTCTCTGTTTACCTGAACTTAAAATAGTGCCAACAGAATTTTCTTTACTGTTCTTAATGAAGAAATAATAATTAAAACTGTATTTACTGGACATTTAGATGAAGTTGCTGTTGAACTTATTCCAAGTAGGTTCCACTATAATACGGCCTTACAAGTACTGGACTTAATATATGTATATGTACAGACGTTAGTGCACATGCAGATAGATCTAAAGATAAATGTGATCATGAAAAGTTATGTATTACCTTCAGTATATACTCGTTTATATCGTCAAAAAGGTGGTTCCAAGAGTATCCTTTCCTTGACAAAGTATTGTCAGATAACAACGATGGAACAGCATTTCTCGTAAGAAATTCTTTGAGGCCCTCAGCATTTCTCTTGCGCTCTGTAGCCCGCACAGATTTCAGACCACTGCTGGCTTCTTTTAACTTTATTTCGAGTTCCATGTTGGAATCTAATATAAGAAAGAAATAGGAAAACTAATATGACTAGTGAACTTTGATGTAGTTAATTACATTTTTCGTTAATTAATAAAACAACTTGCCGCTACCAACAGAAAGACTTTAACGTGTTTTGGTTTGTTTTGAAATGGCGCAAATAATGACAGAAGACAGTGTTAATGACAGTGACACTGATGACAGAGACACAAAATGTAGCAAAAAATGTTTTGGCTCTCATTATGAAACAAAGAAGTAATGGGATAATGTGACATATAGGATTTTTACAAAAGTATAAAACTTTAATTCCGTAATATATCTCAATTCAACGTATAAACATTAACATCACTGGGTGTACAAGTGTTTAGGGTGCTCCGGGAATAGAAATGGAACGTTTGCTTGATGAGCCGTGGCGCTACGTACTAAGTCGGGGTTCGATTCCGATGTAGAGCAAACTTTGAGGATTTCACAATTATTTGTTTCAGGTCTAGTTCTACTACTTCGTTATTTCTAATAGTTTTTTTATTGTCGTTTTTATTTTATGTGCAATTTACACCCTGTATAATAATGTCTTCAGACCGTTATTCCGGCTGCCTCGAAGGAGCAGTGGATCAGCTATGTTTACAGATGTCAGTGTGGATGATTTCTATGCTAATAAAATTGCATCTGTCTTGCGACGTGTGTACTCAAATAGTGTCCGAAGATGATAGGAGGAAGGACCAACAATATTTTATTTAGGTTAAAGGTTTACTGAACTCCATGTAGAGAGAGATCAGCAAGTGTACTGAGTAGGGGTAATTTGTTATTTGTCAATGAAATATAATAATACCTATCTATATTTTTGTCTCTAGTACGGCCATAAGATTGAAATAAACGATATATATTTAATTTATAACGTTTCAGGCTGAAACAAAATTAATTAAGTAGGGTACCTTGGGACCTATGTATATATGTAATTATGTACTACGTTAATGCTCATACCCTCACATGTGTCTACATCTGAAATCGTTTAATTTCACAAGATCACGAGAGCGAAAACGTTATTAAGTGAAAGCGTAATTATTAACAGTGCCACTATGCCTATGGAATTTTGTTCTCACGCGATAAGTAAAGGTATAGATTAAATACCTTTATAAAGTGTTTTGTTAGTGTTCTTCCCCGGTAATGACATTACATCTACAGTCAAACTCGTAATTAACCATAGTTAATCGTTGAAGCACTTTTATGTGCTACTTATATGTGAAGTCTATAATATAGTATATCTACATTTTGCGATTGAGCTTCTTGATTATTGGATGCTGGTTCTAAAATATATTAAATTGTTATGGTTTACTAGGCTATCTTAGCAGCAAAAAAATCGAATGTGTTAAATCACAAAATAACTATGTATTATTTTTTATAAAAAGACATGAATTTTTTTTTTACAAATATAATATAATAACAAAATTCATTAATCCACTAGAACAGTATTACGTGCGCTCGCATATAGCAACCTAACAGCATCGCAATATCCTACTCCACGTCGGGATGATGTTACAATAACATAAGCATCACCAGCACGTATTATACGCTTTGCTTTGCAATAATCAAGAGCCGCGTGAATTCGAGCTTCTACTTCTGCCATCCAAGTCGGTTTCACTGGTTCAAAATAATGCATTGCACGTACGGATCGCCAAAATCGTAACTGCCTAGCTGTGTGACATGCTCTTGTTACAGCTACTATGGGACATGTTGGTCTGACACCCGATAATATTTTAGCTGTCCGACCCGAATTAGTCAGGCATATGATAACCACTGCCCGGGATCGCATTGCAAGTTCAACCGCACTAACACAGACAGCTTTAGTTGGTTCGTCTAAAGGTTTTTGCATTAAGGCCACATTTCCGTAAATATATGGCTGCCAAAGAATTCGTTCAGCATGTCTACAAATAACAGCTGCAGCGGCGATACAGTGTTCGGCCATTTTAATAGAATCATATATTGGAGAAAACTTTTGTAACGGTGAATCATAGTGAAGTTCCAAGGAAATAACATCTACTCCATCCAACACTAAGTTAGCAATATCTGTTACACACAGGGTAGGAATTTGTTCATTAATTACTGCTTTGCATATGCACGGCTTGCCCACGGCAGCACACTTAGATAGAAGGATTTTTAATGCAATAAATATTTTTTCAACAATTAAATCGGTGCTTAAGATACATCGGTCAACATAAATGCCATCGGCCTCCGCTATAATTTCATCAATATTGTCGAATCCTATTACAGAATCAATGCAAGCGATAACTAAAATATGCTTTCCTTTCTCAGACAGTATTTCTCTAACAACACGAATATCATGCGCATTTTGAGCGTCAGGGACAAGGACTCCATCTACATCAGAACCTATTGCCCAAGCTATTTGTTGTTCCATATGTTCAAAAGGCTGTTCTGATGCATCACTGCAATTTATGGATTCATAGCTGTCACCTCTCTCCTTATTGGCTACATCTCGTGGTGCCTCCGAAATACGGACAGTCATTTTTGCACCTATAGTCCCACCAACAGCTATCGAACATTCCACAGAATCATCTCCAACTTCAGCCACAACGAGTTTTATATTACCCGGAGTCAAACTGTCAATAAATATTGTATCACCAGTTTGTAAATCCGTCAAATGGTCATAGCCCACATAGAGGCAATCAGCAGTGCCACATTCTCGCCAAGAAGTGTCTGTAGTCAATCGTATAGTATTGTATTGCATAAGATCAATTGTCGACTTCGGTCCTCCTTTTAAGTCTCCCGTTACAATGTCTGGACCCCGAACATCAACAATTACAGCCAATGGATAAACATACTCTAACTCAGCACTATAATTATACACAGCTTGTCTTACACTTTGAATCAACTGTGCACAAGCATCGGGCTCCAAATCGCGCATATTTAGTCGTGCAACTGTCATCCCTGCAGCTATCAATTTTTGTATCGTAGCAGGTTCTCGATTGGCCATTCCAATATCACACATAATACCAGTTTGAAGCTCTTCGTACGGATCTTCATGAATGTTTAAATTACAAAAATGCAGGAATTGGGTAGGTGCCATCGCGGTTTTTTCATTTTTGGGGTGTACTGCCTCCAACGGAATATGCCAAGGTAGAGACATTATTTTGTAAAGTGTTTGTCCTCCTAACTTGTGATAAAATTGAATATTCAAAAGTTATTTTAAAAGGTACTAAATCAAAATATCAGTAGTAGCCAATGCCTTCGTATATATTTGAAAAATGACAGTTAAATAATAAAAAAATATACTTTAAGGCCAGGTACCTATTATGTATTAGGTATGTATTAGATTCATACTTTTTGCTGAATCCGAAATTATAAAAAAAAATACAGTGCCTCTACATTATAAATATAAGTAGTCTACAGCTAGGGAAAGTCCAGGTGGGACCGCGATCATGGACCACGCCCTCCTGCGACTATTGTCACGATGGTGTTACATGCGAAACCTGAAGTAATTTATAAGATTTTACCTAGATAGGTATTTTGCTAATCGACAAGTCGACTGTGAATAGTCCTATTCAGACAGACATTTTATTTTCTAGACGTTGACCGACCGATTAAAGTATTGCCAGAAATAAGAATAACGTTAACCTAATAATATGTTCTTAGACTGCTAAACAATGCATTATTTCTAAATCCACATAACATATTTTTATTATATAAATGCAATTGATTAGCAAAATTGCTGTATTTTTAATAGCATTCCAAATAGAAATATTAATATTCCAAACAAAAAATAATGGAACTGAGTGTTGTTCTAGAAAAAAAAATAGAAGCGTTATCGAAAATCTATTTCATAAAAATATATAGCAATTAATGTGTATCATTCAACTTATATCTATTAAAATATAATCATAACATATTTGTATTTCAATCTTGATACTTTAAAATTTATATTATCAGCGGGTATCACTGACATTAAAAAAAATGAAAGAGTTAACATCGAGTTTGGTTGACTGCGTGTCACGTTTGTTAAAAGGCATAATAATCTATCGCGTTTGATTTTATTTTGCCAAATAAACAGGAACTCTTTGCGTTGGAATGAGTCGTTTGTAAATAGTGACCCATGCGATAGTAGTGCTATGTGGACAATACCAATTGTTAATGTTTAGAATAACATAATTTCTTTTACTACCATTTATACCTACTGTGCGACCGTGAAGGTTGAGAATGTTACGTCATTTTGCTTTTAGTGTGTGATATAAACTTACTTATTTTGTTTCTGTACTGAGAAGTGTTTATAACTTAAAAAGTGCTTGATGCTGTGAGTAGTTATAACAAGTGTAATACGTCTGAAATGAGTGATAACGTACATACACCGGCTGCGACAAGATGCCGCCATGTTATTTAGGATTCGCAGTTTCGCTGTCAACCACGAACCGCGGTTAGCCCTGCTGATACAGTTGGAGCATTTATCTTTATTTTACTGCACTCGTAAGTAATTTTGACTAATTATTCACATTTTTGTTGGTGTCACTATTTACAAATAAATACATAAAATAAAGTCTGTTTTTTAAGTTCTAGATTATATTGTTTACTGTAGTGTATTGACTGTCAATGCAATGACGTCATTATATGTAAGTAGTTTGAGTACTGATTGTTTAATTGCAAAAAGACTTGCTCCATAATATGTCAAAAATTTGATATTAGAATCAATGAGAAACATGTTTTCCAGTTTATCTTTTCTATGAAGTTCTTTCAAGGTCTTTACTTAGCCTTGATCACATTACTTACTAGGTTATTTTTTGTTCCCTTAACAATCACTCTACATCTTATTCGACGACAGTGTCGTAATGAAACATTTAAAAGTCGTGCTGAATGTAAACATGTCTATCTTAAACAACACACTGTCGTTTGATTACTTTAAAATGTGATTTTCTTTTGTTATTTAGAAAAACGAAACAATTATACTGTTGCTCGAGTTTGATTGTGCTTTTAAAAGTTTTCACTGTATCTACTGAGGGATTTAGGCTAGACAAACCACTGTTAGATATGTTTGGTTATTAAAAATGATAATTCTAGCCATCAATACACAGGGGTATTATGGTATATCAAAATGAATGGTTTAATAATATGTGTGCAGGCTGGATTCCAATTGGATAACTTCATTACATGATGGGAAAATCATGAATCACAAGATTGTTTATGATTCTACAAGGTTTTGGATGCATTGGGGGCATTACCAGGAATCTTTACTAATTCTATATGTTGAACATTTGTTTGTGCTTGATATAATCTTAAGAAGAAGAAAAATTCCGTTTTTGACTGCCTCCATAGCATAGTGGTTAAGGTCGCTACATCACTACCATTGCGTCAGGAGACGATGCATTAGATTCCCACACGGAACAATTATTTGTGCTATCCATGAATAGTTGCTCTTTGGTTCAGGTTGTTCTTTGTGTCCATTGTAAAAGTCCCTGCACCACAAGAGCAATTCTTAGTGTGGGAATAGTCTTTTTTAGAAAGAAAGAAAGTTTATAGAGCAGTAATCAGTAGACTGACTTACTTTGCTGTATTTGCTACTGTATAGTTGTCAACATATGAAACGATTCTCTTTTCTGATCTCCCTACCTCTATTACTCACTCAATATTGTTATCTATACCGGGGGGGTTAATCCATGGCTCAGATGACATATAAAAACCACTAAGCTATACATTGTTTTCTCCTTTAGATTGTAGTGTATGCATATTCTTCAAAGCAGCAATGTACTGCATAGTGACCATCAATTTAAAATTCACTATCTGTTAACTGAGATATGTAATAAGCATAAATGGATGACATACCAGTTGATTGTCAACAAATAGTTAAAAAAATGACTTCATGCACTAGAGGTTAGTTAGGCAAATTCATGTTTTAGCTTTACACATTTAACAAATAAGTGTTTCTTATTTTAAATAAACAAAAAGTAAACACAAACAAATGCTTACACAATATATATATTACGCTTATTAGGTTGGAGATAATCCCTAGAACTAAAGTATGTGTGTAATTGTCAAATTCTATCTCTTGAAAGGTATATATTGCAAGGTGGAAATGACTTGCATGTGATGATAGATAGGTGTCCAGAGTTGCCCTTCTGGTGGAGGATTTCTCACCTCATAGTAAAACAATTGTAGGTATATATAGCAATAAGTAATTTTTGATGCATAAAAGTTTCAAGGTGTGTACTACTAATAACTAATACCTAATAATTTTAAATACCTCAATATTCACCTAGAGTAATTTATTATTTATCATAATTTAATTTAAAAAACAGTGTCTACTTGATTTATTAACCATTGTTGATTGTATTAGAAAATTTATATCTCTATTAACATAATTAAAGTACCTAGAACATATTTTAAACACCTGTTTACTACCTGCAGGAAAATATTAAACTTTGTTTTGGTATTGTAACAAGAAAGTGTTAGTCATTAAAATGCAGGGTTGGAAGTGATAATTATATCTTGATTGTTGTCTTGATAATAAATATTATAATAGGTACCTAGGTAGGTAATAAAAGTACACAAATAACATTTTTCATACCAACCTAACAATTTTATTGACAGTTATCTTTTTACAAATAAATTTTCTTAAAAAGCTATTCTTTAATTTACCTATTTGGTTCACCATGCTGCTTGGCATCTATTGACGAATAAAATAAAATTTAGGTACCTGTCACGTTGATTTCAAACCCTCTAGATGCAAAACTTTCTACCTGTGTACTGCAGCTGTTAAAGCTTACTAGAAAACTTCTATTTTGTTTATGATTTAAAATGTATGGCAATGTATTTAGCAAACACAATGCAGAAAATTATAAATTAAATACCACATAATACTAGTGTGAAATAATTTAATTTGAGTATCTATATTTAAACAAAGGGTAAATATTTATACAAGAGTACCTATAGTGATCCTATTCTAATAACATCAATAAATATTTTATTATGAAAAGAAAACAGAGAAGACAAGGGATTTTAGAAAAGGAAAAGTTTTTGGAGTCACAAAATGGGTACGAAAAAGTTCTATTAGTAGTATTCTCTTCTATGAGCTTAGAGGATTAATAAACTAAAAAAAATATTACATTGTATGTATCATACATACTACAAGAAAAACCCAGTAGTTATGTATTATGCTATGTTGAACCAAGGATTATGATCTAATAATTACATACAAGCATTTTATGTTAAACTTACCTATTTTTTTTCTTTGAATTGCCCTGCTAATTTTAATTAGCCATACCTTGAATCAATAAAATTGTACCTACTAGGTACTAGCAGGTACTACTTACGTGAGTAACTGAATTCAAACTAAACTTCAGCAGTTAAAAGCACATGTTAACATAAAAAATATCATAAGATACATAAGTCCTCTATTTTGCCAATTGATATTATTTATATGTACCTTCTTATAAATTTAGCAAATCATATTATTGTAAATTTAATAAAACCTAGGTTATTTTTAAGAAACTCAGTATAAATCAAGGAGTTTCAAAAATGTGCAATCTAATCATATTTCATTTTAATACAGACCTATATTTATATTAACTTATACTTAAAACATTTTAACCAGTAATATTTGTCCTATCCTATTTTAGGCATCATGTCTTAACAGAATACTGGATAGGTTAACTTATTTCTGATACCTAGGTAGAACCTGGTTGATTTAACCTGGTTTGCATATTCGGCTACATTAATATGATATATTATTTGACTATGAGTACCTTGGTGCTCATAAGGTCTGGGTTAGTTTGAATGATGTTAATAAATTTACTTGGATCAACCCATTAGAAATATAACATAATAATATATTATACTGACAAGTCTGGCTATGTACCCAGGTAAATTGCTATCCTTTAATATTTAATACAGTACAATTTAATATTGGTATTACCTAGGTAACCTGTTGCAATTTACAGCAAAAAAGAATAAAGTATCCAAGAGGGAATAATTAGAAACGAATCTATTTTTCCTGAGGCATTTTTCAAGGCAGTATGCTGGGTCCAACACTGTTGATATTCCGTAAATTGTTACCAAGTATACCTTTGTTATGACACACCACTATTTACCTAGTTATTGACTATTAAAATTATAATACTATTTTGCATTTATTATATGTATAGATTTTGCATCATTAAATAGACTGAGACACCTGCAGTAACAATATTTATGTGGAATTAAACCATTCTGATGCAGGCAGGTGCTAAGTTACTTAATGGTGATGAATCAAATCTGTACTGTTAAAACAAATATTTAAATTGTTTTCCTTTGTATCTATGAAACTGGTTTCTTTAGATTTTTCTGAAAAAAGATGCCTATCTGGGGGCACAGCAGTGCCCCCGCAAGTCGAGTACAATACTAACCTGGATTATGATCTATCACCCTTTGGATGGATGAATTAAAACCATTTAAAACTGTTTTGAATGCTGGTCATCTAAGTCATTTCTATTTTGTTTCAGATGAATTTCTTCCCCGTGTTTCAATCAGCTAAGTGACATCGCCACGGAGCATCAGAACTCGGCGCTGAGCGGCGCCTATCACTTCAATGAACTATTTATGCCAGTTGTGGCTTTTGAAGATGCAAGGTATGTATCGAAAACCAGTCTCTTATTTCTAGAGGTCTACCAAGTTTCACACAAGGAATACATAAAAACATATAACCATCATCCCTTTTATGATTGACATTCATAAAAATATAACTCACACGATGCAGTAATTTGTAGGAACATGAAACAGAAAGCTTTAATGTTTTATGGTTTTTTTTTTTAATTTATTTAGGTAGGTATATTTTTCTCAGTGTTAAGCAATGATTAATATTTTTTTTATATTTCTTCACTCATATCTATATCTATACTAATATTATAAAGCTGAAGAGTTTGTTTGTTTGTTTGTTTGTTTGAACGCGCTAATCTCAGAATCTACTGGTCCGATTTGAAAAATTCTTTCAGTGTTAGATAGCCTATTTATCGAGGAAGGTTATAGGCTATATAACATCACGCTACGGCCATTAGGAGCGGAGTAGCAACGAAAAATGTTACAAAAACGGGGAAAATTATGTGACGCAAGCGAAGTTGCGCGGGTCAGCTAGTCTTCTATATGATGCAGTTTAGCTTTGATGTATGGTTGATTTAAAGCTTCGATCTTATTAGCAATGTAGACTTCATTAGAAAATATGCCTGTTTAAGTAGAAACAGTTAACTTTATTTATTTATTAACTTTAGTTAAAGTAAAACGTTTGTCAGCTTTTATAAATCAGTTCACTAAGAATTCCCTTTATAATAAACTACAAGTAAGTTCACTCTTAGTAAAATAATTTATCTAGTAATACATTCCATAATTTATACCAATGTAAAAAAGGTTTTCGCTGCGCATTTTTCGTTACAACTATCGTGTATTTATGTATATTACGAAAATTATCATTCATAATTACGTTATTTATTCTATGACGCATTAATTACACAAAAGATAGTTTCCCTTTGTAAGCAGAGAAGTTACATATTCCTACAAAGTCATAAGTCCGAAACTTCCGGTCTCTTTTTATTAAGCGCAAACCAGTCTTTGCTACTGATGTGTGATGTGATAATTAAATCCAAACCAATCTTCATATATTAAGGAGTTTTGAAATTGTTGTTTGATATACTCGTACATTTCCAGTGTTTTTAGGATTGGTCAATGAAAGATTTTCTTGAAGATATTATTCTTATCTTTATAGTTGACATTTTGTTTGTCGTTGAACAGTGGTGGTTTTTTGGGTTATTGTATATTAAAGCCAGCTTCGTGACTAATGATAATAAGTAGTAAAAATATGCGATTGCTTGTCAGTGGTAGTGGGCAACGCGACGAGCAACAGAAGTATATTTTTTAAATATTATTTATCTTGCAATTGTAATTAAACAATTTGTGCTGAGGTTTGGTTGAAGGCTGTAAAATATCTAATTAACTATTTGTTTAATTATTTTATGTTTCTTTGTCTAGCGCATTGCATGGAAGCGCTCACTTTTAGCAAGCAACAGACGTAACTACAGTTTAAACATCTTTCCTTTTCCTTTAGAATTTCAAAAATATTAATCCAAGGAAAAAACCGCGATCTGCTAACAATGTTAACAATATAATATTTTTTAATTTTACTGTAGATTACAAATACGTTGTTCCGATCGAAGACAAAATACAACAGCAGTGGATATTCTCCACTTATTAATCTAATACCAATTTTGAGACAAGGTTTTTCACAATTTTGTTCTAGGGTCGATGATTTGAAATTGCTAATATTAACGATTTCTTAATATGGTTAATAGCGTCGTAATTCTAATAATAAAATATAATGTTTTTGGTAAATTGTCGCATGAATGCCCATTTTTTTGGTTCTACATCTTTGCTAGACACGGGAATTTCAGCTAACTCCCCTCCACAGTTTTAGTAAAGATTTTTCAAATAGGTATCTCTAATAATTTAAAGAAAAGTATATGTTTAGAAATTACAGATATAGGTAGTAGAATATTAAAGACACATTGTTACTACATGTTTCTTTGTGAGAGCTATTGAATGTGCGCGGTACTCATGGCGACGCTAGGTCGGCGATAGCGGCAGACGGTCTCCATGACGACACCAGAGCATGCCTCCAACCGCGGAGTCGGTACGGGTGCGATCAATCCCGGGCGGAGGAAGCCTGCGCCCGCCCCACCGCCACAGCCACCGCCGCTGTACAAGCTGCGGTGCGGTCAACTCGCACTTTCTGGCGTGTACCTATATACTTTATAATGCTTGAATAACAGAAAAAAGCAGATTTTTACAGAAAACAATAACGAAATGGAAGTATATAAACTAGGAAATATTTCATCATGAACACACTAGCTCCTTTAAAATATGCCGTGGCAAAAAACATCCTGTATTTAAATCTATCTGGCAATTCTTAATAGAATTTATACAACACTTTCTGCTGATTTTTCATATTGTCTCAGTCGCAGTCTGAGGAAGACAGGAAACTATTTCTTCCTTTAGAATCACGTGGAAATAATTTATTTTACCTTATAAACTGATGTAGTGATATAAGTAGATATGGCGTATATTGTTGACCACGATCGGCCCACATATCACCCATTGTTGTCAAGCTGTGATGGATTAAAGGAGAATTAAACTTCTTCCACAAGATTTATTTATATCTCCATTCGATAGAACCTTCGTGCTGCTGCTTTATTATGTGCTACCGCTACTGCCTCGCCTTCGTAGATTTTGCATTATTTCTATATAGGTTTTCCCTAATTAAAACAAATATTTATGTCGCAGCCAAGTTTTCAAATAGCCGTGTTATTACACAGCTAGACCTAAAAAGTAGCCCTTTTATAAAACAACGCCAGTCAACTAAACAAGTATACATCTAGCTTTCTAGCTCAATCATTACAGCACTCGAAAAAACGAAAAGCTGCTACAACATTGAAATTGTATTTTGCTTCGTTACTCTTAGTAAACCACCCATCCACTTTTAAAAATAACAATTGGACATAGCATTTAAGTGCCTTCAACGTTTATTACCAAATTTGGTTACCATACAAAGAATAAAACCTCCATCTTTTTAGGGCAAAATTTAACAAAGAAAACTCTTGGTTTGGGACACTGTAGAATATAACAGGTATATACCAATCTTATGATAGCAGGGCTAGAATATAAATATCACGATCACCTGTTGTTTATGCCGCGATAATGTTTGATAGAGTAGGTTATGTTGATGTCTCAGAAGTAAGGCATTCATTAAAATATTTAGATTCGCTATAATAATAGCGAAGAGACCACGTGGCCAGCTTACATGAGAATACACAATAAATCAATTGGTACAAAATCTATATCAATCTTTAGATGATTGGGTACGTAAAATTGAATTTCTTAGCAAGCAAGTGAGCTAGCTTTTAAAACTAATAAATAAAGAATAACATAATATTAAAGTTACTCAGTAATTGTTACGTTTTGTTTGCCAATTTTGGTCCGAAACATTCATAAATATAACTTTGGCGGTACTTCCTTTTCTTGCCTACGTGACCTTCACGATTAGGCAAAATTCTTAAATCGGAGGCAAACGAGTACGATGAGATTGTTTCATCATGTATCTGTGTATACGCACCACAGACATTTGTACATACATTTTATGACGTACCGATACCAAATTACTATTTATTGTGTAAGTGATAAAGTGAATTTACAATTTTTTTTATACCTGCGACATTGGAATGCACAATTTAATTCTAATACCTAGTTTCTTTGTTTTCAAAGAAAATGTTTTTTAGATATCTACCATATGTCTAATCTCTTTTATGAAGCTCTCAATAATATAATGTTATAACTTTATAAGTAGGTATGAGTTACTTTTACGCCCTGCATATAAAATATATGTTTTAGTGACTTGAGCTCTTTAACGATAACATCGCTTATTCTTCGTAACTTGGCGATGTAAGTTACACAATAAACGTAACGCAACATGTGTAGGTACTGGCAACGCTTCGTCGGTTTTTCCTGATCTTGGCATTGGTCCTGCTTTGTTGGTAACATGTCTTAACTACAAATTGACAGCCTGAGAACTTTCATATTTATCATTTACTACTTTTTTGTTGTCAATGATTTCTTTGTGTCTATGAAACATTATAAATACATACTACTTTACTAGATTTCTTCTGCATCAGACTAGCTGACCCGGGCGGCCTTCGTCCGCGTAACAAGCAGGTAAAATAAAAAAATCACCTAGGCAGTATCATATTGAAGTATTAGCATGACCTGAGTAATCATTAAGGCAGGCGGAAGAACAAAAAGGCGAAAAAGTCATAACTCTAAATTATATAATTATTCTTATTCGTCCAATGACTCAATTATATACATGGGTGTCTAGATTTTTTTCTAGTTATTTCAATATACCTTGAAAATATACATTAAATATGTCTTTGGCTTATAAAAGAGAGTACAGTGTTTAATTTATATTGGATAGTCAAAACAAAAAGAGAGACGTATATACAATGTCAGTGCCACCTTAAAGATAAAAACAGCTAATTAAAATAATTTAGTAAATGTAAAATGGTCTTAAAAGAAGAAGAAATATATTTTAGCATTAACTGAAGTCGTAAACTGATAACTTCTGACTATTACGTTGCAGTATAACAAACAGAAATTCTCAGATTCAGTTGGAATTGAACATCTGGGTCTCCAAGGCTAACTGGTTTTGGGAGCAGTTTTTCGGTATGATGCCTCTTCGTTCGTAACATAACATGTTCCAACAGACTGAGATAGTTGTTGCCAAACAAAATATTTGTGTTTGTGATGATATCCCAAGTAAGAATGGATTGTGTTCTAAATTATCGTGTGTTAATTGATTTTGTTATGAGTTACGATCTTTGCGATTAACATAATATCTTAAAATCTATTTCGTAATTATGTGCTCTGATTGCGGATGTTAATGTCTTTACATCTCAAGGCCAATTCGATAGCTATCATCATAAGACAGGGTAATAAACGGTGCTAAACGAGTATAAGAACAGGTGACTCAAAAATATGATTAATATATTTTTATTAAGTTAGTGTATAGAGTCCAAGTAAACCTAATGTTCCCAGAACCGCAATGCATCCATCGGGTGCTACTTGTTATATTGTCTGATCTCTACACCAAAACGATAGGATGAAAGTACCTAACCTAATGATATTTTTTTCTATATAAACCTAGACCTAGACCGTTTAAGTGTAATTTCTTTAATAGAGATAGGAGCTAAGTTACAACTAAGTCTATTATTTAGTTGTGATTGAATACATATCTTTCGGTAATAATAATGTCCATTCAAAATCTCTATTCATGCTGATCTGTTACTAGCATCAAGGAAGTTTTGACGAATAGTTGTTCATGTTTAGTTGTCAGAAAGTTTATAAAATATTGATATACGGGGATTTTACACTAAAATACTATACTTATTTTTTTATTCATGGGCTACTTACTCAAAATAGTCTGTTTCATTTCGGATACTATAGGTAATATTTCAGTGGTGAGGCCCGTGACCTTGACCCCAGAGCATAGGCCTAACCTGCCCCAAAAGCGTTCAGTTAAAAGTTGGCGGTCGATATATAAGATCGGGTTCGCGCAAGCGCTGACATTCCCGCTCGCCCAATCGATCTGCCCGCCCACGTGACGCAACGCATTTGCGGGGATTCTTTGCGCACACCTCAAAGTCTTTATATTAAACATTCTCTGTTAGTCCCCTGAAAGATATCTACTGTGTTTTTGTATGACACTACGTCGCAAAAATCTCTAATTTCACACACTTCAAAGAAACAAATATAAGATCATGTCAATTGGAAACGCCTTTAGTTTTCATTTATTGGATATCAATGCCTTAAGTGGAAGAAATATTTAATTTTATTGCCACTTATTTATTTATGACCGGAACTATCACTTCTCATTAAGTATAATGTGGTTCATGTATACTGCTATGCAAGTCTGATGCAGATCAGAGTCGTAGTAAATATTTGCGACGCCATTATTCTTACCATTCAATTTTCAACTTTTTAGACACGCCTAGCTGACATTATTTGGTGGCTGGTACATTAAAATAAACGTATGCCATCCTGTGGGAGAAAAGCTATGAGAGTTCGTTATTTATTTTTTTAAATGTGACCCTACTTAGCGTCACTTTTAAGGTAGAGTCGTCACCTCATAATTAAATTTGCTTTGAATATACACAGTTAAGAAATAACCACTGTGTAAAATATACTTTATCGACTGTCCCATTATCAAATATTATTTGAGGATATTAAAACTTACCACGCATTCCAGACCTGGATGGGTAGTCTTAATAGTTTTTATTGGAAGAAAAGTCCGGTGGCCGTTAATTCATATTTAACCAAGTATATAAAAGTATCAATGAAAAAGAAAGACAAATGTTCCTAAACTATCATTACTACATAAGCTAGCTGACCGGTACTTATATGAGTTTCGTTTAAAGTAATCGATAAGAAACAAACGGGGCCCCAGTCTTATATTAACATTCAATACTTATTTAAAGGAGCTTACGCTGTAGCACATGTTAATCTCCCAGAAGAGGAACTTGAACGTCGTAGTAAAGGACTTTAATAATATAAAAAAAGATATATTATGTTAATATCTTCACAATTTCATAGAACGCATGTTAGCCTAAAACAAGTCTTCGTAGTTAGAGAAAAATATAACAGTCTACCGTATAATGATTTTTTACCAATTTAAAGGTTTTTGTCTGCATGATGTCTATTATTTTAGTCTAGTATCTAGTTTATTAGTACTCGTCATAGCTGTTGTAATGTACTCGTATTCTCTTTCACTTCTCTTAATCTGGTTGTACCTCGGTAAGTGGGTGCTGGAGGTATTAAGAATAATTAAAACCATTTTTTATAATTTCTTCTGTTACAATAACTAAAGTTCCGTTTATTTCGTCCAATGTCGATGTACATTACCTAGGTTGATATTTATTTTTCATTCGTCGTAGAATATTTCTAGGAGCGGCCAAGTTTTAGCGGATTAATCATTCGGTAATTGATCAGCCTCTTTAATAAATTTGTTTATTAGTTAACGAAATTTTATATTTTTCATATAGATAGATACATACTTCAAAAGTTTTTACATTGGTGTTATGAAGAACGGTGCTGCCACGTAACTATTTTCAACGATTTATTTATTTATCTATGTTAAATATTAAAGCTAAATATCCCTCTTAATATTAACTGAAGGCGGGAATAACTGTTACTTACATAGATCGATACGTTTGATTTAGATGTGATGAACTATGCGACGGGGACAGTCCACCCGGTCCCCAACCAATATATTACGCCATTTATATTCTCATTAGTTGTTTCATTTGATCAGATTAAATCCATTCCCTTGAGGTGACAGCTCATCATTTCTTGTAAACATAATATTAGTTAGTTATTTAAAGTTTACAGACCATTCATTCAAATAATATACAAATGCACGATGAATCCAACTTGTTGGTTATTATCTTGATATGTTAAAGCTACCAAGTTTGCCTGAATTACTTGAAATCATCATCGCCAATTTTTGTTTATTCACCTTGGTTGATCTCCAATCAGAACCAACAAAATATTGATTTATCTTTGTTAAAAGATTTTTCAAAACCATTAATTTTCCTCTCCTTAATACCGGGTACTCTAAAATTATTAATTTCGTATTTGTAAGAGGCTATTAGATGGGATCGCTTTTCGTTTCCCTGAACTGCTTAATATTTTTGCCGGAAAACCTTTGATATTGTTAAATATACAATCTTCCTGTAAGACACACGGGGTTTGTATTTCCAACGACTAGGTCCCTACGCCTGGTGCTTTTTTAATCTGCTATTTTTTTAACAATTTCTATGAGTATGATAATATTATGTATTCCTAACAATTTGTGAACTGTAAAAACCCACCCATTACCCGAATTGCAAATTAATCAGCTTATATTTCTCATTCTCACGTGAATCATTTCAGTCGGTCAATGTCAACATAAGTAAACCTCCTGGTTATCGTATTGACGTGTTTTATATTCGAAGGAATTTTATAATGTATTATGGCGTTTTTAACCGTGTATGATATGATACCTAATGAATGTGATACATTAACGTAGTAACACATATGTAAATAAATAAATAGCCCTCTAGTCAACACGAAGATACCGGTGAAGCGGAATTAGAATGAAGTGCGCGCCGCGAGTCGCGGCGGCCGTGTGCCACGTCATTGCCGTGACCCACTGACATAGATCCGCGGGGCCGCCTGCACCGATATCTGCACGCGCCGCGCTCTTCCTCTACTGCCCCTTTACTCTTTTACCTATAATTTGTATTTCAATGAATTCGCATCATAATATATTCAGTCTTACTTGGAAAACTGATGATTCGTGTTTATTTGCTAAGAAAACCGTAACAATTACGCTTGTATTTAATTGAATCTAGGCCAAAATTTTATTATTTTCCTTTTTTTTCTAATTTCCCAGGCTTATAATAATAAAGGAAAATGTATTTATTTAATTTGTTTATAGTCACACATTACAAAATGTCCTGATTATGATAAGTATTCCATTAAAGTAGAAGGAAATAATGTAAATACATAAAAATGCTTCTCGCAAAAATAACTTTTTGTGCGTCTATGTCATAAAATCGTTGCGATTGAATTATGCAATACATGACCTTGTTATCTAAATTGTGCACTTGACACAAATACTGTTCCATTTCACTTTCATGTAGGTACAAGTGCCTACGTCACAGCTTACAACGTATCGTTGTATGTCGCGCGATTTAGCTGTACGTAGTTGTGCATTGATACATATATTGTACTCGAATTATTGGTTGAATTATGTATTTTGCCCCCCTTGTCATTATTCTGAAAATGAAAGATGATCCTAACTTATCACGTATAATAATGGAAGAAATTCCAGTAAAATATGGATGGAAAAAATATAGTCCACCCTGCCCTACATTCTTTAACGTGTAAATTAGAACGGTTCATCTGAGACTTATAGAAAAAAAAGCTATATAAATTAGTAAAATGACAATTAAACAGTACAGTTTTCAAGGAATGATTCAATTCCTACACATTTTTTCGCTCCTCATTGCCGTTTCGTTGGGCAAAAATCCAATCAGTGTTATCGCTATAAATGCTTTAGCAAGAGAAACAATTAAACTCTACACAAACGTGTGTGCATCACTCGACTACGTAATAATTTCTTTAATATTTAGTTTTATTGGAATAAACGTGTGTAGAAAGGTAGTTAGCTGTACCTGTTGTACTGCTGTACGTTTTTCACAGTAGAGTCATATCCTTATTTCGACGTTTCTACGTCTCTACATTTTATTATCTTTTAAATGTACTTAATCTGTACAAAAAATAAACATTTTGATTACTGAATAACCTAATTAAGTAATTTTAATGCTCATTTTTACCTCGCCATTGATTGTTTGTTATATTTTGGTCATATTTCGTAACAAATAGATGGCTAATGATATAGCAAACAATTTTTTGTATGTATTTATACGTCGTATTAATTCGTAGATGTTCGGTTTCATTCGGCAAGTTCAACATAGTCGTGTCTGTGAGCGAGATCGCAGCAGCGTTCGTTTAGTTAGGAGTGACGTTGGTGTGACTGTAGTAGCGATACTGTTCAGTCCGTCAGTCCACCTTCTCACGCTCTTAGCCGTCGTTGTCGTCGTCACCGTCGTCGCCGTCGACGTTCTGCGTCGTGTCGCGCCGCGCCGCCCGTCGTGTTGATAATTTGTAAAGCGGCGAACGAAAAGGATGTGTGTATATCTACGTCTCGCCTTTCAGTTGACTTTCATCGTCGTTTTGTAGCGAACGTTTCGCACGGATATCGATAGGAAATTGCACTATCACTACGTAATAAAGTTATTGCATGTTATTGTCGTGAGATATTTAATTTAAACGAGACGTAATACAAACTTTACTATTTTTTGGTTAGAATCTCATCGTTTTATTACAAGTGTGGATTTAAAACCTTCATAGTATTAAAAAATAGCGTCGCGGCGGTCGTGGCGCAATGCAGTGTATGTTTGGATGCGGATACGAATTGTGCTGTTTAAAACTGATCCAGGGAGAAATACGTTTCCTAATAAGTGGCGGTGAACGCTTAAGTGTGTGTTAGCCATGCTTCCTATGGTACAAACCGAACCAGTGCTCTTCAATTGCGGAGTCCACTCAGTCAATGTGGCGGCATCACCTCCGGCCACATTGCCTCCTTCTCTCACACCGGACTCAGATGTCGATGAACTAGTTGATATCTTCTTCGATGTTGATGTTGCCGTCAACGCATTGCCAAGGTAAATCGTTTTCTACGTTTTAACAGGGTACATACTTTCTGGTTTTATGAAAAATACTGAAACAAAATAGTAGAGTTAAAATGATGTCAAATGTTAACTTTATTTATGGCACAACTTGACGTTCGTCAGCAAACATAACGGTAAGTGTAATAACGTTCATAACAATATCTACAACCTACGTAACAATTTAGGTGGCAGTAGGATTCATTCACTGGTTTGTTAGGCTTATCGAAACTAGTTGGTTTAACAAGTTCACACTATGATTCGGAACGATTATGATAGGTATTGTAATCAGCCAAGTCAACACCGGACCAATGACAAAACACTGAGACCCAGAATGATTGCGGGTCACACAATGAAGATAAAGTGAATAATTATAAACGATAAGAGAATATATATTAAACCAACCAATGCTAATCCATTTAAGCTTCATATTTTGTAGCAGAATTAAATAGGCTAGTAAGAAAATGCTATCACCATATTGTATTATTTGAAAAATAAATGCTGTGAAGTCTAATATAACATCGCTATCGCATATACCTGGTTGCGTAACATAAAATTTATCCGTTATCGTTAAAAACTAACTGCTATTAGTGTGTCAAATACACATTATAGCGTTTTTTCATGACGCCGGTTTTTCTCCAGGGATAAGTTGAATAATGAGGTTTCTATAAATTGAACTCATTTTGTAAAAAAATGTATTTATCGTCTAATGTAAATAAAGTAGAGCTGTTTTAACTTATAATTCCCATAACAGAAGCACCTGTTAAGACTTTGCCCCGGTCCGGAAACTGAAAAATTTAATTATATTTTTCTTTTAAAATTAGCTTTATTCAAATGCAAAACTAACGAAAAACTACCCATTTTATTTTCAATCTAGATATTGTAGAGCAATAGGACTGCTTAATATGATACTAACTGGTAACTCTTACGCCAATAATACATAGTGAAGTAAGTCGTTAGAAAGCTTTAAAATTTAAGGCAAGAATCGTTTAGTGTTAAGCACCATTTACTAAACAGACGTTAGTATTAGCGTTAGTCACATGAAAGTAACCCCTCCCCCATCCATTACCTCCGCGCTCTAACTCTACATCCAAATGTTACGTATTATCACACATATGGACACAAATTTCGTTTTATAGTCTCAAATTAATAAACATGATTTGATTGTTAAATAAGTGGACAAGCTCAATTTTTATAGAGGTTTTAAAACATTATAGGGAGTGTTTAAAACTTATGAAGAGGCATTGATAATTACATGGCTGTGTGACATGGCGTGTCATGTGAAAGTTTTTGTACTGTGGCGTCTTAACTCACTAAGTGATGACAGACTTATATTGCGACATGCCTAAAAAGACTAACAAAGGAGATCTCACATTTGAGTTTTGAAGAACGAATTGCAGAAGGAAATAACAACATAATCATAAAAAGTCTTGATTAAAACCCTTTTATGTAAATAAAGAAGTACGTAATTCAGCCTAAACACAAATTTCCATGGTTAAGACACGTGTAACTCGCATTTGCCTTGTTTCGTAATTCCCGGATATCAATAGTGTACCTTGAAAACAAAGTTATTTATTATCAGTTGCTTTACAGAATACACCAGGTAGATACCGTGTTCTGCACGCATGTTTATTTGCGCAGAACAGAGGTTTGCTCGTGTTTTTTTCTACAATGGCCCGTACATAGATCCTATATTGTTTGAGACCTAGGCACTCTTTGTCAGCAACAATGAGTAACAAATATCCAAAATTCGCGTTTTTATAAGATTTCTTTACGTTTTGGCATACCTGCCATATTCTGGATACATTCTTTTGATGCTCAAAGAGGTAGGTTAACAAAAATGTGAAATTACTAAAATTACCAAACTTCCAACTTAATTAGGACAAGAAAGATTTGTAGTTAGACCTACATTGGAGCTATTTACGTAATTTATCTTATCGAGATAAGCAGCTCTAATTAATAATATTTATAATCATGACGATGGCACACCATGACCGGCACTGGCAGATAAATTGACACACGTTGATGCTCCTAATATATTATTGTAAACTTACGCTGAAGAAATATATAAAACATAGGAACGTAATACTTATTTGTCAAAAATTGTGTTTGAAGAATATTTTAGGCCAAAGTGTATGATGATATATTATGTGCGATGAAGCACTTTAATAAACGTAACTGAACCGATATCTTCATCGCCAGCTAACTTTATTCAAAGAAATGTTGATTTTCTTGACAAACTATTGGTTTCTGTCAAAGAAGTGTAACATATTCCTAAAATAAAATATCGACCGATGGTGCAGTAGTCCTAACTTTAGCAAATAAAACTAGATAACATAGATTATTATGTATTTCAATAGTAGCTAATTTTCAAGTGTTATTAAAACTAGTGATAACGTAGTGGTAGTAAATATACTGGAGTACCTGCTTCACAAATTAAACTCTATTAGTGCATTAGATATTTTATCTATTATTTCTGTAGTGTATACAGTATTTTTGTTAATTTCTGTACCTAGTTAACAAGGAGCGATGTGGTTTCATTGTATTTCTATTTGATTTTGTGAGTTTGATTCTTTAGAGAAAGACGACAGTTTTCCACTAAGTCTGGTCTCAGAAATAAAGATATTGATATAGTGAATTGCTTGTTTTCACATATTATCTTATTCAATTCACACCGTGCATCGTTAAATTTTAACTCCTCAAATGGTACGTGTTTTAATAAATTCCCTTTACCCGAATCCATCATACCCTGTAAAAAATGGTAACACCAATGAGTTAAGAATCTGCTAAGTTTTAAACAAAATACAATGAGATTTAGAAATGGTTACTAAAATGTTCCTCTGTAATCAGATTTAAATACGTGGGTATAATGTATAGATCTTATATGAATAGGTTGTTCGCAGCTTCGCCACTAGGGCATATAACAGTAAATTGTTATTACAAGCATAAGAGTTACTTAACTGCTTATGCTTTCATGTGACTTTTTGCTCTACTATTAATGTATGAGTTAAATGTCACCTTTACAAGTATTACCTTACTATTTCCTAAATTAAATAAATTATGTTTTACGTTTTAATTATAGTTTAATCAATTACAATATTTTTTAAGTACGTTTTTGAATAATATTTTTTTACGTCCTTGTTGTGCAAAAATATTTGTTGACATCTATCGTTGTCCAAATTGTCATTGTAATTATTCTATTGAAAAATAGGTAATGTATTTCATAATATTACAATACATGCGTAATTCTCGGTAACCGTATTAAAACGTACCAACTCAGTGATGCCTTGATGACTCTACCTATGCGTATCATATTTCTCCTTAGTAAGCAGAAATATACTAAGCATGCATGCATGCAGTGGCATTGTAAGGGTTTATGTTACAGTTTTTATAACATTATGTGCTACTTACTCGTTATATAATTATTACTCGTCTCCGTCTTTGATATTGAAGTGATGAGTACACAAAATATCATGTGAGGAATCTATAACACAATTTTTCTCTACGATTCAGTACATAAAAATTGAACAGTCCACTTTTCACATACTAGGTGTTGTGGTGTGGTGGGTATTCTGGTATTTCCGCCAATGGTATACGCGTTTTCCGACATTCGGAACTTCACAGTGATGATTTTGAAACTTAGATTTGTAAGTATACTGATGTTCAAACTAATTTTAAAACTTATATTTTACCCACCTTAAAATTTTGCATTAGTACTAAAATATTGTTTTTTGTTCATTTCATTTTAATCACCCTTTTGCATCGAAGTTAAGTTTGTCTCTTACAGCAGATGAATCCGTATTTTTAAAAACCTTTTAATTCTGCAATTGCTTTAATCTTGTTACGTAAGAACTAAGAACTAGTGCAGTTTAAACCTAAACAATGCGACCTTACTTGTATAATAAAATCAGACAAGAGCTTATAATAAAGTTGCTATGTAGGTAGGCAAGTAGTTGTTTCGATGACGAATACCTGTTGAGTAATGATTGAAAAAGCGAAACCTTCGACCGCGGAGCGCTGACAATACTTACCAACTTTCACCTATTCGAATTCAAGTGTCAACTAAAACTGAAAAGGAATATTAGCCGTTTTGTGCTAATAATATAGGGACAACGTGAAGCCTGCATGGTTTCATTGATTACGTCAATAATTCTAGGAGCCGGATTGCGTAACTGCTGAATTTTGTGTTCTAAATATTGTAGAAAACTTAATTTAATGATACATCTGTAACCTGGACAAGTTAGAATCACTAGGAACTAGATAGAGGTTTCAAACATTTTCGAGAATTATTATACTATTTCTGGTCACGCTTGTGGCGCGTTGTTGTTATTCCGAACATTATTATTTCAAGGTTGCGCGGCCGTCGCAGTGAGGTTGCGTAGTGGGGCTCCTCGGTAGGCGTCGTTCAACTGGTATCTCTGTCCCTCTTTTGCATTAAGGTTCAGCTTACTCTGTACTTGGCATTTGATATGAGCCGCGTCAATGTGAACATAACTATTCCTTGATAGTCAGTCCATTACGATAGTGTACATCCTCACCTGGCGCAAGTTTTGATAATGCTCTTATATATAAATATACTTATTTGAAAACCTGTATAAATACAATATAGTATCTACTTGCTTAACGGCAAGCGTGACTCACACTCTTGGTCTATAACAACATTATATATTGGGGAATCGTCTGCATATTAAAGAATGCTTCCTTTGTTATTATTTATTTAAATATCAAGAGTAGTTTTACAGTAGATTTTCACCACCACTGTTTTAATAGTTTAGCTTACATACATAGGTATGTAACATATAGAAATATTATTTTATTTTTGACAAAACAAATGTCTCTATAAAATCATCACAACTTAATTCATTAATCATCATCGCAACATTTATTTTATACTTATCAATCCATCCCACTTTAATAAAAGTTTATTTTGTTTGCTGCTTCTGTAGAATTGAATCCTGTGACCTCCAACTGGGAGACACATGGAGGGGGATGCAAGGCAAGATGAGCGTGACAGCGCCGGTTAAGAAGATAAGAAAAAAGTCAGACAATAAGCCACAAGCTCAAATGTACGTATAATACGCTTGAAATGTGTATACATTGGTGGAAATGTCTGGGTTTTTGCGACTTACGGTACCTCTGAAAGCCTATTTCATCTGACTTTATTAAACGAAGCTAAATTTATACTTTCATGTTCATTTTACTTTTAAGCTCTTTAACATTCATGATTGGAAGTGCTGATATGATAATTGTAAACATAAATGTTAGTTTAAAGTATTTTGTAGCTTAGTTCACCAACGACTTAAAAACGAGGTCTATTCCAGTAGTTAGGAGTGTCCATAAACTGTCGTTGTTTCTTCGACGGTATTTCGACTGTTTAAACGTTTTTATTTAGTTTATTGTCACTATTGATTGCAAATTTTGCTATAAAAGGGCTGAATAATAAGAGAATGTAATACATTGAAGTACAAGTCCTGAAAGTAAAAGATGGCAAACATATAACATTAAAATACAGTACTTACTTGAAAAAAAGTAATTTTAAATAGTTTTAATCGAGTAGGTATACAAGAAAAAAGCGAATAGTACTTATATAAAAAAACGATCTGTTTTAAGTTTTGACTCTGGAAAAGGTCTTGGTGAAAAACGTGTTTAAATTTTCATTTGGTGTGACGGTTATAATGTTATAATTATGAAACTTGTTATTTTGTGTGTAAATGTTTACCACTGGTTTGATATTTGTGTGATTGTTGTACTTATGCCGTTAATAAAAAAATCTATTTGGTGTTATATTTATGAAGTTACTTCTATAATTATATATGTCATTTTGTGCCAGTCGTCATTTTTATATTAGGGCAACACAAACGTGTTAAGTTGGAATAAGTGTTGACTGATTCGTTTTTTATGTGTTACTCAAGTGGTGTAAGTCTATTTTGTTTTGTAATGTTTTAATAAAACTACTGTTTGGATGAAATCCACAGTAATTGGACTCTATCCAAACTACGCATATTTATCTACTGCATGTGAATGTTCATGTTTTTATTGGTGTACTTATTTGTTATACATTGATCTCTTTCAATTCCTGCAATTCGTGGAAATAATATTTTTTAGACCCACTTAAAACACAAAGAGTAGACACTTAGTAGTGTCAGTCATGAACATTTCCTATTGAAAAATATACACGCGGAAATTTAAAAAAATACATTTTAAAAAAACGGGGTTAAAATTAGGGTGTGTCATTGAAATAGGGTACAATTCAATATGTTTTATAGTTGAATATTACAAAATTCTTCAAACAACATGTTAATTATTTGATAAAAAAAAATGTTGATAATTTTAACTGTAGGTTTGGAACACAGTTTCTAAGGATTATATCGATTAAAAAGTACCTCCTTTTCAATTTAGCTTAAAACATAGAAGTGATACTGGTATCTAACAGTATCAATTCGTAAAAATACTCTCTAAAATATTGAGAATTAAACAAGGTATCTTTCAAAGTGGTTTCCGCAAATCGCACAGTCTGAGCCAAAGGCAGAAATCGCAGGTGTCCAATATGAACACCTATTAATCGTTGTTGCTGATAGGAATTTGCTCTATCAATTCATAACACAATTTTAAAAGGATTAAAAACATAAAACGCGAATTGGCCGTGGCCGAGTCGTAGGAATAAAAATACACTACATATTATATTGTGTAGTAAGTGTTTTCGGATGAGTCCAAGCGTCTTAATAAGTCTAGTTAATACTCGGTTAACATCGAAAATGACACATTGTCATGGGATGAAATCTAGACAATAACACGTGTGGTGTCATGAAAGCATATGTGTCGTGTGCCCTTGTTAGGACCTACGTGATATCTTAACTCAAACACACTCCGCCTTTCTCCGAATAATCCTGTTCGTTAATCACCCTTTATTCATCCTTCCGCATGACCTAATACCTCCTTATCTTTGGTTGTGGTTTAGAGATGTAACGGCAACATTAGTTTATTATGGATTCTTGTTATTATGTCTCCTAAACCTCAATAATACTTATCTGACTGTCTTTCAATGTGTCATCAGAATTACACCTCGCTAATTACGCATTAACTTTACTTTTATAAATGTTTAAATGTTCTATGTTGTCGTACTGGCAATGGTAATCGTCTAGTATATCATTGATTGTCATTAACACCTTGTTATTGAATCATCGGCCACCACCTCGTTGTCCCAATGGTGTTAAAGTCGGCATGTAGTGTCTGTGTATTTTATACCCTATCCTTTTTTGCAAGACCTCAACTTGATGTTCTTTCCCTAAAATAGTTTATTTTGCTGTTTCAACCAAATTCTTTTAAATGTAACTGTTTTTTCTTTATACCATTATTGTGGAGATTGCCTAACTGTTAGTCTTTGTGATATTGTACCGTGAATTTTAAAATATTCTAAATTTGTTTCTTTTGCTAATTTCAGAAATAAGTGTTACAACGAGAAGAAACGCCGGGAACTTGAAAACGAAACCATAAATCAGCTGGAAGAGCTCCTGGGCACTTGCCTTGCCGAAGTAAAACAGCCTGACAAGAACGGCATCGTACGTGAGGCCACCGTTCAGATCCAGAACGTGCTACGGCGAAGGCGGGAGTGTCCTGACGAGTGTCCGCTACGAGCGGTCCAGTGTCTCTCGCCTGTACAAGCCGGCGAGGTTAGCTCCACCCAGCCGTCGTGCGCTGGATTACATTACTCGGAGCTCACCTCACTTATCGAGGTATTTTATTTCATTCATTTTAATAAGTTTTATCCTGTTTGCGGCGTGTCGTTTGTTGATACCGTTCATGTATAATATTTATGCAACAGAGACTGACTAACAATCGCATAAAAAAAGAACAACCCTACCGTATAATGGTTTAATGTTTGAACGTTGCACACAGCCTTCTCATTGTATTTGTTAAGCTCGAACATTTGTTGTAGTATAAAGATCCTATAAAATCAAAATAGCTTCATCATATGATTACTAGTCCCCTTCACGTTACTTTAAGCAATCATGATGATGATATTATATGAAAAAAATAAAGAAATCATGGGCTAGCTGCTTATCGTTGTGCGTAAGTCGTAAATAGATGACGGTGAGACGATGAGCTGGCAACCTATCATAACATTGTGCAACTCGTCACTTGGACAGAGTGTGGTGTCCGACACTATCATGGGCTTTTGTATCATACCTCTATCTTATTTCGTTTCATTAGATCTCTTATCTAGTAAAATAAGATAGGTATCACAAAAAATATTAATTCATTATATTTATTAAGTATATACATTACAGGTATATAAGGCATTTGTCATATTCTGTTCGATATTCTCAGTAAATACTGATCATAGTAATATTCCAAGTACTTTTTAAAATTTTAACACAACATACCGTGGTCATAATCAAATCAAATCAATCATACGATGGTATTTTGTGGGTCATCGATGATCATACTTGTTACATGTATTTGCTGCAATTATGAATAAGAACCCATTTTTAGGAAATTGTTGTTTTTCAAAATTCCTTGACCAACGTGCCTTCCGGCATTGCCCCAAAGCACAGTATTATAATATGGTACTTACTTATACGTTTTATATTTTCAGGCCCTCAAACACTACACTGGTACACTCGGATGGGTTTTATTGGAAATAAATTCAAAATCCGAAATAGAATGTATAACGGAAAATATTAAAGAGCTCACTCTGCAGGACAGAACTGAGTTACACAAGAAATCTATTTTCTCACTTTTACATGTTAAAGATCGTGAAAAATTACGGCCATTGTTAAGGAATACCCAAACCTTTAACTGGGGCTCCGGAGAGATCGACAAATTTCAAGCTATACAAGCCCGGCTTATTATCAAGAACTCTAATGGAACCGACAGTGCTGGGTAAGAATGACGTGACACTCATACTTGTGTTAATGCAAAGAGTTGCTTTAGTTAAAAACATCATTATGTCAAAGACATCGATACGACGCGACGTTGTGTTGCAGCGTTGATATGATAAATGTTTTGCTATTTCATTGTGATAGTAGATGGTTACGGTCGGACGATAAGAGGCCGATTACATGTAACTAATACGTATCAACCTCGGCTAACGAAATCTATTTCATCATTACAATTAATAAAGACAATGGGATATGATTATGCCGGGTATATCAAATAAGTATTTCGTGTAACGCTTTTAGAATAGGAGATCGTTATCAAAAATTAACCACCAAGTCACCAAATAGATTTTACTCGCGTTAGTAATTTGGCGGAATCCAGGTGACATTTTTATTACATGCAATCGACATCAAATCTTTTAAAAGATTTTCATGGCGATTGCCTGTTAGACTTTGGATTGAGTTTTATTTTTATAATTTCCCTAACTTAATCTTGATATATTATCCAAAAAAGGTCATATTTATTTTCGCCTCGATAAATAAAACTTTTTCAGCACCGAATGATCAGAGCTGAAATAGTCCAATTCCTTTGGTCTGGGTTGACCTTATGTAAACACGAAGGGAAGAGCCTAGGGTAGGGACTGAAATGGTAGATAGGAGGGTTCGATGGGTTAGCACGATAGGTCGGTAACAGTGTGGTGGTCGGCAGATACGCGGAGTGCGTGATCCACGCTGCGCCGGTGCGCGGCTCGTCCGCGGAGGAGGCCGGCTCCGTCATGTGCGTCATCCGGCGCTGCGAGGACGCGTCGGCCGCACTTCTCCCCGGCGACGGCGGCCCGCCCGCCATCACCGCCAAGCAATCCGATCACATCGTCTTCAGATTGGACTGCAACTTTATTATTCTGTGTGAGTATTCTCTACGATTCTCTTGATGCGAGATGAGATGAGTCTCGTCGGACGCGAGCGGCGGCAATAATTGTTATGTTTTTGTTTCCAGTTTGTGATTTGAGTGCTGTGGAAAACGTAATAAACACTCCTATCCCTCTGGTGGGATCTCGTTACTTGGAACTTGTCGAAAGTAGTGATCGTATACGTGTAGCGGCGCATCTGCAAGAAGCCGTGTGTCTGCCCGCGCCGCCCGCGATAAGTGAACCTTTTCGTCTGCGTATCGCGCCGGACAGACCTTACTTTAGAGTTATCGCTCGTTCGCGTCTATTTAGAGCGAAACCGTCGTCCGGCGAACCGGATTTTATAATGTCCACCCACACAGTACTCGGTGACGAGGATATGGATCTTCTCGAGTCGGAGAGCCCTCGACCGACCGTCGGTGGACCGCTCATGACATCCGTAGCGAACGGAGAATCGTCGTCGTGCGAGCAGCGATATCGTCCTATGAGCCCTACGGACGGGCCGTTCCTCAACGATTTCGATCTGGAACCTTGGGGTTCTATTCTCAGCGACATGTCCGGCGAGGAGAACAAGGAGCGGAAAGAAAACTCGGCGGAGGGCTCCTCGCAGCCCGTGACGCCTCGCGCGCCTCTCACCCCGGGCGAGGGGCCACCGTCGAACCAGCCCGCGGAAGAACCCCAGGGAAGACTTCGAACGCTTTTGAGCAACATTCAAAACGCCAAAAAGCCCACACAGTCGAACGAGGGAGCTATGAATACTAGCAATCGTATCTTGAAAGACCTGCTCAAGCAGGAGGACGAGGAGGCCACGGGCAGCGAGACGTCGGCGCCGCACACGCCTCACACGCCGCACACGCCGCTGACGCCGCACACGCCGCACACGCCCGGCGCCGCGCTGTCGCCGCTGCACTCGGCGCAGGCGCACGCGCGCCCGCCGCCGCACCCGCCGCACGCGCCGCACATGCCGCACGCGCCCCACGCGTCCCACGCGCCGCACGCGCCGCACGCCCCGCACGCCCCGCACCACGCGGCGCACGTGGCCGCACAGCAGCAGCACCCTATGCAGCAGCAACAGCAGCAGCAGCAGCAGCAGCAACAGCAGCACAATAATAATTCTGACGTCTTGTTAAGGGTGAGTGCGTTTTTTTTACATTTGTTTTGGCGGTTTCTCAATGACCACCTAGAAATTTATATGATACTGTTTATTAGTGTAAATAAATTTAAGTTGAAATTGCGTAAACCATCTAGTAAGATCTACAATAGATGACCCTTATTTGACTCTGGTGTTTGTTTACGACTTGAACGTTTCAGTAAGTTCAATCCTATCGCCCGCCGATAAAATTAACGTGCCACGTCGACTAGGTTCATAAACATTGTTCTTTGTCTTAGATATTAAACGACAAATCTGACGAAGATGCGGAAGAAAACCGAAGAAATTCTGGAGAGGGAAATAGAAACGTTTCACAACCCAGTGCACTACTCTCTCAACTTCTCTCCAGTAGTAATGGTCCCTCCGGCAATGGGAGATCGCAGGACAGTAGTGAAAGCTATCTCGAAAGAATCGGTGTTAAACGCAAGTTCGAGGAATCTAAAGGAGTGATCAACAATGCGAAAAGGGCTACGCCTGAAAACCAGCAGGTAGTTATCATAATGTTGAATGAGAATCCATAAATAATTCTTATTATGACCTAAACCAGTCGTTTGAAAACTAATTAAACTAACCTGTGTTTTATATATTCCGGTAACAATGTTTTTACTCATAATATTGACTTCATAAATTCGGTAGTTAAAAAAATGCGCTATCGCAGGTGACGTCGAGCGCTCACCCCGTGGCGTCGTCGACGGCCAGCAGCCCGGCCACCAGCAGTAGTGGCGAGGGCATGAGCGACTTGTGCCAGCGAAATAAGATCCTCGTGTCACTGCTGGCCCGCCAGCAGCTCAACCCCACCACGCCGCTGCCGTCGCCCAACCCCAGCCTGCGCGGCGCCTACACGGCCGTGCGCCCGCGCCAGCCCGCGCCTCAGCGTCACCACATCCCCAACACGCTCGCCTCCATACTTACCGGACCACCCAATCAGTGAGTCTACCACCCCGTTCCGCATTCAAACTGATATTTACCTAATTATAAAAACTTCCTTTGGCTGGTGATGCTCGTACTAGTGACTCTTGTAGAAGTGATATTATGTAAAAATAAATGTCTCTTACAGCCGGGTCAATAACGTTAACGGTGGTCTCGGCGTGGTGTCGACCGTGGCGAATGTGGAATGTCCGTCGAGTATGCCGAGTTCACAGAGCCACTTGCAGCAAGTATTGCAGCGAGGTCCCGGTGGAATCTACCCGTCACCCGCATCCAACGCGGCCTCGATACATTACGGGAACACTGCACCTCATCACGTCTACAATAATCAAACTCCGTTAGTACCTACATTTATAGTTTTATTTTTATGTTTTAATACACCGGAGAGATGTTTTTGGCTTTAAGCAATAAAATATGTTTCAGGGTTAATTATCTTATTTCAAATTACTTACTCGTGATGATTGCTACTTAGCAAAAATCATTGTTTTTGGTATATTTCGTGCGACGATCTTCGATTCTATAGAGTGTAATTAAGTGTTACTATATTATTTATGTAAATATTATTTTAGAAGTGGCAGCACGCGGGCTCAAGTAGCAGGCGGTGGTGACAGTGAGTTGCCTGGAGATCAAGTACTCTCGGACATTCTGGACGAGGTTATCGAAAACATGCCCGACGCAGACCGACCGGCTCCTGACGTTAATATTCGACAGCGACAAGTAAATATTTTTTTCTCAATCATTCAAACATTTAGAACCATCGGTAAAATTCGTTCCAAAGTTTCAAAGAATGTTTTTTATGGAAAGAGTCGTCGTAAAAAAAACATGTTTATATAATATTTCGGAACTCTCAGGATATCAATAATGCAACGAGCGAATATAACAAACGAAGAGAGCCAACGTCGTCCGGTCGTTCACCTAGGCGTTTTTTTTCAATCGCAGGGTCCGAACAGCGACGATCGGATGAACAGGAACGCGAGGATCAACGCGATCACGCAGAGTCTGATGCAATGCGAGACGGTGAGCCCCGGCGCGGGCGGCGCCGTGGTGGCCGGCGGCGCCCCGCCCGCCTACTCCGTGCAGAGCCCCGCCAGCCCCGGCGCGGGCGCGGGCGTGGGTGCGGGCGCGGGCCCGGGCGCGGCGCCGGGCGCGGCCGCCGACGCCGAGGCGCGCGCGGCGTGGCGCGGCGGCGCGCGGCCGCAGTACCCGGCCGACGCCGTGCGCGCGCGCGCCATCGTGGAGCTGCACCGCGTGCGCCTGCTGCACCAGCAGCGCTCGCAGCACATGCTCGTGTCGCCCGAGGTACGTACCGCTCGTGGACCCTTCCCGTCTCGAACCGGGCCCCGTTCGACGGTTGCGATAAACGTGTTCGCCTTTATGTCGCAGGCCGCCGAGCAACCTCAAGCCGATCTGGGGACCGCCCTCGTTTCGGCGACGCCGCCGAACGTGACTCTCACCCGCACGGATTACCATTTGTATCACCAGAACAGTGAGTCGTCTTTCGGTTTTTGGCGTTCGAGTCGAACGGATCGTCTCCCGAGATGCGTTTGTTTTAATCGATCGTTTTCTTTTACAGATCAATTAGGGGGTAGTTACAGTACAAATAAAATAACTACGTCGCAACAGAATCCGATGTTGACCCGACAGTTGAACGTGAGTGTCCTTTCGATGCGCTCTTTTTTTTTTGCATGTATTTAATATTGCCAATGGACGACTACGGTTGCACGCGACGATAATGGGTGTGTTGTGTCGGTCGCAGGTGGCGGGCGCGGGCGCGTACTCGCACGCGGGCGGCGTGGCCACGCACTCGGCCGCGGCGCTGCACACGCCCATGTCGCCGCAGCCCTACCACCGCCCGCCGCGCCCACATCTAGGTAACTGCGATTACTATCGCTCTCTCGCGACGTCCCAGCGACGTTTCCTGTAAACTCTTCTAAAACCGCGTATTTCTTTATTAGGGATTTTAATTTTATAAAGAAAATACATATCTTTTTGAGCTTTTTCTAGATAACCTATAAAGAAATACACGGTCTAAGATATTACAGCATTAAAAGAGCAGCATAAAATTATAATAATATGTCTGCGTGAAGATTCATCCCTTTCAATATTTAACAAATTATAATACTAACGAAAGCTTTCGATATTTCAAACATGTATTATTTTTCAAGGGTTGTAAATTCAAAGGTGGTCTTGTGGTATTATTCTATTTATTTTAAAACGTAGATATGCTTATCTCACGTAATAGGTGATCAGTTATTATAAATATAATGGAGAAGTCTGCTTAACATTTTCTGACAGAAGTATTTAATTAATTAAAAAAATATATCTATAAGCTACCTTACTCCCGACAAATGAATTCGAATTCGATCGAGTAGGATTCAAACTAATATTGTTAGTCCACAGTATAGTTTGGAAGAGAAATGACTCAGATCGTGTCATTCAGATTACTATAATTTTAAATCTAAGTTTGATCATGCGCTTTTCTAGATTAAACTTTTGTGCTAGTTCGGGATTTTTAATTACTATTTGAAATAAGCTTGAATCCAACTTGATTAAAATCGAATTCAATTGACTGGACTAAGCCAGCTGGTACAAAGATTTCAGAAATCGCGAATTGAATAAAATTATTCCGCGTCATATTATAGTTCTATTCCGAAATGGCATATAAAACCAAAACAGTTAAAAGAAAATTCTTAAGTTCTGCTTAAATGACAAATCAAAAGTTGGTTTACTTCAATTACTAGTAGCCTATAATATGATGTTGTATAAATGAATTGATGTTATAAGACAATTTTGCATCATCAACTTGGGATGTAGGTATTGTTTAAACGAAATATTAGTACTTGCATCAAAAATTATACTAGAAAATCTGTTTATCATACTTTTATATTGTAGTCGATACCTGTGTGTAGACTGGGAACAGATTTTGTTTTCAGTACCATGCGACTTCTCCATTTAACATTGTATCAATGGACTTTATTGAGCAATCCTTATGAACGGCTTTACAATAAAACTAATATAATTTTATCGAACAGTACTTGTAGGGTAGAAATAGACTAGAAATTTGCCATTCGATTTTGTTTTAATTAAGAGCATGTCCTTTTTTAAGAATCCGCATGCCCCGTAGAATATTAGTGATAGCGTGTCCTGCCAAACTCAGGGTTAACCATCCTGAAATCTTAGAAGAATAAAATTAACCTAATTGCATGTCTATTGCTTCACTATTCGGTATCTTTGAATATCCGACGAGTGTCAGTCGGTAGTAGTACTCGAGACTAAATTCTCGCGGTCGCACTCATGACGAGGAAGGAACCGCAGTCGAATATGCAAGATATAATAGGAGTATCCATCGTACGCCAAACGGTACATTTTATGCCGCGTACCTCACTTCCCGATACCGCGGTAAAGGCCGGGCAGGCGCATCGAATTAGGTAGGTCGGGTGACGACACGGGTCGCCGTAACCCATAGTTTATAACGCGGCGTGTGTGGCAGTGGGAGGCTACTACGAGGAGGGTGGCGCGGGCGCGGCCGGCTACTGCGGCGACTACGCGCGCTGCGGCCCGCTGCCGCCGCACGCGCCGCACCCGCCGCACGCGCCCCACGCGCCCCATGCGCCCCACGCGCCCCACGCGCCTCACGCGCCCCACGCGCCCCACGCGCCCCATCCACCCCTCGACCACCAGCACGCATGTGAGTACCGCCTCAACGCCCCATCGTCCCATCGTCCCGCAGCCTCACACTACACTTTTACATGAACACGACAGACACAAAAATTGGACTGGAATATTATGTAATCGAGGGCCGGGGAACTCGTAAGTTTCGGATAATGCCGCCCGTCGATCGACTCGACCGATCGCCGCACTAGAGCGAGGTAAGCGGTGAGTCGAGTAGTGTTCGAGTCTGCCCGAAAGTAGCGACAATTTTTCTTCCAATATCTATCGCTCTGCATGGTTAATAATCTTTGCATTCTGCGCTTAAATATCCTTCGCTTCCCCGTAACGATCTCTGTGGAACGACGGTGCCGGCGCGGCCGGGGTTCGCCCTGGCCGCGGCGCGCTGACCTGGCTGTGTGCAGGTGCGGGCAGCGGCGCGGGCACGGGCGCCGGCACGTCGGAGTACGTGCGCAACGAGCTGCGCGCCGCGCTGGGCGCGCGCTCGGTGCGGCCCGAGCTGCACCCGCTGCAGCCGCCGGACATGGACTCCCTCATGAGCTTCGACATGCCTACGCCTGGTTAGTATACGGTTTCTTGCTTAACTCTAGCGCGTCGATGCTCGAAATCGAAATGTATGATTAAGTTCGCGAAAACTCCTTTGTCGTGCGAATATGATCGCAGATGTTGGACGATGCGCTCATATATTTAAGAATTTGTAATTGCATAAATATTCTAATGTAGTCGACTTTGTAGTATCGATATCAGCTTTATGAGTGACCTAATTGCATAATACGAGTATAATATTATACTTTTCGAAACCCTTTTTGTGACATTGTTGTATGAGGTGTAAATTAAATGAAAATGTGCACGATATGTTTGGATGTAACGAAGAGACGATATCGGACGCTCGTTTCGACAAACATTGTCAGTGTAGGGATAACCACTGCCAATGTATACGTGTGTACGTACGTAGGTGGCGGCAGTGTGGTGGGGGGCCGAGCGTCCTCGGCGTCGACAAATACGTGGGAATCGCAACAGAGCACCCCGGTAAGCTTGGGAAGCGTTCAGCGAGTACAAAATATCATCTAGTCACTTCACTACTTTATCGATTTTCATTATTTTTGTAGAACTATTTATAATATAATTACGTCTGCTCTGCTGCGTGTGTTGTCGATTCGATCACCTTGATCGTTAGAAGCAGATTTTGAGAAATGTACCAAACTTAGCTTCACGACATCGTTATTGTGGCTAGATAGTTTATGGAAATATAAACATCGACGGTAATTTCAATTTTACTTTTTACATTCAAACTAGATTTTAATCAGCGTTCAGTGGCTTAAATTGGTACATTTTTGAATTTTGAATAAGCTTTTGTGATGTGATGTCTAATAATGTCTTTTTATATTAGTGAAAACTATTTTAATATACAAATAATCATTTCAAACATTATTTATTAGAAACTCTATATAAAATGTAAATTGTCATACTTATAATTTCACCGGCTTTTAGGATTGAAACAGTTTAAATAAGCTTATAATGATCCGACAAAAGTCGCATGCGCAGACAGTTCAAAGTGTGGTGAAGGTTTTGTGACGTCGTCGTAGTAATGAAAAATTACATTTTTTGCAATAGTTTGCTTATTGTGCGCTTATAAACTGTTATTATAGAAGATTTCGTTGGTTCAGTTTCGTAGATTTACTACTGAAGACGATTTGCATGGCGGTATTTAAGATTAAAATAAGTTCATACTTTTAGAAAAGTCATACAGGAGTAGCGATCAAATCTACAAACGAAATTACTATTATAGTATGTATTTTATATCTGTTTCTATCACCTCCGATAAAATTAATAATGGGATCGGTTGATATTTAGGGGTTTTCATACAAAAATGGGCTGAAGTGTAAATGACGCTAGAATACGATCAATTTACACGTGAAATGCCACGTGTCAAATTAAAAAAAAATTAAGGACAGAGTAGCAATTTTCATTGATAGGTCCAATTTTGATCGCTCCTCGTGTATACAGAAAACAATTTCGCTTCTTCAAAATTGCTATCCGCTCAGAATTGGTATTTAGAAAAATAAATGAATGAAATAATAGAATTGGAAGTAGGTAGAAAAAGTTTTTCATTTTCAGCAAATTAGTTGCTCGCCTCTTTTCTTACTTAGGTATTAATTATAAGGATCAATATGAAAACCTCAAATCTCTTAGCCAAGACACTAGGTGTATAAATAATGTAGATTTGATAAATAATAACAAAATGCAACTGATGTTCTACAGTAATAATAAACTTATGTTTTTATGTGGAATATTATTATGAAATATTTGTATTGTATTTAGGTACTGTTTCCTGTCTAAAATTTTTAAACAACAGATACCGTCAAATAAGGGCGAGTTATTTAAAATAATGGAGACTGGAAAAGTAACTTTCTTATGTTTCTTTTCTTTGGACCAATAACAATACGGCTGTACTTTTACCATGTTCTGTTTTAATAATATTGTAGTCGAGTATTTGAAACGGATTTCAGTGCCTGTAATTAGTTCTTTACATAATGGAGTTTAAGTATTTCAACTCTAACACTACCTAGTTTTCTTACGGATTTAAAATAAATGAAATAAGAAAACTTAAAACATGAAAATTACACATATTATAATTTTGCTTATTAAAAAGTCGTACGAATGTGTAACCATTGTTTTATTGCGAGACATACAAGACGATTTTAATGGTGTCTTTGTGCAAATTCTGCTGTACGGTTATTAGTTCTTGATACAGTTTTACGCAGTCTCATTAAGATCAATCTTCTTTAAAAGCCTCATTGTACCATTTAAGGTCTTACTTATATTTAAGCAAGCTTTTGACAATTTGGTTTTGCCGTTACTATGAACGGGTTTAAGGCACTATGTCCGCCTTGTAGTATCGAAACGTTCTCCTAAATTGTGTGTCAAGACGGCTTTTGTGGTTGTTTATGTCGAGGGTCCTTGTCAGCTGACTTATCCTTCGCAGGATATTATTTTTTTCGAAGGTGTAATCACACATGATATTTTTGTCCTGGTAAAGGTGTGTTTAGTTACCGATGTTTAATCATGTAGGTCAGCACTCGTACGCCTAAACACACAAGTTGGCTGAAAGAGCAATAGTTAACGCGGGACAGAACGTGTGAGTGTAACGTGTGGTTTGTGCACAGAATACTACGGAGGCGGGCTCGGCGGAGGCGGGGTCGGCGGCGTCGGCGGCGGGCGGTGATGAGGCGCACGCTGCGGCGGGCGCGGGGCCGGCGGGGGGCGCGGGCACGGCGGCCACCAAGGCATCGCTGCTGCAGAAACTGCTGTCGCAGTGAGCGGCGCCTCCCGCTCCGGCTCCCGCTGAAGTTTGCATTTATTAATTTCTCGCTCGTTTCAACGGACGTTAGTCGACGATACTTAGATTCCAGCGTAACGAACGTCGCCGTCGTCGTTCCGAGTTACGGTCTACGTGGTACCTCTGCGGCTGTAAATCTCACTCGCGTGAGAATAATATAGTACATACACGTATTTATAGACGTCTTTAATGTAGTCTAGTAGTGCTAGTGATGTTTTCGAGTTGTAAAAAATCGTTTCGTTGATGATATATAATTATATTTCAGTAAGTTCTTTGAGAAACTTTAGGTATGGTATTTTATAAATATGTATGTATGTATTTTTAAATGTGCGTAATTTTAACGAGAAACGAATCGATGCGAAATTCGTAGCTTCCTGTGATGGAAAAAAATAGTGATTTAAAAATATATAATTGACTTGTACGCTCAGTACACATACACAATGTACAATAGAAATATACCGCGTGCAATATTGTATAGAAATACACATATTTTGGCGTTGTGAACGTTATGTATTATAGTATGAAAGTCAGATGTTACCTGTTATGACAAAGTAATTTGTATTATAGTATATGATGACGAGACGTCGAGTGAAATGGTTTCTCTTATGGAGAATATTACTTTTACGTGTAAATAATATGTTGTTAAATTATAGCTGTTGCTTTATTGTAAATATTTTGTTAAAATATTTCATTGTGTTTCGTGTATGGTACAATATTCATTACTTTCAACCGTTTATGATATTGATTAAATAATTACAAAGCTTATTATTTTATGTTTTTTCCAACATTTACCTATTACTTATATTTTTCTTTGAATTCACTTTGATAATGTTATAATCACGGTTGTATTTTATTTATCTTATCATCTTTCTAGGGCATCTAAAATAAGCGTTATGTTGTTAAGCTGAAATTCTTGCTCACGGTATGTACTCAATAGCATCAGAAACTATTATAATTTGATTGTTTTAGTAATATGTAATGCGTTTATTTAATAGTGTTATACAAACATGGATGCAGTACCTGTCTTAATTGTTTTGTATATTGTACATAATTTAGAGCCTGTGATTATAACATTTACAAAACCTTCAACATAGAGTAAAACCCCCTTATAAAATTAATATACTAAATCTACAATTTAAAATTAAATAATCCTTCGAAAAATATACCCCAATACAAAGGCGCGGCTTAGTCGTACGTTATAATATTGAACTAGCCGATATTGAATTGTTTAAATCGGTGTCGACCTTTTTATCAGTTCAATGTAGCTGTTGGTTCGTTGCACCGCGTGCACCTTCGGTTTCGGTGAATGAAATGAGAGACAAACAAATTAAGCATTGTAATGATAATGCACAGACGTATTTTCGCGTACATGAATGCGATCTAATTACCTATAAATCTTGTAACAGCTTAAATCTTTGAATCTCGGTTTGTGTTTGCTAAGTGCATACGTTTCTGATTAATTCTAAATAGACTATTCCATAATGAAATGGCGAATAAACACCGGATTCAAATATAATTTTCACAATACTAATAATATGGGCTGTTTGCATCATACATAAATTAGTGATTGTAAGTTCCAGAAAGTGTATGCACTTAGCAAACATAAATATAAGCTGTCCAAATATTTGTATGTGAAACTTATTTTAGAACGTTGTCGAGAACACTAATATAAAAATGTTTAGTAGGAACACTTGCTACCGAGCGGCACACAGTCTTAATTATAAACGTTGTTTGGTTTCAATCAAAATTATATTTATATTATTTTTAAACAATGTTAAGCTATGTGCTATAAAAATGTTAATGTAATGATGTTTATAATTAAGTGCACAGAGTGTTACGAACTGTGTGTGTAAGTCTACGTAGTATTGTGAAAGGTCGTGACATAAATGTGCGTATGCTAATAACATCTTTGTTGGATGTCATCATTAGTAACTATTATATTAAATTTTAGGCACGAAATTTAGCAGTATTTACGTACTTGGCCATTTCAGGCAGTATAACACATTAGCGGGCAAATTAAGGGCAGGGTCGACTACTCGGTCTAGAGCTAATACTGCGTGAAGTGGCATGTAACTTTGACGTTAACGACTTAAGCATATTAGAATTGCACAATATTACCTAATAATATTAATTAATATATGTTAAATTTAAAGTGTAATAATAATTTAAATATGACTAAGACCTTTGGGTGTGGTGTGTATCCTAATAACGGTCTAATACATGTAACTTGGTTTTTAAATTATCCACTCTTAGAATTTTAACGATATGGTTAAACGTATGGTTGCTCCCTAATTTTATATTTGGGACCACTATTTTAGCTTGAACGGTTTAAAACAATTTGTATTTGAATAATAGCGAGACACTGATAAAATCGATTACCGATGGTCCTCCCGCCGACTGTCGGGCGGTTTGATGCTAGGGTACATGTTATTCGTATTTTCGTTTACTGACCAGGAATTGTTGCACTTTTTTAACAATACTTCTCTTTGCACAGATTCAACATAGTCTATCATACTTTTGGCGAGTGGCAACAACGTTAAAGGTTGTTAAGTACTTAAAGAGTTTAGGGGGTTCACTCAACTTAGATCGTAATATAAAAGTAAGTTTCCTTATATGTATATTCATTACTTTGTAATATCAATAGTTGCAAGATACCAACCATTACATATAGGACGTAGATACATTAAAGAAGTAAATTGTGATGTGCTATAACTAAATAATGAACGTACAAAATATGTATAGATAATCCACAAACCGAGTTAACGAGTAATCTGTCTATAAAATATAAAAAAGTATTTTTATACCATACGGAATAAATAGTTTGAACTGTAGGCCACTGACCAATTTAATTTGTCAATAACGATAAAAATTAAATAAAGGAGAGGTAATTGCGGCTCAGTTGATCTATAATAGAGTAAAATAATAAGCTTAACGAAATCTGACGACGATATGCCAACAATATGATTAATTCCATACGATGGTTTCGAAGAGGCAAGTCCTGTAATAATAGATAAATCTCAACCAATAAAGTACAAGTGATGGCCTTGTTACATGGAAATTTAAGCAAATAAGCAAGGAAGTAGTCGAGTCTTAATACATTCATAATACATAAATATATGGAAACAAAATCTATTTACTCCTAACTGGTCGCTAGATGGAACAGCATAAAATGCCGTCACTTAGTTTACGACATCTCGATGAGAGTTAATGTACACAAATGTTATATTTTTTGCAGATTTACGATAACATAACTAGTTTATGTAATCAAGACTATATTATAACGTTTGAAAACACGTCCATTGCATGATACCGTTTGCTTTTCTGTTAAATGTAAATAAAAACGTCATGCCGTAATCAAAGCATAGGTGCCTGAAACTATAGATAAATGATATTTTTTCATTGTCACCTTTTTTATGAAATAAATCAATTATTTATATTGGAGATTGAAATAGAGTCTAGTAATAAAATTATTGACTTAATTCTTAAGTCTGTCTAACCCACAATATTTCATAAAAATACATCAAGGACTACAAAATACATAAATCAAACTCATTGTAAATAAGCTACATCGAATTTAGAGTTGACGCGTTAATATGACATTAATCTACCTATAGTAATGATTAAATATTGATATTTATAAAATATGTAACAGATATACCTAGACCTAAAGCGAGGTAAATTAGCCAACAATGCCTTTGAAAATATATTACTGAACCCATATTAAATAATTACCGTTTTGATATTGGTGAATTTTAGTCTTCCAAAACTAAAAGTAGACGGGACTGCCGTGTTAAGGTAGGTTTGCAAATTGAACTCGATGATCTTCACACGTGTCGGATTAAAATACACTTCTAATAGTTTCTTTGCATTTTTTCTCCGGTTACCTCTTATGTGTAGATATGGGGCTCAACATTCACATTACTTATAAGCTACCACGTTTTCAGTGTTTATCTGTGTTAAAGAAAATGACGTTACTTATTGTCCAAATAAATTTGTTGCGAATATGCAATTAAGAATTCGTAGTCTCGTCAAAAACAACAAATTCAATTAGAAGCTCATTCAGCCACATATTGTATTGTCGTAACTTCTGCCAGTCCACTGTCTATAATTAAAAGTACAAATATCGTCTGTCGTTTGATTTCAAGTAAATATTTCACCGATAAAATAAGCATTTATTAGCCGCCTTTAGAATTCTAAAATTCTACTATTTTTGTTTTTCAGAAATTGTATCGCTTTAATTTACGCTAGGGCAATATTCCAATTGCTGTGAGTACAATGTTTTTGTATTGTGTACAACGAGTATAACGAATACCTACTATATCCGTGCCGCAGCCGTGCCTCGGCGTGCCTTGTTGCAACCAATAAGATATGCTTCAACATCTTTAACATTCTACAATTACGTTCTGTAAAAAACAAAAGAGGCATGCTATCGCCTTTTACGTACTGTATTCCGACATAATTGCAACGCGTCTTAAAATCATCAACGAAAACAAGTATTCCTAAAAATATAAATATTTTGATAACAGAACATTTAAATTTTAAAATGGGCTTTATAAATGAATATTACATGTATTATGGATATCGTCTAGTTATATAATGTGTTAGAAAGATATTCGTCTTGGTGTAATGAATACCTCATTGTAAAAATCAATTCGGTCGTCCTAGTTCATAACAAAATTGTACAAACCGCTACCTACCATGTTAAACATACCTTGACGAAAGTCAACATTTGAAAAACGCTAGTGTGTGCTGATATACATACTTTAAGTCTTTTTTCTAATTACTTACTTATAGAGTATTTGATTTACGAATTGGGAAACCCAATTCTAATATTGTCTAATCTATGGAATTTTCGAAATTAATGGTAATGTCGAACATATTGTAAAAGCATGATAGATTTTACATTATATTAATACATTTCTGGAGAAATTGGTATATATGAAATGTTATGTATAATTTGGAATTCTATGTATGAATATTAAAATAACGATTTATTTTGGTATTCAAGATGATATGACCCATTGTCTCAGAGTAAATTTAATTAATTAAAATATAATTAATTGGGTCCAAAATTCCATCCAATCTTGCAGAAAAAATACAATTGGACTGCATTAACAAATGTGATATATCGATGTGTAATAGAAATATTTTTTTATCATTCATAAAATTACTCTGCGGCAGGGGCCTAAGGAATCATTATCACTCTGCAGCGGAATGATAAGGAACATAGACGTGTACGGGATTCTTTGTTTCTACAAGGAAAACATAATTAATTTAAAAATACTTTGTTTTTTTTTTTCACTTTTATGTTACAAGATAAATCAATTTATTTTAGTTATTGTTTTTTTCCTGATACAACAAAGGTCTTTTTAAAAATTCCTCGACGTAGAGGTAAGATTATGTGATAAAATATTTATTATAGTTGGATGACAGTCGCTAACACAACAAGGCATTCCCGTACGTTTCTGATTTTATTTTTTGTATAAAATCGTGCCTTTTGTCTTGGCCTGTCGTCTATGAACAAGGGTATTTTTATATTGTGAATATTGCTTAGGTTTAATATTCTGTTATAGTGTTATAGATAAACTAATTATGTTTCCCTAACATACTGCAAAGTGATTCTGATGAGGTCGCTCACATAAATGATTTTTGAAGATGTGTGCATTGATAGCTGTATGTAGAGCTGCGTGTTTCCCTTGTAGAAATAGCTCAATAGAAGGTTTCCGCCACATAATTACCTATTACAATATTTTAACTGCACACCAGAAGCATATAAAGGAATATCTTGTAGCAACAAATCTGGAACCTAGTCCTTGTTCACAATGATCCTTTTTGTGGGTGGCCGGTATGTCTGTGTTATTTAGTTCTTCAGATGTTAGTTAAGGCCTTTTGTGTTGCTGCGCATTTCTACGCATTGTATGTATGTATGTTTATATATTGTAAATAGCTAAAATACATATATTTTTACGATTAGCATACACAACCAAAGTTGTTATGAAGTGATGGTTGATTAAATAAGAAATTTAATTATAGGTCGTTATGTTTATTTTAGAAGAGATACAATTAATAATCTGTACAGTTGCAATGTCAGTACATTCAATGTAGCGTTGTAAACATCGCCTTGGTATTAAAAACAAAGAACATTATTATTGGCACAAAAATGAAATCAAAATTTTTACACACACCTATATATGAAGTCTGCAATGAAAAGGAGTATGAGAATGGCTTGCGCTCCTTTTGTTCCTACTAGCTTGCTCCAATTCATATGCCATTTAGTAACTGTCAATTAATGAATTACACGGAAACTACTAATACCTTGAAAATGTTCGAACGGTAATATTTTATTCATTGATGAAATCAGGCGTTATGAGTACATAACATTTAAGTTGTATTTTTTTGTACATTTTAGATTCGAAAATATATTAATATCTAAATAACTGGTCTTTTCATTTATCCTTACCCAAGTACACAATAATATGTTATATGGGTAGGTCTATCGACCCTACCATGCCATGTGCGCCATATTGTCAGATTTTCAGAAATGACAGCCACTTCGAGGCACAGAGACACAGAGAGACTTTTGTGATCCCAACATTCGCTTCAGCAAGTAATGACAGAGATTAAAAAAGTATACCTGTGGTAAGTAAGTTATGACTAAATCGTTAATTATATTGCATACTAGCTGACCCGCGCAACTTCGCTTGCGTCACATAAGAGAGAATGGGTCAAAATTTTCCCCGTTATTGTAGCATTTTTTACTGCTGCTCTGCTCCTATTGGTCGTAGCGTAATGATATATAGCCTACAACCTTCCTCGATAAATGGGCTATCTAACACTGAAAGAATTTTTCAAATCGGACCAGTAGTTCCTGAGATTAGCGCGTTCAAACAAACAAACAAACAAACTCTTCAGCTTTATAATATTAGTATAGATTTGTAGCGTTAAAATTAAAGCAAATAAAAATAGACGCACTCACGACTATTACTGGTGTGGTTTGTTATCACCTAGTTATTCGTTTTAATTAAGCGCTTGGATGCACTAGTAATTATACAAAAACTAATTGTAACCATATCAAAAGATTTCGCCTGAAAGGCGACATAAAATCTGTTAGGTGTCTATTGTCTCAATTAGTAGCATCTAGTATTTCAGCAATTATGACTATAATTTGAAATTTAAGGCTATTAGGAAGTTCACGTAGGTGATTTTAATAGACAACGATTGTCGAACATGTTCCCGCGTGGAGCGGACGGGCGCGAGCGGCCACGGTCAAACAGTGCGTCGGGTCCTCACTGTTAGTAGTTGCTGGTTACACATTGGGCGGCATTTTTCCCTTACCTTTACATTATGTTAGAAAATATTGTAAATGCTACTACTGTGTTACTATTGATAATAATAACAATAATCTTAGTATTGCATTACGGTTTCCGTGCTTTTAATATAATGCATTGGTTACGTTTCTTTCGAAAAAGTGAAAAATCATCAAATGTTGTACTAGCATTGGTAAGTGACTTTTTGTTATACTTAAAGCTATTTTTATTTACCAAAACGAGGTAGATGCGTTAAGTAAAAAATTCTCTATATTGTTTAAGTGTGTATTTTAATGTTAGTTATTTTAATTAATCGGGAACTGCCTATATGGCCTGCGTCTGAATCTATGCTACCACTGATCGCAAATACTACCCGTTTTTTTTAATGTAGGTTTTTCTAAAAGTAGAAAGAAGGAAACAGTAGCTCGAAGTTCGATAATGTGCCTGCCGGGTATTTGGCAAAAGGATCGACCCCTCTTGCATTGGCCTGACACAACTAACTAGCGAATTGTGGGGGTATTTGGAACACCTCTGTCTACACACGTAGATCTATACGCCAGCGTACCTATATAGGTATATAAAAAAAAACTTGAAACATTTCAATATAATTACAAACTCTATTCAACTAAACGCCCACCCAGCTCGATGGACTCAAAGTCTACTCCTTCTCATTAGTGGTTAGTCTCATTCCGTAAAGAGATCCTTAGCCAGTAGCGGCATATTCATTACTCGATTTTAAACACGGTATTATCAATGGGTCAATTCACAGTTATTTAAACGACAGTGGAATATCTGTACTTTTGTGTCATTGTTAAACCAAAGACCCTTTAAAGATTAACAAAATTCGATCTTTATAGGTATCTAAATACTAATGTTACTGCATCATCGAACCACTTCATATTTACTGAAGGCCATTATAGCTTACGTAAACGTTAATTTAGTGCAATTAACGTGTTCCCCGTCGATAAAGTAAAACTTAATTGATGAGGTCACTCGAAATAGCACAAAACACATATTGCTCTAAATTTGCCTACACTACCTAGTCAAATTAATGGACAGCACTTTATTTAAAAAAATATATTTATTTTAATAAAATAAAGGTGTGCTCGCAGAGCATCAAGCCGAGACAATTACAGGAACAGAACTGGATTATGGTACAAATGACAAAGCTTTTATACATGTGGTTTTAGTCACGTGGTATCCGCTATGGCGTGATACATACAATCATGGTATTCATAAATGGTCTTAACAGTGAACAAGTAATCGTTAATCAAATGGTTATAGTTTTGGCGCTCGTTAAAGTTACAGTAATTGACCAACTAGCATTTGACACCGTAACTCTAACCCATTGATTATTGTTCTCTAACCTATTGCTATTGTTTGTAGAGGCCTAGCAGGATGCATAACTCTTCCCTCCTTAAGTTCAAAATCGTCATTTAAATTTTTGTTAAATTTAGGATGATGATTTTGATTACACATAATTTTGCCTCTGTAACGGTATACAAGAACAAGAAATATTATAACTAGGATAACATAGATTAATATAGTTCCTAGACTAACACTGTGTATATTCACTATGTCTATTGGCTTTTCACTTGTTATCACTTCACTTTTTAATGCGTGGGAAAGAAACTGCAAGTTTTCCATATTTACTTGATCCAAGTTAATCGCCTTGCGCTGCATTGTTTCCTTTGGAGGAACTATGTTGGGCAGGTGGATGCTCGGCATACTGCGGAACATTACTGATGCTACCTGAAGACGTGTTTGTTTCTTCAGCGTTATCTTCCCAACTTCGATTCTACAATCGTTGTCCAATGTTATGATATATGTGCCGATAATGTTATGTTGGCTTATATCGTTTTCACAATATTCTGTTAGCAGTGTATGAACTCCGGTGTAGATTATCCAGGAGTCTGGTTGTAAAGCTTTGATCTTTACGTCGGAAGATTCGACTGGTATTGGTGCACACGACGTTATTTGTGTAGAGAATTTCATCAAATCTTCGATGCATTTATCTTCATTTTGTACAGACATATAATCTTCATGACATAAGAATTTTCCTTGGTCTATCTCCTTACAAGGTTGAGATAATGGTACGGTTTTCAATCCCTTCGCAAGGATGTAGGAATGTTTAGGAGTTATAAGGAAAGTTAAATTTAGCTTTGGGTTATACATAGGAAAAGGGTGTAGGGAAAAATTGTTATAGGTGTCCGACTGAACCATTGGTACTGACATGATAAAAGTTAATCGTTTGCCCTTTACATATGCTTTAATGTCTATACTATTTTCTATCTTAATTAAATTATCTATAGTTACAGGGAATATAACTTTATCTGTTTTCTCTATTTTCTTTAGTAAATTATACAGTTCATTGGTAGTCAATAAAGATTGATGCAAAATATTTATTTTACTAAAAGCGACTGCTGTCTCGACTTCGTCTAATCTAATTAATAAAATTTGAAAATTATGTATAAGTAAATTAAAAGTATTTATAATAAGTTCCTTGCTCCTTTGATATTGTGTTCTGTTAAGAATTTCCTGAATCTCTTCAATTGTTTTTTCTAATATAATGAAATTATTTCTGGTGGAATTTGTTGTATTGACAAAGGTGTCAATCATCTTAGATATTAAAGTCACCTTATTTATGATCGTATTTTGTTTGTTTTGGATGTTATTTATTAATTGATCATATCTAATGGCATCCTGATTATCTAAGTTACCAGTGATTGCTTTAATTATAGAACCAATCGGGTTAATTAAACCTCTTTTCATTCTAATATTTGGAATAAGTTGGTTATACTTTTCTAGCGTAAGATTCATAATGTATTGAACTTGGAGCTCGGCGTCGATAATACTACCATCTAAATTATATATATTATTTAACTTATCTATCATATATGATTTTATTTCATCATATTTATTAATATTATAGTCTAAATTAGTGCAAATCAATTCTAAGTCTAATATTTTAATTATATCCCAATTATAAAAGCTTACTGATGCTTGGCCTTCTTTCACAGGGAGTATACCTGGGTTGTCTTCAATCGGTTGAAGTTGAAGGGCCTGGCCTTGGATTATTAGTGTCATCATTGACAGGATGTACCTGTGAAGGACGTTTTATGTCTTTAATAGCGACCTTAGTGTCTCTGTTTTTAGTTTTTACTGGGACAGTGTTGCGATTTATTTCGCCCGTAATTGTTGCTTTCTGGTATCGAGGTTTATCTTTACTGCGCCTAATATTAACGCCTTTTACATAAACTTTATCTCCTTTCTTGATGTTGAATTTTGTCTCACCACCACGTTTTTCCTTTATTTTAGTTTTAGAGTCGATCATTTTGTCAGTTAGATATTTATATAAATATTTTGTGCGTTTCGCGTGTTCTTGAACTAATTGTTGTATATATTGTTTATTAAAGTCTACGTTAAATGCGTCCGATGATTCGGTATGTCCGAAGACTATTTCGAAAGGTGTAAGACCTGTTGAAGAGTGTATAGATTGGTTGTATGAGATAATAGCGTAAGTCATGACGGATGCTGCGTCTGTTATCTTCCGTTCGTATTTAGCTAGTCTGTATATTTCCGTAATTGTTGAATGGAATCTTTCAACTAAACCCATGGAATTTGGATTATGGGGTGTTCCTATGTGTAAGTCTATTTTGTAGAATGATAACATTTCCTTCAATAGGTTATTATTAAATTCAGTTCCGGGATCTGAGCTAATGCGTTGTGGTATTCCGTAAAACGAGAAGTATTTAATTAGCGCTCTAATTATTTCCGGTGTATTTCTGCTTGAGATTTCGAAGGCTTGTCCTAATTTACTGAATGCATCGATAATTGTTAAAAAGTAAGTGTTTTCGATTGAAAATATATCTATAAATATCTCTTCGAAAGGTTTTGATTGCGTTTGAGTTAACTGAAGTTCCGGTTTAATGGGTTTTCTGTCGTATTTCATGAGTTTACACGGTTCGCATGAATTTATGATGCTTGCGACTGTTTCGTGCAGGTTATTCCAGTAGTAAGTTCTCTTGAGATGCGCTATTGTCTCTTTAATGCCTCTGTGACATGTCTTACCTTTATGGTATTTCAATACAATCTGACGTTGTTCATTCTCGTCTTCGACGTAAACTACACGCTTAGTGCATTCAAATATTTTAATTGAGTCCTTTTTAAACAATTGTGTTATAATATTTGTAAACGACTCGCGATGTCTATGGTCTTCAAAGTAAATAAAATGTTTGATTTTAGGTCTAATGTATTCTTTAAGAAATTGTTTGATTATCTCTAAATTATCTATTGGCATGTGGACTTCTAATACTTTCTGTTTGTCGCGCGATAGATCTTTAACAGTTAGTTCATTTCTATTCCATGTATATATAAGTATTTGGTTTGGTTTTGTATCGATTGCTTCATCTAATATCGGTAAGTCGGAAGAGTCGGTATTCTCTTCAGAATGTACTGTAGCAAGTGTTGAGTTGTCCTTTTCGGATGCTGTGACAGTTTGGCTGTCAACAGATGGTATAGAATATGTCGATTTTCTTGATCTTATTTCCTCATCGTCCGAAATAACTATTGTATCGGGGGAATTTACTTGGGTTGACATATTATCTTTATCAATCGCGTTTATTTTAATACGTGAAAGTGCGTCAGCGTTTCCGTTTTGTTTACCTGGTTTGTATTTAATATCGTAATCATACTCATCTAGTCTTAATCTCCATCGAGTTAAACTACTGCCTGGTTCTTTAAACGTGTGTAACCAAACTAAAGGTCTATGATCACTAAGTATAATGAATTTTTTACCATATAAATAAGGTCTGAAATGTTTGCATGCCCAAACTATTGCAAGTAGTTCCTTTTCAATAGTACTATAGCGCGTTTCGGCGTCATTTAATGTTCGACTTGCGTATGCTATTGGTTTATCGCTACCAATTGGGCCTTGTGACAATACTGCTCCTACTGCGTAATTTGATGCGTCAGTTGTCAATAAAAATGGTTTACTAAAATCAGGGAATTGTAAAAGTGGGGCGTTTGTTAATATTTCTTTACATTTTTCGAATGCGTTTACGAATTCCTGAGTATGTACGATTTTTCTACCTTTCTTTAAACAATTTGTGAGAGGTTGTGTGATCTTAGAGAAATCTTTGATGAATTTACGGTAATAGCCTATTAAACCTAAAAAGCTTTTTATCTCCGTGGGAGTTTTAGGAATAGGGAAATTTAAAACTGCTTTAATTTTATCTTGGTTTGGTTTGAGTCCATCTTTAGAAAGAGTGTGTCCTAAGTAAAGTACTTCTTTTCTTAAGAACTCGCACTTATCTAACGTAACTTTTAAGTTTGTCTGTCTAAGTCTGTCGAATATTTTTCTGAGCTTTTCTATGTGATTTTGTAAGCTATTAGAAAAGACTAGGATGTCATCTAAATAGACTAGACAATGCATTCCTTGTAGTCCTTTAAGAACATTGTCCATAGCTCGTTGAAATGTAGCTGGAGCTGTCTTTAAACCAAAGGGCATTCTCTTAAATTCATAGTGACCAGATTGGGTTGTAAAGGCTGTTTTCTGTCTATCAGAAGGCTCTACTTCTATTTGGTGATAGCCACTAGCAAGATCTAGCGTAGTAAAATACGTAGCTTTACCTAATTTGTCAAAAAGATCTGTAATATTTGGGAGAGGATACTTATCATCGACCGTAATTTCGTTTAAACGTCTGTAATCTATTACCATTCGGTATTTTTGTTCACCTGAAGCGTCTAATTTTTTAGGGACAAGATGTACAGGGGCACTCCAAGGGGAATGAGATTCAGTTATTACATTATTATCTAATAATTTCTGTACTTGTTTCCTAATTTCTTCGTTTTCTGTTGGAGGTTGTCTATAAGGTCTTATGTATATAGGGTCCTCGTTGCTTGTGCGTATTTTATGTTTTACTTGGTTGGTAAAAGACAAGGGGATTTCTTCGCAATAAAATATATCTTTATATTCTAGACATAGGTTTTGAATACAGGTTCTCTCTTCGTTATTTAAATGTTCTAAACGTAACTTGTTTAAATTAGCTTCTAATATTGAATTAGTTTGACTATAATTCAAGTTATGATTTGTCATATTTACTTTAAGTGATTCTGTTAATGGGTGGACTAACAATGGTTTTTCTAGTGTTATTAGAACGTCTTTATTATTAAGGTTTTGTATGATTGTTTCTGCATAAAAATCTTTACATGTTATCATTGCGTCTGGTGTTCGAACGCCTGAACAGAATTCCGTAAATGGGATAATAGCTTCGCCATTCTCTACTGTTGTAGGTAATTTTACTTTGACTTCAGAACGCCTGGGAATATTTATTTTAAAGTGTTCATAATAAAGAATTGGTATTTCGGTGGTATTTGTTCGTAATATTTGGTTTTTCATGTCAATGTTAGCATCTAATTGTTTTAGCAAATCTATGCCTATTAGGCCGTCATAGTCTTTGTCAACTTTATAAACGAAAAACTTATGAGTAAGATCTGTTTGAAAGGTTTCCGTAAGCGGTATATTTGCTACTTCCGTATGTTGGCTACAACCATGTGTGCTAACTACTTGGAAAGGCTCTTCATACGTATTATAAGGAAAATATTCATTTATTTTTTCCGGATTTATGAAAGAACGCGTACTGCCAGTATCGATCATGAAAATAGCGTCTAGTTCTGGTATTTCGATATGAGGTAGTCTATGAGCTTGTGAATAGTTTAAATTGATTATTTCCGGTGATCGTCCGGTGAGGCTTCTATGGTAAAATTTTCCTCATTTTCCTCAGACTCTACGTAATTTTCGTACATTTCCTGATCGTCCATATCTATACATTCATTATATGTTTCATAATCCTCATATTCGTCTATGTTGTTTTGTTTTACTGCCGTTCGCATGGAGACGTCCGTGTTAGGCTTAGGTGTTGTATTTTGCGGGAAACGATTCTGATTTAATTGATTTGGTATCCCGAATTTAAATTGATGATTGGGATTTTGTTTGAAAAATCCGCTTTGTTTATAATTATTAACTGCTCTAGGCAATTGTTGTTGCGGGTGACGGAATTGATTAGGTTGTCCTAACTTGTTAGGCTGAGGGAATCTCATTTGATTATTAACGGGATTATTTCTATTAAATAGATTAGGGAATGTCTTATGCTGAGAGTTTTGTGGAATATTATTATTTATGCCGAATTTAAATTGACTTTGTGGCGTTGGTATGATAGGTTTAGATTGCAATGGTTTATGGTTCGATTTATTTTTAGATTGATATTGCGTTTGGAAATTGACCTCTTCTGTTACGACACTTAGTGCACTTTCCAGCGAGGTGCATTTGTTCAATCTTACGAATCGAAGCATTTCCTCGGGTAAGTTATATAAGAATACGTTTAACGCGGTATTGTTGTATATAATATACTTAGCTGCTTTGATACCTTCGTCAGTTAAAAGGTTGACTTTAGATATTAAAGATGATCTTATATTCTGGATTCTATGGCAGAACTCAATATACGTTTCTCCTTGTTTTATCTTAAGATTCTCTAGTTCTATGGCAATACAGGCTTCAGTGCGTGGATCGCCAAAATGCTGTACAAATAATCTTTTTAACTCCTCCCATGAGAACACATTTTCTCTTTCACTAATTAATATGGCCGCTTTGCCTATTAATCTGCTGGTAATGCAGTGATATAAATAGATATCTTGAGCGGGATTGTTTTCCCCTCTAAATGACTTAATTACATATTCACATTTAGTTATAAATAAGTTTAACAATTTCCCGTCGCCATCAAAGCGTGGGATAATCGCTTGAATTTCCTTAGGAATAAGTTGAATTGTATTTGTTGGCTCATTTGTTGCCATTTTTACAAATATATATTATTTTTAGGGCAAAAGATTAATAAAGTATATTCGGCGATTTTTGTCCGATATATACGCTTAAACTAAGTGTAGATTCGGCTATGTTTGTCCGAAAAGACACGTTCCTATACTAATTGTAGATTTCGCGATTTTTGTCGAAAAATACAAGTAAATACTATAACTAATTGTAGATTTCGCGATTTTGTCGAAAAATACAAATGAAAACTATAACTAATCGTAGATTCCGCGATTTTGACCGAAAATACGAGTGGATATATCAACTTAGCGATGTTTGGTCCAGTTAGATATATAAGGATAGACACGGGGTTATGGAAACAGTGCGAATAAGGATTTACTCACAGTAAACTGCTGCTGCCCATGCCGAGTTGCTGTCTTGAACGATGTTAGCGAGATGCTGCTGCTGCCCGATGCGGTATTTGACGAAATTTGTAAGTTCTTCGAATCTTAGTCAGGCTGTTAGTTGCCGCGAAGTACCGATTTTTGTGTACGGAACGACGAACTTTACGCGAACTTAAGATCCGACCCGACTGCGCCAGTCAAATTAATGGACAGCACTTTATTTAAAAAAATATATTTATTTTAATAAAATAAAGGTGTGCTCGCAGAGCATCAAGCCGAGACAATTACAGGAACAGAACTGGATTATGGTACAAATGACAAAGCTTTTATACATGTGGTTTTAGTCACGTGGTATCCGCTATGGCGTGATACATACAATCATGGTATTCATAAATGGTCTTAACAGTGAACAAGTAATCGTTAATCAAATGGTTATAGTTTTGGCGCTCGTTAAAGTTACAGTAATTGACCAACTAGCATTTGACACCGTAACTCTAACCCATTGATTATTGTTCTCTAACCTATTGCTATTGTTTGTAGAGGCCTAGCAGGATGCATAACTACCTACACTACACAGTACACTGTAGTTAGATAGTCGAGGTATGTGTGTAGACTCGCAGAACTAACATACGCTGTAAGTCTACTGTACAAAGCGATTTAGTGAATTCGAAGTTTGAATTGCAATAAAAAAGGCCAACAGTTGTATGAGAGGGCGTAGAAAACTGTAGAATAATCGTCAAAGTGAGTTTTGATGAGAGGTAAAATTTTTGAGATTTTTGATTTTAATATTTAATTTGAGATTCGTAGACAGGTATTTCTTCAGGTATTTGGTACTAGCTGACCCGCGCAACATCGCTTGCTCCACCTAAGAGAATGAGTCCAATTTTTCCCCGTTTTTGTAACATTTTTCGTTGGTACTCCGCTCCTAATGACCGTAGCGTGATGTTATATAGCCTATAGCCTTCCTCGATAAATGGGCTATCTAACACTGAAAGAATTTTTCAAATCGGACCAGTAGTTCCTGAGATTAGCGCGTTCAAACAAACAAACAAACAAACAAACTCTTCAGCTTTATAATATTACTATTGGTCGTAGCGTGATGATATATAGCCTATAACCTTCCTCGATAAATGGGCTATCTAACACTGAAAGAATTTTTCAAATCGGACCAGTAGTTCCTGAGATTAGCGCGTTCAAACAAACAAACAAACAAACAAACAAACAAACAAACAAACAAACAAACAAACAAACTCTTCAGCTTTATAATATTAAAGTATAGATATATAAATATATAATATATAATATAATATATATATATATATATATATATATATATATATATATATATTCTGATTCGTATCGTTTCGGTAAAGCATTAATAATAACGACAGAATGTTACAGCGTACAAAATACACCTGTATTTTGTAACATCTTTGTCGTTCTCACAGTCTATATTTAATTTGATACATTTTTGTAAAGTAATTGAATGAAAGAGTTAAGTAATGGGGAAGCAAATCATTTTCACGACGATTTTGCTCTTTTATTTCCTACGCATAATACTTTTTGGTACTTACCTTTTTAGATATACTATTAAAGATAATATAGATATACATATTATGCCAAAGTCGAGAGGGTAGAAGAGAAAAAAAAAGGATTTGATACTCTTAAATAAATACTAATAGAAGCTTTTCCTTAATTTATTATAAATAATAGCTTTTCCGCTATGTTATTCTAAACGTTTCTCATTTCACTTTGTATTAGGTAACGGCCGCCAGCTGGTACTAAATACAGAATACTTACTTTATTACTTTGATGAACTAATTTAATTAATTTACTAAACAAAGATAATACTTTAGTCTGACCGGAATAGCTTTAGAGGGCTTTACATTCTTCGTGGTATTAAGGTACGGTTCCGACTCATCCTTTCGTATTTGACGTCTCGGGGCCGCGATCCTGGCGGGGGGCGTGCGCCCGAAAGTCGGGAGTGTTAGGGATTTCGTATTTGTATCCAGGAGAGGCGAGCTAACCGGCGTAGTCAGGAGGCGCGCGGGCTCTCGTTCGCACGCATGCGTGTGCTCCCGTATCCTGTTGCACGCATAACGTAGTCCTGTTTTTTGGAAAAGTGCGAAATGTTTACGATTAGATAACGTATGCGAATCAAACAGTAATTAAATTAGTTTGTTCTCTTAAAAAGAGAAATGACTGGGTTAGAGTATTTGTTATCAATGTTAATATGTTTAAGCGGGCGTGAATTAGTATTTGTAATGTTGTGCTAAGGTCATAAGTGCAAACAATTGTTGAGAGCAGCAGCATGCCCTGGAGTTGTCCGTGGTCACGGGACCGCCAGCAACAGCCGCCACTCGCCGTCACACCACCTCTTCATTTGTTGCTGCAGGTTTGTTTGTGTTATTTTATATTAACATACATGTCATTGAACGTATAATTTTCAGAATTTGCTGTAAGTATAGTATAATTTACATTCCTGTTCGGACTCTTACTAATATATTGTATTGACATTTTTTAAATACTTAACTACGTGTTTTAGTCTATTAAATTCCTTTATGTAAAAGTACTGTTAAATTTCCTTGCCTCATCAAATGGTAAATTTGATTGGCATCGGACGGAGTTGAGTTTAACGTTATATTAATAAACGCTCTATATTTTTATTAGAAGAATTCAAAGATACCGATAGTCAATGAACTCATTACGAAATTCATAAGTGACAGCCTGTTCGCTCTACCAATTCGAAAGTTATAGTAGGACAATCGTACTTACTATGATAAAGTTAGTAGCCACCGAGACGTTATCCCGGGAATGTTTTAATGGATTTAAAGTGTTGTATGTGCACGTTAATATCAAGAACATAAAATGTTGAGTCTTTATGCATGACGGCACTTAGATGCATAGTTATGTTATTATTATCTATGTTTTATGTTTTTCTTGTCTGTATGTCTAATTACTTCGGTTGGACTGTTAAACCTTCAAATGACTTTACTTTGAAAGTACAAAAATCAATTTGTGAATGTAACGTTAAGGTATTCTAACGCGCCAACAAAAGAATTGTGTACAATAGAAACGTCACTTAAGAAAGAACTCATTAAAACGGACGTGCCAAAATGGTCAACTCCCAATCATGAATTTTGGTTACCTGTGTTTTTCTTTACGAGCATTTTACTCAAACGAATTACACGAATAATATGTGACCATAAATCACCGCTCAACTTAGTGATAAGGATTTAACCAAACTTGTAAAATGTAGAGTAGTTGTAATTGCATGTGTAGAGTGTAGAGCTTGATTACCAGCGATGAGAGCCAAGAGCGGTGCTAGAGTACGATCAGCTGGCTCACGGCGGCTCAGTCATGAGGCGATAGTGCCCACGACTACCCGCATGTAGAGCCGCACACACCGGGACACTATCATTATTAAAAAAAGCGTCTTATAACTTATTCACATGTATTTTAAACGGAAGTGACGATTTATGACTCTATATTTACTAAATAAAGCGAGACTTTTTTTTTAAGTTAGTGGAATGATGTGAAAATGTGATGATGCGGTATAAAAATATTTTATTAGTAAATAAATATAAAATGCATCGGTAAAATGCCTTGGAACTGTTTGTGGGGGTACGAGGCTCCTGCACCGACATGCAGAGTGAGTGGACCACTGCATTTATTAGTACAGGTACTTAATATACATGCTTATGCACACTTATTATCATACCTATATCAATATATTCATTAATTGATACGTATCACCGATCAACAATGCATATAAAAGAGAACATTATACCTGCACTCATTTTATTATTAGTTGAAATTATTTTGTAATTTATTTATATAAGGAATTCCTCGTATTAAAAATTATAGACAATTTGTTTGTTGTAGATATTTGTTTGTCTTACTTGGGTAGTCAATTGACAATGTGTGTCTGTATAAAGCATTATTTTAAACAATAGAATTTTCATTGATAAAATTATTACAGTACTTATTAAACCTTACGCGGTTAGGTTTCATGCGGATTACCTCTTTGATTAGATTCAACGCTAAATTACTTCTTTTTTTATTCCTGACTAAAATAATCAAAAACACATACTTTTAAATTACTTTTATATTAAGTAGATTACTATTTATATCAGCAGTGTAGACAGTGTAGCGTGTATTTTAATATCATGATGAGTTCATATTAACTAGTTTGGGATTTCCTCGCTTCTCGATGAATAAGAACCTTCGTGGGAAAATACTTTAACGTCGCATAGAACTTGGAGTGTAAGGGCGTTAAAAATTAAAACATAAAAAGGCCCATTACATCTATCTAGTAACTTTAAATGTCGTCATTTAAATAATTGTTAAAGTTATGGCCTCTCTTCCTCAGTACCAAGTCATTACCATTTAAGTACTGAACTTTGTATTTTTTGTTAGTAATGTTACGGGACTGAATTAGCATAGGTTATTATTCCTTTTCATTTTGTAATGTTTTCCAATTCTACGTTTAACGTTTCTTTAAAATTCAACTTATTCGTTTAAAATACGTAGGTATTCAATTATACTAATACAGAATAAATGTGCCATTGTAATCTTCTTTTTACAAAATGAGAAAATGTTTCTTGTAATTTCAACAGACCTTTATAACAGAGAATGTTTACCTATTTCGTCTGAAACATTGTTATTTTTTCAATTAGCTCTTGGTCCCCTGAACTATTCAAATGTTTGTAATACAAACATCGCCAATTTCACGTATTATTTCTAAGTTAGTCAACCAAAAAACAGATAAATATAAAGATCAAATAACAGTTATCATTTCTGTCTGGTCAGTGACAGTCGCCCACATAAATGTGAAGTCGTTTCAAGTATTAGTAAACGGTTGGCGCATTATTATTTACCTATGCATCCAAAAGAAAAACAAATACGTTGCTATTGATTAGCCCTGACTTGTCACTTGACATGGATTCAACTGTCAATCCCGATGTATTAGCGTACGTAATTAAATAGACGATGCATATTAAAAGGAGCGGTATAATATAATAAGTTGTATTGTTGTGGCGTCGTTTCATTAGGTTACCTCGGCAGGTAGTGGAGTTAACGGTAGAATGCTAATGTGAGGCGAGTTCGTAGCATTGTCGCATGCGCACTGTGGCCCTAGATTCCCAAAAGGTTGCGCAAGAACAAGTGCACCGCCCACGGGCCGCGGGCCACGCTGCGCCCGCGCCGCTAGCGCCGGCACCGGCGTCACAGGCCGTGCACCTCGCCGCCTCTCTAAGCAAATATCTCCCGACAAGTTCATTGTCGACAGTTTCGAATATATTATACTTAATGAAATATCATTGACTAGACATTGCGATACACACGCCCATCTCGTTATACGAGAAACTATAATAATGTAAGTAATGGAAATCTGACAATCACTTACTTTGATCAAGACTGAGACCCCCTGGGATTATTTTTACTACGACTCTATGATGTTAACTTAAAACTAGTAGAGTAAGCTGTTTTTGTTTGATTAAAAGAAAACTTATATCAAAGCAGGAACGCAACAAACAGGCAATAAGTTTAATAAATAAAATAATTAACTTATCTTTCAAACTTTACTACATCAGGTAGAGATCATTCGGTTCGAAAGATTTCGTAATTTGGGTTATTTGTAGATGGTTACGCCTACCGCGATGAAGATAAGTCGATCGTATCGAATATGTTCATTCATCGGTATCTAGCGTTTATAAGTTAATTAGGATCGTGTGAGGCTGCATGTGCGCCGACACACAATAAAGCCTTTCAGCAGGCGGCGCCTTTGAGACTCGCGTTATTAGTCCGATTATCTGTACTCTACTAGCCCTCATTGTGTGGCATGCCCAGTGTTATCAATAGAGTAAGTCACCCAAAAAAACATTGAATCTTAATATTGTTTGGACTCAAGCATATTATTATTATTATATTATTGGAGCAGGGAAGATCATTCACCTATAAGGCTTTATTACTACGCACGTACGGTTAACGAAAGAATCACAAATGAAATGATAACATAGTCTATATTAATATTTAGAGATACCTAAATACTAGTTTTAGACTTAGGTATGTTAATAATTCCTTTTAATTAAAATCTGTAGGAAACAAAGAAAATCTACACTTATTTTTCTATTTTGTTCAATGTCTAACTATTAAATTATCATGTAACAATATTTCTATCAGCCGATAAATTGTTTCTAGTGATCCGAAGACATTCAGTGCTCAATGTGTTGGTGACGTACCGTTGTGAGTCCGTCACGTATCGTGCGCGGTACTTCGCACTTCTTGCCTTCTCGGTCATCGCTCGCTCCCAGTTGCGCTATGTTGTACTTCACTGAGTGTTTAATCCGAATGACGTAATATTTGTCCACGGTAGGTACCTTTTCACTAGATTCGCGCTTGTTTACTAGTTGTCACACTTGTCACCAGTCACCCGACACGGTAGGGAAAACGCTCCATTGCTCGCCGACCAAACAAATTTCTTAGTTTATTACGAAATAAACTGCGTAAATAAACTTTTCAAGATTTGTAATTGACCTTGAATGGTTGTTTGCTCCGAGTTTTTTGGAAACTGACGCTAAAACTGAATTATGTGACTTCAATTGTTTAAGTGCCGATTGCGGTTTTGATGAAACTTGACGTCCAGTCTCATGTGATTGTTTTTAAAGGAAGTGTCGGCCTTTTGGCCTCTGGCACTTATAAATCAAAGAGAAGTTCTGATAAACTTAGGTTAGTTAGATCAATTGATAAATCTAAAGTCTCCAAAATTAGAACTTGTTAGTAGCAGAGTTTGTATGTCAATGATGTCATAGGCTAGGTATAATAATGAGTCAGTATCGTGAAAGTACTCGGCGAGGATCTTGATAAACACTGGTCTTCCATCTAAGGCTCGTCCGTGTTCAGCTTGCCTAATTGTATACAGTTGCCGTTTATGAAATCGCTATGAATTTTGTTTTTTTTAATTAAATATGTTTAGGCCAGCAAAAAAGTAAACCTGATATTGAAATGTCACTGAAATAGGTATTTCTTAATAAAATAAAATTGATTAATGATAGACCCTTTTTCAGAGCTTGTTCCGAGCTGCATTTCTCTTGTGTTATGGGCTCTACTTTCCTGCTTAATGTCAGTTTTCCTTTAAAATCTGTACAATTGTAAGTCCAAATAAGTTCTAAAACATTTGTTTACTTAAATGGTAGCCAGTATACGTATCAGTTTATAAATTAACGCTAGTGACAGGCGGCGGGGAACGTCAGAAGGCACGACTCTCCCGCGAACGGGTATAAGTGGCTATATAGCATGATTTACGGCACATTCCTGTGCAGAGCGCGACGAGGATCCATCAGTGCGTCTGCCTCGACGATGGGAACGAGATTACTTCTCACATATTCCAACGCTGACAGACAAAGCTCTTTGTCCCATCATTGTTCGAAATCGTCTGGAGTGTTTTAGCCCTCGATTAGTCATCTCCGCCCGAACTCTATCTGTATGTAACAGTGTTAGGTCCACACATCATATGAATACTGATGGAACATATATAAATTAGAGTACATATAAAATTTCTATATTAAAATATTTATTGCTATTATACATCGAGTTTACCATAACAATCTGACATCTGTGCAAACTAATACGAGGTCAGCATTTATATTACCGTACTTACAAGTGCTATATTATTTATGTTTCATTATCCGGGTGAAATTGCTTTTCTAAAGGACTACCTTAGTACTTCTCACGATGTAGCTTTGTATCCTACCAACGCATGTCGCATGGGATAAATCTCTATTTGAATATTCTATATAATTTTTAGGATGCGTAAGCAAAACAAAGCGAGAAACCATATTAAACATGCAATAAAAAATGTATTTCAACGGGTGGTGTGAGCTTTTAAAAATGTTTACTCGTTTATATTCGTAATTGCGAGCGGATGTTACGCAAGTGTGGTGGAACTGGCCAACTAAAGCGCTTGACCGGAAGCGCGCTCCGGCGGGACGTGCGCGGCCGCGGGATGGACTCTATGTACACCAGCGGACCAGCTCAGGTACCTACCTACTCGTGGGCCGCGACTAATGAACAGAGCAGGAGCGCCACACAACCTTATTATTGGTAACGCGCAATACATTACACACAATTAGTGCACAAGCCGGCCATAATTGCCGCATGCTCCGGGCGTGTTTCGTAAAACATGTGCTACTTGGGAATAGTTGGGAAATCCAATCCATGGTGCCGGTATTTCAGAGTAATTTACGGAATTTAAAGTGTAGACGCCGATTCATTATAAGTTTTGCTAAATGTTTACGTTACGCGATACTTAATGGGCCCAGAAATGTCTGATAAGTAATTACTTATTTCCTACAGCACTTGTAAGAATTCACGCTTTAAATGGTTTTGACTGCACATAATTACTTATTAATTAGGTAGGTACCTCTAGTTTTAAAAAAATTGAACTTCTAATGTATAAATACCAACACAACGACAAAAGGCCATTAGATATATGCACATTATATAAAGTTACACACTAATGAAGATCTTGTTACTGAAATTCAAATACTTATTCAGAGTAAGGTCTCGCAAAAAACATCACGGTTCGCGAAACATGCTCGCCAGCTGTCATGCCAGACGCTGACGCCACTCTCAGGGAAAAAACTAAGTACTTACTTAGTTTACTGCAAAGGTTTCATATGTCAATGTGCCTCCGCCATGCCGCTAACTAAATCCATAGTAAAAGTAATTGTAACTGTAAACCATGAATCAAATTTGTATGAAAGGAACTCGTAAAATAAATTTTATTCCCTTATTGGTACATAAACAGAGTTAAAAATAGTTAGGACCACCTGGTGCACTCCGCTCCCAACTTGGAGTGCAGGGAACGTGATTTATGGGCCCGTAGGCTCGACACAATGCAACCGCAAATATAACCCTTGACTATTTTTCTAGAGAACAAATTGTCCTTGGGTAGATATTTCAAGTGGCTGCGTTTGTTGACTTTGTTGCATTAGTCTGTGTATGGCATATTGTTGGCTTTATCATCATGTTCACCCTTGGGACTACACGCAACCCTAATGCATTATGTAATTTGTATTTATAGAGAGAACGCGTTTATTAAACTTTGTGCTGTCTGGATTGTTTCACTTTTAATAGAATGGTAACTTACGTTCAAGCAGTCTGAATTTGGGTATAAAAATAACTTAATGGCTATTTGTTCTTATGTTGTTCACGGTTGAGCGGTGGCCAGTTATCCCAAATTATCGGATCAGTATCGAGTAGTCGGGGTGTTACAAAGTGTACTGTGGCATTAACTACGTGGGAGGTCTGATTTCTTATGATGTAATTTAATTAGACGTCTAATTGAGGGATCTAAATATATATGGAAAAATAAAGTAAAAATAAACGAACACTATCTATACTTTTAAAATATATTACCGTAGGTTTACGAATAAGACTGTAATAACCAAATTTTGTGGTAGGTATTCTTACATACGAAATGAATTTTTCACTTTGTCTAGAAATATGAATTCGTTCATAAAAGTAGCTGTAGGTTTCCAGACAAGTTATAGTTTGTATTCTGTATGGAGATTGTAATAAAAGTCTAATATTCTTCGTCATGTTTCTGTACAGTCCAATTGGGTAACATTGAATTTCAGAGCATCTTTGAACAACTTTTGTTACAGCTCTACCTGTTCATATCAAGATTGTGAATTTCTTTTGTAGATGTGACTTGTGGAACAAACGAGCTTTGAAATTAATTCTCAATGTTATAATCGCTTGCGCCTAAATACCTGCACGTTTCTCTTTCATGAAGTTAGAAATGTTGAAGGTTGTATGCTTTAAAGTTTGTGAGAAATGTGCCTAACAATGATTTAGCTCCCGTAGAAATATATTATCGTAAGATATTGAAACAATTTATGAATTAACATAATTTTTGACTGTTAGACAATGTTAGAACTCGTGTCGATATTATGTTTGAAGTCGTAGGGTCGTGACGGACGTCATGCGCGTCATCCCCTCGTCATGTCGTACCTTTCACTTTTCTCGCGCTGACACTTCCAGCAATTAACTTGTCACTGCGCACTATTACCGTTTATCGTTTTGAGTACTACTATTAGTTAACATTCTATTTGAGGTCTTGACTCAATTACGTTTAATATTGGTTGTAACATACAAGGTTTACCTACTCCTTACATTATGAGTATTTAGTATGTCGGGTGTGTCGCTGTTTTGGTTAGATTGTCATTTCATCAATAGACAAAAAAGGAAACCTTTATTGTTGTCTTTTCTGAAAAAGGGCCGAGTATTCTAGTAGACAATGAGCAGTTCGTTCCGAAAACTAATTGTGTTGCGTCATTCTCGCAAGGTTTCGCTTTTGTATTGTTTGTTAGTGTAAGTAGTGTGTTTAGCGTATTAACATGCATGTTATTAACCGGTACTTTTGTGTTTACGAGAGGGTACATGTCTCTGAAGAGGAGATTCTTGAGGTTGTAAAGTCACACGAAATGTAAGTTTCCGGCAATCGCAGCGTTGCGCAAGTGGGAGTGTGAACTGTATTACTGTACCTATCTGACGTCATATCGTAGTTTCAACACTGTACAAACAAAGCCGCAAGCCAGCCTCTGGCACACATTGTGTGCTCATTTCCAGGACAAACAACGAATATTATTTGGGAAATAAATTTACATACAACATTAACTGAGCGGGAGGTCTTCAAGACTCGAGACTGATTTCTGTTTACGAATGTTTAATTTTATATTTATGAATCATGCTTTCTCCCAATCGCCACAAATGATCGACTCATCTTCAACGGTTATTATTGCTTAACCCGTATAAGTGAAGATTTAATTTAATTGAAACCTCTTGTGATAAGTACTTTTTAACGAAGATGAATAGAATTTTTATTAAGTTTTCGGACATAATCGCGATCTGTTAAACGGTTTTGTTAAATTAAGAGGTCTCTTCTACAAGTAGATGGGTAGATATAATAAGTATAGACAAATTATTTATCGAAGGAGAAAAACATATAAACTCTTTTAAATGATCAAATTGTGTAGGTACGTCAATATCGAGTAAGTAGGTATTCGACTGTGGTATAAGAATGTAGGAAAAACCTCCGTAATTGATATAAAAATAACCGTTTGATGTCACGTTAAAAAATATACATGTTACGGCAACTATTTAAGTATTTGTAATGAAGTGTTATGGTGGGTCAGGGGTTGAACATTTGACATAGATATGTGAGACGTGACGTGTGGTGCTCGCACATTGTCGGCCGCCATTGCCGCAGTATCCGCGGCACAAAGCCACCTCACTCTCCGCCACGATATGAGTCGTACGACGTTCCTCATTACCCACGACACGGGTGGTCTCCCGGAATCACCGCCACTACTGAGAAATGTACTATTTCTTTTTAGGTTATCACGTATTTTCTACTTTCGGCACGTTTATTCAGAAAGGAAAATCCGTGTGCGTACATGTTTCATATTCTGAGGAACGTAAATCAACATTAAGTAACTATAGCCGGAACATACTCGGGAACAGTATCGGTGGTTATAAATAAAGAAATTATGAAACTAACGTAATGGAGGCGGCTGCTGGCCGGTATATGCCAGCGTTCGTCGTACATTCCATCTGAAATCGTGCGGTGTAACCGCAGACCCGTATTGGTTCCTACTGCATAATCAAATTACATTAATGGCTCGTTTGTAGACCCCTGTACCCACGCATCACATCTATTGAACCGAGTCAATAAGAGACAATTTATTTGTTGATTTGTTGCAACCGTTAACAACATTATCTGAACAACTTTCATGAGCTTGAGCTAGACTTTCTCTACGCAGCTTATATGGGCGTCGTCAGCTTATTGATTAAACCAATCACAAGCAAAAAATGGTTTATATTTATCTCATATTTATTTTAACTTGTTTTATTGCGTACTGTACTGTACTTTCTTGATTTACTGCCTTGTAAAGTGTCAGATTAATACAACCGTTACAAATTAGGGTAAGATATAATACCATGTATGAAACAACAAATTAGGGTAGGTAGGTAAGTCATAAAACCAAAAGATATTTCCTGTGATAAGACGGCTAATAAGCTATAAAATCGAAGTAGAAAAATTGTCTTCCGGCAGGTAATGACACTAGTTGGATTAACACAATCATTGATACACCTACTACTATAAATAGGCATTATTTAACAAAATCTAAATGCAGAAATGATGCGATCTCCTTGACTTTTGTCATTATTGATTATGTTTATGAGATTAAAGGCCAAGATACGCACTGAATCGTCCAGAATCATTGCACAAATATCACAAATAGATATCGACTCGATACCTAAAACTGTGCATGTGAGTACGACTTGTACGTGTGTGTTATAATGATATTTATATCATTGTTTGTTGAATGCATTCACTGATAAAGTAGTTCAATAGTTTATCAAACAATGCTTACATAGTTTAATTTGAAGCTAATCGTAAACGATGCAAGTAATGTAACATTGGATTCACCTCTGCCGTGGGCCGTTACCTCGCCACCCTTGCGCTATGAGGGTCCGTCCCTTATATTAACAGTGGAGCAAGGGAGTGGCCGGTCATCATCATCACTCACCGAGGGTGAAGAAGACAATATTAGTTTATAACCGGTCCGCTTCCTCATGCGATAATTTAAAACACCGTGCCGCTATCTAGTCACGCAATGCTTTTACTTCGGTTATTAGATTTGGAATACAATAGGAGTTAAATTTCCCTTCATGCACTTTTACGCTTGCACGCTTTAATAGAATGGGGTAGTGTGCCTTCAATGTTAGCTATTCTTAAATATAGTGCCAAAAAGTACTTTCTAGCAGAGCGTGGTTTCGATCCACGGACCTCTGGGTTATGGGCCCAGCACGCTTCCACTGCGCCACTCTGCTTTTATCTGAAAATGTGAAATTAGAAACTAAATATTTTATGCTGTATGAAATACCTATTACTCAAGCAGATTCAAAGCAATAATGGCACGGTGGCGACAGTTTCTTGTTATCTGTGATACATGCATGCCTTTATTCAAGATCTCTATGCCATATACTATTAGAGGTATATAGTTAAGGCTCTCTATACATACCTCAATTTAGTTATCATTATTCGCAGTTATACCGCGTTTCAATCCTGCAGTACGTTAGATAACTTTTAATTTCCACTCTTTTCTGTAGAATGCAAGAAATAAAACATAATCTACTACAGCATTAATTATTAGCCTATAGGTACGTACATTCACTATTAGTTCTGTCGATACAGTTACACGATCTATAGAATTAGTAATCTTGTAGGCATACCGAAATTAGTTAGGAAATAGGTTGACAGTGATTTATAACGTAACCAATACATGACAATTTATACTTAATCGCTGTCAACAATGACTGGAATATTATTACGAATAGCGATAGAAATCAGGTTTGTATTAGTAATTCGCGTGCTACATATCTAAAAACGTGTATCTAAAAACGAAAAACGAGGTTTCTAAAAAGTATGTATCATTGTAACAATGGAAAGGAATTTTATTCGTGACGCTCCGTATAAATGTTTCAAAAGGGTCCGTTCTACTTTAATTGGTACTCGTAATTAATTAAAGTCAGTGACCGAGCAACGGCGGACTATTGTTTAAGCCGATTCTGATACCTATGATCAAACTATGTCTCCTTGAATTGTGCCCGCTGGATATTTAGTGCGGCTTTGTGGAACCGTAGAGAGTTATTTATTGTATGTTATCAGCACAGGCACAGAACACGCGCACCAATAACGAAACAATAAAGATAACGCTTACACTACGTTATAAAAAGGTGGCATACGAGCCATATTTAAATATAGGTTATGTATGCTCGGATCATAAAACATGTTTACTTATTTTTGCTCAACTGTGCATCATTTTAATAAAATTTACATTTATAAAATAAATCGATTTATATTTGTCTTAAATTGTAGTAGCAGGATTGAGCGGGAATGTTATTCATGGATATGTGTTTTTTACCTAGTAAGTACCTACTTAAAACTTTATGCTCGTAAACCTGCTCCAGGTAAAGTTTTCCGTAAAGCGATTGTCTTATATAAGGAAAAGTCTAGTTAGTTTTGCTTTCATAGATGGAACGGCTTTCCCTATCTTTATGCTTAGTGTTATGCTCGTTTCTGTCGGACCCTGCTCTACTTTTCGACCAAGTTTTTGCACTTTTCTTGACTTTGTCTTCGCCCACAAAGTTTATTTTCTCAAGGCACCGCAGTTGTGTGCCGCATATTGACTTTGTGTAAATGTATTTGTACATTCTCTCTCTAGATAAGACTAGGCGAAAAAGAAAACTGTTTTTCATGAGAAATACCTATGTACGGAGACCCGGAAACTGAAATTCATGATTACAAATATCTAAATGTGGTAATGTTTCATGTAAACGTATCAGGAAATCTTGCGTTGAATGTTTTGTTCCACAAAACGCAATTAACATCTCCGCTTATCGTAGTAATTTACACGCTATAATTATCGCTTTCTATGTATAGCCTTGCCGATTTATGCTCGTTATTGACATTCGATGATGTCATTTCCCGGCTTAATAACAACTTAAATAGTTTCAAATCGATTAGGCGCATGCAGTATCATGTTCCCAGAGTTAGAATTAATGCACATAAGTAAGTACTTAACCAGAAACAGTATGATAATAGCAGCGGTGACAGTTGGTGACGATGCCAAGTGGCGATGACGTCGGGTCGCGGCTCGCGGCTCGCTGCTCGACGCGTGAGACAATTTTGTATAGCTTATAACGCCTCGATATTAAACGGAAGTCACGTACGAAAGCCTTGAGAAAGCCGCTCGTTGTGACAGATGGCTGCCTGCCCAAATATTATTGATATGTGACAAGTAATGAAAGACGGAAAAGTTGCAACGTTTAGATTCCAGATAAATAGTCGGGTCGGCTTAATTTGACTTGGTCTCTGCACGTGTGCCGTTTACGAAAGTTTTCCTAAGAGTAAACAGATAAACGAGAAAATGGAACGTTGATGTACTTTAGCGGCTACAACTTTGTTATCTGCTACGGAGGAGCAATCTTCTAATTCATTAATCTCGTTACCTACATCTACAAGCAAACAAATCGTGGCACCATCGTACATAATGATCTCATGTTATACTTATTTTAGTTGACGTACTATTCACTAGATTCGCCGTATATGTCCAACCAAGTCGCGGTATTCCATCACTGCTATATTTCTTGTTTATAATACTCAGTGAACAGTTAATGAGGTATGCGCATTTGTATAGAAGATAACAGTAACAAAGCAGAACCTCGTTTAACCTGTCTTTAATCATGTCACATTCATATCTATGTAAATTCGCTCCTTATATTATAGAATGAAGTTGTTTGGTTAATTTCGGCGTTATCGAACAACACAAAATTGTTCATTACAAAACAATGGAGTTTAATATCGTAAGGGCACCGCGTTTCGTTGATTTATCATTCCGACACTGAGCCCTTTGTTTTCTTCCACGGCGGCTTCGATCACATGTCACACGGTCAAAGGTTCGGTGTTCCACATACAAATGAATATTAATTTTTATTTTCCAAACACAAAACCAACATTATTCATAACAAAGCCCCATGACTTACTGAACCATTTTTTACCATGACGTAATAAACTTATCGAAGATTATAGAGACCTCTTATAAAAATAAAAAGTTTAAATAAATAACCTTGCTCTTAAAATGAAAGTAAAGGGGGTGTCAGATATCTGCTCTGTTGACATTGTTACGGGGATTAAAAACGATATCTCAATATTTTTTTCGGTCAGGCGCAGACTAAGCCTTCATGATCATCGGAAGAAATAACTCAAGTCACAAAAAGGCTAAAAAAGTTTGTTGTTACAAGTCTCAGGACTCGAACAGGAAACAAAAACTGACATCGCAACATTACCGATGCGTTAAAATAAGCAATGCGACATTTTTTACACTCTGTATTTTCATGATTCGTTTTAAAAACAAATGGCAGTGTAGTATTAATATTGTTTTGTTTCGGTGAGAGGGTGGTGGGTCGGCGTGTGAGCGGTGGGGGGCCGCACCGGACGGGCGCGGGCGGCGCGGGGTCGGGTGCCCGCTGCCCGCACTGAGCCACCGGGCCTCTGCAATTACCGCAGGGATATAGCGAATTACTCCATGATGAATACGTATCCTAGAAATGAGGACAGCTTAGCTACCTTATAGCTATTGTTGATATTCAATACCAATTAAGTAATCGTATTCGAATACAATATTTACTGAACCTAGTGGCAGGTATTGTATTTAAGTAACTATCGCAAGAACAATTTTGTTATTTTCAAAAATTAGCATTACGTTAAATAAAAGCCAGCATCTCCAAGATTCTTCATTTTTAATGTTCACGTGTTCAGTTAAAGGAACAACCAGAAAATAGAGATACCGTTCACCATTCATAGCTTTTTTTAACCTCCAGCTGTTCAATGAAATTTGATTCAGTTATTTAATGTGCCGCGTGTAATAGGTGCATTGTGGGATTGTTGTCAATATGTTTCAAACGTCCGGCGCTACTGTGCAGCTTTGATGGTTGTGGTTTTTTGCCGCGTATCTCTCGACACGAGCGCGGTACACAGTTGGGATGGCAGCGATTTCAGGCAGGTGTTCGACGCGCACGTGTCGCGCGATACATTCCTAAATGTGTTCCTTATTGACTACAGCGACTCTCCATTATATGAAATGTAACAAGAGATTTCTTATAACTTATAACTGAACACATTGGTATCTATATTCAAAATCTTAATGTATTCATTACTTCACACAACCCAATTGGCTTAACAGATACAGATGTTGTGCAGATGCGGTGATTTGTAGGGTTATACCAGTTCTAATACGCATACAAGACCGGTAGTCTTGTGCAATTAGGAATATTTTGTATTCAGGCTAATTGAGATACAATTTACTTAATTAAAGCTTGAGTTATAAAACACTCGGAGTATACAAATAGTAGGTAGCAACTTACGCTAAAAGCACTTGAGAGTGCTCTGCTCGGTGTTCGGTGCGATAACACAAAGGAGTGATTTATTTCAAACACCGATTTCAAGTACAACGTCCATCTATCATGTGCGCTGCAAATGTGGCGCCTGTGGCCGGCGTCTGCGCAGAAATCTGTGACGTCATAACTGGAGCACTCTGACCCACACAAAGAAGTTTCTTAAAGCAACGCGTACGCGACTAATGTGTGGTGTACGTTGTTACAAGAAATTTATAACAACCGATTTCCTTTCTTCGTTATAAATCAGTATAGATAAAACGAGATCTGATTTATAGCTGTCAGTTACAATTTGCTAACGAGTGTAAAACATGTCAGGGTTTTAAGATAAAGATCATGGCCCACGAGGCGTATTATTGAATGCAAATTGCAAACACAACCGACAAGTATCGTATTGGAGATAGATTGAATAGAAACTAATTATTTACTCACGCATTGTCCTGTCACCGACTCTGCGGTCTGTGTTGTGTTAGCAAACAGAGAAAATCCTTTACCGAGTACAATTGACCCGACTAGAATCATAAATACCAGCAAGAAAGCTTTAAAGCTAAGGTCTATATTGAGGAGTTGGTTTAACGTAACAGTGAGAGATAATAGGGGCATGTACCCAATCAAGGAACGGGACAAGACATATCTCGTAATAGTAGAGCGCATATTCTGTCGGAGTTGAATGGGCTCGCGTTCCACCTCTCATCTATTGTACGTGCGCTAACGAAGGGCGAGCCGGCAGGTAAGGGCTAGATGGCCGGCGATCGTACCGTCATAAATACCCGCGAGCGTGCATCTCTCCACTATGGACCATCAACAATGGCGCTGTCATTTCACGCATCTGTGTTAAACGTTTTCTAGTCTCGTAATCCGCCTGCAGGTATTTGTTCTTGTTAGCCCAAGATATATACGACACTTTCTAGAAAGGACGTATTGGGGACGAGGATGTGTTTATTGGTGACGGCCTTTAAGACAATACTCGGATGTAATTTATATTAAAGTTAATGGACATTTCGATAACGGTTTCTGCTTTGTTTACAGAAGGATGGCGTTCCCCAGGCTCACGCGTTCCGCAGCAAGTCGTTCCGAAAGCCTCGACCGTGCCACTGGTGTCATCAGCCGGTACATAACCAGGGATCATGCTGCAGAGGTAGGTTTACTAATATAATTTCATTATAAACATTAGAAAATAATGAAAACCATCAATAAGGAGGATTGAGAAGGTCAAGCATCTTCATTTATAATATTACAAATATGTAATGTCATGCATTGATAATTTCACTTTGAATCATTCCAAATGGGCACCAGCCATAAAATCTAAAACCTTATATAATATAGGTACATGAAATGTCTAAACTAAAAATATTTGTTTTCTAAACGCGTTCAAGTAAAGTTCAATCTCTGCATGTCATGAGTAAACATAGCAATTTTACATTTCGACAGGCTGACATTCAAAAGTCGTCGCCGACATTCGCATAGACACTCAAGAATACTTAAATCAAATGTCACGTTCCAAAATTCAATAGCTTGACGAGGTTTGACACGAAACAACCGACAATTGCTAGGTACTTCTACTGACGCAAATATCACGGATAACGACCCCAACCTAGCGTTTTTATAAAACGATTTCTGCATACAAAATGTTTTTCTAGCCATACTTGATAATCAACACTTTTACGCTGTTTATGTTGTAGGTATGCAATTCGTTTCAGTTTCGACTCTTCCTAGAACATTTTTATTTAGCAGCATTATCCTTTAATGTTGATTGCGATTTTTATTCATAACTGTCATGTCTTCCGTCCTTCTTTGGAATGTGCCGTGAAAAGGGCCTCAGATTTTAATCGTCGTCTATATGTAAATCAACTAGAAAATTATGCAAAGATTGATGATTTAACGGTCTGACTGGAAAACATACCGTAAATATATTTTATGGTTAGTTTTGGTATGTTTTATGATCATCGTTATTATGATTATGAAGTTATATTACTAATTAATGAACTTGACTTAAAAATAGTTTCTTAAAGATAAAACTTGAGATAGTATTGTTAATGAAAACTAGAATCGTTATATCTATTGCCTTGATCTGTAATTATATGTTAGAGGCGAATTAATAAATTCATAGTTACCAGTTAATAAGTTTTACAAAACAATATGCTAATTAATTTCTGTTTGTTTCAGTGTGCAAATATGTCTGCCACACCACCTGTGAGAGCAAGGTACGTATTATATTATGCAACATTGAGACTCTTCGATAGAGTCGCACTTGCACACAAATGGTCGCACAATACGTGCATGCAATTAAAATTATATCTAGAATAAATACAATCCGTGCCAAGGCTCGCAATGATCCGCCACAAGATCTCTTGAAAATAATAATTATGATAGAGCGTAGATTTTCTGAATGGAAAAAAACATATCTAGCTCGTTAAGCGTTATTACCTACATCACTGTGCAGTTGCTTTTATTACGTAGTGTATTATGTACCTATTTTTCCAATTTATGCTCTGTCATTCCGAATATTCTGATTATGTATTAAATGTACAGTAGCGCCCTCTGTTTTTCATAAATGGAAACGATATGGTACTGTGCATCGGCGCACACGCATCGCATAATAATATGGTCAAAATTCTTGTGTGGAGCCACTGATAGATGGCGCTAGAGCACAACGTAAACATAGAGTTGATAAAAACTTAGAAAATTGGAAATGTTTTTTGGGGAAAACTTTTTGATCGAAATGTTTTAAGACATACTGTTTTGTTCGTTATTGGTTTTTGTTCCATCAATATTGGGTTGTTTATTTAGAAAAGTAGAGTCCGTCTCATGTCGGCTTCACTATAAGCTCTTCAGTGATATCATTGATATTCGTGACTGGTCTATCGTTGGTCATATTGCGAGCTTATTCGTGCTTATCCACTTAAATGTATTCATATACTAGATAATAGTCCGGTTTTGTTTCTCTACCTGTCCATGTTTAGCGTGCAATGAGCATCGATGGCAATCAGCTGGTTGCCGCTGGTCACGCTTCCATTGTTCCACCTCTTACCCAAATTGTACACAGAGCTAACAATGTTCACCGTTATAACAACGTCATGTTACAAATTGACAATATTGTATCACGCGCCGCCTAATATGTTGTAACTCACAAAATGTGTATTTGTGACTCTACTTGCAAATATTTACAATATTTTAAAAAAATCCAGTGCTTCTACATTTTTATTTTTTATTAATTTGTATTCTTTATAAAGACGATCACATAAACAGCAATTTAATACAAGTGCGTACATATATTATGAGATATTGTAGATGGTATAAATAAAACTTTTTTAAACTGTTCACTCTGTTCAGTGATCACCAAAGATGGGTAGAGTAAATTTAGATAAATTGCCTAGAAGCTGAACAATCCTATTTACATTTATAGAGCAAGGTAAATTATCTTAAGTCATCACATTGAGCGACATAACATTATGCAGATATTTCGTTCAGCGACAAAAACTGTGTTTCTCAGCACTATTTTTTGTTTGCTCTTATTGGAACTGGTATTGCATTGAGCAACACTGCAATTATACTTTCCACGAAAAACGTTCCTGTTTTTTGCTGTCGGGATTTCTTTGGTTTGTTTAAAATGTAGTTTCATTTTTACCAGTTTGCAAAGCTAAATTAAGCTTACAATTTTCAGTTTAATTTGGTGCGGTGATTCTAAAACGACTTTCGTACCAAGACTGGTATAGTCTAATTACACGGTATGCGACATCCCCTTGCCTTGTCACTGCTCGAATTAAACATTAATTACTATATAATGTGCTCATTTATTATCTTGTATAATTACATTTTCTCGCAGCAAGCGATTTTAATGTAAAAGTGTGTAGAACAATCAAGTGTTTTTAGATTAAGTGACATTGAAATAGAAACGATGCAAATCGCTGTATGTTGTATTCTGGAATGTTTCCAATTGCGCTAAATAGTTTGCGATTCTACAAAATGCAAAATAATTAGAAAGTCTATGATGTATTGATAAACTAAATTTGAGAAATGTGGAGAATGCGACGATTCTTTAGTGAAACGAAAGCGTTGAATCTTTTTAATAATTTTATTCTCAGTAGATAATAACATAGCTTGGAAATAAAATATTCGATAGAGTTTTCTTTGACGTCTGATGTAGCCGTAATAGTGTAATAAATAATTCATATAAACATTGAACAAGTGCACATAAGGGTATCGAATAGACATCGGACTCGTGGCTGATGTCCTGCGGCATCTATTCTTCGTGAGAATACAGCTTGTGATTATATCTTTAAATTGTCTCACGATATTATGAATTATGGTATGTCACAAGAGGTTTAAACTTTAAAAATCGGCTAAATCATAAATTATTGGTGGTTAAGTTTTAACATAGGGAAATATAAAGACAAAATGCAGAAAAGCGTCTTAAATTAAAAAGAAAACATTAAGTGAATTTAAGACTCTACATGTTTTAATGAAGAAACTAAGTGTGTTAGAAAAAAAAGTTAATGAGCCAGAAGTCTAAGCTTCAAAATTTTCCCTAATTTTCGTTCATAATATTCTCTTAAACTGAAAATCCCACTCGTAACGGATCTTAGTCGTTTCGCGGATAAACGAGATTTGGTCAATGTAACGACGTTACTTTGTGAAATTGAATTGACTTTAATGTTTTCAGAGAAAATATGTATGTTTAAATGAGAAAAAAAATTGGATAGCAATTAAAAATACCATAATACATGTAAACAATGACATGAGAGATACAACATAACTTAAACGACAGGCACTAAATTTATGTTGCGTGTTAATAGAGTTTACGCTGAAATCACATACTTATCGCTTAGGTACTCACTTCTGGAAATCATACTAGGTTTGACTTTACTCTGTGAAGATAAATACTCGTAAATATATTTCCATTTTCAGTGTTATTGTCGGTAGGACGTTTTCTCGCGGTATCGTAAATCTGCATTGCTAATGAAACGTGTCGTGTACCGGTATCAATAGTTATTTATATACTTACCTACCGCCACAATGTTAAGTTAAACCTTGAAATTGAATGAACGTTTCCTTATGTTTAAGAGTTCATATAAAACTTGTTTGGTATTTGCTATTTAGTACAATTTGAAACGCTTCAATCGTTTGATAGAGTTTAACGTCATGGAATACAGAAATTCCGTGTTTTATGTTTAGCATTGATCTTTCACCATCTATTCTTACACTGATGGGCACTATAATATTGAAGTTATATAGATCGAGCCGACCAATATTGCTCGTATCGTTTTCGAAAATATCGGTTTAAACATTTTATCTGTGCCATTGAAATTGTTACCATTACCCATAAAAATAAATCTTTGTAAGCAATAAAATAGTATCCACATAACGCTCGAGATAAACCGCTGTTAGTAAAACCAATACGAAAGGAAATTGTCGAACATTCTGTAGGTACTGCTATTACCGAAACACAGAGATCACTTGAAAACCCGTTACTTGTGCTTTTTAAATGTAAATTGAATCGTAAAATGCTCGTAAATTTAACTGCACGACGTAGGAGTACAGACACGCGAACGGATTCTCGGACACAGCGTTACATTTGTACCCCGAACTGGATTGTACTGTGACAATAGACACAACATAAAGTTTAATGTGATGCGCATTGTAGCACTTAAATGAGACAGTAATATTAAATGTGACAACATTGGTGAGGGAAAAGTTGCGATAGTGAAACATGTGACAAAGACGATGCCGCCGCCGCGGCTTGCCGGCTCAGAGCTGGCATTCGTACGTATCGCCACAATCAGCAATAACCGTTTTATTTTATACCCGTGTCCACTCGTGTGAGTTCGAGGGTTCGACACTCACCGGAACATTGATTCCATGTGCGATGCATTTTAATTCGAGATACGTAGCACTTGATAACACAATGATATTCATAAATTCCCCCGGGAAAAACGTAGGCCAGGCCATCTCGACTGTCATGGATACCAATGACAACCAATATATGGAACCAGCATCTCAAAAGCTACCTTTCCTCATAATAATATTTTGTATACCCCTAAAGATTCGGAAAGAAAAGATCCCTAAAGATTCAGGTCTTGAAAATTTTAGAATTATTTGAAAAATGTTTAGTTGGAAATCGATTTGTCAAGAGAAAAATATAGTAAATGTTCATAGTAGTGATTTTCTAAAACACCAGCCCTAAACAGAGAACATTTTAACGCTTTAATTAATTGTGGTAGAGGCTTCGTTTTCGCCGAGATAATCAAGAGTTCACAGCACGAGCACCACTTACTGCGGTAGAAATTTATTTTTTAAATACTTTTGTTAATTAAGCGTATTTTTAGCACCTTCGGGTGTAAAGTAGCAGTAATTGCCGCTCCGGATTCAGCTTTGATAAATGAGGTGTCGATAAAAAACTCTCAATGTATTTTCTGCAGCGAAATAATCGTGTAAAACATCTTATTTAAAGCACGTTCATTTTATTTATCCTCATAGATAAGTTCCAGCAAATGTCTTCCTTTGTTATAATAGATTTATTTTCTTGCGGTTCTCGGTCCCTTTCATATTTTTTCCGCAGATGTTATCAGACTTTTATACTGCTCAACTACTTTGTTCACAGTAGATATTCAATAAAATAAAAATGATCTATGATCAAATCCTAAACGATATCAAATTTCATTAAAATCTGCATAGCTTGTAGGCAACATCTGGAACGTCATTTAATCAATCAGACCATCGGCGACGGTCTACGTTCTACTGGTGATTAACAGTTTTTTTTATATATACGATTCATTTTTTTCTGGCTACCATTAATTAAAGCTGAGCTATTTTTAAGCGGTTCGATCTTGTAGTGACAGATCATTCTAAACTAGATTAATAGGCCTTAAATAAAAAAAAACTTATCCGGCAGACCACGCAGTTAGTATAGCGTTACCAAAGCCACTTGAAGTCTTTGAATAAAATGTATTTTTTATGGAATTAGTGTCACAAACAAGTGTTTAAGTGTATAAGGTATAAGTGTATAACAAGTGTATAAGGGTGTCATTGTGTACGATGCCGTTAGGTGGATGTCAACGGTACGAGTGACGTCACGCGTTCGAACACTTGAATAAACAAACTTGTTTTGGCAGATATGGAGCTAATATTTCAAGCGCCACAATCACCAGCAGTCAGCGACTGGCTCTCGTTATGTGGAACGACGATCGATGAAAGATATGGTGACATTGATAAAGATCTCTATTTCAGTATCCTTCCGGTAGTTGCGGTAATAAAGATTTTGTATTTGGACAGGCATATTTTTTATCTATTTTTCACGTTATCTACATTAGTTTCCTTGGGATTCAGTGTCGACAATAAAATTTGACCACGTGTACGGAGTTCTGCGAGGCGACAGGTTGGCAAGTCGTGAGTGAAACGCCCGGTGCGCAGGCGCAGAATGCAAATAAAGACTGAATGAGTATGTTTAACTTACTTGTTGTTCTTGTTAATAGGAAGTTTTTACTGGTCTTAAGATGAAATATTTCCTAGAAAACATATTTTTATCATAAACTTCGAAGATAACGAGTTTACGAATATAAAAGCTCTTCAAGTTTCCTTTTAGCGTCTTTCATTTGTAATATTTTCTTACGCCCCACAAGTAGGCAATTCTTATTAATGTTACTGGAAGATTTTGATGTCTCGTTATCAAAATTTGCGATGTTTCCGCTTGTGAAAAATGTATGAGAATATGATAAAGGTGTAGTCGACATGTCAGTAATAGGTATAATGTACTGAATCATAGTTTGTAATTATTATTCAAGGGTGTAGTGTTGATATACAGGACATAAGTCCCGTAATAGTGAGGTGGTAGTGGTGTGGAAGCTGCAGGCGAGCGGAGCCGCGGGCGCGGGCCGAGTCAGGTGCAACGCACGCGGCGCGCGCACGGTGCCGGGGCTCGGTGGCGGGCGCAGTGCCGCCGCGCGCGCCGCCTGGCCCACGCGCACGCCAAATCTACGTTTCGCGATACACATTCGCACAAATGCAAACAGCTTCCCATTTTCAAACAAAATCCTTTTATAGCAAAGCTCGGTCGCTCTATAAATAACGCCAACCGGTGGGCCGTTGTGCTCTAGCGAGCTCGCGAAATCTGTGCAAATGTTATGTTATTATAAACTTGAGATATTGGACCATTTTAACAACTTTGAACTGAATAAGGAGAGCTGAACGCTAGGCGTCTTGGTGATTATAAACCCTATTATGTTTTGATAAATACATATTTATTCAGATTCAGTACATTATACCTTTAGTGTGTGAAGTGTATGGTTATGTGCGACGTCCCTGAGGCCTTTTATAAATGCGAGTGCTTTTTAAAAGCTTTTTTATTATAAATCGTAGTACAAAGTCAGGATTATAGCGCTTATATGAATTAAATATGATCATAATATATTTTGTTTTGTTGTAAATAAAATTACATTCTATACTGTTCATTATGTAATTTATTTATTTTGATTTTCGTAACACACGAAGTGAGCAGATGTTTTCGGTATTACTTACTTGATTCTAATATTTGAAATGAATACTTTTTACACTTATCAGTGTTAAGTTTTTTAAAACAAGTGTGTATAACACTTGTTTTAAAAAAGTTGTCACTTATACTGATAGACCTAACAGCAACTTGCATACTTAATTGAACAATATATTAAAACAGGTAGACATGTTCGTAGGTACTTTTTTATAGCTATTTTGACAATTCCGGAACTACGTAGATATAAAAACACTAAATATGCAGTCTGTTGAAATCGTTCAAGGTGAATGCGATATTTAGTTATCACACGAAAATAGTACTTGATATAACCGCGAGTGACGATCGTATGTGATAACACTGTTGTGTTTCAGTTTTATCGATAATAACTCCTTGAGTCACGTATGCCATTGCTACATTTGCTACACATTGAACACATACGCACAGGTGTTGTGCGCGACTCTACTCCGCACACTGATTAACGCTCATGTTAGTAAATACACCCCACACATCTAATATTATATTCTAATTCCCAAGAACTCTATGTACTCGAAGTAATCGCGAAGTGGTCTACTTCATCGTAAAGCCGGTTCTAATGGTGTCAAGTGTTCATTAAGATGAGGAGGGACGATTTAATCGGTCATTTTAAACAATGTGTATGTGTATCGCAACTCGCTAATTGTGGTTAACTGTACAACAAACTAAATAATTCTAGTTGAAGCTAGAGCTACGACTACGCAGTAATATAACTCGTTAACTCTAAAAACTTTTATGTGAAACTGTTAGTTTAAACTGTGAAAATGTATTACAACGGGAGGTTGGACAGTAGCAGTACATCCACGTCGTCGGGAAGCTCCGACTTACGGGTAAGTTAACAAAAAATATCAAACCCGGTATATCATTGTTGTACGGACTGTCCAGTACTGGCGTTTGGAATTATTCATGTAGCTCACATATTTTTTGCAAGGAGATTCTAAATATGATAGCGACGGCTAATCTTCTTAAAATAATAAGCTGCGTTTCTGTGTAGGGTTGAGGCAGGGGTCAAAGATTGCACACAATGATAGGAGTGAGACTCTATGCGTAGGATCGGTACCATCGCCTCCGCGTCGCCAGACACCACCGCCGCCTGCGCATTCTCACCATTCAGCTGCTTTAGTCTAATGCACTAATAATAATATCTCAGACATAAACCAGACCTGAAACGGATTGAAATAAATGATATGAAATAGAACATCGAGATCAGAATAATAAGACATCAACTTCAGCTTTCGTAGCAGATTCTCGAAGGAAAAAATTTCGTCAAAAGCTATAGTTTAATTCAAAAATTAGAAATACGCAATGCACAAGTTTGTAATTATGCTCAATTTAACTTGATCACTTTAGGGGTGCTATTAAGTGTTCTAAGTGGAATTTGTTACTGTGATCAACATTACTAAGACTGGGAATGTGCTTGGACGCTTGTGGCCCGAGGCACTGCGCCACTAGTCCGTGCAATACTGGGACTAAACGCACATTATATCTTTATTTACCGTTGCACTAATAATACGTTTAAGTAACATTTCAAGATAATTAATTAAAGGTTCTCATAAGATTAAGTGTGTTGATAATGCAGTGTTTGCTGCAACCATGAATAATAAATGTCTTGGTTATGGTAGAGTCCGTTTTAATGTTCTATCATTTTAATATTGGCGTGAATTTTGTCGTAACGTATCATTATGGTTGAATTAAAATATTGTCTTAACACTAAATTGTCAATAAGGTTGTGTTGTTTCCAACTAAATACTCGTATACTTTGATGTCTAAATCTTTTTCATATCCCGTATCACTAGTTTTTTTTATACGTATAATCAAATAATTGTCTTATGTTTTTTTAAGTACACATTTAAAAAAAGACACCCATTACGCTTCAATTCGTAACAGAAATGAGTGAGTAACAATGCGAAGTGCTAAAAGCAAGAGAAATGCAACATTTAATGAAAAATGGAGCACGTGCAGAGTCCGTGTGGTGTGAATTTATTCATGCGGTGATTATTATTTAAATTTAAATTTTGTAGTGATTTTTGCTTCGTCTCTATTTCAAATAAACTAAATTAATAAAAATCGTCGTAGCCTATTGACCCACCGGATGTCGATATTAGAATAACGTTTAATCCTCGCTTGCCAAATTAGTTTCCGTCCATTTGACAAGTGATTGCCGCTTGTTTTGACTAAATTGAAGCCCCCGTCCAACACAAGACAGTAAAAATAAATCATTTTGATTGACGGCCGGGGAATATACTCGTGAATAATATTATAAACAACGAAACTCGTTTCACAAAACGGATTATCAGAATGATATGAAATCTTTATAAAGATACCTTGTCAATATTATTGAAAGGATTATCATACATTGGAAAAGACAGTCGAGGTTTACTTAGTAATAAGCATTTACTTTCATCTTAAAGTGAACACATCTTTATATGTAATTATATATGTCAATATGTTGTCGTAGCAATTTACTCTCTCAGAATGTTCTTTAAATACTATTTCCTATTTGCCAAGAATGTAGATTGACACGAAGTAGGAATGTCGTTACGGCGGCTTTACGTAACCAAGCGGCGATCCCGGGAAAATCAGCGCGCGTTCCGACTCTTCACGACACTTTCCTTAGTACTTGGAACACGCGCCCGCCACCAAAGCCTTCGTTTGTGATCGATAATTGCCACTTCCAAATGTAAAGCTTCTAGACATTCAAATACCTACACTAGACTCGAGAGGCGGTGACTGGACTTAATGTCGAAGTGATGCTCTCTGAAGTTCTTTAATCCCTTATAACATGCCGAATGGCACAATAAATACTGAATTACTCAGTGGTACTTGGTACGTTACAATCTCGTAACGTTATATTGGACTATGCAATCTAAATTTAACACCTCATTGTAGAGAGCATTAGGCTCTACCCACGCATTTGGGGTAATACTGTTGTAACTCTTTACTACACCAGGGAAAAAGCGAAATGACTCATACATATACAAGGGTATAGGAAAATGTAAATTTTAAAAGGTTTTTGTTATGATAGGTCAGCTCGAGACCTGACCTCGGCCCCGACTGGCCACTTAGCAATCGTAGCAATGTAGCATCTCTGACAATTTCCATTTACATTATTCGACGTGTCCAAAATCGTCTCCCGAACATAGTCAGAGCTCTGAATATGTACATACTAGTGAAGATTGCAAGTTTCATAAACGAGGTTAAGCCCAAGTGAGCACATCTCGTCAGCCTACTTACGTCGTAGTTATTAGGTCGGCAGCGTCAAGGCGACTTGTATTGGGGTGTGGTGGATCTAATACCTCTTCCGGTAGGTCGGTCGATATTTTAAATGTCACCCAGTTTCCGGGTACATTGCCTCCTCCCCGGAGAAGATTAAATACGATCTCGACCGGTCTGAGCGACGTGAGGCGATGCTGGAGTCATTAGTTAGCTCCAGTTTAGAACCCGACTGTTGTAGGTACAACAACGTCTCCTAGCTGCAATCATAAAAGACATGTGAAGTTCATCAAGTAGATGCCTATATGTACTAGATTTATTATTCCGAGTGCACTGAAAACGCCTTTACGTCTATGCTATTTACTTTTCGTTTTTAGAGTAAATATACATGATTAACATAGCAAAGATTTCTTAGACCTAACTAATACCTATACGTCGAACAAGGAACCTACATTGTTACCAATAAAGTGATTGATAAATTCTGATGTGAGATAATTGATAGGTCTCAATTGATAGAGGCGTTGTTAAGTTATATTGCAGAGAGAAATGACGCTAGTTTACGAGGGCATTAACATTAAACGTAATTCTCTAGAGATTTCTAACTGCGAGCGCTTAAATGAATCTGTGTTGTTGTTTGTTCACTTTATGCAAAGTAAGTTAGTTTAGCTCGGTTAAGTTAGCCACTGTGGAACAAACATTTCCTTTAAAACGTTTCCGGAACGGTCGCTGTTCGCATCCAAACAATTCGTTATTCTTGCCAGTTACTCGTGTAATATACGGCCAATCTTTTATCGAGTCCGTGCAATCATTCATGCCAAAAGAGTCTGGAGCACTAACAATGCAAGGTCGTTTCGGTTGTTTGCGGAATTTCGCGAGCCGCTCGCTCGTGCGATGTGAGATGAGAATTTAATATACATTTTTGAGAAAAGAATGGACTCACGAGAAAGCATATTTAACTCAAAGCTCCTTTGGCAAAGATGAAAGTCTGGAGAGAGAGATAGGGGACATATTTGTGAGATAAGTTGGTAAGATCAGTGAGACAGGCGCACTTATTTATATCTGCCGCTATACTTTATGGCTGTCTGTGGTATTCGGCTGATTGTGTTAGTCTGTTTGCATGATTGTGGTGAGTTTATGGACGGTCAACCACACTAAACATGTGCATAGCTGGCATTTTTGCTCACACTCTGTAGTATTTCAGAAGTTTGAATCCGTAGGTACACGTAGTTAATCTACTTTATATCTTTAATGTATTTATAGATAATAGTTAAAACGATTACGCGTAGTAATAAAAAAACTCACCTACCTTGAAAGCAATATCCGTTACGATAAAATACGCGATCTTTTTATATTTATTTTATCTGATACTGAACGTGAGACGTGTTTAAAATATGCGTGATTTATGTAGATTTTTTTAATAAACAGGATAACTTCAACAAACCTCTAATTACCCACTTATAATAACTTTCTAAGGCTGGTTAATAGTTATATCCATGTATCTTAATGTTATGTAAACAAAAGTATGGGTGAAATGCCTGAAATAAATGATTATTTTATTTATTAGAAATGACCTTATTTAAAAAAAACACATTTCAGATGCAGCAGGAAAACTAATTAAAACCGAAAACGTGTACGCATTTTGTTTAGTTCAATAACTTAGCCACGGCGGAGGTATTCCGCGCGTACGGAATTAACCCAGCTATTACACCTACTTAGATTGTGTAACAGTCATTGAACTGTACTCTGGTTTACAAAATCATCTTGTCATTTTCGCGAAGGCCATTTTCCTGTTCTTATCTTCGACGGGGTTTCTCCTAATTGTTGCTCAGATAAAGTTAATGTTTTTAGAATATATCCAAGTTAATAAGAACTCAGTGTATATTTTGAAACAGGAGGCAGTTTAATTAGATGAAATTAAGTCTAAGTAGGTATGGCATTGCTTTCTCTACAGCTCATTATCTGAAGTCGTTTCAAGTTTCTATTTGAGTAAGGTATTTGCTGCCAGGTATATTTTATAAGATTTATTAAAATTACGTGAGCAAAAAGGTTTTGTTTACTTGATCTTTTGAAGGAGGGACTTTTGTAGCTTATTTGTCTTTATATCTGAAGTTAGTTTGTTTTAGACAAAGATACGTTTCAAGTTATGAAGCAATTAAAATGTTTGTTATATTTTTTTTCCAATTTTTGTTTTTATATTTACACGTACATTTCTTTGAAGTTGGTTCAGAACTAAGTACTTGTATACTTTTAATATTATACGAATTCCATTTCATATTTTGTTATTATATTTTTCCATAAGTTCAAAGGAAAGTAAAACACAATATGTTCTTACACTAATTGTATATACTATGTTGGTTGTATGACTTGTATGTAGTAGAGCTCGTGTCGTAATTATAAGTGAGTTACAAAAACATCAATAGACGCCGAATGACCCGGAACTGGCAGTCAATCACATCTCACTGTAAGAATTCCGAACGGCGAAACTCGAGCGAAACGAACTTACGACCGTTCGAATTAGGCCTGATTCACGATATACTACTCGATGCTTTTGCTTCACTTTGATATTCTTTAAATAAACTCTACATATGTACATCAAACACATCGTAAGAAAAACTTGCATAATATCTCGAAATTCTTAAAACAATTCTTCAAGAGGGAAGGGAGGCCTTTGCTCTGCAGTGGGACAATAGGGGCTGATAATAATAAATAATAGAATTCTTAAGGATGTGAAAAAATCACTCGGCTAGGATGGTGGACTAATGACCTTACCCCTCACTTATTTCTTTAAGAAACTCGAGCCCATCCATGTAGTTATAAATTTAATTTCTTCTATATGAATACGTTATGATTGCTGCGTGATTTCAAACAAGTTATTTCTTGAAAGCTCACCGCAAATGCCATTATCTATTGTGTGAATCTAGACTATAGCATGTTTGAGTACATTCGTTAATCGCCCTGTGACCATGACTAGCAGATTTTTTACTACGCTTTACAACGTTAGGCTCAAACTGTGATTTGAGGTCGAAAAAATATTATAATCGAATTCTTGTTAGTGTTCATTCGATGTATAAAAAAGTCATGCAATTCTACGTTATTTTTTACGGTTTGTATGGGTTGTAAGGTCGTTCAGTGATGTTTATAATTTTATTTGATACGTCATTAGTCAATATTGTATACACATATATGTGAGATATATCGGCTATGAGGCTCTACCGCGAAAGAGGGGTATCTATAGCCTTCTCTTTCGCGGTATAGCCTTTTATCCTAATGACAGGATAAGAAAACTCTTGTAAGTGTTTATTAAAAGTAAGGTAATATGGATTAAACTAGATTTTGATTATAATCGCATTTAATATAATCGTGAACAGGCTGTATCAAATCATTTTTTAAACCATAATATAAATCTAGATTGCAACTTCATTTATGATTATAACGTACGGTTCGAAACTAATTACTCTGCAAATACTTAGTTATTAGGTGGACTAATACCGGACTCTCAATAAATATTTTCGTACTAATGCGAAAATAATTCTAGCGTAGTTACAAAACATTATTATGTACAAAGATTATTAAGAGTATTACAAAGAACAGGTATCTAACGTATAGTATATTAGACCAAAGTAGTTTGTTTGATGAGCTTCACGAAACGTTACTATGTTCATCAGAGCAGCACGAATTTTGAGTAAATGTTGAAACAACGGAATTACAATAGAATTACGCACAATTTTAAAAATACGTCTTTACCATTCCCATGACTAATGTTTATGTTTATGTCTTTCACTGTAAGTAAATAATTTGTGGACTTAATCATCTTACTCTTACGTAGCTCAAGGGGAAAATAAATTACCTACATCGCGCGAATACAGTATGTGTTTAATGTCAGATGTTTATTTCTTTATTATCATCAGTGACAAAGTAACGGAGCGAGTATTTCAACATTTTAAGTTTCACCCAAATATTTTGGTCGATCCCTTCACAATTATTCGCGCTGCATCAAGTGAACGTGCGAAAGTTCGTCCGTCTGTATTCCGTTACAGCTTACACCTTAATTTGTTGAGACAAGACTCGATGTCATCTCGGGGAATTGAGACGTCCGCAACGAGTCGGTCACTGCGCACAAACAACTTAAACACTTATTTAATCTCACGCATTTCCCTTCAAATTGCACCTTAAATTATTCTCAACGTTGCCGCTTACCATACATGGTGCGTTTTACTGTAATTTGAAGTGTCGCAACAGAAATACGAAGCGATTGAAATGCGTATTATAAAAATGAGAAATAATGCAAACGTTGAGCTTTTAAAATTGCTAGGAATTTCAGTACATGGCTTCGAATTTTAATTTATAATTTGCTAATCCGGGAGCGAGGAAGCTTCGTTGTATATTCTGCTTACTGCTGCTGCTCTGCGCAAGTCGTAAAAGTCCATTGAGGAAGTGGGTTACTGTATGTTGTTGGTTTACTAATAGATAGGGAATAGGATAGCAACAAAGTAGTCACCAGTATAGAGTCGTATCTAAGTGATATGTTATGGAATTCAGATGGCCAGGGATAAAGCAGTAACATTATTGTGGGGCCATCATCCGCTCACAACGGTATGAAGAAGTCCATATTTCATAGAAAATTATGCAACAAGGTATCGAAATTTGATCACAAGAGTGCATAAACTTGTTTCGAAATTGGTTGGTCAGAGGAGCGCAAGAGTGGTCGCCAGAGACGGGACCACCGCGCCGCATAATTAATAACAGCATGCTTACAAATTGCGGCTTAACTGACGCACGCCGGTAATAGGACACCCTTGCTCACCAGTAAACACTCGAAATTATAGCCCTGCCATAAATACCATCGCGTGACTGATGTTATTATACTTCAGTAAATTTTTAACGAAACCCTTTCCTCTATTTGATTGAAATTTCGTGATTTGCGAAGTAAACGTTTTCGCGATTTAGTGCAGTGGTATTTACGTACTTATATTCATAAATAATTGCTGCAAGAACATTGAGTCAATCTGATTTTTATGTATAAAGCAAAACCCAACCCTTCTTAGACTTTATTACCGATCAATTCAGTTACATCAAAGGTACTTTGAACGCCTTTTCTCAAACTCTTAACACTCTTATTCACAATCTACATTCGTATTGATGACAACTCTTTCCTCATTCGTCAATAGGATCTAATTTTGAATAGCCCCCGCGTAACCGCAAAACATCTAAGAGCTTTGATTGAAAATAAACTGTATTACAACTTCGCCATTTCCTGATCGACCTAATAAACATAGGTATGTGAGGTTCTGGAGTCGATCAAGCAACACAAACGGGGCCGAGCACGTCTCCGCGACGGAGCTGCCGAGTGCTGCTTACGTTTATTTTTACAGCAATGCGCCACGTGAAGTGGTTAACACGCGGCTGCATTGCATGCTATCTATAATTATGTTTGTTATTGAACTTTCTATAACAAAAAAAAAATGTTAGAAACAAGCCAACTACTGTTATTTGGAATACACATTAAACGATACGTCCTCCTAACAAAACCGTACTAATGAGATCAATGAGGCAAGCAGGCCTATTACAATCGTTACCTCACGCTTTGTTGTCATATCAACGTTTCGGCCGGATATTTCTCCAAGTTGTGGTACACCGGGCTTTGTTAATTTCACACGTAACAATGACGAACAATGCTAGGTAACGAATATAGAGTGCGTTGTAAGAGACCGTCATTAGTAGTGTGAATGAAAAATATCCGAGAGAGGTGACCGATGCTTGGATATAAGTTACGCAGGGACGGCCGGCGCGGCCTCCTTTTACGTTATTTACCGCATATGTGATGAATTTCCTAAGCTAATGGAAAGTAATGGCTATGGGCTCGCCGCTGACCTCCAGGATATTAACTTTATCGCTGCTAGAAAACGGGTCAAAAAAGGTTGTACTAAATGCTAATCTATTTGCTAGTATCATCAGTACTAGAGATTATAGATATTCTCTTTACAAATCACAACCTTCATCAACATGCCACTGCCAAGAAGGCAGTGACCGTAAAAGGCCATTAAAAATAACTTTTTTTGAGCCATTATCAAGTTCGATCAGGTTTTTCAAACTTTTCCAAGTCATTTTTAACAATTTTCCTTTCAGAGTGTAGTACTCTTTTGTGTTCCCGAAAGAATATTCTTGTTCGGAATTTTTTCTCTCTTATTGTTGCGAATATTTTATTATAAAATAACTGTGAATATTATAACGTTTCATGACGATGTATCGAACTTATGTAGGGTGGTTGAAATATGACTTATTGAAGATGCACGACTGGTTATTGTTCTATTGTTGTTCGAAGATTAGAGCATACAGTGTTGTAGCTATTAGGATTAACAGTACTTTCAAAAAATCTAAACTAAGGATATTTTATTCCAATATTCTGAATAAAAATGTCTTGTAGTTAATTTCAGTGAGATAAGAGTCTCTGGGGAAATAAACAAGAATGCCAAATGTTTACGATCTCACGTTTGATCTTTATCCTTATTGTGGAAAATTATGTTCTTAAGCTCTTTTATTTCCCACGTACCGTGAATATTTCTTCTCAATTGTAGATAATAATACTATCATATTTTTTAGCGTTGCTGTAAGCTAGCTTAACGTTTTTATTTCTTTTTTTAGTTGAAAAAAAGGTGAATTTAAACTGTGACATGAGAAAAATCACTTCACCGAAGGAGTCATTACTTATCCATTCTTTTGGCAAAGAATACGTTAACACTTTCGAAGATGAGTTTTATAATTGCATCGGCGGCGCTTTGCCCCTCGAGTACATAACTACGTAGATTGTGTTGTCAAGTTGGCGACCCTGTAATTTTAGCGATGATTTCTCTGCCTACTTTATGAATTATTAAGTGTTACATGAAGGTTTCACCGTGCTATCCATCATTACATCATTACCTTCCGAGACTTCAACGGTGATGCGTTTTCACAGAAAACAATTACAGAAATTATTATAATTCACTCACTTCCTACGACGTTGAAAGACTCAGTGTTGTTAAAATACGTATATTGTGAACGGTTATTATATGGTTTCTGAAGTCGTAAAATCGTACTCAACTTGTAGAATATTACATGTGCAAGAACTTCCTTGTTTTCCGCAATGACCGTTTGCTTTTCAATAGCTTGTAAGATTTGACGACTTTCGTCTAAAATATCTTATTTCCAATGATCCTGTTTAAACAAACAATACAGAAATAAAATGAATGAAACATGTGTAAGCTGTGTTCTCGTTTAATAGTAAAGCTGCTTTACCGAGTAACGGAACTAATATTCCTTGTTTAATGTAGTAACAACACACTAATCCGAGTCACCAACAAACACTATGATTTGTTGTGAATGTGCATCGTAACGTCTGCGGAATCCCTGGGGTGATTCTATCGAAGCTAAATCGCTGCAGAGCTTGCAGTGGCTACACCACACATTCTTGCGGTTATCCGCTGAACTATTTTACTTAATAAGTCATCAATAATGTTTCATCTGATAACTATCTTTTCAAAATTAAATTTAAAAGATATAAAAATTAAGAAAATACCATTTTAAGTTACAGATACATACGAAAGAAAGTTAAATGTTTTTCAATGCAATCCATAGGGCACGACACCTAGTCCCGCCCGTGACAAATGCGGAGATACGAACATAGCAGACAATAACCACAAATTACCCCCTCGGGGCCTTTTGATTCGCGGCAGTTATACACAAAACTAGTAAACCTGCTTTTACGTCCATTTATGAACTATTTACCACTTTCACTTGATTTTACTACCATGTACGCCGTGGTTACCTACCTTTGAGTAATTTCAGATTCGTGAATAGCTAACTATTCACTTGCAGACGAGGCATTGTTCTGTATAAACGATGTATTGTCTTATCTTGTTCCATTTAACGATATTTATTTTAGCCCTTAAAACGTTACCTGAGACACAAAATTTTCTTTTTCTCAATGTTATATAACTTTAGAGAGATTAGATTCTGATTCATATCTAAAACGTAATGTTTTCATATAATAAGATAATTGTATTTATTCTTAGGAGCGATTCAGTGATGCACACCTATGCGGCTATGCCGCAGTGTGTAGTAATGTTTTGGCAAGGTAAGTCGGCTGCCGGAGTCGCGAATACGTACAAGGTCGATGCGCCCCGGCTCCGGCGTAGGCAGTTCTTTCTATTGCCTACACGTGCCTAAAACTACACATTTATTTATCTTGTACCTATGTGCTTTGAGCTGACATTTTATCTTTGACTTGAACCTTATTTTAGTAAAAAGCCTTCTTACAAGTCGATATAAATAAAAATAAAATACGAATGTCTACCTTAACAGGGTTATTTTTTATTACAAGTTACAACGTAACGTTATTCCCAATTTGAACGTAAAAACAATACAAGCAAATGAAACAGTGACATTGTCGATGGTCCGCGCGGAGTCTGTGTCCTCCCTGGGGAACAATTGACCCACTTAATGTAGCACGAGAAATGTTTGTTTCAGGTGGCCGGAGCCGTCGAGCTCACCGACTCCGCCAATACGGCGCAGATATTGGCTCAAGTACAAAACTCTGTAAGTATTCAACCCTCATTTCAATAATTTATTACCTACCTATGTATTACATGAATTTATTTGATTTACCGCACGTTTCTATACTTTATAAAAACCGCGCCACGTTTCCTTATTGGAAAAAAGATTTGATGTGGAGTTCATGTTATAACTGTGCTATTAACATAAACATCTTATCAGCCCCTATTGAAATTTGATGGCCATAGTTATATTAAAATCGTATCGCTTATGTCGACAAATGGGTCCGTATATGGTATGTTGAGTCGATAATTGTTGAATATACGCGCTAAATGAATTCGACATAATTATTTTGGGAGGTATCATCAAAGGGTTCGATCGTTAACTTTCGCGTGTTCATCTCTCGGTATATCTCGATGGATACGAGCTGCGAGATATGGTTGATATAAGGGCCTCTTTGGAGTTGGAAATTGCTGATATTACTTCCCATTATGATTATGGGACGTGAACAAGAAAGTGGCACGACTGACGACGGGTCAGAACGTGGCTCACGCCGCCATTCCGTTCATTTTCACGCCATTTGGCAAATTTTCGGTACAAGGAGCATGAACTGCTTCATACCATACCTATGAGTTCTTATTCTAGAGCTATGTTACATTGAGAATGGTGTAGTAAACGTTGTAAAATGGCAGTAGTGGGTGCACAAATAACTGTGGGCACTAATAATAAAATGTAATATTTGTAGAGTGCTATAAGCAACATTTTGTTCACCAATGTTCCTAGAACTTTATACCAATTTCAGTTTTCAAAATGGAAACTATTAGTAACACGTGAGGGGAGTTCCGAGCAAGGATTTAGAGAGCTCTAACGACAAATCAAACATTAACAGGTTCACACTAGCGCTACATTCCCGACTCTACATTCCTCTTTCTGTTTGATTTTTGTACAAACACTAACGGCCATTAAATGCACATTTTTAAGGATCACACTCCGAATTCATGACAGCAGTTACTGCTATAAGTTTGGAAGGGCTTTTTCTGTTTAAAAATACAATGGCGTTACATTTAGATTTTTTAAAAAGCTTAGATGAGAAGGCGCCCTTTCTTTTAAGATAGTAAAGGGAGTAGGTACCTATTTCACTTTAATTTTGAACTTTTATATATTTATTTTATTTTTGTAACACAGGCGATATTTTTTTGTTCAAATATTGCATTTTTTATTTTGATATAATATTGATGGACCAAAAATTGTTTGCAATAATTAAATTAATTATACAATGGAAGTTGGTTAATCCTTTTTATAGCGGCGACGAATTGGAACTTTGGATATAATATTGATTACCAAATTGATATAATTACGTGCTATTTAATTAATAATGTAATAAATCAACTGTGAAAGTGACCTACAATAATTTAATAATTGATAGTTAAATATTTCGATGTAATTATTGTTTTCCTTACATGCAAGCATTTTATGAGTCTGATAAATTATAACTTATTATTGATATCAATTATAGATACCTACTTAGTTCAAATTTTAGAAATCGAAGGTCGCTTTTCTACAAAATGTCTATTTGTAAGGAAATATGTAATACACGAATATAGGTAATAGGTACTTCATTTTCGCAACCTCAATTACAATGCTTATTGCTACGTTGCACTTATCTTTAATGAATAAGTAGCTCAAAATAGGCATCTGGTTTTCACATAATGATACACATACGTATTAAGCACAAGAATTCATAATGCAAATGTTTAAATCATTTGAATTATAAAGTACCGCGAATAATTTAAAATAAAATAAATGGCACATCGAGTAAGCAATTTGAAATCGTTTTATCTGCCATTTGACGTTGTTAATATATGAGTGAAATAAATGGCCGCCTCGCTGCGAGGTTCAAGCTCTTGAAATCAATTAAGTATTATTTGCTGTTTTATAATGAAATATTTGCAGTCGCGCTACATGACAACTAGTTACGGAGTGTACCTTAAGAATAGTTTTCCAATAATGAAATATTAAATCCAATAATAATATTGCTAAATGATAAATTCCTTTTCACTTTATATGGAAGTTGTAATGAAAACTTATATGCTTTTCTTTATAGTTAACCTCTAAATATATAGGTACATGGGATTTATAGTATATATGTATCACATTATAATTATTAAAATCTGCAAGGTTATCGTGCTGCAACCTCTTCGTTACGTCATCGTTATGATATCACGATAGCTTTTATAGTATTCAATTAACAATGACGTCATCTATAGCAAGCACTTAGGTTTACATGCAGCTGACTTTACCCATTTATATTGATTGATTGATTGTTGGCTAACGTATCTACATAATTCTACATCGATTGCATGTACAACGATATTTTGCATTTATGAAACATAGTCCAAGAATTTTAACATGCTCAAGCATACTTCGTTAAAATCGTATTTATAAGTAATGTAATAATCCATTTATGTTGATAAAGTGCGTCTTTCATTTAAAACTCATAATACCACATACAACTGGCTAATGTATGGCTGTAGTTCAATGCAATTGACACGTGTCAAACAGAGCTCGCTCTACTATTTTAGGACATTGTTTACAGCAACAACGGAAGCTGTTACTGTGAGCCAATTGTAATTGGATGCTGATCCATTGCTATTTCGTGCTATATTTGTAGGTCAGTACCGACGGTCAGAACGTATGTAGTGTTAATACCTTATCTACCGCAATGATAATTGCCAGCGATAAATATCTTTACGAGAGTCGGCGCTCGCTTGTTGTGGAATGGGAATCGGCGGCGATGACAAGCGATTATCGTTTTATTAAAGGGTCATAATGTATGGATATTGATGGTGATAAATGTCCAAACATTCGGGGGCGGGTTGATGCGTCTCGCGGTGTGAAGGTGACGCGCGGCACGGCGGCGGGCGCGTCGCGCGGCGCGGACAGTGCGCGACGTGAGCGCGGCCCGGCCGCACACCGCAACCACCCACCCGCATGCGCTACACACGCCGACACAAACACCTATCAGCGCGCTTCTACATGGCGCGAAAACACGCAGTTAGCGCGGTTTTTTAGGAAAATCGCGCATAATCTCGCCAAAGTGTTACAGTGACGACTATTTCCTTTGAATACGCAAAGAAAATTTGTTCAATTTTTACCGCAGCGCTACCGTGTTTAGTGAAAAATCATAAATGATTGTCGCACAGCTTCTACGCAATGATTTAGTAATCATTCAAGGCGAAAAGTGATAAGATTATCAGGACAAGCGACGACGTCTACCCTCGCTGGCCTAAGATGAAGCTGTTCAAGAGGAGGCTGTCGTTCAGCACAGATAAACAGAAACAGGTTCCTCGCACAGACGATCCCTTCGAGCACGAGGTACTTAATAGAGTCATGTCTTATGCCTCCATACCATGCAGATATCGCTCTAACCGCTGCCACTTAGATATACCTATTTACGGCTGACATCATAACTCACAGGCGAGATCCGTTTAGAATAATTCAATTCTATAAAACTAGATTCTAAACGAACAAGATGCATAAATGTGGTAGAGACGAAGCATTCCTGTACGTATATAATATATTGTAGTAAACCATTTATAACATACCGTTAATAAGTGATAACAAATGTCGTATCTAACACACTATGTTTTGGTACTTATAACAATAGCTCTCATTCTTTATTGATAACGATAGTGGGCCGGAAGCGTAAAGTAAAACACGCGGCGAGTTTCTCAATGTGTTTAATATTAGATGGTCAATCATTGATAGGCGTTATATTGGCGTGGTTTTCTATTCTAGATGTTGGTACACACTTTAGCAAAGCAAATTGAAAGGCAAGGTTATCTTATCAGACGGAGGCCGCGGCGACGCACAGCTACACCGCGTTAGCTACTTACGATTTAATTTCTGCGAAACGAAATAGGTATACGGCTTCTAGCATTCGGTCTCGACTACGACCACTATTAAATCATGTAATTTATCAGCTCTGCTTACTGGAGCTATAAACCTTCGACGAATAAAACACATATTTTATCTAATATAACCGCAGATAGAGGCCTCTATTATCTATTAATAACTTTAATTTGGCCACCTTTGATCAATTCGAAAACGAGTAATAACATCGTCATCATCGTCCAGTCAGTAATCGTAAATAAAACATACAATCAGAAACGTTCCTGCATAAATAATGTTTTCGTAGCCACATCATCGTTAATTATATTGTAGTAATGAGATATAATAATATATTTTTTGCACAACAATGAGCGCAGTCAGCGTCAGAAACTGGGAAAAAACAAAACTACGTACAACTTTTTTTACTTAATAACCTTCTATGAAGAAATGAATACTTCATTCGTCTGTTTTTCGTTTATTGTTATCTAAGATCTTTGTAATGCTAATGTTATTCCTAATAGACGTATTTTAATGATCTCACGAGCACTGGCTGTACTGGAAGCTATTTGTACAGATGTTAAATCCCCGTCAATGCCAAACGTTAATAAAACAAGTCTATGAACACTTGCAAATGTACTTATGTACCGTGAACAGGATTAATGGGTATTGTGCACGAGTGCAGTGTGCAGGACACGGATAGGAAGCATGCCGCAACACTCTAATGGGCTTTGTCCGACCCGAGGAACGTTCTCGCAAAATGTCCAAGATGGCATAATGGATAAAAGAAACTTAGCAGTAGAGAGCCTGCGAGAGGTGCGCTACATGTGGGACGGTGCAATCAGCGCACGTAATCGCACTGCTAATGTGCTCCGACCATTTGTCCTTGGCCTGCCATTTGCATTGATATCGCGTTTACATAACATACCTAAACGTATACTAAGTATACCTATTTTCCTTAGCTATCACTACTCAGTACCTACTCAAAGAACACTATACGTGCGATGGGAACACTGAAAATAAAATTCTTATCAAAAGAAAGGAATGCATACAACCTATGACCCTTAATTTCAGTCAGTAACATCACTTTACAACAAGTAGGATGAAAAAGGATTGATTTGAATATAAAAGACCTCCATTGTCACTTGTCACAGTATATTATTCTTAATTTTTCATTGAAACACTGGCCACCTACAACTTTGCACTCATTACAAGGCACGCAGCTCTTTAACAATTAAAGAAAAAAATACAAATTAGAATTTAGAACTTCATTTAATTTTTTATTGATTGTAAGTGCACATCGTAAAACAAAATAATGAAAAAATATTTATTTTGTTATGTTATTGTTGCCAAGAAATCAAGTTGCATAAATTTTAAGGCACCATAAAGGTAAAGAACTTCATAAAAATATTATATTTTCCCTCGAACATTAAATCAAAGTTATTCCAACGTATGTTTTGTGCGCACTCATTTTAATGTGTTTGTGTTTAGCCTAATTTGAAATTCTAATAGCTTAAAACAGCAAAATTTCAAGAGCAAGTTCAAGTTCTTGGTAATTATAAACCGTGAAGTAATTTTATAACAATTATACGAGATATAAATTATGGTAAGGCCCCATTATTTACACACGTGTTTCAAAATTGACTGCATCAGCATTATTTAGGGGAAAATTATTTCAATAAATTTTATTTTTATCAATAACTATTTTTTACAACAATGAGCAGATTTTATAAAATTATCATTACTATATTTGATTTTCCATGGATACTGGTCTGAAAATTTTTAAAAAGCATTTGAATACATTAGTAGATATTAGCGAAGTTTTATGTTTAACATGTACAATCTTTAAAGGTTGAATACGCAAATACTCTTTCCCAACACACTACAACATTTATTTGCAAAATATAGTTAACTAGATATTAAAATATATATTGCTACCTTTTTAATACCAGTGCTGCAGACTATAAGGGAATATTAGTGTCAGAAATGTATCATCGTGAATATTCGTAGAGCCGAATATACTTTATGATTTTTTCTTAGGCTGAAAGAATGCCGTGCTTTCACAACACTAATGATCTGTATCTGATCTATTTTTTAATAGTTACTTATAAAACAATGTAAAATTTTAAACATACTATATATTATACCTCAGAACGTTAACTCATTTTTGGATGACTTGAGCACTTTTGAAACAAATTTTGTTACACAGTTTTGTTTATTGTGTGCTTTTAGAATAATAATTATAATAATATGCTGATATGATGTATATGAAACAGTTATTAGTTTTGTATAAAATATAGGAAGTTGTACCGATTTGAGTAAAACTCATTCATTCCAGTTATGGTACTTTTGGGAGTCTATTACGTACTTTAAATGTACACATTCTAATTCATATTCAAATAGAGTTTTTCTTTATCACTCTCGATCAATACAACCTTCCTTTTACGTGCTATAGCGTGGGTCGCAACGAAGTCACTTAAAATTGTTAACCATTTCTAATACCCACGTAATACTACTTACTACTTACGATTTCTCCGAAGAAAGAAGACGAGCAAATATTTGTACATCTGAATACCGATACTTAGAACTACAAATGCAATTTGATGAGTCGGATCTTTTACAAACATCTGCTAATATTAATATCCATAAATATTAAAACGAAGTCTAGTGCAATTTGGCCCTTTGCCAATCATAATCTTATACTATTGTGCCACTTCCTTATTTTTTAAATATATACTCCATTATCTAAAGTTGGTTAATGAGGCTTTACGTCACGATGAGACATTAATGTTGTAATACGTAAAGATAAATTAAAATAATCTTATAGAAATACTCAATCATCGATAACTTTGACACAAATAATAAACAAAATAATTTGTTGGTAAAGTGACTAATTCCCAATAATGTTTAGGCGTGAAACCAGTACTTGATTGAAATGATGATGAGACGAGAGGTTAACTGGTGGCGTGGATAACTTTATTAATTCCTGCAGTTGGCTTATCTATCCGATACGTGTCGAAAGTAGTAACGAAATGTTAAGTGCATGCGCCCACGCATCAACGTGTACTCGTCCCTGTATCGTTGCATACAGCCACACATACCCACGTGGGATGTTTATTATCTTATCTACCTGCTAGTTAATCCGTTGTGCTATTTTCACACAATGTAGAACACAGATTTTGAAATAATACAATGTTTATGGCATCTTCTTTACAAGTTACATGTTGTTGGTGGCATGTACTTGTGTACTTTATATACGTGTAGAGCGCATCACATACCCAGTATAAAAACAATAAAAACAAGTACTTAAATACACGAAAATACGCATTTACTTTTCATTTGTATCCTTGCTTGCTTTTTTGAACATTAATTAACGACCCATGGCCTCCTTTCTTTAGAATATTTTTTTATATACTTATTATACGTATAAAAATTACTTAATAATTGCTACGTAAGTAAAATTTATCAATATTCTCGGTAACTATTTTCGTTACACGCCCCCCAAAGTTATGAACCAATAATTATTCAATTTTAGCCCAATTAAGTGGATGGGATCCCATTGCGTCTACCACGTATCGCTACATAAATCAATCTCTCTGAAACCATAGCATTAAGTCAACACGTGTGCTGTCATTATCGTTATATTCATAGTGGGACCATCCGACGTTGAAGGTGATCATTATGATTCGAGACTGCAACGTTGCACTATATACAGAAACAAACCAAACTATACAAGCTGGGGTTTCATAGCGCGTGATTGTGTGTCATTAGGTTACCTAGTGTCCGTGTACGTTATGCCTTTTTAGATTAGTTATAGCCAATATCCTGTGCAAGTGCGGTTTGTATTACAAAGATGTCCAGCTGAGGCGCCTTGTACGTGTCCAGAATATTAACCGCCTGTGTTTGCTCCGGAACCGATCTGTAAATATAATAAAAACAATGCTATTGAGCACAACCCTCATCCGCAATTTAATCACAACATGTTCCTTTAATACCGCTACTTCATATATTTCTCCGCTATAACACAAAAGGATTTAAATAAGTTTCCAATTTATTTATTCTAGCTGAGCTAAATGTTTTAGCAAAGGATTTGCTATTTTTGTTATGCAAGCTCGTAGCCATGACTCAGAGGAATAAATTAGCTTGAGCAAGAAAGCTCTTGAAACTCTTGGGTAGATTAAACATTCCTTAACCATGTAATAGAACTAAAAAATATCCGTCTCGAATGAGGTGTCGCGTGTCTAGAGTTTGAATAGAACGCGGAGAGTAGCAGTTATGATTTCGAATTTCAACCCGGATTTGAAAGCTTTTGTTAACGGACAAGGCTTTACAAGTCCAGTGACAATATCTGCGTGCCTAGCGTGACCAAAGACTTATTTTTGTGTTTACAATAACCAATTCGCGACAGCTATCTCTTAGGGATAACTGTTCTACCAGTAATGCGCTGACTTGAATTCATATTTTGAGTTGTAGAAAGCTTTAAATATTGGCCATGGCGATCGTTTCTCTATATTATTATCTATTTTTTCCTGAATCTAAATTTATGTATTTTTAACAGGATAGAGCACGGTTTTCGGATACAAGCTGGCAGATTCACCGCAGTTGGATGCGAAATGGCGACCCACTGCCACTATCGCCGACGGCATCACGCTCGTTGCCCGCTCCGCTCACCGCTCCGCCACCGGTACCGGCTATATCATCAGAAGCTACCTTACGCTCTGAACAAAACGGCATCTATGACACGATTACGGTAAGTACAGTCATCGCTCATAAATATTCATACGTATGATTGGCTCTAATACAATAAAATAAATACAAGATCGCTGGTACTGAAATTAATCGTGCGTAGAATAATTGCGAGGCAAATATTGGAACGTACTTAGACTAGGAAGTTAATAGAGAATAATATATTGATGAATATGTTATTGCTGCTTACGTGATCGCAGCTGTATGTTTACTGAATGTACATTCTTTTGCATCAAGATGAAAATTATTTATTTTCCTGTTGTCATTTGTCATAAGATTCCCAATGATTGATTTCCAAACTAAATGTTTTATTTCCTATTAAAGTTAGCTCGATTCAATTAACTGACCAATAATTAATACATATTACAACTTAAATGATGTATGATATATCTATACAAGCTGGTCTTGATATTCTAGACGACATCGACTCTATCACAAATAATTATTCCCACTTAGGTATAATCAGCATGTTATTGATGTAGTCATGTCACATAATTATTTATTTTATGTATGTCTGCTTCTAAACTTATGCACCTTTAGCCTTAGTCTGGTTCTAACCATAGAAGTAGAGTTTTGGGAGTTTATATGTGATATCTTAGTAATACTCTTTGCAACTGTAGCTATATGTCTTCGTTGACAGCTGAATGTGCAGTGGGATTTTATTAAGGTAGGAAATTGATTCGAATACGCGAGTATGCGGACGTGGTATTAACCCGTCAAACTGCACAGAGAGGCGCGCCGACCCGCGCACGCGCTGCCTCGTACACGACGGCGACATACAAACTGAACCTCGGTTTTCGAACTATAGATTTGCATTAACTGGTCATAAATCATAATCCGCCGGCCCAGGGCTCCAGCGGCTTAGAGGCGTACTCACGAGCCGCGAGTTCCTGTTGTTTCGCTAATGTACCTTTGTGCTCGCACGCTCGTAAAATGAGGGTTAGTGCCCGGAGACCGCTGTATGCTGTCACTAAATTCCACTGTTATACCTTACATACATTTTATTTTCAGTTAGTCTGGCATTCATTGCTCTATTGTATCTCTTGCAACGCCCAATAGTTATGTATCCATTATAGGAATTTTATGGTCATGACGACACAAACCTAACGTATAAGTACTAACAAAGTAAGTTAACGACTGTAAGGAAATAAACGTGTACCTGTGATACTGTTATTCAAGATACCGCCTATGTTTCAAGATAGCAACCATATTACTATTGTCATTTAATAGTGATAGAAAGATATTGTTAGTGAAATGACAAATGCGTGCGCACTTAGGGTCGACAATGCTGAGAAAACTGGGCCGGATGTCGAGAACATTAATATTACGAGTGCTGTAGGGACACCATGGAGCATGGCTATTTGTTTCCCAACAGCCGCCCACGCGACTCGTGTTCCGCACCAACTGCAATATCGTTTACTCTCTAGGATTGTCGTGATTTAAGTTGTTGTTGTAGTTACTAAGCATACCTTTAAAATAACTTAATATTCAAGGCTCAATACAGAAGCAAGATAAACGTGATATACATATTTTGTAATAATTCAGACAACAAATCGGACCTCCACAAACCTTTTACCTGGGTTATAACACGATACGATATATGTTAAGACTGTTGTCAGACTTTCGAGTTTCTGACTACTGGTAACGACTTAATAAAAAATAAAACAAACACAATCATATTTTAAAATATAAAGTTCATTCATTATAATTATTAGTAAGTAATTTATTAATAAAGGAGGCGTGTTAGTTGCCTATAATTCCTGCGGTAACCGCAGCTCATTCTATATTGCGGTATGGATGTTGTGAACTATGTGCCAGCCTTGTAATTATCGTTAAAGCTACTCATTGTGGTGCTAGTAGTATGGACCGTACTCACTCTCGATATTTTAATTACGCACTGAACCCTAGGGTTTATGTGTTTAATCAAAATACCCTGAGCTACTCGATAATCGTATTTTGTCATCTCTGAGACATACATTTTAGGAAATGGTACAATACGTTTAGTGTATCTATGTATATGTACGTATAGTGTAGTGTATTCTTTCGAAGTAGGTACTTTTGCATACTTATTGTCATTAATTTTAAATATAGAAAAGTGTTATCTGAATGCTCGACGCTCTTCGATGGAGTATATAAAATGTTCCCTAGAGTCGTTTATGACAATTTCCGGCGGCGTAAGTGCCGACAGCCGGGGTAGTTCAGCTCTAATGGGGTAATTGTGTTCGCGAATAATTGATGAGCCAATCGCCTTCACCTTCCGCACTCGTTTACTATGGCCCTGCTTTTTACCTGTCCTATGCCACATTTATCAACACGTTTTACTGACTAGAGACCGAAGACTTTTTTTCTGATTTCAACAACATTACAAGCAATCGTACGTCATTGATAACGATACTAGTTGATTATAATGATAGATTGGTATTATCTTATCTGTCTGTGAATCTACGATTACACCTGATAAATAATGAGAGGGAATCTTTCTAGATAATTTTACTTGTACATATAACCTCATAGTAAACTAAATCGTTTGAAGAAGTAGATTCTGTATGTTAATATGTTATGACTGCGTTTCTCATTGGCCGTTTGATCTAGCAAATTACCGCAATAATAACTCATTGACTTCATTGTTTCTCAGGGATGAACTTAAAATGTGTACATTTTAAAATATCCTGAATGTAACATAGTGGCTAATGTGTAAGATGTTGCAAATATTTTTTTATATTTGCAATTTTTTATTTTTAATATTGGAAATTTGTTAATACCATACAGAACAATTTATTCGTTACCTAAAGGTAGGTTTACTTGTGAAATGTGAACTACACAGCGCATTATTGAGGATTGAATACAAATGGAACATTTCCTTGTCACAGGCGATAAATATTTAAATAACAGGACTCGATCTGAAAGGGAGACAAATATTGACACTCTATTTCCTCTAGCCCTCTAGCTATTCCATATTAAAAGAGTTTCACCTTAAGTACGTGTAAAATATTCTCTTTATGTATACGAACGGCAAAAACAAGGATTCTATAAGCCTTAATACGTTTCATACGGTCGGCCGCTTGCTACGGAATTCTGCAGGATTGTTCGTAACCTACGTCATACATATTTAAGAAAAAAGGAACCTCATTTGTTCGAAACACGTGCTCTTTATTATTTCGTTGAACATAGCTAGCTGTACACTGCGACAAAAATACTGTATAAAAAGGAAATTGGTATTAAGGTTACTTTCCTAAGAATTTGGTAATAAGTATATCTGCCATGGTCAAAACAGTTATTTGCCTGTAATTTCCTAGTGTTCGTATAATGATCATCACTTATTGTCTCCGTCATTAACCCGAACCGTACGCTACTGCCGCCCCCATCGTCATCATACCAGTTGTTGTCAGAACAATCAAATGCGTTTTAAAATATGTAATGCTGTTCTATGATCTGTGTAATTTAACATTTGTGTCCATAATATTTTGGTTTGAACAAGATTTTTACTGAAAATATGAATGCTGAAAGAAAATCACATCGACACATGAATAAAGTATACGTTCAAAGAAAGGGATACGAAGATGAGGCCGTATTTCAAGAGGTTGAAGTCAAAACTGAATAATTTAGGGTTACGAGCGTCTGTCTTAGATCGTGAAGCAAGCAAGATAACAGAAAACGTCAGGAATTGGTACCGGTTTCATCTCAAACTTTAAGTGTTATACGTACCTACTACACAATGGATTTTAGCATGGGAATTTGTTATCATTCCTTTATCTTGACTCACGTTGGAATAGCTTATATATTTAAAAAAATATTTGAATATTAATTTGACAGTTTTCAAATAATAATGAGTTTAATTTAAAGTTTACCAGTTAGTTATACAGCACTCTCTAAGACTTCAAATATTTTACAATTGTGTTGTAATGCGTGTTACGTAATATTTATCTATTCAGTGAGAGGACAGCTACTGGTTACTGGAAGAGTTTATGGAATTTAAATGCCTTTCTGTGACTGAGGTTCAACGTTTAGCATTGCAAATACAATGATCTAATCTGAGCTCTGACTGACAATACAATGCTAAATAGTTTTCTAGGAGTAGAAAACTGTTACTCAATGCGGTTGTGTGGGCTTGACACGTATAACCAACATATTTGTATGTAAGATGAGTATGATTTATGTTATGTATGAAAACATTTCTGTTTATTGTGCTTATATTTCGATGTTGAATATGAAACAGAATCAAAGATGAAGGGATTTTGCGCGATATGGACGTAGCTTATTTAAGGTTATAGTGTCACGCACATACTATACGTTTTTTTGAATGTCATAAAAAGACAGAGGTTCAGATTCAGAATATCTTTTGTTAATACGTTTCCTCGCCAATATTTTTTTAGGGAGAGTTGAGAGTCACCTTTTTCTTGATGTAGTAAACATTTTCTTTTTGGTGCATAAATATTTTACTAAGAATACTTTGATTAACAAGGCGATCCAAAAGGTGCAGATAAAATAATTATGACTTTCCAATTTTTGACACCTCGTAAATCTTTTAAACTGGCATGTTTGCCAATAGATAACATTTAGCCACGGCATGATAGCGGACCACCCGGCCGAGAGCAAGATACTGATCGGCGGCATCAGGTGTCGGCGCACAGACCATCGACTCGTTCCTCACGTCGCCATAAATAAAATTCGACACTTAAACAATAGACCGGCGCTCGACCCGACCCACAGACCCCGAGATCGAGCGATACCATCCATCGCTCCTCCGCCGCAATCAAAACACTTCGTATTAGACAACCTGTTCTGACTGCCGTCCGTAACGTGACACTCCTCATACATAACACAAACAATACTAAATTTTTTATACCATCACTCCCAAACTCTATGATTTCTAAAGGCATCAAAACAATAATTTCGATTGCTTACAAATTGAGCAAAACTAAAATAAATAGCCATGGATATAGGTCGGCGTGGTGTAATTAATACAAATTGCTTTCGGCCATAAGTGGCTGTCAAAGAGGCCGCGGGCCGGGATTAATGTTAGATAAGTGATTGGGCTACGCTCCATAGCTCTCTGACGGATCACGTCCGGAACTCAACGCTACGCTCCAAAACGTGCATAGCCGATGTAGGGAAGAAAACCGCTAGGCTAAAGTGGGATTGGGCCGGGCATGTTCACCGAATGCACACCGAAAGATGGGCTAACATTGCCACGAAGTGGACGCCACAAGATGGTCGGCGCCGAAGAGGAAGGCCTAAACGGAGATGGCGGGATGACCTGGATGCGTTCCTGCACGGATGGCCAGACGCAACAATCGACCGAGGGGACTGGAAACTCAGGGGAGAGGCCTTTGCTCAGCAGTGGGACATAGAAACAGGCTAAATAAAAAAAAAAAAAAGTGATTGGGCGGCGGATCGCGAAACTTTCTCACGATAGCTATTGCGATAGCAGCGGGGCCCTGCGGCACCGTATCCACCCGTATCTTCCAGACTTACTGGATACCGACAAAATACTGTAGTTCCTTTTACAGCCGTAGATAATATTGTTTACTTGAAAGCGCAGAGCTGTGTGCATTGCTAGTGAGAAAATTGGACTATCGCGGTATAATACTCACTGCCATTTTCTACATTACAGCTTAAAAAATACTAATATAGGTATGTAATTAGTACGGTACTTATAGTTGTGATGGAAGATTTGAGCTACTTTAATAAACCGTGATTACAATTATGTCTACACGCAACGTATCAATCTGAAGCTTACGCACATTCAATTAATGTATGAAGCTCTATTTATAATTGCATTGACGTTAAGCTTCATACGTAATTATGCGCCTCGGTAAAAGAGGCAACGGTTGAAATAGAAAGTTTATTCCATAGAAATGAAATGTTGTGTAAATATTAAGTCTCTGAGTAAATATTTGGGCCCGACTTGTTGCTGGACGTTACGCTTGCATTAGTTGCTTTTAAAAGTAATATTTACATTGGTGGACCACTTTCAAAGGCTTGTTAGTGATCACTGCACTTGTATTTTCACACAGCAGAAACTCAATTTAAATGTAGTCACTATTTATTTTGTTAAAGAACCAGTCAGGAAGGAATTGGTTTATTTAGACGATTTGTCTATAATGACTTTATTCGAATCGCCTCGTTCTGCTATTACTCAATTAAAAGAAAAGAATTAGTCAAATCGATGTGTGTAGAGTTGTAGATAATGTCTACATTTTGTGGACAATAACCGGTTTAACAAGAATGTTTCCGTTTAAAATTATACAATTTAAGTTGTTTCCTGTTTACGATCGTTTATGAACAATGTTCACTTTGTCATTTTGTCGCAAAGTCGTGAAGAATTGTATTCAGTTTTAGTTAATTAGTATTTGTAATATTGCAGTTGGCATTTTCTCTTTATTGCAAGCTTCTTTATATTTATGTCTAGCTAGAGACCACATGAATAACCTGGTATAGAACCACCGTACTTCCTCACATTTTTCTCGTTAGTATATTTGTTTTTGCACTAACTAAAAGTATGATAGGTAATGTTTTATTTCTCATATATTACTGCTTATTATAATAACTCCTGTGCATTCAAGTAAAATAACAAAACTATCTGCAGCAAGAACATAAGTTAAACACAAAACTTTGCTTTTAACACAAAGCTGAATACTCTATCTACATTCAGCCTTTATGAACAAAGTTTCTAGACTTTATTTTACGCAATTACACTGCGGCTAATGAAATGTAAAAGTTGAGACCTAGTTTAATAAGGAGGGTCCACAATACTCCGCATCATGAAAGTTTATGAGAACATAAAGGGTTGTAGGTTTGTGTAATATCGTGGACGAAATGATAGCACGTGATTGGCGGGCACGAGTTGGCCCTTAACTTGTGCATGTGCCGTGAGAATGTCGCGCAATGTCGCGTTGTCGATCAACCACTCGTTACGTACAGATAAGCTCATTATAAGGACCGCACTGCGCACACCCTGTACCGCGGTGTCTTACTTTTATGCCTATTGTTTTTGTATTATCAAAGTTTCGTCTCATTTTCACACGAATGTTCTAAGTTCCTAAGACTATGTGAATTAGTTACACTTGGATATTTTTCTGTTCTTTTATGGTTTAAGTTCGAGCTTGTGAATTCGCTATGTTGAGTTCTGTTAGATAATAATGTGCATGTTTACATAACATAAAAAAGTTCATTTTAGTATTACGTAAATGGCATACTTATTCGTCTCCCTAAAATTGAGCACCTACCAGCTGTTCAAGTATACATTTATACTTTAAGTATATCTTTAGATAAAACAGCATTCTGAATAATACAATATTAATTAAAATAATACAACAAACAAACACATGTATAGCAGACGTTACACGGGAAGACGATGTTTTTAATCGGGGTTAGTTATACTATCGCGTAGAGCGCGCAGCGGCACGCGCGTTTGTTTACGGAAGCCGCCGCCCGCGCCTGCACGCGCCGCCCGCCCTGAGCCGCCGCGGCGCCCGCCCGCCCCGCACTCTACCACGCTGTATGAATGAATGAACCCGTCAGGTGATTTCGTAACGCGCATTACACCACACGCTTTTTATACCGACATTAAATCTACCCATCCGCGGACTTTATTTTTATAGTAAAGTTAAAATTGACTTAAAACAGAACTTTTCTATAGCTAAAAGACTTGACTCAAATCATAGCTTTTTCAGTCACTTCCAATCAATGATACAATATCGAATAAAATTTAGTTTTAAGATACATCTACTAATAGTACGGAACAACGGTACATTCTAATTTAATTTATTTACCCTTAAGTCCATCTTAATTATATGAAACTATTCTTATACAAAAACATAATTTACGTTTTCGACGACAAAGACGACTGCAATCATTCGGCCAGTGATTAGTCAAATAAAAATAAAAGCGCAGTGGTGCGTCGCGGTTCGGTAAGCGTACACTGCTCCCTACTCAAAATATTTTTATGGTAGAATACTAAATTACGGCCTTTATACAAAACCGTCATAAACTCTAACTTCATATTATTATCGTAATTAAAATTGTTTACAAAGATGAAATTGTTCGCTATTACTTAATTGAAGTCAAATTTATTTTATTTTTCTCAAATTCTTAGAACACTACCAAAATTAAATGATTCACGTCAGACAAGAATGCGTCGTTTACAAGCTATCTTGGATAATAAGATCGTTTGTTCTGCATCACTGTTCATTTATAGAGCGCGTTAACATAATATAGTTGTGAGATAACAGAGAGTAGTCAGTAGTGTACTCGGTGTAGTGAGACTAGCGCGTCGGTTGCCTAGCAACGTGGCGACGCACTGTGGATCGAAAATCGGCTGTAGAAGACATAGGATCTCGATGTCGTGAATGTTATTTTTTTCGCTGGAAATGACTTCTGCTGATCATTACTGTTATAAAAAATGACATATGAAGTAATTGTATGCACAAATGGAAGAGTTATAATTTTTTTAAGAAAAATTTGTATGGAGCTGACATGAAAAATGAGAATATCTCTGGAATCGCAAGGTTGGCCGTTATATCCTCGCACACTGATATAGTACTATTTATTTGTGAATTTTGGACATACTTTATATGGCGGCATCACTTGCGATTTTTTTTCTAAAAATCGGCAAAATTTTCAAAAAAAAATTTTTGTTTATGATACATTTTAATGCTTAAATGCGACTATAATAAGTGTAATTTACAATATTTTTTATGCTTAGACCAAAACATTCTAAGAAATCACACAATCGTATTATTCCTCCTCGAATGGTGCTCTCTGAACCTCGTATAATCTTTGTTTCGGGCCTCTGAAGCTTCTTCCGAAAGACTTCCAAATGGTACAATAATAGCATTTACTCCGTTTATCAACAATTTGTGGACGGTAGATGATATGCAATACCCATCGTACAGTTCCAACTATTTTTCAGCGGTTGTTATTAAGTCTTCATATAATCCAAATACTGAACTTGTAACGACAAGATAAACAATTAATATTAATATCAAAGTGGGGATTTGACGGTGCATCTAATCAAAGCAGATATTAGCAAAACATAAAGAGTGGTCAAGATGATTCCAGCATATTTATGACCAGTTTGGTTCCATTAAAGTTTCATAGCTGACGGTGATACCCTATGGGTGAATCCAAAACCCTGCTCACCGCCTCTGTATTGCAGTCCAGTCCAGTTTAGTTTTGCGAAATAATCCAAAGAAGTTGTCATAAATGAAAAAATTGCAGTGGATAACAAAATTGAAGCTCTCGTTCCCTCAATATATCGATGACATGAAATTAGTCCACCAATTGGTGATGACAGTGTCAAAATTTGTACATATCTGTCTGAAGCGAAGTCAAATGCGGCCTGCTACCTGTGTTTGGCTAAGCCCACATAAATGAATAAGTTAGATGACTAAGATGCCATTGCGTCAAAAACCGTTTCTTCTGGCGTGTGCGGATAAACATTTATGTGATGTCCGCATTAATGTGATGAAATGACTTCTACATATAGCGCATCGTCTCGACTTCAAAAAGTGGTCTGCTAGAGGAGAAGGCCATCAAGAGTTATTGCATCCAAGAAAAAAGCTCATCCAAGATTGATTCAAAGATGATCTTAACCTTTGATCGATCTTGGATGAGTTTTTGGTGGACTAATTTCATGTCATCGACAATGTGAGGGAACGAGAGCTTCAATTTTGTTATCCACTACAGTTTTTTCATTTATGACAACTTCTTTGGATTATTTCGCAAAACTAAACTGGACTGGACGGCAATACAGAGGCGGTGAGCAGGGTTTTGGATTCACCCATACGGTATCACCGTCAGCTATCAACTTTAATGGAACCAAACTGGTCATAAACGTAATTCGCAGATTTGCTGTGATTCTGAGAACTATCACATCTGGAGAGTTTAAATACGTGCAGAAATTTAAAGAATACGCTAGAACAACCGCTGAAGAATACTTGGAATTGTACGATGGGTACCTACTGCATGTCTTCAACCGTCCACAAATTGTTGATTAATCGAGGGGACATAATTGCAGTTAATGCTATTGTAACAATTGGAAGTCTTTCGGAAGAAGCTTCAGAGGCCCGAAACAAAGATTATACGAGGTTCAGAGAGCACCATTCGAGGAGGAGTAATACGATTGTGTGATTTCTTAGAATGTTTTGGTCCAAGCATAAAAAATATTGTAAATTACACTTATTATAGTCACATTTAAGCATTAAAATGTATCATAAACAAAAATTTTTTTTTGAAAATTTTGCCGATTTTTAGAAAAAAAATCGCAAGTGATGCCGCGATATAAAGTATGTCAAAAATTCACAAATAAATAGTACTATATCAGTGTGCGAGGATATAACGGCCAACCTTGCGATTCCAGAGATATTCTCATTTTTCATGTCAGCTCCATACAAATTTTTCTTAAAAAAATTATAACTCTTCCATTTGTGCATACAATTACTTCATATGTCATTTTTTATAACAGTAATGATCAGCAGAAGTCATTTCCAGCGAAAAAAATAACATTCACGACATCGAGATCCTATGTCTTCTACAGCCGATTTTCGATCCACCGTGCGACGCCAGAGCGCGTCTAGCGCCGGGACGCTGCGGCGCTCGCCGTCGCCAGTGCCGCTCCCAACGTCGCGACAGAACACCCCATATACTCCCAACCGAATATACTTGCTCTACACTAAACTTGGCTCGAACACTATTACATCAGTGCCATGGAAATATAATGTAGTGAACATGAAATTCAAGTACGAACCAGTGATTTGTGCCAGTTTTAAAGTGAAAAATATACATATGTGTACATAAATTCAGTCCAGTATTGTGCGTTATATAGTGGGTGTTAAAAAATATATATTGCGGAAATAATTTTGTGATTTTATGATGTAGATACACTCAATGATAACTAATTAAATATTTCTTTACGTATTGTAATTTGGAGGTGGTTGTGTGAACAGCATATTTAAGATAAGATAAAAGCAGAATACATGTATAATATTGCCTTATGTACTTACATGTAAGATAACTGTCGTGTAAAATAATGATAAGAAAAAAACAAGTAGGGTTGGATTGCATTTAAATGCACTCAATAAATTCGAAGTTCTTTGACCATTTTAGAAAAGACTTTCATTATATTAACAATTTGTCTACTAGACATACATAATATACATAATACTAGATCTACACACCTACTCAAGAAAATGTTTCAATCACTCGTACAGTCTGTAATCACGGCTATTGAAAGTAAAAAGCAGCCGCAATGAAAAGAGTCGGCGGCTCAACACCGTCTTAGTGACCGCTGATTCTCGCTCATATGACGATCTTTTATTTAGATGAGGCACACCCCCGAGGTTATTCACCCCCGCGCGTTAGGCACGCGCTTTATGTGGAAGGTCAGGGTTATAGCTACGGCGACAAGGACACAAAGATGCAATTATCTGGGAACTGACAGATCAATTTCATGCACATCTTGTTAAAATAAGGTTCAGATTCTTAATATTCAGGAACTATGTGTATGTTGGCACGAAGTTATATGACATGTAGAGATCTTATAATATGAGTCAATCCCAAAAATTGTCAGATTAGTTTGAATTGTTAGTGCAGTGTGTGCGCGGTTGTCGCAGTGCAGCGGCAGGGGCGCATGCCCCCGGGCGCCGCCGGCCGGCCGCGGCCACTCCATGTGTGCTCACATACTTCCCTGCCTGCGGTGTACCGCTCTTTGAGAACATCCTTTGTTTTTGTAACACACACACACACACTGTCATTCAGAGGCATTTTACCCAGCAAATGAACTTTTTTACTCCTACGTTTGGGCACGTTTAATTTTTTATTTTGTAGAGCTCTACCCGGGCTCTATGAAATAAAATTAATAACTATAAATATAAACGATTGTAGCTGATGCATCATAGAGATACCACCACAGGTATTGTCAATAAATCAGCAGGTCCCCTTTTAGAAATATGTAGCGCATTTGAGGCAAAAGTTTCCTGCTAGTAAAATACAGAATCGATGGACTGCAAAGTGTTTCCACAAGAAAATGAGGTGTCGTGTAGTGCGCGGTGCGGAAGCGGCACGCGCCCTGCACCGGTTGGCGTTCGCGCTGTGGCGAGCGGTGTTCTATCTGCAGCGTGCGCCCGAGCACGCGGCGCGCCGGCGCTCGCGCAGCCTCGCCACCAACACGCGCACGCGCCCTGCGGTCTGTCACACTCGTACTCATTACTAACTCTACAACTTATACTATTGTTGATCAAACACATACATAGAAATTCTAATATGTGTGTTTGTAGAATTCAATATTGAAAATTAGAATTACAAAAAACTTGCTTGATAGAAATTAGGCTACTTGTTTGGTTTTAACTTTATTAGGGATGTTATTCTTTAAAAATACAAAGATGTTGGTTTCTGTTCATGACTGTTTCTAGTTATTTCCGTCAATGTCTGATATGGTAGAGTCGATGTTAGTAAAAACTTTATTACTTAAAACCTCAAGGCACCACATTGTCTCGACGGACGATGTAGAGATATTATCACAATATCCGCAAATTTTAAACAGTTTAGTGTAACATTGATCTATTAAATGTATGTTATAATAACGATAAAAGCTGCAGTAATCACTTAAGCCGCGCCCAGCGGAGCGCTCATTTGTCAGCCGTATTGAACGCGATCTGTCCATCGGATCCGATCGCGATACTCCGCGGGGCTGCACGTACACCAGACACCGCCAATGAATAAGCCACCAACTACTTTTATAAACTATGAACGACGATAAAACTTTATATGTAACATAATATATTGTGTGTAGAGATACGGATGTTATTGAAAACTGTTTCTCACTTATTTTCAGCAAATATTGTTTGTCTTGTTTCGTTTATCAGAGACTTGCTTATCTATTTTAAACACAGTGGATGATAAAGCAACTCTCAAGAATTGACAATTGAATTACCACGTCCAAACTACTTGACCGAGTTGCTTTCAAAGAAAATTCAATTATTTAAATTACAAAGCTCGAGTTGCCCAACAGCATTAGATAGTGAAATTAAATGCATTCCTCAATGCCACACACCTATACGCAGAGTACAGTAATATTTCTGTGAAACGAAATCCCATCACGTCGGCGCGCCGACATTGAGAAAAACTGACAAGGATTAAATTACTACTTTTGATTTCATTTTAATGACAGTCGACCTCGAGCGGAACTTTTCAAAGGCTTATTTTCTGTTTTGCAAGACTAGCAACAATAATAACATGATACAATATAGTACGGAATATTTAGTTATTTTGTTTTTTTTTGTTTTAGACTCGAGCCGTGAGTGCACCCGCCACCCCTGCTGCAACCACCTTTTCAAGGGAACAGGTATTTGTTTACTCATTTTATTAAACTATTGTAATTAATGGTTGCAAACAACAATTTTGTTCCCAAACTTTAATTAGAACCTCGCCTCTCAGCTTAAGCGTGTTGTTTACAAAACTTTACGTCATCAGCTTTTATGAACTAAAGTAGACGTTGCTAGACTAAACGATTAATTACTGACATCATCGATCACATGGAACACTACGTTTGCTTATAGAATGGAACATAATTGATTATATTATATGCATACTCTATGTCTATAGATTATTACAAGCTGAAACGTAATGTAATCATAACTTTGTCTGGTGGTTGGCATGGCACCAAGCCACTCCAATGTTCATTGTTTAACCATATGATTCCTGTATCGTGCTCGTAAAACAGATAAGCGTGACTTCTTATTCGCGAGTTAATGTTCTCCCAATGTTACGTACAGACAAAAAGCTTAACTGTAATGCTTTGTATGTATTTTCCTAACAATTTAATCACTAACTAATTCAATGTTAAATGTAATGTAATGCAACCAAAAATTATAATGCTATATTTCAAATGTATTTAATGTCCCTACTTACAAAATAAACGAATTGGCCGTGAGGTTCTAGGCAAACTAAAATAAGGATAAATTAAGTTTACTTTGCTATAATTTTAGCAATTACCTTCAATCAAGCATAATAAGCGATTTTATAGGCCATCAATATAAATAAACGTTTTGTAGCTCAAATAGCCTTAATTTATATTACACTGATAGGCTTACGCATCGACTATACTAATCGGATTAAATGCATCGAGGTGAAGTGTGCGGAGTGCACAGCGTCGTGTCGCCTGCGCCTACGCATAGTTTCAATAGCTTGAGACACTTTCACAGAATATGACGCGCCTACGATTTTTCGTTGGCTGACATAAACATTTAAAAGAAAGGCAAATTAAGGCTTTTCTTTATTCACACACTGACACCTTTCTTTTCAAAGAATAGTTTACAGTATCTAAGCCCGTTACACAAAGCGTTACTTGTCTTTCATACGTCCGGCTTAAATTTATAAAGCGGAAATTATGACGAGATTAGCTATCTCGAATTTGTTTTGGAAGATCCGACAAATGTTTACAAGTCCTTCACTCTTCACACCCGGCGAGTAACACGTGTTGTAGCTTAATCTACGCGATGCCCAAAATAGCTCCTTGTGAACGCCTCTGATAACTGTGGAACATGTCATTATGACTCATGGTTCATAGTGTTGAAATTTCGGAATGTATATTTTATGCAAGTACTTCCTAAACCTTTCACCTCACTCAGCTTATGTTATGAATTATAAGACATGGCGCCATTCTTTATGAACGACGTCGCGTCGAGTGTCAAATTAATTTATGGAAATATTTTTTGTAGATCGAATTTTGATTTGAGCTTTTATCTCTAACGCCCACACGTCAAAGTTAACTGTATTAATTATACGTAGGCTGTCACAATTATAGAACATTTCATCTATCATTCATAACTTCTAATTTGATGTAACAACATCTGCAATGGCTATACTTAATTGTTGTTTTTCATCACATTGTCATTCAGACAATTTGACTAATTTCAATGACACCTAAAACTTGTTCAAGTAGTTACGTCTTTGAGCAGTATTAAGTGTGCTTTTTAGTTGTTTACTAATAGTGTGATTTACAGGGTGGTTCCCGGTCAGCGAGTTACCCAGGCGGTCCAGGCACGCGGTTGGATTTGTGCTATGTGGCCGAACGTATGCTGGCGTTACACCTGCCTGAACGAGATGCTCACGCTGAGGCACAGGCTGCTCATATGCTCACCAACAAACATGGAGAACATTTCATGGTAACACACTTACTTTAAATTTAACGTTTTGATAATCATCACACGCAAAAATATGCATTAAGTGATATTTTAGTCAAGATGATGTGCAACTCTTATTTGTCAAACTTAGGTTTCCGTTAGGTATACCAGCTTTAAACAATGTAAACAAACATTTGCATTAAATCCAGTAATTTACTGCAGGAAGTAGTTGTAAGGTAATGTTGAGACAGAGCTCTGTACCAAAACGGGAATCAAATTATAATCCGATTCGAGTAATATTATAGGCACATAATTCAGTGACACTAGTCGATTTGGAACGCAATTTGTGAGAGCCAACCGGGGATTACATTGTATTATTGTGACTCTCGTAAACAATGCCTAAAATGGCCGTTAAACCTGAGATATAGTTGTGTTTAAAACCAGAGTTTATTGCTACACGTAGGTTTGAACGTCCGTTATGCGTTTAATGTTGGCACCGATTACATCTGACCCGCATCATTATCTTAGCCTTTGCCCGTAGTAGTCTGGGGTCGACTACGATTGTTATCTGATTAGCTGATTATACCTGTTACGTACAAAGATACCTTTGTACTTGAGATATTTTCCTACATTGTTTACTCATGCACCATGGTAAACTTTAAGGTTATTCTGTGAAAACGTGCATTATTTTAATATGTTAATGTATTTGTTCTAGGTGTTTGAAGTGAGTGGTAACGAGGGCGATGGTGCTCGGCTGGCCCGCGGTGTGTTCGGCCGCGCTCGCTCCCTGGGCTGGGCTGGTGAACTGGCTCCTCCCTTAGAACGACTCTGCGCTGCGTGCAAACACATCGAGAGCTGGCTTGCTGCACACCCGAAGAACGTAGCCATATTACTAGCATGGTGAGTTTGAACAATGTTCCTCATTTACTCTATAGTTCAATCTTGTTCTACCCATCACTTGGCGACATAAACGTAGCATTGACTAAACTTAATCGTAGCATTATTTGAGTAAAATTAGCATTGATTTTTATCTTTTGGACTACAGCAAGGCAATTTATTTTTACCTTTATTTTATTTTCACGACTTTAATCTATTTAATTTAAATTCCAGGGGTAACCGAGAACGTCTAGGCGTGTTGGTGGCGGCGTACATGCACTACTCGGCGATATGCGGCGCGCCGGAACACGCGCTCGACCGATATGCAATGAGGAGATACCTCGACGACCGAGTGCCTGTCTTCCAACTACCTTCTAACAAACGGTATGTGCCTTTAGAACATTTCTTATCGTACAATGATCGTGCGATAACAAATGCAATGAAATATCTTGGCGATACATTAGTTTGGTTTATTATACCACTTATAAGATAAAGGCTATGCGCGCTATTCAAGTGCGGGTTGGATGAAAATAACAACACAAGCATTTCTCATAATTGGGAAATGTAATGTTGGTAGTTTACGTTATCATTTGTCGAAATCTAGCATGAAATACTAATGACAATATGATTGAAGAAAAACCCTGAAATGTGTTACTGAAAACAGACATACTAGTTTATGTGATTATCAAGGCCCTCTTAGGCAACGTTAGGGGGAAGCAATGCAATGCAATAATTATAGAACTGTTGCTAATAAGAAAGGAAAAGCAACTGTTGAAACGAAAAACGTCCTAATTAAATAAAAACTGTTTGGATTTGCTCTCTTAGATATCAAATACTTTAACACCCCATTCAATTTTTTCATTATTCCTTGATCTTCAGTAAAACGTTGTCATAAGGTTTATATTTGGATCTTGAAGTTTTATTATCTTCGCAGATACATCGACACGTTCGCTGGTCTGCTGGCGGGTCAGATCCGCGTGAACGCAGCGCCGCTGCACCTGACGCACGTGAGCGTCGCCGGCTCCCTCGCCTCCAATACAACACCTACCATCGCCTTTCTCAAGATCTACGAGAATTTCGTCTGCGTGTATACTTCAGGTATTTAGTCAAAGTTAATTTACTAATGACAAAAGAACTTAGTGTGAGGCTGTACCAGAAAATAATAGAAGCGTAATCGCGTTGGATCTGAAAGGGTTTGAAAAATAAGCCACATTGTTACTTTTCTACTCTTACATTATGGCACATTCAAAACGTGTGCCTTGAAAATTCACGATTACGATTAGATATTCAATCACTGTAAAGCTTTTCAAACGGCTTATCCAAGACGTACAGTGCAATTTTGTGTACTAGGCATTGTTTACCAAGTTAAAGAGCAGTTAAGCCATACTTACGTAGCATACATAACTAGCGTCTACGCTGTAAATCTGCGACAATCAGCTGCTGATGGCAAGTGCTCCTATGTTAATTGTTCTTAAACAGTTTCTCTGACTGTGTGAAGGCTTATACAGTCAGTCATTTTCTGTTCATAATGTGTAGGGCTATACACTGTAAACAGTTGCTACCCATGAGGTACTTCTTCAATTGTAAACGAACTGTTGTATTTATGCAGGGTTGTACATGGTGAACGGCGGCGGCTGGACGGTGGGCGTGGGGCGGCTGGCGCTGCGCGGCGACGTGCTGGTGCGCGCGTACCGGCGCCCCGCCGCCGCGCCGCCCGCCGCGCGCCACCTCGTGTTCGCGTGTCAGTTCCACACCTGCGCCGTCGCCGACCACACGCTCTCCTTCACCAAGCAGCAGCTAGACCATGCCGTGCACGGTAAACATTACACCACACCCTTCTTGCAGTACATACTCGATTTGTCCATACCAACCAAGACAGCTACCAGCCACGTCAAAAGCCTTGATTCTTTGACTTTATTTCTTTAGGTTGACCACTAACCATACGATAAGAAGAAGACCAAGGCAGAAAACCAAGTCATAAATTTGGTCTCCGTTTGTCTTTCTGAAAAGACAAAGATAGTTATTGCTTCAATGCTTTCCGAAAAGCCCGGTATTGTTAAAGAACTTCGATACTATTGTTGACTTCTTTTTTATTAAATTCAAGCACAGGCTTATGACTGATGATTGAAAATTAAACATTATCTTTTCTACAAAAACAGCCCGAGAGCTTAGTAGTGCAACAAATACTACCATTTAAAATATGTTTGATTAGCCGTAGGACCAGTAGTACCTACTCCCTAGGACAGCTTCTTTAATCGTTACGTCCCAGAAGAATTTCGAATTCCGACGAAATATGCTACCCTAAGTACCTAGTTGTTGAAAAGCGTGTCTGCAGGAACTTATAACTGAAACTGTACTACTAAAGCGAGTAGTAAAATTTTATTAAACAAATAACGATCAAGGAGTCTTGTCCTTATTAAAACGTCCTTTAATAATTGCTTCCCTGGCTTAGTTCGTTCGTATGATAAAAAAACATTTTATAAGATTAAAATATGTAAAAATCGAGTTTGTACTGCTAATCTTTACACTCCCTTATCTCATTGTGCAATGTTGAATGTAATATATACAATTTTATCACAATGTCAAACATCACATTTCTCCTCAACGTGAGTCATGACACAGAATCTTTCTTTACTGTATAAACACTTAAGTCATGTTGAATGTACATATGTACATATTCTTACTTAGCTTATTCTCTGTGCAAATAATGTAAAGGCATGAAAAATTTCTTCGAATCACGTACTTTTCAGATTTCAACTGAAAGAAAATATCTTCGTAATGAGTTTAGTTTTCCGTGAACACACAATTTTACTTAAAATATGTGGAAATCAATAAATTTACTGGTAACGCATGTATCTACAGCCAGTACATATACAAGCGATCGATTAGCTTTTAAAAAAGGATAGCCATATACGCTAAGGGCGCTGTAATCAGACAACATTTTCTTAACAATATTTGTGGAAAAATACCCCATAATAGGGTAGTGTGTTGTGGTGAGGTACTTCGCCATGTATACCTATCTCATAGAAAACACTTTAATACCTGCATGTTCTGTAAAACATGTAGCTATAGTAATGTTTGATGTGTAGACCCGTCGTTCCCGAGTGACGGCGCGGTGGAGCTGGTGTTCGCTCGCGGCGCGGGCGGCGGCGCGGCGCCGGCGCCGGCCCCCACGCCCGCGGCGCCGCTGCGCGCTGCTCCCGATGCTCTCGCGCGCGCCGACTCGCTCGAACACCTGCGACCGCTCTCCACACTCACCGACGATGACCCAGGTAAGCATTGTTAAGAATACCATTGTTATTATAACCAATTTCGTGACTTTTGAATAAGTGTCAAATAACCTATCGGATAGATCTTTATAGATATAACGGAATATCTAAACTGACATTCAATTTCCAATGTTCTTTCAAAAATAGAGCAAATGTATAAAAATATTTGCAATATTCCATTTGATAAGCTAGGTAATATAAGCTTATACTTATTCAAAAGTGGTGAGTTTGGCCATAAACCTTGTACCTGTGTCTTGCGAGTTGCGACACAATATCGTACATGTTTTTTTACTTAATTATCAGGAAACTAACCTAATGCCGCACGAACCATCTCATGATTTGAATACCCGACTAAAGGATCATAAAATGATCGGCTGAATTCAACAAGAAAACTAACAGAAAGTATCAATAATTGTAATTGGTGTAATAGTACAAATGGCTGGATCCTCCCTATATAATATGATTTATATTGATAGTTTATTACGATCTGGGAAAACATAAGGAAATATACGATACTGTATGGCAAAGTTAGCCAAATGATATTCAAGGATAATATATTATGATAGTAAGATGTTCCCAAATAGGATCTCTGTCGTTAATTTGAAGTGTATAAATCGTATTACATGCGCTAGAGTCGCTGTTAGGTACTTTAAAAAATAACACTTGAATGAAAAAATGGCCTCCCTGCTTTAACCATTTATATAATTTGCTTTTGCAATATTATCTCTTGCATAAATATATAAAAAGAAAAAAAAAACGAAATGCGAAATACTAATTTTATATTGAGTCATTTTCTTATGCGTATTTTTTTATTATTTTCTTCTAATAATTAAGAGATAATCTGTTTTAATTATATATAAAAATGTATCAGCAATGCAGTGTATTAAAATACCCACAAACGATTTAGTAGTTAGCTGTAAATTTCTCACCCTCCTAAATAATCAAATCAAGTGAAAAAAAATACCAAGTTTCATTTTAAATTTTCGTGAAACTACCAGGATCACTACTAATTTAAAAATAACCGGGAACAATACTTAAAGATATGATTCGAGAAGAAAATAAAACATTTTCAACAAATATAAATAGGTACTATAAACAAGTAACTAAATACTATAATATATTTTAGCTTACACTATTTAGATGTTCAAGTACGCAGCCTGTATTGCCAACTTTTACACATTATATTAAGCGTAGCGCAATACAAGAAATCTTTCGAGATTCGCTTAAATGCGTTTTATTGGTTTCACATTCGCAAGTTATACAAATCTATTCTTGTAGGGCATTAATAGTCTACAAATTTTTATGAAGGGTGGCCACATGTGGCCAATGCCAAGTCGAAACAGAACATCCGAATGCCGTTACTGGCAACAATGTGACTTTAACAAACTTGCGTATAGCCCTTTGAAAGTACAGACCGAAGACATATAGGAATAAGAATAATTTTGTGCATCCTCTGCCATTATATGGAACTACATTAATATGATCCAGTATTGGGGTTTCCTAAAATTATAATAATTGTCGAGTAACTTTGGAAGTTAGATACATATACAAAAAATATAAAAGGCAATTAGGAGATGATATTAACCGAGCGTCGGTAGTTTTTCAAAGGGATCGTAATTAACGCAGAGCATTAGAAACTAGGACATGCGTGTTGACAAAGCGACCTAACTACACCGGTTAGCGGTGGGTCGCGGTTTGTGCGGCGTGCAGGTGTCGGCTATTTTAGTGTCCGTGTGTCTGGCGCTGCGGCCGCCCGACGCCGCGCGCCGCCCGCCCAGTCGCGACCCGCCACCCGCCTAGCGCGCCGCCGCACACGCGCCTCTCACACTCTCACATCATACATCACGCTACTAACTTTTACATCACTCAAAACTATCACACAAACTTATTTAATGCGTCAAGTTTTACTCAAAAAGTGCCCGGCCGATGTATAAATACGACCAATTTAGAAGGGTAGCAAAGAACAATTCTTTCGGATATTTTGAGGCTAGCTAACAAAATCACAATCGAGGTGAGTGTGACATTAATTTCACTGAGAGTGAAGCCGTTTTACGAGTTTTCAAATTTATTAGTGAATGTAGCATGTATTTCATCACAGTATTTTTTCCGGTCCAATTGTAAGATATATGCAAGTTAATGAAGATTATTGATTACACGGTGTCAAATCTTTACGAAGTGTGTCGAAATAATGTTCAAAGTGATGGCCGGCTCTACATTTTTAACAATAGCAGTGCCAGAGATATTATAACAATGGACTGTGTCAGTGTTAACGACATATGAGATTGGAGTCGGTTCCGGAGCGGCGCCTGCCCACTAATTGGCCAGCATGGTGAATTGCTGATGTATGTCCACCGAGCTCGGAGCGACAGACTTGCCCTTAGGGCCAACATTAGTCACACATCAATTTAATTTGATACGAGAATCAAGAGTGCAATAACTGAATCACTTTCTTATTTCATTCACTATACGAATTTCTAATAGTTAACACGTATAATTATGATGTAGGTACATCACAAACATCCAAATTCTTAAGTTTAGTTTTTCTGCAAATACGTCAGTCAAATGACAATATAAGTACTACATATTATATGTATGTACGAGTATATGCTTACGGCTTTGCTTATGATACGAATTTAATAAACATAAAAAGTTCGTGGACGTAATAATTGCTTAGCACGTAGTAAGGTCAAAAAATTTGATAATACATAAGTGTATGTACTCGTTAGGATTAGTTGTACGACACCCGTGTAAAGGTATATCTAATTAGTTTTTATATTGACACGCAAGGCTATGTTTATCCTGACGTCACCCTCAGCTGTGCAAAATAAATTGTATCATACACGATTTCGTCGAACTGTTGAAAAATTTTTTATCAATCTCTAATGGAACTAAATAAATTATCCAGCTTGCTAGCTGTAGATTACTGTGTTTATGACATACATCAGTATTTTCAACAGATTTGTTTGAAGTAAACCTCGTACAGATGTTTAGCGTGGTTAATTTTAAGTAAAGTGTAGATTCAAGGTTTGTATATTTAAATTGTCATACCATCTGCCGGTATTATTCATTCTTAGATCATAATGTGAGCTGAACACATAACGCGAGGTATAGAGCAGCTTGTCGAGGTAGCGAGTATCGATTGTATCGGAGTCTATCCGCGTTGTTGCTTACCCTGACATTACATACACATGTCCTGCGACAGCTATCAGTAGCTATTATCGCCGCAGCTTTTAATTTTGATGAACAGTCAATACAGCTTGCGTACTAGTGACGGACGCGTCTCTGTGTTCAGTGAATCAAGCCTAAAGTTATGTAACACAACCTAAACTTACTAATTTAATGTTAATCTAAAATGTAAGGACACTTCTTGTAAAATTCATAATAAGTTTGTGGAAACCTTGTTCCAAACATTGTCTGTACCGATATCGTTTCCAGTATTTACTTTTATCATCGTCATAAGTGAATTAATATGCTAATACTGCTCAAAACATACCACATTCTTTACTTGTGAAAAAGGTAAAAGACCCAAACTGGTTAGAATTCGGGGCTAACATCGGATAACGAGCACAGATAGCCAAATGGCCAGTGTCGAATAATAATGCGGTAGAGCGGTAGAGCTTAGAGTTTCGCAGAAACACGAGGTGGAGTCTGATGACATCATTGCGACCTGCTCACGAACACACGCTCACCTTCATGGGTACGACGGTTATCGCATAACATTGTTTAAAAATACTAACCATTTAATGCAGACTACTTACTTACCTGCTCAGTGTTCGATATACTTACTATATCAACGTAGGAAGAGACGCGCGCCTTTCAAATTTGGATCGACGTAGAGTTCGGTCACACTCATTTTCAATAGCTAATGAACTAAAGCTCATGTAACGCGAGTTGATATGATATTTGATTCAATGACATTGATAGATTCGTTGATTATTATATTAACGGTATACCGGTTCGTGTCCATTCGCGTGAAAATTAAGTTAATTGGTCGTCAGAGCAAAACGGGGCAGTATGCCTGAGCATAGTGAGAAGGCTATATGCTTCTTCTTGGTGGCAATAAGATTGAATTGTATGAGATCTTCGTGATCTGTGTATCGGCACGGTGCGGCCGGGCTGGCACGCCGGCAGGGCGCACATCCTCTTCCTGCGCCGGTGCACATTTCGTAACAGTAGCCCTCGCTCGACTCTACGCGTTATTTTCGTGGACAACACAGAAATAACCTCATCTTCCTTAACAGCGGTCGACGGTCACCAGACGCTGACGTTGATATCTTTACACTAATTGCGTTATTGACAACCTCACATTTAGTTCAGTTTCGAAATCGAACATTGCGAGACGGGCACGGCGCCGGCGCTCGACTCTTTACGAACTTTTTGCTTCTTGTCAACGTAAAATCATTAAACTTGATACAAACGTTATGTGTGTTCGCGAACAAGACAGGTCATTATGCAAATCAGTATAGTAATAGTGACGTTCTTCTTAATTTACATACCGCATTTACTAGTTTTAACACTTTAAAATCACATAGACGTGGATCAAATTAAAAGCAACTTGTTTCAATCCCGTCGCCAACTTAATGATAACGGGCACTTTTTACATAATAATAATATGTACCAAGGTTTTGTAGAATGATATACAACAAAATTTTACATTATTGTATCATCCGCTTTAACTAACACGTAGATTATATCTTTGTTACCTGTGTCTGATCCTAATTATATTATCAACCTATGTTTGTAGTAATTTAAATAAGCCCTAAATCAAAGAACATAATTTATTAGTTTAAAATGTTTTTTAAGGAAATTAATGTTCCCAAGAGCTCACACAGCAATCGCTTCAACCATTTCAATTTGCAATCTGATAGCGTTTTTATCTACCCTTTACCGATTCTCTTTGAATATTTTATTACGAGCGATGTTTATAAGTACCTAAGTATATTTGTATAGGTGCCGACTCTACCACAACGTTTAAACTATAAAGCGTTATTTAAAGCAAGTGTGGGTATGTTCTTTTAGAGGTCGTTTCCTTATTGGTCACTTTTACCTTGAACCGACAACAGAATACACTTTGTATCGGGTATCATCAGCGCACAACACTTTAAAAAACCTCCATGTCATTGGGTTATCAATTATTATATTTATTAAGTAGGTCATTTCGCTATAGTTTAGTGTTTTTGTTAAATAAAACTTATCAAACGCAATTATCTGCTTACTAATTCTGAAGAAAATTACTGTCTCTATAGATATGCCAATTGATCGACTACCAAGCTGCTAACTGTACTGTTCGTCAGTTCTACACTCAATTACAAAAAAAGCAAGCAACAAGTGAGATCTACCGGCATTCGATCAAACACCATTTAACGGTGTCATCCCACAGTCGTAGTAACGGGAAGCAAACTTAGTCCTTTTTAGGATGTGCTGATTACGTCCAGACTACTTTTACCGCGCTGCGTACACCATTCGTTAGATACATAAGCTGCATTAGTTTGTGACTTAACTTACTTATTAGATTGAAACTTTTAAATTATGTTATTGTCAATGGAAACAAGCACATATTACGCTTTAAAATGAATTCTGACCTCATACAAAGTGCAATAGAGAATGACACATGTTCCCGTCCGCCCGGTCAGATAGTCGTTAGATACCATCTCGTTGCGATGATGCTCCGCTTGTTTATTGGGGCGAATCGAATCCAATTTAAAAGCTATTTGTAATTAAACCGTCGCAAAACATACCGCTCGTAGCGCTGCGGTGCGGATAACATATTGCATACGGTTAAAATTCGATAGTTCAACAACTTCAATATACGCAATTCCGTGCAGGTGAAAACAACGGCAGCGCTGAGGGCTCCGGTTCAGGTGGCGAGGCAGGAGAAGGAGCCGAAGCGGCGCACACTTTCGGTCCCTTGGACGGGTCCATCTACGCGACAGTAGTGCGCGCGGGCGGCGGCGGGCCCGCCTCGCCGCTCAGCGCGTCCATGGACTCGGGCATCTCGTCGGCGGGGCGCCGCGCCGCCCCCAGCCCGCCGGACGAGCTCGACGCTCTGCTGGGCGACATGCTGCGCACTGTGAGCGCGCTGCCCGACCCTCCGCCGGCGCCGCACACGCCGCAGCCGCAGTCGCACGCCGACCGACCGCCGGACATACCGTATCACGCGCGCGCCGACTCCGCGCCCTTCACCTACGGAGCGCCCGGCCTGCGCCCCGGCATGCTGCGCGCGCCCAACCGCCTCGCCAGCCCCGAGCTAGTGCGCCGCGCGCTCGGTGGCGACCGCAACTACCGCCCCATTGACGACGATGATGACGAGCGCACCGTCACGCCGGACCCACCCTCACCCCGCTCCCACACGCCGCTGTCGCCGCGCACGCTCCGCAAGTTCACGCACGAGGATGTCACCACCACCACCACCGCTGCCGCTGCGCCGCCACCTGCTTCACCTATACGTAACGGCAGGTAAGTCTATCTAATATAGTTGTAGACGTCAGGCTGCTGTTCATACCTGAATAAAAACAGAGTACCTAGGTAACTAAAATGGTAACCTTTGTAAACCGGTTAGCCTTTTATGACGTCACTATTAGGGAATATTATTTCCACAGTTCTTGATCCACAATGTAACTGAATTGCTCATAGCATTTAGGAATGAATATACCAGTTGCATGCTTTTTCAGGAAATGTCCAACAGTCTTATAGTACAACGGAACACCACATTTAGGTGTATAGTTGAAGGAACACATCCGGCGATAAAACGAAATCTTTATATCAATTGTTTGCTTTTCTTTCTGGGGTCCAACCAAAAGCATTAAAATTATATTAGAGTTATCAAAACAAGGGTATTCGGTGGCAAACATAAACATGTGTTCCGGTACTGTATGTAGAGGCCAACGCCTACACCGCATGCTTTAGTCTATGTTTACATTCACAACCTCACCTATTTTTAGAAAAACCTAGTTTTTGCGCTGATATTGCTCGATATACAAACAGAATCAAAATTGATGATAATTACAATATGAACATTGCACGTTCGGACGTTAAAATATGAAAGATTTTTGCAGATACTTGTATGTTACTTTAATGGGTAAAAAGTAGTTAAAGGAAACTGTAGCAGAATGATGTCGGCATCCTCTTAATTTATTTAGCCGCGTTCCGCTTGACCCACTTCACTGTCAATGAAGAAGACCCATAAATTATAGAGTTACCAATCACAGCCATCATAGTATCACTTACAATACTAAAGTATTTTAAGGAGCCGTAATATTATTTTAAGACACCTAAACACTTTCATTACAGGCCTTCCTAAGAGAACACTGAGGGTTAGATACCTATGCTATAATATTGTACAGATTGTTTACGCAAACTTATTTTATTATATTAGTAATTTGTTCTCTCATAGGTATTCAATATGTATATTATACCTATATTAACTTTAACATTGAGTTTACCTACTACCAAAAGAAGCGTTATTTCCTAAATGACACTTATTATCTACAGGATCCAGATGGTCCGATGAATAATTCAATTCTAAATAAGGTGTCGATCTTATTTTAAGATTGAATACTTGTATATTAATATGGTCCGAATAAAACGTAATCGTATTAAAGTTATACCCAGCTTCTTCACAATTCTTATAACCTGTGCGTAATATGTATATAATTACTGTAGATCGGATTATCCGGAACAAAAAGACACTTGAACATTAAATAATGGGTTTGAGCGTAGGAGCTGAGATACCGTGGGCGTAACGTAAATTCTATACAATGATCACAGTGTAAAAACGCGCATTTGAACCATCAATTGTTTTTGTTTTCAATCAACAACGAACGAACGTTAAATGTTATTTGAAACATAGGTAAACGTTTATACCTTAAACTAAACCGAATAACGATGGAAAACTTTTCCGAAGAAGTTAGACAACCAGAGAGAGCGATTAAACAGAGAATCTATGTCTTACGTTTAAATCCAGACTTGTAATAACGATAAGTAAATAATTACAACGTGACAACAGAAACAAGGAGTAAATTACTATCATTATTGTAAATACCGCGTGCGTGTGTGGCAGCAACTACAATAATGTCCTCCTTTGTGACCTTATCGAAGTTCGGGCCGATTAGTTTATCTTGTTAAACGTTATAGATTCTTGAGTTATTATGCAACGCAATTGTATTAACACTGACATTCTTTCAATGCTTGTGTGAATGTAAATTACTTTCTGAGATATTCTTGCCTCTTTTTGTTTACAACATGTATTCACTCAAATGTACGCCGCATCGCCGCTCTAGAAAAGAATTTGTAAGTAAAAATGTAGCGATTTTATTTAAAGCTCTTTCTCGAAGCGAACAATAGCGCTCGTCAGCGTATTAAAGACTGTCATCCACACTTGATAGACATTCCGATACATGGCACGATACCGATATCTGTGTTGTCAATCATATCGCTGTAATGCATTGTAATAGCACCACTTAAATGTGAACTGTGCTTTGGTAATGGTTGGTTATAAAAGCTCTCTCAGACATACAGATAAATAGTGTTAGTGTCTGGTTACTAATAAATATTGACATAGCCATTTAGAATGCTCGTGTTTGATGACAGACAATAATTTCCCAGTAGAATTGAGAGTGAAATGATTTAATTATGATCTATACGGGTATACTTATACAGTTATCATATAATTTATTTTGTCTACGCATTCACATGATGAATTTTTTTACAATGGTTCAAGCGATGTCAACAACGATAAACTTAATAAGGTTATAATGCCAAATTAGTCATCATACCTAATATAATCACGAGAAAATGTAGAGTCCACGGATTACAGACATAATATTACCTATATGATACAAACATCTGAAAAATGTAAACACTTCAATCTTATTTCAATTAATTATGAAACAGAATCGTATTATGTAAAAACCAAAAGTCGCTGTGTGTTTGCTATTATGTGATAGAATAAAACACTAATCGCAGTGTTATAAGAAACTACGTTTAAAATTGTTTGCAGTACATTAAGAAACGGAAGCGTTCGTCGTTTAATTGAGTCGGCGATAGGCGTGGGCTGAAACCGAATCGAGTATCAACTCGCTCGTTCCACAAGATTGCACTACGTTCTGAGGCTACCTACTACCTAGCAGCAGCCTGTTGCGAATTATTTATGCGACGCCTGCTCAATGAATGGCTTCTTAAGTTTCTAGTTAAATTACTGACACCGTATCGCCATTCTTAGAACCGACTTGAGATAACAAACTAATACTAAGGGGCTTCACAGCTGAAGCTTCCTTTCTAATCAAACCATATTGGGTATAAGATTTTTTAAATGATGCCTTTTCTGCACATTACTGTGCTCGTCAGTTTTATGTAATGATTACAAATGTAATCGAGCGGTTAAACACGCCGCCATACATAGAGACACGTCGGAAAGCTATGTTGACTGTCGACTCGCAATTCTCGATTTGATTTGGAGCGATGGTGTGTGATTGCGTCGCCGCCATGACCCAAACAAGTTACTATTTCGAGATAAACGTCGCCATAAACGGGCGGGTGTCGACCCGGCCACGACACTACGACGCCTCACGTTGCCGATATACTATTTACTTTCTAATAAAGACCGCTCTGTCAAACCCTTTTACTTCCTGATTCATTAAAACTGTTTACATTAAAACATGTGGCCGTTCTGCGTTGTTAGTTGGCTTTAAAATTTAAAAAGTAGATGTAAATTACGTCTATAGTCATTGATTAGTGTTACGAGATGAACATGTTCTGAAGAAGTAATATTATGATGATCGAGTACATTCCACTCCCAACGGAAGGTGATTAGTATTCAAATTAATTTAGAATTAATCATATAGAATACCTACTTGCTAACCACCCACTATTTAGAGATTCTTAGCACGCGGATACAAGGTTTACCACTCCATAATAAGATCACTGGGACCTTCAAGTCCTACACACAAATAAAAAAACCTACAAAGATAACAACCGGACAACGGGTCATAAAAACTTGTTGATATTTTTTTACGTATTCTCGGAAGTGTTTAACGAGATCAATATTTTGACAACAGATGGTTAAATGGCGAAGTGGAATGGGCAGAACGACCAGCGAGCAGTGCGCGAAAAACACCACCAGAGAATGGAACATGGAGGTCAGCTAGTTCTATGGGATGGCAGGAGAGTGTGCGTGCGAGAGAGCCTCGTCGCTCCGAAAGTAGTGTGGAAAGCAGCTCAGGACTGACGTGGCTCCAACGACAGCAACAGAAACTACGCGAGAGGAAAGAGGCAAGGGAGAGAGTCGCTCGACTACCGCTCGAGTGGGATACTGCACCCTCCCGGCATGTGCGCCGTTCAGCTAGCCACAGGTAACAACAGGCCTTCATAAGACCACATGCAACAACATGATTCAGTGTCTACCATTCTACTTATTCTTATATCTGCTATCATAAATTTTATTGTTTTTTTAGAGTGGACGGATACACCAGCGACACCACAGCGTTTGCAGACGATGATGATGATTTCAGCGTCCCGCTCCACGTGAACACGCGCACTCCTCTCAGGACTGACCACATGAGTCCACAAGCTCCAGACAGGTAAACTAAAACTATAAACAAACTTAAACTTACACCGTTTATGAAGCTTAAGATTAATCTCCTCGATCTTACAGTAGTTAAATTCAACCAAACTCCAACTTCACTATTTTGTATCTTTTTTTAAAATATATATTATAAGCTTTCATTATATTCTTACAGAACCTCATCTAGGAAATTCATGTATGAAAAGATGACGATGCGCGAATGGAGTACGACGTCGACACCGACGAACACTCCCGCGCCTGGATTACTGTCACTTGCGGAGCCTGTCAGCACAGACACTGTTGTGAGTACCATTGTGGCACTTGTTTTCATAACTTGACATAAATAATAACATCTTTTTCACAAAACCGTTGATGTTTACAGGATCGTGCAGAGAGTTGGTCCCGTGCCGAGTCGAGGACAGAGTCCCGCGCAGGCACGCCCGCTTTCCCCACGCACCCGCGAACTCCTTACCCTCCCACACCCACGCCGTCACTCAGTGCGCGCCCACCGCGCTCGCCGTCAGTTACCAGGTAAATACTTGGCATCACACTTATGATTACAATGATTCTGCCCAACATTACATTAGTTAGCAAGGGAGGGATTGTCATTCAACACATCGTGTTACAGTAGTGATGAAGATAGCAATAGCAACCGATATGAAGATAATTAATAGTAATAGTTAATGTTTTTTGTATCTGCAGGAAAGAACGCGAAGTGAGTCCGGAGTCAGAATACCGTACATTCAACGGGTCGGGCAGCCTGGGGTCGCGGCGCTCCAGCGTCAGTGGCAACGCCGAGCCGCAGCACGTGGCGCCCGACCGCGTGCGCTTCGCACGAGACACCAGCCACTACTGGTACAAGCCGAACATCTCCAGAGACGATGGTAAGTGTAACCCCACTGATTTATTACGTACCACTTATTAGTAATTTGCTTAGCAACGCTCAAATTACTGAAGTAAAATAAGTAGGACGACTATTTGCAAAATAAATTAAAGCATATTAAATGGTGCCTACTGCCATCAAACCACTTTATTAAATACACTTCTACCTTCACTCTGAATCACTGATTGATCGAATTACCATAAAACGTTGTGGTATCGTTGTGGGTTTGCATTGCTCAATAATTTCTGTTAATAAATATTTGCTTGTGTACTCAACAGCGGTATCAGCACTGCTCCAATTAGAAGAGGGCGCATTCATCGTCCGTGACTCGAACTCGTTCCCGGGCGCGTTTGGTCTGGCGGTGCGAGCGGGAGGTGCGGGCGGCGTGAGGCACTTCCTCATTGAGCCCACGGCGCGAGGGGTGCGGCTGCGAGGATGTCCCGACGAGCCCGTGTTCGGATCATTATCTGCTCTCGTGTACCAACATACTGTGACGCCTTTAGCTCTACCAGTACCGCTGAAACTACCCGACAGGTGAGCTCTTTGTCAATCATGTCATCTATCCCCTCTGTATAACGTTCAGTAAGCACGTTAATATGTTTTTTGTATAGTTTTTTTTTACTTGATTACAGAATCCGTTGCTATAAAATTTCATTGTATGATAATATTGAAATTTATCATAACATCTGTGTTCTATGTCATATTATATGATTGTTTCTCGATATGGCAGAGACCCATGGTCGGGCGGAGGTGCCAGCGCGGCTGCGCGGGCTCTGCTGGCGTCAGGGGCGGCGTGCCACGTGCTGCTGCTGGGCTCCGAGAACACCGAGGCGCTCACCGGACCCGCCGCCGTCAAGCGAGCCGTCTCCAACATACTGCACAACAAGGTACACACAACTGACACAACATAACATAATTGTCCAACTGGTATATCACTATAGGTTGAAATGTGAATGATGGGGAACGGTTTAGACAAAATAGAAACCTTATTCTTAAGTTTTCACTGTTTGTCTGTACGCCTACTTTAGTTGACATTTTCCTGTATAGGTACCTATCTAAGTTACATCATCACATACCGTACATAATCGTACTTGATCACTTATTTTGTTCCGAATACCGTCCAAATGTTATTGTCACCTTACCGTTGTATGCACTCAACGAACAAAACCTGGCCATAATATTTTACATCAATTCATCGCTCCTTGGTTTTTACTTTTGAAACCAGTTTACTTAATCACATACTAAAGTTCGTGTGTATTTTTGGTGCAGTCGGCAGCGCACGTGGTTCACTTCAAGGTGTTCGGCGGCGGCATCACGCTGACGGACGCGGCGCGCAAGCTGTTCTTCCGCCGCCACTACCCCGCCGCCGGCGTGTCCTACGCCGGCATCGATCCCGACGAGCGACGCTACACATACCACGATAACAACACGCAGATCGAAAAGTTAGTACACATATTTATATCTTTAGTGGTCATACATACTTAAAGTTAACTGTTTAACCCATAGCCAGTTGCGCTCACCGGTCGGTAAACGATCTGTGGGTTAAGCAACCCTTGACGCGATCACTCCATAGATGGGTGACCGCATAGTGGTATTTGAACAGGGCATCTCCGTGCTTCGTAAGGCCAGTTAAAAGTCGGTCCCGGTTGTTATCTACTACGATAGCAGTCGTTAAGCCATATCAAAGGCCCCCGGGCGGCTTGAACAACTTTGATACTAGGTTGACCACTAACCATACGATAATATTATGAAGATGTCTTTGACAGGAGTCCAGTAGCTTGCAATTTGTTTTACCGCTATAGCAATTGCGAATTATTCAACACGATATGTTTTAGCGACGAATGGACACTCCATTCATCGCTAAAATAGTTCATAAAAGAAGTACGAAAAGTAGCGATAAAAATACATTACTAGTCCAGCAAAAAGGCAATGTTGCATAAGAAAAATCTGTTATGAAAACAATATGCAAGTTCAGTTAATCTTTAAGGCAATTTCCTCTTGTTTAAAAGATTCCGATTATTATTTACCTACATTATGAGTAACACCTATAACCATACCATAGATTTTTTACATTATTTCTTGTCTAAGTCTAGGGGAATTACCCAAACATTACTACGGTAATTAAACAAAAATCCATGACATCATATTTGACATTGGCGTCACAAGTTCCAAGGTAATTAATATTATTATGTATAATCTATTCGCAGGCGAATATTCGCGTTCGTGGCGCGAGCGTCGTCCGGCGCCGACAACCAGTGCCACGTGTTTGCTGAACTGGAGCCTGAACAACCTGCCACTGCTATTGTCAACTTCGTCAATAAGGTACTATTCATATTAATGGTTATTTTTATTAAACTTTTTCTAATTTCTGTCTTGAGGTGGGCGATAATAGCTGGAAAACACTTAATGTAATAACTAACGCATTTTGCCCAACATATTTTGCACGTTATTTCGAAATAATAACAAAATAATTTAATTATTAGACAAGTTTCTGCCCGTGATTGCAACAGCATATCTTTTCTTATGCATAATTATGTAGTAATAACTTAATTTGTTTATTTTCAGGCTCTTCTTGGCAACTCCCAGAAAAGAGACATCATATAAGAGGGACGACGACGCGCTTTTAAATTAACATTGGATTCCAATCTAATACTCACAATCTGATCAAGTGTTAAACACAAAATGTGAACTATCCATCGAGGCGTGTCGTCTAATGTAACATGCGATGTTTACAAAACTTGTTATTATTTATCTTACACATTCTATATACATGTAAAGTCGGATAAGGAACTTGGTTATTGATCTTTTAATTAATAATTTTAAAATGATTTACGAGGATTTCTCTCCACAATACGCTTCATTTTCACCAAGTACAATTAACCATTTTAATGTGTGTTAAGACGAACTGCATTCATAATATAAATATAAATTATAACTTAGCTTAGGGAAGGAACTAACTAGTCTCATATTATTTAATATAGAGTAGTGATATTACGTGTGCCTAATGAATATTAGTTAAAACTAAATCCAGTGCATGCTATGATGATCCCACCATAGTGCATAGTTATAACAGAGTCAATTAACAGAGACAAGTACGCGGCTATACCTACATATAACACTCGAACGAATCTACTGTAACCAAAACAACGAAATAAAACATATTTGTGAAAGGCTTAAATGAATTCTAGAATAATCTATTATATTTATAAAATACTTCACATACATGCCATGTTTGTGTACAATGTACAAATTATGAAACCGAAGGCAGACTTAAAATGTCGAAATATAATTCAATATTTTTACATAACAGTTATAAATTTAGCTTTTACTATGTATAGAAAATACAAAATCATTGCCTTAAATGCTTAGTGCTGAGATATTTGAGCGTTAGCTTTTGGTTTATTAAAAGGTAAACCATTTCCATAAGAAATGCCTTAACAGAGAATAAAAGGATACCGAAGGTATTGCATCGATCGTCATTGTGCCCACTTCGTGACGTTATTAAAATATTATAACACATTTTATTGTAATAATAACTGTTGTAAAATGTATTTATTGGGTAATAATATACTCATGGAAATAATGTCATGTGTTTTATTTCTAATTAGCTACTCTACTCACTAATAATATATAAATAATATTATAACATTACAAAATAAGGAGGTGGAAACCTCATTGCATTACCAAAAAGATTACAAAATAAAAATAAAATAATATTAATTACATTAAGAACAAAATACCTAAGATGTGAAATATTTAACCAGCCATGAAATATTTCACATCAAAATGCTGTTTTTTTTTTCTTTTTTAATAGCCGAAACAAGGGTCCACTTTCGTTAATAAGATGGTAAGGACTAGGAACTAAGTACACGATTTTTGTGGCGATCGTTTTTTGTGCTGGACTGTTGGTAGATGTCTAGTGTGAGTGCGAGAGACGCGTTTGCGTCAGTCATCAGATCGGCCGAATCTCAGGTGTCCATAGTCATCGAAAGCATCGTCAGCGCGCGCCGCACGTCGGAGCAGGTTGTAGTCCCTGTAGAGCGGCCGCACCCTGAACTCTTCGTCTTCCTCGGGCACAGCGAAGCCACGCAGGTTGGCGCCATCGCAGCACCGCACCAGTATCGCCAACACCGCCGCGATTGCTACTGCCATCACTGATATAACACGCATTTTGAAAAGGATAGGTGCCCTGAAAATAACATTCAGTATTAATTTTTAAAAATCAGGCTCCTGTCTTGCACCTACTTTTTGTACGTTATGTGTTAAAGAATTTAGACATTTCTAAAAAAAATATTTCTATCATTTAGTCTTACACCACATTGTAAAACTTTTTCCTTAATAATTAAACCTTAAATCTGTAGTCCTCAAAAACGGCTATTTACTATATCAGTCAAACAAAAAGCTAAACATAATTAATTTAATAGTAGGTATTCATTTAACTAAAATAATTAAATTTATTTTAGTTAAACAAAAGTTTTATTGGTGAGATATAAAAATAAATATTAATAAAAAGAACAAAGCTGATTTTAATGGCGTTTTGTTAATAAAAAACAAACCAACATAAAAAAATACGTTTACCGGCTATGCCTTTTTTATCTGTAATTTTTATAATCAAGTTAAATAAAGAATGGCTATCTTTTTTAATTCAATTGTAATACTATTTACCGAAATGTATAAATAAATAATGTTGTGCTTAGAGAATTTTAAACTAGCACTGTTGAATAATACTATAAGGACTTACCGGTTTATGCACGCTAGCCAGCAGAATGAGCAATTCCTGATAAAACCGCCTCTTATATACCGAGAATGCCTGTTGGAAAACAACACTCCCCCTTGTTTAATATTCCCCTCAGAGCCTGTCTGCTCTTATAAAAATACCGTAGTAATTGACATATTTCAATTATTATAACCGACAAATTGATCTTATTATTGGCATGGAAATATTATTTTGTAACTTTCATTTTCTCGTCTTACTGAAGATTTCGAAATTGATTAAAATTCTTATTAAACTAGATATAACAAAAAATAAAAATATAGTTTGATTGGAATTCCCGTGGGGCTGTTGCGTTAAGTGCAATAGAATTAATTGAGGCAAAATATAATTTTAACAAGCGCCTAGGTCTGAAGGTGTTTTTGCCTACCGTTTTCCTTTCTGTAATTACCCATAGGTAGTAATAAATTAATAAGCAGCGAAATATTAAAGGATAAATAAGTACATCATACCTATTGTACCTAATAAGTACATTAATTTCTTAAGTAATCGGCTAATATAATATGTAATAATTTGTTAGTATAAAAATAATATAATAAAATAGTGTTATTATTTTTGGATGTTTATGCACACTTTAGCGGTGTTTTTAATTTTTTTTCCACTGGCTGATTGTCAATTTCAGTTGCCAGTCCACTATCACCAAAAAAAAAAGTTGAGTCGCGTGTGACATTGGTCTCCCGCGCATTTGTGCTTTTATAATTAAAAAGAATTATCATAAATTAAATAATGGGAGGGACAAACGAATTCGAGACATTAGAACAGCAATTTCTCGAACTAATTGCCGAATTTCGGACTATCACGGTATGAATATTACATTTTCATTTCTTATTCAAAATTATCAATTCCCATTTATAAAAAATTGGTGTAATTTTTTGAATACAACCTATTACACACTTACTTACTGTGCACGCAAAGTACGCAATTTTATTTGAATATTATAATGCAAAGTAATATCCCGCGCTGTCTATCGTGTCGTTTGTATGATTGTTTGTTAAATAAATTGGTCAAGTGCGTGTCGGGTCACAAAGTGCATGTTTCTGTAGTGATGGAATTTACCGACATAACTTACTTCTGTCTGTAGAGATAGGCGGCCAGGCCGAAACTACGCATCAGATATACTTATATTATGTATCTCAAATTCTCGATTCATGCCTATCGTAGAGCACGTTTAGGTATAGAGAGCTATTATTTCCTCTTGAAATGCGACGAGGTCTTTGCCTACAATATACTTACACTTATAAAACCTAGATATCTGAAAATCGTCTTCGTGATTCATTACGTTCGGAGTCAACTCGGGCTGAAGCTGCGGAAGCTGGGCGGGCGGCGGCTGAGCGCGCGGCGGCCGAGGCTCGAAGCGGGGCCGCCGCTGCCACTGCTGCTGTCACCAAGGCTACTACAGCGCTGGCTTGCGCTCAGGAACAACTCACAGGACTCAAGATACACCTGGAAGTGACAGTATGTTGAACTCGCTCTAGAGAATTATCCACTTTCCACTTCTTCTAGGAATCTAGGTCCATCATCACGCAGATTCGTGGTCACCTTTACCGTGATGAGCACTTATGATTCAGAACTATCATGGTACAATCTCCAGTTTTCCTCCACTACAATTGCTTGAAGCAATATTCATAACAGGTTTCCTTAAAATATAAGGCGATCTAAATTAAAGATGATACTTAGTTCTATAAAAATACCTACATTTTTTGCGCCAATGTTATAAATGTCGCATACAACTTTATTATCTACAAGCAAATACAAATCATACCTATTTCTCTAGGTCCTAGTCTGTAGGCAATAAATAACACAATAGATTTACGTAAAACAGATAGCGACAAGGAGAATTCCATTCATATATTCGCTCACAGGATCGGCAACGTACAATATTAGAAGAACGATGTAGTGAAATGTCAGCACAGATAAATGCTTTGGAAAGACAAGTGCAGCAAATGAAGCCACTGCAGTCAGCTCACGCCACCTTGCAGAGACAGTACACAGAACTGCAGGAACGCATTGGTCATGCCTGCGAGGAGGCGCGCAGGTAGGACATTATGAGAATTTACTTCGATGTGTTTCTAAGACTGTAGGGGTGTAGATGAACAAAGATATTTTTATATTCTTATTAATGTGTATTTTCAACGTTGTCAACTGACAACCCTTCTCAACCTAGTTATATGACGAATAGGCATGGTGTATTTATCTCTACTACCCATTCATTATGATTGCGTCAAAACAGAACCACATCCCGTTAGTCATAAGTTACAGACGCGTTTCAGTAAACGTGAGAAAAATAAATAAAGCTAAAAACTGAAATTTATTGTACCTACATGTCACACAGAGAATCAAATCGTCTTGAGAATGAGCTCAGAAGAGTGGAAAAGTGCGCAGCCGCAGGTTCAGAAATTCGTGAGCGAGCTCGATTGGCCGCCGCCGCGCATGCGCGAGAGAGGCGACTGGCGGCTACTGAACTGCAGCATACTAACAGGGAACTACTTAATGCTAATGGTAACCCCAATACTTCAAGTACATTATACATTAATAGTTACAATCGCCAAGTCACCTGCAGAACCTCGTGTACGCTTAGAATAATTCATTAGAAGATGATTTCTGTCAACTGTCATCTTAATGGAATTGCGTCTAGACTTTTGAGCAACAGAGTTAGCAAGGATGTATAGGTAGATCATGAATGTTAAATGAACACGGTTGATATGTTTAACATGCTAAAACATCCTAGTTATTTTATTTAAGTTCTAATGGGGATAGAGAAATTGAGCAGCTACATTTGTTTCAATTATATTCCAGATATTGAAATTGCTAGAAAGTATATTTTAATGTAACCTTATGTTATAGCCGAAATAAGCAAGCTCAAAGCTTCAATAGCAGAACTTCAGATGCATTTATCTGAAGGTAAGGACGTGGGTAACAAAACAGTTGACCCCAGTATTGAAGCATTAGCTGAAGTCCGAGCTGCTCTCGAAGCTGAACGAGCTGGAGCAGCGAAACTAGAGCGAGCACTGGCCGCAGCACTCGCCGACAATGCGGTATTAGCAGCACGTGTACATGCCACTGATAATAACGACGAATTGAACAAAACCCTCACACCACCTGAAGTCACCACAAATTCTGACCACATTTGTCCTATAGACTCATTTTTAGCAGAATAAATAAACTAACTTGATAAAGTTTTCAGTTCTCGGTACGCCTAGTTATTACCAAATAATTATTAGTAATAAATTTGTAATTTTTTCAAAAATGTTACTTGAAAAACTTATACGCTAGAAATTATACAACATAAAGATGTTAAAACAAAAGTGTGACATAAGTTGTGTTGATATTCTGTAGACGATCTAGAACTACCCTACTTCTTAAACTAGACAACGTCTGTATGACTGTATCTAAAGATAGCTCTTCAGTGATCGGCAAACCATGTTTAGGTCTTAATTTATCAATTTACAAATGAAACGCTGGCTTTAACGCATAAAATAAACTAATAAGCTAAGAATTACTGGGATAAGTTCCAACTATATAAATAACCTTTTCACTACAATGATCTCATAATATATTGAGACAGCAAAATCGAAGCAATATTATAACACATATTACCTACCTACCTAAATAATTTTGTAACTAACTCTTTCGAGCCTAACTGAAGTAGTCAGCGGGTAACAATTACATCATAATATTCATCAGTGCTTCGACACGCCAGGATGATTTCAATATTACTTAGTTACCTACCTGCGCAGAGACAAAAAACATGACCATATAGATACTTACGCAACTCTACCTCTGAACAAAACTTCATTAGAAAACAATGATGTGGGAGAGGCTTCGACGCTACCATTTATATTACAAACAGGTTTTATAATCGCGACTTGCATGTCCAAAACTTAGAGGTCATGCCTGTTTCCAAGAATGTTTCAAACATGCTATGTTTTCGACCTGGTTTGTAGAACTAATGACAAATAAACATCAGGAACATTTTTCATATGAGTTCGCATTACTAGTTTTTTTTTTATGAAAGGCATCAAATTCGAGTTAAACATGTTCTAATAAATTTAATGTTTATATATTTAATTCTTCTGTAAGTGTGTATGACACTGCACTTCTCTTTTAAAACGACTGGACCGATTTTGATGATTTTTTTTGTGTGTGTTCAAGGGGATCTGAGAATGGTTTGGATTATTAAAAAAAGGTTTAAAAGTTTTCAAATTAAGGGCGTGTAGACAGGACAACGTCTGTCGGGTCCGCTAGTACATTATAATAGTGTATAGTGGCCAAGCGCCTATAATAATAATTTTACAATACACAACATTTCATATTTCATTATATTGGTGAGAAACTTGTGGCTTTTATTTTTGCTCACTTGTTAATTACCTCTACCAACTGATATGTATATTCTTTCAGTTTTATCTGCTTTTAATCCGTAGTTAGACGCACCAGAAGAAGGGTTGACAAGGATTAAATTATTTCAAATGAGCAAATGTGGAAGTCTCTTATGTATTTTACTAACTTAAACTAACTTTGCTATAGATATCAGTATTTTCGCTGCTACTATTCGATCATTAAATATGTATTCAAAAACAATAAATAATATCAGCAAATAATTATGATACCATAGCTTGCGATTAAGAGTAGAATGATATTTAATTATCCGCCTTATACTGAATGACGGAACAAATCAATGAGACTGACGTGCTATATACATGTACCGACACTACATGACTCACAAGTTTACACAAGTGTTCATACTATGACCTGGTACAGAAGGCATGTGTCACTGTCACCAAGAACCGCCCTCATGACTTCCCAGCTTTAAGATCGGCACGTTACAAGGCTGTACCTACACTTTTCCTGTTTTATCTAGACTCGTGATTCATTATCGCGGTACAAATCTTTTGGTCCAGACGCTTTAGTAAAGTTTAACTCATGCATATACCTATCAATAAGAGCATTACAGTATTAGTACACCTGAATATTTCTAAGTCTCTCTGTCTAGCGATTACAGTGGAGTGCTGCACTAAAACAGGTTCCTAGGAATGCACTGCACTCAACTCGTACCGAGCTTCTCTAACACACATATTATTTATCGACCATCTGAGATGTATGCTTCGTACGTGTGATAAGCAACCTGTATGTTAAAACTACACAATATTATTACATCTCATTCAAGAAACGTTTTGCAAATGTTGCAATCGCGATTTCTAGAACCGTTGTTTGCTCACCAAGTTAAATCAAGAATTGTGCTTTAGCCCAATTTAATTACTGAGCCAATAAAATAGCTGTAACACTTATTATTAACCTTGCGGGACAAAGTATTTAGAAAATTAAATAACTTTGTGAACCCATTTAAAACAATCTCTTCGCAGCAATTTGACTCTTGTGTGTACCTACGTTATGTAAATATAGGTATTGTCGTACTCTATACGGAATAGAATCGCTGTTTATGAATAAACATACGAACGAATACGGAATAACATACAAAATTACATGGATGACGTTTCGAAGCTAGTGCATAGCGCGTATAGGTGCAGCGCGCAGGTAGAGCGCGGTGGCGGTGAATTTTCGCAAGGCTTCGCGGCGCCCCACCTGCGGCATGCGTAGGCGCCGCGGTTGTCTCACTGCGCACCACTTAGTTGTAAAGTGCACCCCGCGCCGACTCTGTGTCGCGCTCTACACCCGCCTCACGAACTATGTGCACCCGAATGAAACGATCTGTGATATAGTGTTAAGTGTATTTAAATTAAGTGTTACAAGTGACTCTAGTGTCCGTCAGGTGAGCAGCGTCAAACATCATCATCTTAAAACCGCGCATGCGTAATCTCTATTTTTATACAAGTTAAATGTCGAGATTTTGAGTGACATAATGCATAAAGTTTTTGTTTACTTACAAAGTCTTAAAAGAAGCGCTTTCATAAATATTATATGCTTAACATCGTATAAGTACTTGATATGCAATAATTGCTTGGCAAAGTCTTGCAGTTGTAGGTAGGTACCCATTATCAAAGCGATTGTTTTGTTGTCGGAGGAGGTAAACAGAGTAGCTCGAAGCGCTGTTGTGAGCCTAGAGAAAGTTTGTTACCACAATGCACTAGTTTCTTTGCAAGTGGCTACGAATGCCATTTTAACTAAATAAACCGAATATAAAGTTTCAATTAAAGATACGTCAATAAATACTTCTTTTTAGATGACGGATTTTTTTCTAAGAAATAAACATGTTTTGCCATATCTGACGAAAAGGCTGTTCCGCCCACACGAGTGTTGACACAGTGAGTCAGAAACACAAGGACACAAGTTGTACATGTACCTACTGTACTCGTAACATATGACAAATATGTGAAGTCAATACATAGAGAATAAACAGCTCACCCACGAGCGCTACATTGTGTTAATGAATTGCAAGGAACTGTCCATTGTCACTGCATAACATCTGCATGACCCAATCACATTACAATATTTCAACCATTAAAACAAAAAGCCTCATTAAGGCGGGCACACATTAAGGTAAACTACCGAGAATGTACATAAATTTGCACAACGTGCTAAGAAAAAATAAAAAGCTTTTCTTTGCTTTAAAATAAATATATTAATAACATAAAACTAAAAGTTACAATTGTTATCATGAACAAGATTTGGTAACATATGAGATAGTTAATAAACATCTTATATGAATGGAGTATAAATGAATGTTCGCCATATAGAGCGGAACCATTCAGAAGGTTGTTAAGATTCCCTTCATGGCAACGTAAACAAGTGTTGAAATTAATAACAAACTTAATGATTTGCCAATTTTAGTGTCTACATACCTATAATAAAGTGACAATATATTATTTTATCCAGTCGAACCGGTCGTGCTTTGAAGATATTTTAAAACTTGTGTGGCACTTTTTGTCTCCAAAAAACATGATATACTTAAATGGTCAGGATAAACATATTATGATAATGAAGAAAGAAGATGCGCAATTTAGTCAAATAAAGCAAACGTGTTTAGTAGTTTTTATGGGCAAAACAAATTTCTCTCCCGTTCATAAGCCAACAAAATAAAAATTCTAATAACCATATCAAGCTTGTTACGTTAACTTTTTATTACGTTGTTATAATAAACATGATAATATGTAAGACTAATGACTATGTGTTGATGTAAATTGTATAAAATAATAGGCTCAGACCCGTTTTATAATAACGAAAATAACTATATCTCTAAGCTGCTTTAAGTAAACTTAGTAAATGTAAGCTGTCGCGGATAAACAGCTGATACGTATATCATACCAATTTTTCTGAAAAATATTAAACACGACTCATGCTAGGGGCAAAAGCCAGAAACAAAAATATCGGTTTGAGTTAAAAGGAACCTACCTAACTTAGAGTATTCGCAGTTACCCAAGTGGCTCGACAGTTCTCCAAAAATAAGTTGGGAACATTTTCAAGAAAATGTAAGGATTCTAAAATTATCTAAACGTACCTAATTAGATATTTACCTGGAGATAAATAAATACCTAAACATGATGTCTCACACAGTTATAATCTGAAATTATTAAGTGAGTCATAGAAAACGCTTTGGTTTACAACAAAATTTACGACTTCATAATCAGCATTCCGGATATACAGGCTGTGGCGTAAATAATGGATAATCCTTTACCAGCGGATGGGCGACTTCCCGACTGATCTAAAAATTAAAATTACCTCTACCTCTGGGACAAGTATCATAGTTTTCGAGATTTTGGCCATTTTGTGTGTTTTTTAAGAAAGCTATTTACGCTCTTAGTTTTTGATACTGTGATCACAAATTAAGGCTTTTTTTTAATCCGTTTTTTGCAAATAAATCCTGAATAGATGTGCTATTGAATCTACAATCTTGTTTTGTTATTACTACTTGTTTTTTATTTAAATTATGCATTCAAAGTTAAATTTTATAATCTTTCACAACTTTCGTGCAACTTTAGGCACTTGTGGTGAAAAAAAAATGTATGGTGGCTTTACTGCCCACGCCATAAATAATTTCTAAATTTTATTAGAATTCTAAATTGGTATAACATGCAGCATTAATACTGATTGTTGTCAAAATATTACAGTAAAGAACTTAAATTAGGTATTAACACTTTTGCCGGTCGACTAATTTTATTTTTGCACGCAAAGCGCGTTCTAGATTCAATAATACATCTATTCAGGATTTAATTGCAAAAAACGGATTTAAAAAAAGCCTTAATTTGTGATCGCAGCATCAAAAAGTACGAGCATAAATCGCTTTCTTAAACACACATAATGGCCAAATTTTTTTGCAAATAAATCCTGAATTGATGTGCTATTGAACCTAATATCTTGTTTTGTTATTACTACTTGTCTTTTATTTAAACTATGCATTCAAAGTTAAATTTTATAATTTTTCAACACTTTTGTGCAACTTTGAGCACTTGTGTGCAGTGTTGAAAAGAAACAAAAAAAAAAGAAATATTATACATAAATAATATTCAAATAATAAAGATAATTAGAAATCTAAAGAAAACTAATCTGTTGACAAATAAATCATTTTTCATCAAATTGTAATACATTATTTTAAAATAGACTTGGTAGAAGCAGCACAGTTCCAAGCTTTTTTATCATCTAAATAATCTTTAATAGTGTAATAACCCTATAGACATGAATATTTGAAAGCAAACTTAGCTTAAACGCGTGCAAAAATAAAAGTAGTCGACCGGCAAAAGTGTTAATAATTTAAGTTCTTTGTAATATTTTGACAACAATCGGTATTAATGCTGCATGTTATACCAATTTAGAATTCTAATAAAATTTAGAAATTATTTATGGCGTGGGCAGTAAAGCCACCATACATTTTTTTTTTCACCACAAGTGCCCAAAGTTGCACGAAAGTTGTGAAAGATTATAAAATTTAACTTTGAATGCATAATTTAAATAAAAAACAAGTAGTAATAACAAAACAAGATTGTAGATTCAATAGCACATCTATTCAGGATTTATTTGCAAAAAACGGATTAAAAAAAAGCCTTAATTTGTGATCACAGCATCAAAAACTAAGAGCGTAAATCGCTTTCTTAAAAAACACACAAAATGGCCAAAATCTCGAAAACTATGATACTTGTCCCAGAGGTAGAGGTAATTTTAATTTTTAGATCAGTCGGGAAGTCGCCCATCCGCTGGTAAAGGATTATCCATTATTTACGCCACACCCTGTATACTGGCTCAAACAATGAACAGTGTAAGCCGTTAAATCTGATAACTTAGCTGCTGGCCAGTATCGAGTTAGGTTGTTGAGGTCAGGTGCCAATTACTCCTAACTCGTAGGTAACTGTTAAACTTAATGCCTATCGCGAACCCTAACATATCCGGGGAAAGAGAAACTTGGATATTAGTTTTACGTGCTAAGGTTGTATAAAAACAATTTAAATCTATAAATCTGTATATATGTGAACTGTAGTTGTGTATTATTATAAATCGTGCTCAATTATATCTAATTAATCAAACTTAGAAGCGAACTTCATAGTAACGATAACATCAATGTAGCAGTTCATTCAATAAAATTTTCTTTCAGAATCATGGCCGGAAAACTTAGGCTTATTATCCTGCTGGTAGCTTTGATTGCACCACTCGCAGTACAATGGTAAGTCAACACATATTATAATTGCGTGTGATCGACATTTTCTTTGGTTTACGTACATATTACGTACCTATTGGCTAACCTTACTTTTTGTCAATAATACTTGCGTAGTTTACATTTAAAAGTACAACAGTTTAGTGTAGTTTTTAAGTATTTTTACGTTATTAGGTATTATGCCTTAAAGCTAAATTCTCTTTAAAATCCACAGTATTTCAATAGTAGGACCACGTATACTGCGTCCATACAGTGCATACACCGTGGCTATAGGCGGCGGCTCCAGAGCCTACACCCTGTATGTAGCAGTCGAAGGTCGACGTGCTAATGGAGAACAGTACAATGAGGGGCGAGAAGTACAGATACCAGCTGCTGCGTCCAGACTCATAGAACTTGAGGTAAGAAGCATTTTCAACCCATAAACTATTTATTTCTTTACTGCATACATGTAATGAAATTGTATTGTGGTATCTTGTGCACCACATCTAAGCTTACTAGTTCAGTCGGTCAAACTAAATGAACCAATTTCTTCAGCGATTGAATACAATTTACCAAGTTTTATTGCCAAACCGCATACAGAAAATAGTGTTCCCGCTACCGCAGTTACAAGTCGGAATACAATTATGTATAAGTTCTCCCACAACGGATCGTGACGGTAGTTTCACCTGCAGATCGGTGACCCTGGGCCGGGGCAGTACGCGCTGGTGGCGCGGTCAACCTCAGGCCCGCTATTCTCGTCGTCGGCCCCGTTGCTCTACCAGCCGCGCAGTTTCTGCATCTTCGTGCAGACAGACAAGCGCGTCTACCAGCCCGGAGACACCATTAACTTTAGGGTCATCGCCTTGGACAAGTAAGAAAAGCGTTGCTTATAGCTGTACTCGCAGTCGGTGTAACAGGAAGTCAACATCATTGTCTAGCTGTAATCGCGAGCATTATTCAATGCATTATCGACTCTAATTTTTCTGGGATTGCTTCGATTAATTCTAGTAGTTTTATCTTTTAGAACTCTAGTAAGATGTTAATTTTAAAGTGATTTTATTTCCGAGAACTATTTTACATTAATTTTTAATAAGAGTTAAAATTATATAACATTTTTGTAATGCTTCTTGAAGAGTATCGGTAATGTATTAATGCATTTAACATCAACTAGCACTACTAGCCGGCTATTGACTGAGGTCACGATACTTCCATACGAAACAATACTTACATTAACGCAGTCGTTAAAGCGTAACACATCTATCGAATGTTGTAGTATCGGTCACAACTGTGCCCTTGTTCCATTTAATAAGGAAAACGAGAATCCAAAAGCATTAAGTGACTGCGTTCGGTTCAGTATCGACACTTTCGTTTTCTGTACCATCACCGATACAACGAGAGTTCGTGCGCGTAAGATTACGTGTGATTACGAAGCGGTCATTGACCCGGGTGTGCGCACACGCAGGTACTTGCTGCCGTTGTCGACGACTGTAGACGTCAGTATACTGGACACAGGAGGTTCACCGATAAGACAGTGGGCCGGCGCTGAGCTGGACCGAGGAGTTCTTACTCAAGAATTAGCCTTAGCAGATGAGCCTGCTCTTGGAGAATGGACTATACAGGTGAACAACACTATTTATTTACCACATAGGTAATGCAGCACGTTTATTACACTCACTTAAACTCTAATGCTCTACTTTTTATAGCCTTGTTAATTATTATTTCTATTGCACAAAGATTACTTAGCATTTGAATTTGAGCATACATACCTACAAGAAAAACTTTCATTTTTAAATTCCTAAAGCTTTAATTGCCGAGTAGAGCGTATTCGCTACGTTAGTGTAGTTTGTAGAAATATTTTCTCAGTCAAATATACCGTTCACGTATGAATTAATTTGTAATTGCCTCAGTTAAGACGGAACACAGTGATTACGAGTACATACATACTTCCTTATATTGTTTTAGTCAATGTTAACAATGATTTAATCAATGAAATATATTTTGTAGGCACCTACATGACGCATACGTTTATGTTTACTTATTTAATAGTAAAATCGTGGATTGCTCATTTTAAATATTGGTATATAATATTTATGGGCATAGATAACTAGTAGACTTAAGTTCTAGCTACTAACTTCGGTGTAGGAACAGACAAAACCAATGTTAGTATTTATACCGATTATAAGTGGATTAAATCATGATAATCAGTAAAAGAAAATGCTATAAATGACATCAACGGTAAATATACTTGCATCTTGAGGAAATTTGCGTGCTTGTACCTAATTGATATTTACTCGATAACACTCACCTACTTATGGCACGGACAGCGGCTGTCCATAAAGAGCCGAGTGGCCACCGCCCACCGGCGATGTAGCAATCATCCGTTGATGCTTCGTTGATGACGATTTCATTACATAAGTAAGACCAACCAAACATGAACACATCAAGACAACTTTTCTTTCATAACATGAGATTTATAGTCTAAAATTAAATAAGTCCGGAAATATAAGTAACCTCGCGAGCTGGCCGCCTACAACGATGGCCTTAGCGATACGTCAAGGAATGTTTGCATAATGGTTGTGTAACAGGTGGAGGCTCGTGGGCAGAAGTACTCGCACCATGTGCTGGTGGCCGACTACGTGCAGCCACGGTTCAACATGCATATGCACCTCCCCAGCGAAGTACTCTTCAGCGAGGGCAGATTCGACATTAACGTCACCGCCAAGTATGTAACTACATGCCCATTTTACACAACGAAATTATAAACAACTGTTTAAAAAATACAAGGATTGGATTATTATTATATTTGTTGTATAAGGATCCATAATCTCCGATGATAACAAGTTATTATAAAACCTGACTCATCAAATTGTTAATCGCAATCGCATTCATTATAAGCATATTAACATAAAATAAACTTGATTTTCAAGAAACCTAAAGATAAACGGCATCGAAGAGAGAAACAAGACTTTTGTGTTTCTACATTAAAGTAGAATGAAAAATTCTCATCGTTCCTTAGAACAAAGGGATTTCCACGGCGAAAGCTGTCGCTTCTCATTAGATACTTACTTTACAGAAAAACTCAGCACTCGAATTCAATAGAATAATAATTACATAATAGGCTAGAACCGTTTGTAGACGCAATTTTGTGTAATATTGTGATGTCAGTTTTTATCAGTTGCTTATTTATGATCTTAACAAGACAAAGACTGAAGCATGGCATGGCATGGCATCAATCTTTTTGCACTGGTGAATAATGACGATATCACTTAATGACATCTTCACACTATTCTACAAAACTTTTCACTTTACTCTGAATAATTGGAGTAATTAACTTCGGTTTATGTATGTTTGTACCAGGCACTTCAACGGTCTTCCAGTTCGTGGTGAACTGACGATATCTGCGTATCCGGTATTTTTCTCTGGACTTCTACAACCCGTAGTAGCCGCTCCTACTCGGAAAGTGGTCGAAATTAACGGTCAGACAGAAGTGACGTTTGACCTCAAGACTGACCTTGACCTGGCTGAGGATGCGGCGAGGCCGCTCGTCGTCGAAGCCGTGCTTGAGGAGAAAGATACACTTATAAAACAAAATATATCCTCGAGAATTCTGTTGCTAAGAGCACCATACAGACTCAGAGTGTCAGCTCCGACATATTTTAAACCGACTCTTCCTTATATTGTTCAGGTAAATATTTGTAAAAGTATGTGTTTGTAAAGTAAATATAAATTATTTTATTAAGCATAGGTACATTCATCGAAGTCTTATACGAAATATCAAATTTTAATTCATCGCGTTGCACTTTTCTTTGGCAGATAGAGTTAGTGGATTCGTCGGGAGAACTAATGTCTACTGATGGAGAAGTGACAGTGGAAAGACTGTGGGACGATGGAGCTCCCGCCAACGAGACGAAGGTGCCTTTGAACAAAGGCGTCGCTTCTTATACTGTAGTTCCAGATAGAGCACACGTCAACTCTACCCTCAACTTATTGGTAAGAGAGAAATATAATGGCAGGCTGCAGTTTTCAGGCACTGCTGACTCTTTACATGCATCCAAAAGAGATGAAGAAACCAGTCGTTGTCTAACAAAATTAAATTTGCAGATAAAATACAAGGAGGTGACAGAAAGAGTGGTGAACGTTCAGAGAAGCGAGTACACCAGCCAGTTCCTGACTGCTGAGGTGTTGACTCGCGACACTGGCGTCGGCGGAGAGATGCGCGCGCGCATCACTGCCACTGAACCAATGGACATGGTGCACTACGCTGTTATCGGCAGAGGAGATATTATCGTCGCTAAGACTTTGGAGGTGAGTAATTGATTCTTGGACACAATTATACAAAACTTTATACGTCTAAATACAAAACATACTTGAATCTCCAATTATAAATAATAATAATTACTTATTGCTACATCTTGTGCCTTTCACGAAAATAAACATCGAAAGGGCTCAAAACACAATAACTGAGGGATTTTCGTAAATGGGGAGGCAATTCTAATAAAACATTAACTATAAACTAATTATCACTTTGTTTCAGTTGAGTCCAGCTCGCAAGAGTGTGGATGTGACTGTAGCTATAACGTCTCGTATGGCACCGGGATGTATTCTACTAGCGTGGTATCCTCGCCTCGATGCAGCGCGCAACAACCTGCTTGCAGCCGCCGTGTATGCGCCACAGAAGAATTTATTACAAAACGATGTGAGTAATGCATTAGTTATTACAGTAACCATATGGGAAACAATAAGGAACTGCTGAAAAATATTTGCCAGTCAGAATTCCTAATAAACTACTATCAAAACATTTGAGTCCTTCATATTGACTGAGGTGATTTTCTAATCTTATTCGGCTGCATAAAAATCACTTGCATGAGTTTCCAAAAAAATATGAGAACTAAAGTCCTTATGCACCTATGTAATATCAACATGTGACTAATTTAATTATTGGTTTTAGATATCAGTATCGCCAGTGTCAAGCAACGGCGCCACTCTCAAGCCCAACACGCTAATAGAGCTAAAAGTACTAGGAGAGTCTGGGGCCATAGTCGGTCTCCTTGCGGAAGATGTCCACGCCATAGAAGCAGGCTTAGCGCAAGCTAACGGACTCGGCAGTGGCCTTGATTTACACAAGGTTAGTAACATCAATCATTCTTGTTTTGTTGCTTACAATTCAGTCCTTTATAAAGAAGGCGTTCATGCCCACGCAGCATAATTATTTTCGTCTTTACTTTTGTCAATACTGATAGGGAAATATTTTTGTTCATCGTGGAGTAACCTGTCTTTTTTCAGATTGAACGCGAAGTAGAAACTTTCAACAGTTTGTCACACTCTGTGTTCAAGAACGACGATCATCTGACTGGATCTGGCTTGAATTTGGGAGGTTACACTGCATCAGATGTTTTCAAGGTAAACGCTAGTTCACATAACAAGTTAATTACGAGTACGTATTAGAATTAGCAATTTCGATGTTGAATCACTGTAATATTTTGCTTTCAGAATGCAGGCGTTGTTATTCTAACTGATGGTGTCGTAATAAGGAATAATCCAGATGGTAAGTATCAAATTACCTAAACTTTATAGTACCTATACAACATACTCAGAAAAAATATACAATACTACTGGTTTATTTTCCAGGATCTGTCCCCACGCAAGCCCCGATAGAAACCGGCACCCGCGCTCCACTCGCTGGTCCATACGCCTTCAGTCGACTTCCACCACCGCCCTCTCCTCGCTACTATCTCACTGTATCGCCACAACCTACCTGGATGCTTGCCAACCTTACAGTCGGGTAAGAACTCCTGCTATCCTATTGCTATTACACAGGCATTTGACTACCTGTCTTTCAGCTACAAGCATTAAATAAAAACTCTTTCAATGTAATATTTCTTCTGACAGTAATGATGGAAACGGTGCCAAAGAACGATGGACATCAGAGACATCAGGGGAGTTCGCAATCGGCGCGTTTTCAGTTCATCCGACTTTAGGTCTTGGTTTGGCGTCCCCACAGAAATTCGCCACCTCCGTGCCATTAGCAATTACCGCGGAACTACCCGCCAGTCTTCAACGAGGTGAAACTGTCGCTGCTGTGATAATACTCAAAACTACGCTAGCAGTAGACACATCTGTTGAGGTCACATTTTACAACAGCGACCAGTATTTCGAATTCGAACCACTCGAAAACGAACTCGAATCGACTAAAAGTGAGTAGACACATAAGAACTGCTAAGTTTATTTACAAAATATTACGATGTATTAATTATTGTTGCAATTTTTAGAAATCGAGCTATTCAAACGGGTCCGTGTGACAATACCAGCCCGCGGCTCCGCCAGCACAGCTTTCCTTCTGAGCGTGGTCCGTACCGGTGAAGCTCCTGTTATCGTCGAGGCTAATGGCAACGGAGTATCCGCCTCACTCTTCAGAACGATAGACGTCAAGGTACGCTCACAAATTCTTTTAATTAAATGAATAGTAACTTAGTTAGTACTACGTAATTTTTCGATCTTTGTCAACTGTATTTTACAATATTTCATTGAACTGTTTTATTGCTTAGGATGGTTATGAAGAAGATGTTTGGGCATGGAGCTTGCTGGATGCTCGTCGGACAGTCGCTAGAGCTAACGTGACACTGGACGTGCGGCCCGGTGTGAAAACTGGCGCCATCTCACTGCGGGCTACAGGCGACCTGTTGGCGGCGGCTCTGCAAGCAACTAAATCGCCCCCCGCACCATCCGCTGATCCAACATACGCATTGAGACCTTTAGCTCTATCCTGTGTGCTTCTAGATTATCTCCAGGTCAGTTTCAAATTACTTTGTGTTTTGACTACTTCTTCATTGTATTTATACACATGTTTTCATCATTATATTCTGTATCCAGGCGACTGGTCAAGAAGAAAGCTCAACAACACAAGAAGCACGAGCACTGGCGGCGGTCGGCTATCAACGACTGATGGCGTATCGTCGACCGGATGGTTCTTTCGCTGCAGAGACGGATTCTGAGGCGGAAGGTGACGTCTGGTGAGTGACACAGAAACCCCCTTTAAAACCAACTAAATTCTAAATAAGGAAAGATGGGTTATTTAAAGTTGTGATTTAACAGGATGACGGCAGTGGCAGCCCGCTGGTTGTCTCGCTGCTCGCGCTACGTGTCGGTGGAGGCGCGCGCAGCTCGTGACGCGGCCACGTGGCTGGCGCGCGCGCAGCAGCAGGACGGCGCCTGGAGCGCGCCGCCACCGCGCGCCCGCACCGACCCGCATGCACAGGCACCACTACCATTGACTGCGCAGGCTCTAGTCGCGTTGCACCACGCCAAGGTAAAACATATTCAAAAATAATTGTACCTACTCTTAGCATCGAAAATCAACAACATTACAACAAACGTGTTTCAATTTGCAGGGAAGTGACGTCCTATACAAGAACAACATAAACAAAGCCCTTGACTTCATAGCCCGCGGCGTATCGCCCGACTTAGACGCGTATACTCTAGCCGTGATCGGAGGCGCTCTCGCCACCGCCAGGCATCCACAACTTACACAAACTCTGGAAATTATGAATAAATATGCGAATACATCAGGCAAGTATATTTGGAAGAATGTTTGCCACATTCTGCTTCTAATCGATTCGAAAAATAACTTTATAACCATGTTTCTTGTTCAGGTTCTACTCTCTTCTGGTCGCGGACTCTGTCCGGCAACGAATGGCGCAACCCATGGTTGGTAGGCAACAGCTTGGAGGCGACTACGGCGGCATGGGGCCTGCGAGCCATGATGGCGGCGCGTCTGCTAGACGAGGCCACTCCCGTAGTGCGATACTTACTGCAAGCGTACCAGCCCAACGACCCGGATCCCGAAGTGGTATGAATACTAAACCTGTTACTCATTTTAAGAGCAGATTTTCAACAAGTATTTTGATGATGATTACTCATCTCACTGTCATATGTGTATGAATTTCCGCTCATTCACGGTCTTCAAACAATGTATAGAAGTAATTACAAAATAGTTGGACAAGGTCATGTTTAGATATGGAGCGTAAAAAATATTTCTAGGATTTGCAACATAGCATGACATACGAAACCTCGTTAACCACCAAACTAGCCGTTTCCCTTTTTTTCCTTTTTCTTATTTTTATTATCTGTTTCTTTTCTCTTTTCTTTTATCTAGTAGTAAGTAAATCAAAAATAAATACAACAAAAAGTATGTATCAAGATAGGAGAGAAAAGTAACTGTTAATGTGCATTCATTTGCAGATCGACTCGTTGGCCCAGTTTGCGGAAACGATTCGAACAGCGACAAAATTACGAGTGTCAGTGAACGTGACCGGCTCTGAAGAAGCGAGGCAGTTCCAGATTGCGGAGAACAACGCACTCGTTATACAAACACAATCTGTAAGCAAAACCTAAATACCTACATTTATTTATTCTGACCTGATATAATACTTCATAAGTAAATTTAACCCAGTTCGGGTGACATTATTTATGACATTTTCTTGATGATGAAATGTTCTTGGGACTTAAGTGAAAACAAATTTCTAAAAGCCCTTCTCTCGGTCAATTGCTGTACCTAAACTCTAAAAGAACCTAGATCTATCTTCTTATTTTTCATCTTCCCATATGTGTCTAAATAGTGGTTTTGTAACTGATCTTCATAGCACAGATATCATAAAAATGTTTTTTGATCCTCAGATTCGTAACAGTCGTTCAGTGAGCGCGGTGACAGAGGGCCGAGGCATCGCCCTTGTAGGGCTTTCAGCTAAAGGCAGCACTAACGTCACTGCTCCCTGGCCGAGGTTCACCCTCGACCCCAGGGTCGACCAGGTCTCTACCAAAGACCGCCTGCAACTGTCTGTCTGTTTCGGGTAAGGGGCCAGAAATTTGAAGGATAGATAGACATAGTGTTTGACAATATGATGCATTAACTTTTTCTTCAACTTTGGTGTCTCAATTTCCATGTTAATCTCTTTTTGTTTTTCGTTACAGATATGTACCTCAAGGCAATGAGACAGAAAGTGGTTTGGCGCTTCTAACCGTACAACTTCCATCCGGATATTCGGCAGACATAACAACGCTTACTGAGTTGACGGTAACTATGCTCTGTTTCAAATATTTTCCTGTCACTATCCCCGTATTTTTTAATCTCTTAAACAGATAACGTAAGATAACTTTAAGTGCAGCTCAGGTTTCGATTATTACTAGTGATAAACTATTCTGTTCGCAGTCTGTCCGCTACATCGTATGGGCGCGGGTATCAAAGGACGGGTCCCGAGTGTTGGCAGCCGTAAGAACTGTCCCGTCTGAGCGCTGCGCCACCCTCGCCGCTCCACGAGCCCTGCCTGTAGCCAGGCAACGACCGGCCTGGGCTACTCTAGTCGACTTGTATGACTCCAGTAAGTATTTGTACCGACATTTTTTAATCTGACTGGTTTTGGGTCGCCACGCCGATTCCACTGCGTCGGGAGGGGTCGATTCCCACACGGAGCAATTATTATTCGTGCGATCCACAGTTGTTTCGGATCTGGTTGTGCTTTGTGTCCGTTCTTTGTATGTTTGTAAAAGTCGCCGCGGCTACACAATTCTTAGTGCGGGAGCTTTTTAAAAGAAAAAAGAAACGGTCTTGAAGTGTGACTTATTTCGTTTGAACATGTCACTAATAGGTTGTTTGTATGGCAGGTCATCGTGCTCGAATATTCTACCAAACTCAGCCAGCAACCGCGTGTGACGTGTGTCGCGAGTGGGAGTCATGCGCCCGTGCATGCGGCACGGCGGCGCTACAAGTCTCCGAGAACGGCCAGACCAACAACCGGCCCGCTCCTGCAGCCGCCTCGCTCTTCACACCAACAGTGTTTCTAACACTCATCACCACCGCCCTAATATTACTAATTTAGATTATAAACTAACAGGAATAACTAGTTTCATATCATGTCATTCCAGATACACGTTTATAAGTATTTTTTATTAATTTAAAGTGATGAAAACCTTTGATTAAGACTCTGAAGGTTTTGGTTTGACCATAACCAAGTGAGGTTACCACTTGCGATTAGTGACTAGTGGCAAGTCGTGATAACATTTCTGAACCGAGTATTTATGTATACGACTAGGAAATTAAATGACCACAGGTCTTTCCAAAAGTCAGTAGCAACGAATTATTGTAACTAATTATGTGATACGAAATAACTTGAATTAGTGATTATTGTCATTTTATAATAAAATTAATAATTATTTTTGATGACGTAAAATGTAGGTATTATGTAAATGTATATCTTTGATTTTGATATTTATCTATACTGTGTATAGTGCTTTGTATAAACGTATGTATAGTATATTTATAGTTTAAACTACCTGTTAATTAAAAGGAGCAACTTTTGTCTAAAAATTTGCGTGTACTATGTAAGGTACCACAGGAGAATTTTCATGTATTTATCGCTAATAACATCAAGCAAAACAAAGAACGGTACTACGTAATAAATACCAGTTAACTACACAATAGGAAATAAATAATAACATACAAATTATTTTGGACTAATTTATTGCACACACTATAACCTCCACAATTTCTTCCAAACATACCTTTTAACCTCTCGAGCGCCCCACGTCAAAATTCAAATATACCGTTAAGCGTCCAGGCCAAAAATGGCGCGCGAAATTGAATTGGCGGTTGGCGTTTAAGCGCCGATTCCGTCATATTTTGATACTAACACCCTAGTCATACCTTATATATTTGAAATCTACATAAAATTTGCTATATATTAAAAAAATAAACCACAAATAATATTTGATAGTGGTGGTACAATAGTCGGTTTAATCTGAATATTGTGTGCTTTAGGCATGTGTTTGAAGAAAGTCTAAAAAATATTTTTAGGCATAAAAAATAATATGACGGAAGGTCTTATCGTGTAGTTAATGAATAATGACATTAAAATCCAACTGTAAAATATACTCAAATCTTTAAAATTAGTTAAAAAAAGTATTTACAATATTGGTCATAAAGGAACATGTCGTTGGGTCAGATGTTGTTTAAGGTGCTCTCTGGCCTATATCAACCTCTTATTCAAGTTTGTGCATTAGATCGTCGTCTCGTTTCATCAGCTTCAATGTCAAATATGTTTGAAAGGGATAAACATAGTTTTAGCATTTAAATTCTACGTTTTTTTAATGTAAGATCGTTTTGCCGTACCACGGTGGCGGGACGCTTGACGGGGGTAGCACATTCAACCGTGACACGGTGGCCGGGCGCTTGAGAGGTTAATACTTTTGCATATAATATATAATGTCCATTAAATTAAGACATACATAGTACAATTTATCTTCTGTGTTATAGCTAGGGCCGTGACTATTACCAAGTGAAAAAGAGCGCCGAAAAATCAGATCGTTTGAACATTAGTTAACCGTTGCTTTCCATCTAACGTTTATCTTTTTACGATAGGAAATCTTCCCTAAACACTCATGCCTCAGCTATGACACATATAATTTAATAATAATTATACCTACTGTTATAAATATACATAAATATTTTCAATAGTACAAAATATTTCTTATAGAACAACTTACATAATAATATGTCCCCGAAACTCGAAAGGCTATTTCGGTAGCTAAATAATATTATACTCCAATATATGAATTTCATACGTACATCACTAGATTTCCATTTTCCTCATCATCCAATGAAAAAAGCCCAGGATTGAGAAAGACATCGTCAATGGAACTGCTGATGCTTTGATCCAGGCCCATAAGCTGCAAAATCAAAGTACAGAAACAATTTAGGTCCGAAGAAAGAAATTTCTTTGGTCTGCCCTGAATGTCTCGTTAAAACGTAACGCGATTACGACAGAATAATATAACTATAAATTAAAAATTAAAAAAAACCTTTTTTCATACTTTTATCTCACACATAAATAACCTTTAATACAAAAAAAAACTAAATCGAAATCACTGCATCCGTACGGGAGTTATGATGCCACAGACAGACAGACAGGCGCACACACACAGACAAGTGAAACTTATAACACCCCTCTTTTTGAGTCAGGGGTTAAAGAAATCAAACTATTTGCGGGTATTAAAATAACTTTTTTCTTGATTGTGAATATTGATACAACGCTCGCAGTGCATTTGTAGTGGAAAAAGTACCTTTCAAGAATCATTTAAAAGACAAAGTGAATAGTCAAAGTTTTCAAAGTGAGCACTTACTCATAAGGATCATCAGAGATGTAAAAGGGCTGCGGCGTGGGCACGAGGCCGCTGTCAGCGATGAACACGCGTACCGTGGGCCTGTCGTCCACGTCCGTCGGCGTGTGCTCCACCATGTGCACCACGTTCTGACCTTCCACCACCTAAAACGTTAACTTTGCTTTTTATAGGTAAACTATAGGTGTAACTCTACATCTTAAGTTGTATTATTCCACGTTTTACTAACTATATTTTAATGCTTTTCTCGCACCAGAATGGATCGCATTAGCGTGTTGAAGTGTACTCTCGAGCAAACCATTTACTCGTATTTTGTACGGTATTTCTTGAAGATAAATATCTGAGCAATTTTATCTACTTCCTGGATAATAGCTATCTGAAAGAGATTATGTACCTACCTTTCCAACAACTGTATGTAAATCATCCAGCCATGGTGTTCCAGTAGTTGTTATCAGAAATTGACAGCCATTTGTGTTGCGCCCTATAACAATTTAAAAAAAGGTAATAAAGCTATGCTGCCTCTGTCAAGACGTACGTACGTCTCTACGTAGTCGTAGACGGTCTACGTACCTTTGTTAGCCATAGACACGAAACCAGCTCCACTGTGCTGTGTGTCCAGGTTTTCGTCATCAAAGGTCTCACCATATATGCTGATGGAACCCATGCCGTCATCGGAAACCACATCGCCTCCTGTAGAAGACAATTTGGTAAATTAGGAACGAAAAATTATTTTCACTTCATCAACTTAAGATGCTAATTTGAAGGTTTAAAACTAACCTTGTACCATAAATCTTTTAATTATACGGTTAAATGACGTGTTCTTGTAAGACTTCCCTTGTATACCTTTGGATGCTAAAACTTTAAAGTTTTTAACGGCCTTCGGAGCTAAATCTCCAAATAATCCTATTACAACTCGGCCTAGTAACTTATCTTCACGTTGTATATCAAAATACACTTGGTCCGTTACACGAAACTGCCGAGCCTGGAAACATATGCATAGTATAATAAAATTATAGACACAAAAATTTACGTAGGTACAACAGAAACTATGCAAAAGCCAGCATATGAGAAATTATACAGGGACCTCACAAAATCTTAACAAAATAATTTATTAGTAAACTTTTCTAGTTGATCATTATGTGTTATTTATGAAGTTTATTATATTATGCCTTCTCACCCTATATGTTGCCCACAAAGTTTTAAATTATGATTAAATCAAAAAGCCACTTACATTTGAAAGAATAGTATGAGAAGATATTAGAAGAAATAATACAGTTGAGGTATGAGAAATCATATTACACTTCATTGTAACTATAAAAACAATATAAGTTGTGCTTCACACAAGCTACACTGTAGTTATGACTTAGTTGAGCAGTTAATTAGATAACACTTACCACACACATGAGGGAAGCCCTACATCTGAGCAGTATAACTCAACCATTCAGTTTGTTTCATCATTTTGCTTACGTGGCATTAAGTATCTTCAACTTTATAGTAAAAACTACTTTATTCCTCTCTCATAAAAATCTAAGCCTTATTAATCTCACAGAGATACAAGTACTTTTTAAGACTAATCTTCTTCCTTCCAGTACTTTTTTCAGTACAAAAATAATAAAATTTTCTGTACATAGTTTCAGTCCTTTTGAATGATTATCATTCAGGCTCCATTTGTACAGGCTCTATATATACTCAATAGTATAACAAAGTTAAATATGGCTGGTATTTTATGATACACTAGTTTTCGCGGATGTATTCAAAGATACATGTTTTGTGTGACTTTTAATATGCAATTTAAATTTATCACTGCGGCTAAATTCCTTTCTACAATCCAAGGTTTCTCTGAATGGACACTTGAATTGCTTCTTAGTCTGATGTAGCCTCATATGTCTCCGAAGTAAATCACTTCTCTTAAACATGTGTTTACAGAGAGTACATTTGAACTGTTTGCTACCATGCTTCAACATGTGTGATGACAGGTACTTCTTCATTTGAAAAGTGCTGTTACAAATATTACACTGATATGGTTTTATTCTATTGTGTATCTGTAAATGCAGACGTAATCTTTTGTCACTGGAAAATGTTTTACCACAATGTATACAAGTTTTCTGATGATTCTCAGTGAGCATATGTAGTGATAATTTCTCAGGTTTACGGAATTCTGCATCACATTGTGTGCACTTATATAACTTAATTTTTTTCACTTGACTTTCCTTCCCAGAATTCTTATGATTTTGCTGGTGTGTCGCAATATCCTCCAAGTTGTTAAAAGTGGAACTACATAAGTGACAAGAATAAACTAGTGCCTCATGAGAAACATTTACATGTTGAAGCAAATTTTCAACACTATCATAAAATTCCATACAGTCACCTTGTATACATTTAAACTTTTTAAGACCCAGATGATTTTTTAAATGGGCTCTGTATTGACTGTAGTTGGATAATATAACATTACAATAAGAACAAGTGTAGCTCAACAGACCTGCTTCTAGAGTCTTGGCAGTAGTTTGGTTGAGATTGTCTGGCCATATTTTGTGAGTCGTGATGTGCCTTTGTAAATGAGAATTTTGAATGAAACATCGACCACAAATAGGGCATTGGTAAGGTTTTTCATTATGCATTTTCATGTGCATAATATAGTTTTTCATTTTCTTGAATTTTTTCTTGCAGGTTGTACAAACTATATCTTTAGGCCGTGACTGTTTACTCTCTTTAGAAACACTATTAGATATTTCTAGACTCTGTTCTAATGGTGTAATATTATTCAGAAATGAGTCAGGCGCTACTACGGTTTGAAGCATAGTAGTAGTATTTATCAAATTCTCATCTAAAATATTATTACATTTAAAGCTTTTATGATTCTGGAAAATTTCTAAAGAATTAAATACAGATTTGCAAAGTCCGCATACAAATATATCTTCGTTGATTGAATCTAACACAATTACATGAGCCATAACGTAACTAAGCGCAGTGCGCTAATGAAATCTATAATACAGTTTATTCTTGATAGAATAGTTTCATTAATTAATTCTAAGTGAGATATACGTCTGAATATAAATAGGAATTATTTCCGCGCAACAAAAATTGAATATTTACACATTTTTGACATCAGTCAGTCTTTCGGAACTTGACAGAGTTGACAGTTGAAGAATGACAGTGAATGACTGATCTAACCAGACCAGTGCTGAACTATTGAAGTTAAACTTTTAGTTGAGAAGAGAAGAAAGCGTTCATGTTGCCCTCATAGTTCCTGCTTCTAAATCTTTTCAACTTGGCTTAGATGCACAAGTCAAATTTCCTTAAACATTTTTATAAATAACTAATTTTCAACGTTCTAAGCTCGAATTATCCAACATTTTATTCAAAATAATGTAAAATAATAATTCGACTAAATTGTACACAGAGAGAGATTTTAGACTGTTTGACATTATTGACATCTTGTCATCCCTCAACATCAAATTCGTTTTGTTGATTGTTGATATTAGAATTCTGCATTATTTTTATATTTCGGTGAATTCGGTGCTTCAACGTTATTAGCAGATATCTTTACGTACGGTCGAGCTTGAAGAACTTACTAGTGTTCAATTTTAGTAAATAAGATTCAAGGTAAGATCAGTATCATGTAAAAAAAAACTATGAAAGTCTGGATACCTGAAATTCGCAATATAATACCACTATTTTGCATATAAACTGTACTTTTTGTTCCAGATCAACATGACAGTGAATAATACTATTGCCCATCAGCGTTTAATTTTAAGTGGAGACCGAGAAAGGTAATACCGAATTTTTCTTTATGACTCAATACTTAATCGGTATACGGTATAATAAATTCGTATTTCAGGTTCAAAGAGCTACTGAGAAGACGCTTAATAGAATGCGGTTGGAGAGATGAAGTGAGACTGCTCTGCCGAGAAGTTGTAAAAGAAAATGAAAGTAATAATGTTACCTTTGACTCACTAGTTGCCAAAGTAACACCACGTGCCCGCGCAATAGTCCCAGATCCAGTTAAGAAAGAATTGCTCCAGAAAATTAAAACACATCTTCTTACTCAAAAAGATCAATGAAAAGTGTATTAAAGATAAACATCTTCATTGCATTCAACATTTTCTAAAACTATCATTTCATCATATTGGTAGGAGACTTGTAACATTATTGTTTACATATTTTATTTTGTAACCCCTTCCTCATTACGGGAGGAGACCCTTGCCCAGCAGTGGGACATTAATGGGTTAAATTTATTTATTTTTATATGTAATCCAGTCTCAACCAAACAAATCTGGAATTCGATTCTTTATTGGTTAATCATCGTGGATAGTGCAAACCACATACCTAGTACTGGATGACACCACATATCTGCATTCAGTTTAATTTTACATAAGGTAGTTAAAACATTTTAATATCACTGATAAATGGGCAGTTCCACCCATTTTTACTTAGAGAGAGCAATAATGATGTGTTTTATTTATTTGTACTATGAATTTTATATTAGTAGATTCATGTGCCCAACTACTAGAAATAAAAAGTTGGCCTCATTTGTTAGATATGCGGTATAATCCAATGATGGCAAGGGCATACAGCCTTTGTACGTGGATCTGCACTATCCCTGATGATATGTTGATTTGAGAAGACAGAATAAGAGAATTGTTTCTTTTACCTTATCTACATAATCATGTTTTAATCATTTGTAAAACTAGCAGTCATCTGGCTGAATTATGTAATACTAATATGTTGCTAATTCCATGTGGTGCATTATTATTTATATTTTGTTGGAGTAAGGATACATGCATGTTATTTTATGTCCACTTTTGTAATTAGCCAGACTGCATTTAAGTGAAATTATTTAACCACCAGTAAAAATAATAATATGCACTTCAGTAGTTTTGTTGCTTAAGTAAAATAAAAACCAATTTACAACCAACAGTATATTTTATTTTATAAACATTTAAATTACACATACAGGTTAAACAAAAATATATATTGCTTATATATAATACTGCCATTAGATTTCATTTATTATGTGAAAAAAAAATTGCCTTGTATTTTCTGTCACAGCCCCACAAAACTTGTGATGATTGTAGAATATGTTATGAGAAAATGCAAAAACTGCATATCCAACCAATGTTTACATAAATGCCCTGGAGGCTATTCGAGACAGAAAGTATATTTACAAATTGCATGTACTTACCTACTTTACATGTACAAATAATAACATGATAAAGAAAAAAAATAGTATCAATACAATATCCAGAAACAGATCTATTACATAACACAGTATAGAAGCGGCATTTATAAAGTTTAGTTAATAATACTTAAAATAATATCACACCTGAAAAAAGCAAGTATGGCTATTTATTAGGTAAAAGAATATTCAGTAATTTAACCATACAATAACATACGGATAATAAATAAGGGATACAATTCCTAAAAAAAAAAAATACAGCTGTCATAGTTATTCAATATAAAAATACTTTGAGCAAATAAAATTATGCTTATTTTATTAAGGTAAACCCAATACCTATCCTTTAATTTAAAAATGAATATAAACTAGTAACAAAATTGATTAAATGGACATCACTGTATATGTGAGAGCATTAGTAAGAAGAAAGTGCTAAATTCATTAATAAAATTAACCATTACTTGTGATGATAATGTATCATTGTCATTTTGGCCATCTATATTAACCTTTTTTTTAATTCAGGGATTACCATTGAGCATAAAATAGGACGAATGTGGGTAATAATGTCATTTCATCTTTTTAAAAGAATGCAAACAGCTGTTAAAATCTTAAACTAGCCAGGCTAGTTGTTTTTGATAAAATATACTATCAACCCAATAGAGTAGATATTACCATATTAACATACAATGTAAAACACCAATTCAGCAGTTAAAAACTGCAATTGTGGTAAGACAGTGGCACAGATCCTTGTTTAAACGCAATTGTTACTTATATCTATAGTCCGCCTATATATCAGACGACTATAACTACAGTAAATGTAAAGAAATAAACGCCAATTATTCCATATTGAAATGTTTTCAGCAAGAAGAAATAATATATAAATGCATTTACATGTATACTTATCAAGAATGTTCTAATCGAAGTTATGAGCAATAAATTTTCTTAATATAAATACCCTTAAAGCTCTTTGAAACCTGATCTAAATTTGGTAATACACATTACATATTACACTTTATATTATGTACAAAGATATACAATGGAATGTAATTTGGACTCAGTTTTTACTTTTGATCAAGTACGATTCATTTGATAATGTATAACTTAATAGTGTAGCCATAATTATATTCAGTACTCTCTTAGTATTTTAAAGTTAAAACTACCTAATATATAACATAAATCTACCTACACAACAAATAATTGATCAATCCATTTACACAATACTGCTGATAACTAATGAGCAATTCAATATTTGAAACTTAGTAGATTGCTGTTTCCTGTATCAGCATCCGAGATTATTCACAACACCAATACAGTACAGTACACTGCAGTACGCGGTACTAATACACCTATACCATGGGACAATATACTTGAAGCATCCAATAATACGATTGTAGTCATGTTCTACCACATAAATGCTACTTTCACAACTATTCAAGGATACTGTAACATATATTATACCAACGAAAGATCAACTTGTCGTGGAATAACACCAAATATGTACCTAAGTTAGAAAAAAATACCATTCCTCAATGTTATTATAAAATATACGTATAGAAGATACGAGAAAATATCCATTTTCATCTATTGCACTTTTGACTAAATATTTCAAATATAGGGTCTGGTAATGGCAATCACTACTGCTATACTATATACAATACATGACCTACGATCAGTAGTTACGTTATACTTATCTGTAATTACATTTTGCTGGAGATAATATTTATATACAATCTTGTTTGTAAGATACGTCCGATTAATCTCATTTAATTTACACACGGCAATAAAGTTTCGATGATACAATGGGTAATTATCAAACTTAATACCGTTTCCATGATCAGTTCAGTTAGTTATCTAAACCTTTCGTATTAATTACGTATCACGTTTACAAAAATGAAATTTATACAATTTTGAAATTAACTGCCCGTAAAAAGTCTTTAGTAACTAATAATATCTTTTAGGAGATTCATCTATTCGTAGGAACATAGATTTACAATCTTAGAAATAGTCAGCTGCACTATTATATTCACCTATTAAAACTTGTAAATAAAGATCTGAAGCTAACCGATAAAATACATATTCAATAACACTCTGCCGACAAAACGTCGCGTCAACATTACCTAATAAAATTTCGAAATAAACAACACAACAGTTCGGCGGCGACGGCGCGAGGGGCGATCCTCCTCGCCCCCGGCTCGTTCCCCGAGTCGGCACACTTTACGGGTGCGAGATTCAATAAATAACCGAGACGAGCGGCGAAATACAGATCTAAATATACACAAAGACGACGAGCGCCCGTCTCGAACTGATCGCAAAATTAACTTACAACGATATGGCCACCGGCGACGAGATCGCGAGCGTCGGATCCGAGCTCCGACGAGAGAATCGCAAGTTCGAAGACGAAGCGAAGCCGGCGTAGGGTTCCGGGGAGCGGCCACGCGCCGCACTACGTGTGTGCGGCGAGGCGCGCCAGCGGCGGTGCTCGGCGCGGCCGCGGCGCTGCGGCGCGCGCCACCAGCACCAGCGACGACGCCAGCGCTAGGCGCACCGGCGCGCGCGACCCGCCCGGCAGCCTGCAAACCACACCAACGTTATGTTATGCCCGATGTGACTTTTACGACGTTACAGTATAATACAGAGGTGAAAGAGCGATGCTCACTTGACGAGTACGGAGGTGACGGCGGCGCGGCCGTCACCGGTGGGCTCGATGGCGACGGGGCGCAGGTCGGGCGTGCGGCGCCGCCGCGTCCCCGCTGACGTCACGCCGCCGCTCAGCATCACCGTCACCACCGCGAAAGGACGTTTCGCCATGTGCAGCATCTAAAATAATCAAAATATATATGTACTTCACTAAAATATATATAATATGCAAAAAATGCCTTGCACATAATTTTACTATTAGTGAAATATTTCTCTAATTGATTATATAGTAAGGGAGAATTTATATTGTGTTACCTCAACTACGTGTCTTCTTCTAGCTCGGCGGACGTCCGCAGCCTGTTTCGCTTTCCACGCGACAACGCACGCCGCCAGGAACAAGAAAAAGCAGGAGAAGAACACGGAGAAAAAGACGAACAGATCGATGTGTAGTTGATCTTGGCGGAAGAATATGACGCCGAAGCTGGCGGCGCCGTCGTCGGTGTGCCTGGCGCGGATGACGATGTAGAACTTGGTGTGCGTGAGGTCGTGCACGTGCTGCGGCAGCGTGAGCACCAGGCGGTTGCGCAGGTTGCGCACGCGCAGCAGAATGTTGCGCCGGTCCACGGTCACGTACGTGGCCAGGTCCTTGGCCGTGTAGTCGGCGAGCGTGTACTCCACCTTGTCGTAGTACCACGTGACGCGCGGCTCCTCCGGCACGTGCTCGTCGAACGACGGCATCTTGCGACTCGGCTCGTGTTTGTGATAGGTCGGGTCTAGCTCCACGGCGTGGTCTCCGTTGGTTCCGTTCACCGATACCACGAAGGAGCTATCGTTCGGACTTAAATATAAGTCGACTGCGCCCTGCGTCACGTCGACTATAACTCTTATGTCTACGTTCATATATCTCGGATTGACGGCTACGAAAACTGTTTGGCCCGGATACAAAGGCCGCGGTTTTATTTTACACTCATCTGAAACAAAAAGAGTTTAATCAAAAACATGCCCTAGGCTATTAATGAAACATTTTTAAAACTAATGAAAATATTTTACCTATAGATTTTCCATCAAAGCACAGCTTATTTTCTATGTTAATAGTTTTATAACACTGGTGTCCGTTCCTGGGGTCGCCCATGTACAGGTCCTTGCACTTGACGCACTGGTAGCGCCAGCACTCCTGCGCGGAGTTCTTGCTGGAGCTGGTTGTTTGACACGAGATGTCACTCTCGGTGTTGTTGCCACAGTTACACTTTTCTCCGGTGACCGGGTCGCATGTGTCACCATGTCCGTGACATTCACATCTGTAAATTTATTTTATTAGTTAAAGATGAATACAATACGTTAAATAAATAAAGGATAAACGTTACAATACAATAAGTATGAACTCACGGTCTACAAGGATCCCGAAAATCATCAGATCCTCTAAAGAATCCTTCGATACATCTCTCGCAGCGCGGTCCGTCGGTGTTGTTCGCGCAGCGGACACAGCGAGCCTTCGTAGCGGCCACTACGTCGCGGTAGTAGTCCTCGGGCTCGGAGGGGCCGTCGCGTGACATCGGCGCCGAGTCCACGTCGCTCGTACATATCGACGTGTGTCCGTGACAGTACGTGGAGCACGGTACGCACTGGACGTTGTTCACCGGATCGCCGACAAAGTTAGGCTTGCATTTCTCGCATTGTTCACCCTGAAAACGACAATATATTTATGTAAAAACAAGAAGTTGATAGTTAGTCGAGAATTAATAATATTAAAAGGCTGCAGAAAAGCCATTTACCATGGTGTTGTTGTGGCACTCGATGCACTTGTCGAGCTTGTCGGGTCCCTCGCAGTCGGAGTGCCCGTTACACTGGCACTGTATGGTGCAGTTGGCGCCGACGTAGCCGAACTCGCAGCGGCACACGTTGGGCTGCACGCACACGCCGCGCACGCAGCCCTGCGTGCACACCGCCACGCAGCCGCCCCCGCCGCCCGCGCCACCCGCGCGCTTGTGGCCCGCGCCGCACGCGCACTCGTATCCCTCTGGCAAATCGCGGCAAACCTATGCGAACAAAATAACACAAATATACCTCTTCGAATCGAGTACGTTACATATTTTAAACGAGTATCAAAGAATAAAGAGGGACCCACCTCCGAATCGGCTTTACATTGATGGTGGTTGTTCTCGCACTCGTTCTCGGGCGGGCAGCGCGTGTAGTGCCAGGAGAAGGAGTCGTCGGTGTCGTTGGGCTGCAGCTGGCGCGCGGCGGCGTACACGGCCGCGCAGGAGGTGCGCGCCGAGTAGTCGAGCGGCGCGTCGATGGAGCCCTCGGAGCACACGCCGTCGCCGTTGGCCCCCTGCAGCGCGCACCAGCCGCAGTGCGAGTGGTGCAGGCACTCGGAGCACTGCTCGAACGTGCCGCACGGCGCCGGGCACTTGCTCTTGTCGGCCTTGGTCAGCACGAGCCCGCACACGCCGCCCGCGCAGTACACGGGCTGGTACGCGGGCGATATGCACTTGCCCAAGTAGGTCGCCCAGCGGCACTCTGCGAACCCTCCCTCGCCGCCGTCCGAACTGAGACAAGACTGGCAGTCGTCGTACAGGTGGCACCTGCTCGGACACTCCTCGCGGCCGATGGGCCGCAGGCTCGTACGTCCGGGCTCTTCTATCAGCGCACACGTCCAATTAAACAACTCCGCCGAATCTTCTGATATTCTTGTCAGTTGACCTGCGATTGATATGATCGATGAGTATACCCACTCTTTATTAACAATGATCTGGTAGGACCATTAAACTAAAATACCTTCTCTAACGGCGTGCCTAGACCACGTGCAATCGTTAGAAACACATTTTTCGCAATCAGAAGCCGCACACCTCAGTTCTGGGCAGTAATCGGAGTTACTTATGTAAGTAGTCCCTGCATTACATTTCATGCTAGTGCAGGACTCATCTGTAGGGACGCATTCACCTATAAAAAGAGGATAATTTTGATTATGTCGAATTAGTAAATGTCGTCAAACGTATTTCTTAGATAGCACCTACCGACGGCAGCAGCGCAGGACTCGCACCATCGACAAGCTGGTTTATCCTCTGGGTACATGGGCCACGCCGCCAGACACGACGTGCAAGTGGTGAAGTTCTCACACGCTCGCCTCGATACAAGCTCAGCGTCGCAGGCGGCGCCAGAATTAGTCGACACTCTGTCGCTACCCTCGCACCCGGGCTTGTCTACCGAATAACACTTTGTGTAATTTCCGGTGCTACAAAAACTACAGCCCATGTGACTACGGCAATCTAGTTTATTTGAACTCCACAGAGAACAAAGATCTTCTGGCAGAGAAATCCGCGTTACTTGACAGTGAGCGCTGCCCGTCCAGCCGCCGATGATGTATATGTAGCCGTCGTTCTCGGTTTCCAAGTCGATTGCCATCGCGTGAGCTATGGTCGGAGGCGGTGGGTGGCCTACTATACTTACACCTGAAAAATATTTAAATATATAAATTGTTGCTTAAATCTGTATGAATATATTGTTATTATTTTAGTTAAAGTCTATAACTAACCTTTCACTAATCTGACCCATTGATTACAACTATAAACATAGGCAATAAGGGAGTCAGATCTATTCTCAGGATCGGTTCTTCCTCCAAAAATAATCATGTACTCGTTAGTTGTTACTGCTGAATGTAAGTATGTAGCTAGCGGTAAGTTGTCATAGTAATGATTCAAGTTAGGAAATGTAGGCAATTCACTCCACTTCTTAGTAGGATAGTGAAAGGAGAACAGTTTGTTAGAAAGCATCGTTCCATTGTATGAATAAAGAATGCCACCATACACATATAAACTTTGCGAAGGAATGTGATAAACAGTGCTATGACCTATAATCCCAGCTGGCTTTGAGCCTTCAGTCTTTAATTTTATCCATTTCTCATTGTCCAGATCAAACTCCCATATATCAGACATGAAGCCCTCTTCCAAAGAGAAGCCTCCAATCAAAACTAAACTTTCATAATCTTGATATTTCTGTAAGGTGAGCGTGTGTCCGGCGAGAGAAGGTGGATGAGCGTTTTTGTCTTTATTACGAATGTTACCCCATCTTTGATCTTTCAAACTAAATTGCCAAAAATCACCCAGTGTCTTATTATGTCCACTTTTCTCTTGTAAACTTAATCCTCCGTAAATATAAACATTTTGCTTAGAGTGGTATATCTCAGCCGCGTGAAAGTAGCGACCTTCTGGCATCTTTGCGTCAGGTGTAGCTTCTACGGTAACTTGCATCCAAGTGTTATTTTTTGTATCGAAAAATCTTATATCGTTTAGTGGGCCGTGAGAGAGAGAATATCCTCCGAACATCCATAAACCTCGTCTATCAGCCACCAAACTGTGTCCAAATCTGGGCAAGGTTTTCCTTAGATGATCTAAACCGTCTGATAAATACTCTGAATTAAATAGTTCTGTAAATACTAGCTGCGTTTTATCCAGTCTTATTGAGCAATCGTCTCCGCCAAATCCTTCATTACACAAACATCTCCCGTAGCTAGTGTCACAGAGGCCTGCACTAACAGACATGCTACAGTTGTTGCGACAAATTTCTACCTCACAGTTGGCACCTCCGTAACCTTCGCGACACATGCAGTGCTTCTTGTTACAAACTCTCGGCCACGAACAATATCCATCACACGCAAGCACTTTGTACACACCTTCGAACCCTTGCTCCGGTTGCCCTTGTTTATAATGCACTGTTAAATTACCGCTGCGAGCTTCTACGACGCCTGAAGAGGCGCCGTTACAAAATACACCCAACAGCTGACTCTGTTGATTGTTACTGAGGTCGGGCACTCCGCCGAGACCATCGTATACGTATACGGCGTTCTCGTCGCAGGGAACATCGAATGTTGAAGAATTAATAGTAAACTGAATAATAGCATCATCTATGTCATCGGCAGAGATAATCCACAAACATTCTTTTGAAGGGCCCACTGTTTTTATATCGGGATCAGTCTTATACGAGCCTATTCCTTCAGTTTCGGTAGCGTTTAGCATTCCTCTCGGTTCACACTGATAGTAGCACCGGCCGCCATGTCTAGGATCTCCGTAAAACTTAGGTTTACAACGCTCACAGTTGAGACCTTCCGTGTTATCTTTGCATATACATTCTCCGGTGGTTACATCACAAACTCCGCGTGATTCGTCGCCGTGATCGTTACAGTCGCATCTGCGACATCCTTGCCCCGCAGTCGCATTACCGTGACTGCCGGGCCTACACGACTCACAAAATTCACCTTCTGTCCAATCTTGACAGTCATCACATCTTCCGACGCCAGTTTTACAGGTCGAATGGTTATGGCAGCCACAATTAATAGAACAGTCCGCACCCGTCCAACCCAAGTCGCATTGACACTTATACAAGGGTGGACCGAGGCAAAATCCATGTATACAACTGTTGTAACACGTGCGCGTGCAGCTCGTTTTTCCATCACCGTTGTATCCCTGTTTACATTTACAAGTGTAAGAGCCGTGCGTATTATTACATATCGCGTTTTCGTTACAATCGTGCAGGTTGAGTCCGCACTCGTCGACGTCGGGGCACTGAGCGTACGCCCAGCCCGCGTCCGAGGATGTCACATTCAGTACCGCCGCACAATCGACATGGGAATGCGTGAAGTCCCCCTCCGTGCAGGCGCCCTTTATCGGGTTGTCGTGCGAGAAGCACCAGCCGCAGCCCATGCTCCGCAGGCACGACGAGCACTGCGCGTGGCGGCGACACGACTTGCACTGGCCGGACTTGCGCGCCGGGTCGTCGGGCGGCGACGAGGCGCGGTCGAGCCACTCGCGGCACAGCCCGAACTGATACTCGCTGGTGTACACGCTGAAGCTGAAGCACTGGCGCGTGGCCTCGCACCACACGCAGCGGCCGCGCTCGTCCAGGCAGTGCTCGCAGTCGCGGCGCAGGCGGCACGGCGCGGGGCACAGCGCGGCGTCGGCGATGGCGCCGCCCGCGCGGCCGCGCCGGGCACAACGGGCCTCGTCTGCCCACCACTCGCAGTAGTTGCCGCTGACGCAGCGCTCGCAACTGATGTAGTTGGAGCAGTTGGGGCACGCCGCCGGCTGCAGGGTCAGGTAGCGCCACTCGCCGTCGGCGACGCACGACGTGCTCTCCTCCGTGGTCCGAGGCTCGCAGCGGTCCGTGAGCTCGCACCACCCGCACGCCGCGTCCGATAGGCAAAGGAGACAGTTGTCGTATTTTGAGCACTGACCGTCTGAGTACGGTTCTAGAAATTCGAAAGTGAATACCTGTAACAGAACAGAATTTTAAATTTGATACATTTCCTATTACTAATTGTAATTATTATTCACACGTTTTGCAATGATATACTTATACCTAAAAATATAATTACTTTATTTCAATCTTTACCTTAGCGGTTTCTTGAGATTTATTGTGAAGTAATTCCATTTTGGCGTGATGGTGTGACGGATACAACCCTGTGTGTAGAGAATCGTTAGCGTGCATGTCTACCGCGAGGCGTCCGGGGAATAATGTGGGCCAGTCGACGAGAGAGCAGGCGGACGGCTGTGCCGTGAGGTTGGCCACGGGTCCCGTGTTGTCTCCCAGCGCTAGAGATATGTTGGCGTAGCCGGCGCATATGTGCAATAGTTCGCCCGTGCCGTTCCAGTACTGTGGGATGCGCAGCCAGCCACGTAGGCGCGCCTCACTCGGACCGCTAAATATGTGATTGCTGCCGCCGCCGGTGACCCAGTCCACGGTAGTCGCATTGACTACAGATACGCCGTCCGGGTGATTCCAGTCTGCAGGTTGTTGGTATCTAAGAAACGTAAGGCCGGGTCGTTTATCTGCTATTTTACACTCTTCTGGGGTGGTCACTTCGGTGCCGGTGGGTCCCCACCATCCTGGATTTTCTGAAGGCGTTTCTTCTCCGCAAACACCGTAACTATCTATATCGGAAAACATTAAGATAATTTAGATATGTCCATATTACAAAAACTCTAAAATGCATAATACCTAATTAACTAATGCTCGCAGCACCAACATACCTTTAAAATGATGGCATCGTGCATTCTGTACACACCAGTTGCACTGATCTAGGCCGAGCTTGGTACTGACGGAGGGCAGAGGAGTGCGCGAACTGTTCGCACTGATGGTGGGAGGGCCGTGGATGAGGCACGAGTGACAGTCGCCCAACGCGGGACATATTCCACCACATCGCATGGATTGCAAATTTGTTGTACAATTGGAGCTTACAGTTCTGCCATAACAAGTCTGTAAATAATAAACAATAGTTAAATAACATAACAGATGTATGTTGTTAAAGAACTTATGTGTGGTGATTGGCAATCATACATCATCAGCTGAACACCAGCCGCACTCCGGGTCGGCCAAGCATTCAGGTTGAGTACGATGTCGACGACACGCTGACTCCGGGTGACTGTCAGTGATGCCTGCCTGCCAACTCGGAACCATATAAGCTAGGAGATCACCTGAAATAATGTATGTAGCTTGTATTATTTACGATAACATATATAATTCAAAACACACTAACATATATTTTTGAAACACCACTCCAAAACGAACACTTTTCATAAAATCATAAATATAACGGACATAAAATAAAACCAACGCCAAAACCATTATTTGTGGATCACACCAATATTTGTTCCATATGAGAATCACAATATACGTGCGTAGTGGCAAAGATGGCGTGGTGATCATCTCCACTATTACAGCAAGAACTTAGTATAATAATGAATATAATAAATAGAATCTATGAAGGAACTTACCGTTAACGTTACCATGGTAACCGCCGGCTATCAACAAAGTGGACGGTGGTCTAAGAGCGGCTGCGTGGGCGAATACTCCTTGTTTCTTGGGGTAAAACTTGCGAACCTTGCCCAAGACGTCGAGCGGAATCCACGAGTGACAACCAAGATGATAGATGTACATTTGACCGTCGTAGCATATCTCTTCTCTGTTATGACGATGAGAATATCCACCGAATACAACTAAATAATTTCCTAAAAAATATAAACTATTAGGTTTCTATTTAACAAAACTTCGAAATGTGTTTTCTTTCCAAAAATGTTTAAAGATAAGTGTAAAATTTATTGCAACGTACCTATAATAATCGACGTGTGGAAAGCTCGTTCCCTTGGCACATAAGTTTCACGCAAGTAAGCTCTCGGATAGAGAATCTCACTCCAGTGTCTGTAGTCTATGTCAAATGCAAACATTCTATCTGAGAGCTTCGAAAACCTGTACAAAATAATATTTGAGTAAGAATTTATACAATAATAACATCTGCAATAATAATTGATTACACATGGGCCAACTTTGATGTGAAACTTTTAGTTACACGGCTTAAAAGAACATAAAACTTGTGGTGAGCAAAAATCTATTTACCGGGCTACGCTGGCGACGACACCTCCATAAACTAATATAGAATTGGAATGTGAATGATAAACGGCAGTGTGCGCCACCACACGTACGTCCAGCTCCTTCCCACCTCGTACTTGTACTTTTTCCCATGATTCTGTACCAACATCACCAAGCTTGATCTTGTACATGCTGCAAAACAACAAACGATATCAACTTACTTAAAAATGCAAATTTAAGCAAATTGAATCCATTTAATTATTTAAATGCAGTTTTACCTCGAGGAAAACTCCCCGTCGACCGTACTTCCGCCGAACAAGTACAATTCATCTTTGACTGCAGTTAATGTGTGGCGTGTCAGTCCGGGAGGTGTAAACGTGGCATTCACCGCTCGGAGAGTCCAGCGATTGTGTACAGCGTCGTACAACCACAGCTCAGATGATAAGCTACCGTCGGAAAGCTTTCCTCCATACAATACGAAACCACTGTCAAATGCGCAGGCTGAGTGACCATACCTCGGTTCAGGTTTTGTTACGTTAATTTTCGGAGTACTACTCAGTACTTCGGGCTGTTCCGTGAAACGTTGATAGCTTTCCGAATATGGAGTAGGAGCATGAGAGTACATAAGAGGTAACGTGGTTTTGTCTTGATTTGAAAATGATGATAAAAGTAAATTAAACAATGAGCTCCTGTTGCTTATGGGCCAGCTGCCATCGACATTACCCTGAAATCATTCATATTTTTTCATACGAATTATATAAGACAAGTCGTAATTTGAATGATTGCAACTATTTATATTTGGCTATAAATCTTACCTTAGTAAATAATGTTAATAATGATTTGTCAATTTCTTCATTAGTTGGGTACCTACGTAAAACTTTTCCATTTTCATCATACCATTGACTAGTTGAAAACCTTCAAACAAAACAAATGGTAAGTTATTTTTGTAAATGGTGGCAAATATGTTTACTGCCAAGTAGCAACAGGGTATGATAACTTTATCTGTTGTACAAATATAGGTCCATACGACTTGCACATAAATAGATGCAAGATTTATGCAAATGATAAAATATGACATTCAAGCAGATAATTAAAAAATGCATAAATAAATATTACAAATGGCATATATCGTGAGTGAGATAATAACTACGTTATCTGGAGGTGAGTAGTTCATTCTCTTTTATAATTATACAACAGAACTTCTACATTGTTCAAAGAATAACTTTTTATGGCAGTTTTTTTGTTGCATTTACATTTCATATTAGGATTTCAACTCACTTACTACTTGTAATATACATAATTACAAATGCAAAGTAACTCAACCAGTTGTTAACATTAAACTGAATTAGATACATATGTATCAGCTTTTAATGTGGCTGTACATTTATAATTATGACGAGAATACTAAGTTCCATGTATGAAGAATGCTTGTTTACTTATGAGTCCTGTAAGGTGTGGGTTTAAATTCCACTGATGTGCTAACTATGTGAGTGAATCCATATAAAATTAATCTATGAGGTAAAAACCTCATAGGTACATGGAACACAGGTTGGGAAAATGTAAAAACATTTTCCCAACCCTGCACTTATCCAGCATGACTTCAAGGCCTTACCCCTCACTCATTATGGGACTAGACCCTTGTCTAGCAATGGGACAGAAATAGGTGCAATTCAATATTGTTTTTAAAAGCCTCAATTTTTGTAACTATTTTTTTGTTACACTATAACTTTTATCCATAATAATTCACCCTCACTAACCTGTATACTTCTAGTAGGCCCAAGACTTTGTTGAGATCATATCCTCCAAACACATAAAGAGAGTCAGTATGGTTGACGTACACTGCCGTGTGAGCTGCCCTTTTACTCATACCACTCTCCGTATGTGAAAGCCAATGCCAGCTGTTGCCTTCTCTGTCAGTTTTCTTCAATGAGCATGATTCCCCTGAATACCTGCAGGATAATTTACATAGTATAAATATACCTTCTTATTCATAAATACACTATGAACCTAATTAAGTAAAAAAACGACTACAATAATTATGTTTTCTCTTTTTCATTTCAGTAAGGAGTGAAAGAAACAAAACTCTTTTTAAGTCTTTCATAACTTCATAACTTCATAAGTATATTTTTATGAATAAGAGGGATAGTGTTTAGTGTAAACATACTTTAAATTGCATTTATTTTTTAATGCAAAACAACTGAAGCAATTTGGGTGGTTATAAATTTTCAACTAAAACAAACCATACAGTTGGTTTGCATAGTTAAAATATTCTACTGCTTAACTATTAAAAACCTTAAGTTTATTCATGTTTGATTCAATGACAACTAAAGAGGTTGTTCAAATGATTTGAATCTGTATATATTAATAAGACTGGCTGAATATACATTTTCTTAGAATTAATATAATATCAGAGTGTTAATAGTGTGGTGTGGTTCATAACAAGATAATTATTAATGTAATGCAGTTGTAGGCTATAATAAATCTGTTTCATTAATTGCTAACATTCTTAACTTAAATAATGCAATAGTAGGTTTTACTTTAATGGTCATTATTATTAATTTTTAAGTACAGGCACCTTATTGTTTACATTTGTTTCGTGTTTTAACCCTTATGTACTACTGCAATTTTTAACAAAAAATTGTCCATACCACAATAAAGTACATAAGATCCATAATAAAGTCTTGTAAATTCCCACTGTACATATTTATTTTTATAATAATATTTTTTTATTAATCAAAATATGCTTTTAACACACTGTCCAGAACTTTAGCTCATAACTTCAGAATACTACAGTCATAAACACAAACTACGACTGTATTCCATAAGGAAATTAAATAAAAACTACCAAGATGGTCGCAGTCATTCAAATTAAAGTAGCAACTGAGATAATCAGGAAGTCAATCTTGATTATGTGTAATTTTGTGATGAGATCCAATGGATATGATAATTTACCATAGTTATAATGAGCAGTGTCATTTATCTAGAGACTGCTAAATTACACATTATTTACTATTCATCAGTTTGCAAGTTGAGTGAAGTTTATATAAGAGTACAAACAAGAGGAAAATGTTTTATTCATAATACATAGCACTCGTTTTATGACGTAGATGACAAGACAATATTTTGATTTACAAATGGATATAAAAAATACGATTTATGGTTTAAATATTCATAAATAACTGGTTACTAGATCTATTAAGTATCATTGACTTATAGTTATGTGAACAAAACAATAAACTTAATTTTTGACACTAGAAAAATACTGTACTTACCCTTTCTTGCACACACATCTATCTCCTTTGCAGTGTCCATTTCCTGAACAGGCATTAGGGCACAGCTCCACACTGCAGTCCTGCCCACCCCAGTTGCCAACACAAAAGCACTTATTGCTCACACACAGTCCTCGCCCAGTACAATTGTTGGGGCAGTTGTGAATTGCATATGTAGCTCGGAATCCATCCAGAACATAATTAGTATCACTATACAGTAATATTAACATCTACAACAAAAAAAATATGTTTAAAAGTAATTAAGATTTCCTGTGCCAATAATAATAATCCAAATAAGTTTTATTTTAGTTCAATTATATAATTTAAAACACTTACATATCCACTAGAAGCGGTAACATTTTGAGGCTCTGTTTTCCCACTAAAACTTCCAAGTAATGGTGCATCAAAGGAATCACCATCATACACAAACACATAATCATAGGAACATTCTGTGCCCATCCGAAGAAAACTCAATGTAATATACTGACTGCTGTTTTTAGCCTTAATGAGCCACTCACAATGTGAATCCTAAAACAATAATACTAGTTAGAACTGCACTCTAGACACTGTCCCACAATCATATGACAAGTGACTGACTTGCGTGTAGTTAGACGTGGTCGGTCCATCGGTGATTACCCCGCTTTGTTCCGTGAATATCCTGCGAGTCTTGTCACAAGGCGCCGTGGATGCCGCGCAAAGCACAGCCAGACAAATCCAGCTGATTACAACTAAACCTGCACCTTTCTCCCGAACACTTAGATAAAACATGCCTCTTCCGGATCGTCGTAGAACATAAGTCAAATATCAAAGCCATATAATCGTGAATTTGCGACTAATATTGCTAAAATGTAGAATAAACAACACTCATATAAGTTAATAGGTGACATCTACTTCAAGGCTAACCACTTAGATGAATAATGCCACAATGGCATGTAAAACTTTTGATCTGGAGTAAGGACTATGTTGCTTTTGAGTGAAATTTGCATTTAATCTTTATTTTTAGAGCCAGGGAAACACTTTCTAACGAGTTTTTCTTACAAACAAACAATTCACAGATCCATCACAGTATTTTGACATTTAATTTTGACGTAGATAAGAGAGGGTGACCACTACATAAAATCCAATTCTACTAAAAACAAAAATTTGTCTTCCTACCATCAATTTAGAGTGGTAAACAGTCGTTGTTATAAAAAGTGTTTTTTAAAGAAAACACCAAGTTAAATAACATCAAACTTATGGTGAAAAAAATAATAATTTGTTGTTCAAAATATAAATAGTTAACGCCATCTTGTATCTAAGTTGTAAATGTCTAACATTGAGACCAGGTATAGTATCCACAATACAATGCAAAGAAGAAAAAAATCTATAGATATTCCTGCCAGACTGCATGTTATTGGGTTTTAGTTACATATAGTGAGTTGAACCAGTTCATGTAGATGGCGCTATCAGAAAATAATTAATAATTCTCTTCGTTTTATTCGGGATATGAATGTACAGTATTTTTTATTGACACGATAATTAAACTTTATTTGCGATAACTTAATCTCGAACATTATACATACACACACTTCATTATACATATAATCTATGTAAATAAAAATAAATTACCGAAATATACTTTTTGTACGCGCAGTCGCGCATCATTTTTTAACAAATAAACTAAAGTGGCTTTATAAGTTTGTTACTAGTATTTTAATACATCTGTAACTTTTGGGACAAGGTTTATATGGTCTCAACGGGATGAAATGTTTACTATATCCGGACGAAGTCGGGCCAGTCCGCTAGTATTTTAATAAAATGTTAAAGGAAACTACAATAATAATTTCACTAAAACTAAAGATACATTTTACATCGTACTTACGTATAATAGAAATTTAAGAGTTTGGATAGGTGTCTGTTGCTCAATCTTATAAAGACTAGGTACTCAATGGGTGATGATTAAATCTGGTACACAGGTAGGTTATAACCTTCGCAAAAACCAATGACACTTCACTCCAGGAAATTTTTATACGTAGTCGCAGGCATAATCCTGTAAAAGACAAAAAAAATAAAAATAATTACCTATACGGCAAGATTTTTATGTGGCTTGTCCTAGGTCGAAGTGCCCTCTTAACTTGTGTCTATTAGGTACCTACTTTAATGTCGGTAAACACTATGTAATCTCTGAAATCGGTAGAGTTTTATCGGAGACCTCTGCAGAGTCGAAGAAGCACTAACTGTGTGCTAATGTAACAATAATATTCTACATAATGATGTATATCGTAATATATACGGTCGTAATTACACGGCCTAATGTGTATGTAAGTAGTAGGTAGATAGAGCAATCCATTTGGGAGTATTCAATAACAGTTGATAACATTTTCATTTTATGTGCAGGTATTCATCGGTAGATACCAACTTTAGGTTTAAAAAGATTGGTAGATACTTAGTTGAAAGTAGAATTTGTCAACCCAAAGCTAATTAGGTACTACATAATAAAAAAGGGTAATCTCAGCCAAATAAATGTATTTACAATAAATACATTTACACCGTGCATTATCAATGCCGTTATTCTGTTTTGGTATAACAGTTTGTTTAGGTGATCTGAATAAGTATGGCACCTTTATTGCTGCTAACAATAAAGTTATCTTTACATAAGTCTAAATATTGCATTCCTAGCCATAAAATTGAACAGCTGTAAGAACAAAAACCTGTTTCATAGGCAGGCGGAGATGCGTGTCTATCGATCGCGCGTGGTGCTGAGTCTGCAATCTAGAGAGGCATCGAGCAGCGTAGAAGCGCACCCTATAGGCTGTGCTACTGGGTAAAGAAAATTAGAAAGTTCTACAGGTCTTATCAAATTAGATGATTCTTACGTATAATTGGTAGGTAAAGTATATTTTTTACTCGTAATATTTGATTATAAAACAAAAATAGTCTTATGATAAAATTGTACTTAAAATTAAGAAAGGCGTTAGCTAAATACTTAAATGTAAATTGATGAAGAAATCGACTAGATATTTTAATTCAATGTATTATTTAGCGACATTATATCTATTCAATTGGAAACTCTTACCTGGACAACGTGTTTTCCTGCGAATGGATTACTTATAACTTTAATAGATGCAAGGAACTAGTTTGTAGGTAAACGATACTAAGTAACAATGTATATTTAAGATTTAGCAAGTCATGGTGTGTCAACTAGAATTTTATACTTATGTTTATTAATAACCTTGGTGATAGCATTGATATATCATCAGTTTAAGGACATTATAAGGTATTCATTATACATAACCCATCACGGTATTATCCACTCATTATACAGGCGTGCACCATATTTATGAAGGTATAAAATTAATAAATCAAAAGCGCACGTGAGAGGCGCCGAGGGCTGTTGAAGTTTTTTCATCCGGAATGAAGTGATAACCGCTAATGACGCACTCTTACCGCCGACTCATCCGCAATACCATCAAGGCTAAATTAAATTATCGGCATCAAGCAAGCGTTATTATGAGGGCTCCATTTTAGTTTCAATGATAGGAACATGAAAGTGAATTCAAAGGGACTATGAATTTGAATAAGCGTAACTACTTAGTTGTTAGTGAATTGACTTCGCCTGTACGTTAAAAAAAATTGAGAGTGGGTCAAGGTGTTGGGATATTGTGTCCTCGATACCTGTAATCATAGGCTTAAGTCTATTATCCTAGTATAAAACACCCAAGCTCAGCATTCCGACAGATAAAAACGCTAACAGCTACCGGAAAATTGCGAGCCTGGAGAAAATGTCTACTAATACAAAACTCTGATGTTTGAACACTACCTGAACAAAACATGAGTGTACCCTTTTTACGTAAGCAACAAGATTTTATTAAACCTGTAAATATCTGTGTGTTGTCTGAAATTAAAAGGCTGTATATTATTTTGAGTGGTACGCCGTCCTGTCCTTGATAGCCGGTCTTGTGAGCGACTGACCGCGCGTGACGGTCCATTCTAAGCGCACGTTTACCATGTATATGAACTGACCTCCGCCGGTCATTTTTTTACCAGAGAAAACAAATATTGTCGTTGTTGTTGTTGACTCTCGTGCGCCTGTTTTCATATTCACGTTTGCGCTCGCGGTACTCAGAGCCGTTGAGGCAACTTTGACTTGGTTGTAATTTAGCGACACCTCGTTTTTTAGACATTTTGAGATATTTCTTCAAAATTCAAATTTTGTAATTTATACTTACCACCAAGTCGCCGACGCTGATGTACGGATTCACAGCAGAAAAACATTGCATGGTAAACCTCTATTCATTTGCGTTTAGGTAGGTCTGTGTGAGAAAACCGTAACATGCATATGGTTTACTCACTATTATTTACGGATTAAATCAAAATCTACGTAAGAAAATGCCTAATGGCCTATTATAATTGCGACTGAAGCAAAGAAAGAATTGTCGAAACCTTTCATAATGTAGAGTTATATTTAACTTGTGCTTTTAACTGTTGTGGTAGTGACGAACGCTTAATCTCATTAGATTTCCCGTAAGGAAATATAGAGCATCGGTTAGGGTGACACGATCACGGGCCGACATCACCATACAAATGGGACATTAGCGGGCCGGGCAGTAGCACCGCGCCGGACGCACCTTATCTGCCTCTCAACTATATTTGTTCTACACCGGATTACCCGAGATTTACCACGGTCACCGACCGTTAACAACCGATTAAACGTCCTTTTCAAATAGAAGTTAAATTTAATGTTACGCGTGACCGCTTGAATTTTAAAACATCTGTGAAAGGTTTCATAAACGTTCCGGGTTTTTCGTTGCGATAACGTGCAGCGGCTATTTAATTCACATTATGTTAATACATTATTTTCGAATATTGTTCAAAAATATCTACCTTATAATTTTACCTTTCTGAAACCATGCAGTTCCTGATACTAATTAAAAAAAATACTTAGTAGTCTTTCAGAGAAGATTCTTCAGATGCAACGGTTCAAAACTACATCCAGTGATGCCTCGAAGATAGTAAACTGTTCTGAATCAATGTATTAATTTGTATTCCCATGAGGTAGTAAAAGTGGTGTGTAATACAGGCACAGTAAGAGAGAGCCGGGAGCAGTGAGACGGACCCGGGTGCGATAACGCGGCTCCGCGATAAATCAGGCGCTGTCGATGCGGAGCCGCCCCATTGCAGCTCGCGGCTTGATTTGTCGCGTCCATCCCAAGGCAATCTATGACCGCTAGTGCTGCTTGTCTTGTATCGATGTATTGTAGTACTGCCTTAGGTATATGCGAGTTTAATTTAATTAAGATCACACAAAATGTGACTGTCATCAAATTCTATGAAAATAAATTTGTTGTTAAAGTTGTATCTACTTATTTCATCGTACCTATAGTTTAAAACTGAGCGATATTTTTATGACAATACTGCTGACTGCGTACGCTCACGAAACGTTATATTAAATTGTTGGATGAGACATAAAAAAAAAACTTCAGAACCACTATTTTACGTACTCAAAGAAAAATTTTGTAAAATATCGCAACACTCTGTATGACTAAATTCACTCAAATGTCCAAATACGAGTTTATAAACTCTATGGCATCATGTTGTCATCGATATTTTGCTGGGCTTGCAATTTCGATTGTACCTACTGCACTAGAGCATTGATATGGAACCAATAAAGCGCCCAGTAAAATAAAATCGCCCCCTCGCGCGGTCAAAATATCTCCACTATTATTGCAACCGCTTGCATAATCGCAGGTTATTGTGCAATACAAATAAGTACCTTTATACAGACCAACTACTTTATAGTCCCTGTGGTCGAAATAAATAGGACGTGTGACTTTCGATCGTGTCGTCTTGAGTTAGTTTAATAAGGATAGGATTCTAAAGATAAATTGTTTTTTAAACATATTACTTACTCGTTGTTAAATAACATGTGAATTAGGTAGGTTTTATAACCGTTAATTCTAATTATCTTACCAGTTACCAAAAACCTTTCTTAACAAGTCTTAACGCTCAACGCTGCCAATGTAAGACAAAAACAAAATGGAAGCAATGTACTGGTTGGAAGGGACCAGTGACCCACAGAGATACTTAACATGACGGTGTTAACTGCGACCTAATTTCAGATTAATACCCTTAAGCGGAAACCTCACTAAGCGGGTTCAAATGGCGCGCGGAAGACCGGCACCCGACACCCGATGAACCGTGGACAAACGAACGAGCTAAACATTATGTTGTGTTTATTCTACTTTCCCGATTCTTCTCTATTACGTAACTTTAGCGACTAAGTAGATTTATAGTTTCCGCCCCGTTCATTATCTGTATTGAGCTAGTAGCGGCCGATAGTCCGGACGCGTGGCATAAATCTGAATGAAACGTAGTAAATAGCCGCCCGCCCTACCGACTTTCCTCGACTTCTACTTACGTCCAGTTTAAGAAGTTCGCATCGCCAAACTTTTCTTATGAGTTTCTGATAGTTCTTAATCCAATCACTATTAGATAAGTGCAGTAATTACCGCGATTGTCGTTGGACTCATTTGTTATTTATATTTCGAAATATTTTCAATTACTTATGTTAATTCGGTATCCCAAGGAAAATATATGATCACATTCTTACCCGCCCTTCGGCTGTAACCATTCCAAATAAAAGAAATATTGGGGAAGCTATAACCAGTATTATAACTGATTCCCTCTGTTCTGTTTCCTAAATATTCAGTTTTATCGTTGTTGGCATTTTTTCATGTAGTTAAGAAAAACAAGAGCGCCATAACTCTCGTGACGGTTGATCAGATAGCATCATAATGGCTGTAATGGATCCTGGTCAGCGGCCCGCATGCAAATAAATCTGCGGCCCGATGCAATGATGTGTGGAAAATGGGAGTCACCCCTTGCCGCCGCGACCGGTGCGTGCCCCGGTGGCCTGCTCCCGCTCTACTACACTACGAACATTCTCTGACCGACGCAATAAAATACATTACGCAAATTGTTCCTTGTTAGGGTTCAATAAAAAACCTTTCTTATTCTTAACAGCAGCAACGTTGAATTTTTAATAAGATGTACAATTTAAAACAGTCAAGAAGTAGTAGCAGCTAACTACACTTAGTAGTAGTTATACTTACACCATAATGACAAAAAAAAATGTTATTTAATCAGTAAGTTTCATTATCGCTAAAGTGTGGGATTAATTTTCTCTTTGCAATTTGGTAGCTTACGATAGGTGCTTACTTAATTTATACACTTTATACATTTCAACTTAATAAACCATATCAAAGTTCCTTGGGCGGCTTGAATAACTTTGACACGAAGTTGACCACTCGCCATACGGTAAATAAATTAAACTTAATGCCGTCACACAAAATAATACATATTTGTATAATGTTAGTAGTAGTTACAATAACTATGTCAAAGCAATAAAACCTGTAATAACGACATTAGCACAAAAGCTGTTGTAGCACCCTCGGCGCCCCATTGTTAAATATTAGTCATTAAAAATCGACAAAAGCTACTATACTTGTAAAATACACGATTATTTCTCTGTTTGTTTTACTAAAAAATCTGGACAATGTTTACACCGAAGTTAGAGACAGGATGAATGTTATTATTTTATTCGAATTGACCCGGGGACAGTTATCATGATTGCTACGAGTGCGTCGTAGCAGGACGGTAGTTACAGCTACGCGTTAGACAATCTTTACCTGCTGCTGTTGTTTTATCCGGGAAGTGGGCAGCGATAAAAGTCAGGGCAAATGGCAGTCAATAAAATAAATAGCGACGGCAGGGTGTTCTGTAAATAAGTCGGTGCCCGGGCTCGGGGCGACGATCGCCTTTTTTATTGGCGCCTCGATTGCTCTCGAAACAAGGAGTGTGAAGCTGGGACGGCGCGGCGCGGGCGGACGCATATTGCAGCGTCGCGCTGACGCTGCAGATTATACTCACAGATTAGAAATAGAATTCCCCGCGATGTTGCGGCATTGTCTGCTACAACTCTCTTATCCTGAATCGTTTTCTATGATGCTCTTTTTATTCCAATTTGAAATCTTAAAATGCCTTTTGAAAACTTTATATGTGTGCCCATTTACATTTAATTTAAGCCTACTGGGCGAAATACTTCTATTTGGCAAAAGCAACACCGGCTTAATTTAAACTAGTAATTCTTCAGTCCGTTCTCACGAACAGTGATTACCTCACTGATTAAGTATATTATATTCACCTCGAATTTTATTTATCACTTTGGTGCTTAATATAAATAGTTTACCTTGTTTTCCTGCCTTAGACAAATGTTTTAAACAAGAAGCAATCTCATCGCTAGAAGTACCCAGTGTACCCACCACAACCACTGGTACTTATGTTTAATTCCCTCTCTCTCGGGGATTGTGTTAGGTTAGAATAATAAAGTATTCCACGCGTATCGCAGTCGGTCGCGAGGAGGCTCCCAGATAGATGTATTAATTTGTAAGAATTTGTCGTCGGACCCTCGCCCTACACCTCGCTCGCATTCCAATCACGCACAAGCTGCGTAATTGCACCTAATAATTTCTTTAAATAGCTACAATACCACTGGACAGTATTCTGTCTCGCCCTATTGATGTTTTCTTTGATACGATACTAAAATTCAGCAGCATGCTTTATGACAGGCGTCATCCATAAAGAATAATAAAAAACGGTAATTTCGTTAAGTTTTATGTGATCCGAGTGAATGACGTTCACTAGTAGGTTTTATTTGTATTGGCTCGGACAGTGCGTTATTAACGTCGAGGTGTCATTGCATCGCCGTGGGCCATGGGTCGTGAGCACCACTCCCATGGGGCTCGTCAACACACGACGATCCTAATCCAATCACAACTACACACGCCTACGTTCAGCTACACATGGCTGCCGGGAAAGTTGACGATGACTTGATTTGATTTTTATCCCACATTGTCTAAGGTGCATAATACACCTGAAAAACTGAAAAAGTTAATTTAAAATTCAACGGCAACATAAAAAGAGAAATTATTTAACTTGGTCGTCAATGTAGCCGATAAAGGGAGAGACAAGAGCTACAGCACAACGCGCTACGAGCGTAGCAAAGTCGTAGACGCGCGCTTAGTTAATTTACCTAAGCATCTTAACGCTATCTGTTTTGCGCCCGCGCCGAGGATTATGCTAATGATGAATTGTAATTCTCTTATCGCGCTTTGTCTACCTACAGCTTTGCTACAATATAATAATTGAAATGAACACGAAGTCAAATAAAGCCATTCGAAATAAATTGAATAGAACGTGTATAATATATCTTCGGCCATTTGATAAAGTAGGAGCTACACACACAATTCTGTAACGCCTACGCCCAATTAGTCTCCAAACGAATCGTGAGACGTTAGGGAAAGATGAGGTGTATTAGAGGTGCAGTTATTAGTGAGGTATCCCGGCCACGGTGGCCGGTCACGGAGGTAATGGGCGCAAGACGCGAGGGGACCGACAATAAGTCACCGAAACCATCCGATAGCAGCAAATCAATGACCGCCCCACTATGATACATGGGATTAACCGACGTTTATAGTTTTAGTTGCGGTGGACGAATTAATAACATAGACATGTATTCTATCTACCATATCAATATTGATACTTTAATAATTAGAAAAAAAAACGTTGTTCAAATGAGCTTAGTAAAGGGTTCACGTACAACGATGACATACTTATTATCTACATCTTCGTTGAGTTGAGAGTACCTTATTTGCTGAAACATTTTTTACAAAGATACTATTTTGCTGATGTGTGGTCAACAAACAGTTTTATTGTGTTAGTAGGATAGAATAAAAGCTTGAGCGGGCACCTGTCAGAGGCAGTGCTGTCAAATTGCGTCGTGCAGTTTAGGGACGAGTGCTGTAAGGGTGTCTGTCACCGGTGTTTTAAGGCGAGAGGGTCGCTTGTTAGCGCGAACGTGCCGCGGCGCCGCCGGTAAACACGTGGGTAGATAACAATCTATTTGGATTGCCTCTATATTTCATTTTTCCCCGTGTGCACCGCTCTAACTAGATAGAGGTGCCGCGTCACGCGGATGAAACTCGAATAAAGGAAATACGGGTCTTCTTTTGTAACGATGTCTTTTACGTTGTATCTGTCGCTGTGAATGTCGTTTATGTCAAGGAGTCTCATTTTTATGGCCAGGATTTTTAAATCTAGTTTCGGGACAATAAATAACACTCCAGAATTGTTAATCGCGTTTATTTTTGTTCTAAACTTGTAAATATCTGTGTGTCCGTCGCTTTAATATTCTCCAAGTAACTCATGAATTCTATGGTATATTCTAAATCACGTTAACCACTACGGAGGTGTGAACTAACGGTTAGTTAGGCAGTGTTTACACTAGCGACCTCCTTGGTCAGTTGATAACTTGGGCACACATATGGCACCCCACGACACAGTTGTAACTCGATCAAGGATACGAGATGCCATTGGCTACGCTACCTGCATACAATAATGCAGCTGAAATATAAAAGTTTGATTTTGAGCAGAAACTTTCGAGCCAGCGACCCTTAAAGTATGTCATGGTGAAAGAACAGTTTCAGTGAGCGAGCTCCTCTCTCACCATAGATATTGAAGGGGTTTTATTATTTTTAAAGTGCGCGCTCGTTTGCACGCGAATGGGCCACTTAACCACGGAGACAAGCTCCCAATGTAGCGCGTAGATTTCCTATACTAACTGCATTAGCCATCTTTATGCGAGGGATAACAGTCGCGCCACGCTTTTTACATGTTTTTTTCCTAGAACGATAGTAAAATTCGACCCGCAGTATTTACTATAAATACAAATACGAAGTCAATAAAGCTATGATCGTCTTCGTCACGACGTTATTGTTGTCTGTAATGTTAGTGCGTACATAAAGTTTACGAGTGCGAGAGATAGGTCGGTATTCGGGCAATAGGCTCGTTATCAGGACTGTCCGGCAATAGGCACAATGTTAGACGAAGGATCCGATGTAACGTGGAACGTGACCAGATTGACGAGACGCTCCGCACGCGAAACATGTGCGCAGCTCCATAACTATCCGTCAGACGATTAAGCTCACTTATATTTTTCTTCATCTACAATCTTGTATCGATAAAATTCATCATTGAGCCATAAAACAAAATGAATAAAAAATATATATTGTATATCGCGGTGTACGTAGTTGATTCCGATTTCAGTCTTCCATAAGGCGTTATTAGAATAAAAAGCACAATGGAAACGTACGGATACTCGCACTCCAGATATGCCTTTTGAATACCTTCGCTTGTCAAATTTAATGCGCCCTCCGTCTACGCTATCAGTCCCCTGTCGATATCACTCAATATAGTTTTCTTTATATGATAATATGAAGTGAAATATTATGTGCAATTGTCGTAACTACGTTCTTTTATTTTGTATCGTAGCTGTATATTGAAAAAAGCTATCTCTTATAACAGGCCACTAAAAAATATCCCTAAAACTATAACAATAATCATTACCGTTTAATTTATATTTATAAACCGTTAAAAAGCGAATCGGGTAAACCGGGATCACTAATTTGGCACCCCTCAGTTGCGGTCGGCGCGGTGTGTGAACGATGAACGCATTTGATTCTTATTCATAGAGCGGGGGTCGCGTCGGCGGTCTAACAATTTGATAATGTATTCACTTTATAAAGCGGAAGGTGGTACTTCGCAAGTACCGCATTAAAAAACCAATTACAGCGTAGCTAAATCGCGCCGTTCGCCGCACGGCTATTTGTCATACTCCCGAGGGATAAAGAGTATATTCTAAATTTAATTTCACGCAATTTAAAAAATTGGGGGCAGTCAGTTACGTTTTATAGAGCTCAAGTTATGAAGTTTAAAATGATTTTAAGGGAGTCAATTGCAAAGGGGAAATCAAAAGAAATCTGTATTATTTATTTGCTGATCCCAGACAACAATTTTACAATTGCTATAGTTTGCTATTCAATTTAACTATGAGAACAACGAAGGAATAATTATATGTACCACATAACAAGTTCACTTCTGAAACCTGAATAAATTTACAAACCTACTAATTTCGATAATTCTTTTCAAAAATAATTTTACACCCTTTTCACACAAAGCCACAAGCTTCAATTTCACTACTGTACTAAGTACTTGCATGTATTTGTAAGTTTTTTGATTTTATTTTACTTTTAAACAATTAAAATCTTGAAGAAACTATTTGGTATGTTTCTAGTATAAGTCTTGGGGGCGAGGGCAAAGGCGGTGTAACAAACAGCCGCCCTAATACAATAACGGCCGGAACAAACTGCGCTATAAAATATCACCAGTGAATAAATCAGTTTTGCCGTGATGCGCCCGACCCTCCACCTCCTGTAACTATCAACGATTTATGGTCATACGATATTATATAACAGATAAAATAATAATTGACCGGATCTAAAAACAAAGCCAATTGATACGTCTCTAATTAATTGATTTAATGAATTAATAACTTGACGTTAACAACTTTGAATCCATCTGTCGAATCACAAAATTAATTTTAAAGTTAAGTGAACCTTGCCCCATGTTTATCAATTGCGGTGCAACAGAATGATTTATATTATGAAACTTTAAATTCTTCCTAACTTTAATATCCAATGAAATATTGTAAACCAAGAAAGACTTCAATCACTGTTCAGTTATTCAGTGCATCACATTTTAAAAAAGTGATAAAATGATAGTCGTTCTCATACATTGCGCGCGAAGGCGTCATGCGTGAGTAGAACGCAATCTCAGCATCAGTGTTCCGAGCAATAAGCGTGAAACAGCGGCACATAGCGGCGCTACTGCCGCCGCTGCACTGATTGAGCCGCGACAAGTTAAACCATTTGAAACAATTTAATAGAGATCAAAAATTCAGGACCCCACACAACGCCCGCACAAACTTTTGAAGTTTTTTCCCTCGCTAAAGGGATTATCGGTGAGCGGAAGCTTAGGGGGTATTTTATGGTTTTCGTGGACTTCCTTATATATTTTTTCCTTAATACGGGTACTTTACAAAAAAATATTAGTTACGTATCGAGTATTTCCCGACTTAATAATTGAATTACAAAAATGTGCTTAATGTACTTTTCAAATTGGTATTTAAATGAGGATGAACAGAGTTATGATTTGAAAAAGAACTGCACAGAACGTTTGATATATCAATTATTATGTAATACGCTTTTGGTAATTACACTTTCATAACATACATAGATCATCATAGAAGGTTTATTATAATCATGAAAATGAGTAGAGTCAGACCTAATTCAATTTAAAACAAATTCCATATTACGCATGGCTCTAATAACTCAAGAAAAGATTGTTTTCAATCTGTAGAGACATACGTTACATTTATTGAAGGAATAACGTGAGCTTTAGGTTATTATGGTCCCTGATCGAGTTCACGTATCTACTCCACTTCTTTGCTGGAACGCTATCAACGTAAATATCTGCAGATTTTTACTTTCTCTCTGGCATACGGTCGTATGTAATGTCTCTTTCTAAATATCGATCTAGTGCGTACTGCGTAAGGTTGAAAGTATTTGGTGTTGTTTAAGTTACGACTTCTTCGCAGTAAGAAGGCAGTCGATATGCGATTGCGTTATGATAGGATCAGGGTTCATCGGAGCGTGGCCCGTGCAGAGAGGCGCTCCAAGCAACTCCCATACACGTCACTGTATGATGTTAATGTCAATTTGAATGTGATGAAAGTTTTGTGCTCTTTTGTGCATTGGAAGTATTGAAATATAATCTTGAAGCATAATGAAGATGTATCTAGTAGTTATTTGTTCAATGCGAGAATCACTAGGGATTCTTAAGAAAAAAGGTCCATCGCTACACCGTGAATCGCTCAGCAGAAAACTGAAAATATTTCTGCCTATTATAATTCGATCTCGAAGATATTAGTTGAAATTTGAGCGCAAGGCAACGTATCATTTTCATAATGAAGAGCAGCGCTATCAATTGAAAAGTTTCGTAAGTTATACATATTTGTTATTGTTATCCACATTTGTATCGTTGTTACCAGAACAAGTAGTACAAATCAAAGTCGTTGCTTGAGGATTATTGCGGAGCATAATGGAGCAGAACGACATCTTCCCCAATCGGCTCATCCGATAAGCACAACCGACCGGAACGCGACCTCCCCTGCACGCATCAATCGCACTATTGATTGTCACTGAAAACTTATAGCATGCATTTCAATTGGAAATCTATAAACCACAATATTTTTAAAATATTGTATTTTATGAAGTTATTTCTTGCATATAAATTTGCATTAATTTGAACTACAACAGCTATGCTCGCACTATCGGCAATGCGATAGTGTGCAACTGACATAACAGGGAATGTTAACTTTTGATCTAGGCATAGATATAAAAGAGTAGAGCATTATTTTTGGAGATCGGATTCAGAGAACAAAATTTTATGTCAAACTTTGTAAAATCATACTATATACACATATAATACATTTTTTTATGGCGAAGTGCCTGATGTTATTATAACAGTCATATAAGCAACGAAGATCGGAAGTACTGTGATTTGCAATTCATTAAAATTGAATTGGGTATCTTGTATGTTTTATAAATTATTGCATTTGCAACAAAACAATGTATAGTTAGTCGTCAATGTAGGTGTTATTATCACGGTGATATTATGTTACACAAGTCAGCAGTTTTGGCATACGTATCCAGTTATTCATTCCGACAGTAGCTACGTAGTTAGTACAATAAATACGGACATAATATTTGCATGATTGCTGTATTTTAAAACACTGAACTAACAGCCAATGCGTTTCTTCTCATCCAGAAGAGTCTTTAAATAATTAAAACCCAATATTCTGTGTTTACATGTAGCGTTCAATAGCGTAAATACTTTTTAATATTTTTGACAGAAATGTATTCCCCACTAGCAATGTTGCACATCATTTCATGAAATTATTTCATATTATTAAAAGCTACCGAAGTAAAATAATCCCTTAGATTAATTTTCAAGAACTACCCAGTTCGATTAAATTCTTGGAAAATGCTACGGTCCAAATCTATAAGACGTTTATAATAACCTCCTTTGATGGAATTCAATCCTTTTCAACGTCTTCGATACGAAATCTCATCGGTTTACGCTTGGATTCCGCTTATTAAAGTCCAGGAGGGATTATATTTTTTGTACTGGCACACAACATAAACACAATCATGATTAATCGGATCTGGACAAATGGGGGGTCATTTGGGCGAACGATCGGAGACCGTGAATGTCCCGGTGACTATCTAAAGTATCGAGATAATAGGTGCAGGGGCTAACCGAAGTCCACCCCGAGGCCGGCCGCTCACGTCCACTAAGGAATAATGTAAGTGTCCGGGGCGACATTTGCACCGAACTGCCGACGACCTCCGCCTCTTACTTATGCGGTTTTTAATATTTTTATTGTAATGGCTACGGTCACTTCAGCACAAAAAAAGCATAGACGTCTTTTGTTGCTGCAAAAGTTTCATTAAATGTTCGGTTTTATTGTAAGTTGCAAATATACGGCGTGTAAAATTTTCAGCTCTACATGTTTTTGTACATTTAACCTCCGACGTTTTTGTAAGCGATTATAATTTCCCTATTTGGTAGTTTAGATTAACATATTTGTATATAGCCAACGTAAGGTACCACAATACTCAGTACGACTTAGATTAGATGTTCATCTATCATCATCATCATTCATCTCGAGTTCAAAAACCAGTAAATTGATTTTATTTTGTCAGAGCTGTACGAAGAAACATTTTAAGAAAATTTTCTTCAGGAAAAGTCTCCCTTTCTTTCGTTAGTCGTGCATCGTGAGGTGTAGGTTGTATAAGAACGTGTAAAAAACAGCTGCGGCGTCCCCCGCGACACCCTCGCGGTCACGTTATTGTTGGCGGCGCGGCGGTCAGCGCACTAAAACTGCCCATAAAACACCGAACATCTCGCCACCATCGACAGCGCCATCGATATCACACTACTATGTACCGACCGATACATATCTACACTTATAGAAAATGCAAATTTGAGCTAGCCTTTATTGATAACTTTGTAATATTCTTCTATCGCTCGATTTATTAGTCAAAAAAATGTGTAACTTTAATAGTGATGTGATTCGAGTCCCGTCCTAACAATAGATGAGCAGTCATTACTTCCCCCGACGGCAGTCATCAAACGTCCCAAGGGAACGTTACCGAAATTATCTCTACCACGAATTACTCAAACATACCAAGTATGTATGGCTAGTTTACACATAATGATTATTTGCAAATAATCATTATGTGTAACAACTAAGCGTTTATTAATTAGATAGAATACATGAATTTATTTTTAAATTGAAAGTTTTAATCCCTTTTGTTTTATTAAGGTTTCATCTTTCACGTTTTCTCTATGGTTGTGAATATGAAACACTCTTGATGTAGGTATGACCCCTGTAAAATTTTATCGTGAGGTAGAGAGGATGTTACAGAACATTTCAGAACAAATATTAATAAAAGGAGTTCGCTTGCACGACTGGAGATAATATATGAGTCGAAATAAAATCTGTCAGTGACCATTTATGGCGCAGTCCTGTTATTAAAATGTAGCGGAGCGTCCGGGAGCGTCCGGGAGCGTCAGGTTTGCAGCAAGGCACGCGGGGCGGGCGCGGCGTCTCCGCGCCGGCTGCGGCCACGACACGATCTGATTTATGTCCGGACCAGCAGTATTTTATTCGGCGGGCGCCTCAACAAAACTATAAGTTTCCGTTCGGCAGGACCAGGGGAGTAGCCCAGTAAATATTGTCTCCGCTCGCTGCATCAATACAGACAGATATCTATATTTATTGCGCTACTTTGTAAGATAATTTGGTAATGGATTGGGATCATTCCGATTTTATTCTCTAAATATGGTATTTGCTAACGAAACTAAAGATGTATGATCGATAGGTCATTTGACAATATTGTTCTTTTATAAACGTACATTTTAATACAACAGAAAAATGCGCTATTAACTCATGTACAAATCACATAATATACTTGACCGAAATTAACCTTAGTATCTGTATCTGCATATTGCGTTGTCTACCTTTAAATCAGAGATATTCATGTCATATCTGCACATCAACTATGACAGTGACGGCAAACGAAGGCAATTTGTCCATCACGCTAGGAGCGTGTCGCCCGCCGGGAAATGTATGGAAAATGCTACGGATCACTCTCTCTTCACGTGATTCCCACACTATAGCTATCGCATCAAATATTTTATTTATATCCCTTAAAATAAAAACAAAACAGCTATAATTAGACCATATAATTGCTTCCTTCATAATTTTCAGTTTCATGTAAATAGGCTTCTTGTGAAGTCTCTTGATCATCGTATAAACATGCAGATATTCGATTCACCTCTAAAGTTAAGATTAGATACTTTAGAACATTATTACAATCTCTATATTTTCCATTATTAAATTGGTGCATTGCAAGAATAACGGAATTATCAACAAGAATCAATTTTACTAGAACCAAATTACCAAACAATAAAGGTTGGTACTTTAAACAACAGGATATTCTAGAAGGACAGCATTTTAATAAATAAGTCGTTAGTCGTTTTAAAAAGCATCCTGCTAAATAGAATTAGGTAAATTAGAACGAGGAAGGTTGTTGCGTCAATCAGTGTCATCAGGAGTGATGGCAGTAGATCATCAGCGCTGCGTAGGGCGGGTCTGGTTGACATTGACATCTCATTAACGACGCCTGGTCTCGCCTGCCCCGGGCTACGTCCCCCGTCAGGAGTCACTGATCATTACTATATTATCCTTGCTTCAAATTACAATTTCTTACTGACTGTATTGTATATCAATTGAGTTTAAATTAAATTGTAATATATCTCAAGCGGCTTTAGTCAAAATGGTAGATGTTGAATATTTCCAAAACATTTTGATCGGCATGTATCGCTATTTAGAAATTGTAATAGTATACATTCACGGCAGTTAATTTTAGGCTCGATATTCCCTTAATTATATGCCATTGTTATAATGCTTAGAGATGTTTTCAACGGTCACCTAATCTAAAGTGTTAATATTAGCGGCTTGAACAGTTTGCTTTCCCAATACAAACCAGGGGCTTAGTCAATTTCGGGAAAATACCGTTTTGCCAAATCATAAGTATTGTAGTCGTATCGATTTCGTATGAATTTCGGCTAATAATAACCCTAACAAGAATATTTTATAGCTTATAACAATGATCTTACAGACATTAGGTACATCCGTATATCCTACGAGTCCTTCAGGGTTTCAGACAGGCATATACTGTTTATATTGAGTCATTACCCGGTCAATGAATAACGCTAAGTCCAATTACGTGATTGGATTAGCCACCGGTCGCGTTGGCTCAACGCCTGCCGTTCCTACCTAAGTACTTACGACACGTAACTTCACGTAACCGACGATTTAGATCTACCCACTTTTACTTTGGCTTTGATTTTTAATGTCCCCGTTTGACTGATCTGCTCTACTTTCTAGTAATTGTGTTATCGTAACGTTTATCTGGCTAGGTTTTCGATTGAACGTCCTGGCAACAACGTCCAGGGGCTTTAGTTTGATAATCATTTGTACTACTACAATTAAATGCCTTTAAAATAGCTCTATTGGTATTATGGTTCATGATCATGGTGTATCCTTGCACAACATGGACCAATGCCTTAAGGCTCCACAGTTTTCTATGAGCTGATGTTACAGGACATTACATTTTTTTGGAAACATAACTTGATAAATGATAATGAAGTAACAATCATGAAAGTACTTTACGGTACCGGGTACGGGTACCATGTACATTTAAAGTGTGTTTTCGCAAGTTATTCGATTTCATGCGCACGTTGATAGAAAGTTTCAATAGAAAATTTTATTATACATCACGACTTACAATTACGTCTAAAATGGGTTTATTTATAAATCTGAATTATAATTACTAAGTAATTTCTTTGTTTCGTGTAATTTACAAAGGTGAATGCCCCTAAAGACACACTTACCTAATTAGAAAGTTCGTATTTTGCAATAACAAAGAATAATATTGCAATGTGCTGATTTTACTAATGCAGTAAATTAAATACATTTTATAAACAATTTTATTGAGAGTCCGGTTACTTTAATTTATTACTAATTATGTCACGTTTAGAAATAATGTAAATACTTAGATTAATGATTGTCAGCACTTTTATGCCATAGATCCATTCAGAGGAATCCCCCATACAAAATCATTCTAATACTAAACTTAGTTCTTTATAGAATTTATTTAAAACATATGTTCACTTCTCAAATCTTATTTTAATTATTACTAGCTGATTTATTATTAGTATAGATAACAGTTATTTTAACATCTTAGCTTTACTATTCTCGATGAAAATTCTAGCGCATATGGTTTTACGGCTTCACGCTGATCTATAGTATTATGGTATAACTTAATTTTTTATAACGGTTTAGACCTAGATTGATTTAAAAAGGGGTAAAGACAACTATTCTATTTGCTTCAACTATTCTAAACCATTCATCGCAACTCACGTCAACTTACGCTAAAATACATAACAGCCGCCATTAAGCATTAACGCCAATTAAATTATCTCATGTTGGGTGATGTTAATTTGATCGTTACACGCATAGTTTTGTCGAGCGGACTCCACGAGGGTCATTAGAGCCGATTGTTTTGCGTTTTGTTCGCCGCCATTTTGCTCGATGAAGCTTGGCGCTATTACCGTACGGAGGTGTGCCCTCCGCCCTAGGTTTGACCGCACGTTGATTGAACACTTGTTTCGCGATCATTTATCACTCAGCTGTACCGATTTGTTTAAACGTTTTGACTGAATGTGCACTTCTGTTAGACAGGTAGGCAATTAGGCATGGAGCTAGAATACTAGAATTACGTTTAATTTCGTATATTCGAGACTGTCTAATACCCGTTCATTATGTATAAAAATGGCATTCAACATTACTTAGCTGTTTATCTAATTTTCTTTACTAAGTATAGACAGATCAGGCAGATAAGACAGATTAGGCAATTATTTTCCATAGAAAGATTTCATCACTGTACACTAGTGAATGCAATCCCGATCTCGCGGGATCCCGATCTCGCGAGATCCCGTGTATTTTTTCGGGATCAATCCCGAAGCATAATATGACGAGATCCCGTTCGGGATTGTCGGAGAGGGCATTTTCAGCAGCTGGCTACATTGCAATAGACTTAAGATGCCGATTAGAAGCTCGTACTATTGATACACTTTGTATTTTAAGACGCTACTTTCAAAATGCCATGTGATTACTTTTTATTTTGATCTCCTGGAGCTACACCTACTTATTTGATTATGTTCATGTTATTACACCTGGTAATTATGTTACGTTGTTAATAATATTGAAAAATAAAGGCTTTTATTTTCTTTCAAATAATAATTTATTGCATTCTATCCACACTATCACACACATATTACATTAAACAAGCCGTTCGAATTGTATTATTTTTACTAACTAGACGGGATCCCGAAAATCTCGGGATCCCGCGGGATTGATATTTCTGATCGCGAGGGATCTCGAGTTGACGATCTCGAGTCGGGATTGCATTCCCTACTGTACACCCTAAAACGGCTTATTTATATGAATGCCTTCAAACAAGAATGAAACAACACATCAGGAAGTAGAGACATTTATAAAATGACACAGAAAATGGGTTCCTGCTCCTTGTCACGTTATAACATCCAAGTTCTTAAATAAACAACAAATGCGCAGAAACATTGCAACATGCACCGGATACGTATTGATAAAGCTCGTTTACAATTACATTGTAAGTAAGACGTATTTCACCGAGGGATTCCAGAGGTGTCAATACTGTTAATGTTATGAAATGTTCACCTTGGACCTGTGCAATGCGATCTTGCCGACACATTGTTTTTGCGAACCCGACACCGGCCGCGCCGAGCTTATCCATACACCGTGTGACGATACTTGTTTAGTTTGTTATGGTACACGTGATTACAAATCGAATAATACCTGTAACACTCGTATAATAAGTATTATCCCACTACTTTCAGATACTAGAAACTTCGTAGAGATGAATATTTACTTATAAGGTACTTAAAGATTTGTTTACTTGAAAATTACATGATACCACGTTCATAACTTAAATACATTCTGCTAGGTTATAGCTCTCCACGCGGATAAAAACGTGAGAGAGAATGAAGTTTTCCATAACTTTATATTTTCTGGTTTTGTCAAAAGTGCAGGCATTTCGTTTAATTTGATAACCCGAAATTGTTGTTGTTATGAGAGACTGACTTTTGCACATATTTTATAGACCGTGAGAGATGTTTTGTTTTCGGATTTGTTTCTTTTGTTGTTATCTGGCAACAACAAACGAGGACGGACGAAGGATTGTGAACTTGTTAGAAGCATCAAACCTGCGTACAAAGCAGTTAACTCTATCAAATTTTATAGTACCAAAAGCTCTTGAAAATAATTATAGTAGGTACAACATTAGTTATAAACAAAATGACACTGCAACAAGGCGTGATTGGTCCAGATCTATAAAAACGTGGCTTCAATATCTCTTATTTATTTATAAGACGAGAGTGGTGTTGTATTAAGCGCCACACTTACGCAACACGGCCATGGCCGCACGGGCGGAAGACGAGAATCAAAATTGTCACGTCATGCAAATTCACAATGACTGAAGTATGGGACAATGTTGTAGGCACCCTACTTAGAGACACGTGAACAGAGAATGATCATCTACATACGTAATTACTAGATTTGGGACATGATTTTGTATGATGAAATTATAAACAATAATTATCGCATAAAGTACCGAATATTGTAATGTTGTAATTGATAGACAGGATAAAATATATAAATTTAGTGAACCACTCCTTTTTCGGCCGGTTAACCACAACAACGTCGTTTTTCGCGAACTAATTGATAAAACGAACGATAGACTCTACTTTTGAAAAAACATCGTGAAAAATAATATCATGTTGATTATGCTACATAACACGGTCTTCCGGGCCTCTACATTATAACGTGGGTAATCTATACTAATATTATAAAGCTGGAGAGTTTGTTTGTTTGTTTGTTTGAACGCGCTAATCTCAGGAAATACTGGTCCGATTTGAAATTTTTTCAGTGTTAGATAGCCCGTTTATCGAGAAAGGCTATATATCATCACGCTACAACCAATAGGAGCAGAGTAAAAACGTTACCAAAACGGGGAAAATTTTGACCCATTCTCTCTTATGTGACGCAAGCGAAGTTGCGCGAGTCAGCTAGTGAAAGATAAACCACAACATGATTCAAATTCATCATAAGGATCTTAGTAGCTTCTTTTCGATGAAAAATCATGGTAGCTATAAGTAAACCATTTATAAATAGTAACATAAATATTCCATGCGGTGAAAACCTTCCTTCACTTCTATAACACAAACATTCCATTACCACCCTCATGCCCTAGTTTTATCGTCATATATCCTCGTAAACAAGTACAATAGGGAACATGCAATATTGTTAGTTTTGATTTCATTTTATAGAATTCCATGTAAAATAGGTCATAACCATATTAAAAAATTAAAACAATCTAATTTATCGTAAAAAAATGCGGTTTTAAACGGATCGTTTAAATTTTCGCGCCAAAACAGACCTACACTCACGATGACGTCACTCCTATCTGTCACTGGTCGTGCTTGCCTACGTCGGTTATCATAAATTGCAAATTTTCTCGACTTTCTACTTATTTTTTTGTAATAATTTAAAATGGAGTATCCATCAACATCAGGTGATCACAATAATACCCATAAAATTCCGATAAAAAGTCGTGTTGACTTATGTTTTGTGCCAATGTGTCCATCTACTTCAACAAAGTTTCCAAATAAATTGTTTTTGACTGAGCCTTCTGACCCAAAACTGAGAAGAAAGTGGTTTCAAGCTGCAAAGAGGAATGACTATTATTCTCCAAAGACTATTATTCGTTGCTGTGAAGACCACTTTGACGTAAGTTGGCGAATACTTGTTATTATTGCTGGTACTGTACCTAAGTATTTACAAAACTTCTCAATAATATATTTTTAATTTGACAGTTCTCCATCTCTTTTAATTTGCACATAACCGATTGCGTTATCGCCGTAAGATTCTCTCGTTGAGCTAAAATATAACTGCTATGTTTAGAAATCGCTGAATAAAATGCAAACAAAGTTTAAAAACTATGATTCATGCATACCGTAGTAATTTAGTCCCCTTCATTTCTACACTTGAAAACTCTGGACTCACGACAAAAAAAGTTACTACCATGTCGACACTAACTTTTGGTAAATTCCTGGAGTCTGCTTTGGTAAACCCAACTTCCATTTTTATTAAAAACGTAAATAATATTCACTGCTAATAATCAATTTCCCACGCAAAGTAAAGTTGACATAGCAAGAGTGACGTCACTGAACGCTGATTGGTGTTTTGAAATGCGTTTCGTTTTACGTAATTTTAATTCGTAATTATTGTTAAAAATCAACATAATTTAAAATAAAAATGTTGAAGTAGTCCTTCTTTTATATTTTTTTAACATTTTAATCATAAAATTTTCATAAATATCGTATTTGCATGTTCCCTATTGTAAGGTACTTATGTTTATGTGATTTCGAAACTAAGTCACAGTTCTTGGAACATAAGTCCATGCGGTACCAGTAACAGGATGTCGTGCAATATGATCCCGTCGTGCCGGCCCACATATAAATATGTTACATTGTTTCACATAGATACTCGATGCATTGTTTTATATTTCCTATTTTGCTTTGATATTGTTAGAAAGAGTGGGAGGATATTGCCGTGCTTCTTTGAAATAACAAGGATTATTATACATCTCGCTTTGCAGCCTTATTTAAGTCTAAACAAATAGGTAAGTACATGAATAGTGTTAGATTAAGCATCTCAACAAATTTACCATACTTTGATAGCCTGAAACGATGACAAACAGAATATCAGATGTAAACTCTTCTATGCAGCATGTTATATAAAAATCATCAGCCTTTTTTCACTTTCATCGGATGCAGCTGAATACCTTGGATTTTACATGGAGCGACTGTCTATCGGACCTCCACCACAACCCATTTCCTGAGTTTTAACACGATACCCTTCGGTAAGACTTGTTTTCAGACTTTAAAGCTTCTGTGGAAATTACTGTCCAACATCTTTGAAAATAACAGCAGAGACACATTTTAACGTACCTTCCGAAACACGGAGGAACTCGGTATGGATAATTCTGAACACCCATCGACAGAACAACCTCGGCAAGCCTTGCTTAACCTGAAAGATCAACACTATATCAAAAAAAAATCCTAGAATAATATTCATAACTAATATAATAATATATTATCGACGTTCTTAAAAATAAAGCGGTTAATATCAAAGGAGTCATGTAACGCCTAAATAATCTATTGTTATTTGAACAGCGGTGGAGCTTTAGTAATCAATACCTCAAATATAAACATCTATGATAACTGAGACTGACTTAAACAATCCTAAGTGGTTCTTATTCATAAAGCATTATTCTAAATAACAGCTCCATATATGATTCACCTATAATGTTAAATTAACCTTTTTGAAATACAGCGCTATGTGCCCTAATGATTTAAGTCTTGTGGTCATGGTGGTTCTACAGCAATTTTATATAACGGGAATGTTTTTTTTACCAATGTTTAAGACTTTAAATGGGAACATTTGTGAAGATTTGCATAGAGCTTGTCGAGATGAAGTGTTCGACATGATCTAAGTGTGACTGTTGGTACTTGGCGTACTGCGAAGTGCGAGGCAGGTGTGCGTCGGGCGTGGTGTGCCGGTTCGTTTGACGACAATCGTGTTTGCGGCGGAGCCCCGCGGCGCCGCCGGCTACAGCGCCGCGTGACGAACAAACTGTACCCTAGCATGGAAGCAGATTTTACCATAAATTTATACAAGACTTCATTCAATGGAATGACGAACTGAGCAAGGTTGTAGAGGTAAGATAGTAGTATATATTTTTATACGAAATAAATATCTTTAGGCCTGACAAAACTGGGCATAAGAAGATGTAGAGTCGAGTTACAAATAAAAGCGGTAAAAGAAGTTGGTACAAGGGGTTAACCTAAAAATATTAAACTATTAAACTACACTGTTTTTCGAATTTAATACTACTTACTTGTTTCTTTTTTGTAATAGATGCGAGTAGTTCTTTTTTCTGAAAGAATTGCAATGAAACGGTTTCTGTGATATTCAATAACTATCAAAACTATATTTATGAGAAAACCTTCGTGATGAAAGTGTGTTCCACACTATTAAACATAATGGTAGAGCAGTGTCTTTGATGCGGCTCCCGCGACGCGTTAAACAAGAGTCGAAAGAGTGCAGGGCTGCGCGCCGCCCGCCGTCGGCGTCGCTCCACGCTGAAGGGCGGCATAATTCACTTAAATCATGCTTAAATCACGTACGTATTCAAAAGAGCTTCACTTGCGGCTTTACCTCGACGCCTCGCTTTACTTACCGCACCTTCACCTTCATAGATTAATACTATACATACTACAAGTTACTTACTGGCTTTAGGCTGTTCTCGCAACTGACATAACCAATATTATTGAAAATATATTCCATATCTATACCGTTTTACGGTTGAATTCGTTAAAGTATGTCTCTAAAATACTCCAAACCATTTCTTTCTTGTAAAACAAGCAACCATTCTTATTGTGTCTCCTTATTGTTGAAGATTTGAAAAGAACGAGGGCATGATCCAAAAATCCCGCAAATAAAATTCCAATTACGCAGGAAAGAAATGACATATTCGGTTTGCTCAAATCCTTAAAACGTCATCCAGATATCCATTACATGTCTATTAAATCTTACGACATATATTTGTGGGGCTCAGTCAGCAGAGTTCCCCTCGCAAACACGGCGCCGATTACGGGCTCGACCGACCGGAGTAAACGAATATAAAACACATGCGGGAAGACGAATGCAAAATGTACTCGTCAAGATTTTGCATAGGTAAACATAAGGATCACCCCTTCCGCGAATTGTAAACCAAATCTCCTCAAATATTTGTTATCTGCATGGTAAAAATTGTAAAACAATAAACACCCCGACTTCATCCTGCATGTATTGCGCCATTGTGTAAGGACCAATGTAATTGCTATAGTTTATAAACATTAACAGTAAAAGCTAATAAATAGAAATCATTATCATAGTGAACATAACGGTGGCTTATTATCCTAATTTCTTCTTTTAACTAACAAAACACAACTCTCTCGAATCACTTTGTTGTAGAAACAATCGGATCTTTATCGCTCACCTGGCTTCTTTTCAGCGAAAATGGTAATCTTATCTAAATTTTACATGAAATGCTTGGTTGGATAGAACCAATGGCTATCAAATTACTAAGTAACATCCGGTTCATCGTTCCTATCATCATATTGACACAATTACTTGCACGCTCGCAGCTTATTGCAGCGAAAGTCTGCACACTCAGCAGTCTGCTTCTTATTTACGTCTAGCAGGTCATTTCCATGAACCCATTGCAGTTGATAAGATTAGTGTAAGCGAGTAAGGAGCTCGTATAACATATAAGTAATAGTATAGCGACGTAAACAAAGACTTTCACTGTCTACAATATCAATAACGAGAAATCAATTATTCTCATGTGGTTTCTTTTTATTTGGGCAGTTATTGGGTACATATTTTGCATAGGTTCTGTATGTAGATATATTTGACCTGTAGATGTATTACCTAGCATGCTTTTGAATACGTTTTGGTCCATTCAGAAAGGTAGAGTTTGTGAAAAACTACTTACTTGATCTAGCAATGTTATTGATTAACTATCTTTATAAAAGTCATTGGTAACCGATTCAAAGGATAGAGACGGGTGTGTATAGCTTGCCATGTCGAACCATGCCTTTCCTATTCCTGTTTCAGTTTGGTTTGTGTTGATTTTGAACAAGTTGGAGAACAAATGTCTGCGCACTGATTATCTGTTTGTGTTATTTTAATCAATATGAATCTTAAGTAAGTATAATTAACCTTATTAGTGTTGCTTTGTTGTGTACATACATGGTCAATGTATGTTCACAACAAAGTTGTAGGAATAATATTTTTTTATAAACGGTTGATCAGCCTTTTAATGGGGTGATGGACCTGGAAACATCAGAAAATAGTTCCGATATTGGCAACGTGACACATAATCGTGGTGATGTCAACAACACCACGTGGAGTTCAACCAACGAAAACCTGACCTACAAAGCTAATTTGAAGGACATCGAGAAAAGGAGAGTGACCTGACGTAGCAGCATCTAAAGTGATGAGTCGCGCGTGTCCGGCGCGCGGCGGCGACTCGCTCCGCTCAAGTAACGACCTATCGATTGGCAATAGTGCCTAGTTAGCGGATCGCGCGCGCCCCGCGCCCGCCGCCGCCGCCTCGCCGCCCCGCACACTTCATCTAGATCTCCACGTTCAATACATTCGACTTTTTCTAATTTATTCATGAACTGTCTTTATCCCTGACAGTAAGAATAGAGATGAGCATAAACTGGTGGGAATGTTCGTTTAAACAGCCCTCGTCTAGCTGTTTACAGCTTGCGTAGTCTGAGTGGTGATAGCTATTTACGGGCTAAAATCTTGTCAACGTGCAATTGTACAGTATCAGCTAGTACAAGTATGCAGTATTGCACATGTTGTCGCACGATATGATGTCGCGTGTTGCGAGTTGGCGCGGCGGCGGCGTGAGGCGACCCTGCAGCGCCGGCGGTACTCCGACCGGTGCGGCGTCAGCCCTCGTCAGCACTCGTCAACTGGTGTCAGCACAGGGGCTGTTCACCCGCTCAGCTGATTACCGTGTCATGGGTTCATTCGATCCATGTGGCAACAACTCGCAAATACGAAAAAACTTTTGACCGGAATTCAATCGAATGCATTTAATTTAATCCTTCGGTTATTGTAAGAACTTGGTGTCACGGTGCATTTACCCGTTCTTCCTATTTCCATCGATCGTTATCGTATTGTCATATAAACTGAACTACAATATACAAATTGCAGAAATTAACAACATACGTACTAATCAGCATCTTTACAGTTATTTTAGCTTCTTAATTATTATCATGTGTAGCCTAAAATAGCGAGAGAAAAAGAGGCAAAATGTAATTATTTTTACTGTTATGAGAATTGTATAAAAATCCTAAACCCCATCTCAAGGCTCATAAGAAAATACACGTTCATGCAGTTTAACTAAGAATTTCATGTATTCCTAGAAAACCTGCGAAATTAAGATAGATTTCGCATTCAGAGATAAAGACCGAAAAAAGTTCAACCAAATTGCTAAACATACAAATTAGTGTAGAATTCCTGCGAAATGATTGTAAATCTGAGTAAAACCGAGTAGTGATGGGTCGACCTAGTGCGGGAGTATCGACCGAGGCGCGACCCTGCCGCGCTGGCGGAGTGCTGGCTCAGCACCGCGTAAGCGCTCGCCCGCGCCCCGCCGCGCCCCATCAGCCCTTTTCTTACGTTCCCAAACACTGGAGACGTATAACAGGTGTCTTGGAATAATACTACGAGTCAAGCCTTTACAACTGGTTCACTTTAACTATACCTAATAGTAAACAAATCTTATTTTGATAAACCATTTTTTATGTAAGACACCTCTAATCTTCTGGCCTTTTATAAATTAACTGCTATTTGACCCAAACATGTAGGTAGGAATTATATTTTGTGTTCAAATCTATAGCCTCCTTTAATTTGAATACCAATACTAAACGGATACACACAATACGGGGCAGACTTAGTAAGGAATCGTTCGATCAAGCTGGATAACTGGAGTGCTGCTACTTTGCAAGTCGAGCGGCTCTACAATCGTATTGAAATTGTACAGCACAGTCTTTATTAGTCAAGGCATATACCCATTGGCATATAACATTGACACTGCAGTATGTAAAGAAGTGATGTTCTTGAAAGATCAAACGTATATGATGCGAAAGAGACTAGTTAACGAAGCAATTTCTAATCGCTGACCACATTTAGCTAAGGTAAAGCTTTCTCTACTCCCGAAATTGAGTTATTTAGTTACCTCTGAAAATGGAAAGTATGGAATGGTGACGTCAGAGCTAGCAAGCCGACCTTGCCACTAGAAAAATGTGCCGCGTCGGTCGCAGAGGCGGGTGCTGGCTCATCACAACCGCGCGCAGCCACCGAGCCGCCGCCGCCGTGCTCCGGACATCGCACCCGACGCTCTACCTTACACCGGTGTTGTCAACTTTACGAGTTTACTATAGTAATCTTAATAGTAAATGTAATGTTATCATATTAATATCCCATTGTTTACATTGCGGGTAACCACCATAACGGGCACGAGACGAAAATATGATTTAGTAAGAGTTATTATGATTATTTTTATTAACATAGGTTTCCATCATACACTAGCAATAGTTAGTAATTACGCAAACCGGTACATGTTATGTAACAACAATATAATCGATAGCCAGTTTGCTTAATTTAAGAATGTGATGAAGACAATCGAGTGTAAAGAAATATCACATCTTACTTTGGCTTATCCTTTAGAAAGCTCTCGAAAACTGATTGAATTATTGTATTATTTATTTCATCCACTAAGCTTTAGGAAAAATGAAATCGGTATATTTTTTGTCCGAATAATGTGATCTCAAAGTTATGTATGTTATAAAATACATAAATAAACAGAGAGCCGTCACAAAAATCCTTGGTCAGAAATGCAGTCCAATGGCATCGTAGGAATAATTGTGCCATATATTATTATGATGTACGCCTACGAAATGGGCCATTACAATGGCCGGGGCCGCAGTAACAATGGCCATAATTCTCCTCGACTTCATTAACAGGCCTCCATTTGCATGACAGCCTCTACTTATGTACCGCTATAGGTTCGTAATAAGCGCCCGATGGATACGAGAGGAGCTGGAGGTGGTTGTACGCTCAGAACATACCATTACACGTCCACACACACACAAACGTTTTCATCCCAAACTGTTCTACCACCCGAATATGCACTTTATCAGCAAAGAAATAGTGAATCATGGAAGATGATCGGAGGAAAATACAGATTTGTGAAGTCGAGGTTGGTAGGCGGCGCGGTGGCCGTCTCGCTCTGGCGGGGCGTGGCGGCGTAGAGCACGCCCCTCGTGTCCCTCCGCTCTCCCGTAGCCCCGTAGCTCGTAGCACGGCTACGGAGATATGGTCTGGCTATGTTGACTTCAGACGTCGCATGATAAATGTACAGCTAAATATTATTTTATGTTTGAGCTAAAGAAGTACCTACCCTTTCTTTATTTAATTTTACCTTGCTGAACAGGTGTGCACGTGAGATAGGCAGTTCAAGCATGATATAATTAAATGCTTTTAACAATAGCCATTAAAAACATTCCCTTGAAAAAAATATAGGTTCCTACATAGATGCCCAACTCAAACAAAATTTTAATATTAGATGTTAATTAGTTTCAGTCTTGTGTTTTAAAAACACAATAATCTGTGGCATAAAAATATAATATTTTTGTCAGTGCCGTAAATTACTAAATAATGTCATCTGTATGGAAAAGACAGCTCTTAAAAGATTTGAGTTAGAGAGTAGATGTTAATAGAAATTGCAAGATATTTGTAGCAAAAATTCTTCATGTCAATCGATCAGCAGAGATTGACAATTAGACATTAGCTAGGGCAATCACAACTAGTTAGGTACAGGTTAATCAAGATCAATCAAAGTACATCAAGAGACGATTTTGAAATATCAAGGAGAACCTGTAACACGTGTATTGGTATGCGACTATGAGTAATACAGAAAAAAGAAAATGAAATCCTACGGTTAGAATTGTTTAATAACCGTCTGAATGGTGGACACAAATAGGACTCTACAATGTTAATATTTTACTTCAGAAGTAAATGAACGGTTTAATAAGAAACTAGGGGACAAAAATATTTTACTCTTTTAATAAAATGTTTTATGTCCTTCACCCATGGACAGTTTTACATACAAACATCAAATCACGACTTGTTTATACGTCGGTAGGCGCTCATGCAGAAACTAGAAAACTTGAATATTTTTACACATCACGAATATTTCTTTTAAAGTATACTGTCAATGAAATACTGAAAAAGTTCCAGTTTTTAGACACTCTAGGACCAGTACAAGGTAAATCTCATTTTAAATTAAACAAACCTTTAGTATACTTACTTATACTTAAAAAAAATTCAAAAGATCTGAATACTGTACCATCGTTGGTGCATCATTACTAACGCGAAAACAGTTTCTTTTTTCTTAAAAGTTTTTTTGACTTCATTGGACAACTCAAACACGGTTATTTGATTCCAAACTAACATACATACATTGATAAATTCTTTCTATTCTTCCAGGCAGAACAGATACTCGTGTTCATCACAGATATTAGTCCCGGATGGGATTCGAACCCACAAACGGCGTGACGGTTATTGCGGCTAGGTGACCATGTAAACCACTGCGCTGTTATTGCGGCTAGGTGACCTTGTAAACCACTGCGCTGAACGAATTAACAAACATTATCATCTCCATATCGTATAATTTAAAGGGCTTAATAGTTCTTTGATTCATATCCACAAATAAACGAACATTACTTATTGGTATTTAGCTTGTTTATCAAAGAACTCGACGCCATTCATTTCTAATAACACATTAGTGTCGTGTTACTAAGATCGGCGTGTGACGGTACACTTAGGTACTACAGTATAATGTTCTAAGTACGAGCAACTTTGTTGTTATCAGCTTAGTACGTATGTGTTCCCACCAATCATAGTTAAGCGCCGGAACATAATCGTAAACAATTCGGTTATGATCATTTCTTGTAAGTGATAACATGTGTGTTACTTTTTGACCACCTACTGTAGTGCTGGTATAATGCCTTTTAGATTAAGGAAACAGAATAATTTATTTCTAAAATAGTCAGAGTTTTTAAAGCCATGACACTGAAGTCCCTCATGTTATAATAGCGAAAGTAATCTTATCTTTACATCTGTCAGTCTGTTTGAATTCCTAAACCCATTAGTCAGGGAGCTACTTTTCTCTAAAGAAACCACTGTAAGTCAACTATCCCTATTACCTAATCCATGGCAATGAATATTATAAAAGCTTTTCTGTCTATCTGTGACGGTTTCACGATGAAACTACTAACCAGAATTCCACGGATTTTGCATTGAGATTATTGGAGATAGATACTTGAATATCTTGCACATACGGAAAGTACTCTTGAAATGCTAAAGTAGAGAATGTACGCAAGCACTGCCACGCGGCTTGACTAGTAAACTGTAGTGTTATTATGTATAAAGGTACCTACAATAATCTAGAAAATCTTCAACTTTGTTTTATGTTTACATTGATAAAATAATTAACAACGTTTCTAACAATCATAATAAATAAAATTATGATTCATTTTACTTATTATGATTGTTAACGATTGTTTACGACACTTTTCATGTTTGAGGAAATGATAGTACATATTGGTAAAGTCAAAGCTTCAAGACTCTTTTAGAAATTGCCCTGTATAAATGAACTCTTCGCAGCTAGATTTTAAAAACTATGTAGCCTTCCGTTTATTTTCATGCAAACAATTCATAGTAATCTAACGGAACTTAAAAACCGTCTGTGCATTAGATACTTAACTTGTGAAAATCCTTCCATATATGTTAATAGTATCTCTATGAATCTCTTCTCCTTAACGCTACTTACAAAGTTTAATATTTCATACATTTTTTGTTAAGAAAAAATACCTAAAAAAGACATCATCCATAAGTATGAACTCATAACTCAAGTCCTTTCAAAAACATCCTTTTCGTCATTTTTGAAATTTCCTTCCATAACAAACAAAGTAAATCTGGCAAAGTTAGCAGAATCAACATCTATAGATTAGATTAGTAAATCTAAATATCTTAGTAAATAATTGTAATTTAAATAAAGGCTTAGCTTGCATACCTACAGTTGTGTTCGACCTCAATAATTGCAAGTGTTGGGAAATCAGCACACAACGAGCGTCGTCGTTGACGTTGTTGCACAATCGGCAACATCAGAAGTCATTGGACTCGCATGACTTACTGCGCATATACCTAAAATCATCATAATTTACTGTATTTATAAAACTATGCAAAATATTCTCTTTAAGTAGTTTTAATAAAATACAACAAAACTGTAAGGAAAGTGATAACGCTCTTTGTAATAATATGTTCCCATAGAGCTAAGCTGATACTTTTAAAATGAACCATATTCTATTGCGGTATTTTAATTACTCAATCCTAAAATGTAGAGGAAGGAGGAAGCGTGATATTATTCTTAAAATTTTAAAGTTTCTGCTACCGACCACCTGATTATCTGATACTGGTTTAGCTGACAGTTTTCCTATCGTAACTTTGTAACTATCGCGTTGTAAAGCAGCATTTTCCAAATTATTTCGCTGTTTTTTAGCATCTATCTTAAGTTATAATTCTTGTAAACGATATCATCGTCATTAAACTGGTTTAACTAACAATTCAAGTATTTCAAGATCTGTTATGATATCTGTTTAATTCAAGACTCAATTTCATTTAGACAACTTTGAATCTACTTCCAATGTTTTTTCTTAACTCCTATAAGTTAGTTCCTAAATTGAATCACAGTTAATAATGGTAAGCTCTTGGCAGAAATTAGGGCCTGTGAGGGAAAAGTCCAATCAAATGCGTAATCTACCTCATCTCTCGTATAAACATACAGTTAAGTTTTAAGAATGAAACGTTACTAAAAATGCGAACAATTCACATCATTATCTACCTAAAAGTTATAAGGAAAGTTAGAGTTTTATGACTGTTATATTTTTAGACACGTAGGAAATATTTATTTTAGTAAAAGAAGAAAATAATGCCGCCGGTATCCATGGAGTCTAACATTGCTCGCTTTACTATGTTAGAAAGGAAGCCCGCTGTCAGTGGTATAGAATAGATATTATAAAATTAAGTCAGGGTACTACATAACAAGAATTTTTACTAAACCAAAAGAAAAAAAGAGGTCTCATAAATATTTTTCTACCCCGAAGAAATTGTATCATGTTGTTGTTTTATTTTTAATTACATTCTTGATCTTAGTTTTGTAACTATAGTGACTGAAAGTCTCATTGGTTATCTCATACCTTTAGAATAATAACTACGTTTAGTGTGCATTTTGTGCGCTAATTACCATAGTAGTTTTTCCGATACCTTATAAATATCAAGGTTAATAATTGGGAAAGTAAAGTGGAAAAGGTATTTGAAAGAAAAACTTAAACAATTTTTGTTTGTGTGAGTTTTGCAGGGCTATTCTACTTCGCTTGTTGTAGTAATTCAATGAACCAAACTCACTGCAATTCTTTGCTTGGAATGGATGTGTAATAGAGGAAAAAAAATCGTCAGTATGTATAAAATCATTATAATATTAAGTATAGTAAATTATGATAAATGTCCCATACAAGATAAAGTAAGCACCAACAATGTTGTTTATGTACATTCTACTGGGTTTCATGAGCTGAAATATATTTGTGTTATAATTGTGTGAATAGATAAATAAAAGAATATTTTCTGGTACATTTTATTAGGAAAACACAAATCCTCCTATAGATAATATTCGTCATTTATGTATCTATTTACAATTATCGGATTAATCAGTTGTCTTGACTCATTTAACTTATGTATAAATTTTAATTTTAATAATACATATTATACTTTAACGAAGCTATGCATATCTTACGACACAACCATATATTTAACACGGTGTTGAAAGCCGCTCCTGACGGATCGACGGCTACATTGTTCCACCTTAATAAAAAAACTATAAAACTGGAACTGATGATATAATTACATTTCAAACTTAACAAAAGCACGAGTGTCTCGGCGTGATAGTGCGCGCGGTGGTGGAGGCAGGCCGCCGCCGCGCGACCCCTCAATAGCGCTGCCAGGCGCACGAGGACGAGGCGGCGGCGGAGGCGCCGGCACGCGGCGCCGCGCCCTGCCGTCACAGCTCGGAGAAGAACTCGGGGGAGGAGTGCGGCGTGGGTGGCGCGTGCTGCGGCACCGCGTGGTCGCGCCCCACCAGCGCCAGCCTCTGCTTCAGCATGTCGCGCTCGTGGGTCACACGCGCCACCTGCAGCTGTAGCACGTGCAGCTCATCCTGCAACGACCGGTTCGTCAGTTCCAACTCCTGCCGCTGCTGTAATCGTTTGCTGCGACAGTTCTGCGCGTAGCCGCGGTTTTTCAAAGTGCGTCGTTTCTGTTTGAGTCGTGTCACATCTTCTCGTGGAAACCCATGAAGTCGTTTGTTGAGTTCACGCACGCTTAGGGTCATTAGTAAATCGTCGCTTATTAGGTCATCTCCACAGGAGGAAGGTTGGTATGATCCGTGCGGTCCGGTTCGCGGTGACATCGCCGAGCACGAGCTGGCCGGGCGCAATGCGACCTGTTGCACGTGGTGATCCTGCTCTCGCCAGTCGCGCCGGTCCCATTCTTCGAAACTGCCACACGGAACTGTACGCATATCGAGGGGCTCTCGCATGTGAGGAAGCCACAAGACATCTTCGACGAGCGCAGCGCGGCAAGGGCTGCGACCGACGGGTGCTGGCGGAGTCTCTGGAGGTGTGCTGGGGTCGACCGCAATAGCCACATGAGGTTGAGGATACGGTCCCGCGTCAGGCCACGGTCGACACGCACGAGCACACGCAGGTGGAGGTTCAGTCATCTCGTGCCAGCCAGTACGCAAGGGTTCACGCTTCACAACATGATGATCCTCGAGGTGGTCGAGTTCAAAGTTCTGCACGTACTCGTCAGCGAGCTGATCTTCATCAGCTTCGCGGTGCGGCTGCGGAGGCAGAGTCTGCATGGCGCTCGCCTGGGAGCAGTCGACTAGCGCGTGTTCCACCATGGGGCCGTGCGGGGCGCACGCCGGCCTGGAGCGGACTGCCGCCGCGACACAGGGCGGCGCGAAACTCCGCCCTCCGACCCAATGACGTTTCGCGACGCGCGCATACACGTACAGCCTTTATTTTCACTGACATAAGTTCGCTAACACTAGAATAATATCATAACATAATATAATAATAACATGACATACATTACGAAATATACGTGTGCTTCAGTAGGTATTGTATAGTTAAGTAGCAATATGGATATCACGTATGAGACTATGTAAGAGTATGTATGGATTTACTTAGATCAAGATAAAATATACTCTCAAGCATAAATATATTAACTACTACTCGCACTAATATCAGAGATTCTAGTTTTAGGGACCTTTGCTTAGATAAGCAATTTTCGTAGCACCTGTGCTACGTTCTTACTACGATGCTGTCTACGCGTCTTTATCGGTTGCATTATATCCGACACTTTAATTTCCTCTTCTATTTCTTCCACAACATGGTAAATTAGACTTAAAAATAAAAATGTGATTATAGTAAGTAGAAACTTGAGCTATCTCTTTGTTTTTTCAAGACCTATTTTTTTTATCACCATTTACGATAATCGTAAAATGTGTAACACACCACCTTATTCCGCTTATAGATTTGTTCCCTTATTAATTAACATGTAGGTGTGAGTGATCAAGTGACGGCAGTACTGTGGCGGCGAGGAGGCTAACTGTAGAACAAAGTGATTTCACGCGTCGCCGACCGCGAGGGGTCACGGGCTCAGCATAATCGCGAATTACATTTAATCACCTCGAGAGCGTGACCCACCGCGCCACAACCCTTCCTTATTATCCCTAAATAATTGAAACGATGCGCCTGTTATTGTAGAACAACAGTCATGATTTGTATTCAAATTACTCGTTTATATGCTCATTTTTGATTACAGAATACTGAGCAAATTATTTGACAGGGCTAAATAATTGTGATTACTGTTTACACGCGTTTTAATCATTTCTATCTTTCATGTTTGCTTCGAGTTTTTATCTTGATAAATGTGAAAATGTTACTCTTATGTTATATTTTACTACTTATGTATGTATAATTAAGATTGCCATTTTATGAAAAGGGAGACAGTATATCCGTTACTTAAAGAATACTTTATAAGAAATCCAGAGAAAATTGTTAATCGCACCTGTTTAATAAATATTTACTGCGCAAGTTTGATAGAGATGCGATGGCCATGTGAATAGATATTAGATGTTCACTTTGTTCAAAGATCTGAGATTTCGAACTAGTCTGCCGACATTTAAACTATCCTGTCTGTCATCTTGATCAGCAATAGAAAATTTGGTACTTCTTTTTCTCTAATTTATCGTAGCAAACCCATTAAAGTGTAATGGAAATTCTGGTACGTAATACGGATATTATAAGTAATATTGTGTAGACATAGAGCGGTAGGGTTGCGGCAGTGCTGCGGCGCGCGGGTGCGCCGTACCGTGGGCTGACGCAGCCGCCGCTGTTTGCTCTCCACGGTCAACATTGTTAGCGCTCCGGCCGCCTCTCGCTCGCGCGCCGCAAATGTTATTACATGATTAACCCGACGAACACGTATCCCACTTCTGTTTAGCCTAACTTTGTTAATTGCCCACTTCGAAACTGCGTGCATCAATTATTCCGTCAAATCAAACAACCCGATAAAGCTCTGTCAGTTGTAGACACACGAAACGCTTTGTTTATGATACGGTGAACCGTGAACTAAGTAGGAACATTACGTCCGATAGGTAGACCGTTCGTTTAAGTAGCGTATTATTTTAAAAACTAGCTCTAACCACCACATCCCGGTAAGTAGATATTGATGAAAACTTGATCTGAAAATTAAAACGGAATTGCCTTTAAGTCAATTTGTTGAACACAAACATAGCATCAATTTTGATCGTTTTAAATGTAACTTTTAACAAATTCGGAACTAGCACCTGGCAGTGCTCTTATCGTAGTACAACAGGAGGTAGAATGTGATAACAATTGGTGTGGCGGCGGTGAGAGGCTAGCTCCCAGAGGCGGGACACGTTCGAGTACTATCGGAGGCTCTTCATCAATTGATTCCTCACCCTCGCGGCCCTCAGCGCTCCTCGCTCTCGGCCTACTCACGCGGACGTCGATCCGCTTCCAACATACTACTCATGTTTTAAATTCTGAGTATTGATTTATTAAAGTTTTACGTCACAAAGATACAGTTAAGTAAGTTTAAATAGGTACCTGATTTTGTAGGTTTAGAAAGAATAATCAAAAATTCTATTTTGTAACTTTGTACAATAACTAGTTTTTATGTTCGATTAACTTCTTTAATATTATGGAAGAAAATTACACAAAATCACTATCAGCTTAAGGATCTCACCAATATTGATTCCGACTGGGGATCAAATCCGCAACAGTCCATTTACACGGTAGTTAAAGTCATCATTCATCAGATTTCAGTCTTAGCCAGCTCGTTTAGATACAGTTACATGTGACAGTGGAAAACCTGGTTAATCATTAAGATTCTCTGACCCATTAATCGATTGAGCGTTCGATAGCAGTAGGTACATTTAACTTGGAAACGGATAAATTTCCTAAACAAAGTAGCACCGTCATGAAAATAACTCGTGTTTAGTTCACATAATACATTAGGGTTCAAGGCGATCTGATAAGCGTCCGTTAGCCTCTGCACATGCTTGCGGCGCGTCAAAGGTTGCAGCACCAACGTAACATGGAACTATTCTATGTAATCTTGAGCCAGAACACTGACATGCTTAAGCCGTGGAAATTCTACTGTGAGACAAGGATGGCGCTATAGAATATTTGTATAGCTGTCCTTTTCTAAAATTGGATCCAATCTTTGTTGCCCTAATGCTCGAGATTTCGGAAAAAAGTCGTCAAGGTCATAAGGTAATGCTTTCTATACAGTGATTTGCTCTGTTATAACCTTTCTCGTGTCGTTAATCTATAGCTTTCACTATTACATTGTGATAGAGACTGATAAAGACAGATGTTTAATTAATAGAATGGGAGATAAATGAGAAAATTGATAGTTTTCACTACATAATTAATGCATTACAGGGCCATAGTTTAACCTCTCGCTTGTTATACTTTTATACACTTGCTATAAAATTAATGAATTAAAGACACATAATCCGCATGCATCTATATTTATGGACGATCGGCCAGGTAACCGAAGTTCGGGTTTAATATCCGGGTCTAAGGTCTTACATGGGACTAACATTGTGCCTAATGCATATATATATATATATATATATATATATAAATAGTGCATATATACATATATATATATATATATATATAGATTGAAATACACCCGTATTTCAATCTACTTTATGCTGCCTATGTATGTATATATGCACTATTTATAATCATCTTCCTAGAAGCTACCAACACACTATTTTCTTACGGGTAATCCCCGTTACAATTTGCCTGCTTCAAATTTCGAAGCCAGGACATTATTATATAATACTGTGGGCATTCGCTATATTCAATATCGATGTGTCAGTTTGCAAATATTTCCATGATGGTTGATAATTTAAAAATATCTGTACGAAACTATTCTCTTTTGCCGATACCACTACCAACGGGCGGGGACTGTTACTCGACCCTAACTGTTCGCTAGAGATCCCGTGACACGGTAATTATTTTCAAGACATTATTATGTTATTCCATAAAAATAGTATTAGGTACCTACTGTTAATCAAAATCTAGAGCATACTTCACTTTTTTCATATTTATATTATCATATACCAAGTATACATTTTCCAAATGTATAGAAATATTTAAGGTGCATAAACGACCTCTTACTTTACATTTTAGCAGGGTTTTAAGTTTTATCCTTAATTAAGTAGATTATCCTTTACAATCCTACTATTATTACATTATGATGCGTAGCGCCTGTCTGTATTTTTACCGCAACGCTGTCGTTTTTGCTAAAATGGTCTTACACAATATGCTTAGGCGCTTCTGTATGTCCGGACAATAAATAATTACCTACTTATCCTAAAAAAAATATCTTATGAATAGGCACTTACGTTTTATTTCTTAGTGAATTTGTATCTACAAAATTTGGTCATTCTAGCGAAAAATATCGTCAATGTACATTGTATTAGTAAACTAATTTTCTTGAGCTAAACTAGGACTCAGTAAGTTATTCGTCTTTTAGTATTTAAGCGACTTCAATGAATTATGAATCACGGTTTTTTTTTAATATAACTATAAATAGTGAAAAGCGAACATCAGACCCGAAATTATCTTTGCACGCCACTTTTCATCTGGGAATCGAACCCACGACCCTCGCGCGCAGTGCATTTATGCAATGGCTTTAATTACTTTATTGACATTTTCTAGCTATAAATAGAAAAGGAGCAATCTTTGTAATAAAACAGCGAACAACCAAGATTAAAATTCATTTAATTTACGATTATAAAAAAGTAGAAAACATTGTATAAATAGCAAGTAGGTAAATACATAACAAATTTGTAAAATCCAATCTTATAAAATTTCATAATGCTCATAATTGCTATAAGGTGATTTTGTCTTAACCTAATGTGTAGGTTTTATTACATAACATTAGGTTACCTACTAACAATAAATAAATCTATTTTATTTAAATAAGGTCAATTTGGGTAACTTTGACAGTGGGAATTTGAACTAGTTTTGATTACTTTTTTATATCAAACCAATACAATTGACAAAGGTTTATCTTACTTAGTTTTTAGGAGGAGCTCGTGGCTTAGTTAACAACAGCCGCACGGATCGATCTCTGAGGTTAAGCTACGCTTGCCGAGGTTGTTCCGTGGATGGGTGACCATCTTATACATATCGAGTTCCTCCGTGTTTCGGAAGGCACGTTAAATTGTGGGTCCCGGCTGTCATTTTCGAAGATCTTTGACAGTCGTTAACAGTAGTCAGAAGCTTGAAAGTCTGACAACCAGTCTTACCGAAGGGTATCGTGTTAATACCTAAGTAATTGGGTTGTGGAGGTCAGATAGGCAGTCGCTCCATGTAAAACACTGGTATCCAGCTGCATCCGGTGAGACTGGAAGCCGACTCCAACATAGTTTGGAACAAAGGCTAAGCGGATATATAGTTTTTATTGACCCAAATGATTCAAAGTTACCCAGGTTGACTGTACATCATATAAATAATTCTTAACACACGCGTGCATTATTATTTAAATTCAATGTTTATAAAAATATATAAATTCTTATTCGATTTAAATAACTATAAAATTTTGTAAATAGATACAAAGATTACATAAGTAGGTATATTTTTGCGAGACATGGCTATCATATCACATGCGACTGTGTCATGCGTATTCAGTCTTTAATAAAATGCTTCAAAATCATGGAAAGTAATCAAATGTGATTCAATTGTAGTTCTACCGATATGCCTAACATATTCCCATAACCTACACCCTAACGCACTGGCCATCTATACTACGATAAAAAAAAAAATTATTTAAAATAATAAAAAGAAATATAAAAAATTGCACATTACATAATGGAAAAACTTATCAACTAAGTTTTATTATCACCTACTTAATTTTGGCAAAGTTGCAGGCTCTCATATACATCGAACATATCACATATAAAATAATTGTAAATTCTTAATTATAGTAGAGTAGCTTTACTCCCTGTGCTCTTTGAAATATTGTGTTGTTGATTTAAATCTATGGCACTTTACTCAGTGGCTTCAGTTGGTTTGAAATGTATCAGCGCGTAATCGTGATAGTACATCATGATGGCTAATGGTTGACCGAGGATCAAGGAGCTCCACACTATAATGTTGCCCCAGCGAGGTCCGAGTTTCACTTGAACGAAGCGAGATATCACCGCCAGCGGTGGCTGAGCCATCATACCCAAGAACGCCCAGATTCTGAACATCTGTAGAGGCACGCTAACCTGTAATTCGCATAAACACGTTCAATAACCAAGTGACGAAACGAATTGAATGGCAAATATACGTCATTCGAGATCTTAAGAATAAACGTGAGAGATAATAATATCAGTCAACGCCTCGTGCGTGACATGTGACTTGCCGGTGCTATGTAAGAATTTAAACAAAAATAACACATTATCTTTGAAATCTGTAATGCGCTTTTCCGCGATTTCAAGTCGCTTTTAAAAACTAACAAACATTTTAGAGGTATCTTCTATAATATGAGATTAGATTACCAAAAGTAGTTCTTACCAAATATTCATGGAAAAATGCAGAAACAAAGAAAACGACGATTCCAGCAGCTACTTTGCTGAATCCCATTTCCGTGATAGGCTTGTACACGTGTCTCACAGCCCAAAGATGTACGGGCAGGTTCCATGTTCTCCAGAAAACAGTTATATTGTTCGCGTTCCACCAGTCACTGTAGAACTTGCGGTCCGCAAATTGTAATAGCTCACCCATCAGGTTTAGGAAGGAATGGAATGTTAAGTAGAAGAAACAAAGCCATAGTAGATGGTTCGGTACCTGAAAATGTAATACATAACTCTTGTGACATTGGGTGATAAATTGAGACTTGTTCAAGGTGACCCGTCGTTAAAACAGCTGCTCTCTTTTTAATATTATGTCTCGTGTCAATGTACTGTTTCAACGCATTCTTGGTACAAACACGTGGCTAGTCACTATTATTTTTTGGCACACGTTTTAGTACTGGCGATAACGGATTGCTTTGCTAATAGAACAAAGACAAAAACGATCTTAAGATTTTAAAATGACAAAAAACTGAATAAATAAGTCATGGTATGTTAATCTTAGAAATAAACGTAAGTAATCACATTAGTCAATTATAAACTTCCTTATCCAAGAGTATAAACAATAATAAACAAGTTTGTATCAAATCAATGACAATCTCATTTATTTAATGTATGTAATCGTAATTAAATAAATAGAATGTTTTAAGAACTCACAGCCAACTTGAGTAATCGTTCCGTAATCCTGATCGGATCCATTTTGGAGAAAGTCTCCACGGAGTTGGTGACGGAAGGTATCATCCATTGTTGGAACAGTGCCAGAACGAGGTTAACCCCGAATATCAACTCCAACACCCTTTTGATTACAAACCTCTTCCTGATTCTGAAATTTTAAACCGAAATTGAGGAAGTATGAACATTTTGGACTTTGTTACAATATAGTAACAATGTAGGTAAATGATGTTACAAGCAACTATGCAGGTATTGCAGGCATTGAGCCAGGTCTATTTACAAATAGCACGTGATTTGAAAACGAGAAAGTCTTCTCTTAGCAACTATTACATAACTCTATAAATTCATTTTACTTGGAAAAAGTGTAAGTAAACACGTGAATTACTTTTTATTTTATCAAAGTAAACAATATAAGCAGGCTACGCGTGGCCCTTATCGAAATGAAGATAGTGATATGGGTATTAATAACCGACAATGGTACAAGGCATTTGAAGGGCTACGACACAGTCTGATTGATGATCTTCATATCAAACCGAACTACATACAAGTACATTAAAACGAAAGTGAACACGAACATAAAACGTGATGATAAAATGACGCGTCGTCGTCCAAAATATACTACACATTGGTTCGACGTAAGATTCAAATCGAAATGTTATAATTAACAACTGGCATGCGTTTGTATTACGTTTACAACATAACAGTCGGAGATTTATATGAAGGTTATTATGAGGAAGTAGACTTTAAAAAAAATAAAGGTCATCTATAATGAACTTTGGATCTAATCTTTGTTACGTCGCAGTGTCTTACATCTCAATCCTGCAACACCCGCATAATATAAATAGAATAAGCAAAAAAACATAAGAGGGAAGGAACTGAGGGAACTAACCGTGCAGTACGGGGGAAATTCAACTCATAACACAGGGTAGGAGCCAACAAAAAGTAGAACAAATCTTTTAGGTTCAAGTTGTCGGGGTACTTTGTCAGTCTCGCCGCGACTGCGGTATCATTCAAAATATCTTCTTTACTCTCTGCAGGCAAAACACACAGTCAGTAAACGATTCGATGATTTGTTACATACAGCCGATATCAAAGTGCATTCGTTTACAAAAGCCATCTAAACAACAGTCCAATAAACAGATAAAAATACGATAACAAAAGGATGCGATAAAACAACAAAGATTTCTAAAGAAGGCAATATTATCTACTTGAGCACAAACACGCATATTGAAATACAAAAATACTTGATATACTGAATATAATACATATTATTTGGTAAATGCACAATCAAACAAACTACACCGCAACCAAAGCAAACATCACCGACGAAAAAAACTACGCAAACATACAATTATTACCTAATCATATCTAAAAAACGATATAGGCAATCGACCTTTACTCATGTCCGGAATATGACGGTACACGAATAAATGAGTCAGAAATTGTGCTAAACTAAAAAGTACAAAGGTGCTCAAAGCCGATACACACAAATCAGTACAAAGTGCAAACACACAATGACACATGGTCTTAAAACTTACGCTCGTGTTCGGCATTAACTAGCTCATCTGGAAATTTAACAGGAATATTAACTCCATACTCTTTATTCTTATATCATAAGTAAAATAAATCATACATTTTATTTAAAGTTTTTACTTACTCCAATTCGGTGCGGACAAACTTTGCCTTCTAAGAGTATTGTTCATATTCCTTCTTTTCAAACCATTCCGACACCAATGATTGGTTTGAGCGTAACTCCAGAGTTTCAAGAATATAATTAAATAGAGCATACATACTGTCGTAATTCCCACTGCAATGAAAATGACCTCAAATGTTAGAGTCATACAGGATTAAAACATGGCGGAGTGCTAACTAAATTAATTGCAAGGACGTATCAAATGAATCAAAGAAGCGATATGCAAAATATATTACCGAAACTAAAGTCCTCTCCTTTGACTTGCAAGACTGCTGCAGGCAATGTTATTACAAATAGTATGTTAATAACCTCAAGTGTAATGCCCACCTTTTCCGGTATTATATCCTAAAAGAAAACGCTTAAATTTAGTCGATTTGCGGAATTATTTTACGAAGAAATTACATTACATAATGTATTAAGTATGTCATTGTTATTGTATGTTGATTATTGATTCAACTCACCACTGCTATCCCTTTTTCAATCAGCAAACTAATTACCACAGGAACAATACTAACTGTAACAATGAAAATATTGCATAAAATTTGCGTATTTATTTGAAAATTATACATCTGGCCCCGATTACTACGATTTGACCTAATCATTTGTTAGCGTAATATATCTTGATTACTAACACAAACGTATATAATATGTTGTTACTTTATAAGGAATATCAAAATGATTCAAAATTGGAGAGATTTTCAAAATGGGCACGATAAATGCCGGTCAGGTGTTCCACAGGGTTATATTCTTGCCCCTGTGCTACATCTTAGCATACGACCTTTCCGCTACTGGTGACATTCTGAGAGCTGCTCACATTTTGCGACAACAGTCATGCCAGCCGAGTCATGCAGGTATTTTGAATTGGAACCTAACAACTGCCATAGAAATGTACAATACAAAACTGTATGTAGACGTTATCTAAAGCAGACAGACTAGTTACCTTGACTTTATTTTGACGCACCGTGAATCATATTACGATTACAGGAAGTACACAACATTAAAGGTAAACTTGTACTTACAAACTATTAATATAACAGACGGATATTGGTTGCTATCGCCTTCATTATAACCTGTCAACACTACAATCCATTCTAGAGGATTTACACGAAATCCGTACCTGTAAATAAAAACGTGAATGTAGATCGATTCATCACATCATATAAATATTTTCTAGATAAAAAATGATACATACTTTAGAAAGTTTTCAAGGCCTAAACGCACTCCACCAATTGACAGCATCAAGAAACCCCAGTTGACCAAACCGGTGAAGTTGTTGAATTCTGAACTCCATGAGAACAGTGAATCTCCTGGTGTGTGTATTCTGCGAAAAATATTGATTCCAGTGGCATATCTATCTCTAGAACATGTGAAAGTGCTAACATCCGAGAGCTGCCATTCACTTTGCCTTACTTTACATAGGCTATTTTCGAGTACAGAGTCGGGAAATATAGAAAGTTTTCCTACAGAGCAAAATAGCTTTTAGCAAATATTTTACGCACTTTAGAACCTTACTAGCTGACCCGCGCAACTTCGCTTGCGTCACCTAAGAGAATGAGTCAAAATTTTCCCCGTTTTTGTAACATTTTTCGTTCCTACTCCGCTCCTAATGACCGTACCGTGATGTTATATAGCCTATAGCCTTCCTCGATAAATAGGCTATCTAACACTGAAATAATTTTTCAAATCGGACCAGTAGTTCCCGAGATTAGCGCGTTCAAACAAACAAACTCTTCAGCTTTATAATATTAGTATAGATATGTTTAGTAGATGTGGGTCTAATCACAGTTACTAACTTGACTTAGACTTAAAGGATCGATCCGACGGGAGTAGTGGCAGTGGAGAGCAAGAATAACAGACAACATTTATTTCGAGTATATTTTAACGGAATGTCTTTATACGTATTCGCGACACCTCGTGAAGGTTTTTGGCAATACATATCCTGATTTGTTTTAGTAAAGGTTAAGCTTCCAATCCTATACAATACTCGTCGACCGATGGACGAGTAGTGCGAATGAACCCAGCCAAAAAGCACTGTCCCGAATTTTATAAGACTATAGGCTGAAGTGAAGCATGCAGTGACATTATGTATACTTTTTCGAAGAAACGCCAAAGCACAATTCTTAATATGCAACATAAGACAACACACGCGATATGAAAGCGTAACATAATGATGCATTACCACGAATGAGATAATTGATTAGAGCGTGAAAAAAAATAATCCGTTTGTTACTCACGAACTCTCACGATTACTTACTCATTTTTCGACACATTACGATTCTCGTATGGTGCGGCGCTTTGCGGCCAAACTTCCGAAAAAGACGTATGACCGCGAGTAGTACGAATGCACAATTATTGCATTCTACTTTACATAGTCTTTTTTTTTATTTAGTGGCATCTCTCTTCATAGTCTTTAACCAAACTTCTACTGTTACATACTCGTATTTATTATGTTTATTTTCTCAGTTGAAGTGATTGTCCAGAATTGGCACTATTCTTTAAAGTGGAGGAGAAAGTTAAAGAAGACTCACCCCACTACCATATGGGAATCATAGCATAGAAGAGAGAGATTTACTCTGTTGATTTTCTCTGATCTCAACATCATGATGCATAGCCATGAATGAGATAATGTGAGGTAAAAATTACAAAGAACCGAGTTACTTAAATTCCCTTAATCATATTTTATATGGTCAAATTCACATACAATTCTAAAATTAAGATGTAAGAGAAAAGTTGCATTATTATGAAAACATTTAAATGGACATTATGTTTTAAAATTATCTGTAATTATAAGGAGTGACAGTATGTAGATATAATTGGTTTTATGTTACTAAGGTTACTCTTGGAAGAAAAGAAGATTTAAATAGTTTTTTCAAACATTGCTGCTTAGTGAAGAATTCCCTTAAATGCTTTATGCAGTTTGCTATAAATGCAGTTTGCAATTAAGGAAAATTATAAGAACAAAATATTCTGAACTAAAACACAAATTTCATTTGAATGGTCAACAATGATGGAGTTAATTTTCATAAATTATAAAGTACTGTACAACATAAATAATGATATGAACATAATTGATGTATTATTGCTGTATAGTTGTGTAATATTGCCCTATGACCAAGGCCAGCTACTTACAAACTACACATACTGACATTTTTTAACCAAATACTATGAACAAGGTAAACCAGAACTGATAATATATGCCTACTAGATTTAATACAAATAGTACTTACGGCTTATCATACTGTAGTTTTCTTACTTTCTTCTCAGTTTCAGTGATTTCCTCTGCTTTTGAAACACTTTGAGCCCTCCTGTAACGCAGGGCCTTCTCTTCACTTTCAGTAGCCATTATCCCGGATATTTTTTAGCTACAATCTAAAATATAATCCATTTAAAAAGTACGACCTCTTATCTGTGAAGGCGGGTATCTAAATAAGATAATAAAATCTACCGACATAAAAGTTTACTTTATACGAAGCCATTAATTAGACTTAATTAAATAAAACGAAAAGCTTTCTAAATATAGCTAGATTTTAATAATCGCCTGACAATAACTATTAACAGTAAAAAAAATAGGAAGATAAACAATAATTTGTTATCTCAATCGGTGAATGTATAGAACTGAATTAGGAGGAAAAATAAAATTTATAATTACCGGCACTAATAGATCATTATCTGAGGAATTACGAAACCAGATCTTGAAGTATTATCTCCTAATAAGTAAGTATAATCATAAAATTTACCGACCAACACGAATTTCACGAATTTAACCAAATTTCCTGTCACCTGTGAACCTGTCAAATGTCAATCGGTTAGTGGTCAAGTGGTCAACCTTCAAATGAACTCTTTTCGATTGTTTGCTCCGTAAACCTAAACATAACTGACTATGGAGTTTACCTTTATTCTGTATTATATAAAACTGATAGGTTTAATTATTTATGATTATTTAAATCAATCACAGTGCCTATTGTAGTGCATCTTTCTTCTTAGATCATGAGGCAAACGGTTCTAAAAGATCTGGTTGCATTATGTGAAACGAAACGGAGTTCGCGACGATATACATTAGTATTGCCAAATACAATATTAATATCCTATTGGTAGTAAATAATACTTCATAAAATTTTTAGGCGCATTGACCTTCAAAACACAAAAAGTCAGTCAGTCAGTTTCATTACCGGACGGCGGACGAGAAACCATTACCTATACACTTCTACAGTATAACTTCCGTTGCAGAAACCCTGCATCAATTTCGATTACTATCACTGGATCCGCGGGATTGGTAGAGTGCAGAGCTTATCACGAGTGTGATCGATGAGACGATGAGAGGCTTGTTGAAAACATTTTTTGTTTATTTCAATATTCAAAAAGCGGGAAATGAGGCGAACACACATTTTGCTTTGGAATGCCCCAACGTTTCAGCGCCGGTTACACAGGCGATGGTCGCAGGCGCTAGAAATCCCGATTATCTTACAATGCGGAAACCCTTGTCCTAAATAACTACAAAGAGACTATATAGTAGAGACTAACAATGACACCATCCACAACCTGCAAATCGCGAATGATCGATCGATTGAAGCATTTTAAGTAGTATTATGTTACAATAGCACGCGCCGTATAGATTTGTTTGTGTGAATAAAGCAGTTAGATGCTTGTGGTTAAACCAAAAAAGAATCAAGAGATACATAAGAGAAGAGCGGGAGACAACGCCGGTGTTCATTATCTCCTTTACATGCACCTTTCACCAATTCCGCATCGTATCCTAATTTAAGAAACCCTTTATGCGAGCAGACTTTGGGCGGTTTATCATTTCAAGAAGAAGGCAATAAAAAAAAATGTTTGTCTTTTTACCACAAAAGATGACGTTTATGATTGATTAGATTATGATCAATTAGGGTAATTCAAGTGTACGAACTTATGACGTCAAAAATAAATGGTAATACGATATCATTGGTAGATTCCATATCTTTCGTAGAATGTATATAGTAGAAATGCTGATAACACATTGGCCACTTTCAAACCTCCATTAGGAGGATAAAGGTCGTCTGTACGTAAATGTGACTACTATGTAATTGCAATTTGAAGAAGCAACCAGGATTTTAATGAGATAAGCACCGAATTATCTCTGTTTTATTGGTTTATTTCGTAGTTATATTAATATCACGATGAAGATTTGGACTTCTGAACACACTTTCAAGTAAGTTTATTATGACGCAACCTTGAATTACGTCTCCCAACATTATCGGTCAAATAATTTAATAATCCATTGCTGTAATTTCAGCCATCCGTGGGAGACGGTTGCTCAAGCAGCATGGCGAAAATATCCCAATCCTATGAATCCAGCAGTGATTGGAACCGATGTCATCGAAAGGAAAGTTGTGGATGGAGTTTTGGTCACACATAGACTCGTCAGTTCGAAGTGGTTTTTTCCAAGATGGGCACAAGCAGTAAGTTTCGTAATCATATTTTATTTTCTAACACAATGTTTTGCATAGTAAATAAATTATAATGGATAGAAGTCTTGTTGGAATATATTTTAATTTATACTTCTACATTACATGGTAGTATTTTTTACATAACACGGCTTGTTTTGTTTTAGCTTATAGGAACAGCGAAAATATGCTATGCGAGTGAAAGGTCAGAAGTTAATCCCAATGAACGACAGATGACTCTTCAAACCACAAACTTAACATTCTGCCGCTACATAGCAGTTGATGAGACAGTACGATACACTCCACACCCTTCAGATGCATCTAAAACCTTACTCAAACAGGAAGCTGTAGTCACAGTACAAGTAAGTACATTTTTCATCTCATTTAATTATAATTAAACAGTATTGACAAATCTTAAACAGTGAATAACCTTGTATAGTCTAAACATATTCTGCCATTCACTTTTAACTTGTTACTATTTTGTTGAATTTTATAAACAAATTGATGAAAACAAAAAAATACCTCATACAGTTAAATTCAAATTCATCAGATTTCTTGATGTACCCTCTTGCTTGCATACCCTCTTTTATTAAAAATAATTATGGTTTTCTTTTTTAGGGTGTACCACTCAGTAGCTACATGGAAGATTTACTAGCAAATAAAATATCATTGAATGCTGGAAAAGGTCGACAGGCTATAGAATGGGTGATAGGAAAATTAGACTCAGAAATAAAAGAACTTGCCAGTACTGCTTGTAAAAGTACAGATGAACTATTATCACAAACAAAGAAATCCCTGGACGACATCACATCAACAGCCAGGAGATCCATGGATGACATATCATCAAAAGCAAAGCGATCACTTGATGATATAGAAAAATTCACAAAAGCCAACGCAAACCAAAGAAGCTGAAAAGAGGAGTGATTACTGTTGTGCCACACAACTCATGATGTCCTGCACTAAATGTCTAATTATAACTATTAGTTAATTTATGTATTGTTGTAACATTGTAATTTATTTATTATATGAATAGTTTATAATTAGCATACTATTGATTGCAAGGATATGCTTAATAGCATGCTTCTTAAAGTGAATTCAGATAAACACTTGGTTATCTGAAGTCAGAATATTTTGCGTATAAAAATGATTATGTTATCAGTCATATGGCTATCAGCAAGATTGATGACATAATAATGGAATTGTTCAATGTGCAAAACTAACTTTGAGTAGACAATTTAGGTACCTGTTTTATGTGTTGGTTTTGTAGTAGTAATCTTATTATAAATTACCTCATATGACAAATTATAATAATATTGTATCTCAAAGCATGGATAATTGTGTAGTTACTTGTATGAGTTGTGAATCAATATATTTATGTATGGTAAAGGTAGATTTACAAAAGTTATCACCTGATTCAAAGTATTACGAAGATAATATTTATATATTACTATAATTGGATGTTGCAATATTGTAAAGAAGTTATTGGAATTTATAATGCAGTGGAATAAGATTTGTTGAATGTATATTGATAGTCTTTAAATGTATTTATTGGATGTTCAATGATTTTATATCTGACATGACAGCTTTTTGTGATAGAAGGTAATTTATTCCAGATGAAAATCAAGTTGGCAAGAATATTTTATTTCCAATTCAATGCCAAGAATCACTAATGCAGAGAAGACTGATACACTTTATAAGTTAAATGTTCATTGTACTAGATCTGTAGGATGCTAAACATGGCTGGGTATGGCTGTTTCCTATTGGTCATCACTGACACTCTGGTCGATTATCATTCCAGTACATTGTTGCAATTTTTATGGTACTAGCCTTCATTGATGATCAAGAGGATATTGCTGAATAATTTAATTGCACATTAAAGAGTATTTGTGTACCAGTGTTGTGTGAGTAGGCTTTGTGGACACAATATCATTATTATTGTTTAGAATGCACTATAAGTGGCACTAAAGTAATTACCAGCTCAATTTCAATGTCTGTGGACTTGTATGTTATGTCGATCGACTCATTGGATATATTTCTAGAACCCATCATCTATGTAAAATTATGGAAAAGCTTTGCATAGTAACTGTATACTTTTCTAAGGAATCCAAGAGCTCTTGGTATTGAATTAAACCTTAATTTTTCAGCATTCAGTATGTTTTTTAATTTCTTATTATAAAACAATAAATTTTTGTTGTAATAACAGGAATTTTATTATGATAATATGAATACCGTAGGCGGTATTTCTTCATTGGTTTTCGGACAAATCGGGTTTTTTTTTTGCGAGATTTTGCTTTGCATTTAACTCGAATAATTTCAAAAGCCAATAACGCGTACCTTTTCTATCATCAACACATGTACCAAAAACGTTTATCGTAATAAACAAAGAATGAGGACGACATTCCCCACACGTGCACGTGTGTCACTCAATCGAAGTCCGCTATCTCGCAGTTCATCACGTGCTTGAACACGGTCTGACATTTCGTTGATAATAATTTGCGTATTTGCCAATGGTAGGTATGAGTGGTAATTAATGCACTATTACAACTTGCATAGTGGTAATTATATTCGTCATTATTATTTCTCAATATTTAAAGTATTGGCAGAACTTATTTCCTCTTTGTGCTATCCGTAAATTAGCAGTTTACTAAAATATATTCTTAAACAAAAAGTAGTTATTTAAATTTTTGCCTGTCTGTTCTGGCTAATCTCGTTAACGACTGGATCGATTTTGATGGGTCTTGATAGCGGTTAATTGATTATACCTAGAATTTTGGAGAAACCCTACTATCTTGCCCCTCGAGCATTAAGTGTGACAAAATATGTAGTGCTTGTACGCGCGTAATCATTATTAAAACGTGTATAATCTTTAATATAATAATAGTTTTCGGAAAAGGGTAGTCATTTGTCTAAAATAACAAGAACACACTCTGTCCCCGAACTGGAATACTTGCACTCACGGGGGAATAGCAAACAATCCCGCCGAAAGCCAGTAGAATGGTCACATAATGTGCCATATAAGATTCAAGACCCTTTGTTATTTTACTCATACAAAAGCATTTTATGGGACTGCTAGACCTTAGCTATACTGAATGACCAATGACCATAGACATAAATGAGAATTGAACTTCTAACAATCACTTGCCCTCAATTAAAGATGTTCAGTCAGGCAGTATAAATAAATACTAACTGAGCAAGTCATCCTAGAATTCAGTTTTATTGAAACTATGCCTGTTTTTCTTGAATGTATAGACAGAGGTGTATGAAAATATATTTCATTATTTACATGTCATTGTATGAATTGTTGGTTCTGTGAAACTGTGAGACTGACAAAGCATAATCAGCATGTGATCCATTGGACCATTTAAACAAAAATGTTTTTCATCCTAAATAGGTATACTGAGATTTTTTTATTAAAACTCAGTATTCAGCAATACTTCAGGATGAGTGTAATTTATTATATAAATACACAAAAGAATAAGTACTCGTTTCTAAAATGAGGGATGCCACATTAAAAATGTTTTTTGTATCCTGAAAATGTTACCTTCTGGCACTTGAAACTTTATGATTTGGCACCCCTCAAATGAAGAATATACATTTAAGTAAATAGTCATTTTTTTTCTGGTTAACATGATGCCTTTGAGCTCACTTTATTACTCTTAGTTAAATCAATAAACATAAAATGATATTATTTAGAAGAATACACACAAGATACTATATAACTACAAAATCAGCTTTGTGATAGACAGATACACAACTAAATTACTTCTTAACTAATTAGACTCAATTCACTGGAACAGCAGGTGGCTACAGGCAGGATACTGGGAACAGTACTGCTGCTGTCCTGGTGTGACTTAGCTTAATATTAAATACATTATCAGAGACAGTAACATGTTTACACAAGTTACTAGTTATACATATTAACACTAAATTATGTTTATGACATTTTCATTCTAATTGATAAAATAGTGTCCCATTAAGTGATGAACAATTTTCACATCAAATGAAAACTGTTTATTTAATATCAGGTACTTGTTCCAGAAGAGGTCATGTTCCCATTCTGTACATTTCCAGATACTGTTCTTGTAGCAGCCAGGTGAGAGGCCTTCAAGCGGTCCAGTTCATTGACCCATGAGCGCACATGCTCCAGTCTGTGCCATGCCATCTGTAACACCTTCTGTGAGGCATATCCAGACCCTTCATGTGGTTGACCAGTTGACACTTGTGTTAAGTAGTTGATCTGATCACTAAGTTTTGATTCAACTTGACTCAATGTCCTCAAAAATTGTGATGTGTTTGTCTCTGCTTGTTTCTGACCCGACTTTTCTTTACTTAACTCCAATAATGCTTGTGCTGAAAATTACGAATATTGTTCATTCAAGTCTTTGTTGATTTATTTAATCAAATTGTTATAAGGAGGTTGCAAAACCATTTTACCTGCACATTGAAGACATGTTATGATATCTTTTTCAATATCATCCAGGATTTGGATTCTTTCCATAGGAGCAGTCATCTTTGCTACTTTGAAGTGGAACAAGGAATATATTGAACCAAAACCCTACGATAGTGTACCCAACTCAGATAACACAAATACAAAAGCTTAATAAAATCAATTTTTATCGAAATGATCGAACAAGACCCAAGCTTGTCAGTCAGTTCAGTTGACGGTATTGACAGTTGTCATCTTGACATTCGGCGGTTGGTGCTTTGGCATAGACAATCTATGTGTATTGCTAACTCCGAAAACTAATAAACCTATTAAAGTAAAATTTGCATGATAGTGACCCACATGCAACGTGCATGCAAAAGCAAAAAGCAGATGTTAATAAAATGTAGCATACTTTAGCGATAGATAACATGAGCTCGATTATTTTGCTTCGGATCTCTCTTTATAATCAAGTATCTGATTCCACCACCAAAATAGAACGGAATTATTATTGATGCTATTTAGACACAGGTAAAGCAATTTTTTTTCATCATTTTTCCGGCTTTTTAGGGAAAATATATTTGATATGGTTATATTGAAATAAATAGAGTAACCACTTTTTAGTAACTTTACTTCAATAGTCGATTCTAATCAATATATATAAAAATGAAACCCGTTTTCCTTGGTCACAGCATCACGCGTGAATGGCTTTTTGTGTTGTATTTGTTATTATTAGGAGAAGGTTCTTACGGAAAAGAATATTAAGAAAATCTCTCAGAACTATTGAAAAATAGACATTTAATTTTACATATTTTAGGCGGTACGAAGTTCGCTGGGTCAGCTAGTCTGAAATAATATATAATAAACAAGGCAAATATAGTAAATCTGTGTAACTTTGACATCAAAATATCCCATTCATAAAAAAAAAAATATTATTTTCACTAATCTAAATAATATTGGTTAACTATCTATAATTAATGTATCTCATGTATGTAATAAAATAAATAATTTTCTCGTAGTTTAGTCCCATGCGAGAAAATATAGCATAAATATACATTATTTACCATTTTATATACATACATTTTTAATCTGCACCAAAAAACACTTCAATCTCGTCTGTTAGACGAACGATGAACATTATTAGGCAAAATAGAAAAAAAACTAGCTAAAATAATTAAAACGTGAAAAGATACTGTAAGAATTATACAAATATTTTGATGCTACCGCATGTAGAGAACTCAAAAGTATCTTAAGTTATTTTACTAGTTTAATAATGATGATTAAACAACCTTGCAACATGATCATTCATCATTTCAAATAGGTAGGTATTTCTCTTTCAACTGGGCACTTCCAGCCATCTTTTATTGATTACAAGTGTGTAACAATGGTATGTTCAACTTATCATTTTACTCGGACTCAGATATTACTGTAGTAGAAGAGATTTATTAAAGAAAAACGAAGAATCTTATCAAGTATTCTTTATGAAGCACCGCTCATGCTCTATCAAATGCTGGAAAAAGGACTAGTAAGTGGAATATTAATTATTTTAATTGTCCTTCTTCTTCTGGAATTACAAGTATTTATTGATATAATTATATAATAAAGAAAAAAAAAGGAAAATAAATAATCATATAATATATGATAGTGACTTCATACTATTTAGATAAATACCATTTAGGCGACTATTAATATCTTCTCACCTCTAGATCCATATGACACCTCGTCAATCGAAACCCTTCAATTCGGCCATTTTTGTAGCGACTGTTTCCGAACATGGTTAGTATTTCGTGCTATTTATTAAAATCCTCAAAAATCATAGTTATCATCTAATATTTTAATAATTTACGATATTTTAGTGCTATAGTATGTTTAAAATCATACTATTTTGTTGTTATTACTGTTTCTTGTGCTATATAACTGGTGATTTGTATCGTGGTAACAGGCTGTTCAAATGATGATACCCTATCTTTAAATTTATACGGTTAGAACCTGAATTCAATGTGAAGATTGTACTAGGGCGGACTGATGACATCCTGGTATACACTATCATGTGCTTCTGTTGTTGTCCGTGTTATTAATCACGTATATTTTAATTTTAGTCGCATAGAAAGTTTTCGGCGCCCCGCCATGGGTCGATGGGATTCTACCCCAAGAAGAGGTCCCGCCGTCATCGTGGAAAGGTCAAGGCGTTCCCTAAAGATGATGCTACCAAGCCTGTCCATCTTACCGCTTTCATCGGCTACAAGGCCGGTATGACCCACGTGGTTCGTGAACCTGACCGTCCTGGTTCAAGTGAGTATTTTTACAGAGCATTTTGGTTCCTATGATATGCTAAGTGTAATTCTTTAATCTTATGGTACCTTATTCCTACCTGTAACTTACTTTGTTGTGTTATTTCAGAGATCAACAAGAAGGAGATCGTAGAGGCAGTGACCATCATTGAGACTCCTCCCATGGTCGCTGTTGGTGTAGTTGGCTACATCGACACGCCTCATGGTCTCCGCGCTCTGCTCACTGTCTGGGCCGAGCACATGTCTGAAGACTGCCGCCGCCGCTTCTACAAGAACTGGTAAGCATTTAATAGAGTCAAATGTTATAATTGAATTATTGATTATTAACTTTAAGTAAACTTACTATTATTTGTTTTATGACAACTTTTCTAATCTTACCCCTTAGCTCTCCTCTTTACAATGAGAGCCTTACATTGAATATGCCAGAAGCATATTGCTACCAATTGGTCTCCGCTCAACGATGAGGCCATTTGGTTTTTCTTACAGTGTTCCAACTTTGATTGATGATTAGGTACAAATGCAAGAAGAAGGCATTCACCAAGGCCAGCAAGAAATGGCAGGATGAGCTTGGGCGCAAGTCTATTGAGAAGGACTTCAAGAAAATGATCCGTTACTGCAGTGTAGTGAGGATCATTGCCCACACTCAGATGAAGCTGCTCAAGCAGCGTCAGAAGAAGGCTCACATTATGGAGATCCAAGTCAATGGAGGCACCATTGAAGACAAAGTTAAATGGGCCAGGGAACATCTGGAAAAGCCCATCCCAGTGGACTCTGTATTCACTCAGGATGAGATGATTGACTGCATTGGAGTCACCAAGGGTAAAGGATACAAAGGTGTGTATCATTTCTTGTTACTTATGTTTTACTTAACTTTTTCCTATCTAATTTGTCATTGATCTTTATGAAGCGTAAACTAATACCTAACTGTGTATCACAGGTGTGACTTCTCGTTGGCACACAAAGAAGCTGCCCCGCAAGACACACAAGGGTCTGCGCAAGGTTGCCTGTATTGGAGCGTGGCATCCTTCAAGAGTATCATTCACCGTAGCCCGTGCTGGTCAAAAGGGCTACCACCATCGTACTGAGATGAACAAGAAGATTTACAGAATTGGACAAGGTAAATACTAAATAGACCATGCTCATTATTACTAAAACCAAACTACTTGACATTACAACTATACTGATAATATTTGTTGTACAAAATTAATCTATTTTATATTCAATTGCAGGTATCCACACTAAGGATGGCAAGGTTATCAAGAACAATGCTTCCACTGAGTATGACTTGTCCGAGAAGTCTATCACCCCCATGGGTGGTTTCCCCCACTATGGTGAAGTCAACAATGACTTTGTTATGATCAAGGGTTGTTGTATGGGACCTAAGAAGCGCGTCATCACTTTGAGGAAGGTGTGTATTGAATTAAGCTACTATTTATGAATTTCAGTTACCTTGAGTACTGAACTTTCTTGCTGTCTTTGTGGAACAAAATTTAATTTATTCTTATAATTCCAGTCTCTGCGCGTGCACACCAAGAGGGCTGCTCTTGAGAAGATTAATCTGAAGTTCATCGATACATCTTCCAAGTTCGGTCACGGTCGCTTCCAGACGCCGGCTGACAAGGCTGCGTTCATGGGAACACTCAAGAAGGACCGTATTCGTGAAGAAGCTGCGGCCACCACGGCGCCAGCGGCTCCTGCACAGTCCTAAACATCTTTGGACAAATAAATATAAGAAAACATTCGCTTTCGTTTTATTGCACAGTGTGACCAACTAACGTAATAATCCTAATTTAGTCTATGGATATCACGAAACAATCTGGATATTTTCTCCCAATATACATACGTATTTCTAGGATCTCATTGATCGTTCACTGGAGAAATAAAGCATATTTTTCATGGTCTCGGGTCATTGCTACTACTGAAAACAAAGGTAGTCAGTTCTCAAAATACTTCTTTCACAATCCTATTACATAGGTATGATAACTTCTCCTATTCCTCATCTCTACTAGACTAAACTAATTTTATAGTAACCTGCTTACAATAAAAGATAAGGCTTCTTACCTTCATATATTATTATAGACATCGTACCCACAGGTCAATCTTAACATACGAGAATGTTACTAGGTATGCCAAATCGCTTGAGAAATTTTGACTCAGTAAAGCCTGTACATGTACATGCAAACTAGTTTTTGTTTCAGTCAAAAATACCAAGTAGTTTTGATTTTACAAGCATTCAAAGTTTCAAAAAATATCGAGTCCCGCTAACAGCGTGACGTCATACTACACCATGCCGCGCGGGCCGCGTCCCGCTTAATATCAAGTCTCCAGCCGTAGATGTAATAGCTTATGCAGTATTTTGTTGTGTTTTCGTCTGCTTATTACATTTAAAGTGTAATAATAGTAAATATTATTAAAAAAGACTATGTGAGCCAGACTTAGCGTAATGTACAATGACGTCACACCGACTCGCGCGGTTACAACTTGTTTTACTTATAAATCGGAAACTAATTGACGTATCAAAGTAATTCTTTCACTAGTATTTTTTATTTTTAACAGAGAATATGGAGAGCTAATAATCCAAATTTGTTAACATTCTCCATTTTCCTCATTTTTGTAACATTTTTCACTGGTACTCTGCTCCTGTTAGTCGTAGCGTGATGATTTATAGCCTACTAGCTGACCCGCGCAACTTCGCTTGCGTCACATAAGAGAGAATGGGTCAGAATTTTCCATGTTTTTGTAACACTTTTTACTGTTACCTACTCTGCTCCTATTGGTCGTAGCGTGATGATATAAAATATGCTTTTTTTTCACGAAAAATATTCTCAAAATTATTTATATCTCTTAGTATAACGAAGTCGCGCTAAGACATATCCGCCATTAAAACAGTTGCCATGCCAACGGAATTTTGTTAATTCAATGTCATTATAATATTGATTTTGCGCGACTTCGTTGAATTTTCTGAATTTTCCCGGGAAATGCGTCATTTTCCCGGGGTGAAAAGTAGCCTATGTCCTTTCTCGGGTATCAAAATATCTCCATACCAAATTTCATCCAAATTGGTTCAGTAGTTTAGACGTGATTGAGTAGCAGACAGACAGACAGACAGAGTTACTTTCGCATTTATAATACTAGCTGACCCGCGCAACTTCGCTTGCGTTACATATGAGAGAATGGGTCAGAATTTTCCATGTTTTTGTTGTTACCTACTCTGCTCCTATTGGTCGTAGCGTGATGATATAAAATATGCTTTTTTTTCACGAAAAATATTCTCAAAATATTTATATCTCTTAGTATAACGAAGTCGCGCTAAGGCATATTCGCCATTAAAACAGTTGCCATGGTAACGGAATTTTGTTGATTCAATGTAATTATAATATTGATTTTTCGCGACGTCGTTGAATTTTCCCGGGAAATGCGTTATTTTCCCGGGGTAAAAAGTAGCCTATGTCCTTTCTCGGGTATCAAAATATCTTCATACCAAATTTCATGCAAATTGGTTCAGTATTTTAGGCGTGATTGAGTAGCAGACAGACAGACAGAGTTACTTTCGCATTTATAATATTAGTATGGATTAGTATGGATAGCCTTCCTCGATAAATGGGCTATCAAACACAGAAATAATTTTTCGCATCGCGCCGCCGTCGGCATCGTACGAAAATTTTCAATTTTGTTACTGAGTTTAAAGAGGGAGAACGTCATTTTTATTCTTCTTCAGCCAAAAGAGCAATTATAATCATGGCCCAGTCCACCATCGTTGACGAATTTTTGCGACAAACTGGCTTGATTAATGTAGAATGGTAACCTAGAACGCTTTCCTCGCGCGGGCTCGAGCAGTCGCGAGCATGCTCGAGCATCCGCGAGCCGTAAAGAAAATGCTCGAGACCGCGCGAGGATTATTCCGGTCTGTCTGCGCTGGGTCTAAGAGAGTAGGCATCACGTTACATTATAATAGCCAGTTGGTGGCTGTTCCTACCTATATACCTATGTATATGCACATACTTGCTACGTTCATTTGCACAGGCGTATGATTTTATGTATTAAAACAAATAATAATGTATTGTAATATACGTTTTAATGAGGCGTTTTATCAAAGTAGTTCATCTTTTTAATGTATCTAATACATTGTAATACTATATTACGCTCATGTCTGATTTCCTTATGTAACAGTTTATATAGAAGAGTTGAAGGTATTTTACGATGATACTTATTATGTTGTCTATTATTATTATTTCTTGGCGGAATATTTTTTCTTACTGGTACAGCTGGTTCTTTAGGTTTAACAATCTTATCTTCAGGTAAAACAGGTTCAGTAACATTGCTTTTAACAGTCGTTACTTCTTCAGGGCCGCTGTCATCGTCACTTTCATTTCTCTTCTCGTTGTCAAGTTTTTCGACATTTTGGCTAAGGTCATTTAATTTTGTTGAGATATCATTATTTGTTTGCTCCTTGTCTTTACAATCATCATTGACATTTCCAACAACCGTTTCTGAACAATTTTTATTTAAGCCCTTCTCCTTGTTCAGATCTTCATTGATATTTTTATTTGTTGTGGGATCCTTATTCACGTTTGCCACAGCCTTTTTCGTACTATCACTATTTACATTTTTATTTAAAGCTTTAGTAGTTATAACATTACCAACTTCTTTGTTTTCTTTTTCCTTAGCCTCGTCATCGGAAGACCCATAATCGCACATCAGTGATGAGAGAGCTCCACATATAACCGGTTCCTGAACTGGTTTGTCTTTAGGTGGTGGTGCTGGCATTTCAAAATAGTCATCTTCAATTAAGATATTGGTACTATCTTGTGGGTTGCTCACTTCTTCTATTATCTCATCATCCATGTTAATACTAAGGATTCCAGCAAACGGCTTTAGTTTATTCTTCTCAACAACACTAGGTATGCTCGGAGTAGGTTTGCGTATTTTCTTAGGCGGTGGTGGTCTTGGTTGTTCCTGGTCACTCATATTGTTCTGTCGTGGTGTGAAATTAGGCCTGTTATTTCTATGATTTTGATAATTTTTGCTAAAGCTATCCCTTCTGTTTGTATGTGGTGCTTGATCTGTAAATGAGAATATTAAGTTAGGATAAGTATTGGTAGATTGATTCAGTCACTTTTATTTGCAATTATTATTGATTTTATATTTGTTTTTGGAATCATCAAGTTAATATAAGTGTATAAAGACGGCATTTAAAAAAAATGGTCCAAGTAACAATACATAATATAATGTTTTTAATTGCACTAGGGCTGTGGACTGTGTACTTTTTGCTGTAATAGTCTGTTAGTAAACCACTGTAATAAATAAAGGATTATTGTATAAAAAAGAATATATACCTGTAGATTTATTGTTATCGCTTCTGTCTCGTTTTAAAGCCATTTTTTCTCCCCTCTCAATCTTTTCCTTACACTCAGCTGCTTTCTTCTCAATGTTAGTTCTGGTGGGATATTTCTTCTTCCTCTCATCTCTCCACTTCTGTATCTCTTCAGGGTTGTTTAACTTGGCTATCTTCTTGTACAACCCGGATGAATGTTGCATTTGAATATGTTTGGTGATCACTTTAGGGTGAGCCACAAACTGACATCCATCTATGTTGCATTTCTGAAAATATTTAATGATATTGTAAAGCTACTTGTTTATGTCTCTGAATTGATTTTGGCAAACTATGCATCAAAACTATTATAACTCATAACTTTAATGAAGTTTTGAAATATTCATACACTTTTATAATGTAGGTACCAAGTATGAAGTACCATTCTCTGGCTGTATGGAAAATAGTTATGATTTTAAGTATGTTTAAATTAATCTAGTTTTACCTGATGTTGTTGCAAGTGTTTACTAAGAAGATCTGGTGTAGCGAAGCCGCGATCACAAGTCTCACACCAATGCTCTTGGTTGTTTTGATTTGGTGAAAACTGTGGACTCATGGCAGGTGGTCTGGGGTGTGAATTACCTCTCCATTGAAATCCTGCGTTAGGACGGGGCCCCCGAGGCCTCCATTGATTATTATACGGTCTAGGACTCCTATACATATTTCCCATCATGCGTGGATGCGGTGGTCTATTCATTTTTCTGAATCTCAAGTCCTTCTTTTATTTATAGTGCAGTTTTTGAGAATTTGAGTAATTCCAGAATTCAATATACTTTGGTACACATTTAGACTATTTTACTACTGTTATAGTCTTATATTAATTAATAATTTCCAGTACATGCTTGTTTGTATTGTATTCAAATATAATAACCTCAAAGACGATTTGTTTTGTAACTTGACATAAAACGTCATGTATGTCATTGAAGTGACATCTGTTGTGCTATGCTGCCACTCTATAAATAATCCAACATTCTTGCCGAAGAAAAAAAAAACGACTTCAGTAATCGACTAATCGGCATACAATTGATATAATCAAGATTTGTCTATGAACATAAAAGAGAACGGCTCTACGAATATCTGTCAAATTTCAAACTTGTTTTTGGTTGTTGGTAAATAAATTCGTGTTTTACCAAGATTGCTGAAAAAATGAATAATTCTGCAGCAAAAGTAAGAATTTCATTATTTTAAGCAAATATGTCTGATCCATGTTTAATAACGATCCAATACGTGCATGTAACTAAGTGTTCATAAAGAAATTGCAACTATTTCAGGTCGGAGAAATATTCACTGAGGCTGGAGCTGCTTTCAATAAATTAGCAGAAATGACAATGTTACTACATCCGATAGCAGAATCGACACCCAGGTAATCAATAACCATAACATGCAATTCAACCTAATTTTGATTTATGCATTTATCCCTATCATAGGGGCTATACCTTGTAACAAGTTATACTCTTAAAACAACTTAGATCATCAGTTAAAAACCTTTTCAACAGATAAGTTAGTACTTTACTCTTTTGTTTATATTTGGTCTAAATGTTTTCAGCCAGCAGCCAAAGACACCAGTGAAGAAGAAATCACCTGAAGAAAGGACTGTAGGTGGCGCTCAGCATAGCATACATGCTGCACCTTTATCACAACAGGTTACATACATACCTCTTATATTATTTTTACTACAGGTGGCAAATTTACTATGCATTTAAGATGATTTTTTCGACATTGATGCAGTCTTAATTGTCATTTGCAACACACAATATTATGATAAACCATTATTTGATTCATTCAATACTTAAAGAGTTTTTGATGCAATGATTGTAATGAGGTCTAAACTACAACTTTCTTGATGGTATGGAAATATAATACCAATTTGTTACCTACTGATTCTAGGTACCTTGTAAAAGTTGACTTGTGATATACAGAGTTAAGTTTAAAACCCTTCATAGCAAAATGTACAACAAGCAAAATGAGCACGGCACTTAAAATGTACAAATCGCATAATGTGCAAATAGCAAAAAGAGCAAATCGCATAATGTACAATACGCATAATGTGCAATACTTAAAATGAACACTATACGCAAAACGAGCAAAAAGCAAAATGTACATAGTCGCCTTCGTTCACACTAACCACTTACTGCCGTTTCTTAGTTTGGGGTTTGTTGGATTCATATAGCATTGTAATACTTAAAATTCAATATAAGCTTATTTATATATTAATAAAGGGAAAACTTAATGAGGCGTGGTATGAAATCCTTGAATCATCACCAAATAACAAAGCAATGAGGACTTGCGCAACAACTAATTGTGTTGAAATTATATTATTTATTTAAACTTAAAAGAAAACAAACTAAAATGCAAGTCTTGTATATAGGGTCTTCTCATAATAGCTGGTGATATTTTGGGAGGTGATACTGCCCATGTATCTGATCACCAATCGGCAAAAAAAAATTTTTTTTGGACTACTTATATTTTGCTTTTCTGTAGTGTGAGTGAGCGCTCGTGCACGCACACTTAAGTAACAATAATAAATACAAATTGATACTGATTAAATGATGTATGTATATAGAACAAACCCGCTGATTTTAGGATAATAACGATCAAAGAAAAAAATCTCCACGAGTCGGTCTTGTAACATGCCCTAACAGTATTATGTACATTTTGCTTTTTGCTCGTTTTGCGTATAGTGTTCATTTTAAGTATTGCACATTATGCGTATTGTACATTATGCGATTTGCTCTTTTTGCTATTTGCACATTATGCGATTTGTACATTTTAAGTGCCGTGCTCATTTTGCTTGTTGTACATTTTGCTATGAAGGGGTTTAAAACACCAAAAATCTCATAGTTCTAGATAACTCATAAGCCATAACTTTGGGGATTTAAATTTATATATATTTCTGTATCATAATAAAATCAAAGACATATGAAAGTCAAAGAACATAAGTTGTTGCTTATGATGTTATCTATGTAGTTTTGCAAGGTGTTTGCTATTTAGAAAAAACTCCTGAAAAATCTCTCCTTATTGCGCCAGCAGAATAGTGGTGAAGTTTATTACAAAAAAGCAGATACTAAAAATAAACACCTATAATATAGACAATCCTATTATTGCTTCACAATACAATAGTTCTTAATACTAAGAATCTGTTGCTCCCTGAGAATCTGTCCAGTCTTTTATGTCAGTCCACACATCAAATTGCAATAGATAAAAATTAATATTGGTGTAGTAAAAGTGTAAGGTGGTGTTAGTTTGTTCAGATACTGTTTTCAATTAAGTTTTAATTCTATTTAACGTGTGCAAAAATAAGTTCATTCTTTTTTTCTTTTTCCAGGTGACTTTGAATATGCTAAATGCTCAAGAAACAGAAATGGACACAGATCTAAGTGGAGATGTCAAATTAGAGTTTGAATCAAGCACAGAAGAAGTAACTACATAGGTTTATAAATCATACAATATGTTTTATTTCAAAGAGTGTTTTATATTTGTGCAGATATAGTTTTGTAATATGTACAGTAATTCAGAAGTTATGAGAATAAAATAAAGAAAATGTTATTATAAAATTGTTTACAGTTTTTATCTTATTGATTAGCAGAACTACTGGGTTATACTCATTTATATGTATTGGAAATGGTAACCATAGGAATGTTCAATTTTAAACATTATACTTATATTTATCAAAAAGTCAGTAGAAAATTTTGTAATTGTAAAAAGTTTGTTTATATTAACAATTTAATTTAAATCTTTTATTAATCTATACAGATGGTTGTGCAAGCTGAAAACTTTGTATTTTCCTATCCCAAGAAGAGCTTGGAGATTCATATATTTTACAGTGTGAGTCTGCTGATAAAGTATTTTCTATCACATCAACTATGTTGCTTTTTAATTTCAACGATCTATACAGATCAAAAGAATGGCCAGACTTTTTTATTCTTCTTTGTGCATTTCTATAACATTTCCATGGCTGTGGCTCAATAATAATTGTCCTAGATATTGCTCTGATATACTTTAAAAAGTCAAGCAATCCCTCATCACCGTTGTTTAGATGAATCCACATTGTGACAGAAAAACAAAATGTAATATCAAATGATTGTGTTTCAAATTTGTCCATAAATTGTTGGATTAATGATCGATCATCATTGTCCATAATATTACATGTATGAAATGTTATATTGGGGTTTTGGTTTGACTCTTTAGCTCTTTCTATAAGCGTAGAGTCAATATCTACACCTAGTATGTGTATTTCACAGTTTGTATAACTAGATTTCAGATAATCATAAACGGCGTTAGTGAGATGTCCTGTATTGCAGCCAACGTCTAGACAAACCAGCTTATTATTTACAGGTGTAGGAAACATCTGTGGGTGAAGATTGTTCAACCTTTCTTTCACATCATGGAACGAGTAGTAATTAATAAAATTGCCATGTTTTACAGCACCTGGATCACTTCCGTAGAAATTGAGATCGTTTGAATGTGTTTCCCGGTCGTCTTCCATTTTGAAATATATGAAAACTTAACTTAAATTCATGTAAGAGAGGTTATATTTTTATTGTAACTTTCTCTTCTATTGACATATTTCGACGTCAATATGAAGTTGTGTTGTCATTTTGATGTTAATGTCATCAATGTCATATTGACATTGTTGACAGACTTAACAGATTATAAATAAGCATAATTTCGGAGGCGTGATAATGACTGCCTTTACACACACGATCTCTCGCAATTTCTTAAGAGCGTACAGGATTACGCACGGGAACGGAAGGATTTTTACTATACTCTGGAATAAAGTATGCTTATTTAGGTAAGTAAATGAAATCCAAGTTTAAGACAGATATTCGTGCTCCTCAAACAAAAAGTGCATATTTGACCTGGGTAGGCTTCGAACCCATCACACGCGGCAAGGTGACCACGCCAATTAACCACTGCGTAGAACGTACAGTCACATTTTACTCGCCGATTGGGAATCACATATCCAAAAGCATTATTAAAGGTTAAAGTCCGTGGTAAGTTGAAGAAAAAAAAACTTGTAGCCCTAATGTATGGGAAAACAGAAGTTTCGTTACAATTTCGATGTTCGATAATCATCACATGAATGAATAGATTTTTGGTTTCGCACTTTCGCGAATTATCGTAGGTTTAGAAGATTCCAATCAAACAAAGCTTAGAAAAAAATGAAATCACTAAAAATTTACAGAAATTCTGCGCGAAGTTTCGTTTTGTTAAATTATGGTAGGCCCTTATCATGAGTATTTTAGGCACTTACGTTTTAAGTAAGCTGGAGATGTGTCTGTAGAAACATAGAATAATATTCTTTAACCGCGTTAAAAAGAGAAGAACGCTTAAAGACCTGGTAGTGCAGGCAAGGAAATAACTCCCACCGTTCTTCACAAAAAGTCGCCAATCACATATTAATACTCTATAACGCAAACGCTTGTTATAAAAATCGGAAGTGACGGAAACTGTACTGGCACCAACTACACGAATGATTAAATTTTGTATAAAAGTAAACTAGTTCCCATTAGGTATAAACGTATTTGGCACGTTCGTGTTCAATACAAATGCGTGCAGACACGCTTGGACTTTCTTTTTCCTATTATTAATTATATAGGAAATACTGGTCAATAAATATTAACCTATTTCAATTCTATGTTATGTTCATTGTATTTTATTTGTAAATGTGGTAACTAAATACAGGATAATTTTTCCAACTGGTAGAAAAATACGCTCATATTTTACCACCAGTCATTTTTACACTTGAAGCATGTACAATAACGATTTATAATTTATACTTAGCAGATATATTACACCTCACACAGTAATTAATACATTTGTTAGTAGAGATTATTCGATCTTTATTAAAAACTACCTTGCTTTGTAGATCAAAGTCAGTTTTTGGTCTCATATAGATTATTCCTAAATTAGGAGATATCGTACCTGATCTAAATATTTATCTTTTCTATATGAACGTGGTAAAATAGCAATAAACCCAAACGACACAGAACATACCACAGAACCACTGATAAGAAATACTTATTCGTTTCTACGAAAAGGCGCAGTTGTTGTAATTTAGCGAACACCACGTCAAACAATCTAGTATTAGCATTAAATCCAATGACGATTTAGGCCTGTTCATGCTCATTTTTTAGATAATACGACGATACGGGATACTGATAGTAGGTACGGAAAGCACGTTCAGTTAATTAATACGATCGATTTCAGTGCAAGTTCGAATGACGATGGTTAATTTAGCGTAGTGTTAGGAAAAATGTACGTCAACTTATTCCAATGCACATGCCATGCACCCAATTTCTTTTTTTGATTCCATCTTTGATTTCATATCCAATTGTGCTCTGGATTGTATGAACGAATGCTCGACCAGTGCGGACTAAGATCGCGCAAGGCCAAGGCGGAAAACTATGTTAGTATGCTTGTGATGATAATAAAATGATGATAAGTACAGTTGGTGATAGTCTGTGCGCGCGTGGTATAGTCGGTGGAAAGCGCGTTTAGAGTTGTTTAGCAATGAAGACAGAAAATGGAGGGCCGAATTAAAAGACTTATCTACCTATGCGCTTCAGCTAGCTTGTATCGCCGCCGTCAGCTCCCCGGCCGGGCAGATATGACAAAAACAACCTGTGCCTTCAGTGCTTTTATCGTACCCTTTAGGTAACAACACAATTTGCCCAAACCACATAAATATTATGATTCATGAGACGGCGAACATCAAAAATCGCGTGTATATAAACAGTAAATTAACAGTAGTTTTAACTCAATACTACACTAATGCAGGGCAAGGGTTGCGCCTTAGAATTAAGGAGGTGAGTTGACCACGTTGGATAAGTGCAATATATTCGTGTGCCGCGGTAACATTTTTTTAATTATAAGGATTTTCTTTATATAATATTATTACAGCTTATACAATAAATCACAATTAGCACGACACGGTTCGATAACGCTTTTACTTTCCTATACATCGTACATAGTCGTTGTTCCTTATACGATTATATGTAGTGAGTCGAACGTTAGTTACAATTTACATCCTCGGCGACACAATCCATGCTCGCTACAGTTCCGGCAAAGAAGGTGCAAGGCAACCGAAACCCTGCGCGTGCGACCATAAAGACTGAACTAATTTCTACAATGTTGGATTCAACGGCAGCTAATCAACTGAAAACGGTCTCTTGCGAATGAAATGTGGGACTGAATGGTCCTCATAGCTCACGCAAGTGTTCGTAATTACACTTTTTCACCCACCTGAACGTGTGGACGGAGCGAGTACTAGATACAACACTCGGTGCAATTGGTAACAGATATGTGTCTCGCTTTTTGCCGTGCATTTTATCGGAGAAATTGGCTTGGAAAATGGTTCTCGATCATTTTCAAGTTCAGTTACATAAGTGCGCGTGCGGAGAATTAGTGCGGAATAGCGGATGTTTGGTGGTGCTCGACGGCGAAGTGGCGCACGGTTATAAGCTCTCACCCGCACCACCGCCCGTCAGTCGCTGCTGGACCACCCTCATACACGTTCATATTTAGTTTTAGTGCTGTGTGTGACAAAAACGAAAATGTGCACCGCATTCCGGATATACGTCGTATCTGTTATCTGTGTGGTAGTGGCGACAGGTCACGTGCATGGACCTCGAAGATCCCGCAGGATGGAGGTCGACGATTCTGCCCAAAACGAAATTGACAGTGGTAGAGCCGAAGACAGTTCATGGTGGTGGACAGCCGAGCTTTCGGTTTTACAGAAACTTTACGATGATTGCAGTGCGCAGAAACACATGTCAATGTGTTTGAAGGGAAAAGCTCTAGTAGCACTCACTAGAGCAGTGGAACAGGTGATGAATACAAGTGATTGGTGTATTGTAAATCGTCAATTGTTAGTGATTCGTACAGTGTAAACTGACCTTTGCTTGTGTTGTACAGGAGAGCGTTCAGCTCGCTGACGGGCTGACGCTGGTGAAGCAAGCTGACGCACCCTCGGCGGTTGCGGAGCCGCGCTTCTTCCCTGGAATGTCCACAGAAGACAAGCTCGATACCATGCTACGCACCAAGTTCGAGCAGCTGTTGAATACTCATACAATTTCAATGGATTTGGCATCGGAAGGCCGTGGTAGAGGTAAGTGCATGTCGTATAGTTTGTCACTATTATAAAAATATATTTGTACAAATCTTCAAATTTGTTTTTTTAGGTAAAAAGGTTTTGCCTTACCTTTTACTCGGTATTTTCACAACTGTGACTATTGTGGGAGGAATGGCATTGAAGACTCTAGCAGCGATCGCTGGTAAGGCCTTGATCGCCAGCAAGGTTGCCTTGACCATTGCTGGAATCATCGCCTTGAAGAAATTGTTCAGTCACGACGGAGCTCCCGCTGAGACTACCTTCCAAGTGCATGCAGACGGACACCATAGGTGAGTGAATTTCATTTCAGTTTTTGTTTTTAAATACAGTTGAATGGCTTTTATAGCTTTAAACACTTAAACAATGCTGCAATAATGATGATATAATCTCCAGATAATTATTTTTAAGTTTTGTGGCTTTCGCTAACACTTTTTAATCAAAATTATTTTAATTCTAGTCTTTAATTCGAAGGCGGAATCTATATGTGGTGAGGCCAGCGAAAGCAGGTGTGGTGGATCCGTACTTCTATGGCGAGCATACGACGGCGAGCGTTTAGCGCGGCCGCAGAAGACGCTGCTGCTGCCGTCAGACGGCCGCCAGCAGGGCCACCAGCCCGGCCGCCGGCCTCGGCTCCCCGGCGCCCGCCTCGCTCGTCATCGCCCTGACATGCCACCGCGCCAACATACACAAATAACCTCAAACCAAAGTACCGTCCGTTTCTCGGACATCCTTCTTAGACATAACGGTTGTCCATTTTGAGTTCTCAAATCTATGTCAGTAAATTATATAATGTAATTTATTTATTTGTGACTACAAGTTTATATTTAAATGTAAATTAATTTATTAAAGTGATGTAAGAGGTAAAAATAAAAAATGTTACACTCAATCTAGTTTCATTTAACGTTGTTACTTCACTTATTACATCCTTAACTCTCTGTTTCATTTGGGTAAGATGAGACGATAATGTCAAAAATGATATCGTAAAAAATATAATTCGTCATCTGTACATATACGCACATGCATCAATCGTACCTATTTCTAATACTGCAGATTTAAAAACTACTGACATTAAGTCTTTTATGTGCATGGCTGGATAAAATATACATAAATGAGACGAGATGATGAGTAAAGCATTCAGCTTGAAAATGTATCATCGACGGATATTAATCTTGAATATATATATACATATATTGGTTGAATAGTAAGCATTCAAGCGAGTATTAGAGATTTTCATTTGGTTTGCACAAATTAATATGTGTATCAGGTTTTTATATGTAGATGGTGTTTTAATTATTGCAAACAGCCCGCTTTCTTTACACGCTCTAGTGGAGAGGAGTCCGAGAAATGTGTCGAGATTTTCCGTTAATGTGGGCGCTACGGCTATGAACGTGGAAAGTAGAAAGTTTTAATCGATTCACTGCACATGCACGAATACTGTTAGAGCGCATACCTATTTCATGATCATCTTCTGTGTATCGTATGTATTTATCGGCAACGTGCACTACTTACACGATCGATTAGTTCATTAGAGCTGAATAAATAATCTGTTAATGAATGACGAGGTGGATGTGTGCACGGAGTTAACTAGCTAGATAGTCGTCGATTTTACAGGGCGAGGCAGAGTGGAGCGGAGTGTGGTTGTGCGTTTGTTCGGCTGCGGAAGGTCAGCTCGTTGATTAGCCGTGCGCCGGTAAAGGCCGACCACAGTGCACGTTTGTGAGCCCGGACGCTGTTTATAATGCAGATATGTGTTTGCCCAATCGCTGCACGCTACGCTGGCTATATGGCATCGTTAATGCGGCTGGCGTCTCTTTGCATACGCAAATATAGGGCGGGCGGACCAACGCTGATTAAGCGGTGCAGCGGCGGCGGCGGTATAGCTCGCTTCATTCCTGTATCAGGGATTGTGAGCTTTCACTTGATTAGTTTTTTACTTTGTACATTTGCTAGCTAGTAGTACAACTCATATAAAACTCGAACGGAACTGATAACGGGTTCATCTATCTGTTGAGAGACGAAGATAGAAGTGAGACAAGTGGGTAGATAACTAGGTAAGGTATATTATCAATGTTACACGTGACAGTTGCGGTAATTCTCCAGGGAGCACGGCCCTGGTCCGGGTGTCCGTGACGTGAGCTAATATTATCTGCTTGCTTGCCTTAGTATCGGTTCAGGTGTCGCTGTCGGCCGTCCATCTGCTCACCACTCAACACTTGATGGCTGTCTACATCTCGAATTAGGCTAACAATTCAGCTGATGTCTCCATACATTACCGATTCAGGTACCTACTAATGCAAATCAGTGTGGCAAATTGATGCTGTCTAAATGCAGCTGTATATGCTGCGTTGGTATTATTTTGGACTATGTGCTTAAATGCAGACTGCAATTGAGGTCCGTACAAATAGCTTCATCGTTGTTAAACATAAAACAATCTAGGTAATGCATTTTATGTTTGTGTAGGTAAATATAGGACGCGAGGCTGCGGGCGTCACTCGTACAGCGAAGTTACTTTACGGGCGAATGGTCAAAGTATTCGACATAAACCTATTTTGTTCTCTTCTTATATTGGATGTGCGCTCCCTTCTTCGCCTTCACCCGCTGTCGCTGTCCACTGCTCTAGGGCTGCTACGCTCTGCAATTATTTACAATAGCATTATAAATTACAGTGTAAATGAAGAGTAGAACAACTAAATCTACAAATGTCATTATTTATCTGGTATCAAACATTATAGGCGTATAGCTTCAATTAGCCAAGATATAATACTTAAGACAAAATGTAATGAGTATTTTATGTTTCTTTAATTTCGCATCCGAGACAATATAATTTAGCTGCAACACGCAATTGAGATACCTGTTCGCGTGGACTTAACATATTTATTTATTCTGAATATAACTGACACCTTAACCCAAGTCCTAGCATTTTTATATAGTCACAGTCATCAAAATATGTTTTACTTGTCTAATGATTCAAAAGCGACAAAACTGGTATGAAGCAAGAAGACAGGAGCAAAACTTAACTAATTATTTTTTTCAATATTGGATAGAAAATGTGGTGCGTGTTAGTGCGAGATCCGGGTGCATGAGATTTTCTCGTTAGAATACAGGTGTAATTAACATCGTGGTAGACACTTTCGCTCAGTTACAGTCTGCTCGACTTGTGTTACACCGGATACGATGTGCATCGAGTTTCCACTGTTTATATTACTTTCATTAGTTTTCTACATAGTTACACTGGTGACTGGTGTAATTTTCATACGAATGATTTTTCGTATTCGAATACAATGAATTCCCTATTATAATTTGTTTTTCTACTGAAATTTGGATACAACATATAAAATGCTGAAAAAACGGATGGTTTTATCTCCTTAAAGAATCATTTGAAGAAAATGTGTTTTTATTAAACGTGTTTGTTGATTGTGTAGAAGCAACCCTGTCGTCGGGCGGGGGGTTATGTGAGGAAGTTTTGTCGGGAATTATGTTGGTACGTGCCAAAGCCATTATTGCTGCGAGAAAAGTTCATCAATTTCATTTCTGGCCCCATGCACGTACGCTGAGCGCGCGAACGATCCGCGCTCGTATCTCATACCTAAGTGATATCGTTTCACATATATGTATTACATACGTACAAGTAACGTATAATTTAATCAAATGTTTACCGTGTGTGTAATTTTGATTCACTTTCAAATTAAACATGTCATCGGCAGTATTTTGCCAAATTGCCGAATGCTTTTTATTATTTACATAGAGTTATAGTTTGATATGTGTCATTAAACTTTATAATAAGGTGCATTTGTTTTAAAAGAAAATATCTCGCTATGAATTATAACAATTACTCAATTATTGAAATAAAACGGTCTTCTTACCGAATGTACCTACTCGGTGTAAATTGATTGCATACAACAGAGGTCACACCAGTTTCAGCAAAGGGAAGATTGGCTTAAAATGGTTTTTTGTAGAATTGAACGTCGAAAATATGAAATTTAATTGAGATATTAATAATGAGCTGAGGAGTGCATTTTGTGCCAATCAGCCGTTTAAATTAAAACACACCGACTTAGTGCAACAACACGTGTTTCCTGATAAAAAGTAATGAGGAATTGAGTAAGTTGTCATTTTCCGCGTTTGTTAATACTTTCTTATTGTTAAATGGTTATTTGTTTCTAAATATGTTGAGTATCGAGAGAGTTTCTATTAGAAAGAAATATGAATTTAATACTGAAGAATACACCAATAATGAAGTTTCAAATAAAGCGTGTCTCTGAATACTTGAGAACGAATTCGTTTTCTTTTACATTGTGTTAGGAGAGTGAAATGTTAGCCATGTTTGGAAAATGTGCAGTGAAAGTAAGCGCATGAGCACGCGTTCATTTGTTGATGGAATTATTGAAATATAAGTGCATTTGAAATGTTCAGCGAATTCTACACGGTTTCTAGTTTTCAGTCACATTATAAATTTAGGAAGCTAGTCGACTCGATACCGGGGTTTTCGCGCTCGCTAATTGGAAACTTGGAAAAGTGTTCGTGTGTACTTTTGACACATTTCACAGGAAAAAGTACAATCAAGTGATATTTACGATTCGAAATGGCATTCGGTATAATTCTAATGAAAAGCTATTTGAGCGATCGATGTTAGTAAGTCAGCAAATTCTGTTTACCGTGGTTATAAAGTGAAGTCCTAACGGTTCGGTACAATACGGTGCTATTATGTGTTATTTTCTGCGTACGTGCACTTGCACATCTATAATTCTGTATCTAATCGGTGCAGTGGGGCAGGTGGACGACTGTGCCGTGTACCCGCTACGTGTGTTCATATATGCTATTATGGTAACCTGGATTGCTGGAAAACCGGAACTTAAGCTTTCATAGTTCCTAATAATGGTTTGGACGTGATTATGATAGTGTCAGTAATACATAATATTTGGTGAGATTCAACGTTTTAATTGTTTGAAGTTGCACATTCTACAGTGCAGAGTCTCCTCAGTCCCTCGCGTACTTGTTATGTATTTCTATCACAATTTATCTTTTCGTCATGTGATTACATTGTCTTAGTTTTTAGGCTCTCATGTACAATCTGAACATAGCGTTTGAAATATCGAAATGATGGGTGTGCGGTTGGTAGACGACCCCAATTATCTGCGGCAGGGTGGTCAGGTGGTCGTGGACGGTCGCGACTGCAGCCGAACGACAAGAGCTCCCGGGGAGGACAGCTAACAGACCTTGACTTCGTTGTGTTCGCTCGCCGAGTCCTTCCGCGTCAGTGTTACGAGCGAGTATTGTCCGTCGGACACGAACGTGGTGTTGCCAGCCTCGCCACCCCCAGCCCGCCAGCCGCCCGTCATTATGTGTCATTAGTTTTGCGACACTGACCAAATGACTGGTCTGCGATATCGAATGACTCATTCCGCTCGTGATTAGTCTATTTAGTTTTATCAATGTCTGTGTAGAAAGGTAATTTCCAGTTCTAGTTACGCGGCTTTACCTGTTGTTTTTGATGCCATTTGATTCCCCATTCAAACGGATACGAATTAGGATTTTTTATAAATGTTTTTGCATTATAAATTAGCATCCACGATCACTTGCAGTTGCTTTTACATGCTCTCATATTAACATGCTTATTACGAGGGATACGTATTAGTGTTGGTTGTTTTCACAACGCCACATGAAAACTGATTGTAAATATCAATTAGCAGATAGATATCTGAAGAGATTCGAAATAATTAACGTCAGCGCTTCCCGAGATCGGCTAGCGATCAGGCGCTCTAATCGTCTCATAAAGGAGAATGCTCAAAATGTATGGGAAAAAAACCCAGGCCGTACACAAACGGTGTGTAACTCAGAATTTTAGTGATACTGAGTGATTCAATTCCAGATATTCGCCTCTATCAAATTCGATGGCTAAATACTATATTTTTGCTATTATCTACTATTTAAAAGGTGAATTTAAAAAATAAATATTTTTCAAACATTCATCACAATGATTGAAAGAAAGAGATGGCGAGATGAGTTGGACTCTCATGCTAAAGATTGGCACCAAATAGCTTTAGACAGAGATAGATGTAAAGAGGGAAGGGAGGCCTTTGCCCTGCAGTGGGACAATATGGGCTGATAATAATATTGTGACACCACACATTATTGAAAGAGTAAAACCGTCTAAAAAGGGCCTCTACGTGTTGGCTTCGGCCCCACGCACGCCTTCCAAATGTCCGGGACTCTATAGTCCCGAGATATAAAAGAGACGTACATAATAATCACAATGATTATTTTTTTAATAATATAATTGTATAAGTAAATATCTAATACTAATAAATAATTAATTTTAATGGAACTGTGACTTTTAAAAAATAATTAACAATAAAATAATTATATTCTATCACTACATAGTACATAGAACGTGCCAGCTGCATTTCTTCCCGTGCATACTGCAAAAGTCAGTAGAGGGATGGAAGGGTTTGGTGCTTCATAGGCTATAGGCTAGCAATCTACCACCATGACAACACTTTTCTACCTTATAATAGCCCTCCAATTGTCTGCCAACCCGCATTAGACCAGTGTGGTGGACTAAGGCCTGATCCCCCTCTTTGTTAAGAGGGGAGGCTCGTGCCCCTCGGTGGGGACATATATGACCTGATGATGACTCATTTTTCAAAAATATATTTTTTAATATTTTTAATTTGTAACTCAGTTACATACCTATATTAAAAATGTGTGACTCAAAAAAGATTAAACATTTATATAGGTAACTTATTTAAAAAATATAAAAATATATTGAAAACCCCTACTGAAAAGTTATAGCAAAATAGTATGTTCAGCCATCGAATTTGATAGAGGTAAACATTGGGAATTCCATTACACAGTATAACTAATTTTTTGAGTTACATAACTTTTGTGTACAGCCTGGGTTTTTTTTGAGCATTCTCCTTTAAATTAGCAACACCAATGAGATTTTATTGGAAATGTGCCACCATTATATGTTCATAGTGTTATTAAACTCATACATTTTCTTATTTGTAATAATTTGATTACAATGAAAATAGTTGCAATAATTTGAATTTTATTTTATTTACTTTTATAAAATCATTACATGAATTTTCAAAATGGTACAACAATGAAAAGTTTAGTATACAATATAAATATGTCTAATCAAAGTTGTTTCTAAAAACAGTAGGTAATTACACGCACGGCTAACGAGAGCGGGCGGTGGGCAGCCGTGAATTTATACGGGAGAGCCTTCCCGGCGCGCAATGTAAAGTGTATATCTGAAGGAAAACGTTTCATTCCCGCCGGAATATAATCGTCCGGTCGTAATTTATATTGTCTGCTGCAGAGGCGAGTCCCGCTGCACATTCATTTATTTTATGTGCCATTTACAATTGTCGGTCGATGGTCAAGGGAGCGAGCGAGGGGCGCGGGGGTGTGGAGGGCGCGCGGCGCGGCGGGGGCGAGCTTGCCGGACGACGGTGCCTTCACATTATAAAACCGTGCGGTCATCTGCGAACTCCGTAATGGTATTTGTAATAGGAGCGGTCCACGAGCTGTGATGACCGCCGCACAACACATGGGTCTGATGCTTTATTTATAACATTAATTTGGTTCATGTCCGACCAGAGCGTTACAGACCGTCTCTAGATGACTGAATATCTTCTAAATGGAAATTGAGTCGCACCTGTTTCAAATTTAATTGGATTTGTTTGATAACATATTGGTATTTATTAAGTTAGAGTTTCGTTTAGATCTGTCTAGATTAAAACTAGTCCTTCAAGTATGTAAAGTAGTTTTAGATAAATACGATATAATATATGTAGTTAAAACAATACTACGCAAACAGTTAAAAAAAATTATTCATTATGAAATATTTTGCCTTTAACATCCTCATTTGAAAGAAAAAAAAATTTTGCTCAAAAAACTACAAGAACCCCTTCTTATTAAAAAATCTTACAGGCTACTTACACAGAACTCTACAGAAATTCATAAAACCTAATTACAGTCGAAGAGTATCCAATAAAGAAAGTTCCTAATTTTGTACAATTCTCCATTCTTCTTTTGTATTTAATTGTCAGTCGTTGCATTTTTTCGCATGAAAGTCGAACGAGCAGCGTCGGCGGGCAAGAGGCTGAGTGGCTCTGTATTCTTTTGTTTTTTAATTATAACGCCAGCGTCCGTGGGGTGACGGCCCCCCTGCCAAGTTTCTGGTGGAGGTGCTTTCTTGTTAAGCGCGACGGGCGCTCGCCTCCTACGTGCCTCGGCCATTCATTTCGTAGAAACTTATAACCTGACCCGCGTACTTATGAGCGTCGCCAATAAATATAGCGATGACCGGAGGCTCTGCGCTCCCTGTCCGGCAGGCGGCGCGGCGCGGGCTCGCGAGCGGGACGGCGCTCGGCGGTAGGTTAGCGTCGCTCGCGGCGAGGCATTGTTAGCTAAATATCTAGGTGGTCAGTTGGGCGGGCGGGGGCCGGGGCGGCTAGAAGACGGGCGGGGGCGGCGGGCGGCGGACGTGCCGGGCCCGGCGCCGGCCGATGTATTGAGCGCGTATTGCAGACGCGGTCACGCGCTGCAATATTGCGTTCGCTCTGCGATATTGCCCCTCGGTAACTCAATTTGATAAATTGTACAAAGTTCGCTTGCTCCGTATTGCTATCGCCCGATCGACATATTGCCTCGCATATTATGTAACAAACGTACATATACAGATTACATATCTACTCTAAGTTAACTTACTTTGTATACCTTTAATAAAATGTATTAAATCATTTTGGTACACTCAAGGATGGCTAGTAATCCAAATAACTTAAGTTCGTAAAAACTTCTCGGCATGTTTTTTATTAGTTTCAAGTTTTCTTTACAGCTTAGCTTTTTAGCTACATGTATAAGAAGTCGCAAGATGACTGTATATAAAAAATCTTTAAAAGTTGCGATCAACTACATATTATCATTAATTTTACAAAGAGAAGAGAAGACAGAAATACATTTACTTGTGACATAATTACATTTACACTGTAGATAATAAAAAAAACGGGTAAGCAAAAATATACATACACATAAATAGTATCATGTTATTATCTTACTATCACATAGTACCAGTAACGTTTATGACATCCAAAAACATCGACTAAGCAATAAATTCTGTCGTATACTTAGTGCTATATAACCGACATGCGTATTCCGTGAAGTATACTGATATAATTGGAACAATATTCAGAAGATATTGCTTATAGGGCCTTCGGGCGGCTTGAACAACTTTGACACTAGGTTGACCACTAACCATACGACAAAACAAAAAAGCTTAAAGGAAGTTATAACACTCTCCAGCTACTAATAAGTAGATACAGACTTAAAAAATATAGTTCTATTGTTATTTATCTCTAATTGCGCAATTAGATCGTGTAACACTAAAATCATAATGTTTTGAAAGGAGAATATATGTGGCGTTAAGATTGTTTATAAGTTGTTTTTCACTTCGGACAAAAAGGGAAATTCTAACAAAACACGTCATTTATGTAAATATCTATAACGATAACTAAAGGTCGATACATTCATATGCAGTAATATGCACGTATACCTATCACAATAAATATAGTGAAACGTGCACGTATATGAGATAATCTCTAGATAATTTTCCTCTCTATTTTTCTGTTTAGTGATAAGTATCGCAATGAGTTAGACTAATAGTATATTTTCACTATGGAAAAGCCATAATTGCTGTTATAATCTCATAACCATAATGAGAGTGGTCTCAAACCGTGTCGGCCGTGAAATGGTGTTTGTACGCGATGGCTTAACCACCTGTTACTACTGTGGACTATTGCAAACTTTAAACCCAATAAATTGTCGCTTTCGACTATGCGCCCGCGTGTCTGGTAAAGTAGCTTCCACATTATTTAAGTGTTACATTGATATTTGTACCAGAAATCGGATATATTTAAGTAAACACGACACCGAATACATGCCCAAATGTTGTTTATTTCACCAATCTTCATAAATAAGTGGAGTCATAAACATACACCAAACGTAATAAATACAGCCAGGGTATATTTATATGCACGTAATGTTTTCAGTATCTATTTATATCTTGACTCTGTCATTTGCGATAATACCGTGATTGATCTTGCACGAACGAGGAAAGCTCAGCCTTATCTTAACGAATCGCAATTAAGATTTATTAAAAGGGGACAATATAATCTCAGGATTTCAAGAGCGAGGTTTTGGAAATGAGACCATACATCTTGATCTTATATAAATTTATTGGAACAGTTACCTTGTTATTGTTTTGATCAAAATGAAAAATAATTAATGCGTTTGTGAGATTTTTTATGTGCTCTGATTAAATAGTATGTGGTATAAATAGTGTGGTCTGTTGACAGCAGCGGCGCGGTGGGTGTGCGGGTGCCGCGCGGGCTGGTCGCGGGCCGGACGCGGGTTGCGTGTGGCCGCGGCTTCAGCCTCGAGAAAATGATTTATATTGTTTGTGTAGCGGCGGGTGGCGGGAGGGGGGTGCGGGGAGGCGCTTTCTCAAGCAGATCCAGTCCACTGCAGATATGGGCGAGTATTATTATTGATCCGGCTCGGGCGGCGGTCGGCGGTCGGCATTTCCTACCGCTCATACTCGGGCGGGCGGGGGCGCCGGCCGCCGCCCGACATATTTATTGAGGCGCGCGGGACGGCACACGCCGACGTAAAACTTATTATAACGACGCAGACCATCTACTACGGTGCACTAACCTTTAATGAGAGGCGTAGGGCGCGCGGCCCAGGGCGGAGGGGAGTCCGCCGCGACTCCTCGGCCAATCCTAACGCGTTATGATATTATATCAACTCATATCGGCCAATCCCCGCTCGTTATGATATTGTAGGCGGGCGGGAGACGAATGCAGCCGGCTGTTTTCCACGTTGGGCGGGCGGTTTTATGATGTTCAGTTATGATTATAATGGGGTGCGCATCTGGGAAGTACCTATCAGGTGCATCAATATTTATTATAGGTATCTTGAATACATGGGTAGCCCTTTTGTTCAAATTGAGGGGAATATACATAAGAGCTTTTCTGACAAGAAATTAGTAACATTACCATATAGGTACTTGGATAGTAGAAAAAATTAAATTAACTTGTAATTCTATTTACTGAACTTCAAGTTTTTAAAACGTCACGGGGACTTAAGTAAATATTTTAGACGCAGGGAAATAAATATGCATAATCTTAATATTTTTCTTGAAGTCTATAAATAAAATATTCAACTATAAAAACAATATTATCTTATCCATACAAATCTAGAAGTATCGTCGTATTTAGAAAATGTTGTATTGAACCGAAGGGATATTTCAAAAATAAAGAAAAATATTCAACCTACTATTAAACTGTATACAAAAGTTAGAAACCCCGTCAATATTTAATTTTTTTTTAATGAAATGTGCATAATTTTCATTACTTTCACTATCAAAATAAGTACCTTAGTTCTTAGTAGAAATAATAAGTTAGGTAAAAAGGAATCCTAAAAATCGGTGAAATCTTTTCTTTTCCCGCGCAAGTGTACGATAACATATGACAGATACATAAATCCGAGTGCAAGTGTGTAAGTGACATAACAACAAAGTACATAAGAGTGGCACCGCAGCCCCGGTCGGTCGTCAGGCGGTCGTCAGTCGAGAGAGTCTTATGATGACATTTCAACGGCGCTCTCTATCCAATATCACATTTTCCATTTCGACTGTGAGCGGAGAAACGTTTGATTTTATTTTCGTCGATTTTGCAGAATCGTGACCTGAAACGCAGATAAGGATTTGTTGCGCAACTTTCATCTGCGACTTTGTCGAGCCTAGCGATAATTCTGATTTAATACCGTTCAACCTTCTTAGTAAAAGTTGCCTCGTCACCGACTCTCTGCTCTTTGTTTGGTCGATCTGCTCCTTTATTATTTCAGTCACGACTCTGGATAGTCGAGACATCCACAATCTAGTAATCTATAAAATAATCCAGTAAACTAACTCATTTACTTCCTAATTGTTTTGAATTTGTTGTAATAAAAGCGTATTGAATTAAACAGCGTCCTTGTTCAGCAAATGAGTTGATAATAAAACGATAATAAACAAGCGCCTTTGTAACAAACTATAACAGATCGGTAATTGCTTCCACGATACCTCCTCGCGTTATTACGCCTTTTACGACGCCGTATGGGGTGAATAAAACATTTTTACGAGCGGCCATGGGTGCTATAATACATACACGCACACACATGGCTAGGTACATGCCTACAGGTAATAAAGTATAAACTGAATATACACACATTTGTACTTGTCCCCTTACGTCTCGCGATCCTAATGGCGGTATAAAAACTTCATTTTCTTAACACAATTTACCGCCACCCTCTATGTTAATTGCCTTATGTTTCGCCTTGAAATATTCGTAAGAGACGATACTTTTCTTTGTTACTTCTTTTTCATAATATGTTTCGGTCGACGGCGGCGGGTCGGTGCACGGGCGGACATATGGCTCCGACTCACTCAAATAGATTGCGTCATAGCGTAATGTCGTCCCACAGCGCAAAACAATTATAGAGACGGAATGAATAAAGTATCGCTCGTCCACCTCCACCGATCGCGTTCGTTTCATCTCATACCACGTTTTCTTTGTAATCTGCCGTATCCGCGTAATGTAACATTTGTTGAACGAAGATACAATATATATATTTTTTATTTTTTACTCTGGGGACACTTTTTCGACCCTCGTCCGAGCGGTCTCTTTGAAAAGTGGACATCGGAACGCGAGGGAAGGAGCCCCCGAGGACACTGGACAGAAAATGCGTTGTAAACATTGCGACTACATTCAATTTCCCGTCATTTTTCAAACTGATAAATAATTCTGTCATCGAACGTTCGGACAGGGGTCGCTATGAAGTGATTGTCGATGGAAGGACGCCGGCGCCGTAAAAAATAGCGGCCGATGAGACTCGGCCTCTGCTTCTCGTATGTGCGCGATAAATTTCTTTTTTATTATCAGATATCGAGGGACTCGGGAATCGAATAAAGCGCTCATATTTAATTCATAAGATACCGGCCATACAACACTACTCCGGACTATTTTATTTAAGATGTTGAAAGATTACGGATACTGGACGCGTGCTTATTCTAAGCATTGCCGTCGACCAACTTTTTATTCATCAAACATGCATAATGTTGCGGAACTGTGTCCAGGAAGTTATGGCAGGTAACAATGTACACATACTATATTGTATGTACGTTTGACAATGAATTTGAAACAAAAGATTTAAGCAGTTAAAGAGAGAAAATTAGGTATATTACTCGTAATATGTTCCAAAGTAATTTTATATATTCTAGTTATTTATGAATCAATATTAATACGAGAGAATCCAATCAGAACAAACAAACACCCTTACGTTTTGTACGACTTGAAAAGGAGACAGTGTAACAAGAACACAAGAATAACAATGTGTGTACGTAATGGAAAGGAAATAAATTTAAATTATTTAATTTATCACGACGGCAGTGCGTCTTGTGTCCGGCAGATGTGTTCAATACATTTAGAGGCACGGGAACGGGGCCGGGGGTCACTCGCAGTATTAAATAACTCTCCGACAGCTAAATGAGTAGGGGACGCGAATAACGTCTACACAGGATTATTCCGAAACCTTTCGCTACGTATTTTTCGCAACTCATTTTGTAAAAAAGTTATGAATTAACCTTGTTTGTTGTGAGTCTTGTAAATAAAGCTACGTAGAATTATGCAAACTTATTTTTTGAAACCTTTATATTTGTTAACCATATAGGCTGTTATTAGGACTCATACTCGTAAACAATATACTGTGACTTTATTTGGCGTAACATCTATACTAATATTATAAAGCTGAAGAGTTTGTATGTTTGTTTGTTTGCTTGTTGGTTTGAACGCGCTTATCTCAGGAACTACTGGTCCGATTTGAAAAATTATTTCAGTGTTAGATAGTCCATTTATCGAGGAAGGCTATATATTTTATCACGCTACGACTAATAGGAGCGGAGTAGCAACGAAAAATGTTACAAAAACGGGGAAAATTTTGACCCATTCTCTCTTATGTGACGCAAGCGAAGTTGCGCGGGTCAGCTAGTTTTTCTATATAACCTAAATCACCGCTTCAATTTTGTAATGAATACGCTATACTATTAAATTTGGTTAAATTACGAGTATGCAAGTCAGAATAAACAAAAGATATCATCCCTGCTCTACAAAGTTAGTGGGACAGCAATACTCTTATTCACAGTTCACAGCATAAAAGAGAAAGCATTGAAAGCGTAACCTTATAAAATAAAGGTGACTCAAACATAAGAATTTACCTCGAAACAGTACCGCACCCTTATTTGTTATTAAGTGGAGTGAAAGAAATTGTGACGGAACTCAGAATAACCCTGCTGGATTTGTTACTACCCGTCGCGGTGAGGAACAATAAAGAAAATTACGATACCGACCTACCTACACCACCTTTATTAGTACGTCGTATCTTTATTGAACTTATTTTTAGATATAAATGTACCAGGCCGTATACTTTTGTTTTGTACGCGCTTAACTCAATGTCAATTATAAAAATATGTGAAGACAATCGACCGTATATGGCATGTTCGATACCTTCCTAAATATCAACGAGTTCTCGACAGGTATTCGATATTAAAACTTCGTCTAGTAATTGGATTGTTATTGTTAAGTATAGCACTATTACTTGCCAATCAACTTACGATTTGTGTCAATTAAAATTATTTCCTGCATTGCTTTCTATATCTACAAGGTTTTAATAAAGTTATTTTTATAAAATATTTACTGCTTTCATTAATCTGTCATGTTAAAGAAACAGGTGCATTGTCATTTTATGCAACGTTGGCTTGCTTTGATACGATTTTTTAAAATATAAATATTTTGATAATTATGAAAATTATTACTTATAAGGGACTTTTCGCAGTATTCAAATAGTTACATATTGAAGAAAATATTTATTACATACATAAACATTCAAAAATAATCGACGCGACACAAAGCCGATATGCAAAGCCACCTCTACTTTGGCCGTGAACTCTGAACGCGACACGGTATCATGCCAATTGATCACCACAATAATTTCAACATACATTGATGCTCTGTTTATTTCTACTTTATTTATAAAGTATACATACAATACAATTCTTATGTTCAGTACAAATAAGTATAAATAAATCTCACTTGAAAGTTTTAATATTGATTAAGACAATACAGCAAGAAAGCGTGTGTACGATAACTGATTTCACGAGTAAGTGCTCCGATAAGCCAGCCTGCCTCTCAGATTCCACTGAGCTAGGAGCGGCGTGATAAAAAATACAACATATCACACCGCTGCCCTCAATCTCGTTGGGTCAACAATGTCATTGTTAGTACACGCTGCGAACACTCTTCTCACAGTCTTCACATAAAAGGTAACCCTACTAGAATACTCTCTACCTTCATTATTTGACATAGACTTCACTATCCACCACAACAATTCTAAAATACAGCAATTTAATTATTTTTTCAATTGCTTTCAAGACATAAATCTCCAGTGCTGTTTACGCCAATGATAAAGATTTCTTCAAAATCCATACGGCGATCGCGACGAACACGCCTGATAGGAACTCAGTTTATATTTTATTCATACATTGTATTGTTGGAATATCAATTGCCTCGCCCGGCGGTAGGTAAAGGGTACATTTTCAATCCGCACGGGATTCACTTAGATTTGAAGGAAAATAGATTTCGATTTCCAAAGCTGCGACAAAGCAATCCGATATATTTTTCAGACAGATATTGCTAGCGATTTCTTTTGAGCTTTGAAATATAAGGGAGGGAATTTAAAAAGATTTCATGTATTTCTTTTCTACATAGAAATAAAAACTTACTGAACTGAGTATTTGTAACTCGGGGTAGTCGCACTACTTACTTAGCGAATTTGGAAAGTTTTAAATGATCCTGTGAGGATATCCATACGTTTGTTTGCTCACATTAAATGCTTATTTTTATATGGTCGATCTAGAGGTTCTGGAAAAACAAGTACGTATTCAAATAAAAAATTGAATGGGGAATTGAGTCACCTAATTGTTATTTCTACTTTTGTTCAATTATTTCAGTACTAATATATCCATTAGCTGTCTTATGCAAACAGGTACATTTATTTGTTTTATTTAAATGTACAGATGTCAGGGGAGTAATGAGTTTAAAAAGTCACAGACTAATAGAGAAAGGTCAACGTCGTTTAAAAACGGAGACGGGTTGTTTCCTCTTTTTTAATTTTGGCAGGCAGACAATGCACCAAAGGAAAACATTAAAGGGGAGAATTCCAACCCCTTTCCGAAGTGATTAATTTATTATGTTCTTTGTTTCTGTTTTGATTTTGTAACATGAAACAATAAGGACGGTCGGAAAGTGGTTATGTGTAGCTAACAGGGGTTAAGGTTTATGTATGTTTATTCTGTACTTACTTTTACATTTTCAGGTAAAATTGGATTATTTAAAAATGTATGAGCGAGATTCGAGTATTGAAGTGTATTTGAAGACCAAGTAAGTTACAGTCATCTAGTACATAATAAGACACGTGTATTTTGTAACTTAGGTTCAACATGTATGTATGTGCCTACGATATCGTATGCCGCTAAAAGCTCCGGTATAAGTTATGTATCAAACCCGTAAAAGTATCACTCGTGCAATATAAAAGTTAACGACACAAGAAAACGCGTTTTCCACAACATTAAAGATAACAACAATACGGGGGCGAGCGAGTGTAGAGCCTCCCGCGAGGGTGGCGGGCGGGGGTCGAGAAAAATTCAATATTAATATGAAGGAGGTGCGAGCGAGAGACGCGCGCGGTCCCTCTCGCGCGGCCAATGGCGAGCCCCGCCGCCGCTGCGATATGATGAATTTATGGATGTAATAAAAGCGAGGTGCGCGATTGGAGGAACGGTCAGGGAGAGCTTATTTTCTTTTTATTTTCATATTTGGAATGTCGGTCTCAAGTCGCTTGCAGCCGCCTTTGTACGTCTGACGTTTCTTCTCTGGACACTCGAAGTGGCTTTACCCCACCACTTGATGATTTATATGTCCACGTATATGATACATATTTATGTAATAACGTCTTTGTATTACATACTTACTTTATATTATTGCCTTCAGTATTGACAGTTTGTTTATGAGATGGAATACTGAACATAAAGTTTGAAAGAAGTAATAGTATTAAATGTAGACAATGTTTTTGAGAGTGGTGAAGTTGTGTGGTAAGGCTGAGAGGCTCTCGTAGTACAAAGGCTCGTAACTGGCAGTTGATTGAGGCGTGAACGACGCTCGACCGCCGGTCGGGGTTTCTTTCTTGATTTGCTACTCGAGTGGCCGAAACGACACTTCTATTTGCATGAGCTGATTTTGGGTATTCCGTTTTAAATCAAGGAGATGACGCTTACATTGAGAATTCTAAATGCGTTATCCGTAACTTTCTTGTAAAAAACATGTTTTTAATTACATTAACACATAGCAAAATATTAATTGTTTCTGGTTTTGTTTATGGTTGTTCATTGTTTTTTTTATTTTCAGTCATGGAGAACGGTGTGAAAAGAACCAAAGATCTAACTTTTCGAAGCACCTCGAGTTTATTCGTCAATTATTTTGTGGAAAAGAATCTGTGCATAGAATAAACGATTTTTAAACTTAAAATTCTCAATGTTTAAATCTTCGATTTTTAAACTTAAAATTCTCAAAGTTGAAGTTTAAAAATAGAAGCTGAACCATATAGGCGATAAAGGAATCCAAGCGTTATCTACAAACAGGTAAAACTTGGTGACTGATCAGTACATTATGTGAAGGGAATTGATACCGTCAATATAATGCGTCGGATATAAAACCGTTCAAAAGGCAGAGCCCTGACAGCGGCAAAGACAACGCAGACAAAATAAATAGGAGGGCGGCGAGTCAGCCAGCCGGAAGTATTGGGGATCAGCCACGAGCGCAGTTTTGAAGTCCAATTATATAGCAGGTGGCAGCCTCCGGCCACCTCCGAGATGCCGACGTACCGAGCAACCCTTCGCCTCAGAACAATCACTGCACTCACAATCAAACCTCTTTGAAAATGTTCAATTAGTCACCTGGATGCGACAGCCTTTATCGTCATGTCTTTATTAACTTTTTCTTTACAAAGTAGAATATGGTAAGCATGCAACTTACGTTCCTAGAATATATAAATGTAATGAAAATGTTAATTTATTTAAATAATAATAGATTGCTAATTATCATGAAGTCATAAATACCTAATTAAATTACAAATATTGATTTTATAACTTTTCATGCCAGACATGTAACGTCGAAAAATATTTTGATTACCTACTGAAGTTATTGAAATTTAAACGCATAATTTAATTTGTTTAACATTCTATCAAAAAAACAATGATGTGTGAGTGAACGTATGTATAATAACGCAGCAGGTACACAGATAGCCGCACATATTTTACCTATAAAGCGAGCACTTCACCGTAACAGTGTACTGGAGTACAAAAGCCGAAGTTTTCCCCGCAGCGAGATTCCTTTTTCTTTGTTTGGTGTATTTATTGTAAATCTACTCATAGCAGCCGCCTGCCGCCCGCCCGTTAGAAGTATTCCGACATAACTTTTGGCTCGAGCACCTTATGTACCTACAGTTGGTAACGTTCCGTTTTAATGCTTTTATTTTTTTGTTCCTCTATCCGATGTTTACGTATTTTATATAAAATTTTGTGATATTTTCTTTTGAGTTGGCGGTCGTGCCACTCACTGGTATAGCGTTTTAGGAAATCAGGGGGGCTATCACGTATCTTAGTTGACAGTCATTTGAAAACCACTATGCTGTCCATTGTTTTCTCTCTTAGATTATAGTGATTAATACGTTACGTCAAAGCAGCAATGTACTGAATAGTGACCATAGATTTGACGTATACTAGCTGTCAACTGATATATACGTGATAAGCCCGCTGAGCAGTTTCACAAGGGATAGTGATTTTGTTTTACGAATTTACATGAAAATTTTAAACTAAATTTACAAGAAAATCTTAACTAAAAGCTCTTTAGTCCTCTTCAAATGCCATGAGTTAGTTTTAACTTAAAACAAAACCGTTAAAATAACAAAGTAACGTGTTCCTGATCGAAACGGAAATGTAACTATATGTGCATCCAGCTTGTTGAGAATTAGCAACGAAATAGTGAAGTGGAGGCGAGCTGTACGCCGCCGCCGGTGCAGCCAGTTAATATGATTTGCTCACGGCTCTGCTGCGCGCCAGCTCTCTCACACTCTTGCTGACATTTTAAGCAACTTAATAAACTAGTGCCGTGTGCCCGCGCATTCTGCTTATTTTTACTCGTTCATGCCATGAATTTAAAAGTCGTTTTACTAAAGACAGAATAGTTGTTTCATGAAAAATACACACGGCTTCCTCAACAAAGTTATTGCATGCATTTATTTCTTCTAAGTATAAACTATTTAGTTTCGTAGTAGTATTCCAAAATACCTCATAAACAGAGTTGGTTGATTAATATTGTGCCGCACGAAAGTAAACTTTTGTAGGTAATTAAAAGTTGTCTAACTAGCGTTTGAAGATGTTCTCCAGATAGTTAGGTATAACTCATTTAAGTATCGCACTTTCAAAGGAATATTGTTCTGTTCAGTTTTATTGCTATTTCATTGTACTTTTAGCTTACCTACTAAATAGTAACGAGAATTTACTTGTAGCTTTCTCATTAAACGACAATGATGTTAAGTTTTAGTTCATGTTTGACGAGTAGCTTTAATGACACAGGATCTTGCATTCTACGTATTTATTGTTTCTAAAGAAGTTATTAATTTTTGTTTGTTGTACATATGTTTGTAATCTACGGAGATGTTAATTTATAATCCCAGCGTAAAGAATTGTGTGTATTGATATAGAAACATAACGATATGTTTTATGATGTTAAAAGTATCTTTACAACATAACATAAAGGCCCATTAGAGTCCGATGTGGCTACGGGAAGTGCTACAGAAGACGTGTAGTGGGCAGGGGGTGGTGGAGGTCCAGTCTTGAAGATACTTAAGGGGGCGTGGGGCCGCCACCCCCCCACGGCGCCGGACGACTTGCTTATTCTATCAAGCGTGGACGCACACATAGTCGCCGCCGTGCACATACACCACGCACACACACAACGGGCATTATACGGCCGGCCACCACTCCACTGTGTCAATACAATACGCTCTCTTCGGCTGGACTTAGATTATTTAGAAAGCACTTGTAACGCTCATATAAGAAGCGCCGCGGAAGACGTATTCCGCGTCACAATGGCCGGTACGTGTCGGCAAGGGCTGAGACGGGATACGCGGAAAAGATTACGATCCTAAAAAAACAGCCTCCACTCGAGAATATACCTAATATTCTTTTCACAATTGACTTAGGGTGTCGGGATAGCAGTTCAGTATTCCCTTCTCTCATTGTTTGAACGGATAATAACTTTTTAAATAAATTGACAGTAACTCGATATCACACGAGTATGTTACTTCCAGTACAATACTGCACAACATGTTAATATGAAAGTATAAACATAAACAATTATAAAGTGCACTTGGGTATCTCAAAACAGAGCGGGGTGTAAAGCTCATTATTGTTAAATATGTATGCAGAGCTGACAGATGCATTAAACATGACAGGGAAAGACCATCAGAGTCATATCAGCGGCTACGAGAGGAGGCGTGAGACTACGCCACTGGACGCGGATTATCCGCTACGCGCCTACGATGTAGCACACAGTGCTGCTACGCGCGTAGCATTAGTCGCCTGTCAAAGAATGCCTCCACGAGTTTTTGTTTGAAAACTTGTTAGATGAACATAATCTTATTTCCACAAATTATAAAACTATTATCCCGACGTGTGCACATTAATCTAAAAACGTATTACCAAGCTCATTGGAAGATTTAATAGTTTCAAATAGTTTTTCGATTGAGTCATTAATTTAGTTTTAGTTTCATATTGTTACTCGGTACGTACCCTTTGGAATTAACGATCCTTTAAATTAATAAGTGTCAAACTTTAACGGTGTAGGTGTTTGTGTGTATGTGTGTGTGTGTGTGTGCGTATTCGGTTTACATGTCTTCTTACTGGTGTGTCGTGTGCGCGCCCAAGAGACATCGGCTCATGTGTGGGTACTTTCATAAATCTGTTGGGAGATATATGAGAGCGCAATTTCCGGTATCCGGCCATTAGCGCCGAGCTTTTATAAGCTTAAAGCTTAGGTTAAAGATTTTCTGGGTAGTTTAATGCGAATCTTGTAATAGGTACGATAAATTTTGTATAAAGTATGTGATTGCATATTAGGTGTCGATTCGGGAACTTTTAATGTGTGTAACTTGGCCTAATGACTGTTCGGAGGTAGTCTCGCGACACGGCTTCAACGACACACACATTAATATATATGTATCGTGTCGGGGAGATAACACATTCATGTGTATTGCTTGTGCTCACTTCGGTTGTGGGAGACAAATGAAAAGTGTTACGAACAAAAAATGAGCGGTGTCCGAATGTGGGCGGGGTGCGCACCGTCTGTCCAGTGATGGGGGATGGGGATGGAGCACCGACTTATTATTTTTATCGACCGTAAAAAGGTGCCGGACCTTGTGTGGACCCTTCCACGACGACTCCTCTGGAGAGATTCCAATTATTTACGGATATTTTGCTCCAAATCCCGAAAAATACTGACCAGTAAAAGGGTATGGTACTTACTTTGTGCTTGATTAGAACCTATACATATGTTTTAAGATCGTTTCGAGCAGCTTAGATACGCTTGAGTTATCAAAAGAAAAATGTCGTTTACGATGTATCGTTACGTTACCTAATAATATATTTAAGTACCTTTATTTATTATCACATTTAAGCCTATATGTTGAATGTCCTACGTAAGTTAGTTACCCCATCAATTATTTGTAACGTACAAAATATGAAAGCGTTCAAATTAAATGTCAATAATGAATAAAAAGTGGTACATTTGTTCCGCTTGTCGTCGTGCGCCGTGCATCGAGCGCGACGTCATGACAGTGTAATGACGCGCTTGCAGCTGCAACCCTCAGCCCGCTACCCTGATTCGACCTGTCACGACCCACTTAATAATGCAACAATGCACACCCATTGTTCTACCATCACTTTCACAATAACACAATAAACATGCTAATAATTAAGTACCGTAAAACATACATTTCCACTCCACCGCGATCCCTATGCCACTGCCGCCGGTTCATCGGCCCCGCATAAATGTTTCTCAGATTTACATCGATCCCAAAAAAATCTTTTTACAATTAAGGCGACAATCTTCATAAATCAATTTCCCCCGAATTGAATGTCAATAAGTAGGGACGGTTGTTAAACGACGCGCCGTAAAATAAAACTTTCCGGAGGGCGGAAAGTTCCAAGCAAAAAGAATATTTACATTAATTCTCTTCATTATGTTTTGAAGAATAATCATGGGTACCGCTTCCCGTTCCACTCTCTCGATTGAGTTTTTATTTGAATATTTTTTTGGCCGGGCCCCGAGTTCGTCTCTGTGCTACAAAAGGAAGTTTTTATTAGCATCTTAATGATTTTACGGCGAGTCGCCGGTTACAACAGCCTTTATGTCGTCAGATTTTCTTAAGTATTTTTTGTCGAGTTTTTTGCATCTTACATTATTAAAGTTTTCATTCCGTCGTTTAATGAAGCTCATTTCTTCTGTTCGTCCGAGCCTTGATTGCCTTTGTTTTGCATAAATGTAAGATTTCTATAGATTTCTTTCTAGCAAATCGAGTCACTTCGAAAGACTTGGAATTTGTTCACGAGAGGGGCAATTAATTGTTATTTTTGCTTCTTTTTGCACGTTTAAAGTATTGTAGGTACTGTTTTAAATTTCCAAGATTTTTAAGATCAGCTACCGACTATTGACTGATTCACTACTTTTAGCATTAAGGTTAATTATAAATAATAACTCTATATAAAATGTTTTAGTTTTATTTCCTAAAATACAAAACTGGTGATTGATCGCTTTGGTATTAGATATGAGTACCCATTTTTTTACAATACGATTTATGATCAGATTATAATTCTTACATTTAAGTTTACAATACGTTAGTTATAACTCGAAGTTTAAACTCATATTTGACGATCATTAAACATATGAAATTCTAAGGGATGATAGATGATATTATGAGCTGGTTGTATGCAAGTAGATGACATAGAATGTGATATGCATAGGCGGCGCGGCGGCGGCAAGTATCGTGGGGCGCAGATCCGATTTGTCCCGTCCGGTACGGTAATTACATTCATCTCTGCTCCAGACTGATTTATGCTGCGTCTGGTACGCCTTCGACCTTTGTTCTGTCATTAACTACTTTTCCGGCCCAGTCTTACGCACCACAAAATAATAATCGTCCGGAAAATCGACAGAGGCTGTATGTAATGTTATGAGAGGAAGGCCGGTCGTTTTTCTCGGGTCGCAATCGAGTCCGAGATCTTGCTTTCTTTTTAATTTCCCTGCGGCCTCCTAATGAGGTCCCTGCGGCGGCGGCTCCGCGCCGTTATCTATGATATTCTTGAGGTTGATGCTTATTGTGCGTGTCACTGATGGCTTCCCTTTTTATTATCCTCTCGAACACAATTCAGCGGCCGCCCAAATGAGTTCTTCTCATTTGCTTTGCTCTCTTTATTTCTCTAGGCGGCAGTTTGTCTTGTGTCGCGACTTAACTTCTTTTAATTTTAATGAAATGGCCACCGACCGAGCACCGCCTTGACTTTATTTTTCATGTTATTTTGCGTTTGAATTTTAAACATCACTAACAAAGCCCTCTATATTCCTATTATGATATCTATTCCTTTTTAGGGGAGTTATAATATAGGCAAATAAAGCTGGTATTAAACGCGCAGTCAGTAACAAATCACATGACTCCACCTCCACTTATCTATTAAAATGAGAGATTATTGTCGGCTTAAACGATACGCTACACAATATTCGGGTGTTATTTTCACTGGATTGTCCAATATTGTCACAATCTTTATAGTAGGGCAATTAGAGACGTGTCGCGCGTGTCGCGCACGTGCCGTAGATCCTTCCTCCAGCGGCGGGTGCATGCGCGCACGCGGCCCATCACCGCACTGCCCTCATTAAGCCGCTGTTTATACTGCGCGTATCAAGAGGTGACACCCACTGACACACTGTCACAAAAAAAACATCATTTATTTATGTTTGCTTTGTACATAACTAAATTTATCATATTCACAAGGCTGTGAAGTACCTCCAACATGCTCCAAAATGAGGTAATTATAATGACAGATGTTTCTCTAACACCCCAACACGATTACACTCAACCTCACTGAATTAACAAATGAAATTGCAACTGAAAAATTTGGGTATTAAGGAAATCCCCTTCGAGGAATTCACTTCATTTAAATATCGCATTTTTCTTGAAGATTATACCTTACGACAGCCATAAAAGAAAACAGGAGACCCGCCCCTCGATAATGCGACGAGCCTGAGGAATTTTTATTCCGCTCAAATCTCTCCTGACATAGGTATATTTTTGTGAGATCGCCTGGAGATTTTAATACCCGATTTTATTTAAATTCGTTTAGGCGGTGCGGGTGACTGCGCCCCTAGACATTTATCGCGAGGGCGTGATTGTACTTATAAGCAGAAAGTATTTTGCAACAACATTTATACCAGGTTTTCAATACACAAGTATTCAATGCTGTACAATAATTAAGGATTACGAAAACGGCTTTTAATTGTTTTGTGATAGTTATCTGTATATTAGTAACTACAAGAACATTTCAAATCCAAATAACGTAATTATGCCGTTTATTCTTTGCAAAATGCAGAGTGTTATGTGTGTTTATTTTTTTTATAACGATAAATATCAGAAATAACTTCATGTGTACATGAGTGTAAGTGTACCTAGTCTCGGGAACCGCAGCATCATCACTCACTTAGCGCGACACGCCATGCCGCGCGGCTGCGCTCGCCCTGCACCGGGTCGGGCCCCTCGCTGCAACAGTGATCATTCTTCATTTGCTCAACCTCCTGTCTCGATCATCCACTTGACCATACACATAGCAGCCCCATTTTTATTTAATAGATTACCTCCCGCCACTGTCTATACAAATACATATCTTAAAGAAAGTTTTGTATTGCCTAACATTTTATTAGTGGTTATCATAATAAACAATTTTCCATTCTCATAGTCGGAAGTCGGAAAGATTGCAGTCATTTTTCGTTCCGTTTTGCTTCTTCCATCTCAATGAGTTTCACCACCAAAATTTTCCTTGCCATTTGTTTCCATCGCGTAAGATCTTTTCGTATGAGGCGAGTTCTGTGTTAATATATGTGCCCGGAATACCGTGGCCATATATTACGCCGACCTCTGGCGGACCGGACATAACAATCCTCGATTTGCTATAATATCGGTCGTGCGTCCCTGTCTGGGCGGGCGGGCAGGTGGCGCGAGCGAGCAAGCCGCCGAGCGGCGGCCGAGCGCGCGGGGTGGCGGCCTACGTGCCGCGTATAATAAGCATTTCATGCACGGGGTGCGGGCGCGGGGTCCGGAGGTTACATAGGTACCTATTTCCCGTAAGTCGTGTACCTAACCGGACCGTACATTATGAGCTGAGGGTCAGCGAGTCTCGTACGCCGTCTCTGTCGCGCTCGGCGCAGGAACGCAGCCCAAGCATAATTTCGTGTGATATATCGCACACGCTTGGGTCGTCGTGATGGACCTCTATGAAAATCGTCCTCCGTCCGTGGAAACTACTGCTCGGTATTTAGGAGAAAATAAAGGCTCTGTTCAAACAACGGCCTTCAATATGTACTGTGTCACGGCATTAAACTAGACCTGGGTAGTGACTTTACGTGTCTGTATTTATACGAGAATGTAAGGTATCGCCTAAATGTATGGTATACGGCGGCAGCGGTCGCTTTAGCGCGGAATTCATCTTCTATCTGTACGATTTATACACGAGGAGGCCGTAAAACGGAACAATAAAAACCCAAAACAGCAATAAATTTCAAGCAATAGACGCAAAGGTTCGAACGCGCCTTATCAATTCCTTCCACGCATGGGATTCGAATCGCACAATAAACTTATGACGCAACCTTTAAGTTCTGTAATCTAAAAATAGAGGAAGATTCACGACTTTACCTAAAGCGTAGTGACATTATTGTGAAGATTTTGTTAAAAGTAAATAGTTAAACGCTTACAAACAGTGTTTACAAGCAATCAACACTTAGTGGACAGTTGTACGAGGGTCACAGGTAGGTAAAACAAATAGTGGACAAGCCCACTCTGCCTCCACAAGGGGAGGGTCATCTTAAAGGACAAGGAAATGCGGCCGGTGTGAACACTGAACATGTTCTTTATGCATTAGTAATGTCGTGTAATTGAAACCGCTTACTACTGTGACCACTCGGTGACCACGGCTTAGTCTTCAGTTTAAAACCGCTCCACGGATCTAAACTTGGTTGGTTATTAATAAACACAACTGTAAACTGACCGATACTTACTCATGTATAGTGTAAAGCACGTTGGTATAAGACGGTATTTAATAAATAGGAGTAGGTTGTTGTGCGCGTATACTGCTATTAATAATTCGTGAGTGCGGTCCGGCGCTCTTACAGTGCCGATTCATTATCGTTACGGTCTCGGCCCGACGGAGATCTACGATATAGCTCCCTGATTGACCCCGCATTAAAAATTACATACAAACAGATAGAGGAAACGGACGCTAATAACGGAGCTGTGTACTTTCTTTGTTTCGATTCGTTTCCGAGACCGATCAAAAATTTATAAGCGCACGTACCCGATCGATTGAGGTTGCGGCGAGCATTCATAACGTAATGGGCACAGATTGTACGTAAGAATGGTTCAGGTACTATTTAATGGCTGCTTTGATTCGTTAGGTTAATTTCAGAGGGGCCTGGGAGGGTAAGCTCCGTAGTGGTCGCCGGAGGGTCGAATAAATATGTCCCAAAGAGTTAAGTGGGAGAGAAGTGCGGAGCGGAGACCGCGTCCGACGTTTGCTCTTCCACTCGTGTTGTTGCACCACTTATTACACACAAAGTTCTGTTAAAGTTTTCTCCGACACTCGAGCGCGAGTTTAATTTACTCGATAGTGTAAATAAAGCGGGCGGAGTGGGAAGTTTCGCGGCGAGGCAGCCCCTGGCGACGCCCGGCGACACCCGGCTGCGGTCGAGTGATAATAACGTCCCGCCGCGTGGGACTTCCTTATTAATCGAGAACGACAAATTTTAACGACAAGAATTAATGAATCTCGTTACACGGGTTAATCCTCCGCTCGTAAAGTGTACGCTCCGTGCCGGTGAGGTGCGCGGGCTCGCTCTCCGCGTTACACCTCTCGGCAACTACCTGCTACTTATTGCCACTTATTATATTAATTTTCTATGACAACTATATGATGTTTTTAACGGGTACGCAAATGTTTGTGTCTATACCTATACACGCAAAGAACTTGCAAATATGTACGTTTAACATTTGAAGTCGAGCTTTCTATTTTATTACTACAGTAAAGTCCGTATGTACATTTAAAAATTAAAATTGTCATGTGGGGTCGTGTGTCATGGCGCATGGCGGTAAGATGAAACGAGTGCGAAAGCCGACTTGACTGAGGGAATCCAAGATATATCGTCCAGTTAACGACCATGTACGAATGGAACTTTATTGTAATTGCCTTTTGTAAGATCGGACAGGGTCATTACGGACCGTCCTCACAAACCGACCTCCCGTTTTGCTTCAAAACTTTCCTTGTAGTAGTTAACTATAGACATTTGGTTGCAAACTTGAGACAGGTTAAGACTTCAAATAAACCTAGTTTTGTGTATGTGTTACTGAAGACCATTTATAAACTAGTAAGTGTTGTAATGTTATCTGGTCGTTGTCATAATTAATATAGGCAGAGAACTCAATTACAATGTTGATATTGAATGGAATGAGTGGTGAGACGGGCGCGTATGTGTAAAGCGTATTCATCAGTTGGAGAGGTGTGCGGCACATTAGGGGGCTGAGGCGGCCTCAAAGCCAGAAGACTGATTATGTCTATCCGCAATTTCTCTCCGGCCCTATTCTCGCGAGCGAAAACTAGCGAGTTTTCCACCGCGCTATTAAGCGGTCGCTTTTACATTTGTCCTTATAATGGAAAATGTGCTACTAATTAATTTAAAGCGAAACTCATTTATGTCGAAATGCGTGTCTATTAAGCGATGATGGGATGAACGCCTTTCGGGTCTGCTCTTACGTTCCACCGTGAATCGTTTTATTGTTTCTAGATAAGTGGTTTTGAGCTTTTGTCTCGCTGCGAGTTCATAGTGTTAACGCAGAGTAGTGAAAATTATACGTGGTCCGGTTACAAGCCCTCACCCCATTAAGTAGAGACGAGCTCATTCTCGGTAAGACTAATCAAATAACAGTCTCCCCATCGAGTGCCCCCCGCGCCGCCGCCGCACCCCTCGCCTCGCGGCCAGCGGTCATCTCTCTTATCGATTGTGGTGGAATTCGTGCACAGAATGCGATATTTCCCAACAATATATATAGATTGTTAGACAAAAACACAACAGGAAATATGTTTTGTTTTGTCTTTTGATGTGGCATCAATACAAGGTGGATGTTCCTGCAATATTCCGCTGCCAGTGTTTCTCAACAGAGCTGGCTCACATTTGTGTTGCAAACTGCGCCTAGGTAAATATCGTTACATTGTTCTAAACTGCAACCGTTGTAGAGACCACAGGCGTTCAAAGGCACTTGCATCAATAGTTAATTTCGTTGGAGTTAAATTAGGATCTAGCAATAGATGAGACTTAGATAAGAAAGTTTATAGATTTGTAATAAAAAATATTTACATTTTGAGAAATCCTCTCAAACCTGTCAAAATATTGACAAATCCGTCATAAACACTTAAATAGCACGTATTAAATCAATTTGAATAATTTCGTTAATTTTAGTGTGCAACTACATAATATGGAGCTAACTAACAATTTACAATTAACATAGATTGTATATAAATACAACATATGCGTATATCTGTGCTGATGTTGTTTAGCCAAACGTGTAGGTTGCCTATCTATGAATATTGATGTGTCCTAGTTTCCTATCATTTAGTTTATGTATTACAGGCATCATCTCTCGGAATACGTATTATTCGGATAAGCTAACTTTGCTAATTGGACTACATACAATCAAAGCTCTGTATTTATGATTTTGACTTGCGGATTAGATGAAACGCCGTATTTGTCCATGTAACGACGTTTTCACTTTGCTGTTGGATTTGAATAACACCTCCACCAAACAATTAATTAGCTTTCAATGTAATTTTTGAGAGCCCACAGACTGGATGGACTCACTAAGATGTCTTATTAATTATGTCTACTTCCACAAGTAATTATGATTTCATTCGGAGAGCGTAAATAAATACAAAATATTTAGAATATATTACAGTGTTCTCTGAGCTCTATTATCTGGTGACATAGTCGTAGAGACAGATGTAGAGACAAATCTAAATTGTTCTGAGGGCGACCGAACGGGTCGGACACGGCAGCGGCGCGGCGCGGCCGACGCTCGGCCGGACCGCTCGTTCCGCCATGTAATTCTAATGAGTATTAGTGTCGTCCGTCTCCTCTACCGTCCACTCTCACGCTACATTCTATAAAGCAGCCTCCTATTTCGGCGTCGGTACGTAATACGATTGTGCATAATACCTAAGTGCTGGTCAAACTGTAGCCCCTTATATAGCAGCGGAGTAATATGGATAACAAAGTGTGTATGTATGTTTATAACTTTATTTTGCTTTTTATTAGTAAAGAAGGTACGGTACACATGGGTAAGTTGTGTCGGGGCACTTACAAATTCAAATGCGCTTACTACAAGTTATTCCTAGAATCGAATACACTTGACGTGAAATTATGATCAAAAAACAATAATCGTTATGTTTTCTGTAACAGTTTGTAGTAAGAAATTACACGTCGTAACTTTTAATTGAATGAGACCCATTGGTTTTTTTACCATAAGATAGCAATTTGGGTTCCTTAAAAGATACTGAAAAAGGTTAATAATTTTCTGACTTAGTAGTCGAGACAAATTTCTATGTTTAGTTACCAAATGATTTTATGAACTATCACGTTTACTTAAAGGTCTTACATTTTTGTGTTAAAATAAAATTCTGTTACGATTACTTTTTCTTCCATTGAAAATGTTTTTCAGAGACCAGGTTTAACAAAAGATGATATAGGCCCTGAGTTTTGACGCAGCTAGTTTATTTTTAAAAACTATGCACGATTAAATAGAAATCTGTTGAAATTCAGCATGTATCCGAGGTGAACAGAGTGGTTACAAAGTACACGTTTGCACTGCGCATAGCTGTACGTTGCCGACCGTACATTGCTTCACTGGACTGTGAAAATGATTTTGATTTGACCCTTTAAAGGGTGCCTCTACCGCAAAATTACATTTCCATACGTGAATCTGCGTATGTACCTGACACCCCATAATACATATTATTATGTAGTCGTAATACGATTAAGAGAATTGAAAGCTTAATTTACTAATTACTTTCTGTTCATTTTGTTTACTATTGCAGACTCAAGGTGATTATCTAGTTGTTGTGAGCTAATACGATGGTGCATATGTCGAACAAAGAAAACTTGAAAAAAGAATAGTTGTCTCGTGTCCTAAATCAGGAAACTCAATGTCAGGTAGGTTTATTTTTGCGTAACACAAAAAAAACTGAGTCTGTATGAAAGGCGTCAAAGTGTGGCGTCTCTTTATCTGCAAATGTGGCGTCGTGGAAGATAATTTTATTCTGAGAGTATCTCTCCTTACTGCTGATGTATTCAACAGAATATTCCCATATGTGCGTAATTCTGCGGAATGGCAAAAAAGGTCTGTTTGAGGGGTGAAATATGTAAATTTATTGTCTTGGGCGGCCCCGCGCGGCGCAGCGCTCGGTGGCGCCCCCGTCATACACGACACGTAGGATAAAGGAAATGTTAATGCGCACCAATTTATGTGCTTTTCTATGATTTCGCTGAATCGGGCGCGCCGTTTTCCCCTTTATAGCTTAGCAGAGCCGAGCATTTTGTTTATAAATTGAAGTGTTTCCAATATGGCTATGAACTTGTTTTAAAATACACAATTCAAGGGGAACTTTGTATTCATGTAACTGTTTCGATGATCTTTCAGTTTATATGTATTCAAACGAATCAGCAGTTTTAAAATAGTTTACAGGTATAACAGTTTATAGTTTACCGATGTACCTTATTTTCCATTTGATATAATTTAAAACGTTGTACCCAGTTACTAAAATGATTCTAAATAAAATTAAATGATTCTATTGTTTCAATATTTTATTTAACAAAGCTCGATTATCATTTTGAATAGATATAAAGTAATAAATCCATACATTCACGGTCGGTTAACATCCCTGACAAGTAGCCAAACTATTCCCCCAGCGTAATGCACTGACTAATTCACAAAGGCCAAATGTGACATAATACCGGCATAATTCAATGTTTTGCTCACCATATTGTATTTTATTTATGAGATATGCTTCGATGAATTTAATTCTATCTCGTTCTATCTTGTTATGATGTGTGATTGTGTCTCTTTCTGTGTGAAGGGCGGCGAGGGTGTTGTTTCATCGCGGCTGTATGAACGGATGGTTAAATAGTACGAGTTAACTTACACCGCATCCGCTACGCATCATTTAGGGGTGCTATGGACCGCTTTATGCTCTAATGCTAATTGCTAAGCAATTCTCTATTATACTGCTAAAACATGTAACTAACTAATGCGGTTAACTAAATATGTATGTGCAAAATGATAGAATTAAAATGAAATAAAATTTTGCTACAGTATTTTTTGGGTGTTATTTTTATTAAATAACGTGATATAATTTATGATGACCATTATTTTGACAAATGGAACCAAATTAGGAGGAGCAATCATTTATGATCTGTTAAAAAGGCTTAAAACTTTACCTGGCTATGTACTCGTATGTTGTGACCATGAAAACCGAAATTTTCCAAAATATGAATATTTAATGTAAGAAATAATATAGTGGTTTTTGTTTAAAGACAACACACAGTTCGAAGTTTACGCATATAAATAGAGTTTCTATATAAACAGGCTGAAATCCTTTATTCGAAATTAATCTCAAACTAATACAAATGAATATTTACTGTGAACTTTTTAAAATAAGTTTTCCGTTTGAAAACTGTATATGCAGTATCAAAATTATTGTTCTACAGCATTACATTTTCCGGGTTTTAGAATGCCTCACATTTTGACGTAAAATTTAGAAATATATTTATTCGTACTTATTATATCATGTTTCTTACTTTACCAATTCCTTACTTCGCTACTTTAGTTCGCCAAAATAATAAATCTTCGCGTGTTAACGCATAAACCATCCCCATAGATATTTGCATAGAACCAGAACGTCTTAAGAGTAACGTGCGAGTATGGATATACAGCGTTTTGTTCCGCGAACCGGTGGAACATTTTTCAGATGCGCGCTCATTTAATTTAGGAGGGGTCGTCTGTCGATATTTAAATTTTTAAACGTCACCCTACAGAGACTAGGTGCTGTACAACCAATTTGTACAAACAAATTTGTCGTTATAAATATATGCAATAAAATTTTTAAAAGCGTAGGCAATTATGTTTTTTCTTTGATTAAACTGCTGACCAAATTAGAACTCTTTAAGAATATTATTTACTTTTTTATACTATAGACTTATTTTTGATGTAACAGCATATTATATTTCATGATTTATTGAATAGTGAACTTAAACTTCGAATCCGAATTTCAGCATCTTCTAGTACTTATTTTAATTTTAATAGTTATATTTTAAACGCATTTTACAATCACCTAACATATAGCAGCAATATTTAATAACAAAAACATTTTCACCACTAAATCAAAGCTATAAAAGTTACTATTATGACAGTAAAAAGCGTGGTTGGTAAACACGACAGATGATAAAAACAAGTAAAATGTCTGACAGAGTGGCCACATGTCCACGTTTACGATGAAATTAATAAATCTGACTAAATGGTTTGTTTAGCGGCGCGTGCGCACAGCGGGGGACTGATGATGCCACGCTACCGTCCTTTTGTTACTGTTCATATAAAAATCTCGTGTTAATTTTACTTTGTCACTAAATAACATGTCGTGCAGGTGACGTGTACGATTATATTATTGTTACTGGTATCAATCAATGTGAAATAAATTAGTTTGACTAGAGTGGTTGTTTAGTTGCGAGTGATTACACTTTTGATGAATTTGAAAGATAAATAAAAAAAATGTTGAAGTTTATATTATCTCTTCTAATCTCTAGTGGAATTGTGGATATGCTTGTTATCAACATAAGGATCTTATGTCACAAAATAGTCCTATGGTCCCTATCATCATGAGGGTGTACGTCCCTATGCATTGGGGTGTTAATGCAAATTGCGGATTTAGCGTTATGGCTATTGCTATCTGTTTGTACGTCGCTGCCGGGATTTACTACTTCATGATTTATTACACTCTGATCAAAAATATACGATAATATATGTCAATTAACCCAAACTCAACGGTCTATAAAATAATATTTTTGATTCAGCCGCCCAGTTTGAAAGTTTCAGGAACTCAATTTATGCATCTAACAAATATCAACAATGTTTCCGCATAAATAAATAATTAAGGAAGTTGGTAAATAAGCGTGCGGCCTCATTTATTATTCTTTATAAGGAAACAAAGGCGAGGGTTAGCCGTAATAAGGCTCCGGCACCTCGCCGGCTTATCTTTATTGCCTCCAACCCACGTAGAATAATAAATCGTTTTCATCAAAAACAAATACTCGACAGTTTTTGTCGGAGTCGAGCGAGCGGGCGGTAGGGTGGCAATTTTCCACCCCCATAATACAATATTTTCCGACATTTTCCACGGGAATACAGCTTCGAATCGCTCGCTCGCAACCGGCAGGTTCCTTTAATGTGTATTTTTCGTCCAATCAGAGAGCGGCGAGAGTCTCGATATTACCTCAACTGTCACACATAAAGTGGAAAATATGGTCGGCAGATGTGGGGGGTGATCGCGGGCGTGCGAGGGGGTGGGTGCGGCGCGCGCGGGGCGCGGGACCACTGCTTGCCAGTCGGCGCGCGTACGCGACGCTCCGGCGCGCCGGAAGAAACGCTCCGAACAGGTTTATAGCTTTTCTTTCAGCTCCACTCAGGTACGGGCCGTATCATAACAGGGAATAGCGGCGCGTGATGTGAACCCGTGATAAAATAAATGTCGAGATAGGCTTATGTATTGTACTGTTTATCTTAATAATGGCCGCCCGGAGAAAAGTTTCGATTAAACTTTGGCTTTTTGCGCAGCTTTTTGCTTGATTTTATTTTTTAAATGTACGCTATAAAACACATAATATGGATAATTAAGTGCTCGCCAAGATTAGTTAAAGTTTATAATTTTACTAGGTCGTGAAGTAAACAGTAGGTTGGTTCCCGATTAATGTATTATTTAATAAATTTGTGTGTCATAAGTAATTATTTCTTTCTCATATTTCATTTGGTCATGACTTGACTTATACAGAACAAGCCTATAAGAGCCATAAAAGTTGAACATTAGTTATAGTTTTCAAAGTTTAATGAAAGAGTACCTACAGTTTTTATCGAACTACAAATAATAGTAAATACAAATTTAGACTGCCTCCGTGGCGCAGTGGTTTAAGGTCGCCACGCCGATACCACTGCAACGGGAGGTCGTGGGTTCGATTCCCACACGGGACAATTATTTGTGCGATCCACAAATAATTGTTTCGGGTCTGGTTGTGCTTTGTGTCCGTTGTTTGTATGTTTGTAAAAGTCCCCGCGACACAAGAGCAATTCTTAGTGCGGGAGTTGTCTTTAAAAAAAAAAAAAGGGGAATTAAGTACTAATTAATTAGGGGAGAACTGAAACATTTGAGAAGGATGTTAGTAGCGTGCGGCTTGGCTCTACGCTCACCGAGGCTCTACGCTCGAGAGGCGAGTAGGCTCGGCACCGTCGCTCGCCGCGCGGCGCTCCGCGGCGCTCCGTGGCAGAGGACGCGACTGCGGGAATTGCCAGCGGCGGATATAAATCGCGATTCATTTCTCATCGTAACTTTTTGTAGGTTCTTATCTGTTAGACTTCACTTTTCATCATCCGAGGGGATTTATGTAATGCCTAGTCATTTCTCGGCGTCGAGGCGCGGCTTATCGGCGAAGCGCGAGCTGGCTTGATTGATGAGCGCGCAAAAATAAATGTTCAGTTAAATTATTCGATAAGTTGGAAACGGAAGTTAAACGGGAATTATCTTTGTCTTGCCCCTGAAGATTTCACGGTTGTAACTGTTATGCTGAGAGTGATTGATCGATTGAGCCTTCTTGAGCTGTACCTACTTTGTACCAAACTTCGAGGGGTACCAAAATAATTCTGTGTTACTCCATTAGATAAGTGATAAGCTACGTTGTTGTTAAATAATACTATTGAGCCGTTTCTTAGCCGAGAGCTGAAAAACTGATTGTTGAAGTTTGATATTTTAAATGTTCTTACTTTGAGCATGAAATCTCTTGCATCTCATCTAGTGTTCATAAGTAATTCAGACAACCAGAAGACACAAAACGATAATAACATGAATTGGCCTTAATTCAACTACCTCTATTTTCATCTTCAGTCACTGTCCAATTACGGGTCTTTTAATAAATTCGGTAACATTTGACCGCAAGTGGGGGAGCTAGGCAATAACTAGCAATACAAAATTAGGCATGAAAGTTAATGCCATAATTGAAGGCAATCAGCGCCCCTCCCGATGATTTATGTGTCGACGTCGAGCCGCGCCGCGTCGCCCCGATGCCGCCTGCCGCCCTACCGGCAAACTCCGCATTTACATCTTTCGAACATTTGCCGCGATTGCTACATGTACTCTGTTGCGGTGCTGAAGAAGCCTGTTATTAATAGCAATGCGGTTAATATTCCTTACCCAATGAATATTTTACGACCTTAACTACAAAACTGCTATCTGTGACTAATCTAATTGCCGAAATTGTGTTCTTGGTTCTTAAATTGCACGAGGGATGCAGTTGGTCCACTTAAAAAGAGCATTGCGGCTAATCTCGAGCGACACATGTACAAACAAAGTTTAATTGTGAGCGGTGCGGCGGCGGTGCGCGGCGCTCGGCGGCCCCGGGCAAAACCGATTACAGTCTTAGCGGCGCTCACCTTCGATTCCTGCACCGCGCCACCCCCACCCACACATATTCAATTCCAATCAATCCTGCCGCACATATTTATATGTAGAAGTCGAGCGCGTGTTTTTATTGCGGACTGCATCGAATGACGGCCGCAAACATTGCATCCGCCTCCCTCGCCGCGTCGGAAAAACCTTTTATTTTTAATTTCGATTTTGATTTTTTCCGCTCGTGCCGTGTCGTTCCACTTTTATTTTGTTTCATTTCATAGCGCAGGGTGGGTGCGCGACAGATCGGAATTTCAGATATGTACAATTTAAAATCGTGTAAGTACGGTCAGCGTGCGCGGGCTGGCGCGGGCGGGCGCGGCCGAGGGCGGGCGCGCGCTCCCGCTAGACTGACGCCTGTCGGTTTGTTTTCTTTGCTTTTTTACCAATTCTATTTTCATTTGATTGCATTTGAATTTCCGCCGCCAATATCCGCTAACTAAACACGATTAATGCGGAGCGGAGATGGACAGGCGGCGGGCGGAGGCAGTGCGGGGCCGTGACGCTCTGTCGGGGTTTTGTCGTTTTATATTAGAAGCCAGCTAATTTATTGCAAACTGCGCCACGGGAATCCTCTTACAACATTGAAGGCGAGTTGCCGTCGGTATTACTAACATTATTTACAACATCGCCTGCTACCGTATACATAAATACATATTAACTTTATAAAGAGTAATGCCGACTCTACAGTGTTATGATTGTCTTTAATAAAACAATTGGCCGTGGAATAGGAGTTGCAGAATCTATGGCCAACACTTCAAGTGTAATCGACATCTTTATCTCCCCGGTCATTGATATACTTTGGTTGAAATAACTTTGATTCTGATTACGTCTCTATGTGTTAGATCAAACTCATAACCATAAATTCATAACACGCTTCAATAATTTTATAATTAAATTGACAAGAGAAATAGCTTTATAGTTCTAACCCACGCGTCGGTGAAGCGTAATAAACATCATTGTAAATGCAAAAACGATGCCTAGACCGGGCATCAAATCGATCACGGCGTTCCGTTATTGGGAAACTTCTCCACAACACGAGCCTTGATTAAAAGTATGCAAATTTTATTACATCCAGCAGGGTGCGGGCGGCCCTCGGAGGTCAGATGTGCTCCGACGATCACCTCCGTCAGACTCTGTCAATAACTTTATGTCTTGAACTACCACTCATTTTTATTTTATTTTATGACTCTACTAGTTTCAGATAAAAAAATATTTTCGACTGTATTTGTAACAACTTTCTTAACATTTGTTAAATTTGCAATGATTGACATCTACCTAGTTTTGTTGTGGCCGATCGTAATTTAATTCTACTAATAGTAATATTTAATATTAAACATGATTGGAGTCAGTCCACTGGTTAGTCGTTTGTGTATATCAAATAAATAATTCGCAGCTACGTGCTGTGGAGTGGGGGTTTTGTTTATGTCAAATTGTAATTTATTGGTTACCCGGATCGACTTGGATATTACACCAGGAGGTCCTCCCTCCCTCCTCGACCCACCTGCCTCACCCCCCGGCTTCCGTTCGATGAAAATTTTATATCACCGTGTCGTCGTTACGTTACGTCATTCCGTTTTTTCTTGTCCATGACCAGCTAAAGCGATCTTTTGATTAAATTAAGGGGATCAACAGGGAATTTTTACACTGATGGATAGGTTGACACAGCGTTTCAAGGAACATCGCCGGAATTTATATTGGGTATAAGTGATTGAGCGCAAATTTGGCTTTTGTATAATTTATACAGTTAATAAACATTAGCTCTGACCTCCCTTCGATCAATCAACCGACGGAGATCTATTTTGCATCCGATAGTTGTTCAATAAGCTGTTTTGGCAAAGTCGATTATAATGATGGGCTTGATACGCGATTATATTTTTTTTTGCATAGCCTAAACAAAATTTATTCAAACACATACTTAATATAATATGATGCCTGTTATACCTGAATTACATTTATAATATCATCCTCGCATAATATTAACTTGTATTTCAAAACTTGAGTCTGAGGCTCCTATCTTAATATAGTCAACTAACATAATACAGCGAACCTAGTACTGAAGTAGGTACGCTAAAGCAACCGAAGTAGATTTATTTCAAACACTGCAATAAATATAAAAAACGTCAGAACGACACCCGGAATAAATTATCATTAATTGTCAATATAATAAAGTTCAACAATACTGTTTCGAAAATCGATTATAATAATACAAGGACAGTCATTGATAGCCAAATATTTGGTCGGGTCGTGACCCGTCACCCCAGTAAAGTAAAAATAGATTCACCCTAACTAATCATTGCAAATTTTTGCCGCTCCTACTAAACGTACAATGAAGCATTGTGTTACATTGTGTAAAGAGGAAAGGGAACATTTTGAACGATCTATAGAAATTATCGGTAACGTATGAGATTATTTAGGATTTGATTATCGTGAATCCATTTGTAGATTTTAAAATATCATTCATTTTAAATTTTGTTTTTTTATTAGAGCTGCAGCCTTTGGTTATGTTAATTAAAGGTAGGTAATTGAAAGTGAATTAAAAACTCTACAATTTATTAATTAAGACCAATCAATGCTACTCATAATTTTAAAGAAGTCAACGTTTTACCTATTACACGTACCCTTTTACACGTTAGTGCCATCTTTGCCACCAAGAGCCACCTTTGAAAAGTTGCCGGTTATGTTTTCTGTGTTACTTCAGTCATTTTGCCAATAATTGTTTATGATAAATCGATATGTAGAAAATAATTATAATATACAATGTCAAAGTCAAAGTCAGATATGCTTTATTTCATAAACTTTAACAAATATTTGAAATCGTTAAAATATATAGAATATATATTTCAGGGTCGGCTTGAACGATCTTTTCACATATAATCAAATTGACATGTATAAAACTATAACATATATATTTAACGAGTACTATCTTCGAAAGTCTTTTCCTCCCTGTATTAGTTATTTACCTAGTTTCCTACAACACTTGTTCAAAGAATTTAATCTGGGGCCCCAAAAGTATTTGCACGCATTATTTTCACACGTTCATTGGCATTAGATCAACGAGCCGATAGATACGTACTATCGAACCAACTGAATCATGACCCATTTTGCCGATAATTCGCTTGACACCGTCAAAACAGTAAGAATTTCATCTTTATCGTCAAAGTTGCACTTACGACATTTTAAACATGCATACGACTGTGTTATGATGTATTACGACTACAAACAACTTTGACCTTTGTTACTACAGTACGTAGATACGTTTTCGATAAATCACTCTTAATTTGAATCTAGAACGTAAATAGTCTAAACTCTTTTCACTACGAAAAAACCTATTTGTGTCAAATATCAAATAGCACGTCATTTAGAAATCTGTGAAACGATTAGGGTAACCACTATAGTCATTGCCCATCATACAGTGATTGCCAATGTTAAGGAATAATACGTTTATTTTAATTTCTAAAGTAACCAGTTCAAATTAATTGCGATATATGTCACTTTTAGAATATTGGTAACATTTTTAATTTATAGAACTCATGTCTGACGTTTGTGCGACAGGTGTGTAGTTCGAAAAGAAAAAGTAAGTTTATTGCAATATTTGTTAAGGATAACACATTTGATTTAACAGTATTCGCTAGTATTTCTGGTTTTTAAGTGTTTTGTCTATACTATACATCTATACTAATATTATAAAGCTGCAGAGTTTGTTTGTTTGTTTGAACGCGCTAATCTCAGGAACTACTGGTCCGATTTGAAGAATTCTTTCAGTGTTAGGAAGACCATTTATCGAGGAAGGCTATAGGCTGTGTATCATCACGCTACAACCAATAAGAGCACAGTACCAATAAAAAATGTTACAAAAACGGGGAAAAATGTCACCCAATCTCTCTTATGTGACGCAAGCGAATTTACGCGGGTCAGCTAGTACTATATAATATTATAAAGCTGAAGAGTTTGTTTGTTTGAACGCGCTAATCTCAGGAACTACTGGTCCGATTTGAAAAATTCTTTCAATGTTAGATAGCACATTTATCGAGGAAGGCTTTAGGCTATATATCATCACGCTACGACCAATAGGAGCAGAGTACGAGTAAAAAATGTTACAAAAACGGGGAAAATTTTGACCCATTCGCTCTTATGACGCAAGCGAAGTTGCGCGGGTCAGCTAGTATTGAATAAGTATAAAGTTATTGAAACAAAGGACTGATGTTATTTTAGAAAGAATATTTAAGTTGCGTTTATAATAGAGTTTATGTCAATGTTTTACTAAATAAAGATAATATTGACCAAAATTGTGTATCAATTCCTTAACCGGGTAATAACTATGCTGGTTACCCTATATTATTTTAATTTTTATAGTAACATTATTTCCTATAATGGCCGAATAAACCATGTCCTGAGTGGGTATCGAACCCACTCCTGACGCGTCGCAGTCGTAACATCAACCTACTACACCACGGAGCCTGTTGAAATCGGTAGCAAAGCATTATTGTATTGACGCACAAATATTTGTCGCAATAATGACAGATAACAAATTCATCACCAAGGAAACGAAGGTTCAAGCCAATTTCGACCTACGCGTATATAGACGTATTTTAGAAAGTGAGCACATGGTGGATCATGATTCAGTTTGTTCGATAGTACAATACATTCAGCAGGTCATCAAAGTACTACGTGAACGAAATATTTTGTAGCACATAACTCTACAGTTTACATACCGCAATATTTCAAAGTAATTGATTAACATATATTATATTGTTGGATCAAAAATAATCAATTCCGAAATTAAAAGATGAAGCAAACTGAGTTTTGATTCTGTTCGTTCGTATCTATTATTGTTTAAACAAAGAACGGCAATTTATTGAATAAGTAATGCCCAATGTCCCTTCCACACAATCGTATCATCTTCATGTTGAATGCTTATATTTTTCTAATAGGTAACGTAAAAAATATTCTATAATAATAGTATATGAAACCGAATGGCAGCTATTCCGCTTCGGTCGATATAAGAATCACCTAAATCGGTTGAGAAAATTTTGGCGTAATCGGTGCACATATAAAAAAAACATAGAGTCAGAGTAAAGAAGTCTCCTTCTTTCTGAAATCGTTTTAAAGTACAGGCTGGTGCATTTTAAGTTCTTTGTAGGATGGTTTTATCAATTATTCCTTTAAGTAGTTAATATTCTGCATTTTGTTAGATGGATAGAGACAGATACGCCGTGGTCAAGAGGTGACGCGACTGAGGTTTCGCATGAAGTCGTTTTAATACATTCATAATGTAAGCCTAGTATAATTTTATTCTGATCTTATGTTGTATATACTTTGCTTAAATATTCTAGTGAACATACGTACTACACACACACCAACGTGCGTCTTTGACTTGCGAAGTTTGTTGAGAGTCGCGTAGACGTTAAGCTACGAGAGGAATTTGTCGACTTAAGCTAATTTTACTTTAACTCGTCCAACAACTTATAATAGAGTAACTTTATAGATTAATCTATTTTTCATTCCGAGGAATTCGGAGTTCTCACTAGCAGAAACCGATTAAAATAGTGCTTATATAAACCTATACTCAAACAGGTTTATGTTATACATTATTGTGTTGAAATAAGCAGGAAGTCGATTGCAGGGGCCGGCGTGCAGAAGTTGTTCAGATGTCTCGGTCTCGACATAGGTAGATACTTTTTTATCCGAAGTGACCCGCGGGTCGCTACTCCCGCTGATAAGCAGTAAATTGCTTTTCTTTCCATTTCTTAAATAACCGGCCCTCCCCCTCCCGCTGCCGACACTAGCACCCCTGCCACTGCTAAAAGGTACGCTCGCATCTCGCAATATTCTTTTACAACTCCTAAGAAAAGTTTAATTACAAACCTGCTTAAAAAGGGCGAAGTCGCGTTATGTTCTAATTATTGTACCAACAATAAAAATACGCAAACGAGTGTATTATACAATTAGACACTTCTCCCCGATCGTTAAAAGGGAAATTTAAATGGAATTTTTATGTCCAGCAATTAAGGATAACGTCGGCGTACTAGACATTTTTGTAATTACAAAAATAAGATTCTTGAAATGTAGCGTGAAAAAGAATTAGGGCGAAGTTCGCGGAAAATACTTCGGACGCTACAAGCTGACAGATGGGATAACTAAGAAATGTTAAAAACTTGTTGGGTATTTAACTTAATGTCGCAGCACGAATTTGGAGCGAAATACATAGGTATCTACTTAAAACACAGTAATAAAACACAACATCTACCATAAAGTTGACTCGTATTCGAACAGAACGTGTCATCAATAGTTCGAAGTGTTGTCTGCAGTCGAAATCTCTCTGTATGAAAGTGTGAAATGTGAACGTTGCATAAAAGATGTGTACTTAGGTAGCAAGTCGGAGCATACGAAGCGTCGGTGTTGGAGTATACATGAAGATGGAGAACGGTTAAGAAGCCCGAGGGAGTCGCGGATTTATCGCCGCAGCGGGCTGACGAGCCGCGCCCGCGCCGCGCCGCGCCGCCTCCGCCCGCCGCCGCCGCCGGCCGCTCTCGCGCTGATTTATACCGCGCAATCTCGCAAAACTTACTTCACATTTAAATTTCCAAACTGTCTAAGCTGCTCTTAACGTCGACCATATTATCTCATTCGATCGCCTATAAATTTTATGAGCTGACTCGCCTTTGTCGCATTTTAGCTTTGACTTGAATTAATAGTCCGAAGGGACCGTATGCTCTTTGTTTTTATGGGTCCACTTCAATTCAACTCAAAAACATATTATCGATCAATAAAATTGTACCTACCTACATTGACCTCCGCGAGGTTGTAATCGAACATACCATCATACGGTAGTAGCTAGCCTACATAAAATATTCTCATAACTGTTTTGCGTGCCAGTATTAAGTAACTGTTATTGTGCTGAGATTTACGAAATGAACAAGTCCTTGGCGCCTGTTATGAATATCTAATATAAATTTGTGATTCTCCGAGTGTGACACCGATGTTTGTCGCAGCAACTGGCTTGAACAAACATCGTTCCGGTACCATGACACTTGATCCCGCAACGCAGCTCCCGCTCAAGAGTTGCCACGTTGCGGCGCAACTAGTACACATTCCTGACGATAACACCCCTTTCATTCAATCTTAGCGACAATCTTGGTACGGAGGCTACGGGCGCAACCCCTCTCATAATTTAGTTTCAAACTTTTTAATTAGCTTTATATTTGTGTTTGCAGATTGAGACTTTGCCTCTGAGTTAGTCATTCGGGCGATTGCGGTTCAGAAGTTATATTATTAATAAGGCTGTCAGGACAGTAGAAAGTTAATTTACATTGATATAAACACACGTACAAAACAGTCGTAAAATATTCTAAATGCCCATTTTGCAACGATTTATAAAGCATTGTATTAAAACGTGCAATGTTTTGGAATGCACTAACTAGCGGTATTGCCTGCGCTTTTATGGGTTGTCAACAAAGTTGATCGGATAGAGTCAATTTGAGTGTGGGATAGTCAAACCCATGAGGAAAATTCCCTCTGTGTATGTATATGTATGCGTGTGTGTGTAGCGGAAAATAAGATGAGGAATAGTGAGGTCGGCGCTGTGACGTAATATGCAGAAAGATGTGATACATTTGTATGTAGAGCGGGCGAGTGTCGTGTGTGGTTACCGTTGTTCAGGCGGTGGCGGTGGGCATGACTTGAATCCGATCAGACCAAACTACATTTTATCGGTCCACAAACATACCTGGCCGCTTGTTACAGCGGTACGTAAATGTGATTTAAGACGTTCAACACAAATATTGGAATACGTCTTGTTGGTTTGTGCCGATACTAATTAGATAGGCCTGGACTATGCCTATTCAAACTGAATGATAATGAATCAATACCAATTGGAACCCGGAGTAGTCAGCTCTATTGAATGCTATGAGAGTTCTGTGTGAAACACACACCAATGGTGTTATGTATAGCGTGGTAATTTTTCACATAAGTTCATTTTACGCCAAGTCTTCAACTTTCCTATATCTGAATAATCAGTATAATATTCGTCAAATAAGAACATAAATCTGACAAAAATAAAAAATATTTTTTACAGTACAGAGAAAATATTGCCTTGTTTTAACTATGATTGAGCACTGGCAAATGGAGTGTTTATGTGACGTTCACGTCTCGTGTAGGTATTTAAGCCAATGTTTAAATTGCGGAGGACGAGTTTTGATAACGAATACTGCGACACCTTGCTACAGGCTCTATCTACTTCTTCGTAAAGTAATTAGCGTTTCTAAAAAAAATTTATTATTTTATAAAAAAATACCTGTTGGATCTTTATGCTCCTGTTCCATATTTTTATTTCCCCAGAAAATATTTGCAGATACAAGAAGAAACGATTGTTAGAAATCTGACACAACTTTTTTCCCATTTCTGATAGGAATGTTGTCACAATTTTGAGTGCTGAATCAAAATGTATTTACTAGTGTAGTCTAGTAAGCCGTTGGCTGGAAACCTATTTCTGCCTACACAGATAGCGCCAATTCAGATGGAGTATTCTAGATTAGAGGCTTGTGGTGCCCAGATTGCTATAGGCTATATACGATCCCCTGAGACAATACCGAATGGGCCACTAGCATAATATAATTGCGGATTACTTGCTACTATCTGTGTAGGTCAATCTGAATGTCTATATTTTTATTAATTAGACATTATGCTATAATATTATGACGGCTGCTTCGTCATAGTATTGTTGTATCTACGTAATCAATATCTCTAAGTTTATATTTATATAAAAATGTATGAAGAAGCTCCCGCGGTCAATAATTCAGTCCGACCGTAATCAATTCAAAAAGATTATCGGTAAAGAAAATTGCAGCCATCTGAATGATAATCACAGGGAGAAAATATCTATTCCATGCATATAACATGTACCATAAACGGTATCTACATTACACCCAATGTTTATTCAGTCATGTTTACATTTTAATTTGTATCATTCGCAGTCCATGATTTATTAAGTTCGTTTAGGGTGCGAGGGTATCATCGCGACGCTATTTCATGCACGAGCGACAGTGTTTGCAGAGAGCGCACGCACCCACCACTATTGCTATAAAGGAATAAATACAAACTACACAGCACACATCTCTATATTTTAAGCTATATAGAGCTGTATCAATCCCCTTTGCCAACTAACTTGTCACTTGCATCAAATGTGCACGTGTTATGTGCATATTACATTGTAGATACATTGTCACACCGCGCGGCGAATCCAATCTGTTTTTAGATAAAACGAGGCTCAATGATTATTTTATACTCATTTCCAACATGTCCGATCTGTTTGAAATTTAGTTGGATGTGACGTGACGTTAACACGGAACCATTGTCGTCTGATTTGTGCAGTAATTTGCAAATCCGTGTAGAGGCAGACGAATAATTTTAGCTCGTAGAGGTTTCAACTGACACGAAAATAACTGAATTTTAAATACTTTTCCTAATTTCGTTTGTTCATGGATTTATTATTTTCAAAGTCAGAGTTTTGATTTTATTATGATTTTATGATGAATGCCGATTAATTAGTCTATCCGTTAGATAGTGACAAATGCTGTATAAACGATAAAAATAAGTAGGTATATGTCAGATAAAATCTGAACTTTCTGGAGATGGTGAAACCGGTTATTTGATTGTAAAGTCTGAGTTCATATGAAGAATTTAACAATGATATAAGTAACCGCGGGTGAGCGGCGCCTGGTGTTAAAATTGCAGCAATACTTTTTACGATGTAACTCAATCTTGTTTGTTTGTAATAATTATGGTATAAAGTAACTTAAGTAGGAAACTTAGCTGTAGCAGCTATTTTCTATTGAAACTTAATTTAATAGTAAATGTAGATAGTCTAAGTTTAAAACCGTTAAGATTTTACGAGTGGCTCGTCTTGTTCACCTTTAGGCTCCATTGAGCTTAAACTTGAATATTTTTTGCTGGTTTTAAGTACCAACTTACCTACATAAATAACAATTTACAGTACGAGCAATTAAGCATTCCCTGACTAAGTATTGGATGAAATTAATCGAAGTTCGGATTACGGCCACCGGGGCTTTAATCTGCTCAGACGGTATCAGGGCGCGGACTTGTTATCTGTTTAATGTCTGGTAAACAACGGGATCAAGGGATAAGGAACGTCCTTTCATACGGTACTGGCCCTCTGGCGTCTGGATTAGTGCGCCTTCCACTGACGAAGATTGCCGCTCACATACTACAATTCACGCATATGTTTCTACTGCGAATCCTTATGCGAGTTTAACATGCCCACCATAAAATAACACTTAAACTATTCCGCTTGCTCCACGTAGTGCGCTTCAGTAGAAATAGAGCAAGGAGAGAATGCCCGAAATCACGTACGTATCGAAGAGCTGTTAGGTCTGCCTAAACAATTAGAGATCGGGGCTCAACAGGCTTGGCAACGTAATCGCGCCCTACCCTAACTGTTGGTGAACTCGTAATTGTCCACTGGATGAGACGGGCGAGCGCCGCGCGTCTCAATCGGTGTCGACTTAAGACTCCATGCAAATTCAATTTCGTGCCCAAGCAATCCTACACGTAAGGCCAACCGAACATATTATTGCTGGATTTATCTTTATTGCAGCCGTAGAACACTCCAACTAAGTTCGACTGTCGAACTTGCGCCATTAGTGAAGACACCGAGATACAGGATTGTTTTGGTAGGGGCGGAGTTGTAAGTCTTATTGCTTTTAGTGCCGGCGTAGGGCTGGATTGTTTAATCTAAGGTGTTGTTTCGGGTTTGCCATGTGTATTTTTTGTGGATTAACTTCTGTTTTTGGGAATGTAAGAAATTGCCTTTGTATCGGTAGAAGCTTGAGAATACGATGGTTCAATATACAAAAACACGTAACATCATTACTAACATTTTTTTAAAAATTAAATTTAAACCGAAAATCTTTCTTTTTCATTAAAAGTTCTACAATAATAATAGATTATTAGGATATACTAGGAAAAATAGTCAAAATCGCACACAAAAAGTTTTTTAATCCTAGCCATCTTGAGTGTTCCTAATACAAGCAGGTGTTTTATTTGTAGGTACATTAAACATAAGTAAAATAATAACAATCTTACCTGCTTTCCTGTTCTATCTTTATCTTTAAGTGTATAGGTACTTGTGACATCGAGCTTTATCCCAACTTGTCCATATTATTAAAATTGTACAAAAAGACAGGATGTTTACAGTGTCATTGTCAACTCAGAATTCAATTTAGAATAAAATAGCCCTACAAAAAATGTATGAGCGAGTGCGTCGAGTACTTCACTGTTATGACATAATACGCGCAATACCAAACCATAATACGGGAGACTTATAAAAAGACATCGCTGCCGGCCGATATAAAAGTACACGTCACGAGCTAATCCACCCGTAAAATGTCCCAAATCGGTACAAAAAGCGGCCGACAAAAGTGTTGTTGTATAAACGTAAAATGAAATTTAATAAACATCGAACAATGGGACCGGTTGTAGATATTTTGCGAAGATAGTGAATGGGAGATAAGCTGGCAAAAGGTTTGCAGGCACCGCGTATGTTTGATGTCGCCTCTCGTCGCCGGAGCGTGAACGGTTTAAGAGCAAAATTGCACGAACGCTAGTGGCATCTGTTAACTGTGCACTCCGCACAAATAGATACTTTTTAATTTTGCAGATGGAATGTCATTCAACGACAGCTATTCAATAAAAAACTTGAATTGAACACGGACCCACTGGTCTAGATGCAAATATTTTAATTTTCTTTGTAATTAAAGTAAACTTTTAGCTTTATTACTCGGAGTGCAAAAATCGACGACGTATAAACCTAGTAAGGTATGAGTAATTAAAATAAAAACATACATTTAATGAAACAGAAACATCGCGGTTATTGAACATAATTCCCTGACAGAATGTTTATTATACACAAGCGTTGACATTACAAAAATAAGCCGTGCTCTTTACCGGTTTCTGGATTTATAAAGATATTCTTTGGTGAGAAACAATCCTAGTAAACGTTTTATTATATCTCGGTTGGATGTGTATCATTTATATAGTACGCGTGTAGGTATCAGACAGAGATAATTACAGAATGATTCTCTTTAGCAAATAAAATAATTAATTTCGTTCAAATCGCGCAATCATCCCAGAAGTGTATTAGGAGATAAGTATCAAACGTTTCTATTTAACTTCTCTCGGGGGCGGAAATTCCCCGAGCGCCATATTGAAATGTTTATAATTAAATTACATAAAGACGAAGAAAATTAATTTCACAGTACGAAGTGGCTCGCGCCTCGCGCCTCGCGCACAAAAGCGGAAGCTCGGCTCAAAGGAGGCGCTGCCGTCGCTCCGCGAATTTAATTTTCTAGATGTTTTTGGAAATTGCCGAGGAGTTGAATAATCACGTTATAACTTAACGGTATTAAATTTTATACGTTAAAGTGTTAATATTTCATTTTCAAGTTTAATTTAATTAATTCCAAAGTTAGAATTCGTTGGAATGGCGACAGCGGGAATAAGTTGTGCTGATATATCTCAAGATACACTCGTCTACGATATAAAATAGTATATTTTGTTCAACCATTATTTAGGTCCACATATTTTTTTACATTTAGAAGTTGAAAACAAATCAAATATTTTCTAAAGGAATACGCTTTGATGCGGTTTTCGAAATTCTAATAAGACATGTTGTTTAAAGAATAATGTCAAGTTCTTTAAAAACACGGTCACCAAACAACACATCTTTGACTTAAACCTTACATTGCAATATAATCATAATATATCTTAAGAAATATCGCGGCACTACATGCAGTGTGTACTACGGCTGAGAAGGCGGCAGCAGAGCGCCTCGCGCGACGAAACAAATTGATGTACCCAAATAATTATTAATGCCTCACGAAATTTAATTGGAAAAGTTGAATTTGTATCGCGCTCACGGCGTAGGTGAGCGATTTGAGTCGCGACGCCCGCGCCTGCGACTGTTTACGAGATAATTAATCTCAAAGTATTTACTGCTTTAATCGAGGCTCTCCGCCCTGATGGGGAGCGAATAACTCGCGTATGTTATAACGTCGCTTACTGTCGATACCTTTTACATATGTGTCTACTGTGTATTGTAATCTTTAATTAAGATATAGGTACATAGTTAAATACGTTTTAAAGATGTTGGGAAACTTTTTAACTGAATATTTAATTGTGCTTAGGGCAATAAGTCAGTAAGTAATGTACAAACATGTAATTATTTAGCATTAAGTATTGCTGCCCTTGCAACCACGTATCAGACATAGTTTAGTTAGACAAAGTCTTTATTTAAAACCCCATAAGAAATTATAGAAAGTGTAAAATGTATTTATAAGCAGCCGTATAATTAATTATTCAACGACTATTACATCATACTTAAGAAATAACTTAACTTAAAAGTATTAAAATGTAAGTTGATGTATGTAGTTCATCCGACAGTCGGTTACCTGTCATTTAATAGATAAAACCAAGCACACACCTTTTACAACTAATCGATAACGATTAGTTATGATAAACTTGTCCGCCTACGATTACTCTTACACTACTAGCTATTTGCAATGAACCTTAATGTAGAGCAAACATTAAAGAAGCTAACTTAAAGTGTTTCCCATATTTTATTTTCAACATTATAACATAAGTACATAATTCATTTTAAATTCCATAGGGAATTAATTAACAAGAGACGCAAGTATGTAGTAAACATTTAAGTAAATTACGAACTCTACATTTCTCATTCGTCTATTCGACAACAGGTGGCGTTAGGAGTATCTATCGCGGTCTACGATGCTTAGTTCCGCCACTGGCCGCGCGACTACAGCGCCAAGTTGTTTCGAGCCGCGACTTTGAAATATATAATTTTACTTGAATTATTGTTTTTTTAATAATAATAAAGAGTGGTGTGTGATCTAAGATTGTTGTCGTTGTCGATTTGAAGTCGTTCGGTATATGTCAGTATCACGATGGAACAGTGTACCGCGGCAGGTTTTGTTTGGCATGGCATAGCGCATGGGCCGTTTAAGCTAATTAACAATAGATCGAATCCGACTGCAGCAACAATGAAAAACGAAGAATAAATGTCAATTTCACAAACGACGAGGAGGGTTCGGCTTTAAATCGAATTCCGTTTAATAATAGTACTGCGTTGGAGTTGAATGCACTCTTGATAGTGCGATAGTTTATTGTATTTTAAACGTTTTGATATTAGAATTTCAGAACATTTTACTCGGTATTGTATAGTTAAATATACCGATGAAGCGCATTTAATCAGCTACTATAAATAAGCCATGGAGGTGTTCACAACTTTCCACATTCTTAACTTAATTTAGTTTAGAAAATTTTACAACTAAATATTGGTATCTTTAAAAGCGTAAATAGTTTTGTAGCGATATCTTAGCGATGGATCATAAATATTTATACAAAGATATGGATATTTTTGTAACTTTAAATAAAGCGACAAAATACAGCGTACATAATTTCCAGGCTCGATACATATCAAGTTGAAACCCTCTTTTTAACAAGTTACTAATATCACACACCAGTCTATAAACCATTTAATAAGTTACTAAAGTATATGAACAACGCGATAACACAAAAATAAAACACTTATTAAACCTCCCTAATCCTTATAACGAGAGAATGTCGCTGAAAATTGGCTGCCATTTTTAAAAAGCTCGCTACCACAAAATAAACCATGGCTATTTAGTGTCGGAATAGAATCGGATGAGTCCCCTTGACCGTGCCGGCCGATAGAGATCTACTCACTGAATTCGTTCATTTAAAGCATAAATGAGTCGGAATTGGTGAAAAATCTCGTTCAGAACGAGAATACGATGTAACTCAAACGTACTCATTTAATTTTCTCGTAAAAATCGACTTTTGGATTTTTAGAGGTGTATTCTGTCAGTCATATTAAACTTTTATGATTAGATAATGCGTTATTAGCTGTATTTATGGTTTAGTTGAGTATTACTCACAGTTTTATTACAATACATAGTATAACATAATAATAATGTGTTTACAATACGAAACCGAGAAATAAAATTGTATTCATTTGGAAATTAATGAAAGACTAAATAACTTAGGTATCTAAAATACTTTTGAATGCACATTTTCTTTACCAAAAACAGAAGACAGAGATAACAATTTAGTTTAGTTTGCATTTAAAGTTAACATTTATTGCGATCATTGTCGTCTTTAATCTTTTTAAAATAAAACACTTAATATAGTTTTATGTACTCGTAATAATAATATAGTTAAATAACAAAACGGTTAGAATGTGTCGATTTCTTGAGTATATATTTTTTTCTAATAAACATAAGATATTTTGTATGTGTAAGTTGCTCTCTCTATACGAATATGATTTATACAAACTTTATTTAATACAAGTAACAGAAATTAAAGAAAACATAACTACCATTATAAAACTTTAGCATTTATCAAGTTTTACAAAACTGATGATAATTAAAGCGGAGAGATGTGTGTAGTTGAAACATGTAAAGTAACATTAAAGTTAACACGGGCTACTAGGAGGAGAATAATTACCGGGCCGGGGGGAGCTCGCACGAATGACTCGAGTATGAGGAACGGTGCCCTCCCGGCTGACCACTGCCACCCCGTTGCTAGGCAACCAACCCGCCACCTAATCATCATAAACAGATATCCAGCCATCTTTGATAACGTTTGGACCAAGATCCCAGCGCTGCCAGACCTACGTCATTTTAGCAAAGCTGAAATTTTGAGGATTGTTAGTATAAAGGGTCTGTTAAGAGGTATGCACATCCACTACCTTGAAAGCGGGGCCGTTTCTGAGGTAGCGCGGAGTGAAGGTGCGTAAAAAACGACCCAACCTACGTTATAGTAGCAAAGTTGGTTTTCAGATATGTTATTAATGATATTATGTAGAATTAAAATTGACTATTGCCAGACCGTTTCCCGGGGCCATTACTTCTGCCAGACGCCTTAAATGTTATAAAAAAATGAGGTCAACTACGTCATAGTAGCAAGCCTAAATTTTATATATGTTATTAAAGGTACAATTTTAAGACCCCCTGTATGCGGACAGACCATTCCGCAGGGCCCTTCGTCCCCTAGACGCCATTAAACTTTCCCTATGAGTGCGAGAGTAAGAGCATTATTCATACGCATGAATGAAAAACAATTGAATTAAAAAAATAAAAATTGAAAAATTATTGAATACTAACTGACCCGCGCATCTTTGCTTGCGTCACTTAAGAGAAATAGGTCAAAATGTTACATAAACGGGTTATGTAACATTTTTCACTGGTACTCTGCTCCTATTGGTCGTAGCGTGATGATATATAGCTTATAGCTTTTCTCAATAAATAGGCTATCCAACAGTAAAATATTTTTTTATTCGCACCAGTAGTTCCTGAGATTAGCGCGTTCACACAAACAAACAAACTTCTCAGCTTTATAAAATTAGTATAGATTAAAAGTACTTGGAATGTTTAGGAAGATAAGTAACATTATTTTGGGAATTATTTTAAAAATAGATATGGTTTACACTATTCACAAAAATTATGACAAAAAAATTGTAGTCATTCATCATCATCATCATTATCTGAGCTCTTACTTCCCTCATCAAATTGAATATTTAAATCATCTCCACCATCGTCTTCATTGTTACTTGAATTCTCTGTAAAAAAAATGTAGGTAATGATGTTGAAAACAGTTACAAGTAGGTATATTGCAATAATTTATAGTTAAAATAAAATACCTAATTCGTTCTTCTCATTCACATCGCCGACTGTATACGTGTTAATGAAAAGTTGTAGCCGTGCAGCATCTACATCAATTCAGCTCAGACCATTTAAAATTTTGAAGAAATCGCCAGAATATCAAGAAGCTTTTGTTCAATTCGGAGAAGTTGAATTATCTATTGATAAAGCGAAGGAACAAAATATATTTGATGTAATTCAAAAATTTATCCGCGAGTTGTATAATGTTCCCGGATTAATTGATGTAGATGCTGCACGGCTACAACTTTTCATTAACACGTATACAGTCGGCGATGTGAATGAGAAATTCCACCGGCAAAATGTAAAAAAATTCGACGCAAGTAATTTACCTCCTTGTAAATCTGAATTGCTTCAACAATTTCGACGAGCAAATTATATTGCGGGTGTCTGGAGTAATGCTCATATAAAGCGTCCTAGCATTTTAAGCCCAGCAAATAAAGGGTGGGTTCTAAAGGATAACCATTATCATTTTAAGTGGTTTGATGGTGACCAATTGCCAAGTTTCGTAAGCGAATCACTTGAAAACGAATTAGGTATTTTATTTTAACTATAAATTATTTCAATATACCTACTTGTAACTGTTTTCAACATCATTACCTACATTTTTTTTACAGAGAATTCAAGTAACAATGAAGACGATGGTGGAGATGATTTAAATATTCAATTTGATGAGGGAAGTAAGAGCTCAGATAATGATGATGATGATGAATGACTACAATTTTTTTGTCATAATTTTTGTGAATAGTGTAAACCATATCTATTTTTAAAATAATTCCCAAAATAATGTTACTTATCTTCCTAAACATTCCAAGTACTTTTAATCTATACTAATTTTATAAAGCTGAGAAGTTTGTTTGTTTGTGTGAACGCGCTAATCTCAGGAACTACTGGTGCGAATAAAAAAATATTTTACTGTTGGATAGCCTATTTATTGAGAAAAGCTATAAGCTATATATCATCACGCTACGACCAATAGGAGCAGAGTACCAGTGAAAAATGTTACATAACCCGTTTATGTAACATTTTGACCTATTTCTCTTAAGTGACGCAAGCAAAGATGCGCGGGTCAGTTAGTATTCAATAATTTTTCAATTTTTATTTTTTTAATTCAATTGTTTTTCATTCATGCGTATGAATAATGCTCTTACTCTCGCACTCATAGGGAAAGTTTAATGGCGTCTAGGGGACGAAGGGCCCTGCGGAATGGTCTGTCCGCATACAGGGGGTCTTAAAATTGTACCTTTAATAACATATATAAAATTTAGGCTTGCTACTATGACGTAGTTGACCTCATTTTTTTATAACATTTAAGGCGTCTGGCAGAAGTAATGGCCCCGGGAAACGGTCTGGCAATAGTCAATTTTAATTCTACATAATATCATTAATAACATATCTGAAAACCAACTTTGCTACTATAACGTAGGTTGGGTCGTTTTTTACGCACCTTCACTCCGCGCTACCTCAGAAACGGCCCCGCTTTCAAGGTAGTGGATGTGCATACCTCTTAACAGACCCTTTATACTAACAATCCTCAAAGTTTCAGCTTTGCTAAAATGACGTAGGTCTGGCAGCTCTGGGATCTTACTCTAGTTCTACAATGACATCTTTGTAGCATAGACAATATTTTAATACTATGTTGAGTAAATTTATTATTCGTTTACAAAAATAAGTGTTGCTCTATGGTTCTTATTAGCCATTATTATTTATAGGTGACTTTGTTTACTGAGTATAGGGACGGTGACTGTGTACGGAGATTGGGTATAAATGAATTTGTGATAATATACTTTAGTAAAACTACAACACGCACTTGGCTAGCATAGTGGACTCAAGCCCTCCTTACTCGTTCGGGAGACCCGGGCTTTGCCTTGCAGTAAGACAGTCATGGGTAAAAAAAAAAATACTAAAAAGGTTATACAATATGAACAACACAAAATGAAAAGTTATGAAAATGACAGTTTATCTCAAAATAGCTCTACATCATAAGCCTCCTGAAGATTTTGTTAGAGCGACGTTAAAATAGATGAGCAATGAAGAATTGTAAGTTGATCAATGATTTAAACTAACTCAGTTTCTATGTCACTGTTAATTATTGTATTCAGTATAATTTTAAGTATTCTCGCGATCTCGGGATAAAGCTAACGATATTTTTCGATCGTAATGTAATCCTTTCACTTGAACGTTTAACCCCCTTTTAAAGTTTAAGCCGTCTGAATATTTAATAAATTTCAAAGAGATGTCAAGCGAGTGTTTTATTTTGCATAGGGCTTAGCGTTGTGAGGGGGTGCGCGAGTACATTTCGATGTACGTCATTTGTTTGTCTCGCGAGCGACGCCCGCGCCGCGCAACGACACGACCTTGCACCCAAATATTGCACTTATTGTTGACAGAATATCAAATGATATTTTGATTGCACTCAATTGTACCCTATCCCTCCGAGAAACATGAGAATAAATTTCGAATTCTGACTTGTGTGTGATTTGTAATGCTTAAATCAAGAAATGTTTAAATCATATTTGTTTAATTGCACAGGGACTTTATATAATACGTATTATTAAAAATACTCATTAATGACCTACTTTGTACAGAACGTTAAAATACGTAGGGTTAGTTTCTTTAAATCAATATTGTTAAACATAGGTAAAAATATCGGGCAACGGATTGAAAACTACACAATTTCATTGATTAAAGAGCGTTTTAAGAAAGGGCAACAGTCAGTTAGAAGTTTAAAAAGGGTAATAGATGCATGTCTTGTCGGCCATTGTCTTAGCTAGGGTAATCGCTTCCGTGAGAGTACGGGCGGCCGCGGCGGCCACCGATCGTCCGATCTGACAGTTCCAATTTGTATGCCGACCACCACTGAGCCGGCCACCCCGCAAGTTCTCACGCCACTTCTTCATTTCAACTAATTATTATTTTAGTTTTTAACAAGTGACACATGTTCACCTGTTAACAATCGTAAATCGTCCGCCGTGAGTCTCATACGAATCGCTTTAATCATGTGAGCATCGAGAAAGTAATGTGTAATTGATATTTTATTTGTGTTAATTGAAAGCCTTTCACAAAGCCTAGCCTTACGAGTTAATAATGTAAAGGACTTTCTTATGTAGGAGTCGTGTAGCTATATCTAAAAAGCGAGGTGTTACTTGAATTAGACGTATAAGGTGCATCCATTATCCCATTATCATCTATTCAAGGAAAATTTTCACGTCCGCTGAGCTTTGCGCCGCAGACGTGCAAGGGCTACTCAGCATGGAACAAGAGCGGCTAGCTTTTGAAAGCAATGCGAAAAAATGTATCAGGTGTGTTAAAAGTCTAAAGATGAATGAACAAAAATTGCAAATAGCGCAGAGAGACGCGCGACACGGCGGGCACGCTTCACCACCTACCTATTCAGGATGTGTCGGTTATGGTATGGATCTAATGATCGTATCCCGATTTGGCGGTACTTCGAAATACGACTTTTTGTCGTTTTTCTTGCGTCCGATGTGGCCGTCCGCAAACGGGACGTCATATAACGGCGATAACAGGTATTCAATGTTAAAATCATATTCATCTCTATTTTTGCTGGGATATGATGTTCTTATAAAAACTCTTACGGATATAATGAGTTTAAGAATAAGTTAGCTACATACAATAACCCGTTAGATCCAGCAGCGGAATACCTAGCCGCCAATTTAAAGAAAAGATTTTTTACTTTCTATTACTTTTACATATTGTAATTGTTGTATGTATAACAATTCAATTACCCTATAAATAGTTTAAAATATACAGCCAATAAAAGGTAATAGTTAGGTAAGAAGCGGGCGTGACGTATGTAGTTGCATTGTTAAACGTGTGACGCACGCATCGTACGTATAGAATAGTTTGACCTGCGTTGTCATTGTACGGACGTTCATATGAAATAAATATCGCATACATTTAGTTCTATTCAAATATCCAAGCTGTTTATGCAAGCATAAGCGAGGTACATAAATGTATATTGCGAGAATCACATTAGAGGCATTAAAATCCTCCTTGCATTCGTTAACCGCGGCTGTGTATGGCAAAATATGTGCACCGACTTGCTTTTGCTATTCGCTCCGTATGATTTTCAGAAATGGCTATGGCTTATAGGCAGTAAGGATACAATATTTTTATGCGGTGCGTTTTTCCTTAGTGGTTGTTTTTACGGCCATTACCGTATCTAAAGTAGGAAAATCGCTCGAGATGCTACATTCTAATGATGGCTCGCAAGCGAGCGCGTGCGCCGGTACTCTCCGCATTGCACCAGGGCTGTCCCAAATCTTAACATATTTACTAGTAATCCACTAGGTGCTGCAACTTACCACCTGCTTTCAATATACAGCTACACTTGCCTTGATCAGAGAACGAAGAATGGAATTATTGATTGTAACTTCGAATAGACAATTCTGTTATGGAGAAGTAATAAATTGTACCTGACTGTACCCAGCCCTGCACGACAAACGATTAGAATAAGTATTAATTATTTACAAGTTAGTTACAGTTGTACAAATTATCTCATAACAATGTATAAATAAGTATGCAATTATGCCTGTTTAAGCCATATTACAGCTATTTATGTTTTTCCATTGTAAGGAGAGCTGATAATTAACATAGTAATTAATAAATGAATACTCAACATGCATAATAATTATGAGTGATATTGCATTGCTTGCCTATAAATGGTGTAAATAGGTCTAGTTGTCCTATTTTTGTAACAGTAATGTGGTGTGATTCACGTTAACCCTAGCGCACGGCCACACCTTACAGATATAACACATAGTACAAATGACTCTAGGTATCGAGAATGGAGAGGTATAAATCAATATTAATGCAACTATGTTTGTAGTTTGCGCCTTCTATGAGTACATGCTTGAACTTGTCTACACTGAATATTGTTGCTGTTGAATTCATACTAATATTTTATGCGCTAACAAGTGATTTATGCGGAGCTGAACGCTTTAGGAACAGCTATATTTAAAGCCTTTTTGTTTCCCACTTAGTATGGACAGCGATTCTTGCAAAATATGCATAGTATAAAAAATATGACAAGCGTATTTGGTGTTTCATTTTCTATGGTGTTTACGGTGCTAGTCTGACTCGATCTTCATCCGGTGAAACTCTAGCCAGAATGGTAAATGTTGTGGTGAAGTATGTGGACAGAGCGAAGCGCTGCAACAATCTCGCTTTTAAATATTTACCTTGACTGGAATCGATTAAAAATGAAAAGCGTCGAGGCTGGCACCATACTCATATCACGACCGCGACACGACACTACCATATAATCAGAAAATAATTAGTCCCGTCACTATTCACAGTTTATGATTTGCGTCACTCGCGCACTTTATTAGATTAATCTATAAGGCAGCGGTTTCTTGTCAATGTATTTTATTAGGACATGAATAGCCCATGTTCGCATAAGTGTAATTATCTACAATTGCGGCTGGATTTTGATATGCGCCTGTAACCATATTGACTACCAACTTAAGAAATTCTTATGTAAATTCATTCTAGATCTTGAATATCTAAACATTTACATAGATCACTATGATTACATGTCTGGAGGATTTGCATAAAATATTTCGTTCGAAATACTTAGCAGAATTCACTTAAAGAGGAAAAACTGGACGTAGCAAAAAGTAAAGGAGGTGGGATCGTTTAGCGTGCTAATTTGAAGGAGTCGGCGGGAGTGTTGCGGTGCGATGGCATCTTCACGGCTTACAATAGTAAACAAATGTGTCGCGCGGGCGCAATTACACCGTCGGCGGCGGCGGGTGCGCGGGCGCCGGCCGCGCTCGGCTCCGTCACGCCGAACGACGGCGAATCGCGCGCACATCACGCTTCGCTCCGGACTTATGCTAATGGCCACCGGCTCGCGTAAATTGGAGTGAGCTTGCTGCAAAACAAAATGGGTCCGCCTCTTTATCTTATTACTGCACCGCTTACTGCGGCTCGACGTCGTACAATATTTACCGAAATGAATTCTATGCTGGAGACCGATGGCATAAATTTATACGTGTGCAAGGCCAGGAGTCCCGGTCCACAGAGCGCCCGCAGATTGGCGAAGTGAAATTCGAATACAAAAACTAACGCGGGAACGAACGTGAAACCGATTAAAAGGCCACATCACGATTTTGTATGCACTTTGCACTCATTCTATCCCGTATGGAAGGCACCGGCTACTCTACCGATACATTGATTTTCTGTGTTTTGTATAGATTAGTCAAAGGCGCCTTGTAATTAAGGTGCTTTCGTTCTGTGATTATTCTTTAAGTTTCTTTTCTTTTGTTTCATTGAGTACAATCACATTGTTTTCAAAGTCTTTTGTTTAAAGAAAGGTAAAGGCAACGGTGAACAACGTAACTACCGATTTACAGACACAAAGAAATTCAGCTATGTTACCAATGTTTGTGCGATCCAATTTCAAAAATGTTATAAGCACTAAATAGTGTAACAAACGCTGTGTTTTTTATAAGCACACAGAATCCATCAAGTGGAAGTGAAGTAGCGTGATGATTGAATATTCATCCGTGGATCAACAATAATAGATCCCATCAGTGGTCGGTATGTGGCATCACATTTAATATAATAAGAGTTCAATACATCTCACCGTGAAATGTGTCGATACAAAAACTTAACTAACTATAACTGCTAACGTGTGAATCGTATTAAAAAGCTGTTTAGTCATTCGACTTCATAAATAGGTGGCATTCGATTTGTCGTGATTAAATTTCGTCCATTAGGACACCGTTATACCGATCGGTGAATGTATACGGATAATGTGTCTAATAATCCGACAAATAGAATTTCGACAGTGATATCACTCGTCCACGCTGTTATCTGATAATAATTTAATGTTGTTCGGCTTGCAGCCCGGCGCAGCTCGGCGCGGCTCTCACCAAAATAATGTAATTAATGAATCGCTCTAGGTATAAACATGTATTCAAAGAGTTGAATAGGTACCTATGCTGAAGCATTTCCTTATATTGTAAACTTAACTTATTTAAAAGTAAATGGGTAGAGATTTGACTTCGTAAAAAATGATATTTTTTTCAGACTTCTCCTCTGTAACAAATAGGATAGGTACTTGCATGCAGATTACAGTTGACATAATTTGTTAACTGTAACTTGTTTTAAGGTACTTTTTTGTACTTCTTTGTACCTAAAAACGGTCAATTTGAAAACATATCCTACAGTCTTCAATACTAGCGTTTTGGTCAGACACATATTTTCATAGATACCTTAGGATTTCTTTGGCATATTTAAGCACCAATGTAAAATAATATGAAAGACTAAGGCTTATCTATGTCTCGCTCGTCTAGATAACGATAGTCTAGAAAACGAATAATAACAAGCAGAACCACAAAACTAAAACAACAAGACTTGTACATAAAACGTTGATCGTGGTTGTAAGTTTTGAGCAAGTAGTACTTACTAAAACGGAGATACAAAATAGTTGAAATTAAACAACAATAACGCTAAACAATAACAAAACAAACGTATAGACGCTACACGGTCCCGTTAAACTAAGTAATTTACCCGATTGTCTTGCAAAACGGACTCAGTCAATACACAATCGCTCATATTGAATGGCCGGAAATGTCCGTCTTGAAATTAGCTCGGAAACAAGAGAAAACCTTTAAAAGCAACTCGTTTATTATATTTAAAACGTTTTAAATTGAAGAAAGGTACTCGGCCGCCACTAATGTGTTTCACTTGTTCGACGTAGGACGGAAAAGCTTTCGCAATTTTTATGACGTTATTGCTAATGTGTTCACACAAACATGACTCAACCATGCAAAGGGTAGCCGTGATGTATTTGGCAACAGAATGCCATCAATATTACTACCGCGTTCATTCAGCTCAGATATGTATACCTCCACTGATCAGGTCATCAATTCAAATTGACATTGAATTTGCACATTATTGACGTTTCTACGTATCAGCATACCGACTGCTGAATATATGAAGCGAATTTTCGCCACTCGTGGAATCACCGCACACAAGAAATAAAAGTCGACAGAGAATCCTATTTCAAAACGCATTTCACATACAAATACCTAATTTCGGAGTAAAGTACGCACATTATACAGGCGGGTTCGCATTTAAATTATTCCAGCGGATCGTTTATAGGCCATAACCGAATTTGGGAATTAGCTATAAAACAACATTTGATACGGGCGGGCGCGGGCGGTTTGCAATTTGAATGTTTCGCCCGTTTCAGAACTCATTGGATTGCGAGGCGCGTGCAGCGCGTTATCTATCCGCGCCCGCGTCGCCCGCGCCCTGCGCCCTGCTGCCGGGACCTGCCAGGTGCTGCTACTTGACGCCTACCCTCACCCCACCACACCTGTGACTGGCTGTAACACACTACATCACCTAAATATATACAGCGTGTAATAAAACCAACAGTGTGTCCACACTGTCCACTCAGTAGCGATCCAAATTGAAAATTATACCTTTGATAGTTCTCGGTATCGATTTCGAATAGCCACGAATTATATATAAATATAATTAACCGTCGTGACTATAGAAGAATTCACTGTAAACGAGTCTAGAATGGTTTAAAGGAAGCTATTCTATGCAGCAATTTAAATTCCATTACAATGAATATAAAAAGCCAATTTGAACTCTATATCCTTGTAGTCCTCCGGCGTTCTTACTGATAATTTCTTTAAAACTATTAAGCTGCCTAGATATAGTAAACTTAATTTTATGGGATACCTTTTTTACAAAACTCCGGCATGATTTTAAATCACATTGCCTTGAATCGAGTCGTGTAAAGTGGGCAATCTCTACATTTATACATGTATGTAGATGCTACAGTATGTGCATATTTATGGTTTGTAGCTTCTCATAAGATTCCGAGTGTACGTTCATATGAGTATTAAATTACAGGCGGTCTGTGAGACAGTTACATACGATTTGTATCATTTACGATTGACTAAACAATTACCTAGTACGTACTGAGTACTAACGTACTTAGTTTAGAAGTGGGGCTTGTCACGTCAAAGAGTCGTCGTTAAGTACACGCCAATGGCTCCGTAGCCGTGCGAATAGCGAACCCTGGCATTAAGCAGAGCGAGCAATTTTGTAAATAAAACAATAATGATAGTGGCCGTAATGATGTTTCCTCTAATTTTATCTTTGTACAGTCGTCAGTCGTGACCCGACGTTGACTTCCTCTACCATTTTATATCGTCTCGCTTAAGAGTTTATACCACGCATACGTAGAAATAATTGGAAATGTAAATAAGTAATTCAAAGGATAACCTGATAATAATGCAATGGAATCTTAACAATTGCAAAATTACGTACATACTACAGCTAATATTGGTATTCAATTCTCTACGCGGTAATGAAATTTATTCAAACGTATAAATCGGTGATGTAAGAATCAAATTGAAGTTAATACTAGAATTGTTATGCATTTAGTTAAAAATTGCAGTTATTTTGCTTGAAGGCCCGGGGCCGCGTCAGTCGGACGCGCCGCGCGATCGACTGTGTCCGTCACTCTGTCAGTTCTGCTCATTGCACTCATTGCATAATTGTGTTCCTGCATTAGTCTTACTCTAAGTATTTCGAAAATTGGAACATTTATCAATGTACTATCCATTTTCTTTGAAAGCTTTTTGTTCGCATTTTGTTGTAGAAATACTTGTACAACTTGTTATACGCATATATGCAAATTTTATCGGAGAGTATTTACGAAAGATCACATAGAGAACGCTTAAAAACTACCACTTAACCATATTCTAGTTTATGTTGCTCAGTTTTACATGGCGAGGTATGTGTAAAGTTGATTTTATACAAAGTAGGCATGCTTGTTAGTCTTATAAATAAAGTAATTGCTGATTACTAATGGGGATCCTTATTTCATTGAATCAAAGTGGCTAAACATATTTTCTAATATTGTGTTTTAATCGGTTATTATAACAATTGATGTCGAATGTAAACTTTACAATGTAGGTTGATTTATATTTTTTGCAATAATAAAAATATGATTATATAAAAAAGTATAATTTGGTATTGTGCTGTTTGATTGACACGAGTATGTCAGGCGTCAAGCGAGATTAGCAGCTGCGCAGCGTTGGCTTGTAGCCTCGAGGCTTTACAATTATGTCTGTTGTTTTAAGCTCTGTTCGACGTATTTATTGTATTATACGCTTACAATCTTTAGGTCATTTTCACTGAACGTAACTCGGGCAATTATAGGACAAATTGTGTTGTCGTTGCGGTAATACGGAGGACTATACCTATATTAATTTGAATATAACACCGAAATATATCCAGCTTAGGGATTTCTTTCGTTGAAATTTGTGTTTTTTTTCTGTTCTTCCATAGCATTCCATAGTTCTTCCATAGCATTTCTGCATGAATTTACCCATGTAAAGAACGTATTGTCTGTTTTTGGAGCTATGCAAAAGTTAAACATAAAATATTTTGTGATCTAAAAAGTTTTTTCATAGAACATTGTATTTAGTCACTAGTATTTTTAAGTGAACTGTTAGATTTGTTGACTCGTCCTGAAACAGTTTTTATCAGTAGTATTAAATGCATAATTTAAGAGTAACCCTCTCCCTAAGTCGACTTTTACGATAAGAAACTGTTTCGTTCCCTAGTAGATCAGTAGAGGGATCTTTCGTAAATGACTTTTATCCTCCAAAAAGAGTCAAAACTGACAGTATTTTGCAAAGTTAACTAAAATAACAAAATAAGTTTATAGGTCGGTTTAAATCGGATCGGATTGGGAGTAAATGATAAATTCAATCTGTTAATAATAAACGAAATCAGATTCGCAATGTGGATCTGAATATGAGTTAATGAAATAGACAGCATGTATGTAGTCGTAACAACTACATACAAATACTACGCATTTATATTAATTTGCTTGGGCTCCATCTGGTAGCCATTTAATTTTGCTGATGTTATCGCGCATACGCGTCAGTCTAGTTTTAAAATTGTTTGCCTATGTCGCGGTAGTTGGAGGAACTCATTACAGAAGTCGTTTATATAACACAGGTCCGCACTCAGCTCTCTCACGGCGTTCGTGCACCCCTACAGGAAAAAAACAATCAGTATTTAGTACGAAATGTTACATGGTTCCGTAATATTCGCGAACGCCGCCATTGTGGTTTCACTCCAATCTTGTTTGTGTTGGAACCAAAATTAGAATGTCAAATATCTTAATAGAATTTTTAACATGATGCCAACAAGTGCGATCGGTAATTCAAAACGTCAGTCCCCACGGATTCACTGTTTACATGTCGCAGTTAGGACCCCTAAAAATAAATCAACACGAAAATAAATTAATTTCGGGAACACGCGATGAAACAAACGATTTGGGTTTTGAAATTGCTTTCTTGATAATTTCCTACAAGAACGTTTTTGTGGTTTTTATGTCAGTTACAATTATTTGATTTGTTATCAATTATTGTTGAGATGGTTATCATTAAATTGGATAAGAAGCAAAATTAGTTGAAAATATTTTCGATGGTACTAACTGTTTGTATTGTATAAACCGCCACACCGCAAAAAGTGGAGTCATTACTGTTACTGATAGGTTTTATTAGATTAAACTTTTAGTAATAGATTCTATACCTCGTGTAGAGTGCGAGTGGAGCATGACTATTAAAAACAAGCTTTTATTGTACCAGTATCGGCACTTATCTATAGATACTGCACTAAATAAATATACATTAATTTAAGTAGATATATATAACACAATAAAAAATATGTTGTGATGGCATATATTTTTTGTAGATCTCGTCTGAAGATCTCATAAAGAGACAAACATCAAGATTTATGTTTTGACGTATATGATGTAATAACAGGGGGCAATTTTTCGCGCCCCGCTGAGATAAGTGAAGACATCGCGCACACCGGAAGTGGGCACGTCCGGCGCCATGCATCGCTTCCTCTCGCCGACTGTCACTGCTTCCGTTTCCGCACGATCATGTCTGCTACTCATGACGTAGCGGCCCGCCCTCGCCCAAACATTATTTTTCTACTTACTGAGCTTTGATCTCACAATTTATTTGCTTGTCATTTTCAGGAAAAAGGTCACGTGACCCTTATGGCTGTAGGCTCGATTGATTTCATGCGAGCACAGTTTACGGCGGCATATCATTATGGGCGAGCATCTTAATAAAGTTATTTAGTGCCAAGTCAGTACGGAAATTAATGCTTGACAGATTTATTCTAGGTAGTGTTTCTTTCAACTCATTAGTGTCGATCACCTACGCGCAGGTGAGATAGGTTAAGTGTGATGGCAGAGATCAACTTGAGAAATAGATAGTTTTCATACGAGCTCATTTCCTCCTGGTATACATTTGTTTATTAATAACGAAGTTGTTATTTGTGGTTTCCGGCTGATAGGAAGTACGATAACGTCGGAAAAGCTGGTTGATACATTAACCGTGTTAGAGAAATGACAGGCGCGAAGATTATATAATTTGATGTGCTGTAGATAAGCTATCGAGGAGGAACGGTGCGGCTCATCTCGCCGTGGGGTGTCCGAACATGTGGACAATCTTTCACGCTCATGTGTGAGCTCACCCTTTTATTGGACGAGGGGTAGTTGATAGAAACTTGTGGACATTACCAACATCAAAATTTACAAAAAGAAAACTATATGAATATGCTCATTTCAATATATTTTGAAATGTTGGTAGGGTCATTTCGCCTGTTCGCGTCCATTTAGTGCAGTTAGCAAGTTTGAGGGAGAAAACAAAAATGTTGCAGCACTAGTTTCAATTAAAAAAATTATGTAATGTGGTGACTATATAGTCTAGTTTAATATTAACTTTCAATTTCGTTTGTAACATCATGAGTTTTTTTTAAGAAAAGGCAAACCACAGAATTAGGCTTTTCACCTACTTTGCGTCCACAAAATCCAAATTGCGTCCACCCTGGGACTATTTCGCGTCCACCAGCTTAGAAAAGGTATGAGGGGGTGATATTATTAAAGAAATGTAAAGAAACACTAGATCTTATTAATTAATTTATTTAAGAATATACCTAATTATTAAAAAAATCTCTTGGACCTAAAACTTTTCCTGTTTTTGGACAGAAAGCAAAACCGCTTTCGTCTCCATTGAAAATTAATTTTGGATCACTTAAAATATCTTTCTGATTCATATACTTTCCAAATATTATTCAAGTTCTCTAAACCACAATCTGATTGATTCTTCTGTTACTAGGGCTCTAGCTTTATTAATGCCCTCCGCATTCTTAAGCGATTATTCTTTATTTTTGGCCAAAAAAAATTCAATCCACTTTGACCTGGACGGTCATCTTTGAATTTATTTTTAATCTCCCCGTCTCGAATGATTTTCTGAACAGTATCCAATAATTCCTGTTTTTTCACTGGGAATCCACATTTGGATGTGTTGAGAAGCCATTCAACTACCTTTTTTTCACCATCTACACTTAGCGTTGGTCCCGGTTTCTTTACTCCATCTGGTCAGCGCCCACTGATTTTATCCAATATTGTGGTCTTGGGAATTCCATAATCTTTACATACTTGACTTACAGATTTCTTTTTCTCTCGAATGTCGCTTAGAGCTTTCTTCAAATCTTCTTCTGTATAAGTTTCCTTTTCCTTTTTCTTGTTTGACTCTAAAGAACTCATCTTAAACAGAAAAAAGAATTATAGAAAACATTTAATGGACCTACTAGATTTAAAATACTGAATAAAATAAAATATTAATATTCATCCTATTATCAGTATTTTACAAAAAATAAAGCGATTATTTAGTAAAGACGGACGCGATTTGTTACAAGATTATAGCCTATAGGAATAGTGTGCGTCCACGTTTCGATCTATCTTTGTTACTTTTTCTACAATCGTAATAATGTGGACGCAAATTGGGTTTTACAATTGTGTAACTTTAATGACAAAATGAACGAAAACCCAATTTGTTTTAATATTTTAATCACTTAAAAATAAACAACTAACTAAAACGTAAATGGATGAGTTCGCGTCCATCGTGGACGCAAAGTGGTAGTTTAATAAATTCAGTGTAGCACTTCGCGTCCACCCTGTTTTAACTATTTAATAGATAAAAAAAAGCAAATTAGTAATTAATATAATTAGTTTATGTTATGATTCATGTCTCGAAACATCTATGTGTCCTCAAGTTCACATAAAACATAAAGAGACTTACCGCCAAACGCACCGTTGCACACTATTTTTTTTACTAAAATCCCACACGTCCGCACTCCGTTGTTGAACAACCAAAATTAACTTTTTTTTTTACAGAGATTAATTAGGCACTCGGAGCTTTTGTCTATATGTGCGTGCTTCGTACAAATTGAGCTATTGACAGTTATAACATTCACGTTCTTCAGTGTGATATTACATTTATTTGCAAGTATTTTTATAGGCAGGTTCGAAAAATGGACGCGATTTGGGTGATGGACGCGATAGGGCGAACTTACCCTAGTAGAAGTTGGTTATTATGCGATTGTGGTTATCGTTTTCCGTCTTCGTGATTAGTGGTTATGTTAGACAATGTTCGTAGTCGTATCAACGTTAGAATCAATGCGCCGTTGATTAGTCCACAGAATGGGGTGCGGGGAAGAGAGCGTGAAATTGTCTGCTCACTTCTGTAAATATAATTTCGGCGACAAAAGGTCTATAAATGATATACTCAGGGTCGCAGTGCAAGTGCGTGTCGCATTTCTAGTTACACGAATTTTAAAAATTATCTCCCCTGTTTGGGGTGATCACAATTTCTCAAATACCAGCCGGTTTATAACTACGATGATTTATTTGGTGTGTTTGTCTTTAATTAGTAACAGTTGCTGTTTGTTTTTGGTTATATTAGATATTCTGGTTTGTTCTTTATACGTGATACTTAATGGAAACTTCGACAGAATTAAAATGAACTAGAATTTAATAACTAATGAATTCCTAAAAGTTATTTGTTAAAAGAAAAATGTTTCATGTCACGTAGTCGCTATATTGATGCATACATTTTCCCCAAAGGGCCGCAACCAGCTACATGAGAAAAATAAAATAGAAGAACTTGTAAATCGACAGATTTTAACATAGCTTTAATGATTGTATTTATTAGCACTTACAAATAAAACTTGCATACATAAGCACATAATATAAAAAATACACCACATTTTGAGTAATAAACCCTTGAGAACATCTCGGTTTGATTAATCACATCTCGGATTCAATCTCGCTTCAACTATGCGTATTCATTTTATGAGTAGCTTTATTGAATTAACGCATTAAGTCGTGACTAATGGAATCACAGAACAAATAAAATTAAAATGTAAATAGTGGAACGTAGAAATGCTAATAATAAATTTCTCCATTTTAATAACTGTAACAGTACGAGAGGGGAGCTTCTGGCCTGTTAAGTCAATATAACACTTCCATTACTCCAAATTAAATTCCTTGGGGAGTGAGATGAAGTTTTTATTCAGCAGACAAAGGCCCGGAAGAACTGGCCATGCAATAAGGGATACTCGCTACTTCACACCTCGTACTGCATCCTCATATCTTTTGATGAGATCTGTTCGATTGATAACTTAGCTTTATTGTGTGGATTGTTACTTTTATTTGTCGTTTTTCTTTAAAGGAGCTTTTTTTCGTTAAGTGGTAGACTGGTTTTGATGTTGTCGCTCAGCAATATGTTAGAATTTGATCTGTAGATAAGTATATGAATGTATTCAATTTATAATAATATTATTTTCTCTGTTTAACTGATTAAATTAAACTACCAAGTTTATATTGATAGATATATAGCTAAAGACTATCTTTCAGTGCACTAGGCACAGTTTAGTTTACTTAGGTGTGACAGATTTGCAAAAATCCACATTATCCCTTTGTTGTAGAGACACAACGAGGCGACAAATAACCCTAAACAAAAGCGCACTTGCGTTAAAATTTCAATAAGCCGTTTATAAAAGGTTGCAAGTGTGCAGCGCGGGTGTGATGTGTATTAATATTTCACGGAATTAATCATTATAATCCTTCTGGCAAACAAGTCGCCCTCGGGAACGAGAACAATATAATGAAGTTGTCATTTTTTAGACTACACGGGGGAGGCTGGAGGAAATCCAAATTGAATCATGCGGCGAGGGAATTGTGCTATTATGTTATTAAACAGGCGAGGGCAGGACCCCGCGCCTGCTATTTTTTGCGCCGAGGGCGTCGCGGAGACAGTTAACAGTTTTCACAATAGAATTATGATATAATTTGACACAACAGTGGCGTGCACTCTTCCCGGTCACTCGGTGCACTGAAGCTTGTGACGAGCGAATCACTTCACACATGTTCAATAACTCATAAGATATGTATTTAATTTATTCAATTGTGTTCCAAATATAAATCAATATATGTATGTTAACGTAAGTACATTATTGTATCAAATGTTTATTAAACACAATGTCAAATATATTTAGCATGTTCGAGACACAACAAAATGTCAAGGTTTATGTAATTTGTCCGTCTATAACAATAATATGTGATTTTTATTGCAGCCAGTAACTAAATATGTATTCAGATTCAAAACAATCTCTTTTACAACAAATATACTAATACGTTCGTACGCTCATCTACTTATATCACACTCAAAAGAGCTAAGAGTGAAATGAAAGCTTTTATCCATATGTCAGAGAGAGTACTTACAGCGGCTTATTGTCACCCCCGCTAGAGAATTTGATAAAGCGTGTGCGAATATTAACAAAAGGAATATCTTGTTAAATTGATATTGCTACTATTGCCAGATAAATTTGAACCTTATACCGTGCTATACTTCCGAGATGAGCACCACAGTCGACTGCACAAAACGTAGGAGTTACACCGTTTCGATGAAAAGGGCGTGAAATTGTCTCCGTTGGAAAATGTATAATTCAAAGGGGAAGATTAAAATATTATCCATGTTAAGTAAATATTCAAATGAATATTTTCCGTGTTAGACAACAATGGGTGCTCGAAGGGGAAGGTGGCGTAATTTGATAGATACCTATCTACAAAACGGTCTCTTCGTTAAGGGACCTCCCTGTTATTATAAATTATAAGCGCGATTTGGGAATTCTCCAGAATTAAACGGTTCTTAGAGGAATGGGCGGGGTTATTTGGCATATTATGTTGTCTCCGAATTGTACGTATCTAAGTATTTATGGATTAATTACATCATATTATTTGTTTTTTCATAGTTTGTAGAGCAATGTAACCATTTTTTCGGTTAGAAATATTTTTATTTATTGGTTATTAAATATTATCGTTGGTGTGCAGAAATACATAAGCTGATACCTTGTCTTTTCTACGAAAACGAATGGCACAGTATGACAGTATTGAATATTTCTTTTCACTGGTTTTAACACTGACTGTACATTGTGTATAATTGTATGCGCCACCCGCACAATATTTATATCTTCTGCATCATTGTATGACATATTACTTTGTATTGGCGCCCACTGATGTGCATGTCATAATGATCAGACCTCTTGCATCAAACGTGTCATGATTTATACATATTGAAAGTACACAGAAATATATGTACCTAGGTGTGCCGTGCACGTTTTTAGCTTCTTGAGTAATTATTTATGTGACACATCACATTTGATAATAAAAGTTTGCTTGGTAGTAAATGGTCACCCATCCCTTTACTTTTCTGTGGATTTGGATCTAGCCTGTAATTTACTTGAGCTGAATTTAATATTACATTATATACTAGCTAACAAGTACAAGATATCTGATCTTAACATGAGTAAGAACTGTGTACGTCATTTTGGAACATATGATTGTATGATGTGAAGTTACCTATTTCTAATTCAGGCACAAACATTGATGTCTTCTGTGTCCCAATAATCTTTAAAAAGGGGATTCAAAATATGCAATTTATAAATGTGTAGCATAATAAATTAATCGTTGTTGCGAGATAATTGATGTAGCGAGAGAAAGTGAGTGCATTTGGCGACAATGTGTCATGTAGATTATACACTTGCGCCCTAACTAGTGGCGGGTCCGCCGGGACTCGGGCTCCGGACCTATTGTTATAATAAAATGCCATCTCACTGTGTGACGGTACACTCACAGGCTATAGTAGATGTTGTTACCACTTACGTTACGTATCAATAGAGTTTCTTATGTCAGTTTTATGTGCAACTATGTTTAGACTAAATGTGTTTCAAATTTGTGTTGTGTGATTTACATAGTGTGTGTTTTATATTATTTCTATGTAATTCGAAAGATGATGATTTTCATGTCAATAAATTGTTCGAAAATGTCATTGGGAACATACATAGTCGAGTGGTTTATATTTCAGCAATTTTTCTATAAAAGTGTTATTAGATACACGATATAAGCTCGTTAAATGCCGCGCGATTGTCGCCTGTGGGTGTGCATACATCGCGAGGGTGTAACATGTTTATATGTTTATTTTAATACGCGTGTCGTGCGTATAATACGGAATTTATTACGGCCCGACCCCCGGCCGGATTAATGCGATACGGAAGATTTGAATTCAGAGCATTAACTTAGATTGGTACGTTCAGCGCGCGCCAGGGGGAGGCTGTGCCGCGCCCACCTATGTGCCGCCACCGTCGCCGCCGCCGCCACCTCGCGCTGATTAATGCCTCATAATCACCTCATGCTCTCATATTTTATTATGAATATACTATTACTACAAGCAATAAAGGTCTATCGCTAGATTCTAAAGCACATTTGTACGCAATCGATAGTTTTGGTTTTCATCACTTCAGATCTTATTTTAAGGATTAGTCGCTACGGATGTACAATGATTTATAGCTACTAATAACGGGAAAAACTGGCTATAATCTATTTTCATTCGTATACAAATCGGTTGAACAGAAAACCATAAAACACCCCACACAAAGAATCTTTATGTAAACATAACAAACATAAAAAAACGTTATATCTGTTGTTTTAACTCATTTCGAAAGTCATTCATTACGATGTATTGTATTGCTTCGCCTGTATTGTAACTATTATAAGATTTTATTACGCATTGAATTTAGATAAACACCCTTTGCAGAGACAGGATTCTATCACTTCTCATTATGAAGCTGAAAGTAGTTTTACATGATAAACCTGTAATAGATACCTTTAATGGAGAACTATTATACCATGTACAACCATCCATATTCAAATTTAGAAAAAAAATCCATAATTAACTTATAGTTTAGTTTCATAGGTAGCACGTAACACGGTGGCATCCCTGAGCTGAAAATATAAACACAATGTAGTGTCAATCAGTCAGTCAATCAATCATTCCGCATTATGCAATGGTGTCTCTATAATAATGAACAGATTTGTAAAGCAGTGATTTGGGAAGTCACGAGTAGGGTATAGGAAGTAGCCATATCAGTCAGTCCTGCTTCCATTTTTTAAGGGAATAGAAGCTAGAATTATTACGTCTTGGACTTAAAAGGCTACTTAGCTTACATAATAAATAAATTTAACCCATTAATGTCCCACTGCTGGGCAACCTGGTCTCCTCCCGTAATGAGGGAGGGGTTAGGCCTTGAGTCTACCTCGCTGGCCAAGTGCGGGTTGTGGACTTTGCATGCCCTCAATAAATGTTTTAAACAAATTTTAGGCATGCAAGGTTTCCTCAAGATGTTTTCCTTCACCGTTGGAGCATGTGATAATTATTTCTAACTAGCTGACCCGCGCAACTTCGCTTGCGTCACATAAGAGAGAATGGGTCAAGATTTTCCCTGTTTTTGTTAAATTTTTTATCGCCGTTCTGCTCCTATTGGTCGTAGCGGGATGATATACAAGCCTATAGCCTTCCTCGATAAATGGACTATCTAACACAGAAATATTTTTTCAAATCGGACCAGTAGTTCCTGAGATTAGCGCGTTCAAACAAACAAACTCTTCAGCTTTATAATATTAGTATAGATAAGAAACATACATAAGAAAGCTAAAATAGCTTTTTCTGCTAAAGTTTTCGCAGTTTCATTACATAAGTAACATACCTAGTGATATCTGTCAGAACAAAATGAGAAAACAAACAATTAAAGGGCAGTTGGCGACTTTGTTTTGAACAAACAAATTTAATTAACATTCGTTTATTTCCCCACTTGATCCGAGAGAGACAAATAGTCTAAGTAAAATTTATGTATCGGAATCAAATTCAATTTCGTCTTTGCATTTTTTACACGATTTTTTAGGACCGTTTTACTTTGCCGTGCGAAGGATAGGACTAGAGTGGATACGTCTTCAAGTTTTGAAATTTATCTTCCCGTTTTCTTTTTGGCGTTACTTATCATTGCTCAAAAAATTTTACAGTATGTGGTGGTCTAACATTGCACATGGTTTGCAATTATTCCAACTAAGTTTACAAAAGACTAGTAAAAATGTAAAATATTTAATAGTGTCTTTAAACAATACAATGACGTCACATCAACTCATTTTTCGGGGACAGGGCAGAAGTGTTCTGTCCAGGCCATCCACCAAGTACCACCGATAATCATGTGGAATTAAATCTGGAATCAAAAATTATCAATGGTTATTGACCTTCAGAGGCTACTGCTGACCATCACATTGATAAGTTTGTGGAAGCTACTCAACTTAATCATTCTGACAAGTAGAAATCATAACAATGACACAATTTAAAAAATATAAACGTTAACTTTAGTTCCACGTGTTCTTACGATCTTGTGAAATTTGTTTTCTTACAGGATTTTTCTAATCTTCTTTAGCATCGTTTATATTGATTATGGCGCTCCTCCTGCCTAATTTATATTCAGCTAGTGTTTTTTCATCACGCCTCGTGCTTAATATCGCAATTTGTACCGTAGTTGGCGTAAGCCGAGGGGTCCTGTCACCTTTACTCTCGGACGGGCCGTCTTTCTCTGTTCAATGCCTATTTTATTGCTCGCTTACACATAAACAACTAAAGTTTACGATCGTTTTTACATTAAGAAATCGGTCATGGAGAGTAATAAACTAATTATTAAATGAAGATTGAGGACCGACAGTATCCGTAAATAAGTACGATTATGAATCGGCTTTTGAGTCTGATTTATGGGCTTGGTGACGACCGATGACAAAATTATGTCTCCGTCATAAATGTCCGCCGTATGGGATGGCATCCATGATAATGGGTAGTTTTTTCTCATTGACGTCGCCCGTCGTCTGCGCTGTGCCGCGTGCCGCGTGCTCGCTGCTGCAGTGCCGCGCTGCCACCGCGCTGCCAACGCGCTGCCGCCGCGTTCAAGGTACGCAGTTCATCACACGCGACTTATTCGTTCAGCGGCACCGCTGCTGCAGCTCCCTACAACCTGTTGATAACGAAGACGATTTTACATACCAAAAATGTAAATATATGATTTTTGATTTGTTATTAACAATCTAGGTGCGATCAAGACTTCGTGATGACACAATGTTTACATAAATATGTAGGTTAAATACTTTGGACATAATTAGATAGCCAAAGACAACTGTCATACAATGGATACTTATGTATATTACAGACAGACAATACCCTCGCACATTATAGAAAGATTTAATTGCTTTATTTTTTACACTGTCATTTTATTTGAAAGATTCCTCAATCAGATTCGGGGACATCCAAAAACATGGCGCCGCAGATCAATTAGTTCCGAGTAATAAACAAAGCAAATACGTTCGTTATGAAAAGAATTCGGCTGTCGGCAAATTTCTTTTGCCCCATCAATCAAAATCATACTGATAATGAAATCATCATTTGGGTGGCCATAGAGAAGTTAGTTCTGAGAATTTCGTCTCCGAGTCTTTAGGCAATGTCGCTTCTCTCCGATGTGACCGATGTCATTATCACATTCCTGATTTATTAATTAGTTTCTGAATGTCCAACGATAGAAGTTTTTCAATGTGGACGTTAGAGACGACTTCGTTTCAGTTAAGTATCTTTACATTAATTAATAGGCATGAGTTGATGTAAAACCCTAAAATCTAAACATTTGCGTAGAAATGACCTACAAATCACGTTTTTCATTTCTAATAGACGTATTCTGTAAATAATAAAATGATGTTTGAAAAAATGCTAGGAAATTATTAGACTTCAGTTTAGTACATTACTTAAAAAAGCCGAGAATTGAAACCAGCCTTAGAATTTTCAGGTTTTACATCGATGATAGAATATTAAAGGTTAGAAGTACGTATTGTTCGTATCGTACATATATCTATACTAATATAATAAAGCTGAAGAGTTTGTTTGTTTGATTGTTTGTTTGTTTGTTTGTTTGTTTGAACACGCTAATCTCAGGAACTACTGATCCGATTTGAAAAATTATTTCAGTGTTAGATAGACCATTTATCGAGGAAGGTTATAGGCTATATATCATCACGCTACGACCAAAAGGAGCAGAGTACCAGTAAAAAATGTTACAAAAACGGGGAAAATTTTGACCCAATCTCTCTTACGTGACGCAAGCGAAGTTGCGCGGGTCAGCTAGTTAATAGATATAATTTCAATTAACTGTTAATCTACTCATAAAGGGGTATTTAAAAAAGTTGTGGTTTAAAATGTATTAAAATGTAGACTACTTCTTTCAACATAAGTTCCCAGCAAACTCAATGTTGTTTGTGTAACATCTAAGTACAATTATAAGTATTGAGCAGGTAAATTAAATTGATAACATAAATAATAGGAAATGATCGACGTAATAAAACGCTGCTAATTTGAATTTAATTACATCGAACAAATGGGTTTATAATTTTTTGTTAGGCTGCTATCACTGTAAATGCTTTTCTGAACACGATTATTCATTTTTCATTATCAAATCAATGAGTGAAACATAAAAGAATGAAAGTACCCATCACGTTTACTTTCCTCTTTGTGCTTGTACATTCATCAAACAGTGAGCATCGTTACAAAACACTGTTATATAGTAAAATATTTGTGACAAGTATTAAAAATCTAATTATCCTTTCTCCTCTTTCAGATGACTTGGATAAAACGGACAATGAGACATCCAGAAAACATTACGGCTTGAGCTTCCACGTCAAATGCAGTGATTATGTCAAAACCTTCACTTGTATGACTGCGTGCAAAAGTATCGGTTATCAAGTGTTCAGAATGGATTTCAGGTGTAAGTGTAGCTGTCATGATTTAAAGACTACGACGATACTGCCGTTCTTTAAATGGCGAACTAATGGGACAACGAGAAAGCGGCCTGAGACGTATAGCGTGCCTTTGTACCATATCGTGGGGACCCTGTCACCGGCCACTGAAGAAGAGGAAGAAACTACTGAGACTACAGCCGCCACCAACCAATGTAATAATTATAAACCTGATAATGATACGGCGACTTCTGGAACTGGCGCAACGGGAGACACTACGACAGAAAACTCGACTGGGGGAGCGGCTGATCCTGCTACAACAACTGTTTCGGATTAGCAGATAACTTTAATAGAGAATTCAATAATAACTTCTTTGAATTTCTTATAAAACCCTACACATAATCCTTGTGTTTCAATATTAATGTATTGAACACTCCCCGAAGCCAACAAAAATATTAAAATTAACTATAAAATAAAAATACGTACATTATACCCAACCCTATACTTTTAATTACCAAAATAAAATGGAATATTGAAAAAAAAACTGGACTTTAATGAAGATGTACCTATGTTTTCTTTGACTGCTGCTTTCTGGGATATTTTGTAATACACCTACGTACATGATATGTAATTGAAATGATATTCAAGTTATTATTCCTATTATTCTGCAATTGACATTAGGTACTGCATCTTCTGTATTTTACGACATTTTAAACCTGTCGATCAAAAATATTGCGAGGAAGGAAAGCCGCACAGAGTTTAAAACGAATTCAAAAGGGCTGGGTCAGTACGCATTTAGCTAGTACTTTATGTAATTGTATCTCTTTTGATTTTTTTTACCCTTTTTATACAAAGCAGGCTTGTGGCCAGCATAGGAATAGAAAGGGTTAAATATCGTTATGCGGCCAAGATTATATCATGCGACTATATTTAAGAAACATAATAACGATACTAAATATATTTAATATGAAAATGAGTTTATTATATTTCACCTATGCTAATCGTAAAGATTTAATTTTAAGTACAGAATTAATTTCACACATCATAACATTTTATAGTCATGTAAAACTTGTTAAGAGGAAAATACTTTTGAATATCAGCCTATTACACTTCAAGCATTTCATGACGTGGCAAGAATGGCAAGATTAGCTGTGTTGTGTTATATTTTATTTCAATATCTCATCACAAGAATATTGGCCGAGGAAGTAACTAGTAAGTGATGATTTTTAATATTTAAAACTTTACTTGTAGTTTAGAATAGCAACATTTCTCAATTTGATGCTTTAATTATGTCGTTTACGTAATATTTTGGATTTACAGTTACAATACCCATTAATGACACAGTGGAGGGCGATGGTACGTATACTTGATTTTGAGTAAACTATTCAGATATTTGAAATAATATTTATAATATAAAAATATGTTGACATTTTGTATTTTCAGTCGAAGAGTTAAATAAAACTGCAATTCTGCGCTACGGACATCATAGAACCGAACCCTGTCAGGAGTTCAAAAAAGTGTACGTTTGTATTATAGGTTGTCTCGATGAGGGTTACCATCTTGCTAGGTCAGACAGAAATTGCAAATGTACCTGCTTTAAAGACCCCGCCAAAGAAGAATTCTACAATAAAACATACAAGAATTGGAAGATACCAACTACTTATATACCAGAGTGGGCTACGAAAAGTACAGAGTTTGTCAATACGACGAATTATGACGATTATGATACTGATCGACCTCAAGACTCAACGGGAAATCAGGAAGGTGATAATACAGGAGGTGGCGGAGAGGATGGTGGGAACCCTGAAGAAGGAGGTGAACCAGGGACTGCGGAAAATGGGGACCCTGCACCAGACGAGGAGCAACCACCTGAGGGAGAAGAGCCAGCACCCGAAGGAGAAGAACCAGCTCCTGAAGAGGGCGGGGATCAACCAGGGGAGGAGCCAGCTCCTGAAGAGCAACCAGGGGAAGAACCAGCCCCTGAAGAAGAACCTGCCGAAACATAAATAGTTATTTTACCTATAACGATGCCATTATTGATATACAACATTACACGGGTATGACTGGGTTTCCTCTCCTTCCTGACCTCATCCTATCAGCTCAAGACTACAAATAATAATTTGGTCGCAATTTCAAGCATCTGCAGGCTAATAATGCGTGGTCGTGGTTATACCTGTGTCGTTTTATGTATTCATCTTGAAGTTGAAGCCTGTGTTAAGGCACCGAGCCTTAACACAACACAGGCAAAACCGTAATCAAATAAATTATTATATAAATAAAATAATATCTAATTAAATAGTTGTTAAATATTTTTTGCTCTGACCTGTATTTATTATCTGTCTTGATATTTTAGTAGAATATATACGAAGTACATTGAAACGTGATCCTCATTATTATCAGTTTGGTCAACGAGATTACAAAAAAGTTTCTTCCTTTCTATGTGTACATCAATTATTTTATCTCTATAAAATATAATAACAGCCATTATAAAATGACAACGAGCCCCGTGTTAATGATATTTTTATGACAAACATAATTCCGACCCTTATACAAAGTAAAATATCGCTGCACAAAGTGCCAAGAAAACATGAAACGTATACATTCCAAGATCATTAATATATCCATTAGAAATATAGGCGATATTTTCACGGGAATTCCATAAATATCATTCTGAACTGAATATTTACGAAGTGTAACTGATAATTATCAATATATTTCAGTAACGACCGCATTAGGGAAATAACTTCCTCCTTCTACTCAAATATTAATGTTGATACCGTTCACGGATATCTGATATGTGGGTACAAATAAATACGAGTACCGTTACCACTACTAGCATTTTGCAGTTTTGAACTAGTCAGCTTATCCATAGTTTACAAAAATTATAAACGTTTCTTGAAAATGGTAGGCATTTCGCACATAAAAACATTTGAATACTAGCTCCGGCCCACGACTTCGTCGGCGTGGAAAGATTTTCCGGAGTAAAACGTATCCTATATATTGATCCAGGCTATTAACTATCTGTGTATCGATTTCATTAAAAGTAGTGTTTCGTGAAAGAGTAACAAACATACATTCTCACAAACTCTCGCATTTATGATATTAGTAGGATAATTCTAGTTCAGATCCCACTATATCTCTATATAAAAGAACATAAATTAATACATCCATAGTGAAAGTAACTATAACTTAGTTACAGTGTAAACTATCAAACTAATAATGATGAATAAGAGAGATTGACAGCATTTAGGCGCCTAATATTTTGTCGAAGCTAAACTAAATCTCCGATACCCTTGGGGCCGAATAAAAGCGATCTGTCGATATTCATATTTAGGATGACGTCATGTGATTGAGCGACCGAGGATTGTATAAACGTGGACATGAAAATGCCACTACCACAATGTAAAAATAAAAGATTTTTGTTAAGTTAGGGTTTACTGTCTCACTGCTGGGCAAGGGTTTTCTTCCAGGCGTGGGAGGAGTAAGGCCTTGGGGCTTTAGTTTGTCTAAGATATTCCCTGTTTTAAGGCCATTCACATATCGTAATTATAAAGAAAGAAATACTGAAACACTATGTTTAAACATGTTCAAAGGGGGTTACTTTGATAACTTAAAACTAAAGTGTAACAGCTATCTAGAACGTTTTGGTAGTCGACTTAAATTCATTCAATGCTATCCATACTTAAAAAAAAAATGTGTACGTATATTTTATTCTCACTTATTTGACATGAAAAATATCCGGTCCAATAGTTCTTCCCGACTTACTTTTATATCAAACATTTTCGTCGATACACAGGGGTAAGTAGCAAACTTTTTATGCAATACCCAAGAGGCAATACTCAAGACTGACGGCTATGACGTATCACTGAGATTTTTTACCAATACAATGTGAACATATTTTTGCTTTTATATCGATATATCAATTTCTTTTATCCGGTTTGACATTTTTTTGTAAAAAAAAAAACAATTTTACTTATAGACACTTTCGTGACAAGGGTACAACATGCTTCGAGAAACTGTAGTGTATAGGTTGATATTATATTTGTAACTAGTTTGTTACTTGTAACTAGGAATCACGATAGCTGTTACTACAGATAATGTCAAAAAAACCAGTTTGTCAAAAAGTTATATTTTTTATTTTCGACCCTATTGCTGAGCCAGCATGCGAAGAGCAAGAAGAATCTGTTAAAAATAACATTAGTACATAATCTTTTTATCTATAAATAATGATACCAGATTATTTTGTTTGTCAACGATAACAGGATGAATATTTGAAAAACAAATGTTTAAAACTACACAAGAAGAGCCACACGCATATTCAGAGGGATGGCTATTTGAGTGATATTGGTAACAATATCTGGGATTGAGAGGTCTGTCGCGTTTCATAGTATCGGCTGTTTGTCAATAGGGGTTGAAGTTATAAATCTCGCGATGACCCTCCCTTATGGCAGCTCTGAGATACTGAATGTGTAGTGGGTCAGCTGGGATACATGCAATAAAACTTGAAGTATACACATTTATTAAAGTGTACCTTCCTATTTCATCTGAAGTCACAAAGAATAATATACTATATATAAACGTCAAAAGAAAAAGTAGAATTTGTCGTAGAATTATTATAACTAATATTTTTTTCTATATTTAGCAATGACAACGGACCACTTTCAGATACCAAAACAATCACAACTCAACTGCGAATAAAGAAAACATTTCGATGAACTAAACAAAAGGCAAGTTATTTAGTAAGATAAGTCGGCTAATCCCGTACAGCATACTTTGATTGAAGATTGATTTATTTGTAATAAAACGCTTTTGAGCTCTCTTTTATCTGTCTGCGCACAATCGAGGGCGAAACAAGAGAGGAAGGCAAACAATAAATCCACCTACATAAAAATTGCAACAACTTTGTTCATAATGCCGATGGAGGCATCATCAAAAGTTGGTTCGCTTCGCACCCTCGCGCCCATTCGTGCAGAGATTACCAATAAATCCAATACGGGATAATTGGCCGGCTTAATTCTGTTCTATCTTTCTACTTAGTTCAGTCGTCAGAATGTGCCAGCTCAGGCCCCTTGGGAGAGTCCAGTCGAGAGCACAAACATCGTCCGGTTGCCGAACAAAAATAGAATCTTGTGTACTTTCATAGAAGCGAGTTTTATATGCCAAAAGGGAAAACAAAGCAGAATCAACGCCAAATGAAGAAAATGGCACAGATAATGAGGTGTTTTTAGTTTTCTGTGTTCCTTATTTAATAATTTATTTGCTATCACGCAGTTTTGCGATTTATGTTTTCATATTGAATGTTTTGAATAAGGGTTTGAGTGGCACATGATGGACATAGGTGTCGCTTTCCCCTGTCGTCTAATGGATGAGAATTATGGAGTCAAGGGGTGGCAACGATTTGATATTCGCATCAGCCGTTGGCCCTCGGGACCATTGCGACGTGATTCAATAGCGATGTCCTACGATCGACGTTCTGATATGTATACAGTTATGGAAAGTGCATCCGGGTAAACCGATCATATGATTTTACCGGCAGCTAGGGGACATTCAGTTTATTTAGTACCCGGCACGTTCAGATTCATGACGCAACTATAATAAATTTATCAACGTTACATCATAAGTTTGATAAGCAATTTCCTTTCCTAGTATGTAAACTTAAGCAAATGTAATCGACAATGTGAACGTAAGACGGAGTCCTATATAACATGTATGTAGGTAGCTATATTAATTCTTCTCCCCACGATGAGTTAGAATTAAAACGTCACTCAAAGCGGAAAAATCCCGTTCCGAAAAATTAGCCAGCGAAATTCCAACAAATAATTAATCTGGAATAATCATACAAAACGATGCGAGCGGGATGCTCGGCCATTATTACCATTCATTTCAAATCAGCCGTGCGGAGGGTCGGGGAGGGCGAGGGCCTCGCTCGACCTGAATAAGCATACATTTTCCAATCAGGCCACGTATCATTTAACTCGCTATTAAATTCGACTTCTTCCCTCTGAATTATTATCATGTCAAAAAGGGTCTAAGTAAGTAAATACACGTTTATAATTTGAGCAGGAATAATAAAGAAACCGTTTCACTTAATGCGAAAATCCATAGGTCTTTTCGCCCTAAAATTTATTGTGTGGTGAGCATTCAAAGTTTGAAAAAGAAAATTCAGGCGGTTCGTTATGTTAGCAGTGAAATACTTTTCATAAACGCCGTCATAACATTCATGCTTAAGACCTTTTACGGTAATTACTCGTTCTGTGAGAGCTCGCGCCCTCCACGGTGAATTAGAAAATTAAAATTTTGTGAAAGAAGTCTTGGTTGTTTCTTACATCGCTATGATTTAAGTATTTAGGTAATTACACAGAGAGTTTTTCTAAAGCTTATACAATTTAGCAAGAATATGTGTATCAGAGCAGAGGATCAGAGTTGATTATATTAAACAGTTACAAAAACATTTAGCTTTGATATAGCGGGTCATGTGATATGAGTGCATGTTATAACGAGCGTGTCAAGCACGAGGCAGTCACCTGACACCGTGAGCCGAGTCACCCGACCTCCCCTGCTTATTAAATTAATAACTTTGAACACCGTCATTACCCGACTAATTGGAGGGGTGATGGGCTCCTTTTAACACATTACCTAAGCGTTTAACGTCACTTTTATGAACTGTGTAATTAATATTTCCTTCACTTCTGGGTCGACTAACTAAAATATTTGGTACATCATTTTCAATTTAAATAATTACGGTTAAAGCATACAGTTTAAATTCATTAAACAGGTAAACCAATTAAATGTCACAAATTAGTTTGTTTCGTTGCAGAAACAGACAATAAAGTATTTTGAATCATCAAACTAATAATTGTGAATAACCGCGCCGGCAGATTGTTATCACAAAGTATTAATTAGCGCCTAACGGTAAAATTTTCGTTGTTTACAAACATATCATTTTGCTGTCCTGCCGCCGCTCTAGGCTAAATTTTACTTAGAAATTTAAGAGATATAATTAAGAATTTTGCTGAGCGCAATAATTTAGGGCTCGTCTAATGAGTGATATCAGGTTTCGGGTAATTAACGCCGGGGGCAGATTGCTATTTTTGTTATCAAATATAAATGTTTACTAACTGATCGTTCGTATTCGATTTGGCTCTACACGCGGGTTCACGAGTCAGGTGGAAGGGTAATACAATAAAAGTTGATAATAAGAACAACAATTGTATGATAGTGTGTTGTAAACATGATACGTGATAATACATTAAGTGGATGGCGAAGACCTTGGCGGGCGGTGTACGTTTCCCTGCCAGTCAGTGTACGAGTAGTCGTTGAGGCCCTACAATCGCGAGCGTGATACAAATATACACATAATTTTAATGCCGGGGGTGAAGCATTAAAAGTCAGGGATCAAATGCCTTTAATACTACACGTGAGAGCTATGGAGTTGCCTTCGTTGTACAATTTTATTGTTGCTTTCTATTCGTAGTCATTGAATTAGAATTATAGTATTATCTATTTAAAATAACGCTTATATAAATTACCATTTAATGTATTCAATCCTAATTTGCAATTGCAGAATTATAAAAAATACATGTTTTATTTACTTCTTTAACTCATTTGCTTAACGGGGTTAACTAATTGGCGTGTTTCCTTTTACCTTAACTAGTTGTGATTTTTTTCTTTACATTACCATAATATGGTATATAGATTTTATGCCGTTCATATGTTTTATCTGCCTCTACTAGCAAATACCTCTATCAAGAGAAGAACTGTCAACTGAAAAACTTAGTTATTTTTTAAATAAAAACTACAACGCATACATATAGTGAATCTCGTAAGTTTTCATGTGTGATGTGTAAGGCAGGTACAGACGGGAGGCACGCGACGCCCCTCGCCCGGCGTCCACCGCTCACCTGCACCCAGGCTTACACGACTTACATTAATCTTCGCTCATATTCACTAAGAATATACACAGAGCTAATCGGCGATATCCTTTAAAGAACAGGTGCCTACTTGCAACCTGACATGTATGACGACTATCAAGAAACATGTAGAGCTTGTTGCTTTCTAAGTATTTTGCCCCAAGGAGACAAACCTATAAATTGTTTCATTGTCTTTCAAAAATCAACTATAAATATTAATGCACTCCAGAATTCATTTCATCTCATTCGACCTGATTATATCGGAAAACTAACAAAGAAAGAAAAGGTTCCATGCTAAATGTATAAGTGTACCTATCCTGCAACAATACCTACTCCCACAGAGCACCTATTCGAGCGAAGTATTTCATTTATAAGCAAAAACAAGTCAGCAATCCGGCACAGCTATTATCTATCATCAAATATTCAGATAAATCCGCTCACATATTACGCATCCGTCAATAGGGTTTGAACCGTCACCCTTTTAATTTAGACTTGGACGAGGGGTCATTAAACAATAAAGTGTTGATTAAAAGCCCCCATGCGCGGGCGGCTCGATGCGAATAACTGCGCTTCCTGCATTGAGCCATTATTTTATCACCCGATGATTGGCACCGGCACACTCGGCTCGAGTGACGCTCCTTCAACTAACTATGCCGAAGGTCAACATGTTACAGTTTTGATTGAAATGTTTCTGAAGTATCCTGGTGCAATTTATGTTGCATTTGACACGATTATGTAGGTGTGGCGGTACGAGCTATACGTTTATATCAAAGTTGAATGTTAGAGTTTTTAAGAAATCAGTAGGATTTTATTGATCTTCGCGATAATTAATTGAAGAAGCTAATGAGATGAGAAAAGATTTTCAACCCCGTCCAATATTCTCTAAGAGTGTTTGTATTAAATGTATAATGTGACGTATTTATTGTCTATATCTATATGAAGTACGAGTAGTCTCGTACGAGACTAGGAGATAATTACTCGCGATAGAGATAATATGGGGAGCAACGAACCGGGCCCTCATTACAGCGGGGATTTCAGTCTCGTTCTTACCATTATCCCTCATATCATTGTTCGCATTCAGACGATGTTAGAATTAGACTAGCTGAGCGACTCCTGTGTTATTTCAATGCACTGTCGCGTTATGCCTTATTATGTGAAACGTATTTCGAATACACAGATAATCTGGAAAACCATTTATGGAAATTGTATACCAATCGTTAAAAAGAGAACCGTCCTGTTAACAGATTTTAAATCATTGCCGTCACTGGCCGCCATTGTAACGTCAAGTTAGTTCAAAAGCGGTCGTTCCAGTCGAACAAAATGATCTTCGTCGGAGCGGATTGCGAGTTCCACACCTCGCGGATCAATAGATCTCATTCAAATAATAATAAGGAGTTATAGATCAGGCGTGTGAGGCTGTCGGCGTCGGGCGTCGGGCGGCGGGCGCGGCTGACGCGCTCGGCTCGGCTGTGTGCGCCCGCGCCCTTGCTCCAATCCTGCCGCATTTGAGTATGGAAATGGATATTTATTTCACGTCTCGGCCGCCCGCCGCAGCCGTCTGCGGTGATCGCCGAAGATGATAACGCTTCGATTTATATATTTCACTCGATGATCGGTAGCTGCTACTATGTTCACCATACAACTGCCAGAATGGATTGCGTTCACGTATACAGGACGTTATCTGCTTAGATAACTGTTATACTTCTTTAGTATTCATCTTTTGTTACTTGCATGGAATAATCAAATCGTTCTATTGCTTTATTTCATTATCTAACAGTAGCGGGAACCACAATAAAGCGTGAGTACATGTCATTGTGCTATGTAGGTGTAGTCCGGTTCCAGCAATAACGTCTTGTTTAAGATAATATTCAAAATGGTCGACACGCACCCACTAAAATGTGGTCAGCATTGAAATGATCACGTGTATCTTCACATTACGCGTCTGCGGCGACACCATAAAGGCAGCTTTCTAAGCTATAAAACATTATACAACAACCTGTAGTGTACAAGGTGATATTGCATGCAAAATCTAGCGTTCGCCATAAACTCGGTCGTGATTCCTCTCTTATGGCTGAGAGATCGCCGACATAAAAGAAATGTTGTGCGTTGTCACACTTTAAAAGGGCAGATAATTGATTAGCATCTAATATTGGAATCATACATGTCCACTGTGGAACTTTGATGGATTGCTTACCAGTAACTAATTAACGAGCCACTTATAAGACGTGTGTTATGATGAATATATAAATGTATTATACATTGATATTAGGTAAAAAGCAGTTTGAAGGCGGCAAGGTTTGATTAAAGAGGATGTATTAAGGGTGAAGCGTAAATATTTCTTGGTATCATTCGGCAACCAGTCTGATTAAGGAGCATTAAATAAAAAGTAGGCTTCGTCAAGAAATACTTCGTACCTACTTTGTATGGATAGTACCATTTTCGTCTCGGTTATTCAGCAGGTTATCGAGTTTATTTTATCTTGTCTACAGCTTTATCAAAAAATTGTTCCCCTGTAAACTTAATACCGCATATTAGTTATTGAATTGTATGAAAGGATTAATCTCCAACAGTTCTCCAAGTCATCAGATTTACAGAAATCATAGTGCTCTACCGACTCTACCGAGATAAGTAGTAAATCCGTAAGGGTAATTTTGCCTCGATGAAAAATTTTCATTATACATTTTCAAATAATTTAATTCCGAAACGCTCGCAAACAAAACGACACTATATTTTCGAAAGTTCGTAATCGTTGTGAAATCTTACTACCAAAGTAAATCAAAAATGCACTACGAATAAATTATACGTATTAAGTTGATCGTAAACTTCTCGGTTTTAGATAAAGATAATAAAAGAAAAATACGATATGCATCCTTATCCAAACTAATGTAGCTTAATTAGGTACATCACATAGCGCAGATACCAATCCTACTGTGGTCAGATCTTGTGGACTTGTTCGTTTTATTTTGCGGAGTTGTGCATTTATTTTTCTCAGAGGTCTCGAACAGATTTAAAATTTATAACGCGGGCATGTCACGTCCCGGGTTAATTAGGTGTGGCGCGGGAGTCGGCAGTCGGAGCGAGCGATGCGCCTGCGCCTATTATTTTCACTATTGCATACAGTATACACGTATGCCGCTCAGAATAATTATGGACCTCTTCGCCGCCTTTACACACATTTTGCATACTTACTGCTCAGATAAAAGTATATTTTATTGAAATGTTTGTAATGCTTCGAATAAATGCGACTAATGAAATGGTACTTAAAACTCTTGGCCTGATTAGAATTCACGCGGACCTGCCCGAATTTAACTACGAAACTTTGTATAACTTTTATTTGCAAATAATTAGTTTGGACTCGAGACTTTCTAAAACTTTTCCATTTACTTTTTTTAAATATTAGCATAGGGCTGTTTATTTTTGTACAACTGGAAGCAGTTATAAAGAAATTATCGATTAGACAGATTTACTGATATTATTGACTAATGAAAATACTAAAAATAATCGGTGGTGCAAAAAAGCGAAAATGAAAGAAAATGTGTTTATTTCAGAACAAAAAATCTTAGCGATGTCTTATTATTTCAAATAAGATGCTTAAATCAGAGACAAAATTAAAAGTTTCATCAAATACTGTGCCGGAGATTCCTAATCACTTAAAGTTATAATCTGTATAAAATTCCACTATAACAAAGTTATAAAAAGCCATATCAGTTAAAAATGAGATAACATAAATTAGTCAAAAGCGATGCTACATCACAGCGTAGTGTGTGTAGTGTGTGTGTAGTGTGCATGCAGACGATTAATGGAAACTTATAAAATATCTCTCTCAGAACTGTTACACATTAAAGCTGATTTAATACGAGCGATAAAGGGCGTACATTATGAAAGGTTAATAAAACACGGCGTCGCGACGAGCCGGCGCATATTTCCAACATTAATTGGAATATGGCGATAAGTGGCCAAGAGGTGGTTCTTCATCATTAAGATAATATGCAAATATCTGAAGAGAAGACGCTATAAATTTTCTCCACAAGACACTACGGATCAGACTTGATTGATTCGCAGATGATAGCGCGGATAAAATGCGAGTAGGCAATTATTATAGTGGCGCTGGCCACGTTGCTCTATTTATATGTCGTTAGGCTAATCTACGGCTGTGTACTCATGAATCTCGTAAAACACCGCATCGGGTATAAACTTAGATTCTAGATTTAGATTTTCATTCAACTTTATCAATTTCCCGATCTCAGACAAGTGCCTCCCACTAATATGGATAAATAATATATTCGAGCATTAGAAGCAATGAGTAGACGTAATGAGTCTATCGAAGACCGGAGTATAGCCGCACAAACAAACTAATTGACATTGAAACATCTCAGATAACACGTGTTTCTAATCTTTGACGTTGAAATTACTTACATCGACATGTCTGTATTTATTAGTTTCTATCGCTGAAGCACAAATTAGTACGTTACTAAGTCGTAGAGAATAGCAGGATCATTACTTTGTATTGCATTTGTGATATACGTATAAGTCGCAGGTAGCATCGTGAACAACGTAATGTCTGTGCTGTGACATTAGGAGCAATATATCAAAACGGTGAAGATGTTAGTGGTATTTCAAGTGGCACGTTTTGCGCCACGATGCAGCAGAGTACACGTGTGACCCCTGCGCTGGCGCATATTTACATCTCACTTTACGGCTAACTAGCTGCACCACGCCTCGACCAATCTATTGTACGGAAATGTCGGCCGATGCACGAAACAATCCCACTTTACCGTAATATCTGCATACAAATGTTTGGGAAGTTCGATTCGGTATGTGATCGCAAGCAAATGCTCTACCAATATTTGATTCTGCACGAGGGCATCTGTTCTTACTCAAATTATATAAATATTTTATGTGTATCATCGCAGAATATACAGGAAGCGCATCAATTATACAAAACGACTTAGTATTTCAGCAACGTTTCAATAATAGTGGTTCACGTAAGTGCGGACATTCCAACGTGGTTTGTCATTATTGCGCCTGTTTTCAGTTCGTGTACAGAAGAAAGAAAGTTGTAAAATCCAAATTAAGTACATGCTTTTAGCACACTAAAGTGCTTATGACATATTTTGATTTGACTATCCGTTAAACTGAGAGCAATAAATTACTTATCTCGTACTTTTGAATGCAAAAAGAGGTGCGTTACTGGATTAACAAAAAAGCGGGTGCTTATATTAGGGTGGGTGTCTAAATTGTGGATATATGTATGTGAAGTCAATGCCGGTCCTGACAAAAACAGGCAGACAGCAAATTTTATCATTGGAAAGCACGTAATGTAAATTCTATTATTACGGCCTTTTATTTTTCAATTACGAACCCCCGAGCCGCCGTCGCCTCGGGGTTAACTCTGCAAGACCCCGATATGTACCATTCTTTTATTTCTCAATGTTTGTTTTCTTTATGATTTATTTTTACTTTTCTTTTCTCGTAAATACGATAGGATTTAGTTGCAAAAAATACCGTGGCATATTGCACTTTGTCTCCTTTGACTTTAAAGTATAGTAAGTCATAAAATTCACATATTTACAAACGTTTCAATAAAATATCTGACACAATTAAGTTCGTCGTAATCCTTGCTCTGAATACTAAATACTGATGCGTATAATATAATCTTTTATTCACTGTGGGAAATATATTTTGGTATTTCCAAAACTATTGTTTATTTCCCATTAATTATAATGCTGTTCTCGAAAATAACGACGTATGTAGGAGGCACATATGTTGTTTAAGATACTATTGGATTTTCCTATGATTGTTGTATGACGTAAACATATTGATGCGTCAACATGATGAGTTATTCTATCTAATATGTAGTCAAATCCGGGTTAGTATCTTAACTTGAAAACTGAAACATTATCGGCAGGTTTTTATAACCTAGTTTAAATTTGGTACCTACTCTTAAAATCATTAAAATTAGTCTACTTATCTAACAATGGTGCCCGAGGTCCGACAGTTATTGAAACCGGTTGTAAGTTGCTAAATAAATACATATAATCTGGCAAACTAACTACAATTATAAACTATACTTTCAGAAAAAAAGAAAAATGAAAATGGAAAATGCAACCACCAAGTTGCGTGCCCGTTTACTATTTAACATTATATTGAAGAATAAGTTGAAGTATTCGTGTTCCTCACTTCACAATCACAGAGTATAATTATAAATCATGTAAGTCATAACAAGGCGTGTTTTAAATTTGTTCGCAAGCACTCCATTAAGTCAACACTAGGGAGCCGGGTCACGCGATGCAGCGCCAGTGTGTAGAATTAAAACAATAGTTTAGCTCATGAATAGTGGAGAAAATAACTGGCTAGCTTGTACTTACTACGTATAAAAAACCCTTGAGAAAATATTGAGGATTTTAAGGATTAATAATGTTTAGTCAGATAACGAGTTTGCAGTGTTCATTGCTGGTGAATCTGTATAAGTGTTTGTATAGAATTGGAAAAAATGGTTTAGTATTATAGGAAAATGACAAAAGCAAATTGGTATCGGATTTACAAGCGGTTCCCCATAGGCCTGCATTGAAGGTGGTTATGAGCACCTATGTAGAATTTTGCAGTTATCTTTGTAGAGACCTGAGTATTATCGCTCGTCTGAATCTAATTTTTGATCAAATTCATGTCGATGAAAGATCGTTCACTCTGAAGGAAAACCAATGCGCTCTTCATTATTTACAAATTAGTAGATATTTTGAAAATTAGACAAAAAATAAGTCATGAACCGCTCAAGATGCGTAGTCTTCAGGTTGTTTGAAATAAATATACTGGCAATTGTCTGTATTATGACGTCAAAATAACGACAAATGATAGCAAGCAACACGGGTGTATAACCGCGGCAGCACTCTAGGCTCCCTCAGCGCCACTCAGCGAACAAATTAAATCATTTCTACTTCGTTTGCGATTGTACGCACGCGATATACTTCGATATCATTATAAGGACATATCGAATATGCTTTTTTCTACTAAACTCATATAAAATCCGGATTACATCTTAGTTTTCAGGAATAGGAACTTAGGAATAAGTAACTAAGTTACAGGAAGTATGTATAGTCTACTCGTATTAGGTAGAGCAATTATTATTTTAATAATGTCGTGCTAGTTTCTACTATATGTTATTTAATTTGAGAAATGCAGTGAAATTAATATGATTATAAAATCCATGATTTTTGACTCTATGGTAAAGCCGTAAGTATTAAGTGATTGCTTCTCTGACCGACTTGTGCTTACACTGACTAAATTACATTGACTTGCTAAGTCAAGAAAGATGGGAGAGTTATTATTGTACGTTTTCAGACTCACGCGTATTGTCGTGATTGTCATGTCTTGCAAGTGAGTTTGTAAAAGTAAAAAAAGAACTTTGACCGTGATAGAGTCCAAAGGAGGTTTTGACAATGTTAAAATCTTTTTCCTTATTCTGTATACCTACATATAGTTGGGGTACACGACAAGTAAGCACTACCTTGTATTAAATACCATATTCGTGACACAGGTCTATGACTACCTCTACGTACAATGTTAAAGTTGATATGATTCACGTTTACTAACTATAAACATGGTTTGGCATGATTCGTGGGTCGCATCCGCATGTCGTGCTCGTTCGCAATAAACTTATAATAGGTGTTTCAACACTAAAATAATAATGTTATAGCGATTCGATTTCGTGCACTTTATCGTTGTTCGTGGGCCGCCGCTTGAGCGGCGAGCACCCGCGTTACACCGTGTACCGCAATGCCGCCATGCCACCCGCCGCACCGCGCGACACATACTCGTACATCCAGAGATTCATCGCGTATCTGTGATAAATCTAAACACAACGAGAACATAAAATTTTATACGAAACGACCACTTGTTAACGTATGTTATCCGTGTGTCGTGCAATTTCACAACGAGCCGCCTCGCCGGATCACGTACTCTGAAATCCACGTTCAGAACATAAACTATTTACCAACTATTCAATATTCAATACGCGATTGCAAAATACGCCAAATTATTGCATTAGTAGCGAACAGGGATTCCCGATATTGTGGTTCAGCGATCGGTAGTCGGCGCACCGCGATATGCGGCATAAATAATTTAATAATTCGCAATACGGAATTTACCATACGAAGTGTCGTACCGTTCGTCTGCTTCGTATTCAATATGAGTATTTGATTCTCATAGTAGTGTCGCACCGGGCAACGCTCCACCGGCCACTTTTCACCGAACGAAACGATAGCTTCCGCGCGACGAATAAGGTTTATTTTAATAAAGAGATGAGTGCTTGGCTCGGATCTTTTCAAATGGCGAGTGTTGATATGTAGGTGAATAAAGCACGTCTGTACATTTCAATATCGGGAACATCCGTGTTATACGCGTGACCTTGCAAATCACAGCCTGCTTTCCAAACGACTTCACAGAACCGTCGATCGGCGTCTGTATTGCGCGACAATCACAATGTTTATAGAATATTTTATTAGTTCGTTACATGTAGAGTTATTTAAGCAATGATATGTCAACTGCTATGAGAAATAATAACGACCATATTTTTATTCTTAGAGCGTATTTTCAATCACAGACTCGAAGAATATTTTATTACCATGAGAATATTTTTTGTATAACAGGAAAATGTGAGCACATAAATATAGGTACGTACCTATATAATTGTTGTTCAAGATTCTGAAAAAGCGTTGTTCAGGGTAAGCCGTCAGCTTGTAGGTAGATAATCTACGGCTAAAGAGATCAGGTCAGACCGATAGAGGATCAAAACAAGTGCCAACAAACATACACATCGGCTACTGTTGACCTGGTTAAGTGGTCAGCGTCAAGTTATATGAGCAGCTACCGTTACCTACGTGAAGCAGATGTTGACGTTGACTAGCTCATTTCTATTCCGCAATGATTGGGCCGGGCCCAGGTCGACGGTGGCTGTCTGCGGGGGCATGTCCGCGATCAGCCGTTCCCAAGGTCGTAAAGTGAATCGTGATAATATGGTAACCGTGTTTCAGATTTATGCTGCCCATTGTCGATAATATCATCCTTTGCATTCTGATAAGAACCATCGGCGTAGTTTAATGTCACGAATTCGGTTGTGACATGTTTGCGACAATGAGAAGGGATCCACTGACCGTCGCAATGACTTGTACTGCCCACGGCCGAGTATGTGGAAATTGGAATAACTTTCGCATTTTCTCAGTGTTTTATATTTGTACGCTCACTTAGCTAAACTACAGGCGCGTGACTCTCACTTTTCCTAGTTTGCCTAAGATTATAGATCACATAGATATATATTATTCAGATACAAAAATAAATAAGAAAACCATTATACTGGGGCCATAAATTCATCACAACCGTAATTAAATTTCTTGATAGGAGTAAAACAATCAGGGATAGAAAAGTTATGAACAATATTAAACATAAAAAATGCATGGTTCGGATAAATCTCACCCACGTTAAAAGCTCTAATATAACTTCATATCTTAATTACTGCAATAAAGGTATACCTCACTAAAAACCTCATAACTTTGTCGCTAGTGAAAAATAGAACTACAAAAAAGTTCATAAGGGATAGAGGCGAGCGGTCAACAAATTGACCGATGCTTATACCTCCGCTGATAGCGAGCAATCCTACACACAGACTCGCCCCGTCGTCGATAGTGCAAGCCTTTAATAAATTATACACTTTAATAGATCTCAACGTTTTGTCCTTTGTTACTTAACTCAAACTAGAGTGTTAAAGATAAATAAAAGTGAACGCAGAAAAAAATGTTTTAATGACTTAACGAATTCATTCCTCATCAGATTTCTCAGAGCATCTACTAAGTATCGAGTCGTGCTAACCCTTCTAACCTCAGGGAAAAGAATGAATAAAATAATCAGAGTCGCCTGAGCTCTGAGCAATTATGTGGAAATTTCCTGACAAATACACGTTATTGGTGAGGAGTGGGACACGGTAGCCACGGCACGGCACGGCACGGCGCGCGGCGTGCTCGGCAGCGGCGCGACGCGACGCGGCGCGGTGCCGCGCGCCCGTGCTGTCGCCTAATGAGGCCGCTTGCTTCTTTTATTTATGTGACAAATGTAAATTGTTGGGTGAATCTTTCACGAATATTTAGTGCGAGAACGCTCCGATACACGCCCGGTGAATATTCAATTACGCACTTTTCTAATCGCGGATACGAAGTTGCAAATACGCAATAAACATGTTATAGAATGTGGATTAGTATACCTACATTTGGGGATATCTAAATATGCAATCCACGACGTTATGGTTCCGTGATTGTGTGATATAATTTGTGAGAATATCGGTAACAGTGGAGTGCGGTTACTTACCTAGTGGGATAATAAATTTATCTTTTACGGGCCTCGTACATGTAGATATACCTAGACGTGCATAGAGTTTACAAGTTTAGAGCGTGTACACTAAAATTTATGTTTGAAAGATTTGTTCGCCACAAATAAGGTTGTCAGCGTGTGTTATCTAAGGGATCGTTAATTAATTAGAGAAATTGAACGACCGCCGCGGCGCACGGGGACCAATAACTCGCAACCCGCCTCGTATCATAGCTTCGTTCGCTTTTATTTATTTTTACCACTCACGTAAGCAAAATTGAATTCGAATAGCTCGTGGACATGTTCATGCAAAGTGCAACACTTATTATGTGCGTTTTGACATTTAAATGTAGTATAATGATGACAACCTACACTCCTGAGTTGTGGAGAATGTTCGTGTACATATGTATGAGTGCACCCATATAAAGTGGCTCAATGCAACGCAAGCCTGCAAAAATTGTAGATAAGTACTTAGATATTTATTAGTCGAACATAATTCTTAGTTATGAAGGCTTATCTTCATAGTTTACTTTAATGCTGGGACATTAAAACGGCGATGGCAATATATTGTTGAACGCTGTTCGGCGGTTGGTAATGTTGGTATAGAATATATAGATGTGTTGTACTATGTATATAGTGATGTTGTGAAGGTGTGTGCGACACGTCGTTATCAGTTCGATCACAACAATGAACATGCTAATTGTGTTGTTTTGAACGACGACGTCGACTGTCGTCACTCCTCCACATGACATATTATCCCACTGCGCCACCATGTTTACATATTAAATTGCCGTTTAGTTTATCTTTATTAGGTACTTGTAAATCTTTTTGCTGTTCCCAGGAGTCGCATTAGACAATGTTTTTCAGTTTTTTTCAATAACTGTAAGATATACTCGCTTGATACTGACTCCATGCATAACCGTTCATTTGCTATTGAAATAAAAGAGTAATTAAAACAATTCTACTCTCCTTAAGTAGCAGCATTATCAATTCAGTACATATTAATGTACACGTGATTATCAGTCTAGACTTGAAAGTTTTTAACGAAGCGTAGGAGCACTAAAATAGCTCAGTATATTTAGTAATCCGATTCTTCGCACGTAATTTACATTTTGATTGAAAGATCAAATAGGCACTATGACAAAAACATAAACAGTGATGTATGTTCGTTTAGAAGTTTAGCACAGAGACAACAAAATGGGCCAATAAAATGGCGGAGCATAGACAAAACGCTACAATAACATCAGAACGGGAACGAATCGCCAGTTTACGACATGAGCGCAACGACCGACTGCTCTACAAATGAATAAGCCATCTGTTCTAATAGCTGCAATTAAACATGGTCTCCGAGCCGCCCAGGCCCTTGCATTCGGACATAAGAATCGATAAAAACTCCAAGACAACACTAATAACACACGATGCCTTCATGTTAAAAACAATGTGCATAAGTACACTATCAAACTTCTCCGTATCAACTAAGGCTATATGAATGAAGAAAATGTTAAATTATCTTAATTGTTATCAAAAGTCGTTGACTTTAGCGTGTCTAAGATAATGTTCAATAAAGCTTTTTATAAGCTGTCAAGTTGCTCTATATAGGAGAAGTCTTATGGGACGAATGCCTGTTTTTTGAGTCCGCTGGCCGCAGACACGCTCAAGTAAACCATTCATATAAGGCGAACTGTCATAATTAAACTTAATAATGAGGCTCCATCGATATTTTTTGCCGATACCGAGAATCATCATAACTTAACGTCAGTTTGATGAGCGCCATCATGTCTCAAATTTAATGATTATTATTATGTAGAGATTTCCATACAATGGTTCAGACATTGAGAGTTACGAGGTAATAGTTAAGGGTTCCTTGTGAAATGTATCGGAATTGTCCATTCACACATTGTTGCTCTAACATGCATTCATGTTTTAATTAATATGTGTCTATTTAAGAAACAGTTACAAAAATGCGGCGAATATGTTGCGCAATCGAGTATTTGCTTCCTTGTATTGTTAAGTCAGATATTTATAAGCATCGCGCATAAGTGAGGTGGGCACAGGCTGTATAGTTAAATATATTGTGTTTTATATGAAAGCCTACATGCACCTTTGGAAGCACGCGAGTAATCCAATTCTCTTTATTCCGAGATGAGCGTGTAAGCATGTGTGCTGGCTGTCGTATATTTTTGTAAGTGAACATTCAAAATCACAATGGCGGTTCTGGCGGCGAGTAAGTAAACTCGGTGTCAGTTGGCCCGGCGTGTGCGGCAGGCCGCGGCAGGCACTGAGCCTCTGCTTGCTGACCCGTAATTGCCAAGTATTTTATTGCACTATCTCAGAAGTTTTATGTCATTCAATCCACGACTCTTAATTGAATAAGCGACATGAAATTTACAACCGTCATACGTTTAACTCGTCCTAGTTAAGAATCTTTGACGTTTTGCGCGCGTTCCTCTGTGTGCGTGCATTAACTTCTTCGGGGTTCAGCAAACGAAATACTCACTTACCATTTACTATTCGTATTTATTTAGTTGTATTGTATGTCTCGAGACCGCTTTCTATCGCAGATTACTTGTACGTGGGTAACTTATATCAGGAATCACAACATGTCTGTATTTTTCTTGGTTAGAGAGAATCTTTATAAAGATGGGCATTGAAATGATGCAATATTGGTTAGGTAAAAACCAGTACAAGTGTTTGATACGCGCACTGTGTATTTAGCGCGTCTCGGCTGATCACTGGTCGTTACTTGATTTGGTATCAATTAATTTTATACAGTAAATTTTCCAGTCATCGATGAATAACTATGCTCTATAATAGGAAGTTATCTAACAAGTTTGTTACATATTGCTGCAGATCTTGGCAATTAGGACTATTTAAATCATTCGATGCAGCTGTTATGATATATAATATATGATAATCCTCAATCATACATTATTCTAAGAGCACAAAATACTTCAATCCTTGAATCACAAAGGCAGGCTACTACATATTTTCAATATCAACAAAATGACTGTGATGTTTTAGACTGAAAAGATTATGTAATTGTTATCCTCGCAGCTACGCTCGGGTTAAAGAAAAATCTTAATTAATGAGGGATAATCTAACTATCTTCACGAGAATAATTTGTTAGATAGGTAACTTTCGATAGTTTGGGAAGTTTAAAATGCATTCGCATCAAAATAAGCCTATCAGTGTGACAATCTTTTAAATCCCAATAACCTCGTTTCCATAACGTACATAAATAAGTTTGTGTTGACGTTTGACTTTACATAACCCGCCATGATTTATTGAAAGAGTGTCAGTAAACATCAAGTTGAAAAATGTCAGCTTCTTATTTATGTGTTCTAATAAGGCTATAAATATTGATTTTAATTACGCGTCACGAGTCACCGATGACAGTTTGTTAAACGGGCACCAGTTAACATATACGGCCGTGGCCTGAGTCTATATAGGCCATATTTATAAGTAATCACTAACATTAAGTTATATTATGATATAATGCGTGGAAATGTTGAAAGAACTTAGTATAATGAGCTTCATGAACTACCTTTTTTGGAAAGATAGATATGACAAAAGTGTCAGTTCTATTTTACATTATGTTCCTAGCAATTGTAACGCCATTCTTCGGGTGATTTTGACGTCAGAGATCTTTGGTCTTTGAAAATAGACAACCGAATGTATGAAAGTTAAGTTTTCATACAATTTACTAAAGATGTGAAACATTAATTAGTTGTTTTATTATCTGTATTTTCTATTTTAATTAATTAATGCCGTACAGAAATAGGGTGTGGCAATACTTGTTCCAATTTTATCTCCATATTTTCATCCTCCAATATTCCACCCTCCTTTTTAATTATTTGCTATCTTATAATGCTACTGTGTTCCTGAACACAATAGCAATACCCAGTTTGTATATGTATAAGCAGAATCACGAATCTCGTACAGGTAGGTATGACATTTGTGTCCCAGACTGGCTGGCTTCTAATAAAGGTCCACAATGTAAGGGAGCAACTTGGCCCGGTTCACCCAATTAAAGATGAATCTCCCAGCGGATCATGTGACAACAAGTCCTGATGAAATATAACCAACTTGTCTCCGGCAGATCGAACCGTCTTGATACTCTAATAAACATTAACAGTTATGCTTTTACGAAAACGTAATAACCTCTGTAATAGGAACGGCCCTTTTTAGCGGCTTGTTGTTAACAGTTTATAGCGAAAAGCTATAGCAATAAAATATAATTAGTTTAATAGAAAACTTGTGTTCAATTACATTTAGTACGTGTATCGTTTCCTTCGTAATGCGTTATTCCATGTCAAGTGTTAATTTATTTAGCATTCATGCCTTTTTATGCAGTGTAGAATGTGACTTTTTTAAAAGTGTTCCCTTACACGAGGATCAAAACTGTTAGTTCGAAGTATAAAGATTTGCTAACTTCCAAAATGGGACTGACATACCAACGTAGGCAACATGCACGTTATATATTTCAGTATGAACTATCGTATTTTTATTATAATGAGCATTAAGAGTCGCTCCCGCGTCCCAAAAAGGTTGAATATTTGATGGGTCGTCTCATATTTTACTCTCATCCCGAAGCCGAAAGCAGACATATAAATCAAAGACATGTTTGCAAAGAAGGCGACCGCTCCGCACGTCTCTGTAATTGCCGCAAAAACACACATTGTGTGATTTTCGGAGACGTTGGCAAATTTCCGAATATTTTAAAACCAAAACCGCTAGTGACGATGTTGTCAGTATCGGCAATGTCATTTAAGCAGTGAATATTTACTCTAAGTTAATCCTGTACAATCTACATAATTGGACATCTCAAAATACGGATATTCAATAGCTACCTATAATTATTTTAAATATGTCTCCGATTCTGAGAATGTTAGGATAAAGATGCGGTGGGAGCAACAGGTAGGTTATAGTTTGTTGGTCGAGAACTGATTAGCAAAGCCGTGCGCGGATCTCTCAATGGCACGGAGCTCGCCCGCTCTCGGGTGCGTCATAAATTTCCATTGATTGGATTAATCTGATTTGGATGTCAATTTTGTAAGGAAAGTACTGGCTCTTTATAAGAGAGAATACAATCATGAGCCCTCCGAGAGTTCACGTATTCAGATCTCGATGCATAATAACAAATATATTGTAACAGCCCAGTGAATATATCTACGTCCTGTCGTATGCGTATCTAAATTCATGTTTTTCTTATTTTCTACTGATGCAATCGTTAAGAAAACAAAGAAATATTGGTACACCTTTGTGCGCTTGAGACGATTAGGTTCCGGGTCTAAGAATTATATCAATGCAAAGTCCAACTAGATAGGTACTATTAATTATTACTTATTCTAAAACTGTTTTATAGGTTTTGAAAAGTTACCGAGGACATGATTCACAGCTCATAACTGTTGTTGATGAGTCTTGGACAGATATTTGAACTACTCAGTTAAATTAATGCGAGTGAATGTAGTGTATAAAAACTGGGTATTAAAACAGGAAGGTGGAACTGAGCGCACCGTTCACATCCCGTATGCGCACCCGGACACTGCATACTGTGAGTTACCTGTTTGTTTGCTTTAGCTTTTCCAGTTATGACATGTACGGACCACTTTTTGTAGCACATATTCATTTGCTAGTATCAAGCCATAATATATTATCGCGCACCATATTTAATTTCAAAAGGCACTCACCCATAATCTGTGCATACCGGCGCGGGCGCAGGAGCGGCGGCAGCGGCGGCGGCGCATACTTTGACAAAATTATGATTGAATTATGCAATGTCAGTATCTAGTGGAGCGGTTCTGCGTAATTCATTGTAAAATTTATCGACATCAGCTGCGTGCCCTCAGTCACAAACGAGGATATTTCCCACGTCAAGTTTGATTGCGATATCATAGTGAACGATGACATTTGAGTACGTACTAATTTAACCCTACAAGAGCGGCCGCGAGCCGTGCGCTATCTGCACATAGATACAGAGTCGTTATTGCCATACTGCGAATTTCTCCTTATATTTCTACGCAGGAAAGTCTATTTTTCAAGCGGTCGCCCCGAGGAGGTAATCACGCAATGCTGGCCTCTTAGCGCTGAGTAAACAAATCTTCGACATTGTATCTGTTCGCCTTAACTCTCTTTATTCAAAGGAACATTGTCAAGAGAAATGTACGATTATTGTAGTGTTTTCTTATGGATTGCGTTACGAAAATATATAACTCTCGGGCTACACTAAGGAGGGTTTCACTATCTTTTGCCGGCTCCACATTATTGCCGTGAAGCTCCGTGAACAGACGCGAACGTGAATGTGGACGGTTTTCACGGGGTCCACGCGCGTTCACGCCTGTTCCCCGATCAGAGTCGGTATTAAAGTCCCGTGACAAAGGGTTCGCGCGGCGTTCACGCATACACATACACATTCACGGCCCCGGCGCAGTTTACTGTGGACTATAATTATGTATTATATAATTACGATGTATTTCTGTCATCCACCATCTTCTTTTCGAACGTTTTCTTTTAATAACTTTCTTGTTTTTGACATCTATATAGTGGTATCAGGTATAGGGACACAGCAAATAAAGTTATCGCAGCAGCAGCTTCTACGTCCATTTCGCGGAGGGCTTCGAACTATTGTGAGCATTCCGTGAATGTGGAGGGCATGGAGTCGGTCCGTGAATTCACGGCGAGAATACGCGCGTGAATTCACGGCAATAATGTGGAGCCGGCATTTGATTTCATGTTGTTTATCAATTCGAACAGGCCAATAGACATATTTGCTCTCGCGCGCCTAATCTATGTCTGCGCTCTTTACAAGATCCACGATTACCGCCAAGTTAATAATAAAACCTTATAAGGTTCTGTCTAAGTGGAGAATTGTGAAGATTGAACAACTCGAAACAGTTGGTTGTAGTCGCTCGGTAAATACATATCTATACATCCAATAATATTGAACAAATATTCTAGGCGACGGAAAATAAAGAATGGATCAATGGCTCCCGAGATACCGTAGTTCTCACAATCAGCGGCTAACATCTTTGGCTGAAGACGGCTATAAATTTCAACAATCATATAGTCGGTCATCTTTCTTTGTTATCATATTAAAGGGACGGCATTCCATCGGCGTAATTATGCAAAAAGCTGGACCGTGGCCGCGGCGGTCGCCCTTTGACAACCGCATCATTATACTTGACATAAACTACGATTTATGCGATTGATTTGTTAATAAATATGAATTATCTTCATCTTAATATTTTTTTTTGTATTCGCAGGAGACTACCGTCTTTGTGGTAGACAAAGACGGTAGTCTCCTGCGAATAGCTAGCCTTTAAGCTAGCTAATTATTGAATGTTTATCGATGGAGCGACATTTTTTTCCAATTTGATTCAATATTCGATGTCATAAGTAACATAAGCAAGCAATGCAGGGAGTCTCCGGTCCCTCGAACAAGAGCAAACGAATGCGTAATTCGCTGAACAGTGGTTAAATTAGCTGGCGATGCGGGCGTCTTTATAGTCTTTAAATTGGCAAAAAATCGAGACAAGCTTCGACTGACACCGATCGCGGAGGCATCAGCGAAACAGGTGTTATCATAAACATACATTTTGCGATAAAAACAAAATAATTTTCATGAGTGGCCGGTAGGCGCGAACTGCCGTTCGTGTCGCCGACACAATGGCGATTTCATAGTTTTTTTTTGGTTCGTCGTCGGCGTAAAAGCCGACGATATTAAATTTAGTAAGCGGAGAGGTGTCCGAAATCTCACGCAGACGTGCGATCCGCCACACATATTTCCATCTGCACAAAAAGCGGAACTATAGCCATAAATATGTCCAAATAAACATTAGTCGTCGTCCGACTGAAAAAGGTTTCGCAGGGTTCCGTTGGCTCCGCAATTAAATACTAACATTTAGACAAACGTCGTCATTACATATTACTTTATTGTCATGCCGTTTTAATATATCAAAAAGAGCGAAATAAAATTCCACTACTTGGCATTTTTTTCGAGGAACATAAATATTATATATTAGTGGCTTTCATCGATTCATAAATGATATGTGTTATGTCTAAGTGTAAGTCAAGGCCGTCTGGAATGGTCAGCAATCAACTTTCGATACCTCTGCTCTACAAAGAAAAATACACATCCAGAATATTCTGGACATATGAAATCTTCGGAAGGAAAAACATGAGAAATGAAAACAGTAATGACGAGGTGTTGTGTGTGAGGTGTACATTGTATTCACTAACAAGTAGTGGTAGCGCGGGCGGTGCGCCGAGCGGCGTGTGCGCAGTGTCGCGCGGCGGGCGCGGCGCGGTGCGCGGTGCGCGGCCGCAGCGCTGACAGCCGCGCCGCGCACACGATAATATGTGTACATATGTAACATTAAACTGCACAAATAAACGAGACTTTCACACTACATGGGTTCAAGAACAAGTTTTTCCATAACACAAAAGACGACACTGAATAGTTATAGCTGCTTCGCGGCCTCGCCGCATAATCCAATAAAACAATCCGCGGAATGTACCGTCAGAACAATATGTGTCATTGCCTATTACGACGATCAACTTGCTCTCACCTGGATATCAAATTACGCGCATTAATATGTACGGCGAAGCTATTCTTTATTTACTGTTATTTTATCTAGTTACTGGCGTATACAATAAAGTAAAATTTCTTATAACCGTGTATTAAAGCACTCACAGACACCTGCTACAGCCATATAACTAGAGCTCATATTCCGCGTTTAAAGTAATTATTTGACAAAATCCACTACGAAAATTACAAAACAGCAAGGCCCTACATCAAAATAGATGTTTTATTTAACACTTTTTTTACTATCTGTACAAATGAAATTGGCGACTGAATCTCAAAATATATGAATTTGATTCAATGGAAAGGCAAGCGGCTTCTTTCTGTTATTCCAAGGGCTACCACCGGGGCATTCGGCCGAGACATTTTTTATTATTTTTAATATTATATATGGCCGCATATTCTCGACTTCACCAAAATATTCCTTCATATTTTGTTGCGTTTAAAATAACATATTTTTACATAAATAGGATTTATCATGTTTTGGGCACACGGTTATTTTAAAAGGATGTTGTAACGCGATTTAATCTTATTGTAAAATTTAAAAAAATGCGAATTAATTGGCAATATTTTTTTTAATCAAAATCCTCTCTGGAGAAATTCAGGAAGAAAATCATGAATACATTATTTGGAAAACATGAAAACGAATTAATACTATTGCCATCTCAAAAAAATATTTCCTATATTTCAATGCTAACAATGTTCGTTTTCAGGATATTAAATATTTAGGTATAGTGCAACAAGATCAACTATCAAAATGCTTGAAACGTTTATTTTTCCGTGGCAGAACTTAACCAAATGACCGCAGCAAATGAACAAAACTCACAGGAACATTTTTTCAGCAACTTTAAGATCATAACGCTAACACGAGGGTTTAGCGGGGCCCTTTGGAGTATCTGTTCTATTCTGTACGTTAGTGAGTCACTTGTCCCGGCCGGCTAGCCCTGGATCATCCATTATGCACGTCGGTAACACATGTAGCCACTCGCCTCGCTAGCGACACCTTTACCAGACTTTACCATAATTGTCTGTACACACCTACTTATCGTCCACAATGCGGTATTATTAAACTATAATAAATACAATTTAATATGAACATGCTGTTGTGTTGGTATCGCGATGAAATATGTACTATTGTTTTTGTGTCAGTTACTTTTGATACATTTAGGTGCTGCTTACGTGTAATTAGTCATAAATAAAATGTCTTGACCACTATCTATCATCAATAATGATACGTTTGTATATTTCATACATACTTAGCTATTTCACAAAGGGACTTTGTACCTACCTTCGACATAATAATATATACTGATTTAAACACTTAAGTGTACCAATAAATTATTAACGTACTAGCCAAGTGCACATCACATCAATGAATTAGAAATACTTTGTTCCCTGTATCTAAGTTGTTTGGCGTGATTTGTCTCCATTATTTTCTCTTTTATTTTCATTCACACGCCGCGTCCAAGTTTGCCCTTTCCTTTTGTCAAACATAAGTTTCTATTGTAAGAAGTGTCATTGTTATGCTACCACCTCTACGGACAAGGAATATTTTTAAAATACTCTTCTTTTGCCTTGTAGAGGAAAATAAGTTTGAGTCCCTCGGAGCCCGAGCCTAGTGTCGTGTCTTTGACTGTGTTTTGGAACAAGTGAATGCGAATGTATGCTCACTCGGAGATACAAAACTTTTTATTGTCTCATAGCCAGTTTGCGTTCCGAAACAAAGTACGTACTAATGAATTACGACGTACAATGTTACATTAGGATCAATGACACTGTGTACGTTGTGTACACTGAATGCGTTCTGTAAACGTGTCATGTAATATTATACGTATCAAATATGGGCATTGACAACGATAAAACACACCCAGTACTCTTTCATTAAGATCTGGGGGCACGGAAGTGCCCCCGCAAGTCGAGCAAAAAAAAAGCGGCACGGCCGTAACATCCTTTTCTCGAAGCAATTCGGGCTATTTTTGACACCCCTATAATTTCGTTATGGATAAAACAAGAAGCCTGGATTTTCAGCAACTAATCAGTCATTGTATAAACACGATATATATAAAATTTCAGTCAATTTGAACCAGTAGTTTAAGAATGACAACTTGTTAAAATTTTGAATTTTGTCACTCACTGATTCACTGACTCACTGACTCACCGATCATCAAAAGTCTAAGGTACTTCTAGCAGACTTAGAAGCTTAAAATTTAGAATACAAATAGGGTTTAGTGTTTTTAACATGGGAAAAATTTAATATTTTCTAATTTCGGTCCAGTTTTCTAAATACACCAACTGCAACAATAACTTTGTAATCCCATATAAATGTATAAGATTACAAGGTTATATTTGCAGTTAATGAATTATTATTACTGTAGAAAATAAAATAAATAGGTGTAAATAGGTACCTACTATATGAGGCATAACGGGAGGGGGTAAAGGGTGGGTAAGGGTGTTTAACCCATGAAACTGAACAAATTTCCCATAGGAAAATATGTTGAATGATGAAAAAAAACGTCTTTCCATACAAATTGGACTTATATTCGCTCTACAAAAAGAAGTGAGATGCCATCAAAAACATTCTGTAAAAACCTCAAGTCTCGCCGTAAAAAGTTGTGAGATCTATATAATACCAAGTCGATTAATCTATTTAGTCTCTACTTAAAGGACCTTCTGTCTTAAGTTATTACGTATGTTATTATCATGCCAATTTAAAAAAAAATACCTTTAAAACAAATAGATCGACTTGGTCATCGCAAGAAAACACAAATTCACCATTAACATTTCAGGAGCATTAACTTCTCGTCGTGCTGTGTAGTGTGATACATACTAATAATCAAATCATGCGATGGCCAGGTCGGTCTATTTGTTTTAAAGGTATTTTTTTTTAAATTGGCATGATAATAACATACGTAATAACTTAAGACAGAAGGTCCTTTAAGTAGAGACTAAATAGATTAATCGACTTGGTATTATATAGATCTCACAACTTTTTACGGCGAGACTTGAGGTTTTTACAGAATTTAATTTACAAGATCATACTTGTCCAACAAAATGCCCAAAAAAGTCTTATACAAGATGTTGTCTTGAGAAAAAAAAGACAATTAACGAGATCAATTAACGATTTCTGTGTCGAAGCATTTTCACGGTTGTTCCTTGAATAAAGACGAGCCTCCTCAGAAACATCTCTCCGTGCTGTGAGGAGATTCCGCCCGACTGGTGGATTCGAGTGAGATGACTGGTTAATTGCCTTGTACGCAGTGCACGTACCGCCGCTGACATGTCACAAGACGTCTGCCACCGGCAGCGGCGATCCCTCAACGAATTCCAATCGGGAAGAGCGAAAAAGACACGAGCCGAGCATGCGCGGATAAAAAGTTGCTGCGCCGGAGCAGCGCCGCGGGAGGCACCGCACCGCCGCGCTCCTGCCGCCCCGCGCCGCCTGCGCCTCATGCGCAACTGAATCACACGATTAAAACGTTCACTACTATGCTATACATCCTTTTATTAATCTTACCACCAGTCATTCATGTTCAGCACAAGTCCTTTTTATATTGATCCCATCTCGCAGCGGCGGAAACGCGCAGATCGTTAGTTCACATCTGTCTGCATCTAGCTATTGCACCGACACTGTTACTTCCTCTAACAGGCGATTGGCAAACAAAAGTAGGTGTAACTGTTCACATACGTCATCTTTCGAAGTAGGCAGGTATGTATTTGATGCAAAATGTCCTAGTTCCCAGTATTGTTTCGGTCGATTTAAAGAATTGGCGGCGAAAGGCGGGCCGGTAGGCGCGCGCCGCGACTCACAAAAACAAAGCCGTCTGGTGCGCGGACGCGTATCTACCGCGATGAAAGACATTCGCAAGTTCGCGATTGAGCACCGCAAGTCATGCCGCCGACGCCGCCTCACGTGTACTACTGAAGCTTAATGACGCATGCCTACCTTACACAATATTTTCCTAGAAGGTCGAACTGATCGTACAATGCATCCCGTTGAGTGAATTAAAGCAAATATATCGTACGGACGGGTCCGTCATGATGCTATTTACATATAAGTTTGAGAAATGAAGTAAAGTAGGAGTGCGTGAGGGAGCACACCGCGCCAGCATAGCAATGGGCTTGCTGCGTCTGCAGACGCCAGCGTCATACGAATGATGCGATATAACGGATCGACCCGATTATTTCTGTCCATTTCACGACTGTTTAATAGCAATGTTAAACTCGGCGAAAGCAAACATACACGCCCTGTTTATCGAATATTTTACGATCTTTACCGGATTCATTTTAAAATGCTAAGCTTTGTGGAAGCGGCTGAAAGATTGTTTGATTCGAGCGCATGTTGCTAGTTTTACTATTTCTGATATTTATATTACACTTAGTCATTTACCATTCTGATTTACCTGCATGTATGTTTATTCAGACTCGGGTGTTTATAATACACGAATACTTTATTTCAAATAAGATTTACTGTTCAAGAAATAATTTGGCGTTGAAGCATCTGGTCGAGGTGTGCTTATCTAGTTCTTTCGTTACCAGACCAATAACATCTTACACTATGTAATTTTTAATACGGACTTCAGAGAATTCTTATATCATTGCAGACATAACTAGTTTAAAATAGATTTAATCTACCTATTTTGTATCTTTTTATTTTCTCTTTCTGTTGTGGCTAAAGTTGCTGAGCAAATTTATCACTCTAAATATGACTGAGTAGAGTCCATATCTATACGTTACAACTGCAATCAGTCAAAGCCTAGTACCGCTAATGTCAAAAATAAATTAGTAATAAAGAAAAAATGCTTTTCTAAATTGGGAAATCTTCGCATATTTTCGCAAAAAAATGAGTTATACTTACATTGTAACCACGTTTTCTGCAAATGCCGAAATGTTTATTCCTTAAATTAGTAACTACTAACGCAGAACTAGAAGCAACGCTCAAAAGAAGAGATAGCTAAACCTGAAAACGAGTAGAAGATTCTCTATAATAAGGTGTAAATTAATTTGTATGCAGATACATATTATCATATAACAGCTGGTTAATCAGGAAACAAACCCCAATAATCTGAAAAAAAAGGTCACCAACCTATGAATTAGTAAAGTGTTACTGTCATAGTTTATCAGTTGGCCAACATACGCGATACTACAGATAGTCCCTTGTTTGTAAACTTTGATAGATCAACGTGCATAAATAACAATGTAATTATAATTGGGGTACTAATGTGGTTTTTGTGTTACTCGCACCGTCTCGCTTCCGTTCAGGTGACGACTGACGATATCATCTACTTACATATTATTCTAGCTACACACTTTGTAAATAATTGTAGAATGGTCACAAGGCTTTAAATTAATCGTCGAGCAGATAATGCTTCACGGTTGAGTGTCATTTACATGGACGACATGAGTTTGGTGTTATTTTTTTGTGGCAGTTTTATTTAGTAATAAGTAGGAATATTTATTGAGACTAAGTTTATGTATGCGTAATGGTATGTAAAAAAACGGGCGGAATTCGAATTTTGATGGTTCTGTACGAACGTTTTAAGAAATTTAATATCAGTAAAGAAAGTAGATAATTGCGTTGGTGAAATCAGGTAGACAAATGATGGTAATGCGTTCGAAAACAGGCTGTAAGCGGCACGAAGTACAAACCTAAACTAAAATCCAATTTTAATATGATAGGATATGATTTTGCTAATAGATATAGGTAAAGCAACTAATAACTTACAATGAGGAGTTACCCAAAGCGAAATTCAGTAGGTAAAGGTAGCGGTTTGGAGGCGCCCATAGCCAGTTGCGCTCACCGGTCGGTAATCGATCTGTGGGTTAAGCAACCATTGGCGCGGTCATTCCATAGATGGGTGACCGCATAGTGGTATTTGAACTGGGCGTCTCAGTGCTTCGGAGGGCACGTTAAAAGTCGATCCCGGTTGTTGTCTACTAAGATAACAGTCGTAAAGCCACGTCAAAGGCCTCTTGGGCGGCTTGAACAACTTTGACACTAGGTTGACCACTGACCAAACGACAAATATAATAATAAAGTAAAGGTAGAGTTCGTCTAACCTAATTTAGAATTGAACACCATGCTAATTTCATGATGAAATGTGATGTTTCTATATTATAATTAGTTATTACCTAGACACTATTATAGTGATAATTAACATAAATGTGGGATAAAAAGGCAGAGCAATCGGGATGTATTACTAATGGAGAATGAATAGGAAATGGCAATGAGTGAGAAAACAAAAGAGGAGCAACAGAGTATTGTAGAATAAAACTTGAAATTATGAAAAGGAGATTTTAAACAAAAAAGAAATCTAAGGAAACACCAATCTAAAGTGTAGGTTTTTTGACCTCTCCACAAAAATATTATAAAATGACTATCTGCTGTCAAACCTTTAATGTATGAACAGCTACGTGTGGAAAAAATATGCAATTGTAGCTGAGACGTACTTTAAGTAGTTATCTTTCTATTTTGAAAGCCCGATTACAGACAGTTTCAACTGAAACAATTGACACCGGCGAGTACTTAGATAGTATTAGTAACCTAAGGTTAGTCCTCCAGTAAAAACTTTTAAGGATTCTCACTACTTGAACAATGAATGTAATAGATTAAACGTGTTCAAAGACTTCAGGTATTTGGTAAAAACTGTAGAACCAAAATATTTTTGAATTTTGGCTTTTCTATATATTATTTTGATGATGATTTCTAAATAGTTTCTTTAGGACAGTTTTTGTCCTTGGAACTAAATGAAATTGTTTATTTGTTTATGTTGCATACTGTCATTTGTGAAAGTCAAAGTTATAGTAACAGTCGCTAGTTCCAAATGTAGAGTCAGTGAAAAAATATATCTAAAAACTAGAACCTAGATTCTTTCGGCCCTCTGCTTCTAATTGTAAAGTGGATTATTCGATTTTGTATTACGATCATTCATAGTAACACTAAAATTGGTAAGCAACATACAGAACAAAGAAACGATATTATTAATAGATAGAGAGATATTAAGATTAAACCAATATGTAACGTCTAACCCGAATACCTATCAATAAAACCTAAATAACAAATACTAATAAGACTTATTAATTCACGAGTAAGAATAAAACTAGGCACTCCTCAACTTTATAGTACAATTCTAATGATGTATAAATAAATATTCTTGAGCAATGTTTTTTGTCATTGACTTGGCTATTGCTTAGTTGATTTTAATTAGCACAAGCCACCCACAGAGCTGAGCATTAACTTACTACATTAACTGAACATGCACTAATATAGAGGAAGCAGCTTATATGGACGTTAAGTTATCAATCGCATTACGATCCACAGATATAATTCTACACAAGAAACAAAATGTCCTTATAGTCTCTCGTAACTCGTCTGAAGTGAATCACATAATGTATCAGAAATTCAGTATTTTCCCACAATCTGGGGGCACGGAAGTGCCCCCGCAAGTCGAGCAAAAAAAAAGCGGCACGGCCGTAACATCCTTTTCTCGAAGCAATTCGGGCCTTTTTTGACACCCCTATAATTTCGTTGTGGATAGAACAAGAAGCCTGGATTTTCAGTAACTAATCAGTCATTGTATAAACACGGTATATTTAAAATTTCAGTCAATTTGAACCAGTAGTTTAAGAATGACAACTTGTTAAAATTTTGAATTTTGTCACTCACTGATTCACTGACTCACTGACTCACCGATCATCAAAAGTCTAAGGTACTTCTAGCAGACTTAGAAGCTTAAAATTTAGAATACAAATAGGGTTTAGTGTTTTAATCATGGGAAAAATTTAAAATTTTCTAATTTCGGTCCAATTTTCTAAATACACCAACTGCAACAATAACTTTGTAATCCCATATAAATGTATAAGATTACAAGGTTACATTTGCAGTTAATAAATTATTATTACTGTAGAAAATAAAATAAATAGGTGTAAATAGGTGCCTACTATATGAGGCATAACGGGAGGGGGTATAGAGTGGGTAAGGGTGTTTAGCCCATGAAACTGAACAACATTCCCATAGGAAAATATGTTGAATTATGAAAAAAAACGTCTTTTCATACAAATTGGACTTATGTTCGCTCTACAAAAAGAAGTGAGATGCCATCAAAAACATTCTGTAAAAACCTCAAGTCTCGCCGTAAAAAGTTGTGAGATCTATATAATACCAAGTCGATTAATCTATTTAGTCTCTACTTAAAGGACCTTCTGTCTTAAGTTATTACGTATGTTATTATCATGCCAATTAAAAAAAAATACCTTTAGAAAAAATAGATCGACTTGGTCATCGCAAGAAAACACAAATTCGCCATTAACATTTCAGGAGCATTAACTTCTCGTCGTGCTGTGTAGTGTGATACATACTAATAATCAAATCATGCGATGGCCAGGTCGGTCTATTTGTTTTAGAGGTATTTTTTTTAAATTGGCTTGATAATAACATACGTAATAACTTAAGACAGAAGGTCCTTTAAGTAGAGACTAAATAGATTAATCGACTTGGTATTATATAGATCTCACAACTTTTTACGGCGAGACTTGAGGTTTTTACAGAATGTTTTTGATGGCATTTATAAATATTCCTACCAAAGGTTCAATTTCAATGGTACAAACAGTTTTTGAGTCATGCTTTACATACAAACTATCCCCACTTTCCTGTTTAGAATATTACTGTGATTCCATAACTAGCCGAAAAGTGAGTCAAACAGGTGATTCTCTCGTGACCTGTATAATAATGGACATAAATTCATTGTATTCATAATGACATATAATTATCATCGCGCCGTAGATTATGACCGCGCTGATTAAATTTTATGAATAATTTACTTGTGCTCCGGAAATCCTAACAATTGTCTGTCGTCCGTTTAATAATGCCGCTTTTGTTATTTTTTCCTGATATTATTAAAAAATATGCAAATCGATCGCGGCTCGACAGGATGTTCATTTTAGTAATAATGTCGATGTATTTGCATGTAAATGACGCCTGTATCCGCGGATGTTACAATTACAAATTGTAATGTGCAGCGTCATAGTTGTAAACAAACTGCTCACATCACATTATAATAAATATCGCTCTCCTATTATTTATAACAAATTAGATGTAATTGTTTTAATAGTCTCTTCAAACATAAAACTAGCGAAACAATAAAATAAACGTGCGCATATAAAGATAAATAGGTATTAGTTTAACAAGCTTGAATGTAAAATTAAAAAACTATAAAATAAAATTATATGGGGTGTGCGCATAAAACTTCAAGTCATATTATTATAATTTACATAATTCAAGCGTTTAGTAGAGTCATAACATTCGTATCTTACTTGTCTTGTAAGCTCAGTGAAAGACCCAGGGTTCCGCTATCAGCCGATAGATGGCGCGACTGGTACCATAACAAAACGTTCGCCGTTTGTTTGGGCTGCACATGTTTTCAGTAATCGCAACTCAATATTTTATTCAAAACGATGTTTGTTTGACTAACTCGTTGTGAAGTTGAAAATTAGCGTAGACTCAGTTATCGAGGTTTTTGTAATTTGTAATAGAGTATTTTAAGATAAGTTACTGTGAATGCAGGACATAAAGAAATGTAATAAGTATGAGTAATAGTGTGTGTCGTTGGGTGTCATCAAAAGTGCAATGTAGTGGCAGTAGAGAGTGCAGGGTCGTGGTGCGGGAGGTCAGGCGCGGGCGGCGGGTTGCACGCTGCAGGCTGCACTGCACGCCCCCGGCCCGCCCCACGCCCCCGCGCCCCGCGCCGCTCGCCCCCACCTCTCCTACGACCTCACTTGTTTTGATGTAAGGTGTCCACTGGCCACTATGCAAAACTCATGGCTCGCCGAAGAGGTGGGAAGTGCGCCGTCCTTGTCGGTATTGTAGCTAAGATAAACTTTTGAATTTGCACGCTCCCGCCGCATCTTTTTATTGAGTAAGCGTCTGTTATTTCGGTTAAGTGCACAATAACTTGTGCGGCTAAGTGTCGGGTAAACGTTATCGCGTTTTTAAATAATCGTGTGCTTTAACTCGCACTTGCTAGTTGAATAAAAATTAAAACGATAGCACTACGGCGCGAGGTGTCGGCTCACTGATAGAGTCGTATATTGAACAATTATGTTCTATTCTAAAAATACCCACAACTAGTTTAAGTGTTTGTATAAAATATAATAATACGATTTAAACTTGCATAATTAGGTGTATTGATGATTATTTAATATCTGTTTTATTGCCAGGCTGAGTATAGCCAAGGTAAGCCTTTTTTAAGGGAGGTGAAGATGAGTTACAGTTACTAGTTGACTTTATCCCGTAACATCTAAAATATGCTTTGGTTCTTATGCCAGAAATATATATTATTAAGTACAAACCTAATCAAGAAATGAATTAATGATAAAAAAAGGATGTCAACAATCAGACTCTACCAAAAATTCAAATAGATTGTAATCACAGCACATAATAAAATTGTAATACTTACTTACTCACAGTACTTGGCAGAACGCTGTACTGTGATTTACCAATAATGAAGATGGTTGAAGATGAGAATCCCAAAAGTTTGATACAAATATCAAATTAAAAGAAACTGTAAAAATCTTATAAGATTTTGTAGTAAAAAATCAAGATGCGTTAAATTATTTAGTGGCGTAGCTTTAAACAAAAAGGTGTTGAGTCAAGCACGTGATGTTTGTACAAACGGTAGGAGCGACCCGGCACGCGGGTACTTTTTGCTATTGTTACGGTTTCTAAATTTCCAAATTTCATCGAAAAGCAGAATAACCGTAATATGAAAAGGTCCGTTACTTGTGACGTGATTCGGTTTTGTTTACCCGCCTGTAGGAATCCGCCATTCCTTCACGTCCATGTAAATCTCTGCCTTACTGCTGTTGAGTACCACAGTTTAAGAAATAACCTCAATTTGAATAAACATGTAACGATTGAATGTATTACCTACGTGTTGACAACAAATACTTGCATTTGGATTTTCTTTATTGGAAATTTGGTGTTTTGATCATTTTGAACTAGCATTCAGTGCACTAACTTCTTCACCTGAAATAGATTAAAAAAAAAAGATTCTTCTTCAAAGTTTTTCGAGAATTGAAAGACACAAAAATTAGAAAAATAAATAATTATATCTACTTATGCAAGTAGCCACATAATATATACTCACTAATGATAAGATTAAAAAGAATAAACAAGTATGAACTTCATTTTTTCGCTCATTGGAGCGAGTAATTTGCATCGTAAGCTTGAAACAATGTTGCCTCACCATCCTGGTGGAGGCCTGTCCAAGTGTAGCCTGTCTTCCAGTTCGACTAGTTGTCTCATTATCACTTGCAGTGTTATGGACAAACTACCCCTACGAATGATACCAGTTACCTGTTTATAGAAGCCTAAGGCAGTTGACCTAAGTTTGCCCCTTCTAATCTATCCATGAAAATAGTAAGAAATGAAGGAAAATAATGAATGAAACATGTTACAGGTTGTCGATAATATTTATACTGAAAATTAATGAGAGTATACGCAAAGAACTATTTGATTCCGTATGATATCAAGGCCGTATGTCAGTCTTGAAATTTTATAATTATGTCACTGAATTCTTTGTTATTCTACAACCAGTTCGATATATTAAAGTACAGTGTACATTGTAGAGCGTTTTAACTATTTTTTTTTGTTCTGCCGACGTCGTCAAACTAACAATATAACTGATTATGATTTTTATGAAAACATTAAAAGAACCCTTTTATTTCTTGGTGGTCGAGATTTATGTCAGATTTGGAAAAAGCATCGGTCGTCGTCCTTACGTGGGCGGGTGATTACAGGAACTCATACTTCATGAACGCCATTTAGGGTGATGAATTTTTATAGCGTCTTGTCCAATGAGTTAAAAGCAGTTCGATCGAAGAAGACGTTAAATACGAGTGAACACTGTGTTCGACCTCTTATGTACAGTGTACACATGTAAGTACGTTTAAATATTGTAATGACATTTAAAGAATGAATTAAATATTTACACGACACGACGTTGTATTGTTTTATCAGTGACAGCGGAACTCGGTTGTCACAGCGAAATCCTGGAACGACTTTGAACAAAACCTGTTTCACACAAAAAAATGAGTTAATTGATTTCGTTAGTTTAGTCATACTAATTCGCTGATTAATATTAAACGACCGCCATATACGTGCCAAAGTTGCAGATGGCTTGTAACTACTTGTTTTACAACAAGGAAATTTTATGGTTTCGGCTGCGTTATGTCCCGGCCGGAGCACCGGGGCCGAGATATCTTACTATCGTTTTACTTTCACGGACGTTTATGCATTCAATTTAGTGTGTTTTTATCTCTGAGTTGCAAGGTGTTACAAAAACGTTTACTACTTAGATATGGGTGCGAGTAGAGCGGGAACAGGCTTTAGTGTATGAATGAACAAAGGACGGAGCATACTTAAATAATTAAAAACTTTCAGTTATGTTGGAACTTTAATTATAAATCTCTATCAGACAGTAGTCGAGTAGTAAATATCTCAGTAAGGCAAATATTTAAACAGCAATATTTAAATTGAACTCTTTGAAAAAAGTAACAATGATTTTCGTGAGAAAATAATATGTCAATGTTCTCGTGCAACAGGTAAAAAATCCGTTGTACTCTTACATTCTGCAGTATAGTTTTTGTAAACATTTCAATATTTAATCCAAGTACAAAGTCAATTTATGATCGTGGTGAGAATATCTATAGACTATGTACAACAGTAATTTAATAAACAAGAAAAGTCAGTGGAGAATAGTTAGTTTTTACTAAAGTGGAGATCGGCGCGCGGGCGATTCCCCGCGGGTGGCGCAAAGCGCAGGCGCGGCCATGTTTCATAATTAGCTCTGTTATGAATTTTATAAATGTTTCATGCGCGCTACATGGGTAGCCGACAATTAATTAACTCCTGCGCAGTGCTTACATTAATTAGCCGAGAGACATGTCATGTTCCTTCGTCATACATTATACATACTCGGCCGCGTTCTCTTGGAAAATTTATTAATATTACGTTACCTTTCAATAATTCAAACTGAATTGTCCTTACTACTACATTTTATTTCTAAATAATTGCTAATTGGACCACCCTCGCGCCATTTTGCCGATGGACATTTTGTTTAAGTCTGTTCATTAATTAATGCTTATGATTATTTTATGATAGTGTTTTTTTTATGTATAAATTGGACTGTCTACGGAATTCATTATACCCCCGATTATATGTTTACGATACTTAATTTGAGATTCCAGTTTGAGCTTCGGACATAGGTACCTGCAGTAAATATAAATATGAGAAAATATACCTACATCCTGTTATGATACACGAGTGCTGATGTATTAGAATAATTAGCAATTAAGGAATTGGTGTTGCACTAAATAAAATAGGTACTTACCTAATATTAAAAAAAACACTGCACCAAAATTATTTGCAGATTTAAAATCCCGAAGTTGGTGTAATATTAAGATGATGGTTTATGTGAATCACGGAACTGAACATTCGCCCACGACCCTAATCACTTAATGTTATACAAGTTATCCTTTATTTAATTTTATAAAGCACCGTTTCCTTTGTCTTTCGATAACATTAAATTGGAATTTGATATCGTTCGGTACGCAATAAAAATTATGACTTAGCATAATATTTATTTTATCCGCATTATATTGCAGACCAATAAATGGCCGACATTAATAATCAAAGTGGAATATTTCATTAAGACAGTAGAGACCACTAAGTTTTACAACTTAATTGCTATCGCAAACTATAACAGGATCAGTTTTTATGGCATACCCACAAAGGGGTCCTGAGAATCTCGACTGTAATCATTCATATTATTTATTTTTTGTGTCATAATTCCACGCGATAAAGAATGGGGCTCGCTCGTCTCGATAGTTTTATTCATTTTGTTAAAACGACAAAGTTATGAGTCGGCAGTATTACTGGAACTTCTATGAGATCTCGGCACCGCGGCACGGGACGAATGAATATGGTCGGTACTAAACATTCTAATCATACTACTGTAATCTGGCGAGTATTTGTCGAACGGCATGGAATATTGCGAATGTCAGGAATAAGCCGGCAGTGAGCACAATGGGCCGCGCGGTGATAAGGTGTGCCCGCGGTGCGCTCGACCCGCGCGCGCGATTGTCCGACCATCGGTCATTTTCCCATGATCGAGAATGTAGCCACATGATACCCCAACATTGTCTACACTCGAAAACCGATCCACCAATGATTCATTGTCAATGTCTATTTTGCAATTATCATAATACGCTTGTTATCTCAATGAACAACATTGTTATTGCATCGACATAAAGGGAATTGTTTCAGATAAAGGCTCTCTAAATACCGTCTGGATGAATTAGGGGTAAGAATTCCTAAAAACAATTGAAGTAGTCGATAAAGTTAGCCTTCTACTTAGCAATTAAAAAGTAGAAGAGGAATGTTAAGTTGTCAGATAATAAAGCTTCAGACAAAGAGTTTAAAGTTCAAAATGCTATTGCGATTTACATCCTTCGAGAAAAATAGCTTTTTGGAAGTGAGAAAGCTTTCCACCTATTCAGTGAAAATAAAATGTAAAAAAGTGGATGTTTTAAAGAAAATTAAAAACAAGGAAGTTTTGCCGATGGCGCCTGGTACCTAATCTACTCCGTGTAAAGAAGAAATTAAAACAACTTTCTTGGATATTTATTACGCTACTTTTATTACCTCTTACTTTTATTTCACGGTGCCGTATTTTAAAAAAAAGATAAATAGCTATTTTTAAAGCGTTACTTACGGATTGTTGTTGATATTACTATAAGCTCATCACAAAAGGTAGGAACTTTGTGTGGATAGAGTTCACATAGCTACGTCTATTATCACTATGTCGTAAATATAATTGACGATGCTAAGATATATATGTAAAATTTATTACCTTTTGTTAATGATAATGAAAAATAGGCGACTAGATAAAAAATAGCCTTAATGTATCTGCGTGAATTCCAAGTTCATAAATTGTAATTATTACTTCTCGTGGGTATGTAGTGATTAATTTACAAATTAAGTGAAAATGATTTAAGTATAAATAGCAATGTTTTGTGGCCGATAAATTCATTGAACGAGATTGTAAAGGTCTCGGCTCCTTCTCAACGCTTCCCTCTAAACTATTCATTAGTTAAATAATGTGCAGATGAGAACTCGCCTCAAACAGGTTTGTCCGGCATTAAAGTTTCTTATCAATCTAAATCAGGTGTTGAATCTTGTTATGCATTTCCCATACGTTTGAACACTTTCATATCAAATTATAATAACGATGTAAATAAATTGAGGTTGTATTATATCAATGGGACTGAGGTCGGTCAATAAAATAGAGACTTAAAGACCGCCCACGACGAGTTGTCAGCGCGCAGGCAGCGCAGGCAGCGGGGACGAGACGCGGCGATGTCGGGCCGAGCTCGCGAAACCTGCCGCTGTACGATGCTGCCGATGATAACTGTACCTAAATTCTTCATAATGGCTTATTTACATTTTTATAGCGATTGATATCGCGTCATAAATGGGTGTTAAAGAGTCCCAGGCTTATTGCCAACTTCCGCTAGTATAAGTTGTTCGCGGCGACGCCGCACGGCTATCCAATAGTCACGAATGGTTCGCCACGGAAACTTGATTCGTGTAACAACTTCAAAACTTATTCAACACTTGGCAGGATAATAAACAAATCTAAATCGCAGCGCTAAGTTTAGAACAGAGGAACATAAACATCTGCTCGTGATTGTATTGTGTCGAATCTACGACCTTTTCCTTTCCAGATATAAAGTATAGATTGTTATCGATCAAGTTATTTCAATATACTGCACATTTAAAACGGATTTTCGTTATGGAACCGTGTCGACATTTCTGATTATTTATCAAGCCACGACGCCCATAAAACTTAAAATGCCTTTAAAAATCAGATTATAAAACAAGTTCTTTGTTTCTGTGTTAAAAATTCGTGATGACGGTCCTTTGAAAGGCTATAATGAGTATTGATTTAAATTACGTGGATTAAAAAATCTGGGAAAAATTATAACGAGAGGATGCCGCCATCTGTTTGCCTACGACGAGAATAATATAGATACGCCATACATTATGCAAAAGTGTAAAGTTTTATAAGGCTTTCTTTGTGTGTGTCTTAAATTATGTGATAATATAGTAGTAATTAGCTCGTGTAATAAAAGTTAAAAATAAGTGTCATGGCATTCCACATGGTCTTTATTAATATCATAATAACGATGCTCTAGGCCGTTCATTATCAGGTTCTTGTCGTTCTCAAAGATCGTAATTAATACCTAAATAACATTTTTTAAAAGTGTTTATGGCATAATAAGTCCTTATTGCGTCCATTCCACATTAATCCTCGCGTTAATTTTTTTAAGAATAATGAAGCAGACATTTTTATAACAAAGGTCCTTGGCCGTGCATCTTGATCTTAATGTTATCTCTAATAGGTCAATAAATAAGGAGCAACGTGCGAGCTTCGGCGACACATACACGCCAAGGGCTTATTAAAATAAAAAATAATCAATACGATCGCTGTTCACAATATTACGTTCTGTTTTATATTCATATTTTAATTGTCGTGCGGACTCGTTAAATTTCATACTTACCTGTAAAAGGTTATGACTTTTTGGACAACTTTGTTTATATTGGAAATGTAAATTAAATTAATCGTTCTCTGTAAAATCCGTTGAAGTAATAACATCAAAAAACCTGTTGTAGAGCTTGTAAAGAAATCGCAAAAATCTTGTAGTATTACGAAGGAACTTTAAATAAATGCAAATATTTTCTCAAAGAAATTATAAAAGGCAATATAAAGTTAGGTTTTATGATAGGACAATCTGGCTTATGAATGAAATGTAAACAGGCGCAATGAAATGATATAAATGATAGCCGGTGGTGGCGGAGCGGCGGTGCAGCGGTGCAGCGGTGGTGCGCAGCCACAATCACGCCGCGGCATCTAGCGTCCCGGACCGTCCCGGACCGTCCGCTTTATGATGTTACACTCTTTTATTTAGATATTTGTACGGATCCCCTCATTTTTATTCACCCGAAAACATTATTATGCATAAATAAGTACTCTTTTATTTTATTCCCATCGTTATTTTAATACGTTGAGTTTCAAAGTTGGCTTCGTCACCTCCAGTGCGTGCTCGCTCGCCGCTTGAGATGTGGCGACAATATTTAACAGATAACGAGATAAGCCTCTTTTTAAAGCGGTTTGATGTAACTCGATACTTTACTATATCTATTATATTATGCTTTATGGGTAGGATGTGTCTTTAAACTATAGTATTTATGTTTATTCATTTCTCGATTTATAATCGTCGGGGAGAACAAATAAATGAGCTTTTGCATTGCAGCTTTCTTATTGACATTGCAGGGAGTAATTATGAATACTCTTCTTATTCATATTAAGAGAGTTAGTTTGGACGTGGTAATAGTGAGTTTTAGATGCATATAGATATTACATAACTTCTTACTTACTCACTGGGTTATTCTGTACTTGTGGCCCCGTACTCTATGTCGAAAGGTTGAACTGGTGTTGTAGCAGAGTAAACACTTTTCGGAACAAGGTAGAGTTAGACGAATAAATAATAAATGTCGTTTTAACAGGTTATGCCTTGTAAAGCTCGTTTGAAGGAAAATACATAGAAGTGCTTTATATCATTAACTGTAGCAGGTGAGTCAGATGGCGTTAGCAAACATTAAATTTGTCATAGCGGTGTAAGGTGTTAGGAGGTGGCGGGGGTCGAGCATAACAATTAGTTGGCACGACGCGGCCGGTGCGCCGCCGCTGTGTGACGCGGGCGGCGCGAGCGGCGCGGCCCGGGGCCCGGTAGCGCACTCCCGCTGTGCCCCCCGGCGAGCCACGCGCCGCCGACGACCGACCAACACTAACACATCTAATATTTAATATCTTAATAACCGATTAGGGTGTGTTTAGTATGCACTTTGAATAATTACGCACTTCATTATAACAAATCGAATACAGGTTATCTAATCTCGAAATGTACAAATTAAATCGTACGTTGCACGCTCTCCGTGGGACGTCGAGTCGCGCGTCGCGTCGTCTCGCTCCGTGCTGTCACGCCACGTCACTTGCACGTAGAGGTCACACGTTTATTAAATACTACATTTAAAGTTCATAATTTTTTTTTAATAAAAATGGATGAAAGTATTTCTATTATGGCCTGAATTCATAGGAAACAAATAAGGATCTAAACTTTTCATATATCAGACTTATTTGAAGTATGGGGTTGTGTTTTCGTTAAGTATAATGGTTATGCAAGTTTAAGATGGAAGTAGAGTCAGAAGTAGAAGTGACATGACCTCCGTGTAATGACAAATGTTGATCGCGAGGGGTCGTTAATGGGTGGAAAGTTCTGTAGAGCGCGGAGCGGCCGGCACGGACTGCACGGAGCGACGGCGGCGCGAGGCGGGCGCGGGTGGCGCACATTCGGTTATTGAGAGCGATTTGGGCAACAGTCTCAATACGAGTACATGTGACTGATTTACGAGACGAGCGTGTGCCCTTTGTGCTCCAGCTGACTAATGGACGGACGCTCACGGACATTTATGTAGATTGATTGTATGAATTTTATTCACAATGTTAATACAGTAACAGATTTAGATGTCATTTAGAAATGGCGCTCTAAAGTTGTGCAATTTAGGCCGTGAATAATGGATGACGAATGGTTAGTTTCTATACCGGGCTCGTGCCGAGGTGGGGCTCTTATTGTGAGGTTTGCCCTAAACGCACAAACGCGTTATGTGGACCGATCTTAATGTGTTTATATCATGACGACATCACTCGAATTCCTTTGCTTCAATTTATGTATATTAACTGTTTAACACTGATTAATATCAAGCAAAGTTAAAAAGTCGATGGTTAAGAGCACTCACCTGGCTGATTCATTAAAAAAACTTTGGTGCGGTGGCGGTCAGTCCTGTAACACTGGGTCAGAACATAAATAAAAGTAATGACAAATCTGTTTTAAATGATTCAAATGAAATGTTATTAAATTAGTGATAATTTAATACACAATCAGCAAAAATATTATCAAAACATAATGTATTGATTACAATCTACAAAAGTTATACGATTCATCGTTCCTAGATATACTAATCAGTCACCAACATCATAAAACATATTTTACCATGAAATATTTGGTCACAAAAACTGTAATTTAAAATGTTATTAAAACGAATAAAATAAAAGAACTATAGATGCATTCTTGATATATTTAGGGGCATAATATTTTAATATCTATGCGGTGAAATGTAAAAAAATACATAAAACGTTTAGTTACGGCTCGAAGAAAAAGGACAATATGAGAGGGACTTGCATCGTCATCTTATCGACACGGATCAAACGTTGTTAATCAAAAATTTTAATGACCATAGTTCAGAAAATAATAACTTTTCTTCAGCTACCAATATACAAACTGTGATCAAGGGTTTTTGATACTTGATTTTACAGAATATTTTTAGCACATGATTCAGATGTTTCTTTGTAACTTGCTGTATCAGGTAAGTGTAGCTCTACTTTCTTAGGTTTATTGTAGTAGGTACCTTATATTATATTAACAAAAATTATTTATCTAAAATAACATGCGACTCAAAATTTCTTGCAACCTGCAACAATAAAAGAAAAATTTTATTCCAGTTAACTAATAACCCCATTAAGTTAAAATATTCTTATAAAAATTATCATTTCATTTATTTCCACAATGGTTTTAAATGTGAGTTTTACCATCCGACCACAATCTTGATTTTCTTATTTTTTTTAAGCGGTATCACCGGCGTTTCTATATATTTTAAATTATTACATAAAAATCTGAAGGATTAAAACCACAATATGATTAATATTTTTGAAATTTCTCTAAATCTTGGTTTTAAAATATGTATAAATATATATGTATATATGTGTACCTATATTTTTTGTTTTCCAATATTTAAGTCCAAAGCATCAAGACGTTTTGTGTCTCGGGCCAATGGTCACGCACAGTGGCGAAGCGAGACAGTTCGGCATTTAGACTCATTGTGCCCATGTTATTGAGTGTATTCGAGCCGTCGGTCAAGTGTCCACTGCGATTACGTGCCTCTGTTTTACGCACTCATCTTAAGCGTAGTTCCTTTTCATAGGTTTTGTCTTGACTACCTTTGAATTTTAACGATTGTAAACTCTTCTTCTCGTAGCGCAATTCTCTACAGCCGGTAATGTCGAGTATCGAATTGACATTTAAAATGTACTGCCAAAATAGTTTCCACAACGCCCGTTAGAGGCGCTGATCAGATTTTCATGGAAAATTGCTCGATAGCTTGTTGTTGTTAGTTTCTGAAAAACAAATAAAAAAGCCGTGTTTGGATTATGTTTCAGCATATTTGAAAACGACTTCTAATAACAAAAAGAAAACTTTTATTGCTACAAAATTTAAATAATGAAGAATACAAAAAGCATATTTTTTATTTTTGTCACATACATTATAGTCTCCCAAAACTAAACAATTTGTTCATCAGAATTTAAAAATATTATTCATTGTAAATTAACAAGTAGCTCCACTTTTAGAACACAATCATAATTGCTTATTCACTATGATACAAGAAAAAAACACAGAAAAAACTTCTCAATTAGCTATTAAATAAAGTTAATTATCGTTTGTGGAGCTTTTAAAGAATGGTTTATGAGTGGAGCGCGGGATGCCCAGTAGCGCGCTGTAATCGATTAGTCATGGATGAGTATCGACTGTGCTTCGATTATTATTACAAGTATATGACGACGTGATAAATGAAAGAAACAACTTGTCTGAGACAATAGCATCTCACTTTTTATTCATGTAATTATTTCCAATTTGAAACACCTAATAAATAAATATACTCGCTTTGAAATATTTGAGCAGTTCGTAGCATTATGTGGTGTCCACCGAGTGTTAAGGCTCTAACTACCATTAAGTACGTGACGATGATGACCAAAATCGATCTCAAATAGTGAACCTGTTTGAATGGAATATCATCACGCAGCGGGATCGTTGCGCTATCGCACTATCAATACAATAAAAAAAAATGATGGTCACGTACCCCACGAATTATATGGACGAAACCAATCGACCACTTCAAAAATTATAAAAAGTTACCCATCTGAGCTAAAACGAAAATCTAAATTGATGCGATGGTGAGATGCTTTTTTTCAAAACTTATCTGCCTATTATCCAATCACTGAATGTTCAAATTAAGCACGCTTTACGCAGTTAGTAAAATTTGGTTAGCGTGACGTAGCAATATCGGACTGAAGAAGACATAATGTCTCAAGTGTCTTTATAACCGTCACGCTTGTAAACTATGGAATCCCGAAATTGACGGTAGACACCTCGATGATGGTTTAGTTTGAATTACAATGTACAAAATCAGTAAATTACAATATTTTTATGTAAATGCAGCTTTAACTTTGTGCAAAAATACAATGAGTGTCAATGATTCATCAGTAACTGTACTCTATAAGTACATGCGCATGGTCTACGGAACTCCCTGAAACAAATAGCAATCTGTAGTCACCGGTACCTGTTACTACTAGAACATCGAGACAAGTAGTTAAAGAATTTTTCAATAGAAATACCGTGTGCTGTGTTTCCTGGACGCGGTGCGGCGCGGCGGCGCAGGCGAGCCGATTTTGATGTAGTTATCCGCAAATAATGGTGGGCGCGGCCCGGCGCGCTTCGCTGCCGCTCGCATTGTGCTCACTATAATAAATGGCAACAACAGGTGAATAACTAATTTCACTCATAAAATTAGATCTTCATGGGTGGAGTGCAATATTTAACTGTCGGCAGCATCCGCTTGTTTATACACAATATCACCGTGTCACCGCCATTCACTCGCCGATGGAAAAGCGTTGATACTACCTGCCATGCTTTCTACATTTAATCGACTTTATAAAAATACTCATCGAGTACAAATTAAGGCCTGCGTTAGTTATACTGCGACAGACCGCTAAAAGCTTTTTCATTCAAATAATAGATTTATTATGGAAAATAAACGCCATTCGCAAAGGAAACAAGCGGTTCGAATATCCTGTAAAATATCCCCGGACATTGTTTTTGTCACTATTAAATATGCAAAACTCAGAATGAAATATTTGATGCGGTCGATGCCATTATATAAATGGAATTATTCATGGAGGCAGACGCCGGAAAAAGCCAGTGAAAATCGACAATTCATTTGTTTATGCGAGTGTTGCGGCTTCATTGCCGTTTGATGCAACGCTTTATTCAATAATTCGAATTATTTTCAACTTCGATAATTGCCTCGGTGCTATCCTGTGACATTTCAGCCCGCTCATCATTCAGTTGTACGTAATAAAATAAGCATAAGAATATAATTTGTTATTAATAAAGCGTATAGTTAGCTGACAAGTCGGATAGTAACTTCACAACGACACTTCCTCATATGCAAAATAGGTAGGTAACCGCGTAACCCCGAGCACGCCTCTCCCCACAAGTGTTCAAAGCGGGCGAAACGACTAGTCAACCCTTTGCCGCTCACTCGCACGTGAAATCACTCAAATACTGAATATTTTAATCTGAGCAGATAACGAGCTCGCAATTCTATTAGATGAAACATAGCTATGTGAGGTTAAACACAGTGGAGCGGACCCTCGGTGCAGCGCGCCACCGCGCCGCGCTCAGCACCGGCCTGGTGCGCCTGGTGCACACGCCGCCTCTCATGCGTTTATACTTAGCTGCGTTGTGTCTACTTGTGTAATCAAACATCCATTTATGAGTCAACTAATCCCCCCACCAACATGTCTTTTGATGTATTAACTAATTGATTAGTAATTAATTTTCCTACCATATAAAAAAATGAATTCACGTATTACTGGTTTATTGAGCGATAAACTGATGCATATAATGAGAAACAATAAACAAAAGGTAGAGTAAGCCATTCGTCGTAAACGCACTTTCAAATAACTTTGGGTAGTCGTATTACCCTCGCACACTTACACAATGACATGTAGACAGTTTTAAGCTAACTTTATTGTAAAAGCAAGTATAAATATATCGAGTCGAGCAATAAAGCTATCAAATATTTACTAATCTGAAGCGGTGAGAGCGTCGCGCGAACCCCTTCTGGGTTCGGGACTCATAAAATAAATTGAAATAGTCGCGCCGCCCCCCAAATTAAAATATTCAAATGGGACGCACGCGCAAGAAAATTGAAAATTGTCGTCTATCGCCCGCAAATGAAACCTATAACTCCTCACATACACTTCCAGCGAAAAAGGTGGGTAAACATTTCAATAGGATATTGCATTTTTACGTAGATTGTTACATCACCTAATGGATATGAGCGAGTGGTGATTCCGCGATACTTCGGCGTCTGTAATGCGTTTGACACGAAATATGTTATTGAAAGGATTTTTGTTTTACATTAAGGAAAAAGGAACAAAAAATATGTTTTGGTTTTTCAGCGCCCCCATTTATAGTAACAAAACAAACTATTTATTTAGTATGTTAAAATGTGTGCAGTTTTTGCTCTTTATACGAATTTATAACATTCCACCCGTAGGTCAATTTCACTGCACTGCAGTGTAATTCGGTATAGAAAGCACAGTTTCGATATGCCTTCGAATAATGCTATAAATGGTCTTCACTTTTATGACTGCAATTTGGTTCAGATACCGAATTAGAGTTTGTTTTATGCAAGAGTGAATTTAATTCATAAATTGCAATAAAATAAAAATAATATCTGTCGTAAAAAATGAGTTGAAAGTAGGGTAGAATAAGTATGTAACGTGTAATAGAAACGTGAATAGTTAATATGTTGTCAGTAGGCAGAGTGGAGGTAGTGATTTCTGTGTGTATGTTAATAAGTCACAGGTACGTGAGAGAGTAGGGAACCCTCGACGGCGGCTTCCGTTGTTTTGCGGCCGCCGCTGATTTTGTGGTTACATTTCGCGTAACTTGATAGAGACGTATACTCCACTTGCACATCCTTATAGTTCACCGCGGGCCAGTGGCGGGCGATATCGATATTTTCGGCATCGAATTAAATTTAATGAAGAATTTAATTATTCCGATTTTAAGTACACACGTGTAGCGCACTTTCATTATGGTAATTATGACGTAAGTCTCATATTATACCGTAGCTATTTTAATTTAATCACTTTAATATGTATAATAATTAAATGTAACATTGTTAAATTGAGTCTTTGTATATTCTTTTTTACATATTTCATAGTACAATACTGACGGCGAATTAATGCAAAAACTGCTTCTTTTGCTAAAAAGTCTTGAGACGCAACAGTCATGAGGATCTCAAGTGCGAAATATCAGAGTTATTAAACCTAGGAAACCGTGTCACTGTCTCATATCAATAACTAATTGAAAACGGATATAGTTATAAAGAGGATAGATGACTAAAATTATGTTAAAAAATGCGTAATCGATAAATGAGATATGTATCGAAGGAGAGCGTATGAGGCAGGGACTAGTGAGCGGCCAGCGTCCGGTGTTCGTGCAAGCGATACCCTGGGAACCGATAGCCTTCCGCCGGCCGTCTGGAACGTTTACCCCTTTACATCACCCCCGACACCAAAACCTTGCACTCCGTATTACTACGCGGTAGGAACACTCGCCAGAACACCTCATTACTTTTTAACACCTTTAATTTACAACGAGACGACCTCGATCGCCCCCGTCGGAAATGCTTTTTATTCATTTCATCGCATTTAAAGATTTAAACCGTTTGCTTCCATTCATAAAATTATTAATGTGATCGTAAAATTGAGCAAATTTTATTGTCTCGAAGGCATAATGGGAAACTAATGTAGCGTGTTATTATTCAGTTCGGTTGTAGCCGTAAAATACGAGTGTTTGTGAGAGCGACCCGTGGACGTCGTCGGGCCGCTGCGCTCAGCGCGTTCCCAGCGGAAGCCCCCTCTGTTATTTGAATATCAAACATATTTCGGTCATATTTCATTGGAACAGTTATGATATTCTTCCTTTACGTTACGTACGTGCATTGAAAACTAACACGGACATGTTAATTTGTAGCTTTGTAGTCGTAGCTCTATCTAATTGTAATCTTCCATGACGTTCTAATGAATTGTTAAGTATATATTTTAATTAAAATCAGTACTGACACGTATTTCGTGTTCATATTAATTTGTTTTGGTTATTCGTCTTGAAACACCTGTCGAAAGATATGAATAAAATACGCAAAACGATTGTATGTTAATATTCCAATAAACAATACATGATTACTTAACTAAGAGTGGCCTTAGTCGGATCAGAGTGTAGTAATATGGAATTATTTACCGGGTTATGAGTAAATAAGGCCCGTTGATAGTGGTCGGCGCGATACAAATCGAAAGGTTCACAGAAGTGCACAGAGGGCCATTTGTTCTGCGCATTACGGTCACTGAGCGCTCGCTGCGCCGATATGAAATTATTATTACAAACATATGACTTCGCAGAACCTTCGGGCTACTGCTCTCTTAGCTCATAAAAAATCCCAATGTTAATTACTTCGTAATGTTTACAATTATGATCGCACTAGACCTATACAGCGTATTATTATCTCTCAGTGTATGAAAATTTGCTTTTACTAGTGGTAATAGCTTGTTTATTGCAAGTAATAGCAATCTTTGATAAAAGGCGATAATAGTAGCTTTAAATTGATCTTTATGTTTAGTATTACGATACTGAAAGCGACCGTTCAAGATAAGGCAGGTATGTTCACAGCCGAATACTATTGACGGAGTTTATAGGCACGTGCGCCATGGACAACCGTGGAAATCCCGTTATTAATTTGGTACTAAATACTCGCGGCGGCATCCGACTGGCTGAAGTATTTTGGACACGACGAATAAATATTAATGCCATCAAAAACATTCTGTAAAAACCTCAAGTCTCGCCGTAAAAAATTGTGAGATCTATATAATACCAAGTCGATTAATCTATTTAGTCTCTACTTAAAGGACCTTCTGTCTTAAGTTATTACGTATGTTATTATCATGCCAATTTAAAAATAAAATACCTCTAAAACAGATAGACCGACTTGGCCATCGCATGATTTGATTATTAGTATGTATCACACTACACAGCACGACAAGAAGTTAATGCTCCTGAAATGTTAATGGCGAATTTGTGTTTTCTTGCGATGACCAAGTCGATCTATTTGTTTTAAAGGTATTTTATTTTTAAATTGGCATGATAATAACATACGTAATAACTTAAGACAGAAGGTCCTTTAAGTAGAGACTAAATAGATTAATCGACTTGGTATTATATAGATCTCACAATTTTTTACGGCGAGACTTGAGGTTTTTACAGAATGTTTTTGATGGCATCTCACTTCTTTTTGTAGAGCGAACATAAGTCCAATTTGTATGGAAAGACGTTTTTTTTTTCATAATTCAACATATTTTCCTATGGGAATGTTGTTCAGTTTCATGGGCTAAACACCCTTACCCACACTATACCCCCTCCCGTTATGCCTCATATAGTAGGTACCTATTTATTTTATTTTCAACAGTAATAATAATTCATTAACTGCAAATGTAACCTTGTAATCTTATACATTTATATGGGATTACAAAGTTATTGTTGCAGTTGGTGTATTTAGAAAACTAGACCGAAATTAGAAAATATTAAATTTTTCCCATAATTAAGACACTAAACCCTATTTGTATTCTAAATTTTAAGCTTCTTAGTTTGCTAGAAGTACCTTAGACTTTTGATGATCGGTGAGTCAGTGAGTCAGTGAATCAGTGAGTGACAAAATTTAAAATTTTAACAAGTTGTCATTCATAAACTACTGGTTCAAATTGACTGAAATTTTAAATATACCGTGTTTATACAATGACTGATTAGTTGCTGAAAATCTAGGCTTCTTGTTTTATCCACAACGAAATTATAGGGTGTCAAAAATAGCCCGAATTGCTTCGAGAAAAGGATGTTACGGCCGTGCCGCTTTTTTTTGCTCGACTTGCGGGGGCACTTCCGTGCCCCCAGATAAAACAGCACCACTGTCATTCTTTTTCGAAAGAAAATATGCACGGGTAGAGGAGACAATATGCTTTTGTTTTTCTTTATTGTTATTGCCGTAAAACATTTAGCGAGCAGCGTTCAGCGATAAAACACGTTATTTTGTGTGACAAAACGTCGCGCTTCATGAGAAAATATTGACCCGCAGATAGTGGAATAAGCGAATTATTGGTGATACTCATCACGGAACGGAACCAACCACTCTAACTTATCCGCTGCCGACATTACGTATTATTTTTATTATGACGATCAACACTGATAATTCGGACGAGTGTTTTTAGGTCACCCTATTGAAGTGAACGTAAAAGGTGCATCTACCTACTTACTTTTGGCACAAATATAATATGTATTTTGAGCTAAAAGCCACTTTTATAATTTTGTATAAATTTACTGTTGACAGTATATAGAAGAATTAAAAATGACTTTTTATGGAGGTAGAGATCTTAACATCAACGGTAAGTAGGCATATAGTTTTCCGCATACGCGTTATATTTAGCTCTATCGTAATTAGAATTTATATTTATTTACTTTTATTTCTTATTAATTATTCTTACTTTCCGTTGGACAACAGAATTGCTGTTATACGTAACTCGCATCTCAATTATGGGACATAAATCTTTCAATAAATTATTTTAGATTGATGTGTGAAACAAACTGCACACGCCTTTTATGTTAGAGCCTTGTCTTTGTTGAATAAATGTTCTATTGTAAGGTGGTTCGCTTTGACATGGCTCATCCATATGTTAATGTGACGAACGATAAATTGGCCACTAATAAGATAATTGGCCGCGCTCTATACCCACGTAAATCAACATCTTAACAGCTGCGCCTGCGCAGGCAACTCCCTCACTCAACAGAGTGTCCAAATACACATGTGCCACTAGAAATATTGAGCATTTACTTTATGTTGTGACCTATGCCATGTCGATATCATAATTTACTTTTCTCGATGTGTTTACATAGTTCTCGCAGATACGAACAAATAATTATTTTTGAATGATGAAATTAAAGGTGACACTTCCTACGGTCGACTTGGAACGTTCTGACACTGTGCCGCTTGTTGGCAGCATTAACGTCTACTAGAATATATTATACGTTAATGGTTTCAGTCATCGCCTCTGAAACCGGCCTTATTGTGCATTGTAATAAATTACTGAAAAAAAATTCGCTCGACCGCAAAGTGATTCAACAAATCTATTGTCTCAGTACATAATATATTAGTCGCTTAATCTAAATAATACGTGGATTACCAGTACATAATACATTCACGCCATGCTCTCATTTCATGGGCGTTTTATGAGTTTTAATTTCGTACAACGTTTAGACTTTGATAAATGAGCTATTACATTTGAACACATCTTTAAAATATCTCAAACGCTGAAAGTCTTGGTGAACACCCTGTGCACGGTATGATTCACTTCATTGTTTTGGAGCTATTTGAAGTAAACAATCAATTAGATTCGAATTACAGTACGACCAATAATAGTGGATATTTATTGTCGTTGGAACATTTTATAACCATTTTATTAATTTAATTGATATTGATGAGGTTCACTGGGCATCGCGTGGGTCGATAAATTCAATGCTCCTTTTGTGGATAGCCTCATTGTTCTGAACAACTTGGATATGACACAAACGCGTTTCAAAATTTTCCGCTGTTTTCGTTTAATATTCTTTAACAAATTATGTATTTCGGAGTCATTGTTTTCAATTAATCTATTAAACTAGTTTCATTTATTACGATTATTGGATATATTGTATTTAATACTATCTGTCATCGAAGTTTGTGGACGATGTTTTCGTAACCGTGGCTCGTAATATGAGGACAAACAAATTTTGTAATATGTGTAGTTATTACGCTCATAGTGCGTGCGTGCGCGTACGCCCCTTGTATGACAATTCGCGGCGCATCGATAGCGTCTACATAATTTGTCAACGCTTCACTGCGTTACACAAATGCTTTTTAGGTCAACAGTTGATTGGGAAACGATCTGTCCATGTAGTAAAATATAAATAATTTGTTTTAAACGAAATGAGGGTCATTTAGAAACATGAGGGTAATAAAACTAGTGCGTGTCATGTAAACTCGGTCGCAGGCCTACGTACGATGCATCCATATAACGATGAGCTGTAGGTATTCCTTCACTCATCGGCGCGGCAGGCTCGTGTGGCGAGGAGGGAGAGCTCTCATTACATTGTGCCTGTGTGAATTCGTTCGTCGATATCGTCGGACGAAACGTAACGATATTAGCATTCTAGACGTAGTCGGACGTACGTGCGCTGCGGGCACTGCTCGCACTGTTCGCACTGTTCGCTCGCACTACAACAATATCCTTGTTTGCGTCATAACGTATTGATATTGCACATAATTTGTCTACAACTCTACATCGTGGCGCTCTGACTCTATATTTATGTTGAATCTATGCGCGACTAACTGACTGGATCTGGATCCGATAATATTTGCATCCCGATATCAATATCGTCAGCATAATATGCGCTGTATATGGCGAGTCTTCGATTAGTTATGCAGTATACGCGCAAAACATGTGTTTTCTTGCATAACTATCAATTAATTTCATTACTAGGAACGGGATTATGTTAGAAATAAATAACAGTATCTACGTGTCAGTTGTATTTTTACATTGAACCGGTTGTAGGACTCTAAATTACGCAATTTGTCATGAAAGAACTGAGTTGACCTTTTTCAGGAACGGCAGGGCTTGATTACTGTAGTAGAAAAAGCTTAAGTTGAGGAATTTTTATTTTCATAGGACCGTTTCACGCGAGCAAACTTTCAAAAGACAATAAATAAAATGAAAGGTCGATCATGACGGTAGCGGTGCAGAGTGCAAGTTAGTCACGCTTGATTATTTTACCCTTTTCGTTCGACTTATTTTGCTGCAAGATTTTTTCCTCATGTGTTTTAAAATGTCATAATAATACCTATATATTTAAGTAATTTTAACGGTAATGCATTTCTTTGTAATATAGGTACCTACATTGGTTCTCGTATAATATTGTTAACTCGTCGTTTTGTTACAATCTTGGTTTATGCGTTCTTTTTTGACACAAAATAAGTGTGACAAAACTGGAGAGACTATTATTGCATTTAAAGCATGGATTTCGTTTCAACAAATAAGATACATATATATTATGTTTATCTAAATATTCATAGTATTATTTTTTAATGATATCAAGCGCTTACATTTTCCCTCAATTGCCTTGCGAATTCTTAAGTTACGCTAGCTCATTCTAATTCTTAAAATTTTCCTCCTGTAAGTAACAAAGTTCCATGGAAACAACAATGTATTACAATGGAGAATGTTAACAAATTTGGATTATTAGCTCTCCATATTCTCTGTTACAAATAAAAAATACTAGTGAAAGAATTACTTTGATACGTCAATTAGTTTCCGATTTATAAGTAAAACAAGTTGTAACCGCGCGAGTCGCTGTGACGTCATTGTACATTACGCTAAGTCTGGCTCACATAGTCTTTTTTAATAATATTTACTATTATTACACTTTAAATGTAATAAGCAGACGAAAACACAACAAAATACTGCATAAGCTATTATATCTACGGCCGGAGACTTGATATTAAGCGGGACGCGGCCCGTGCGGCATGGTGTACTATGACGTCACGCTGTTAGCGGAACTCGATATTTTTTGTAACTTTGAATGCTTGTAAAATCAAAACTACTTGGTATTTTTGACTAAAACAAAAACTAGTTTTCATGTACATGTACAGGCTTTACTGAGTCAAAATTTCAAGCGATTTGGCATACCTAGTAACATTCTCCATTATACACGTATATCTGATAATTCAGCATATGGGAAATGTAAGTGACATTGAAAGGCTGACGACACGTTAAACAGAGATTAATATTTAAGCTTGACTGTAACACAAGTGGAAATATCCAATGATTTGTGATTTTATATAAAAGTTTGATTAAAACTCGCGTGTTCGTTGCGAGTGACGTGATGAAATTAATCAATTCAGCCCGTAGGTATGGCAAAATAGAACTCTGTCGACGTTTTTTAACATCCTATTTGTGAATAATTTTGTAGGTCACTGAAAAATTTAATTGATGCCTTCAACATTCGTTGGTTTAACCGTTTTGTTTGCGGAAAATGTGTGTAGTAAAATACTTTGTTGAAATTGGGATCAATGACCAAAATAACATTTATTCACATCACGTCTTTCCTGAAAGGCATTTTGTCCCATTTTGATATGTTTATTTGATTTTGTCTCTGTGGCGCGGTCGTTAGTGTATCCGACTGGTAAACACGAGGTCCCGGATTCAATACCCAGGTCAGGAAAAGTGCAGTTTTGAAAAATCAATGGTAGTCCAGAGTTTGGTAACTAGCCCGGCGTATTGTATTAGGCTCACCCCCTATCACTAGGGACTAACGTAGTAAACGGCGAAACGCGGGCGTATTTTCATACACCTCTCCACTGCCTGCACCTTCGGGTATAAATAGCGCGATGTTATGTATGTATGTACGTATTTGAAATTGTAATTTGTTTTTGGATTTCATTTATCATTTTATATAACTATACAGCTTTAATAAGAACAAAAGTAAGTAAAGTACCCATGACACAAGTAATTGTAATGCAGCTTACATGCTTACTGTCACGAGTCGATATAGTAAAAACATCTATACTATGTCTCATATTACGTGAGTACACGACAAATTACGGATCATAAATGTCTTACGTATTTACATATTTCTTGAATTGTTACCTACTTAACATTACCATTAATTATTGTACAATTTACATAGGGCTCCATTATTCATAAACGCTGAACTCGCAGGGGCTATTCTGGAGAATAAATCAGAAATATTTGCAGAACCCGCATTTATCAGTTGTATAACGACTAATGAAATTGAAATAAGTTTCGTCTGAATATCGGACGCCGCCGTCCACGTTGACTGACACGTGAAAAGTTGAAAATCATATTACGCCATTATTTTACAAATGCATGAACATCATTTTATTATGAATCTGAACCGATCACTAGATAAGGCATTACCATAAAGATTTTTACAAGGTCTCTTTCTGGTCTAAATTCAATTTTGAATCTATTTGAAAATATTTGAATTTATATTAGAGAACTCTACTTACTCCATCTTAACATCGTGTTTCTGTTAATATATCATTTTACTTCTAAATAATATAAAGCGAAACTAAATACGTAATACTAAGAACGTTGTTTTTGTATTCTCCTTATTTAAATTGTAATGTATGTAAGTCAAATTGTTATTCATTCCAAAAATAGAATCGAAAACTGATTTCTTATTATTCATATTTTCATTTAGGTTCTGTTTTTGTGTAATCATTCATGTTTTGATCGTTCTGTCAACATACCGTTGAAAAAAATATGTTTACGATATTTACAAAGATATGTGAGTACCTAACTACCGAACAAACGATTAAATGCATTTACAATGTACCAACAGGCATACAATAATAATTAATTACAAAGCTATAGAGTCAGCGGTTCATATAAATCTTCGAGCGGCAGTAGATCATTGTGGAGGCATTCTGGCGCTAATTAATTTAACGCTTTCTTTTTCATAGCAAACGAGGGGGACTGAATGAAATTCCAAAAAGCGTAAATGAACGTGTTGTGTACAAAGTGTATAAGTTACCGCGAGGCTCATTAAACGCATTCCGTTGCGGCTTCATAACCGCTGTCATACGCGCAGCCCTGCGAGGCGCGGCGCCCGACGCCCGGACCACATACAGGCTGATCTATCGCGCATTGTATGCTAACTGGTGCGATACTTATCACTCAAGCTTTTGTCAATAGACGGATGCTTCTTCAAACTGAGGTGCAAAACATAAGTGATGGTATCGGTGATAGTGATGGACTGTTTCAACACCTGCGCCCGTCTCTTCTTATATTTATGATTCGACTAACTGACCCTGGGGTTGAATTTTATTCGTTTATTTTAGAATAAATTAGGCTCTTTTATTCGGAAATTCTTTATGATGAGATGTAGTTTACCGTTATATCTACACTTTAGGTAGATTTGTCGTCTAGCTGTACTAAACTAAACACGAGAGTATGAGTAAAAACTCTATACCTCTACGTGACCTTATTGTGTCCACCTGCTTCAAAGTACGTGTTGGTGTTTATGTTACTTTTTACCCGTTGATTAATAATAAATCTCAAATATTTCTAAATGTACTGATGCATCCGATGAAATTGTCGGCAAGTAAGAACCAAATAACATATTTCAACCGCTGGAATCTTGTAGGTGGCTGAAACAATTTTAAACGAATTCCTATGTTTGAAAATGGCGAAATGCGGAATACGGTTATAAATTTTAGCTGTTGTAATTACGAAGAGCGTTGTAGTAGCTGGAAAATATTACGAGAAAATTTAAATATACGTACATATGTAGGTAAGGGTCAACTATATAACGCGATGGACATCGTTATGTAAACTACGTAGGTGCTTGGTTTGTATTCAAATTTGGTAAACATGTTCCCTAATGACATATATAAGGGAATAAATAAAAAATGTATATCTAACCGTTCAACTGTTTCCACAAAGTTTTGAATGCATAATAAAACAAAAAATCGTTTTCCTTTGGTCAGTTATACGGATTTGCATGAGGTTTTATTCATAAAGGAAGAGGAAAGAATTCTCATACTACTGAGTAGATTACTGGCATAATATGTCACATACATTTACACGTGGGTTCTTGGAACACATGGCCCAATTAATATTACGCCTATACCATATACCAAACATTGTCATTGATAAACGCTGATGTTCATAAATAACTTTTAATACGTAAGAACGATTGTAAGTTGCACATTAATTACAGTTTCCCTATAAACCAGTTAAGCTCGATAAGAAACGTAACACTACATCACTAGACTCATCGTGTACCTGCAGAAAACGTCGGGAGAAAAACAGTAAAATCACAGTAGTAAATCAGAGCATCCTGTATTTAGCACTTAGTTGTTGTATGATCAATGGTTAGGTCTCATTTCGCTTGGATATGTCGCTCGGGTGTCATATCATGATATACTCGACACATTGTGTGGTAATTTCCCTCGACAGTTTAATTGCCGTTTCACCGTAATGTGACAGCACTAAGATTAATTTATAGGGACACCTTGAATAGCCACGTTTTAAACACTCATTTATCATCATTAGAGACAAACAAGTCATGTAGTTATTTCATGCTACTTTCATTAATTCCAGTAGTAACTTCTACCTTTCCTATGTAAATATATGTTTATTCGCTCGATGGAAACTTCGTATGGGTATTTTCCCTTATATGAAAGGCTAAAGTAAAATACTTGTCACTTATAAACGAAATGAATGTAATTGTGATGTATGAGTGACAATCATTATAATTTTAAAACATGGTTGTTAACATTAAACAACGGAACTGTAGACAGCTGTGTCATTTTTCATGTAACTGTTCATGTACCTACTCTTTAGAAACTTCAGTGGTTTATATAGTACGTACTATACCTAATGTTATTTCTTTCTGAAAAATGAATCGTTGATACCTTCGCATCACTTTAACTATTTCTAATATTACAAAGTAACGGACGGATCACGTCAGTCATTATTCCGCCTGATCATAGAACCCGATTTAGGTCTCATTGGTTTCCCGACATTATTAGCATCATCACATTTCAGCCAATTTTACGAAACCATCAATAAAGAAACCTTAACTTCCCTTTCTTTTTACGAATCTGGTATGAAACCCTATGAAAAACTGTTTAGAAGTTTTTGAATGTATCGCATTCAGACAGACAAACACCAAAGATTTTCCTATATAATAAATACAGGGAAAGTGATAAAGTTCATAAAGCATTTACCTATATTATACAGCTATCTAATTATTTATTCAAAGAAACGGTTACGGTTAATGTGTCGTATATTATAAGTAGTTATAGTGTGTTGATTTTCCTCGTTATGCAATAATAATGATTATTTAATTAAATAACGTCTGGCATAAAGTCTCGCATATTAATGCCAACACTACAGTGCAGTTTGCAAGGCTATCCACTATTGTAAACTTATGTTATTTTACTATAAATCTGCAACAGTTTTTTATATGAAGCCACGTTTAATTCAAATGTAAAGGTGTGTACGAAATTTATTACGTTTCATTCCAAGTAAATTTTTTGGCTACTTGTAAAGAAGACAAATATACTACTCTGCGTTTCACTAAACTTTGAGCTGCTACTGTAAATAGGTATTCCAAAGGAACACTGACTGACCTGCTAATCGTACCCAGGGCTCTTGATCGGCAGTCACTTACAGTAAAACTCGGTACGCAACCGAAGACGTTGATTCATATTCTAAAAAAAAAAAACAGTTTTTGAATGAATACAAAGTCCGCAAACCGCAATCTGGCCCCCAAACGTGATAAACTTAATATCAGACTCTAAATGGAAACGCGCTCAGCTGAAATACAATACGTTCAATATTATTTTAATCTAAACATGAATGCATCGCAAAATGGACTAAAAATAACTTTAAACTGACACAAACTAGAAAACATATGATAAACGTTACTTTTAATTTGTGTATATCAATTTATAATTCGAATTCTTCACCATTATAAAAATAAAGTTGTGATAGAAGGTCTCTACCTAATGAATGTATTTTATACGCCTTCCGTTTTTTTCTATTTTTTATGCAAACGCATGGATACCTTTTACACGATCGAATAATACTTAGAAGTGGCAACAATATTATATTTTTTCCCTTCTTCGTAAACGTGTTAATCAATGGTATTATAATGCTTTGAACTTAATATAACCTATCATAACAACAGCGCATAATGTAAAACGATATTTATATCTAAATATTATACATTACTCGTTTCTATTGTAACGAATAAGCAACACCAACATTATATTCCATCAGATGTGTTAATGTATTATTTATTCAATAAAACATCAAGTTTATATTTAGAATTGCGTGCAATAAACATTTCACACCTTCTGCGCTGTTCCTTCGTTCTTACACAAATATGGTAATAATTGTGAATTGAAGACTACCTTAAAGGTAATATTTACGTCACTAGTATTAGAAAGAACTTGTGGAATTTCATATTTATACAAATTACGAGTAAGTTCGACTATAAATATTAAAGGAGGTCGACTCTATACATTTTTAATGCGACCGACGTCAACATTGTAATATTATTTATTCAGTTTGTAAATGTCATGAAGTCACTTGTTTGTTACAGTATTTCAAATTCATAGTTATTGATAGGTACGATTCGAATAAAAAATATACATGAACGAGCCTCATTATGAGGCTTTTGATCCTAAATGTTCTCTTCGCCCTACATTTATAACTGAATTTCACAATACTTTTTGAACACTATATTTTTTTATTCTTGTTAAATCCCTGATAATGATATCTTATCAGTGTAGAAATTATGTACAGATAATAAACAGTTATATTAGTAAAGCTTATTTAATATAATACTTTTATAAGGTATTTTGAAACTTTAAGCCGTGTTTCTAATCCTATTCAACGCGGAACTGCACTGTGCGTTCAACAAGAATTACGAAACTAAGTACACTAAACTAACTACCAGAAATTTGGTTTATCATGTACCTACACACAATTTATACCATTAATAATATAACTAATTTATTAGAATCCTCTTTAAATAAATATAAGAATACTCAGATATTTGGAGGGAATCGATAGAAAGTGTTTTTGATCCTGAAATATAATTTCAGAACAATGTCTTCAAAAATTAATAGCATCGATTTATCCTGCAAGTCAAATACACGCTCTAAGTTCGGCCGTTAATCTCATCTATAAATTATGTGACAGAATTAAGTGGGAGCAGACAACAGAAGTCGCCTCAAATATGAAATGAGTTAAATCGCAGTTAACAGCATAATGCGAGCTTTTAGATTTTTTGTTGACACGACGCCACTGCGGTATTTCCTGCTACCGCATGTGACACACGCGCACGCCCTCCAAACAATACCTTATTGTCCTCGACTTACAGTCCACAATACCGCTCACTCAAATTAAGTACACCGCTTCCACTAAGTGGTGATTAATTGTGATATAAAGACTTTTATATTTCTGTTGTTATACTGTCGCGTCATTTCAGAAACGCGACAATAGTTTCCATAAACATATTTTCGTAGTTATATTTAGCGGCTTATGTTTTTTCTCTGAATAAAATGTCGCTCGAGTTAGTGAAAAGTCATTATAGAAACGTATGTAGAAGGAAATGTCCAATTAGGCAAAGGCAATGCTGCGATAATTCTGCGAGCTGAATTGATTCCACGTCGTCAGATAACGCGAGTGGATGTTGTCTAAAGGGTATGTTATCAGATCGATGTGCGGCTGCCGGCAGCCGGCACACGCCGCCCACCACGTGGGAAACTGTACCCACTTCCAGGAAAATCATGTATGACGACCACATGACGATGTGCACTAACATCGCTGATGTTATCTCTACACAGATAAGCGTTCTTGGCAGAAATATCAGACCTAAGAAATGAAACCTAATGAGATACGATCCATGCCGTTTTTGTGCTCTAGTAACAAGTGTAACTCGTGAGCCGGTTTTCATTCTAGATACTACTGGCATTGAAAAGTAATTAATTTGTAGGCGTGGACAAATTACAAAAGACATTGGTTTTGTCGCTATTGTTCACACACCTCCACGGCGAGCCGAAATATTTCATGTTTGTTAATACTTAATTGGGGACTTTTTGTCGTTTAACTATAAATTAAGCGACATAAAACAAAGACGTATTTTAACTAAACATCCAAATAATTTGTATTTACAACGAGGAACATTCAATTATGCTAATTTTTATGACTATTTACGGAGCGTATCGACTTAAACAGTCAAACAAACGTAGCGCTCTAGCTTCATATTTTACAATCATAAAAATCGTATATGGAGCAATATGTGCATAAATGTCAATATTTGTGTGGCGAGTGAGCGGCTGAGCGCAGTGGGAGCGAGCGGCGCGATTTATAAGCAACATTTAGTTGAGCGGAGCAGCGGCGGCGAGCCACGCGCACAGCGGTATACCTCGCTTCATAACGTCCAGCATCGTAATTGTCGATTAATTATCTCGATTTCAATAAAACATACGCCATACAAATGAAATTGTATAATTTTGAACAATAAAGCGACACTAATAAGGTATAACTACAGCTCCGCCCGTCGAGAATTTTTACGCCGTGCACATAAAAATGTAACAGTGGTTAAGAAGTTATGGTCTCGAAATATTTTAGTTGTATGCGAATACGTGATCGTGTCGCCGTGAATCGTTGAACACACAAGGAACGGCGCGATCACGGCACGATTTCGGCGCGAGCTCGGTACGAGCACGTCGACGATAGACATCGAAGCGTTGAGCGTTGAGTACGTAGGTATGTGAAAGTATAATATTTATGTGTTCATTAATGCAGGCTTGTGTTAATAACGACGCATCACGTCCTCGGTTCACAAGGCACCAGGATCAAGCCACACATTTATATTCCGTCAGCTATGCACTGGCGTTTAGATTTGGATTATATTTGGTCATTGTTATTCAGTTAACGGGCCTTCAACTTTGTTTCATTTGGGATACAATAATAAAACAATTGAAACGGACCCCAATAACAATTCATCAGAAAATGAATTACATTACTGAACATAATTGGCTTATGTCACAATCACTGTTATTACAAGATAAGTAATGAGTGCATTAAATTATAAAAAAGAATCTGTACTTACATAAATAGGTTGATTTTAGGTCAACGTTATTTGAGCGTAGATACTAATATTTAAGTAGTAGGTACTAATAGATCGATACATATGAAGATATGTACATCATGCTATTTAAGGAAGCACTAAAAACCATAAATGTTGTTCCTCCTGTTTAAGAAAACACTAAAGATTAACACTGATATCATAGAGACATCTTGCGTTATTCATTTATTGATCAGAAATTCAATATATTAAAACATAAACAGAACCTAGAAATATTACAATATTTATAAACATTTTAATCATAAACTTTTGAATTTATTATCTTCTGACGACTAAATTATACAGATGTATGTTTCTTGAATTTTGTAGGTAGAGACACTGATTCATATAGCCATAAACAACTGTGTTATAAGTTAATTCACTTCAGTCAGTTTGGTACTTGATCCAAGATGAAGACAACAGATTTATCTGGTTTTATAACTGATAATTAGTAATTGAACATTCATATACACTATTTATAATATAGGAGATAGGGCAGTTTGCCACTGCATTATAATGAAGATGTCAAATAGTATCTACGGTATTAAACTAAAATTATTTGTCTTGGTTTGTTGTAGACTCCACTTAATTGACACATTTACCAAGATGGTATCCAGTACGGAATGGTAAGGCCGTTTGATAATAACTGGAGCCCGACACCTTAAATTAGTCATCAAAATGGAAGAAAAAGCATCATCTCAATGTTAATAAGCCCGCTATGGTGAACAAAATGACAAAAGAACATTAAAGTGGAATGAGAACTAATGGCAAATTATAATAATAGGGCACACCTGCTATTCTTTTGATCCGACATTTCTCTCATTTATGACGTTAATCGAGCGGAATACTTGTGTGTTAACATAGTTGTGTCCCCAACAAAGCATCGCGCTCAGACAATACGCCTATGCTTTAGTAATATTTTTTGTATCAAACATAAATTCTCTTTCATCTCACTTAATTTTAGATCAAACTATAGTTCTTACATGTAGATCACGTCATTATTGTCTCTGCTGGCCGATCGGACGTGTTTATAACGTCGTAACGGCCGACACAATGCAACAAAATGAGACTTTAAACAGGGCGACAAAAGGTCTGCTATTACGATTCATGAATAGCTAAACTTGTGTTTGTAATTGAGTACATTGTTGACAGATAAATAATAAGCGGCATTGCTTACAAGCCGGAGTTGATGTCGTATGAGCGCTTACGCTACGAGTCGCGGGTCGAATTAGTGAATTGTTGGTTGCGTACGCGCAGGCGGCAGGTTTTGTCTAGCGCGATCCGCCTCTCTCGCACATTAATCTCCGAGCCCGAGATGAAACGATATGCATTTGTCATCATGTCTGCGATTAACTCGGAGAAACTCTTTCTATTGTATTGAATCAATTCGATTATTATTTAAATGGTCATATGAAGCAATAGGAAGTATTCACGAAAATAATAAACGTGGCCGGTTCACTTAGTTGAGTGAGCGTCCTGTGTATATATTTGCAGGTGTTCGATGTTGCATTGTACTGGAGTTTCGATTCAAAGCTCCGGCTTATCTTTATGGATAAATTTAAAAATAGTTGTGCGTAAATAAATTAGTCAGTCGTTAGGCGGTCGGCAAATATCTCTCAGAAATATTATGTGCATGAATAGCGCTCCGTATGACGGACAGCAGAAAGGGCTGCCCTTAAACTTACCTTGTATTATTTTGTCATTATTAAATTCCCCTGTCACCGACTCGTTCTCATTTCGCCCTAAGAAAATATTGTATGCAAAATTATATGACATTTGAATGAGCACAAAAAGGTCGTATTGGGATTTGTTTACAAGTTGGTTCCAAAGAATTGTATTTGAGAGATTGTCTTCGCATAATTTAACTAATGTAAAAATAGTACCTATGTTAAGTACGGATCTAACAATATGTTGATTTAGTTAGTGCATCAAGTGGCATGCTCTCGAAACCATCACTCGATGTAAATGTAAGTACAAAAAGCATTCATTATACCACAGCATGAGATCGTTAAATGACCGATCATTCGTAGTTAATAGCGCGAAATGTGTGAAATGAAGTGTGCTCCGAGAGCAACAACACAAAGGTTGTTGAAGAGGCAATCTTGTCAGGTTGGAGGCCCTCAACAAGCCGCAAAATGAAATTTCTCGACGCCGTCAATCATTTTCCCCTCGGCGAGGTCGCCCCACTAGTCAGCTGATAAAATTGTGGTGCAAGTGATAAGCGAACGACTTCTGCAAGCTTTCTACGCACGCCAAACACAACTTCCATTTTATTTAAATGTTACTTAATTTGTACACTTATCCAACGATTTTTAGGATACAGTGTCGATTTTACTTAAGTAACAATTTAACATAAAAATAGTACATGAACTTTTTTTGATACATCCGCTATCGGCGTGTAATTTGGATCATAAGTTTGTGAGTAATCGAGACATTATTCCGGTGTGTAAGCCCCGTCCATCCGTCTCGAAGATGTTACGTGAAAACTACTCGTATGACGTCTACTCCCCTTTCGCGTCTATCTAAGTGGGTAATTAGGCAGGGGCGTTATCGTGTGGGCAAGAAAAAAAAGAAAAATGTTATTGTAAGTTTTTCAAGTTAAGTAACAAATTATTATTTTGTTTTGTATGATTTAAACTTACTATGTTCTAAATATGAACAATATGAACATATACTAATATCTTGTTTTGAATTGGCGGTTAAGTGTTTTAGAACATAGAGTGCATTCCGGTTATTAGAATGATCTTTATTTAACAATAAGACTGATATTTGCTTCAAATAATGTCGGTGAAGAACATTAAACAGGGTATATAGTTCAATTCTGTTGTAATGACAATTTTGCATTCACATTATCGGTTTAAATGAACGTTTTAATGTTTAATTAAAGAGTGTTGGCTGATTAAATGTTTCGTTGTAAAATTCGGCTTACCTTACAAAAATGCACATATCACCGGACACTGCGACAAATGCTTGCTTGCCGCGGCTCAGTGCACCGCAGACGGAAAAATATTTCGGAATTGAGATTGATGTCGCACGCATGTGCAGACGGCCTGTCTGTATGCAAAACAACGCTCTACCAAATATAGAACTAATTTATGGTCATACTCCGCGATTATGTGCAGTTAAAAATAACCGCCGCTACTCCTGCTTTCCATAACTTATACCTACTTACTAGAATAACTGCAAGTTTAGTCCAGTCATTATAGTAAGTTCACCTCGGAATTCGAGATACCCAGCTGTAAGTCTGTAAATACTTGTATATTGACACCCTAAAAGTTGTCTCAAAACCTACATATGGTAGGGTGTACGCAACTATAAAATTTCAAGGTCCAAAGTCCCAAAAACCGGTTTTTTGAGCTTTTTTTGTAAATATCTCATTTCCTATGGAATTTTTGCATTCGTATTCATTACCAATATTGTACAGTATAAAATTCTCTACAAATTTTGTTTGATTTTTTTTTTACGGTGAACCGTTTTCGAGATAGTGGGCGGAGAGCGCGCGGTCACAGGATCATTTCAAGTAATCCGGTGCCTCCGGTCGAAGATGCGCCATATATATTATAGTTGATGAACTATCGATAAATCAATGATTATAATAATAAATAAATTTAACCCATTACTGTCCCACTGCTGAGCAAGGGTCTTCTCCCGTAATGAGGGAGGGGTTAGGCCTTGAGTCCACCACGCTGGCCAAGTGCGGGTTGGGGACTTTGCATGCCCTCAATAAATGTATTTAACAAATTTTATTCAAGCAAGGTTTCCTCACGATGTTTTCCTTCACCGTTGGAGCATGTGACAATTATTTCTAATACACACATAACTTCGAAAAGTCATTGGTGTCATCATTTTCTTCATAATTATATTAAATCTATATCTTTTCAATAATACTGATTTATTTGTTTTTTTTTTCATCATGTAAGAAGTTATTAATATTAATTAGGTTAAAATTCAAATATAGTGCCTATATTTTCATGAAAAATTCTGCAATTACATGGGCAGATAAGTGTTGATAAGTTAATTAATACTGAATAAAAAGTGGATAGGTTATGAAAAAAATGATAAAAAATAATGTAATAGTTAATAGAAATTGACAAATATTTATTAATCATTGATTTATCGATAGTTCATCAACTATAATATACAGGGTGTCCCAAAAAGTTTTCCTCTAGCATGAATACAGGCTCTGCAACGACGTACAAAAGATTTTTTCACCAGTCAAGCAAAATTCCTTGCATTTATTTCCTCTGACGCTGTGTCAATTTTCTGGCGAAGTTCTGATAGATTTTGTATTGATTTTGAATAGACTTTTTCTTTTATGCATTCCCAGTAAAAAATATCTACTAGATTTAGATCGGGGGAACGAGGATGCCATAAAATTGTACCACTGCGTCCGATCCATTTGCGAGGGTACTCTTCGTTCAAGTAAAAATAACATTTTTAATGGCAAGAAAAGTGGCAAGTGTTATACTATTTTGAAATCTTGATTAAATGCGCCAACTTTTGAAATAACTTGCCAAGGGTAGTGTAGTACATTTTTTTTTCAGTATGAAGCGTCAAAGTTGACTAACGATATTTTTGAGAAAGATGACTCACTAAAACTTACCTTTTTTTATTAAATTAACAATGTTTTGTGCATTAATTTGTTATACGATTAATAGCATATTTAATTAAGATCACGAAATTCAAAAAAACACAGCGAAATTGTGACATTGGTGATCACAAGACTTGAAAATGCGACCAAGGGTGTGGATTTTCAACTTTTTTGAAAAGTGTCTATTATTGCTGAACTAAGTGATATGGAATTTTTTTTTTATTTTTCCTATAGCCGGTATGACTTGGCCTTTCATCCTGTCTCGGATTATCGTTGAGTTTTGGGACACCCTGTATATGGCGCATCTTCGACCGGAGGCACCGGATTACTTGAAATGATCCTGTGACCGCGCGCTCTCCCCCCTCTATCTCGAAAACGGTTCACCGTAAAAAAAAAATTCAAACAAAATTTGTAGAGAATTTTATACTGTACAATATTGGTAATGAATACGAATGCAAAAATTCCATAGGAAATGAGATATTTACAAAAAAAGCTCAAAAAAACGGTTTTTGGGACTTTGGACCTTGAAATTTTATAGTTGCGTACACCCTACCATATGTAGGTTTTGAGGCAACTTTTAGGGTGTCAATATACAAGTATTTACAGACTTACAGCTGGGTATCTCGAATTCCGAGATTCTTACCTAATTTAAGCTTAATTGACTGCACTAGTTACGCGCCACGGAATTACTAGTTACCGAATTAAATTTAGCTTTATAAAATTCTAACATGATATTATAATCTTCATAGGTATCATTTGCAGAACACTTTGAACATTGATAAATATTTAACGAGTCTCGGTGAAAGTTTAATAATTTCAACAAGCTAAAAAACCATCACAAGTAGCCGCTGTCTTTAATTCACTGTCACTATTGCAGTAGTATACCTGCCATCCGATGGTTAAAATGTACTTTACGTTATTCGTCGTAGCAAATCAACAACAAATGAATACTCATTTAGTTCGATCATGTTCTAGTGATACACATTGCAGTATCGAACTTCACAAATAATTTCAATGAACATTACTGATAAACATAATTAAAATAAATCCCATTTAAGGGTAGGCTCCCACGCGATAAGAGGTGTTATTTATACACCCTCATCTTACAAAGGAACCGCTGCCGAATATCACCCATAAATATTGGGCTGAGGTGTAATTTTTCACATACCACGTCTTCTCGAGCGTCGCACCTTTAAAATAAATGCAAACAAAATTTAATAGGGAGAGATGCGCGGGATCGCGGGCTTCAGGTAAAAATAAACGATAGTCCAACTCGACCAATCGCCGCCAGATATTTTATTATGAGGCTATACTCGTCCCGTACTCCAGCAGTATAAATATTACTTATTTAGTTGCAAGAACAAACAACCCTACGGACCGGTCAATCGTACGGTTACAAAAATACTAGAACGAGTATTGTTGGACGAGGTTCCCCTAGAGAGTATCGGAAAGTTTTGCAAGTCTTGTGTTGTGTGATTTTCGTTTATAATTTCTGTAAGTTGCATGGTGGAATAGGAAGGCGCGGATCGAGCCGCGTTTATTTACGATTATTGGTTATGGACAGAGTTGATCGGCGGGCGGCGGGTCCCGCGAGCCTCGTAACGCCTCGGACTTCGGCCGCGATCACTGAGGGTGCCGCGTCTGACGGATATATCCGTCTCCTGGGAACGCTCCGCCTTTGCACGAAATTATGAATCGCAAAAGGGTGTCGCCTCGACACCTTCACGAGATCACCTCTAAACAAATACCAAGAACATTTGCGCATCACATCAAACAGATTTTATTACGACCAGAGCTACAAGAATAAAAAACGTTGTCAATAATAAAACGCAAAGGCGAAAAGCAATAACCGAGTTCTCATCCGATACACATATCACAAAAGATAGCCAATAAATAGTCCTATCTGTATTTGTCACAAAATAAGAATTCCATCAAATAATTCGATGGCAATAAAAAACGGATAGAGACATTGCACGCATTCGTAATAAAAGTCTCACCATAAATAACGATCATGAAATATAATACACCTGCAATCTTCGGAAAATGGGAAAATCATTTTCCGAGGGCGGGCGCGGTCCGGCGTAATATTGTTATAAATGTACTTTTCTGGAGGGTATAAATAATAATGGTGGCCGCGCGGGCGACGCCGGACACGACTCGGGAAAACTGTCTGCGCGGCGCTCGTACAGGATACTAGCTTTAGTGATATTCTGGAACAAAGACAATTCAAAATATTAGCAACTAAATACTCTTAAAAAAATCTCAATAGATTTATGTGACTATAGGTACTTGTGGAGATTAGTAATTCAAATACAACAAATTTCTCTTATATTAAATTATAACCACTAAATACAGATTTAAACTCAATTAAATAAACCATAAACACTAAAACTAGAACACTAAAATCAATGTCATCATAACGTAAAAGTAGTAAAACCCGAATACATTTTTGCGTGAGCATTTCCACAATTTTCATTTACCGCGTGATTCTGGTGTGGCATATCGTGATGTGGCGGTGGCGAGCGCCGCTGGGAGTCATTCCGCTCCGACAGCCTGTAAATTCTCCATTACGCGATATGAAATATGCTTACCCGCCCTTACACCGTTTACGAGCACCCGCTATGATTTCTTATCCATCAGCCATTCTTTACTTAGGGCGTGTTGGACAACTTGCTTTCGTGCTAATCAAACTCACACTTTGATATATTGAGGATTGTTTTATTAAAGAAGTAGTAAAAGCGGTCGTAATAGTTGTTGTAAATTGATTCATAAATCTCTACTTTTATTCTTTAGTTTAATCTCGTTCTAAAGGTATTTAGTAGGAAATAGTTTGCAAAGCTTTGCTTTTTTTTGTACAATTAGTGACACTGGTTGGGATAATGAACTATTTGGTTAAATATTATAAACTCTACGCAAAATGAGAGTTATTTACAAGAACGTGACCATCAAAAGTTTGCTCACGAAAGGTAAACGAGCTCTTAGCTTTGATGAGTTTGAGAATTCATGATACGTGAACCGCATTCGTCCATCATCGTATCATAAATGTCATTCGAAAATCATTTTGTACCAAAATTAGGAGCTAAGTGAGAGTTTAATTCCAGGTGAGACATTATTTTGGTACTTAGGTATATGTAATACCCGATGAAACCATCGTCCCCCTTTCAGTTGAATGACTCAACTAAATAATTATACATTTATATCTCACATTACAATATTTTGCGGTTTCAACACAAAATTCGGCTTTTGTTCTCGAAACGGTGTAATGTCTTTATGCGGCCACTAACGTGATATTATTTCAATTAAGTGCCTGATTTAGCTTCGCCGGAAAAACTCAAAACAATGAGGTGTCGACGATTGTGTCGAGAAAATAATGCGCAATGAACCGTCTGATTTGTGAGCGTACCCACATAAAACAGTTTCACAGAATAACACCCGAACGTAAGCGCACTCCTTTATTAAACGAAAACATTCATTACTGTCGCTACGATCTTTAAGCGATACGTCATAAAGCATCGTTCAAACGCAGTTTTGACTAAGAATAGGTGGTAGGGTATTAAGAGACACGTCTCAACAATTATACACGTCGTCGCTTGTCTTGTAAGACATCAAAATAAAATTACTACTATTTATGTATCTGAAAGCGTATTAACGGCACGCACGCCACTCTTATAATGTAATAAATCGTCTGGAAAATATAACCGTCAGCGCTTTGTCATACGCGTGTCTGAGATGCGCGCGCGCAGCATCGCATCGGCCCGCTTGCAGCCCGCCTCCGCGTCACGCATCCATACACCATAAATTGTTGGACGTAAATAAAATCTGGCGTTCCATATTTTAAAACTTTATTTTAATAGCCCACTATTCAACGAGAAATTAAGACGTGTTTATTAGCTGAGTCCCTCGTAATACAAACAAGTCCTTCCTTCATGAGTTACTTTACCCATCATCTCATAAATCTGTATTCACATCAAGTCACAACATAAACCTATTAAAGTTGCAACATAGATCTATATCGCGAGCTTAACATATTGACTACAAGTTGTTCATTTCATAAGAGCGCTTTTTGTATGTTAAGTATGCCATAGTTCTATTCATCATCATGTTATTAGCGTCGCGTCTACGCCTAGCACAATAAAATGATTTCACAATATATAAACTGTGTGGACAAAGAAAACGATACTAATATCAAAGTATTTCGGGTTAGTATGTTAATCTCGCAAGTTAATCAATAACAAACACAAAATATTGTTGTGAAGCTTCGTAAGCACACATATTCAATAAGCATGTTTTTTTCATCATACGAGTCCCAAATATTTCCGTTCACCCATAAAACAATTCGATGGAAATTGTATATTACCATGTAAGTAGTAATCTGGGTTCGAATTTATGTATCGGAAGAAGTGTATGGAAAAAGTTTTTCGCCCAAAGCGTATTCAGAGACATTCCTCATGCGTGCCGCCCCTTACAATGTTTGGAAAGTGTTTATTCCGTTCACAAAAGAGATCATAATAGCGCAGGTACGTATATTATTATTCTAGAACAATGTTAAGTGGTCGCATACGAAGAAAACCCGCAACAGCTGTCCTACTAATCAATTATGCGTCCTCATAATATGACTCTTGTCTTGACGACTATAAAATTGCCACACATAACATTTTTTTCTGTGCCAAAAATCAACATCATCTCGGACGGAATGTTAACAACATAATATTTTTCAACGTGATCTTAATCTCAACAAATTGTTGAAAATGAAAATTTTTAATCGCGTGCCTTCAAAATAGAATATGTGACAATTCACAATTAACAGAACATAGGGGCTTTTGACGAGCATCTTAAAACAATAGTCGAAATCTTAAGATAAAGCTATAATTTAATTTGACTCGCTTTGACTCGCTGCCAGAATGACTAATTCGCGCTAACATGTCGTGACTCTCGTATTATTGCAATATTTTCTGCTCAATTGTTAAATTCAGATAGAAGTTGAGTAACTATTAAATAATGTATTGCTAAAATGTGAATAAAGTACATATATTTAAGAAAAAGTAAGTGTACATTCGCATTAATGTCAGCGCGTCACATTATCCAACAAAACTCGTCCATTTTTATTACGACCACTTGTGACCTTACGACAATAGAATTTAGTGTGATTAATTTTTAATGTGCTCAAAATGAGTGAAATCGAAATATATGCAGGAAATAAAACCTATTGATAGCGCAAAGCTAGTTCAATAAACATAATTTAAATTAATTAGAAGTATTTAGTATGTTTAATTCGAGCAGTGCGAGGCAGTAAACATTATCTATTAAGCGGCTTTGATGAGCTTTTTAATGTTGCACGACTTATAAGATCTGAGTCGCTATTTTATTCGTGAGTGATACAGCATTCATCTTATACATTTTTACATACTGGCGACAAGAAGCTTTACACGGCTTAGAACAGCTTACGAGTAATTTAACGCAACATTAAACAGTTGTAAAAATACACACCGACTGAATAAAACTGTAACAGTATGATAACTGATATGGTGAACAAGCCACCTGTTATCGCGACCGCAAAGGGATTTGGCGCATGGCGTCGCGGATACGGCGCGGCTCAGCGCGGCACGGCGCAACACGACGACGCGGCGACACGACGACAACCCGACGCGACACCGACTTACAGCATATGCTAAATTCCTCCGACACGTAATAAAATTTTATAAAACCGCGGTTATCGTAAACAGAACAAATAGCAAAGTTTATGAGCCATTCGTCGCGCTTTTCCATTTGCATGATACGAGTATGTCATAGGAAATACGTATCGTACGCGGCTAGGGGTTATGGCGACGTCCCAGGTCATCGCACTAAATTATTCGTCTCGTATAAATTTGTTTATGTAAAAGTTATGGACAGTTGTCAGACATCGTCAAATTTCCAATTCCATTGTACAAAAATTGCAGAAATAACTCGTGCCTGTTTTCTTTATACGACTTTGAGGATTTATGTTTACTATGTAAGTATGGTTTATTCAGTAAAGTTCTACAATACATTTATATTATACTGAATACGAAATAATTTAATGGCTATCGAGTGTTAAGTTGCTTGTTTACTTATATTATACTTATTTTAGAATTTGAGCTCGCTTCTCTTTTCACCCGATGTCATCCCGTTCCGCCATCTCGACTTCCATAGGTACAATGTGTGAACATTCATAAAAAAAAAGAATAGACAATAAAACGTGAACGTAACATGCGGCGTATTTACAAAAGTTCTTGACGGACGCATTTAGAGCTGTTAGCGCTTCTTTATAATAAAAAGGTTTTAACAAAGGCCCATTAAAAACTGAAGTCATAACAGGAAACGTGATACAGTGGCCGGCGGGTTTTTAAGGATTACCTCTTTCATCATAAAGGCGCGGTGAGCGGCAGCTGGCGCTTCCACTTTATGTGGTTACTGAACAGCTTCTCTTTAATAATCTTGTTTATTTTTGAATGTGGAACACCCGTAACTTGAATGACTATGAACATGTGTCATTGACTTGAACGAGTGCTCCTTCCATTTTGTATTTACTCACTTTTCAGATTTAGCTTACAAATACTCCGGGGTTTTGTTAAAAAGAGTATCGGAAAAGATTCAGGAATACTACTTTTAGATAAACTTTTTTTAAATCTCTACATAACGAAATCATTGAAAGAAAATTGAGGTAAATCTGATAATAATCTTTCCCAAGCTTTGACAGATTCTTAATACTTATTACTATTGTAACTTGCTTGTCTCGTACCATCGCATTTAACGTAGTGCCAGTTATTCAACAAACTGCTCTATGCACACTGAAGAAGTAATTTCAGTTGCTAATCGTTAGATATAGGATGTCGGTATAGACAAGTAGATCAATATTAGACTGGAGGAAGACACTCAATATAGAGGCATGTAGTGTAACAGTGAACAGTGGGTAGCATTGTAGCAATAAGCCTCCCTGTAGCTAATAACAACAGCGGCATCGGCGACGATATCTCAATATCGTAGGTGCGAGTTAATTAACACATGACGCTTGTCGTGGAAATAGAATTCCTGTAAGCGAGTGGTGGTGCGCGCGCGCCCCGGGCCACGCCGCCGCCGCTCCGTCCCGATGTTTGTTTACAAGCAACGAGACTTCATTACGCCGCCGGCTAATGTATTCAGCTTCAGCCTCCACGTTAACAGCGACACTTCTCGGAATCAATATGCTCCTTGTATGTTTTGATTGGCTGACGCCCCGCCGAGCAACACAATCCCGCCCTAACACACCAACACATAAAACACAGTTTTCGACACCACCGACGCATAACTTTAATGACACCGAATACAACGAACGGATTTCAGTGTTAATACTTGCTCGGGATAAATTTCCTATAGTGGTAACGACCTCTGCATTGAACTTGTCCAATTTTAGGGTTAACGCACATTAATTTGTTTTATTAACGGCTTTAAACGTTTAACCGTTTCCTGTCGTCACTGCTCTGGTTCGTATCATTCCATTGTGTGCTCCTTTCATTACTAATCCGAAGTTAAATAGAAGCGGACATTGTAAAACAACATTAACTTACTCAAATATCTGACAAAACTAACCCTGGTTTAAAATAGAGGCTTCGATGTGACATATTGCGATCAAAACCACAAAACAATGTTGTGTTCGGCCGACACAGCGTCGGAACATTGCCAAATCCATCGAAGCGACTTCTGATCCCTCTGCACCCCCAAAAATAATAATGTTTCATCTTATAAAAATATTTCCCTTACGACTGTCGCTCGGTATATCACGGTATTTGTCACAGAGGATCACCCTTTATGTTCGTTTCCAGTCAAACCCCTTAGATAAGCGAGCCTTTTATATGCCAAATATAATATATTATGGTTTACAATTCTTGCCAAATCATAACGTGGATAAGACAAGGGTTGTTTGTATCTGACAAATAACTAAAGAAGCAGCACGAATTCTTTGCTTTAAGGAAAAAAGCTATTGTTGTTGATTCTGTTCATATTCAAAAGAAAGTGCAATAATTACGTGAAAAAATAATTTTAAGATTTCAAAAGATTTTCATTTGTTTCCGTAAAGCTGTAACTTTATCCTCGAGATAAAGTTTCTATGAACTATGCTTGAATTAAATGCAACAGTAGCTTCAGTTGTAGGCTCTGTTGCGTATCCATATATAGCCAACAGGCACGAGCCATTACTTCCAACATATGAGCAAAGTAAAAATATCAGCGTATTATGGGTTATCAGAGGCAGAGTCGCGTCTCGGAGACTCCGGCCGCCATTCATGTCCCGCTCCGACTTAATGGATTGCTCGCTTTCATATTCCGAAACGTACACAATGTTTGCGCTCCTATGATCACGTATAGTGATTTAACGCTTTATATCTCGTCCTCATGTTAGTGCCGTATCACTACCGGGACTTAGAACTAATGTTGCACGAAGTCCCCCGATAACGTTAAAATAAAATTTACATTTCATCGTAATAGCATTTCCCGATACAAAAGCTTCAAGAGTGCGGTTGTCACCCATCTGTTTGCACGTCTATAGCTCCCCTTTCATATGAAAGACGAAAACAAACAGAGAATGTGCCAAATAGCAAACAATATTATACGGAATGCACAATAATATCAGTTCCGGCGGCGTGGGTGCGGGCCGCGCTGTTTGCTTCCGCGAATAAATATGAAATTCGAAGAGTCTCGCCTCAGACGCGCGAGCAAATATTATGGGAGTTTGCTTTGGTAAAATGATAACCGTCAAGATTGAAAATTTGGGTTTAGCCGCCAGGCAGGGGAAGATTATTGAATATACGAATATAACTTATCGAACTAGGCGAGTGGCTTTTATATCAAAGCTGTGTAAACTATTTCCTTTAAAAGAATTTTCTTTTGGTTTACATGCCAATGTTCGAAAATAGCGTGTAGTTAGGTACAGTTAGTTTAAAATATCTAATTATAAGAGCACGTATTTAGCGTTTTAAGTATCATCTACTTTCTTAATTAATGGACTGTGTGAATAATTTGTATGGTCATGCAATATCGATGAGTAAGTTACCTGATTAGGAAGCAGAAGGTGTGTCTCAATAGCGGACAGTGAGGGACGTGTGAATTGGCAACAGTATCTCCCTTGATATACGATGCCAGAATGCAACAATCATGTAACTGTTTACTGAGGTAACTTCACACCACACTACATATTGTAATATAGTATGTTCAGTAGTAAAATAGTGATAATATATTTTTTAAGGAACTGATTGATGTTGAGTTTATTCCCAGTTTGAAAGGTTGTTTAAAAGGTTATATTACCAGGAGATTTGCTGATAGGTACGTATATATGTAACAGTTGAAGCCTATGAGATAAGATTATTATATTGTACGGGTAGGTACTGTATTTTTTCTTACCAAGGTACAAAACTTAAGATCTAAACCGAATGTTTGTCAACAATGCCTATCATTAAAGACCTTAAATTAGTGACAAAATCATTGAATAATACCGAAAAGACCCATTAAAATTCTAAACTCGAACAACTATCACCAGTAGCGCAATTCTGTATAGTCTCTACTGTCGAGTATCGAGAGATTAACATTAAAAATGTACTGCCAAAATAATTCTTACGGAGCCTGGTAGAGGCGCTAAACAGATTTTCCTGTAAAGTTTCACGATAACTAGCCGGTTGTCGGTAGTCCATAGCAGTAGAGTTATTAGAATTTGACATTTCAAATCTACCGCAAATAGTTCATACGTCGCTCACTAGAGGCGCTGATCAGATTTTCATACATAATTTCTGGATAGCTAGCTAATTATCGATAGTGGTAGAAAATCGCGGTGCTAAAGCAGAAAATTTATTGTTTTTCCTCCAAGTCAACTCTTTCAGATATTATTAGTTATCATGTGAAGGTTAGGTTGCAGTCGGGCGCGTGAAGCTGGCTCAGTCCCTCCGACCCCCGCCTTATCATCCCGTGAGAATAACTTCCAGATTTATGTGCCGCGTAAAACTTTATGTCGTGGTTTGTTTCGTTGCATGCTATTTTATTGTTATCAACTATTTTGTATAACTATACGGTCTTAACCGACTTCAAAAAGGAGGTACTCAGCACATTTTTATGATTGTTTTACTGGTTTTGAGATATTCTTGAAAATGTGTGATTTTGTATACATTGATGATGTGATTATGTTTGTTTTGCTTTATAGTCGGTTATTTATTGTACGAAATATTTAGAAAAACAACCTTAGTATAAGAGTTACTTAACTTGCTTTAAGTAAATTAGAGTGGACGGGAACGACGAGTAAGTTAGCTGATTAAGGAGTTAGAAACAGATTACATCAAGTGCAAAAGACGGGGGAGCAAGCAGAGAATATTGTGCAGATTTAACAAATGTATAAATAATAAAACATGACTGCCTCCGTGGCGCAGTGGTGTAGGTCGCCACGCCGATACCACTGCAACGGGAGGTCGTGGGTTCGATTCCCACACGGAACAATTATTTGTGCGATCCACAAATAATTGTTTCGGGTCTGGTTGTGCTTTGTGACCGTTGTTTGCATGTTTGTAAAAGTCCCCGCGACACAAGAGCCATTCTTAGCGCGGGAGTTGTCTTTTTCTAAATCAAAAAACAAAAAACTAAAATAAAATATCATATTTTTTTGTAGCACAAATAAATAATGACAAATAATCATTGGGATATTCCTTAATTACTAACAAGGTAATGAAAGCTTAGAACATGAACAAACCTCTTAAGAATTTTCATAAACTAAAAAAAATACGCTAATGTAAACCTAGATGTGACTATTTGAGAAGTTTTATGTTATGTTGTTGGGTAAAACTGTTCCTAGATAATATGTCTACTTTAGTAGTTATTGAAAATATTCCTATATTGACTTATAAATACTTAGTATAGGTAATAAATAGATTCATTAATACTTGTGAAAATTTAAAATTGTTAACAAAATTTTATAAAATATAAATGTAATTTCCAACGATGATATTTTTTTCTAACGTATACAAACGTTAAATCGGGTACAAAATCATTATTCAATTTAACTCCGACGATTGTATTTATAGGCCAAAAGTCAAGAATGTGCCATTAAAATAAACATTTCACGACTAGGCCTATTGTTGTATTTTATTTCTTCTGACTAATAAATCCGATGTTTCTGAAATTTAAACAAGGTAGAGCATAATTGTACATTAGTTTAAATTTATAACTGTTTAAAAACTAAAATATCTTTGTTTTTTCAGGTGATATTAATAATTTTGAATCACGAATCTAAGGGTAAGTCTACAAAATCGAAAATGTTGCTCTACTTAAAATTGTGTACCTGTGTATTGCATATGACATTTGCTCAAAGGTTTCCAAAAGTGTAATGTTGATCTGTGTCGGACCCCAAGGTAAGAGCTCGGCGAGTTGAGTGGACGATAATAGAGAAACGTCTTTACGAGTTCGACACCCGCTTGACACATCAACACTAAATCGACATTGTGCGACCGACGACACGCGAGCTGCGATCACGTGTGACAGTGATGCCAAAACTGCGACACACCAAAACACATTGTTTTACGAATAATGTAAATTAGAAAGTAATTTCTGAAACGTTTTCCTTTATTATTTTGTTTTTGTAAATCAGGCAAATTTTTTTATCATTAGAATATAATGTTGACCACTGCCAGACAAAAAGTTACAGTAAACATCGTTGATGAAAATAGGTGGTGAAAAGGTGGTATCAACAGCACTGTACAATAGGCGAGACACCACCAGACACCCGCCACTTTCTGCAATGTCATCGGTGCATATAAAAAGTTATGACCGTTGGCAATATTTCCGAGAGGCGGCCGAGCTCTCCGTAGGAAACGATATGCAGTAAACGGTCGGGCGTGCGGTCTCGCGGGGCCACTGCGCCCTCGCTGACCCGCCCGATTTTATGCCAATTTTCATAAAAATAAATCTGACTCGCGTTGATTGAACCAGTCGCCGGGCCGTTCGTGATCGACTTTCTATTTTATTGTTATTAGCTCAGTCGCGCAAGGGTACGAATTATTGTTTTGCCATTTGTCCCCAAAAATAGAAAAGGTTATCCTCGGACGAAGGTATAACTTTATATGACAATCAATTTATTCGATACACCCTTTTCTTTCATCATGTCATTGTATGCGTATATGCTCGTCTACGAATACAAGTTTTGTAGGCAGATACAAACGTTTATATGCAATTCCTATATTATACCTTGTTCCTAACAACCTACGAGAAGAGACAAGACAAAAAGCACATGTTTTTAGAGATGTTCATTACATAAGAAAACAATTCAGGCATGGCTTGAAAAACTGTAGCAGTATAAAGGACGAGACATGAATGGATCATTGGTAGAGTTAATAACCGTCCCGCTGAAGCTCGGAGCGATCGAGCGGTGCTATCGCTGTTAACATCAGATGGAACAAGTGTTATGGCATCGTACGCTGCCTTATACGATTGAAGGCATTCCCGTAGAGATATTCCGATGGTTATCGGGCGGCCACACACGGCAGCCACCGACCAGCCAGCATAACTAGCTCACACCACACGCCAATTTGCGACACTTTTACGCTCATAACAGCTTCAGACACCATTTATGTTACGCCAGGACCATTTCCAGCCGTGTTTTACTACAATCCACCTCCATTTCCACTGCAATAAATATCGTCGTACATAAAATCCCTTTTATGTATTTAAGAATTAATTGAAAAAATAAATAGCTACATATGTATGTAAGGAGATAAAATGAAATACAAAATGATACGTCTGAACAAAAGTGCAGAGTGTAGTCAAAGAAGCATGGCGGGCGATCGTGATTTATCGTCGGCCGCTTTTGAATATTAAATAATCTTTAATGGGAGCGCATGATCGGCCCATTAGCCGACGTCGCTCCTTTCACGTTTAATAAAGAGTCATTTATAAGCCAGCGACGCTTTTCCCTTATCTGGACGAAGTATGTCGCGCGACTGAGAGGTGCCGCCCTATCAGGATTAATTCATAATTTTATCCGTGTTTGTTGATGTATTCAATGTTTTTGAGTTTGGTGTGTACAGAATTAAAAACGTCAATCTTAATTACCATACAAAAGCGATTATCGACTTAATGTTTCGAGGGTCTATTATGATAGGCAATAGCTGTTACGAGGTAACTATCCCACCGCGTTAGTACCCGAGTATTGGTTTGATTCCCACGGTGGGTAAGTATCACCTCATTGAATCATTAGGAAATTAGCCCGTTTCCTCGCGCCGACACCGACTGATCGCGTCTAATGTCGCTCCCTTGGACCTCGGACACAAAATTGTTTCACAAGTATTATTAACCATGAGAACAAGATTGCGCCGCTACATTGTATCAAGCTTTTTACTGGAATGACAGACATTTAGAGTACAATAGCGAGCTGTATCTATTAATTATTCGCAATCTTTACATTTATAATGTCTGCTTTTTACTTGTTTGGTCCATAATTTCATTTGGTACATATTAAATTCACCTCTGTGTTACACTGCTGACTAATTAAAACCACGTTGCAATATATTAAGAACAAGAGCGATTGAAAAGTATGACATTCCTCAATGAATCTTCAAGTTAAAATTAAATTGTTATACTTACAATGTATGACGTATTTGCAAAGGTAAAATTGTAAACAAACATCGTCTGATGATAAACAACAAAAAGAAACCATATTCCAACCGTACCATAAAGCAAACATCATAACTCTTTATTTGTCAATTAAAAAGCTCGCTCATGACGAAAGAAGCTCAATTCGACCATTACTGTCCAAATACGAGTTGCAAAAACAAATGAGTTATAACTAACACTCTCCATACTTAGCGGCTGAATGCGTGTAATTATGAAGATTAATCTCCACGGTGCACGAGGGTTAACATAACTTGAGGGCGCACATCGTCGGTTACGACTTCCTAATGACACTTCGATCGAGCCCGCCGCTCATTATCGCGAAACATTCGATCGGCTCACTCGAGTTATTCCTCTTAATATCGCGCCGACGGTGGCTAAGCGGTCAGGATATTGTCACGTATGCGCCGCGCACTGCCGTAATTATATCGGCGCAATTAAAGACCAACTAATATATTATAATCGTTCTGTTAGCATCATTGGTTTTTACAAGAGCGCCGGGAGCCGACAGCCGCCGCCACCGTTCACACACTCATCCCCGTAACACCCTGCTAGTGCCTGTTACATTGCAACTGATTGATCGGGAATCTTCTGCGAGTACTCGACCTCATTCTACGAGTATGTGTGCACCGACATTGCTTTACGGCCTTTCAAAGTGTTTGTTATTACATGTGTTGTACCGCAAAGCACATACGAAACAAGTTTGCAAAACTAAGAAACAATTTATACAAAGCGTTACGTCATTTAGAGATTGAACAAACGTAATGTATGTTAATGTACTACTTAAATGTTATTATGAATAGGTAAAAGCTTGTTGTAATTGAATTAGATAACCCTCCATTGGACTGTTTAACAATGTAAAATTGCGCAGAGCTATTGTCTGCGTCAGGTAAAGGGAAAACAAATCAAAGTACTAAAGAAAACCTACGATCGCTTACATAAGAGTTATAAATTACATGGTAGACGTATAGTGATGTACATTAGGCAGTCACGTCAATGTGACTGCCTAATAAACGGGTAGGCCGTGGGGCAGTTTGATTTCCTCGCGAATCATGAGAAAATTATGCTACAGACGCGAGCGAGCCCTCTTTGTGAACATCCGACGGATAAGAATAATTACTTACATTGATTGAACCCTTATAATCTGAGTTTATTTAATAGTCGACAGATGTTAATCGGTGCGCCGACTATAATTACGCTTCGATTCCTGACGAGAAAAACGCTATAAAGCGCACCTCTATCAGAAGACTACACAGATTTAGCCACTTATAACATATACGTAGCGTCGTAGCTACAATGCAACCTCATTACCGTCAATTTACTTGAAATCCACAGATTCCATCTACGAGTGCTGCTAATTTAAAGACGGGAAATGAAAAACTCTCAGAATTCAAAACGAGCTCTTCACAGAAAATAATATATTGTAAAACGTATTAGCATACACATTGCCTTGACGATATCTATTCAAAACATCACGAAATAGCAATTGGCATTTAATTCACTGATAAAAGCGAAGTATTAAAATTGTCACGGTCTGTTCACAAGGTCATAAATATCACAAAAGTTTCACATTGAGAAATGGGAAGTAACGAAACGGCATAAACTGACATAGCTGTTTTAATTAGCGTTCATAGTAACGTGTCGGGTAGCGGAGCTTATTTTAACATTTTTCCATTGTATGTAAAGCAGCGTTGGAGTTCATCCATCACTTCATATTCGCGGCTTGCTGACAGCGCGGGGATTGCTCCGAGCCGTGGTCCGTGGTGGCGTGGTGCCGCCCCGCTGCCCATACACACGCTAATTGGGATCAACATTGAAAGAATACCTTAGTTTAATTATCGTTCGAATCCAAATTAGGTAGTAGAATTCCTTATCATCTTTGGAGTCATCGCAAACGTGTACTTTTGCTTCTCGGGAAGAAATTGTCATCACAAATTAATTGTAGCGATTACAGCTAATCAAAATGTTATTAGAAAGTAAGATCGCGCACCTGAGAATATAGCATACTTATGTATCTACTTACAGTCTGTGTAGTATCTGTTACATCTATTACTGGTTCGACTGGCCTTTTATCTTACTTAAATGATGCTATACTCTATCAATATTTTGGAGCCGATTTTGTGCTTTTTATCTCGAAGAAAGTCGTTATATTGATCATTAATTTTGTGGGTATGTACATATGTGTCTCGTAACTCGTTAAACTAGCATTGTCTGCCTGCTGTTTCTTAAAAGTTGTAAATCATTATCTTTAGATCTAATTCTTCGAAGGCGATCAAACGATAATCTAGAACAATAATGAGTACAAGCCACAATAGGTTTTCGACACGTTGTGGAGGCAGGCTCGAGCAGGTCTTGGGCGGACATAGTTAATGCTGCGTCGATATCCTGTTACGTCGACATAGATATGTATAAAGTATTTAAATATCAAAGTCATAAATGCCATACGCGTGCTTGTTAACGCGCTCATGTAAATTCTAATCCTTGTTGCATTTAGAACGGGGCGGCCTAGTAATTATGTGCTTTCATTTGTCTGTTTCTCGGAACAAACGAGCGAGGCTCGGCGTGTAAGCCCGCTCCATGTAAAGCAGTTAGCAGTACTCTAATCTCGCACTGCCATTAATTTAAAGAATACGTCTGCGTAACCGACTTTACCAACAACGTCGAAACACAATTCTCCTTCACATTTTCTTATTTGCATATTAAAATAATTTCGAGTAAACGCAATACGTAAGTCGCCTTCTACCCGCATTCGGCCGTTTCTAAAACGCTTTACACCATGATTTCGCGTTATGAGAAAAGCAACCCTATTCCATTACCATATAATACATAGTCTGTTTACTGGAAGCGAAGAATTACGCTTGTGTTATCCTGTAAAACTTGGAAACGATGACAGATAAAGGCGGGTTGTGCGCCCAAATAGATAAACTAGTGTGGAAATTAATGTCTACATTTACTGGTGCATGAAGTTTGTAGTTAATTATAGGTTTATAGTTATTCGCTTTTTTGAATGCGTATAACAACCACAAAAGCTAACCATTATCGTTTAAAGAGGAAGTGAATAAATTATCCATACTTAGTGGCTTATCAGTACACAGACAAATATTTATCAAGTCAAATAGTGGTTTCTTTGGAGCGTGAAATTGCAGTAACAGATGAATTTCAACCACTATGGGTAGACAAAATATTATGATGAGAAACACATTGTATTACATTTATTGTTCTCTCTTATTCTTGCTTTGCTCAATTGACTTACATGTAAAGATTATAGGGTATTGGAATTAATGTGGTAGTAGTAAGCAGGTACTTAAACATGAGCAGGTATTAGACTTACTTATTAAGCATTAATAATTTTAACCATTGATGTTTAAAATGTAAGCGTAAATATGAGTACGCTTGAAAGCTTTCTCACAGCGAGGGTTGGTTGGTGTATGAGTGGGCCACGGTGTGCTCACTCACCGTGCTCGTTCGTTTAATAAACATATTAATAACGCCATGTCCGACACCGCGCGTCACGATACACGATCTAAAAACAACACAGTTATGAATTACTAATTTTACGACGCTCATTATGTAATGTAATTATGCGTTATAATTTTATGATACGTCCATTTAACAACTTAACACATTTCACTTAACGCCTTTTATACGGTACAGTAGTCGTAACACAATTTATGCGTGTTTCTTGCGCTTTTACATAAGTACCTACGTGCAACTGTAATTTACACACTTTCATTGTAGTTTTCGTAAAACATATGAATAATTCCAAGTTGAAACGATTACATTTTACCATATCCGTGATGTTATTCCGATGTGTACGAAATATTTGTCATATTTAAATGTAAGTTCTCAAGTTATACACCCGGTATCGATAAATTGTTCGCCGGTCTCGAAATACTTTTAAAAGTATGGGGCTAACCGTAAATGTAACCCTATCTGACAAATTTAACAACACTTCACGAATTTTAACGTTTGTAGAGTCAATTAATTAAATAATAACAGGGGCGGGTGTGGGTGTTACTAATAAATGCACTCGATATCAGCGTAAAATGTGTTACGTCGCCTGACGCTCGATGAATTGTATTCAGTTATTATCTATGGTGCTGGTAATTTTTTTCACACATTCCAGGGAGGCGATGCGGCGTGTCGCGGGGGTGGGGGACTGGCACCCGCCGCGAGGCGCTCGCGCGTGAAATTATTATCATATAATACCCCAGGCTTTGAGCACAGTGCGATTATTCAAATGCTCATCGCAATACGCAAGCCCGCGCCGTTCCTTCGCAGCCGCTTGTGCGCGCACATTCTCGGATTGCTATTTCACACCGTCTTCTCTTAAAACTTGTCAAATATATTCATGTATAATGCACGAGAATTGTCATGTGAGCGATAAGCAAATGACAGAAAATGTTATGTAAATCCAAAGTGTCCATAGTCCTTAGTAAACACCTTCATAATGTGAGCTTGCGGGAGATATCGGCGGGAGCGTGACTTATTCTCTCTGATAAAATAATACCTACTTTGTCTAGATAAAGTATTATTATGGTTTTTATGAATGATAATTTTCACTTTGTTGTCTGGAATATGCTACATTGTTGCTATTTATTCGTACCTTCAGGATAGTATACTCGATGCTTGTATAAATGTTAATCTAGGAGTCTCAGTCCTTAAATAACAACAACTGATGTAATTAAATGAATAATTAAGTTTGCAGACGAGTTAGGATTTTTATATTCTTTGTTGCCACTTTGCCAGTAACGAAAGGTCACAACAAAATCTGATAAAAGCTATTTTATAAGCATTTGTTCTACGTATACGACCGACGCAATTCCATCAATCTGTCCAAATGTGAGCTAGACAAGAGCGTTTTCCACTGCTTCCGAATTTCTCTTTCAAAAGTTGGCAATGTCGAATAACCTATTCGTTAGTCTTAGTCTTTTATTACATAGCACAAAACATTTGTTTCTTTTAAAAAATCTTATACTTTTTGATCGCAAAATAAGCGCTTTTGTATTATTGACGACGTTATGCCAAACATTAAGTTAGGGGATTTCCTTGACTAACACTGAAAGGTATCGTAACTCGTTCACTGACTCGATTATAAAGTGGAAATTTAATTATAAAATAGTACTAAACTTAAATAAACTTGTGAGTTAACCCTCCGGCCGAGTTGATGTAAAGTTGGCAAGTGGAGAAGGGCCCGAGACGTAAAGTAAGCGTTATCTACGAGTATATTTTGCTTTGGACTCTTTATGAGTTTCAAACGAGATCCGTCACGCGACGTTAACTCGGAATAGATGTGATAAAGTGGCCGCTAATCTGTCCTATTGGGGCCGCACTTAGTACACTTTATTAATCACAAAGCTTACAAATTACACTATACTTCCTGCGGCGTGACACCTCGCTTCGGCGTATGTTAATTTTATTGTCGACTCTATTGGACGATTTGGACACCGACACTACTTTTGTTGGGGTGAAAAGTACTTGAATAATGTAAATATAAATTGCCCCTTTTATTTATAACTTTCCAACGAATAAGAATTATTTTGTAACGTATTGTTTGTCACACGTCACGTGTATAAATAAACTGTGTAAGATTTCTAAAATGGTAGACAGTGTTCTGTGCTCTCACAGTTTCTGCTCTTCAGAATTTAGAATCTTCAGTGCTATTTGCTAACCCAACAGAAGTGCATTAACTATGCATTAGACATTCGATCTCGATGTTCACTACAAATATATTCACAATAGCAATTTGTCATCGTGTAGCTACAGCACACTACACGTATATAGATAACAACTATTCGACTACTTAAAAATATGTAGGTGACTGAAACCGAAATAGGTTTTAAGTAAAATAAGGTTACCTTGAGTCGACCTTCTGTGAACATGAATTACCATCGCATATTTATTATTCTTATCGAGACGCATTTTGTTCAAAGTGTTTATGCACAATTTTATACTTTAATCGCAAAATTTACACTTTAAACGTGGGGTTCTCGACATGACGCCTTATGCAAAGCAGGTGCTACCTGATACGTGAGTTCACGTGCAGGGTTAGAAACGGTGTAAGCCTCGCCAGAGGGGACCACGAAAATTTGTTTAATGCCCCTTGTATACAAGGAACAATTTAGTTTTTGTTACATTTCAGTCGCGCCTTCCGCTTCGTGTATTTAAAGCACTAAAAATGTATTACAATAAAGGTAATACTATTTTTAAACGCTTGTAAGTCACATTTTCGTTAAGTTTTCCGTGCACTTGTGGCGGTTTACAGCCGATAAGACGCTTATCGGGTGTCGATCGCGTAACGTCGTCATAAAACACTCATATCGGGGTGGAAATTTACTGAATGGTAAAAATAAAATCGTAATAAAGGTCGATTGAGCCGCGTAACCGCGTACGTAGGTAGTACGAGTACTTATTAGTATTTGGAGATAAAATGAAGTTGGCCCGCTTTGGGCAATTTATTGGGGTAAGTTATGGGCGGCGCGCGGGCTCGAGCGGCTAATTTATTCGCCGTGCACATAAATTACTTGATTATGAATTCAAGTTAGCTCCACTGAATTGTTTGTCTGTTGTTGTAAGCAGCGCTTTTGTGTAACAAACAAGGATATTAGAATTTACCAGATTCTTGTCTTATAGACCCGTGAATAAATTTTGGTTTTTATGTAAGTGCTTGGGAACAGGAGAAATGGAAGAAGTCTTACGAGACGTTGTAAACGGTGAGAACAGTTGACAAAAAGGGCGGCTTAATGCGTACATAATCATCAAATCTAATGTGTGGCAAAAAAGATAAATGAGGAGCGAAAGTAGAGACAATCTAATAAAAAGCAATAGTAGGGATTATGTAGAACACCAATGGTAATGGCGAGTTGTTTTCCAGGCGGTACTAACGCGCCGCAAGTCGCTGCAGCGCGGAATAATCGCGGATACCCATAAAAGATGTAATTTCAGATAAGCTGAAACAGACGAGCCCCGCCCCCTGCCTCCCGCCTACCACCACGCTCTCCCTCGCTGCCTACTTTCTAATGACTAATTATTATGCTGTGCGTTCCGAGCTTTAACGTCAGCGAGTGAGGCCTACCTGCTTATACTTGGCTACACTTTGTGCCACCACCGACGTTTTTACACACGGCCTGCGCCTTCGCTTGACGCGGTTCAAAGGATTCGTTTCGAATTCTCACCGAGGACGCCTGCGTAAAATAAACTAAAAATGTGAATACCAAATATGAGTGGAACGCAATTATTCATAGCTTTATCGCAACGGATTATCTACAGTCGATACAATCTTATCTTAGATCGGCAATAAGTAATGTCATTTTAATTAAAAATTATTATTCCTACGGATGCGTCGAGTTTGCATAACAGGCTCCTTCGTCGAATGGGTAAGTTCCGATTACCGATATGGGCATGAATAATTTGTAATTGATAATGAGGAGAGGTGCTTATGACGGCTGCTCGTGGTCGGTGGCGCCGGCGCCGCGGTGATGACGCCGATAGAGGGCGTCGCTGTCGCCGGCGCGACACCGCGATTCGTGTGATATTGCATTACCATAACGCGCGAACTCCACTACGCTACTGGACTATCTGTGATTACTCGCATTATTGGCACTATATATGCTACTTGCAAATAACTCGCTCTTTGCACCGCTTAACAACTTATATGTAAATCACTGAAAAAATGTGGTTGAACATTATCTTTACAGCGAACCTCAATCAAATTTATAATCTGAAGTTAAATTAATATAGCGTTGTAAAAAACATGCCATCAAAAACATTCTGTAAAAACCTCAAGTCTCGTCGTAAAAAGTGGTGAGATCTATATAATACCAAGTCGACTAATCTATTTAGTCTCTACTTAAAGGACCTTCTGTCTTAAGTTATTACGTATGTTATTATCATGCCAATAAAAAAAAATACCTTTAAAACAAATAGACCGACCTGGTCATCGCATGATCACACTACACAGCACGACGAGAAGTTAATGCTCCTGAAATGTTAATGGCGAATTTGTGTTTTCTTGCGATGACCAAGTCGATCTATTTGTTTTAAAGGTATTTTTTTTTATTGGCATGATAATAACATACGTAATAACTTAAGACAGAAGGTCCTTTAAGTAGAGACTAAATAGATTAGTCGACTTGGTATTATATAGATCTCACCACTTTTTACGACGAGACTTGAGGTTTTTACAGAATGTTTTTGATGGCATCTCACTTCTTTTTGTAGAGCGAACATAAGTCCAATTTGTATGGAAAGACGTTTTTTTTTTCATAATTCAACATATTCTCCTGTGGGAATGTTGTTCAGTTTCATGGGCTAAACACCCTTACCCACCCTATACCCCCTCCCGTTATGCCTCATATGGTAAGTACCTAATTACACCTATTTATTTTATTTTCTACAGTAATAATAATTCATTAACTGCAAATGTAACCTTGTAATCTTATACATTTATATGGGATTACAAAGTTATTGTTGCAGTTGGTGTATTTAGAAAACTGGACCGAAATTAGAAAATATTAAAATTTTCCCATGATTAAGACACTAAACCCTATTTGTATTCTAAATTTTAAGCTTCTAAGTCTGCTAGAAGTACCTTAGACTTTTGATGATCGGTGAGTCAGTGAGTCAGTGAGTCAGTGAATCAGTGAGTGACAAAATTCAAAATTTTAACAAGTTGTCATTCTTAAACTACTTGTTCAAATTGACTGAAATTTTAAATATACCGTGTTTATACAATGACTAATTACTTGCTGAAAATCCAGGCTTCTTGTTTTATCCACAACGAAATTATAGGGGTGTCAAAAATAGCCCGAATTGCTTCGAGAAAAGGATGTTACGGCCGTGCCGCTTTTTTTTTGCTCGACTTGCGGGGGCACTTCCGTGCCCCCAGATACAATGCTGTGTTATTAATAAGATACGTAAGCTTCCAAGCTAAACTTTAAATAAAATTACATTTATTTAATACATTCCTAAAGAACATAAATTCCTATTATTTTCATATCAGAATAAATACGAACCTATTAATTTAAAATAGTTATAACAGATGGATGAACTAATGTTCTGAGAATTCTGCGCGAACTGAAAATTTATGTTCGCGCTGATATATTGATATCTGTAACATCTTTTATCTATTAATCTTCGGGAAAGAAAAATGTTTGTAGAATGAGCTTATTAATATGTGAGCTTATTAGTGTTACGTTTAAAAGAGCGTTTGTTTGTATGAGTGCTTATTTTCTTTTATAAATGAAGAGGAAGTAAGTAAATGGTAGAGAGTAGAGTGATGTGTATCGAGCGACAAGATGGCGGTCGGCAAGTAAATCGTCCGAATTATACAAATAGCGTTTGCCTAACTGCACCAACATATTGGCATATGTTCGTGACTAGTTTACGAGTGCCACGACATTGCATATTAATTGGTGTCGCTATCGAGCCGCGCATCGCTGCGACCTAGCTTCCACTAGAGTTATCTGTACATGCTAACGTTTTGCCATATGTTGCATATGGACGTGTGTTTATTGGGAAAAATGTTGCGAGAGATGCTTTGTTTCATTTGGATTTTAAATTTATGTTTTCCATGTATTTGAGTGTATTTATTTTTTGTTTTACATTTTGCTTGAATCATGCAGATATTCATCGTTTTTGATTGCATGTACATATTGTACATGTAGAGTTATGAGTATTTAGTTTACAACAAATTTTCAGAAGCTATCACGAATTTGGAATTGTGCCCGTTGGCTGGCAATAAGTCTGCTTCCTATTACATTCTTGGGACTTGATATTTCTTGTAGAATGTACCTATCTCTAGTTACATACCCGCCCATTCATTCGGAAAAATAATCAGATAACATAGTAAATAAAACATATAAAAACATGATCGCAAAGTAACATCAAAGGTTATTCTTTTGATGAAATGCTGAAAATATATCTTTTTCAAAAAACAACCCTGAAAAGGCAGTAGAACCTCGTATTTCTATCAACCCTAACGTAACCAAATCTGGTTATTCAAATTAGTTGGAACAAAATAACATCGATAATAATTGAAACGAGAAGTTGGACAATGTTCTCACAAAGTTATCAGCAAGTAACAACTGGACTCATCAATGCATCGGTCAGTGGCGTACATACACCCCGCCGTAGTACGCCTGTGATAGAACGGATAGAGCGAGCGCAGTCTAATATGCAAATGTATTTAAATGCTAAGCCCTCTTCATTACGTCGGTATCGATCTTAGATATACAATTTGTAACTCGATAGGTGCATAAGTCTAACGAATCTCTTGTTAATACCCGTTGTTAAAGCGAATTAGCGAGCATTTGTGTACCGCCGATTTTGTTCGATTGTTGTTTGGGAAATAGACTGCCTATTAACGCCAGTTTTTGTGGTGTACAAAAATGCTCTAATAAATTACTGACTTTAGTAAGTTGAGATGTTCGTGATTAATTGCACTTTTATATAGCTTGTATCTGTTACAAATTGCACTTATATACATATTTTAACGTATTATATTATAGGTCCTTATAGACATTTTGTTAGTACTTATGTAGAGTTCAATCATATAATTTCTTGCAATTAATCTTTTTGTGTATCATCACATTTTTATGGTATTCCTGTGTATGTGAAACTAGGACACCTATCAGTAATGTTATAGATATGAATCTCATAAATGTATGAGTTATGAATACGAATACATTTATTTATTAACCGGTTCTGGTGTCGACCATGACATTAAACAAATAGATCATTTGTAAATTTTATAACATGAGGCTACATTTCATCATCTACATCTCCATACATTATAGATATGACGAATAACGGTCAACTCTATCACAATACCGACCGAATCTCATTGTTATTCATTAAATTACAATAGATAATGATTCCTTGCAAATGTATGCCCACGAACGTGGTACTAATTAAAGTGAATCTAAAAATCAGTATACGTTCACATAAAATTAAAAGAGAAATTCCAACACAATTAGACATAGCTTTATAAACAGTGTTTATCATTAGTATTCTAGCAAGTGGTTGGGGTCCAATCAGATTAATCTTAAATATTTATTGCACATAGTGTATTGGCAGCCGGAGGTTTAAATTAGTATGACGATGGTCGTTCCGATGGTGGAGAAAATGGTAAGCGTCGTGGAACGTGGGTGGGCTGCCAGCACTTGATTAAGACACGATGAATAATAATCTGACGCCCTCCGCTGCGATTATCGACAACTTACATGATTCCTTGCCTACTTGTCGTCTTATACCTAGTTACTATTGTAAAAAAACGTTTAATCACTTGTCCAACAACTTAAAGAACCATGTATGCAACGCAAGCGGGTGGCGGAAGCATACAAAATTCAGAATTTAAAACATAATTTACCAGCAGACTTATGTAGAAGACGGGTTGCTTGTTTTCTAAGGTATTTTTTAGACACAACCCTAAATCTTAATTATACTTTAGAAAATCAAGACTCAATAGTTATATGTACACATTTGTATGAGGAAAATTGTATGTATTTTCTGTAGCGCGACTCTTTGCAGTCCGTATCTAGTATAGAGAGCTTGATATTTAAAAATAACTGCAAAAACAGTTCTTGCGGTGCCCGGTAGAGGTTTTGATAAGATTTCAAACAAAATTTCTCAAAAGATTGTCGATAGTCGATAGTGGTGGAGAATCGCGCTTCCCAAGATAAATAGTAATAAAGTTTCATATAATTGTAAGTAAACATGAAGGCCACGCTATTATTATAAGTAGATGTAAATGACGTTAGATGTTTGTATTTATTTATGTAGATAAGAATAGAAATGCGTTTGTGAAATCAAATTGTAATTACAATGAATGAGTTACCAGTAAGCTTGCACAAAGTATGCCTATCTAAAGGATCTTGTTATTTTGAAACTGACTTGTTTTACATGCTTTATTTAAATAAGTAGTACAGTAACAAGTAAGGTTTAAAGTTTAATCTGATCACAAAAACTGTCATCTTTAGAAACCGCAGTACGTATGATCTAATAATTTAAAATATTATGCAACAAGTTGTTTCCATGCGCCTATAAATGATTCATCAACGTTGGTATGCTGAACTCGACAGTAATCGCGACTAATATTTAAGCGCCTCTAAAATAACCTGTACTTAAATTACAATAAGAAAGTAAACAAAGCCAAGCGACGCCAAGAGCAGAGGCTAGTTAGTAAAACTTTAAAGGTTTCAACATAATATTTTAAAATTGATTAGCAGTTAATTAACCTACAAGCTGTTTAGAATATCAAAGGGGAAATTAAAATGTTCGTCGCCAGCGCCGTGCATCAAACGGACAAACGAATTGCATCGTCTAGCTGCGGCAATAGATCATGGAACTAATAAAACAACACTTCCCCTTCCGTATCGGGAATCGATTAGTTACTAGCTAATCCTTAACCTACAGCGAAGCTAAAAAGAACAAGAGAAAAACAGCTCCACCTGTCGAATCTGATAAAAGTGTTTTATTTAAATTTCTTTGGTTGGCGATTCAAAAACGAGCACAAAGTTGGATTTGTGTCTTATTAAATGAAATTTATAGTTTGGATATAGTTGCTGATTGACCTCGGTCACTGGAAGGATAACAGGTTCGCATGAATGTTAAAAATGAGCTTTTCTACATAATATTTACACATGCACATAAACAAATGCGAAGCTTCGCACATTCAGGGACGTCGCGATGTTTGTTTGAATAAGATCAAGTCAGGCTTTATGTGCAGTGTTCAGTTTTATTGAGTATAAATTGCCATATAAAATTGCACTGGGTGATTGTTTACCGAATACTCGAATTAACTCGTGATTGAATACACTGAGGAATGTTTAACATATTTTACCGCAAAACTGCGAAAAACATCTTCCTTACTTAAGTAAATAGGGTATTGAGAAGATTCCTACAAGTTCTCAAGCTCCTGACACAGCTATAAATAGCGTAATACAATGCACTATAAATAAAATACTACTTAATTTTATGTTGAGGCCGAATGTTGTGCAAGGTGCGCGTACGCACGTGCCCGTCGCCCGCGGCTCCACAACAATATCTGTTCCGAATTCAAATTCGTGTCATACATCTTTATGCTTAGGTAACAAAGTAAAATTATGTAAACTGGACTCTAGAACCCCCGCTTAAGGATGATTTGAATAATAATGTAAAAGGAAATGGATATTCAAAATAATATCACCTCGGGGTTAACGATTACCGGTGCGCGCATGCGCCACAGATGGCGGGATAAACCGACGTTTGTTTCCGCAGTGATATCTGAATTAATGGCGATACGAAATGCTCGAAAGGTGCTCATTAACATGATTTATGCAAGATAATATGTTTCTTATGCGGACCCTATTGTACTGATTAACGTTACGAAACAAACCGATGCCCGAATATTGATTACATGTTTTTTTATAAAATAGATAAGTGCATCGTATGAATGTTGTGCGAGTAGGATGTAGAAGGATAGTGGTGCGCCAGTATTAGGTGGTCGCAACACGAATGTGTAGCGAGGTCCTCGCTCGGAGTGGTATCCTGCGAGGGCGCCGTCCATCTCGCGGCTCGTTCGCTCACTGAGTACATTCCCGTGTAAGTTTTTACACCTATTATTTTATGTGTCGGCGAGTAAAGTTCGGTACGTGAGTTATAAACTCGCTCGCGCCTCTCTCGCCCCTACTTTATAGGTATTAACGACTTGTCCGAGAGTTTTCTTATAAATAAATTTGAAGGGTAACAAGGCTCGCTTTTGTCGGATTAGTAGAGTGGATCTTGTTTCACTTTGTTGCGTAGCCTCTCTATCTTTTTTAATGGAAAATTTATGAGGAATGTCCATACCCTTTTGTGTGAATATAAGACTGTTTTCATTACAAAATACAGCCACAAACTAGAAACAGAACACATGGCCCTCGCTGAATAAACTTGAAGTGGGAGCGCGCGATGTCAATGAAGTGAATGTTTTTCTAAGCTTCGTTATTTACGTTCAGCATATGGAAATAAGCTCGTAAAAGTTTGTGACATATATTTCATCTAATTAAATCGAGAACTTTTAATAGTGAGACGAGACAAGTGTTTGGTAAATTATGTTGCACAACACAAACGGAATGTTTTGTGGAGTGGAGGTAGAAATCAGTGGATCACGTGACATTAGCCCATAAGGCGTAGTGCGCACTATAAAAGCGGGACGTATGGAAGTTAAGAGCACTACCTGTAAAATATCAGAGTAGTAAAGTAAATGCAGTGGTAGTGAGACAGAGGACGTGCCTCGAGCTCTTACTGTTTAGGACAACAGAATAGCCTCATATTTCATCGTGACATACTTTAACATTTTCCTTTCTAGCTAATGTTTGAAAATTTCCACGTAAAGGAAACTTTTCAAGAGTTTAAAGTTCAGACAAGTTTCAGACTTTTTCTGTTGAGGTCTATATTTCAGTCTTGGAGTTAAGCACTAGAAAAATAAAACGTGATATGTACTAACAACGTTTAGTTCTCTAAGACTTCAACGAGTAGCTAAAACAAAATTTGACACATTTAATTTAGAATAATTGAAGTGCTTGAATGGAACGCATAACTAAGAGAGTTTTGATAGAGATTTATATTTATTTCGGTTTGTTATGATTTTCCTTCCAATTACGTTTTAGTCAATAAAAAACATAAGCCGGTCAAGTTCCTTACAAATACACTAAGCATGAAATTTCCGGTATTTGGTTATTATAAAGTTACAGTAGTTAGTCGTCAGTGATGATATCTTCATTCCGAAGCGAGAATGACAGGAGACATGTTTAGTCAGTTTAAAGTAAATATCATAACAATAGACATCTATTCATAGCGCATGTTATTACCAACAAAAGCGAATTTATGAGTGCACTCTCAAAGTTTCAAATATCCCTAATGGAGCAAGAGTGAGCCGTTTTACATCTTCCCCCACAAACTGCATTATAATGTCTGTACCAAAAATAACCGCACATAAATATAAAACAATGTGAAACCACTTAAAGCGAATAAAATACACGTCGACTTCAACTCAGTAAAATGAATTTATTAATAACGGAGACAATGAACGTCTGAAACAAACGTTTCACTTTTTGTATTTTTAATTGTCCTCCGGACGACAGCGAAGACGCATTAGAAGAACGAAAATAAACCGGGCATCATATCGGTGTGCGCCGCGCAGCCGCTGAGCCGCGCCGAGCCACGCCGCGCCACGCCGAGCCACCACACACACAACGCGCACCGGCTGCGCCCGCGCCGACACAGCACGTGCCCGCGCTCTGCTCGCCTCATTCACTGTCCACCACTTCGTGTTAACGTGCAGTAAACCTGTCACTAATTAAATGTACTTCTTTAACCTCTGCCGCAAATATAATTATTGAATTGTAATTTCAAGATGTGTCTCACATAGTATGGGACGCGGTTCTTAGATGATATCTTCTACGTAATTAAAAATCTTGTCGTGACATTCAGAGCCCCGTCCCGCCTCCGCACTCCTCCGGCTCCTTCAATATTGTTGGCGATTGAATCGCAATTAAATGTAACGAATCAAACTACACTTTATTAAAAGGGTCCGATAGCTCAAAATGGAGAGTATATCGCGAGGCAGAATCGAACGTGCTCCCGTCGAAATGCCAACCATTTTATTTATTCACCTTAATTATGTATCTTGTCTTAATTTACGATTGGATCATATGATAATCTGAAACGTAATTTATAAGAGATGCCTAGGTATTCGAGTCGTGTCCATAACGAGATTTAGGATTACGTAGATGACGTCGCGTTCGGTTCGCGTTGTCGCGATTAAAATATATTATCGACATTCATTGGCATTTTGCAATTAAGTGCGCGCGCGGATAGCGGCGAAGAACGAGCAGCGAACGCTCGATGCGCGCGCTTCGATAGCGTCATCGCGTTTAATTTCGTTATGTGTCGATGGCATGACGGCAGGCCGACATCTCGATACGGCGACTGTCCACAGATATCCCTTAATGAAAGTAATGGAGGTTTATTAACGATCGTCGACTACTCTCCTCGCAATACATACTTATAGTAATAGATAGGGACGATGGCGAAACGTGCGAGCGAGAACAAAGAAAGCCACATTTGCTAATTGCGGTTTTGCTCGTGTCGTGCGCACGGAGGCCGGATCGTGAGCTCCTGCGATATGACGATAACACATTCATAAATAATTAGAGCGAAATTTTCTCATTTGTAAGACGACAGTCATGATATTTGGTAGCAGACTCTCTGTTCTCGGAACACTAACATCTAGATAAGCGTTGCGCCGACACGCTTGCTCTCCGCTCATTTTACTACAACGATCACTGTATTGACAAAATTACAACTTTAAAACTAGCTAAGTATACGTGGGCCGCACGATTTACATAAATATGTGCAGGTGCAATGTTCTTATTACAACAAAAGAAAAACAAAAACAGCGGCCGCAAATCAAGCTGCCGATATTCTTTCTTATAAAATATTGTGACTATAAGTAAATCTCTAGGTCAGCTATTGAAAGAGAGAACAATACAAAAAGCAAATGTGAGGTGAAACGCTTGTGGGATCAGTCACGGTTGTCGGAGCTTCGCCATGACAAGGTTCAAATTTCCACTTCCGCTCGATCCATGAACAATCGATATTGTTATCGCCGACTCTTCATTATAAACCAAACAAAAATAATTATTCGAACGTTGGAACGACAAAAAATAGTCGGGTACCTACGCATTCACGTTTTAATAACGACATCGATAACAAATTAAGCATGTTTCATTTCCCTAAACCGAATGTTATCGAAAGCATCGTAAATCATCCGGAAGATAAAAGGCTTTAATTGAAAGAAAAAAGTCTGCAATACAGTGTTTGGTTTTTGCTCAGTCACTGCGCAGATTAGAATTCCGAGCGTATCCAATTATTGCAGTATGAAATTTATTAGTTTCGGATATCATGTTGAATGATGTTTTTCTAATAACTATCCGAGCCACTTACATAGATTATGTAGTAACGTCTTGTGGCCGATCTGTCGAAATAAATGTTATCGTGTAAAATTATTTTTCGGATTCACGAATCACCGTTCATCGAACATCGAACACAGACATCTATTATTCGATAAAAAGCAAATTTTTCGTAACTTCCGTGATAGATTGTAGTCATGTTTTTTGCTACACAAAAACTGGCAATAGTATAAAAACAAACAATCTCTCTAGCGCATAAATTAAAATTTCCGCTTGCAGATCGTAGTGGCAAATCAAGCATAAATATTGTCGAGGGATGGCTGCGAACGATTCAGACTTATTACAGCTAGTATATTACAAAACACAATTTTATTGTATTGTTATGATTTTTTGTGGGAGTTGCGCAATCTCTTTGAAGTATATTTGCCATTCAAATGCTCTCGTGTATAATAGTTAGTTAAGTTAATTTATATTGAAGTCTTACAATATGCCGCTGCGTGGCGGGTGGGTCCGCCGGTATATAACTATCAATTACGTTTACTGCACATCATATTCATTTGAGAGTGCACTTCCCTTGATTAGTGGAATGCTCTTTAAGGGCCGAGGTGCCATTAAAATAAATAAACAACTATCCGAAACAATTCCAAGTGTTAAGTGTGTGGTGGCTATCAAAAATTACCAGATAACACTCCACAATGCTCGGCTAGTGACTTATGAAGTGATTAAAGACTTAAGTACAGTCAGCAACACGTTGTACATAGAGTTTCAAACTTTCTTTTCTAGGTTTTATTGGTAAAATTTGTTCCTCGGTTAATGATATAGTTTTGTTTCTACCTTGGTTACGTTAGTCAACTTAGTGTCAAACAATTAAAATTGGTACGTAAGGCCTTTGATATAGCCTAACGGCTGTTACGTTACTATAAAATAAAGGACATTTCAAACGTGCCTTCCGAAGCACGGAGAGGCTTCGCCGAAATTTTAAAAGTACACGTGTGATCTGCTCTGTATGTTTCCACGCTTAAGGTTGCTTCACTCTCAGATCGTTTACGGCAGGTGAGCGCAACTGGCTATGAAGATTTTCTATTACACTGCACGATATTGTAATACCAACGTTATAACAATGAGCAAATGTTATGAAACAGCATTATACCAAACGAGACAAAACATAGGATTACACTTCTTACATAAGAACTTATATAAAAAAGCCTGTGAAACTACTAAAGTAAAAGATAATGTGCCAAAGAAATATGTAGAGCGGACAGCTAATTCACAACTACGATGTTTTCAATAAAATCCTCCGTAACCTTTCCTATTGTAAATCATATTCGTCAACGTAGACACTAATTTAAACTAACAATTATGTAGAGTATTGTAAGGTAATAGATAAAAATAATGCTTGAAGTGAAAAATGTGAAATTTAAATATAAAGCTCTACTTCAAGGAAATATGCGCTCGATACTTTTAAAACCGTTCATTTAAACTTGAAGTTTAATTATTGAGCCGTGTCTAAGAGTGAGTCGGTAAAGATTCCTCAACGCGGGCCGGTATCTCGCGGCTAACTTTACGCGCGCCCTATTACGCCGCACGATAACCACAATCAGGTAACAGCCACCATGACATCTTTATGATGTTTCAAAAACCATTACTAACGACACCTTTTTAGTTACTTGCGATAGGCGCGCGCGCACGCCACGTACAAACAAAACGCTTCGGTGTCATCGTCATCAGCTCGGTGACCTGTGCGGTCCGCTCCTATCATATCTAGGGATTTGTATTTATTCTTTCACTGTGTACAGGCTTTTTTTGTATGAAAAAGCAAGGTTTTTGAACAAGTATCCACGTTCTTCAGTAACTTGGTATAGGCAAGTCTATTTGCCATTATTTAGGGCAAATGTACAATGTCAATTATCTAGGTAGGTATGGTTGTCGATAACATTTTCACTGCCGAAAAACTACGACTTCCTTTGCTCGCAGAAAATTGACCTCGTACAGACTGCAGTTCAGAATACCAATAACTGCAGGAAAATTTTAAAAAGATGAACTTATTAGTCTTTAAAAATGATTGACGACGCAGTCATAAAAAGGCCACTGGAACCCAATCAAGATTTGTACCGATCACTTTTTTTCATAACACAAATGATCACTCTACAAAATATAAATTAATATTTCTGTCGTTATCTGACTTCAATATAACCGATATTTATTATATCGTACTAGATATTCCACTTATTAGTGAGATGGAACTGATATCGCAATAAATTAATAATACAGTTTTAACATAATATATTGGTAGTTTGTTGCTAATGGCTCTCCATATATAGATATGGAACGATCATATCTGATGATATTTATTGTGTATTTCAAATATTGAGAGGTAAACTGTAAACTCACTTAATATTTCTTTATAACTACTTAAGGCAAAGTTATATTGATTTATTCTTAACTATTGGAAGACCACTTATTAGATATGGTCGAACAATTTACATAGATTGACGTTACAAACTCAACGTATCAAACAGTCAGCATATCATAACGACAACATTATTGTGTTAGGGCGAACTTAGATGAAAGGTTCTTCTTCTTCACTCTCACGATTAAAATTGGATATATGGTTTGCTGAAGTTAAGCTTACAATCTCATTCAAATCTAATAAGTAATCACACGTGGAAGTCGCGCCTGAACATACTACTTAGATCACACGAAATTCTATTGCTTCATATCCAAAGTGGTCGTAAATCATCTGCAAAGCCAGCCTGCCCTTTTAGCTTGACAGATAAATGGATAATTAAGTCTTCTATTAATTAAGAATAATATCCATCTCTTATATTTGTTTAAATAATTCATATTTTTAATCTGTATTGGCATCTAATCTACATTTCTTATCTCGTAGCCGCATTCCGACTAAAATCTGTGGGACGAATAAATTTATGTTTTATTACCCACTTTATATTATTTTTATATTATTGAGCTCTGTGTTTTAAAGTCAAATGTGTATATTAAGCATAAAAATATGAATACATTAAGTCAAAATGACCATTTTAAAAATGATAAGCCTAATACCGAAACCAGCTTTGGTGTTTTCGACGAATTTACGTTTTGAATGTGAACATCAGACATCGGCTGATTAGATTCCGCAACATCATACCATCTGCCTTTAAGTTTGTAGTTTAGTGGCTCAGCAAACATAACTCGTAGAGGCTCGTAGCGGTTAAAAGAGCAGTGCTATTTAAAAATGAATGTTGGAAATGAAATCAATACGTTTGAACGTTTGGCGGGCGAGGAACGGCGCGTTATGAGAACATAAATCTCTGACCTTACGCCGACTATCTGCCCCCCTGCCCCACTCGCAGCCCCTACGAGCCACGATGTACTGCACCACATCACATGTTGTGAGAGATATGGCTCAGCCCACTGATACCGACCACTCTTATTCATTACGAGATAGTGTCGAGCAAACTTCCCCGTAAAACTCGCTGAATAACCAATTGCAACTACATCGATGTGTCTAATTACCTCCATTTACTCGAATCACATGTATTTTTAAGTAAGTTAGTACTTAGCGACATTAATTCCGGCGGTTGCCAGAGTCCGCCTACCCACTCTGACAGGCCGTTCACTTAAATACTAAATACATTACCATTTCAGGATTTACAAACCTTACCAAGTTACGAATACAGAAAATAACAAGATTCTATGTAGTGGTAGTGCATAATTAACTACCAGGACCGTAATTACTTACTTTTCACTTAGTAAATACTCGACTAGAGCAAGAATATTTCCTTAACTCATGTTACAACATTCCCGGTAAAATAAAGAATGAATTCCCCCAACACAAAGGAAAACATGAAAGGCTTAAAAGTTTATACAAAGTTCCCCCGTGACATCGCATGCGTGATTTTAATGCCTTACACGACAATCCCGGCACCATAAGTTATCCGATAGTAAAGCCTTCATATCTTTCGGAAACCCCTCCTTGCCAACCCTCGCTGACAAACAGTTTTCTCTCTATCATATTTAGATACTTATAATAAAATTTTAAACGTCCATTGATAAAAATGTTGTAACTTTGGTTCCCATGAAGATGACATGCTTAATGGATTTATAAGCAACACACGTGAACATAATTTTCTAATTTGAATACCTTTAACTTTCACCTCAACGTTACGTCGGGTTTCAGTGAAAACAATTTTTCCGTATCTTATCTTGTTCGAATAAATCACAAGTCGTTCAACCTGTTGTGTCATAACTATTAACTGGTAAGCTATTGACGTGTTATTGATTACCTAATAAGCAAAAATGATGGTTGTGTTGGAACGTGAGTACACTAGGAAAGGTTCGGTGGTTCGTTCGACAGATATGAGCGGCCGAGCCGGTTATATTTTATCGGAAGTAACGGCATCTAACGTACGGCCAATTTCATAATGCCTCGGCCGCCCGCCGCCGCCCGCCGCGAATGTGCCTCACTTATCAATTTGATATCTCGATGTGGAAACATAATGCGCCACAGATGAATCGATACGGGGATATGTTCAATCTTATATGTGCTATTTTATTTATTCAGATTGAGGAAATAGTATTTATCCATATGCTTAAGAATTTGCTTATATGTGAAGTATCATGACGACAGAAATGTAGATCGGTTTGCAAACAGCGATTTCTTTGTCTTTCATATAAAATATTGTCAGGGTTTGGAGGCGTGTCAATAATAAGGTCACACTAACTGGAACGTAAACTAAAATAAGACAAGCATATAAAAAAATAGGTGTTGATTTCCTGTTTTCCGTCTTTTTACAACTATCACATAGTTTGTAGAAAGTGATTATATCGATCTATCGTTTTTCAATTCGCTTCTAAAAACAGAATTTTTACAAGTCACCATTATCTGTTCTAATCACAACTTAGTAATTAACCAATCCAATCGTGCATATCAAGTCGCCAATGACTCAATTTCACGGATAACAATAATAAACACCTAATTAAAATCTGAGTTTATAAACCGTAGCACACGAATAATAAACACATAAACTAATCCCTCGTAGATTATGATAATACACAACGGTATAACAGACGACTCACTCTGTCAAATAAGTCATCAGCGCGTCAGTTAACTCAATTACATCGAGATCAACACACGGCTACCGTGCATGATTAACAAGCGTACAATACAAACGAAATTATACTCAACAACTCTTCAAATAACTCACAATATTGTTCGACTAACCACGCTCCCGGTAATCCTGCTTCATAAATCATTTAATAACACAAATGCACAGCCACACACTGAGCTATTCCTTCCGTTGTCGGAGTTATGATATTAGTTCACAAACGAAAACCATCTCTAATAATAGCAGGCTACATCATTATTTAGAATGTCAAACCACCACGTTAAGCTATTTGAAAAGTGTCCGTAAAATTATCCGATACCAGAAAAGCAGTATGTGTAATGTGTCGAACTATTCACAAAGCGAGCTCTATGCCGACGTCACAGAATATATTTTGTAAGCGGCGGTCGAGTTGGCCCATATTGTGATGGTTTATCCGGCGGCCGGAACGGATGCCACGAACTGCTGTCAACCCTTGACATTCGGGATAAGTTTGACGGATCATGCACGAAAATGATTTAGGACATATGTTTAAACGTGTATAACAAATAGCACGGACACGTCTCACGCTCGACGCTTCTATTTGTAGATGAGAGAGATATCGTTTTATTAATCGAGTTATGACAACATTAACATTATATTTGTTTGAAAAATTTGAATATGTCAGAAAATATCATATTTCATACACATTATATATTAAAATTAATATTAATAACAAATAAACGAGGCACGACGTCATATCTCCATCGAAACATAATACTCTGAGATTTTGTAATTCTATATCGCGACGAGCTAATAGGGCCTGTTAAAGCAACGCCGTTGACAAAACCGTTGACCTTTCAATCAACGCTAAGCAAATATTAGCATTTCAAAATATCAACTGTATACGAGAACCGGAAAGTGGTCGTTAAATTTGGACAGAGGCGGCCATAAAAATAAAATATTAATAATTAGCGGCAGGAGGTTAATAGTCCATTAGCAACGTGTTCGTTCGTGGTTGTCACTCACTAACCACATCAACATTATACTTTTTAACGATTCGGTTCGGCTCGGCGCCGTCTATGCGTCGTCAGATCATCATAAATGCAGTTATGACTTACTATTAAATTAGTTGATCCGTCAAACGACGTGTAAATTATGAAGCACCCCTATTAAATATCTATAAGCGAGATAGGTCCAGCTCTACCATAAAAAGTGTGATAAATGCGCCCTTCCTTATGGTTTCGTGACTTGTTTTTTTAACTCAACGGTAAAACATATACCTACCTACCATGAACAAAATTCGTTTAACGTTCGTTTACTATCGCCCAGTACAGCTATCTGATTTCATTGCTACTACCTACCTTTCACCTATTGAAGAAATTAACAAGTATTTTTTTAACATTTTCGTAAGTACATAGTGAGTGAGTAGCTTTACTTTGCGTCGTAGCGGAGCGCGATCGTAGCGCTTCTACTAACATTCCGGCTTTTATTATATCATAATGATAAATTATATATGATGCAACTGGCTAAAACTACTTTATCAAATATAAAAGAAGTTGGACACCTGATTACTTAACCTATTGTACCTGAGCAGCACATTCAAAAGAATGTTTCATAATTATGTTTATGAAACTTTCATATCGATGACGAATCAACATAAATGAGGGATCAAAAAATAATGCAACGCTTCAGTGCCTACTGTTTAAAAACGATAGCAAAAAGATTGTCGTAATCAACGAGGTGATCTACTTCCCTAGTCGCAATATTAAATCGTATAAAAACAAGATAATAATTAAAGCACCGGTGCTTTCATCTGCGCAGCGCGGACAGGTGGCACGGAGCGGCGAGGCGCGGGCGCGTCGGTGCGCCGGAGTACCCGTGCCCAACAAGACGAGCGCGGCCGCGCTCACCGATAAGGAAAAACTATACCGTCACGTTGAATGTAAAAACAAATTATCTAATAAGAAATAAAAATCTATCGAGGAAGCGGTCACAGTTGACTGTATCCACAGATTATCCACAGCTCTATGAGTTGATTTCTTTCTTTATAATATCTCGGTAGAACGACGGAAACTAGCAGTCCTTGATTGTTTGATCAGTTTTCCAATAATTATTCCCTATAAAAACACCGGAAATGGAACGCTTAATCGATTCCGGACCGCGCCTCGTAGTGACGTGGCGTTTGATTACTGAAATTATATGGCGAGACGAATCGCTTCAACTTTGTTTTGTGTATTGTTGAACATGGCCTTCGACAGCCGCGAAAAATAAAAACTAATACAACTATTGTTTTAGTCTTGTCATTATTTTATCGGCCGCTATGAGGAAGTTAATTGACGCCTTCAAGGTAAACGGTCTCTACCTACATCTTGTTTTGATGATTCCAATTTACTATTATCTACACTTGCGAGCGGTTACTTCGGCTAGTCTATTCATTCGAGCGGCCACCCTCCGAGCACGCTTATTAAATACCAATATTATTATGGCGCGAACGGTTCGCCTGTATAATGCTGGGTCTCAAAGTAAAAGCTTCATACTTTGTACACAAATAGTATTAGACACGCCACGTATAGAGTGTACCCCGTGTTCACATTAAAGATTGATGTCAGACGAAAAGATGGGGCCACTCTGCAAAATTTATTTCACATCTCCACTCCACCAATGACAAGAAAACTGTTACGGTTTGCAACGGTCTGAGTGTAACATTAAAAATTCAAGTCGTCTTACCCACTTGTGTGAGGGATTGCCGCATATTCGCCTTTGGACAGCATTTATATTTCCTTTGGCTACGGTTATACTCAGCATTTCGTCAAAAGGGAATTTTGTATTCGAGATTTATCTTTCTAGTCGTGTGGCTTATAATTTATTTATGAAAAGATTCTTCGTAACAAGTTATAGAGGTCCTTGAAATAGTTTCACTTTGTTCATTGTATAACGATGTAACAGTCTGCTAACGTGCTACTGGGATCATGAATTTCATCCACTCACTACTATCTCGACGCCAGTTTACCAAATTATATTTGTTTCTCAGATAACATTGCGTACTTAACTGCTTAGCTGCTTGTTTAATTTTTATGATACCGTAAAAGTTAATTACTACCCGATAATCATTTAAATGCCAGTATGCACGAATGATAATAAATAAAGCAAGAATTTTTATTTCTTCATTAGATTTTATAATTGATCGAATATCTAGCTAGCACACTAATGTGATATTGTAGCATCATTGGGTAAAATAAACGATGTGACCTTTTTATGAATATAATGGCGTCGACGAACCCGATATTTCCGTTTGATATTGTGCTTGTTTATTATTCGATCAGTACACTTGGAAACATAACACTTACAATATTCACACACGTCATATTCATGTATAATTTGTCATAGTCACATCTAATTGGACATGTAAACTTTAAAATAGACTAAAATTGAGACGAAATGTTGTCCTTTACAGATTCTTATTTTTTTATAATTTCATTTTTATAGATTACTTTCTCTTTTCCATAAGAACTACTAAACATTATATTTCCCTCGAATTAAAATAAGTCTAACAACAAAAGAGCCATCTTTATATTAGACATCAGAACTAATCAACATCCAGACATACCTAAATAATCGTTTTCAATATCATAGAGACTATATAAATATTTAAGCAAAAACATAATTTACCGGCTAAATAGCACAGTTGCAATAAGATGTCACCAGTCACGCAAAAACTCTGCAAATAATTTATCATAATATTACATTGTCAGAGTTTTTATGCGCGAGTGTACAATGAGTGTACAAGGTGTCGCGCGGCGCACCTACCACAATGTCCGGTGGCAACGTTACGACCCACTGCACACCTAGGCACAATACAACGATTGGACTCAGGTGCTTTATCATATTTATTATAAAGAAACCAACTAACAACAGTTTACCTAAGTGTGCCGCTCTTAGTGGATCCAATTTGTACCTTAAAATCAAATTTCAATGATGAAATCATCGAATTATGTTATGAATAGAATATAGAACTTCATTTGCAAACAGTTTTGATGGAAAAAAATGAATAAAAAAGAGCGTGACGACCAAGCATTATGATTGAGTTCCGGAGCTATGACAGAAATATTTGTAACTGTTTAACCAGAAAATTCTTGCGACAACACCTGTGTTGCACAACGAGTTTACGAGTATGAGCCCTAGCTAATATGAGTCTACCAAACAAAACAAAATTATCTAGTATTATAGCAATTAGAAAAATAATGTACCCAATTTTCCTCATTGCCGTTATTCCAATATGTAAATGATTGTCAAATTATATCTACCTAGCGAACCATGACCTCAATGCAGCTATTTTTACATTGAAACATTACCTTTCTTTACATTTATTGTTTTACTACATCTTTCATCATTCATCATTATCTTTACTTGGTGAGATCTGCAACTGGACGTCAGCCAATTCGATCTATTAAGATGATACGACAAATCGTGACTTATAAGTAATTAGAAAGGCAAATACAGAAGTGTATTAGGCGATTGTTCCCACGTTTTATAGAGATTATTAACAACATTATGCAGTAGGATCCTGATTCGAAGGCGTTGCTATAGTTTGTCCTGAAGGTCCTGAAAATACCGTATAAATGCCTCAAATAACTTAACTTAAGCGTAATGTAAAATTTTGCGTAAATTGGGGTCATTATCTATATAATTTTAGTATTGGATGTTCGTGTTACGCGAGGTGTGCGCAGTGTGCGCACGCGCCGCTCGTTGATATTGACAGATAGAAGAGCCAGCGGCGCACATGCCGCCGCCCGCGCCTGCCGCCAAGCCGCCGGCTGACGGCTTCCGTTTCATAAACTTTAATGGCGTGGTTGACCCAGCTTTGTTTGTTTTACACGACTCCACAACTGCACCATTCATACTCATTCTGGTAAACTATTAATTGCTTGTCGTCCAGTGACTACATATACAAACAGATTCTTCAGACGTTGTGTTCTTAAATGATACAATTACGCGTTAGTATCGCAGTGAAGTATATTCTGTTTGTGCTACTTAGATACTGCGGAAGAAAAGTTGATATTATGTACTTTTGACTATTAACCTCACGATACGTGGTCGTGTGTAGTGTGGTCGGCACCAAATGATTACCTCTTCCACTCATCTCTTTGAGCCGTCAACTCTGCCTTCACCCCTTTCTTGTTTATACTCCCTTTATACAAGCTCTTCTTCGGTCTTTTGAATAGTTATCTTATTCGACCAGGCGATTTTCATTTATCGACTGTATCATGAAGCAAAATCCTAAATTGCTGGTGTCATTAAAGTCTATGACGTAACGAAGCCATATTATGAGTGTGTTTCCTTAATTAACAGAAAATCCTAACGCACTCACGTTCACAAATATCAGGGCGACTTAATCAGAGGATCACATCTCTTAATATACGGGCCGGCGACGAGTGAGATCTGACACGAAATTCCCTAAAAATAATATTTAAAATGGTAATGGGCCCTCGGGTTCATAAATTGCCGCGCCATATGTCCCGTGCGTTGCACCTACTGTGTACATAAATATGTCAAGTATTGAGAAGACTGCTGCTGTATTATAACTACCACTGACATTCTTGATATTTGACATAATTTGTTCATTACTCAAAGACTCACACGCGTCATTATTACTTGTATCATGAATCCTTCAGTGAAAATTAATTATAATAGTAATTCCATCAGATGTTTCCTTTTAGTTGTTTTTCCCATAATTTATAATAATTTTCCTACCTATTTATCCCTAAGCAAGGAAAAATCGTGTATTAAAGGGTTAAATTCGTTCGATTTAGGTAAAATATACATACATATTCGATTTTGTATACTAATCTATACTAATATAATAAAGCTGAAGAGTTTGTTTGTTTGATTGTTTGATTGTTTGTTTGTTTGTTTGAACGCGCTAATCTCAGGAACTACTGGTCCGATTTGAAAAATTCTTTCAGTGTTAGATAGCCCATTTATCGAGGAAGGCTATAGGCTATATAACATCACGCTACGGTCATAAGGAGCGGAGTAGCAACGAAAAATGTTACAAAAACGGGGAAAATTTTGACCCATTCTCTTAGGTGACGCAAGCGAAGTTGCGCGGGTCAGCTAGTGAGCTATAAAACGTTCAATTGTTTTGAATAATTTAACATTATTATAACTCTAAAGAATAAAAGTCTAACAAACATTTATTTTTTGAATTAGTTACCACCTTAACCTTGCACCCTCTAGAAGTTTAGATTTTGTTGGTTTAGCGTTATTTAAATAACTTATAATATATAATATATATGAATATTCATACTTAGTGCCTTTAAACTTTGTGCAATATTTAAGTGGTTTTATTAGGTAATTGCTTATTTTCAATAATTTGCTAAATTCATTAATAATTTATAGCATAACTAAATTACCTTTACGAGTTTTATTTAATGTTCTTTTATAGGCAATTTTAGATCACATCTACTAATATGAGATACTTTTGAAATAAAAGATGTCTATCATAGTATCAAGATTGTACATCGCTGTATAGTTGAGGGCATTGAGGTGCAGACATAACGGCACGAGTCAAATAGAATTTTTGATACCAATATTTTGCGTTTCCGGGAGTTGTTTGTATACGGATAAAAATAGAGACCAAGTATCCCATAAGGTACTTACAACCCAGGACTTTGGTACTTCATTGTATATTTCATTGTATCTATTAATCAATCACCGGTACATTTTTTTTTGTTTGTTTGTCGTTTGTTTGTTTGTTTGTCGTATGGTTAGTGGTCAACCTAGTGTCAAAGTTGTTCAAGCCACCCGAGAGGCCTTTGACATGGCTTAACGACTGTTATCTTAGAAGACAACAGCCGGGACCGGCCTTTTCGTGCCCTCCGAAGAACAGAGACGCCCAGCTCAAACACCACTATGCGGTCACCCATCTATGGAATGACCGCGCCAGGGGTTGCTGAACCCATAAATCAATTACCGACCGGTGATCGCAACTGGCTATGGGCGCCTATTTTTTGTAAAAATTGTTACTAGGTCCTAAATAAAAAATATAGGTTTTGAGGAAAAACGTATCGTCATATTAGGCAATTGATCCACCCACTGTGTCGTTTCCAATTGTCATATCACCTCGCATACCTTCAAAGTTCAACGGAACAAAGGTCGGTAGAGATCGATCTGCTCACGTTTACCTAACACCAGCTGTCGCAGCTAAGGCCACGATCCTTTAACATAAACATTCAACATTATTATAATATTATTTGTTCACACCCTCTCTCTCTCACTGCAATATATAATCCTAAGAATATTTTGACTATAGCGTAACACGTGCGAACTTCAGAAATAGATCGCACTAACGCATCGAGCTATAAAAATAACGCAGGTAAATTATTGACCCCAAAATAGAAACGTATGAATTATATATCAAAACGTTGTCGTTTACATCGATTTATTACACGTGCCTTCGCAAATACCACCAATGTTTGCGAATACGTTAAATAAAACTTCAATCAAACTCAACTATTTATTTTACTCTCGTCGAATAGTTTTTATGAAAAACACCGTAACGCGAGAGGAATACAATAAATTTTGAAGGTTCCATAATACACTCATGGGGGACCTTAGCCAGTTTTTGGTCAACAATAAGTAATCTTAAAATCCGTCTAAGGACTCTTGTAAGAAAGACCCCAAACTATGACCAAAGAAAACAATAAATCGTAATGACGGCGCGCCCCCAGGGCACCCTCGGATGCTCGCTATTTTGGACTATAAATAAATGTGTAGATGGATTGATAAATATAAATATTAGGGGCGAAACGAAGAAAAACAATGTTTATGAAACTGGTGTCGTTCGCATCATAACTGTGAGTTACGACTTCCGACGCCTGCGAGCATATGGGCCCCGTGCGCAATTTTTTCTAATGCGACTTACCTCAACATAAAAATAGATAACAATCTTCTATTTATAAAAAACACAAATATCATCCCATCACCTTGATCTACGAGTATCAATGGTCATTTAGTTGTCTAATTATATAGACCAATCTTATAAAACCCAGCCTTATAAATACCTTTCTTCATTAATAGTCCTCTTATTGCCATGTCTCCCTACTATTCATTTGCCCACGTTGTCCTTCGCCTTCATTGCCATCAGAGAACAAAAACTATAAATTCCATAATGATATCATAGAACATTTTAGTTGGTCACAATGTGCAATAACATTCAAGTATAAGTTATTCCAATAAGACAAACAAAACACATAACAATTACATTACCTATCTAACAATCACATATAAGTTGGTACATAGAACCAGTTCGATTGTAATAAATTTTGTGAACCGCTTATGGATAGATTCAAATAAGACGTTAGATGTCGAACAGTACAGCACACAAATAAATGTGTTGCCATAATAAGATTAACAGAGTTGAGCATGCGTGTACCCGGCGCGGCTGACGGGACGTTAGTCACGACGCTCTATACTTAGCCGATTGCATTGTCTTCTGAAATATCTATTAACGATTATTGACAAGGCATCGGCACGCGAATTCTCCCCGCGGTAGGTGCGACGAACTGCTATAAATATATTTTATGTGCAATGCACCGCGACGGGCGTTGCAGGTATGTGACGGATAGCTGCACGCACGCCACTCGACACACCGACATCATGCTAAGATTACCTCAAAAACTGCACTCAATCTTATATTGCGACCGAAATGTGTTTACACTCTCCTCGCTATAAACTGACGATAGAGTTATCTTTTCTGTATGTATAAAATAGTTATCTATATTAGAAGTCGTTACAATCAACAATCTGTACTAGGTTTAATTCATAAATTTGTCTACTACCGGCTCAACGATATATTGTATGATTAAATGCCACAGAATTATAAACCGCAAAAACACAAAAATGTATAAGCTGTTATTTTTTTGCAATCACAAAACCGCAAATAAATTCTGCATACATTTCAGGTATACTTCAACAATTTATAATTATATTCCGTTAACAAATTAATTAAATTCGCGTCAAAATTGCAAATTGTGAATTCAAATTGCTACAATTCGACAATTGATTACAATATGCACACAAAGCACTATCGCGTCCACAAACACAGGCGAGCAGTCAGTCAGCCGACATCGATTCATATCCAACGAGAGCGCTTTTCATTTTGTATGTTAAATTAAATTTCCATGAAACAAGATTGAATTTTTCGCAATCAACGCGCGCGAAGCTTGCTCGAAACGAATTTGACTGTATCTTTATGGATGTACACATTGTACATATTTATAGTATTTATTAAGTTGCGCTGATGTGGACTTTTTGTCTTGTGCGCTTTGCGGTATTTGTTGATAGTGGCTAACCAAAACTAATAATGCTTGAATGTAATAGTCAAAAGTATCAATAAACAGCAAACCGCGGATGTCGGGTGGCAGCATGGCGCAACCGCACCGCACCGCACCGCGCCGCGCCGCGCCGCCGCCGGCGGTGAGCTAGCATCGGCTTAGCTAATTTACAATTTAATTATCAGTCGGGATGATGCATCGTTAGCGCGCGCCAAACCGAGTTTATGCGACTAATCAATTGTTTGACGCGGCCACTGCAATCACGCGCCGCCCGCCCCGGCCGCGCCGCCGCCCGCCCCACGCAGCGCGCCGATACACTGCTACCAATAAAACGGTTATAATGTAAAACATGGATTTGGACACTGATCCGCGCTCCTCGCTCTCACATTCTACACGTATCGCACCGAACATTGATCGAATGTTTCAGTAATTATTTTACTGCATTAGCAATAATGAATCTCCGTCGACACCTCATAAAATAAGTATCGATAGACGCTTCAGCAATCCAATCGAGAGAACAATGCGGCGGCGTGTCGCGCCCGCGTTGATTAAATATAGCTCAGAATCCATCAAGCGAACGCCGCGATCGAGCCGTTGCTATGGATTTATGCGCGAAATATTCGACAGGTGCCAAGTGTGTCGATCGTAGAGTTCGATCGCCGATGACTAACTACGCCCTAAATTTTATTTCAAATGTCAAATAATTTGAGCACCTGCCCTGCGCCCAGACCGGCCTAGCGCCCGCTCACCGCTCGCTCGCCGCCCGCCGCGCTATGCGCCCACTCTGTACGCACCGTGTGAACCTCTCCATGGCTCCATGAGTTACAGGCTTTCTTGCACATCATATATATTCCACTAAACAATACATTGAATGTAAAAACATGCGTCAGGCTCCACCGGAAAATAACCATTGCGCTACTGTTACACGGTAACGGTAAACAATTGCAAATATCCATCATTAGAAAGTCACGAGGAGTTTTCATTAATTTATTAAGGACGGTTAAAATTAACCGCTCACGAATGGGAATCGTGCGACACAACGTAATGTGAACGTTCACAATTCGCTAATCCCGCGTCGCTACCGTTACATAAGACAGCTGAGTTGAATATAAATGTAAAACACAATAAATTTCATGCCCCGTAGGAAATGAATATTCATCACGAAATCGCCATGCATATTCTCTTTTGCTACAGAATTTCATGCGTCCGTAGCGGCGGGCGCGCCCGATAACAAACTAGACCTTACATCCTCCACCATCAGTTAGTATTCGCATGCATGGAATAGAACGGTAAAGTCGGGGTCGCCGGTTCACCGAGCGAGCTCTCGTAAATTTCAACATATAGTAAAGTGATTTACGAATAATTGTTGTGTTGGCGTATAACTAGAGAAATCTTTCCGCTGTTTGCCGCCGCTTAATTTATATATGAGGCTTAGGTAATTCGCGAGCCGCGAGTAATTGGTGTACAGAACAATAGCTTTTGTCATACCCTTATCTCGTGCGCCACGTTTGTCTCTCTTCAAAATACCCTCGTAAGCACAATAACGTTCGCATCAACCTTATCTAAATTGTCTACATATTTCTACTTCTCGGCCTAATATTTTCCCAAAACTTGTACGCCATCGTACCTTTGTAAAGAAATTAATGTTTAAAGTCAACAAGCATACTTACATTAGCCGTACCATTTAGATAATATTGGTAACGTGTAAATTGTAAAGGGGTGAGTCGTCAGGTGGTTGAGGAAACGACAGCACAAATGTAGAAACGCAATTGTTGTGCGGCCTCATGCGCTCATGACTCGGGTAGGTAATAAGCACGGGACATTAGCGTAACACTTAATCGAAACATGTGTTTATCGTAACATGCGAATCGGCCTAAGGCGAATTAGTTCTCGCACAATGCAATTTGAATGCACATTACACAACGGACGAGGTACGAACGCTTTTTATTGCGGCATCGTGAGATCTTATCTCGGAACTGCCACTTCCAGCAGGCAAATTTCAGATTCTGTGCGAGTCGTCGCCGGTTTTGCACTCTACTGCGTTTAGCCGAAAGCAAGTAACCGCTTGACGTAACGCGCGCGGAACTGGTGTGTGTATGGACACGTACGCACCGCTCGCACGCACCCTACTGTACATGTTTAAAGAATTCAACATAAAATCAGCAATAAAATTGAAAACATTTTGTTACCTTTTAAATAAGTTTCGTACTGTCGAGCGATGCGAGCCGAGCGACTTTGATCTCTGTACGAATACCCAAATGTACATTTTCGTACGTGACGTTTAACTTTGAAATCATTTCTCGATCGATAAGAAGCGTTAATTTTACGAGCGAGTGATAATTTGCTAACTTCCGACAGAACATCGCCCTAGTTGAATCGTTCCGAACACTTGCCGCATAAAATTACCAATTCGAAGCTGAGTATCGTAATTAGGAGAGCGGGTTGATGATTATACGTAGCTCGTTATTGTATCTATGTCTTTATTTATTTATAAAATTAGTACAATAAGGTGTTGCTCCGCATGCCCACGTCGTATAAACGACTCGTGTAACAAAACAATTTGCAGCTGTTACATTACATTAATTAAATTAACGACATTTTTGCCTCGTTCAATTGAATTCCATGCTGATGTGACAATGAAGCAAAAATATGTTACATCAGCTGTTCGTCTGCGCAGCACCGCACCGGTAGTGCCGACCACTCTACGAATTCTAATAGGTAATGAGATAGTGCGATATCCACTGTTAAAACTTCAGTCATCTTTCGTCAACCTCTCCTCTGTAGATACTATACAAAAGCATAATATAGCCTCCCAAAAACAAACACATACAATTAAAACATTTAAATTTATTACCTACTAACTATTGCGCACTATTAGTTCTAAAAGACGCGCTACGACACAAGCGCTGAAATTCATTACAATACATTAAATGAGCAGTGTATCACATGAAAACACTAATTACAGCCGGCAATGGATCAACAAACACACAACAACACCACACATGTTATCTAATCGCATCTATTGCCATTTATTTGATCCTATTTTGTATAATCACATTACGTTGCACTGTGAAATTATTCAGCTCTAAGGGAGCGAACACGGTTTCAATTTCAACTTATAATTTTATTTTATTTAAGGGAAAACTAAGTTGATACTAATATCTGAAGGAGGAAAGTTATGAATTGGTCATTAGATGTCGAATTAAAACAGTGTAAGAGTTTAGCCGTCTCTACTTTTTTTTTGTTGATAAAGATGAGTTTTTAAGGCCTTTTGTACCACAAATGGTGTTTCCTTTCATGTACTGTCCTTCAAGCAGTTATATAAAATAAATATAAATCTAACTACTGACATTTTGAATACATCATAATTGGATCTAATCACAAATAATCACAAGGCATTGGTAAATAGTTGTCGTGCGGAAGCATGTTTTATTTGAGCTGTGACCATGAGCGCTGCAGGAATCACGGATTTTATTGCCGATAAAAAATGCAACAATTCCCCATTAAAACGTATTATATTTATACAGGTATATCAACGAGATAATAATTATAATTACTTCGCAGAAAAATTACAAGTTCTTGCTTAATTAATAGTTTGGCAAAACGAGCAGCGCAGCCCAGCGCTCACCGCGGGTGCCTCTCCAACAATGCCTAATTATTTTCACCGCAATGTTTTTTATTAATTACACAACTTCTCAATGATCCCTTTGTATTTTAATTTTGACAAATTCAAAGCTTTCCCAAGAAATTGGCGTCGAGAATCTCACTCGCCGTTCTAATAAGATAATGAGAAAATGTAACTCGCACACGTTTTGTCCGACTCTTATGTATATTTATTATACCCTAATGAATTACTCGAGTTTTTGTCGTAAATAAGAAAGTTAACCGTGTGCGTTTAATAAAGATAGTGTTTATCGAATCAAAAATTAGTTACGTGGCATGTAATTTGTCGGTCACGGTGGGTGAGTGCCCGTAACCACTGAGATTCGTTAAATTATTCACTTGTGTACACGCCTTACTACTTACACAGTCTTTATGTAAAGTCTTGTAACAGTATTACATTACATACTCAAACACGAAGCAAGGCTCTCCTTGTTCGTGTTCACCTTTTGCCTAAGTACTATAAGAAATTCTAGCTAGAATTGTATAAATGTTATGATTGATGATGTCCGCAGCTACTAGCACTGCAGACTACGATCGAAACACACGATCGCATTATAATGAATAATAGGTATGTCTTGAATCAGATCCAAGGAATTATAATACTGTAATTTTCAGGCAATAAAACCGCACCGACATTATTTCAAACGCAACCGTCTCAAGAACTACAGTGACACGAGAGGCTGCCGCATTTGGCTTGGCATGTCAAACAATCACCAGAACAAAACCTACAACGTCTAAACATTACTCGTGGTTGAGCAACACATAAATATGAAACACGTCAACATAATAACAAACGCTAATAAGAATTTCTATCGTGTAACATGTAAATCATGAACACAACATTTAAGAGTTCACGAAACCATGTTGCAAACAAACGGTGATTTATTAGAAACAAAATTAGGCCACTCGCACTGTGACTAATGTATTAGAAGCGAACAAGTATACAGCAATCCAATAAACACGCTTCTTAATTCCAGCATGTAGCCGGCCGAGGAGCACCGGTAGCAGCGACAGTGCGACACGGGTGGCGATCAGCCGCGCGGGGCAGCTTGGCCGCTCGCCAACAAGGTGAATGCCACGATCCACGCATCGGGTCGACCAACCCACTTTACCCAACACACGGAAATATATCCTGCCCTCGATACCATAATGTCCGCTTATCTAGTCATACTATGCCACGAGTGGCATCTTAGCGCTGTTGTCCGCAACGAACACTTGTCCGAGACGTTTTAGCGCTGTTGCGAGTATTTTCACAGTACGATAACGTTACGATATCGATACGAACGAAATATGTGGAAACACGGTGCGGTTACAACTAGAATAACTGGGCGACCGGCTAAATAGCGTGGAAATTATCTCATGCTTTTGTCGGGTTTGATTCACGGCCTTTGTGAGGTACAGGTTTGTTTTCCATCAACATTTGGCCTATCTTTCTGGCGTTAGTTATCAACAGCTACCAACGTAAATATTCCAATTGCCGGTGTCGAATTGGAATACATCAAACGGATGATTAGTAACATCGTTACACAAACCATGTATCATTGTGATTATTAATGCGATCATATTCAAACCGTATTATTTAACGTTTATGTAAACAAAAAAATTTGGCAAATAATTATATTAACTATCGTTAGCCTGTCAGCGATTAGGCAGCTACATACCATTTTCTCTAGGGAGTTACGTTTAATACTATAACAACAGATCACTGAAAGTTTTTAAGAAGTTGTACTCATTCTGCGTACGAATCTGTTACGCACTTCATTCGTCCATTTGGCAATGACATTGAGGGAATAAAATAGTTGTTGATGTTATTTCGGGTCGGTTTGTTTGTACAAACTTGCAATCGCCGTGATCACAGTTTAGCACGCACACTTTTAGTTTTACTACTTTTTGAACGATACAAATAATGATCACGTCATTATACCGAGACAGATCGACAGATTGCGCAATTTTCAATGAAGTCTATTTTTTTCATTGCAAAATGTACAACTAAATCACTCATCTAAATATGTCGCATTCTAGTAAAACGTTTAGAAAGTCATTAATTGCAGTCTATGCAAACATATTTCTCATGAGCACATGGTTTTACTCAGTAATGAACCTTTCCCCATAAATAAATGTAGCCAATCTGCGCTAATCTTGATTTAATTCGCCTCTACATAAAGTTAAACATTAGATATTCCCCGAGAGCAAGTGAGATAACAAGTCAAGATTACAATTTGGCACAATACTTCACAATGAATGTGCGTAGTGTGCTTAATTTTGGAAGTTTGCCGGTACAGTGCAATTCCTGTGTAACCGGATCAACGGCGGCCATCACATGTTGCCACTGAATTTTCGAGTTCATTGGACTACTACGTAACGCTTCTACGACTGAATATTTTGTAGGTTGAGGAAACGTTTTACGAATACGCTATTAAACTCCGTTTAGAAAAAGACTGATTGATCAAAACACAGACATGCCAGAGCTTTGCCAATCACTTATATGAGAGAGTGGGTATGAGGATGTGCTTACGTGAATATTACATATTATAGGTACACGTAAAATCAGATTCATGGGTCTTATAAGAATCGATAGAAGAAAATTTACCTAATGTTATATTATAATTAATGGTTTATATTGTAACTATTTAAATGAACGATATTTAAAGCATGAACAATTTTAAATCGGATAAGATGTTATCTAATTGGAATAGACATTGCAATAATATTGTCAGCGGAGTGAATGAAAACGTTGGCAGCGACATGATAGCACAAACGCCATGTCTACATATTCAACTCGTGTAGGTATTGCAGCTGAAATGCAAATTGATATAATGCAGGAAACGTCTGAGTGGGCCTCATAGCGGGAGCCTATAGCCGCATGAGTAGCATAAGTTCGTTTACATACGACAGTCAGACGTATTTGCATCCCAAATGTTCGGTGCGACCGCTCGTTCGCCCGACTTATCTGTGTACCAGGCAAAATATTACAGTTTGTGCATCGCCACTCGCAATGTGCATAACTGAATGTCAATATAGGAATAAAAAAGGCCACCGGAGGCGTTCCCGCGCAATCGAGGCGGATGTGCTGTAAACCAATGGGCGAGCAGAGCTCAGCATATTCATAACGATATTACCGCCGACGGAGCCGCGGCGTCATCATAATTCATACATAATAACCCTTCCGACGACGGCGCGCCGCGGTGCGCCGCCCTGCGTCTCGTTCGCGCCTCGTCTCACCACACAAGATGAACAGAGATGCTCGATGCTCAAAATATCATAATTCATAATTTTATTTTTTACGAGCGACGCCAACCATGTTGCAGATACATATTTACACGTAGTTAATTTTTCCGTTTCACTCTCATTCGACGCGCGAGCCGCCCACACGTGGAAAGAGGAACGTATTTACCAGTTTTAATTTTAATCTGAAATGTGAAATTGAAAGATATAGTTACTGGGAATACGAGAAACAGAACATGTTGGGCATGTAAAGACGATGACAGCTATTTGTAATTGGAATATGACGAGACGCGTGCGCGTGCGCTCGGCGCGTCTCATTCGTCAGTTTATAAATAGAGCTCGGCGTCTGCGCCGTGACGACTCGCGCCATTAATTTATATGAAATAACTGTCGGCAGACGGAAAAATAAGTTCGATCGGGAATGGCCTTCTCCACGATAATATTTATGTTTTACGAAGTGGAAGACGGCTCCAATAGTGTTGATGTACGCGCGTCAGAAACAGTATGTATGGGAGGTATTAACAGGTATTATTGCTGGATTCATACAGACTCCCACTCGCACCACTCAATAAATAAACCGATCGGTTCCTTTCATTTCTAGCGTATTAACACACTGTAAACTGATTTATTGGAATTTACATACAAATGTGCAGATGTTTAGTCATAAATATAGAAAACGTAAATACTCGGTGAACCTTTTTGTACTCAGATATGACTGAAATTGATTGAAACAATTTAGGTTTTCATGAAACTCATGAAATCTTACACATACGGCTGTTATTGTGGAACTTAAATGGCGATTGGGGATGTTTCTTTCCACGTAACTACTTTATAACCGTCACCAAATCCTCCTTCACAGTTCTTTAGAGATTCAATAAACATGTGAAAATACTGATTTCCAACGATAATAATGTTCTTGAAGTACGCAAAGACAAGTGGTGCATAAATTCGTTAGCACGTGTGTAATCGTCACGAATATACAACGGGCGATAATTTACATCAGTAAATTTTAAAGTTGACATCAGAAAGAACATCTTATAAAGCAATAATTCAAGCACATTCTAATGACTCACCGTCTTATTCAGATGACTACAGATACAAGCTCTACACGCTGACTTTATTCGCGTAGAGTTGATTAGAACTAAAATATTTTACCATACTCATTGACAAATAGTTTTCCATAAAGTTGATGATAGTACCTACCTAATTTACAACAAAACAACGATTGTAGATAAGTGGCAGTATATAACTCTACATACAAAAATATTACTTGAACTAATTTAATATTGTTTTACGTAAAAAAATCGTGTATACGCAGGTATATACAAAATAACACAATTGATTCTTATAAAAGTAATGAATAACGAGTGAGCACATTTATTTCATTGCATTTAACTCTACCATACGGTAAAGTGCCAGAAATTACGACCGTTATTAGTCTTTATACTTACAATATCTCAGAGCAGAATAACAGATACAGAAATGCAATAAAAAGTTGTCGTTTTAATGAAAGTAATTTTCACATGCAGTTTTATATTAACAAGCCAAAAGTTTGAGATTAATTAAACAATTACAATAACAAGATTTAATATGATTGTACATAAGAATATACAGCTAAAGAACGAAGCAAAATATCTCAAGACATATTTTAAGATGATTATCACATTTTTCATTTAAATGCGTAGCTAATGTGAAACAATCTATGTCAACAAGTTTTGTTTAGAGTGGGAATCTCTCAAATACCTGGTACAACAGAAAGATATAGTGAAATGGTCGGTGCGTACAATAAGTTGTCGTCGCCCAACTAATGGACACAGTTCTGCCACACAAGTAGAACTAATAAATGCGTTCGTCAAACGTATTCACGACCACGCACTTTTGGCTACAAAACTACACAAAAAACTACTACTACTAGAGAAATCATCGACCTCTGTGTGAACATTATATCTTGTAACAAAATATGAAACACCAATGCCTTCGATAACGATCGATAGGTACAACACTTCAATTAAAAAATGTATGAAACTTTCTCGAACAATGTGCATAGACAAGCCCTAAAGATTTACAAATGAGATTTCGTTAAACTAAGCTGCTGTACAACGTTATAAATTCGACAAATTAATTTCATTCACTAACGAATTCAAAGACTAATCTATACAAAAGATAACCGATATTAACCTAATGGATTCCTGAGTTACTCCAAGTGAACTCGTATTTAAAATCTAAAGATATTTAAACACATCGCCCTCGCGCTCAGCTCGCCATAAATAAAATAAATACAAATATTCTCACGTAAACGAGTACCTCGAAAGCGTTCATTTACATTTGTGAATGTAATAAATGGGGCATCTTCTTCTAAATACAAAAGTAAACTGACGAAAATAATCTATTTTTGAAATAGCGTCTGACTATCTATGATTAGAAACTGTCTACAAGGAAATATATGGCGAATCCGCGTTCCACACATATTTATGTAATGTAATTATAGTCATGTCTTCAGAATAGAGTAATACTCCGCCGTATACTGACGCGATATTATTGTTATGTCATTATTTGACTTTGCTAGTTCTCTACATAACCATTGTGCAGCACATTCGGGCGCGCCATTGTAATAATTTATATGAAGTACGTGGGTATAGCAAAAGGGTTGGCACACCTGCATATTCATTCTCATACTTGCCCACAGATTTACGACCAGGTATTGGACCAACAAATGAGATCTTCCAAAAAATATAATAAGAGCATAACAAAAAGCTCAGCAAGACATGTCAACGTCAGCCGCGCACCATTGGTCCCGCGAACAAAGAAATATTACCACGCGTTTATTTGTTCTGCTCCACGCCATATTTGTTATTAAAATACTTTTTTGTTAATTTTTGTCTCGACGACTTTCTATAATAAACGTACCTACATTCGTTATTTTATAACTACGCTACACTCTTGTATGTATGAGAAAGGAGAACTAATAAAGTTTTCATAATAAAACATCCCCGGAGAGGCCGGAGAGTCGACTGCACGGAACTTAACACAAATATCATGATACTAATGATACGTTAGTTTATTTAGATTATACTTATCTAGTTTATAACATATTTTAGTGCACCATAAACAAACATAGCAAGATTTTACAGCTCCTGACGGTCCCGGCTCACATTCGAGCCATTGTGCCTCTTATAATTTTTATTAGGGGCAATCCGTCTGTCTTGATTTACTTCTTCCCGAACTGACGGATCTTTCATTTAATTTACGGTTCTACCCCAGTGTTCCAAACGTAATAAAATGTTACAAAAACAAGCAAAAATTACATAGTCCCATTGGGTGTTTTAACTTTTCTATTTATTTAATAAACAAGTTCATATGGCGTTTTATTTCGATAGAATACACATGTACTAAGAGCATTCGCTTTGTTTGCGAGCATTCGTTATGTGAGGAGCATTCGCGAACCTATCTTTTTTTGGCGGACTCTGGAACTATACTATAGTAAAAATCAAAATATCTGCTTCGTGAATTGGCGACTCAAGAAGAGTAAACACAACAAACGCTTGTTTCGGAAAATAATGCGTCAGGTAAATAAGTATTGCCCTTTGGTTAAATAAACAATGCATTGTTATGATGACTGAAATTCAGTCGCGCGATTTACAGCCGGTACCTACTACCGAGTATCGAGATATTGGGGTTTAAAATGTATTGTTAAAATTATTCCTACGAAACCCGCCAGAGGCGCTGGTCAGTTTTTCATATAAAATGTGTCGATAGCTCGCTGTTTGTATAGTCGATAGTAATACGAAATCGCCCGTCTGTTGGTATTTCCCTAAAGTATATCAGCAAGACGCCACAAGTATAAGATATGACATTTTTACAATAAGGTACCAAATATTAACCCCGGTTGCGACCAATTTTAATGACTTTGCGGATGAAAAATAGAATAAACCTTTTCCTCAAGGTGTTAAGTGCACAAGAAAACTGCTATCACTTGGATCACCAAGGCAAAAAGAACAAAATCATGTTTGATCTTAGGCGTTGCAAGTTGATTCAAAGAATAGATTACGGAGACTAACAATCAAACAAACAAACTCTTTCAATGAAAACCGTCGATATACCTAGTATATAGTAGGTATATTTTTCAACAAGATTTCCATGATGGTTTTAAAAATGTATGATTTACATTTAAAACAATCGTAACAAAAATTTATTGTTTATATTTCAGTACAAATATTCGTCGGAGCAGCCCACTCCCGCTGCCCTCGTATCCGACAAGCATTTGGCAACGATTCAGAGATTGTTATTATCATAATGACTCTTCCACTCATAACACTATTGCCTCGGCAAATGTCTTCATATCCTCAATAACCCATAACTCGTCAAAACATTAAAGTCACACTATATTGAATATCAAATGAATTCTTTGATTTACAACACCGTCTCCCACACTGCTTGAGAATAGCTTCACTATTGCAGATTCTCACAATATACTTAGTAGCAGCGAATACGCAAGAAACTAAATATCTCAACGGTTTCCCATGAGGTTAATTTAAATTAAATAAAAAATGCAATGAGAAATTTTAATTATTCGTAGCTACATCATGAGCGAGCCAACACTAACATGTTCAGTGTGTGTCTCATTTGCAAGTAACAGGATGCGTATTATAGACCCACGAAGGCAAAAGGATAAAAAGACGCTCAATAAGGCGCGATCAGAGGCAAAAATGAAATAAATTGCCGGTGAATAAGAGTGCTGTGTGCAATTGAGGCGAACACGCTTGCTCATTAGACGGGATGCAGGGATGGCAACGCTACCGGCGAGCTCCGCGCGCCCCCGCGCCGCCACCGCCGCGCTGCTGCTCTACCAGCCGCCTACCCTATGGACTATCATAATACATCATTATAAACTCATTTGCATAAATACAACACTTCTCCTTTTTCAATTGAAAACAAAAGTATTCCAAATTCCGAGAACGTTTAGCATATGAAACTTGCTAAAGTAGTGACAATGACTTTACTTGCAGCCCTTTGCCGAAAAGCTGTAAAATCGACGCGTATTAACATAACAAAGACGGTGATTTAGAATGACAGAGCGTTTGGGTCCGCACACGACATCACTTTCACTTATTTCGAGATTTTGCGCAAAAAATCCTCGCTATTATTATTAAAAAGTATTTTGCTTGTGCGTAAGTCGATATAGAATTAGTTAGAAACCGCAGGCTCCCGGGGAACAATGTAGCGACGCACAGACCGCTGAAGCGTGTCGGGACGACACACAAAAACTTATTTCTCTCGGATATGGAATCGAAATGTCAAGAATAATGAAAGGCATGTCTCGGTTTGCATAATGCGGCAAATTAAATAAATTTTTGGTTCTGCTAAACGTCGGAAAAACTAGTCGATGGAGTCGCTACGTTTGACTTTTCGTTTTACATTATATTTAGTTGTTTGAGTTAAAATATCTTGTCAGTCGAACACTTGCATAATAAACAGTCTCTTCATTTAGTAATACGAGACAATGGAAGCAGTCTACCGTTTCTTTACTATGAAATAAGATTTCAAAATTAAGTAATCTGCTCCCTCGTTTTACTTGGTTCCAAATACCTGCTTTATAGAAAATACTAGCTGACCCGCGCAACTTCGCTTGCGTCACATAAGAGAGAATGGGTCAGAATTTTCCACGTTTTGTAACACTTTTACTCTGCTCCTATTGGTCGTAGCGTGATGATACAAATTATGCTTTTTTCCCGAAAAATATTCTCAAAATTATTTATATCTCTTAATATAACGAAGTCGCGATAAGGCATATCCGTCATTAAAACAGTTGCCATGACAACGGAATTTTGTTAATTCAATGTCATTATAATATTGATTATTTGCGACTTCGTTTTTTCTTTCGAATTTTCCCGGGAAATTCGTCATTTTCCCGGGGTAAAAAGTAGCCTATGTCCTTTCTCGGGTATCAAAATATCTCCATACCAAATTTCATGCAAATTGGTTCAGTAGTTTAGGCGTGATTGAGTAGCAGACAGACAGACAGACAGACAGACAGACAGACAGACAGACAGACAGACAGACAGACAGACAGACAGACAGAGTTACTTTCACATTTATAATATTAGTATGGATTTTCACATAAGTAATATGTTTAGGCTGGTACTTCGTGGTCAAAATTTGTCAGTCAACTCGACTCTAGGCACGTGCTAGTAAGTAGCAGAGCTAGCAGTAACCACTAAATGGTAACGAGGGTGGCAGTTCACCGTGTATGTTACACATCTCCACGCACCATTTGCATGCACCCGGGCGCATCCCGCTGCATCCCGCGCGACACACACCGGCGCACCTACAGGAATAGTATAATGTCATATCAAATGTCTAAGAACGCGTGCCATCACTTGCGTGTCACTTATACGCTTGTCTGTCACACACACTAACGCCCGTGTATCAACAATTTTGTTACACTATTTTATTTTAATATTTCTTCATCTAACAATGACAAATACGAAAAACTGTCTACCTGGTTCACCACAAGTTACAAAATAGGTAACGCAGATATTACGTAGCTACCTATAGTTCCGCAGAATTTTGTGTAATAAAAACTTCCTTCCAAAGTGTTAAAATTTTATTAACATTAAAACAATAGCCAAAAAATGCTTATGACCATCGGTCGAGCCATAAATTCTGTAAACGTGTCATTTTTTGTTAGTAATTTTGAATAAATTTAAGTTTTTTGTAGTTCTGACTAATTGGTCACTGGTGCAGCGAGTAACGACGGGGCGCAGGATACAATTGTTTCGTCGGGTTTTGCAAATATAATAATAAAAGTTTATTACCCCGTTTTTCAAAGGGTTTGTCTCGAGCCGCACTGAAAGGGTAGCTGTAAAACCTCACTCCGTGCCATCATAAGTCAAAACGGTACGATTGTTCGGTTGCATATCGTCATAAATCAGTTTTAGAAAATATTCATTGAATGGCAGTCCTCGTTACTCAATACAGGGTCATTATACAAATATAGATTTTTGGCATTTGTGCACGCATCACGGTGGGAGGTATACCAGCTTTGCAAAATTTTAACTGAGTAAACGTTTCTAGGAAAAGAAAGCTGTGCGTGAAACAGAAACATTTGTTTATTTTGCCACCTGCTTTGTGGTAGTTAGAGAACAAATTGACATATCTATTTTTAATAAGCTATAGATTGGTCTACAAAATAGTTTAAAAAAGAATAAAATAGAAACAAATATTGTACAGCTGCTTCCCTAGAGAGTTGTATGCTTCAACTAGGGGGATGGTGTTATCACGTTGTTTGTAGGCGTTCGAAACAACTTGTGTCAAATTGTGACCTCGACACTGAGCGGAGCGTGCTCTACCTGTGGCTCCGAGATTTTTAGCCAAAATCCAAAAATGAAACACAAATGTAAAAATAGATGAGTTCTAATTTGGCATATTTTTGTGTTGCGCATACATGGTGTATGTAACGAGTCAGTGATGACGTCACCGCGGTGTTGATGGAAGAGTGATGGAGCGGGTCAGCGGCGGGGTCAGCGCCGCCATGCGTCATCGCTAACGACGACAAATGACGTGACGTGAGTGACGTGACACGACTCACAATATCGACATAGCTTTACACATACAAATATAAATACGACGCTCACTGCCAATATAATATTAAATATAAGGCATTTCGAATAGACACCTAACTTGCTACAAATTATAAGAACCATATTTATACATTCCAGCCGTAGATGTAAATTTTATTTGTCATGTATTTTCAGTTTCAGAAAACTCTAGTTTTGACTAAAATTTAATAGAGAGTTACAAATCATTGAATTTCTAGAAAGGCAAAGATACTTTTTCTTTGCATTTGCTGATATAATAGAAAATCATGTGGTTTTTCTATTTCAGAACTCCCAAAGGGTTGCCGTGAAAGGGTAGGATACCCACAAGCATAACAGCTCCCATAATATACAGGGGACGGACGGTGCTACTGAAAAAAACGATTTTGAAGATTAATTTGAAACGAAAATGGTTTGTTTTATGGTTTGAGTGACGATGGATCTCAAGTGTACGTTTTGAAAGAATCGGACTTATTTTTTACCAAGCAGAAGGAAAGTGTCACTCGACGCCACGATCCATCACGGATTCGTTTCCTGTGAACTGCTACAATATAAATTACAATATAAGGCACTGACGATCTCTTCATTATTATTTACGTGTTTATTATTATTATGAACAACATAACGGTTTCTAAACCAGTTTTATTCAACAGGTTACCTTGACAAGACAACATTCGTCATTCGCTCATCGCGTAAATCCATATTTTGGTAAAAAAGCAAAAAGTCGTCTATCCATAGATTAGGAGCTGGATGTTAGACAAGTTTCCCACAGAGATTTAACAGGGAGACCGCGCGCCGGCTGCACGCGACACAAAAATAGCACACAGTGGTCGAAAAATAAAATTTTCCCCAAATAGACGGAAATATACAAAAATGTGAGGCAAAGAGCGAGGGGCGAACGTGATGGCGTGCCGTAATGTGCGCCCCTAATTAAAACGTTAAAAACCGACCGCTTCTGAAAAACGTCAATTTCGAAGAGAAATGTGCCGTCCAAAAGATCCCCTTTCATACTTTTGTTCCATTTATTTTTATCATTTGAGTCCTCAAAAGAAACAAATTGCAAAGAATATATGTAGCATCACAAAGTTAAAACGGTTATTTTTAAACTTAGCCGATTCTATTATTGTTTATGTAGGCGGTTCGTTACGTGTGCCTTTGTCACGTCGGAGTTGAAGGTTTGTTCTGAATTTATTAAATTAATAAAATACCTATATATAATTAATCGTTTCAGGCTTTGGAATGCCATTTGCTGGATTAATTACTTTACTATGAACTATAAATTGATCTATCTATGCGTACAAATCGTTAAATTGGGGATTTAGTTAGCGTTTGAAACACGGACATGGAACGAAGGGATAAATCTAGCCGTTAAATCGATATGCAGATCTGCATCGACATTCATTACCTAATTAAAATCGCAAGCCCCTTCCGCTCGCTACATTTCTCCAACGCGCTGCCAATAAATTTCATCCGCCAGTCGCCCCATAACGATAACCAGTTCCTCGGGAACTATCGTTCAATCTGGCGTCGATGCCGTATGTTGATCCGGTCGTGTACCCGCCGCTCTTCGCAGACGGCGCTGTCGATACCTATGTATTATTTAGTGGCAGCACTAGGTCCGCGGCACACGCACAGAGCCGCACCACGCACACACCACTGCCGGTGTCTCGAGCCACGTCAGCCCACAGATAACGAGCTCACATATTCATAAAGAATAAAGAATTATCCAACAGCCTCTTCACTCCTCACCCTCCGCCTCCCTTTTTGATCGTAATGCTCTCATTCACACTCTCCGCCAGATCTCGATCTATCCGTTCCCCTCTAAGGACTCCATAAGAACGGCTGTAACGACGACCCGCCCGGAATTGGATTATAGACTTTAATTTATTCCTAAGAAGAAATATTTCATTTAACGTCGGCACACGCTCATGAAACCCTTTAACTCCCGGCGAAGCGCGGTCGAGTCGTTTCAAAACGATCATTCTAGTCTGAGACGTAACGACCGGTTTTAATTCTTACATCCATGATACGAGAGACCATTTCATCGTCGAGGCGCATCGGACAAAAGATCATTGTAAAATTAACTGGTTTCAGGGTCCAACCCTCGAGTCAGCATCTTTATGGGCGACATATTTGATTCGAAAACTTGTTATGCTTCGTCCTAAATAAATTATAACGAGAAATTGTAATCATTAAATGGGTATATTTAATGTGTGTAGAGGTCGGCGGGCCCGCGCGGTGCAGCGGCCGAGCGGCCGGAGTGCTGGGTGCCGAGCCGCGTATCGGCCTACACAAATGCGCGCTCCCCGGAGATAGCTCGCACAAATCTTCGCGACCTTTGTTGCTGTTGCTTTTACGTGTCTTACTAACTTAACGTCGAATTGTAATGATTTATTCTCTGATTTGAAATTGACATGCTCAACATTTAAGATTTTCAAAATGGCCTTTGGCAGGTTTATTACAATGCTGTTCTTGTAGATAAAACAGGTGCTCATTAATAAGAAAAAATGATCCCATTTTCTTAAACATACCTGATTCTCGTAAGCATTCAACGTCCCACGCGTCAGAATGTTTACTCGGTTCACAATATTAATTTAAGACATTAAGACAATTTATATGAATATGGAAGCAAGCAACTATTTCATTAATTAAAATGGAAATTGTTTATTGGCGTAGGCGGCGGATCCAGTTTAAACGAACGCAGTATTAAATACGATCGATTGTAGAATAATTGTTTATCTGTTTCAGAAACGTGCCTAGCTTTTATATCAAATTAATTTATATTTATTACAGATCTGTGTATATCTTGTAGGAATGTTCAATAACATTTTTAATAAATAATTTCAGTGGACTTTGATAAACAAGTATTTAACTACAAAATTTTATAGACGTTATTATTTCTGCCTGACAAATCATTTTTAGATTAGAAAAACCTTTTTCATAGATTTAGCCTACTTGTTGTTTTATGACCTACATATTTTGTATCTATTAATCAAGAACATCCTCAGAGGGAACATTTTTCGGTTTCAATAAAATGCGAAAAAATACTACAGAAATAAAGTTGAGTTAAATAAAAATATCATATCAGTAATGTAATCAGGCTACACAAACAAACGGATACATAATTTCCTTAACAACATATAAGTATACAGACGTTACTCACGGGTGATTAATAAAAAGTAAAATCAACGATGTGTTGAATACACAAAAAGCAAGGCGAGATGCGTTCAAATAAAATTTTATATAGTGATCGTTAACACTGTCCCGTCCGATATTAAATGGACAGCGGCGAAGGAGTAAAAATTAAAGACAAACATAAATATCAAAGTAAAAACCTTTGAATCAAACTTGTAGCGAGCGACCACTCAACGAGCGCTTTTGACGATTGGAAAGAAATCTGATATTTTCCATCGGCCCGTACAGTTTCATTGTTACGTTACAAACTGAATATTTATCTTTTATAAGACTATTTTATGAATGGATAGTTGGACAAGCGTTGTTATTTACGCTAAGGGCCTTTACACTATTTTATGTACTTGTGTACAGGCATAAAATTATAGGCTCTTCTTGTTCAAGCGTTATAAGGCTTGACATTGAGTCAAGACTTACAAATATTTTATTTTTTTACATACATGTTAGAGTATTTTTTAAACTTTCATAGAATATCTAATGAATACCTATATGAAGAGAGATAGATTAGTAGCATGTAAGGATTCTATGCCACTGCTGACATTTGAATCAATCATTGGCTGAACGACATTCAAACGGAATGATGGAACGATTGTAAAATGAGATATCGTACGTTGACCTAGAAACTGCAGAAAATCGATTGGAAAACTCTTTTGTACAAGTACAGGAATTTACAAAAATACTTTTTTTACAGAAAATGATGTGTGAAATATACTTATGTGGTGTGAGGAAGGCTGCACCAAAACTGGATTGTAAGTGGAGACGAATAAATTAGGAGTTAAGTTATGAGCGGTCCGATCTAACAACATGAATGAAACCGCACCCCCCGCCTCGGCCGCCCGCACCCCCGCCATGCCCCGCGCCCCGCGCACCGGCCGCGTGTGGCATTCTACCATTGCCACTACAGGTGTGGACTTGGCACTCACTAAACTTATAAAAATACCTTTTTACACCACTTTTTATCAGAACTTCAACATTGACAAAGCTTTCTTCAAACTTCGACTTTGCTGTTATTTACCCAGTCGCTAATTCGCTCTAAATAAATCGCTCTGTACTAAAATCTTTAGTATTTGCAAATCAAAAACATATTTTTATGTCGGTTCACATATGCGACTATGTGACCCGGTTAATAATATTTTCAGTTCTTAATAAAATAACTACACAAATATAAGTTCAATACTGAATCAACAGAGTCCGTCCCTTGTAAGAGGTGAGATGACGCGCTATCAGCGCTGGTAATCTGAGCCCAAATTATTACGATTCAAAACTTGGTCAGGACCTTGCCTCGAGTCGAGCACCACCCGTCCCGAATAAACTAACTAACTGTGGGTACCATTAAAGGGAAAAGTGAACATTTATAACTCAGACCCAGAATATTTTATTTGTTCAGTCATAATAAAAACGATGTCAATTAAGCCCTGTCGGAAATTAATGTACGGTCTCTTTTAGTATAATTAATAAGTTATGGCCAATGAGATGTTGTATACTTAAAGGAAATAACATTAGGCGTACCGTATAGGAGTTAGTTATTATTGAAAAGCCATAAGAAGATGCAGTCAATTCTCACCCTTACACAGGTGTCCACGACACATTTTTAAAAATATCCACATAACAGATAAGGCCTCTAAATCGTGTTAAGATCTTTATATTTCCATTATTTTAAAAATAAAAACTAAAAGATCGCATTAATTAATCTTGATTAAAACGCGATAGCACTTTCACAGCTTTATCGTGGGATCATAAAATGTTGAAATACATTTTATTCTATTTGTGTAGTTGCATGTGTGACATGGACAAACGAGTTCTCAGATTGTGTGGATATTGCCTTATTCTGAGACAAAACGTTGGCCATATATTAAGCGTGTGTGTAAAAATTCCGCTCCTCGTTATGTGTCGCAATTTAATTGAGATCTTATATTAATTAGGGTGGCGATGTGATGCACGAAGTCGAATGTGGCCGCCGCACGCAGCCTCAGCACGCAACTAAGTACCTCACCTACATAAATATCGATTTTTTCGTCATTTTTAGCATTCTGCAACACAGACGTAGAGGACCATTTTATTGAGCGCTCGTTCCACCTTGTTAGCACGAGTTTATAGCTACTATAATTAACTAATTATTGCAATCAATCAACTCGTGCACTTCTAGACAAACATTTTATTGATTATGGTAGAGTCAGCCTTGAGTCGTGTTATTTGAAGAAGACTAATGACTACGTGACTACGTGTCATTAATCTACATATTGATTGATTCTTCAATATTATTTCAATGTCTAATTTTGTTTATATTACGCATGAAATTAGACTTAAAATTGTTATTGTCTTAGTTTGAAGATCCCGGTACATTTACAATGCAGTCGCAATATTTCACTTTTAGAATCCAAGTCAACCAAGCCAAGACCTAAAAATTCAAAGACCAAGTAGGTATATCTTAAGAGGTTCAAACAGCTTTCAGGATATCGATATAATTACACAGGACCCCATAACTCACAAACCAGTTCACGGCTGTCCAAAACAAACTTGTGCAGTACAAGCTACTTGCAAAATCGTCTCGTTTCGCGTGATTTACTGACAACTAAACAAACGTAAAGGTTCGCATTTATAATTGTATTATAGGGATGAGGAGAGTGAATCCATCGCGCGTTCGCGTGCGCGATGACGTGATATCGGCCCGTCACGCGTGTTTACACCGCCCTTATAACAAGTTGTAAGAGCCAAACTAACAAGCAAGCGCTATATCTCCACCTATACCATTAGCGATCGAGGCATGCGAGAATTTTCATGCACTCACCTCTTTGCACCGCAAACACTTATTATAATGTCAGGTAAATGGAACAATAAAGTTCACTTCAAAAGATTGTTAATTCTGATTTCGTTAGTTTTCACTTTATAAATGTCTTTTGAGTATTTACAGAAACTTTGGCCTGGTAATATTTGCTGGTTTCGTCTACATTTACTAAAAACCAAGGACAATTTAGCCTCTAAACTTTAACACCATCTGAAATTCAAAGAGACGATTTCAAACCACTTGCGACTCTACTATCAATTCGCTATCGACGATTTCTATGTAAGAAGCTTAACAGATATTCTCAGACAGTATCAAAGTTAATTTAAGTTTTAATACTCAATAACATAAGTGTCGCGATATGTCAATATAATTTGCAAACGTAATTTAGAATAGGATAGGAGGAAAAATACTAACACAAATCTAAGAAAATCTTACATCATCTTACAAACTAGTACCTTCTTATATAACTATTGATTAATCCGCGCTCAAAAGATTAAACGCTTCTATTGTACAGTTTATAATTAATTAAACGTCCGACATAGAACTGGGGATGTATTGTGCGTTTTGTTCGAGAGGCTCACATGAAAGCTCCACAAAAACTATGTCAGCATTGTCAACCGCACTAATGCTTCATAATTGTCGTGATATTTCCTTTTCATTGAGCCAAGCCCTCCTTACCGATAATTTCTCTTGTCATATTACGTACAAGTACCTGCTTACAAATAAACGCTATACACACAGCACGACTATTGTCCCCATTGTAAGTATACACTTTTTATTATAAATTATGTACTTTCTAACTTAAGAATTGACAAGAGTTTCTCAGGTGATTCATCTCTAAAGTTTTAAACTAACGACGTTTATACGTGTAATTAAGAATAAAATCAATATAAAACATTGCACACATAACTAACACGTCTGTAAAATTCACAAAAGCTCTTTCTAGGGACGTTTATATCACATAAATCCATTACCCGATCTCACTTTTTAATATGTCGGGTAAAGTTTGTGAATTGCCGACGAATAATAAATTTCACATAGTGTGGAGCGACTCATTTGGTGACACAAAACATGGAGAGGAACCACAAACAAAAGGCGGAATAATGTCCCTTAAATAATATAATATTACGTGTCACGAAACTAAGGCTTTATGAAATCGGATATTTTTGTCATATCTTGTTTTATTGCGTTTCAATGGAGAATGACTGCCATCGGGATTCACTGGAGCCATTCAATTTACTAAATGTATGAGGGTGGAAACTTCTTACGAACAAAGACGAACAAAAAATGAAAATCCATATTTTTATCATCGCTATTATCAATTTAATAGCAACATTAACTTTTATGTTCGAAGCGTTAATGCTAATGATAGATAAAAATATGTATTTACTCAATAAACTATCACCATATTTCAAGATAGCTGAACCTTTTTTCTTTAAGTTGTTGCGCAGGTATTTATTCAGTTTTGTTAAAATATGTACCCGCTGGCGACACATAAGAGAGCTTACAGTAATTCCCTACATTCGGTCGATACAATCAACAAGAGACATATTAATCCAATCGTCTAATACAAAATCAGTGTGCGTAACAATTTCAAATTTTGCACAAATCTAGTCGTATTTAAAGTATTGTGTTACTTGATGTATTAAATAGCCGGTTGACAATGTCGTGCGGATATTATCCCACAAAAAATGTCCTCAAATGTCCCGAGGATTTTCCGCTTCACGCAGTGGTGCACTCTCCGCGGCCCGGACTCGGCAGTTGACAAAATATTGCATTGTTCCTATTATCTACGCAGTATTTATTTAAAAACGTTATTTAAATGGATGATTTTAAGCTCATACAGTTGATGGAGCTATTGTACTCGTCTTAATATCGTTACACTTTGATGCTGCGCGGTGGATGTCTTTTGACGACATATCGCATCACATACAAAATGTATCTCAGTTATTAACTGAGTGATTTACGCGTATATTACTTCAGATTTGTACGTAAAAGTTCTTAATGGCATGTAACTAAATAATAGTGGACGATATGTCGTGCCTCGTGAAACCAATTTATTACCTTTATTACTTTGTTCACTTTGTTATAGTCATTCAGCTATCACCCATATCACTGACCATAAATTCAAATTCACTCAGTGACTTCCAATAAAGGTAATGAAGGCAATCATCGGCGACCAAACCAATAAAATAATAGAAATAAATTTGATATGACCGACATATGGTGGCTTTAATGCGCGGCCAACCCTGTTATTGCTGTCAAACATGCGACAAATAGCTCAGACTGAATTCATTTTCATTTTATCCAACCGTTGATTACACAGTATTGGTCCGTTGGACGACAATGAAAACAATCTACAACGAGCAATATGTTCACACCCCTTTCAGTTTTTGATTCACTGCGATGACCAAAAAGTAAATTCCAGTTTATTATTATTCCATTACCCGTCACCCCATTTTAAAAAATATGTCAGCAGATGACGAGTGGGGAAGATGGGGTCGCGAGTAATCTGCGAGCGGCGAGCGGCGCCGGGACGCGCCCGAATACTCAATGTGTTTATATAAAATAATTTTCATGTTCGACAAGTCGCGACACAATGGCGTATATTTTTTGCTGTGCCGATAAATTGGCAGGATTATCATTTAATGGAGGGCTCATGTTTGCTTGTCGCGATTGCCTATGACTGACATGATTTTATTAACACCATATCGATGTTTCGTTGTGGGCTGGAACATTTCACACCGACAGGAACACGCTGTTAATAATTCAGATGGTTTCATTTCAGAAAGTAATGCCAATTTAAGTGGAGCTCGGGCGAGTTCAGTTATTACTTCAATTTAGGAGTTAGATAGACATCTGATCTATTATTCACAATATATGGAGGCTTTCTATCGCATGACGCATGAGTAAAATTTAAATGACAAATCAAGTATTTATAATTGTTTGAAACTTGTTTTTGATTTGCTAATGTTGAACCCTTCGTTACAGTGATATGTCAATCTGGATATTGCAGTATTGTATTGATAGTTTGCCTTCAATATTATGTAGTAGCTATAGTTACGTGTTTTTTTTTGAATAAAGTCTTTATTTTAACAAAAATTATCCGCCAAGCATCTTTGGTTTCCACAAAATTTAAGGACAAGTTATTACAAATTTACAAAAGTTGATCTTTCAACATAAAAATGGAAGAATAATATTACAGTTTGCAGATAACGATTTAAATCTCACACATTTATAAAGTTTTCGGACAGCATTTCGCATTCATACCGTTACGCGAACCTCAACTACACCATTAAAAATAATAAAAACCGTTTATCCTATTCAATCATCGAAAAAAATTGGTAAAGAAACGTTGTCAACATTATTCCGCACAAGTATTGTATGTGACCGACATTTTAACGTATTTATGGTAACAGGGGCTAATCTCTTTTATATTATCACAAATAATCGCGTATAAATCCCTTATTAGCGAAGCAGAATTTTTTTCTTGCGACATCAAAATTCGTATTGTAGATTACGGGAGCTGACGGTGGTATGAGATGTTATCTAGTCGGAGTCTCCCCGTGTTTACACTAAATATTGTACGACACAATGAAATTACATGACATCTGTAGTACAAATAACGGGAATATCTTTATTCATAGAGCGGCGCGCAAACACGCTCCCCTCGCGTTTGCATTGTCACCGCTACGAACGTCTGCTCACTGTCGCTACAACGATACTGTAATAAACTATATTACTACTATCTCACACTAATGCCGATATTGATTTTTTGCGCAAATATGTGGAAATTGTCGTTAATCCGCCGTCTCGTCTAAACAGTTTGTTTAGATTTAGTTAAAAAATATAGTGCTCTTCGAATGCTTACCAAGTCTGGGTTTCAGTCTTGCTAAATTTTATTCAATTTTATGTTATTGAACGTGTTGTTATTCGATACTGCAATATCAAAAAGAAACCACACATAATACCACTGTTTGCAAGGGAAACGGAAACGCAGAAATTGTTCTATCGAAGAAAAGCAAAGGAAGCGATTTACAATAAATAACTTTAATATTAGAGTTACTCCCCCATATTGATATCGATAGTATGAAGGAACCCCACGCGCCTCCGGCGAAACCAGGAGTTGCCAACATTTTGGCTTTCTTGGAAAGTTTTATGACAGTGATTTTCACTTGTTGATATTAAACTTCGAGCAGTTTAATCATAATCCTATTCTAAAAATATTATGGAATCGTATTTATAGTCAAATTCTGGGTAGAAAACATCCCGTTATGAATTTCAGTAGGCATAATTTAATATAAAAAATGTGTAAGACATTGAATAAACTTTATATCCAACGAACACTAAAATAAAAATTTACCAGCAATAACATAAAGTACAAAAAGTTAGTGTAATTGAGCAATTCAAGATCTCAAACGGCAAACAAAAAATCATTGTGAGAGTAATCACGGAAGTAAAGCTACAGGTAATAAAAACTCGGTGTATTCCAACAGTTTGTGAGCCCTGATTTGACGTAAAAACAGTAAAATAGTCGTAACCGAGCAAAAGAGCGCCACTATTAGTTTTCTTTACAACTTTTATTGACAATACCGTCTAATATCTATTTGCAGTTTTTCATACATGACATGATTCGAAACGGTTTTCTTATTCATATTCCCTTCACGTTTCGGAGTATAAATATAACACATGTAATAAATGTGTTACGTACATGAAGTACCTTAATCAAAAAATATTTCAAAAACATAATAAACAAACACTATTTATGGTGTCATCAGTCTGCTTAATATATGTAAGTTTTTATTAAACCTTACCTTTTACAACAGGAAATACAAAACACTTATCTAGAATATTGATTCTCTGACATGCTAGCCATATACCAACAAGACGACGACCAGGTGAATCGATGTCCAACAAAATTGAATTATCGAATGAACTTCTAAAGAATTATGACTATAATATAAAAACAGCCTTCAACGGAATGTCGGTATTGAACACAATTAAGAAATAAATCATCAAGAGAGCGGCATTGTATGTCGAGGACGTTATGACTGCTCGGGTTCGATTCCGGGTCGAATCACTCATTGCCCCGTGGCCATTAGAAATGGTCACCAATTTATCATTAAAGCAATTTTTGCAATAATTGTTTGCTTTGTGCGAGGGACACGGCACGAAGTATGCTCTACTTGTCATAACATTATGCCAAATGTTTACTACTAACTAAGCTCGAATGTTGTTTAGAGAACCTTACTGCTAATATTTATTCACATTTGAATTCAAATGTGAATGTGAACTATGTTAAATTTAACATAACCGAGTATACTAATGTTGTAAATGTCAGTCGTTTAAGATAGCATTTGAAATGACAACGGTATGCTGTTTCTATTATCGATCTTCTACAAGCTAAGCGCCGTCTATAAACATAAAGGAATGATACAGACATTTAGCGAACTTGTTTCTATTGACGAAATATCTGTAAATTTGACATAATGTGCCACTATCCTTATCTAATTTATATAAACTTTAATTGTGTATTTGTAAGATATGCATAAATAGGTGCTTTGGATTATCTAAAACTGTATTGTAATGTGGAAGAAATTTTGCCAAATAGGAAACATCATCATCTGAATATTTTATGTAGGCATTATTAGGTTTTGTAAAAAAAAAATATTTAAATCATATTTAAATCCGCAATCAAATTATTACGACTTAAAAATGATTTTATTCATTAGCGTTACTCAGCATGATGCTCATCAAAGATGGCTTAACCTAACTTAACAAACAAAATATTTCGTTGCAGAAAATAAAGTAGAGCAACTTTGTGATCGTGGTCGCACTGGTCATCGGTCCACCCACGCACACAAAAGACGCGTGGGTGCAAAGATTATTCTCATTCAATTGAACCGCATTGTGCGCCGGCGCATGCCACTTCCATGCCACCTCTTAATTACCGCGCAGCTGCTGACCCGCGTCCATCTGGATCATCACCACCTACACCACTATCACCGATACAGGCTGATCTTGTTCTAACATACATTTATCTATACTCATTCTTTAAATCATATTTTAACTTATTTTATCAAAACTCGGGTGTATTTCATATATTTCTGTCTACACCTTCGGGTATACCAGGCGTGATAATATGTAAGTATGTATGCTAATAAGGCTTCTAGTAAAAAATCATTTTCGCCATTATTCATCAGTCATAAACACAATCACACTGTTTATGAAGTCATTTTATACAATGTGACATGACTCTAGGAAATGCTGGATACCCAATCGATACATGACAGAGTCAAAGCAAAGCCACGAGTTGAAATAGGTACCAAATTATAGTGGCAAACTGTACCTAAACTAGGGAAATATTGCAATGAGTGGCATACTATAATTCCAACTGAAATCTGTAATATATGAATACAGTACCGAAAAGAAGAGATCTGTTTAATAGTAAAAAAATACCGCACGAGAAAAGTACATCATCATGTATAGTGGAATGAACACGCTGTATTTAGTTGATGTGTGTAATACAAGGTGAGAGTGTCCAGTGACAATAGAGCGCCAGTTTTGAGTGGCCGGGCGTCCGGCAAATCTCATTTGTGGATTTATCATTAACCGTATTTCATCCACCCTTCTCTCCATAGCCTATTAAGGGTTATAAATTTTATATCCGTCTGCCATGTCCGAAGCTTTCCGATGTTTATTTATCGTAATTTTATTTATACACAATCATAGAGAAACGAATCCCCATTACACATTATACATTTCATAAACACAAATAGGTATACGAGCAAAGCAATCTCGTATTGAAGTCGTAAAAGTGGAAAAATATTGGCTATATCAGTGGTGCATTCGTCAGAACAATGAGGCGTGCCCTAATCGCGCGCCTTATCGACACTAGCTTTTGTCTTAATTCGATGACGAGTAATTTATGGGTGTGCACGCCACACTTGCCATAAATAAAATAGCATTTTAGTGCGAGTCCGTAGAGTGGTGTTCTGTCAAAATTCACATAAATAATGACGACCCGACGAGACAGATCTTATCTCGGTATAGCGACAAGTCTACGACTCGGTTATAAACAAAAGACGAACTCTAATGACTGAATGAGCCATCGTAAACCCTTAATATTTACGCACGATTCTTTCAGTTCACCTTTTGAGAGGTTTTATAACTCGACAGGGAGATCTACCCGCTCCGAGCAGGCGCCTACGCCAGTCGCCTCGCTATATCTGATTTATTCATATCCCCCGAAACACATGATCGGTTTTTGGATATCCAGTTTTTTTAGTGACGAACTTTTTGTTAGGCCGGGTAGACCTGAAATTTCTCACGTTGAAAGATTTTCCTTTGAAATTGGTCGACGGGCTTGACAACTCGTCAGTCGTGTCAATCAAACTGGCCTGATTTTGTCCCGTCATTCTTATTTTTGCGAATGATTCAACCTGATGCGGTATCTTGTCATTAATCGAGTAAAAATTCTACGTACCAAATAGTAAATTTTCCACTGTTTGCAATGACATAAAAGTGCAGATATCGGGTTGCAATTAAAACTATTGGACGACGCTCGTTAACTACAGAGCATCGCGTGGGAGGACAAACACAGCAGATGTGCGCGACCCTCGCCAACCTCGCCACTCACCCCAATACTCGCAATTAGGATACTATTGCTATCACTCAGTTTCCTCCTATTGATACATTATAAACGACCCTGAAAACTGAAGAAAACTCCGGGGTCGACCATTTGGGAGGTCTATTTTAGGATTTAAAGGCAAATGACACAACGTCGGATAGGTAAGCGATAACGATTCAATATTTATTGTCACCCGACGTCCGTCATTAAGATAGTGTCAAAACTCACTGGCACGCACACAGGCATTACGGGGCCGGACGGAGCACTCATAATTATTACTAATGCCTTAAATATGTCAAAACAGGAATCCAGGTAAAAAGGCGTAATTTACGCGCGTCCGATAGAGATTTGGCAGTTGGCGCCGTGGTGCGCACGAGCAGCCCGGTGAGCCCGGCCGCTTCGCGAGGAGGCGCCCACTTTTTGTTAACCATTGTCTTTTAATATAAATTTTAAATAGGAAATGTCCCTTTTTATGGAGATCTAGTTTACGGCGCTGACAATGAAGGCATAAATCTAACGAGTGCGTCTTGATACCTCGCCGATGATCGATCGATAAACATTATTTATGTACTTCCGTTGGGCAACACACGATTGGAGCCGTGGACGTGAACAAATTCGAAGAAATACTCCTCGAATATATCAACAATCATATACCTACATAACACTCACGAACCACCGTGTCATTTAGCTGAATACATAATTAATAACTACATTACAATTCAGTTGCCATATTTTTTTCTCATCAAATCTAGAATGTATGAATAAATATTAACAAGAAAATAAAATGCTTCTTTTATAATAATGTGTCCATTGAATAGTAATTAAGGAAAAATATCACACCACGAGCTATCGAGCTATGGTTTTTTACTCGATGCAACTATGTTTACTAAGCAAGGATCACATGTAAAAATTTTAAACCTTAACACAAATGCAGGAGAGTTGAATGTAGCATTAACACGTCTAAGAAATAAAAGGTGCAAAGCTGCGAGTAAGTAAATACAAAGAATGTAAGTATATGATCGGTATAATTAAGTCAAATGTTAATAAAGAGAACAATGCCGCTCATCCATACGCGCCGAACTTGGGCTCCAATCAACGTGCCAGCAGCAGAGGGGCTGATTAACGACAATAACTCAGGGACAACACCAACTTGACCACGTTTATTTTTATTTGAGGCCCTTTCCAGTCGATCTCTAATGAATACGGTTTATCTTCAAGTTTATATAAAAAATAAATCGCTTTTAACTGAAGAATCACGCCTTAAAAAAGAAACGCTTATTAAAATTTATTTCTTTCTCTCCTCGCGGCACTGTCGTGTACTTCGGCTCGAATAAAATTAAAAAGTCAAGAATTCTTATTTATTTTAATACAATAAACCGCAATCGCTGAATAAAGATAAATAAAAAGCAATAAAAAATAAAATCGCATTAGCAATAAACAAAATACTTCAGCGGATGTGGGCAGAGCGAAGAGCACGCACTTGGACGTCCGTGGAGTCGGCCGTGCGTGCTAGTGAATGTCTAAACTACGCGTCACTGTTACACTTACAGACGAATACATGTTTACAAAACTGTCTTAATACTACCTTTTCTTTTCGAACTAAAATTTTAACACCTATAAAATGTTCCAGAAATAATAAAAAAAACCTTAACCTAGATTTATACAGCGTTGCCACCCTAACTGAAAACCAATAAACAATTCACACTTTTAGAATAAAATAGTAAATGATCATAACCAAATAAATAGTAAGCGCATGAAGTCTCCACAGTGATCTGTTAGTCGATTGTCACGAGTGCTACCCTCGTCGGCGTTTTCTTAATTGTGCCGAAATATTTATTTGATTGCGAACTTTGCAGCACAAGCGTGCAACCGAAATGGTCATCGGCATCCTGACCGCCGCCACAATAGCACCGCCATCTCACCTCACCACAACACTATGTTACAAATTTAAATCTATTTTTACTACTATTAGCCATACCTTGATTAGAAACCGAGATTCCTAATCCAGCCTGTCCACGTGTACCAAGATGTTACAACCGACACCGTCCCTACAATACTGCGGTAATTATTTATAGCTCCCAACTAATGTATGCCTTTAAAACTAATGAACAATTGAATAATGAAGCAATTTGCATTGTGAAATTTCAATATTTTCTTATAGTTTTCAGTGGCAAGGCCGCTTATAATTAAATTTTCTTGAATTGAAATATTTTCAATTATCTATTTCAGTGAGACCAGGCTGAAAAAATGCCATCAAAGTTTCGTTAGTATCTAAGTTTTGGTATGCTTGGTGAATAATGTCGATCCACAATCAATTTAGGGCGATCAGTTGAACGATCACGTTTAGTGCTCAAGACATAGCAGCCTTCAAGTGGAGGCAGGCGACGCGCGAGTCCTGTCCGTCAGCAAATTGCGGTATCGCAGATCTAAATGGGCCACAGTCGATACTGGATACATTCGTAGCAGTGTAACCACGCACCGGGCACTGATCATTCGCCGTGAACAAGAGATGAAATAAAGTATGAAACTGGTCGCGCGTTCTGAACAGCGAACACAACTGTATGGTCCCAGAGCCAACAATCGAGATCTGAAGCGGCGATAACGATGTCAACTAGTGCAGCCTGTCCTCGCCGTTCCCATGATTTGCGATGCCGTTCTAATCGTAATAATTACGGCCTATCCATCAAACGGACGTATGATAAACATGCGTCTCGGGAATCTGACCAAGAAATGGTAATAGTTATCAATCTCCGCGTGCCGACTGCGTTCACGGTTTGAGAAATAGCAGAGATCATTTTTTGCGCGAGTGACGTGTTTATGAACGCTCCGTTATAAATTCTCTTTGATCTCATCTAACATGTCACATTCGTGTCTCGACGTAGTTTTCCTCGTATATTGGAACCGCAGACGCTGCTCGTATACATATTTTTATTGCTCTAATTTCTCTACGTAGCGTTCGTATCGGACATAACATTCGTCAACGGTCCTAACAAAGCTGACTAATTATCGTGGCGCGGCATGTCGTAAAACAGTGCATATTGACGGAATATAGAGAGGCCGGCACACAGTGCTTAATGACATTAATCACATTGATTTATTGTGGTTCCGAGTTATTACAGGCCGGCCGTGGTTTGTTGTGTGCGTGCATGCGTATGTCCCGACACGGACCCGCGCGCCTGTGTGCGTGTGCTTCTTGTGTAAATGTAATACGCAATACGTACAGGATGATACAATACACCTGTGCTTCTGCTCGTCCATGGTGTTACAGTTTTTTCACTATATTACTGCGTGTGATATATGATAAGCGTAGGTCAAACAAGTCATTTCCCTAACAGTAAGTACTCATAAAGCACAAGTTCTTAGACAACTGTGAACTGAAAACCCCAATTTCATTTTATGCCTTCGGATTTTGGAAAACACTAGCTAACGATTCGGTAAACACTGAAGGATATTTGAAGTATTTTCATGAAACTGAACAGCCTGTGTAATATAGGCGCTAGTTCACGGACGGAACAGCGAGCGTGTGCGTGTATGGCATTAGGCAACAATTTACGCTGTTTGCGGCGTGTTAATATTGATTGGCTCGCTTTATTTCGACTCGCGCGAATCTATCCACGAAACTACGTTCAGTTATTTGTAAGTAGATCATACACTTCACACCGACGTTCTATATATACCTCAATAATCGCAACTTTTCAATTTGTTGTGACTCTATCGACCTCGTTATTCGGCAGCGTAATAAAATTTGTGAGTTTTTCGGCTCCTCATTATTTTCAATCGTTGTAAGTAGGTTAATATATTAGATTACAAGTATTTCTATCGATCAATGTAAACGCTACCATAAATATGCGGGTATTTTGTAACGTCTCTATTTCAATGCATTTGTATGATTTTAGAATCATTATTGTACTTGTTGTTAAGCAGTTATAAAATATATCCGGAAATTTTATTAAACCCTAAATAAATGATATTTTTTTTTTTATAGATTATTATGTAGATTATATAGATTGATAGCATATTATTGTCTCGATAGTTTTTATTACCGAGAGTAATCCTTACTTGTTGCATAATCTTTGATTATAGAGAACCAATTTGATCACAAACTAATCTCCACAGAAAACAGGGGTAAAAGTTCACGTTTCAACTACCTACAATAGACATTTTCAGATCCGGCCAATTTTTTTAACCCTGGTAGCATTCATCGATGAATCAACTGTACCTAACTCTAATGTAAAAAAACACGTTTATAATATCTAGATGTTCGAACTCTCCCACGCCATATTCACCTACATGGAAGAGGAATTCAGATCATAAGCACAATGATGTGTTTATCATCTAACCCGGCGCTAATGTCCATCGCACAAGTATTTAGTACAACAAAGGTACGTGCCTCGCTCGGCTCACACGTCCTACCTCGCGGACAGCCGCTCCTCGAATATCAATCACTACATTATAATTTCATAATGCACGTTTGTCAACGTAAATAATACGCAAAATTTATGTTACGAGGTTCTCACCGTTCTCTGGAGGCACATCGAATACTTAATAAGCCATCATTAAGTTCAGAAACACGGTGCGAGTAGCACTCATATTCATTTGAGGACGTGGGTATAAATTCAATTAAGCTTGCGATATATATAGGTACGTAGAGGCACGATGTAAACCGTGTTATGAACACGAATATAAATTCATTTCGTTATTTGCATAAATTGCTATTTAAACTGTTTTATAGTTTGTTTGTTCGGTACATGAGCTATGAAAGTGACACGTTGTGCGTGGGCGCCTTGTAATTGTGCTTTTGCCATGTACTAACTTGCTTTGTGCGAAAGTGTTGTTAACTTGTGATTATTCGATGTGACCATAAACACCATCTCAAAGTCATCAACTCTAACATAACCCATAATATTCCTTTTTATCAATTCCATGTTATAAATTATGAAACCCTTTGGGTACCTACTAAAGTTGTCGTCATTATTCGACTTACAAATTCCAAGTAATTTATTTAAAATTATTTACTAATATATTGCTTTTTGAAAATGTGAATAGTCATCACACATTTGTTTTCTCACAAAATGTTACACTACATAACAAACATTATGTATTACCTCGTTCAAAAGAGCGATCTTATAAATAATTGTTTCTTGTTTTCCATTTGAGGTCTAGAATACTAAAAATATTCTTAGTGTGCTCATTCTTGGAAGATTTTATTTCGGTCTAAATCAGAGACGTCTGTTTTAGATTTAGACTGAACAACTGTTACAGCTTGCGATGAATAAGGAAAACTGGAGCAGTAAATAATATCCCAGAACATCTATTAAACAAGACATAGGCACTCGCGGCTGATAGAAAATAGCTCAATTTGTCAAATCGTGCTCCTATCGACCAAAACGGCCTCCGTGGCGCAGTAGTTAAGGCCCCTACGCTTCTACCATTTCGGTTGTAAGTTCGATTTCCACACGGGAAAATTATTTGTGCGTTCCACAAATAGTTGTCTAGGATCTGGTTGTACTGTGTGCCCGTTGCTAGTATGTTTGTTAAAGTCCCCGCGACACAAGAGAAATTCTTAGAGCGGGAGTTGTCCTTTAAAAAAAGAAATTACTTGTCTTGACATTATAAATTACCAATATTAAATCATCAATACGTTCTAGACTTTGTTATACAAGAAAAAGGTAATAGTCTACTCTATACGAATATCTCACAGTGTGTCGACCTTCAAATATAATTCAAGATAAGCAAGTTTTGTAAGGAATACTTACAAAATGAAGAGGATTTTTAATCGGCAAACAAACAGGCTGCTGAATGTAAAACCAAAACATAGGTACTGAAAGAAAAGTTGCTTTTTAGAAAACAGGCTTCAAATTATAAAGAAAAGAAACATAATGGATTTATACATGTACTTTACAACAGCCTCTATAAAGGAATGGCGTACTCAAGTCGATCTAAATTAACTAATTAAAGCCTGAGCAGCAAATACTTGTACATTTCCCTCTTCCTATGGCTGCGTTGTCTGACTTTTATCAACAGTTCATTCGCAATATAATGCTGTCATGTTAAATAGGGTGAGTCCCCGTAATAAGGCAACGGTTAGAGCTGTCCATCATAATTAGCTGTGTTATCCTCGCACAGGCTATTTTTGCACGCATTAGATATGTATGTGCGCAAAAATAGAACGCGACACCGTAATGAATAAGCATTTGTTTGATTGTTTGAGCCCGAAACAATGTTGATTCTTTAACTGAACGTTTGTTGAGTAAAACAATCATATCCACATACAATAACGACGTGGTCTACTTACTTTGCCAAGTTGTGGGTGGTAAACCGTAAACGTGACTGCTGATTGATGGCTGGGGTTCGATTCTTGAGTGGAGTTAAGTGTTATTAACAGGAGACTCAATATAGCCTGTTTAAACTCGACAAAACCGGGGCAAGGTGTTGTCAAAATTCATTATAGACCAGTAGATATTCTCTTTCAACAAATTTTCTAACACACCAGCAGGGAGTAAGTTATGAAGTGGCCGCTGGTAGAAAATGACAAATTAATATCGAAAATAAAATATAGTCAAAGAAATGAAGAGTCTACAAACCTACAATGACCCATCGAGACGACCTTGCCCTTGTCGCGCCAAAAAAAACCCCCGACCCAGACATTTTAAAAACAGGGTTGACATTATTATTTCCATACAAACAATGTCTCGTGTTGTCTGAACGAAAAAACCATTTGAAGTGCATATCCCCTGAAAAATCAGTACGCAAAACAGGCAAATATATCTTGTAGCACATTGAAATTAATGTTGATAAATATACAAAAGGAACGGCGGAAGTGCGGACGTCGCGGCCGGAAGTAGGTCCATCCATCATCCGCCCGCCCTGGATAAAAACGCTCGTTAGTGCCGCCCGCCCCGCCCGCTCTACCTGCCTCTCTATTAATGCTACACTCAACCGCCTCTATTACTGCTGTCATTTATTATATCCATTTTGGCAAATTGGCTGATCTCGCATAACGCTATCTCCTGCCTGTAATTAAGGGGCTCTTTGTACCCCCAATACACCTAATAGACGAAGAAATGATAGTCGGATAACTACGTGACAATTTATTATTTCTACCCACTAACTAGCCATTATCCTATAGGAACTTCGTACTATTTCAATGTTTCAATTCAATATTAAGTCTGTGAACTCGACGTTTCACGGTGCTAAGTAGTTTACAGTTATTACAAATGACATCAATAAACCTTAGGCACCTCCTAAACCAAACAAAAATTAAAAGTGATTGTCACAAGAGCAATCTAATAAAAAGCACGTATTTAACAAATTAAATCTGTCTGTACAAGCGGCGTAAACAAGCCAAAAACGTGGTAATAAATGTCAAAACAAAAGTAAAAAAATCCCGCGGGTGTATTCAGCGGCGACTTACCGAGGTGGATATTGAAGACATGCACGCGAGGGTGACAGCAGCGCCGCACCGCACCGCACAGCGCCGCGCCGACCCGCCGCGCGCCTCCGACGTTCCTCCGAGAACGAAAAGCGCTTATAAAAGTATGCGCCGGAAATCCGCGTAGTGCGCCACCCCGAGTATTAAAATTATTATGAAACCGCGGCGCGCCGCGATAAGGCGGGATGATACCGGCTTAACACCACCGGCACCCCTCCCCTCTCCCCCCGAGAGCCTCCCACAGCCGGCGCCCTCGTCGCACTATCGCACCATGCTCGAATGCCTTTTCACCGTACATCTATGCGAAAACTTACAGACGACACTCTAGTTATGCTTAACAGTTTATGTTGTGCGATATAACTATCTTCCTTATTAACGTACTGTCGCTCGGTTGCAATGTGACTCTTCAAGCGACACGGTCACCTTGAACAACCTTCACATGTCGCTATTATAGATAATGAACCGACTTGCAGACGACCAAACATTTAAATGGAATACAATAGTGATGCTTCATACGAACACCGTTAATTTAACTTCAAGTTCTGAATAAATCAAAGTGAGTAAACTTAAAACATTAACCAGATAAAGTTATTTCAACAATGTAAACGTTGCTGGGCAACTTTATGCAGAAGCTGCACTGGTATGTCGAACTACAATTATAACTTTGGCCCCGGACGCGACAGAACGTTCCGTTGCAACAAATAAAATATGTCCACGAAAACGCGCGAGGGGGACGGCAGAGCGAAATTTCGTACACGAGACAAAGATAAGCTTAACCAGCACGAAATTATGAGCGTTTAACTGTTTCTAGCTGTAGAATCTGGCACGGGTGCTTCGCCGGCTCGCCAGCGCGCGTTATTTACGAGGGGGTGGCGGCTGCGCCCGCCCCCGCTGCACCCGAGATAGTGCCTTCCCCGGAAGAGCGCCGCCGCCGCCGCAGCCCGCGCCGAACGAGCTCTTGCCGCCGGCAGCCGAGGGTCCACAATGAGCCGGCGCGACCCGCCTCACGCCACCGCAGCACCTCGCTTACACCTCGCTTCTGCGAGTGCAGATTGCTGCCAACCCGCACTTGCTACGAGTATGAGCGGTGCGCGGATTTCACCTCTATCACCAGCGCCTTACAGCCGTACAGGGGACGCTCTCCACGACGGTTGCCCGCTTTCGGTTCACACGCCGCCGACCGTTTTCCTACATTACATTATAGTGAAGATGTCTGTATTTCTTGTTTATGATAGCATAAAACTATGGTAGGTAAATTTATGCTGGCACGTCGGTGTACCCGGTGTAGCGGCGTCTACACGAGAGCTACGCGGCCGCGCTCGATACACTTTGTTAACATTCATGTATACTTATCCACTAATAAATCAACGTGTGCTTTGTACTTATCTACACTTAACTACATTGTATTTTTGAAACACTTATCTAGCAATAAATGCACGTGACGTGCCGTTGACTCAAACTAGTTTGTTTATATTGCCTAAATTAATTGAATGTTTTATGCATGTATCTATCAATAACGCGTCTATTTAAGTAGTAAAAACTGTATCGAATTGCGTAGGTACCTAAGCAATTCACATGTGGCAAAAACAATATCACTATGTCAACGAAAATTGTTCTCATTTTTTTCTACCATATACCATAAAAGGAATCATAATATATTTACTATTCTATTAAAGCTGTAACAACAAATTAAAATCAATAAACACAACACAAATATTCCGATTTTTCCTATAACACGTACCCTTATATTGGAAAACCTGTAGCATACAGCAGCGGTTTTCAAACTGGGCAACCTGTAATTTACACTAATATCCACGTGAGGCCAAATCATAAACAAAAACATGAGCACATGCAATAAACAATACGAGTGAAATCAATTTTGTTTTCCAGGAGCCATTTTCAGCATGTTTATTACATGCCATACATTAAAGTCGTTAAGCGTATAAAGCGCTGTAATACAAACTAACAGACATGAGAGGGGTCACGTACCTTTGTCATTTAAGTGAAAATATACGACACACAGAAAAGAGAAAAATGCGCAAAAACCATCTAGAGCATTATGCCTCGCAGAGAACCATTACTTTTAATATAAATAAAATAACAAAATATGAGCGTCCGGCCGCTGAGTGCCCCCGGACACTTTTATATTTCAAGAGGACCCGCCGACCACCCCGCGCCTCCTCCTCCTACGCAAGATTTATATTTTGACTTGTACGCTACTTATCCCTTTAAGACTAGACATACAACATAATTATTTTGCCGACCATAAATAACAACGTTACTGCTACAATGAGTATTTTCTCAATGAGTATTTATGCTTCCCGCCACAGTGACTTGAGTGAGGCACGCCACTGCCTTATACATACTCGCTCACTTATAAAGTTAACAAAGTAAACTAGCATTGACACCATAACTCAAACATAATAAACGACCGTGTAATCGTTACGAACCGGTTGTACGAACAAACGTTTACTCATCGTGTCTACATATTAAATAACGCACTAACTATATCTAATATACGAACACCTAGGTGTCTCACACTATTAAATATTTACCTAGCTACTTAATTTTAAAGTGTGTTTAATATTCCAATTTAATGATAGTCATTGAAGGCCAACAACTAAATAAAATAAATGATAAAGATGAGTACAGTACTTTGAAGTAGTTAACAAACCATAATTATTGTGCGAAGTAAAATATTCGAAAGAACATTTAGCAACCATCCTCTCATACAGCCATTATTTGGACAACTTAAGTACCTGTTGTAAACGAGCTGCGTCGACAATATTTTTCTGTATAATTCGCGGTATTAAAATTTTCATCTCAACGTCTGAGTTAGGACATAATCATTACTTGACACGCACAACCCCGACGAGTTCTCATGTGAATCTACTTGAAATAATGCTCGTACCGACAGTTATGCTCGAGTTGGCAGTTTTGAATACACACACGAACAACAGAGGAGACGTCTCACTGCTGATTGTAATAACGATTCACAACCTTTTTTAAGAATTTAAACTTATGAGTCTGCATGAAATTAACTGCAACATTGTTGAAAATTACGGTCATTCGAAGCTTATTAAGTCAGTAATCTGCATTCTGTCACTCAATGGACTCCAAGTGAAGCCCAGACTTATTAAACAATTATTCGACATCTAGCTCACCCTGTTATTTACCTCGATAACATTACACTGTTATACAAATACTTTTGGCTACATTATGATCATTGTCAGGAACTATATAGCGCTCCGAACTTAGACCATTCAAAACAAGCCAGCAATAACATAGCACTAAGGAGGAGCCCCTTAAACGCTCTCACTAAAGTTTCACGCACGGGACGCTATCGCAGACGACTTTCTCATCTTCTCGGATTTTTCCATATAGTGTGTCAAAAGACAAGTGAAATATAAGTAACGTCTCACCAGTTTGTAAACAAGTGAGTGAACCGAGTGCAGAGGTTTGTACAGAGTTGCGTGCGCTTCCGTGATGCGTGCCCTTTACACAAGCTCCAATCAATCACTGTCCACTTTTAATGACTTAATACTGACATACACCGCCTCGATATTCCTTCAGAAATTCGCTTCATAAACGAGGAAATTTACATGATTACGGCACACTCTTATTATCGCCTCAATGAGCGTTCCGGCCGAGCGTTAATTACACTCGATGCTCCCTCGAAACCTTACGAGGCTTCATCGACCGATATTGTCCATCGCACTCGATCGTAAAGCGGGCCTAACAAAACAAAGAGCATAACACGACTATAGAGTTCGCAATAAAACCGCGTGAAAATGGCAATAGCTATTCAGAGGGAGATATTAAAATGCATGGAAATAAATTCGGCGTCGCATTCGGGCGTACGGCTCTGGGGGTGCAGTAAAAATAAACAGCGACGCCATTAGAACTCACTTCCATATTCAAATTTATGAACGCGTCCGCGCCGCGTCGCTCGCCGCCACTCGCCACTGCCACTGCCACGCCGCACCACGCCGCACCACGCCGCACCGCGCGGCCTCTACGCCACCCACCGCTCATTTATGCCGGCCCAATGCCGTCATTTTGACGGTCAATTTAAAAATTTCACCCTCCGTTCACAAAACACAAACATACGTTATACCTTTTTAACTAAGCTGTAGGCTGTTCGCGCTCCTCACCTGTTGGCGATAAAATATACTTGTACGATAATTAACAGGTAAAGTAAAGTGCTATTTTTATTAATTTCCAGTAATATGTAACATGTTGTAACACTAACAAAGTAAATAAACGTAAGAGCGAGGCGCGGCGTGCGACGCGCGGGCGGGCGGCGGTAGAGACGCGTGCTTTAGCTTAAATAAACAGACGTTTTCAAAAATGTGTGTATTTAAATCGTATGTGACTTCTGTTACTGGTGCTATTTCCGTTTAACTGCCGCACTGATGGATCTGAAATAACACCTCGCCATAGTGCCGTTCAGGGAACTCACATTAAATTCATAAGGGATTAGGTGTCATCATAAACAGGAATTATTTAGTCGACTGAGGTTAAAAACAACAACATAGCTGCCGGCTAATTATTTTTAATGGCAATTATAGTGCGGTTAATGTGCTCCGACTGAAATATCTTATATGTTCACTTTATTATAATGTGGCTTTTCGTAAGTCAAAAGGGGAAATGCCAATGTCGCTTTATGAGTTTGAAACAAAAGGAGATTATATGAAGATTTATGTGGTTGTGCAGCTGTCAATGTCCACGTTAGTAGGTATATGAACAGTTCAACGACAAGTTAGTTCACTTGAGAGTTCGTGATGATTTGAGATTCGAGACTAACCATAAAGGTCTGAAATCTTAAATAACCAGGAAACGTTGCAAGGGTGTCCTAAAAAGGAAATTAACATTCTTAATCGTGTGTTTATCATCAACCTTTTACTTCTAAAATTGCCAATTGTATAGTCAATATTGCGCAATAATATTTAAGTTGTACAAGTGATATAAAAAATCTATTCACCCCGGTCAATGCATTGTAGAAACGACTACCCTTCCCCGTACCACGAGACGCGGCCGGCTTTCTCAGCGATAGTCGTTATTGCTTGGTAGAGGGACGTATTTAGAACTTATAAGTTTTTGTCGAAATCTCGTAACTTATTGATTAAACAGTAAAATCTGCCACAGTAATTTAATGTTTATATTTCATAATAAAATATTACAAAGCTTCGGAGATAAATTGTGTTTGAGCAAAACAGTGAATCAAATACAATTTAATTTGATTCAACACCAGTTCTGTGCCCTTTTAGATAAGTGTCAAATAACCTATCTAATAGATACAGTAGTAGGTAAATGTTTAAAAATAACTGTCAGTAAGTATTCCTCCTGTTACGCTAACCGATAGTAATTCAGAACCTGATTTTAAAATATTGCATGGAATTGAATCTGTTTAAATTGCAATATTTCGTTAGGCATAAATATTTTAATAACTACTCTTTCCATAAAATCACGCCTGGTTTCTTTTATGGGTTAAGCACACACACACCTGAAAGATGTTTTCAACAATAGCCTTAACTTGTGAATAGTAGTTTTCTGGTTACCTTAACAAGCTTTGCGTTACTGTTATTTATACTATTTGAAACAACACAACAGGAACCGAACAGCAACACGACCAAATTAAGGACGTTCTAATCAATAAGCTATGGACGTTATTATGTTATCTAAATATAGCTTTTATTAATACAACTTGTTTTATTCTCGCTTTAGATAAACCACTGCTTAATTTATTAAACTAGATCATAAAACTCTGAATATACAAGTAGAATAAAAATATACAAGACATTAAAACAGTCTCGAATTTCGCTTTACTTACTACATACCTATGTGAATCAGGCTTAATATATTTTTTGAAACAAACATATAGGCTTGTGTGAAAAACTGACTCTTTTCCTCCCCTACAATTATCTTTACCACTACATCATATTCTATCATTCTGCCTATTTTCATACATACATACACAAAATCACGCCTATGTTCCTATAGGGATAGGCAGATATTAAAGAAAGGCACTTCCTAAAATTACAGACTTCCGTTGTCTGTTTCTAATTATAGAGATAGACAAATTAAGTAAAATTTTGCAATGGAGATACTAGAAAAGATTTTTATTTTACCGAAATTACACGCAAGTAGAGCCGCGTGGGACAGCTAGTCACATGAAAACTCTGCTAAATCCTAATAATTTTAATTTCTAAAATCTTACATTACACCTGGTTAAATTAACTAATGTAAAAGTAAGCAGGTATTGGTATCAAGCCTTTTCTATAGTACACAATAATATTGTAGTTCCGTGCCCAAATACGGCTGAACAGATTTATTTAAAACCAGTTAGCTGTCGGATTTAGAAGCAGGTTTATTTAGCAATACTCTAATACAACTATTATTTAATATGTTGTATGTATTCTGTGTTTATTTACTTATCCGAGTTTAGTAGAAGTATTTTATTTCAAAGACAAGTCTAGTCGTAATTTTTACAACGATTAATAATTTGAACTTTCATATCGCACGTAGAAATATCAGGAAAATAATATGTTGACTTGACGAGTCAAAATGAAAATAATTATTAACAAAAAACTAAACTCTGTGTTTTGAAAAGAAGTTCAAATGAATTGATAATAACACGAGATAGTTAATACGTTTTAAAACTACAATTTACGTTACGTAATTATTAGAACGCATGCATATAAGTAAATGTAAAGTACAATGCATGTTATCTTTGAGTCTATTGTTACTTATAAAAACTTTCCAACAGATTTCATTGTCAAAGTCCATATTATTATTACTAAAATTAACTTATAAATGACAAGTTAACAGAATTAATAATACTTATAAATAATAAAATAAAACTGTTTGCAAAATCTTAAGGCTTTTGTGGTGATGATAATATGTTATTATAATTACTGGAATGCTCAGGCTTGATTTCATCACTTCTTTATTATATTAATCAGATAGCTTTTGACATAATTATGTTTTCATACCACTGGTGTCGCCTTATTTAGCAGCTAAGTTATTTGATACTTATTCATAAGATGACGAATTAGCTCTTAGTTTTATATTTGACTCTAGTTTTACATCACTTTTATTATTTCAAGTAATTTATAAATCAATACAGTTAACAAACAAAGTATAAATCAGTGGAAACAAAGCAAGCATACCAACAAATAATCACTAACACGCCCTGCTAGTTTCGTTAATTAAAAAAAATATCCACCCTCGAAACATTCGAGGCAAATGACATGAAGGAAATAGTATCGAGCATCGGCCGATGTTTAGTCGAATACTTCATCCGATGACTGGCACAATCGACTAAATTGCTTCGATCACATTAATATTGGATCTAAGGTTGCCATCCATCCCGATTTTGATAGGACAGTCCTGCGGTATAAAAATACTATAGCTAACTAGCTTAAGTCAATGTGCTTTCGGTTTAAGAAAACCTTAAAAATGTCTGTTCCTAAAATTTGTCATGTGTCCCCGGTATAAGGTATAGCTACAACATTAGTTTCTCGCCCTGTCTGTATACCTATAAGTCCTCTTTCTACCAAACACTTAATGTAGATCAAAAATCTACATCAAATGTACAAAAAAAAATTGTAACTTTATTTAAATATTTCTATTATTTTTTCCAATGTTATTCAGATTTCAAATACAACAAACTTCTCCCCTATCAGTGAAATTGTCCCAAATTTCTTTCTATAATAGCTGGCAACCGCACCAGTATCCCGAGCTGGGTTACGGCAGTCACACCTATACCTTATATTTAATTTAAAGCACACAAAGCGATTGACATGGCTCCCGGCACCCGCGTTTTTCATAACGAAACCTCGTAAATTTGTTTCAGAAATTAAAATGGTTCGTCAATGCATCTAGTTACGGGTGTCTAAGTAAGGATTTAACACGGCTACCATAGGGCCAATGATTCTCTAAATATCTGAGGTCCTGCTGCGTGCCCTCAAATTAAAATAACATTTTTTATTCACACATTTCTGTGAGATGGTGTTGGATAAGTTCGACGGCATGTTGTTATAACTTGTAACGTTTAAAGTATTGTTTTTATATTTTTTTTTTTTTTGTATTGTTAATATTGATAAACCATTTATACATCACTCTTAAAATAAACAATAAAATAAAGAGTCATTCGACTATTTTGTTCGACTTATGTAAATTGTCAATAATGATAACATGTCAACCCACTCATAGGTATACCTAGCTGTTCTTTTACTATTCATGTCCCATTCAAATATATTCAGTAGGTAGTGAAGCCCTCTGTATTCTAATACAAAGCTTAGAAGTTTAACTAAAGTCAATATTTAAATAGGTAAACAATAATCATTATTCTTAATTTTACAGTTGATTTATTAACACTGAAATGAGCAAAAAACAAAACATTATAACATTGAAATCAATTAGTAAGTTATTATAAAGTTTCACAACAAGTCGGTAGCTCGTAAATTACCGACGACTTATCTGCGAGCAATTAAAAAAGCCATTTAATAAAATTATTGAATACAAACAAAAAGTTATGACGTGCAAGTTCAATTAGCGGCGGTGGTGTGGGAGGCTTCGCGGGGCGCCCGCCGCCGCCATCTAGCGGGCGTCAGCGCCGCCCACCGGCCGGCGGCCGCCTCGCGCCCGCCACCGCGCGACCACATGTCGCTTATGAATATGAGGCGTTATGATTATGAAAATATGCCCCGCCCCGAATATGGAATATGGAGGAGGGGGGCCCGCGAAGCGCGTGCGAATGGGCGAAGTTTGATTTATGAGCCGGGCGCGGCCCCGCCCCCTGTCATAACCGTATACCTGGTGCGCGCGCGCGCTGCCGCCCGCCGCCCGCCGCCGCCGAGCGCTCAGTCCCGCTTCAGATGGCGAGTGGTGCGCCCGGTCACACGCCGTGTCCGCTCCGCACTGTGTACTTCGTCCGAGCCGAGTAGCGGCGCCGCGCGCGAGTGACCGCCGCCGTGCCGCGCCGACTGAGCCGCCTGAGCCAGCCCGTCCCTCGTGCCGAGTGCTGCCATGCGCCCGCTGTGAGCCCCGTGAGCGCCTGCCAGCGCCGACCAGCGCGCCACCATGCCGCGAGTCAAGCCCTCCTGCGTCCGCCGCGTCTCCATCGGTACTTAACTCTTCACTCCGACCACCATCCATCCACCACAGCACACGACACACGCCGCTACCACACCGCGACCACTCCGCGACCGACTCGCGACCACCACCGCGCCGCGGACAGTGACGATACCCTCACCAGGATATTCTGTGTTATTGTCGATACGTTTGTTGAATCCACGGTCCGATACTACAACCGATAAAATGATTCAGTTAGCGACGATAAAATTCGGCATACATCAGAAAGTGAGCACTAAAATTCGTCACCAACGGGGTGAGTAAACAGTGCAGTGAATTTTCACACTTTACGATTACTTAGATATCTGAGAGGAAACATTATGTTAGTGAGGTATGTAAACGCCTGAATATTAAGTACAACAAAACCACTGGAACTACATTAGCTGCTTATAATGTAGAGTCAAATTTCTGCCCAGCTAAAGTTAAATTCTAAGTCAATATTAAGATTTTATCTATTGTAGCGACTTTGTAGACATTACAATTAATCACAGTTGTTTCTGTAAAAAGTAAAAAGAATCCAGAGCAGCTGAAATATTATTAATCTGTCATTGTAGCAAATAATAATTTAGTGTTTATTAGTGTGTGTGAGTGCCGGTACACTGTGACTACAATGTTTGAAACTTGGCTGTGGCTCTAGAGCGCGCTAAATATCTTAAATGGTCCAATTAAAAAACGGTTACGATCAACCAATAGGTCGAATTTCAAAATGTTTATTGCCGCTGATATAAATAGATAGCTGTCTCTACCTTTGTATTTATCAGTAGGCTATTTCTCCTGACTTGAAGCTATTACCCCTGTTTCAATTTTATAGCTACAACTATTAACAATGTTGGACAAATGTCATTCAAAATCTATTTATATTATAATTTATGAAGTTATATTTGTATACAAATATTTGATAGAAATATTTAGCAGGAGACAGATTTATAGACGTTACGATGTTATTTTATTATTTGGTGACCATAAATAAATCACATTTGACTATGACAGATTGATGCGTCATAAATAAGATTTTTTTTATTAAAAGGTTGTTTTGATAAGCGTTAAATAAACATTACGCGCTTTTACTTAAGCGACGGCACACCGAGCCACCACTTAACTCACATAAACTTACAATATTATCAACTTTTATCATAAGATTTGACACACAAATACCTTAAATGCATTATTTTTATGGGTTAAATAAATATAAACTAAGTAAACATATACTTATATTATTTAATATTCGAAAGTATAATTATAAAAATGTCGTAGCTTGAAAAATCATTAACCAATTTGTATAGAAGATTGGATATCCTAATTTATATAAGTATTTAGTGTAGATATTTTTAATTATTCGTAAAATAATCTAAGGTTATAAAAGTACCGGTGACAAACATATCTATTATATTTATCTGTCTGATTTAAATACATATTCGGTTATTCAGTTTGATAAATAAATTTTGCGTATATAATGTGAATATAAATATGGAGAGTCATAAAATATATTAAAATTTGAAAAATAGATAAGAAACGGATGGCAGGAATAAATATATAAAGATCATAGATTAATGTAGCGGTGTTATAATTCTTAATAATTAGTATCAATATTGGTATAAAGTGATAATATTTGCATGACGGTGTCTACTAAGTATAATTTGATAGAGCATTAGCGGTGCTCCCCGCGGCGTGAGCGTCGTTTTTATGATTTCACAGTTCATCATTATCCATAGCGTGACTTTCTTCGAATCATTGTGAACTATGTTTATATACGACATAATCATTTACACCTATTAAACACTATTATTAACGCATATAATATTGATCGATTACAATTTGATTTAATAAATTCATGTGACGTTGTCACGTACTTCAAACAATTTAAACTATTGTTCGTCTAGTCGCTAGTCGTGTACTAGGAATAAGAATCAATTTCTTTCGCTATTCATTCTAGGGTAAACTCTGAAAATTGTTTTCCGATTACCCCCTCTCTGCTTTTCTCCTTACTTCCGGTCTCACTTCCTGATTTACAACTTTGAAAATCTTATTTCAGATTTTAATAAAGCATTGTCTCTACATTTTATTAAAAGCTTTGACTTTTATGTTGATATAAATATCTATATTTGAGAAAGTAGAAAGTTATTAGAGGTATTAAAATATTTTATTTGATTATTGTCTATGAATTAAATACAAATAATTTATTTCTATTTATAATATATCATTGATAATACATTTTTCCACTTAGCCAGTTTCAATACTATGTTCGGTTAAATAAGTCGACTCTACATAAAGCTCTACTTTGTTTCATGTATTATGTATATATAACTACATATTACAATAGTTTAACCCATCACAATGCAAGTTCTCTATAAATTAGGAACTTGTAACTTGTCAATGGTAAACTTAATTATACTTAATACTTATTTATATTTCAAACCACATTTATTGTTTGCACAATTTCTAAGGTCTGCTCTTTTTAGTATTCGTCAAATTTAAATAGATAATTATCTACCTTTTAAAAATAATATCTTATGTAATGTAACTAAAAAAAAGTTCTCTTCGACTGATGGAGAAATCCTCCCTAAATAAAAGCGGAATTAAGCCTTAGCTTAGCCTGAACTTCGTCAATTAACTATTACTAAAACTAAAAGACCCTTGTTATCGTTATATCAAATATTTTAAACCATTTTGTCGTGTGGTCAAATCTCATTTCCTTATAATATTTATAAAACACATACAAAATAAACATCAAACAGTTATTTTCATGTTCATAATACTTTGTAGTAAAGAGTTGTAATTTAAAAGATTACATGCTCTCATTTTATGTACCCACTTTCACGGTTTTATTCAAAATAGCGTTCTTAATGCTTTGATATTATTTAAATCGACCATCACTGATTGAAATTAAATGTCTTCATTGTATGACGAGGTGTATGAACGTCGAAGAAAAGTAAAGGAAACTTTAGGATTTTGTTTTGACTCACAATTTCTGACTACGCGATCGGTGTAATGTACATATGTGATATGTATGTATGACTTATCTTAATCCATTGTTAGAACTACCTTTTTCATTTGTCATGTGTAGCGTCCGCTACACCACTCATGTCGCCTCATCTCATAGCTAGTTTTACGATTGCTCTATAAAATATTTATTACACCATTTGATCTGTTAACGATTGAAATCACCTATTCATATTCTTATGAAATACTTATAAGTATTCTCTATTTGTTTGTCCGACTAATAAATAAAAAACAAAACTCGTTAAATATCTGAGCCGGTTCTATTTCGGACTAAAATGAAAGATCGATATGCATATCACCGTTCATTTACCTTGAATGATGAATAATAATTACTGTTGATGTATAAATTATAGACTTTCTGTCAGTAGATTAATTAGCATCGGTGCTCAACTATAAATCGAAATATTTTAACGGCAATTGTCATACCATTAACACCATCACTGCCCATAAACAACGCATACCAACTAATTCAGCTAATAATCGCAACGTCCCTTGTTGAAAACAAATAGCTGCAAGCAACAAGAGTAAGCTCAATATTCATAAGTTTACTTTTGTACAAATGTTGGACAATAGCGACCGAATTTCCGCAACGGTTCAGTAAAGCCTTTTTATAATTTCTGCGTAACGCGGCGGCGTGCGGCGCGCGTCACCGCAACACAGCGCCTTTGAGTCCACCGCGGACTGCCACCGACCCACTGCCAAATACCAACAAACAGACACCACTAATCCTTCTCCTTACAAATAACTATTAAACGCACCGGCATCTCGCTACAAATGAGTTATTTAATCCCCCGCCGCAACATTATCCCGGATTATATCTGTTTTGTGTCGGTGCTCACTTCGACGTCCGCATTTCAAAACATCACCAAACTTCCACCAAAAAAAATATGCATTATGATCATAGGCTGGCTCATTCAAATATCTGCTTTCAAACTCGACACCAAAATGACAAGACAGGTAATTCTATAAAAGATATATTTTAAAATATTAAAACGGTGAAAGTATAATGTAGCGATAAGCAAATGTATGCACCGAAATATATTCGAAATCTTTCATTTAATAATATACCTAGTAGGGCCAGTAAGTGGTGGATCGAGTCGGGTTTTTGGAATCTCGATAAATTAATATGCAGGCAGGTACTTACTTACATACTTTATAATTTTATTGGTATATTTTGTTAATGCACGGCACCTGTGTGCCTAATTAATAACGTTTTGAACTGGAATTTACTTCCGTACGCACTTATCGATGACTTGTGCTGCACTCGAGAGTTTGTCTCATTTTAATAAGCCGCTAATTATTATTAGGTGTGTTTAATGCACGAGGAAAAGGTTGCAACTCGATAAGGCGACCATTACCTCCGAAAATATCATTTTATTCCTTCTGATATCCTTGACCTGCATATAATCGTGAAGCTTCAATGATAATGGCAATCCATTTTGTTTGAAGTTTACAGTTTCGCGTAAAATAAAAACGATATATTTAGCCACCGTTTGAATTTACAATTTCACACCTCGTTGCTACGATGTAAATTCCTTTGTAATTTTGCGGTATGTGACCTTATATATTTCGAGTGGAAGTTACAATTGCAATAAAATAGTTTCGAGAAACATCGTTGTGTAGTTATGTTAGTGAGGTATGAGATAAATAAGTATTTTATGACGGCACGATTGTGGAAACTGTGTGTAGAACACGGACCTCCCTCGTAGAGCGGCCGGTGACCGGTCCGAGTTGTCATAATCACCCCGCGTTGTAATCGCCATTACGATAAGAGTACAGGCGAATACCGATACCAATACACCTAATTGTTATTATAACTTCGTCTGCAGAACTGTGTGGAGTGCGTCGCCGAGTCGCCGCGTCGTACTGCCCACGCTATATTATACTGTACTATATTCAGAGAAAATGTTGCTGTATTCTTTTAATCACTTAACTTGTTTTATACACGTATTATTATCTCTCCTTTTAAATTATTCAAAATAATTTGGAATAAAAGTTATGTTCTAACCAAATGAGATATTAGTTTTAACACGTTATTTATTGGTATTTGAATAACTCTTTTTAATTATAAAGGAAAATTTTCTATCAGTTTCATTAAAAACAAGTTTTCTTATTAAAATAATCAGTATTTTTTCTGTTTAGAAATAATTAAATAAATTAATTATAACACTTAGTTAATATTTATTGGAGACAACCCTGTTTTTGCTTTTGTCGAAATACCTATAGCATAGTCTCTACATCGTTTTATATTCTATTGTATTCAATAGTATTTAAATATAAAGAGCAATATACAGTTAGAATATATTAATACAACAAATATATTTTGTAAACGTCACTGTCGCTTTCTATACCCGGACCAAAGTACAAAAATAATTAATTTAAAAACGCATTTTCATTTTCATTCGCACGTGTATTTATTATTTACATAATACATAACACTACAATATTATAATAAGTATGTAGTATAATGTATACATAAACTTAACGAAGTCCTATACCTTCAGGTCACGTTTAATATGTTGCAAAATTAGTTAGAACATGTGGATTTTTCTTGACAAAAGACTAGTAAGAATTTAAGTTTCTTATATGAACGTAAAATCATAGTCATTTATAAGAACTACTTCCAACCAACTACCTAAGAAGTATGCATAATGATTATTTTCGCAATCCACCCAACACAATACAATGCGATTCTAATTAAATAGAGTCAAATTAAGTAAGTAGTTTCAAAATTCAATAACTGGTGTCAATACGAACAATGCAATTAACATGCGACATGTTTCCATATATTCACATTATTCACCTAAAAATAAAAGCCAGATGTTTGAATATGCAAGTGGCGCGCTATTTTTAGCATTTGTACCCTTCTCAAATTCTATTGTCAACGAAAATTTCGGAACACGGAAGGAGCAACGCTTTACTACTAGCGACATCTATTATCGAGTAGCGGATACTGCGAACGTTTAGGTGCTGAACTTTTAACCCGTGTTACTTTCGTAAGCTAATATGTTATTTGGTCGTGTGTTGTTTTTATAATCGATTAAATTTTAATGCTTTTATAGAATGTTTTTCGGTATCAATAATTAACAAACCGTTTAATCTGATTTCATAGAACTGACCGCATGATACTCGCGGATATAGATCATCGTTATTAATTTATTTATTAACATTCCTGAAATGATAGTGGCATTTGCGTTTTATATTATTGATAACAGTATAGAAATTACACGATTAATTAAAATCAATAAACAAATTGAAGTCATGAAGACTTCTTACTTAGTAATCGTTTTTAACGTGAAGTAAAACCGATAGTTTTCATACATCCACAATAATAACTTAACAATAATCTTATTTAACAGAGCTTGAATCCCTTCACTTAGGCCTAACAATACTTACATCAGTTATTAACATGTGAAATAAAGTAAATACACAATTAAAGCGTCGTGGTTGTGGTTGCAGTCTACATTATTTCAGAGATGATAACAGTTTTCAGTATTTAATATTTACAAATTACACGATTTCATTGCATAATACTCACAACTGCTCTCATTCATTTACCATATTTTCATGATTATGTTGCGCTTACCTGAGTCTGTTGGAAAAATATTAACGTTAAGGTATTTTGTTCTAGGTGATAGTTCGGGATCGTGTTCAGAGGAAGAGATAAACAATGTCGATGAAACGAGGGAACGTCCTGAGGCGCACATGTGCCCGCGCTGTCAGGAACAGTTCGAGAATCTCCACGAGTTCCTATACCACAAACGATTGTGCGATGAGAAAGCTTTGCAAATGGGCGAGGAGAGAATGCACTCCGACCCTGAGGAAATGGTCGTTTCGGGCGACGAAGAAATGGATGGACCCAACAAACGATTAGAACAAGTCCGACGGCATCGACAAGATGCGGAAAACAATAACAGCCTCGAAGATGGCGAGGCAGAAGTGCCTGAAGCCGACGTGCCGCCGGTCGGACTCCCCTTCCCGGTGGCCGGCCACGTCACACTCGAAGCCCTACAAAACACTAAAGTGGCCGTAGCACAATTTGCCGCCACCACCATGGCGAACAACGCAGACAACGAAGCGGCGTTACATGAACTGGCCGTGTTACAGAGCACATTATTTACGCTACAACACCAACAAGTGTTTCAGCTACAATTAATACGCCAGTTACAAAACCAATTATCATTAACGCGACGGAAAGATGATCAGATCCAGAGCCCGCCGCCGAGCGACCCAGAGCCGAGTGTGCCGGCGCCTCCCGTTCGATCTCCGTCGCCGCCTCGTCCGCCACGGGAGCCAACTCCTGTCGCACCCACTCCTCCCACTAGTCAAAGCTTGCCGTCTACCCATTTGCATCTCACACCTAAGACGGAACCAATCTCCGTTCCTAAACTTCCGACCTCGTCTCCACCGATGATGACCCATCCACCTTACAGCTCCATATCCTCGTCGTTAGCGTCTTCAATAATCACCAACAACGACCCACCACCGTCACTCAACGAACCTAATACGCTAGAAATGCTACAAAAGCGAGCGCAAGAAGTATTAGACAACGCGTCGCAAGGCCTACTAGCTAACAATCTAGCCGACGAGCTTGCCTTCCGAAAATCTGGGAAGATGTCACCTTATGATGGAAAATCTGGAGGAAGAAATGAACCATTTTTCAAGCATCGCTGCCGTTACTGTGGAAAAGTATTTGGAAGTGATTCAGCGCTGCAAATCCACATTCGATCGCACACAGGTGAAAGACCATTTAAATGTAATGTATGTGGATCACGATTTACAACCAAAGGAAATCTCAAAGTACATTTCCAAAGACATACAGCAAAGTTTCCGCATGTCAAGATGAATCCCAATCCGGTACCAGAACACTTGGATAAATACCACCCCCCACTGTTAGCGCAGTTGTCGCCGGGACCGATTCCTGGCATGCCACCACATCCACTTCAATTCCCTCCGGGCGCGCCAGCTCCTTTTCCGCCAAGCTTGCCGTTGTACAGACCCCCACACCACGACATTCTACCACCTCGTCCGCTCGGAGACAAACCTCTCCCGCCTCATCCACTGTTTGCAATGCGAGAGGAACAAGAAGCTCCGGCTGATCTCAGTAAACCATCCGCGCCGAGCCCTTGTCGATCAGGACCAGAGGTTAAGTCTGAACCCCAAGACGACGAGAGTCAACGTGATTCCAGTTTTGAAGACACTGATCGTGTATCTCCTAAACGAGAACCTGAAGAAAACGATAACGCGCCGGATCCAGAGCAAGACAGATACCCTTCAACATCGCCCTACGACGACAGCATGGATTCAAAATATAGCAATGAAGAACAAATCGGCAGAGAGAGTCCACATGTCAAGCCTGATCCAGATCAACCGGAAAATCTCTCAAGTAAGAATTCACCGATATCGGGGCCAATTTCAATAGCAACGGGTCTGCGTACTTTTCCTTCGTATCCTTTATTCCCCCAGTCACCGCCTAGCAGTATATCCTCTGGTAGTTTAACTCCATTCCCGAACACAGTTCACAACGTCGTTGACGTAGATCTGGCACGTGACCCCATGTTTTATAATTCCATACTGCCCCGACCAGGCAGCAACGATAATTCGTGGGAAAGTTTAATAGAAATAACAAAAACGTCAGAAACCGCGAAGCTTCAACAGCTAGTCGATAATATCGACAACAAAGTGTCCGATCCAAACGAATGTATAGTTTGCCACCGCGTTCTCTCTTGTAAGAGTGCGTTACAAATGCACTATCGTACGCACACGGGCGAGAGACCTTTCCGATGTAAATTGTGTGGTCGAGCTTTTACGACCAAAGGTAATTTGAAAACCCATATGGGTGTTCATCGAATTAAACCTCCCGTTCAAATGTTACACCAGTGTCCAGTGTGTCATAAGAAATTTTCGGATCCCACAATATTACATCAACACATACGACTTCACACGGGCGAACGTGCCAACGTCCCTTTTGATCAAACCAGAAACGTCGACATTGACGGTTTTCCATCACTGAGTAACGGGTCAGACGTCAGCGACTATCTAGCTCAGCGCCCCTTTCCGCCTCCGATGTTCCCCACTCCGACTACTCCCGGCGACCGACGGGCGGACTCCCACGGGACCGACGATGAGAGCGGCCGGGACGAGCGCGAGCCCGCTATTCGGGAGTTCGACGACGACTTAGATATGAAGGATCGTCGAACTTCGCCGCTCTCCGTCTGCGCCTCGGCGTCCGAAAGCGAATTAAAAACCATCACCACAACGGCTTCCCTCCCATCGGCGACAGGTTCGGAGAGCGGGCGGAGCGCGCGAGCCTCACCACCATCGCCCACGATGTCGACGCTGTCGACGCCGCCGAGGCTGCCGCCGCACTCGCCGCTGCCGTCGCCGCCCACGCCTATCGCCGCGCTCGGTGCTCTCGGAGGATCGCCCTTCAGCCCGCTCGGACTCGCGTTCCCTCCCGCAGGTATGCGCTAGCGGGATCTTGTATTTTCGTCCGCCCCGGTCGCCCGCATTTCCATTTCCTTATATTGATCCTCGCCCACCGACTAATCAATAAATCACCGGGCGCTCGAATACACAACAAAGATAACAAGTAAAACTAAATGTGGAAGAAGTTAATCATCAATCATAGATTGAGTGTAATCGTGCGTTCCGAGTGTTGTACAATTAGTGACATCGAAACCGCATTGAACGATGGGTTTATTTGTGTGCAGTGCGCGGCAACACGACCTGTAACCTCTGCTACAAGACGTTCGCCTGCAACTCCGCTCTGGAGATACATTACCGCAGTCACACCAAGGAGCGACCGTTTAAGTGCACCGTCTGTGATCGCGGCTTCTCCACCAAGGTTTGTTGCACACATTATTATATCAACTATGGACTTCCCCCTATATTTACTCACTTACTTAGTTCCGTTCCCTTTTATGATTTGTAAAGCTGAGATACCAACAGTCAATCAGTAAATACTTGTGAATGATGAACGTATAGAGCACAATGCCTATCATGTAATAGTCACGTATGTACATACTCGTAGCTCAGATTGAGTATCTTTGGCTTTTAGCCAGTTCATACTTTATTGTTACACAAATAGCGAGACGTACGTGTTTACGACATTTCCACTAATTTTCACTACATCTGAAGAAATTCATTGATAATAAAATCTTTTAAAATATTAAATTGTTACTAGTTTGAGTCCGAGGCTCTTTCCATATTTTACACAAACATTACAACAGACTATCACTTTTTTAATTGTTTCATCCTGACAGAACATTTGTTGCGCATTTTATTTATAAATTATTATTAGGAGTGAATTAGGTTGAAAAGATCTGTATTTTTTTAAGTCAGCAAGCTTTTCCCTTTTGTTTAATTTTGATAAAACTGCTATCAAATCTTCGTAATGACATAAACGATTAAATTTATATGCGTTTTCTAATATTATGCTACAAGAAACACAATAAGTACGGAAAACATTCATAAAAAATGTAACAAGGCATATGAATGAATAGTTGAATGTAGACGCGAGATATTTGTAGACAAGATAGGTACATAATGTGTACGAATACATTGTTAGTTCACGTTTGATAAATAACACGATGCAAGTAAGCAAGCGGGGCATCGAGTTGCAAGTTTAACCCGAGACATCGACAAGCGAGGGTTGAACGCGACTAAGTTCATGCGCTGGTTTCATTTCATCCAAGTTTCAGTGCATTAATTTTGCAGGCAGTAATTACAAGTCGCTAGTCGGCGCCTCTAGTTCGCATTAGTTTTAGCTGTTGTCTTCCTCCGTCGCCTCGCATCCGAGCTGTTGCCGGCTCGCAGAGTAATTGACGACTAACTGCGCAAACTTGTAGGCTCGTTTGTTCCGATTTAATCAAAACTATGTACAACCCCATTGATCACACTCGCCGTTTTATCAGCGTTCGGAAATAAAAACCCATTCGTTCTCAACGAACTTGTCAGATGTATCTGCGAGCCTAGGTGGCTTATATCTGCTTATAAGGGCAGCACTTGTTTGTCGTGGGGCCGACTACATTTACCATCGTTTCCATTACAGATAATTAAACTTTGTTTATTATCCGACTTCGCTGCCTTATAGATAATCGCAAATTGAACTGTATGTCATGTCATTAATTTATTACATGCAGATAAAATGTTTTTGCATATGATACGGGCACTAACAACATAAAACAATTTAATACATGTAGGTGGGTAGTGGGTACACTTTACTGGAATGATGGTCATTATACAATGTCTCGTGTCAACAATGCCTGCCCTACGGTAACGTCTCAATCTCAGTTCTAAGAGTACCCCCAAGAAAAGCTCAATTAACTTCTTTTGTATTTAAGAAAGGCACGTAAGTGCACACTAACCGCAAAAGCTTTCTGAATAGCCTTCCGCTTGTGACCACAAGAATAAAATAATAAAAACAATAAGACATTATCTCGATATAAAGTAACCGAGCCGGAAGATAGACATATCAAGTAATTCGCGACTCTACATCACAACTAGTGTCATAAACTCTCAATAAAAGGAATATTTAAAAACCGGTACATTCAACGACGTATTGATTGCAATTTATAATTATGTATTTACGATTAGGTTATATTTATCACTCTTAACACATGCTACCTAAATGTTAACAATTTATAAATGTTATATTTCCAATACGTTATCAACATAACATATCGTTATAGTGAAGATGTTTAATTAGGAACATATCACTGAATCTGTCTATTGGCACTTCTCACTTACTAATGATATCTGAGAAAAATACTGTTTTATGGATATTATTCAAACAACTAAATAATAATGTGAAGCATTTATTAGCAGGTAGAAACGAACAAAACGAATTAATTCAATATTTTAGACAATAAATAAAGGTTGTTAAAAGCATTTTTATGATGATATAAGTTTTATACTCGGTTCGGCCAATATTTCAAGCGTGTAGTGTAAAGCTGCGCTTGCGACGGTCCATCGCGTCGCGCCACAAAAATGATAAGTCATAAAAACAACGTCACGGAAAACGATCGGAATATTAATTCATGTCGTAAAATATTTATTGCTTATAAATCCTTGAGCCTTTACCTACGCTTCTCGTCATAAAAAGATTATTTATGCTCGACAAAGTAACATTTTTCGTATGTTACCGAAAGTGACCAGGGGTCTTATCAATAAAATATAGGTTATTTACGATGGCGCCGAGGTTAAAAGTTTAAAACTCCACAAAGGTATATTAGTTCGCCGTCGGTTAATTAAGTTCTTATAACAACCAACCGGCACTTTAGTACTTACGATTTATATTCAGGGAGACACAACCCTCAGATAACTTACAACTACATATTGTTATGATAAATACGCATGTCGCATAATGGCTAAATGTATTGATATAAAACATTATCATACATATTAATGCGCCTACATTACACTAAAATCGAATAAATGTAAGTGAGAAATTACTATCATTTTCCAATACATATACTTCCCGTGTGGGGGTTAATTCCGGAATAATTCCGGGCGCTAGAAAATTACAAGTTACTATCAAATGCGGTAATAGTTTAAATAACATGTCATTTTACTTAATTATTTCCGGAATAACGTCCGGAACAAGTGCAACGCACTATGTAATTTTTTTGCAAAGCATACAACATTTTATCACAAACAAGACGAATAAACTGTAGTAGAGTTTTGTTAGCACCATAATTACTTCAACTTGCTCTAGATTTCATGCTTATTAATGTCAATAGAGGTAATTACATTTAAAAAAAAATTGCCGCTACGCAACACGATCTCGTTCGATATTTTATTGCACGCACTCTATTAATTCTGTTTAAATTATAAGCTCATGTAAATCAGATGTTCCAATAAAATGATAACCGTAATACCTACTGGCTGCTATTGGCCACGCCATGACAAGTAGAACGTTACACTCCATACGACCACTCCTTAATTCTGACTCATAAATACTTTATATAATACCGATGACAGATCGCCATTACCTATTACCGATCAATATAATAAATTATCATTATACTTAATTGACAATTTACCAAAAATAGATGTCTATTAAACATTTAATATCTATATTCTATAAGAAATACCATGTGTCGCCATTGATTTGTTGCTCGTATAATTTTATATAAGGTAGATACTATGTCGACGATGTTTTTATTATTGCATATACTTTGGTCGATACATAACCCATAATTTATGAATAAATACTAGATATACCGTTATAAATCATCAAAAAGTCAATGTCTTTGTATCAGTGCACAAAACAAGCCATTTATTAACATACTATCTGTTTACTGAAGGCTTCCAATTTGCCTAATTGATATTTTATTACAACAATCACATATAAAATAAGCCGTTTTATCGACTACTTAAGAAAAACATGAAAATGTATAAAACGATATTTTAAAACAGTATTTATTCACCTTATAATCTGCCTCTATGATCAGGAGAGTTCGTTTTATTTAACCAACTATTGAAGATTACAATATTGCAGCACAAATTTGTTTTAACAAAATATATTTTGCACCAAAAAGTATGAAAAAAAACAGTCTGAAAAGTTCAGTTAAAGTTTGTTGTTTACGTATTTTTCGGATGTGCAACGTACACAACAGGGAATACCTCTCAAAATGAATGAAACACTACTATGGATAAACTTGAATCAGTGTTTTTCTTTATACGCTTTTCTGGCAGCGTGTTGCAAAATTTGCTTAGTACACAAAAACAACCGGTACCCATAAATATTGAAATATGAGGCAAAACAATATGTAGTCGGCAGTTTAACCGTCGGTTATCACTCGAACGGGCTACTTAACATTTATTTATACTTTATAAGAAAATTAGGCTTCCAAATTGAATTTTTATAGGTGCAGGAATGTACGAGAAAGAAATGCATACGAATATAATGTTGTGAAACTATATGCCGTATGGTGGTATGTGTCAGGAATGAGGGGAACCAAACGGGTTACCGTGAAGCGAGTGAGAGACAGCCTAGCAACCTGTCACAACCTACGCGCTGCGATCTAAGACGCGCTGTACTCGGTTGTTTGTTGTCAGTACATGATATTACAAACGTCTCTTGCAAACATTACTCATAAATATAATGTGCAATGTAACAGCTTGGCTAGACATCGAATCCCCTAAGGATATTCGAAGAAGATACTTTACGAATATAAACTTACTTGCGTTATCAGTTAGAAGAGTGTTGCCACGTTATGAATAAGTGTAACTTCAAATAATACTACAAATTGTATGAAATAACCAATTTCGCAATACTAAACCGCTAATTTTAAGACAGTTTACTTTAATAAAGACTCTATATCCATGTTACATAACGTACCTGTATGTTTTTAAACGGAAATATTAGCAGTTATGTATGTATTCAAATGAAGTTCTTGAACCTATTCGAATAACAAAGGAATGCACGGGTAGTCCCGTGCTGACTGCGACTTTACGAAACTAAATAAATAGAAGTACTTATAAAAACATTTCATTAAAATATCAAAGCGGTATCGCAGAGAATATATAATGTATTATTTTATTAGATAAAGTCATAATTACATAGAGTGTTGGTGTCGTAAGCATTCAACAACTCTTACTCATTAAACGGTGTACTTCAATAGAATCTCTAAGCGTCTCTAGCCGCTCATAAACATTTAACATTGCAAGAAAATCAATTGTGTACTTAAATATTTAATTAAATTGAATAATTTACGATAAGACTCCATAATGTAACACTAATAGAAGTCAATACTACAAATACCTCACCCGCAATTCTCATTAAGTTCGAAGAAATGTTCGACTCTACCAAGAGCCAGACTTCTCAGAATTTTAACTTCATATAAATATTGAAATGAAACGTTTAGTTTTCAATTTAAATCCGGGGTTCAGATCTCATTGTCCCGGGTTAGTGATTTTAAACATGGCGCACTAGGCGGTAACCGCTAGTACCTGAAGCAACTGCTTACAAGCACATTTAAAATTACAATAAGTGTCGTCGACACAGCCCCGACGAAAGTTCACGCGCCAAACTATTTATCGATTATTCCAATCTTCTTGTACTACACACGTAAATACAATCGTACTCGGTTTATTGACTCCTGCACACTAAAACCACTAATATAAGCTATAAATATAAAATCCCATATCTCATACTCAATTGTAGTTCAGTACATAAAACTAAAATTTATAACCGATGCCCACTGTTAAGCTCAAAATTTAATAATATTTTTAAAGTTATGCGACAATTGTATTATCGTTTACTGTTTTACTTACAATATAAAAATACGCTTTAACCATATTGTAACGATTATGGACATTGTTACGTTTCCTAATAGAAAAATAAAACGGCGGGTGTTCGGAAACAAATAGAAACATAACATTTTAATGTACAAAACGTTTGGATATTTATCTATTAGATAGACGATAGAGGGGCCTCGTAAAGTCTAAATACTTACAAAGATAAAGGTTAGTCGAGAGATAGAGCTCAGTGTCTTGTATTTTGTTAGACTCTACAAAGTGGCTATCGAATCAATCATATAAAATACGTATCGTTTCTAAACTTATTTATGAAAGTGGGTTAAAAATATTTTCTATACCTATTGTAAGGATTGGTAACGCGTGTGTCTAATCACGAAAAAATCGAACACAATAGTGATGAGCGGGTCAATGCAAATGAGACCGTCCAATATTTTAACTTTTAGTTTAGCATACACATAATGTTCTCAAATCGGCTTGAAATTAATCAGATGCTCTTACAATTGTACATAGACTCTTTATAATAATAAGAATGTTACTGGGATGAATAAGTATTTTCTGAATCGATGACAAATAGAATCGTATCTATTTCTTTGTTGCAAAAAGTTTGTTCCATAAATCGTCAGGTACAATTATCAAAATTCGATCGGCTAGTCACAATACCATCTACGTGACTTATCTAGTCTAAACTTTGGTATACAAGTTTTATTTGTTGATATTTTCCGAATTATTCATGCACTTATTTATAGAATACGGTTCTGCGCGCTAAAATGTTATAAAGCTATTAAATGTGATATTTTTAAAACATTAAATATCTTAGAAATATAATTTGAGTCCTTCGGAATATTAATAATTTTAATAAATAAGTATGTAATGATGCAATCAAATGTCATGTGTAGTATAATACATAAATATTAAATATCTAAATTATTAGATATTCGATTTTAATACAAAACAAAGAAATTGATCGCAGTTTTAGTTTGCGTTCTAAAAACAGTAGAGTTCATTAACAAGTTACGATATACCAAATACGTATATAATTAACGAAAAATGTGCCATCGCACTTTAAATCCGGATTTGTTTCGAAACTGTTGATGGACCCTTAAATATGACAACACAAATTTATTAACATGTGGTTTCATAATGCTTTCCGTCGTGAGAATATATAAGAAATATCATCAGTGAATATGAATTACCTGTTTAAACAATATCTGAGAACTAATAGTGGCGCATCGTATCATATTTTAATATAAATCACCTTCTTATATTAGCTCTTAATTAATGTGTTTTATTTACAACTTAGACTGAAATCTACATAATATAATATTATATTTATTACTATTTTAACAGATTTAGTTAGTAAATATATAATTGATTTTAATGACACTGGCTGTGCTAAAAAAACGCAGCTGACATTTTAATACTGCATTTGCATAAGAATAGTATCATTATTCTCGTAGTTTTTACACTTCAACTCTGAATATTTTATTTTATACTCAAAATAAATTTGTATCAATGAAGCGCTCGCTATATTTCCAGTAAATGGTTTTCTTTTTTGTAGAGTTCCCTCTCTTGCATTGTATTGTATACCTATTGTATTAGAATAACATAGACTGTTGGTATCTGGGTGTTAACTATGTAACTGTGTGTTTTATGTCCGCATTGTGCCGTGCGTGCGTGTGTGCGTGCATGCATGCGTGCGTGGTGGTGTGCGTGTGTAACGTTGTGTATATTTGTGGTTCCAGAGCAGTGGCGGCGGTTGCCGGTGTGGTAGGCGCGCGCGCGCACCCCGCCCCCCGCACGCCACTGCTTTGGACCTCTGGAACGCCTTCGTATACCCGGTATGGGAGAGTGACGCCTGGCCGAGGAGCGTGCCACTTTATCATGAGCGTTAATACAATCAACCCTTTAACCTTTCAAAATTATTCAGTTGAAGCAATTCAGCAGCTTATCTCCTTTAGTAATTAATGTTAATAAAAGTAACGCTCCTGGTAGAGACTCCGTTCTTTTGTTCAGTTAATTTATAGAAAACCAAATTTATTTACACGTGTATCTTCCTATTGCCTATTACTTTCCTACTTACATTGTCAACATGATATTGAAATTATTTAAATCGTAAAATAAATCAGTTACATTCATTTATACTTATACAAAGATAAACGGTAATAGCTTTCTTATTTTTTGTATTGCTAAAAGGAAAAAGTCTATAGAAAGAACACATGACATAGCTATATAGTGTAGAAATCCATATTGAGATATAGAGCCCATACTGAGTATACGATGTAAGATATTAATGTTAAGTTGTTCTTCAGGGTAACATGAAGCAGCACATGCTGACGCATAAGATCCGCGACGTACCCCCCGGCTTCGACAAGAGTCAGGACGACCGCGAGTCAAGTCCGGATCGACGCTCGTCGCCCGACAAACTCGACCTCAAGCGATCGCCGCCCGCGCATCCGCCACCACCGATCACGCATGCCCCGCCCATTGATATGCCACCGCTACCCAAGCGACCCACCGGTAAGACACCTAGTCAGAAACATCTTTTGACTGATACATTTCATTATAATTGGCAAATCGTGGATTATCTCTTACATATTTCAGCGGCAAAATTTAACTTTTTATATTTTTACAGTTCCGTCTGGACCGACGCACCCACCCCCACCTCAATCGTCCAAGCATCTATGCGGAGTGTGCCGCAAGAACTTTTCGTCGTCGTCAGCGCTTCAGATCCACATGCGCACGCATACCGGGGACAAACCCTTCCGATGTGCCGTGTGCCAAAAGGCTTTCACCACTAAGGGTAACCTCAAGGTACGTTCAATCTTAAAGCAATGCCATTGTATCACATCTTGAAACTCATATCAGAGGATTTTTAAGTTACGGCATCATTATAAAGCTACCTAGGACCTACTATTTAATAAGCATCTCTAACTTTCTATTCGTTATTCAGGTGCACATGGGCACCCACATGTGGAGTGGAGGCGCGTCGCGCCGCGGTCGCCGTATGTCACTGGAACTACCACCGCGCCCTCTTCACGAGCCCCACGACCTTCTGAGGCGTCCGGACCTCTTCTACCCGTACCTACCCGCGCCATTCCTCAACGGCATGCAGCAGAAGGTGAGTCACTCGTACCCAAATTTTATTATATCTGTTCACGATCAACTCTGGTTTAAAAACGGTCTCGATGTATAACGTCCTCTTCTTTTACAGCTAAATGAAATATCAGTAATTCAGCAAAGCGCGGGTCAAAACGGCGTAGCCGGCAAATTCCCGGGATTACTCGGATTTGGAGCGTTCGCGGGCGCGAGGCCTGGAGCGGCGTCACCCCTGGAGAGGCCGCCGTCACTGGAGGGCGGCGACGAGCGGCAGGCCGCCATGCGCGAGCTGGCCGAGCGCGGGCGCGAGCTGGCAGAGCGCAGCCGCCAGCTGCGCGAGGAGGGCGAGTACCGCTCGCCGCCCGCGCACGGCGCGCATGGACCGCCCGCGGCGCAAGCCTCGCCGCCGGCGCCGCACCACCCGCACGCGCACCCACACCCGCTGGGCTCGCTGCCGCCGCCCGCCCGAACCGAGGGGCTCACGGTGTAAGCGCGGGGCCGCTCGCCCGAGTACATTCCAGAGGTCTCGAGGACCTCGATCGAAGGACACTGTGAGCGTCGAGGCGCGCCGACGGCGGCGACGCGGAGTCGTGTTAATATTGTACAAAGAGTAAAGAGTCTAGTGTGAGTGCGGACCGACCGTTCGCGAGGAACGTCTATAGTAGCGTCAATATTGCGAGGTGTAGCGCTATGTGCCGTTGTTATTCCGCGTGTTATTACGCCTAGTATTACTGTAAGTAACTTATTATGCACGAGTACGGGCCGGGGGCAATCGGGGGCTCGTCGCGAGCTCCACGTTTATGTCATTACTCTGTGATAGTGCACATTCGGAGGCTGTGTCTCGCTTACCGGGAGCTAGTTCGGTGACGACGTCGACTCGTCGATGCAGTCTGATGTGCTATGACATCAAAAATTAAATATAAATTATCCCAAAAATTAAATAATTTTCATAAAAGTATATCTTTTAAATTAAATGTAAATAAAATGTATAATAGTATTGTAATGAGCGAGTAGATATAATATTTGATTTTATAAAGTACTTTATGATTATATTGTACGATTACACCGGAGTGCAATATGCATGATTTTGTCTTTGCCACATTCCAAATGATTGATATTACTGTGAAAGCAGATGTGTACTAATATTTCATTTGATAACGAATAAAACGACTGTCTGAATATTAATTATTAAGTAGTGTATAATGACGATACCTGTATTGCACACTGTATGAAATACCAAAAGTAATTCTTGAAAATTCTAAGCATCTATTGTCTGTAGGTAATCAATATTGTATTACGATACATTTAATTGTAACAGAGGTTAATGACATATTCATATCATGTAAATTAAAAGTATTTGCATTTGAGGTCTATAGTTATAAGTATTTAGAGTCATAGCTATTATATTGCTTTAGAATACTTCAACATATCTTTGTAAAAATGTGAGCGACTGGTGTTTCGACACGTTGACTACGTACTTAACACTAAGTACTTAGGTACTCTGTAGTTCACCGGCACTGTACGCAGACTGACCACGACACTGTACACACGACTTGTATTACATTTCTTTCCAAATATGCATTTTCTCAATGCTTGTTAGACGCCGTAGTCCAGTTGCTAATTAAATTAATTATTTTTTAATGAATCATATATGTATTTTATACTTTGGAGACTAGTTATCTGTGTATAAATGTCCTACTAAATTATTTATAAATTATAAATCATGCATACACTCTTAGTATTAAATGAACGCTTGCGAGGCGATAGGGCTCGCGCGACAGTTTACTTGTCTAGAATAAATTCTCATAGCACCTACGAGCTAATTATTATATCAAGTTGCAAATAGATATTAGACGGTAGTATTAGTCACGAATATGATGTGTCATGTCATGTCAGTATAAATAATCATTGTAAATTATTAAATGTTTATGTAAATGTCCAAAAAGTATTCAAATTATTTAAAAAAATCAATTATTATACTAATAATTATTTTCTTTTTGGTTATTCCTTACCCTTACCCTCCGTTTTGTTTTATCCGTAAATTATTTTAAACCTACGTCAAAACTTTACCATAGTCATACAAGATGACCCTCATAAATAGATGGGTCAATCAACACTCAGATAGCAGCTAGTTCTGCAAATCATGGATTTATTGACGATTGGGACCAACTGCAGCCCGATCTCTAGTAGATAAAAGTACAACCATGATAAATGGAACTGTTCAGTCTGTGAACGACTAAGGCCTTTGCCACAAATAAGGTTAAATACCTACAGACTGTACAGACTATAATAAATACTTGAGAGAATAAAATTGTTATAGTTTATAACAGTTCTAATAGGGATGAGAAACTAATGAAACAAACTACATACATACTTAAAAGCTTATATTATTACCAAGCAAACATAATACATATGGAGTTAGAAGTTGATGACGCTGGCTAGTTTCTTGACGCGGTTAAGGAGTAGATCTCCTTCGCGGATGGTAGCCTGGTACAGCTGCGAGCGGTCGGCGTCAGCCCCGCGCCCGGCGCCTGTCACCACACAGCCAGCCACCGCGTCGATACGGCACTGAAGGCGACCGGCAGCCGTGAAGCTACGACACATTAATAATATTAAAAATATATCAGACCATATTAGAGAAGTATTATCAGTTATTTGCGAGAATTTACTTAGACCCTTACAGTTCAAAATCGCAATACTTTTTGAAGATGCATAGATAATTTACCGTGTCTTCGATACTCTCGCACACCAACGACGGAACAATATTTGTTGATTGGCTATATATAGTTTGTAACCTTTATTACCACAAGGTTAATTTAAGAGGTAAGTTATTTGAGTTAATATTAAGAAAAGGTTTAACGTGAAACCTTTCTAAGCAGCTGTCGAAAGAAAGCAAGTAATAAAAAAGTAAATTTGATAATACTTACTTGGAGATTTCCTCCTCAACGAACTCCCGAGTGACGCCGAAGGTGGAGGCGATGTTGTCGAGGCTGAGCGAGCGGTAAGCGCGCAACAGCTGCACGTAAGCCTTGATGCGAGCCTCGCGCACGTAGTGCTGGTAGTGCGGCCGGAACACCGGGTCCACGCAGATCTGTGTCTCTACCTGCAATTAAACTACTTGGTAAAAATAGTTGTCTATGCTACATTTGAGGAATGTGGTGCAAACATGACATTCTTACTTCCACAATTAAAATACTCTTATACTTGCATAAAGTAAATTGCCACAAGTCTCTATTAAATTGGCTTCTAAAACTAACATTTCATCAAAATCACTATATTCTCATTGAACTAGGCAAATTCTTATTGAAATAAAATGTTAGAGAAAATAAATTGTATTGAATTTTACCCATGCAAGACTCTTCAAGAAGTCAGCATAGCGGCATTCATGCAGTGACTCAACCAGTTCCCTAAGTTCTGGGAATCGTGAACGAAGGGCTTGCACTGCCGCGCCTTGACGACGAAGAGCCGACTGCAGGGCGTGGCGCTCGAGAGCCAAGGCACAAGCCAACACGCAGTACTGGATGATGGTACCTGTAACATTATCATAGACCATGAGTTCAAATGTTTTTGGTATAAAAACTAATATTCCTGATCAAAAGAAACTAAAAGAAATGATGATTGTCTTGATGTTATACCTGACTGATACAAATATCAACTGTAAAGTAAGGTCAGATATCCAAGCAAATAGGTAGTTGTTTTTATATATTTTTATGGACTCCACAGTCATCACTTAAACAGCCATTTTAGACCAAGCTTACCCACAAAAGTACTGATAACCACATTTTACATTTATTGGTGACCAATTTTCTTACTTGCCACTTGGACATAATGACAAGGGAAAAATACACATGTACTTACCAAAGTCCACCAGTTCATAAGACTCAAATGTTGAGACACAATCAATGAACAGATCAGCAGCCTTGCTGTAGTCTCTGACTGCAAGGCAGTAGATAGCTTCATATGCCTTCAGCTTGTTCCTGGAGCGCCAGTCTCCACCTTTGTCAACTAGTTCATGGGCCTGAAACAGTATAATTACAGATTTTAGTTTCATTTGCAATTAAACAATTTGCCTTGGTTAGCATTTGATTGTGATTCAATCAGCCTAGTCTTTCTTTCAACTATGTTGGAATCAGCTACCAGTCTCAGCAGATGCGACTGAATACCAATGTTTTACAATATGGAGATAAAATTCAGTTTTTAACTATGTAATCATGTCAATTTTTTTTATTGCTGCTCACTAAATAGATCACAATATGTAAAGTTAATAATTTTGTCCTGTTTGGTAACTGTTTGTTACATTTACATTGTCTTGCTGATTTGTTACTATAGGGATAACAACATGAGTACTGGATATATAGGAAGTAATGCATTTGTTATCTAGAGATCATAAAGTACAACCATACCTTATTAATGGCTTTTCCCATTTCTTTGACATTGCAGCCATGGAAGTAAGCAATTCTAAACATAGCAAACACAGCATCCAGTCTTCTGTTTGTAGTTAATGTGGCATCTTCATATTTTGTGGTTGCCAGAGCTGTGGCTGCCTCTTTGTCTCCAATAGAACACAAATAATCCATCCTGTAATATGAAAATAAGAAATGTTAAATGTTTTTTGCCCTTATAAGTCTGGTATGAGTTCCAGAGATCATCTAGGTCAAAAACTGCTTGGGTTACTCTAGTTGTTAACAGAGGGAATTAAGCAGGGAATAACAATGAGTTCATTAGGGTCATTTTAACAAACTTTTATATACCTTATATGAATGACTAATAAGATGTGTGTGCCAAGGTAATTCAAATGATTGTAGATCTTACCTGTCTTGCCAAACTGGGGTCTCAGAGTCGTCTTCTTCAAACTTAGCTAACCTGTCTTGGTTCTCTTTTGCCATCTCATCAAATAATTTTTGGTCGAAAGGCCATCCAAGATCATTACACACCTCTTTGTAATACGGAGCCATGTTTCCAGCTTTGATTCCTTTCAGGAGCTGTTCTTTCAGCTGTGGATCATCCTTTAGATGGGGTAAACTTAGCTTGAACTTAATTCCGGCTAATTCCATGTACTCAGGTGTTTTTCCTTCGGCAGAAAGCTCCATTGTGTATAATAATTTGTATAACGAGAAAACTTAAAACAAACGTCGACGAAGATGAACTGCACAAAAGATTTTATAGTAAATCTTTCTCGTTTCTCGTATTCACAGTTCACTTGCAAAAACAAAAGTCACCGTAAGTTTTACAGATACATCACCAAATGCTGTAAATTCAAGTAAATTGTACATAGTATTATTAATGCGTCCTTTTCACACATAGGGTAAACACAATATCAGCAGAAGTTATTTTATGCTCTGATACTAGAAATCGCAGAGTCATTGGTTTCTGGAACGCTATTAACAGATAAAAAAGTACAACTACTCAAATACTGCCACATTAAATACTTAATAAAAAAAATATAATTTTGGAAATAATTTAATTTATTTCATACACCAGTAATAGTAATTATTCATGAAGTATATTTTCAGTCACCGCTGATAATTTTTTACTGCTTTTTTATCTATATAGGTATATTCAAACTTGTATTTACTTATTCTGTACTGGTATCCCGAAATTTGACATTTATAATAGGGAAGTTACTCTAGTTTTGATTTCGATTTATTAATTATCTCGATTGTAATCGATAACATTTCATAAGCAATTAAACATTTTTAATATATAAATCTACTGAATAAATTGTTTTTTTTTTATTTACATTCTATTAATTGCGTTGAACCTGAACTAAAAGATACAAAATCAAGGATTCAAAAAAGGAATGAAGAACCCTTAAATTGCTCCCCGATAAGGCTGAGGTATATTTCCGGAATGCAATCGCAACGATATATACCGAACGCAACAGGTTCACACTTGATGGCTACGCTTGGTTTGATGACTTCGTATTCTTTCAATATTTTATTGAAATAGGGTACATACTCAATTAATATTGATTATGACTAGTCCACACACAGAATAAAAGTCTTCTATAGATATACTTTAGCCAGAATTTTGAAGTGCTTGCATGAGGAGTTAAAATATCGATTCATTCTTAGTGACAAAATTACTATCTAAAACTTGTTATTTCATAAAATCTATTTGGAACTCCAATATGACAACCGACTTTCCATTGAAATCGAATCGATACCTACGTTAGAATTAATAAATTACAAACGATTCTCGGTCCTTAGAGCACGACTTCCCATCCCTAGCTACACTGACATTTTACTTACAATTTGACTACTATTTGATTTTGAGTCAACCTTTCGTTAAGTTTACTGCAAGTTTGTTAGTTATTCTTTAATAATTTGATTTACATGTGTACAGTGTAGTTGTTACAGTAATGACCCCTACAACTCACAAACAAATCAATCCACGTCGTCCGTTGATTTGAATACATAATGATGTCATAAAAGAGTGATCGTTCAGGACGTCAGTTATTGTTATAATTCAAGATTATTTATGAAAGAACTATCAAGATGAATATCAACCGATTAGTCTGTAATAACCAGACTATTAAAATAGTACCATCGATGGAGGAATCTTTGCATTCTATGGGACTAAATGTGACTTTGGATGACTTCTCAAGAGCTTGGTTAGACCAACTAAAAAATACTTGGAAGACATGGAAAAAAAGCCCTGCTATCGAGAACCACATAGAAACGTTCTTTCAGTCCGCTACGGATCCCTACAGACTGGCTCTTATTTTTGTTGTTAAATGTGATGATTACAAAGACTGTAAACCTAAATCTTTACCTTACTTGATTATAGAAATGTTACAAAAGTGGTCGAAGTCGAGTGGGGTGGCGGCAGAAGATCATCTTAAACTACCTGCATTCCACATAGCAACTCATCAGAGGAATCAACCCTTTCTCACTCTCATTGTGAATACTTACCAAGTGATTACAGTTAAAGACAAAATTTTACCTATTGTTAAAGATATGATTAGGAATGATAATTGTAAGCAGGCTTCTCAAATTGTAATAGCAATGCAACTAAGTGAAGATATCCCTGTTCAGGACTTAATGTTTCCATTAGTGTTGCAAGATAAATCAAACTTAATTGATGACTACTTGTCTGAGTGTCCCAGCCAAGTGCAACCATTGTTACTTTTCCTGGATAAATTATTAGATAAAACCATTAGCATTCGAGAATTTGTACAGAATTATATAGAAGAGAATAAAATTTCCCATATTAAGTATGATAAGGTTCATTACAAACCATTGGGCAAGTTAGTTGCACGTTTGTGCAACAAATACAACATTCCCATAGAGACATGTAAGAATCTTAGCAAGAATCGCACAACTGGAGGACTAAGATACTTAATTCATCAGAAGTATCAAGAACACAATGTAAGTGCTTCAGTATGGGAAGATTTAGTAAAAGATTCACTGAAACAGAATGCTAGTTCTGGAAGAGAGTTCATTGACATGTTGGTTGAATATGATCCTAATGAAGCTCTCAAGTGGGCTTCATACTTGAACATGCCTGAGGATCTATTACCCCTAGCACTTAAAGAGATTTCACTAAATGATGTACCTGAAGAAGAAAACTGGGATACAAATGTAAATACATCTCAAGATTATTATAAGTTCACCTTGGCTGATGAACAGATCACTATTATTGATACAGGAGAAAAGTTCTACAATATGTTGATGTCTGATGTGGTCAAAACTAATGTAGCAAGTATTGACTGTGAGTGGAAGCCTTCATTTGGAGCAACACAATCTCAAGTAGCTTTAATACAGATTGCTACAATAAACAGAGTTTATTTGATTGATACTCTAATCTTGAACCAACCTGAATATGCCAGTTTTTGGTGTTCTTTCTATAAATCATTTTTGGACAATGCTGAAATTATTAAAGTAGGGTTTGGTCTTGAACAAGACTTAAAAGAAATAAAATCTTCAGTTGTTGGGCTAGGAAACATCAAAGTGCAAGGTGAAGGATTACTAGATCTTGGTACATTGTGGAAGAATCTTTTAAATAATGGACTTATATTACCTGGTAACAGTGACAATGGAGGCAACAGTCTCAGCTCTGTGGTGCAATCGTGTTTTGGACTGCCTCTGGAAAAATCTGAACAGTGTTCCAATTGGGAATTAAGGCCTTTGAGAAGTACACAAATAGTGTATGCTGCCCTAGATGCTCATGTTCTTTTAGAGATATATGAGTTTCTACAAAAATTGTGTTCAGAACAACAAATCAATTTTGAGGAAATATGCAATGATGTTATGTTAGAAAATAAGAAGAAATGTTCAAAGAAACCTAAAGTTATAGAAAGATTAGGGTTTCCTACACAGTCCAGGTCAGTGCATGAAGTGAAGTTTTTAGTTGATCATGCACTGACTGGATTAATGCCTTACTTGAGGTATTGTGGAATTGATACAGTTGTGACCCCACCCACTATGTTGTGGCATGATGTGATAAATCTAGCAATATCAGAAGATCGTTTTATATTATTAGCTAAAATAAAATATACACCTAACAGTAACTTCCCACAGAGTTCTATATTAGAAATAAATAAGAATACTTATCACCAACAGTTGAGAAGGGTATTGAATAGTTTTTGTATACATGTTGAGCAAGAGAATCTGTTTACCTTTTGTATTAATTGTAACAGTAAGAATCTAACTAAACTTAATCCAGATGTTGTTGTGAATATGTGTAATACATATTTAGCTCAACCACCTGTTGCTAATGTCAATAATTCAGTGAGATACAGTGAATATGATGAAGATGAGGAACTTGATAATATTGATAACTTTTTAAGTGATTCAGATGGTGATGAGGAACTTTACCAGGCAGATGTATACCACAAGCCTATATTAAACACAAGCATGGGTGTACCCGTTGAGATACATAACCCAAGTTTATTATCAACTTTAAAAAAACATGCAATTTTGTGTGAAGCATGTGGAAGACTGTTCTGGGACGAAGATATGTTGTTGAAACCAGTCATTGAAACTGTTTACAACTTTAAAAAACTTAAAATTTGGTAACTATTCAAAAAGTACAAATATACAAAGATGTCTTATATTTCCAAAACAATTTATTTCTGTGTAAATAAATAATCTTAGTGTTAAAAAACCTCATATAAATTAATGGAACTTGTCACTTATTTAAAGTGTAATAATGCACTGTAACAAAATTATTTGCAGTGACGAAAATAAGACTTCACAATTCTTCCCTCAAAGCAATACAATATGAAAAACATTAGAGTATACAGATAATTATATTTTTGTAAAAAGTTAGGATATTCAGCATAGTACTAGAATACTGTATGAAGTAGAAAAACCAAAATTTATATAAAAAGATAGTAGTATAATGTTACAAATCTAATTAATCTTATATGCTAATCTCTTTATTATGTATCTTTGGTTGACAATACAGCTCAAGTGGTTGAATAAATGGATGAATTTGTGCAAAAATGTATGTATTGCAAAGTGATTGAAGCCTTTCCCTTATGAATGTAAATTGAATTTGGTATGGTCACAGATTAATATGTACCCATGTGATTTTGCGTAAAATTTAATTTATTATAACATACCTACATATCAAATAATGCTTACAAAACTTTACAAAATTAACAACAGCGTAATAAGTTCTTTACTTTATTTAAAATCAGCTTCAAACAATAATTTGCGCAAAGCCAACGGCAGTTGATATAAATACACGTGAGATACTTATGATAAAAATGTATAATTTAAGTCAACATGAATATTAAAATTCAACAAAATTGAAGTCCTTGAATCACAGAATCTGTTGCGTACGCCTTTTGTACGGCACGGATTCTGCTGTTATTTTTTTTGCAGTGTTTCAATATGTGTATTCATATATTGCAATATGCATAATACCAAAGGGTATCCAAATAAAAACTATGACTATGTTATTGTTTCTTTCTTCACAGTGTAGGCACTTTGGTTCATTAACGAAAAATAATAATTCCTTATCCCATTTTAATATGCATCTTAAAATATCTGTTGAGTAAAATATAAAAATGAAAGTGGCCAAAAACGTGTGACTTCAAATTATTATAAACTTAGTTGTAACTTTTATAAACAGATTTGTGATTATAAGGGCAAGAGGTACAAAACGAAACAGCCAGAACAAACCACTGGAAGAATCCAGTGATAAAACAAGTTCCTTACATTCTATGCAATACAAAATACATGGTTTCAGCCACCTTCCTTGCAAATGAATAAATATAAATTACTTCAGAGTAATATTTTAATATAAAACTGTATAATTGCACTTTTCTCTAAACAAATCAACTTCTTCTTTCTTCAACTCTATATTTCCCTTCAAATTCAAAACTTCTAACTCCAAGGAAGGAAAGTTTCTTAATGTTGTCAGCTTATTGTTCTCTAAAGACAGTTTCTGAAACAATAATCAATCAATCTATCAAATCAACTTGCTATACATTTCATGCACAAACAAATTGTATAAAATGACCATTTATTAAATATTAAATATATTGACCAAATCCGAATTACTCTACAGCTTTCATGGCTGTTATTTCGCTATAGAAGAAAACATAGCAATACTTATTAATTATTAGGTACCTATTGTACTAGCAAATCATTAGTGAAATGAAGTATCTTGCTTCTATTTTAATGTTATTTGATTGAGTGAGTAGTTAATCTCAGTATCTTACCTTACAATGTTGTAGCATTACCAAAGAAGGTAACACATTAGAAGTTAAATTTTGATTAGACAAGTCGACACTTTCACAGTAGCTGTAGTATTGCAGGTGTGGCAAACTAGTTACTTTATCTTGAAAGCTAATCTTAAACTCAAGATTATTGTTCCCATAATCAACAGCAAGTTGGTCCTCTATACTCCACTTTGTAATTAGGTCGTCGTAATAGCCAGCTCGCAATTTGTCTATACTTTTTAATGTATGTAGATTTTCTATAACCTCCTTGTAGTTTCCTTTTGCGTCAATACAATGGAGAAAAACTGTTGTTGTTAAAACTGTCCCTGGAAATTGTGATAATAAATTATGAGTGAGATTCCATTTGCAAAATTACTAAATTAATCATGGAGATTAAATAATAATATTTTATGCTTTAGAACGAATCATGTATGCATATTATGTTAACCTAAGATCTTTACTGGGCTTACTCTAGACAGAATCAAATTCCATTGAATCAGATTCGAGCTTATGTAAAAACGTACTTTTAAATTCCAAATTAGCGCGTGAACAAACACTGGTTTAAAATAATTTATGTATCTATCAAACAATCCATTTATTTTAACTTTAAACCAGAGTTTGATTTGACATTATTTCGAATCTGATTCAATGGAATTCAAATTTGATTCTGTCAGGAGTAAGCCGGCTAGAGATTGACCTAACTTACATTTGGAGTCTGGTTCCATAGCAAGCAACTGACGACAAGCGTCGAGTTGCGTGATCAATTCTTCAACAACTGGCTTCGAATAATTTATCTCAAAACTTATGTCATTTCTGCCAACATAAGTATTCGAATTTACTTTAACACTTGAAATAGTTTGTGTGGTCCCATCTTCCATTTCATACTCCATCTGTAGGTGTTAAAAAAGTTTTAATTAATTCCATAAAATAAACAATACTTAGTGTTCATTAAGATTTTATAAAATGTATTACTTATATTATTAAAGTTTACGAATATTATTATTATCTCACTAGTGAAGTTTTATTTAATAGAATGTACCCATACCTTTATGTGTAAGTCATCACAGATATTAGCGCTATGTTTGAATATCCATAGAACATCATACTGGTTCCCACTGCAAGACTGCCATTCTCCATTTATCAAGTCATTGTTACAAAACAGTTTCACTTTAGAAGAAACGAAATTATGTTCTACAGGTTTATTAAATGCTAGAGTTGTCTTTACTGGCGTCACAACATAGACAACAGCTTTAGTGACAGTCTTTACAGCTCCTGGAATACAAATATTAAATCATTTTAGTGTTGTTCTTTTAAAAAAATACTCATAGAAAAGACATAGATGTTTGATATTTACCTAATAACCATCTTTGATAAAACCATGCACTGGTGTCGTCAGGATCAGTGAATGCAGCATTTTGAACTATTTTTAATTCCTGTTTATGATGAGTGTCTTCAATGGGCCTCCCTCCTGAAAGGTAATATTATAAACAAATTGGTAGTCATGTTAGATAGGTGGGTACCTATCTGGTATTAAAATGGAAAGCTAGGAGCTTTCTTTTTTACTGCATTCATCTATGTTTTATACAGTTAGTATAGTGAATCTCACAAAATCCCTTTTCGTACAGTATCAGCAAATAAATTCAAAATATTTGTTTTATGTTCCTATTTGGTGTGCAAATATTCTCCAGCTAGAATAATTATATTTTCACATAAAAAATCCTTTTACCTTTCAAATCAGGATACAGTTCAACCAGCATTTTGCTTCTATAATGCCAGGCTGAATAGTTAGAGAAATTGGAATATAACTTCTCTGTTGTAAAATCAAATTCATCTTTCAGAGGTGGCTTGCATTTGCTGACAACAAATCTTCTGTAATCCCATGTGTGAACTGGAAAAAATATGGTATAAGATATTAATAGAGATACAGGGTGATGAAACTTAAGGTAACTGATTGCATCATTCCTTATTCTTATATATGTAACAAATATTTATTGCATATGTTAATATTAGCGCCACATATTAGTAAAGTATTCAGAAACTATTGTTTAAACAAATAACTTGACTCATAATCAAAGGTTCATTCTTTGCAAATATTGCCTAATTACCTACAGTACTACAGTTAATTACTAACTTAACTACTACTTCCACAAACAGTGTAAACTAGAAAATCTTAGATTTAAGGAATTACTTAAAAAATATATTACTGATGAAGTCAAAACTTACAATTTCTCTCATCTAATTTGAGATATGTATTACACAAGCCCAGTTCTTTGTCCCAGTCAGGGTCAGCTCTTGTAGTGAGCACCCATTCCCTCTGGAACCACGCACAGTATGACTTGGGGTTGATCTTCAAACAGTATTCAGTCAAGTGCAGTTCAGCATCATACAGTTGGGATAGCTCCTCTTCAACCTCATTATTTTTCCTGTAACATAAAATTCAGATTTTCATCAACCATACTTTTTCTAACAAAACCTTACGTTTTTTACTTAATTGCATTTATATCACAATGTTACTTGTTTTGTGATATTTCAAACAGTAACTGCTATTAATTGAGTGTAAACTCCAGATCGAAAATATAATTTTCATTAATAAACTAAATGCAGGAAACATTTACCATAAACCATTAGAATAATATTGACATATCCAAAAAATTATGTACAACTTATTCAAAAAAGCTTAGTTAACTTGAGATTTAATCAAACAAATAATTATCTTGGTAATGTAACATAAATTTTATATGGTCTAGGTAATAGGCTGCCCTAGCCAAACACAAAGATGATTCACCAACCAATGTCACATCAGGCTTTTCTGACAGTTATCAAACTTACTTGAAGATATTTAGTATTTCTCTTCTAATGTTCCACAAAGTAGAAATATCAGGGTTGGATGACAACACCTTCCCTGTAAGCTCCAATAAATCCTTATCGAATTCAGATTCTTTCCTCTGAAAAGATAAAAAAGTTAAAGTCATGGAAAGTGAGCCAAATATTAAAAAAAATAATTGTCATGATGAAACATACTTTATGTTGGATCTTTTGCATGACATGTTTAAAAACCTTAAGCTTTTCTTGACGTTCTTTCTCTTTCCTCGCCTTCTCTTCTTCAGTTGTACGAACTTTTACTCTTCCATGCTGTAAAATAAAATTCATTATTACATTTTTGTAACTACTATGCAATACCAATGAATTTTTTACAAGTGTTTGTACTAAAAACTTACCATGTTTAAGTTTTTCCTAAGATCGACAAGTGAGGTATATTACCTGTACAGTATTAGAATATTTTTGTATTAGAAGTCTATATGCCCAAACAATAAAAATTGTTAACTATTCTGATTCTGATTGACTATCTCACAGCAAGTAGCCAGCTTATGTCCTGCTGTCACTGTCACTGTGTCTGTCAAAATGACATAACTAGAGTAGCGATCGTAACAGTGATCTAAAATATTAATAACACTTATCTTATCCTATCAATCTTATAAATGTGAAAGTTTGCGAGCCGATAGAGACTCTGTCTGCCTTTAAGTCATCCTCTTAATTAACAATGATGTCTTTCAATACACGAAATATTATCAAACTAAATAATTTTGTTGAAATTAAATAAGTAAAGGAAAAATAATTTGATATCAGGTACCACTTTATGGTCATTAGAGCCCTTCTTTTTTCTTCTCTTTTAGTCTGATAGCTTAATTTGAAGAAAGATGTATCATGTTTAAATTTTTCAAACCATTTTCAGATAATCAAATGGCAAATATACATTTTAAAATAATCAATTAATCAGCGAGAACTGCAAAAGATGCGCATTTTCAGTGAATATGTTTTAAAAGTACTTTATACAATTCTTAACGAGTACATACCTTTTATTTGGATTAAATATTGATATCTAGTTCTTTTCTAGACAGCCCAACTCTAAATATTTTAATAGTTTTAAAAACCCAGATACACGACAACTTTGAAAATGTCATTGTATTTCGTACGTGGAAAAGCACTTTAAGGAAATATTAAATATATAATATTTCTAAAATATATATTATAAAGTATATTGAATAAGTTTGAAATATAGAACGCGGTTAATTTTTTTAAGTTTTAATTCATAGTCATTGGGATTAGGATTAATGACATGATTATTATGATGTTTATTTATTTGTTACTGGTTTGGAATGGAAATGACAGGTTCAACTGCTTGGTAAAAACTTGTCAGATTGACAACTGACAATATCTATGAGTAAATGAAAGAGAAACGCGATTTTTTACTTTGGAGATTGGAAAAATAACCCTAAGCGTTATCTAAAGTTAAAGACTACCTATCTGAATACAGTGATAAGCTACCCGGAAAAATAGTGTATTTTATATATCAGCTGTGGAGTTAAATAAATAGAAGTTTTAGAATGAATAATGCACCGCAGTTCTCTCTACGGTGGAATAATTACGTATCGCACGTAACAGAAGCGTTCAATGTACTTCGCTTTGAAAACGATTTAGTGGATGTGACACTGTGCTGCGATGGAGGCAAAATTAAGGCACACAGAATGTTGTTATCAGCCTGCAGCACTTACTTCAAGCAGATATTCAGAGAGAATCCTTGTCAACATCCTGTGATTATATTCAGAAACTTCAAGTTCGAAGACCTTAACGCGATTATCAACTTTATGTATCATGGTGAAGTAAACATTTTTCAGGAACAATTGGAATCATTCCTTATAACTGCAGAGCTTTTAGAGGTTAAGGGTTTGACAGATAATGTGGAGGATGAATCATCTAAAAACCAGTTAAGAATCAGTGACAACACATCCTTAGACTTAAGTTCTAAATCAAGTAGATTTAATGAGGATATTGTGCCTGTATTGTTGGATGAACCAATTAATTTAGCTACTATGCAAACTGCCAGAGAAGAGTACATTCCACAAGCAAACACTACTAAAAATATTCCAGAACAGGAGAATGGTAATGTAGAAATGCAACCGGAAATACCTAAAGAACCAGAAGCAAGTAAAGCAGATGATAATGCAAAATTAAAAACAGCTCCATCTAGTGAGGATATGCAGGTTGATACACAATCTACATCTGTTGAAGACTTATCAGAGAAAAATAATTCTGGTAAGTATTGCTGTAATACTTGGTATTTATGAATGAAAAAGGATGATATTATCAATGTATTATGTTTTATAAAACTTATTGTATAAGTGTATAAATATCAACATACATCTGACTCGAATAGGACTTACTGTACTATTTTATATATATTTTTAATGACAATTCAGTGAAGGACTATGGTGATACCAAGGTCTCTCTCTAGCACTGTTTATAACATAAATTATTATTGTTTCAGAATCGGAATTGGCTAAATTTCGCTGTCAACTATGTCCAAAAGGCTTCAAACATCCAACATCATTAACATTGCACAAGGATTCACACGCTGGAAAAACTCAATGTCCTGTTTGTCACCGATCATTTTCACGGTCATATGACATGAGGAGTCATTTACAAAGGATACATCAGGGGAAACAACTGACTATCAAAGAGATCAGATATAAGAATACAAGTGACAATCTCACACCGAAACCCTTCACACATAATATTTAGAATAAGCATCACGGTAACTGTGTTACCAACATTTTTAGCACATAGTGCATTGCCTAAACATGAAATAATAATTATATGAACATATATACATATACAAATATATTTTATTTACTATTTTTAAATGTCACAAATGATATTGCTCAGTTCTGTAGCTTTGGCTATTTTTATACTAGTCTAATAATACTGTTTTTAATATAATAATTGTTTCCATTATTCTCTGTTTTATTAACACCATTCTGCATCTACAACTTGATTATAAATTGTACGAGGTATTTTTATATGATATTACCTATGACTTCATTTCATAGCACCGCTATTAAAATACTGGCAGTTAATTCTGTCATCTTGCATAGCCGACGTAGGCAAAAAACCGCCAGGTTAAAGTGAGATTGGGCTGGGCTCGTTTAAATTACCTACATTGCTAGTAGGTGGATACCACAAGATGGTCGGTGGCGAAAAGGAAGGCCCAAGGGGAGATGGCGGGATGAACTGGATGCATTCCTGATTGGGTGGCCGAATGCAACAATAGACAGAGGGGACTGGAAATTCAAGGGAGATTCTTTTGCTCAGTAGTGGGAAATAGATGTAGGAAAATAAAAAAATCTGTCGTCTTAGTTCACTTTCACTTTTTCATGTTATGGTTTCACAGTGGTTGGCGGTTAATAAGCTTATGATACTCTATGGTGGTAGAACTGCTGGGTGTTGATTTTTTGCGTCTTTGTCGCCAAAAGCGACAAATTATTCCGCTGATCACACTAATAACACAGCTCTCGAAGATCGTGGATTGGATTTAAACACTATTTTTTCATGGTTAACCGGGGGTGTTTCGATATCTATAGGTACTATGAGCCTCCGAACCTAGGTCACCTGACGCTTTAAATCATATCGTAGGTACTTATTGGTTTTTGTCTACGTCCAGCAAAAAACAAAATTAACAATATAGGAAGGTTCCTACCTATATCATTTTATTAGATATCATGTTTTTAATATAAAAGCCGCGAATATCGTACGAATAGTTCCACACAATATTTTTACTATCCTATAGTTAACATTTTCATTCAATCTTTCAAAACTCTACAATACCGTTTACTCTCCGATCACGTTAAAAAATGAACAGTGGTTAGTAAACACACAAAAGTGGGGTAAATGGACGACTTGAAGATTAAAGGGCTTTCAACCTTACGCCCTACGAATTAGAGGGCAAGTCGTACGTCTAATAAATCAATAGCTTGAAAAATAATACAATTAATATGAAATACACATAAGATTCTTTCTAAATACGCTGATGTACAGACCTACCTACGTTATATTTAGTTCTAATAGTTTTTCACGATGAACAAGTCCTCGAATTTATTTAAAACACTGGTACCTAATCTCCTAGATACAATAGTTACCAAGTTAAAAGAATTAAAACTGTAGATGGCGCCAAACAAACAAGTTACCTAACGACTAAAGATGAGTAGAGTCCATTTTGACTACAAAAATATAATAACAGTCGTTAATCAAAGAAAATACCTAGTATTAAATACGTACCTCACATTGTATAAATGGTATGAATAAAAAATAATTTACATGAAATCAAAAATTATTAGGTAGTATTAGCAGTAAATAAGTAGAAATAAAAAGAAAGGGAGAGATATAGACATTTGCTCTAGAAAAACAAACTGCAGTAATACTTGAGAAAAAAAACGCAACAGTAGCCATCATCAATTCTATAAGTTCGAGGGGAACTAATCGCGTTAGAGCATGCAGTAATAGTAGAAGCACGCGTAGGGGTAAAAGCTAAGAACCAAAAAGCTTCAGTAGCCGGGCGGGACAATCAGGGGTTGTAGAGGCGGGGGTGGCGGGGGTCGGGCGGAGAGCGCTCGATACGCGCGCGCGCCGCGGTCCGCCACTCAGCCAGTCGCATTTCGACATCGTTGCGCTCGGTTTGTAGCACATTTATCGGCGCGATCTGTCAAACGCTACGATATCGATATATTATAAGTCTTACGTTTTCACGAAGTACGTATATTATTCAATAAGAAAAAAGAGATGATTAATTAACGTATGTTTTTAATAGATTCGGGAGTGAAATGATATAGTTTTGTTGTATTTTATTAAATTGTTTACATTCGCACCACATGTTTACTTACGGCTACGTTTATATTTGATAAGCAACAATGTTGCTTTTGTTTTTGCAATTGATCGAGTGCAGTGATTTATTTAATAAGGGAAATTGTGGTTTCATTCATAAAATGCATTTACAGTGATTCAATACTCAATTTTGCATGTTATCTGAATCGTGCATTTTGGTGAGGTGATAAGTAGGTGTTCTTTTCACGTAACGTTCGGATATCTGTGAAGTTTCATGGAAATAGCTCGTGCTTTTATTCAGTAAAATGAGTGTGTGAATTTTTGATGGTGTGTCGTGAACGAGAGCGCGTGTAGAGTTGAGATTCGCTCGGTGAGCGTCGCGCGACGGCGCAACGAGGGTATTGATCGGCGGCGGCGGCGGGTCGCGAGACGCCGGCGTTCGCCTGCCGCCTAAATAAAGCTCCGCATGTGTGCGCCCCGCCTCGCCGCCCTACGTCGATGCCGCCCGACGCCGCCGCCGCCGTGCCGTCAACGTCTTCTACCATAGCGTACGCCAACTACCAACATGCGCCACCATCAAATGTTTCACACACACATCATTCTTGTCTAATACGTATTTGTCTTCGGTTTATAAATGAAGTAGAGAATAGGAGAATGGATAAACAACTTTTTTTCTAATTTCAAAAACCAAATAGGTTAAAACCTACTCGTCTAGTCTAATAAATAAAAAATACCAATATTGATTTTTTAAGGTCATCCTTTTAAAACGTAAAGAAATAATTATTTATAAATTATAAATCTTGTGCTCTAGTTAGCTACTGCTCAGTGCTCAGCATTTGTTTATTAAATTTGTTAAAAGTCAAAAAGAAATATGTTAAGGCCTTAAACTTAATTATTTGAACATTATGGATTAGATTCTAGTCGTTTACTTAATTTTACGAATTGAATCAAGCATTTTCTGTGGTCGCACGTATAGACACGATAAAAATATTATGGAAATGTAAATTAGTTGACTGTATGAGGCTGTGCTATACCTACATAGAGTTGGCGCTTATTTAAACTTGCAGCCAGTCTACTCATACAGCTCAAACAAATTTAAGACTATAGCTACTTACTACCTACCTATACTACTATTTTTTATTGCATCGGTTGAAATATCTTCGAAGTCGTTTGATTTAATAGAATTATGTGCATTGCCTTATTGGCAGTAGTAAGTAGGTATAATTAATAATGTTAGAGGTGCGGTTTAGTCTGAGACAAATTGCATTTACTGAAGCTCCACAGACTATGGTATCGTTAATTATAATTACTTCACTCCCGAATCTAGTGTCTTTGTCGTCTTAACGTGTTATCATCAAATTGGTAAGCAATAATTACAGTAAGCATTTTGTTGTAGGTGTGAAATGTTGGATTAAGTGAGCGATTAGCTAGAGAGAGCTATGGCGCACACTGTGCTGGCGGGCGGAGCGCTGCTCTGTGCCCTCAGCGTGGCGCTGCAGGCGCGTGCCTTCACCCTGCTGCCGCACGACGTACGCCCCGGCCACGCCGTACAACACTTCGTCGGCAATCACTCGCGTTACACGCTCCTCGATCCGGAGTTCACGTCCTATTTTACTCTCCTCGATGATGGACTCCTCATGACAACGGCCGATTTAACCCCGTTACTCAACCAGCCTATTAATCTGGCTGTGCTAGAACAGACTCCTTATAGTAGTTCTGCACATTCCATACACCTCCTTGTGATGGATCGGCGGCGCATGCTACATTTTTCCGCGGCCAATGGTTTGGTCGGGGAAATTCCCGAAAATGCGCCACCTGGAACAGTCGTGGATCTCACACCTATAAGGGCTACGGCTCTACTTGACGTAGGTCCACTAGCATATAAAATTGTAAAAGGCAACGAAGATTCAGTGTTCTCTCTACGAGAGAAAGGGAAGATTGTAAATAATCCTGAAGTTAAGTCAGTAGTCACAGAAGGCGAAGTAGAAATTATTGCTACAAGGTCTTTAGATGCTGAGAAAAAGAATCGATATGAACTTGTAGTTCAAGCTACCGATATTCATGGAGCAAATAAAGCTCATTTGAAAATTAGAATAGACGTTATTAACGAAAATGATCATGAACCAAGATTCGATCAAGACGTTTACTACTTCGCTGTGAACGGGACGACTGACGAAAACGGACCCAACGGGACTGCGCATTGGCAAAGATTTTCTAACATTGGTCAAGTTCACGCTTACGATGCAGACGATGACCGAGTTTATTATTCGTTACAAACACCGACTAATCTGGCCGTCATTGTGCCTCAGACAGGAGAATTGATACTGGCTGGTGAACCAGATGGTCACGAAACAGAATTGAGAGTTCTTGCACACGATACAGGCTTCCCACCTCGCAAGAGTCAGCCTGCTCGCGTTTTCCTTGAGTTCATTGTTCGAGATCAAAAAGAATTACCTGTACTTCATCGGGAAAAGCGACGCGTCACAAGGGCTGTAAGACCAACGAAGAGAATTGAATTTACGGAGGCTGATGGTGAAGTTGAAGGACGTGCTGTTTTTACTTTAGAGAAAGAAACGGACCGCGAGACATTTAAAATTAGGGACGAAAATCCGTGGGTTACTGTTGAACCAAGTGGTGTAGTGAAAGTTAAAAAGAAGTGGGACTATGAGGAGCTGGGACCTGAGAAGACCATCGACTTCTGGGTGACGATCACCAACGCAGGAAACGGAGGTAAGTCTTCAATGTTTTAACTCTCTAGAATCTGTATTTCGAAACTTTTACTTTATTTTATGGGACCACTATGCTAAGGAGACGCTACATTAATTCAGATAGCTCAAACAGTTTTTAGCATTTTCCCCTTAAATAACGTTTTCGTACTTCTTAATCTTTGGATTTTTTACCGTCGCGATGTAAGGAGATCACATCATAGTAGGTAGATCTGTTAAATAGAAAGACAGTAACCAAATGATCATAATAAATATAACTTATCATAGGTTTAACAAATAAACGTGTAGCGTAGATAAAATGTGTTGAATGAATTATTATAAAACTAATGTTGTTACGTTACTAATATCGCTCCTTGAATACAAAAGGGCCACAACTCAAAAAAAAATGAAAATCGTTTTATTGCAAAAATGACACCTGAACCACCTATATTTTATAGTAAAAAAAAAAACCCCCATCATTTTTGCTTATATTATGGCTGAACTGACTTACTGCCCTTTTTGCATTAGCTCACTTTGACAGGTAATGTCAGTGCAAAACAGCCGCTTTATGAGTTACGCCCGAAAATTTTACGCAAACGCACGTCAGTTGCGTGAAAAAGTGCCTCAATCCAAAATATGTCTGTGTTGGATGCAAAATATCAGGTAAGTGTGATTATATTTTACAATACAAAACTGCCATATTTTGGAAAACGTCCTTTTTGCATTCAAACATTAGTATTTGTTATTTTTTATTTTGTAATACAAAATTGCCATATTTGAAATACGTCCTTTTTGCAATCCAATATTAGTTAAGTATAATTATATTTAATAATATAACGGTAGCATATTTTGAAATACGTCCCTTTTGCATTAAATTATTGTGGAATAAATAATAATTTTTAGCGTGCTAGAATGGGAAGGCCAGAAATATGACCGTTTGGCATGATTATAATTTTTGTTTTCGATACAATTTTAAAAATAAAATAATACATTTTGATGCAGGCAAAGGCAAGAGGCACCCTTTCCTTTCAAATCCCTCTTTCAGGGGCAAGATCCGACCAGTCTTTTTCAAATGCGTCTAGGTCATCCCGCCATCTCCATTTAAGTCTCCCGCGTCTGCTATTACCACCTTCTGGCATCCAGTTGGTAGATATGCGGGCCCACCTTTCCGAATGCATGTGGATAATGTGGCCGGCTTAGTTCCATTTCAGCCAGGCGGTCTTCTCCCCTACATCGGCTATGCGAGTTTGGGAGCGCAGTATAGAATTTCGGACGTGATCTGTTCTTTTGACGCATAATATACTACGCTTAATCGCTCTCTGGCTCTTTCTGGTTTTCCGTAAGGGACCATGTTTGGGCAGCGTAGGTAAGGACGGGTAGTAGACATAAACATGTCGACGAACTTTCGCTTCAGTGACAGTGGAAGGTTACCCTTCATTAGCTCTTTCCTGGACCAGGATCTCTTTCAGGCACTTGTGACACGTTTGTCCAACTCTTTGTCCCGTCGGTTGTTAAAAGAGGTTATCTGGCCCTAGCAAGTGTACTCGTCGACATAGTCTATGACGTGCCCGTCTTCCTCGACCCTACGTTTTGTGTTGTTGGTCATAACCTGGGTTTTTGTACGGTTCTTACTTAGTCCAATCTGAAGGCTTGCCGTGCTCAGATCTTTGAGCATTGATTCGAGTTCCGATGCCGAAAAAGAGAAGAGGACTACGTCGTCTACAAAACAAAGGTTTGTTAACTGTTTACCACTAACAACTATGCTTTTGATTGCCATAACACCGCCAGGCTCGTGTACGCAGTGCTGGTAAATAATTTGAGAGATAGCGGGTCTCCCTGTTTCACGCTTCTTTGGATTTGGAATGATATTGTTGTCTATTGCTTTGATGAGTTTGATGAATGAAGGTTCGATTCTACATAGTATATTTAAGTAGGACTTGGATAGAGTGATGATTCTATGGCGGAATGAGTAATGCTGTCAAAAGCTTTGGAATAATCCACGAATGCTAAATATAAAGGCTTATAAAACTCAAAAACCTTTTCTATTATCTTATTTCTTTAATACTCCTGCTGCACTCAGTCTACTCGTCACGTTACCCATTGATTGATAATGATGATTGATGTTTAATTTTACTAAATAATAAAAGTTACGCACAAAGTTGATCTCAATAATTTTACTTACTTAATAAAAAGTTAAGATTTTTTAATTTAGATTGTTTAATACAATGTTTTCCTGGTCCATTCAGTTATGGTTTTACTTAGTAATCATTATTAAACTTTTTGGTACGGTTTTTTTACCAAAAAAGTACAATTAACCATTTTTATTTGGAAAACTGTGTTTAAATTTTGACATATTTTTCATAATACTGGTTCAAATTTTGAATGCAAAAGGGAACTTATATGCTTTTTTCTCTTAATAGGTAACATCTATTACAAAGTTTATTTTGTAGATAGATAGAGCTAAAAAATACGCATCTAATGATATATTAACATCTTACATTTAATAAATAAATATATGAAATATTATAAAAAAACAGTTTCAAAAATTTGTTTTGGCTCTCCTGTAAAATTTATAGATTTCGATTTGTGGCCCTTTTGTATTGAAGGAGCGATATAATGACATTATTATTCAACTCAACATAATCCATAACATTCAAAAGAAAAGGTGTAGAGGCAACACAATTTTATATTTTTTGTTAAAGAAGCCGTTCAGTTTTTTATCCATCCACTACTCTCAATGTCTATATCAAGGGCAAATTGAGATAATGATAGGGAAGAATGGGTTGGGGTGGGATCTGTTGTATTATGTCGTCTCTACGTAAAATGGCGGCCTTAAAATTGAGTTAATGGTCGTTTTTATCTACTAATGATGTTTAATTGCATATTACTGTTTACCTTATTAGTTTTATGGTTTTGAAATTTGCCTCATTCAAATTCCTTGAGCTATAAAATTTTAAATTATTGCTTGTTTGAAATATAAAGTGGGAGCTACATACGAAACATATATCTCAAGTAAAATTTTCTGACGATACCAGTGCATCTATTGATTGAAGAAATAGTTGTTAAGTGTTTAGAGTTGTTATCAATATGCGGTTATTCAGATGGTAAGCATTATTCGGCATCACCGTTCAATGTAGCTTACACTTTTGTGTTAAATGTGAGTGGTGTAAATTCGGTGCGTGGCACATGCACCTGTCGAATCGAATGGCGCAGTGGAGCATGACGTCGCGGACAGGTCCCGCACCGCGGCACCGTCCACCCGGTCACGAGCCACGGACAGCCTCCGTCGCTCCCATCACGACTGGCTAATTGTTTACTCTGCCGGAACGTGTCTAGCCTCAAGAAACACCCTTTTTACCTAATAATTGTGGCATAGTATCCGATTTGTATTCAGCCGCTCGCTCCCAAACATTTCTGTACCTATTTGAATTTGAAAATATTCCCTTTTATTTATTTAACATTGTTGTTGGGATAGCGAACGATATTTAATTATTAAGTTGAGCTCGTATTTTACTGGACTTAAATTCCATTGAAGCTTTTTCGTGATATTAATTTAATCGGGTTGGCGCGTGGGCTTCGATAAAAATCACAAGATACAATTAAGTACAACTCCCTAAAATACGCGACGTGATCTTTCCTATCTCCGGGTTTCTACCTATTACTTGTATAAACAATAACTTGTTCATGGGGTGGTATGTGTTTGTAGTATGTAAATTGAACTAGCAACTCTGTTAAATATGCGTAACTAGCTACCAAGCGTCAAACAAAACCGTTTAATCTACCCGTATGATGTTAAAGCTTCATAGGAAAGGCACGCGAATCTCGCCTAAGATCTATAAACATTATAGGAGCTCATCTCTCATAAATTAGCAATGGCACGAGTGTATCTCGGAGCGCGTGGAATTCCCATTAAGTAGAATCGTAGTTGTCAAGTGGAATGGTGGCAGGCGGCAGGTTGCGACCACCGTGCAGAATGCGTTGATAATCGGGGACCTGTCGCACGGCCCGGCCGCCTCCGATCTCGCCTTCCGATTCCACGCATCGTACCTAATTCGTGACAATTACTCATGGAGGAATCTTTCCTATTAATGTGTTTTATTTTTTAATCTATCCTTTAACATAAAAAAGAGTTTTAGACGCTTTAGAGCCGGGTAAACCAAGTTGCTATCGACTCTTGTAATAATGCGCCCCTCGTGTACCTATTTTGCTAGAAGTACAAATCGATACGAAAGCGAAAAGACTGTATCAGAAGTCGAAAATCGCGCTACTTTTGATTTGAAAACCACCTCAATCAAAGTAATTGTATTGAAAGTTGACGTATATGATGTATGTTGCGAGTTGCCACTAATGTGCGAAAAGCTAGTAACATGCAGATTATCTAGGTAATCTGTAGATAACATTATACATTGTGAACGTGGGAATGTATACTTTCACTTACTCGGCTATTTAACAAATTAGCAATGTCATAAAACTATTTTTATAACTAAGTCTAGGCTTATCAAATTTATTGAATGCTAAGTTGCAATTATGAATCTCATTGCCTCTATCTCCCGATCTAGCAGTAAATTTATGAACATTGACACTAGTAACTCAATTTTTGAACTAAATTAATTGATTTCGATAACAGCTGGATATAAAATATATTTGCAATTAGATTTCGATCTCTACATTCTACTTTTGACTACTATTTGTAATCATGTTAGTTAACATCAGTAAATAATTATTGCGAATTTTCGATATCTTTATGTCGCTTTTATGAACGTCTTCGATAGAAAACCTAAGGCAGGCTCGTGTCGGCTCTATAGTGATTATAAATCGCCCCTTACTTAAAAAGTGAATTTATTAGCAAAGTTCACGTACTAAGAATTTGACATTGAAATGAGTCATCAGACTTGTGCGTGTCAGCAGCAATCTAATAGACATGTGGAGATGAGGGTGAGGGTGCTCTCCCTAGTTCGCCTGAGGCATCGGGTTTCGTACTTGCAATAATTACTCATGTCTCCGTACACCGGTACACTGTGCACAAAAGAAATAGGAGCGGAACTCTATCAATTCACTTCCTCTTGTCGCGACTCGCAGATGATCGCGTTGTATTATATTGTCAACTTGCATGCGCAATGGGCAATAAAAATAACTTACAGTTGAAATAAAAAATAAAAAAAACATTTATCATAATTGAAAAAATAGCGCTCATTTTAATATTTTTTTACAAGTTCTCTCGTTTACACATTTACCTAAATAATAGTTGTTCTTTTTGTTCACAAAACCACGCATTTAAACACGGATGAAATAATAAGGAAATTAATTACAATTCTCTCGTTCCAATTTAAACAAACACAAAAATGATGAAACTGCACAGTTGAAAAAACAATCGAAAGTTATCGAACGTAAATCAATGTAGAACATCGGTTACCGAAATGTGGTCTAGTTGGGTGTTATCGGACATTATCAAAATAAATCGAAGCTGTTGTTTAATTACATGAGTCTGGGCAGGCGCGTCCAAGGTGGGTGGCCGTCGCGGCCGCGGGCGCCGCATCACCCCGGACCTCAGCAAGGAATCTAATCATTATCATTATTGTGAGGATAGTTGTTCCAATTATATAATCGTGAGTATGCAGGATACTCAGCCCAACCTATTAGGTGATATACCCTTTTATTTTTAAACCTTTTGTGTATTATTATCCTACGAGAATTGTTTGAATAGTTGGTTAATATTACAAACGTCTTAATATTTACATTGTATGTTTCCTTTAGTTAGGCAGAATATATTGCGTCGATAAAACAATTTCATGCAACGGCCCACAAGTAGCTTTGCGGTGAAGTACTCGAGGGCGCCTCGTCAAAGCACCTTTGTCTACTGAAAAGCGTGCTCTATTGGCAAATTAATTCTCTACTCTCTTCGAACAGCAACGTTTCTCTTTGAACCGGCAATCGACAAACGCTTTGAAGTGTTTTGGAAACCTTCATTCACTTTTACCTTGGAGAGCGTTGCATTGATTTTGCGGAAAATAGTTCAGTCTGTTATTTATTACTGCTGTATTCCGATATGTAAATATCGCAATACTTTCTGTATCGCCAGCACGTATATTTTTCAAGTAATAAAGCGGGACAGGTGCGCTGCGAGGCGGGGTGGCATTTTAATCCTGCAAGAGGGATGGCGCACTGCAACGAGGAAGACGCGTTCAATCCCAGGAGTTATCAATTATCAACTTACACCGCGACTAATGGAACGCATTTAATATTTATTATTAGAAATTTATTATCTAATCTTCTCTCTTACATCTATTTTTTTCTACAAACACAATTGTTTCGAATGGCTCATGTCAGAACACTGAAAATTTTCTTATTTTTACATTTTAATAATTTGTGAATCATACAATGTTACCGTTATAAAAGATTTGAATAAGCAGCTTTTTATTCAAAGTGAACTCTTCTGGTGAGTTTTTTAGATTATTTCCCGATTGTTATATTCACGAAGCATGGTGTGTCAACAAACGATCAGTCAGCGGTCGGTCACTCACTTCATATTATTTGTAGTTCATTTCGTCTCGTCGATGTTGTAATTTAAAAGGAAAGGTACAATGTACCTGTCAGCTCTATTTATGGGAAAAACTTTGTTAAGATTGGTAATATAATAACACTTCGCATAAATTTTCTGTTTTTTGGCACGGTGATTGTATCGTTTAAGGGAATCTCTTAATTGATTTCTATGTCGCTGTATGTTAATTCCAGAAGTAATCTAACGGCAAAACGCCGATTAAGAAAGCAATAGGTATCCCTGATCTAAAGGCAATAACGCATAAAAATGAGTTTTCCAAGAATAGATTTTATGCAATCGATGAATCGGATATTGAGTAGAAGCCCGAGGTTTGCAGTGCAATAGTGTGTCATGTCGAATCGATAATTGAATACGATAGCTGGTGTGACGTACGTCAAGTCGTCGTCGGTTAGAAATTGGCACATCCGGACAGGGGTCTGGCCGTCGGGAGACGATTTTAGACCAGTCTAGTTCGGTTTCAGTCGTACTAAGATACATAATATCATTACGTCGCCTTGCTGCGGAACATTTATAAAAAGCGTTTTGCACATAACAGATCCATAGAGATGATGGTTGAGTTATCACGGCTTTTATTTTGATGCTCCGTAATGAATGAGTGGCAATAAAGTTGTGCATCGCGGACCGGTTACGGGCCGTTTGTGGCTCGTTGTTTGTTAAATTCAGTCGCTCATTCAATCAATGGCGATGGGTGCGGGCGTCGCTCGCACAACAATCGAGGCACTGGCCAATTCCCCTCATTGTGTCCACTAGCCACAATTACGTATGCGCACTTCCTATGCTCGTCCAGTCAACCCAAAACCCATGATCGCCACATCTGCTCTCAATCTTTTTGCTTTTACGCCTCTTTTATGAGGATGCATCTTGGTTGTTAATAAACGTTAATGGCCTTAATTGGAACAATGCAAATGTTTGTTCAGGTCATGTGAAACAAAAGCAAGTTAATTTTTTTTGTAAAATTTGTATGCAGCTGTTTCTTGGAATGTTAAGAATAGTTATTGTATCGCAAAATCTTTGTCTGTAAACACTCAACGCCTCGATCAAATACTGTTGGCAGGCCTGTTTCGTAATTTCTTCTCAAGGGTCTAGGGCCAGTCAGAGGGCCGTTAATAAAATTTGCTCACCCCCCTCATTTATTTTAATCAAAATACGTCTCAGTTGTAGGTATATCGCTCGCGTTGTGGTTGTCCATGATTATTTCTGGGGTCCCATATTTATTATTGTTTGAACTAGGCCTGAGTCGTTCAGCCAAGGGTAGGGTATGCATTAACAAACGTTTTGACCGGAATTCTTACATAACGTATTATGTTTGTGTACTTTGTACCAAAACAATTTGGTTTATTTATTGTTTTCTTTTGGTTACACGGCCTGTTGTGTAAGCGTGTGATTCTTTAAGCACTCAGTACATTTTTTGTTCTAATTTTTAACACATCAGTAGTTTGTAATAGTTATTGAAACAACGAGTCAGACGGGTCGTGCTCGTGATCGTGAGTGAAGAGCACACATCTCCTATAATTACGTCTAACGCATTGGTAAACAGCAGAGGCGTCGTCGGCGCGAGAGTGCTGCGATCTCAAGCTGCCCATTTATAGGCTTTCACTCTGATTGTGATTTGATTGCGGTCATTTGCTCGTCTACCTAAACGCTGAGTGACCGCGACGCGTTTACACGCTCAACCGATGTTAGATTATCATGATTTATTTGCCGTGTAATAAATTGCCTACCCGTATTTGAGCTTACAAACGATAACATTTACGTTTGCGTAACGTCTCTTTTACATTTAGATTCATTGTACTCGTACATATCTCAAAGGATATCTGTCAGTGAAAATGAAACAGTCCGACCTCATAGTCCTTTGAAATGTTATCATTATACGACCCCTAATTTGTCCTTGGGTGGAATCGATGTCAAATTTGTCTCGTGTTATCGATTTTACGTAAAATTGTGCTCATAAATCAGAGGTTACTTACACGTAGCGTATTGGCGTTGGCTGCTCTCTAGTCATCACTCTCCGAACTGACGATTATAGTTGATTAATGTCGCAATAGATCTCTGTCAATCGGATCGCAGTGGTATGATGTTCGGCAATCAATTGTAGGAACATATCGTGGTACCTTACCTAACACGCAACCATAAAGGCATTAATAGGCATGTAATTTCAACAACGCTGTGCTATGTCTGTGCTTATTACGATGAATGTTCACATGACCTCGGCATGCGGCTTCTTCAAATGTCATACCTATAGGAATGTATGTTTATTTAGCCTTTACTCTAGTGAGCATATTGTTCGTCCAGTCATTTTATTTCTTTTGAAACAAAACAAGATGTGCTTTGATAAAGCTCTAAAGCCGCACAAAGTTTTTATAGACTTCATCCTATATAATAGAGTTAAAGACCATTATAATGTAAAGCAAATATTAATGTTTTTTTCTCGTTATTTATACTTATCTCAAAACTATGTGTATAGTTATTAATTCTCTGCTCTTTACTCGTGTGGTCTTATGCCATTTTTTTGGTCCTTAGCACAAAGTAAAATCTTGGGTATAAAATTGCAGACTAGACTCACTTTTGTTAGCACACTCGCGTATAATGCACACTGCGCTCGCGTGGTTCCGCTGATTAGAGGATCAAGTATTTTAAGTAAAAAAGCTTCTTTGCAGCTTACTGTTAAAACAATTTTCAAGTTTTAATCTTAATCTGCATATAAACTGAAATAAACGTAGCATTTTTGTTGCGCAAGCCTATTAGGCATATTTGCATGTAATTAACATTTAAATTATGCAGAGGTTTCAAATACATATAAGTGAAACCATATAGCTAATCAGGGTGTGGTGGGGTAAAGCCGCGAATATCGTACAGCGCGCCGTGTGCAATGCGGTCGTGCCATGCACTTCATTCCGCATTGTTCGGTTTCGCAATGGCCGCACTCGAGAGCACTCCAGCCACATCCACGATTGACATTCACAGTTTGTACCAGACGGCTTAAAGTTCAGCCCCCCTACGGAAGGGGTGGTACAAGACTTAACAAGACATGCTACAATACAACTTGTGTGAACTGTATGCGGTTAGGAATAAGGACATGCGTGGCGAATTAGAATTTCTAGTATCAGCTATTCAACGGTACCGATCGACTCTAGCATTATTTGCTTGCGTCTCTGGAAGAACGAAACGTGGGTAGAAATAAAACGAGGATATCTGAATAGAATTTGTACTACATGTGGAAATGTAATAAACGTTCCGCCAGACAAAATATTTACTATCCTAAACCCGAGTAGCCAGTTTTTACTGTACGTGTACACGTAGAGTCGCGGAGATAGGTGTGGTTTTTAATGCGCTTGACATAAAACTTAATATGAGTAAATGTTGACATGTCATTCGTGCAGGCAGCCGGTACCTAAACATCATGATCTATGGTTAGTTTCAAATCTTACCAAGAACTCAACACTTTGCAGAATGATGACAACTTCAGGCAAGACTCCATTCCCAATATTGTTTCTTTTATCCTCACGTCGTCGAATCTATTAAACACATATTTTCGGTCATTTATATTTCACTCGGCATACCTTCTTATCTTCACCCAACAATACGCATATAAAAAAGTAAAATGAGATAGATACTTTACCTAAATAGCGGTTATTTTTCATACGATCGTGTAAACACATTACCCAGCGATTTGTGGCTTCGGATGTATAAAGTAAGTAGGTTAAAGTAATTCATAGATTGTATAGCTCAACTATACGAGATGCTGTGTTGTTCCATAGAACAGGGTTTGTTCGAGCTTGCGTTTAATATATTAAGGATGGATGGTAGATTGGGGTCTTCGTTCGGTGGCTTTATTAAGATTTACAACGCCTCTGGGATCTGGGTGCAATTATCAGCAGACTTCTCGACGCTCATGGGAAATATCGTAGGGGCATAAGGCGCCGATGACCCTCCTGGCCAACGCTTTTATCCCGCCACTAATATTTAATTAATCACACGTTTTTGTCTATCATTCTTACAAACCAAACATTAAAAGAAATTAATGACAGCTAAGTCGCAACTTGTTTGCTTATTGCTTAATGCTTAATGAAAGATCATACTTACTCATAATTTTTACGAATTATACTATTTTCCTTCAAGATGTAACTAAATGTTAGAGAATTATAGGCGGAAACATAACCGTGAGAAAGGTGTTTACTGGCTGCTCGCTACTTGCATAGCTACGTGTAAAAAAATAATAACCGCTATCCGTTCTAACAAATGTCCACGGCTAATTACTATCAATTTAAACTTTTAGCAGTTAATAACAGAATAACACCGCCGGACTGTTCTTAATGTTTTGTACTTAAAGCATTTTACGAATACTTTCCATTCGACTGCATTACTACAGTATAAATAATAATGTAGGCATCGTTTCTTGTGGCATTGAAATTGCAGACATTTTAGAAACTTTCCTACTAATAAATCCCGCTGCAAATTTAAAGAATTTATGTCCCCGGCAGACCCTAAACTTATATTCACAAATAACACATTTCGTGGTAATGAATCTTAAAAATATTCTAAGAAGTAGCTGTATATCACCATAAGGCATAAAAATGTACCCAACTTATGTTTAATGATGGCCATCTGAATCATAGCCATAAATTACAAGATAATATCATTGCTTTGTCTTAATTTCAGATTACTTAGAAATGCTACTTAATATCATTTTGCTGGCTAATTATTGCACGTAAAAAGCTTAATTATCTGAGAGACAGGCCATCATTAAACAGTATTAAAAACGAGTATTATTAAGTGCCTAAGAATACTTAGACTCTTTGATCTGAAGCTAGCTTAATTTTTTGCACTACATTAATCAACTTGATTAATTTCATCGTACGTGCTAAATGTCTGCTTTCATAGTTTTATGAGATTACTGCAGCCGGTTAATTGGTTCAATCTCTTTTTGATGCATTGTGATTGTTTGTTATGACGTTTAAAATCACTTGTTCTGATTCGCCACTGATGCTCAAATTAACGGGTTTCCGCTGCTGTCGTGCACACACTATTTGGCTGATTCGTACCCGATTATAATAAACCTCAATTGCTAACCCGGTGCGGGTTCGACACGGACTGTGGTCGTCACGAAACATTACGAACATTCTAAAATTTGTTTTGGGTACACACGCCGCATGCCGTTGCACCACCTGTTTTTAACGAAGTTAATTCAAATACAAAGTAACTATGGATAGCTAATATTTATTAATATTACTATAAACGTTAATATTTTACCAGTTAAAATGCATTTGGAAACGAGTCGGACACGCGATCGATCGCAGCGAGAATCTGTAGGGGTCCTGACACCTACTGTTACGGGAATGCCTTACCAGCGCGTAGATATTAAATATTTTTCGGTATTTGTTTATGATATCAAATCTTACAATCTTAGAATGTTTATTGCCTATTTACGATTATCTTCACGGTCTTTCACAACGGGTGCGTCGAAATCTGATAAATGACTGTTGAGAAGAACATGTTGAAACATTAATACGTTTCAGATTCATTCAGCATATTAGCTAACAATATGTTTAGACGATGTATGATGTTTCTTTCATTTAAAAAATTAGAGCAATCAAGTGGATTAAGAGCAGCGATAGTATAGGAATGGACCCACTCATTAGCTTACTGGTCAGATTAATTTGTTTCCCACAAACACTTTGTTATTCCCACTGCTCGGTACGAACAAGTTACTTGAAAAGGATTGTGGCCAGATGTGTGTATTGCCCCGGGAGTGGTTTACTCTATCGATCTTATCGTCAAGATATATCCAAAAATAATTTATAGCTTTGACTTTATTTATAGTCTTACATATGACTACCAGCATATACATTATTACCATGTGTAACAAATAATAAATGTAGCATCGACGACCTTTTAACCCGACACGTTCCAGAGTTATTCTCGATTGATGGTGCTTTCAAAGGTAATGCACGGAATTGTTAATTTTAACGCTTTCTAGTTCGGATTAACAGTAAAAACTAGATGTCTATGTTTACTTCTCTTATTGCGGCTGCAATGTTGCGAGCGCTGATTAATTGGGTCAAATCCAAACAGTATTAAGTTTAACAAGAGAAAACAACTGGGAATTGTTCAAGAGTGTAAAATGTACCTAGCCGTAAAGTCTCTTAGCGGAAAGTGGAAACTAAGCAGCTTTCCTCACGATGTATCTGTTTCGAGTACTAACTAAACTTCAGAGAAATTCTGGGAGCGCAATAGAGCTAATGAAATTATCTGCAACAATGCATTTCGTGACTGGAGCTCCGCACTCCGCGCCGGTTCATCGCCAACCGGGCCCACTCGGCGTCCGCGAGATCTTAGCCGCAATCCCTCAGGCGAAATTGCACTTCATTTGCGTGCACGCGGTTTACGAACCCATCCGACGTTCCCACGCCCTCCGCCTGAACCGAACCTTTGAAGATATTGTGGACGCATCATCACGTGCATTCGGAACGTTACCGACCCTACTAATAGAGCGCTGACATACTCGTGTGCATTATTTAGAAATCCGTGTTATGTAATTACATATTTAAGAATCACATTGAAAGATCTTTGCCGCATCATCCCATTGAACTCTCACGCGGCTTTGATAGCGATGAGATGAAACGGACGCGGGCTCGTTTAGTGCGCTGTTGTTCTCTGAGGATCTGGCATACTATAGACGTAGCATAAAAATACGAGACTGTGCATAGAAACGTGTTTAATCGTCAATGCTGGCGATGCAATGTGGGCCGGGCTTATCCTGCGCTTCGAGCGAGACCGAGATACCACACGTGCACGGGATAGAAATAGCTGACGATGCAACTTTTGATATCATAATTAAGCCGGGACGACCGGCGGCGGGTAAATAAAAAATGTTTATCTTATAAGCTCAAATGAAGATGATTTTTAATAACTCAACACGTTTAGTCATTAAATTGAAACTCGCCGGTGTTAAGGCTATTTAGTTACGCTTCTAAGTCACACGTGGCTCGGAGGCATCGAACTTTTGATTAACTGTGAGAGAATTATGATAGCATTCAAAGGAGTTTTGATTACCTGCTAACACAGTACTCAGACTCACGACAAGCAAGTACTAGAATGAAAGTAAAGGATTATTATTTACAGTGCTTATTCTTCGACCCCTTTACACAAACGGTTGTACACATAGAAGAAAGGAATTTCGGAATGTATACTCGAGGTTTACAATAATTAAAATTAGGTATCATCAATGGAGAATTATTTGACTAAGTTGCGTAACTTTCTGAAGTCAACTCTCGTAAATTCTTCAATTTATCAATATGGCATGAAAAAAATACGAGTTTGTTATTCGGCATGACGATTATCATAAAACCTAATAAAAACCTGCCAGCTCATGTACTAAATAGAGGTAGGTACGATTTAAGCTTTCTGTCTACCGTGAATCATACAAGTACAGTCGATCGTACAGTCTGCGTCAAAAATAGCCGCGTCTACAAAAGCTTAACTCGCTTAATCTCCAAGTGCAAGGAATCTTCGGAGGTCGTGTTTATGGTACATTTATTATAAATAACTTTGCACAGTGGCGAACGGATGCACGTGCGCGACACTGCACTCGGGAGCTTTTTATTGCGTTGCTTTCTGACGGTAGCCCCACCACCCTGCCGGCTCCGCGCCGCTCCCTCGCGCCCGCAGATTTCATTAGGTAATGAACACAGCTTCCTTTTGCTATTCACGCTTCTTTATCGTTAGAAAAATATCTTTTGTACTTAGCCTTTTTACGTTGATATAGTCTCTGTTATAAATCCCGTAAGTTTTTGCATTACTCGGTCTATTTTCAAGAAGGAAGCTAGCATCTGAGCGTATATCCATTTAAGTAAACTAGCCAAAACTAAAGGGATATAACTATATTAAACTAGTTTCCCAAGTCAATACTGTCGAAAACATTTAGGTAGACGTACTTTCTTACATACGCTTCTTGTGAAAAAAGAGCCGACTTGCGATTTAACGTTTGTCGTAAAAAGTACGAGGTAGAAAAGGTAAACGGCTAAACGGTGCCAAGTTCTTAACAAACTGTTAGAAGTTCAACTTGTAAAACCTAAAAACCTTCTTGTAAAATATAAATAACTCTCTAGTTACTACACTAGTATTTGTTGATGAAAAAGCTGTTACATATTTTGTGATCAATCAACAGCTGTCTTATTTATTACTCGACATGGGCAGCATGGCACCAATAACTCATTAATATTGTTTATACTACGCTCGGAATATATTAAATCAATTTGTTAATACTTTTACACAGCGGATATGTCGGATCGGTCGATCTAAGTAGTTCTTTTATAGACGCTCCCTTTTAGAGCTTTGTCGAAATATTTACGCGCCATATTGTACGTAAAATTCCAAACAATGAGATCGCCGCACGCCGCGCGGTGCGGTGCGGCACGGCGCGGCCCTGCACCATCGGCACCGTACACTCTCCCGCCACACGTGCGCACTTACGCCCATAGATTAGAGAACACGTTCAATAAACAGAACTGACATGTATGCAGCAATATATTTTTATACGCGTTTCGTAAATATTTTATGAGACGTTTATTACCTTACAAGGTCTAATAAATTACTGCAGTACATTGTTTAATTTTCACCAGAATTGAGACATAAAACGGGTTAAGTACAATTTACTTATTTTAATGTTCTTAAAATATAAAACTTAAAGTTAGTAGGTACGAGGATTTTGCATAGGTCAAAGTAAAATATTAGTGGAAAAAATAATTATTATGAAAAAATTCTTGTAAAGCGAAACTCGTAACTTTTATCTTGTTTTTTGTGCGGAAATTTAAGGAATGTTATTCTTTATCAGTTGTCAATGATATTCCCACATTGGATTGTACTCTACATTATATCCTCCCGAACAATACCGTGAGAGCACAAGCCTATTACGTATTCATCGAGCTATGAGCTTTCGTTTATTTTTTCTGAGTAGACTTGGTGTAGATGGATGAGCGGCTGTGTTAGTGGGCGTAAAACGGAAATGGAACTTGAATAAATTGAATTGTACAGCGTGACTATGATTGCTTCAATATGGTAATGCACATACTAAGATGTTTTATTCTTATCCAAATTTTATCGATTTTAGTGTTAGAGCTTTGTAATTCAACGAGACATTGGATATGCCCGATTGTTTGTTTAATAAAGAGGTATAAAATCAAAGCGTTTTCATTTGAAATATTAAAGAACAAGCTGAGAATCCTGTGACCCGTCAAAAGAGGCGGGCTAAAAGGCGAGTGCGACATTGCACGGGGTCAGACATCGATCGGGGCGGGTGGCGCGGCGGCACATGTGATATGTAGGCACTGGAGAACAATTGTTAGAACCCGACACCACTTTTCTACGAGCGGTACGTGTACCCTCTGCAGTGTCGACAGTCGACGCGTTCCCCGAGTATCGTCCATAACAAATGGATATCATCGATGGTATGCAAAACGCCGTAGCGCGACTCAATAGCGTAATTGGACGTGGTTGTTATGCTTTTACGAGCTGCTAAGGTTGACGAACTTGATTGCAGGAAAATGATTCTCTGTTCGTTTAAAATAAAGCTACTTGTTACTAGTAAAGATAGTTTGTTAGGTTTTCAAAATTAAGTGCTTCCTCATAAATTTTGCTGGAGACAAAGTGCTTCCTAATAAATCTTGCTATCGGATTTCCGGCCCATTGTTATAAACATCAAGAACGGTTGTAAGTTCTATTCATGAATTCTGTAAAGCAAAAACTTGGCGCGAATTCCTTGAAGCGTCTGAATGCTTCCCGTTATATCGTCTGCATAGACGACTGACTCGCCGATTGCGAGGGAACTATTTTGATCTCTTCTCTCCTTCAGTTAGTAGGAAGTTGCAACTGGCTACGCCAATTTACGCGATTCGACTGTTGAAACGTTGCTAGAAGTTTGTTTTTAAATACTTGCATAATAAATAAAGCACTTTTAGCGCTTACATTATTGATTATACAGTTCGATACTCTTTAGCGAAGCGATATAAACAGCGAAGTCCTATGTAACCACAACAATGCGGCAGCTGCTAAGCTCATCCCAGTAACCTATATTTGGTCATTAAAAGCATTTAAATATTCATAAATTGCAAAAGCAAAAAATGTGTTGTTTATAAATTCCCGTTTTGTGTGTATCAATGGACATGAGCGGGCAGGTCTCCGGAAGGAAGTGAGCGGCTCAATTACCGCGCGCGGCCGGGCGTGTGTAACGGTGTGGTCACATGGAAACTCAATGCGATCGATATTCATTGTAACTGCTTGTACTCGTGATTTACATGGTGCAAAAGTCGCTGCATAAAAATTCGCTTTAATTAAAAAAGTAAGAGTTATGTGCTCGTTAGACCGCGTTGAATTCATTTGCTGCAACTGTAAATTTTGGGTGTTTAATTTCTCCTAATGTTTGGTTTTTTCTGTCCCTCGGCAACCTGTTACTACTTCCACAAAGTTCCATATTTAGAGAAAATTGTTTTTCTGAGTTGTTAGGGCCGCGTTGTTTAGTTCCCACAATAGTAAAATCGTGACGGTCTCGACGATCGGGAGCGATGATATCTCACCATTCTGCATTTAGTACGGAATGAAGACTTACATCGTGACGACGCTTAATTGTGAATTGTGACTGTGATGATCTATCTCTAGATCTTAAACGGTCCGCTCCTATTTTCTAACACACATGCATTTCGTTCTATTAACGTGTTTATCAAATTTATGTGTGGTGTCGAGAAGATGAAAACGAATTGCGAAGTATGATCAGTATAAAAGAGAAATACCTTATAATATTATACAAATCATTTTGTACATGTTTCATTGAAAAATCTTCTTAAATAAAGTTCGTTACAGTAGAATGGGCTGATGCCAAAACAGACTGGACAGCCCAAATAAACATTTACTAGTACGTTCTATTCCAAAGTGATTTTTCGCACTAAAATAATAAGTCCATACATTGTATGTGTTGTTCTAACCACAGGATTATCCATGCAAACAAATTTTAATCGGCTCAATAAATCGGATGGCATAGAGCAAAAAGGCTGAGGCGACAACAACTACAACGCAAAAATTTCAGTCAATATGAAACGGATTTTATAGTACTAGCACAAGTCTGAAGTTAGTAGATACTATGTCATAACACAAACATCAATACGAAAGCCAAGGTGTAAAGCTCGAAGATTAAGTGCATAATCCGTATGCATTGTATGCGTAACTTAGATAGTTCTCACCTCGAATAATTCATGTTCTATGTACACAATTAGAAGAAATTATATTGCACCTGTGTCTACACACTCATTCATATTTATGAATGGAATAAATTATCTGTGAAGTGCTTTTTGATGAATACCTATTATGCCATCAAAAACATTCTGTAAAAACCTCAAGTCTCGCCGTAAAAAGTTGTGAGACCTACATATATAATACCAAGTCGATTAATCTATTTAGTCTCTACTTAAAGGACCTTCTGTCTTAAGTTATTACGTATGTTATTATCATGCCAATTTAAAAAAAATACCTCTAAAACAAATAGACCGACCTGGCCATCGCATGATTTGATTATTAGTATGTATCACACTACACAGCACGACGAGAAGTTAATGCTCCTGAAATGTTAATGGCGAATTTGTGTTTTCTTGCGATGACCAAGTCGATCTATTTGTTTTAAAGGTATTTTTTTTTAAATTGGCATGATAATAACATACGTAATAACTTAAGACAGAAGGTCCTTTAAGTAGAGACTAAATAGATTAATCGACTTGGTATTATATAGGTCTCACAACTTTTTACGGCGAGACTTGAGGTTTTTACAGAATGTTTTTGATGGCATCTCACTTCTTTTTGTAGAGCGAATAGAGCAAACATAAGTCCAATTTGTATGGAAAGCCGTATTTTTTTCATAATTCAACATATTTTCCTATGGGAATGTTGTTCAGTTTCATGGGCTAAACACCCTTACCCACCCTATACCCCCTCCCGTTATGTCTCATATAGTAGACACATATTTACACCTATTTATTTTATTTTCTACAGAAATAATAATTTAATTCATTAACTGCAAATGTAACCTTGTAATCTTATACATTTATATGGGATTACAAAGTTATTGTTGCAGTTAGTGTATTTAGAAAACTTGACCCAAATTAGAAAATATTGAATTTTTCCCATGATTAAGACACTAAACCCTATTTGTATTCTAAATTTTAAGCTTCTAAGTCTGCTAGAAGTACCTTAGACTTTTGATGATCGGTGAGTCAGTGAGTCAGTGAATCAGTGAGTGACAAAATTCAAAATTTTAACAAGTTGTCATTCTTAAACTACTGGTTCAAATTGACTGAAATTTTAAATATACCGTGTTTATACAATGACTGATTAGTTGCTGAAAATCCAGGCTTCTTGTTTTATCCACAACGAAATTATAGGGGTGTCAAAAATAGCCCGAATTGCTTCGAGAAAAGGATGTTACGGCCGTGCCGCTTTTTTTTTGCTCGACTTGCGGGGGCACTTCCGTGCCCCCAGATAGTTGTAGTGATTGTATTTGCTTATGATTGTACTAACGCGTTTGATTGATGTTGCAGGTTTAGTATCGTTTTGAGTGTAAATGCCGCACTATGTCGAGTTACCTAATATCATCTATATGCTTTACTAACTGACAAACGTATTTATTAAGACAATTTATTTGTTCTTTGATAATTATCAATTATTAGTAGTGTTAAAACTTAGTAGACACAGAAAAAATGGTAAGAGAAACAGATGCATATTGATATTAGATATTGACCATCCATTTAATCATAATAGACAAGTACAAAATATTCTATTCTCTATTGAAATTAGTAATAGACTCATTCAAACCGAGAATGTAGGACAAGAGAGTATACCCTCAAACAGCTGAAGTTTTAGCTGCATTATAACTCCATCTACAGATATAAACTTGTACTACTCGGAGGAGCTGTGCAGGCATGATATAAGTACGTTCAACATAATGATGTTATAGATAATTAAACTTGAATGACACTCGCGGAAGGGTGCCGTGGTTGCAAACTTTGTTCTATAGAGAGTTTCACACAAAGGCATCAGATGCGTAGGCTGTTTACACAACGCAAACGGGTACTCTATTTTCGAGGCTTTCATGAGATCTTAACAAATAAACCTTGTTTGGGTATTGCTCATATTGTTACTGAGAATAATGAGCCGAAAATAGTCTAAAATATTGTTACCCGTAAATGGCTATTTGTTCGCCCTTGTTTTACACAAATTAGTAGCTGTGAATTATTGGTTAGTTACTTAACTATGTACTTAAGGAGTGCGAATTCGTGGAATTTTTGCTATCGCATCTATCACCTTATATCAAAAATTTACCCCTGTAGACTTATTTCTCGGCAATGTCCTCCAAAACGTTAGGCGGGCTATGACACTAGATGACTCGCTCGATAGCTATAGCATTCTTAGCTTTTTGGCTAATTCATTTAACAGAAGTGGTGGTCGAAATAGAATACTGTAGCCACACAATGTTGTATTGTACCTACCTAATAGGTCAGTCGCCAATGGCCACCCAGTTGATACTTCCACTTTAATTGTTTAATTCTTACTAATTGCGCTTGTACCGACACGACCCTTTTAAATGGATGTTATGGTCCTCGTAAATATCTGTGTCGTTTATTTTTTACGTAACCCTACATTCACACGACTATTGGGTTCAGCTGGACGATATATTTGCGTTGGGTTAGAAACAAATGCTTTGACCCTGCCAGTCTTTTTACAGCTGTAACGACCTATTGAAAAATCGTTCTGGGATACATTTTCTTAATTGATTTGATTTTATTAGATTTTGTAGGGTTACGAAGACGACTTGTTTTTTTTTACATATTAATTAAGATACTCACACATTGTGTATTGAGATCGAGTATTGTTACTATCGAATAGAAGAAGACCGTGTAAAAAAAACGTTGATGATCAGGTAGGATAACGACTTGCATTAACACTATTTTAAGTGCTGTTGATGTTTCTAATCATGTTTTGCTCGCTTGATATAGCTTTTATAAGAATATCCTCCTGTTTTCATTAAGAGTTTTTCAGCTACCGTCAAAATATGTCTGTCACATTTCAAAATATTGGCTAAATATTTGCTACTAGAAATTGGTTCTGAGTGGTTTGTAATTTGTTTACGATTCATAACATTTGGAATCAAATCCCCCACTAGCAATTATTAAAAGTAAAACAGAGTGCCGTTATCCTGTCGGTAAAAATGTGTAGAAAAATATAAACCATGTCAATTTCTGAGTTGCATGCGATTTATTGTGATACACACCCACCACACCACATGTGACCGAAAAGAATTAGGCTAGCAATTTTTAGTTGCTCTAGATCTACGGCGAGATGGAATTGTTACGCTTCATTTGCTCTTACACTGATAGAATCATTTACATATAAACTACCTGAGTTTCGTCACTGCTGTTACCTACATGCTTACAGCGTATGGAGATTACATTGTTTCTTTAATGGATATGACAGCACATAATCATAGATAACAAATAAATGGAACATCATAATAAGAAATAAATAACTATTACAAAGACAGCATTCCAATAAGATCCGCCAGGCCGTTTTATTGACACGCACAAGATCGACAAACACTCGGTTTATTACGATAAACCTTTAGTCTAAAATAAACAACGTATCAATAATTTTGCTCTATAAGCTATTATGACAATTTATTGTAAATAAGCTTGATAAAAGTCACTATTAATCGCGTTTTATTCCTGGTAATGTGTCTGTGTATAAGCACGCATTGATATTGCGAGATTAAAAATAAACAAACGGCGACGATGCGCGACGCGCTGACGTCGCACGTCGCGTCAGCGCAGCGTCCGACACTCAGACGCGTTCACTTATTAACTTATCATAATAATGACTTCCAGTGAAATAGAAATGAGTGTTGACCACGCTCTAGACGAGGGTAAAGCTTAATGTGTCGCACACGGCGCTACGTTAACTTGATTTGCAAATGAGTGTACCTACCTAAGTACCTACTACAGAAATAGAGTTCTGAGAAAAATAATCTTATGATGTCATGAATTCAAAACAACATACAAAAATTGTTATGTTAGGATGCCACCAATTCGATAGACTTGTTTGTGTTTTAAGTCCAAAACAAAACGGCCCATTCGTGAGCAGCCGTTCACGGTAAACGCGTAGGGAAAAAATCCAATGGGATAGATAAACATAGTGCGGGAGATTCGTGTCAACGGCCGCGGCTTTGTGCTCCGTCCCCGCACCCTGACGCCCCGCCCTTAGCCGTCCGCGCCACGGGGTAGCGATTTCAAGGGTGGCTTGGCTGGCTACAATATTTCCTCCCGTTTATCGATAAAGTATCGAGGCCTCTGAGACACATCAACGCCAGTATCTTTTATCACGTACCGTTTTCATTAAGGTCTTACGCCACGACTTTATTACGTTGATTGCTTTCGTACGTTTCTCAAATCATAATTTATGAACGCTCCAATTAATGCAAAACTTGAAATTGATGAGCATTTATCATATAATGAACATTTTTAATTTAGTAGCAGTCGTTGAACTTTATGAAGTTGCAATTCCAGCCGGAGCAATAATTAGAGAAGTTTTCTTGCAGAAAATATTTTATTCTGACTTAGAATTTACACTGGCGCCAGTCGAGCTTGCAGTTTCCTTTCTTTACTTGTTTTGTAGTGCTAGCTTAACTTTTGCATTGAAAATAAAATTGTTGCTTCATAAGAAAAATTAAAACTGCTGACTGTATTATAAAGCTGTGTACCAGTTGCCGGTTTGCCGCAACATAACTATCTTTGTACTTTTATCTTTTACTCGCAATACGGCTCTCATTATAAGGGTTTTGTTTTTATATTCTCACAAAAAAAAACTTAAAACACATTCGATCATAGAAAGTGGTTCTTTCAGGCGAACCATAAATGTGACGTAAATGGAACCATCAAAACGTAACGTAGGAAGATAGTAACTCTTAATATAAGTTTTATCTGAAATCGCGAATGTAGCGCTCCGCTCGTGACGAGAATTGAAGTGAGATGTTACAACCCGCCCTTAGGGTGTCTCTCCATCAAAGCGGAGACAAATTGAGAGATACTTTGTAAAAATAGTCCATTACAATCGTTTATGTTTACATCTCATATTAAAGCTTTATTGGTTGATTTGCTCGGCCCCCTTTGTTCCGTCCGTGCACTTTAGTGGATGAATATCCTTAGCACAGTCGTCTCGAGGCGTATCGATCTTGCGACATGATATCGTGTCTATTAACTTATTGCTTGCCCTGGCTTCCTCCTCTTTCTCAAGCTTTATCAGCTACGTAAAGGTCTCTGTCTCTATATTATTAAGGTTCCTTTCTCGTGTTTGTTTGTAAGTTAATTGAAGATAATTTCAAAAACTATTTGTAATGAAGAATTATATGTCTGTCAATTTAAAATACAAATAATAAATTTAAAATTAAATATTCTACTTATTTTGTAAGACTCCCAATTCCAGGTCAAATTTCAAGATTAAACAATGGTTCTACGTTCAATGAGCGTCAATATGTACATTACCTATGTATTTTTTCCTAATTTAACATGAAAAACACAGCCATTGAAAACTTACGTTTTAGTTTGCTTGTAAACTACTTACAGCTTCCAGACAATAATAAATTTGAAATTCGGCACCAGTTTCAATATAAGCACCGTAATATTATTACACGAAGTAATTGTAAAGCAAGAGTGTTCGAGAGCGGCATAATCTTACACAGATTACTCGGTGCTATTCTTAGTTCCCACTTGAAACTATCCACCCCCTAACAGTATGATCGGTACCTCCCTTTTGATGTTGTTGCGCTTCAACAGAACTACATTGTGTATTTGTATTTTCGTCAGAACCAATTATTTTCAAAACATTTAATTTTCCTTTCGATAACATGTCATCGATCAAAGTGGATTAGTGACAACGACGAATATAGTTTATAGTAAAAATATTCGAGTCCTTTTGTGTATCAACATTTTTAAACGGTGATGCATAAGTACTGTTTGAACATTTCACATACTAACACAAAGTTTGTAGGTTGTACAAAGAGCTACATCTTGAGAATACCTTTGTTCAAAGTTAGAGCGGAAATCAAAATTACCCAAAGTGATGTTGGAACAATAACTTATAGCCAGGACTCGAGTTAGGTAGACCCAAACTGCGGAACATAGTCGTAGTTAATTTACTACGACCATTCTGTAATGTTAGTTTCAGGTAGAGTGCTTCTTAAAGGTGCTTGATATGTATGGCTTAATACTATTTGATAGAGATCCGAGTGAGATAACACAATTTATGAACAAAGCGATCTTTTACTTCTTTTTAACTCAAATGGAAATTATTTTGAAACATTAATTAAATAAGTTTGAATACACCTACATAAATCCTCGAATGCTTTTACACTGGCTTTTTGTAATTGCTCAAGTTTCGACATTAAAAATATCAAATGTTTCCAGGAAATGAGAAATATTTTTTGCTAAATCGCTCCTTTTGTTACGAAACGATTGTGTAATAAAGATCTATATATAATATGAAGTTTGCAGTGATCCGTTTTAGCACAGATAAAGCTATGTGTAGGATTTAATACATTTTATACTTAGTTGGTCTAAGTTCGTCAGGCATGCTGCCAAAAACGAAGTTTTCGGTACATTTGGTTGGTAGGAGATGGGTTCTGTTTCGTCCATTCCACGAAAACTCAGAGAAACGTTATCGAGGGGCGGCTCGTGGTGATATATCGACGCATTCCTCAAGAAATATTGTCGAACGCACGCGTTATAAGTAGCGTATCTTGTATGCGAATGTAGTGGCTAGGGCGGACTTTTATGTTCGGAAAACCTTTACGGAAACTCATCCGTATGTGAAATAATACCATAAAAGAACAGTAATAATGCGTAATAGCGATTACTTTCATCCCGGCGTTTGGGACTGTGTACTAAAGCAATTGGGACAACGAAAATATTTATTGTTTACTTTATACACACAGTCGGATGGCAGTAGAATTAGTTATCATTTAGATAATCTCTTTAACAAAAAATGGAACAGCCCTTTATTTTTATAAATATGGTTTTAATGATGATTTGTATCAATTCCAGTAACTCGCATTGCACCTCTACTGTTAATCTGTTATTTAATAAATTGCTTTCACGTTTGACGTCACGCTTCGTTAAGCTCGTCATAAAATAGTATTTTAACAATAGGAGCGATTTAATGCGACCGTTTCGCGTTCTAAAAATGAAATATAGTTCTGGTTCCGCATTGCAGTCCTTGCATGGGGTAGCAGCACTGGTCGCTGCCACCGTAGGGAGGCGAGACATGGAAATAGTTTTACTAGAAAGGACCCCGCACTGGCTTTGTTGTACGAGTGTGTTTCTTTCCAATAAATAATATCTTTTGTTTATATTTTCGTTCACAGTCTACGCTATCCTGTAAAAAAAATACACAAATTTAAACGCAATTTCACGTAGAAATTTTAAGGAAACAACGACATTAGAGTTTTAATTAAAGTTGACTCAGTAGTTTTGGGGATTATCGTCGACGCACAAACAAGCTTATGTCTTTATATTGGTATAGATAGTTCGGGGAGACGGGCGGATACAGCCGATTTAGCTGTGACGGCGGCATGGTTTACCAACTGATTGTTCTCGACAGTAAAATCAATAATAACGATTTTATTATTGGTGGTCGCGACCCTCGGTTTGTTGTTGCTTGCAAGCGCTCGGGGCAGGTTGTATTGTTAGGGGAATAGGGTCACCAAATGGTACTGTCACCTCAACAATATCGAACCAAACCAAAACATGACTAGTTTTGCAATGAACTTTCAATACGAACACAAAAGCGTTATTCCGAGAAATTAATCCTGCAAAGCAATTTACGAATTTAATGTTCTCGTAATTGAATTTATTTGAATCCATGATCTATGTTATTACGTGGGTTAATTACTGCTTATTGATGGACAATGTTTCATCTTAACACGTCAGAGTGTGGGTGATACAAAATAAACCTAAGTTTTGTTATTAAAGCAGAGTTTCTTTGTAACCTTTACGATAAAACTAGCTCAAGTAGAAAGTAAGTAGGTGGGTGATCTATTACGAAATCGTTTGGTAGATATCAACATTATAAACACATGTCATATAGACATGAATCGAGTAATTCGTTTTTAATCTGTCCACTGTTTGTGTGTTGTCTTTATAGTTATTTGTATTGTCAATTTGTTCAATTAAGCACAAGTTTGCAGTGAGTAGCGGTAAGTTAAAATGTTGTTTGCGGTTTACAAGTAGCGGTGCTTTGATTGGCGACTATTGTTGCCACGATAATCCAGTTTGTTCGTTATTACTACTATTTAGTTATTCGGTTGGCTTATAAATATTTCCTTTCCGCGACGTAGTCACGAGAGGGTACATTTTTGTTCGAAATATTACGTAGTTCCGTGTAGACGAGCGCTGATATTTGCTGAAATGTAGGCAAATGTAAAATAAAGTTAAACAAACAGAAAAGCTAGTACCTACAATTTCAAAGGCTAACGTCCACATAAATATCAAAACACATTATTATTGTTCGATATTACCGTTGGCTTTAGTTTCAGGTTTTATTTTAGACTCTAAATTCAGCGGTTCAAACTAATGGCACCGTTAGCTATTGTATTGTGGCAGTTATTGAAATATGTATGGGTTATATATACTCTTTGTTGCATAATTGGCATCATTTACAAAAAGTGTACATAACATGCAAACTGACCGCATAATAAAAGTTCAGTCATAATACTTGGAAACTGGGTTCGTTTGCAATAAACTTTGTTACCCGTGATAAGAGCTATAGTGAACTTAATGCTCTACTTTGTTGCACAGACCCCTCCGGAGGATCTTTTTACAATTTGCATTTCGTACAATTCGCATGCAATATTATTACAGAGATCTTAAACGTAATCTGATATTCTTTTGTGAGAATAGTACCTACAACATTTTAAGTGATCATAAAAAGAAATGCACGAAGAATCTTGCTTTATATGTTATAGTGAAAATTCTATCACATTTTTACAGCATTCTTTTACGGCACCTTCATAACAATATTTTTAACATCACAATAGCAGATATCAAGTTGAAAGCTTCGTCCATCATTCTATGTTTAGAGTTTGCGGTCGGGTCGGGTCGGTTCTCGCTGTTACACTCGATGACTACGATCGTTTTCCAAATCATAATACATTTATAACCTCCGTTGGACAGTAACTGGCGCGTGTCTGTAAAACACTTACATAAGGAGAGCTTTGTTTATATTTTCGTTCTTCTGAAACAAGGTTTATTACCTCCGCTTTGTCCTCGGTTGTTCTTTGCGCCCATGTAAAATCCTTTTCAAGTAAATTGCCTCCATCTCACCGGCAAAGTGGGTGAAAATGCACCGTTATTTCGCTGTCCTCATTTTTCGTTGTTATTAAACAAATTATGCTGATAACGTCTTATATTATCGTGACTCTTCTCTTTAAAGACTGAAAATTTTATGACAGGAGTTTCCTTCGGTAAATTGTTAGGTAGGTATTCATGGTAATATTCTGAAGTAGTGTGAGTGAGGTACCTGAAAGGGTACGGTATATGAAAATGGGGAGTGATTTTGTAGTGGAACGGGTGTCCCTCGACGTCAGTGCACGCATTCTTTTAAAACACCCTTTTGAGACGTCTCGTCTGCGAGGGATGCGAGCTCGCGGTAAGTGCCAACGATATATGAAAGCTGCAAAACACACATTTATTTTGTATCATTTGTTTGTTTATTAGCGCATTGTCTGCACATCTTTTTGAGCAAAATATTATATAAGTGGTCGCTCGTAATGAAGGCTTTAGTTTTATAGAATACTTTAAAAAGCTGTTTCTAGTGCAAATAAATCGTGGCAAGCTGCTCCAAGCTGCTATGATAGGTATAGCCGAGGCAAGTTGGTGCAATATAAGAAAGTTTCCTCACAAGTAAAGCTAGCGGGCGTGCTCTGGGGGCCATCTGATGAGTTTACTAAGTTTCTCGTTGGTGTGTTTTGTTCCTACTTGCGGGCGTGTTCGGAACACTAAATGCGACGTGTGGTGCCACCAACACCGATTTCGATTTATGATTCGCCTCGTAAATTAGAGCTTTGTGCCAAATCCTATATTTCATAGAGAACAATATTTCAAAGCCGTGTTCCAATGGAATTTTAAAGCTAGAGAGAATTATAGATAACTGCGGGCTAAATATACACGAATTTAGTATTTATTGCTGTTATCCTCGAACAACATGCTATTGCACAGGTAGCGATAAAAATATTGCTTTAGGTTTTATTATATTAAGTCATGTCTACTACAATCGTAGTTTGTTCTTTGTTGGGTTAACAACCATAGCACCAATTTGCAAAATTAGGTTTGAGCATTTGAAAATTGCTATTTCACTAAACGCTACAACAAAAATATTAATTTTGTTTTTGTTTAACATATGTTATTAATGAATGTTTGTTCATATACCTGTGTGTATTCAGTACACTAACACAACACGTAGAATTAAACTTTCCGTATTTATATGTGCGGTTAGGAGCAAAGCAATTATAAGTTGGCGTAAAATTTGTTGTCTGCGTAGAGCAGCCTTGTTGAGACAAAGGACTGAGACTTGTGACATACTGCCTGGTTATGTAGTTAATGGAGTGAAAACCACGCATACTATTCAAAGTTATACAACATGATGTTATAAAATCCGTTGAAGACAGAAGGATGCGTCGAGCCGAGAGTAAGGAATAGGAAATAAGTTACTCGAAGCTCACTTAAGGTTTTTCTTTTTCCTTGCTTTTAATTGGACTCCTATATTTGTAGAAATAAAAACTAACTCCATAACAAACTTTTTCTGCCTTCCGCGAAAACAACCACTACGGTTTTTCGATTGTAGGAAAACTTTTTATAATCGTTCTTAATTCAACTTGAAGCTTGGCTATAAAAGTGCCAGTCACATTTTATTGATTTCGTATAATCTCGTTTCACGTTTACATATTTACAAATTAGATTTTGAAGAAAAACTGAAGTAAGCTCTGTGGGTGCGGGCGCGAAGCCGCGGAGACGAAATTATTGATTTCAGCGTGGCGAGGGAAACTTTTGCATTCGCTTCCTTTGCTAGACAAATTGCTTATCTGCGACTATTATTTACGCCACTTTCTTCTTTATTTAATACATATTGTCTTGGAAATTAATTTCAGAGCAATGATTTTACAATTTTTGTAAGTAAAAAGAAAAACGAGCATATTAAAACAATGTTAAAGCTTGTAATAATTAAGTATCTTATCAATTGATACATGTTGACATGCACAAAAACAGCTAATGAGTGGTTTTAGGCCGTTGTCGTAGAAAAAGCAGCAAATAAATAATTATACATTATCTATGAGCAGCTGAATAAAGTTAAATTATATCTTGGACGTATTCCTTATAAGCAGATGGAAGCTATTTAAAGGTCTTGTCTGTTGAAACAAGAAAATAATTAGCATACATAAATACGAGATGTATAATTATTTCAAAGCTAATGTAGCTATTAAAATTAAGGTTTCCTGCAAGTCGCGCTAGTAACAGACTACACGCATTATGGTTAGGTCCCTCTGGTCTCTCCCTAAGGATAACTTCTATTTTATAGTAAGACAGCTGTTACTTGCTTCAGAGTGATGCTTTTATAACTTTCCAAATGAATATAATCATTTAAATTGTTTACCTAAATGTAGTTTTGAAGTCAAGTTTCCATTTAGACATAAAACCCATTATCATTTGCGGTATCATTTTTCAGTATAAGGAGCGCCGGCGAATGTAGAAAACTTTATGTCACATTCATTAGGTACATTTTTCAGTAGAAACTTAAGCTTAAGTGGGTGGACAATAGAGGGCTGCCGCTACCGACGGCACTCGTATAGTGCGAGCTCCTTGCTAATGACTTGAATGGCTTCATTAACAGAGTTACTTCGATACGTGACTGCAAATGCTAATTAGTTTAGCTGAGGAAGGGATGCCGTGTCAATGTATTTTTTTTCTGGTACAAAGTTTCTAATGGCAGACTGTTTTAATTTTGCAAAGCTGAGCTTCCAAATTAAATTTTGACCGGAGCGCGCTTGCCTAATTTTTCTTTGCTTTCTTGGATGACACGTCTGCCCTTCTATCTGTAGACAGGACGCCCTTATCGAACGAATTTCATGCCGACCGCGACGAAGATCGTACTGTGTAGACGTTGTCATAGTTACTGCGACAGTCGCTATTGAATGTACGATTTATCCATCAGTGTATCAACTCCTTCAATCTAGCTAGATTAACTTTGAAAAAGAGTTTTTGTTCTGCCAGCAGACAATCTTACACTGATGTATTTGCCTCTTTATTTGCCAAGAAAATATACCAGACGCGCGTAATCGGTGCAGTACACGAACGTTTCTCGAAAGGTCATAGTTTACTACTGAGCGTTCAGCGTATTGTTCGTACAGACACATGTGCATTACAGACTGACGTCCAGCTAGGGTAGGGTGTGTTAAAAATAGAGTGGACCGGACATTGAACCGGTGGCTCCGGACATCGCAGTAATGAAAGTGTCCCATCGTGTTCGCTACGAGTTTTCGCGAGTGAACCAATTTCCCGCAGTTCGAAATAATTCACGTCCAGCAATCCTAGCTATTTAACGATATATTTCTGAATTCACAGTTTATGATGACGTTTTCATATGAAACTCGGCTGATTGCATTGAATACAATAATGTTATTATTGATTTAAATGACTGATTTCGTTACTCTGGTTGTTATTTTAATTGTAATTATATATTTTCTCCGAAATTTCACTCCTACTCCTTATCCTTACCCTGATTTCCATTCCAAATATGCGGATTGGCTTAGATTGAAGATAAATGGAATAATTTGATAGTAAAATAAATTCTCTCTCTTTTTATTTTGAGCTTGTTAGTAAGAATTTATAAGATCAGCACTGTTATAGGTATAACCGTAACACAGACACGGCATTATTGGATAATTTGATTTTATACATTGACTTGAGAAATAATTTCAAGCGACTAAAGAGCTCCGTCGTGTCGTGAATCATAATCGTTACTGAACACAATTTGGAGCTTTCAAAGTTCAAAATTATAGCGAAAAACCTTTTACTAGTTGGAGCTTCAGAATAAAAGGATCAATAAACGCCAATAGGTTTAGAATCCTATAAGAAATACAATCATAGAAGAGTTGTTTATGAAAGAAACTTCTGGTTACCGATTTAGGGATTCCTTCCATCGAATTTCGGGATGGATATTATTTATTTATGTAGGAATAAAGAATCTCTCGGGTATTTGTTGCCGGAAATTTTACCAGCTCAACATCAATGTTTATCCATAACATATTATACTTACTTCCGAACGTGTAACATCAGTAGCAAAAGTCGAAGAACAAATTGGAATTATTTAGAACTTCTGTACTGTGTAGCGCAAGTTACTCGACGGAAATATTGGGGTTTCGGTTTGGAATAGTAATCCCAATGTTTATACTTGCATCTAATTTGTAGTATGTTTTACGACTGTGTAATATTGCTGCAGCGTAAGTAGATATAATAAAACGTGTATTTTAATATCTTCTGCGACTTAGGACTGTTGTTGACTGTACATGGATTATGAATTTATTTGTTTGATCCAAAATAATACCGAATAATGTGTTCAAGTAATGAAAGCAGATCATTTATTCATTTTAATCTAATATTTATACTTAAGCTGGTCAAAGTTCAGAATTCCAAAGTTACTGTAAGCGAACATTAAGGTCATAAAGTCATTAGTACTTATTGTGATTGCAGACGCCTAATTCAAGACAAATGTTAGTTTAGACCTTCGACCGATAGAATTACATTTACGATATTGCACATCGATCAAAATGTGGCACATAGTCAATTATTCTTTTTTTTTACCACTCTACGTGATTCGTTTAATTTAGTAGGATTACATAATATATCAACCTATCTATAAGGCCCATTTATTACGATACTACGCTTGTCTCATCCATTGCAGTCTTACACATATCACGATGTAGTCCGACCATCTAGTTGTACGCCTTCCTTGAGCTCTTCACCCATCCCATGGCTGCCAGTCCGTTACCACTTTGGTCTACGAATACAAACTCCCTTGTTATATAATTGTATATATGGTACGTTATTTGCAATAAGCAAGAAATGTTAATACGGGCCATAGTTGTATGTCAACAGAAAATATTTATGATAGAACTTAATATACATTTCAAATATTTCTTTTTGTATGAATAAATAAGGTCAGTACTATATTACCGACATGAATTGTGTCTAAACAACATAATTTATCACATCAAGTGTGTCAACGCGGGGTAAGTGCGCACCTTGCGTCTTCCCGTATTCATAGCATAATAATTTAAAGCCATTAACTGTGGAATAGCGGAGCAAGTTCCTAGTAGACCGTTATTACAGGCATATAGTACCTGTTGGATAATAAACGGCTACTGGTATTATACTGAGTTCTATATCATTAGTTGCGCTGACGGCACGTGCTGTCATAGCAGGTATTTTCAATAGCCTAGAACTTGCATACTTTGTGGTTAAAGACACGCTTATGATCAGCACTTTAGGCGCTATTACACAGCGTGCGCTGTTCACAGTCTCCAGGTGCTACAAATCTATACTAATATTATAAAGCTGAAGAGTTTGTTTGTTTGTTTGTTTGAACGCGCTAATCTCAGGAGCTACTGGTCCAATTTGAAAAATTCTTTCAGTGTTAGATAGCCCAGTTATCGAGGAAGGCTATAGGCTATATAACATCACGCTACAGTCATTAGGAGCGGAGTAGCAACGAAAAATGTTACAAAAGCGGGGAAAATTTTGACTCATTCTCTTAAGTGACGCAAGCGAAGTTGCGCGGGTCAGCTAGTATTGTATAAGGCCGACTTCTGTGCGTAGGACATCCAGTAATAGGACAACTCAGACAGTCACCGTATGCATCCCGTCGACAGCGTGTAATGGAATAGGCGAAGCCTCACTGAGTGACGTGTTCGACAATCAGTATCCATATGATAGGCCAATGAAAATAATGTGACGTAATCATTTGCCCCGTCCATTCATTTACAGTTCAGTTCAATTGGTTGTATATGGAGAGCGCTCTCAGCGATATGGTCAGCCATTCGTGGTAATAGGCTCAAAAGCATTATTGGCCTTTCTATGCCTAAATTCCGCAATACAAATGAGAGAAACAGAGCTCATATCAATTGACACCGTTTTGGAATGTTCATTATACATATTCAGATTATTACCTATAATCTGAATATGTATAATAATATGAAAAATATTTAGTACAAAATTCGAAAAAATTGTAAACATCAAGAAATTATAAATATAAACTGGACTTATGTCTCTCTCGTGGGGTCCTAGAATGTACCTAAGAGTATACATAATAAATTAATTGCAACATGGGATTCAATTTTGTCGGCAACAAAGTAATGTCGTTCAATATGTTGCGCAACATATGTAGTGTTCTCCAGTAAGGCTGTTATCGCACTCATCGGAACAAAGTTTGCACACAAAGTGGAAGCAAATGGAAAACGCGTTCACCGTATTAAAGCCCAAGTTTGCTGCCCTCAACTAACGTAATTAATATTAACTTTTCAATTACAAGGAAATCGTATTATTAATGTAAAATCTAGATAGATCCCATCCTCATTAGTAAGCTATTTGTATTCAACCAATTTAATCTCTAGGATGAAAGCTTTGTGTCTGCCGAAGGATTTATAACTTATAGCCTTTGTCAGTTACTTAATCCGCGTACATTTTACCCGCACAATAAAAATTTCCATAAAATTTCAACAACTCATGCTATATTCTTAGGGTTCGCATTTTCTAAAATAGTCGGTTAGTTCCTTCCTTAAGCTTCGAGATCTTTGAATAAAAAAAGGTTCAGCGGTTAAGGCGTGATCACGTCACTTAATACACATCTCAATCGAGATTATAATAAAACGAGTATAGTTTCGGGGTAAGAGATACATTAACAAATTGCAGTAACGAATTGACGGTGCCATTTTCTTAAGTGCGTTTGTGAACTGTAATACCATTCTACTAGATTTTATCGTACCTTATGATTATCATTTGCATTTTATTCTGAAAACTTTGCTACTACAGTTCATGCATGTTCATACAGTTTATTTAAAAAGTGTTCTAAAATAACAAGGTAAAAACTTAGTGCTTTACGGTAGAGTGTGAAGCTTAAATCGTAACTCATCTAACTTTCTTTGATGATATGGTCTTACCAACGAGGTCTTACTTAGAACGTTGAAGCGAAGTATAAAGTACTGCAGATGAATATTTTTTGCTACAAAGTAAAGCTAAATTGCAGTTTTTTAATATTATGTACCTACTTTACCTACACATTTAAATCAACAATGGAATAATTCGACAGTTGATAAATGGCTTTCTGCAGCTATTTTCTTTGTATAAAACGGAATGCCATCAAAAACATTCTGTAAAAACCTCAAGTCTCGCCGTAAAAAGTTGTGAGATCTATATAATACCAAGTCGATTAATCTATTTAGTCTCTACTTAAAGGACCTTCTGTCTTAAGTTATTACGTATGTTATTACCATGCCAATTTAAAAAAAATACCTCTAAAACAAATAGACCGACCTGGCCATCGCATGATTTGATTATTAGTATGTATCACACTACACAGCACGACGAGAAGTTAATGCTCCTGAAATTTTAATGGCGAATTTGTGTTTTCTTGCGATGACCAAGTCGATCTATTTGTTTTAAAGGTATTTTATTTTTTAATTGACATGGTAATAACATACGTAATAACTTAAGACAGAAGGTCCTTTAAGTAGAGACTAAATAGATTAATCGACTTGGTATTATATAGATCTCACAACTTTTTACGGCGAGACTTGAGGTTTTTACAGAATGTTTTTGATGGCATCTCACTTCTTTTTTGTAGAGCGAATAGAGCAAACATAAGTCCAATTTGTATGGAAAGCCGTATTTTTTTCATAATTCAACATATTTTCCTATGGGAATGTTGTTCAGTTTCATGGGCTAAACACCCTTACCCACCCTATACCCCCTCCCGTTATGTCTCATATAGTAGATACATATTTACACCTATTTATTTTATTTTCTACAGAAATAATAATTTAATTCATTAACTGCAAATGTAACCTTGTAATCTTATACATTTATATGGGATTACAAAGTTATTGTTGCAGTTAGTGTATTTAGAAAACTTGACCGAAATTAGAAAATATTGAATTTTTCCCATGATTAAGACACTAAACCCTATTTGTATTCTAAATTTTAAGCTTCTAAGTCTGCTAGAAGTACCTTAGACTTTTGATGATCGGTGAGTCAGTGAGTCAGTGAATCAGTGAGTGACAAAATTCAAAATTTTAACAAGTTGTCATTCTTAAACTACTGGTTCAAATTGACTGAAATTTTAAATATACCGTGTTTATACAATGACTGATTAGTTGCTGAAAATCCAGGCTTCTTGTTTTATCCACTACGAAATTATAGGGGTGTCAAAAATAGCCCGAATTGCTTCGAGAAAAGGATGTTACGGCCGTGCCGCTTTTTTTTTGCTCGACTTGCGGGGGCACTTCCGTGCCCCCAGATATGTAACAAGCTTAATACAACGAAGTTGATTCCAGTGACATGTCAATAATTATAATCAGTAAAAACGGTTGAAACTGAAGGCGACTCGTAAATTATCATTTTACACGAAAACCCGACGCCAAGCGTTTGGTATATTTATGCCGAGTGTTCTCATTACTCAGCTACACAGGTTTTTACGATAGCTCATCTCGAACTAATGTGCTCTTTGTTACATCGGCACACAATCCACAATATGTAGCACTTCTGTAAATATTTCTACAGGAACCGCTTTGTTTGATGTGACGTGCGTGGGTCTGACCATTGTCCGCAATCGCTGTTTTGTGCCCTTTCACATAATAGCATGTGTTACACTCGTAACCGACGCTTCGTACTTAAATTTTTCCGACATCACTTTGTTTGTTTATCCCAAATATCCTCCTGGAGCAACCTGGGGCGAGATAACTTGATGATGTAGTGAACGTATGTTAAACATATCAAACGTTCGCGATCCCTAAAAAGTAAATTCGTACCGTCTGTGCTCGTTATTACAAAGTTTTGTGCGATGAGATGGCGTGTAGCCGACGACATCCCTTGTAAATCAATATAATAAGTTCTGCATATATGATACCCTTGGCGAGCTCTCAGAATGTTACGCTTTACTGAAAAACATATCCTTTGTGGGTGGTGTATTTCGTACGTCCCATTGAAGCTGATGAAATTAATCTTATTTATCTGAAAAGTTATCTACAAACTTGCTTTATGTCTGAGACAAATCATCTTTTGTTCTTTGTTTTTATTATCATAATTTACAAATTGATTTCAATAGCGAAACTAAATCTTTAAAACATTTTCAATTATGATTTAGTAAATTATATAACTTAGTACGTTATTGTCTTTATAAAATATCTGCTACTATTTCTTATAGTTCGTAGAATTAGGTGCTACGGCCCAGTAGACACGCTCGTAGCAAGAGCCTTTGGCAGCAATCTCGGCCGTTTTCCCCGTTACGGACAGTTTATTCTCAATAAGAGTTTAATTTCAGCGAGGTTTGAACCGAGACCATGAAGACGTTGTGCAGCTTTTGTTCAAAATTGTCTTTAATATCTTTTTATGGAATTTATGCTGAGCTAAATTGCCTACAGCTGCGCATTTTGATTGACTACCTCAGCATTAATTCTATGCGCGGTCTCTGCTCAACTTGTTTATACTACGTTAAAACCTTTAACTCATTAAAGGTTAATAAACTCCAGTCCCAGTTGATGTATAGACAGCAGTTTACGGGCTGTTAGAAGCCTGAGAAATTCTGACAAGTACTCTAACTTTAGGTTATCGATATTCCCGGTTGGTTTACAGAGGTCAAACGGCAGTCGTTTGGAGTAAAATACTAACTATTAACCGAATCAGCTTAGACAGACTGACGTAAACTCACCTGGGGAAATATTAGTGCCTAAGGTTCACCGCACACTGCTCCATCTAAGGTTACAACTGAAGGCACCTGAAATAACATCAAGACCTTTTGTTGTATTTTGTTAAAAATTAAAAGCTTATTGTAGTGTTAATAAAACTTAACGATGTTCATCCAGTTAAGTTTGATAACGTAACGTCGGACATCGATTTTTTAAAAATGTTTTTCGATCTATTGTTTTATGAAAGAAATTACAATTATTTGTCGCTTCAGTACGTCGAAGTGACAGCATCCTCGGGGCATTGACGAGTTTTTATGAATATTTACACCTGTACAAAGCAGATAACAAAGCCTTTGTCAACTTCAATGTAGGTGTAAAACAAAGCAAATAAAAGGATTCGCGCACGTAAAAGTTTAGATTATAGGGCACTATGCTAAGCTTTATTGCTTTGATGTGATGTGGGTATCCCTCCTGGAATATCACTTGGAATGAGACCGCGCCGCACATTTTCATTTTATCTTTAAATGAAAACCTTTGGATGCCGTAACAATAATTGCTTATATTATTGCTAGACCGCAGGGAGTACACTGATATCAATATAGAAAGTACTTACCAACAAATGAATGTGCTCGATAACGTATTATGTTTTTTTTTACTTAACTAATTAATATATTTTGTTTTTGGAAACGCCCCACGGGTAACTTTAGACGAATGGTAAACAGATCCCTGAAATCCTATTTAACAGATCGCCCCTCCTACTCTATCATCGTGTTACAATTATCCACTCGAGACTGTGCAGTAAATATTTATTTTCATTCTTGATCACTAAGATTGTTTGTTTAATAAATTACGTTTATATTACAATAGTCCAGGCTTTTAGCCCTCGGCGCGCCGAGTGCTTAGTAATTATTATTTGTAATTTGTAGAGGTTATTGAGTACGGAGCGATAATTATTTTCTAAAAGTATGTTAAGCGCAGGCATTTTTCGCTTAACCCTCTCACGAAAACAATAATCGTCACTAACGGAGGTTCGTTACGTGGGTAATGAAGCCCTACAAAGCAGTTTTAATTGCCCTTATAGCTGGGCCCGTATTCCACACTGGCGCCCTCAAATGACCCAACAAATTGACCGGCTCACGCGATGCTTTACTTATTATTATAGGTATTTCCAATAATGGCTCTTTTCAAATTAGTAATTCGTAACTCAAAATAAAAGTTAATTGGCATGTGCGTGCAACACTTTACATTTCGGTAAAGTACACTAGGTGACCTAGGATTGTGTATGGCGTACGATTTTAAGTATTCATTAATAAATTTGTTTATATAACCTTCTGATAATATCTGCTATGAGCGTGAACTCATGTTTGAAACATTGTGAAATGTTTCATAATCTTTTAGGAACTTTTAGCAAGATAAATTACGTGTCGATAAAAAAACCCTTTCTGAAGGACATTGAAAACGGTGTCAAATGAGCGCTATATTTTTTTTTATTCTGAACTATCGATCCATGTTCATAATTCTTACATTTATGTATGAAACTTTCAACTCGGCCATCGTTTCCTTCAAGCTGCCATTGCTTTTCACAGTACATTTATTTATTGGTATTGCGAGAAACATGTTCAACACGTAAGGAGAAATGATTGGAAACGATTAGACTTCAATTGTCTGGAGTGAAATGTATTGCGTAAACTGTTGGTTTATAGTTCATATTTCCTTTGCTATGGTTCTAAAAGTTCTTTTCACGCTATTTCATTTTCCATGTTCACCGTACTCTAATATTTTACCATTTAATGCTCGTCTTTTAGATAACATGCTAATTATGACAACACGTATAATTCATGCCATCAAAAACATTCTGTAAAAACCTCAAGTCTCGCCGTAAAAAGTTGTGAGATCTATATAATACCAAGTCGATTAATCTATTTAGTCTCTGCTTAAAGGACCTTCTGTCTTAAGTTATTACGTATGTTATTATCATGCCAATTTAAAAAAAAATACCTCTTAAACAAATAGACCGACCTGGCCATCGCATGATTTGATTAGTTAATGCTCCTGAAATGTTAATGGCGAATTTGTGTTTTCTTGCGATGACCAAGTCGATCTATTTGTTTTAAAGGTTTTTTTTTTTTAAATTGGCATGATAATAACATACGTAATAACTTAAGACAGAAGGTCCTTTAAGCAGAGACTAAATAGATTAATCGACTTGGTATTATATAGATCTCACAACTTTTTACGGCGAGACTTGAGGTTTTTACAGAATGTTTTTGATGGCATCTCACTTCTTTTTGTAGAGCGAACATAAGTCCAATTTGTATGGAAAGACGTTTTTTTTTTCATAATTCAACATATTTTCCTATGGGAATGTTGTTCAGTTTCATGGGCTAAACACCCTTACCCACCCTATACCCCCTCCCGTTATGCCTCATATAGTAGGTACCTATTTACACCTATTAATTTTATTTTCTACAGTAATAATAATTCATTAACTGCAAATGTAACCTTGTAATCTTATACATTTATATGGGATTACAAAGTTATTGTTGCAGTTGGTGTATTTAGAAAACTGGACCGAAATTAGAAAATATAAAATTTTTCCCATGATTAAAACACTAAACCCTATTTGTATTCTAAATTTTAAGCTTCTAAGTCTGCTAGAAGTACCTTAGACTTTTGATGATCGGTGAGTCAGTGAGTCAGTGAATCAGTGAGTGACAAAATTCAAAATTTTAACAAGTTGTCATTCTTAAACTACTGGTTCAAATTGACTGAAATTTTAAATATACCGTGTTTATACAATGACTGATTAGTTGCTGAAAATCCAGGCTTCTTGTTTTATCCACAACGAAATTATAGGGGTGTCAAAAATAGCCCGAATTGCTTCGAGAAAAGGATGTTACGGCCGTGCCGCTTTTTTTTTGCTCGACTTGCGGGGGCACTTCCGTGCCCCCAGATAAATGATATCTGCATACAGTGTCTGGTATAATAATATGTCGATCTCATATCTCTGACATTAGGCTTTTGAATATTCCGTGATGCAGTAGCAATAAGCTAAACATTAATTACTAGCGCCAGTTGTCGACGGTGCCAATTTTAGCGACAATTCCGTTCCATCGGCCGGTATGGCATGTGCCACATTCATAATTGTTGATGAAACGACCACTCGGTCGGCACTCGGCACAATGTTTTAGTTCACTGACCGTGCAATGTGCAATTTAGCAGCAGTTGCGACATACACCATCATTTTTAAGCTATTAGTACAATTGCAGTTTCATACCGCTATTTAAAAATAATCTATAATCTGCGTAGAAACGGTACCTGGATATTTTTATAACTCTACTGACTTTCATCTCTTTAGATTTGTTACCTAATAAGTAGAGAGTTACTATTCAGCGTTATATAAACACGTTGCATGTTCCTTTCAGGAAAACTTACGGCGTATGGGCACGTTTTTCACCATGATATTACAGTAGACAGGGTTACGACATCCGGCTGTTGCCACACATAATAAAAGGAGAATTTCCCTGAATAATTTGAATATTCATCAGTCACAGAGGACTTTGAATGCAATATGCCTCGTGTCTCTTTGATACGTGAAATTTTGAGAGCATTATGAATGATGAAAGCTAGAGTTCGGTCCAAACTTTAGGTACTCAATGTTATGCTTAAAATATAGTTAATATCAGCATTATAAAACCGTGTTACCTCAATTATATTCATTTAACGAGATGAGCCGTTCTCGTTTGTGTGACAACACATGGCACATCGGCACAACTATGCGCGCTACCGGACATGCTTATTAATAATTTTATTGCTTTGCAAGTGGCGAAATGCCGATGCTGATAATTTTAGATTCTTTGTGTTTTGGTTTTTCCAGTAAAATATATTTGTTCTAGAATTATAACAAGAGTTAATACTAGCTCTGGCTTGTGACTTTACCAAAGTTTAGTTATAAAAGCAAGTTCCACCAATGTTATAAGAAACTAAATAAGTAGTCTTATTGTAAGCTACATTTGCCTCGAAATAAAGAGCTATATCATTTGTCTTCTTTGTTTGCCCATTTGAAAGTTTACCTTTACAAACAAAATCTACTTCTGTATACATTAGTATATATATAAGACTGTATTCGTATTTTATATGATTGCTATCTGAAACATAAACGAAAGAATATAATACGTCTCCTTAGCATAATAGGATCAAGCTTGCTTTGAGTTGCAAAACTTTCTTCTACGTACGAATCGTAGACAAAGTGAAATCGGGGTTTTCTTTCCTTTTAGAAAAAGTTCCCAGCCATATCGGTCTGGGACAGAAGCCGGCCTGATAAATGGCGATAGGTTTATTCTCTTGAATAAGCTTCTAAAGATTAGGTCCCTTAAAAATCAACTAACGGATGCGGTAGGTGGATCTTTTGTAGTTACGGCTTAATCCAGATTGTGTAATTAATAGCCCCTTAAATTCAATTGGCTATTCGTTACCAATGCTAAAAAGACTCGTAAAGAATAATTTAGTTTTCATTTTATAGTAAGTAGCAGCGTAGGTGTACTGGTACAAGCAACACCTAACTTATTTTAAATTGTAGTTAAATTGTCATAATATCCATTAAGCAGTATAAATTTCCATATAATTTGAAGCATTTCTGTGATTCCAATGGTCCTATAAAATACGCAGGTATGTCGCTCGCTAACCGTCGCCACGGCTACGTTGACACGAGAGACGTCGTTGATTTGAATTATGCTAACGTACCGACTTATTACGTAAATGTAGAGAAATATTTATACAGCGCCCGTCCTTTTGAAAACAGGAAAATTTAACATGAAATGTCGTAACTGTCTAATTAAGTTTTTCATTTTTCTTTTCAGGTAAACGTCGACATCATCTTTTTATTCAGATAAGGACTGGTATTGTATAACTGGTAGTAAAAATCGCCACTTCATTTCGAAACATGAGTGAAAATCGCAAATAATTCTCGTTTGAAAAAGAGAATTATTACATGTATGAGAATAGAGTACATGTTTTTTTAGTGTCGCACGGAATAAAATGGTAGAATAAACCTAGAGGTTACTTCAGGTGAACAAAATTATATGTTGCTTTAGAGCAGGGTCGCTTCACAATGTCGTATCCGTTGTTTTAAGTAAAACATAGCCTCTGTCTGTGTCTGAAATAAAGTTGGTTTGTATAAAAAGTTGGAATCTTTCCAGTGAACTCGATTTACTAATAACACTGAGTAAATAAACAATCTAGTTGGTCTTTTAATGGTAACTATTTGTGCATAAAATAATCAAATTTGCATCAAATCACATAAATATTCACATAGGATTACAAACTTAAATGAGAAAAGTTAAACAGTTTACTTACTGAGACGAATACAGATTGACTGTATTTTATTTTAGTTACTGATGACCTCATCAATCAGTCTTAAATAGAAATAAAAATTGTTCTTCGACTAGTTTTAAGACATTTAGGTTTTAGCCTCTATTGAAAGATCATTTAAGTTTCGAGGCAATAATGATATATCGTTCTCACCTTATTGCTCATGAGGTAATGTACTTGCTGAAGGCAAACTATGGTAATTGTATCACACAATTTGTTGGACTATGTCCAGCTGTGCTAAACGGAGTGTGACCGCTTGTCAATGTCCACATAAAGCGTACAAGTACTGAGTCACGCTAATAACATGCACAACGCCATCATAAAGTTGAACTAGTTGCGGGAAATTTTAAACAGAATTCGAGGATACATTAATGCTCCTACTAGGAACTCTGTTCTGAAACAAGATAGGGTGGACGGTGGACGGCAATTTAAGTTAATTTGTGACGATGTGAAATTGTCGAAATATGAAACAATAGGTGTGCATTAAGTCATTACGTAAATTATTATAATGCCTGCCTTATCAACAATGATAAATCTCAACATAAATAAAATGCCGGAAGGCATTACGGGAACTTTAAACCCGTTTTCACCGAACGGGGGCTTTTAAATACTTTATTTACGGATTTTGTAAGAAGGGTGACAAAAAGAATAAGTACAATACAATTTTACTTTCAATGTCATTTAAGGATTTATTGTTGTAGCAATTCCAAGACTGTCAGTCGAACCGTTTTCTGAACCAGTGCTTCTATAAGCATTTAATAAAATCCAATTCGGGGAAAGCTTACCTACTCTACCGATTTGGGTTTCAATTGAAAATGTTATTGGGTGTTTATTTCAATGAAATTTACAGGTCGTCATAGTCTAATAAATGAGATGATTTGTACTAAATGTTCAATATAACGGTATTTAATTCGCGCGGAGTGGATGTAGGTAATTGATTTTTGTATCGCGCTTCGAAACACTTGTTTCGTGTGCGTATGCTTTCATTCCTGTAAAATCGTTCTAGAGATATGCTCATTAAAACCGCCGTACTAAGTTTCTTCTTCTAAATTTACAATGTTTTCAAAGTGAACATTAAATACCACGAAAATTAAAGAAACAATTGGACTGAATTGATAGAGCGAAAGGGTCGTCAGTACTATTTTCAATTTGCATTATTGCCTCAATTGACTGTTAGCAATCTCTGTCATCAATTAATTTGAGCATTGTCAGTCTAAAACACAAGCTTAAAACAAACGGAGGCAAGAAGAATGTGAAGATTCATGTTGGCTCTTCACATAGATTCATAAGTACATACACTCGTGTGTTAATGTCAAGAGAAAGTATTGGATAATGGATGTTCGTAAACAAATAATGTGTTATTATTTGTAGGCAATGACATGTCAAAGTCATCATCATTACTTTTACCAAACATGTTGACACGCACTTTAACCAATGTTTTATCTACATCAATAGTTTATACTGGCATTTCTACACTGGAACGAATACACTAAAACGAGAGCACTAACAACGTGAATGACTACACATTGTTACATCCCGTCGTAGAATTGGACAGAGACAACCGTAGTATTGCACCTACATTGTCGTTGACAAAGATACCTTGTTATAGGCATTACCCTTTTATACGCCAAGTGCGCTTCGAACGAGGCGCAGGATTCAGGAGAAAATTGGAAAAGACTTGTACTAGTTTTCCCTTTTGAATCAGAAAAGAAAAGAATAAATCAATGTGACAAATAGCTTTCATACCATTTTAATAGACGGTGGCAATATGGTTTTCGGTCGTAGAGCTGACCGAATGAGTGTCATAGATATTCCCATGACAACGGGATCGATGACGTGCCCCGTGAGGTGTGGAAAGGTCCCGATAAGTAAACAAGGGCCAACCACTTGACAAGACTTGACCGCTACGATTTCACTCAACTGTGTAGGTCGCTCGTTAAGTCAGAATGTTACACTCTCATATAAAATCACGTAACAGTGGTGCAGATTGTTGTTTATGTTTAAGGTTTCAAGTGTAGACCAGGTACACAATCATATATTTAATTAATTATTGTCTTTGATTGTAATTAGTCACTTTAATTTCGTTCCGTTATCGGCGCGAAAATCGTTGCGCCATTTACTTCTACTTAACGTTTTCATGTGTAAAATAAAGCAGTCTACTGTTCCAAGGAAACGTCAATTAATTCAACTTTACTCGCTGAATAAAATACAAGGAGCAGACATAAAAGTTGTAATTGAATTTAAAGTAGGTAGTCGTAAAAGCGCAGTCCCTAATGACCGTCGCGTATTAAACACATCCAGTAGTGAATGAAATGACAATGCCCGTAGATCAAGGTTGCCGTACGTCGCACCACTCGCACCTCGGCCAACTTATTAAAGTTTCACCGCTTCATTGTCTGGCTCGTGCAACGGCATTGCGCTTATATTGAGCGCTCTACAAGTAATACACACTTTGCATGCACATTTCTACTCAGACTGAATAAATACTGTTTGTCGAGCGCTCACCGCGCACACCCATTCCGCTGACTAGATGCTTTGATAAAATTATACTCTTACCATATTAAATCGATCCGAACTTTTGCCATGAACCCTGAAAACGTCGCGTCGTAACGATGATCGTGTTACTGAACCCACAAATATTTGCCTGAACCGTTGCTATAGAAACCTGGAACATATTGAATGCGACTTCCTTCCGGTATTCAATTTACGTTATACGTAACCGGTTATTATTACACGAGGCGGCCGCTGCAAAAATACTATGGAATGTAAGTTCAGTTGTGGTAGAGTTGTGCATGGTCACGAGGAAAACACGCCGGCGTAGTGTACGCGTGCGCCGTACGTGGCGGGTGGCGGCGCGGCAGGGCTCGACCTCCTCCTACTCCACCCTCCTCCTGCCACCTGCTTCCACCTCACACCTGCACCTCGTGTTAAAACCTGCTATATTTCACGGTTTCCGACGAGTGTCATTTATGCCTCTGTTCTCTCAACAATCAAGAAATGAAAATTGAATGTTCCATATTATTCCAGTCGCGACTAACCAGGATTGCAAATGAAGGCTTTATTGACTCTTCTGATTGCTCCGAAGTTTTGAATTGTACATTTATTGCAGTTTAAGCAAATTGCTTCCTAGGTGACAAAATAGTCTTTTCAGGCTTTTATCTTGGCGTGGTCTCATATTATCAGCGATTGGCTGCCGGCCAAAACGTTATTATTGAGGGTTGGGTCAACTGTTTGAATTCGATTCTAAGGTGCTTGCCGTCAAGTTGTTTTCGATAACTTGAGATTGTTATTTCTGAATAACCGAAGTGTGTACTAATTTTAGAAAAATATTTATCGTGAATTTTGTAATAACAGACATCGCTGTTTACTTATCAGACACGTCGGACAAATCGAGTAAAACAGTATTGAGCCGACTGGTCGGGAGGAGCACGTTTGGAGAGTAAATAAAAAGCGAATAGATTTGAGGTGGCACACATTCAAAACAAATACTACCAAGCTATATATCGATATACTCGAATAAAGTACATATGCTTGAGATATTTGGCATTGCTCCAGAGTTTGTGTAGCTACCCACAAATGTTCCCTTAGCCGGTTATTCCCTCCTGTTGTTGTCAAGAGTAACTTAAATTATGTGATACTGTTTTTGTTTGGTACACTACCGCATAAACATAAATTATGACGTAATGAGTTGGTTCGTATTTACTAACAAGATCTTAGTAAAACCCGACCACGTTGAAATCGGGGAGCTTTGAAACGTCTAATCAAGAACAAAAACCTGCAAGCCGAGATGAAAGACTTGTTCATTCGGGCAACAAATAATGGTGATAAGATAACTTTTCGAGATCTTTCTTTTAGAAAACTTATAAATCAAGATTGACTACAGGCTGATTAAATGAGTAAGAATTCTTCGTAGGTTCTAGCAGTACATGAAAAGAAATATACTTTTAAACTGGCCTGTATCATTTTAACTTTATCATATTACTCTTATTACAATCTATATTCGTTTTCATACAATCATTTCGAGTATTCTACTAGCGCTTAGTGAATGGTACACCACGTCCCGCGCCGCCTGTGACTGCCAGCCATAAGATTTACATACACACTATCTATGTATGGACAGCCATAGCGTACGATGTTTAATCGTGACATTTCATCTTTTCCTTGTTTACTAATACATATTCATACATACAAGTAGACAAAACAGAGTTTCCTTATCGTCGTCGTAGTTCTGTTTTCACCATAACACAATAATGTGCAAGTTTTATTTGAGTCTTTACTCGATATAGTTTAGCTAGAGGCGTATTATTTACCAATCGGTAACTGAGTTATAAAGACGAAGATCTATAACGGAATAATTAGGAATATGAAAATGATAATATCCAAAGCATTAATTCGAACGATTTCATTTCTTCTTACTTCGCTCTACGGATTGAAAATAAAATCTAACTTTGAAATCACATCTAACTGTGCCAATTCGAATAGTGACCGCCGAACAAATAGACATTGGAAAATGCTCTGTTATAAATTTTGCCAATTGCATTCTATGCGGCACACGAAAAATGAGCTAGTAAAAAGCGTAGTTCTAGTTTAATAATCCATAGCGGAAATACCACGATTTATATATTATTTTCATTATTATTAGATGAGTTTATGTAATGCTTTAAATGGTATAAGGATGCTATCTTAATAAGAAGACGCTCACGGGTCAATGTATTGTAATGTTCAGTTGTGTGTGAAACTATAGCCGAAACTGGAGCCGCGGAATGGGATTACTACAAACTGCGGATTTATACCGAGGATTTAAGAAAATCCCATCGGACAAAAAGGATACCGCATGGATACAGCAGCATTAGAGGCTATGTTTGATAATATGCGCTGTTTGTATTCCGTTGTAAACGCTTTTTTGTTATGACTGTGTGCGGATTATGTATTTGTCGCTAGTCGGATTTTAATGGTTCGTTTATGAAGTGGCGATTTCAGATTTAGTGTTAATACATTTGCGGTCGGCTCATTTGTATGTAATGATTCAATGGAATGCCATTTAGTGGTGACGGTTTATTAATGTTGTAATTTATTTGTGTTTCATGCTAACCAAACAGTTGCACTAAAATGTAAGTATTACAAACTTTTCTATTTGATTTTACATTTTTACATTCACAAACACGAACTACTTCCTTGTTAATATTATTAAGGTTTTGGTCAAAATAGAGTTTGTGCAGTGTTCAAAATAAACTGAAAATTCCGCTGGGAGCTGCATAAAATTGTTTCTAACACCTGATAAGCGGATTCAGCACTATGTACACTAGTGAATTGTCCCTGCAAACAAGACAAAAAGTTTCGCCATCCTTATATTCCCCGTGTTGGCAGTGTTGGCACACTAGCTCAACACTCTACAGTTACCCTTTATCTGGCGGCGAACATTCCCCCTGAAATTTTAAACAAACCCCAACAACTACGTAGGTTTTTTCTGTGAATTAAAATTGCTTTGTTGAATCTGCGCATTGTTTCAATATTGTACTCTGTGAACGATGTACAAAACCAACGATATTATAAACGAAAATTTGATCAAAATTTGTGCTAACATACAAAGCCATTTGCGTAATCCGTTTAATTTTGTGGTTTGATACCATTAGTGCGCACTTTGAATAGTAGGACTATTCCCTAAATAATTCTCGGTGTGTACACGTTTTATGTGTGTATGTTGCAGATACGGACAATCAGCGAGTTATAATTCACGTAAAGGACGTGAACGATGAGCCTCCTTACTTCATCAACCGACCGTTGCCAATGCAGACTGTGGTGCAGCTTAATGCTGCTCCCAACACGCCAGTGTTCACGCTACAAGCCAGGGACCCCGACACCGACCACAATATTCATTACTTCATCGTCAGAGACAGAACTGGAGGCAGATTCGAAGTCGACGAGAGGTCGGGTGTGGTGCGCACTAGAGGAACTGATCCTTTCCAGCTAGATATGGAATATGTGCTGTACGTGAAGGCTGAAGATCAGGTAAATAAATACATTTTCAACACGTCCTAGGTAACAATTTTGTACATTTCCGACAAAAGAGATACGTCCACATGTTAATTAAAAACGTGTCATCGAAGTTTCACGATAAAGTAGAACCCAATTAAAATGTTGCGACCATTAAAATAATATTTCGCTGTCAATGTGTTTATCGGGTAAAATTCAATTCGGAATTAAATAGGATTACAGCGAGACTTCTTCAACCTTTCGTGACTTTTCATTTTATATCTCCGCAGTAATTAAGTTGTTGAGGTTGATGATATTTTCTTTTGGCTTCGTGTTCGGATGAAAAGGGAAAAATCGTAAATGCGTCCTTTATATGGTAGCTTGTTCCCAGAAAGAAACCACGCTTAACCTAATTAAGTAACTCAATATTTTATGCACATGACACAACATTTTATGAGTCATACGTTATGTGAATTTACGATGTTATGCTTTATGCTTCACAACTCTGTAACTACTTCAGAGCTCGACTTGTTGGACCAAATTCAATTGCCAAATTTGTTCATTGTTAACTGCTTATTGTGTTAGACTTTAATATAATTGACGAAAAAATATTTTGTCAGCTGATAACAATTAAGGTTTACCGTGAACTTTTATTTGACCTGGAGTCGTGTGTATATTAACTTTTTCTCGCAAAAGCGATGAAACAAAAATACTCAGGTTCGTTTGTAACAAAAGCCATTAAAACTTAAAGCATGGCCCCTGATTTGTCATTTAGGTGGATAATTACTTTGGCAATTTTCAACTTTACTAACTGACGGAGTTTTCTACATGGAGCTGGGAAACGGAAAGATATAAGTATCGTACCTTTTTAAAATTTCAGAACGGCCGCGTCGATGAGAGGAGGTTCCAATCTACCCCTGAAGAACGCCTTAGCATTGTGGGCGGGAAACGAGCACCGCAGTTCTACCTGCCGAGTTATGAAGCTGAAATTGCGGAGAACCAGAAGAAAGATTCTGAGTAAGTCAATCTCAAAGTTATTATATAAGTATTTTTTCTTGGTACTAGCAAGGGTAAAAGGAAGGCTAGTTAATTGTTACGAAGAAGACAATGGCAGTTAAAATGGAATGTTTATAGAAAGATAGTGTTTCAGAAAGAAAGGGGAACGAATTGTGTTTACATTTTCCCCGAACACAGCAAGCTTACTGCGGAAAATCGGTTATTTTGGTATGCGTAATCGATTGGCTAATGTTTGCAGTGACAACCCATCGGTTACGCAATGTGGGGATAAAAAGTGTGCTAGGTTTTTAACGGACCACGCCGAAGAAAGTGGACGGTTATGATTTTTAGTCCAATAAATCATTTGACATGCAAACAAAAAGTTAACCCCTTTAAAATTTGTATAACCTTGCCTTAGGGAAAGTACTCTACATAGTATAGTCAGAGAAGAGATAGAGATAACTATGTAGATGTCGAGAACCCACACAAAGTAAATGAAAGGTTCAAGCCTTTATGTTATTGTAAATACTTTTGAGACAAAAACATTTCTTTACTTCTGTAGGAACTTGTGTAGGTATATTAAAAAAGTCATGGCTTTAAATCCAATTCAAGTAGCGAAAGAAATGTTCCGACCACGCGGCTCAGTCGCCATGATAGTTGACATTTAGTACTTGCAGCTTGATCGTTGTAAATTGATTTTGATTCAGTGAGTGTGCGGGTGACACATTCAATTGTTGAAAATTTCTCTATTAGCATGGCCGCATTAAAACTTGTTAACTAGGTCACTTCACAATATTCACACATGTTGACGGTGCGTCGCTGAGACTTATATCAGTCAGAACTTAGCATTTATAATTAGGAAACTCACTTTCTTGTTAGAAATCATAATTTATTATATGTTGGAAAAGCTCTTAGAATATGGCATGATTCTTATCATTTACGGTAGCTCTTTGATTATTATGTTCGTAATTATTTGATATCTATTTAATCTGGTTTTATAGGAATGATAATAAACTCGGCGAGTGCAACCTGCACCGATATTTAATTTTTAGGTAAAATGCGTGTTCGTGTTAATTCTATTATACGATAATAGACATCTTATGCACAAGAACATTTTCAGTAATGTTAAATACGTATATCTAGTTATCTAAAGAGTAAAAATATCATATTGTTACCTACATCGATTGTTATTAATGTTCAGCGCTTTCCAGAAGTATGTCACAGTATTCTAAAAGTGCGTGATATATTTTTCTATGTTATTAGTGGCTCGAGTTTGCTAAGAATAGAACGGATTATTGCGTCCCGTGGGTGTCAGTACAAGTGTATATCATCAGATTTCAATAAATGTTTCATTTTTGTCGTATGAGTTTGTGACATACGTATTTTTGTCGTTAACAAATAAGTCTCTTGCTTGATGGGATATGAAATAAAGAATGGCTGAAACAATCACCCAAACAGTTTAAAAAAGTTTTTAAACTGTTTGGGTGATTGTTTCACTTCAATTAACACTCCTTCTATAAAATGTTATCGATTGCTTGCATATTCTAAATGCCTTTACCTACACTACCAATACTTACCTATTACCTATCTAAAGTTCCATTAGCACTTAAATTCTAAGTTCCCAAAAGATATTTGTAGTAGAGATAGTATCTCTCTATATTAAAATGCAATTTTCTTCAATTCCAGTATCATATCAGTGAAAGCCAAGTCGTTCGCGGACCGTGAGATCCGCTACACTCTGAAGGCACAAGGACAGGGTGCTGGCACCTTCAACATCGGACCCACGTCTGGCATCGTGAAGCTGGCCAAAGAACTGGACTTCGAAGACTTGAGGCAACCCCATGTATACTCCTTAGTCGTAACTGCTACTGAAGATTCTGGAGGATTCTCTACTTCCGTTGAGGTACGTAAGTCGTTTGGCGAAGAAGGCAAACACTCTTGTTGGAATCTAAGATTCTAATTAGGTACATGTTATTCGAATTGGAAGCTAATTTTGTATCTAAATACTTAATTCCGTGCTCGTTGTTAGATTTGCTTGTATTAGATCAGTTACAGGATTCGATTGACACAAGCAATTTTAAATAAATTAAATCGAGCTTTTGAGTTTAACTTCGATTATAGTGCTTGTAGCAAGTAAATTTAAAATTGTAATAGTAATCAAGTTTTCTAATCTATACCAACGGCCTACAGATGTGTATCAAAATAACAGTTTAGATCAACAGTTATTTCACTCATTCGTTTATTTTTCCAGCTAACAATTCGTGTGACGGACGTGAACGACAACGCGCCGAAATTCGAGCTGCCTGACTACCAGGCGCACAACGTCGACGAAGATATACCGCTGGGTACCAGCATACTTAAAGTCAAGGCCATGGACGCTGATTCCGGGAAAAACGCAGAGATCGAGTACTTAGTCTCAGGTAAATTTCTAAAGAAAGCAATAAGAAAATTCAACCTTTGGCCCGCTCCGGTTTTGCAGGTTAATATACTACTAGCGCCATCTACCTGACGTACAATGCACTATCATCGCTAGATGGCGCTGTTATTAATACTAACTGAGGTTATTGACATCCATGAAATGCGACTAAAATTATAAACACACGATTAGTATTTTCACGGTATAAGCAGAGTTCCTCAGCTAAGTGTTTACATTTGAGTCTTAAACGGTTTATCGGATGCTCTTCCTACATAATGTAACACACACAACAATGGGGCTGCTTACAACATTATTCTTAGAACATGTTGTTTTAACTATCTCGCTGTTTGTGTTACCTTTGTTTTCCGTCAGTGTTTAATGTAGGCCGTAAATTTGTATTGTTTAGACAAATGATTCTAATTTATATGTTAGCGTACAATGTTATCTTCTTTGGAAACATGGCTAATTTTGTACAAGAGAACTTGGTCCTAAGAAATGTTCGCGTTTCCTAAAAACATACCTGATCAAAACTGATTTATTGCAATAATTACAAAACTTCTGATTTCAGACGACCACTTCAGCGTAGACTCGAATGGCATCATCACTAACAACAAGCAACTCGATGCTGACAATAACAACGCTTATTATGAATTTGTTGTCACCGCTAAAGACAAAGGCGAACCAGCGAAAACAGGAACTGCTACAGTCCGAGTTTACACGAAGAACAAAAATGATGAAGAACCAAAGTTCTCACAGCAAGTATACACTCCGAACGTGGATGAAAACGCTGGACCGAACACACTCGTCACCACTGTCGTCGCGTCAGACAAAGATGGCGATAACGTTCGCTTCGGCTTCGTCGGTGGCGGCACGAGCTCCGGGCAGTTCGTCATCGAAGAAATAACCGGTGTCATCCGATTACACAACAAAGCGATATCACTCGACAGAGACAAATACGAACTAAATGTCACCGCTATGGACGACGGCGCCTGCTGCGTCAACGGCGATGCGACCATACACACTTCCACGGCTGTGGTAGTCGTGTTCATAACAGACGTTAACGACAATAAACCGATATTCAAAGACTGCCCAACGTATTTCCCAAAAGTTGAAGAAGGTGCTCCCAACGGCAGTCCAGTCATAAAAGTACACGCAACGGACGAAGATAAAGGTGTCAACGGTCAAGTTAAATATTCTATCGTACAACAACCGAATCAGAAAGGCACCAAATTCACAGTAGACGAGGAGACCGGTGAAGTATCAACGAACAAAGTATTCGACAGAGAAGGCGACGATGGTAAATTTGTGTCAGTTACGGTAAAAGCGACGGATCAGGGAGAACCTTCCCTGGAAGGTGTGTGTTCGTTTACCGTTGAGATCACCGACGTGAACGACAACCCTCCACTGTTCGACAGACAAGTAAGCAACATAGTAACTGTACATATTAGCGAGTAGTATGATGCACTTGAATTGCATGAAATCACATCTTGTATTTTGTTTGCATGGATTTCAGCGATCCACAGTGATTGTTGACTATCATTGTAATGTGTCTTGCAGAAATATGTGGAGAACGTAAAACAAGACGCCAGTATTGGCACGAATATATTGAGAGTATCCGCATCTGACGAAGATGCCGATAATAACGGCGCCATTGTGTACACATTGAACGCTCCCTACAATCCCGCCGATATAGAGTATTTCGAAATCCAGCCCGAATCGGGCTGGATCGTTCTTAAGAAGCCGCTCGACGTAAGTATGCTTTTACATCTATACCGACATACCGACCACTTGGTGAGAGCGAATGACGAGATTGACGAATGAATGGGATCAACTTTACTACAAAGTTTGGTGGATGAGTGCTACCTACAGGCCTTAGGATTCAATTGGCACGTACTTTAAGTTTGTTTACATGTAAATAGTTCTAAATTTACCGCTGCTGTAAATTGCTGTGAAGAGGGGTAAATCCTGGCTGTGAGGAGTAGTTGTCCATTGAACGGCAGCGCGGGGCGGCGCCGAGCGCAGGGCCGCGCGGGGCTGCCCCGCCGCCGTCGGGGGCTTGTTCTTCTTGCAGCACAATTAGTTTGAGTTGCCGCCAGCGTCGGCTCCGCACTGAATCTTCGTTAAGATTTATTTCCGCAGCACCGTCTTGCATTAACTATCTTACAGATGAATACGACTTGTGTATAATACTTACCTTATAACAGAGATAATACTGCTGTAAATATTTCACCGTTGAGTCCTGTGTTTAGTTCTAAAACATGTACAGTTTCTGTAACAGCACTTCTGTATATTTCGCACTAACTAGTTTCAAAGTTTATTTTATGTAATTAATCGATTAATTGATTTGGGAAGCTTACGCTTTTAACATACCTATCAGTATTATATGTATTATGTACATGTTTTGTTACTAATCTCTGATTTTATTTTGCGGAGCGGATCACGCCGGGGCGGTTCGACGCCGCCCGTATCACTCTCGCTGTGCTGTAGACGACTACTCATGCAATATGATATTTATGCCATAGTTTTATCATGATAATTGTGACTTTTTTCCAGGGCGGCAGTGCTATATAAATATAATTGTATAATATTAGTTAATAATTGAGATGGTCAGATTGCCCCCAAGGCAGTTTGGCCATCTGGCCAGTTGTGACATATTCCTTCTGTGAAAGGGGCAACGTTCGCGATTCCAAAATTTGTACAGTTTAACGTAACGTCCATCGTTTGTAATATATTCATTTCAATGAGTGTCGTTTCGTTGTAGTATTACGAGGTCACCAAACCATTCATATGACAACCTGACCTTTCCGCCATGTCTTGTATGCAGAGCTGCATGCATTTGCCTGCTTTTCGTTACGTTATTTTTTAATTTTTAAGATTAGTTTAGTTTGATTACTGTAAAAAGTACCTTAATTATTATAATGTACAGTTTGTCTTTCTCCTTAATGTACAGACGAAACTTGTAAAATACGATAAACATTTTTATTTCCGATTTTTTTCTTGCACCATCTAATATTGGCTACAACAGTAAGGAATGATCTCTACTGTAAGTACGACAGTGCCTGTGAGTGGGAGCAGACGACGTGAGCGGACGTAATGTTTCAACTTATTCTCTGTACCTAATATCTTACTCTTCTCATGTTTTTATTTGGCTTACTGAATGTGAGACGACGAGTGTAAGCTTTTACCTTACTAGCACATTGTACTGTGAAATACTTAATATCTACAAACAGCCAATAGCAATGTGGAAGTGAAACGTGTAATATTTTAGTTTATTTTTTACATTATTTTAATTGTTTATTAGCGATGAGTACTTATGTGTTTATATTTTAGTTGTGTTATGTTTTGTTTTTCCCCGCTGACCTCTGACCCGTGTATCTGTAGCGGGACAGGTACCGACTGCGCGTGCGCGCCTCCGACAGAGGCGCCCCGCCCTCCTCCGCAGACGTGGACGTTGAATTAGACGTGGTAGACAGGAACAATAAGCCCCCCATCTGGGACATGACCACGTATGGCCCCGTTCACATCAAAGAGAATGTCACAGTGGGTACCGTAGTGACCAGTGTGAAAGCCAGGTTGGTATAAGGCGCAGCGGGCCCTCGGGCCCGCCGCTCCTCCACTCCTTAACACTACTAACGACGTGGTTTTGTCTGTTTCCATCGACTCTTTCCCCGATAGCGAGAAACGTACAAGTTGGAGGCTATGGCTCAAGACAAGGGCTTCCCGCCCTTGTCCAGAACCGTGGAGGTCCAGATAGACGTAGTGGATCGCGCAAACAATCCCCCCGTGTGGGACCACACGGTGTACGGCCCGATCTACATTCGAGAGAATTTGCCCGTGGGCGCCAAAGTGGTGTCCGTGAAAGCAAGGTGCGTGGGTAACTGTTCGGCACGGGCACCGCACGCAGCCCCGTCACCTGCACGCAGTGTGCGACGTCGCGGCGCGCGACCCCGGCTCAGCGCTGCCGCACTCGTTGGGCTAACAGCTTCGTACTTACAATTATCGGTACATTAAAGTAAATTAAATTTGTTAGATCTCTACAAAATTATGTATTGGTAGTATGTAAGGGCGTTGTTCAAGCCTTCCTGTGTTGGCAGTTGTTTGACGTTTAAAAGGAATCGCTAGCCTTTGTCTCCAATGTATTTCAAATATCATTACATGATGAAGTGGTTCATTGTTTTGGTATTCGAAATACTAAAGAGCCAGATACTAGCGATTCCATTTCGCGGCAACTCTCGCTTTCGTCGGATGAGTTAAAACCAAAATCTGCTTTTAAATTGGACAATGATGAGACGGTTTGTTCTGATTCGATGAGGCCGAGGAGTTTCTGTGTTACGGTGGGTGGAGTGCGTCGCGCGCGTCTTCAACTACGGTTTGCCTCTCACTTGGTGATTACTGTGACTAAATACGATGTTACCGCCAATGTCCGTCAATTAAAAATGCATCGTCATGGCACACGCGGACGGTTATGGTTCACCAGCGTGCATTTAGAGGGCTCACTGCTTACGTGGAACGGGAAACACAGTGTTGTACTGTTTAAAAACATCTATTTGTTGTTTGTTTTATATTTTCCATCTTATTTCCTATAAATAGATGTTTTTGAACAGTCTGTGAGAGGTGTCAAATTGGTACTTATATTTATTATGAAGTCTATGTCCATTGTATTTGCATGTAGGCTGAGGCATCAGTGCATTATGGGTCATATAAATGTTACTAAAATTTACAAATCTTGATGTACGGGATCAAGTAGCATGTTGAGATATTTCTTAATGTTTTAGTAAGTAGATTTGAGTAGGAAGTTGTCATTCGTTTATTTAAAAACATTTCTTTGAGTCGATTGATATACCTAGTGCTTGTCGATTAGGTTTATTTGGCATTCTTAAACCGTAGTAGGTTTTGAATAGGAGCCTGCATTTTGGAAAATAATTGTCAGCTTATTATTTCGTTCTTATACCCACCCTGTTAACTCTTCTCCCCCAGACAAATATTTGGTTGAAAATTTTATACCATAGATTTCATACGCCGTTTAGCATTTACCTATACGCAGAAAACATGGGTAAATGGACAATATGAAATTTCTTTCCTATTTTCTAAAATTATTTTAACTCCTATTTTGATATTTAAGTATGGTTTAATTAAGCACCGACAAAAATAATATAATTTTATTGAATACGCGGCAGCTAATGCAGGCTCTCTATTATATTCTAAAATTTTCAGAGTAAGTACCAGACGTTGTTTCAATTGTTGTATTTAATTTCTGAACTGAAAGTTGTTTAGTGATCTAGAAAACTATACTTTAAATAATTAACTTAATATTTGAATTCATTGACTCTATTAAAACTTTAAACAAAAGCTAGTCTTAGAAGTATATTTTGGTACATTTACGTAAATTCATTATAACAAAACTTATTTTCATTTAAAAGCATAAAGCTCCGATTTCGATTGTAATAAACTTTACCTACCGTGAATTTACATGAATAATTTATGTGTCAATTAAAATTTCGGAGACACATTATTAAAAGAGGGAATTAGGCAGATGTCTATAGATATATATACAATTAATGGCATTTAAAAGCGAGAGAATAACTAATTAGTTTCAGAACTTTGTCATCAGGGATAGGTACTAAGTACATGGATTTGTTTTTGTTAGAGCTTTCCACAATGAATCTGGAAGACGTTATAGTATTTCGTTTCAATGTCTAGGATTGTCGATATTTATCAGTCGTAACTTTAACCGTTGATCCTAACAGTAAGTATATTGGCAGTATAAAATATATGTTAAAAAAACTGAAATGAATGTGCATCACTTATGTGCCACGGGCTACTATTAATTAGATATATTAAGTAACTGTTATGCATTACTAGATTAATTCATAGTGCATCAATCACATGAGTGCTGGCCGATGGCAAGTTTGGTTCACATCTCTATTGTCTATCTGTTCGTCCTAAACTACACTTTCAAACTCACAAGATAGTATTACATGAAGACGAAACCATTACTAACTCACCTTACTAATTTTAAAAGCAGTTGCTTCAAACGAGGCAGTTTCGGGTGACTCGACGCCTCGGATTGAGCACTTTAAGTAAATAATGTCTTGCGTGGAACGTACGCGAGATATTCCAAATTTTCTTATGATATGCATTGATGGCTGTCGTTTCCCCGGGACGATCTCCGAGGAGGCAGAGGCTTAGTATTAATTGCAACGGGCAACTCGGATACGGTTTGGTAATACTGTTAATATCATCTGATCTAATTAACTGTAATTGATTGATTGCTAATATAGGTAGAAACTTGATGGATAATGGACTCATCGGAGCGAGTATGTACCACTATTTAACAATGAGATATGAGATTGATTTCGGTATTATACGACTTGATTTGAATAGACACTGCATATATGTTATTAGCTTTATAATTGTAGAGAATAGTGGCGTAATAAATTAATTATATTTGCAATAGTGCGAAAATTTGCAATGCTAAAAATAGCGAGTTTAGCTTATAACAATATCTAAGGTGTTTTAACACTTATAATAACGTAATTTTTTTTTGTTACTAAGAATAGGTAAATAGAAAGTTTCGTACAATTTTTTAATCGACAAATGTTTAATACTTATCAAATGATTCAGGGACTCAATATTGTTTACTTATTTGTGGTATTTAACGCATGCCACGCAGAACAATTGAAAAGACTTTAAGAGGAAAAGTTTATTGTTTGATTAATGTTTTTTACATGAAGTACGTTCATGAAAAAACGAGTACTTTTATACGGTTAAATTCTGTACTGTTTTAGTTGCCAGAAAAAAGAAACAAGTAAAATAACGCAGCGTAGAAAAATTGCATTCACGCAAAATGTTACCGCTGCGGTGTTCCAGAATTTTATAACGTTGGTTCCCAAACAATTTGGAGCAAAACACGCCTTTTGAACTATTTACTCGTTTATTGAATGAAAAGTTTTGCGAACAAACTGTACCTTGTTTCATCCGGTCTATGTAGTCATAGTCGGTACCTGCAAGTGTATTCAACAGTCGAAACATTTATTGAAGACAATCAGCTTTACCAAACTGTAAACGAGTTGCCGAATAAAACATTTATTCTCTTTATTAATTTTTCTCTTGTTGATATATTTTCGCAAAAGTAATAATGCGATAGAAAGTAGTCCCTTGATTCAATTAAAGTCCAACAAAGCATTCATTTTAATTAATCGTTCGCATCCAGAACGAATCAATATCATTCGCAATTTTTGGTGTTGTCATGTGCCTAATGTAGTCGTATCTGTGATTTTGATATTAATATTTGGATGAAAAATCGATGTTACAGCGTGTTGTTGTTTTCAGCTCGGGCATCGAGAACAACCCGACCGTGTTTTACCGGCTGATGCCCGGCTCCACGGCCCAGACTAACAAATTCCACACTTTCTATTTACAACAAAGGGCCGACAACGGATTTACATGGGCCGATATAAAAGTTAATCACCCACTCGACTATGAGAGCATCAAGGAATATAATCTTACGATCCGAGTCGAGGTGAGCTTTTAATATTTTATGCATGACGCACCGCGCGCGGTTATTGTCTCGGTTTAACCTAATATCCATATAGGCATTCTCTTAACGAACGTAAACAAACACTGCTTATGAACTTATCACGTTTTGTAATCAAATGCTACCAGTACGCGTGTTTAATGTAACACTGATATTTTTGCTGCATACATTGATTGTTTGCAGTAGAAACTCAATTATGCTCAATTTCAATATTTATTTTACTTACGTGTGCTATGTGCGCGAATAATTTATTATTTGATCCGCTGCAACGATATCTACATAACTCTATGACGGGAAATTATATTGAGTTATGAAAACATTAAACTAATTTATATCGCTATCGGATATCTAATTGGTTAACGGGCCGATGAAATTGGAATTTATTTCTAAAAGTTAGTTAATTTTGGTGTAGAACAACGGGGCACAACAATTGGCTTCTGAGGCGACGGTGTACATCATGTTGGAGGACGTGAACGACGAGATCCCGCTGTTCACGGAGCGGGAGCAGGAGACGGTGCTGGAAGGAGAGCCTATCGGGACCAAGGTCACGCAGGTCAACGCTATCGACAAGGACGGCACTTTCCCTAACAATCAGGTAAGATAATGTGACACTTATTAGTACCTGACCCAGTCTGTAATATCATCCAGAAGCAAATTTCGGCTCTACCAATAATAATTATGCCATCAAAAACATTCTGTAAAAACCTCAAGTCTCGCCGTAAAAAGTTGTGAGATCTATATAATACCAAGTCGATTAATCTATTTAGTCTATACTTAAAGGACCTTCTGTCTTAAGTTATTACGTATGTTATTATCATGCCAATTTAAAAAAAAATACCTTTAAAACAAATAGACCGACCTGGCCATCGCATGATTTAATTATTAGTATGTATCACACTACACAGCACGACGAGAAGTTAATGCTCCTGAAATGTTAATGGCGAATTTGTGTTTTCTTGCGATGACCAAGTCGATCTATTTGTTTTAAAGGTATTTTTTTTTTAATAGTTTCATGAGCTAAACACCCTTATCCACCCTATTACCAACCCCCCCCCCCCCCGTTATGTCTCATATAGTAGGTACCTATTTACACCTACCTACCTACCTATTTATTTTATTTTCTACTGTAATAATAATTCATTAACTGCAAATGTAACCTTGTAATCTTATACATTTATATGGGATTACAAAGTTATTGTTGCAGTTTGTGTATTTAGAAAACTGGACCGAAATTAGAAAATATTTAATTTTTACATTTATATGGGATTACAAAGTTATTGTTGCAGTTTGTGTATTTAGAAAACTGGACCGAAATTAGAAAATATTTAATTTTTCCCATGATTAAGACACTAAACCCTATTTGTATTCTATATTTTAAGCTTCTAAGTCTGCTAGAAGTACCTTAGACTTTTGATGATCGGTGAGTCAGTGAGTCAGTGAATCAGTGAGTGACAAAATTCAAAATTTTAACAAGTTGGCATTCTTAAACTACTGGTTCAAATTGACTGAAATTTTAAATATACCGTGTTTATACAATGACTAATTAGTTGCTGAAAATCCAGGCTTCTTGTTTTATCCACAACGAAATTATAGGGGTGTCAAAAATAGCCCGAATTGCTTCGAGAAAAGGATGTTACGGCCGTGCCGCTTTTTTTTTGCTCGACTTGCGGGGGCACTTCCGTGCCCCCAGATAAAACATTTTATCAGCTAATCAATTTCTGGCAGAACGTTTAAATCGTAATACGTTTACTGATCAAGTCATTGCTTATATTGAATGTAATTTAGTTGGATCGAAGTTGAACTGATACACCGGGTAACATAATATACACGTTAAACGATTCAGTTAACTTAATCGTTTTAATTTGTCGTGTAGGACGTACTACATATTAAAGGACGATATCGAGGTTTTCGAAAATAAATAAATTTCATCACAATTTTACTGAATACGTGTCAGGAGTACCAAGTTTTGGCCGTATCGGCGAACTTCCATGAAACAAATTGACTCAATTTAATTTAATAACTCTTCCATCGGCTGAGAATAAAGAGCTTTTTAAATGTATATTAAAAAGTATTTTGAGGGTTCTTTTGACTGGCTGATTACGTTAAAAACATGTCGTTTGGTGTTTTATGAAGGTTTTTATTTGAAGATACATTCGGATTTTCCTTTTCAGTAACAACGGAACGCTACGTATAAAACGATTAACCAGACTTTTTACCTCTCGCTTTTATGATATAGATGCTTAGCCATTGAGAGTTCGTACCGCATACTTGACTTCTTTGGAGAATAACACCAGTATTCGTATATCTTACGTATTTTATTCGTATGGCTGCCATTAGTGATCCGTATTCTTTATGGAAAACGTGAAATAGAAGGAACCGCATGATTTATTCACGCCGTGCGCACTAAGCACAGGAAGGCTACTATTTATTAGGATGAGTACAGTGTAATCAATTTGCTTGTTTAATCGGTTTAGGAAGAGCTTTTCCTTTAACGTTCGGTACGTTACTACGAACTAGAAGGCACATCATATATTATGTATAGAGTAGTTTACCTCCACCTCTCCTACAGACTGCCTTTAATTAATCCCAAACGAAAATCACTTTTAATATACTTTGTACGAAAGGTACTTAATGTATCCACGCTGTTTACGGCTACAAGTTGAAAACTTCCTCCAAGTTATTTATTATATTGTTATCATGATACTAAGTAACTTCATTTTTATGACGGAATAACATTAAACTCCAGAAGATATTATACTTAATAAAAACTGAAAATTATTTTGTATTGAAATGTATTATGGCGGTTGTCCTCGCTAAATTTATATAATCTCGGACAATCTGATGAGTACAATATGGTATTAAAATAAACAGCGAAACTTTTATGTCAAGCTTTTCATGTCGTGAGTAATTGCCAATTAAAAATATACATATTTTTAATACGTCGGGACTAACAGGAACTGACATTATATGATGAACCACACGAATAATAGACTCCATGAAAGGCAAAGATATTTCTTTTTACGTCGCATTTAAATATTCAATAAAAATTGGATACGTAAAATGGCAGTCCCTATAGAATTCACGAAAGGGATATCTACGTACTTATTATACACATTAACTGGCGCGTGACATGTTATGTATCATAAAATCCGTGTTGACCTTTTCGTCCTAACAGTGCCGATAAGGGAGGGTCCGTACTTGTAACTTTAATGTCAAATGTACGGAGGTACTATGTAAACTAGACTGGGTTTGATTATCAACATTCAAGTTCGCCAATCCTTGCTTTCATACCCTTTATACATCTTTTTATGCCTCAACTAATATACATAAATCTCTTTAAGTCCATTTTGATGCCAAGGTCTTATATTATACAATTACACTGTAATAAAACATCTTATTGCCTGGCTGCCGCCTTATGCCATAAACTGGCCAGTTCTTTGAGAGGACGATATCTAATCGTGACAATTTGATGACAGTAGGCAGTCTACGATCTAGCGGTTATAGTCTGCTCCAATGCCAGTGTGGCAATTCGATCACCATTATCGAGTATTGTTACAGCCCTTAGTCTATGACAATGGTCATGATTTATAACGCTCGACTGCATTAACATGAGTGTTATTGTGGATTATAGATGGTCAATTCTTATCTTAGCTATTGTCATCAAAAAATACATTGTTAGTCTATGAGGGATCGATACATCCACTTCGAACAACAGGAGGTCTTTATTCATCGTCGTAAAACGTGCCTCACAGGCGTGCGGCCGTTCTGCAAATTATTTCTGTGTATTTAAACCTACAATTTAATTAATCCACGATAACATGCACAGACACGGCGCGGGCCCGTTCAACTCGTTATATATTTTTGTGCAAATATGCAACTGTTGCAATTTACTGTGCCTATAATTTTCGTCAGCGCCAGGGAATAAAAATGCAATTTTCACCCGTTGTGATTGCGCTTTGGATTGCTGTACAATCGTGAATAATTAAATACATTGCTTTCGTTTAGTATATGTGTGTACTTTTTAGCTTTATGCTACAATGGTCACAAAGTCAATTACGAATTCGCGCCATTAAATAATACAGCAAAATTGTCGGCTGAGGACCGGTTAAGGTTTAAATTTCTGAAATACGTACATAAAAAATATACTTGTCCACATTTCACAATGTTCTTTTTATTTTAATGCTTACGGACACTACTCGGCATCATTATAATTCTATTAACATTTTGGCGAACGTTCCAAAAACTCATTACTAAATGCTATTATTTTCAGTGGCTCTTAACAAATAAATGCAAAATTATAGTATACTTAATAAAAAAACGTAAATAGTTAATGTCTACAAATTGCAGATAAAGGTAATCACTAATCTGTGATCGAGTTAAGGAAGTATTATTTTCGAATAAGATCTAGGAAGATGAATTATACGTACCATATATCTAATCATTACTTGCTTTATTTAGCGTCTCTTGTCGTTTGAAACTCGCACACGCGTTTGTATCACATAACAAACGTAGTACAAGATCTTAATTATTACTCCTCAATTGAAATTGTTAGATAAGTTCATGTTATTTATTAAAATTGTCTTAAGAACACGTCAGTAGGTATATTTTCTCAAATAATAAAGTTTCTCCCATTAGGATCTTGCGACGAGTTTTTCATTATTAAAATATTCCCGAGTATAATAATATACTTGTGTGAATGTATTGTCGGCGGAATCATTTCATCTGCCTTACTTAATGGATTTCTTTTCATGCCCAAATTTGGAGTATTTTTTATTTTCTAACCTGTAGGCAAGATATCGAACTTTCTTTGTCTTGATTTAAACATAATAATTATTGTATTTTTGGTAAATGTATCGCGATCTATTCAACTTATTGTGAGTAAAAAACCAAGCCCTCTGTTATTACAACTAATATAATTTCCAGATCTATATGAATGTTTAAACCTACCTTTTAGATTACAATATCATATTCTTTAGAGAAAATATAATTAAATGTATGCAGAATAACTTAATGCCATCAAAAACATTCTGTAAAAACCTCAAGTCTCGCCGTAAAAAGTTGTGAGATCTATATAATACCAAGTCGATTAATCTATTTAGTCTCTACTTAAAGGACCTTCTGTCTTAAGTTATTACGTATGTTATTATCATGACAATTTAAAAAAAATACCTTTAAAACAAATAGACCGACCTGGCCATCGCATGATTTGATTATTAGTATGTATCACACTACACAGCACGACGAGAAGTTAATGCTCCTGAAATGTTAATGGCGAATTTGTGTTTTCTTGCGATGACCAAGTCGATCTATTTGTTTTAAAGGTATTTTTTTTAAATTGGCATGATAATAACATACGTAATAACTTAAGACAGAAGGTCCTTTAAGTAGAGACTAAATAGATTAATCGACTTGGTATTATATAGATCTCACAACTTTTTACGGCGAGACTTGAGGTTTTTACAGAATGTTTTTGATGGCATCTCACTTCTTTTTGTAGAGCGAACATAAGTCCAATTCGTATGGAAAGACGTTTTTTTTTTCATAATTCAACATATTTTCCTATGGGAATGTTGTTCAGTTTCATGGGCTAAACACCCTTACCCACCCTATACCCCCTCCCGTTATGCCTCATATAGTAGGAACCTATTTACACCTATTTATTTTATTTTCTACAGTAATAATAATTCATTAACTGCAAATGTAACCTTGTAATCTTATACATTTATATGGGATTACAAAGTTATTGTTGCAGTTGGTGTATTTAGAAAACTGGACCGAAATTAGAAGATATTGAATTTTTCCCATGACTAAGACACTAAACCCTATTTGTATTCTAAATTTTAAGCTTCTAAGTCTGCTAGAAGTACCTTAGACTTTTGATGATCGGTGAGTCAGTGAGTCAGTGAGTCAGTGAATCAGTGAGTGACAAAATTCAAAATTTTAACAAGTTGTCATTCTTAAACTACTGGTTCAAATTGAATGAAATTTTAAATATACCGTGTTTATACAATGACTGATTAGTTGCTGAAAATCCAGGCTTCTTGTTTTATCCACAACGAAATTATAGGGGTGTCAAAAATAGCCCGAATTGCTTCGAGAAAAGGATGTTAACGGCCGTGCCGCTTTTTTTTGCTCGACTTGCGGGGGCACTTCCGTGCCCCCAGATTAGGGTCTGAAAATCGTAATTTTTCTTTTTAATTAACTCAAAGCGTGAGACTAGTAAAATAGGAGAGTTGCCGGTTTTAAACTTGCTGTGCAAAATGCAAAGCATTCAAATTAAACCGTCATCTTCTCGACGACATTTTGCTTTTTAATCTAAGTAAAATATTTTTAATGTAGATGTTTTGGAATTCATAACAATTTCAGTTATTAGAATCACTAATTGGCTCGAGGCTATTATTCCCAAGTTTCTAGTGGAGTTTGCGTAGACGTTTCATCTTTCAGCTACCTACGTAGAACACCTGTTTGGATTTGAGGCAATGGCAAGATTTACTTAAGCTACAACATTAGGTGCAGATGCGAGAACACCACTCGCTCGATATCTTGAACTTCTCGGGGAACCTTAAAGAGCTTTTGAATATTAAATATTTGTGTTCAAGATAGTTTGTGCGGTCCGCCGAGGAAATATCTCGCAGATATTCATATATTAAAGTACACAACTGAGATTATTGCATCACTATACGTGCTCTAGCGTTATTAATTTTGAGATGAGCCAGTTGCGAGACAAGTTTAAAATCCGTGGATATGAAGTTATTTTTAATGAACGTTTGTAGAATGTTCTGGTTTGAGTTTTGATCTTAATACAAGTGAAATGTGGAGAGTATTTTGATTATAGTTTATGCGTTGAATGTAGTACAGGCTTCATTAGGTTGGCAAGTGCGTCTAACATGTAGTTCATAACGTGATGTAGATAGAAGGCACATAATGGCCAGTTCGCTAGTTAGTTCTGTTAAATCTGTTGCACAGAGCTCGCCACTCCGAACTCATCTGTTATTTAAAACGATGTGTTTAGTCAAACGTAACAGTACAATGTTGTTACTGATTTGTTAGCCTCTATGCTTTTCAGTTTGTATTTAGATAATCCTAGGAGCTTATTTTAACATGGATTGTTTTTGGCTTACGTTAATAGCTGGTATGCGTACACGTACGTAGCGTTACGTCGAATTAGGTCTGTTTTACTCGTGGGGCTAGTAAAACGAATATTGTTACAATAATCAATAATGTATTGTATAATGTACCTTTAAACCTAAAGTTAGCTTTGTTAGACTGTAATTATATGGATCAAATGTAAATAAATCTAAATCACTCAGCCGCTTTATAAATCATTTAAAATTTACTGGCTCACATTTTATGTCGTTTGGTATCATTTTCACCTGTTTTTTGTGAATAAAAAGTTAGAGAATGTAATTGGACGCGTGTCAGATGTAACGGTGGCAGGCTTCGCTACCAACAAATTCCATATTTTGACGACTGTCAGTTTTTATAGCGGGTTCCATGGCAGCGAGGAGCCGCCGTCAATCTGTTTTACACATTTTTTCCGCTATAATTTTTGGCTTACCGCTTTGATGTAGGTGTATATGACAGGGAATTTTATAGAATCCCTCGAGCGAACTTATATCACATTTGCGGATATTAAAACGCCACATTACGCAGAGCTAAAGTGGGATTTAGTTATATGTACGCACATGCAGGGACTGACATGACACGAGATCTGTTAATAATGCGTTTCGTCAAAACCCTCGTCTTATGCGAGCAGCGATACTTTTATTAGGGTGGCGTGTACAAAGAAAGGATTTTTGAACTCGCCAGGCTGTATTTTATGAAGGGTTTGCTAGTTTTGCTTGTAAAAGTAAACAAAGGATCGGGAAGTCTTAAGATATGCGGAGCATGTTACGGTCTTTATGAATAAATCATTCTTTTTTTAGGTGTACTACTACATAGTTGATTCGCCGCGGAACGAGGGAAAAGACTTTTTCGAGATCAGCATGCAGACGGGCGAGATCTTCACGAAGGTGGTGTTCGACAGAGAAAAGCAAGGCGCCTATGCACTGGAGGTGGAGGCGCGCGACGGAGCTCCCTCGGCGCGGCCCAACTCTGACAACCAGCCTAACTCAGGTACGTTTTATACAACTTTTACACAATATATTATGCCTTTTATGTCACCTCTGCGAGCTCTCTTACCGTAGTTTACTAGTAGCATTATGGAAATAACATAGAAATGCCCAAATATATCGATATTTATTAAAAGAGAGTTACATATTAATTACGCGAACTATGCGTGATGTTAATTTGAATCTAATAAAAAAATGTATCACAGTACTCATTTCATACGGCAAGGATCAACGATTTTTTTATTTAAACCGTCAATATCCCATCTGTAGTAATTATCTAGAGTAGGCTAGTTATTTCGATGTTGTTTGCTTATGATTAGTAATTACTAACCTTGATAATGATTATACGATCAAACTATATTAAATTAATGTAAATTAGTAGCGTTATTTGCGCTAATTATTGGTTTAAATCGGGTTGTTGTTGAAATTTCATCGTAGACATCATATTTAAAGCGCGTATTACTGTAAATATGTGTATAACATGACCTCATCTTTCGAAATATGTAATCGTAATGAAAAAAGCAAATAAAGACACGTTTAAACCCGGTTAAATTCTTGATCAAACAAATCTCTTTCAGAGTTCCGAATGGGTTCCGGATTAAATCCCCGTTAAAACCATGATTTACAAGGGAATGATCTTTTTAATGATGGGTTTTCGTTTCGAGAGTTACATTTGTGCGGACTTTACAAACGAGGGGATGTTTTTAACATTCCAAAAAGAATTGTCAAAAGAAAAACAAATACTTAGTAAATCCAGTATGACAAAAGTGAAACGAGCAGGTATTTGTTTTCCGTCTTTGGTTAACGCCCTTAGCTGTCCAGTTTCGCTCGCAGCGATTTTTATTTGTTCCCAGAATAAGGCACCACAGGGAAAAGTTTAAGGACGATAATGAGATGAAGGAAGTTGTTTCGGTTTATTTGGAGGGGAAAGAAAATACATATTTTTCAAAATATAATTTGTCGATTTAAGGGGAACTTTTTTTGTATACGGCGATAAAAAAGAACTACTTTTAACTTCACTAATAGTATTAACCTCGAGTTGTTTGTACTTATTTATAAACTCGGTATGGTATTTTTATATTGACTTTGAGAACATATTATTATACGTTTGTAGAAAGAAAACGTTCCAGGAATTCTTGTTCAGTTATTTGTTTGAAATGTTCTGGTTTCGTTTCGTTACGTTTGATTTATCTGTGGCTAACCGAAGCCTCAAAGACGAAGCGGTCAATACTGTCCTTTAATATAGGTGTAGTGTCTCTGTGTGTAAGGTTTACACGAACATGACTCACAAATGAAGCAGAAATGTTTGAACCCTCGATGAACTTCAGCCAAAAGGTTGGCGGGATATTACTGAATACATTTTCGTATGACGTACCCATGCAAATTCCTACGTCATAAAAATATTAACCTCAATATTATAACGTAAAGAGCTGATGTAAGTAGCAGCTTTTTACAACGCATGTGCATTACGGTATTAGATTTATGAACGAGTACCTTCTCGACAGACGCTCTATTATACTTGAAAATGTAAGCATAATGCATTTGCAGTTTATTGAGGTGACACACACGAAGACGAGGTAGCCTCGAATTAAATTATAAGGTATAACAGTAGGTATTTATTACGTCACAATTTCCTTGAAACGAATGAACTAGTATTATGTAGATTTGAAAGCGGTCCCAAACGCGTATATTAAAGTGAGAACCTTCGGAAGTTATTTTATTATCCTAAACGGTTTAGAAAAAGGCACATACTGCGGGAAATGTCGGTATCTAGCTGAAGGAATCGTTCAATTCACGTGCGCAGATGTAACATCGCAGGGTGGAAGGTGGCACGGGTCCTTGGGCTAATCACGGCCACGACCCGCATTTAAATGTCTTTTTCTCTTGTAAATATACGTAACGTCGCAAATGCGCCCATTGCCCGCTGTCGTAGTGTTGTATCTGCGCCGTGTGTAGTGGTGGACGGACCCTTCTCAATGTACATGTTGACACGTGGATCTCATATTTCACAATGTTTCCCCTTGTCGTCGGGATTCGTTGGGAATTGATTGTATAGGCACGTGGCACACTATAAATTGTCCGTTTTCGGTGAACTCCGTCTATTAGGTAAGCAGGTCGGCTCGCCTTGCCGTATCGCGTCATCGTAAATCAAGCAGTGGAATAATCAGGCGACGCCCGGGGCCCTAATCCGTTTAAGCTAGTCCCTATCTCTGTCTCACGGAGACAATAGCTAGCTTTAGGTTCCAGTGTCACCTCTATAATCCGTAATAGAATTCACACGGTGCAATAAATGTTAAAGTAATCGGCATCCGATCGTGGCATCTTGTTAGTTCACCCGCTCTGAATACTGATTGTATACGCTATTTATGTTCAACGATATAGTGAGTATCGTTACTGCCGAAATATGAGACGGATTATATTATCATATTATGATATAACGTGGGGCCGATATTTAGGTATAAGCGTCGGATTCTCGAGGAATATTGTGTCTCCGGGCCACGTACCAATTTCAGCATATTGCAGCTGGTGGTGTGTAGAGACGTGGCGCGGTATTTGTGGGCACGACTCGCATACTGATCAGCTCCCCACCACGTGGACTCATCGTCTCTCATCGATGGGATTTTCTAATACCTACTCATTATCGATTAGATCTATGTAGCCATTTTCAATGTTCTCTATAAGTTTCGGTTGCGTATGTAAAAATATACAGAAATATTGCCGCATTCAACGCAATCAAATTGATACCAGACTAACGATTGCACGAAAAACGTAACTTTTGAACGCTTGAAAAAAAAAGACTTGGATATTTCACTTCGACCATCACCAAAAGCTATGTTTTTATGAGTTGAACCATACTTTTTTTATCTATATTTCAAATCCGAACATGTTTGAGCATCGTGCCTATTCGAACATTTCGAACCGTATACATAGATCAACATACGTATAGGTATCAAATAACACGCTACCGACTTTTCATGTTGAACTTAGAATAGTGCATAACCGGTCCACGACAGCTACAACAGACAAACTAAAGCGGAGAACAAAGCTGCATAAATACATAAAATGTATTGGCATAACCACAATTTTTATGGGCCATATATTTTCATTTTGAATTCCAATACATTTTGTTGTACGTCAACATCCTGGAGGTTCATGTGTACCATATTGATATTGGCTGACATTAAACGTTCTGTAGCGCGATTACTATCACTTGATACTTGTGTCGCTATTGTATCAAGCTTTTTATACTAGAATCTAATATCAAAAAATTGACCAATATACATAATGTTTCTTTGTTAGAAACAAAGTGTGCTTGAATCTACGCACTTTCTTCTTGTAATGCCAATTAAGTCCAAACTAGACTACAGATTAAGTCTAGCCCGACTAATGCGATGTAGCATTTTACCTCATTTTGAAACATTACATGGAAAATATAATGTGCTTACTTTAATTTTATTAGCAAAGAATTCGAAGAATATTTGCTTTTTTTATGTAATTTACGTTAGCTGAAAACGTAATAAAAATACAATCATACTATTCATTATACCACAATGTTGTGAATTTGTGATTGATGCGTCAGAATGAAATTTGCGGTTTGGTTGGTTCAGTATTAAAATTATATTTGCTTTAAATTTATTTTCGTGGTAGTAAATATGTCCTCAATATTGTAGGTACACGTATTTTCTAAGAAACTTTTGAATATGGGTAATCAGAATAGCGATTTCTAGTGAACCCGTGAATGAGCCCGCCGCGGGGACGTGTGCGGTTTAAAGAACATCAATATTTGTGTTGCTAAGTTAAACGAAGAATATAGTGTACGAGTCTTATCAGAATCTGACGGAATGTAACTAGCATCCATCATCCTCACCACAGTGTTTTATCAAGTACTTTAGTATATTAGGCTAGACGTCTCTCCAGTGCTCAAGACTAATGCTACTGATTACCAGTATTTACGCGCAGCGACTGGCGTCTCACCTCAGGAAACCATCTAGTTCTACTAACCTAAAGTTAGTTCGTTGTCAGAATTTATCAGGCTTTCATGTACCCGTAACGACTGTCATATTGTATGACAACCGAGACTAACGGCTTAGCTCTCCGAGTCACAGAGTTACTGAAGTTTTGTTAACAGCGGTTCGTGAACGTTGTTAGTGTGGCCGAGACCGATGTGATACCGACACGACACAATCATACGTATATTATGTTTATCAAGTATTTGAACACAATGCTCTTCTCTAGATGCCAATGCTCGACATTTCCTCTGATGAATGTAAGCGTTTTGTTGTTAATTAAATTTATATTAATTAAGGTTATTAAAGTGAAATATTAATCACTCTAAGTTTGACGGCGACAATTTTGCCCTATAACAGAATTTAGGAACACTAACGGGACAAAATGCATAACAGTTCTCAGGTTCAAGAGTATACGCAGTGCTGTAACAATTTGATTATCGTCGAATAAAATCCCGCAAGTAATCGTATTAACATCGTAACCATTGTTCAAATGTTCATTCGTGAATTATAAACGGGGAAAGCCGCAAGCAGACAGCTAGATAGATATTTTCCCAATAAATTAATTATTAGAAGGCCGTGCGCATGAGATATGAAATATATTGTGCTCGTAAGTACGTGTTGAAATATAATTAGGTTCGTGCGGGCTGGTTAATTGATTAGTTGCGGTGCTCGAGCTTTCGTATTAATCAACACCAGCCACTTGGTGTTACGATCGTGATCTCATTATTATGCAATACAAGATAATCATCGAATAATATCATTAGCATATCTTGACACATAACAACTAACGTGACCTCACTCTATACATAACCTACACCTAGGAATATCTCTTACAGTTTTTCCTTATAATAACTTAATTAAAGTAATCTAATAAAAAAACTTTTTCAAACTTGTTCTCTTTAAAGTAACGTTTAAGAATTGTAAAAGGATAGCTGCTCTGTAACTAGATGGTTGTAGAAAATCCCCCTAACGTCACTCTCAATCTCCCTAATATATTATTTTCATTTCAGACACGTTCAATGTCCATAAAAGACATATATTCATGTACACATTACCAAATACCACTAAAAGTTAACTAGAGTTTATAAAACAGAATACTGTGCACGGTTTCACGGAAAATTGTTATGAAATGTGAAATGATCTCAGTTTTCTAGCTTCTCTTGTATTATACTGCAATTTCTCAACTTAATTGCAGTAAGCCGTAATCTCACGTAGTTATGTTAAGTCTATTAAGATTTCCTCTCTATTTATAATGGAATATTAAATCTTTACCTGCCCCTCACACGTAACTTATAAACTACTAACGTGATTTATGTAGAGGTGGTGAGTATCGATTTTGTTCAGTCTTTTAATCTACTTAGTTACTGCAAGGATCACTTTCTATAACTCAATTTTATTTTTTAAAGGCACAAACCAACGGACATGAAAATTTATTTTTAACTGGGACGGTCTCCTTGGGTCCATGTTTTGCGGTGGTTTCATTCGACCCCTAGGTCCCCCGGTGACTGTTATCGTTTATTTATGCGACTGTTTTAATTAGACTTCCTGATTGTTTGTTTACTGTAATATTTCGAATTAAGAATCAGAATCCGGTTAACAAGGCCACGCTTTTTCTACGCAAACACTTTTTTTGGTGAAATACGAGGCTCGTTAGTTTGGGTGTAACACCACGGAGACATAAATTGCCTTCGTCGAGTTTAGTTAGTGGCGACAATACGAGGTCCGGAGTGAGACGTTCGTGGCAGTGCCGGCTCTGGGGCGGAGCGATGTTGCTATAAGTCGTCTATTTCAACTATTTCCAATTACTTGGGCTTAGAGAAGCTGTGCGATGTCGCCAAGTGACAAAGCAATATTCCGCTTGGCGGGCGGCGGGAACTTGGTGGCCTACATTTAACGTTGCGCCCTCGGGAATTCGTGATGAGGACGCGCCCGAGTGCACTGCCTGCCGAGGATTACTGTCAGCTTCTATTAAATATTGCCCTTTACTAGTCCCGTCTAGCCACAGAGAGAGTTCTCTGTGAGTACACATTTGACACAAAATTTGATTAGCTAAAAATATTATCAAGCCTCAATTTAAACATACGCTACCGAGGTCTTTTCGTATTGAACCTTAGACCTTAGCATCTACAAAAAAGTAAACATAAATATAATTATTTCAGTTATAATCATTATCAGCGCTAACAAATTATCTCCAATGAATTTCAAAATAAGTATTGGATATTATATACCTACTTAACTATAAAAGCAAAAGTAATTTCAGAAAGTATCTTAAATTGTCTAAGTACTCGTATTAAGAATGTTTTAAATTAGAATATATTTAATTCCAACAATTGGTGTGCAGGCAATTTCTGAAGAATTTTTGAAATTAATCGTGCTTGTTAAATCATTGTTTGCAATTTCACAAAGTTTTTACAAAATTTTCCTTGTCATTACTGAAGCTATTCACGGGACGTATTCGGGTAATTTGAAAGATTTCAGAGACGATGCGGCAACGCTCGACGGGAAGCGAAATTTTTGCTAAATCGTCGAGTCGACACGAGCGGGTTTATAGGCGCCATAAGTTCCAGGAATCACTCGCCTCGGCCGTCATAAAAATCACTTCACCCCCTTCTCGCTCGTGTATATTAAGCTCGTCTGCACTTAACGTAACTCGCGTGGTGACGCTCATTTCTCGTCTGATTACATTCTAATGATTTTTTGATTGTGCAGAAATATTCCAGTTGAATTTGTAGGCTATAAAAGGGAGATACAGAAAGCTATCGCCGACCGGGCGTAAGTTTAATTAAAACAGAGCATCGCTCGTCGGACGGAGCGCTTCGTTCGAATACTGCCTACTAGTGCCTACTGGGTACCGAGAGACGCGTCTAAGCGCCTCTAATTAAAAACACTATAATAATTATTTTGTAACGTTTGCATTAACGACATCACTTCTTATTTAATGGGATATCGTCACCTTTCACTGCCAGATTTCACGTAAGATTAAGAGGTCAATCTCAGTATCGTTTTGGAATGGAGTAAATAATACCTTAAATTACTTTCAAACGTACGAACTTTAATAGTTGTTGTGAATTTAGTGAAAATCCTTTAAAAGTTAAAAGGTTTAACTTTTCCGCAGTTATCGAGCACTTGTTTCTAGGAACTTGCGCAAACTGATCGCATCGTTTTATACAGATAGGTAAGTTTAAAACTTAAGTAAGCAAAAGATCTAGAAGAAGTGGTTAGAGCGTTGAAGTTAATAATTAGAAGTGTTACACTTGCGGTCTCTACTTTTCCAGACATACCATTTGTCATTTTAATTGGTACTTTAAACATTCCAAATTACGTCATCTGGGTATAAAATGGAACTTTTAAAAAGTTATTTCTAAAATAAAAAAAATCTTTGGTTAGACATTGTTAAGTCGTAACGTAGGTACTGTTCGTTCGAATGATTCAATTCTCTGATATATTTCGGGTGGGCAATCGCACGCTAAGCCTCGGGATCTTTCTTTGTTCGATCTCGTAGTGTAGAACAGTTTCACTAGTTTATTGTCATAGTGGCTGAAGGAGAGCGTATCAGCATTGGGCGTGGCGTCATGAGTAATGGAACTTTGAGCTCGCATGAGGAGGGTCCACTTATGTCACGCGAAATGGTATGATTGATAATACTACCTTCAGTAAAAACACTGCTCTTTTGTAGCGTAACGATGCTATTAATATATTTTATACATAAATATTTATACAGTAACGACGCACACAGTCGCCGTGATATCTTTGTTAGTGACATGGTGGCACAGTCTCTTATTTCGAGATAATCAACAGAAAAAGGGATGAAAGTAATTTGACCATAAATATATTGTGGGTGAGCGTAAATTCATTACAAATACAGGTTAGGTGTACCATGTATGTGTGAAGTCAATAGGTAGGCGCGCGGTCCCGTCGGGTAAATTAGCTAATGTTTAAAGTTTTCAAGGTTTAGTTAATTACTGAGGTTGTAAACGGGCAGCAGTTCGCTCCGATGAGCGGGTAGCTACGTAATGGCTTGTGAAGAAGGGTGTGTAAGAAGCCGTTACACGCAACTTGCTAGCAGTAAATACGACTTTTGAACTAATGCAGTGTTTCGTCAACTCGAAAGGCGAAAGTTATTGTTGTACCATTTGGGGCGAACTTTTCAGTGTTGTGCTCGGCGGGAAAATAAACTTCCTCGAAGTACTTTTATTGTTTCAAAATTGAGTTTGTCAAAACGACCGCGTTGCAAATTCGCCAAGTTGTTGTGTTGACATCATACACTATTGTCAGCCACAAGCATTCAGATATGGTATGCGTCGATATAAAAATATATTAAGTATGATATTCTTATCCAGTGTGTGATCGGTTGTTAGATAAATTTACATATGAAAACTATATTTTCTGCACAATATTTAAATTCTAATAAAGGTATGCTAAACATAGGTAATGTGCTCGGTGGTAGCAGTGGTGTTGCGTTGTTGTGGGCGTTCGTTTCATTACAAAAAGCTAGGTGGAACAGATGAGGCATTCCAGAATGAGATGAAAATATATTTTTAATAAGGTTTTACGAGCAGCCCGATGTAACGTTTCCTTCTTTATTATTTTAAATTATTCATATTGTCTGTCGGATCCTGTCCGTTTTGGCAAACATACATTTCTATTATATTTTAAATCAACATTTTAACTTGTTTCCGAGTTGGTTTATAAGATTTGTTGAAGTGGAATTACGAGAATGTTTAAATTCTTCAACGTAAAAGTACAGCAAAAGTGGTTGAAGCTTCGTTAATTAATGAAGTAGCGCCGTAGCGTCGACGGCGTGAATACTAATAACATGAATTATTGTTCAGCCACAACCATTACACAGCTGTCTGTCCGAAGTGTGAGTGCTTTCACCTGCCTTTGTTTATAATTCTCCCTTCTTTGCCACCCCATGGAATTAACTTTATGCCGCGACTGACATGAAAAAACTTAAAAGTGTAAAGTAATGAGACAAGATTAATATACAGTCCACAGTCGCGTTTGTCAACTCACTCGAAAAGCGGCACACCACGCAAATGACTACAGCGTTGTATTAAGGACATCTCGCGGATTCATTATTAAAACCTGTGAATGAAATAAGAGTAGACCGGCTGCTGACTCGCTGTGGCTATTCAAAGACTCTGCAAAACCAGTTGAAATTAAATTTAAAAGGAATGTTTGTGCTGGCAAAATTGTTCATTAATTTATCCGGAACGTAAAATTTTACACCTTGCAATATCTCGAAGATTTCAGTTAATTTTGTCGAAATTCGCAGTTTACTCGCCGCCGCAGCAGGTGTTAAAATATATAGAACACAACTCGGGTGTCTTCAATTTACCCACTTCCCCACTAGCATTTTCAGCTCACGTGCAATTGTAATGTACTACGAAACTGATATAGCTTAAGTTAAAACGGTTTCCCAACAGAATCCCTGTTGTTTCTTGTAATATCGGAACTGAATAACCATTCACGATCGTTGATATGATAAAAGTATTCTATTTAAATATAACTGCATAAAGATTTACAGGTCAGAAGTAGCTGTAAAGATTCTTCAGAGAGATTGGCTTGTCCCCAAAACAAAATAGTAAATTTTGTTTTGTATATGTTTGTATATTACGAATTTGCAAATGGAAATCTTTTATTCCTGTATGCCCGTAAAAAGAGACATTGTCATATTCATGCCGTGATTTAAGGCATTAATTATGAAATATTATTTTATGTAGTGCACTGCTTTCGTGTTTGGATAAAAGAACTAAAAATCCACATTGAATAAAGTATTTTGTTAAGGTATATTTAAACACTACTATCTCTCAGAAACGTGCCGAGAGCACAAACGTTTACCGCTCATTTCAACTTATTTAATATGTTATATTTAATTCCATAAAATATTCTCCTTATATTTACGTAGTAACTGTTCGCGGAATATGTATATTGTAATGTGGAATTAGAATGTTACACTTGGAAAGCTACCAAAACTGTTTTAAGTATTTATTTACGTAACTTTATTCTACATATTATTATTATGTTCGGTACATACGTATTTTGTGCGAGTAAATTCGGGCGGTATAAAAGCATTTTGCTTTTATTAGAGTTTTCAATGTTCAATTGACGAAACAATGAAATCGCGGAATGCTATCGACGCGACGGTTGGTTTATCTGTTTGTGACATATGTATGTTTGACAAATAGGACGCGAAAAATCTATGGAGAATAAGCTAAACTATTTTTTTCCATTTGAACGCGTTAGTACGTTCTAACAAAGAATCTAAACTCGTATTGTATCCAGAAACTAAAAGCTCTATTCTAAGCTGTACTACAAAAGTTTCCTTTCAGCGTATCATATTTATACGTGTAAGAATTTAAAAAGGGAAGTCGGACGAAACGCGGAAAGCTATTCGCGGCTCGTACTTACAAGCTTTTTAAAACACTTGGCCGAATGTTCTGTAAGCAGGTGTACCAATAAACGGTGTCTTCCCCAGCCTTCAGCTCACGTTCCCGGCAAGTCGTAACAGCAAGGCACTTCGCTTATATGAAATACCGTCTTTATGGTTACTTATTGCTACGAATATGATCGCCATACCGAACATTTATACATTTTTTCTACATTTTTCTCTTGCCAAGACCGGTTTTATCGTACTGTAACCATAAAATACGTAGTTACCACGTATGTAATGTCGCATGCAGTAAATATGTAATAACGTTCGTTTTGTGGTCATCTTGTAATAATATTCAGCACTTTTAAAATCTATTGCTGAGATTTCGGTCTTTATGCTTACAAAGAGATCGGAATGTCGGTCCATTTAGTCGACATGTATCCATCGATTTAAACTGAAGCGTTTCTCTTTTACTCGATCACGTACGCTCTTCTTGTCTACTACGGGTAATATAAAATTAGGAGGTAAAAGGCTGTAACGAGAGAGGATCGCTGTAATGTGGTTGTTAGGATTGGGTAGACTAAGTATACGTCAGATTAATTAGAATTTTTAAAGCGTGCTCTCCATTTAGGAAATGAGTAGAAGTTTAGTTCCGAAATACGTAATTAGTTATTGAACAGGATATGTGAACTTTGGCTGCTTTACATTATGTCGGGCGTGACTCGACAGAGCGACTGATATCATTCTAAGCTTCGTACTAATCCATTGCGCTTAAACACGTGAAATATGAGCAGTTTGTGTATGGATTGTACAGCTAAATTGCCATATTTTGTGTTTAGACTCCAAATCTCTTTACGTGAGCGAACTTAAGTGCCATTACATTACGAACAGCTTCAAACTTTTTAATCTAGTCTTTAGAGGCATGAAGTATTTAAAGACTAGATGTCTTACCACGATATAATCATAGAGGGTATATATAAATAAACAGGTCAGAACACGACATGAAATGTTCACTGTTATATGCTTGTATCTTGCCGTGCGAGTGCCGTGTAGCATGTTTTGTGTCTTCGCTTCCAAGCGTGAAATGTGACAAACTATTCCCTCCGAGTTATTTTTAGTTGAGAATATCAAAGGTAAAAATTGTTAATAAATGCTACTTATTATTTAGTTGCAATATAGTTATTCAATAAAAAAATGTGTGGGTTTGCTGTGCAATACCCCTGGCAAATAAATGATCTGTTATATGGACTAAGATCTACTACATCTGCTAGGAGGTAAAGACAAACCAATGGTAATGATAATGTATAGTCTATTCTCAAATAGTATTGTCGGGCAGCCGCGCTTGTAGGTGATTTATACGTAGGCGTCCAGATGATAAATAGGTAACAATGTAAGTGGTAATTTATAGATATGTGATAAATCAAAACGTGTCTCACCGGGGTACGGGCACGCAAGGTGAACGAATCAATCATGATAAATTATGCTCTTTGTTGGCACTGAATCCTTCATATACTAAAATGTATTCACTACTGGGACATAAAGCCTAGAAAAACACCTTTGATGTCTAAACAAAACATCAGTATGGCTTTTTATAAGATATCGCACGATCGCTAGTGATCTATAAAATACTTCGAGGCATACACAACTTAGTTTTTACTACCAAAACATTCACATGTATACACTTTTTATACTTAGCAGGTTACGAACAGATGAGATTCGTTTTGCTCTATTGGTGCCAAGAGAAAAATGAAATAAAGTTGTTCTGCGGTAGAAATACAAAGAAATAGTTAGTGTTGAGGTCCCTCGCGGCAAATGCCGCCGACAGGTGTGGAGCGTACGGCTAATGTGCGCGTGACTACCCAACAATGACGCAGGGGAAATGATATAACTTTATTTTATATTGTTTTTTCTGTACAAACTTTTGCACTTTTACCACTTTTTGTAGAGTTTAAAAATAACAAAGTTTGACTCGTTTATCTATAGCTTTGGAAACGCGTATAAAAGCAAATTGGGTCACCGCCGCTCTTTTAAATGTTGGCTACCTACAACATGCAGTTCCTTTATACGTTCTATTTGTAGTTAATCGTAATAATTTGTTGGAGTACTTGGAGTGATTCCGCTTAATGCCCTGTTTACTCCTGCGTCACCCAGCACACTTGAACGAAAGCGGACCGAGACCGAAACTAGTAAATAGCGAAACTGTCTGTTTTGAACTGATTTCGGTTGCCTCCGTTCCGCTTGATGTAATTAAAACAAGCTAAAGCTGGCTATTCCAAAGCTTTTCCACGGTATTCGATTTGTTTCTAGTTTGGCTTTAACGTGGTAAAATTGTTATATAACTTCTTTGTTGGTTTTGCATGACTCGCAAATGTGACTTTTGATTATTGCGAGCTAGATGACGTATCTACCTATTTCTGCTGATAACTTGAATAGTAAAATAGAAATAGAATCCGTTGTGAGATAAAACAAGCTAAACTTATTTATTTTTGAGTTATTCTGCAAAATAGATAAATATTTATGAAAATGACGCTCATAAATATAAAAGCTGTTATACAATACTTAGCGAATATTAAGCATACAATTTGCAGGATGCGTTGTTAGGTCGCAAACGTACATAATGACTGGCCTAATTTATTCACATGTTTCACACACTCGATTTCATTCACTTATGAACGACTAAATGAAATATAAAACGAACTAATTTCGTGTAGTGAAAGCGCACAATATTTGTGAAATACGGTGTTGAATATGAACAAAGAGCGGCGCATATTACTTGAACCTTTCACGTAAACAAGCCTGAGTGACGCGGCTTGACGTCAAGTGTTGTGTACCGAGATTGCTACAAATCGCTTCCGGTTATATTGACATTGTTTTTGTGTCGATGTTTCCGTTCACAACTAAAATGCCTCCATATATGTCTGGCGAACTGATATTGGAAACTCTGTTTTATATATTGATATAAAATGTCTGTTAAACTCGTTCTTGTTCGTCTCTCTTATTCGGCTTGAAAATATTTTTTCAGGTAATAAAGTTGATTGACTGTAGTTGCGTATTCAAACTTAATTAATTAAAACTCAACTGATCACAGTCGTTTGTTAAAAGTTCCACACTAATTGTGTTTCCATCATCGCATTATGCTATAGAATAAGTGGCCTGATTTTTTTTACGTAACATACATAATATTACGAGCCCAACTCCAAATGAAATTCTGCGTATTCCGGCACATTTCCCTAAGCCAAAAGATATCAATATGAGTAACGCTGATGCCTTATATCAACAAAAAGAGATAACATGTTGAATAATAGTAATGGCGCGTAACGTAACTATTGACAGATCGCTAGGCCATCTTCGAATCACACTGTACCCGTTTTCCCTCACTTGGCATTTACTTTTCTTGTTTGTCAGCATCTGGCACTCTCTTTGTTTCATTCCCAACTTAACATGGAAATCAAACAATCGCGCTCCCTCCTATCTGTTCCACTCATCTACTTTTTTGGACAGACGTCCTTCTGTTTTTTATTCAGTTTCGTCGTTGTACTTTTGTGTCATTGGATTTGGCCCCTTTACGCATCAGCCGGGCCTCAGATTGTATTTCCTTATTGTTGGTACGTAAGGTGATTTACACGCGAGTTTTTACCACAATTCCACGCCCAGATGGCTTACTTACCCGCTATTTACACAGGGATTTTCCCCTAAATCCGTACTACAATTTTATTCACGGTCATGAATAATTACTTAGCTATAGACGTGCGTGGATGCCGTTACGACGGAATAAAACGTTAGAAGCTTTTTAGTATGTAGGGAAATCTAAGTATTCTAAGTACACCAACCGAGATTATTGAAGCGATTAAAAAAACAATTGCATTTATGTACAGTCGGATGCAATTGCGTCGCATGGCAGGCGATGGTTATTTTCTTAGGCGATTTCGATTATCTTAGCGCAGCGAATCATTAGGGGCCATCCGGAGCTCAGTGGGACATTGCGGATTATGCTTCCTTTCAGTAGCTGCTTCTTACTTCGTCTCTACTAAAATCAATAAATCTATAAGTACATTTTGTTCTGCAAAATGTTATTTCATTTTTAAATGGTTTGTTGGGTATGAAGCAAATGTTCCGTGTTACGACTATCGTGTGGAAATATTGTTTGTCATTGAGCCACGATCTATTTCTGACGAAATGGACGGCTTTCAGAATATGTCTCCCTTTTCTTTTTTTATCTCCAGTCTCTGTTTTGGATATGGAAACGTTTCGGTCGAGGCTTTACGTGATTTTTTAAAAGAAATACTGGCACACTGATTCAAATAACAGTGGACTAGAAATGAAAACCTTGCGTGTTTTTAATCAATAACGTCCTCGTAAAATCAAATTTATTTCATACGTGTTGAAAGCGTGTTTTATTGATGATTGATAATTTTGCAGCAATAATGATCACATTTTGGTAAAATATATGTGGCCTATTTACAACCAACAAATTATGAAAGGCAGAATAAAGGCTATTCAGGTTTGTAATTATTTCAAATAAATGTACCGGTATAAACTAGTGAAATTTCAAAATTATAAACACGCGACATTATAAAATACAGCATGTTCCTTTATATTCTGGTATAGGTGATGTTTAATGAATAACAGCACTTGGTATTATAATAATTTATTATCGTGTTTTGCTCGAGTAAGTACCTACTAGGTCTATAAATAAAGAGTAAGTACTTAAAAGCTAAGAGGAGTGCTTAAATAATACTATTACGAAAAGAGGAATATTAAAATAACCTTCGCTACGAGTGACTGTAATAATTACTTTCTTGACGCTAAATTCCGTTTCGAATTCGACGTTTTGGATAATTTCATTTTACTTTTTATGATCCTATAAATCCACCTGTAAATGAAAGTTTAGTACGATCGAATATTTAGTCTTTAGTTTGGCATATGTTATATGTCTGTTACCTTCATTAAAATTATATGATAGCGTTATTTCAGAATGCGTTTTAGTTGTATTACTATCATTTAAATTGTTTTCTATTAGTTCGCATCCGTTTACGTTCAGTAGAAGATTATTCTTTTGCAAGTCCATGAATATTGCCTTTTAAAACACAGTATTTTGTTCTGTCGCATAAAGAGGTTATATAAAAGCCTTTGCCTTTGAAATACAGCCAACACTGGCCAATTCGCTGAGGCATTCGTAAACTAACATTCCTTATAACGTGTACATACATTACTGGAGGGTTTCCCTAGCTCCCGGATAATATTGCACTTGCATGGTAACGTATAATATAGGCATACATATGCACAACGGTTGTATGTGTAGGAAGGTTTATGTCGAGGTTTATAGCTGTCGGTTCTCAAGAGGCCTTACGATTCAAGAGCTAAATCCTTTCGCTGGTTGAAATTTTTTGTATAATCTCAACATATAGTATGTATCTTCGGGGAGTCGTATCTTTAAAACCCCTCTTAAGCCCGTAGAGCACTCGTGTGGTTGTCTGCTTTCAAACTTATTTACATTGAATAATGCTTATTAGAGTATAAAGAAAATGAGAAGTGTTCGTTAAAGTGTTTCGAAGAAATATGTATCTTTGAGATCAGATGAGAGCTGCCTGGAGTGACAGTGAGGTGACCTCAGCTCCGAGACGTGTTTTTAAGAGTATTTTGCCCGTCTATGTGTCTGAGACGTTACTGGAAACATTATACTTTTTTCCAATATTTAATAATGAGCGATACTTCGCGAATAGGGCCGCACGGATATTACAACGACAATCTGTATATTATAAACAGCGTATGGTAATAGCTTATATTAAATATCTTAATGTACTTACAAAAATATTTCATCAGAGTCCACGTTGCTGGTTTTTTCTTTACGCTAACTTTTGTTTATTGTATTTTTTTCACCGTATTTCTCTTTGTTGTTCAGGTAAGTTCGCAGTTGACTGAACTCGGCCGACGTCGGTAAGTATGTTTATTTAAGTAAATGTGAATCGATTATTTGGCATTAAAGATTTTCGTGAGCGTATTTCGGAGTGTTTTCCAGACTTTGCTTGGGTCGGCTGGTGGCCTCACCAGATGCGGTTCATTGCCCATTACATAGAGTAACTGCTGTTGGATAGCCTCAATTCTGTTACCAACAGCTAAACTGAGGCTAGCATTTTTTCCTATCTTCAGACTCTGTAACGACTTAATGACGATCATAGGTTTTGTCTTTGAAACATGTGGTGTTTAAAAAAAAGAAAGAATGATTGAGCTTCTTATAACACGTGTTAACTACTAATATAATCGACATTTACGTATACGCTATACAGTTGTACTGCGGATTAGGGTGAGCTAATCTTACAGTTATAGTAAATTGATTCTATTTAACTTGTAAGGAACTTAATATCCACATACAAACTATATCGATAGGATGTAGGCTAAGCAATCGCAATCGTCTGCCTAAGGCCTGACCACGTTCACGATGTTTGATCTCAAAGGTGAATCGAACTAAACAACTGCTACGAAATTAGCTACGGCGTAGCAACTACGTAGATACTCTGACGATCAACTTACATATTAAATATTAATTTAGTACAGTCTCGCAGTGAAGAACGTATTTCTAAGAGGCTCTTTCTTTAGTAAATGTGTAATTAACGACTTTCAGCTAATAAGAATATATTAAAAAAAAATAAGTTTATGTCGAAATTAAGGATCAACCATCACGTATTTAAGAATTCGGATACCTTTAAGAGTGAACTAGATATTGCGAGCTATAGTCGAGTTTTGATGAGAATCGTGCCATTCGTTGCCATTATGCATAGCTGAGTACTACGTTCATTGGTTCCGGATACGACAATGTCGCGTATCGATTCCAGCACAGTGTTTATTATAGATAATATTATATTCTGCGTAGAATGCTTCTAAATACAGCACATAACAATTATTTAGAAAGGTCAACAGTTTATTAGTATGCAAATTGCTATAAATCAACTGATATTATAAAGTGGAAAGTTTAGTTTGTATTTCGTTGCGAGCAACCCTCTGAATACGTACAAAGTTTATGTTAAAATGTTTTGTCATTATATTAAATTACTCTACGGTAAACGTATTAATATGGTTATTAATTTCCCAGAGACCTCGAAAGTTGTTGCTTTTCACGTATCGTTTGATATGTATTTTGAACTTTGAGAATTTTGCTATCCAATAAAGATCTGCTCTTTTTTGTATGTCCCAAAAGGCAACCGTAATAAAATATTCATACGATTAAGTTATTAAAAAAATGTGGTACGAGTGTCCTACATCATGACCATTTTAATCTTCATTCGTGCGACCGTAACAAATCACTGAAGTAGACTTATCGGGTCGTCGCCAACAAAAAATGGCTTTGACATCCGACATGGTAACTCGCTTAGGACGTCACGTCTTTATTACGTTTCGTACTAAGTGCGCTAAAGTCTCATGTTGTTTGTTACGTACGACTAACTTGATAAAGTAATTGAATACGGCACATCGGCGCTACATAAACGTTCAATACATCGTGGAGCTTGACAGATATAGTTAGCACAGCCATGTGATTGCCACCATCGATCGTCGTCACTCTATTCCCCGTGTCGTAGCCGTCGAGAGCCAAATTCTGCCTAGTAAGCAGTAAAAATAAATGGCGGCAAACAGGGTTGGGTTGGCAGTGTGTACGTCGAAACGTTAACAGGTCGATTATACGAGGCTATCGAGCGCGTAGGTACTTGAGCGATCCCGGACCACTCCGGCCACGTGCCTAATGACGGGTCACGCATTTAAATAGGCATCCTGTCCAGAATCAATCGCATATTTCTATACATTGCGTACATTTATACGTATGTGAAATTCATTTCTTCATTTCCAACGTTTTATGCAAACTCGCGCTGGATGCGCGGTGCAGCATAGGTGCACTAGCTTATTTGTACTAAAGCGGTACATTATATCTGAGTGCTGAGGTGCTGATTTATTCTGGACATGAATAACACCATTCCTGGTTGTAATGCAGCTATGTGTACGTCGCTACATAGTATTTTACGTCGGTACGCCTTACCTATTCCCGTTTCCAATTGTACCCGTCTAGGTGATGTGAATAAGTAAGCGTGTTGCTTACATTTTGCGGCCATAAAGTCGGTACTTTGATACATAGTGTTTTATAGTACCCACCAACGCCATGTTATGAGAAACCATTTGTTAATGTCGAACGAGATGTTTAATATGTTTTGTAAGTAGTCTAGGCGTGTTGCCAAAATGTTAACAGAATAGAAAACTTATTCTAACAATGCGGACGTAAGTTCTAACTACTTCCTTCGAAGAAGTGCATGCACTTATGTGTGCAATTTTATTCGGTGTAAATAAACTGAAATAGTACATAAAATATTTTAGATACATCATTCTAAACTCCATTGGATGGATTAACTTTTTCATTTCAATTGAACAGTATTTATACAAATATTTTTATAAATAACGGCATCTTTTTAAATATCAGCTTTAAATCAAAATTTACAAAAAAAATGTCGATTCATTTCAAGATAATGAATCGACTTCGGCAATTCATTGTCCGTGGAAAATAATTAACTGGCTGACTCGACACAAATCGAAGCATCCGACGTTGAAAGTCCAAAGATTATGTACACTTATTACTCTCCTGTTTATTATGTTGTCAATTTACTGACAGGTTTTTAAGATATTTATTAATGATTATTATCTTACGTTTAGTTATGTAAATGGATTCACTTGTATAGATTGAGGCTAAACTGCTCGATGACTGATACATTCAAAGCGATCTATCCGCAATCACCTATAATTAAACGCGACTAAAATAGCGGTATGCCACGGGCCTAAAAGGACACGGTTCTTTCCCGGTAATTAATTCAATTTCACCTACATGCGCCTCGGTTGCGATAACACACCTGACCTTTTCAGAGGATGCCACTAATTTGGTTAAATAAGGTATGTCCCTCAGACTATCATCAGATTCCGTTAGTAAGTACATACTTCCTGTTCATAAGTAGACGGTAAGCGCGGCCCGATTTGTTGTACTCGTTTTGTGTTAATTTAAACAAAGCTAACAATCCTTTTAGCGTGTACATTATAATTTGGACGGCGCAAGAGGCGCGGCGAGTTAAGCGCGCGGTCGTCATTGTTTTCAGGCGGTAATTTATATTGTGCTTTAGGAAATTAGTGAGGCGGCGGCGGCCACAGGCTCAGGTGCCACCGCGCGCCATTACCGACCAGATTTACTTTGCAGATCTCGAGCGCCGCAAGACGAATCATTTGTTGCGCAATTATTACACCTCATTAAAAATATATTAACTAACCGAGCCTAATTTAATTTCAATGAACGAATGAATTAACAGTTTCGTGAAACTCTGAACCAATTTAAACATTCATCTGTTTGTGTGTTCGCAGAAGTAGTATTTTTGAATGTAAAGTTAAAACAAATCGTCCAGTCTGATGAATGCTGATTAATTAATTAGTCAATCCTGGCGTGATCGTGTTCTCTTTTATTACTTGTTTAATGTTGGTATCAATTAATTGATATCAAAAACTACCTGCGAGCCGCTCGTACTCCAAATGAACAGTGTTTATTTTGGCGTATTGTATTTTGTGTGAAACTGATTTAATTGTCCCTTTGGTCAAGTTGTTACAGTCGTGTTCTGGGTTCGGCTGTAAGTTTCAATTAAGCGTATGTAATTACCTTGCAGGTAATTTGCATTCAAGTTAAGAACTATGCTGTTTGGCTATACAGTTTAGGTTTAGTAAATATAGCTTACAAAATGTATGATAATACGCTATTTAAATCGTCAGTTATCATAATTATTCCACTAGTCTCAAATGAAGGGACAAAGGATTAGTGAATAACTACTGAATAAATGTACATAAATGATATATTTCACTACGAAATGCAAATGTATATATTGTACCTTTACAACGCCACCATTAAATGTAATTAAATGACTGTCATTGAAAGCCACAAGTGTAAATCTCTTGTTTGCGATTCCATTATTTCGTTGGTTGATTTTTATCCGGGCCGTCGAGGTCCGCACGTACGCTAAACAACGTTCATAAGTCTGCAAAGAGACCTGTGATGACAAAGACTTGTGGTTAGTAAACGAGGTATAAAACTTCATAATGTAATATGTCCACCGTTTGTTTTTGTCGTGTATGACGAGCTCCCGGTTTGCTAAATTTCAGCGTATTTTAATGCGGATCTCTTTTTCCTCTTTTTGCGGTAATGGTGACAGCCCCGAGTTCTCCCCGGCGACCATTTATAACGAGTTTTAATCGCGACACGGAAATTAGTTATATTACGCGTCTATCCACCCGACGACTATATTATATGGTTATTAACTCTGACGAGACTCACGAGCCGGAGGGTATACGCCTAACACAGCTTCGAATGAATCGCGATAATTGACATTTTGATAAAAATTGCTATCAACCTTTTACGAGTATGCCGTCTTTGCAACTGAATATTAAAATCGATAAAATTGCGAACAGAATATGTATAAATTGCAATAACTTGAATAAACGACGTCGATTTTCGGTCCATTTTTCTATAAAATAAACCAGATGTCTTCGGCGCGCGAAAGTAGGTCTCGACTCAATCGAACTGATAAACGGTTGCGAAGAGAACATTCGAGATTGTAATACGTTAAATATGTACGCGTCGATACTACGGAACTGACAATTTGCCACTGGTCAAATGAATGAAACCCAATGTTATTGTGATTAAAATTTTAATGTTTCTTGATTTCGAGCACTGTCTTCACACAGAAAAAGTTGTTTACCTTATTATAAGACGTAGTGGTGAATGTGTAGGTGCCGTAGAAAAAGCTGGTTCCTAAAAATATTTTAGCTTTCGCTTCGAAGTCGAGGTGTACGTTGTAGCGGCCCTGTCAATAGTAAAATTTAAGTTTAAATTATCTCTTGTCATATAATAGTAATGACTCAAGGGATTGTAAACATAGGACGAGGACCTTTGTCCAGCGGCGGAACGTTATGAAATAAGTTTTACTCGTATATGAAATCTTACCTTATTAATCTTGCAATTCTTCGTTAGATTAAATGAATCGATAAGAACTGGCCCCAAAACAAAATGCTCACAAGGTTTGTTTAGTACATAATTCCACAACTTTTTTGTAACGTTATTGTTCGTTGTACTAACTACTATTTTTGCCTGAAAAATTTAAATTAGTGTTTTAAATATGTACGTTCACAGTAAATATTTATGAAAGTTTAATTAAAATACCATTGTAGCCGGACAGTCCCTGGGGAAATCCAGGAAGAATACTACGTCGGACATGTTTTGTGAATTTGCGACTTCGAACTTGCCGCACTCTCCCTGCTTGGGACCCTTGCATATTTCGAACGTTCGCCATACCATCTCGTACGGACCCTACAATTAATGAGTAATTAGCAAATATCCCTTTTTGTCACGCTTTAATAATTACGTTACTTGGCTAAATAAATCATTTTGTTTGTACGAAACAAAATTCTTTGTTATATCAGACTGAATAATGAAGATGAAATAACCAATTTGATTGAAGGAGATAAAATAGCGTGCTTTCCAATATCGTTCCAGAGATTACACTTTTATTCGGAAAATTGCATATTGTTCGGTTTCACAAATCGCTAAATAGACAAAAGCCGGTAGAAGATCGGATTAGACAGTCTATTCTGCTGTGAATTGGTTTATCGGAATTAATGATCATTGAGGTGGACAAATTGAGGGGGAGGAACAGACGCTTCTTTGTCTAAAGTCATAGTTATATATATTATTTAGATCAAACCGATGAAATCGATGGTTTCGGTACTCGTTAGCAACATTTCACCTGAATTGTCACGCGCGGTCAACGCGTCGTTGGCTTAATGCGTTCATGGCCTGTCAAGAAAATAATATATAGGTTTGCAGGCGGCCACCGAGGACGGGAGCCGCGGGGTCGGGGCGCGACCGGCGAGCGCCCGGGCGCGTGCGATACCGCGGCGGCGACGTAAACGTGCCGATGTGCTAATGGCGCACAGATTCGCAAAGTAAACATAATCTTGTGGAAAATCCTCTTAAGTTGATCAGGCACCGTGTGCGATATATTGTTCTAAGTTCTAAGCATACATCAGATAATTGATGGATGTAATTAGGATCTGTGTCACATACTCACGTAATTTTGCATGTCCTTTTGACCTACTCCTGCTACGACAAATAAAAGGAATATGGTAGTGTGTAAGATGCATCGCACTGCTGGTTTACGCGAGTACCGAGCTGACGTTACACATTTCTCACACATCTTGGGCCGGTGAATATTTCTAAACAACTGATTATTTATTGAGATATTACAACAGATCATTGTGATTCTATTTCTGTAATAATTTTGTCATTAAAAACGTAATTTCCGGAGATCTGTGCGATAGTGAGTAATTGGTTTTATGCGCGGATATTGAAAATCTAAATGAGATGTAATCACGATAAGATGAACATTATTTAAGTCGTGTTCTCTTTGTCCTAGAAGATGCATTTGATTTTATTGAACGGTTTGGTTATATGAATGCGTCATGTCAAGAGTCAAGAGGTAGGTAATGTAGTATTAATCGAGAGGAGTCGTTACTGGGGTGAGGTGGCTCGACAATCATTAGTGCATTTTATTTCACGCGCCGCGCTGCGCCGCTCCGTAGGTGGCTTAATGCGTTTCCCCATTACCTGTCACATCCACCATAAACAATCCTTTTAAACTGAACCCGTTATTGTTTTCATATCAGAGTGTTTCATTATTGATGTAAATCCATATCCATGTATAGGATATAATAATGCACGTAATTCTATATGGAATGCTCGAGTTCACAGTAATGAAATTGCACAGACGATTAAAAGCGAATACCCGATACAGTTGTGAGTCGTTTAAAAATATTTCTGGGGATTGGTCACTTTTTTGTATGGGCAATCGCCATAAGTAATAACTTTATGTTCCCACAAGGTAAGTAAGGTTCAGTCTTTTATTTTGTTTTGTCGAGTAGCTTAAATGTCGGTACAATGTATAATAGGAACTAGGAAGGCTGGATGTCATCTTATGCTTCTTGTTAGCGCAGGAATGCATTTTAGGCGCTTAGCCACCTGTTCAAATAAACGTACACTCCATAGGTTACTTTACTGTTTTAATAAACGACTGTTTGATTTATACTGCTCTTAATAAAAATATAATTTAAGATAAAGGGCAAAATGTGTGCGATATAAACACAACAAGCGATCATTACTGGAACGTGTGACTGTCCCAGAAGGTGAGTGACGTTCGCGTTCGTCTGTCACGCGATAGACACACACAACTTACATAGATCACATATTCGGTGTTACCCGCCCTTAAAATGATTAACTATGATTATTTGAGTTTCAATTATAAATAAATTATATTGATAATAAAACGATCTTAAGTTTTGTTTTGCAACACCGTTACTTTGATCAAATATTACCAAAAAATTATCCTTGTACTAAAACTTCGATTGGCTACGCTTTTAACAAAGTTACATATTTTAAGTAAGAATGTAATACAAATAACTAATATCGGCTATAACCCGGTAGCAATATACATATAATATAAGTTAAATGTCTAGTTTGTTCATGCATGTTTAGGCGTACAAAGAATATCTAGCAAGGCAGTAAAGACAAGCGTTCGTAATAGCGTGTTCGAGTAATGAAATGAAGCACTCATGAGTCAAGTACATTTTAGGTGTAGTTACCGGTGGTCAACATCCTCGAACTGTTCTTGTGCAGCGAGCACTGGCTTAGTTGAGTGGTTTGCTCCGCCATTTGTTATACGAAACTAGATACCAGTGAGTGCACTCGGTTCGGCGGCTATATCTGAATCTTCCCGCAGACCCTCGACCTCTCTGTTTGCCAGCTTATGTGGCGATCGTTGGGCTTACTCTAAATTGCAATTAAACGAACTTGCGCTTTTGCTCGCTCGACGGTAGCTTTCTCCATCTATTCTACTGTTTATATTCGCTAGCAGAACAATCATTTTCAGAATAGATAAAACGAATTTCTCTGCATTGAAAACTCTATAAAAGACTGCCCGACGTCAAGTCAGCTGTTCGAGAGATATTATATTTTCATAGACGCTTTGGGGATCAATATTTGGAAATGGCACGCACGATAAAATGTTGTGAAACGTTTTCCTGACTTATATTCAGGATCGTAAAGAAATCATAGTGTCATATAACGTAGCAAGTAGATAGCAGTCGGACAGACGGTTGGATGATGGTGCGTTGTGTTCCTGAGGTAATTTAGTGAAATCGATTCAGCGTCTTACGTATTCTACTGGTGGCGGGTTTAATAACGTCTTTGATAAAGACGTGTATCCGAGACGGGTTGGATGAATGTGAGGCCCTAATATGCTTCGCCCTCGTCGCTCGACGTCGACCGCTGTCGGCAGCGAATATGGGTTCTGCCGTCATATTCCTCACCGCAGCTCACGCCCATTCATATGGATAGTGCGGCATAGTTTACATATTTTGATGCGCGGCCGCTTTAATAAAGCCATTAATTTTAATAATGCTTCGCTCACACGTCTAACAACGTGGTCGCGTTTAACAGTTTCTCGTTACGAACACCTAGTTACCGGAGCTTATTTATTAGATATCCTGTAATTAATGTTCTTGACTGAATTTATGTATGTTTAAAAACAATTAATTGAATCTACGGGCAGTTTAATATGCAAACAAAAATAATGGTACTCAGTAAAAAAAATAATTAACTAGACTGTGATCCAAATACGCTTCGATTTGTAGGAAAATTAATATCGTTGGTACTTTTAGAAAAATATCGAAGAAAGAACAATAAAAAGTCACATATAAAGTTGAGGGAGGTCGTTAGGTTACAGGTGCGTTGCGAAAATTTATGTCAATCACTTGGGCTTTGTCAAACGGATCCCGATCACTTCCACTCGAGACCTCTCGAACCCATACTAACTAACGATCTCTTGAGCCAAACTCCTTATCTAATCTTTATAAGCATGACGAATGACATTTTCCTTATTCTATCCCCTATGATTATGGATCAGAGTTTTAAGTACGCAACGTCGGCTGTAAGAAAATGTTTATGTTCATAAAAATTCATGCGTTACATCATGGCCGGGTTCCAACTCAACATAAAAGTGTTTTGTTATTGTAACAATTGTTTCAGGTTTGTCGTGATTCAGAATTACTCTTACAAATCAATATTTATGGATATAACATTATACTGTGGGAGCAATTTAATAACATAAACTCAATTTCGCTAGAAAATGGATATGAAAATTGGTAGAGAATGTGGTACGTAATCGTCGATATTAATTACTGTATACTTAGAAATAGGCCGTATTAGTATAATTAAAGTAAAAAATTACGGTGTTGCGAAGTGTATTTAACAAAATGGAGAAATAAGGAGTTGATTATAGTGCATGAAGCACTTAAGAGAGCTCGAAGTGTGATGAATGATCGGCGAGAGCGCGTGGCGTCGGTAGCGGCAGTGGCAGCGGTGTGGAACAGTGCGCGCGCCGCCCGCGCCGCCGCCGCCGCCCGCTCACAATGATTGATAGTGCTTTATGTTACATCAAATTAGTTCACGATATTCTATATATCGGCATTCATTTTATACACATTAGACCAATATATTATAACCTAACTCTTACTAAACGTCTTATTGAATCAAGAACAAATTGAAACACGCTCGCTCCAATTTACACTTACAAGCTTAAATTTATTTTGATAAACAATCTACTAAACTGTAGGTGCCAAGCTTGACTCGTACTTGACCTGGCTAGAATAGATAACTTGATTGTCTGATAAAAGTCAACTGAAGTCGGGTTAGGACTTTATTCCCCGGCGATAGCGCAAGTGAGGAGGTTTGCAGCCTTCGTGAGAAAATACTTTTGTTAACACATACTTAGGGTACTAAGTACATACGTATACGAGTATGTATGTAGTTAATAGACGCGTGTAAGTCAACAGTCAATACTAATTCTACGAGTCCGACAGTTGGGGAGAAAGCGTGGGTCTCTTCACCTTTACCCAGCACTTGAATCAAGCAAACAAACAAACGACGCGTAAAATGGACTCGATGCGTCTGAATCACACCTATTTGTCTTTCTTTATTTTCTCCGCATTTAGGTTTTCGCGTAGACCTCGTTCTATTTTGATTAACTCATTTATTTTCGAAATTGAAGTGTGCGAGAAGTGGACCCTCTTGTGACTTTTCCGTTCAACGAAATTACCTAAGTCTGTGATGTTTGCTGTACGAACGTGTTGAGTGTTTGCCTCCCTCACGACTATTAACTTTTTGTTGGTGCCGGCCGTTTACTCACAATACTTCTTTAGCTATGAAACCAAATAAATTCCCTATCTGTTAATGTTAAAACTGATAAAATAAACTTTATATATTCTCATGATTGTATGTGGTAGTTGAAAGCACTTGCTCCTTTCTTGAGAATTGTTTAGAATCTAGGTAATAGAAAACTTATTTTATTTAGTACCCTCATAAGAGTACATACCTTACTACATTTTTCATGACGTTATAACTTATCTTGAGTCACTTTAGTGGTTTGTGCTAGTCTATAAATAGAGCACTTGTTCGAGTGGGACATTTAGGCCTTTCTTGAGTGCTGACGTTCACACATACGTTCACGAGTACATTTGAGTTCGATATATCTACTGGTAGCTTTATAAATGGCTCAAAGCGAAACCACAAAGGGATATTTTCAATATCGATTGCAGAGATAATTACTAAAATATAATTAGAAAATGGAAACCTGTAATTAATTAATATTTCAGGCATTCCATTTCATAAATCATTATCTGGTTGTAAATACGTGTACTGTTACTAGGGCATAACAAACTATTATAAACATGAACAATGTTATTATTGTGTTCGACGCTGGCTTTATGGGATTAGTTGGTTGAGTGCAACATTTAAACAAGTGAGCAAAACCACCAGATCTAGTGCACATGTGGCTTGCAACGTTATATTGTTGTTTGTCCAAGAGCCTATACTGAAACTAAAGGTTACCTGATCTGACACCTTTGTTTTGAGGCACATACATTCCGGTGTTAACCCCGACAATATCTGAATAGTTCTCATTCCGTACCGATGTACATATAAATAGACATAATAGACCTATTGTCAGTCACCCGTACACGTGCGATATGTGTACGCACCTACATTTTAGTATATTTCATACCCATACATACGTAATATAATAATATGAAGTAATCCGCGATGTTCACGTCCATGTGAATGTTATGTAGCACGGTGGCTATGTGTGACATTAATCCATGTGTAAAACCTAATGAAGCAATACAATCATGGAAGATAAGCGACAAAGCTGCAAATTGGCTAGCAAGTTCATAATATATTGGCAGCGGTATGTCTCATATAAAAATTTTGCCGGAGGGGACGTGAGACGTTCAGCCACCTGGGTGCCCTATAAATCATTTCTAGGTATTTAATACTTGAGAACGTCGTTTAATTTTTAATGAAATGTTAAAAATGTCAAATAGCTTTCCCATACCATTGAATACGTGAATCTGAATGCCGGGCCAAGTCGTAGCCACCAAAACATTGAAATCTAAAGCGATGCCAAGTTCTTTCACTATTATGTACGTAGAGTTTGGTATTTACGATCCTGAGCTAAATTAAATTGAAGGAAGAAGCGGCGAAGCTTGAGGTGCACGAATTTATTAGTGCCGTCTACTGCTGTGATATTTGGCACAACAATCTTACTTGTAGATTTCAAACTTTTAAAAAGATTCCTAAACATAACATGTTGTGACACGCTACGCACAACTTTGTATTCATGGGAACGTTATATAAAATAGACTGCTTCCTTTATACTGAAAAACTTGCAAATGAGCTAACACTACACCTAAGAGTATTTTATCTCAAGCTATTCCAAGCTTAATTTATGCTGGAAACAAAAACGTGAGCATACTTGCATAAATCTGACTACGAATCGTCAACCGTACAGAATGTAGGGAAAATGTTTTATATTATCTTCCATATTGCACGCTTTATTCCCACCTAAGCTTACTGTATGTCATGTCTAAAACTTTTCTCCAGAAAAAACAGGTCTTAGTCTGTAATAAAATGTACATTTCATTGAGTGGAAAGTGAGAGAGCCGGGGTAGTGTTTATTTTAGGTTTGTTATTCTCAACCGCAGACATCTCGGCTCGTCTATGCACACTATGTGGCTGTTTGGAATTAGCTATTCTAGAGAATCTTGTGAGCCATACCGTCGCAGCACAATGTTGAGATTGCACCGAGATCGTGACTTGCAAATTATTATATTATAATTCAGTGCAGTGGACATTTTTAATTTACTCATTTTTAATACTGTTTATGAATGGAATGGGTTGGAAGCTATTTCAATTGATTTATACTATTTGCCGGTAAAATGTCATAACTTTACTGTTAATTGAGTTTGATCTTAAAGTTCTCCTAAACATCCATATTTATATAGGAATAAAAAGTAAATAAGAAAAAAAAATATCGCAGTTTGAAAACAGCAACATTCACTATAAATAATTGTTATTTTCGTAGTCTAGCTAAAATTGTAACAAATGATAGGTTCATCTTAAATAGGATTGTAAAATGTCTATGAAATAAGCAGTAAAGCTTTATTCCTAAGCTTGGGTGCTCTCATAAAAATAACTCGTAAAGTTACTATTATCAGGGCGAACGTGTCTATAAGTTTCGAGACACGCGGGATTTAAATAATAATTTACGGTCTCTGTAAATATAATAACGATAAAAGTTCTCTGGGACACGTTTTTAATATTTTCCCTCTTCGTCAAAGACATATGTGACAGAAGTAAAACCTTCAAAGATCCTTCAGGGATTTTCACAAACCTACTTACGTCAGTTTTATAACTTAGTCTTTTCGTGAAATTCTATATAATTTTTGTTTGTAACTTATACCAATGGCGGCTAAGTTCAATTTCAACATTCTGTATTAAGTATTTAATCTACTTTAAACTTCATATTTCAACAGCCTTTAGAGTTTTCTAACATAAATAAAGACTAGACGTGACGGTTGTGATCGATGTTCCTTCGACAATTGAGTCCGACTGGCTTAGCGTGCCGTCCGAGGTCTATAGACGACTTAGTGCGCAATCGATAGTGATCACCTATTCAAAGCCTTACTGCGACGACAAAATAATGCATCGATATTCGAACAAATATGATGCGTTTTGAATAAGCAATACTTTGGTGTGTTATTTTTAAATTACCTTGTTGTTATTATTCAAATATACAAATTATAGATACCTACATAGGTTAGATAAAGTAGGACGAACTCATATTCTCCTCGAACTTAGTATTAAAATAACATCAAAAGTTTTCTCGAAATTTTCAAACTTTCAAAAGAGTTTTCGTGGTTTACTAAGTTGGCGTTCCATTTGAATTTTTAATTAATGCTCCACTTGGATTTTGTCAATGGATAAAAAATTGCGGCAACTTCATCTCAGAAACTTTAAGCCTGTAGTAAATCTATTGGCATAATAAGTTTGTGTAAAATAATTCCACTCAGCGGTTTTATAACAAATAACTTTTCATTTTATATAACGTACATATATGGCGTAAGTGCTGGTAAAGTATGGTGCCGGCAAGATAACAAAAAGTATTTTAGTTAGACGAAAAGCAAAAAGTATGTCTTAAAACTCAGATATAACTCGCACCAGGCACCAGACATGATATTTTCAAGATCCCTTTGTACACGTTAAAGAAAATAGGTAACATTTTTCTTTTGATGTCATGCGTACGATGCTCCATGTGTTATATTTCTGTTTCTTGTCACTATTGTCTTAAGGAATTCAGAATTGCATATAATATTTTGTAGTCGTCGTAAAATTACAGTGCAAAATAAATTTGGTCGGGATTTAAGATGTAATATTCTCTGGCTCTGTGTGGAATTACACACAAAGCGTTGCAAGTATATTTTTAGTCTAATTTCTGGTATTCCTCGGTTTCGTTTCATCTTTATCCGGATTTGCCGCTCGTTCTTGAGCCAAGTTGATCCATTGCGCAAATTGTGTGAATCATGCCGGCTGATAATGGGCCCCGGATTGATCGTGCGCCTATTGAAGCCGAAACGAAGTTTTGAGAATGGTACTAATTCGCGATGTGGCAGCGGGTGGTATATTTTGTAAGCGAACCTTTCTCTATCGGCATCTGCGGACCAAACTTCATTTACATAATTAATCTGCGTCCGAAGACTACTTCGCCGCGCCGGTACACTTGGCGAGCCTTCATTAAACAGCGATATTTCAGAAAGCTATCTCTCCATATGTTGGTCAGTGTCGTGTTACTATAATTAATCACAATGCGTACATTTAATTTGTTTTATGTGTGAGCATCTCATAAAACTGTAAAAGTGATTATCCTATTATATAATTTAAATTGTAGCCGTACTTCGCATATTTTTCTATAGCTGCTAGGAAATAACAAACAAAGAAGGAAATTATAGAAATTACTTTAAAACATGCTTTCCCGTTTTCTACAAGTGGTATCTCAATAATGTAGTCCAAAGAAAGTCCCTAGATAAAGTCTCTTTATGAATCCATAAACGTACTAGTGAACTGAATTTAATTTAGTTAATGGAAAACACAAGACGTCTCTTGTATAGATACGAGATCAAGTTTATATGAGGGGAGAGTACTAAGTATAGTATAGTGATAGTTTTATGCTCGTAACCGCTTACACAGAGTAGAAAGGCTGGCATGCCTCGGCCCCGACCCGTGACGAGGGCGCTTCAATTAAAACTGTTCAAGTTTGTTTAAATGTTTGTGTCAGCCCATCGCTGGCCAAGAGTTACAACCTACAGATTTCACTGTAAATTAACAACCAAATACTTACTCAATTCTTACTTAATAAGATTTTGAAAGTATGTCTGAAATAACATTGCTTTATGTTGACCAGAAAAATACAGTTATGTGGTAAAATCATAATAGAAGTAATTTTATAAGTATTTGACGTTGCATAGTTTGAGCTGGATATAGTTATTTTCAATAGAGAGTTGCACATCGTTGAGTTCTGGTACGTAACACGATTGTCGATACTTTAATAGTATTAAGTTGTGGTTGGGCAGACGAGGTTTATATTTTACCTTGGGTCGAGCAAAGTTGGTGTTCGTCTCAGTCGGAGCAGACTTCGGCGTTTCATTCCGGCTAGAATTCAACTCGGATTAACCCTTGATGCCAGCCAGTCTGACTTTGTTGTCAAACTAATTAGCTGTGGCCATTCCATTTCATTATAAATTATGCGCTATTGTATTTTCTTTGACATCAAGCAAAATTTTCCCTTTTATAAAAAGATTTTTGGGTCGAGATCGACGTAGAGATCTTGTCGCCTCTGTGAAGATCGTACGGATAGGACCTACTCAAATTAAGTCTACACTGGTCGTTGAATTAAAATCTTTTCTTATTTCGAGAGTAGATTCTCTGCGGATATTTATTTCTCCCGTTTTTTGAGGATTACTAATTCAAAAAATCCACCGTACCAAATAAAATCTCTTTTAAGTCATAATCCAAATATGGTTAGGCAGTCAGCGGGACGTCTGCGATATTTATGTAATTCTCAAGTAAGCCGTTTAATCGTCCATCGCGTACTTAATGTTTGAGCTTCTAAGAAACGTTTGGGGAAGGTGCGGGCGGGGAGGGGTAAGAGCGGATTCCCGAGGGTTGGCCTCGTTCTAGCTAACAAATCGCTCGCCCGCACCACGCACAGGTAGTGTCACGCCTCATTACTCCGAGTTTATGTTCGCCAAATCACTCTAACGTCATGAATAAACAAGATTTAGGCTCATGACCTTCAACACTACCCTCACACTACTCGCTGTATTTATGTTGGCAAAATGTTTTAACCTAATATTATTAGGTGTGACATCTTTCATAACTATAACTCAGCGCAAGAACGAGTGCCGCAACGAAATATCACCATGGCACATTGTTATAAATGTACGTATGGTATAATATAATAAATGGAAGGCAAACATAAATATTAATACACTTGTATAATACGGCGGGCGGCGAGGTATAATTACTCACATAGGTAGTTATTTAAGTGTCACAGGTACTGGTAACATGCGGACGGTATGATTTAACTTGCAGGATCTCACAATCTCGCTCAAAATGAAAAAGTTTTGCAAGCCTTTGGAATATAACTGGATTAATTTATTCTTTGCAGTTGAACTTTTCATAATACAAGCGATCTCGGTTATCCTACACTTTTTGTTTTAAAGCACTTTGAAGATCTTCTTGGCTTCTATTCTCAGTTCGGTGTTCAGGAGCAGAAAATTAAAAGCGTGTACTTCTTTCTATGCAAACAATGAGACGAACGAATAAATAAAGTGTTGTTTTCATCTCATAAAATTGAATAATAAAATTCCTTGAAATATTTCTGTAGTGTTTTTAGGTTCCACTTGGCATGATGATTTCCAGGGATGTTTTATTTTTATAAATAATGTAGCTATATTAAGTTTGAATAAATAGAAGTAGGTATACATGATTTGTTGTTTAGTATTGTCAGCAATATAGTACAGTTGTAGTATAGTAGACGTAACAATAGTTTACACAGAGAGGTAGTAAAACAATGATCAGTAAAATGAGGCGCGCGTGGCACGCGTCACGTGCGTAAACGACAATAATTATGTAAATAGGGTACTCGCCTACTCGGAATATCTGGCCCGTGCCAATAGAATATGTCGTCTCATTTAATGTGCCACACCGATCGCGCAGCTCATGCAGCTCACATTCAAATAACCACTCGTACGTAAAACTAGCTTTAAACAATTATGTGAAAACACATCTGTTACAGTGTTTTAGACTTTTTAAAATAAAAATGTACTGAATACTAATTTTACTTTACATCATGAAGTTGTGTCTACCCTGTCTAAAATTCCGAGCATGTAGTGTCCTAAACCTAAAAGTAAGACAAGGATCATGAAGCTTTAGGCAAGTTTAACCTTGTTATAATCCATTTATTTACATGATTTAATAGAAACATGCATTAAACTTTGAAAAACGCCGAAGGTGTGCGACAAAAACAAAACTGTTATTTTACCACCGTATATTGTAATTATGCGGAACTCATGGCACAAAGTTTCTAATGGTCATAAACTTCTAAAGTGGTATATGTCCGCGTACGTAAAATATTAACCAACTCTAAATTAATTTGACCACAGCTGCGGTCGCTACTATTTTTTTATGTTTAATACAAATTGTTTGCACAGTTAAAATGTTATCATTGTTTCATTTCAAACATAATATTTTCCTTTTTTACGACATCAGCAAAACATTTAGCAATATATTAAAAAAGTCAGTACATACTTTATTTTGCTTACTATTTTAATGAAAGCACCCAGAACAGCGGTAAAAGTAGCGATTGCAAAATGTAAAAAGGGAAACGGAAAAAAAATCGTGCGCTTCATAAAAAGAATATTCGTGGACTAGCTATTTGAATAAGTATCAGGAGAGGGAACCATTTTTCAACGCGTTGGTGATAATAATGATGCTATTTATCAACGACTCGAAAGGGTGGGTAATTATTAACGTTATATTTCGGTTTCGTTTGTTTACTTACATTTTTGTGGGATATTTTTCACAGTTAGCGACATAACAGTAAGGTCATTTCGTTCGGCTGCGAAGGGATGGCTCCCAATGATTTATTGTTGCGTTGAATATGCATGTCGAGATGAAAAATGACAACGAACGTGCGAGTGCTTGGTGTGTGATCGCGATCGAGCCACTCGTAGCCGTGTAGCGGACGCGCTCGTAGCCACTCGTAGCAACTCGCACCGCTACGCGTGCCCGCCGCCGAACGCGTCACATTGCGGAAGTCGTTAAGAAGATAAATCGCAAACCACACAAGACCCATAATCCTTTTAAAATATCTAAGAGAACGTTTTTTTCACTATTTGCCTTTCGAAAATGTTGAACATTTCCTCCAGAAATCCGCTGCTATTGGATTAACTTTTGCGTTTCTTACGCTTATCATACAAATATTACAAGATGGATGTTTTGTTTGTTTGCTAGGGGTTACGTAAACACGGCTTATCTGATTAAGCTGAAACCTTCACTCTGAAATATTCAGATTGACATAGGGCAAGTACATGATATCTGATAATGATAACAATCCCCGGGTACTAAACTGGAGTTTATATGAAATTTGTATCCAAGCGGAGATTCGCAGTAGCACATAAATGAAGGAAAGGGTAATAGGTTGCCCTGCATAATATATTTTCTTTGTGCGAAGTAAAATCTGAAAGTTTCGATACAACTTTGAACCAGACAAAATTTTCAAAGCGTGAGACATTCGCAAAGTGCACCCAAGAGCGAACTTAGAGGTATGGGTACCAGTTTTAATAGTTGCCGAAACAATAGCGTAGAAGTTTTGCGCGGTACGGCGGGCGGTGTGGCGCGGCGCCCGCTCCCTGCCCATCTCCGTTCATTAACACGACGCCAGCGATACCATGCTACGTTACCTCACACAATTTTCCCACCATGGAGTTTTTATAATGGAACATCCATCAGGATCGAGGTTCGTTTAGCTTTACCGCCACGATTACATATCGATTCGCGTTAAGAAGATAAAATTACTTTGTGGTCTTTAAAAACCGAAAATTTATTTTATGGGCAATTTCTTCCATAGTTTATTGTTATTACTTAGGTCACCGCCTCAGCTCAGTCTTCTTATTAACATTCACCTAGATATTTATTTGTTATGAAGGCGAAACGATTTAACTTGAGAAAAATATCGAATAGTTATAGCTACAGTTGAGTGATTCCTTTGTTTAAATAAAAAAGTATATATATATCTAAATTTCATATGTGGCTAGCAATAAATTTGTTTATTTAAGTTAGTCCAGATAAATGAAGGCTAAATACTACAGCAGGCGTGATTATAATCCATTTCGGTAGCACCGGTTCGTTTCTCATGTCGGAGCCAAGCGGCAACGTCGCTCCTTTCAATGCTGGCTGCGCAAACAAACTATCGAACAAACAATTTTACTCCAATTAATGACGTCTCCCCGAAACATTTGTCAGTCTCCAACTGTAGCCCGGCGACGCCGATAACAATAAAATCTTTTTTATATCAGTATCTTATTAAATAATGAAATAGCGTAAGTTTCAGATTTTTCTCGGAACTGTTCTTTATATTGCGTTTTATAATCCAGCAGGAATTTCTCAGAATTCCCTTCGTCGGAATCTTATTTGCGAGTTATACGTCATATGGCAATAATATATAACGGTACACATATTACTGATTTTGATGGGTGACTTTTATTATAATGTTATATGTTACATATTAGATATATTATGTTAACGGCAAAGTTATCTAATTTAAACAAAATATTTAGAATACAATATTTCTGTTAACATACTACTATGTAAACTTTTTTTTCTACGATGATACGAAATCACCCTTGATTTTTTATGAAACAGAACCTTTTAGGTGCAGGTGCCAAAAGTAGAAAATAAGTAAAACAAGAGGAGATAAATTGGGTCACTTCCCCATACACGAAACGGGAGCAGTTTCTCGTCATCTATCGAATGAGGTGTAGAGTAGACAATGTGCTCGACGTAGCGCCTGTTAAATAGCTCTTGTGGTGCTATGTTTTTATCGTGGCGAGGGAACTAATTTCATGAGAGACAATATCACGCATGAATACATATTGGAAACTTGATAATATACATCGAGCTATTTTGCTGAGACTAAAATTTAATGGAGAGTGAACGAAATAAGATCCGTGTAATATGTCGAGTTCCACTTGTCAAGGGTCTTCAGGAAGTTGTAAGGTAATTTATTTTACACAAATTCTTAAGCTTCATTCAGCGCTTGATTGTATATAATTACAGGTCTATGTCAACATAATTATGACGTATAATAATTTGTATCATCGCCATCAGCCCTCATTAAAATTCTGGTTTATTATAAAGCGATAATTAGTGGCGGTTCCCACGAAGAAAAATATTTTCTTTCAGTGTTCCGTTTGATTTTTGCTCTGTTTTTTAGTTTCCTGTTTTAAGTCGCCAATCTGCAAAAGAGGAAAACGGCAAAAAGCTTTGTAATTAGGGAGTTGACTCGACAGGAGCTTAATAACACTCAGTCTCAGTTGGAAGCCTTTCTGAAATGGATTCTAAACTTCAACGAGTATGACGGGGATATTGTGCTTGGGACGGGATAAAGTATTTTAAATATTTCTATTACGGAAGGTTTGTGCGCATGGCTATGTGAGTGTGACGAGCTTGGAAGATATCCAATCCACTATGTCGGCTATATGGGTTCCCGCTTCCAATGACAGTACTTTCGTTCGACACATTCAAAATAGAGGTTCGACACATAAAGAATTTCTTTCTATTCTTTCTTTTAAATATTCCTGTGTCTCTAAATTGATATAAAAGTTTTAGGAATCCAGACAATAAAAAAATCTAAAGGTCGAGTTTCTGTAATAAGTTAGTACAACAGCGAGAACACAGACGACATAAAGATATTGACAAACTTCCGAGGAAGACCTCGTAGTTCCAATATCTATTTTTTGATATGTGGAAACTTTAAACTTTGGAAACTTCCCGAGATATAGTACTTGGCTCTTTATTGATGTCAACTGCGAGATATATAGCGCGAAGTCGACGAAACAATCATTACATATTATTCCACTACAAATAACTTTTAGTTTAACACTAACTTGATTTATTTGTGTCAGTTTATGTTATAACGTGCGTCTTGATGATAAGTATGATTAACCGTCATTGATATGTGTGTTAAATTTATGTTAAGTAATTTGGATATCTTTTTTATGCATTTTATATGCACACGTGACTCATTCTCTTAGGAAGAGTATAATCTTAGGAATACTCGCTTTACGTTTTATCTTCTTGAGTTTTCTTTAGTATTTATTAATATTAACTGTACAAGTATTTTTGAAGCCTACGAAATGACGCTAGATATTAGTATGGAAGCAGTCCTCTATTGTTACATATTGTATTTATAGGCCTCTGTATTAAAGTGATTTAAACATAAGTTGACGTGACTGTTTCAACTAAGAGTTACAGCAAAGAAGACGAAGTTATATAATGAGGGAGAATGTTTGGTAAATCTAGTTACGGATGAAATGTGGTTAGGCACTATTTGTAGTTAGCTATAAATGCAATCAAACAGCCCTCAATAAACGCTGGTATTGTTTTGCCGGTTATTGCGATTCCGTTGCCGAGACACGTCCGGAATAAATTAAACTGCAATTTGGGGCCTTTAATATGGAGTGTTGTTCGCGCTATTGGCCCATAGTGGCGTGTGGCAGCGTGGCGATATGAGCGGCATTCGAATGAGTACACAAAGTGGTTCGCGGCGCCAACCTACCCATCGGTAATGCAGCCAGGCACATGATTGCTGCAGCTAGACTCTCCCGGGACACCGTTTTGTTACCTACATGCGTATCTACGCATGATGAATTTTCTGTCAAAATTTCGTCGTACATTTGTAATTTAGTAGAAAGCTTCGCCATGTGGAAACTGCGGCTAGCTTTGAATACAATAGCCACTGCAACTGAAATGAATACGTACAATCAGCGATTCCCCGTTGTACGTGTTACGTTTCTAAATAATACACACTAAAACTGATTTAAAGTATCACTTCCATTTTACTTATCTTTGTTTATGCGACGCAAATTTGTTTTAATGGAGGCAAATGAATATAATTATGACAAAATTAAATTAGTTTTAGAATAAGATATCCTAAATCAGAATGCTGGAAGTGACCATTACTGTAGCTACTGTATCAGTAACAAAGGATGGGTGGTTAGTGGTCATATAAATGGACTTAATTATTTATTCAGAGGTATATAAATCAGATCTTAATAGTATTCAATTATGCATAATGTTATGTTCCAAGTAACGGTCTGCAGGAACAATCATCATTGTTAATACTCAAAAGCACTAGAGATATATAGAGTTTATTGTGTTCGGAGAGGATTCCATGACACCATTAATGCACGTAGCGAGGCGTAAGGTCCAGTTGCTCGCTCAATTTGCGGTATTGCTCTGAGCTCCCGTCACATAAACAGACCTCACGTTGTATCTACAGATGTACAATTGTCCTGTTGTTTGTACACCCACATTCCTGAACTGGGGAACACGTAACGGTTCGCAGAACGCATTAGTACCTCCATGAACACCACATTCATTGTGCGCAAACGCCAGACGTTGTGGAGCCATTTTCAATAGCGTTTATAGGTTCGCTTGTACGTTGTACCTGCACACTACCGGTACATACGTTGAAGTCGTTCAGCTGATGGCCTCAGTCATTGCTTTGAGGTGTGTAAGCGTATGGCATTTGTAAAGTCGCTCCCCCGGCGACACTACACTTCAGAGAGACTGCTCCTGCTTTTGTTCCCGTGGGGGAGCGATCAGCATTAACGAGACCTTTACCTTCATTTCGCTAGTTTTGTATTTCTCTACGAGTTCCGGCCAAGAATTTTGTGTTTTTATAGTTCCATGATACAAAAGTTTTTAGACTAAAAACAATTTTGTTTGTAAGCTAAGCTTTAGATAAAATGGTTGTTATGTTTGAATTAGATCGGACTTTAATTTCAGGGTTCAAGGATTACAATTAATGGTATTACCCATTTAAGTAAATGTTTTGCGCTTTGTTGGAGTATTTGCTGACTTTTCGTTTGGAAGAAGTCCAGATATAAATCTATCACCGGCAGTTTTATTATCTTAAATGCGTTTGGCGTGCATTTGTATGCTTAAGATTGCTTCTATAAATAGGTTTTATTGCATATTAAAAGGAAGTAAGAGACGCTTGTAGTTTGACAAATTCTGCAGTTTGTTGGTGATGGTATCGCTGCGATGCGGAAATAAATTATCATAATATGTATATTCTGCAGTATTAAATACTTTTATTATTTTATCATAAAATGCTAATGTAATTTGACTATACTCATTGGATAGCACTCTTCAGACATTGTAAAACTGATCAACGATGTCGATAGTTTGGTGTGTAACCGTTCTATGTCCGTCCTCTGTGTACCTCCCTAATGAGATTCTATCGTAATTATTTTTCAGTGTTCCTCGTAAATTTCCCTCCCGAGAGTTGCTGAGCCATTCCGTGGCGGAAACATCCTTTTCGAGCTTAATTATTTCCTTTTTTTACTGTGTTCAATATTCATTCCGATTTCGTTGAGCAGACATTAAAATTCATAACTCAGCTATTACACTCGTCAACATCTGGTGCCACTTGAACGTTATCTTTAACTCCGAGAAAAGCAGTAATTAATTTAAAAAGTTTTTTTTATGTCACTTGATTATAGGTATAATTTCTATGTGAATTGTACAGGAATCAATTGTACCGATATTGTCACAATGGCAAATTCCTTTTTTATGCTCTTTATTCTTTTCATGTTTGTTACTTGATAGCGCATTCTTTATGCAATAAGATACTCTGTATACTCAACGGAGACAAGGGAAAATATATTTTATCCTTCATGTTGAAACTTCTCATCCGATTAAGAGTGGTCAGTTTACGAGTTCGCGCACCATAACACTTAAGAGCTGGTAGCAATAGTGGGGCTATTGTTCTATTCATTGAAGAGGCATTTTATGATGCGGACACACTCGTAACGCGGTCCGGCGTCTCAAGTTCCGTGTATGGGAGCTAGAGATAAATTCATGTCAGTAGGTTCACGCCCTCGACCGTCGCCAACTCGTAAAGCAGTTGACAGGGGCTGGTAACGGGTAACGTCATAAATAAGGCTCGCCGGCCCGCCCCGTGCACCCACGCACCCGGCCGCCTGCCTGCACATGCACCTACTTATCTGTCTCGCCAGAGTGACACGGATATGAATGGCTAGCAGCTATGAGAACGACAGAAATATGGCTCTTGTCTTCCTACGTTATTATTTTGTTAGTCGTTGTTTTCGTACAAAATTTGAACATCTTCCCATTTAGCTCTAACCGAGTTTTATGTAAGCCTAGAAAAATGTTAGCATATTTTAATGAATCTGAGTCTAGACAGAACGATCTAAAAAAAGTGATAGGCTTGTAGAATAGTACAGACAACCAATTACGTATAGTGCTCAAATAAACGATCTCAATTTAAGTTTACTGAACTTGTAACGTTTGTAATTTTGAAATTGTATAATTAACTAACATAACACTCAAAACTAGTGTAAAGAGTCGTAAAAACAACCCAAATTTAGTTGTGTCGTTCGCGCGGAGATATTTTAACTGAGCAAGTTGACGCTTAAAATACTGGCATGCAATGGAGTATTAGTGTTCCGTATGTTGTATAAAGTGTGTATGTAGTATGTACACATTGTACACTTGTACGGTACGTACGGACGTAGGTACGGGTGAGCGCAGTAGAAGAGCATCGCGTCTACGGAAGCGGCGGAACACTCGATACTAAATTTCATTTTGTGAAGGCGACCGATCCTCAACAGCCTCGTTTCACTTTACGGAAATTCTCTGCACAATACTCACCTGTTTTCTAGTGTTCTCTGCAAAATGAGAAATTGCAATTCAACAACGATCGCTACAGGAAAACCAATTAAGCTAAACACTAGTGAAGGTGAACCCCAAATAAAATGATTGTATATGAGGTCAGCTAGCTATAGGCAGCATTAAACAACACCGATAATGGATTCTCGTACCGTGTCGGAATAATAATAGAAAAAAGGGAATATTGGTGTTCTGGGTTCTGCGTAATATTATGCTACTTTCATAAGAAACTTTATTATACGGAACACTAATCGTAAGGTGCTACTCACGCGTTCCGGAGTTTTTTCGCCTTCGCCTCCACTCGGATCCGTTTTACATTTTTATTTTACTCCTTTCAGTCTAATTTAATATGCGGCCTCGTAGAAGAAATTGCGAGAATATATTTTCGCATTTGTTAACTCCACCTTGAATAAAATCAGATTTTACCGGTGAAATTTATGTTGAATTGTATAAGACAGGTAAAGAGAGCTTTGCTTCATCCTCGCACGTATTTAGATCACGTACAGTTTATGTACTACTTATGTTGCAATATTGATTCGATCAGATTTGATAATGCGTGACCCACATCTTAGTACCGCCCTGCTTTGGACAGATCTTTTTTTATAAAGTGAATGAAGATATTCCGTAATTAAAGCACGTCCAAATTATTTACGCGGATCATGTATCTGCGCTGACCGCCTAAACTGATAGGATTTCATTAAAGCTCCTTTCACTAAAAGAAAAATCTCGTCCTTGCTTGGAATTTAGACAACCGTCTATTGCAAGATTTTTAATTAAATCGACTTTGATCACAGGACTGGAATGTCTCTGGTGAAACGATTAAAACCAGTATAAAACAGTTGCTGTGTAATCTTTCCGAGTAATGTCTCAACTTAACGATTTAATCAAATACTGACCATTATTTATCGTTCGAGTCATTTTATCCATAAATGCATTCATTATTAAGCTGAAAACGTGAAATAAATGATGGGCTTACATGTATAAAAAATAGAGAAATGGAAATTGTAAAAAATGGTAGTAAATATTATAAATGAACAAAATATGCACCTACCTTCTACACTAGTATTACATATAATACACATACATATTTATACTATATGTTACCAATAGTACCAATGAAGTTGGAAGCTGAATATAACGTGACAGAGTTTGATAACTATAATTAGTAGTTCCCGATCCAGCTATAAAGTGCAGACATTGTCACTGGAATATTGAAATTGTGACAATTGGAGCGTCTTCGTTAGAGCAAATATATTAATTAAGAGCGCGTTGAACCTGTGACAGACCACGTGACTGTTTGGCCGGCAACTTCTACACTATACAATAATGTGACCGCGCCAAATGCTTCCATCCATGTTTTAGACTTATCATGTCGTGGGATTTCGTAGCATGTGGTTGGTCTCCGTAGCATGTCGTAGACGCTCGTAGAGCCCATGACTTCCACACGCGTAGCCGCTCAAACTTCAAAATACGAAACGTGCTATTGCCTAAACAGCCACTTCCACTAAGTCCCTTTCCGTAACTCGACCTGTTGTTTACTTATTTATTAATTAAGATTACGTAGGTGGGTGCCATTAGAAACGTTCGTACCCCTTTCAGCTTCTATGTTTTGCAGATCGTATTCGTTAAGGAAATAATATGGCAACCGTGACGGTGCCGTTCTCGGAACAAATAATTTGGTATAATGCACGTTACGCAACACTTCGCCCGTTGGTGTTACCATAGCGTTTTTAATAAGGCGTCGATATGAAATGAGAGACTAATTTGCGAAGTTTGTGACCGTAAATACATCACGACTTTAATTAAATTTTAGAAGGTAACATAACCTTAGTGGTAATCTTTATAATTCTGAGTTTAAATGTTAATAAAACTTGGAATTACAACATTAAAACTTTGAAGGATTTTAGTTGCTCCTTTGCCCAATGGTAAATGCACCGCTTCGTAATCCGTGTCTTGAATTCCGAGTAGGCAGAAGTTTTTGTGGTATGTTTATTTTGAACGGACTTATTACATTTGAGTGTTATTTGACATGAGTCGCAATCAAAGAAAGTTGGCCTCAACATGAGTCACCGGTTCAGATTACACGAATTGTTGAAAGAACACAATGTTATCAATTAAGACTTGTTTTTTGTTGTTCGTACTCAAAGACAAAGTTACTTTCAAGGTTCCTGAAATTGTTTAGATGTAATCTTAGAAAACGATGTTGATCTTTTGATAACAAAGGCTCCGGCAGGACGTGTCCCAACAATCTACCTGGACCCAGAAGACCAATTAAAGAGTTTAATTAATGTAAGCAAGGGTCCCGTTAGTTGTAAACTGTTAAATGACAAGAGCGCATGTTCCTGCAACCGTTTTGAAACTTGACTAATGAACGCAAACTCAGAGCAGACGAAAACAAATTTTATTTTCAATAATAAGTTTTGTCTAACAGTCCCTAAAGTACTTAGAAAGATAAACGATCCTGTTCAAACCCTCCAATGTGATTGTACTAAAGCAGGCAGAATACTACGAAATAGAGAACAGTCTCATATTATAATAATATATGCAAAACATGCAATACGTGCACTGGTTTAATAATAAATACGAAAACACATACATTTCGTGATACGTACACGAATATTACAATATGATTCTTAGTTTATGATAATTGACAAAGTAAAATGAACGTTTACATGAAACTTAGTGCCATATTTTGCATATTTTATTCAAACAAAGATACTTAAAACATTGAGCAGTAATAGCTTAATATTATGCTGTTTGTTTACGTAGGAGATTATGATTTGAATTCAAGGAAAATTAATTCTGAAGTGTTATGCGTAAAAAATGTATTGTTATTTGATACAAAAAACACTTAAAATAATCGTAAGGATCTTGTTTAAGAGTTAATTTCACTCGCATTTTAATGTTATGTATTTTTCTCCGAATTGATGTTTGATTGACCCCAATGTTTCTTCCAAATCGTTTGTATAAGTGTCCGTGTTAATGTATTTATAATGAACATACGTAGTGCTATCAACGGTGTTTCATAATCTTTTTTCAATGTAGTCACATAAAAATAACGTTCATCGGTTATAGCAGAACAGACATTTTAAATGATTTTAAAAATCCTCAACTGCTTTTCATGTTTTCCTTTAAACATTTTCACTGAGTCTCTCCTGCCTACTTTACGTCATCGCACCACTTGTACACATAAAAAAGAACCAGTATAATTGATTTCCAAGTACTTTCTTTTCTCTGCCACGAGTTATTTATGTCAAAAGATCAGCAGCAAAAATGCAATGTAAAACCGTTTTTCTCATTTTTGCCAAGGAATGAGAGTTGAAGCAAATTGAATAATAGTCGACGCGCGCATTAAAACAATGTCGCATAAATCTAAAACTCTTTAAATTGTTTTTATTTTATGTCTGTTGTACTTTCGTAACTAGAAATTTGCGGTTTCTCCGCCGCTTTGCTTTATTGGCTTCGTACTACATTACATTACTAGGTTTATGATGAATTGTTCGTTTTATAGAGGTGTCCTATTTGTCATAGAGGGCCAGCTATATTCTTATTTTATTAACTTCACTTGGTACTTATATTAACATGATAATGATAATGTGCTGTAGTGCTAAGTTTGCGGAGACATTCAGCAGTCTTGAATTAAAACATTGTTTAAGTGTTCACTTGTTATATTAAAATCTTGTCATAATTATTTTTTCAATTCTACATACTTAGATCATAGAATTTACATAGCATACATATTTAATTTCGCATATTTCCGTGGCCCTGAAAGTTAAATCCCTATGGTTTTCCTTAAATATTTATGAAGTCCCCGAACGTCCAACGACTTTTAATACTTTGAAAATATTATCATATCCTTGTCATAAGCTCTTTTGGATAAATATTTTCTTGAGAACAACTGTTCTATAAATGAAGTTAAGGTTTCTATTATAATATCGAATAACTTGTAAATGGTAATATTCACTTCAAATAGCATCAAATATTTATCTAAATGTTAAACAATAAACATAAAAATGTATTATGTACATACATTTTATATAGAGTGAAATGAATTGGAGCGTTGTGATTTATCAGAGCTATCAGTGTGAGACCGCGTACGACGTCATCGTCGCAGCTTCCTTCCACTGACATATCGTTTTGATTCATTGCTCGAATCTTTGTAGAATCGCCTCTTCATTCAAGAGTAAGTCTTCATTACTCAACCAAAAAAATCGTTCTGTTTATTTTCACATGTAAGGTAGAATCAATGGTACTCGTATCTCACGTGTTAAAGTTTACAAAGAAAAGTTTGGGGTGAAAAGAAAATGCTATAGTAGTTTCAACTAGTAGAGTTTAATGTTGTTTTGCATAGGTGAGCGGCAGGGACGTGCTTCCATTGTGAACGTGTTTGGATGGTTAGGGAGGGTCGTTGAAGATATTTTTATCGGATGTGAGCGGCTCGTGTCAGAATTCGGCCGTGCGACAGCTGCCGATGACGTGCCTCAAGCGCCTATTATGCCGGCTCGCCTTTTATTTATGATCGAGTTGAGCGGTGCTTATTACGACTGTGGGTGCGGGACATGTTTCATATGCTGGCCTTGTTTCAGCGTTAACTCCCTCCTTGACGCTTATTGAGCTGTTTGCTTGCAATCATCCGCGCCTCACGGCCTTGAAGCCTCATGGCTTCAAACCACTTCTGTGAACGTGTATGTCACAGGCTTAGTTCAGCACTATTTTTGACACAGCGCAAAATTTTGATAGGCAACATTCGTCGGCTAATCACGTTTATGCCTATAACTTAGATTAATTTGTATAATTTCAAAGTTTATCTAAATACATAAATCACATGTCAAGTTTTGATGATATCTACCGCCAGAGTTGCACAAGTTTAGGCTTACTTATTGTTATTCACGGCGTATCTCGAAACTCTGCAGTGATATGTGTTTCACTAAGCCCCGACATATATTTCGCCGTTTTTGTCTATCACTTGGCAGCAACTTCTCCAATGTTTTCTCATTCGCCCGCAGTCTTGCCTAAAAGTTAGCTCATTCCTGTCTCGGTGGGTGCCTCAACGAATTACGAACTCGGCACTCAGCCGCCGATGCGTGTAAAATGTCTTTACGAGCTCAGTAAATCCCGTGATGTGTGTCACCGGCCGTGTCGCGCCCCGTACTCACTCTACCATTTTTTTAATCAATTAGTTGTTAATTGAAAAACTTTGGACTAGTCAGAATGTTTTGTTGCTCTACCACTCTACGTAGACAAAATGAGCTGACCTACATTTTACTACAAAGCAGTTGTTTTGCAGCACATGCTGCAATTAATGCTATAAATAAAAATCTTTATTTTAGTCTTATTTTTAACGTTCAACTTGTAAAACAATTAGGGTGTGGCAACACGTTTCATGGATGGTTAAGTGTTTTTGCTTTAAAGTATTAACTGCATTTAACTTGCATGCACTAATTACTGAAAGATTTTGATTAACTAAATAGTTCCCATTAATATAATATATCTAATATCTATCAAACACATTTTTAGTATAACATTTAATTGTTTCTCAAAAGTAATAAAAAATATGGATATTTGAAATTTATTACTAATAGCAAATCTCAATCATGTAGTTTTAGGAGTAAAACGAGTGGTTTTAGATGTTTTTTTTTGGAAATATTAACACAACCTTGTATCGTAGCTACATTTTATCATATAAACAAATGCTTAAAATGGAAGATAAAGGGCCGTGTACATCAATGTTATTCCGACACGCGATGCCGTACATAAGCCTTAGTTTAAATAACCGTCATGTCCATAAGCTTTCAAAGGGTTTCAGAGTGTATTGTACGAGTACAGTCGCAGCAGTAGAGAATAATTATATTAATTTTGGCGCTACGGAACAGGATTATTACCGTCTATGTTGTGTATCAGTTGCTATGACTGGAGGTACTTGAACACGAATAGGTATAAATAAGTGTGATTGAAGTTAACCAACTACATTCTACAGAAAATAACTTTTCAAACGACGCGCGACGTGGAAATTAAGAGTATTACCAGCCACATTAACTGTTAGTTCAAAGTTCAATCCATAAAAGAGTTTAAACAAATATTAGCAACTAGCAAACTCGATCCTTCCGCGGTCTACGTGTCGATAAAAAGTATCCTTTGTTATTCTCCATCTTCTAAGGTAGCTCTTTTTCCGAATTCTATTTATTTTGTTCAGTAGTCGTAAAGAAGGAGCAAACAAACTTACGTTCACATTGAAATAATATTAAGTGTAGATGTGAATGACCCAAAGAAAGTACTCAAGTATCCGAGAGGGTGTGAACAAAATCGTTATTGCTAACATTAGATAAAATCGCCGTAATATTTATGACGTAAGGCTGGTACTCCTTTATTTCGATGTTTTGGTGAGTACGTCGCACTTATGTAGTACTCGTATCTACACGATAATAATGCATGACATGTGTGTGCGTGACACTTACGACAAGACGTGACTTCACTGACTGGCTGAATATGAACACATTCATGAATATTAATTTTTGCACACCCGAAAACTGCAATTAGGGTAGATGACAATTTCAGTAATGGAAAAACTAAAAAAAGCGTTGTGTATTTAATTTAATCCAACGGAAAATAGTAGTCATTTCTGTGATAGTTAGTTGTCATTGATCATATCATTCTACTTAATAGATTTGAGTGATTTCTTGTCATTGCGTTTATAGATACGTCATGTTTAACTAAAAAGTTTTAGATTTAACACAAATTATCTTACGGCTACAAGTATCGAAAAGCGAATTTGACGATCGTGGGGCGAAAACGCGACATGTAAACTAATTTCGGTAAATACACTTTGTAGAGTTAGATAATTTTCAAGGAATCAGCCAATTTTGAACATCAAGGCGAGAATTTCTCGCTAAAAATACAAATTGATTTTTCAAGCCGGTGACCTATAGATAGATAGTAGTAAGTAGGCATTGCCAGCAGAGTCTTTACTCCATTAGACATCAGGCTGGCAGTGACTGGCGACAGGAAACGGCCGTCGTCTACATAACAAGGTTAACATCTTGCAATTCTATCAAAGTCTTATGTAATAACGTTATCTACCTACTTCCTGCAGCTCCCTCCCTGGTGCTAACAATGCGGTACATTTAACTTTGTATGTAAACACTAATTAAAGTTTTTGGTAGTTAGTGATACGCCAGTGTTTTCTAGTGCTTTCCGAGAAAAACTTTTCCAAACTATCTCACTTGGAAAATAATGTGGGAACAGCAAGAAAGTTCACTGTATTTTATTTTGTTACAATTGCTTTGTAATATCAAAATTTATTTTTAGGTACCTTGCGCTAGAGCTACGGGTGTGTTTAAAGCAAAGCTATGTCTTAAGATTCTCTCATAATGCATACTGCTACTTATAAGACTACAAAGAGCTGACAATTATTTTCCATGCATAGGCTCGTAAGAATAATTATAATTGGTCATCTGTAAAAGGATTGAAATCTCATTGGAGGAAAACAAATACTCAATACAGATATGGAATGGTTATTTTTAAATTTACCCTTTAATCCTTTATCGTGTTTTTACAGGATCAAATACAATTTTGTTTATCCTCCTTAATGGGCACCTCCACGAAAAAAGTGTAAACTGTGAACTGAACGTAATACCGCCCTTCAGGCCGTAATTTGTTGGAAATATTTTGGCAGGAAAACATAATATATTGCGTTTCAAGTTTTTAATATTCGCTCGTGAAACGTCTTCCGTAATTTAAAGTTAGATAAACAGCATACTTAATACAGCATCCGACGTTCAGTATTATAGATTCAGATTACTTGGAGCATTTGCATATCTGTATAAAGAGGTACCTTGTTCGTCACACGATACAACTACAGACACAGTTAATACAAGTTTGCCGCTCCTAATTCACAGATGACAAAATTAGACTATGCAGCGGGTGATTGTTTGTGACTGTGGGTATTTACTCGAAATCATCGTACGTTCATTTAAAAAGGGGTTAAGATGTATCAGCTTAAATATAGCGGTTGGATGAGTCAGCCTGCGGTGGCGGTGCGCGGGCATCGAGCCACGGATCCGGCCGCGTTTCTTTCGAGCTCGTTAACGAAACAATAAATAATGATTTGGACGTCTCCACCATTGCAGGCTATTGTGCGGTCGTCATATTTTCCGTCGGGCCGTCGGCATCAGGTCGCTGACGCGACGTCCCACAGTTTCCTAGCCGTCGATTTGTCCATGCAATATCCGAGCTTGTCCGTGTTTCCGCTGCATTGTTATACTTATTAATTAATGTTTCTCTTATAACATGCTTATTTATTTGTATCTCTTTGTTACAGGTAAGCAAAGTACTTGGGTTCTGATCATTTCGGAGTTACTGTCCTGGCGTCGTCGTTAAAGGTAAGTGGTTGATGTAAATCATTACCATAATGTGACTTTTAGCCCTCCTTCTGTAACCACAGCATTCTGAGATTTTGATAAATTTCCAGAATAAATGAGATCTCTGTTTTTGACATAATTAAAGACAAAGATGTTTCGTAAAGAACCTTCAAATTCGTCACGAATGACATGTTTCGACATTATTATTACTATTATTCCCATTTACAGCCTTTGATCTTATTCTAGTTAATGTACAATGTCTTGAATGAGTCTACATGTAATATAAGTAACAAAGTTTTCAAGTTATCTAAGTGAAATAATATATTTTATGTAACCTCTCCGAGTTCGTTAAAGTAGTCTCGTTATAGCATCGAGTCGTAAAAACATGATTCATGTATCAAAATAACCATAAAAATTCAATAAACGTGTAAAAATTGGATACAGCGTAACCGAAAGATTGTTGCCAATTTATTTCTAACAAAAGACTGATAGCGTTAGATTTTCCGCACCCGTCAACGATAAAGGAGACAGGTGACTGTATAAAATTACTTGTTGTTTACCGTTTGTCTCCGCTCACAAGTGGACATATTTCTATGTTATATTATTTATCGCTTGGCACTACGTTTCGAGTCCACGCGTGCTCTGTCACCTTGTCGAACAACAAAATTATTGTATGAAATTACATACTCGTACTGCCGCCAAATTTAATATAAGAAGAGATACACTAGTTCTTTATTTACTACCGAGACATCATTATCATACTAATAAATACCTCGCACAGAAGTACTTATACCTTACCTTAGGCACTTGTCCCACCGCCGACGAGAAAACGACAAACTATCGGCTATTTTCTCGTTCAAGAAACGTATAATAGATATGTATTCCATGTAAACAAAAGAGACACATATACAAATAGTTGATCGCTGACTGTTCACTCTGACGGCGAGCACTCGCTTCACTAGTTTGTTGCTAAGCGACCAGAACCATGAAAGGTAACACTCGCTCAGCGATACCCGCGCGATTAGAACACACGTCGAGAGAGCAACCAGCTGTCATTTCTCTACGATGATGACAGTGATGCGAGTAATCGCTCGCCTCACTCACGCACTCGCTTGTAGCAGAGCTACACAACTATCACAACTACGCACTCGCTCCCCGCGGCTCGCCAACTCGTTTCCAATTCTAGCTCTACTCGTTACTCGTTCATCGTTGGCGGTGGGACAAGTGCCTTAGTTCATAAGAATTTCTGCGAAATGTTATAAACGTTCAAAAGTTAGAAAATTCTCCAATACGTGCGAGGATTTTAGCTCCGAGAAATAATCTAATTAAAAACTCCGTGAAATGTGATGAAATGTTTGTACTTTTTCTGAAAGTTGAGGCATAAAGCTTTACTCGTTAAATTCAACCTTTATCAAAGCGTAGTGTAGAATAAAGATATTTCGGAACGAGAGAAACAATTGTTGTTTGTTTCAATGTACTGTGTAGGCTTCGGATTGGATATCGTATTGTGAGCCTTATACAAACAAAACACCTGAGGCAACGGATGGAGCATATCGGAGCGTATCATTCTACGTTTGAAAGCGTTGCAAGGAGCGTCCGGTGCTGCAAAAAGCGTAAAGCGCATTGTTTTCGTCCGTAGAGGAAACGTCCAGCGCTGTCAGGCGACGGTTGCCTCTAATGGACCGCTATTTACTTTGACTGAAGGCTTTTACCAAGAAAACAATACAACATTTGGAGTAAACGCCGCGCTCTATACCGATTACTAATTTCTTCTACTTATATGAAATACGTATCCTTATCTCATCTCTTTTCGTATTACGATTACGAGAATGTAGGTCTTCCCTTTCTAACAATTATTATATATGATAATCTTTCTGGTTTCCTATTATCATAGCTGTATTGAATAAAAGATACTTATTACGATGATTCCGACTTATCCGGTTTCTTTGTTTTTGTATTAAAGGCCAAGAAAGAATTAAGATTTCCATTCACATTGTAATATAATAATTGATATCATAAATTATATCATACGCATAAAAGAGCTCCACGAATGACAATAAAATTATGGGAAAAGAGGAACGCATTATGTTTTATGGGTTAACTTTTAACGTTGGCTTCTTTGTATGTATGTCATTCGTCAGTCGTGTTTATCCTGTCAGCTTGTTTAAAGATACACGACATTCTACAAGTAGTCATGTTGATTTTTATACGTTTCGTGCACGCTATACACAACGGTGCGCCGTTAAATCATAATATTGCCTCGCTAGAACAACACATTTACATTTTGCTTATTCAAAACTTGCCGCCATCAAAATGCATAGGATATGTGCCAGGAAGTTGGTAGTAAAACTTTTATATCTAATACTGACCAGCTTTTCCCTGGCTCGAGTAATATTTTCTTTGTCGGCGTTCCCGGAAATTTATCTATTTTAGATTTCCTCCTATCCTTTACTTAATAGTTACCCGTAATCCGTATTCTTATAGCTATTACTACGCCGTATATCCGCCCGAAGATTAGTTTCACAGTTAAGTCTAGGTGGGGTATGAATGGCTGACGATGAATATTTCCGCTGTACTTTATGATTACTGGAGGGAATTGAATCGCTTTTTCATAGCAACGTAATAAGAATCAATTCTTATTTATTTATGATAGTATATGATAGCAATGATGATCAAAATCGGTGTCTTTGGTGAACTCAATTGTATTCATTATGTACACTGTTGTTATCAGTGGGTAGAAGTGTAGTACAAAACTCCTAACTAGAGTCAATAAACAATGTATGTTACGGCCACACGTGGCCTGCATTAGCGTCAACACCCGTTGCGCGCACATTAGTTTTCTTTAGATCCCTACTTAGGAGTTTAGATATAGGAATAAAAAAGAAAAGTTGTAGTTTCTTTTTTATTCATATGTATACGTAAATTGACTTATACAGACCCCGGACGTGAGGTCAAGTTCTTAAAAACTTAGTACGTGGGCTTTAGGGATGGGACGCCGCAACCCGTTCGTCGCAGCTGACTTAATCCGGGTTGCGGGCTATCCATCCTGGCTATAGGTGACACGTGACATATGTACCAAATACGTACGAGGCAATCAATTGCGGATACTATAATTAAACTTTGAATTACAATATTACAGTCCTGTAACTAATCAAACGAACAATACTTGCTATAAATTATGGATGGTACAACATTAAAATGTTTTCCGGAAACTGCGAACAGGCAAACAACCAAATTCAATTATTGTATTCAAAGCTTTTGTGTTCAATACTAACTGTTGTTTCTAGTAAAACAAAATAGTACTAACCAGTTTAAATACTCATTCAGTAGAAGTGTAATGAGGCTTGTAACCACGTAAGTGTTATGCCATCAAAAACATTCTGTAAAAACCTCAAGTCTCGCCGTAAAAAGTTGTGAGATCTATATAATACCAAGTCGATTAATCTATTTAGTCTCTACTTAAAGAACCTTCTGTCTTAAGTTATTACGTATGTTATTATCATGCCAATTAAAAAAAAATACCTCTAAAACAAATAGACCGACCTGGCCATCGCATGATTTGATTATTAGTATGTATCACACTACACAGCACGACAAGAAGTTGATGCTCCTGAAATGTTAATGGCGAATTTGTGTTTTCTTGCGATGACCAAGTCGATCTATTTGTTTTAAAGGTATTTTTTTTTAATTGGCATGATAATAACATACGTAATAACTTAAGACAGAAGGTTCTTTAAGTAGAGACTAAATAGATTAATCGACTTGGTATTATATAGATCTCACAACTTTTTACGGCGAGACTTGAGGTTTTTACAGAATGTTTTTGATGGCATCTCACTTCTTTTTGTAGAGCGAACATAAGTCCAATTTGTATGAAAAGGCGTTTTTTTTTCATAATTCAACATATTTTTCTATGGGAATGTTGTTCAGTTTCATGGGCTAAACACCCTTACCCACCCTATACCCCCTCCCGTTATGCCTCATATAGTAGGTACCTATTTACACCTATTTATTTTATTTTCTACAGTAATAATAATTCATTAACTGCAAATGTAACTTTGTAATCTTAAGCATTTATATGGGATTACAAAGTTATTGTTGCAGTTGATGTATTTAGAAAACTGGACCGAAATTATAAAATATTAAATTTTTCCCATGATCAAAACACTAAACCCTATTTGTGTTCTAAATTTTAAACTTCTAAGTCTGCTAGAAGTACCCTAGACTTTTGATGATCGGTGAGTCAGTGAGTCAGTGAATCAGTGAGTGACAAAATTCAAAATTTTAACAAGTTGTCATTCTTAAACTACTGGTTCAAATTGACTGAAATTTTAAATATACCGTGTTTATACAATGACTGATTAGTTGCTGAAAATCCAGGCTTCTTGTTTTATCCACAACGAAATTATAGGGGTGTCAAAAATAGCCCGAATTGCTTCGAGAAAAGGATGTTACGGCCGTGCCACTTTTTTTTGCTCGACTTGCGGGGGCACTTCCGTGCCCCCAGATAAAGACATCATAAATGCTTAAGTTGATGTACCCTTTGCAGTGGCATCATTTGTTGTAGCCGTAATTTAAATATTAAGTATGTACTCAAAAATTTTAATTAAAAGCGTGGCTAACTCTGGTGGCTTAGTGCGTGGTCTGGGGGATAGATTGTAGAGCGTCGCATGGTCGTGTTGTTAGCGTGGCGGCGGCGTTCCGGCGGCGTGGGAGGCGCGCGCGCGATGCGTCGCCGCGGCCCGACAGTGGCACGAGAGCCCGCGTGGCGAGAGCGCGTCCCGCGACACCGTACCGCCTCAGCCCGCAACTTTCAGCCGCCCGCCTAATACCGCGAGTTTCAATCGTGCATAACTCATGGAAACTGGATTAATGAGGATCATTCAGTGAAATATCGCAGTGACACATGTGCTATTGTTTGTGCTCGTTACGTTCTTACTGTACGTATCTATATTAAACCAAATGTGACAGGCAAATAAATATATTTCAATCAAAATGAAAAATATTTAATGAAATATCAACATGTTTTTGATAAGTATACGCTAATAACACGCACATCTTGTCAAATGAACAATGATTCAGGCTACTTGATGAAAACGGGACAAAGAAATCCAATAAAACATATTTTCATGAAAGCGATATTAAAGGTAAAGACATCTAATAGAAAACCACGCAGGTGGAAACTAATCATTCCTATGTTTTATAGTTGTGAGCTGTGGAAGAAGGCGACTATAAAATTGTCTTTGATGTAGAGGCGAGGTATTAAGACATTAGTCCGGCAAAAACCCGTGCTTAACCACGGTGGCGAGGTTGGACGCTGTAAGCTCTGGCCTCTATAATAAGTATTTATATTAAATGCATAGGTGTACATTTGTAAGCTGCAACCTGGATACTGTTGTAGCTATTAATATCTGTTAGTTAAACCTGAGCTTAAGATATTCACCGGTGAGGCAGGTGATTGGCACAGCGCTTCGCCTGCCACCGTCTTGTTTATTGCTCTTGACCTATATACACCCGCTACATTAACAAATTATCGATACCATTACTCCTATAACAAATTATAAAAGTTGGTCGTAAAGAATAAGTTTGTACAAAATATATATAATGCTGCTAAAAGACGCGTAGAGCACTTAATAGTTGCCGAAACAAAGAGATCCCTTTCTGAACACACCTAGAGGAAAAACTCGACAATGAGCTTATAGTTCAGAGTAATGGTTTTGGTGGGAACTCCATTAAATGAGAAATTGGCAACATTTTACCAACGAACATTAGATGATCTTGGTCCTGTATATTCTCGAGATATCATCAACATATTATTATAACATGTAGTAATTCATTCACCACTATCTTAGATATTAATAAAATCAACATATACGTTTATTAGTCAAAGTGATAATGAGATTAAATTTATGTTTAACTCAAAAATGTGTTAAAATAACAAAAAATGTGAGTTAAAGACAATGTCGTAATAAAAATCCGTGATTCGAATATCAGTTTCGGTGGTTCTATTTTAATTGAAAGTCAATACTGTCCAACTGTTCGATTTTATTTAATTAATATTCGTAAACGCCTTTTCCAAATTCAACTAAAACAAGAAGTACACTGAAGCTTTCTTTCCGATATTGTTTGCATAAATTAAGCGATGAATTGATATCAAGTGTAACTTTTAAACCTTTATTGGGAATGCACAACAGTATATAGAATAACAAAATTAATCGTGGCTTGGGCTCAAATCTCGCTTTAAAGAATGTGCATTTTTTAAATAATAAAGTGTTTTTTTTTATTTCAGACTCGACCTGCACTGTAAAAAGCCCTCAGCAGGCTTATTCAGAGGTCTAAAACTGTCCTTTTTGCTTGTCCCGTTTCATACTGTAAATTCAAAAGCAACGTCAAATTAATTTTAATTAAATATTCTTTTCGCGTTTATGATGTTTATAACAGGAAACGTAAAAACAAAAACTTTAGAGACTTATTTTTCAATCTCAAAACAGTTATTTAATAAAGAAATCCCTAAATAAGCTACATTTGAATAAAGTGCTAAAGAACAAGAAATTACCATTTCCAACTTTAATTTCTTAAAGGAAACGCCACGAAACGCCTGCAAATGACTCTGCCAACTTATACAAGTTCTTTGTTATATGTACGTCCAAATTGTAAACCTGCATTTCTCTATCTGATAGAAAATGCTTTTCTCGTAGTAATTTAAAAAGAAGGAAGAGTGTATTTTCATGCGCAAGTCGTCGCCGTAAAATTCTTTCGCTCCTAAACATTCCTTAGGTATAAAAGATTATTCCGCGTGACTGAATAGCTATTGGAAGTAGAATTTTAACTGTCTCTGGCTTTCCTCGCAAAACGTGCCTATGAAAAATTCGGCCAAATCAAGTTCATTCAGGTGTAGCGGCATAAATTCGTCACCGCAGTAGAAAAAATGCTGCACACCGTTTCGTTGATTTATTTCGCCACACAATCCACACACAGGACATAGAATTCAAGACTCGGTATATTTATACGTATCGGTGTATTCGATTAGAAGTTTGGTACGTACTAAAGCACACAATGCGGTTCACATAGTTTAACAAACACGTCCAATTCAACAAACATGGTTCACAAAAGCAATAGTCGATGTATTCTACAAACATCTGCAGCCCCGACTTCACAGGACCTCCTAAAATAACATGTTTAACCTGACCTCGATTCAGGGTTAGCTAAGACCCTAAGACCCTGCCGCCTATAGCCTCAAGTCGCCCTTATAATGTCCACTGCCAAAGGCGATTAGTATTCTTTCTTCGTTCTACACGGATAAACTCGTGTCCCAAAATGTCAAATATGTAGGTAAAATACCATTTTAGACGGATTACGTATTTTCTAGGACACGTTACCTGACTACATTCAAAGGTTTTTTCGGTGTCAGCATACATTTGTTCAGAGGGTAGTTACGTACGTATTGTTTGATATATGGTCGTGCGTGGTATCAAATACTAATGTACCAAACTACCAAATAAAAGTTTATGTTAGTGCTTGTTCTCCCGAGCTTGACATACGTTTCCTTTATGTCGTTCAATCATATTGTTATTAGGTATAAAAATAAATTATTTGTTCGCATGTAAGAAAAATAATATTGGTAAATTCGTATTATACATGAGCTGCATTAGATAATGTTAATAGATCTGTATTGCTAATTTCGTTTTAATAGGAGGGAACGTACGGAATAATTGAAATTTAATAAGGCTTGAAATCGCTCATTAAACAAAATACAGTATACAAAGGTTGTGGCTGTGTGCGGATTCTAATGATACACAATTAATAACGAGAACATAATACATCTGTTCACATAGCGAGTAAAAACTTATGTGATATCGTAACATAATTCTTTCAGAAATTAAATAATACAACGTTGCGAGAGCCCTGCGAGCTTTAATGATGTAAATAAAACAAACGTGTAAATATGAGTATTACGTGTATTAACACAGGACTATCTAAACATATACATATAAAGAATGTATCTACAGTCCTACACGTAAAATTGTATTGTATGCATTATCAAAAATATTACATTGCTGACTAAATAACTATGAAGTTTGAATAGTTTTTAAACAGTGTTCTCAAATATTTAATATTTCATACATTTTGTTAAATTATGAATTTTAAATATTGAAAATTGAACTGTGTTTACTTCATACTTCTCTAGAGTTTATATTATAAAAGACAACACATTAGTGGTTTGCGACATTTTCCGAGGAAACAGTGTTACTAGTGTGAACAATTTAAAATAAATTGATTGATACCGAATGATCTTAATGTCTCACATTTAAATACAGAATATAATATTGATAAAAATTTTAACTCAACCGATCACTGGCAATTTGCTAAAAAAGACAACCGTGTTTTCATCAACACACATAGCTGCGAGTGGGATATGCGATAAATTTATTTTAAAAATATTTTCCTATACGTCATCTGTTCTGGTCATAGGGGTTTACAATTTCACATGTAACTAAATTTGTTTATTAAATTCTGGTACGGATTTATTCAAACGTATTTTTTATTTATCGACGTAGACCGAATAACTGCCGAAAAGTCGAACGATCCTAAATTGAACCTTAGTCAATCCAAAATGTTAAATAAACATGCCTCGGTTCAATTAATTCAGTGAATAAAATCCATAGTTGAAAGCACGAAACTAGCATGTCGTGGACTTTATACTTTGTTCTATAATGAAATTCGCCAAACTGTAATTATTAGTTTGGAACCATTTGACGGGCTTCTAAAATACATATTTTCTACAAATCCGTGCTTTTGTAAATTGTAAAGCTTTGATAGTTCCACGAAGTAGGATATTCGGCCATTTATTATTGAACGTGAAAACGCTAACCGAGCGTAGGTAAAATATTGGCTTGATAAAACACATAATGAGGTGTTGTACTTTGTTCGCGTTCGAATTAGAAGTCTTATGTTGTAATATTTCTTGAAGGCAAATACCACAGTTTGCCGCGGTAGAAGCTCTAATAACTCGTTTATAATTCACAAGAAACACGTATAACATTAGCGAAGAAAGCTTCTTTTCCTGATGGTTAATTAAAAGTATCGACAAGGATCAGTGTTCAGTTGATTGGTAGTTTGTTTGACTTGGAAACTGATTGATTGGTTCGCTAATAAAGCTATTGAGAGTACATTCATGTTCGGCACTCGTATCCATCGCGTCAGTTAATAGGATTCGCTGGCGACATTAATGGCTATTTGTCATCCGTCATACGAGTCAAATGTGATTACTTAATTACGTATTTATTAATTACATTCTCGTTACTGTTTCGTTGTTACGGGCTGACACTATCTTTTGTATTTGTGTCTACTGGTTTCATATGCGATGTGTGCTTTATTCTGCTTTACCTTTGATACACTTCAGTAAATTACAGCATAAGCGAATAACAGTTTCAGAGAAAACTGTTTTTGAAAATTCGATCGTATCCATGCTCTACGAAGTCAGCATCGGACCATCCCTGTCTGTGTGGATACAAAAAGACTGCTCTAACGAAGATTCAGTACACTGAGCCCGCGTTAAAGAACGCTCTTTTTGGATGCAATGCAATATCGTTTATTTCTTATCGCTCAACCGTAAATATTGTAGCTTGCGATATATTTAATGATTTTGGTGATTCTGCACACACTGTGTTTGTAATTTGACTTTAACTTGTTGGTACTTTTAACAACTGTTGTAATTATACTAACTAACATGCTAAAACAAAAATGTTTCTTATTTTTCCGGTGACGAAATTTGCAAAATTATACACTCTGTATACAATATGATAGGTAGGGATACGTTGCTATTACGAGCACAATAAAAATTTGTCAGTGCTAAAATATTCTGTGATATAGGCTATGTTCGCATTTTTAAACATGTCACACATATATTCGTGGATTATTTTGAAAACCGGCGAAGGATTAACGGCACGTTGAACTGTCAGTCAATCACTAAAAATGCAAAATATCCGGTGCATGTGCACTGACGTCATAGAAGCTTATGTGCTTTAAATGCAATCACCTGTGAATCCCAAATAACCGCAATATATACATTACGTACTTATCTCCATGATATTTTTAATACAACCAGGTTAATGATGATTTTATTACCTCATATAAATGAAGTGGAAATATCAAGTGTGAATGGAATAAAATCTCTCCCCAACCGTCTACGTATACTCCATATATTTTTTTGTTTATCTACTCAAGATCTCTCCGCTCAAGTTGCGTACTTTAGATATACCTATTGTTAAAGACATAAAGCTCTAGCTTAGAGAAGTCTCGCCGAAATTAGAGTTTCATGTTTTTGTACCCGTGGAATAGCGGGAAAAGTCGAATAAACTCTCTCCCGTATATTTTTTTGTGTTTCCACAACTAAATATACTCTGGAAAAATACAGTTGATGGTGTGTTTGGTGGGCTATGTGCGAGGGGCCGTTGAGACCATTTACAGTAACATACTCAGTTTATGACAAAGAATTCTCATATGAATACAGTATTTCCTCCATAATTATTTCAAAAAGGTATAAAAATACGTTTTCATAATAGGTAGGTATGTTAAATATCGGTACTACCATGGTCCACAAAGATAGCAGAATTTAAGAGACAGTTAATCTCCAGACTGTGCACGATTACGGCCATTCGCGTATTTCGCTTCTTTTAATCGCCCGATTTCATCTAAAGCGCTTTTAAATAAACGCATCAATCGCTGTTATCCGATTTATTTCACCATAGAGGTTCTTAATTCCGAAAATGACGTTTATACAGTATATATCTGTTTAAACATATAGATATATTCTCTCAGGGGAACGGGGGATATAAATGGATTACGGTTCTTCCAAATTACGGTGTTGTGTGTTACGTGGATGAATCTGGCCCCACGATAATACTTCCATACCTATTTTTCTTGTCTAGGGGAATCATATGATATTATAAAGATAAAGTTATTAGTTTTGTAGGTATTTGTTAGGGATCAACGCTAACTACTTTTGCAATTGGAGTGAAACATTTGCCACGGGTCACAGAGCATAATACCTCTTATATGAAACATTTCTGATGTTCTTTTACCTGTTTTTTATTTATTAGATAGCAATTTATTTAAGAATATTATTTTTACGGCCAGTGGTAATCCATTACAATGTAAAATTTATCTATTTTCAGAAAAAAATAAAAATGTTTCGACAGCTTAATAATCTCGCGGTTTAGTATAAAAGTTTTAAAAGAGATACTGTTTAGATTCCTTTTTATAGATTTTAATACCTATGTATCTGTGTAAGCACAGTTAGAGAAGGGACCTACGAAGGTACGAGGTAACTAACCCTTAAACAAAACAAATTGTACCTTTTTCTGTTTTAGACACCTTCCTAAATTCGTTTTTTAGAATCAAGTTAGTATATAAAGAGAGTATATATTTATCGCGATTAAATCTTATCGGAGACATTTGGCGCAAAAGTTCCAACTACGTCCAGAGCTATTCATAACTTAAAATTCAGAAACTTTAAATCATCTTTAGGCGTTTTAGCGTTGCGCTGACCGAACTCTTAAGGAATAAAATTAAAATTAGGCCACTGGATGAGAAACTTTTCATGTATACTTTGTATTATATGTTTGAAGAAATATTGTAAGATATACTTAATCTCTGTTTACTTTGAAAACTCTCAACCAGAGAACCAGTGGGGCTCTCATTGTGTGTTTTCTTGATTTCTATTATTATCTAATATTCATAACTACAGTGCAGAGTACAATAGTAAGGCCGAATTACCGGTCAAAAGAAACAAAGGGTATTGTTATCCCACATAAATGAGAAATCGTGTCGCAGGATAATGGACTTTGACATAAAAGAGTTTTTTTTTTGGTTTTTACAATTAAACGTGGGTAGAAAGTAAATTAATTGTGGTTTGGCTGTTGGCCCATGTAACTTAGTATTTAATTTTACGTTTTGTATACCCTGAAATATAACTTCCCTTGTTACGTTATGAATATTTTTTACTAGGTATAAGTTATAACTTTTTTAAATGACTCGTTCTACTACAAAATAAAAAAAATCGTAAGATAAACATTAGTTTCCGTTCCATTCCTGAAGAAGTATTTGTGACTACTACATTGAACGTTAGAAGTATAAATACTATGTAATAAATAAATCAAAATTGTTTCGTTGTGGTAAAGAACTCTTAGTAAATAGAGGACGGCGAGTGAAGGCAAAGTGGGGTTTACGTTTGATCCAGCGCAAATTGGAAAAATAAGATAGTACGTTTTCCTCCAGCGCCTTTCGCGTATAAAAATCTACTACTATTATGGAATTTTAAAATAACGATTCGAACCAAATATATTTGGTGCATTTTCTTTAAAATCGTGATTGTAAAAAATCTAAACGATGTACGTGCTTTGTGCCGTAATTGAAGGTCGTTGGCAAAGTTTACAATGATGTTAGGAACATAATAATACAAGTTTGCTCGTAAACCGTAACAGCTGCATGCGATGTAATGATACCTACACTCGAACCGCGCTCCGATGGGATATTGAAGAGGCCATGGATTAGGGAAATACAAAAAAAAGTGAAGAAAAATAACGTCACGTTCAATCAATAAACGTAACTCAGTGCGTTAGAGAACAGAAGATATTTTAAAAAGGGTCGTCTCAGTACACGAACAAAGCGTTATTATCATTGGATACACAGTACATAAAACGACTTCTTTGCTATAATCGAGAAAGCTCCTCCAGACCATTATTTTAACTACGCGCTTTTATTAACGGAACTGCTAAATGTTTGTGTTGATTAAAATCCTCGTTTACCATCAGTCTTCAAAGAGTCTGTTTAATAGACTTGTGCTTTGACGAGTCGTCATTACCTACCTACTGTCCTTATAACATAGTCACTTCAGAATAACGAGAAACCAGTAGTTGTTTGCGTTAGTTTAATTAAGTGTGGAGCTATCACACCGCCCGTAACGTACGTACATATATCAAAGAATTATTTGCTGTTCGACTAAAAACTTTGTATTGTATTCGGAAACAATAGGTGTATTTGGTGTAGAGCATTTTAATTGTTTTAATTAGGGCCGGTGTGTATAACAATTCGTGGGAGGGGACGGAGAGCGGTGTATGTGACAGGCAGGTGCCATGAAGATGACGTTAGGCAACCCCCGGGGCCGCGTTCAACGAGTCAGCTCGGCGCACGTACTTGTTCCTGTCATTAGGGAAAGCGCTCCACTTCGCCGTCTATTAACCAATATATTGCCGAGGGAGTACCTGCTCCGACTGAACACGACATACTCTCTTTTTTCATTTTGCATTTTGCTCATATAATAATGGAAAAAAGTATTTTTCTATTTCTGGACAAAATGACTGAATTTATTGTTGCATAATTTTATGGATTATTCATTTTACTAGTGCTCTATTAGTAGAAATTCTAAATTTAAAAATATTAAACGTATTCAATTTAGAAATGAACAAAAGCTCATAATTGCCTCTTAAACAATGTTTACTTTGTGTATGTAACAAAGGCCATAATGTAACTCACGGTGCAGACATTCTACAGAACACTTTATTGGTCTGCTGGGCAAGATCACGAAACTTTTAGATTTCTTATAGTCCAGCTCGGTCAATAGTCACATAAAAAGGGAGTTATTGCATAGGGTAGAGAATTTTATGTATCCTTACTTATACACACATATATTCCGTCTTCGTTTTATTTGTTTTGCAATTGCATTAATGTATTATGTTTACGAACATATTCGCAAATGAGACATTAATGTGTACACGTTGATATATGATTACGTATATGGGTAGAGAACAGTTAGAATTTAACTTGCGAGATGTCGGGGACGGTCCGCGCGGCTGTGTTTGCTAGACTCGCAGCGCGACGCGATTCACTGAACAAATTTGTGAAAATCGCGTTTGAACACGTCATACATTTCTGTGTTTGTGTATTTTATTTTATCATGAGCCCGATCCGAACCGGTGACATTTTTACGGGCCGTGAACTGTGTACATACATATATAGTAAAAGGGTTAATATGTGTGAACAGAGGTGTTTTTTGGATCGCTTGTTACTATGTGGGCCGAGTTTCAGAAGTGATTTAACCGTAAGACAACTTGTTGTGTGGACATTGTCGTGAACTAAAGCATTAAGATACTTCTGGTTAATTAGCATTCGAGTTCCCGGGAGAATATAATGACCACACTTGTGTTGCTCTGTTAGTTGTATTCCAAATGTCTATTGTCCTTATTATGTAGATATACAATTTCATGTTTAATTCTGTGGTTCTTGTTCTGACTTTGCACGTCATGTGTTCATGTGTAAACATTCAGTCTTTGAAGGTAGTGATGCCACTGTATAAAAAAGGAATTGCGTTTTTTTTACACTTTACTCTCCGTGAAAGGCATCAAATTTTATACCACTCACACGATAGACAGTAGATAGAAGAGTCGTAAACGGATACTTGTATCAATTGGAAGACGTTCGCGCTCCAGTTTTATTGTCACAAAATGTATTACAATTCCCTTAATCTGTTGATTGCTCACAAGACCTCAATATAGTACCATTTTATGCGATTTTCACTGTAGTAAGTAGCCTTACAGAATTCCTTTTAACTTGAATTAAATTTAAATATTTCTCACGCAAAAAAGCAATAGTATTTTCCTCTCTAGCGGAATTATTCGCGTAGTAAAATCTAGCTTCATTTTGTAATGTCTAGTTTACTCCAGCAGCGCGTGTACCTATGTACATTGTACATTGTACAGTACGTACAGAACGTACAGAACGTACCTAGCTACACGGCGGAGTTAAGATTATCTTTTGTCTCGTTACACAGTATGCTATGCACTTTCCGTATGCGTTTGAATACTCCTCGTAGGAACACGGCTCACCCAATCTAATTAGGCTGCAACTGCGGAGATAGCTGGGATCGAAACTTGTGGCTCATGAGGACGGCCAACACGACTGACAAGATTACCAAACTTTTAGCCACAACCGTACCTATCTACTGAACCGTATGAAACTCGCTATCTACACTCATCTCGGCCCGTCCTTACCTACTTCTGCGACTTAACGACTCAGCCACTTCTCAAAGCATTTTTGTAAATTGCTTATTTAGAAATCTGCGCCGCTCATGGAATAATCACCGAGGAACCCCGAGATAAAATCTTTTTGTTGTGTATACTACACAAAAGACAGAAATTGCTTTACAATTGTGGTGGCTGTCTTATCGCGCGATCCTCTCTAAAAAGTCTGAAATCAGAATTAAGAGTGTTCCCCTAAAAATATTCACTATTAAAATATAAATGTAAAAAAATATCCTGAAATATAATTTATGCGGTGTGTTCAAAGTCAGAGACTATTATATTAAAACCAATTGTTGAACGGTATTTTATGAGTATTTAAAAGCGATTTTTTGATCAAATTGTTACTACGAGCCGGATTAAGTAACAATGGGAGTCAACGTAACCGGGTGTGTAATGTAGTTACCGTGGCACGACTAAAGATAAATGTGTAAAATTCATTGAAACGCAAACCCGCAGATACGAGTAGCAGTACCTAGATATATTATATAGGTATGCAGTGGTTTTATGCGAGCATTCGTAAAACTTGTTACAATCACGTAAACGCTATAAAATAGACCGATTGTTGCCAATTGTAATGGTACCATTGTTGGAAAATAAATTCCATTCACATTAAATAATGATCGTATCTATTTATAGTTTCCTGTTAAATTTACCAACCAGAGTTGCTCTAGTTTTTCAATTTAATTACTATAATTTGAGCGTAAATACTATATCAGTTTACAGGGTGCATTTTTTGTGGAGTGTTACTATTGAATACTAATTTAAGCCTAGTGTTATTGGTTGTACATAATATCGACTCGGTGCCCGGACTCGAAACAGGTAATACACTATATGTGGACACACAGTACGGTGGTCACCGAATGGTGATTAGGGCGCGAGCACGCTGCCATCGGTCGTTATGTGATTATGAGCCTATGTATGTTCTACGACCATTGTTTGTTATTTAAGATGATTGGGCCTAAAGACTCTCAATTGCTGAACAAACTAGACCTAAAGATAACGCAAGCAATCAAGAAACGTTAAAAAGTGTAAAGTCTCTTATTAACGTTTTGTGTAAAACAATTTACGTCCAGTCATATCATATAGAAATATTCACAAAACAACATGTTTCTAACACAATTGAAATCACAATATAGTATAGAGGTTTCCGATATGGAGAAAAACTGGAAGCGCGACGTTGTCAATACACAACAAACACATACTGTCAACCATTACGCAGCCGCTTCCCTTTCAAGAGAAATAACATTTTCTTTATCTACGAACATAACATTCTCGGGAGTGAAATGGCTTTTATAAATAGGCTGATTTTGTTTGCGAGTGTTCTTATTTACTCTTATTGTTGCTAATTATTATAGGATGAGTCGCTCGTGTGACGCGCTGTTCTCCGTACTCTGTACGATACGAGATACACTCGCTAGAGCATGCATTAAGTTGTTACTCCTTAAAACAAATGATACGAATTTGTTCGGCTCCAATGGAGAGCGAGTTAGGCGGCGTTTGGATGTTACGTCCTAAATACCTACATGTTTATCGTTGCTCGAGTTACAAATCGAACTTATGTGTTGTATGAACGTGGAGTTATTACACCGTATTCGCAACGCCTTTGTTCGCCGAAGCTGCTTTAGATTGATTCATTTCAATAAAGCCTACTTTGAATCTGACACATATACTCGAAACGTACTCGCGCAGAAACAACTCTCTTCAAAATGTATCGTCTTTTTATGTCATTTGACTAACATTGTTCTTATAAAAAGTTAGATAAAATGTAGAAGTTAACGTATTGAGTTTTAGCTAGATGTTATGAAATAATTCAATAGTCCGTACCAGCATTCTATAAAAACTGTGCAAACGAGGGTAGAGCTCGGAGAAGCTTTACTCTGTGGGCACAGGTACAATTTGTTTAATGCCTAAGTTAACAGGGGTGTTATCAAACACTTTAATTTGTAGATCGTTTAATATTTTAAACGTTTCTTTAACCAAGCTCGTGTTTAACGGTCCCGAAAATTTAAACAAATTACGTTTGATCGGTTAAATGAAACGGCACGTAGCAGTTTTCTTGAGAGAACAAGTTATAATTTTCGCAACCCTTTGATGAAAGGAAATATTGCTGAAATAAAAATTAAGGCGATTTTATTATCATTTACCTCAAGTTTCTGCTTAAATTACTTCGCCGTCAAACGAGTAAATAGAAATACACTTTGGCTACAAAGCAGCGAGTTAATTATTTATTGGGTAGGTGTTTATCATTCGTGAATTTTCTATTAGAAGATTTGTACCCAAATACTATTCATTAATCTATATTTAGGACTGCCTTCGTCACTAGCATTTACATCTATTTATCTTTTATTAGAATCGTATCATTGTAAAAATATGAAGTTGTTTATTTTAGGCGATACTCTACCAGAATCTGTTTTTTAAAACGTTATCTTAAGTAGATATTTGTTTTTCATTTCGTTAGAGCTTATTTGTTTTCGCCGAGGTCGGCGCGTCGCGGTTGAAGCGCGCGCACGGTCGTCGGCGGCGTGCAGCGTTTCCCGCCCGGATGTTTTTCCCCGAGCGATGTTTCCGACATTCTATCAAACCTGTTCTTGACACACTTGCCATTTTTCCTTAACTCTTTCCTTCTGAAACGCAATTGTTTATGTTACGCCTTTTTCAAAAACAATACCATGACACGCTTTCAAATCAAAAATACTATGACTACGTTAAAAGTAAATAACAGTGTGGATAGAGTCGTTCTTTTACACTGTCGGATTTATACGATCGGTAGGTAACTTAGTTTCCATGTTTTCGCCGGTCTTTTTCGATTTATATCTTTCTGCGCTCCAGGCGCTGAAAGCTACCTTCGACACTATTCGGCCATTGAAAATCAAAGCGATTTAGATTTGTAGTTTTGAATATAGGTACTTATTTATTTGTACTAAACTAAACTACGAAAAATTCTATGTTACTCGCAAGTAGTTTGATTGGAACACGATAATTTAATATACACACATGCATTAATATTCGGCGTTTACGTACGCATTAGTGCACACACACCGTGTAACTACTACATATCGAACTGAAATGCACTATGATCGAACGCTGGCTGTTATTAGTGGTTTATGTGTTAACCACTTAGGTGGATAATTAACGGATAAATTAGAAATCTATATTTGAAAATGAATTTGTGACGTTGACAAACGTGATGAAAATAATATTGGTACTCGGCGTTGAAATGCTCCCATTTAATATTCTCAAAGTCATGCTCGATGTGACGGCTGAGATGCAATGCTCGAGAACAGATTAAGCTCAAGAATTATGCGAGAGATTGCATTGCTAAGCGCTCGCAGATTGAGTGAGCACAATGCATAAAATGATTTGGTCCCAGCACTTGTCCGCTTTCGAACACACTTGGATGTATGATTGCCGTCCCACTTGTTACTCTCATATACCGACTCGAAAGTTTTCTACGACTCAGTACTTCAAGTGACGTTACATAAAAGAGCTCATGAATTCCGACTCGGCTGTCGACTTTTCTATATTATGACGCATGCTACTGACGTTTATGACTACTTCGTTAGATATCTGTTACTGAATATTAAATTGATATCCCTTTGCGTCGTCGGGAATCTCATTTTCATTGATTTATATTGTACGAAATTGGTTTATCCAACTACACGATGATTGCATCCAACGATTCGGTTTATTGGACTGTGAATCGAAAAGTTTGTACTCACTGTTCTATGTAGGTATATATCGGCGTACTCGTGTCTGTCTGTGTTCAACTATCGCGATCTAATCCAACCGTATAGATGAGTAATGAATACATTAGCGTGTTACGAACGAGGTACATATTCGTCGGTTTAATTGTGGTTTCGAGATTGCCATTTGAAACGTTTTATATTCTACGCTAGTATAATCTGACGATATTAATCCTGTTTCAAGTAGGTAGCGGGCGGCAATTTACGCAGCGCCGCTATATCTTTCAAGTCCGCTCAGTAGATTTCTCTTTTTAGCTAGAATTTGCGCGTTCCGTCTCGACCCAGTTTAATGGGCAGATGCGGGAGCCATACAACATCCGCTGTTTTCCATCTCCTTGCTTACTCTGCTTCTTTCATTTGTTCACTACGAACCACTAAAATACCGCCATCAATTTTCTAGCTGGTTATGTGTTACGTACGGTCGCAACGACCTTTTTGCATAAAACATTTCGTTTCCATTACGAGCGTTGTTTTCATTTTATATCAGTTCAGAGTTACGTGAAAAGTCATAAACAAACCTATCGAGCATATGAAATGAAGTATTCTACTTAAATAGGTTTTTCGAATGAACTGGAAAACGAAGTTTTACATTCGTTTAGCTTTGTACGTGCGTACACCGTACATGATGAATGGAATTCGTCGAGCTGCCGAGTTAAGGCTTACTATGTGTGACATACACACTTACTTACACACATTGTTTGTATGTATACGTAAAACTTAGCGCAGACGGGTGACGTTAACGACTCTTCTTACCTCACGAACGCACATCATACTTGATAAATTAAATTCCTCACAAGTGCGTTTCTAGGGCTCAACAAAACGCAAAGTACAGTAGAAGATTTTCACATCTCTTCAAATTGGATTTAGGACAACTGCACACTTTCAGCGAATGCTGTTTCAAAAAGAGAACACCATAGAGACGAACAATTCGATTGAATTTAAAGTACTTTTATTGCGTCTTTATCGGATTGCATTATTGACGCAGTATCAGTACTGGTTGGTATTTTTCATATAGCTAAATTGAATTTTGTACGTTACCATGACAGATGTAACGTTGTCGAGAGGCGCTCGTTGTTTGCTCTCAGTCACTGTGTCACGGAAATAGAATTGATTCGAGCCAAATTGACATCAAGTTCAATATTACAGATATTTGTAAAAATTAGAAAATCTTTACTCGTTACTTTATTGATTTTGCTGCTCTATGCTGGAAACGGTAGATTTATCCGCAGGTGGCCAATTAAAGAACTGATATCTCCGTACTTTCAACAATCGGTGGCTTAATGATCCAGATTTTAATTCTTTAAGGTATTTCCGATGTAACTAGGTATAGAATCAAAAGCTTACAAAAGAAATTACGGCAGTTAATCGTATTTAGCATGCAAATTTGTGTTAATGGTAAGAGCCAAATTACACAAAATTCGCCGTCTAACATAGAATGTGGTTGATTGAGGTCACCGGCAACATGTATGTTAAACAAATGATAAAACGAGTGATGGACAGTGTCATTATAAAGTTATTACGACTACGTCCATATTAAATTAAAATCGTGTATGTTTAAATATTAATTGACATGATCGCAGTGTCACAATAGCTACCTAGGCATACGTTTAATGATATTGGTTTTAACCAATGTAAGTGGCGGTTTATAGTTTGAGTTGCCTGTTTAAAGTAATTTTTACTGTTGTGTTGTATGAACTTCAGATTGGTATACGCACCTCAGCGTCCATATTTCGTATGAATAGACATCGAATGTCGGACATGGTAAATTTATAGAATATTTAGTGGTCTGAAATCCGGCAACATTTAGGTGTGGCCACGGGGCGGCTATTAATAACGGTCCGTGTATGCCTGTATCATCCGTACCGAATCGGCCGACCTCTCGACCCGCCGCTTCTCTATTGATCACACTCTTGTCATAAACACATTTCCCCTAATGGACTCCGGCTCTGTCTTTTGAGACACTATTGTTTTTGTCCCACAATCAAGGGTACGGTCGGGTAGCCACTAGCCATGTATCATCCCTAGTTCCTGAAATGAAGCATCGGGTAAGACATTATGGGGATTTTCTTAACGACTACGTTGCTAACGATAGCTACGAGTATGCATATCATCATTATATTGCAAAGGGTGTATAGATTTAGATGGCTCTTTGATATTACAAAGAAACTAACGCAAATGTCCCTACGACGTAACTCTCATTGTTAGGTTTCATATTAATAAACAATGAGGTACCCTTTCAACACAAATGCTCAATTTAATATTTCAATATCAACTTTAAGTATACAAAATACCATCTTTTCTGTCGCATTAATATTAATGAGGATATTCTAGGTCCCGAAATCGAATAAATTAGTTACTTTTGTTTCCAGATCCCGTCGTCTAGTTTCGTAAATTGGTTTGGCTTCCCTTTCATCTGTAAACAGAGCGGCTTTTATCGTCGACAAAGATTACTTTATCCAACGGAAGTGACGAGATTGAACTCCTTACACGTTGAAACCAATATCCTGGGGTATTTCCTCGCTGTGTAGAGAGCTAGGTCCGAGTATCTCGGCGCTCGCTTTTCGCGCCTCTTATCACTTATTTTTATTTAACATGGACTGCACGCAGCACGGATATCATTTTAAAATAGTTTTTGTTTTGTCTTTTAACCGTGATTGGTGTTTTTAATATCTGGACACTATTTTTTAATGAAATAGCTTACCGTCTATTCGCGATTCGTGCTGGAACACGGAGTGCTTATTACGGACGAAGTAAGTTCAATCTCTTTTATCGCGGCATTATAGCGGGGAGAATTGAACGCCGCCTCGTATCCCAACAGTTCCTATAGCGGGCGCCCACTCTCCCGTAAAATTATGTTAAACTTGTTCTTTGTTTTTTATATCGCTATCATTCTTCTTATAAAATTCTAGTTCATAGTCCTTTCTATGAGGGAACGTTGATAACACAGCGAGAAAAGGTTATACCTCGAAGGTCGCGTCCTGCTTTGCCCTGATCGATTACACGCAGAAACTTTCTTGTTAGAATACGAAAAATGTTTAATCACTCCAACCGTTTCGAGATCAGTCGTTTATCATTTTATGTCGTGTACAGGTTTGTGCGGAGGAGCGGCTTGGTGGATGTTTCTAATATTATGGGTATATTTTTTTCTTTACGACACCAAATTTCCGAGATGTCAGATACATGCGCTTGATTTCCGCCGCTATTATGGGTATCGCGTGTAGCCGAACGGCCGAATTTAAAAAATAGCTTGCCGATTATGCGGCGAGCCGCGCGGCGCGGTGTCGTAATTACGGCGTCACTCGGCTAAAACGACGAAATAAATTGAAAAAGCGAGCTCCGGTGAAAATTCGAGCCGGAAAAATATATCTCCACGGCACTTGGGCATCCACTGACACGGACGCAGATAATGTATTTGTTTTTGCTAAAATCTCATTGTTGTACGAGAATAATAAATTATTCCTTCGTGACAATAATTGCATTGTACTTTTGGTGAATAATTGCTTCATTAATGTTAATGAACTGGTGACTGCGACAGATGTATGTAAGTTAACCTTACGATATGATGATTATGAACTACTACAGTTTTTCAATGCTTTGTGATCACTCAATATTGTTATTTTTTTAAGTTAAATCGTATTCAGGCGAATTCGAAAAGTCATATCTGCATCTATTATAAGAAAATACATCATATTTCAGTCGTGTTTGGTGGTGAGAAGTAATTATTTCACAAATACTAGTCAGCAAACAACTTTGTACATAAATACACTTTGTCTCTGTATGTATCCAAGTTCATTCCAAACCAAGAAACCAAGTCGAATTGAATTTTAATAATAGATATGTTTGACAAGACTATTCGTCAGTGTCCGTTACCACACAACATCGAACACTTCGTAGAACTTCACCAAATGCCAAAGGGTTGCAAATTGCTACAAAGGTATAGTGCCGTCTCAAGTTACACCACTATCCAATTCTCCATCTATATTGAGTTGTCCATTGCATAGAATTGCAAATTTAACTTCAGCATACAGTTATTATGACCTCATTTACTTGTATAAGAAAAAGATTTATGGTCGAAATTTTGGCATAATGTATGTTCGTGATTTACTTATATTTACGATACAGTGAGTCTGTTATAGTCGAAACTCAACGAAGTATGAACATTGTATAATTTATGTGAAGTACAATATACACCTTTTTACCCAATCTCTCTGAACGTCACAAAAGATTACCCTTGGCGCATTCAAGCCCAATTATCATGAGTCGATTGAAAGCATCAATTACCTTTCAACGTTTGCAAAAGGAGCGAAATCTCATCACATCTAAAGTGAACCATTTTCTAGCTTTTATCTTGTTCGCATTTCCTGATTTTACAGCAAAATTTTTGGAAAAATCTCAGATAATATGATCTAATACCTACCATACTTTTAGTCCAAATTAAGCTATCGAAACATATTTGATACGAGTATCTACAAATTCTATGAAACTGATAATTGATACAATGTCTTGGCATTAAGGCACGGATGGAGTAATATGTGACAAAATTTTGGGAAATATGCAGCTTGGGATCAAAGAGAGTTTCCAGAAGAGTGTCATGCATATTTTAATGTAGCGTAATGTTGTACAGAGCATAATTTATGTACTGATTTAAATGTTTTGGTATTTCGACTGTGATACAAGGTTCTAAATGTTTTAGTGTTTAATGTTACTATTGTGTTTATTCTTAATTGTATAAACGTAAAACTACCGATACACAATCTTTTGTCCATGTAGAGAGCCTGGAAATAATATTTTAACAAGTTATTATTTTCAGGCTCAGAGCAAAATAATTAGGCTATTTGAATGCCCGTCACGCTATAGGGTGTTTTCACATGACAAGCCGTCGACACGACCGGCCCTGATAACAGCGTGGAATCACATCAATTTGCATGTGCTGCCTGCACACTGCACATTCGTGTCATTTTATGTTTGACGTTAGTTTACATGCTGTTTTACGGCCCTTGTTAATATAACCCAGATTTGTATTAGGTTTCTCTCAAAGTTTAAATACATTTGAAAGCGATGTTACTTACATCGCTTTCAAAGAAGAATATCTAGAAGTAATGGCTATAGTTTCTAGTCCTAAACAATAATAATAATAAGTCCTAATAAAATCACGATAAAAAACCTACTTACGGAGATACAGATAATTGTAACAAAACCCTGTTTTGTAATTTATTTCACGTCTTAGGATAAATAATCCAAGGTCAATAAATAAAATGGTAGAGATCGAAACGGTCCCAAATCGCCGACGTAATAGGCGTGGCATGAACTAACACCAACTATGTAAGGGCGATCCAGCTCTGGGGACTGGTCTAATAATTGAGCGTAGGTTCGTATTTCTGGTAGCCACAATTCGTATTTCGATCTGTTGGCAGCAGGCAATTATGTATTTTGGGTAGCCGCATGAAAACAAACAGTGGTATTGTTATAAATCTAAAAAAGTTTATGCTAATTATAATGAACAATGGTTTGTTTACAACCGGTGATTTGTTACCTTAATTGTTTTGTAATAATGGGGTCACAGGGTGCCGTTAAACGACTGAATGCTGTAGTCGTATATTGCAGACTTTTATAAAAACCTTTGCTTGGTGAAAAGTTTGTTGGTATTTTTTCATGCAACTTCCTATTCAGCAACGACGTAACCAAATTTTAAAATATGCGTCGCAGAATTATTTTGCGGTAAACTTTGGCAACACATGGCTGTTTCCTTTGTATATAATCGGCTGACGTCGTCGGTTGGCAGAACGTGACTTAAATACATTCGCTTTTCCTTTTGACCATATAAAAAACTAAATTCACTTGAAGTTAAAGGTTATCGGGATTCCAACCGCGGCTGGCGCTGAATGATCGTGCCGCGCACAATAATCGACAATGATAAATACGGATCGGTATGCCATTAACAGCTTAGTCGGTAATTATTGCTACTGGCGTGCTTCATGTTAGTTCAATCCGATATAAATTTACAGCGAATAAGTTACTGCATAGTTTATGACAGCTTTATATCTCCTTTAATACAAGTTAACGATCAAACTTCGTGACATAGGATGCGCAAAGTTAGCGTACAACATATATTCGTATTACAACAAGCGAACTTCTACTCACATCGTTATTGCGTTCGTGGACATTCACTGGATTATGTTTGATTCCAGCACTTCGCAATTTTAAGGGAGGCTTTAATTTTGATATATGTAGTATCATGAAGCCGCGTGGTGGGCTGCGCGTTCAAAAGCGACAAGCTTGGTGTTATCGGGAAAATAAATGTGTACCCTCGTGAAATATTAAGTTTTAACATTGTCATGATATGGATTTTGTGATTCATGCTTTCCGCCGAAAATGGAGCTCATATGGAATATATTTTATCTACTCGGGAGTTTATATACTGTGCTGTTAATGAATGGAGGTCGTTGGGATCATCATTAAACCATTATCACACACGTAAGTCATGGCTAAGTCTGGAAATGCGCGACAAATTGCGAAGGAGCGCTGAACGCTTCGCTATTACAACAATGAGTGACATCCTTTATCCCGTAAGACAAAGGTGTGTTTGAACGACAACCGTCATTGTCTTGATATCCGACTACCAGAATTCTCTTTATAATTAGTGATAGAGACTTCCTATATATAGCTTCTATTGTATATCAATATATTATTGTAGCAATAGTTCCAAACAGTTAAGCTGGATATAAAAAAATTAGGTATTCATTAATTAAATGTTGTCGGTTGAAAAGGCTTTCTATGCTTTCAAATCAAAAATAACCCTTAATAACCAACAGACTTTTAATTACGCGCGGTAATGAACCGATGTTTTCTTTCAATTCTTACTTATTTTTATTTCGAACAAAAACATTTCTACTTCAGAATTAATGAAACAAAATGAATTTACTTACGCGTAATAAAAAAAAGCAAAATAGCCTTCATAGATATAAAATATTCAAAAGAAACCGAAGACAAATTGAAGATATTAAGTCCCTACAAACTCATTCGGTGTTAATATCGTTCTGTTGAAATTCATTTTATAATATTTATACATTTGACAAAAAGATAAACAAAATGAGTTTCTCGTTCACAGGACAGCCGGAGTTTTCTGCAAAGAAGTGGGCGCTAATTTAGCAGAACGAATTGCAAAAGAGAAAGATGAATCTGTCTGAATTTAAGCTTAGCTTACTGGAACCTCTACGATACCAAATTCACTTAGTATAATTGCTAATTCTTATTTGAATAGCTTAGCATAAATTTATTTTACTTAAATCTTTTGATTGATCGCACCATTTTTTTTCATATTTCCTAATGTGACTGTTAAAAAGTTGTTACGAAACAATTTCCCGACTTATTGCTGTTTTTCTGTTTATGCGTTTGTCGCAAATGGTTTCGGGTGATAATAACAGATTGAACCTTCTTCGCAGAGTAAAATAGGAAAATGGCTCGCATTGTTATAGAATAATAATAGTTATTGCTCGCAGAAGATAGATACCTACGTTTTTATTTTACGCAAAACGGCGTTCCTGAGCCGACCACGATAAATTATCCATTGTTGGGCTTCGAATTCAACAAGAGCCGTTTTTGTTCAATTCTTCGTCTCGTCGTCAATGGGAAATTTATTACCTCCTCTGCCGCATTTAAATACGGCCGATTATATCAGAGCAGAGAACTTAAAATGTTGTGAGCACTCAACTGAAGATGGTAATTTTCACGTTTTATTTCTCACCTCTAAGGAGATGCGAATTATTTTACGTCATTTGTTGCAATGTTGTAGAGCCTTTGTAATGTAATTTAATTAGTCTTTTATTTGTTTATTGCTTTTCACTTTTGTTTTTGTCTTACTAATGTTATACTTTGATGTTTTGCCCTCTACAAAAATGTTTATTAAGTGCTTCTTTGCGAGAGATTTGGAATGAGTTCTTAATGCTAACAAATTACACTTATTAGCTTCTTACTGTTGTTGATAGCGTAGTAATAATAATTTATGTCAGGTTTGTTATATTTTGTTAGATAAGTCGTAATTTGAAAATTCGGCAGAAACTCTTCAGTCTTTACATTGCTATAGTTAATAGTTAGATGAAAGTTTTAAATTAAATATTTACTCAAAACCCCTCTTTGCTGAGAAGATTAAAGGAACTTCTCATTTGACTTGGGGCGTTTTCATAGTACGGGGTGATTCCAGACCCATCGTCTATCGCACATTTGAAATCAAAGCAGCTTTTTTATTGATCTTTTGAATGGGCCCGGCGCAGGTTGAATAAAGTTGTAAGCGGTGACCGTAATCTATTTTGTGCTCGATCCCAACAACGTGTGACCGACGTCAGTCGGTTGACCTCACATATTTCTTCTATTCGCCGGTACTCGTTACTTTTGTGAACACCGGGATTCCATCTATCATTTTCCTCTCGCACCGATGACCTTTAACTTGACGGCTGGGAGATTTCCGCGTAGAGCGTCTCACTTTAATATTTTTATTACAAAAGATTGTTCGGCAGTCTGTTGCTGTTCTAATACATCAAACAGATGTCGACAAATTTAATCGTGATTACAAAAGAGAATGGAATAATATATTGTTGCTTGAATATTATGAGCGGCCGATTCCACTCGCTATAACTTGCGAAGGACTAATTTGTCACTCGTACACATTCTTGATTAACCGTCTGCCTTCGACCCTGAACCATTTATCCGTAAATCATTGATGTTTTTCTTTCTTGCAGAGTTTGTTTCGGTAGTGGATATTTACTTGTTATGTGCTCTGTAATAGATCTGGTCACGCAGTTCCGTTATATAATAAACAACAGTAAAGAAAAATAATAACATGTTTGATATTACTGCACATGTTATTCTGAATGACGTAAATTGTAACATTTACGGTAGCAAATCTCAGGAATTCATCTTGATTTCGTAGCACATTTCAAGCAATTAAATCGATCTGGCGTTTCGAAGCTCTCGGCAAGCAGAATCCCTTAATGTCATTCTAACTGTTTCGTAGTTAAATGGACGCCATTTCATTAGCTATCCAGCTGATAAAACGGGGCAATTAAATTCTTTTCTTACCTATCTTCCTTTTTAAATGTATTTTAAGTGATTAAGGAATACTTAAGTAGGATGTTAGTTGTACATTTTATTCAGATCTGATAATCGGATGACTTAGGTGTCGGATCTGATTTATTTTTAAACTGTTCTAGTTAAGGAATTTGAAAGCATTATGAGATATAATTCTGGTTTGTATTGTTGTTTTATAAGGCAATTTGTGTATAACGTACCAAAGAGTTATGTTCTAATCTTAGAAAACACTTACGCGAGTTAGATTCAAAGTGGCTGATACTTAGAACAGTACAATAACATCCCATTTCTAATTAGTTTTGACCTTCATCGAGCCTCCTCCATGTAACACAGGTACCATTGAGTCATCTTACTCTGCCGTGATTTGTTCAAAAATATTTGATTAATATAAAGGGGAATCAACTGTGACGGTGATTTTATAGTAATTAAAACATTTTTACCATTAAACATTAACGTCAACGAAATCGTCGGCAAAATCTAATTAGACTATAATATTTTATTACTTTAATTACGACCCAGTTTTTATCTGGCGTACCGCGGCTCCTCCAATCAGGATCGAGGGAATCCTTTGTCGAACTAGCGGATCTACATAGAATTTAAATTACTAAAATACCTTTAGGATACACTGACGTATCCCCACTGCTCTATGTACTCGTATGTTGTAAATTAGTTTTCGCGTATATCTTTCGAAATTAATTTCGTACACTTTGTACAAAATTTTCAAGCGTCCGTTATACGCATATAGATTCTTCGTAAATAATGTTGGAACGTAGTCAATAAACCAGTCAAAAACATATTTGGCAAAAATTGTTTGCCGCTACTAATATCCCGGTGAAACCCTTCCTCTAAACTAAATGTATTCCGGTTAGGAAGGAACGAGTTCATCCCGATTGCTCCCGGAACTGGACCTTTGATCTGCAGTCTAATCGTGTAATTTCAATGGTAATCGAAAACGGTCTTATTAGATGTTTTTAGTTACGAATGAAACCGACTTTGGATACCGGGTACATTTTGTTCGGATATGATACGTTTGAGAACTTAACTTCCTTGTGCAGGAGTATTACAAGCTCTCTCACTAGATTACTGTTCCGATATTAAGGCAAGTGCATCCAATACGTATTGCTTGCCAATAAAGTCGCTTTAATTTATGTAGGTGTGCGGGAGCAGGTGTGGCTGAAGATAGATTACTTTCATGTATATTAGTTATGTGCCAGAGACGTATTTTAGTAACCAATATAAACTTTAACGAATATTCTCATTAAATATCTTTAAGAACTTATGTTCTCGTAGTATTAATTTGTCGAGTGTTGTGGTAACTCGTAGTGTAATCTCAAGAGGCTGATTATCACAAGTATTTACGAGGAGCGGCTGTCGCCTGACTTCCCCGACCCAACTAGTGAGAATGGCCCGTGTCTCATTATCATTTATCATTAAGATTTATCATGTTTGTTCAAAGGATCCACTTTACTTCGACCTTTTTCCAGTGGTAGTATTCGCTTACCGACCGTGAAACTGAAATACTATTTGACAAATACTTTTACGAAAAAGCTGAAGCGTTATTATTTTATTAGGATTGAATTTCACCCTTTATAGCAATAATGTGGCAGTTGATTTCAATTATATTGTTAGTGTAGTAAATGTAGAAGTTAGAATATAAACGTTTCTGAGTGTAAGAACAGAACGAGAATTCCCGTCGCTATGAGCCTACTCACCTGCGAAGTGTCTCTACTCCGAGGCTGCGCTATTAAACAGCGATCAGTATTCTGTGAATGGCACCAATCAGACAAGGCTAACCCCACGCTCCTTTAATGGACGTAAAACGATAATTTTACGATCCTTATAAAACTCTCAGAGTATTATTGCTATCGTGCGTGTTATATTCATGATCGGGATTTATACGTGGTAATCCCTTTACGTGGTATTTAGATTTTGGGTCCCGATTCATTCGGTATTCACTTATTTATATTCTGAATAACGCGCGAAATGTATAGCTTCCATAAGAATATTTTACTTCTGAATTCCCTTTAAAATTTGCTGAATAACGCCTGTGTAATGCCCGTTATGAGTTAAAAGGCATATTGCATCCTTTGATACTTTAACTTTATTAGAATAGCGCTGGTTACCGGGTTTCAGACATATCATTAGTGGGAGTTTTGTATGAGCCTTTCTACTTGTGTTTTTTTACATAGCAAACGTTGTTCATGCTTCATGTTTTGTGTGAATATGCGGCGTAGTAATGATGCTCATAAACATTTATTCAGCTTCAAGCGCAGATGATAATTGCAGAAGTAAATATAGATTTGCATCCACTCATTACACGTCTCGGCAATTAGGTGCGTAAATTGGCGAAACCGCATGCATTGTGATGTTCATTGACTAAATTATACGTAATACCAAACGTAAACTTAATCCGTGTACGTGCCGTATGTACAATATTAAATGACGTCATTCATTCATATCAATTAAGACTGGATCGATTAGACTTAATGTACATAGGCTTAATATATATTCTAAATCATATACTCAATACAATATTTTAACATATTTTTACAGTAGCCTTTTATAGGGTTTTAAAAATGTTTTAACAGCAATATTTTTACATATTAAAATCGTGTGAGTACCGAGGATACTACTAAAAACAACAAAAATTCTTCACCCATGAAATGTTTTATACATGTAATAACAGACCAAATTTGATTCGTCAAACGTCGAAGGATATGTAACTAGCCTTAGGGCTGACAAACTACTACTAAATATATTAACGAGTACGACTTATAGTTCGTGTAAGTGACTTGTGTCCCTCCGTTAACTTCATTATTAACTTACCACACAGCCCTACCAATACATCTAAATATAGAACCCTGCATAGTACTTTAACACGTGAACCATATCAGGCATAGAACGTTTTTAAAATGACCCTCATAACTCTTCAGTTTTGATAAGCATCATCCTCATGCACTCTTACTTTTTCACCGGAGACCCATGTTCTTGGTTTATGTATTGGGATTACCATGCCTTTGATATTTCCAACCCTTTTCAATGTGGCCGTGCTTACTTATAATAAAGCGATATGCGGAATGGTATTACTTGCTTAACAAGAGATAAGTTCAGAACTTATGATTCCATCCCGCTTTTCCTTGAAACACGGTATGGAGCAGGAATATTTCAATACAGATACCAGTATGTACGAGTTCAAAGAATCATTCATTCCAACATTCACTGGAAGTTTGCACTTTCTCTAAAAATAGTTTATGTGTGTCAAGTGTTCTTTCGGTACCACCGAAAGAAAAATTAAGTCAAACAGGTTCGGGTAAATGATGATAGCCCTGTCAAGGGAGTAATTAAGCTGGGTTCTTGATGCCCGGCTTCACCGCGCCCTTAGCATTTACCAACTAAAGTAACGAGCAACGGGCCCTTACAAGCTTGATTGGCATCTTTAATATGCAAAGATGGGTGATTGCGATCCCCTGCCTCGCGGACACTAGCCGCACTAGACGACAAGCACTCTACTTTTCAACTCGTCTAATTGCCGATACAAACAAGCCCGAACCATATCACTACCCTATTATGTTGTTAGGTTAGTGTAACATCTAATTAATACTAATTTCCGGCGCGGGCGCGACGCTGACGCAACACGCGTGGGACAGCCTTTAATTTTGAATCAGTAGCTGTAAATAATTTCACATTTGCGTAAACATAAATCGTCAGTATTTTGACGAGTGCCGACCTCCTCAGGGATTACCGATGTTTGTCTTTTATCTACGCGACTCTATTAAGTAAATGTCTAATATTTATTCAGTGCCAGTGTTTCAATATCTATGTGTTTATATACCTATATATGTATTCATCGTTTGCTTTAGGTAGACGTTATTTTTACGATTTATCCGCTTTTATTTGGCTCTTAAAATACACTTCCCGGTCCTTAGGAAAACAAACTTCTTTCATTTAGGAAAATATTTTTGTGAAGATAAAATCTGATGGTGGATATGGCGCAAATATAATTTATGGGCTGGATAAGTAAGGCAGGCAAAGTCATAAAATGTATAAACACAATTTTAGTGCAAACAATGCCAATTATCTATTACTTTTGTCCGTAAAATACTATGATAGGCACTAGAATATTACCTACTTGTATTATGGAAATTATTGTAATGTAATAATCTCATTACTTTAATTAGAAACTAGATACTTAAATATACGTACTAATTAATGTAACACATAATTCTCAATCTGAATTAAGATAATATATGTCAGACTGTGTTTAACACGCTGTTTAATTCAACATGATAGTTATATTAGCTATGGGACGTTGCTAGACGATGACGTTCAAGCTATCTAAATCCCTAACTGTTATTTCTCAGCTCATGACCCTATTCAATATAACGGCTAATGTACTTAGACATAATAGAAAATTTCTGGGAAATATTGTTATCCTTCGAATAAACCTTTAGCTGGCGTCGCGGAAAACTATTGGGTAGTTAGCATTTATTGGTTGTAACATTCTGCCGGACGGACAGCATATGGTCGGGCCAGCGGTAACGGCCGGGCATTTCATGGACGTGCTCGGAAAAAAACTCAGACGTAGCAATATGTAAAGGCTTACATTTGTAAGACCAATATTTTGCGATATTGTTTAGTAATTTACCTTAACTTCGTTTATATAATCTAACACGCCATTTTGCCGTCCGCCATATCCAAGCGCACTGCTTTGTTTTACCTAAAAAAATCACAGGGCCATATTTCTAGCCAGCGAGTGTGTGCAGTCCCCACGAAAACTTTATTACTGACACAGCATGATAAATACGCAGGGGTGTCGGTTGAAACAGTTTGTACTCCGACATCGTTCGTATAACTAGGTGGCTACAGTAGCACCACACCGCATCTTTCTTTTCTCCGACTAGCGGAATCTCTTAGCTTTAAATGAGAATCTCACTCTTTTGTAAATGCTGCAAATTCTGTACCTAGTGTTTCATATTTCTTTTTGTATTTAAAATTATTTCGTAGTTTTCTGCAACCGCAGTGTAATTTTCGCATTTAGGTACTAACTTGCATTTAGTAAGACAAAATAAAAATATACAAGGAATGATCATTTAGCCACTCTGTTTTAATCAATAGATACTATACCAATACTATAACAATAGATATAATCTAGTTCCTGGATGTATAGAAATTGTTTACTAAAATTTAACGTAATGGACCAACTAAAATAGATTCTGGAAATTTGTATTTTGATGGCTTTTGTTTGATATACGTCAATATTTAGGGATCATTTGAATACGATTATGGAAAATACTCGGCGCCAAATACATGCGGCCAGTGTGGGCCCTTTCAACTAAATCTTGTATTATGTAGGCATGCTCAGTTAAGTGTACACCTGACCTGTTTTTATTTAATGGTTTCGTCCCCTCATTTGGTAAACATTACCGTCGTAATTCTGACTTTTAGGTGTGAACATTTAATGTTATTGTCGTGCAATATTGTATTGTTTTACACGACGTTTAAGTGCGGCCGAGTGGGCGCGACCGGTTTCATGTCTTTTGACACGAGCAAACGTCCACGACAGCATGTTTTTATCTTGACGATGCAGGCGCGTCGGTGGGTGGGCCCCGTAGCGACGTAGCAGCGTAGCAACGTAGCGACCACTCGAGCCTGGGCGCGTCGCGTCACAGCTCACAACACAAATCACTACGACGCACCCCTTTTAAACACTTTTTAAACCGTGATTTATTTTGCGACAGCATTATCCACACTGCTAATCCTCTTGTGAATTATTATTCTGAAAGTTTGTTGTGGCCGAGGCTTAAGTAATCTGAAAGCTTCTAGTTATTATGCCGTTTAGGGGCGGGATTTTTGTAATCTAGTTTAATCTTGATTATTCACATTTTGTCCTTTCGTCGTACCGATTACGGCTATAAAGGATATCAAACGCTTCATCGAATTATAATCTGAATTTATATTATAGCATTGGAATATTGTACGAGTGGGTCATTGTTTCGAGCGAAATTGTTTTAATTACGTTAATTTTCATTTCAAGTTTGTAATCTGATTTTCACTCTATGTAATAGAGAGCGGAATTAATAGAGGTTGTGTGTAATGGGTGAAGTAAAATCAAAAGTAGGTACGGGTAATGTAAGGTTGGCATCACGCGACCTCGCCGCTTTGTTCAGGATCCTTTCATGCTGTGGCAGTAGCACTCCAGTCGACCCACGCCTGTTTGTATTCCGTTCACGAACTTTCCGAATATATTATTTTGTAGGGGTAAGTACAGACGTGGAGGAAACTGATTTAAGAGTTCCCATTCAATAGGGCTCTAAAAGTGCTCGGATAAATTCTCTGCCTACATGTGTGTCCTTCCAATAGTCTAACTCGCTGTTGTACGATTGTTATACCCATTATTTCCATATCATTGTACTATACTATACGAGTTTTAAGACTGTAACTTTCAATATATTTGGACTAGTCTATTTTTCGAACTGAGAGAGTTAGTTTGTATAAAATTGGTAGTTAGATTTTGTACGTAGTTAGATTAGTTTCTGCCTGAAACTTTGTTCATGTCAAATATATGCCCGTGATAAATCGTATTTCATTTCATTATAATCTAGAAATAATTTCGTTATATTAAGAGTAACAAACATCTATCTATCTGTAGATACATCCATCCTCTAGAACTTTATAACAGCAGTAGGATTAAGTCTACTGGTAGCACAAGCCTTGGAGATCATAATGATTCTTGGAATTTAAGTTTGAAATCGAGAGAGGTGTTTTGGGGCAGTTCAAGTAGAATACTCTCAGTACCTGGAACGGAATAGTTTAGAGAAGAGCTTCATTAGAAATAGTATCCAGTATTACTTCAGACTTGCTAATACTTACTATAAAAGTGAAATGTGGAAGAAAGATCTGTTTTATTATTCACAAAATAGCTTGAATTAAAGCTAATCTAATTAAATAATAATAAATGTAAATATAGCTTATATGACATTTTAAACAGTTACAAGAAATGGTAGAGAATATTTTATACGATGCTAATAGAACTGTAAGCAGTGGAGTTTATTCTAGTACATTAGACAACACCGATGGAGTTTTACGACTTTTATGGGATGTTACGTAGCAATTTCTTCCGATTTGTTCTTCTTTGAAAGCTTTTTGCCGCTTTCCACCGAAACATAGCTATCTAACGTTTAAAAATGTGTAATGGCTTCCAATTTGCCCAATCGTTATTCTATTTTGTCGAACATAACCGCGCTTTAGATACCAAATAAAATATCTGTGCAGTGCGGTTTTGTAGAACCAATTGCAGATATATACTTTACAAAGAAAACCGGGAAGGCGACCAAAGTGAAACAAAGTAGAATTTGCATTTGAGATACAATCTTTTATAGTATTAGATACATCTGTTATTCGTATCTTTTGCAGATTATACGGGTGTATTTGTATTACGGGTATAAAGGTAAAGTGAAACACAATGGCATAATGTAGTTTCTTTTGAAATTCTGTTAACGATGAAAGGGGATATGTCTGCGTCGCCTATAAATGAGTGTTTAGCATTTTTACCATGTTTTTGTTGAGCGTCGCCGAGCGCTGCTGTCGATCGGCTCTCCCAAACAAAAGAGAACAATTTGCATTTTAACCAACTGATAACTGGACCAGGTCGACGTCGCGCCCTCTAATTTCCCCTGGACCCACCGGAGACAACGTAATTTTCTTTTTTAGCACAGAGTTAAAGATAAAGAAATAATATTATCTTGCCCCATGACGACGAGATAAAACTTTTCTCCTTTTTTTAACTTAATTTTTCGTAGGCACGATTCATTATAGTCGCTTTATTAAAATCAGGCACCTGTAAAATATTATCTTTACTGAAACGGCGCTGTTTTGTCCGTTTCTCGTTCACCTGGCGCATATTCATGAGTTCAGTACATATCGTAGTGCAATATTGTAAGCTCTACAAAGCGCAGTTTAATATTATTAAATATTGATCTATACTCGGCATCGGCGCGCTCAACTTGGTCAAGTTAGTCTAGTCAAGTTTTACATCGACGTACATGTGTCGGTCGAATTAATCCATCTAAATGCGTCTTTAACGCGAGCTAGTAACTTTGACAATTAGTTATTTTCGGTACTCGACTTATGGTAATATGCTGGTACATAAACAGGCGGGACACATTCGTTGGCATTTAGTAGGATTAGTTATATTATCATAGATTCACGCCCGGCTTAGTTATCTAAAATAAAGACACGCTTTGTTATTCTCCTCTTGCATATTTCATTGTTTAATTTACATTTGCAAAAAAATGTTGTGTTCCCAACGGATATGAAAAGCGTTGCGGTTTTATGAGAACAATACCTTTTATTCTGAAATCTATAAAATACGTATATATTTCGTAATAGGTACCTATCTCGGATTAAAATAAACATTTTTTGTGAAGTTTTACATTTTCACCAGCATCCTAAAGTGATTACACTTGAGGAGATAACGTTAAAACGATAACGTCCTCTTACTTTTTTGATTAAAATATTACAAACAGTGCCCCGCAATAAATCATGGAGGAGCGTGCATTTATTCAGAAGCGCAAATTAAAAAAGTTACCTACGCCAATTTTGGATGAGTTATTGTGCAATATTCAGTTCCGATTCTAGTACAAGTAGCGTTGAAACCTGAAATGATGCGTGTATTTTATGCGAAAACAATGTCTGGTCCTGATTATAAACAAACAACCCAGCGGAAAGTGTCTTTTACGTTAGCGTTAAATTCATGTTGATATTGAGCCTGTACAAGTGTACACCTATTTGTTTTACATTTATACAGGATTTAAAAATAAATTCTGAAAAACGTGTTATTTGGCGGTGGTAAACACGCTGAACATTATTTGAGATGAGAATGCTTTTAATGGATTTCGATTATCGGTAGACGGACACAGATAAAAGCGTAGTTTGTGTGAAATGTTGGACGCGGCGTGTTAATAGTCAAGTTGTCGTGCGAAGGCGGCAGCGGCGGTTAATGGGATGGCTCGTGGTCGTGTCGTAGCGTGCGCGAGAGTGACCCATGGCTAACTCTCCAGACCTGGGCCTGCTTGCCGCCAGCCTGCTCCGGCTTATCATAGGTAAGTCTATAATATTACATAACAAATGTGACATGACTCTAGAACAAGCGTAGGGCGGTTCAGATATCGTATATTTCAGCTGGTAGTGAGGGACGACATTGCTGCCGATATAGGTCTTAAGCTCTATCCTATCGGGTACTAGGTTGAAGAAAATGTAATTGAGATTTTTTGGCGAAAAATCTCGGTTATGTAGACAAAGATATGTAGCGAGGGACTGGTAAATGGCGATAGGATCGTTTTCGAACACGTTTCGACATACCTTTTGTTATAATCGACAAACTGTGGACAATCCCTTTGGGGCAAATATTACATATCCCAGAGGTGCAGTGTAGATACGTTCTCTCGTGTTTCCGAGAACAAAACAAAACACCGCTTTTAGTGTTATTTCACGATACTCTCGTTTATCAATCTATAGACACTGTCATGTATACCATATATATTATATTACTTATCAAACGCGCACTAGAGGCTGATTTAAAAAAAAAATGTGAAAAGAAAATAAAATCATACCTAGTAATATAATTGGAATTAGTACAACTATCGCACTATCTACATAATTACTTTCCAACGTGTTTCAAATGTTCATCAAAAATATATTTAATATTTTCATTGGGTTTGCTCTAAACTGTTAATTAATATAACGCACGTGCTTACAAAGAGAAAGCGTTCGATTCAATTCGATTTACTTTCATGAATTATACAATATAGCTATAGTTTTTTTCTGTAGATCTGTGCGCGTTAATAAATCGGCGCGGCTGCGTAACAATTAAGTTATATCTAACAATTTAAGCAGCTGAATGTTCTAATAACTTTTTTCTTGCTTCTCAAATATATGTATAAACGTAAAAATGCTGTTGTTTACTTACACAAACCTTCTGGCATATTTTATATGCACATAGCGAGCTAGCTGAACAAAAACAAAAAAAATGCTGGCTTAAATCCGTTACGTCACACCCCTAAGAAATGACACGAAAAAGTAATGGCGACGCGTATAGATGACGGCTATAAATATGAGCGAGTTCAAACACATGAGGAAATATCGGAAGGCTTAAGGCAGCATCGACTCTGTTCAACAAAGTACCTCAACTATCTTGTAGTGCAATTAATGTTTGGTATGTATAGCGTACAAGACATACAATCTGGGGGCACGGAAGTGCCCCCGCAAGTCGAGCAAAAAAAAAGCGGCACGGCCGTAACATCCTTTTCTCGAAGCAATTCGAGCTATTTTTGACACCCCTATAATTTCGTTGTGGATAAAACAAGAAGCCTGGGTTTTCAGCATCTAATCAGTCATTGTATAAACACGGTATATTTAAAATTTCAGTCTATTTGAACCAGTAGTTTAAGAATGACAACTTGTTAAAATTTTGAATTTTGTCACTCACTGATTCACTGACTCACTGACTCACCGATCATCAAAAGTCTAAGGTACTTCTACCAGACTTAGAAGCTTAAAATTTAGAATACAAATAGGGTTTAGTGTTTTAATCATGGGAAAAATTTAATATTTTCTAATTTCGGTCCAGTTTTCTAAATACACCAACTGCAACAATAACTTTGTAATCCTATATAAATGTATAAGATAACAAGGTTACATTTGCAGTTAATGGATTATTATTACTGTAGAAAATAAAATAAATAGGTGTAAATAGGTACCTACTGTATGAGGCATAACGGGAGGGGGTATAGGGTGGGTAAGGGTGTTTAGCCCATAAAACTGAATTATGAAAAAAAAACGTCTTTCCATACAAATTGGACTTATGTTCGCTCTACAAAAAGAAGTGAGATGCCATCAAAAACATTCTGTAAAAACTTCAAGTCTCGCCGTAAAAAGTTGTGAGATCTATATAATACCAAGTCGATTAATCTATTTAGTCTCTACTTAAAGGACCTTCTGTCTTAAATTATTACGTACGTTATTATCATGCCAATTTAAAAAAAAACCTTTAAAACAAATAGATCGACTTGGTCATCGCAAGAAAACACAAATTCGCCATTAACATTTCAGGAGCATTAACTAATCAAATCATGCGATGGCCAGGTCGGTCTATTTGTTTTAGAGGTATTTTTTTTTAATTGGCTTGATAATAACATACGTAATAACTTAAGACAGAAGGTCCTTTAAGTAGAGACTAAATAGATTAATCGACTTGGTATTATATAGATCTCACAACTTTTTACGGCGAGACTTGAAGTTTTTACAGAATGTTTTTGATGGCATATTAATTAACACATGAACAATGTTATCAAACGTTGTACGCTAAAGCAATCGTATTACGTCACAGTTTCTGTGAACGTAATGTAAATTATAAATCAATTTGCGATGTAGTTTAATATAACACATAATAGTATTTCTGAAAATAAACAATGTTTCGCCTTAATGTACGCGTGTTCCACTAAGGTATTCGTAAATGTGCCTTTTGTATCTTGAGAACGTAGAGGAAACTGGTCCCCACGAGCATAAATCTTGCCCCTGGCGATGTCTCTGTCACATTTGTGATAATAAACGAAACAAAGGCATCACACATTCAAACTGTTATTTTTTCTGTTTCTTTCTGCACTACTAATATTACCTACGTGACTGTTTTCATAAGTGTCCTGACAAAGCGTACCAGCGGTAGTTATTAAGAATTTTATTTTTACTTTTAGCTGCGGCACAAAGACACACTCATGACTCTAGCTACAGCCGTTGTCTAAAATGTTAGCTCAGTGTTTTTACAAAGGCTAGTGTGTTTTTACGAGCGGCTCGTAGTTAAATAAATACCAGCCTCACGGCCTGATCAATATACCTAAGTAATTGTACAGTTCAGTTGTATTACCGAGGACAAGTGGCTACTACTCGTAGGATGGCCGGGAAACAGTAAGTTGAAGACAAACTTAAATTGTCTGTTACCTACAACAGTTACCGTTAGTATTCTGTAATCCGAGCAACTTGTCCAGCTTCGAGTCACAATAGTGCTGATCTTTTGTATATTACTTCTTACTGCTTTTAAAGTTATTTTATTTATGTATTAAATATAATGGCAATTTTATATAATCGGTGATAAGAGTGGACAATTTACTGTAGCTATAGACGCTTATATTTTGATATCGCATTTTATTACACATAAAACAGGTTTAGCATAATAACAAAGCGATATTAAGCGTGAAACATGTCGATATCTTTATCTTAGCCGTTTCTTCGAGAAAAATAAAAATAAATCGACTATCAAATCTGCTATTTAGATTTTTAAAGGCCAAATAATAACCACAAAAGAAACCGAACGAGCAATAGTATTCAGAAAACGACACAAAAATATTCTCTTTTATGAAATGGAACTTGTCCCATAACGTAGAGAAAATATTTAGATGCTATTAGGACCGCAACGTTTACAAATTCGATACAAACAATTTTGTTCAACGTGAACGTTCCTGTCGTGTCCCTATTTCATACGTATGCAGTTGAGTAGTGCGACTGAGAGACAGTTGGTTCGCTTCTTTGCTTTTACAAGTTTTAATCTTCCTAATGCGTTCGCCGGCGCGCACTTGACAAAACGCTCGCGCCCGCTTATGTTAACCCACTGTGACTATACGCCTATGTTTAAATTGTCAGTACGTTACACTTTTTATCTTGTTCCGGTTCTACTGGGTACTTATTAAGTATTGTACACATGTGTACATAATTCTTTGAATACGTTTCACACTCTCAGGTGATTAATATATTACGACCCTTTAATCAAATGTACTACTGATAACTGTACCTTGAATTTATTGTTATCATTTTATTAAGATCTATGTATTTGAAACTTCATGAAGTTATAACACGGCGGCTACAATTCAACCATATCATTATTAAACCTATAATATGTTATGACCAACTTGTATGTAAGCACTTTGCTGCGTAGAAAGTATAACACATTTCTGAAAGGCACATACACTTTATATCATCTCATAACAAGGGGAGTATTTAGGATGTGCAGTGGCAAAATGTACATTTAAAAGTTGTAATAAATAAAGGAGTGCGCGCTCGCTATCACTAAACTGCGGCCGGTTTGGCGGAGTTGTGCTCGGTGCGGCTCGGTGCTGTGTGCAGTGTGCAGCCACCCTGCGGCACTTGTGCAGCTGTTACCAACGTGACTAATTTCCCTGCATCAACTGCTATTGTTGTCGCCGTCTAGATGACAAAAACAACTGTTTCGTTCATATCGCGGCTTGCAATTTGACGTGAAACGTTTTATTCAGCCGACAATATTTTGTCGTGCTTTTCAGGTACTCCACGACATTTTATTCATGTTACCTTTCAAGCTTACCTTTTCCACACTTGCCTAAAAAGTGATATCACTGATGTATTTTATATACGTTTTATCGCTTCGAGAGCCGTGTTTGCGTATAACTGTAATTTACACGCGTTGCTACGCTGAAAGGATTTATAAATTCTGCTTGATTCGGTCTTACCCAATAAATCCATTTAGCTTTCAGTTGGAACACTGCTTACAGAGCTGGCTACAGTGAGATCGGCGAACGACGTTACCTACATATGCACATTCGGAACACTTGTAGCTTTAATTGCTCTGGATTTGGTTTAACGTCGCGTCGTGACGTCACATATTTGCCCTGCCTCCTCGTATGTGGAGCAGAAACCAGACACAAAGACATTTTTTTCAATTATGTTCGTTTTCTGAGTAATATGTAGCTCCTAGCTATCGTTTATGGAATGCCACTAGAGTTATTCCCGGGTTCTCGGAATTTAATCATATTCAATGTTTCGGTTTAATAATATAAGTTTGCGGACCTCCATCGACATTCTAGATACATAATTGCAACAGTAAATTTACCTCATACGGCGTCGAATGAAGTGCCAAACTCAGCTCGCGAGCAACTTTAAAGTTAATTATTAAGTTGAGAAGATAATTAATATCAGTGCTGTTGTTTGTGACAGGAGCTTGAGCTGTCGGAGTACCTACACTGTAGCGAAATAAACTCACGCCGGACTGTGGAATGGACAGATGTTTTATTCAAAAACTTTATGTATACTCTAACTTAAATTGCAATCTGTACTATGATATTACGCTGAACATAAATATCGCGTTAGCTGCGCCATATTTTATTTGCTCACTTTGAAATGAGGGATTATATTTTCCTTTTACAGAATGTAACATATAATATTTATTTTGTATTGTTGATATTACTGAAGTCGTTGAATAAACAATACGCTACATTCACACGTGATTCTATTAAAACTAAAGTATTCGTGATTTTATTACATTTTTTGTATGAAATTGGAAAAAATAATAAAGGTTGTATGTGCGTAGGGTGGTGTCTGTGTCTAGGCTGTACGTGCCGTCTGTCGCGTTGTGATTGAACTAGCCTGCGCGTGGATACGTTACAAGTCAAATGAATGTCAGCGGCCTAAATATTTTTGTTTCGTGATGTCTCGCGGAACCTTTGTGACGAACCTTGTCTAGATATACGTATGTTATAAACTTTATTTCGTTCTATATTTGTATTGTGATCGCCACATTACATAGCTACTAACGAGCACGGTCGATGAAAGAAGCAGTCTGATAGGTTTAAAAGTTTAGGACGCTGGCTTCAAATAACACTTATTTAATTATGTCGTGTAAGTGTCACTTTTCTTACACATAGATCTTTCTTACTTTTGTTCTGATCTAACCATGCCAAAGTAATTGAAATATATGCAAGAGTTATAGTCAAATTTAAACCGTTCTCCTCGAAGTTCCTCAATAGATTTTCCAATTTTTTAAAATACCTTTCTCGGTACTGTCAGGAACAAGTTGGAGCAAAACTACTTTATTCGCTTTAATTGAAACTTGGCAATATCTAAGTAAGACTTTATCCTTCTTCGTGATATTTAATTTTGACTTGGAAGTTAAAAGGGTGTGTTTGTGTTATAGAAGTTGTAATTGTTCAGATGACATTGTCGTGAAACAGATCGAGTTATAGCAATCTTTGGTATCTTCTTTTCATAGTTGTAGATGGTCAGTAATGTTCATATTTATTAAAATAATTGTTCGATTTAGAAGTGTTGTGAAGTCGGCGCGGGCGCGGTTTCGTGCTCGTCGCGTCCACGTCTCGCGGCGACGGGGTCAAGAGGCTATGACGCGCTCTCGACCTGCACCACCTCAACACGCCTTTTAAACTTTTTCGAAACCCTACACAGGCTTTCATTAAGCCACGAATACTGCCACTAGTCTACGGCTACGGTTTCTTAATGTTCACATGTATTCATTTTGAAAAATAATTTATATTTGTTTATATTCGGTATATTCTCCGTTAAATTCGGTTTCTGAGGCTGTGAGTATGATCTTCCATTCAATATTAATAACGTTATTGCCTCTCAATCAATATTCAACCACAAATTATTACCATCTCACCGTTACCATACATAGTATACATGTAGCGCTGCAACATCTAACTGTAACATATTATATGTATATTCTACGTACATACCTCTGTTTCAATTAGATGACCTTCAGTTAGGTAAGGTACAGTGTCGGGTACAGTCACCCGATAAGATCGAATGGCCGATACAGCTATGTCAAAGGGTCATTTAATGCCGGATCGCATATTGAATTACGATGTCCTCTCAATTCTAACATATTCTATTGTATTCTAGCGGCTTCTTGAAGCGAAAGATACCTTAACATGATATTCACATAATATTAATGTCAGACGTATTCGCTGATTATTTTATTGTCATGCAACTTTTATCGCTCGAGTAATGTTTATATTGATCCGATAGTCAAAAACATGACTGTCGGCCACTACGGTGCTTTAGTTTCTTTTTTTGAGTCGGATAAAAAATACGATTGGATATTTGTGCCTTTGTTCGCGGTTACGTTTGATACCGCGGACGCCGAGGGGAGCTCAAAACAGCACACGGTACGGAAAATAATCCGTTAAACTTTTATTTCGACGAACGAAGTTTTTTAATTCAAACGTTCAGTAGCACTGTTGTTCAATCTGTCTAGTTGTACATTTGTGGTAAGTGCGCGATATTGATTAAGTTGTATGTACTCATATCGTGTCTGCAACGAATACTAAATCACAATGATTGGATGATATTATGTACATCACGTGTCACTAACAGATTCTCTCTTTGCCCCTCCTACCCATGGATTTTGTCTACGTCTGCGACATGCTTATGAATAATTAGTTTAGTATTAGTACATTAGGCTAACATTATTATATCACGATGTTAGATTAAATCCAACACATTTTCACCGTGCGTTCCACGGTTTGTTCTCTACTAATGAAGAGATAGTCCGATGAATTGTTGCATAGCAAATACCTGCTGCGAACGTGAAACACTGACACAATTTCTCTGAATTCTGGCTCTCTCTTTTATCTTCACTTATCGTTTCAAATCTCGATGATTTTGCCAGCATTTTAGTGAAATCTATAATATTTGTTAATTACCGTTCACGTGTGATGTATTAACTGTTAGTTTCAACATATATGTTATTACTATTATTTGAAATTACTCTCATACCTTTTAGAAATTTTATCAAAGCTACTAAACTGTTAACATTTATTATGTTTTATTATTATGTAGTCAGTTAAGAGGTAGAGAACAAATCAGTTTGTACCTTGTTTAGATACCTGTCGTCATCACATGATATCGTAATTAACAGTGTAATAATTATTATGTAGAGTTGAACATAAATACAAAGACAAACTGAGCCGGAGAGTTTGATCAGCACAATACGGCGGAACACAAAGGGCACGGGCTCAGACTAACGGAGTGGGTGTAATTTGGGCCCTTTGTGAGCTCGAGGAGCGGCCGCCAGACGAGTGTGTGTGCGACAATCGTCATCGAGACTAAGCATGCGGCCTCTCCATCACCATCGCCTACATTATATGAGATTTAATAAGTAGCGGACGCACCGCACTCACTTAAACTCGTCTACTGTTGCGCGCAAGCGGAATGCTGATGCCTTTCTTAGTATTACTCTCAAACTTCATTCCCAAGATGATTCTTCCATAAAGCATAACTTACTTTCACAGATTTATTTGTTACCTCTGGGGAGGTATTCTAGTTATTTGTGCTGGGGTACACAAGTGTCTTTGGATTGCTCCATTTCTATATTTTATCACTTCATATATTTTTCTGTCATATTTTATCGACTACAGGTAATTTATTTTCTCGTTTCTATTGAATTCTCTTGTTATATAAAATACACCGCTTGGTTAGCTACACCTTTAATATTGTATGTCCTGCATTCTCGTAACCATTTACGTATATTAATATGGTTTGACCTCGTATAACGTGGTCGTGTATCCTGTTTTTGTGCCACGTACAGGAAACATTTTCCATAAATATATTACCTTGCAGGCGGGTGAAATTGTTTCAAGAGGGAGGTATTTACTTAAGATTAATATGTACGTGTACAAGGGTTCCCTCTCCTATTTATGGTAATGTTTAGGTCATGTAGGCAAATTGCGGCATTAGGCGGTGGCGGCTCCGGCGGGCGCGCGCGTCACGTCGCTGAGCAGCCAGTGTGTGCGTATAAGTGCTGCCTAAAGCCGGTATGCGTTCGGAATTAATTAGCAAATCTGGGCGCGAGATGCGACCGCAGCCGGCCGCTCGGCGCACTGCGGTCACGCTGCGCGCGCCCGTCCACCTGTCCGAACCAGCCTCTCGCCTACCTCGTAATCCGATTATCATTCCTCTGCTTCTGATACAGAAAATAACGCTAATTGGTGCGCTTGGTAACGCACACCGCCGCCTCTGACGAATGCAACTTGCATTCGGTTCGCAGCTGCAGAAAAAGCAGACATTTATCAGAGCTGTAAGTGCGCGAGCGAATAAACAGCATGCAAGAATATAATGTGAATACTTTATGAGGCGCATAACTCTTGATGTATTTATTCACGCCTCATCGTAAAAATATATTCTTTTCGTTGAATTGTGCGTTGAAGTTATGCATGTATCGCGCCGTCAATTTCCGCGATTGTCGTAAAAGATGGAAGAGGAAGTTGGAACAGTATCAAACGTGAATATCAAGAATGAGCTTCACGTGCGAGATGATAACATTGTGCTTGCTGGCTGGAATCACCGACCGCTGCCAAATGTACCAATTATTTTAGAACACTCTATTCCTTTGATATCTTTCGATTGAGATTTTGTGTGCATTAATCGAATGATGTTACTGGACTAAGTCTACGTCTATCGTGTTTTATTAACTGTCTGGCGATTTGCTTATTAAGCAGAATGAACTCCACTTACTTATTCATTTATTGTATAATATTTTTCATCTAAAATTAAATGGATTCTACTTTTCACCATAGCCTTAATATTGATATATCGTTAAATGTGTCGAATCAAAGCGGTGGCTGGTGAGCTTCACTTCTCAGTCAATTTTCCTCACATTTTTCGTTTGTGATCATTTTATAAATATTGGCAAGTGGCCAGTGCCAGGTCGAAAGCTTTGAATTTTATTAACCGTAGTGACGACGCGGCGACGCTGGAACTCAGCTCAATAACACTCGTCAAAGGCCATTAGCAAACTTTGAATGACAATCGGTTGATTGATTAAATACAACATTTGAAAGATAACATGCGAAATCGTATGAATTGATTACAGAATCTACAGGTACACAGAATTTAAAAAAAATGTTACATTAGCACACCAATTTGTCGCTAAACCCGATTTATCACCTAGGGTTTTGTATTTAGTAACTTAAAACACGACCTTCCATTCCTGTTATTATTGTCTTTCAATTCTTTGTTATTGAGCCCTACGCGTTTAAACCATATTTTTTCAGTGTGAAGAAACTGCAATAAAAGTCGTAGTTGGTAATTGAATTTTAACTCTCCATAAATGGTATGCTAATTTTACTTAAAGTTACGACAAAGTTTTTAAACCTGGTTTAACGTTTCAGAGTCCATTAACAGCAATTCATGTTCACATATTCAGAACTAGATTTTACACGTGGTTTTGGTTGTGTAGAAATTTCAGAGAGGCAATTTTCTCTACTATAGGCTAGGTAATGAAATATTATGCATGACATTCTGACCATCGCCTCTAGCGGGCACTTTGGGAACTATTTTTGCAATACATTTCGAATGTCAGACTCTCGATGTTCGATAAAACCCTCTATAGATTCTCTACAGAGGGTTTCAGAGCGCTACAGTAGCCTATGTACTTGTAATGTAAAACGTTGCGTATGTATGTATTCAAAAGTTCAGCAGTAAGCATAATGTACAAATACGTACAAAATAATTAAGTTAATTCTTCTTTTTATCGGTCTTTATTATATTTATTACAATTCATTGTATACCAGCTTCAGCAGCCCACACGATTTAAAATAAAATCATATTTCTTAAACAATATCTGCCTCCTACTTTCATGCCCACGTGTCTTCCTCAGAACCGTTTATTTTTAGATATAAAATGAGTACAAACAATGTCGTATTCCGATAAAATACCGGAAGAGACATCTGACGTATTGATGGAAGTTTTATTCTTTGCCACCCTTTAACTTAGATATATCAGGTTTGTTAGGTTCTATTAAATATTGCCAGTAGGGCGACTTCTTATAATTTTTATCTATTATCTGTATAAAAAGCTCATTAGCGCTCCTAGCGTAGGGTTTTTTTTAAGTAGTTACATATTTTTTTGATTTTGTTACAATTTTGTGATTATAAGAAATCCCGCCACAGTTAAAGATTATTTTGAACTAGCTAACCCGCGCAACTTTGTTTGCGTCGCATAAGAGAGAATGGGTCATAATTTTCCCCGTTTTTGTAATATTTTTTACTGGTACTTTGCTCCTATTGGTCGTAGCGTGATGATATATAGCCTTCCTCGATAAATGGGCTATCTAACAATGAATTTTTTTAAAATCGGACTAGTAGTTCCTGAGATTAGCGCGTTCAAACAAACAATCAAACAAACAAACTCTTCAGCTTTATAATATTAGTATAGAAGTATAGATATGTTTTAACTAACATGTACAGCACAGTCTCGACAGCTCCTAAATCGAATGGCAAGTGATATTGTCTTAATACGAATTTGTATTCTAATTCGTAAAGCAAATGAAACACGAGACTGTTGATAGACAAATAATATTGAAATAGAAAATTTAGGACCCTGTTTTATCCTTAGTAAATATAGTTACGTGCGTGTCAACCGTGTATTTACTTGTATGATATGTAAATAGACAATAAATATGTAAATATAGGCATTGTCGCCTTGTGGTCGTAGCTAAAAATAACTGAAACTATTGCCCTTTGAGTGTCTTCAATCACTACCAAGCGAAGTCTTATTCTAACGCAAATTTTATTACATTCTACCATGTTTAAGAAAGGCTAAGAAGATAGATTCAATCGATAGTTCTGTAGAAGAATACATAATCTATAAATAAGAAAACTATTATGTAATCTAAAATGCCTCCACGTTTAATCTATACGACTAATCAATAATCATTACATAATCCACATCAAAACTTTTCTCTTAATATGTTTAGGTCGAAAATAATAAGGACAATTATAATGACCGCGAGTCCACCCGTGACGGCTGTTGTTTGCAAGGCGTAGTTAGCCTAAATAGTGCAGTCAATTAAGCTTAAATTAGGTAAGAATCTCGGAATTCGAGATACCCAGCTGTAAGTCTGTAAATACTTGTATATTGACACCCTAAAAGTTGTCTCAAAACCTACATATGGTAGGGTGTACGCAACTATAAAATTTCAAGGTCCAAAGTCCCAAAAACCGGTTTTTTGAGCTTTTTTTGTAAATATCTCATTTCCTATGGAATTTTTGCATTCGTATTCATTACCAATATTGTACAGTATAAAATTCTCTACAAACTTTGTTTGAATTTTTTTTTTACGGTGAACCGTTTTCGAGATAGAGGGCGGAGAGCGCGCGGTCACAGGATCATTTCAAGTCAACCGGTGCCTCCGGTCGAAGATGCGCCATATATATTATAGTTGATGAACTATCGATAAATCAATGATTAATAAATATTTGTCAATTTCTATTAACTATTACATTATTTTTTATCATTTTTTTCATAACCTATCCACTTTTTATTCAGTATTCATTAACTTATCAACACTTACCTGCCCATGTAATTGCAGAATTTTTCATGAAAATATAGGCACTATATTTGAATTTTAACCTAATTAATATTAATAACTTCTTACATGATGAAAAAAAAACAAATAAATCAGTATTATTGAAAAGATATAGATTTAATATAATTATGAAGAAAATGATGACACCAATGACTTTTCGAAGTTATGTGTGTATTAGAAATAATTGTCACATGCTCCAACGGTGAAGGAAAACATCGTGAGGAAACCTTGCATGAATAAAATTTGTTAAATACATTTATTGAGGGCATGCAAAGTCCCCAACCCGCACTTGGCCAGCGTGGTGGACTCAAGGCCTAACCCCTCCCTCATTACGGGAGAAGACCCTTGCTCAGCAGTGGGACAGTACCTAATGGGTTAAATTTATTTATTATTATAATCATTGATTTATCGATAGTTCATCAACTATATATGGCGCATCTTCGACCGGAGGCACCGGTTGACTTGAAATGATCCTGTGACCGCGCGCTCTCCGCCCTCTATCTCGAAAACGGTTCACCGTAAAAAAAAAATTCAAACAAAATTTGTAGAGAATTTTATACTGTACAATATTGGTAATGAATACGAATGCAAAAATTCCATAGGAAATGAGATATTTACAAAAAAAGCTCAAAAAACCGGTTTTTGGGACTTTGGACCTTGAAATTTTATAGTTGCGTACACCCTACCATATGTAGGTTTTGAGACAACTTTTAGGGTGTCAATATACAAGTATTTACAGACTTACAGCTGGGTATCTCGAATTCCGAGGTGAACTTACTATAATGACTGGACTAAAATTCATGACTCGTTAGGTCTATAAATCCTAGTTTAGCGGCAAACAATATTTGATTGATTAGCTTGGCTATAAATTAGTTACATTTTGACTTTTTGGCATGATGCCCAGCCTACAGTAATTAGGACTTACCTTAACCGTAAATTTCCACTCTTTTCAAGAACATGTAACATAAATTATTCGTAGTAGGTAATACCTTATCCCGGTGGGCATAAGAAAACACGCCCTTACTCCGCATAACCAAACTTTTAAGTCAAGCATAACAGTGAAAATGATACTATCTACGTTGCCTTAATATAACAAAATGAAGTATGACGTAGAAGGAGGTACTCAAAGTAAAATTACAAATGAATTTAATCATTTGTATTTCCTGTTTTATATAAAAGGGATCAAATAGACCCTCTTCAGAAACTCAAAGCGCATAATGTCGTTACTAATCAATCGTCTTATTTTTTTTCCTTCTTATTTTATACAGTTCTAATCTTTCTAAAGCATACGAATGAATTATTCTATTAAAATTGTTTATTATCACAAATTACAAATTCTATTGTGTAGTTTATTCACAAAATGTACATTCTTGCTGCGTATTTGGTACGCGTTGCTTGCATTAGCTATATTGCGTCCTCCCAATTTGTGAGCACACCAATCTCCATAATCCGTGGCTCTATCGACGCCATCAAAAGTGTTTAGTGCAGTTGGGATACTTCAGCAGATAGCTTAGTTACTACGTAAGTCCTTACCCCATAGCATATCGCCCGGGCGATTCCATGATGTCCCATTAAGTGGGATTATGTCTGCAGCGACCAACCTGTATTCGTAATCGGCTTAGTGATTTCCATACAGACTAGAGCAGTTCCGTCCGGCGCGAAAATGTTCCTGAGGTATTAGAAAGTTGGCTAGTGAGCGTGATTTCTGCGCCTGGTTTCGGCGCAAACTGTACTAACTTACAAAAACTTTTGTAGGACTATCTGATAGATGGCTTTACGAGAGTTTCGCGAACTATGTGCCAACTACTTAAACTCGCACTCTTGTTTATCTCTTTACTAGTTTTTATACGTATGTCTTTTGCTCTATAGCTCTGTAGTTTTTTCTCTACAGATTTACATTTTCGTAATAAAATAATGAAGTTTGTCATATTGGGATTATTTATTATAATCGTGCTGAAATCTACAATTTTAAGTAGGTATGTGGCAGTGTGCAGCGCTTCCAGTTCAGTCGCGTAATTTATAGCTTACGATAACATGAAAAGTGCACCATTCCATTGCAATTTATGTCCCGCCCATTCAATGTGAATACTATTTCTTTATCTGTAGAGCATGTTCAAAAAGATTATTGTTAAAAGGATGTGAAAAATATGATTGAATGAATTTGAGTTTTCTTTTTATAACAAGTATCACTTGTTTTTCTCAACGAACGAAAACATCATATTTTTACTGATAAAACCGTTTTTCGAAGTCAGCTAAGCGGCGAAGATAGAAAGGTTACAACGCTTTGCGCGTCTTTAAGCTATTTATAAAAAAGGGCATGAACATATAGATATGCCTGGATTCGCACTTTGCATTCATCAATCATCCTCTTATGTGTAGAGCCTGTAGGCACAAAAAAATCTTATCTTTGCGCCTGGTTTTCGACCAAAAGCTTTTATAGCGACATCTGTACGATGTTTGCGTAAACTGAAATCAACAGCGGTGTTAGGAAGCTATCAAAACATTACATAGATGGCGCTGCACAGAAAGGCACACGTTCTACCCTGGGAAGTATTTTGAGCTTGTGGTAGTTTCTCAACCACCCGCGAGATGGCGCTATGTAGATTTTAGTATCCGAAACTTGTTGGTATTGGAGCAGTGATACTATAGATGGCGTTAAACTGGGTTGTTTAAATCTTGTTACAAAAACTGTAGATGGAGCTAACTGTTCCAAGCAGGCTTAAATTTCATGAGGACGGGGCAAAAAACTAAACATGAATAATAGTAGCTGCTTGCACAATAATTTGAAAAAAAGACTTTTGTGATAGATATATTTTTCACGGAAGGCTGTTATATCGTTGCCGTACTTTTGAACAAACGATTATGAGTTTTGACGTAATAAGAAAGCCTGAAATTGTTCCACTTATCTTATAAGGAAAACTTTTTCTTCCTTGCAATGTAAAGGTAGAAAAAATAACGCGCTTTTAGGCTTAAATCCGAAATTGTAACGTACAATGTGTCTGTTTTAACTCTGATAAAAGATTCACTGTATAAAACTTTCTTAATGGCCATACATAAATAATCTACGTCTCATTCAACTTTATTCAAGCACATACATTTTACCAGTTTGCAAGGCGCCACAGTAGCAGGCGGCTGATTTGTGGGCCACCGTGAATACAGACTCAACCAAAATAATTGCACCACTTACGGGAAAACATGTTTTTCAGAGCTCGGATTGTGCTCTGCACTTATATAAGGACTTTATTGTTAGTATTCTATTACGTAATGAATTTTTATGAAACCAATGTATAGCGTAGAGAATATTCCTATAATAATTGACAAACTATCAATTTGTACGTCAAGTCTGTTGATACAAACCTTCAGATATGTCAGCGGCCGTAATTCAGCTAATGCGCAGATTGATCGATAACATAATATTGTGAAGTATCTGTCCACTGTTTGATACATCCGATAAAGGTTTATTTATTCTCGTCGTCCCTTAACAAACACAGTTTGGGCGGCCTTTTTATTCAGGGTCCTATTATCAGGTTAGGTGTATTTTCTGCGTTAACATTCACAATGTGCCTCGATTAGAGTTGTGTTCAGTAGCGTCCGTGTGTAGGCCGATCGGATGTGGTTAAATGTGGCGCAAAAACGTTCGTTAACAAGCTCCCTAAATGTCAATAGAGCCGCTATCACGTAGAACCAAACATTGTCACTCGCGGAACATAAGTAGGTACCACAACACACCCTAACGCAAAGACTCGCAAGCCCGGGGAGTTTCCACATTATAACCTTATTCTACTTTTATATTCGTTTAATTTAAGAAACAAATAATTAACATTGATATTAATTCATTTTTTATGAGTTCAGGATAAGCGACGTAAAGAAGATAATAAAACAGCCAGTCTCAACAATTTATTGTACACGGTAAAAGCCTTCGTAATGAATAGTTATTAAATTTTAATCGTAAACTGTTGTACTAATTATTCATGAATACTGCTTTAGAAGTAAATACAGTGTTTACTTATACCTAGAACTCTGTGGCTACGTTACTTGGAAGTCGTAAACGCTGGTTATTTACCGATTTATTCATGAGGGCAAGTAATCAATTATTATTGTTGTTTGTTTCAGGTAAGCGAACCTTTTAGCGTGGGCCGACCACCACCTACCCGAGATAAGTGAGTAAGTACATACGATCTACTGCACAAAAGTGAGTTATGTTCCAACTAGAATGAATTGAGGGAACATTCCGCGCCGCACGTTGCACACATCTAACTGATATAAATCCGATAGGTGTTCTCTCGTGACCAATTTCAATAAAACATTTAGATAGCAGTAACCACAAACCGGCTAGAATATATCCTAAAGAAATTTTATTGTTGCTCCATCATTGTTATTATTCTATGTAAATGTAATAGTGTCATAAAATATGCTTGTTCAAGTTTTCTCAAACAAATAACAATGAAATAAGAAATGTTGAATTAAATTCTATGAACCAAGACACGATTTAAAACCTACTAATATTAGCCGCATAAATCATGCGATGTTATACGCATAAGAAGATTACCCAGTCATTATTCAGTCTTGCTTTGATAAATGTGAGCAATTTTGAAATACTTGTAGACTGTTACACATTATGACATACATTTTTTGTGTCATTCATTTTCATTGTGTAAAAGACAACGTCTGTAATGTTGGTAATGTCATTGATCACTTAACGTTTTATCTGTACAACAACTTGGTCTATTCAGTTGTATTTCAATCGAGAACATGTCGACAACAGAAGTGGTAATTTGTACCGTTAATTATTAGGGGCTACAATCAGTAAACTGTCACCCGTTATTGTCATGCAAATCCCCATTGTAAAGCTGGGAGTTAATTTGCAGTAAATACCTCTATAAAGTTTGCGATTACATTAATGGAACAAATTGTTAAGTTTGAACATTGCCTGTATAATGGGCCGCCTATTATGTTTTAGAATGTGATTTGCCCAAATCTTTCAACTCTTTGTGTGAATATCTATAGAATCACGCTTCCGATGTGTAATCTTCGTTCGGGTGATGAATGTGTGTAAGGCTTTGTCGGCATGAGTACAGTACAGTACAAATAAAATAACATTGAATCGGTGTTTATTTTAATGTAAAATTACGTTAATATAGGTATTTGTCGAATGTCAACGTTGAAAATTAATTTAACTAATATCAGTCCAAAAAACAACTAGGATCTTAGTGGAATAACGTCAAACCGAAAATCGATTGTGGCAAAACACATTCGTGCATGAAACATATATCACATACGGGTACCTGGCCGTCGCCATTGTTTACTAACTAGGTCACGTAAACACATATTTTGCTTAAAACCTAAAAATATTCATAAAACTATCAGATTCAATGTTATTGCCTACTATCGGAATTATAACGTTCGTAACAAAACGTTCCAAAAATAAATATGTATATAGAATTTTCATAGCACTTTTTTGTGATAGATGTTATGTACATATGTACACATACATACATTGAAACCTACATAATACCTATTTGTCTAAACTTAATAGATTTGGCTTTTTTAAATGTCTTTTTCTATCTTTCATAATGTTCACGTGTACTTATCTACCAAAAAAGTTTTAATTTTTAAAACTCTGTGACCTTTTCACTTTGTTGCCTAATTCTAAAATACACAACCACAAGCCGCAATCATGTTTACTTAGCTATATTTTATTTTAAACATTATTTACATTTTTGTTTCGAATGAATAGTCAGGTAATACAGCTCATTTTGTAGAGGCTTTTAGCTTTTCACGTGCAGTCAGTGTGTGCTACCCAAATCCACCTCTATACTCCGACACTGTACAGGATTAACCATTCTAAAACGCTCGGTCTAAAAGTGGTAGCTATTTTTGTTTGTCGATATGTATGAAACGTTAATACGGTCGGCAGCACTAGCCGGCGGTGTTGTGCTTACATAGCGAGTGGTTGACGGACGGGAACGACGATTGTTGCGGCCGGATGCTGCTACCATTTCCGTGTCCAATGCCCACCATTCACCAACAGAACGTTTAACGTTCGACGCGACTCGTTATCGACCAACTACCCCGGTAATTACCGTACAGGACATCATTATTTTCTGCTTCCCTTAGAGTTTTTTGTTACCTACAGCCATCGGCATTAATGCTTCAAGCGAAAAAAGCCCGTTCAAAACGGAAAGGAACGGTTGTTCGTATTTCTTCTCGTTTCTTATTTTGCTTTATTTATTGCAAAATACCATGTTACGTTTGTATTTATTTATTCGTTTTGTTGAGCAGTATGAAAACAGTGTACTCAAGCCATGTAGATACCAATTCTCAGTTCGTCACAAATATCATGGTACGAATCGTGGCAGATATTTTGTCGCGGGACGTTAGTTAAAAATGAGTTTTGGCTTTGTGTGAGGATTGCGGACGGAATAATTATTTTTTGCGGAGCTCGAGGGCGCCGTCCGTGTTCCCATTTATCTAGAGCTAAATGCTTGCATTCAAGCGTCCGTTTTGGTGCGTGTTTGGATTTAGGATGCGGTATCTACTTTACACGAGCCGTGTACACTTACTGACTAGAAATTTCAGCTATCGATTAAACCTCTGACGAGTCAATTAACAGCAGACGATGCCAATGTATCACGATTCATGACCCAGACGACGTCTGCCCCGCCTCCGATGAATACAAACTACTCTATATTAGTTTTCAGCGTGTTTTAAACGTTCATTAATTCAGAAATCGGTAACTAATTTAAACAAATCCCAACTAAACCACGAAGTAGTTAACGTTCAATATCAAATGAAACTTTATGTTATTGAATATATTATTCCAGTCGGTGTATTTTTACGAGGCTGGTAGCAGTAGGTACGTTTACACAAAGCGTTGTAGTGCATTTTTGGGCTTCCTATAGTGATGACGTGAAACTACAAGTCCCGGTGAACTCTACGTGCCTGTGTTTCAACGCTAGCAGCCTTTCTCGCATAATTACCGGAATGCATTGTGCGCGCACGGCCACAGTACGTGGTCCGTTTACCGCTGTAAATTGCTCAAAACTAGTGAACCGTAAAGGCGGAGAAAATAAACTTTATGGGCAAAATTGGCTCTAGTATTTGTGTAGTATTCACACAATGTCCCAACAGTCATGAGCCGAGTTGAGCATACCTATGTAGACTAACACAATAAAGTAACTTTTATCATTTGTATTTTTTATTTTAAAAACAGTTATTCCAGTTTAAAGGCTATATTTGTTATATAAGATAAGATTCACAGCCTTTTTACTTAAATGAAAGCTTAATTTAGAAACACAGTCGTATTTGGTGCATTTGTACGGTACACGCATGGGAAGGGCGCCTCGGAGCAGAGAGCAGCAGCGGCGTGCTGTGAACAGGCTCGGTTTAGGAGATGCGCTGAATAGTACAGACCGCAAGCGTAATTTCGCTCGTCGGAATAGCGTTATTTCGCAGCATCATAAACCGTCACACGATTTCGGATAGATTTGCGGCGAACGCATATCGATCGAGTCTCGCCCGCGGAGTTATGAGCGCGTCTGGCTTGTCTCAGATAACACCAGTTGTCAGCCATTTGTGACGTACCATTACTGATTCTCATCACAATAATAGTTCTCACTTGCATACGAATTATAATATTTTAGCAATTTATCGTGAAGGTGACCGAGTCCCGTTTAGTTAGGCAGTTAGGCACTCGACTCAATCACGTTAAGCTGAAATTATTTTTCTCCCGAGTGTTATGCCTCGGGTTGATATGGGTGTTTTCAAAACACCTGTCCCATAATACATGATAATACCCACACTGTGCCACGCACGCGGGTATTTAATTTTAATATTTTGGGGAAAATCTTGTTTATATTTATAACAGGCGGGAGCTTACCTGTGAACGTGTAGATATTTGATTGTTGTGTAGGCGTCAAACTTGCCTACATACGTGGAAGGAAGCAACATTGGGAACAGTTAGGAAGTGTGTTGACAGTGTTCCACTTCAGCTAGTTGTATGACGCAAACCTACCTCGTTCATTTATGCAACTCAAATAAAACTAAGTTTCGTTGACGCTCCTGTACGCGACTTTATCTACATATTTTAGACTACGGCGGTGCATGTCCAAGTTTCACAGACAAATTGAACTCTCTACGCGTCTCAAGATTTATTTATAAAGTTACTTTCTGAATTCTCTTCTAGCCTTTTTTGATAAGAAATTCTTTGATTTCATTACATGAATTCTATCAAAATTGTTTTAACTTTCTTCAAACGTAGAATAGTCGTTCAACCATGTCATAATCTGGGATTTTTTATTGGACAATCTGGTGAGCCGCACGTCATGCGGTGACGGGTGGGTAAACCATTTGCATACTAAATGGAGTGTATCATTTTAAGTACCCCACTTAAGTCTAATTGGTAACGTGAGGTTAAGTACATAAAATATAAATACTGGTAAAACCCTAGTGGACGTAACGGTGGACAGTTTACGAGAGCGGCGCGAAGCGCTCGACTGAAACCATTATTATGAGTTAGTGTGCTTATCGGTGACAGTTTTAAATTCCGTCTCACTAAGCCAGCACTATATCTGACGAGTTCACTGTTTCGTTAATACTGCAATTCAAATATAAAACTTATAAAATTAACTTAATTACAAAGAATTAGCTTTGTCTTTAAAGAAAGTATTTAGTACCTAATTTTAAATATTATATAGATTTTGTAAATCTTTTGTTGTTAATCTAGTTGTTATAAATTATCCTTTACATTCAACTGGCAAAGAAAGGTATAGATACTTAAAAACTTTGAAAAGAAATCGACGTGGGTCTGCCACGTTCGCAAGAACAATTCTTATAGGAGTTTCAACCCATTTTTCTTTTCTATACTTTTTATTTTTGTTTTGTATTCAACGGTTTTTATAAGTTATAGCTTAAAATATAGTTAAAAGTCGGATCTCGCCGGGCTATTTTCCGAGACGTCGGCTCTGTTCTGCGGGGATTTATCGTGACGTTTAGTATGTTATTCTATAAAACAGATGTTTTATTTAAACGTGCTTTACTGCAATTCTGCACTAGAAAAGCATTTTTACATTATGAAAGAAATCGTTTTGCCAGACATAATCATAATAGTTGTAAACAGATTCACAAATATATTACCATTCCTATCACATTAAAGTCCTCATTCGTTTCCCCATATTCTGTGTGTCCATCGTTGATTCAGTTTGCTATATGATTGTCATCCATTTTCCAAAAGGGAAGTGTAAATTGTATCATTTTAGCTCACACAATTGCAATATTGTTCGACTGATGCTGTTAGGAGGCACTTGCCTCCGCAATTTCCAGTGTCTCGGCGAAACATTGCAATTTTCCTCTTCAAACATTTCATCCTCGTGTTGTCCTGTCGGATTAATCACGTTACAGTTTGCCAGACATTTATTTTATCACGTTTTATTTTGGAAGAATTGCGGCGATTAAATATTTCTGAGAGTGTTAATTTATACGCCCAGTCACATTCTGACTTGATAAATTAGAATCGCCAAAAAGGTGAAATGGAAAAAGCAATGTTCCTGTCATGAAGTGCGCACGATGGTATGCTTCCTGTTTCGTTCCGACTGTATTCGTGAGCCTCCGCGAGCTTACAAATACGTTTTTATAAATGCGTTATCTGTTTTATGATTGCATTTATAATGTCGGGATTCGATTTTACGACAAGCGTCTCAATTTCCTTCCAGAAGAGAGCAATTTCCTTGCGTTTGTCGCTGTATGTGAGTGCGCGCCGCGACTCGTCGACGATTACCGTACGTACCCGGCCCCGCAGTTTCTGTACCCCGATCCCACGATGGACATTCTACGTAGCGTTCGGAGCTTACGTCTTCTATATATTATTTTCTATACAATTTGTAGAGCATACGCGATGGTTCGAGTACCTCTTGTTATCCGAACATTTTATTTTTATGTAGTATTATCGTAAAAGCAAAATCATGTTGCAGTTTGCTTTCACGAAGCAATATTGCTTTAGCCAGCTTTAATGTTTTTTATATGTTAAGTATTATGTGAGTCTTATTTTCAATGTCAGCAGAGTGACTTGATAGCAAATGCGTCTCTTTATTATTTTATTCTATGAGGCTCTAGCGGGTTACTCCTTGTGTATGAATGATAACTAATGATAAAAAAATTGTGATCGATCGATCTCGCAATGACGTTGTTGTATACGATTTCTATAATCGATATCTATAGTTAATACATATTGTAAAGAATGCGAGATTTTATGAAGTTTTATGCGTGTAGCGTTGTCTATGGAATCAATATGTGCGCACATATTTGAAAAAATGCTACACTATTTGAAAAGTACATTTTTCTTTACGAATGTAGGCCGTATATTATGGTTGTATGTCCAAAACCCATAGTCTATCGCGTGGCAAAAATATTTATGTTGCGGAGTGAGTGGACGGACGCAGTGTTTTGTCCCACGACGAAACACTGAACTAGTCGACTAGCGCACTGTTGGGCAGGGGGCACAGTTTTGCGGATCGCACGTTGAAGAAATCTAGATAAACTTATTAAATTTATGGTATTATCAAAGCTAACCGATAACAATTAACGCCCACAATTTATTAATTTTGAAGTAAAATAACAATAATTTAAAAAAGAGACATCACCGACTAGGTTACCCGGGTAAAGATGAGGTGGGCCGCTAACAAGTGATAAAGCTGACCTGCACTTGCTTGACACGTATTATTCCGATGACAGATGTTTGGAAGGCAGCACTTGGATATAAAACGTGTGAGTAAGTCGGCAGCGGCACCACCAGTCTGAGAAAGTCGGTCACTCGAGCACGTCCTGCGCCACTAAGCTGGAATTCTAAGCATAGTTTGTATGCACGTTTCCGGTATTTGTTACGTTTGAAATATCTTAAGACTTTTCGACTGAAGCGTTCGCGATAGATATGGAATTTCAATACCTGCCTTTGAGCCCCCGGCACATAAGCTTTATGAAAACCAAGAATAGAGATTATTTTGTAGAAGTCAACCTTTTGGTCAATGTTTGTATCATTCAAATGTCATTTCTTGAAAACACGATAACTTAGTTAATAAAATGGGTCTATGAAACTTACTGGCATAATACATTTTCAGGCATGCTTAAGATCATAAACAAGATGTGAGCGAATACAACGCGTTACTTTTATGGGGATTGCTCTCAAGACAAGATATTTGGGACGTATACTGAAAAAGCATGTAATATAACATCAATTTTAATACAGAAGTACATTGTTAAATATGACGTGCCAAGGTTGGATCCTTCCAAAAATGAGAATAACGATGTCATAAATACTAACTGAACAAGAACACGGAAGTAGCTGAATCTAACTTATCATTTATTATTCTGGTTATTACGACGCGTGAAACATAACAATTTTTAATCCTAGTTTACAAACTTGGTTTATGTTTGTAATCTTCTCGATAGCCAATAAAACACAAATAAGACATAACAGCCATAAAAACACATGAGCCGTAATCCCATTTTATTGTTCACTGACGTATGTATGTGGGGAACATATAAACAAAATAAAACGATTGAAGTGAACTTATTCCAAATTTCTGCTCATGTGGTAAAAATGTACGTCAAAATGCTTTATATTCACGCGCCACGAATTTGTGTGTAAAATGAAAGAATGAAAATATTCTGAAAGAGAAAAATTAAAACAGGAGTCGGCGTCACGAAACCCCGTGTAATGTGTGTGTATGTCTCATTACAAATTGTAATACATGCATATGATATTTGAATAAGTATGAATTTCGTAAAATAGAAGTGAACGCGAGACAGACTTTTCCAGTTGAAGCTTTGTTTTCGCTGTTGACGTTCTTTCAACGTAATCCAAAAAAGAGTGAAAATGGCGGAGAAGTGTGAGGTGCCGTGTGCGCGCCGTAGTGCCGTAGTGGCACCGTGGTGCCGCCCCGCGTCGCGTCGCGCTAATGTGTCGGAAATATAGCTTTGGACAATGCCGCAAAATTGAAAAATCGCACTCACATCCTACTATTAAACACACATTTTTCATTTTGTAATCACATGAGCTTTTGCTTTGTAGACATACGAAATGGACCGTACATTAAATTGGGGAAATTCTGGAATACTCGGATAAACGAGTGAATAAAATTGCGTACGATACGAAAACAGCACTATATATTTTAAAAAGTTGCCTTTATGAAAATTTAAAAATGTTAAAGCGCCTAGCATCAAATATCTTTTAACGACCGAAATTCTGTAATTTATGAAAATTGTTAACCAGTAACACGAACATCACGCCCGTAAAAAAAACTGACAAAACGTAAAAGAAAATTGTTTAAAACAACGACAGCTGGGCACTGGGGACGTAATTTCGCGAACTTAGGTCACAAAAACAACTTTGTAGATAGAAATTAATGTATGACGAGACTACTTTACTGCCCTTGCTGAATTTGGATAATGTTCCAATAATTTTATTTGGCTTATGTAACCATTTCCGGCAACATTTTCCCTGTGGCCAGAAAATTATCTACGTGTCCTATTTGGTATGGATTTTATTTATTGAAGCTCGCACAGCTAGTAGTACTTTATCAATAATCTTCAGGCATGGATGATTTATTTACTTGTCCGCTAAGTACTTTTGACATCTTGTGTAATTATTTCACCAAACGCTATAATAAAGACCCGTCGAAATACAGAATTATACAAAGTTAACAAAAAACCATGTAGTAAAGAATCAAAGCTTACATAAAAATAATAAAAGAGCAACATCGTAAATACAAAAGTCGGAATACGTGCCGATTGTGAGGCTGCACATTCTGCTCATTCCGTCGAATCTTCTAATACGGCTTTATCCTCGCTTGTCGAGTGTGCTTTACTTACCTCACATTCAGATGGCTGATTGCTATGAAACATCGCATTATTTACGCTCCGTGATTTTTATAGCACCTTGTATCCCACGTCTTATTTTACGACATCCTGCGTCTAATTTTATAGCTTCCCTCAATATAGTCCTCACTTGAAAGTGTAACAATAACTAAAGAATGTTCGTTTATCCCTTTACACATAAACTTACAGCTATTCAACGTAATAGAGAGTAGAGCTTGGTATGCGAATTCGGGAATGAACTACTTTTCATCCCTCGCAAGTCGTAAGTCGACGGAGGGAAATGGGTCAGTCTGGTGTTCGCAGACGATGACCTGTCACTTACTATGCACTGTTACGAACTTTAAACCTGCCACTTATTGCTAGCGAGTTAAGTTAACTAAACATGACGTACTTAACTGAGACTTACTTCTATTCATTTAATTATAACATATATTAAAATAAAAAAATGCTAACAGAATATCAAGGCGAGAATAATTAGTTCGCCTATTGATGCCAAAATGAGACAAAAGGAACAAAAATAAAGTATGCAGTTACATAAAGACGTAAAAAGGACTTAGATAAATTTCTTTTGATTGAAGAATGTAAAAATCTTTTCAGGCATCAACGATTGTCTCACCGTAGTTCAAGGTTTCAAGATGAAACAGATCGATCGCAGAAAGACGGAGCTCATTATTACTTTCATCAACATAGATTAATGCCTCTCTATTAGCGTTAATGAGGCACAGCCTGCGCACATTTGCCTCTCAGCTTCCTCAGTTTCTATCGCTATATGTACCAGCGCATACGTGCGTGTGTACATATAGTATAATATATATGTACATACAGTGATAAAACATTGATGATAGGAGCTTACACGATCCAATACACACTAACATGCTAATGATATTGTATAATTGCTTCGCAAATATCCAACCGTTTAATTTGTTATTAATTAAGATATATTTCAAGCTTTATTGGGAAGGGAGCACGTTTATATGTATTACGTTGCCTGTTACTGAAGCATACACATTCTGTCTGTGATTGTCGAAATCAAAATTAGCCGACCGATGTTAACTGCGCATTGCTAGTACCGAAGTGATTAATTTTGCTAACATAGCACAATTTAATTGTGAAGTTATCACAGTTTCACCTTACTTCTGTTGATATTATTTATTTACGACGTAACTACCATTTACATCTTAATGAATATATAGTCAAACAACTATTTAACTGTTGTAACAATAGTCCAGTAAATAAATTACAAAATACATCTCTTTGATCAGTAAAAACGCTTTGACTAGAAAATAAATGAGGTCAATAGTGCTGTTTAATGTTTCATGGAAAATTAACGCTTAACTTCACTTTTGATCAATATCAATCTATTCAAAAAGTAACTTTGTGCTTTATAAATGAAATGCGTAGTAATAAAACTTTATTAATATCATCTACTAAACCGGAGGCGGGTCGGTAACGGCTTGTCGACCGTACCTCCCTTGCCAATCTAGGCAATAGGTTCGATGCCCGAGTTTTCCTTTATTCATTCTCATTATGAAGCTAACTTAGATAGCTTACTCAGAATATTAAACTAACTAACTATGCCGCCGCTTTATTGTAAATAGCCTAAAGCATTGTTCTCTCTTTCATAACTTTTGACAAAGACTTCTTGCTTTGCCAATTTTAGCTCTTTCAATTTCTAAGTCTTATTTTCACATTAATCGGCTCAAATAAATAAATCTGCATACACTCTGGTTGCCATGGGCTCCATAGTTTTGTATGGTTTTACGGTTCGGTTCATTCTTAACTTTAATCAATGTTTGTTACTTATATTATTGCATAAATATGGAGGCTGGGCGGTTTAATCCATAAGTACGGTAAAATATCCGGCTCTTGGCCGCGCGCCTATTTGGTTAACTAATTTGTGGTGTTATAAATTACAAAATGTACCTAACTTACAAACCTTGGAAAAGAGCTTCGTCCTAATTATTTAAAGTTTAATGTTCTGAAAATTAGGAAAATGGGGAGGTATCTTAAAAGCATTGTACCTAAGCAAAACGTGCGTAGCTACCTATTACGTTGAGAAATCTTTTTGCTTTGTCGTCGCACGCAGGGAAGGCAAGGGTGTGTGATATTTTACAGTATGTAGGTATGTTCGGCTCGTATTATGAGCATGCCAAGATGAGACGATACTTGAAAAATGTCTGCTTTGCTTAGTCTTAGACTTTAGACGTCGATGAAAGGAAAATATAAAATATTTTCAGTGAGAGAATAGAGGAAGATTAACGACGTTGCGTTTTAACGGGTGCCGCCCTCCTTTTCTACACAACGTCGCGTCGCCGTTATTATTATAGATGCTTGTTTCTATGTGAAAAATATTTCATACATTATGTACAATTTATATCTAATTTTTTATATCAGTCACTAAACTCTAATGCCAGTTGTTACATCTTATTAACTAAATAAAGAATTTGTCTAGTTTATTGTCATTCAACCTAAACAGAATTACCTAGTTATATCTTATACCTGATCTGCCTAATCATGTTACTCAGTAAATCATAAATGATGATATAACCTTGATCTTAAAACACTTTAAACTTGAGACGAGGTAAAATGCTGCCTCGTAAAATGTTCAGACAAAAGTGCTTATGTGTGCGTGACGCCCGTAATATGCGCATATAATGGTACTCACGGCCTATCGCGCCACTTTCTTCCGTCATATTAAATTATCGCCAAATGTTGCGTCCCTGATTTATTCCCAGCATGTTAGTACAATCTCAATATCAGCTCTCAAACTACCGTTTAAACTCGGAGCCCGGGACGTCTTATGACCGGTGCTGGCGTACATTTTGTCGTCCACGAGTACGTTCTGTTGACACAACTGAGAGATACGTACATAAGTAAACATCTTCGATTCATACAATACATACTCAGTTACGTTCTCTAATCCTACTTTTGTGTACAATTGTAAAGTGAAATACGGTTGCGTGTGTTATTTTCCGGTTAGAAACTGTTGTACATTGTAAGCACTCGAGTTAATATAATTTGCCACAGCTTTTACTTAGATAAATTAATGAAGCAGTGTTCAACGCGAACATCGCTGTTTGATCTTGTCTAATGAATGCGGTTGTAGGTGTATGTATCACTCTCAAGCTTAAGAAAGCCACTCAGCGTCGTGTTAACCCTTCTTAGTTTATTCATTATTAAGCATAACATCTAAACAATATATAATATTGAACAAATTCCTGGAACAACAAATTAGCGGTTATCTTATAAGTTTAGTATAAACCACTTAAAATTTTGTTCGTTGTATTTTAACGTTGTTGTGCCAAAGTATTAAACCAACTATGTGGTATCAAATAAATTAAAAGTAGGAGCCGAGTACATTTTGTAATATTGTGTTTGCATTCCTTCATATTCATTGAAAAATCATGACATAGTTGTAGCATGGCATAGAACAGGTTGTTATTTTAAAATATATATTATTGTATAAGAGCTACGTTTCGAAATACTTACGTACTGTTTAGTCATCGATCATCGTAAAGAGGTAGACAGTTCTTACAGTATAAAGCAAATATGTTAGTTTATGTGAAGAATCGTAGATAAGTACTTAATCTATAAAATGGGGTCATTTTCGAGATAAAAAGAGCAAGCTCAGCCTATAAAAGCAACATTTTCACATGCTCTTAAAACGATGGGTCCAAAATCTGTATAGGTAAATAAATCAGCAATAAGACTTTGATGATATCAAAGAAAAATATATACGGTATTGATGAGATTATATCCGTATTTCAGAAAAAACGAACACGAAGATAAAAACATGTACAAACTTCCAGAACAGCGTATAAATCTAATGGCTGTAAATTATTTATTGGAGTATATTTAGACGTAGCCTACTTACTTTGTCAATAACTTTTTTATTCGATATGTATTCCAATTAATTCAGTAATTGACTCGCTTGTATTGTGTTTCAATTTCTCTGAGCGCCAGATTGTGTATTTGTTTCACTTCTTGAAAAACAAAACCTAGTAGGCACGAGTTTGAAGATCAAATAAAATCAAATAAGGCCGGATTTTTATGGTAAAATAACAATTATTATTGTGTGTAATTTATTTCATACCTTACTTTTAATTAGGTGTGTTCTAATAAGCCAACATAGTCGCTGCTGTCGTAGTGCAGTTTTATACGCATTATATTAAAGAGATATATTTATTAGCATATATGAGTATTCTATGTATGCTTTAATTTTCCCAACTCTTTTACAATTCCTTTTAGTTTATTTGTTTACTTGGTAAATATTGGTGGTTACGAGAAATACATTTTTTAATATACTCGAACGTAAAAGCAAATGGAGGTTGCTATAAAAATATAGTTTTCGTAGTATTAATTTCGCTCGAAGTTTAGTGAATACCTGTGTACGTACTTTTAACGAAAATAATTTCTTTCAACTCAAGAGGAGTAGTTTAGGAAAATTAATGTTTTGAGGGGTTTACCATCCTATTAGGGATTCTCGAAATATCGAATGAATCCAAACTATTCAAATACATTGATCCGTAAAAAATAGGTACTTACTTAATTTATTAAAAGTTTTAAAATTAGTCATTATTAACTGGTAAAAAACGGTACTTTGAATTGAAAACTCGATTTGATATCGCTTGATTAATTTGATTCTTTCGATTAGTGAAAGAAATGAATGGCAAGCGATTATTCTAAGGGAACACGAGTATTTCATTTAAGTTTGGCTGTGTTCAGGACCACTGACACAATTAAGTACTTAGCGACGATGCGGGGAATGTCTGGCAAACGAGGTCCACAGAGGGGCCTCTGGCTGCACTCGACTAAGTGCTAGCTCTATACTACACACAAAACGTTTACAATTCTGCGGCGATGCACGCGCAAACAAACAGTTCTATTAATGACTGGCCCGAGGCGCTCGACAATCTCTCCACCCCAAACTTTTTAGTTTTAAGTTTTAATTAAAGGCATAAGCAGACGAAAGCTTTTTGCTCATTAATCAAAAAGTTTTCACCTCCAGCATTCAAGGAGGGCAAGAGGAGTAGGTACTTTGGAATTTTACAATTCGTAACCCTTAGTCGCTGTCACCCGGATCGTTGTTCACTGCGTGTTTAGCGAAAAGATTCGGTGTCGCGATCGATTTTTTTACTAATCTCGACTATCTCGTAGTTAACATCTTGTTTCTGGAAGTAATATTTTGTAGTAGGAATATACGACACAGTGAAGGCAAGATCATTTTATTTATAAAATATTGTGCAACCACAGGATATCGTAGCAGCTATCCTATATGTCGTGTAGAATAAGTTTCCATGCCAAACTACTGGCAGTGTTTCACCGCGACCGATACGAGCCAATCCAATTTTCTATCTCCAACCGAAAATCCAGAGCGCACTGCACTAGGACCATTTTGCCCGTCGACGCCCGACTGACACAGGGAACATAGCCGACATGCATTGTACGCCCTCCATTCCCGCCTGACATTATACTGACAACACTACCGCCGCGTACTGCTATAGACTTGTTGCTCTGTTATTTGACTTGTTCGCGCACGTCCAATACATGTGCAGTATTAACTATATTATATTCAAGTATATTTGCAAACTAAGTACATCGGATACGAATAAAAGTTGCTTTCATTGACTATAAATATGCCGTTCCTTGTACAAAAATATATCTGAACTAAGTATCTCCGTTACGAGTACTTACGTTGATATCAGCGACCAAATAAATATATCTTTGGTCTTTGAAACAAATCTCCACGTCCTACTTTCTTTGTACGTGTATGTGTCTCTTGATTCAACAAACATACGTTAAGGTTCTCCCTTTTGTTGAATAAAGAGGTAGTAGAAGGGTACAAATCTTATTATCATGTCACACGTTAAAAATCCCTTCACGTTAGTCCGTCCGGTCGCCGGGCGGGATGTATCGGTGAGACGGTTCCATAGATCACGTTTTATGTGTGACAAATAGTCTCGAGTTAGGCGAAATTGCTTTCCGATCCACTCTGACAAATAATGTCAGGCCAGTGACGCGTGACCTTAGTCGTTTTCGTGACGATCACAATTTGCCTATATTCCGATTCCGGATTCGGAAAGGATTTCATTTTGTGTATGCGAGCAGCGGATATGTCCGGCCCTTTATTTGCTGTACCCTCCAACTACTTAAAAAGTAGAACTGAGAAATATATTTTTTCTCCCAAAGCGTTGAAGTTCGCCAACTTGAAAATAGCAAAAAGTTTTTCTTATAGACTTAACTTCTTCCACGATATTGTTATGTTACAACTTAAATTAAATTATCGACGTATTTTGACACTTGTTTATATTTACTTTGGTGAAAATTGAGTTTTCGAGCGCCGCCAAAGTACCTACGTCTTTGAGGCTTAGAAAATTTGGAATTCATGGATGTTTCGAGTGTACCATGTCGAACGCGAACGAGAGGCCTCTGTGTTCACCTTTAAATTAGATTGTCGGTAGCGATCCAGTTATATAATAATACAATGCGGTCGCGAGTCGCTAGGCCGCTCACTGAATTACAGTGGGTGCGTTGTCGCTGTCCTATTGTACCGCGGCCGAGGCCGGGATAATATACGAATCTTTTATTCAAGTGCCCTGGCCCCCGAACGCAACAAGAAAATAACACAAAGATGAAGTCAACATTCATTGTGCTACTCTCAATAGGATTTTGACGGATTTGAAGGGGTCCAGAAACATTTAACGACTACAATACTTTCCTTATTGCTCTTTCTATTAAGAATTTTAAACAATGTCCAAACTTGCTACTTTACTAGAAAATGTTATTTAAAACTCCCTTAAATTTTTTGTACATCATCTTGTGCCTCCGTGATAACGTTTGCTCTTAATAAAATGAATTCTAGATTAGTTTTGCTTTCGTTTGAGTTAGTTTAATCAATAGCCAGGTCTCGGCGGAATGTACAACATTCGTAGTGTGTTTCACTAACAGCAATATAGCTGATAATAGATTTCGGTCAATTGTTTTTGTTGTCCTGATCAACATTTATTGCCTTATTCGTATGCGGGACCAAATCTAAAAAGGTTCGGAAACGTTCAATAAAATTTTATTTCGTTTTAAGAGCAATGAGCTGATAAAAAGATTTCTAAGCTTGTTACCAACAAAAATTTTGGTTAACGAATTGATTTCGGTCCAATGTCAACAAACTCATAGTGTTCGTGACTCCCGGAGAATAGTAATCTTCCTTTGATTACAATAGTTACTATAATTTTGTCCAGAATGTTACTGTCTGCCCTACTATTGGTTGTAGTCATTTCGAGTTTATAGCGTTTCATAAACATGAAACGCCTTCGTCTTTTGACGGGGTTATGACCACCGGAGACTGAGGCTTGAGCCTTTGCCACGTAATTTACATTTAAATCGAGACTAAGCCTCGAAAGCTTCCCTTTTTATTATTTTTTATAATGAAGCGAATCATTAATATTTCCTTCATACGCAATATACCATGTAAATTAGAGCTTATTATAATGTTGCTGCAGTGTTAAAGATTATTTTGTATGTATTGTAATGAAGTTTATACCTTAGACCTGTGCAGGGTTTATTATGGTTGAAAACTTTACTATGTTAAAGCTGGAGATCCCAAACAGAATATGGGCGTACCGTATACCTTCCACCTATTTAGCATTTCGAGCCACCTTTTAGATAAAGCAACACGCGTACTAGTTTTATCTTAGTACTTGTACGCGAGCTCGTATATAAAGTAGTAATAGTAAAATGTAAGCAACAATATTATGGTTGTCCTTTTTCTTATACGTCTCGAGGGCGGAAGCGGGTTGAGTGCCTACAACTTAAAAGGTCGACGATAAAACGAACAAGTGTCATTGCGTTCCTCGAGAACCTCCTGAATCCAGACGTAAGCAAATGTGGATAGCTGAAGTTTAATGAGCCGTGTGCTTACCCCGTATCTAACTTCGTACCAACTCCTATTCCGCTATCGATTTTTCCGTTACTTTAGAATTAAATAACTGAAACACCATTTAAACTTTGTATGTACGCACTCAATCTTTAAAGAACGTAAAAGATCGTGTGCTGACTCGTTACATAAATATTATATATGTACTCCGCCAACTTTGTTATTACAGCTCAGCCTTGGCTAGAACAATTACAAATGCAAGTATGCGTTTTAATTATCTGTTTGAGAGGGTTGGTCGGTCTCTTCAGAGGAAGGGATAAGAGGATTCCTTTATCTTTGAGACCCGGCACTGTAGTTACATTTCTGCTAGGAGACGGCAAAGCTCTCTTTAGTTTGTACATAAGACTGAAAATTGTTTAATTGATTTTCAATTCTATCGGTAAACTTAAGCAAACTGAAGAGATCTTTATTTAGTTTCCTCTAGTTATACAAGTAATAGAAAATCAGGTTATTCTTTAAAGTAGTCTGTAGAGTATTTAAGAGGTCATCGGGTCCCGGTTTTGGTCTACAAGAGAAAATTCCACCTTTATGGCATCCGAGCATAGCTTTGCGGCAAAACTTTGGTGGTATTTTATTTCACGTTTGGCACGTTGTTGTAGTGCTAATTTTAGAAACACTAAAATTGAAAACGTACCCGCATAACCAGTTATCGTCAGCAGTCAGTCAAAGATTTACTAACTTTATTAAGAATTAAAAAGGAAAAATAGTATGAATAAACGGAAGGGTTTCTTTGCCCGCATCATCAAAGGTAATTTGTATGTAATAAGTGAGCGTGCAATTTCTACTGCGTCTTCTTTCTGAGAAGGAGCTGTTGAAACTTCGCTGAGTTACCATTAATCATATATCGTCATTATCTATAGGCGTGCGGCGGCGGTATGACGATATACTAGTACCTACGGCGTACGCAATCAGCCCGCATACACATCCAACACACTCGTGAACATTCAATACATTATATTATATTAGTAAGTTTTGTGCAATGATAAAATCATTTATATACGCATACTATTAACATTAGGCTCATGGGTCTGGTATAATGTACAGTTTGACAAATGTTATGTAACGGCATTAATCCTTGAATGTTATGAGCCGGGCTACTTTACCTAATAACTAGCTATCAGATGTACCATGACATTTTCGTTGACCACTTTTAGGTGGGCGTCGCGCATCGGTATTGTTTGTATTTGTAATATACTGTAGATTTAGGTAAATATATGTTTTTCCTCTGCTATTACACAATCAACTAAAAGTACAATACACCGCATGTTCCAGCCGTAATTTTAGGTTTGTGTTGAGACTAGCTTTTATTACTATCAGAACTAAACGTTTTGCTCGTAAATAACTTAGTAACTAAAAACGTAGAAATAAGTCTTTCTTTCACGCTTTTGTTAGTCAACGTTGACGTCACAGACGAACCAAATAGAAATGTGTGATATATTATTCGAGATAAACTTACATCTCTCATTACAGTCTTACAGTCTGATTTATGCGTTCTTTGCAGTAAGAACTAAACATGTCATTGTCATGAGAGCTTATTTAGTAAGAGTACATATAACTCTTGGTAACATAAAAAAACACTCTGGTAAAAAATAAAGTCACGCTCGGTACGACCACACCAGTGACCGAGGTTACCAATCACGTACAGTCAATGTAGCGGTGACTACATTAAATAGAAACTAGAATAAATAGGGTCGTTACCGTACATTGTACAGTACCTGCGGGAAGTGGCGTGCGTGCTACAGACGGTGTCTTGTGAGGATAAAATGTATAGTCGGCGATGTTAGATTGATACCGCCTAGTCAGCCGACCCAGAAGCCGTGTACACTGTACATACACCACACACGCTGCATAGACACAATATTGCCCTCCACAACCCCTACAGAATATATTGTTATCAACCCAACTGCAATATCTTTGTCAATTTATATTCGTACGCCCTCTCTGCCCACCACGGATAGCTGACACTTCCCTACATACCCGTGTATATCCACTAGATTTTCTTAACTTCATAGAATGATCTAGAAACCTTTTCACTGCGTAACTAGATACACTTGAGCAGTTTTTTTTATTTCGAAACAAACAAAAGGATTTCTTTATTTCCTTAGATATTTCTCCGCAAGAAATGCATTTGAGATTGTAACTCTGAATTAGATCCGCACCGCACACGGTTGCCTATCAAAGGCGAGCAATCGCAATGAAAATTTATATGTATGGAGGTTGGTACGGCACATATATCATTCTAGCTTTTTCTCTTACAGTAAATAAAAAATATGCTTCCTCCCCAAGTTTGTAGAGCCCACATACTTTTTGCTTGAATCTTAGCCGTCGACTTTTATGTAGATACTACGTACATGTTTCTGTATATTTAACAACTCACATTAACGTTCTGGCAAACGCGCACAAATTAATTAAAACGCAGGTTTTGATTTATATAATTAATTATCCTACTAGCTAGATCTTCGTCGAAGTTTTTATTGCTACAAAGTTTTCGGTGTAAGATATTTTTCTTTGAAACCGAGTCCATGAATACTTTATACTAAGTAAAAGTGGGTACCATTTAAAAAATATACACAATGTTGTAATTCTTGAAATTTTAAGTATTCGCTTAATCTTTGTACATTTAGGGGAGTGTTTCCCCCTTTTAGCGGGTTACAAAGAGTTAGGTATTTGAAAAGTTAATTTTAAAACTTAATTTAATGCCGTTGGATCCCATTAGGCGGTCTGTTTGCAGAGCATTGTGGCGGGGCTCAGGGCGCGGGCGGGCGGCGCGGCTGCTCGCCAGATTCGCTGGCTCTTGCCTCAGCGACCAAGCTTATTATCCAGTAATGAAATTACTATTCATAGCACGTCTCGACAATTATCTGGTGCTTGTCAACGTCGTCAATATTTCATAAGTCCGCGCACTCATGGTGTTATTATTAGCTTCGTAAACGATACTACAAATCCCATTATCATGTTTCACAAAGATGTATTACGGAGGCACTTTTATATGACAGTTATCGTCTTACCATGTATACGTTGTGTTATGTTACCAATAAATCTGGCAACTAAATTATACTAGATCCTTAGTAAAGCTCCGGCTGACGTTCAGTTCAGTTTATGATTAATAATATCAGACGCACGATTCCTTCATTTCCTTAGTTAATGTGTTCTCGTTAGAGAGAATATACGTGTTATTATTGGAACAACTATAATTTGACAGCGAGTAGTTGTGTTTTAGGTAGAAGTATTGATTTGTACCGGTAAAAACCACAAGTGAACTGCGGTTGTACGGTTCGTTCGTCTATAATTTAAAAGTACAAGGACATGAGAGTCAATTTATTCGAGTTACTTATGATTATATTGACATTTTATTGGATACAAAGTATCAAATCTTTATGCCTCTTAAGTAGTTACGCATGTGATTTTAAGAGTTCTCAAATAAGTCTACTTGTGCTGGCACAAGATCCTTTCTTTCTTGGCTTCTTAATTATCAAGTCCTTATAAAAAAATATCGATGAATAGTAATAAGTAATATTCTTACAAAAGCTAATTATATATTTTTATAATGGTAAGTGTAATCTCCAAGTGATCATTACATTCGCCATTTTCTTTATTCAGTGTTCAGTGATCGTTCAGTAAGCACATGCCAGCTCAGTCCATTGCCGTCTAAACACATTCATGATGTTAATAGTCGCCTATATCTGATTAGGCTGAATGCCGCTTCACACACATTCAGGGAAATAGGTAATTACGCTAATATCATGGCACCGAGTGAATGGAATACACGTATTCACGTTAATGAATTTTGTATTTAAAACAATTTTAAGGAAATGATCTTTATTCTGACAGGTATCCTTTGTCCGCAGCAACTATAGTATTTTTTTTACTTTCAAATAAAACAAATGCCACCGCAGATCTGCATGTGATCTGTTTCGCTCGTTATATGTATGTCTGTAGAGTAAGTTAATAAACACGCTTCGGGATCTGCACAAAACAAAGTATGCTTAAGACCAAGATCTCTGTTGAATATTTAAGGTACAAAATGTTCACACAACCTTACTGCTTCCGGCGTTCTGGTGTTCAAAGTTCTGACGTGCAATCTGGCGCAATCAGAACCGAACGAGCGATCACTTACAACGACGCGTGTTAGTTATATACCCGTTTAATATAAACTCGATCCAATAAAACGAATTAAAGCTTACAAATTCTATAAAATTACTACGTACCACAATGTTCCAGACATCGCTGAGATAGCACAAACATAATGGAGCGAATAAATTAACGATGTATAACTTAATGGCCAAATCGGGGTTTCTGTTCCGAAGTCGAAAATCGTCAACCGCAACATTGCTTCACTAACGGGAGTAAATAACGTCGCCTCATATTGAGTTCAGAGCGGACGCCTCTACACTAAAGTCGAAACTACTTTGAGGTCATACACACAAAATAGTTATCAGTTTGGCTCGGCCGAGCTGGTACCAGCTGCCATTGAAATTTATATACAAACATAACAGTGGCAGTCCCATGCGAGAGAATCTGTTCAAGCTGTTCCGGTGTTAGCACGCCGCCGCGCCGGTCACAGCCGTATCTTTGTGTTCAAACGTGATCAAACCAATACTCAGTATATTCCGGGTAACCCCTAATCATTACCGTCCAACTTTAATACATTCTACTAAAGCGTAAACGGAAACATACTTTTACAGTTTTGCTATAGGGTAGTTTTCTTAGAACCGATTTATGAAATACGTAAAAGCAAGATTGTGTTGTATAGCGCCCCGGAAATTAATAATAGGTATACCTGATCGTAACTGCATCGTGCATGTCTGTGTTTGTTGAGGACTTAACGGATAATAATGTTTATCACAGCATAGATTCTTTGCAAGTAGACATTATAATTAATTAATATCAAAGCTGACAAAGGAACTTTCTGTAGTGTTGAATATCGATCGTGCAATAAACACAGCGGCGATGCGTCTGTGCGACAGTCTACAGGCAGTCTGTAAGCCAAATATCGGCCGACGGCCAGGTCCTCCTATTAACGAGCTGCTTCGCTACTTTACCACTTGGCTCCCGCCCTACACCGCAACTCTTGCGTGATTTCTCTTTGTTTCTCAAGAATAATCGCACCAACTCTGGGGACTAAAGAAACAACTCACTGCTAAATTAGCTGCTAACTTTTTTATTTATACAAAGTACAAGACCGTCCCCGGCAAATATCTTTTAAGATTTTCATTATACGGGATATTTGCTGGCGAGCACAAATTCTCGATATTATGAAAGTACTACCAAAACATAATATTGTCGGTTACTTGTAAGTTTGTCATTAGATCTAGGACTATAGATTTGCGCATTTGTTACTCCACTAATGAATGAATGAAACTAGCTTAAATAATACTGCTACAGAAGAACACGTAGTACCGTAAAATTTGAGTTGTATATGAAAGTAAGTAGGCGTTAGACACTAACTCGTAACGTCGCCACACAATAGCGCCAGCTTGAGTCAATATAAAAGCGTCTTTATTTGCACAACACAGAAAAAGGCTTGTACAAATATGAGAAAATTTTCAGTAAACATATTTACCATCACAATTTACACGTAACTAAATATACGGATAAAGCAATAGCAATTTTATATGAGAACTTACTTCAACTTTTTATATCGACACTATTAAAACGTACCCACTCTACTCTGGTGAGTGTTTATGTTATACAAGTAGTCTGTGTGTTTTGGAGGTATTCTCTTTAGTATATATATATCTATTTACCGTTATTTTAATTTTAAACATACACTATCTCATACTAAATAATTATTACGGCAAAATGCAACAAAATTTGGATGTACATTTTATAACGAACTTCAAAGACATATTTACGGACATTAAAATCCTGCGGTTTAACTTTACAGAGACACACACACACACACTCACAACCCTTGTTATCGCCGATTTTGTAACAGCCATTTTCTTCTGTTAAGCTTTTAACGTTTTTACTTCCCAAGGCGTAAACCACCTGTGACCAACAACCATATTACAGTAAAAAAGTGTTTCATTATATGGCTCTCTTCACATTGCCTAAAGAATTAATGTCGACCGTAACACACAACAGTCACCATTTCATTGACATTACGAGCTTTGATCATTTCTGTATTAATATATTATTCGTTTAGACGCCGAGGGGAATAGCGAGTGCGGCGAGGTGAAAACTTAGAAAAAGATTTGCAGCACGAGAGTTGTAAAAGTGCTTAGATTTATTTGTTATCCTATGCGTGTTTGACTTCGGACGGTCTCATTTAAAACACTTTCTTAACTTTTCAATTTACTCGGTGATACTTTATTACTGTTTTGTGGCGGTCAAACGGCTTTACAGTGTATATCTATTGTTTTTCATAATGAAATTCCACATAATACTGTTGCCGTTTCAATATTATAAGTAACTTGTTTAACAATTTATTCATATTATAGTACTAATTAATCTAGCATAAATATATTTTGTTTAATTTTTCATATCTGACTCATCTACGAGCATCATAAATACTCAGAAAATGTTCTTGGTGTGTAATTTAAGAGTCGTTGAATGTTTTGATTATTGCTACAATCTCCAAAATTTTTCCTGGAGAGGGTTTGAGGGTCGAATATTATAATATTAAATTTAAACCACAATAATGAACACGGTTCCATTCCGGACCTAGCTGCGTTATCTTTCTGTTTATCCTCTTGGAGTTTGTTGTTCGTAGTCGCTGCTTTTGCGAAAATTTGTTGACCTTGTTAATTAATCGTTTTGTATGCAGACGGCACGGAGCTATCCTAAGGAGATTTTTATTATTCGACAATATTCCGGGGGACAGTATCTGATAAGGCAATATATCATACTATAGAGTACGGCCGGTACGTGTGCGTTTGATGTGTTGTAAAAAGCGTGGAAAATATGCGGCCGACACGTGCACGCTGCCCACCGACTGAGGCACTAGACGTGTCTGTTTATACACGTAACGCGGCAACTCACTTTCTGACTAATGGAACGTCGCAGTCGGCGGGACCTGGGCGGAACTCGTTCTGTGATTAATGGCAATCTTATCAGATTCCAACACTATACATTTAACGGGCCGATCGCAGCGAACTTAATCGACAAACCTGCCGTCCGAAAGGTGCAAATTAATTACACAGATAGCTTTAACTCTCCAATACATTAATTTGTACCTAATTGATTATTTGCGGGGATCTCTTTGATAAAATCTTCTATAAAACAAAATTAATTTCGTGATCGGAATTTATACGCCAGCGAGCCGGCTTCTGAACGAATGCTGCGAAGAGATTATTCTACGGCGCATTTGCATATTCAAATTTAGGTATAAAATTATATTGTTTTAAAAAAATTCAAAATATTTTTTTAGTAAAAGGTAACTGATAAATCGGACGTCAAAAAGATTTTACGTAATCCGACAACTAGTCTTTTTTATTGTTCGTGTGTCATCATTAAGGAAGATTTCACGTCCATTAGTATTATCAGGGTTTGTTTTTATCTTTGAAAATATGGTTGTTCTGCGAAAGTGGCGGCCAGGCGGGGTTGTACGTCGCGTCGGGGCGGGCTCGGCGCGGCGGCAGTTCAGCTTGGGCGACTCGCCGATCGCCCGCCTCGCGCGCGACATCCTCTCCTACTCGCACTCACTTCAATGATAATTAATTCCGTTCAATCGGAGTTCACAATAAGAGGCCATGTGCTTAGTGATTTAATATTATGAATAATAGTTGTTTGCGTGTTACTAACATTGTGTTTGTGTGTGATAATAATCATCGTTGACAGTTAAAGTGCGCCATGCGGTGAAGCGCCGTCGGTGCTATATGCACGCACGGATATGGTGGACCCGCTGAAAATATTTTGGGTTTTAACAAATAGCACTTACTTGGGTATGTAAGTTTAAGTAAAAGTTATTTCTGCCAATCATTACAAGATGTCAATGTATTACATAAAATATTTAGTTTATTTATCGAATAAACCAGTGGTTGTCCAATTTTCCCAATAATCTTATTTATTTTCTCATCCGTGAAGTAGGTGGGTCATTTATGACTTTTTTATGGTCCATTCGGTATTTGGCTCGCAGGCGAGTTTTCGCACGTTTGCTTGTGAACGTTACACTAATAAAAAAATGTATACGTTTTCACTCAACTTAATATTGGTAATACTCGTCAGAAATTTGCTATCCTGAGACAGTTCGAAAGAGACTTATTCTTCGTTAGCCTTCTGTTAAAAAAATAATGTTGTTAAGAAATTTATATAAAAGGTACATTTAATTTCTATATTACTATTGCTCGTTGTTTGATATAGAATTAAACGCTTTTAGAACTTTAAAAATGCAAATTTTCAAATAGTGAAGCGTGTCACGTGAATAGTTGTTGCTCGTTTTTATTGTATTGGATAGTTTTTTTTTATGTCAGTTTATCCATTTTATTTATTTTTGCCGACTTTGTATATTGCATTTTATTTGTTTAAACATTTTCATGTAAATGCGTTGGAACGCACGGTGCGTAAATGTTATTCAATGCGTTTATTGTTTCAAACAATGAAAAACCCTTTCTTATAAAAGGCATTCTATAATTAGCGTGATGTCGGCATGATACTTTGCATCATGTTTAGGGTCTCATTACAGGCAAATTTATTAACGTCAAGTCCCTCCGACCTTCTTGTATAAAGTAACTACCTAATAAGGAAAAAATACTTCAGATTTATTAGGGAAATTATTGGGTATCTGCGATTTTATTCCAAGAAAACTCGCATCGTAATATTTTGTGATGTTTTGCAAGTTTCCGACAAGTCGGAAAGTAAGCAGTTTTAATAAAGAGATGAGTTCGGATTCGCAGCTAAGATTGTACCATGACAAGAGTTCTGAACACTAACAGCTTAATTAAGTTTTAAAGTTTAATGTTTGTCGCCGACTGTATATAAAATAATATGAATTGTACGTGGAGAGTGGTCCGCCGTGCGGCACCGCGTTGCTCTTGTATATTTGATTGAGTTCATTCGTAAGTTTGTACAAAAGTACCTTTAAGTTCGATAACAATGTTCTGTTAGTTAAACTGGATGAAAATATTAGAAATTTCATTTAACAGAACGTCTGCACGAGACAACTGGGGCCAAAGTTTCGACATGTTAGTAACGTTGTACTTTCGTGTACTTGTTGCCATCAAAACTTCACATACGTACGAGCTTTATGTTTAATATATTTAATTTAAGCTCTTTGATATATTTGTATATATGTACGTACATAGTAACTCAGCACAACGACCTTGCACTTTCTAGAAAAAAGTCGTTTTAAATAGCGCAGCAAGGCACCTAACGTTTCATACAAATGGCGTTTACCTAATTGTTCCTGAGTGCGTTTTAGCGCGTTGGCATTGGTGGGCTGTTGTGCACGTGCCGTGTCGTGCTGGTGTGTATACATGGCAATACTTAAGAGAAAAAGTAATTTAAATAAATTCTAATTAGTTAGGCTCTCTTAAATCTGAATAAAAATCCTGAAAAATAAGAAATTAAAAACTATTCGTATAATTGTGCAGCTGGACTCTTGAACATTTCTATTGCTACGCATTGCGTGTAGTATTTCACAGTCATAAAAGTATACTACCTTAAATAGTACTTACTGAGCGGTGGACAAAAGCCTTTTTTATTCGATCTTCTACCTACATAAATTCTAATACAAGCAATAATTTTAGGTACACAAACTCGTAATGTTCATAGGATTTAAGGGGATTATTATAAAGAAGTTGTCAGACTGTACACATTTGCGTTAAATCCATATCAATTTTCATATATTTTCCGCCACCAGGCCAAACCACCAGCTTTTTATGAATATAGTCTTAGAATTCAGTTGATGATAAGCCATTGCCATAGCCATTGCTGTCAGTACACTAGTCATTAGATCTCAGTTTAGTCTGAAAGAGCGTCCAGAAAAAAGTTTTGTGAGAAAGAGCAAACATTAGTCGTCAAGAAGACAGTAATTAAGTGACGTATGTTCTTACTCGTCTCCCGCGATGTGTGCGATGCTAAGGAGGCTTAGCGACGATATATGTTATGTTTTTGTTTCAACCCCACGACACAAATTAATTACAAGGTTTCATTTTATTGCCATACTTTCTGTCAACTTTCAGTTGCAAATTGAACTAGTCGTGCTCCACAAAAGGAGCGAGATAGTAATCACACAATTTACACTTACAGATTTGGGATAAACTTTGCTAATATTTCAAAGAGGAGAGGTTGTTTGTTCCTCGAGGTGTTCAGACTAAACAGATTAGACGATTAATATAATATCGTGATATATAGCGCAAACAATACCTTACTTGTTCTACCTAAAATGTTGTTTTTTGTGTTTTTATCCGTTCGAAATTAAGCAAATATATTACCCTGACCCTACTGGACATAGTGTAATAATGTGTACCCTTATCAATCACCAAACCTTGAGGATTATAACACTGAAAGTCCATTAAAATGCGTCGAGCAGTTTTTGGATGATGCGCGCTACAATATGTAAAAAATGTGCTTATCATAGTCATACACGCCGAACCGTAGCTATTAGAATTTTAAAGAGCTAACTTTTATCGTTTTCGGCAACGTGTTAAACCTTTATTATGTCCTCTTTTGTCCTGATATATATAATATTATGAGAATAGTTATTACTTAGATAAAACGTTTTCTTTAGCAGTCTAGATTGCATTATTATTAAACATTTATAAAAGCACTGGGCACGTGTACATCGTAAATTCATAACTATCGCTCGCAGTTTAAGTAAACTAATAGAAAATGTAATAAAACATTCAGCGCGGACGAAGTTTACATAAAAAGCTCTACGTCTCGATGCAAATGAGATTATATTAAAAAGTGCATCAGTGATACAGTGCAAGCGGGCACCTGCGTCCAGACTGGGCGGCGGCGGGGCAGCGCGGCGCCTTCAGATGAGACAATAACTCAATCGCGGCACCGGTGTGAGCTCGCAAATGTAATCGACACAATCCCGGCACAATCGGCCAATCCACAACGAACCGAACCCACTTATACTAATGCGTCCTATTGAAAATGATCGCGGTACACCCCGCACGCACCTAACGAGAAGGATCCATTCGGACGATGCGTGCGAGTTACTTTAAATATATCTATCTCTAAACGTACAACGCCCAATTTATTCGATGGACTCTCGGCTCATATTAATATTATAAAGAGGAAAGATTCACACAAAAACGGCTTATCCGATTGATACATGAAACCTTTCCGACCCGACAGTCAAATTACAATTTCTCGGGTCAGTAAAATTTATATTTTGTTGACATAGTATAATCGTAATTATCTAAGGTTAATATTTAACTTAGATTAATGAATGATAAGTATGTGTTATCGGTGAAATTGAAATCTTACTAATACTTCAATATTTATCTGCGATATTTGAAAGGTTTAAGCATTTTTATATGCTTGCTGAGTAAATTAAAGTAGAACGTAATTTCTTGGACGTTTTGCATTATAATGAGTACAGACCACTTGCACAAATTTCGCCCTTTGAGCCATACATTAAAAGCTTACCGTATAACGATGATAATTCCAACTCGTTTCTACTTTATTCTAGGTATGACCTGGCGGATTAATTAAAGAAGTATTTTTAGTTATACATTTTATCCTTGTATTATATCAGAATCAATAAGGTTCCTGGTATGAGCTACATGCATTCGTAATTCATTTCTATGATATCAAATAAAAAACTTACAACTGTCGCTTAGTTGTTGATATGAATTTGTGTATCCTCGCGAGACAAGGTTAAAAGGCTTTCAAGGCACCCACGCGAACCATAATTACGGTACTTGTAGAGACGTGCGAACAAGTAGTTACGGTTTATGTACTAATGAGTCTCTTTTATTTCAAGCTTTTGTTATTGTTCTAAGTGAAATGTTTTATTTACGCTATAAAGATACGTAATGAGTCGTAACAGAAATATTATATTCCTATAGGACAATAGCTTAACCATTTCACTCCAATTTATGTGTAAACAACAAAACTAAGCAATAAAATAGAAAGCTATAAAATGCATATGAAATTGGCAGTTCGCCTGTTCCCGTACACATTGTTTGTTGACAAAAAACTCAGCCTCGCTGCGTTTGTCTCTGCAAGAAACTGGAAAATCAATTCAACTCCAAACAAAGCATGCCTTTGTCTATTGATTTTGTGACGGTAATCAATACAATCATTGTAATTTTCGAATCAAATAACGAAACCAAACTGCAAACGACTTCACTTCTGTGGCGGTGATTGGTGGGAACGTGAGGATGAGCAGGAATTTTACGAATTAAAAACAAAACGCTAATAAAAATACTCAAGTAAAAAACGTTAGAAAACAAAGAAGAAAGCGAGACTAGCTCGATAAAACATACCGATATATTATCACAAACATATAAACGCAGTATCCAAGCGCTCGGCACATTTCTTAGGAATGCGGCTGCCGCGCCCCCTGCCAGGCAAACACGCGAAATTAGTTTTCTTACTGTAGTGATGCGAAAATATGCCTTTGGGGAAGTTCTGTCTCATGTAACACCATCGAAAACACGTGAATTATTTCCAATAATCCTATCACACCTTTTCTGACATCTTTTGGACTATTACATAAATTACATGTACAAATAAATCTCATGTTTATTTTACAATTAAAATGCATGTTGTCGCAATTAATTCATACAAATGCGATAATAAACGCAATCTACTGAATCATCATTATGGAAACGTGTCAAGGGGCCGCCAGTGGCACGCGCTCTATGCTCGTACATTTTTTTATGCGGTCCGGCCACAGCCGCGGCCGCTCCTCGTGACGGCGTTCCGCGCCTGCTGCCGGCTCAGTGCTCGTGTGGCGACGTGTGGTGAGAGCGAGCACTTACAACGCCTTGTTTATTTAATTCCCCTGCGCTGACGCTGACAAAATTGTTTACTAAAGCTGCCCACTACATAGCTTAAGAACGTTACGTAATTCAATATCCTTACGACACAAATTATATTTGTACAATGGCTACCGAACAGTTCGACCAGTGTAACTACCAGTAGGTAATTGGATTTATCGGTTCCCTTGAACTTAGGATGTTTGTCTTAAACTTGAACGTGTTGATGGCTATTCTGTGGTACAAATTGTTGCAGCTCAGTAAACTCGACCACACGTTAACATATTGTTAAGCTATATTGATATCTTCCTCTCATAACTAATATTTGTTGAGAAGTTGCGGGTTTTCCCGAAGTTGTATAGTAAGAGAGTTACAGTGATTATAATTATCCAACTTATAGGTTACCTATGTAACATGTCTAACGACCACAACAATGTACCGTATCTAATAGACGCAGGTAGACATAGATACGTAACGGGAGAAGGCTTCGCGTTTTAGATCACGTTTACCTGTACACATTCTGTAACCAGTTATGTATCTATACGTCGATCATGAATTATTTATTTTGCGAAAAGGCCACAACGATCCTTTCACATGTCAACAATAAATTTAAGACACCTACATCTATAACCGGGCAGGTCCGAGACATGTATCCGTCCATTCGTGCCACAAAACATTCTGCCCACGGGACGAGTTACAGCTAGCTGAGACTATACCAAAGAACTACGATTTATTTGAAACACTAACTTTTGTTAAGGAATTTGATAAGTAGTATTTCGTTATTTGCAGTTGTGTAAATATGACAACCGGTCCTTAACTCCTGGAATTATGAAATACAAACCTTTTAATAATAATTCTGTTTGTATGTTTATATCACACTCAAAACCGCAACATTAAAACATTGTTCGTATATTTCAAATGTGCGGGTGCAGTTTACGTAAGCGAGAGGACAGGAATTTTTAGTAGCAGGGAAATATTTATCATATCTTTGACATTGTGCAGTGAATATTTATGCCAAAACATGTGTGTTCTACTGGCTCCATATTTTACCGGTGAAACAATATTCCAAACGCAAGGATCTGACCATAATTTACGGTACGAAATGTTAGTGTCGAAGGCAGTTGTATTATCATTACAACCCTTTTCAGAGGCGCCCACGGCGATGCTGCGCAAAAAATCTATAACATTTTTCATATCCTCCGCTCCTCATCTGAATATTATTCGATTGCGTTTTGCCTGTGAGGTATATTTCTATGTAATTGAAATTGTTTTTCTTCCATCAAAAGAAATATGAGGTCGATCTTTGTTTCTCAGTCCAACACTTTATTTTAAAGCCATTATAAAATCATTTTGCACCATCTCGTCGGAACATAGGCAAGTTTATACGTAAAGTTTTCCGATTTATTTGAAGTTATATCGTCCTGAATCGAATATTGCGAGTCTAAGCAGTTTGGGTTTATCGCGTACCTTCGTCGTGAAAATGTGAGAATACGGACCGTCGTAAATTTGTCTTGTTTTTCCATTTACCTTTGTATCGGCCAATCTACAGATAGAGACCCGCGTCACGCTTCTGTAGGGACTTCATCTGAAACGGTCTTGTGGCATATCGGAAATGACCGCGAGCATACTCATACGATCGTACTGTACCTTTGGGAAATCAAAACCCGATTTGTGATCTTCATGTTTTTTGTTTCATAGCCTACAATCTCATTTGTTTGCCCAGACGATAAGAAATTTTATTTATATGTAATTAAAGTTCTAAAGGAACTTCTTTCATTCCTTGCATTCCGTTCCAACTTGTAAACTAATATGTTTGGAAAGCTGTCCCAACTCTTGGCTATTACACAGTTTGTCTTCGTGGCGAAGTTTGGTTAACCGGCAGTTCAGCTCAAAGACAATGACAAACTGTTGAGGCACACCTCGTCAATCAATCCAATTAAGGAATTTTAAACTCATCCATTAAAACTTAGTTGACCCGCTTAAAGCTGGTGATAACAGGCGCTATAGTGGTATAGTTCAATGTCAAGAGTTAGAGCATGTTTGTATTTAAGTTGATTTTCATTACTAGGCTTGGCAGCTTTTAGATTTTAAAACGGATCCGATAAATTTTAGTAATAAGTTAGGATTCGACAAGCTAACGCATAAACTTCAGCCAAAACCAGAACATAGACATACATTAAATCGTAGTACATCGATACAGACTCGTAGTACATACGTTCACATTGGACATCATAGCTTTATGTTATGTATGTGCAAAATCGCACTGCTATACCGTTCGTAGTTTATTGTTTCCGAGACCATTACGATACACATCGTTTAACGCAAAAAGCGAACCGCTGAAACGTTCGATAGCTTCGCAAAAATCCCATGCCTACTAATAATTGAAACTGGAATCGGCGTAATAAACGTGAGTCTCACTACAAAAATATTCGCAATACATATTTTCACTCGAAAATAAAACTATTGAAAATATTTAGCTTCACTGCTTTATAAATAATATTTTGGATTATTATAGAATTTGGTAGTTTAGGAAACTACGTTTGATTTTAGGGCAAGAAAGGATTTTAAAAAATTCAATCGCTTTCACTGAAAGAGAACAATCCCCATTTATCTTTTAAAGTAGTCCGGGCAGATCAGATAAGACGATCACAGAAGAGACGTTAGATTTTTACGGATTCGTGGCGCGAAGTCAGAGCTCGGCTTTGTTCTAGTTCGTAATCGGACAAGACGGACGGTCGAAAGTCGTGCTTGTTAGCATTCAGCTAAATGCTGCCGTGCTTCTTAACTTTTATTTATGTTGACGCTGAAAACGATACCCTGATAAACGTACTGAAATGTTGTTATTTTCAGAAAGCGTGGTATGCTATATTTGCTTTCATTTGAAAGACTGTTCTGCATGTTTTTAAACCTGATTGAAAATCATGTGAAAATGTTAAAGGACCAGTTTTCAGACATGTTTTATCTGTTATGTCCATGTTAAATCTCGAATAAAATAAATGACCGCGATATGGAAAGATTTCAAAGCTTCCAAATCTTCTAAAAATATTTATGTATGATTTGAACATTTTGGGAACCTACAACAAGGCAGTACCCTAATAAATCTACATCTCAGTTGATATTTCCTATATTTAAATATTGGGGTGGTTGCTATAGCTACTCGTGCTTGAGGGTATTCCGCAAAGCTTATGCCCGAAATTTTGAAGATAACCAATACACAAAATGTCATATCTACTTTGTTTCCATAATCCGACACTCGACCTTCCGCCGGCCCCAACAGCGCAAAGGCACGTCCCGCCACTCTGTGCACCTCTTGATAAAGAATTTCATTATCAGCACACCGCTGTATGAATGTGTCCTGCAGATAAGCTTCTCGGACAATTTACAGAACGGTTCCGCGCTATTTTTAATGAAGGCCTTCGGTACAATATTTATATCGGAGGAAAGCCCTTGCAAAGCCTTTTTAAACTGTTTTCTTACAAGCTAAGCTAAAGATTTCAGATGTAATTTGGGTAATCTCATTCGACAATATTTGTGACAACATTTTTTATCCGATAATACTGCTTTGAAAATAAGTGTATAAGAATATTTAAAGTTTTGTTTAAAAGCACTAATGTTGTTTCTTGAAAGCACATGAGATCGTCCGGGCAGATTCAAAAGTAGTTTCGTCGCTCTTTACGCGTTTATTGTCAAAAGTTCTTAATATAACTGTTACGAAACCTAGAATGCTATGTATATTTCGGTATGTAAGAATATAATAATATTACTAAGGCTATAACCGTCTTAAATAATTCATTAGCAATAGCTACGCGTACAAACATCTGTTTGTACGCGTAGCGTTATATCTATAAGAACCCATATTTCGGTTCGTTACAACACAACCGAAACTAGAAAACAGAAATAGTGTTTCATAAATATGTTGTTACATAGACCTCCATATATTTGTAATGATTATTGTCGCCACCGCATTACATAAAGTAATCTTGGCACATGTTTACTGTATATTAACGGTTATTGCTTATTGCTGGAGTGGCGCATGAATAAGTTCGCCGATTGCCCCGTAGGTAACAGGATATAGTTTGTAGGAGGCTCGTTACCCGCAGAGCGCTGTGTTTGATTGCTGTGCAAGGGGAATACTAATGTCGGAACCTATGCGATTGATCAAACGGGTTCAGTGCTTGCCAATTGAGAAACTAGCTTTATTTCTAATTACACTACTTTAAGATATCCAATCATCGATTTGACTCAAATATTGCTATTAAATCGTAATAAAATACCTATTGTAGCATTTACAAGCTTATGAAATATATTTATTGTAAACAATTTCGATATGTAAACTCGGAAACAAAAACATAAACATTGACCCACATGAAATGTAACATTTGTAGAGGTTGTTTTAATTAAACAATTGTAACTTGAATTATTTGCTGCTATCCGGAAACACGGTGTCCAAAAATATTGTTTTGACAAATTTTAAACAAACACTTAACATACAAAATCAGTACTTGGATTGCTTGGCGTTTCACATTAAGTATATAATATATGTAGTATTCAACTGAATAAATCTTTTGCATTCTTCAGACCTTATTTACGAAAGTATTATACAGTCAAATTAAAACAGCACACAAAAATATTCAGTACGCCTTTGTTGTAGCCGACGTTAATAAATACAAACTGAATTTTATAGGTTTCGTTTCACATAAAATGTAGAGTAAACAGTAAAAAGTATATATTGATTTTATCGACTTCTGGCTATTTAATTATAGCTGGGTGATGCCGGTTTCGTTTTATACGAGCGTTGACAGGGAAGTTCGCTAACAAAATTGTCCCGCCAAAGTTTGGGATAGACCGCCCCTCGCATGTTTGTCAAAAAGTCGCTCCCGGCGTCGTTAGACTGCTTTTAGCATCCCTGATTAGTTTTTATGGTAGTCTAATTCAACTTAGGCAAGAACAACAGACGAGGAAAACGGTATTGTGTCATGGCCATGCTCTAAACGGTAGTAAGGGATTACGCCCCATGCAGGCCGCGGAACAACGTTACGACACTTCGACAAAGTTACGAAACACAGTCTAATTTAGAATTCAATTGAAATTTAACGCTATGCTCCTCCCAAATAGAAATTGTTCTTTACTACGTTTGTTGACGGAAGTACTTGCCTAAAATAACATAACTTGCAAAACTTGGGGATTTGCAGTCCACATCATGTTAAAATTACGAGGTGAATTCATAATCTACTTACTCTAAAGCCCGTTTTATAATATAATTCATATACACAAATGGGACGCTCTAAAAGCTAACCAATTTTCTCTTTGAACTAAACAAATTAAGCCAAGTTATGAGATCGACCAATATTTGTAGTTTCACAAAATAATTTGATTTGTAATTTTGCATTAGTTCAGTGTCGCGAAGGCTTTGTCACCAATTCGTTACAGATGAAGTCGGACCAAGCGAAGGCAGGTCGGCTGAAATCTCCATTGTTTTCCGTGTCGGCTGCGACTTTACGTCAATGAAGATAAGGACTACATTACTAAAGCTGAGCTTAAAAGCGTCCGTATGTTTGCTAATAAAGCCGCCGGACATTTTGCCCAGAGGGGTCCTAATTTATCATTGTTAGAGTGCGCCTCAAACGAAAGCAATTTCCGTCTAGAATTCGTTTTTTTAGATACGATTTCTCTCGAGAACTCAGCTTAAAGTTCATTTGATGTCGTCCAATTACGATTCTATTATATAAAGGCTTTCACAAAGGACAACGTCAAATTCATTCATACAAATGTTATTGCGTGATAAATTATCAACTCTACAGAATCTTTTACCTAGTCTAAAAATATACATCCGTTCTCAATCGTGGACTCTCTTCTGAAAATACATACATAACTGTATTTATATACTAAATGGCACTATATAATTATCTACGAAATGGTACTGAGTTCTTTTTCCTTATTGAGGACAATATTTTTTGGTTTTACAGAACTCGCGATTTTAGTCAATCAATGTATTCCGTAATAATGAAAATAAATAAATATTTGAAGCAAATCTACACAAAGGAGACAGCGGGCTGTCTGTCAAAACGGAAATGAACAGGGCGGAGGGGAACTGTGCAAAAATACAACGATAACATCTCGCCGCCGCTAGGAAATGTGGAAATTAAAGGATTCTATTGTTTCATTCAACAGACATTCTCTTGTCTGTTGATTTCTGTTTTGATAAGTAATAACACCTTTAATCTCGTTGTTATATTCATTGCGATAAGTTTTAGATTCCGATATCGCCAAGTTTATAAATACAGTCAGTAAACACGCAAATTCATAGAGCTGTGCATAATTCACGTTGACGTACAGTTTCTCGTAAAGGTTTTTGCTTTTTACTTATCTATCGAAGTGAAAGACCTCAGATGATAACCAGTGATTCGTGAACAAGTTCTTGTTCGCTGTTTGCCATTTCTTTTGCCATTAGACGAAATTATTTGGGCGTAATAATTGTAAATCTTTGGACGAATTGCTACCACGGCAAATTTTAAATGTAGTATGAATTTAAAAAACTTTACTGAACATGACTTACTGTGCACAAATAGATAATAACTAAAATATGTACAATATTATAAAATACTATGCTTCTAGTTTTATATTCAGATCGCTCTTCCCTCCCGATACATAATGTTGAGTTCCAAAGTGAAAGCTTTCTTCTGTTCTCGTGCGATACATCATTTTATTTTATAGTCAAACAAGCGAAGAACTCAAACTACGTACTCCAACTATTGGATACACTATTACGTATAAATATAGGGTACGTGTATAATATATTTCCTGCCGAGATCATGTTGCCTTGTAGTGAATGTTGGCTTCTTTTTCCAGTGACTAAATTCATCCGCATCGGGATCGCTGACAAGAATGACAACCCGCCGTATTTCGACAAGGAGCTCTACGAGGCGGAGGTCGACGAAAATGAGGACATCCAACACACTGTGCTCACCGTCACCGCCAAAGATCACGATGAATGTGAGTAACCTTTCTCACTCGAACCTTGCTTATATTGCCTATGAACTTTATAGCGTGCAAAATTTCCCTTGTGATAAAAATGCCAATATTTTCCTTGAAAACTATGTAACTAACAAGTGGCGTGCTTGTATAAAAAATATACGACCCTAATACGAGTGAACACTACACAAGGAGAGAACATCTAAAACAAAACAAAAAGTCCCGCACATGGCCGCTATATTTTATGCCATCGGATCAAGTTCCGCTTAACTTTGTACAAAGAAAATCACGCTGTGTTCCTGAGATATTCCACCCTATACACGGATTGTAATCGAATGGTATTAGCTTCGTGAAGAATAATATATAAAGCAGTAAAGTAGATATTACGTTGGAACGTCTTTATAATATACCTCACCTGAGAGCGCTGTATACATAGATTAAGGGTTTCAATCTTGTGCCATTTATTGAAATTGAATCGAGACGTTGATTGTCCCGTAACTACCTAATACCAGATTCTCATCAATGTAACAAAGCCGTGAGGGCTTGCTACATTTCCTGAGATATTACGTTCTACATAAATAAATTTGTGCTCGCCGGATACGAGATTGAAATAAAAATACGTACTTGATAAACCCATAACAATTCAACTGTGAAGAGAATTTATTCATTCAATGAAAATAATTTCATAATTTCGTAGAACAATTTTGTCTTATTGAATAATTTTGTCATTGTTCTGAAGTATTGAGCGTAGTATGGCTCATTTGTTCGAGTAAACCAAGACCAATAAGTAATTGCAGGTGGGCCACCATCGATAACGAATCTTTAACATAATTGAAATCGCAGTCAATATTTTTGAATGAATTTCGCTAAAAGCTCGGATTGACAAAGCGTTCAGTACTTAGTATGTATTTTTCTTAAGCTATTGTTCACACGCTTTGTTCAGCCAACGCTTTGTCCGTTTTCTTTTAAGTCGATCTAAGAAATTGTTGACGTAGTTATTACTGTTATTAAAAAGTGAGCATTGTTGTAGTTTCCCTCTACACGTTAATTTAATTTACAAAGAAATGCGTGTAATGACATTTGAAAACGCAAGGCTTCCCGTGTCAAATTATATCGGATTAATTAATTATCTACCCGTTCTATGAACTATTTAATTAGTACTTTTATCTGTTTATCAGGGGGTTATGCAAGGGTGGCCTATTCTCGCTATTTAATGCTTTTTTGCATCCGCTACAACGTAGCAATTTTTTCTATAGCTATATATATATATATATAGATAGCTACCCTTTCTAACTCTACAATAATGCTTTCAATTTATATTTTAATAAAACCAACGTTGCACGGTACCCACTGATGGCAAATTAAGTCGGTGAAGTCAAAGACAGAATTTAAGGCGATTAGTGCCGATTAGCCAGTCTTCTATTAAATAAAAGCCCGCCTCACACAAATGATAATTCTCTTAAATAAATCCCTTTGCGGATTATAAACGTGCGTGACTGTTTATATATGAAAGTACAATTATAAAGTTCGTAACCGTTATCAGTATTAGTAACATGGTTTATATAATTCCAGTAGCACAAAGTTAATTTGTAACAGTTTATTACACTCGTGTCAAATCGTTTGTTTCATTTCAATTTTCTTTTAAACTCCCATTCGTACATAATGCACTTAATAATACTTAAGATTTGATTTCTAAGACCATAATAATCTGATATAACCATATTTGATGGTACATTTCTAAATAACTATTTGATTTTATTGAGATATTGAAACAAAGCTAAGATAAGAGAAAGGAAAAAAAACTACTGACTCCACTGGCAGCACGTTGTACACAATACCGCTCATTGGAGCGTTGACGCACAATCGCCGCCGTTATTATTTTGTAGTGCCAAGTAGACAACATTATGATTATTGCTGGCATCAGCAGTGTCAGCTACGGCGTAGCCAGCTCCGAACACGAAAGTTTGACGCGAGAAGCAGAAAGTGTGCGAGTAGCGAGCACCTACGAGCAAGTACGACGTCACTGCCTAACAACTGTAGCGCTTACGTTTGATCGATGAGTTCGCACAGTTGCTACGATACATTATATCGGAGAATTCTGCCGCGCTACTACACTCCGCCCCTCAACCCCGGCCCTTATTAAACTCGCAACCTTTCCTGTACCTTTTCATAATGACATTACTGTAGCAAATTCTCTGAGACGCTAATATAATTAACTTAAGGTGGGTAATACTTTAAATTACCGCCAATCTGGTCATGATGAAAATATTCTTATGAACTTGGTTAGTCGGTTTTCTTGACTTGGAACTGACTATCATCTGCTGGACAATTTTTGTGGTAGCCACGAAATGAAAGTAAAATAAATTTTTCTCTACCACATCGTAAATCTTTTGGGGTCGCAGATGTCTGCCGTTTGTTTTCACCGAGTGCTGCTCCATAATGAAATTGATTTTACTTTTTGTGCGATCGACCCATAAAAGAATAATAGTTTAAAAAACTTTTAACTCTCGGGGCAACGTATAAATTAAAATGAAATTTGCCGCTATTTCTATCTCACAAACTCGTGATATCCATCCATGATATACAGTTAATTAAAAACAAATTTAAAAGTATAGCTTAAATTAAAAAAGCCTTTTGTCTCCGCTTCTTTAGTAAAATTATTCTAAAAGAACGTTGGAACTCACTACACTTAGTAGGTATAATTGATGATAGAGCAAGCAGGATCTCGTTTTATAGAAGTTATAAATTCTTTTCGTCGTTGGAAACTTACGGAGACGTAGGTCCTACAAACGTTTAAGAGCTCTTCTAACATTCAGTCGAAAAGTGTTTTCAATCTTTTATTATTCTCGTCGACATTCTTAGACGTGTAACTTCCTTTTCGACTTCTAGTAAATAATACTTTAACTTTTATGTTATATAATCTCAGATCCATATTAAAGAACCGATTCTAACGTTGTCCTCGTTACCACAACACAACATCAGTTAAAACAAGATCACTAAAAAGTTCGGCATGTTAACCAACCCCATAATTTTTCGCAATAAAAAAAAATAATTCATAATATTGGTCTTACTAAATGGGAAGATAATATTTATGTACATCTGTTGATATCAACAACGAAGATAGTGCTTTAGTTCTACGTTAGTATTTGTATTGGATTTCACAAATAAAAGCAAAACTCTCATTGCTGTTTTCTGCCAAAATTAACTTTACGGAAAAGGCAGATAAACCAAGACAAAAGTGTGTACGTGAGCAGTATTGTGTTGTGTCACACACATTGTGTGTTCCGTCGTAACTTAACCCCAACTTAAGTTATTACGAGGAATAAATGACGCCGCACTAAGCTCTCGATGCCATTCAACTCCGACAAAGTTACAATTGCATAAAGTGTGCGTTTAAGTTTCATGTCATACGAGACAGGTTCACAACAATTAAACAATGAAATTGTCTTACAAACAAGAGGTTTTGTATTGTACCTTATCGTAAACATTCCCTTTACTTAACTAAAATAAAGTATACGTTAACCTAATTTAGGGTGGGGTCCTAAAATCTAACTCAGTTACGGGTACACATTTAAAAACATCGATCTCTATTCAAGTATCAATTTATCGAATTTAATCTTGTGAAGTTGAACAAGTTTCCAATGTTAAAGCCTTACCTAACTATTGACCTCGATCGCACTTGGAATACAATTTGAACGATTTTAGAGGTCAATACTCTACTTAAACGCAAGTTTATTTTTGCAAGGCGTTATTGGATTTTAAGAAGTGCAATCTTGAAAAGCTGTAGACAGTGAGCCCGTTATATTTTAATCTATTACATTTGGTTTTTGTATGTCAGGGGGTCGCGGCGCGTCGGTTACGCCGCGAGCGCTGACTGCTGCTGCATTCTTTCGTATTAAAATCTCCAAGCGTCTCTCGCAGATGTCGCCGGGATGTCCCGATTCAATCTCGTTTTTAAACGGCCTCCGTTTCTTCCCCGAGAAAATTAAGCAAAATGCTCAAACATATTCTTATATAGCTTTGTAGGCGTATATGGGATTATTCGTTTCTTACGTATCAGTATTTGGATGCAACGTCTTTCGGATGAAATCTGTCTACATAATAATATGTGAAAACTTTAAATATAGTCTTAATTTGAATAAAGTCTGCGTGAGAGAACTGCAAATGTGTATACAGGATAGGTTGATTACATAGTACGTGGTTCAGCTACTTAGTTACTTGGCCGAGTAATAGTTGCCTTGTAAAAATATTTTTGTTTGTGGAAGAGTCCGTGTGTTTACCGCCTCTTAATAAAAACATAGCTAGAAGCTCGTAGCCGTACTATCATACTATCAGTATGTTCTCTTGGTTTGTTTTACCTCTTTTTATTACTCAGATTAATGTAAAATAAATATAGCACGTTTTATTTACGAGAATTTTGAGATGCCATAAAAAAATGACGTAGTCAGAAAAATAATTAAATTCGTAAAATAATAAATAAATTACAAGCTTTTACTTAATTTACGGTTTCTATTTGTTTGTGGGCGGTTAATGTCTTATGGAATTAATTTGGCGCTTAATGGTGGTACAACGGAAGACAATTTTCCACCACTTAACAAACTGGAGTTACGCATTGTGTCAGGTTTATATTGTTGTGACTTGTTAGTTAAATATTAATTCAATGCAAGACTTACGTAATTAGTAGGTCTAACACAGCATGTACAATGAGATAGCTTTAAGAAATGTTCTAACTGTAGTACAAGTTCTTCTTCTCATTAATCAAGGGAACGCTTTCAAATAAACCTTATCTTAGGAGAAAGCTTTTCAAACAGAAACTTGTCCTCGTCAAGACAGTTTAGTAAATTTGGTTTACATTGTTTAGTGTGTAAACTTGTTTTGCTGTAAAATCGAATAGGTTTCACTTGAACCTTTATACCGCTTGGCATTATTATAAAAAGAGGGGAGGTAAAACGGGAAAGTCGACCTAAAACCGGTTGAAGCTATTTTTATTCAAAAGTTAATGGAAATTTTTACCAAAAAAATATGTCACGAGCAATGCCGCCTGCTTCGGGCGTTTACAATAAAAATTACTTAAACAATATTTTTGTTCCCGACAGACTTGAGCAACAGATGCCGTTGAATAATCAGTTAATATCTATCTTACCGCGTATCAATTAGCCGCGTCATTTAACCGAAGGTCTGGAAATAAGTGCCGTTGTCTAGGACGAAACAGATCCTGCGGCCGTTACACCGACCTCATTTAGTTAAAGAATGAAGATTACGTACGCTATCCAATTGATCGCTCACATTAAGTATAAATCGGTTGATTCAGACGTGGACCGCTCCCTATTCCCCTAATTTATAATGGTGATCGGGAAATAATTCGAGCTGATGAGGTTTTAATTTTAAAAGATGTAGCAGCATGGATAGTAGGTCGTGGGTGAACGGAAGATCATTAATTCCCTTCGCCGCCATTTAGAAACCTGATCGTTAAGAGCTCAGCTACGTTATTTTTGGCCAAGTTATCCGAATTCTGGCTGGATCTTAAAATATTTTAACGTTTCAAGCGAAATGAGTCCTGAAATCCTAATGTACGAGTATAATCTGTCGAAAATTTCTTGCTTTTCTATGCTTTCGTTATTAAGAGTAACGGAATCTCAATTTGAATTTTCGTCAAAACATGCAGCAATTGGTGTAAAATTAAAGTTATTTATATAGTCTTCGGATTAAAAATGTTTTTTTGCACTCTGCGAGGTCGCCAACAGATTGACGTAAAACAATGGAGTTTATAACGATTCTTGTCATACTTCAGTGTTTAATCACTAGTTCATCAGGAACTCTATCATCAACTCTCGTAAAAGGATTATCGTTTTACTCCCTATCACTTTAACTACGCGGACTTTACCGCATAAAATTTACTCAGCATTCTAAGGTTTATATCATGATTCTCCATGTTTAATTTTAATGACTTATTCGTTCAGCATCACCAGCGCGAGTGAAAAATCAATGAATAGTTTTTGTGGGTTCCAGGGCGCATTTTCAATTTCTTAGGGATTATACCAACTAAAAATAAAGCAATCACGGCTCGCCGCCGCCAGGGGAACAATGACTAATTAGACGTCATTCCCAAACTCATATTACCGCACACGTTATTATTTGAGAACACTACAGACCGTAATGAGAACCTCACCGCCGTCTGAGCTTTCTCACGTCCACCGAGTACAAGTATTTATTAATATAAACGTCAGTAGGAAATACGCTGTATTCCGCGCTAGGAGGTACGAGCACGCGAGCTGCTTGTCACAGGTAATGAGTTATGAGAATACGTAAGGATACTGGCCGCGTATCTGGCTCCTTGGATTAAAATAACCAGCACGTAAGTAATTACGCAAACAGCGGAAAATTACAACACCGACATCACGCAATCATTTACTTTGTCTACGAGCTTCATGGTCGTGATTCTAGTAAATAAATTATCATTTGGACTAAATGAAAATCTAGGCCCCAAACCTTAATGTTGTAAATAATGATGTGATCGTTAATTCGTCGTTTATTATCGCGCCCTGTACCCCCGGGTCCATCAATAAATTGTGTAATTTTATGAGCTATACTAACCTCAATTGCTCTATACAAAACTGAATTATGCTTCGTGTTTTCATTCCATATACGTGTCTATATAAAGTTAGATACGTGCATGTATTAATTAATCTCAATCAACTGCGTTTACAATTGAATAAATTATAATTTTGTCGGGTTTACTTGCGTGTAATCATTCGATAAACATTAAAATTGTCTATTTGTCGTATAAACATGCAGATAATGAAAATTGCAACTAAAATGAAGAATTTTGTCACTGCGTGTTTTTGAATGCGTGTACAAAAATTGATAGCAGCCGATGTATCTTGTCTTTAACTCGATTCTGACTTCTGAATCGCGGTGAACACGAAATGTATGCAGTATACAGCGATATGATTTTATTTAATATTCAAAAATGGTTCGTTAAAAATATGAAACTTTCTCCCAACCAGATAGGCTTTTAAAAAACTCGCGCGAATAAATTTAAAATTTCGCGGTATCTTTGTTATTACAATAGAGAAGGCACGCTAGTGATTAATGTACTAGTGAGTTTGAGCTTTGTTCTTTGTATTTGTCTGGGTATTATAAATCATGATATAATTTGGCGCGTCGTATAAATCATAAGGTTACTTTATATCTCAAGTTAACTCGATCCTCGGATCTGGTAGTATCTTTTAGAACAGAAGCTATAAATCAAGCAGCGGTGTGCACTATCGGGCGTGCGCGTGGTTCTAATTAATACTGCACCCGACGCATTAATAACGTGCTTTAATTGTAGACGTCTTTTGCTTCTCTCATCTTTAACTTGCGCGATTACGTTCAGCAGAGAGCCTCGCACTCGAGCGCCGCCACTAATGGATGATAAAACCAACGTCAACGCGGCTAACAACGGAATAAATTAAGGAAACCCTCTGAAATGCTTGATAAATTACATCGTGCCTCTAACCACTCGCATGTTTAAATAGTCGCTCGTTAAAAGCTCTACATATAGCTTTTCAGATAGCGCTCATATGTTGGGATTCTCTATTTGTCTCGCAAAATATAACTTAAGTTAACATGATTTTAATAAATGGAGTTTTGAACTACGTTCTCCACTACTTAAACAAATTCAAAGAACTGTGTTAGGTCAAAATTAAAAATAATTGCAGAGTATTTGAACGTCGCTGTTGGGAATAGATGAGTTGTAATTGTTTTGTCGGTTATCGCGCCGGCTAGTAGTAGAGCGTGGCGTTAGCCAGATGACACGAGAACCGGTCAGGACACATTTGGGTCAACTTTAGCTGGAGGGTCACTCGTCTAGAGTACAGTCCTCCATTTGCGTCCACAGGGCCGCTCGACCCACAGCGTCACGTTGAGTGATTGTCTCGCTAATTCGCCGTGACGTAAACGATCAGAGCGCGTCACACCGACGACCTCTCCCCCCTCTCCCTCCCTATCTATCCTATTAATCGAGAACGACCAAACATCAATAGCCAGAAGTGGATTATAACTATATCATACCTATACAACGCTTTCCCTCCGTGGAAATCTAAAGTAAACCTTATTTCAACCGGCGTCTGAACTTACTAATGTAATAATTTAATAAAGCGAGTACCGCTGTTCCAGGTAACAACTTTCTGTTTGTTTATTACTTACACTACTACAACTTATTATAACGAAGTTGCACAATCTGCACAGTTGTTTACCAACAACTTACAGGCAACACGAGATATCAAACAGCGAAATGTAGCATCTTACATCAGTGTCACCGGCAAATCTACATAAGGCTGTTATTTATATTTAAATTACGTATGAATATTTAAAAATTCCAAAGTTTCTCATCACAGACGCAAAGAGACATTTGCAAGTTAAGATGAGATTTTATATTTTTTACTAAAATTAATCGGACTCTTGGAACAATATAGATTAAGTTTCGGGGGCATTGGGGCTGTAAAATGTTTAGAAACAACTTAAGCATTATTTATGGAAGATTATTTTAAAAGGTACACCGTGTCCTGAATATAAAGTAGATAGAATCTAATAAGACAATTTAGGTGAATTTCGTTAGCTAAATCAAGGCAATTTCGCCGTACCGATATCATCAATATAAGCCAGAAACATGGCCATAATCCTCGAGCGGTATTCCCACGCGAGGTGTGTACGCATTCCCGTGACACTTGACAAATTACATTATGATTTTGTTGCGGACTCAGCCCGCACTGTTCCAACTTAATTCAACTTACACACGTGTCGTAGTGACTGGAATACTTTTTTATTTCTTATCAAAAGTCGTACGATAGTTAGTTTGGGTAATGCAGTGGCGAACTCCGGCAGGAACAAGTTCTGTTGGTAACGAGAACGACTGAGTTGAGCGGCCGCGCTAGCTTTGCGCGCTCTTACTGTCAAGCCGTCCCAACTTACCAAGCTACTTTATTTCTTACGCCTCCTATATTTCCCGCTGATTAAGTGTCACGCTGTTACTGTTAGTTTCCCAACTCTAAATCGCGATTCCGATGCGCAGTTCCGAACTGCTCACGTTGAAAATACTCCATTTATATATCATTATTTAGAATGCTCATAAAATAATTTTGTATTTTATAACTTTTAGAAATCGACCGCTACGGTAATCTAATAAAAGACTTTGCGGGTGTGCTACGAATAAGCTACGCAGCTACGAACTCTGCTACGGAGCGTAGATGTTCTTTACTCTTTTGCCACACAAACAACTTTATTATATTAATGGCTGCAGGCGCAGTACAGTTACTTATGTTGATTGTTTCTATTGCGATGAGATCCATCCTGAGGTCGTAGTATAAGTTCATAATGAGAAATACTTAAATATCAAAAATAAATCATAGATTTTTAAAATGGTAACACATTCTTCTCTGCCAGTCATTTTGCGCACGATATTTTTTCATCACGTTATCCGCGCTCGCGTCGTGTTTACTCACGCGTTACTCATTGAGGGCTAAGCTTAAACACGCTTTGACACCGTGCTGATAAAAATGTACATAGCATCCAGTAAATGTTACTGTCGACCGGTTTGTGTGAATGAAAACATTAAAAGAGTTTTCACTCGCTGTTTTTCAAGCCATGACATGTTGGATTCTATTTTTATAACATGAATGCAAACCGCACATAACTTGCACTCTGTACCACAAAACAATGTTTAAGTTGCTAGGTATAACAAGTACACAATAATATTTTTTCTCAGGTTATTTCCGGGATACAAAAGGTTCATGGTTTGATATAAAGAGGCACATTTTAATATGTGTAAATATGGTAAAGAAACGGGGTGTATTTACTGTGAAGTTTTGTCCTACTCTTTTCTTAGAAAATTCTCAAAATTTCGATTGTTCATGGATGATGTATATTCCGTTCATTTCTAATGTTAGTTATTTTTACTTGCCGCCGGGAGCTGTTATTTCCTTTTAATCTTCTTTTTCACTCGAATATTCGTTAAGAATCTATGTGACATTATATCGAGCATGGAATGACCTTGTTTCTCGTAATCAGCTTACAATGAAAAGTGATTCTTATTGTTTCCGACGCCCTCGTATTCAAACGCATGGAAGCGTTGATTTGAGGGTGTTGTTTCACAATAAAATGCCGTTTATTTTACGCAATGCCGGTATACTCTGCAAAATTATTTAATATTATAGTATGTACCTATTAACTTTCTAATAACATACGCAAAACATGGTTAAAACGGCAGAAGTTCTCATTACAACGTAAATGGCATCGATAGCGGTCGCCGAGTGAGCTACAAAATTAATTAATTCTGGTTATTATGAAAGGTTTCAAAGTGTCGGAGAACAATTTATCGCAAGCAGTTAACAAATAGTACGAGAAACATCATGACGTTTGTTGAATTATTAAAATTTCGGTCGTTAACATGTTAAAATGTGAAGCGGAATGTTGTCTCACCGCGCTCCCTTGCACGACGACCATTAATCTCTGCGCAAACCATACAAATAGCACGCAGCACGAATGTTTTGATGCTACGAACACCATCAAAAATGTACACAAAAAGCCTCGTGAAATGATTCTACAGTGAGCTTACCCGCATATTTCACTCTTACTTAATCCCTCCGGCTCTAGGAATTAAAGAACATCGTAGCGTATTGCTATTTATCATCCGACTGCAATTTGTTATAATCAACTCAAGAAAACAAATGATGGTACTTGTCGGTGATACTCTCGCAAACTAACGAGCAACTCTGTGTAGCATCTTTGTAAGGTTTCCAATACTTACTGGATAATTATTTCAATATAAAGAAAACGTAAACGATTCGTTTATTGTATTATGACTTCCCTCTGATTTTTAACCTTGAAAGGAGTCCTATTAATCTGTAATCTGGATTATCTTGAACACAATCATGCTCGAGACAAATACGTCATTAGAGGCGTCTTATGCTTATTTCAGTTTGGGGTAGAATAATCCTCTTAGCGTTGTATGCCTAAACGTGGCGTACGCTCGTTGAATACGATTCTAAAAGTACAAAGGAAATAAGAAATACATACCTATTTAGTAACTTTATTGCTTGTGCTGCTACTGAATAAAAAAACTATCTACGGTAATAATAACATTTCCTAATAATTATAGTATTACATTATTATATATGAACCAGTAAGATCCGATCGTCCTATCGTAATAATATGAGTAGGGTTGTTGCCATATGTTTTACCAATAACAGTATTAAGCCAATGACAGGTTACAAACAGATATTATTACAAAGGGTTTTGCAACTTTGATATTATTTAGTACCTTTCATAATACATGTTATTACAAGCTACACAGAATATGAAAGGGATACAACTACAATATATATATTGTATTAACTGAGTATAATTCTGCCGTAAAGTGTTTTATAAGGAACACTTTAGATGATTGTATCAGTACTAATATTAAATCCTCACACCGGTACGCATACTAAACTATTGAGATGTTGAATCCTCGGGACCATTATCTCGGTAATTAGACTTACGGAACAGTCGATTAATTCGGATCCCAAGATTTAAGGACCTCCTGTGCGTCCAAAACTAATCGGATATTCTCGGATTAAAAGCCATCGTGACTTATTGGAATTCTTTGTCGAACCGAAATATACAAATGTACTTTCAATGTTCATTAGATAACAGATAACTCCGTTCCCACAATGGTTTTAGTAAGTATGTTAAGTAAACTGATATTTTTTAAAGGTAGGTGATGCAGTTTAGTCGCAATTTACATAAAAATATAGTGATATCTGGTTGGCGGCATCAGAGCGCGCATGGGCCGGTTTTCGCGCCGCCGCGCGGTATTCGGCCCGCATTCGGCCAACGCGATAATTAGCCGCGTCAATATGCACTAGGCGCGCTCTCCGACCACCATTTGAATATTTCCCCGCGGACGAAGTTTGCGGCGTGCTCGTTAGAAACGTTGGATAGAGTTTTATTAATGTCCAAAATGATAACGACATGTAGCGCGGTCGTGCGCACCCGACAGGATTACTGACGGTCAGCTGAATTAATAACTCGCTCACTGGCGTAACGGACGTCACAATATGTATTTCAATTCCTATTTTAATTTTATAAGGGTTGTTTCGCGTTCCGGGTTAAAAGTTTGCTAATTTTAATAGTCGTTGTTTAACAAAGTTTCTACGGTCGCGGGCTTTCATAATATTATGTACTTATATTGCTAAACCCGTGAGTATAAGCGTAATATGTAAATATCCTTTCGACTATTGGATAACTACTAACAAGTACAACTTTGAATTGTGATAGGAGTAACTATTATTGGGCATTAACAGAAATATATTAATACGGATGTAATATGAAAGGATGGATGAAAGAGAGGACGCAAAAAGCACATTGTCGTGCGATTACGAGACCACGTCACTTCCATGTCTCCTTGGCTCCAAGATTTATGTGGTTGCAATAAAATCTCCTCGTTTGAATAAACATCTCCACGGTTGTGGGCTGTGACAAATTGCTGGCGTTGCCCGCCAACCGTCGAGACGAACATTAGCCGAAATAATTCTTTTTAACGGCGACGAGTGGGCCCGACTTCCCGCCTAATTATTCATGTGAGACCGTTCCGATACGCCTTGCCAACTTACCGCCACTGCTTTCTACCAGTTACGACAATCCACCATTACGTGACCGTATTGATTAATCTATTACTCATTACTGAGTCAGACTAAAGCTAAGATACTTATAAGATAGTAAGTAGGACAGAGACTGATCATCTTACTTAGAACTTCGTTTTATACGGATCGACTTTATGCTAGCGATATAGGTTTAAAAGTTATCGGACTGCTAGAAAATATTTACGAGACGAGCTACAAAATATTTAGGAATGGGTAATAAATACTTGAATATTATCAACTGTCAAAAGTGAATGTCAGCAGTTGGATTTGCGAGGAATTTTATTACATCCAGTAATGCGATAAATCAATGTAGAATTTCGACGCGAGACACGCGGCGTCACGCCTCCCTGTTTGTTTCCTACGCACATCATAATATATCAATGTTGCGCGTATTTTGATTTTTACATTTGCTAAGTTGCTTACATACCTAACTACTTATAGGAACTTGTGGCTTACTTAACAACAGTCGCACAGATCGATCTTTGAGCTTAAGCTACGCTTGCCTAGGTTGTTCAGTAGATGGGTGACCATTTTATACATATCGAGGTCTTTCGTGTTACGGAAGGCACGTAAAATTGTGGGTCCCGGCTGTCATTTTCAAAGATCTTTGACAGTCGTTAACAGTTGTCAGAAGCTTGAAAGTCTGAGAACCAGTCTTGACCGAGGGGATCGTCGATATGTCCCAGGTAACTGGGTAGTGGAGGTCCGATAGGCAGCCGCTCCATGTAAATTACTCTAACATAGTTGTAAGAAAGGCTAGGCTGATGATGAAAAAAATACTTAACTATATTCTAATATATATATTCTTTGCTACGTGTATCTTCATTCACAGTCTAAGTTCAAAAGTAACATAAAATCCGTGTTTTGTAAATCTATTTCAATTGGTAATCTGTAAATTGCATTAATAACTTTGAAGCAAATCGCAAACTTGAAATAAGAATTGATATACCTTTGTGAAACTTTGTGGCTTACTAAATTTCTCATTCCTTTAAAGGCTGGTGGGTCGTTGATCGTTGAACAAAAACTAATTAAACTGAACATCGGCATGTGTAGAGTCGAAGAGTAATGAATACACTCTCTCTCACACACACCTGTGCCTGTTGTGCAGTTTATAGTAAAAAAAACGATAATTTAGACAGTTCACTTTTTCAATCTAAGTTCTTATCGGTAAGCATTCTGTCCTGTATCTGTTCACTTATTACAAACTTATTAGATCCCAAAAAATCCGAAATCTGTATAAAAAATATAATATTTATAGGAAATATTGTGAAAGGATTAAGTAGATAGGAACTCGGCGACACCGATAGTGATTATAAACCGGTGTGAGTCGATCGAGATATGACTAGTTCTACCGGTGTCGGTAATTGAGTCGGCGTCGTCAAATCGTTCATTTCCGCCGACGGCTACAGGATCCCATCGGACTAATCACACAGTTAACCGTGCTGGTTGCCGATACTGATAATTAAAACGTGAAACTTTTACCTGTAAATTGAGCCTGTATGTTTTACCTATCATGCTGAGCTTCACATAAAATAAAGTCTTACAATTAACTGAAGCAGTGAGCAATCGTTCGGTGTCTACTGTAGTTCTCTCCCACCATTTGTTTGCTTAACTAAATTGTACATTTAGCAGGCATTACGCAGACAAGCATGAAAACAATAAAACCGGGCTGCGACGTTAACCGCAGTGTTGTCGCAAAAACCATTTCGAGTAGTAGCGTCACTTTAAGTAATGAACGGTATAAACTGCGATAAACTACAACACCTGTTCACGTGGTTCAGCTTAGCGAACGTTCAGGGAATGCGAAGGAAATCGTGAGACGACGGAATGCGAGCGACGCCAGTTACGGGAACGTGATAACAGGCGAGATGGCATATTCGCTGACGATGTGCCGCCCCACGCTGTGCCACTTAATCATCCGACATCCGCCATCCGCCGGCGGACTCGACTCACGGACTGTTCTATCACGTCTCAACCCCAATTAACTCTCAATGTTCCAAACTTGTTCACTCGTTACACCCATGAATTTTAATAACATCTTGGGATTCCGAGAAAATAAGCTTTACCTTTTTTTGGCTAGCTATATTTTTCCGTAAATTGTTATTACTTACAACTGTACACGCCAGCAATATTTAGGTAAAGTGGAATCATGCCAAGTTTTAATAATATCTGTACAGATACGAGATCTAACGGACTCTGCACGTTTTAAAATGAATGAAAATTTTAAACCCAACACAACCAAATATTTTGTCAGTTTCCATGTCAACAACGCCAATCTATAACATTTTAGATAGATAGACTATGATTTATTTTAAAAGATAAGTGTTTTCACAATATGTGGTAGGTTTTTTCATGGCAGAACCATGTGTGAAAGCCAATGTTAAAATAAAATATACGCTAGAAACATATAAGTTAACGCATAATAAAGTAACTTGTTTAAAGCTGTTCTAGTGCTAGTGAACCTCTGTATAACAAAGGAATATTAACGATAATTAGGCAACAAAATGAGTCTACTCCAACGCATACTAATACCACGTCACGGTGCCGTAATACCGCGAGCGTTAGTATTAAAATCGCTTCGATAATTTGATGGTGTTCAGTTAATCTGCATGAATGTAAGTGCGCGGCGGCATGGCAGCGGGCGGCGGCGGCGGGCGGCGCGCTGGCCGGCGGGGCAGGCGACGCGCGTTGGACCCTGTCCGGGCCACTCGGATATTATTCCGGAACGAGCGGACCACCCATGCATATTCATGTGCTCGATCCAGAGGCGCGTATTAATTTGCATCCCGATCCGACACCGGCCTCGTTACATTGTCCATTTTCGTTTCTTTGCCATAAACCCTAGACCGTCCGCCAGTCTCGGCGGTGCTTCAATGGATCGTGAAATCGGAACGGTCATACCGTCCGCTTTGAGTAATTTGTAAAACTCGATTTTAAATTCATTGGCCACAAAACGTTTCCCGTTTGTACACCAAATTACTATGATGAACACTTTTAAAGAGATTGAGTTCTTAAATAAAATTACTTTCTCATTTATTTGCGTGCACTGGTGCGATTTAAAGCTTTGATTATTTGGGTCCGGACCAGGTCAGGGATCTTTATGGTACCTCATGTATATTATATTGAACGAACATAATATATATTCATGGTTGTGTCTTGAACTGGCAAATTTAATTGCGCAGTGTTTTTGATACTCTACGATGTAAAATATCACCCTTATACTAAAGACTCGAGCTGCTCGTAAAAAGCTGCATGGTTTACCACGTTAATATCTTTCGTCTCTTTTGAGGACAGTATTATAAATGTCCATTGTCCGTGTAATAATAGTCAACAAACTCAAGCTGTCCGTCATATTGGACAAGTGCCCAGAGTCGTTCTTGGTTTGCACGAACTTACTTTAGATCGCTCGCTTGGCTAACCATTCTAGTTGTGTCATATTTATCTGTCGTTTGTATGTGGTTAGTTTAGGTGTTTAAAAACCATTAGTTTTGCACAAAACTTATTTTTGTGTAGTAACAATATAGATAAATGTTATGATAGTTCGATTTAGAGCTTTAATCATGCTCTGATCTAAACAATGTATATCGCTGAATTTTAATGTATGTATGATTTGTTTTTAGCATTATATTAACAATAGATAAACTCATACTCTTGTAAAATAATATTACATAAGCCCAAAATTAAAATAACGGTATTGTATATGAATTATACAAGTACAATACATGCAAACACAAGGTATAATGAATAAATATTCGTATTCTGTTCATAAAAATTGTTCGAGCGCAATATTGTTTTTACTTCTCAGATTAATATCTGGGATCCACAGTTGTAAGTGGCTTGATACAATTTAATTCTAAATTTCGTTATTATGCGAAATGAGTTTAATTATATAATTATAATTTCTCGTGATTACAGCTGTATAATTTAATTGTGAAGAGTCCAATTAAAGAATGATGGTACGCTCGTATACTATTATTAGGAATTATTAAACACAATTCCTCGTTTAAAACCAGAGATCCGTATAACAATCACAAAATACTTGCGTTGTATACCTAAAGGTTTTAAAACTATTATTTAAGAACCTAGTATTGTTACTCGTGGTAAGGTTATTCTCCTGCACGTTTTGGTGTTAAAATAATAGTTTTCGGTTATTTGCGAAACAGTTGGTATATTTATCCCGGCGCGTCCATGGATGTGTTAGTGTCGAGTGGAGCACGTGGTGCAAATTGTCCACCCTTACTGCTTATTGTTCCAGCTGTAATACACTCGGTATATTGTGCAGCACATTCATAACGCAGCCAGCTTGCATACAATATTTTCTACGCAAAAATATTTTCAAAGCTTTTACCTATTTCGTTGCATTTACCGTTACGAAGTAAAATTGCGAATTTAGTTATTCACTACGACCGTTCCTATCCTATTAATCTCTTTTTATGGTTCTATGCGGAATTATCGCTGTAATGAGTAGCCTTTGTACTGTTACTTTGGACATAAACCAGTGTAATAATTTTGTTGGTTGAAATGGGCATTTTGCGACGTGTCGCATAAGGCAACCGGTCGGTACAATTATGTGGCACACAGCAGATAAAGCGACCGCGTCAACCGCGAGCGCTGTAATCAAGATCAGGACGCCACCACCATAATGATATTTGGTGTGTAATGTTTATATTGTCACGTTGCTTTGTACACATTTCATGTACAATTGCTTTGAGTTTCGCTTCACGCGTCTCTAACTACGTATTACACGAGTTGTTCAAATACACGGCATTTTGTGTTTGCGTAATGTTTACGGCGGTTTTATTAAAAAGATTTGGCATTATTTAATATAATACAAAATAAAATAAAACTATGTAACGTTGTATACCACGTAACATGTTTTACGTAGAAAATGTATATCTATATTTACCTGTAACATAATACGCACCCAATAAAGCTTAGCCAAACTGGTAACGCGATAACATGTGTTGATTACTTACTATAAACGGTTACACACGTACCGAACAACATCGCAGAGAGGTGAGTGCCGACGTATATTTCTCACGTTATTTGTTCCAATAAGCTTTACGGCTTAAGAAATTTGAATATTGGCATGTCTTTGCTGTGTGAGCCAGTTTCACATTTCGGCGTTAGTCCAATTCCTTGTCATTTGTTCCACATATAAACTTATATATTCCTTTCACAGACGAAATGGCTAGCAACAGTTGTAATCTAATATACAATCTCTACGTGTCGAAAATTAGTTTTAGTTTGTTGGGCGCTCTGTTAATAAAATCATTTAGTTCGCAAATGCAACGAAACCTGCTCGGTTTTGTTACTAATTGCTTTGTTTGAAACACTAGTACAGGTACTTAATAGAGTTACACGAATTCTTCGGTGTTATTTGAATTCCTCGCGTTGCAAACTTGTAAGTAGGCAACGATAGGTACTCAGTTTTTCTTCTTTGTGAGCTATTTTTCACAGTGAAGCTCAATAGTCCGCGCCGATGCTCGGTAATTTCTTTGAGAGGCGCTGCGCTGGCATCGAATAGACTTCGACAGAAACTAATTAAAAGCGAACATCGCGCAATCTGGCGAACTCGAACAGACACTAATACGATTTTCGATGACAGTTTGCAGAATGCATAAATATTAAGGAACAAACGCTCTACTTTTCTCATTATGCTTTTTAGGAGAAGAAGGGCATTCAGACGAAATATATTTTATTGTGTATCAGAAACTTAAGCGGACTAATCACAACCAAAACAGTACCACATTTCCAGCATTGTCCAGCAACTACTGAAGACATTGCAAGAATTAGATGCAACAAGAGACTTATTGAATTCATGATGTTGATGATAGATAAATAATACACGGAGACGAATATTACTAAAGTCGACTGTCGTCGTAAAGTTCGTAACCCATAGCACACAATAGAGAAAGATTAATACAATAAAGAAGCATGTTAACAATCGCGTAATAATGTGAGGATACAATTTGATATTGAATGCATTCGGCGTGCTCATCTATTGAGGGGCGAATTTTACGGTGGTTAGGAAAGAATATATGTATATTGTATTCTTTTTATATTGACATTATTATCAAAGATATTAAAAAATAACTTGTACATACAGTAATCTAAAATTTAAAAAATGTTCTTATAATGAGTCTTTTCAATTTAGCGTTTCTGACACAGGTTTTAATATCGGGCGAGTGTTAGTGAAGAAACATACAATTTAGGTTGTGTACCCCGAAAATACTGCTATTGCGCAGGCGCAGCGTCGCTAACGACACGGCAGTGTAAGAACATTAACAACATTAATGTCTCACCCTATCGGAAAGGCGATAAACAAAAATCTCTTGTGTGTCTTTTGTGTCAATAGCCGATTTAGTTCAAATAATAATGTTGACCTCGCGAGGAGCGGGTAAAAACCAGACTCACTTAAGCCTGCTTACTTATTGTATTCTATTGTATTGCATGACTTTTAAAGAAGTTTATATTTATTTATACGAAAAATACAATAAATTTTCATTAACAATGGATGTTAAAGTAAGAACTTTTCTTTTATTCATAATCTACTTTTTTCTGATTCAATGGTCAATGAATGTCTTTAAATATCCAACAATAAAAAAGAAATAACATTTTATATTTCGTGTTAACTAAAGCCAGGATTTGTGTTTTATGGAGTGTAGACATATCTACAACGAATATAGAATATATAAATACTTTATTTGTAGCCTTTAACATTTTCGATAAAATAATTGAAAACGTGATAAGTAAGAAACATTAGCTACCAGAAATGTCGCGGTAGTGAAACATGAGTGTGACCACGAGAATGTTTACGACTTGAGAGCGACGTTCATTACGTGCTCCTAACTATCCGAGCTATACGCCTTGCCAACCACCTTTCCAATGTAGACGAACGTAGAAGATATAAAGGTATCTTTACAATATTCATCGCAATTTTCAAAAGAAAAGTAACGAATGTTTACCAGCTCTTTAAAAATATTCAGCGGCGAAGCTCTTTTCATGCAATTCGCGTTACTTTGCGTACTATTTCGAATGCAAAACTACTCCGATATATGTAATTTTCGAATCTTGTTTGCTTATAAATTCATATCCATCTTATAAGAGGAACGCTGGTATGAATTCGCTACAACTGTTCCCGTCTTGAATTTAAAGTTCTATTCTTGCGTGCCCAAAATGTAAAGTTCGCAAAGAAAAATTACAGTGGCCGTTAGGTAAATTGCGAAGTATACGAAAACTCAACTAAATTATAGCACAAAGCAGGGCACACCGCAAGTAATCTTCACAATGCACGTATATTTTTACACAAAAAGTGGGAACAACAAAGTTGTTAGATCTGTCTGAATTGTTTCTGCGTGGCGCAATCAAGCTTTGCGAGAGGCTTGCTTAGCGAGTCACATTGTTTCAGAAGACCTTTGCTCTGGCCCCTTACAAATTCACCGCTGTTTTTATCGTTTTATTAGCTTTGTTTTGGAAGTTTCTTTTCGCATTCTCTTTACATTTCTGTTATGTCTTTGATGTGCGGCGTGGTCTCGACGCCTTTTTGCGACCACCACTCTTTACGAAACAATTAGAATTTATACATTGCGCTATAAAAGGCCTACGTTTCGGTTGCAGTGTTTTTTCTTCACTAACAGGTTTATAAGAATATAAACAAGTTATTTATACAACCTGTTCAAAGAAAGGTAATAAGACAAAAGCCGTTAAATGAACGTTATTATTTCAGTACGATTGTATTGTCTAGCTGTATTGACTCTAATTATCAACAAACAATATGAGTTAGTTTTCTTTAGCTTTGAGACCTAATACTTACTAATGTTTATTATTTGTGGTTATTTTGTTTTCAATATATGACAAAACAATGTGCCAATATTATACCGCTATTGTGATTATAAATAAATTAAGTTAATAAGGCGCTATTTCAAACTTCCATTGCTTCTTATTATATTTATCGCTTTATTTTCGGACGTTACTAATTTTAAATCACTTGTAAGATCTAAAAAGTTCTTAAACAGTTGGCTCGATATAAACCGATGATGTACCATACGAAATAAAACCAACTTTAAATACGAAATATTCTACAAAACGAAATAAACTAATAAGTTAAAACGTAGGTGCCTACTTCAATCAGTATAGGTACATTTTGGACACCAAGTAATATAATTTTAGGGAGAGTCTCAACAAATATATAGGGCACATGCTTTTGAATCAAAAATAATTACATTTAAATCAGTTTACAGCTCGCGGACAAATGGGTGAACATACGTAAAATATATAAGTGCAGTAGAATATTCGAAACTCCCGTACTCGGTGAAAAATCATAAAACTAGTGTGATATTTGTTTATTTCGCTATGTTGCTTTGTAAAAATGATCGTATCCTAGTCATATGTGACAATAATAAAACTTTACGCTTCTTTGTTTTGTGTAAAACACTCAAATATTTTTTTTACATAATCTACGCACAGCCTTTCAATTCGTCACTTGATGCGGAGGCTTGTCGGAACCGATTACGTTGATAGATGAAACATCCGGAGCGCCACTGATGACAGTATTAACATCGATAACATGCATTATATGCATATTTGATGTGCGATTTCATGCTTTGGGAATTCGGTGTCGGTCACCGAGATAATTCGCGAATGAGGCTGAACGATTGTATCCGCATTCAGATTCCAGCTCGATAGGCATAAACGCGCTGGTGTACGACTCACAACGCTCACACATTGTTTCATGCCAACAATTTATAACCGCATAAATTCGGACAGGCCGCACTGAGCAAGATATTTGGTAAGTCCCGCGCATAATCCCACATCGCCGCGCGCTACCGCCGCCGCGATAAAAAGTGTGACGACATTTCCCCGCTACACTTGTTTTGAAAAGAATAATGCTGTATAATTTAGGATGAGAGGGGTAGATAAATGGCCAGCTTTATGAACTTCCCCATTCATCCTAAACATTTTACCAATTTTTGTTTACGTGCACTTTATCCACGCATGTACGAAAAGTCGAGAATTGTTTCTGTTTTCAGAGTGTGTCCGCACCGCTCCAGTGAAAAATAAAAAATGTAATCCTGGTACATGACTAACACCGCACAAAGTCACACAAAACATAATACAAGCCACTTGCAAAGTACACGTGTTTCACAATGGAGATAGTTTTTTGTATACTAACTTATATAGATAGTTAAGCAAAGAGCCCCGAAACTTAGTTGTAGGTATTAGAAGTTCCCCGCAGTGTTGTGAGTATTACTTCAGCACACCTGACTTTGTGTACGGTACATTATCAGCAGTTAGTTATAAAACAAGGAGTGTATGATAGTGCTAATCTAAACAATAATTTATATTACTTGTAGAGTCGTGTTACTTGTATTTATAAAACATGTATCAGTTAGTCGAAAAAATTGTACTAAAACCGTTACATAGACACTTAAATGTCATCGTATTCTGAAATATTATGAACATGCTCTTGACGTAACCTGTTAAACAACCGGTAAATTCTCACTAAGCTGTACTATTTCGTCGTCCAAAGACTAAATCAATAGAGCTCATCGTGACCATTTATATGAACCCATTTCTCTTAGTTGTTTGTTAGAGCGACAATAGGCTAAAGCCGAATCGAAATCCGCACCAATCCTATTCCGGTGAACTATTGTGGTTAGTACACAAACATGTTTAACTAAATTGGATCACTGCGATAAGAATGCGAAAGGACTTTTGCATAAAATATTATCCACTAGAAAGCCCCTTGAAGTTCGCTACAGAGGACCTAAATTCGTAGCCTGCTCTTTTAGTGATGCACTCAATTATTTTGAAAATGGAAATTTGTGTTTTTGGTGGAGATACCAAGATGGTTCGTGTTTGCAATACATTCCATAGCCTCAGGCAAGAGAGGAAAACTGACTGATAGAAATCCCGCGAGAACGTAAACCATACAACGCGGATGAAACAGTGGGTAAAGTTTAGTGTCTAGTTTCAACGAACAATTAGAGCAGTATAAATAACTGCTACGTGATGCGAGGAAGTGTTGAAACTGTCAGTATCACCCACGTGTCCCAACCGTCGAATTAACTGTAAAACAATTCAATAGGTTAACTTCAGTTTCGGTAACTGCTGTGAACTAAACTTAATTGTTTAATAGTTTGTAATATTTGATAATATTACTAACAAACTTAATTTATGTTGATGAACTTGACTTGAACGGCACTTTAAGTAATCCACTTATCGAATCTTAACTACGTTGAAAGTTAGTGAAACGTTTTGCTAAGTCCGCGCGGTTATGACCAACATATGTACGTACGGGGGACCTTCAGTATATGAGCTTAGGTCCATTTGATTATATTTGCTCATGGCAGCCACAAAACTTTTATGTTTTCATTAAGTCTGCAGCCTGATACCAGCTGAGAATAAGTGCCAGTAACTCGCTATATGAAAAAAATCCTGAGCTTTTAGTTTGTAGTTCCTCATAACATTAAATTGATTAGGTGTACAGAGTCATTTATTCTGTACAAAAACTGTAACAATATAAGGCTATAAAAATTGATAAAATGAAGACAATCAATTTGAAGGTTTTTTTATGTAATAAAAAGCAAATGGTTAGTTTAATAATATGCACTTAAGTAATCAATGCCTACTTACAAGCGCATTCATGTTTCTTTATGCCACTGGATTATTATTCAAGTACGACAATAATGTAAATATTAAAAGAATATTAGGGTGTTTGCGCACACGCCTTAACACTTTTACGTTTCTCGTGAATTATTCAGCGGCGATGTGGCACTCGCGCCTAGCGGCCACCGCCTCGCTCGCGCCCGCCGCCTCTAATGTGCCTATACAGGAAAGCCAATTGTTTATTCCACCTTGGATATTATTCTGAATTGAATTCTATGGCGAGCCGCTCTAGCACATTCATGTATAAAACATTTCATAAATGTTTGTCCATTATAGTGTAACACATTCACACAAATTCTGAAATTCATGAATCGTATTTATTGGTTTTTTCACTGTGAAGCACACTGAATGGTATATTGGACATTCAATTGCTTTTGCCAATACATACAAAGCATCGACGCTTGCATGTGATCAATATCGCGATCAGCTAATAGTTAGTTCAGTTGTAATAAAGAATAGGTAGTGTTTGAGATGTAGCAATATGTCTTTGTGGTCATGGTAATCATCCGGTCAAAAAATTAAATAGAGTCATGTCAGGGAGGCGAGCCTGTGAGCTGTTTAGCGTGTCAAGGCAGTGCTGATAACACCCTAGCTAAAATGCCGGCGCGGCCGCCTGAGTCCGCCAGACGCGCCCGCGCCCGTCTCCAGCCCGCACATATTTAAACTTTTACAATAGCACGGCCTCGACGCCTACATAAATCACCCGAGCCTTCCTTCACACATCTTGCCTGAATTTAAATAGGTCCCTGTACACGATCTTTCGTGATTTAGGTTCTCCTTTCTTTGGCATCACTGAATTTCCACATGTATCTGATTATTAAAATTATATTTTATTTTGGCCACCACCAGCAAGTTATCATAAAAACTTACGAGAGAATTAATGAAGCGACACTTGCTCGTGTTAACGAACCGAGAAAACTTGGTCAAATATATGTAAATATTGTAATAAATTGTCGGTTTCCTATAAAAGAAAAACCAGCAGCAATTTCGTATTCTTTTATGTACTTTCGTATCCCTTCGTTACTTAATATCTGAGCCACAACATTAACGTAGAGGAGCATGACATAAAAACATAAGCCAGTGTAAGGGAGCGCCCGCCCGCCGCCGCCGCCGGCTCATTGCTTTCTCCACGAATAGCCAGGAAACGAGTACTAATGCTTCGGCTTAGGTACATTATTTTAGAATGTAAATTATATACGTACGGTTATTTGGAGTTGGCATATTTTCCAAAGTCGAGCTAGCGAGTAAAATTACAAGACCATTCCGAGCGCCTACCTTCGCTTCGAGGTATTTAGAAGACTATTAAAACTCCGCCGGGAGTCCTGCTGAGATTTACATGGGAAACGAGAATTATACGCACAACAACACTTTTAGCTTTGTTGTTATTTCAGGTGATTAATAATCGTATTATGCGTATTTATAGTATTATCTGTTAAAACACGGCTTCGCACTTAGAGCCCAACGAGATCAGGGAAGGCTTTCCTTTCCTTATTCGCATTTTATTATTCTTACGTACATGCTTGCATTTTTTTTACAAATGCTCTGGAAACCTTTTTACAAATGAGATAAAAACGTTCTAAACTATATTGTATAATAACCTGTGCTTTAATGCAGATTTAGTATTCTAAAGATCTATCGTTTTATTCTATCTTTTTCATCGGCGGCTTGAGCCCTGAAAATAGTAACTTTTAAGAGAATTCGCCTTTTGTATCGGGTAGCGAAGACAATACTCATGAATAATGTATGGAATGGCCCCGCCAGCGAACCATCTGATCATCCGATAACATTGCCCTTGTTTACACGGGACTCGCTAATCCTGTCTTCCGAATTTTAACAGGATTTGAGTGATGTTTCAAATCTCGGTCAATTTGTGGGTTGCCTTGCAAAGCTTCCCGATATTACGAAGATATATTGCCTCAATCTTTCTACGAAGTCAACGAACGCGGCGGCGATAGTTCGAACGATAAAATCATCCAGTTAACCAACTTCGGGCTTGTATCATAAATAGGACTATACATCACGCAAGGGTAATTGACTGTGCTTAAATAGCCCCAGTTTTTATCAGTTCGTTTACTACATATTTATTTTGATATATTCAAAATCTACGACGTTCTACTTTATATTTCTCATTATGATTTCATTTCACCAGAAATTCTGTGAAGTGGCGTTTGATAACCAACATACGAACGTAGATATCGCTTGCAGCATACACCTGACCTTACGCACACTTAAAGCACCTTGCTTTGTTGTCATATCATGAGATTATAAACAGACTATTTGGACATATTATTATATGTACGAGAATACAAACATTGTTACTTGGTTTTTGGTGTATGTAATAATAATAGTACAAAGCCAATTTTGCTCTGCGGTAGTTGTCGTAAACACATGAGGTAAATGAAGTGATTTGTGAGTGGACTTCAGGCTCTGTTGAACGAAACGCGTTCTACTCCTCGTAAGGGTAGAGTTAAATGTTGTAATTGTACGTGCGGGGCCGCGGGAGTACAGTTACCTGTCGCTAGTAATAACATCCAGAGGTGATAACAATGGCCAAACAGGTCATGTATGTACACACAACCTTAATATTACACACAGAAATAAAAGTAACCGTTATCGTTTTATTGTTATTGTGATGTGATGTATGAAAAATGTAATTCGCCTTTTTTCGCACGAAATTGTACCTATGAGAAAATGAAGGCATTTTTATTGTATGTTCTTCTAAGGACATTATTTCTTTTCTCGCGTCTTTCTCCTTTGTCCCTCACAGCAATATGTAGAGTGTGTAATCAAAACGTGTGGAGTATTATTAAACGAGCAAACATGTAATTGAACGAAATTTGTGGATCGGAACTTGCTTTTTTCTAAAAATAAAAGTGTATGCAAAGTCTATAACTCAGATATGTATCGTAGTGCAAAACTGCAAACATCCTGCATTTTTCGCCAGCTACCGTTTAACGGCTGGCCGGCTTCCAACGAATTATGTTCAATATACACATACCAAGTTATTTGCTAACTTAATTAAATACAGTTTCGTTTGTAAAACTGTCAATATATATCATTTAATTTTAATAAAGTTTGGTTTAATGTAGCTGTTATGTCTATGTAATGTTCAATCGACTAGTCAGTTGAGAATTATTGTCTAATTGTATACAACTAATTGGTTTGAAAAGCCAAAATAAACATGTACATATTTTTGTTAATTTTTTTATCATTGGCTATTTGGAAAATAAAATATTGGTCGCGTAGAGAATACTAAAAACGTACAAATTGAAGCTCAACCTATGTTATAAATGTATGAACATAATTGCAATTGAACAAACCATGGAGGCAATGTCCGCCGCTTTTGCTCCAATACCTACTCGCGTAATGAGCCCAAGACAATCTTTTATTGTCTGTTTGGACTGGGATAAATTGTGATAGATGATCTTCTGCGTCTTCCAGATTTGGAGCCAGATCTATCCGTCTTCCAATTTATATCGAGGGGCTTGTTGTGAACGCTTATCCTTCGCATACATTGAGTGTTCATTTCTACAGGCCCGTTTTATACTGCAGAAAAACGTCTCGTTTTCCGCATTCATTTCTCGCCTAATGAAATGCGAGCATCAGGCTCGAATGCTGAAACTTTTTATTGTAAACCACAGTCGACATGCTCTTTTTTGTGTCCTCACGTCGCGCTTATGAAAAATAGTGTGCATTACGAAGCTATTTTGTAAAGAAGCCAGAGAAGGCTCGCGCACTATGCCGGGGCTTGTTCACCATTTGCACAACTATTCCCGCACATAAAGAATCGAGCCGAGCTGTGATTGTAAAGTACATATTTAACAATGTGATATGGTTTTCAAATGGAATAGGTAAGTACCGAATAGAAATGTAACAGTTATAATAATGTCGCAATTGTTATGAATGGTTATTATGGGAGTTTGCTTCGTACTCGGGTGATATATAGTATGAACAGTATGTGCGTACTTGTTGCTCGATAACAATAGTCGTAAAGCTGACTGAAGCCCGTTGTAAATAATATATTCCGTAATATACGCGCGTAAACATGTGTCTATTATTAAATTCGTTGGTAATCAGATTAGTCGTGTACAAAATAATAGCGTTCATTGTGGTCGCTGGTTCCCAATTTCTAACGTACACACTATATATACATATATTAGTAGGTAACCAATCGCTTTAATTATGCGGAACAATTTACTGAAACCATATGGCTAATAAATATAAGAGTACTGTTATAAGTAGGTCGACGTGTGACAAAAGCACTGACACTAATACTTTATCCTCGTCTGAGTGAATGATCGCCGGCGGAGGTGAATGTCGTGTGCGTGTGCAGTAAAGCTGATCATGAAACTTCTCTGCTGTCTTCTTTAGACAAATGAGGGGGCTCGGGGGCGGTGACGAGGTCACGTTGCTCATTGCCGGTGACATTTGACCGAAGGCTCACTTCCACTAAAACACCTCACGGCTGCCGTCTCCCTACAATTTCCGCCCTCCAAATGACACCCTTGGTCCCCGAGTCCCGCCCGTGAAAACATGCCGAGAAATCCCGACGTTTTACTTTTTTATATCCTTGCTTATCTCGGTACATAACAATGTAGCCGGCCGCACACCGGTTTGATACATTCACCACTAAATCTCGCTTTCATGAGAAATGATTCCTGTTTTTACTAAAATCTAAACTATGATTAAATATGCGCCGAAACTATATATCCCAAAAAAAGGAAAATGTACAAATAAAAACTGTCATGAGATCTAATTTTTGTATCCAACTTGTCAGCAACATTACAATTCAACTTCTAAGAATACCTAATGCGTTATGTCTGGAAATAAGACAAGCTGGGCACGTACAATAACAATTTTCCTTAATAACAAAATTTGAAATTAATTGTGCTAAGGTATTTTTTATTATAATGGGCGTCTCATAAATAATTTAGGAACACGAAACTTAATTAAAATAACTCTACATGGCCACTACACTGTTCCGTAATTATCTGGCATCACTTACCCCAACCATTATTAGAAAATCCCAACATATTTTCTTCGATCCCTTCTTATAAGGTTTCTCTTGGCTTTACTTTTAGGTAAGAGTATAACTCAAAGTTTATTTTACCTTACTACTAAATGTTTAATACTTAAGTTATTCCGTCCGAATATTAATTGAAATACTTAGAATTGTTGTAGATATTTGACTTTGTAGGCTTGTAGACTTGTCGCTTGACGCCAAGGCCATTGTCTAGTGTCCACTGAGTCGCTCAGTTGCGACTTATCAGATAGTTATCTCGAGGAATATAGACATTTCATTACTGACTGTCTTTATAATATTTATCACAAACAAAAACAATCAAAAATTATTTTATGGGTATTTGATGACAGCTTTTTATTTATCATTGATTGTAATACTGTTGAGTACTCCCACATGCTTTATGGTAACTTTAATCGGAGGGGAATGTTAGGGTACTCGTTACCTCGTTGATCAAAGTTGTTGCGGGTCCCGCTGGTCCTGATTTGTGACACACATGTCGGTGTGCCACGGCGTAGCACGTAAGAACTTAATTACAGAAAATGACTTCAAACTATAGCTATGCTCCAACTTCAGAAAGCCATATCTTACAGATGTTATTGATTTATCTTGGTACGTACAACACCGCATACTGCCTTTCCGCCACTATTATTATTTATTGCTTTTATAAGATTAATTATCCAATGAAACTTTCTTGGAGTCACCCCATGCTACTTTATAATAAAGAGAATCAACAGTGATTCACGGTGACATTATTAGAGCCATTACTTTTCAATAAGTTGCGAGGATAAAAAATATTTGTTCTTGGAATCCTTTTATTTTTCCAGCAAATATATACCGTATCCGAACGAATAAGACGGTAACCTAAGAAGTGGCTTTCTCAACCCAAATTCGTATAAGGACGTCCGCGTCCGTGGGTGATTTACTGCGCACTCGACCACCGCACTCGCCTTATTGAATACTATGTTCCATGAAAGAAAAATCGTATATTTTGACGTGGCACAAGCGAAATTTATGACTTTCATTTATTCACCATGACAAATGACAATTAAAAGTGCCTGCTCTTCTGAACGTTTGCGAATCATGACGGTTTTATGTCCAAGTTTAATCTGGCCCTTTTGAAAAGTTCTGCGCCATGTCGGAAATTTTTATAAGCTTTTTTGGGTTGTGGTAAATGTGCTGTTTTGTACACTTAAAATAAATTACAAAGTCTGAAGGTAAAATAAATCAATGCTTCCCCACAAACTCGTTGTTACAGAAGTTTTGAAATAGCTTAGTTCGCTTCGATGATCAATTTATAAGTTTTGTACGTACTCGATGAATTATGGCGCGTATTGTTTCTTAAATTCTAAGTGGACTACAAAATACAAATAATTGTGTTGGATTACCGGCTTTATTAAACTTTATAACGAAAAAACCGTTGTGGAACCTTATTTTAATGCGGTTGAAACTGATTTCGAAGCTATCTGTTCCACTAACTGAAAAAATCCGAGCAGCAATGTTGAGCAAATAACTTTTACTTGGTCTCGAGTTTCCCGTTGAAATGAAAATAAAACCACTGCGATAAAAAATTGCACCATTTTTGTCAGTATTGCGGCTCTACTACATTAACGGCATTTTTTTAGAATATCTCTGCCATTTGGATTACACAAGCGTATCTATAATCATAATAAACAATATACCACATTTTGATTCTGTAGCTAGCAATTCCATCACGTTGGCAGCCGGGATCAACAAGAACAATTCAAAAATAGAAGCCGCTCGTTAATAGGCACGCTACTGTTGTTAAGTAGAATGAAATTCTGGTGTAAAAGGAGGCAAAGGGGTACTTTATAGGCCAATTAGTCTGAGAATACGGTATGCGTTCATTAGCCGCTGTACACCGACGATTAGGTACCGACATAATGGGTAGTAGCAGACGGGCGCAGGCGGCGGTGATGCAGCCGCTCTCACCCGCCCGCCGTCGTCACTAACACGCTGCCCTAATCGCACGCATATTCCATAACGCGTACTTAATTATATTAACTTTATTACACACATTATGGCTTGTGTTACGTCCTGATACGACTTTCTCATTAAGAAATAATACTGTTAACACTCACAGACGTAACTCGTTGGAACAATGTGCTACTGAAATAAACCATTAAGCTTTATTTATCATTAATAGCATTACACTGTCTGCTAGGGACCGCGAACAACATTACGGATTTCAGAATAAATATTTACTTTTAATTTGTATTCGCTATGCATTTGTGTACTTCTCTCTTATATAAGTATAATATTATGTAATAGTATGAATGAATATGAAACTAACTAAAGAACTACTTAAATACAATCTATATTTAGGTTCAATAATACTTAAGATTACAATATAAAATTAAGTCGGACACACTTTTCTGTGATGTAAAAGCAAGAAATAAAAGGCCTCCCTTTTATTAATGTTTAAGGGAGAAATATATTTGGCGCTTCCGGATTAATGGCCCAAAAAAATTACTAAGAGACATCGGTATCTCCCCCTTGAGACATATTTAACCGTTTCAGAGATACACGATCTCTCAGTTAAACTGTTAACTTAATTACATTTTCTTAATAAATGGCGATATTCAATATCTCGGCGGAAAAAAGACTTTTATTAAAGTTACAGAATTTAACAATTACGGAATTATCTTCTTTGACACAGATATTTTACCTATGTTTAAGTCATACGTTATTAAAACCTGTTTACATATTATCTTAGTATTAGGAAGCATACTGCATGTAAAGCAAAGTAAGTTTCCTCAAAGTAAGAACGTAGAGTATGATGAAGTATTCGAGCACTTACTGAAAGTTAGTGGCAGGCTTTCAGTAGGTAACAGCAGTTGGGCCAATAGCTACATTACTTACGCAGACTACTTACATTGCCTTTGCGCTCGTAATGAGATAATACGCATCAGCCGCCCGACTGCCTACACTAGCCTAACTGCTATACAAAAATACACTGAGATTACGAGCAGACCCAAAATGAAAGTAATCTTCCAACAATCATGACCGGGCCGGGTCCGAGCTGCACGGTCGCTTATCTACTAACCCTGACCATTACTAGTAATGGAAATCGAATTACTATTTAAGCAAGATAAACGGAAAACGTGCGGTTTGAGCGGTCATCGTTCCAACTTCCAAAGTTACACACGAAAGCCTCAACTTTACGAGCAATAAACAATGTGGAATGGTACGACGTGGACCCGGAGACCGACCTCAGCGGAGACTAATTTTTAATGTCTAATGAGATTTGTCATTAATATAGCTAAGCGACGACATTAAACTATCCTAACACCAATTATATTTATGGTCTATACTCTACTCCATGTAATTGCTTTAGAAACTGCATAGACACCTTTTTATCCAGATGATGAGCGATAAAAAAGTTAAAATTCTATAAAAATTACAAATAGTATAAATCTTTTCAGCCTCTTCGTGTAACAGAGCCGTAAATCCGTTAAGGTTTTCAAATATTCCTTTTTTATTTCCACCCAATTTATGAAGTACCCACGCGTTTTCAAGAAAGAGCAATGATATTTCATGCTGTCACTGTGAGGCGAACCGTGAACTTTCAGCTTTATTAAAAGTTAACACAGTACTTGTCACGAGACATTCACACATTATTATCTGTTTTGTATGCTTTACAAGGATAATAATTCTACCAGTATTTCATGTTAAGCTTATTATGAATCCACGCAACAGTCGTTAATAACACACGTGTATCATATGCTTCTTTTTTAAAAAGCTAATCTTTAAAGACTTCGACTAGCTGAAAAAGGTATTTTATTAAATCGACAAATGGAATAGAAGTTTACCTGCGACGCCATTAGCTTTGATGTTTTTCAATCTATTGCATCAACTCGTCAAATTTTATTTTTGTTATAACATTGTGCGAATAAAAGCCTGAGAAAAACTCGTAGCAGAGAAATATGAAAACATTTTGTTGTATAAATACGTAATCCTTTGACGAAGTAATGCGATTGCATACATATATAATGATGTTTGTTTTGTTGCAGCGTCGCGTATTCGATACGAGATCACGAGCGGGAACATAGGCGGCGCGTTCGCCGTCAAGAACATGACTGGCGCCATCTACGTGGCGGGGGCACTCGACTATGAAACCAGGAAACGGGTAAGTTTTGTTTACCATTCACGGTTTTCACTCCAGCATCGATCTCCTACTTATAAATATTGTATACCACCAAGTTGAATGAATTTTATACTCATAATAGCATCGAATAAATACAATAACACTGTGAATTAGTTGACAGTTAATAGGTCTGATTTACTGAACTCTAAATCAAAAATTTGCGATTACACATTACTAAATTTCTATGTCATAATACGCAAATATTGTTAATGTATGGATAAATACGCATCGTAAATCATTTCGATGAGTATCGTACATGTAAATTGCGGTGGTAGCTAATATAAAATCCACTCGTATTTTGTTATGATGATTGACGTGCACTCGAATGAATTAAGTACTTCATCTATTGCAGAAGTCATGAATAAAATTACGTACTATTTATATTATAATTGTTATCAAATAAAATTTTGTTACAAGGATTATAAAATTCTGTTTAAAATAAAATATACTGTGAAAAATAACCGAGATTAATAATCATAAAGGGCTATAATAAAGCTTTAGATGTGGGTGTTTTAAAACAATCGCTCGCTTTTATAGTGACGGATCGTTCCCGAGAGAGACTGTAACCACGATAAAGTGGAAAATAAATAAATCGATACCAAAACATTTTTGCTGTACACTGGGACCAGATTTATTCGGTAGATATACAGGTATCTCGTGTAATATTGTGGTCGAATACGCTAATGAAGCTCATATACGTTCAATCAAGAGTTTGATATTCAAATTACAAACTATGAATTTAGCTTTTCGAATTATGCTACGTTAGAGTGTGCTCTTTACAAAGGTCTCTGTGTTTTAATATCGTGGCTGAATATCTCTACTGATATTCATGAATGGTTCACTGTGTTTGTAGTTGTTGATCAAACTGGAAAATTTATTAGATATTATCACCTCATTAATAGTTTGACAACGTTGCCTCTCAGGCTCTATTAATGTAAAGTAAATCGAGGCAGTGAACTAATTAGCGTTCAGTTTAAGTTGTGTGAACTTGTACAAGACCTAAGTTCATCATCTACAATTACGTCACGTCAACAAAATCCTAAATTAAACAACTGAGGATAACAAAGTAAGCCAACGTAATTAAAGATAAACCACTTGTGCCAACACACAGGTGTATAATATAATGTTGTAGACGCACGCTCGTACGCAGATGTCGGTTTCTAAAAGTAAGCCACATGACAAATCCAGCTTATCTTATACTTAAAACATAATACCTAACCTCACTTACAAGTTTCACCTACAAAGTAAAATAGCCGTGTTTTATAAGTCTCATGTAATCTAATAATGTATTTTTATATTGTAGAGTAATTTAAGTGAAGGTGAGCCGGATCAAAAGAGAATTAATCGCCCTTTGAACATAATTTTGCGCTAAAATAAACGGCGGCGTTAAACGATAACAGTGTTTCGCTTACTTTCTTTGCCCCTTGGCGAGTTTCAATTTTAAAAGATCGCGTTGTGAAGGCGGGCGCGCGCCGCCGCGGCGTGGCGCTCGCCTATCAGGCCGGCCGTCTTTGTTACATCCTCGACAAAGTTTCCGCGAAACTTTTCACGAGATAAATAATTTAATCTTTAATACCCATTTAAGCGAGCCGGCGTAGTTGTTACCAAAGGCTGTATTGCTATCAAACTGCAGATTCTCACGGAGCTTTTATGGATGTAAACCAGTTTACTCTCTATACTCCTTTTGCTTTTAAACGTTCCGGAGAGTCTTCGCTTAAATGTTCGGGAAGTACATTTTATTGTTATATATATTTAGGTAGGAATAACGTTTCTTTGTTGAATGTATCCAATGGAAATGTTCGTGGCTAAATTGAATTTGCACCTCGTGTTCGTTCGTACGCGTTATGTGACAGTTCGTTTCCGTGACTGAGAATGCTATTTATGTATTTGTCTAACTCTTACTATAAATTTATTCGTTATCCTCTACTAAACTGGCAGTATTAGCACCACATAATGTATTCAGAATAAATAGAAATATACGGTAAAATAAGTAAGAAACATTACCGCAGACACGTTTTTAATCTAAATACCTACCTACCAGTCAGCGTCGCATCTGTGAATTACTGAAATACATCGGGATATTACGGGCGAGCATTAGTCGAACAAAATGTACGGCGTGCTCACCTGTGTCTAGATTAACACTGTTGCTAATAGACCCCAAATCAACTCTCTACTTAGAGAGCTTTCGTACAGCGTGGGACGTAAATCAAAATTAACGATCTGCGAATTTAACAAATAAGAATGAATGCGATATCAACAACTGTGAGTGCACAACTCCAACTTGTATAAAGTGTGTGAGATGACTTTTGAAACAAACATTTCCCTTCCGAGTGAGGAAATTACCGAACGACACTGACAGATGACACCAATAACTCCCTCGGGTCGCAATGCTCACTCTATTTTCGAAGCCAAGTGTGGACTTGGTAAAATTTTGGTAACAATTTATAAAACCGTAGGTATTCGTTAACATCCCATTCGTTTTAACTCTGTTCAAACAGTCTATACTAACTTCAATTTGTCGCGTTATTACTACGCGACCAAATATATTTTAAGCGTAATATTATCATTAAGAAAATGTTTCCTTCTTTCTCTTTATCACAAAGACCCAAATAAAGTTAATTATGGCTGGTTTTAAATTACTTTTTGCAACTTTCTATTAAACTTTTTAAATTACCTTGTTAAATTGTAATTACCGAAGTCAAAGGAGTTTTCGTAAATCGACGAATGAAAAAACGATGACTTTCAAATGATAATCCTCGCTCAACGAAAAATAACATTGAAATGCTTAATTACAAGAGGTAGATACGAAGTGATAAATGATAAAAGGTCTAATTATTGCGATCATCGATAGGCATCAGTATATTTGACATGAGAGGGTATAAAGTAACGTATACATTGCACGGCGACAGTACGAGTTGAAACTGGCTGCGTCAGACAACCTGAAGGAGAACTACACGACCGTGGTGATCCACGTGAAGGACGTGAACGACAACCCGCCCGTGTTCGAGCGCCCCACATACCGCACGCAGATCACTGAAGAAGACGACCGCAATCTACCCAAGCGCGTGCTACAGGTCCGCCACGACACGACTGCAGCCCAATTCGATTCTTTATTGAATGAATCCAAGCGCGGAAGCATTGCTTCAAACAAGAATCGAATGAGGCTTCCCGTTCCCGGATTGACCCTTATAGATATTTTGTTAGCTTGCATGGCATGGGGATTTCGTTTGCGACACTGTTTTTACGACATAGTATCTAGTTATTGTTTTTACGACATAGTAGTTATTGTTTTGTTGCTAGTGTCCTTGTTGTTTTGTTTTTTTTGCATCCCACTAGTTTTTTGCGGTGGTTTGCTGTTCCGGAGTCCAGAGGTGAAAACTCGTTGTATAATCGTACATTTCTTTCAGACCAAATCAATCTCTGTCTTTTTATGTAGCATTTCTATTCTTAAGATAATATTATTATATTGAGTCCGGGTAAAACTTATCTCGGCTAAATCATCACCATTAGCATAAACCCGACGTAAAGCGAACTATTAATGAACAACCCTACGATGAAATACCAGCACTAACAACTCATCTCGATGGCTGGCAGGAGGTACCCTTAATCCATTCGACGATAGATATTGAAATCGCCGGTCGAACATCGTTCGAAATAGAACTTCGCGCAGAAATGACTAAAATTCAGTGAGTCGCGTAATACCTTGCCAGCTACGATAACGTTTCTCAAACAACCACTTTGTGGTTATTAATATTTATTTACTCGACGCAATATAATTCTAAGCATTTTTAAATATAATTTAGAGCCAAACTCGACTTTTCTCATTTTTATAACGATAATGACGAGAAGTTCGGCAGCTGGGCGCGAGTTCGCCGCGAGCGAGCGTTTGAAATTTGTACTTTTCAATTATTGCACGAAGCCCGAAAGCAAAGTTCTTCGCGCGGCATAAATTAACTTCTTCATTGCGATTAATTCGCGGTGGCTTTTGGCGAAACATTTTCACTGATGACTTTATTTACTCAAATAAAAATATATAAAACGCACAGTCTAATAAAAGCAATGCGCCAACACGTATAAATCACCCTGTATCGATATGATATATTACACGTGGTCGCAGCATCCGTTAAAACTGCGGTCATGGAATTGTAACGTGGCTTATCTGTTACAAAATGGACTTTTATGAAAGGGGTCAAGGGTCATAAATCATAAACAACCACTTTAGTATTTAACGGTTATGTAAAATATTTTTTAATAAATTATTGAATTAAAAATCTCCGTTTGAGCGTAGAAGACATGATTGTGTAATAAAGTAACGGCAGAGCAGTGGAGCGCGCGAGTTGAGACCGTGTGGTGCATGAGCATGGAGAGTGTAGAGAGTGTACATGTGGGTATGCGCAGTACGAGTTGACGCTGGTGGCGTCGGACGGGCGCAACGAGAACTCGACGCGCGTGGTGGTGCGCGTGCTCGACGTCAACGATCTGCCGCCGCGGTTCACGCGCAGCGCCTACGTCACGCAGGCACTCGAGGAGACCGGGCCCTTCCCACACTCCCTTATACAGGTTTATTTTTTTAAGTTCTTTTTATTTTTACTGCTCCTTCAATAAGTATATTATCCAACACTAACATTCCTTTATATTCTCTTAAGTCCCTTGCTTGTGGCGTTTCCATAGTATTAAACTATCCCGAAAACATTGCTTTGTACTAACCAAATTCGATCTGAACAAAACGTTTCCTCCTATTCCTACAAAATTAAATTGTTTCTCGCGTATATATCCTTCACGCCGGCAGCTGCAAACACATTTCAAATATTGACATGCAAATTTAAACGAATCCATACTAGAAACAGTATCGCTACTTAAAAGCATTTTATTTTTGCGCTGTATTCGGCAGCGGGAGAACGCCATAAATGTAAAAAAATAATTTCATAGATAAGAACTGCGGACGTAGCATGTTAATATGTGCGTACCTGCTCTCTTCACTTCAAAAACCATTAGGAAAGGTCGTTCCGATTGTAATGAAGCGATAAAATGCCAGCTTTACATACTAACTTATCCAAACATTTTCATTTTTTATCCCCATCCATACTTTTGTTCTCCCTTAAAATTACTTTAACGTTTTATTTATTTTTGGGATAAAAGGGTCTTCTCATATAAATATACTAACACAAAACATATTCTTTAGCCAAAGTTAATGTTAAGCCAACCATCGCAGAATCCACAGGTTTTGTAGGTAAGTAATTAATGTATTCTACGTTGGAGAGCTTTTAGTAGAGCCTCACGCATCACTACAGTTTGTACACTCAAGTGTAGTTTCACAGCATGTGTAGTATCTGTATAATATACCAGACGCTTCCCTAGTTCCGCAACTTCTTCGAGCCCTGTCAATAACATATGAGAACACGAACAACGGGAAAATATGTTGCAAAATATTTCAAATTGCTTTTTCTTAACTTTGTCTCTATGTTGTGTCTCAAGTCTCCTATATTTCCAAGCATACGTAAGATACGCCTTATTAAAAATTCCGATTGTGATAAATTGTGCCTATTGTTAAGAGCTAAAATGGCAATAAAAGTCAAGGTAATTAATATGTACAACTATGCAAATTGTAAAGTTACCATATTTAGGAATAAATTTAAGTATAGTCAATTTATTTAATATTAAAACTAAGCTCTTTGTACTTTAGAATCAAGGACCATTGAACATAGACGAGATCGTACTACGATACTGTTTCAAAGTCAGCTTGCTTGACTTTTATTCTCAATCACGAAAATTGACCGTTCACTAAAAGTAAAGCCCTCGTCCCAAGTCGCTTGTAGTGACAAGCTTTTTTTATAATTGGAGTGAGATTCGCAAATGATCCGAGTAATTACGCAAACGTCGACCCTCTTCATTTCAGCTGCTCCGCCAGTCTGACGTAATTGGACATTCCAGTTGCCATAAGTTTGCGTATCCCAATTTTACAGGGATCAATTTCTCCATTGAGCACTCGATAAGTAGTAAGCCATTCCCATATATTTGATATACGGCCCCAACCGTATTATCTCCGCCCTTTTGTTCTATTTCTTACCTGTATTGGAAATATTTTTCCTGAAAATTTTATTCGAGTTCAAGTTGAGCTCTTCAAATAGTGATATAACTGCCAGGGGTTCTCTTCGATGTCCTTAAAAAGAACAAAGTTTGCGTTACTTCCTGTGGCGCGGCGGTGGGGGCTGCCCTAGTCGGTCGCCGATGCAAACAATCCGGGGTGTTGGGGTTCATAAACTTCGTAGCACTTCCGCGGTAGCTACGCTACTATAAAATACATAGTAATTCGCAGTGAGCCTTAGATTAAAATTGTTCCGACGTTTTATGGCAATATCTCTAGGACGATTCTAAGAAACCGAACGAGTCAGCATATTAATAGGAAAATGTAATGGAAGGCTTTGTGGCGCTGAAATGATTGATAACTTAATAAATAGGCTGTATGAGTATAAATATCTCATAATAGTTAACTATGAAATGATATTGAGTACAGACTGGGGCATATATACTTACATTATAAGTATGTGGATTTATTCACATTTGGATTGTTCAATGTTTACTTTAGTTTGTTTAAAAGGCTCTGTGACTATGTAGTACTTATCTATATTCATGATATTGTCTTTGATGTACAATCACGTCTAGTTTCTTGGTAATGAAAACCATTTCTATTATACGAAATCAAATCACGAAATTCCGACAAAATTATCTATATTACGTTTTTTCAAACATATAGAATTCGTCTGCCTACTTTGTTTTACTTAAATATTATATTTGGGTTTTGAAGGTATAATAAAGGTAACCCTAAGGTGCCCGGGGACATTTTCATCGAAAACTTCGTAACTATTGGTATAATATGATTGGATAATGAAACACAACACAGAGCCGAAGGCTGTTCAATATCAAAAGTGTACCTATACTACATGTCACCAACCGGTATGTGTGTGTGTGTGTGTGCTTATTACTTGCTTGCTTAACGTCGTATACTGATGTAACTAACAAGGTGGGTGTATTTTATTTTTTTGTGAAACAATTTATATCTTTATCATGTATTTGCATTTATTTATTCTATGTAATTGAATACGCAAACTTGCCGCATTCTGGAGACATATTATTAGCAAACGTAATTACCCAGTTAAATGACCTTAGTTCGACCTTTTTAATGATGATACCTTACTACATTATACAATTTTTTGTTGCTTCAACATATTGTTCATAAGCCTCCGTTTAACACTGACAATTGTCTATCAAACAGGTGACCGCCACTGACGGTGACAAAGATAGGCAGCAAAACATCGTTTATTTCCTGACTGGCCAGGGTATTGATCCTGACAATCCAGCAAATAGCAAGTTTGACATCAATCGCACTACAGGCGAGATATTCGTTCTCAAAGTGAGTATTGCGTCTACATTTAATTAAAAATACCGCCTTTTGTAAAAGTATCTTGTCTAATATTGTATTCGTACAAACACCTGATGCCGCTGGCATCGCAATGAGACTACGGACTCGTGAGTTGAGATAGCCGGCCAATAGGACGCTCACTTTGCATGCACAATGCAATCACACATTTATTGCGTTCCATTTGCGCCGTAAGTTGGACACAGATATTCTTGAAATGAGAAAAACCGAATGAACTCTGAATGCTAATTACCTACTCCCTAGAAAATTGGAATACTTTTTCGGAGACCCGTTTCTCTACCAAAAGCAAAGGATACCCGTGACTTCAACTTTGCTGTGAGTTTAGGACCGCTTTGTTTGAAGACAACCAAACAAACACTTATCTCTGTATTTACTAAACCCTTTTTACATCATTTATACGTTTACGTCAAATATGTACTACCCGCAACTATGTATGTACACATATATTATATACATACGACAGTTGTCACATAATCGTACAACTTGTACAACGTAATGGGGCAGTTTCATCAACGTACTCTTATGATATGTTATTAATGAAGATAACAAATCTGTTAGGTTACTAATTATTTGTGAGATTAAGTCAATTACTATTACTGTTATACTCGTAAGATAAATTGAGTAAGTTAGGCGAAACCATTGTACCAAAAATAATAACCGTGTTCTATTTCGTCCTGGTACCTTTGTTCTTTTGGACAATAGCTTCGAGGCTAACGATTGGTTATATCAAAAGGTCATATGATCAATTGATTTTCCGTTAAAATATTGTGAATATATCAACTGTTTCGAGACTTAATAGTATTCTAATTGTGATAGATTCATATAAATATTGAATAAATCCCAAATATGTCCAAATACAAACTTTTCGGCTTCTTTGTCCACAGCCTTTAGATCGAGACCAACCTAATGGGAGGCCACAATGGAGGTTTACAGTTTTTGCACAAGACGAAGGGGGCGAGGGTCTTGTGGGTTACGCTGATGTTCAAGTCAATCTTAAAGACATTAATGATAATGCTCCTATTTTCCCCCAGGGAGTGTATTTCGGTAATGTCACAGAAAACGGCACAGCCGGTATGGTCGTTATGACTATGACCGCCATCGATTATGATGATCCGGCTGAAAGTAATAATGCAAAGTTATGGTATTCTATAGAAAAAAATGTAATAGAAGAAGAAACGGGGTCACCTATATTTGAAATTGAACCCGAAACTGGTGTAATTAAAACTGCAGTATGTTGCCTAGACCGAGAACGTACCCCAGATTATTCGATACAAATAGTAGCATCAGATGGTGGGGGACTAAAAGGCACAGGGACAGCATCGATTAGAGTGAAAGATATAAACGATATGCCGCCACAATTTACGAAAGACGAATGGTTCACTGAAGTAGATGAAACAGATGGAACCAACTTGCCAGAGATGCCCATTCTGACAGTGACCGTTCACGATGAAGATGAAACGAATAAATTCCAGTATAAAGTTATTGAAAATAGTGGATATGGTGCTGATAAGTTTACTATGGTAAGAAATAATGACGGCACTGGTTCGTTAAAAATTGTACAGCCTTTAGATTATGAAGACCAATTACAAAGTAATGGCTTCAGATTTAGAATACAAGTTAATGATAAAGGAGAAGATAATGACAACGATAAATATCACGTAGCTTATTCGTGGGTAGTGGTTAAGCTTAGAGATATTAATGACAATAAACCTCAATTTGAAAGGGCTAATATAGAAGTATCGGTCTATGAGAATGCCGAAGTTGGCAAAAGTTTAGAAACATTTAAAGCTACAGATCCAGATCAGGGTGGAAAGAGTAAAGTTTCGTACGCGATCGATCGTTCATCAGATAGAAAGCGGCAATTTTCGATTAACCAAGAAGGTACAGTGAGTATTCAACGATCACTAGATAGAGAAGATACCCCTAGGCATCAAGTTAAGATATTGGCTATTGACGATGGAGTTCCGCCGAGGACTGCAACGGCTACTTTGACTGTAATAGTTCAAGATATTAATGACAATGCACCCACCTTCCTAAAAGATTATAGGCCAGTTCTTCCAGAACACATTACACCTAAAAAGGTAGCGGAAATCTTGGCAACCGATGACGATGATCGTTCTAAGAGTAACGGGCCACCTTTCCAGTTTAGACTTGACCCAGGCGCAGACGATATCATCCGAGCCTCTTTCAAAGTCGAACAAGATCAGAAAGGTGCTAACGGAGATGGAATGGCTATTGTTTCATCTCTGCGATCGTTTGACAGAGAACAACAAAAGGAATACCTTATTCCTATTATTATCAAAGATCATGGAAATCCTGCCATGACTGGAACAAGCACACTTACCGTAGTAATTGGAGATGTTAATGATAATAAAATGCAACCGGGATCAAAAGAAATTCTAGTGTACAGTTATCAAGGTCAAGCACCTGATACTGAAATTGGACGAGTATACGTATACGACCTTGACGATTGGGATCTGCCGGACAAGAAGTTCTTCTGGGAAAGTTCAGAACATCCAAATTTCACGCTGAATGAAGAAACTGGAATGATTCAAATGAGACATAAAACGAGAGAAGGTAGATACCACTTAAAATTCAAAGTATATGATCGGAAACACACACAAACAGACGTTCCCGCTAACGTGACAGTATATGTAAAAGAAATATCACATGAGGCAATTATCAACTCAGGATCGATTCGAATATCTGGAATATCAGATGAAGATTTTATTCGGGTCTGGAACTACAAAACTCTTAGTGTATCAAGAAGCAAACTCGACATATTCAAGGACAAGTTAGCTGATTTGTTGAACACTGAGCGAGAAAATATCGACATATTCAGTGTACAGCTCCGGAAGAAGCACCCTCCCGTAACTGACATTCGTTTCTCTGCACATGGCGCACATTATTATAAACCTATACGATTAAACGGCATCGTACTTATGCACCGAGAGGAAATAGAAAGGACCGTTGGTATCAATATAACTATGGTGGGCATCGACGAATGTTTGTATGAAAATCAAATGTGCGAAGGATCATGCACAAATGTACTCGATATTAGTAACCTACCGTACATGGTAAATGCAAATAAAACAGCCCTTGTTGGAGTCCGAGTAGATGTCATCGCAGAGTGTACATGCGGTGCTCGAAACTTTACACAGGCAGAGACTTGTCGCAATTCTCCTTGCTACAACGGAGGCAGGTGTATAGAAGGCAAATATGGTCTGACCTGTTCTTGTCCTCCCGGATACACTGGACCAAGATGTCAACAAACATCAAGGAGCTTCAGAGGCACTGGTTGGGCTTGGTATCCTGCTCTAGAAATGTGTGACAGTTCTCATTTGAGCTTTGAATTCATTACAAGAAAGTCGGAAGGCGTATTGCTATACAATGGCCCTATTGTACCACCGGAACCAGAAGAGATAATGGTATCTGATTTTATATCCGTTGAATTAGAGAGAGGCAACCCACGGCTCCTTATAGATTTTGGATCTGGTACTTTGGAGCTTAGAGTTAAGACGAAAAAATCATTAGATGATGGTGAATGGCATCGTATTGATATATTCTGGGACACAGAGAACGTTAGAATGATAGTTGACTTTTGTAAGTCTGCTGACATCCAAGAGATGGAAGATGGAACTCCTCCAGAGTTCGATGATTCGACTTGTCAAGCTAGTGGAACTATTCCACCCTTCAATGAGTATCTTAATGTCAACGCTCCACTGCAAATCGGTGGTCTTTACATTGAACATTTTGATCCCACTCATTACCACTGGCAATACATGCCCATCGGTAAAGGATTTGATGGGTGCATACGAAACCTAATCCACAATAGTAAATTATATGATTTAGCACACCCTGGCCTATCTAGAAACTCTGTGGCTGGGTGTCCACAAACTGACGAAATATGCAATCAAGCAGACACAACTTCAAGGTGCTGGGAACATGGTACGTGCGTGGGCAGCTTTTCAGAAGCTAGATGCCAATGCCAACCCGGTTGGACCGGGCCCTCGTGTAATTTACCAACTACGCCCACCAGTTTTCGACCACAGAGCTACGTAAAGTTTGCCCTAAGTTTCGAACCAGACAGGTTTAGTACACAAATTCAGCTGCGTTTTAGAACTCGCGAACCTCACGGCGAACTTTTCAGAGTAAGCGACCAACACAACCGAGAGTACGGTATCCTCGAAGTGAAAGAATCTCGACTGCACTTCCGGTATAATCTCAATTCGTTACGTACTGAAGAGCGCGACGTGTGGTTAAATTCTGTCGCTGTGGATGATGGACAATGGCATATAGCTCGCGTCAGCCGATACGGTAGCGCAGCTATGCTCGAAATAGATGGTGGCGAAGGCAGAAGATACAACGAAACTTTCAGCTTTGAGGGACATCAGTGGTTGCTGGTTGACAAGCAGGAAGGTGTGTATGCAGGCGGCAAGGCCGAGTATACGGGTGTGAGAACGTTTGAAGTGTATGCCGATTTCCAGAAAGGATGTTTAGATGATATAAGACTAGAAGGAAAGCACCTGCCTCTTCCACCCGCTATGAACGGTACTCAATGGGGACAGGCAACGATGGCCAGGAATCTTGATCGCAACTGTCCGTCCAACAGCCCGTGCATCAACGTCCACTGCACGGAACCCTTTGTCTGTGTCGACCTTTGGAACGAGTATGAATGCACGTAAGTCTCATTTTAATACATTTTTTGTGGTCCAATAGTGTTCAATATTCATGTGGACTTTAATGATTTAATATATTTGACACGATAAATTAAAATGACCACCAAAAAGTCAATTAATACTCACTATTGAGTCCTATTTTTTTATGTTATTTATTTTAAAGCGCGCACTGAGTTTCGACTGTTATTTGTTATAATATTTATTTACACATTTATTTATCACAACTTTACTAATATAATATTATTTCAGCTTTATTTTTTAATATTATGTACTATACGACTTTATTAATGATATTTAATATGCATAATAATATGTATATATAGTTATATATGAATTATACTACATTTTCCTTACTAATAATATACTTACGTAATGTATGCAGTATTAACGCTTATATGATCTACAAATATTGGAATGGTGTTCAGTTGCGGTGAGGGTTTGGTATTGTCACCGGACGGCAAGGGATGCGTAGACAAGAACGAATGTCTCTACTTCCCGTGCCGCAATGGCGGCTCGTGCGTGAACCGTGAGCCTGGCTACCGCTGCCACTGTCCCGAGGGTTTCTGGGGCGAGAACTGCGAACTCGTGCAGGAAGGCCGCACGCTCAAGCTCAGCATGGGCGCTCTCGCGGCCATCCTCGTCTGCCTCCTTATTATCATGAGTGAGCACTAACTTAGTCACGCCCCTGCGTGTCCCACTAGACGCTCATCCCGACGCACTATCACTCACGCACCTCATCATATAGACCTATCTGTGTATATTTGTAGTCGTAATAGCTAAATGTAATACAGTAGTGCATGCTATATATGGGTGGGAAGAGAGATCTCAGTGCGCGCAGCTCGGCCGAGGACGTCAGTGAGGTAAAGCGCACGATGTGTAGGTGTCCCGGAGGCTCGGTGCGCGCGGCCGGCACGTGCGTCAACGTGAACGAGTGTGTGGACAATCCGTGCCGTAATGGAGGCACGTGCATAGACCGAGAGCCGGCGCGCCGCTACGACTGTGTGTGCGCCTTCGGCTACACCGGCCACGACTGCGAGCTTGAACTTCTAGCGTCTGGCATCATCACGCCCTCCAGGGATTTCATTATAGCTATCATTGTTTGTTTGTTCATGCTTCTAGGTGAGCACTACATACCATTTATTTGCATGCAACTTACCGCATATATATATGTGTCAATCATGTATAGTGCCAATTCGACGTGTGTTAAGTCTGTACAAGTTATTTGTGGCCGAAACCGTGTGTTTAGTGATCCATTTATCATTATATTTCATTGTAATACACCACTTAGCTATCTATGTGTATTTTGTTCATGCCGGCTCCTTTATTTTGGAACTGCGTATTTTGATTACTCCGTTGTAATAGGATTTCATTATTCTATTGACTTTCATAATGGTTTTCAATCTGTCGTGGAACGACGCGACCGAAATCCATTAATATCAATTTATGAGTTTATTTTCATATTTAATCGTATTCTTGCTTCAGTGACATTCAATAAATTTGTTATTCCATTTATCGAGATGAGAAAAACCACATATATTGAAAATGTCTATAATCACATAATTAAATTAATATGACCACGAAGTCTGATAAATTATTCTGTAGTTATTCATAACTTTACTCATGTAAATTATGTTTAATAATACGATTGACCGGGATCAAAAGTAATTGGTTTAATATACCTAGTGTTATATTCGACTCTATTGTTGAATGAACGTCCCCCGGGGCCTTTCCTTTATTAAATATCTATCTACCTAACGGAAATTGAAATGACTGAAACAATCCCAAATGTTTGCCCTATTATTATCAATTTCCTATCTACAAATAGCTGCAAAATGTGTTCGCGCCTAAAATATGCTGCTATATTTAGACACAGTCAAAATAAGTATAGAATATCACTGTACATAGTGAACAACGTTGCGATTTATTTATTATAACAACAAGCAATCTTATTAAAGTAAAGAACCGAGCTTGTAGAAAGCTTTGAGAACAAAATACATGTAGGTATTTGTTTGACTTATTAATTCTTTGTTTATAATACAACTTTATTAAAAACTCTTTCTAGCTTTAATAATAATATGAAATGAATGGTACATAGCTAATTGATCATCGATATTGCTCATTCCTACGAATACCTACCTATGTATACATGATACATAGGCACTTGAATAACTAAAATTCATTTCCCATGTAATCTGAATCTAATCATCACGACCATAATTTTACTGAGAAAAATATTCAGAACTTGCCTGAAAAGAAATAACTCTGTTGCTGAAAATATTTTATTGTAGAGCAATTTATTTGAAAACGATTTAATATTTTGCTGACGTCGTCTCGGTACACTTCACTCCTTAATCCAATTTTGATTTGACTTGTATAGTAGAAAACTTTCCTGAATTTGAAATTATTTTGTGAATACGAAACTACAACTAATACTTTAAGAAGTCTTATTAGACTCTTAGGTGTACTTTTTGAGCTATTTGAGTGGAGTTTAAATAATCTCTATATTACACTGGATTTTGTATAAGTCCTTTTACTATTTATTTAAAGCAATAAAAAAGGCTGCTTATAGAAAAATCTATTCGTAAAATGAAAGAGTAAGAGCGAGAATTGAAAAGAGCGACTTCCAAATTCTTGAGCTGATATTGACAAACAAAAATTGCACGATTTTAATACAACTTTACTTCCAATGTATCGACCATTCATCTCACATTTATAAGCACTTATAATTTTTCTTTTTTCATATAATGGCTTTTGTGTTTCCGACTAGTAAAAGTGTGTATGTTTGCACCAGTCCTGGTGTTAGTGTTCGTGGTGTACAACCGGCGGCGCGAGGCGCACATCAAGTACCCCGGCCCTGACGACGACGTGCGCGAGAACATCATCAACTACGACGACGAGGGCGGCGGCGAGGACGACATGACCGCCTTCGACATCACGCCGCTACAGATACCTATCGGAGGACCTCTACCGGACCATGCACCTACCAAGCTTCCATGTAAGGAACACCGCCGTACATACCGACTTTAGAGATTACCTTATATTATTAAAATTGTAAATAAAATTATAAATGTTTTCACATTGCTGAGTAGGTAGGTAATAACCCTATACAAATATTTAAGTTAGCAAATTCTTATTTCCATTTGCCTCTGAATAAACATGATTATATTCTAATATTTCGATTTAACTTTTATACCCGTCTAAGGCCAGAATGATAATGAGTTACACTCCGTGTACGGGATTTGATATTGTTCACGGAAATGTGAAATTGATAATATCATTTTCTTTTTAAGTCTTATTTTACCACATATCCCTGTAAGCGTAAGCACGAAAGACGAATGTCGAGAATCACTGAGATAACTTATTTGTTTGGTACGATACGAATTTAAATTAGCTTATTACTGTTATACCGCTGGGGATAGACCTCTTCTCCTAATGAGACGAGTGGTTGTGTAGGATCATGGCCGACGCCGGCTGTATCCTCATATAATATAATAAAAAATAAATAGGATTGAGTAGAAAAGTGCTCACTCGAAATGAAAAAATACCAGTGACGTATAATACTGATTAAAAATTGTGTAATAGATCCTCTAATGGGCGTGGGGCTCGGCGTGGGACCGATGGGCGTAGGCGTGGGAGTGCCGCCGGGTGTAGGCGTGGGCGTGCCGCTGGCTGGCGAGACCAACGTGGGCATGTTCATCGAGGAGCACAAGCGCCGCGCCGACAGCGATCCCAACGCGCCGCCCTTCGACGACCTGCGCAACTACGCGTACGAGGGCGGCGGCAGCACCGCTGGCTCGCTCTCCTCGCTCGCCTCCGGTATGTAACCTAGATATTATTACCCTTACCAATTGTGTATTAAATCTGAATCTTTAGCTTTAAAAATCCCGATTGTTTGACTTCCGAACGACCCGCCGGGAGAGAACTATACATCAAATCATCACCCCCACATCACTAAATTAGCCTCTCGAATCGCTTTAAAATTTATGACGGCGCCTTGCGGCAATTCATTCACAATGTATGAAGCGAAAAATTGAGGAACATCCATCCAGTCTTCGTGTTCGAATAAATTATTCATATGAAATCCTAATGCGGTGCGCTTGTGTTAGGTACCGACGACGAGGCGCACGAGTACGACTACCTGGGCGCATGGGGCCCGCGGTTCAACAAGCTGGCCGACCTGTACGGGCCGGACCTCGACGAACAACTGTAGGCGCCCCACTCCGACACCCCCGCCGCTAATTTAGTCAATTGTCTCCCACTATCGTACCCGTAAGCCACTTAAACCCGCTATCTCGGGGGCGACACTCGTTCACCTACCCGCGGATTTCATTTTGTAAATAAACAACAGTGAGACGTCACGTTGTAGCGCTACGAGGAGTATGGGGCCGCGCTGAAGGCCCGCGCCCACGGACGAGCTCACTGTGTGACTTGTAATTCTTATCAATTTTATACAACTTTATTTATTGTGGTAGATATGTTTAGCTTAAGTAATCGTTTAAGATACCTATTTAATTGCGTCGTTTTTATAAAGTTTAAACTACATCTTCACCAAATATTTGATATAAGTTTTATTCGAATTAGCCATATTATGAGTCAGTATTTTATTGGAAGTTACGAAGTAAAGAGATTTCTGCGGCAGAGCCGGACGTGAATCTGAACCGTGGGTGTTTGTAGATAGTGTGCTATAAATGTGAATAATTTATACGAGTATTTTGTAAGTCCCCAGCTTTACGTGATATCACTTAATATGGCGGCCCTCCCGCAGAAATCATATAGAATAAAAGAATATGTTATATTTTAATAATGGTAGATAACATAATACTTGTGGTGGTCCACTCGGACTTCGAGTTCCATAATGCTCATTCGATATTATGCGACATTTAAACGATGGGGTTGTAAATACAGTAACACTCTAGAAACAACCGCCCCTGATTTTAATTAAACGTGAAACTATTAATTTAACTTTAACTTGTAAGCGAACTGTACAGTAACCGGTGTTCCTCTCCTAATGTCTCCGTGTAGTGCTAGTTAAATAGAATATTTGGAACGACTACGGTCTACTCGTAACGTTAGGTAACTAATAGTAGTCATGGTCGTGAGAGTTTTCAGTTCGCATGTGTGATCGAGACAGTGTCTGTGTGCGAGTGAGAGTGCGAGCTGCAGGAATGAGTGCGAGTGCGAGTGAGTGCGAGCGACATTCGTCAAGCGTGAGTGCGTGCATGTATGCGTCGATATGCGAGCCGCGCGCCGCCGCGCCGCGCCGCCTGCGCGCCGGGACCGTGCCGCGCGGGAGCCGCGCCGCGAGCGTGCCGAGCCGCGGGCGCCGGCGCTGGCGGCGCGCCGTTATGAGTGGGACTGTGCCAATTTCTTAGCATAATCGATGCAGCTAATGACGGTAGAGTTAAGTGTTTGCACTTTATTTATTCGTATGTTTACATATAAATTTAGTCGCACCTAGGAAAATATCAATAACTTATTAAGAGTGTTGTGCTAGAATACTATTTCCATCGACCTTGACGTGAGATAGTTGCGGACACCGGTAGAAGTCATTAATTTATAAATTAATTTTTAAGAATTTATAGTAAAATATAATAATTAAATGGTTCTGGAAGCTGTCTCACTTCGACGTCGAGTTATAATCAGTGTAAATTTTAGAATAATACTGAATTATGTTAAAATGACTGATTTTATTATGTGTTTGGAGCCTAAGATTTTGTAGACTCGGTTTAAATAGACTTCAAATAACTTACCTAATGTAAGTTCACCCTCTAGTTTGCACTAAAGACAAATAAATAATTAATATTCAAGTACTACATCAATATTAAAGCAATTCTCGTTAATTACTATTCATGTAAGTAGGATTTCATAGTTATTATTATTTTATCGATATCATTACACTGCCAGTATCATACATATAGACGAATTACGATAGTGATTTGGGTCCGATTTTATATTTCTGTCTTATACAACGGTATATTGTAAGTTTTTGAACTGTTTTATAAAGCAATATTTTGATTTTCCACGACAGTGGTGCGGCAGGCACATACACTCCACTCTGTTTTTCTACTCGAGCTCTGCGCTGTCTCTAAGCGTGTACTCACCTGTTTGTTGTTCTTTGACAGACCGTGTTTGTTGTTGTGAACCACTGAACCACTGTGTCCCAGCTCGACGACGTGCCGTCTCACCGTACACTTACTTACTTAGCCTTTCCACCGATGTTATGATAACAAAGAAGTTCTTAAGACATTTGCGGTAACTTTGCGACCTGTTAACTCGGTGGGCGTGGTCACATCAACAGCGGTTCTTACTCGTGTAATCTTTATAGTGAAGCTTGCGTACTGATACAGATTTAATGGTAGTAGGATGACGTCACTGTGGATGATAACAGTGGTCTCTGAGCGACGTATTCACGCTGTATGTTCGTCACGAAGCTCACAAAGCTCTACTTGCACGTACACTTACATAGACGGCAGAGCACACAACCCCAGTACAAAATACTATCGGCGCGAGTACTAACTCGGCCCACCCGCCATCTTACGGCGAACACCAGTTTTGTGTTTGTTTAGACATTAATTATATTGTACCTACATATTATATAGTATGTTTTGTTTCAACTGTGATTATTTAGTTGTACAACTCTGACGATTATAAAAGAATGAATAAAATAATATGAAAAATAATCATGTGTTTTCATTTACTAACTATCATTATAGGACCTTTGCCTATCTCTTTAAGATAAAATATACTCTTCCAAGTAAGGATTAAAACATTGGTGGAATAACCATTTAATTCACAAACTGACATCTGTGAAACAAGCAGTCTATATAAAACTGCAAAACATCGTAGTGAAAAGGTTCCACTGCCTTACATACCCTTTTTCCTTAAAAATAAGGTATATACACACATAAGGGAAAGGGAGTGTTACTTGATGGATGGTCATGTTTATTATGCAGTAACAACAACTTAGGCTAAAAGCAACGAGAACATAAAAATGTTTCCGCAGTGTTTTTATAATGGCTAGGATGTCGTTACCGTCATAACCGGCTGTAAATGACCACTTCCTACCACCAACCTTCTGCACAGAGCTACAAACAAAACAGTTCACACATTTATATATGTTGCATTTTTATAGATGTTTCATGATGAGGATATGTTGGTAAACAATAAGTGACGGTAATGTCTTACAGTAGCACTCTACAATCGTTACTAACAAGAATCGAGAATTGGTCGTATAAAATGTATTGAAGTATTGCACAATTAGTTCGTATGGCGCCCGATAGTGGCGTTGATTCGATCTTCATACAACATTTCTCGATAGCTAGCCGGTTATCGATACTCGATGGTACCTACTAGAGAATCGCGCTACAGAAATGTTTTTCAAAACATACTTCTATGAATTCCGCTGAAATGGGTAGTGAACTTTTATTTTAAGTTTACTTTAAATCATCACAATAAAAAATCACCCCGTGTGATCCTAATATTATGTGATAACGCAGAGCACGTACATCTTCCATAACCGTTGCTATGACGAATGATCGATCAAGGAAGGTAATTGCCGTAATCGCCACACTTGACGACACACCTAATTATAATCGTATTACATCGTCAATAAACAGGTTATTATCGACACACGACGCCGGCACTCCCAAACTGTGGTCTGTTCCACCATACACGACTATTTATATAATATGTGAATTAAATTGAATCACGCATCAATCAACAGGCCGCAATTACCCTTCACCGAGCACCAGCTAAAGACCGCTTCAATTAACGATCAGGGAAGATAAACGACGAATTACACAACTAACCATGCAACCATGCATATAAACAGACGTACCGTATATGAATGCTAGCTACCTATATACCCCACATAGAGACATCTAGTCTATAGCGAGATACCGCACGAATACATGAATATATTCGTAGAAACGCGCTCAGCATAGAGCCCCTCGCACGTAGTGAGATAATTAATTTTCCTAACAAGAAAATAGGCTTAGATAGCTTCCTCAAGTCACTTACGTAATTTGTTACAAACAATTATCACTTCATTCACGGCGTCGGTTCGAACATCAGAAACGCTCGCAGTAATGGCATTGAATTAGATTACACACAGATACAAGATACATACGCACCTACGACCTACGTACGTCCACAGTTCAAACAATAATCTCACCCTAACCCAAACCAACCCAAACTAATACCTAGTAATCTAAATTAAACATTGCCTACACAGAGTGAGTATACGCACACTCTCACAGATATGTTCGTTAGAATATTTTCTTCGTCGCTGGATTTTCTATTTGAGTTTTCTCGTCTCACCCCTGGCGCGCAGTGTTAAGGTAGTTTTACATTTCCATAAGACAGAATTTGCATTAAATAGGTGGTTCTTAAACATAAATGTATAAACGGTGTTGACGTCAGCCGCAGCCGCATCTTGACGGTGGAGCACACCGCACACAGCTCCGTGGTGGATTGTGGTGGCGGCTCGACCACAAAACTAGCGCTTTGTTTGTATCTAGCTTACTGCGCCCAAATTTAATTTCCATAGCTTGCCTTGGGTGAAATTTATCATCGGAGATGCTAACGTTCGACACACTAATACCACGACAGCTAACATAGAGAACATATGCAAATGCTGCGGTACTGGATGAAGAGATTTAAACATCGCTATGAAAAATTACGCAAACGTATCGTTATAACGAGATTTGCAGAATTATGTAAATACATACGTAGTTTTCTGCGAGGGTAGAAACGTAACTGCCATAAACCTACAAATATCAAACCCAACCTTGATATAAACAAGTACAGAGTCCCGCTCACTTTTATGATCCCGGGGATTACGATCATGCCTAACCTATTTAACCCAACCTAACAACCTAAGCAATTATCATGTGCGGCCTTCGAGCATAGTAGGTGTCAATAGGCGAACACGAGGCTGGATAGTGTACTTGTATGTACAAGTAGATACTAGAGTGACCCGCAGCTATGATGTGTGTAGTTATTGTCAGGCGCACCGCGCACACAGACAATTGGGGCGCAGGGCGCTAGACCACGACATTTATGTGCCGCCCATTGTTACGCCTAGATAGATTTACTTCACGTTTCTAAAGCCTTATCCGCCCCAAAACTTATGCATTGAATCAACCATGATGGTTTCGGAAGGCATATTTAAACACCTTTGTTGGTATTATAGTAGAGGTACATCTTCGGGGCTTTACGTAGTTATTTATACTACGTCATTATGCTAAGCAATTATCGCTCTTAAAATGTTCAATTTCAATCATTCGTTTAGGTATTAACGGTCGAACGGGTCAACTGGCATGCTACGAAATTCCGAAGTCTTATAACACGTACACTTGGCACACGTAAATTCTGAACTCTAGCATTACTCGGAGTTCTGCCTCGTCGTCGAAGACAATGCAGCGTGTTATATATGTGACCATAGATCTTACAGTATATACCTCTTCCAAGTAATAAACCAGTGAGCTAATAGGGTCATTGAACTTTCAATAGTAATGTATTTTTTGTATTATATTTGTAACTTTCAATCGTAGCTCTCACACAAGGAATGAACAATACGATGTATGAGTTAGCTGGGGCTAGTTGACGCAGTCGTCCATATTCTTGCATGTTTTATTAACCCCACAAATGCATATGGATGCGGCGGAAGGTAGGAGACGCATGTAACGGGCCTTGCCTCATCACTCATGCGGGTCAGCAGCTACGACATTAAGTAATCGAAGTTTACGGGGCCTATGTTCGTATGTCGTGTAACTCAATTAAGATAAATGGGTAAGTATAGTGTTCGTAAACGACTGAGTAACCGCCAATCAATTACAACTTGTGCACACTAACTTGAAATTTCAGCCGTTTGCCTACTGCTATCGAGATGCAACTGTTACCGTGACACGACCTACTTTATGTTTCTGGAATTAAATCTGATTCAAGATGCATTTAATGTATAGTATAAGTATGTTTTTTTAGGTGCACGTAATAATCATTGCCCTGTTTCATATGATTGCGATTACTTATCTGCCATTGTACTGATATATTTACATACAATATTTAGAGTGATTTAATAAAATTTATGACGATTGTGTTCAAATATTAACATTCAGAGGATCAGAGGGAAATAAATTATTTACAAGTAATTACGAGTTTCAGTCCCACCTAACACGTAGGTATTTAATTCTCTTAAATGGGGTTTAGGACTATAAGTGGTTCAAGATTTTAAAAGTCCTTACCTTTCGGTACTCATTTGTTACGAGTGCGTTAGGTGTGTTAGATGTACTCCTCGAAATTTTGGCATGATTACGTCGTAGGCCCTTTCTCATTAAAGAGCTCAAAAGAATAAGTAATATAATATACAGCCGCCCAGGTACAATAAAAATGAATTCAAGTAAAATAAAAAATCAAATCGCTCTCCAAGTTACTTGAAGACTAGAATCGCGTTTGGGATGACTGGTGGCTTCAATGCATGTACAAATAGCTAATTTCAAATTCTCTTGAATTCTGTCCTCGCTGAGAAATACTACGGCGACGGCACCAAATACCAAGAGATACCAATTTATAATAGCAAAACGGGTATAAAGTTTCTGTGACATCAACAATTGTGAATTATGTTAGCGATATTGTACCTTGAACAATAAATTATCTGAACAATTATTTCCTTGGAACGACACTCACAAATATCTAACCGAACTCATTAGAATACGCTGTTTGGGACAGACTATGGCTGTTACGCAATTGTTTGCCAATTATTCCGATATGACTGACTAATCTATCGTAAATGCCAATTAATATGATACCTTCGAAATGCCTACACGGTCTACAGGCGAATCTAATTTCACGGAAACACTTTATCCTTATAGTTAAGTCTGGCATAACGCAATTAGGACGCTTTTGTGGTAACATAATTAAACGTGTGATAATGTATCAGAGATAGTTTATGGAGGAACATATTTATGTGAGGCGAGACACATATCAGAGTTACACACGGTAAATGTTTTATTAGACAGTATCTGGCCTGACATTCACCTAAATGTATTCGCACAAATAAGTCGCATACACAAAAAATTTAGTTGCCGCGCTCATTTGTATGTATTGTGTATGTATACAGAAACAAGCATCAAATCCTTCAATAGTTAAAGAAAATAGTTTCAAAGTATTTGCGAAGCGCTTCGTGCGGCGTAGAGGATAGACCTTTACGGCGAAAGTCGTAGAGCTTTCGTAGATCAATGCGCTACGATTGCTACGAAAAACTATTCGCGTAACAAACATTATAATATGGTTTTACAAACTTCTCTTACTGTGTTGTTATCACACCATAAGGCACTAACTTCGAAGAGAGAAGCCGAATTTTTCTTCGAAATATTTTTAAATGACTATAAATATTGAGTTTTATTGAATCAAGGGGACACTTCAAATAAAAGTTTAGCAAGAAGTATCAAAATAAAACATAAGTACACCTGAAATACGCGTGGCGCCGCTTGGTCTTTATTGCTTCTCCTTAAATGAGTGACTCACTTTGTTTTAATCGACTTTGACGCTCTCTTTATCTTACAGGCAGACCTCTTCGCAACAGACATTAAATAGTTAGTGCACTTACAAGGGTCAACTATCCATCGATTGTCGCCTATTTTAACATATGCAGCGATAGATGTTCAAAGTTTCGATTGGATGGTGACTTCCTCACGGGTGTAATGTTCTAAAGCAAGTTCCCCAAGCCATACATGTTGTAAGCTTCACACGGTTTCATGGACCAAACTAATTTAGCATGAAGCAATAATAGCCTCTGGTATTACTGTCTATTATACTCGTACATAACAAACACGTAGAGAGCTATGCGTTAGGATATACAGGCTTTGGGTAATTGTGACAATAATTGTAACTAGATTTGCTTCAGAATATTCTCTCTAATGCGCTTACCTAATTTAACCATGCCTCACCTAAAGGTTGACCGGTAGAAAATACATCTGGCATTAAGTACGTTATTCATGATAAAAAGTTTGGAATAAATGTCTGGAGTATTCCCATTCATTTCGAGTACCTATTTTATTCGTGGTAGCATCTTAAGGATGATAAACGGCCTTCAATGTATTTATATACCAGTACAGTATTGCGATGTTCAAAAGTATTTAAGTAACATAGCAAGCTATATTGATATATTTACTTACTTATTTCAATACGAAAGATAAGTAGTAACATTCACCTGCCAACTCATTTCAAACTGTATCATATTGCAAATCGGACAAGCGAAGCGCAATGATTACTGTATTCCTCTAGGACCGTTCCGATATCGGTTGGTTGGTTCCCTAGGTCTATTGTAACGGTCCGCGTAGAACGTATTTATTTAATATAAAAGTTTTTTTCCAATTCCTTCGGCAAAAGGTACAACGAAATTTATGGATCTTTGCGGAGTGCCATTATTATTGAACCAATATTTCAGCGATAAAAGCTAAACAATAGCTTAAAAAGAACGGAATATATACTACCACAAATTTCTTACGTAAACTCGTATCTAACAGACAAAATAAATATCATAAATAAGTATACTGTGTAACAATCACGTTTAAACAATAAATTGCAATGTAAGCAAATATAAATATTGCCAAGTTTATAGCTCAAGAGTTCACCTGAGTTCACCACACGAATAAAAAATAATCTTTATTACTTATTTTTACTTTTTCATGACACGGATTCTGAACATTTGCGTGTGAAATCGTATTTGACCGATTTTATTTGCTTCTTTTCTATTTACAATAAACAATATTCATTGTAAACTGAAATACTTTGTATTGCTGAGATAAAATTGATTGTAAATTAAATTATACCAGAAGAACGAGAGCTTTATTATAATTTAAATAAACACAATAATCTGGAATATTTTCTTGTTGAGAGTTTTAACAAAGTACCTATATTATTATGGTAATTCGTATATAATAAAACTTAATAGATACCTAAATATTTATTTACTGGGCAAGACACGAGTGTGATCGGCATTTGTGCTCTTTTATTTGATCTAATAATCGACTGTTGAGAGCTTAGGAAGGTCTTTCTGTGACCTAAATGTGTCTACAACTGTTTTAAAGTGTTCCTCTGATTTACGAATAGCTCTCGTATGCATGACAGCCGCTATGTATTGTATCTTTAATGTTTTCAAGTTGATTAACTACAATTCAACGGTGAATTGGTCATGATTCAAAGCCGTTTCTCCGTTTTACCGCTCGCTATTGTTTAATACAACAAAATCGGCCCACATTATGATGACGTTCAATTCGTATTTGCTACCGGTATTATTGTTCCAGAAACTCGTCTAATATTCAGAGAAGCCATAAATGAGTTAAAAAGAATGGCTTTAATCAAAAGAAACCAAAAACACAGTATTGCATGTCTCTTATCGCTAACAAAAGAAGAGGAAATAAAATGTTGAGTTAATAAATTGAAATGTTCAAAGTATTTCATTCGTGTTTTATTAGATACTGATTGTTCATGAGAGTTATTTATGTTTCAAACAAATTGCAAGCGCATTAGCCACTTACCAATTTATAAATTGCCTAGCGAAAACAAAAATTGAGCAATAGCAAATATTTCGTCATATGTCGGAGCTGAATGCATACTTTATAAGTGAAAGCACATCGAATAAAATATACAGTAGGTATTTAAAAACTGAATAATTTCATTTTGTATTCTATAGCTATTACGGAGATCACCAAACCGCCAATTCGAAGATATTGGGGTCGAGCAATCTAAACATTAATAAAACTTTACAACCAAAAAAACACGTGGTGCATTTAAGTCGACGATTGTTACTGTTTTTATAAGTTCCAAAAGTTTGCATTATTGGAATATAATAAGCCAGCTAAATTGAGTTATAAACAAGAACAACCGTACGTGGCAACGCGCAAATACCTCTGCTATTAAGTTAAACACATATTCTAATAACATTTTGTTTTCGTTCAAAAGTACTCACTCTTCGTACTTTCTTTTGTTAGAAATCGTGTGTTGAATATTTAGCGTTACCCTCATTTGGTAAATATGCGATAGTTTATGTGAAGCTACCTACACTTTGCTGATCAATATTCCTGCGTGTTGCCAGAATGACGATCATCTAATTTTCTTTGTAAAGCAATTTTAGATGGTACCTTTCCTTGACAGTTGAAGAAATTACCTGCTGTTATATTATGTAACAAGTTCAAGTTGATTTCTAAGATATAAATAAAGTTGTTCGCAAACTTTCTAAGTGAAATTTAGTAGCAAATTCAAGAGTAAGTATCCTTGATTAATTTCGCTGCAAACCCAGGTATCTACTAAAGACCGATTTTCTAATGAACAAGTTGGTATATGCTGTCCTAATTATGAGACTAGCTGTTAAGGATTTTTACCTAAACGTCTTAAATTATTCTAAGAAAACGAGCAACTCTTTAATTTTGTAAAAGAACATTAACGGCGGTAATTGAACAAGGAACTCGTCCATTATACATTAACAATAAAGCTTTTTACGTTATTATATTCGGTATTGATATTTCAGAATCAACGGAACAACCGACAGAACCTTTGTAATTTCAACAATTATCCGTCACGAGTCACGCGCTATATCAAAACGTCATTGTACCTGAAATAATATTAAAATGAAAATTCCTTCAACGTTATTTACATTCAATAACAACATTTATGAAATTTGCCTCATCATTTGTTATGAAAGTATAAAACTTGAATGGTTTTCTTATTAAAACTTTACGATATCGTGCCCATCTACAATATTTACTAGTAGTAAAATATTCCTGCGAGGATATAAGCTACGCAACGTTATGGAGTTTTGGCAACCGCAGTGACTGCTGAACAAAAGTTGCGCTTCCGTCGCATAAGAAAAAATATAGCTCTATAGATAAATGATTTTTTATCGAGCTACATTCTCACATTAGAATCAAGCAATTCACGAGTAATTTACATCTGTAACATAAAAGCAGCAACGATATTGTACAACTCGATTAGTTGAGGCGATTATTTTAAACGATAACATTAACAGAACACTTATCTGCAGTCCCCTAGGATACCTTTTATCGTAAGTAGAAACACTTTCGCTTGCGTCGTTACAAATACGCACTACCCGGGTCACAACCCGCTAGATAATATTATAAAATAATAAAACCCCCTTCACTTCTTGATTTTACAATGAGATAGTGTTAGATAAGTACACTTTCATCCCAAAAAAGGGATGAAGGGAGTGGATTTTCGACAAATTCCACATGAGGGAAACCACTACGTGCTGACGTTATAATCTCTTCATATACTTAGTTGGGTATAGGTAAGTAATGAACGTGATTGTAGATTTTTGGGACGTTGGATGTAGATGTATTTGTATAAAAGATGTAAAAGACCGGTGCTACGGTTTTACGGAAGCAGGTTCCTACTTCATTATGATAATCATATTATAAATATGATAGATACGTTAGTATTTGGATTAGAATGGTTTGACCCAAAAATCCTTGACAAGTGTTCAAATCTATTTTTTAATACATCAAATTTTTCATCAAACAATATCCAAAATCGATGTATGTCTGTACCCTGTTAAAACGAAATTTATATCAGATAGTAATATTGATGTTTGACATTAAACATTTGCGGCTTTGTTGTTACTGACGAATAGATACACTACGGAACTAAAACGCGATTCTCTATAGTCGATTCTAACAAGTATCGAGAATTTGACATTTAAATGTACTAGATATTTAGTTTATACGGCACCCGCTAGGGGCGCTGATCAAGTTTAGTACAAAAATAGTCGAGTCGATAGTGAAAGGAAACCGGACCATGTTTTAATATAAACGATGTTAAAGTTAAACTAACGTGAAGTTATTCGCAGCTATTTCAAAAATGGTGGTTCTTTGTCTCTTACCTTTAATTAAAAAGCAGTAGTTTGTCCACTACACCCGCATGACACAGACATGAGGATATTCTGCTAGTCGGTATTATCGTTAGTACAATTGTAGTTCGAAAATGCATTTTTAGGTTTTGTAGAATATCTGACGGGTATTGCTGACGCTCTTAAATCGGGTTTCCGCCTTCCTTTAATATCGCAGATAATGTACCAAAAGGCTATTGACAAATATTCATGTAAACTGTTCACAGCATAATAGTAGTGTAAAAAGTTAGTACGATAAAAAGATCTCCACCTCTATATCTGATACAAATATTACTTCTGTAACCTGAAATACTTACGCGTAATATTTTAATTAAAGTGAAAATTTTCCATGATAGATAGGCAAATTTTGTGGATGTATAAATTATTAACTGTCCATTAGACACGATCAAAGAAAAATCTAGAAACTGTTAAAGTAAATTTTAATATCACATTTTTGTAGGTATTAAAAATAATTTTACTCTAAACAAATACATATTGTCATAGTACGACTTTCATAATTTTTATTTGATTGCCCTCAAATGTGTCACATATACAAACGTAATCAGTACAGACAGGTCTTCTACTTATTGTTATCTCGCACAATAAAACACGATATCGTTTTAATTTATATTAAGCCACGGTATTTTCCACAGTCAAATTTTATGCCTCATCATACATACAGCTTACGGACAATGTCGGACTTCGGTTTTCAGTCAAAATGAACAGGCGAACGAACGCAAATAATTATATTATCGGATTTAATGAATTTCCATAAATCGTTGCGACGCAACGACTAAATTGCGGGCTCCAATTTTATTTCATTGCTTTTATCTTCAACCCAGATATAAAAATCCCGAAAAAACGTGTTCGATACAGTAAACGTTAAACTTACATTTTATTATCTAGACTCAGACTGTCCTTTTGAAATATTCATCTACGTAGGTATCGGAGCTTAGGTAAACGCACCTTCTGAAAATATTGATCAGAGATTGGGAAAATGTAATTAGGCAGAACAGCAAAATCAGCTTAAAACATTTGAATGATCACTCAACGATAAAAAAACCTTACGTATAAGTACTTAGTTCATTTTAATAAGAACGGACTGCTCGTCCCGTTGACATCTGCTGAATTCACTGAATAAGAAAAAGTTAAAAACAATCTTGCGAAGTCGGCGCAGGTAATCTTAAGAGACAAAAGGCGAGAGCGTAGTCGAACGGCTGGCTGTTAGATATAATATTCGTTGAACGTAATAGAAAAAGGCATTAAAACGCAATAACGGTATGATTGCGCAATTGCATACAAGCTTTACAAGTGGTGGTAATAAAAATTCATCATACGGGCCGTTTCCACGCACGCACGTGTTTCTATACTCGTCGTTTGCTGTCAAAATTGCAATGCATAATATATAACCGTTGAATAATATAATCTCACTTATGCGCAGTATAACGGATTGAAAAGGCTTTGCACTAAAACTTTATAACAATAGGGGCGTCGCTATACAGCCGACCAATACTCCCGTCCATATAATGGTTGCGATCTGACTTTGATTTCGCTCATACATATGTATGCCAAAACGGTATTTACCACTTCAATATTTTACTGTGTAACATAGTCTTCAATATGTATTGTAAAGCATAAATAAGTGCTTTAATGTATTGCAAATTCTCATTTTTGTGATGTGATAATTGACGTGTATTGTGACATTTACGACTTGTTTGATACACACGATACATAAACCAGTGAGTCATTAGATCTAAAATCATAAAATGCGCCGTTTTATGTTATTATTCATGCAGTTTATGTAGATTAAATATTTTTAGAGTATGTGCTCGCTCTAGCAACAAGGAGATTGGTTTTCACCAAGACTATAAGGCAACACGTAAATATAGTTGTTAGACATCCGTCGTTGTTATTTAGAAATAACAAGTAAGTATAAAGTTATAAAAAACAAGGTAAATTCGACGTTTATGTCTGAGGTTCTTAGAAAACCTTTTGGGTTTCGTTTCAATAGAATTGGCGGCCAAGTTTGTTATCTCTCATTCAAATAATTCTATTCTTCTGGTCGTCAAAAGTTTGAATTTTACGTGTACCTACTATATCTTTTTGGTTTATTATGTGATAATCAATCGGTCTTAATAAAATAAGTCACGGTAGGCAGGTAGTAAACGTGTATTTTTTGCATATTTCATGCAACATTTGCTACGGACCCCTAAAAAACTTGAATTACCCTGTTTTACGTTTCGTAAAACAAATATTTTAAAGGCAAACGGTAATATCAAAAATCTTTAAAGTAGAATACTTCTTCAATAGCATTGCGAAGACTTGTACAGACATAATTGTCATCACAATATTGCCTAGAGAACCACAAACGATTATATTACAAAGCTTAAAATCTATTACAAAAATATATAACAAAGTAACGTGTGAACAGAAGACACAGCCGTTGTCGTATGTATCAGTAGTTTCGCAAGTAGAACGGGTTGCACAAACAGTTGTATGGACGTGACACCAGCACAGACACCAACTGCGCAATATTCGTTTTCACGATACTTATTCCATTACTAACGTATACTTTTCCATTACTAATGTATATCCATACTTCCATACTAATATAATAAATGCGAAAGTAACTCTGTCTGTCTGTTTGTCTGTCTGTCTGCTACTCAACCACGCCTAAACTACTGAACCAATTTGGATGAATTTTGGTATGGAGATATTTTGATACCCGAGAAAGGACATAGGATACTTTTTACCCGGGAAAGTGACGCATTTCAATGGGAAAACTGAGGAGGCGGACGAAGTCGCGGGTAAAAGCTAGTTTACCTAACAATGAAGTATTGCTAAACTAGAAAGTTAATATAATTTTAGAATTGATGAAGGAAGGTGTAGAGCCTTTAACGTACTCAATTTTTTTTGTTAAGCATGAAACTTTCTTTAGACATGGTCGAACATTGGATCTTATTTTTAGGTATAGGTACATTATCTTTCGAGAATACAATCATAAAAGATGACTTTAATAAAATTGCGATGAACTCAATTGTACAGAGGTGGCCATTCGCTACCATAAGCTCATCTTTCGAATTAAATTAAAACTATTAAAAGACCCAATGCATGCAACGACGCGCCTAACGGATTACAACGTGTGTCTCTAATTTGACAAGACCAATGTGTATATCTTGTGGTGTGTTTTCTAGTATTTGTTTACGTAAAACTTACTGTAATATGGCTATGGCCTTATTTTAAGCATAAAATATACTATTACAAAATAACTGGTTAATAAAACAGCATTGCAACATCAAAGCAAACAAAAAATTGTGAGTTAGTTATTTTATTGTACGGTCATTTAGTGTCAGAAGTATGTAATCACTGCCACATTTTCAACAACAATTTCATCAACGTTAATGGTGAAATATTTACTATAATACCCATTTTGAAACAACTTCACAATTATAGCGTATTCTGTGTTTGTTAAGTAATAGGAATAATTAAATTCAAACATTTATACAAAAAAGCCGGTGTATACATATTTTTCAGACACTGATCGTACAATAAATATAATATAATCAATTCATATTTTAATAACATTCGTGATTGCTGTCCATAATAAATGATATACTTATTACTTATTAATAAATAATCGTGTGCATTGTACAATGTCAGTACATAGTGTACACTATTATATTATGCTCGAGAGTATAACAAGTCACTTAAGTGTTAATTAAATATGCAATACTACTGGTTACTGATTGTAACATCAGCAATGATTTGTGGGACATATCGACTAACTTGACTTTTAGTTCCGATTATTAAAGGATTCTTTTATTCGATAGCACGTGATTATATAACTACTAAAGCGAATCCTATTCCCTTGCCTTAAGCTGAATATATTCTGAACAAAATACTCATAAACAAATATCGACACAAAAATTAGGATAAAGTGCTCTAAATATTTCCGGACTGCTAAAAGGCAGCGGCGGCAATATTTTTTTGTTCATAGTAAACGTTATCAAAACGTGTTCATAGTCGTTTGATATCACGCTCCATAGATAAAACGAAAACGCTCGCGGCACAATTCATTTCTATTTTTATCTTCAGAGATATACTCAACGTAAAATTCTATTTTCTGTCTTTACCTTCGTGTAGATTAGAACCGGGAGAATCTCTACAAATCTCGTTCTAAAGCTGGTTCGAACGAACTGAACGGCTACGTGTGCTACGCGATGAAACGTACATATAAACCTACATACAGTAACAAGTAAGCATACGTCTTTCCGAAAAGAACCTTCGTTGCAATTTATAAATATAACTCTGCAGATACAGGACGACGGAACGAACTCGGAACTAAATGGACTGTTGGATATAACTAAATATAGCCAGCCTCGTCAAAACGCGGACGCTATGTTTCGTTAAGCTGATAAATTCAATATAAGAGGCCTTTATTCCGACGTAGGTCCTAAACCTTGTTAGTAGTGGCACTTATATATAGAAATAATTTTCGTCTTATAAGAAAAGTTAAACGAAATGGTTCACAAAATGAGGCTCACGGTACGAGCCTACTAGGATCGTGTGACGTCACCTGTCGATGCATCTCATGAGACCTGCTAATATTGCACTAAGTCATCATAAGACCGAAGCCTCGAGATATTTATTGATTTCCTAACTCTACATTTGAGTTCGGTACATATAGAGCGGAAGTTATAACAGTCAATACAAGCCGTGCTTGCGAGGAAGGCCAACACAACTAGTGTTGTATTATGATAGTTCTCTGAGCCTCAGTTTACCCTGCACTACAATACAATCCCTTAAGAGAGCTACTGCATACATGTACTACAGGCTATATACCATATGACGGCCGTGGGAATAGTCCAGAGCGTGTTGTGAACAAAGTCACATCGAACGAATGTTAATATCATAGATGTGCAATTACGTCGCATAGCCGTGATAGTATTGACGGCAGTTTCAGTGAAATCCCGTCACAGTCGCACATTGACAGTAGTCGGTGCGTTTTGTACCCAGCGAACCGGTCACACGTACTTTTATGTTTTAGAAGCTAGCTCGTTTGCTACGGCACAGTTTCAATTCAACAAAGGGATTCAATACCCTGTACGAGGATCACACATACCTAACTACATTATGTGTAAATCACACAGTGCACTACGTCTTCCACAGTGCCGATATTCTTGAATGTGAATTCGCAAAATTAATATTAATAGTAGCAGATGCGACGAAGATATAACGAGGAATTTAATTGAAGGTATGTTAGTACGCCTTTATGTATGTATCATCCCCACAGTCTGTTTGTTGTAATGGACGATCGACGATTAAGCTAATGAATGTGAATTTATCTGTGTAATTTGTCTTATCGTGTTTACCTATACATTACATAAATTATGTTCATCTCATTTCATCAATTACTTAATTGATTTCTATATTAAAGGAAATACGCAATAAGAAGCTTATTGTACAAGGATACTTTCATAATAACAAAACATTATGGGTATTTGTATGTATTATTTTTCGTGTAATGTTTGTGTTTTACCCTTACTCCGGCACTATATTTGAGGAAAGATACGAAACAGACACTTTGTAGAAAAAATGAATAGGGGAAAAAGGTTGACATATTCATTTTCACTGAACACGATTGGTTAAAAATGTATGTAATGTTTGGCTATTTTTCTACTACCCATTCTGAAGCCAACTTATCACTCAGGCCGCAGTATTTGTCTCTCCGCTCGTAAATCGCTGGGTCTGCAATACACCTACAAATAAAGATTTCGGAAATAATACTATAAACTATACGGGTTCGATGTAATAAACGAAAAGATCAAATTTTCTAGCGAGCACTAAAAGTATAGGGCGCAATAATATAAAAGTGCTTAGCTATGGACTAAAATATTGACTCGGAAACGTTCCGCCAAAAGTGCGTTATTACGTGCTCAGGGATTTTATTGTATCTGTTACAGAATTGATATCGCCGCTATTAAATAGTTATTACTCGTGGATCCGCGAAGCGCTACGACTTCGCTCCTCTCCCCGCTATACAGTTACGCGCATTGTCTTTCACAATACTAAGTAACGTTATAATTTGGATTTAATCTGGATTATCAGACCAATTTAATACTCGAATTTCCGCTTCTCGTAAACCAGTACTTCGTGTAAGTGGATTTTATTTGTTCAGTGGAATTTAAACGATTTTCAGTTATCGCAGTTGGCGTGCTACAAATCAGACAAACGATAAACGTTGCGTCTACATGGCACAGTTTACAAAACTACGTCGTGTTATTTCAGGAAAGGAGATGCGAAGTTTAGCACTAAATCATACTTAGTTGGGACAAGAAGCATCCGAGGAGGTTGAAAGTGTCCGCGGGCGCGCCACGTCCGCGCAACGTCCGCGCCACGTCCACGCCGCGCCGCCGCATGCCGCCCGCTCTCCACCGCCCGCCCTATCATCACTATACTTCGCAAGACGTTCAACTCTACCATGTACTGGATAAAGTTTCCACCCACTTTCTTTAAAGTTTCCGATATTGTACGTCAAACATAAAAAGCGACTTGAAAACTTGTTAATTTAAATATCCCTTTCTTTAAGTTTGTATAAGAACTTTATACACGGTTCAAGAAAATTCCCAACGTCAGTGTAACGTAATTATTCCAATAATAAGATTAAGTATGAAGGGGTTTTTACTTAACCTGGTAATGTTGCCTTGTATTGTACAGTAGTAGTTCATAAAAACATGTCTGTATACGTATGCTAATGCAACATTGTGACGTAGTGTTGTTATATGTATTTGTCTAAGTTAGACACACACGATTTGAATAATTGCCCTGTGAAACATGGATATTAATCCAATGTCTCACAAATGGCCAATCAGCTCTATTTGCAATCACATGAGTACTGTTTGAGCTGCTACCACACTAACTATGTACCTAGTGCACGAGTCATTCAGCCTTTAGTGATGGTTCATAGTAAGTGCCTGCACAGCCCTACACGCTTTGTACGAATGTGTCAAAAATATTACATTTCTGATGTCAGTGGCCAGTGTTATACATACAATTATAAAGAGTTATCTAAGTACAACATGGCAAAATAGTTTAATAATAAGAATGGTATGTTTTCACCTGACCTAAATTATTCCACCCCATACGATAAGACGTGGCAATCTGACAAATAAGGAAAATGCGGGGTCGCTAAAATTTGTAGTAAAATCTACATTGCTTGTAATCTGCCACCATCAAAGTCTACCATATACCAAGGCTCATAGACTTGACCGACCAACCTATAAAATGTAGGCGGAATATAAATCGGTGTCCAATATTTAGTCCCCAAACAAAATAAGCACTCTAAACTAGTCGCCACGGAATATCCAAACAGTCGCAACCCACAATTTCCCGAACGCTGGCGGTAAAGTCATTGAAGTGGTACAGTGAATTAAATGCACCACTGAAATAAGATAGATGCCAGTGCACTGTAGAGAAACCTACGTGCTCTGTTTATCGAGTTCCCTACAATGTATGAGTGCGTATCCCAACATAAACTCTGCATCGTTTCGATTTTTATTTCAAGGGAAAATAAATACAGTCTTATATGTTCGTTTGTATATATCTGCGTTAAGAAACATCCGCAAACAATAAGGCACAGGAAAGAGGAAAATGTAAATTATTGTTTGAATTAACATTAGGGTTTCTCACTCTGATAAAAACATTGTATTTTATTTTTATTTTTGCATAAACATTTACAAAACATTTTACAGTTACAGAGACGCTTTTATTGATGATAAAAAATAAACACCTAAGATATCCATAAAACTCATAGATTATTTTTCTGAGGGCTGAAATAAAAATTGTAATCAGCTTTTTCCTTCTTTAAACATGCGAATTTTCTTTCTTGCTTGAGTATTGGTGGTCCGGTCATGTGGAACGGATAAAAGGCGATTGAGGAAAAGGATAAATCAAGCGAATTTCAATAAACGTACTGAAAAATATGGCGTGCAAAGTCCACATTGCGACCAAAGAAAGTTCGAGTTGCAGTTGCCGTGGTCAACCGCTCGAGGGCAGCTAACCGTGAAATCCACAGTTCAAACAAGCACAAAGCATACCAGAAATAAGTATAATTCTTGCATAGGTGTATCACGAACAACTTCAGTGTCGCTTCGAGATTCATGCGAAGGCTTGAAATGGCAAAAACGTCAACAGTATGCGTGATAAGTAGTAAGTAAGATCTACTTCAAAGTTACTTATGGTATTAACTACTATGGCAACTCTCAAAGTTCCTGTTTGAAATGCGAGGTGAAAGGTAAACAATACGAAGTATCTCTCTACATACCGAGCTTGCTATACTAATAGATTAACCAGAATAATATCGGGTTTCTATCCACAGCCTCGCGAATCAAGGCGAATCACATGCTAATTTTCAGCGGTAATTACCGAGGCTCGTTATAAATAGTTAAGAAGCTTAGATGTTGACAGGCGGCGAGAACGCCACTAAAAATGATAAATACACTTGTAAATGTCGCTTCCATTGTATAATTAACGAGAGCAAAGTAAGTAAAAAGCGTTTATCAAGCAGTTGCGACCACTCGGTAGTTTAATTAAATTTTTAATTTATTGTGAAGGAGGTCGCGTGTGGCGCCCGGCGCGCCGCTCGCAATTTGCTCCCCATCTTTATCTAATGTAAGTACACACTATCTACTTAACTGTGAACTATGTCTTTCGAGTAAAACTAAATATTTTCTAAACTATTGCTATTACTCTGCTTCGAGTGTACAACGGAATTAGATAAATTACAAGGTAAGACGGTTAATCAACTGCTTACGAAACAAAATATATTGTGGTTTTAACTTGTGCTCAGATATCCCAACCTCGGGTGTTCTCATCGGTAGGCAACATAGATAATATGTGTGTAAGGATTATGTTAGATGCCGGGTGACGATACTTGTGGGTGTAACATGATACGGCAGGCGGTGAAATCAACAAGGCAAACTTTGTGCTAATATCATTGCATGTTTCTACGATCCTTGTGTGTATAACGCTCGCGCGCTTTCTAGTTTAATTTGTTGCATAAATCCTCTGATAGCTGGCATTAGATGGCGCAAATGGCACTCACAGCCACGCATCTTTGTGTAAATATTTTATTACACAACTAGCTTTTCCCCGCGGCATTTTCGTTGTCGCTTATCCCCTACACATGTGGGAGCGCGATTTGTTCTTCATATTTTATAGATCGTAAGCTGCCGTCTTTTAGACGCCTCAATGGCACCAAACACATTCTATGTAATACCGAAGACTTGTTTACTACTCCATATTCAAACAAATTCTAAGTAAAATATACGTATGAGTACCACCTACCTATAAATATAAAACTTCAATAAACAAAACTTTATTTTCACAATATTTTTGTCTCAAAATGTAATAGGTACCTCCTGTTATCGACATTTTACTAGAACATTACGTTAGTAAAGTTACGTGACCTCCAAGTAATTAACCTTTTGGTAATTTAGGTACCTAGCTGCCAAATTAAAGTACGTTGCTACACTTATATTAATTTCGTTGGGCGCAAAAAGTACCGCCATAATTATAATAGCTTCTGAGAAAGGGCCTCAAGGTGTATCAAATTGCCAAAGATGAAATACAAATTGTACCTACCTGTTCAAATCAAAATTAATTTTAATAATTTAACTTCCTCAATAACTGGCCCGGAAATATTTAACGGCTATTAATTGAGTGGGCTGAGCCAGCTCTATTTCACTTTATATCAATTAAGTCGGTATAGCGCTCTATATTGATTCAAATAACTATTACACTATTTCGTCTAAATTAAACTTCACAATTAATTAAGTACTTACTTTAAACTTATACTTACGATATGATAGCAGCTAGATTAGGTAGGTAATAAATGCAAAAAATAGGCTATAAAAACATTTTTAAAATATATAATCACAATAACAGTCCTCGCTAAGCTCGTGAGGCTCTTATTGAGCATTAAAAACAATACCAAATATGAGAACGAACGATTCATTGTGTATTCTATATAGAGTTGCCAAGAGACGAACGAAAAAACAGATCAAACAAAATATTTTGTAGCCAACTGTGATTGTTGCTCACCTAACAACTAGATATATGGAGATACATATACCTACGCTACGCTGTTATCGTACTAACATTGTAAAGGAAAAACTTTTTATTTGTTATGGATTCGTGCGAAAACGACTTTGATATGAAATTTCGGTATCCAACCATTTTTATTCAGAACGATGTTCAAATTGACACACATGGCATAGGTTTTGTAACAAAACCAATCACGTAGCAATATATATATATATTCGCTTAGCCTTTGTTCCAAACTATGTTGGAGTCGGCTTCCAGTCTCACCGGATGCAGCTGGATACCAGTGTTTTACATGGAGCGACTGCCTATCTGACCTCCACAACCCAGTTACTTAGGTACTAACACGATACCCTTCGGTAAGACTGGCTGTCAAGACTTTCAAGCTTCTGACTACTGTTAACGACTGTCAAAGATCTTCGAAAATGACAGCCGGGACCCACAATTTAACGTGCCTTCCGAAACACGGAAGAACTCGATATGTATAAGATGGTCACCCATCCACGGAACAACCTCGGTAAGCGTAGCTTAACCTCAGAGATCGATCCGTGCGGCTGTTGTAAACTAAGCCACGAGCTCCTAGCAATATTCTATAAAAAAGAATAAAAATTGTGGGTAAACTATTTAGGTATATAAGTGTCCACGTTTACTTTTATTATCTCGAAATGAAGTAAAATTAAGAAGGTAATGAATTCTTAATTAATGTAGAAATAATGGTGTTAGATGCACAAGTGCCTAATCACGGTTAACCAAGTCATGATACATTTCGAGCAAGTCTTAGTGGGGTTGCCGACTATGTAGGTGTTCTGTCCAGCAGTTAATCGTACAATATAAATATCTCTTAAATCTGACAGGGGCAAAGCCCGAACGACCGGAAACCTACACATCTATTATTCTTTTAAACTTCTTACGCTACGTGCTCTATAACTTAACAGAACTTTTGATTTAAGCATAAAGTTTATTATGTGTTCCACTAAACTAGACAAAATCCGATGAAGCGCGAACACCCATTCCGAAAATATTTTGTATTTTCATTTACACTAATAATTCGCTTACAAATCTATATACATAGGTACGTTAGTAAGTATTTAGTTAAAAATGATAAATAAATTGTAGAGATACTTTCTAGAGACTACCTAACCGTTACCAAAATGTTTTTTACTTACAGGAAACTACATTATCCCTGATAAAAATAGGTCGAAAGAAAATAGCCTAAAGTAAAAAATAAAATAGTGTTCGTACCGTAGTAGTAATCTTCATACTACAGGATGTTGTTATCTGTAAAAATACTCGTAGAAATAACAGAAAATCAACGCGAGCGAATTCACCGACAGAAGGTAGTTTATTCATGACTTTGTATTTATATTAGTAGGTACATACAGTATGTACCTTACATGTAGATATTAAACTACAAGGCCTGGATTGTGGTTGAGTATGGACATGTTTTGGACATCGGGCAAGGCTTTATGTATCTGTTCAAAGGATACAATCAACAGCCAGCTACAGGCTACATCGTTAACATGCCTGTTCTCTGTCAGACATTATATTGAGTACGTACATACGCGAACATAAAGATTGACTTGCAATAGTACCTTGATTAATTGTTTTTTGTATTGTCATGTAATTGTAATTGTGGGTATTCCGTCTCGATCATGGGCAAGGGTAATCTCGACAGAATCATACACTAGAAGTAACTTCCTTAAAATGGGTATACATATATTGTTAGCTAATGACTTACCCCCGGTTTCTGAGGTACATTTAGCGGTAGTTTATCTATCCAATAGCGTCAAAACTCATACAAAAAACGCTATTGAATAGATAAACTACCGCTAAATGTACTCAGAAACTGGGGGTCAATAATTTGCGAAAATCTATAAGTTCTCTAAAACATTGGATTCGCAGCGGATTGATGATTGCAGTTAGCGAAATAAGTATACTGGCAACTTTCTAACAGGTCCTTTCTACGAAGAACCCTCTTTATCACCGTGTATGACACCCACGGGAACGGAGGGGCTGCTTTTGTTCTTAAAAAGCCGGACGTTATTGACCACTACATACATTACTTAACAACGGCTATAGGCTACGGCTATAGCGTTTAACAGTATTTTGTAAGACCGCAGAACAAACACATTAATTTTATATAAATTATCATATTCACCAATAATGTATACTGTACGTTAATAATAATCAAATGGAAATTGGCAATTATTGTGGTTCTGCTACGATCATACATTTTCATTTTATTGTTACCTACCTACCCATTTTCATAAACGCCACCTACTTACTAGATTGATATAAAATATTACTGCCAATGTTTACCCCGTAAACCAAACAGTTGAAAGTCTATCTGTGAATTAATAATTACTCATTACTGTAATGAAATGCGACAATATTTAACGTTTTAATCATTCAGCTTAGTAAATTTTAATGCGTTTATTAAATTCTCTCAACCGAATTATTCACGTTCACTTTTATATGACATATTTTCGTATTCTTCTTTCATATGTTATAATATATACACGTCCACATGTCAAAGGTAGGTAGGTATATGTAACTTTAAATACATAGCAATAATGTTATTGTATTTTATAGACAAGTACCGAAGTATCTATTTAGTTTAGGTATACCTATAATGAATAGTGTTCAATTACGTTCAGATACTGAATATTTGCGAAATGAGGTCGATCTTAACTTTTAAACTCTCGCGTTGCATGTTTAATGTACTTATAATAGAATACGGGAATAGGTAGACAGAGCGACGAGTAAAATACTATGGTTATAAACTGTATGATGTTATCAGTACTAATTATCTCCCACTCTCGGTATACATAAAGTTAAACTTAATATGTAGGTATGTGGTAGGCGCGACATAGTAAACACGGAGTCTAGACAAAGCGACACTACCTAAATTTCCACTCTGAAATTGTAAATAAACATCCGAACCACAAATATTTCTCTAGTTACGACTCCAATAAACTAGCATGTGTACCTAGGTACCTAATCAATGCGATGTAAGAGCTCACAGTAGCGTACTTATGCTGGCTAGAAAATATATTTCTAAAGCGAGTTGTTAGTTCAAACCAGACTCGTTATATTTTGTTGATAAATATCTACTTCAACGTAATCTCTCTTTTTATAAAGCTCTGTAATACCACTAAGCACTTCTGGGTGGGTACTTATGTTTTTAGTTATTTGATATCGTGTGGGAATGCTACTAGCAGATCTGTAGAAAGAACTGTCTTATGCTCTTCTGAGTATATTTAGCGGTAATTTATCTATTCAATAGTGTTATTTTTTATAAGAGTTTATACGCTATTGAATAAACTACCGCTTAATGTATGGTACCTCAGAAACCGGGGGTTAGTTATATTTCATCTGTTGGCGTATTTAGAGGCCGAAATAAAATTATTAAACAACCATGACAATAGTTTCATTTATACTACTAAAATAACAGTTTTGTATACGTTCTTACATAAATATAATTAACTGCCTACTTAATTTTAGAATCCATCATTATCATGATTAAAAAACATTTAAGGGATGATCTAAGAACCTGAAACTATCTATCCTATCTATCTAAATCGATCTAGATTGAACGATGGATGTACCGCATAACGGTATACCTATCGACTTAAAGTCTAAAGTAAACTTCAAAGGGCGATTTTCTTTCCTACCTCTATAGCCTGTTTGTAGACTACCGAGTATCGTTACTTAACTATCGTTACGAACGAATTTCTAATCAGCACCCCTAGCCTATTCCATAGAAATGTGACCGTTTTCAATTTTGCTTGGTGTCACATACTTAATTAAATAAATAATTAATTTGCTAACAAGTGTCTCAAAATCAGCTCATATTTCTTTTCATATCCCATAGATACATACATAGGTGAAAAATAAGGATTATAACAAGGTTTCGTTTGCAAATAATACAAAGGTAAAATTTCTAATGGAAGTCTAGGGCGTCAATAGTTAAAACGCCGAAATACAAATAGTACCTACCCAATGAAGAGAAGGTATTTGCGAGTTTATAAAGCGCCATCTATTACTGAACTCATGAATCAAGATTCAAGGAGGATAGCGAAAAATACCGCTACAGCGTTCCTCCAACTAGAATACAGACCTACATAGGCACCCACGAAATGTAGCGGCTGTTTAGTCTTACCTCTAAATAATTACTACCAAACGCAATCTGATAGGTTACCAAATAGCTCATTCGATATACCTATCTGTAGGCATGGTAAATGGAACTATGGTATTAATTTATAGCTTAGAATATCTCGAGTGGCACTAAATGCTATTAATTTCGCTATATCATAATCTAATAAGGAACATTCGCCGTATAATCTTGAATAGTAGTCCCAGGCACTATCTTGTACTTAGTTAGGTAGGTACCTACCTATTGTCAACAGGATCAAGAAAGCTTTTCCGATAATTATCTTAACGTATTGTACTGTAATATGTACCAGTATTTCAATAGATAGGTAGGTATTTTTTGTAATAAAAAACCTACATTGTAAAGAAAATCTTGTCCAGTCATAAATGTATAATTTGTGTGTGGATGTGCATTACATAGCTGGATTATTAAATATCTGAGAAAAATCCATGAATTCAATAAGAAATTTTGCTTGATTGGCGATAGATTTCACTTTGAGATTTTCATTTGAATCACATCACACATGTCTATTTCACCAATATTTACATGAGCGTACCTGTATATTGATAAATCAATGAGCATCTTGTTTTAGGGTAAATGGTATTTTATTGAAGTTTGGCAATCACATAAAATTATTAAACTATGGCAAGAGGTTTTCCAACCTGTAGTATATAAAGCATCATTCACACATTTAACCAACAGTGATTAGCGAGTCATGTTTACTAAAGCTGTGAAACCATTACCCAGTATAAATATATCGTAGGTATGTCAGTCCCTAAATCCATTGGATCAGATATTGGACTATGATTGATAGTCAAGTGAATCACGCATGTAATAACTAATTAATTGCGATTAATGAGATAGATGCCCTGGTTTGCTAAGCGCATGCATGTCGATAGGTTGAATCGAATTGACCCGCTGATTATAAAGGTAGGATAGGAATGGTGAATGGTGGAATGATGAATGTTCATAAAAAATAGTTAAATCATTTTGTTTTTTGCTATGTATGACTTCAGTATTTAAAATATGCTTCTATGGTGGTGACTAAAAATAAAGAAATATTCATCGAAATCTCTACACTCAATAAAACACAAAATAGTAGATTTTGGTTGTTTATTTCTCAGGAAGCAAATGATTCACAGCATTGGTGGGATACAGAGGTCTGACAATACTGGGCCGAAACATTCATTTTCCTGAAACATTTTTTCTAGCAATAGGTACAACAGCTTAGAATATTTATATAAGTACCCCAATATAAAAATGTGGGAAAACAACGTTACTGTAAGGATAGTATATTTATTTAGTAAAGCGAGTTTTTTTTTCATATTTTTTTTTACAAACTACACACCTTACTAAATCACAATTTCTAATTATGTCAAAAATTATTTATCACATTTATAACATTCTGTACAAAGTAAAAAAATATTCTCATACTCCACTAGTACAAAGTAAAGCTGCATAGACATTTCCGACCTTTATTATCATTATTGTTGCCTATGTAGAAACAGAACTTTAGTTATACTCACTTCAATTTCAATGAAATGTAAACGCAATTGAGCAGGCAGACTGTAAGATACTTCACTTCAATATCACACTCAATTGAACATTCTAAATGATATGCAGTGTGTAATGCTATCATCGTATTTGTATCAATGGTACCACACTGGGGCTAGGCTACAGGCATACTTAAAGTTACAAATATTAAGTTACTCATTCTATGTTTACTCTATACTTCAACTTGTTTTAAATATCATAATAAAATTGTTAAGATATAAATAACACAAAAGTTACGTTATGTGGACTTACAACCTTCATAAGGAGTGACATATCATGTATCTTACAAAATAATAGTCCCTTACGGTTCTGTTTACAGCTACATTATTAAATAAACATCACTAAACATATAAACTTCTTGTAACAATGGCCGCGCTGAAGACACTGCGTTATCGTGTGATTGTAAAACAATACATTTGTATACGATCATTTGAAACACCAATGAATATCATGTTTAGGCTGGTTCTATCGGCCACAGCGACAACACCCAGCACCCACCCATGCGCGTGACTCATCTGACTCAATAAAAAAAACATTTCTTTTTTATAATTATGCAAAAACAATTATACAACCCTTCTAATTTGAACTTTTCTTTAAAAACTGGGAGTTCAAAAATGCAAATTGTGATTTGTGACAGTGATCATAGAGAAACATTCAAATATACTCTATAGGGACACTCAAATTATTACAACGTAATTAACAAATATAGTCAATCTCTAAATATGAACTAATTTATATAAACTGAACTATTTACAAAATATGAACACATCAGATGCGACGTGCCAGCTCTCTTACATATCTGTTACTATTTACAATGACTATTATTATAAACATTAATTAAGAGCATTGCATTTTCGTGAGCTTGATCAAAATAATCCCTTGTTCAAGTCATATGTATAAAATGTTTTCGCGTTACTAGGTACATTCACATCAACATGTGGCCAGTCACTACATACTAACACATAGCTTCTTCTCAACCATTGAACAAACAGTCCTCAAATTTACTCTGAAATTGGCCAATGCTTGATACACTGTGAACATTGTATTACATGTACATATTTTCAGCCCAATAATTAGCTAGTATTAGAGATCAGTCTTGGGACAAAGGAAACAAATTCGGTACTTTTGCATAAAATTCGACTTTGAACTGTTATATTAAATAGTTTTGAAGTTACCATTTATATTTACATAATATTTTGATGTCAAACATTTTGTCACAGATTTATATATCGCACACAAAGTTGTAAGAAAACTTTGTTATAAGAGAAAGTTTTAGGGAATTCCAAAGTATCTCAAGTTGTGATTTTATGAGATGTTAGCAGCAAAGTTATCAAATATAACAGAAAATAGATTTGATGTACTCTAATACCATAGTACACACATAAGCTTCTGATTTTATTATTAACAATTAAACACAAACAACTAGAGTATCTCTACTATTATGTTATTATCATAAATCGGAAATAGGTAAGCTACTCTACTTTTTCAAGTCATAAGAGGAAATGTACAACAATAATGAAACATTTATAAGTAACTGCACACCAAACTAAATGTATCCACAAAGCATATTGTATTAGTTACTCAATGTATTTAATTTAAAACACAAAATAACAATTTGTACAAAACTATTAACTGATAATTATTAGTGGACTGAAGCTATTTTCATCACTTTAAAATATTTATATATATTAAAATTTGTTAACTTGTTGAAACATTTCACACGACCTGCGGATTCTAAACTAGTCAAAGCCAGCATTATAGTAACCAGACAACTGATAATACTTTAAAACATATTATATTATGTAGATAAAGTTATTATATGCAGACCCAGGACAGATATGAGGCTCATGACACAAATATTTGTCCTAAGTGGAACTTGAACCCACGACACGCGGGACAATGATGATAGTGGCGAGGTGTCCACTTTAACCATTGCACCACCCATGCAAATACTTTTCATTCAAAATTAATCAAAAGGAAAAACATCTGTACGATACAGTAAATCACCTAGTTCCGATCTATGTTTATTATACTATCATTATAAAACCATGTTACTTAATGAAATTCCTTAACTAATAAATCGTATCTGATTCCTTCAACAAATCAATTTCAATTTGTACTAACAATACATGTACTGAACTGTCATGCACATTATTATATGAACAGTTTAAAAGGATTCTTATTTATAATAACATTGTTTCTGACTATAATAATATTTTCCAGTAACTTTATGTTGTGATGATGACATTTACCTAATAGAAGCCAAACACTTCTTAATTTTATGATGTAGTGTGGGTAATGGGAATGAATTCGAGAAAACTTTAGAATTATTGACTTACTCATTGAAATACTTTATAACCTAAATATATGTTAACTTCATAAGCACTAAAATCAAAACAAGTAAATTATACACCAATATATGGCACTCATAATAAAAGTAACATATTTAATTAAGTTTATTTTTATTAAAACTGGAAGTATTAATTTTGTACCAATTTCTTGTTTAAAATAGCCTTAATTTAAATTCTGTTTAGCTGCCAATAAAGTAGATATGCTGCTGTATCAGTGGAATTCCCTACAAAATCCATACAACTGCATGCTTATGTTCACTAATAATAATTGCACTTTCAATTATTAGTTCTATTTATTATTTTTCAGGCTTTTCAAAATATGCCGACAAAAATGTATATAAATATATAGTATTTTAATAAATGTTATCTCTGAAGAATAAATGGCCATAATACAATACTGAACTGTTTTGAAAGTTAACTTGACTGGATGTTGTTAAGTAAATATTATTAACAAAGCTCCAACAGAACTCTTGCATGCTGATAATTATTTTTGTACACACTTAGGCCCGTCAGTGCCACAGTTAGGTGAGCTCTGGCAATCTTGGCGCAAGAGTTGTAGTAATTATTGGTCGTCACAGCACTATGTTAAAACATTAAACTCTGTGCATTTTTTATATCAGTTATAGTATACTGGAAAATGTACAATACTAACGACATCAAATTATTAACATTAAAGCAAAATATTCTATTGAAATAAATACAAATCCTTCAAAAATCAATTTCAACATTATATTTTTAAATACTAAATGTTAGTTGGAATGTCATTGAATGCTATTAAATAAATTGAAAGTGCAATTACCCTTAAACATTTAAGTCATCTTTCTAATAATTTAGTCTGATAAGCGCAAGTAATTAACGTCATAGATCTACTTAATATTTCGTTCTACAGTGAAATAAATCCATCGGGACTCACGTTCCAAGGGTTCACACACCGGGACCGACGACACGCGGACGGGCCGGTCGAGCCGGTCGGGTCGATATTTACAACATTGACCTCACACTTTGGTACTTATCTGGACAGATCACACAGGGACGTCGCGAACAGTTCCACTACTTGTCGGTGGGTTCGGGGGGCGCACCGCCGAAGTCCAACTGGTAGCCGCCCGCACGGGTCATCTCCTCCATGCTTGGCTCCTTGCACTCGTGGCCCGCGTGCCCCGCCGCGCCGCAATTCCAACAAGACAGCTTAGGCGGAGCGTACAACACCGACACGAAGCCCGCATACGGCGCCGGCGCTGCGTACGGCGGCGGCTCGCCGTTAGCGAAAGGCGGAGGTGGCTGGCGGTAGGCGGGCGGCGGCGTCGGATACGTGAAAGGACGCGGGTATTGCAGGAACGGCACCGGAGGCGGCGCGGACGGTGTTGCGCGGCGCTGCGGCGGCGCCGGCGTATCGGGCGGCGACGACGCCGCGCTTGACCCGCTATCCGATGACGAGCGCGTCACCGCGTGGTACGCGCCCGGCAGTCGCCGCACGCCGTTCAGCTTCTCTAGTGACCGGTACTGCTGTTGGTGCACGGCGCTGATCTCGCGTAACCGCTCGTCGCCAATGTTATGGCGGATCTGAAAGAATAATGTCGCAAATGTAGAAACAACACTTGCAAACGACTAAAATGTATAAAACAGTTACATATAATGAAAGATTCTATTGATGAAAACATTTTAGGCCTTTAGTGTATAACTTGTTTAAACGAGATCAAAGATGGTACGATTGAACAACTTACGTCGGCGACTGATAGGCTTTCGAAGTTGGCGGCAAGTTGGTGGGGCAAGGGAGGCTGTTCGGGCGGGCCGACCACAGCTGGCGGCGGCGACCGTTCGCGCGACACTCGGCGGCGAGCACGGGGCGACGCCGCACGGCTGTCACCCGGTGACGACACTAACGGTGATGTAGGGGCAGCACTTGCCGCTGTGTAGTTTATCACCTGCAAGCAGTCTATTGTTGACAAACCATACCATTCCACTTCACGACAAAACACCAGTAACTACTCATATAATGTGTTTATGCAACAATAATGTCAACATACCTCCTTGTGTATAAAATATATTTCATTTATATATAAGTAAAAATAAACCATAACACGTCATGAACAAAATACAAGAAAATTAAATAAAACTTGTCCTAAAATGCATACTAGGTCTATTTACCTAAAATATAAGTAAATATTTTATCTATTCAGTGAAAGAACTATAGCAATAACAATAAATATCAAATTACAGAAAAAATTGTCTTGAGTTTTTGACTACCCTCAATGTATACAAATATTGTAATTACCTCTAGTGGTTGATTGATAGGTGACACAATGATATTAGCAGGCCATGCATTATGTCCTAAGTATTCTCCCATGTTATACTGTGGCAGGGGTAGGCCAGGTGGGGGATGTGGCACTTCTCCCAATATAGGAACCACTCCTGCAGGACCGGTCAACACTGGTGGGGAACTGAGTTCAGGCACTGACTCTGTACTTGGTGGCTGAAATATTAACAAAATATATTATATGAAATTGTAAATGTAACATGTTTTACACATTTAAAAGATAACAATAAATCCAAAAGATAACAAGTATGTTGGTACTTATTAAATACATTAGAAGAATTTAAGATTTCAAACTGATCACCTATCATACAAATCGACGGTCCCTACGTACAATAACCTAATTGGAAAACGCAAATTTTACAGGAGAGCGGTTTGAAGTTTCAAACACTTGTATCTCAAGTTCTATCAATCGCAGAGCTATGAAATTTTGCACGAAGTCTTTATTTGTTGTCTTTTATGAGAAAATAAAATAAAAACGTTAAAATATATTCATTTTATTTCAACTTACCTGACGATATTTTGATGGCTTTACCTTTATCTTTTACATTTTTCATTTTCTTTTTTGCGCGAGCGCAACAAGCCCGCATGTGGGAGTTACGGGGGAGGCGCGCGGGGGTGTTATTGACTTGCCAATGTAAAAATTAAATGTCTTAACTCTCACTAGTGACATTTTACATTGGAAGTGTTGTAGTTCTGGGGTTTGTCGAGTGTTCATTTAGGGTAGAATTAAAGCATTTTTACTAATTTTTCTTTGATCAATCGAAAGTATATGACAACCGGAAGGTCACGGAAACAAAAAAGGCAAATCCCGTAAGTACCACTTGAGGGAATGTACGTAGGGACCGTCGAAATATTTGTTGACAAACTAAATTTTTATTTTCACTATAAACAAAAATAAAGCATAACTACATCAAACACTGACAGAATTAGGGCTCAATCCAATTTTCTCAATATAACAGTTTTATTAAACCACAGACTGTGATGGTAAAATTATTTAAATTAACCTAATTTTAATTACTTAGGTCTCAAAACTTTCAATTTTTACTTATTTTGTCAGGCACTGAACAGGTATCTTCAATTACCAAGAAACTAGTTGAGCTTATTAAAGATTATAATACATTTTTAAGCAGTCATCAATATTCCATTTGAAATGACAACCTTGAATATCTGATTTATATTAAAGTTTGCATCAATAAACCTATCCTAGCCTAAATATATGAGGAAATTGTTAGATCTGCTTATTGATTGCATTTTCAGATTGCTTCATATTATTACATTGTTATTCTAATATTTTGTTATTATTTCTATAATTTATAATATGTAGTGATGAAGGTATGACAAGTACAACATGACTGACCTGCACTGCAGCTGTTTTGACAAACATCATGCCCGGGGGTGGCCCCAGACTGGACATACTGGGTGGTGGGACTGCCATATTGGCTGTGATGTTAGACTGAGTATGGCATGCACTCACAGGCACTACTGGCACTACGTTTATATGCTCTTGTGGCTCTGGAAACTGTATCCTTTGATCTTCCAATTTTAATTTCTCTAAAATTTCACCAAAATGTGATTTTTGATCAAAAGTAAATGCTGGGTGGTGTAACGCCATTGTGTACAATAACAAAATTTCTTCCAATAGATCACCATACAAGCCTTTCAACAATCCACTTTGCTCCAAACTGACCATGGCGTTATACAATGTGGTAGCACACGCGAAATTACACGAGCGAAGCAGTGATACATATAAAGCCATTTTCCGCCGCGTTCTGGGGTCTGTATTAGCTCCTCCGATATCCGCAGCTAGGTCTGTGGGATTGTTGGCTCTCAGTTCGGCACCACGCAACTCCTGAAAGTCCCGCTTGCCCAGCTCCTCTAGGTAGGTGCCAATGAAACGCAATTCAAATGGCAAACACATATTTAATAACGTACACATTGCGTCTATGCGTTTATAGCTTTCCAATTCTTTAAACCATGATACCACGTCCTCTTTGCAAACCATTTCCAGAACACATTGAAATTTTATGTAAAGAATCAACCGGTCCCCTGCAGCCGAAGCGCGTCCGTTGCTTATATTTTTTGGCACACGCAATTCTCGCAATAATCTGATGTTTGAAGTCTAATAATATTCGATTGTAACATTAGTAATTTTATGCTTTTTATCCGTATTTTACAAGTACAGTATATTGGTTAAGCAACTACAGGCAATGCTAGTAGTTTTGTCTCGTCTATAGTCTATGCAGTAGGAAAGACATAGACAAAAGCATGCTTATAGACAAAGGTGCTACGTACGGAACAGTAAAATATTGTAAACAAAGATGCATCTTAGTACATTGTAATAAAGTTGAATATCAACTGCATTTTATTTATTATGACAGTTACCTTTCCCGTTTATGGAAGTTGTTTCTTGAATTATTGTAATAAATTGTACCTATGTGAAGAAAATAGCATCTTTTCCTGGATGCAGTAAAACCGCTGCTTATAATTTGCTGCTTATTTATAAGAGAAATAGAAAATGATATACCTCAAATATTACGTATCCATATTTTATTAAATTGCTAATTGGAGTTTAGATTATATTTCGATCATGGAGCAATTTAGTACCTACCTATATTCCTGTATTTACAATTAAATTTATCATTTTTACGTATGAAATAAATTAAGTAGGCATAATATTAAATTATATGCTGCGTTCACATCGGTCTGACAGAGATTAGATAGGTATGTACCTACATTATCTTTCATGCCCAGCAAAAAATATTCTGATAATTTAAGTATTTAAGTTGCACTTAAAAATATTTTTCTTTTTTATTTTTTATTGCTGAACTTCAGAACGTACTATACCTATATATTAATATTAATTTTATCTCAAAATTTGCACAGATTTAATCATTGATACCTCTATTCTCTATGATTATAATGCTTTATTAATCTGTGGTCTTCTGTAATGTGTCAGGAATTTGGTTCAGGTTTTACTTTTGTAGACCGATAGCATCAAATTAATAAGCGTAGTAGAACGAAAAAGAAAGATATATGCTCTTTGGCAACTGTAAAATGAGATGACAGTATATGTATGCTTCTGATTATTATTTATGTCGGATTGCAACGCTTATAGTTACTCGGCATTTTTTGACAAAGGTACGAAAAATATCACAATCGCTGAATAATTTTACAGACTGTCTGTATCGGAATAAATAAGTATAATTCTTTTGGACTTACTTGTAGATTAGTCAATGAAAATGGCCCCAGTGGAAGATGTTGAGATGAAAAATGTGGAAAGCCCTGCGGCTGCCAGTGATGCAGAAACACCAGAGGTGAAGAAAGATGCTGATGTGCTTACTGTTCAAGATCTAAGAGAACATGTCAAACAAATTGATAAAGCAGTAGCGTCGAAGGAACCAAGGTTTGCTATGCGAGTCCTCAGGTCTCTTCCCAGTACTCGAAGGAAACTGAATGGCAACGTTCTACGGGCTATAATAAACCAACTTTATCCGGCGGGGTCGGAGAAAGAAGCTCTACTTGCATTTGTTGAAGCTCGGTTACCTGATGCTGTGGAGATTGAACCCCCACGTTCTAGAAGTGCTCCTAAGGTACCTGTTCCAGAAGTGGATGTATATGTGCATCTTTTAGTGCTTCTGCGTTGTCTGGACTTGAATAAATTAGCTGATGCGTCTATATGTACGGAACATCTGATGACAAAAGTGCTGGCACAGAATAGAAGAACTCTTGATCTGATTGCAGCAAAGTGCTACTTTTACCATTCAAGAGTTTATGAGTTGACTAACAAGTTAGACAATATCAGGGGGCTACTCCATGCCCGTCTCCGTACTTCTACTCTGCGTAACGACTTTGAAGGTCAAGCAGTACTGATCAACTGTCTTCTGCGTAACTATTTACATTACTCTTTGTATGATCAGGCTGATAAACTGGTCAGCAAGTCTGCTTTTCCTGAAAATGCAAGTAACAATGAGTGGGCAAGATTTATGTACTACCTTGGAAGAATAAAAGCTGCCCGTCTTGAGTACAGTGATGCTCATAAACATTTAGTGCAAGCCTTGAGGAAGGCGCCCCAGTCTGCTGCGGTTGGTTTTCGTCAAACTGTACAAAAACTTGCTATTGTTGTGGAGCTGTTGTTAGGAGATATTCCTGAAAGAGCCATATTTAGACAGGCACCACTCAGAAAGGCGCTGGCTCCTTATTTCCAACTTACCCAAGCTGTGAGACTGGGAAATCTACAAAGGTTTGGAGAAGTTCTAGAGAACTTTGGTCCCCAATTTCGTCAGGATCACACTTTTACATTGATTCTACGTCTGAGACAGAATGTCATTAAAACAGCAATCCGTTCAATTGGACTGTCTTATTCTCGTATATCGCCCAAGGATATTGCAAGAAAATTGGGCTTGGACTCTGCTGAAGATGCAGAATTTATTGTTGCTAAAGCTATCAGAGATGGTGTTATTGAGGCTACACTTGATCCTGAAAAGGGATATATGAGCAATAAGGAGAGTTCAGATATTTATTGCACAAGGGAGCCTCAATTAGCCTTCCACCAGCGTATATCGTTCTGTCTGGATTTGCACAACCAGAGTGTTAAAGCCATGAGATACCCACCCAAGTCATATGGAAAAGAACTGGAAAGTGCTGAAGAGCGTCGTGAGAGAGAACAGCAGGACTTAGAGCTGGCCAAGGAAATGGCTGAGGAAGATGATGATGGCTTCCCTTAAATTACTTGCTACTAACATGTTACTTGAAATTTCGTAATATTCATGTATTAGATATATGTTTGTGCATTCATATTCAATTAAAAAATAATATAATAGAAAAATATTTGACTTTTATTTTAACAGTAATCTAAATTTAATCAATCAATAAAATTGATTATTTCAAGTTAAAATCAAAATAATTAAGATTGACAAAAATAATGTTGAGAATAAAAACATAGATGATAAATATGCACACAACTACACTTGTTCATTCTTTACTTGTGTACAGGTGCCCAAGATACAGGCCTAGCCTAGTTTGGGACCTGTTGTTAATATCATGTAACTTTGTACTTTTTCTGGAAATAAACTTTTTATCTTTCTCTATTATTGTCTTGCAAGAAGGCAAGAGTAACAAATGACGTCGCATAATATATGTGTCTTATGAGTGGGGATACTTATGCATCCTGTTACTACTTTTGTACTACTTAGCAAGCAGTAGTATTCATTGATATTTATTAATTCTAACATAGATTAATAAACTAAAGCTAGTAGATGCAACTATAACAGGTCACGGCTGGGAAACACAATTACCTTTACATTCATATTATTATGAATATATGACAACATCATAGCCACATCTTTGCCAAAACCTAGGTACTCCATGAGAGTTGTGTTCATTGATATGAGTGGATTTAGGTCAATGATTTATAAATGAATGTAGACGGAATCCGATAGATGGAGCTATTTACTTCACATACCACTACCATCCATACCACCACTATGTTGTACTCGTTATTTCTTGAGGAACAACTATCGTCTCCAGCGAGAAATGAGCCTCATTCTCAGTAGTTTTACTGATGAACCAATGGACTTTTTCACAGTAGTTAGTTCAACCTACCTACTTACTTCTAGTTAAAAAGAATCAAAACAGTATCTTAGCAACTGAAGTATTCCAAATTTCCAATTTATACCTGACAATAAACATATTGATTATACAAAACATTGTTGAAACAAGGAATTCTTACAATACGACTTATCTGATTGATATTTCACGTTTGAAATACTAAGTAGGTACTATCAATATTTTTGTAAGTTACGCTTAATTAAAATAACATCATGGATTTCACTGTGGGAACTATGGAAAAACTAGTGGAGCTTCTAAGACCGCCAGAAGAAGAGGTCTTGCAAGGCGATAACTTACCTTCTAAAGGTAAGAGCCAAACTTTCAAGGTACACTTGACTTAAGGTAAAAAACAGAATTAAGCAATTGGACCCAATCTCAATTGTCCATAGGTACAGATCATTACTTATTGCACCTTTGTTTTTTACTGAAGTGGTTGAAACGGCAACCTCACTAGTATGCACCTATACCTTATTTTGTGATTATAGCAATTCAGCGAGTACCTACCTAGGTAACTAATTTGTTCAAAACTTTGCTAATTTATTCATATTCCTCCTATGTAGGTATGATGTTATATTTATTTATATACTGTACCTACTGTAGGTAGTTATGCGTCCCAGTCCCATGCATCATACGATATTAGTAAACTGAAACGCATCACGCCACTCGCCATAGCAACGCAAGCAGATCCATTTCTCCATAACTAATAAAACTAATAAACATTCGATTCTTGCTACTGGTCATGAGACTCCATGAGGTGAGGTCTCACCGATACACACATGTAAAGCTCATAATCAAATATAAGTGCATGTCTTTTAGACCTAAGGGTTCTGTTCCGCATCTCACGCTCGACTGTACACTCGTTAAGTATTAAGATATTTTAAATAAAGTATTTTTTACTAGCTGACCCGTGCGGCTCCGCTCGCGTGAATTTCGTACTGTTGCTTATTCGTTTGAGCACGCGAATTGCGAAGCACTCGATACACCTACACATAAAAATGTTAACAACTCTTTTGTCATCTAATGGTTATTTACGAAAGGGACCCGAAGGGCACACAATGTGACACAGGCTCAGGCAGACCTGATTTCCTGTGGTTACCTACTTTTCTGCTCTCGTCTGTATCCGTAGCAGTTTACAGTGTAAAATATAATACCTTATTATAGACTGACCATTGCTTACCCGTCTGGATTCAGAATATTATTATAGGTCCTATCTGCGCCGGAGCTCTTCAGACGCATAATAATGTATACTTACGATGATACGTCCGAAACCGCGTAACCCGTAATAATTTTTTATACTTATATCATCCGTTGTTTATTTTTTAAAACTTACCACATAGTCTGTTTCATAGCCATCCAATTTATTTCCTTAATGCAACCAATTAATTTGGTTATGTGATTCGAACAACAACGCCATCTGTCAGTTGCGGCGAACAACGACAACAAACGAAATTTCTCGATTTGCCATCTAGGATATCCCGATCGCACCGGACCCACGTAAACCAACATTTTTGTGTAATATATCATACAACATTTATGTTTAAAAATCTTATAAATGCATAGCATGTTTCAAAGGTATTTTTTTACAATAAAGCCATCAAAATAAATTAATTAGAAAAAACATGCTTTGTTGCGGTTTATAACGCCATCTATTGGTTGGTGCGAACAACAGGTATCGATACGGCAGGCGCCGACTATGCGAATGTTGTGAAATGGATTGTAACGCCATCTATGGTCTCTATAGGGAAACGCAGGTTCAAACGATTTCTACGTATTTTTTTCAATTTTCTAAAAATCTTTGAAATTTTATGCTATAAAAACTATCCTAGAAATTGCTCCACTACTTATTCTATGCATATACCAAATTTCAGTGCATTTTATCCGGTAGTTTTTACGTGATAGCGACACATACAGACGGAGGACAGACAGACAGACAGACAGACAGACAGACAGAAAAGAAAATTATAAATTGCAGATTCGGTATCAGTATCCGTTACTAAATCCCCCATTGGTTTTTTTTTAAATATATTCAATGTACAGAATTGACCTCTCTACAGATTTATTATAAGTATAGATTAAGAAACGCGGGTGTTAATATTTGACTAGGTACCTATCTACAGTAAGCAAATGTTTTTTTAATCGTATTTATTGATGTGGCCTTTAGGTAAAAAAGTATATTCAGTGGTCTCTCTACCGGTATATTCCCGGTGTCCACCCCTTGCTTGTCCACCCCGGGTGGACAGAGACACAAATCTTTTAAAATGTTCTCGGTGTCCACCCCTGGGGGACAGTGAGAATTAATTTTAAATTATTCCCGCTGGCCACCCCGGGTGGACAAAGACGAGAGTTTCATATAACTACTCTTGATGTTCACCGCCGGTGGACAAAGCCACTGCTTAAATAAACATTCTCAATGTCCACGCTTGCTGGAATTGGGTGTAAATAATTATAACAAAATTAATTAAGTATATGGCATACCTACAGTTTAATCATATTATCAACATCTCTAGGGTAAATAGAAGTAAGTAGGTACACTATCTATTGTGTGTTTTCCCATATAATGTTGATTGACCCTAAGTTGCGGCACTTATTAAACCAAGGTATAAGTTACTAGCTGACCCGTGCGGCTCCGCTCGCGTGAATGATTTTTTTTTACTAATACAAAGCTTAATTGTTTCTTTACAACAAAATATGCTTTTTTTCACGAAAAATATTCTCAAAATTATTTATATCTCTTAATATAACGAAGTCGCGCTAAGGCATATCCGCCATTAAAACAGTTGCCATGACAACGGAATTTTGTTAATACAATGTCATTATAATATTGATTATTCGCGACTTCGATCGCCACTTGAGTTTTCCCGGGAAATGCGTCATTTTCCCGGGGTAAAAAGTAGCCTATGTCCTTTCTCGGGTATCAAAGTATCTCCATACCAAATTTCATGCAAATTGGTTCAGTAGTTTAGGCGTGATTGAGTAGCAGACAGACAGACAGACAGACAGACAGACAGAGTTACTTTCTTGTGAAGTATGGATAACAATAAACGTAAAAAAATATATTTTAAGTGATCATTTTATTCACGACTTGCGAATGGGACTTGTCAATGGGGACTTCAATATTGATTTATTTCTAGAAAGGATGAGGATGTAAAGATTTTTCTGTGACTTTCATTAATACCTATTGTGATAATTATTTGTGTAGATTGCAAAAGTAAAAGATGTTGATAATATGATTAGGTAAACTATATACCTACTTAATTAATTTAGTCTTAATTATTTACACCCTATTCCAGCAAGCGTGGACATTAAGAATGTTTATTTAAGCAGTGGCTTTGTCCGCCGGCGGTGAACATCGAGAGTAGTTATATGAAACTCTCGTCTATGTCCACCCGGGGTGGCCAGCGGGAATAATTTAAAATTAATTCTCACTGTCCCCCAGGGGTGGACACCGAGAACATTTTAAAAGATTTGTGTCTCTGTCCACCCGGGGTGGACAAGCAGGGGGTGGACACCGGGAATATACCTCTCTACCGTTGTGACTACTATTTAGGTCTTCCTAACTCTGCTTGGTTTCATGTGTGTGATGCCTCAAATATAAATGTTAATTTTTACAGGCTTTTCTATATCCTCAACGAGATCTGACGCTCCACCTGTAGAGAAAGATAAACCAAGAACTATTGAGGAATACGAGGAACAAGAAGCCAAAGAACTTGAGAATTTGGGGCGAGTTGGTACTGGTTTAGGAGAACGAAAAACTCCCGAATACACCATGAACTATCAACAGTCAGTTTCAGCAGAAGATGTGTATCTTCAGGTTTGTTTTGGAACTACTATTTACGTCAAAATTTGGAAGTGCCTGAGTCCTTATTTTGGTATAAATAGTCTGTAATTCAAAATCATATAAATCGTAAATTAAGTTAGAGAGAACACACGAGACTAAAAACACACGAAGAACTTAGTTAAGTGCCAAAAATAAAAAATAAAGGTACCTAATAGTCTAAATATCTGAGTAAGAATGTGAGTTTAGGTGGGTATATACCTACCTATTCCTTTTTTCTTAGGTAATGGTATCATCGCAATAAAAGGTAGGTGACTACTGTACCTACCAGTTTTTGGTGGGTTAAAACTGCATAGGTAGTTGCATACGAACCCGGTCATCGTCTTAACGAGTTACTCAATATTAGTTATCAATATACGAATATTCACAACAATTAAGTATTAATAATGCACCCTCAACACCATCATCATTTCATGACACATTCATACCTTAGATAATAATGCTAATTGGTAAGTAGCACTTTTGCTTTTTATTATTGCAGATTGGACCAAAAACGCCAGGCTCTGCCAGCTGTGAAAATCTTATTGTAAGAATTAAGATGCCAGGTGACAAGAAAGAAAACGTAGATTTAACAGTAACTACGTCCAACGTAACCATATCTTCTTCGCAATACTTCTTGAAGCTGTCCCTTCCGCACGACATCGACCCTGATCGTTCTAACGCCAACTGGGATACTGACAAAGAGGAATTACTGCTAACTCTTAAATTAGATAGAGAGTTTGATTTTGTCAACTTTTAAACTTATTTTAAAAAAGGGTTGGAGGTCGCTAATGACCTTGATGAAACCTGAAAAAAATAAAACAGAAGGGTTTTTGAGTCAAGAAAAGTCAATATATAGCTACTTTATATGTGTACCGACGGCCGACCCACCAATAGGTACCTACACCTATTTATATACCTAAGTAACTAAATCTTATATGCATAATATTCAGTTAGATAGATGTTTGAAATGTTAAGATTCATTACAAATAGACTTCAACAGTGGATCTTCCGAACTCCTTGACCTTAGCAAACGATAAAAAATGTATCGTAGCAATCACACCGGATTATTATGTCATAATTAGGTAATTGAATAGATTTAATTATATACTTATTATACCTAATTGTGTTATTGTATTTTATATATAGCTTAAGCGCTGAAGTAGGCAGGTATTACCTCAAAACCTGTATATGGGGAATTTTTATTATTTTCAACCAGTCAAATTTCCTCCTACTTACCTGGTTATAAATACAATTTATGTTCTTTCACTGTATTGACTATCATGATAATTTATTTGATTACTTTATGTACTTTCTTCTACTTAATAAAATATTTCTTCATACTTATCAAAATGTGTATTCTTATATCCTATTTTTTCCCTCTAAATGTGTTGCTACGGGTAAAACTCGGGATTGGTTTGACCAATAATTCTCCTAATCCTATTTTTGTCATATTTCGTTACAACACGGGAATTGTTTTATGGAGAGAATAGACAAAACCAATCGCGAAGAAAAAAAAAACATTTAAACGAGAGTTAGCAACCTCTTAATGGCACATCCTGCCTCAGAATCAAGAAAGAGTATGCTAGTAGATATTAGTATCAATGTATAAACAAAGAGGAGTAATAATTGATGTTTCAACAACATCAAGACTGGGACGGCCATTGCACTAACAGTTGCGGCACTTGAACCTAAAATTATGGAAAGTAGAACTGTCTGTTCGTAGTATGTATAAAATTGCGATACTCTGACACCTTATGCTGCATAATAGCGGTTTACCAACAAATGCGTCTATTGATAATACTCCTTTATAAATACTTAGGCACTAGGCATCGATGTAGTTTTATAAACCAAAGGGATACTAGTTACTAACTTGGGATAAACTTTTCTGGTTATGGTATTTAATTTACATTCATCATAATGCTAAAATAGTTTTATTCATATTCAGTGACGGTTAAGATTAATAAATAATTTTGTCATAAATAGTATAGTATTCATGTCTTGCTCATCACACAATTTTTGGTCTACGTGGAAATCGAACCTAAGCGTTTGAGGCGATATAACCAACAATACCCATTGCGCCAAACATGCAGTTAATAAGATTACAAATAAAAAGCAATGAAACAGAAAGAGGAATATTGAAACTACAAGTGAGTATAATACCTTAATTTAATAGGCTCTACCTTGACCAACGGCCAATTATCTCATACAAACATAATAAAAATAACACTACATTATTAGTAACACTTTGCTCCTCGATCTAACAATACATTGTAGTTCTTGATAATAAAAGTAAATAACTACCTACTTATAAGGTGCACATAAATAAAGGGTGATAATTAAAAGGTCATTCAAATACACGATTACCTCTGAATTCTTAGCGGTCATAGTTCCGCATTTCCGCAATGAATTTTTTGTTCGGACATTGTCGGGAGCCATCTTAAAATGCCTTTTGTTAATTAATGAGTACTCGTGTTATTAATATTTAAACTTAAATATCCCTCGTGGAAAAGCGGAAAACTATAAACTATAGAGAAATAGAGATGTAAAAATATTTGCCTTCATACAACTCTTCAAAAAATAACAGGCAGTTTTCAAACATATTAAATATTATAATATTGTATTTTTAAAGAGTGTTTTATCACCTGACTGTTCAAGGACAATGAGGAGAAATATTTTTACATGAATATAATTGGGACTCGTTATAACACTTCAAAAATAGTCACGTGGAAGTATGTATTCATGAAACTAGCGTGTTATTTCTTTTATTGCCGTAATGCACCATGACATTGCCTTTGACAAATTACCTATTTGTGTAGTAATCACATCGAAAATACAATAAACTTTAGCATTGCGTTTTAGTATGGACAGCAGTATTTATTTAAAAGCAAATCCCCAAACAAGATCCTATTCAAGTATTTAATTCAAATTTTAATAACTCATGCATATGTGTAAAAGAATTGTTTATATTCGTTTATTAAAAGAAAACCAATAACAACTGTGAATAAGTAATCATAAGATATGATTTTGATCAAGTTAAGTAGTGTTTTTATTTTGATTTAGTTTTTTATGATTATTACTGTGTAAAGCCATTTTTCAGGCTTCCTAACTTCCAATGAATAACTAAGCTCTACAAAGAACCATTTGTGTGTATTTCTGTCTGTACGATGGAGCTAGGTTTGAAATTTGCTTTAAAACTTTTAAAAGACTAAAACAATATACTGTGAATTGATGAATCTATACTGATTTTCATAACAAATCATTTCAGCTTTTTCATAACATGGACTATTAAATTGGTAAAGAGCATTGTAAATATTTGGACACATACAAGTGTCGATACAACGCCAGTAATTTATAATATTTGGTAGCCGTTAAACGTGCTCATGAAGCGGTCAGCACGCTCTATCGTTTATTTCAATTGAAGCGTTCGCGACGCGCGGCTGTGATTGCCATACTTTTATTAAATTATCTAAATTCTCAAGAGATCGAAATCATTGAAATATGCTCATTGCACTGTGAGAATACTCGCTGGAAACAGTCCTTTGTGAACAACCAACGTGTGATGTGCCTAAAGATTCTCGTTCCTATTAAATATTGAAAAACCTAAGTAGGTACCGTCTGAATTTAACTATATTAAAGTAAGTATGTATCAATTTATTACTATTATCTAAAAATATTTTACTCATATGCCTATATTTGTATACTAGTTAGTTTTACAATGACAAATTAGCATTCGTTGGCATTGTTGTTATCATTTGTAATATGTTTTCTAATGAAAAATTACCTAACGCATATTAACTTCGATTTGTTACACTCGCAAATGTATAAGAAATTCATTATGCATTTTATGCAGAAGTACCTAACGATATTAAATCAATTATTTCTTAACGTTTATAAATAACAAAATAACTACATATTTTTCATATATAAACAAAATTATTATGTATTACGATGGTAATGTGTCACAAAACAATTTTATCCAATGGCTGCAAAATTCACTAGTTGCTGCGTCAGGTACTGAAAATCGCGCTATAAATCTAAATTAATTTGACAATGGATAGAACGATTCATTAGTGCGAGCATTCTAATGTATCAAATATCTTGATTGATCATCACTTCGTACAATTTAAAGTCGATTTATGCTGATCATTTTAATGTGGCTCGTTCTACTTGTTTTAATTTAAGGCTATCAGTTTAAAAGAATTTAGTTTTTATTGATATTAATAAATAACACTTTAGTTCCAGTCTGCACCAATGAGTGGTATTGTTTCACATCAAAGTATTGACCATGACTTATTTCTATATTATAGAATGTTCATACGAGGAGCGCTGTGGTTACAAATTTTATTTGTGCTAAATATTTCTACACCTTTGGACACTGTTAAAACCTGGTCTGAAAAACGTAAGTATATTTTTTCTTTCTAGTATCATCCCGTTACCTTCTATGGGGGGTTATCAAAGAAACAATTGTCTTTTTTATATTGAAATACATCTCGACAATCTCAAGTTAAAATCCTAAAATGTTTGGTGAAAGATGTAGAGCAATAAGACCTTATTAAATTTATTAATAATCTAATGTGTATGTAATCGTTTTCAGAGCTTTACCCTCCGCATTTAATACCCGATAATGCATTGGATCCGCGCCGAGCTATCGTACGAAGAAAACTAGTCCTTTATCATAATTTCTTTCGTTCTAAAGTTCGACCGACTGCGTCGAACATGCTGCTCATGGTAAGTTGTTATTTAAATTAAAATATTCGTTAACTACAATCAAACAACATAGAAACATTCCTTGTCAATTATACTAATGTTTGTATATTGTTAAGTATGTTTTTAAATAAAACAACTACTCCTATCGTTGCACCAATCTCAAATTAAATGTTGATTTACCTGTTCATAATAACTTGCTATTACAGTATTTTTTATTGCTTGTACCAAGTTCATAAAAACGACAAATGTTAAACTTAACGTGCACCTAATTGAAAATGCCGATTAAGATTTTTTTCTCGGTCCATTATCATTTTCTCCAAGTTTATAGTTTTAGTTTAATTGGTATAGAAGTTATAAAAATAATTGCTGTGATTTAGCAGGTGTGCGCGACTACGCTCGCGAGTTTGTGCCCGATGGTGGTTTCATATTTTCCAACCGTCTTTTGTGTTTACAAAATAGCCTGGATTATTAAGATTAGTTTTTCGAATTAGTCGGATAACGAATAAGATATTTCACTCACATTTGTTCTGATGACTAAAAACGTTATTATTGGTACCCATTTCCAGTCATGGCACGAGGGTGCAGCCCGCCAGGCGCAGGCGTATGCAGAACAATGCCGCTTCCTTAAACACAACGACATTCGAGAAAACACTGTACCAAATCTGGGCTCATGTGGACAAAACTTGTTCGTCGCTGCACAGAAGACTCCCTGGTAATTAATACTGTTCGTTTTCCTTTGGTGAACCTCGACTAAATTGCTCCAGTCCTCTTGTCCCATTGTCCCTCATAACAAGGCTAATGACCAGTACCAAGAATGTTACAAAATAATACGTCTCTCAATTCGTGAAGATTGTTATCGTTGAGATAACAATTCAAAGTTATGTAAAGTAAACTTTAATTAAAGTATACAATGATCAAAATAAGATTTGGTCATCAGCCCAAAACAAAAATAATCTGAGTCTGTGAGAAGTACGTTTTGAATTATAAATACAATCGACTCACGTTTGCTGCATTTGCTTGTTTTAGTATAAAAAATCAAATTTAAGAAATCTGATAAGACGGTTAAACACCTCATATTAATTGGTTTCTGTTTATTTGCCTAAACGGCTATTTTTGTCGTAATTTACGCTGATACACTCGCTGTCAAAATGATTGGATTTATTACCAACTCATAAATAACTCAATTTCACACATCATTCCAATTTGATCGTACATACTGCTCTCAGATGTATGGATTCGGTTCAATTAATGTGTTTGACGCCTCGTAGCGTTTCAAGGTAAAGAATAAGAAACACACTCTCAGGCTGAAGACGATAATAATAACCTTGTTTCTCTATTTTTTCTTTCAAAACGAGTTGATTTCCTAGTCCCGATGTTCACAGCCTACTCACGATTGTCTTTTTATACTTGGTTTCTATAATAGTCAATTCGTGAATAGGTAATTATGGATAATGGTTACGGTAGATAAATGGCTGCCCTTTGACTGGCGCAAATAAACTTAATCATTTGTCTTGGCTTAGTACAAAATAATTGAAATAAAGGAAATTATTATGACTTCGAATGAACGTGTAAGACCTCAACTCCGCAAACGTAATTACAAGTTATTCGCGTGTTTTATACGGAGATTTCAATGCAAATAGACTTAATATGTTGCGTCTGGACTATTCGTAGACAACGTGTTTGAAATTAATAAGTAGCATTGTGTGATAAAATTTTATGTGCATTCTTGTAAAGCTATAAAATTATATGTATTTCGTAATTTTATTTCTCTACACGTTCGAACAAGCTTCATCTTCAAGAAGTAGTTGTTACAGAAATGCTAAATTTGCTGGTTTTAAATTGACACGTCATTTGTTTCCAAACTGAAGAGCATCCCATTAATCAAGACCATTGCAGCCAATTTATGATACAACACCCGAGCCTACTGAATCATATGATTCATTTTCTTAGGTCATCAATTCATCTGACGACCTAGTAAAGTTTGCCCTTTCTTAACTTTCGGATCACCTTGGTGGCGTTTCAGTAGTGTATGCGATTGAATTGAGTGATTGAGAACTCGGGTTGAGCAAAACAGTATTTTTTTATTTATGCTATTATTTATTGCATTTACAGTAGTAGGTATCTACATTAAGCACATACTAACACGCAGATTGCCTAATTACTACAAAATCTAAGTACTTATCACACTTACTTATTTCCTCCTTACATTGCTGGGTGGTTGATGACTAGAGGCGGTCATGAACAAAATTTTCGATAATAAAAAGTATGGGTCGCTGTACCCTAATACGCTATTTTAAAAAATAATAGTTTGTCCTAAGTTTTCCGAGAAAACTCAATATGACTTAAGTTTTTAATATTTATTTCAGGTTCTTCGCTTTAAAAACTTGGTTTCTTGAGTACCGGAACTTTACTTACGGCTACCCCGATTATAACCTGAAGAAAATTGGCCATTACACGCAGATGGTATGGGCGACCAGTCACAAACTCGGCTGCGGAGTCGCTTACTGTAAGGGGGGACCTTGGGGACAGTTCTATAACTATGTGTGCCATTATTGCCCTGGGTAAGTTAAGTTAAAGGTTGAAGATTCTATTTTATCGTAAGATTTACCTACGGTTGTAAGTACATTTAGTATTTTTATTTAAAACTATCATAAATAAAATAATCAAAAATTATGCTAAGTTTCAGTTTTCAGTTAGTCTGTTAGGAATTAAACATTACTGAAATGATAACTACCATACCACGTTACTGGTATAGAATGTTATACATACACATTAAACAATAAAATATAAACAGGATTTGTACAAACAGTATCAGCCGAACCAAAAAGAGTTAGATAGAGTTGCATTTTTCATCTTTGGTAATACTGATATGGGAAATCCCAAAAGACTCTGTGTCACTGACTCTACTTAGTTTAAGACTTACGTAAATTAACATTATTATAAGTCGTCAAGAGTTTAGCACGTAGCTATGGCATCAGTTTTCTACCGCTCCACTGTCAACAATGGATAACCGAGTAGAGAAACATTTCGATTTTTATTAACTTTTTTTTGAAGAACTACTTTAATGAAGAAATTCCAAATATCTAACGCTCGCTAGCCAGTAGTACTGACTGTAGAAAGTCGTGCTACTAGAAATAGCCAATCAAAATATGTTTATCTATCTGCATAACCATTTACAATGTGTACCGTTTTATTTAAGTAAATATTGTATCATCTGTTTCAGAGGAAATATAGCAAGGATAACTCAGTATCCTTACAAAATGGGCAGGCCATGTGATGATTGTAATGGCCACTGCATATCAGGGAACCTTTGCACCAATCCTTGTGTCAAGAAAGACTTCTACTCAAACTGCGGACAGCTAAAGTCCATATCACCTAGCGTGTGTAACCAAGGCATTTGCAACGCGACCTGTTTCTGCCCATCGCGAATTCACAAAAATTACCCCTGGGATTAAAAAAGTCGACCAACAAAAGGTTGTTTAATTATAATTATATATTTGTAAACCTAAAGATAATAAGTATTTGTATATAAATATTTTAATATTTACCTTTGTTTTTTTATTAAAGACATTTTTAAGTACACAACCAAGCTTATCAATAGTTCTCAGATTTATACAACGGGAATTGTAAATTAGTATCGACGGTTAATGGCTATAAGTTGTGGTTACTTACCAGGTTTAGTTAGTTTTAGTATTTTGACTTCACTGTAGAAATTCGTTGATTAAATCGCAAAGATCGTATCATGTAGAGCTCACGTTTTTATTATCTTGGCCAAATTCACGGTGCCAATTTATCGTTTTGTTTAAATCGATTTCTATTAAAGACCGTGAACCAAATGTGCTATCATAATAATATGTAGAATAATTTTACCAACCTAAAAAAAACTACACAGGATATAGTAATAAATTTCAATGAAGGGTTGACATTTAATAATTACTTATTTCTATTATAGTAGAGTATTCCCATTGATTCCCGTTTTCCGCTAGAGCAGTATTTTGGGTGAGGGTTCCATAGCTCTCTTGAGCGGCAGGTGAGTCAACAGGTGGGGTGGTTGTTGGCGCGGAACCATTCACGATGCCACTACGTCCCTTCGTATTGCCGTGTTTTTGTCAAAACTAAATAACAGTATAGTCCTTGAATTAAATTTTTATGACATGTTACGCTTATGTAAGTATTTTATAAGTGGCAACCATATGTATATATATACTTATTCAGGGTCATGAACATGCTACTATGAAAGAAATTAATGTGACATCGAAATTATACACAACAAGAACCATGACTTGGATATAATTAAAATAAGAGGACTTGGTTTTGTTTTGATGGATGATGACTAGAACTTATATGGAGTCTCTTAGATACCATTTAATGTAAACATGAGTAGAAGTGAAGATGAGCACATATCATGAATTTTATTGGCATCGATTTGTATTCAGCCGTGTTCCCGACTGACCGAGCAACATGTTTCCCACCCCCACCACGAGTCCGACCCAATTGTAATGCAGCGGCGGGCGCGGAGTCCGGCGCGCGGGCATTGCGCCGCCGACGTCCGCACCTCGCGACCACCTGCCGCCCGACGGCTCGCCATGGTCTGCGACGACGGCCTGCACGCCTCGTCGCCTCACGTGCCGCGCAAGTCGCTCCGCCGCCTCGCCTCCACTCGCGGCTTCAAGCCTAGAGCGAACAACGAATACGGCTGGATCCGGGTCTTCGAGGGTCTCGAACCCTTCGCTGTCGATGCGCCAAGCAAACTCGTCAAGGTCGCGTTGAACACCACTGTGGAAGAAGTAAACAAAAACCTTGGCTTCAATGACGAGTTGTCGCTTTGGCTCCAAATTGGTGGGAATAACTCAAGAAGACTTGAACTGGATGAGTTTCCGCTGCGAATTCAGGAGCAATATTTGGCAACATGTGGATGGAAGTCGGAATCTCGAAGGTTACGGATGGCAGTAGACCCTGAGCTGCGACACTCTTTAAGATGGTGCGCGGGACCGGCGCCACTCTCTGGAGGAGTCCTCCACTCTGGAACTGTACACGTGCTGAAGGGACATGTCTTTCCACAATGGAAGCCTCGGCCAGCCTATGTGATAGGTTCAAGACTACATTCCTATGGTATGTTTATATGTTTAAAAAGACGGAATATGCATAATGGTTACATGGCGGTTAGATATTCTGTTACTAGCGCTATCAATGGACTGTTTCAGGAACTTCTTGGGAATTGGTCGAACTAAGTGGCGGCAGTATTGAGTTGTGTCAACCGAAAGCTCAAAGACTGGTCCTATGCGTAAAGCCGCGTTGTCAAGGCAACTCTGTTGCTGGAGATAACAGTATGAGTCACCTCTTTCTCGGATTCGGCACTATTTGGGAGAGAAATATGTGGTTCTGCTGGTTGAAGAAGGTAAGACACACATAGCTAACTTTCATAAGCTTTGTAGAGTAAATAACTATGTGTGGCTAACACGTGTAAAAACTAATCAGTTTAAAATACGTTTAAGAATGTTGAGTCAAATTGGTTTACAACGGTCGGTGAGCATTAGTTTAAGCATTGTAATTGGAGCAAAACTTACGTAGTTTTATGTTTAGTTCCGTCGCTCGCTCTACGGCGTGCAGATATGAGCTCTTAGCAGATGATCGAGGATTTTGATTCCGGTACACTTCTCAAACTAACGAACCGTCAACTCAATAGCGGAAAATTACTAGAAATTTCAAAGCTTATCAAACCCTTGACATTTCAATGTGCAATTTAATTTGTCTTTCAATCTTTTAGGGTTGTGTGTTACATCTCTATTTGAAATAATAATATAATGTGGGTTCAATATTACCCATTTACTAGATTTGGTTTTACTAATGATTACGAATGAGTGATTTAAAAAAATTATATTCATACGGGTTTAAAGAAATTGCAGTTAAACATTACAAGGCACTTTTAATGGAATCTGATTAATTTAAAAGATAGTGTTTGTACATGTAAGAGAGTTTGTTAGATATTTTGATGGATATGTGTGAAAAGTGTGTTAATTAAAAGTGATGTTCACATCGCCCTGAAAGAAATGTCACGGTTGAGATGTTGAGAGTGCGCATGCGCCCGCGCCGGTGATAGCGGCCTGCGCGCACCATGATGCGCCACAACCAACAAGTCACTCGAAGTGCTCGCACTTACTATTATTTGTTTACGAGAATTCGCTTTCGTTACTTCTGCAACGCTACATTTTTTAACAATATCAGTTTCCCAAACAACCAAATCAAATCGAACCGAACATATTCCTATCACATACCAATAATGGCAAATATGTGAGTTTTAAGAAATCGGTGTTAATCAAGGACAAAACGCCATTTATGCAAGCAACATAGACGTGAACGGAATAATGAACTGTGCAGGAGTTATTCTGTAGTCTTTGGGAATAACAATGCTCTGAGGAGTTCGTCGGCCCCACCGTGGTTACACACCGAGACAGGCGAACACTGTCTTACTGCTGTTACTTTTAAAATGTCATTTGATATAACGACAACAATACGTTTGCTACGACTCTTCCGACGTTTATAATATTTGTGTAGTGAGTGAGTGCTAGATAATTGTGATGGTAGAAAGAAAAACAATGAAGTGTGAAGACGACGAGGTCGATAGTTTGGATGTGTTCGCACAAACTCATAACGACGATGTATTCCTGGACAGCTTGGAGCCTAACACACTCAAGGAAAAATGTGAACTTTCGGTTTGTTTGACATCTATTGTGTTATTATTAGATATAGACTACCTATCTTATATGTGGTGGTATCTACAGCCACTCACGGAGATACACCATGCACTCTTACAGCTGTCGCGGAGTGTTGATTATCACCGAGAAAGGTTGCAAAACTGCCCAAGTTCCTACTTACCTGTTATAGATACAGGTAAGCAGGTACTTGGGCAGTATATATAAGTATATATAGCATATATAAGTAATTGAGTTTGTCAGTATATACGTCTATAAGTACCCCTTCGTAGTATATTAACAACCATCTACAAAGTTTCATCGGGGATTTTGTGTATTAGGGCTTAAGTTTTCTTTTTAATCCTGACTGATAGGGCATTTCCGATAACACAACAATTGAAACCATAGATTAATCTCATCGAAATTGTACAATATTATTTGTTGCTAGGGAACACAAAGTACGCAGCCGCCGAATGTCGTGGACCTAAGCGGTGGAGGACGAGCATCCCTGGGAGCGGCACTGGCGCAGCATGCATCCGGCGCATTCACAGTACGAGTGTTACGTCTGCGAAGCAATGCCCTCACCACGCTGCCACCGCAAGCCTGGACCCTGCAGTCCCTCACACACTTGGATATTAGTGATAACAGAATTCAGGAGCTTCCACCAGAAATATGTCAGCTATCACAGTAAGTACAGTTTTTGTTTCCAGCCATTGAAGATGTACCTGGTAGATAAAGTGCGGTATAAAGTATATCGATTGCTTATAAGAGTGATATCTAAGCTGTTTAATGTAAGAAGGCGTTTCGATTAACTTAAACACGTTCTGTGTAGCGACCAACAGGAAAAAGCTTTCCCTATAGAATTGCAACTACATCTGATAGTAGCTTTACTTAAGTTATTAATATTGCTATAAACCATATAAGGTGGACGGTTAGTGTTCGATGATAATATTAGAAACGTATCGTGTATAGTAAACTTCGGATAGAAAGCCTAGATCCTAAAGATTCTTTCGAAAGTAAATCTCGCGGCAGTTGTCGTCAATAACAATGGGATCAGTTGTCTAAACGAAATCATTTTGATATCGTTCGACTGTATCATGATATAGTGCGCTCGTATGGGCTCACAAACATTACCAGTTCCATTCAGTAAGCCACGATCAGCCAAGCGTGGCTTTCTCGCCACCTCTCAGTTGAATCTTAGCCTTCAGTCTGTTGTTTCGATGTTTGTACTTGTACTTTGTTTCAAAAAGGAACAACATTCGCTCTTTATTCATTTCTTTACAATGCTGGTTGTAAAGTTACTTTTGCTTTTAGAATATCGCGACTAAATAAAATTGCATTGGCGAAAATTATTAACTTTATAATGTTTCTTGAACTAAATATACGTACACACGTGCTTTACCTTTGTGTTAATTAGGATTTGTCTTTTGTCCAGGTTACGTTTTGTCTACTCTAGATTAGACGTAGAATAGTATAGTTGAGTCCAATAAAAATAATTCGAGAAAGTTCCGTATAAAACATAAGAATTAGTTACCAATAGTATCTAAACTATAGATTTTATCTCACTGGGCTATTAAGTACTTTATTGTACACAACTTGCTTAAGTTAACAGTCAACATAATACAAGTATGTTAGTGTAAGACACGGATGGCGTTTCCGTTGTGTGCTAATTTTTTTAAGTGAGTGCTTGCGTACGAGACTCATCGAGGGAGGGGGGAGAAGTGGGGGGTAAAGCTATCTACATCTGCGCGCCGGACCGTGCACGTTACGTTCACTTTGCTTCGCCGCCCGCGCAACCCCTGTTAGCTAATCTATATACCATACTCATTTTAGCAATCAATATTTTATATTATTTGGCTTCAAAATGAAAACATTACAATATTCGTCATTATTTGACTAAGAATGTTAAAGTATCTTTAGCACAATTCTATAAAAATACATCTCATCTTCGACCTATTGTCAATAAGCTTTGTAGATAGGTTTTCGTTTTTCAATAAGAAAAGTCATTTATATATTAAGTAGGTAGGTACCACAATTTTGAAACACGTACAAATATTTATTTCTCTTCTTAATCATTTAGTGTCACGTGACGAATTTTAGTACTTTATATCTTTTCTTAAACCTACCTAGTGATATTCAAGGAAAGATAATTTCTCGGGAAGCCTTTGAACAGAAAATACTTCGTGTAGATGTGTAATGTATCAGTGCATTTGCTTTACAAATTGGAAAGGTACGGCACTCGTAGCCTTCGTGGGATAGTTCTAGAAGCTCTCCACCTCAATCAATGTTTCTACGCACTTACGTTATAGGTACATCCTTTCTTAATCTACCCATCGTTAGGTACCTATATCATAAGATGTAATAATTGCGTTATAACCCAGGTAACGGGTTGTGAAGGTCCGATAGTAGTAAAGTCGCTCCATGGAAAATATTGGTATTCAGCTGCATCCGGGGAGACTGGAAGCCGGCTCCAACATCTTAGGTCGGGGAATAAGTCTTTTCGCGTTATAGTATGTATGAACTTGTAATAAAATCTCTTTGACTTCAAGAATCACAAATGAGTACACGGTTCATTAGGTTTCTTTCAGTGAGCTCGTGAAGTATACAAATATCGAGCTTTTTTGTGTAGAGAAAAGATTTTATTACAAGTTCATACATACTATAATGCGAAAAGACTTTTTCCCCGATCTAATAGTTGGAAGAAAGGCTAGGCTGATGATGTACAATTATAAATATTATCGAAACATCTAATATTCGAGGTAAGGTTAAGAAACAAGTGGTTAATAACAATTATTTGATCGTATCGTACAATGTTTGTGAGTCATTTGAAGAATTTATTCGTCCTTTACCGTTTCCGTACATTCTACTGTAATAAACATTCCGTTTATTTACGTTTTGTATTCGCAATTAAAGTCATTTGTAGGACGATAATGGCGTTTTAAAATACGTGTATTGTTGCCATGATAATTTATGTTACATTGTACTGGCACCTATATTATTTTAATCCTACTGGTTATTTTATTCTTGGTGCTTTTAAAGTTCGAATTCATGATTGTTTGATATGTTAATTCGGTCATCACATGAAACTGCTTGCTGAAAAAAATTGAAAATCTTTTGCAAACACGTGATTATTAAAACTGTTTTAGTATCATGCGATTAATTGATAAGTGGATATTCTTGGCGTAAAGTATAATTAATAGAGTACACTAGAAAGTTCCGTTAATAGCATGCTACAGGCTAAAGCAAAATTATTTCCTGGAAAATAATAGTAGGTACGTATTCACTTTACTGGCCATTGTCGATGACGAAACTTAAACAAAGCGTGATGAACGATGAAAGGAAAAACGTATGTAGTAACATGATGAATGTTTCGTACTTAAGGTATAGATTCATTGATAGAGATAGAACACAACAATGCTTGCATGTAACATAGATGGTGGAGCCATTGCGTCTTGTTGCTACAGCGCGTGGTCAGTGGGGCGGCGCGGCCGCACTCGCCGCGGTCAGTCTTCCACACACTTACACTTACAGCAGAAGCATTATTTGTTTTTATTACTTACATTATTAAAAAAATCAAAATACTAGTTATTTTAGAGCACACAAAATTAGATTCCCATTTAAAGACTTTGATTTTATAATGCATAAATGGTGCTACAGTGAATGTGAAATTTTAATGTGGTCGTCTACATTTTTCTACAGTTACGATACATCTTTATAATATAACACTAAAACCGGTGAGTCTTTACTCAAAGTTATAGTTTAAAGCACAAATATTAACCCAGTTAAACACAATTATAGTAATGCAGACCGTGCGCGTCAAAACGTAAACATTGTGGTGACGAAAAAGTAATAACAAGTTATTTTCTTAAACACCGTTAGTAGAAGCTACCGTAACAAAGTCCTTATAATGTCGGCCAACAGCTATGAACTTGTATGAAAACACATCATAATTGTTTACCCGACAATTAACACTTGTTCTCGCTCTCGTTGCTCCATATGTCGTCACTCGTCACCGTATCGCCGTCTGATGACAATCGCACCATGGTAATCGCTTAATAAGAAATGTCTGAGAAGCTAAGAACCATGTAACTTATTCGTGCCGTAATGCTTCAGGTTACAGCTACTTTATTTGACTTTCTTTGCTGAAAAAAAAATACAAGACGTTGGTTGACGGTTTGACAAATGACATTTAAATTAGTTGCCTACTAAGTGCTAAGCAAAGAGCTTTGGATGCTTGGCTTGCTGTCGAGTATCAAATTACCTAGAATTTCATAGGAGAACCATCCAATTTAGAACTTAGAAGATATGGTCTCATTTGATTCTGATGAATATGATTATTGAAACCAGAATATCTATAGATAATAAGTTAGGTAACTCTATTAGTTTTAACAGGTGATATTATAATTGTTTAATTTTGGAAAATTAATTATCCGACCGTTTTTTAGCATAATTTTACGTGACTACCGTAGGCACTTTATTACTAATCTCTATAAGGAAGTTCCTATTTAAATAGTAATTAAAGTCACACCTAACAATGACTTTCCAAACATAGTGCTACTTATGAGTAAGTAACTCGAAAAATATTAACAAGAATTAATTGTAAAAAAAAGCTTTTAATTGCATTGGTCACGGTTTTTGACGTTATGGGCCACACATAAGTATGCGAGCCGTCTCGACTAAACAGCTGCGAAATAGTGAAAATCTATTGTTGTATAAACTTATGCAATTCATTTGATATTGTAATGAGCTTTAAAATTATAAATGAAACCTTTGGCTTACGAACTGGAAAGTAAAAAATGATGCGCTGCTTATGTATTTATATAAATATAAATAGTATTATTTAAAAATCGAAATTTTTAGGTCAAACACGGTTTGAAATAAACGCGCAATTTTACTACTACTAAGAAAATACTACGGTGTTTTCAATTTTATCCTCACAAACAATGTACTTTACGTACCTTTTTTGTATCTCTATTATTACAATGCAAAATAACAAGAATCATTTTGTACAATTGTTCATCATTATAATCTTGCCGTTGATGCAATATTGCAAGACATAAACAGTATAAAGTACGATAGGTAGCAGGTACTAACCCGGCTATGCCATCCGTGAAGTTTTGATACAATCTTCAGTTACGTGGTTGAAAGACAAAAACAAATTGTCTAGCTGGCTCCGTATCTAAGATGAATCTGCATAATGAATAACGAGTATGTAGTTTCATTGAACTCTTCGTATATGTGACATTGTATGCAGATAATTATATTGTAGTTGCAAAAGATTTTAGCACAAGATATAACTTACATGCATATTTAAAATCACGCTATTTCTGTAGGCAGAGCCTAAAGAACGCCATTAGTATGATCCTTAGAATATTGTCATAGAGTCAGCTTGTCATAGAGTATCGCCGATAACGAATAACTGTACTACACATATGACTTTCTTGCAAAATATCGCCGATCTGTGTATGTCCCAAGATACTAAAATATAAATAAAATAAATAGTTCGTTTACTGTTAATCTACCGACCGTCCTCGCAATTAGCTCTACATTAATTAATCAGGACCTTCGCTTAACATGTCCCGTTGAAGAATTGTCTGAAGCTGTTTTGTGTAATTAATGTTTCATAATTTGTTGTAATTTCCAGATTGGAAGAGCTTCAAGTGAGCGACAACGAGCTAAGAACTCTAGACTGTGTGCTACGACTGCCACGTCTCAGAACTTTGGTGGCCTCGCGGAATCTTATCACAAGTTTCGGAGTAAGTGAACTCGTGTGCAATTACACATTTTTTTATACTTCATTAAAGTATATAAATAAAGTATTGTTTTATAAAAAAAATATTAGAAAGAATCACGAAATAACAAGCATCTAGGAATCAGTTTTAATAAATTACGAGGATTATACCTACAGGTCAGGTAGATAATGAGTTTTGGAATATATCCCTGGGTACAACAGTAGTGGAAATTGTATTGACATTTTCGTTTCGAATGTTCCAGAAAAACAACTCAGCACCAATGACACCGGACGAAGAAAACAAGTCGGAGTATCGCGCTCCTCTCACCACCGTAGATTTACGACACAACAAGCTGAAAGGGAGCATCATACTTGGAAACTATGAAGTAAGTTTGCCATCATAAACACTTTGTGTAAACAATAAACCCTTCTTGCCTAAAAACAGTTTTCAATATGAAAGTAACTCTGTCTGTATGTTATGCTTTGAACCTATTTTAGAGGTAATTAAATTTTATAGAGAGCTTACCTTAATAAAAGAACATAGGCTTTACCTACTTTTAATCGCGAAAAAAAGGGGTAAAAAGAGTTGCTGTGAATGTTTGCATGGAATTTCTGTCTTAAGTCACTAAACCATCCGAACGAAGTCGCGAGCAAAATCTAGTAGCATAATAGTTTTCAAATAAGATTTACAAAAGTCTTCTAATCAGATTTACAAGATGATTTTTTTAAATTATCAGATCAATGCTTATCTCACTACTAACCCCTGGTTTCTGAGTACATTTAACGGTAGTTTATCTATTCAATAGCGTTTTTTTGTATAAGTTTAAACGCTATTGAATAGATAAACTACCTCTACATGTACCTCAGAAACCGAGGATAAGTGTCGTAAACATTGGTTATACATAAAATGAATCAGGAATATTTCAAACGTGTGCTCTTTTTTTAATCTGTAAAATTTCGTATAAGTAAGTGAGGTTTTAATAACTGACCTTATTCTTAAAATACTGTTGTTATCGAGTTGGTAAAACAAAAATAAACGTTAGTGCGGGATGTCCGGTCGGTATAAGGCCATGACCGTGCTCCAGTAGATTATATCTAAATAATTGCTTATAACAATTTAAGTTGGACTGCTGAATATTTAGAAATTGCCGTTATAATTATACTGAAAAATTTATATATTTGAATAAAACTAATTAACAAATGAAGAAGCAAATTTTGCTTATTCAAGATGATAGTAGTCGCAGTTGTAACTACGCATTTTTGAGATAATTCATGTATTGTTGGGCTCTTTACTTATTTAAAATGGTGAATACGAACACAAGAAAACTTTTTGAATGAACACTTTGCAGGAATATTTCAAACCGCCGGAAAACGGTTCCACTTGGCATACTTGACTCTTGGACGTTTAAAATTTTAACTACTTACTCACATATTAATTGGACCCTCTATCTAGCACATGTATTCTGTAAATAATTTTCATTGCAAACTTTAAAGTAGTAGTCCTTATGTCCATAATATTATGGTTCCAGCACCTGGTGTCCCTGGACGTGTCACACAACAGCGTGGAGGTGCTGGTGGTGTCAGCACTGCGCGGTCTGCGCGAGCTGTACGCGGCGCACAACACATTGCAACACCTCGCGCTTCACGGAGCTATGCTGAGGACTCTCAGAGCCCCGCACAACCGTAAGTTTTCATCACACTTTATGGTGTCAGGTGTATTGAATACCCTTCATTCATTACTTAATATGATATAGCGTAAAAGTAGTGACAACTCCTACAAAATGTTGTTCCTATTTAGTGTTGTGTTTTCTGCTAAGCACTTTCGTTTTCCTTTTCAGAACTGGAAACCCTAACGACAACAGTACCACCAATAAACTTAGTAGAGATAGATGTGTCTCACAACAAATTGACTTCGCTGCCACAATGGCTCAGCGGATGTTCTGACCTCACTACACTTCACGCCAGTAACAACCAACTAACGTCGCTCCCGGAACATTTATTCTGCAGTGAACTTTCCAGTCTCAGCAGCCTACATCTTGCCCATAATAAGATCTCCAGCATACCATCGATGCCTAGACTACGATCACCGTTAAGAGAATTACTACTTCACGACAACTGTATACAATCTTTACCAGAAAACTTTTTCTCAGTATGTGACAGACTTTGCGTTTTAAATCTAACAAACAATCGACTGAGCCGTTTACCACACGCGAGAGGCCCATCTTCACATTGTTTAGAACGCCTATACTTATCAGCTAACTGTTTAACAGATGAAGTAGCAGATGTCATCATAGCATTTAGAGGGTTAAAGATCTTACACATTGCATACAACTGCCTTACCGTATTACCAGAAGCTTGCATTAACTTCTGGCCTGACATTGAGGAACTCGTTCTGTCTGGGAACTGCCTTTCGAGATTACCTGAAACCTTACCCCAACTAAACAATATCAGAGTTGTAAGAGCGCATTCGAACCGATTGCGCTCAGTTCCCATGTTTGCGTGCAGTGCATCTGTAAAAATATTAGATTTCGCGCATAATGAATTAGACAGTATTGATTTACGACTTCTCGCACCTAAACAATTAAAATTCTTAGATATATCATGCAACAAAAAACTGCAAGTTGATCCATCGCAATTCAGCGCCTATAGGTGTCAACGTCCTCTAAGTCTGGTCGATGTAACTGGTCGACATTCCTTACCGTGGACACAAAAAAGCGGCTATCACGAAGAATTAAACGGGACTACACCTTGGACTACAGGTTTTTCTGAATGCCCCAATAAATCTTTGCAACTTTGTTGTGCACAAATTCGTCTTCCCTCATTTTGTAACAAGGAAGGTTTATTTGCCATCATAGATGGAGAAACTGATATGGAGGTGCCAAAAGTTTTACAAACATGTATACCCGGTTTGTTGCTTGAAGAAAAATCTATAAAAGAGACTGTTACCGAATATATGAAATATGTCGTTTTATCCGCTCATAGAGAATTAAAAGAAAAGGGTCAGAAAAAAGGAGCTTGTTTAATCATGTGTCATTTGTCTCCAATAACTGCATCAGAAAACGGATTTGGTCACGCCACTAGAAAATACAGTCTGAGACTCGCTAACGTTGGAGATACAAAAGCTGTTTTAAGCAGACGAAATGGACCATTAAGTTTAGGTATCGAAAATAACAAACGCCTCGGGTATTCTTCTCGATATCCGAATACTGTACCAGATCCTGACGTCATACAGACTGTTATTAAAGAAGACGATGAATTTTTAATACTAGGAAATGGAAAATTCTGGAACGCTGTCAGTATGGAAACTGCAGTATCAGAAGTTAGAGCTGAGCGTAATCCCGTTTTAGCGGCCAAGAGGTTACAAGATTTGGCTCAAAGCTACGGCGCTGAAGACTGCATATCCGTGTTGATAATCCGTTTCGACGCGACGCGGTCAGATGTCGATTTACTTATGCGGGAGTTACGGCAAACGATTAATAGTAATAAGTCGGTATGTAGGTCTGATTGCTGCTGTTCGAGATTAGAGCCGTGCTGTCATTCAGTGACGCCTTCAAAACCGAGTAGCGATCGTTCGTCGCCGAGTGGACAGAGTGATCGTCCACCCAGTGAAGCAGTAAGTCATCAGCATTACGCAAGTGTACGGTCACAAGCCAAGGCGTCTGAACGGCGAAGCTGTAGAGGTGGTGTGGCGAGAGCGATACGAGTGCGAGTCGAAGAAGATAAGGAAGATGACACTAGAAACGAAGACAGCGGTAACCCAGAAGAACAATTCAAATGTTGGGAATACATGCTTGAACAGAACACACAAATGTTGTTCGACAAGGAATTAGATAACTTATCGAAGGGAATCCAATCTAATGTCAGCACCCTAAGAAATTTAAAAGGTTTGTCAGGTAGCAGCCCTCAGCTACATTTGGCTGGGAAGCAGTCCAAAGGCGTACCATTCTTGTCCAAACATTTCGGCAGTGCAAGATCGTTCGGTACAGCGTTAAAGCCAGATTTCCGTTTTGGATCCGGTAGATTACCCAACGGTGGTCCAAACGCTGCTTACTTTGGTTCATTACAGAGGCTCATGCCCTATCACTTAGAGTATGACTTTGCTGTGATACAGGAGAAATCGACTCAAGACTCTTTAGATCTGGAAGGTCGCATGCAACAGTACTGGGGCGTGGCCACCACGGAGTTATAAAATCGGGAAGAGATGATAGCATAGTACTAATAGTTATATGTTGTAAATAAAACTTTATTGTAATTACATGTACAATTATTTATATAGATACCGTTCATCTGTCGACTAGATTTTTTGCACAAAGTAGGTATTATAATCACTATGGACTCGCCTATACCAGCTATTATACTTATTTTACTTTAATCTATGTACAATATTGTGATAATTTTTGTCGAATGTTAAATCGTAAATAAATATTGCGTTAGATCTACATAAATCATATTTTCTTTCACGTCATCATTACATTAATGTACATTTACAGTAACATTGGTACTCTTACAACTTAACATCTATTTAATGACTCTATACTCATAGTATGTATATTTACAGTAATGTACCTCGTCAGTGTAAGGCATTAAAACGTTCTCTTGTGCTCAGAATGTCCAGTTACACGAATAATTATGTACAAATATTTTTTTTACAATCTCTAGACAAACAGTACGACCACGAACTCGATACATAAATGTCTTACACAGTAACAAAACATCAAAATAGGATAAATAGCACACTTTTAAATAGGTACAGTGGCAAAATACTTAAAGATACATTGAAATAAAGTGAGGCTATTTTACTTTGTATAAATGCGTTTCTTATTATCTGTCAATCCCGCGGCACACTTGGTCTCTACACAACTTTGTTGAATGTCCGGAAAGTTTGCATGTTACGGTCACAGCTCGCGCTTGACTACCAATTCGAGAGGCTGTGCCGCCAGCGCGTGGGGCTGATAGAGAGGTGCGGGCGGTGGGTGTGGGGCGTGCGGGGGGTGCGGGGCGGGGTGCGGCGGAGCGGGCGCGGGCGGGGCGCCGTGCGCGTGCGCCGGCGGTGGCCGCCGCTAGGGGAAGGCTCGCGGAGAGTAGTGGTGAGCCTCTCCTAACCAAGAGTCCGGCGACGGTGGGAAGTCGGGGTACCCTCCCGCCGCTGGAGACGATGAACTACTCAGATCCGACGCCCCTCCCGCACCTCCCGCACCACCGATACCTGCTCCACTCATTGCTTGACCTGGGGACATAAAAATATGTTAGGGATCGACTACAGCACTCCTAAACTAACGGAGACGATTCTATGAGAAAAATGAGAAAGAATGAAATGAAGGAGGAAATTACTATCTGAATAGTCTATCACATCACTGACTAAGTTTTATACCTATATTAGTGTAGACCAGATGATCTGGTGGGTAGTGGTAGTGCGGGTGCGGGGGCGAGTGTGCGCGCAGGTAGGGCGGCGTGGCGGCGTAGCGCGCACCGCCGGCCGCCGCGCCGCCGCCCGCCGGCGAGCCTTCCTCGCCGCCCAGAGCCACCGTGCTGTAGCTGTCGTTACTCAACTCTGCCGTACAATACAACAGCTTTTTTAACTTCATGCAGAAATAATGACAACGAAACAACGTTTCGAAGACTGTCTAGTTTATTACGTTAAGAAAACATATACATAGTTTGAAAAAATGTTTTTATAGTAGTGTGTAATGTGGATCCACTCATGTTTTAGTAAGTTCTGTAAAATTCGAAAGCTTTTGATACTAATAAAATAATTACCACTATAATTGAAGTTTAGTGACTTCTTCAAAGTTAAGTGAAACAACAAATTAGTTAATTATCAAAAGTTGGGGTCTTTACCGTGATGACTGAAGGAGTCCAGGTCGATCTTCAGTTCGTCCTTGTCAAGCAACCGGTCGTGTCTCGGGGAGCCGCTACCACTCTTCATTGATCTGAAGTATTGAGACCATCTCGTGCGACCTGCGTCTTTTTTTAACCGCTTCTCTTTTGCTCGCCTGTTGGTCAATCAAATAATGTAAAATTAGAAGAAGAATATATAACTTCTTTATCTCCTAGGGTGCTCCCACACAGCAGTTTTATAACGTTAGAAACTGACTTATAACATTTGTTTTTGAACAAATTTGTTCTAAAATTTTATTAAAATGTTGTATAACGCTATATAGATACCTATAGCTAATGTTTCACTGTTGATCACATGTCTAAACTCAGTCTATGAAGTATGTATTATCTTTTATTCTACTAATAGGTAGGTGCAGATTTGAAGTTGAAGAGTTTACATGTTACTTATTAGATTTTGATATTTATTCACAACAACAAAATGAAACTTTGTTAACGAAACTTTATATTAATTAACTACACGGTACAGCTATAAGACTTTAGCTAACTACATAAATTCTTAAAAAAAACCTTTTTGTTAGTCCTGCATTAAGAATTCCCATGAATCACAATAAGAAAACACGGAAATTAGAGACAGTATAAATGTGTTTTCATATCAGGATCAATTTAACTAGATAAGATACTGCTAGACCTGTTATTTCACACCCTATTTCATCCATTATAAATGAAACAATGCAAAACTGCATTAAAACACAATATTTTGCAACCCTTATTTGCCCACCATGACGGGCACTTGGAATAATTACTGAACTTTGATTTCATAACGCTCGTTATAACGCTTCGATTACTTTCGATTTAAACAAATAATTGTGTATACGATGTATAAACAAAACACCCCAGTCGCATGTTTTGCGTGTGTTGTTATTAGCGAAGCGGCGGGGCGCCGGTCGGGCTTTCAACAAAGAGCTTGATTAATTAAAGTGCCTCCGCCCAGTCCGCTGGGAGCTGAGCGCGTGCTGCCATATACCTCACTAGGATTATTGATACATTGTCCCGAATTACCTACTGTCTCGCACTCAGTAACTGTAATCTACAAAATATTATTTTTTTAATTTTTATAATTAATATCTTAATAATTTAAAAATAATAATCTGATTAAACTTTCTTGTTGAAATAATTCTCGTTTAAATGGCACTGGCGATTTTTTTTAAAGACGTTATAAAACCATTTTATCTAAAAAAAAAAATTTGAAGGAAATGTTTTAATGGCATCTATATACTTTTTCAGGAATTACAGCCAGTTTTCTGAATAAAATAAAGTAGCATTTTTTCAGCTACTAATGAACAAAAAGCAATTTATACTTATTTGCATGTGTTTCATTATCATGCGATGGTTTAGTTTATACCAAAATTAAGCTGTGGTTAATCAACCATAAAAACTACGATATTATCACCATTTAGAATGATTTTTTTCGGTTTCTGATTATTTTAATGAGAATAAAATATATTACCACAGCCTACCTATATGTTACTAATTAACCACTTAGAGTTAGCACGAGTGACCTATATGAAATTGTGACACCTTCCTAAGATAATCCATTACTAATTTAAAAATCAACCATGAATCCGAAACGTAAATAATTTAATTACTTAAAAACCTCCTTTATAAGCAATACTGGCCAATTAATCATCAAAAAATATGAACCGCCACTTAACCAATAAAAAAAATAAAAGAAAAAAGTTTTAATGGCATCTCTCATATTTTTCAACGATCAACAGCCAGGATTCTATGAAAATTAAAGCAACCTTTTTCATTGACATTATGGACAGATTTTTCCATCGTCAAGTATTTTTCATCAACGAAAATTGATTGATTTATTGACGAAATAGGCAAAATTGACGAAAATAGATTGATTAACCAAAAATATTTGGCAGATATTTTTGGTAAAATATTAAATGGTCAGTGTAACAGTGTATGTATGTATTTTATTCTCCTAGATTGTAGTAGCGTATTGACATTTACCACAACGCCAAATTAAAGTTTATTATTATATGTAGTCCATGAGAGATCCGCAAAATTTAAAATCAATACGCTAGTTAAAACGTGATACAATGAGCTCCAGCTTCCATGTTTAACATGAACATTGTATTGTGTTCACTTGTATTCGAGCACATAAAGTAAAGAAGCCGAGCATTGTGATATCGCGTTCAGGTTTACGAGGCGAGGCCGACGTGCAGGGCGTGACCGCTGCCGTGACTGCGGCCATTCGCGCGCAACACAACATAGTTCCGCGACTATGCTTACAAACATGCCAACAAACATCAAGAATAGACACACACAATGCGCAAATATCGAAGGCTACCTTTTGTCCAACACAATACGACCATCTAAAACTACTTGTGTAGAGAATTCAGATATTTAAAACTGTTAACTCAGTATTCCGCCGTTTGTAGGTCGATTGCATATAATTGCGAGTCACGCCTCGGGATTTCTCTTAAATACCGAACCAATTCCACAGGTGTAATTTCAGGTACAAGTTTATTTCACTCACTTGCACCGGCGTTTGCTCATTTATCATTGAAATTTATGGAGCCCTACCTTCATCAAGTAGAAGGAGCGGACAATGATTGATTACGGCGATACTTAATGACTTAATCTTATAATGTTCAGTCTTGGAAGCCAGCACTGGGTAGAGATACCTAAGTATAACGTGGTAGGTGGATGTTTTATTTTCATCTAGTTATCGTCACATAAATTTTACTGTACATTTTATTGTTCAGCTCCGTTTGCTCATAAAAGCTCTAATCTCTCTTTACGTCTTGTTAAATCACTTGACCATTTCAAAATCATTTCGTTAACTTGTTCTGTGCAGTGTGAGTATGTGCTCCCGAGCAAGATTGATTACAGATATCGACTGTTCTGGTTTATTTGGTACGGTTAAAGAGGCGTTACTTAGGTTTGCATATCTAATTGTTTTGAAACTAAAGAAATAAATGTCAATAAAGGAATATTTATAAGACCAAGAATAATTTATGGTATATAAATAGATTGTTTGTGGTTAATTTCCATAATAGTTTCACTCATGTAATTACTTGCATACAAGGTGAGCGATTAGATCTGGTTATGTAGAGCATTTGAGGCAATCATTTTAACAATACAATTTTCTTAACCTGAAAAACTTTGTACAGGGTCTGTATCAAATCAGATATCATTATGTTAGCGCGCTAATTGTTTTCTGAAAACATAGGTAGTAGGAACCTAAGTAATCAGTTTGTTCACGCACCTGAAAAACAGCAGAGTGCAGCCAAAACGCATATACCTACATAGGAGGCACTGAGACGTATAATTTCAAAAATTAATAATAAATATATAACTGACCTATTTTGAAACCAGACTTGCACGACGCGCATGTCTAGGCCGGTGTCGTGCGCTAGTTGCTCGCGCACGTGTCGCGCTGGCTTCGGACTGCTGCTGTAAGCGTTTTTCAACGTCTCCAGCTGCTTCGCCGTGATCGTCGTCCGCGGCCTTTTACTCGCCGCGTCGCCGTCTAATGATCCTTCACCACCTGACAGAAGAAAATTCAAATATGAGCGAAAAATTGTTGGTCACTTTTGAGTTGTCACGGTGGTCGTCTTATAGCCGTGCTCATAGGTAAAATATGGATGTCTTAACGATAACTAACTTGACAAATGCATGAATGGCGCATACTTTTTTAATTTATGGCTACAGTTCTTTGCGAGTAGCCTCACAACTTGTGATCAACCCTCAAGTTCTATGTGAAAGTGCAATAGTGTTCCCACCGTACCTTTCGCTCTCGCCGCTTCATAGTCAGGTTTGCAAACGAGTTTTCCATCCTCCATGAGGTAGAACTCGTCGCCAGTGTTGAGCGTCCTCGCGCAGGCGGCGCACGCGAAGCACCTGAGGTGGTAGACATGCGCCTGCGCTCGTCTCACCACCTGCGTCGGTGGTATGCCCTGCCCGCAGCCCGCGCACTTGGTGCCGAACCGCCTAGGACAACAGCCGCAACAACAACAACATTATCAACGTGTTTGACACTATCATCCACTCATATCCACTAATATTGATTCCGACGGCTATTTCAAACTGAAAAATGTGTTTTTTTTTCGATAGCATAGAAGTGTACAATTATGATATTTTTTCTGACGGGCGTCTTTGTTTAAATAAAAAGAAAAAAAATGTGAAAAAAAGGAATAATTAATTAAACGTCATCAATTTGACCAATGACATCAAACAAATACATCAGTAAAGTTATTATCGCAAAAGAAAAGAATTGATACTAACTACTACTATTGGTAGAGTGTGTTTTGTGTTTAAGTTGTAGTCAAAAATTTAATGCATTTTTGCATGTTTATGTTAGTTATTTTTTATTTTAGTTGAACTTAGATATAGACTTAAAACTGTTTAAATTGATTAACAGAATTTAAAGAGTAAACGAACTCTACCTTGACCATGAAATGGTTAAACGCAGATAGATAATCATAGTGTGCACAACAATTATGCTCTTGCAACACATACTTTACAAATAATGCTAATGAGGCTTACTTGAAGAAGTCGTCGGTGCAATAAAGCTGGTTGTTTCTCGCGAAGCACTTCCCAGAGAGCATTGCGCGGCACTCGACGCAGCGCAGGCAGCCCGCGTGCCACGTGCGGTCCGACACCTTCAGCACGTAGCGGTCCACTATCATCTCGTGACAACCCCCGCATTTCGGGATACTGGCTGCAACATACACATAATGAGTATTTTAAGTCGATGGTAAATACAGATCTAGAGGTAGACAAGTTCTAGATAAAGATACGGCTGAAACGACGCAACACCTGTTTGCTACAGATCTTTTTTTACCCCTTCGTTAGTGGTCAACCTAGTGTCAAAGTGGTTCAAGCCGCCCGAAGGCCTTTGACGTGGCTTTTTACCCCTGACTTTTGACCAGTCGGTTTCTCAAAATACATATGTTTTTGGCACATATTTTCTTACAAATTGTATAATTTACGGTGACTAGCTTGATGAACTCCCGTGCACCATATTAAATACTTGTAAAAGTAGCTTAGAGCTACATATGTAAGTATTATTACTGCGTTAAATTAGTTCCCCGCTATCATTGGAAAATATATGATAACGATGAAACAAAAAAAAAACTAGCAGTAGAAGTATTTCTCCTATGCGACCAATGAATTATAAGGTAATAAATGCATGTCGTGTCTGCTTAAAGAAATTGCTGCACTTCTTTGTTTTCTTTTTAAAAGAATCTTGTACCATTACTTATCCGAATAAATCTTTAATATCAAGACGACGGTTTTTCATCAAATGCTTTGTGGCTTGTTGCTTGCTTTTCTTAACTATTCACATATATTATATTATATTATTAATATAATGAAAATGGACCAAATGAATATTTAGAGGCTCGCACCAGTTTAGTTTCAGTGGACGCGACCGGGCAACACATTGAAATATTGAAAATATCATGTTTTGTCAACATTTTCTTACTTTTGAGGTAAATAAAGACAAAATGTACCAAAGGTAAAAATCTAAATTAAAAATAATTACAAAACATTTGACGTTTACCAATAAAAGTTGGTAAATCTTGTATTAAATGGATGTTTTTAAGAATGTACCATGAATTATAATTTAACTAGTAATGTATTACAAATCATTACACTGATGTGATAGTAACATCTGCGTGGAAGATGTTTAAAATCATAAATATTAGAAACTCTTTAAATAAAAGCTGGTGAATATTCTTAAAATAATGAGAAGGATGCCTTTAATTAAAATAAAAAAGTAAAAAAAAGAAAAAATTTAATGGCGTTTGATATTTTTTTGACGCGAAATGGTCAGTAATATTTTTAAATAAATAAGGAAGTCAATGCGACCTCATTTAAATAATTGATGAATTTTACAAATTATATCGATTTTTATTTTAATGTTTGTTTCTTAATAGGTCTAAAATTCAAAAATAATGTTTGCCTGACCCGTTGGCCGGTATAATGTTTGTTTGATTTGAATTTTATATAAGAGTATTTTGAATTTGTTAATATAGTGATTTTTTTTGTTAAAAAAAACATGTTTATTGTGCATCGATTGAAAAGATTGAATTGAAGAGCTTGTATTTCTAAGTTACTCGAGCATATTTTATAAAACACTACTATTTTGATTGCGTTATGATTTTCAATGTCACGTTGTTATAATATTGAAAAACCTTAAAAATCTTTGATTTAGCATTCAAAGTACTATGAAAATCATATATGGTTCTGTCTATTTGTTATTTATCTGTAATGTAAACAAAAAGAATAGCAAGCGTGGGGCATTGTCATGAATATGATATAAATAATATTAAAATCTAAGTATACTCTCCCGGTAGTTTTGGCTATAAAGCATTTTATTGATTGAAACCAATTACTAAACACATAATTTTGTAATAACAACAAAATCCTAAAATAAGACGATTTAATTGAAATTATTAAAAAATATCTTTTACCCGATTTGAGCGGCGCACTAAAGTATGAATTACAACCACTGAATTTCATAGTAATTATGAGTATAGTTTACGGATTGCCATTACTTATTACAATATTACAATAGTATTGTTATACAATTAAGACGGTTTTACCTACAAGCTCCAAATACATAATTATATAATTTACACGCGTATTGTTTCCAATGGATTTTATTCTGCCATATCATCCACGCTTGTTTTTTATGATTTCAAATAATTCGATACGCATTATGATTTTTGATAAATATATTTTATGGTTACAGTCTGATATAATTATACGTAGGTACCTGTGTACTAAATCCAATATTGGTAGGAATATGATATTGGGTGCATGTTATTGTTCCTGCCCGAACTGTTAATAAAAGGTAAAATCCAATTTTAGGAGTTAGGACCTATATGAAATGTTTTTATTAATATTCCTTTAAATAAGTTCCTTTCAAATAAAAATATATATAAAAATCATAAACATGTATATGTATGTAACGATAGTTTTTTCGGTTTCGGTTCGGTTATTATACAGAACACTGATAAGGTTATAAAACACACTTAAGGTGAAACAACTTACAGATAATATACCTACCTATAAATATATTTCAATACCTATATTTCGAGATCTAGTAGCGATCTGAAATTTGTGTTTAACGACGATGGTAATCTCGTAGTTTAGAAAAAGGTTTAACACAAGCTGTTTCGAGATGTATTTATATATTATTTTTTTCATGCGTCGCAATGCTGCGCTTCAATAGTCTTTAAAAATATTTTTATGAGTATCCATTTTTAATTTAACATTGAGGTTTTTTGTTGATCACAGACGTCTATCCGAGGACAGGTTATTGAGTTATTATTGACGTGGCTTCTCGTTGGATTGATATTGTTATTTATGTAAACACTATTTGGTATTTTTGTTTACAACTCTTGAAGGAATTTCATTAAACGTATTAAGCAGACTAGCCTGGATACAAAACTCTGGCTTTCCACATTACTTCATTATAGACAATTTATATTCACGGCTCGTTCACCACACGCCCCCAAAATTAAAATAAACATACCAGACCATTAGGGTACACAAAAATATCACGGCACGCTAAGAGAGTAACACTGGCACACGCAAATAACACACATTACGTACATAGGAATACTTCAGGCAAATGTTCGAGTTGTATCGGCGGCACTCGCATGTCCTCGAGGTCGGCATCCTCTGCGCCCGGGTACATCATGGCCCCCAGCATGGTATCGCGCGGCCGCCCCGGGCCGCTCCGTCCGGCGCACTGCCGCCACCCCGCCGCGCATCCCCCAACCCTCTTATCACCGAACCCACGCCATTGGCCGCCGTCACCGCGGTGATAACAAGCACCACGCCCACCGACCAATCCACACGAGCAACGGGTACACCCATCGATCGATTGTAAAAAGAATTTTCGCAGCATTTCCCACCGATATTGAACACTTTACATCGTTCAAGTGTTTACAGATGAGCGCAGCTACACCGCTTTACTTTTTATCCACCATTCTTTTATTTCAACAAAGGATTAAAGGGTAAAGTAGTATGGATTTCATGAAACCGTAACATTTGCACTTTTATTTTGCTTGTAGACGTTTTATGAAAATGAAGTGGTACGCGGTGTTTACCTACGAGGAAGATAGAACCGCACGACCATCCGTAGCATCTTCGTAGCATTCCTCGAGAAATGTAAATATTATATTATGTATTATAAATTTTAGGTAGGATGCTTTGACTTTTTACTATTCCGTGTGATACTTAAATATTTAATCTATCTTAAGTCACGTTTTCATAATAAAAATAGTTTTAAATGATTTTTACCATCCAACTTTATAAAGATGAATTCAAGCTCGACAGTAATAAAATCCATGCATAATTAAAGTACTCATCTCCTCATCATTCCCTACAATTGCACAGTAAACGACTAAACTACACAGTAGTTGGCAGTCCTTAGGCCTTAGAAGCGAGTAGAGTCGAATAAAATTTCCTGCACATAACTTATTGATACAAAAATCATAATTTATTGCCGATACATATAAAATAAACATCCACAAACAACCAACGAAAGTATTAATTTCGACTCAGTTTATAACTCGATATTTGTGACTTTATAAAATAGTTATCAAGCCTTTTATTCATTACTCCCATGTTTGCACCCACCTCTCTGTCTATCTCAGACCATTTTCTAACTATATACGTCTTGAAGTTTCCCACAATTTGGAGATAGCGTAATTGCACAAGGATGGGCACATAGTTACGATAAATGTTGATTTGGATTTTGTCTATTTAGTCTGCTCTCCTCGTCATAACTTTTTAACACCCCTTTCAGGTAATAACCCTTAGGGAAAATGGTCAGAAGAAAATAGTTATACATGTCATGCAATATGCAAAATTCGATCAAATCGAAAATATGATCTAACATAATTTTAATTGTGTCTGTTTGAAACATTCTATTAACGTATTTTATGTTTTCCTTTGTATACATTACAACAATATGCTCGTAGTTTAGACGTAGCTTTTTTTAATGGAATTTGTGTAAATATAATAGACTGAAGATCCTTCAATGTAAATTAATTGAACAAATAGGTAGTACTAACGCTTATGTTCAACTGGCTACCTGCGTATAAACGTCGTCGCATAATCCCTTGGACAGTGCACACTACACACCCCATTACTTCCCATGGGTGTCGTGTGTAAGTGCGCCACTAAGTCCGCTTACACACGTTCTCAGATTCTCCAACGATATAGATTCCTTTTTGCAAACCATTTAGGTATAGGTAAATCAAAGAAAATGTTGACATTAGAAAATTCTGGGTAGAAATTGAAAGTAAAAGATAAATAATGTTAGAGTATCATAACTGAAATCCTACAGGTAAATGTAGTAACTTAACATCACTTAAAATGTTAAATAGTGTAGATTGTTGCTTCAAACAAAGCTTCATTCTTATTTTTAAAACGGCCTTTTAACAAAATATTGCACTCTTTTTTTCTTGTTTTTCAGCGAATCTGAAATTCCATACCCAATTTTTGTCACAATCAAAGCGAAGTATATTATTTTTAGGAAAACCTTAAAAACTACTTGTACGATGTTGATGAAATGAAGAAGTATCAGCTTTCAAATAGTAGTTCTCAAGCAGTTAGTCGATTCATAAAAGTTCTCGTAAATATAATACTGATTATCGTTAACAGATAAAGTTAACTTGCTGTTAAATCGTATAAACTGCGGTGGAAACGACAACTTTGAGACATTTGCAAACATAACTTTAACTGGCTCAGCATAATCCATTCTGGCTATTTTATGGTGCGACGATACTATAAATACTCAATATGAATCGTCGGCTCAATCCGGTCTAGGCCGTGGTCAAGCGTGACCCGCGCGTAGTTGTGCTACGATAAATTATACAAGTGAACGCGAGGCACGGGCGTGTGCAACTTTACGACGAAATAAATCACGGCTTAGCGTCACTCCTACCACCCTAAACGACTGCGCGGAGCCAGGTTACAAGGTTATACATTATGAAACGTGCGCTCGGCTTAATTCAATTTCGAGTCGCCGATGCTTACGGCCAGTGGGTCAGCATTATATTTTATAAATAGCACCATTCATAAAGTGCCGTTGCTAAAGTGTTATTTTCCAATGCAAAATTTTTTCGTCCATGCAATTTCTTTTTTGGGGAAATTTTGCAATATTTTTTCTCTGCTAGCTATGCATCCCTCGTTTGTGTAAGCCAAGCTTTCAACTAGGTAGCTCAACCTACATCGACTTTTTTTACATACCATAGAGCATTTGCCTTGTGGGTATAACAAAAAAAAACAATTTACAATAGGAACCCGATCTAAAAATATTTTTATGAATTTTAAACGTAGCAGTAAGCTGGGAGGCACTTTGTTCATAAATTGTGTGGGGCGCGGTCGCGTGCGTTCCCAGCGCTCCCAGGGGCACCGGCGCGTGCGCGGGCCCTGCGGTAATTGACGGTTACGTACGCGAGTACTACCCGCACTGTTGGTGCTTCTTTCCCTTCAATCTGCACATCGGATGCGACAGCCGCGAACTCGCTCGGAAACACCAGGGAAACATTTGGCTTCTTCAGAAATCCCCTTGTTAGATATTATTATGCTTATAAAACATGAAGTAGTTCCTGCGTTAATAGGATTTTGTTTTGGTGATTATCAATTTCTAAAGTAACATTAATTGACTTTTTGGGGTTTAAGTGATAATTATTTATATACGTTATTTCTTTAATGAAGTGAGGACCAAGGTCTAAAATTCAAACCAAGGTTTAAAACAAAATATGATATGCAGATGATTATGTTGCTGCTTGTACCACATTAACTCTATTAATATAAAAAAATCAATAAGTCGCGCTGCCGAAACAAATACTAAAATATCCAAGTAGGTATTATAATTATTCTGTTACGTTATTTGACACACATCAGATCTTGTGTTATCATGTGAGATTATACTATCCCTAATTTGGTATCTCGCACGCGTGCCGGTGTACCGCGGTGCAACGGTGTCCAGTTTCTATGGGAAACTGTCAACTATTGGACCATGTCATATTCCCAGGGTCATTTAACAAATATTGACGATCGATTGTAGGCAATTTGTAAACTAAATATAGTCGTTTGACGTGAAGATAGGTATAAAATAAAATATGTAGAGCCGCGTCGTCTCTTATCCTCGTTTAATTAGTTTTCATTAAGCACATACTTTTCTAAGTTAACGTTGTCCCTTTGACTGGGACTTCACAAGCTAAGAAAAGTAGAATACCTATTTAGACCATGTAAATTTCGCAGCCATAATAACATTTTAAAGATCATTTGTAATGTAGTTGTAGTAGGCTCTAGTTCGGCTTAGTTATACTTTCGTACGGGGCGACGGTATCATAAGAATATAGTTGCTGGCATAACATTTTGATGCAAAATTAAATTTAAAATTTAAATAAAATATAAGCGCCTAACAAAATTATTATGAATAATGGGATCGACGTGGCACAGTGAAGTAGAGTCAGCCGTGATCCCGCCTCTCCAAAACGACGCTTTAATTTGATAATGTCTGCTTGATCTGATTACGACGGAACCGAAAAATTATATCGTTCCGTAATTAGGTTAAAATGCAATTTAGAGATGCGCCGCGGGCGGCACGCGCCACCGAAACACTTTTATGGTATAGCAGCTGGGCGCTACCCTACTAGCCTGCCGACGTCAAGTCGGGATCATATACGATGATAACTAGAGATGTGACTGATTGCTTATTGTTGTTTTTATACTGACACAGTTGATGGCTGTTGTTTTATGACGAAGATATGTATGTGCTGGAACGAGATTCGTTTATGACGTGTCTTGTCTATATGTTGCGATTTGCTGTTGATCATCGCCGTGCGAGACTTTTTATGTTAGGCGCTAACAACAATCCTCTTGTATTACGAGTATTCAAAATTTGCCCATATGCATAGCTATATACTATGTATACTTAATACACAGAATTGACAATAAATAATGCTTATTTAATTAATTCCTAACTTTATTAAGCGTGTGTCCTTCTGTATATTTTAACGTACAATATAATATCTTAATCATAGGTAAATCAAAAATGCTAAAAAGCATAAAATCAGAACTAACAATATAAACTTAGCAGACTGTCATCGCCCCTTCAAAACGCGAGTACCCCTCTTATTAAAATTAATAAGTGAGCCCTTCGGCTGCATAATGACCGGCTTGTGTCAATAAAGATGTAATATATTTGACAAACAACGTAAACCAGATCATGGTTAACATTTGGTGGCCGGAAAGTTTGCGGGTTTCCGCAATGTTTGGCCCTGATGATGCACCATAATATCTGTTATTCTAACATCTTCGAAAAGGTTCATCCTTAAGAGCTAACATAATAATAAATCTGCTTCACATCTAGGCGCTCTAATGCTACCAAAAAATGTAAAACACGCTCATTCATCAGAAATAATCAATCATTAATCTAATTGCCTCTGTACTTTGTATGATCTAATTTTTTTGCGAAAACTCTGAAACCATAGTATTGGATTCTACCACAGTCCTATTGAGACGACTAAGTAAGCAGATGAATATCAAAACGTACTCTTAAGTGACTCTTCACTTTGTATTGAAGCACGTACTTAGATTCTTTGATGTTTGTTTGCTTACCGCTACAATCCCCTCAGAGGGTGACCATGGAAGGGGCACGGTGTTTGCTAAATAAATATTTTTAATAAATGCACTTGAATTATTTGTCTAATAATTCATTATGGCAGGATATATTTGCGGTTCTGTCATGATTTAATTATTTAACATCATCTCATTTGAACTCACTGTGGCGAAGACTCTAATGTTATGCTTAAACCGATAGCAAAATGTAGAGTCTTTTAGAGAGATGTTAAAGTACCTACCTTGCCATAGGTCATATTAGGGATTTTTTAATTTATATTATTGTGCTGCTTTGGTGCTACATGCGAACTATTTAGATCTTTTTTTAATAATATGTGATGACAGAACAACAGGTTTTGGAATTAATAACTTTTTACGGAACGATTTTTTTACTGAAGAAATACGCAGAAAAATAGTACTTAAACTGTCAATTCACAACAAGATAAGCATTAACTCTACACTAACACTTAACTGCAAATATATATACTTCTCAAATAGCTTCGCCATGCATAAAACATAATACCTACTAGCTACTTTATTCCGTCGTTCCACCGCGCTGAAACATAAGTGCCTATTCTGTTAAGCACTGGGAATCAAATTGCAAGTAGTAAGAACACGTCGGTATGTTATTGTTTACTCGGTTTTGTCGCTTAATGAGGTTGGATAGGAAAAGGAAAAAAAATAAACAAATGCAGGAATATTTTTAACTTTTTAACACAACCTCATTAACCCACAATGCGAGCGTGGCGAAGTCGCCGCCGCGTCGGGCTCCGATGGCAGAAATTGAATCTCAGACGCATGCCGACTTCGCTCCCTTGCGTTTAGTTATGCTGCTATGCAATGCGCCTTAACTGTTAAACATAAACATCTAACAGTGTGTAAATACTATAATCTAGGTTATTATACCTTTAGAACAGTTTATTGATTAGAAAATATGTTTTTCACGTTATGACTCTATTTTTAAAAGCAGTACGTACAAACGACATACAACGCAAATACTACAATGCTTATAGCTCCCAACAGACGAACAGCTGACTATAATCACGATTCGATTCAGTTATTTAGAATCCATGATGCTCTTCATAGATCATTACACTGCATTAACTGGTTTGCACAATAAATGTACCGTTAAATTCGTTACTTCCTTAAATTTTTTGTTACTTGACAAAAAATGACCGTAACTTGTAGTTTCTGTAAAAGTTAGTATTTTTTGTCCTCTGATCAGTACGACCAGTGCCGGGTACCACTGTGCAAAAAATGTAAACAAACTTTCATGGAACTCGATTGAGTAGTTTTTCAGCAAGTGTTTTAAAGTTAAATTTAAACTTTTTAACAAAACATGTAGTTTGAAAAATATTACTATTGACATTGTGTTATTACCGAAAATAAATGTAATTTAGATTAGGCTATGTACTACTACAATAATAAGGATAACTATAAGATAAGAATTAAACTCATTATCTTTACAATAACGAAAAAACTATACAAACATGATCATTAATGTCAAAATTGGTGTTTAATTTGCGGGAAATATTACATGAGAGCTTTTTAACAAAATAGTAACAAATTAACTTTTCCTGACAGTGTGTAATAAATTAATGATGAAATAAAACGTTATGCATCTCGTAATAAAGTTTGTGTTATAATTTGTAACGAGTAGATGTGCAATTTGAAAAACTGGTTAAAATTTTAACTAACCTATAAGAGTTGTTTCACCTCCCGTTTAACACAATTATTCCAGTTACTAAAGTTACCTGTTGGAGACAGTCAGTGCAAATGTAATTAATAAGACCGAATTATAATAATTACTGGCATCAAAATTTTGATAATCGTTACCAATTAAAAAGTATTAAGAACATGACGGTCAATTAACACATACTTACTCGTAATTACATAATTTTTTTCTTTAGGTATTGCTTTATAACTTAGGTTCTCCTTCCTTGGTCATATTATACGACCTTATCAATTGATTATTTATTGGTTTTCATAGATTATTTAAGACTTAAAGTAAGGCAGATTTATTTAAGTATTGCAATGGTATCGTTAGTACGGATGCTATGAATTTAACTAAGCTACTTCAAGACTAATCCCTGGTTTCTGAGGTACGTTAAGCGATAGTTTATCTATTCAATAACGTTTAAACTCTTATAAAAAACAGTTTGATTAACCCCCGGTTACTGAGGTACATTTAACGGTAGTTTATCTATTCAATAGCGTCAAAACTCATACACGAAAAACGCTATTGAATAGATAAATTACCGGTAAATATACTCAGACACCGGGGGTAAATGAACTACCGCTAAATGTGCCTCAGAAACTGGACATAAGACAGCAATATGGGTACAACAATAACATACAGTGTGTTATTATTGTTATTTTAGTAAATATGGCCTAGTAGTCAGAGTGTCCTCGGCGGTAGACCCGACACAATTACTGTGATCGTCCTGCCCTTGTGCCTGTTGTCGTCGCGTGCTGCCCATCAGAGCGCTCTATTATGAACTAAGGTTAACGCTACAGATACATGCTCTATGATAACGTGTAAGAATAAATTTAATGTACCTAATCATTCAGTAATTACGCCTTGATGACTGCATGTAATTTGCTGTGGGTATATTTCTATTGCTAACGACGATAAAGATGAAACGAAGGCCTCATCAAACAGTGTATTATTTATCTTGAAGTAGATACTACTATAGTTATAAAGACAAGACTTTTCAAGAAATAGGTAATGATTTTATCTAAAAATGTATCAAGTTCGACAGCCTTCATTTGTAAAAAACAAACGAAGCAATATGCAGGATGCAGAATAAAAACAGAGTAATTTAAAGTCAAGCCTCAGGTTCTTCTTAAGCTTCAGTATCTAAGTATTTATTAATGTCTATAATTTTATCACTTCTTCCTATTACGTAATTTACCATTCACGAATAGCCATTTTCGGAATAATCTAAGATTGAGATCGAAGTAATCTACTGATATAGGAGTACAGAGAAGGTAAAGAGAACATTGAAAATGGCTGTTAATCAACTTACAAACACATCTATTGATTGTTAATTACTAAAATAAAGCATATTTTCCTCAGTATTACAATTATAAAACAATAATGACCGAAGGAATAATCGAATTTAAAAAAATAGAGAGTCAAGGCTTGTTATGTTTAATGGTTTGACTATGACAATGTTGTTATTAAATCATTTGTACTCCATAATACTGTTTATCACAGGGCTATTTTGCGATGAAAAAAAGGTGCAAACAGTAATCGATTTTGTTTTATTAATCGTAGGTAGTAATTATAGTCAATGTTATGAATAAATCATCTAAGGAAAACGTTATTTATTACTTTAACCTAGTTAATCGATTAGATAGGTACACTATAGTGTTATCTTGCAATAATCGCAATGAATCTTCGAAGGCGGTTGAAAAAACACATTAATGTTGTATTCTACTTTTCTATTTTCCGAGTAATATTTTTTTTTCGTTTCTGCTTTCTCTAGGTTTATACATATATAGGTTTATATATATATATCTATACTATATAGCTCTATAGGTAACAATTGTTACCTTGAACCTATAGAGTAACTCACCGTTTTGAGAATTGCCCCAATGCGTTATTATATGTATTTCTGTAAATATATAAAAATATGTTAAGTTAGCGCAGTTTAAAGTAAGTATAAACGTACTTTAAACAAGGGTAGGTATTCAACGCAGTGCCTTAAAAATATAACCCTGAAAAAATTACGACAATTTACAAATCTTGCAAAGAAATCTAAGAAATAATTGATATGACATCGCGAATAACTGCGCGTAGAAATCCTGAGTTCGATCCGCGCTCGGAACAATTGTATGTGGTTTACTCACTTTACTCTACATGTTATTGATACCAGACGATTGGATCTGACCAGCTGTGCGTTATTCGTAAAAATCCTAAAATACGGGGTTAATGGTTAGTTTCACGACTCATTGATACGTTCTCTGGTCTCTACTCCTATGGGAAGAAGGCGTGATTTTATGTATGTGTGTATGATACAGTGTCTGATAACCTATTCGGTAAATACGTAGAGTGCCACCTAATGTATTACGACTATTGTCAAAATTTCACCTGATAAAACCAGTACTTATTTACAAGGGATGGAACCGAGGCTAACCTTGGTGGTTAACACCCGCACTAAGAATAAATCTGTTGTTATATATGTATATAAAAATAATACACGCAGTATGGTAAACTATGCCCGGTATATTATATTATTATAGTTGAAGTGGGTCTCATTTATGCTATTATCTTATGTCGTCTTTGTGAAGGGCCAATTGGTCAGTAAATCAGTAGTAAGTCAGCTGGTCATTGCGGGATGATGTGGCGCGTGGCGAAGCCCCATCGCGCGGGGCTTCGCGTGACGTCAGCGCATCTGCCGGACAGATGGCGCCGCGCCCCCACACCAGATAATATCGCACCACAACATAATATACAACACGCACCGGCACAGGGAAATCAAAAACAAGTATTCGCGACTTACGTGCGTCATACTTAATCAATTTACAAGATATTTTTATTAAATTTGAGACATTGCAGTTTCTGGTTTATTCATGTTTGTTGTCGGTGTTTTATTTTAGTAGGTGAAGGTTTATTTAGATTATTGGATACTTTCGTAAATAATTCAATATTAAAATGATTTGTTTATTTAACTGCTTCACTTGTATGGGAAATTGCAGTTACTTATGTTCGTCTCGTGGTCGGCTGTAAGGCTGTAACGCCGTGTGACGTGAGCGATACGATAACTCCATTGTTTTTATGGCCGAGTTAATACGGTAATTACCGTGGTTGCCGTGGCATCGTCATAATGGTAAGTGATTTGACAGAGGAGGGACGCACGCCAGATACCATATGCCGCTACACACGTCGGACCATTACTATTATTTATGTACCCGCTAATCAAGCTCTTACTCATTTGATCATGAATTTATTGTAGGTAATTACTTGTCATGGTTTCTTTTATCTAGCGGATCTTATTATTATAACAATAACTTTATTATTATTGTAGCTTAGACTACGTTTACTTCAAAATTATTCACTAATGATTAGGTACCTTTCCACTGAAATCTACGTTATAATTGTTTGTCCCAATAGTACATTTTCAAATGATTCCGAATATCTTGAGACCCTTTCGGTTCATCGCCAGCCTATCCTTTCCTGCAACTAAGTTCGATGAGAGTATTTTACATAGAGCTGCATATCGGATCTCCACAACCCAGTTATACCTTGGTTATACCACGATACCCCTCAGTAGCACCGGTTGTAAGACTTAAAAGCTTATATTTCAAGATCCTTGAAAATGGCAGCCAAGACCTAAAGTTTTACGTGCCTTCCGAAATAAATCCCGTATTCAAGAACTCAGTATGTTCACTATGCAACCGCGTAGCACGTACGTTAATAGAAGTAATAGTTAAAGTAACTACACAAGCAACTTAAAATACCTACCTACGTAGATAAATGTGGTTACTCACTCAAGTTACAATGACGTATCAATAAAAATCAATTTAGATGTAAATGGAGTCTTACAAAATAACTTTAAATAATTTATAATCGGTACCTTTGTTAGTCATACAGTAGACTTTTCCTTCTTGACATTGAAAAGTTTGTATTTGTTAACATCCGCGTTCAACTCTGTTCCAAATTCGCAATACTTATTTTCCTTATCATTATTTATTATTTTTAATAAGTAGCACTACACTACAGTACATTTTCTCCAAACCTGACCTTGATTCAAGTTAGGGACGCATAACAAACATTAACTTCATATTTTCTAAGCGACTTCTGTTATGATGCTTACTTAAGTCCTCGATAAAAACACATGCCATCAAAAACATCCTGTAAAAAACCTCAAGTCTCGCAGCGTAAAAAGTGGTGAGATCTATGTAATACCAAGTCGATTAATCTGTTTAGTCTCTACTGAAAGGACCTTCTGTCTTAAGTTATTACATAAGTTATTATCATGCCAATATTAAAAATATTTCACGTTTAAAACAAATAAATCGACCTGGCCATCGCATAATTTGATTATTAGTATGTACCACACTGCACAGCACGACGGGCCAGCAACCGAAATCCTCACTAGGGTCCTTCCGAATATAATAATTGAGATGAGTATCTTAAAGAAATTAATGCTCCTGAAATTTTAATGGCGAATTTGTGTTTTCATGCGATGATCAAGTCGATTTATTTGTTTTAAACGTGAAATATTTTTAATATTGGCATGATAATAACTTATGTAATAACTTAAGACAGAAGGTCCTTTCAGTAGAGACTAAACAGATTAATCGACTTGGTATTACATAGATCTCACCACTTTTTACGCTGCGAGACTTGAGGTTTTTTACAGGATGTTTTTGATGGCATCTCACTTCTTTTTGTAGAGCGAACATAAGTCCAATTTGTATGGAAAGACGGTTATTTTTTTCATAATTCAACATATTTTCCTATTGAAATGTTGTTCAGTTTCATGGGCTAAACACCTTTAAGTTATGCCTCATACAGTAGGTACCTATGTACACCTATTATTTTCTATTATACTACAGTAATAATTAATTCATTAACTGCAAATGTAACCTTGTAATCCTATATAAATGTATAAGATTACAAAGTTATTCTTGCAGTTAATGTATTTAGAAAACTGGACTGAAATTAGAAAATATTGAAATTTTCCCATGATTAAGATACTAAATTCTATTTGTATTCTAAATTTGAAGCTTCTAAGTCTGCTAGAAATGCCTTAGACTTTTGATGATCGGTGAGTCAGTGAGTCAGTGAATCAGTGAGTGACAAAATTCAAAACTTTAACAAGTTGTCATTCTTAAAGTACTGGTTCAAATTGACTGAAATTTTCAATATACCGTGTTCATACAATGACTGATAAGTCGCTAAAAATTCAGGCTTCTTGTTTTATCCACAACGAAATTATAGGGGGTCGAAAATGGCCTGAATTGCTTCGAGAAAAGATGGTACGGCCGTGCCGCTTTTTTTTGCTCGACTTGCGGGGGCACTGCCGTGCCCCCAGATAACGCCGTTCCGGTAATTTACCCTCCTTAAAAAAACAAATACTTTACTTTTTAAACTGATTTTATCACCACAAAAATATCTTTTTTAAATACTCGATGTGAATTACCGATGCAACTTGTAAGAAAAGTAAAGCCACACGCATTCCGAGGTTCATAAACTTGGCATTGAAAAGTTCAATGAATTTATGCAAATTAAAAGAAGAGATTTCATGCATTTTTTTCTATTGGCTAAAAATAAAACATCGTTAGGAATATTACAAAACTTATTTATAAATTAAGTAATAAATCCATATAATTTTATAACCACCGTTGAATTCACAGCTATAAGGAAATCAAATCTAGTGTGCACTGGTCACGTATCTAATCAAGTGGCCGTTCCAGATAAGTCCTTGAACAATTTGTTCTTTGTTGGATGTTACCAGTTCCTCATAACCACCAGAACTATTAGGGTAAAAATAACAATAGCGAAACAAATTAAATTCTTCTTTTTTATTTTTATAAATAAAATAGGCACTATTTTAAATGAATACTAGTAACAAAATGGTCGAAAGAAATCACCTATGATAAAAAGCATATCGCGAACAGATTAATCGTTTGTGTTTAGCCAAGTATCTTAAAACTTGTACTCATTTGTAATTATAATGATGTTAATTGTTCCATTATTATATGAATTTAAAACAGCATTTTTTACAAGTAAAAGCCCTACCTACAGTATTAACAAATGTATTGTTATTTATTTGCTACTTAAACTAGTGATGTTGTCGACTTAGTAGATATGATTGGCACTTGGTATAATAAAAACAAATAGAGACCTCCCTCTGGTACGACGCATGGAGTGCCGTATGTATAAAATGGTTTTCTTCCACTCCGTGGAGGCGTAGAGTCTACCTATGGGGGGATGTTTACAATGATGTGTGTGTTTGTTTTTATTTTATTAATTACTTTAATTTTTGATAAAATGGGTCATTACGCAAAATTTGTTGATGTCCTAGTGACATATGATTGTCACCATATTATATCCATTGACCCTATAGATATTTTATAAAAAAAATAGACGGTAATTTGCGTCAATAAACTTGTTAAGGGAAACTTGATATAAGAAACTTCGTCATATTCTGTAGGTATGTTCAAACACGACAAATATAAGTGGCACGTTCAGATAATGAAACTCATCAATAACTCCGACTTCAAACACATTCATAAACAATGTAGTATCAGGCTTTTATATCGGCTTACACGCGCCTCTTTCATCGATTCACTGAACAGACGTTTCCATTACATAATTGCCAAAAGTCATTTAATCGCTTTATGACTGCGCTATTAAAGGCTCTGTATTTTTTAAATCAATTGTATTGATCGAAACGTAAGAGAGTCTCTGAATCGCATTTAAGTAATATTTTGATTACTTTATAAATACGTACCTTTCCGTTTCTCTAATAGACCTTTAGGACAAAAAATTATATAAATAAGTATAATATTTATCTTATTACACCTACTACCTTTTTAAATAAATACTACTATGTGACTTAATTTAACATAAGCTATCACCAGTAACTGAAAATGTTTAATTTTTAATTTAATGATTGAATGACTTTTATCACACGATAATACTTAAAAATATATTAAGTTAAAAAAATAAAATTATGTAAATTTTCCTCCAAGTATTTAATATTGAAAAACTGTGGAACGGTCGGAAACGTTGCGTATTGAGTGTATCGACCAAGTTGTGAGACAGCGCGCGGCGCAGCACGATTACAAAATACGCGGTAGTCGCTCTCATTATAACTTATTGTCAACTTCTTTTGTTTTCATCTTTTTATTTTTCTATTGTTTGTGTTAATTATATTTTCCCAAATATTTATATTTTATTACGTCAATAATATAGGTTATGTATGACGTTACAATGATTACAACAATGCAATTCAAGATTCTGTACTTAGTCATTGAATTTGTTACGCACTGAAGATATGATCGCTCCCCAATATTGCCAATGTACCTACGCCACAGATACGATTTTATCTCATTTTAGCTATTTTTGCCTTGATTTGTATATTTAATTGCACAGTCTTTTACGGCTCAATAACGATTCCTAGCGCAGCCTTCGCCCTTCTGAATATAAAAAAGCGAGGTTGATGCTGTAATCTAATTAGTGATACTTGCATTCATTCAAAGGACGAAAGTCATTAAAATAGAACGACATAATTTTATTATTTATTGATACTTAAGTCATTTATCCTCATACTTGAAAAACAGTCTACGAGACTATACGAACATTGAGAAACGCGTTCACATCATAACGCTCCACCACATTAAGAGCAAAAGAAAAATGTGCGTGGTTTTACGTGAAAACAATGAACTTTCGCACGGTTGGATCCAGCTTGATTTAGTGTAGTTTATTGTTAAATCAAAGCGGAGAAGTTGGTTTGCGGTGGAGTCGTAATTGAATTTGCAGAACAATCCGTTTCCCGCGTCGCGTTCAGATACATTCGTAACACGCACAGGCACGCACCTGCTCACTATTTTATTAGATAAAAGAAGAACAAATGTATGATCGTAGTTACCCACTAAACATGTAATGGACTACTCCTGTAGGGGAATCTACGGGCATACAGAGAGAATTAGCTAGCAATATTCAATGGATTTCCAAACTTAATGAAAGTATAAATACATGTATTATACTTAAATAACTTTTTAAACACCTTTAAAGCTAAAGACTGGTAAATGATTATTTTGCAAGTAAATGTAATCTACCCTAAATTAACTTTAAACACACTAGTGATTTCTGCTTAAGGTTTAATGTAATATTTTTTTAACCCACTCGTGCATTGATAACTTTTGATATAACTTTTTGAAACATCGTATAAAACAGAGGATAGAAAATATTACAATAACGATTAACATTATCTATCAACGTCCTTGTCAAAACTAGAGCACGTGTCTGATTTTTAACCACGAGAAAAAACAATAAAGCAATCTCTCACAAGTATCGTTTTCACCCGACAATGGAGAGCCCCGCGTGATAATTGAACGAGAGGGTCTGACCGACCCCAGGCGCACATTAGTGTTACATTTGATTCGTATGTCGCGCACACAATTGTGTAATTGTTTCCTTTTGTATCCACTGCATTCTTAGTGACATCTTATTTTGAAAAAAACTTCAATGTAAAGCAAAAGTGCACTCTTTTAATAATTATATTTTTGCAATATACTGTATGTGATTAAAATTATAATTTGTGTAACGTAAAGGTCCAGCAGATAGACAAATAAAGGTTGATATTTTATAATACTTTAGCATTTAAAACATAACTGCATAATTAGGGCATCACTTCCACTAATACCCGTGCTGTTGTTATAAACATATCAACTTGAACAAGTATCGGTAGTTGAGTGGTTGTCGATCGTTAACATAAAACAAGCGACGAACAACAGCGTTATAGAGCAACATGGAGCGCGAGCGGCATCTCTCAGCGGGAAGGCGCAGTTTGTGTTTGCTCTCTCGCAGAGGGGGTCATTACTAAACTCCATTACACTTTTTGTGCCAAGTGTTTTGGTGGTATAACAAGGGTGAAAACGACCCTACAAAACGAATGACATGCTTTTACTGTTTTTTATCGGCTGTGAGAAAGGAAAATGTTTGTAGTGAGCCTTTTTGTTAAGAAAACTTTATATTATTGGACAGATAGAGTTGATGAATTTGAATCTGAACTTCACTTAATAATATCTATTAATAGTTTTATGGCAAGTCTCACAATAGACAGATTAATTGTTTTTATATGAATAAAAACATTTTTTATTTAAATGATGAAACATGATGATCTAAGCAGCACAAAGAAAACTAAAAGACGACTGAATATCTGTGAAACGTAGCTACGCGTAGGATGCCAGATGGTCGGGAAATTCGGGAACGTCTCGGAATTCGGCGGCCTGTTCCTAGTCTAGTAATGAGTGAGATCTTAATAATCGAGGTTTCATGTGCCCTGGAAAAGGATCGATCCTACAAAAAATCCCAACACGTAACTCTAACAACAAAAATTTAAAATTGCTGAAAACAAAATTTAAAAAACCTTGATGACATAATTATCTACTACACATTTCTTGGTCTTTCATTAATTCAATCTAGATTGTCTATTTTTCTCGCTCGAAGGTTTATTTATTGGATAGGTACTCATATGTTTTTTACGTACGTGTGTAATTCTAAGTTATAAAAAGAATAAAATCATTCATAAAATGTCTACAAACATAAAGTTGTTAAATTGATATAATTAATTATGGTTTTAAATCCATTTAGTGTTTAAATATAAACTTCCATAAATTCTGTAAACGAAAGGTAATAAAAATACGACATCTCCACTTAATATTAAATGGATGAAGAAGAGAATTTGCTCAGTGAGATTAAGTTAATGAAATGAAGTGAAAACCAAGTAGGGGTTCAATGACCTGACAACGATCTCGTTTGTGATTACGTCCCGGTGAGAATAATTTAACGAGTCTTTGTGTGACCACCTTAACCGTAGATGCAACAATGCAACTATGTATCTCTGCATGTCGCATTTTAATTTGTGTGTTCATTTGAACGGTACATTTGATAAAAACTAAGATACTTTCTTGGAAACTATTCATATAATAATATCCACAATAACTATTTATCAACAAAGTTCTCTTAGATGAATAGAAAATTAAATAACTAGATAACTCTCAGTTAAATATACCCAACCATCATTTTATTCATAACATGGTTATGATCTTATACAATAAAATTTTGCGAGCTATTAGACTAAGTGATGGCATAACATTTACATGCCCTAATACTTTTGAATGCATAGCGAGAATATCGTCATCAATCTTGAAGGGGTGCGGAGTTAGCGAGCGGTAATGCGCTCAACATATGGCGTCATCGTCGCTCGTTCCGCTTCGCTGAGACCAAATAGACCCGCTCAAGTGACCCGCACCGACCTTAGACCATATCACACCGACACAGATCTGATCACTGTACAAGTGGACACTAGCCTTTGAGCACCTATTGTAGCCACCCTTTGTAAACTACACGTCAATGACAAATGTTACATTCAAATGTATACAATAGTTGTTATACATCCATTTGCAAATTACCCGCATTTTAATCCGTGTAATCTTTTAACGGGCCAAACAAGTGCACTGTACATATGTATTATCGAACAAAAAGATCGACGAACTAATAGATATGAAATTATTGCCAAAAATGTATAGCAAAATAAATATCCTAGTATTGTTATTTAAAAAGTTGAGTTTAAATCCGAAAATATCCTGAATCATGTTCTATTAGACCAGATACAATAATGCCAAATAATAATTTAGGCCGATCTTACTTAGTTACATAGATGATGTCCGTGACGTGCGTAACGTGTGGTGCCTACAAACACGATGTCTTCGATTAAGTTTACTTAATGGTAACCATAAATATTTATGGGTATGGATTTAATACGCAGTGTGTCATAGGTGTGTAATTCTACGTAGTGCGGGTATGTGAGGGGTGAGCTCCGGCGGGGAGGGGCGCTAAGTGCCGGGAGGCCACATGTCGCTCTCGTCGTGCTAATCTCCAGGATTTGCCATCCGATGTCCCTCGTCATCGTCTATCTCTCTCACTCTACCATTTAAACGATAAATCTATTTCACGCAGCTCATTGAATATTATTGCTCCATGGGGATTTTGAAAATATGGAGCCGTTTAGCGAAAGCCGTACATTGTATCCATCCAGTGGAATTATTCATACGCGACCCGTTGCATTTATCACTTAATGGTATTAGCTATTAGATCGTTTAATCGCTCGATTTGCGACTTTATGGCTGAGTTTAACTTGCAAGTGCGTGGCATCTACTAGGATTTGCACAGTACACTTGTTTACTATGTTATTAATTAATTAGTAGGTATATTTGTATCTTAAATTGTCATAGAATTGGTTCAAAACAAGATATATTTGAAGAGTAATTTAAAATTAAATTATTTATTTTGGTAGTCATTGAATTGCCAGTGAATGTGTAGATTATTCTGGACGTAGCAGAAACTAATAGTGAAAGTATTAGTAAATAAATACTTTGTTTACAAAGCTTCACAGTATATTTATATAATATCACATTATTTAGAATCGATCAGATATGAATTGCTGAATAAATGCCCCGACATGCGGCAACCTGGCAGCTTAGCTCTGTATTGTTTCGAATCATTTTCCTCTATTAGTTCTGGTTCTGTCACGGCTCTCTTTAGTGAATTTGAGTCTATTGAAATAAATCAGTAAGTCAACGTCTGTGAGTATAATAATGATCGCTTGGTGCTGTCAGCGCGCCATGCGGCACGAGCACATGGCGACTTTTCAAACAATAAAACCTGCCGTGTTTCACTACACATCAACCTTGTTCCATGTCTCTAAAGTTCATATTTGCTCGTAGCATTATTCGCTATGTGCAGTGACGCGTTGGTTTTATTGAGTGCATTGCGGGGCCTCGGCTTGTCATTGCTTCCCTCGCAACCCTAAAATCATTCCATTCTACGGCCGGACGAGTCGACAGGTTAACTTTTGTTATTTTACAAAAGCCGCGCATTACAGTCCGATTGTTGGCACAAATGTCGGATGTTATAGAGCATTTCGTGTTCCCTTACAATTATTTCAAGTGTACGTTAATGAAATAGTGATTCATATTCAATTTATGGATATTATAGTCTTAATTACATTTTACTATCTAACAAGGTGGTCGTCTATCGGTATAATGTTGTTAAGATTGAAGTATCCTCTATAATCGATCCTACAGGTACTGTCTAATCATGCAGCTTAGTAATAAAGCCGATATCGAGGAGAGACTGATTTGCTGACAGATTTTTATTATTTTTTCTTTTGTGCTAACGAATCGCTGACTGAGGGTATTGACTTTTCATATCAACAAAGAAAACGTGAAAATATTTCTTTTCTGAACGGTAAGTCAATAGAGGTTTGAGGCATTGCCCTCGAAATGGTTCGAGGCGCGAGGCGGGCGGACGCGGGGGTGCGCGGCGGAGTGGCGCACGGGCGGGCCTGGCTGTACGGCGCAGCCTGCGCCTGGGGACGGGGGTACTCTTCTTGATTACAGCACTCCCTCAGTCACCCCCATTTGAACCCCCCCCCCCCTCCCTATATTACTCCCCGCCTTGCTGCAATACACATAAGCCTCCACAATGACTGTCGTGTATAACTTTCATTGTTCAGGTTACAGAAAATATTTAATTTTAACTTACATTCTAGACGGGAGGTACCTACGTATATAGCTATACGTAGGTACCTATATTATTTTATAACACAGCGAGATTATGTTTTTATTCCGAGCTGAATAAAAATATAGAGATGTAAAAATATAGTCCTTAATTTATAAAACTGGATAGGTAGAAATATTTTATTCACATTTTGTAATATTATAACGTTCAACCTAAATTTCGAGCTTAATATTTGGGCGTAGTTTAAGCTATCAAATCAAGCGTGGAGTCGACGTGAAGACACGGTTTGTCCAGGATCGGTCGCAGGTGGCAGGTGGCAGGTTGGCGCGCCGACTGCGCCGAGATTGTTCGCATCAAACATGCAAGAGACTTGCGCCCCGCTGCTCGTAAAAATGCATATTCAAGCAGAAGGGCGGATGCTTTTAATACAACGCTGTAATGAGCAGCCGAGGTCGGCAGTCTCCTTAATTTTCTCTTTACCGTCCCATTCAGGTAAATTGTTAGTCTTTATTAATTGCTTTACAACGGGAAGGCGGACCCACATAAAAGTTTATCGTCGGGGGATTAAACACTATGTGTCTGCGACTTTCTAATTATGTTTATACACGGGTACATGTAACTGAAAGTATATTGCACGGCTTATAATATGCAATTAATTTAACTATTTTCCGACATCGTTATGTTAGACTAAATCACTTTTTTGCCAATTATATCGATAGCAAATATTAAATGATTTTTAATCCTTGCTTTCCATGTCCTTACTTACATTATAGACTCTTAAGATTATATTTTGTATGTTCTGTTTCTACACTACAGCTGCTATGCCGACTTGGATACAATTTGGCAGAATGTAAGCGGGAGAATAATATAGGTTACTCTTTCAGCAAAGATAAAAGAAGGCGACCATAAACTACGATGAATAAAATTTATATTTTTATCACAGTCCAACTAATTAATGGGGCATAGCTAGTTGCTTAGTAGTTAGTGAATGCTTAGTGGTATTTGAACTGGGCATCTCCGTGCTTCGGAGGGCACGTAAACAGTCGGTCCCGGCTGTTGTCTACTAAGACAATAAAAAAGTTTATAAAATAAAAAAAATATATTTAAAAATCATATTATTTTGGTAAGGCTGGTTGTGCTAATGAATATATTAATGTTTGGCCATTGACGATAAAAAGGAATAAAAATTCCGGGGCTACCTTATAATTACCACGCGAACCATCTTTGTTCCCCTTGCTGTCCATGGGGGTGGTTATGCCCATACACACTGTGCACCCATTTTATTTTGATATGAATAAAATAAGAGGGATAATTGCTAATAGTATTTATTTGATATACATTAGTCATTGTAATTAATCAGTTGAGTGAAATTTGGAGAAAGTCATAGAGTAACGTTGTTGTAACTAAAACTGCCGTTTTAATTGATAAAATGTTTAATTATGTATTTAACCAATGAACCTAATGAATATGGTAATACGACAATTTTTATATAAATTTTTAAGGACCATGCTATATGTATGTAGACCACTCAGCCCACGTAAAGTTTATTACCTTATAAATCTATATTTCGTGCGTCACTCCGTTTCAGTTTCAGAATATTATTATCTTTAAATAGTCTATTTAAACGCTGCAGACAACAATCATTTGTGAAATTGTTAATGTTGTGAATTTAAAATATTGTTATGCTTTTTTTTGGATAAGTGTGTTATTGTTTAAATTTTTATTGGTCAAAAGAAACGTAATATGTAAAACGCTATTTTGAGACGGTCTCATTTAAAACGTCCCACAATTGAAGTCAAAGAGTTTATTCTCATTTATGACGTGTGTGTAAAATAAAAGTGGCTATTACCTACTTGCATTGTAATGTAATATGGTACATGGTGTTTTCCCACATTATGTGAAATTGACAACAACTAGAAGGTTCCCTAAAATTGTATAATTTGCTCGTCTTGACTGATATCCAAAGCATCGGCAAGCCCCCGGATCGTGTACAGTGGGCGCAGCGTTTCTCTGATTGATTAAAACCCTAACAATAGGATAATGCTGATCACTGCGAGCTTTGTGCGCGAAGCCCTTTATGTTAGAGAGTAATCAAAGGAGCCCTCTATAAAAATCACCCGCGGAAATTATAACTTTTCACCGCTTGTCTTTTGTGTGCGCAGATATTATGTGAAATTGATGTTCTATGGGGCTTTTATTATATGGAAAAATAAATATATGAATGGTGTATTTCGTCGGTCACTAGTACAATGAGAAACCGAATCAAAAGTATTTACAATTTTATTTTGTGTATTTCATATTTAATTTTAAACAGACGTGTTTGTGTGACACGGCAATGCGTTTTAAGCCTTCAAGTTTTCAGTAAACATGCAGCCTTTTGTTTAGTTGTCCTTTGTAAATTTCTTGGCACTCAAGCTAGTATAGCTATAAATGCTATACTATATATACCTACATTATAAATGTTATATACCAACATTATCTGCTGTTTTCTTTTTCTTCTAATTATGTAACCTTAGCACTTAATAAAATATTTATGGAGGCAAGCCGATGTGACGAAAGAGCACCCAAAACACACTATACTGCTACTTGTTCTCTGAAATTTCTATACATAAAATTGAACTTATAAATAGGTGCTCCCATACAAATTTTAAACGCTTGAAGTGATCTTGATGGACGGATAACTAAGTCTGAAGGAATGTTACACATTTACAATAATTTCAGGTAGATGCCAATTAATATATTATTATTACCTTTAACTTTGTTATTAAGAATGTATAATCTTAGCTTAAAGATCGAAATGAAAATAAACTTTATTTCTTTAGATAAACAGACGCCAAGAACTCGAAACTTAAAGTGGTATGTCTAAATTCTAAAGGCACCGACTACGAATAGAGACTATGTTGGAAACGAGGTTTACCTTCCATTAAGACATTTCACACTTGTGACGCCTGCAATGCGTGTTAGAACATTCAGGATTAACACTTCTCTCTTAGCTGCCAGTAAATGAATTGCTGGTTTAGTAGTCGTCTTGTTCTGCCAGATGCAGTTAAATATCATTGGACAACTCATTTACGGTCATTTAATTCCAAACTTAGCAGAGCTTGTACTATGGTAATCAAATAACTGATAAACATCCTTATATATTTCTAAATACATACTTAACTTATACAGATAAATTAACAACCAGGCACAGAACAAATAATCGTGCCGATCGCACTAATATTTGTCCCGAGTGGTATCCGAACCCGCTACACGCGGTGCTACGCTAATTACAACTAGGCGACCACGTTAACCACTGCGTCAATCGTGCAATTAAAATTGTAAACATTAAGAAATATTGACTATTCACAACTAAACATATTAGTTAATAATTCACCCTGTACGTACATATTTTAAATGGAGTCTAGAGTTCAATGAAATGGTATATTTTTTTTGTACTTGCAGACTAATTAGGAACGACATTTAGAATTCAACAATGCAATAATTGCATTCTTTATTTTCTCTGCTTTCAGTAAATTTTTCCTTGGTTATCTTATAGATATTGCTTTTTTGGTTTCATTTACTAGTATTTTTTTATTATATATTACATTTATGAGTTAGAATAGAAATATTTATGATAGTCTCATGTAATTTGATCACTTTATCTTTTTCGCAATATAACAAGGATTATGGTTTATTAGAATAAATTATGGTTGGGTATAATATTTTTTTAAAGTATGAAAGAAAAATACATCAACTGTATTATATTTTCCTTGCTCATTATACTTAATCATAATTAAGAAATAATTATTTAATTATTCAGCAGTTTTATACAAACAGTGTTAAGAAACCAAATAGATATAACCAAATATTTACATACTAAGTATATGAATTTCATATAATATACCCCTGTATCTATACGTATTAGGTCGGGGAAAAAGTCTTTTCGCATTATAGTATACTTGTAAATCTCTTTGGCTTCAAGAATCACAAATGAGTACACGGTTCATTAGTTTTCTTTCAGCAAGCTTGTGAGGTACCCAAATATCGAGCTTTTTTGTGTAGAGAAAAGATTTTATTACAAGTTCATACATACTATAATGCGAAAAAACTTTTTACCCGACCTTATATTATAGTTTAATTTACATAATAGCAATAATCAGAAGCTAAAAAGTAGCAGATACAAAAATTGAATCTCAATTCCCTGCGGTCGACATGGAGCATGGAGTAATCATAGACGGTATAAATCAGGTGAGTGAAGGTAAGTGAGGGCTAGCCGGCTAGGGGTCGCGACCTCGCCCGACAGATGTCGCCCCCTGCCGAGCGCATGATGATCCGGCCCCAACTAAACTACGCGCCATAAAGTTTTGTTGTTATGAATTATTTCAGACTCCAATTAAGTTATATCTGACGTATGGTGCTTTCTTTGTTCTGAGCTTAGAAAAAATATAACGATCTCAGCAGTATCTACTGTTTTTTATTTGGTTAGACTCTATTTTCATTCGACGTAAATTTCGTTCTCCTCAAAAAAACAGTGCAATATTTTTAGTAACTTCGTACAATTTGTGATTTGATAGAACGATGGAGTGGTCATATACCTGTGATGTAAATCAAATATAATCTATATTGTTAATGTTCAGCTACATAATAAGTAACAACAATAGGTCATCTCAGTTTCTACCTTTCCTCTGTCATTGATAAAAGACAGTCGACCAGTCCAATCAAGTCTTCAAGTATCGTAATTAACACAACGAAAGTACTACGTTACAAAAGCAAATAAAAATAAATAGAGTCTTAATTCTATGGATGGTACTCATGTAGAGCCAGCTCGTGATTGCCGATACGTTAAGCCTATGCTCTTCGCAGCTTTATGCTGATGCAAAATGGAATAAGTTAAAGTTTTATACTTGTCAAGCTTAAATGTGTGTTTTTTAATAATAATTATATTTGTGTTAGAGTGGTTCTTATGGTTAGATTCGTTAGTTATCCTCGGTTAGTTGTGATAGAGTCAGTTATATTGAGATTTACCAGCAACTGGTGAAGAAGTATTATTATTCGTCATTTATAAATCAATTTTGACACAAAAGGTATACTTCTCGTTCAAAGTTAAAACTATACATGAATCAAAGAAAGGTTTTAAAGAACTTGCAAATTTTTCGATTTGTTAAGTTAATTAAAATAAATCATGTACTAATAAGTCCCACAAATAAACCAGAAATGTGCGTTTTAAGATGGTAATGTAAAATTACTTATGCTTAAAGCGGGTTATATTCGCTTACATCATAAAATAGTTTTGATAATAAATAGCCAGAAGAAAAAAATCTACCAAAAACATTCAGAAACTGACACGGGGATTTACCTCGAGTAAGAAAGTTGAATTTTTAATTACCGATATGCAATTATCAATGACATCTTGTAAATAATAATTGTATACATAGGTAATTCAGTAACTTTCAGTTTTTTTATTATGTTCAGCAATTGAGTTTATTTAGAACGTTATTCTGGTAAAAAATCTCTTACGTCATAGAAATATACTTTGAAAACTATCTAAATTTAAAAATTTTTAGATTGACATGATGTGATAACGTGTAATTTTATGTACTTAGTTAAATTATGTTATTATTCAAAATAATGGAAGATGAATGTATATAATAAATTTTATAAGACTTAAGTTTAAAACAAGAGGAATAAGAAAATTTCAACTTCTATAGAATGAAGTCAGGTAAGTTGTTGACCAGAAATATCCCGCGGAACAATGAGGGCAGTGGAAACCGGAAAGAGGCGATTCGTTGCGCACGCGCCGCCACGTGACACGCTTCCGCTTTTAATGCGATAATATAATAGGAGACATCTCCGCATCCTACCCTCGTTTAGTAAAAATACTGTGTAAATATTTACAACTATATTTTCTCACACTTTTTATCAGAAAGTGACGAATCACTTTACTTGTTTGAACTATATTGTTTTTTAAGAGCTTTTTTCCTTGTTAGTAAAAAAAAATATTCTCAACCTGTCACATTATGAAAAGGTTAGTTATGTATCTATTGTTTCTTATCTTATTACTGATTATTATCTTATTGTTACTAATTGTTATTTATTATTTCCTCATTATTTATGTAAGAGGAGAAAATTCTAAACTGTAGAAGAGACGACATATAACATAATATTTCATCAAAATCAGTATCGTGAAGTATAATGTTTTTAAAATGCAAACGCATTTTTCTTTGCCAAATTTCCTGATCATTACAAATTAGAATCTTAGAAGAACATACATCACTCTAAATTAGCGTTGCAGGTTACCAAGGTCTAAATGGAAGTTTTTGAAGATTTTCTCACGATATTTTTTGACTTAATTAAATGTCATAGTATTTTAAATAATATTTGTTACCTATATTAAAATATAGAATGACTTCTAAGACAATTAATAATGGCTACAAGCGCAGAGATTGCAGAGACGATGCGCTTTATAATTGCAGTCGGTCGCACTTTTTCCGCGTACACCGCCGGCTTTCAGTGCCCCGACGGATCCTATTTCTAAGAACTTAAAAGAGGCAGGCCTTGATATCTGCCCTATTAATTAAAATATCCATTCCTAATGAAATCCGAAATGTATTGAAGAAATTTTGTTAATCAAAGAGAGATGGTTTTATTGATTTCATATTAGGAACTCCTGAAAAATTTGTTTCAAGCATACAGATACAAAATGTTTACTAAGTACATTACTCAGTCTGTCTCTGCTAGCTTCTTGTTACATTACGTAATTTCAATAAATAAAAACAACTAAACACAACTAACAAGAAAAGTATCAACAATGTTTCGAGTAGCAAGAGTGACATTAATTTACTAATAACAACGCTATCGGAACAATAATACTAACTGTCAGCTCTTGTCTGGAGTTAAAATCAAAAAGCTCATCGGCACTCCTGCGTACGTGTAAAGAGCACTTAACTTGATTATTTGAAGCCGTATGCGTGGGTGTACGTTCTATCTAGCCCGTAGAACCGATGAAGCGATGGTCGTGAGGCCGTGCGCCGTGGTCCGCCCCGACGACGCGTGGCTCCGTCCTTCAACAAAACCCAGCCACGCGCCACTCGCCCCTAATCGTAACCCAGCATTTGTAACCATTGCGACGGCGAAAAGCTTTAGCAGCACAGTAACGCCTCTATTTTTATTAAACGCTATTGTAGATGTGATTTCGATCACTATTAACATACATAAGATTATAATTGCTGTATTTTGACATTTGAGGGAGAATTACTGAATAGACTATATTTTAACTCACGCTTTATTTCGTCCCTGGTTTTCCCGCGTGAGATCTTTTCATATATAACATTATTAATATTATCATTGCCTTTTACAGTGGGCGAAAATACTGAGTATACTTTCGTATCGTTTAGTAGCAGGCAGAAAAATTCTATATTTAATCCAGGTATACTAAGTGGTTGTGTTTAATTATACCTAACTTACTTAATTTCAAAGCTAACAATTGAGAAAGCCTGCATTTTTCTTTTGAAGTATGCCAAGCTATAACTCTTTTAAATTATTTCCAGTTGTTTGCCTCCAACTAAAACCTACTTAAAGTTGTACAGGATCTATTAAAACATAGAGTTAGAGATTGAATATAAGCATTGCAGTAAAATCTACCTTCGAGAGCTTTGTTCCTGGCGAGCAGCGCTAGCAACACGTCGGGAGGCGGCGGGTCAAGCGGGTGCATGGTGTCGAGAGTGGCATCCATGGGAGCGTCCCCGCGGCGCTCGCACTCCACCACGTCGCTGAACGGCGCTTCCATCAACGCACCACGGCTCACTACGTCCGGCACACGCACTGCAAACATTCAGCTGCTACTCCACTATTTACCATCCCGCACGAGTCGTGTAAACACCACACTTAAATCAACACCTGTGCATACTTCCAGAGCGGTGTTGTGCAGGGAGCGGTTGCATCGGGCGTCGCGACGCAACCTAAAGCCGGAGTCACGTGGCGGCGCCGCCCACGCCCGCCCCTCGCCGCCGCACTCTCGCGCCGCGCCGCCCTCCTGCCTCCCATTGAGAAGTCATTTTTTACCCCCTGAATCTGATAAACCCTGGGGCGAGCGGGAGGGGAGCGCGGCGCGGCGGCAAGCGCGGCTCCCCCGCCCCGAACTAATTTGCTGGAGTCGTACGACACACCCCGGGTACTTACATCCATCTACAATATTACTCTAGCACGTTATCCCGTTCGCGAGGGCACTTCGTTTCTAGTCATCTAGCCACCGTGAAGAAAGAAAATTTAAAACTATAAAACAGCCTATTATTTTATTTTAAGTTATGGAACAGGATATTTGGGGAGATAATTGTATATAATAACGCACTGATCAATATACAGTCCGTAGTGTGAACCATAGCTGCCACAATATTATTGTAGATAGGCGATTGATCACATTAATATGATGAATCAGCTTCTACACTTCTCACTACGCACTGCTATCCTATACTGCTGCACGTATAATAATTAAACAATAAATTTAATTATACTATTAGGTAGTAGACCAAAGGTTCAAAGACCTAGTGACTGGCAGGCTTGAAGAACCTCGATATCGGGTGGAACACCAACCAATTTGAAGGAATGATTTGCAGTGACAACACTAAAACAATTATATATTTGTAGTATTTACTACGTTTTGTTTGTTTAGCTAAGATTAATTTTAATATCAAATTAAATAATCACGATACAATTATACAGTTTAGTAATAGGTAAATGAACATTACGATTTACGTAATAAAATTGTGTTTTTTCTGTAATAAAACCTTTTACAAAAGTTCGTCCTTGTTATTTGTCAATCATTATTTTACTTATCTGACGTGATCAACGTAAATCGAACATCTCTTTTTTTACCGAATTATTTTAATGTTTTTATAGAGTGTGTGAAAAATGGATGTATTTTATTAAGTAATCATGTCAGTTTGCCTTCGCTATAACCCGGACAATGTATTCTATAGATTCAAGCTGGTGGAATTTCCAATATCATATGTTGGATTGGCAACGACACAATTCTTGGATGTGGATATTAATATTAGCAAGTCGGCTTATCTCAAGACTATGTGTGAAGGCCGTTTGCTGGTAAACTATTGCTTTGTCACCCACTTTTTTTATTTTTCAATGCATACACACAGTACACGTATTTAGTAGATAGCTAACAAACATAATTCTATTAAAACACTATAATGTTTGCGATTTACAGAAATTCAAGGAAGCTTACGATATATCTGCGTCGCATAGAGCATTTGATGTCGAACAAGTAGATGACCGTACTATAAAAATTAAATTTCTACCGAAAAACGAATGCATAACGAGAGCGAAGCGCAAAAGACAAATAGGCAACAGATTTGTTTTTGACCTACGTCTGATTCAAGTAGATGAAACAAGGTGTTGTAATAATGAACTTCACGCGGAAGTTGGTCGATTTTACATTAGCGGTCAATACGAGTATTGTCAAATAACTCATTCTCCTAAAATAATTGACTTTGGCGATGTGGTTATAAATACCAAAGTAGTTAAATATGTCCGCATAAGAAACGAGTCTAATTTGATAGCAGCGAGAATGCATTATGAAAAGCTGAACTCCTTTGACGTCTCTCCATCAAAGTTTACTCTACAGCCTAACTCTTCAATACGGTTAACTATTTCAATTAGACCGACTAACTTAAAAGTGCCGCCCAATTTATTGTTCAAAATAAGAAACCCTCGTTATGAATTCGATGATTTATCGGACACATCTGATGAAGATGAAACGTGTATAACGTACATACTTAAAAGTAAAATAAACGTGTCTTACACCAGGATATCAAAACAGATCGTAGTGGAATCTTTACACAAATTGTGCGATCAACTTCCGAAGTATACTTATATGAATGAAGAACTAGAAATTCACAATGAACGAAAATCTACAGCTATGAAGCACTTAAAAGATCCTAAATATATTCGTGCTAAAAAGCCTACAATAGAAAAGTTCACAACTGGAAGAGACATTTGCTACTCAGACCCAGCTTTGAGAGTGAAAAAACCGATTGATGGAAACTTCTGTAAAATTGTAGAACAAAAAGCGTCAACTTATGATCTATTCGATATCCAATTTTTCCCATTTTTAGTAGATTTCGGCAGAGTCAGCATTACTACCTATGGTGAACAAGAGTTAACGATAAGCAACAAGACTAAATTTAAAATATCCCTGCGATTATGTCCTGATGAACGAATCGTATACACTGCAAACAAATTATCCAGTATATTACTAAAGCTAGAGCCAATGACGAAATCTAAAGTAACAGTGTGCTGCCCGGGTTTCGTTGTAGGAACACATGAAGGAACGTTCGAATATCTTGTAGACAATACGTACAAACTTAAGCATATGTATTCACTTGTAGTATCAAATCCTACACTAATGGTAATGGAGAAAAATTTGAAATTTGGTATGGTCACAACTGAAAGTTTTGTCACATCTGTTCCAGTTAGAATTTATAATAATTTTAACAACACAGCCAATTTCGAATGGACGGAGATTCACCCAGATATACCCTTTGAAATTATTCCTATGTCTGGTTCTGTACCAGGTCAAAGCTGTAAAATATGCGACGTCATATATGTTTGCAAGCCTACTAAGACAAAAACCCATGAACTAGATTTAATTTCGAAAAGTATTAGTACAAAAGTTATACCAATTGAATTAAGCATCGTTACACGCAAACTTTCCATAAAGTTTTTACAGCCAGCTGTGGTATTCAAAGATATTCCTTTGAACTTGGAAACTATCGAAAGGGTAAAATTGGAAAACTCTTCCCGAGAAATAGCTCTGTTTTATGTTGTCGAGCCTTTGATCCCAGGCCTCAAAATAGAGCCCATGTGTGGCACTATTCGTCCAAAAATGATAATGACATTTGACATCATAGTCAAAATTCCATGCGTTCTTGAGTTCAGTTTTGATATTTATGTTAAAATAAATAACAAAGAAGTTGTTGTTTTGCCTATCAGTGGTGCTGTTGCCGAACCGAAAGTTATGATACAGCCCAGAAATATTTATATGCCCCGAATACCTTGTCATATGATAACATATGTACCAGTAACCTTTCAGAATCTCAGCACATTAAAAACTGAAGTTGAAGTTCTTGACACAGGTGACGATAACATCTTTGATGTTTATATTGCACAAGGAAATGATAAACAAAGAGTTTTCGAATTTACTGTCGAAGGTGGACAGTCTAAAACAGTTTTCATTAAAGTTTGTGACATTTTTCGTAGAGAGTACGAAATGTATATCCCATTCAAAATAAATGGGTTACTGGGACCACCCGATGAGAAAGAAGCTTTGTCCACAGAACTCCAATATTATATTGGAGATTTTGAACAGTAAGTTTAGTTACTTAGAACTTTAGGCATTATTTAAAACTTCAATTTGACCAGTTTGTTTTAAATGATTTTATTTTCTAATATTTATATTTTTAGATCATACGAGAATAATCCGAAGGTGAAGGTGAAAAGCGTTAATAAAGACATTTGTTATTGTCGCATAGTCGGTGTTATAACCGTACCGTGGTTAATGTTTTCTGTTGACAAGTTTGAATTTGACTACAAACCCCATACTAGTAACACTATAGAGTTTACAATTAGTAATATATCCAAATATTACTTATACGTTACAATATTGTGTTTAAAGTTAGCGCCCAACTTCTCCTTGGATCTTCGCACAGAAGATCATCAATCCATCATAAATGAAGCTAACATAAAGTTTGAGTTAGATCGAGGACAAGAAGCAGCATTTTCTGTACAATTTCATCCCAAAGGTCATGGGAAATTTGTAGCCACTGCTACATTATTTTTGGACAAACACTTAACCATACCGTATTCTAACTTGACGTTTTTTGGAAAGAGAGTGTCGCCGGCCATGACGCCTAGTGCTTATCGCGTAGTATTCCCCGCCTGTAATGTTGGAACTACGATTACTCGAACTATAACAATCGATTATGAAGCTGAATCTAACTTGGATTTGTTTTCATGCGCCTGTAAGGAAATACCTCAACTTTCAATAAAATTCGTTGATTATGAAGTCAAAGGGGAAAACTGCGATATACATACCATCGTTACAGTTCAGTTGACAATATTTTCTCAAACTCCTTGCAAAGGAAATGTACTCCTGAACTTTATACATGGTCTTGAATCATTTTGTGATGTGGAAGTAGAGTATTGTATAACACATTGTCCACTAACATTGCACGCTAATTTATTTGTGAGCCCAGAAGACAATCCTTATCCTTATTACCCATCGGATACCAATACCGAGCTATATGAATACTTAGAAAAATGCTCTGCATTCTTAGAAAAGTGGATGTTCCAGCAAGGATTTCGAAGAGATTTATATCCGGTCATACCGGACACTTTTCATGCTATTTCGTCAGCTGTTTCATCACAAGCGGGAGCAAAGTCGGGAAAAGGAATAAATGTGTCATATCTCAATTTCGTTAGAAGAATCGCAGGGCCTCTTATGAAGCACGTCCGGAAAGTGTCGTAAATATACCTTTTTACATAATATTTTTATTAAACTTTTCTTGTGAATATTATTTCTGATCAAAGACATTATTTCCAGTGCACAAGGCGTTGATGAAACATTTAAATGTGTCAAAGAAATACATGACACTTACAGAGAAATCATAAAGTTACTACAATCGCGAGGTGCCAACCTCTGGGCGCTACACCCTAAGTACTTGCTAAGCCATGAACAATTCATAATTTATGCAGACAATGTTACTCCTAAGTGCAATGCTGATATTGTATTAACAAGAGAATTATTAATCGACCCTGATTTATACAACAGATTGAACAAGCAAAGTTGGATTGACTTTATATTACAGAGCTATAAAGTTTTCATCATGGATAGTTGCTTTTTTGAATGCGTGTGTGTCAATACCGAACCGAGGCATATTGTCAATATTTTAGTCGAATGGTATAATGAACAAATATCAGTGCAGTATCCCATACTGTTAGGAAAAAACAAGCAAACAAAACTTATAACAAATATAACTACAGATCTATCAGATGGCGTCGCTCTGGCATCCGTCATATCATATTATTGTCCATTCCTAAGGCATCACTTTTCTATTTTCACTGAAGTACATGATGAAAACGAAGAAGGTGATATTATTAACAACGCATGCTTAATTATTGAAGCCATGAATCAGTTACGGCTGTATTTTCCGTTATCCAGTAAAGACTTCTTGGAACCAAATTTTCTACAAATGTTATTCTTGTCCATACATCTATACGTTGTACTGCCGATGTTCAAACCTAAAGATACAATTATTCTCAACCCGCCACTGTTGAGAAGCTCCACTCGTCACGTTTCGATATGCCCAACAAGTCAAGAATCATTAATATTTTCATACATGATTCTTAATAACAATCGCAATGCATTTGTTGTTGAAAAAGTTGCTTCGGCGGACAACGGAAAGAAAATGTTTCTGAGTGTAAAATATATAGCTAACTTCGTCGACGATGAGGAATGTTTACTTCTGGTGCACGGGTACAACAAAACGCGTATATTTGATACGTATATAATGTTTATACTCCACGGCCAGATAAGTACACTCTACCCAGAGAGAAAGTGTAAAGTAACCGGCCCGCTATATAGACCAAATAAAGTGGATATAATGGTCGCCTCACCCTTCCAAACCTCGGCCATTTTTAACATTTATATCACAGACATTGAACCAACTGTCCCTGTACACTTCGAAGAAATAAATAAACCAAGATTTTATGTACGCCGTCTGAATTTAATAGATAAAGAAATATATTTATATGGCATGCCAAAAGAGGCTGGACAACAAGATCTTCAGGAGCACAAATTATATTTACAATTGATTTGCCTCAGCACTCAAGTAGGTAATTCGTGGATTTGGTTCAAGAGTGAATTTGGCCAATTTTTCATAAGAGTAACAACACAACCTCGGTGGGATTTGCCTTTAGATACTCTACAATCTAAAGTTCACACGTGGCCTATGGATCCCTGCAGCTGTGGGGAAGCTTGCGAATGTTACAGAACAACTGCAGTTTTGATACCGTATCGTAACGAGCTTATGCTCAAAGCATTGCGCTACGCCTTAGTCGAAAATGCGTCTTCTGCAATGATACAGATCTTTGATCAATTAATCGGTACATTCATAAATCATTATAATATTGGTTTATGATTAATCTACAGTTTTAAAACTTTTTGTTATTTGCAGAGACTACAACAGGGAAAATAATATTATGTATGTTATTGGAGGAAGGAGGCACAAACATGTCGGAGTTGGAGCATCTTCTTCGAAACGAAACTACGTATCGGATCACATCGAGGGCACTGCTGCCGCGGATCGATCGAGTCACTCTGGCGCAGCACACCAACGGACTCTTCTCACTGCCGGTCACTATACCTGCTGACGACAAACTAGAGAAATATTCTATCACTCTCACATCTGATTGCGGCATGGATATTCGCACTTACAGAATATTCTTTATAGAATCTAAAGAAACTGTATGTATTAAACGAGATGCGTCTGCTTCGAAAACAAAATCTTAAAGAAGATGCATTTTCCTACAGTGCTGTAAAGTTATTTATGTTGTTAAATATAATTTGGAAACTATTAAGTACCTATGACTGTTAAAAGTCAGGTTTTTTTCATGCAAATGTGGAATCCTGAAAAATATCAAATTGGCCATGGGTAAGCATTTTAGAGTACTTTTTCGGAATTTATTTTTATAAAAATAATTTTGACAAGAAATTATCAAATCATGTTATAGTATACAAAGAATGGTTTATGAGACTCTAGTTATTTATTTATTTATGTTTAGTAAAAACTTCGTTATTCATATTGATGTAGAGTTTTATTTCAATATACAGATTACATATTAATTTAAGAATCAATTAAGACCGGATCTTGAAGGTTGGCAGTGATTTTTTCATATCAGGGAAAGCTTTCGACGTGTGACAATGTCATGGGCAAAAGTTTGTAGTTTACAAAATCTCTCTACAATAACAAAAAGTTTTCTAGTCTCTGCCTACCCCTATGGGCAGAAGGCGTGTTTTGATGTATCTATGTACAACAATGAAGGTTATACCAATAATATACATAAGATTGAATCGTTGCTATTTGACGGAAACGGCTTCTAGGCGATAAGTTAATGAAGCGCAAACGCATCGGAAGCGCGGTGTGTAGTGTCTGTCTGCGATGCGCCCGCGCCGCGCCGCCTCGTCTGCCGCCTTGACCGCGCCACTCAGCCGGCACCGGCTCATGACCGGTCATGCCGTCATGTCATCATGTCACAACAACATACCGAAGCTGATTCTTTGAAACTGAGATTTGACCCATTAATTGGACGCTATTTCTTTATATTTTTCGTGGATTCCTTTGGGTTATGGTCATTATATTTACTTTGCACAAATTTTCACAGCTATCTGAGAATTAAACTGTGCTGATAAATTAAATCCGAAAGTAATTTCCACACACATTATTCTTATGTTTATTTCTCATCGCTACTTCATATTCCTTTAGGAGTCTTTCTCTCACAATTTAGTTTACTTCCTACTTACTGCTTTAACTTTTGTTGTGTTTCGTTATAACATCAGAGCATACCAAATGCAAGAAGTGTAAAAAAATGTTAATGTTGTCTGTTGTCCTCATTCATATATTTTGCATTTAACACGCAGTTTTTATACATTTATAAAATCATCGATTCGAGAATTTTAAAACAAGTTCTCAATACCCAATAAACCACTCTCTGGTTTCGCATTAAATCATTAAATCGGCATATAAAAGAACCACAACAAATACATCTAACTAGTTGGTTAAAATGTTCGAGTGCAGTACAGCGAGCACAACGCGTGCATAGTGACCTTCACCTTTTACAATAATTCTGTTCGTAGGACTATAAGGAAGAAAAAATACGACAAATACGTTCACTGCTTTGCTTTAAATCAAGTTGCACGATACCTGAAATTTTATTAAGTTTTTATTTTTAATTAAAAATATAAAACCGGACGCATGATACGATTCTGGTCACTAGTAGTGCGTAAGTGGCCCGCTCTTATACGCAAAACATGTACTACGTAATTCGGTAAAGCAATCATTATTTTATATCTTAACAAAAATCCGCTTAGTTACTACCTACATTCCTTTATATTTGATATCTCCCGATAACACAAACACAATTGCAGCGAAAACTGTTATTTAATTATGTTAAAAATGAAGCTACCATTGTTTTATTAATTTTAATGTCAATGGTCAGCATCAATAGCCTGCATGAGAACGCATCAAACGCGAGACTCTACACGTCACCTAAAGCTATGCAGACAGACAATAACAGTTACTTAGATTATGTTTTAGAGGTATACCTGATTTCAATATCAACTACTCTTACTTATACACATCGAAAATCAACAAAGTTCAATAAAACATTACCGAATTAAGTAAATGTGTTATTCTTCTTAAGAAGTCGTAAAAAACTTGTTTTTCGGTCCAAATCTGAATGAGTATTAAAATACCAAAATGTCTGTTGAGAAATTTCAAGTTCAAGTTTCAATGAAAGTGCGTTCCACAATAACGACACGTGTTTTGAGTCTTTTAAATGATTAATAATGATAATGCAGTCATATGGTTCACCTCTAACACAAATCGCAAACAATATGCCTTAGTAATTAGAAGATGTTAGTTAGAGGATGACATTTTTTTTGTATTCGAGACTCTCATTCATTTAATAACCCTCTACTGAAGGCTATAAACTCTTACAGTTTTCGCCTATCTATCCCTGATTTGTGCCACTCGTGCCCAGGTCTTTGTGGCAATCTTATTTTCATAATATGTAGGTACTTACTAATACTATTTTCCTTTATTAATTTGTTGGGAGTAAATTGTCTTTAGAAGCAGCTTTATATGAGTAAATTAGTTTATGTAATTGTTAGAACATACATAACAGCTTTTGGAAATATTGATTAAATGATTAATTAACGAATCTACTTACTATTTTGTAAAAAATTGAAAAACCAGCTTGTTGAAAATTCTTTGAATTAATTTACATGTAACTATCAAGATACCTACTTGCTAAAAATTCTGTAGCAAAATTGTGTTTGTTCGATCAGTCGATATTTTTATATACTTTATTGCATAAGCTATTTAACGTAACCTACGTGATAATTGAAATAAGTTGACTCAAACTAATAAAAGTTTAATCTGGTTTAAGATCTCCCAATTTAATTTAATTTCAATTGTCAAGCAAAGTAAACTGTAAGCTCATCACGGGTGTTGTCGTCACAACGTCTTGTAATTCCCAGTAGGTACTTGTTATGAACGAGTGCGCGAACGTCTCAGCGGCTATAGAAAGCTGATCTGCGCGTATAAATCCACCTCTCGCCTGACCGCTACACCATTGTCTCTCAGATCGTCCTCATAACTACAAGTGCTATTTTATCTCCCCTTTTCTTCACTCAGTTCTCAGCATTATCGTTCAGTTTGTTTTAGAGTCACATCGTTAAAAACGTTTTCACCTTTGTCTACGAAAGTTCGTAATTTTATGAAATACTAAAGTGCCTGTGGTGTAAAATGGAGGCGCAACAGTTCCGTGAATTTGGCAGAGCAGCCATCGATCTGCTGGCTGATTATGTTGAAAATATAAGAGACCGGTAAGTTTATTTTTCTATACATTATAGTTTTTAAAACTTCTGTGAGCTCCCATTACAATACCAAGATAGCCTTAATCCTTGCTAGAAACCTTTTAGGACCTAAGTGTTAATATGGATTAAGAAACTTAGAAAAAAGCAGCAAGCTAGTCGGTACTACCAACGAGCTGAAAAGCTGGAGTGTTTTTTCACTTAAGATTTATGTAAGTGCAGTATTTTGCAAGATACTTAGTAATAAATTGATAGCTTGTCGGTATACTGCAACTTAACTTTAATTCGAATTAGAGTTATAAGAATTATAAATAATGACTCAATAATTATTATGAATGGTGTCCTCTTAAATTGGAAATAACCAAATAGGAATCAAAATATCATAATATATCCGGCAGTGGGAAGTCAAGCAGATTAATTAATCACTTTTTAATAGTAAGTTCCTACGCAGATACGATACTCATTTTCAGTTCTGCAACAAAACACTACTTGCTGTAAATTCAGGCGCACTTATGTTACGTAAACAACCTTTTGTAGCGTTATTTGCGTTTATTAAGTAACTAAAGATGTATATAATTTACAATGTCTTAATTTAAAAATACATAGCTTTCTTCTTATTCCAAAAATATAAAAAGTTATGTCTTTAATAAATAACAAACCCCTTTTCTTTTAGTATCAATTTTACTTAAAAAATATAAGCAATTTATTATCATTATTAATTACAAACATCTGAAGGACATTGTTTTGTGATTGATATTGCTATGTAGGTACAGAGTTCTAGCTAGCTGTAGTAAGTATCGTATTTTATATTCTTACTAGCTGACCCGCGCAACTTCGCTTGCGTCACATAAGAGAGAATGGGTCAAAATTTTCCCCGTTTTTGTAACATTTTTTGCTGCTACTCTGCTCCTATTAGTCGTAGCGTGATGATATATAGCCTATAGCCTTCCTCGATAAATGGGCTATCTAACACTGAAAGAATTTTTCAAATCGGACCAGTCGTTCCTGAGATTAGCGCGTTCAAACAAACAAACAAACTCTTCAGCTTTATAATATTAGTATAGATGCAGTTCTCTATGAATATTTGTTCAATTTACATAAACACTAACAACACTGTAAGCAAATTGCAATCATCATCCATGAAATAGGTACACGTCGCGTCGCAGTTCCGTCGACTCGGAATATGCTAATGTTGTAGAAAAAACACAGAAGTGTAGACACGAAACATTCCATTAATTAAACTATTAACTGCCAATTATGTAATGATTCAACAATCAAGAGTAACAGACAATGTTTTCCTTCCATTGTTTGGATTCATGCACGTAATAAATGCGAAATACCACTCCCCCATCACGTTACCTCATGTATTATTGTCCGCAGACTTTAAATTTCACTTACGTTAACTTTACATCGTGATTTTTTGGATAGCTTTAATCATCTTCTTCCAAAAAAGGACGATAATTACATCCCAAAATAACTCTATAAAACACGCATATTGAAGTGTGAAAGTTAATTTATAAAAAAATATGAATCCATGCATTACGCTTAAAGGGTAGCCTTAGGCAAATGTCTTCAGAAGTCCTCAGTAAAGTTCTCAGTTTAGGTAATTTGAAGAAATCGCTGCTAGTTTTAAACACACGTGATAAATTTGTGTTAATAAAAATTGTTTACCTACCTTGTATAAAACTGAAATTAAATAGAAGTGTAGTGACGGATCCCCGATCCACAGTGTTGAAAATATTGCGGAAATGTAGTTATAATGATGACATGTATCTGTTTTCCATAATTTTGAAAGATAAAATCTTAGACGTTGTTAGTTCCTAAAGAACATTATTGTTTGTTTATATTGTTATATCGTTAATGTTACTTATAGTGAAGTACTACCGTCGGTGGAACCGGGTTACCTGGTCAATGCTCTCCCTGAACAAGCGCCGGAGCAGCCTGAAGGATGGCAAGATATCCTCAAAGACTTCAACCAATCTATACTCCCTGGTGTAAGTTTCAATGCCTTTTAATATCAACTGAACATTCAAAACTTTTGCTAGAGATGATAGAACACTTTAAATAGACACTTATCACTTATCAATAGAATATTCCGATTTATGACAAAATTTCCTCTATTATATATCTAATCTCTAAATATATGAATGGTTTACCTTCTTTATTTTATTTAAAAATATAACTCCAGCACTAAATATTGCTCTTGGGTCGCGGGGACTTTAGAAACATACAAACAACGGACACAAGGTACAGCCAGACCCGTAACAATGTCTTTGGATCGCACAAGTAACTGTCCCGAGTGGGATCGAACCGACGACCTCTCAACGCAATAGTAGTGGCGTGGCGACCACTTTTACCACTGCGCCACGCAAGCTGTCAATTATGATCTGCCTCATTCATTGAACTATGTATTTATATTTGGTTTCTGTCCTAGATCACACACTGGCAATCACCGCGTTTCCATGCGTTTTATCCTACGGGAACATCTTTCGCGAGTATCGTGGGTAGCATACTCAGTGACGGACTAGCTGTTATTGGATTCAGCTGGGTATGTTTGTTTTTATCTTTTGTTGTACTTTAATTGACTAGTTCCGTAAAAGGTATTGAATGATTTTTTTTTATCTTACTAAGTACTTTACGAATCATGAACACACTTGAAACAGCTAGAAATGATTACAGAATCTGTCTCTTTCTTAATAAATCTATCTTTATGAGTTAGCGTTTAACCCATTTGTTCTAAATAGAACTGTTAATTTACGATGCCATGTAGGCAACGCATTATAAAGTTTTCAGACCCGTGACGCCATAAGATAATGTTCTCGGACTTAAAACTAATGTTACACATTAAATTGTGTTACAGATGTCGAGTCCAGCTTGCACTGAATTAGAAGTAGTAACGATGAACTGGCTCGGCAAACTCCTAGGACTGCCGGAAGAATTCCTTAACTGTTCCAGCGGACCCGGAGGAGGAGTTATCCAGGTAAGCTTTATTACTCGTCTCTAATCATAATAATACTGATTATCGAATACAATAAAAAATATCTTGTACTTGTATCCACCAAGATAATAAAATTATAATATAACGTTTTATGGCACTTTCAGGGCTCAGCCAGTGAGGCGACCCTTGTAGGTCTGCTGGTTGCTAAGGAGAAAACAGTTCGTAAACTAGTACGAGAAGACCCGACCCTCGATGAAGATCAAATTAAACCAAAACTTGTTGCATACACATCTGACCAATGTAACTCTTCAGTTGAAAAAGCTGGGTTACTCGGCTCTATGAAAATGCGGCTATTGAAAGCCGACGCTGATGGAAGACTCCGCGGAGAAACACTCAAAAGAGCATTCGATGAAGACAGAGCACAAGGTCTCATACCGTGTTATGTCATCGCAAATCTTGGAACCACCGGTACATGTGCGTTTGACCCGCTTTATGAACTAGGACCAATTTGCAATGAAGCAGATGTGTGGCTGCACGTAGACGCGGCATATGCAGGCGCTGCATTCATCTGTCCCGAATATAGACATTTGATGAAGGGTATCGAGCACGCTGATTCCGTTGATGTAAATGCACATAAGTGGATGAATGTTAGTTTTGACTGCTCAGTTATGTGGGTCAAAAATGGATACGATCTAATTAGAGCATTTGATGTTCAGAGAATTTACTTGGATGATGTAAAAACAGATATTAAAATTCCTGATTACCGGCACTGGCAGATACCCCTCGGCCGTAGGTTTAGGGCGCTCAAGTTATGGATGGTTTTAAGAATATACGGTGCTGAGGGTTTGAGGAATCATATCAGAGAACAAATTGACCTCGCACAATATTTTGCGAAATTAGTACGATCAGATGAACGATTTTTGGTAGAACCAGAGCCGTCGATGGGCTTAGTGTGTTTTAGACTTAAGGATGGTGAAATTGTAACGAGAAAATTGCTAGAGAACTTGACAAACAAGAAGAAAATATTTATGGTGGCAGGCACTTACAGAGACAGATATGTCATTAGGTTCGTCGTCTGTTACCGTCTAACGACGAAAGAAGACATCGACTACAGCTGGAAACAAATAAAAGATGAAGCCGACATACTTTGTACAGACAAAGTACATATGAAACCACAAATAGCAGCCATTGATACACTTGTTGGGAGAGAGGTGTGTGAAAAATCTAAGTAAAACCTCTTTTTTATAGTTAATTCTCATAAATAATTTAGTATATTTTTTATGAATATGTAGATGAGGTACTTGTATACGAGCTAAGAAATAATAATACAATAATTGTGATGCTTCAAGTTTTGAGGAATAGAAGAATTTAAATCGTCAAAAATGGCTCCGTGAGGCGCTACTATTATCGCTTGCTAATTGGTCGGTAAAATCATTCTAAAGGGTTTCTAATTTGGTCTTCTGGTTTATTTTCTTGGTGAATAATGAAATAAAAACAGTTTGATATGAATTATGTTTTTTATTTTTGCTTATGACTAAGTAACCACTATTTGATGCGTCACTTTGACTAATTACTAAATGCAGCTACAGGTGTGACTAACACATATACCGTACTTGTATCCTTTAGGTAAACAATGCTCTTGACAAACTCTGTCCTCAGTGGGTTCCTCGAACTGGCATAGAACACGTCTCGTAGATATCACTCTCGCAGCTGAAACAAAAACATAGTGAGTTACATAATAACATTAAACAAAAAGCAAAAACTTATTGTATGTTGTGTTATGTCTGCAATTTTGTCGTTTACAAATTTGGGATAATAGTGTCATAGTGATACTTAATACTGCAGAATTGAATATTATGTGTGAAATACATAAACATTACCTGTAAATAGGTACACTACCTCTAGGTTAATCGCCACTAATTGAAGGAAAGTTAGTATAGTCATTTAACTACACAATATAGTGTGCACCTCACACGACAAACTTAACTCTATAACTAGAACGTGTAACTGGGATAGTTGAAGATTTGAACAACAGAAAATTTTACAAATCCTACTGTAGGTGTACCTGACTCAAATGATTAATGCCCGGTTTCTGAGTACATTTATCAGTAGTTTATCTATTCAAAAGCATTTTTTTCATATGAGTTTAAACGCAAATGAATAGATAAACTACCGCTAAATATACCTCAGAAACCGGGGATTAGTAGCTTGGAAATACTGTCATGCCGCGGAATTGGGTTAAAGTAAATAATGCTTATCTAATAAAGATATTATAAAATATTGATAATTAAAAAATACCTTGACTTTGTCTCCATTGTGTTGTGTCCATTGTTTATTACTTACGACATCGTAATTAAATAAGTAGTTACCTACCTAGTTAATTCCTTCCAAAATATATGGCATGTCGGAAAGATCGTTAATGTAGTAATTAAGAAAGTGGTGGACAATTGTTTTCTAAAGGTCTTTGTCAGATTAATAAAAAAAAGTTAGAAGCTAAGAACGAATATCATAGGATGCACAAAATAATCAAAAAATAATTAAAATACATACGATTATCCTTCACGCTGTGTTCATATTGCACGTATTCCGCTGGAGAGAAGTTAGTATCAACAAGGTCTACTGCCTTTCCTAATGATGTTTGAACACAATAAGCAGTCAATGCAACTACTAGAATTATTACGCGAGTTTGCTTTAAAAGACCCATTTTAATAATATTATACGACGGAACAAGAACTATATAAAATATACGTAGCAACTGTTTAGTAGCTAATTAACAATTAACGGTCGTCAGTCGTGTTGCACTACAAAAATAATACGAATGCTAAGTGCGGGAAAGGTCAACGATGCGGCCTTATATATGCAGTGTACAGAGTACATACACGTTACCGCGAAAACGACTTACTCACTAACAATGACTAATCATTATGTTTGGTTTCACTTATTTGTATGGTAACACTGATTTGGATTTTGAGGGAAACAAAGGTCAGAATATAGTAACCACAGTATGCAAGACACAGTATTTATATAAATGGTTAATTTTAAAATTTTCACGTTGTACATTATTTATTAACTTTTCACATTATACATAATTTATTAACATAAAAAATGTGAGTAATTTGAAGATGCATCACTTTCAGTAAAGGTAAATTGCAGTTATAAATAATTATTTAAAAACATAGATAGTTCTTTGTCTATCTGTTAGAACATGAGTAAGGTGTAATGTAGCTCATTATCATCTCGTGACGAATTCGATTGCGTGCGACGTTGACGTGTAGTTGTACAATTATAATTTAACATTTTTATACGTTGCCATTGAATAAGTGTATACTTGATATTATGTCAGTGTTTATGTACTTATTTATAAACACTGCTTTTGTAATGTCAGAGGTTAAGACTGTTAAAAATGCAAACGGCATATTCGTTCCGTGTGGAAATCGAACCCACACTCAAAATAGTAGCGGTGTTTTTGTCACCGGTTGTCGTTGAAAACCATTGCATCAGCATTGCAACGTTTTTGAAATTTGGAAAGATTGTTTATAGGTCCATGTCCACAATTTATTTAAGTTAGTAATAAATGTACTTAAATAATATGTGTGTAATTAGCCCTCCTGGGTAAAATGGGAGGTTCTAATAATGGAAAGCTTGAAAGGTTTTCCTCAGGGACTTTGGCAGAAATATGTCAGATGTGCGTACACCGCACCTGTTTTTACAATTATTATTAGAAATGTTTAAGCTTAGTCAATTAATGACAATATACATTTTACGGAAAATATGAGCCCATACCTACCTTATAAATACTAATTTAGACTATATAAACATGCCATATTACCTTATTAGCAATAGGTAAATATGAACATACTTACGTGAAATAGGGTCATTACTCATTATGATGTACGTCAGGCTGGCCCGGCCCCATGGAATTTAATAATGAGATTGTTATCAATCCAATGTACCCGGGTATACTAATATATGTAACACCTTCATTTTCAATGTAACTCTTTTTAAAAGAAATTACGTGCACTTCTTAGTGGCCGGGCCAGCCTGACGTTTTCAGCCCGGCCACCTTGTTTCCCACTAATCTACAAAAAATACTGGCAATATTGTGCTACAGATGAAATGTACCCTATAATATATGCATATGTAACACAACATCGAATCCTAAAATGCAATAGCATACGAAATATTAGCGGTTGCAGGTGGCCGGGCTGAAATTATTTCGTTAATATAAAACAGTAAAACTGCAACACCTGCCAAAAACTAATACCAGTACATAATGAGATATAGAGATATAGAATACATGTAACGCTTTCATTTTAAATTATAATACATATTTAGAAAGAATAATCACTTGAAATTATATTTCAGCCCGGCCACCTAAAAGCGGTAATATTCCCTAAAATCTTATGCCAATTTGTACAGTAAAACCTGATACAGCTATGAAATGAAAGTTACATTCGTTTCGTTTTAGTCGTATACCTTTAAGCCTTCTGTTTGACTAGATTATCAAAATCTGAGAAACTTGCCGAAGAGTGACTATCATTTATTAACTAATTTCAGGACATTTGGTTTGTTGAGTGAAACAAAATTGGTAATTGTCATATTTTTTTAATAATCATTTTTGAAATTAGTTAGACAACATTTGTACTTATATTAATTAGGTACTATAACAATTGTTAATTATAAATAATGTAAAAAAAGGTTACACATTGATAATAACACAGTTATCAAAAAATTATAGTAATATCAATATTACCTTAACATCGAACATTCATTCATTCAGAATATTAGAAGATAATTTTTGGTTAAATACTTATTATACCTTGGTAAAAAATCACAGATTTTCATAATTCAAATTTGAATTAGTCAAAATACTTATAGTACAAATGCCAGATATAGGCTAGCAATGATTATTATATTAGCATACGTTTAATTATACAAGTTAACATTGTGATTTTTAGCTGTGATTTTAATATTATGTTAAATTATATATACTACATAGCTATATTTCCATTAGCTGCCACTGAAAGAACTATGGTTCTCTCTTTATTTAAGAATTGTTGTAATAATTATATTAGCATAATTTTAATTGAAAGTTTTCAAAACTTTAAATTCAAAGTTGATGTAAAAATCATTATGAAAAGGTATAATAAGTATTTAACCAAAAATTATCTTCTAATATTCTGAATGAATGAATGTTCGATGTTAAGGTAATATTGATATTACTATAATTTTTTGATAACTGTGTTATTATCAATGTGTAACCTTTTTTTACATTATTTATAATTAACAATTGTTATAGTACCTAATTAATATAAGTACAAATGTTGTCTAACTAATTTCAAAAATGATTATTAAAAAAATATGACAATTACCAATTTTGTTTCACTCAACAAACCAAATGTCCTGAAATTAGTTAATAAATGATAGTCACTCTTCGGCAAGTTTCTCAGATTTTGATAATCTAGTCAAACAGAAGGCTTAAAGGTATACGACTAAAACGAAACGAATGTAACTTTCATTTCATAGCTGTATCAGGTTTTACTGTACAAATTGGCATAAGATTTTAGGGAATATTACCGCTTTTAGGTGGCCGGGCTGAAATATAATTTCAAGTGATTATTCTTTCTAAATATGTATTATAATTTAAAATGAAAGCGTTACATGTATTCTATATCTCTATATCTCATTATGTACTGGTATTAGTTTTTGGCAGGTGTTGCAGTTTTACTGTTTTATATTAACGAAATAATTTCAGCCCGGCCACCTGCAACCGCTAATATTTCGTATGCTATTGCATTTTAGGATTCGATGTTGTGTTACATATGCATATATTATAGGGTACATTTCATCTGTAGCACAATATTGCCAGTATTTTTTGTAGATTAGTGGGAAACAAGGTGGCCGGGCTGAAAACGTCAGGCTGGCCCGGCCACTAAGAAGTGCACGTAATTTCTTTTAAAAAGAGTTACATTGAAAATGAAGGTGTTACATATATTAGTATACCCGGGTACATTGGATTGATAACAATCTCATTATTAAATTCCATGGGGCCGGGCCAGCCTGACGTACATTCATTATGAATACTGGGTTATCTATAATTGTGTAGGTGGTAATTCGAATATAGGTTCCCTTAAATATCAAATAAGTTAACTGTGTCGGTGATATCAGCAGGAACTTTGTCGGAAGGACCTTGACACCATGGCACAGAACAATTACTTATAGCTGCCCTAATCTACGAGAGGAGACTTGACGCTGGCAGTGGCAATGCACAATCGTTATCTGTGGTGTTATTATAAGTATGTATAGATTATCAAATAAGTAATTAGATTATTCTAAGCCTGAGTCTATTATCATCTGAGTTTTCGAAATTTTGGCTTAAACTGTCATCTCTACAGTACGAAGCTTGGGCGTCTTGAACACATTAATTTATTGTCATTAATACAAAACACATTCTTTATACGACAATTATGTATCTAGCGCTAAGAAATAAAAATCACCAGAATTAAATTACCATTTTGATTATAAATTAATATTTAGGTACCTTTATACCTAGGTAACTATAGTTTTTTGCCAATAAAACATTGCTTGTTATTTGTACAAAGTGATGGTTTATTTAACAAAATAAAATAATTTTCCTTGTTCAATTAAGGGAATGTGACAGCGCATTTGCTTTTTTTGGAATATTATTCCAAGTATAAACCACGTCTGGACTCTGGAGTTAAATAATGAGTAATGCGTTAAGTGTAGTCTGTAAGCACAAGTATAAAAATATTTTTTAAACCTGGTTTGCGTTATCATGATATCGAAAATTCTAAGAACTATGAGTAGTTACATAAGTACATAATAAACTCGTTATTTTCGTCATTTAGTTCTGAAGTCCCACTCTATTTATTTTATATTATGCTCCTTGAAGAGAGAACTCACATTTATATAATATATATGTAATTATTATTCTGAGTTTTCACCAATAATGTGAATACCTCAGATTTTTCATTATTTTCATATCGCAAACTATATGCTACGCGTCTGGCCGACAATCTTTTCAACTGAATATCCATAACGCCATCTACCGGACACTGAATGTAAACAACGCTCTGTGTTATTGGTGGTGTCCGTAAGGCCCAGCGCAGACAGACCGGAATAATCCTCGCGCGGTCTCGAGCATTTTCTTTACGGCTCGCGGATGCTCGCGACTGCTCGAGCCTGCGCGAGGGAAACTTTCTAGGTTACCATTCTTCATGAAACAGGCCAGTTTTCGTGAAAATTCGTCAACGATGGTAGACTGGGCCATGATTATAATTGCTCTTTTGACTGAAGAAGAATAAAAATGTCGTTCTCTCTCTTTAAACTCAGTAACAACATTGAAATTTTTCGTACGATGCTCGCGCGTCCTCGAGGATGCGCGGGTATCCCCGCGCATACTCGAGGAATTTTCACGAAAACTGGCCTGTTTAATGAAGAATGGTAACCTAGAAAGTTTTCCTCGCGCAGGCTCGAGCAGTCGCGAGCATGCTCGAGCATCCGCGAGCCGTAAAGAAAATGCTCGAGACCGCACGAGGATTATTCCGGTCTGTCTGCGCTGGGCCTAACTCCGAACTAATGATCGTATTTAGCAGTATTAACGGAGTGGCGATCTTAACCACTGCGCTACAAATACCATAGAATTAAATTTAAGAAATAACGAAATACTACGAGGTTTTTTCATATGTTTATTTGAAAAGTTAAATATTTATTCAACGTACGTAGTGTGCATGAGCACATAATTACAATAAGATATTGTACAATTTATGATACAATCAAAATTCATAAAGATACATTTTACGTGATTTACAACGCTACCAACATCTTAAAAAATATAACTTTTTATTCATACAATGTACTCAATACAATGCATAATGGAAATAGCTCATAATTTACTGTCTTATAGAATATAATATTCTATACCTCTTTTCTACTCTCCTAAAAGCACTAGTGTATTAATATGAATTACATACCTACAACATCACCTTATTATATTCACATTTTTCTATTTAGGTATAATAGAAGTACAAAGGTACCCTAGAAAATGTAATAAAATCTAGTACAATTTTCAAAGTAATAAATCAGTTGTAGTTTTATTTATTCAATCAAACAAGTCATCGTAGGTCAATAAAGTGCGTTTAGGTTCTTTAGGTGGTGGTATACTGCGTGGCGTGGATGGTGCCGGAGTCCACGAGCCGGGCGCTGTCGGCGGTGGCTTGCTACGTCCCATGGTCACGCGCCAACTCTCTTCTAACCCCTCCATTGATGCCAATGCGTTGGTCGCTATCTCTGGTGTTTCAAATGACAAGAATGCCCTGAAATTACGAATGTTTTGGTTAGCACTTACACAGAATTAAAGTAAAATTAAATAATAATGCTATTTAAAAACATATTATGTAACCAAAATTCTAACATGCCACTTAATTTTACTCAAGAATTTTTTTATATTTTTTTGGCAAATAATGCAAGCATAATCTTTCAAAAATTAAACTTTAATTTCAAGCTCAATGATTTCAGTAAACAATATAGGCGACATAATTAGTAGCAGATGTTAAAACATACTTATCATCTTCAGGCTCTTGATGGAACGTGAAAGGTTCATGAGCAGCCAAACGGCGCCTTATAGTTTCTTCTGAGATGCGTGCACCTGTCACCACGAGAATGCAACTTCTGGCTGAGGGGGGAATTGCAGCTGGAGATGGGATTGATGGTTCCACTGGCCCTGGGGGCCCTGGTGTTCCGGGTGGTCCAAGAGGCTCAGTGGGACCAGCCTGGGGGGCAGGTGATGCAGGGCCAGGGCTCATAGGAGCTCCAGCTGGGCCTACAGGACTGGTTGGTCCAGCCAGCACAGTACCACCAATAGGCCCTGCAGGAGACTGATTACGTTGACTCTTTTCTTCCCTGAAAAATATTACTCATGATAAATGGGTCTATAGAATATAATCAGATGCATTACTGTACAGTAGGTACGAGGGCGGTCCGACAAGTACTTAGCCTATCCGTCCGATGGTGTTAATATCGCAAGAGATTTACTATCGTGTAGTACATTCTTAAATACGTCAACTGTAAAAAATTCAGTCGAATCGGACTCGTCGTTTTGTTCTGATCAAGTGTGAAAGAGGACGTGTCCACGGATTTTAGAAAAATTTAATAAGAGCAATATCGGTCGGTGATTTGATTCTTGTTTTTGGAAGGGAAATCGCGCAGCGAAATTAAAAAGCGTTTGGATGCTGCGTACGGTGACTCTTCTCCTTCGATAGCGACCGTTAAAAATTGGTTTATCGTGTTTCAAGGTGGTCGCACGACAGATTTTGATGAGCCACGCTCAGGAGCCCCGAAAACGGCCACCGCGGAAGCTAACGTGACAAAAATCCACGATCTCGTATTGGCAGACCGCCGATTGATGGGGCGCGAGATAGCTGAAAGAGTAGGCATCTTTAAAGACCGCGCGGGTCATATCCTGCATTAAATTTTGGGCATGAAAAAGCTATCGGCGCGATGGGTGCCGCGTTTGCTCACTCCGGACAACAAGCGCAAACGTGAGACCACTTCATTGCAGTGTTTGAGGCTGTTTAAGCGCAATCAGAAGGAGTTTCTGTGTCATTTCGTGATCGACGACTAAACATGGATCCACTGGTACACACCAGACACCAAGAAACAGTCGAAACAGTGGAATTTACGCGCCGAAAGTGCTCCGAAGAAGGAGACAACTGTCCCATCGGCCGGAAAGGAATGGCCACCGTTTTTTGGGATTCACAAGGTGTGATCTTCATCGATTACCTGGAGAAAGGCAAGACAGTTACAGGACTCTACTATGCCGAATTATTGGGCCGATTCGACGCCGAACGCCGACGAAAAAAGTGCTCTTCCAACATGACAACGACCGGATCACACCTCCGCCGTCGTCACGTCTAAATTGGTCGAATTGCACTACGAATTGCTGACCCATCCACCGTATTCGCTAGATTTGGCACCATGCTACTTTTTTGTTCCCAAACTTAAAAAAAGGCGAATGAGGAGGTCACCACCGCCACGCAGGCCTTTTTGCCAGTCTCGACAAAACGCATGTTTTGGATGGGTTAAAGAAGTTGGAGCATCGCTTGGTCAAGTGTATCAAGATAAAAGGAGATTATGTTAAAAAATAAATCGCCACTTTTCCAAAGTTTTCGTTTTTCTTTTGTAGGCTAAGTACTTATGAACCACCCTCGTACTTATTTGTCTGTCAGTAACTTTGAAGTAGTAGATCATTTATATCTAAACATATTAATATTATGGTTAGGACTTACTTTTCCCTGGCAGTCACAAAGGAATCATACAAGTATTTGACTCGAGGTGAAGGCTTCTCCTCGGGAGGTGGGGGCTCCTGTGAAGCACTGAATGGTTGGTATGAAGCCACACCACCTGTGGCACCTGCCGATCCACTGAGTTTTCTTTCTCTGCCTGAAAAACAGTATTTATTTATTACTAGGTAAATGTAAAGATATCTTACAAGTGAACTCATTTGACTAGTATCAGTTAACAGACATTATGAATCCATTTCTCATGCATGAAAATATCCTCACTATGGTCTTCTTAACCAAGTAACTGGATATTTGCTTGATACACTCCTAGCAAAGAACAATAAGTGCCAATTTAACAGCTCATAGATAAGTGTTGGATTATCTTCCTCAAAGATAAAATTTATGACAATATCTGTAAATATTCCACTGGACAAGCTAACCAATACTTATCCGAAAGTATTGAAAGTTTAAAACAGACAATAAGTATCTTATTGAGACAGTGAGACATGAATAGGTCCTGAGATCCATTTCTAAAGTAAGTATACTCAATAAAGTTACTTAGAAGACACTTATACCTGCTCTTGGACGCTTAAAAGTAGCATTTTGAGGTTGTGGAGGCGGACTTTTGATGGCTTGAATAGCTCCACTTTTTATCAATTTCCGAGCGATTTCACGAGCGTCACGAGCTTCAGTTGGACGCTTCGGTAATATTGGCTTTTCAGGCTCTGGTTTAGGAGCTTTTAACGCCTGTAATGCTTTTTTTTTCTTTTTCAACTTTTGATACTTTGCTTGTAACATCAATTCCTCTTCAGTTAAATTAGAGGGGAAATGTAAATAAACCATTTTCCCGTTGGGAAGCAGCTTTATTGTTTTGAGAACGCCTCTTTAAATGAAACTGGACAGAAGTCCAGTAATTCACAGATAATTTACTTTAATTTGTTACTTTCATTTGGACAACAGTAGTATACAAATACAACCACAAAATTAGAGACAATATGCCACTGTCAAAAACGTCAAAACTGCCAGTGTCAAAAATTGCTGCCAAATTATGAAAGCGTTCGCATTAGCAGTTAAAATTAAAAAAGGAAATAAGGGAATAAATAACACGAAAAATAAATAAATAAATTATTAGTTTTTGTGTTTTTTATTCCGTGTACATCTTTGTTTCATTTCATTTTTGGGTACCTAATAGCATTCTAAATTTAATTATGGCAAATATTGTCTGAAATATTTTTTTTTTTAGATGTTATTGTCACTGTGCTACGTTTGGAAATTGAGTGTGTCATATAAAGTTAAACTATATTAAGTTTAGCCTATTAAGTATTTTTAATCATCGGCGCTAAATTGATTGCTCTCACAAAAAAGTTACTTAAAATATATCGATTAGATATATGTTAATCAACTTTAACGATACAGAGTGCTTCAGAAACAAGCTTTGATTATTGGAACTGATTTTTGATAAAGCTTTAGGCACTTGTCCCACCGCCAACGATGAACGAGTAACGAGCAGAGCTAGAATTGGAAACGAGTTGGCGAGCCGCGGGGAGCGAGTGCGTAGTTGCGGTAGTTGTGTAGCTCTGCTACAACCGAGTGTGCGAGTGAGGCGAGCGATCGCTCGCATCACTGCCATCATCGTAGAGAAATGACAGCTGGTTGCTCTCTCGACGTGTGTTCTAATCGCGCGGGTATCGCTGAGCGAGTGTTATCTTTCATGGTTCTGGTCGCTTAGCAACAGATTAGTGAAGAGAGTGCTCGCCGTCAGTGTGAACAGTCAGCGATCAACTGTTTGTATATGTGTCTCTTTTGTTTACATGGAATACATATCTACTATACGTTTCTTGAACGAGAAAATAGCCGATAGTTTGTCGTTTTCTCGTCAGCGGTGGGACAAGTGCCTTATGAACTGTCCCCTGTTATAAACTCACAATACATAATAAATATCCGATTTTTAGAACTGGCATTGGTTCGCGCGTTCGGCGTAGGTATCCCTATTTGCACTGACAAGTAGTGACAGACAAGTGACAGCAGTAATATTTTGTTTGACATTGAATTGGATTGTAAAAAAATCGCAAAATGTTTCGTTTTTCCAAAAACATAATACCTACATTGTCGAAAACGCTTCAAATAAATTCACACGCGCAAGGCCAAAGTGTTATAGTACTTTTGCAAGATAAGAGATCGCTTTCAGATTCCAGTGAGTACACAAGTAAACTTGAGTGTGAACCATCCATCTCCTATTTATTAAAGTGGTCGTCTATCTATATAAAACTTTAATTCTAATTCTCTAGGTTTATTAGCTTTCTGTATAGTTAAATAATGTATTAAACCACGTTAATTCTTCGTATTTTAAGTAGATACATAATTGCTTACCCGAAGGCGGCTATTATTGACATTTATAATTATATCACCACGTGATATGAGTCAAGATTGTGATGAAAAGCATAAAATATTAGTTACACTAATTATAGTGATGTAAGTTTATTTGCTACTTTATAATTTTATATAACTAAACTAACCTCAAATGATTGACTTTCAGAACAGCCAGGAAAATTCTCTCTAAAACATGAAGAATACGGACGGCCCTTATATTTCGATGCTCAGGCAACAACTCCCATGGTCAGTATCATATTCAATAGTTAGTTGCTCATATTTATTTAATCTTACATCATCCAGAGTTAATTTTATGTCTGTACTTAAACAGGATCCAAGGGTCCTGGATGCTATGCTTCCCTACCTTGTTAGTTACCATGGTAACCCACACTCTCGCACACACGCTTATGGATGGGAAAGTGAAGCTGCTGTTGAGAAAGCTAGGGAGCAGATCGCAGACTTGATCGGTGCCGATCCAAAGGAAATAATCTTTACATCAGGAGCAACAGAGTCCAACAACATCTCAGTAAAAGGTGTGGCAAGGTTCTATGGACCAAGGAAGAAGCATGTTGTTACTACTCAAATTGTAAGTATCCTTACATTCAAACTTGCTACTTATGCATTAAATATTTGAATACTTATTTGATTTCTTATTTGCATTGGTTTAGGAACACAAGTGTGTGCTGGATTCATGCCGTGCATTGGAAGGAGAGGGATTCAAAATCACATATTTACCTGTGAAGCAAAATGGAATCATTGATTTACAAGATTTGGAAAAAGCTCTCACTCCAGAGACCAGTTTGGTTTCAATTATGACAGTCAACAATGAAATTGGTTTGTACATCATGCTTTATGAATATTTCTCCACACATTATGCCCTCTTAATATTATACTTGTTTTAAATACTTGAGTTGAGTTTATCATAGATAAATTATATTATTGTAACTGGGTGATTCTCTTTAAGAATAGTTAACATTTAAATTAATATTACTTAAAAACTTGCATGTCATGGTAGCAAATAATGAAGCATTTGTGTAAACAATATCATATTGTAGTTTTTTCATTATAAGGATACATTTATTAATGATTTTTTTTTCCATCAGGCTTAAAATATTGCAAGTCAGAAGTAGTGGGAAAATGTTATGATGTTGTGGTTTTTTTTTTTATGTAGTAATATGGTCTCTCTTACAAATAAATCTCTTTATCTCTTACATTCCAAGGTAGTTTTCATACATTGTATATTGCAGGTGTAAAGCAGCCCATAGCAGAAATTGGCGCTATGTGTAAAAGCAAGAAAATATTCTTTCACACTGATGCTGCTCAGGCATTAGGAAAAATACCACTAGATGTCAACTCAATGAATATTGACTTAATGTCAATTTCTGGGCACAAAATCTATGGCCCCAAAGGTGTTGGTGCACTATACATAAGGCGCAGACCGAGGGTCCGAGTTGAACCTATTCAAAGTGGTGGTGGACAAGAGAGAGGAATGCGTAGTGGAACTGTGCCAACTCCTCTTGCTGTTGGATTGGGTGCAGCATGTGAAATAGCCAAGCAAGAAATGGCATATGATCATGCATGGATGGAGAAATTATCACAAAGATTCCTAGATAAGATATATTCCAAGTTAACACATGTCATAAGGAATGGAGACCCAGAGCAAACATATCCTGGCTGTATTAACTTATCGTTTGCTTATGTGGAAGGTATGTGGCCTGCATTATTAAAACTTTTTAAGTATTTTTTCATTATGGCTGCATCATTTCAACTGCATCTCTACTTCAATCAAAATTTATTTTTAAATACAGAATAAACATACTACATAAGTAAGGGTCATCTAACCTCTACTTATCAATGTAATAACAAATTGAGATTTAACCCATATCTTCCCACCGCCCCATTTAAGGTGCACTTATATTTTACACGATAAAACCTGTATGTTAACAATTAACGATAAATTTTATAATTTTATTATATACTAGACATCTTTGCGGTTAATCTAGTAGTAATTGGCAGGGATTGTGGTCATTCGTATTTTTTTTATAAAATTCCGAGTTTGGTCAATTTCGAGCAACACGAGTGGCAGGAAAAGGTATGTAATAACTATTATATTTATTATTCATAATTTTAGTGGGGCGATGTTTTGGTAAGTAATAAGGTTATATTATCAGGTAATAATAGTAACATAAAGTTATTTCATTTTTTATGTGAATTTTACAATGTTCTTTTGAACGCCCCATTTGAGGTGCGTTGGGAACAGAAGGCACCATGATAATTTGTTTGAACAATTTTATGCCATCAAAAACATTCTGTAAAAACCTCAAGTCTCGCCGTAAAAAGTTGTGAGATCTATATAATACCAAGTCGATTAATCTATTTAGTCTCTACTTAAAGGACCTTCTGTCTTAAGTTATTACGTATGTTATTATCATGCCAATTTAAAAAAAAATACCTTTAAAACAAATAGACCGACCTGGCCATCGCATGATTTAATTATTAGTATGTATCACACTACACAGCACGACGAGAAGTTAATGCTCCTGAAATGTTAATGGCGAATTTGTGTTTCCTTGCGATGACCAAGTCGATCTAATTGTTTTAAAGGTTTTTTTTTTTAAATTGGCATGATAATAACATACGTAATAACTTAAGACAGAAGGTCCTTTAAGTAGAGACTAAATAGATTAATCGACTTGGTATTATATAGATCTCACAACTTTTTACGGCGAGACTTGAGGTTTTTACAGAATGTTTTTGATGGCATCTCACTTCTTTTTGTAAAGCGAACATAAGTCCAATTTGTATGGAAAGACGTTTTTTTTTCATAATTCAACATATTTTCCTATGGGAATGTTGTTCAGTTTCATGGGCTAAACACCCTTATCCACCCTATACCCTCTCTCCCGTTATGTCTCATATAGTAGGTACCTATTTACACCTATTTATTTTATTTTCTACTGTAATAATAATTCATTAACTGCAAATGTAACCTTGTAATCTTATACATTTATATGAGATTACAAAGTTATTGTTGCAGTTGGTGTATTTAGAAAACTGGACCGAAATTAGAAAATATTAAATTTTTCCCATGATTAAGACACTAAACCCTATTTGTATTCTAAATTTTAAGCTTCTAAGTCTGCTAGAAGTACCTTAGACTTTTGATGATCGGTGAGTCAGTGAGTCAGTGAGTCAGTGAATCAGTGAGTGACAAAATTCAAAATTTTAACAAGTTGTCATTCCTAAACTACTGGTTCAAATTGACTGAAATTTTAAATATACCGTCTTTATACAATGACTAATTAGTTGCTGAAAATCCAGGCTTCTTGTTTTATCCACAACGAAATTATAGGGATGTCAAAAATAGCCCGAATTGCTTCGAGAAAAGGATGTTACGGCCGTGCCGCTTTTTTTTTGCTCGACTTGCGGGGGCACTTCCGTGCCCCCAGATTGGAACATAGTTTATATAAAATTTAGAGTTATTACTTTTGTTTTTTTTAGTTACAGGTTGAATGTCAGTGAATTTTATCAGCTTTAGAAGACGATAACATTACAATTTCAGCTAATATTTATATCACGCCACCTGAAAATGATGATTTGAGTGACGAAAATAGTGGAAGCAAGGATGTAGGGGCGATTTGTAATCTTGCGCGTCGCTAATTGTTGGCTGAAGCCGAAGTTCGACGTACGGTTTCATCATCAGAAGTTCAGAAGTTATGTGGTAAGGCAATGTGGTCGACTGTTTGACGTCAAGGGGAAAGGCGAAGCGGTGAAGACCCCTATTTGATCCGATATGTCTGCTGCGCCCCTAAGAAAGCTAAGACTATGATCAAGAGGAAGGAAAGGATCATTATATTATCAAAACGGAACTCAAATTTGGTGTCGTGAATGCCACAAAAGCCTAATTTTAGGAGCCGCTAATGAAGGGTTTGCGTAATTTTTCGCACATTGCCTGCAATATTGCCTCACAATTCACTATTTTTTGTTTTACTGATTTCTTTTTCATTTATTTATTTATTATTTAATATGATTACTTGTAATTTAATCTATTGGTTTGATATTCCATAAATAAAAGTGATATAACATAACAACAGGTAATTTTTTCTCTATACATATACCAGTGGCATATTATCCCAACGCCCCATTTAAGGTGCGGTACTGAATTTCAGTTACCCTACAACCCCAAAAAATTTGACGCCTATTTTTGTTTTATTGAAAGGCTACTTTAAATAAATGTGTAAAGAAAACAATGTATTTTTGAATATTTATTGCTTTGGGAAGATATGGGTTAAAGGCCAGGCCCCCAATCTTAATTATGTGGAAAATTAGCAGATAAACTTTATTACTAAAATAAATTGTATATCAGTTTATTAGTAGGTAACTAGGTACATATTATGTACTATATTATTTTTAAAAGAAAGAAGAAAAAATACATTATTTAAATCTGTTTTAGGTGAATCCCTGTTAATGGCTTTGAAGGATATTGCTCTGTCAAGTGGATCAGCCTGCACTTCTGCATCACTGGAGCCGTCATACGTACTCAGAGCAATAGGAACAGATGAAGATTTAGCACACAGCTCTATCAGGTAAAAACTCAACATTCATGAAAATTTAACCTTAAATGACTACATTTCTAAATTTATAGCAAGTATGTGTGTTTCTCACCACTAATGTATGCTTTAGTTAAAATATCATTGCAATTTATACTAAAATAATCAAAATTTGTGGTACTGATGTAATTTCATACACAAATACTTCATACACTTAATTTTGTCCACAGATTTGGTTTAGGGAGATTCACAACAATTGAAGAAGTTGATTATACAGCTGAAAAGACTATCAGACATGTTGACCGTTTAAGAGAGATGAGCCCACTTTGGGAAATGGTCCAGGAGGGAGTAGACATCAAGACAATCCAATGGTCGCAGCACTAACTTGGTATATTTGTTAGAATTTAGTTTGTGAAAATTCCAAAATTATATTTATGTGATAAAGTGTTGACTGTCATGTTGTAAAGATCTGGTATTGCTTATTGTTGACCAATGGCAGTGTAAATATGTGGGTTCTTGGGGTAATATTAATGAACATTAGAAATGCTACATAATCCATAGCTATATCAAATGACATATTAGAACTTGTTTGATTATTAATGAAACTCAATAAATAAAGAGTGAATTCGCTTTCTTAAAATAAACAAAGAAATAAAGATATCGAAAGTTATTGTTGTGTTATTATTTCTTAAATATATTAACTCATACATATGTTATGCAATTCTGTAATTAATTAGTTTTTTAGGCTCTCAGTCTGTGACCTTCAAGATTAAATAAATTACCTATGTATTGCTAAACTCAATAATAAGCTTGAAGGTGTTATTTAATTTAATTGTCTCTAAAATGAAATACTAGGAAGTAGCCTGTATTTTTAATTATTGCTTACAATATGACTATTGCACAAACTTAGCTGTAGGACACAATTTTAATAAGTACATAATAAATATTTCAACTTCAAGATTAACAGTCACTGTAATATTGTAAACATAAGGTAGACATTAACTTTTTTAAGTGTGATATTTGAGTAAAACTAAAATGTTTTGAATACTAGAACTATGATAAATATAATCAATATTTTTTAAGATGTTTCTTTAAATGAATGCAAATTATGTTGTTGAAAAATAATAAAAAAATAAATTTAAAGCTTTCTTTATTTTGTATTTTATTTACAGATTAAGAGTGAGAGTATATGAGTGAGTGAGATTAAAAAAGTATACAAAAATACTTTCAAAGAAGAAACACATTGGTACTAGATTTTTAATATAATTTGTTAAATTATGTCAGAAATCACATAAAAGTATCAAATACAGTCAACACATATACAAAACAATATAAATACATTGAGTATTACATTTTAAAATATACTTGGCTCGGAATGGTTCTTCAGATTAATACATTTTAATACTGTTAGGCCTGAATAATTATATTATATTTTGAAAAATTGAAATGAACACTTTAGTAAAATTTATACCAAAGTGACCAAAAAATTATCAGATTGTATATTGGTCATAAGTGGTTTCTGATTGAGATATTCACCAAACGAACTGTATATTCCTATTACTTTGATCATCATACATACTAACTAAGTGACTTAGCAAGAATAGGCATATGCATTTATACTAGTGCTTTAGTTTTCATTCAGCTATCATCTATTTTAAAGCATTAGTTCAAATCCAATTATGAAACTTGTGAGTTTTATAATGCTTAATAACAAAATAAATATAATTATTTTAAAGCAATAATAATGTTTGATCAACAACTACATGATGGCTCATCTACTGGTTCTGGATTAGATATTTTGAAACTGTCATGATCTAAAGTTTGCAATTCAATCCTTGATCTATTTGACTCCACAAGTTGCATTGCAATATCTGTAAACATTTCTTCAACACCTTTACCAGTTTTACAAGAAGTTTTGTAAGTTGTACTGATGAGATTGTGGCACTGCTCACTGAAACATTCATTATATAATAATTACATAAATTGTAAGAGAGGGGGTACATGCAATCAAAATGATAATTATGTTAAACCTGTGGCTTACCAAAATGTCTCAATATCAGCATCAGTAACTTGAGGTGATGCTCCTTCTAGATCTGATTTATTTCCACACAAAAATATTTTTGCATTCTCAGCATATGTTACAATATCTAACAAATGTTGACTCAAAACGTGAAATGACGATGCGTTATCTAGTGAGAAAACGAGAATAGCTGCCTCAGCAAATTTATAGTAACTGGATGTCACTGAAGCAATGCGTTCCATGCCTCCAGTGTCCCACAACTGTAACTGAAATTGAAGAATAACAATTAGTCTCATGTGACGCTAAATCCAATAATAGTTTCATTACGGAATTATACAGCCTACTAATCCTCAATAGAAGCTTTATATATAAATACAGAAATACAGATAATGATATATACCTTCACATCTTTGTCTGTGAGTTCATAAAGCTTTTCAAAGTGATCTAATCCTAAAGTCGATCTTCTGTCTGAATTCGGAACAAACGTATTGTTGATAAAACGTCGGAAGAGAGAACTTTTTCCAACTCCGTATTCACCACAAAGTATCACTTTCAACACAGGCGTTTTAACAATGGCCATCTTTTATTTCAGTTTAGAGAAATTGGAGGTACTGCATTCAATTTCATCACTCTTGTAGAAGATATAGGTAACAAACAACATAAATGTAAATATTTTATAGAAAAACTTAGCACATAGTGCACACACCCAATCTCGTTTCAATAAATATTAACATTTAGTGATGTGCTGTGTGAGTTGGATTAAAGGATAATGAATCGATAGATTAATGAATTATTATTGTGATTCCGAAAATTAAATTATCCACTAATATATTTTAGTATGTAAAAATAAGAAGGGCCTATCTATTTAATTCAGTCACAAAACGAATTCCTGGTGATTGTATTTATCATTGTGTAGGTACTTAATGAAAAACTAGCTTGTACCATCGTACTATGAAGAAAAATTATGTTCCGATTCAAAAAGTTATAACTGAAACAATTTTGAATGATTAAACAAAGCTAAAATGAGTCACTAAAACTTAGATTGAAAAAAAAGCAGCAAACCTTTCTTTTTATATCTATACTAATATAATAAAGCTGAAGAGTTTGTTTGTTTGTTTGAATTTGTTTGAACGCGCTAATCTCAGGAAGTACTGGTCCGATTTGAAAAATTCTTTCAGTGTTAGATAGCCCATTTATCGAGGAAGGCTATAGGCTATATAACATCACGCTACGGTCATAAGGAGCGGAGTAGCAACGAAAAATGTTACAAAAACGGGGAAAAATTTGACCCATTCTCTTAGGTGACGCAAGCGAAGTTGCGCGGGTCAGCTAGTCAATCATAAATATATACTTTGCGATAAAATATCGATATTTGTCAAGATACAGTTGCCACTCTAGCAGGTAGTTTGTTTGACATTTTGCAGTGTTACCCAGTTTTTGATAATTGACATGAAGAAATGCACTATCTAGCCATGTAAAACTACAATTTCATTTTGTTTTAGGTACTTAAACGTTTCTGTTATAAGTTACTGTAGGTTCTTTCATCACAAATACTGTGATCACAAAGGTTCGACGGTTGATACGGTACGATTGAATGGGGGTTTGATCAATTTTATCGGCGTTCAATCAATAGTCGTACATAAATAACTTAGCGAAAGCTGGTTTGTAGTCATTCTGTTTATTTTGCGTATAATAAGTGGCCACAGCATAAGATTAAAAGTCTGGTAACACAGAATGTCAATGTGTTAATTTTTGTTTTGTTGTCATTTGCAATACTTCATTGATTGATTGATGTTGAATTGAATTGATCAACTGTTTGAGCTTCATGTCAATCCACTTGTAGATCAAGTTTATAATTTTTTGTAAGCCGGCAGAGTTATGGATTAAATACAGGATAAAAAGTTGGTAATTCGACTTGAAAGCGCCCCCGCAAACTATCGTGATGGATCTTCAAACATCTCATTTGGCTGCGGCCCTGATGTCCGGTCCAACTTACAGTAGTACACCTACTGAAGCAACTGCTACTGCTACATCGAGTAGTTCAAGTGATGAAGTTAAAAATGATAAGCCTATTGAGCCGCAACCTGATCCACCTAGCGAAGAAAAGGAAGAGGTGGCTAGTGGAGAGGAATTCACTGATGAGGTGTGTATTATGAATGTACCAAATTTAAGCAACACATTGTTTATATCTTCTACTTGGATTGGTTACATTATCATTAACTGATTCATACTTAAATTAAGAGAATTCAATAGTTTAATAGATTTCTTTGCACTTTGCAAACATAATGCTACATCTTTGTGGACTCATATTAATGAACAATTTAAAATTACAGGAAAGCGAGGCACAACCTGGCAACAAGTCAATGCCTGGTAGAGGTGTGACATTACAAATGCTTTTGGAAGAAAAAATGTTAGAGCCTGGAACAGCTGCAATGACAATAGAATATCTTGTTAGTACTCGTTTTTATATTATAACACTAGTTAGTTAGTCTTGCTTAGCTTTTCATTCACCTGTCTGCATAAGTGTATGGCACTTATGAAGAGAACATAAGTTCATGTATCTACCTAGCCATTATAAACTCATAACATTTATTATAACTGGTTATTATTCTGTGTTACAGGGCCAAAAGTTTGTTGGAGATTTACAATCAGACGGTAAAATAAAGTCTCATGAAACTGAAACAATATTTTGTTCTCCATCAGCCTGGGCTATCCACTGTAAGAGGATTATCAACCCCGATAAGAGATCTGGCTGTGGCTGGGCCTCAGTCAAGTACAGGGGAAAAAAACTGGACACTATTAAAGCCACTTATTTAAGAAAGAAGCAATTACAAAGAGAAAATATGCATTCTGATGGTGAGAGATACAGTTTAATTACTAATTGATTATTAAAAACTAGCTGCCTATGCTATTTGAGTGAAGTGACTATATCTGATGACCATGTAGATGCCAAATAAAATATGGCAATAGGTTTATAACTATTTTTCAAATGTTGTCATGCAGTATGCAATCAGTAACTGTTCAATCAGTGCATGTGTGTACTTTTGATTTTGATGTAAAGGCATTTTTTTTTTACCTGTGACATATTATGTTGCAGAGGAAGTTGAAATGGAAGTAGAGAATCCCCCTGAACCTCCACCACAGAGAGTAGTTATGAAGCACAACACAGTACCCAACAGGATGATGCAGCAGTAAGTATATGCTGAACAAATTATAAATATAATTACATATTAATCACCATATTTACAATTTTTCATTGTTACTAAACTATATTTTGGCATACCTACTTACACAATTTTACTTATAATTTTACATTTGAGTTTGATTGAAAAACTGGCTATATAATTACTATAGATATAAATAACTTTTTAATGCAGGTTTTAACGGCACTTTTCTAATTGTAATATTATTTACTTCTTTTTACAGTGATGCCAACATGTTAATAGAGGCGGTGTCATTTTCGTCAGCAGGCAAAGTTCAGCCTTTCCTTGTCTCAGTAAGTTCTAATGCCAGTCTGGTACTAGACATACACTGTCATTTGAAGAAAGAGGAGGTTTATGGATACTTGGCAGGAACTTGGGATCTAAATAGTCACAGTATGTAATATTATTATTTATCAAATGGAGTTCAAACCTAGTATCAATAGGGTTATTGGTCTTCACCCAAGGCTAAGCAAGTGTTATATTAATTTACAACAACAGTGACTGACATATAAAGAATAAACTAGCATAATAGCAAGCTGTTTATCATGCTCTGCTAAATTATTTCTAAGAAGTTACTATAGAATCTTGGATAATGATCTATGGAATGTTATATAAAGGTGCATATCTCATATTTCGTGATTAAAATTAAAAATTTCTGTTTCAGATGTGATGATCACACATACTTTCCCTTGTCTGATTAGTAAAAATGATAACAAACCTCGAGTCTTAGTGGAATTGGAAATTCAGATGGAAATAGAGAAATTGGGACTAATACTGCTTGGCTGGTATCATTCCCATCCAACCAATCCAGCTATGCCAAGTCTTCGCGATTGCGACAATCAGTTAGAATATCAAATAAAAATGCGGGGTCCCAGTGAAATTTCTTACATTCCGTGTATTGGCGTGATTTGCTGTAAGTATACATATAAAAATGATAATAGTGCCTTTCTGTTTTGGATGTAAATTATTAACATTTTTCACTATTAATTTCAGCTCCTTACAACCCCGAGAGCCCAGTGTTGGAATCGTCGCTCACTTTCTTCTGGGTGATGCCTCCGCCGGAGCAGAGACCAACAGAATATCCTCGACCTTTATTGCTACAATACAATATGATACATGACAGTCATCTATCTCCTCACGCCATGGAACAAATAAGAAAAAGTATTAAGTATTATTTCTCATATCCTGATGACACATTTATTGATTTCAAAGATAATTTTAAACCAGATATTTCATACTTGGACAAGTTGAAATGTACCTTGACTGCAAAGTTCCCAAGAGAGCAAAGTGATGGCTTGTTGTGGCATTTTATCAGAGATGAATTAGGATGTTCTTCTGAACAAGATGATAAAATGGATTTGGATGCTCTATTAGCAGTTCCCCAACCAATACCAGTTTCGAAACCCAGTCAACCTACAACTGTACCTAACTTCCCATCTGTAAGTACCTTGCAGCAGATGGTGAGTCGGCCGGCGGGAGTGCCTCCCATCAATGTGTCTTCAGGTATTGGATCAGGCTCACCACATAAGTTCGAGACACCCCAGCTCAATATACCTGTACTTCCTACATCATCGAAATCAGCATCTAAGTCAGCCACACCCACTCTTCCTTCAGCATACCCAACTGGATTGGATATGTTGACAAGCATGGCTCTAGGTTTAGGTTCGCCTAATATGCCACTGCCACCTATGGGTGCTTCTAGCTTGGAAAGTTTAGCTGCAGCAAATAGCATGTTGACTGGTCTCACACCAGGAATGTCTTCTAGTCTAGCAGCTAGTTTGTCGGGCAGTAAACTTCCCGAACCACCATCTTACGCTGCTTCCCTTCAGAACTTAACTAGCAGTATCGGAAGCTATGATAAAACACCCAGTAGCACTTCGACCAGTACAAGTTCCAGTGCACCCATCCCTGCTAGTCTCGCTTCCAATCTGATGATGAGTTCTGCGGATATTGCTAACGCTTTGTTCTCTGCTAGCAAATATTCCAGTGCAGGAATACTAGGTATTCCAGATCCAATGTCTAAATCGACTCTAGCGGCGAACAATATGTTTTTATCGCCATCTCTAATGAAAATGCAAGAGTCTTTGATGAAACCACTTTCTACCAGCAGCCCAATTTCGACCAAAGCTGGCTTAGATCAAAGTATGCTGATGAAGTCTCCTCATGATTTATTAAAGAGTAGCAGCAAAGACTACTTACCGCCGGATTTCGGTAGTATCGGAAAAGGAAAGTCTGACAATCCATTAGACGCTATGAAAATGAGTGAATCTAGTGGCTCTTCGAAAATTGAAACGTCTAAATCTGACAGTATGGATACAGCTACTGACTTCAGTATGCCATCACGAGTCGGAGGGGAATCATTCCTGAATCAGATGTTAGAATTGACCAAGAAGACGACGATGCCTGACTATCTATCGGACTATAATCAACCTTTGAAATTGACGAAGCCTGAAGATCTGTCGACATCAGTGCCACCACCAAGCCATTCCTATATGAATACGTCGAGTATTGTGGACACTATTGCTCAAGTTGCGATGGGTAACTTTTCCAAGCATGATGAACCTAAAGATTATGCAAAAGAAATACAAGATTATAGTACCAGTAAAGTTGCAAGCAATGATGAATAAACTAGTTTGTGGTCTATATGATCTGTATAAAAATATACATTATTCCATACGAAACGTGATATTGCGAACAGTCATTAATTCCAGCAAAATAATGTTTCACGTACCTAGTGTACTGTATTTTCTAGATATCATAGATATAGAAGATTAAAGATTTCTCTTAATAATGCAGATTCTCGAATCTATTTACATATACAATGTTCAAACTTTCTGTGATTTTAATGACATTGAGTGTATTGCGATTAATCGATTTTATGTTATAGTAATATGATTGATTGGCGTATATTAATAGAATTTTTGATTATGTGTATCACAGTTAACGTGCGTCTAAACATTGTGAAAAAAATTGTAATTTTATGACAATTTAATTAATCTCATAATTTACAGGCCTAATAATACTAAAATACCATTGGTAATGGTTAGTGTAAAATATCCTTATTTTGATAATGTGATAAGGTTTCTTTGTCATGCTATAATGTATTGTGCATCATCAAGAATACTTTTCGAGACTGTTAAATGACGTCATGGATTGAAGTCGACGATTGATAAACTTTTAGCTGTCTCTATTGACTTTTACTCCTTTACTATTTATAAAAATGACTTGTATTTGTGTGATTGATCAAGATTTCTATATGAATAATGGCTGCTGTTTAAAGTAACGTACTATTGTATTATTAGACTAAGTATCTAGTTCCAGTATTTTTAATTGAGTATTTATTTTATACGTAATAAAATTTTTGATAGTCATATTGATATTTTTTTATACCCGTATCATTGATTGTGTTATCACTTTTAATTCAGAGAATGTAGCTTATTCTTAGCCACTGAGATACACTTATTTAAAACCAGGCCTAAGAAAGACTTTTGCTTAAAACTAAGAATATTACACAATGTATTTAAATGTCTTCAGTCAAGATTCATGAATAAAGAATGCTCATACGATCTGATTGTAAACTAGATAACAATTAGAACAAGCTAAAATCACAACGCGATTGATCTACGATTATCGATAAGTGTGTAATCAGTATCGGTATCGTAATGACGGTCATTTGATATGAGGATTATATCCAAACGGGCCAGTACCGACTCAGTGTTCATTGTTACCCCATTTACTTTGGCAACTTTGCGATAATACAATTAGCTGTTATTGTTTATTAGTCGAAATCGCGTCGTTCAGTGATATAGAGGTGCGATAGTGATATAATTATGTGCGTTTTCAGGAATTTTCTTTGATAAAGGTACGTTAATATTTCAATTTTTATTACGCTTAATTATAATTCATAGAACTTCCTTTTTGTTCTAAGATATTATAGTATATTCTGTACTTCAAAATTGTTCATATCCGGATGCAATTAAGTTCTGAAGATGGATAGATTAGGTACTGCATGTGTATCAATCGCGTCATTTATTATCTATCTGTCGATGCATCTATGAGAACAATTGCGAGTTCACTATGATTTTACATTCTTACAGAAGTATAGGGCATGGCGACGAAACCTAAAACACCGGGATTTAAAGGCTTGGGAGACGTCAGTGACTCTGATTCCGAATACACGCCGTTGTTCGATGACCACGACGAATTAGAGTAAATATTTTCTTTCTTATACAACACACTCGTACCTAGTACGATACCACAACACAGTTTCACTTCAGCACCATATTATCTTGCCATTTCTATTGAAGATACTTCATATTATTTCCATACACATAATAATATATGTAAATTGAGAGGTAATTGTTTCCAATAAAGGCTTTAACAAACTTTTATCCAATGCTACTTATTAGTCTGTATGCCTCAAGACACGTTGAAATATATTGACGTCATATGTAGAGTGATTACCGACACAATTACATGTTGGTACGCAAGTAGGTACAAACTCAATCCACTCTGATGTGTAAATTGCCTTAGATTTGTTGAAGTGATTTCGAGTTGCAACACTTAATAAATTAACGTTATGCATTAGCTGGATATAATAAATACTTTATTTTTTATAAACCTTTTGTTGTCGTACAAACTATGACTTATACCTTAAATATTACGAAATAGGATGCAAGTTCAAGTTCACCACACATTTTGTAGTGTTTGAATGAGTATTTTTCTATGTTATTGTAGGCTATTTATATATCTACTAAGCACATGTTAAAAATGCGGTCTGAAACCGGTGGCAAAATTTTTAATAGTCAAAGAGCTATAACGTATTGTTTTGTCCCATAGTCAAAGAACAGCCCAAGAAGCAAAAGGATGGAATCTATTCAGAGAGATTCCCGTGAAGAAGGAGAGTGGGTCGATGGCATCCACCTCCTGGATCGACACGAGCGTGGAGATCCTCAAACTGCTATCATACATACTTATATTCAGTATCGTGCTCGGATGTGCTGTCGTGGCTAAAGGCACACTGTTATTTATCACGTCACAACTAAAAAAGGGCAAGGAGATACTTCACTGTAATCAAGTGTTAGGTAAGCATGTTTGTCAACCAAGCTCTATTATTAAATCATTAGGTAAGTAGGTAACTACTTATTCAAAACCAAAATTAACCTTAGGTATGACATATAATATTATATTATGGTATATAATATTATAACGTAACGGTAAGGCGATAAAGTATTAAACTCACTTACACGCCATAAAAATGCTTTAAGTTCCTTTCGATGCGAAACAACTGGTATGTAGATTTCGTAGAGTAAAGTAAAAAAGGCAATAGCGCAGTAATCTCTGGTTCTAATCCTGATTTGGGACAAAAATCCGTTGTATATGGTATGTCTAACTTGATCGCTAAACTAAATTGCGCAATTAAATAGCTTAAATAAAACAGTCAGCTGTTTCATTCTAAGTAATTTTTTTTAGTAAGGATCAAGTACACATTTTTTTGTGATTTATACTTACATTAAGGCGTGTTTAACAGAGCTGGACCAGCAATTCGTAACGGTCCACTCACTGGAAGAACGCATAACATGGCTGTGGGCAGCTCTCATAGTCTTCAGCATACCTGAAGTTGGAATTTTCCTAAGATCTGTCAGAATCTGCTTCTTCAAAACTGCTAGAAGACCAACATTAGTTCAATTCATATTGGTAAGTAGGTAATAAGATAGTCCATTTAATTTTAACATCGGATTAACTCGTTCATCGTATTTTTGTGGACCCGACTTTATTATTTTCCATAGATACGATTAAATTGATCTAAACCTTTTAAATGTATCTCAATTATTGGGTTAAAATAAATACCACAGAAAAGTCTTTAAAATACGCACCTAATCCTTTCAATTGGGTACCTACTCATTTCAATTGCTATTGTTAGACGATAAGATAAACAAAATTGTTCACATAACTAAGCATTTTCTCACGGAGGTACTTCATTTTCAGACTTTTGTAATAGAGACTTTGCAGACAATCGGAATAGCATTGTTGGTATTGATAATTCTTCCGGAACTGGATGTTGTCAAGGGTGCTATGCTGATGAACGCTGTATGCATAGTCCCGGGTATCTTGAACGCCATTTCTAGAGATCGAATGGATCCCAGATATCCGGTGAAGATCGTTATAGACGTATTTGCTATATCTTCTCAAGCCACTGCCTTCGTACTTTGGCCGCTGTTAACAGGAGACAATATTTTATGGACTATTCCTGTGGCGTGTTTCCTGATCTCACTGGGCTGGTGGGAGAATTATGTCGGTTGCTTCGGTAGACATGCGCCAGGTAAGCAATAACGCTTTTTTTACCTTGAGTTGAGGTAATTTCAGTTCACCATTATACTAATTAAAATTATCGCGTTCCGTTTTACGTGAATTTTGGTCATTTAGGATGATCGTGAATTATTTCTGACACTGTTTACACTCTCATTCTCTCAAGGCCCTACATTTTCAGGCTTTACAAACCCATGGGTATGAGCAATGTGACATATATTTAACAAATTAAGTGGGCAGCCTATTAACGTATTTAAATAATGATGTCATACGAGACTTCATAATTGCATATCATAAACTATATCTTCAAGTAATCCTTTCGACTTTCGAGGGGATTCCCTAGTTGATAAGCATTCTATCCGGAATAAATATACCTACCTACTTTTTAGCATTCCATTAGATTTTTTGTAATAATAATAATATATTAGGTACGTAGAAAATATATTTTAACCCTCTTATTCATAAAAACATATGAAGTTATGAAAGACTTATAAAGAGTTTTGTTTCTTTTACTCCTTAGCGAAATGAAAAGGAGACAACATATTGTAGTAGCATTTTAACTAAAATAAGTCTATAGTGTGTTTAAATGAATAAGAGGGTAAGTACATAAGGCGGCAAATAGAAAGGTTAATAAAAATCTTGTAATCAGTTAAGTACCTAGGTATACCTATGGATTTCTTTGTTATTAGTAATTATATAATCTAGTATTACTAATATGTAACACTTAGGTCATGCCTATGTATTGCATAATCCACTTATATTGTCGTGTGAAATAGGGCTGACTAATATTATATGAAACAAGCCGACATTTATTGCTTGTTTTATAGAATAGAATGGGCTGTAAACAATAATGGATTTTGTCAATACACAATAATATACATGTGGAGGAACGAGGTGATCATGTTCCTCCAACACAAAGGGAGGATCCTCCGACCAGGCGAGGTGATCGTGCCTGGTGGGCCTAGGCTGCCCGACTGTTGTAGTCGGGAACTTGTATATATAGTCAGTTGCAGTGCAAACTTCGATAGCGCGATCTAGGACTTGTGACGTCAGTCACACTGCGCGTGGTGGTTGGTTGCGCGCTGGTCCCAGTAGATGTCGCTGTATGTAGCGAGCCGCTACATCACTCCCCCTCAGACCGTAGGTCGATCTTCTCTTCATGTCAGTCAGTCTCTCCAGTGCCATGCATTGATGAGTTCCAGTGAGTCGGAACTCGAATTCCGCTAGTCCCAGTGAGTCGGAACTGTATGCCGCTAGTCCCAGTGAGTCGGAACTGTATGCCGCAAGTCCCAGTGAGTCGGAACTGTATGCCGCTAACTCCAGTGAGTCGGAGAGGTGCGGTGTGCGGTGTGCGGTGTGCGGTGAAGTGTCCCCAGTGAGTGGGGGCGAGGTGCTTGTTGTCTGCGGTGAGTCGAGACAAAGCGTTGCGGTGCCCTGGGAGCGTCAGAGTAGCGTGACGATGATGCCCAGGTTGGATGCCGCTGAGGCCGCAGGGTATGCCAGTCATGTGCGTGAGCAACATGTTCGTGGAGTGCCCTGGTGTGGCCGAAGATGCTGGCTGGAGTTGTTCGACTGCTGCTGTAGGAGTGAGGAGTGATGAGGGTGCGAAGTTTTGCTGCTGCTGGTCTGATCTTCGTGAAGGCTGCTTCCAATCACGTCGGGGTCACCACTGTGGAGGAACGAGGTGATCGTGTTCCTCCATCACAAAGGGAGGATCCTCCGACCAGGCGAGGTGATCGTGCCTGGTGGGCCTAGGCTGCCCGACTGTTGTAGTCGGGAACTTGTATATATAGTCAGTTGCAGTGCAAACTTCGATAGCGCGATCTAGGACTTGTGACGTCAGTCACACTGCGCATGGTGGTTGGTTGCGCGCTGGTCCCAGTAGATGTCGCTGTATGTAGCGAGCCGCTACATACATGATAAACATCAATTTCGGTAAAAACGAAGAAAGATCCATTATTCTCGAAATCGACCATCTTTAAAGGCTTACGAGTAGACTTCATGTAGGTCATCACTTTCGTCAGTAAGTTTTTAGCCAAGTCGAGTATGACTTTAATTAGAGTAAATATTATTGCAGGCATGGGATATTTACAAGAACTTCGAGCAATTAAGAAAACAAAATACTTCACTCAACGTATACTTTCGTTATGGAAGATAGTTGTATTTATGGTCTGCATACTAATTTATATGCACACACAAGACGATGACCCGCTTGCGTTCTTTTCTGAAGTACGCACTGCTTTCGGCAGCCGCTATTACAATGTCAGTCAGGTAAGTGGCAAACAGATTTACACCATATTAGGAGGTATAGTCTAGTTGTAATAATTTAAAACAGAAGCCTAGTTTAACATCGTGATCTCCCTGCGCGTGAATTGTTTTACTAGCTCAAATAGCACTACACGAATACCAATACAATCATTATTTCAGTGATATTCATTTTCCGTAGATGTTTGTTCAAAGCTAAAGTGGTTTTTCGGTTTACTTTAATGTAAAATTGAAGATGAACATGCAAGATCCTATTTTTTTTAATAATGTCGTCCGTTTTATCCACAGGTTAAAGTAATCCAGGACGTTTCCGGAGGTTCTATGGAATTTGATTTAACTCAAGAATTTGTACCATTGCCGGCGTCGTGGGCTTCGGCTCTATGGGTAGTGCTCATACAAGTGGCGTCTGGACACATGTGTTTTATTGCTGGCAAGTTCGCCTGCAAGATCCTCATACAGAATTTCAGCTTTACATTTGCACTCAGTCTTGTCGGACCAGTTACTATCAACTTGCTCATAGTCTTCTGCGGCATGAAAAACACAAATGCTTGCGCTTTTCACGGGACTATACCTGATTATCTGTTCTTCGAAATTCCACCCGGTGAGTACTTATTGTACTTAATTATGTTATTTCTTAGTCACCATACTTAACAGTCACTTACTTAAGCTGTAAAGAAGGGACTGTCGTAAGCTTTCTGGCTTGGTTCATATAAGCTTGCATACACTGTTGCATTACTAACCACTGTCTTAATTTCATTTTATGCGACATATTTTCTATATTTTGATTTCCCGGAATTTTATAAGTTGGCCATAAGAACTTTAGAATAGATTTTAACGACACACATCATGACTTAAAAAGGTCATTAATTACACCGCGTAGATCAAAGCAAAAAATAACACATACATTCATGTTTGTAGTATATTTCCTTCGAGAGTTCATCGGCCGTGAGATGGCGTGGGTGTGGTTGTTGTGGCTATTATCTCAGGCGTGGATCACCATCCATACTTGGCAGCCGCGGTGCGAGCGCTTGGCTGCTACAGACAAGTTGTTCTCCAAGTGTTGGTACAGCGGTGTGCTGATAGACCAGTCACTGCTACTGACCAGGACTAAGGATGAAGAGCACGACTTGCATTACGAGGTGATCATCACGTTATTGTCTATTTTCCTATTAGGTAAAATAGGTACCAGGTTTTAATAGCAAATCAGTAGGAATGGCATGGTTTTGTCCTGTACTTATTTGGTAGGTGTCAGAGATAAAAACTAAGCCTTGTTCCTAAGCTATTTGCCATTCAATTCTAGGGCAAGTGTAAAACTTTTAGAATTTCCAGAAATTTAATTCCATGTGTTTTGAATGGTGATTAATAATATTATGGTGATTAATAATATTATTTGTATTGTAGGATTCTAAAGACATCGACGATGATGATATTTCCGTGTCCAGCGCTGGTAAAGGTGGTAATGACGTCAGATCTTCTGATAGTGTAACAAGGTAGGTTCATATATACTCTTATGACCATATCTCTATAATCTAAAATGGTTTTAAGAACATATTTTAATCGATTGTAGAATTTACATCTGTGCAACCATGTGGCACGAGACTAAGGATGAAATCATGCAGTTCTTAAAGTCTATCATCCGGTTGGACGAAGATCAGAGTGCGCGACGAGTTGCGCAGAAGTATCTAGGCATTGTCGACCCTGATTACTACGAACTAGAGGGTAAGCATGATAAGATATACTTACGTGTATCTAGTTATTAGTTAGAAATGGAAATTCCTTAGAAGGAGGACTGGTAGAGTTAGACTTATTTATTCTTTACAGCTAACATTTTCATGGACGACGCATTTGAAGTATCGGATCACAGCGCAGAAGACTCTCAAGTGAATCGGTTCGTGAAACTGATAGTCGATACCATCGATGAAGCAGCTTCCGAGGTCCACCTCACCAACGTGAGGCTCCGGCCACCGAAGAAGTACCCCACACCGTACGGCGGCCGCCTCGTCTGGACACTTCCTGGAAAGAACAAACTGATATGCCACCTCAAAGACAAGTCCAAGATAAGACACAGGAAACGATGGTCACAAGTAAATATATGAATATAATCCAAGTAAACAACTCAGATAAACACTGATTACATTTCGGTTTTTTGTTATTTATAATTTATTATCAATCATTGAATGTTACTTGTAATAATGAATCAGTACATTGTTTATCAAACATCTGTAAGAAAGATAGCGGTTTCCGTTGAACACGTGAAAATAAACGATTTGTGTAACACGGATGCCGATGAAAATGCATTGTACCTACCTACTTAAGATTTCAATATGTTACTTTAGGTCCTTAAATTGTATTGATATTTGACTGTTAAATATTATTGCCAGTATTCTTCATACCCATTACCCATATTAACAGTGCCATATGGTTGCGGTCAAATCTAATGGATGTTAATAGAGGTACCTCATGTTTTAGTAACTATTTACAAATCACACAGCTTAGAAATAAGTATCAGATAGCGTATCTGTTAGATAAAGTTATTATGAAAACCACAAAAAAAATCATTTGTTATTTTACATTTATCCAGAGGAGGTGAAACTGGGTCTAAATCTTATTGTTTGTCTAGGTGATGTACATGTACTATTTATTGGGGCACCGTCTCATGGATCTTCCGATATCCGTGGACCGTAAAGAAGTTATGGCAGAGAACACATACTTGCTTGCTCTGGACGGTGACATAGACTTCAAGCCGAGAGCTGTCACGTTGTTGATCGATCTTATGAAGAAAGATAAGAACTTGGGCGCTGCGTGCGGACGTATCCATCCTGTGGGCTCCGGTGAGAAATATATTACCTAGTTGAAGTATCTCACGTATTATAGACATGGTTTTACAAATGCATATATTATTATTCGTAACTTTAAAACTTTTGCGTGGTATGGCAATGTCAAGTTTGCTTAAAATTTCGGTGTTGGTTACTCAGGCCGAAGTCGTCAAGGGCCTGGTAATATATTAATAATGTGTGATCTACATGATTTTCTATGTCCCAACAATTTTAACATAATGTTTGGTTTTCAGGCTTCATGGCATGGTATCAGTCGTTCGAGTACGCGATTGGTCATTGGCTGCAAAAGGCGACAGAACACATGATCGGCTGCGTACTGTGTAGTCCCGGGTGCTTCTCTCTGTTCAGAGGAAAGGCTCTCATGGACGATAACGTTATGAAGAAATACACATTGACTTCGCACGAGGCTAGGCATTATGTACAATACGATCAAGGTAGGATTTATACTTTTAATTCATCAAAACATTCATGATTTTATTTATTGGTTATTTCGAGTCAGTATAGTTGCTTAATTGAGTCTTTCTCACGAGTTCCAGAACTCAACTAATGAACTGTACCTACCTACTGTTACACTCCTTATTCGCTTGGAGGAAGAACATGTTTGTTTTGTTGATAACCTATTAACCTATCAATTATGAAACCACAAATTTTGTTAACGTCAGCGTTATGGACTTGAGAATAAGATCTCGTCATTTCTTAGAAAGCTATTCTTTTTATAATATATTAAAGCGTAAAAAGTAACCCCAAAAATAATTTGCTTAGGTGAAGATCGTTGGTTATGCACACTACTACTTCAACGAGGATACCGAATAGAGTATTCGGCTGCGTCGGATGCGTACACGCACTGTCCGGAAAGGTTTGACGAGTTCTATAACCAGCGACGTCGTTGGGTCCCCTCCACAATGGCCAACATCTTCGATCTGCTAGCAGACTCCAAGAGGACCGTCAAAATGAATGATAATATATCAACGCTTTACATTTTGTATCAGGTTCGTAGGTTTATAGAATAAGCTACTTTATAACATTTGTGAATTCATCGATTGGCTGCAACGTCTCGTTAGAGAAGTACGAGTATACGAGCTCAACGTATTGCGAGTATGATAATGTGTTTCCACCCTTTGGTATTATTACATTTAATAAAAAAATAAGTGAAGAATACAGACGCCTCTTTTTAAATTCGGTTAGAAATATATAATAGGGTACAGATATTAAAGCCGTAGTCGCAAGCTAATCATCAGCATCAGACTTATCATTGCTGATCTAGTTAGCCTGCGACCACGGCGAGTATAACCTGTGCCGAATCGTTTGGTCTTTCAAGGTAAAATGCGTGTTCGCTTTAATCCGGTATCCCATTATATGTATATTATATGTATCCCATTATATGTATAATGGGATACGGAAGACGCAACAATCGACTGAGGGGACTGGAAACTCAGGGGAGAGGCCTTTGCTCAGCAGTGGGACATAGAAACAGGCTAAATAAAAAAATAAAAATATATATGTATTTTAAACATGCAACGTGAAAGTTTTAAAGTTATGTTCGGTTAAAAAAGTTGAACATAATCTAATAGGTTTTGATTTGATCTTATTTCAGGGTATGTTGATGATTGGTACGATCCTGGGCCCCGGCACCATATTCTTGATGATGATCGGTGCGTTGAACGCTATCACACGCATGAGCAACTTCAACGCTCTAATACTGAACCTCGTGCCTGTACTCATCTACCTCCTCGTTTGTATGACGTGCAAGTCTGAAACACAGGTAACTTTATAAATATTTTTTTTAATTGAATATAATCTGTTGGCATACCCACTTCTTTTGGTAGGATTGTTTAATTTACTCGAATTATAGATTGTTGACATACCGATTTTTTTGAGATAGATGGAAAAAAATATGACAGCTGCTCAATTTTATGCTGTCATGCTATACCGGTAACCGAGTGGTTAGGCGTAATAACGCCTAATAATTAAGACAGTGAAAAATACTTTACACCTTAAAAATAATACAACCTAAGTATATCGGATATCTTAGGCATCGGCTCACCACGTCACCTCCTGTTACAGTCTTTCTCGTAGGACCAATTAAATATTATTCCTCACACATATATTTTTGTTAATTTTCAGATATTCCTGGCTCACATAATAACATGCGTGTATGTAATGGTGATGATGTTCGTTATAGTGGGTATTGGTCTACAAATAGCCGAGGACGGCTGGTTGGCACCTTCCAGTATGTTCACAGTAGCAACATTTGGTATATTCTTTGTGACGGCTGCGCTACATCCCCAGGAGATAGGGTGTCTCGGTGCCTTATTGATTTATTACATCACTATCCCTAGTATGTACATGTTGTTGATTATATACTCGTTGTGTAATCTGAACAACGTCACGTGGGGCACCAGGGAGGTAGCGCAGAAGAAAACCGCCAAGGTACGTTATTTAAATTTTATTGTAATTATATGTTAGTAACCTTAGCTCAGTAATTAAGTTATCTGTCATGTCTATCCTTGCACTATTCATATGGTAATTGATTGAAAAATCAATAAGAAACAGAGTTTTTTAAGAATAATTTGCTTTTGATAGACAAACTTTTCGACGATTTTAGTGATAAAAACTTTTGCATTTAAAGTTTTTTTTTTTATCTTATCCCACTTACCATATAATTTCAAAACCTGTTAAGTACCTAAATTGTGAATTATGGACTTACATCTTTTGATGTTTTAGGAAATGGAAATGGAACGCAAAGAAATGGAAGAAGCCAAGAAGAAGATGGAGACCCAAAGTGTGATGAAGTGGTTCGGCAAGTCGGAGGAGAAGAGCGGCTCCCTGGAGATAGGTGCCGCGGGACTGTTCCGCTGTATGTGCTGCTTGAACCCTAACGACCACAAGGACGACTTGCATCTGCTACAGATTGCCACTGCTATAGAAAAGATCGAGAAGAGATTGGAATCACTGTAAGATATACTTTTTTAAATTTTGCAAACTATCTTTCAAGCTGAGTACTCACATACAGATTACGGTAGGGCGCGTTAGTTCTTGCTTAAACCTTGAATTTTAATCGTTTGAATTTAAGTATCATTTCAAATAAGACTCGAGGGTCAATTAAGTAAAACCGAGTGTGAGTACAGAGCTTTAGACATCTCTTATTTAGCGTTAAGCGTGTGGCCTAGGACTATTAGTTATTATCGATATAAAGTGATTCAATTATGTGTAATTCGTGTGTATTGTGTTGCAGCGGTGCTCCTGCCGAAGTGCTAGAGCCAGTTCGTCCGAGTGGAGACCCGCTAAGCATGCTGTCTGAATATCCCGATAGTGAAATTTCCACTGACATTCCTAGGGTAAGTAAAAACGTTTATTAGATTGACAGAATTGTCTTTAAAGCAATGTTAGCTGCGTTCTACATTTACAATTGTTGTTACTCCGATGTGGTGACAATATATCACTATCATGTTGTAATCGTCGTAAAATCTTGTAATTACGTTCTTAACAGTTTATTACACAAAAGAAGGTGTTATGATGTGAATAATTATATATTTCTGCACCGTAAAAAAGAATACACAACAAAATATTCTGTTTTGAAAACTGTGAAAGCATTATCATTATTGATTGAATATTTATTTATATCAATTGTAGGAGGAAAGAGACGATCTAATCAATCCATACTGGATAGAAGATCCGGACTTAAGTAAAGGTGAAGTGGACTTTTTAACGACGGCCGAGACTGAGTTCTGGAAGGATTTCATCGATGCATATCTACGACCTATCGACGAAAACAAGGAGGAACAAGTATGTATAAACTTTAAAAACTTTTTCTTTTCTCATTTTTAAAAAATACAACTCCCGCACTGAGACTTGCTCTTGTTTCTTTTTACAAACCTGCAAACAACAGACACAAAGTACCTAAAACCAGACCCGAAACAGCTATTTGTGGGTCGCATAAAATAATCGTTCTGAGTGGGAATCGAACTCACGACCTCCCGACACAATGATAGAGGCATGGCATCTTATCCACTGCGCTACTGAAGCCTACGTCTTAACATCTACCTGCATGCCAAATTTCAGCCCGATCCGTCCTGTGATTTGGGCTGTGTGTTGATAGATCACTATGTCAGTCAGTGACCTTTGAGTTATATATAATAATAAATAATATCACGTCACACAAGAGAGAATATGAGTCATAATTTTCCCCGTTATTGTAAAAAAAAATACTGGTACTCTGCTCCTATTGATCGTAACGTGATGTTATATAGCCTAAAGCCTTCCTCAATAAATAGCCTATCCAATAGTAAAATTTTTTTTCAATTCGCACTAGTAGTTGCTGAGATTAGGGCGTTCAAACAAACAAACAAACTCTTCAGCCTTACAATATGTAGATTACTGAATAAAGATATAATTTTCATAGGAACGTATCAAAAACGATTTGAAGAATCTTCGCGACACGATGGTGTTCACGTTTGTGATGTTGAACGCTCTGTTCGTGCTGGTGATATTCCTGCTGCAGTCCAACCAAGACCAGCTGCACTTCAAGTGGATGTTTGGACAGAAGGCCAGCATTTTGTACGACGACGATTTGAACCTGGTAATTATTATTCCTTGTTACTATAAATAAATAAATTTAAGTCATTACTGTCCCACGGGTGGGCTAGGGTCTCCTCCCAGAATGAGGAAGGGGTTAGGCTTGTGTCTACCACGCTGGCCAATCGCGGGTTGGGGACTGTTCATACTTTGAAGAACTGTTCTAAAGAAGCATGGTAGGTTGCATCACGATGTGTTCCTTCACTGTTAGAAATAGTGATAATTATTTCTAACACATAACTTCTAAAAGTCATTGGTGTGTTGCCTCGGGTTCGAACCTGCGATCACTTGCGTGGGAGGTATTATTTTTACCACTCGGCTATCACTGCTATATATCTATATTTATAAAAACGGAAAAAACACGTTTTTTGTAGGTTAGTATCTGTTGTTATAGCGGCAACAGAATAAACATTAACTAACAATAACTATGCTTAGTTTTTAAATGTATTTCTTTAGTTTTAAGCAAATATTTTCAGGTAATTTTTGAGGTAATCACGAATTTACAACATGTATTGTAGGCATAACAGGGTATATGGTTGCCAATTAAAAACTGAAATAAGTACATTTTTATTTAATGATTACGTAATATGAGCTCGTAATATTTTTTTTACTTAACATTTACGCACTTATGTATGTAGAAAGTACACATACAATACTGTATGAAATTGTTAATGAGAACATTTTGAATACACAATTATTTTGTTATAAAGCATTTCCACTCTAAATTCATAAAACTTTTTTTAGGCCTCTGTGGCGCATTCGGTAGTTTATGACGTTGAGCGGAGGTCTCAGGTTCGAATCCTAGGTCGGGTCAACAGTTCTCTTGCTGAGTTTTCCTGTTAAGAATTTCTCAGAGAATACACGAAGTTAGGAAGTTGAGGTTGTAGATCTCCGTGCCATGTAGTGCACGTAAAGGCGTCGGTCTTGCGCCTGACCCCTCACTTGTCGGGTCGGTTTAGCCGTCCCACTGGGATATGAGAGTAAGGAAATAGAGAGTGTACCTGAGTATTATGCACACACTTGGACACTATAAACAATGCCCAGTATAGTTGGCTGGTTTCAATTAAACTGGTCTCCGTAGCCGAATGTCGGTCAGGAGGACATTATTTATTCATGAAACAAAATAATTAACAATTAAAGTAAAATTTTACTGCTTTAATTATTTTGCAACGATTTACAACATATCAAGTTTTTATTGTAGGTTTACTAGGACATGAAACATAGTTTTGTTTTAAAGCTTTTGGTGAGCGATTGATTTCGAAAGATCCTTGAAACATTAAAATTTGTAACTGCAATGCGTGATTACGTATCATTATTACTGTGACTGTGTTTTTTTAAATGACTGTATAGTCATTTAAAAAAACACAGTCCATACAGTCATACATAAATACATAACTTTTCGCCGTTATACGTGGAGGTTAAAACAGAGGTGAAGGAAAGACACATTTGAAAAATTTTTGTCTCAGTATTAGGGAGCTAGGTAATCGTCATAACACTTTGTTCGACCCATGAATAGAATTCCAGAATCGCATGATGATCATTTATAACAATCATTCAGACCACAGATTTTGTAGACCATAATTGAAAAATATATTTTTGTAAGGTTGAACTCAACCCGCACTTGGCTGCGTAGTGGACTCAAGGCCTAACCCCTCACGTATTATAGTAGGAGACTCTTGCCCAGCAGTGAGACATAACATTTGTTTTATTTTATTTTATACTCTACTATAGATAGTGATCACATACGACTACTTGACGCTGGAGCCGATCGGGTCAGTGTTCCTGATATTCTTCGCCTCAGTGATGATCATCCAGTTCCTAGGCATGTTGTTCCACCGGCTCGGCACCCTCACTCATCTGCTCTCCACCGCCACGCTCAGATGGTACTTCACTAAAAAGGTTGGTACTCGATGTCATGTAAAATCTAACTCTCTTATTCATAAAAACATATGAAGTTATGAAAGGCTTATAAAGTGTTTTGTTTCTTTCACTCCTTAGCGAAATTAAGAATAGAAAACATATTAAAGTAGCTTTTTAACTAAAATAGGTTTATAGTGTGTTTATGAATAAGAGGGTTAAAGTTTTCTCCTAATTTATTGAAGCAAATTTTTAAGTACTTAATTTTTCTTCTTCTGTTATTTAAATGATATCATTACACATACTTTGGTAACTTTTATCGTTGACTTAGTAGAATTGTAAATAGGAAAGTATTGATGAATAATAGTAGGAAAGTATGAAGTTTAACCAAATGCTAATATCAAATAAAAGTTTATGCTACTATTTCATAAATTAATACAGAAAACAGAAAGAATGTAGAAGGTATTAAGCCTGTCTTGTAGGTACATTATTTGTGTGTACGAAGTTTTAAATAAATGAATAATTAAATCACGCAGCCGGACGAAATGTCAGAAGACGCGCTTATAGAGAAGTACGCAGTAGAGATAGCGAAGGACCTGCAGCGACTAAACACGGACGATTTAGACCGACGCGGGAACAAAGACGACCACGTGTCGAGGAGGAAGACCATACACAACCTGGAGAAGGCCAAGGAGAACAAACAGAGTGTGGTGAACCTCGACGCTAACTTCAAGAGAAGACTGACCATACTGCAGAATGGTGATTCTGGTAAGTTATTTACAAGGAAATCCAATTTATTTAGTTTTTTTTTCAAAACTGCAACAAAATATTACGAGGATACGCTTTCAAAGTCTTCCTCTCATGCTAATTATGTGGTTCAATTTTTTCTTATTAACAACCACTATTAAATATGACTAGGTACACTTTAAGGATTTTTTTTATAATCATAATCATATGAACGGGCTACAAAATACTATCAATCCAGTAAAGCAATTCGGATAAACCTAAAAACGGTTGGTTGAACACTATTTTAAATTCAGACCATTTCACAATTTCTAAGAATGTGCATCAGCTAACTTAAAGTCATGAAAATGCCCATTTGTGTGACTTTATCCATCAGATAATGGCTTTATCCATCAGGTTAATTCCGCGCTTATTCTTGAATGGTGAAACTAGCCTTTATCTAAGTTTTAATGTTCTATGTAATATAACAGATGTGATGAATCGTCTACCGTCGCTGGGCGCGGACCCTGCGACCCGTCGCGCGACACTCCGCGCGCTCAAGACTCGCCGCGACTCCGTGGTGGCCGAGCGCCGCCGCTCGCAGATGCAAGCTCGAGACTCGCTGTACAACACACCTGATCATATCACGGTAATACATTATAAAATATGTTCTCTTCTAAATTGTGCAAGATAGGACATGGAAATGGAGTCCAGACAGCTGACGGCTGGAAGAGATTAGTGGAGTAAAAAAACTTATTGTGCTGATCCAAGTTCACGTGATAAGAGAATGGTGAACTTGTGTAGGGTTTTGAATACCTTTAAAGATGATGAAATTTACAAACTTTACAGTAATTTATAGAAATTAATTAGCTATCTTTAGATAATAAAAGACTATATGTTGCAATTCTTACCTAATTTGGACACATTGTTGTCGAAAGCACCATCGGTTCTTTAATTTATTTCTGAATTTTATTGATACCTGACCTTAATTTTATGACATAAAACTTTTGCGCTTTTTTTAGTTAACGGACTTGGGCGGTCGCGCGTCCGCATCAGGCGCGTACCTCAACCGGGGTTACGAACCCGCACTGGACAGCGATGACGAATCACCCCTACCACCGCGCCGTAGCACCGTGCGTTTCAGGGAACATACTGCGTGAACCGTGATACAAGTTAGCATTTACTACTGCTCATTTAGATTTTTATACTGATTAGTAACAGTATTTACAAACAATGGCTGCTGCCTTCGTGCATCTCAACAATGAGTTACTCTATAAAATAATAAGATATTTTCATATTGTTTGTATCAACTAAATAGGTACTAATGGATATTGTCTGAACACGGTAGGACTAGTCAAGTCTTTTGGCGTCAATTTTGCATTTATTAACTTTTATGGTAATTATAATAATATATTTCAAATCTATTTACTGATCGTGTTTTTTTGTGATAAAGGTTACCCTTTGTGTCCCGCTTTCCATTTCCTTTATAAAGCTTTTTCCATGTTTGTGATTGATCTGATTACTAACCATCTCATCGCACTGCTCTAGATAATTATGGCTGAATGTGATTTTGGGTAGAAATATTAGAATCAATTCATCCAGGATTTGTTTTCTGGAAAATCCCTCAAAAATTCTTGATATGAGTTGAGTGCGCGTGAGTAATTTCGGCTCGCGCCCTGTCGCGATGGCGCGCCGCAGCGAAGCTCCGTGCGGCAGTCAGCTGCGCGCGCCCGCCACGCTCGCACGCCGCACGCCGCGCCGCAACATGCGCTGCGCCCCTCCGCCGCGAGTGCACTCCACGCTTTACTTGCACATTGTGAAGTGATACTGTACACTAAGGATTGCCCGCCCGCCTGCCCCCGGGATACCTTCTCTCATCGGTGAGTCCCGAACCTTCCGCTACTCCTGCCGCCTGACCTTTCGCGGCTCCCGAGGCCGTCGCCGCTGTCCGTGATCAGCTGCGAAAGTATGCGAGGGTGACTGCGTGTACTTAGTCGATGATCCCCTAATAATTTATTAATCGATTGAGAAAATCCGTAGAGTTCTGCGAAATTGGTCAAGAATTGCATCGTCTCGAACGCGAACGTGTGACTCTACGTTGGTTTCTCTTTCGAAAGTTTCGTAACCGCATTTATGTAAAGCGTATTCCACCTGTTTGGAGAATAAGTCTAAAATCTTATGAATCATAATGTGATATTTATTCAAATATTTGGACGTATGGACCTCGCAGATTCTGTACGGCGTCGTAAACAAAAGTGAATGTAGGCGGAGCGTGCCGTATGGGATAGAGAATGGGAAACAGATACAACGTCACTTCCTTCACTAGCCGCGTTAAACGACCTCTAAATGCCGACTGTAATCAAATTCGACGCATTTTAATGTATAATAATTATATAATTACGAATATTTATAGTATTAAGTAACCCTTACATAAGGTTCAGTTACAGCGTCCATAACTCATTCACGTAACAATGGAGTATCGAACTGACATGAAATTGACCAACATTTACTGACTTATAAGAATCTTGTTGGACAACTATCTAATAGTTTTGTCAATTAGTGCACTTGTAAATGTGTCTTATTAGAGTTTGAACTCTTTCTAAAACATGAACCAGGCTATCGTGACATGGTGTATGAATCATTGGCTGATATAAAGCAGCTAAACATTTTACATGAAAAGAGTAGCACTGACAACTCCGATGTCGTAAATAATCGCAAAGAAAGCGCGCGAAGAATTTATTTATTTTTTATTTATTTATAACAAGGTACAGTTACAGAATACAGACTAGGTAGAATAATCTTCCAAGATTATGATAATTATGATAATATGTGAATATCAAAGTAGTGAACAAAGCCACGAGCGGCTGCTACCTCAATGAAAAATCTTATGATAAGCAGTAGGTATATTTGAGCGCGGCTCGCACTTGGCTCACATCCGGCGACGGAGGGTCGTTCTCACTGGAACAAGAACAATTTGATGGTTTCCGCAATACTGGCGTTAGCTAAGTGCAATTAACTAATTAATAATAATCTTTGCGTTGCGCAGTCGGGCCGCGTGCAACAAAGCGCAATTAAGGTACATTCAAGGAATTTTCGTTTTTGCATGCTTGTAAATGTTCACAGTCATTTACATACGATTGAACTAGCGAGAAATTGGTCGGTGATGAAATTTTAATCGATTGAAAATAGTTTATTGCGGGTGGGAAAGTTTAGCATAGATAGACTGAATATTTTATTAATTAGTTATTCCAGGTTTTTACTAATGTTATTGTTCAATTTGATGCTTTTATCGATTTCGTTTCATGTCTCGACAGTAATGGTTTTAAAGGCACAAATTCCTTTCTATAACGAATTGATACAAATACGCACTCGTTATTAAGATCTAGCCAGCTTACCTTGGATTGAATACAGGCATTACATTATAAACGAAGCATTTCTCTTCTCAAGTCAACATTGAAAGTTAAATAACAAGATAAATGACGTCGTCAAAGCTTAACAGATCGTGATACAAAAAGCGTGAGTGACGCAAACGTTCACGTTTCACCATACATTGCCGTGTTTGTATGACACATGTTGCTGTACTTGCATTGTAACGAGCCAATGGAATATAAAATGTAATAACGTAGCTACTTTCGTGCACGATCCTTGAGCCGACTTCCGTGATGTAATTTCGTATTATATTTTACATCCGACGTATTTCCTGATTTCTAATGCCATATTTGATTTGTAACGTTCTATTTATTGTTTGTTCCAAAGTTTGAATTAGGTATGTACTGGGAACAGGGTGTTGTAAAAACAAAAGTACTAAACGGACGCATCCTGTGAATAATTAATGTAATATAGAAATAATTACTAATTCATTTTTATAATCCTTATGTTGGTCATGTTATTAAGGCTCAGTTTCTGACGTTTTGTTTTCAGAACAATTTATATTTTTACAGTTTACTGCATAACCAAGTGCACTCCATGGTTTAACTCCACCTCCAAAGAACTGTTCTCGGAAAATTGACTCACGAAATAAAACTGAGTTTTATATACATATTTCTACAGATATACAATAGTAGGTTATTCGTGTAATCTCATGTGACTAATATATGTGGTTCACGAAACGCAAAAAATTGCACGCTTAATTCTCTTCGAGGTTATACAGCGTGTTCTACTTTGTATCATTATAGTGTATGAAACTTGAAGGTCACTCGTACTTTCATTATCAGTTAGATATAATTGTCAAACGCAAGTGTGGACTGGACCTTGACTGACGCCGGAAGAAAGTGGGGTGCGATTAGCATGTCGCTTACGTTCCCGAACGGTTTATTTATACCTATGTATGTACGCATGTAACGGTAGATGACTACGTGAAAAGACTACGTTTGAGTATACCTACTGTTTTAGTACGGAATGTTTGAGTATGGGTATTTTTTGTAGCATTTATTAAGGTGTAGAGTCAATGCATGTTAAGGATGAAAGGTATAACAATTTTTTAAGATAGTAATTTTCATTTCAGTTACTTTTCTTTTTGAATTTAACTTTTTTATTTCACGACAGACAGAGCCGCGGGAAATTAATATAGTACTAATAATGACGTCATACAGTATCTATTTACCTTTAACATTATTATTAAGATCATAGCAATGTACCTGATATATGAGTATTAATGTAAGTATGCGGAGATTGTAAGGTGCCCTGCATGCTCTACAAAAGACATCAACGCGCACGCCCTCCGCGCTCCAATGACTGTGCTACATAAAATCGATGAATTATACGTTTTGTATTTGTCATTATATTTTATTTTTGTATATTTTTTTGTATGTATTTCATTCTAAAGACATTGTTTGTGTAGTGTAGTGTTATTTGACTGTTATAATAGTTTATACATCAAAATATTGATAAGACAGTAATATATAATTAACCAACATTTTCATAGGGATCAAGATTAAGGTAAATATTTGAGATTCAAAAATACATTAAACAAAACTATTGTTAGAATGATTACACTAAATAATATTTCTGCAAACTGAATTAGTAAATTCGGCAGTAGGAACTAAAAAACAACATCCAAATTTTCTTTATTTATGTAGGTTACGAGGAACCGTCTATATCCTAGGCTTTGTATACCTACAACAAACTGGGCACTTTAACCTTTAGCTGACTGCTTCACCGGACTGTCCTTATTAATTATGCGTTGACATTTAACACAATGACTGTATGTTTTATTTCTCGCAATAAATACCTGATTTCATATGTGCAGGGCCCTCCTATCTCCTCCTCCTATCCTCCTATCTTTCCATGAAGTGCATTTACTGTCTATGTATAACAGGGGTTCCCAACCTTTTTTTAGCCCGCTTACTTTTATATTATTTTTGTCAACAGGGACCACCATGTAAGTATATTAAAAATGAAAATTTTGAAAATTTTAAATTTTTACATCATTCATGGACCACTTTTAGACTTCCACGGACCACCAGTGTTCCGCGGACCACTGGTTGGGAACCACTGATGTATAAGAAGCATTTGTACCAGAAGTAATCAGAACTAAGATTCACTTAGGACTTCGTCTGGATAGAGAGTGTTTTTTTTTTTGGTTTATTATTCATAGACTGTTTATGAAATATTTATACATGTATACCTACAGATTTCTAAAATAAGCAGTGTTATATAAACCTTTAGGATGAACAAAAAATAAGCGTAATTGTTTCAAACATGTTCATTCATGAGCAAATAGAAACTCAATTAACGAAATATTTCTTTTCAATCATTGAATTGCTATTTACGTAATATATTAGAGTATTGAACATTCACGTACGTTGCTGCACGAAGCACCAACGAAAGACATTTTCTAATTCTCTTTCAACGATAAGAACCATGAATTAAGAAAACAAAGAGATCTCACAAATATTTGCATGTGGTTAACCTCCATCGACAGCAGTACAGTCGTGGGTACAGATATGTATAGTACTGATACAGTTTAAAAGAAAATTTCGAAATAAATGTTATTTAAAACTTAATTGTAATTACACAGTAACTTGTGCATTACAAACTTACTTAACTTTATGTCGCTAGTTTAATGTGTTATTCATAAATACTCGTATTATTTGAATTGGGTATTTCACTACCGACAAATCAGCTATTCTTTATGAAATTTTAAAAACACGTGTTAGAATAGAAATACGGTGAAGTGACGTCACAGTTTTGCATTTTCGTTGGTATAAAATGAGTGTCTAATAAAATGTTTCAGTCTGTAATAATTACAATTTCAACATTATTTACGAAAATATTTACATAGCCTGAGCATTTTACATGAACCCTTTACTAGTACAAGTTTAATAATTTTACTGTGACCCAGTCAACTATTTAATTGCGACAAATATTGAAGTGATGTGTTCGTGTCTGTACAACACATGTCGAGTGAAACATTCTCAAAAAGTCATGTTGCGAGTGTAGTGAGTGTACTACTACATAATAACAATTGCGCTAATAAGGTACTTTCTCTTTTTTGTGAACAATTTCTCGCATCTATACGTCTATAGTGTTTATCAATACATAACACTGTGAGGCGATGTGATCCAATCTTATTATACGAGCACATAATACTAGTTGTTGCACGCAGTTTCGTGCGTCGGGAAATAGTTTTTGTACGTCTACCGCTTATTGAAAATTGAATAACTGTCTACAATGTAAAGTGGAATGAACATCTTCGATAATTTATTTAGATAGATAGAGCTTTAAAAGTCGCTTAACAACTTCATTTTTTTTTTTTATTACAAAACAAAATTATTATTATTATGAGTATAATATAATAAATTTAAAACAAAATTGTTATGAATACCTGTTAATAGTTTGAATAAAAAAATTAAATCAACGTCATATATTATTCGATGGATTAATATGCATACTTCAGAATTGAGAGTTTCAGAAGATTACGTATGTATGTTCAGCCACTTTTGGAACTCACTGTACAGAGCAAGTAAACCAGATCACACCAATGCTTATTGTGAAACTTAAACCAAAAATCTTAAATTTCTTAATGGTGGCCATATTTACACATTATATTTCCCATGTACGGACAAATCTCGCGTTATTACATTTATAGACATCGCGTATCCGTCTGGGATTGCAATATGCGACTAACTAGTAACTAGGACAGATAAGTTTGAACACAGTCTATAATGTAACGAGTTAGTCGACTTATTTTTAATTTCGTAACATTGACTTGTGAAATAATGCACACGCATGTCCGTCGGTTGCGCAGATCAAGTGCTTGTTAACCCAAAACTTCGTAAATTTTTGAAAGCGTAGCCTGCTGTAAGTGATTTAGAATATTTTTGTTATGAACATGCGAGTTGAAATCATGTGAGGTTATTTTTTATATTCTTTAAAATTTTTTTGACTCTAATGGGATTTTTGGGAAAAGTTTTAAACCTCTTGATATGCTGTTTAGGCTGTGACTAATATCTAGTTTATATATCTGAGCCGCAGCCAATTAATTCTAGGAATACGTTTCGATACTTTTCGTTGAAATGTGACAAGTCATTGTGTATCTATGTAGTATGTATATTCGATCAGACTGAGGCGAGTCGAGTCAGTCGAGGTCGCCGCCGCCCAGCGCCCCACTCACTCATGTTCTCCGTCCAGGCTCCACGCTCCACCGACTATTCACTTACCTACATTATGTGCCTTACGTGTTCTTGTCTTGTTTATTTACTCAATATGCTATTCGATAAATGCTAATTTGTCTCACCTTAATTATACTCCAAACTAAAATTGTTTTAAACGTAGTTCCTGTTGATTCAAATTTCGATGACCTCATAAAATTGATTCGTTAAAGATTAAAACGCGGCTTTTAGATTTATATCTATTGTGTTTTACCTAGTATTCAATTTTCTGCGGTACCTATGAATATTATAGGCTTGTCAGTTTAATTTACGTATGTAGAATCAATTTTAAGAACTTTAACTCTTTGCTTAAAATCTCTACATTTTGCCAAGCGGTCAATTAATTGAAGAAACATTTAATGAGGTCGTCTAAGATGCATAAGATTACCCACACCTTGCATTGGGCTTGTGAATTAGGCTCGCATTAGGTAAAGCATTCCTGATCGTTAACTCATCATCTTGTGCAAGCCATGTACTCGACAACGACACTATGTAAAGCTACGAATATAAGGCAGTGTTGCGCAGCGCAGCCCGAGGACGGCGGGGAGGTGGGGTGCGCCGCGCGGGGGAGGGGCGGTTGCCAGCTGGCGGCCTCTAGCAGTGAAAGTAAACCTGTGCAGGCCCTCGCCACTATCCGACTATACTCGGTGCTTATAATACGATTTAAATTATGATTTACTATTGCATTACAAGCGGTCTGATGTCATTACAATGTACATTGTATTCTAACAATCATTCCATTGATTGTTTTTTGTGGTGGTCCCTTATGAGGAATAATTATGTTGTTTTTAGGTGCAATATAACGATTAGCTTCATTCAGCTTAAGTAATGAATTTTCGCACGAGTTTAAAAATGAGGAAATTTGTTTATTTGTGGAAACTGTTAATGTAATTACATGAAAATACTTTAAAAGTAAGTTAAGTAAGTAATAAACAGAGAAAATTTCGAAGAGAAACGGATAAATAGTCAATTTAACCTTACATTCAGTTATCTTGTAAATGTGCATGAAATCTGGTTATTAACCTAATTCTAACACAAGTAAATACTCCACGGTCCGTACATAATATTTGATCGTTTCCGGTAATAAAACATTACGTCAGCCGAATAATCGAATATTTAATTAACTAAAGCGTAAAATGGTAAATATTTATTGAATTTGTATTTGTAAATGGCGAGAGTTCTTTGATGTATTCCCGTGTATTAAATAGATCAGGAACACATTGTCTGCACTAAATAATATAAAGAGAAACAATTTTTAAACAGCGTGAACTTTAAATTAGATGCGGTCGCATGGACATTAAGTTACCAGTGGATTTAGAGCATTTAATATTGTTTGGATAATCCAAGTCTCAAAAATATTGCGGTTGTAACTGTTTGACCAATTCAAGGTTACAGAGAACTTTTGTCTCCATTATGAATGACATGAATTATTTAATAATTTGATTTTATGCTTGATTGTCTCTTAGGAAGAGACAATGGATTTTATAATATGAAAACGCGAGGATCTGGAACGTAAATGTGAATAATGTATATGGTAGGCTGCTCTATATTGTACTGGTATCTAGACGATAATAATAGCGAGGGTGAGGCACATAAGCCAGCTGTGGCAGCGGAAGTCGCTGACCTTCAGCGGCGTCGGCGCGGGCGCACTCCTGCCCACTAGCACTGATCTGATACGATGGACATGGCCTGCACAATGCTACAGCCAGACCAACAATGTTTATGGCTTCTTTGTGCATGTACCTTGAAACTGTTACATACGCGAATATGTGCCAGGTTATGTCTATTGTTTTATATTATATAACGTTTCGACGTTACGATTTCATTGCAAATTTTGATATATGGAATTATTATAGCCTACTTGCACAAAGCAAATGTTCTTGAGAAATTTTAGCAAAAACATTAAGTCAGAAACCCGTTACAAGACACAATACCAATTTGATAATAATAATAATGTTTTAGTTACTTGACAAACTCTTGTTATTAAGAATTTCCCCACTAACTTGAGCATATTGATAACAAAGACGTAACGCGATGTCTCTAGAATACTTCTTTATAAAAAACTGTCTTAAAGCTTAGCAGATTGTGCTTGTAAGAATCAGGAAAGGAGACAAATACTTTTACAAGATCCACAACACGAAAGCCTTTATAAACGGAGCCTTAATCGCATCAGATATTACATTCCAATAGCTATCTCCGAGATACAAATGTCTTTCTCGAGATTGTGTATGCAAGTATTATGTATTGTACTTAGGTGCATATCAATGAGCGATAAATCACTCGCAAAGGTCCATAACTCTGCGAGGGATGAATGACCGGCAAGGTCGAGGGCTTTCGCGTGGAATGCGCGACTTTTGTGGTCGGCACTGGACTCACTGTGATTCATGCATACGATACTTACTTGCGAATAGCTGAGCGAGTGTATCAGCCGGATTAACAATTTTAATGTCTACTGATTGGACTCAAGGTCCACCCAACCACATTTAAATTTAATATTGCTATATGCAGCTATTTTGTAAAATGTCTGCGCTTAATCATTAATGTTGTCTAACAGTGTTTATAAAGACAAGTGAAAAGCTACAGCCTCGATCGTTATCAACGCGCTATGTTTATTGTTTTACAAGGATTTCCTACATTTTACTGAATACCTATGGAGTAAATAGAATGGTTAAATGGTTAACCTTTAACTTGAAAGGTCAGACGTGCGCTCACTCGAGAAGCACAATAAATTAGTATCATATTATAGATCGTTTCAAAGGTTACATTTTGCAAAGTCTGACTTTTGTTCCGAGAGGAATTGATGGCTCACGGCAGGTAGCTACGAAATATACCTTTTTTATAGAAATAAATTGAAATTAGTCCGACCTTAAAAGTAAATCATAAATAGATTAAGTTAACATTGGTTAAAACATCGTGAGGAAACCTTGCATGCCTAAAATTTGTTTAATACATTTATTGAGGGCATGCAAAGTCCCCAACCCGCACTTGGCCAGCGTGGTGGACTTAAGGCCTAACCCCTCCCTCATTACGGGAGGAGATCCTTGCCCAGCAGTGGGACAGTAATGGGTTAAATTTATTTATTTATTTAACATTGGTTCGCTTTATAAGCATCTTTTCCGTTAAGTTACTTTCAATAGAGGTCGTGATTATATAAGGGCTTGCAACGATCTTTTGATATTCGTTTTATTCGACCTTTACAGACCTCATAATACAATGTTAAAGAATATGAATTTCCAACTTCTCAAGGCTCCACTAATATTCTTCCGCGACTTCGGCTAACAATCCTTATATTGTTTTTACATTTTTTTCATGTGAATACATAACCCATACTTAGATAATAAAGCTAATATAACTCGGTCTGTCTGTTACCCTGTCACAAATCAATCGACTTAATATATGAAATGGCGACAGACATGCATCTCGGGAAGCATGGACTAGAAACGGATTGGCCGTGCGAGCAAAGCCGCTGCCAAAGGCAAATATTCTGTAATATTTAAAGCTTATTTAGATGAGTACTTAGATTCCGAAATCGAAACTTTCATATACATCATAGATTTTACCGTATTTGGGCATTGTATCGCGTGTCAACATTGCAACACATTCATACGTGCAGTGTTTTCAATTTGATTCTGATTTTATATGTGTCAATCAATATACTGGACAGAAATTAGAGGTTTCTTGAGGTTATACGTTTTTCACACGCATATTAAACCTTGACGTACAAACTCGGCGGGTAATTCACGAGTTGGAGTCCCCACGAGTCGGTAAAAGCGTGACACAGGCCTCAAAAATGGAAAGTCGTGATGTCGACAATTTCTCTACTGTTAACTGTTCTGATAACTACACAGAGATACTACACATTAAACTCACTAATTAGAAAATTTGGGTCAAATTACAAATGCCATTAGTTTGATATTGAGTTTGTAAGTACTTTTTTTTTAAATATTATGATGCAATTACTTTGTAATAGACAACGCTATAACGATAGACTTTTTGGGTATTGTAAAACAAAGAACACTATAAAAACTACCATGAAAGTCAAAGCGTAGTGGCCTTCCTAGATCACTAATTCACCCATTGAGAGAGACAATCCGAATAGAAATCCGATATCAATTGAGGCCACCTTCAGTAACCTAGTTGACTAAGAAAACTCAATTGAAAACTACATACAACTTATTTGAGCTCGTAATAACACTAACTACTCCAGGACATATAGCAACAAGCCGTATGTCATAATGTATTTTTCCGTCCCCAATATTTTGTTTTAAAATAAGCTCTAATATTGTGCTAGACACAAAAAGAAACTCGTATTTCGTGATATGCAGCCATACTAAGTTGGTAATAAACTTCTAAAAACCTGTTTAGTAAATTAAGAAAATACACTTACTATGTCGTTTTAGTACGAATATATTTTGGACCAAGAATTAAATATTGTCTTGGTATTTTACCAATGGTATTAACTCAAGTATTTATTTTGTTAACAGAATTTAAAACATGGCGACTTCAGGAGGGAAACGGCGCGAGGAGGCTAGTGATAACTCCGATGACGAGCTTACACCGCTCGCTAACGACATCTATGGCGGAAGGTAAGCACTAATAAAACCTACATACTTAAGATATTAACAAAGAAATCTACAATACTGATAAGCGAAGTTATCTCCGATTAGTAAATTTAAAAAAAGATCAAAGTCCTAAACTCTGTTGAAGCCAATCAGGCTCTACCTTTACGAAATCATGCGTAGGCGACTAATATGAACATAGGCTTACAACTAATTACTTCCTAACTAACCTTAATGTAAGAATCTTACGTGAAGTCTGGTTTCAAGTTCGATATGTAGATTATCATCAATACTTATTTCAAAACAACGACATTCGTTGCTCTTGTCTAATAATAATATCAAATAGGTGAAATGTTAGTGCACGTGCTGGGTAAATACCAAAGCAATAAGCTAAGCTTTTATAAATATCAAGAGTACATTTTAAATATTCCGACGTAGGTAACTATTTTTATACGATATCAAATGTGATACGTCACCAAGCGTAAATACAGCAAGTGTTAAACATTTAAACACATAAGTGTAGGCGTATCTTATATACTTTCACCTATGTCACTTGTTCTTATAACCAAATGACGTAATACAGGAAATAATAACAGCAGTACAGCTACATGAAACTTCTGTAACAAAAGTTTTTAACCCACATACGGATTCACGCTATAAAAATGTTATTAAAATTATATAATGTGGATATAATTTTCATAAAAGATTGTAAAGTTTGTTATCAAGTTTGAGTGATTCATGACACAGTTTTTTGTGAAGGTTATTAAAAGACTGATGAAGCCGTGAGGTCAGAACTGATCACATAATATATTTTTTTAAATATCTGGCCGTTTGTTATAAGTGACATTTTGAAAACGCGAGGTTTAATCGATTAAAATCATAACGATTGACTACGAATCGATTTTTTTTAATGACCACTAATGGTATTACGAAAATGTAACTGGCCTACAGAATCAATTAAAAAATATCATAGTTAAAGATCATCAGTGGTGACTAGGCGATATAACTATGACAGTTAATAAATAATGTCTTATGTTCACTCTAATGTCATCGTTGTAGTCTCAGGATCATTATTTTCCAGTCACTGTTAAGCAATCTAGACGGCATTATGGTGACTCAGATCAGAACTTTGTATTCGTTATGTAAATATGAACGTTAGAGCTTTAAAACTATGCAGTAAGTATAAAATGGAATGTAGATTACTTGTCGCACTTCTATACTAATATTATAAAGCTGAAGAGTTTGTTTGTTTGAACGCGCTAATCTCAGGAACTACTGGTCCGATTTGAAAAATTCTTTCAGTGTTAGATAGCCCATTTATGAAACGAATCGCTTAATTTTAGCTATCTAAATATCAACTAATTTTCTTTTGCTTTTGTCACAAACAGAATATATTACAGTGCTTGTTTTAAATGACAATGAAAGACAAACTTTAATTGCTAGCACCTAATATGACGACTTAGTCTAGGCCAAGATAGAAGTAATATTCTAAAAGAGCATTGTTTCGCATTTAAGCTTTATTTAGCCAGAGGTCGAGTCACGGCGATCGGTCACCGCGGCCCGGAACCCGCTCAAATGCCAAGGTTGACAACTCTGACGACACAACTTTCGATCAATCGCCGACTGCGCCACATTTTTGCGCCCCACTTCATTCTCTGAGGCCTCAATTGAACAACTAGTACCGACAATAATACTCACTTGCAATAGTACACCTTTACCCCATATATAGAGTAAAAGTAAAGGTGTAAGAATAAAGATTATTTCTACATCCTGAAACACGCTCTCAATGTCATAAGTCTACTTTTTTGTTCACACTTGATACCTGCTCCTAGCTAACAAAAGAATGAGCAGAGTTGCAGTCGGGTCTCTATATTTTTTTTATTCGATTTATTGGCACTAAAGTTGCGATCTAGATGCTTCAGATCTTGAATTCTTTAGTCCTTTGTTCATAAAACATTTAATTAGATTTTGGAAAACGTTATAGTTACGGAATAAAAAGGATATTGTAAGGTTACTGCAAGATTAGGATCTAGATAGAACGGTATCTAGTTGTAAACTTTCATAGGATGTGTGGTAGGTGAGCAGAGACGAGCGGGGTCGGGCGTGATACGAATTTATAACAGCGAACAACACTGCTAGCTGACCGATGTAATACTTACCGGTTGTTTGGTTTGCCGACCCGCGGCCGAATCATACATCACAAGGCTACTGCTTGCCGACGACGACGCTGATTAGAAAACGTGTTGTTTTAATTGTTAATTATATTTAGTTTTGTAGAACATGACTTATTTTCATATACTGTTTATTTACTGATTTAGCGTTCAATATAAGTTTTAATATAGTTACACTTCCAAAAGAATAAAGAATTTCTTAAGATTTATTATAAATTTAAGGTGATGTTTTACTGAATAGAGTCTACGGTTAGTTGTTTTAATAAGCGGAACATATTTATATGAGTAAGATAAAGCCGTTCGAGATGACGTAAGAGTCAAAGCTCAGGCGTTCGTCGGTACTCGTACGAGTATTTATGACAAACATGGAAGTTAGCAGACGTGTAGTGTGCATAACGTCGTGCTCCCGACACCATGGTCGATGACCTCCGACTCGCTGGACATTGGGCCCGGCTCTGGAGGCACCGGCTCGCATATAAAACAAACATTACCTTATGACGGTGACACGTTAAATTGGAAAGTCTGTTGTATTGTTTTATAAAGGATAATAATGTGTCTATTTTATTAATCTTTACATAAACAAAAAAACAAGAATCCTTGAAAATCTTATATTACAGTATCTACCTCTTTTAGAATATTTAAACACTTATCTACTAAAATCATTGTCAATTTATAGCACAATATCAAGCTTATAAATATTCATTACTCATCCACGCGACCAAATGTAAAAGGTAGAGACAAACAAGTTTGGATGTATAAACATCTCTAGTCTAAGGTCTTATAAGACGATTCTTAGCAGATTAAGTATCAACTTTATTTTACTTGAGACACTTGCAGCCATTACCTTCTTTGTGAAATAAGATAATCGCTGGCAAAGAAATAGTTGTTTTATTGTTATGATATTACAAGTTACTGTTATTATGTTACAACATAGTCTAGTGCACGTGCACGCCGCCAGTAACGCGAACGGCGAAGGCTTTCGTAAGTTTTCGTGAGTTCGAGCGACATTGAGCGATCTATTGTTCGGAGACATGGCGCGTAGCTCGGCGCCTACGAAGCTCGACGCGGTGCGCAGGCGCACCGCGTCGAGCTCTCTCAGTACGTATAAATACCTAATCTACCTAGATGCGGTCGGCAATAGTCTGGATCGTGTGTGTAGGAAGGTCACAGCATACGTATACGTAGTTTCGATTTGAATTCCGACCTCGCGTACAAATGTTAGCGACTGTGACTGCCAACTCAGGATGATGAAAAAATATGCAAATGCTTAGAGTAACAATTACTTTACTCTATACAACAGATAGTAACGAATTTAAAACAATATTGTTTATGAGTAAATAAAATACGTCACTGATTATAAAATTGTTGTTTCTGTGTAAAACAGCAAATCATCTACGCCCACGCTTTATAGAAATAATTAATTCGGTAGGAAGATTTAATACATGCAGAGAAGCATTGAATATTGGGAACCTAATATAATGTTATAAAAATAATACAATAAAATTATAATAATCTGTGTCGACTGTTATCGCCATACACAATAGTCTGTTTACGTTGTGAAAAAATTGTCTCATTTAGTCTGTATGTTGAAAATGTCTGCAACATTTAAGACATTACACAGGTTTTTGATGCAATTTTCGCAGCATTGGACCAAATACTTAGTTGCGAGTCAGTCCGATCAATTAAATGTTCCATAAGAAGCTGTTGTTGCGAAGCGTAAAATTTTAAATACGCAGTTTAGGCACAGATATTGAAACTAATCACAAATAAAACCAGTTGCCATATAACACATGAGATATGTTTTTTGACACGTGAGTTCTTACTTCTGGGTTGGAAGAACCATCAAAGATTTATTAACTAGGAACTTAGAATATCTATTATACATGGCCCACAAATCTGAGAAAATAGCTGTTAACAGTACTTAATACTTAAATTAATTGAAATAAATACTTTATAAAATAAAGGCGGAGATAAAACTGACTCAACACACAGGTCACCTTATTTTTCTGATTATATTAGTTACTACTAAAGCTTATAAAGTATTTAACTATTTACTAATCGTTACACACTTAAACAACTTTCATCAACTATTAATAGCATATTAGCATAATAAAATAAATTTAGAGTTTCTTAGTAATTGGAAAGTGTTGTAACAGAAATAGGTGTCATCAGCGTGGTACCGATGCGATCATATCAATTAGTGAGCGGACGATATAATTTCACGTGTGCACTGCTGCTGAACGAAGAACTCTCCGCACATTGCGACAATCGCAACTGCACCTGGACACAAGTATTTATACTAAATTATTATACGTTTATGAAAATAAATAGCTAAATTAGTTTGTAATGATCGTACCGAGTAGCGTTCTCTGGTCTTCAGCTATCTCTAGAGAAAATGGTTATGATATTTATGTTAATATAGAGGTATGTATATAGTATATAATAAGCTAAATATAAGATGGTTAAAAATTTGATACTTATGAAAATAGATTTACTTCGGATATCTAGTAATACTAATTTTCACCTGTTTAATGACAACATTTTAGCAGGTCGTCCACGGTGACTGTATCGGTGACGCGAACGCTAGTATATCAGGCTACTGGTTATTACGTCTCGCATTCGATTACTAAGTCAGCCAAAGTACTATTGGTATTTTCTAATTTATGTTAGATACCTTCCTAAATATAATAATATGATTGAAGGAGAACCCCATAAAGACCAGCCTCCTAAGGCTTTCTCATAGTATTAATGTTCCGTGTTAAGTCCCATTATAGCGTATTGTCCTGTCTTTAGAGCATTATAATTCCATACATTGACCTTGGTTAAGAAGCCCTAATTATCTGGTTTCTATAAATGAATGGACATATTTTGTAGTTTCTCTTTAACCTTGGTTGCGACAGTCAAGAAAGAAGTTTAATCACTTAATTGGCGTCACTTCCTGTTGTATTGAGATAGGATTACTTTTATGACAATTCATGAATACAGTAAATGCTTTCTAGTTAACGAGTGCGATTTTAAGTTTTAATTTATGTCTGAACTTTAGATTTTTCTTTTAAGAACTCTGTATGATTAATATTTTGTAAGATGTTTGGATAAGGTCAAGTCCATGTTATCTCAACAAACAATACATAACTGTCAAAACATCTTTAGCATTCTGAAGGCACTTACTAATTTGCTTAAATAAATACACGAAACGGTAAGTTTGTGTAAATATTGTATTCGATATATTGGAGAAATTAATATTCATACTTTGTCCAGTACGAAACAATAGCGAATCACTGGGCTACGTGGTGGACGCGTGCCTTCGGTAGTCGTTATTGCGTTCGCACCGTTCGCTGTCCTCATAACAATCGATGAGTTCCACTACACTATTCGAACAGGCTGGACATCTTGTCAAAAATATTTCATAATTTTCCTATCAACTTTCTAGTGACGTGGTTTATTTGTACAAAATGGTACTGAAGTGAAGTGTGACAATATGAGTGAATACGATCGCAAGAGCCATTATGAGCGGGAAGATGGTGAAGAACCCATCTACGTAGCAAATAATAATAATTCAATATACAGGGTGTCCCAAAACTCAACGATAATCCGAGACAGGATGAAAGGCCAAGTCATACCGGCTATAGGAAAAATAAAAAAAAAATTCCATATCACTTAGTTCAGCAATAATAGACACTTTTCAAAAAAGTTGAAATTCCACACCCTTGGTCGCATTTTCAAGTCCTGTGATCACCAATGTCACAATTTCGCTGTGTTTTTTTGACTTTCGTGATCTTAATTAAATATGCTATTGATCGTATAACAAATTTATGCACAAAACATTGTTAATTTAATAAAAAAAAGTTAAGTTTTAGTGAGTTATCTTTCTCAAAAATACCGTTAGTCAACTTTGACGCTTCATACTGAAAAAAAAATGTACTACACTACCCTTGGCAAGTTATTTCAAAAGTTGGCGCATTTAATCAAGATTTCAAAATGGTATAACACTTGCCACTTTTCTTGCCATTAAAAATGTTATTTTTATTTGAACGAAGAGTATCCTCGCAAATGGATCGGACGCAGTGGTACAATTTTATGGCCTCCTCGTTCTCCCGATCTAAATCCAGTAGATATTTTTTACTGACAATGCATAAAAGAAATAGTATATTCGAAATCAATACAAAATCTATCCGAACTTCGCCAGAAAATTGACACAGCGTCAGAAGAAATAAATGCAAGGAATTTTGCTTGACTGGTGAAAAAATCTTTTGTACGCCGTTGCAGAGCCTGTATTCGTGTCAGAGGAAAGCAATTATTTTTAGTAAAGAGGTAATTGAGTCAGTCCATAACAAATATTTAATGTAATAAACATAATAGGTTATAATAATAAAAAAAAATCAATTAACGAACCATCGATCTTATTTAATTATTCTCTTTAAACTAAAGTAATTCATAATTATTTTCCTCTAGCATGAATTCAGACTCTGCAACGCCTTACAAAAGACCTTTGCACCAGTCAATCAAAATTCATTGCATTTATTTCCTCTGACGCTGTGTCAAATTTCTGGCGAAGTTGTGATAGATTTTGTATTGATTTCGAATATACTTTTTCTTTTATGCATTCCCAGTAAAAAATATCTACTGGATTTAGATCGGGAGAAGGAGGAGGCTTTAAAATTGTACCACTGCGTCCGATCCATTTGCGAGGATACTCTTCGTTCAAATAAAAATAACATTTTTAATGGCAAGAAAAGTGGCAAGTGTTATAGCATTTTGAAATCTTGATTAAATGCGCCAACTTTTGAAATAACTTGCCAAGGGTAGTGTAGTACATTTTTTTTTCAGTATGAAGCGTCAAAGTTGACTAACGATATTTTTGAGAAAAATGACTCACTAAAACTTAACTTTTTTTATTAAATTAACAATGTTTTGTGCATTAATTTGTTATACGATCAATAGCATATTTAATTAAGATCACGAAAGTAAAAAAAACACAGCGAAATTGTGACATTGGTGATCACAGGACTTGAAAATGCGACCAAGGGTGTGGAATTTCAACTTTTTTGAAAAGTGTCTATTATTGCTGAACTAAGTGATATGGAATTTTTTTTTTATTTTTCCTATAACCGGTATGACTTGGCCTTTCATCCTGTCCCAGATTATCGTTGAGTTTTGGGACACCCTGTATAGCAATGGGACTTTGCATTACTGTAGCATATACAGGTAAATAGGAAAGTTCATCAGTGAAATTAGCTAGTAATTTCAGTTATTAGTGGTACTAATGTAGTGTTTAGTTGATAATTGAAATTGGCGCTTGCGACTTTAACATTCATGGTCCTAAGATGTCATCGTAGTCAACTCTAAAAAAATGCAATAGATTTGCTGTTAAACCCAGTAATTTATTTAACTGTCGACAACTCCAACGATTTCACATATCACGCGAATTAACACTACGTTGACGTTTGGCGGTAAACATTGATTTATTATACTCGTGCATACTTCTAAAAACAGTAAAATGATTACGAACATTATGGCAAAAGTGTAATATTATTGTAGTTACCTTGCAATTAGACTTCTTATGTAGCTCTTCGTTTCTTGTGCGTAATGGCGGCGTTACGCATAATTAAATTGTGTTCAATCAACAACTTTCTAATACCGTACTTGGATAACAGATCCGCTCTGTCATAATAATTTTGTCGTTGAATGAAATATTGTCGATGAAATTTTCTGATTGAATCAATTATCTATAGATGTAAGTACACCTACGGATTGATAAAAAAAATACAATTCTTTATTTAAAGTTACCTCTCTACGCAGGTATTCTATCATATTCTTTGGTATGAAAATGTGTCGACTTTCTTTTTGATAATTAAATAATTGCACATTCGTAATGTAACACCTTCATTTTTAATTACTCAATTCGCACCTTGTTAGTAATTAAGTATTTATTCTAGTAGATTTTCGTACGATTCAAGTGGGATAAGTTTGGCGTAAGTGCGGTACATACGCGACACAATTAATACGACGTTAGCAACGTCTAATTGGGTCACCTACCACCTTCGCTGGTTACCTTACGTAAACCCCACTGTCACAACCAGTTCAGCGCAGTGTAGCCAGTACTTTGTGGCTACTGTGTTGAAACAATAAACGTTGTACCGGATTTCTATCCGCGTTAACGTATCGACACGCGAAGGTCATCATCGCGAAATATTAGCGATCGGAAGGAAGCCCCGGTATTAACGCACCTGCTCGAGATTTCTCTCTCAACTGAATAGCGTGTGAAAGTTGTTTTTCTCGAGTCAATGTTGATTCTACTCTATGTTAGCGGGTTTCTGTTTAGATGAATTATTTGCCGTTGTTATGTGCGAAAATTAATATCATACTTTTTAACAAGGTATTAATGGATTGTGATTTAGCATCTTTAAATATACACCAATTTCTAATATTTTTATGTAACTTTTCTATTTCAGCCAGAGGACAGTACAAGAAACGAAAGGATGGGACGTGTTCCGGGAGTTCCCGCCGAAGCAGGACAGTGGGTCTATGGAGAGTCAGAAATGTCTGGAGTTCACAGTGCGGTTGCTGAAAGTGACGGCGTACATCGTAGTGTTCATCATAGTCCTAGGCTCCGGAGTCATAGCGAAGGGTACCATGCTCTTCATGACGTCACAACTGAAGAAAGATAGGCGGCTAGCGTATTGTAATAGGAATTTAGGTGAGTTGTTTCTTTGTAATATATTTTCCGACTGGTGCAAGCATGAGGTGACTACCAAATGTACAGCGTATAAGGAGCTTAGAGCATTAAACAAGATCCGGTGGCCGCGGTGCCGCAGCCAACCGCGTGCGTTCTAGTTTTGTTTTAGATATAAACAAGCTAAACGCTGCGCTACCTCGATGTCATAGCAGTTGTGTCATTTTGATATTGTTTCTTGTGATATTTTTTTCAAGTCGTTAAACTTGACCGACATTAAATTACGAAAAAAACTAGACTTTCACTTGCGTTATTGATATTTTGGAACAGTATTAGAATCTATATACAAAAACGATTACTTAGACATTACTTTTCTGTTCAGATTTTAATTAATGAAAACTAAACCATGTTGCCTATTTTAATTTTCAGGTAGGGATAAACAATTTATAGTAAGTCTACCGGACGAGGAGCGGGTGGCGTGGATGTGGGCCATACTAGCAGCGTTCGCCATCCCCGAAATAGGAACATTGATACGATCAGTCAGAATCTGCTTCTTCAAATCGTCCAAGAGACCGAGTAGCGCGCAGTTTATTGTGGTAAGTACTTCATAACACATTTCTCTGAACTTCATTGAAGTGTTAGACACAAGTGAAAAGCGAAAATTTGGAATAAATAGTAAAGAATGAGACTAAGCTAGACCGATTGATTCAGATATGTATGAACGGTTTATCTGGATTGATAAATAGATATAGAAAATATTTGTGCTAATTATGAATTCCTCGCTAGATTTAAAGTAACAATTCGTAGCGTAATTACAGTCTTCACGCAATTTATGCGAAAATTTGTCAGTTGTAATGAAGCACTCTCGTCGACATAAATGTAGCGTGTTGACGTGCGTGGTATTCGATTATTGGAGTTTAGGATTATAATAGCGAAAGTCTATTATAAATTCGCATGGCGAAGAGAAAGGTTGAAAACAGATGACCGATTTTGTCTTAACAACTCTTCCGCATTTTTGGAATAATCAAAATGTTTTTGTATTAATTATAAAGTGTACATTTTTACCGGCAACTGATTAGAGTGTATTATTTTTTCCAGATATTCGTTGCGGAGTCATTACACACGATAGGAATGGGGTTGCTTTTCTTCGTAATCCTTCCTGAACTGGACGTGGTGAAGGGTGCAATGATAACGAACTGTTTGTGCATTATCCCCGCGATACTCGGCCTACTGTCGCGCAACTCACGCGACTCGAAGCGGTTCGTGAAAGTGATCGTGGACATGGCGGCTATAGTTGCGCAAGTCACCGGCTTCATTGTGTGGCCACTGTTGGAGAACAAACCCGTGTTATGGCTCATCCCTGTATCGGCGTTATGCATATCTTTAGGCTGGTGGGAGAACTATGTAACCCGGCAAAGTCCAATCGGTAAGGCATCAAAAATTAAATATAATATGTCACAAACAACTACTTTTGTAGACGCCACTCGTTAAATGAGATAGCAACAAAGGGTCTCTAATATCCTTCATGTAGAGACATGTTATAATGTCAGTCAATCAGTATTCTTATTGTAAAGTTAAACAAAAAAAGGAATCAATTTACTAACATTGATACGTCACACAATAATTACTTGGGGAATCAACCTCACTCATGTATTCAAATTCTGAAAACCTACGTATCTCATGTTCCAGGCATAATCAAGAGTCTATCGCGATTGAAGGACGAGTTGATATTCACCCGCTACTACACTTACCGGTTCATATCGGTGTGGAAAATAATGTTGTTCCTGATGTGCATACTCATGATGATCTGGATGGACGGCGACGAGCCTGCTATGTTCTTCCAACTCTTCAATGCCGGGTTTGGACCACATAACATCGTTGTTGAAGAGGTGAGCAAACTACCTACAGTTTTGTTCCTTTGTTTGTGCTTGCTTTTTAGTATTTACTCTAATTGTTTTTGAGAAGAAAATACGCAAAAGCGTTAGTATATTTTCACCAGTTTTACTGACTATTTCGCCCTTTTAAAAGTTACAGTAAAATACCTTCTTGTACCTGAGGTCGATCATATAATGAGTAGATTAAACTACTATAAATATCTATCTATACCTACTATCAATTCTAATAGCAACATTGTAATATTCCAGGTGCAAATTCAACTGGGTGGAACAGTGATTCCGGACTTAGCAAATGTGACACTTACCGGCGACTCGGTGGAAGTAGCGGCGGCACACAAATCCGCAGTCTACGTCATGCTCATACAAATATTCGCCGCGTACATTTGCTACATCTTCGGAAAGTTCGCCTGCAAGATTCTCATCCAAGGCTTCAGTTATGCTTTCCCTATAAACCTTGTCATCCCACTGGTGGTGAACCTCTTGATTGCTGCGTGCGGTATCAGGAATGGCGACACTTGTTTCTTCCACGGGACTGTACCGGACTATCTATACTTTGAAAGTCCACCAGGTATGTTTTCGGAGATTATTTAATAGATAGTAACTCGTATTAATACAACCTTACATTTTTTATATTCCTACGTATTGAACCACAATGATTTTATTTTTCAGTGTTTACGCTAAGCGATTTCATATCTCGACAAATGGCCTGGGTCTGGTTACTCTGGTTGCTGTCACAAACTTGGATCACGATACACATATGGACTCCAAAAGCGGAACGTTTGGCTTCCACCGAGAAATTGTTCGTAGTGCCCATGTACAATGGACTGCTTATAGATCAAAGCATGGCGCTTAATAGAAAGCGAAATGATCAGAGAGATGTTAAGACTGAGGTACGTTAAAACATGGACTATTTACCAAAGTCTATTATTTGTTTGACATCTAATTATTATTAATTAGTCTTGCAAAGCTGTCACGAAGGAAATCTAACAAGATCACAACTACGACTTGTTTCAGTTAATTTTAAAGTGCATTCTTTTAAATTCCAGGACCTCGCAGAAATAGAAAAAGAGAAAGGCGACGAGTACTACGAAACGATATCGGTGCATACAGACGCGACGGGATCGTCTCCCAAGGCCATCAAGTCATCGGACCAAATCACTCGTATCTACGCATGCGCTACTATGTGGCACGAAACTAAGGACGAAATGATGGAGTTCTTGAAGTCTATCCTCCGACTGGACGAGGATCAGTGCGCGCGGAGAGTCGCGCAGAAGTACTTGCGAGTGGTTGACCCTGATTACTATGAATTCGAAAGTAAGTTTACCTACTATGTATCTTGTCTGGTCTGTGAACAACATTCTTTGATCTATTCGACCGCATTGCTGTGTTTACCTTGAGTACTATACAATAAATAACCGACTTCAATTATTTACTAAAATAACATTATTTCCCAGCACACATTTTCTTGGACGACGCCTTCGAAATTTCTGACCACAGTGATGATGATTCTCAAGTGAATCGTTTCGTCAAATTACTCGTGGATACCATCGACGAAGCGGCTTCCGAAGTACATCAAACGAACATTCGCATTCGACCGCCGAAGAAATACCCCGCACCTTATGGAGGACGTCTCACATGGGTCTTGCCCGGAAAGACTAAAATGATCTGCCACTTGAAAGACAAGGCTAAGATTCGTCACAGGAAACGTTGGTCTCAGGTAGAAACTAAACTTAAACTGCTTCTGACAAGTAAATAACCATAAAACAATTATGCAAATTATTACACGATATCCGTAAACACGTTTTAAGATCTTTTCGAGATTGCCTTGAAACACAAAAACAGCTCTACAAATTGTATCTTACGCAAAACGTCATGCAACCAAAAGTTTTATTACAATCATGACTATGAAATTGTATCAATTCAATTTCTTACATAAGAGATAACTTCCTACCGAATGATGATGATAACGATTAGCAATGGTTTTACGGCCAACTTTACTGCCCACAGGTAGCGTAACAAGTGGAATTTTGATAGATTGCTAAACTTATCCTTTAGAATTATAATTATAACCGAACCGTAAATATTAAAGCTACACTTATTAACTTTGTGTTGTTGTTTCTTAGGTGATGTACATGTACTACCTCCTCGGTCACCGTCTAATGGAACTGCCGATATCTGTGGACCGTAAAGAAGTGATGGCCGAGAACACGTATCTGTTGACCCTCGACGGAGACATTGATTTCCAACCTCATGCGGTGCGTCTGCTTATTGATTTGATGAAGAAGAACAAGAATCTGGGAGCTGCTTGTGGACGTATTCATCCAGTCGGATCAGGTACAAAACAATACATAAGTATATAAAAATCTTAATCAATTTAATCAAATATAAATCATCTAAATCAATTTAATCAAATATACTTCTACTCAAGTAAATAAAATGTACTTTTAAGTTGCATCTTTAACAAGTAGAGCCATCTAATAACGCACCAACTTAGATAACTCAATTATGTTGTATTGAACACACAAGTAAATACATAGGACCCTAAAATAACATATTTTTCTTTATCTCCAGGTCCTATGGTGTGGTATCAGATGTTCGAGTACGCGATTGGTCATTGGCTGCAAAAGGCGACAGAACACATGATTGGCTGCGTACTGTGTAGTCCCGGGTGCTTCTCTCTGTTCAGAGGAAAGGCTCTCATGGACGATAACGTCATGAAGAAATACACACTGCGATCTGATGAGGCCCGGCATTACGTACAATACGATCAAGGTATGATTCAAAATATTCGAAGGTCGCTTAACTGTTCAACCGAAAAGTTACCTTAAGAAAGCACCGTTCACGTGTTAATCGGCAGACTTATTCAATTATACATTGCCATGTAGAGTAATACATTGTGTTTAATTTCCAGGGGAAGATCGTTGGTTATGTACGCTATTACTACAGCGAGGCTACCGCGTAGAGTACTCGGCTGCGTCGGACGCGTACACGCACTGTCCCGAAGGTTTCAACGAGTTCTACAATCAACGTCGTCGCTGGGTGCCTTCCACTATCGCCAACATTATGGACTTGCTTGCTGACTACAAACACACTATCAAGATCAACGACAACATTTCTAGTCCTTATATCGCTTACCAGGTAAATGTTTAATTATATAACATATCTATGTCTATGCTATAAAGTAGTAGTTTCGTTAGCGTTGAGTCCCGGTCAAGGATTTTAAACTAGAAAGTTTTGTGTAGTGTATAACTGTGGTATAATACATATTTAGTGTACATCACTAATGTTTTTTTCTTATTTTTCAGATGATGTTGATGGGTGGTACGATCTTGGGTCCCGGCACTATATTCCTTATGTTGGTGGGTGCCTTCGTGGCTGCTTTCCGAATCGACAACTGGACTTCCTTCGAATATAACCTATATCCTATTGCGATCTTTATGTTTGTCTGCTTTACAATGAAATCCGAAATTCAAGTGAGTACTAAACATAATTAATTTCTTTTTATCCCCATCATGGTCTTATAATATGAATGTCATATTATTATGTTCTACTTGATAACAGAAGGTTATTTTATTTGTTTCAGCTACTGGTGGCTCAAATTCTATCGACGGCGTATGCCATGATCATGATGGCTGTGATCGTCGGTACCGCGCTCCAGTTAGGCGAGGACGGCATAGGATCCCCTTCAGCCATCTTCTTGATATCACTCTCTAGTTCGTTCTTCATAGCCGCTTGCTTACATCCTCAGGAGTTCTGGTGTATCGTCCCCGGCATTATTTACCTCTTGTCTATACCCTCTATGTACTTGCTTTTGATTTTATATTCTATTATTAATCTTAACGTAGTATCTTGGGGTACTCGTGAAGTACAAGTAAAGAAAACAAAGAAGGTATGTCCGAATCTACATCTTTACTTATGTCCTAAATGATTGAAAATGTATATTATTACACATTATTTATGTTATAGGAAATCGAGCAAGAAAAGAAGGAAGCTGAAGAAGCTAAGAAGTCCGCGAAACAGAAGTCTTTGTTAGGTTTCCTTCAAGGAGTTAATAGTAATGAAGAGGAGGGCTCCATTGAGTTTTCTTTCGCTGGTCTGTTCAAATGTCTCTTGTGTACGCATCCCAAAGGAAATGAGGAGAAAGTACAACTTTTGCATATTGCGTCTACACTGGAGAAATTGGAAAAGAAATTGGAGGTCGTTGAAAGGTTGGGCCTCATTACTCACGATTTCTAATTTGCAAATTAGTTGTTAGATTGGTTCATATTTTCTAATTGGTAATGTATTTTAGGGCTGTTGATCCTCATGGAATGAGTAGAGGACGTAAGTTGTCGGTGGGCCCTCGTGGCAGTACTAGTGGTGACCATCAACTGGATGCGCTGGCTGAAGGACCAGAGGAAGACCACGACTCCGACTCTGAGACTGACACTCTTTCTACTGCACCTAGAGTATGAATATCACCTTTCTTTTTTTAATAAATTGTTATTTACTAAGACGTTCTTTAGATATTAATTACGTTTGTTTAATAATTTAATTTTGCAGGAGAAGCGAGATGATCTCATAAACCCATATTGGATCGAGGATCCGGAATTGAAAAAGGGTGAAGTGGACTTTTTGTCACCAGCTGAAACGTCGTTCTGGAAAGATCTTATTGATAAATATTTATACCCTATCGATGCTAACAAGGAGGAGCAGGTAAAATAAAATTCTTTCGGATTTGGACAAATCAAATTAAATCTTTTAATCAAGGGGAGTCCTACGTCCAGCAGTAGACATTTTAAATGAAAATTAGAAATACGATACAAAGAAATACACTAAGTATTTTCATGTGTATGTATTTAAGTTGTTTAAATTAATGCGAACATTGGCAAAACAAAATTACAAATCCTGTTCAACATTTTATATAATAACAAGTTTTTATTTCAGGATAATTTATAATCTCTGTCCAAACTAATTATTCATGATGATTATCTTCCCCTAATTTTAGGCTCGTATATCCAGGGATCTGAAAGAATTGAGAGATTCATCTGTCTTTTCCTTCTTTATGGTCAATGCCCTCTTTGTACTGATTGTATTCTTGCTACAACTGAACAAGGACAACATTCATATTAAATGGCCCTTCGGAGTAAAAACTAATATAACATATGATGAGATTTCTCAAGAGGTAACGTGAGAGTCTACTATGAAGCGATCGGCCTTCAACGATGACTCGGGAGTGCGCGCTACCTCGCCAACTTGATAATGTAACGACCCTGCCACGATCCCAGTCACCCTTGAAAGTTGATTCGAGTAATTTATATATTTTTGTTTTATGGAATTTTACAGGCTCGCATTGCAAGAGACTTGATCGAGCTTCGCAATAAGTCCGTTTTTGCATTTGTTATGTTCAATGCTTTATTCATATTGATAGTATTTTTATTACAACTCAACAAAGATCAACTCCACGTGGATTGGCCTTTGGGAATTAAGACAAATATTACGTACATCGAGGAAACAGGCGAGGTATAGCCAAATGTTACCACTGAGCGTGTGTCACTACACCGTCTAACGACCTTCTTCTAACCGGTCTGTCTTGGGAGGGCACACCAGCATGGAGTCCCGGAGACACAGAAGACTAAACAACTTTTATGGTTTTACGTCTAATCTAAATCCAATCCTGGAATTCTAATTGGTTTTATGTGAACCCATAAATCTATGTAATAACAAAAGTCGACTACGGTGTTATAAGTTCTGTAGGATTTTGAAATCAATATGCTTGGTTTCAAAGTTCTAAATCCACTTTTGGATTTTTGATCCCCGCAAGCCTGAATACTGGACCTAATGACGAATCCAGCGACACTCCCTTCTCCGATCCAGTCCTACCATGTAGACTAGATGGAAAATATGAACAATTGAATATTATATGAGAGATTGCTTTCCCTTTCCACGCGCCGTAGTCGAGTGTAACCGGTGGAATTTTTAGATGTGATGACCATTCAATCCTACCAATGAGTGCACAGTTTCCAATCCAATTCACTGAGGAGTTAATTAATGTTTCTGTCTATTAAGGTGGCGGAATTTCTTCTATTAAACACTATACATAACAGGGACACTGGTTTCCTTTGTACATAATTATATTTTGTACACTTTCAAGGATTTGGTGATTTGCTTAACACGATTTACAGTTTTCAATTTATTAAAGTGGACAAAGACACCTACTATTTTTTGTGTTTGTTTTAAACTGCGTGTTGTGTGATCGTTTATGTACACTTACTCACAAAATCCGTTCGGATTTTCTTTCTAAATTCACATTTTAAATGTTACACATAACAGGTACACTTTCAGCACTTGTATATAACAAAAACCAGTAAAATTATTCTATCATTTTCATTACATGTAAATTATTTCATCAGATGCGTGCTTTTTGCTTTTAGTTTGATTCGTAAATTATTTTTTCATGAGTTCGTGTTTAAAATGGCTTGTTTGTGTTATACAAGCACGCGTTTGAATCTATTTCTTTCTGTGTATTAATATTTGAAATTCTTTACTAATCACTATTTTAATTTAAATCACGTATAAAACATAGTTTAAACTTTCAGGTGTTGATCTCAAAAGAATACTTGCAATTGGAACCTATTGGTCTCGTATTTGTATTCTTCTTCGCCTTGATCTTGGTCATACAGTTCTCCGCTATGTTGTTCCATAGATTTGGAACCATATCGCACATATTAGCGTCTACAGAACTTAACTGGTTCTGCACGAAGAAGGTAAAAATCTTTACAATAAACTTCTAGTGATGCATCTTCAACCAAAAACCTTTACTAACATATTTTTGTTTACGTACAGTCTGAAGACTTATCTCAAGACGCTCTACTGGATAAGAATGCAATAGCAATAGTGAAAGACTTGCAGAAGTTGAATGGTTTAGATGACGACTACGACAATGACTCGGGCTCGGGCCCGCACAATGTTGGTAGAAGAAAGACCATTCACAACTTGGAGAAGGCCAGACAGAAGAAGCGGAATATTGGTACACTGGACGTGGCTTTCAAGAAGAGATTCTTCAATATGAATGCAAATGACGGACCAGGTAACAATACTTCTATCGATTAGTGTTAGATACTGATTATTTTTTATTGCCAAATTGCATGTAACTTGCTAATATGGTATTTAATTCAATGTTTAACGGTTTTGCCACGATTGTCTCTCGTGATTCGACTAAACACATTTAAACAATTATAACAGGAACACCAGTTCTTAATCGCAAGATGACGTTGAGGAGGGAAACATTGAAGGCTTTGGAGACGAGAAGAAACTCCGTAATGGCCGAAAGAAGGAAATCTCAGATGCAAACACTTGGAGCCAACAACGAATATGGAGTCACTGGAATGGTAACAGAACTCATTTCGTAATAAGATTAATTACAAATTTTTGTTACGCCGACAAAACGTGGTTTAGTTTAATGTTCACTGGCAATTGATATGATTCATATGATTATTCCAGTGACCACTTTAAGAGACCGTCAATTCAGAACTTTTTATAAACTCTACATGAATATTCTTTTTTACAGCTCAATAACAACTTAGGCGTCGCTGGACCTCGCCATAGAACTTCAAATGCTAACATATCAGTGAAGGACGTCTTCGGAGAACCAAACGGAGGACAGATCAACCGAGGTTACGAGACCACGCTAGGCGACGAAGACGACACCAACTCCATGAGATTGCAGCCCAGACAAAATACTGTCTCTTTCCAGAGATTTTAATCGAGAGTTGCCAAACTAAACAAGTGCTTAGGTTAAACAAATGTAGATACTAGTAAGATAGACTTTAGTAATTATTTACATTGAAAAAACTCAACAAAATATTGTGTGAGTATTGTATTGCTTGTGATATATACTTTTTTAGGTGTGTGACAGCAGAGTATGCAGTCATTAAATACCAACATTGGACAATTTACAGCTTTATTGTAAGATAAAACATACGAATTTACACTGCCACTTAACTTTACATTTATGTTTTTTTTTATACCTATTAAAATAATATCTTTGTAATGAAGATTTTTATTTTAGCTCTTATGAATATAGACTCGGAATTAGTATTGTAATAAATGAGATTATTTAATGTGTGGCTTGTTTGTTAACTTTACCTGGTACCAAAAATTTACTATAATGTGTATTACATACATACATGTGAGACGTGAGTGTGAATCTTATAATACAGTATGCATCAATCTCTTGATACAAGTATACACAAATAATATTAAATAAAAACTTACTTAATTTTCTAAGAAAGATACAAATTCAGTGAGTTTGAAGAGTTGATCTTCACTAGAAGTGTGTAGAGGTGCAGGCTGGGTGGGTGGTGTTGGGCTGACTGTGAGGCCATCTTCATTGAGTGTCCACTTGCGATCTCTGCATACATGCAACACTGCATCTTTGCTTAGACCAGTCATTGACACTACAGTGTCCAAAGAGATGGAACTGTATGAGCGACCAATTAGATTCAATGTTCGCTCCCTTGTTTTCTCTGAAAAGAAGCAATGTAGTCTTTAACTGGAGCATTCAAATTAAAAGATCACCCAAGGAAGTATTTGTTATTCTGCAGTACAGTACAGATGTAGAGTATCAGAAGTATAGATTTATTACAAGTAAAGTAGTTATTATCTTGACTTCTTAAAAAATTGTTCAGTTATGGATGCTAAAATTACTTGTAAGACGTAAGTAAGAAATATTTTTTACTTATTGTCCCCTAATTTTCACTTTGACATCGGTGTAACTGAATGCAAAGACTAACCATACTAATGTTGTAAGTAACATATTATTATGGTTGATCACTAACCATACGACAAGAAGAAGAAGAATGTTGTAAGTGTGAAAATGACTCTTCCTAGTCAGTTTAAGACTTGGTTTACATAAGATTTGGCAAGGTGATAAATTATATACTACAGAAGAAAAAAGTCTGTGCATGTTAGGTGTAGCATGTTTTGTTAAGTACCTTCCAAAGCTCTTATAATATTAGCAACTGGCTCTGTCCAGTTAAAAGCAGCTAATGCATGGTAAGTTCCAGGCAGGTCCTTTTTCCATAGCTTCTGGCCTACTGCCCATATAGCAGATATTTCAGGGTTGCTAGCTGTGATGTTCTGAGGGATCCTCTTCCATAAGAATTTAGCATTACATCTGAAACATATTTTTGAATAATTAGAATTATAATTGCCTTTGCGGGGAAGTTGATAGTGTATACGACTGCTATACAGAGGTCCTGGGTTTCCATGTCTGGTGCACACAAAGTAATTTTAGGCATGCAAGGATTCATCATTAAGTCCTATTCATCTTTCAAATTGTGATAAGTTCCGAATAGTAGATTTGTATTGTGCCCAGTAACATGGCAACTACCTTGGCCCCTATTACATAGGACTAATATTATAAACAGTGATCATGGGTCTATTTCATAAACCTTTATATAATTGGCATGACGTTCTATATGTATGTTTGTTTAAATGTAATTGGAGTGATTGTAGGGACACATTGAACCAATTGAAGCGAAGTATGGGATAAGGTCAAGGCTTTGAAGCATAATATTTCTCTTTTCAAGACTTGTTGGTGTACGAAAGGTTATTCGACAATAGTTTAGAACTGTAGTAGCTAACATTTAATTTATATTATTAAATACAGTTAAAATATGGCAGTCACTGTGTGATACTATCAAGTGAGAGTTATTAGATATATAAGATAGTTATTTTTTTAGGGTAATTATTAACATTAATAAGTCGATACTTACAAGTCGTTTTGATATAAGTAAATGGCTAGTAATTGGGCATATGTAGACGGAGACGCTACACCGGTAGGAGCCTGAAAAATATACAATAAAAACAAAAATCATTACAAGAAATTATAACCTCTAGACATATATGAATAGTTTTGACCAAATGTAAACATGTACCTCTAGCTCCTGTTTCTCTAAATCTCCACAAAGTTTGTCAAAATTTGTTATCATTTTGAAATACTTATATTCTACAAAAACTCCGAAAAATATAGTAAACAACTATACGCATAATACGCAGCCGACCACAATGACAATATACGTCAGTGTCACTATTTAGTCAATAAGACTTTGACAGTCACTACACATTATTGCCACAGAGAAAAAAATACTTTACAATCTATAGTAAAAATGTAAAGCTTTCGAAACGATGGAGGTCAGGGTGCATACAATTTTAATAACACTATACGCCATTTATGTATTTCATAAATATAATAATATGGTATTATGAATAAATAGTTATCTTGACAAATTTTATAAGTTGCAAACATCATTACGGTGAAACCAACAATAACGAAATATTCACAATGATTACTTACATAATCATTCACCATATGACTTATTTTGCTCTTAGTTCAAGTAAGTAAAAACAGTATGAGGAACTTCATTTCCAAACAGAATACACGCCTTTTAATATTATTATGTACTTTTTTAACTCTTTGAGAATTAAAGATATTAAAGCGTGTTAGTATGAAAACCAATTATTTAGTTTCAACTCCTCTTATACCGATTGCGAGGTCTTGAGTTCGATTTTCGAGACCGAGCGGGAAACAGAGTTCTTTTTTCATTACTATAGGATATTTTTATCAGTACCAATACAAACTGATAAGGTGTAAGCATATCGTACTACGTCAATTGCCCTTTTTTCTTCATAATTAAACTACATTACACTTACAGCATGATAAAAAACTGCTGCGCATAAAAAGTTCCATTGGACTAGGTATGGTCCTTTGCCTTTTATTGCAATTAAAATTAAGCTTGTCGCCACCAAGTGAACGCTTAATCATTTATATTTCTTTATTAATTACTGACTGCATTTACTTCCTGAAATCCTCATTTAACGACTTTACTTCACCTTGTTAAACAACGAAACCTATCTGCTTAAGTGTTTACTTATCATTTAATTGTTAACATACCTGCCTTCTCAAGAGTAATTTACTGAGACAGAGAGAAATCAGCCGAGATATTATTTTTCTCTACCAAGGTTAACCGTATTATTCCATCTAGGTACAAGTCAAATTAATTACGCCCTTGTTCTTGATAAATTTGTTGTCGTTCTGGTTGCATCTAAAATTTAGACTGTAGGTAGGTATGTGGTATTTGTATGAAAACAAGTGGTTTCTTCTGTTAACAGAAGGAGGCATTATCGACTGAAATACTATACCCAAATATGTTCTTTCTCGAACAAGAAAAATTTCGATATCAGACTTCCTTGATTGGCGATCTCAATAAGTCTTTCATCTAAACATTATCTTGGATTTAAGTATACTTACACCTACCTTTTGTGACTGTCAACTAAATTGTATAATCTTCATGGCCCAGATTTGTATAATCGAATTTCACGGCTATTGATCGAGGGTTTGGGCGGGCTTGCTAGTCGACTTGTCTACTCTAAGATTGCATCACAATGGGCCGGTGAGCACAACTGAAGGTGATGGACTTACTCGCTGAGTCACCCTTCAATATTGTCGCTTAGAATGCTAATTTTCTCGTTATGCTTGTATCAATTTGCATCTTAATGCTTTTTGTTGTACAAAATCGCGGTCTTATTTGTTTATAATAATACCTTTAAGAAATGATTAGGTGTGTTGTACTAGTACGAATAGATTATGAACTCTATGTCGCCGTTGAGTACGTTGACATTTCATGAGGTGTGTACTATGCAAATTGTTAAGCTCTTATCTTAATTCTGTCAGATATTAGGCAAAAGGATTTCAGAAACGTTGTTTATTAAAAGTGCTTATATCTACTGGTATTTTATTACGATATAACAACTAACTGTTTGTATTTTCTTAGTATTTATAGTCACGGGCCACAATAAAGTGAGTCGGTACGGTACGAATAATTTTACTTGCAGGAACATTAAATTAAACGTCAAAGTAGCTCATCGATTGAAGTCGTCCCCTTTTCATTACTCTATTAATCACAATCCTCATAAGCTTTTTACAATTTATAAGCTATGAATTTGTTAAACTTTTAAAGTATAGAGCAATTTTGTTCATATTGCATGATATGGCTTTATCGAGATGGATAGATCGATTAGATTGCCTTTGAAAACGAGTCAATAGTTTCCCGAGTCCGAGGTTTGCTCGTGAAGGTTTCAATACACAAATTATTAGTAAAATAACTAAAAATATTAAATTTGAAATGATTTTCTAACTTAAACTGTTTCTCTATGGACCAGTTAAGTTATTGCTTTTATGTAAGTATATCATTTTGGTACGTGTTCTTACATTACTGTGCGCTAAAGAAAATTACGGGCTCCATAATAGCTGTGTAAATCAATAAGAGTCTCCTGCAGTGTGTAGATGAACTTAGTTATTATTATCCTAATAAATCTTCAGGTACATCATCATGATTGAAGCAGATAGATAATTACCTATAGTTTAATATTTTAAATAGCTCTTCCATAAATAATAAATAGGACCTTTGGATTAGCTTTTTAGTAAAGCTTTGTATAATTTGGACCATGGGTTCAAGTGACCTAATTTGCGGTTAATAGGTAATTTTGCGCAAGGTGCTTCGTGCAAAGAGCGTTTCGTCACTTTCACTGTTCGTTGGATTGTCCAATGAAACTTGTCACGCTCTGGCGACGGTAACCAATGGGTATGCTCACCGCCCCGCCTCAGCACAGAGGCGTGCGCTGCGGACGCCGAAATGCCCCCAACAATGGTTTTGTCCCACGGTACTTTGTATTAGGCACCTGAAACGCATTCAACGACTTCAATGTCCTTGCCATATTCAAATACGTATTGAAAGTATGGAGCATATGAAGACACAGTAGTACCCTGCACTCTTGCGACCTGCTTGTCCTGACCATAAATATTAGTGTTATGTGTGTGCAATGAAGTTGTTTTATATTTATGCACTAGGTCGATTGGCAGTGCCCTCTCTCACGATTAGAAGTAGGGTTGTCACGATTATTAAAAGCGGATGTTAGCTCTATGTATACAGTGAGGTGAGTATGGTACTAGTGCACGCAACTTTTGGTTAATTTGTTAAAGGTTAATGCAGTAAATTGTGTAGCCGCTGAATACAAGTGAGAGGTAGAGATTACCATGTCATCCAGTCATGATTTATTAATTAATTTATTATATTTACTTACTTGAATTTGGTTTATTATAATAATTTTAAACAAATTGTTCAAGGAATGTAAGTACAGTTCCTTCATGTTGAAGTAGTAAAAGTGGTCAATAATTTCACAAATAATGGCCACATGTAACAAAAGTCATAAGATGTATGTTGAAGCATGTAGGTAATGTTTCACTCCAGTAAAACGGCATGTGGTGCAACACGGTCAGCCGGTCGCAGCGAGTGACCGAGGGGTCACCCATCGTAGCCGGCACACCGCCGCACCGACAGCGCTGTGCAAAATTGCTAATTACATTCAATCCCGTACCGCTTCACGCTGAGAGGCATAGCCGCATAGCGTGCACAACACACGTGCCCGCCACTACACAACACTTTTCAATTACCATCTTTCTTCGTTAATTTATTCTAGGTGCTTACCGTAAACCAACAAAAGGTAGGTAGCTGTTTGATTTGATTCCGAGTAAGTTAATTATCCTTGGCGAAAATTTAAGTTTTAAACAGTTTTCGATACTCAATGTTGATTGTATACCTAACTTGTAATATTACAGTTAATAAAAATGATTTAAAAATACAAACCTACTTATCAACTTCATGAACAACTACTAGTAATCAGTAATAATTTTTTAATGCTTTGTTCGGCAGTCATACTTGGTTGTCGGATAGGTAAATAAAAATATGAATAAACAAATAAACCAAATACGTAGATTTTAATTATGCTTTTAGCACATAACTTCTTATATTTGCTTGAACGCACGCCAAACGGGACGAGGTCAAAATTAAGAAAAGAAATAAAATGACAACGGCTTTAACGCATCCAAAGTTAATGGACATTAATTAATACAATTAGCCCACGGCAAATTGCACGTAAAGACTGAAATAATGAGCGTAAATTGAGGCAACTTTACACTTCTGATTTATTGTCCTGCACTTGCACGATTTCGACGAAAGAGAAAACGGACCAGTTCCGACGTATATTACGAACAGTATATAAAATTGATAATGAATATTTATAAAAACTTAATCACTGCTTACTGCGTTTTCCAGAGGGGTCAGCGGGAGAAACCATTAATCAGAACATTTCCACTTAATCATGTAAATGCGCTTGTTTTCTCTCTACTTACGCTGATGTAGGTAGAGCTTTTTTAATTTTCACTTAAAATTACTTGTTTTTACGGCGTTTTATGTAATGGTTACATCATTTTGAAACTGGGCTGTTGTCCACTATTTTATTTAACACGAGCTAGGATTGCACAAGATGTTTGCAAAAATGCATAAACATGCATTCGATTGAAGATTTATTACCTTGCTCATCGTTTCTGCAAATTTAATTTCATGTTTTTGTTAAAAGTAGCTAATTGCAACAAAATCAGTGGAACGAAATTTTTTGTTTTATATCAAGTATTTAGGCAAAATTCAAATGTGATAGTGGTAGTGTGGCGCAGGCGCGAGCGCGGGCGCGGAGAGCTCCGCGTTTTACCTGTGTATTTTGTAAACGCTTGTAGATTCAAGGCCTGCGACATCTCGTTTACCGAAAGTCGTTTAGCTTACATTGTAAAATACTCGTTTGCTCGCCTGTTTGAATTTTGTAACACTAATTTGGGAATGATTTTATAACTTTGTCATGAATAAGCTAATGAGAATGAATTGTCTGCAGCTGTCATGCTTATCTATTTATGTTCATTGCACGCTTAAGCGAATAACGACGAAGTCTACCTAGTTCAGGTATACCTGTGTATCCGATTACGATTGGAGGGTGATAGAATCTAAAGTCTCCTGTTACCTACTACTTAATTACATAAATAGGAATGTTTACCAAATAAATGTGTATTGTATTTATACCCATATTACATTATTGTAGAAATGCTTAAAAATATAAGAACCATAATATTCTTAAATAATCGTGTGGCTCCGTATCTATGAAGATTCATAACAGATACTGCTATTTAAATCCATGTCTCAGTACAGAATATATACTGATTGATCACAGTCGGAGCTCGTTAAATGTAATCTGTGTTAGTGACAGGAAGAACTAATACAGAAGCGTCTGTTTGATAGTTAACAAAGGTGTCGCAACGCACGGTGGGCACCGCACGCACTGTTATCGACGAACATTTAATAAAATGAGTGTCGATGATCGAGTGGCTTCACTAAACGTGCCAAGGGACTGGCCATTACCACCTGACAGCCGGTGAGTGATCGCCGTCGCACCTTCCTTCACCGCTCGCCGCCATTGTCACAAAACAATGGCCACATAGCTATCTTTAATCACAACAAAACTGATTCTAATTGGATCCGCAAAACTCAATGCGTTTTTTTGTTGTTTTGTCAATGTGCAGTTCCTGTTGCCTCATTTATAATATATTATAGCACATCATGCCCATGTGTGAAGTAAATGTTCATAACATTTATTTTAAGTACTAATTAATGCACATAACTATGGCACTATTTATTATAAATTACGCGTCATTATTTGCCAGTAAAATTAATTACTTGACATTTTAATTGAAAAATATTTAGCACTTTCAATACTTTTGAAATTGCATTTATTGAATATCCTCGTTCAATTAAAATATACGTTGTCTCAAATAACAACTAGGTATGTGGGTTGATATGCTGTACACCATGATTTTACCTCATTAACTTTATTTATGTGCGTTCGGCACAATTTATCGATAAATGTTCCGGGACAGAAGAAAAAATGCGAATTAAGAATTTCACATTGATTACATCGCTGCACCTATAACTTCGCATGAATTTAATGTTTAAAGTAATTTCGTGGTGATTGCAAGAGGAATGCTGCAACCACTATCGTACACACTATTAAAATGTTATTTACTCATAATTGCGTGTGAATATGCAGCATATGTGTTTAATATTCTTGTAAATAAACTGAATTTTAGCAAATAGAACACTGATTATTAAATTACCTACTAATGTATCAACGAATCTGAATTATCCAGCTATTTATATGTATAATAATAATTTGTTATAGATTAAGTCAATTAACGAATTATAAATTCAGCTACTAGTAAATAATTATGTTAATTGAAGAACTTGACTGCATCGATACATTAACATATTTGTAAATACCATTACAAACAGATTTTTAAGTCGTGTTCGCAATTTTACAGTATTTCTTTGCACGACCTCAACTGTAATTGTAACGCAAATAATAATTTGACAGTTTCGTTGTTTTTATGTTGCCGATATTGCTACGAAAATATTTTTTTTTTTATTCCTTAAATTATACCTGTATCAAATTTGGAACGTTCTTAAATACTAGACTGACTGGCAATGTAAGGCTATCAAAGTTTTTGTAACTCCCGGTATCTGAGTATATTTAGCGGTAGTTTATATATTCAATAGCGTTTTTTTTGTATGAGTTTTGACGCTATTGAATAGATAAACTACCGTTAAATGTACCTCAGAAACCGGGGGTAAGTAGTTCCAAAACCAAATTATTCTACGAAAATACCAAAAATGTATGACAAAAGGACACCGCTTTCAACATACAACATACATACTGGTGTTTACAGTTTGTTCATTTCTCTGTCAGTTATCAAAGTCATAAAGCTTAAATATCACGAATAAAAGATATTGCTCGTATGACATCGGCCGATTCAAAGCATGATCGATCGACACGCCCGGCCACTTTCGCACATACATACTACTTAACTTGGCTATGTTTACTCCTGATATATTTTAATCAGTGATTTTCGTGTAAAGTGTACTATCAGGTTAAAGTTTGTTATAAAAGAAAAGCACCTTGATGCTTGAGTAATCGATCAAACACGCAGACAATGATGTTCTGAATACGTCAAGTATATATTGAATTGTAGATATTTAGTTTCAAATTATATAGTTATTTATTTTATTAGGTCAGGGAAAAAGTCTTTTCGCATTATAGTATGTATGAACTTGTAATTAAATCTCTTTGGCTTCAAGAATCACAAATGAGTACACGGTTCATTAAGTTTCTTTCAGTGAGCTCGTGAGGTACCCAAATATCGCGCTGTTTTGTGTAGAGAAAATGTTTTATTGCAAGTTCATACATACTATAATACGAAAAGACTTTTTCCCCGACCTAATATAAACTTTCTTATCACTGCGACACAGCATTTAATTATATCGGTTACGAAATTCTAGTTACTTTATTTTAGTAAATTCTAATCAAATTATAGTAAAAAGTTAAGTACTTAGTTGGGTATACTTATACTTGGCTGTTTAACAACAATTAAAGTCTAATAATGTGACATATCTCGACATCATAATAATTCACACAAATGTTATTGGCTAACTATATTATCGAATGAATTCAATTGGTAATTTAATTGCTTTGCCGTGTACAGTCTAAAGTAATTCTAGAACTTAGACTTCAGTACACGGATACGGTGACCTCTTGACACTAGACACTGGATACATCTCATAGTAATCTGCATATTAACTATCAGACCTTATACAATTTCATATTAATTGAAGCACTCTGTCTTTTCTCGATACAGTCGTACATACAAACTAACCTGGCATTCCCCTGATGAAGTTTCCTTAAAATATCATCGATATTTATCCTTCAATAAGATATTAGTAATTGTAGGTAGTATTAATAAAGATAGCTTAGAAAACTTAGTTTTTTGTTTTACTTTTAATGACGTTGCAATCGAAGAATAACCTTTTGGTTAATATTTTTATAGGTCAGACTTTTATTTAAGATTATTTTGTTTTAGTAACTTATTGTTGTTGTAAATATATTAAGGGCAGATTTTTAAGGTGACATATTAGTAAGAAAGCATATTTTCATAGAGCTAGTTGTTAGGGACGTGGCGTGAAATGGCCAGTTAGTGAGTAATATCGTGTTATTTGGAGGCGACGAGGGCGAGGTCGTGACGGTACGTCGCGCTGCGCGCCCCTCGGTCACGAAGCGCTCTGCTGACCCCACAGCCTCCAGCTCCACTATTCAGCTAAAACAAACTCTATTTACATAAATGGCACTTTACACGTATGTGATGTCAACTGAGAGCTGAGTGTACATGTATGTTGAGATTTTAATATGTCTTGTTACATTCATTTCTTAGCGCTTAAATGATAATAAATTACTCAGAGATTGACAGCCCTGCGGATCAGTCAACTGTTTATAAACAGGTGTCGCTAAAGGTAACGAAGGTTCGGACATAGATTACATACGGTTAGTAGCGGATGTCTTAATATCAACCTTCGGAGTCAGTTGCATATTAACAGACAACTCTGTTAAACGAATCTTTAAAGTAGCCATCTCTAACTGGGCACATTAAGTGTAATGTGTGTAACATTTGAGTACAGTTTTATTATAATGTCAGTGAAGGTAGCCCTGCCAGGCTGCTGTACAGCTACGGAATCAGCAATCTACAAGCAAGTATATTGCCGAGTCGTAATATTTACATTTCTAAAGCATACCTGATATCAGACGATATTTAAATTTTATAATAGAAGAAGTAATCATGATTTAGATAATTTGTAGCGGTTTAAAATTTTACGAAGTGGTTTCTAAGCTTGTTGTTTAGTCTTTTGAAATAAGGTATCTATGTCAAAATCGGTAGTGTGGGTATGAACTTAGTAAATTAAGTCATTTGACTTTTGTGTTATTTCATTTTAGCCTGCTGCTGTTTTTAGTGTTGGATGTGTTTAAGATTTTTAAAGAATCTAATACATATTTCAATCTTCAATAAAGTCAAAGTTTTGTTTATTGCCTTACACTCGTAGCTACCAAGTGATGCTCAATATTATTTCAAGTATTAGTGCCTGACGTTACTCGAATGAAGAATAATAAACATAAACAAAAGTAACATAATTACATGCATTGTCTAATCTTAAGCTCAAGATTGAGACAAGCTTATATTGCGTTCATCTTTCATCTGGGATGGTTTTGTTTGAAGTTGCGGTTAGACATGAGACGATACTACCGTTAATCTCGGCGAATAATCGCATGGAACAGAGGCGCTCCTGATGTATGGATCACTTAATAAGGACAGGCTGCGCGCACGCTTTCTTCGCTCTTAACAATAAATTATCACGAAGATCATGTTCCGATGTTGTAGTCTTGTACCGGCGTCTAAGTAGCATGGGAACTTAGCACCAGATAAGCAACACTCGTCCCGATCTCGTTTTCCATACTCAATCTTATACCGTTAGATATAGAGATCAAATCTCAACACACACAAAACTGTGTTGCCTGTCTCATAATTATTATAGAGCTGCTGTGATTTTATGTAATGACACGGACGTTATGCTCTGCTCTAGTAATCTTAATGACTTATAAATGCAATCAATAACCATCATATACACATAATATGTTTAGTATTCGTGTCGTATTATTTTTAAATGCAGATAAAGAATCAGATCTAGACGATAACTTCCACCACACTATATACCGCGTATATTATAGAACCGTGTCTAAAACAAACCCGTCTACTGCACATCTTTTTAAAATTCAGTTTTGGAGGTCGCCTTCTTCCTAAATGATGTAGTTATGCAAAAATATTAAAAGAAGCGCAATAAATAATATATCGCCGTATAATTTCCGAAATAAAATTACATGTCATTCTAGGGCGTGGTAGAGACATGCGTAATTATAATTTGGTGATTTATTATTTGACATTGCAGCAATAAACTCCAGTTTATGCGTTTTCCTTGTCGAAAATCGGTGCATATTGCGTAACGGTCATGAATTTACTGTAAGTCGCGATTGTAGGCAGCGTCACGCGTAATCTGTTATGCGCGAATCTTGAAAAGCTTTTAAGGGGCGTGTGTTATTGGTAGCTTTGTAATGCATTTTTGCAAGCGGCCGGGGCGCTCGGCGGTGTTACGCAAGGATGCTCGGAGAACTGGTCCGACCGGCTCCAGATCTGGGCCAGAGCCATCTCTCCGCTAAGATATTACCGCTAATAGATATTGAACATCCAGCCACTAGACATCGCCGCCTTCTACGCCACTGCACCGCTGCGCTGCACCGTACCGAACCACGCTCACTTTACTTTATTTAATAGCTCCGGGCCCTAAATGGAGTTGTATTTCAATTACAGTCTATGACTGGGGTCATTTGAAAAAGGGACAATAGTGTATGACATTAAATAGTATAATGAATGTTACTTTAAGACATTTCAGCGAAAAATAAATGCTTAAATCAATAATTAGTATATTAGGTTGCTTAACTGTAGAATATCTAATTTATTTCTTAATACAATTATGATTGTACGCAGTCCATTGTTTTATATTTCGTAAACAGATTACTAATATCAGAGGGAAGGCCGGGAACCGAGTTCACCTTACACAATATAGATTTCACTAAGTGCTGACATTTCATTAAAATATATTGAAATCGTGAAATGGGGCTTGCATCCCATTGATTGGAAGCGGTGCGGCGGCGCGTGCGTCGGTCAATACCCGATATTGATTTGCTCTGTGTTTCGAAACTGATTATTATGTTTAATGGTTTTACGTGGTGTTATTGTGAGGAGTCAGGTTGGCAACCACTGCGAAATTATAGCTTTGAAAGAAGCTACGGATATAGACGAGCTTGCGTACTTAAAGATGAAGATAGAAGTGACGTAGGCAAATGTTTATTTTTTACAATTGGTTTCAAAGATGAACTTCTGCTATAAATGTCAATAATCGTGACCGAAGAACATAATTACCTGACATAACCACGCTGAAATCTGTTCCAAACTCGCTATAAGTATGTAGGTAGCTGATAAATCTAATTTATTGGTAGCTCGTGCAATCATGCGCATGTACCCAGTAAACACAGAGTTTATCTCGGTAAATAACTAGACAGCAGGGAGATTCATTAGGCGTCGATCCGTGTCGGGCTGTGCTGTAATCGAGCAATTGTTCTCCGGGGAAATTCAATTATTAGCTCGTAGAAGCCGCGAGCGCAAAATATCGACCATTGAGCAACCCGCTGCGTCGTTAGGAGTTAGAAATAATTGCTCGCGATTTATCTCAGTAGTGACTATAATTAAATGCTTAATAATTGAAGGAGCGCGTCGGTCGGTCCGGCTAATAAATCGTCGGCAGCGGCTGCATCGGCGGGACTGTCCGAGGACGGCCGGCCGCGGCAGTCGGCGCGGCGCGGGCTGTGCGCGGGCTGGGCGCGGGCGCGGCGCGGTGCGATACTGCCGGTCGTGCTTCGTGCTCGTTGTAATTTCGATTAGAATGGTCCGTTGAGGGTAGTTCGCTCTCACGCTTCGAATGACTAGTGTAATCGTTTTATGCGACGTGTTGTTGAATTAGTTTAACCGTCTAATACAGTTAGCTGGACGTGTAATTGGATATAACTACGTTAACTTAAATACCAACCTATAAACACATTAGTATTGTAATTGTCGACGATATGTTTTAATATAAAAGGTAACGCAACGAATAACATGTCTTATATTTGCGCATTCATAAATTTATTGAAATGCCTATATTTAAAGCGTCGAACAGATAATTGATTTACAATAGAAACAATATCAGAAAATTTAAGCTAACATCTATACTAATATTATAAAGCTGAAGAGTTTGTTTGTTTGTTTGTTTGAACGCGCTAATCTCAGGAACTACTGGTCCGATTTGAAAAATTCTTTCAGCGTTAGATAGCCCATTTATCGAGGAAGGCTATATGCTATAAATCACGCTTCGACTAATAGGAGCAGAGTACCAATAAAAAATGTTACAAAAACGGGGTAAACCTTGACCCATTCTTTCTTATGTGAAGCAAGCGAAGTTGCGCGGGTCAGCTAGTATAAATATAAAAGAACGCTGTACCCATATATAAATTGGCTCCGTATGAATAAACAGAATAAGCTAGTTCAGTGCTAGAAACGCTTCTGTTTACAATAGGACTGAGCGTAGGAGTTTTATACCAGGAGCAGTTATAGTACACTAACTGTAATATTTTATGACTCGTGTTAATTGGACACAATAACTTGGTAGTATAGCTACAGCCCGAAGCTATTGGAGCATGAATAGTAGTGGTTTTACCTTAGATTTTCTTAACAGCAAGATCAGGGAAATTATTGTTTCTCACATGTTTTAAAGCATGTAATTCTCTACGCATACTCTAAATATTCTATTTCTATAATGAAAAGAGAAGTCCTTTAGTGACCGGACATCTGACAAATAAGTCCCGAAAAAAAAGGCTAAAGATCCCTAGATGATAACCAAAGATGAGTATTGTGAGCCTGATGTTCACCCAAAAGTCAAAGCCATTTTTACGTAAAATAGTTGCACATGTTATAATTATTGCATTTCTGCTAAGATATTCTGTAAGGAAGAAATACGCTTTAGATAGAACTACTATCTTAATGGTGTTTCGGTCAAACATAGCAGGTGCTTGTAAGAATCCATCGCATTTCTAATCTGTGTGCATGTTAACATAATGTAGGTTCGAGAGGTAATTCGCCTTTACTTGTAGCACTGATAATGTTCCAGTTTCAGCGGAAGGGCCCTATCTGGAGGACAGAATTAATGTTACAATGTTACTTAGATCTTGAATCGACCGTCAATACAATTATAATGAATCATTTCTACTACTATACTTCTACTTATTGAATACTTCATAAATCAGCTCAAAATATTGGCTATAACCTGCGTCACCCATCCAGGCATCGACGACGCCTTGTTCAGTCACGCACATCGATCGACCTGCGCGATAACCCTCAAAACAAGTCTCACTATGAATTTTCATATAACAATAAATAACAGTTATATGGGGGTCGTCCCGAGAGCCTCCTCGTTTCTTGAACTCGGTTAACAAGTACAATTGCATGAATTTTCTCGTTGAATTATTCGCATTGCAAGCTTATAACGACATATATGGGCACACTATTTTGCTTATGCGGAGCATCCTACACCTTATTCCCCAATAAAGATCCTCGCGTGGAATACAAAAGAGCCCTAGACGACAGTCTCATTGTAAACAGCCAACAATATGGTAAACGTGATGCTAACTGTAAAATTTATTTGTAACATACAGAGTTAAACGGTGCGCCTTATAAATAAATTTCAATTGTCTGTTGTCATTAAATATTCGACGTTATAAATCAAAGCTTTATCTGTGCTCGTCGTCGTAACGGTTACATCGCACACGCTCCGGGAATATAATTTAATGATACCGATAGGGGTGCCGGTACACGAGCCCCGCCGACGATGCCTTAATGAAGTGCTACAGTAATCTACTGCACCGTTATATGCACACATTGCACACACTACTGACACTATCGAATAAACCCGACGGTAATGAGTATCTGCGTTAAACTGATACAACACGAGATAGAGCACAAGATTTGGCTGCCATTTTACCATTGATAATAATTACGATGTGCGAATATTGCGGTTCCTTAGATTATGCTTTGACAAATCACGACTTTGCAATTCCAATGCAGCAGATTTAATGTATGGGCGGCAGTTTGCATTCTAACCGCGACCCGGCGGGCCACCTCTTTCCTAATGCACGCTTATTTGAGCTTTTTAACCTTTCATCTGTTGTTGAGTTTAAGCATTGAGGGACAATAAACACAATGCACATACTTAATGTAGTTATTGTCCGCCATAAGCGTAGAGCACAGCACCACCGCGCCGCCGAGCCGACGCTTGTTCCTTGTTCTTTGTGTCTTGAGGAACATACATACATTGTGTTGTGTAAATCACATCAACAGTCAACATATTCTGCATATGACAAATACATTTCACACACAAATATCCATTTAAGTGCTCTATGATGTGTTATTCATATTTTTTTGTTGTTAGTAAAGTCATTCTAGCACTGAACCTCTAGCATTATTAAAATAAGAGTACAAACTTTAATTTTAGGTAATACTCACTTGGCAACATTAGGTTGCATGTCAGTACCTATCTATCGAATTAAATAAAGATACTAAACTGCCGATTTTTTTAAAAAGTATTGAGTTCGATAAAAATATTATTACAATATATTCTTATATGTTTCATCACAGAAACGATTAATATCTATAAAATGTTATTCATATTTTTTCTTTATTATTGTAGCCTGATTAAATTTTACTGAATCCATTTGATTTTATAGTTTGGACCTTGAATAAACTGAAAACATGTTTTGAAACTCTAGAATACACATAAACTGTCTACATCGTGTGATATTGGGATAAGCAGTTTGTATTTTAATATTATGATAAATAATGCTAGAGTCGTGTAATGCACCTTAAGTTAAATCAAAAGCGACTATTCGACTAGATATATAATTAGCGATATTCAATTTAATTAAATCAATTTGCAGTAATCATAAAGCCGTGCTTGAGTCGCAAACGTTGAACATTAACCGTTGTATTGAAGGGTTGATAGGTACGAGTATAGAGTTAGAGGCAATCAGATGTTTTGTAAGAGTCGTTTTCATTATGAACACGATGGGGCAAGCCCCGCGGCAAGTGGCTCCGTTCTGGGAACAGTTCTTGCGAAATGTTGAGCAGCGTGGATGGTGGTTGAGGGTAGGACGGCGGAAGGACGGCGAGGCGGGGCGCCGCGGGCGGGCGGCTGGTGAAAGGGCTGGGCGGAGCGGCGTGCTCGGCGCCGCCCACCGCGCATTTCACCACCGCCGCAGCGCGACGCTCCGCGCGCGCCCTACTTCTCTCGACAGGTTCGCTCTTGGTGTTCCATTGTGTGCCAACTGCCAACCTCCGCGAACAATACTATTGTGAAACGTTTAGATAACATCCCCGCGGCACGTAATTTAGACTGTTAATTCAATTCTAACTAGAGATTAGGAGAGCCTATTTCAGAGTACTGTTGCGTTGTGGTAACACGGTCGATGAATTGGTCGCTTTGTATTATGGAGTTGAAAATTAGATAGTGGAATAAACTGAAAAAATAAACACAGTTTATTTTTTTTAATATGCTCTTTAAGCATGGCTAAAAGTAGTATAATTTCTCTTAGCAGTGTCAGAAACTAGCACCTTTCAAAGTTCAGAGAACCGAAATTCACAAAATTATCTTACTATTTTTTTTCTGTGTAAGATAAGAGTAACCTGGAAGATACCCAATAAATAATACCTATTAGCTTTTATTTAAAAGAGTTACATAGGGAAGACCTAAATAATACGTCTTGCGAGTGCAGATTTGATTTTTGCGTGTGCCCGAGAAATCGTCGCCGTGAAGCGTAACAATCATTTGCCAAATTCGTACGTACATAAAGTGGCTATGATTTGCGTAAACGGTATATTCGTGGAACATCGAGCCTAGTTGTAGGTGCTATGTTAATGTGAGTAACTCACGGGTTAGCGGCAAAGGAAGTCCATACTTGATTTGATAGTCGGCTGCTAAACGCGCGCCGTTGCTCGCGGAGGTAATTGCGCTGAAAGGCTTCAATTTGAGGCGCGTTTGTGCCGCGTTTGGTTCTAAATAAGACGTCTCTGTACGGAGTGGTAAAGAGGCCGCATTACTCTTATTGAGGCCTGGAGCCGGCATTATCTGCTCGCCGGCGGCGCGCACCGTCCGCGCCATACACTAGCTCACCTCGTACTTAGCCCACACGATATGATTACCTATTATAAAGCACGCAATATTTAATGAACTGTTGATGAAAACAACATGATAAATTACCATGCGTTTAGAATGCAAAGATGACCTCTGAAAACGTAAAGGTGAGACCTTACCGTTTTGGAGTACATATGAATACACTTAAAAGTGGTGTAACTTAAATGACCATATCATTAAGTTAAATACTTGATGATTTGCCATTTTAGTGACCCCAGCACATGTTGTATTGAGTTATTACGTAAACACATTACGTGAGTTGTTCGGTTTAATTTGTTTGCGCGGTGACTAATGTACTATAACGTCATTACATTTCACAAGTACTCTCATTAGAAATTCAGCACTATTGCCCATTAATCGGAAGGGGCGTACCGTGGCACGAGCGGCACGCTATTGATCGCGTCATCTGCGCGCTCAGCTCGTAGGTGAGTACGCAACGCGAGCTCTTGTGCTGTGCCCATATTTTCGCGGCGATGTCACAGATCCCCAAAGGTCGGTGAACCGAAACCCCATTGTTTTGAGTTGCGTCAACGGATCGTCTGCCTTGAGCTACGATGAATTCAATTCGTACTGCATTATTGTTACACCAATATGTTGCAGGACTCATATTCATTACAATCGTAGTATTGTTGCAATTCCATTCTAAATATAACATAATAAAGTCATTTTCGTATTATAGATGATTTTTCCTTTCCTGCTTCTATTTTCAATTTCAGGTATTTAATATCTAATTTCTGAATAGCTCACAGATGTTTGACATAGCAGAACATTTGTATCTAATCTCTGAAAATATTTTATAAGGAGGTTATGAAGTACACTTCTAAAAAAACTAAATTGAGGAATATTCGTAAGTTACATAAATTACAATTGTATGTAACTTACGAATAGTTCCTGAATTATCTGCAATAGATAGACAAGGGCCTGTCCCCTTCATAAACTAAGAAAACTCACAAAAGACTCAATATTTTACACTTTAACTTTAAACTTTCAGCCAGGTATTCGAGAGGTCAAAAAGTTTGAACTTTAGAGCTCAGGCGTGAATGTTTTATAATTCTTATTTCGTCCTCAAAAAGCGAGTAAAGTAATAAGGTATGAGTTAATGGAAAGAAAGTCGCAATGTTTAAGTAATGCACACGCATGCGCAGTGCACACGTAACAATGTCCGGCAGAGTTCATTTCCATCAATCTGTGCCGAAATTAAAGTAATATGTAGTATGCACCACGTGTCGGTTACATTCGTTGCAAGATGATATAAAATTTCTCAGAAACGCCGCACCGTAATCGCTACGCGCTGCCAACCATTGATCCATGATGATTGGTACTTTTACTAAAATCACTTATTATTGCAGAAGTAGGTCCACTCCGATCTCCACCACAGCCTGGGAAATACGTTATCTCAACATCTTAAGTGACTGCAAACATTATTTATATCATAATTAGCCTTTGAAATGATTTATTTCTTTCTGATTTACGCGAGGCTAGATTCTGTTGAATTCACTAGACAAAACAATATGATCGAACAAGGCGGATAGCATTGTTCCAGTGTCTCGTATTTCTCGAAAGCTTCGTCCCGGCGACAATCACCCTTCGAACAAAGACGTTTATCTCTCGGAGACTTCTTAAATGGGTATAATGTTTAGGAGCGCGACGCACCGGTGAGCACGAATTGACAATAAGAGCAAAGTTCAGCGCGGTTCAGGACTCGAGAGGAATGTGGGGGCGCGGAGGCGCGGGGCGAACGCTTGCGAAGGTGCTACGGTACTAACCTCTCTACAAAATCACGATTAGGCACTATTTATATCGACATTTCTAAAATACCTATACCTGTATCAGACAATATTAAGCACCTCGTACTACAATATTAGGCAACATTGTGAGCTTAGCTGTTTGAAAGATACACCTGTATTATAGTGTTGTTATAGTTGCTGGCACGATCTTTAAGAATATCCTATATTACGCTAATACCTAAATAACGGAGTGCGGTAACTTATACGATGTTCTTTATACGTAAACTGTACTTAATGACGCCGTAAAAAGACTCGAACACGTGCTATAATTCTATATTCAGAATCCCTCGTATATTTCCACTCATCAGATATCTTGTTATAAATGGTTCCAGTTAAATCTCGACATGGAATGTAGAGAACAAATAGCTGCCTTGTCTCAGTTTTTAATAATTGACAATAAATAAGGGACTCGTTGTGAGGTCAGTGGGTCGCGGCGGTATGACGGTACACTAAACGAGATCGTCTTCTAAGAGGTACAGTGTTGGCGAAAGTAACGACGGAATGCTACAAACTATGTTCACGCATGACCTGCAGGTCAGCCGCACACATTCTGACACATGTCAATTAAGGGGCTCACCGCCTCGAGGCGCCGATTGAGTGCTTGGACATGTTTGTGGAAAACCTTCGTCACCGAGATTGATTCATTACTACTTCTATTGAAATAAAATTTACTGCTCGACGAGCTTCGAACATTTGTACATTATGGGCTGTTTGTTCATTTTCTAATGAAGATTCATCGTCTTAGAGGATCATTTGATTGCACACTTGTAAATACAGCGCAAAACATGTAGGTAAAGTGTCAACATAGGCAAGGAATAAAAACAAACTGTGAGGAGTGGTAATTTGCATGGACAAAATGACAATTTACAACGTTTGTAGTGATCGGTACTCGTGTTAGTTGTGAGTATACAATGATATACTGTTGGTTCGTTATTTCCCAAGTGTGTCTGCAGTTGGCAATTTACCGCTCCGTAGATCGATCAGCTTCTATTATTGGAAGAGGTCGGACGTGTACAAACATCGATTTCGTGTCGTTAATCTGAGCTACGTCCCCGGTGAGGTGGCGAGGTGAGAGCCGACACTGAAGGCTCACCTCACGTATAGCAGTAAACATAACGACGTGTAATCATAATGATACCCCTTAATCCGCAAACACATAAACACCGTCTAGTGGTTGCACGCCCTGCCCTAATTGTTCACATTATGTTGTTAAGTACGATCTTAAAGCGGACCGAATACGGTATTTTTCTTATTCAATATTATTTCTCAACCACACCGAGGAAATAAATTAAGATATCTATCACATACGTAAATTTGCTTCGGGATACTTCCTTGCCAATATTTTAATTAACATAATCTTAAATCAAAATGTCCAAATTTTAATTAGTTCGAGATAAGAGCTGTCGTCGTTACTCTATAAAATAAAAATAATTGCAAATATCCGGTGGCTTAAGCGGTAATCAAAGTATTATAAAAAATTGTGGATACTGTCCTAAGAGTGATATTGTTCATGATATTTTCAAATTCAGTGCAATCAAACAAAGTAGTTAATAGTTTCCAACTGAAATCAACAGAAGACTATTTATGTACTACTTTAGTAGATTAAACTACGCACACGTACTTTCGTTACAAGATACTCTTCAATACCTTCGAGCGTGTTTGGTATATTTACACAATGCCTAGAGCCTTGTAGGTAAAGCTTAGAGAAAATCATTATTCAAAACGCTAACGGCAGCAAACCTCCACCAGAGTTTCCGCAAACCGATCGCTTGTGGAGTAGTGTAGACGTGTAGTGTAGAGGCAGCGCAGTGTAGTGTAGTGGTAGGTAACCGCCCCGGCACGTTCGCTCATAGCGCGTGATTGCGGCCAATTATTTTCTGTTTATCTCTAATTACGCATGCGCTGCCAACGTCGGCGGCTTATCGCCAATCTGCCCTTCGGCCCGAGATCCCATCGTTTTCTAATCAGCTCCCCATCCGCAATACGTGGAACATCACCATAGTCGAGATAAATCGGGTCAAATCTGCGTCCGCAAACGTCGCCAAGTACTTTCACGAAAATATGAACGATTCGTTCCATTCGTCATTTTGATTTAATCGAAGATAACGTGGCTCGAGTTAAGTGAATTCCTGGTAGTAAGTTTTTGTCGAGAGCATGAAAGATTGCCGCTTTGCATCTGTCGCTCGGCGGCGCGGCGACTCGGCGACGACATGCGGCGCGACAGGATGACTTGCGCGAGGATCGTGCGTGTCTTATTCGCGGGAGCACTCGGACAGTATTAATTTATCGGCAAGTCGTGCAAACAGAATGACGTGCCGGTTTTTTGGTGCGCACTCACGGCGGCCTGTGGTGAAATTAGGGTGCATTAACGCAACAAGGTCAGGTCGCGGCGCGGTCGCCGTGTCCTGTCCCTGCGTCAGCGTCGCCACCACTGCACCGCTCCGCAACCGCTCCAGCGCCGCACCGCCACCGCACCGCGCACTGCGGTTAGCCTGCGCTTTTATATTGGTGAGCACTGCGGTTGATCATTTCCGCATACATTTTAACAACAACAATACATTTGGTGTGGTTTTTACATCATGACAATCATAATAATTACGTACTTATAAACCAGTTATGTATTGCAAATAAGCTCTAATTAAATACATATTACGATTTGTGTGACACAATACTATCTAGTTAGTCATCGTCGTGCAGTTATCTGAAGCATTTATCTATTAGCGGTGTGAGAAAAAGCCAATCAAGTGAACTCCATCGAGCGCAGTCATAATCCTTCAATGAACACTCGGAGGTGACTAACACCGTAGTTATGAGAGACAATTTAGCTAGACGAGCGTACTGATCCGAATACTTATCTAACAGGCATCGACTGACGATCGTTACCTTGTGTAACTTTAAAGCGACGTTGAGGTTTATGAACAAACAAGCTTCAAAATAATGTAATTATTGTGTTCCTTATCCATATACCGCGTAAATATTCACAGCAGATTTGTTTGAAATGCAAGCGATATAAGTTACAAAGAAATATAATTTTCATATTTCATATTTTATCAAAACCTGCAGTTTCCGATAGGTACTTATTTACATATATTATTATATATCTTTTTTATTGAAAAAAACCTTGATTTTGAAATAAATTTACACGTTTCGAACTCATTGCTTCCTTGTAGGGAAGCAATGAGTTAAAAAAATAGACCAAAAATATGTAAAGACGGCTAACTTTACACGATAGAAAAAAGTAGAAAATATTATTTTTGGAAATCCTGGCTGGGACACCTTGTCTCTGATTTTCCTCGTAAAATTCACATATGTATTTGCTGTAATATTCTTGGAAATAAGTGGATTATATTTATGTATAAGTTGTAGTAATAGAATAAAAGCCAGTCTCTCTTGTGAGAAAATACCGGTATCTACATATATGTATAGGTACCTAATATACATATGTATCTGTTGTATGCAATATTGTAATAATACTACATATTTGGTGACAATGTCATTTGAAAGACGGCGTAAAATGTGATTTTATAGTTACTATTTACGACATAATAAAATTTGGTGTTATCGTGAACTTGTTTTAGTGCTTGAAATAAAAATCCTAACATAATTAAATATGTTACAGCAAATCATATAAATCTAATTTATTTGAATAAATGTTTATAACTGAAATGTAAAACCTAAATTACTTTTGATGCTATGAGTTAAAGTACTTTTTGGGTATCGAAGTAAATTTTGGCTAATATAGATTGAAGTCGCAAAGAGAAGGAAATATTTACCTAGTATCTATAAAAACTAAGAGAAAATCCTATTTAAAATTTCCTGATTTTAAAAATGTTACTTGCAATTGGGCATTGCTAATATTCATATATTTACTTCTGAACACAAAACAATAGTGCAAAATCATTAGAAAAAATAAGTGCATTGACTTCAAAGTTTGGTAGACAATATCGGTGAGTGTTTAGTAAGTGGGCCAGGTAGTTAATGCGCAGTCTAGACAGTATTAGTGCGCATGCGCACTCGATAGACAAGATTAGTAAAATCAATTATTCAGTTCTCACGGGCGGCGGCGTTGCTACCGACCACCGATCTCCTCTCTAACAGCTGCCACTTTCAATGTACACTATACCCTTCACGAATGATTTACGTGTACTTTTTAGTTATTTGAGTATGTACACTTGTTTCCCTTTGTGTATACCTAGTTATGCGTTTTAAAACAATATTCAGTGCAAGGAGTAAAAAAAGTTACAAGATTTTCGATCTTCTTTTCAAGTTCTATTCATTGTGTTTAAAAATTAGGTAAATAGACTTAAAAATGAAGTTAAGTTATCAACACACATATATTTGTGTCACAAAAAACCCAAATATATTTGACACGATCAACACAAAGATTTATTGCGATGGCACTAATTTTAGATAAGCAAATCCGTGAGCGGTTTGCAGATACGTTCATTATTGAATTACTCATCAGGTATAAAATTAAAGCCCAGACTGTTAGCGTAGCCATTCTAGCCATCAGACGAGACAATAAAATATATGGTAATAGAAGGATGGCGTCATCGTTGCGGCCAGTTTTCAACCTGTATCTCGGACCTCGAAATAAAATCGTAAGTAAATTCTTTGTTCGCAAATCAAAGTAGGTTTCTCGGTTTCAGTAAATAAATTCGGAACATGTTCTTCTTCAAATGTTATAAAACGGTGTTTTTACGACATTCACATTCGCTTTCAATATTAGTATATTAGTAGGTAGCCTAGTGTCGCGCGGCACGAGTATCACTGATGATCACGCCGTTCAGCCGTATCAGGTTTTCACTTAATGAAATAATTATGTGCATACTATTAAATTAATTTGTGCATTTACATGAAGATTATGTGTGGAAACATGTATGCTTAAGGCTTAATTCTGCAAGGTGCGTGAAGTTACCTATCTCTAAATATTATTGCTTTTTGAGATATAAAGAGAGATTGCAAACGAGACTGTAAAGATTTTTCACCGTTTTCGCAAAAGTACACAATAGTTAAAAAGATTAAACAGTATGATTTCATAAAACTATATACCTACATATAATGAACTTTAGTAAAAGTTTGAATGTAATTAAACTCAAGGTATTATCGGCGCACACTATTGGAGTGTACAGAGTGTGAGTCAGGAGCGGCCGCTCCCACGATACACAGATAAGATTGCGAATGAGTGATGCGTACGACAATATGTAATAGATCAGGCGCACACAAGCGCGCGCCGAATAATGCCTCGTTTATACCGATAAGTGTCAATGCTCACTGCTTCCGAGAAATGTGTGTTCTACTGCTCCTGAGAAAATAATCACGCAATTATGTACGAAGGTAACATTGTGGTCGATGCGACAACTCACTAGCGAAGAAATGACTATGTATGTTTCGTGGTAAGATTGCAATACTGATACAAGCGCGGTATAACCCTGCTAATGATCGTAATTTACTTTTTATCAGTTAATCGAGTATTTAAAATTAATTTGGTGTTTTACTGTGCCGTTATACGCAATTTGTGTTATTTATGGTTTAATAAAATAATTTAATAACCTTCACTATATGTATGTTGTCGTTTCCTTTTTTTAGTTGGCATCCGATGCAGTTGCAAGGATGTTATGAAATTGACAATAATTTTTACCATGTATATTTTGCTCCTCAAAACCAACAAAGAAACCGTTAGAACTAAAACATAATTAAATCCATGTTATTCTCTGTAACTCCGAGACGTACGTTGTGATAATGCGTTGATGTCTTTTATATGAAGTGTCTTAAAAGTTACATTTTATAATTGTAAAGACATTTTGCTTAGCCCTAAATGAACGGTATACATAGAGTATTAGTGTTAACATATTTTAATATATAACGCATTTATTATGTCTCAAAAACATAGAAAAAAGTTACCATTACGTTAATGTGAAATGTTAATACGTCATAGCAGCACCCGGATTTTCCCTAATTCAACACATACTATATTATTAAAATTATTATATAAACAAATACTATAATATTATTAATATGAGGATGTTTCCTCAACAAACCTTAGTAAGTAAAAAAATCAAAAAAAGTCTGCCTTAGTCTGTAAAAATTGATAGAAATCACATACTAGGAATAAATAAAACAAGGTTTGGGCTTGTTCCATATTTTGGTATCTTATAAAAGTGAAATCAATCAACACTATTATTTTGTGTTTGTAAGTTCCCAAACCGCAAAATAAAACCGTAATCTATAGATATATTATTAAAATTATGGATATAAAAAAAATTTTACGTTTTTAAATTTATGATAGACTCGTGATTACGCAACGATGTGCCTATTTCGCGCAATATACTGTAGACTTTGTTACATTTGCATAGAAACATCGTAGTTTAGAATTAGCTTTATATAATAAATCCATTTATTTTTTAAATCATTTACTAAATATGTTTAAATGTTTTGAAATTAAAACTTGTACAGACCACGAATCACTTCCTAGAACTAAATATAGTTCTTTTACAGATTCCGTATAGGATAGTATGTAGCGTAATTCACTCGACAGAATCAAAATATTGTAAAATAACTAAAATTACCTAACAACTTTACAATATTATCATCTCATTAAAAAACCTCTGGTTAAGTATCAGTTAGTGCAAAATGTGGCATTTTGATGATTTTCAAAAGATATTTGTTGTCATACACGATGGATTATATTGAGTTCATGTTTTTTTTTCATTATTTTGCTAGAGAATATTTTCCGCGCCGCGAATTGATCTTGTGTCGCGAGGTCCTTTACGAATAGACGCAAAGTACAACAGGACACAAAACAACTATCTATGGATCACACAATTATTTGTTCTATGAAGGATCAAATACAGCACTTCCCTGTAGTGGCGTGGCGACCACTTTAATCACTGCGCCTGACTATCTTAAGCGAAACCGGCACTAATAATTCAACAAATTACATGTAATTTTAAACAAGCAACTGTCCTTCCGATGATGTATGATAAGTAACACCTCTATGATTATATAATTCATCTGTCTCTATGAAATATGTGCATTCCTTCACTGTTATATTCAAATGAGTCTGTTTTACTCTTCACTATAAAGCCGAGTTTGCACTTCATGAATAAAGTCACTTTCAAAAAAACAAGAACCTTTCCAATTTTCAATTTTTATTTTTGTCTAGTCCCGATACAAAATATACAGCACAATGTTATCATTTAAATATATCACAGAAGATATACTTCATTCAAAATGAACTTATGAATATTTTCTTTTACTCACATAATCAATATAAATCTATGCTTCTCATAATCCAAACCTAAATAAGGTAGTCAGTTTCTCTTTCTGAGCAAATGTCTTACAGTTTCTCTCATCCGTTCTTAATACAGGTCAGTCTGCAAGCTGGTCAAACCATCGACGTCTCAGGCAAATTGATTTAACACTTTATGAGATCCAATCCTATGGTAATTTCAGGTCATAGCTCACTCACTACATGACGGGCGGTCGACTGGTCTGACCCGGTCTGCTTCCTGATGTATCCATGATTTGTGTTTCATAAAACGCCGTTACATTCATTCCCTTAACACATGATTCATCGGACGCCGTCCGTGATTGTGTTCTAGCGTAATAGCGTAATATTCTTAGTGTTTCATTGACACGGACATGCCTATTCATTATATGTTCATCACTGAGCTGTAAAATATTATGAGTACTTAATGCTATAGACAATCATCATTAAATGCACATTCAGGAGTAATAACAGCGAGCCTGCACCTAAGTTAAGTTTTTGATTAGCGATTTGCAACGCAATATTAATTAAAATGTAAAATAGTGCTGTATTAAAAGATATGAAGTAAAAGAGCAATTAAAGATATAATTTAGAGAGCTATTAAAAGAGCAAAGAATATAATAAATAAGATGTACAGATGAAATTATGTGAAATATTTTGTTGGAATATGGATTACTCAAATATTACAATTTTTAAAGGGAAATTAATTATCGATTTGTATGAACAGAGATTTGACACTTGTTGATATGCATGGTTTTCAGCTGATCACTGTAATTCAGCATTAATAGAAAACATACATATTCGTGAAGATCTCGTGCTACTTAACATTGTGTTATGTAAAATATTTTGCAAATTTAGATTTAGCTGTGAGAAAGATATTTTAAGACCAATTTGGGTCCATAAATGCACGTATTACGTAATCACATTCTGCACATTTGAATTTTGCTGCTATACATTATAGCTTTGTTTTGCATAAATCTATAATTAAGGACAAGGCGGTCTCATAACGAACCGACTGAGATAAATATTGCTTCTGAAATAGAAACACACCTGACACCTTTCTCATTTTTGGTTTTAGCGACCACTTTTTCAAGTAAATGTAGACTTTTGAAATATTTACTTATTAACTAGGAGCAGAAGGTGCTACTTCTAGTCGGCTAGTGTAGACCTTCTTAGCCCTAGAATTTTATTACAAATTATACTGTACAGAACTTATGTAACTAAATATTTACATTAAATTATTAAAATTAAAACTATATATACACATTAGCCCTTTGACCGACACGGTCGGCTATATTCGACAGATCAGAACGTGCTCACGACGCTATATTTTTCAGACGCCAAAGGGTTAAAAAGGTGCCGGCTATAAAAAATATTTCTCAGGTTATTAAAACACAGCTTTACCTTGCTATTTTCAGGTTCGAAGTTTACATTCATAAAACTTAATACTTTAACTCTGAAAAGTAAGTGTCAAAAGAAATTGTATACTATATACTTTATCACTCATATACAATTATATTTGACCATATCCTGTTATTGTTGACACTATCAGTTGTAAAAAAACGATAAACAACCAACAATAAAATTCACACTTAATTGAATATGGATACAATAAGGAAGACAATATCTAGAACATTTGTCGGTAATATTTTTAAAATAAAATGATACCAATAACGAGTATAAAAATAGTATGAAGTTGAAACATTTTACGACTTTGTAATGGCATAAACCTCAGCTGATAGGAGATCGTTGTCCGGTTTATGTGTTCAGTGTGTTCACTCATAATCTACCGTGCGGGTATAAAGTACTAGAATATATGTAGGTACAGTGCAATGTTAACCTCGTTTCAGTGATGATGCAAATTTGGCCGAGAAATCGTCTCGTATCGCACACTTTCATAACAATCCAGTGATTGATTACATAAATTTGAATACTGACGCTGTTAAAACCAAATTAAATTCATCCGCGGCATCGGATAAAACACGTCGCGAGCGACTGATAAATTACCGAAATGATGATTAAACGACTATTGCGTATGTTCTCTTCTTACTGCATGTGACGACCGCTGCGCCGCCCGCCGCCTATCGTAATCTCACATTATGCATATTGCAAACTTATATGTGAATTTAATTCACATTCAATTTATTTGCTAAATTTATTCTTTGATATTTACAGTTGAAACCAAGCAAATTTCGGTGGAACGCCGAGGCCAAAAATTTGGCAGATATGTACCCTGAAACGCTTACAGGACATCACAAATTAGTGAGAACCGGTGGAGCGTAACACGTGGCCACAATGGGCCCCATATTTCGGGCTTATTATCATAATTAACCACATATAAAGTACCTCACAATTATTTTAATGGTTATTAAGCACGTGTGTTGTAGTGGAGCGTGAGTTTCGGTTTTCTGTTGGTTCCGAGTACAATTATCGCCATTGATTCTGTGGTTGTTCTACACCGCATTGCGGAAAGTCAGCAGGTGCAAGCTTCCTGACTTTAATTAAATTAAAATATTCCCAGGGTTTTTTCGTTTCATCGAGAATTCTCACTCTCTCTATCTAGGATCAGTTTTAGTGTAACTGCGTTTGTTAGTTAATTATTTAAAATAACAAATAGAAAGGAAATAATAAACAGCATGTTGGAAACGGCAAATAAATGTGTTGGAAACTTAATGTTTAATTATACTTGCAATGTTAGCTTGAAAGCTAACATATCTGGGGGCACGGAAGTGCCCCCGCAAGTCGAGCAAAAAAAAAGCGGCACGGCCGTAACATCCTTTTCTCGAAGCAATTCGGGCTATTTTTGACACCCCTATAATTTCGTTGTGGATAAAACAAGAAGCCTGGATTTTCAGCAACTAATCAGTCATTGTGTAAACACGGTATATTTAAAATTTCAGTCAATTTGAACCAGTAGTTTAAAAATGACAACTTGTTAAAATTTTGAATTTTGTCACTCACTGATTCACTGACTCACTGACTCACTGACTCACCGATCATCAAAAGTCTAAGGTACTTCTAGCAGACTTAGAAGCTTAAAATTTAGAATACAAATAGGGTTTAGTGTCTTAATCATGGGAAAAATTTAATATTTTCTAATTTCGGTCCAGTTTTCTAAATACACCAACTGCAACAATAACTTTGTAATCCCATATAAATGTATAAGATTACAAGGTTACATTTGCAGTTAATGAATTATTATTACTGTAGAAAATAAAATAAATAGGTGTAAATAGGTACCTACTATATGAGGCATAACGGGAGGGGGTATAGGGTGGGTAAGGGTGTTTAGCTCATGAAACTGAACAACATTCCCATAGGAAAATATGTTGAATTATGAAAAAAAAACGTCTTTCCATACAAATTGGACTTATGTTCGCTCTACAAAAAGAAGTGAGATCCCATCAAAAACATCCTGTAAAAACCTCAAGTCTCGCCGTAAAAAGTTGTGAGATCTATATAATACCAAGTCGATTAATCTATTTAGTCTCTACTTAAAGGACCTTCTGTCTTAAGTTATTACGTATGTTATTATCATGCCAATTAAAAAAAAATACCTTTTAAACAAATAGATCGACTTGGTCATCGCAAGAAAACACAAATTCGCCATTAACATTTCAGGAGCATTAACTTCTCGTCGTGCTGTGTAGTGTGATACATACTAATAATCAAATCATGCGATGGCCAGGTCGGTCTATTTGTTTAAAAGGTCTTTTTTTTTAAATTGGCATGATAATAACATACGTAATAACTTAAGACAGAAGGTCCTTTAAGTAGAGACTAAATAGATTAATCGACTTGGTATTATATAGATCTCACAACTTTTTACGGCGAGACTTGAGGTTTTTACAGGATGTTTTTGATGGGATTGCATTTATGTTCGACAAGACTTAACAGATTCATTATTGCTGATTGCATAGTTTCTTTTAACTGATGTGTATGAGATTGATGTAGCAATACAAGTTTTAGATAACGGAGGCGAGAAACAGCCAAAAGATTCTACAAGACACCTAGCGTGGTGAAAAAGTCATGATTTAGTCATGAATCTAGAAATATTGTCGTTAATATGTAAGCCATTCTAAATTATTAAATAAATAACATAATTAATAAGTCGTAAACGTCGATAACATCCGGTGTCCTCAAGTAGAAACTAGTGAACTATTGACAAACCGTACTAATAAAATTCTAAACGTCTTCAGTCTGTCATATGATCCATATACATATCTTAATGATTCTAATGCTTTTAAATCAGGTTCTTAGGTATCCAAGTTTATAGTTCAACCTAACTCTACCGTGCCAAAAGTTTCATAATTTGCAAAGTGTATTTTCAAAACTGCTTTTTATTTTTACTGTCGACAGACATCTCTTTGAATTAAACTTTCGAAATGGTCAATTTGGACCATGAATGCGTCGTAAAAATTTATTATTTATGTTACATTACGTGTGATGTTGTTTAAAAATGCATACAATTCGCGTGAAAATAAAATCTCGCAACAGTATTCGGCTCAAACACGTACAATGACGTACATACGTCACATTCTTCAGCCGCACCTGCCGAAACTGTAATAAAGCGTAGTTCTCACATTACGTACCTAGTTTTCGTAATAATATTGTCGTTGTAAATTCTGTACTTAATACTTGAAATTGACGAGTATACGAGATCCGAGATTGGCGTGTTCATTAGCATTGGCACGAATAGCGCTATCGACACAAATGAGCCGTGAGATGCAAACGGCTCGGCGGCGGCGGCGGCGGCGGCATGGCAGCAATGTACGTCGGTGGCCGCGGCAGAGCGCTCGATGCGCATGCGCCGTTTCCACTACTTCAACTGCTCCACACAGGATCTATACGTTAATTAAACGCCTGTCATTTACTACAATAATGGGTCCTTTGTGGAGCTTTATACCGTTTCAATGTTGTAAACTACGCATGGTTCGAACAAAATATTACCTATTTAATTAAGTAGAATGCAGGAATAAGACTCGTTACACTGTTAAGAGGATCACGCATGCAATTTAAATGTGAATTTATTCGATGGAGTGGTGCATGGGTATCGGTAGTTAGTGCATCTTGTGATACTGATTAGTGTGCTGATGATATCGTTACTTTGTACGAACAGCAATAATTTATACCGGCTAAAAGTTAAAAGGTGTACATTTTGTATTTTCAGACATTGGTCTATACAAGACATAGATTTCGACAAGATAACAAGTTTTTAAATCGATTATAGTTAAGTCTAGTAACACTTGTTTTTGTAGCAGTCACGTTTAATAAATTTGACATTAGCAGCTGACCGTTTAACTGTTTATCAACTGTCTATCCACGGTTATTTATTACTAGGTACGCTGTACAAACAATATATTGAGGAAAAAGGAGAGTTGTAGTACTTTGTTTTGCATTACACTATAATGTTTAGTAGTAAATGGTACTACTGAGTACTTCTGCCTTGCTTTAAGTTACACGCTTATTTATAAAGGTATTGAAAACACAAGAGATACTTACATGCAGATTACATTCGTACAGGTTAAGTCGTCAAATTAGAATAGAATATTAGCCAAACATTATAAACAGTGTACCAAAGTACTTCAGATTTGGAGCTCGATAAATAAAGAAGTACTCCATTAGATCGGCTCCATTATAATTGGTGCCATAAATAATAGCGTGGTGATAGATGGAATATGGATGATTGCGAAGGCGGGAGCACGCGCAACCTCGCTATGATCGAACGACGCCAACTGATCTTAATGTTAAGTGCTTCTGTCATGTGCTGATTCATAATGCACACGACGTTATCAAACACAGCCTCCAAAATAACATTGCCAATTTCAGAACAACAAAGATTTTTCCGTTATAAAATACAAATTTAAAATAAAAGCTTTCTTGCTTGTGCTATAACCAAGAGCTTACACATACAATATATAATATCACTTATCCTACGAAACAAGAAATCATGAGCATCCGAGTGTAACTATTAAGCCAGTTTTAATATCAAATTACATAGAGAGTAAAATTGTTTTTTAATCTCCTAGTAATAAATAGGTATTATAATTATGTGTGTGTTATTATCGAATAATCAAAGGCGTCAAACTTGAGCAACGGCTCGGTAATGACGCTCGTCCATAAAGCGTTGTGAAACATGGCCGAGGGCGCTCCGGGCCTGTCGTAAATAATTGGAAGCGCACTGTTTGTACTAATGCACTATCTAAACACATAATACCTCTTTTTGAATTGAGCTATAAATTAGTTTGAAACCCAGCATAATTTTGCAGAGGCTCGGTTCGAACGTGGGCAGAATCGAATACCAAAATTAACTTATATTATTTGTATCTGAATGTTAGTCAAGATGTTGCAGAATGTTGTCTAATTCGATGCAGCGCTTCGTAAAGCGATATGTGTTGTAAATAATCAAATAGAAGCGTGCCAATAGCCGTGTCGTCCGCCAACGCAATATTTTGATATGGTTTTAGCAATTCAGACGTTATGGTTAGTGACCGTTACAATGTTTGCAGACGAATATCTTCTTGTTAACGAGCTGATGATATACGTTTAGAATACTGTTTATTGTATTTACTTTGTGCAAAGATTTGTTAATATATGGTTACATTTTTTTGGTCCAATCGATTCGATGCGACAATTAAGATATATCTATAAATATTGTCTGCACTAGTCGTTAAATTTAAATATGCTTTAATGAGTCTCATTCGTGTTTTAATGTGGACGTGTGATATATTCGATTTCCTCGGAGAATGGAACACATATTAATTAAAGAATAATTATAAATACTGTAAAATATGCACATCGCATTTATATTAATTACCGGTACAGCATCAATCTTGAAGCATCACTGGAACAGGATACGAAATCATAAATAAAAACCAATTTCCGTTAAAACCAGAAATAATATTGATAACAGTTATATTTCGATCAGCCTTGGTGATTTGGTCATTATTGCATTTAATCCATGTATATGGACGCGCTACGATGCTAATAACTTTATTTAATTAGTACTTCACACGTCACCGGTGTCTCTTAAATCGGCTTACAGCCTCACATATTTCAAGACTACTAGCGCTGTCAGCTAGAGCTTATTCAATAATAAAAAGATATCAAATTCTTATGTTCATGCACTCTTAGCTCGTCTTAACCTCGATTACAAACAAGGTGAGTCATGAAACATCATAATAATGTAAAGTAGTAAACCAATATTTAGATCTCAAGGCATAAACATCATTTAGTCCAAATAGCAAAATATTCGTGTAATGATCGGTTACATAATATAGTAGAGGCAGTAAATAAGCCGGCGCAAACCGAACAAAGCACATCTACAATATAATTTTGTTGGTTGTTGTATGTTGGACAAAAGTAAATCTTATACCGGCACGATACAATAAATCACCACATTGTTCTATATAGCGTACAATAACATAAAAACTATAAAACAAAACGAATTTCTGTTAATAACTCTAAAAGTAGGCAACACGAAATTGATGTTTGCGATGCAACGTCTAGACCAGACACGTCCGACTAAAACAAGTTCTACCGATTCGTTCTTGTAATATCGGTGTAATTTATTTAATGTTAGAAATAGACCTCGCCAGCGCCACAAAGAATATTGGCTTTCACAACGGAACCTGGCAAATTTATGTGCCGCGAGATTTTGCCAACAGTGAGTTCACTACGAATCACGAGAACAAAGCCATAGCACAATCAGTGCTGCGAGCCTGTTCTGACTTCCTCTACAACTTGTTTTGAACACGTTAACAACACGACAGACGCTCTCGGCTGTCTTAGCGCCGTGTGCGCACAATTAATTACTTATCTCTATCGTATTTGTCATAAAGTCGCAATCACTCAGCCGACGGTTGTTGTGCGGCGATACCAGTTTTAAGTACCACGTCTTTGATCAAACTTAAGCGTTATGGATTGCACAGCTATGAGAGATATTAACGTAAATTAATATTGCTTTTTGCTTTGTTTATATTCACGTGAATGTAACAGTTTTAACGAACTTTTTACGACGTATGTTTGCACATGTAAATATGTGAGCATGTGGTTTACCAGATTACGAATTTCAACAATATGTTTAATAGGTTTTAAGTAGTGATCTGTTTGAAATGTTGACTTTTATTTACGAAAAGACAGATGAAAATAGTAGATTGTTCTGTATTTCCTAGCAGCCTTATGCTGGTTATATATGAGTTTGTAAGACGAGACAATGGACCCCGCGACTCGAAATGCACTTTCTTAAACAGAACAAATGTCGTGTTATGATTTCGATGTGTCTCTACATCTCTGTTTAGAGTAAGATCGTAAACTTTTTCAAGGAAATGTAGAACAGAGTTGATGCGCAGCAGTCCTTGAAATCCGAATCTTAATACTGGTGATGTTTGCAACACCTCTGATGTAGAGGTGCATCTTTAGCATTTAGCCAAGACTTTGATTAAATTCTTTAAAAAATCGTTTAAAGCTTTAAAACATTAAACCGTATTTATAATCTTACCAAATGGCAACAACAGATTAATAAATAAATTAAACTTTCATCGGCCTCAGTGTCGAAACACTGAAAAGTAATTTCATTTTACTTAGTTCTTAAGCGCTCTTTGTAACGATACTTTAAAGGATTTTTTTACATATACGTAAGTTGGTTAGTTATATAATTATCTTAAAAGTACCTTTTAAAATGAATAGGTACTTTTTATAAGTTTGATTATAGTGTAATAAAAAAATATGCCGAATAAAGTTATATATTGCGGTAAAAAGGACATAACATATATTATAAAGTAGGGTAAGTTCGCCCTATCGCGTCCATCACCTAAATCGCGTCCATTTTTCGCACCTGCCTATAAAAATACTTGCAAATAAATATAATATCACACTGATGAACGTGAATGTTATAACTGTCAATAGCTCAATTTGTACGAAGCACGCACATATAGACAAAAGTTCCGAGTGCCTATTTAATCTGTGTAAAAAAAAAAGATTAATTTTGGTTGTTCAACAACGGAGTGCGGACGTGTGGGATTTTAGTAAAAAAATAGTGTGCAGCGGCGCGTTTGACGGTAAGTCTCTTTATGTTTTATGTGAAATTGAGGATACACAGATGTTCCGAGACATGAATCATAACAAAAACTAATTATATTAATTACTAATTTGCGTTTTTTTATCTATTAAATAGTTAAAACATGGTGGACGCGAAATGCTACACTGAATTTATTAAACTACCACTTTGCGTCCACAATGGACGCGAACTCGTCCATTTACGTTTTAGTTAGTTGTTTATTTTTAAGTGATTAAAATATTAAAATAAATTGGGTTTTCGTTCATTTTGTAATTAAAATTACACAATTGTAATACCCAATTTGCGTCCACATTATTAAGATTGTAGAAAAAGTAATGATAGATCGAACACGTGGACGCAAACTATTCCTATAGGCTATATAGTCTTGTAACAAATCGCGTCCGTTTTTATTAAATAATCGCTCTATTTTTTGTAAAATACTGGCAATAGGATGAATATAAATATTTTATTTTATTCAGTATTTTAAATCTAGTAGGTCCAATAAAACGTTTTCTGTGATTCTTTTTTCTGTTTAAGATGAGTTCTTTAGAGTAAAACAAGAAGAAGGAAAAGAAAACTTATACAGAAGAAGATTTGAAGAAAGCGCTAAGCGAGATTCGAGAGAAAAAGAAATCTGTAAGACAAATATGTAAAGATTATGGAATTCCCAAGACCACAATATTGGATAAAATCAGTGGGCGCTGACCAGATGGAGTAAAGAAACCGGGACCAGAACCAACGCTAAGTGTAGATGGTGAAAGTAGATGGTGAAAAAAGGTAGTTGAATGGCTTCTCAACATATACAAATGTGGATTCCCAGTGAAAAATCAGGAATTACTGTTCAGAAAATCATTTGAGACGGGGAGATTAAAAATAAATTCAAAGATGACCGCCCAGGTTAAAGTGGATTGAATTTTTTTTGGCCAGAAATAAAGAAATATCTCTTAAGAATGCGGAGGCATTAATAAAGCTAGAGCCCTAGAAACAGAAGAATCAATCAGATTGTGATTTAGAGAACTTGAATAATATTGAAAGTATGAATCAGAAAGATATTTTAAGTGATCCAAAAATAATTTTCAATGGAGACGAAAGCGGTTTGGCTTTCTGTCCAAAAACAGGAAAAGTTTTAGGTCCAAGAGATTTTTTTAACAATTATATTATTCTTAAATAAATAAATTAATAAGATCTAATGTTTCTTTATATTTCCTTAATAATATCACCCCCTCATACCTTTTCTAAGCTGGTGGACGCGAAATAGTCTCAGGGTGGACGCAATTTGGATTTTGTGGACGCAAAGTAGGTGAAAGGCCTAATTCTGTGGTTTGCCTTTTCTTAAAAAAAACTCATGATATTACAAACGAAACTGAAAGCTAATACTAAATTAGACTATATAGTCACCACATTACATACATTTTTTCATTGAAAATAGTGCTGCAACATTTTTATTTTCTCCTTCAAACTTGCTAACTGCACTAAATGGACGCGAACAGGCGAAATGACCCTATATCTTTTTTAACATTTTTCTCACGATTCCGCATGAAAATTGATATTGATACCACGGCGAGAAAATTTATGACAACAATTTTTCATACACATCTTCAACATTTTGTAGATATGGCAAGTAAAACTGTAACATAATCGTTGTGATACTTAACTTAATGACAACTGCAACGGGGCAGAAAGCAGGAGTAATAATTAAATCGGGCGCAATAGCAGATATTTCACATATAAATGTAATTTCAATGACTAGGCAAGAGACATACTTAAGTGCAACATTCATTAGAATTCAATAAAACAGTATTATATTTAAAATATTTGTTAAAAATAGACACAGTTTATAATTCACTCTTTAAAGGATAAATCGCTTCTAATTTGTTTAAATGCCTTTAGTACTAAAAACTGGAAATAATTTTCCAATTTTTCCGGTATATAATTTTTGCTTGTCTAACGTTCAACCAAAGGTACTTAAGAGTTACACAGGGATCTATTATAGTGAACCAGTAATTTTGCTGCCTACTAGCACGTTTCCCTAGTATCGCCTTAAGCCAATTCCGTTACTAGGAATTATGAGTGGTCGATGTTTTACACCTGCGCATGGAAACCGTTCTCGTAATTACGTTAATTGTTCCACTGTACACATTACATACATACGAATATTAGGTTCAACGGGTTAGAAACACCGACTCTACTCGCCTATATAAATGTTTTTATCTAGCATTAGCAGACAGTAATTATTGCTCGAAAAACTTTTTTTGAACAGGTTTAGTCCAACAAGTAAACAACTTTTTGTTGTTGAACAACTTTGTTGCATGCTAATGAAATTTTTGCTGCATTGTAAATAGGACGTTATAAAACTGTTATAATCTTGTAATGTATTATATAAATGATAAAACCTATTTTTGCTAAACCGTAAAGGGATACAATTATGTAGAAGCAGTAATCCGATACATTAAGTATAATTATATCAACATATTCGAGTATATTTATGCACACAGATGCAATTATCATCTAAAACGCATTAATACTAACTATAGGTGTCTAGTGACGCAGAAGATAATCGCATCCGCATATTGGTATGGACTTGTTCACAAAAATTTAAATAAATTATACAATATATAATAATAAAATAGCTCGGCTAATAATTACGGTATTCATCTTTAAATAGCTTCGTTATCGCGTGCCCGGTGGTGGAACTGGTTTTTTTAATACCTGCAAGATGCTGTCAGCTAGTTGTAACTAATTGACGACAGACGAGACGTTACAATTATTGTGTGTCAAGTAGGTAATTGGCATCACCGTGGAGCGATCTTGACCTAAGTCACAAGGCGGGCGGGTGCGCAGGCGCAGGGCAGCGCCACCGCGCCGCCGCGCGTGCCGCCCGCCGCCGCCGCCGCCGCTCTGTATCGCGTGCCGCCGCGTAACGGTCCCAGCAGCTGATCCTCGCTATTGTCATTTAATTAAACTCGATAGCGCAGGCATCGGCAATAATTTCAGATATGTGTATCGCTACGGATCATAAATATAAACGGAAAAATATTATAGCTATATTGCTTAACGTAATTAGTTTTATTGAATGTTGTCAATTGATATATCGTGAATGGCTTTGTATTTGCAATCAGTGTAAGATAAGGAGAGTAAAGTAAGTGCGCGGGCGGTAGAACGCAGCGTGGGGTGCACAGTGCACGGGGGCAGGCGGGCAGGCGACGTGGCACTGTCTAATTAAGCGCGGCTGGGGCTAATTTGACGCGTGAGCGCTCTGCGCGCCCGCCTAATGAATGGTATCGCACACGTTCATCGCACCACGTCGCTTGACTCGTGCTCAATGCGCCCGCGCAATACGGAAATCTAACCACCGCCTAGTCACCGATAAAAGAAATTATTACTTAAAACAGTTCGTAAACCGTACGTGCATTTCAGTGTGCGCCCACATTATGCACTTACAGGGAAGTATGACGCAGCTAGAACGTCACAGTCATTTTGTATGCAGTCGACTCCGGAAAACCGAGGCTAATGCTTATTCAAAGTGCTTGCATCAGTCGGTAATGTTGATTATAGACATCGGTAGAAGCTTTGTGAGTGCAGTCTAACGCACTGATGTATTTATGCACGAACAAATTACCTTGCCAATTGCGTTACCATCACGTAATATAAATATACGTGTCTATCTATTTTTTGAATGCGTTTCCCACCGCAATAACTTAACTAAAAGCTAGGTTTTTACATATGATACTATGATAAGGTGTATTGTGTATATTTAAGGATCTTGATTTCACGCAGTGCTCTTTGAATTCTAAATTATTATTATAGCTTGTATTCAACATATTATTATTGCGAACTAAACTATCAACGGTAAAGAGTAGCTAATTAACATGGAAAGTATAAAAAAGAGAGATAAAAGGCTAGTATGCTAGGTATATATGTGTTGTTTATATTAAACGGCGTCTGCGCAGGTTGCTCATCTGAATGCGATGCTATCAGGCGCACTGCACCAACTGCCGACGTTCACAGTAATTTTTTAATTATTACTACTGCTGACGCTTCGCCAATTGCTTACGGTAATCGCTTCAACGACGTGTCCTTCAGCAATTTAATAAAATAATAACATGTTGACGATCGCAATCGAACGTGTTAGTACGTCTTTATTTACACAAACAGTTCACAAAAACTCCCTAATGAGTGTTATTACCAGCAAACAAACAAGATACTTGAAATAATTTTATTCCTTTTCTCAGAAAATTAAATAATAATTTGTTTAAATTATATACATTTGTGATTCTTACACCAGTGAATAGTTCCATTATTATAACTGAGAATTAATTCAGTGAGTCTATCAAGCTACCATTTTTATTAATATTAAGACAAGTTTGAGGAGATTAAAAACAAGACAATATCGAACACCTTGCCAACAAATATTTAAATGAATGCGTCTCTGAAAGATGTTGACTTCTGAACAGGTTGTAGTAAATAATATTTATATGTGTTTACCGACTGGATATTGCCAATTTATAATATCATTAATTTCACAACTCACGCTAGATTAAATTTTAATCTAATTTACCTTGTGAAATGATACCATCGAAAGTTTCTAATTCTAAACTCATTTAAAATTATTTCGTGCAATTTGATTCATTTGTTGGTGCGTTTCTCAATATTTTCATTTCAATAGTAAAATTAAGTGAAAGTTACAAGTCGTTTCAGCATTATTATAAAGGTTTAATAACATCTGCGCTGTTTTAAATGTGTTAATACAGAACTTGCACTCCAACAAAAGATATAGAGTTCGATAATGTTCAATCAAGTTGTTTCATAATATTCATAGTTACAGAACTGAATCAGACTAACATCTTTGTTTAAATAATAACCACGAAATTTATTCCACGACCTTGTGCGTCTTGTTTTTATCAACTCACCTAAGTCCTGTTACGTGCACTAGTTTTATTTATTATTATTTTATAACAAGCCGTTTGCTGCACTCCCGAAGTATTTACCTCGGATAACCTTTAAGCTGGACAGTCTCGCTTATATTTCATGCGGATAATAAGCTGACGAGTTAAAATGAGTTTAATCCACATTAGTATTATAAATGGAAAGCTCTTTTTTGTCCTTATTTCACGTGAAAACATATGAACCGATACATTTAAATTATGGCAAGGTGATAGTTTATATTCCGATGAAGGAAATAAATAGGCGAAGCCGCGGGCACGTGCTAGTGTTAATTTAAATGCCGTTTTATAGATGTGGCACTCGCGGCATTTATTGAGCTTTTAAGCTTCGCTTATCATCCGCGCGCAAAGCTTACATTGTTGTATTCAGCTAACTCTTTGTTTTTACCTTATACATAATATTTATTAGCGTTGCATGCCTGTATACATGTATACTGAATAGTAATTTTATAGTAGCAAATCATTAACAAGAAATGTGTTCATCGTTTGTGATCACGAAAAATATGATGTCGCTTATCTACAGTACCTTTAAATGGCTTGTGTAATATCAATTTAATCTTAAGTGTAGTATAGCTCTACAAATAATTATTAAAAACGAGTAGTTACGAGATGTAGTGCAGTTGGTTGGTCTCGTTGTCGACAGATGCGCGTGAGACAGTTGCAGTCGGCTGCAGTGCCGCAGTGGCGCAGTGGCGTGGTGCCGCAGTGCGACGGTACACTCGTGACCGATATATTTATCTCACAGGTACTTATCGCACAATTTGTCACAATACCGACAACGTTTTCGGCGAAATGTCGCCAAAGAATATTGTAGAGCTCGGTAGGTATAAATATGCAATATTTTTGACATGTTTTTTTATATATGAGAGAATATTATTAGATACTATATAGGCTGTAAGGAAAAACATGCATTGTACATGGCTTAATGTTTCGGGACAGGTTACACTGGCTGTCGCTCATTTACTTCCCAAAACATAAAAGTACAAAATGCAACGCGAAAAACTAGAACTACTTCTATATCAATTAACTACAACAAAAGACTTGTTGCATGATAATATTTAATTATTTACACGGTTAAATGCAAAAATACCATCAGTTTCAGATGCCCAATGATATGTATCTGCATCTATCTCGCTGTGTGTTATTTATACCGCGCGATTGTTGTGCACGCACAACCTATGTAGTGATAACGGTATATTGGTAATTGTAATTAAAATGAGACTCCCAATTAAATAATTGATTTCCGATCTTTGTTATCTACGTTATATATTATTATAGAATTAAATAAACCATTGCCTTAGGTACTTATCTTTACTTGACCATAAGGTATAGCTAATTGGTGGTTGTTTGAACCAAGTTCGGTAATTACCAAACGTCCATAATGTGGACGGTGTTTAAACTTACCTCAGAATAGATTTAAACCTGAAAGCCACTCTACAAGACACTGGATTGTAAATCTAGTAGACTTAATTAAAAACGGTACGTAGGTAGGTAACGAGTGCAGTCATTGTCCCAGGAACGTCTTACATTACATGTTCTGTGGCGCGGGCCGGTCACTCTGCACAAACAACTCAGCTAATTACTCCGCCGACGACTCACGACTCTCACCCGTTTAAAAAGCTTTAAGACTTTAAGCTGCCTCATTTGTTTGCGGCCATAATGGACTGATAACAGATAGGATTGCCGCTTTTGATATCTACGCTCACACCCGAAATCGCATCGGACCCAAATATGTAATAAAGAGCGAAAACTTTCCAATAACATATTGCCCAGTTACGTATGCTCTTAAATGATGATTTTTTAAATAACTTAAACGCAGAGATATGTGAAAATTAATTGCTTTAATTAGTCATTTACGTTTCGTACGAGCGATGATGTCATTTAATGAACTGTACTTACATTACTTTTGCAGTAAGGACACATTTTCCTGTCACTTACGATTTTCTCGCGAACAGAATAAGACAAAGCAATGCGAAAACAATTTATGCACAAGGAATTATGCATAATAATCACGCAACACCATTTATGTAGACAATCAAGATACCTACCAAATATTTAATGAATTTACGGTTACTTAAGGGCGTGATATTGTGACATCCATTTAATTCTGAAACAGAATTATAATAATTTCACTTAATTACGGCATTTATTCCGCGGCGAGGCCGCTCGGCGCGGACGCACTCTATCTTGAGCACGAGCATTATCGCTTGTTATACTCGTACTGTTCTTTATAACCACGACAATGAACTTAAAAGAAAAATAAAAGCTTTTCCGTGTTATATTTTTCCGCAAACTACACTTTAATCAGTCTTAAGATAAAAGTTGTCCACGACATATTATTATGAGTACGGTTACGTTATTACCCCATTAATATAAAACGCATAAAGTTTAAGCAGACAAAAGAGCTCTCGTAAAATATTTAAGGGGCTCAATAACCGAATTATGCGATTGTTTTATTAGACAAGTGATCATAAACAGGTAGATTTTAGTATGGTACATGGCACTCGCCCCCCGCTCCATCGCATGTAATCGTCGTAACAAGTGATTTTTGTGTTCGAACTCTTGTACGCTAATAAAGTACAGGCTTTATGTCGTATTCTCACCATAGGGAAAGGGAAAGGAATTATAACGCGAGCTAGCGAGGTGAGAATGTGTGGAAAACATGCGAAGAAATTAACAGTTATGGATTCTGTTGACAACACGGATGTCCATGGTTAATAAGTACCTACATTTTAAATATAAACTTTACTCGATTTACTAGTCAAGCGAACATTACTACATAGCAGTAAATTATTCAATAAGAGATAATAATCTAGCTACTACCAATGACTTAGCAGTCCGCAGTCGCCAAGAGCTGTAAGATGTATAACTCTCAGGCGTCCCACAGACCACGAGTACCATCACTTTAGATCTGTTCGGAAGCTCACGGAGATTAGATCGACCACTATCGATGTTATTATTAATTTATTTTTCATAGAGATAGCCATCGAAGTAGTCCGGAGTGAATCAATGACGATTCCCACGTTACAAATATCACCGCACCATACATTCACAGATAAGAAATTGAATAGAAAATTAAATGTACCATTCAATGAGACGGTATCTCGAACATAATGTGTTACCACTAATAGGAAGTCTCTGGCTACCGTGTACTCTACGGTTTTACAAGTTTAATCCGCTGGGACCCTAAGGATGTATTGGATCTATTAACATATCTATTATATTTGCATAATCACACACCTATTAGCATAATGTCACCGGTACATTGCGACATGGAGACGTTTTAATGGGATAATCCTAAAACAGGATTCTTAATTGTACTGTCAAAAGTTAGCTATGAATATTTGAGGATCGGTCAGAAAATTATACGCGAATATTATGCCAATACTTTATAGCAGGATACAGTTACGCCATGTGTACATTTCCACAAGAAACATCCTTCAATAAAAATTCGTCTCTTAAAATTATAAGCACAATAAGATTTATTATTGTTCTTTAAACGTAAGTCAATATTTTTCAACCTGACATCCAATTTCACTTTATTATGAAAATGTATTCTTACTTAATGTGAAAAACGTGACAACGCATATCTAGCTGTGATCAATATACCTACAATAATGCTCTCGTTTGATCAAACGGGCTCGTAAATATTCAATTACAACACAAACACACCGACTTTGTAAGAAGACAAATACAAAAGATTTGCGCAATCAGTAAAGGACCTAAAGTATCTAATTTATTGAAGCAACTATTTCTTACAATAGAGTTAGTAAAACATTTTATTATGAAGCTGAATTTGGTTCACAATTATTTTTTATATGGCTTCGGTGAATTATAAAAGTGATCACATTATAGTAAGGCCTACTTAAAGTAAAAAAAGGGTACTTGTATTGTCTATTATTCTTGTTTCAATGAGTAATTGAAAACTGTTAATTAAATAAAGACAGTTGTTCTAATTGGTATAGGTATTATGAAAACAAAAACCTTAAAATAAATATTTAGTTTATTATCTTTGCAAATGTGACGGATAGTAGTAGCATTAGTATGTGTATTCAAAAGTAACTACGTCATACGTTTGTTAGCCCGAGGCCATACAACCATTACTTATTAGATAGAACGTCGCAATTATAACACATCGATTTTAGACGATAGATTCACTGCTTCCTACTATGTGTATAATTAGTGTCACTCTATTGAATAGATAGCCTTGTAACAAATATGTTTAATTACTTCCACAGCTCAAAATTCCAGCAGAAACCAATGTTGTTCGTGGTCCAAAATATGAAGACTACTTTTAATTTTAATATAGTACATGTAATTAAGGATACTCCATAAACAGTTTATATAACGTGACTCTCAGCGGGAACACGTGTCTCTGTAGAAACGCAATGCAGTATTTCGACTGCTGCACATTTTTCAGCTGTACCGATGTACATTCTTTACGCCGAAAAAGTAATGGAGCCGCCGTGAAATGTGAATCATGTTTCTTGTCGACAACCCACTTAATCCTCGGGAAACTTAATACCGTGCCCGTCTTCCGTATACATAATTACTTAAACGTAATAAAATGAAATGTTTATTTACACAAGCATTTTTGTCGTAACGGACGCTACGGTACAATAAAATTGTAACGAGGCTATGTATTTATATTCTGATGAAGTTTTGGATTAAAATCCAGAAGCAAGAAACTTTTCGGTGATAATATCGGGTTACGTGTGTGATGGGATTACTGCCAGTTTTGTGTAGATGAAAGTGGAAGGACACAGTTTCACTACTTCGTATGTATTCGTTAAATCATTGCCTGTATGATATTTTCTATAACTTCTAAAGAGTATTCTATTCAACACATATCCGTAAATGTTGCAAGATCCTTAATGTTCTGAATAGTGTTATCTGCAAATGTAAGAGGTTTAATTGGCTGGTAAAGTGTACGTAAAGCTGGCGGACGTTCATGGTGCACAATTAGCAAAGTAATAAAAAGCAAGCGACAATAGCCCAGCAGGAACGACATTCACTGACAATCAAATTAACCTAAGTTCAAGCCTGCCCTATAAAACTCATTGAACCCACTCCAAGCAATTATTTGCAGTAATTAGAGAAGCAAATAAGGAAATTAGCAAGGAATACTATCACACAATACGTTTTGTATAGTTTTCTTTAAAGATCAGTTAATTTCTGTTGTTTATGCTCGGCTGTGCCGCTCTGTTCATCTTAGCTTATCGTTAAACGTGTAAATACTTCTGTGTTGTTTTATTTAATTGACTTCTATATATTTATTAGAAAAAATACAGATCAGAAGTTAAAACAAAATCCTAACATTGCGTACCTTCACAGAAACAAAGACATTCGCTTGACAGCAACAACAAAATGAAAGACAACAATTAAATTTAAGTCATGTCTACAATCGAATTGTATAATAGAACATGGCACGACAACATGTAACAAGGCCAGGTCGACGTCGCATCGTATAACGAGCACGGATCTGCACTCACCTGCGGATCCTTGACCCATCCAGAAGAGGCTACTCAAACAGAATGCACCTCGGTCCTGTCGCCGTACCTACATAAATAGGTATTTAAAATACCACTCGGCGTGGGAACCGTGACGGGCGCCCGAACCGCGATAACCCTGCGCCTGCGCGCCGTTCGCCAGCGCCGAATCGCGCCCGCTCCGACAGATGAAAACACAACGTGAATCAAACAATGAACCGATATCGAAATCCATTTGGTTGCTTAATTTCGTAACGAGGTACCTCTATCTATGTTTTTTATCTACGCTTTTATTTTCAATAACTGTAATAGGAATAAAGTCTAAAGTAATTTAGGATGCTCGTTGCGTGCAGATGGAAATTGAACTCTACCGAGGAGAGCCGAAGGGCAATCGGCTCGTACCGATTAGAGCGGAGCGTATAGAAGTAAGACTGCACGCTGCGAGATGTCATCTGGAACCCCCGCTGCGCCTCGCGAACAATATTGTCTCTACTATAAACGCGTTGTGAATTTTAAAATCAATTCATATTCACTGCAGCGAATTGTTATATACTGATATGAAATAAAACCTTGTATAAATTTGAATAATGTGTATGTTTAAAAGTCATTAAATAACGTGTTATGCCCAAATAAGCGCCGATTATCCAACGAGCTCGTTTGATAGAATAATATATTAGACTGGTCCAACTTAATTTTTGCCTAAAATATTATCATTTTGTTCAACATTCTAAATAAAGAAACACCTCGATTAGCTTTAGATGCGATTTGAATAGAGCTCTTACAACAGGTGTACTAAAATTGCTTTTGGGATACATTTTGTAATGTTGGCGGCGGCAAGCGATTCAATGATTACCATTCATTACATTGTTTATGGATGCTCGTAGAAGAGGGGAGGATAAACTATTTGATACTATTGAACCGATTTTCTTCGGATATTTAGACATTATGTTTGATTAAATTACTTGAAAATTCTGTTTTAAAAGCTAGCCATAACAGGTCAACATTACTTTAGGTAGTTCAGTGCATACTAAACAGTCTGATAAAGTTATAAAAATAAAGACTGGTTCGCACTTGAAAGCTTAAAACAGGTTGTCTATCCGCGCAATTACCATTTTACAACAGCGTGATTTGACGCAAATGGCTATCGGTGCTAAATTTAAGCTTTATTGTTTTCCTGCAAGCAAATTGCAACGTCCAAATTGTGATATGACGCAACATTGCAATCCTCATGTGTGTCAACGAGATACCGACGTCGAACTTTATGACCTGCGGGAATACTAAAATGTACTATTACTAAACAAAATACTTACTACAGCACTTAGTAATACCACAATTTAAGGTAAAACTTGAATAGATACTTGTAATCCATCTAGTGAGTTACAGGCTAACTTCCTAAGAATATATTAAAATAATGTGCATTTAATTGACACAAACGACGTTATGTATATCTGTTTTATCATCACGTCTATTGGTAACATAACATCTTCGTTAATCATTCTACTTTGCTATTTCACCCTGTTTACTATAAGTTTCATAATCATTGAGATTTTAAAATACGACAATAATTACTGTTTAGACAACTTTGCCAAAAGAGAGGAACTATCTGAGCAATATTTGAAAATAGCGCTGTTTTTTTATATAGACCAAACCACAATAAATGATCATAAGTCATAGGCTTTGTTACTTACAGTAAACATGTAACTTTTACAGTAAAAATGGTTAAGTAATTAATTTAAATATTATTGTCGTAAGTCTATGCATTACTAGAATATAGCACAATGCTGAAAGGAACCCTGAATAACCTCGTTATAGCATTGATGTGACTGAGGACGACTTACGAAATCTATGGGATGAATCAAGATAATGTTTGTCGCTTTTTGGCCTTAGAAATCAGGTGACTTCTTGTCACGCTTTTTACTATTAATGATGACTGTCCACTTTAAAAACTATCGGGGATACCGGTTGTATAGACAAAAAAAGATTCTAAGCAAATATTCTAGATATTAGCGACAGAACATAATGATCAAATTCTTAAGCGTAATTACCTACAAAAAAGGAGCTTCTGTTTTTATACTAAAGTATAACTAAATAAAATTCCTTTCCGTATTGCAGAAACAAAAACAAAGTCGGCGAGGTATCTGTATATCTACATTCTTTTTGTAAGTCGCATATTTATTTGTATATCTTAGCGAATGCATGATGAAATGTTCTCTTTATAATGAGTCGTTGTACAAAAATAGTCACAAAAACTCCATATATAAACAGGTCAGATTAGGATTAACGGGACGAAGTGTGAGATGCAACATAAAGATACCGCACCACCATATCATAAAGCAACTCATAAACGTTTAATGCGTTCCGACGATTGTTATCTTTGATTTTTATGGCATTGCAAATGGTTTTTTGAAAGTAATATCTATATTAAAAGTTAAATTAAACTGCAACTATTAATCATTTGAGTACAATAGTTCAACATGGGGTCTTTCACCACTTCGTTTTGAAAGACAGCGAGTGGATTCATATTTCATTTTAGTTTAACTTTACATATTTCCTTTACTGGGTATTTTACAAACAAAACCAGCTGGTACTCGAGATTGCGCACAATGTTGTGATGTCTTTATCTACCGGAGTCTAACTTAACATGACAAAGAACTTACAGTGCAAGCACGCGTAATTAATGGGACGCAATTAAATAGTACTATCGCCAACAAAGTAACCATAAACAGTGAGTAAAACTGTGGGTAATAAATTAGCTAGACACGATTATTAAAATTGAATTGTAAAAACATGAACATAAAACTACTAATAGAATTAAAAGTGATCGTTTTATAATAAACCGGACCGTTGTTGAGCTAAAGTAACTCATCAAAATCGCCGTTCACTCGCGCTATCCCACGATCGCTCGTCTCAACTTATAGATATCGTAGAATCGAAAGGCGCTTCGTATTTTGCATAACGCTTAAAGTTGTGTATCACACACAATAGCCCGTGGCTCATAGGACGTGCAGCGCGACCGCAGAACTTGCCCCTGGAGTGGCGCCACTTTTCACGCAGCTCCCTACATTACCCACTAATGAGCATCTTATGAAATATAGAACGTACACATGTATTAACACAACACCAACAATATCTCCAAGTAAATATTACCATGTACCTCATAAATTAAATTCATTCATATCCTACTTAGATGTGCAACTGCCGTAGGTAATTTATAAAGCATATTTCTGATTAAAGTTACTTTAAATTACCCTCCCCCAGTAGTAATTATAACTCGTTTAAGAACGCTTATGCAAATACGTGCACGGTAACTAAACGTTGTGTTCGTATTACCTCTTGCAAAAAACGTAATAACCGATATGAAACTTTAAAAAAGTATTCGAAAAACACATAAATCTTATTGTTGTTCAATCAGTTTAACTTCCTGTATCGACCAGTCTCGGTGAGCTCGCCACTTCCAAATAGGTGTTCTGATATTCTTTTTCTTCGTGAATAAAAATAGAGCAAAAACTCAAGTCGCGAGTTTTTTTGTACTCGACGACCTTGCAGGCGAGTGGCTTACTGATTGTGATACACAGTTACTAAAAAACGAAGAGTGTGATAAATCGTAGCTATTAAAACGATCATCTCCGAGAGAAGCGAGACTGTTGGAGCGCCGCCACGCCGCCGCTGTGCCGCGCGGTGTTTGCATTTGTTTAGCTGTTGGGGTGCGCGCGGTCATTCTCGCGGCCGACAACCACTTTTTGCGAATGCTTGAAATTCGTTTAACGACCAGAAACCACTTTTTGCGACATCGACTTTGTAGGTATTGCAGTTGACCGTCTGCGTCTGGACATAAAATAAAAATACGAACAATAAATTAATTTTAATAAATCGTGCACTTCCTAGACGTACAATCTGGTAGCGGGCAATCAATCACAAGCCCTCTTTATGGCTGATGAGGATACACTTTTACTTTTATTCAATAACAAACCTATTGAATATTTATGAGAGAGGTGCGATCATCATTGGTCCAGTATATATTGAACGTTTCGACATGATTACTTAGTTCATCATGTGTCTGTCGAAGAGAATTAGCGTGCGCGAGAGACGTGGCGATTACTTACTCAGCTCGAGATGGACATGTTCCGCCACTCCTCGTGACGCGCCACCGCATAAATACAATAATTGGACCTAAATTATATATCTGCCAACGGTTTCCAAACAAAGCAATTACAAGCGTCTCATACAATTTACCACCAGAAGAATAAATCCTTGAAATCGATGTCCAGTTAATAAATTTATTTTATTTTTTAACGCAGATGACGTAATTTTTATGATTAATTAACAAAAAGAATGAAACGTATTTACGGCATCGCAGTGGTACCAAGATGACATAATTTCCTAATTAATTCACATGTCAGTGGCGAATAAATATATTTTGTTCACAAAGAAACGAAACGACACATACATAAAAGAGTATTTAAGATAGCTAGGATACAGGTAATATTTAATAACAGCATCAAGTGTGTGAACCGAAAGCGTGTTACGTCAATAGAACAAGAAAGCTGGTAGCGTTTATAATTTTTGTTGATTACCGTCAGTCAATCATGTATAGTTAAACAATCAAGAAAGAAATAAAACTTTCTTTTTTTAAGAACAATGCGCGGGGATTACTGTCGGTAGTGTCTTTTGACTGATTAAAAATTTTGCAAGGTGTCAACATCCGTTTGTCGCATTCTACGCTTGTCGTAAACCGTTAACTCGTTGTTAACCGGTGAATATTACGAGATCCGTCGACTTTACCAATGATTGTTTCTTACTAGTTGCCTAGTACACGTTGGTTACTGATTGGAAATTTTAATATAACTTTTGTAAAACACTAATCTATACTAATATTATAAAGCTGAAGAGTTTGTTTGTTTGTTTGTTTGAACGCGCTAATCTCAGGAACTACTGGTCCAATTTGAAAAATTCATTCATTTCAGTGTTAGATAGACCATTTATCGAGGAAGGCTTTAAGCTATATAACATCACGCTACGGCCATTAGGAGCGGAGTAGCAACGAAAAATGTTACAAAAACGGGGATTTTTTTTTTCATTCTTTCTTATGTGACGCAAGCGAAGTTGCGCGGGTCAGCTAGTTTGTTATATTTCTGATTACTATAGTATACAAATAAGTCCCCAACCTGCAATTGGCCAGCGTAGTGGATTTAAGGCCCAACCTTTCCCTCATTACGGGACCCTTGCCCTGCAGAGGGAAAGTAATGAGTAAAATTTATTTTATATAAAAATACATTAGACCTCTCTTTTTCATACTTATTCCAATCGAACAGTGAGAAACTTGTAAAAATCTATAAACTACCGTGACCCTAATTATTTCTTGAATTATTAAATCAAAATGTAGGTTCTAAAGCTTAATGATTACCAATACATTAAGCCTTATAGTTTCCGAAGCGATGACGGATAACAATTCATAATGACTAGAGCTTCGCCCAGAAATACATACACCATGTTACTTAAAGTAATGATATACGCCGGTATGCGAGAACGCAAGCACCGAATACTTAAACAAGCGTTCAACAAGATTGTTTTGAATAGTACATCGTTAGTTAATTAGCCCATTACATGTATTGCAACACATCAAATACTGCTGCTTTGAAAATAAACGACGCAAGAAGCCGTTATTACGTTAATTTTTCTCGTAACAGAGCACGCCACTCGTTCTTTTATTTATTTAATAAGTCCTTTGTTAATTGAAGTTTAAAATTGAATTTAATATCTTCGGTAAATTAATTTTAAAATATAATATATAGGAGTGCGGTTTAATAGTGGTAATTTAGCTGGATATAGTAAAAAAATGTATAAAAATATGCAGCTGGCAAGCATGACCATTATGTAAACATCCAAAGTTCATTCGTCGTAGGAAGGGCCATAGTCAATGAAGTTCATACATGGACTGGAGAATGTTAATAAGCGTAGTCCTTTACAAGAAATAGTATGAAAGTCATTCGTTGAGAATCTAATTATGCTAGAGTTTTTGTATGTGTTGTATGTTTACCTTTATTCGTTTTGTTTTATCTACCGAATAAAGCTGTATAACATCTCTTCGTTCTTTAATATAAATAATATATTGATCCAAACATACATATCATGATTTACTATTCTAAAGGCCCACAACTAATTACTTCAAATATTTGAATATTCAGCATCCGATTACTGTACGTAGGCGACCAAATCTTAACAATAAAAAGATGGGTCAAGTCATAGTCCACAATGTTAACTAAGTAAAAGTTTGAGTTTTGTATCTCATAAATACAATGCAGAGAACACTAATTTTCATTTTCCTGGTAATTTTCTTTCACAGCGAAAGCAAATATGATTGGTCGACATTTTTTTTATCTAACATGGCAAAATATTAATATTTGTTACCAAATTACGTCAAACTAGAGAACAGATATTGATGAAAGCTGTACAGATAGTTCACAACTTGGGTTACTACACTTTTTACCTCGGAATTTTTTTCCAAGCGAAATGTAACTGGTATTAATATAAAAAATGAATTAATTTTTGGTTGATATATAACACAGCTGTACTTGCAGTATTATTTATTTCGCATAACACAATATTGTACCGTAAAACTATCCCGTAGTTTGTCCGCAGTCAGTTCGAAGCTCACAATAGCGCTGTTCGCTAGAAAGTCGCTTATCAATTCAATTGTCTGGCCCCGCCCGCGCGCGTCACCGACCCATGCCTATCTCATTGTGCCGATAATTTGAAACGCCTATTAATGTAATGCTGAGTAAAGATACTGTTCTTTACCGACATTTGGTTCCGTACAACTCGACTAATTGCACTATTTATAATGATGTGTAGCATATTACGTTAGAATTTGTGTAAATATATTTGTTATTCATACAACGTCAGAATGGTGAGCAAAAAGCTTTATGTTCAAACTTATTAATAAAATAACTGATGTAGTTTTTTTTTATCCCGCGGCTATCCCACTGCTGGGCAAGGTTTCCTCCTGAACGAAGAAGGAGCTAGGCCTTGGGACCACCATGCTGGCTAAGTTCGGGTTGAAGACTTCGCAAGAAATGTATTAAACAACTTTTCCTCACGATGTTTTCCTTCACCGTTACAACAAGAGATCATTATTTCTAATAAAGTGATGTAGTACGCATATTCTATAATTGTAACATTTCCCTTTACCTGTTGACAAAGTAAGTATATAATATGATTTTGCAAAGTGCATATAACATATCTGCATAATTACATCGCATCAGACGAGTTATCATAACATTTAGTTTCGATCAGCCAGTCTGTCCGGTCGGAACGTGTAGTTTAAATCAAACTTCATTGTTCAATCAGGAAGTTTAAACTATTATTAGAATCAAAACAGATTTAAGATAACAAAGGCCAACTAATGCAGCCAGTGCATCTTTTATATCTATTTATCCTTATTCCTATAAAACGCAAAAGTTTGTTTGAGTGTCTGGCTGTTTTTTTTTTTTTACATGGATATTGGATACGATTAAATGAATTTTGACGATATTTGATACACATGTAGTTAATTTCCTGGATAAACTTACAGACTTTTTTTATAGCCGAAGAAATCTTTCCTAGTAAATAAAAGTGGTGGGCAATGCTTAGTTCGAGCACCTATTTATCTCTTGAAAAGACAATGGCAATAGTTACATCCTGATAGTCGTCGATATGATTCAAGGTCCGTTTGAGAGACGCCACTCGTACATGATGTCTGTATTGACAAGGCCAGGGAACACGAGGCCGCTAATAAACACAAACAAATATCTAATAACTAGAGGCCGCCCGTGACTTCGTCTGCCCTTTCCGTGTAAACATCCATACAAACATGCAAACATTTTCACAAACTTTCGCATTTTTTTTTTTTTTTTTTTTTTTTTTTTTTTTTTTAAAGACAACTCCCGCACTAAGAATGTCTCTTGTGTCGCGGGGACTTTTACAAACATACAAACATATGGATCGCACAAATAATTGCTCCGTGTGGGAATCGAACCCACGACCTCCCGTTGCAGTGGTATCGGCGTGGCGACCTAAACCACTGCGCCACGGAGGCAGTCTTACATTTATACTATTAGTAGGATTATTACTAACTTGCACACAACCGCATCTTACGAAATACAAAGTTAGTTGTGACAAGTGCTTGAGGAATCTACCGCGAATTCTTAACCGGAAGGTAAGAAATGTTTGATTGAGTCAAGGATGCGTTTCGTTATGATGAATCTGACAGATTGTGATGGTGATTCATGATAATGTTTTAGTTCAATTACTTGGTTTATTTTTACGTGTGGTTTTCCTTAAAAAAATTAAATGGCTATCTTTTACGGTCACGTCTGTAATGGTTGTGATTGGTTGATGTTAAAATATTTACAAAAATACTTTAAACTTAGGTAGCAAATTTTTTTTACAGTCAGAATTGATTGTATTTTTAATTCTTATCACGTAATGAGAAAGGGATTTATCTTATTTACAATTTAATCATACAAATGTCCATCGTTTACATTATTTTATGAAGTCTACATAAGCTTGATAAAGAATATTTGTAACAACCGCAATAAAACAACAATTCTTTAATGGAACGTATTTTCCACGCGCGTTTATGTCTTTTGTATTGCGGCTATTAAACAGTAGCTTTCAAAGTGATTCACAAGGGTTTAACATAATAATATTACTTAACTGTATTACTCAACTGAATATAATGTTATGCTTTAATTTTACGAGGTATAATATTGTTATTAGGAAGTCGGTAATGAGCTTATTCAGTATGTAGGGCTGAAATATTGCTGAAATGTTCTAAGGTGTCATGTTAATCGTATCAGATTTAATTCAATTTCCTCGTTGATTTGTTAACATATATTATGTGTTATTCGGTGTATTATAGCAAGCTTTTAGCAAATGAGCTGGGCCAGTGTAGTTTGTTTAACCTTCTCGATCAGCCGACCCTCCATAGCAAAACACAATATAACAATTGCTTGTATATTTATGGCCTCAAAATTATTATACTCTTTTCGATGATTTTTAAGTGATTAAATCACACATAGTAAGTAGGTATTACATAAAGATCTATTTTTATTGAAATGGATGAAGTAAAATGAAGTTTGGTTGAGTCATGCCCTTGTCTAGCAGTCATTTGGTGCGAATGTGAATTAATGAGGTTGTTTTAAAATTGCTATGCAGCACACCCATGTTGATATCGGAACCTGTCCGCGAGCAGTCCGTTGCAGAAGTGACCGTTCTTTGTCCGAGTCGTCCTAGACAGCCGCCGCGCGCCGCATTCATGCATAGTAAATAATTACAGTGATCAGCGGCAGGTGGAGGCGCACGCGCGCGCATAGAAATAGAAAGGCACATTGCAGTAATTATTTAGTACAGTTATCCGTAATGGGCCGTTTTGCGAAAGCTGTTAAGTAAATAAGCAGCGTCCTGCGGTTCCTGCCGGGTGCGCACGCGCCTCGCCGCCACATGCGCGCGCCCGCTCCCGCCCGCCACCGCCCGCCACCGCCCGCTCCCGCGCCGCGCGCCGCTCCACATTAATCGCAAATGCTTCATAATAAGAATTCCATACGTTAAGCGGCTCATTTAAACTTAACTAGCCCACGTTCCACGTGCTTTCTTATTATTACACTTTTTGTATGTTCATAAAACACCTATTATATATTTTTTGTTGCGTATAATCGTATGAAAAATATCTTATAGCGGCTGTGTTTTACTGTTATTAAATTAATGTTTTTCACTTTACTCAAAAGCTTCTTTAATGTAGCGCGCCGATACACGCGGAATGAATATCTTTGTCAATATAACTTAAACGCGATAGTTAGAGCATGGCCCGAGGGCTGGCGGTTCCAAATAATTGAGGTGTTGTAAGTAGTGAGTTGAGGGACACGTCACGTTCGCTGGAGGGAGTATCGTGTGGCCGCGCTGCAGTAGGACGCGGGCGCGGGGCCCAGCGCTCCCGGGCGCGGGCGGCGGCTCGCGGCGCCGGGTCAGGGGTTAAGCGATACTTTATTTTGAATAATTTATATGTCGTAGCGCGATAGACGGCGTGCCCTCCGCCTTGTACTGTTTATGGTAATGCGGGATATCTCGCATTGCAAATGCGCTGAATGTGTCGCCACCCGAAGCGGCCACTCGCGATAAGGACTGTTCGGAATGTATTTCTCCTCGGAAAATAACCATGTTTCGGGACAAATACTTCACAACGCACAGTTTATATTTCCAAGAAATAAAGCGCACACAGCGAGCTTTGTGTCTGAATTCCGTTGTATCTACACACATACACACGTAACAGCGTACTACATACACAACAAAGCTTGCAAGTCGTGAGTAATAAACGTTGCAAATGGAAAAGTTAATGAAACATGATAAACGTTAGCAGTAAACGACGACTGGTTTTAAATCGCAATCGAAATAAGAACAATCGGTCAGGGAGCACCGAGTTAATTAAATTGTAGAAGGCTCGCAAGCATCCACGGTCGGACAGGTCGTGGTCAGAGATAGCAACTCAAAAATTCATTTTTAAGAAATTGTCATTAATCAAAATTAATGGAGTTATTATCGCACTCGAACTTTCAAAAAATATTTATTACGGACATAAATCAGTCTTAAGGGCCGTAACGAAGCAGTGCGGTGAGCTTTCTAGGACGAGGCAGGACCGAGGCGCAATTACGGCGCGCCCGTCGCCGCACTGACCGCCCTGCCCCATAGCCGCCACATAGCCTCGCGTACACCGTAAAAAGTATCGTTGTGCCTACGTCCGCCTAAATTACCTGCTTCACGTAACAAGTAGGCAGCTACGCGCAAAAACTTAAATAAACGCTGTGCGGCTATACAGGTAATTCAATACATTATGTGTCATGCGACCGGTCCAATTGTTCGCCTATATATGACGGCTTATTAACTTTTCGTAGCATTGTACTGACAGAGATCAACAAGCTCATATTATAATATTGTTATAAGAGAACTTATACATGACACCGGACCATTGATTTTTATTTTTCTCTGTGGGTTCACAAATGACGTGGGTTAGTCTGATTTCCTTGCTTTTATCAAAACTTGGGGAATTAGCAATGCTACACGCATTACAATAGAAAAAAATATATAGACAACTATTAAAAAACCCGATTACTGTCGATTCAGTTACGAACATGTTCCTTGCTAATTACTATACATTTGTTTACCGATGCACACAAAAGGTAAGTTACAACAATTGCATCAAACTGAATGATAAGATATAAAATAGCTTTAGATTACGAATTAATAGGAATTAAGAATTTACCCAATTGTTTATGCAAAAGAGCAAATGTTGTGCTCGAATCATTTCGCAAGATATCTGAACACGTGAGAGTTGAGCGTTTCATAATTACTATTGTTGTGATTTATAGGTGTTTCGAGATATTCCCCGATAACGAGCCGAAGCCGACGCGGAAAGTAACTTTATACAAAATAGCGAACAATATGACGTGATATTTTTAATAGATAATGATGTTGATGGACGACAGCGCCCCGCCATCGCGCCACGGTCGCGCGCCGCACCGTGGGAATCATATTTCGGCTCTACGATCTCTATGTTTTGCAATCACTCACTGTGCATCATATACTTTCTTATTACAAATACGAACTGAGTTCTAACCTAGTTCTCGACCACATCGAACTTATAATACAACATTACAAAATCATAAATGAAAAATAAGTAATAACATAATGTGTATTAAATATGTATGCGTATTTTACAATAAAATGGACACTTAAAATTTAATAAACGTAACGAATATCATGAACGGCAATAACAAACGACGAAAATGTAAAACACGCCCCAGGTTCGTGTAAAATGATCTCAGCAGATATACGGAAACGAGGAAATCTGGTCGATTTAAAAAGATTAAGAAATCGATATCGTAGTGGCGACTGGCGAGTGCACGTACTTTGATTATAATTGGCAGTATATTAACAAACAAAGTAGTGCCGGGGGCGGGGTGCCGACATATTTATGTGACCCGAGGTTCAAGTGACCCGCGCCGAGTTGCCAAATTAACGAAAGCTCACGCAGGTCGAGACACTTTCTACTGGCCTGCATGCGTACCAACATTTTCATTATCGATCGCTTTCATAATTCAACTGACATTTTTGTTCCATTCAATTGCATCGCTGGAAAAAAATGACTACAGGCGCATTTATTAAGAGCTTTAATCGTCGTTGAGGAACATGTATTTTTTTATCTCAAGTTACAAAATTCGAACTTCGAGGTACAATAATGATCCAATATATTTATTTAAATGGAAATAAGGTTTCACGCGGATATTTGAATAATAATGTTGCAGTAATTGATTCATAGAAACACTTAGTTCTTAATGTGGTCTTGCAAAATTGTATTTTTGGTACCGACTACTTCAATTTGCATTTTTTGTAATGACATCAATGTCTTGAGTTATACATATTTATTAGTATAATTTATTACACCATTTATTTTGAATCATTGAAAGTCTTGAGTGATTTAAATGTACGTTAATATAAATCGGCTATTGTATTTTCACTAAAGAATAATTGCTGGCAGTAACTGGACCACGACATTGTATTTTATTTTCAGTGATCAATTTCTACGCTTACGGCGGTTCTGTGGTGATTTCCGTGACGTGGTGATTTATTAGTTAGTGTACCTGTCCTTAATGTAATACCTTAACAGTGTCCATTAAGACTCCCCGGTGCCGCGTTTATTTACTTTGTACCTCATTCTCGCCTTTAATTACGTCACTAGTACGTGCTGGCTGAATGCTCGTCGGTTAATCAAATAAGTTTTGTTTTTATTACTGTGTCAAAGCTATTAACCATACATTCTTTAAGATCCTGGAGAAGGCATGCGTGCAGTTACAACCGTTTCATCCAAGCTCATTTGTTAAAACAAGCGGTTACGTCGTATATAAACCATATATTAGGTGTTATTAATAACAATAATGTATTAAGCTCTCCTAAAGCTGTGTCTCATAAAATCCAAGGATAAAGCGCTAAAATTCCCCACTCCATAGTTGCAGTTAATGGTTGCAGAGCAGAGGTGTTGATTCCACGTTTCTGTTTAATATGGGCAGTTCGGCCGTGCGTCCGCACAAAGGCGACCTCGCACGAAATCACTTTTAGTTTCTTTATTTGTCTCACTGCACCTACACTATATTATAAATAAAAAATACTTCTTTTTATTTCTTGTACACGACCGAATTAATGGGGAAATTTATAACTATCCTGACATTTATAACGTACACCTTCCTACGATAATTCATAGCAAAACTCCATTATTTATTACATGATACTCATAAAACTGTTAGTTATTATCTGATCACATGTAGTTAATAAATTACTATTATTTCATCCTTTCACTAATATTATTAAATAATCTGAAATAACGGTATTTTTACTGCCCCGTCGTCTACCAGGCGGAAAATATGGTCATTTGACAATATTATTATTATTGAATTTTCAACATTTTTATTGCATTGAAAAAAATACAATAAAAAAATCAACGGATTGGATTGAACTATTTGTAATCCTGCAAATGATAGCTATATTGTTCATGGCTTCTTAAAGACCTGCGAGAAAGGTCCATAGCAGTTCAGCACATACAGAAGAAATGGATGAGCTGTGGTTCCTAGAAGCAATGGAGTAATTTTGACTAACTTATAAAGAAAAGTAATTTTATAGCACACATGCAAACAGCAAGCATTTCGTCAACGTGCGATTCGTACAAATATTCCAATAAAAGTTAACGCACCTTTTAACTTGCGAATATCCACTCCATTAACATGACTCCGACGTTTTTATGAAAAATGTTTGTTTACGGTCGGTTATGGACACGTCGCATGTTTGTCTCGTACGGAGAACTTATAATTACAAGATAGTGGTCACAAATACTAACGACAATGTTTCCTCGAATGGAGAAAGTAGAAGGAGTATGAATAAATCATCGCAGACAGCGGCGTGGTTGGTGCGACAAGGTTGAGATAAGCGCATCGATGAAATAGCGTCGATTGTAGCGAACACGGGGCAACAACATGTGACATGGTGGCAGCGCTCGTACGTTGTGACGCAGCCAGTGCCTGCTGCGCTTACAATCACCACTCCACCACTAACATATATTATTTCAGTACAACTGGGAAATAGCCGTCGTAACTTATTAACTGATATCACTCGTTATCGCAAGAAAATTTACTTAATATATTAATATTTAACTTAATATAATAAAGTTTTGAAAAGTCAAATTGATGCATCTCGCGGTAAAAATTCCACTCCACTACTCTGGTTCTCGAGGCATTTTAATATTTTAGTAAGCGTTTCACAATAGCAAGATTTGCATCAATATGGTAGCACAACATTTGTTGAACATATTATTATATCTGAACAAAATAATCATCTTGACGAAGCACTTTCTTCGGAAAGCACCAACGAGCAGGTGTGAGCTCCTACTGTAGTAAGTAGTAGTAAGTCTATGTATTTTATCACATATTTCAAACATTTTCCCATGTTGGTTCAGCGTAAACATCCAGTTTAACTTGATGCGACTGTTTTCTAGTTTAGCACTATGACCTCCGCGACCTATGTAATGAGACCCTACACGTAAATTAACATTAAAGATTAATTATTATCACAATATACAAGTTTTGATATATTTTATAGGTATTATGCAGCTTCGTGCATGAAAATGCTACGAGCGTCGCATCGTCACTAGGATCTTGTTAAAATCATAGAACTCTATGTCCTTCGTGGTTAGAAAATTGAATCGAATCTTGTTGTTTATATGAAATAACTACTACTTGTTATACATATGATACGATTCTAATAATTTATCTGCTATTTACATATCTATAATGAAACATGTTACTCATTGCAAGCACTCAAAGTTTCATATTGTGACCTTTGACATATTGAGCTGTAGTTGGTCTCCTCTATGGAGAATGTTAACAAATTTGGATTATTAGCTCTCCATATTCTCTGTTAAAAATAAAAAATACTAGTGAAAGAATTACTTTGATACGTCAATTAGTTTCCGATTTATAAGCAAAACAAGTTATAACCGCACGAGTCGGTGTGACGTCATTGTACATTACGCTAAGTCTGGCTCACATAGTGTTTTTTAATAATATTTACTATTATTACACTTTAAATGTAATAAGCAGACGAAAACACAACAAAATACTGCATAAGCTATTACATCTACGGCTGGAGACTTGATATTAAGCGGGACGCGGCCCGCGCGGCATGGTGTAGTATGACGTCAAGCTGTTAGCGGGACTCGATATTTTTTTAAACTTTGAATGCTTGTAAAATCAAAACTACTTGGTATTTTTGACTGAAACAAAAACTAGTTTGCATGTACATGTACAGGCTTTACTGACTCAAAATTTCAAGCGATTTGGCATACCTAGTAACATTCTCCATTGTCCGTGCATGTATCGGATCTTGACAAGTGCGTTAATTTCTTTGGGGCTTTATTTCATCGCGCTCATTCAATACTTTAATCATACATCATTGAATATGTGCAACGCAAAGTCATTAAGCTTTAAGCTTTCCCGCGTCGAAGCTTCGAGGTTTCAAACATCACTGGCATGTTGAATACCGTGTTCTGATCCGGTGATTACATTACACCAGACATCATTAAAATTAATAATCATTTCGCAAGTAATCTGTGACATTGTAGGCTTGATTATTATTTCGGTTGATTACTCGGAATGGAATACATATGCCTGCGAACGCGCATGCAAATATAATTAAGCGGTTCACGTTGAAGATCAGTTAACAGGTATTACGCATTAAACGAAATTCAGTTTCCACAAACAAAATTAAGTGGGTCAATCTGATATAAAATGGCTATTGAAAAACGAAACCATAGCAATAATCACAGCACCGCAAGAAGGTCGAGTCTCGCGGCGACTTGCGACAGCGCTAAGGCCGCCATATTGTATTCACAAGGAACGTACGTTTGCAAAGAAATGATCAATAAATTTGAGCCGTCAATAAAGATATCGATCAAAATTACAGGGTTCCGATGATTTAACAAATATGAGAGGATCGCCAGCGCGCAGCTCACAGGGTGGCCGAGTGGCTCTTCCGTGAAATTGTGATGTTATGGCCCTTAACAACAATTTAGCTTGTCCACGAAAGCTGCACCAATTTCTTTAATTACCGACTGAATTGAGCTGTTGAAGCCACTTAATAAACATAAGGACCTCTGTATTGGCAAACAAATTTTCAAGCCATTATATTTGCAAAAGGTGCAATTATTAAGTCTGTAAAGTTATACACAATCAGGGTTAACGGTTTTAACGCTTCGAAACTGTAGTCGAAGGAAAACAAATAAAAAGTTGCAATATGGGCAGTAGCAGCGAACAACAATAAACATCTTATTTTAAAATGTTTAATATATTCGGAAATATTTTTTATAAAAAAACTTGGATGACAGATAAACTGGACCTGGCTTCTGTAGATTAGCTGTTAAATAAGTTTTGTGAAAGACAAGTTCTTATTCGTTCCGGTAGCTGGCGTGGTTCGGTGGTGGTGCGGCGGTGGTGTGGCGGTTGCGCGCGGCGGTTCTGTCGGTCAATAGAGAGGTGAGAGAGCACGCAACAATGATCTCGGGCCACCCTAGCCGCGTGCGTTACTCCCAATAAAAAGTTGAGTGAGTCTCATTAACGCCTTGCGCAAGCTCGAAAGCGGCCCTTGGGGCACTCGTTGCCAGAGACAAGCAACGCAAATTACTTTGGCACCGTTTGACGGCGGGAAATTTCATTACCACGAGCACATATCATTATTATCTCGCCAGCAATCTACATATTTTACTCGGTAATAAATGCGCGGGTAGTTTCACTTTCGGACACTGGTTTTCGAAAATGACCCGACTTTATAAATTTGCTGCGGTTCGGTTCTTGTGAAGGGCGTGTTACAGTTTTAAGTGAATTTCTTTTTGACCTCTTGCTCCAAGGTGTTGTCCGTAATTACTTGGACACTGCTATATAATTTGGTGTAAACAACGTAAACTGATATTTAAATATTTGACAGCACCACCAGAAGGGTACAAAAATGTATTAACGATGTAACGGTCACCTGTTGCTACATATTATTATGGGCACCAAATCTGAACTTGTAAACGAGCCATCGGGTAAAATATTGTGTTATTTACATTAAATCAAACCACTTTTTATTTATTCAGTATACAGACATAATATGAGTTGTAACTAGGAGTTCAAAGACGCAAAATGTTCAGATTTTTAGGAATGAGAAGAATAGCACCTACTCATGTCAAACAAACAGCAACCTTACTTGTGCCTAAAATTCGCACACCTGTCTTTTGACTGATTTATGAGTCGATACTGTTGTCAGTGAAATAATTAAAGAAATGTCACCGCTTATCTTCATCAATGTATGTGGCCCCATACATGAAGGAATGTTAGACGTGTCTCGTCGAATTGGCGTCGGAATGGAGCTCGTTAGCCAACCACCGAACACCGACAGTGTAATGACAGAACACGCCCCTTGTAATCACTGTGCGTGATTTTTACTCCACATCGCACTTCACAACCGTTTTGTAAATTTAATTTTTGGAGGTTATCAAAATCCTCACACGTTTCACTTCGCCGCCCGCTAAGCGTATCATTACGTGAACTGAAGCCTGCAATTACTCACCCGGGCTGGTGTAAAAGTTTTCACAAAGTAGCACATGTACTTTAAGATTAAAGGATTGATTGATTATAACTATGTGTGCGATAACGGCGGAAAGTAGAAACGGGACAATTTTAACGAGGCTTTTGATTCGATCTTTTGTATAGTTACGTACATGTCAGCTCTATAAGCAGGTGCCTCTACTACACATTATGCGGAATATTATAACTTACTAGATAGTGAATAATATATAATAATGAATTTATTTATAGGGCTTAAGAAGGTTTAGCAATTTAAAAACAAAGCATGCAGCGAAAATAACTTCGTTAAGTTACGGTTTTCATAAAAGATAATATATCTATCATTATTATATTGACGTGGAAAAAATAAAAAAAACTTGTTATAGTAGGTACGAAGCCGATACAGATGGCAATATAATACTTTACCCACCGCTGTAGTGTAGTATCAGATACAAGCGGCGGAGCAGCTGTCATCGGCGGGTTGCCGCGTGAGCGCTGTGAGCACTGTGACCAGTCTTAAGATGCCGCCATGCCGCACGTAATTATTCCGCGTCGCCGAAAAATTATAGCGAGGATACGATAAACCTTAAGTGTAGCGCGAATAAAAATCCTACAGAGTGAACCCATCGAGCGAAATGGAACGTCAACGCGAAGGTTGACGTGGTGTCGCCGAGGGCGCGGAGAAAGACTCGGCTCTTGTGCAAATCGATTAAGCTTCATTTTTTGGTAGGTACTGTGATCGCGTGACGCACGGTAATTATAAGGAGGTGTTGACTCGAAAAGCTGTGTACAGAAAACAACTTAAAAATTGGAACAGATCATAGTTATTATACCAATTTGCTAAGTGAAGGCCTTTTAACGAAACCCGCCTAAATTACATACGCTTGTTCCGTGTCACTTAAGTAATCATAGAGTCCAATGTAAAGACTATCTGAAACCAGCCTCCTTCCTGCGGCGCGGCGCGGCGCCCACCGCCGGCGGACTAATAACTTGATGTCGCGAGCAATACACACACTTAATTATTATTCGACAATCTAAAACAATAATTATAATAGAATGATTTATGCTACGGCCATATACAATATTTATGTTATGATATTCTAATGTGTTTTATATTATAATTTTATAGGTACAACGGCATAGTTAGCTAATGATATAATTAGGTACTGTGGACAAAATAAAAAGATTGTTTAATAATGTTCAATAACAATGTTTTCGCCAACTAACATATTTTTTTATTCCGTTTTACTTACATTTACATTAATCCAGGATATATGGTAGTTTTAGAGACTAAACTCAAGTACCTACGATTATTAAATGTAGAAACGACTCTTGTCGGCAATGCCACTCACTGGCTACCGTTACACGTCCTTATCTATTAAGTCAATAGTGTAAGTGCTATGATCAAGATGATGTCGTCTGTGTCCCACATGCGATACGGTGGAAATAAATTCATGGTGTGTAAGTAGTCGCGGGCAGGGTGTCTGGTCGGTCGGCCGCGGACGGTATCAGGCGCGCTATCTCACGCCCTGTTGCCACGCTTCTCACCTCGGGACGCCACCTCCACGGAGTTCGCCCGCCTTGATGCTTTATCGCCCGCAATCGTACCACTCATCTATTACACGAACCTTACCCACTAAACTGAATGTCGATGACCCCCTCGACCTTATCCCTCCTTATGAGGAGTTACGAGTGACAGCGCCGTGTTCGCCTGTTCAGTGTTCATGTGCATTTCTTCATTATTTTTGTCGATAAAAAATATTGCTAGTTTAATGTTTACTATTAAATAAAAGCTATTCAGTAGTTGAGCAATTAACTTAGTTCATTCTGTTACCGCAAATGTATTGAATTTCACAAGAAAATTACAATAGATAATTACAAAAGTCTTATACATTGATGTTTCAAATTCGATATAACTGTGAATGATAAGTTCCTCTAATCCATTTATTATTATAAATTTATTGGACCGGTCTCTGGGAAACTGGCATTTAAATTTTGTTACCTATCTAGGCTGATCAGTCAAGCAGTAACATCTAGATTGAAAGGTTTTATTAGCCTAATCCTAATTCAATACCGCTGTTTGCGTCTGTCGAGTGGGGCTCCGAGTTGCATCCTGTTCCACGAGCTCGACGTGCAGATATGAATACTTTCACTGGCTAATTGTTCATAATGCAATGTGATCTAGTTCGATAATATAATGTCAACACGTCTGCCAACATTTCGGCCATAAGCTACCGCCGATTGACGAAGCTGTTATTTACACATCACCGATGCGAGTTTTCTGACTGCATTAGCCAGTTTTGCATTTGATTAGTTTTTTATTATAACTTACTAGCATTCAATGTTGAGATTGCTTAATCCAACGTTTGATTTAATGCAATGAAATCAAATGTGTTTTTATGTTAGGAATGTAACTGCGTAATTGCTTGTAGCAAAAAAAAGGAAGTCAAGTTCCTCACGACTGATGTGTCGTTTTAGATAATCCTGTTTTGTTAAATTCGGAACACAAGTACTCTCTCAAAATATTCAGGTTTCAAAATACCAAGTTTTCGGATAATTTGGTTTATTAAATTTCATAATCTAAGGATGTAAAGTAATAACAGTCTATGAAAAGACTTCATACTGCCGTTACACTACGGTAAGTACGTAGCGTACATACGAGTAGTTTCCATATAAGAGTACAATATGGGGCAAAAGTGATGATAAAGCACAAACAAGCAGTACAGAGCTCAAAAGTGTTCTCATAACTATTCCACCCCATCAATTCGAGTTTGAGCTCTTCGACGAGCTGCACTTTTCACTGCTTTGTAAAAAGGGTTATAGAGACAGCCCGGCGGCGCGGCGTGGTCATGTAACATAAGGTTTAGTAGCTCGACAAACTTCTTCACTCATGACAGTGACCAACTTTGACTCTACTCGTTTTATTTGGTAAAACAAAGCGCAAAATCTTACTGTTCGAACAAATGTTCATCTTATCAGCAACTTTAATCTTTATTATTTATGTAAGAAACCATGGTCGAAACAATATTTTACCTATTTTCAACATGAACAAGTACGTAGAAGATACATAAAGCCTCGCCTACCAGGGGAGGTAGTACCTACTCGAGAACACTTGATTGTTTATACCGAATGATAATCCATTGATTATAACGCTTGGTTTGTTTTATATTGTATTGAGTATTCAGCTCAGCTGTCTACATTAGTTTGACTACTCGAGTTATCCTATTTAAGCGGGCGCGAGCAGTCGACTTGAATTCATACGGTCTAAATACACCGGCCATCACAATGCATCAGCGCAACGCAAGTGAAGGGCACTTGGAATTCTCGGATTATTTTAACTTGTCTTTTTCAATGTCAGCGTTTAAAATAATTGCATCACAATTTTAAAATGCGAGGCTTTTGCTTTTAAGACGGTTTAAAGCGAGTATAATAAGATTATTTCCTGGAAATCGTGAGACATTTCTTTGTCGGTCCATACGATTAAATTTGTATACACCTTTAGTTATTCGTATAAATAAATGTTTACACAACATTTTTATTTTCGAATTTATAAAACTAATAGAAAAAATTATAATATTTTTTAGAATTATGTTTTGTGAATATTAGATACATTAATGCGATTCGATTTTATTATGAATAGAATATTAAGTAGATATTAAGTTTGCGGTTAAATCGACTTGGAAACATATATTTTTGATTACGAATTAAATTATGTTGTTCTCTCAGTTATTTAAGGGTTCAGTACATACTACAAAAAATAGAGCTTTAAGAGTATCACTCGTGTGTGTCATCTGATTCTGTAGACTTCGCATCCATTTTTCTTTTTCCTTCTTTACTTTATCACATTTGACCTAGATGTATATAAAAAATGTATTTTAAAATTTTTAATATGAATTATACTGATTTGGAACCCTCTCAACTACAGTACTACTCACACTTGACTGTTTTTATGACATCCAAGGAAACAAGTTTTAACTTAAGTTCATAATGATATTTAAAATGACCAACTTTGTATGAATATCAGTCAATGTTAATTTATCGGTAAACAGCAAATTGATAGCGTTGACGTAGCGCGCGGAGACAATTCTGCGGGTCGAATAATAAGGAGCGTACAGTCACGGGAGACGCACGTTCGTGACCGACCGAAGGCCTTCCACTCTAGCGGTCCGCAATTATTTATATTAAAATTACGGAAAATCACTCTCTCCCTCTAGCTTGACTTATGGAGCATTGTTTCATGTCGGAACTATTTTGACAATTGATGTGGCGGCTGCTCGCGCGGTTAAGTGCGCAGTGAGGCTCTTGCGTGGGCCGTTCTCTATTGTAATTCAATTTAAACATAGGTACCATCGTTCCGGCGACATTGAATGCTTCTCGGAATTAGATCCAGCTCTAGATAGTTACGGATGTTGTTTCGATACAGTTTTGAAATAACAATCTCCCGTGGCAGGTTATGAAATGAAATATTTTCGCTGATTGCTCAACTTGGGACAGCATGTTGTAAAACGATGAGTTTACTAGACTTTAACTTTGCGATTTGCATATAATAAAGTTGATCTGAATTACTCTGCATGTTAGCGGGTAGAATATCAGGTTTCCAAAGCCGTAAATTGTAATTAAATCAGTAATGTTAACTGAAATCAGCATTCATGTATGTGTATATTATGAAGTTATACTTTGAATGAATCGAGCCCAAAAAGTAAGTGTTAAAATGTACGAAGTATAAAACTACGGAGGATGCATGAAATGCGGATGTGGATAAATAATATGATTTTATGTTCGTGGCACAGATTTGTTAGAAACTTCGAAGCTTATTTAATTTGAATCATTTGTTTGTTAAGCAGTTGACGAGGTGTCGGTGTCTGGTGGGAACCGCCCGCGGCTGACGTGCCGAGCTCATTTGTACAAATGAGTATAGATAATTTCTTGCAGTATGGCCGGTCATCATCACGTTATTCAATGCGATCTATTGAAGCGAGCGCTATCCGTCATTATCTGCGCATCGAAAGTTCTGCCTCAACGAGCGACGCGGCGACGGACCGACACCGTTACTGCTATTATAGCGCCAGTGATAACCATACTTAACCATACAAATGTAACACAGAGTAACACTCGCACAAACATCTTATCTTTAGTTTATATTGAGCAGCATTTCATAACGACTATCTAGTGAGCAACATCTGTGAAGTCGCGGCATGATTGTTATTCGACATGCATATTACTGAAATGTGGACACAAAAATATTGCTCAAGTGTTATAAAACTGTCAGTAGCGACGCGTTTCACAAAACGTATATATTAAGGTATATGAACTCTTCTTATACATCGATCACGTTCAATATTACGATTCTTGATAAGCTTGTATTAAAATCGAGTGAAATCTGTAATTCGTTGGAGAGTTTGTTCGAATAACATGACTTGACACAAAGTATGAGCACAAAAAGCGGTCAGACACGGGTCATTTCATTGCATCGTTATGTAAACACAATATTTCGTTGTTTCTTTTAGCTGTTATTGAATAACAAATCGAGATCTAGATACAATGTACTACAAATAAAGAAAGACGATATAGCAAAAGCACTTCAGCATTGGTAATGTATTTTCATTAGGCAGCTGAGAATTTTTTTAAATTTAAAGTAAAAAAGTTTCACCTGTAATACACAATAATTATTCGCATAAGTAACACGATTATAATTTTTCAAATAGTAAAATATTCTCATTATTCATAGTCTTCGCAGCAGTATCGACACAATATAGTTATTAATGATCACATAAATAACTAATATATTATTGATTTTTACAAACAGTTTTTAATATAAACCCCGTTTAATGAATTCTCGCAAACAAGATTGATTTTTCGAGATACACTAGATTAACTTAAGCACCTTCTTATATAATATTAAATTTAAATATTGATAAATGAATATAAATATATTCGCATATCGGTGGCGCGATGGCGTAGACAAATGCTTGTGTCAAACAGGTATATAAAATGTATGCCTTCGACATAAAACAACGAAACAATGCGTGCTGCAACTAGTGGCACATTATCTTCGTCAGATATTTGACGAATGCCAAATACAGGTATTACCTACATGTAGCCCACGGCGACGACTAGTGTAAAATAAGCTTTCGAAATAACGAGCTGTATTTGCGATTTGAAGGAGCGCCTAAGCTAATACTTTCCGGGAAATCTATGTCAGAGGTCGCACGGAACACGCAACATTCGCGTGTTACCTGCGTCTCCGCCACGTAATTAATATAGTGTTTAAGGCAAACGCCAATTAAAGGACTTTCATTAATTACAAGAGATTCCCATCTAATTGACTAATAAACTAATTTACGGAGGTAATTCACTTATTACTGCCTATTATTATTACATAAACGGTAAATTAATAATGGTTTCTGTGGCTCTGTTATATTGTGAATAATTATCTTGTCAGACTTAACCTTTTCGTTTGGAGAAGTAGTTTATAATTGGCCAGAAGTGACAATAACAGTACTTACTGCCTCAACACTCAGCGGGAGGCCGAAGGAATGTGGTCAGAATGTTATGAAATTATTAAAATATGAGCCAACCATCGACTGACCTCATCATTAACCACTAAACAAAATACAGAACTTTCTGTTATTTTTGTTACTTAAATTGAAACCTTTGATGTGACTTAATTTTATATTATCTATCAGTTGTTAAATAGAATTAAACAAAACATAATTTCCACTTTAACAATAACATTCACGTCTGAAAATATAAATAAGGAAAGAGTTACACATCAAGAAAACGGTAAAAGGGTTTTCCAAACTGTTGTCTTCCTTTATCAAAGTTAATGAAAGGGTCTGCGATATAATTTTTACTGTACTTGCCTTATTCTTTGGACGTGTCGTCAGCGGAAACGTTGCAACGTATTTTCCAAGTCAACATCAAAGTAATGGAATTGTATAATTAAAAGATAATAATGATATCACGCGTGATTATAATAAGAAGCTAATGAGATGGGTCGTGTACCGGTCACGAGCGAGAGGAGGATGTGGGTAAGCAAATATTTGGGATACGTGAAACAATTGTGTAGGATAGGCATGACAAATGACGTTAGTTGCGCGCTAATCGTCGTGCACATCTCAGAGCATCAATCTTCATTACCCGTGTAAGCGGCGCCTTGCGATTCATTTTACCAACATGTAAGCCGAACGTGAAAGTTGCGTCATTACCGACCGCTTCACATGTTATATGAACACGTATGAACACTATATTTGTTTCAAATTATATTGTTCACTCCTCTTACCTCTTACAAACAAGTCATTTATCAAATGCATTTTCTATTTCATAATGTCCAGTAAAATAATCTTGCGTTTTCGCCAGATGGTATTACTTTTTGTACAAGTTACGCATACCTTAAAAATGCAGCATTAAATTTAAAAATGTTTTACTTCATTGTAATTATTCTTGACATTGTACTGAAAGCTTCCAGGACCGTGACATTTCGGCGAAAGCGGTCGTAAGTTTGAGCAAGTTCGACATAATGGCTTCGTTGTAAAACTTGGTCAAAATATCATAAATTTCTCACAGGTAGGTAAATTAAATCTTAATATGAACCGATTTATTAAAGAGCACCACACTAATATTGTTGAACTACTTGCGAGAGTCGAAACCAAAAGCTTAACTATGAATTCCCTCCTAGTTTGTGATTTACAAGTAAGTAGGTAGAACTTGTGAATTCAAACAACTTAATTTAATCATCATCAAATGACATACATGACTTTTAAACCTGTACCTACGTAAATTAAATAAAAAATGTATGTACGTAAAAATTTCAAATTAAACTAATAACCTCCGAATAAAGGTACTAATATATCAGACTGCTATGTCTATTTATTCCTTCGTCTAAAGCTGAAAATTATGCACGTAGGTACCTATACAGATCAAAACCAAAACCAAATCATTTATGCATATATATGAGTTCAAATATTAAGTCGCTTATAGTTTTAATATTCCTAGCGGATGTAATCACTACCAATTCTGAAGGTAGAGCGTGTGAGCACTGACAAGAAACTCCAGGCCACCCATTAAAGTGTTGTAAAAAAATAATCACATGCAAATGAAAAATTCAATAACAATAAAACAAGATCAAAATATTGGGTCATTGTTTTTGTGCGCAAAATACGGTCATTGAGCGCATGCGAAACAGCGCGATGCTATGTGTACGGAGCGGCGGCGGTGCGGTGCGGCCCGTGCCCGCGCCTTTCACCGCAGGTCGTAGGTCAGGGCGCGCTCAGGTGCTCCGCCCTCGGCCCCCCGCGCCCCGCGCCCTGCCGTGTCCACCCCGCCGCACTAACGGCCCGCCACCATTGCCCTATTCAGCTGTCGTCGCGAGAACAACATCGCCGCCGCTGGGAACAACAACACTTATGAATTATTCCACCGCTCTGTACTGCTTAGAAACAATTACAAAACAATACGAATTCATAACATAACTTTCACAATGCTCTTTGTGCGCCTTCAGCGCTCCGTGCTCTCGTTTGCCGCATTAAGGTAAGCGATCGCGTCCATCCTCGCCGTTCTCTGCCGACAAATTTGTATAATATGCATGCATAACATGAAACACTAGAAAGTCGCATCAGCAGCCCACAGTATCAAAATTTAGGTGGCAATGTTTTGCGACATCAACATAATAATTTCCTGTTACTAAAGATGACCATCGAATCAATTTGTCGTCGAGTGTACAGTGACAGTGGCGGCACGTTGCGTATGGTTGCGGTGGCGTGCGAGATGCATCGTTAAGTTAATGCGGCCGTAACGGCGGAAGCTGCGCATAGCGTTAGCGAGCTTTCGGCGGTTCCCACGGCGCCCCTCCCCGCGCCCGGCGCGGTTACACAATGAGAGGTGAACGCGGATCTAAGCAATCGCTTAACCTCGCCCACTGCGCCTGCGCCGCCGCGCAGCGCCGACCCGCGCCGCGCCAATCCCGACACTACGCGATGCACATCCAACACCGACATAAGACATCACTCGTTATCAAACTGTTACACAACTTATTATGTACTACATTTTATATTCAATATACAATTATTGTGTCAACATACAATTTGTGTTGAGTAAAAAAAATAATTTGTATAGTTTTACGTTCTTTAAATTGTATGGCACAGTATGCATCTTTGTCTACATAATATTTAGTCCTAACTGTATTCAGACTTCATGGTCACGTCTTGTTCGTAATGTATTTTTTTTCCTTATGACGACGGACGTAACGGCACGTCAGTCCGGAAGATAGCAATGTTGAGTACTTTCTTTACATCCGGCAGTTCAGGCGGGGTCACGACCGCTCTTTTTGTCCAGCCTCCAGGCAGGCGAGTGCACGCGACCCGCGCGTGATTATGTTCGACGCGCTTAATTATGCTGTCACATCGTCACTTGATGGGCGATAGTGAAAGCGAACGATACTTGCCGTAATAATAGACGAAAAATATCATACATACACACACCTCATACGCGACAGACATCCGACACTATTATCACAGATCACACAAACCGGTGATTTCTCAAATTGATTCAAAATATCTAAACTTGTATCACGATCGAGGCACGTGCACGTTAATGTGTTTTCGGCATCAGTCTAGTCGTTATACATACATAATAAGCTACGGAAAAATCCTATTTGATCACATTCATACACACTATCTGAACGAAGATAAATCAAGTTAAGTCGAACAGCAGCAGTGACAGCCTTGAGGTGTGAGGTGTCCGACAGAAACGAGATATTGTGATGTCGCGAATTCGACTCCAGCCACGTTTACATTTATTTTAGCAAACCAATAAATACACTGAAGATAATATTGCAATTAAGCCTGCATATTTTTTTAATTTTCTCTATGAAAGAAAGTACATACTAAATAGAAGGTGCATAAAGTTTAGTAAGTGTGTACGTTACATTGTAAACAGCAAATCTAAAATTCTGTATTATTATCACTCTTTGTAAACGATGGTAGAGTAACAGTACTTCCCGAACAAACACTATACGATAGGCGCGTCATTGTTCTCAATCAACTCTACTGACTCATTGTCATCATTTCCGAATATAAACACACGCTCAAAATGCATCAGATATGAAATTACGGAAGTTATCTTGAAAATTGAGACAACGTCATAATTTAACGAAACTAAAAACAAAAAAGTTTATATGTTTGTATTGAATGCGCTCCAGGCGAGAGACGTAGTATTCGCTCTTGATTTAAGTATTAAAAAGAACAATTCTCGATTCGGTCGACGTGAGCGCACAATTTCCATGTGCGGGTTCGGTTCCGGCTTCGGAATAGTCCGGTCCTCCTTGAGCGACGCCGCTGAATCCGACGGGCTCGACCGCAATCTTTTAGATCATCGTCTATATAGGTACTTACCTACTATAAAACATTTATTATAAACAAAGCGGTTCTGAATAACGGAGAACAAATTCGTTTTCGTTCGTATTTGTATTGCGGTTTTTAATTTTCAAACGTGTCGTCCGTTTGTTCTTTCTGTTACGTTTGTGTGAAATCTTCTTTCTAATTAGGAAACGTTATGTAAACAGAGATGTTACGTAATAATCTAGTAAAGAGTTAGGTCCTCGACCCGGCGACAAAAGCTCTGCCGTATTGAAGTCGTATTGTGCAAGCAAAAGTTTTTACTAATCGTTAGGAGATGACAAGCGCGTGACGGCGACGCGCGGCGCGGTGACGCGTGGGTGTCAGGCGCGTCAAGTGTGCAATACGCTTCATTTATTCATACAGCGCATACCAATGAAACTAATACATAATATTATGTTTCAATACGCAACGGAATAAATTGTTAGGAATTAATACCTTAACTGTGTATATAACTTCAACTAATTACCAATATTTATTTCAGATCTCACAACACAAACGTACCAAGTATTTTTTTAAGTTCGTCATTTGGGAGAAACCCTTAAAGCTATGATGAGTCACAAAACTAATATTGTTAATAAAGCACCGGCCGGCATAGGTATTGTATTCGGAAATCAGAAAATAACCCCAGTAAGATAATGCTTATTTTTATTCACTGGGTTTTACAAACATCAAGGACATCTCCCTCGATAATCTGAAATTCGAAAAACCCAGCAACAAAAAATGTGTATTACCGTAATACTTATACTTCTTGCCACTGCATATTATTGTTATAACATCATGCGCAAATATCCAAAAAAAAGGCTTATGTTTGCCTGCAAGCCTACATCCGGATAGCAATGAGTTGTCATTAAATAAATAGTTCCATTGAGGATTACGCACACAATTTACCTTGTACGAGACTGTATTCTAACTGGAAATCAGACCTCATCAGTATAATGGTATAAATACCGTAGTATAACGCTCTACTATTATGGATCGGCAGTTTTGCATTACCGACGTGATTCAGGAACTAGATAACAAGAATTATAAGTAGTATACAATTCTGGGAAGAGATTTTTTTTACTTGTTATTTAAAAGATTGGTTGGCCAATAATAAGGATATCGAATAAGTAAATATTTTATGCAAGATGTATAAAAAAATAATATATTAGTGCAATACTTAAAAAACGATTTCTCTGATCGCTGCCTACCCCTACAGGAAGAAGGCATATTCAAACAAAGTGAATAATTTATAAGTATATTTGGTTACATTATAAAAATAACTTGTAGATTTACTATCAGACAAAATATGGTAATTAATCTATTGCATCGTTAAATAGAAAAAAACGAGTTAGCAAAATAATAATATTAAATTTTTATATTCATGGAACTGGTATTTTTTATTTATTTATAACACCCAGGTTCATCTGCATTATAACTTCACCACTTAAGAAAAACTATAATAAAATACATATATTACTAAGGAATTTAATCATTTAGGTATACCTATAGCACGCTGTGCCATTGTTTGCCTTTGAATGGTTCCGAAAAGTCACCAGTTTCCCACACCGGCACACATTTTCACAGTACTAACTATCAATAAAAGTTAATACTTAAGGAGCAACAAAAATTGTCTTCAATAAAATTTAAACAATTGTTTTCGCTCATAAAGTGACTATCCCTATATTTCCCAGATCATCTAGATCATACGGATCATTTAAATAATAATGTTGACGTGACTAGAACTTTTTCTTGGCGCAAAATTACACAATATCAAATAATTTAATAGTTACTGCAATTTCCAAAACGTGAAAGTAGTTTATTATAACCATAGATCCCATAATAGTATTCATCTATACTAATATAATAAAGCTGAAGAGTTTGTTTGTTTGTTTGTTTGTTTGTTTGTTTGAACGCGCTAATCTCAGGAACTACTGGTCCGATTTGAAAAATTATTTCAGTGTTAGATAGCCCATTTATCGAGGAAGGCTATAGGCTATATAACATCACGCTACGGTCATTAGGAGCGGAGTAGCAACGAAAAATGTTACAAAAACGGGGAAAATTTTGACTCATTCTCTTAGGTGACGCAAGCGAAGTTGCGCGGGTCAGCTAGTAAATAATAATATTCTAACACTATAGCTGTCAATTCTTTAATTCTATTCAAACACACGGAAGTTTACCGATGTTCAACCTCGTTAATCCTTAGACATTTAACTGACCACCGTCTTTTTTATTTAGTATTCAAATATTTTTTGTCTCTAGGTATTTCATTTATTTTTTATCTTTAATCAAATCTCACGAATTCAACGCCGTATCTGCATAAGACGTTTATTAATAACCGTATTGATATCCCGCACGCAGGTGACTTCGATAGCGTTAAATTTGATAATAAAAATACTACAATGCAAGTAGAAGCTAGCATTATTTATATGCAGAATCACCAGCAGATGCTCGTTGTAAAGTACCAACACCTCTTTCTCAATATAAAATATAATATTAATTATGAAATTTCGCTTGTATATTTTTTTCTATAAAGTAATTAAAATTAATGTCCACTTCTTCATACTTATACCTACTTCGAGCGTTAATCGTTATAGAATAGAGACATCGTTTTCTCAGAATTATAACAAATGCACCTGCACACAGACAGACCCTTAAATAGCATTAAAATTGCATTACATGCCTGTACTTACTGAGGTCTACACGTTAATGTACATAGATAAGTGGCTCATGTGTTATTAACAAACGTTATTCGCAATAAACAAACATTCCGCTACACCATACTTATGAAAAATTTAAATTAACAATAAAAATATGAATGAGAACATTTGCATACAAACATTTCTTACTCGTGTTCATATTGGAACTCAAAACAATGGCTTATAAGTATTAAGTATTTCATTGGATTTATATGTTGTCAGTTTCGTTGAGACGTTGTAGAGTTACTGCTTCTGGTCACAAGAAATATTGCACGTCGGCGACGCAACGATGGACGCACCCGTTGCGACAATACGCACACATACACACTGACTTATTATGCTTACAATCTATTATGTAAAAATGGCATTCATAAATCATCTGCGTGATCAATTTACACCGTATGTGGCCACGCAGTGTGGGCAGAATGAGTTTAGGCGATAAATTTGAATAAAAATAACAGCCGGCCCATGTTCTCGTTCCTTTCGCAATGATATCGGTCACATTATAAATGAATGAATATTTTATACAAGTTTATTTAGAAGATCACTACACAACTCTCTTTTTTGATAAGTAATGTCACAATCAGAATTGCTTGCGGATAGCCGCAAGCAATTCTGATTGTGACATTACAAAACATGCGAAATTTTATATAAGTATTTTGATATTTCAGATATACATAACCAAATTTTAATATTATTTGAAATAAATATTTATTTTTGTGCTAAATACATCTTTGACTATTAACACGGTATATTATAAAACAACTTCAGGGAATTTCTGACTTAAAATAGCTAAGAAATCTTACGCGGAACAAGAACACTTTAAGGAAAATACAATATGACGAATATTAATAACAAGGAATGCTCCGTAGTAAAATGAAGAGTTCTATGGAAAAAAACTGATTACGTTAAAAGAAACAGAAGATCTTTGTTAAAATTCCCAACATCTTCGTTTTCGCATTTCCCGACAAAATACAATTTACTATTATTTATCAAGGAAGTGTGTAATAAAGATGGTAGGTAAGTATTACAAAAATAAACATGTCTATCTCGTAATGAAAGCTCAATAAGCAGGTATGTAAAGTAAAATAATAGCCATAACATGTTAAAGATAGGCAGCCTCCATGCGATGACGCAACGTCAATAACTTCCGCGCATAAAACACACAAAGTGATGGAGGTGAGAAAACTTTTGTACTCTTTACTCAAGCGTGTAAAAATTGTCATAGTTGATTACTGTGTTTATGTACGGTTGTGTGTCGTGCGACGAGCCGGCTACGCGTAGCCGTGAGGCGTGCCCGCAGTGGCCTACGAAGAGAGGTAGAGAGCCTCAGCGAGGCTATCAAACCGATTCATCATTAATTAATATTGAACTGTCATGGGAAGTGTTGCCCAAGACAATTTGTGGTCAGAGTTAGGTAAGGATTGATGGCCCCCCTAAATTGAACTTAAACGATACGACACCTCTGATATTAGATTAAAAAATAATTATGTCACGAGATGTTGGCCATTAACGAAATCCGTATCTCGATGAACGTTCTTTTGTTTTTTGATTGATTAAAATATTTTACGTGCATTAAAATTTGCATGTTATATTCGTTATCATATTTTTCTTCCGGCGAGGTTTCACATGATGTTGCAACCTAAGATAAAGACCTAGAGCTAGTACAATTTACAATTGTTATATTTCTCAAAAGAGTATAGATTTTCATTAAAATTATGCATAATGGTATATGGTAGCAATCTGTGTTTTTTATTTAATAACCGAGTAAATGTTGTTTAAATGTTCCCAAATTGAGGCTGTATTAAAAAGGTACTATGACATAGGATATTTTATCAATGCTTTTGATGACATAAAATACTAAATCAAATGTTATTAAGGTTGTAATGTAACATTACATAGACGAGTGGTTGTTTCATCACCGCAACTTGCGTTCAATCGGCTAAGTTAATGTAAAGTTATTAAGTCTTTCTTGTTTGTATTTTCTTACTTCACACAATCTCATTGACCAACATGTGATTCATCATGTGGAGTGTAAAACAAGTTATCAGTAAGAGTAAATACGCTTAGTTCAATATTTATATGTACACACTTGCCTTTTCAGTTGTATGTACATAGAGATTGACTTGTATTTACACTTGAGATGTATCATAATCAAACTCTAATGGAATATCTGTCTAGCTGTCTGTTTTTTGCTAATTGCATATTTATAAATATCTTATAAGATGACATGTTACGATAGTACTTGAATGCGCTTTTTAACGTTTTACTTAAGGAGTGGTTATGGACATATAAATGTCGTAAATAAATAGATTTTTATGTTTAACATTGTGCTGTGTTGGCTATGTGTTTATGCTACGTTATCTACAAATAGTAGCCGTCAGTCGAATAATTATTTAATTAAACTAATTTATTGGGGTTGTCTAATAATCATAATAATTAATTAATATTTTGGACCACTAAGCTCAACTGTGATTCAAAATTAAGCAAAGTTTGTACCATGGTAACCAGACCACAGATAAACTAACAAAGATAAATATACAACCAGGCTCAGAACAGAATATTATACTCGGCCTCGTCACACAAATATTTGTCCTGGGTAGTGGGTGGGATGTGAAGCTGAGGTCAAAAGGTTAATTTAATATTAAGCACCAAATTATTTGCAATTTTTTTTATTCCGTATACGCAATATCTGACATGTAAATGCACGCGGTAAAGTGTTAGTTCGTATTTATGTTTCACGTTTACTATTTATTCTAACTTCAGATATGTTTGTGTTAGATTGTAAGGTTATCAGATGTATTTAATCTATTGTCAATCATTATAATAAATACTTCGCAATCAGTGGATCTGACAATATCGATGCCCGCCGGTGCTTTCAGTTATGTTGAATGATTGAACTCACGGTTCAAGGTTCGAGGTTCAACTGGCACTTACAAAATTATTCAGTGAGTAATTATCATTTTAATGTTTATGATTATTGTCAATGTTTTAATTCAAAGACATGCTACCAGTTTATTAAAAGTTTCTCAAAGATTTTGCTTAATAACATCAGCATTTTTCAGCCTTACAAACATGCCGACTTGTTAAGCACAAGTTTTTGCACATACCTTGATGACGTTTTAGATAGCTTTGTATATATTAACCTTCTAATTAACAACCTTTGACGTACTGTTTACTAAAAGCTCAGCATCGAAAACACTAAGACGCTCAAATGAAATGACGACCATAATATATTTGCTATATGCATGCAGCTTGAGACACCAAAAAGCGCTACGGATTACCTGGAAAATGCATCGAAATTAAATAAGAAAGCTCAAGAAAATAAAACAACTAACGTCTTGAATGTGTTTGTGTAGAAACCTTATCATTATATAAATATGTATTATCGGAAAAGCGCCATAAACAATATACTGGTCTACACATGAATAGAATGTCTATGTAAAAAACACAACATCCGCAAACTGATAATATTACTAATCGCATAAACGTGACACTGATATTAAATGTTGTCAACACAGATAAAAAAGAAAAATAAATTAACAGCCAGTAGGTACCATATATATAGACCAGTTTCTGAACCATCAGTTTCCATTGAAAAGTAGGTATTGGGAATAGAATGTGTGACGCGAATAAGATCATTATACCGCTTGGATATGTATTATTAACATTATAAAGGCGTCACTTAGTTATGTTACGTAACAAGATCCAATATCCAAAAATTCAGCCAAGCTGGATTTATTTGGAAGTAGAATAGCGTATTATTGATGTATTTATTACCTCATGACCATTTCAAGTTGACTAGGTAAGTAAACATAGATTAGTCTAGACTTTAGTATATCGAATTAATTTGACAGAACCGGGAAAGAACTGTAGCGCGATTCTGTACCGTCGGTACTGTCGAGTATCGAAAGTTTGTCATTAAAAATGTACTGCCAAAATAGTTCCTACGCTGCCTGCTACACGCCGATCAGATTTTCATATAAAATTTATCGATGGCAGGCCGGTTGTCGGTAGTCGATAGTAGTAGAGAATCGAGCTACTGAACCACATCATACATGAGTGACTGAAATGTCTCATATACATTCGATATAAACTATTACGAAAACTTAGGAAGTAGGAGAACACGATGGGGTAATATTTAAGCACTAAACGTCAGACGACTAGAAACATATTTCATCGTTTTCATCCAATACATGTTTTGTAACAGCTACTTGCAACTTATTGAAATTCTACCTACATCTGTAACTTAATAAACTAAATGTAAACAACTTCATAATATATTCAATATTAATAAGCGATAAAGTTTTGATCGTTTGTGATAGACGATTAATGTTGTAATAGGTGCGGTTATTACATGTCGACGTTTTGTCTCACAGAACTTATAGGGCCGTGTCGTAATTTGCTATAAAACGCGTGACTTATTGTATAAAACAAACTGTAAATTCATTCAGTTCTTGTATACAACATCTTATTGCATAAGCCTAAGCATTTTAATCGATTTTAAACCCAAATTTAGTATAACCAGTTAATTAAGTCTCTACAGTTCCGAGGGAAAGAAATAATAAGTCACAGTTTCACCAAAGACACTTCCACCGAAAGCTACAGTACACGTACTCGTACTTTAGTAACAATAAAATGTTATAGCAGCTACAAATTACAATGTCTAGCGAAGTTAAACGATTGTAAATATAATATTCATTTTCAAGCAACAGTCATGTATTAATTTGAATAAATTTACAATAGAAATAAATACTACCATTTACAGTGCTTCAATTAATACAATTACTCTGTTGATGACGAATTGCTTTACTGTTGTCTGTGAGATGTTTTCCATTTGTTATATGAAAACAACATAGACCTTTCACTTGGGCGGTTTTTACGAGCTGCGCGTGACCATAAGCTATCGATTCCTTCTACGTTTTGTTACTATTAATAGAAAACACTATTCCTTAGTACTATTTGCGAGTTCAAATGTTAGCGGAAGAAAGTTAATCCTAACTTCAATAGTCGTATAACATTCACCTCCTTCATACACCTATAGATTGTAGTAAGTGGCTAGTGAAGTATACTGCCTTCCTTTTGACTAGTTAAATTATAAGTTTCCCTAAGAAATCTAACGCACAACGGAATTTAATAACTAAAAAGGAGTTATTATTTCATATGTTTATGTATATAAAGACCGCAGAGTTACCAATTGTGTTGCGGTAAAAACTACCGGTTTAAGTGACAATAAAAAATCGATGAACAACAAATTAGTCAATACCATATCCACTAATTTTATTATGATCACATTATTTTAATATCTCGTATATTATTCATATGAAGTCGACGCATAAAATGTTACATCGATGATTGATTGTTTATAGCTTCTACGTTACTTAGCCGAGGCTGGTGTAAAGCGGTGTCGTGTTAATGAAGAATCGTTAACCATCGCTTATATTTCATACATTAGAACGTTAAAGTGCCTCCTGTACACAACCACGATGCATCATTAATTACCGACTTATAGCAATTGACAAATATCAATACTTAACCCACTGACTTAAGGATACCTTTAAATAAAGTTGTAGATTTTGTTGTCGTATTTGGTTGTTGGGGCCTAACATATTTGACCTGATATTCAGAGGATGCAGTAATTCGTCGAATCTTGGCATGAATTTATATTAGGTTAATTTCAAGCTTTTGGAACAACATTCGTTTGCCGTTTAAATCTTCTAAACCTGCTACAGTAACATAGCAGGTTACAGCTGTCTGATTGTAAAATTGCTGTTGTACTACTAATTTTATTACCATTTATTATTATCCCACTTTTATAATAATAGAGGTTTTCTTAATTGGACTATAAATACCTATAACAGATCAGTTTCGCGATTGTAAAATTACTCTACTACTAATTTTATTACTAAATACTATCATTTTTATAATTATAATAGAGGGTTTGATAATTGGATTTTATGCATTTTTTAAAATTTATATCTTGTTGGTCTAACTCCTCCCTCATTCTGGGAAGGGAGCCTTGCCCAGCGTGAGACAGAAGTGGGCTTCATTATTCGTTTTATATCACGTTAATAAATAAAACAAGATGTTTGAAGTTAGAGAAAACTTTTCAGCTCTATAGACCATTGTTTCATCAAAGTTCTGTCGATGGACATTCACTTCTAACATGTTATTGTAAGCAGTATTTTTAAATTAATATAGTTTTGAGAAAACCTGCGCTTTTTGTTTTATAGTTGTATTGAATAAGTATCCCAAGGTAAACTTATCAGAAGGTTTTTTTCTACCATTAGTGTTAATTTTTTCCCAGGTTATCCGGCACTTTTCCACTAGTCGTGAAACAGGTCGTTAACTGTCTTACCGCAATAAAGTACTAAGTAGGTTAGATACTGGTTCGATGAGCTACTCGTACGTCTGTGAATCGCCGTCAATAAATTAAGTACGTAAATAAGTAGTGACAGGTTATTAACAGAACATCCTCTTGTATCATGATAGGCTGTACTCTATTCAGTACTCGTCTCATTCTCGCACGAACACTTGTATAGGTAACTGTCTCGTTAATGATGCTAGTAAATACTAAATTATATTATACTATGGTTATTACTAGTCCATAAAATTGACGTAGATTCTGTAATTTCTATAATACTACTGTACGGCTAAAAGTACCTATATAGTTCTGTTTTGGCATTCGTCTGTACCTACATACAAAATGACGGCAAAATAAAGCTACTTCATTAGTCTAAAATAGATTTTTCAATATTCGTCATTTGTAATGTTCAGAATCTACATAAAACCTCAACAAAGCAACAAGATAAGTCATACGGTAGTCCCAATCCACTTTGTATAGAAATACTTACTCGTATTGTCATATTGTCATGACTTTAAATTGAATAATTCCTGAAACGAATCCTTTGACAGATTGAATAACATTGTGTCGAGTTGTTCATTATGTTTTAAATGCGATTGTTATGCTTATAACATAATCTGCACAAGTGGACATTTATTGACACTTGTTCGTATTAGTTGGTTTTAATTGTATTCTGATTTAGCCGGTTTCGGGTCAAACAAAAACACAATATATCCTAAGAAGAGGTATTTTCTACTCTCTGCGCAACACGGTGGAAAAAAGCGTAATTTTATTTATACAATACATATTAACTGATGTAAAAAGGGTTGTTTTGTGACTAAACACATCTCTGCTAACATCTGTAATCTGTAACTGCCAGTTAAATTAGAAAAATATTGTTGAGTGAAATAGCTCGTGATGAAAAAAGCTATAGGCTATCTATATCTTATACCAAAGACCTACGAGAGCTTAATCTAGTGAGACTAAACGGCATAGAACAAGCATTTTATACATACTGTTTATTTTCTAAACATACTTTAAACTTGTCCAAACATAAATATACCGGTCAAATCTTAATTATCATATTTGTTCAAAACGCCTTTGTGTATGTGAACAGGTGTTTTCCCGCGCGTCCAAATCAGCGTGGAAATATAATAAATACACCATGAGTGGCTTATGGATTACGTAACTGTCTATCACTTGATTTCATTCCTATCTCGTGAGTTAGTTAGTACCGCGTAAGCATTCGTAATAGTTTCCTACTAAGTTTATACCTTCGGTTTTGCTTTGGTGATTATTGAAACAATTTGTACTTTTCCGTAGAGAGTTTATTAATCAGTGTCCTTGCGTGATGTTAGATGGCGCTGTTCCAAATGTAATTCACTTTCATTTCTGTTATTTTCCGCTCAGCTCATATCACTGAGATCTCAAGAACGTTATTGTTATGTTTTTTAACATATTTATCTACTGATATACATGAAGGGTTCTTTAACCATTACATTGGCACCTTCTACTTCTTCAGTTTGCCTAAAATTAACTACGTTTTAACATAATCCATTACCTTATATACTGTTGTAAGATTTGAATGTTCAGATTCAAAATATTTAATTTATTCATAACGTTACCTTTCTAAAAACGTCATACAAACAACATTGAAGTAAATCTCAACATATAGATAATACATAACTATATAAATAATCGATAATGTTGAAGACATCGTCACAGCGTCTCATGTGGGAAATATGCTAGTCAAACACCAAGTAAGGAAACATAATATGAACGGTTGATTGTTCATATTTACTGTATCTAATTGTTAATCGTTAATAAAGGAATTAGCGTGCAACTTGTATGTCATAAAATATGTCTTTGTAAACGTATAGTGATTATGTTGGTGATTAAAAAGTAAAATATGCCTACACATATCATAATTGCATGTTCTTATGAATATCTCAGTCTATGTCCGTTTATTGAACTAATAAAATACTTACTTAATGATCACAGAGGTGTTTGTTAGAAATATAACTTGTGAGATGTAATTGATTATCATCGATGACTATCACGAAACGCAATATGTTTTATATAATTGCGTATTGCATCGTAAATCACAAATTAAATACGTTTAATTCTTGAAATACGATGCGATGTTACGGACTTACGGACACAAGGTGTTGTGAATTGATAAATGTACATTGTACAAGTTCAGAATAGAGAACCGACTGCGAAATAATACCTCATAATATAAAAAAAATATTTAAATACTTGGGACTTATGTCAAAACTCTGTTGAATTTCTACCATTTATCTGAGATTAATTGATAAAACTTTATTAATATCATTAACCACTGATTAACGTTAATAAATATACCTATATCTAGTTATCTAAAAACTTAATTAAAATTACGGCGATAAAATACTTTCAATAATAATATAATAATTATGTCCGCAAACATGCATCCCTTACAGTTTGCGGACATAATTACGGTCAAATTCTCGTTAAATGTAAAAATGTCTTCCGACTTCTAGGAAAATACCTAGGCTCCCTTTAACTTTCCACTGTAGACTATTTCTGGTGGTCTGTATACACTCTGTGTGGTTTCAAGTTTATTTTTCCATCCTTATGCGGTCTACCTTCTCTTCTATAAAGAATATAATATTAGGTTGGGGAAAAAGTGTTTTTGCATTATTGTATATATGAAGAATCACAAATGAGTACACGGTTCATTAGGTTTCTTTCAGTGAGCTCGTGCGGTTCCCGAATATCGAGCTTTTTTGTGTAGAGAAAAGGTTTTATTGCGAGTTCATACATACTATAATGCGAAAAGACTTTTTCCCCGACCTTATATGTTATTCTTATCGCTAACAAGAATTTAGCTTATAAAGACACAGCAATGTTTAAATTGTTTCGTATTTACGGGGCACGAGCACAAAGTTCCAGGGGTTAGATGTGTTCGCGGTTTTTATGAATGTCATGTCAGAGGTCAGCTTTAAATCAATCACTTTAGTCATCCTCTTTTGTTATGTTGTTAGTAGAAACGCTTCACTCAATTGATGTCCATTACAGCCGCTTTGTAGCACAAACTGTAAATCGTAACAGCTTTATTGCTAAAAATATGTAACACGAACCTGATATCTTTATGAATATATTTCAGTGTAAAACAAAGGCAGTTTTGTCAACTATTGGCTAGTTTTTAATTGAGCCTTACAGCTTACACAAAGCCTAAGTAAAAGAATTATAAATAAAAAATAATCACATTAAAAACATGCGATACCATCATTAATATATCGAGTCGTTGTAACAAAATATATGAAATAAGCTTCACCTGCCCATACTAGGTATGTTTACTTAGAATATTATTTTCAAACGTTTGTTACGATTGTACTAGAAATACATGTTAGAAATTTTCTCACTAGAATCTATTAAAGTCATAAATAAGTGCAATCAAAGTGTTTCATTAAACTCCGTAGGATTGATAAACCAAGGTGAATGGCAATGTGAATGGTGGGTTTTCCATCCCAATGATCGTATCCTGGTACAAGATCCGGATTAACGGGATAATTGGTATCATTAGAGCTTTATAGCGACTTACACAATCACATACATACGGCTGCCAGACTTACGTGCTCAGAGTAATAAAGCAATATACATCTATACTAATATAATAAAGCTGAAGAGTTTGTTTGATTGTTTGTTTGTTTGTTTGTTTGTTTGTTTGAACGCGCTAATCTCAGGAACTACTGGTCCGATTTGAAAAATTCTTTCAGTGTTAGATAGCCCATTTATCGAGGAAGGCTATAGGCTATTTAACATCACGCTACGGTCATTAGGAGCGGAGTAGCAATGAAAAATGTTACAGAAACGGGGAAAATTTTGACCCATTCTCTTAGGTGACGCAAGCGAAGTTGCGCGGGTCAGCTAGTTAATTATATACAACTATAAGTTCAAGCCTTGCTTAATGAAATCGTAAATTATAAATAAATAATTGTTCATGTACATATCGACATATCTACAAATGAATACAAGCAAATGGTTATTTTATTCAAATGTCTACATTTTACAGGTGTCTGCGTCATCTGTGTCCTACAAATCAAGTTTATTGTTATTATTTTAACCAAATAGCGTCAAAGTATAAAAGTCTTACATCAAACAGATATTATATACGTAAACCTTTAATTTAACCTTCATGAAATCTTGGAACTAAACTATAAAGATTAAAGCTTTTTCAACCAACGGCAAATCGCGATAACTTATTAAAACAAATAGGCGGCTTATTTATATTTATAGTAATTATTGAAACAGAATCCTCACAAAAATGTGCTTTGAACCAGGTTTCTGTTATTTAATACTAATACAAAGGAAATACGAAGACGTATAAACAGATACATAATAGAGACAAAAACCTACAAAAATATAAAATATCGACTTGAAATATCGCCGAGCGTGACCTAACTACATATAGACTAACGTTGAACTCGTTGAAAACACTCCGTAGGATTTAGAATATTATTATGGTCACGCACACTCCAAGATATATTGTTATAAAACTGTTTGTAGTTCGCACTTTAGTAGTAATTTCTAAATTCTGTTAACAGGAAAAGTCAAAATATCAAAGGAATTTTTAAAAGGACGTCGAAGAATACGCTTGTGGGTGCTGTAGTGTACTATTATATCATCACTAGAGATTTCACTATGTTGTTAAACAAAATTACATTACGCAATCGCGTATTGACTGTATTCACATGCCCACAGTTTTACTTCCTCAAAGCATCTGTAAATCTTTAATTTTTGCTGCTTAAGTAGCCAAATTATGTAATTAACAAAACATTACACAGTAGGCAAGCTCCTAAAAGCTTTTATTTTAAATTTATTATAATTATCGCCCAATATTTATAAACATTACGGCTATAAATAGAATGTCAAGTTATTATTGGTATGACCTTTAATTATCGCTTCATAACTGGATCAGTCAATAATTCGTGGTCATTAGTAGAGTCCGCGGCGCGTGCGCAGTATCGGTCATTGTCTCATTTAGATGTATTTAATAGGTGTGTCAAGGGGTCATCGACTGCCTCCCAATCGCTATGACATCAGCATCACTACTTAGGATTACAAAACACTTACTCTCACTCACGTAACAACACAACTACGCTAGGCTTTACTGTAAGAGTTTCAATAAATTTTGTAACCTCATTATAGCCTGCCAGCTCCATTGTGATGACTGATGAGACGTGACTTTCATATTTAATACGTTTTGTGGTTTTATCAGCGCTTTTAAATTGACACTTAGTAAAGATAGCTACAAGTAAGTTTATAACGGACAGTATTGCGTAATTGTATTTCTATAAGATTATTACAGAGAGTCATCACTGTATAGTGTGTATGTACCTATTATGCCTGAATCACACTTCAGTGAATGCAGACCGGAACTGAAACACTGACGTACCGCGGAACTCTGACTAACGTTTTGAAACTAATTGACGAACTAAAAGCCTTTACGCTTCAGGTGATTTCCCTATCTCGCATAAGCTTAACTTCTAGTCCTCATATTAAATTCGCATGTTAAAAAAACATGAAGATTGAAAAAAATAAGAAAAATCTTAGTGTTTATGCAATAAAAAAAGCTATATGAAACATTAAGACTAAAGACAGTATAATTAAATCTAACTAAGAAGTCCTTAACGAAATTCTATTCAATAACATTTGCATAGTTTACATTTGACCAGTATACGCAAACAGGCTAGTTAAGTTCACGTGTTGTCTCAGAGAATATTACCTCGTATTCACTAGTGAGTCACAAGCTTTTATTAAGCAGGGTGCACAACTAGAGCGGGCATGACAATACTACCAATAACTCAGTTGTTGTTTTGTTTCTGTTTAAATAAAACGACGATGACCGTGTGTTTCTAACGGCAGAAAATCAAATGGGATAGTATTTGTTAACAGTGATATTTAATGTTGGAATGTAAAGTGAGACAACATTTACAAGTTGATAAAATTCGTGTGTAAATTTGTAACCTTACTTTGTATAAAAATATACTTAAGTATTCCTCTATAACAAAAGAAAACATATCAATCTTTGAGATTTAATATTCTGATCACACAAAACCATCGTGAATATAATTATCGAGCTTTATATTGCATAGATCTAAATCTCATAGGCGTAACATATTATCCATGATAAGTTTGATGTCTCAAAAATAATGAAGAACATTAATAAAAGAGGAGATAACTCGAAGCTTAGCCCAAGGCACTTTAGTCAAAGCCAACATAATCATAGAAGTTAAAAAGTAATCAATCCATTCTCTTTGGCAACGTTTACAAATTGTGTCTTCAATGACTCGTAAAATCTCACGACTCTCACTCAACAAAATATTGTGAAATATTTTAAGCATTCGCGCGGCCTGCCATAATGCGCCTTTACTTTCAAACGATATTAGTTTATCTTTACGGATGAGCAAAAGTCATAAACAATCCCTGTTTATGAAAAACATTGCTGCTAATATACTCACCTCTATGCGGCGCACGTAGAGAAGTCAAATAATGAAGTTGTATACAATTTATATGAAGTGCCATAAAAGTAGCAGCGATTAATACAGACATTGTTTATTAATCTGTGACTTGTGTAGTTTTATACCTCCTGTGTGCAAGCGTCAAACGGATTATGGACACAATGCAGGAGAGGTCAACGGTTTACAAATGGAGTCACAATAAAGTCCATTACAGAGATCACTTGCACGTCTGTTATGTGCTTGATAGTAACAATCATTTGCCGTCTTTATAATAACAATTGCAGATTGTTGACTTAGGTCATGTACTGTTATCATCAGTTGGTTAATTACTGAGTGGACTAAGTGAACAATGTATTTACCTACTATTTAGGGAAAAATATAAACGGTAGAATATCTTATCAGTGGCGGATTGCTTGCCGCTTTAACACCACATCATTCTTGAATCATCAAAAATTTCATCATTGATTAACCTTAAATCAAATCTTTTCTGAAAATTTAGCGGTATTATTAATTTCAATTACTGTGATTGCAATATGTTAATCAGGGGACTCAGAGGTCGATCACGTAGATGCAGTATAAAGTCTAGTCAATCTACAGCTACAAAAACAAATGACTGGACAAAATTTAATAATAGACATGTACTGTTTGCTTTTGCTTTTGCTTAGCCAAAAACTAGATACAGTTGTTTTCCTTTTTCCAGCCAACAAAATAGTCACATTACTGTGACAGTAATACCTCGTAAAATATCGTCAGTCTATCATAACGTGACATTTGAACAGTCGTAAAAACGATATAAAGTTAACTAAAACGTTTTACTTTATTTCATTCTATCACCAGTGGGTAATAAAAGCTCATCACACTGCATATTTGGATGTAAAAGAATCATCCTTGAAAATTGGAATATTTTGCAAGAGCGCGCAGTCCGCCTCAACAGGTAATATGAACGCGATTGTCCACAATGTGACCTCCGTTTCATCGATTAATATGCTAATTTAAATTATTTATTAGGCAACAACGGTCTAATATCTAGAACTGTTTAGTTGATTCTAGTTTTTGCAGTTTTTTATTTATTTCTTTGCTCAATGCTAAAATTATTCCACTTCAGTTTCAGATCGTGCGACGGCGCCAATTTATCAAACTTGTCGTTTGGAATTAATTTAACTTTTTTTTAAATCAAATCCATAATAGGATTCGACGTGGAGTTGACGTCCATTGCCATGCAATGATTAAGACGATCGTCACACCACAATTCCACAGCATACTGCGGTCATGGGCTCGATTCCCATACTTAAAAAATAGAGGTAGTATGTGATCTACAAATAGCTTTTTTGGGTCTGGTCGGCATTTAAGTTTGCATTTTTTAAAGTCTCCATGAGACAAAATGGTATTTTAAAAATACATTATTAAACAAGCATAAGTAGAAATAATATTGTTACTGTATATAAATATTTATATGTGAATGCAAATACAAATAAGCAAGAAGTAGAACACTACTGGTGTGTGTTATTAATGATGATTATTTTTATCCACCCACGTCGTATAAATTTACATTGTAACTTATTCAGGCTTCCAGTAGTGAGCGACAAGAATTAATTTTTGAGAGCAACTTTTTATCTCAATACTCAGTAAGGAAAATGCAATCATGCAACAATTGTTTAAAGACCTAATGACCTAGAAAACTAATACTATCTGCAAACATAGCTCTATGGAAATAGTTTACGTAATATTGATCCACATAACGGCGAGGACGACGTCACCAGCGCCGCTGCATGGACGCCGTCTATCCGACGCCGCACGACGCCACCCGACGCTGCTCGCCGCCGCTCGGCACAGATGAGCCGCCACGCCGCCAATTCGATGTGTAGGCAGATTCGTCGCACAATCGCGCGACAAGCTTCCATATTTACTTACCAGTAACTTACCGGTTTCACACGAGTGGGTGCTACTAGTTCTTTTTCGTATGTTAATTTGACCAGTATCTATTACTATCACATTTTAATATCCTACACGTTCAGCTATTTATTTCGTTGTTCATTATACCTACCTCTGGCTTAAGATGTCTACATAACATGTGATTTATTTGCATGCATTTATTACTTGTGCCAATTTTTTCCAAATTTAATTACACTAAATAATATTGCAGAAACAGTGTATCTGCAATATGCCAAAAGCCTGCAATATGCAACATGTTAGACCTACAACTCTGGGGTTATTCACTCGTTACCTGTAATGATTAAGTAAATTTCCATTATGTATAATCTAATCCAGCATTACCCGTCCATTAACAAATAACCCCTTCGCGCGCACGTATCGCGTCAGATAACATACAGGCATGTTGATTGTGATTAGTTCTATGGCGTCAAGAAATCGACTCGGGGCGAGATAAAATTAAATTGGACGCTAAAAGTAAGAGATACGGCGCGACCTTGGGGCAGAGTGGTTTGTTCCGGGTTCGGTCCTCCACCCACCGACCGGTCGCTGCGCCTCGCAGCCTCTCCGCGCTGCACTCACCTCTATCGGCTCTATCCACTAAACATACACGTCTCACTATGCAAATTGATTGTAACTTGATGCACATTCTACGAAATATGACTTAAACATGCACATATTAAATTGACTACTCATCAGCTCGAACATCAACATAAGTTTAGTCTATTAAGTAAATATTGTACGAGAATGTTGAGGAAATCTCATAACATTATGTCGCTCATAGTTTTAACGGCGGGCAATTGTCGACAACGTAAAATATGAGAAGTGTCCAGCGCTTGAGTTACGTACATATAACACATTGGAAGTAAATATTGAACAATAAGTCAAACCGCGAGGTTGCCGGCCCATCGCACATAAACACACACATTACGTAAGCTGTTCTCTTATCTCACTCAAATAACTTATCTGCTGATTACACATTCACTTACTATTTTTTGATATTAGAAGCAGTTGTCGTGTAGATAACAAAAGCGGGTCTACAGTAGTGATTATATACCAAGGAAACTATACCGTACTGCTAAAATATTTTATTAAGATTTAGCAATGTTTTATAATGAATTAAATAATAAGGCAATCACGTGGTATTTGATGCAACTATTAATGAGTATGAAGTTAAATTACAATATCAATATAAGCAAAAGCTGAGATTAATATACCGATTCGGCGTTTTCACCTATCACAATTTCTTTGGAATAAAATGTTCTACTTATTCGTTAACAGTTGACTCGTTAATCGTAGTCATAGTTGGGTCGATAGCAAGATCTAAGTGCAATTGATTAATGTCACTACTTAGAGAATTAACGTTAGTGTCAGCATCTGAGTTAACTTCGTCCACCTCAAGCTGAGTTGCATCCGTCGTCTCGTTGCTAGATATGGCATGGGACTCAGTCGGTGCGGCGGCGCCCTCGTCGGCCTCAGGTACTGTTTGTGCTAGAGTTGGAACTTCTATTGTTATAATCTCATTCTCGGTTTCTTTGGGTGATTCGGCGACTTTGTTTTCTTCCAGCGGCCTAAATATCTCTTGCAGCGAAGAAACTTTCTTTTCAGAAGGAATTATTCTATTTAAATATACTAATATATCTGACAGTGAAACAATTCCTACAAGTTTATCATCTTTATTTACTAACAATAATCGATGACTCTCAGTTCTAACTATAACTTCTAAGGCCTCATATAAAGTAATACTTGAACGACATTTTTGTAACTTTTCTTCCCAGTCTTTCTTTTTATTCCTTACTTCACCTATGGTCAACGACAAATTCGAATACAATTTTTCACTCACAAGGTTCAAAACTTCATATTTTGCATAAACATCGATGAGCGTCCCGTTTTCGTCTAATATTGGTAAAGCTGAAACATCTTTCTCTAACAACAACTGAAATGCTGTTCTAATAGGTGTATCATCTGTGACTGACACTATGTCATCATATGTACCGATTTTCAGGTCAGATATTGTCTTATGAAAGAATGTTAGCTCAGGAAACTCGTTAAGGTAAACAAACAAGAATCTCAATATTCTCTTATGCGAGAGAATATACAGGACGTCCCCATTTACTGGATCTATCATTAAAAGACGATGGACGCGGTTTTTGTTTAATAAATTAATGGCGTCATGAAGTGATTGGTCGGGTCCCACACTGCATAATGGTTTACGCGTCTGCCTTAACATTTTTCTCCAATTGTGGAGTGTATGTCGTTCTAATTCTTCTACTGATATATTCTCCTTATCAAGATGGAGCAGGATTCTGATAAAATCAGTGACTGTTATCATACCCACAAGAAGTTTTTTGCTTGAATCCCAAAGAGGTGCAGACCGTATACCGTGAGAAATAAGAGTGGGAAATGTCTTCCTCACAAAAAATTGCGTATCAAATATGATAACTTTAGCAGACTTTGGTAAAATTTCGTAACATTTATGATATTTAAAGAAATTCAATAGGAGCCTTGTTTTATCTCTTCCTCCTATTGAAATTTGTACAATAGATAAATAAGGATCGTATTTGGGAAGGCCTCGCACTTCCCTAAACACTTGTTTCGCTTGTGTAGGATCTAACGAAGCATACGAATTTTTATGATAAGTTGGGGAAGTTGTCTCAATAGATGATCGGCGAATTTGTTTTGTATTTTTCTTCTTTACAGGATCTGAAGTAGACTGGCTGCTTTCAGAATGGGGCTTGCTGCGAAAAATATCCATTACCCTAGTAATGGGGCTATATTTCCTAGAAGACGCCCCGGTTACCGTATGGTAATACTTCCTGTGCGAGTCCTTACTCTCAGCACTGTTCTCATCAGTAGAAGTTTCTTGTGACTCGGTCGTTTTTGCCTGTTTCGGAGCATATTTCTTGGCATCACTTTTTCTTCTTAAACGGAAAATATCAAAAATAGAGCTCCGTGGACTAGATGATGTTCCATGGAAAGTTTCATATTCTTTTCCACCTGTAGATTCCCTCTCCGCGCTCGATGGTCTAGACGTGTCAGCAGTTCTGTCTTTGAATATAGACCGCACGTGAGGTCTCTGTGACTCGACCCCACGTGTCCCAAAATGGACTGTATGTACATTACTATCTGCTACTCTAGGAGGAACTTTCTCGTCTGTGGCGATTAATGTGGTAACAACAAACTTCTTTCGCTCACCAACAACTGTTTGATTTTGTGTATCTGATTGTTTATTTTTCTTTTTGTTCTTATGCTTGGATTTTCCATGTTTGGTCGGGGATTCGGTCGTCGCGGATTCATTTTCTAAAATTGGATCCATGTCCAAATATATTTACAAATGAACGCTTTATACCTTTATCTTAGAGCATAATCCAGGAATGCGTGTGCCATTACCTGCAACAAGACAAACGTTTTCCATTAATGCTTCTATTCTGTAGAGCCCACACAAGTTCTTTTACGAATATTACTAAAATTTGTTTTAAATTATATTCTCCATAGAAGGTATTTTAAATTCTACACTTTTTAAATTTTAAAACAATAAATAAATCACGGCATCAAAATTAGTAAATCATTGATTATATATTAACATTAGTTTAACTCTCATGGAAAGAGTATTATACGATTATAACATAATTAGTAATGGCCACAGTTTAAGGAGAGTATCTACCGGAATGCAACTTCTCAACCAAAACAAAACACATATCCGGAGACGAACGCAGTGAAATCAATAGCAAATAATATTAAAATGAACTATAAAGTTGTTATTGACAATATAATGTGTTAATATACTTATTACAAAATTATATTTCAGACTGTACACGGGAATGTAACACTTCACGAGTAAATGCAAAACATGATTTTAATTTATCGGAACTACCGGCGCGCCACAATCCATTACTATCCGCGTTTGAGTTGTAATAGTTCCGCTCCCTCACAATTTAACTGCCGCATAAAATAATCCTGTAACACATTACGTCGTTGCTAAGCAACGCAATGCGCCAAATGCACACCCAATTTACAACATGCGCTAGCTATTTGTTGTTGCATTGCGTAATCCCTTCAATGTATAGTTCAAACATTGTCCGACACAGTTCAATAAAAACCGTACACCTAAACAAAACGTTTCCTTATTTAAATCGGCGTATTAAATATTTGAAACGTTTACAACGCAAATCTGCGCATGAAGAATTTGACACCATTTTGCTAATCAATACTATAGTAGAACAGAAATGATGATATTATGAAATTGACAATGAGCATACCTGCTTTGACCGAGAGCTTCATGTTTTGGTTCGAACGATATGTTACACACCGTATTGTAATATGAGTATTGGATTATGAATACTTTTGCAAGAGTAAATCACTACTTCACTGGCATCGCGTTATATTCCCGACTATAATATAAACCGCCATGTTGGCTGTCAAAGTGCGCGAGGGTTTCACGGGGCGACATCTGCCGTCGGGCGAGGGGAACGCTTCGTAGGGCGGCACGGCAGCCAAAACAGATCGGGTGGGAATGCTATCATTGTTTGTAGCTCGCAGTTAGACTTTCAAATCGTGAGATGTCACGGCAAACTGATTTCAGATTAAAGTCGTCAGGTAATGTAAAAGTTGCAATAGGCTAAGTACCATTTTACGTTTGATAATTAAGTGGTCTATCGTGACTTATTAGTGACACATGCCTAGTATATGTAATTCTAATTAGTGTAGTAATACGGATTTCTTATATCTGATATTTATTGTGTCGGTAGTTCCTACTCAACATGAATGGGCTGACGTTGTTTCTCTGTATAATACCAAGAAGTTACATTTAAATTTCTGAGAAGTAACATTGTTGTTGACTATTGTTCAACAATCTGCATACGCTGAACTTAAAGGTTAAAAAACATCTTCAGGAAAATAATTTTCAGCATTTCATGACAATAGAGTAGCTAAAGCAAGGATGCAAGGTCTTATCATTAGCAATCTTTTTACGTTTCTCAGGTCATAGTGTCAGCTGCTATGATCTCACATACAAAAACATTCTACATGGATATGACTGAAATTTGCATTAAAAATACGCATTATATCCGCTTCGAGCTAGTCTATTTTCCTGTACAATACAAACTATCACTACTATATATATCTACCAGCTGTTACTGAAATCATACGTTACTTATAGAACAAAATACCTACAAGCAGTACACGTGTTAGAAAATAACGAATGAAAAAAAAACACGCTACAACGTATGATACAACAATTTTATCGAATGACATGAAATCGAACCTAATCAAAATCTTTATTATAAAATAATATGTGTTACATTACTCAATTACACAACAATTTCTTTGGTTTTCATTGCAATACGCGAGTGTGTATTCAAAGCTTCAACGCATCACTTTAAAGAAATTATCTTTTCAAATATCGATTAACAACCGGTTCGCAAAAAATATAACGGACCACCAGACCCCTCAGACGAAGGGATTTAGGGTGTGTCGTCACGGTCCTGACCTTTATAAGGGCAATATTTAGCCCTGAATGAAATGTGTCTTACGTAAACGGGTATTATACATCTATACATTTTGCCGCTTTTTTAAACTAAAACATGACGCCTTTTAAAACCGAAAATGAAGACAGAGGCGAATGAAGTAATCTACACCTGCGTTTCGTCATTTGTAAAGTTAGGCCCATCTTATGAAGATACTACGGGAGAGCCGTTTGTCAAATATTATTGCCATTTTGATCTTCTTTATAAAATCGTAACAGCAATTCGATATGAATTTGAAACCATTAATTAGTACAGTAAATTGTATAAAACCCACAAATTTAAGGGGCGCAAGAGAATAACACAGCGCTGAATAACGATGTAAAATATACAAAGCGTAGGCGTAAAATAACTACCATTGTCTTTACACCAATTTTGAACTCGTTTTAAACAAACATTATTCTGCACAATTACCTAATTAGTAAGTAAATAGGTAATATTAATTTTCCCAAAAAAAAATCACCTTTCAAATTATGATATTCGTACCAAACTTTTAGATAATTTACAAAGAAACTCACCAAAATAACTAATCGTTAAAAAGTTATTAGGGAGGAAATGCTTTTAGATATGTCCCATGAACTTGAACAATAAGTCAATGACGCGTTCCTCGTCACGAGACGTCTGTTCTGTCTATTTACATCATGTTCACAAAGTGCGTGCGTTGTTTTGTCTCCGATGATAACGTGATGTGATGTCATTACTTTTATTGCCTCTACTTTTATGAAAAACTACCAAGTAATTTACTAAACACCAGTGAATTATGGAGTTTCTACTAAAAAGAGTAATCCGTCGACGATTAAAAGTGATATCATCAATATTTAAGATTCTATTGATACGTAACATTTTACACAAATAAGAAACATTTGGCAAAAAATGAATAACTCCCCCTTTTATAACAAATACTTTAGACTGTGAAAATTACAAATTATGACGGAGTCGTTATAAATATGCAGATACTGAGAAAACGTAATACCAAGACATAAGTATCGGAGTATCCAACGTAGCAACAAAGCCCCCCACTTATCTCACTATGACGGCATCGCCGTCTAAATTTAGGCAAAATTTTGCTCAAACTTAATGCGCATGCGGGAAAACGATGACGTAGAACTTCGTCATCAATGAGTGACGTCACGGATACAGAGGCACGAGGCAAACGATGACGTAGCTTGCGGGGTGAGGAGAGCGCGCGATCGATACACTCCCGGTGATAATAATATTCCTGTAGTTCAGTGACGCTCGACTAATGGTGGCACGGGAGTAGAAACAAACAGCCTTTCAATAAGGCACGGGTCGACAGCTCACGTGCTAGACCTACTTACACTATGTATTCGCATTATTAAATAGAACACAGGTCAATCGTTTGGATCGATCTCTTCGCAAGATGAGCTCACATGACATTCTAATTAGCCATAAACGACTGAACCGCGGTATCTCTGTATTGCTTCCTAATGACATTTTATATTTTACCTTCGCATTAATGCAATACACGTTACGCGCTCTATCTGAGATCTTACTTAAATGTTGTCGAGGTATATGCTGTGTACGTTTGATTACTTGGCATTCTCTAGCATATGCAATTTCACACTATATTATAGAAACATGGGCACATTTCATTTGCGATTTTAACTTAGGTACAGATAGAGTTATGAAATAGACAATATTCATGACAACGGAACTGAAACTTCATACATCTGATCAGACTTTTACGACTAGCGCTCGTCTCAATAAGCAGCTGATATTTGTAATTCATCTTACGCTTCATATCCCTTCCGCCCTTGCAACGAATTCTGTATGTAATTGATGAATGTGAATGTTTGAGTTTATTTGCAGTTTACAATCTCTTGTAATATTGTGATAACTGAACTGCAGAATTTTGTGTATTCTGCTTGTGAAATAATACGATGTTATACCTATATAAAGACGTAGGATAGATCTATGAATATCTGAATTATGTTAAAGCTACAATTTTGAAGAATTTATCCTATGGGGAAAAGAAGCTAAGCACCGGCTAGAAAAGTAAAGCTAATTAAATGATGGGGTAAAGACGTGATAAGGCGAAGTGGACGGTAACAGTGAGCTGTTTATGGGTATAAGGATGGACTGGCCATAAACGAGGGCATCGCCTTGAATGGAAACAAGTGTAATTCTTTACCTACAACCTTAGAAAACCTACAGTTTTTTTACTATGAGTCCGTTAACTAGAACTGTTCCTACAACGAACACACGACATGTTAAACTTTTTTAATATCAGCATTACACCTTCAAGTATTGATAAAACGCATATTGCCAGCTTAAAGAAAATCGGAGCAACATTGGGGTGTGCCAGACAGCAGGGCGCAGGGTATTTAAACAGCTGGCCAGCACTACCTTTACACCTGTTATGCCCGTGACCTTGACCAAAAGGTCACTCAAAAAAGTACAACGATCGTATCGTAGGCACCACCAGGCAGTAGCAGTCGTGTTCTGTTAATATAGCGGCGTTAATGTAATTCATTTGCGTACCGCTTGATATAATCATCGCAAGTTTACGGAAAATTTGAAATTGTACGCTGTAACGTGTGCGCGGCTAATGGAGAGTGGCCAATATATAAATTACATGTCAACTACATCAACAATATTTATTTTATTTCCTTGTTTCTTTAAATATGTTAGATCCATGATGGTGGAAGTTTTAATTGAAAAAAAATATTAGGTTTTAGTATTATGCCTCTAAAATTAAATAATAAAAATATCTAGAAAGAATAATTTCTTTACAACTCAACCATTTGTCCAATTCAACAACAACTGCTGACACATATCTAAACAAATTACTGCGTGTCTGGTTTTCTGTATATCATAACACTTTCCGTTTTGTTACTGTAATATTCATTTACCATGTGGTGTCGGCTCAGAATAGATTCACCGAATGCCGTGATCACGCTAGAGTTGTTAGGAGATTATGAGATGAGTAAATGAGTGATGTTATACCGTATTTGAGTGATGCAGTCTACATTCAAGGAAACAGCCGATCAACGCATTATCCTATAAACGTTTTTTGCCCTGCAACGACATCCCCTCATAAATTGACACAGTTAGGTTATTGAAATGAATACCTCAAGCATTTTGTCCAGAATTTTTAACCCTAGCTACGCTTCTGACTCGTTTATCGACCATTGTGTAAAAGCAAGAACCGAGACTACTAGCTTGACGTGCTTACCAAAGCACGGAAAACGGAGTTTGTATGACACTTACTCTCAGATTGACCGCATTTCACATCGAATTGCTCCTCTACGTTTTCGAATTCCAAGATACACAAACTGAAAATGATACACCTTCAGAATTCACTTCCACCAATACGTTGTCAAAATGAAACACGGTAAACATGAAACGACAGTTTGTCTTGTTTAGACAAATGTTTCAAGTGACGAACAAACGAAATGTTGAATGGCCGACGACAGAACGTTAAATATTGTAATGAAATCTTGTAAACAAGGTCTAAATACGCCGCAAATTGTCGTAATAGAGCTGAACGAGCGTTTAATGATTCAAATCAACGCTTATCTATTGATCTGCGGAACAAATGAAGTAATCAAGTCAGTGCAGGTGATTAAACTGTAATCTATATTGATAAAATAGTTTTGTTATAACTTCCTTGTAATTTGGTATTTGTAAAACACAATATAAAATGTAAATTTACAAGTTCGATTTGTGGAGGCACATTGTTTAAGATTGTTGTATTTATTGTACATAAGATCTTAAATAAGATGATAATGCAATTGCTCTGATAAGATAACAGAAAGAAAAATAAAAGAGCAAACGGAATGTACTATATTTGTATTGATTAAAACACTGATATCGTAGCTAGGAAAGTTTTAGCAATAAAATGTAATGTTGGAACAAATTTGATACCGGTTCAGGTACGGTTTCAGTTTCGACGTGTATGTTCTTAATGCTTTTTATTTCATCAATAGAAGGCTGTATTAAAGGCGTCTATGTCATAGTGTTAGGATTTTTTTGGTCTGTATTATATTAACGTATAGTGTCCATTATCACTCGCAAGGTTCTAGATGCAACATTTATAAGGATAAATGAATATACCAAATAATAAATCTCGATAAGTTTTCGTCATCATTCAATAGGTATTTCCATCGTATCTCTTTGCTCATTTACATATAAATGCATGTGTTTATGTGCGCAGTCCAACTATAAAAAGATAATGATAACGGGTTTGGCAGATTCTAATAAGATTAAGAAATCACCAAAGTCACGTTCCCAAATCTCAGCTAATCCCAACATCTTGACTAACTGATAGTGAACTCACTTACCTCACGAGTACGTCAAATTATAAGCGCATAGGTACTCACTGATAACGATAACGATAAGACACTATTTTATAATAGGCGTACCGAAAAACGAATCGTATACATATAAATATATGATTATGATTCTGTTTCTTAGTTAATCTAAAACAGTTTTAACCTAGACCTATTTATAACCAGTACTTTTTCATGTGCAACTCATTATCCTAGTTAATGAATCATAACGAAGAACAACAACAATGAAACGTGATATATGCGTTCTGCTCTGTACGTATATAATGTTCAATGATGATAAAAAGTCCTACAACTTTGTAAAATAGATAATATTATGCTTTTAGACAACAAAACGTTCTTAGTCTGTTATATCTATTTAGCTACCTACACAAAATACTTTGGTTACACGCCAAAACATCCCATGACTATCAGCTGAAAGGGCCATGTGATATACAAGAGTTAATCTATCCAAATATACTGTTTCGATCACCAACTAGTGGTATTTTCATGACGAGCACTTTTAAACATAACCTCAAAATGTTACACAACGTACGGCCGTCTGATTAAATATAACAATAATCCCGATATAATTATTGATACAGATAGTATACTCACAACACAGATCATTACGCTGAGCCTCTCTAGCACTGACTATTTATGAACACTTCACACACACTCTCGCAATATGCATAATGCATTCAATACTAGCGAATAGTTTCATATGCGTCGTGTTTGCGTTAAATCGAACACAGGTAGTTCACTGGTCGATTATGCGGACGTTGTATAACATGGGCACTGAGACGGGAATTGATGGATCCACTGTTTTGTCAGCGGAGACCGCCATGCCCAATTAGTACAATTTACAATCGAGCCACAGAGTGTTCCAACAACGCGCTGACGGCATCGAAACAAGCGAGTCGCGTTCACGGTATGGAATTCTCTCGCGGCCGCGGACCGTTGATGCGGCTGCGTTCGCGCACCGATATGTGTGCGCACTCACACATGCGAGCCTGTAGCGGCTGTAGCGTCTAACACACACGCGCCGCACATACAATATAGCCGACGCTGCGGACGTACACTAAGCTGAACTACTGATAATAAATCAGTTACGTCTCTTATCAGTCAAATCATACAAAAATTTGTAAACAGAAAGTGAAATTACAAATAAATCTTCAAAACTACTTTGACAGGCGTGAAGTGTCAATGTCAAAGGAAAGAAAAAGTTACTAACGAAGCATGAATCTTGATAAAGGTTTTATTTAAATAATGCATAACGTGGCAGAGTGGTCTAGGGTGAAAACTAACTATTAAGAGCGGAATATTACATTATTATGTAGTCAAAATAATTGGTAAAGAGTCTGGACCAAAATTTTACTGCAATGTTCGAGTTTCCTAAACCTTTCATACACATGTACATACATAATATCACGCCTGTTATACCCAGAGGTATGTGAAAACGCCATAGGCAAAAAGTACTCCAAATATAAAGCTGTAATAGAGGGCCAGCATATTGTCATTAACAGTCTCCTGCACCAATATTTTACACTGCCTCGCAAGTATGTAAATCCAGTTAGTCTTTGTTTCACACTTTCATCTATACTAATATTATAAAGCTGAAGAGTTTGTTTGTTTGTTTGATTGTTTGTTTGTTTGTTTGTTTGTTTGTTTGTTTGAACGCGCTAATCTCAGGAACTACTGGTCCGATTTGAAAAATTATTTCAGTGTTAGATAGAGCATTTATCGAGGAAGGCTATAGGCTATATATCATCACGCTACGATCAGTAGGAGCAGAGTAACAGTGAAAAATGTTACAAAAACGGGGAAAATTATGATTATCTTAAGTGACGCAAGCGAAGTTGCGCGGGTCAGCTAGTATGTTATAAGCATACAAATTGAGTGATTTTGTAGAAAGAATGTAATCGAGACGCTAATTAAATAAAACTAGTGTATAATTACTTAGAATCATCTCAAGAATACAAGCAAACAAAACGTACTTAGTTAGTTTGATACGGTCTTTAAATAAATACTGTTATTCGTGCTCGCACCGGTCAAAATTAGCTAGGTAGTCGCGTGAAATAACGTTATGGTGTTACAGTCACTAGTTAGCAATATTATGTGTTATGCTCAAATGCGTTCAGACTATATCTCGACTACGTTACGAGTTTCAAACAGTTATTTATAATACACCGTTCAGAATAGCGTTCAAATGCGTCCCGAACAATACAAATAAACATTAAACTGAGACTGACAAATGTTGAGAACGAAATGACTAGTACCCAATAAGTAATTAGATTTAAACCTCAAAATTAACTGCTTAGTGATATAGCACTTCTACAAAATCTCTTTTCATAGATCTATATCATTTCCCAAGCCTCCATACGCATATTTTTGACGACCAGTCTCGGGTTACTGTGAATCGTAAGATTTTTACAGTAAATTTGATCAATATCATACAAAGTGAACCAAGAGATTGAAAAATACGTAACTAAGTACCCAGTTCCAAGTTTTGTTATCATTTGATTAAAGAAGTACAAACTCTTATTTAAAGAACGCCTTAGTAAGAAACTGGTGTCTGTTGCCATGAGCAAAGTTAGCAGTTTAACACGAGTTACATCTAAGGTAGCTAATCGATACTTTTTATTCATGGACCGTTCGGAAAATACGTTCAGCTTTACTATTTTTCTTCAGCGTCGAAATCTAGACTAGATTATATTATTACGAAGTTTTGCGTGTTTAAAATTATTAAACCCACGCGATACTGAAAACCACGGAGGTTGCCCTTCAAAAATAAAGGTATAAAAATGTATATGCCCTGAAGAAATGATAATATTTAAGTTCGGTTTCCCAGAAACACATGACAGAGATGAAATGAAAATTAGTATGATGAGTACTAAAGGTAAAAACTTTACTTCTAGATAAAAATAAATGTAATTATTTTAAAATAATATCTAAATTTTGTGCTCTTTTTAGCTATTTGGTTTCACTGAACGTTGTCTGAGCAGATAGCTGTACAGATATTATTTATTTCGTGACTTGGATATATGGAGGTTAGGTCTAAAGATAGACCAGTGAACAGTTTTTCAATCAGGTTGAAAATTCACAAAAGTACAGTACCTAAGTAAGTAATATATATATCATCTTAGCTGACTAAAAAAATAGCAAAAATTTGGCTGTATCTGTAATCGAGCGCAAACTCTCATAAGCAGGTTTAAATAAAATCTTTTGTGATGAAATTACGAAGGGTCCAAAAACCAGAATATGTTAACACTTTGTTCTGAGGCAGGCAAGCGTGAGCTAACCTCCGACCTGAACCGCTTGTAGACGATCAAACTCGATTGAGAATAAGAATAGATTCCTAACTTTTTGAGATCTTCTCACTGTAAGTCATTTACACCGTCGTATTGGATAAATGTCCATAAATATAAAATTTAGAGCCTATGTGAAAAATTTTGTACTTATTTATTTAACATTTGATGTGTTATGATATAAGTACTTAGTTAAATAATAATAATTTATTCCGGAAACCAATATCCTTATATACAACATAAGGAATATAATATAATAAATATAAATAAATACGCACATTGAAGTGATCGTTATTCCTCTTATAGTCACAGCGCGAGCGTGGTTGATATCAAGTCCGCTCCGGTTATCACCATAATGTACCTACATAAATGTTTAACCTATTATTTCATAATTCATAATGAATCACTACTTCCGCGTCATCGCTTCGAGATATGCGAATATTATATATGTATGTGTTGTGAATCATCAAAGTAAACAATGCTGTAATAGATAATCCACTCTAAAATAAACTTAACTACAATTATGACACTCAATGTCGCATAAATATCGTGAACATGTCATTGTATATGTATATGTATGTTTTAATGTAATGATTTTTTTCAAAGGCGGTGTATTTGTACGTTTTTCCCAGAAGGGATGAGCAGTATTGAGCAAATACTCCCACATTGAGCTCGTGTTTTCAGTTCTACGTAATAGGGTGCAAACTTCGGGCATTTTAAGACGAAATACCTAGCCATGTTAACGATAAAACCGTTCTCGTTGTTAACATTATTTACTGCCAGTACTTCATTATTACAGTGAATAAGTTCTAAATGTTCATTATAGTCGTGTACATACATATTTGACAGCTGGATTTAAGTCTTTTGTCGATGAGTCGGCGATACGACATCGATTATAATTTAAATTTAGAATAACTGGACGGTTGCCCGTTCTGCGAGCAGCAAATAGTACTGGGGCATGCGACCAATCGTAACAGCCGCAAATACATGCACCGCGCTGAATGCGGACACACCGCGGAAGACAACAACCCCCCACAGTTGCCGACGCACTCGGCGCACTCCGCACACTCCGCACTTCACACGCGACGTAGCGGCCGTTACGAGCAATACGTCGGTGTTATGTAGCGCCTCACAGCCTGAACGTCTCCCTTTGACGCCATTAGTACGACGCAAAACTTGCGTAATCACGAGCCCCGAGCTACTCTTGTTTATCTGTTATCAACGACGCTCATCAAACGTAATCCACTTTGTCCGCTCTTTCCGCGACTCTGGCGCTGTAATCTGTCATACTAATAAAATGGCAATTATACGTAATCCTGAAGGAACATATAAACGGTAATGCATCATAAGTTATCGATGAATTAAATATATAGAGCATTAATGCACGTGAAGCATATACATATCTACATATGTGTATATCATGTATTTTTACTGAAGTAAATCTTGAACAGCAACGGCAGATTTAAAATTGACATTTATGTAGGTGCGTGATCAAAGCCTTCAGGCTTAATCATGCTTAAATGTCATAACATCAACAGTATTAGCGCAGCCTTAAATTAAAGAAGCTGAGCTCCGTTACAGTTGGAGTATTGTACGGTGCCCACTCTTGGAATAAATTATTTTTGTTTGCTACAACTGGTTTTCAGATAGTATAAGTAGGTAGAGCGGTTGCAAAATTAATGTAAGGTATCAGAGTAATGCAAGCGGGCAACAAGTGTTCGAACTGCGCTATAAGTGTCGTCGGTGTGACGACGGCTACAATCAATGCGGAAACGTTCGCCGTCTGCCCCGAATGGGAGCACGGGATGCGTCGCCCGCCCTCGCGCCGCTCCGCTCCCGCCCGCGCCGCGCCGCCGTGCCGCCGCCGGCCCGCGTCCGCGTCAGCGACGCATTTGTCTCCACGCACCACAATAAACACTCTATACTTACTTATTCTAATTGCTCCTTTCTAGAACACTTATACTTAGAAAACCACCGCATATATGTACTATTATTCACTATAGGAAAATCTATGGTCACTTAGGTAGACCAATATGACACTGAACCATCGTAAAATAATCTAGTTTGTGGGTTTAAAAAAAATGTACAGTAAATTTTATACTTATGGTCTGCTATAACGAAAAATTTCAAGACAATTAGTATCTACGGTAATTTTTGTTAAGTTATCTGAAGACAATAATAATTATGCATTATCGTTTAAAATGAAATTAAGTCGCTCGTTAAAATGAATACCAGTATATCGCTACCCTGAATATTAATTTACCTACAGATAAATGTGAAAATAATTATGATACCAGATTGCGTAAACCTTGACTGAATAAATCTCTACCTTATAATATACTGCAATGAAAATCATTGACGAAATAATACAGGTCGAGTGGCACGCTATCATGATCATTATTGTAGTTAATGTAGAGTTAAAGTTAACACGCCTCTTTTTCTTGCACTTCCCACAGTAAGGAGGTTACCCACTGACTCACGAGTGCAATAAAAATTTATCGTTAAAACTTGTGAAAACAATATTTATTGTAAAAACTCTACTTCAGATTCGAAATGTGTATTTAAGCTGTTACCTTTATATTTGTTGTGGTAAAACCGCATATACAGTTCTACAACTGGTAACCTGATTACAAAATCGATGAAAATTACGAGTAAATTTTTAATTTCTGTAAAATATTACCTAAGTTATAAATATTATCTATCAGAAGTACACTACGGACATTGTCAAGCTTAAGCTAAACTGGTTCAGTTTTTGTGGACTGATTAGTAGCTGCTTAACTTCACCATATCAACTGAGCGGTCTTATGCCCGGATTTTGGGGCACATTTATTGGTAGTTTATCTATTCAAACTGTTATTTTTATATCAGCTTAAACGCTATTGAATAGATAAACTACCGCTAAATGTATCTCTGAAACCGAGGGTCTCTCATCTATCGCTTTACTGGCCTGTACCTGATTATAACGTTTTAAACTCTTAATTAACATGATTATACTGTATATAAAATTGTTTTGACATCATCATTTCACTTACGCAACCGTTAATATGTCGTTTGCCAGATTTTTCATAAATTATCTGTTAAAAAAGGCTGTTATTATCAGTTATTTCTCCAATAGAGTTATCAAACGACAGAAAATCGGCGGTTACCGAACTATATTCCGTAATTTCAAGACGATATATATTTCTATTAAATAAACCTTTTTTTACATTTTTCTTCTAGACGAATCAATCGTAAGAAAAATAAAAAATCTTATTTATACACGTCTCGTAATTCTCAAAATGATTATAAGGAAAAAACGACTGCTTTTACTTCTTTTAATATAAAATAATGGAATTACAAATAAGTACTTACTTAATTTTGTGACGTAATCAAGCCTCTAATTACAATAATCGTAAATACTACGGTTCAAAAGACAAATAGAATACGTGTAACATCTGATTGATCAATGACTGCCAAAATGCAGAAATTTGAAAAATAATAAAAATGTAGGATCGATTCTCATCATATGAATGAAAGGTCATTAACATCGCCCGGGCGAGTTTCCCGGCAGATATTGCCCTTCATAATAATTCCCCGAAACCACCTGTCTTGAAAATTATTAACGAAAATAAACTACATATTTTTTAGACAATATTGCACTTGGCGTGTTTCAATAATTAGGTAGCTGTTATGTTTATTAATTTAAACAACATAAATTAATAATAATTGTGAGACGGAAAGCGGTTGTACGCATACAAGTGGAGGCACGAATGTGGCCGTGGAAAGCTGACAGCGAGGCAGGAACGATGTAGCGGTCGGGCGCGGGCGGCGCGGGCGTATGAAAGCTCCGTCCCGTACTAGCGATGCCGTTAGCGCAGGCTCGGGCGGGCGGCCGCGGCGAGGCGGCGGCGGGCGGGCCGTGGGAGGTACCGTTAATGACGTCGCATCCGTGACGTCGCCGTGGTGACGTCAGGCGGCGCGATATAGCCACCAGCCTCGGCGGCGGCGGCCTCAGTAACGCACCGCCCGTTCGCCAGCGCGTACCTCCGCGCGCCCTCTCGCGAACTGCCCCGACGCAACCGACTGACTGAGTGAGTGAGTGCGCGTGCAGTGAGTGGAATGTGCTCGGCCGCATGAGGATCCTGCTGAGCGAGCTGGGACTGTCGGGCGCGTGCCTCGGTCTGACCCTGGAGCCGCGCGCCACCTCGCTGGACCCTGAGAAGCCTGCGCCAGGTCAGCGCCCGCACGACCACACGCGTACCACTTCTGTGTTTATTTTCGCTTTCGTTGTGTAGAACCTCTGGGTGTTGTAGACTGTGTGGGACTGTCGTGATGATGGCCATCGGCTAGAATGCGAGGTGCGTTGCTGACGCCCTACAGCCAACACTGCGGCCTTAGACAATTCCAACACACACGTACGTACCTCCCTTTTTGTTTTTTTATTTATTTTACTTGTTAATTTGTATATTTTTATGATTTCGGTTTTTCCTGGTTGTTGCCTTATATTTTCAAGTACCCTGCCAATACGTTCTGCCTCTTTACCGGAAGAAATAATCGTTCCACATTTTAATACGTGTGCGGTTCTTAATATTTTTATTAATTATTTAAAAAAGTTCGGAATAAAGTTTATTATCGTGTACGGTCTTGAGAACGCTCAATGTAGAAGTTTGCGTGTATGATCAGCCTTCGATCGCAGCCTGCGTGATACAAATTAATCAAAACAAATATTTAACTAAACCGTATCGCTTGGAAAAATCGTGTATGGTTTCCTAAATCCAAGGAAAATTATTTACCACAAACATAAGCTATTTTTTGACACCGGACAATCAAACTTAATATCCCTTGCTTACTTTAAAGATATCAATTCTTCATCCTTTCTCAAATTATTTTCACAGAGGAAGGCAACTGACTATAGACTCTTTTTATAAACTTTGTGTGCTCTCACGTCCCTTCGACAATTTACAGTTTAAGTGCACTTACTACAAGTGTTGAGATTTGTGATTAATTTGATATTAATTCAAAAGTTTGATTAATACTCGTAGATACGGAAGAATTTGAGGAAAATTAAAACGTGTCTTAATTTAATATCGTCTTATAAAAAATAGGTACGACCACTATTACGGAGTAAGTACCGGTTTTACAAAGTTGCTAACTAAATAGTTATTAGTGTTAGATTGAAGTTTTAATGTTTCGTATTAATCTTATACGCGTATATGTGAGTGACACTCAATAATTAGAATTTAGGTGAAACAAGTACCCATCTAATGGTGAAATATATTTCAACACCAGTGCGGCCGGTTTGATGACACACGTTGAATCGTTTACTTGGCATAAATTACATAATTTATATTTAATCTCTTAATGAGTCCTAAGCTTCTTGTAATTAAATAAATAAATACAAGTCTGTACAGAGTGAATACAAACGAACACATTCTCTTGTACATTCAAATATAGTGATAAAATATAATTATTAAAAGATGATCGGATTTGTTTGCGAGAAGGCAGGTTAGGTAACTACGAGTATAATGTGAGATGTTTATGTCGCGATCGGCTCCGGAGGCGATGGCCTCAGCCGAACTGCCTGCTGCCACTTGCCCAATCGGTTGTCGCAACCGGCAGACGTTGCACCTGTCGAGATGCGAGCCACTGCAAATTGCCGTCGCACAACTTACCTATTGTACCATACGTGTTCCACATTCCACACATCTGATCGGAACACATCTTGACGCTCCCCCATCCCACTTCTATTATAATGCTATAAACAAACACAACGAGGTGTCAATTTCTGTGATATATCCAAATTGATGCTAAAATAGAATAACAAACTTTCACTTTTTGTTTTCATAAGTGTGTGCTTAATATACTGGACAAAAGCGGTTCTATAAATTATACGCTAACGTTTACGGATATTGTGAACCATTAATTTTTTTAACTCTAAATAAATGTAAATGGATGTTGGAATGACGATGCTAAAAAAAATATTTATCTCTATAGGATCTGAATGAAACGAATGATAAGTTAGTTTGACGGACGTTACTCTGTAGACTATTGATAATACGCTATCAGTCGCCAGCTGTACTGACGTCACGCTATACCCACGAGCCGGCGCGTCACTCTCACTGAACACCCACGGGTGGACCAACCCCTCGCCTTAACGAAAAGGATACTGCGATTTCTCCCTGTCGCTGTCGTCCCGCTCAGCGGGGAGCTTTTACCAGTTTAAACTGATATCATTCTTTTATTGTTGTTCTTTGTGTATATGATTTAATCGTAATACAGTTACTCTGTTTAAATTGTGCTGATATTAAAAGGACTTAATATTCCAACTGGGACTCGAAAGGGTTCGAATAATTTACTAGAAAACCAAGATAATTTCAGCAAAAGCGGGTACACTTCTTTGAGCAGTTTAACTTACACCTCACTCCCTTATTCCGTTCTTTTTTAGTCGCTTAATGCTTTCAGTTTAAAAGCATGATTGCGTCACGATGTCTAAAAATATGAGGGTGGTTTAGAATCGGCGGTAAGGGGTGGTTGGCAGAACGTCAGGTGGCGGAGCGGCCTCGGCCTCTGCATCGAGCGACGCCCGTGACGTCACGAGCCGCGTTACGTCACGCATCGACCCGCGCGCTCCGATTCAAGGACGCCCTTGCTTGCCGCCCAACCGGCTACCGACTTCCTCTTAACTTAGAAACGCTTTAAGCAAACATAAGCATGTACGAATACCGAGTAAAACAGAATTAGCATCCGAACCTATTGACTCTCTGTGTAAATATATGCTTAACGTTTGTAGCTGTAGTTGTACGTATATGTAGAGTCGAACGTGCGATCACTTCATATAAGTCCTTGAAACTGTGAGACAGAACTCATTCTTAAGTCTAAAGATGGCATCGTGAGCTCATATAATATTATTGAGCAAATATATATGTCTACCGTAATGTTTATTTATCAGTTTATTGCTATTGGGGGTGTAACTTTTATTTTTCAGCTTGCTCTCTCTACATTGTTATGCTTATAGTAAGAGTTTTCAAGTAAACATCACATAACGATTTGCTTGTGATACTCAATAATGATAGCAAATGTTCACAAACAGGAAAATTGGTCCACAACAAAGTATTTAAAAGAGCATGCTAATAAGTATAAGTCCAGTTTCGGAATCTACTTAGTAATTCATGCAGATTTTAAACTTAGGTATTAGATAGTATCTAACCGAAACCTATAAAATTCTAATAACTCTACAATTATACATGCATATTAAACTGGAATGTGGCGTGGTTTTTTATTACTATTTATATAGATTTCTATGCATTATAATTATTTTGAGATCATCATTATTTTAATTTAATCTCTACGGAGCGTTTCCGTAAAACCAATTCGCAACTAAAACTTATTGTCAAGATTTTATTATTGGACCTAGTAGATAATGTTTTATCCATTTTACTAACTTTAAGCTATGTTTGTAACTGATAGAGCGTGTTTTCATCAACTCGGCATGGTTCCAAACTTTTTGCAGTTATTTAAATGTTACTTCGTTTATAAAAAGCTTTAAGTAAACGGTTGTAGAACCTTATGATCTACTTACTAACACAGTGCTTTAGTTAAACTTAAGTTAATATAAATCCATCGTTTATTTCACCCTAAATCTGGTTTAGCTTAAATATAGTAAGTCAAGAATTTTCTTTTACCAAGTGGTTTTGTTGACATCAAAATGTATAGACAACAAAAATTTGTAACTGTACTAGTATTTTAAATAAAGCTTATCTTAAAAACTATGTTACTACATTAATCTATGGCGTCATACGGTTGTATAGCAGTAGTTGTGATGTATAAATATTACTGTTTCACCTATTTCGAGACAATCTGCACAAAAGCCAAATATATTTACGTATGTGTGACCTTCAACAAATAAAACTAGAATCAAAATAGAGGCGGATATTCAATAAAGTTTTTACCTGCAGACGTTAGCGTAGAGGGCGGAGGGTGGAGTGACGTCAGGGCGCGTGACGTCACCGGTGTGCCTCCCCCGCCCACGCGCCGCGCCGCAACAGCTGATAACAAAACCGAAAACACGTATATTCGATACAATATGTAGGAACGTGACGTCCGCGCCCTTACGATTAACACCGGCCAGACGTTACGTACGACCTTCTACTTCAATATCGTACTATCTATTTACAAACGTTTTATTACTTCGTTATCGGAAAAATTAAATATATGACGTCGGAGAAGTTAACAATGACGTATTAAGGTTCTATATTGCTTCCTACCAGGCGAAGTTTTGTTGAACTTAGGAGTGTTTCCAGTTCACCGAGCTAAGATATATTGTTGACAAAGTTTCACACCAACACGTGACACGTGCACAAATCGGAAAAGTTTACAACTTGTGGTAGGTTATATCCTTTCTCTCTATAGATATGGCGGGAAAATCGCGCGGTCTCACTGTGTCTTTTTTATGTTTACTTACGCTAAAATAGCGCTACACCTTACACCATTGAAATACTTTAAAGGCAGAAGAAAAAACTACTTCTATTAAGTTCAATAACCTTAGTTATTTTATGAAACTGAAAGCCATTTTGGATATTGCAAAGGTCCATCTCGATATATTGAACACCATGACATACAAATACACTAAAATAAAGAATACAAAGTTTCGTTTCCAAAAAAGTTGTGGAACTTAAAAGTTTTTCAAAGTTTCCTACGACTAAACTCGGTAAAGTGTACGCTGAAATTGAAACTCAGTTGATGTCATTTGTTGCAATATTCGTCACTAGTCCTATTTAAGTGGAGCAATTACGCATTCCGACGCTTGGTAACGTCACGTAGTGGGAAACTTTATAAAAGCTACACTCGACGATATCTACGTATGCACATTACGTATTTAACGAGTTACATTCATGAATCGATGGCTAGTGACGTACACACTACAAACTTAATGCTCAATCAATATCACGGTGGTTCACAGAGCGGCAGTGCCATCTATCGGATGGATTCAACTACTGTTAAGAGAAAGCTTCCCTGCGAGGCAGTTTTCTAGCGGCCCCGTAGTACTCGACTATCATGTTTCGTATTACTTGTGTCTTCTAACAGAGGGCGATTGATAAGCTTTATAAAGTTAGCTAGCTTATGTAAGCTTTCATGTTGAAAGTTTAATAAATAGAACTAGACATTCATATCACTCTACCTAGTGTCGAAAGACTGTAGCTCGTTTCTTTACCACTATCGAATATCGACAACCGGCTAGCTATCGAGATTTTTTTTATAGAAATCTAATCAGCACCTTTAAGGGACGTCGTAGGAACTATTTTGGAAGTACATTTTAAATGTGAAACATGTGATACTCGACAGTACCAACTTCGGATGACAAAATTTATTGACAATTGAAAAACTTCCAAAAAGCTCAGTTAATACAAGAAACAATATTGTAGCCAGAAACTTACAGCAGTCAATTGTTTGTAAAGTATACCTACATAAAGATTTCTGCTACATTATGATAGAGTCGTGACTTAGGGGCCTAGACCGAAAATAATCACAACTTGGTACCTTTTTCGGATACCTACTCTAAGACAATCTGATGCTATTCATTATGATATTAATAAAACTCAAACACGTATACTTTTTCTTAATTCTATTCTGCAATTTACCGGAACAAATACAAGAAGGTGATAAAATAATAAAACATTAAAACTAGCTAACTAGTTTTGAATCATTTAAATTTAATTAATTATTCAATAAGTACATGTTTATTCAACGTCTTAAAAAAGCGAATATATTAATTGTGCATCGGATAGATAAAGAATAATAAATAGAAGTTTTATAACGTCGATAATAAGGCCAATTTAGGTTTCCTTATTTTTATTTTACCTTTAAACACATGAATATACACAAGAAACTTTGAATACACATTGAACCTGCGATGAATACAGCTCCACCTATTCCAGGAAAAGCGGTCGCAATAATGTTTTTCCAAATATAGTCGGTACTTGCAGCTTAATAATTCTGTTTTCGCGCTAATATAGTTTCGATTTATGTAAATTTGATTCGTTCAAAGTAAATACGACAAGATCTCTTACACATGTATTTAGTTGTCTACATAAAAATGTTAATATTAAAATTAACAAGACCGGTCTCAAGATACAGATTGTACTTAATGCAAATGTTATATTCTGTGATCCAGACATATACAAAGTTTTGTTATCACATTACGAAATATTATTATGTTAATTTAATGTTCTTAAATACTCTTGTTATCTATGCAAGTTTGATTTTAAAGTCGTAGAGTTTACTTAGAATACGTAGCTAGTTGTACATACATAAGGTATGTTGAGGATATAAAATTTTGTTATATCGTAAAACATAATTATGTTAGCAATCACAAATCGAGATAACCACAAATCTTGTGGATTATTTAAACTGCTTAAAGTAAAGAATTTCATTTAATATGCGAAAATTTCTATAAGTTCGATGTTTATCACATTATTTTTTATCACTTTTACATCCTGTTCCATTTGAACTATAACTTTATATGGTACTCGTAAGTTAAGTAAAGCTCCAGTTACAAATGTCAAGTTTATAGGTTTTAAAGACAAAAGTGCCTCAAAGATAACTTCGGATTTCTGCAATATTTTTAAACAAATTAAAATACACCCATCAAATATCAAGGGAAATTTTAAGATTAGTGTTGCCTAATACCGATACGAATCACCCCCTTTCAATAGTTCCACAGTACTGTGATTCCCGACGGGCGTACCAAAGATAATGTATTCATATAATTTGCATAATAACATATTACGTTTTATAACTATTTTCTTTTAACTTAAAACAAGAAAGAATCCGAGATATTTAAGTTAAACAAATTATAAAGTTATTTTCTGTGTAGTTAGCACCAGTAGTACGCTTCTATTGACTTGAACACAAACAGTCAATATTTGTACAAGTTAAATTAAATATTATGGGCACTCGCGGTATCTTTAGTTTTGTTTTATTAACTTGTTGTTTAAACACATTATTTTAATTATGGTTCAAGGTCAAGGTCGTCATTATTATGTGTCATTAGATGACAGTTGTTATAGTAATTGCAATACTCACTGATAGACAATGTCGAACATTTAGCCAGAGCTTGTCGCGGTCATAGTTAGGTTACGATCACATGAACCAAAAAGCTTTTTCGATAAGGTATTCAGTTTAATAACTTTAGTTTTAACATCAAACCAATATTTTAAATATAAATATTATATATACTTTGGTTTTTAATGCATTAGCATGTATTGTTTAGTAACATAAAGTAAATAATACGGCTAGTACATGGGTAACGTAGGTACCAAATAAGTCAAGAGAAATGATATATGCGTATCAAGAACATGTAAAAAGGATATTAATATAATAAAATAATGATATGGGCCATATATTATTGCTTTATTTTTTAACATATTTTATGAAATATAAAGTAAAGGGATACATAATTATAGATATATTAATAAAAAGGCAGGTGTATTTCACTCGTAATCGTCAGCCATGTGATTGTAGATGTATAAGTGTAGATTATGTAAAATAATTATGTTGAAAAAGATCTTAACAAGCCATGTACAATATGTACATACCCTGCTTTCTTCTTGAAGGCGTGATGTTATGTATGTAAGGAGCTATAAATGTTTTCTTTATTGTAGGGTTAATTATTTGTTAATAACAAGAGTTAGTTCTTAACGCAACGATGTCCGTCACAGTTTACTGAAAGGTGTTCTCAAAGATTTTACAATTTTTTTTGTCAAAATAGAAGTCACGTCTCTTACATTTATGGTTTGAGGGCATAAAACGGGCTTAATTAAATTGAAGCACTAATTTAGGTACTCAAAATCATTTATTTTACCGTAACAAATTAAAGTAAAAGCAGTTTTTATCTGATTTTGGGAATTTTGGGCAGCGTAAAATATTATAACTTGTGTCGATGCCTATTTTAAATTGGGAAAAAGACACAGTTATGAGTCCAAAATGGTTTCCATTCATTGTGAACGATATAAGAAATCTAATAAAGCAAATAAAAAATATTTTCAAAACAAACTCACGGTAACAAAAGCTACTGTTTTGTTTATAGCTTAATAAGACTGGAATTAATGGTTCTTAACATAATAGAAACTGCAAATGCCACTGATTTCATAACTTCCCAAGGGATCCATCGCCTTTTCGCCCCAAAAATTTCCAACCCTCAGGGCCACTGTAAAGTGGACTCTACGGCTCTGTACTAGGGGTGAATGTAAGGACCTCATTGTTCCTTGTTTGCGACGTTGTTTTAATAGACCTAGATGAGGTGTATACATAGGATTCAATTTTCTGGGCGTGGCGAATCAAGCACCGTGACACAATGTATTCAAAACGCCAATATTTGGTTGGCAAAACTGCAGTATAAATAGGAGACCTTTCTCTGGCATCGTCATTGTTAGTCGTACAAGGGTAGCGATCACCACTGATCACGTATCAAGTAGCCAGCCAATATAGGTACATATCGATTAGTTTGTAACGAGTGCTTGTGGTGAAGGAAGAATCAAAGTATGTTCGCCGAGGGTAAATATAAATGATGCATGGATCGAATAGCGTGATAGTTCAAAGGACGGTGCCGTCAATTCCATGTCTACTCGTTTCCCGACGCATTCACAGTCGGTTCTTCGTCGCACTTGCTTGACTGGCTCGGAATCTGTCGCGTTTGCGGAAAGGGGTTCCGCATAATATAAATAATTAGCGTTATAGAAATATACAGTTAAAGAGTTAACATACTGAAGTGATAATGTCTGTTTGTTGCAGGGCCGAGCGCCATAGAGTCGCGCTCGCCAAGCGCTTTCACACCCAACTCCTCCAGCATGCTACTGCTGCAGACACACGTAAGCAAACGTTTAATTTTTTACTTGTTTCTGAAAAAAATATTTATGCATACTTTTTGTAATATAAGTATTATTGTTTTATTTTCTTTAATTCAAATTATTAACAAGGCCAAGGAGCATCATCAAATGTAACAATACTGAAATTCAAATGCCTAATAACAACACTCGTTTCGTTTGATTAGTGGTGATATCATTGTAATGAGCCCTATTCAAAAATAATGAATTCATTAGAACACCTGCACCGATTGTCAAACAGGCGGTAACTTTGAGTGAGCAAAGCTCGTATAGGTACCACGAGACAATGGAGTAAGCACGCTATTGGTGCGTCACGGCCGCCCCTGCCGGCCATCCGCCGCCTACCACTTCTACGACGCCTTCATTATTGATTGTCATTTTTGTTACAGAGCAACTACGGTTCGTCCTTCACTGATTTATTATCGCCGCAATATCAAGAAGACTCTACAGAAATCTTGGAAGAAAACCTAGACCCGTTCCCAGACGTTGAATTCCACGCACCGATTCCGCCTGAAGTTAAATCACACCGAGCTACTCCCATCAGCGAAGCTTCTTCGCCTACTCTTGGTCCAGCACTGCCTAGTTTTGAAGAAACTTATTCTGTCCGTTATCCTAAACAAGAAATGGCAGAGTTCGGAATTAAAATGGACGAAGACTGCTACAACGTGAGCGCGTATCAAGGACATACTTCAACACAATTGTTGTATCAATATCATCAGCCATCACTCCCATATGTACCGGCCACATACTACGCACCGGCGCAACCGTGCAGCCCGACGTTTGATACCGGTGGCGTGACGCCAAACCAAGATTCGTATTCTCTACCACCCTTCCCGAGTACTGTAGATTTACACATATCTACTGATCCAAGTTCAAGACAACGACGAGCTTCATTACCGGTACAACGATCAGAGTCTACGAGCTCCAACGACAGCCCTAAGGTGCCGGCCGGTAGAGTACATTGCATGCAGGCGTCAGCGCCAAGCTCGGCATCAAGCTCGCCTGGCGTGGCTCCGCCGGATGGTCCCGGCTCCCGCGCCGCGCCCTCGTCGCCGAGCCAGCTGTGCGCCGTGTGCGGAGATACCGCCGCTTGTCAACATTACGGCGTCCGAACTTGTGAGGGTTGCAAAGGATTTTTCAAAAGAACTGTGCAGAAGGGCTCTAAATACGTATGTTTAGCTGAAAAATCTTGCCCCGTAGATAAGAGAAGACGAAACAGATGTCAGTTTTGCCGATTCCAGAAATGTCTCGCTGTCGGAATGGTCAAGGAGGTCGTAAGAACAGATTCGTTAAAAGGAAGGCGCGGTAGGCTGCCTTCGAAGCCAAAATGTCCGCAAGAATCACCTCCGAGCCCGCCGATATCGCTGATTACAGCACTTGTTAGGGCTCACGTCGACACCTCCCCGGACTTTGCAAATCTGGATTACTCTCAATACCGGGAACCCAATCCAATGGAAGTCCCCATGTCAGATTTAGAAGTTATCCAACAATTCTACACTCTTTTGACAACATCAATCGATATGATCAAAGTATTCGCCGATAAAGTTCCCGGCTACGGAGACTTGTGCCCAGAAGATCGTGAACAGCTCTTCGCATCTGCTCGTCTTGAGCTGTTCGTATTACGACTTGCATACCGCACGCGCCCAGAAGATACTAAGCTAACTTTCTGCAATGGCGTGGTGCTCGACAAACGACAATGTCAGCGCTCCTTCGGAGACTGGCTTCACGCTGTGCTGGACTTCAGCAACACGCTGCACTCGATGGATATCGACATATCTACGTTTGCCTGTCTCTGCGCGCTCACATTAATAACAGGTGTGTAACTTATAATACTTATCATTCTTTATATCTGCAATTGATTACTTCTTCTATACATAAATTTTACTTGTGATATATCGAAAAAGCATTCAGCTTTAAAAGATTTTTATTTTTAGTTAACTTATGAACTGATTTTGTTTTGACAGAGAGGCACGGTCTGAAAGAGCCTCATCGCGTGGAGCAACTGCAAATGAAGATAATCGGATGTCTGCGCGCCCACATGCCGGGCGGCGGCACGACGAGCGGCGGCGCGCCACACTTCAGCCGCGTGCTGGGCGCGCTGCCCGAGCTGCGCTCGCTGTCGGTGCAGGGCCTGCAGCGTATCTTCTACTTGAAGCTCGAGGACCTGGTGCCGGCGCCACCGCTCATCGAGAACATGTTCCGCTCCAGCCTGCCTTTCTGAATACCCCGCGCCCGACCCCCGAGGACCACTCCCGCCTTCGAAACCCATTTCCTTCTATCTTAGAGCCGACTCCGTTATTTTTATAAGTGTTTAGAATATAAAAAATATTTTTCTAGAATATAGATGGACGTTAGTTAGGACGCGATCTCCCACGGAATCGGTTCACGCTACTCATATGAATTTAATATTAAGTACCTAATGGAGACAATCTTACCTAATAAGTACTAAGTTAAGATTAATTTATTGAAAACGTTTAGAAATTTGTCTTTTGGTGTGATTTTGTTTAATATTACATGTTGTGTATTTAGTAGTCTGCATTTGAGTTACCGCTCGTGATCGATGGCATCTTGTCGTACAAATATTCCTATGTTATTTACTTACGTATTACTTAGATAGGGAAAATCTAGTCACAAGACTTAGAAATGTTATAAAACCTGGCTCGTAGTTATCGGGCTTTTTATAATTAATATAAGTAAACTTAGTTTAAGATTGATAAGGCATTTAATGTCCTTTTGTACGAATGTGAGCGCAAGGCGAGGAGCGAGCGCGCCGGGCCCGGGCCGACGGCGACGCGCCTCGGCGTGCGCTGAATGGAAATAATCCCAAGCGTCACAACGACATCATTGTTGGAAGTTACCTTTTAGTTTTAAATTATTTTGTAATATTTTTAGACGCTAGGATACTAATGTAATTTGTTACGATAATTATAACTAAGGCCTGAGAAAAAGTTCAGCATGCTCGTCGTCCCCAATGTGAAATCCTTAAAGTATCAACGTGTCTTAAAGAGTACCTTTATAGGTAGATAGTGTAGAATTTTCTTATGTGGACCTTTTATATGCTTACTGTAATACATATTATATATGTATTGAGTAAATATACATATCACGATATTATTTTTAAAAAATGTGATTGCACTTTGTATTAATATCCTTTGCATCTTATAAGCTAGGCCATTAGAAACAAATTTACATGAAATTAAATCGCTAATAAGTAATTGTGTATTTTTGCTCGTAAGTATGTATTGGAAATACTACTGTTGTAAGATTACATGTTCGTATTTTTAATTACTGCATTTGGTATAAGCCACGAATGGACTAGAGTAATATTTTTCACTGGACCAAGTAGATGGTAAATGTGGTAATAACAGGAGTCCCGGTGCGATGAACGGTACATCTGAAGCTGTGCTATGAACTGTGAAACAAAAATATCTGCCATATATTTTTAACGAAGATCAGACACGTCCCCGTATCTGCATTCGTACAAACAAAAACAGTCTAGTTAAAGTTGCCTTGAATCTCCTAAAAGACTTGATACTTACCTGCTGCACTGCGGGTATAAAACGTATGGAAACTATATAAGTACCTTATATAACTGCCGAGTGCGCTGTCCAACTTTAAAATAATGAAGATGAGCTACTTTATAATATAGGTAGGCACATAGATAGGTGAAGAATGAATTTAGGGTTCATATCTGAGGAAACTATGAATTAAATGCAAGTAGATGGTTGAATAAGTGTTCGGTGTTTGACGTGTAGGTGCACTACTGTACGTACTGTACGCGTCATTATCTTAGGATGGTTGTTGAATTGATGTTGTCCTTTGAAACCGAGTGATGTACTTTGTATCATCGTAGTGATAAGAAAGTTAAAAGACGCATGGAAATTAATAATTTTATACAAAAATTGATAGTAACCTAAATTATTAAAATGCTGGACTTTTTACTCGCTGCCACAACTCCTTTATATTAATTAATTTTATAGATTTATAAGAATAATCAAGGAAATTATTTGTTACTTTAACGAGTAACCAATTTCTAAATGAACTTAAATATTGTACCTATGAATACTTCGGTTGTGCTTGAAATATTGTTACCCATATCAGAGCTGAAATGTACCATTATTTGTTCGTCCATAACACTGTAAGTAAATGACATTCCTACATTACAAGCCTGTTCACCAAGTTTCACTTAGATATGACTACAATAACAAACCAAGTCAATCACGCATGCAACATTGATGCCTGCACTTGTAGGCCTCAATTTAATATTTATGATCTATGAATACACGCCACTGTAACCATCAACGTATTGATTTAGCGCTGAAACATTGTTTCTTTCTAAGTCGATATTGTGAGTACCTTCTCCTGAATCCATGCAATACATATAAGTGATGTATCCTTGTAATAAAATGCGAGGATATAAACAACGTATGTGTCCGACATCTCCCTTCATAGACGTGTACCTTCAGATCTAAATGACATAATTAGTAATATATTTTCTTCTTTAAGGTTTGTAATGAACTGCATTTCTTAAAACTCAACATAGATACATAAAATTAAATGTGCTTTTGTTATAATATGTTATACATTTTCTTTGTAAATATTTCGTCAAAATAATATCGATGCGAATGCATCAATGGAATTATGTCTCTTTTATTTATTCTTCTACCCTTAATTAAAATCGAATTATTATTATCAGTCATAGAGCGACTAGTAACTTTATTTGGCCGACCTTTAGATGGGTGACCGAATTAAAATATTTGAGCATAGTCATTTCGGTGGTAGACTTGGAAACAAAGCAAAGCTAAGGTTTGCAATAAAAAAAAAACAAGATTGAAGTCAAATCAGTCGTAAGCAATTATTTATAATAACTACTAAACAAATATTTAAGAAAAACTCGACTGTGATACCTACTTTTGAATACCAATTCCGATTTATAGAAGATTATTACTATTGTAAACATTATGTTATTAATATTCAATATACAGTGTTTGGATTTAAATATGTCTGAACGTACGAAATGTTCTAAGCAATTACATTATTAACAAAAGACTTCAACGCGTTACAGGCACTAACAGATCTACCTGATTGGCGCCGATGTCACTGTTGAAATTGAGATACTTACTTTTAAAACAACTACATTATTAACCATTTATAAAATTAGCGAGTGGAGATACCAAACAGACAGTGAAATTTGAGTGTAATCTAAAAGATAGGGGCATTAGCAGCATCTTACATATTTACAAAGTTTGCCAGAAGCGATCTCTAAATCCATTTTCTAATAACGATGACCACCATGTTGTTCTCTGTTGATCCTTAAAATAAACAGAAAACATACAAGTACTTAGTTACGCCCAATTGGAAAATCAGCCGCTTCAGGAATGAGTAAGTATAGAACCTAGAAACACGGATAACGCTATCTAGGTATTTTTCCAGGCTCGATTTTGGGATTGAGAAAGTAAACTGTTGAAAATATGTAGGTATAGGTACCTACTTGTTGGTATTATTACTTAAAATAACAAACCGCATGTAAAGACCTATCAGTTCTGAGAAAACCATCTTTACCCAAGATTGAGTTAATAATATACCTACTTAGGTACATATTTTTTCTTTATTTTAACTTTTATGCAATGATATGAATTCATGTCAAACTTAAGCTAAAAAAATAAAGCTACTGAGGACTTTAACGCTACCCTTCGTAGTATAGGGAAGTTTTGATAGGCTATAAAATTAATAAAGTCACATCTTGCAGCTACGTATGAAAATTTTGTTCATACCTAGGCTCACATTCCACTTTTGGATTCAAATCCAATAGAAGTAGAATGGCAGATTAGACCTCAGCACTGTAATCAAACAATAACACATTAGACCTAACGGGGAGCCAAACCACCCGGCCTCATATAAATATAAATTCTAGACACTTAAGTTGTCGCTGCGTAAAACAGAATGTAAGATTTTCTTTAACTAGACTGCTGTCAAAATGTCAATGATAATGTCAGTTCAGTTGTCAAAGTTACTGTTGATATAGTTTGTCATCATAGTTTCATAAATTGCATTAATTTGGTTTAAGTACAGGAAACGCTAAAATATTGATTGGTTTTAGGTGAGTGCCTAGAAAGAAGACCTAAAACCTAGGACAGATATCACTTTGACCGAGTAACTAGAATGATCTAATTGTACCGAATTCTCTGTTACAGAATACAGTTGTGGTTTTCAAAACATCTGTGAACTTATGAACAATACATTATAAATATACAGTAGAAAGTACAATTTAAATACGATGTCGGAATCGACAGATATTAAAGATGTACTGGATAAAAACCTCGAAGACTTTGAAATACAAGAAGTCTTACGAAATGGCACCGACTTGAGGGAATACGCCTTACAACTTGATAAAGGTATAAAGGATGCTGAGAAGACCTCAGTTGCGGATTACTTGAAAGAAAGCGAAAATATTGCTTCACTCCATAATCAAATAGAAGATTGTGATGGTATTCTTGCAAAGATGGAGTGTATGCTGATGGTGTTCCAAGTAAGTATGAAGAAAGAAATACACATAATCGTTGGCCTCTATAAGCCTCTTGCACTAAGTTTTGTTCTACTACCTCTTCTGTTCTAGATTTGTATAGAACAGTTTTGTAAAAGTGTTTTTGTTGATCTTTTTCTAGAATGATTTGGGGAGCATTAGCAATGAAATAATAAGTCTACAAAAGCGCTCAGTGAACATGTCTGTACAACTGTCTAACAGACAAATGCTCAAAGGTCCTCTTTCAACATTTATAGAAGATATGGCTGTATCTGAAACCCTTATATTGTAAGTACATTAATATTAAACTGCTGTTGCTGACTGTTTAAATATGTACCTATCTTATTTTTTTAAATTTTATCTAATGTAAATTCTGTTTCTCTTAGTGGCATCAATAATGTTCCTGTAACTGACAAGGAATTCATGGTTCAACTGGCCATTTTAAATCAAAAACTGAACTTTGTTAAGGAACAAGATTTTAAGGAAACTAAAGCCTGTCATGATGTTAAAGATGTCTTAGAAAAACTCAAAATAAAAGCAGTCTCAAAAATAAGAGCATATATTTTGGAACAAATATATAAATTTCGTAAACCAATGGCTAACTACCAGATACCACAGAATGCTATGTTAAAATATAAGTTTTTCTTCGAGTTCATTTTGGCTAATGAAAGAAATGTAGCACAAGAAATTTGCAATGAATACATAGACACATTAAGCAAAGTGTACTACTCATACTTTAAGTCATATGCCTCAAGACTTGACAAATTGAAGTATGAAGAGGCACCAACAAAAGATGATCTGATGGGCATTGAGGATGGTTCTAAAGGAGGATTTTTCCAAAAATCTAATTTGAAGAATAAAAGCACCATTTTTACAATAGGTAATAGGGGAGATGTCCTAGCACAGCAACTAGAAGCTCCCATTATAGTACCACATGTGCAACAAAAAACTAAGGTACACTTATATTCCTGTTATCTTAATATTACACTCTGTATGTATGTGTAGTATGTGTGATGTTCTCAAGAGAGATATGAAAACTTGTATTATAATATGCTTTTATAATTACAGTACTCATATGAAGCATTATTCAGAAGTCTCCAGTATGCTCTAGTGGACAATGGCTGCCGAGAATACTTATTCACTACAGAGTTCTTCCATGTAAAGGGAAGTCATGCACAGGAGCTGTTTGACAGGATCCTTGGGAAAACATTATCATTACTTGTGGTAGGATACATTACTTTAAATATATTTATTTACTACATTTCCAACTACCCACAATAATACTTAAATGCACAGTGAATATTTTAAATATATTTTTTCTAAATCATTATGTGACCTTTAAAATTTTCAACGAATATAAGACCCATTGTGCATCTTCGTATTATGTGTATAAACCGCGATGGTTTAATACCCACGGTAATTTTATGCCATTTGTTTCAGAAAAATGTTGAGAACTATGTGATTGAGTGTTATGACTGCCTAGCATTGTATCTCTGTATTCAACTTATAAATAGATACAGATGGATGTGTCATAAAAGAGCTGTTGCAGCCTTAGACAGGTATGATAAGCATTTTATTCTTTGTCATCAAGTATCGAGAACTTAATAAATATCAGTGAAATAAAATATAATAATAATATAATATATTAACTTACTCTGAAATGTACTGTGGCATGATGACTAAAATTCTTAACTTAGGGAGCTCCAAACCATAATATCTAGATCTCCATTTTGTAACCTGTCTTTCTTTTTAGTTATTGGGATTCACTACAAGGGGCTTTGTGGCCAAGATTAGAACATGTTTTGAAACTCAACATTCAGAGTGTACGAGAATGTGATCCAGCTAAGTTATCTAATAAGGAATTGGGCCCACATTATGTAAGTGTACTCATATAAATTTCTAATCATCTTTAAATGTAATGTTATGTACTGATTGGCTAAAGTATAAACATTATTTCAGATTACTCGCAGGTATGCAGAGTTCTCTGCTGCTATGCTCAGCTTAAGCGAACAATTTCCTTCAGAGGAATTAAGCAACCTCTTACTGATCCTTCAAGATGAAGTTCATTGTTTCCTACTGAAAATGGCGGCAGAATTTCCGCAGCGTATTCAGCAACTAATATTCCTAATTAACAATTATGATATGGTACTGAGTATATTAATGGAAAGAACAAGGGACAACACCAAGGAAGCAGAAAGCTTCAGAGAACAATTGCAAGCAAGGAGTTCAGAGTATGTTGAAGAAATATTGAGCCCACACTTTGGTGGAATGATTCAATTTGTCAAGGAAGGTGAACAACTACTTGACTCGGATAAGAAAACAGAACTAGCCAATTTAGAAAGAAAATCACTTTCCTTGGTGGCTTCATTCAGTTCTGGATGGAAACAAAGTCTTGAAGAAATCCATAGAGAAGTTCTTATATCATTCCCAAACTTAGTAACTGGCTCAGGGTTACTACAAATGGCACTTACAAACTTTGTGCAGTATTATCATAAGTTTGCTAAACTATTGACACCTAACGCGCGAACGCAGTTAGTCAATATTCACGTTATTATGGTCGAAATTAAGAAATACAAGACTAATTACTAATCTACTAATCGTCACTTACGTAAAAAAATATGTTGAATTATTTTTAAATATGCACATAGTAGGAAATCATTGAAGGTTTATTGAAATATATTATAATATCATTATTCTAAATTGTATGAAATGAATTAAATAGCCGTGTGGTTGTTGTTGTCATGTGCATTTATAAATCCTTGGTTTTGCTTGCAGAACAAAATGTTGTCAGAATGGAAACAAAATAAAACACAATACTTTATTTAAAAATTGTTTTTCTTATAAAAATATTATGTAATACCACAGAGTTTAACGTCAAAGTAATTAACGTGATGACTTAACACTCATTTAGAATTTTTACCTTATTTCTATATTCACAATCAAATTCTTATGAGTAAAAAATACAAAACAAAGTCGGACTTGTTTCGCTTTTACGCGGGCGCAGAGACGCGCCTTTAATTTGCTTTATCTAACTAGATAACACGCGAGCCACAACTTCGTACAGATTAAAAAATTGCCTAGACCCGGGACATTTAATGACTCAACATTAGTATTCGGGTTTCACATAAAAACTTATACAGGATAAAGAACCGATGTATTGAAAATAGGTAACCAAGACAGAATGAAATTGACATTATTAAAAACTTGTGCGCGTTCGTACGTTCATACGTTGTTTAACACAACGCTGAAGAAATATTTAAGCTTCTTATACAGCAGTAATTACAACAGTTATTTCAATTTGCTAATAAATACTCAAGGCGTACCAAAGTATGCCGCATCTAATCGTATATTTAAATATAGTTTAATATGTACACCGTTTATATTTCCACACTAAGTACTGGTATTTTTGGCAGGATGTCCTTCCACATCTTTATAGGTTTGGTTCTAATGTAATCTCGTATTAATTGCTCTACTTCAGTTGACATCTTCTGCATTTTACGTCCGGCGAGCATTTCATTTATTCTCAGATGATTGTGTCGACTTAACATCACCAAACTGCTGATCACCGCTTCATCAATTCGTTGACACGCTGAAAATTAAAAGCAAATCTTTATATATATAATTCTTCTGTAAGTGTGTATGTCACTGAACTTCTCTTAAACGACTGGACCGATTTTGATGAAAATTTTTGTGTGTGTTCAAGGGGATCTGTGAATGGTTTAGATTCACAATTTTGTCTGCTGGACAATGTTTTTTTAATAAATTTTTAATTTATTAGTAACGTGTGGACAGGACAACGTCTGTCGGGTCCGCTAGTGTATTATAATTCTGCTTGATTATTACAATCCGACAACTTAAGCTTTAGCGTACAAGGTTTATCTAGATGCTAATTTATAATACCGTGTATTTCTAAAATAAGTACCTGTATCAAACAGGACACTTTCAGCTGCATAAGCCACCAAAGTTCTTAAACCTGAAGTTTGTTTTCCTGCGCCATCCGTGAACTCTCTCTACTAACTTGTCAGACTATAGTAAATCTATTAAATAGGTAGGTATTTTGAAATGAAGTAGGTACTCACTTGAAGTTTTTAGAATATCCATGAGTTGATTGATAGCAATTTCACAATGTACTTTCATGTCAATGGGGTAAGGTTTCATTAGACATCCGATTGCCGATAAACAAAATTCTCTTACGACAAGTGGTGTAGTTTCTTTCTCAATTAAAGGTTGAATCAAGTTTTTTATAATATTCTTTTGAGTCCACCGCGGTCCATGCCGCTTAGCTAGGATAATTAACGCCAACCTTAACATTTTTCTTTGCAAGGGAATATCTGAAAATGCAAAAAAAATACAACTATTAGTCTTACGTCTTTCTGTGGGGATAAATGGTATAATGACAAAGTCGACACTATTAGAAGAATATGAAAAAACATTGTAATCGCGTAAGAGCCAACATTTTTATGGCGAAATTTATAAATTGCCTGTTGTTATTACTTCGTGTTGAGATGTTTTATTTCAACTTACCTTTTAACTCTTTTATAGCGTTTCTAAACATATCAAGCATTTTCCTCTCGTTCCACTCCATTATTTCGTAGTGATACTTTCGGTGTAATATATTTCTAATGTCTTGTACTCTGTTATATCTGTCGTCACACTTATAGAAATGTAGCAGGTATACCAAACAAGTGACAATTGGTGTTCTCGCTGAAATAAACAAAAATAAACGTTTTATTACCACAATATTGCACACAAAAAATAAATAAATAACAATTCAGCATTTTCTGTACTGCATTTTAAACTTATTCATACAATTCTTACCTTTACTCATGTGAGCTAAAGGAATCACATTTCTCCATACTTCTAAGCACTGCTTGACAAGTGGAACAGCTTTGAACTGAATGCAATACATAGCATCCAACATGAACATTCTGAGTCGTTTCAATTTCTTAAAATATCGACATACTAACGCGAAAAAGTGGGACGCGCTTTCGATAACATCAAATTCAGGAGTTCGATTCAGTTGGAATAATACGTATTCTATATCAGTCAGGATCAAATTAACGATATCAACCGGCTGCCAATAAGTTCTTAGCCGTCGTATCACGTAGAGCAGAACTTCTTCAGATTTCGTCATTGCAGGTGCGAGCAGTGCAGATGTTTTTGAAAATAATTCCAGTTTTCTGTCAGGTTTCGTTAAATATTTCATTAAACCAATAACGAAGTGCTTATAATTGTATTTCTGTAAGTCCATAACGAACTTCTCCATAGCCTGTTCTTTACCTGACGCCATTTCGTTTATTTTTGAAACTTCTGCTTCAATCTTTTCACAAATAGGCCTCGAAATTGCATCTGAAAATGAATTTGTCACATTAGATATCACGATTAAAATTAATCACATTCAGTTCACCCATCAGAAGTTCGTTAAATTATAATATAAGCTTAGATATTTTAATATTCTTAACAAAATATTTACCAGTTTTAGAAGATTCATTTACAACTTCAGTCAGACACCATCTACTAGCATTAGAATGATAATTATAAACCAAATATAATACACACCTGGTACAATCCGGTAGAAAGGTTTCACCGTTACTACGCCATAGTTTTCAATCATTCTACACAATATACTGTCTTTAATTGGACAAGACGATTCCTCTTTATCTTTGTCTTTTTCTTTATTTTTTGCTATTATCGGAGTTGACATTTCTTTAGCAATGGTTTCACTATTAACATCAAGAAATTCTTCAGCGCTTAACTGTTGAGCACAATGCATTACTCTCTTACAATCAATGCCAGTATCTGTAGCAAATAACTTGCGTTTCCGTGATTGTTCTTCAATTTTATTTGTATCTTTGATCATTTGTCTGTTTTGTTTATCAGCATTGATACTATGAAGTGCAAACTGAGCTAGTTTAGGATCTTTGTTCAATACCACGCTGCATTGCTCAGGTAGCCGGTGTATATTAACGGCTAACTTATTACATGTGACGGTTGGTTTATTTGTAGCAGACGTCGTCAGCGTACAAACAGCTGGTTCTTTGTTTGCAATAGGTGGGATGTTTGACGACATAGCTGACTCCATATTCGCAGCGGGCGGTTTCGATGTCACAACTGGTCCTTTTAATACCGACGTCGGCGATGCAATGGTAAGTTCTTTATCCACAGCTGACGGCAGCGATGTACTTGCGAGTCCCTTATTAGGATCAGGTGAGATGGGTGATGTAATCGGTGGATTAACATACCCAACTGGCACATCAGGTGATGTAATGTAACGCCTTGGCTTAGGTGATACTAAGTTTATCATTGGAGATGTACTGAAACGCTTTGGCGAGGTTATCCATGGTCTTAAGGATGAACGATCGATATTAGGCGACGTTATCGAAGACTTAGTTGTAGGAATGTATACAGGAGACGTAAGCGAAGTCTGCGATGTGGAAATATATAATGGAGAGGTAAACGATTGCGAGGAGGCAATATATACGGGAGATGTTATCGGAGACTTTAAGGCGGTGTTTATGGGAGAAGTTATTGACGGCCTTAATGGGACAGTATTTACGGGAGATTTAATCGAAGATTTTGATGGGGCAGTGTTTACGGGAGAAGGTATTGATTGTTTTGATGAGGCGGTATTTACGGGAGAAGTAATTGAAGTTTTTAATGAGGTAATATTTACGGGAGATCTAATCGGAGTCTCTGATGAGGTAGTATTTATTGGAGAGGTTATCGAAGGCTTTACTGATGCAGTATTTACGGAAGACTTTAATGATGCAATATTTACGGGAGAAGTCATTGAAGTCTTTAATAAGGCGGAATTTACGAGAGCAGTCATGGAAGACTTTTGTGAGAAGGTATTTACGGGAGAAGTCATCGAAGATTTCGATGAGGCGGTATTAATGGGAGAAATCATAGACGGATTTAATGAGATAGTATTTAAGGGAGAAGTTATAGAAGCTTTTGATGAGGCGGCACTTATGGGAGAAATCCTAGACGGCGTTAATGAGGTAGTATTTACGGGAGATGTAATCAAAGACTGTGATGGGGCGATATTTACGGGAGAAGTAATGGAAGACTTCGGTGAGGCAGTATTCAAGGGGAAAGTCGTGGAAGACTTCAATAAGGCAGTATTTACGGGAGAAGTCAATGAAGTCCCTGATGAGGGAGTATTTACGGGAGATGTTATCTTAGTCTCCGATGGGGCAGTATTTACGGGAGAGGTAATCAAAGGTTTTAATAAAGTATTATTTACGGGAGAAGTCAATGAAGTCCCGGATGAGGGAGTATTTACGGGAGATGTTACCGTAGTTTCTGATGGGGCAGTATTTACGGGAGAGGTAATAGAAGGCTTTAATAAGGCTGTATTGACGGGAGAAGTCAATAAAGGCTCAGATGAGACAGTATTTAAAGGAGATATTATCTTAGTCTCTGATGGGTCAGTATTTACGGGAGAGCTAACAGAAGGCTTCAATAAGACAGTATTTACGGGAGATGTAATTGAAGACTTTAATGAGGGAGTATTTACTGGAGGTGTTATCGAAGACTCTGATTGGGCAGTATTTACGGGAGAGGTAATCGAAGGGTTTAATATGGCAGTATTTACGGGAGAAGTCAATGAAGTCCCTGATGAGGGAGTATCTACTGGAGATGTTATCTTAGTCTCCGATGGGGCAGTATTTACGGGAGAGGTAATAGAAGGCTTTGATGAGGCGGTATTTACGGGAGAATTTAATGACGACCCTGATGAGGGAGTATTTACGGGAGATGTTATCTTAGTCTCCGATGGGGCAGTATTGACGGGAGAGGTAATAGAAGGCTTTGATGAAGCGGTATTTACGGGATATTTCATTAAAGACTTTGAAGAGGCGGTACTTACAGGAGAAGTCATCGATAACTTCGAGGAGGCGGTATTTACGGGAGAAGTCATCGAAGCCTTTGATGAGCCAGTATTTACGTCACATGTAATCGAAGGCTCTGATGAGGCAGCATTTATGGGAGAAGTAATCAAGTGTTTTGTGCTTTCAAATGCTTGGGAACCAGCAGGTTTTGATTTTTGATTTACAGTGAGATTTTCTGAGATCGGCGAAGTCATTAAATGTTTCTGTGATTCACTTACACCGATTACTGGCGATGGCTTCATCGAACGCTTGGAATATGTTATTACATTCTCCTTTGACTTAATAGTTATCACGGGTGATGAAGCTCCATCAGGCGTCGGTGATTCTACAACGGGATCCGGGGATTCTATAACGGGTTCCGGTGATGTTAACGGCAGTTCAGGAGATTCCGAAGACCCCGGTGGCGATGTGTATATAGCAATTAAAGGAGTATCAGGTAATTCCGGTGATGTCATGGAGCATGTAACCTCAGACGATGGGGCAAGTGACGTAATTGGCTTTGGTGATGGAATGGATACATAAACTGGCTCCATAAGCGTACTACTCATTGTGTGACATTCAATATTACTAACACAGTCGACTTCTAAATCAAATTCTTCCTTTTGAGATGTGATATTTTCATCAGTTATATCCATTACATTCTGATCTGTTGAGTTCATACTTGTGTCAACAGCGATCGGTTCAGGAATTATTTCTTCAGACTCAACAGCACTGCTGACGCTCTCTTCTCCTATAGATGTTTCCATATGAGGTGTGAGTTGAGTTTCAGATGTTGTCAAATGTTGCTTCTCACTCGTCTCCATAACTATAGACTCCCCAGCTATATTCTCATTACACTCCATGCTACTGTCGATATTACGATCATTGTTAGTCTCATGTGTACACTCAATGTTACTGCCGGCTGTGGTGTTGGCGCTAGATATTACATTCTTGTCACCTGACTTTGACGCATTTAGTTCAGCCATTACCTTTACAGCCTTTTCATAGACATCTTTGTCGTTTAGTGACGCTGAAGTATCACCAAATAATTTTACAAATTTTTTCTCTAGCAGCAATGGTTTCGGTTTTAGACGATGTTTTCGCCTAGGTGATTCTTTTTTAATTTTGCATAACTGTGTCTCACATCTCTTTCTATACTTAACTAAATTAGTTAACTTTGTAGATTTTTTTACTCTTCTGTTTGGTGATTCATTTTTTCCTTTTATGATCTCGACGTTTTCGAGTTCTGGAGATATCACATTTTCTTCATCATCTTGTCCTATGCTTAGACTCGGTTCTGTTTGTTTAGCAGGCACAGCCTGACGTCGTTTACTTCTTAACTCTTCTATGTCTTTTGCTGTAAAGATTTGGTCAGACAATATTCTAATTCTGTTCGCTGGTGTAACTGGCAAAGGCTGTGATATCTCTACAACCTGCAAATCTACATTTGCATGAGATTCATTATTAACTTGGGGACTGGTACTGACATCCATATTGTCTGAATTAAATTGCTTATCATGTGAAGGTCTAATATTTATATCAATATCATTAACTAAGTTACAGTCTTTGTTTTGATTTAGCACCATATCATCCATTGATAATATATTTTTGTCTAAATTATAGAAGTCTTCCTGCAGGTTAACTACAGCATTAATTGCTGCTACGGCAGCTTCAGCTCTGGTTATAGCTGTTTCTTCCTTGACTGCAAGTTCTTGTTCTCTTTCACGTACTCTTTGTTCCCTTATTGCAATCACCTGTTCTCTGCTTGCTACGGCTTGTTCTCTTGACGCCGCTGCCTGCTCCCTTGCTACTGCTGCTTGTTCCCTTGCTACTAACACCTGCTCATCTAATGTTATTGTCTGTTTCTTTGCTGTCATTATGTCTGCAAACAAGGGCCTACAAATGTTTCCGGCTTGTATGTCGTGAATACGATTGGGCCGCGGCGTTGGTGGTGTTATAGGCATAGGCGAAACGGGTTTGGCATTTAATTTCATAGCTACTAGTATCTTTTCTACTTCATCGTTAGTATCACAGTCTTCGCTATAATGTTTACTGCTATTTATTTCTAAGCATTCTTCTTCCGGTGTTCTCTGTACGCGTATGTGAGGTACATTATGCAAATTAACACCCTTATCACCACCAGAATCTCTTTCATTTTCCGCCTTCTCAATATTAATTCTTGTCTGTGTGCGCTTATTACTTTGTTTCACTAATCTTTTAATTGGGCTTGTACCAATGTCAACCATCATTGTTGTAATTGGACTAGTTGATACCGATTTCATTGTATTGAATATGATGGGACTGACTGACCTATCAGTAGTTACCACTGAATCAGATGCTGGACTGCTTGACTTATCATTAATCTCTTGGGTAAATGGTATTGGACTTGTAGCAGTTTCAACTAATTTAGAGTTCCATTTACTTCTTATAGTCTCAGCTTTAATAGGAGATAAATAGTATTCTGGACTTTGCAAACATGTATCGGCGTCTGAAGAGGCCAGGGAAGATCCCCGACCCGTATCAACCTCATTCATGCAATCATTATCTGATTCAGGGCATTGAATATATTTATTTGATGAAGAACAACTCCCATTCTGAAAACAAAATTAAGAAATTAAGACTTACACTATTTTTATGCTAACTCCTTTAATACATTTCAGTAAAGTCAGTTTTTCTCATATCAACCTGTAGTTCAGTTTGAAGTATATCTTCTTTGTGGTGTTGTAACAGACTGCCGTTATCATTGCTATCGCTGTCGTCGTCAGCATTGAAGGAATCATCGTTTTTCAGTTTTTTAAACCTCCATAATAGTTCTTTATATTTTGCTTTTAACTTTTCTGAAAACGAAAAAGATATTATTGACTATCTATATTTACTAACAGGACGAGATAATGGCCGTCGTATATCAAATTAACTTACTTTTATCATTTATCAATTCAGATACTTGTTTTTCCAAAACTTCATTCTTTTTGTCAGCAGCTGATGTTTTACTCTCCCCATTCTTTGACTTCTCAAGCCTTGCTATCATTCGCTCAGCATCTTTGTTGGTACTTTCTAAATATTCTATCTTCTTTTGTTGCTCCTTTGTCAATTGCTGTAATTGTTACATTATGTCAATGTTAATAAAATTAAGAATAAGCTAAAATATATACATTACTAAAATAAATATGTAATAGGTACCAATTAATTATTATTTATTTTACTTATATATTTTTTGTATATCTCTGTATTCCCAAAAATCTTCCACAATTTATTGAACAAGTGAAAATTTCAAAATTAAAACCAAATCAAGAAGGACTTGTGAATGTACTTAGTTAGTATTGATAAAAATCTATATTTATCATTTGTAATGGTTTGAGCTAGTTGCATCATTACCTTTAATCAATTTTACTTATCAGAATTGCTTTGTGTACAAAGATAACAATGCTTTATACATTCACTTGTGTTTATTTTTGTGAAATCTAACAAATAACAAAAGCCTTAGCTAGCAGGGTAACATAACATATGGGACAGTGGCTCAAAGTCACTTTTCATTCCTATATTATATTGTTTATCAATATCAACAGGTTTCATACTGGGTGGTATATGTTAAGATAGCATTGTATGGGTAATATAAATTGATTCATGGGTTTCATTTGCCACTTAACAAGTGTTTGGGAAAAATTACCATTTATACACCAAATAACTAGGTACTACATCTTTTTGTTCAGTCTGTAAAAAAATGCTGCTAAATAAGATTCAGCCTTATAGTTTGACAACTTAGTAGACAGACTTAGGAGGCAGAATTTATCTAGATTACAATTAATATTTCTGAATATTTCCAAAATAAAACAGCTGTATGCAACAGGCCACTGTATAACACTGAGGGACACTTAGTGTTCTAAATTCTGAATTTTGTATGGTTCCGCCAGCAGCAAACCTTGTATATAAGGCTCTCTACAAAGTTGTTACACTATAGGATGAGAGTCGTATTTTTAGAGAGAAAATTAAATTACCTCTAGCTGTGCCGTATGTGATTGTAAAGCTTCATACTGGTTAATTGCTTTGGATTTTGCAGTATCATTTGTTCTATTAACAACTGTTAACTCTTGTAGTGCCTGAAACAGTTACATATTACATAATACTTATTAGCCAGTCATGATAAATACAACAATGCTCTTTGCTTTCACAGTGCCAAAATACCTGATGACGATTATATGAACATTTTCCAAGCAATGGAACCAAAAAATTTAATTAGGTTGGATCCCATCACCTCCACCACATATTCTAATAATATGTTTTAAAATCTTCATAAAGACTTCTTTATAACCAAAAGAAGAGAAGACAGAAGTTGCATTCTGGCTTATTTACAAGTTGGGGGTGTGAACTTGGCTCTACAAGAACTGAGTTTCCATAATCTTCTTCTGGCTGTGTTTGCTAATAAATGTGAGTTTCAATAATAAGTATTTAGTAATACTCACATTCTCTAATCTTGAGCATGTTTCTAGGGCCTCTTTGTAATCCTTACTGGCTTTTAAACGTTCTTGATTAGCAGCATCTAGGTTCTTTATTGTTTCATCTAGCACATGCTTTTGAAGATTATAGCTGTTTATCAGTATGCTGAAATAAAAAAGTAATGTTTAAGTGATGAGACTATTTTATAATGTGACCATAATTCCCAATATCTCCAGCAAGAACAAAAAATTCAACTTCATATAACTTTGATATATTTTTGTAATGGGTATCGCTATAATAATAGACAAAAAAATTCACTTTTTCTTTCAATTCACACTCATTTTACACTGCCCTGAAGATAAATAAAAAAATACTCACTTTGCTCTAGTAATCCTCTTCTTCACTTGATTTATTTGTGGTGTTGCAGGCACTAATGAGATAACTAGTGGCTGCAGGGTAACAAAATACATAATATTATTATCATTGTCATCAATTAAATTCATATGAGAAAAAGCTTTTAAAAATATTTAGACAATAACAAATAATAACATAAATGCTTTTGTTTAGTACTATTTCTACTTGATTTGTTTGCCAGATATGTTTTCACAGCTCTAGTCTTCTTTGATGCCAATCTTTATCAACTATACCCTCATACTTATGACACAATTTACTGCAAAACTAACATTAAATTTGCAATACACATTGTAAACAGCAGTTTGAATTGAGGACTGATATCTGTAATGCAGGCTACCAAATTATCTGGTATTGCAAGTGACATGAAGAATGGTAGCCCACCACTGCCGTGTACCACAGTTTCTACATATATATCACATTTCTATACCACTAATCCATATCCACATTACTATCCTAATTTCCCCTCAAAATTTTCTTCGTAGGATACAGAAGCAGGTTAACGTCAGGCGAGCGGCCGGTCGTAAAACCACACACGAATCTGTTTACAGCATGTTTTTGATAACAAAATTATGTAATATTGGCTAGTTTGCAGTAATTTAGACGTAAAATAGAGCTTAGTGTTCTTAGGTTCTTACAATGCAACCTAACAAAACATTCATGTTATCAGTAATACAATATCTCTATTAACAAATCACAAACACCGTTTTAACCGTTTTACAAGAAAATGTACAAACTCGAAAGCCATACATACTATTTTATTAGACGTCATTTCTATAAAATGTTTAAAACACACATTCCACGGGGAGATTTTGAGAAGAACTAGAAAATCAATATGTATGTATAAAAACTAACCTAAAATACTCACTGGAGTCACTGGTTTGTTGGGGATATGTTGGTTAAGGTAGCCAATATCAAAATTGTTGAGTGCATCTTCTTGAGTAACGTTCATTGTAGATGGTCAAAACGTCCATAAAACATAAAAATAATTTATGTTGAATAGCACATTTCTTCATTTTAAATCCGCCGGCGCGCCAACATGAACATAAAACACCGACTGAACTGAAGTTAGTTGAAGGTTGGATGAGTGAATGAATTGAAGTTGATTGAGCAGTTGGGGTACTCATGGGGTACTCTGAACCATAGACAGCTCTGAACCATCATTTATTCTCTATAAAAACGTTCTCTAATAAAAGAGAATAAAATACTATTATTTATTGACAGCTCTTCATGTAAAACAGAGATATGCTCAAATCACGCCAATCACAATAGGTAAACAACTATACGTTACCTATTATGATTGGCGTGATGGCTCACTCAAGTTTGAAACATAAACTTAATGCCCGTCCTAGACACTCAAGATTAGACACTTGAAAGTAGATAAGGAATAATAGATACCTAATAATTATAAGATGCTCAGTACATATTAACACAATACAAAGATTTTCGATCTATTCGATTTTTGTGTTTAAACAACAGCATTATCAACATCTGGTAGACAGATACAAACAAATGATCAAAATGTCTTGTAACGTTTACGTTATACCTACTCAGGGATGATTTTAAAAAACGATCTGAGACAACAGAATATTAATAATGTATATTCAGTATTTTTGGTATCTTGCTTTCGTCAATCGTTTTGCAGTGACCGTCTCCAAATAAGTAATAACCTCGGCCAAGCTTCCCGAGCATGTTGTCCGATTTGTAAGTTGCGTTACTAAATCATTCATTTTATTTTTAAGTATGGCAATAATTTATTAGCAACATTATTGTTTGCAAACAAAATAAATATAAATAGCGCTGTCAATTAGCAGTAATTTGAACCAATTTGATCTGAAGCTTCGTTTTCCGTGGATCGTTTTCCTGTTTTATAATTGTTATTTAGTCCAAGTGTTTATCAAAGAAGCAGAACGTAACTCTACTGTCTTTATTTTTGCGTATCTAGTCGCGTCACGCGTGATCTTCTCAAGTTCAAGGTTAAGTATAGGGTGAAGACAAGCAACACGGTTCGTACTATTTATTTAAATTCGGAATAATATAGATGTGAACTTACTATGTTAGCTACATAATTTTTTTTTAGTTAGGAGAGGTGGGTCATTAAAAATTTAAGTGCTTACATTTTTATCAAATATAAAGTGTTCCACTTAACTGTATCACAAATTTAAGGTCTTTGACCTATGTAATAATGATAATAACTCGTTGAACTACTTCTTTCCACACATTGTTTTGAGGTGAAATATATATAATTATTATGATGCCGTACGCTTCGATATTTACGAAAATATTATTATATTTGTTACGATATAATTTTAGATCTTATCGAATGATGTTTTGTTACTCCTAATTTTAACGATAACCATGTAGCATATACGTTATCTTCATGCAATCATTTTATAGTGCCGATATCGTAACCAGTTATTCGAAGCTTCGAAGTCTATTCATGTAACAAAAAGTACATTACTCATGTTAGTTATTTATTTTTTGCAGATGGGGTACCTGAAGAATAACCAGTCCACTTATAACCAAACAAGTTTATACGACCGCGTCAAGAAATTGCTGGTATCATACGAATGGAGTGACTGCAGCTTCTCTGTCTCAGGGAAAATCTTCAAAGCCCACAAGTTAATCCTAGGTATCAGTAGCCCTGTTTTTGAAGCCATGTTCTATGGACCTTTATCCTCTAATGATGATATTATTATAACTGATATTCAGCCAGATATTTTTCAATTGATTCTTAACTATATTTACACAGATACAGTGGAAATAAACAGTATAGATCAAGCTTTTGAATTACTATATGCATCTAGGAAATATTTATTAGAACATTTGACTGAGATGTGCATTGCTCACATACAAACAAACATCAGTGTTGACAATGTAATTGAAGTTCTAAATTATCCAGAGTACATGCAAGACAAGCAATTAGTTTCATTTGCACTGAAATTGTTCTGTGAACATGCTAATTATTTACTACAAGAAAAGAAGAACCTCATTACCTTTTCTTGTTTAAAAGCTATACTTGAAAGTGACCAGATGAACATTGCAGAAAAAGATCTTATTAAACATGTATTTGAATGGTCTTCATATTGTTGTGAACAAAATGATATTCCAGACACATTTGAAAACAGGAGAGATATATTAAACAAAAACGGTTTGTTTAAATTGTTAAGATTTTTGACACTGAGTGTCAATGATCTAGAGGAAATTGTTACTGATGATCTTAACAATCTACTATTACCATATGAGTTTGAAGTCATTAAAAAAAATATAAAAAGTTCAAATGGTGATCAAAAGGATGTTGTAGGCCCAATAGGTTTAAGTGATATGCCCAGAGATTTATTGCAATTGCAGTGGCATCTATGTTATAGATGTCCTATTAGGTCAGTGGCTCCCATCATAATAGACTCAAATAACTTTATCATACAGTCCAGAGTAAAAGTGAACAAATCAGTTTTTATAAACTCTCTGTGTGTGCCAACAAGAATGGCACCCGCTGATCAATTCTGTCATGAAATGACTAAAGTGTACACAGAACAATTATCTGTGTCAATCATGTGTGAGTCAGATAACAGTGTTATTAAACTGACCAACTTCATGAACACAGTTGAATATGATTCAATGGTAGAGATACCATTGACCGAGCCTTGTTTTATGAAAAAAAATGAATGGTATAAAATATGTTTTGTGTGGCCTCATAATAGATCAAGCACATATTCCTACGTAGTTGAATTTAGGCATAATCATTACAGTGGTCACAAGGTGTCATTTGAATTTGATGATCTGCCATTCAATGCTGGCACTAGTGGTAGTTTTCTAGGAGGTTTGAAGTTTTGTTTGTAATAATGTGCCATCTCTGTTTATGTGAGTACCTCATTAAATACAAAATATGTGAATTTAGGTAATTACTTATAGATAGATAAAAAGTGTATTAAGTTTTATTATGTAAAATTAAGATAAAGTGAGGCATTTTAAATTTTTAAGATTATAAGAACTTAATAATATATTTCTGTAATCTTTTGATGGTGATAAAAAGTCACATGAGTTGTTATGGGATAGAACAGTTGAGTAGCAGATGATATATCTAAAATACATTCGCCCGTGCGAAGTACGATGCCGTCCCTTTCTCGAGCGATAAATAGTCTTGCACATTCCAATCATCTTATTTTATAGCCTAAATAAGTATTTAAACATTCTCACATATCTACTCTGATAAATGGTTGTAAAATGTGATTATACTAATCGTATAAGTATGAAAATGTGTCAATACTAACTACAGCGCACCTGCAGTACTATTGCGAACATGGTCATGACGTCAGGCTGCGCGCGCATACATAGCCAATCCTAAAACGGCATTTAGTATTTTTTTAAATAAACAAGTCATGATATAGGTACGCTATTTCTTCTTTAGTATTCGGTAAAACCATAATGCAATCTTAAATTCTTAAGAAAGATTTGGGGAATTAACATTCGATAGAACAAGAGGAAAATTGTTTGCTCTCCTGTTTGTGTATTTCAAACATTTTTGTTAATGACGCACCTATCCAAATTAATATCTGTTTATAATATTTTTAAAAACTGTTAAGAGATTGCAGAAATTTATAAGAGTATTAACATTTAGATTTAATTAGGAAACTATGGCTAAGGCATTCGATGAATCTCTATTTATTATAATAAATTATTTATTTAACAATTACATTGTTTTTGTTACCAATGTCATGATAATGATAAGTTATCTTTTGGTACCCAAAGTTCCCATCAATTTACCTATTCGGGGAAAACTTTTATTATGTATTTTCTATCATTCTAGCTTATTGAGAACTAAGTCTAACTAGTAGAGAACTGTATGTACGAAAAAGCTGGGTAGAATGTTTCGAAAGGCAGACGTAGCAAGTATCTTGTATAGGTACACTAGGTACCTATGTTTTATTATTATGTGAGTAGATTATTATGTATGTATGTACGCGCTGGGCAAGGATCGTCACGCACTGGACTCTAGATTGAGGATATCACTGTCGAGGTCGCTCGCGGTGTAGAGGCCGACCGTGTCCAGTAGCTTGTGTAACGAGCAATACAAACGCTTCTCATTGTTAGAAATAATCTCTACAACCTTAACCCATTCACTGCCTAGCTGAAAATTAACGACATTACCCAGATTCCGCTGTATTATGATATCAGCCCGCCCATCGGCGGGTCCGGCATCTCGATTAAGTATCCTTGCCCGCCCATCGGCGTTTTTGGCATGTAGCTGTAGATTTCGACATAAACCGTTTCACATGTTCAGTTTACATGTACTGTACCGTGTTAAAAGCGTGTATGTGAAGTTTCCTGCGATATTTGTGATAAAATTGTGACAGTTTTATTGGTTATTAGCTGAAATAGAAATGGAGCATGAAGGTAAGGCATAACTCTCACTTAATTAATCTAAGATGAATCAAAATCATAGAATCCTAAAAATTAAGCTAATATATATGTAAAGAAATCTATTAGGCCTTTTAAAAACCCACATATATGTGCCTTTTTTAATTGTCAGGTGTCGTCAATCCTTGGGTACATTAAATTACATACTTAGTTAAAAAAAGTACATTATGCAAATTTGCTTACAATAAATTTTTATCGTTCCTCCTATTTACTATATGTAATATTTTCTTTCTTTTGTTCAGACAATACAACTGAATTTGTTATACACAGGTAAATATGGTTTATGACTTCTGGGTCCTACCATGATCATTATGTCTGCTGTTTTTTCGTGCAAAATGATTTAGCTCGTGCGATATTTGTTTGCGCTTCTGGCCAGAACATTTTTTTTATGCGTGTAGGTTATAAATCTTCTTATTATATTTTATCGACGCAAAACAACATCAATTTCTATTAAAGGTAACTTAATTTTAGTTAAAATTTATAATTATAAAATTTTAGTTAAAATTATAGTTCTTATCTAATTTCACAAAAGGTTGTTAAATCCTGAATAAGTGTTATGCCCGCCCATGGGCGGGTTCGGCATGAAAAGTCGGAATTGACTTTTTTCCAAACCTGAGATATCTGCAGGCCGTTTTGATAACGAATAAATTTTAGTAAAACGAATCATTTCACAAAATCTTTCATTTTTCTAATGGTTATTGGCTTAGATATCGGAGGTTAAAATCCAACCGCCCATGGGCGGGCTCGGCGTGTCAGTAAAAACGTTTCACCCGCCGATGGGCGTGCACGGCACTGAATGGGTTAAAAAGTAACTGCTGCGAGAAATATTTTGCCCTACTTGTATTAAATGACTTGCCATACTTGTATTCGTTTCATGACTTATAAATTGTTTTGTTGCAATAGGAAACAAAGTTAATACCTTTATTAAAGGATATTTTATTTAAAAACGTTGTCAATTATCAAGGTCACAAACAATTTAAATACTTTATAACTTATTATTGACAGGATTTACACTTTGCGCTGCAAATGATAAAAAAACACACATTAACGAGGCGGACCTTCGAATTTTTTTGTTAGTAATATGATACGTTCGGCTTCACGAATACCACTAAGTCGCGCGCCGTGTACCGTCGCAAAATAGCCTGGCACTGTCGCTTCTCCCGCGAACAACATGATCGGTGGATACGGATCACACGGACCAGGGACTGGCGTTCCCAACTCACACTGGTGACTCACAGTCGAACAACAACTCATATACGAATACGCTCCGCAGAAGTGTGGATCAGAAGCCCATCGAGATCGTAACATCATTTGCGGATAGGGAAGGCACGGGTTACCCGTAAATCTCCGCAGTAATAGTGTTAAGCCTTCAGCGACATCGTTATCAGCCATGGACTCCATCGCGGCAGCTTCTTGACCTGACACTATCGCGCACAGCACATGCTTGCTGCCAGGCAGTTCATCTATTGCACATACCCCCCGCGTCCAATCACATCGGCATTGTAATTCCTCAGCTGACCATGCCAATTTAAGATTACCCTCGTGACACACCCAGAATGGTTCAGTGTATTCCATAAATACCTTATCGCTGAGACCGAAACCAAGATTACATATTGCATCTAATTTACAAACAGGCAAAGGTGGAGCAAATAATTTGTCAGCCTGACACTTCAGACACCCGAGGGACATAGTAAGAATGATGTAGTCACCATACAGTTCTTCACCGTCACAACATTTGACAAGAACGCGACCACTTCCTGTTTGACCGCGACCCCAGCGAACGACATTCACGGGCTTATTGTAACGTACACAGTTATCTGGCAGTCCACGCAACAAAGGTGCCAACACACCAACATAACCTAAAGGAACACGTACGCAGCCGCCTGGCAATTCAATGTAACTACCGTACTGATCGGCACTGACTAGAGACAGATCGTCCCCACATCTGTTTCTTAAAATATTTGTCAATCCGAACATGACTCGAGCAGCATCATATCTTTGGTCTTCAGGAAAATTATGCAATTCTTGTTGTATCCGTAAACCAATGAAGTTGAGTAAAGTTCCATGTTGCTTATCTCCCCCGAGTCTGAATAAATTGGCTGCTTGCTGTTCTATTTGTCTGAATGTATGATAGGCCGTTATTGTCACTGGTAAGTCTACCGCACGACCTTCGCTCGTACAAAATAAGCCTCGGGATGCGTCTAAGCGCGGTAGAGGAGTTTGCAGGAGCCTGTCCTGAGATGCCAAAGTGTAAACGGAATTTGGTAAACAAGCACCAAAAATCCATTCCGCACCCATCTCGATGACAGAGTCTCCAAGCCAACAGGAATGAATTCGTCCGCCAGGCCTACAAATTAGAACACATTAATAAGACACTTTAAAAATACCGCCTTTCCTTAAAAACTTCCTACTAAAGCATTAGTTAAGTACTCAGATAAAAATACGTACGTCGTCTGAGTAACTAACGCTTTAGTAGGGATTACCCCCTACTATCTACCTATACCTTTACCTAATCAATTGTTTTGTGTATGTATGTCTGACTTTACGTAGCTCTTAACTTTAAAAAACATTCTGTTATAAACTTGTGCCATAATATTAATCGATCGTTCCTGTATCCTTATGACATATGTCGAAGGTCGCGGGTTCGATTTCTTTCAAAGAAAATCTTTTTTTTTAACGACCCTCTCGTCGATTTTTCAAAAACACAGACCACTTATCGAACTAGCAGATATTATTGACATAATTTTAAAACAATGAGCCCTGTACCTCTCTTTAGCTTCCAGAATAATAAAGTTTCTTATTCCACATTGCGCAAGTCGATGTGCGGCCGAGAGGCCTGCTATACCGGCGCCGACTATGATTACACGAGGTTCTTGGTGGCTTGGGTTAATGCTGCACGCGTCTAGGATGCATTGTTCTGGCCCTGCAGTACTCACAGCACTGCTCCAATGTCGTCTACCCGTCATCACCGTCATCGCCACCCTATCCGGCCTGTTCAAGATTCTCACCCCAGAGCTATCTGTCTTGTTCCAAAGACCTTGCCATATTAGTTTAATACGTGACAATTTCATTGTGATATAATATATCCATCCAAAATTTATAAAATTACATAGCACTATCTAATTTTGAAAGCTTTTCCATAGAATTCAGTGCGTGACATTAAAACGCCATAGTGCAAAAAAAAGAATAATTTTCTTTTTACAACCTTAAAGAGTTTTCTGGGAACTGACAGTTCGTATATTGTCTCTTTACTGAAATCATTCTTCTGCATAATTTGTTATCGTCTACACTAATCTACAGTCATGATTTAGAAACAGGCAAAACATAGTTCGTTGATAAAGTAGTATCATAAGTATATTATGTACCTAGTTATAGTAGAACATACTCAAAATCGCAGATAAGAAATCTAATTTAGTGCAGAAATAATCGAAGCAAAACTGGAAAAACTAGGTTTAACACTTGGAACGAAAAAGTCATTAACCTGAACACTACCAATAGATAGTTTTATCGACCACATCTATACTCAAACTTCGATATGTTTGTAGGGCAGTGTATCCTACGGATAAATATCTTAGATACGATAAGTTTTATTACAAAGAAAATATTACAATTAAGTATTTATTTCCGGAATGATAAAATTAAACCGGTCTATACTTATCTCGTTACCCTACTATATTTTTATTCAGCATGTGATTAAGGTACCTGCCTTTTTTTATTTTAATCGTTTCTATCAATCTAAAGTGAGTTTTTAATAGTCAAGAGTCATTTGCTCCCGTGCTACCAGGTACTATGAAAACTTGTACATATTATATGATTGTAGGTATATTTTGTGTATTCATAGTTTAAAAAACTACTAACATCTTTAATAGGAAGATATTTAAGCGTTTGACCTTGCTACTTATTGTCTACTTACTTATGTAGGTAGGTACATACGTGTCTGAGTAATTCAGTCAAGAGCAGACACTTATAAGCGCATAATATTACGTTAAGGCTCTTATATTCATTCACTACAACGTGCATAGTCATAGTCATGTTTTGAGTATGTTCTTAATACTTTTGTAACACGGAAACATGCCGCTCCAATTAGTACTCACCTAAATAAGTATCCTAAAGCAATAACTCAGATCTCAAGAGACTGACGTCATAACGTACCGTTTTTTTATCGATCGAACATAATATCTATATTTATATGATTACTTAATAACAATGTAATGTGTACTTTAGGTATTGTTATAGGGCTCTATCTACTTCCATATACCTAAGTGCATTATTATGAGTTGATAACTTTATCTCTTTATTTATAGGTAGGTATCCAAAACAATGGTCATTTTCATAAATACATGTCATGGTATATCTACGCGTATATTATAAGAGTAGGAACAGAAATTTGGAGAAGGTAAATTAAATAGGAATATTGGACGATTGATGTAAAAAAATACCCATTCTATCCTACTGTTCGGCAAGAACCTCTTGCCCAGCTGTAGGACAGACCTAGTTACCTTTCCCTCTTTCCAAGAGGGAGAGGTTGGGCCTTGAGTTCACCACCCTGGTTAGGTGAGGGTTGGGGACTTTGCATTCTATTAGGAACTCTCAAGCATTCAGGGTTTCATCACGATGTTTTTTTTTCCCCATAAGAACGAGAGATGTTTCTGTTTCTTGACTATTAGACTACTCGGCTATCATTGTTCTTTTAATAGTGGGTTGATGAGGTAATAAGGGGAAATAGGATGTGACGAAAACGCCTAAATGTAAACAAAAACGGCCATATCTTTGGCTTTAACATTAACATTTAAAAAACATTTAAATGTGTTAGTTTAGATAAGGGGTTCCCAACCTTTTCTTGGTACGGGACCACGTTTATATTATTCTTGTTAGCAGGGCATGTACGAGTATCTATACTAATATTATAAAGCTGAATAGTAGTGAAGAGTTTGTTTGTTTGATTGTTTGATTGTTTGTTTGTTTGAACGCGCTAATCTCGGGAACTACTGGTCCGATTTGAAAAATTCTTTCAGTCTTGGATAGCCCATTTATCGAGGAAGGCTATAGGCTATATATTATCACGCTACGACCAATAGGAGCAGAGTAGCAGTGAAAAATGTTACAAAAACGGGGAAAATTCTCTTATGTGACGCAAGCGAAGTTGCGCGAGTCAGCTAGTTAAAAATAAAGTGTAAAATAGTCATCCAGAAAATTTAAAATTTTAACATCATTCGCGGACCACTGGTTTAGATATTGAATTCAAATTGAAGGCGCTTGTGTTTTTATATAAAGAAATCTGCCATTAAAATTATGTCAACTAAAATACTTATACGTCGACTTAAGTAAATATTTTTATCTGTAAATGTTTCGCTTTATTGGTAAAGGTTTAGGTATTACAAAAAAAATAACATTTTTAAACTGAATTATAATAGCGTTTATTGTGGTAAATATTACATTATATAGACACATATAACATTTATTATAATCGGTATAACATAGTTTTTTACTTATATTCTATTTTACAAAATAAGTAGTAACTATAATACCAAAATATAGGTACACAGTCGTCTGAAAAAAGGCATTTTAATATGAAAATAATTTACACCATAGTATTATGTAAAAAAATAATTTAAAAAGTATTGTCACGATTACTCCAACTTATAAATAAGTTATTTTCACTCATCAAAAACTCCCAAAAGGGAAATAACAAGAACTTGAATAAATATTACTACTAAATCACGAATAACAATTTTTACACCATTATTAAATATATAAAATATGTAATAATTTCATATCTTAAATTGCTTTACATACAATTATTTTTTGAAACTAAAGAGAAGAGGCAAGAATATTTTCTACTAACTAGTATATTATGTATTTACTCATTGATATTGCTATAGTATAATAGTTATTGATTGTATATAAATTTCTAGGCTACACACAGCAAATAGGTAAATTTGAGACAAAATATCGACATAGTTAAAAGTTTCTGACATTTCACAACAACATTTAATAAATATGTGGGCGAAGTAGAGTTAAAAACTACTTTTACTACAACAAATGAATAATTACACCTGCTTTTATTTTTAAAATTACATAATTCTCTATAAACATTTTACTAACTTGTTATTGTCATAGACGGCAAGAAGAATATATTTTTAATATTGTAATAACCTCGATCTACTTTGATTAAATAGACACCCATTTCGCTAAATGCGTTGTAAGACAAATGAGAAACTAGTTATTTCGAATCAACAAACTGTTGCTCGTATTTTATTTAAAATAATTAAAATTATGCACCTTTGTAAATTAGCTGAGTTACAATTCTCATTATGACAACAAAATTAGACTGCGAACTTTCAATTACTTACTGATGACCAGCTCTTACTGACTTTTAAGCACTTCATCAGCGGCAGCCTTCACTTCTTCCCAAGACACATGGATATCACTCTCTTCGCTAAAGCGTGAGCAAATCGCTAGTCTAAGGAAATAAACGTCGTCGATTTTAGAAGGAACCAGATGTATTTTACCACGGCCGTTGATACGTCTCAACAATTCTTCGTTTGGTTCGTTCTCGCCTTTCAATCTGAAGCACACCAAACCCATGGTAACTTCTTCAAAGATTTCGAACCTCTCATCAGCAGAGCATAACTCCTCGAACAGATGAGCAAGTGCAATATGTTTCCTGATATGTTTCTGAAGATTCTCTACACCATACAGACGCAAGACAAACCATAACTTCAGGGCTCTGAACCGACGGCCGAGAGGGATTTGCCAGTGGCGGTAATCTGGGGCAGATCCTTGCATGTCGTGTTTCAAGTATAGTGGATCAACGTTAAACGCATCAACAATCCAGCGTGGTTCCTTCAACCACATAGCTGAGCAGTCGAAGTTAACTAGCAACCATTTGTGAGGGTTGAAATTGAAGGAGTCCGCTTTCTCAACGCCTTTCATGAGGTATCTGTATTCTGGGCAAATAAAAGCGGAACCTGCGTAGGCAGCGTCCACATGCACCCAGATATTGCGTGACGAACAAACATCAGCTATTTCTTCCAAAGCATCAAACGTGCAGGATGATGTTGTTCCTAACGTAGCCACAACCTGCAACAAAAAATAAATTGTAATGCATAATGACTGCTATAATTAAATAAAGAAATAGAGAAAGTGCTATATAGCTAGGTAGTTAAAATATCTTACGTAGAATGGGATAAGTCCTTTGCTGATATCCTCTTCAATGGCTTCTTTCACAGTATCACCGCGAAGACGTCTCTTGCTGTCAGGCTGCAATGAACGGAGCTTGACACCGCCCAGTAGTCCAGCACGCTCCACAGAAGAGTGGGCCTGTTCTGTTAAGTCAATCTTCCGTTAATATCGTTTCAGTTCGTATCGCAATCATATAATATAAGGCAATATCAGTAAAAGTCATTGACAGCGAGTAATATTTAAATTTAAAGGTTCATAGTGATCCCGGACATTTTTATTCACTATTGACTCTTCTACGCTTGTATGTACAGGCCCTACAAACGTCATCAATAAGAAATATCGTCACTTACTGTTACAGTAGCCAACGAGTTTGGAGAGGATTTCATTTTCAGTCCATTCAGGGTGTTCTTCCTTAACACGAGTGATGGTGCGGAATTTAGCACCCAGTAGGGCGACGAGGGTAGCCTCACTAGCAGTGCCTTGGATAACGCCGCCGGCTTCTCCACCGGATCGGGCCAGGAAGCACTCAGGGAGACCCAACATCTGGCCCAACCAGTCCAGCATCACAACCTCCAGCTCCGTACACGCTGGACTAGCGATCTAAAACATAAGCATCGATTTTGTAACAATTTTTAAAGGTCAAAAAGTAGGACTTCAGTATTTTTTCGTGAGTCCGCTACTAGATGTATCGCCGGTAGAGAGAATTAGACCCATATTTTCTGAATACTTTTTGCAAGCCTATTTAAATAGTTCACCCTGTATAACAATATTCTTAATTTTTGTACAAAAAGTGGCCGGTTGCATGTGACTACAACACAACTCGTTTTCCTTGTACAAATGTGACATTGACACTGGCATCGATTCGTAGAACTATACTGGTTACTGTGCAGTAAAAATTGAAAAATAACTAAGAAACTGCTGAGAAATATTAATTCGGTTAAAACAACAGACACTAAAGCCAAGACTGAAAAACTTTTTAAATTTATTTAAACTTTTATCGTATGTTATTTACGTGCAGTTTATTATAATAAAAGTTGCTAGGTATCTACATTTCGGTATAATTGATATTAACAAAATGTGTTGCTTTTTTCGCATTTAATATGTTAATAAACAGATTCCACTACGGTCTATGACCTGACCATAAATGGATTGGAATCAATAGGTATACAAACTATTTAATTAGCATATTATCTATTATGTTGTTCGATCTATCTTATTAATTAAGTATATTTAGAAAAAAACGGAATAACTCAATAAAAGTGCCCCTTAGTCTAATTTATTATTCCGCATTCTTGAATTATTCATCGCGCCGTTGTACCAACATTATGTGCTTTAGTTAATTGTCCTTGATACTAACTAATCAAATAGTAACCTTTAAACAACTGCTTCCCCAGTTTAAATTCGGCATTAGATACCTATATTTCACCTAACACTATTTATTCAAGAACTACGATAAAAATATGTGAGTACAGTTTTTTTTTATTTACTTGTGAATTTTTTATTTCCTATATGTAGGCTACATACATACAAAGGGAAAAGTAGATTTAACGTTATCATTTTTTTTTCTTTTTGAACTTACCCATGTGAATCCGATGCAAGCGATGGCACCGCTCAGCATGTCAGCCACGATGGCTGGGTAAGAGTTAGCTGTGGGGAAGTAGGCGTGGAAGCGAGGCGAGTGCCAGTGTGTGACGCCGGACATGACGACACGCTCGATATCGGCCATCACTGCCGTCCATGGCTCAGCCTGCTGCGGCGCCTGCTCCGGCACCAGAGGGCGAAGGTACCCTGGCTTTACTGACGGCACCACTTGCCTGAAATATACCAAACATCACGGTAAATGATATTGATAATCTTAGTTGAGTTTATAACTGTCAATCTCCTATCTGATGTAGTACGAGATTCTTAGATATATCTTGAACTGTAATTTTTAATGACGTGCTAAAAAATATTGTATCTACAAAAATACTCCCTCAAATAAAAAGAATATACAAGTAAACAAAATGAAAAAAGGTTTATTAAAAAAGAACAACAATCAAGAAAACCATACTGGCTGTTCGACGTCAAAAAAATTACAAAATGCCATTAGAGTTTTTTTTTCTAAGTGTTTTCTTTATTTTAAATGGCGGCTTTCTTCTATTTTGAGCAAAACCGGCTTGCATTTTGCTAAACATTGCAAAGTCATACTTTTTGCTTTAAAATAAAAAGAACAACAAAAGAAATCTTTTAAATATATCTAATAATTACCTGTCTCTGATGTTTTCTAAATATTCAGCTATGTAATCAGTCATCGCTTTCGCGAAATCTTTGAAGTCGCCGGCCTCCATCGTTTCTGGGAACAAAAAGTGATTAATTAAATATCTTATTAAAATAAACCTCCATACGCATAATTTAACATCTAGAAATACAGCGGTTTACAAGAGAATAGTAACATAATTTTACCGATAAAGCAATGTCGGTAAACAGAAAAGGAACTAATTAAAATAAAATTATAAGAGTAAAATATATAGGCTCTCAGAAAGCACAGAGGAAAATTTTTTTGGCTATGGCACATGAACAGTAAAAGCAACTACATAAAAATAACATTCTGCACTAAAGACAATGGAAGTAGAAAATGGCAACAAGAATAAAAAAACATCAAATCACAGAGCAAAACAAAAATTTTGTTGGAGTCAATAATTTCGCAAACCATAAATACTTAGACAGTTCATTCTGGAAGCGGGTTGTAAGTAAAATACGAACCAAACTTGAGTTTTGTATCCCCTTCAGACATGATAGCTAAGATCAAATAATTTAAGTTAGTTATTGTTAATGATACAGGACAATAATAATATACGACAAGTTTTATTAGGAATCATTTGAATATAATAATAGCCATAATTCACATAATATTATTCTATCTAGTATCTATGTATAATATTGTATTCAATGACAGAAGATAGTGCCAAGGGTTTGGGTTTGGGTGGCTATAAAGTTAGCTCGGTTAGTTATTGTAAATGTACGGTACCTACACCTACCAAAGTGTGTCTAAATAGCATAAGATAGATAGCCTTTGAGCTAAGTGACTCTACCTATGTGATAGAGTAAGTTCGGGTTTATATACTTTTGTTTTATAATAACAAATTGGTTCATTACATGATATAAGATATTTTCAGCCACATCGTGAGCCGTTCCTCCTTTAAGAAATCAAAAGTACTTGAAAACTTCTAATCACAAACTGTGGGAGTTGTTGGTCATATTCATATTGTTCTTGCCCGCTAATTTTATTTTTCAGTACAATAGTCTGTCTGTTGTTCCTAAGGTTATATCGACATGATACGATCAGTGTTAATTATTACATCATACCAATTATGTCACATATTCAATGTCAGTGGAAATGCTACCGGTTGTCAAGTAAATTATGTGAATAGACTTGAATTCGTGGTCCTTGTTCAATGCCGAGAGAGCGGCGCGCGGGCACAACGTACGGTGCGGTTGCGCAACGCGGCGGGTGCGCGCCGCACGGCGAGCAAGTGGTGCGAGGTTATGCATGGACCTCGCCACCACCGGCCAGTGTTTACATAGTCTGAGTAACTATCGCTTGCTAAATTCTTCACTATATCGCCTAGAAGGGGCCTACTACAATCTAAATATTGTCAACATGGCCATCGAGTTTCGGAATGGCCAAAGTCCATAACCGTACCTACTATACTAGATACTCGATTAACAATGGATCTAAGAACATTCTACTACAAATGTTAAAATGCTTATTTTACTGCGAAACCGCTCAATCGTAAGTCAAATCATATATATTGTTATCAAATCATAATACGCCTTGTGATTGCCGACAGAAAATCAAAGAGCTAGCGACTTCACATAATACACAGCGTCACAAAAAATAACCGGACATGACAGTAATGACCGGTAAACGACGATATTTTAGTCATCTTGCAGACTTACACATTTATTAAAATGGACGTGTTAGAGTCGTGGACACTTTTAACCTTGGTAGATGACACAGATCATTGACGGTTGTTGTTGTTAAAACAGAATAGGTAGTTCACCATTGTTGAAATAAAAAAAAACTATTTCTGAAACCCACGTCTTCTCTTCAAAGTTAATAGCACAGTTTACCGAGCAGTATTTTGTGTACCTAACTGTAGGAAAATAGTACCTATATAACAACACATTCTACTCCATAAACATGGCATTATGTTTATTAAGTCAGTTAGAAAGACTGCGGTCATAATTTATGGCGTTATCTCTTTCAGCGAGAGTGGAGCTCCGACCAAATGTTTAATTCAACAAAGCGGTTCAGATTCACGGCATCGATCGTTAGGTTTAGGGCCAAGGCGAGCCAACACTCACGCGATCACTGAAAAAGTTACCGAAGCGAACTCTTCACACTTTACGTACTGATTAAACTAAGGCCACAAAATCAGTTACGAGTAACTTTGTAAGAGGTTATTATTATTTGTCGATTAGTATTTAAAGTACTTATGTTGGTAAACTAGGAACAAATATCCTGTGGTATTGCCCTTGATCTGGACGCAAACCTTACCCTTACCTTAACGTATAAACACATTACACTCATTTGATTTTACCATAATCACACAGGAAGGACAATTTTCCGGAAAATCCATAAACATTGAGTAACCCAGGGAAAAAGAAAACCAGTGTCAGTTGCATCAACAGTGAGACATGTGTATAGTTCAGTGAACAGGTTAGGATAATATTAAGAATCATGTAATCGGTACGCGCTGGCTGTTACTGAAGCACAGAAACCTAGGTCATCTAGGTACCCATATGAATAATTCAACAATAATACGAACTAACGATTATGAGAATTATTGTATTCTGATAGGTAAGTAGATATCTGTGGAATGATTTGTTCGCGACATTGGCACGTTACTGGGGTAAACGGTACAATTGTTTAATAATTCATTGTTGCGATTATAATAGTTTAATTACACGACAACATAACATGGTAAACCAGTTGCAACGAGGTCGAAAGACTTAAATAACGTATTATTTTATACAATAAACGGAAGTGGACATAAGTATTTACGTAAAACCGGACACGTCGTGAGATATGACCGTGTGAAACCATACGTGTATATCTTTATATATATAATTCTTCTGTCAGTGTGTATGTCACTGAACTTCTCTTAAACGACTGGACCGATTTTGATGAAATTTTTTGTGTGTGTTCAAGGGGATATGAGAATGGTTAAGATTATTAAAAAAAAAAAAACATATTAAAGACGTGTAGACAGGACAACGTCTGTCGGGTCTGCTAGAATTGTATAAGAAACATACTAAGATTTTATTGTTTGGTATATGTTTCAATATAACTCTTTTCTGTCTCACTACTGGGCAAGGGTCTTTTCCCGGAATCAGGGAGGAGAACTCCACCACGCTGTCAAAGTGCGGGCTCTTCTTATAAGTATGTTAAATCGGATAATGGGTATGTCTATTACTCATATTACAAATTATTTTCACTATTTGGCAACAGTTTTTAGCATTAAAGACAAATAATTCGTGCTATATTATGATTTTTAAAGTCACACTAAATAAGTTTGTCGTTAGTTCGAAAGGTAGAGACAGCGACAACGGTCAAATAACTCTGCGCTACTGTTTTGTTCACGAAGTCAACTTTATTTATAACAATCTATACTAATATTATAAAGCTGAAGAGTTTGTTTGTTTGTTTGTTTGTTTGTTTGTTTGTTTGAACGCGCTAATCTCAGGATCTACTGTTCCGATTTGAAAAATTCTTTCAGTGTTAGATAGTCCATTTACCGAGGAAGGCTATAGGCTATATAACATCACGCTACGGCCATAAGGAGCGGAGTAGCAACGAAAAATGTTACAAAAACGGGGAAAATTATGATCCATTCTCTCTTATGTGACGCAAGCGAAGTTGCGCGGGTCAGCTAGTAATTAATAAATAGTATCAGTTACAAGTCACAGATTACTAAACTCAGCTCATAAAACAATTTTCATCAGTCATCGGGTAACACAAATGGATAAAACACCGTTATATCAGATTATTTGTAATACTGAACTGTATTTACACTCTTGGTCAAAATTACCTATTGTCCGATACTTGAACACAATAGATATAGGATTTAGTCGACACTTGGTATAAGGTGGCCATGTCTTAACACTTGCTAACGTAATACGTTTACCAAATATTACCTACCTGAAAGATTTTAACAGCGAATCAGATGATGATAAATTCTTATAGATTTACTACTTATTGTGTTCTAATAATTTCTACCGTAGAGATTGATTCGACCTGCCTTGTATTATTACTATAATGCGATAAGGACAACTTTGATAAGTAAACATTAATTTCTACATCACTTTGTTTCATCACTTTTCATCTGTATGTCAAATTATAAAGGAATCGAAACAACTCAAGTTATCACGTTCCGTCGTTTTGTTTAAGGAAAATTATTTGATAAATAAACTTGTTTGGGGAAATAAGTCGGCAAAAATGTGTTTACAAATTAATGTTTACAGAGCAGGTATTCTGCGACACCCGCAGCATCGGAACGGGAAAAACCACATCATGACGTAGGCAACGGGTATTCCCTTATTTCTTCGACCGGTGAGAGCTTATAGCTTCTGACGGTGAATGAATCAGCTGTTACTAGTGTGTTGACTTTGATAAGGTAATGAATGGTTGAGTTACGTTTTATTCAGTTGGAGTAAAATTCCCATTAATAACAATGTTCTACGTATCGGTAAGCACGTGGTGCTTTGAATTATTTCGGTGTTTTTCTTATATAAATGACTTCCTTTCTATTATATTTATGTTAAAAACGTAACGCTGTGCTCGCGGCAGCAACTAAGTTACCCCTTGGTTTATTTTAAATAGTCTTATGTCTTTCCCCTGAACATTGCCTCATTCATTCTATTGCACTGTCAAATTGCATCCACGTAACAGGTAGAGTTATTTTCGGTTTTATATTAATACTTAGCTACCAATATTTTATTCAAGGTAATTGTACCGTATAAAATTAATTACAATATAAGAAAAAGACATTGATAATTCCTGTCATTATCATTACTGTGATGTGTCTACGTTTTTCATCTATATCCAAATGGAGCAAAATGCAATTGAAATACGTATTATTATTGAGTGCCAGTCAAGGTGGCAACTATATCAATGAATTTCATTGTTAACCAATTTATCATCTACACTACAGCTATAAAAATACTGATAACGAGAGATCTTAAATAACATACTGTACGTTCCGCACGAAAGCACATTTAAAACAACAGTCACAGTAAGAGTACAGATACCAGAAATAGCAGTGGTCACTACTACAGTACATATGCAAAATGTACTGAACTCTACCTCTGATATGAATGGCATATCTAGGTGTTAGCATTCATACTCAACAAGGGATCGACCGCGCGCTGATGACCGCTCTCGACCTATCTCCCTAAATGTCAATAGCCAGTAATATCCGGATTTATCATCTACACGGTCGTGAAATTAAAAATAAATTGCTAAGTGTGGGGTACACTTACGAGGTAAAACTTGAACACGTACAATAAAATAATTATGTGAAGAAAATGCAATTATCTTTTTGGGTTTTTGTCTTTTAATTAAGAATTGTTTTAAGAATGGTTCAGTTGGTCTCCTTTTCATTAAATATTTATAAAAAATATCAACAGTTTTTGTATATCGTCATACGACTAGTGTGTCAAGGCAAACAGTATTGTATACATTTTTATCACTGCTGCACGTATTTAAATCAATAAAAATATGACTAATTAAGTACGACTTTTACGTGATTGGGCTAGAAGGAAAACAACAAGTTACAACACGTAATTACTGATATGATTTTTACATAATATTGTTTTGATAAAATCTTTTATTTTGTCAATATAGCGGCCGCTATCATATCTATCGCTGCTACGTGGTGATACGCTCATTAAATTTTAGGTACCTACCTATTTAACGCATGTTTAACTTTGTTTCTTTAATAGATTTAAATATCGACCAATAAATTATAAAAAGTAGGTAGGTATGTTATTATATCCGTCTATAATCATCAATTTAAAAGCCTACTAATAATACGTATTCTTGTTTTATTAAGGTAGAGTTTAAACTAGAGTTGAAAAACCTGTAAATGTCACTCAGCAGGAGAATGGCACATGCTTTATTTGCTATAAACGATAATAAAACTAGACTCTTTAAATAGGCAACTGGTTTCTCATTGATTATTAAATTATATAGGCGATAGATACAGAGCTTTTACTTCTAGGTCTGCCTATCTAGGACTCTTTAAGAAAAAATAAGGCACATCATTTTGCTTTGATTTGATTGATTCAGTGATTTTAGAAATAAAAGCTTAAAGAACAATCAGACAGACATTGTTTTTTTAATATATTAAACAAAGGTATTTTACTACACAATAAGTAAAAAACTTTTGCGTACAAAGTTCCTTCACTTGTTTTTTAACTTTTGTCACGGTTCCTCTGGATTTAGAAAGGTTTCTTATGCCTTTCTCTGGCTTATAGGTACCTACCCAGTATACTATCCTATCCAACCACAGATTTTTAAAGGTGATAGACAGACCAAATTACTATCGCTATAATAATAATAATATTATTATAGATATTTAATCGTGTGGCTAGTTTGACATAACCTTGTGAATGTCACGGTCAGGATAGTTGGAAAGTTGAAATTTCAAGGTTAAAATTAAAAGACAATTACGAACAAGTTACCTATTAGGTCTCCAGATATCATTAAAAGTCGTTACCTCATGACAATGAGCGAGCAATCTTAAATGACTACCTATACAAAATTGATTTAAAAAAAAATACATAACTTTAATGCTTCGATCACATTAACTTTCTTTTTAAATTTACCTATGTACCTAGTAGGTTCGCTATGAATTATTTTCCTAAAAAGCACTTCCTTCTCGAGGTCCTTCCACCGGGATTTATCTAAGTACCTGCTCATTAGAATACATATCGATCACTTAAATACAACTCAATCATTTCATAATTATACCTAGTCACTAAAATAATAAGTCTTCTTTTTGCTATTGATAACAGATTAATAATTATTGTTTTTATCAAAACCTATTAAAATCAATAATACAAAATCATCATTACTGTAATAAAGTCTTTATTACCCTTATCATAGATAATCTCTTTTTAAATAGGTATCTAGAGCTTTTACTTAGTTAAAAGCAATTAAAAAATTACCTTGAATTAAACACTTACCGAAGGGTTATGTCAAAAAAGTGGAATCACAAAAACTGTAGAGGTTAAACAAAAACACAATGTACACCTAGTTAATGATTACTTAGTTTTGGAATATTTCCCGTGATTGTAGCGCGCAAATGAACGTTTGTAGATTCGCAGCGCGCCAGTGTACTGCCTGCGTCGGACTACGCCCGCCGCCGCCAACCTCGCAACTTTATATACCAACGATACAAGTGAACTGTGCACTATAGTTATAGCTGACTCCATTTAGAAGATGAGCCGCGGCGCATGAGCCGTCAACTCCACTCTTAAAAGAAGAACTGAATAGCCAAAGTATCCTGTACTTATGGAACACAGGCTCTACCTTTTGATAGAGCTTTCACCTTTCAATATTTTACAACCCAGGTAAAGTTAGTAGGTGTGTTGGGAAAATTGTATGTAAGCGTGTAACTTACTGAAGTCTACTTATAAACTAGGTAGGTATATATTTTTGTTTACGACACAACAATTAGCAAAAAAGTAATTACCTAGACCTAGATACCAATTACGTTTAATTTCGTAAAACAAAGTTTGGTTCATTATTAACTTTTTTGTAGTTAATATACAGGGCGATCAATCTTTCAAGTTTTAGACTCGGTATCGTTCGCTTGGATTCTATTGGAGAAAAAAGTAGGATATGTAATTAATTCCTGAAGTTAATTTGTCATGCTTACAAAACATAAATCAGTTTAGCATTTTCAGCGGTTAAAAACATTGTATGGATTTACCCCCGGTTTCTGAGGTACATTTAGCGGTAGTTTATCTATTCAATAGTGTCAAAACTCATATAAAAAACGCTATTGAATAGATGAACTACCGCTAAATTTACTCAGAAACCGGGGGTAAGACCTCTTCCAAAAAAATCACTTAGTGCACTAATACTTACGATTAAAATGTCATACATATAATTTATCAAAGTAGGCCAACATACAGTACACGTATATTTAACTATATACTTAAGTATAAACTCTGACACTATTCACTTATTTACTTATTATTATAATTTTGCATTAAAAAGACCCATAAAAAGGATTTTCCCGTCATGTTGCACGCTTAAGTAACGTCACTACGACTTCTTTGAAGTGATTAACGTAAATATTAAGCTGAATAAAAATTGTCCACCTCACTTAATTAATTATTCCAATAATCCATAGTGCTTTACTATTGACTCATTTAAGTTAACACTATAATTGTTATGATGCTATGAAAACATATTGTTTCTGTATAATACTCAAGACTCTACATTTACTTTACTTTTTTATTTTTTAATCTTACTCAATACTTATGTTACCCGCCTCTAACAGAGTATCGTGACTCAAAAGTACTAAAAACATATTATTTATTTATGCACCTACATGTATTCTGCTTTATATGTGTTCTTCTATACAGTTTCATGTCGAAGGCGCTTGGTAGAGGCGAGCTGCAACACTTGCGAGCGTGGGTTGTTCATGTTTCCCTCGCCTCGGTAACATTTACAATTCAATTTGCCCAATAACCTAAAGATCACACATCTTAGTACAGTTTTAGCGAAGAAAGATTTGAATTGATTTAAAGTAAAAACTGAGTTCCGTATAATAACAAACAAACATGCCGTAAGTACTTATTCATAGTATAGTACGAGTATAATGTCATTTTTGTGGTCATTTTGTGAACAAGTATATATATTTACATTATTTTTTTTCAGTTTGCCAATAACTTGGTAACGGGCGCAACGTTACTAAGGAATTTAAATGCTAACCTTACTTAACAAAAGATAACACAGTTTAATTGCCCAATTACTAAAACTATTTGGTAATCACTGCGAGTTATTTCGCTTATTCGTGATTCTACGTGGACTGATCAACTGGTGGTCGAAGTGGTCAAAGAAACAGCAAGCTAAGTCATACCTACTACGAGCATGGACTTTGATTAAGGAAATAAAATAAGTAGGTACCTGCGTAAATTACCGATTGATGTTATCTTAGTAATTAAACGGCACAAATACCTTCTTATTAATTTGATCAAATAATTATTTTTAGATTCCTTATTCATAAGTTACGAACTGCAAACGAAAACGTGTCGATTGACATTAACGATTGGAGTTGATTAAGATTAGAGCTTATTAGCCTGAGCAACTATTACGCAATCGAGAAATTACTCACTCGATTAAGTCAAATATAGGTACTTAAATAATAAGAATAAATGAAACTCTTATTCGGAGTATTTCTCTGCCATATTTTCAAGCACCTACGATTTGAATTGAAGCCTGTAAAAGTCTTGATAAAGTCCTGTAAGAAATGTCCTCAAAAAGGAACACTTAATATATTCTACAAAGGATGTATTTAAAAGTAATGAAAAAACGACTAAATTGTGGGTAATATCTGGGTAAGTGTGTTAATATTACAATAATATTAATATCTTAACAAATAAATATATAATTATCTTTATTTTCTTGCTCAAGATCGTGGTGGTATACTTGCGGCACAAAAAGGTTCCTCTGGTTTTCAATATAATCGGAAGTTCGTCTGTAGAAGTATATAGTGACACATGTCTATTTAATTGTTATCATAACTAGAATAGGTAACGTCAAGCGATAGAGCCTGCGACCTCTACCTTCAGTGAAGGATATCCTGATATCGGCTCACATAACCTTAATTGTTTGAAAGTTCTATCTGTAGAGATTTATAGGCAAGATTAGACATACTTACGAAAATATAAAATATAGGTAGGTTAGGTATATACCTACCTAATGCGTCTGACGGTATAAAGTTCCAGTTTGCTGCTGAGAACCGTTTAAATATATTCAACGATTTGATCAATTCTTATTTATACATTATCCTTCAAAAGGTCAACATAATAACTATTTGAATAAAGTTACCTCGCTTTAAAAAATCGTTCATAAATATGCACGAAACCGATTTAGTTTACAGAATCCGAGAGAAATCAAAGTTACACGACATTGTAGTGTAGTAGTGTAGCGCGTGACTAACGATCGCGGGTTTTAATTGACCTACCGAGGGTGTACTGTGTCGAGAGTTATGCCCAACCAGTTGAAATCATGGTTAATTTGTTATTTTTACTGTCTTGGTACCTACAAAAACCTTTGCACATTTGTTAAGTAGTTTCTACTCCATTATTAATCACTTAATATTTTTAGTGATTAATAATGGAATTTTGGTTTAAATCCGCTCGATTTCCTGTATACTTAGGAACTGCCATCTGATAAACTCTGGTTACATTATTATCTACTCGTGTCACGAGTGGTTATGCTTTTAAGCTGGAGGAAAAACCAGAATAAAAAATACATTGCTGATAAGCACTATCTAAGTATTACAGATAGATCCTAAGATATTTTCCTTATTTATCATAAAGTTTATTCTGTTAATGTCGAGTTTGCTAAAAGTGAAAAAGGTAGGGGTGTACAGGAAGCTTCCCACTCCATCCTCGCAGGCACGGAGCGGAGAGAATTGATTCAATTCCTTTTAGCCTCGACAACTTGCTGAAATCCGCTTTGCTGGAAAGTGACCCATTTATTGAGATGTAAGGGTGGCGATACTTTCATATTGTTAGAGTGTTAAAGATATATTGAGTACTTTTGTAGGTACATAACTGAACTTTGCGGTCCTCCAAATACGTCCAGTTTAGGTATGTGGCCAATGACCAAGGAAAACAAAAAAATAGCAAAAAATCACTACATATCATTCAATAAATTTGTCACTAAGTTGAAAGAAAAACTTTTGTTCCCAAGTTCCAATGAATCATAATCCTTTTGGTCTTATCTTGATTAAATTACACTTTCAGATGCAGCTCGCTCCCTATTTACATTGCTACGACCACAGCGCTACTCCGCTACCTTTACCCCCACGACGCTGTTAGTGACTTAAATTGTGTTCGATTCCTAAGTTGGGAAAAATTTAAGCTTTAGGGCTTTTTTATCTGCAAAATATTCGGTATTAGTTTTTACTAACCCTGCAGATTTTTTTTCTTATTTATGAGAAACCATGTGGCATAGCAGAGCATATTTAACTGCGTCTAAATTATCTGATAAGATACTGGTTTTTGCAAAATAACGACTCAATCTAAACCACAGGAAAATGCGCTATCGTGTTATCATCTTAATACATAAACAAGACCCTACTAATTAAATAATAGGACGCATAGGAATTTTAACGACAATTGTAGAGATCAGAGGCATTCCAGTATCTGTAATTAACATCGTGAAGAACAGTTAAGAATTAACATTTCTATTAATCTACACAATAAGCTCCCTACTAGTCCCTACATCATAATTTGGCCGTCTCGCCCTCGCCTCGTTAAATAAATCCTTAGCCCCTTTCAAAACTATCACAATGACAGGCTGTAAAGCTAACTCAATTTCCCAGTCATGATAAATCTGTAACCGTAACGGAAATGAATTATTACTCTCATGTCCGACCCTAGAAGAGCTCTGTTCCATCAAAAGCTTTAGATGTGTAATTACCCGCAATGACGCAAGCTCACTCTCGGCTCTCGACTTCACAAGAGGCTGGGAGAAGGTGGTGGCCGCGGAGGTGTGAGTGAGGGTGGTGACCCGTTTCCATAGTAACGACACGGGGAGGCACTGATGACTGCAACAAGTGGGACTTATCACGCCATTATTCTCTACTTGACGAGTGTTATCTTATTTTGATATTTCACTTGAGTATCATACAGATGATCATTCAAGGGTCCTGGTTTCCGGGTTAAATATTTAATCAGACATATTTTTATTGGATAAGAATTACCATCAAACTACCAACTTGCTGTAGACTAACAGTTAAGTTAGAAGTAAACTAACAGTAAAGCCTTTTAAACCCGATACAAAAAAAACTGATTTCATTGAGTAAATGAGAAGTGCTGCACAAATTTTATTTTTTCTCAATAATGGTAAATGTTATAGCTATGTTTTTTTATTATTGCTTATTTTATAAGAATATTAGTAGGAAGGTAGGTAAAATGTTTTACTTTAATTTTATACCAAATTTGATGTAAGAATTATGGCGCGTGCCGCCAGTTTTTTGGGCAAAGTTAAAGAGCTGTAAATTAATTGTTTAGTACGGATAATTTAATTCTTCACTAAAGTCGAATAAAAACAAACAAAACACTTCTATGTAGTTAATCCAACTCTCGTACTAAATCAACTAATAACACTTGACAGTGAATAAGAACAACAACAGCAATAACAACTAGAGGCACAAGCAAGCGGAATCTTTCACAGGTATCATAGGTATTTGAAAATTTGAAAAAGTAAACAAAAAATATTGAATTTTATTTATATCGAGAACTCGTAGTACGTAGTACAGAGTACGAGACGGGACTGTCTCGAGGGGCGAAAGCATCTACCTACGTACTACTAGAATAGATACATACATATCTATTTATTCGGTGGCTTTAACGGTAATATTTTAAGATGAATGAATCGTTTTGGTCCTGTTTGACAAAACGAAGAACGTAAACGTAGAAAAAGAAATTTATGAGGACAGTAGCAATTGTACCTATTGTTTATCACTACCTATCCCCATGGGAGAAGTATTGAGTTTATTTATGTAATGAGTGCATTACTACTTATAATTTTATTACTTTTGTGGGATGCGTATTCAGCAACCGCTGGTTATGATTAAAACCAGTAGTAAGTAGCTCTACCCACCTACCCGATAGCCGATAGGTACTTAATAATCGAGGCATAAAAGATTCTTAAAAATTTAATATTCGTAGTTAAAAAGAACTCCCATACATTATGTTTCGTCCGAATTACCAATATGTCAATTCTTCATTCTAGGAAGTTTCCTGTTTGTTCATTTTTAAATGCAAGTAATTAAGGAATTTACGGCGAGTTAATGACTAACTTACCTTAGTCACTAATGTTAGTAGTAAGTAAGTAGTACGTACAATAAGGTTAAATTAACGCAATAAATAGTTCTCCATCCTTAAAAAGATTTACTGTGAAAACATATTCGCGGAAATTAGATTCGCACCTCAGGTCAGACTGTAGCAGGCGGCTATTACTCATTTCTGCCAGCTCCCTTCTAATGATGTGTTTAGTCGTATACGCGTTGTAAGGAATTGTCTTGAAATTTCACAACCCAATTAAAACGTATTAGAAAAATCCAGTTAATTAGAATATCTAGCGACAATCGAAGGAGGATTATTCGAATTGTTTCTTGTTAATCTTTTGCACACATCAACGTAGCGTAACCAGTAATGAGGTAATGTAATGCGCAATCAAATGATAATGTTCTTAAATCAAGACGATTCATTTGGTCATGACTAAATATACAATAGCGGGTTTTTGCAAATAAAAATCATTTTGATATAAAATAATTTATTCTGATAACATCTTTCTATATGAATACATACGAAGGCAGTAATATTTCAATGCAATCTCTAACAGGAGTTTAAACATTCATAATTCACCAATAAAACTTAGTATCAAAATGTTTAATTCTGATTTCCTACGAGTTATTCCTACATGTTTTACATTTATAGTTCTTACATACGCAAAAATCTCTTAACATTATGATTCACACAACACTATGAATGATGTATAAATATTCACACAAAATATAATATCAAGATGGGACATTTCACACGATCATGACTGTGTTACACTTACTATCTCTTACATACATGATTAATCACGATCTCATAAATAAATATCAAACGAAACATATTCGACGATAGCCAGACCACTAGTAGGAGCAATGAAGACTTTCAATAAGTTTTATAAGAATATATAACGATTATATTCAGTGCTTGTAGAACTTCTTGCTGGAGTCATTGGCCATGTCTACGAGCGTCTGAGCGGGCTTGAAGGGCGCTCCGTACAGACCTTGGAACTCTTCCATTTTCTTCACCAGTTTATCAGCACCGAATTGATCGACCCATCTGAAATACATAAACTAGTTCAAAGATCTGCTAAGTGATATAATAAGCGTAGGCGTGAAGTCCTTGAAAGTTAAAATTAGTCACTCGTAACGGCCTGAAGCCTAAATCGATCTGATAACTAGTACAAGTGACCTCTACCGGTACAGTTGTTACGTCAAGCCTAGCCTATTTCACCATCATACATATATTAATGTATTATATTGTAGTAATGTATTTCGAAAGAACGCTGTAGTTTGCAATATTACCTGAAAGGTCCACCGGTGAATGGCGGGAAGCCAAGACCGAACACAGCACCGACATCACCCTCCAGAGGGCTGTGCAGAATCTTCTCTTCGAGAGACAGGACGGCTTCGTTGACAAATCTGAAATGTTCATACAATATTTAAATAATCGTGGTCAACGGTCATTACATCCGTGAATAACTGCCAATTACTTACGCACGTAAGAATTGAAATCAAACTCGAAATCTTACAAATATTGTAAAGAGTTTGGTACTTTGGACATTAGGATGTTTGTTACTACTTAATAAAAATTCGGTACGCAGAATATTTAGAAAATGGATTATTACACACCAGGAAATCTTTTCAAGCAATTAATCACACATAATAGATATTTACCTGGAAACCATACGCAGTTGTTGGTCCTCAACGGTGTTAGCGCCGCGGGGTTCGAGCGAGTACTTCTGCTTCAGTATGTTGACGGCATCCTGGTTCACATCCCTGTTCTTAGTGCCCTTTTCGTACACATAGAAACCTTTGCCAGACTTCCTGCCCATGAATCCAGCCTTCACCAAGTCCTGCATGATGTTCAAGTCTCCTCCACTGATACGGTCGCCGAAGGCCTAAAATAACGAAATATGTAAATAATGGAACTTAGAAAATAGAGGCATCGATAAAGCATGTTAAACTGAAAATAATTTTGGTTACTAAAGCTGATTCATAATGAATATCAATTCTGTACGCTCAATTTTTTGTGGGCCACCAAACCTTTCTCTTGTTTTGGTGGGCCAATAAACTATTATTCCGTAATATTTTTACCTTGGATAAGTCCACAGCGATATGGGAGCCGACATCGATACCGACTTCATCAGCCAAAGTGGCAGCACCTACTGGGAAACCAAACTGCTTGGTCATGTTGTCCAGATCCTTGGGATCCACACCCTCCTGCAACAACCTGTCGTCAAGAATAAACAATATTATTACATTATTATATTAATATTTTCAATGTACTATCACGTATTGATAAAACAACGTTACGTATGAATAAACACGAATAGTAACGTATACGCAGTTTCATGTACTATGTGTTCGCTCATAAAAATGTGCAATACCGCGTTTAAACGCCAGTATTCACGTATACTGTAAACATTTAGGTCGGCTTAACTTTCCAATACACAATTTCAAGGTATAAAATTAAAATTAGAAAAGTAAGAGCCGTTATATGGTATGTTTATATTTAAATGTAAGACGGTTAATGCGGCGTTTTTTTGCCAAAAATACATAGGTAAGTATTACCTGACGGCCTCGCTAAGCATGGTGGAGAGGATACGCGTGGTGTAGAAGCCAGGTCCGTCGCCGACCGTGACCACGACCTTGCCCTGGCGCAGCCCCACGGCCACGGCCGCCGCCGCCGTGTCGTCGCTGGTGCCGGGGTGGCGGATGATCTCCAGCAGCTGCATGCGGTCCACCGGGGAGAAGTAGTGCATGCCTAATGATTAAACAAGTAGAATATTATAATCAGCCTTGTGTTGCAAAACTGTTGTGTTGTGACTACCGCAGCCTTAAGAAGCGACATGTGGCTTTTTTAACTATGTATTGAAATAGTTATTCATGTTTGCTAATATGAGGTTGTTTACAGTTTACGCATATAAAAAAGTTTTCGCTTTTTAATATTGTCTATATTAAGTTATAGTTTTTAAAATTTTCTACTACACCTACTAACAAAACAGTATTTGTCATCAAAAAACCTAAATAGATAAACTTGCTTACCAATAACTTTGTCCGGGCGGCTGCTGCCAGCGGCAATCTTCGTGATGGGAATAGCACTGGTGTTGGTGGCGAGGATGGCGTGCTTGGGGATGACGGCCTCCAGCTCCTTGATCACCTTGTGTTTGATGTTAATGTCCTCGAACACGGCCTCGATCACACAGTCACAGTTCTTGAACTTGGAATATTCCAGTGTCGGCAGCAGGTTCGCTAAGAACTTGTCCCTCTGGAGACTGCATAGTAAAGTATAAAATAAGGTTATTAATAATTTCTACGTGATACACACATAAAAATAATTGATTGTATTCTTTAGCCAATCCTACACAAGGGGACAAATGCAACACGCTTCGCTCGTCGATAGGGACTAAAAGTTGTGCAATTTCGCCAGATATATCAGAACAAATCACCTGGTATTGCTAGACACGTCACCGACACATTATCGTGAAACACTTGTCCTCAGCCATATCCCTGGCTTCACAGAGGGAGAATATAATCGTTATTTGAGCTTAAATATAAACTGTTTACATTCTACTGTAATTTGCGATTGAAGAAAGTATTGAGATACGTTTTATTCAGTAAAACAACCAGTGCACCGGCCGTCTATTATATGTATGTAACTTACGCAGAAATCCTCTTTCGCTTGACAGCATTGCCAAGTCCAGTCTGGATCTGTCCCACACCCCTGTACAGGCCGGCGTTGGTCGCGTCCTTCATGACTACATGGTAGCCTTTGTCGATGGACACGTGGACGATACCGGCTCCCATAAGACCGGCACCCAGTACTCCGATCTAAGCAAAACAATGTATTATACTTTCTATAGAAATATTATTTCATATGGACACTAGTTGCCTAACTAATAAACGTCGTGAAAGCTTTTATAACTCAGTGTTTTGTCTTTTTCACTCATATACAGTTTGAAAATAGATTAAAAGTGATAAAACATTGTATAACTACTCAGAATAGCTGTCAGGACGTTTATTAGTAAAACAGTTATTCTATTGTGAGTGCTTATTGGACCAACAAACGATATTCAATAATCAATCAGGTGAATGGTCAGTGATAACAACTATTGTTTAGCTATACAATAGGGTTGTATATTTTATATGTGTTTACGTTTGTTAGTAAATTGTCAGATATATCTTTATTTTTACTTAGTCCAAGGATTACGTCAAATAATCTAAATAATATCTATATTATAAACTAATTTAATTTTACATAACCTAAACATTCAGTTTGTTGGTCCAATCAATCATAAAGTTGAATTCACTACAGGTATCTAAATATATTGCAAACATATCATACCTGTAGTGTTCCTTGATGAAGATATTGGAAAGAGAAATTAATATGAGAAGTATAAAAAAAGACCGAAAAGCAATAAAGTTATAATAAATGTTCTACTTCTTTGTAGAAATGCTTACCGTTTTGACATCTACTTGAGGCTTTCCAAACCTGTTCTTCTTGCATTCAGTCTGTCCTCTGAACAGTCCAATGAGTCCTTTGCTCTGTGGCGTCATGGCTAGCTCGCCAAAACCTTGCGCTTCGGCTTCGTAACCAGCACCAGGGCCTTTGTCAACACCAGTCCTTACTACTTCCAGGATCTAAAAACGAGTTGAGATTAGTTCATAAATACTGGCATTTATTACCAATGATAAAACATGTTTTTCCAGTTTCGAAAATGACAATGAATCTGATTTTAAAATCCATTTAAGATTGCATTTTTCTTTAGTGGCTAGTACTGGCTAGGTAGGCTCAAAAAGCTGTAACATTTCAATGGACTATTAATGCGCAGTTTAAATAAAATCCACTTACTTTCAACGGAGCTGGGTAAAGACCGCGAGAAGCCTTCATAACCTGTTCCTTGGCTTTCTTGAAGATCATATTCTTGATGAACTCTAACTGCATCACACTGGCAGTGATTTTTTCAACTAATCCCTTTTTCGATCTATCTACTTTCATTTTGCCTGAAGCAATGTCTTTGGCAATTTGGATAGCTACAGTCTCTAGGTATTTGTTTGTGCTTTCTTCTGGCTTTCCTAAACCTAAAAACAGTACAATATTTTCAATTTATTAAGCTTATTTCTGGTTTCTGACTACTCCTATGGCGAGGCGCGATTTAAGTTATGAGAACAACTGTACAATTTTATAACCTACTTGATTGTTATTCTAAAGTGATGAAATCAGGCGTTAGTCTAGTAAATATTTATTAAATATAGAAATTACCTGGGCCAAGAGGGGAAACTAACAAATCTACTATTCCCAGTTTCTTGGCTTTGTCGGCTTTTACAGTCTTGCCAGTTAAAGCTAGGTCCAAAGTCGTAGGTATGGATGTGAGCACTGGCATTCTGAAATGAGTAATTATCATCACAAATTGTTCTTTTAACCATAAGGCATAGTTCAAAGAAAAAATATTGTGTAGACACATAGCAAATAGTGTAAAAAATATTCTAAAGAACTTGCTCTAGAGTTACATATACATTTATGTAGTTGCTTTGAGTTCTGTATACATTGTGTTTATCTCTTGTTAAGCATATTGTGTAAATGCCTTCAATGAGATAGTAGGTATGTACTTTATTTATACTTTGTAAGTCAATTACTATCAATAACAGTGATAATCATACAAACTGTTACTAAGCTAACTTCATCTTTTAGTACAAATCTTACATCAAATCCACTATGCATAATATGATACATGCATATGAATGCATATTTTGGCATTGATTCCAGATATTCAAATTTCATTGCCAAATGTTACATAATGTAGTTGCTACAGGTCAAGGTCATTTCCGCGTGTATTTTATCAGAGTGTTACCATGCAGGTAGTATTACCTCTGGGTGCCACCTCCTCCAGGGAGCAGGCCTAACATTACTTCGGGAAGTCCAAATCCAGTCTTGCCATCTTTAACGGCAATACGGTAACGACAGGCGAGAGCTGTTTCTAACCCGCCTCCAAGACAGCTGCCTTGAATGGCCGCGATGTAGGGTTTACGTGACTTTTCCATCCTTCGGAAAATTTCATGACCTAAAATGTAATGACAAAAGTAATAAATAATCTGTGTTTAAAACATGCATCATGTCTAATCATAAATGCTGATTTGAACACTAATCCGATTTCTTTATTCCAGATTCTTTTCTTCTTCATGAAGTTAGTATAGAAATAATAAGATGTTTTAACAGAAGTAAATGAGAAGAGTCTAAAAATTGTTGCAAATAACTATCCAGCAAACTAAGTTATCTGTGATGATAGGAAAATTATCCTTTCATAAAGAAACTATAAATAAGTAACATTGAAACAAACATGCATATTATGGTTATTACAGATACATTTGAACTTTGGACTCTCATGGAGTCAATCAATTTCTATTGAGAAGTTAATGATGACATCGCTATACACATCTATAGTCAATATAGAATACAAACCTTTTTTAGACAGTGTGACTACCTCTTCCTTGGTCTTGCAGGCTTCCAGCATAGTGATGTCGGCACCAGCGATGAAGCATCCTGGCTTACCAGATATGATGACTGCAGCCTCAATGGCGGGGTTTGAATCTACCTCATTTACTATGTTGCTCACCTCATCCATAACAGCAGTATTTAAGGAGTTAACCTGTAACCATTGGCAAATATTTTATGTAAAAGTTATAATTGGCAAAAATGTTTTGGACATTCTTAAGTTTTGATTTGTTTTATCTTAGTGTTATTTTTTATCTAAATTAAGGATTATTATAATCCTTAAGCATACCAAAGTAGGATGGATGGTCCTAAAAATATGATTGATTGCAATAAGTTATGAAAATTCCACAATTATTATTTAAGATGTTACTGTGCTCCTTCTAGCCCTAGTTATACTGGACAATAGTCCTATCTCCAAATACTGTTCATCAGTCACCTGGATAAGCTCTTTGTTACCCTTTAAGATGTATTAAGGATTGTTTAAGGTGTTAGGCTTTGCAAAGATTCTCTTCATTGACATACAAAATACCTTAATTCTAACAAATAGAACTTTAAAAAGGTGTTTTACAATCTGATTAACAACTATCAAGGATATTTGTTATTGTTGAGAGTTTTTATCACGAGAGGCATATACTTTTTAATAATTAAATAACCATCTTATGTATGGTAACAGGAATAGTGTAAAACTCGGCCATCACTGAGATTGCAAGAATGAATTTTATGAATGTAATGTTTTAACTAAAATATCCAATGTTATAAACTTTATAGAGTTGTACTAACCTTTACATTTGGAGAATCTAGAGTGATCACATAAACACCATTGACCAATTTACATTTTGTATGAACTTGACTGGCTGCTGCTGCATAGGTCCTACTCTGTAAACCTATAAACATAACGTAAAATACATTAAATAACATAAATATACCCTATATTAATAAAAATTGTTACATAAAAAACTTTGTCGGTAAATGAATAACACATAAAAGAAAGTCCAAGTAGTAGACTTACCAGTTAGATATTTCATATCCCTACGGGTTCTTAAGATCTTAAGAGCGTTTAATATCTTGCTGTTCGACATATTTGGAAGAGTTATTTAACAACAAAAACTAAATAAACTGTAAGAAGAATTCACTAATTAAATAATTTTGGACCCAGACTTTGAACCTAAACTTTCGTCGTGATGTAGGGAGTTAGAGGGGGTGAAGAGAGAAGGGAAGTGAACATGAAGACGTCAAATGAAAAATATTTTTTTTAAATGTGTACCCTAGTCTTTTAAGACAGTTCACACGCTACACTTCTTCGACCATAAATATTGTGCGACCTCAAAAAATAATGTAGGTAATTCGTTGTTTCGATGAGGATGCAATGGTAAAAACCATTGAACTTTAAAATAAAGACTTTTTACATATTACTCTGTCTAGAATTTCTTAAGATTAGGCCGCACAAGGTACCGTAAAACGGGGTGAATAGAATTCGCGGGGTGAATAGAAAAAAAATCAGGAAAGTTTTCAAGACCAATATTTGAGTACTCCTCGTTGAAGAATTTAGTTCAAATTTGAAATGATTACACGTCGATATTACTTCTCTGCGGTGTCATAATTGTTTAAATGTTTAAAATGATATTTATACCCAAAAAAATGCTTCAAAGACAACCGTCCTCGAATGCCTTAATATCGACCTCCAAAACTTTGGATTTAAAGTGGGATTTCTTTTCTAATGAGTTGTTTGAAGTGTTTATCTCTTTAGGTGTATATTAATCTATAAAGATACAATATTGTTAATTGAAAAAACGTTTTTAAACCTAAAAAATATGTTTAAATCACAGAAATAGTCATTTTTTTGTATAAACGGGGTGAATAGAATCGTTTGAAGGGTGAATAGAACTACAGTATGGGGTAAATGGAAACATAGCAGGGTTCAATAGAAACGCGTAAGGGGTGAATAGAAACGAGTGAGGGGTCAATAGAGATTAATAAATAGGGTTGTCAAAATCTGTAAACAAAATTAACATAAACAATGAAAAATTTATAGTTATTAATGTTCTGAAATTCACAATTATCATTGTATCAAAGTTATAACGGCAAACTACTGCATATAGTATGAAAGTTAGTTAGGTTATCTTGTTTTATTTTTGAGTTAATCTATACGAATCTATACTCATCTATACTAATATTATAAAGCTGAAGAGTTTGTTTGTTTGAACGCGCTAATCTCAGGAACTACTGGTCCGATTTGAAAAATTCTTTCAGTGTTAGATAGTCCATTTATCGAGGAAGGTTATAGGCTATATATCATCACGCTACTACCAATAGGAGCAGAGTACGGGTGAAAAATGTTACAAAAACGGGGACAATTTTGACCCATTCTCTCTTGTGTGATGCAAGCGAAGTTGCGCGGGTCAGCTTGTGTAATTATCAACGGTTATTTCAATTTTTAAACACACAACCTCCCTTTTCAGCATGTTGGATAAGTCGTCTTTGGCAGCCCTAACAGTTTTTCCATTCACCCCTTTGGTCGTTTCGATTTACCCCTATCGCTGGGTGAATAGAAATTGACCATTTTTTTAAGGAAATATCGTAAAATTATGCATATTTTTCGACAAATATGGTTTTAGCTCTTTCTTCATGGCGCCGGACATGATATAGAATAACCCGACAATAAAAATAACAAGTTATTCGCAACAAATTTTTAGGACAAAGTTGAAAATTGTTTCTATTCACCCCGTTTTACGGTATTTTGCAGAAGCCATTACTTACATTCTGCTGACAATATTGACAGCTAATGTCGTGACAGTTGACATGTTACATGTGACAAAGTCAGTCAGTGTTTATTTTTGGCACGTCTGTTGAAATGAAAAATCAAACGGCTTATTTACAATTATTGTATTTATTAAATAATAATGTATTTCTAAAAAATAGTATAAGACTAATTGTATAAGTGTGCACTTGTGCACGTGCTATACAAAACAGGTATGTTTATATTTTCGCTGCTTTTACCATCATAACTTATTTGCTTATATTATTTATTCCTCTTTTTTAATTCTATTTTACATTGTTTTATAAGTTCTACGCTAACAATCAGATTAAAATATAAGATAGGCAACCATTATATCGCGGCCAGATCTATCTCGTTGCTAGGTTAATTAAGTATTATAAGTTTTCTGATAACAGCACTTCAAAACTGCAATAGAGTAACATTTTCTTATATAGTGTGCAACTGAGAATTCTGTAAAATAAATCAGCATTATCATTGAGGTAAATGCAATAAATATAAGGTATTTTATTATAATTATCATTTTAATTTTGTTTGGTTTTCAGATAATTATAAGGGGATTCTTTGGATTTCTTAGAACATTCTGATAAATTTGGCAATCAAAAATGCTTCTTAAACTCGAATCAATACAAAACAAGCAAATAAGAAGGTTTTTTGAACATAGCATTTACATTGCTATTATATTGATACTCATACCTGCTTTCCTTTACTTTGAGTTATGTGTAGTGCTGCCTGCAGTAGAAGAACAATGGAGTTTAGCCTTTTTTATTCATATATTTTCTGCCAGCTTTTTACTTATGAACATTATGGGGAATATGATTTATGGAATGTTCACAAACACAACAATAAAAGGGAGGAACCTTGAAGGCTATAATAAAGACAACTGGACATTGTGCACTGTTTGTGAATGCTTGAGACCACCTCGGTCCTGGCACTGTAACACATGTGATATCTGTGTGCTAAAAAGAGACCATCATTGTACATTTTTTGCATGTTGTGTTGGTTATTATAATCAAAGATATTTCATGTGGTTCACATTTTACATATTTGTAGCTATGGTGTATGCCCTCTATTTTAACATTAAATTTTTATCAATGTTCATTACTTGGAACCATGGATTAGTACTGATAAAGTTTATTTTTCCACTTGCTAGTTTTGTGCTTGATTTCAATGATGAAAGTATATATGTATTCTTAGTAGTTTTAAATGTCATAGTTGGTATTTTTACAGGATTTCTGTTCTTTTATCACTTAAATAACATTTTAAAAGGTAGAGTAGTGCCTGAGGCTAGTACTTATACTAAAGATTTTGTACATAACAAAGGATGGAAGTTAAATTTAATAGAAGTGTTTGGTTTGAGGTGGTACTTAACATGGGCTTCACCTTTTATTTACAGTAAGTTGCCTGGCAACGGTATAGAGTGGCCTAATGAAGACAAGTGCAAGTAAACAGTAATAATTGTCTCAATTTAAAACGTGTGAATATAATATAGATTTGGAATTTATTTTTATATTGTACATGTACTGTGCCTTTATAAATATACAAAATATCTATGTTCATTAAAGAGGATTTATTTACAAGAGAAGTGCAATTTTGGTTCAACCAAAAAATTAATGAAACTCTGTGTACAGATGTACTTAAGTCTATATATGAGAACTTTATGTACTTAAGTAATTAATGGATAGTACAGTAAACCAAGTAAGAATAAATGGTTTTGATCAATCTAGTTGAGAGATCATGTTCCACACTTTGTTAGGAAATAGAGACTGCACTCTTAAGTACCTTGGAAAATCTAGGCCTAATATTGATGAAAAGATAAGAAACCCTTTTTACTTGTTGTTAAAACCAATAAGAACCAAAATAACAAAAAAAACATGGTTGGTTGTGATTCTATGGTTGTTTCACTATGACTATTCATTGATGTAAAACATTGGTGCCATTAGGAAATATGTTAATTATGTCATTAATGTGCTGCCTTACTAAATTAAACAATTAACTTATAGGCAATTATATAATACACATTTACAAAGTATTATTTGCAGTTACAAAATAATTGACTTTATACTTTTCATTAATTAGGTAATAACTAGAATAAGTGGTTATGTACTTAATGTGATAGATGAACAAGAGCTTTTAGTTTGCATTTATGGTCTTTTAGTATTAAGAAATGAGATGTCATGTCACTTGTTGTATAATATTTAATTCACCGGTTTAAAATATTGCAGTAAAAATTTATACATTCATTATTTTGTTTCATTTTCTATAATCTAAGTTATTATTATTTACAGGTATGATAATAAAATCGTCATCGTGGTATCTATTGTCTTTCTACATTACTATTTGGCAATATTTGTGCTAAGTATTTACTGCGTATTCTATTAGACTGGGCCTGAGCGATGTCTTGTGGATTAATGGGAGGTTGATCTTGTGCCGAATCTGACGGCATTCTAGAGTCTGTTTCTTCTTGATCTGTGTAATCCTCATTGTCCAATAAATTAACAGTCTCGTCACTTTCTGTAATTCTTGTATGCCTGTAATTTTATTTGGTCAAAATGAGAAGAGAGAAAATAAGCCTCGTAGCAAAGTTAACTACGTAACTCAAATATTTTTACAAGAAAACGATTTAATGTAAAATATTTTTTTTTCACTTACGTTTTCATAGAATCCCTCATAGCAGGCGACATATTAAGTACACCATTGCTGGCTGAATCCATGATGTAAATAAGTACGGCAGAAATCAAAGAAACTAAAACAAAAATAATATGTCAATAACCAATCACGTAAGTAGGTACCTATATGTTATTTTAGTCCTTTATTTGGTGAAGTTCTATATTGTTAATTTAAAAGAGTATATAAAAAATTAATATTATTAATTTAGTTTTACTTACCAAAGAGGCACCCAAGGAAAAACATTTCTAACATCAAGTAACCATACTTGTCAACTATAATTCCAGCAAATATGATCACTGTGGCCAGGCCCATATTTTGTACTGCTTGGCATCTGAAACAAGTTGATTTAGCATATTTAATAACATTATTATTATGAGTACCTATCTTCTTTTAGCTGTTTAAACGCGATAGGTAATTTACTATTATGTTGTAGTTTTCATAATGGGTTTCCATTCACAACCTACAGAGTAATTGGACCTATCAACCACCTAAAACTGATTTATGTGGTGTGGTTAGTGGAACACTAAATAATACTTTGACCAGTTACCGAATAAGACCCGAGATACGCAGTCGTATACAATAAACGCCTCTCGGACCATGTGCTTGTTAACGTTTTATACTTTATGGTGATAATAAACATAAAAAGCTTACATTCCATATGCAGTACCCAGCTGGTTTTCAGGAACAATTAGCGCCACTAATGGCCAAAGACCACTGGCCAACAAAGAATATGAGATTCCCAAGGTAATCTGAAAAATAAAACAAATGAATGAAAATGAAACACAAATAAACAGTATAAGGTATAATAGAAGAAAGTAGTTATTTCCATCTTACCACTCCAATGTATGGGTTGAAAAACGTAAAAGCCATCATGCTGTGGGCACCTATCGTAGTCACAATACTTATGATAACCCAAGTCATATTTCTTCCTGTCTTGTCAATGAGAATACCAAAGAAAGGGCTTAAAGCTGCAGATAACAGGTATACCATAGAATTTACATTGTTTGCCTCCTGAGGCAAAAAGTCAAACTTCCGCTCAAAGAATAATCTGAAACGTGAATCATACTGCTTATTCATAATATGCTCAATCGTAAATAATAAGCATACGTGATCAGAGGCTGAGTAAGCTTTCATGCAAAATAAATTGAAAAGGTTGCTTCATTCATAAGCTAAAATCTCTGAAATTGTGTGGGTACTCACTTTCCTAAAGCAATAAAGGGAAAGATGGCTAGATAATAAGCGACACAAATTACAGACAAGAGCCAAAACACTGGTTTGAAATGTTTAATGTCTGTAAGGTGGAAGGGTTCCTCATTGTTTTGCTCGTCTTGCCTTCCGAGTATTTTCTCAGCTCTGTAATCCATCCAGCCAAGTATCACGCCACAGATAAGGGAGACAAAACAAGTTAGTGATGCTGAAAACAGATTATTTCAATAAGGATGTTGTAAGGTTTAGTTATAATATGAAACTGAAGGCCTACTATGGTCTGTGCATACGAATATTCGTAAAATATTAAAGGTGTTATCGTCATCTCTATTTTATTTTAACACGGAGTTAGCAGAATCAGTTAAGCATGCCTTATATTCTTGTACCATAGTTCGACCGATATTTTATACAGATAGAATAATCAAAGTGACAGGAAATAAACGAAAGTTCAACGAATATTCGTTTTAGATGATTATAGTTAAGCCTCTGTTTGTTAAACCACACCAACCGATAAACAAAGTAACCCCCAATCGTTCATATCCACCGTAATAGTTTGCCACCCATCTATACACTGGTTCCATTACCCAGAAGTTAACTGTACTTCCAAAACGTGAAAAGGACAATTGTAGTCCAAATACCATGTTAAGTTCTTTTCCTTTAAACCAAAGCACAACATAGTTGTTGACAACAACTTGTAGTGACTCTCCTCCAATTCTGAAACAAAAAAAAAATCAGTAGATGTCTATGAAGAACTTGTGATAGTCATGACTGTGTTGGGTTATTCTTGCTACTGCATTTGTGAAAAGGTGATAACAGTTGGCTCCAAAGTTAAAAAATCTATTTCCAGATCATATTGCACATGACTGTGATGATATTATAGGAAATATAAAAATCCTTTCTAATTAAGAATGAATTAAATAAGTACTTATCTAAATTATAAAGTTAAAAAATTACAGGTTGATTTCAGTGACTATTTAATTAAGTCTAAATAGATATAAGTATATTTCTTGTTCATTACTCACCCAAATACAAATCTGCCAAGTATCATTAACCAATAAGCATTGATGTATACTCCAAACGCAAACAATACTGCTCCAATAAATACAATAGTCATATAAATCACAGTACCCAGTCTGACACCAAAATATCTGAAAAATTAAATTATCAAATTGAGTGTTTGCTTATGAGTACATCCTACTTACATTATAAATGCAGAAGTTTTTAAGGATATATTATTAAGACAAATGTATGATTGTTTTCCCTTTCAAGTATAATTATTAAACAGAATTTGATTTAAGGAACACAAATCTCTACTAATAATATAAAGCTGAAGGGTTTAGAGCACAAACATTTTTTTTAATTGAAAAGAATATTTTCTGTTGAATAGTCTATGTACTGGGGAAGGCTATGAGGTGATTAACCTTGCTCTATGAGAAAAAGGGGTGGAGTAGTAACTACAAATGCTGTAAAAATGGGAAAAACACAATTGATGTTGTGGGTGGTGGCTGAGTTTATAGCCTAGATTATCATACAGGATACTTTTACCCTAGCAAATGTTATTATGCAGATAAACTCGCAAGCAGATGCTACAACATTTATAAAATACTTCAATACCTAAACATTTATAAGTTATAAGCCAAACAAAGTGTTCAAAATAAGTACCTATACAAAGTTCATGCATTAGTTACATCATTGATTAAATATAATGTTACAAATGAAATAGGGTCACAGTTATTGTAAACATCATATTATGTGCAGGCATGCAGCTGACTGTACCTAACTGTGTATGATGGAATGTGACTCTGTACATGTTTATCTAAATACCTACATCCCACTGATATGCATTCTGATTTGTCAAATGTTATTCAGAACAAAAACAGCCATTTGTATTATGGCGTTCAAATTAGATGTTTGTTACTCAGCTCTTAGTAATAATGCTTTAGAAGGTTATATATTTCATTTATATTACATGGATTCATGTTTAGCCATGTTTTAAACTGTGCAACAAAAGACTGAACTGCTGTCCAAATAGTCCTTTTGAAGAGCATATTAAGTGTTATTAAAAGGAATGACCTTTTATTATTATACAATGAACAGGAAACTCAATATTAAACTACTCAATTATAGATAAACAAATGTTCAATGACTCATTGTTTCAATGATGAGAGTGTTAAAAACAATAATTATTAGTACATATTAACATTAATGTAAATTAAAACATAATATTGATAAAGCATGAACATTGTATAATACATAAGTGTGGAACATAGTGTGATAACTGGTACACTCATTATTTATACTGACCTATCAACAAGATATCCACCAATGAAACATAATACCACATTTGGCCATGAATAAATAGAATATAGCAATGCAAACTGGGATGTGTTCAAATGTGAGTCATCTTTGAAATTGTCTGCCAATGCTCCTGGAGTATCATAGCAAAAATAGGAACCTGAAATTAAATGCAACAAATTTTAGTTAGGAAAGTTACTTTTTTTAGATTACCTACATTGATATAAATGCATACAACAATAATTGGTATTACACTGCCAGTATTATCTATTGAGTAATGCGCGGTAAACATTGACTCTCTAGTTATCTAATAAATGATAGTAGTGTTACTTACCAAAACAAAGGAAGCACATCAGTAGAAGTGCTATGAACCGGTGCACTTTGTTAGCAGGGTGGCACCACGAAGTGGGCGGCACCTGCATCGAGCGGCCGCTGCTCATGCCACCGGACTCTGGGTACTCCATTCTTCTTGCTAAAAATGTAATCCAATGAGTACGGAATAATAGAAGTATTTACTTGACAAATAATTATAAAAATATTTACTTTAAAATATTGTAGTCTCCTTATAACTAATAATAGTGTATTATCTGGTACGGTATAATATTGTTAGTTTTTAATTAGAAAAAAAAATCTCCAACGATTTCCGGGTCCAAATACAAGTCATGAAGTAAAATAACACAATCAACAATATATCACAGACACTTCTTTTTCTAGTCACATTATTCAAGTCTTTTATTTTTCTACTGGTACGCTATAATTACTAGTTTTAACTAAAAACTGGGAACACAGTCACACAAAACAACACCTGTTTGTAATCTTTGTGTATGATTCTGTGATTGTTAGCAAATTTATTTTACGTCAACAATTGTCACTTGTCATCACTGTCAGTTTGATTTGACGTTTCTACATTGTTGCCAAGTAAAGTTTAAAATTGTACTAAAGACATGATTACACGTACCTTTGCACATGTCTTCGATCAGTGATTAACGTGTTAATATATTTATAAGTACAGGGTAACAATAACTAGGACGGCGCGCACCCAACTCTGCAGACAGTTTTTTGAGGCCAATGAGCTGGTATAGCGATCTCGTTATAATGGCCAAAATTAAGACAGAAATCCTTTGAAACCCCACGCCACTGTAATGAATGCCAATTAAGTTATATACGTTTCAGCATTTTTTGTACTACTGGATGTCTCTCTGCTGGGCACTTCTGAACAGGAACAAAAGAGAGAGCAAGGTCTTCATTGGTTTCTTTAGGTTAAAGTAATATGTTCAAAAACTTTTCAATTAGCTGGTTTCAGTAAAACTGGACGTCGTAGCGTAGACAAATATATAGGACATTATTACTTTAAAATAATATGGTCCAAGCCTAAGCACTCACCTCCCACGTGAAGGTTAAAGGTTTCAACCCCAGTGCAACATATCAATGCCTAATCGAAGTTATGTGTGAAATTTTACATAATAATCACTATCTATCACTGTCTTGTACTAGCGGTGAATGAAAGCATCGTAGTGGTGCAAAAAACATGCCGACTCGTAATATAGGTACCTACAATAAAGAAAACGAGTTAACGGTCTGGGAATACTGATTTATAGTAGATTACCTTCCTACAATCTCAGCTCCACTCTTGATAACTCCGAAGGATGGTTGACGGTAGGTAAGCAATCAAACAACGCAACAGTGTTTAGTGCTTTTCGCATCTGTTAATTAAGACATTATACTATGATGTTGGTATACCATATAGAAATTTACAAACACTAAGTTAGATCCACCACTAGTTCAGTACGATTTATGTCTTACTCAATACCTAAATAATTTTGACGAACTCTAGAGCAACGGCGCGGTGGTTACTGTGGTCACTGGTCACATACCATTGCGAGCGCTCTTACATATGCTTCTCACCCTAAATAAACACAAATTGTTGTAGTCTTCTTCTTAGCGTGTCGACGGCAAACAAATTATAGTATTAATACTTAAAATAGTGTATGACACTTTCTGTCTTGCTATACTCTGCCAGCCCAGTATTCAGCTACGTGTACGGCGTTTTCTGTACAGCTAATAAGGTCCTGGTATGAGCAAGAGTCAGGGCACTCCGGGCATGACAACATGTGGGTCATGTTCTCCATGGCTCCACATCTACAAGAAATATTTGACCTGTCGAGGAAACCCCCCTGGCCATGTTCTCCTTGCTGCGGCCAACCCGGGTTCCTAACCTATGTATTAAGGGATTTTCAGGTTGACCACGGCATATTGTATCCTGGTGTGAGTTCCTCGGCCAGGGGGACAAAGTCCGGAGGTGGAGGGTAGTTTTCACGCCAAATTGTTGTAGTGCGATCTGTATAAAATTATCGCGCAATATAATCGTTACAACAGTAGCATGTACTAAACATCTAAATAATGAGACAGATCATGTCGAAAGTAGGTAAAAAAATAAAGGTCATGTACTCAGAAAACATTTCAGCATTCGAGTTACAGCTAAAATTGTTTTATTTTGTATAGAAAGCCAAAGTTGAAACAACCGATGTATTCAATGACAGTTAGGAGATAGGGACGATTCGGGCGAATACTAAAACTAAATAGGTACCTACGCTTGTATGGTCTTTTAAACGTTTATAATTTGCAAACTATCAAATGGAAAACATTAACACTTCACCTAAAGTAGGAATCGGATCACGATTTTTACTAGTTTTCGTCAACGATCGTCGTTAAAGGTGGACCTTCACTAAGCATCTAGCACCGAAATGATTTTAGATATAAGAAGTCTAACAAACGATCTTGCTTTTGTGTTTACCCTTTCCTCAAACTGGTGGCCATAAGCGAATGTTACTGATATCGAGATAATTTAGGTTTCCTCGACATCGCTAAAGGCGATACAGGATGCCATGGCATAGTTTCTGACGAGACGGTGTGCGCTTGCATGTAGCGATGTCGAAGGATCCTTTTCTTTGTCGATGAAAATACTGGGCGCCGGCGCCGGGCCTAATTGAGTTATAAGTGCAGTAAATGCCAATGAAACAACATTGTCTTTGCATGAATGTAAAGACAAACTATTTGAAATACCGACCTATTTATACACTTTGTACAAAAGCTTGGTGGATTTTTTTACCGACTTCAAAAAGGAAGAGGGTTTCGATTTATGCGTGTTTTATGTTTATATCCTTCATGATTATTTTTATTTCAATGCAGGTGCTTTTAATGTGCTCCTATTTTGGATCTAGATGCGAGCAGTCGTTTTTGAAATATCCCTAAAAATGTGTGATTTCATTCACATTGATAACATAGTTTTTTTTTGTCGTAGTGTTAATAAGGTTGAAAACTATCGCCAAGGCAACAACTAGTTATCGAATTTGAGATTGACACATTTTTGTTTTAAAATATATTGCTTTTGCAGTCAGTTTTTTAACATATCTTACGGGGTTTGCCAGGGAAACCCCTGGCAAACCCTGTAAGAAAACTGTCTGGCTGTCCATGAAATATCAAAATAATAGACTAAACACAGCATGTAGAAGATAAAATGATATAATGACTAATCGAGTTTTAGATCAATATAATTCAGTATAGATAGATAGGTAATTCGGTTTGCAAAGAGCTCTTATCATACATACATAATTAGTAAGATCTTATGGACACTTCCATTGGTACAACGTTATCGTAACCCAATTTTATAATTCTTTATTTTATGTCATAAACGCAAACTATGGATTTAAAAACTTGGCACCTCTTAGCAACACAAGCTGTAAGATAACTGACCTACTAAAGTGGGAGACGTAGATGTCTCAGCAACCCTGTCTGGGGGACTGAACGAATAAAATGGTATTTGTATGTTTTCTATTGGTTTTAGGAGCAGGCAGTAGAACCCACGAATAAATGGCATAACTGCTTTATTATCATGATTTACAATATATTTCAGCATCAATGTTCTCATATCAAAGATTAGTTTAAGCTGTAACAACATTTATTTGGGGCAAGTAATATAGGAAAGCAATATGTAAGTTGTTGTGGCGACGGTGTGGCGGCAGCGGCGACGACGGGCTGCGCTGAGCGGCGCGTACTGTTAGTACTGTACGCAGTGCGCAGGGCGGGCGGGGCGCGGCGGGCGGGCGGCGCGCGTGGCTCGGCGCGCAGTGCTCCTCGCGCAGGACCGGAGTGGTGTTCACTCGGCGGCGCGCCACGGCGCGACATGCCCAGCTGATGTTTATTTATACCGCGAGCTCGGTGGAGGGTGCGCGCGGGAGGCCCTCCCCTCCGCGGCACCACGGTTTCGCGTGATGCAGCCGAGCGAGCTAGCCGACGCCGCGCACGCCGCTAGCGGAAACCCCCCGCAGCGTGGCCTCAACGGTGGCCGTTTCGACTTTGACGATGGTGGTACATATTGTGGTGGATGGGAAGACGGCAAGGCCCACGGCCACGGTGTGTGTACTGGACCCAAAGCGCAAGGAGCTTACGCCGGCTCCTGGCACTTCGGCTTCGAAGTTTCCGGTGTCTACACCTGGCCCAGGTGAGATAGTGACTTCGCCCGGGCCTCGCACACGCCCGAGCGCAAATCCGCGTCCGAAGCCGCTCCAAAAATAGGCTGCTATTAATAATTGAGTTCGGTGTTTCGCTAGAAAACGCGTGTAACGGCGGTGAAAGTGCCTCATGGCCCAATCTCAGCGAAAATATTCATATCGATCGGTAGACGCTGATAACAACACGTGATAACAGTATCATATCATAGTAAGTCCTGGTGTCAATTGACTTGTCATTGCTGGAGACAGATCCATTAAGCAGCCACTATGAATTGAAGGCTAGAAAATGCGATGTGATAAACCTTGATTGGAGCAATTTAGCACATTTACCATGCTAGTGCCTAAACGACCATGATTAATAATCATGTTATGATTCAGGCCATTGAAATATCTTGCAAATACTGGTATTTCACTTTAGTTGCAGTAAAATCTTCGTTTTAAATAATCACACTATACAGCTGACTCTATCACTAACACAAATTACCTTCATAGCAATATAATAAGAATCAAAATGTCAGATTAATTTTTGCCTACCTGTAGATTTATTGACAAATGAAACACTTAAAAGAATGATTTCAGCCATTACTGGCTATGTCTTCTGATAGTCAATAGGTATCTGTTATTTGGCCCAACGACTTGGTGAATCAAATGGCTACTCATTTTATGGCTTTATATATATCTAGCGTCCTAAAATGTTTGATATCGCAAACACTAATTTTAATAACTCTAAATATTTTATGCATCTTGTCGAACTTTTCTGAAAGTTTAAAATTCAGATAATAACTGTATATAATATAATTAAAGTGTGACTTTCAGCATGATACCTTAATTATATCATGTTGATCGGTCTCGACTACTTATAATATATATTAGTTTTGAAATAATTAACTTGAGCTAACACAGTATCTTCACAAGTATAAAGTAAATGAATACCTACTCTTTGTAATGATCACGATCACGTTACAAGATCGTTATGCGGTCACGCCGCACTAACTAGTACAGTATACTTATTACACTCGAGCTGATTAAAGTAAAAGAATAAAAGAATGTGAACGCAAATAATAGGACAGTGGTATCCTTTTTCGACAGTCCATTGACCTAATAAAAGTTCGCATTGGTATAAGTTTGCTCTGATATAACCGGAAGGTCTGGCAACAGCGCCGCATTTTATTCTGACTTGAGTTATACATCACGCATCATTTAAGCAGAAATGTTCAATATTATCTGCTTTTGCGAGCAGAAAACCTACTTCTTCGTTCATTTGTTTATATATAGGCGATGAAATGTTACAAAAAGAGTTCTAATTATTGTTTGCAAATAAAATGAGTATGTTGCTAATATTCAGCCAGTAACCACTGTAAAAACCTTCTTTTTACATATTTCCGACATTAAATAAGATAAATGCAATAAGAACTATTTGATATTTCTAACTGGAATTTTAATAACATAAATGCCTATAGGAACTAAATTACTTTTGCTTGTCTGCTTTACCGGCTTGAATGGATTTGGAAAATTCTATATTCAGACTTGCATAGGTCAGAATGTTTTGTTTAGTCTATTTGAAAACAGTGCAAGATTATTTTGATAATTAAATCAACTAACGACGTATCTTGAAGTGACCTAAATATCAAGCCAAATGACCGTTGCGTAGACACGAAAAAAATGTTAAGTGTGATAAATCCTCTATCTCAATTAGCCTAATTTTTACTTTTAAAATGAAATCACCGATAATTTAATTAAATATGTTATAAAAAATATATTATGAATAAATTTCATTGAAAGCTCTGGATTTGATGATTTGTAATGCCTAAGGGGACTGAAAAATTTTTCAATCACCATAATAGAGATCTTAGCCCTGTATATCTACAGGCGTAAAATATTTTATTAGCAAGCTAAGCATAGGCACTTTGTCTCTACTACTGCAAGATAGTAAGAAAGAGATAAAAGAAAATCTTAAGACATGTTAACGAAAACAGTTATTGTGATAACAGTATTTTCAGTACCAGTAATCATGTACAAGAATGACTCTACGCAGTTCAATATGTCTAAACTAAGCGAGAATTTTTGATATTTACTTGGTGTTGACAAGGCGAATATATTTTAATGTCTGGAGACTAAAATTCAACAAGCATGCAACATGCACTGGTGCAGTCGAGATTGAAAAATCATGTGCTCGATTCTCACGCAGTGGGTAGATATGACCACGTGAACCCAATCTAACAAATTACAATGCAATTGTTAATCCAAAAGGATGATAATTCCTGAAATCCTGTTAAACTTTTCTTTAGTTTAACAGGATTCCAGGCGTTTTTTTTTTTTTTTATTAAAATAAAAGTATTTTTTACATATGTGGTAACAGATAATTTTAATCATTACATTATCATTTTGGAATACCATGTAATTTGAAATGATAATTTAAGTAGATGATAGCTTATAATTTTAGAGAATCAGTTTTTCTAAGGTTAGTATAGGAGCCGTAAGTATGGTTAGTATAACGGTTCATAATATTGGTACAGCTAATATAGGAATTCTAACATTTTAGACAACGTCTCAGCGCTAATTGCAAACTCTATTATTATCAATGCTATTAAAACGGGAAGCCCTTTTAATAAAATTATATCTTTTAACTTGCATTTATTCTATAAACCAAGGACCTTAAATTCTGATCCTAGATTTCGCAGAAATCACTTATTTGGTGGTCAATTTACGAAATATTATTAAAGACATGTGCTATAACTAGATATGAAAATGCAGAATATTTTATATAACTGTTTATATTTAATATCAATTTGCATTTAATGTATTTACATTACTTATACACGTTACACATAATTTACATTACATTTAATCACAGGTTAGATACAGAACCTATTCTCAATTCTGTGATATTAAGCGTTAGCATGTTAGTCAGGAAAGTTATTATTTTGGTTTGTGGACAATATATGCAACGTCATGCAAAATATTACATTACCTTAATTAATTATAGAGTTGACAACCATAACGGTTGTCAACTCTATAATTAATTAAGGTCGTTATGTAGGAGTTAAATTAGGGTAAGGACTTTGAATCGCCTGCGTAAGCACTTCCTTTACGTTGAGTGCCGCGGATTCTGATAGTATCTTTCAGTAGCCTCCTACGAAATTAAAATGTTCTTTTCACCCGATCGATAAAAAATACATTCATACATACTTGAAACTCGGCGCTTTATTACTTGTGTTTACCGGGAACACCAATAATAACACTTACATTCATATGTTTAAGTCTGAGGAAGGTCATGAAAACGGAGTGACCCAGATTCATGTCACGATTGATTTCAGAATTTAAATATACCAATCAAAATGTATGAACAAAAGTATGCACGAAGGTGATAATCGCTAATAATTATGAACCAACTTTTAAAAGTCTTTTTTGCTAATTGGAAGCTGTGTTCTCTGATTAGCTCAGGCATTTTTTATCCCTGCAAATAGTTTGAAGATCACGGGCAGTCTCTAGTTTTTTCAACGCGGGCGCAGTCATAGATAGGAGCTAATTATGTATAATAAAAGTAAGCGGCTGCCAAACTCTACCCAGATTAAACTATTGACTAACAGTCAAAAGTTCGTTACTCTTCTACGTCTTTATAACGTCAGCTTTTTATATAACTTTATATTACTTTTACTAAGGTAGTGTTAGTATCTTTCAAGTTAGTATGACGAATTTGTGTAATCTGACTAAGTATATAAAAATATTTTAGGATTAAGAAGCTTGGTTGGGAAAATTGCCGTTGCATTAACAAGTACTGTATGTTTTGAAATATAAGCAGGATAGAGTTAATATTATTGTTTTTTATTATGGATTAAAAAAGCCCGGCCCAGACTCATTAGACGACTTCAAAAATATGTAGAGCTCATTTGCCGTAAGAATTGAGAATCGGAAAACAATTTTCCATGCCAAACATGTTCTTGTTTAGCGGTGAGTAGGTGAAAAATTTTGAATTTGAACTTATTGTGAAAAACATAGTTGAGTTAGACCAATGATTTTGTTTTTAGTTGCATTGTACTGTGAACTAAGTAGCACGTTGTCTGAGTATTATTTAGACAATTTATCCAAATTTCATGCCATCGACATAAAATATGTGATATTTTACTATTACCAGATGCATTATTGCGCAGTTGTGTCAATATGACTAATGCCTGTACTCAAATTACTTACGTCTTATTTGGAAATGCCTGCAGCTCTACACATGCACATATCCGAAAGTTACTCACAGTTTTACTTTATAATAACAGCTGACTAATTCGTCTTTGTTGACTCCAAAGGTATATTTAGATTTCTGTGAACAGTGTTTTTTTAGTCTTGTGATTGAACCTTAATTACTCATAGATCACGCAATTATATAATGAATCATTTATTTAGGTATGTATGGGGAATGTAAAATGGAACAATTTGGCACGGAATATATATAATACTTCTTGAATATACGCAGTGACCTATATTCAGCAAACAAATGTGTATGTAAAAATAAATATTGAAAATCAATTAGTATTCCTGTTGTTTATATAACGTGGGTAACAAACATACATTCGTGTTTATTAACAGTGTACATTTTGCTTTAAGAAAATGCCAGTATACATAACTTAACTTTATTATTTACTAAGTTAAAGCAGCTAGAACGCAAATTACCCTCCTACAACGTGTACAGTACTCGGGCTTATAATCTTTGGACTGTAGTTCAAGAAGCATAATTTATTCAGATACGAGCAGCGAACCTGGTTTCAAGCACGGATTTATCCAACGTGATCATAATCTTGTAAATTCAGCGATTTATATTTAAGACTCAATTGGTCGCAGCTGCACTATACTCGTTACATTATGGATACGGACAATAATATTGATCGAGAAGCCTCTTGCACAATCATTTTACGTTGAGTAGAAAACTGATTTTATGTTTAGATTACTGGCGAACTCTATAACTATTAATTTGATTATGTTGTTCATTTTACATTATGTTTGTATAAAAGCAGGATCATGGTTAACAGTCTTTTATATTGTCCAATTGACTTATAACTTTTGTATTACACTCAATGATTGTAGCACTTCTATAAGTGATACAATCTTCAATCAAATCGATGTACCGTTCGTGCAAAAGCCATCCTACCGCTAATATTAAACTGTCCATATCTCGTCGTGGTAGAAATATATAATGGAGGTTGTAATAATTTAATATCAAAGCAGTGGCTCGCATATTATTTCAGCCAACACAGCAGCCTAGAGATCACAAAACAGATGTTTATGTATGTTAATTTTGTATTGCAACATATTGCTCAAACTGAAACATTAATGACTTAGTTAATAGACTTTGTTCCACTTATATGTTATGTTCGCAATAAAGATATATTGGATATTTGCACAAATTTGCGGAAGAATTTTATTTTTCTAAATGAGTCTTTGTAAAAAAACGTCCAGGTACTATTTTTCTTTGTCGAATATATTTATCCGTTTAATCATTCTGACTTTTTAACAGATAGGTAAGGAACTTTAGTTATTCTGTAAAAGAGCCTTATAATATAATTCCTTAAAAAAACAGTTTTCTGATTGAACAAACAGACACGTGTACTAAAATTAAATACATGGATAGATAAAAATACATTTTAAATTTTATGACAGTGAAAGTGTTATATTCTACTATATCCGTAGCAGCAAGAAATTTCCATTAGTGTAAAAAATGACGCGAAACAATTTATAAAGTACTTACCTAATTGATATTGTTGATTCAAGGTGGTTTCATCGTTTTGCGGCAACAAACGATTCAAATTGCAATTGTCGATAGCGGTATGATTGCCTGAATGAGTGTTCATTTACAAGTCAATCGCTATTTCATTTATACTATTCCATGTCCGTGTGGATAATGCGTTAAAATGGACACATTATAACATTAATATTGGTACAATGTTGATATTATACATATGTAGTATAAAAACATAAGCTCATTAGGTATTAACTTTAGCAACACTTTCTTATAGTTTCCTTAAAAACATAACGAATACTTAATCATTGGAAAACCACAAACATTTTTAATACAAGCAGCTTTTCACATTCACTAGTAGACCAACCTTTTACTTTGAACCTTTGGAAATGCTATCATCCCACACTCTTTTCAATATTTTCCTTACAACATTATCTCGGGATAAATAATTTATTTATGCTTTTCGATGGATGGAACACTGGTGTATCCACTACGGACGGTGAAAAGAAATACAGATCGTTTTATACAGGAAATGTACCTCAGCTTCATGTTTAATGTTTTATATATTTTTATTGATTTTGAGGTTTAGTACAAATACTAAAGGGTAGATAAAATATAGTAACGAAAAGTACGAAAACGGATATAGGTAGATAAGACTAAAAAACTATGGAAATAGGAATGCCATCAAAAACATTCTGTAAAAACCTCAAGTCTCGCCGTAAAAAGTTGTGAGATCTATATAATACCAAGTCGATTAATCTATTTAGTCTCTACTTAAAGGACCTTCTGTCTTAAGTTATTACGTATGTTATTATCATGCCAATTAAAAAAAAATACCTCTAAAACAAATAGACCGACCTGGCCATCGCATGATTTGATTATTAGTATGTATCACACTACACAGCACGACGAGAAGTTAATGCTCCTGAAATGTTAATGGCGAATTTGTGTTTTCTTGCGATGACCAAGTCGATCTATTTGTTTTAAAGGTATTTTTTTTTAAATTGGCATGATAATAACATAAGAGCAGTGATAGCCGAGTGGTTTAAGTTGGCACCTCCCACGCTAGTGGTCGCAGGTTCGAATCCGAGGCAACACACCAATGACTTTTCGAAGTTATGTGTGTATTAGAAATAATTATCTCATGCTCCAACGGTGAAGGAAAACATCGTGAGGAAACCTTGCATGCCTAAAAATTTGTTTATTACATTTATTGAGGGCATGCAAAGTCCCCAACCCGCACTTGGCCAGCGTGGTGGACTCAAGGCCTAACCCCTTCCTCATTACGGGAGGAGACCCTTGCCCAGCAGTGGGACAGTAATGGGTTAAATTTATTTTTATTTATGATAATAACATACGTAATAACTTAAGACAGAAGGTCCTTTAAGTAGAGACTAAATAGATTAATCGACTTGGTATTATATAGATCTCACAACTTTTTACGGCGAGACTTGAGGTTTTTACAGAATGTTTTTGATGGCATCCCACTTCTTTTTGTAGAGCGATTAGAGCAAACATAAGTCCAATTTGTATGGAAAGCCGTATTTTTTTCATAATTCAACATATTTTCCTATGGGAATGTTGTTCAGTTTCATGGGCTAAACACCCTTACCCACCCTATACCCCCTCCCGTTATGTCTCATATAGTAGATACATATTTACACCTATTTATTTTATTTTCTACAGAAATAATAATTTAATTCATTAACTGCAAATGTAACCTTGTAATCTTATACATTTATGTGGGATTACAAAGTTATTGTTGCAGTTAGTGTATTTAGAAAACTTGACCGAAATTAGAAAATATTGAATTTTTCCCATGATTAAGACACTAAACCTTATTTGTATTCTAAATTTTAAGCTTCTAAGTCTGCTAGAAGTACCTTAGACTTTTGATGATCGGTGAGTCAGTGAGTCAGTGAATCAGTGAGTGACAAAATTCAAAATTTTAACAAGTTGTCATTCTTAAACTACTGGTTCAAATTGACTGAAATTTTAAATATATCGTGTTTATACAATGACTGATTAGTTGCTGAAAATCCAGGCTTCTTGTTTTATCCACTACGAAATTATAGGGGTGTCAAAAATAGCCCGAATTGCTTCGAGAAAAGGATGTTACGGCCGTGCCGCTTTTTTTTTGCTCGACTTACGGGGGCACTTCCGTGCCCCCAGATTCTCTATCAATTATGTGGTAATTTTCGGTATCCTATCCCATCCCTAAGAATAAGATATGGTATCTTATAACAGTAATATTTATCTTTTTAAAGGTTGAAGTCTTTATACCTCACCTTTTCAAACGAAATTTGAACTTGTAAGATAGTTAAATTCGTACAATTCAGTTCTTACTTATATTTAAACTCTCTCAAACTACTGCAGCGGCGAGACACGTGCTCTCTTTACAGTGAAATGGCTCTCGAGTTCCTTAATGAATTACGATAGAGTTCAGTAAACTGGATTTTCCATTTGCGTTGTCTGAAGTGCGAATCGTATTTTCCGATTTAATCAATGTGATAGAATACAAGTAGATTCCTACTATCTGACGTCAGTTTCTATTGATATCCATCCATGCATATTAAATGCAAAAGTAACTCAATCGGTAAGTCTATGTATTAGTTACTGGTAGGTTGAACCTTATATTTAGTATTGGCAACAATAGCTATATGTCCTGGAAAAGAACATTTACAACTGACTAGATATACATTCAAATCAATGTTTTTATAAAAGATGAGGGGATTCTCAAATAGCCGTGAGCAATGAACTAAGGACATGAATTAGGGGTTCTAAGTTTATTACTATTAATAAATGGTTATTTAGGTAACCAAAATACCGTATATGAGTTTGCAATTAAACGAGGTAGTCACTAAGTTAACAAGAAATTACACTGATAGACTACAATTACAAATATCGACGGTTCAACAAAAACTTTGAAAAGTATAACAAAATAACAATTACACGATCGGCGCGAGAGGATCACGAAACGTGTCAAGTCACGCCGACCGACTTTACTCTTTCAAAGGAGTGATAACTGGCGTAGGCTTGTTACGACCCAAAAGGTCGAAGTAAAAATAAGAAGGGGTATCATGCATCGATTCCACGACCCTTTAATTTTGCCCTTTACAGTTGAACCTTTTATATTTATTTACATTAGCTTTATTTGCTCACGGCTGGCCGAAGGTCCCCTAGGGAGGCCTCACAGTAGATTGTCTTAACAGCGGCGACCGGCGATAGTCTCGGTATCATCACTCCTGATTAAGTATCTCAGGTTGAACTTTGGCGGTTGTTTCCACAATTGCTGTCATTTTATCTACCAGTTATATCAGATACTTATCCACGCCGTAATACTAGCTGTTATGCTTCTACACTGTACACAAGTCAGTTCTTATATTGGCATCTATGTCACGATACTATTATTTTTCACATGCTTTCTCTATGGGACAATTTTGGCACAATGACAACTGCCGAGACTGCCGTTCTTCAAGAACACAGAGTACCTTGCCCAATTGCCAACTTAAACTTGGCTCATTTTAAGCCCACGCCCGGTTTTAAGTAAGTAATTCTACTTTATTGTAATAATACGCTGAATGAAGCTTCGTATGCACAAAAGTGCGATAAAAAGAAGAAATATTGTTTATATCACTTAGTTAATATTAACGGTTCCCAACGGTGAAATGTTTTTCAGGTTGGCCTTAGCGCCTGACATTATCGCATTCAGACAAAGCTTGAAAATATTTTTTCATAATCTGTGACTTGTTCCCTACCTATTCGTTGTTTTAAGACTTCATAAATATATTTTGAGAATAGATATTAGAAACTTCAGTATCAGTTTATTTAGTAGAGCTAAATTAAAAAATTCAGTACCGTAAATACGACGCATAAAGAATTTAATCTGCTATATGTGGATAAAATACATATGTTTTGTACGCGTAAATAAATAAATAGGTAGCTAAAAGGGTCGTGAACTTTACCCTTGTAAAAGGTATACTCTGATTGTAAAAAATAACCTTATGAGTTTTCATGGATAAATAAATAATAAGTTAAGTGGTTCACGGAAAAAGTTAAATTCCGTGAAAAACATATCGCGGCGGCAATTAAGTTACAGAAAGTAGGATTAATTACGCACGTCGTCGGTCCTAGTAGTAGGGAATTATATTTCAGTATTTATTAGTAATTCAATATTTATTAGTAAGTTTATCCATCTAGGTTTATGTAGGTATAAATATTTCGTCTTAAAATTACCAGAAAAAACACAATTGCTCCCTAATACAATTGGCTATTTGTAAAATATATCCCATTTAAACAATATAGTACAACAGTCTCAATCTAAATATCGGTAATTTAGGCAATGGCAAAAGTATTTCAATACCTTAGAATACTTTTCACATCAAATCGTTGTCTAACTAAAACTATAATTATAATCAAACTATAACAATATTAGGTAGGTACAATTGCGAAAAATATTTACACCTTTCACTTAACATTTATAGCGTGATTTGCTCAACGGACGTTTGTAAATTTCACATAATGTCGCAATCCTCATGCAATACAAGTACAGTTGAAAGCAAATATATATATACATATATCTATAAAAATGTCCATTTTAATTAAGTACATTTTATGTACATTTTAACCAGTTTGTTTAAACAATTGACAAATTGATAGTGTGTTTATGTGATATCTTTACTGTGTCTAAAAGAAGTCCTAAATAAAGGACAGTTTTACTAACACAGAATATACGAATTTATTCTTATTCAATGTAGCAGCTCATATACTAATTGATATTCAAATCACATACCTAATTCATTTCAGAATCATTACCGAGATTTTTGTTTGTTCAAATATTTAATAGCATGTCATAGATGAGGTAGTCATAACAGTTGATGCCAAGTTGAATAAATAAATGGATAGAGATTCGTGCAGAACACCAATCTGTACAATCTGTAAACACTAATGTCTACCGGTTAACATCTTCTGTGATTATTTATAGTATTAGCTAAAGTTTACGTATGCATGAAGCATTTCAGAAGCAAGTAGAAATTACACATCTGAACATTCTCAATGAAAGTTGAATAAACCTTTTAAAATAGCAAAAAAACTGGGTAAATACGTCTATGAAATGACTTTTTTCAGTGTCTAACGCATTGATATTTCTTTAATAAAGGAAATATATTAAATTCATCTTCAATAACTAATAATTATACAATACAAACATAATAATAAAGATACCTGTATAGAGTTGACAGTACGTAGGTAGTGAAGGTTATAAACTCGGTCCAACCTGATTTGTGATTGCACGATATATTCTGCAGGGTCTGCAACTAAACACCCTTATAGTAGTGTACCTTCTCTATCTATCATAGGTCACCTGGCAAGCTACAATTTCTCAAAGCTCGAGGGCATTCGGCGTAGGGACAACAATCTAAGTTACTGCTACGCCGCGTAGACGCCTGCTACGTCTAGAAGGTTGGTCAAAACAATCGTATTTGGAGTCACATAAACATCTAGTCTCTTTCTCAACTGGAAACTACGAAAACTTCGTGTTAAATAAAATAAGAATTTGTCTTAAACATCATCACTGTTATGTAGATTATGTCATTATAATATCACCACTACATGGAGAAATGGGCACAATTCTTATTCTGATTTTTTAATTATAGGACTTTAGTTCTTTGTTTGAAAAATAATAACAGGTTTTAGTTTTAAACGTTTTGATAATTCATGCCTAACTTTAACAATTAAAAATTTCAAGTATTTTGCCTCTTTAACGTTTGTAAGTCACGAAGCTTGAACCGATAGTTTTAAGTTTCTAGTTTTATATAATGTACGAATATGTTTACTTACTTACAAAAGGCTGCCCCGCCGTTTAAACAAATTTTAATGATGAAGAGTTTCTCCATTGGTTATAAAAACGAATTGGTTGATACATTGTTAGTTTTAAAGCGTGTTTGATTTGATAAGGCTCATAAGTCATTAGACAAAGGAAGCAAATCACTTCAATATTTGTTTTAACGATACTTAAATCTTGAGATAAAATATTTTTTTGAAACAACTTACTTAGATTATAGTCAATTTATCCTGAAAAGCATAAAAACATAAGACTACATGATGGGTACTCGTTATTAAACATAATTGCTAAATGCCTTTCACAAAACAATAATCATTTATTTTTATTACACATTGTACTAACAATTATAGTTATCTAACTATATCTCCAAATTCTCTTCATTTGGGATGGTCCATTACCATTGTTACGGAGTCCGTATATATATACGTACCTGATAAACATACATAAGGTGATTTTCAGACGAACTACGTACCCTAGAGACATTAACATACATTACGGTTTATAGACAGCATTAGTTCAGACTAACGGCCAGCTATTATCCATAATAAACATTTTGCCGGAAACTGCGCAACGAATTTTACATCCCTCAGTTGCCATGAATGTTCAGTGTTGGAAAATTGAACCAGTAAAATAAAATATAACTTCATACGAATGAGATAGTTTTATTTATATTTGTTTTATTGTGTTGTTTTCTTTAGGTCGATTAATTGGATGTATTTAAACACATTTCTATGGGTAGTTTAATTCTCGATGGCCTTGCATCCAAAAATAGGGTTTCTCAGAGGTTTCCCGGGACTCGACTGTTCCGTTTTCCCCTTCCCCGCTTCGCTTCGCTTTGCCAAAATGACTCTCAGCCGACGGATGCCTCCCCTCCCTGTCACACATACCTACCGGCTACCAGTGATGTACCTAGACGCGCGCGCTTTCTTATCACATCCAAACAATAACGTTATCACGTTTCCAAAAAAACCTTTAACATCGCTGGTAGAATTTACATCGAAATCGAAACCAAACGAATTTATATCTTGTAAGCTTTTTAGGCCCCCTCAAATTTTACAGCTCGCTGAAATAATTATTTCTATGTAACAAACGACGCGAAAATCATATTTATTACAAGTATCATTACCAAAAATGCGAAAGATTTATGGAATATTTATAAAAATGCTCTTCAACGAACATTAACTAGATATATAATTTCACAATGACCGCGTTACGGGCTTTGTTCCGCCGTCGACTGAAGTCAACGACATTTGAAGAAAGGTAAGAAGAAGCCACAATATTACTTCCTGTTACTTGAAACAACAAACACAATAAGTCGCGTTCAACAAGATTTGCAAAATACATTATTCTGTTTTATTAACTTGCGATGAATTAGTTTGTATTTTACGAGACGCTAGAAAGTTCATTACCGACTTCTATGTTCAAATTAGATAACGGATTCTATCGTGATTTATTGAAGTTTTTACAAAATATTAATCTGTACGATTACGTCTTTATTAGCTTTACCGTAGTAGCGCAAACTAAACATGATATAGAAATGTTAATCTCTAAACTTATCATTCCCCACTATTGCACGAGGATATTTTAAAACGAAGTTCTGTGCATGGTCACGTTTTAAAAACTCGGAAAGCTTGTATCATCGATCTGCACGTTTCGACTCTGTGCCCAAGGATGACACTTTTACTTTTTTCATACGAGATGTAAATTCTGTATTTTAGCAGACTTCTATCTAAAGGATATCTAACATTTATCATTACTTTAATGTCTAATAAGTTCTTGTGGCTATATGTACCTACTTAATGGTTTGTTTTAATTTAACTTTATTACATACCTTATTTTGTAAGTAGGTAGCTAGCTAGTATTAAGTATTGTCTAACATTTGCCCCTGGAAGTAGTCGGAACACTCACATTGTTACAGCGAGCGGCCCTACATTTGCACGCCCAAGGTCGATCCTCTTTACAGTGAAGTCTGTTGGTTTTACTTGTAATATTCACTAGCGTTACCGCAGAACGTATGTACGTTGTACGTGTAATAACGTATAGCATGCGTTATAAATAGAGGTTAGGCTCGAGTTGTTCCGACCGTACTCATGTGCATAACAGACCGATCCATTATCTTACCGCAACCAATAAAAACTGAAAGGAATTTCAGTGCTCCCGACACGTGTTCATCATTGTTGTAATCTTGTATTCGACTGAACGGCCAGAAAACCCGCTATTTCATCGTATTTATGTAAGACTCTCGCCAAATAATTGCTACCAACTTTTGATTCTATAAAAAATAGCTTTGGCAGCCGGATGGGTTTGTCTTTCACCGGGACAACATTTGGTCTATTGTTAGTATTTGACAACTGCGACTACTTAACACTCGATGTGTGATAATTAAGGTGAATGTACATAAAATATGTGTTTTTAGAAACGTCCATCGCATTTCTGACTAACACAGCTGCAGCAAAATAAAAGTTTTGCACAGCGAAACAACTACGTAGAGTCAGTTGATGAAGTGAACATGAACGTAATATATATAGCATGTCTCACACTCAACTTTGTATAGGAACGAACAAAGTTTAATCCAACTAAAGTAATGGAGCATTTAATTATATATCCATTAACAAGCGTAATTTTGTTGGCTGTTATCAAACTGTTGAATCACTCCATAATAGAAAAGGGCGTGACGAGTGACGACATATAGTAGTTATACAAATCTACTGGACACTCAACTGTTAACCTTGACTGAAATTTAAATGTAGACAGACTTTCTATAATCTATCGAGTATAGGTATTACATCAATAGTTGTGTATTAGTTTAGTAGGTACAGCTTTTATATATTTTTTATAAAGCTTTTAGATATAATATCTGTTACATTATGCAAATAATCCAAACGCAATATGTTTACCAGCATTTCGGTTGATCAAATTTGTGATTTTTAGTGCATTATGAATCACGCCCACGTGGTAAGGGTTTCGGATGTGTGAAAACTTCTGCCTTATACGTGTACTGTAAATAACCAGCATTTTCACATTATTATTATTTTATAAATTCAAACAAAAACTTTTTAATGAGGGCAACTAACAAAATCACCTGTGCTTGTAATTATACCACAGTTCCCACATTTTTATAATAAGGTAGCAGATGCTTCATCAAATCCAGTGTCAATTGTTCTTTAAAGTAATGATGTAACGGTATCAATCAAATTATGCTAAGAGACAATGTTAGACTTATTATAAAAGTAGATATTAGGCATTTATTAAACTAGTAACCATTTACTTTTCAGTGGTAGCTCATTCGAGGGCCAGTGGCAGAACGGCAAGCGACATGGGCTGGGCGTGGAGACGCGCGACCGCTGGCTGTACCGTGGCGAGTGGACGCAGGGCTACAAGGGTCGCTACGGCGTGCGCCAGAGCACGATTAGCAACGCCAAATACGAGGGCACGTGGGCCAATGGACTTCAAGACGGATACGGCTCTGAAACATACGCCGATGGTGGTCAGTATTATCTCATTTCTTTCATTGCCAAACTATTGGAATTCAGACGAAAATACATCACGTTTACATGGCCATGGCATTCTTAGGTTGGTAGATCCGTCTGCTGTGAGAGAATACGTTATTGTTAATCCGATGATAACATACAAAGCTATTGTTTTAATCCCAGAATAAACATCTAAATCCGGGTTAGCTCAATTCGCTTCTTGTTTCTATACTCACGCATATTGATATTATTAATTTCTCAATTTTACGTTTACTACGCTCACCTCATGACCCACATTTGTTGCGTGAACTAGGAAGGAAACCCTTTTGCCCGTGCAATGTTTACTGTGTGTTGGAAAATAGTATCTGTAAACAAAACGTGTGCCGGAATTATAAATTGCTACTAAACTACCTAACAAACGCGGCTTCTGCATATAAAATGTAATGACTTTTATGGATAAAAATTTAAAAAGCTACAATACAAATTATCTATGTACTTACTTAATCGCATTCAAACATTAGTTTTACGCAGGCGTCAGTCACGTCACGTCACGTGGAATGGATACATACACGCTTAGGAATAATTTTATATTGTGCCAAGTGACAAATAGATATAAAACATTAATCGACATAAATAAATAATTGTACTTCAAACATACAAGCAAACTAGGACTTTATGTCGGCAATAGCGTGCTTTACCATGAAACAACGTCATACGTTTCTCGCCGGCGGCATACTGTTGAGTCATACCCTCTATAAAGACTTGTCATTCATAAAATTACAATAATAAATGCTATGCTTTACGACGAATTTGAAATAAAATTTCCATAAGGTCTTATTTATGAAACAAAAGATTTCAAATTCTAATGGGACTATGCGCATAAAATGTTTTTCTAAGACATCATAGATGCTTGAAAAATATTAAAGTCCAGAACGATAAAAAACCTTGTCGGACGCAAAGGAGAGCGTAAACGTAGTAGGTCTGTATGTATTGTCGTAACTTTTTTCAGCGTTTACAATGGTATGTGTTCCAGTTAGGTGTTACAATAAGCGTTTTTCATTAGTATTCCCGATGAATGATCGGCGTGAGGCATGAGGCGAGCGCGCGGCCCTGCGCCGCTGCCGGCGGCCACGCACGGTCCGCGCGGCCCTCGCTGGTTAAATATAGCACAGGCACGCCTGCCGCGCCGCCTCGACACACAATCATGTCGACCACTCATTTAATACTAGCCACTACAGAAATTACCTCGCCGACACACCTTAACACTATAAAGCCATCTTTACTACTTTACGATATGGACATTAAGAGTAGATCAATATGCAAAGCAGATTATGTCACTTATACGCAGAAAGTACATCAAAACTAACTATAATTTAATCCTGTGAACTTTTTCCAACTTTAAAGTTAGTTAGCCGGCCAAAAATACGACAAAGTTTTAAAATTAATAGAAGAGGCTTAAAAACGTTCAACAATTAGTTAATTAATATGATTAAATCTTCAACTTTATCAAATTTTCGATGCTATACTTACATATATTTCGGTAAATTTACGCGGCATAACATCCAATTTGACATAAATAATAATGTAACTATGAATGATTCTTGAACATGAACAACTATCAAGTAAGACATCGTACTGACGACTACGACTGTGGCATTGACGTCAAACATGCACGTTGATTGTTGATAGCTAGCCTGTACTATGAAAAATAGTGAGGGTCATGGTATATTTTCATTCAATTGATGAATCACTGCGGTACAGCATGGCTACAAGCAATTCTAACAATTTTTACGTGCCGCCTTTTGTATTCAAGCCCTGACGCAAAGTCTTTAGTACTTTAAAGCTTTTATACTTCTTTTAAGCCATAACAAGTTCTTTAGACGTGGTATATTACCATTATTAATGCTTAAATATCAGCAAAAGTTATAAACTTGAGTCATTTTCGTAGTACATACAAATGACTTTGACCTTAACCCGCGTTACGAAAGCAGCTTAAGGGTGCTAAAATAAGTTTAATGAATTAATGCCTTTTGGATTATGTATAGAATTTGTGTCATGGATCAATTTTTTTTACGCCATACCTTTTTTTTCATCTGGTTTTTGGTGTTTTTTATTTAACGGTATCTTAAGACTATTATTATTCTTTAAGTTTTTACTTACTTAATTTAGGGCTATTGTTACCCTGTAATTTAATTATTTTAATTATCGATATGTTAGGCTTTTTTATTAGACACAAATGTGTACTTACATTATATAGTTTCAATAAACGTAACATGTACATAATGATTAGTAAATGCACATATTATATTCGTACCACCCAATAACTACGTGAATATGGCCTCGTAAGTACAATAAGCACTTGAACGGTTTCTCGATTATGTCGAAGGGAAATTATGAAAACAGAAAATCCCTATGGTTGGCATATTACCTAATTTAATAATCTCTTGTGCAATCATCAAATCAAACGCTTTTTTATCATAAGAATCGTTAAGTCATCTGTATTGTGTAAAAAGAAAAGGAAACAACAGGAACTTGATGGTTTGTTTATCATTGGAACAATAATTATTTGAAGTCATTATAACATTTTTTTTTAAATTATCGTGCTATACATCAATACAAACAAACCTTCAAAGTAATCTGACTTTCAGCAATCTAGCTAAAATTCTTATGATTTTGACAAATAGTAGTTAACCTCTAACTACTGAGACCAAAATGGATTCGATACACTGATCTTTCACTGTGAAACTCTATACAAAAATGTTTGGTACCCAAGAAACACAATACTTTTACTGTGAAACTCGATACAAAAATGTTTGCTATTATTTTCAGGAACATACCAAGGACAATGGATGCGGGGCCTGCGGCACGGCTACGGTGTTAGGACATCGGCACCGTTCGGGCTCGCGTCGCACTACCGCGGCGGCGCCCGTGGCCATCGCGGCTCGCTGTCCTCTCTCAACGAAGCCGGCGCGTCCGACCCCTCCGAGCAGAGGACCACGCGAATGGACGACGCTCGTGGTGGCTTTGTCCTCACGATCAGGTCGGACCAGCCATCGGGTAGACGGGGCTCACTTGTTGGAAAGACTAAAACAGGACTGCTCCATGTAAGTTGCTATATTATTATTTTCTTCCCCATAATTACACGCATGCGTTTTATTAGCTATCTCTATTATTTATTTTGGTACGTATACTTAGTAGACGCTTTTTAGAAAATGATCGCATCATGTTTTTAAATTATCCTTGCATTTACTTGCTCCCTTTAAACGCTTGTTATTTTTCTGGATGTATTTAAGTGCCATTAATAAAGGTGCTACCCGAAATTACTGAAAATACTAGTTGTGTTTCTTTACTTTTTCATCTAATTGCCGATGAACAAGTTGGATGGGTAATCTAGGGTAAACAGACTATTTGGTTTTTAAATTTATTTTGAGTTTTATCCTCGCAAAACAAAACCAAAATTCAAAAGAGTTTTCAGAGAACAACAGAAAAATGTTCCAAGACTAACTGTCCCGAGACTAACATGATAGTTTAACAAATGAACTCCACTTACTAAGACGTCGTATACGTGTTTTCAGAAATGGCGCAAACAGCGCAGCGTTGGCGATCTGGACGGGGCCGGCACTGGGTCTGTCCACTCCGGGGGCTCGGGGGGCTCGGCCTCTTCGTGGGTCTCCTCGGTAGACAGCACCCACTCCGCTATGACCCATGCCTCTTTGCACACAAACTCAAACGCAAGTTTCGTTATTGAGGTGGGACTTTACTTTTTTGGTATTTGTCACGAATTCATCACCCACATTATCGTTCGCATGTTGATGCAATACCATTCGTTGCCCTCCACGCCCGGGCCGAATTCCTGTTAGCACGGTTCCCGAGTGGTGTCCCATTTTTAAATGTTGCTCATGCGGCACACCCTAAGAACGTTGATACAGACGTAAATCCGGCCCTCAGCTAAAATAAAAATGTTGTCATCATTCTGACACATATATCTCTAACCCTGACACCTAAATATTAACAATGACACATTCCAAATCCTACCCAATTCTGTTGTGAAGTATAATTGTGATAAGAACATATGCTCCCAAGTGAAAGTGCTGTGCATAGATCTACTTCTAGGTGAACTTTTTGTTCCCAACTGTGTTGTTGATATAAGTGGATATTGAACGCAAATAAAAATACACATTTTGCGTTTTGGTTTTGTTAGTAAATTTTACTATAAGTATACATGTATCCGCAGATACTTAAAAGGTTTAAAGAAAAAAATATTTTAATTACTTCCTCACCTTAACCACTATATTATGTTGGTTAGCTGGTTGCACAGGTAGACTAGAAATTCTATGTTCTATGATTTATCTTACGCTTCAGGATTGTGTTGTAAATTTTATGTTAATTTTATCTTTGATATTAATTTGAATACAAAATTCCTGATTTTTGACTAACAGGATGAACATCTGGATGCGAGTGTCACAGAAACATACATGGGTGAATGGAAGAATGATAAACGGACTGGCTATGGTATTAGCGAACGTAGTGATGGTCTTCGATATGAAGGAGAATGGGCCGCGAATAAAAAATATGGTTACGGTGTTACCACTTTCCGAGACGGCACGAAAGAGGAAGGCAAATATAAAAACAATGTGCTTATCACAAGTCAGAAGCGAAAGCATATGTTCCTCATGCGGTCGGCCAAATTTCGGGAACGTGTTGATTCAGCGGTGAACTCGGCGCAGCGTGCATCCAAAATAGCATTACAAAAGGCTGATATAGCTATTTCTAGGTTCGTATGAAAAACATTCGTTACGTATTTTTGTAAGAAGCTATTTCGAGTTTTGACTTCTGACTCTTCCTGGAAGTTGTCCTTGTTTTATTGATAGTAAACTTATGATTACTTTGTGACTAAGAATAATTCTTTATAATTGGAAGCCCCTACTAAATTACCTATTGTTTACTTATTGCAGAACCGCTACGGCTAAAGGAAAAGCTGAACAAGCCGACGAAGCGGCAGACCAAGCTAAAGAAGACTGTGATATAGCGCAAGCTACAGCGAAACAGTTCGCCCCAGATTTTAAGCATCCAGGCTTTGACAGAATAGGATTAAGAGAAAAATATAGACAACAAAAAGCTTTTGATGCACAAGTTGCAACACCCGTATCACCAGAATCTGAAAAGGTCTTGGATGGAAAGAGCATTCCAAATCATATCCCTCCGATGCATTCACAGATTCCTCAAACTAATAGAGCTCCAAATGCAGTATCTTCCAGGAGACCCTCGACACAGTACCCTAAACCTGTGCAACCCGATCCGAGGCTAGCGAACAATTCCAACTATAATACAGACAATAGGACACTAGGGCCTCCCTATGATCCTTATTACTCGTCCAATCAAGAAAATTGGGCATCGGCAAGCACTTCACCTCAAATTTCGCCTGACAACCAAAAACCTTTCCTACCAAATGAACAAATAAGTCCGTACGGATCCCATTCACAAGGAGGTCCTCAGCAGCCACCGTCTTCCTATAGATATAACAGACCGGATGCGCTACAAAACCAGCAAAGTATGGACCAAACTTCGCAACAATATACCAACCAAGATCGAAGATTATCTTCAGCAACAAGGCCGCAATTGAATCAAAGGCAACATGACTGGAACCCGCCCCAAGCGCCTCCTAGACGACAAAGTGTCCTTGGCCAACCTACTCACGACGCGCAAGGGAATGCATACTTAGACAGCGGAGCAACAGCGTATGGTCGAAATGAGATTCGTACCGGAACTGTTCACTCCGAAGGGCCTCTTGATCGACCAGCGACAAATCAGCAACAATATCGTCAAGCAATCGATCCTCAAGGTTACAGACAAACTGTTGATCAACAAGGATACGGCCAACCGTCGGAACAAATGTATCGTCAGATGACAAATGAAAATCAGATGTACCGCCAGATGGGTCCTGCTGATCAGTCATATCGACCGACAGCTCCCACTGAACAGGATATAGTCAATGGGGCACGAGACCCTCGGCAGTCCGGTCCTCGACCGTCCATCGACTATTTTGACCACTATAAAAGACCTCCTAGCCGTGACTCCAGTGTAGATCGTTATGGGCACCGATCGCGACAGCCTTCCGTCGAAGCAGCTCCAAGCGGAGGATCACGCGCGGGTTCTGTTGCACCACAGCCCCCGATCGTAAGCCAATCGCGGCCACAGTCGCGAGCAGCTACACCGGCAGGCAACGGTCACCTGGCCACTGGTCGCGGTTCTATATCTCGCGCGAGCTCGAGAGATCGTCAGCCTTTTGAGGAATCTCTTTTGAGAAAGCGAACTCTAGGTCAGGAAATATCGCCTTCTCCTTATCAGCCAAAACGCACTGAGAGTTTGTATGTGGCTCAAGCTCCATTGCCACCCCCGCCCGCGCCAATGCCAGGAGGTGGCCGTGGCGGAGGCGGAGGCGGCGGCGGCGGAGGAGGTCGCAAGGTAAGCCTAGCAATAAATTAATAGTTACCTATATTCATTAATCAATTTTAATAATTTAATTCACATTTGGTGCAACCACATTCTAATTTAAATACTCCAATATATCTTAGGTGCAAGGTTACTGTTTGGTTAGATGCGGCCACCCTATGTCACTATAAGATTATAAATTCAGTGTCATAAAGTTGTTATGATACAATCAACCTAACGGCTATATCAGTGCGAATATATTTGTAACTTAACGTAGATCAACTTTGTTTACGTAAAATAAATCAATTTTATTTTCCATTTCCTTTAGTACATACATACAATAGCTATTCATTTATAGACGCGATGTCTTAGTTCATGAGCATATTTTATTTAAAAGCGTAGCGCGCGAAACTACATATTAGGTACAGACTACAGAAGAAAATATAATTATGAGAAGTAGTAGAAACATTATCTCAGTGTGCATGAAAAATACAAGTTATTAAGAATTCTATTACTTATCCGTAGTTTATCTAAGTGGTTCGAGAAATTTTTACGTGGGTTTTTCTTACCCGGCTCTACTATTGGGTAATGTCATGTCCTCGGAACACTTTAGATTTTTACAAATAATATAATTGCAACTTGGGCTGGTCGTATCCCATTGAATCATGCAGCTACATTTAACCAAACGCTAAATTTCTATGATTAAACGTTTGAAAGCCGGTATTATGGATGAAATGTTACTTAAATACGTTCTATTTCTGCTCACCAGATTGCGTGGCAGTCGCATATAAGAATTGAATAGAATAATAATTTATTTGCGTAAAATGAGGTAACAAACCGTGGTAAAAAACAGATTTCACCATTCACAATAGCAGGAAAATATACATTTTTAGGAGTATTTAATATAGGGGTAGTTTCAGAAGTTTGTTGGTTAAGCAAACCTTGGCGCGGTCATTCCTTAGATGGGTGACCGCATAGTGGTATTTGATTTGGGCGTATCCGTGCTTCGGAGGGCACGTGAAAGTCGGTTGTTATCAATTAAGATAACGCAGTCGTTAAGCCACGTCAAAAGCCTTCGGGCGGATTGAACAACTTCGACACTAGGTTGACCACTTACCATACGATAAGAAGAAGAAGAAGGAGTTAATAAAAATTGAGCGTAAAAGTAATTTGTCTATAAAAATATTTTACTTCTTTGTAAGAAAATACTCTACATAATATATTTTGTTATTAGTCATCCAACAGCGAAATCTATACTAATATTATAAAGCTGAAGAGTTTGTTTGTTTGTTTGTTTGTTTGTTTGTTTGAACGCGCTAATCTCAGGAACTACTGGTCCGATTTGAAAAATTATTTTAGTGTTAGATAGCCCATTTATCGAGGAAGGCTATAGGCTATATATCATCACGCTACGATCGATGGGAGCAGAGTAGCAGTAAATAATATTACAAAAACGGGGAAAATTCAGACCAATTCTCTCTTATGTGACGCAAGCGAAGTTGCGCGGGTCAGCTAGTGTGCTATAATTCGTTACCTTACGATAAATAGTAAACGTAGTTATGTTATGAAACGGGATGTATAAAATGACAATGTTTAAGATTTAAAACAATTCGTAGAGAAAAATTTACCTGATCGCATTGTGACACTGAGATTTCTTTAAAACAGTTCTTGAAGGTATGCAAAGTCCGCACCCCATAAATGGCCAGCGTGGTGCACTCAAAGCATAACCCCTCCTTCATTGCGGAAGGAGACCCCTGACCAAAAAATTTTAAATATGATCAGGTTTTTAAAACAAGATGACACTGAAAAAGGTATAAACGTGACGAAAAACTTAAAGGTTACTTTTAACACCTTTCGATTTTCCAATAGTAAATGTCTTGGAAAGCTTTGTCACTAAGATGAAATGATCTACTTTCTTTCTTAACCTTACCGTCAGTATTCGACAAAGGTCTCCCCCAAAAATATTCACCGGTCTTATCCTTAGCAATAACCTGGCAATCACTCGGATAGGTAACCAAGCCGTCACGGCATCGTTATCTCAGCCTTCCTCGACGTGTAATTAACCTAAGTAATAATTTTACTAAATAACGATCATTTGCAGTTCAAACTTATTTGAAAGCTAAAATAAATGTATGCCATGCAGCAAGTGTTGCAACATCCTTTTATACAATTTCATCCCACTTTCGTTGAGAGATATTCAAATACTTTTTATGTTAGTTCTACCAGATATTAGTAGTAGTCACTGTTTTTATTTAATTAACCATTCGTTTATAGCCCGTTTGTATTTGGTTATGTGTCCAGTTTATCGCTTCTAGTAAGATATTTGGTACTAGAATACAGTAAGTTTATATTACTTTGTATCAAAAGGATTATCATGGCTGAAAGTTTACAGCGCGTATGCCAGGTTTTGAGTGGTGCGTTTTTATCGTTATTTTAATTACGTGAAATGAACTAACAATAATTAGATATTTTTTTTTTAATGAAAAGTTACGACTAAAGAAAACTTAGTCTTAATAACAGACTATTTCGATTACAAAATAAAACGTCGATAGTTTATTAATAAGCATAATTGAGAAGCTACATGGTAGATACCAGCTCCTACTGCATCGTATTATAAACGTATACGTTATTTTTCATATATTAAAACATGTAATTTCTTTGATGTTGAGCTCAAAAGAAATAAATAACAAATGCTATGTCTACATGAAATAAATATCAAACAAATGCGAATAATGTGATAGTAACTTTATTTGTGTCTCGGACAGTTCAAGAATACAATAGCGACAATAAGACGGCACTAATCACCTCGCGTAATGTATGAACAAGGTCAGTTAGGTAATTAGCAAACTAAAACACGACGTTCCCGGTTCCCAGCGCGTTTGTTTATAACAAACAGAATTAACGCTTGCTTACTGTATTTGTAAAGTTGAAATTACTAAATACACGCCACTTTACTGACGCGAATATATTTAATTTCTGATATGTTAAAATATACCATTTAAATATTCACTACAATTTATAGATTATCTACAACAAAAACGCAAAATTCAATTTATTAAAACCTATTTAGGTGCGTGGAATCGTATTTAATTGCATGTCACATTACGATAGATGTACGAATGGCATCGCAATGAGTTTAGTAATGACACGGCGGCAGGCACGCGGGCGGGCGGCGCGGCGGCGGCGGCCGGGCGCGGCGAGGGCGGGCGGCGGTAGCTCAGCGCTCAGCCCGTTCTATTTCTAAATTGAGACAGTCACTCGCTGCCGCTTTCCGTGTATCACCTCTTTGCTATATATAACTAAATATTCATAAAACCTACAAAATACTTACAAAGTTGCTCACAATAATAATTCTATGGCAAAATCCTGAAAAAAATGTAAATTAATTGATAATTACAAATAAGTGTCACTGGAACTTTTCTGGATAGCAAAACATGAACTTTGTTTGTGACCCGTGATTAGTGCAACGATTTGAAAATGTGGTATCAAGGGGATGATGATGAAGATGAAGATCTTATGTGCTCTCCGGCGATCCTCGCCCGGCGAGCGTCCGAGAGCTGGATTAATGTACCTCCGGTTGAGGTAACTTCATACGTCTGACACTTGTACTCTTGATAGTATCTTTTAGTGCCATTGTTGAAGAAACCTAATAGACGGGTTACACAACCCTTTTCTTATCAATAATAATGGTTAATGACATAATGTTAACAGGTTATAGATGCATACATTATGTGTGCGTGTACAGATACATGTTAACTGAGATCAAAGTGCAAATACCCGCACCAACACCAACGTAATATGTATACATCTGTTGGTCAAACCTACACATAATGTGCTTTTTACGAATGATATAATGGGGAAACTGTTTATAAAATGGCTTAAATATAGATAAATCTCGTTGTTTTTGCTGCAACTCAGTCGCCCGGGATGTACCGGCTAGCTGCCTAGTGCTAATCTAAACAAAATATTTTTATTAGCTCCGTCGACCTGCAAACTGCATTGACTGTTATAAATATATTTCTGTATAAATATTTTTCAATGAACTAAATAACATACCGATTATTAAATGAATATTGGTTATTAAAATAAGATTTGTTAAAAAAGTATCATAACGCCTTTTACCATCGTTCTACAGATATCCAATAACCAAGGGTTTTAATACAGAACAAATAGTCTCTAAATTCACTGTAATTAACTTTTCTGTTGTTAGAAATAAATATGTTTATTATTGTGTACAGATGCTAAGCACGCCGCAGACTTTACAACGTAAGAAATCTCTGCCGGACGTGGCAGGAATGCCGCGAATGCCGGACGGTGGCGGCATGTCCCGCGAGGAGGTCTCGGCCCTCGGCTCCGCGCGACGAGAGGAGGTGCGTCGCATGCACGAGGAGACCGAGAAACTGAGGGCCAATCCTCTGCTCTACTTAGTCAGTCCGCAAGTCAAGGTAAGCCACACATTTTAATATTTAATTTATTACAAAATTCAGTACAAAATCGCATCGGCAAACCGTGGACCCTCTCGTAGACTATTCGTAGCACTTGCTACGATATGTCTACGAAATACGTTACTTGACAAAAACGCAGAAAAATAAGCGTCAAATGATTGTAATTTGTTTAATTCTTTGTTTGGTAGGACTGGTTCTCCCGGCAGCAGCTGGTGATCCTAGTCCTCTTCATCAACATCTCGCTGGGGATCATGTTCTTCAAGCTGCTCACGTAGCATCGGCGTGTGGCGCATGCGCGCCTCTTCTTCCCGATGCCGTTATTGACACTTTTGTAAATATTTGTAATTTTTGAACCAGAAATAGTCCAAATATTATTTGATGTGCGACAAATGTTTAAAATAACATTAATTATTTCCTTTTAATATGAGAGTTTCACTTAAACATCCATTGAAATCTTATTTATTTGTCAATGAGGACAATTTGCTAGTGTACTTTTCTTTGACGTTGTGAAAGTGTGCAAAGAATGACGAGACTAGAGTGAAAACATTATCCAAATAATTTCGTCGAACTAATAATTTCGACTTGTTTTGTGCGGGAGTGAATTGAACCTGTTTTGTGTCCGGTAATCGGAAACGGTCCGGTAATGTAAGGAGCACGTTGTTCAATAAACCTGCATATTGTAGGTTTATTTAATTATGCCTTCTGTAATGAAGCTTAACGCCTTTAATGTAATTTTAACAGCTGAGGTGTTGTTAAAACTTGAGTTTTCGAGAAATTCATGGTCATTTGTAATGTGAGAAGAGAAACAAACACAAAAATAATGTTTACGACGACCGCGAGGAAGTCGTTACGTTTTACTACTCCAATATTGCACTCAACTCAAATATTTCATAGCAACTGTAGTGTTACCTACCAACGTACAGTCAACATGTAGCATCCTATTCACATTCTGCTATTAGAGATTGACCGAATTAGGTATCAGCTGGTTAGTCCCGCTATTAGAGGAGACGGTTGTGGGGACGTTATTAAACATTAATGTTATTGTTACTATGTAAAAGTTTTTAATATTAAATAAATTATATTTGTCAATTTAATAGTTCGTGCTGGTTGATAAGTAATTGCGATATGACTTACTACGTACCCCGAGTGATAATAAAGGCACAAAATTATGATAGATATAGGTATCTACTTGTTTCGAAAGTGTATATAAGTAATGATGATATTAAATAATTAAAATTTTACAAATATTACACCAGAATACATACCTGTAAGTAGATACGTTGTTATGCTTGCAATATGTACAAGATTAAATATAAAATGCATGTGCATTATTTTCCTATTCTATAAATTGTAAAAGTCTAGCGATGAATACTGAATTTTTATACAAGATTTAATCTTCATTTTATACCTAAGAAGTCAATTCTCTCGTAATCGAATTGTTTATGTGGTTAATACTATATAAATAATATAATTTATAATGATTGGCATGGAAAGCGTGCGATTGAGACTGTTGATGAGGTAATATACCTACAACGAAACATTATGGAAGCGCACATTCGTTGAAGGAATATATTATACAGTTGGTAAGACAATTTTCACAGTTTCATTATTATGTAAAGAATATAAGTTATGTCTCTAAGAATTTTAATTACTTGTATCGATTTTATCTACGTTTCAGAAATAAAATATTTTAACAAAACAATAATGAATATTATTTGTGTATTGTGTTGTTACCCGTTGTTTACCTTCCCCGATTACAGTATCTCAGTATCAGTATCCAGGAAAAAAAAAAAAAAGGTACTTCATTCCTACTTCACGTTTTGTTATGTGGATGTATTGTAGCTACCTACCACATGGTATGCAGTCATGATTAAGAACAATAATTTTCTTCTATTCTACACAAAGTCCCTATCGAATGTCTTTGGCAACTAATGGCAACCGAATCGGCTAGTTCCAAAGATGCCGTGTGAAGCAAAATTTCTATTGCAACTAGGATAGATTTTCGAAAAATGCAGGCCAGATAACAGAAAGATGCCACTATTTCGCTTGAGTTGGAGTTGGACATTAATGTCTTTTCCCGGACACCATGCAACATGTATAACTTAGATGTCTTATTCCACGTGCCCCCGTCTGACTAGATTTTCCAGGTTGCATGGAAACTTATGGGAACACAAACCGGGGCCCAGGGCTTATAACACTTTGGCACAAAAATTATCAACCGCTTACATTTTTATAGAAAGCCAGCAAACAAGGAGGAGCTCCTCAAATCTTGCGATAAAAATTGAGATGTCAGTCAAAGCTACGACCCTCGACAAGAGAGTTATGCCACTAATAAAAACACATACATATGCCCAAATGAAATACATGACAATGTGTTTACGTCGGCAACCATAATCAGATAAATAAAGAACTAAGTACTCACTTACGTGATAGAAGTTGAACTGACCTATTAAAAACTTTTATAAGCATTCTCCAATAGGTACCTAATGCAATGTTCGATTCTACATGTAAGCATTTAGCTTTGGCTGACGATAGTACAAGACTATCGCATGCGTAGCCAAGTTTCCTATTAATTAAATTTATACTTTATGGCTTCTTCTTCAAACGCGAAAGTGTCTAAAACGCTGGACGTAAATGGACGTCACTAAATTAACGTAGTTTTTGTTTGGTAGTAATTCGTGTAGAGTGTAATGACGCAGAATGGCAATAATACTCCGAGCTATGGCACTCAGGATAAGTTATCGGTATGATTTTTTTTTCTATAACATGCTTTCATGATGTTAGCTTGTAAACAATGAGTACTTCCAAAGGTTGCAAGTGTGGGTCGTGTTACGTAGATGTAAATCAATAACTGTACTGAAATAATTAATAAAATTATTATATTTTTATAATAGGTATAAATTTGGCTATCAAACTTTTGAAAGGTATATTATGCTAATACATTTCTTTACGTACATAATTAACAAGGTTACGTTAGTTGTACGTGATCAAGTACCTAAGCGGTAAGCGCACTAGTCCCTTAAAATATTATGCTAAATACATACTTACTTTATTCAAGGCAAGTGAACCAAATGATGCCATTGACTTGGACGACGTGCTGCCGAAGATCGGAGAGTTTGGCTTGTACCAGAAGCTACTATTGTGGTTGGTGTGTTTGCCAGCCTGCTTGCCGTGTGGATTTTGTGCTTTCAACCAGTTGTTCATGACAGATGTCCCGGATCATTGGTGCAGGGTGCCTGAACTAGAATTACTTAATCTTACACAGCAACAGCGCAAAGATTTATCTATACCTCGAAAGGTAAACTTACTACTCAATATAGTTTTGGTAAAAATAGTATGAATACAAGTATCATAAATCGCGTTTGTATAATTAGACAACTAATTAACATCGTTACTTAAGGGGTATCGGTTGAAAATACGGGTATCTGTCAATGGTAGAAAGACAAAAATGGAATTTCAAATTGAGCAGTCAATATTAGAAAAATCCTTCTGCTAGACATCCCCTTGGAACTAAGTCTTAGGCCTAGATTATACCACGCTCTGGTGAAGTGAGAGTAAAGTGATATCAAATGAATAGATAAATGAAAGATTGTAATTTAATATTTGTTTATAGGACAATATGACCTTCGAAAAATGCTTACGATATTCAGTAAACTGGACAAGTTACATTTCAAAAATTGATGAAGCCGACGCAAATTGGACGACAGAGCCGTGCTTGGATGGTTACGAATACGATACATCTGAAGTCATTTCATCAGTTGTAATAGACGTAAGTAAAGCTACATAATACTATCAACGAAGTATCTTTTAATACGTTTAATTTCCTATAACATATTATTCATATTTTTAGTTCGATCTGGTCTGCGAATATGACGTCTATCCAACTTTAGGTTTAGTAGCACTTAACGTAGGAGGACCTGTAGGCGTGTATACGTTTGGACTACTAAATGATCGCATTGGACGAAAGAAGTCTTTCTTTATTTGCCTGAGCACACTTCTGCTTGGAAGCCTGATGACAGCGTACGCCCACGAGTACTGGTTCTGGGTAGTGGCCCGAATCATAGTCGGGTTAACAATACCAGCTGTGTATCAAATACCTTTTATCATTTGTAAGTATAAAGTTAACAAATAAACATGACGGTGCAATCAATATGTATTGGTATTTATTCATCAAGGTAATTTTTTTCAGCTTTAGAATTAGCTGGGCCCAATTACAGATCTTTCGTAACTGTCATGACTTGTGTATTTTATACGCTGGGGTTGATTCTGTTATCTTTGGTTACATATTTACTAAGAGACTGGAGACTTCTCGCCTTGGCTACTTCAGTACCATTCTTTTTTTACTACTTATATTGGTTCGTACTACCAGAATCTCCGAGATGGTTACTGATGCGAGAAAAACTCGAAGAAGCTAATAATGTCCTACAAACTATTGCGAAAGTCAATGGCAAGGAGCTTCCCGAGGAGTTCACAATAAAACTGCAGAAACAAGTCATTGAACAAAAGGAGAAAGGAATAACAGAGGCGAAATCTGTGAGCGTATTTGCTTTATGCAGAACACCGAACATGCGGCTGAAAACATGCTTAATAACTCTTAATTGGTGTGCTTCAGAGATGGTATACGTTGGCCTCAGTTATTATGGTCCGGCCATTGGAGATAATCAGTATATGAGCTTTTTCTTATCTTCAGCCGTAGAGATCCCCAGTTATCTAGTTTGTTGGGTTCTAATGGATCGTATCGGCCGTAGGTGGCCTCTCTGTTTGTCAATGGTGATAAGTGGAATATTCTGCATTGTTACAGTACTACTTCCTAATGGTAGGAACAATTTATTAATAGTTACTCTGCATTGAATTTAACCCATTCTTGTATATATTACCTACATACACCGAACCTAAATAATTTTCCAGATGCTCAAATGGAAACCCTAATCCTGTATTTAATTTCTAAATGTTTTATATCGGCATCCTTCTTAATAATATACCCTTATGCCGGAGAACTGTACCCGACGGAATTAAGAGGTGTCGGTATCGGAACATCGGCTTACATAGGCGGCTTGGGTTTAATAATAATTCCTTTTATAAACTACTTGGTAAGAATAAGTAGTAACAACAGCTATAAGTAACTTTCGAGATAAATCATACACAACATCATAGCAATACCATAAAATTTCACTTTACCAAGTATCTCGTGTGTTTCAAGCATACAAAATTGCACAATTTAATGCCGCCGGCATGCTAAATCACTATCAGAATCATCAAATTATTGCTAGTGCACCTGTTTTAGTTAAGTTTTGGTTTGAGGTTTTTACGTGATCATTTATTACCATGTCACTAAAACAACTATGACTTTCTATCTAAGTAGCACAAACACAGCTAACGGGTCATTTTAACCATTATCAATCCACGTCTATATTTTACGTAATTTACGATAACAGTTTTAATAACCTGAATAAGGTATCACTTTTTGTTTGAACAGTTGCAAATACTTTAATTTCGCGCGTGGAGAAAAATTCACTATAGATATATTTTTATTTATGAATTTATTAGAACTAAGAACACTAATAGACTATACTTCGATTATAGAGTTTAACAGTTATCTAGTAAAATCACGCCTGTTATATTCGCGCCTCTTTTTAGTAAATACATTTCTTCAAAAATGTAATTGATGTTTACAGGGTTCCAGTAATCTAGTGTTGCCTCTTGTTGTGATGGGTGCTGTATCAGTCGTAGGAGGACTTACTGCACTTCGGCTTCCTGAAACGCTACATACTTCTTTACCCCAAACTGCTGAGGAAGGGGAAGAATTTGGAAAGAACTGGACTTATGCTGATTGCATGAACTGTGGGGATCAAAAGCAAGTAACTTTATTATTATATATGTTACTTTAAAAGCCCGAACGGTGGTAAATCCTAAGATTTTCCGGTATAACCTAAGATTTACCAACTCGCAATGGTAAAAGTCCGAATAATTCTTTTATTTCGAACTTTTACCTATATTCACTTGATGATGTCGAGATGTCGCCGGAGCCCCGCTTCGCGGGGCTCCTCCTTCTGGGTGGTTAAAAAAAAATAACCACGAAGGCTAAGGTGGGAGCTTCGCTTCGCTCGCTCCCACCTTAGCCTTCTAACCTAACCTACCCATGTCGCTATGGCCAAAACTCCTTCTTTATAACTATGTCACAGTATATTATTATACCGTGAAATAGTTATAAACATAATTACGAAGGAGAATTTTTTTATATATCGTAACATAGTTTTTAAACTCTGGCTTGTTCGGACTTTTACCATTGAGAGTTGGTAAATCTTAGGTTATACCGGAAAATCTTAGGATTTACCACAGTTCGGGCTTTTACAGTAACATATATATATCAGCTTAGCCTTTTTTCCAAACTATGTTGGAGTCGGCTTTCAGTCTCACCGGATGCAGCTGAATACCAGTGTTTTACATGGAGCGACTGCCTATCTGACCTCCACAACCCAGTTACCTGGGATTTAACACGATACCCTTCGGTAAGACTGGTTGTCAGATTTTCTAGCTTCTGACTACTGTTAACGACTGTCAAAGATCTTCGAAATGACAGCCGGGACCCACAATTTAACGTGCCTTCCGAAACACGGAGGAACTCGATATGTGTTAGATGGTCACCCATCCACAGAACAACCTCGGCAAGCATGGCTTAACCTCAGAGATCGATCCGCGCGGCTGTCGGTAACTAAGCCACGAGTTCCTCCAAAGTAACTTAATTATTAACAAGTTATTTTTTTTAAGGTTATTAGTAAACGTCGCATTGGCAGTGGCCAGCTTGAGGCCATGGCTAGTGCAACCTGTTTCGAAACATCAATAAAGCCTTGTAAAAATGCGAATTTGCTTTAACAACACAATATCTAAAGAGAAAATACTTTTTATTCCTAATATTAGTTCCCTTTGATTTTTTACAGGAAGGCGGTAGATGCTGATTCATATGAAAATTTGGATCAATTAGAGCTAACACCAGCATCTTTGGTTGACGACGAACTACCAGATATACCCGACATCAGACGCAATTCAATGCGCAAGCTTGTGCGACAGTCAAGTATAGTCGAAACACAGCGAGATATTGATGGCAATATGAAGATGACATACTGGTTTTAAACTTATAAATAAGTATATTTATTACGTCTACTACTACAAAAATACACAACTTTAAATACATGCCAGTTCAAAACTTGCGGTGTTTTAATCCCTTTATAATTAAAGATTTAATGATAAGTATATACTTCGTTCGACATTCAGTTGAAAATTTGAGTTACCGCTATTGCCTGACCGGGAGTAGAGATCCTGAGTAATTGAAAATTCCTAGTTCCGCAAATCTGAGAGGTTGGTGGATTAGAAGGTATTTAAACGTTTGATAAAGTACAAAAAAAATATCAAGAACAATGTTTTATTAACTCATTGGCAGAATGTTTAAATAATTTATTGCTCCATGTCGTAAAAATGCAAATTCAAAAAAAAATACCTTGCCAGCATGAATAAATCCTTTTTAAACGTGTCATTTTGTCACTGGAGTGTGGGATATTTTAGTGATGTAATTAGGTAAATTGAATTAGATGTCGATTTTTCTACTTTCACTTATTAATAAAAATACAGGTACAATCATGTCATTGCATCGTGTGATGCACTTTACATTAAATAATAATATTATTCATTTAAATGTTTTGTTTTAGTAATTGCGTATGACGTGTGTTATAAGCTATTGACATCCACGTCATCCACACAAAAGTTAGGCGAAGTTATGTTTACAAAACCTTAATATAATATTTTAAAATGTACATATATGGAAATAGAAGAAAGGACATGTAAACTTGCATGCCTTGGGATTCTTAATGACAGTTTTGCCTAACCCTTTACAAATACAAATAGTATTTACAGGTTCATAATCCTGACATTTAATTCCTCAATACCGATTTCACTTATTACACCTTTTATATTAAAATATCGTACATCAATAATGTAGGTACCAAAATTATTGTAAGTCGATATATTTTTCACATCCCTACATAGTTCTGTTACTGATAATGTCATCATTTGACATGACACTTAGTGAGTGTGTTGTCGAAAAAAGTTTTTAACTTCGTTACGATGTTTTATCCTAGTAAAGGATTATTATTACGACTAATTCTAGCTTGTACTGTAATAGTGGTATTAGGTCATAGCCACAGTCATTCTCATGACCACTCACACGGAGATGAACCACCAGCATTTAAGTACTCTAAAGGTGCGAACGAACAATACAAAAAGGAAGAAGTTTTGACTGAACCGGACTACGATTTATACATCAGAGCATTAACATCAACTCTTTTTATAAGTATAGCACCTTTTATCATACTTTTCTTTATACCCATTGACGGAACTGCCGAGAAACAACCGTTACTCAAGATTTTACTGTCGTTTGCGTCCGGCGGACTCCTTGGTGATGCGTTTCTTCATTTGATACCACACGCGCTTACATCTAGTGGCGGCACTGAAGGACATAGCCACAGCCACAGTCACTCGCATGATGGAGAACATCATGAGCCACATGACATAACTGTTGGGCTTGGAGTATTGGGAGGCATCATTACTTTCTTAGTTGTGGAGAAAACTGTTCGATTATTTGATGGAGGACATGGCCACTCCCATGGAACAGATAAGAAGAAATCAGATGACAAACAGAAAAAGAAGGGGAAGGATAAAAAGGAAGAAATTAAGATAGCTGGGTACTTGAATCTAGCTGCTGATTTCACCCACAACTTCACTGATGGATTGGCAATTGGTGCTTCCTACATTGCTGGTAACAATATTGGCCTGATTACCACAATTACCATCTTTCTACATGAAATCCCCCATGAAATTGGAGATTTTGCTATCCTTGTGCAATCTGGATGTTCTCGTAGAAAAGCAATGTTTTTGCAACTTTTAACTGCATTTGGAGCTGTATCGGGTACTGTGATATCTATATACCTCAGAGGATCAGGTGATGGACTTGTTTCATCTCTCATATTGCCGTTCACAGCTGGAGGCTTTATTTACATTGCAACAGTATCTGTTATACCTGAACTCTTGGAAGGTTCAAATAAGTTCTCCCAGTCAATAAAGGAGATTGTGGCACTCCTTGCTGGAGTCTACATGATGGTACTTATTGCACAATATGAGTAGGCATTGTTGGCCTATTATATTTTTTTTTGCTTAGTTATAGGTCAAATGTAAATACTATTTTTACATTGTACTATTTTCCAGTAAATCAATGAGCATCACATGTTTCCTTTATTATCATATAGTTGCTGTTTAATTATTTTATGTTGTTAATTCATCTGTTGAGTGCCTATCTGAGAAATACTTTTGTTGTTAAGTATAATGCCTGCAAGTTACATATGAGTTTATTTAGAGCCCTGATTGAGTCTAGTAACTATTTTACCTATGATGTAAGATATCTTTAAGGTTATTGAATTTTGAACTTCCCTCCTATTAAGGTCCTACTGATTGGATTTAATCTAAGCATTTTTTATGTTTACATTCTACAGTTTTATGTATATTTCTGATATCTTTCTTTGTAAACTAAAGAAGTGGTATATGTTATAGTAGATTTATTATTAGAGAGAATTTGTATTGTATGCTTGAAGTTAACAAAATAAAGTGAGATCAAATAGATGAGTAACAAAATAAAAGTCTTTATGCAGAAATGATGTTTATTATTGTTATAAATTACTTCTTCTTGGACACACCAACGGTTCTACCTCTCCTACCGGTAGTCTTAGTGTGCTGACCACGCACACGCAGGCCCCAGTAGTGACGCATACCCCTGTGGGCACGGATCTTCTTAAGCCTTTCCAAATCCTCACGGAGCTTGGAATCCAAATTGGAAGAGGTGAGCTGGCTGTACTTGCCATCAACAATATCCTTTTGCCTGTTGAGGAACCAGTCCGGGATTTTGTATTGTCTGGGGTTTGACATGATTGTAACAATCTTTTCAACCTGAAACAAAAGAATATATAATACTCAGTAACACTCCATATTAATATCCTAACCTTAAGTTCAGTGGTCTCTGGAAATGACTAAAATATAATCTTGGTGAATGTTAAGAGTCTAATGTCTGATATACAGCAACAAGTCCTAGCAATAAATTTAAGTTGAAGAATCCTTTAACTTCGAATGAAAAATAGACAATTATAAGCTACAAGAGCTAACTAGTTATTCAGAGAGTTCTATAGCACCAGTCATAACGTAACAAAACATAGTACAAACCTCCTCTTCAGTGCATTCACCAGCACGCTTGTCAAGATCAATATCGGCCTTCTTCAGCACAATATTCGAATATCTACGACCGACTCCTTTGATGGCAGTCATGGCAAACATAACTTTACGTTTGCCATCGATATTCGTATTCATAATACGAAGAATATGTTGAAACTTGTCTGGAATTACCAGCGACTGAAACAAAGTTGACAGTCATTTTAAACACTGTTTGTATCAAAATATGAATGTAAATAGCACCCCTAACTATACAAGAACACACTTCATCACTAATTTAACAGTTTTATAAAATGATTGAGACAACAATCAAAGATTATTACCATTTCGGCAAAATTTGTTTTGTCAAACCACCACTAACAACCACGGTTCATGGGGTAAAAGAATGACATTGACAGAATACGGAAAGAGTTGCCAATTTGCTATCACAGACTATAACCGCACAGATTAAAAAATAACGTTAAAAATTGCCAGCATTGCATTGGAATGGGATAGCACGATAGGTGTCGACAAACAACTTGAGCATTAGTAGGTAGGTATTCTGTTTTAGAAAGTAAACTGAACGTAGACCCAGTGCAGAAGACTCTGGGTTTACTGTTCTATTGATCGACCATTTTCAAGTGACCAAACGATGACCTGGGGCCAAACGGAATTCGACATTATTTATAATCATAAGAATTCCGGTATTTGTGGGATCCCGCATATTGAACATCGTATTTTTATTTATGGAACTTAAATAAATAATAATTAATCAATATTACTCTACAATCAATAATTAATGTCGAATATTGAAATAAATAAGTAGGTAATTAAATATTGTTGGACAACTCACACACGGTCATTTGACTCAGCGTATAGTAATCAAATAACTGATAAACATACTTATATACTTTTTAAATATGTACATAAATAGATAAATTGACAATAAATACAACATTTAAATGACTAAATGTTGTATTTATTTATCACAGAAAACGGAAATAAAAAAACTTACCCACACTACATAGGTACTTGAATTTGTTCTTCTAAATAAAAATATTATGGTTGAATGTACAACCATTCCTAAATTAATGTTAGAGATGTAATATATAAATTTAAATTTAGAAATTTTATCAAGCATTCAAATAAAAAGTTTGCAGGAAATTACGACTTCCAAACTCTTCCAATCCCGCGGAGGATTCGAAATTCCACAATATGTGGAATTGGAAATTATAGCGGGATCTAGCAATACCGAGATCTCGTTTATGCTGAGATTAGAAGACCTAACCCTTGGTAGGTACATGTCGCTAACATTTTTGTTACGTACTAACGATAACGTAATCCAACATTGATAGTGGTTGATTTTTCTGAATTGCTGACTGGGCTTTTGAGTAGTTAGGTACTCGGTAGAGCATAATTAAACCTAGGAACAATTTGCTGACAACACCAAAATTTCAACAGGGAGTCTCTAATTTTTACAAATAGTAACATTTCATCAATGAGTGTTCTTCCGTCGGTGGTGTGCCGGTTTCTTAATTTTTACGGATCCCAGTTTTTAGCTACAGTTTTAAAGAAACAGTGAATACAATGCATACGGAAACCACGCTAACACTTATACAAATATTGGAAAAAACTATATCACCAGGTAAGAATCCTAATTACAATTTACCGTACATGTATGGCGCTTCAGGTCGTCAACCGACTTACTTATCACCCAACGTAACTGTTTCAAATTATATATTACTCTCTAAAGCATTGGAAATGACTGAGTTATTATATTGTATTAGGCCTTTGTAAACGGTTGAGAATATAACAACATTCGATGTAATGTGGATGACAAAGATGCATAACTGTCATGTTAGGAAAATTCTAGGTTCACCTACAATTCAAGTTTCATTCCAATACGCGGCAATAAAGTGCTAAGACAACTTAAAATGTTGTTATTCTCCAAAGATCTGTTGGTGTACATGTGAATATTGTGTTATTTTGAGCACGGGCTTTCTCTTGTTTGAAGGTTATAATTTGTAATCTATAACACCTTTGACATTCCTTCCGTTTTTTATTCAAAAATGCTGTTTAGTAGCAGACACCACTTGTTACCATCTTCGTCTAGGTTTTGATCTGATTATATGTATTTTAATACTATTTCTCTTTGTTATTTGACCCCATTAGTAGTTTCTGTCAATTGACACCACATAAATGTAATAAATAGCAAGGTGTTGATATAGACTCTATACTGTGTATGATATTAACTAAATGCATCTGATAACCAAAGTGATGCTCTTGAAGTCTATTCTGTATACATAATCCTTTTTGCGTGATAAATGGTATAGACAACAGTATGATTTTTTAAAAAGCTTGCTACAAGTTATCTTTTACCCATTTTCTTTATAACTACATTATAATGTATTATCACATGGCCATTGAAATATGAAGGTACTATAACTCATATTGTTAAATAGTAGCTATTTACAAATGAGCACTCTTAATGGATATAATCAATCAGTAATATTTAGATAACAGTATTGAAAAACTTATAAATTTTCAGATCGAAATGAATTGGAAGCAGCAGAGACTTACCTTGACCATGCAGCAGGCAACAATTTTACAACATTTATCAAAATGTTGTCTGATGTCTTGGTCCAAGGGGGGAACAGTCAGGTGGCAAGAATGGCTGCTGGATTACAGCTGAAAAACCACTTGACCTCCAAAGACCCTACATTAAAACAACAATACCAACAAAGGTGGCTGGCATTACCTGAAGATATCAGATTGTATATTAAAAAAAATGTAAGGCAACACTTATTTATATACCTACTGACAATATCATCATATCATGAAGTTGCCCAAAAATCAGCTATATGTTTATGATTACAGATCCTAACAGCAATTGGAACAGAAAACAGCAGGCCTAGCTCAGCTGCCCAGTGTGTAGCTTATGTAGCAGTTGCAGAGCTACCAGTTGGACAATGGAATGACCTTATACCCATGCTTGTAGAAAATGTTGTCAATGCTCAATCAACAGAACTTAAAAAGGAAGCAACCCTAGAAGCAATTGGTAAATGATAACCAATTTTGCTAAAGTGGTAGATCTCTTTGGAAATTAATAATAATGATTAATTCTATATGCTTCTACCCATGTGCTTACAGGTTACATCTGCCAGGAAATTGATGCTGAGGTATTGACAGAGCAAAGTAATCCAATACTCACTGCTATTATACATGGCATGAGATCTATTGAAACTAGTAACCATGTAAGACTAGCGGCTACTCAGGCATTACTAAACTCATTGGAATTTACTAAAGCCAATTTTGATAAAGAAAATGAAAGAAACTTTATAATGGAAGTTGTTTGTGAGGCCACACAATCCAGTGACATGAGGATCAGTGTTGCAGCTCTCCAATGTTTAGTGAGTATCCAGTTAAAGCTAGATGCCACATTCATTATTCTGAGAATGCAACAACAATTACAAACCTTACTATTTTTTAGGTCAAAATTCTCTCACTGTACTACCAATATATGGAGCCTTACATGGGGCAAGCACTATTCCCTATCACCTTAGAGGCTATGAAATCTGATGTTGATGAAATCTCCCTTCAAGGCATAGAGTTTTGGTCTAATGTCAGTGATGAGGAGATAGACCTTGCCATTGAAGAAGTTGAGGCAGCAGAAGCAGGTAAGTGTTTTATATAATATCATCAGATATCTTATTTATACTTGAATCAAATTATATTTTTTGTATTGTTATTATGATATAATTTGTTAAAGCTGGGCAATTTGGGACCTCAAGCACCCATAGAGCCCTGCAGCTGTAAATTATTATAGGACCTCTGCACTGCTGATGTTCTCATTACCAGTTACATGTTTAATGTGAAATAACTTATGGTTGGATCAAATTTTGAAAGCATTTATCTTTACTTAACTAGGTCGACCTCCAGCAAGAACTTCGAGATTTTATGCTAGAGGGGCATTACAATACCTTGCCCCAGTACTCATGCAGAAATTAACCAAGCAAGATGATACTGATGATGAATTGGAATGGAATCCATCTAAAGCTGCATCTGTTTGTCTTATGTTGTTGTCCAACTGCTGTGAAGATGAAGTAGTTCCCCACGTCTTGCCTTTCATCAACTCTAATATTAAAAATGAAAATTGGAGGTACAGAGAAGCAGCTCTAATGGCCTTTGGATCTATCCTCGGTGGACTCGAAGCAAATACTTTGAAGCCCTTAGTGGAGGAGGCGATGCCCACTTTGATTGAAGCAATGTACGACTCTAGTGTTGCTGTACGGGACACTGCTGCCTGGACATTTGGCAGAATCTGTGAAATCGTTCCTGAAGCTGCTATTAATGAAACTTATTTGAAACCTCTTCTAGAAAGTCTTGTTAATGGACTAAAAGCTGAGCCGCGTGTTGCCGCGAATGTTTGCTGGGCTTTCACAGGTCTTGCTGAGGCTGCTTATGAATCAGCCGATTGTGTCGATTCCAACCAACCAAAGACATATTGTATGTCAAAATATTTCGACTTCATTGTGCAGAGACTCCTTGAAACTACAGATCGTCAAGATGCAGCACAGCACAATTTAAGGTCAGCGGCCTACGAAGCACTCATGGAAATGGTCAAAAACTCACCCACTGATTGTTATGTTACTGTTCAAAAGACGACTATGGTTATTCTCGAAAGGCTTCAACAAGTTTTACAAATGGAGAATCATATTTCAAATCAAGCTGATCGGTCTCAGTTTAATGATCTCCAAAGTCTGTTGTGTGCTACATTACAATCAGTCTTGCGTAAGGTAACACCTGAAGATGCGCCGCAAATCTCAGATGCTATTATGACAGCACTGTTAACTATGTTTGCCGGAAATGCTGGAAAAGCGGGTGGGGTACAGGAGGACGCTCTAATGGCTGTATCTACATTAGTTGAGGTGTTAGGAGAAGGATTCTTGAAATATATGGATGCCTTCAAAAGGTACCTTTATGTTGGACTTAAAAATCATCAGGAATATCAAGTATGCATCGCAGCTGTGGGCCTCACGGGCGATATATGCCGTGCATTGAAAAGCAAGGTTAGAAATATAAACTAATACTGGTACGATATGTGACTTTTAGATTTTGAATAAGTTTTAATTACAATACGGTTAATATTTCAGGTGCTACCCTACTGTGATGAGATTATTGTTTTGTTGTTGGAAAATCTTGGTGACCCATCTATTCACCGCTCAGTGAAACCACAGATTCTATCAGTGTTTGGTGACATTGCTTTGAGTATTGGACCAGATTTCGCAAAGTATTTTGATGTAGTAATGCAGATGCTTATGCAGGTAGTTATAATATATAATTAAAACACATTCACAGTTTATGTATCACTAATAATATTAGGTCAATTTATACAATATTTTTTGAACAAATACATTGTATTGTATTATTTTGCAGGCTAGCAATGCTCAAGTAGATCGTAATGATTACGATATGGTGGAATATCTAGGAGAACTTCGAGAAAGCGTACTCGAGGCCTACACCGGCATTATTCAGGGCTTAAAAGGAGCAACTGGCGAGGTGGGTTATTTTGAATTAGTTACTAGCAATATGTCTATACGTTTTTAAGTAGAAAGAATGGCATTAAGAAAATCAATTTATGTTCAAGTTGGCCACTCGTCATTGAGCTGGTTACCAGTAATAATAGCCTCTTTAACTCCATATAACCTTTGCGAATTGGCATATTCACCAGAACGCGTATGAGCCAGATTTTATTCAGAAAGTATACTTACTACTGAAACAAACTATTTTATCTGATTAAAAAAGTAACCATTGCTATAACTTTTCTTTGAATACTGTGATGGACACATACATTATTTTGTTTATTTTAAATGCTTCATTGTTTTGCTGATATTATGTCAGTATCAGTTAACGATAAACCTACAATTATCTTAATCGTAAAAGTATGATGATAGCAAAATCATTTATCGAAACGACAACAAACAAAGCCATTTCGAATTCGATTATGTCGGTATTCTACCGAACGGATGTCGGACGAGTCGATGACGACGAGGTCGTGTGCAGGTGCGGTCGGACGTGGCGCTGGTGGAGCCGCACGTGCCGTCCATCGTGACGTTCATGATGGCCGTGGCGTGCGAGCCCGAGAAGACGGACGGGCACATGTCGGTGATCGCGGGGCTCACGGGCGACCTGTGCACGGTGTTCGGCGCGCGCGTGCTGCCGCTGCTGGAGACGCGGCCGCTGCTGGACCTGCTGCAGGCGGCGCGCCGCTCGCGCACGCCGCGCACCAAGGCGCTGGCCAACTGGGCCACCAAGGAGATCCGCAAGCTCAAGCAGCAGGCGCCGCTCACTAGCTGGCGAGTACTCCCTGTTCTCGGTCGATCGCCGACTCCTCATGTGGAATCCGACGGATCGCCTCTTGAATCGATTTAATATTGACGATTAGATTCGACCTCGCGTCTTACGATGAGTTTCGTTTTAACGGCCGCCTAACCGTTCTACTATTATGTTTCAGATTTGAAACGTCGCGCTGCCACAGTGACATAACGCAGTTTCAGACGACTTACTGCTGGTAAACTCGACTGTGTTGGCAGGCATATAGTGTCCATATTCATAAGTCGTTAGGTGCATTCGTTTAAAGGCCTTATTTGTTTTTAACTCTATTCCGACGATTAAAGTAGGTAGTCGTATCGGAGGGCTAGTATTCGGGCCTATATAATTAAAATATTGTAATTATATATCATCCACAATATTACGATATTTATGATTTAGTTACGTGTTACCATAATTGTAGCATAGCAACGATTAGGCCATTGCTGTGTTTACTTTACCGAGCTTTATACCATGACAAAGCAGAAGTAGCGTATTAACCTTATTGATACTTTATAAATACTACGAATTTAATTGTGTGACAATTATTGACAGTGTTTATGAGCTAATAAATTCCTGTTTATCATTGGTAATAGTAATAAATTGTTTTGTTTTTATTATTATTTGTGTAGAAGGCTTAATTTGTTTATGCAATCATATTTTAGTTTATAAATCACCTAATAACTGCAGGCCCCAAAACAATGCACTTAGCGTAGCATTATTGAAACTTTGATGTATGCCTGACCACAATCTTTCCATAATTATCTTAAAGTTGAAAGCATTTTTCCTATTTGGTATTATAAATACAGACAGTGGCTGTGGTATCTTTACTTATGTGAGATAAAGTGATAGTCTGAAAGAAGATTGTATGTTAGATGATGTATGTTACTTTAGGCATGCACATGTGCAAGGGATTATGAATTTTATAAATTATTATTATGTTTTGTAAGATGTATGAAAGATTTTATGAATGGGTAAGAATGCATGTAGATGCGTGCATGATTATCTCAGATATTTTATAAACTTAGGCATTGTCGATCATAATGAAAATTCGGTATAGAATGTATGTTTAAGATTCCGTCGACGTTACTCGAGACTGAAGGACGCCATATTGGCGACGAACCATTTTGTTCATCACAATCAAAAGCTAACTACAGTTTAAAAACTGTCTATAACATGTTAGGACACTTGCAACAGCAATATTCTTAACAACTGACAATCTAATTTGTGATGAATAAAAGGTGTCTTTGCCTTCTGATCTCAATATCACATTATTGTACATATGTAATTAAAAACTTTTGTTTCTTTGATGTGTTCTGATGGCAACTAGTAACAAGGCCTTGGAGTTGGCTCCTGTTATTGAAAGAGAAGAAAAACAATACACAAGTGCTCTTTAATAAGTAGGCACTGACAAAAAATGCCATCAAATTGTATACAATTTTAGCCAAACCTATTATAATATCAGAATGGGTATTTTCACCAATGTATTCAGTCACTTTTTTACATTTTATATATTTTTACTTAGGTATCTTTTTTGTTGATATTGTTAAAATGTAATTGTATTACTTATTTTCTTTTATTTTGAAACTTCATACTCATCGAATGCCAAATGGATCTTGTGTTTCAATTGTTGAATACATTGGTAATAAACTTGTTTTTTCCGTGCTTCAGATTATACAATATTAATAATGAGTAGTTACTTCAACGCATCGTTTACTGTTTTTTTTGTTGTTATCGCGACCACGTCGTATCAATATTTTTTTTAAAACCACGAGGCCTTTTTTCATGTCGTATAGCTCAAAGCAAATCTTCCAAGTTCGCATTACTAGTAAATAGATCTAATTTTTTTAAATAAAAATGTATTCACCGTAATACTCTTAATACCTAGTTGATAAATATTATAATTATGTGATGATCGATGATCATGAAATTCAGTCTAACGTCATCAAAGAGTACCCAGAAAGGGTACTAGGGTAACTTTGTTAGCTGTACCTCTTGGTTTTCCATCACACATTAGGTGATTTCAGATTAAAATATCTGCAACTCTCGTTTGTCAGAATTTCCAATACAATTACATGTCTCCAGAATGGATTTGAATTACGTACTATCCTATAGTTTCTATGTCGGCACGAAAAAGTCAGTGTAAATTCTCATTAGATTTCGGAAAAAATAATGTCGATTATTTCATTGACTAATGCTTTTAATACCTATATTTTCGGATTAAGACTAAGAACGTGTGAATATGAAAATACCCTTCATGTTGTTTCATTTGATTTTGTGTCTTGAGTGTCTGCTAGTCTGTGAGCATCACTGATAGGAATGATGTTTGCGCGAATTATGCAAGAATTTCTTATGTGAAGTGTGTCATTACTACTATTTACTTATTTTACGTTTTTATTTAAATTATATCATATCTATTAGAGAAGCCACAAATTGGATACACAATAATTCTACAGATAATTCCAAATGTCATACAAGTTACGTATGTACTTATATTTAAGTATGTGAGGAGAATATGTGAGGACTAGTGCCATGCCATGAAAGGTTCTGAATTAGAATCATAGGCATCGAGTCAATGAATACCACCCACTTTTCCTGCGCGAATCTAAAATCAATTAGTTATTTTGTTACGCCGTATATTTCTATTCATTTGAATATGACTAACTGCTATCCTGTAAACTGTTCTATGGTGATTAAACAATTTAGAAGTTAAATTGAGTTTTAATTGTTTACACTGCACTTACGCCATTCCCAGGCTGAGCGCAGACTTAGCAGGAGCGGATCTAGGGGTGTCGCGGGTCATGAAATAAAAGTTGACTTCTTCCACTATTTTATCCCGCTAAGGAAGCTTTCTGGGAATATTAACTTGTTATTATTAGTTTTAATCTAGAACCTAAATGTTAAATTTCATACTTTTCCAAAAACGATAGAAACTTTAACCTTTTCATCCCCTTTCAAACCCCATAGGGGATGATTATCTAAAACACTGAAGTTAGATGATAAAATATGTGTTTTAGTGTTTAACTCAGATAAAGTAGGTACCTTAAGTTTCACTGTTTCAGCTAAATAAACGAAAGAACTCTTTTCAACACTTTTTAGTCCGGTTATTTTAACTCCAATCAATATATTTTGAAAAACGTTATGTGACATATTTTAAAAAAAATATATATGAGACCCTCAAACACGAGTTTTACATTTTGTTATTTCGTTAGCGTATGAAATCCCATTCCAACATTCATACCATATTTTAACCCCAGGGAGTTTTTTGAAAACATACATTCTCTGGTCTCTGTCTACCGCTATGGGGAGACGTGATTGTAGAAGTAAACATGTATTTATTTATTTCAAAGAAAGATGGGATGGTTTTAAACCCTTGGGCAAAGATTAAAAAAAATACAAATACATATTTATTGTTTTGTTACTAGGTAGGTAAGTAGCTACTTAAGTACGTATCTGTTAAGTTTAACGTTTCAAAACAAGAGCTTTCTGTCTCCCAAAATTTAACGACCTCTCACGCAACCTATCATCCCCTATATTACTTAGCCCATGTGGCATAATTTTCTAAAAACACTAAATCGTGTATTTACTGTTCCTAGTCGAGGATCTACAATATAGTATCACACTTCGGAAAATAATTGAAATTAAATTTTTAATCCCTTGGGAGATGATTTTCAAAAAAACACTGATATTCCCTACTTCAATTTATAATCTAGGATCTAATTATAAAGTTTCGTATTTTTAGCTTCATTATTAAACAAACTTTCTTCGTTTCTTTATTACAAGCGTTGGGCTTGACAATAATCAAATTAAATAATAGCTAGTATAATAACCTACGCTACGACGAGACGAGATAATAAAGTTAACTTTACTACAGGCTCCGCGTGTCGCGTCCGCCGGCTGAACGGCGAACGCTCGCCCGTGCCGTTTGTTTCTATAAAAGACTCTGTGGTCCATCATTTTATTTTAGAACGATCTGTGGTGCCGTCAAGTGCGCCCTTTCGCCGCCGCGAGACGTTTGTTCGGTCAAGTCTTTGAGCTGAGTTCCCAATTATTACTATTTATTTGTAACTTGGGATCTTAGTTTAATTTGGTGATATTCCAAGGATATTCTATAATACTTTAGAAGTCTAATAATTTCACATCTATCACCATGAAGCCCCCATACAAAATCGGTAAGTGTGTTTTAAAATATTATGCTTGTCGGTAGGTACCTATCAACTTATTTTGAAACTTTAAATTGTTACAATTGCAACGGACAAGTATTGATGTCTAATACCTGATTGTGAATGATTAATAGCTTATTGTCGATAATTATCTACGGCAAGATAATTTTATAGGTTATCTTTAACCACGCGACGAAAAACTAGATAGCCGGTTATAATACAATGGCTCGGTTTTGATAAGAACTCTAAAAGTTCGTAACCAAACACTGAAAATACTAACTCACTCAAATACTGTTTATGGTTTGAAAATAAAAGTTATTTTCATGGTTTCTAATACTCTTTAATCACTTACTCCGCATACCTATCATAAATGATGCTGAATATTTTTTTTTTAACAAAATTGCATCACATTTTCGCCATAGCACAGTTCCTATATTATGTAAAAAAGTAATAACACAGTTTACTAATGAATAATGGTTTATACTGATATTGTTCTATTTCAATTGACTTATAGCTGATGAGAAGCTGGCTGAGCTTGGCCGCAAGGAGATAATGTTAGCAGAGAAAGAGATGCCAGGATTGATGGCATGTCGCCGTAAATATGCTCCAGCCAAGATCCTCAAGGGTGCCAGAATTGCTGGAAGTCTACACATGACTGTGCAGACTGCTGTACTTATTGAAACCTTAGTAGAGCTTGGTGCTGAGGTAAGGCATACACACATTTTATAAAACATTTATGCAAGTAAATTAATTGTAATCATCAGTTTTACATAATATGTATATATTTCAAATTATAATACATATAAATTGTTATACCTAAATATATAGTATATAATAAATACATAGTAGGTATAACACAATTAATATGTATTATAAAATTCCAGTCTATAATAACAGGACTTAGCAGAGGATACTATGAATGATATACACAGTTAGCTAGAATATTATTTGTCTGTATTTATGCAAAATGGAACCACATGAAAATGTTAATTTTTAGTGGAATACTAATGTAAAAGTTGTTTAAAACCTTATACAAAAAGTACTACACAATTTTCGCCTCAAAAATAGGGACTACAAAAAGCAGATTGAACCAACTGCAGCTGATAGAGCTGCACATGTTGTAAAAACTTTGATACCTCAAAAGTATGTGTTTGCTGCATGGTCCCTTTTTGCATAAATAAGGTTGCTTAGGGTAAAATAGTCACCCTACATTTAGCTGATCTAAGTTAAGCATTACATCAAAAATATGTTTTAAATGTCATTTTCTCTAACTGTTGCTACCTATGTCACATGAAATATAATTATTCTATATAGTTTTAGATGTACCTAAAGTAAGAACATTGTTCTATTATTATATAAACTATCAGTCACAATTGAGTTCAATACGACATATACATGACACTTTAAATCCGTTGTAGATATTATCATGTGATAACACACTAAGATAACGGAAGGTATTACTGGGAATATAGATACTAATGCTCTCCCAGAGCTTATCACAGAACTTCAGTGATTTCACAAGACGGAAGTAACAGAGTTTTGGTAGTGGTCATTAAGTTTTAATTTTTTTTATATTATTTGATACTACAATAATATTTATTTTGTCAATTAGTCAGACATGTTGAGTTGTAGAAACTTTAAAGCTAGAGAACAGATATAATAATATTGAAATGCACTTTCAATCATAGTCTCATTTATTTCCACAAATAGCATTATCAATATATCTACTATATGAGTAAGAATATATCTGCTATGTTTATGACATGTAATCAAATAAATTCATTTAATCATCATATCACTGACAAACATTTTGTTTTCTCAAAGGGCCATAAAACACATGCTGTTCTATATCTTCTCAAGAAAACGATAAAAATGAGATAATAGTTATTTGTTATTACAGTGTACCTATTAGAGAGTAAAATTATTTATGAGTTGCTCTGATAGCTATCAGTGACTTTTAACCTTGCTATGTTTAATCTATTCTCTGATGTTTAAACTCAGTATTATTATTATGCAATAACATTTAAATTCATGTTGGTATTCAATTCTCCACAGTTACTGTTTTGCTTACATCATAGTAGTCAGATAAGAGATTGTTATTGTATGCAAATTCTTATACTTATAGTTCTATTTTCTTTATAAAATATTGCATCATTAAGATTTTTTGTCATTATTATTTATGTTATTCCATCCAATTGTTGTTATGATTAAATTTTAATATGACTATTATAAATAAAAAATACAGGGACATTATGATTATTAATTTGTGATAAGATGATGTAACTTGTACCTAAACTTATCACTGGAACTACCCAGCAGATTAGATAGGGTGCAGAATCTGTGATTCCTTTTAGTGTTTAGGAATAGGGTATCAGTGCATCTCCATAGAAGAGAGTACTTAGTCATGCTTTCTGCACATAACTGTTATAATTAAACTTAGGAACATTTGGGTTTTCTTTTAAGTAAAGTATAGCAAATGATTAATATTCACTTTATTACAGATCCAATGGTCAAGCAGCAACATCTACAGCACCCAAGATGAAGCTGCAGCTGCCTTAGTTGCAGTTGGCTTACCTATTTATGCATGGAAGGGAGAAACAGAGGAAGAATATACTTGGTGCATTGAACAAACATTGGTTTTCCCAGATGGAAAGGTAATTGCTAGTAGTGTTTTTATGTGTGGTTAGGTGATGAATATTTTAGTTATTATTTTCCTCAACATTCTCAGAAATATTGAATTTCTTTTCCTTATGCTTGGACTTGTTTTTCTAAATGCCTGATTTATTCACAAACAACCTTATTTTCTTCTTTTTAGCCACTGAACATGATTCTGGACGATGGAGGCGACCTAACGAATTTAGTTCATAAGAAGTTCCCTCAGTACTTAGAAGGTGTCAAAGGTATTTCTGAAGAAACAACAACTGGTGTCCACAATCTTTATAAAATGTTCCGTGAAGGTCTCCTGAAAGTTCCTGCTATTAATGTTAACGACGCTGTAACCAAGAGCAAATTCGACAACTTGTATGGATGCAGAGAGTCCCTACTTGACGGCATCAAGAGAGCAACTGACATCATGGTGGCCGGTAAAGTGTGCGTCGTTGCGGGATACGGTGATGTCGGTAAAGGATGCGCACAAGCTTTCAAAGGATTTGGCGGCAGAGTAATCGTAACTGAAATAGATCCTATTAATGCTCTCCAAGCAGCTATGGAAGGATTCCAGGTTACTACGATGGAGGAAGCAGCTGAAATAGGACAAATATTTGTAACAACAACCGGTAATATTGACATCATCACCAAAGATCACTTTTTGAGAATGAAAGATGATGTGATTGTTTGTAATATTGGTCACTTTGATTGTGAGGTGGACGTCGCGTGGTTGGACAACAATGCTAAGAAAGTTAACATTAAACCTCAAGTAGACCGGTATGAGCTTGCCAATGGAAACCACATTATTGTACTTGCGGCCGGCCGTCTTGTCAACTTAGGTTGTGCCACAGGACATTCATCATTTGTTATGTCAAACTCCTTCACCAATCAGGTATTAGCACAAATTGAACTGTGGACGAGGCATGACGCTTATCCTGTTGGCGTTCACACTTTGCCCAAGAAACTGGATGAAGAAGTTGCAACTCTGCACTTGGATCACCTTGGAGTTAAACTGACCAAACTTACACCCAAGCAAGCTAAATATATTGGTGTGCCACAAGAAGGACCTTACAAACCAGACCATTACAGATATTAAGATGTGAAAGTGATAAGACACTACTTAATAATTGTTTCTGTATTTCCTAACCACTACATATAAAGTTGAATTAATCATGCACCTAAATACAATTTTAGGTAAGAACATTTTGCCGTTAAGATTAACAAGGGGTTTTGTTTACTGAAAATCTGAATAAATATTTTTAATGTCTCGTATTTAATGTTTTATTCACCTTATTTTCGGCTATTTAAGTATCCTTAATATTTATAAGTAGCTTCTCTTGATGTCCCATACTTTTTTCTACTCTATATATTAATTATCGATGTTGATGAAGTTAATACAACAACCTGTTGGATCGAGATAAATTAAATAGGACCACATTATCAGCCCCCGATAGTTGAAAAGATGCACCTAACAAAAAGGGGAATATTTTAATCTTCAAAAAAGAGTAAAAATTTCGCTCAAAACTGAAAGTTGAAACTGTATCGGAACTGTGTAGAAAAAAAAATGGCCAGTTGCGCCTTTTTTTGCTGATTTCGTCAATATTTTAAACTCAAATTCAGAAAAATGTTAGACGCGTCTTTTTAATAAAGTGATAAACACCAGCTTTTAAATAAAAAATAATCATGAAAAAATGCTGTGTGCTGTTTTAAAGTTGTCAGAATGGATTATAAGGCTGTATAGAAAAAAAGAAACTGTATTATACTCTATTGAACTAATTATATTTCATACAATGACATGACATACGTTTACGAATTGTAGAACTGCAATAACTCTTCATCTTTAGGCTTAAGAATGCATTGATCCTTTAAGTTAACCACCCAACCTGGTTCTAATCCATAAAATATTTGTCTAGGATCTTTCTTCTCACACAACATGATGTAGTTTTCATCATTCTCTAGGTTGGGTAGATCATAGCCATATTTTTGGGCTAACTTCACTCTTTCCTTTGATACCTCTTCTGGATCAGCCAAATACCCTCGAAATTTGGCACTTGTGTAATATTCAATGGCATCGGGTGGTGGTATCATCCTCCTTGGAATAGCTTGGCCTGACTCAAAGAATTTTTTGGGGTTCTTGAGCAAGAACAAACTGTGTGGATCATAATATGCAGTAGTAATAACTCCACCATTTCTCTCTATTGCTGCTATAACCTGTTCACTGGCCCATTGTACCTCAATGTTTATTTTTGCAGAAAAAATATCTAATCCCTCATCAGTCAGATGAATACCAAATTGTTTTTGATCAGGAAAGAAATTATAAACACTAGATTTAATGATGCTAGCAATATCTATAGGTTTTGAAGTGTCCACCCAATCTTTGTCAATTATAGTCTGCAGTTGTTGTAAAGACAGAGGTGGGTATTCCCTCCTGAGACTGAAACAAAAAAAGACAATCATATTAATAGTGTGCTACTACTACTCCTACAACAATTATTTATTCACCAATCTATTTGGTTCTTAATGAGAATCATGAACTAATTTAATATGTAGGTAAAATATAGAAAAATAATAGACAATAACAATGTACTTATATCAAAAATATCTATTGCAAAAAATTAAATGAAGATTGAGTAGATTATAAATTTATAACACCCTAACACCACCCTACAGTGGAAGCTGGGGCTTTTAGTGTGGGCAGGAGAGGGTTGATAGAAAAATTGGGATATTGGCCAGATACCTATCTAGTTATAAAATTTTAAGCTAATTGAGATATTTACTTATTTTTTGATGTAAATAAATAATTATGTATCTCTATGATCTGAGCAGTAGTCTGTACAAGGATGACTATTGTTCTGGTGTTCAATTGCTATGACAGGAATTTTACAAAATAAACTAACAATGATTTGAATAGGAGCTCAAGTTTGGCAATATGCCCATTATAACGGCAATGGGCTTTCCACCTGCTTCGTGGAACCAATATTATGGATTTTATACACCTCGATCTAAACACTTAGGTAAATTAGGCATTATATTCTAAGTAACTAATAATATATCAATTAAGTAAATACCTATAAATAGTTTTTGTTTCTGATAAAACCAGACTTACACCCTGTAAGTCCATAAAGGGTCGTGAACCTATGCTCTAGACTCTAGATCATATCAACCAAATATGATTGCCCGACTTTATACATTTAATAACATACAGAAAAATGTTTTCTTTACTTACTGGTGGCCTCTGTAGTAGTGTTCTTTCGGAACTCTTAGATAAAAAGGATTATTTCCAGTTTCATAACCTAATCTCATAAAGTTCTGTCTCTGACCGGAGCCTTTATTACCGGAGCCATGTTTGTCACCACCGTGTTGGGCACGACCTCGCTTAGCCTAAAAGTAAATAAATAAGTATTTTATCCTGAATACACAAACGAAAACAAATAATTCTTCTACAAAAGGTTGTCTTGAACTTACAATCTTCTTGGAGTTTGGATTATCACGAATATTAGCTAGCGATACCCTTGGCAAGGATCTTAACATAGACAAAGACTTCTCAACTATCTGTCTGGAACCCATTTTGCCTTTTTAATTCATACTAGGTCATAAAAATCTATTTTAGCACAAATAAAACACACTATCGGTGTCTGACAATTTGACAACTGTTTGACAGAAACAGTACTTGGAGGTTAAGTTGGTATAATGGACCCTGAGTGTTGCATGCTATAATTAATAATATCAGATCACGTTAGCCGATATGTTAATAGAAACCATCCTCTTAACTCCATGCATGCAATGAGAAAACTCAGAATCATTAGTAAACTTTTTAGCCTGACTCGGGATTCGAGGCCGAGACCTCTGCACGGCGGCAGTCGCACAAACACAAATTGAGGTAGTTAAGATACCTTATTCAGACCAAGAAAAGTGGACCTCCCGACGTATACGGGACGATTGAGAATCTCAGCTGTGGGGTACATGGTGAGATTAGTGCCAATCTTCCGTATGATTACCATCCACGACTTTATGGGTTCAATTCCCAGTTAACTTCTACTCCTAATGTTAATACAAGTACAGAAAATAGTAGATATGATGTAATATTTGTAAAAAAAAAAATAGGAAAATGGGAAACTCACAAAATCCATAAGACATTCATGGCATGTATATATTAATAATTTTATATCTTAACATATCATTTACATTACAAGATTTACGTTACAACATTACAAGTTAACAAATATTTTACACAAGTAGTTTATTAACTTCTTCAGGCTTTCTTTTAACTATAGTGTGAGGTTCTGCATAACCATTACTTGGATCATGGATGGCTTCGTATAGCTGGGCGTAAATAGCGAAAATAACTTCGAATGCTCGTTTTTTTACCAATGATTTATGGGTATGACTTAATAGCAAATTGAGTTGCTGCAGTATGTACACATCTGGTGATACCAAAAACATGTCAAATTTGTTCAAGAAAGTCTTCAATGTTGATGTGTCCATACCAGGTATTGCAGACAAAGGCCCACTAATTTTCTCCTGTAAAATAGTATATATAGGACCCAGATTCAAGTTTGCTACAAGATAGCTAGCTTGTTCAGAAGTTAAGGTATCAATTTGTGCCTCAGACTGAGCTTGAAGCCTTTCATTGTATTCATCCATAACTGTATAAAGAGATAGAGTGCACTGTATATGGTAAATACAATTAAGCATATAGACAGACATATCAGTTGAACTGAGGTGACATGCAGTCTCATTAATTGCATGTAATAAAGGATCCAATATATGAGTGATGATCAGTTTTCTGTCATTAGTATTGATATTGTGGGATACATTCATAATGGCTAGAAGGTCTCTTAAAAAACTGACAAGGTCGGTGACCACAATAGAAGGGTTCAAATCAACTGGTGGGGCTTTGACTCCATGGCTTAACTCCTTTTGTATTTTACTGTCTAAAGTTATAATAAATACTTCTTCACTTTTCTTAAGTAAATCTTCAAATGTGTTGATTAAATGACCATTTGTTATAACAGCCTGTATAACATCTTTGTAATAAATTATAAGATTGGTGATGGACCATAGGACTAATGGATCTTTATCAGGTTTTAAGATTAGTTCAGCTCGAACTTTGAGAAGAGGGCATATGGCTTCCATGATATTAGTCAAAGCTTCAATAATCAGTTGGTTTTTCTCTGGCATATTGCAAAATTTAAATAATGTAGCAAGGTTTTCTTTTTCAATAGGAATAACTTGGTAAACCCATGTTAATATATCTCCAATATATCTTTTTGCATCATTGGCATAAAATTCAATTGGTTTAGATCCTTCTGTGCCTTTGGTCAATGCATCAATAAACAGTTGGACAATAGTTGCTTTGCGTGCTGAGCAATATTCATCGATTATGTTGGAAAAAAGCACTTGTCTATTTTGAAATTTAGCCAATGCTGTGGGAACTAAAGCATTATTAGGTGAATCAGTACTGAGGCAGGCTCCAATAGTCCAGTGATATAGTTTTTCAATAGCAACTTCTTGCTGGAGACCTACAGTCTCCATTATGTCAAAAGCAGAAGTCTGATGCCAGCATTTTATAAGAGTTTTGCAGTTATCATACAATTTTTCAATGTGAGACAATGTTCCGAAGAAATCTAAGGTGAGTGGAGTTTTAATGGAAACATTAAATAAGTATTCATTTTGTTCAGTAGTCAGTTGGAAACTCTGAACAAATGCATTGACCCACAACTGTTTCTTTTCAGTCTTTTTTCTTTCATCTTTCAATTTAGTCGTCTGCGTTATCAGATGATGTGTTTTAGTCTTCGAATCAGCTAATCTACTAGACATATCCTTCACTGCGATATCAAGAGAAGACAGAGAGTCCAGTAGCACTTGCAGCTTATCTTTAACTTTATTGTATTCCACTAAAACGGCTTTATTCACCAGCATATCCTTTTTTTCTATTTCATTAACAATCACTCGTCTAGTGTACGCAGAATTAGACGAGCAAAATCCAGAAACTGAATGTAATGCATCGGTGTTATCTGAAACTATGTGGCTGTCAAAGATTTTGTTTATTCTTTGTCTTATAGGATTATTGTAGACCGAATCCATTGTTCTTCTTTGAGAACATTAACTCACTGCACTGCTAAAAATTCAGGTAATATTATTGTTATAATTTTAGTTGTTTATATTTTAAGATCGGTAATAAACGTCAGCAAAGCAGAATAACCTGTCAATCTATCTGAGCTCAAATTGTCATAATCATAAATGTCAAAGTAGTAGTGGCTACCATAGACAGAATATATTTTTATTTATATATTTTATTTAGTTCACAATAATTAACATATTACCTATAAATCAGCACACCTTGATTGAAATAGTCTTTAAATGTCTCGAATAAACCATGGTCATCGCTGAATTAAACAATATGAAAACCACTTTTTAATTTCTCAGAGTCGCGACGTTGTGTCTTCGTTCTGAAACAAGTAGTAGTCCCTCTATGGTTACATCATATGATCATTGATCACCACTTCAATTGATTTCCTTCGTCTGTGTCTCTTTGGGCTGGTTAAAGTTGGTTGAATATCCAATATCAGTGAAAATTAAGCTGTTTCAGTGAATAAATCCCACCAGCAAAATGAAGGGGTGCATTTTCAACATCGATGGGGGCTACTTGGAAGGCTTGTGCCGTGGATTCAAGTGTGGTATTCTCAAGCAGGCAGATTACTTGAACTTGGTGCAATGCGAGACATTGGAAGGTAATTATGCAGTTGTGGTTATTCTATTTATGATCAAAACTGTTTTGATTACGAAACTATACTGATATTTATTTATGTTACACACCCCATTTCGTGATAAGTCATTTGACATTTATCATTGTTTACAGATTTGAAACTTCATCTGCAAGGTACCGATTATGGTACCTTCCTGGCTAACGAGCCCAGCCCACTTTCTGTCTCCACTATTGATGACAAGCTACGTGAGAAGCTGGTTATTGAATTTCAACATCTCAGGAATCACTCGGTGGAGCCCTTGTCTACTTTCTTGGACTTCATTACTTACAGTTACATGATTGATAACATCATCTTGTTGATAACTGGTACTTTACATCAGAGACCCATTTCGGAGTTGATTCCTAAATGCCACCCCTTGGGATCCTTTGAGCAGATGGAGGCTATCCATGTAGCTGCTACACCTGCTGAGCTATACAATGCTGTGCTTGTTGACACCCCTCTTGCTCCATTCTTTGTTGACTGCATCAGCGAGCAAGACTTGGATGAGATGAACATTGAGATTATCCGTAACACTTTGTACAAGGCATACTTGGAAGCCTTCTTTGATTTTTGCAAGCAGATTGGCGGCACCACTGCTGATGTTATGTGCGAAATCTTGGCTGTAAGTATCATTTTAGCTCTTCTCTGCTACAGTACATAAATGCAAAGCTTTATTATGTGATCTTTATCATAATAAAATGCATTTTTTTTCAGTTTGAGGCTGATCGCCGTGCTATCATCATTACCATCAACTCTTTTGGCACCGAGTTGTCAAAGGACGACCGTGCTAAGCTCTACCCTCGCTGTGGTAAGCTGAACCCTGATGGTCTGGCTGCTCTAGCCAGGGCTGATGACTATGAACAGGTGAAGGCTGTTGCTGAGTATTATGCTGAGTATCAAGCACTTTTTGAAGGTGCTGGTAGTAATGTTGGTGACAAGACCCTCGAGGACAAGTTCTTTGAACATGAGGTTGGTATTCAGTAATAATGTAATAAATCTTATACTTATTGGTAACAATAAAAAAAATTGTGTTTCCTCGGCATTTGACTTTAAATTAGTCAGATTGTAGTAAAATTTTGGTAGTTTTTGTCAAGCCAAAAATCTATTTAAATAAATCAAATTATTTATCAAACTAATATCTCTTCAGTATAGAAAAATACATACATTTTTGCCATTAACAATGAGATTACATTCGCATGTGGCCTTGGAATTTTACATGGACTGACCAACTCTATATTGTCTTTACAGGTAAGCCTAAATGTGCACGCCTTCCTCCAACAATTCCACTTTGGCGTTTTCTACTCTTACCTGAAGCTGAAGGAACAAGAATGCCGAAACATTGTATGGATTAGTGAGTGTGTGGCCCAAAAACACCGCGCTAAAATTGACAACTACATTCCTATTTTCTAAACAGTTTAACATTCTGAACTTAAAGAATTCCTTTTGAAATAATGATTTTCTCTGTACATACTGGTTTGTAATATTAAAACAGGACAGTTAAAATATGTATGTATACTAAAAATACTGTTATAGTGTAGATATAAACAAAATAAAAACAAAAATATATATCATTAAAGTTATTGATTGGATAGTGTAATTAACTACTACTTGCAAATCAATTGAATGAAAAAAGTGTATTTAAAACATTGTTGTAATAAAGAATAATCTATTGAATGCACTATGAGTAGCTTGTAAATCAGTATTTAGATTATAATTCACTTCTGTGAACTTTAGATTAATTCATAATAGTTCTTCGAGGTCAACATAAATTCATTAAATTGAAGTTCACTATTTATTATTGTGTGCCACAACAAAATATCAGAATTAAAAAGATATATCAAATGACTCTAACAAAATTTTATCTGTAGCTTGTGTACTTGGCACATGATCTATAATCAGGGAGACATAAATTATGTACATAGCACAGTTTCTATGTTATTTATAAAATGGTGTTTATTAGTTTGCAGAACTTCTGCCTATTTAAAAATGTTGGATGCCTATTTAATGTTATATAAATAAAGTATTCATAATCTGTATATGTGTTTTTTTTATGTGCTGAAAATACAGCTAAAACAAAACAAAATTATAGATTTTTAAAAATATTGTATTATTCTGTAATAACATTGATTTGTTCAGTAATAATGTCTGTAACAGGACCATCATACATCATGAATTCTTTAGACTTGGATAATAATAAACTTGAATGCTCTTTCCAGAATCTATCCTTTAACATATCATCATGGACATCTGCTATCACGTTTTTATTAACATTATTTGTTGATATTGTTTTCCTTATAAGTAAAGTGCCTCTTTTGAATATATCAGGTTCATTGTTATAGTTGATTCCAAATTCTTGAAACAATATTTCATTTTTATCAGCAGAAACTGTACCACACAGACGTTTTTCTGCCTGAAATCGTAGAAATAATGTCATGTTAGTAACATAGGAAACAAGAGATTTTCTGATTGATGAGTTTTATGGTGAGAAAGCAAAATCAATTAAATTGAAGAGTTCAATTAAACAGTAATTGCACAAAATGTTATCTGCTTTATGTACATATCAATTATCATGCTTTTAAACAATCATCATCATGTATTCTTCGTATAGGAACAGGCAGAGCCAGAGAACTTCAATAGGTATGATGCTTGGAAAGTGCTGTTGCTATTACCATACACATACATACTGTTTTCGATTTTTTTTTTGTATAGTTAACCAAGAGTCTTAATGGGCACAGCTGATCAACAACATTTTGAAAAAGCTTTTTTGTGATAAAAGTTTTTTAACACAAACCTGTGATGGAGTTAGTTTTCCCTGTTGAACCAGAGTCCAAAAGGAGGTATTGTACAAATTGTTGATATGTACATCTGCTTGTCGCCACTTCATGTAGTCTATTAAATTGTTATCACTTGGGTATAGTACTACCCGCCCATCAAAAGTTGGAGGATATTTCAAAGAGAAATCGCCAAAGAATTTATTCCAGTAAAACACGTATGATGAACTAAATTTGCTATTTATAGTAGTCAAAAGTTTAGCAGCACGGCGTTTATATAAGGAAGTATTTTTCTTGAAAATAAAGGAGTACTCGTCACTCTGACCAAAAGCCATTAAAAGATCATTAAATTCTCGAAGTACTGTAAATGCAGCATAATTCATTAATCTCAAAGCTCTTATATCATTCGGCTTTGAAAAGTTGTGTTCATCAGAAAATTTGTGAAAACATTTTCCATCTAACCTTACAACGATCCACGTATTTGGTAGAAGAGTGTCATCAGCTTCGTATTTTTTTACGTATTCAAAGGAACTTTTAGCCATTACGTTTTGAACAAAAAGTACTGGGTGCTTGAAAAAATTATTTACAAGAAAAGTTTTGCTTATCAGCATTACTTAATGGCCCTCTGCAATATTCTGTGATAGTTATAAAAATGTTGATCTAGGTGTTCCACTTTTTCTTCAACAGACAGAAATCTCTTTCTTTGAAATAAAATAAAAAAAATAACCATTCACCATCCACGAGACAACAATCATAACTTTCTCGCTTGTTATTATCTAGTTCAGTTTCAGGTTGTCAAAGTCAATGTCAAATATTGTCAATTCGAAAAGTTATAAAAAAATATGTCAACGTATAGTCGAGTCAGCCAGGGCACTTAGGGCTCAGGGTTCTGGAGCGCTTAAGTTAATTGCAAGGAATGTAAAGGAGTAAAGCTTGCATTTAATCAGAAGTAGGTTCTTATATTGTGTTATAAATTACAATATAATTCGAGTGCTAAGCTAGTTATTTACTTGAACGTGTATGACCGGCATTAAATTTCATATCTGACATTAGAGTGTCAAAACTCAAAATTGTCATTGCCAAATTTTTCGGAGTTTTCGATCATCTGACATTTATTTTTACTGCATTTGTGCGATTCGAATTAAAATATTTTTATTTTATTTGTACTCTCAATAAAATAATTTCAATCGTTAGAATGGCGGGTATAACCAGACTAGTGAACATTTACCCTAAACGTAAGTGGATGTAAGGTTACAAATGTAAACAAACAATAAAATTAAGCCTCTTTATGCCTTTCTCAGGTCTCAATTTTAGTAGTCGTTTTTAGATAAAGGGAAAGAGTAATATTACTAAAGAAAATTCGTAACTGCTTTACAACTTGATAAAATGAATATTAGGAATTTCTTCTTATTACAGAATTATCTATTTCTGCTATGAGTATTTGTAAGCATTCTCATAAATCGACAACTGAAGCTGACCATGTTGATAAACCTAGTGATGGCCCGAAAAAGTCAGAATCCAAAAGAATGGCTGAGTTTAGAAAGAAATTGAGAGAGACAACACCAATCGAGGATCTAGGCGAACAACAGTTGCATGCTTCTCAAAAGGATAATCCATTGCCTGCGTGGCCAAATGAAACCAATCCTTATACTGGAGAAGTAGGAGGTCCTAGGGGCCCTGAGCCTACAAGATATGGAGACTGGGAGAGGAAAGGAAGATGTTCAGATTTTTGAAATGCTGATCTTTGCCTGATGTTTATTTACTAGTATTAGTAATATCAGCTAGTGTGCTTATTAACTTGCACACTTAGAATTGTTTTAAGTCTCAACAGCATCAGTGAGCTGCTTGTAGAGATGTTTATTTTTGTAATGTACTTATAGACATGGCTAGTGAGAGTTTAGAAGAATTATATTATTTGTGTTTAATACAGTCAATAGAAATTAAAAACTATAGTAGGTAGTCTGTTAAAAATGAATAATAAAACACATTTAAAACAATATTTTGTTTTATTGACTGTTTGAAGATTTTCCTATCGTTTTAGGCATTTTCTTGTTAGTAGAGTCTTCTAATTCCTTGGCTTTGTAATAATGTGGTGCTACTTCCAAAAGCCATTTACTTTCTATTTCAGTAACTTGTCTCATGAATTCTTTTGAGGTAAAAACCAATTCATGATAGATTACCCACCGAGGAAGTTCTTCAAATAATGCACTATTGGGGTGAATCATTACAGTCTGAAAAGGAAATGTTTTTATTTTATTTGTAATAGAACTTAATCTTACATTTAATTGGAAAAACTTAAATTTTGCATAATTTTACATAATTCTGAAAAATTATAAACTATCCTTGTACAAGATTTCATTCAAATAAGTTCAGACAGACAGAGAATTAATATTTTCCTATTTATATTAATAGTAAGTATTACTTACTTGATTATGTTTGACGGTTTTATAATGTCCTCCTTTTGAGAATTTAGCTATATGGTAAAAATAGCCAGCAGTAATTGCCTTACGGATATTAGCATCTTCACTTATACTGGAAACCATATCAATTTCTACTCTCTCCATGAGGCCGGCTAATTGTTCACGTACATCTCTGGCTCTCTTCATGGATCTGTACTGTACAAAGTTTTCATAGCACCATTGGACCGAATAATCAGAGCCAACCCACTGATTGTAAACATTCATTAATGTTAAATGGTCACCATGAGGATGGAAGAAGTTTTTGCGAGCAGTGTCTGCATGGATTATTTTGTCCTTTGGCCTGTAGAATATTGAGCTGTTGACAGATAACATAGCTGCTATTGTGACAATTTCTTCTGAACATTTGTACCTGAAATTAAACACATGAATATTTAAATAATATATATGTAATGATACACATTGTTCCCGGGAGGAGGGAGACTATATAAAATTTCTAAAAGTCTCTATGATCAAAAATTTTATATTGATAATTATCAGGGTTTTACTTGAGCATAGTAAAATAAAAATGAATGCTTACTTTTCACTAGCTAAAAGCATTTTAGCAAGCATTGGATCTGTGGGGAATTCAGCCATTCTTCTGCCAGCTTTAGTTAATTCACCATGATGATTTAGAGCACCTAGAGCATACAGTTGCTCCAGAGCTAAGACTAAAGTTTCATGTGGTGGTGGATCCAAGAAATCAAAATGGATCAGATCATTTATACCCAGAGCTTTGAGGGTCAAAACTGCGTTTCCCAAGTTAATTCTCTGTATTTCTGGTATAGTGTTATCTTCAAGTTCATACTTATATGCCCAAGCAGTGTATAATCTAAAACATTTGCCTGGGGCTACTCTACCTGCCCTTCCAGCTCTCTGATTAGCTGAGGCTTTTGAAATAGGTACAACCATTAAACTTTCCATGCCTGTTTTGGAGTTAAAATTATTCTGTTTGGCAAATCCTGGATCTATGACATAAATGATATTATCAATTGTTAATGATGTTTCAGCAATGTTAGTAGCCAATACAACTTTACGAGCTCCCTCTGGTGTTGGCTCAAATATTTTAGCCTGCATGTCACTAGGTAAGTTTGCATAGACTGGAAGTATGATCAGTTCCCTGAGTTTCTTGCCAATCCTTTTTGTTCTTTCTTGTAACATTTCCACACAGGTTTCAATTTCTTCTTGTCCTGTAAGAAAAACTAAAATATCCCCTAAAGGTTGTGTGGCATGTATTTGTAGCACAGACACAACACAAGCATCAACATAATCAGCTTCAGGTGCTTTTGTGTAGTATATATCTACAGGAAATCTTCTTCCAGGGATACGAAAGATGGGAGCATCATCAAAAAAACTAGAGAATTTTTCTGCATCAAGTGTGGCACTGGATATAAGCAACTTCAGATCAGGTCTAAATCTAGTTATGTCTTTAACCAGACCGAATAATATATCAGTATGTAGAGTTCTCTCATGAGCCTCATCAATGATCATGACACTATAAGATGCTAAGTCTGGTTCCGATAAGAACTCTCTGTGTAATGTACCATCTGTCATATATTTAATGACAGTTCTATCAGAAGTACAGTCTTCAAAACGAATACTGTAGCCTACTTCGTTACCAAGCTTCACATTCATCTCTTGTGCTACTCTTGCTGACACAGACATGGCAGCCACTCTTCTGGGTTGTGTACATCCTATCTTTTTACCATCTTTAGTGAAACCAGCTTCATGTAGATATTGTGGTATTTGAGTAGTTTTCCCAGAGCCAGTTTCACCCTCTACAATTAATATTTGATAGTTTGTTATAGCTTCTATCAGAGAACTTCTAAATGGGTAGACAGGTAGAGACTTTTTTGTTTCCTCAATTGTCATTCTCATTTTCTGGAATTCAGATTTTTCTTGTTGTTCCTTTTTCTCCTTGGTTCCTTCCAGTTGTATAGCTTGGATAAAATCAATTTGTTCATCCAGTAGCAACTCATATTCATCCTGTGCCTTAGCATCTTTAGCCCCAAACTTAAAGAAGGCTGATTTAATCTGTTCCTGCTCCCATCTCTGTTGTTCTGAGTGAGGCAACTTTTCTCTTTCATCAACTTCCACATATTCTCCTGAAATCGAAGCATATAATTATTACAAAATAATGTTAAGTTACTATTCAATAATAATTTAAAATAAAAGTTACACATATTGTGTTACTAGAATGTGATAAAATTGTGAATGCGTTAAGGGATGATGGTTAGAAATCATAAGAATTAAATTAATGAATATCAACAGTCAACATGTTCAAATTGTTTAGATTTTATTGATTCCTGTACTTACCTTTGGCATCTTTGCCTAAGTCTTGTGGCATATGATATCTGTGAACATTTTCCAACTCACGAGCTTTTTCATGTTCCTTAGCTAATTTAAGGATAGTTTTTTTGTGTTCTCTTTCTATTCTTTCTCTCTTAGTTAAGCTGAAACATACGAATTTAAAATCTTAGGTAGGTGAATAGGTAATTGATTGCACAATAATTATAGTTTTAATGATTTACGATATAAGTCGGAAAAAATAACTAATACTCACGTGCTTTCATCGAAGAGGTATTCATCATCGGCTATGTCGGCTTCTAACTCTATTACCTTGTCTTCTTTTCTCTTTTCCAAATATTTACGACGAGAATCAACACGTAATTTGGGAAGTATTTTTTCTCTGTCTTCTGCTTCCAACTTCAAACGTTTCGCTGCCTCTTCATAAGACCTCTTACTGGAAGCCTCAGTTACCTTTTTAGTCTTTTCTTCATCGCGTTTTTTCAATCTCTTCGCAAATTCATCACGTTCTTTCAGATCCTTTTTGCGGATTTCCTCAGCACTGTCAGAATCAGACGACGAATAACGCCTTTTACTAGATTTGTCCATGACTATTATTTTCTGCTGATTCGTTATATAAAATCAACTTTATTATCTTCTTTTGCTAAATGTTATTCACATTTCTCTTTCCAAGCAAGCGAGTGCTCATTTTGTTGACATAAATTTTATAATATATTATGACGCTTATCCTTTGACATTGACAGTATTTGACGCACTGTTTTTTTTGTTGTTCCGTTTTACGGCTCTGATATACACGTTTGTTAGGAAGTGTTCACATACATAAAATAATATCGTTACTCAAAAATACAGTGTTACATAAGTTTAAACATATGTAATCAATAATACATCTACTATTTTTCTAAGAGCAAGAACTAAAGCATCCTTGCTCTTAGACATAAAAAAAACAAGGATTTCTTTTCTTAAGGAATACCTACCTATTGGGGATTCTAATCCTGCGCCAAACCCTCCCAATCCTCCCCTTCAAAGTAAAATGGCTCTCAGTTTGAAAAACTGACCTGAATTACGGCGATGCCTTGCTAAAGTTCCGAGCTCAAGTATAAGTAATTCATTTTTTGGAATAGTTGTACTTTTTTATCGAATTCACACTCGAGCGTAGTAACGCAGGTCCACTGTGAAAGTAATTTTGTAGTAGTTTTACTAGTAAACACGTTACCGTTGTTATAAACATTATTTTATATGACTACCATACTACTTATACGCATAATTTTCACAAGAGTGTTTAATTTTCAAGTCAGGCCGCAAACAAATAATTTTGAAAGTAAACTGTATATGTTATGACATATGCCAAAGTATGAGATAAGAACGAAAATAAATATTTAAGTTAAAAAATATTATTATTCACCACCGAGATCGAATATACTATACGAAACAATGTTTCGGTGTTTATATCGTGGGTAAGTTGCTGTTTTAATAAAATTACATGCCTACGTTAATTTACGATAATCTGGTATCTATAATGACGAATAAGGTTGTTTTGGAAAGGGCAAGATAAAAGATTTAAATAAGCAACATATCCGAATAAACGTTACTTTACACAAAGGTCGAGTGAGTTGCTGAATATCAGACCGTCGCTAATCTTGCCATCTTGGAATACCTAAATAAGGGCTCCGAGTTTCTTTCTAGGTAAAATAAAGGATAATGGAGGGAAGCTAAATAGGCACCTTAATAAATTGAATGCAGTTCATCGAATTTTTATAAAGTCCCATATGGACCGGGTATCGAATCTGTCGTTTTGGGAATCTAGTCGAAGGGAACGAAAGTAACTGCTGATACTACCTCATCACCTTCATTATGTTATACCATTACAGCTGTGGAAACCCAATTTTAAGTCATGTTGACAAGGTATTCATTAGTACCTCATCGAAGAAGGAGGGCTTACTTCAAAATTGTAACAGCATGATCCGAAAAAGTTTAAATCTGAATAGAATTTTTGGACCAACGGTGGATGAGGTACGATTCTGTCACATGTTTTGAAATGACTGCAGACGTATTTAAGTTCCAGTAGGCAACGTTACAACTCTTACAGCTCATCGCTGTTCAAACGCTAAGCTTTAATTATTTTTAAATAGCAACCTAAATATTCTAATTCCACTACATAGGTTCCCAACCTTTTATGGACCACCGTCCGTTTCATGAGAGAAAATAATTCCAGCACCCCAGTTGTTAAGTAAAGTCCACTACTTAACAACTGGGGTGCTGGAATTATTTACAGCTGTACCAAATTTATAATTTTTAGCTATTTATTATTACCGTTACCATCCCCTACGACAAACTTTAGCGCCAATTAGGAGCGTTACCGCTCTTGATGGGAACTTATGGTTATATACCTGAGCAAACTATTAGCGCAACAGCTGAATTAGTAAAGAGTTACAACTAGGTAGGTACATGGAGTGTCTAATCACGATTTGATCTCTAATATTTTGTAGGTAACGAAAGACATGGATTTGTCGAATAAAACATGCTTGATAACCGGTGCTAACAGTGGTATTGGATTGGAGATGACACGATGTTTGAATTCTCGAGACTGCACGGTGTTGATGGCATGTCGAAACACTTATGCTGGAGACGTCGTCGCTAGAAATGTTTGTGAGAATATCGACCGCATAAAGCTGTATAAAATAAATCTTGCGTCCCTTGCCTCTGTTAAAAAGTGCTCCGACCAAATTTTAAGAGACATACCGTAAGACTCGTTTAATTAATTCTAAGTATTACTAAGTAATTAAGATATTTGTACGTCTTAAATCTTTCAAAGTATGTGGAGCTAGTAGTAGGTAGTAAGAACGATAATGAGTTACTTTTGGGGCTCTATATGGCCTTTTATTATTTGATCTTAACACGACTTGGCATAACTTATAACCCCTTATGTTGTGGGGCACACATGTACCTAAGAACTTGCCTAGGTAGATCAATTAAACCTCAAAACTCCTGTAGATGCCTAAATGTAAGATACCTTTAAATCTTTGTAGGGAACCACGTAGATACGTTTAACCAGATATACTTGCCCTATACGGTTCATAATGCGAGTAATGTGTAAATATTTAAAAAACAGAAACTTTATATTTTAGGAAACTTGATATGGTTATATTAAACGCGGGTGTGTTCGGATTACCATGGACACTTACACAGGATTCATTAGAAACAACATTTCAAGTTAACTATATGAGTCACTATTTTTTATTGATGAACATTGAAAAAATACTTGCTCCTGACGCTCGGGTGGTGTTCGTTTCTTCAGAATCACACAGGTTTTTATGCCGTTATTCAAGTTTTTGTGTGGATAATAGGTATTGCTTGTAGGTATTTTAAAAAAATACAATTTTTGTCTATTTCAGACACGTTAGCTGGCCCTTCTCTTACCAATTAACACCAACGAAGGACATGGTGTCTCTACCTGAACATGCGTACACTTCCATTAAGGCTTATAATGTGTCCAAGCTTTGTTCCATATTATTTATGCATTACCTTGGCTATCGATGGATGAATACCGGTAAAGGAGTATTCTGTGCTCATCCGGGATCTTTTGTAAAAACCAGGCTATGCCAAAACTGGTGGCCATATGAGGTGCTGTACACAATAATGAGACCATTCTCTAAAAACATTGTGAGTGTATTGACGGTTACTTAATGTTTTAATTATGTAATTCTAGCACAGTACCTAATCAAAATCGTACATTTTCGTTATTAAATATCTTTTAAAATGCAATAGGTACCTTATGTACCTATTGTCTAATGTCCTTAATGTTTCTTATTTGTTCGTAGTGTCAGGCAGCCGCTACACCAGTATACTGCGCTACTTCGCCGGAACTCAACGGTATGAGTGACCAATATTATAAAGACCTCAAGAGGTGTGAAGAGAGCGAGCTCGCAAAAGATTTACATTTGGCGTTTAGAATCAACGACCTGTCGCAGGAGTTATTGCTCGAGCGCATTATTGTGGAGGAACCAGATATCCCTGTTGAGAAACAGAAGACCGAACACTATGCGGATCAAGACAAGGATTCGATTGATGTCAATTCGCTAGTGGCAAATTACTCCGGGTAACTTATGGTATCGATGGGCTCTGAAGTTGCCATTGTGTTACGTTTTTTAGATGAAATATTGCTGAATGCGGAATGTATTTGTGGTTATTACGGTATTTTATTAAGTTTCAGTTATTCTTTTAGAAATTTAACGTGATCTCGTTCATTAATTCATTGTATGTTTAATGGTCGTACCAGTGTCACGGTTGTTCAAGTCGTCCGAATGCTTTTGTCATGACGTAACAATTGTTATCTTACTTTTTACTTGCTTACTTGCTCTCTGAAGCACAAAAATATATTCGTATATAGTTCCAAGCCAAGGGCTCTATATAAAAAGAATCTTATGTGTTGGGCGTTGTTCCCTTTCGATTTCTTTCCTAAACGTCGTTTAATTTATTTTTAAAGTAGAAAATAAAACCAAATTCATAAACAAAGTGTTTTATTTTAAAGTACATCTCATATTGGTTACATATTATAGTATCATATTGTTGTATAATAGATTAAAAATAAATACATCTAACATAACATATAATATTTAATAACTAACTAACGATAACCGAAAAGTAGCTAAGTAACATTTAATCATTTTAAACTTCAAATTCAATAACCTGTCGAGAAATATTTTGTTTTTATTAAGTTTAGTTTTATTGATTCTTAGTGAAATCTTTCTAAGAATTTTCAAACGGGAATTCTTTATACCCAAGAAGAATTATTTAGGAGATCTTTACAGATGGTACATCGTTACTGAATTTCAGTATTCCATGATTTCCTCTGACTGTATTTTTTGGTATAAAGACCCCCATACAGAAGATAGTAATATGCATTTTAGATGAATCATAGATTTTCTGTAATACACACAGAACATTAATTTGATTTCAGTAGAAACCTTTAATCTAAAATTACTTAAACAGGCACAAACATTGTAATACATAGTTTTGCAAAAGAAACTTACTTAACAATCACATTCCTTTATCTAAATATTTAAATGACACCTAAGCAGCATTACACTGAGCTGACCGAATAAAGCAGACAGTACTTGGGACTCGCTTTAAACGAACAATCACTTGTTTTCAAAGGACATATCTTTAACCCCAGTCAGACAAAGACAATGATAGCAATATTGAATAACAGGGATACACATTCACTTAAATTATTTAAACATCAATAAAATAGTTACTGGGGTGCAGTGAGAATCAAAACGTGCAGTAACAAATAAAGCAACAACTACTAACTTCAAACAAAAACAGTTTTATCATTATTTGCACTTTTTACAAATGATTCTAAATCAGCCTTGTTGCATAAATGCTCAACACTAGGTTTATTACCTAATGATGTTTATCTTAATCTTATATTTGAACTCTTTATCCGAAGGTTAGACATTGTATAAGATCTTAAATGGCCAACAGACACAAGGCGAGGTAGCAAGTCTAAATGACTCGCACAAAATATATAAGTACTTATCCTTAAAAATATAGACCCATTGCGAACCAGTAAGTTCCATGTCGATGATAAGTTGAGAGTTATAATAATGAAGAACGAGACACTGGATTTTATGAAGAAGAATAACACATGATTATTTCAAGCAATTTGTTTATCCGCTACTAATTTGCAATGGGTCTAGTTATAACAACGTAGTAGTAAAAAATCAGCCTTTGCAACATTTAAAAAGCCCACTGAGAGTTGCGGGATTATGTTGATTACTTGTTGAGTCAAATGTCCATAGTCGATGCTTAGTAGAGGAGAATGCGCTTCTCGACCTGCTTGCGGCAGATAGGGCACACGGTGATGCGGTCCCCACACATCTGACACATGCCGTGTCCGCATAGGAAAATCATGTTCTTTAGCCGGTCCAGGCAGATTGGGCACATTGTCTGAAAATATAATGACGCTGTTAGTGAAACCTAGGCTTTCAAGAAATTAAAAAATACAATTAACATACACCAAGAATTCAGAAAGCTTTCTATCTCCTCAAAAATTAACTGTTTTAGTACCTCAAAGATAATGACGATTATTTTTATAAACGCAGGAATCCTAACTCTTCTGCTAAGTTTCTTTTCTGCTCCAGAAACCACTAAACCAGTTACATATCGGTGAAAAAGTAGTGGTCTTTGCATATGATTCAATGACATTTGTACCACCGAGGTGTCACTCAGGGAAGGGCCATGTGTCTCGTCTTATATCTAATCGATGTTTATGCTTCTTGATGCGATTTAACTATTATATTATATTAGCTATTTCTTGCAAAAAGGGGAAAGTCATGCCCAGAAAATTACCTGCTCTTTTATATCTTGAAGCTGTTGCTGTAGCTTTTGTACGTCGGCAGCGGCGGGGGCGGGGGGCGCCGGAGGTGCCGGCGGCGGGGGTACGGGGCCGGCGGTGGGGGCGGGCGGCGCGGGGGGCGCGGCCGCGAACCGCGACCCGTTGTTCATGTAGTGCGGCGCGGACTGCGTCGGCACCGGCTGACCCTTGTTCACCTGCACCTGCGCCAGGTTGCTGCCGCTCTCCTTCTCCACTGTAACGTTAGACGGCGCCGTGAATCAGACCGTCGGGACACCAAAACCGATATAGGTAAAAACGAGCGAGAGATACTGACGATCGATCTTGAGCGCAGCGACGGCGGCCTGGGCGTGCGCGGCGGGCGCGGGCGGCGGCGCCAGCGGCGTGCGACACTCCACACACTTGCGCATGAGCGGCGCGCACGCGGCGCACGCGCACACGTCGCCGCACGGCCGGAACACCACGGTGGCGGGCGCCTCCGAGCACACCACGCACTCGCCCACGCGCGCGCGCGCCGACACGCTCGCGCGGCACACCAGGCACTTCTTCACCTGCGCACAGTGAAGGTCGACGTTATAGTCTCCGCTTAATCGAAGAAATCGAACCGCGACGTTACGGGGGCGACGGACGAGTCGATAGTTACCCTTGCGGCGCAAACGTTGCAGCAGCAGATGTGTCCGCAGGGACGGAAGAGCGTATCTCGCTTGGCGTCGGAGCAGACGAGACACTCGTCCGCGGTGGGATCGGCGGTCGCGACGGCCGCCGGGGTCGCCTCGGCGGCGGGTGCCGGGGACACGGGCGGCGCGGGCGCCGCGCCTGCGGTCGCTCCGCTCGACGAACTCGCCTCCGCCTCGGCGGCGCCTTCGGTGACCGATCCGGTGCCCTCTTTGCGACAAGACGTCAAAGTCTTACAGAGATTCGGGTCTGGACATAGATCCAGAGGCGTTTGTCCTGAAATATTGATAAAAACATCGATACATACATACGCGACAGGTCCTCGTAATTCTGTTGAAAATAAGTGTCCTGATCACCTACTTCGTAAACCTCTTTTTTGTCTTCGTATGTAAAAGGGATTGTCTGTTACGAATAAAAATCAGAAAGGGTGTGTTGATTACCTTTTTTGTTCTTGATGGTGAGGTCGGCGCCATGCGCAGCGAGGAAGCAGGCGATGGAGGCGGAGGACTTCTTGTCGTGGGCGTGCGACAGGCCCGTGAGAAGCGACGCGTCGCGCGCGTCCTGCAGCCGCCGCAGCTGCTGCAGTGTGTGGTGACGCAGCGCCTCGTGCAGCGGTGTGTCCCCGTCCTAACAAACGTTTGTTTTAGAAAAAAATATAGATACAGACGAATCTGACATATCAAGCAATAAGGGAAATTAGTTTGGCTAAGATATTATAATATAAAACCTACTTTTCAATGGGTAAAATATTATGAGCCTATCACTAAAGATAACTATAAAGATATTAATCAATTACAAAGTACCTCATTCTTAGGTATTATTATTGACCAACACTTAAAATGGTCTGAACATATTGACAACATCTGTAAAAAAATAAACAAATTTGTATTTGCCTTAAAAAAAGTTAAAGAAACCACTTCCATGCATGCTTCATTGATGGTTTACCATGCTTATGTGTGTTCTGTTCTTCGTTACTGTATAGTTGTCTGGGGATATTCAACAGACATTATGAGGGTATTTGTAGCACAGAAAAAATGTCTACGTGCAATATTTAATGTCGAATGGCACGAATCTTGTAAACCTATATTCAAAACACACAATCTTTTAACAGTACCCAGTATTTATATTTATGAATCAGCTAAATTTGTAAAATGTAATACTCACCTTTTTGAACAAAAAAATAACACTAATAAACGAACAGTCACACATTCATATTTTAAACTACCAGTACCAAGACTTGAAATGATCCGAAATAGTTGTGTGTATATGGCGCCATTAATATACAACTCTTTACCGAAAAATATAACTGAATTGCCATTTAAGAAATTTTGTATCTGTCTACATAAATGGTTAGTTCAGGAATGTTTCTATTCAGTTAACGACTTTCTAAAAAAATACGGATCTCAATCTTATCACTTCAATAACATTTTATAAATATATTATTTTTATATTGTCTTCTAGTTAGGAACTATCTGTGTACATCTTCTGTGATAATAATAAATTAATATATTAGATATTAAAGTATGGATTAATATAAGTTTTAGAAATATGTAGATACGCTTAATGCGTGCTTAATATTTGCATGTCATCTTCATGACAAAATATGTGATACCAACTATAATTATTGTAAACCACCTCTTGTACCATATTTTCTGCAAATAAATATAATTTGAATTTGAATTTGAACTTCAGGCAACATTTTAGTGGAGAACATTTTTTAAATCCCGAAATGCTAAATACTAGACGTAGTTTACAAAGTTATGGAAATTATATGAATTTTATACAAAGTGACTCACGCCAGGAAAGCTTTTTACACTTAAGGAATAACTTACTTGTCATAGGAAAACTGCAAAAGTGTTTTCCTATGATAAGTAGGTAGGTATGAAAATCGAGATAGTATGTCTGAACACTCATTTCCACAGCTGCGGGGAATATCTATGTTAAATCGGCGCTTTCGACGAAAGCTTCTGGGAGATATGCTAACTTTGTGCGAGTTATGTACTCGTAGGTTTGAGAGGTATGCTAATTTTCCGCCTCTTATTGGATTTGGTCAGCGCGACTGAGTTTCTAGTTCCATACATTATTATATTATTTAATACGGCAAACTTGAAATCCAATAATAACTTAACGTACACCAATTAAGAATTCGTTATAAGTATTTATTAGACAGTAATTTATGTTTGGTGGTCTTCTTTTGCCATAAATAAGCTAAACGATGAAAGTATTACAATAAAATACTTCCACTTGCTCGAGTTCCTAGAAATCCTAAATTATATTATTATTGAAAACACGAGCAGCTCATTTTATTGCGTTCTCATAAATGAAACAGCTAGTGAAATAATGAATACAAATTAACATTTCCCGCTTTGTATTTTAATTATGTAAGTGGAAGTTCTATTTCCCCGTGATAGGCTTGGAATTAAAATGTTCTCTTTTGTTATACGGGCCTAGTACGAGTATAACCTGTATAACATGCCGTGCTGCACTAATGTGTGTTTATTCAGCGAATAGACAGCATTGAAAATATATTTTATGCAAGTTGTCAGCTTTACTGTACGTAACATTATTACAATAAACTTATTTTATTTGGAACTTACGCAAATCAAAATCAATGAGCCGTAACCGATATGTTATTACTTATTACGATAGTTTTGGATGCAATAACTATACGGTTTTATCCAAGAAAGAAACACAATCAATGGCATAGGTTCCAGAATACATACATCAATTAAGGTGATAATGTAGTTGGTATGTCACCTTGTCACAAATGTTGAGATTAGCTCCATGCGCGACCAGTAGCCGGACTATCTGCGTGTGTTGTCTCTCGACGGCGAGGTGCAGGGCAGTCTGCAAGTTAGCGTTCTGTAAGTCAGGGCGGGCGCCACCTCGCACCAGCAGCTCAGCGACTTCGGCGTGGTTGTTCAGTGCGGCGAGGTGTAATGCCGTGTACCCGTCGTCTTTAGCGTCATCGACTATCCACGGCCGTGGCAACTTGCCCAGCATTATTTTCATGGCACTGCAATAAAAACATTTACAATTGAATAAAATGCAATTCACTTTTATATGTACACAAATCATGGCTTGTAGTCTCATTAAGAGCAGCGAACAACGACATAGGAAACAATAACGCTATATGAGAAACCTTTACGAATACGCCACACAGAACACACACACAAACACACACACGACACAACAAAGCTTGTTCTGTTTTACTCTTTTCATACATGTCTTTATTTATCCTAAAAAACCAGGGAATATTCTGATTTTTATTTTCTAAGTATGCATATGCAAATTTATGTAAATAGCTTACGCTGTATTCAAACGCTATTGCGGCCAGCGCCGGCCTGTGACAAAATATTTTTCGTAAAAAAACAAGATTTCCACCCCCACGTACAACAAGCGATAGCCTTAGTGTATTCATAGATTGTTCGAAAAAACGTGGATTTGAGCGCATCCCCCGCTGAGCCTAACTATTATTAACTTGTTTGATGAATACGTGAACTGTCTCTTTTTAAACTAATTGAATTATAAGACCCCTTAGCGCGAATGGCCTCGTTTTGAAATACTGTCATGTTTGTTGAGATCACGTTTCACAAGACATTAATGATTTCGAATTAGGTGTCGATAGTCTCCTTTCAGTAAGAACGTGATAAAGCCCTGTTATACTGTGCTCGCAACGCCAACTAACTAAGTATTGGCGGACTTTACATATTGTTGAGAACGTCCAAGTTTCCACACGATGTTTCCCCTCATCACTGAAGTTAGTGATGGTCAAGACATTAACGCTCATAACTACTTCAGATCACCGGTGCTTCAAGTTTCAATCCAGTTTGAATATGATACTTCAATGATCTATAGAATAACTTGGTATGTTTATGAGAATTTGTATGCGAAACATTAAAATAATAAACTACTATTATTCCTGAAATATAAATAAAAAGTTTAATATTTCTGCATGAAAATGAATTTATAAGTTGTGCACTGACAGTGTGCCTGCAACTGAAGGCACGTTAGACATGCATTTTCGGTTTGGTCGCACAAACCTCTATATTTTCCTTTTAAATTTCGCCCGTATGTACGGATTCGGTAGTTAGTTAACTGATTCATGTAATCTCAGTTGCAGAAATCAACGACGTTGTCGAGGTGCATGAACTCTAAACAGAAATAGTTTGAGAGATCATGTTTGCTACATCTACACGAGTGATAGAAGCAGAACTTAGCTACGAGATTTATACAACAGCAAAAATAAAGACGTTCCAATATCTATACCACATGTACACGTTAAGACATTAATTTTATTTTGCTTTATTGAATGACACAAGAAATATTTTTATGGTTTGTAAGTGCGTAGGTAAGTACAAAACCATGCCGCCGAGTATATGTAGAGTTTGTTAAGTGTCGACAACATTAATCGAGTGGATGGCAACAATGAATTAGGCAGTTACACATTTTAATATGCTACGTTACATTCAAAGAGTAAAAACGAACGAACTAATTAAATAAGGTCAAACGTCGCGGGCGCGGCGCGGTAGGCGGCGGTGCGCGCGCACGCACGCCGCGTCCTACGTACGCCAACAGTCGGGTCCGGCGCGCCGCGCGTCTCGCGCTCGCGCACATGTCTCTACGCACGGCACCTACACGGCATCCACACACCAGTGTTATGTTCACCCATGCACCACGATGCAACCGACTGTTCTCGACTTGACTCGATCACTCCTGCACTCTAGTGACATCATCACCAATACAGTGAAATAACAAATATACATCTAATGGAATATCAATTAGCCCAAGAATGTCTGCTTTTTAAATAGGAACAGTGTATTACAGTGGTGAGTTAGATATTTCGTTTCCAATATTATATTCAATATTTTATCCTGTGCACGGTCGTGATAAACTTTTGTAAGCAGTCGTTGAATATGGATTTCCAAAAATATTGTAGAGTTACGCCTCTATAAGCTAGAAGTTGAAAACATATTTTTCACAATATATTCTCTTTCTCAATTTTCTATTCTCTCTTTATTTCTTTGCCTAATTATGAGGATTGGTTTTTATTCCTTAATTTTATTAGTAGGAAGACTTTGTTAAATGACATACGATGAAGCGCCACTGAATATATTAAATGTATAAAAAAAATGTTGCCGTTTGATATAATGCCCCTTAAAACATGAGGAAGTCAATTTGTGTACCACAAAACCTAAAATTTTAAGGCGCAAATTTTTAAGAATTTTACTTGATTGAACAATCACTTGAAAGTAATACTATATGTGAATATGGAGCGAAAAGCAGTACAACAACTGCAAAATGACCAAATCGATATCCCTGAGTATCCACACCGCGTGGGCTTTTGGCATTATTCACCAATGGTTCCACAGATATAAAGTTATGATGTAGAGATATTCAACTTCCTACAACTATTCCCATGTACAGCTACGGGAGGACCAAACGTCCTTGTTATTTTATATTAAATTAATAGATTTTCTTGGTAGTTAAATATAAAATTCCATAGTTTCCGTGCTGGCAATACGTGTAATTAATGTTAAGTTAGCTTGCGACGTTGTTCCCGTTAAACGTAGTTTAATTTAAATGTATTATTCTGTGTCTCGGGGTTGGGCAGCTTGATACATATCTTGGTTTTTAAGTCGAGCTTTGAGGTAGCAAAGTCGTTTAGGGAGAATTATGTTAGAACGAAAGCAACATTTTACGGCCATTGAGTTACCAGCGAATAAAATTACGGAGATTTTTATGCAACGCCGAAGGGGTGATTAATGATCCTTAATTGGCAAGTTAATAAATATCTTAATTACTGGCTATATCTTTCAAATACACGCTTTATTGTTCTCTTGAACGTTTATAGATGATCAATTATTTAAAAGTTTTCAGTGGTTAAAATATCCCTATTAACTTTTTTATATCGATATTCAGAGCAACAGTTTCTAAAAACTATTGATTTAGCTCTACGAAATTAACTACAAAATATTATATTGTATAGTTGGGCACTGATTAGAATACTAGGAGTCCCTGTGGAATGTTCATCATTCAGCGAACATACGGGGCGCGGTTAAAGTGGAGAAAGCGATCTTGTATACGACTCACGATAATGTTTGCTGCATTATTGATTAAATACTCAACGCTGTAGGACGATATACCCATTGGTACATATGTTCATTAAACAAAGATATTACACATTAAATCAGTCCGACATACTCAGCTATCAACCATTTCTTTGGTATAGATTCATTAGGTTTGAGAAGTGCCGAAGGCGAGATCTTAAATTGGATTTATAACTGCTGTCTTAACTTGTTACTGGTGTCTCTTAAGTGATAGCTTCAAGATAAGTAAGTAGAGCTCCAATAATTACCAAAGTTTGAAGCGTGGCGTGAACCCGGCAGGATTTAGAGATAATATAGCACAAAATAATGGTGCATTGTTATCAAATCATCTACGAGTAATCTTTATTTATTGTTAGTTTTATCAAATAACTGTTACTTTTTTTTATTGGGGCTTTATTTTTGTTCACGTGAACTATTTTATGTACATTCGCGTGTACGTTTTATGTATTTAGTATGTATTCCGGGATATACGATTTTTTTTTTTATGAATACAGTCATACCCATTTTGGTATGGATTACTTACTTCATGCTAACTCTAAATCTAGATCGGTTTCAGTTTAATTATGACTCATGCAGCATATGACTAATTTAGATGGATGATATACATACTTGTGTCTTACGGACTCCTATACGTAATCGAGCATTTTAAATACGTTTTAAATTGTTGCCCTTCATTATAAGCTGTAATAGTATGTATAGTATAAAACTTGTAAGAAGAAATCTTTTGAAGAACGCATATTACTTGTAATCGACTACAGAAAACAGTAGTTCATTGTCAAGACAACCAAACACACATTACTATATGGCGGTGTCCCCTTTTAACTTGAAACGACTTTGGCTCAACTTAAGAAGTAAATCCACCGAAAACAAAGCAGCGAAGAGCTGCTTAGAATTTTGAATGTAAAAGTAGATTTATCTCAGAAAATAAATATAAAGTGTACTTTATGTGTTTTTAAAAGTGTATGTGATTGAAACAGATTTACATGCGACACATTGAATTCATTGATTGTTTACAATCAACGGCAGTTTCAATGACTATTGGAGCGTATATATGATAGTTCGTAACGTAATGTGAAACAATCGCGATATGAATCATCGCTCCGTCACAGAACTTAGCTTCGGCAAGAGTATTCGAGAAGGAAGGCAAAGATCCCGTCCACTTATAGATTCCATAATGAATAATGTAATGTATTGTCGCGACGGAACAGAATTTACAGGGCAAATATGAGTGGCCCAAGTGATCATATTCCTACACATAGTGAGCTGATTCCCCGCGGATCCAGAATAGTAAGTTATGGAAATGTGCGATTGGGGCAGCAGCGGGCACTAGTGGCCAATAACAATGTCGCATTAATATTCAACAGACGCTCTTTGGACGGACGGTTGCTCTGCGGACAGCATCGCCGCATTTCTTTGCTCAGTAGAGGTTCCTACTAGCTGATCTTATAAAATGGAATTAGACGAAGCGAACTATGTACAATAATAACTTGTGCAGAACATGAAATATGTAACGGCAAATTAAAACATGCCAGTGTAATTAAATGCTCCCAGCTTTACGTTATTTATGTAACGTACGAGGACCGTTGTTATTACATAGTAGCATTTTCCTTTTCTTATACAATTTAGAAGTAAGAAGGAAAAGTGAAGATCTAAAAATAAGTCACTGACTTAGATGGAAGTAACAATATAAGTAAATGTTTCTAATATTTGCCTTTCCGGGAGCCCCTTTACATCAGATCAACCACGTTTTAGACTTTTGTTGAGTTCATATTACGTGTGTCCATATGTCTATGGACATATTAGGTCCATATTAAATCATAAAACGGGAACATCAATATTAGGAACATTTTATTCCAATAACAAATTAATAATTTAAAGTGCATCACGATCCTTTAACGAAAATCACAAACTCATACAAACTGCTTTCAGAATTTTCAGTAAATATATTAAACTATTTGTAATTTATATTCTTGATCTATAATAATCACTGTAAAAATAAACGTTGTAAAAATTGTTTGTCACGGTTACAGGAGTAAAAAGCTTAACTGATTTAGATCATATTTTAAAGACCCGGTATCATACTTAGGTATTTTGTAAAAGATCCTTATACGGTTGAAATGAAACTATGTCTACGAGTGGTTCCCTGTGTATCAGTTAATATTAAACATAACCTATAAATACACATAACATACAAGTAAATTAACACTTCTGGAAGCACCATAACAATTTGTTATAGAAAAAAGGTTTATAAAAAAAAAATTATCAATCACATTCCAGTTCTTAATTCATTACCACCATTACCATCAAGACATTACCACCATGTTCAAAAATATTACTTTGCTCGAATAATTTCCTTTTTTAATACCAGTTCTTTGTTAGGACTTCTTCTTTGTTGACTAAATAGGTAAAATGCTTATATTTTCTAAAACTGAAAATACGAGAAAATATTTCCATTAAAGGTAAACTAATACTTTATGCGTCAACCACATATTACTCAAGTACCAAAAATGTTTTTTAGTATACTTTGAGTTTATTCATTTTGCTTTTATTCGTTGTTGTTTTACTGCCGTTAAGTCATGTTTTAAGCTACATTTACTTGAACTAAATGTTATATTTAGGAATTTACAAGATGGCAAGAGCATTGTAGTTACATAATATACATATTTTCGATTATGGATATGGACATAACTATTATAGACAAGTTGCGGTGGTATACTCGTAGGTTATTATATAAAAATGTGTAAGTAATTAGGCTTTCTTTAGTCCACTTCAACAAAGGATTCGTTCACTGTACAACTGTAAGTTTCAGCAACAGTGTGGTCGCAGTGTATGTGATAAAAAACCTCATCAACAATGTTTCTGCCAGCAGTTTTCACAAGACAAACAAAGTTTAAGACGCTCGCTTTGACGAAGTAGATAGTAAGTGCTTCCTTTTTTGAAACATTGCGGTATCGAAATGCTAACAAAACCATGTTGCTTTCAACCAGACAAAAGATGAGTTGGCTGTCGTCCCACTTGTTTGTCTACGAAAGTTTGCCAAAATTCTTTTATTGACTGAGTATACGTAGAGGCGAGCTTTACGGGCGGCACCGGGAATTCTCTACCGCGATACAGCGGCTGTCACCTCCCATATAACTCTGTATTGCGTTACCTATATATGTGACGTTGTTCTATCTTTGTCATTATTATCTAAGTGACGACGTTCCATATGAATATCTATTACCTTTTTAATGTAACTTAGAAAAGTTTAATAAAACCTGATGCCGTCCATTTTAAAAGAAAACAATTATTTGTTTTCTTGAAGTTGTTTATTTTAGTGTTGTAAGTATATAGTTGTATTATGTGTCGATTGAGTAAATGTATAATGATGTTGTTTCAGAGGTCAGTGAACGCTCAGGATTGCCAGATCCCGTGATCGGAACTATGTATAGCTCGACTACCCTGCGGGAGGTGACAGTGGTGGATGGTGTACAACTAATAATAGCCTCCCCTCCAGCGCGCGATCATTGGAACGATGACGGGAGCGCGCACATGTGGCGCCCGTCGGCGTCTTACTCCGCGTGCACGTTTATTTTCGAAGCGGTCGTCACGCGGCGCGGTTCACGGTGTTCCTTACATAAGAGCCGGCCTCCGGCGAGTCCGCAGCCGAGGTTTCGTCGTGCACTTCGACCAGTCCCCGCGCGCTGCAGGTCGCTGCACGTTCGGGTAACCGATCCGATGGACGCTCGCCGCCGGTTCTATTTCGGGAAAATACAAATTTGGAATGGATGGTACTCCCGAGTCGTAAGCGAACTCCGGCGGTTGACTCCATTTTTAGAGCTGGTCTGCGCGTGCGCACCGAGCGCGCTGCCAGTGCTCAGCGAGCTGCCATCACGCCGCGTCGCTCGCCACCCCCACGTTGTCGCCGACTGTCGCGTTGTGCCTCAACCATCATCTTCCAAGAGATGGCGTCACGTAAACGAATACACCACCATACCGTTATGTACCTGCTAGATGTCAATTGCAACTGCACACGACTGCAGTGCGAACACTCAAGAGAGAAGACATAAAGCTTTGCGCGAGTTCCGTGCTTCCTTACTTCCCATAGTGCTTATAATCGTATGGAATGTAAAGAAGTATGGAGCTGCGCGGGCGTGCCCTCGGGTCCGGAAATCGCATCATCGTTGTTCACATGTGTGACAGAAGCTTTGTCTTGTTATTTTGTGCTTGCGACTTTACAGTGTCTAGTTTCAATTTATATGTGTGACAATGATCTGTAAATTCAGAAACAATGTGCCCTGTTGCCAAGGATACTTCATGAATTTAGTTTGTGAAATGAACGATTACTTACTACCACCGTTTATATAATTCTAGGATGGTATGGTAATTATTTATCATAATTTTTAAAATTATCACAATCTAACATAACATTTTCCTTTACTATAAAGTAAATAGCTAAATGTTACGGGATAACACTGTTAAATTAAGGCAGAAGATAAAACTGACTATCGCAGTTTTTTGGGAGCGCAATAAAAGTGTGTAAAAAGGGAGATTGTTTATTCGGTGGCTAACTGTCGTAAAATAACATCTGGCGTAGGTAACAGTTCTGACTAAGGCAACATAAATAAACGCGAGGCTAACGGAGACCGTGGCTTGGAACTCCTCTCCCAACTTTAAATTATGTGTAGGAGTAGACGGGCAGGGATTAGCTCAGGATTTAAAATATCACTTTCGATTCTATTATTACTGTTACTATAACTATGTGTTATGGAAACAAATACGCAATGTATTTGTGTCTAAAAGTATGTATGTATATTTATCCAAAATTAATTAATATCAAACGATGCGTACCTATATTTTTTATAGTTTAATAGTCAACGTTTCTATAAGAGTATTTTTATTGTACAGATGAATACCCGAAAAATATCACTTTCCAATGTTTTCCTTATAACCAATAACTTTTAGAACATTATTCTATAGTATAATATTAACATTGTTAAATACGTCTACTTGATATAATCTTATTTTATGTTCTTGTATTTCGAGTAAGGCGTTCTAATTCTTCGAAGATAGCTAAGATCGTTTTGTTTTAGTGTACGTAAACTTGGAGCCATAAATTGTTGGGCGACGAATGCAAGTAACAAACATTGCTAAAGCGTTTATCTAGTGGAATGGCAAAAAAGGGGAAGACAAAAAACGGCAGCGCGTTGGGGCCGCGCCTGCGCCACATCTGGAGGAGCACTGCATCTCATTATGCGGATCGGTCGCGGCTGAATGGTCGCCGCCCGTGCCCTCACCCGGCACAATGCTCATAATATAACAATATTATTTGGACATACTACTAACATTGTTTATTCCTTGCAGCTATATTGTTGTTTAGTTCCGGCTGGCACATGTTCTTCGTCCGTTTATACAATTTAACAATTAAAACCAGAGCACATGGTTAACTTAGACATTGTACTGAAGTAAAGTTGTTATGTATTGTGCATGTTTCTTTATCGTGTATATTACTTATGAATATGTGTACTTTTGTTTGTATAGATGCTGATACCAGTCTTGGGAGCCGCAGACATTTCATTAGATTTCTCGGAAGATTTTAAATGATCGTAGTTATCACTTCTAACTTGTACTTCATTTGTCTCTTATAGTTAATTGTATTGTAATTATTTTATGTTACTGTAATTTGTGTGTACTCCAAAAATGTGATTTTGCTTTCTTTCTTATGTTAATTAGGTTTTGATTATACATTTTTTTTCCAATGTTTAAATTAACGCAATAGGTATTTTATGTCGTCATCCTCACATTATTTTAATTTTTTTCTATGTTAGTGTTTTTTTTTTGCATTACGCAATACTTTTTCATGATTGTAGTTAAGATGAAGTATTTTTGTTCATTCAATAGCAATATAACCCGGATAACGTCAATAGCGAGTTCGGTCCGATATTAGTTTATTTATATAAACTGTGTGTAACTGTCTGGTTTTAATTGCTGTTGAATATTGTCATTAAAGGTATATTTGAAGCCCAAGAACAGGCCGAGCATTAACCAGGTTCCGTTCATTGTTTCAAGAGACGAGGGGGCAGCGGCGGGACTAGGGCAATGACAGCGTGCACGCATTACAATCAGGATCACATATACGCACACATACAAGAGCACGTGAACGGGTAAAAAGGCGCGCCCGACTGCTACTATAAGTCGATGCCATGACTTGACAGTAGCCACGACAACCCAAAGATATATTCTTTACGACATGCTTTCTTAAAAATGCAAACTAGCTTTACTAGTTCATAGATTAAATAATAATTACCCACTGGCACAAATCCAGAATCTACCCGATCCGCACCCTTTAATAGTCAACGCCTTTTACTATCGCACAAAGGAGTCTTCTATGAGAAAGGGATCTTGACCTACCAGTTTGTTCGGAACTCTCAAAAACAATTTATTCATGCATCCATACATCGAATGCAACTAACAAAAGAATTTAAAACTAGACAGGGGGATAATGAATACTAGACAAAGGGTATTTTAATAGAGTTACTTGCGTGCAATTCGGTTTTGTGATTTTTATAGAAGTTGAACGTAAGAACGGGTTTTGCTTATAAATGCTTGTAAGGTTACAATAGAAACGCGGTTTATGAATGATACCATGTAAAACTTTCTTGTTACAATTTAGTTTGATTAGGTATAGATAGAGAACTGTATCGGTGGATGTCTTGTTATTCGTGGATGACGCGCGAAAATAACCACCAGACGAATCGTTGGCAGCGGTCCAGAGGCCACTCAAAGTCTCCGACGCCGTGCCTCACCCCACATACATACATTTCCATACATTATGGGTAGATACAATTAAAAGTTATAAATTACAATCAGGTTAATTAGTGTCAGTTTGTTATGTCTATAACAGTTCCTACCTGTACTACACATTCTGGCACGGTGTCATAGTGTCGTGAGTCATGTCACGAATGCCTTATTAGAATTAGATTTATTTTTGCCTGTAGCACAGAAAAACAAACATGAAAAATAAAATAAATTAACAGTAACGTCAAAAGTTCATAACTATTGAACGCGTACTAACTGAATTGTAAATGATGACACTGCTTTATTCGAGAAATCAAAATCGAAGTGATAGTAGGATCTAGATTAGATTGTGGTCAGTTAACAACGATTAAGTCACGAAATTGAAAAATAAGAAAACGTCGTATTTCAGTTGTTTTAAGAAAAATAGGTTTATAGTGAGTGTTTTAAATAAAGGGACAAGACCATTCGTATTTAATTAAAGGGTCATTATATTAATTTTAACGAACAAAACAAAGTAAACGCTGAATAAATTTCTTGTACATGTAAGTTATGTGTATCATATATAAATCAGGGCATGAATCTATCACGGCCGAGGCTCGTGATGTTTACGAGTGCGATGCTAACATGGCCGTGTGTATAATATGGAACTATTTCGATCGGAGCGAAACACACTCAATACTTTTGGTCACGAACGCTAGATGGCGACGTTGTATAATCCATAAATAAATAAAATCATCATGAAATATTTATAGGTACATCATCACGTAGTACAACGTGCACGAAAATGTAATTTACGAGGAATTACACAAGTACGTTTAATGGATTTAATGCATCTGCAACCGAAATGATTCAGATGTAGCAGACATTAGTTAATATTATAAAACCTTTTATTTAATAAAAAAGCGATTTGGCAAGACGGTCATTATGAGCTAAATTGCGGTATTGAAATAGATGTACAAGGCTTGTTTTATTATTTGCTTTCCCTCATATGTCGTCCATAAATCAAAATAACTAATACACGTATTTTGTCTAAAGTTGACATATTATAATATAAAAGCGATTGGGATTGGTTTACAAAAGGCTTCACGAGTAGTACCTACATACACTATTACTCAAACTTCTAAACGAAGTTTCCTATCTACACATATAAAGGCTGAAGAGCAGACAGCGAAATAATTTATTACTCCCTAGTTTTCCCAAGAGATGACCCTGACTAAGGAATATCCATGAAATCAACAGCGTTTTGGTTTACCCAAGTATTGATAAACGAGGCAGATCTCCGAAGGCGGCGTGGTCCGCACTCTCCCTAATATTAATGTTAAAGCTTCCTTGTTTTTCTATCGCACAATTTTCCTTTGATCCTTGTTTATCTTGAAGGTTTGCGGACATCGTACCGAGCCGTGTCTTTCAGGTATCTTATTTCTTCTTTCTTTTATTGTCTCTTGTGTATTGTTATTGTGAAAGGTATTATACGTATCATGCCGGTCGCTCCCTACGATGGTGTTTTTATAGAAAGTTATATTAAAACTAAATTTGACATCAATAAAACAATACAAGGAGGAAATATAAAAAACATTGTACCAAAAGGCATAATTTTGCACTACTTGTGTATTTCGAAATCAGATCACAGTTTAATTATTTTCAACACGATGCCCCAAGGTTAATATTTAATAAAAAAAAAAGGGTTGGAGTTTTAACTTGCTCGTGACCATTTTAAAAACATTGTACTACTTGTGGTTCGCCTGCGTTTGTGTAAAAAGCGTTGTCTAAAACTATTGTACTTAAAACACTGGTCTGAACTTTTTATCTCTTGAACTTCTAAAAATATATTCATTTGTTTTTGTTGTTTGCTCCTGCCACGCATAAAATACTTTGTTGCGCAAAGTTTGGACCCAACAAAAATTGAGGTCTGATGTCAACCGCAGAGTGCGGTTTTATTACCTACGAGTTAAAGTAAAATACTAGATATTTATTACATTTTAACATTTGTTTACAAAGGAATGATTAAAATAATATTATGAATGTGTTTTCATTTAACTTAATTATTACAGGGTTAGCTTTAGTCTTAGTGCGGTTGCTGAATAATAGTTCCTGTGTATTATTCCTAGTTTGGAGAACGTGAGAGTAAAACATTCCGAAAACCTAAAAGATCAATCTTAGGTATACAATTTACACGAAAAAGTCTGTCTATAGTAATAGTCATACAATTTAGCTCTCGAATATGGCCTGCAATATAAAAGCAGAAGCAGTACTCCCTAAGTAAGATGTAGAGACGTGTTATTATTAAGTGTAGTTGTAACGAGCGAATCTTAAACGAGTGAGTAAGTAATTAGTGGCGAATGGTTGTGTGCGTCTGGGCGTCCCCGGCGTCGCCATCACTAACGCACCGCCTGTCCCGGCCGGCGGCGGCTTCGCCCACCCATCGTACAATAAACCGCCACCAAATTATCTTTTCAAACAATTAGCCAAGACTTATTGCCCAACAAAATGTGCTCTCTACAGTAATATCGGTGTAATTAGCCGCGCAGTAATTGAACCAACGTTTTTATAATACACGAATAATAACACATTTACATCATAATATTTGTATGATTTTATATCGTTTAGTCATAATGCTAGCGTACATATTCTGCTAATGGTAGAAGCGTACCATTTTCCCGGGAGTGCTATAACATATAATAAAGTTTATATTGTGTTAAATACAGTATCACGCTTATATAAACTGTTAAACACGCTAACAACAAGCATTTGGTGAACAACTTGTAGCAAAGCTACATCAAATAGAAGTTTTATAATCAGAATTTGCAACAGTCATTACACAGAAGTCCCAATTACATAAATTGTATCGAACAACTAGTAGCGACATCTAGTTTCATTTCTAAACAACGAAACATATCTTATAGATTCAAGTTTAAGTAACGTTAATCGGCCATGATTCACTACGAAAATTGTTAAATCTTTATTATTTAATTCACTACTGAGACACAGAATGCTCTATTGTATTTTGCAGTTCACTGAAATACTCTGTCATAGATACAATACTGACAGAAACGAATTCCTTTCCTTCCTTTAGGGCAAGAAAAACATTGTTAGCTAACTCCATTTTAGAAATTCGATTATGCCTAAATTAAACTGGATATATAATATTATTGCATCAACACGTATGGAAATTATTAGAATAACAAGAAACTACAGTGGAGAATATCCATTATTATACATACATTAACAGTTATTTTTGATGAGTATCAATAGTTTTACGGCGACTATTATTATTCTATTAACTAGAATTTGTTCACTTATATATATTCCACTTTTGTTAAAAACTCTCATCAATTTCTCTCTTGTAACTAAATATCGATATTTCTATCTAAAGATATGCTAATAAAACAGGCCGCTAGAGTTTTGAAGTTAGTGTCTAGAGTTACCTTTTCGAAAAATAAGCTTTAAGTTGTTACGCTCAAGTAAAAGTTAGTTGACTTGGCTATAAAACAAATAGACCTCTTTATATTTTCTTGGTTCATGATAGCGGTCGTTACATGAAGTGGCTTTTCCAAGGAGACCCGTGGCGCGAGCTATTGCCTGAAATGAGGTGGATATACTGCAAGTACTGCAACAGCTCACACGGGACTACAAGTAACTGCTTTAAAAACATTCAAAGTGAATTGGTGTCGTATTTGTCGTTTGTGTTTTCTTTTAAGATATTTCGACTAAATATATCAGTTTAAGAAAAATAAAAGTTATCAAACTAAATATGATTTCCTTTCGTGTCAGACTGCAAAATATCAATAATCTCATCACTTCTTTACTCATTAAAGATGCTCATCATAAGGTCTATGGATTTGTTTCTTTTGTAAATTGCCATTTAATTTTTTGCAAAAAAGTCGCAGTCTCAGTATAGGTGTTTGTTTGATTTTTAAAATATTCCGTTCTTTTTTATAAGTATTTGTTTAATAATATACCACTGGGAACAGCGCAAGAAGGTATATCATTGAAGGAGGGCTTCTCATTAATCCTAGTGTATAGATAGAGCATTAGGTTTAATTAAAATTGTACCAGCTAACATAAATCAACGTCGCGTCTTACAAAGACCTAGAGGCAGTCATCATTTGTCATGAAAGATCGCTATCAAAAGGTATTATCGAGCATACGAACAACTTAGCAGTGTTATACAGGCATTCTTAATTAAGACATGCGTACATATACATCAATACGTAGTAATATGGCTATGTGTATAGAAGCGTCTTGATGAATTGAAACAGATCGAAAAGGTTCTCAAGGAATTTTATGTTGGGAATAATCCCGAAAGCGGCCGACACAATTCTTCATTTCATTCACGTTCCCCTGCGATGAAACTTTTTCTCTGCAATTTTTCTGTGGAAGGCGGGGGAGTTATCAGGTGGGGCGCTTTGCCAGTCGCAGCACGTAGCGCCTCCGAGCCCCGCGCGCCGCCCCGTGCCCGCCCGCTGAATACAAACTTCATTAGCCGTTTGATAATTAGCCCGTTAAACGCCCCTCACTCAACCAGCTACCGTCTCCGACGACTGACGACATTTCTGAGTATTCTAACATCATTCCTTAAATAAATTACGCACTAATGTGAATATATTGGGCCATTTCGCTACCTATAAGTATTGCTTTATGATGTACTTACTAAAAATATACGCCTCAACTTATATCATAAAACCCGTAACAATGCTGGCCATAGGAATATAAAATAGAAAATACATATAATCAATAACGACGCGAATGTAGGAATGGTCCTCATTTCAACTGTGTTTCGTTTTTATGATTCTGATTTTTATGACAATGGTTGGGTTTAAAAAGAAATATATTAATGAGAAAGTAATTTTGCTTTTGAAGTAAAGAAATGCTAAAATTGATGAAGGGCCAAAAAATAAGAAACGAAGGTATCATTATAATTTCATTTAAAATCTGAGACTACTGCAGAGGATGCCCTGCTTGGAAACGGATAATAAAAGCGACAATTTAACCGGAACGACTCCGGAAGGAAAAGATGAAACAAAAGGAGCCCGAATGGGAGAGGAGTAGAAAGAACTTAGAAAAATTAGGAAACAATGAAGCAGGAAACGTGTTTCCTTGGCGAATAGCAATGACGCGGACGGTCGGCAGCGGCGGCTACGTGGGCGGGCGCCTTTACCAACTAGCAGTAACGGGTTTGGATAGCTATAGGCATATCAGCGCACAGATCGATACGTGTATCTCCAAGATATAACAATTCAAATCTGTTAATCTGCTCAATAACGGGTGAAAATGTAAATATTTTTTGTTATGTAAAGAAGTTAAAATTTCGATTGATTATTACAACGGTGTATCTCTACTAACTACGAACTGCAAACTCAAATATTTAACAAAGCCGTTACTAAATATTATGTCAATTTTAAGAGCGTACTCACATAGTTAAGTGAACGTTTATCACCTTTGGCGTAAACCCGTCATTTGTTATCGACCAGAGCTCTATCGATCATAGTAAGCCTGACAAAGAGTGATACCTAAATAACTCTGTTGTGAATGTAAAACGATATTATTACTTGCAGTTTCTTGAATGAAATTAAAGAATTGTAAGAAAATAAAATATAACTATATTATTCATGTACATAGTTTCATAAAGCTGCCCCTTTTGGGAGAAATTTAAAGTTGTTTTTTTAACCGAAAGAAGATATGGTACTTCGTAGTTATAAATACCACTACGAATAATTAACATACACATTTGATCTATTTGAAAGTAACTCCAGTATTCCAAGGTTACTTCGTTCTATCCTATACTTCTATTTAAACCTCCAACATAGTTTCAAATTAACATAATAACAGTAAGACAATATCTGAAAAGACCCATATATGGTAACGAGTAGATTATACGTATTGAATTGTAGTGCAATAAGAAGCATCTACTTTTACACAATTTGAGAATATCAAAACAAACTTAAAAGATATCTACGAAAAAGTTAACAGAAATATTAAAATTATTACTGTTGGTAACGTGGCGAAGTGCTAAAGTAGACTTAGTTATATTTTATGTTGCTATTAAATGTATCAGCTACAGACATGTTAAAGGCGAGTACAAAGTGTTACATAATGTAATAAACTTGTAGCATATCTAAGAACAACGATAGATGGCACCGGTTATCACGTTAGACATAAATTAAAGGGGTGCGCAATTAACATTTGGAGTGCCAAACGCTCCCCACGATAGCTGTGTCTCGATTAAGTATCGCTGTTTATTTTGTACCGCACATGCTATAACGATATTATGTTGTATTCGGTCCCAGTTAGCTCAAAGAAACCTATTTCATAAATCTTTTACAATAAGAGAGCTTTCCTTAATATTATCCCGTAAAGAAACTAAGCTTTGAAATATAAAAAGCGGATAGCTCTGTGGACCGAGTGTTGTGGACAGGGCAACACGATAAATTATATTATCCTCGAAAACTGATATAGGAGGGTTGTGTACCGAATGACAACAACATAATATCTCACTATCGATTGCAGACCGAAACAACAATTACGACTATGCTATTTTATTCTTATCCTTTTGTAGTACAGCGGCAATTTACAATAATTCACCTTTAGATCGTTGTGGAATAAGACGTTAAATGCCGGCATTATCAAAACACTGTGCGCCTAAAATAACTATTTGTAAACTGACTGATTCAGATTAAAAGGTTCGGTTCAATTAGGATGAGCGTTAATTGATCGGTGTTAAGCTTTACGTAGCTTTGTAATTTCGAATCGTGGAATCGGTTTGTTTTTTATCATTAATGGGGTTTGCAATTTGCAATAAAAAGTGGATCGGGCGGGCCGGCACGGGGCGGCGCGACGCGGTGGCGGTGCGGCGGCAGAGCGGCCGCGGACACAGCGGCGGATATTTCGACGTAATTAAAACAAACAGGAGGAGGCTCGCCACTCCTCTCTAATTGCGTTCGTGTTGAAATAATCACGGAAACTGTGACAGCCTGTACTATGTGTATCGATACGCAGACGACATACTGAAGCACAGGCGCCCATCATGTCCGATATATTAGGGGCTGAATTCCAAATGAGAGGATGTACCTACATAAATAAGTAATGAAACCAACAATAAGAATATATAGAACATTAATTTCACCTGACTAGAATCTAATCAGCGCAGTAATATCAAAAGAGGAACATTACAGCAAAATATTACATTGCAGTATTATGAAACCGAATGGAAATGAAAATAAGTTTTGAAATATATGTGATTGCTTTGGCTAGATATCGAGAACCATAACGGCCGCCTAACTTCTCTCAATAGCAATAGTTACAAAAAGGAAAAAATATAATATGATATGTGGGACTCTTAGGAGTTAGCATCCACGGTTTTATTTAGACACATTTATTAAAAGGAAGTTACTTGATTGTTTTCAGAAAAATCATTTGTATATAAAATATAAACTACAATCAGGACTAAAATAATGTGGCAAGAGCTAATCCCTCGACCCCTGTTACGTTGAGAGTTATCAGACGGTGTATTATACATGTTAAAGAAACCGCTACGAATTATCGTAGCAACGACAGTCTTTTGCAAATAATCTGTATTGATGTTATCAAATAGATTTTTAGAATTTTAATCTCATACCCCCGGTTTCTGAGTACATTTAGCGATAGTTTATCTATTCAATAACGTTTTTTGTATATGAGTTTAAACGCGAATGAATAGATAAACTACCGCTAAATGTACCTCAGAAACCGGGGGTAGAACTACTAGTTGTCAGTATATGCCAAGCCAAATTAATAAGGAAGGCTATAATAAGCTTCCTAATATAATATAATATAATTAATTAATATAATATAATTAATATAATATAATATGACGTACTACACTATGGTGGAATTACTTGTAAACGCAAGTGAACCTGACTTCTGTAGCGCGATTCTCTACTGAAATGGAGCTTCGGCAGCCGGCTAGCTATCGAGAGAAATGTTGTATGAAAATATATTCGTACGTAGGAACTATTATTACAGTACATTTAAAATGCCAAATACTCGATACTACTCGTATAACTGTTCGGAGATAATCGAGCTATTATTCTGACGATTGGCGATTTTGATTTAAGTACTTTGGTTAGAATTAATAATATTATTTATCAACTAGAATTCTGTTGAGAATACTGGATACTGCTGGATAATGTGTAAAAGTTTTCGCTTTTCCCAAATGTAACGAGAGAGTGAAGGTAGCTTAAGCAAGCTATGATAACGTTGCAAAATTTTGATCGCCGTTATTATCCAACAACTTGTTTTCTGTGTTCATACAAAGCAGCATTCCACGCGGTACCAAATCCAAGGTATATTAGGAGCGCACGAAGCCACAGGTAGCCGTAGCATGTCGGGCTCAAAGATCATGATTGTGCATAAATTGTGATAGGTTAGCAACCTATCGCCTGTGCCTCTATGTGTAATATTTCACGGGTTCTATAACAGCAAGTAAATAACTATGGGCCGAATATGTAAGTGGAAATTGTTTGTTAAGTATAAAAACGCCCCTGCAAAAATTGTTCGTATCCGTCGTAAACTCTGCGCGTAGTCATAAATCTACTTTGAGCTTTACTGTGCTACCAAGTGTAGTTTAAAGCTTTTTAATAGCTTCTGGATTTGGGTTAGTTGGGGCCTAGGAAACTGTATTGGGGTATTTTCTTTTTTTCCAGCAATATTCAAATTAGGGTAACAGTAACAGGGCGGTTTTTTAACCTTATATGCCGCTGCACTTACTTCGCGATAGGCGAAAAGATATCTTGACTTGTCATAGAATAACGATGAACCTAATATTTTACATTAACTGCTGCCATCTGTTAATGTCAACCAAATGTGATACATTAATTGATTCCTGGACATAATACAGATGAAACATCGAATTACTTTCATTAATCTTTCGATTAATTCGCGGATGAACAAAAGCAATGAGTCAGCAACTGGGTATCTATGACATCGGCCTAAAAGCTCCAACCCCTCAGTTTATTGTAAGTCGATAGATGCTCTGTGATGATTTTCTATTTCAATAGTTGGGACTTATTTATCGGTGCAATATGTAATTGTAGTAAAATTGTGACAAATTATAGCCTTTACATTTATTATTTTTTACAGGTTTGTAAATTTATCATCATTATAGAATAACTCATTTGTGTTTTAACAAAACTGCTAGCTTAGAAGCAGATTATACATTACATATTATACAAAAATGTCTAAAACGTGTCATGTCGTGTTATTAGTTGAATTAGATAGATACAATTCTACGATAAGATTTAGATTGGTATACATTAAATCCCTGAGACACTAAAACGCCTCAAATGCAATACAGATTAAACAAATCACAATATCTATATTGTTATTCCGAAGTCAGTATAGTTATATAGTGTTGTGTTTTCAAGTTTATAATCATAGAAACTTAAAAAACATTTTAGACTTTCAAATATGAACGTTTTATAAATGTATTGATTGTTTACGTTGTGCGCTGGTGGTGCATATGATAAGTTATTGTGTATTGGTGAAGTAAAGTTTTTCATGTTTGGGATGGAACGATGTAGATAGGTGATGTGTGCCTAGCAATGGCGGGTGTAGTGGGTGTGCGCGGGTGTCGCGGCCGGTGCTAGCCTGCAGACGCGGCAGACAGTGCGGCTCGCGGCGGCGGCGGCGGCGGCGCCTGCGGGAGCGCGGGGGTGCGCGCGGGCGCGGGGCGGCGCGGCGCGGCGGCGCGATGCTGCGCGCCTCTCAGTCGAGACGCGAGGCCCGCCCGCCCTAGCCGCCCGTGCTGCCGCCCGCCCGCCCCGCGCGCTCGTCACGCGTCGCTCTCCACGATTCGCTCAACCTACGATCGTTAATTACATCCCTATGACGAGCCGCATGTGTACTTAATGATTTATCATATTCGCCAAAATTTTAAGAATTATCTCTCTATCATTTGGGCTTATACGCGCGTATAGTCGTCGAGTATTTTCGAAGCTTTTGGATGGACCGGAAGGGGGGCGGGAGGGTCGACGGATTCGGAGGGTCGCGGGGCGCAGGGCCCCTCGCGACGCGGGGTTAGTAGGTTCGCGATGTCGCGTCGTCGTCGGTCGGAATGCATTCGCGAACGTAGAGCGGCGACCTGAGGTGCCGCCGCGTTTCTCACCTGGCCGCCCGGGGTCGGTCACCTCTTTTATTAATGAAACTTTACTCTAAAATCTCGTTTCTTTTCGGATTTAGTTTTTTTTCCGGTTGCAATAGTCGGGCGTACACTTATTTTTGGGTCAAGCCTGACGAGATGCAAGGTCAAATCTGCTAGGTGTCAACGAACCCCTCGTCCGGTGCTTACGTCAGGTCGATGACGTTGAGGTCGACAGGCCTAAACTTTAAACATTGTCTATCGGTCCGTCATATTTCCCAAAGCATCCGGTGCCCGCGCTGAAACTTAACTGTGATGTGTTCTTATGCGATGAATAAAGTAGCGAACCGTATTAAAAAAATTCAGTGTCGGCATGAAGAACGAAGACGGAAGTGTGTAACGACTGGCGGCGATCGGGGAGGCCACCGCGTTAACCCTGCCCGAATTAGTGCACCGGACGAGACTAAAATAGCGAGGCGGCGTGTACGGTTACATGCGGCGCGTCAATGTCGGCGCGCCGGCACGCCGCGTGCTCCTGAGCGGCTCTCGGCGGGTAAGCTTACACTGCGTCTGATTGCAGAGCGAGCTGAGGCCAGCCCTATATGTGGAGGCGGCGCTGCGGGCTCCGCCGCCGCCCGTCGCCGCCGCGCCGCGCCGCGCTCGCCCTCGCACCTCGCACTACAAGCTATTCCTGGACTCATCTGTTTCACTGTATACGCTAAATTTTACACCTTTCTAAATATATATCACATAAGTATGCCGATGATACAAAGATATTTTATGATACCGACATTTTTATACTCATAAACCTACACATATTACATTTTTTGTAATCTCAATATTACACACAAGAGCCAAGATGAAGATGAACGCGAGTGAAAATGCTTTAATAACAAGTCAGAATCTGAGAGACGTGAAGTATGTGAAGATGTTTGAAGAGGCCGTCGCGTCGGGTGAAAGTGTAAGCGTTGTTCGCTTTAGCTGGTTGACTTCGGGTCAAATTGTAATTTTTTATATCATTTGGTCCCCTTCAACCAGCTGTAGTTGACATCTGTTTCGCTTTCTGGCCGACTAATGAAGGGAGAAGAATAATCAAATAACTGCAAGAAAATATCGTGTACCGAACTCTTTTTTGCTTCTAACAGAAACTGTAATATTTTGCGAAACACCAAAAATATGTTGCAAACTGTCAATGTTAACTCATGTACATTTTAATTTGATTTTGTAATTGTACACATGCTTTTGGGGTTCCTATAACGTGCTATCTATGATATAAGTATATATTATTATGTTTTAGCTGTAAACGTATCAATCTGCAACTGTAATTCGTTTAAATTGTACCTGAATTGTAATCCGTTATTTAAGAATATTAACTCGATTTTCAGCAACAGAATAATCCAAATACATAATATATTTAGGCAAAGTGTTTTCACGCACGTAATTAATTAATTACATTTTGTGTCTCACCACACCCGCTGTGGTATAAGGAAATACATATATGTATGTAAACCAACAAAATCTTATTATTAATTTCTATTTTACAACATACTTTACAGTCTGTAATCAAGAAGCAAAGTGTTTAAATAAAATAAATTGTTATATTCAAAAATTATTAAATTTACAGGTTAACGAGTTAGGTTACTTTTCATTCAAATGTAAAAACGAATCAGTGTTCGTTAGTCTTAAGAATGAGGCTGAGATCAAGGCTGGACCGATTTAAAATATTAATTTGTGAACGCGCAGGGATAGTAAGAAAACATGGAAAAACAAAAATCTATTCCTACGCGAGCGGAACCGCACAAACAAGCTAGTATTTTTGTAAAAATATAAAAAAATAAAAATTTTATTAAATTGGGGCATAAATACGCTCTTCATTGCTCGCGCATAATTTCTCGCTACTAATTAAGTAATATCATTGGGTAGGTTGAAGAATATAATAATTTTCTTAAGCTTTCATATATAACAAAACGACATAAAGTCCAAGTACATATATTCCACATTCATAGCCCGTATAAGTATGACACAGTAAAAATATGATCATATAAAAAGCTAAGATACCAAAAATAATAAAAAGACGGCTTTTAAAAGTGAATGTAACTATTGCGTCTCGTGAGTCGTACCTGAATTTAGTGCGGACGGTTTGATGGCTTTAGAGATATTTTTTATCAAGGGGTACCTTTGGGAAAACAAGCTTTCAGAAGGTAGTGAATAAAGTCGTTTGTGGCTGTGCTTTCGTTATATTGATTGAAAGCAACGAAGGTTTTCAGAGTTCGCACGCGAGGGAAGGATCATAACGCGCAACGCACTTTGATATTATAACGAGATTATTCGAGAAACCGCTAACGGGCTGCCACTTTGAACACATACCGCATAAATAACACGTATTTACACATAAAGTTCACAAGCACAACAACTATGTAATTATGGCGTGTAGTGCGTCGCCTCAGTGTTATGCTGTAATTAGCTTTGCGACTGTCACACAATATAATACAAAATAATATTCAACATGTGACGGTGCCTGTTTTATGTTTTATAGTATTATGCACATTAAAAGCTAGTTTACACGGTATGTATGCCGGTCAGTATTGCTACAATGTGTTAATGAAACAAGATGGATTTACATGTGATCTCAAGTCCAACAGCCACCCTCGCGAATAAAAGATGGTCATCGCTTAAAACGTGATAATTGAACGTGGTGACAAATGATTAAAGTCAGCAGTGAACGAATATCATAAAAGTCTTAAAGATTCGCTGGTAATTACGGATAGGAACTTTATTGCTAGCTATGGAATAAAATTTTCGATTATTTATTCATATAACTAGATACTCCACGTTAATTTTATTTAATTAATTTCATGTTACTAATTTTATATTAAATTGTTTTTTAACAACTGCAAAACGTGTAAAACTGTAACAACTCATTGTTAATAGTTCTTTTTTCATATAAAGTGACATAAGTTTTATTTCCAAAATATAAGTAAAACGATACGGATAAGGATACGATAACGGAAATTCTAGTTTTAAACTGGTTTGCGCTTCAATGAATTTACATTTACAATAAGATATGGACAATGTATTTTTTAGTTTCATATTGTACTTAACCACAAGTGTTAAGATGCGATAGTGACATTATAATTCCAATGTAAAGTGAAACAGGGAGTGGAGGAGAACTTCTTGAAATTTCAATAACATTCGTGACTGCTCTACATGATTAGTTTTTGTTAGGCTGAAAGTGTGACTGCTGAGAGAGGGTGGTGGGGTCGCAAAAACCCCGGAGGCAGTGGCTGCAGCCGCGCCGGCGGGCGCCGTTCTGCGGTGCGACTTTGTGCCATAAATCAAAAGCACCCGCGGGAACCCTCGGATCGCATAATGTAAGTATGTATATAAAACACTCTATCACTGATAATAATACAAAGGAATTTTAAGTAGCTGGGCTAATACCATTGATGATACATTTTGTTTTATTAGTAAATACATTTCTGATTGTAATTGCCTTTCGCCACAAGTCGACAAAAGTTAGTTCTTAATCAAAAGATAATAGGTAGATACGTTTTTTAAGTATTATGGATCGGATGCGTTAAGATAATGTGGAGCAATTTAAAGTGTGTTGAATTACACATGCAAGGATTATACTTAAAAAAAGTAAAACATTTAGTTGTTCCAGCGACGTTGGCGTGTTGAGGTGGTGGCGCTTTGCTCGAAATACGGCTTAGAAGGAAATCACCTGGCAGGCCATTAACCTAATTCACGGACGCAAAGACAGGGCGGAGACGCGGGTGGCGGCGTAGCGCCCGCTTTAATATCGCCTCGCTGCCGGTAATAAGATGGAAATAAGGCGGTGGCAAGAAACCGGGCCAATCATTGCCGTTCGCAACTTGACACCGCCAATGTACATACTTCGATAAGTATAAAGTAAATTCACTTAGACTTTTATGTTATTTAAGTCGCTATAGCCAATACGAATTCCAATGAAAGGTTCCACAAAATATTTGCTTGATTCGTTTTTTGCAAACCCAGCTCTACGCGACCTTATCGTTCGTAGACCGTCTACGAGGTGTAATAAGCTTAGCAATATAACGTGATTATTCAACTCGTCCCTAACTCTCTGTACAAAGGTGTACGGGTGGAGAGTATAATTCAACATATACATAATTGATTTATTCAACGAGACACCCTTTTTAGGTTTAAAGAGTTTATGAGCACTTGAATGATAAAGTTATACTGCAGCCTGTATTAGAAAATAGGGAGTAATTTTAAGTATATCGTATTAAAATATATTCAAATATTCATGAGACAATATATACACGGTTCGATGTTCGACAAGGCAAATAAAATGATAATAGTAGGTATTGCAGAAAAGGCAGCGCGCCCTACTGCCCTCGCGTTGTCGCCGCCTCGAGTGTTCTCAGTGGAAACTTACACTGTCACACGTTTTGTTTTCATCTCTGTTTACATTTTATTACCTTGTGCCATTTTTGCGCACATTGCAGTATGAATATTGTTCAGTTTGTACCCCCTTAACTTGCCCCCCACTTATCAAACGATCGATCTTTTTATGTGGGCTGTGAAATATAGAATTTGTTAATGTAAATTGTTAAATTTCCTTTGCCTGGCCGTGATTGAAAATTAACTTTGAATGAGGAATAAAACGTATGTATCAATGTCACTAAAAGCATTGAGCGCATTTAAGTAGTGCACAATAAACTACATGTATTCTAAATAAAATAAAATGAAATAATCAATTCCATAAAAAGTGCAGGACTCACCACTGAACTCGGCACTCATTTAAATATCAGTTCTTATTTTGATGAAGTCATCAACCAACTTAAGCTTTTGTTTAATTTTTCTTTGATTGATTGTATTTAATACTACTACTATCTGCATCAATAATTGTTGTCAAAGCATATTCTTATTATCGCAGAAGTAAACATAAACCGATGTGATTTACAGGATGAAATTTGAATCGTATAGAAAGTGCAGTGAATTTTCATTTCCGGTGAATTAAAGCACAATGGCTGGTCTGAATTAAATATTTCAGGTGGTGCGCCGTTCTCGCGAGTTAGTGCGGAGGTTGATGAAACGACATACTCCGCACTCAGCGCCGAGGGAAAATTTAATTATTGTTCCACTGCTACAGCGCCACAGTTGAACACACTTTTAAATGATGAAGCACATTTCTGTGACATTAAATGAGTTTTCATGTTGAGTTATTATAATTACATAAAGAGTAACGGACCTCCTCCGCACTGCCAGTATGATTTTTTAGAGTAACAAGACTTCCTAACAACATAACTTTTATTCATACAGCGATTTTCCACTGTAATTACCGTCTGAATGCATGCAGCGCACGTTATACGGGGTCTAGTTATGCTAATTAAGCTCTGTTCCATTACGGTCTTATCCTATTATTAGGTAATATGAGTTAATGCCGAGATATAAGTAAACGAACATATATTGTACTTGTAAATCGATCAGCTAATGGCATATGAATGAAGCGGGCGTGGAAGTTGCGGCGGCGGTACACACGCTGGATCTAATGGAATTCACTTGTACGCAAACAAGCCGCAGAACGCCCTCGCCCCACCTGAACGTACCAGACCTAAGTATCCTCGGCCTGCACCACCCGCCTGTTACCTCACCGTTTTAATATCACTACGTTACATTTAATGCGCGATTATATACCGAGTTACCAACGAAACACTTCAATTACGCGCTACCTCTACACAGTACACACTGCTACGAAAGAATATTGTAAACCATCTGACTCAATAATGGCTATTTATCACGTATTGTAGTACGAAAGGATTTATAGATTGAAGATCATACAAGTTAAAACATGTATAGTATACCTGCCTATTTGAATTGTGATAATCTTTATCTGGACACTTACCTGAAACAAAAAACAAACATATAGGTTAAGTTAAATCCCAGTAATCAAATAAAAATATATAATATTGTCACTATTATAATAACCGAGTACTATTGTTTATTCGTTTTCGCGGCTGGAAAACAAACCCTAATCAGAATTTGGCTCAAAATAGTTGAGGCCAAAATCTAAGCGCGTACAGCAGACACTGATGTCTTTTCATATATCACTATAATGTCGTTATATTAGTATGATGTCTCGACGAGGAAAGGACCTTTATCTACAATATTTTACACTTATACCGCGTGTTTTCTAGCAGTGTTGCTAAAATAAGAAATGGGGACTAACTGGTATGTATGACAAAAAAATAAGATAAAATATTATTAATCGCGTTCTGGTTTCATTGTAACTATGATGTTTGTTTAAAAATTCAGCGTGATACACAAATGTGTTGCTAAGAATACCGAGTGTAACTCTCGATTTAGAAAGTCATATGAGTTCTAAATATATAAACACAACAAATGTACTACGTGCGCCGCTGTACTGTAGTCGCATAGCTTTGGGTATTAGTAAGACGTTGAATAATATATCTATGTCGGGAGATACCGAGCAGATTTCTCGGAAAGCCTTAGTTGGCCCTAAACCAGATTGAAGCGCTTAGAATTCCTTACATAAGCGCTCCGCTATAATATCGGAAAAGAGATCAGAAGTTAATCTATCGGCAACATTCCTCGCGTTTCGCCGGAAGGCACCGCCGCGCCGAGCCGCCCGCCGCCCGGCCCGCTATGGCCCTCGTGCACGCGACCGCGCCCCCATACAAACTAATCGATCCTTAGCTCTGCAACTTAACTACAAGTGCACCAAATAAATACACTACCTTAATAATTATCTTTCTTTAACATTATAGTCTACAAATTACGTTATGTCTTTAAACGCTGTTGCGTTGGTCAATCTCAACAAATGTTCTTTTAAACGTTTACGGCTTGTTATATTGGCGTAAATTATTTTGCATCCATTGAATTTATTAATAGTAGAAAAAATTAGATTTTTGAATGTATATTGGTGATAGATGGAGTTTACGTTGGACTGATTAAATTTCACACACTGAGTTTAAATTGTGTGGTACATTTTATGTTGGAACCCAATTTAAAACAAGCCTCGAATTATTTAGAGAAATGAAAATATTCAAGAATTTTGTAAAACTATCTGCCTATCAGACTGAATGAATTGGGCGGGTACCCTACTTGATTTTTCTACGAGCGCTATATAATTCAGAAATAAAGTAAGGTGCTTATTACATTACTTGGTTTATTCATGAAGTTCTACGAAATATGACCAGCCATCAAAATGTTATGATTGTTACAAGTGCTGTCTACTTCTCACAGTAATTATTATAGAGATGGTGTTTAGGTAAAATAGAAACGCAATCCACTGAACTTCAGGTTATTTTTGTTTTACTGTAAATCGGCAACATTATTTAATTAACCATAATTGAACATCGATACTGAAATGTCGTTTACTTAAGGTTTCGTTTCTGCACGAGATTTCGAATGTGTGGAATTGATAAAAATGATATTTTGTGTAAAACCAGGTTTAATTATATTCAAATTCGTTCAATAGTTGTGGCGTAATATTAGTACCTATAACCTAACCAATATGTATTGATAAGTAGTGAAACTGGAGCTAAATATGCACGTGTAAGGTGAATCTACATTAAGCCTTTGGTCACACAGTCAAAGTTTATTTGCTATAATAATGTGGAATCCGAGAAGGCTATGGATAGATGTAGATAGGCATGTATAATGAAAGATCACTTGTCTCGGGCTGAGATAACAAACAAAATAAAGGCTACGCGGGTAAGCGGCAGGCGTGTCTTTGAAAACTTGACATTCGTTGCTGTCGTAAAAATATAATGGTGTAACTTGTATTTTACGAGCGCTAGAAGTCTCGATGACGAAAGTGGAAGTTAGCGTGTGTAGCTCTGGCGTGATTCTACTTAAATGTTTATTAGTTTAACATATATTATTATAGTGCCGTTTTTGTCAAAATGTGTATTTTAAATATCATCACTATTGTACGTAGACACAATAGTATAAGATATGAGTTTCTTCTCCAACAGCCTATAAAACGTGTCTATAAGTTTGAACTGGTTCAACGTAGCATATATTGCGCAAGACTCTGTACAAGGAATAGATTTCTTTAGTCACATTTATGGCTAATATATTCATGAAACTTTCACAAAAATATTTGAGCGTACTCCCTACTGCTTTGTTATGAGCACGCCATAGACAAAACACACGCGCCCGTATCAACTTCATATTGAGACACGCTCGCTTCCTACTTATGATGTCTTTGTACTCAAATATTCTCCGGAAAAGTATCTTTTAAGACGCCGTCATTGAGCAGATATTTGAAAGACGTATCTATACAAGTGTATACCATACGAGAGTAAGTAAAGCTATAATAAATAGTTCAAGTTTAATAACGATTACGTCGGATGACGAAATTAATGTTTGCTTTATGTGCTGCTCAGAAGTTAGCTTTGATCTTACAAATAATATTACTACACTTCGCATATCAATTCCGTGGACAGCGTTTTGTTTATTAATTTGATTTCAAACTATGTATGTACATTGTACACTATATAGTCAGTGTCAAAATATATTATGCTCTGTTACATTTTCAATCGCGCTTTTCTGTATGAAAATGTCAATTTAATTATTGCTATTGGTCTACAAACAATGCGCAGTGATAGTAAAATTGCCTTGACGTTAATATACAGTATCATTACACTCTTTTCATTGATTAAAATATAACATAGTATACACATTATTTTTGACGCTGAACAAACTTAAATATTCTAACATTCGTGTAGATGTTAATATTGAGGCATATATTATCTTGATTAAGAAATTGGTCAAGATTCTAGTCACTTTTGGTTTACGTCCAAAAATGTCAAGTGCTTTGTCAATCTTATACATATATCTACAGTTAAAATAATGTATAATGTAGTTTGCATTTCATTCTGGATATAACAGCCAGGTCGAAAGCTTGTTGAGACTACAGCTCAAGTAACTGTTGTTCTGTAAAATATCACTATCAAATTATGAAAAAGGGCATTATGAATACGTCCGACATAAAAAAATCGCTTGAACATTTAATTCAGGTGAAGACACAAACGCTAGGACTACCTACCGTATAGTGTTTGTAAATAAGAGCACATATTTTATTTTTTTGTACTGTTATCGTCTTTCTTGGATATAAGTAATGTTAATGTTAAACGAAGCTAAGTTACGTGAGTAAGCAATCGTTTGCATCGAAAATAATGTATAGAATTTACAGTAGCGCTTTTATTTAATATGAAATGTGTGAAAAGGACTATTCAAAAGCAGAATCAGAGTGAACGATTTTAGAGGCATACAAGGAGAGTAAGCAACCGAAATAAAATAGCAAGCGAGTAGAGTGCACGTCACGGACACGCGGCGGGCGGCGCACGCGACGCGCCGCGCAATTTCCGCTTCGCTATCAGATGCGACGCTCGCGCCGCGCCGGCCCGGCTCGCGCTCCGCCCGCACTTGCCACCATGTGAACTCAAGCGAGAATGTGAAACGCGGCCGCCACCCCTCTGCTGCCTGCACGATGTTGCCTTTTATATTCAATAGAAAAGAATTGATGACAGCTCACTTGGGACCTATCTGAACTTTTATATCATGGTTAACATAAGCCCTTAAATATGGCAAGTTTTTACACGAAAAGTTTAAAAGTTATGAGGCTTTACAAAATGTTTATAAATAAACGACAACTTCATGTAACAAATACAAAAAATAACAGTGCTAACTGCTACAATCAAAATAAGTCTAACTAAGCTACATTTATTTACATTTACATTGTGGTAAATAAGTTAAAGGTTGTGCAAACTTTTCCGCAACATATAGGTACTCGTATTTCAAGAAGGCTATTGATGTTAATGCGTGCGGTTCACTAGGTCCGGTACCTCTTTTTATTTGGGTGTGCTCCTTTCTTGGCGAGCTCGAAATGGATTTAATAATTATGGGGCAAAGAAGCGAAGCGTGTGGGGTCTCGACGGAAGGATGGAGTGAGGCAGGGTGCGATTAAATCGCAGGCGTTTCGGCATGTAACAGGAAGTGGGTCAAGCGGCGCCGCCCGAGCTATTTATTGCGTTTCCGACTAAATTGCAACCGCTATCTGAGCTTTTTTATTTTAAGTATCCTTCCTAAGTGCACTCTCACTAGGCATTCAAATTTTTGACGTAATGACATCATCTTTAGACTAATTACCAGGCCCAAATATCGTAAAACAAATGTACTGGACACAAAATATAAAATCAAATATGTACTTGCAACCGGACGAATACGATCGCTGTAAATGATGTAGGTCAGATAAGGTTCACGTAAGTTAATCTTGTGACGTCTGTAGGTAATGTTTGACAAAAGCATACCATTAAAACTTTTTTTATTCGATAACGCTTGCCGTTCAGTCAGGGTAAAGTCTTAGTCGCTCTGCAATTACAGACAAGTGCCTTTAAATGAACCGAGCTCTCGAGCACGGTGCATCGCTTCGCACCCGACTGCGCCCACTCCGCCGCCTAGCCATTTCAACACTAACTGTGTTAATTTCATTTTAAGTTTTATTTGACTCTATTATTGATTGACGGTGATTACAAAGATTTATATGACGACTTATTATATATTACTAAATTACGAGAAAATTATATTTTACTGATATTATAAAATAATCTATGTAGAATCACTATACTTTGTTACTGTTAAGCATGATTGTTTACACGAGTCCACATTCCATTGATGTACAAGAGGACTAAGTCAGCCGCCCTGACATTTCTATTACTTGTGTTCATCTCATGGTAGATAATATTTACCTACTGTAAATTCCACTCAGAAAAAGAAATGTCTTCGGAAAGATTTATTTTTCATGTATTATTCATTCACGTGTCCTCGAGCGTTTTCATTTCGACGTGATGTTTTGGTTGTACGATAATGATATTTGCCGTAAACCTGTGATTTGTATTTTAAACTTATATAAAATGTAAAATCACACACATTGTACTCAGCTCCCGTATGTGTGTATGTACATTTTTATAATACAAATTATTAATATAATTGATTACAAACAGTAAGATAATATAGTGCATTTCAATATGTATTGTACGAGGGCGAAAATAAAGAGAACATTTAAAAACCTACCCGTATAAAATTTGAGAAATATTTTCTACTGTATTCTATTATAAAAAGCTCTAGTACGCATAATTCGATAAAGATTGTTAGCAAATACCTCTTTTTGCTTGTAAAATATCTAGAAATAGTATTGGAAGCAGTTTTCTTACATTGAATTTAATTAATATTCCTCTTTGTGGTAGTCCGATAATTGTTCAATGGAGAGTACTGAAGCTATTCTGGTTCAAGTAAAATTCTATATTTTTTATACTTCAGTGTAAAATAGTGTAGATTTCATAACAGTTTAATTATGTTATTCTGTAAAAACATTTTTCATTTTGTAAAAACAATTGTAAATATTTTGAATGATATCGCAGCAGTTGAAATGTAATAGGAATGTGGAAACTATTTGTATAGTCTACTGCACGGTGCCTTTTTGGTAAGATTAGTGTAAAATGCGCGACGGCCTGTATCCGAAGATATTGATTTTGGAAAGTAGCCAAAAAAACTCCTAGAGCAGGCACGCGTCAACTGCCGCGCTGCCCCTATCCCGACGTCAACCCTTTTACGAATATTAAATTCTGTTTTGCCACTTCGCGATTCCACATTTCTCTGAAAAAATATGATCCGATTCGTAAGGCCTTTGCATTATTCACTGTTTTCGGCGATGTGCGTTCTCCCGTCGGTGCGGTTGGTAAAACACGTGTTAGCTTCACTGAAATATATATTTATCTGTTCTTCATGTCTGTTCTTTTGAACAATTATCAACTAATGAAGAGGAGAGTACGAAAAAAGAAAATTTCTTTAATCCTTGAGGTTGAATATCAAATTCTTTTGAAGATATACTTGTAGATAAATAGATTATGAATTTTCATTTCACAGTTCAAATTGCTTGAACCTTTAATTACTTTAAGGAAACTTGTACAAACGCGCTCGCGAGGAAGGGTTAATCCGAGCTTTGCTACGAAAATAGAACATTTGCTTGATTACAGACAAAAGGTGGCGACTTTCTTGGAAGTTCTTTCTAAAATATGATCTCAATTCTCAATAGGTGCGCTAAATTACCAATGAAGTGAAATACAATTCGGTTTAATAGTGTTACAAGAAAAACATTATATAACAAAAGCAAAAATATTTCTTAGGTGGTGCACACATTTTTTACATAATTACATTGCATTATTTGCTAACAAAGATGTGTTCACTTCATAGATAACTGTAAGAAGTGACTCTGCAAAGTTTTCTGTTGCACGAGCGTCTACTGTCTACTTTTCTCTATGAGCGAGTCCGTTTCCGTTTATCTTTGGTTGCTTTTTTGTTAGTGTCAGTTTCTTTCGTTTCTCATATTCCACCGCTACATTTGTCGTACGGAAAGAAACTACAGCCACTGCGATGGCTATAAGATATACGTATACGACATTGAGTTTATCGTCTTTGTTTTGTTCAAGAATGCGAAGTACAATTTGTAAGCTTTCTTCCTTTGAAACACACGGATCAATGTTGTCTATTACATTACATTTCACTGCGGCAGAGTGGCGAGTCTTAAAATTAATCTTTATGACAAATGTGGCATCTAAAATCAAGTTTTACATGTTTAAATATACAGCCTCAGATCTCGAGTTGTCGAAGTATTAACTTACAATATGTAAATGCATGTAAAGATAAATCGTGCATAGTTATATACGATTGAGTAGGATTGGTACCGTTAATTGACGCCTGGCTGAGTTCGGTCTTAAATTGGTGTAAATCCTCAAGGCACAGATCATGCCAACCGAGCGGCGGCTCTCAACGTGCCTCCTCCAATTACTTTAATTAAAACAATACCACGGCACCAGTGCTTCGTCGACTCACCGCGTCTGTTTCCCATTTCCCTATTTAAATACGAAAACGAGCTCGTACCTCGCGCTTAGCATGCAAGATGTTGCTATTCAACTACGACACGAGCAGACGTATGAATATGTATACATGTTTATAACTATGTTTAGATATTTATAAAACTAAGTGTATCTTAGTTTATTCATCTTAGCAACTTTATCGCATCGAATAATTCAATACAATAAGGCATAATAAAAATATCTCAGACTTCTATCAGACCTACCTAGTAATCTAGTAACTGCTTCGATTTGGCTTTCAGCTTTGCGGTAGTCATTTATACTCATTTGTGTCTCAAACTCTTAGGCGAGCGGTTTGAAAATCGATTAAGGAGTCGGGTTGATTCAGCGACTTCGAAGCTAGTAATTTACTCTCGAGTTGGCTGAAGGCGACACCTGTCGAGCGAAGTGACGGTTGATAATACGACGCGAGCGCCATTCACGCGCAGTCGAGTGCGAGGACGCGGATCCTTGAGCTATCCGCGGCTTTTACTCCGTCGACAACTCATACGATACAAATGACAAATACTGTCCAATGTTTATGATACCAATGTGATATAGAGCGAATCATCAACTGTTCATGTTTGTTAAAGAATAGATTAATGTTTGATGTGTATCTTTGTTGTTAAAGGCAACATTTATCAAACAACTTCTGGTGGAGGTAATATAAAGCTGCTAAATCCTAGCATCATCTGCGGGATTACAGTTTACACGAGGTCGGGAACGTCGCTAGGGCGGTACGGCATAGCACATCTCCGACGGGAGGCAACTTTACCAACTTTCTTAAGGGCGGTTAGCGAAGTTTGACGTGCACGCGCTAGCACCGTAAGCTCTGGGATTCGATACTTGGTAACAACATCCAATAAAGAGGCAGGGCACGCATGTGTTTACGTAAAACGCAGCTAGCAGCTAAATAACTAACGCTTTAATTTGGTGAGCTTTAGTTTTGAAACCATAAATTACTTCTAGTTTATAGCAAGATATCACTCTTATTACTGTAATAAACGACATCGCAGTATACAGAAAGAGCTCCATCGTTATCTACGTGTGTGTGTCTACTATGTTTAAATAGGAGTTGGTAAGAAACAAAAAGAGTTACAAATGTAATTATTCACAGTCATCTTAAGCGTGGTCGTGAAAGCACTCGACTGTGTTATTAAAAGGTGGTTGTTGAAGCGAGGTTCACGGAGCAGGCGGCTCTAGGGGAAGGGCTCATATAACTCCTACTTTTCTATCGTGGGACGCGGCGCGTCCACCGGCGGCGGTAGTAGGAAGCTACCTCGAGTTTTATGAGTTTAATCAAATCGTTTTAGGGGTGTCAGGGCGTGCCCTAACGGCTGATTGTATGTGCGGGACACGTGTGCTGACCCGTACGATTTCGCTCACTACGTACAAATATAGTTTCATTAAACAGAACTGTTACAAAATGTTACTTTTATTACAAGGAAAACACGCGAAACATGTATTAGACTTTAAGGTGTTTTGTTGATAAGAGCCTTTGTGCGTAGCAGTTTGAGGTTATTTTGTTAAGATAACATCATTCTGATAGTCGCATAATGTCGTGGCTGACTAATAAATAGCCCGAATATTATTTAATCGATTTTGAGATTTCTGATTGGCATTTTTTATATGTTCTTCTACGCATCCGCATTATATAAGTACAAAGTACTATGAATCAACTTTCTTTGTTATGCGCTAACTGTAAATAAAATAACTGCCTACCTAAGCCTAAAGCATAACTTGTATACGTACTTGTATTAGCTTATCTCGGTGGGGCGGGTTGTAGTAATTCTTTTCTAAGCAGCGCGTAAAGTTATTCAAAATATGTATAAGTTACGTCCTAAGCTGGTCGTAAAACGGTATTACAAACGTTATGAAGGCCGGGGTTCGGCCGGATCTCATCACTTAGGGTTGTACGTCGAAGACGACTATCTTTCAATAAACCCATAAAATTGCCTCATCCAAAGCGAGGTTCGACCTCGCTCGCCGTCCCGCCTGCTTGTTGTTAACAATGCACACGTCAATATTAAATTTTAGGCGAGGTAACAATATATCGACGTTCAAATTTAAAGAGTAATATCCTTGCCGGGGATCCGACGTTCATCCAAAGAAAAATATGCCTCAGAATTATCGTATTATCTCGAAGTTAGCAAATGATTTACGTATATATGTCGTGAAACTGACATAAAGTAATTTTTATTATACGGGATACACACTTTAAATAGGAAACTTTCGATAATCTTTTATTATACCGAATATATTTTTTGAAATGGATATAGTATTATACTTATATAATTCTTAAAATATAGATTTTAATTTGACATGCTCGGTTGCTCTCGAAAAAAACTATCATCTCATTTAAAGTGAACTGCCTTTGTGGTCCAGGCGGAAGTGTACTACGATAAATGATTACTGATTATGAAGTCTCGGGTAACTTTCCAAGTCGGGCAGAGTGCGATTGCGCTTTTCTAATTCATAATATGATTAAACTAATACATATACATAATTAGAGTATTCTTTATACTAGACCAAAGTTAAGTAATGTGTGCCATATCTGGGTAATAGGCTCTTCCTCATTACGGACATGGGAGCTTTATATTAAAAGCGGAAATTCACAATATAAACTTACAAAATTCGATCCGTAGTTTATGCGACAAAAGATTACCTTATACATTGTACTCTTGCTCGATCCCGCGACTCCGTTCGCGTGGACTATAGTTATATGGCTGGTGGCCGTACTTTCAATTTTTGTGGGATTATCGAATGTGAAAGAGATTTGGTAACTTAACAAAAAAATTTTGGCATTTATAATATGAATAGTGATTCATACATTTCTCCCTGCTCACAAACTCCCACGTTTAACATAATAGTTATGGCATATTCATAAGTGTTAACAAATTCATGCAAAGTAAGTTTTAAATAGTTTCCCTGTAACGTTAAGAGGTGGGGACGAATCAATCAGTATCAGGTGTATTTTACATAGGTAGGTGTCAAACGGTAATGAGATGCAGGGCGCGACGCGGGCGGCATCGGGTGTTGGCGCATGCAAGTTAGATGAGCCTCGCGCTCTGCTCTCCACAGGTGACGTCCGACTTATTTTTAATGCACAACATCTATTGCAATTTGTTTGAGACATGAAAAGCACCACTGGCATGAAATTATATTCTCTAAAGAAAGCCAGTACATAAGGAAATCATCATCTTTGGCCTGTATACTATTCCAGATGATTAAGGTGGCGTCAGGTAGAATAGATGCACTTTTTGGCTCAATACGTAAAGAAATATCATGTTGTAAATAACGGTGCATTTGTTTAAACATAGCTATACCTGGCATGTGAGGTTATATAACTTAGAATATAAAGAAGGATAGTAGAAAGTATATTATTGACGAACTAAAAAAAACTAAAAATGGCGTCCGCAGAACGCTATACCAAAGTTTTATCACAATCTGATCAATGGTTTCGATACGCATAGAGGACACACTAACAAGCATTGTTTTTTGTTTATGTTAATAGAATGGAGAAGATAGATAGAAGATAATCCATTAATGTTCTTTGAAAGGATAAACAGAAAGGATAGTAAAACAACTAATTTAACTTAACTATACCTCGGCTTACATTACAATTACAATGTGTGTTTTATTATGAATTTATGATAGAATTGAAAACTACTATAAAACATGGATGTGATAGTTTTTTTTACTGGTCAATGTTCATATATAATATGTCCCGTAGCTGGAAGAAGGTACTCTAATTTTTCTTTACAAACCGTGTTGTGCAACATTCTGTCACAACGGGTTATGTCATGCGGTACTTGAAACTGCTAAAAACAAGCGGCTTTAATACAGCTTTTAAACTTTTTCACATAATTTTAAAGAAAGTAAGGTACTCGAACCAAGGATATGCATAAATTACCATAAACCTATTTCGAAGCCTCTCGGTACACGTCGATAAGAAAATAGTAATAAAACCGAACAGTGTCTTTAAAGAACAGCATAAAGGCGTTTTACCAAAAACTATGCAAAGGTAACACTTTTTTAAGTTGCCTGATAGTTTTATGTTTTAAGTTGCGTTGATTTGTACTTGATATGCAATAGATAATAAATTGACACTAAATATTATCGCTACTATCACTACATAACAATAATTATATCATTAGCAAATAAAGTGTCTTACTTGCTGTATGTCTGTCCGAGATAAAATGGAATGTATGGATTTTCATACGATTTTCACCAACAGACAGAGTGATCCACGTTTTAGTGTGTAATTTATTAAGATTTGTGTGAGTTGTCTGAATCATAGTTATGATTGTTGCAAATATCGAAGAAAGCCGAAAAAATGACTGTGAGTCTGCTTACATAATAAAATGTTATATTTGTATCTGTTCTATATATCAGATACAACGACAGTTAAAGTAGAACATATTTATAAAAATAAATAAACCTTTACGGCTTACCGTTAAGAACCTACCTAAAAAGTTGTTTTTAAAGATTAATTTTGCTTTTTTTTAAATGTGCATTAATTTATTTAAATCTCTGATTACCGTGGAAATACTTTAACAATTAATTCATAAATACATTATAAAAACAGAAATATTTATTAGAAGGTAATTATCCCCTATCGTACAAATATATACTACGAATATACGCAGCACCACTAAAGTGCTACGGCGTAGCCAAGAGCTACGAACCTTTCAACATTCACCTGTTTAAAAAAAATACTTAGTAATTTGTGTACAAATTAGTAGGTGCTAGGTAGGTAATACATTAAATTATTAGAAATTGCAGATATGACGAAATTATAAATAAGGATGAGGTTAGAAAATTATAAAGTATTAATTTATTTCTTTCAATTTTATCGTTGCTAAGACATACGAAAGACTTTACATTAAACTCTCTATAATCCACCGCATATCGTAGATTTTAACATGGAACAGAGTTATATTTCATACACGCTTTTACCTACCCGAGTAGGCATGCCTGCGGTACTTTGGCATGCAAACATACTAACGAAGACCATGGATACATAGATGTTTTACTATATTTTAACAAATTGCAGCAGTTGAGGGATGTTTGAAGTCTATTAATTGCGGTAACTTTTAAATTAAATAATTACCATATCAATATCTTTTAGACTTCATCATAATGATATTATAATGTTGAATGCATATTATTAAATAAATTAAAATTCAAATCACAACTTGTAATATAAAATATTACGGCAACATTAGATTGTATTATTATCTTACGTCGTTAGCTCTGAGCGGATTAAGGTTGTTTCAAAATAACATCAGACGCATTATCAGCAGACGAATGAAAATGCCTTGAATGCCAATGAGACGCAATTGGTACACTCGTGTATAAGAAAATTCCGTTCGAGTAGATACAAATAGATTACAGATTAGATAATACTAACCGGGATCGTCACAAATGTGTTACGAAAAGAGCAAACAGTTCAGGTGGAAGATTCGTTTAGTACAAGGATAGAAGACAAATTAAAAGAGCACTGAAACGCTAATTCCATTACGATTCGATGGACGGCAAAAGTCGCCTCCGTTGGACTCAAAGCCGGTAAAACGTAATTGCGACTTCACTAAGCTGGGCTCCGCGTGGCCCGATACGGACGAAAGGGGACCTCTCTGTAACGGCTGATATAAAAGCGGCAATAAATTTAACAGGATGAACGCACTACTTACACAGAACGAGCGCGGACGCCGCCGGTGCCCGTAACGAGGGGGCACGCAACCACCGGTCTGTGTTTTAACCCACCCCGCCCTTCGTTTTTCAGGCTTCACAGGACATTTTTATTTTAAAGCGCATTATTAATGACCGGTCCACTAAAATATATGTGGCTGATTATGCAATACTATTAATAGTGTTTGCATAATATCCATCCATACTTTAAATATTTATTAGCGAAATCCAAACTGAATAAATTCCGCTTACAAGCTTTAAGTTCTTAACTCTGAAATACTCGCCCCTTTCGATTTCGCAAAGTAAGGGCTAAGTAAATTATACGGAAACGTTGAAAATATAGGCGACGAGAGAATTTATCGAAACAAATTTTGTAACCGGCTTTTTACCTAGTTTACATTTTATTGTACACATTTTGTTCACAAGTTTTGTTTACGGTGTGTAAATCACATTTTCTGTAGGACTTAATTAGGTGTATTGGGTAGAATAATCGAGGTCTGTTTATATTAAATACGTAGTAGGTAAAGTAAGTATGATTTGAACAACGGTATTACTTATATTCAAATAATTTTCTTAGATATACGGACATAAAAACATTTTTTATATAATTTATACTTGATTTTAGATAATCACTATAGAAAAGTACACAATTTAAAGGAATCTAAATGTGTGGTTGTCAACTTGTCAAGTGCATATTTTTCCCGATGATAATTTCAGGAGGCCTTTCATATACAATAAGTCTTATCATTCTTCGGATTTTGAATAAAAATTACATATTTCTACTACTAATATGAAGTATATTTTAAATATTTATTCTATAACTTTATTTTTGACTGTGGATTTGGTGCAATAACGAAACGTAGCTTCTTTAAAATTACTGATCAGAGGCAACACGACGTTTATTAGTATGAAAGTGAATATGTCAATGTAGGCTTGTGTGCAGTTTGGTAAAAAAAGGTTTTTATATATAAAGAAGAATAATTGATGCAGGTCTTCAAGTACCAACGGGATTAAATATCATGGTCGATCTACACAGATCACATCGGTGATGTCTTGCAGAAAGGAGCGTATTACTCGTAACCGGCGGTCCTGTATGACAAGATTTATGGATGTGAATGAAGCAAAGAATGTTTGTAAGGATAGTACCAAGTGGCGTTGTCTCGTCTCTGCTTACCCCAATGGGAAGAAGGCGTGATATAAAAAAATAAATATAAATTTTGTATATTAATGTTTAATTTTTGTTCGGATGACACCTGATATTTGAGATTTACTGACATTAATCATCATTAACATCTTTTATCTTTAAGTAATTCAAATCATCAAGAAACTTTCATCTCGGAAACCTTTCGTGTGGACGAAGAACGAGGCAAAAGCTAGTTTATGATAAACAGAAACGAAATAAATTTTGGCTACAAATATTCTAAGAATTTGCTGTACATTTATTAAGACGAAAACAACGCCTGCTTGCTATTTTATTTTTAGCGTTATTTGTACGTCATACTCAGTTGTAACTGATGTTACAAAGCGTTTCAGAGGGTGAGAATAGCCCGAACAATTGCGAGGGAAACAATCGTCGCGAGATTTTTGTACAAAAGCACCTAAAAGAAAAATAGTTAATGTCGTTATTTTGGATACACATGTTTATTGCTATGAAACATGGCAGCCTCATAACAATCCCTTTCACTCTCCACAAATTGGAAGGAGCGCGTAAAGGAAAACATGGCCATAAATAAAACTGGCAGATCAACTAGATAGGCGGCCATTACCCGAGATAAGCACGACTTATATACGCGATACGTTCTTCGCTTCAGCAGATTAACGGAATGGGACTGGGTTTGTTTGCAGATATCGACGTTGAAACATTTTGGCAAGTCACAGCTCGGAAATTTATTGTGGTGTTCAGGGAGATATCTTCTTACGGACTCATTAAAAAGGAGACACGTCGTACATAAATCAGGGGCAGGCGTCGGCAGCGGCACGACGCGGCGCGGGCGCGACCGACTCGGCGGCTCTTATCGGCACCGAGTGCGCCGGCAATAGGCGCTATCCGGTTCCGTCGTCGTCGCGCCATCGCTCCCATTGTATCTCTCCGCCGCACGGTGGATCGAAAATCGGCTGTAGAAGACATAGGATCTCGATGTCGTGAATGTTATTTTTTTCGCTGGAAATGACTTCTGCTGATCATTACTATTATAAAAAATGACATATGAAGTAATTGTATGCACAAATGGAAGAGTTATAATTTTTTTAAGAAAAATTTGTATGGAGCTGACATGAAAAATGAGAATATCTCTGGAATCGCAAGGTTGGCCGTTATATCCTCGCACACTGATATAGTACTATTTATTTGTGAATTTTTGACATACTTTATATCGCGGCATCACTTGCGATTTTTTTTCTAAAAATCGGCAAAATTTTCAAAAAAAAATTTTTGTTTATGATACATTTTAATGCTTAAATGCGACTATAATAAGTGTAATTTACTATATTTTTTATGCTTAGACCAAAACATTCTAAGAAATTACACAATCGTATTACTCCTCCTCGAATGGTGCTCTCTGAACCTCGTATAATCTTTGTTTCGGGCCTCTGAAGCTTCTTCCGAAAGACTTCCAAATGGTACAATAGCATTTACTCCGTTTATCAACAATTTGTGGACTGTTGATGACATGCAGTACCCATCGTACAGTTCCAACTATTTTAGTTCCTACAACCTAGTTCCAACAACTTAGGTGCGAGTTTGATTCCCCCGGCGCCTCAATGCTTCGCCACTGGACTGGTCACTGGCGACTAGCGCAAGGTCAGCGCATCCTCCCTTAGCGAACCCAAGGGGCCGCACCCTCGATTGTGTGCAACTATCAAACCATCGTCTAGGTAAGAGGTCATCTAGAGTGTTGCCGTTGGGTTGTTATGTCCGACTCATCGGCATGTAGAACAATATTTTGTGCTTCGGGCACCATTTGTGATGAGGGCCCTTGTTATGAGGACACATGTTGCGGTTTAGAAGGTATGCCCGCCCTTCTATCGGAATTTGCACATAGTCCCGCACTCCACCCTGGGTGCTGGTGTATGCATAATGCGCATACGCACCACTCCCATCGTCGTGAGCCGGGGCGATCACATAACGATTCCGATAAGTGTGTTACAGTAGGGAATTACATACAAATAATACTGATGAGCTCGAGTTGATACAGTGACGACCCGTTTCCGAGTTGATACGTGTGCTTACGACCTTAAATCAACTTCAGGGTGGTCGTTTGCTTTATATAGTTAATTCTAGCAAAATCAATCATTATTTTATGTTTCACAGTACTTTCAGAAATGAATAAATGTTTGAATATTATGAATCTTCAAACCTGTATAACTCGGTTCAAAGCGATCCTACCGGTTTCGTGCCATACTAACTATTGCTTCAAATGGCTAGCTCTATCGATACATGCCACTTTTTTTTGTTGGCCGGCACTTTGAAAGAAGGCCCAAAAATGTATGGAGCGTGGATGATCTCCTTTGTACATATCTGTCTGAAGCGAAGTCAAATGCGGCCTGCTACCTGTGTTTGGCTGAGCCCACATAAATGAATAAGTAAGATGACTTAGATGCCATTGCGTCAAAAACCGTTTCTTCTGGCGTGTTCGGATAAACATCACTTCGTGCCCGCATTAATGTGATGAAATGTCTTCTACACATAGCGCTTCGTCTCGACTTTAAAAAGTGGTCTGCAAGAGGAGAAGGCCATCAAGAGTTATTGCATCCAAGAAAGAAGCTCATCCAAGATTGATTCAAAGATGATCTCAACCTTTGATCGATCTTGGATGAGTTTTTGGTCGATTAATTTCATGTCTTCGACATTGTGAGGGAACGAGAGCTTCAATTTTGTCATCCACTGCAGTTTTTTCATTTATGACAACTTCTTTGGATTATTTCGCAAAACTAAACTAGGCTGGAAGGCAATACAGAGGCGGTGAGCAGGGTTTTGGATTCACCCGTACGGTATCACCGTCAGCTATCAACTTTAATGGAACCAAACCGGTCATAAACGTAATTCGCAGATTTGCTGTGATTCTGAGAGCTATCACATCTGGAGAGTTTAAATACGTGCAGAAATTTAAAGAATACGCTAGAACAACCGCTGAAAAATACTTGGAATTGTACGATGGGTACCTACTGCATGTCTTCAACCGTCCACAAATTGTTGATTAACCGAGGGGACATAATTGCAGTTAATGCTATTGTAACAATTGGAAGTCTTTCGGAAGAAGCTTCAGAGGCCCGAAACAAAGATTATACGAGGTTCAGAGAGCAACATTCGAGGAGGAGTAATACGATTGTGTGATTTCTTAGAATGTTTTGGTCTAAGCATAAAAAATATAGTAAATTACACTTATTATAGTCGCATTTAAGCATTAAAATGTATCATAAACAAAAATTTTTTTTTGAAAATTTTGCCGATTTTTAGAAAAAAAATCGCAAGTGATGCCGCGATATAAAGTATGTCAAAAATTCACAAATAAATAGTACTATATCAGTGTGCGAGGATATAACGGCCAACCTTGCGATTCCAGAGATATTCTCATTTTTCATGTCAGCTCCATACAAATTTTTCTTAAAAAAATTATAACTCTTCCATTTGTGCATACAATTACTTCATATGTCATTTTTTATAATAGTAATGATCAGCAGAAGTCATTTCCAGCGAAAAAAATAACATTCACGACATCGAGATCCTATGTCTTCTACAGCCGATTTTCGATCCACCGTGCGCCGCGCCGCTCCACTGTACGCTACCTAGCATCCGACCACCTAAACTTATTACATTATCCCCTTTACCGATACTTGTTTTATACAATACACAACAATATGACATACATTACCGGACAATGCAATATATTATGAGACAGACCATTAGGACCGTCTGTTGAAACACGTTTCATTACTCGAGTGCCCAAATGAAAGAATATTTTGCTCTCGACGTTTTTGTACCTATCTGAGTTTCTTTTCATTAGAGCAAAATTTCAATATATTTTGACAATTCTTTATGTGAAATTCTGAGAAAAGGCGCTAATACGGGATGGATGATGAAGGTTAGGGATTCCAGCTTATAACAGTTCCATATAATATTCGAAATTTAGTTAATGAAATCATAAAAAACTATGAGTTATCTTTAATTTGAGAAATATGGCCGTTACTTAACATCCGCAATAAATACATCTACGACAGAATAAATTACCAGGAATGTAAAACATGACTTGATCGTCATTACGTGGGTTATATCGCGGAGAACATAATAAAAAATTCACGACGTAAAAGGACAACATCCACGATATGTTGTAAATCAATTTATGTGCACTCAGTAGGGACGTACACGCATGGATACGTTTTTTAATCCCCGCAACTGTCGAATTCAGTAAGCTTTCACCTACTTAGAGCGTACAAACAACAATGCATTGATTGTGGGGCGTTAATCCGTATCAGTGTTCTTGGGCATATGTGAACAAAAGCCATGGAGTTTTACGTTTAATCATCCTGCCAAATCTGCATGACCCATTTTTTCTTCCAGGAATTAATAAAACACGGATTAAGGAGTAAAGGAAAGGAATATTACAATAAAATGAATCAGTGAAATAATCTAATACACGGGTACTACCATATAGGTAATAGGTATTTCTAAATTTCTCTTAATTTCTTAATTAATGAAGCAAAACTGTAACGACTATATTTATAATTCTGAATACTTGTACAGTAGAATGTGTAATTTAATTACTGGTTCATTCCATTTTTAGCGTAATAAAGCAATTGCATGTTTACATACCGCAGTCCCAAATGATTTACGATTTCAATATAGCTTCGATTACAATTGGATGGAATATATTTTGAGTCATTGTTATCATTTTCTGTATATGTGTGACTGTGTACAAGATACAGTCGTATACATAGTTACACACATTTATTGAATTAAAACTTGTGTACTTCACAATTAATTAAGCTAACGACCAAGCTTGACAAAATGTTAAGCACTTACTAACATAAAGATAACGTTTCAGTGAGCGCCACTAGTTCACTGGACCCGGAAGATCCCAACTTTTCGGAGTACCCTGGAAATTTCCAACATTACGACCACCCGCTCCCCTTGAATTATTGGACTTACACACCTACTTACATGCCGTCGAGAGTGCAAAGTTTTGTTTCTTGTTTGCATGGAATTCCTGCGTTGTTATTTTAGTTGTCGTGAGGCACAACGTTCAGTGTAGAATGTTACCAGATATTATTTCTTTACCATCATAAATAATGTGTTTTTCTTTTCATTGTTTGATCGACGTATTAGCACAAATGGAGACAGTTAGTTGCGTATTTGTGATGTGCGACGTTACACGAGAGTATCGTGCCGCGTGACCGAAGGGTGTACACGAGTGGATGACTGAACAAATGACAATAATTGGCGTGCAGAGAGCAACGACATCGCGGCGCTCACAGCCGTCACCGACTTTAATTGACTGGTGATTTCAATTAATGCGCATCGGTGAGTTCACGAAATGCCACTATTCCTGGTATAATGGCACCAGATATTCACTCAAAATGTCGTTGGCAGCTCGCGCGCTGTGAATTTACGGCACTGACGACGACCAATAAATGCAAATTTTATTGTTTATGGCAGATTTAACGGCAGTGAACTCTTTTACCAATATCGTAAAGTGGTCCTTGCACATCCAGACCGACCAATTTGTTCACATTAAATATGTACACTACACAAAGTCAAACGGCAGAGAACAAAACTGTCAAACGCAGTACAGGGTCATGTAAGGTATCGGGGGCATTTTAATTTTGAGTATATGAGCTGACTTGTTTAGCTTGCTAACGAGAGTTCAAAGTATTAATTATACTTGATTGTCTGATTTTGGGTCTTTAAAAATCCTTCAATTTATATTCTTTTTCGGATATCGTATGCGTAAAATAAGTGGTAGAACACATAATGCCATCAAAAACATTCTGTAAAAACCTCAAGTCTCGCCGTAAAAAGTTGTGAGATCTATATAATACCAAGTCGATTAATCATTTTAGTCTCTAACTTAAAGGACCTTCTGTCTTAAGTTATTACGTATGTTATTATCATGCCAATTAAAAAAAAATACCTTTAAAACAAATAGACCGACCTGGCCATCGCATGATTTTATTATTAGTATGTATCACACTACACAGCACGACAAGAAGTTAATGCTCCTGAAATGTTAATAATGGCGAATTAATTTTTCTTGCGATGACCAAGTCGATCTATTTGTTTTAAAGGTATTTTTTTTAAATTGGCATGATAATAACATACGTAATAACTTAAGACAGAAGGTCCTTTAAGTTAGAGACTAAAATGATTAATCGACTTGGCCATCGCATGATTTGTATGTATTACACTACACAGCACGACGAGAAGTTAAATGCTCCCGAAATTTTAATGGCGAATTTGTGTTTTCATGCGATGACCAAGTCGATCTATTTGTTTTAAACGTAAAATATTTTTAATACTGGCGTGATAATAACATATGTTATAACTTAAGACAGCAGGTCCTTTAAGTAGAGACGAAATAGATTAATCGACTTGGTATTATATAGATCTCACCACTTTTTACGCCAGAAAGACTGAGCTGCGAGACTTGAGGTTTTTACAGAATGTTTTTGGTGGCATCTCACTTCTTTTTGTAGAACGAACATAAGTCCAATTTGTATGGAAATACGTTTTTTCTTATAATTCAACATATTTTCCTATGGGAATGTCGTTTAGTTTCATGGGCTAAACACCCTTAGCCACCCTATATCCCGTCCCGTTATGCCTCATATAGTAGGTACCTATCTACACCTATTATTTATTATTTTCTACAGTAATAATGATTCATTAACTGCAAATGTAACTTTGTATAATCTTATACATTTATAAGAGATTTAGTTAGAAGTTATTGTTGCAGTTAGTGTATTTAAAAAACTAAACCGAAAATAGAATCGAATTTTTAATCTCGAGTAAATATTTCAAGCCAGACTCGACAATAGATACTCAATCTTTTTTAAATTAATCAAACTTGTTTTTAAATTAATAAATTTATCTTTAAATATATAAAACTCAAAGGTGTTTGACTGACCTAGATTTTAGACCGATCGGGCTGAGACTTTGCATGCAAAGAGCTACAATGACGTTAGTATCCCCTAAGAAAGGATTTTAATAGATTTCATCCCTCAAGGGATAAAATAGGGAATGAAAATTTGTATAGAACTTTGTAAATTTTGAACCGATTGGACTGAGTCTCGCATGCATAAAGCTACTATGACGTAGGTGTCCGCAAAGAAAGGATTTTAACAAATTTCACCTTTAAGGGGATAAAATAGGTGTGAAAGTTGTAGAAATCTTTTAGGATTTTCGACTGATTGAACTGAAATTAATCTAGATCCCCACATAGGATACTTTTAACTACGGCAAAACCTTTTGACTCCGACAAAGTCGCGGGTGGAATATAGTAATATACTTATTATTAGTGTTCTTTCTTTCATCGTGGTATTTTCGACCAATTTGGTATATTTATTTTTTAGATTTTGGTACTTAAAGAGATGTCCAATCATGTGATTTTCGTAATCTTTACATAATACATACAAGGGACACGAGAAGGGTCTGTTCAACCCAGGCAACTGAACAACCTTTCTCTAGGAACATAAGTCCAATTTGTATGGAAACACGTTTTTTTCCATAATTCAACATCTTTTCCTATGAATGTTGTTCAGTTTCATGGGCTAAACACCCTTAAGTTATGCCTCATATAGTAGGTACCCATCTAGACCTATTATTATTATTATTTTCTATTACTACAGTGATAATGATTTACAAACTGCAAATGTAACCTTGTAATCCTATACATTTATATCGGATTACAAAGTTATTTATGCAGTTAATGTATTTAGAAAACTGGACCGAAAATAGAAAATATTTGAATTTTCCCATGATTAAGACACTAAACCCTATTTGTATTCTAAATTTGAAGCTTCTATGTCTGCTAGAAGTACCTTATACTTTTGATGATCGGTGAGTCAGTGAGTCAGTGAGTCAGTGAATCAGTGAGTGACAAAATTCAGAAACTTTAACAAGTTGTTATTCTTAAACTACTGGTTCAAATTGACTGAAATTTTAAATATACCGTGTTTATACAATGACTGATTAGTTGCTGCAAATTCAGGCTTCTTGTTTTATCCACAACGAAATTATAGGGGTGTCAAAAATAGCCCGAATTGCTTCGAGAAAAGGATGGTACGGCCGTGCCGCTTTTTTTTGCTCGACTTGCGGGGGCACTTCCGTGCCCCCAGATTTAAAAGATTAGGCGGCGTGTTTAGAGTGCTTAATAAAGGTTGATGAAGGCGCGGAGGCAACGGGATCTGTGGAGGGTGAGGTAAAGATAGAGAACGCGGTCTGCTCTCGTACTGATAAGGCTATTAAAAGTTACGCTCACAGACCAACGTCTGGATTAACCAGATACGACCTACCGATACTACAGAAAACCTTTTAGAGAAAAACAAACCAACTCTAAACGAGGAGATAGCAATAACAGAAGCCAGTCTTAAAACGTTAACCGTCACGATAATGTTGCTACGAAAGCACAAGAAGTAATCGCCGCTATATTACCTACTTGTTTGGTTAATGCCCGGTATCTGAGTACATTCAGCGGTAGTTTATCTATTCAATCGTTTTTTACATGAGTTTAAACGCTATTGAATAGATAAACTACCGCTAAATGTTCCTCAGAAACCGGGAGTAAGATAATCGCTTGCATTGATTTAGTCGTTATTAGATCAAAATATCTAGGTAGTTCAGTAGCTTGTGAACAAAATCGAAGAAAATCTCCCTGTTATAACGTATTAGTGAAGTAAGTTTATGAGATATGATTATACATAAAATTTTTAGTAATGTTGTTTTTGGTTCTATAACAAGTTTAAAAAAGAAGTTAAATGTAATGTTTTAACTTGTTTTGTTGTAAAGCTTCATTTACATGGGCGGTACGGGATCTAGATTCCCGAGAATAAACTGGAACTCTTTTATGAATAACCAAAGAAAAACTGAAAACATAGGATAGAACATGATATTTTTTACAACAGGTGATCTCGGTTGTGGGTAATATTTGTAATAAATAAGAAGGAAATAGAAAAATAAGTATGCCTACTTATTGAAAAGTTGCTTCTGAACAATCGTTATTCCTAGCGTGAAAGTCACACGGAGGAAACGATTTTATTGCATGTAATATAATAAAACGAGATGTGTGGACTATAACAAAAGACACGTGCGAGGGAATTTTGTTCAAAGCAATTATTGTGAATAGTGCTCACTTCAGCGGCGGTAGAAATTCGCGTATAAATCGCGTCACAGACCACAAACAAAAACGTGCATGTGGACCGGCGCCCATTATTCTCGACTGCATAATCGCTTCGTCCGACGCCCGCATCGCTTCCCTTGCTATTTTATTTCCTCCCGGCATAGTTGTGTTTCGACTAGGCGGAGCTTTTTCAGCGTAGCTTCAGCAGGGAAATTAAACCATGTTTAATTCTGTTTAAGGTCTGGTTCCGGTTAGTAGATACAGGGAGCCGATGCGACCGGCGACAGACCAAAGCCACCACGCTACAATTCTGGCACAATGTGTGTCCGTTTTAATAGGATTAAACTCATTGTTACATACGAGCTGAAAGGACCATGAGCCAAATGAAATTGTTTCTAACGAAACCGAAGAGAATATTGTGAATGTCGTTTTTCGATTGGGGTAACGAAGGCTCGTTACTTTAAATACCAAACAATATAATCAAATAATTTTGCACAATATTACAATCCTCTAACTAGAAACTACGTGAAATCATAGTGCACTGATTATTATTGGCATTAAATAAGAAAACTCAGTGTTTTAGAACGCTCGGAGCGGTTCTTTACAAACCCTGCGTGCCGTAGTATCAGAAGATGGCGTGCTATGAATATTATTGAATATTTCTAAAACTATGTCTCATGTCTTGTTTTCTTTTATTAAATTTAAAAAATCTCGAGTCTGTGAGCAACTAGACGGACGTGTTTCTTGTTATAATAAAATAAATTAAATCATTCCGAAATTAAAAACAAGCAACTATAGAACATAACTCTAAAACAATACGTCATAAAATCAAACAGCATAATTGACAGTGTTAAATCGTTCTATAATATAAATAGTGTGAAGTGCAAGGATCAGTGAGTGTGGGACCTCCCCGCGTGAGTGCGGCACCCCCGCGGAAACGAGACGGTTGCTATTTTTTAACCCGCTCACTCTCCAATCGCCGACATTGTGCAGTCCACCAACTCAAATATAGCCATGAGTTCACATCAATCACCGAATAGCGGAAAATCCATAAGCGAAGGCGGAAGTATCCCTGACCTGAGAACATTTAGTAGTGAAGACTTGCCTAGTGTTACACTAAGAAAAAGGAAACAACCAGATAGCTGTGACTGCTCCAGTTTAATAGCGAGTTTTCGTTCAGATATGATGTCTTTACTAACTACAATCTCAAAACAACAACAAGATAATTTTTCGCAATTGCAACGGGATTTACAAGAAATGAAAAACGAACTTAAGATGTCTAAAGAAAAAACAGACCAACTAACGACACAGCAAAATACTTTAAAACAAGACCTTATGGATTTGAAAACGGTATGTCAAACTAATTCACATAAACTTACGATATTCGAGAAGGAAGTAACGGAGCTAAAAACTTTTAGCGGAACGTCCGCTTCTAATCCGCTACCGCTTAGTTACGAAAGCACCATCCTCGAAGTACAAGAACGCTTGCGCCGAGAAAAAAACTTAGTATTGGCGGGTATACCGGAAATAAATAATCCGAACAAAACTATAAGATACGAACATGATTTGCAAAAAGTTATGCAATATATACACATTTTTTACCCTGAATGTCAACAACCAACCAAAATTAAACGGCTGGGCGCATACAACACAAACAAACATCGATCGCTTAAAATATCCTTTGAATCTTCGGACACGGTGAAATATATTCTACGTAACAAAAACAAAGCGCCAGCTAGCAATATTCGTGTGTACTCGGACCAAACTATTTTACAGCAACAATACATGAAACAACTTCGCGATGAACTGCATAATCGACAACATAACGGCGAGCCCGACCTTATAATCAAATATCATGGCGGTACACCTAAAATAATTAAAACTACTTCAAAAAACTAAATCAACTGCCTGTGAACACCAACATCACAACAGCTGCTACTATAACCAATGACTCGTATGTTACGTACCAGCACACCAACTGCTGCGAAAATATAACAATCTGCGCGAAGAATTCGTCTATGAAATTTTTTTATACCAACATCAGAAGCCTAGTCAAAACCAACAAACTGGATGAACTTATATGCATGTTAAAATCTATAAATACAACTATACACGTCGTGTTGATATGTGAAACATGGATTAAGTCCGATACTGAAGCTAAACTGCTGCAAATACCTGACTATAGCCATGTATACTCTTATAGAAAGGGGCGCATCGGAGGTGGCGTTTCGGCGTTTATTCATAAAAGTATAAGATATGAAATATTGGAATTATCTAGTAAAGGTCACAACGAATACTTATGGGTAAATTTGGAACAATATGCTTTAGCGGTTGGCTTATTTTACAGACCTCCAAATACAAACATCAATAATTTTCTTGAATTCTTTGCACCAATGTTGGAAAAAAATCATAGGGCCTTAGTTTTCGGCGATTTTAACATCAATTTGTTAAGCGAGGATCGAAATACAAATAATTATGTAACATTTGTAAATGAAATGGGATATAGATTTTTGAACAATTTACACAATGATTACTGCACTCGAGAATAAATAAATACAAAAACAATAATAGATCATTTGCTTTCTAATACACAGAACGAAAACTTTAATATGGCCTTAATTGATACCCCGCTTTCGGACCACAAGCAAATATACCTAGAGATATGCAAACCGGCCTTAGCTAAGATACAAAAACAGAAATATGAAGTGACAGACTACGATTTACTGTATAAACTAACCAAGAACTCTGAACTTTGTACAGAAATAAACAACTATGAACAGTTAGAAAATATCATAAAAAACAACATAAAACTGAGTAAAAAAACAAAATACAAAATACAAAATAAACCGAGAAATGACTGGATAAACAAGGAAGTACTCAAAACATTACGCATTCGAAATGCTTCGTGGAAGAAATATCGAAAGGACCCTAATAACATTACCAAGGAATCGGATTTTAAAACAAAAAGGAGCATAGCTGCTAAAATTATTAGGACTGCAAAAAATAATTACTTCCATGAAAGTTTCAAGAAATGTCAGAAAGAACCAAAAAAGATGTGGGAACTTATTAACACGCTAGCAAATAATAAAAATAAAGTCACAACTATACCCTCTAAACTAAATACAGAAAAAGGACTAATTACAGGCGGGCAGGAAATTGTACAATATCTCAACGACTTCTTCTCAACCGTAGGTACAGTTTTAGCTAGTAAAATAGAAACACAGGACACAATTAATAGCACACACAATATTACAACCATTCATACACATAACACAGCCAGCCATACACAAAATACAACAACAACCACATCAGTATTACATACATTACAACCAACCACAAATAAAGAAATAAATGATATTATAGATAATTTAAACAATAACACAAGCAACGGAATAGACGGAATTAGCGTAAAAGATGTAAAGTGCATGAAGCCTCTTATACTAAATAATCTTACTAACTGTATTAACGAATGTTTAAAGCAAGGAATATTCCCTTCCAGTTTAAAAATAGCAAAAGTATCACCGATACATAAATCAGGTCCTAAAGATGATCCTAACAACCATCGTCCTATATCTGTTCTGCCGGTTTTTTCAAAAATATATGAAAAAGTAATCTATACTAGACTCAATTCCTACCTCACAGACAATAACTTTTTTATTAAGCAACAGTATGGATTTCGACCAAGATCAAACACTGTATCAGCTGCAATCGATCTCACAACCAAAATTCAAACAGCCCTAGATAAAAAACAACTTGCCTTGGGTATTTTTATCGATTTAAAAAAGGCATTTGATACTATTTCGCACAAATTACTCTTAACACAACTTAGAGATATAGGAGTCTCAGGCGATGCATACAATATAATAAAATCATACATGAATAATAGATCACAAATAGTTAAAGTTGGCAGTATCCAAAGTTCACCTGCCTCACTGTCGTACGGCATACCTCAAGGGTCAATTCTAGGACCATTGTTGTTCCTCATTTATATAAATAGCATTAGCACTATCAATCTTACTGCTGAAATTTCCCTTTTCGCTGACGACACATGTCTTTTTTATTTTGGTAGCAACCTCAATGAACTTGTCACCGAAGCTCAAAGTGACCTAAACAAGGTGAGTGAATGGTTCACATCGAAATTACTCACCATCAATACTGCTAAAACAGCCTATATGATATTCGCGGCTAAAAATAAAAAAGTCCCGCAACAAGTTAATTTAACCATTAAAAATGATATAATAAACAAATCCAATGAAGAAAAATATCTAGGTCTAGTTATGGACCCTATTCTAACATGGCGTAATCACATTAACAAAGTTAAAAGTAAACTTTCCCCCCTTATTGGAGCCTTGCGCCGTATTATTCCTTGTATTCCGTGGACGATACGGCCTGTCATTTACAATAGTCTCGTCAAACCACATATTGAATACATGATTGAAGTATGGGGAACCGCGGCCAAATCTAATATCCAGGAAATACAAATCTTGCAAAATAAAATTATAAAAACACTATACAATTTTGATTACCTTGCACCCACCACAAAAATATACAAAGACACACACATACTCAACATAAATCAAATATACGTTTATAAAACATGCATGTTAGTAAGGAAAATAATAACACAAAATACACATACACAAACACACTTTGTCGAAAAAGTCCAAACATACAACAGTAGAAGACACAACAAGTTAGAACTAATCCACCCTAGAACAAACTATGGCAAGAATAGCATTTTATATGCAGGAGCCAAACTGTACAATAGCCTACCGGAAGAAGTATTGAGTAGTAAAAACCTAAATATTTTTCGAACCCAACTAAAACTGTTCGTACAACAAAATTGTTAACAAAAAAATGTTTTATTAGGATGAAATTGTATATTCTTTTCTTTGTGTTACTCTATATAGAAAATTTATTTGCTCACAGATTGTTAATGCATGCTTATTTAATTATGTACAGTTCTCAATGTAAGCGAACTACTTGTTCTTTTTGAGAAATAAATGTCTTTAAACCGAAATTTGCTATCGATTACAAAAAACTCGAATATATTTTTATTTAAATGTGTGTTACTTTTGTGAGGGTTGCGTGGGATCAAACTGAGGTGCTTCAAGTGTGGTCCGATTTAAATACTATCCAGATTTGACAAGTTAATTTTTAGACATATTAAATTATGCGTACTTAATTACAATAGACGTCATTGATGATTTTCTAAATTTGACTTGTGTTGCTAATAATGTAACAATTAGATAATTTTAAAAGTGCATTTTCCTGAAGATTTCACCTTTTTAATAACTTAGTTTTGTTTTGAGATCAAAACACATGAAAATGGACAGGAAGCGTTTAAAAATCGTTAATTTTTTTTTGTAAAGACTGCCTAACTCCCCTGTTCTATTAACTACCGTAAAACGGGGTGAATAGAAACGATTTTCAACTTTGTCCTAAAAATTTGTTGCGAATAACTTGTTATTTTTATTGTCGGGTTATTTTATATCATGTCCGGCGCCATGAAGAAAGAGTTAAAAACATATTTGTCCAAAAATATGCATCATTTTACGATATTTCATTAAAAAAGTGGTCAATTTCTATTCACCCAGCGATAGGGGTGAATCGAAACGACCAAAGGGGTGAATGGAAAAACTGTGTTTAAAAACGTTTTTTCAATTAACAATATTGTATCTTTATAGATTAATATACACCTAAAGAGATAAAAACTTCAAACAACTCATTAGAAAAGAAATCCCACTTTAAATCCAAAGTTTTGAAAAAATTTTATGGACCATTAAGGCATTCGAGGACGGTTGACATTAAGCAATTTTTTTGGGTATAAATATCAATTTAAACATTTAAACAATTATGACACCGCAGAGAAGTAATATCGACGTGTAATCATTTCAAATTTGAACAAAATTCATCAACTAGGAGTACTCAAATATTGGCCTTGAAAACTTTCCTGATTTTTTTTCTATTCAACCCGCGAATTCTATTCACCCCGTTTTACGGTACTAGCTGACCCGCGCAACTTCGCTTGCGTCACATAAGAGAATCATAATTTTCCCCGTTTTTGTAACATTTTTCACTGGTACTCTGCTCCTATTGGTCGTAGCGTGATGATATATAGCCTATAGCCTTCCTCGATAAATAGGCTATCTAACACTGAAAGAATTTTTCAAATCGAACCAGTAGTTCTCGAGATTAGCGCGTTCAAACAAACAAACAAACTCTTCAGCTTTATTATATTAGTATAGATAGATAATATAAAAAAAAACATGATTTAATACCTATGTATTAAGTCAATCTCTCTTGTCAATTTCTCTGCAGAAATGAGAATATTTTACGTTTACACTCACAGATTTACTAAACAAACAACTGGCTTCAGACTATGTGATTTATCTGATGCAATCAATGAATACCGCTTTCGTTAACTATGCTAATTCGCAAATTTGAATAGGTATTATTGGAAGTTAGCCGCAACCGGAATGCTTACGTTTCTAGTTCCATCCATTTCGGATTTAGATTAATTGCTCACTTAATGCGACTCGTAATAAACTAAATCCGGTGCCGTGACCCATCTACTAAAGCTCCGTACTCACACAGGGTTTTACTCTATCGAGCTAAACTGTCGAGTAAAACCCATGGCATGGGCTTTCGTCCACACATTCAGCATTTATCTATCGAGTGAGGCGCACCGTTCAGTATTCACCGGTCCGTTCGAGCCAAAGGATGTCTGTGCTACAAAGGAAACGGTGGCTGTATTTAGCAAGTCTCGCAGTTCTTAATTATAAAAGAATTAAAGAAAATGAAAGGAAGAAGAAAAAACACATAAGGAGGTACTGGGTTAAGGATTGGTTAGATCGCCGCTCTGATTACAGCCACGTGAACTTGCTAAAAGAGCTGTGTCCCGAAGATTATAACAATTATTTAAGGATGCCTGAGGTGCTATATGAAGAATTACTTTCTATGATTACCCCATTCATAAAAAAAAGACACTCATATGAGACAATCTATTTCTCCTCACGAAAGATTGACTGTAACATTACGATATTTAGCGACTGGAAGAAGTTACACTGATCTACAATATTATATATCGGACTGACGCTCGAATCGCGCCACTCGCGGTTACGTACACACGCTTGAGTCAAGCTCGACGGCTCGCTTCGAGTAAGTGCGAAGGAAATTAGTTTTATTTAATTCCATCGAGCCGGCTCGATGCGAGCCTTCGAGCTGTGAGTTTTGCGGTCCACACATTGATTTTTACTTGAATTCGAGTAATACTATCGAGTAATACCGTGTGTGAGTACCCAGCTTTAGACGTTTTAGCTGGAGGAATTGTTAAGCGAGAAGGAGAAATTGAATTAGGCTGAGCGGGCGACGTTGTCAGAGCGGTGGCGACGCGGCGGCACGCTCGACGGTCGGCGGCGGCGTGCGCCCTTCTTCCTACGTGCTCATCTAGCAACGCAACACTGAATTTACTTTGTACCCGCTGTTTCGGAGTTATAAATCAAACGTTATTATGAGAAATTAAAACAATGTTATGCATAAGGCTTATCGCAAACAATTATTTCACGATTTCATTTTAATATTGTGTATTCGCGTGGGGTAATATCTATCTGAAGCGTAAATAAACACAATGTATTGCTCATTATACTGGTTTGCTGTTGTACACTTGCAAAGTTGACAATTTAGGTCAATAGTTGAGTAATAAACGCACACCGGGTCCAGAAAAAGCACGTAGTGTCAACGATAAGAAAGCAAAAAGCAAATAAAGTATGGTATGTTGGTTCGGGAACAGAATGGAGCAATCAGGACGAGAACACTTTGACACAGCAATTTGGACGGCGCGCCTCCGATGTGTTATTTTGATTGCGCCGCTTTTGTGCGGTGTTGTTTGTGCGTCCGCTTCCTTCGTGCTTATAAAAAATATTTATGACTCCTGTGAGACGCGAATATTGCCTCCACCGCCTTAATAACCTTCCTGGTAACGGAGAGCGACAGTCTCCTGAGGAGGTATTATAACGTAACAATTGGCTGCAAAATATTCTTAAGGAAACTCATACATAAGGCGATATATAATACGAAGCTAAATGCTGCCGCGACGTATTATTTACACTGTCGTCTTTAATAAAAGTTTTGGTGCGGAAACCCATAAGGACACGTACTGTCAAATACTGAACTCTATGAAATGATCTCGGACCTATTAGCCGCAAATTTCTGAAAGAGACCATAATCAATATTTCGAACGGTTTATCGTTTTCTTCCTAGGTGTCTTTAAGCGAGTTAGTTGATAAATATGTAAGGCTCATTTAGCGAAACGCAAGTGCATTCTCAAGAGCTGTATTGAATCATAGACTTCTGTGAATATTTGTTTAATACAAAATCATATAGTAAGTATATGTTTTTAAGGTACAATCTAGGTGAACAACATAGAGGCCTCATTGGGAAATGATCCCCCACCGGAAATTAAACCATTCACGCAAGGGATGAGTTGCAACTATTTTCGACGTATCGCTTTCATGCTTCCTTGTTTCATTCTCAGTTTAAATAGATTTAGACACTAATGACAAGTACGAGACGTTTGGTGATATTGTTGCGGTCATTCAATGGTAAATATTGGAATAATATTTACATTTACATTTGTTATAAAAGCAAAACTAAACAACGAATTCATTAAAATAACAAAATATATAAACAGTCTCGCGATTCAAGTATGTTCTATTATTGTATTCTTTCGACATACATTTCTATTTAACCTGGAAACACGAATCTACGCTAATATCTCTATCTTTAATATCATAAAGAGGAAAGATTTGATTATATTTGTAATGAATAGGCCTCGAACGTACCGTCTTCATAGTAGGTACCTTTCGTCCCACACATGCAGGACGTTTGTTTTATTTACCTATACATACAATGATAGAAATAACGAAACAATTAAATCTTTTATTACCTTTTAAAACTATAAACCAGAACTGCAAAATATTTCGTCGTACCTTCACACAACAAACAACAACAGCAATTCGACAATGCATTAACGAATCCATTTACAATTAATTAAATTTACTCAACAAAACTAAGCGTAATTATTTTAAACCATAAATACAAATATCATTAAGTAATTATTAAAATAACAACCCTTACATAAAATCTATTTGTAGATTTCATATAACATTTTCATTATTTGCAGTATTGATTGGTTCGCATCAATCGCGATATGCAAATATTAGCTTCGCTCGCTGACCGGCAGGCTTCGCTGGTGATTTACGCGTGTCGCATACCTACGTTATGCAATTACATCGCTTATTAAAAATTAACCAGTTCACCGTAACGAAATTTTGCGACTTTCGTTAGATTGTTTGTTGTGAAAATTGCCTTTATGAAATGACAGGCATGTGTTACACTGAACTGTGCTCGAGGCTATATTGTTGGCCGTGTGGCGTGACGCGAGGAGCGCGGGCTCACGGGTGCTTCGAACGCAGACTGCCCACGTAAATCAGTGCGCTAGGGGGCGCACTACGTTGTTGTTACGCGATGTACGTGTCTACTGAATGGATTAAACATTCTATTTTTGCATACATTGGAAAACGTTTACGGGTTTAAAAATAAAGTTACTAAAATCTAAACAAAAATAGGCGGCCGTCATATGAGGCTAATAAGTAACGGAAAATATTATGTTGTCCGCGTGGGTGTATCATTAAAAACACCACAAAAAGCCACAGGCTGAGCTGGGCGTAATGGCGAATATAATGTATGCTAATGAGGGCGCGGGTGGGGTGGCCCAACGTGACGTCACGCCTCGGACCACAGCCGCTGCCACTGCTGGCCGGGCCTAACGAGCGGGTGTGCATTTTCAATACTCGAACTGTTGTGTATCCACTACAGTAGTTAAGGACAACGTGCAATGTTCATTTTACACAAGTCTGCTACAAAGTGCCGATCAACAGTTGTGTAGCAAATGTGACACGCCAGTTTTCCATAGAGTTCTTAAAGTACCAAGGTGTAACAGTGTAGCACCTCTATAAATTTGGCTACAACTAGGTAGGGTATTACAGGAGATGGTGCAGGCAAAGCCATTCGCGATAATAAAAACAGCGCGAGCGCTACAAAAATAATAAAAGTTAGCGCTGGGCGCCCGCGAGGCGCCGCCGGGAGGGTACGGCGCGGATCGCTGCGGCTCGAGCTGGCCTCGTCACGGGCCCTGTTTACTATCACTCCCGGGGGAAGCTTATTTCTTTTTGTTTTGGATTTCTTTTACTTTTTAACACTCTAATAAGAGCCATTCACGTTCTAACAACGTTGCGTTCGACGTGTTACCGTACATTGTGATACAATTATGTAACAGTTGAACATTTTGACATCAGCGCACGATATTTATCTTGGGTTGTGATATGTTGACAATAAAAGTATTCCAAGATAAATTAATTAAAATATTTGTATTTTCAATAAAATTATGGTATGACCGCCAGTCAGAAAGAGTTGTTACGGCAAATTTAACAGCTTAATTGCTTCAACCGTTAATGACGTTATTAATGGGAAATTAAACTGCTTAATAAATATCGATTTATAAGAATAAAGTTTTTATAAAACTGTTATGTTATTAAAATAAGTAGAGTAAGTGACATATAGAAATGATCACCAAGTTTTGGCGCTACATGCTGCTGAAAGTGCGTGATATAAAGCAAGAATAAGTTATGCGTTAAAAAAGACTATCCAATATGCTTAAACTCACAACTATTAACGCGATAGTTAGTGAGAAATAAAAAACAATCCAGAATTATGAAAATTGTATTAAAACTTTCTAAGAACATTTTTATTACATTATTGCCATCAAATATTTGTACGCGACATCATTTGCCGACAACGGTATATAATCCATACTAATATTATAAATGCGAAAGTAACTGTCTGTCTGTCTGCTGCGCAATCACGCCTAAACTACTGAACCAATTTGGTTGAAATTTGGTATGGAGCCATTTTGATACCCGAGAAAGGACATAGGGTACTTTTTACCCGGGAAATTGACGCATTTACATGGGAAAACCCAGGTGGCGGACGAAGCCGCGGGTAAAAGCTAGTAATTTATAAACACAAAATTCTTAAATGTGTAAACTCAATGAAAAAAAATAATAATGAAAAATATCGATCGGTATGTGAGCCTGTTTCTTGTTTATACAAGTGCGAATCTTTAATTTTTAGATTTTGCTGCTTGCTGAAAAAAAAATACCATATAGCTGTATTTTAATTCTCTAATAAACCAAACCAGGTATACACACTAGGCAAAATAAATGACAAAATTAGCGCAATAGTGTGGTGCGAGCTACACAAGTATAAAATATTTCGTCAATAATTCATTTAACGTTAATTATTCTGTGGACGGTATTGCACGCCCATATTAGAACATAAACTGCATAAGCATTAATTTACTATTGCAAATGATGTGTGCGTTGTTTCTACGTGCTATAAATTACTGTGTCGTAATTATACTTTATACTCGCAAACAAAATTTGCTTTGGATCTTATACTTTCAATAGACGTGACTGGCACATGACTATAAAAACAAGCATCTTTTTTATATTTTTGTTTATCAAATGCCGTTTAAAACCTTAAAGCAATGACTTGAAAGCCTACTGCCATTTTCAGTAAATTTTCATGGTATCCATAAGAGCAATACTTGCTGCATTAATGTCCTACAGTCATTGTTGAAATAAACCTTAATTTTGAGTATATTAAAATGTTGATTATAGTAATCACGTCAGATAATAATGCCAACTGTTTTTCCATCAACAATGTATCATCCATCAGAAGGCGCAGACTGATTTATGAGGGTAGAACGGCGTTGCGACGTGAGTTGTGCCTACTCGCGATGACGATGCGATTAAGAATCTTGGTACCGAGAAGGGGAGCCTCGGGGAAGGTACTACGTGATGATCATGTGACACTCGCCCCACTCAACTAGTTTTCCAACACGATAGCTTGCATTTCTCTCTTTATCTAACTATTTCTAAGTTGGATCGTAATAACGTCCTGCTAATAAATATAGTTAGTGTGCACAGAGCTACATATGTGCCATAAATACTTATGTAGTTACCAAGTTAACTATTGTATTGTTCGAATATAGAGCAGCAGTTTCATATTTCCACCACCGTAATTCAGGGAACAATTGTAGAGATACAAACCAATAATATTACTTTATGAAATATAGTGCCACGAGGGAATTGATTAAAATAACTAACACAATTTATCATGCGAGTAAAAAGTTTTCGAGTTACAGGGCTATCGTTCCCGTGATCCCGTGAGAAAATTGCTAGTATTCATCATAATGCGTGACATTTAAAATTACCGCCCGCACGCTCCGCAGCCCACGATAAATCAACGCAAACACTACTTCGGCAGAGTGAATCGTTATTATTAGCTGTTATTCAAACGATTGCTTTAAACAAACTGCTAAAATGCGAACTCTACTGCTTTTTACTGCTACACATTATATAAAAAATCTTATTTGAAAATGTTGTACTTTTACTGGAAATTCTCATGTGTGCAATAATTTAGGCGCTCTGGTTTGCTGGTATTTATAGCATGGTCAACGGCGTGCTGGTTTTATACGAACCAGTGCGTACATGTTGGCTGCATTATGTACTAACTATAACTATAACGAAATCAATTTGAATGCTATTATTTTATTCATTCTCAGTAACAAGTACTCGTGGACGCCTTCGAGTATTTGTAATTTAATTGAAAATGTTTAGGTCATTATTAAGTACAAACAATATTTCATATTCTTGCACATCTTGCTTTTTGCGCACGCGCAATTCTTGAAAAGGATGAAATATTTTCTTTTACATCCTGTTATTAAATAATTATGTCACTGCATAGGCAGCCCATCTTGAGATCTTAAAATACCTGTGACTAAAGAATTTTTCGCGTCTATTATGCACAAATTGCTCATTTAAATGATACCGTATATTTTTGTAATGCAGTATCACGAGGTGAAACGCTAGCCCAGCAGTGGGATAATTTACATTAAAATTTATTAAATGTACCCATGGTAGTCGTTATGGGTACGGTGTAAATGAATAAATGAGATGTATATATTGTAATGAATTTACAATCGATTGTGAATAAACCAGACTGCTAGACATGACGTGAGCTGATGAAAATGAATGCAGCTATTTACAAGGCAAGTGGTACGAGCGTCGACGGTGAAGCAGCGGTGCGGCGGTGAACGTACATGCACGTTGCAATCGTCACAAGAGCCCTAACGAGTGTCGAGGCGGACTCGTCTCGCTTCTCGCGTTGGGCCGCGGACGGACCACCCTCTTGCATTTATTCATGTCGTTACCGCTAACGATAATTTTATCGTGTGCTCATTTGCCGGCGCCAGTCTCGCGGCCATCCGTCAGCGAGTCCAAATCGACAATTTGTGCAACACTAAAAACTTTATTGCGACATAATTGACCCGGTTGTAAATAACCCTCGACCGCGACATTTTATTGCTGGCTTATTTTGTACTAGCTGTGCGATAAATATTTTTGAAGATAATATCAGATGGATAGCGTAATTACATGTACACACAGATACCTGTATTGACTCTCTTGAAATGTAATAATTGAACTTAAGTAACGCTTAATTTAAATACCACAACTTATGAAAAATAAATCAAGCTATGGAGAAAAAAACCATTTAGAGTACATTTTAAAAATAATATTGTTATTGGTAAAACCTAAGATGCCATCAAAAACATTCTGTAAAAACCTCAAGTCTCGCCGTAAAAAGTTGTGAGATCTTTATAATACCAAGTCGGTTAATCTATTTAGTCTCTGCTTAAAGGACCTTCTGTCTTAAGTTATTACGTATGCTATTATCATGCCAATTTAAAAAAAATACCTCTAAGCCAAATAGACCGACCTGGCCATCGCATGATTTGATTAGTTAATGCTCCTGAAATGTTAATGGCGAATTTGTGTTTTCTTGCGATGACCAAGTCGATCTATTTGTTTTAAAGGTATTTTTTTTTAATTGGCATGATAATAGCATACGTAATAACTTAAGACAGAAGGTCCTTTAAGCAGAGACTAAATAGATTAACCGACTTGGTATTATAAAGATCTCACAACTTTTTACGGCGAGACTTGAGGTTTTTACAGAATGTTTTTGATGGCATCTCACTTCTTTTTGTAGAGCGAACATAAGTCCAATTTGTATGGAAAGACGTTTTTTTTTCATAATTCAACATATTTTCCTATGGGGATGTTGTTCGGTTTCATGGGCTAAACACCCTTACCCACCCTATACCCCCTCCGGTTATGCCTCATATAGTAGGTACCTATTTACACCTATTTATTTTTTTATTTTCTACAGTAATAATAATTCATTAACTGCAAATGTAACCTTGTAATCTTATACATTTATATGGGATTACAAAGTTATTGTTGCAGTTGGTGTATTTAGAAAACTGGACCGAAATTATAAAATATTAAATTTTTCCCATGATTAAAACACTAAACCCTATTTGTATTCTAAATTTTAGGCTTCTAAGTCTGCTAGAAGTACCTTAGACTTTTGATGATCGGTGAGTCAGTGAGTCAGTGAATCAGTGAGTGACAAAATTCAAAATTTTAACAAGTTGTCATTCTTAAACTACTGGTTCAAATTAACTGAAATTTTAAATATACCGTGTTTATACAATGACTGATTAGTTGCTAAAAATCCAGGCTTCTTGTTTTATCCACAACGAAATTATAGGGGTGTCAAAAATAGCCCGAATTGCTTCGAGAAAAGGATGTTACGGCCGTGCCGCTTTTTTTTGCTCGACTTGCGGGGGCACTTCCGTGCCCCCAGATTTGCCACACCGTGCTGTTACGCAATAGAGTACTCGATCCTAAGGTATGTCAATTATTTGTACGAGGACCAGTCAGCGGATTTTCTATCTGAGATAGTACCTATTTTTTCCGCATAATACTATAAATAGAATGTGGATTCTATTTTATTGTAGTTTAATTTACAACAAAGACTTCTTGAAATTCCTCTCAGAACGGCATGGGTAGGTAATTGAATAGCAGCAGAAGCCAGTGCTCGGCAGTTAAGGACGTGGCCGGCTACCGCACGACGGCGGCGCAGCGGCTACGGCATAATTGCGCAAACTTTCATGTGCTTCGCATACATTTTCATAATTAAAGGGGCAGTTCGCACCAACTGGTAAAAGTTATTTATAGCCACTTACCTCAATAATACTAGTTTGTCTTGTTATACATTTATGTAGTTAAATATATTACCAAGTGCCGTTTTGACACAAACTATTGTTACACATACATACATTATCGTAATTACTGGCTTATTTTTACAAATTTATACATCAAATATTTAGCAAGCGTTAATGTGCTTTTGCATAATATATGACAGGGATTATATAAAAAAATAAGCACAATAGCGAGTCGTTTTCGCCCATCGAGAGTAGTAGCATAGCAAGGGTTTTTTACCTTTAATATCACTATCATTTTGCTCCACAAAAAGAACATTGACTTTAATTTTTTTTTATTTCTACACATAGGTGTAGCAACTATTTGCTTAGAATGGGTTCAAAATGGTATTCTATTGTAAGCTGTTATGTAATTGAAATAAAGATTTTATATCAATTTGTACCAAAATATCGAAACATAATTATTTTGTTGAATTTAATCATGTCTGTGAGGTAAAATCAAGAGGTATAATGAAGATTAAAATAAATCTGCCGGATGAATACTAATAAACGTTCGAATTTAATAATGACCAGAAAACATATCTTAGCTCTTACAATTGATTTATTTTAGTTCAGAGTTTTACGGTAATATGTACAATACAAATGTATGCCATCAAAAACATTCTGTAAAAACCTCAAGTCTCGCCGTAAAAAGTTGTGAGATCTATATAATACCAAGTCGATTAATCTATTTAGTCTCTACTTAAAGGACCTTCTGTCGTAAGTTATTACGTATGTTATTATCATGCCAATTTAATAAAAATACCTTTAAAACAAATAGACCGACCTGGCCATCGCATGATTTGATTATTAGTATGTATCACACTACACAGCACGACGAGAAGTTAATGCTCCTGAAATGTTAATGGCGAATTTGTGTTTTCTTGCGATGACCAAGTCGATCTATTTGTTTTAAAGGTATTTTTTTTAATTGGCATGATAATAACATACGTAATAACTTAAGACAGAAGGTCCTTTAAGTAGAGACTAAATAGATTAATCGACTTGGTATTATATAGATCTCACAACTTTTTACGGCGAGACTTGAGGTTTTTACAGAATGTTTTTGATGGCATCTCACTTCTTTTTGTAGAGCGATATATAAGTCCAATTTGTATGGAAAGACGTTTTTTTTTTCTTCATAATTCAACATATTTTCCTATGGGAATGTTGTTCAGTTTCATGAGCTAAACACCCTTACCCACCCTATACCCCCTATCGTTATGCCTCATATAGTAGGTACCTATTTACACCTATTTATTTTATTTTCTACAGTAATAAAAATTCATTAACTGCAAATGTAACCTTGTAATCTTATACATTCCTATGGGATTACAAAGTTATTGTTTCAGTTGGTGTATTTAGAAAACTGGACCGAAATTTAAAAATATTTGATTTTTCCCATGATTAAAACACTAAACCCTATTTGTATTCTAAATTTTAAGCTTCTAAGTCTGCTAGAAGTACCTTAGACTTTTGATGATCGGTGAGTCAGTGAGTCAGTGAATCAGTGAGTGACAAAATTCAAAATTTTAACAAGTTGTCATTCTTAAACGACTGGTTCAAATTGACTGAAATTTTAAATATACTGTGTTTATACAATGACTGATTAGTTGCTGAAAATCCAGGCTTCTTGTTTTATCCACAACGAAATTATAGGGGTGTCCAAAATAGCCCGAATTGCTTCGAGAAAAGGATGTTACGGCCGTGCCGCTTTTTTTTTGCTCGACTTGCGGGGGCACTTCCGTGCCCCCAGATATACAACACCTATGTATATGCTTAATGAGTAAGAACATAAACAAAAAGAAACAAAAACAGAAAGGGTGAACTAGAATAAACAACGAAGACTGGAGTTACCTAATGAACTCGTGAAAATTTGGCGCGGCGTGTACACTAGGGGTTGCTTATTAGATATTCTCATCTCGGAGGCCAAGTCCAGTGGCGACAGCAGTGCGGGACGTGCTTTTTAAAATGATACATGACGTTGTCGTACACATATATTATAATTTTATACATATTGTAACTATTATTATAATTCGCCATTAATCAAGATCAATTTTAATGTGGGAACATGACGCTAAAAAAATATACCCCAAAAGTAAGTATGGTAAAGGTTAGCATTAATGTTAAATCAAACAACACCGGAATCGTATAATTTTCTGCCACGGTTCGTAGCCATAACAAGGAAAATGTTAAAGGAAGGTCTTTTCACAAACCCGAAATAAATATCTCGCTTTTCCATTAAGGACATAAAAGCAATTCCGCGAGAGTCGAATAATAACGAGGGGCAGCGTTGTCCAGCCGTGGCCTCCTCCGAATTTTATTTGCATCGCAGGGCGCGTCTCGGGTTCGGCCTCGCTCGCCTCGATTGCCCCAATAATCGCTATTGTGTGGCTCGCGACGTTTGCGGCGCGACCGGAGCGCACCCGCGCGTCTCTCGCCTAGTCAACTTAGCGTACTCGCTACCGGCCGCGGCCGCGGCACCGTGCCTTCGCTAGCTTCGTACACCGTACACCGCTTCCAACGGCCCTCTCGTACAACTTCGGAATTGCATGCGCCCGAGAAAACTTCTACCTTTGAGAAATTCCAAACGCTTCGACGTGCTCTCGATGTAAACTTGGAATAACCAGATACATAACTACTACGTTGGCCAATCTGTTCCATGTTGTCGAATGGAATAAAACTATTTTATCCGCTGTTGCAAGAATCGACTTCGATTGACTATTATATTACTTTACTAGGCTTTGGCAGAGCACGCAGCGATCACAACATCATACTTGTCTTGATATTATGAACCAATGATTAAAAATGATAAAGAGTACGGTGCATGTTGAAGTTTTGTAGTTTTTCTTAATTATAATAATAATATGTTGATAGAGAATACTCATAAGACTACAGTTCGGTGTATGTGTACACCATCCGCTACGAAGAGTCGACAATATGATTGTGGTAAACATTTGATTAAATGCGAGCTATTGACACGTAAACATAGTAAAGTGCAAATCCTTCAGTAGTATTTTCACACTTAATTTTCTTAGAACACAGCAGCGGTAAGAAATAAAGTTAAAATTAAGACGCGAGTTTATGGGGCGTTACTGGGGTGGAGGGCACAAGGTGGGAGCCAAGGAGGTGCGGCGCGGTGTGAGAGGCCATTCGAATTCACCGCGCGAGCTGCGCCGTAGATAGCGGCAGGCGGAACACGTACTTCACTTCCACTAACTCCAACTATTGACAATATTAATGCACGCTTAGCAGGGCCAAGCGTCGGCGTGCATCGACTTCAGAACACTCAAAAAATACCAAATCTGAATACATCTTTTCTGATCAAACATCATGTTCAGAAAACAATCGGTAAAGATAAAGTTTTATTTTAAAGCTTGTAACGCAAGCTTCGCTTATTGGCACTAATTTATTCCATTCTTAAGAGAAGTCTCCGGAAGTAACGCAAATATTAGACGAGCCTCGGCCCACGACGGCTGCCATTAATTCCAGAATTGAAATCTGGAATTGCGGCGGCGGTGGTGGCGAATTTACATTCATCGCGGTAAGAACTTAAATCAAGTTCTCAGTTACGATTCAGTTGCGATATTATTTTATTAAAATATGTAAATGACGCCGTTCCACGGCGTAGATACTACGGTAAGGACCTTACAATTGCGGGGAGGATATCTCTAACGACGCAATATTTTCATTAGTGAGACTATTACCTACGAGCGTTATCACAATTTTATACAGTTTCACAATTATTACGTCGCATGACTGGAGATTAGTTGATCACTGAGCACTTTTACATGTTTTTTAATAAATTATTAGGCAAAAGTCCTTTCAACTGCCTCACAAATTGCCTATTAAGTATGTCTCGTAGAGCGAGTGCATTAATAGATTTAAAAAACATAAAAGCGGTGTGAAACCTAACGGTGGCTAAGCTAAACACAGCGTATCATTATAGTTAAAAATGCTACCCGCAGATTCATCTGATTCCAAGCACAAAGCAGTTTTCAATTTATCGGGAATAAATGCTTCGGTTGGCAGCTCAGACACCCAATTACCGCGCACAAAAGCTGATTACCGCGCGGGTGCGGGCGGTCTGGCACAGCGGCGCGCGTCGTCGGCGCGTCGCCGCTGCGGCCCGGCTGCAGCGCGCCAGCCAGCGGTGCGCTCACAGAATATTTGAACGACTTGTGAGGAACTCTTCATTTACTCTCTTTACACAACTAGACGACACTGTAAAACGCTTTCCTGTGATTGAAACCGACTTTGCTATGTATCTCTGAGATTCGCTTATGTGTAATGTGTATAGATTGCTATTACTAACGAAGTATTTGTTTATTATTATGCTGCTAACTGATTGCTGTTAGCCATTTTGGATCGATTTAACAACGGGTTTACTGTAAAAGTATGCTAGTGATCAAGATATCGTAATCCGTATAATAAATGTTTACTAGATAGTTGCAGCTATATGTGGGAGGGTAGTATTCAACGCTTGATGTGATTACAATAAGGCAGTGCCCCGGAACATACTAGGGTGCCAACTGCGACGGGTCTCTTTGTTGTCGAATGAACTCCCGACAGCGAATGCCCTGGGAAATCATGACCGACGCCGCTCTACTCTAAGTAGAAAGGATGAATTCTGACTTTGTCGCGACTATCTTTTGCAGCAAAAGTACCTAATTTGGTTTTAAATTTTAAAAAATATTAACAAATATTTATAAATCAAAACCTACGTAATATTTGATTAAATTTTAAGTCTGGTCAATCAGTCCCGTTAAATATGAATAAAGTTTGTGTTGCGTTGTTGCATGTATAACATGTCGCATTGTAATCATCGTTCATTACTACCGTAAACCTCCATTTTGGTTGAATTATGGCAGCGTGTCATAGCTTAAGACGTGTGCAAACAAGATTTATGTAATTAATTTAGGAGATAAGAGCAGGCGCGAGAGTACATACGTTATAGAACACAAAGGACGCAACCGCCCAATGCGTTAACTAAGTAATTACTAATACGATTTTGCTTATTACTATGTCAATTTTATTGTGTGTAGTAGGTTTCTTTCAAAGCAAATGAATTCGGCTGGTTTTGCGTAGACAATAGCTAGAATAGGAACAACACTGATGTTGAGAAACGGACACAGGCGGCCACATCGGCGGACCGGGAGCGAATGCGGGCGAACAGCCGACACCGACGGCCGGAGATATTTACGTTTATCTTCGGGTAACGGCTTCATCGCAAGCTTTATTACGACATCCACTCACGTAATCCTCCGCCGCCGTCATAACTCCTCGTTTGCTGCCCCGCTACAATGTACAACACCGCTTTTCCACTAGCGGAACACGGACGGTGCATCGTACGTCTAACCGCTATTGCAACTAATTTATACCTCCTCTTTTATAATAATTAGGGGGATTAAACTAGACTTTATGTTTATTATATACATCGCAGAGAAATTATTAATACAGAGATTTGTTTAAATCCTTAAGAGTTTTATCTAAATCTCTGTTTTCATCAAATACTTGCGACTTTTAATTATAGTTTCGTAAAGTAACTGTATCTAACAACAATTATATCGTTATCATTTCTTAACATTATTGCTATATAATTATGCTCTAGCTATTTTAGTTGATTTAACTCCTAAATTTCAATCATAATAAAAAGTAAAAATCAATCAATTCTAAAAATATATAGAATCTCAAAAGCATTTTAAGTTTGAAATAATTATCACCCCAATTTGGTTGAATTAATTTAGAAGAGAATGCATATTAAAATTTTTATGTAAGAATATTCAGTAGAGAGTTTGGTTTACCAAGAGTCATTTTCAACTTTTCGAAATACCCTCACAGGGTCGGGTGCGGATCCCACCCGGCTATAAATGAATATCGGATATGGAATCCATAAATACTCAATCTAAATTCGTAAATTTTCTCCGGGGTTCCCAAAAAATGAAGAGGTAATCTGAAATCGGCTTACTGCTGAGGTACAGTTAAAACATTTTCACCTCTGAAAGCACTTTATTAAGCTGGTTCATCAAAACTGAGTTTCTATAAAGGTTTTGATTTAATGAAGATTGTTACTTCTTAAAATAATTGACATGACTATGTGGCAATTGCAACATATTGGGGAAACGTATTTACATCAAATGTGCAAAGGATGAATGGTGTTGCAGAAAGGCCGAAATTGAGCGGGGGGATTGAAACACGCCAGCTTAGTGCAGCCGCCGGAAGTAGGCCTCTAACCGCCGCCGTATAATAGCTTCCAAATTGACCCTTCCACTTCGGCCTTCGCCGCCGCCAGCGTCAGCATTATCGCTACACACTATCTAAATGTTTAAGTTTCCTTATTTCATATGTTCTTACGATTGTATATGTTAATATTATATGTAATTTAACTGCCAATTTGTCATAACCTTAATTCAAGTAACGTCAAATAAATTAATTTTCATACAAAGGGGCATTAACGCAAAATCGCATCGGAAGTTTCGGAAGTGTTATTTCCTTTTATAGCAAAGGCAAACGTCAACCGACCGGCGGGACCGGGTATGAGGATAGTCAAATACATAAAAGGGATGAGTCGCGCGAAATACTGGCATTGTAGGATCCTAAGCCCTGTTTAGATTAGATCAGACCTTCGAAATAACAGTGAATGAGGACGTGGATTAACTACGGTCCGGGGCACTTCGGCCCGTGCGCTTAATGGGGCACCGTTAGGGGTAATGAGGGGCGCGGGGATAGGACGGGTTCGGCTTCTGCTCTAACACTACCTAGACTCTTATTTTAAGTATTTATTTTAAACACAGTTTGAGCTCTCATGTATCAATAAGTCAATTTAGAAATAAAGTAAATTATATTTTATCTATATTTCCTTTTTCGAATTATTTAATAAACATGTTTAAAATGTTTGGGGAACACCGGTGGTGTTTGCCCAGGCCAGTGCTTTACAGATGTCCCAACAGGAAAAATAAGGGGTAGAAATTCATTTTTCAATGTCAGAGAAGAAAATTCATTAGAACTTTGAAATTACTGATGGCTAAACGGACGGAGTAAAATTTGCTCTTAATTTGTACAAAACTTTTTCGCAAATTTTAAGAAACTTTCGAAACGACTTTTGGAGTGAGAAAGATGGGAAGAGTGCTAATGATTACTGTTGTATTCTTCTATTTACTGAATTTATTATATCTTCCGAATCATCAATTATATTGAAAATGTAGGCTAAAAATACATTTTATATCAAACATTTACTTGGTGGATTTATGAGAGATTAAAGGACGGGCAGGAAAGGTTTTAATGGTTTTACTATGGGCGGCCATTTTAACAAAATAGTGATAGGTAGTCTAGTTCTCAAGCTTGCGCGGTATTTACTATATGAATAAATAGTAGAGTCGACATTCGCAAAGGAGTGCACATATTAAAAGTAATAAATCTGTAGCGAAGATGACGTCTCGGCGGTCGGGCTCTAGCGCCGACCAATGCACGCTCGTCGTCCAGAACAACCCGATATTAGTTTACTTTTCCTCTCGAACTTACTTTATTAGTTATCCACCCGCGAAAGCTGCCGGTGATATTTTCAAGTTATTGAGAAGCCGAGATGACGTCCAGCATGTGCTCATATTATTAAGTAAACTTATACTAATTTGGCTCATAATCTAACTTCTAAAAAAGGACTATTCGACAGGTAAAGGGACAGCTAATGTTTTTTTTCTTAGCAGTGTAGAATTAAGTATTAAAATTAATGCGGCCTTTGACTAGGTTCTCAAAAAATTAAATCTTGTCTGGATAAAGGCTTCGACGTTCAGAATAAGGGAGCGATACCTGAGGTAAGCAATGCGACAGCGGGACACGCGCTGTTCCCGCACACGCACCACGTATATACTCGTCAACACCGTGTTCAGTGTTCTTGAAGAACTTGCCTCGTAACGATGTCAAGCGATATTGATTTGATGAGGAATATATTGTTACTTGCTCTTTATAAAAAAAAGGCGGAGTAAGAGGAATGCGTGGGTTCATGAAGTGAAAAAAACTATTACTTACCAGTCATTTCTCATTTTTCGTGAAAGGTCACAATCTTTCTTTTTGTACTTAACACTTTAATAAAGGACTAATTAGAAATTCAATGATCTTTTTGTTTATAATTTTTTTTTATTACGATTTAAAAAGATTATGACATTAAAATTAACATATAGAATTTAAAAAAAAGTTGATTTGAATAATAGTATAAATAAGTAAGTACCCTATTAAAACGATTATATTTCTTAAAAAAAAATACAGACGATTTGAAAACTACACCAAAAACATGCTCGACTACACCGCCTGCTACAACACAGTTCTCGGTTCAGTGCTTTAAAATGTAATTAAAACTTTTGAGTTCGACCTTAATCAACCTATGCATTTGGGATCTGAGGATGAATTTCAGAATCGTTTCACATTAAACCTCAAAATAGGATTATTTTTTAATATTGACCATACGAAAATTTGCGTCTCGCATACAAAGCACAATTAAGATACTGTTACTGATTTTGTAATGTGAGCAGCTGTAACTATGAGGACCTCGAATCACTCAACAACTATATAAGGCTTAGGAAACGATGACAATAAAACCCATGGTAAACTAAAAACAGGTCAGACGGCTTTTCCTTAACAACAACAGCTTTGTTAGGGAGGATTTTATTGGCACAAATATTGTCCAAGTCGAGCTGCGGCGCGCAATTCTCGTGATTTACCGAGCTGTTTACGCGAGCCTGCCTATCCTGATCTACCAACATTTTTACAGCACCATTTGCCCGAAAGTCAGACATTTTCTACAACACAAATCATTTTAACTATATTTTTATGCAAATTTTGTGCCATCAACCCGGAGAACTGTTTTGATCTTGTTCCTATTTTGGATGATGATGTTTTGGTCTTGACATTTGGAATCTAATTTATTTATAGCTTATTTATCGAAACATACTTTATGATGTTGTTATATATTTTAGTAAATTCAAAACGGTTTGCGAACACGTTTTTGTGAGCTTTTAGTAATGACTGAGGTTTGGGTATAATAAAATTAATGTGACAAACTCTGTTCCTAACAATAAAAATAGCCCCTAAGCCATCGAAACATTAACAAAGTTTTCACGTTAACTTTTTGTATAAGTAGAAAAGTTGCGGAGGCATTTTCCAATCTCTGAGCGAGGGCCGTCGTCGTCGGCCTCGCGTCGAGTCATTATGGCGCGGCGCTGAACCGTCACGGGAAACAATCTCACCTTCACTACCCGCTCTTTAATACAGATTAAACGTAAACATTGTTTTTGTCAAGAAAATGTATTTGTCATATTATCTGTATATCAAGTCTATATATCAAGTTGATTACATCTACTTAAAAAATCCAAATATCGCTCGATGAAGATAGAGATGAAATCAGTGTGTAACGGATGAAGTAGATGGTTATGGATACGTAAATTTGTGACTTAATGAAAAACCGATGTCAAAACGGCATAAATGTGCTGAGTAATAAACTTAATGTAATTGTAAGTACTCTGTAGAGGGGAGTAGAAAGTCTGCTAATCCTTTTATCTAAGCGCAGCACGCGGTGGAGTTGGGAGAATGTGCCTGTAGTTTACCGCCGCTCGCACCTGTTCGGCCACACTTGAGCCGGAGCCGAGCTTAATCTGCCCTCTTTTTATTATGGCCGCGTTTCACTCGCTTAATTAACGAACCGCTCGCTTCACCGACCTTACCGAACCGACGTAATAAGTTTACTTACGTCATTTGGAATACGTTTTCGTTTCCTTGACGGAATTTCAATATGAAAAAATATGTACGTCTTTATAATTCGAATCCGATTATTCATGAGCTTTCTTGTTACTCGTTCCATCCACCAAAATGTTAAATATAAAAATATTTTTACCTAAGTATCTAATTGTTAATTACAAGGGAATAATAAAGTAGCCGAGAAGAGTTACATCTAAAACAAGTTCCTTCTTAATCGAGCCACGATAAGAAAGGTACATTAAAAAGGTCTGGCGTGACAACAAATCTAAAGGAAAAATCTCCGCCTCTGAGAGCCCAACGGTGATAAACGAGAAAAACTTTGGAACTAAATGGAGCATTCGAGACGGCGGAGCTGCGCTCCTGTCGCAGAATAATACTTCTCTCGAAGAAATAACACTTATAGTCCGCGAGGCTTAAAATCAAATGTCTCCGTTCTCTAGTTTGAAGTGAGCACATTGTAGATATTCTGGCAGAAACAAATGCCGAACTTTATACTGAATTTTCAGGTGGGTCCGTTGAACTTATTGCTTATAAATTATAACGTAACCTAACCTTACTTTAAAGGGAATATATTATAAATATAGATTTTTGTAATAGAATTATATGAATCTTGATATTTTTTAAATAACGTTTAACAGTACCTAGTGGCTTCAGTGTAACAGTACTTTCATCTTCAGATTTAAAAGAGTTTAGTAGAAATGCGAAAACCAGATGTTGTAAAACGTATGTTATGTTCTACAGATCATACGTTTTTGAAGTAAATTCGTATTCTTACCTCTTTCGACAACGTAAAGCCCTTACCTGAAATCAAAAGAGAATATCTTTATTGTGATATTATGAAAATGGAGAGTCTGCTTGCGTTTTGTTACTTTTATCTTTATTGTTAATTAAATTTATCATTAGAAAGACAAGCTCCAGAATAAAACCATGGTACTGATATTAGAAACCTACTTAGTTCACAAAAAATAGCATAACGACATGGTGTTCTATTAAAAAAAGTAAGTAAAAATATAATACGAGGGTGTTTTGTGCTGACGAGGGAGAGCGAGGACAGGTTACTCTAATTTACATTAATACGAGTTTTCCGGGGACAGTGACGAGGCGGCTCGGCGGCGTTTCAACGAGCTCTGTTCAGTGGGCGTCGGGCCCGGGCAGGCGCCCGCCGACGCCCGGCTGCTCCAAATCACGCGTCCCGAGAGAACACACACCTCACAACGCCCCAGGATTATGTTATATGAAAATAATTGTCGCGTCGCGTCAGTTAACGGACCGCTACCGAAATTACCTTCGCAAAATAAGGGTCGATGTGTTGTTTTGTTGCAGCCAACTTTCTTAATTTGATTAATTTTAGTGTGGGGATCTGTTATACGGAGAAATTAGAATAACACTTTCCATACCATACGCGAGCTACGAAGTGTAAAATATATGTGGAATGTACTGTATTTACGATTGTTGTTGTTCGAACTTTTTGTATATGAGCTTTGTGGTTAGCTGTTTGTTGACAAACATAACTTTGCACGGTAGTGTTTCGATAGATGTTGGAGCATGTATTATAGTTGTCATGGTGTAGGTGACAGTTGTAGTATGTGATGGCGTGTGCGATAGTATCGGAGAAGAGTGGCGGTGATCGGCACGTGCGGCGCGTCAAGTGCGGCGGCTGTGTCAGCGAGCCCAGACTGAATGGCGCTGTGGCGCGCTAAGTGTCGCACCGCCAGTTATGTACCTGATTGACAACTTAACCGGCCACTGCCATCACATTGTGATACTACTACCGGCCGGAGATACGGTTAACAATAACCTTGTGCGAAATTGGATAAACAGGTGCAATGTGTAATATTATTATAGATAATTTAGACATTACAATTAAGTTAAACATTTTAAGTTGATTTTGTTTACCTTAATTCCCTAAAATGATCAGACAATCACGAGAAAAAGTTAGTAAAAGCTGTTTAGAACTGTGTTAACGCTCCGCAAAGCATAAAAAGCCAGTTTAATATACGAAGATATGAAAACAAATTCACTCAGAGGCCAATATCATAATGGAGCAGCGAGTTTAGTATACATATATGTACCTAACTACCTCCACATGCACTGGAATTTCACTCGCTTGTCTGTTTATACAGATACACTGACGAGTGACCATCTACATATATATACAAGTACCCAGTACCTACTTGCAGGTGTAGTTATGTAGAGCTTAAAGTAATCAGAATTATTTATGTTAAAACATTAAACTTCCAAATATAGCTTCATTTTAAAGAAGACAAAATGATATAAAATGAAACATTCATTAATTTACTCTTATTCTTTTTAGCACATTATATTAATTACCGAAAGTACGAGAAACCGTAGTCAGCCGTGTTGTCATAATTTTATTTGAACGAGTTCCTCTATCAAACATAATTTAGAGAGTAATTTGTTAGCAAGACCAAGTTTCGCCTTATCACAGTATTCCACGTGGAGAGTTCTGTCGAAATTCTCTATTTTATTTGTGTCTGAGAAAGTTTATATATTATTTATAAACGACGAAGCAATCATTCTCGCAGGAAGACTGTTAATGCTAATATGAACTTTAAATTTGAGTACATAAAACAAATTGGTTAAGTATTTATCTAAATATGGAAAAAAAAACTATAGAGCCATCATTTATTTCTAAATAAAAAATAACCAAAATAAACACATGAATTAAAATAATATAAAGTAATATAATTAAAATTTCAAAATTATAAGATAATCTTGAATTGAAAATTAATACTACTTTACTTTGTCAGCTCCATGCAAAGATTTGGTTTCTAAATTCCAAATTACTAGAATACTTGAAGAAGGTATGTTAAAACGTCTACTATTGCTGCTGGATTAACGGATTTTACTATTATATTTCTCGTACTGAAAGAAAAGTGCCTACTGCTTATAAGAATTATGTAGCTTGATAATGGACATGCAACTACAGAAAAAGAAAACGATTTGATAACTCTTTCATTACCCGCAGTAATATATACAAGTTAATCTAAATGATCGCTGTAGCAGCCAACAAGAAAGGGTAAGAAGCGGTAGAAAAACTAGAAGCAATTTAGTGTAGCAACAAGTTATCGGAGTTATAACACGGATGGTCCAGATGTTGGTGGCACGTCCCCGTAACGAATGGAGCGCAGCGTGACTTCGGCGCGCACCGCCTCGCCCGCCGTAATTGGAAAGACGCTACGTGGCACTACGACTGCTGAACGCCCTATCATTAGCGTCACTCACAATTTGCTTCCTGCCACCGATTCACACTGTCGCTATCGTTCACAGTGTCCATTTAATTAATATAGAAACTTAATCACGTCGTCGAGCCAACTTAAACTTATCACCTTGCTGATTCGATTCTATTACTTTTTCGTTTAAAGTAGTGTTTTTGCCGATACCGTCGTATCTTCTCTTATAATTAAAGAATCTATTTTATGGGCAGTTATAAAATTTTGTCCACTTGTTATAATCTACTTAAACAAAATATTGATATGAATATCAGTTGTAACATAAACACTAACGTATAAATTTACTTAATTTAGGCATTATTAAGTACAAACATTTATACGACTGTTAGTCGCAGTAGCGTGTACCGCTGTGGACCACGAGGTATGGGGTTCATTGTCCAGACCGGAAAATGTACTATTGATCTTTTTAAATTCAAATTAGATTACTCAATTCAAAGAATTAGATTAAAGAGAGCTGCGTGATGTGCCTGATAGGAACATGAATATACGCTCACACCCAATACGTAGGACTAACATTGTAAGTAGCTACACGTGGCGGAGGTGTATTTTATATACTTCTACCAACACCTTTGGGTAAAACATACGTGATGTTACGTATGGAAATTAAAACTTCTGATAAAATAATGGGTACAAAACATTACGATTACCTACATGATTTTGTTCTACGTCATGTGCTACGCAGCGTAGCAATCGGTCTACGGAATAAATATACTGCTCAATGTCTGCTACGCGGACTACAAGAATTTTAATTAAAGATCAGATTTGTGCTTTTAAAGCAATGCATTCTTTACGTAAAAGCCATTGTAAGCTTTTTAAATGTTTTATCACTCATACAATTACAATAACTAAACAGAAGAACTGTTTCAATTATGAATTAACTCACTTAGTGGAGAGAAACAATAACGAAAAGGTTTATATAATTGGTTTTCAGATCAACATTCGATGTGAGTTATTCAGTTTTTCGGCTGACATATTGTCGTGTACACTGTATTTTACTGGCGATGTCGTGGATCTAAGGTCGAAGTAAAGTATCATTATCAGTATTTTATTACGAATACGTAGCATGAAAACGTATTTCGTTTTATGAGAATGTAGGTCAGATGCCTTTTCAATATTGCTGAAATCTAACTTTAACTTCAGTAAAAGTTAATCTTCCACTCTAATCTGGATATAGGTACATTACTGTTATATTATTACGTTGTTTGGTAATACACAATAATTCGATCATCACATCAATAATTAATTAACATTTTGATGAAAACTTGGATAATCTAACTATTGATTTGGGCGAAGATTTAAGTAAAAAGTGTAGGTGGCCACTCGCTACGGGTAATAAAGTACATGTCGAAGAAAGCGTTTTGCGTAATTAAACGTTCGGGCGGCAGCAGTTTATGTGACGATTAGTGAGCAGGGCGCGCAGAAGGCTCGGCCGTTCAATTTGCCGCTTCACTTGACACAATTCGACGCCTGACTCGGGGACAATCGCACTCGAAGCCCCGTCGACCTCCTTATCTCCCGCCGAGGTAATCTTTCCTTCCCTCGGCGGCAATAACTCCAAGTGGGCAGGATTACCTGCAAAGGGGCTTCGTAAGGCAACCACCTCTACAAAGGTTATCGATTTAAACAATGTGTGCACGCGTCACTTACTTCACTTATTTATTTTCTCTTTTTCCCATGCGTCCCAAGAACAAATAAAGCTTAGATCCAAATGCTACGGTAAAGATTTTATCATACATTTATTTAGATTTGTATTTAAGTCAATGTGTTTTATAATGTACATGTAATTGACTGAATATTTCTTTAATATAGTAATTGATTGCATAATACCATATTTTGGCTTATTAAATACGTAGTACACTTATATACGGGTTTAAAAACAAATCATAAAGGATATCGTTACTCCTACTTATTCATAAACTTTGATCAATTGCAAAGTCAGTTCTTAACAACCTGCCAAGTATCTGTTTACGTTTCCATATCATATTTTACAAGAAAAATCTCTTTTCTTGTTGAAATATAAAGTGATAATTTAATTTCGAAGAGAGAAACCTTAAAGTGTGCTCGGTACGAATCATAAAATATAGATGAATCGCTCGAGGTACCATTTGCAAATAATTTCGTTGGCATGTAAATCTGCGCACGTAAATTCCACTGCTGTCTGCGCACGGAAATTGAATCGTTCGAGAACCATACCAATATATAATTTTTAACGAAATATGCCCCGACCCATTTTGGGTCTAGCTGCCTACTTGAATTTATCAACTATAGAAAGGTATATGAGTGAATAAATTAAATTTAAATTTGGTATCATTTAAATCTGGTGTTTTTCTCATTTAGAACTAAAAAATAATTCTATACGTTTATTTCGTGATGATGATACTTTACTATTTTATTGCGTTTTCTACACATTAAAATTATTATTTTTTAAACTTTATAAGTTAATTTTGATGACAAAGCCGAAGTGGGTAGCCGCGGGTGACTTATACTGGTGCGGTTCTATGTACGAGTAGTGGACGTCGTGGAAACGGGGATATTTCAATTTGGCCGGAGACGCGACCCGAGAGGCCGCGCGCTTGCCACACGGCTCGCTGAACCGTAAGCCCGTTGCGGGCTCCGCCAAAGAGCAAACACCGCCTCCGCAATCTTGTGCCACGTGGACCATGCCGAACACTCGACCACGACAATCTACTAGTACAATTACCCACACCCCGCTGTAGATAGAAACAGCCATTCGGTGTATGCTCTAGTCATTTTAGGCGCATTCTAGTATGGACATTTAGACACTATTCATATTATTCGTTAACGTCATAGAACTTTACAATAGCTATACTTTATTCTGCCGAAATAATGCTGAATTTTCATAAAACTGAATTACTGCAGATGGAGTGTTTCTGAGCCGAACCCACAAGCTGGGAATAACAATGAATTTACAGAGCTCATAAATCTAGTAGGTATGTGCCTGTTATTGAATAGACAACAAATCCGTACGACTACATTAATCGTAATATACATTTTTTTAATTCATGGATTTATTTTTAATTTATTGCACGTTTGTGTCGTTAATCTATCGTAAAAATTATAAAACTAGAAGGGTGTGATATTAAATATACCTACCAACGTTTTTCTATTAATACGAGAAAATGCACTTGGCCAACGTAGTGAACTCAAGGCCCAACCCCTCCCTCGGGAGACACTTGCCCAGCAGTGGGACAGTCAAGGGTTAAGAAATCCGAGAAAATATTTTTGTGTCTCGGTATTTAGGACATAACGAAATTTTCGTAAAAGTTATTTTTTATCTTCTGCTAAAAAATTAAATAAAACTTTTTTAAATTCATTCTTAGGTTATCTCTTTGTTTTAACTACACCGCACCGTAAGATAATAATCAGTATTTTTAAAGGTTTGAACGGTAAGTTGGAAGTCACATGCACAACGGCCATCCGTAATGTTAGTATTTTTCTCTCATTTTCTTTCTTTCCGAAAGTAACGAACTGTGTAATTGGAAACTGGGATTGTTGCGCTGATGTCAGTGCGCATTACGTGTATTTCATTCAATTTCATAACACGGTATTTATTTTGAGTCATGCGTTAACATTTCTATAATCTAAACATTATAACAGTTGTGACTGTTTTATTTGATTCTATGGTGTCAAAAAGTTTCATTTAAAGCAATTTTGTGGAGAATTCATCTACAATTATATAGAATATAAACAAGGATAAACTAACTCTTGCGACAATTTTATTATAGTACTAAAAGAAAGTTTAACAACCGACTTGAATGCCAAAGTTGTGCGTATCTGGCTGGGAACTGGGTAATATAATTTGCCCTTGAGGGATTCAAATTATTCTAATTTTTATTCTCTTTCAAAAAAAGTTATGTATAATTAAAATTATCGAAATACAAGGACCATCGGACAATCGAATCTTAATAACTTGTTCAATGTGATGTATAGACTTTCCATATATATTTTTTTTAAACATACACACAGTCTCAAACTTAACGTAAATAAAAATGTACCATCGAGATCAGTCGTTACTTATTCAAGATTATAAAGATTACATTATCGTCAGTCTCTCTAACGCCAAGTCAATAAGATAATTTTGGAATTCAGTTACTCAGCCCATTAACTATTATAGCCCTGGAGATCGACACAATAAAGGCTCCCAGGATAAGTGCCATCATCACTGAGCCGAGTATCACGAATTATGTTATGAATATTGAATGCAACCTGCTGTACCTTAATCCTCTTTTACCCTAATTGTAGAAAGTGAGGTTATAGCTCGACACGTGCCTTTGTTTTAAGACAGTCTGTTCAAAATAATAATATATTGTGGTTTTCTTTTCCAGAAGATTGTCAAATAAGTTTTTTGTGTTCATTACATTTTTATGTCAACTGTCGCAGAAGGTAAGTCAATATATTCGTGAGATCTAAGATATTTTTTTTCAGTTTACGAAAAATGTCCGGTAAATATCGAGTCGAATCAATAAAATTCTGGTGTAATACTCTTCCGACAATTTTGGGATACAAGCATTAAGCTTCTATGCAATTAAAACTACCTATTTGTATTGAATTTCACACATGAATGTAATTACGTAATTGACACTCGAACAACAAAAGTGACATAATATGTAATGTAATTTTGTATGGAAACAGATAAATGTGCGTTCGTAAAACTACAATAAATCCCCAAGTAATATAAACGCGCTGTCGACATCGGCGAGCGAGGCGTGTGGAACGCGCGGCCCAGCGCGGGAGGGGGGACGGAGTGCGGCAATTTTTCTCTCCGCTGACAACATGATGTAACGCCAATATCGCACGCTGAGCGATTAAGCCGCGCACGCCGATATTTCAGACTTGCCCCTACTAACTGTCAAAGTGTCGGCGAGAACTCTGTATGCGCTCTACACAAACATGTACATGTATCATATACTTTGATATATATGGTATGCTCTAAGCAGTTTATCATAATTTTGTATATACTGAAAATAGTAATAAACCAACCATTTAGTGGTTTATTCTCGTGAAAAGTTTTGATGGTAAAATACATATATTTGCAGAAGTTGCGTCAAAAACGCTGGAACGAAGAACGAGACGCTGTTTATGAGCAATTTTTCGAGTCTACCTAGCGATCGATCAGCAATCACGAGCAGGATTGTAAAATAGAAATAAAAACAGTTAATCACACGAAAAGAACGTTCGTATCGGTTCAAAAGATAGTTGGCAAGTCGGATCACGCAGGGAGGCAATCACTCGATAATAAACGTGGAGCGAGTCGAGTGCGGCGCACTACGGTCGCACGTACTGCTGACGCCGCCTTCCGGGTGCATCGCCAGCGCCTCCAACTTCCATCCACAATATACCACAACAACGAACGTCGATAAACTTTAAACAGTTTAGAATAAATAATAATCATTGTTAGAGTTGGGAGGCCGGTGGTAAAAAATAAATGACTAATCACTACATAGTATAAAACAAAGTCGCCCATTTTGTCTGTAGTCCCTTCGTATGCATAAAACTTTACAACTACGCAACGGATTTTGATGCGGTTTTCACTAATAGAAAGAGTATTTTCTCCGACAGGTTTTTATATATAATTGAAATACATTGAAACTATATTAGCTGAGTTATAGCGATTTATGTCCAAGAAGTCAGAAAAAAAATCTAATTGAAGATTGCATTTGTGCGTGCGCCGCTTATACCGTTGGATACAAGTAAGAACAATGTATAGCAAAAACATTGGTCTTTATTAGTTCTACAAAAAAGTCCGCGATGACATATATCCAGCTTTTTTATTTAAGTCACAAAAACTACTTTTCTGTATTAAAAAAACATTTAATTCGTTGGGTGATGTTTAACTGGTGATATAACCAATAATACATATATCCTTATCAAAATAAGTAAGTTCATCATCACGAGCATTTAATTTAGATTATTTTTGCAGTTTACAGTGTGTTATTTAGACATATAGTTTAGGAGATATCACGATATTAGTATTGCGGCACGGTACGGGCCGGCCGCGGCGGCGGGGGCAGCGTCCCTATAAATAGAACGTCGGAAATCTGTACATTACTAAAATATTTTTTCCAAAAACTGATATGATAGGGGGGGCGATCAAAAAAGAGTCACAGAAACCAAAAAACATTTTAATATTTTAAACGCGGTTAAGGGAAAGAGAAGTTATTGTGAATTGAAAATTAGTATCCAATATGTGTTGGTGCGTTGACTGTATTTGTCGAAGTAGCGGGATACACGCAAACGAAGTTGCGCGGGTCAGCTAGTATACATATATATGGTGCTTTATGTGAATGACTTTATCATTTTATCTACAAACCCATAAAGAAGTAAGGGCTTGGACATGATGGTGGAGTCGATGATAAACGACGTGGAGCCGGCGCCTGAGCGTCGGCCGCTGGCCGCGAAAAATACAACTGTCATCTTGACTGATGGTGAAATAACGCCCGCGTCATGCTCCGCTCTGCATGCCAACAGCTATTGTGCTCCTCTTTGTAGTCCTTTCCTTATTGCAGGGATTATATAAAGACGTTTTGCCAAGGTGAGAATGTATTAATAAATACTTAATACGCTAAGGGTTTCGTGACAACAGTATTGTTGAAAGTTTAATTATAACTAACGAGCTGACTCCATGAGGCTCGCCCCGCGTGTTATTTAGATAAGAAATGACTTTAGAAGAACATATTATCTTTAAAACGAGACATTCAATATTGCAACGACATAAGATGAAAAGTACTTATGAATATAAATACCATCGTTCAAGGTTGCTTTTTATAGAAGAAACGTATGTATGATTTTCGTAATCCGATCTGTACTTACAGAACCCATCATAAACAAAAAAATACATACTAATATACTTCAATACTAATCACATAGAAGTTATCCAAGATAATGAATGTACGCCAAGAAACACCGTCATCAATTAGAAGCTTGATTTCATACAATATTTAATAGCAGAAGTAAACGCCTGTGGTAAACTAAGTATGTATTTTAATACGTGAAGAGAAAAGTTTTAGTATACAGCGCGCACGAAGAAGTGTGTTAATAGACACGCTCAAAGTTTATAAAAGAAGATAAGTTTATATCACGTGTTTTAATAATATACAATTATAACCTTAATTGTTAACACATTAAACTATACGTAACTTGCAGCCCGCCCAGGTTTCGCGCGATTTAAACTTTTATTTTACAAAAAAACCTGTACATCTTTTACACATGAACCTTCCTCTCAAATCACCCTATCTACTTAAAACGCATCAAAATCGGTTGTGTAGTTTTAAAGATCTAAGCATACATGCATACAGACGCGGGAAGGGACTTTGCTTTATTCTATGTAGTGATATAAGACTGAAACTAATAGAAACAGTATTAACAGAGAAGGCAGCTAGATTGATTCCCGTAGAGCATCTGAACTACATATTATATAAGAAATCACTGTTCGCGAGGGATCTGTAGGTGTACAGTAAGTAATAAAACACGATCCAATTGATTGTTGCCATTGCGGTCACGTCGTTCAGTTACTGTTTTCACGTCTGACGTAATAACGTTAGCAACAAAGTTATGGTATATACGTGACCCGTTAAAAGGCACCATTCTTTACTTCATCTCATCTCCTCCAGGTCGGTACTAGATCAAATCATATTATTTATATCAATGAAGTTATTAATAAATCCACCAGCAACGTATGATGTCACATTTTATTTCCTTATAATGACTATCAGCAATAAAGCCCATTATGCTTACGTATTTGAAATCGTCGTGGTGCCTGGGATTTAATTGCGCATCGATTGGTATTGCGAATTTCTTTTAAAATATTTAGTTTCGACGGGGCAAATATTATAAAGTCTTTATAAAAATGCTTATTCTAAATACGTTAGAACGATTAAATATCGTTTGAATATTGATGCGCCAGTACATTTCAACTATTTATAATATATCGTCCTGCAAAGAATACGTCGAGTTATCGCTAACTCTGTTTGTGAAATTATATATAGGTAGTGCTTTGTGCATATTTATATTATAATAAAATATAATTTATTAATTCAGTAGGTTGTATTTTAACTCTACTTTAGAGATACTAACTCTGTATACTTACTTAATATTACGTTATAAATAAGTACAGATTTTTTATTTGTGTTATTTACAACACATTTCCGACCAGATTATTCTCAAATGTAAAGAATAACATGTTGTAACGGAGATTGTATTAGGCATCCGGTTCATTATCATTTACCGTCAACATTGGAATTGGGGATGGTCGGAGCATGGACATCACCTGTGATTGATGGCCGTGTCTGTTTCACTCTCGCGGCGAATATTTCATTAAGCGAGCTTTGCCAGGCCGCGCCATGCATCATAGGCTACGTATGGGAAAGCCACGCTGACGCCGTGATCCACTCAGCTTAGTAAAGATATTAATACGTGGCCTCACGTGCAATATAGCGCTGCTTTAGAAGCGACTTCCACTCTAATATGGTCCATTTTCTAGATGTGTTGCAACGACGATGCGGCTTTAAAATCGAGCCAGGCCGGCGCATAACAAAATCGACGGTATATATTTCTATTAAGTTAGTATTCAGGTTACAGCGCTAGTCTAGCAAAACGTAAAAGAGTAGAGGGACCCTATACCCTGATAAGATGAAAATTGCATAGTTCCATATTATCCGTGCCATTATTATTAATTCGAAGGTACTGTTTCTCACTGCTACCTTTTTAATATTCGCAGCGTAACATAATCCAGCCCTGTGAACTAATAGTTAGCTAGGTAAGGTAGGCCGGTGCTTTTGTCGATAGCAAGAATGCACATAGTATTGTACTAAACTTACAACCAGTAGTCTCGTACAAAACTTACTTTTATACAAAAATAACAATCGTCTCAGAGGATCGCTAACACTATCTGAGAATAAAGTTTGATATGTGAACGAGGCGTAAGGCAAAATAAGTATCGCAGTTGTACGAGACGTTGGGCCGGGGGGCGCGCCGCGCACGTTCCAAACTCCAAGCAAATCCGAGCACGCCACTCGCCAGCAGTTTATTACCTTACTCATATTTACACAATTCAAGTGGGTGTTCGCGGACACGACAATACACTACCTACTTCTCTGAAAAGTAGTTCCAGATATATCAAACATTTTTAGCTTCTTTAAGGTCTATTGCAATATAAGATTTTTTTTTGTGAGAGCTACTTAGGTCCCATATCAAATATGATGATTACAAAATATTATGTCAAATAATGACATCTTTGGTAAATTACAGGTATAGAAGGGGTGTAATGAATGAAGAGAACAAACGACTCTAAGAAATGCGGGGCCAACTCGGGTGATTAAGTGTCTCATTTAAATGCAGTCTCCCAACGCGGACTTCTCAAACGCAAAGGGAGCCCGCCACTCGCGGGAAACGGAAGACGAGTCTCTTCACAAAAGGATGGAGAGGTATTTAAATTAGCGTAGTCGCTGAAAAAGTGCACTAACAACATTAGCGAGTGGAACAATGGCAGAACACACAAAGAGACGGAACGCGCTGACAAAACCTTCTATGCGGGGCGCGGACTACATATTTGTACGGCGTGCTTTATATATCATCAAAGTTGCGCATCGTCAAATCGTTGAGAAAAATTCCGCACCGCCAGACATGCTAGAGAGCACATCGGAACTCGGTGGAGATTTTCAATCTTGTGGTAAGTGGAACTTTTGCGGAGTGTACACACATATCCACTGACACCCGCATTCTCGATCAAAACTTGCGCCAATGAAACATTGCAGCTCTGTATTTGTGTTAGGTAAACGTTGCACGTCCGCATACTCACATGGCTTGTCAAGTGATAATGGTGGCTTATGTCTACTAACATTACAACTGAATTACTACTTTGTTCTAATGCTACAGTCGATTACGACTCTTGAAACAACCACGTCTACATTATGTTTAAAAGGTAACTTGAAAAGAAATTAAAATAGAAGCACCTTTGGCGCATTATATTACTTTCTGTTAAATAAACAGACATGATTTCTAAATACTCACACATCAATAATAATATATAGCAACCGAAAGTTATCCCGAGGACAAGTGCCACGACAGTTTCAACCATTAAGCAATTATTGCTGCAGGTTGGTTGCGGGCAGTATTATACACATTTTAGCTTCAGACTTTTTGAAATAACAGATATTTGTGCGAGTACATTAGAGTATTTCAATACAGTTCTTCATTTAACGAATTAAAATTGGCAAAATTATTAAACAAACATTTCTACCAGTCCGGTTACTTTTGACATCGTAACTGAATGTGTTGTGGGACGACGGGACTATTGTTAAATAAGTTTAGGCCAACAAGGTTAATCCGCCCAAACAAATTATGAACAACATTAATATATCCTCTGTATCCGGCAACTTCCCGCAATAAGCAGAATGTATTAGTGTTATTTATCTTAGCTCGAAGCGCCAACAAAGTTTTAATTGCAAGCGCCGATACAATTTGCGTACAAATGAATTTATTCGCTGAATCCGTAGTGCAATCGTGTGCGGGCCCGGGTGGCGGCACGGCGCGGTGCGGGCGGCGCGAGCGCGCGGATTATCCGCGTGTGTAGAGCCGCTAATTGCGGGTAACGACGAGCCAACCGCCGCACGCCCGCGCCGCCACCACGCCACCACGCCACCATCGCACCGAGCGACGCGCGACCTAGCGATGCACTTCGCTACGAACCTTACACCTACTATCGATACACATGCGATTATTGTGCCAAAATATTTTTATGAACATTATACAACAATGTTAGAATCACCCTAAATTCTATCTTTTAAATCATATAGTATATATTTATAAGCTAAGGATTAACGACAAGGTATGAATATGGATGAAAGTATTTGGAAAAAATGTTAATAACTGAATTAAAACAGTAAGTCTAAAAGCATAGAAAGCGTATGAGGGAGGCGAGGGAGAACATCAGTAGAGAGAGGCTGCATTCAGGCCAGCGGAACTGGCACAGCAGTCGGTATCCGGCCTAACAAAAGGGTGATAGCGGTACGTGCGTAAATCAAACGTCGCACAATAACAGAGCCTCCCGCGACCGCCCCGACCCTTCTCCACAGTCCCTCCTAGTTATAAGCCTCCCCGTGCCTCTATAGCCATCGGTCGGTCCTCATAAATCTGCCATACTGAAATGTGCTCCGCTGCCGGCCAGTCGTGTGACGGACGCCGTCGATATCTGTGCCAATAGGTTTTCAATGTCAGTGTACCCGCTGTTTCGATTCAGTTAAACCCAGTCGTCCGTCAGACGCGCCCTTTTACTATCTACCCTTTTGTAGGTAGCCCTTTTTATGACGGGCCATTATTTTTTCCCTGAAAAGAGTGTACGCCATCAAAGCAACAATTTATCAATTTAAATACCGTACAACACAAGCACGTATGTTAATATTTGAAATAGGATGTCGTGTTCTGCGCGGTTTACGTGTTTACATCGCACACATTATTCTCATGAGCTCCACACCACTGAAGCAGTCGACGGGGCATTACATTTCTCGTTCGGATGGTACGATACCATCGCACTTCGCTCCACTCACTGCAATTAACGCTACACAATGACCATATAAATCTTCTGTGAATGCTCTGTTCGTTCTATATTCCATGTAGATGTTCTATGTCGAAACAGTTCGCGCTACCGGAATTACATTTTATTATTTCGAATTGTACTCAAGTTTATACGCATACAGTCAAACTAGATTAAATAAAGCCAATTAGCGATAAGAAAAGCGAAATTGCAGTAACGGAAACAATTTGGATGGTTGAAGCGGCACGGATTGAGGGCGCGTAGGGTAATCTTACCTATATGTCTCGAGCCGAAGAACAAACAAGCCGCGAGCCGAGATTACGCTCCGAATAAATCAATGTTACGACGCGTTAAAATATTTAAGCTCACGATTAATGCCTGGCGCGAATGCGCGTCTTATCGAATGAGTAGCGGAGCCGCAACAAACGCAGATGTTCGCCCTGCCGATAATGGTTCGATCCCGACAACTTATTAATCAAGTTAATTCTTTCTTAACTCCATGAACAAAAATATAATATTGCTTTATGAGTACATTTTTATCTTTAAAATAAATGACATCTGTATCTGATATGGAGAATTTGTGAAGTTAGGGTCGGTAGTGTTAGGCCGACTACATCGATTCATAAGCTTGGCTCTACATGAGATCTAATATATTTTTCAGGAAACTATGGAGGATATCATTCGACTTCAAATAAATACGTAATATCTTGTAAATGAACTAGCAGCTTATCAGTAACTGTAATGTATCATAATAATATTACAGAAGTTTTACAAGGGCTCGTTAGTGCGGGTGTAACGATAACCGCAGCAGATAACTGTTTCTAATCAGACGTAATAACACAGCGTCGTCTCTACGCCGCGCGCCGACGCTGTAGCCGGTTCATTCTAGTTATACCTTTTATTATTAACATACAATTGCCTATCATTGTATAAATCTTGATAACATTTGCAATAACTTACAATTATTTGTAGATGATGCTACTAAAGATAAGCAGAGTTTAATTAACACGAATTTATTCGTCTTTACAGGCGGATTTAGTACCGTTTAGTACTAAATCGAGTTTAATATTGTAAAGAAGTTTCCGTACCTAGGAGGACGGGTGGTTCTGATATAACGATATACTGGCGGAAGTAATAAAATAAAACGATTTTACATCTCCAGGGGGAAACGAACGTTTTTGTCGAATGGGAAAAGTCGCGAGCGACTTCTCATTCCGCGATAAAATCAGGAACGTTTTACGACAATCTTCTATTCGATTGCCTTCCGTTAAACAACAATCTTAAAAATCTGGTCCATGGCGTTTTGTTGATGTAATTCACTAAATTAGATTCAAAACAACAAACATCCCTTTCCTAATACTGTGTTCAATTTGAAAATCTTAAAGGGGCAATGACATGTCAGTTGGATTTTTGTATTTTTCTCAGTAAAACTTTGTAAATAACCCAAGCAACCCGCACAATTCCTTTGGAAATCGCTGGCGATCAGTGATTTATAAAAGAATCCAAGAGGGTTGTTGCGTCGCGACACGTTCTGTTGTTTGTAATATGCGACACCGGTGGACATACGAAAAAGTGTCCGACGGCGGGCGAGGTGACTGCGAGGGCTCCGCTCTGTGCCGCCGCATAATGAACTGGTCACGTAGCCACATTTCGTATTATTTCCCTGGGACGCGTCACGTGACTTGAATAAATGTGGGCGGTCGTTGCGCGGGCCTCCGAGGCACCAACGTCTCCTCGGACCCTCCACAAATAAACCGCTTTACGCACGATTCAGCAGCGGAGATTCATTATTCTAACTCTTACCGATTCATAATACATTACCAAAGTTTTCTTTTTCATGAATCAATTTTATCTAACCTCTCTCTTGCGGGCTCGTGGGTGCTTTGATATAAATATATAGTAAGATATTGACTTATCTAGGATAAGAGACATTTGTATGAACATATAACTTTAATAATCAACTAGATTATGAATAGGGAATAAGTGAATGACAGGACCAAACAAATAAACAGACAATAAATCTAATCCCTCCTTTCCTATCTTATTACTATGGATTTAAAATAGAAAAGACCGAAGACCATATACCTCATATGTCGAACAAAACATCTTGATTAAACTGGATCTAGTGGTAAGCTTGACACTAGAAAATGTCTTAAACTCTAACATGTGAGACAATTTCCTCGCAGCACAGTCATTAAACTTTGTTTTCCATTCAATCCCGCCAAGAAAAACAAGCAAGACGAGTAAACTAGTCTATTGCAACAACCGTCTTTTTAATACGACTACATAAAACACTGGAAAATATTTTTCTTAGGAGAAAACTATTAAGGCTTCTGCTACAGTAATCGTAGCAACGTGCTACGAAATACCGTAGACCTTAGCCGTCCGTGTACATTGCAACATTTTTAGTTTTAAATTACTTCCAATATGTTTTGGATTTTGTTCTTATAATATTTAGAAGATGTGTTAGATGTACGTATCTGTATATGTATCTGAATTGTGAAGTATTAACATATTAGTAAAGAGCTCTTGACAAACTAATGTCTACGGCATTCCGTAGCATGTTGCTACGAATACTGTAGCTGAATCAAGAGGCGTCCTGATCTCGAAACTCTTACGATGAGAACAATTTCTAATATACAGTTATCGTATTCATGATATTTTTGAAGTTCAAATTTAAGGTATCTTAAAGTTCATATCCGCTTGTGATAAAACTTGCGCAAATGGTGGCAAGCAATAAAGACATCACACAAGGCGTAGGCAACACATCCTCTCGGACCGCGGTATTAGACGTGTAAGCAGTTTATTGTGCGGCAGGCTCGCTCATAACTACCCATTCTCCTAGGGATAATGTCGGGCAACAAGCGACGTTATGTTTATTTCAGACAAAGTCCACGTTATAAAGGTCTCAGCTAGATAAGTGTGCCCGAATATTATCTTTACACACACATCTTATATTACAATCAACTATTACAGTGTTACTGCCTTCAGGGAAAAATATTCAGGACGATACTTTGTAGGTAATATTATACAAACTCGTGTTCTAGGGAATGTTTGAAGCAAGTAATTAACCATCATAATGATTACTAGTACATAAGCACTGAAAAATTTAACATGTTTTTTTTCGTTTTGTAGTTCATTAAAATAGTCGAACAAAGCGACTTAGAACAAAAATTATGATTTCGTTAAATCACGTTCACGTTATTTATAGATTCTCTGAGTAGTGCAACAAATGTTTGAGTTACAATAATATAAAATCTTATACTTTATCTTACCTTGGATTGCCTCGCAAAGCAGCGTGGTGGAGCGCGTTGAATCCGTTGTTATTTGTAAGAGTCATGTCAGCTCCATGTTCCAATAATAAAGTCAACATGTCGTCGCGCTTCTTCGAGGTAGCGTCGTGCAAAGGTGTGTCACCCTCTGAATCCTGTGAACACAAATAAAATGTTTTGTTTATTTCTTGTGTATCTTTTCGCTAATCATCTTATCATGTAGGTAAAAATAGGGTCAGTATGCACTTTAAGCTATCTGTATTATAGACGCCGATTGAGTGGCGGTGGCAGCTGCGACGATATTTGGCTCCTGAATTATAAAGCACAGCTCGTCTCGAGTATCGCGACAATTTTCTAAAACATCAAACCGCTCGAATGAATAATTGAGGCGGCGGAGAAGGCGTTTAGGGCGTGGATTATGGCGACTTGCATAATTTATAAGCGTCTCGGAATGGTTGAGGCGAGCAGCGAAAGGCAAAGCCGCGCTCGCTCACGGCACGATGCGCTGGTGGGCGCACGAGCTATACCAGAAAATGGTGTCGAGTTCAGTAATATAGGGCGAACGGCGCAAAAAGCGCGGCTACCGCGTCATTATCATAATCACCGCTGCTGCGTGCCGCTACGGTGCCGCCCAAGCCGTTTTGCTTTGTGAGCGAGCATTAAGAGAGCCGAGCGTTGTGCTCTGTCATTCCTGCAATTAATTTGCAAGGGTCCGTAAGATGAGTGTTTTCACTTTGAAATGACAACAAAAAATACCTTAACAGATTCTGTAGACAACGTAAGTAACACAGTTGAAATATGTCAAAGTGGCGAAGTGAATGTCAGCTTTAGCATTTTGACACCCTCGTAGCATGTATTTAAAAATGGTTTAGAAGAGAAGTTATTAAATATATAAATTGTGATGTCGAAAATAAACTCCTTCACTTTACTGTGGTATAATATTAAAAGGAATGGTATTATATTTATAGCCCCAGGTATAACAAAGAGATGACAAAGCATTTGACACCCATTCAGATGCAGTAATTCAGTGCAAGCTCAACCACAGACACTGGGGTAATTCCGCGCAGAATAGCAGCATTAAATATTAATCGTATTGGCATATAGATGGTCATTACGGGGTGTAATTCATGCCATCGTGTTGCGGTGCGCGCATTATATGCTCCGCTAATTATTTCAATGTTGATAATTTCATGAGCAGACTTAAATGATCAATAAGTATCCATGTAGTATACACGTAGTATACATCTAATATTACAGTCTGATTATTATGGGCAAATATAATAAAACGGAATGGCAATTCGAAGTTACAACACGCAAAAAGTTATAACGGTGTAATATGTGGTGTACTAGTGTACTTTTAATATGTCCAAGTAATACGTTGCGAAGACACCGTCGCACAAGGTAAACATGCCGTGGCAGAAATAAGTGTTGAGGCGAAATAAGAAATTTGATTTACGCGGCAATATCCGCAGGTGCACATGAGCTGCAGCGTGCAAGCCGAGCGCCGGCAATATAAATATCCTTACGAATATTATAGCAGCCTAGTTGACGGCCTCATAACACACTCGCCTCCAAGATATTTTAATTTAAAGCTTATATAACACGTACGAACCCCAATCACAAGTTTTACGATACTATAAATTTTCTACTCACACTGGTGAGGCTGCTTGTTGTACAAAATATTGTGTAGATATAAAAAATAAATTATTTCGTGTACGAATAATGTTATGGCTGTTCTCTCAAGAACATAGAAAAAATAGTAAATCAATACGTTAAATAGGAGCTACATAAATAATAACAGAAAATGTGATGTATGGCGCAGTCAAAACTCTTTACCAGTCAAAACTACTGAAAACAAATCAACCATAATAGGTACGAGTTAGTACTGGCTTGTATAGTAAGTAATAAAGCCCAGCACCTCTAAAGAATATTCCCTGTGGCATTACCGTAGCACTACAGTAATCATGTAATAAGAGAGAAAACGGCTCGGTATCCCAACAATAAACACAAAACAACAAGGTAATTACTCAAAGATAAGAACAACGCGTCGAGCACGAGAAGTGGCAAGCCGTGTCGGGGCAGCGACGGCGGCGTCGCGTCTCTGAGCACACCACAGCCGCAGTCTCTTTAATACCTCAGGTTAAAAATTCGTTAGCCTTGATTAAAACGTCTACTCGTCGTGTTACTGTAAGTGAACAAAGCGCGCGCTTATTAGGTAAATTAATACAGTAGACAATCAGAAATACGCTTTAAAACCACAGCCACAGCCTAGTGTTAGGACATACTAGTATGTAATCTCCATTCAACTATCAATTACCCATTTTCTGGGCACCAAAATTTCCATTGTTAAACATGTAAAGGTGTCCGAAAGTTAAAAGTAAATAGGTAAGCAATAAATAAAAACAAATCTTTGTTGAAACCGGCGCGCGCGGTGTTCAGTGGTATTCAGGCGAAACTTCATCATTGACGAGGCAGAAAGAAAACAACTAATTGTTTAATTCCAAGCCATTAAGTCGAGTATTACGGGATTATTCACGGGCCATATACCGCAGCATCAGAGCAAGCGGCAACGCGTCGAACTACAGCCACGTCCAAGGGTGGGCGCGCCGCTACCTCTACCACCGCCCTCTTAATACCAACTTTCGACTAAACGCTGCAATTTCGAATGGCTACCAAATTTTTATATGGCTCCGCTTCAAATTTATTTTTTAAATAAAAACAACGCTTTTTATCGGGACAATGGATACTTTTAGAACGCCAGTAATTATATAGGTAATAATATGTCTAGTTTTAATTGTAATAATTCGTTTGTAGTATGTCAGCGTAACCCTTTTATGTGAAGTTAGGGAAGATACCAATTTTCCTAACAAAAATAGTGAAAAACCACTGCATATTAATTTCAAAGTATTTTACAATCACTGCGTACTTGTTTACTGAGCAAAGAAAGCAATGATACCATTGATATTTTCATACAAAAAAGAACGATTGAAAATGTGACAGTAAGTATATATTTTTGACGGTGAACAAATATTTCTCCGGAACCTTAATTGAACCTGTTACTATCTTTCATTACTTTGTTTTCTTAGGGATAAGTTTTTATATAAGAGTCGAAGTGTTAACTTTATTATTAAATGTGGCTTTACGAGCCTTATAATTAGTAGTTATTGTGTGTATATTCAAGCCAATCACAATAGTTTATTTCATACGGTGACTTCACGTCTTTTCTTTGTATACAATGCCAAATAACAGATTGCCAGTGGCAGCTACATATACATATCGGACAGACATGGATAGAGTCACAAAATTACGTAGTGTGGATTCTGCACTAGCAGGCTGCACCCTCATCAGTCGCCTTGATTGATTGTGCGGAAATAATCCCAGCCAACTCACTATTCGTCCACGCTCATTCACTCAGGCATTATTTACGAACGTATGAAACACCAGCTCTGTCCAATATAAATGTACCTACATACAATTTTGTAACGACCAAAATCATCTGAAAGGCTTCATAAAATCCGCAGTCCATTAGTGTTCCGATATCTCAACCACGCAGTTCTTTGTAATTTATCTGGACCGCAACTGTGGTGAGCGCTGTGCTTTAGATATCGGAAAACGCTAATGTACTCGGTGAGATTTAGCGCAGAGCTGCGCCCCACGCAGCGTGCAATTATTTGTAACATAAACAGTTGGTGTATTTATTTGTGTACAATATGCGTACGCCTATATTTATCTTAATGGGAGTTCAACCATCTTGTATAATACCTAAAAACCTATCCATTAAGTTACTATTTATATATCCCCGTCACATGGCTTGGTAAACGCTTGGTTGCCGAGGACAACTTAATTATTCTTCTGAAAAACATATCTAACAAATAAATCTATTCCAAATGAACGAACCAATAAGTAGGCACATAAAATATTCAGGTCCACGATTTCAATAATAGTTTGCAAACTTTCAATAGTAGCGTAGTGAATATTCGAGAAGGAGAAAGTATTTATTAGGTGAATATTGGTCCACTGCGAGTGTGCTCGCATTACAGTGAGAGTATAGTTTTTCAGAGCTAACGCTGCGGCCAACGCACAGGTGTCGGTAATGTGGCACAAATCGAACATGGGATCAGAAATACCAACTTGGCATGTTATCTAATTCGAACCTTTGGAATATGTGCCTACACACTCACACGTCACAAAACTAGAAAATTATGTGATGTCAAGTACGAGTGCAATGAGATATTTTTGCAAAAAGAAGCAACTTTCAGATCTTTTCATTCACGAGCGAATTGGTGAAATGTATTGTTACACTAATGCATCATTTAATTGTTTAAATTTCATCGAAACATTAAATTATATGTGCAAAATATCTGCTTCAATTTATGGTATTGATTGATAGTAAAGTTAAGTATTAATCATTGTATGTTCTAATTTGACATTAGAACAGCGATAAGATTTAATTTAATTGAAATACTAAATAAGGCTGTTTTATATGTTAAGCTTAAAAAGTGCCCAAGTAATAAATATAAGAGGTGAGTACCGAAGAAAGAAACCATAAAATTTCAGGTGACGTCGGCCCTTCCATAAATTTATCGACAGCTCGTGGTAACAGGCTATAAGGAAAATATTTATGAAGTAGAACAGAGCGCCCGGCGCGATTTTCATTAGCTAATTATTAGCTTTCAGCTCTCAGATCACAAAGTTTTGGCGGTTTACATTATTTTATAAAAAAGACAAAAGTTGTTCTCTACGTTACCTTTATACACTATCTTATAAAATAATATAGAAATAAAATTTGAATGAAAAATAGTGCTGCATCATATTGGACAGTCTGAGTCAGTCTGTAAGCTAATTGGTACGTTTAATTGAACGGCCGTTTCAGTCATTAACGAACAGGACAACAGTTTATTGGCAGTAGCTCGACGTCCGGACACTCAGGTCACACGTCGCGCTACCGCCGCACTGGTACGCTTATCGTAGCGTTACCAACTACAACTGCCGTAGCTCTTGTAACATGTAGCTTATTCGTAGCTCACTAAAATAAAAAATGAAACAAGCTCGTGTTCACATAGTCGGAACGTTCAATTGTTACAGTGGTGGATGAATAAAAATCATATTAAGGGCCGCTCTGACAAACATACATAATTACCTGTATAAAATATGGTGACCAATTTAGCTTATCTGACACCATGTTTAAGTGACATATTTTATGAAAATGTTTTAGGAAATATTATTCTTTCTGAATGTGACACGACCAATAAATCGCATAATGGTGTCGTAAAATTTCGGTGGTATTATCTTGGGAAAACCCGGCTATTTTACATTCACCTGCGAGGTTTCCCTCCACGTCCAATTTATGTTAGTGGGCACAAAACGAACGCTGACAAATGTGGAAATAAAATGAACATACGTTTTATCTCTACGCTCACGGAGTCGGTTTTCGTGCTCGCTCGTGGTGTAGGGCGAGTGCGGGGAGCGGTGCGGGGAGGGAGGGTGCCATGGCGAGGGGCGCGGGCGCGAGACGTGGACTTGTGCAGAGCTGGGAGCGGCTTGTTTCATAAGAATTCACGGAGCGTTAAGATGAATATCCGACAAAGGATCATCCGACACACGTTAACGAAGTACATTCAGTACACCATAGGTTGCAACTTATTGCACACACCTTAAATAACCACTTTACACATTTGTTAGATTTGTATTATTTATTAAAATATTAATAACTCTTATAGGACACAAATACCGATTTATCTATGCAGCCTACCATAAAAAATTAAACATGTTTTCTTTTTATTATATACTAGTTAAGTATGAAATAAAATATATCGTTCCGTAATGTATTTAATTAAGAGTACATTTTCAAAGATTTTGGATACTTTAGCAATAGTAAAACTAGATTTACAGGCATTTTCGCAAAATGAAAGTGAAAATTCTAAACCTAATCCAAATTCATTCAAAATATGTGATTATATAACGTAATATCAATGGAAATCTGGGGGCACGGAAGTGCCCCCGCAAGTCGAGCAAAAAAAAAGCGGCACGGCCGTAACATAACATCCTTTTCTCGAAGCAATTCGGGCTATTTTTGACACCCCTATAATCTCGTTGTGGATAAAACAAGACGCCTGGATTTTCAGCAACTAATCAGTCATTGTATAAACACGGTATATTTAAAATTTCAGTCAATTTGAACCAGTAGTTTAAGAATGACAACTCGTTAAAATTTTGAATTTTGTCACTCACTGATTCACTGACTCACTGACTCACCGATCATCAAAAGTCTAAGGTACTTCTAGCAGACTTAGAAGCTTAAAATTTAGAATACAAATAGGGTTTAGTGTCTGAATCATGGGAAAAATTCAATATTTTCTAATTTCGGTCAAGTTTTCTAAATACACTAACTGCAACAATAACTTTGTAATCCCATATAAATGTATAAGATTACAAGGTTACATTTGCAGTTAATGAATTAAATTATTATTTCTGTAGAAAATAAAATAAATAGGTGTACATATGTATCTACTATATGAGACATAACGGGAGGGGGTATAGGGTGGGTAAGGGTGTTTAGCCCATGAAACTGAACAACATTCCCATAGGAAAATATGTTGAATTATGAAAAAAATACGGCTTTCCATACAAATTGGACTTATGTTTGCTCTATTCGCTCTACAAAAAGAAGTGAGATGCCATCAAAAACATTCTGTAAAAACCTCAAGTCTCGCCGTAAAAAGTTGTGAGATCTATATAATACCAAGTCGTTTAATCTATTTAGTCTCTACTTAAAGGACCTTCTGTCTTAAGTTATTACGTATGTTATTATCATGCCAATTTTAAAAAAAAATAGTTTTAAAACAAATAGATCGACTTGGTCATCGCAAGAAAACACAAATTCGCCATTAACATTTCAGGAGCATTAACTTCTCGTCGTGCTGTGTAGTGTGATACATACTAATAATCAAATCATGCGATGGCCAGGTCGGTCTATTTGTTTTAGAGGTATTTTTTTTAAATTGGCATGATAATAACATACGTAATAACTTAAGACAGAAGGTCCTTTAAGTAGAGACTAAATAGATTAAACGACTTGGTATTATATAGATCTCACAACTTTTTACGGCGAGACTTGAGGTTTTTACAGAATGTTTTTGATACATATTTATCGTGCATATTTAAGAAAATTCAGAATATTATCAGAACATCTTTCTATTAATAAGCTGGTGTTGTGGTAATTCTAAACGCTGGCATTTGACATCTATTATGGAAACATCTTAAAAGCGTTCCTGGACTTTCCAAACACTCGTGTAGTTCTTACTTAGATACGGTACGACGACGGACTAAACTAAGTGGAACTTTTCCCAGGTTGGCGTATATAAAAAGAATTTTTAAAAGATACTTCACATCGTAACTTCAAGCAGGCTTTGAACTTAAACTCAGAGAGCCCAGTTATATTTAAACATTCATGGGAGTTTGTAAAACCGGTACATGTATTTGTAAAACTATGTGTTTGATGTAAATGAGATGTGTATTTTCAAAGCTTACTAATAAACGAAGGTAATCGGCTTTCACGATACTATTATCTGATGGAAGATAATAAATTAAGTTACTATTTTATTTGCCACGCGGGGCGACATACAAAGCTCTTAATTTGGAGAAGGGTGGAAAGATAACGAGGCATTTAATACGTACAGGTGTACGGAGAAGTAACGTCACAACGAGATGTAGCCCGCGTCGTAGATAAATACATCTCCCTCCACCCCGGCCCCGCTTCGACGCACACTTCTGATAACCGCGCATATCGTAAAACTTTATTTACCGCCTCCACTCCAATTTGTCTTTGCAAAAGTTCCCAACTCAGATATGACGATAACTTTCAGTTGTTACGTATAAAGAAACGTCTAATACGCAATCTATGCTTTGACAGAACTGTGCTCGAGTTTTTCGTAAGTATGTTTACAATCCGACACAAAGAAGACGCATAACTTTGTTGCCAAAATTTACTGCTTTATTTTTCCATTCTACCTAATTATAAAACGTTTTATGAAATCTGTTATTCACATAGTACAACATTATAAATTGTCTATTAGCTAGCTGAGAATATTTCCTCTGAGCTTTAGTCCAGTAAAGGACGCCCTTTTATTTTTTATCTGGTTTAATTTACTGTAATAACACAAAAGTGCTTTCGCGCCCGGTGAGCTATTTCCCATAGTCCCAGAGTAATTACACGGCGCGACTCACAAAAGCCGCGAGGCCGAAGAGCAGAGGCGCGGTAGGCACAGTTGCGAAGTGCCTAATGCATTGCCAATACTGCCTCTCCTGTAGAGTTGTTTCATTCGCCGTTTTAACATAACGACGTGATGAACTTATAGCTTTCATAATTTTAGTTTTAAAGTATTTTTTATAGCACAATATGAGGATATTTTTGTGGAAAAGCATTTTCGTGATTAGAACCTTTATTAAAAAAAATACCGACTTCAAAGCAAAATGTAACAATATTGGCACTACGAAATAACATGACCATAATATCATAAATGTATAAAAAGTTGGACATTCTTAAGGATATGTATGTACTGGAGGCATGGAAGTGCCCCCGCTAGGACGAGCCAAGCTAAGCGGAAGGTTACTTTAACAAAATAAACTGATATTGTGGGCTTTTTAAAGCTACAAGACTTTCGTTCGAGTCAGGCTGTATATAAGAGGTTGCAATTTTATTCTAAAGCAATACACAAGAGGCATAAGAAGCGAGCATTGCATAAACAATGGTGAAGTGTAGGACATTATTTTTATATTTAGAATTTGCCACTTGCTAGCGTGAAGCAGCAAAATACTGGTTATTTCAAAAACCTTCCCAGTATATTTTATTCATTTGCATTGTGAATATGTATTATTACAGTAATGTTGAGGCTATTATCACTCAGCCAGCACCGCTGTGCGCAATCACGATGTCTTAGCGGTACGAAGACGGCCGTAGCGTGCGCTCCGAACCCGCTGCTGCCCTAATGAAGCCGTAACGAAGCGAGGAATGGGAAAACCAACACCGGCGCGCACCGGCACAGCTGTTGTTATTGTCATGATCAGTATAAAGAGGGTATTCCGAAACAATACGACTTTCTTAGAAAATTACTTGAGATTCAAAGTATTTTCCGCTATGAGAGTCATTGACATAAAAGATTATGAAAGGATTAGTTGTGATGCGGCTTTTTGAAATGTTTTGATACAGTAACGTTGCTACCTACTATATAAACAACCATAAAACGACAACCTATCCCCCATATGATAGTAACTTGTTAATGTCCAATGAAGAAGCCGAAAGTTAGGCAAAAATTATAATCCAAGTGGGATTAACTAAAAAGCAGATTCAGATCACGGCTGAGTGTTAACCAGCGCACGAGTTCGATATTCGGCTGATGGCCCCCGTGCTGCTCGCCGCAGTCCGTACTTATAATCTAATATTCGCAATTTACGAGGATCGCAGAAGGGTTCCGTTGGGAGCCATAGCACTGTCATCGCGCGCACGTACCTGCCGCTTGCACTTATCCTAACGTTATCTATAGATACCTTTGTAGGGTTTTATGATTTTACAAAATTTCTATGAAAATATTCTTCGTATTAAACTTATAATGGTACTCTGGGATATAAAATAATCTTTATTTCTTTATGTCTAAAGACATTTTGCCACATTACTTGTTTGTAGAATTTGTTATTGAGCCAATTCTTTCATGGCATCCTACTATATTTCAATTTTTTAAACGATAGTGAGGATTCGTAGACGGCTGCAATGCGCGATTAAATCAATTAACAAACAATTTTGCACATAAAGGATACGTGGCTTCAGCTTACATATCAATAATTACAATTAAAATGTTAAAACTGATTGGTCAATAAATTAGTTTAAAGTGTTGACATCGGGGCAAAGCATGTAAAAGATGAATGGAGAGACGGGAAGAAAACTATTACTAGGTGTTCTAACAGCTATTGTACGCGACGGCAAGATCCGTTGCTAAAGCTCCCGCACAAAGTCTTCTCCGGATCTCGTCACACTTAAGTAAATCTCCAATATCCGTCGCTATCGGCTTCAGAAAATCCACATATATGGATATAGTTTCAATGCAGGCATGAATAAGATATATTACCACTGGTTTAAAGAACTTGTGTACAATATCGGAAACCCGAGCAAATAACGCGTAAAAATAATTGTTTTTTAAACCATCTACAGTTGGTAAAAAGTATAGATACAGCAGACCAATCAATAGATAGGTAGGAATCTGAGAAAACTCGGGGTATCAATACTATTAAATATATTCAGGCCCGTGACAGATCTCTAGACAAACGAACGCAAAGGATAGATAGTAAAAGATCTCCATTTATAACACATCATAAAGCACCATTCGTCAAAATAATGCTGCAAATGGTCGTTAATGCAGGTTTTTGACCCATAATACTTGGTTTTAAATTTATTGAACCAAAAGAACATTTTATAATTTTGTTCACTCTGTATCACATCTATTCACTCTGGTTTACTATTAAAGTAATGTACACTCTAAAATGTTTCATTGTGCCTTGAGAATAAAAACAAACCAAGAATGTAAGATAACTAGAGAATATTCACGAATTCAAAGTCCAAGTAAATGTAAATACAAAGTCTAAGTACAATACGAGTACGTCGACTACATACCTTTATTTACTCAAATTTGAATCCGGGACGTGAGGAGTCAGCAGTCTATTACGTGACCGTTAATAGCATTCAGGCAGGAGGCCGACAGACTCGCAGCTAGCAGACTAGTTCCTCGGCCCGAATCGTTACTCAGAGCCCGGGGCGGGGAAAGATCTATAAATTACTGAAACGACAACTCGTTCTGCGCCAGATAAAGCTACGCCGCAAAACAATGCTCCGGACGAATGCTTTAGTCGTTAGCGAAGAGAATCGTACATCTTTATGAACTGTTTACTCGTCGGATTTTAAATTGTCCTACGTAATTGTCGTCACTGTTCTTTTGTCCGCGATTTTCACAGAAAACACGATGGAGACACTCGGTCATTACTTATTTATAGCTTAAACTCTACTTTTGCCGTAAATCCGTAGAGGATAAATACTTTTCTGTAACTCAAGACTATCCCCAATTTTGTTTCAGAATTCACGTTCAAAGGCGAACGTTTCTGAACTTCCAATAATTTAATAAAGAAAGTTTAGGAAGCGTGCGTGGCTGGCACGCTCGCCGCAAAAAGCCGAAAACTTTGATTCAATTAAAACAGAAAGTTGGACGAAGAAGTTACGAGCGCGGCCGAAAGTGTTCGGTTCGGTATCGCACAAGCCGGTGGTGGCCGCAGCGCGCTCAGCGTGATGGCGCGACACTGTCGTCGCACTAGAACCACTAAATCAAAACTTAAACTTAGCTTCACTAGTGCTGAACCACGGGTAAGAAACCCTTGCACCGGGTACTTCATGTACCACATGTGAGACATAGTAGCTATATGATATTCATCAAGCCGTTTGTCTAATATGAATGGGACTTCACTTTCACTGGACAGATTTTGAGTTAAAAAAGGTGTCAGGTCCGCTGGGACACAACCGCGTAGCCTGTGAAAGTCTCTGGTGGGGAATAAGGGGTGACGAGCATTGTTATGCAAATTGAGGTCGTTATTTCGCTACGAGTGAGGAAAGAGCGCGACAGCGGCCGCCCTGCCTGCACCCCGCGAGCGCCCCGCCCGCGCACCGCAACGCGGAAGACGCTTTGCATAATTGGTAATACAAGTACGTACATACAGGAGCAGAGCAAATACAACTGTGTGTATCGCTTTAATGATGAAACATTACATCAAATACGTTCCTATTTGCAATCCACCTCCTTCCTGTTAACCACATTTTTAGTTACTGCTGGTACGATGTTCACGGCGAATAATATATTGGACCAAATGATTTCTTATAATCTCAATACAAATGCAACGTTAGAATACGTAGTACCTGGTAGATATACATAGACTTAAAACTTAAACTTAGTTATTGCGTTCACGGGATATAAATATTATAAAAATGAATGAACTAGGCAAAAAATAGATTTAAGAAAAACATTATTAAACATAACAATGATATAAAACGAATGTTACAACCTAAAAAAGTAAATAATTATGAATATTACGAAATCTAGTTTTGTGTTGATTATAAATTTATAAAAATTCAAGGCGAATCAACTAAGTAAGTACTGTACGAGACAAGTCTTAATATTTTAACTGTCAAAACTTTAACAGTAAAGCACTCGGCGCCACCTCATGCTAACGCTATAATAAAGAGGATTCTCATAAAGCCTTAATCTGGCCTAAACGCCGAAGGAGACCGTTTTTCATGGAGTAATCGACAGAATTTTTCTGCCTTTTACAAAAATTACTAAAGTTGTGGCCATCATATTCATATTTTCGGGCGAATTATCCAATATAATAAGTTTCAAAAGAGTAAGAGACGACTTTTAAAAGGAAAAGTTCCGCGAAAGCACGTAATGGCTCATCCCGCTCACGATTCCTGCGCCCGAGGCGGAACAGGCGGACCGGCAGCGTCAAATAAGTTTCTAATTGCTTATATTACCAAGTTATATTCGCTCTTGAAAGTAATTAAGTCACGAAGTTAAAACCACATTCACGTATTTTAGCAGAACTTAACAGATTTTTCCTTTCTACAACTACACAGCGCGAGAATATTTTCTTTGCCGGTCATGAATTAAAGCTTTTGCAGTGTGAACGTGGAAACGAAAGCACTTTGATATAACTCAGCGGTAGAGGTTAGGTACCTCGCAAACCCATTGAAGCAAAGCGGTGAAATGCATCCGCGTGGAAAAGTCATGAAAAATACCCACTCCTTTTTACGGTGTAAGCCTCTCGAAGAGGTGACAAAACGTTCGCTCGCGGGGCTGGCTGTGGTGTAATAAAAGTGTCGTACATGTGGCACCTCACGCCACCTGCATACCGACTAGCGATACCTTTTCTCAAATAATTTAATATCGTATTGAAAATTCGGGAATTTGGTGATTGACTAGACAAAATAATATTTAACAAAAATATTTTAAGTACAAAATCTATTACTGTTCGTCTGCTAACACGCGAGAGAAACCGAGCGGTTCAGTCAGTAAGTATTGTTTTTCTCAAAACTGTAGTCCAAAATTCTATCGAATAGAAAAATAACCATACAGAAATGGGAACCGTTAAAGATACCTACTGTATAAATATAACGTCTGGAACGAGCTGTATAAAAAGAATATAATGTAATGTTAGAGTGGGCAGACGCTTAAATTCAGGAGATATGAAGGAAATGTGTATGCTATTCTTGCTTTCAAGTTGGCAATAACGCGCTGGATATGGAGCGTGCTTGTGGCGTTACCGTGGCAGTAAATTAAGTACGGGCACGGGCGAGGGACGCGCGGCTCGCAGCCAGCTATCTTACACGAGCATCGTACACTATCTAACACCGCAACCAACCAGGAAACCTTTTAATGTTGCAAGTGCACTTATATCAGTTTCCAGTTTAAACATTATTTACCTAGAGCGTACCTACATACGCGGAACACGTATGCTTCTGCTTATCCATGTTTATGGACGCTAACAGTTTGGAATATTCACACAGTTTATAAAACAAACAGTTACTTAAAGTAAGTTTACTAACAGCTTTCATATTCACGACGAAGAGTGTGCATTTTACTCTAGCAAAGAATTTCTGGAGAGAATATAAAGAAGGCCAACTTAAACTAAGTGTATCGGTGTGTGAATGTTTACGATCCAGACCCCAAAAATAAACAAACCAACAGTAAAACATAAAGGCTACGGTTCTGAGAAATGGTTTGAACTTCTGTATTTCATCACTTCTGTGTTGTGTGTGTCGGTTAATATCCATATAAATCTGTTTTAATTCAGAAAAGGACTCACATATTGGCGCTCAACATCAAAACTATGAAAATTGTAAATAAAGTGCGCAGTATGTATAGGAATTTATTAATTGCTGGTCCCGATATTTTATGTATGTCAGGTCTCCTCATACATCATACATATTATTATAATTTTTTGATTGTTGATTACATATAGAGTGAATATTTTTGTTTGAACAATACATAATCTTTTTAAAAAAGAAAATACAGTTAGTCCACGTTGCACAATACAACACACAGTTAGTAATACTTTTCCTCTGACAATGTAAGGATCTCGTATTTTGTGCAACATAATATACTGAAGTAAGTAAAAACTAGAAGTTGTAAAGGGTTGTAATGGACACAATAGGGTGTGAGCTTGTGGCGAGGGGGCTGCGGCAGCGGCCGGCACCAGCTCTCACTGAGAATTGCTGCGAAAAGGCAAAGTTACGTGCGCCCGAAAACTCCTAGCAACACATGTGGAAACGAGGTCAAGCTCCGTCAATACCACTCTACAAATAAATATGTGTCGTGTATTAAAATATTAGCTTTGGCTGGCCATGATTAAATGACAGTCCGACCCTTTCTGTGCTTAATTTTTTTTCTGAACAAAAGCTAACGTTATTTCTTGAGTATAATACACGGTTGATGACATAAAACTAGAAAATGATTGCGTGTTAAAGGTATAAAAGTGTTAATGTGCGCACGGTTGAATTGGGATGCGAGGGCAGAAACAAATTAAAACATTAACAATAGGTAATCCCCGCGTAGCTAACGAGCTGGTCGCGTCATTATCACACGCCTCTGAAACTGGATTATTTTATTGTTATTGTTGCAGTGTGTCCGTTCATTGCCTATGTAAATATCAGACTATGTTATTATTGGGAAAATAATTCAGCGCTTTGATTGGTAATGGTTTGCTATAATTGTACTTTGCTTGTTGTTTAATTCCAACAATAACAAGAGTAAACCCGTGCTTTTACCAATTATTATAGTACGTACTATGTGAGTAATATATAATTCATTTTAGCATTGCATATCGTAATTAGAAATATATCGGGAAAAGTTATCCAAAAAGGAATCAAACAAAAAGTAAATATAACATAAAGGAAAATGTGTATACATAAAAACAGTGAGTTAGGAGATGGCGCTAATGAGAGAGCATAAAGCGTGACGTCGTAAAGCCAGCGCATTAAGCGCCGCTGCCAGAAGCTGCCCGTAATCTATTCGTAGCTATTTTAATTAGCATCGTAGTAATAATAAAACGGGGGTGAAGTTTTTGTGGCATCTCGGGCGATGTTTCCCGAGGCGTGGTGTCGGAGCCGCCAGGCCGCCGCCGCTCGCCGCCCGGACGTACCAACGTCAGACAATCCAATGGTACGAGAATACTTAAAACAACTTCGCATTTACTAAACTTATAAACTTCTCTTTACTTAAACTAATGGAAATTGTAAGTGTCGACCTTTTCCCTAAATGGTACAGGTAAGCAACGTCCAGCGGTATAACCTTTAATATCATTATGTCTCACAATACGTGTGTTGAAACAATATAAATTCTCACGTAAAAATTACATCATCTCTCATTTATGAAAAGGTATTTCATGCTCGGTAATGAAAATCTTCTATAATTTAATGTCTCAAAGTGAATGGACGTAAGTATTTAAATAATAAATTTCACAGTTAATAAATATACTTTATTGTATCAACAGTTATATGCTGCAAAGTTATTAAATATTTTGTCATATTAAATCAATCAAAGACCAGAAAAAACTGACACTTTTGTGCATCACACGTGTACTTGTATGATGACACAAATTAAATATACATGTAAGTATTGCTCATACTATACATATGTAATAAAATATATTATGTATAACTAAATAGAATATATTTGAATATGAAGACGCCTGTTTTCTATTCTATTCAGTGAGAATATCGGGATAATGTTTTCGTTTAGTTTGTACGAATGTCAACAAAGGTCTAATCTATATATCTAATCATATACAGTATGGTTGTATTACTTTATTACCTCAATGCTCTGAATATACGCTATCTCGGATACACAGAATTGGAGACAATAAAAATAAGCTCGAAAATTATCATTTTATGGGAGCAAACCACCGGCTCGGACCGGAACGTTTCTGGGGACTCACGCTTGATCCCCAGGTCAGGCGAATGTACAATTGGATTTTTATGTTAAAATAATTCTCATTTATAGCTTGGGACTGAAACCGTGCTCAGCAGCGATAGGCACGCTCCCTGCATGAAGAAATAACTAATAACATCATCGAGTATCGACCAAACACAAATGTGTAAAACACTTTCGATGGCTGTTTATTTATTTGGACAGATTTTGATAAACTATTTATGATTGTAATCTTAGCTGAAGTATATTTATTTCTGATAAAGGTGACAAAAGAAACCTTTATTATTTTGCCAAATAAACCCATTTACAAGATACATATATCCTAATTTATGACTGCCGATTACGTTTGGAGTTGTGTTTAAATTCAGATGAAAAATGGTACCAATCTACACCTATCCGTTCGTTAAAAAACACTATCTGGGGGCACGGAAGTGCCCCCGCAAGTCGAGCAAAAAAAAAGCGGCACGGCCGTAACATCCTTTTCTCGAAGCAATTCGGGCTATTTTTGACACCCCTATAATTTCGTTGTGGACAAAACAAGAAGCCTGGATTTTCAGCAACTAATTAGTCATTGTATAAACACGGTATATTCAAAATTTCAGTCAATTTGAACCAGTAGTTTAAGAATGACAACTTGTTAAAATTTTGAATTTTGTCACTCACTGATTCACTGACTCACTGACTCACCGATCATCAAAAGTCTAAGGTACTTCTAGCAGACTTAGAAGCTTAAAATTTAGAATACAAATAGGGTTTAGTGTCTTAATCATGGGAAAATTTTAATATTTTCTAATTTCGGTCCAGTTTTCTAAATACACCAATTGCAACAATAACTTTGTAATCCCATATAAATGTATAAGATTACAAGGTTACATTTGCAGTTAATTATTTAATTTAATTAATTAATTAATAGGGTGGATAAGGGTGTTTAGCCCATGAAACTGAACAACATTCCCATAGGAAAATATGTTGAATTATGAAAAAAAAACGTCTTTCCATACAAATTGGACTTATGTTCGCTCTACAAAAAGAAGTGAGATGCCATCAAAAACATTCTGTAAAAACCTCAAGTCTCGCCGTAAAAAGTTGTGAGATCTATATAATACCAAGTCGATTAATCTATTTAGTCTGTACTTAAAGGAACTTCTGTCTTAAGTTATTACGTATGTTATTATCATGCCAATTAAAAAAAAATACCTTTAAAACAAATAGATCGACTTGGTCATCGCAAGAAAACACAAATTCGCCATTAAACATTTCAGGAGCATTAACTTCTCGTCGTGCTGTGTAGTGTGATACATACTAATAATCAAATCATGCGATGGCCAGGTCGGTCTATTTGTTTTAAAGGTATTTTTTTTTAATTGGCATGATAATAACATACGTAATAACTTAAGACAGAAGTTCCTTTAAGTACAGACTAAATAGATTAATCGACTTGGTATTATATAGATCTCACAACTTTTTACGGCGAGACTTGAGGTTTTTACAGAATGTTTTTGATGGCATGTGCATTTTCCGCAAGATAGCGACGCGAAATAACTGAGCAAACAACGTCAATTAGTGCAGTAAAAACAAACACGGAGCGATAAGACGAGGCATATAGGTACACAAGTGCAGAGGTATATACAGCGACGGAACCAACGTGCCGTACCAAGAGGTTGGACATTAAAGTGGAGCGTATCTCTGTAAACTAAATCTAGCCGGGCACGGTGTACGATAGCTCTACAATCGCTTTGCTGCTACCTCTTGTTTCACGCACCGGCTGTGACTGTAGCGCTAGAATAATACTCCACTCTTAGCATTTTACGCTTTATTTTTATTGTTTCTTTATATCCAATCTATATATAAAAAAAAAATGCTGTTCGTTAGTCTCGCTAAAACTCGAGAACAGCTGGACCGATTTGGCTAATTTTGGTCTTGAATTATTTGTGGAAGTCCAGAGGTGTAAAAGTTGAATAAATTTGAAAATGCGCTGTATTAAATAAAAACAAGAAAGCGTGAGCGGAGCTGCGCGGGTCAGCTAGTTAAATGTATTTTAAATGCTCCTAAAAATGAAGAAATCTCGTAAGTTTATTCTTCAGTAATGTCTTTGTGGCCACACACCACTGGCTAATAAATTATAAGATCCAATAAGAAGTAAAGAAATTCTGAACCAATGTATACGAGCTCTAATGGATTTAGAGTTAATTTATTTAATAGAAAAGCAAGGTTGGTCTATAAGATGCGAGATAGTGTCGTGCAGAGGGAGAGTCGAATCTCACAAGCACAAGAATCCCCCAGGACGGCATTACATTTCGCTATAAATTTTATTCGCAGCCCGGTTGGGAACACAATTCTACTTGCGATGCTCCCATACAAAAAGCCTTTTGTTTTCACTGTCTCTGATAGGTGTTTCCGATCGGAAGGACACTGTAACGCTTGATATTAAAAAAGTTTTTCTATAAGGACTTCGTCTTAGAAGCGAGCGAGGATTCCAATGCAATTAAACGCAACCGTAAAGTGAAATTTTCATTTTAATTCAGAAGAAAGAAAGTGGAGATTTTTCTTTGAAATCAAATCTTTCTTCTCACAATATTTTTGTAGAAAAAGAGCAAACAAGCGCTGCACAACGAATTAAAAAATGAATAAATCTACCCGTTGTTGCTATCTTTTGCTATGAATATTCTACCAATTATGATGTTTATAAGTACAGCTACCGGGTCTTGAGTTTCTACTTTGTGTGAGTATAAAACTGGGGCAACGGCGAATAATCACAGAAAATATAAATTTGTATAAAGTTTTCATAGAGCTCAGTTATTAGTTAACAAATAGTCATTGCGTTAGAATAAGTATCCAATATAAATGGAGACAGAGGGACATTTGTCCGGCAAAATGTCGTTCGCCAGGTCAGGTGGCACACGTTGAAAGCGTTCATAAATTTACGTGAGACGAGGTTGTGCTAAGCGCAGATGGTGCCTTATACGCTTTCGAGGAAAAGCCTATATCCACAACTAAGAAACATCGTGTTAATAATAAATTCGTTGTGAATACGCCATCATGTCATCTCGTTGTTGTTTGATCATGCTATTATGTTAGAAACTAGAATCGTTTTCTGTCAATATTGCTGCGCGGTGCTTCCACTTTTTGGAAAAAATATTTATCTCCGCGAACATAACACGATCAAAGTTCGTTGGAGCAACGTGTGTGCGGGTAGAGATAGAGACTCGGCTAACGAAGTAAACAATAAACAATCGACACAGACAATTCGCGTCCGACGACTGGGCTAACAGAGCGGCTTCAAGACAAAGGGCTGATAAATTAGATTATTTTATTTCATCGTTTCTATAACTTTCTATATTCTAAAATACAACAAAACCTGTCTCGTAACGATAACCGCTCATATGCCCGGTTTCTGAAGCATATTTAGCGGTTATAGCGGTAGTTTACCTCGTATGGTATATTGGCTAAGAGTTTGGAGAGAGCGAACGAACGAAAGGGACGACAAGGGTCATAAACGTGTCGATCTTGTTATAGTAAAACATACTCGCACTAAGCACTCTGGTTAAGAAGCTTCCATTATATTTTTACAGCTCTTCGGTTTTTTTGTAAAAAAATACTTTAACCACATCGTTATCATGATTATTCTAAGTCTAACACATTTTGACTTAGTCTTATACTAAGTCAAAATGTGTTTAAAATTAACAAACTTTGTTTCTAACAAGCGAGCAAGCAGTAACTACGAATATGTGTCTTCATGCGTTCATTATGCCCACAATACACGTCTATTTCAATTCATGTCCATTCCAAACACAGGTCGTGTGGCAATAAAGCACTAGACTGGCGTATATTTCACCTGAGTTACGAACAATCGCATAGATATAAATTATTTGGGAGATGCGAGGTGTAACCGTAGACTATTCCGCATTCCGTACGTACGCTTGCAACTGCGAGCATGGTTTGCCGCCTGCGAGCTCTCTAACCGACAACGTCGACACACAACACTGAGCGGCACGTCGCCTGCATTCCACTCCACCGCTTTGATACAACACTTCTAGTCCAATTTTACATAAATGTACCACGTTTTAATAACAAAGAAATTATTGAGGTAAAATATTTTGTTTAATAAGCACATGAAGGGAACACATTGCAACAAACTAAAGGGTGTTTTTTTGACAGTAACAAATAACTGATGTGAATTATAGCTTTAGTTGAATTCTAGTGTTCTGTTTACAATCAATATTGATTATCTTTTTTTTTTCTGTTACTTTTAAGACAGCAGAAGACGAAACAACACGCGATATCATAAACCCAAGCAGGGAACAATCAATAATTGCATAAGTTTGCATGGACTTGTGAGTTGACCGCTGTCTTCAAGACCACGGTTAACTTTCTCTAGAAAGGTAAAGCCACTTCATTACACCGATAAGAGACACGTCGTGTGACCTTGTGCACAATATTCACCAATATCGCGAATACACGTCTTAAACATCACGCTACATATCCATATTATGCAGACAACATCAATTGCCAAAAACTACCTTGCAATATAATGGCCGAAACAATAACATACGTTTCAGTTAAGACTCCCAAGTTATACTTCTTGGAAAATATCCGTCATAAGAAAAGGGTTACTTTATGACGTGTACAAATAAGAAGTAATACAGTTAGCATGCTAAGTTTCATGATATACAACTAAAGCTAACAAATCGGAAGGTTCTCTCACTAAAGTAGAAGAAAGGAAGCACGAATGCGACGTGTTATTTACGACCAGTGATTCCGGCGCAACTAGGATTGTGCAGGAAATCCACCTGCAGCTTGTTGTTACGCCCGGCTCATTCTCGCCAGGTAAAATTTTATTGTTTGCATTAATTTAAGTTCATTGTTAGTTTAGCAAATCGGATAAACAAAAATGTTCGCCTCATACATCACATGACATTTTATTATGAGAAAACTTGTCTGGGGCTGGAGAAAAGATAGACTTTTATCTAGGGAGCTAACTTGCTGGTGTTCCAGGGACATAAAACCTTACTTAGCGAGCCACAAATCCTCGTAACGCTAAGCCGAGATAAAACACTAAGCTCACGGCACAACGAGGCCGTGCTCAAATTTTTCACCTGGGGCCGCGCACTGGCGCGCCGCAAGAGAATGTGTGCCACACAAGATATTACTCACACATGAATTATGACGTTCTATAATGAAACCCAGCCGAACTTACCGCACTCACTATAAACTCCTAGCGCTGTTCAACTTAACACATACACGCCGTATTCCTGTTATAGTATGAAATATAAAACTCAGCGTTTAATCTTAAGACTTACGGAATAGAATCGCAAATGTTGAAATTTGCCAAAACGTTACATACGAATACATTACGTGTTTGCCGAACCGCTGATTCAAAAGGGCTTTTCGGCTGTTCAAACGGAGTTGTGGACGCGGACGAAGCTCGGCATTCGAGATCAGCAAACAGAGAAGAGTAATAAAGCCATTAATTCCGCTTTAGGTGCAAATAACATAAATCAGACTGTAGCGCCTCGCGCCGCAAGACCGCTCCGAGCAGCAAGCAGAGAAGCCGTGGGTAAATTAACCGCCTGTCATACGTCCTATTGCAAACGAACTAACATCACAAATTCCAACAATTTCGTTCTTCTTAATTCACTCTTGACACGCTGAGAGAAATAAAACAGATTTAAAGTCAGCAATGTCATAATCTAAAGATTTTTGAGTACCTTAATACAGTGTAGATGTGACAGTTTGTATTGAGAAGTTATTGTTTGTAACTCTTTCACCCAAATAATTATTATTTATATATTATGGATTACCGCAACGGGTACCTACCACGAGAATTTTTTTCGCGTGGGCGAAGTGGAAATAAATTTTACATTAAATCTTCTAACGATTAAGTTTGAAGTAATAAAATTGTTAACAACTCAAAGGTTTAAAAGAAACAAACGCTTATAAGAGTAGTCCATATTTGCGTCTATATAATCAGTGGAGGATATTTTCATCTACAATTCACTAATCATTTAGCTAAATAGAAGAAAATGTCTATAAAAGAAATCTCATATGGTACACTAGAAGCATTAACATAGCATTTCGATGTAAAAGGAATGAAATGCATTCCAAGGAGTAATAACAACGACAATATTATTGGCAATGGCTTTGCCTCGTCGGGCGGACTCGTTCCGAGGATTAACGAAAATTAGATTTCAATAAGACGGTTGAGTCGAGGCATGGAACAAACCTAAGTCGAAGCCGGGTAATGCGCAGACGGTCACGCTCCACCTTTTAATGCAATGTCAGCAACCCGAGCGCGCTCCAGATCTGCGGCTCCGGGTACATACGCGCTCGTTACACGATTAATCCAGCGTTAAGCTGATACAAGTACAAATTATACACACAAAGTATGCATGCTCTGTTCACTCAACGATCCCCTACCCGCCACCAAAACAGTTAAGTGTTTTATACTCTATTAAATTACGTTTTGATACACGTAGGGAGGCCTACAGAATATGTAAAAGGTAGAAGTTAATACATAGAAGTGGCATAATATAAATAAACAACAGCTTTGGGGTCGCAATTTAATTTCGGCTCTCGAGTCCGAAACGACCGAAATAAATTGGAACAATATACACATAGGTATGTATTACAACTTTAGTCAACATCCTCGGGAATAACTATTTCATATATATAGTATACATATAATACTATTTTATTGAATGCTTCATTTTTTTCTTTTTTGGTAGGCAGCGAAATATAGATATTAAACTTACAAATAGTTACCGAATAACTAACAACAACGAAAACACCCAAAGAAGTTAAGCATAGAGAGCTGTTCTGAATAAAAAAGTAGCTTTCCAAATAAATTATTCCCCCAATTCGGCCGTTTCGATTCAAATTGAAAGAGCATCTCAGTATAGAGATTTCTCTAACCGCGAAGGAAGAGAGAATACAAATAGGCATATAAACGGAAATGAAATGGCTTCATGAATCGTATGGACGAATCACATCGTAGAACAGTTTGTCAAGGGAGGAGATTACAAAGAATTTATTGTCAAAAAAATGTAGCATGAAAACTAGTTTCCGGTTCGATTCATAGCTTTCATGACCAAAACTGAGAAAATGTACGAAAAATAAGTGCATTGTCAAAACATAAAGTTTACGAAGTTGCTAAAACTTACACCGAATAAGAACTGCGCAGTTTATGGATCGCCGAGACGACGGACCGCAGTTGAAAAATATTTTTGTATCATATTAGTCATAATAAGTATAACTGTTTCGTAAAATGCACAAGAAGTTTCATAGAGATCGCACCTTTAAAATCCACGCAAGTAGAACACAAGAAAAAGACATGGTAAGACAACTCTATCTATTATTGATAATTTTGTTTATTGTGTTTTTAAGTGGCAGATTAATATTAAAATAATAACTAACAGCATCTTTAAAAACAACGAAACGCAAACAGAGCCGCGGGATGGTAGTTATTTCATTACATATTCGCACGCTATCCACGTTCTCTATAGATAGCTCGCATAATTCTCACAGGGACGCCGCGTTGCCCAACGAAACAATAGCAGATTATCAAACAAAACGACGTAAATAGTCCTCGGAATAGGAGAAATAGGGCGCGGGTTAAGGGTCCGCAGGATATCCGCATCGCGACTCGAATGCTAAATGAGGCAATCGTCGAACTGCTCTTGTTCTCGTTAACATTATCCAAAAACTAAACTTTTTTGTTTCCATGCAAACGAAATCTATGAAATATTTTATCGTGTGTCTATGTAATGTCGTTTCTAACCACAAAAGCAATTTTTCTCAAAGACTCGAGCACAATTCAGTACATCGTTCAATTGCTCGATAAATAAAGGCGACTGCAGGCAACACAGTTCTCTGCGCTTAGTCGCTGACAGACAGAAAGGATTTTTTGTAAATGACTTTAGCAAAATAGTCTTCTACTGGTACTCTTTAACTTTCGACGCTAAAACAGGGATGTTATATCATAAGTTAGACCATATGTGTCAGTCTGTCTGAAGCAACGTAGCTACTACCGGGGGAACTTATTATAATGCCATTTTTTGACATAGACCCTATGCAAAAAAATAACTGCCCCAAAATCCAGGACATACCCTTCGAAATCTAGTAAAGTTTAAAATGTTAGTATACAATTGGTAATACATACAATTTGTTAATGAAAAAAGGCTGACTTAGTTAAGCATAACAACCCCTACCTCTAATTGTGTCAGTTGATTTGGAACATCAAATATTGCTGATTTATGTGAAAAAAGAAAACATGTAGCTTTCACCAGAGTTGAAATGATATTATTCTGTAACAAAAACGCTCCAAACAGGCCAAACTAAAATTGAAGAAATAGGCGGTATAAAAGTATTGTTTTATATGTCAACCCAAAACTGTTATCCCCGAGATGAAAGAAATTCAAGGTAAAAGGAAGAAAACAGATGAAAAGGAATAAATATAACATCGTTGGGATGATAAAAGCTTAAAAATACTTTTTGTGGGACACATGTAGTAGTGTGACAATTCAATTATCCTTTAGTCAAGGAGACGCAATCTGACTGCCTCTCAAAACAAAGACCCTGCTAATAGTATCGCGCGACGGATAAACAGCGCGACACCGAGTTTGTGTTGAAAAAATAAAGGCGCGACGACGCCCGAATAAATGAGAGCGGCGATAAACAGGAGGATCCGTACCGAACGGAGGGTCGATACCGAAATACATTATTCCCCGATCCGAGTGTTCCGATTCAAATTGAAAGAGCACCTCCAACATGAGATTTCTCAGGCGGCGAGTGGGCGCAGAATATAAATCGACGCATAACCAGAAATGGAAGGGCTGTGAATTTCCGTTTCGTGGTGAACGTTCGTGCTCAACTTTTATCTCATAAAATATATTAAACAAATAGAAAATTATCTACTCTGTTGTTAATTAACCTTGATATTTTTACAAAAAAAAATATCTCGTCGTGAGATACACTTCAACGTTACCCCTCTTTCAATTTGCAATCACCGAGTACCTGCTTCAGAGAAAATCGACAAAAAAGTGAAGTCGTTGAAGCAGTAGCGATGTAAAAGAAAAGCTTTAATACTGAAAGTCTCGCTTTAAGTTTAACGCAAATTAGATTTTAATGGGACGTCAGCAATATTGACCGTCGTTCGCGCCGTACTTACGTCGGAAACTGCGGGATTTATAATGAGGACCGATTTTTTATCACTAATTTATTATTATTACCAAAAGGATCTGAAAGGTTAAATGCGGCTCTAAAACTTTTGGGTGTACTATTGACTTTTCTGTCACGTATAGAAGTGAACATAAACTTATTTTAACTCGTTGTTGAATACATTTACTTACACAGAATAAACGGGACATACTTTCGTCCTCCCCTCATCGTGTATTCTGTCCTATTCGCAACACGCCCAGCCGATATTTACGTAACAGACGCCTCTGCTGACTTCTGACACCGTCTTCTAAGGCGTAACAAAGCAATGTAATATTGAGCACACATAACTAAATCTGCACCGTATACATCTCCGACTATGCTACCGGGAACCCAATTACGATCTATTTGTTGTGCTGATGTGGTCTATGTTCAAAGTATCCCTCTATTGATAATTGTGTTATTTCTCAGACAGCATATTATTATATACCTAGTAGTTCATTAGCTTCTCAAATATAGTATGGGTAAAAGTTAATGTATACATAACTTACATAACTAATAATTTGGTTGCAAATTTACCTCAAATATTATGCTGCATTGGGTAATCTGATTGGTATAATAGCAGACGTACGGTTAGACAATCAAAGTAATCAGTGTCCCTTTGTGTCTAATACGAATACGTTCGGTCCATTGCACATAAACTAGGTAGTGGAGTGTAAAGGTTGAAGTGAGGCATTTAGCCCGTACAAGAAGATTTCGAGAGACGCCCGAGGCAACGGTGGGCGGCGCGGGCAGAATGGGTGTCCGCGAGCGACGGCACTCTAACTTTATTAAGGACGAGACTCGTCGCTGAATCAAGGTGACGCGCCTTCACAATGCCCTATTCAGATTTAAATAGCTTTACGCCCAATTGCGCTTCAATATGGCTGTAGCTTGAGAGAATAGTTATATAATTAAACAAAGATTTCAGAGATAAGTTCGCATCAGAATACTTCACGAAACAATTTCACAAACTTCATGAGCTTTATGTTCCAAAAATATTTATGAGCTGAGTTAAATGAAATCTCACAAGTATTTATTATTTCAATGCGGTAATTTTCAAAGGGAATTCGGGTTTCTAAGAGAGAAATAAATATAGGAATGCTGTCAAGCAATACCAATAATGATAATAAACCGAGGTTAATGCAATATTTCAATGTTTTGTACAATAATGTTTTTCAAAAATAAGTTTGAAATAAATTATGATCCCACACCCACACACTTACACACCAGGTGTTGTTTCTTCCTAACATAGCGCCCGTAACGGAGTCTAGCTTGACGAGAGACCAAGCCCACATAACTTCCGAATGAGCGTGAAGGGAAAGCGTGTAAACTATTGCTACGCATAAACTCAAGAACAGTGTAGGCCGCTACCATTAAATTATATGATAGCTATAGTCACAGTACAGACACGTATAGCTGACGGTGTCGCGTGTATCTAACATGAGAGAAAGGGATAATTTATAACTCTATCGCACATAATCATCCTTAATTTAGTGTGAACTTACAAGTGGCTTTGAGTAAAGGCATCTACCGCACGCGTTACCATGCGAACAATGGAGCACGACAAGCGGAGGGGTGCGGGGTCTAGGGCGGCACAAAGTTTGGCAATTATGGAGACCGCATGTCTGAGAGCGTCGCTACACTCATTACCGACTGAAACTCGACTCGTCTAGATTAAAAGTCCAAGAGACACGGGTCCCGGGAAATACCAAGCCGAGCGTTGGATAAGATGAGGATTAATGTTCGAGACAGCGTCTAAACAAATAGCGTAGTTAAGACTTCCCCGATAGTTCAAGTGCCCTTTGGTTAAACAGCGTAATCAATTACACTGTGCAAATGGAGCTGCAATACATTTTTCATTAAAAGAAAAATGTAGTATTACGGCTTTTCTTTGAAATAACTTAAACGAAAATACGAGTAAAGCGCTTGAGTGTAATTAAATCACAAAGTAAGAAAACAAACGGGTAAGTTTAATAAGTAGCTAGCTAACTGTGCCACGCCAACTGCTTCGCTTCGTGTTCGAGAACATCTAAACAAATAACATAGTTAGATTTCTCCTTCGCTGAAGTACTCTTAGTTCGAATACGAAAATACAGGGAGCCTTATCAAAGATACTGAACTAACCTCGTTCGTTTTCCCTTCGCTTGTGGTACAATTTCTCTACGTATATTAGACGAGGAATGAGCTTCTCGTACTTACCTATATACCGCTCACGTATTTTCCTTAATAGAATGAACAAATCTCTAAGTAATAGTCAACACAAACGATTTTTTTTTAGGAGAGTTCGGTTGTCTAGTTACTTGGTTATGTCTTGGATGTGCTAAATGTAGGAACCAGTTCTGTTGTTAGCAACATCATTAAATCGATCATACGATTATTATGTGATGATGCAAAAAAATACAGTGTTTTACACAAAGTACTAACTTTTGCACGCGGTTTCGCCCGCGTGAAAATTTGTCTGACACCTACAATTTAACGGACAGATACTCATATAATAAATAAGAAAGTATTAGTACTATTCAGCATCCACTATTTACCTACCAATGGGTTGAAATATATTATTTACGTTAGTGCTTTAAACAATTAAAGTAATCCACATAGCAAAGCAAATAAGTGACCAAAAGGCCACAGAACATTCAAAGTGACTTTTCATGCCGGAACAATGTGCAGTACCCGCGGGAACGGAATCTTTGTGACAGACTGAATGGGGCAAAAACCACCGAGAGAAGCTTATTTTAAAAGTAATACAAATGTTTAAGTCATAAATATAACCACGTTTTTCTTTGAACTTTTATAAATAAAGTACATATGACTGATTTGTACTTAGTATAATGGTCTATCATTTCAAGGTAAGAGTCTGTTAAAGGATAATTAACAAAGACATCAAAAGAAAATACTACCTTTGCAAATAATTCTCTAAAAAAAGGTCTCAGACATAACTTTTGAGGCAGTGCTTGCAGAAAATATGCGAAATTGTTCAAAATCATTCAGCTCCGCACATTGTCATAGATTCCTAGCAAGCCAGTAACAAAAGACAATTTAGCATTCACAGATCTCGTGAAAGCTTTTAATAGGGAAGAGTACTGGATTGCATTTGATTCTGCACGTTCGATTTCAAACCAATACTCGATATTTGGACTCCGCTGAGAGCTGTATAAGTCAGTAACACTGTTAATGTATACGGGATCTATCTCGGACAAACTATTTACTGCCGTATACGATGTTCTCGTGATCGGAACAGAATAGACATTAATATCAATGATCAGTTCGTGACTTGGTTTTAAATTCTGAGCATTAAAATAAGTCTTCCTTTGATAAGGTTTTCAACAGTATCCTCAAGGAAAACAAAATTAACGACTGTGAGTATTATACCTTGCTAAATTGCTTCGACATAGAAATGATTAAGAGGAATAGATACAAGCAAAAAAGCTACGGATATAAATAATTACGATGTTCTGAGAACTTAAACAAACAAAACTCTTATACGTTCTTCAACTAAAGGCAGGCAAGCAAGGCTTGCGTGATAAGGTTTGCGAAAAAATAATGACAACCCCAGCGCACACACATTTCATTATTGAAAGCACGCAGCCCATGTTTTCTGCAGTAGATAAATGGAAATCGACAGTAAACCACTAATAAATTACTATGTAAATCTTTGATTCCATTCGCCTTTTAAAGACAATAAACTTGGTTAGGACAACGATTCGAATCAGTACCAACTATTTTTTATTTAATCACATGGAGTATACTTATTTTTGCGGTAATAAGTAAAAGTAATTTCCGAAAAATTCAAAAATAATACTTCAGTCATTTAGTAACCGTGAAAAGCACGTACCTTGAAAAGTAATGCTTATATACGTATGTAACGTTAGATCTGGGGGCACGGAAGTGCCCCCGCAAGTCGAGCAAAAAAAAAGCGGCACGGCCGTAACATCCTTTTCTCGAAGCAATTCGGGCTATTTTTGACACCCCTATAATTTCGTTGTGGATAAAACAAGAAGCCTGAATTTTCAGCAACTAATCAGTCATTGTATAAACACGGTATATTTAAAATTCCAATCAATTTGAAACAGTAGTTTAAGAATGACAATTTGTTAAAATTTTGAATTTTGTCACTCACTGATTCACTGATTCACTGACTCACTGACTCACCGATCATCAAAAGTCTAAGGTACTTCTAGCAGACCTAGAAGCTTAAAATTTAGAATACAAATAGGGTTTAGTGTCTTAATCATGGGAAAAATTTAATATTTTCTAATTTCGGTCCAGTTTTCTAAATACACCAACTGCAACAATAACTTTATAATCCCATATAAATGTATAAGATTACAAGGTTACATTTGCAGTTAATGAATTATGATTACTGTAGAAAATAAAATAAATAGGTGTAAATAGGTACCTACAATATGAGGCATAACGAGAGGGGGTAAAGGGTGGGTAAGGGTGTTTAGCCCATGAAACTGAACAACATTCCCATAAGAAAATATGTTGAATTATGGAAAAAAAACGTCTTTCCATACAAATTGGACTTATGTTCGCTCTACAAAAAGAAGTGAGATGCCATCAAAAACATTCTGTAAAAACCTCAAGTCTCGCCGTAAAAAGTTGTGAGATCTATATAATACCAAGTCGATTAATCTATTTAGTCTCTACTTAAAGGACCTTCTGTCTTAAGTTGTTACGTATGTTATTATCATGCCAATTTAAAAAAAAATACCTTTAAAACAAATAGATCGACTTGGTCATCGCAAGAAAACACAAATTCGCCATTATTAACATTTCAGGAGCATTAACTTCTTGTCGTGCTGTGTAGTGTGATACATACTAATAATCAAATCATGCGATGGCCAGGTCGGTCTATTTGTTATAGAGGTATTTTTTTTTTAATTGGCATGATAATAACATACGTAATAACTTAAGACAGAAGGTCCTTTAAGTAGAGACTAAATAGATTAATCGACTTGGTATTATATAGATCTCACAACTTTTTACGGCGAGACTTGAGGTTTTTACAGAATGTTTTTGATGGCATTACTACTGTCTGGTGTAATCCCCCACTAATACAGGTAATTGCTGAATTCGACTCACCTCCGAGCAACTAAAATAATAGGGATATCCGAAACGCACGTGAAATCAGTTACCGGATTTGTTTCAGGCTATTACGCAATTGTGTAATAGTCTGTGTCGTCATGTTAGGCATAAAATCAGAGACAAAGTCTCAAATATGGAATTACGGTTTATATAGGTGTGTGTCGTGTATGTGTTACTAACTTACTAATATATGGTTAAACACAAAAGATACAAGGTGAAAATCTACATCTGTAAATATTTAAAAACATAATCGTGTTTAAATTATTTAGGGAGGCAATGGCTATACAAATTTGAGATATGCACATAAGAAAAAGTTACATTGTGTACACTACGAGACACGAATATATCATTTTCTCAACGACCAAAGCAATGTACTGTGAAATATCGGCAATCGTCGACTGTATCGATGCTGTATCGCATTTTGGCGACTCCGTTTTCGGCCGCGATCTCGCAATCACACGTTTTAACAACTATCCCCATTCTAGATCACGTGATTTAGCGCTACAATGCTTGTTCCCTAGATGCCAAATCGATCCATCTCCAAAGTGTGCGGAGTGCAGCGTTCACTTGCTGGGTCGAGCTTTTAAAAACTGACACAATCGATGCTTTTAGCGTTTTTAAGTGTGCGAAGTCAAACGCTAAATCACCAATCGCCTACGATATAAGTAGCATGTTTGACCGCGATACAAACCGCTTGAATGACATTATTCTAAATCAATTTTAAAAATAAATCGATCAACTATGTTGTTCAGCTGTTGTCTAATTTTGTTGAAAACAAAGAGTATCCAAAAAATAAAACTAAATTATGAAAATAATAAAGTCAGTAATGTCGCATACAGATACATATACATATTTTCGAATAGAATAGGGGATGAATATAAAATGTATCATATTATTCACTTTCATAAAAGCATTGAGATTCAAATAAAGGGATTAAAGTTTGGACACGATTTCTTGAATTTTTTTAGTTTGAATTTCATGAAGGTCGTTTTCGATGGGTTTACCATATTAAAGTGGTTAACAAACTTTTACTTAATGAATATTTTTTAAAGACAACTGCCGCACTACAAGACCTGTAACAACTATCTGTGGATCACACATATATTTGTTCCGTGTGGGAATCGCCCACAACCTCTCGAGGCACGGAGAGTGGTGTGGCGACCGTCTTAACCACTGCGTGGACAACGTATTTTTAGTCCGTTTTTTACGGTGCATCAATAACCTTCCTAGTTGTATTTCGACAACAGGGCATAATAACAAGTTTTTAATATTGGTTGCGGGTTGGATTCTATATACGAAGATCACTATCGGAAGTGACAAACCAATAGGCAAGAATCGAAAAGTAACAAGAAGAGTTTATCGTTAAACATGAAATTGGTGCGGACGTATTTTACGCTAGCTTAGTTGATTCATTCGGCTATCAATGACAACATTTTAAAGAACTGCATTTAGTCTAATTAGCACAAAATACAGGACGAGAGCTATAGTTACGACAACTTAGCAGATAGCTCTGGCACGCAAGATATAACAAGGTTATAATTTAAAGTCTTGTGTGTTTCAAATTGACTAAATCAGCAACGCCAACAGGCGCATGGGCCATTGATATCCTCAATAAGGAATCGTGTATACTTTCGTGAACCTTGCATACGCGGCTCTCTCGTAAGTGGTTGGGCTATAGTACCGTGGAGCACTGACCTGCAGGGAGGGGTGCATGGCGAGCTGCAGCCGGCGCCCGCGGCCGCCAGGGCGCGCAGGCGGCGGACTCGTCGTTGGCCTATAGTACCGTGGAGAACTGACCTGCAGGGAGGGGTGCACGGCGAGCTGCAGCAGCGTGCGCACGACGCCGAGGTGGCCCTTGTTGACGGCGATGTGCAGCGGCGTCTGGCGGCGGCGGTTGCGCGCGCTGAGGTCGGCGCCCGCGGCCGCCAGCGCGCGCAGGGCGGCGGGCTCGTCGTTGGTATATAGTACCGTGTATGTAGTACCGTGGAGCACTGACCTGCAGGGAGGGGTGCACGGCGAGCTGCAGCAGCGTGCGCACGACGCCGAGGTGGCCCTTGTTGACGGCGATGTGCAGCGGCGTCTGGCGGCGGCGGTTGCGCGCGCTGAGGTCGGCGCCCGCGGCCGCCAGCGCGCGCAGGGCGGCGGGCTCGTCGTTGGTATATAGTACCGTGTATGTAGTACCGTGGAGCACTGACCTGCAGGGAGGGGTGCACGGCGAGCTGCAGCAGCGTGCGCACGACGCCGAGGTGGCCCTTGTTGACGGCGATGTGCAGCGGCGTCTGGCGGCGGCGGTTGCGCGCGCTGAGGTCGGCGCCCGCGGCCGCCAGCGCGCGCAGGGCGGCGGGCTCGTCGTTGGTATATAGTACCGTGTATGTAGTACCGTGGAGCACTGACCTGCAGGGAGGGGTGCACGGCGAGCTGCAGCAGCGTGCGCACGACGCCGAGGTGGCCCTTGTTGACGGCGATGTGCAGCGGCGTCTGGCGGCGGCGGTTGCGCGCGCTGAGGTCGGCGCCCGCGGCCGCCAGCGCGCGGAGGGCGGCGGGCTCGTCGCCGAAGGCCGCGTGGTGCGCGGCGCGGTCGCCGTCGCGGTCCTCCGCGTCCACGTCCGCGCCCGCTTCTACCAGCGCGCGGATCACCTCCACGTGACCGTTCTGAGCGGCCGCCTGGACGAGCACGGAAGTTTTAGATTTTTTTGTTGGGTTTGAACAATAGCTTTTGTTCTTCAGTGTTTAAAGATGCCTATGGTAAAAACGTGTGACTTTGATCAATTAAAAACTCCCTATCTATACCACATGAGGGTATAAGTTCGGTTCGTATACGATGCTGCGTGTGTGCATCTTGTTCGATGCGCGCTCGAATACGGACGTGCATTAGTAGGCTCTGAACATTACCTATTAACATTCGTGTTTTGCGCGGCCGTAGCCGTTGCACGTGATCATGGCTATGAGTAGCCAACTTATAGCTAATGAGTTGTTGGCATTTATTCAAAATGCCATTGACACTATGGACGAGGTCAGCGTGATGCAGATCTGCAAGTCCAATTTCAAAGAAGAGGACATCAGCAGCGGCAAAAGATTGTTATACCAGTCCCTTGGCAAGCTGGACCAGATGCCATCCCGCAGAAAAGATAGGACGGAGAAGAGCGTGCTATATCATCGCCTTGCTGAAGGTAATGGATCCGGACAACGTGCCGACCTTTGTGGCGAAGAAGCTGCAGAAACTCCCACCTGTCACATTCGACCACGTCGAACATCACATCAGGCTGTTAAAGGACATCACGTTCTTAGGCGCTGTCTCCACGGGCGAGAGAATCGCGACGAGTCGCAGCGATTCCGCGGCGACTCGTAACGGTATCCCCACGTTTTCCTTGTTTAAAAAGCTTCTCGAAACAAGAGGCAACATTGAAAATAAATGACGCGCATTTGACAGCGCGCTCGCTGCGCGCTCGTCGCGATCGCGCGGCGGACCCGCTGCTTGTCGCGGCCGACTAGCGACGATGTATTGACGTTTCGCACGCTCGTTGCCACTCGTCGTATCGCGGCGATATTATCGCCGTGTGGAGACGGTTCCATAGAGAGTATATAGAAATACGTGGCACGACGATAATATCGCCGCGATTCTCTCGCTCGTGGAGACAGCGCCTTAAAGTCGAATCTGGCTGAGATGCAGTCGATGCTGGAGGTGTCCAAAAACACCATCGGTGAATTGCGTGAAGAGGTGGCGCAGTTACGTGGCGCTGTTTCGTCATGCAAGTCACGCGACACCTCCAACGTCAACACACGTCGCGGGGCGCAAAACGAATCCGTCGGCAATTTGGAAGCGGCGAGTCCTAAGTCGTCGCTAGCTGCCGAAACTGCTCGCGTACGCAGCCGTTGCCGCCAACCAAACAGCTGGACAACCACCACAGTGGCGACAGAAAGGGGATAAGAATGTCACTATGAGATCAGACGTCAATCCGCATCAGGGTAAGAAGAAGGAGGCTACGTGCGAAAAGGATGGCTTCATCAAGGTGGAGAAGAAAAAGAGGAAGCCATCTCGTCGCAATCAGTGCGGTACTGCACCGACCGGACTGAACCATCTGCTGCGTCCAGCCGTGCCTGCGACGCTGTTGTACGTGTCCCGCCTGCACTACTCTACAAAGGTCGAAAACATTGTAGAGTATGTCCAACTGAAATGCAATTTCAAACTGAGGATCGAGCAGTTGCAGTCTTGTCACAATGTGAATTTCAACTCATTTGTGGTGAGAGTGCCTACTGAGCATCTGTCGACCTTCATGAAGGTGGAATTTTGGCCGAGAGGTGTTGTGGTCCGGCGGTACAGACGACGCGCGGCTACCCGACACCACGCGTCAGGCGACACCTGGCTCACGTATCATTTAGATTATGGTATATTTTGTATGTATTTTTAAGTTGTATTTTGTTTATTGTATTAATATGGGTCTCAGTTGCCTGAAATAAAGGAATAAATAAAAATAAAAAGTTACAGCATATGTAATAGAGTAAGATCCCAGAGCTGCCAGACCTACGTCATTTTAGCAAAGCTGAAACTTTGAGGATTGTTAGTATAAAGGGTCTGTTAAGAGGTATGCACATCCACTACCTTGAAAGCGGGGCCGTTTCTGAGGTAGCGCGGAGTGAAGGTGCGTAAAAAACGACCCAACCCACGTTATAGTAGCAAAGTTGGTTTTCAGATATGTTATTAATGATATTATGTAGAATTAAAATTGACTATTGCCAGACCGTTTCCCGGGGCCATTACTTCTGCCAGACGCCTTAAATGTTATAAAAAAATGAGGTCAACTACGTCATAGTAGCAAGCCTAAATTTTATATATGTTATTAAAGGTACAATTTTAAGACCCCCTGTATGCGGACAGACCATTCCGCAGGGCCCTTCGTCCCCTAGACGCCATTAAACTTTCCCTATGAGTGCGAGAGTAAGAGCATTATTCATACACATAAATGAAAAACAATTTAATTAAAAAATAAAAATTGAAAAATTATTGAATACTAACTGACCCGCGCATCTTTGCTTGCGTCACTTAAGAGAGATAGGTCAAAATGTTACATAAACGGGTTATGTAACATTTTTCACTGGTACTCTGCTCCTATTGGTCGTAGCGTGATGATATATAGCTTATAGCTTTTCTCAATAAATAGGCTATCCAACAGTAAAATATTTTTTTATTCGCACCAGTAGTTCCTGAGATTAGCGCGTTCACACAAACAAACAAACTTCTCAGCTTTATAAAATTAGTATAGATTAAAAGTACTTGGAATGTTTAGGAAGATAAGTAACATTATTTTGGGAATTATTTTAAAAATAGATATGGTTTACACTATTCACAAAAATTATGAAAAAAAAATTGTAGTCATTCATCATCATCATCATTATCTGAGCTCTTACTTCCCTCATCAAATTGAATATTTAAATCATCTCCACCGTCGTCTTCATTGTTACTTGAATTCTCTGTTAAAAAAAATGTAGGTAATGATGTTGAAAACAGTTACAAGTAGGTATATCGAAATAATTTATAGTTAAAATAAAATACCTAATTCGTTCTTCTCATTCACATCGCCGACTGTATACGTGTTAATGAAAAGTTGTAGCCGTGCAGCATCTACATCAATTCAGCTCAGACCATTTAATATTGAAGAAATCGCCAGAATATCGAGAAGCTTTTGTTCAATTCGGAGAAGTTGAATTATCTATTGATAAAGCGAAGGAACAAAATATATTTGATGTAATTCAAAAATTTAATCTGCGAGTTATATAATGTTCCCGGATTAATTGATGCAGATGCTGCACGGCTACAACTTTTCATTAACACGTATACAGTCGGCGATGTGAATGAGAAATTCCACCAGCAAAATGTTAAAAAATTCGACGCAAGTAATTTACCTCCTTGTAAATCTGAATTGCTTCAACAATTTCGACGAGCAAATTATATTGCGGGTGTCTGGAGTAATGCTCATATAAAGCGTCCTAGCATTTTAAGCCCAGCAAATAAAGGGTGGGTTCTAAAGGATAACCATTATCATTTTAAGTGGTTTGATGGTGACCAATTGCCAAGTTTCGTAAGCGAATCACTTGAAAACGAATTAGGTATTTTATTTTAACTATAAATTATTTCAATATACCTACTTGTAACTGTTTTCAACATCATTACCTACATTTTTTTTAACAGAGAATTCAAGTAACAATGAAGACGACGGTGGAGATGATTTAAATATTCAATTTGATGAGGGAAGTAAGAGCTCAGATAATGATGATGATGATGAATGACTACAATTTTTTTTTCATAATTTTTGTGAATAGTGTAAACCATATCTATTTTTAAAATAATTCCCAAAATAATGTTACTTATCTTCCTAAACATTCCAAGTACTTTTAATCTATACTAATTTTATAAAGCTGAGAAGTTTGTTTGTTTGTGTGAACGCGCTAATCTCAGGAACTACTGGTGCGAATAAAAAAATATTTTACTGTTGGATAGCCTATTTATTGAGAAAAGCTATAAGCTATATATCATCACGCTACGACCAATAGGAGCAGAGTACCAGTGAAAAATGTTACATAACCCGTTTATGTAACATTTTGACCTATCTCTCTTAAGTGACGCAAGCAAAGATGCGCGGGTCAGTTAGTATTCAATAATTTTTCAATTTTTATTTTTTAATTAAATTGTTTTTCATTTATGTGTATGAATAATGCTCTTACTCTCGCACTCATAGGGAAAGTTTAATGGCGTCTAGGGGACGAAGGGCCCTGCGGAATGGTCTGTCCGCATACAGGGGGTCTTAAAATTGTACCTTTAATAACATATATAAAATTTAGGCTTGCTACTATGACGTAGTTGACCTCATTTTTTTATAACATTTAAGGCGTCTGGCAGAAGTAATGGCCCCGGGAAACGGTCTGGCAATAGTCAATTTTAATTCTACATAATATCATTAATAACATATCTGAAAACCAACTTTGCTACTATAACGTGGGTTGGGTCGTTTTTTACGCACCTTCACTCCGCGCTACCTCAGAAACGGCCCCGCTTTCAAGGTAGTGGATGTGCATACCTCTTAACAGACCCTTTATACTAACAATCCTCAAAGTTTCAGCTTTGCTAAAATGACGTAGGTCTGGCAGCTCTGGGATCTTGGTCCATAAGCGATGTCTGTATAGCACGAGTGGCTCGAAAAACCTTGAAACGATCGTAAAAAAAAAACATTGTATGATGAAAATACACTGAACGTGTACGACATAGTCGTCTCCGCTTTGTCGCCGAACCTTTAAAAGCTTGATTGATTTAAAGATAGATCAGGCCAGTTCATATCTAATATATACAATTCTCGCGTCACAGTTTTCGTTACCATACTCCTCCGAAACGGCTTGACCGATTCTCATGAAATTTTGTGAGCATATTGAGTAGGTCTGAGAATCGGCCAACATCTATTTTTCATACCTATAAGTGACACTATTTTTTTTTTATTTATATGGCAAAGCAACGTTTGCCGGGTCAGCTAGTTATTATATAGGTGCTAATCATATTAGTATTAAGCCAATAAAATCACAAGCCAAATTAATCGTAATGATACTTTGACACATTAATTTAACTACAAAAACCCATGCGTACCTGCAGAGCAGTATGGCCGCCATAGAAGCCATTAACATCAACATGTGCAGTATCGGTCCGCGCCAGTATCTCCGCGCATCGCGTCGCGTCGCCATTGGCGGCCGCCTTCACCAGCTCTTCGTTAGCGTCGCCAGTCACGTGCGACTCGAACAACTTCTTCAAAAGCGCCGAAAGACGTTCGCCTACAAATTAAATATTAACTATAAGTAACCTTAAAATTGTTGTATTACACTCTGTCACAATGTACCACTGTCATATTATAACTTTCAAGATATTTTTTATTGCACATTATGAAGTAACTGCTATGGACTTGTTACTGCTAATATTCTTAAAAATAATAATAAAAGTAGTTATGTACCCATTTAATAGTTCAAAACAAAGCCTTTGAAGCGTTTGTGTTACGATGTCTTAGAATATGCTGTTTTGTTTTGGGTACCCTATTGAGTTAATAAATACAAGTACTAATTTCATTGAACGTAAATCTTACTTATTTATAATTTCAACGTTCTTTTAAATGGTTGTAATCTGTACTAATATTATAAAGCTGAAGAGTTTGTTTCTTTGTTTAAACGCGCTAATCTCAGGAACTAGTGGTCCGATAAGAAAAAATATTTCAGTGTTACTTAGCCCATTTATCGAGGAAGGCTATATATCATCACGCTACAACCAAGTGGAGCAGAGTAACAGTAATATAAAATATGGATTAAAAATAAAAGTAAAAAAAGTATACTGCCGTCAGACGATGCGACTTTCGTAACAGCATTAGGGTTGTAAGTCCATGACGTATTGCACACTTCCACTTTCAGGTCGTTGTCCTGGTATATTTGCTGCACTCGACCAATTTTGCCGAGAGTCTGAAAGGACAGAAATAATATTAGACTCTAAAGTACTAAGAACGATGTCAAACTAGCGTTTTGGCAAGCATACACGCGGGCTACATTACACATTTTATAAATCGGACTCGCCTTCAAGTTCACACTTCGTCGTGTTCGTTTGTGTATCATAGATTTTACGAATTAATACGGGCGACCTTCGTTTGAGTTGAAAATGTGGCAAATGGTGCGTGAATAACGAACTATGAAAACGAAATGCGGTGTCAGGTATACCGCACAAAATGTCCACTCAATAATTTGTTAGTTCATTTTGATTAGCCTTGCCTTGTTTGCCTGGACATTTATATATTTTGTCCATTTACATATTTTGTCAGAGATATCTTAACAGAATCTTTCACACATGAATGTCAGTCAATTTGTAGGGGAACCTGTTGTACCTTGGCACTATGTGTACCTAGGCCACTGGGCTCGTTTTCAAATATTCGCGCGATACTAAATTCTACTGTTTACGGTATTCGATACGTCACTACAGACTATTCAATGTGCAGTTAGTCGCATACCGCCATTAAGCCGGTGTTTGTTGTTATCGACGCTGAAACTTTTTTGTGTGAAAAAGTAAGTATTTCTAATATATTTTGAAGTCTAATAGTTTTAAAAGTTTTCTAATAGTCACTTAACTGTTATATGCTATCGGTTCTTTGATTTTACAAGTCTCAACACAATAAAAAACTTACGAGATACTTAAATTCTAAACTATATAAAATCACCGTTTTAGTGAAGTTGGAGTAGTGTTGTACCTCGGTCACTGTCGATCAGTTGTACCTTGGCCACTGGCCAAGGTACAACCTGGATGTTATACTTTGGCCAGGAGAATGTTTTATTAAATTATTTCACATTTACGTAATAATATTCCTAACTAAATATCTTTATTATTTCAAAAATCGATGCAAAAATCACTTAAACACTGGAAATGGCCTGAAAAAGAGGAGATTAAAACCCCGCAAAAAGTTAACAAGAACAGAGAAATTTATTATGTTCCAGAGATACAGAAGTACTGGGATTTCTACTAAATGCTTAAGGCTGAATAATATATCTACATTATTGATAGTGTTTTTATAATAGCTAGTCCAAATGACTGATTAAAATTTAAGAGAGAAATAATAATATATATATAGGTAAAGATAATCTATACTAATATTATAAAGCTGAAGAGTTTGTTTGTTTGTTTGAACGCGCTAATCTCAGGAACTACTGGTCCGATTTGAAAAATTCTTTCAGTTTTAGATAGCCCATTTATCGAGGAAGGCTATAGGCTATATATCATCACGCTATGACCAATAGGAGCAGAGTACCAGTAAAGAATGTTACAAAAACGGGGAAAATTATGACCCATTCTTTCTTATGTGAAGTTTCAAGGGAAGTTGCGCGGGTCAGCTAGTTGTTTCAATATTTTGTTTTCCTTTGCTATGCTATATAGGTATATTAATTTGTTATATAATATTATGTGATATCGTCGCTGCGCCTGCCAAGTTCCACATGTGTCTTTTGTGAGATTTTGGAAAACTTTTTTTTTTATTTGGGACACAATATTCATTTTTTTTAACATCAAAATACACATATGGAGTTTGGCAGGCGCAGCGATGTGATGTAACGAAACGGTGGCCAAAGTTAGTTGTTTTTGTTTAAATATTTTGTTTGAAAAGCATAAAAAAAGCTATGAATATTATTTAAATTTTTATCATTTTTAAATTTTGATTATTTGAGAATTTTTTAAATGTTTTGTTAAATACTATATACTGTAATAATACTGTGTACTGTAATAAATCAAATAAAATGATTTTAGTTAACAAAACTTGATAATTTGCTTAAATTACCCCCAAATTTCAATGTGGCCTAGGTACAACGTACTACTGGCCTAGGTACATAGGGTATGTTGTACCTTGGCCACATTTCCCATTTTTTTTTTAATTTAAAAATATTATGTAAATATTAAATATACATTTCTGATATTTTTTTGGTGAGTACTCAAATAATTGACATTTCAAACTATGCAAATATGATTTGTGTGCTGCACGTCAAATCACAATAAAAAATATATTTCTAAAAAACCGGCCTAGGTACAACAGGTTCCCTTATGCGATAAATGTATTATACTCACAGGCGCCATAGCCTCTGCCCACTCGCCATGTCCACGTTGAAGAGCTTTGACCCTCTCCTGGTCGGCGCACACTTGCACGAGGTCTCCCACAGCAAACCCTCCGCCCGCAGCGCCGCTGGCCGATGTTGACGCACTCAAGTTACCACTGCAAACCTGGACAAACAAAAATGTTTGAAATCAAATCAATTCCAAACGTCTAATAGTAATAATATGAATTATGAAAGCGAAAGTTTTGCTGTTTCGATGGATGTTACTGTTACGAGAAAATGACTGAACCAATTTTGATAAAAAATCATACAGATCGCAATTAACGCATAATCTAATAAGTAAAAAATTTTTTTTCGTCATTTAACGTCGGAAAATCTTTTGAGTTCTAGTAAGCTTTTTAATAAATCACCTTTGTTAATACTGCAGGGTTGAAAGTCCATCTATTTCCACTGGGGTATGTGACTACGATATCATGGTCCTCATCGATACCGACAACCGTGCCGGTAGTGCCGAGACACTCGAACATGCCGTCCGTCCAGCCGCCGTGGCCGTGTTGTAGTGACTGTACTATCTCGAGGTCGAGATCAACATTAACCTGGAAGTAAAACAAATATGATCTAGGTTTCTGAATATTTAAACCTTTAAGACTTTCAAAAGATAGTCTTAATAAAGAGCGGAGATAGCAAAGTGGTCTAAGTATTCGCTTTCCCTCGCGGTTTCGAACCCAAAGTAACACATAATGAAATGTTTTTTAAGTCTTTATGGTATGCAAAGTTCGAGTTGGGAAATTTGTAATTAGTGTAGTGGACTCTAGCCTTAACTGCTACCTCATTTCGGGAGGAATCCCTTGCTCCAATGGGGAAATTAAAATAGTTTTTATATTAACAAAGTGTCAAAACAATAATAATGAAAGCTCATACCTGATCACCAACTTGTAAGCCATGTGGGCCTGTACGTCCTGGTCCTAACTCGCCCAATAGTGGCAAATGTTCCTTGTACACATTTTGTCCTTTCACATCATTTACAACCTGAAAATAAATCAGTGTGTATTTTCCTAAATGTTAAGACAAAATTGTTAAAACAAATAAATTCCTTTGATGCAAAAGGTGTCAATAATAGCGCCGAGTATAGTGTAACTGCGCTCTGCGTTCTGCGTATATGTACGTGTATTTAAAAAGTGGACTGTCGCTGCCTACATAGGATAATATGCAAAAGCACATTGTACAATGCAGGCGGAACACAGAACTTTGGAAGCCTGCAGTGTGACCGTCGCCTGTGCCTTGGTTAGAGTTCATTTTCTAACTGCACACATTGATGTTGGAAAGAACATTGTCTCATAGAAATTCTTACATTAAATTATGTCCATAACAGCTGATAGTTTATGCTCATCTCCTGTTAACACAGATTTTAACTGGCTACATAGTTTACTATCAGAACAACAACTTACTTTGAGATCTGCCATGCCTTCAAAACCAACTCTGTAGAGATTCTTAGCTCCATTATCCCACACAACATAAGCAGCTGAGCGTGGGCTAGCTGCTGACCAGTCTTGTATCTCATTCACTTTGCCTCTTCTTCCATTACCACCATCTTGATCTTCCCATTGCCAATCCACCTGACACAAAAACAATAACATTTAAATCTGATACCAATAAGAATATGATTCAGAACTCTTCTATTCATACTCAAAAATCATTGTTTTGTTGTACAGCAGTGTGATATACGACAATAACTACTTTTATTGTTCCAAGTCAACCTCACCGGTCTGTAGTATATGTTACTCTGCACAAGTCTCTAATGTAAAACTCACCAACAAGAACTAGCCAATGTGACATTATAAAGCTAAGATCACCCCTATGAAGTGGCATACTGACAAATAATTCAGCAAAAACTTGTAAAATTTGCAAGGGACCCTTATTATCTCAGAAATATAGAAAAATAGTACAGTACATACCCCTCTGACAACTCTAGCTCCAGGGAAGATTCCTCTAACAGCTTGCTTTTTACTCTTGCGACGAGGTTCAACAAGACACCGCTGAGCACCGGGTGCACTTATGCGGTAAAACCTATGTCTGAGGTTGTGTTTATCTCCATGATAGCAAACAGAACACAGATCATAATTATTACACTCAGCACATTTCCAGCGGATACCTGAAAGTGTGAAGAAATATAGATTAGATACATTTTGGGTCCTAGTAATATGGGATAGTACATAATTTTGTAACTAAAAAATTCTATTTAGAATTTAAGGTTTATTAGTTCAAACGAACTCAAATGATTTCTATTGACACTGAATAATTAAGATAATTACAAAATTGTCTCCTTATATTTTTCAGACCATACTATAGTGTGGCTCAGCTTGATAAAATTATTTACCTTCATTCCAATTTGAATACTCACATCAATACATATAGAATAAAATATTCAACAATTTATATCACAATTTTCCTTGTACTAATATTGTCTATAAAATGTTAGCTTACCAAATATAGGTTGTTGTCTACAAGTATCACACATAGTGCCTTCATGTTTGACACCTGTTGGTGCACTGTCCAGTATGCGGAGGTCATAGGCTCCTGAACACCGATAGTTTGCTGCAGTCCCATTGTCCCATACAACAACCACTTCTTCTGGAGATTCAAAATTTCTCACTGTACCAACATGACCCTCACCACCATCCTGTAAAGAACATTCATATAGGCTTAGTATATAATGTTTCCACTAACATTAACCAAGTTCAAGAAATGCATTCTGATTACAATATATTATTATATGAATGATAATAAAGATCTGATTTCTTACCTACTACTGTTGTTACTATTCTAAAACTACTTCTCGTAAGTGTAAATGATCAAGTACATACGTAACAATTATCGTATAAACAACTTGTAAACATTATGAATGCCTGAACAAAATGACTAGCATTAGAGGCAATAATAACATTCTTACGGATATTCTCATGCATTACCATATACTGTTAACGTTGCAGCTATAACATATTATGTCAGAAATTCTGGAAACAACTATATGTGAGTAAAAATACTGGATAACAAAAATAAACAGAGATTTACCTGCTTGCCCCACTTCCAATCTGGACCTCTAATAACCCTGGCCCCGACGCCCTCCATCATGAACCTAGTGGCTCGAGAGGATGAGGATGAACCAGGTATGTTAGGTTCCATTGAAACAATTTTATGTAGTTTATGATGATAAAAAGTTATTTATTCACTCCACCTAGCTCTAAAAGCAAGTGTCAAAACTTTTGACTTCAATCAAAATTGACAATTGATATGACACATTCATTGCGTTTAGTAATCAAAAAAAGATAAATTACAATAATTTTATTTTGTATTTATTTTTATTCAAGATATCAATAATAAACTTAAAATATGCAAAAAAAATTGTTAGAGGTTTATTTGATCTTTTATTTAGTATTTTGAGAGAGCCAAAATTATCGGTCTGAATAAATCCCTTATCCACGCTACTTCACAATGTCTCTCATCAGCTGTTATCTCGCTTGCTCTTTGCGAAAATCACGCTATCTATCCTGCTGTCTTAATTTGTGTCATAATATGCTACATTCGTTGATAAGGTGGTTTTATTAAATTGATTTAATTTCATAGATTGTGATTACTTCCTTGAAGACTGCAAAGATTTTAAAATATATTAAAATAACAGTGCTATATTAGGGGCAAGGACTCTCAAATTAGGATTTTATCCATCGCCAAACAATAGAAATATTGTCATAATGGCCAGCAATCGGAATAAATATGAAAAAGCTCGAAGACGTCTTGCAGCCGTAACATTTTTATCAAATATATCGCTAGACGGCAAGTTCAAAGATACGGGATTAGTTCAGATTGTGGATAAAACAACAAGCAGTGATAAAACTGATTCGGACAATAAAACTAATGATATTCACAAAGAAAAAGATGTAACCCTGCGAAACAGTATTCGTAGCAAGAATAAGGTTCCACAGTCTAGTCCTGTGCATCGAGCTGGTGCTGATAATCATTCTTTAAGTTCCGATTCAGAATATACAAGCACAGTAACGCCAGTTAAAGGTGGACTTAATACATCATTCAGGGAAAGGTAAAAAAAATGTCCTCCAGCTTATTTTTAAACTGAATCTAAATTTAGTTAACCTATTCCTATATTTTCTAACACTTAAGAATTTATATTACAGATGTTCGTCTGGAAATACTGAATCATTTAAAGATAGACATTCTTCCAGGAGTAAGAAAAATCACCTTGTGTCTCTCACTGCTGCTAATGCAGATGATAAAAGCAGCTCAGAGAGCCTCACTTTTGGTAAATAGCCTTATTATTAAAACAACAATATCAATTGAGCCTTCTAGTTTTGTAGTTTACTGAAACTAAACATGTATTTTTATATTACAGGACGCTATCGAACAAGCAATCCATGCATTCCTGAAAATGCATTAGCAAAAGAAGTCCGTTTAGTCCGTCCAACTAAAGGTGTTTCATTTAAAGATGAGAGACTGGCACTGGTTCCAGGACAGGGTGCTCCTTGTGTTATATTTAGTACTATACCGTACTCTAAGACCATTCGTAGTGCAAGGTATTTATATATACATATTTATTAAGCTACTTGACACTAGAAAGTCTGTAAATATTATTTTTATATATTTTTGTTTCTCTGCAACTATAGGGCTGATCTACGCAAGGATGGTGTGAGAAGAAGGAATACTTCAGGTCCTAGACCTCTTTCGTCTATAACTGATAATGGAGTTGATCCATTTGACCTTCTGGGCTTGGAAAAAGAGGAGCATGGCCAGGAAATATCATACTCTAAATTACTTGTGCCCTCCAAAGTATGTACCAGGGAGCAGTATAAGAAGATGTATGAAGGTGACTTTACTGAAAAGGGTAATTGGAAAGTAGTAAATCGTCATCCACATGTTATTGCAAGGTAATATTTTATACAATTCCTTTCATTATTGTGACCTTGGTTTAGGTAGTAGTTACCTAAAATTTTGATAAACAGAGGAAAGTAATAAAAAATAAATTTTACTGCTTACTTCATTGAAGTCTAACATTCATTTTTAAATACTATGAAAACATCCATGTTATGCATGTTACTGAATGTTTTACTTTTTCTCTCTACTTGATTTATTGCCATCACAAAGTGTGTGTCCCATCTACTCTGTCTATGATACATTGGTTTCTTAATAGTCTAGTTACTGTTTGATTCAATCATTGCAATATTCTGTAGTGTTTAGCTATCTCTTCTAAAACAACAAATTATTTTGTACCCATAATATCTTACAGTTACTGGACTATTCAATTTTTGTTACAATTAAACATTAGTCTCAATTAAAAGACATAAAGCAATGATACATTCAATTAACATAGATATTCCAGATATGTTAGCATTTGAGTGATAAACACATGAATTGCACTAATAATACACATTCAGAATACTCATACATACATTGTCAGCCACACAAGACACATTCATGACTGTTGTCACCAATACTACTGGTACATACATCCACATTAAAAGTGCATTTTGATTGTCATGCAGTATCCACATCATTTCATCACTAACAAATTTGACTTTCAGGACTAAGTTATTGACGAGGCACAAGGATAAGAAATGGTAAACACTGAACAATTGAATTACATTCTGCTATGCAACACTTAGATTTGGCTAATGCTATTATGTCCCTGCTAAAGTAATACGGACTTATTCTGTATATTACAGTGAACAAAAAGAACATATTTATATATGTATTATTTAATATTTTAATGCTTAGTTATGGTCAAGTAAAGATACTTGGTTACTATAGGTGTTGTGCGGTGACGGCTTGGATTTTTGGAATTAATAATTACAAGCTATCTTATATATTTTTAATCAAGTAAATATTTGGTATTTTTAACAACTTCCAAAGCTATAATATATGTAAACCACCTCACCTACTAATCATAGCAACCCATGTTATATCCTAGCTTCTATCATGTATGTAGTATTGACACTATATATTTTAGATTAGGTATGCATGATGGTTGACAAGAAATACTCATTGGAAAGATGGATAATGGAATACATAAGTAAATAAAGCATGTATAAGAGTAAAGCACTTCTGACTAATGATCTAGTTGCATGCTAATATTATCAGTATCATCATGGAAAGTCTGCACGGTCCAGATTTTTTTTTTATTTTATGAAATATTAACATTGCAATATATGTTGTAGGTGCTTTTCTTACGAATCATCTCAGAGGACCACAATACCTTCTTCACCACCACACTCTTCGGTTGACATTAAAACATTTGACTGGGATGAAGGAACATTACTGTCACAAAAATATGTATGTACAAGTCAATTAAAGAATACATAAGCCTCATTAAACATTGAGATTTATGCCACTGACATTTCTTATTTTTCCAGGTGCAGTACTGTCCTAATGTGTTAGATGATCCAGAACTAATAGCTGGTAAACACAGGACTCTCCTTACATTTACGTCATACATGACGTCTATTATTGATTACGTTCGACCACAGGATCTCAAGAAGGAATTGAATGATAAGTTCCGGGAAAAGTTCCCCCATATTAAATTGACGCTTAGTAAATTGAGGAGGTAAGAATACTATAAATTTTTTTGCTTTCCTTAGTACTTAGTCAGTCATTATATTGTTGTTCAATTGTCCAACCATCAGGCTTATGAAGAATGCTATAATTTGGTTTATTTAACTGAGCTTTTGTTAATGTTTCCTATCTATTATTACCTTCCTATTTAAGATATGTATGGTCATTTTGATGCTGAGAAACGCACCCTATGTAAAGTATGATTGGTATCATTGCCTGGAAAAGAATAGCATCTAACTGTTCTCAAATCCCTTGCTTCACTTTAGTTAGAAACTTAATACATATTAAATTCATTGTTACAGTATCAAAAAGGAAATGCGCAAGATAGCTAAACACGACAGCGGTGGAATCGATTTACTGTCAGTGGCTCAAGCATATGTTTACTTTGAGAAACTGATACTCGCCAACCTAATTAACAAAGACAATAGGAAATTATGCGCTGGCGCTTGTCTACTGTTATCCGCTAAACTCAATGATGTAAAGGGAGAAGCTTTAAAGGCGTTGATAGAAGTAAGTATATCTTTTAATAGTTGGTATAAAATTATTTTTGTTGCATGTGAAAATATAAAGCAACATAATGCATATGTAAAATTATTCCATAAATTCTTCGTTTTTTGCAGCGCATCGAGACAACATTCAGGGTCAACAGAAAGGACTTGATGCGGTTCGAGTTTGCAGTACTAGTAGCATTGGAGTTCGGCCTTCACGTTCCACCCTACGAGGTGTTCCCGCATTACCAACGCTTGCTCCACGATTCGTGACCTTGGCGCAGACTGGCCTTCGAGCCATGCATCCGCGTGTGTCACCGCAGACGGGCGACCATCGTGGATAACCTCAGGGCGAGTGCCTGGATGTAAACTGTTCGTGTATTGGCTAAAGACATTCAAAACATAATCGGTGCTTGAGTGTTTTAATATAAGGTATACAAACAGTTTCTTAGACAATACTAGCTGCTTGTTAGGGAGGCCTAACTTTAAATTGATATAGGAATTTCGAATTCTTAGCACCTAGTCCATTTGAACAGAATTTCTGAAATAATGTTCCTAGAGATAAATATTAGAAAGTATTTTCAGTATTCCACCCATAAAGAGAACATACAGGTTGGACCCTTATGGGTGACTGGCTCTAGATTTTCACATACGTTTTTCCCGCGGAAAGAGAGGCTTGATACGAATAAATGTAATATAATTACCTACATAAAAATATTTACAAAATCTAATGTAATATAAAAATGTTATTGTAATTCATAATTTGTTATAGAAACTGTTATTGTTTTACGATAGATATACTAAAAGTACTTACTCGATATTAAATTGAAAAAAAATACAAGTGCATGAATTGATTATGTATTAAATACCGCGGCTAGTTGTAAATGAACGTCGTAATTTATTAATTGATGTCTTTTTTTTTCAAAATTAGATTCAATAAGATAAGGGTCACTGCTAGTCACGTAATTCGACCTAGAAAAGTTAGAAGCAAGTAGTTACTTAGAGTAAGTACCTTGTGGAATTACATCTAATGTATTGGTGCATATCCGCCGTACTTAATTTTCGTAGAACAACTAAAAGGGTCACGGTAATTTATGGTGACTTTTATAAAGTTTTGCAACAACTCGAAAATGTTGCCTATGTCGCCCAGGTCCTATTGCCCAGTAGCATTAGAAAACGTTGGTCTACAAAAACTAACTGCGTCGTGAAAGCACCGTATTGTTATAAATGATTGTAAATAAGTATCTTGCCGATACAGGTATGTGACTAAGGTAATGATAGCCAAATGGGACATCTGTGATATGAAGAGAATATTTATGTATGTAATTAAATAGTAGATAGTTACACGCTATTGACTTAAGTAATTTATTTTCAGTATTTTATTGACTAGTATAACATAACATTTAGCCATAACTGTAACCCAATGAACATATTTTTACTAGCAGTAGAGACAGATGAATAATAATGTAATCAATTGATCACTTTTGAGTAGTTTTTATCAAACCCATACATATATTTTTGCCTATTATTATGTACCACAAGAAAATATACCAATTGAAGTATTTAGCATTATTTTTGTACCTAATCTTATTTCCGAAGAATAGTAGTTGATACTAATGTCACTGTAGAGAGGCAAAATAGACTATAGTAGTCTTGGTGTCTGGGTAACAAAAACACAATCTTTAAAGTGGAACTTAAGAGTTCTGGTCATGAGCAAAGCGAAATGTTATGCTATGTAGTACCTAGGTATATTGATATTAATATAGATCGTAATATACGAAACACCTTAAAGTATTTTATTAAATTATATTGGCACATTTTCTCTTAACAAAAGTAGTTATTTGTTTTGTACGGATTAGTGATATAACGATGTATAAGATTTTGGGTTATGCAATTGTTATGAACGGTTTGTTGTAGCTTAATGACGTCATTAATTCATAGCAGAATAAACAGGCCATTGGCAAATCTTATTTGCAAGAATGAAATAGATATATGTATTACTGTATTTGAACAAATTATTACGTAAATAACATCTTCAGTGAGATGTCTATATTTATGCAATTTATGCCTCCATTACTATAACAACGTAGCCGGATCCATGCACGTGAAAAAAACACCAAAATTTCAACGAAAAGCCCCAAAACGAAACATGGATCCGCCTCTGAATAAAGGTGCGAAAATTATTGCGTATCTGCAGTATGTAGGTAGGCATATAAGTGGTTCTATATTTTTTTTACAGCGAATGTGTTGCTAGAGTAGATGCAGTAAACCGTAACATGTGATGTGCAATTGTTTCTTGTTATGTAGTTATTTAAAAGTATCATATTTATCTTGTTTAAGTGTGAAATCTTTGTTTCAATAAAACTTTAAAACCAATAGTTTAATTTCATTTATTTTTGCAATATACAATATTTAGTTGATGGATGTCTATATAGACGATAACGATCTACACGTTATAATTTACTTGAGCTATGGAATAAAATTTATTAGATGCACTAACTCAAATTGATGCTTGTACGATGAGAGAGAAAAAAGGACATGCGATCACGCTACTTTTACGCTCTAATTCCCCAATAAGAAAGACTTCCTAGTATTTAATTTCTAAGTCAGTGAATCAAAGAACACACACACCACACACCATCGCGAAAACATACTGAACCGTTATGTCGTGTCGTAGCGAATCCCGGGAACTGTACATAATTAGTTTCCTATCAAAATGCAGATAAAACTTTACAATCAAGTTATCGGGAATGTAAAAAAAATTCACGCCTAATGTGTTCAAAACATGAATATCCTGGATTCAGATTCAGACCTAATCTTTTGGTTGAACATGCTGGTGGCAGTTTTGTATTTAAACATGGATCGGTGCGAACTGCAGCTCTTATCACTGGGGATTAGACTACCTGAATCCGTCAATCAGAACTATTGATTTACATATTCCATCATAGCGCTTTAGCAAGTCTTTTAACCACCGTGTAATAAGTATGTAGGTGCATGAGTTATATTGTAGCTATCATACAACTCATAAATACACAGTTTACTTATTGCTGCGTTAGTTAAAATACTCGGTAACAATCTTTCACAATAATTATTTGGATCACTGAAGTCGCTTATGCATTATCGCATGTCCTAACATGGACTACACTGGTGAAATTTAAGTACCTAGCAATATAAGCACACGTATAATTCATTCACATGTAGAATAATAGCGAACCTCGGACTTAAATCACTCGTTTTTAACAAAAATGTTTTGTAAGGTGAATAACGACGTCAGTTTTTTGTGTTAAGTGCCTATGTAAAGTCGAAAATAAATTAATCTTGTTGTTTTAAGATTTTAGTCACCTGTGCATCGTTGTGTGCCATAAGTTGTAAGGGAGATGATAATCAAACAGTAGCAGTAGCGGTATCTGAAACGCCTCTTGAGGATTCATCTCAGGGAACACTAAAACCAGTTAGCAATGAACACGATGATCTAAATGGAGATGCATCTGTGTGGCAGCTCCTGAGACCATTCAGAAATTTGGGTACGTTTAATTTACCTCTACAAAATGTTTTTAGTTAGCTTCTAGTAATCAAATTATTGTTACCTAAGTACTTATTATAATTTTAGGTCAATCTGCGGTTAACTCAAAGTTAACGCATTTTCCTTACAATAAGGAAAGACCACTATGGGGACATTCGTTACATCGGCATCGAGACAAGCCCAAATTAAAAAATAAAGTAAAATTTCTTTTTAAATTAAAGCAATATGCGGTATAGTTATTAAAATTGTTTTATTTTAATAATGCTTACGGATAATTTACCGAATACAGCGAGACATCATTCATAGCGATAATGATGAGGGTGGTCAGGTCAGGTCCACCCAGCTGCCACCGAGCCATGAGGTCGTGAGGTCTATTCCCAAACAAAACAAAATTTCAAATCTGTGAAATTATCTGCGCAATCCAAATGGCGAATATGAACAAGTTATCCGTAGCTACATAATTTATCTATCTCTAAATTTCTATTATGGATCATGAATCTAATACCTACATAGTAAGGAATACCAAATCTGTCTACCTATGTAAAAAAACATGAATTAGGAAAAAAATATTCACCCTTTTTTTAAAAATGTGCGTTGTTATATGATGTAAGCATAGTGACGGGTTTCGAGTGATTACGAACTCTAAAGAGTATAACTGATCTACTTTTTGGTTGTGACTGATATTAACCACACGTCAAAACCAAAGGTCAAATCTTTATTTTCGTAAACATCTAGCAAACGTTTTATAAAATAATGTATTACGTAGATTCCCAGCGTACGATTACGCGCCGTGATAGTTCCTTGATTACGTCGAGAATAGGTCGACCGGAAGGTGACACTGACACGTGGTCTGTGTACCATGACCGACAGACGCCTCTTCTTTACACCACTGACTCAACAGGGTCGGTGGCCAATCGACCCAAAGGATCCGTGCAGAAGGAACTCGTTACTATGATGTTTGAATCAATGTTGCACAGTATTGTAGAGTCTTGGGAAATTATTGCACCCCCGAAACAGGTTGAAAGCTACACTAACTTAGATTTCGGCAAAACTGTTAGTGAAACATTCACTTTCACGGGCAAGAAGAAGTCGAAGCCTATAAGTAAGTATTTTATAGTCTTGGACTAAATTATGTAGGTAAGCACTTTATTTATTGTTTTAATACTTTCAGTAAAATCTTCGAAAACGAAACCAAGTCGATCAAAGCTTGGTTTGTCAGAGATAACACAGGTATTCTTATATATATTTACTAAGTAGTAGTATATAATATGTTTTACCTTTGATCCAACCAATATGGAGCTGAAGGCACAATAGTACTTAGGTACCTATATGGCTGTAGGTAAGTAAGTAGGTCTGTAAATTCTGAGGCGCAAGTAACCATACATAGACCAGAAAAGGATCAAGTTATCCCAAACAAATTAATAAAATTTTCTATTCAACTAAAAATATAGATTGCTGAACCAGTATCGTGGTGGTCTGCCCCTGATGAGAAGGCTCTTATTCGTTTCCGAAATGGCAACACATACGAGGGTAATATTTCGATGAAATGCATGCACGGCGAAGGTCGATTTCAATGGGCAGATGGCACTGTTTACTTAGTAAGGGTCTACCTGTTTTTTTATATAGAAATAGATTTATGTAAGTATTTTAAGAATAAAGAGATACATAAATATTTTTGGACAACTCACACACGGTCATCTGATTCAAAACTAAGCAGAGCTTGTACCTTACCTACTATGGTAACCAAATAACTGATAAACATACTTATATACTTATAAATACATACATATAAAAATAAATTAACATCCAGGCTCAGAACAAAATACTCGTGCTCATCACACAAATATTTGTCCCGGTTGGGATTCGAACCCGCCACACGCGGCGCTACGGTTATTACGGCGAGGTGACCACTTTAACCACTGCACTAAACGTGCAATTAAAATCCTCAAGACTTCAAAATTATTATGATTTTGAAGTAGAAGGTTGGTATTATTAATGCATATATTAATATACCTAATTTCACCCCATTATCTAGGTACCTACTTCGTAACCACCTATGTCATTCGAGGTTGTTTTATTGTAGGGACAGTTTAAGGACAACGAAATGGTGGGCAAGGGTTTGATACAATGGCATGACGACACTTGGTATCAAGGTGAATTTTCCGGCAACCTGCGACATGGGCAAGGTCTCTACGTGGACTCGCGTTTACAACGTTCCTACGCGGGCGGATGGCATTGTGGGACTAAGCACGGAGAAGGAGTCATTTACTATGATAAAAGCTTCAAGAATTCCTACGATGGACAATGGATACATGTAAGTAAACTTATACGAGATTTAGCCACGTTGAAAATATAGGCCTTTAGGTGCTTACCTATGGCATATGCGAGTAAGTTTAAAACGCCGCCACCAGCATATTTCCTTAGCGACGACGTCCTTCCTTTCCTTACGTTCTGTACCGTGTGTGCGGCGACCCTAAAGCCCGGTTCCCAATGCGAGCGGAGCGGACCCATTAAGACTCCGTTAAACTCGCAAGCGCAAACTGCATACTTGTGTATATGTATGTGTGGACTTAAGAGTATGTACCTATATAGGTAGGTAGGTAGGTACCTACGCTTTTAATTTGTATTCCGCTACTATAAGAATGGCTAATTTTGTGGGCAACATCCTTTTAATAGATCTTGACCCTTTATAATAGATCCTTGTAATTATTTTATAAACCCATTGTTCTTGTTACAGAATGAACGCTTCGGTTATGGATCCCGAGAATACTGTGCCTCAAGCGGATATCAAGGTGAATGGGACAGAAACATTCGAGAGGGGAAAGGTCTTATGATTTGGCCAAATACAGACGTGAGTTTTAAATTTGATACAGAGTAGCATATTATTTTTGAAGACAACATACCGTCCTACCTTCAAAATACATATTTCTACTTCCGCAGTTCTACCGTGGTGAATGGAAAAATGGTGTTATGTCCGGGTACGGGATATACATATGGGATGCTTATTATAATAACACGTTGTCCCTGCCTTCTCTAAATGCATATCGTGGCTACTGGGAAAAAGGCCAGCGAAATGGTTACGGTGTATTAAATTTGGGACTAGGATATGGCTCGTTTTATAAGGGAGACTTCAAAAATAATAAGAAGAATGGAGTTGGTAGATTTGTCACGAATAGTGGTCTTATCCTTCAGGACAAAAACCTTTTCATTGATGATACCCTGGGCCCTATGAAATCCATCGACCACAAGTCATCTAATGATATGTTTAAGAATGCCAGCTGGGAACCCTTTCAATTTGATATATGCGATAGTTCTGTGGGTCTTTCTTACCATATAGATCAAGCTCTTAAAAATCTTGACAAACAGGAAGAAATCAGAACTAACATAATCAATGACTACATCGAAAACAACAAGCTTCGCAAATCTGTAGAGGTGCAGGCACCGGTTCGTAAAGACGAACGAGATAAAGATTTAGAAGAACATAATCCAGAAGATCATCTAGAAGATTTAATTGTATTTGAAGAGAGCTCGTTACGAAAATCTTTGAGATGCTATGAAACTGATTTAGAAAATATCTATTACAGATATGCTACGATATGTAATAACATGGAAGTTTATTTCAAACCTGTGATGATACGTTTATTTCTGTGGCAATTATATTATGATTGCAATATCCACGAAAAAGGAATGACATTATTTGATATAGATATTTTATATTATCAAAATCGAGAATGGCTTGCGCGATCCCCGCATGATCCTTTCGAGAAAATATATTTTTGGCAATTTATCCATAGTCTGATTACAGTAGCAAGTAAATTATATGCCAAAAGACATTTACCCGGTGCAAGACCCGATACAATTTTGGCTAGCGCTTTCAGGAAATTTATGGAAGAAGATGTACTGCCAGGATCCAATGAACACAAAGGTATTATACTAAGTAATAAAAAATAACTTTTACCACAATAACTTTTACCTTTTACTTTTGCTCACTACCTACGCATTATAAGTGCCCCTTCAATATAGTCGTGCTATAAAGTTTTGGACATAATAAGACTATACATAATATCTGGGTCAGTAAACCTACATTGTAAAAAAAAGACATTATCAATCATTGCCATTAAATTTCAATTTTTGTTTCAGGTCGATTGGTTAATGGCTTTGGTGCATTTGTGCCTTTGAAAGCGGCCTACAAATTGTACCGAACTATAGGAGAGCCGCATACAGTGCGCAATTTTCTGAGAGGGGTGTACCGCTCCCCGCATGTTGTAGACCGGCCATCACCACCTATGTTCGAAACACCTGATGAATTCCTCCCCTTGGGACGAAACGTCTACATATTTGGAGATGAAATGAGTTTTATAGTTGGTAAGCGAACCTTGTGTAAAACCCAATTCGTAACATGATCGTGATACAAAAGACTTTAGACTCCATCTGGAAGTTGGATATGAAAAAATTATACCTTCAACTTGTTTCAGATGATCATGTTCCTGAACAGCAACAACAGAAAATAATAACAGATAGCTTGAAATTATTTAATTTTGCCAATTTATCTAGCAAAACTATCATCAAAATATTTGCTAAAATATTCCCTCAGATACACACACTGGACAAAATTATGGACCTTAACATAAAATTAACGTTCTTCGAATTTTTTGAAGCATTCGTTGATTGTGCTGAAGAGAGTATCAAAGTAAAAGATGAAGAAATTAAGTGGAGAGAAAAATTATCGTGTGTTGAAACAACTCCAGCACCTCATAGTACGCCTACTGGGTTTATGGCAAAACCTAAATAAAAATTCCTAAGATTGGTACCTAACTAAGTTCAAAGGATAGGTAGGTCCAAAGCACTTACTGAGGTAGGTAGGTATGTACTGCGTCTTTATTTTTATCGATAGGTTTTTATTTTCATTTCCTTTATGCCTTCCGGCTTCCGCCCTTATGCATTTGAATATTTACAATCTTAGTAATTACTTTTATTATAATTATAATGTTTTTTGAATAAAATGCTAAGCAATTGAAACGTTAATTTATTGTTATTTTCATTTTTACAATCAAATCAAGTAGGTAGGTAGGTAATTTTATTACCGGGAATCTTCACAAAGATACCTACTAGGAACAACTAAGTAGACCCAGAACAACTGTTTGTCAATTAACATATTTGCACCATATGGTAATCGCCACGAATCCTACGGGCCCTGTCCGCTCACATAAGCGCTGCACTAAAGTGGTGCCGGAGCAACCTCTTTGTTAGACGGACCTTATCATTGAAATTGAAACCATTGTCAGCAACGACAATAAACAATTATTTGTTTAAATGTCATTTATTTATGTGCCAATTTATAAGAACCGGTTTATGTTTTGAAATACCAAAGTTTTAATAAAACTTTATCAAGATGAGGACCAAAAATCCAATGGCAAAAAAGCCTCAACAAATATTATTCTCCAAGAATACTTATGGACCCAAAACGAAGGTAGAAAATTGGGACTTTGCTTTTCACGCTGAGAAACGGGATAATTACGTATACCGAGACGGTCTGAGCAACCACCTGAGTACATACACGCGCTGGGGAAGCGAAGACCATGGCGTGCGCATGACAGAAACGCGGCACATGCTAGCGCAGGTCTTCACTAAAACAGACCCAGTGTATTCTTTCAAGCCACTTGTTAATTTTACATCGTATCCGTGCACTGAGTAAGTAAGAATAGAAATCTAAGCAGCATCTTACCCAGCTAAATAGGTTTTTACGGTTGTAAATAAATAGTAGGTACCTATTTATTGTGGTCACCTCGCCGCAATAACCGTAGCGCCGCCGCTTGAAAAATCCTTAACTATCTACCTAGTTACTTATTCATTTATCTAGTTATTTCTCGTGTAAAATGTTAGCACTCCAGGAAGAAACAAGTTGATGAAGAAAGCAGATTTACCCCAACTGCCAGCAGATTTTGGTATTATGGACTATCTGACCAACCAACAAGATGATTATAGAAATCCATTCCCTTCAGTAACGAAGCCAGTACGTACTCATACTCATATTACCTACTTACTATTTACCCGATTGATCACAATATCACAATTTTTAAGAACACTGACCCCGTTTTTTAAACTTTATGCCCAAAATGACTTTCGAGGCACGGTTGGTCGCGATGATCACATGTTCGATTCCCGCACACAAAACAAGAAATTGAATCTTGTAATTTAATAATTACCTACAAGTCCAGAATAATAAAATAGAATTAAACTTAATCTAGTCATTACATGAAATCATGGACGTACTCATTGTAGTTATCACTCGGATATTTTTGTGTCCCAAGTCAGGAATAGTGCGTAAATACTGACTACGCCCATAAATTAACTTTTTATTTAAACTTGCAGTTGACAATGTCGTCTCCAATTTGGCTGATGAATCGTGTAATTCGCTCCGACTTGACCCACAACCACGGCACAGCACCACCTAAGGGCGACTATCAATGCCTTGATACCCACACACCAATCGGCCATATCCGCCAAATGAGGTTGTTCCGGTACCAATCTTTTGACCCAGCTACATGCCTTCAAGACTTCCCCAGGCTCACCCAGTCATTGGACAATAATGAAAACAAATAAGTTGTTTATATTTTTTATTACACTAATTCATACAAATTATATATCATACGAAATTAAATTGAAAACAAACAACAAAAGAATACAACTAAATCAATTAACGAAGTTATACCGAAAATATACTTAACTGTTAGCCAAAGCAGACAGTAAACTATGATATTTCTTTGAATTCTCAATCAAACTTAAGGCTTTATTTTATCATCCTTAAAATATAAAGGTATATAGGTTTACTACCTAAGAGGTAGGTAAGTAACAATCATTTTCCGAAAGTCGTGTGAGAATCAAATGCTTATAATTAAAGCCTATAAAAACTAATTTGACAAAATAAAATGATAACCTATAAAAAAACTATTGATGATAAATAAACATACCAAATAACTGGAACCTCTAAAATTTGATAGGATTTTTATTGAAATAATTATGATAATAAAATAATTCAATCAATCTCATGATTTTTATTTGCATGGTATGACAGTAACACTGGTAGTTGCTATAAATGAAGCAATTTCTATAGCCAATTAATTAATTTGGACATTGGAATCAATATCCTCCCATTCGCAAGTAAAATATTATTATTTTGTCACTTAATGTGATCTTTGGAGAACTTTTTCGAGGAGTTTTAAAAAATAACTTAGGACTACCCTAAGTAAAATAAGTCCATGATATTAGCATAAAATCAAAACAATAAATTAAAACTTAAATAAGTATAACAAATATTATTCAACATTTACTTTATACTCATCATAGCATAAAACAGTCGCCTCTGGGCCTATTTAGTAGGTACTGTAATTGTAAATGCCTACAACCATAACCTATTTGAGGCTGGGTCCACAGTGTTTGGGAAAGAAATAAAAATATTCACTTGTGCATACATTCACAAACTCCAAATTGCAGTTAATTAAATTAAATTAGTACTGACAGAATTAAAATGAATAAATGAATGCACAAATTGATACACAATGCAGAAAAACTAAAGAGTAAGACCTTAGCACCTCCATGGACGTAATTATTTGAATGCTGCAAGAAATAAGTGAGTTACATGCTTATATCTAAATAATGATATTTATTACATAACTGTCTTATGATATTTTTTAAACATGATCTGTTTAAAGTATCTGTATATACAGTTTAAATTTTTAAATGGATAAGCCACTTTATGAATACATAAATTATATATAGGACATTCGCAAATGTAAGGTGCTCTTAAGTTTTAATGACAAAATCCAAATTATGGAAGTAGTACAAAAATTGTTTTATTAGATATGGAGCCTTTGTTTTGTAATAGCTATAGCACAATTAATCTGAAAGAGACTTTAAATAGAGAGAAGATTATAAGTAAAAACAAGATTTTACCCTGTGCCCCTACCCTATTTATATTCATTTTAAATGTTCGAACTTCAAATGTGTTGAGTATTTACAATAATTGAACTTTGCAACAATGATTATAGATACAGGTATAAGAGAAAGACATAAAATTCACCTTTAAAACTTTAGGCTAACAACATGCATTAGGAGAACAATAATGCAAATAATTATCAAATAAAAAAAAACAAAAGAATTAAAATTAAACAAACATGGAACACTAGTTGCCAAATTCTTATTGAATAATACATGCCTATAATTTTAAGTTTTATCTAGTAACTTTTAGATTTAATATATTTTTACCCCATCATGCCATTTTACAACATTGCATGTGTTGGTCTCAATGTGTACGCCTTCTTTTAAATCCTTTACCTTTCTTAGACTTCAACTTGTGTTTACGTGATGTTCGATTACTGCTGGTGCCAGTTACTTCATCTGCAATCATACCCACTGTTGTTAGCTTTTTCCGACGATTCTTTTCAGCTTTTGTAACAGGTAAACGGGTTAGATAGTTCTCCTCATATTCAGTCTTTTCTTGTTCATATTTCGATATAGACTGCTTGACATGATTCCCAGTGGTTACTTCTAGAGGTGCTTCAGAGTATTCTTCACGGAGCTCTCTCATAATACTTGAGTTAAGCATTTGTTTTCTTGACTTCTCTTTACTCTTCTTTTCATTGTCAATTCTCGAAGCATTTTCATCAAAGTGTACAGCAGCTAATTTAGGTGGTACATAGATGTTAGACTTGCTAGTCTTGTCTTTCTTGTCCTCTCCATCATCTGAGAGCTCACTGGAATCCTCCTCTGAGTTATCTATCTTACTGACTAAGTTCGCTGGATTGGCATGATATGATTGAGGGTCATCTTCAGATGTGCCACCCACCACAGCAGTTTTCACGAGCTTATCAATTTGATATTTTAATTTAGAGTCTATGGGACGAATTTTTTCCAGCACTGTTCTTATTTCAATGAGTCTGTCAATTGATGGGTCTGATTCAATCTTTTCACCAGAGCACTTTCTTAAGACAATGTAAGTTAAATTTATAAGATAACTAAGCAGCATTTGATATTTCATTTCTAGGAAACTAAGACCTTTATCTGTAGAGAGTTCACCACTTTTAACTCTGACTAACATATTGTCTACTAACTGTGATACTTGCTGGACGTTCATGTTCATCTCTTTTAGCAAATTAACAGCTTGAGGTAGGTCAGGTTGCTCCATTTCATCTGTAGCCTGTAAATAAGACATAACGGAATAAGTGTTGTATTATTTATTATTTAATAAACACGCAGAAACAAAGATATTCAAAAATAAAACCCCAATTTTACCGGGGAATAATGTAAACTATCTTTATCTGAATCTAAACATAATATTCTTATTCAGATTGTATTAACAATAGACTTAATACGCATTGAAACGAACTTAAATTCACATCTATCGCTTTTGACTGTATTGATTCCCTTTTACCTGCAAAGGGTTCAATAAAAAAAATAAAAAACACGATAGAATATGACTAATCACATGGTTCTAATACTTCAAAACAATCACCTGAACCATGATGCCGTTTCACGTTTAACCTCGTTTGAAAAATAAGAACCAAAATAAAGCACAACTTAGCACAGTTTTTGTTTTAAGAGCAGAGTTAGAGAATCACCATTATACGCAAATATCCCTAAAACTCTTCTTCAATAAAAAAAACACAATTTCACGATTATTGAATGACTAACGACGCGCGCTTCCATTTTTTAATCGCCGACGTTCGTAGTCTATGGTGAGTGTAATATTGAATCATAGTAATTTAAGCCGTTTGTAGTTCGATCTAATAAAAAATCAAATGATTCTTCAACCAATACTTGTTACGATTTCTAATATTTTTATTGAGTTTGAATTTGAAAGTTAATTTAGAGCCATTAGTAGTTATTATTATTGGTTTTCCGTGTTTCTTATTTACTAATATAGTGAACGAATCCATAACACAAATGATTCAAATGAAGTTCAATAAACGTCAGTTTTGATTGACTAATTTGACACATGAAAAGGACGAGGCAAGCTGTTCGTAGAAGAATGATTGTATTTTACTTTAATTTATTGGAATAGTATTATTCAAATATGTTTCGGGTGCGTATATAAATAATATAAATGTAACGCAAAATTTCTAAGGAAAGTATCTCAAATACTTTTTTATTTTCAGGTTCTTTTTCAGTGCGTATTTCTGAGCAGCTTCGTTCTGTTTAGCAATGGATTCTATGTACCCGGAGTGGCTCCGGTGGAATTCAAAAAAGGCCAAAGAATTGAAGTTAAGGCTGTTAAGATGACTAGCATACACACACAACTTCCCTATGAATATTATTCTTTACCTCTATGTTTACCGAAAAACGGCACTTTTGTATACAAATCGGAGAATTTAGGCGAAGTGTTGCGCGGTGATCGAATTGTAAACACACCGTATGAAGTCCATATGGCAGAAAATATCAAGTGCAGATTGTTGTGCCATCGCAAAAATAATCCAATAAACTGGAGTGTGGAAGAGTCTGAAAAAGTTGCTAGTCGTATAGAACATGAGTATTTTGTACATTTGTAAGTGCCTATATGAACATGTTTTGTGCAATCTTCAGTTGCAGTTTTACTGTCAGTGAATTATTTGTTGTATTGTTTTTCAGGCTAGTTGATAATTTACCAGTGGCTACCAGAGTAATAAATAGTGACACTTCAGAAAGAAGTATAGAGCAAGGGTACCGTCTGGGTTTTATGTCTAAAGGAAAGGCATATATCAACAACCATTTAAAATTACTGCTTAAATATCACAAGCACAGCCAGTAAGTTCAATGATAACATTATAATTATTTCTCATAAATGCTTCGATTCAGTTTATTTTTACGAGGTATGATAGTTAATTTAGAATGATTCTAAATTAATTATTACTATTAGTATAGTAGTAGTATATATCTGATTTATGAAACATTTACTATTGAAACTTTCTTGTATTTATCACAACTACTTAAGATTTAATTATGGATAACACACACAAAACTAAATCATGTAAAATTTCAGGAATTGTTATAATAATCCATGTACATTTCTAATTTTAGGGATTCCTACAGAGTTGTTGGATTTGAAGTGGAAACTTATTCCATAGATAAAGATGACTTAACATTTGTGGATGATTCTTGCACATACCCATCAGATCCAAATCCACAATTAGTTAATGAAGATACAGGCACCAAATTGTATTTCACATATTCAGTTGAGTGGGGAGAATCAGACATAAGCTGGGCATCGAGATGGGACATATATTTGGGCATGAAAGATGTACAAATCCATTGGTTCTCTATTGTTAATTCCATAGTAGTGTTGTTTTTCTTGTCAGGTATGTTTTTAATTGTTTATTTTAAGTTAAGTAAATTTTTATCTGGTAATATCTTGAATCAAGGCATTGACAAAGGTCTAAAGTGATTTTGGTGAAGAAAATAAAAACAAAAAAATTTTTTGGGCTGCTTTAAAATAATGTTAACACTTTAAGCATGAATATTTTCTATTTATTTAACCATCAGCCAATAATTAAAAGATATTCTTTATTGAATGTGTTTTAAGGTATTCTGACTATGATAATGGTGCGGACATTAAGAAGGGACATAGCTCGCTACAACTCTGATGAGAGTATTGATGACATGATGGAAGAGACTGGTTGGAAGCTTGTCCATGGTGATGTCTTCCGCCCACCACCAAAGAGAATGTTGTTTGCAGCTGTTATTGGCAGTGGCATACAAGTGTTCCTCATGGCCCTCATTACAATTTGTAAGACATTTTTTGACTAAAACATTAAAAGATAAAACAAATTGCTTGTTGTGCAAAATGTGTGAGCGGTGAGCTATTGGATGTGCTTTTTTTGATATTTGTAATGAACTAAAACATCACTTTATAATATAAAATTATTAATGTATTTTCTTTTCTCTTTAGTCATTGCTATGCTGGGAATGTTATCTCCGGCGAGTCGCGGGGCGTTAATGACTGCTGCCATATTCCTCTATGTCTTCATGGGCCTCATCGCAGGCTATTATTCGGCGCGACTATACAACACGATGAAAGGCAAACAATGGAAGCAAGCTGCATTCCTGACTGCTACTCTATACCCAGCCATTGTCTTTGGCACATGTTTCTTTTTAAACTTCTTTATTATGGGTAAACATTCCAGTGGAGCAGTACCATTTTCGACCATGATGGCATTATTATGTCTTTGGTTTTGTATATCATTGCCCTTGGTATATTTGGGTTACTATTTTGGATGTAGAAAGCAACCATTCCAACACCCAGTTAGAACTAACTTTATTCCAAGAAAAGTACCTGAACAAGTTTGGTACATGAATATTTTCATATGGTGAGTTTTTTCAACTTAGTGACCCATTTTAAAATGATAATAACATGTATTACTAAAGAGTAATCCTATGCTGCTGATGAGCAAAAGATGACCAGTCATATTATTCTTTTTTTTTCAGCATTCTGATGGCTGGCATTCTTCCTTTTGGGGCTGTGTTCATTGAACTGTTTTTCATATTTAATGCACTGTGGGAGAACCAATTTTATTATCTTTTTGGATTCCTGTTTCTAGTATTTTGTATACTAGTGGTTTCCGTATCGCAAATATCGATTGTTATGGTTTACTTCCAACTCTGTGGAGAGGTGAATTATTTACCAACTTGAAATAATATTTTTATTATATAGGTACTTTATCTTTATTTGACATTAACATGCGTTTTTTTTAGGATTATCACTGGTGGTGGAAGAGCTTTATTGTCTCGGGAGGTTCAGCAGTCTACATATTAATTTATTCCATATTTTATTTCTTTACAAAATTAGAAATAACTGAGTTTATACCGACACTGCTTTATATTGGCTACACAGGTAAAAAACAAGTTAAATAGGCTCTATAATACTGTAATCATTGTCTTAAAAATATCTTACGTTTTCATTTGTCATGTTGCAGGTCTCATGGTATTAACATTTTGGCTTTTGACTGGGACCATTGGATTTTTCGCGGCTTACACGTTTATTAGAAAAATTTATGCAGCAGTAAAGATTGACTAAATTTATTTAGTAGTATTAATTCCTTTTGTATTTAAGTTTGTGTGATTGATGAATGAATTGAACAAAGATCTTTTACTGTTGATTTGTCCTGTGCATAGTATTATTTCTGTAAATAAGGATTAGGTAAACATTGCATTTTAAAAGTATATTTGTTTTGACTATGTATTGATAAGTTTTTTGTATTATTTCTATTTTAAGGTAGATATAATAATGTAGCAAGTTTCATTCCCGCCTGCTTACTTGACCAACAATTCATGCTATTTGTACACAACTGTTCTAGCTTTCAGTATGTGTTACGCCTATTGTTAATTATTACAGATTTCTTAATATCATGTTTAGTATTAATTGCAATCATGCTCATCCGTTACTTTATAGGAAAGCCATCTTATTAAAATACTTATTCATTTTACCAGTATTATATTATTTTGACATTCCATGCAATATTGTGGATCCGTAACTAAAATATAACTTTTACGGTTAAATAGTTACCTGTTGCTGAATATATTTTGATTGTAATTTACCCTGTCACTAAGTAGTAACGATTAGGTGCTATACGTGTAGTGTAGTATAAATCTAAACATACCTACTTACTGCTTTCCTTACTTGATGGGTTTAGGAAGGTTCTCCGACCGCTAATACAGATGTGCAGCCGTCTGGTCTATTAATTAAAAATATGTCTAGAAAAAGACTCTTATTTACATTACAATTTAATGGACATAGTTTCTGTTAACCAATAACAATATGAATAAAGGTAAAACTCGACTTACCACAATTTTAATCCACAGCAATATGTTACAACTAAGCATCTACTATAAAATTGTTTTATATTAATCATTATATAAATAAAAAAACGATTCAAATGTGGATACTTACTTGAGGACAATTCAAACAGCAGCAAAATACGAGACTTCTTTGTGAAAATGTCGTTTAGCGACATCTGTGGTTAGACTGATGGAAAGTGTACTTATCATTCGGAACTTTTAATGAAATAGTAATAAGTATAAAATTTTATAAAGTACATTTAATTTTTTGAACGAAAACGAAGAAATTATAATTATAAAATTTTAAAAATTATAACGTGAAAAAAAATTGTATCACTTTTCTGACTGGTCTTCCGCCATGGCCAATAGTAGTGAAGTGTCACATATATGTCAAACATGACCGGAAAACCGAAATGTCATTTTATTAGGCGCATTGATAAAATAAATATTTATTTTTACAACGTAGTATTTTCTACGTAATTAATCTTAAGTTTCTAAATTTCTATGTACAAAATGGAAACCAAAGTAGCAGTAGTGACTGGAAGCAACAGAGGCATAGGGTTCGAGATCGTAAAAGGACTGTGCCAAAAGTTCGATGGTGCTGTGTATCTTACTGCTAGGAATGAAGAAAGAGGACGTGAAGCTGTTAAAAAGTTACAAGATATAGGTCTAAAGCCTTTGTTTCACATTTTGGATGTCACATGCGAAAAGAGTGTTCAGGACTTCGCTACACATATTTCAACACATCACACGGGTATAGATGTTTTGGTAAACAACGCCGGCATTCTAGACTTCGACAAATCTGTATCCCCACATGAAGACGCTAAGAAACTCATCGATACGAACTTTCTAAGCTTGCTAACTATCACAAAGATATTATACCCCCTTCTTACAAATACCGCACGAATTATTAACATAAGCAGTGATTGGGGGCTGCTATCTAATATACGTAAACAAATATGGTTGGACACATTGATCAAAGATGATCTTACAGTGGAAGAAATATTACAGTTTGTGAATGATTTTCTGCAAGCAGCTAAAAATGGTAAAAACTCTTTTGTCTCATTTGCGGGTCACTATGGAGATTACAAAGTGTCAAAAGTGGCTATGTCAGCACTCACATTTGTTCAGCAAAGACAATTCACTGAACAGGGAAAAGACATTTCAGTGAACTGTGTACATCCAGGATTTATTATGACTGACATGACAAAAGGTATGGGTGATTTCACCCCAGAACGAGGAGCTCGAGCACCTTTGTACCTGGCTCTTGAGGCTCCCCAGTCACTCAAAGGAGCATTTATTTGGCATGATTGTCACCAAGTTAATTGGGATGACTAAGGATGTAATGGCTTTTAAAAATTGTTAGTGTTACAACCATGTTAATCCTGTGATATCAGTGTCACATGCACTTTAAACTACAATACATGATTTCCTTTAGTTAAAACATTTTTCATTTATTGTATATCCTCACTTTTTTAGTAAATGCTCATGTAGCATGTAGGTGGGTATTCAGAAATAAATTGATGCAAATTTTGGAGGTATCTAAACATTTTAATAGGACTTTATAGTGAAAATGGGAGGAAATAGTAATAAGTAAAAATTACTGTAAATAAATTCTCATAAGACTCAAGTTAGCATATTTCTTTGTATAACATTGCATTGTTTATTACACAAAAGATAATAATTTATATTGAGTTTATCAAAGCTTGAACATGTACTTGATAACCTTTTGATAAACTCATTTGGGTTTACAGCAGCAATGTTATTTTTAAAGTAAAAAACATGTATTTTCAAAAGTTGATCTTGTAAACTGAATTTTGATTCTACCATTGAGTAGCATCTACGCACCATTGTTAATGTATCAATATATTATTGTACATTGTAATAATACTGATCTGTAGCGAGATTAAATATGTAATTCCTTAACAGGCACTGTAGTATAATATCAAGAAATTATGTTGGACTATGTAGAATTATAATTTATTAAGTAGCAATAATTATTCGTGAGATAATATTATGTCGATTGTGGAATGCAAAAAAATAACATTTCACTAGACCATGTAAATCATTGTTCAATGTATCATCAGGGGATGTTGCAGGACTTTGTTTATTGTGTATAAGTGTGTGCACAATACACAAGTATACTCCCTATTATTTCACTCTAAAATCTCGGTAGGATGAATGCAGGACCGACAGCTTTACGTATTTTCCAGTGCACAGAGGTCTACAAACTGACTGTTACATGGTAGGTACAGATTCATGAAAATGAATCCAAAACCTCCGCGCGGTGTTCTCATATACTACCGGCTGCGCCATAGAGGCAGTCAAACCAATTATTTATTATGTTAATACAGCCTCTTTGTTAAAATAATAATAATATATTGGCAATAAGTAATCGTACAAATCCTGTTAAGCCTAATAATAGTAGGTACCTAATATTTTTCTATATCATTGCAACATTTAAATTAATTGTTAAAAGAAATGTACAGGCAGGATAGGAAAATATATTTTTTTCCAGGAGCATATATTATAGTAAGTTAAGTAAAACTGTCTAAAACTGAAGTTTTTATTAAGAAGAATTTGGATCCGAGATTTCAATAGATACTAGTATTACTTCTAGCATTGCACTCCTAAATACTACTGTTGAGACCACCGTGGCAGTTTAAGTATTTAGGTAAATGTAAAAAATAGGTATAAGCACGGAACATCCGTTTGTATTATACCTACCGATTATGCAATAATTAGGTACGATAAAATTTTATGATTGCAATTTTCGGAGCATATGTTTTATGGCGGATTTACTCGTGCCCGTCAAGTAGCACCAAATCATCTGTCAGAATTTCCATACAAATGGCTCTGGCAGGGGTGGGACAGGCTGTAGACAGATATTAATAGGTATTGCATTAACGTAAATAATATTTTGGTCAGTAACTTACTTTCGCCTTCGTTTATAACAGCTTCAAGACAAGAGTTACTTAATTGCGAGTTGTTAATACTTATGTGGCAGGCGCTTTCTACTTTTATTTCCAAAAATGCTCTGGCGCTAAGAATAAACAACTCGCAGTTAGTAGGTACTCTTGACTTGAAGTTGTTATCAACGATTAGATATCTAATTCATATATAATGTGCATGAGTCCTCTTTAAATATTAGGGGTGTTAAACCCCACTATTTAGGCCAGTCGTCCCCAATCGTCCTGAAAATTTTCAACTGGCCTAAATGGCGGAGTTGTCCGCGGGTGGAAGCCAAAGTATGGTCCACGATTACTGTAAAATTTAAAATTTTCAGGACGATTATTACATTTTAATATATGTACTTACATAGTGGTCCCTGCTAACCAGAATAATTTAAAAGTGGTCCCGGACTAAGAAAAGTTTGGTAAGCCCTGATTTAGGCAAAGAGGTAGTAAACTGGTAACCAGAACATGGATCGATATCGTTCATTCAAGCCTTTACTTAGATAGTAAGTATGTTTTGTAATTATGACATTACGCCTAATGACAATTGAAGAAACTTGCTTATATAACTAATCCGATACCTCAAAACCGACAGTCATTATAAATTACCGCTCAGACTACAGGGGACCTCATAGCAAAGTAAATATAGTAAAGTAAAAATAACGATATAAAATTCTGAGATACGAAAGCAAAAGTTTGCTTTAAACTGGAAAAATGTATGCCAACAGGTAGATTTGTTTTACCTGTATTTATTTGTGTCAGTTCTCTGATACTTAGCAACAAATCTCATTACGGACGTACCAATGCACGAGCAGCTCCTTGTATGGATTCTGATGTCGTTCACTGTCTTACTGGCTACTTGCCTAATTGTATTATAAAATCGTAATGGTGGACGGTAAAGGGGTAGTGCAGTTAGCGCCTTATTGCCACGCTTTCCACATATTGTTGTTATGTACGGCTTCTTCGTACATGTGACAGTAAATTATTGAAGCGGCAATATATACCTACTGTATCATGTTATTAGGTGTTAGTAAATGCATGGGTGAAAATAGTAGCTACCTAACCTACCTCTTTTGTAAATCCTGTAATAATAATTTGGTGTCATAATGTACTTACCTATTTCAATGTGACTGTTTATGTATGGCATTATTTTTTTCTCAGATGTAACGGCATCGTTTTCCAATCCACCAGTTTTGGTTTTGTGGAATGTTTCCCTTAAGGTTTTTAAGGTAATCCTATCATTTTGTTTTTAAACGCCACCATATAATCCTGTCAGACATGTTACTAATGTACAAACCAAAAATTGGCATTGGTGCATTGGCCAAGTAGAGACTAAAAACCATTTTTTTTTCATATGATAGGTTTAAGCTATACCTATGTATACTCTATAAAATATTAGGTATTTAGGTCTCTGTATGTAGTCACAATGTCATCCAGATATTAATAAAGCTATTGAAATAATTGTGTTGGACGAAATTACAAAATTCTTTTAGTGTTATATCTACAACAGAATTGATAACTATCACGCGACAGTCGTTATTTTGATTTCCTTAGTACATTACCTGCTCTTGGAAATGAAATGAAAATGCTTTGATAAATACGATTAATTCGGAATGAGTTATGTTAAGGCACGTTCGTAATGTTGATTTCATATCTAGTAATTGTTTGTTTACGTGGCGTCTAGTGCCGGCGTCGATGTCTTTCTGTTGATTGTTCACATATACATACATACATACACTTTAGGAATGTTACATAATATACCTATATTTAGGTACCTTTCTACTTACTGTAAGTTAATAGGTATGTTAAAGGATAGTCGAAATTTTGATGAGATAAAGGGTGGGTCAACATTAGCCGATCCTGGGATGGTTCGTGGATTCGATTCCCTCAGAGAGCAATAGAGCATCATAATTTCATTTCTAACATTTCCGTGTTTATTTATATTGTACCTACTAGCTGACCCGCGCAACTTCGCTTGCGTCACATAAGAGAGAATTTCCCCGTTTTTGTAACATTTTTACTGTTACTCTGCTCCTATTGGTCGTAGCGTGATGATATTATATAGCCTTCCTCGATAAATGGGCTATCTAACATTGAAATAATTTTTCAAATCGGACCGTTAGTTCCTGATTAATTCAGATACAGTTTATCAAGTCGACGTATAGGGCTAAGTAATAATCTGCATTATTATATTATTTAAAATATTGCAACTTACCTGTAGTGTACTGGGTCTAACGCTAAATCAGACTGGGAATTAAAATTCTATGTTGTTACAAATAAAAATGCATCTCATATTTCATAAATATTTATATTGAACTGGCCTAAATAAATTACAACTTAAACCAAACTTATAAAAACTGACTGACATTAATTTTAAAAGCAAACCGGTAATGATATCAAAATCAATTTCTTCATAATTATTATTATGAAACTAACATAACGGTTTAACCGCTATACTTTGACAATTTAGCAAACTATTAATAAAACAAGGTAAATATTCTTATTCTAAATGTGTTCACGAATGCTCACGGCATTCCTCAGTCACAATCAAGTTGTAAGGTATAGACAAAACAATCATAGCTGACCGCTGTACTCTTTGGTGTTCTAGCCGTTAAATGTTCATGTAACAAAGTCATTTACATTATCAGAACACGCGACTGTGTAGCTATACCTATCTAAACATAATAAGGTACATCACATTTTTACAATAACATAGAATGTCACACTTCAATTACATTGATATATAAAACACTTTAAACCGTCACGTTAAAATAGTCATACAATCAAATAGTGTTTCTGTTTATAAGTGCAGTCTCGTATAAGATATTATGTAGGTATAGCCTCTAATGAACTAGGTACATCTATGATGCCGATTTTGTTGTAACAAACCAATTCAACGCGACAACATCTTAGGAGAAAACATGACATTCGAAAATATGAAGTCCCATCTACCGATTTCGTGTAATAATCAGGGATTTAATTAATAACATATATTATAACTTGGTGTACAACAAAACCGGCATCAATGTTTAAAAAAAACACAACTTATTCTAAAGTAAATGCATTATGACAAAATATACCTACATTAATAATTGCATTTGAAAATGGTGACATATTGTGGTAGGTGCCTTTATGGTCGTCTCGTTCATATCATATGTGTTGCTATTTTTATACATAACAGCAATAGTAGAGATATGTTGAAAAACATTAATTGCCACAAAAGCAACGTCAATCAATAATATTATTTATGAAAATACACAGGCTTGATATAATCGATAGGACGACTCTAAGATCTAAATTTCTGTAGGTGATGTAAATGGTAACAAACCATAGCTGGTAACGCATAACTTTTAGTGGTAAATACTTTGTAATCCAAAATTTTAATAAACATTTCGTAATGCTACTGGGATTCTGAGGATAGTAAGTGTCTAAGTGTTCACGAACAAGCAAATGTTTTGCTATTCTTAAAATGGTATAACTCGTGGTAAGTATCTCGTAGATACTTCAATTACTTAATTAATAAACGACTTCAAATATTTACAAAATTAATGACAAAAACACTTACAAACTTTTTTTTTATATTAACACATAGGTCTGAGAAATTCTTCTCTATATCGTGTACTATCGGGATAGTACATATTCCGTCCATAGCTTTTTTATTACAATTTAGTATTAATATAATTACAGGGGGTACCTACGTTATATGTAAGTTGGTACAATCAAAAGTATGAACCTTGAATTACTTATGAAATTTTACACACTAGATACGATTCATATTTCTAGCTTTCCATGTAGAGAAAGAAGTACGTGATCATTGCCAGACAAGTAAGTACATTGAAATAAATAAACTAACGTATATGACGCGTATTTCACACTAGACTAAATAAATAAAGCGTTTCACACTCGACTAAATAAGACACTTTACTTTGGTATGTATTAGACTACATATTACTTACCTACTGTCTTCCGGTTGCTGTCTTACAGTTGATAAAAACGTTACACGGAGCGTATTATACTCTATTCATATCACTGTTGCAAGGGACGGACTTGTGTTTGGATAATTCTAAAATATACATGATATCAAACTAAGTCATTTTAGAATACCTATGGATAAATAAGTAACACATTTCACAGGCGTTTCCTAAGGCACTAAAAGGTAACAATAATTATTATTTACACATAGACAACTCCACGTTATACAACCTTCTCAATTTTAAAATCACTCTAAGCTTAATTATATGTATTTGTACAGTATTTTCTGTACAAAATTGGAAATGTAAAAATAATTTTGAGATTTGAATTCATCATAATTAGTCGGTACCTATTCCTCATTATAAGGTTTTTATTTAAATCTTTGGCCACTTGAACAAATCATTCATTTTCAATTTTCTCTAAAAACTAAAAGATATCTGATACTATAAAGACATGATAACCATATAATTTTTCATTATGAGAGATTATCATTTCACAAGAACTTAGTCACAAGTAATGTTTGATGCAAACTCACCAGACAAACGACTAATCTGTTGTATCGGCATAAAATAGAAAGCTTTAAAATTCTGTTCTATACTTGAAAAAATGTACCTAGAGCTGGTATTTAGGGAGCTACTGAATGCTGACTGTAGTAGGTATTTAGTTGGTTATAAGCGGAGTGAGAGGCGCAGGGGGCTCATCACCGTAGAACCTGTAGCGATGAGGCACTTGGAGGGTCGTAGGGGTAGTATCAGCCACGTCGGAGTGTTGAGAGTCACGGTGACGCCGCAAGTCCACCTTGCGTTGGAATGCCTTATCACACAAACCGCACGAGAATGGCTTGTAACCAGTGTGTTTGCGCATATGTGTGATAAGGTTGGAGCTTTGGCTGAATGCTTTCGAGCACACGACGCATTTGTGTGGCTTTTCACCTATAAAAGAAGTAACAATTAATAACAAGAAATCACTACTTCAGAACTCTACAAAATAAGTAAAGCAGGCCTAAGTTCTACGAAATGCAAACTCTTCAATAATAAAGTTGGTGTAAAGGTACGTAAAGATGATTACAGAATTATGGAACACCGCTAAACACGGCATACCGTCTCATAATTTCGATTTCCTTAGCTAATTCATGAACCACTTATAGCATTATGTATCACTTCGTCAAGTAATTAAAGCCTGTGTAAGTGGGCCAATACTTGTCATATCATCGACTATTTATTATTTACAGTGCGGTTTCCGAACTGATTTAATATGCAACGCCGCCTTGAAGACCCGTATTTATTAACTTTTACCGTAATTGTTTGTGGTTCGATATAACACTAATAAGTTTTCTCACTTGAAATATTCACAGCTTTAGGGTTAAGTACAACGGGATAAAGAAGCGATTTTGAAACATAAATAGCTTGATATCAGTATTAAATTTATAATTAATTTTGACTCATGTGTCTGCGTATTAAATTTAATAGTGGGCAAGGTACAGGACGCAATGTTTAGCTTTTATGATGCTGTAGGTAATTATCATTTTATCGATCTACGTAGGTATTGCCCACGGCCAGTAATTGGCAGATTTACCTCGCTTTTATTTTATTTTTAAAATCTCCAAAGATAGTTTACGAATAAAATTATAGCAAAAAATGCAAATGTCATTTTATAGATAGAACAGGATTTAAGTTTACTTTTTGTTTATGCCGTGATCGGTGTGCACGTGAAGGCCTGTGAAGGCTGCGCGGCTAATTGCAGGCCGAGCCGCATTTTGGAATATTGATGATGAGGCATTTATCGGGAGGACGAGCACCATGTAAGGCCGCTGTAAATCATTCGGAACAGGGCAGAGACGTGACGAGATGTCTCCGGCCGAGACAAATATGTCCGCCACATTTTTTAGCTACTGTAATTCGTCTCGTTGAGCTTACTGGAAGTAGTCGGACCATTGAAAAACATGTGTGACTTTTTGTCGTTGGACTTTTTTTATGTGTCTGTCACAAATAATATATTGAAAATATTATGCGTTCAATACCACAATGTTTGAAGAAGTGATTATCTGAAAGTCCTGACTTTTTTATCAGTATTAAAAATATCGAATGTAGATGTAGATATTCGGAAAGATTTTGTTAACAGAATGAAAATAAGCTCGTAGAAATGACGCCACGAAGGCGCGACTCGAGACCGACTAATTGAATATTGCATATTTTTTGCTTATTGAAAATTCATTATCGTGTCGTAGACCGGCTGCGATTTGCCGTCGAAAAGTTAATTGTACAGCATTTAAATGTTTAATTTCCAAGGCATCGTCTGCGATGTGTCGCATAATTGGTTCTATTGGGCTTCTGCCTGTATGTTTTCCATTTAATTAACTTGTTCCCAGTAGAAGCGTCCAGCCTATGCATCGGTTATAACAGCATATCATGTTCTTATACAGCTTAATAAATCGACGAGGATAAACTCGGATAACGTCTTCAGCAGCTGTTTACTGTCATTCCGATTAAAAGGGCAATCGTCGGAGATTACCTATCATTACACGCTCGACACGAACGTAGGTGGATATCGCAGGCGACTAATTGACAAAGTAAAATTTTACGAGAATAAATAAATTAACAGCTACTTTGTAATGATACGAATTCTTATAGAGGACGATTCAATTGAAATTATGAAGCCGTGAGAGAAAATAATTAGGTATATCGGATTTTGCTATCGCTATAAAAGATGCTGTAACATTTCTTATACTGACTTAACAAATAGATATTTAAAGAAAGAAGATAACGCGGTGCCGAAGATGATATTAACGTCTTGACAGCAAAGCTGGTTTAAAAAGCGTTCGAAAAAAAAAAAAAAGGCCGAAGTGGATAGTGACATTCAAGTGAAAATTATTCAAACTTGCATCAAAGGGGTATTAAATAACGATAGTCGTTTTTCGAATCATCTATGGATAAAGTTTCCTCGGAAATGATAGGGCTACGTAAGGTAGGTGGCAGCGGGGGAGCGCGCCGCCCGCCGCCACCGCCGACACCGTAGCGCTGACACTTGAGGGAACTTACGTAAAACACTTGTCATAATAATTTGAGTTTCACACTACTTGGAAATACACCATGTAATTTATTACCTATTTTGTGGCTATTGACAGGCACGTAAACCTGTTATTTGTGATAAAGATTCTATTCAACTAATGGATTCAAGAAATTGTTGTTTTCACAATTTGTCGAGCTCTATCGCCTCTACCAGAGATATTAGTGCAAATGAAGGATTACTTAGATTGATGAACCACACCTAGCATTTCCTTAGAAGCTTACATTACTAAATGTTTTTTACGAGTATCGAACAATATCTACTTATGTTAGTCGAGCGTAAAGGTAATTGCGCAGTTTAAATACTAACGTATTATAGAGTCGAGATTGAAGGTTTGATAGCAGCTTACCTGTGTGTATATAGGTGTGTTTCTTCATGTCGGACTTCTGATGGAAGCGTTTGCCGCAGTACTGGCACGGGTAGGGTCTGGTGTCCGAGTGGATCAGCAGATGGGTCGACAACGTGCTCGACCGCTTGAAACATTTCCCGCATTGCTTGCACTACGACAAAAAACACAACTTTGAAGATTTCGCTTGCACTTAATCACTACATGCATAATAAAAATACGATTAATCATGTAGGTACATTCTTTTCACTAACATTTTGTAAAACGTGTGACTGAAAACACAGTTTTATTACTCAAGCGACACCACGGCCATTTGCATGAATATTTTAAATCGTACGAAAGAAAGTCCAGTACTAGATATAATTATAAACTAGGAATGGACAGCGTCCATCACCTTTGCTTGTACTGTGACAGCTAGTAATAAACTAATAACAGGTCTGCACTACCCCTTTCTACACTTTTCTTTGATTTCCCATCTAGAATCGTGATAGCTATGAATTTTTCCATTGCCCAGTAATTAGTAACACTTAAGTGGTTATTACTCGTATTTTTCATGGAATGTCTAATAATATGGGGTATTTCAAATTTGAATATGTACAAATGAAATTGATAGAGACAGTTTGATGTTTTTAATTATCTAATTTAGCAATGCGATCTAGATTTTGTTAATTTTGTGTAAAGTTCTACCAGCTTATTTTACGAAATAAATATATTAACGGTATAAGTGTATCGCAAGCTTCCGTAGATAGATAACGTATCGGTTTCGAAATTCCACATAAAGCTTGTAAAGTAAACATTCGTTCTCTCCACCTTTGTTTGTGAGACAAAAGATTTTTAACTAAGTACAGGGTATGACACTGCTTTAGATTTATTTGATCAGATGTTTTTGGAATGCAATAGAATAATTTCGTTACCAACTCAGTTTGTTTACATGACACACAGATTAAGAGTATTAGACATGGATTACTTTGAAGACGGATTTCACAATCACATAAGTTGTACCACGAATATTGATATTAGCTGATCATACTTGTTACTAGAAAATTATTGCCCTGCAGACTCGCACCACGTATATAATTGCTATTATATGCTTGAGTATATAAATATATTAATCTTCGTCTGTTTCATGTCGAATAATGATAAAATAAAAAGCACAGTTTAATGCATGCACGCAGAGGCGATTACATGTGATAATGAATCTCAACCCTGAGTCGTGGAGGTAAGAACCGGCTACGTAAGTATTTATTGACTGATGGTAAGTATATGAGCGGGAAAAAATGTGTTGGACGGCTATTAGTCGGGTGGTTAGATGTTAAGTATGTGGCATGATAATCCATGGCACAAATCCGCGTAGCGGGCCCTTGTGACAGTTGGCCGGGCAGCTGCATCGCCTCGCGCCTCACAAAAACCGCTACTTTTTTGGTCGCCTTTTTATACAATCGATGCACTCTCTTATAAACAACACAGGTGCTAGGGTATGACCGTCCACATATGGTTATCGGCTTGTACCACGTAGAGAGGTGATTTTTTATGATAGCCGTTTGAATAAAAAAAATCTATCGTTGTTTTTTCGTTACTGACTTTTTATTAACGGCACTGTGGAACCTGCTGCATAATCGCGACCCACGAGGGGGAAAATGTTTTCTTAAGGATATAAGAAATATTAACCAAATTATTATTCTGTTTGAGACTAAACTTTTTACTAGATTTTTTTCTGATGATGATTGATGTAGATCTATTGTAACGGTTAAAAAAAAAAGTATATGAGTTGTATTGTCATATGTTTAGTTGTAAAAGTAATCATTCAGTGACGAAAACGCGAGTTGGCGGGGTGCGCGTGAGTGGCGCGTGGCGCGCACGCGCCTCCTCTCTTACTGCCCTACTCCGTTTATGTTACACTTCGTTGATTTTTATATTAGATTTGATATCTAATAAACACATTTAACTTTAGAAGTATATTTTATTTTTCTTCTAATAAATAAACTTCTTTTGTATGTTACTACTAAAAACTGACGTATAGATAGATTTTATTCGCCGAGAACGAAAAAATAAGGCTTTTAAAGGTTAAAAAAAAATAAAATTGTGATTTATTTGTAACTTCATTCCGTTTTTGAAAATATGATTTTATCTCGTTAAAACATTTATAAAACATACCTAGGCACTTATCGATCGAACAATTAAGGAGTTTTTTCGATTAAGTGGATAGATTGACTTGAATAATAACTTGGATAAAAATAACGAAGAAGCTCTTAACACTTCGTTTAATGATAAATTGGAAAACATGCAGTAGTGGCACAACATTTTTATCATCGTATGACACAAGGTAATTATTCCTCCAATTATTAAACTGCCGCACCGTGATATTAAAAGTTGGAATTTTGATTAAAACCGATGCGGATTTTTATAACGGCGGCGCGTAGAAAAAACGAAAGGCACAAAAATGGCGAGAAGACGAGCAAGGAGTCTCGATGTGAGCCGCGTGCGCCGAGCGGGGGACGCGCGACCCGTTCCGATACGCGACTACTTATTAAGACAGGGGCAGTTTTTGCTATTTGATTTGTTAAAGAGACTAAAACGGATACTGGTTTGCTATTTTAAAGCATTTTGAACGGAAACTGTACAGTTATTCTGAACTTGTTAAAGGATAAAACTATCTCGGTCTCGATAGTCCATTGAGTATTTGTTAAAACGGTTTAACTTACCTGGAATGACTTTTCGTTTCGATTTTCACTTTTAAGGAGTAAGGAGAAGTTCAGTTCTCCTGTTTGTGGTGGTTTGATGGGGTAGTTCTGGTGTGCAGGCGCGGAGGGGCACCGGCGCGGCTCCGCGCTGGTTGGACGCTCAGCTTCGTCAGGGTTACTGCGGCATCTCTTGACTAATTCAAGCGGCACGTCGGCATCATCTTGCCCCTCCCACCGCGAGATCGGTGACTCTCCCCCGATATCTATTTTCTCTCGCTCACATGCACTCCCCGGCGACCAAATCTGACGGTTCTTTGTCGATAAATTGAGTGGCAGTTCTTCCTCATCATCTGCGAATAAACAAATATGATCAGAAAACGACGTCTAGGAAATGCATGCACGTAGCTTTGTGTCAATAGACAAATATTGAACACCTCTGGCAGTTTCTCTTCGAGTGTTCTTCACGCTTTTATCGGTAAATTTAAAGTCGGACGAGTCAAATCGGTCGTCTGTCGAGTGACTTATGAAATCTGTACAGGTGCGCTACTATTTGCTTGATAGTTACGTCAATGTTTACTCTGAAATATCTGCCATACATCATTTACTTTCAAACTTGCAACATTTTCATCTTCGTTGATAGATTTATGAAACGTTATAGCTAATAAAGAAGATCATTGACAAATCTGCTGTTCTCACTCTATTGTTTCAAATGATGGTGTAGATATATCGTTTAATCGCATAATGTGTTAGAGAAAATTCGTAAGTACAACAACGTATATTTAAATCTTGAAAATAAACGAATTTCGTTAAAGCATCAATTTAATTTAACGAGACACGGTTCAATTAAAAATCAAGTACTTATTGAGGTTTTGTCGCCGGTTTCTTTTGTTATCTACGAGGTTGAGTCGTAACCGGTATACGTTCGGATAAGAAACAATTAGAATGCTTAAATTATTTTGTACAGCGACAATGTGTTGTACTTAGTCGCTTTTCCTTGGAGTGTAGGAAACGAGCGAGTCGACTCCATCGGTGGAGGTAAACGACATGTAAACGACGACATATCAGCGCCTCGAGTTATTAATCGGTGCCTTACACTGATAGCTATTCTAATGAGTATTATTCAGGAGGAGTAGCGTAAGGAGGCCGAGGCAAAACGATGTTTAGTAATGCCGCAAACGTATCTAATTACCATTCTTAGGATTCTTGAAACGCGTCAACACTTTCAGTTTAAGGCGATTGTGCCCCGTTTATATGAATTCCAATGTTACGACTGGTTACGACATGCAATTGAACAAACATGAATTCCTCTGACTTTGATTTGAAGTGCACATTAGATTTATAGTAATTGCAAATATGTAGGTCACTTTTGACTTGCTATTGTATATTTGAGACGTATCAATACTAACTGCATTTATCTATTGTCGTTGCAATAAACATGTCCAGACACCAGACACATTGTTCTAGAATAAAAGTGGGCTACTATGAGTCACACACGGTTTTGTTGAATTATTATTGTGATACAAAATTGAATTGTTACCGTCTCTAGGTGGTGTGTGTCTGGCGTGATCCAGAGAGGGTCGAATGAACTGCGGCGAAGCCCTGGGCATCAGTAGTGGCCATACTCCAGCACCGCTGTACAACGCTCCAAGGCTACTGCAGTACATGAGCGCCCCCAATTCTGCGTAACAAAGACGTAATTAATGAATATACTATGTCAATAACACAAACTCAAATGAAAGTTAAAAAAGTTACAAACCTGTGGCTCTTGCGTATTGTTTAAGGGCTCTCCCAGCGATTTCAATATCTCCCAACAGATCAAGTCGATGATGTGATGGAGAGTCTGGGGAGTGTGGAGGCGAGTGCGGTGAGGGAGGTGTGCGAGGGGAAACGCTGCCTTCTGGTGAAGGAAAGCGGTGTGCTGGAGGCGGCGGTGACGACGGCTGGAACTGCTCCGCCAACCGCGACAGAAGCACGTGACGAGACATCCTGCACAACAAATAGTATTTGCTTAATAACAAAAATAAAACTCACTTAAACTTACTTACTTAAATGTAGGTACTTTATACTATTTTGTGTCTGTGAACATCGATTAAATTTATGTTGAAAACTCTAAGAACTACTTTTAATTTCTATAGACACGGTCCAGAACTCTACTTATTTGCAATTAATTTACTTAAGTACGTATAATGCCGTAAACATAATACACACAGCTAACCTAAAGCTAAAATGTCAATTTTCTGTGACTAAATATAAAACCTATCATAAAATTATTAAATGTAATTCTATTTCGCATCCAATTAGTACGTTAAAAGCCACCTAGGCTTTTGAATTGTCATTGACCAGTAGATGGCTTATCGATCGATCTTATTGCAGCCATTCTGCTTCCCGTGGGAACCTGCGCTTTTCTTGGGACAACACATTTAGTTTTTTGAAAAAGGATTTAGATGTATCTTGTTTAATTTTGATGTTTTTCAAATAAGAGTAATAATTGAGCACTCAGCATGATTCTTAATCTATCAGTCATTATATGAGGCACATACATTTCTTTTTTCGAAACAGTTTCACATTTGCTAATTTATCTATATTTCTTTTATAAATACAATCATGTAAACAACAGACAACATTTATACTTACAATAATAAGCCTTTATATAAACAAACGAGTATTATTATGAAACACTGCTACACTATTCAGTGTAGGTACAATATTTGTAGTTAAGACAAAGAAAATGTATCGATGAAAACTTATTGAATAATTAAAAGAGCAGGCACGAAGGTAAATAAGGTTGGATAGCAGAAATGTGGAAGAAAGTGTACAGTATGAAAAAACGTACGTATTTAGCATCTCTGCGAGTTTTTGTCGTCTCAAGAGATCAAACAGATAATAAGCGGAGCTGGTTGCCACCTAGTTTACGAAGACAACTCAATATGTAAGTGCATTTATCAAGATTTTACGGTCAGCGCGGATCAATTCAAAAGTTGCGATATCATCTTTGTTTTACGTGACCGACGTCATTAGTGTCCATCCGACTACGTACGTACGTATTTGTTGACAGCGGTTGTTGATTAATCCGACCGCTTGTTTGTTGACAGCGAATCGTATTAAAAGCTCAATCAAGCAAATGAAGAATCAGAATAATGGAAGTGGTCGGCGAAGCGCGAGGCGGCCGCCGCTCGCTGCCGGCCCGGCGCTGCGTGCGCGCATTAATAATGCACGTGTCGAGTAAAACAATCTTCATTAGACTAACACACATTACATATTTACAGAACGAACGTCGGCGTGTTACGATACAATTCCACGTCACATCCATTAGGGATTAAACTCGAAGACTTCACAAATACATGCCGAGGCTTCACATTCGTCATCGTAAATTATAAATAATGATCTCGGACAATGATTTGCTAAATTTCCTTATTACGATAATGCCCACAGAAAAGTTGATTAACAAATAGTTTCGTGTAGATATTGATCATATCTACGGTGTCGTACACGTAGGGCAATTTCATTTCTTGTCTTACAAATGCAAAGCAATTGATTCATGCTATTACTACTAATTGGCTAACGAGTTAGCTGACGCGAGGGTTGTGTGTCGCAATTTCTTGTTTCAATAAAGCAAGTCTTTATTAGATCGCGAGTAGCAATTACCTACCGCACGACGGCTGCCACCTATTTTTTCTTGCGGCACAGTGGGAACTCGAGCAAATGTCGAGAAAATCAATCAGCGCAAAAATTGTGAAATATATTTCTGGAATTTATTTCTTGTTACAGACGAGTACACCTATTTTAAAAGAGATACTTTGGTCTTTACTTATTAATGTAGGGTGGTCCTAACATATTAACAATTGAGTGTTACATGAATCTATTAGAGGTTGATTAGTATGGGATTGTTGAAGAGATTACTCATTACGTACAGGTGTTTTCAGAGAAAAGAAAGAGGATCAAAATTTGTCTTACACTATTATATACATATATATTCGATTTGAGTACGTACACATTTAATAATCGTACAATCTAGTTACAATAACAGCACTAGTACGACAACGTAAATTGCGATACAGGTCGGTGGACGACTTTCAAGAATTGAAAATTAATTATGAAATCAATACCTGCCCATCGTTGCACTTACAATGTTCCGCTTTAATTGTAAATGCAACCATACTCCATAACTATAGGTGTATTAGTGATCTAATTCCTTATTAATTAATATCCAATTGATAAAGTATCTATTCATTAATGAGGAATTTAATTGATGTATTATTCTTTTACCTCCTTAAATGAAATTCTAAACTAATACATTTTATTTTGATTTAACTAACATGTGGGAAAATAATAACTAAAGAACTAGGTATGTGCCCAATTAACTCCGATGCATTCGCAGACAGAAAATATTTCACCGCCTGGGGTTTTGTATGCTCTGTCGCCTTGTTCAATAATACTAGGTATTAACGAAACACATGTACAAATTTAGTTTGGCCTGTTTGTTTATTGCTATGTGAAAATAGACATGCAGATTATTTGCGTTGCACTGCATCCTACCAGACAAGGTATGGTTTGAAGCTACGTGTTACTTTAATAATGTTTGTTCAATAAACACAGACAGAAAGTACATTAAAATGTAGAACTTTATACAGCGGTTTATGCTTCCGTAAATCGACGCAATACAATTGATTTTCATAAAGAATTTTCAGGATTTGAAATTAATTATCGTGGTTTGTCAATGTTACTTAGTTTTTCCTGTTTTACTTTGTAGTGGTATTTTGCTCTTCAAGTAATAATTTGAAAATCATGACAAATATTTAGGAGGTTCTAAAAGTGATGACATTTGCCTTTGAATAATCACGATTGAATAATTACCTATGAACGACAAGAATATAAATATTAATTTACTAATTACGTAACACTTTCGCAACACTCGCTTGTAAGAAGTAAAATATAAATACGTCTCTGATTTATGCTTTTAGAAGAATATAAAACCAATCCAGTGTGCATTGATGTTGTATCAGAATTTATTATCGATAAAAATATTTTAAAAGTTTTAAAAACATGTTAATATTTAAATTTTAGCGAATAGCCCTATTACCTAACAGATACAGACACAAAAATTCCAAAAGGTATTTTTAAAACTAATTAATATTATTGTTTAAGGCACCACTGCTACTTACCGTTTGTCTGATAAAATAAACATTAAACAATAAAATTGAAGCATTCGACAGACTCTAGACAATATTTATGTAGATGGCCATTTATTCAATCTAATTATACTGGTTTATCTATTGCAAATGTAATGCATACAATTTAAATAGTACCTACTCTTTAAAATATAAATTAATTCTATCTATCCGGCCTTGCCTGCATTTTATCGAAACTGAAAATGCATTAATTGTTCAATATGTGTACACAGCTATCAAAATAAATGTTCGGTATATTATGTATATCAAACAACGAAATTAATTTATGATTGGTACGTTCTACAAGGATTATAATATATTAAAGATTTTAAGTACTTAATTCTATAAAACTAATTTTATGGCCCCTAAGAGGTTTTAAATAAGATACTTAAAGTTTCACAAAAAACACAATTTAAAATTACCAATAATTTCATAAATTAATTAACGCCTTCAAATAATTTTAAACGCAGGAATTACGAAAATAAAAGTGACAAATTCGAACTTACCTCGCGTATCTTCAGCAGAGCTACGAAAATCTATTTCACTCACTGCTACGATGCACTGTAGACTTTACGTGTTCAGGAAAATCAGTCCAATATGCACGATAGATTAAATGTCATTGTATTTTATTCAAATAATATTTGAGATAAAATATTAAAAGCTGCGAGCGACGTAAATGACGTCGCGAAAATCGTAAGGCTGCGTAGGATCGGGAAACGCCACGACACACGGTGCGTCGCGTTTGGCGCCTGGCACCTGACTGAAATAAGGCTCGCGCGCCCCCGACCTACCCGACTACTCTACCACAATAACGTTCTTTTTTCAAAACTCTGCTAACAAAAAAGAGGTCGGGCGGAGGCTGAGCAATAAAGAAATGATTTGATGAAACAGGCACTTGACAGGTGGCTCGCGTCTCATCCTCGCATCCACCACTTAATTGTTGGTTGTGCTTACGTTGACGGCGCAGAGGATGCACTGAAAAATGGCTTTTAAGTATTAATGTCCACAAATAAGCGGTTGCTCCCTGTGTGACATTAAAACCCTCGTATTAAGAATTGCAAACGTTTGCAACTATCGGGGAATAGCGGCTAGACCGGTCCCGTACTTAGGACAAAGCCTCGGGATACGAGCATGATGACTTTCAGGATTAATAATGTGCATGTAGGTATCAGTTGTTTTGATTTGTTTATAAACTGAGATTGAGTAAAGCACGAGGCTTAGATTTCACGGAGCGGTGCGCCCCGCCCACCGCGCGCTATTGGCCGCCATCTAGAGCTGGGCGGAGCGTTGCTTAGATACTAACTTAGAAGCCTTTTATAGTGTGAAACAAATATTATATATTTATTAAACCCTTACATTTATTTTACAGCGTTAATGTGTCTAAACGTATCGTGTTAATAGCGTTGAATGTAAATCTTCTGGCGCCGGTCGTAAGCGATAATCGCTCTATTTAATCTCTAGGAATGATTAAGATATATTTGTGTTAATTTAACTGTTCAAGATTTCACTACTATTTTTATTAAAAAAAGTATTTATTAAAAATATTCCTTTGCATGGACTTAAATTAAAAATTAAGTCTCTTAATCCATTTAACAATAATGATTAGATATTTATCTTAATATGCTATAATGGTATATAAGTATTGTAATTGGCTCAGTTTAATTGAGTTATTTAGTGGGCATTAATTAAACTGAAACTGCTGTAGTTGTATTTTTTTACTAGATGACTCACGCAGCTTCGCTCGCGTATACCTTGTTCCTATCATCCCTTATTCTTACCCTCTACGTTCGGATGTTCGAGCTATTCGGGCTATATTTGATACCTGTCGTTAACTATCTTTATGATGAATTCCAGCAAAATCCGTGCAGCAATTAAACTGTGACAGCATATGAGACAGATAGACTTTCGTATTAATAATATTTTAGTTTGTGTAAGGTGTTAGTTTGTAATGCAAGTAGACGTATTAAAGGAACATGCATATATGAAATAATATCCCGCATACAATAGGTCATTGTATTACGAAAAAGATATATGTATAATGTATATATTTTTCAAAAATAGTTAAGTTTACAAGTCCATCTGCCAATTTGTATAAAGGTTAAATATAAAAGGTCTCAGATCTACTTTCATACATCCTCTTGGGAGGTTGCTTTATATTGTTCTACTCTAGAGAGCACTTTGCCATAAAAATATGTCTCGTAGTCCTAGAGCTTATTTTATGTGAAACTAACAGATAAGTGCTGGATAGCCCAGACTACCAACCTACAAAAAGCTGACTGAAAATCTATCAACATTGGCGCAGGACGTTAATCAATGCTTTTCACATAATGTACTCTTTTTTTCCATAACCGTTTTCAAGGCGTGTACTATGTATAAAGGCCTAATGTAATTAATTATGCACAGTTTTATCAAGAAAATTTATGTAGCAATGTCTAACTCTACAATAAATCAGTAAAACGTTACTTCATCGATTTTGTAACTTCACGATTGATTAATCACCTGACCAAGCGATTGTAATAACAATCTCGGGAAATTCAATTAAGCGACTAATCTGCTTTGGTTACTACGTGTTTTGTTACGCAGGGAAATGTATGGTTTCAGGTGGGGGAAGTGCTTCAGCGAGTGCAGGGCACGAGGGTGTCGCGGGGGGAGGGGAGAGGGGCTAAGGCTGTAAACATAACGGGGAGCGCGTGGAGAGGCGCGGGTGCGCGGGGGTGCGGCGCGCGGGGGTGCGGGGTGCGCGTCACGGCCCGTTAGCGCGGATCCTCGGCGCGTGCACATGTCGCCCCGGCACGCGCCCGCGCCACTTTTTTTATTCCTTTTTATATTTCTTTTTCTGTAGCGTTTTTGTTTTCTCCCTTTGTTCGAAATACGAATTAAAGCCTCCATTTCGATTTCTGGTGAATTAATGAGGCCGGATTTAAGATATCACGATCGTACGTCCGATAAAGTTGCGTTATTCATTCATGGCTCGTGAACTTTTTTTAATGCTACAGATAATATGACTGCATAACGGTAAAGAAGTTGATCGTTCTTCGTACAGCTATGTTCGCAGCGAGGTTTCTTTATAGCGCCTTATAGACCGTTGGTTTTGTTTTTGTTTGGCGTCAGATTCTGATATAAGATTACAAAAAATCAAAAAGTATAAGGTATGTTAAAGGGTAGTTGTGTGAGTAGATGTATGTAGATAAAAACCGTGCAAATCCTTAAACACGTTCATAAAGTATGCGAGTACATGGTTGATAGATAAGTAAATCAAAATAAAACAGTTGAAGGGTATGTACGTATGTTTCAGCTGCAGGCGCACAGAACCGGTACGAGTTGCGGCGCTGCGCGAGCGCAGGCGGCTGTCGCTGTCGCCGTACGCCATTCCTTACAGTCAACTTTTATTAATTGGGCAGATGAGAGCCACGGCTTCCATGATGAATGCTTATCCCTTATACGGACAACAGTTCGCGAAACCTTTTATAGATTCTCAATTAAAAGTGTCTATTATAGTTAATAGGACGATCAGACATTGTAGCGTTTATAGAAACGAGAATATTTGCTTTAAGTGTGGATAAAAAACAGGTAATATAACGGAAAGGACGATTAAGTGGAATAAAATATAGTGTGGGGGTGCGGGTGGCAGGTGGCTGCGCCCTAGGGATGTGCCATTGTTCTTACTTACACATCGACACCCACTTTCAACCTAACAAATTATGACGTCGTTATATTTGAAATACTACTACTGTTATAGCTACGATTTGCTGTATTTTACTCAGAAAATGTTATTTTTTACGTTTGATTGTGAAGAAAAATACAATCATAAATCACTCCTTGTTACTTACTTACGTTTCAAAAAGTACCAACTCTACCTTTTTTACTTATATAAAATCTTTGCTTAATTTTTGTTAAAATGGTATTTTTTTAGTAATACCTACTTTAAATAAATAATTACAAAAAGGACCCATGTCGTTGCAAAGTTCCAATCCAAATTACTAAAAAACTTATGTCATCTGACGGCAAAAAATCCTAGTGGCTCTACGCTCACCGGCTGACTATCATAGTGCTACATCATTACTCACAGTGATTCCGAAACCTGTTCAAACACGGACAAGTAACAAAAATATTAAAAATCTATGTAATTCAAACATCGATAGAAACAATCGACATAGGCACACGTCTAAGGAGCACCCTCAATGTTTAAGACAAGATTCACCACGCGAGTCGGCTCGCTGCGCCCGCGCCGCGGCATGTGTCTTTAACGGATTTATTGAAACGTCTGCGCGTGCCGTGCGTCATCCAATCGCATTCAAGCCTTTATTTGTCCCGTACTCTTTATGCGAACACTTTCCCTGCATTTTCTTTGACGTAGCGTTAGATGTTTTACGAGATGTGCCAAGCAAATTGTAATGTCAGTATCATATCCTGAAGTACCTTTAAACTTACGATTATTTTCTATTAGTCACAACAATAGTATACTTTTACAAGTCGCCCTAGTAAAGTAATTGTAAAGTAAGGATAGCTAAATAATAGCAAAGGTTTAGTTTTAGACTGAAAACTACTGTTGATGTTCATTATTAGATTAGTAAAGTTTAACCTCCACGAAAACTCGGCATAATCAAGACTATTTAAAGTTGAAACTCTATCTAAATTCCTTTCGTAAGATGATACCAAAAATCAGGGCACGATTAGCTTCCTAAACACCCGTTATGAAAAAATGTAATGCAGCATATTTTAACAGTTGAGGGTCTACAGTTAGGTTGCGATGGCGCATGCGGCGAGTCATATGGCGGGCGTCGGCTGAAACCGTAAAAGCTTGTAGAGTGTACGCATGCTTACATGAAGCACAAAGCTGCGCATTGTGCGCGCGACCACGCCCGCTCATTACGACGAAAAACTGCGTTGCTCTTCGCTAATTGCGATCATTCTTGCGCGCTCCCATATTGAGTGAGCACATGTTCCCGACTTCGAGGCCGCACCAGACTCGCTATGTTGCGGTTTTCGATTACTCCGTGTGTAATGACTACGCGAGTTCGCGGCAAAAACCTACGTTTGCGATATTCATATTTTATAGCTTTTATTAGTAAATTATTAAATATACAGCAGTTACGGTTTGCGGTGAGGGATTGGCGCGCGTTCCCGAGATCGCGTGTGCGTGTAAGTAGAGGCTTGCGATCTTCTATAGTGTGTTCAAAAGAGCACAGGTATTCACTTGACTTTTGATTATTGGAAGCTATCAGAGGTATACACAGGCATGCGTACGTGTATTCTTTGACAATTTAATAGCATATGCGCTTGCACCTGCCATTGCAAAAAGTAGGCGCACGCTTCAGGCAGTGAAGCGCGGAATTCGTCGCCGCACTCCTCCTCTAGCCTATCTTACGCTATTTATTGGTAATTGATTGGAAAGGTGCATTAAGCCCCCGTGTTATGTTTTTATAACGATTGACCATACTTGGATTTCTTTGGTCTTTAGAGCAACCTAAATATGTTTAATAGAGAATTATCTTCGCGTTTCGCGTACTTACGCAAACATACCTAAGATATTTTAATTATGTGTGTAGTAGTGTGTACTATGTAATACTTTGAGATATCGTAAACAACTGCACTTCTTGGTAAGTAGGTACTAAGTACCTAAGCCTAAATAAAGAAAAAATCACCGACTACCAGTATTAAACCAATAGTACCTAACCACTCAATAAAAGGAATTAAAACAAGCCAATGCTTAATAAAATATTCAGAATTCATAAGGAATGCGTTTAATCCCGTAAAATGTTTGTTATCTTTTATTTGTAGTAACCTAACCTACTAGTACATTGAACGTCCTATGCAATGGCAATGCATTCTGTTATCAGCATGATAACTTCAAATGTCTCTACTTTGTCGAAGCTATTAGCGTTGACGTAGTGATTAGCGTATTTGTGTTTTCAATTGCTTACGAACTTTAATGAAATAATAAATCGCTATCCAATTTTAAGCCCCGCCTATTCCGAGCTGACCGGCCGACCGCTTTGATTTAATGAATATAAAATCTGATGTTAATAAGAAATGGCGAAATGATTGAAAAAAATAAAACGGTTTATTTGTGTCGGCAGAGATGAGGCTGAGTTGTGTGGCTCGCAGCGTTCAGTGAAGATGTCTGGGCGAGTTAACGCGTGCCCCGCGGCTGCGGCTGCGGTCGCTGCTCATGTCCGCTTAATGAGTGTTTTAACTACTGTTGGTAAATCATACTTTTACGTCCTTCGGGCACAGATATACGACGCTACCACTCACCTGCATGCGATGATTTGGGAACTGGAAATAATCTATACTAATATTATAAAGCTGGAGAGTTTGTTTGTTTGTTTGTTTGTTTGTTTGTTTGATTGTTTGTTTGTTTGAACGCGCTAATCTCAGGAACCACGGGTCCGATTTGAAAAATTCTTTCCCCATTAGATAGCTCATTTATCGAGGAAGGCTATATCATCACGCTACGACTAATAGGAGCAGAGTACAAGTAAAAAATGTTACAAAAACGGGGAAAAATTTCGCCTATTCACTAATGTGACGCAAGCGAAGTTGCGCGGGTCAGCTAGTTACCATATAAAATCGAAGAACATCGACAAGAGGAAGGATGTTCAGAATAAAATGCAAAACTGAATTCTAGCTAGACTTATGTGATTATTCTTTTGTTCAAGGGCATAATTATAACTATTTAAATGTCTGCAAAAATAATAACAGATTTATATAATACGTATTTATGAATTAACACACATCAAAACACGTTATCTGAAATAAACTCTGCAATGTGGCGTCCCGAACGACAACATGAATTCACCAAAAAAATTGGGTTAGCGCAATTAACCGGCAAAGGTGCCGCGATTTTGCTTGCGGATAATGAATGGGCAATCATGAGGCTTTGATAAGTACACGGCGATAACCAGGGAGCTGGGTCCGGTGGTGGGAAAGGAGTTTCGTCTGTCTGGTCGTTGGGTCAGGCAGCGCGGGGGGCGAGGCGGCTCCGGCGGCCGAGGTGACGTCGCTCGGTGGGGGCACTCGGGCAGGTGGCGCGAAGGCCGCTCGGGACCGGGAGCGCGTCGCCTCCAGTTAATTGATTCCAATCTGAGAAGCGGCCCACGATAATTCACTCCGTAAGTAAGCGTGTATCCACTCTCGCTCTTCGCTAATTATAAAACGGTCGACAGGTAACGGTATTTTGTATTTTTCTATTGTAAAATTTACAGAATTACTTGATAGGTATGTTTTAGGGCATGAATAGATAGGTAGGTATTACTGGGGGATTCGATCATTTTGAATTTCCTGTAGATGAAGTATCATTTGGCTAAATTTTTAGTAAGAATCCTGTATTATGAAGCTATACGTGGACAACTATCATACTTAGTTCTCTTTTATCGCCTATTTTGGATTATGGTTCCAAGCATGTTTTTATAAACCTTTTTCTCGCAATCTTTGTAAGAGCACAGGTTGCTGACTGTCCAAATATGGCATACTTTTTCATCGTTCAATTTTATTTCAAGCTACAAGCCGTTCTCATGGAATTCAGGTTCAAGAATTATATACCGTATAAACTGATCATTTTGCGACAACCTACAGATTATAGAACCATTGATTTTCATTAAGTACAGCCTAGGAGTCGGTGGCGAAGCAAAAAACAAGCTTTTGGACCGGAGCGGACCGCCGTCGAAGTGAACCGATTTAATTGCAACCATTAATCCGGGGACAGGACCGTTTCCTCTGCACAGTGGCTATTTCGAGTGCGATCCGCCATTTTTACTGTCCATTTTAGTCGAGTAATCTTCGGTATCGATAGCTTTTTATTTAACGACCATGATTGATATCTAGAAGTAAACAAGTGAATTTCCTGTAGGTTAACTTGACTGTCACCATGATTGTACGAAAACGGTCGTTACGTAACTTCTTGACACAGAGTAATTAAGTTATATTAAGACATCTATTCATTTATACATATTAATAACCTATAAGGCAAATACATTTGTTGATTGTTATTCTTTACACAGAATTTTATCCAAGTTAATTATTCAAAGAGCAGATCTTTTATTTATTTGCAGTTGCCATATGACCTTTTTGGTCCTAGTTAACACGACTCCATTTTTCATAGAGTCCCGTTATGTAATCAGTTTTTGTTTTATAATTGTGTAAAGTAATTGATGTTTTATTGTTTATTCATATACGTAGCCTATTATGGAGTAGCACAAGCTGCTCACGTTCTAGCGTAATGAATACGAATAGGTAATATTTATAACGACGTAGTGCAATAGTGACAAAGGAAAAGCGTGTATAATGGAACACTTTGTTAAACTGTGTGATTAAAATCAAACACAAAAAATGCTAATCAAAGGGCGAGTGTGTTGTAAAGTAGCTGTTTCCATATATGTAGTGCAGACAGCGGGCAGCGGGCAGCGAGCGGTGCGTGCGCGCGACGCAGACTGGAGGCGCACGCGCCTAATAATTACGCGCAAAAGGTCGCGCGCGCACATTGCGCTCACTTGCGCCCGCGCCGCCCGCCCCTCCTGCCCATTCCACCACCATTACCATGCTACGCCTCAGGCTCGTCTTCACTTTCAAACAACATCACACATAGATCGATAGCTCGGCTAAGCTCAATGGCTCCACGCTACTAACATCATTAGACCCTGCGACATGTATCAACGTTATTTATTAAATCCTACGCGCCGCTGTCAAGATCTTGCCTAATGGGTTAGTCAATGTATATGCTAATTCGCTACATCCTTGCATTAACATATCGGATAACTTCATATTTAATACGATAGATCGTTTGACATTGAAGGAATCGTTCTATTAGAAGACATTTATCATTTAGGTAATGCACTTCTAGCGATTATTATAGAACGTGAACTTGTAAGCTCTACTGCCTCTATTGTCATGCAGTAATTAACTGAAAACCTTAGATTGGCAAAATTATTCACTAGGTATAAGAAATTTTTGTTCTAAGTTAATTTGTACACGCCATGCACGTAAAACACTTGCGTAAAGAATGAACCATCGATCTCTACGAATTTCTTTAATTTTTACCAACTTGGTACGTAATTGTACTTAGACGAAAATACTTGTTACTAGCAAGTATTTATGTAGACGAGCCGTACAATTATTGCGTATGGTTAAAAAAAGCCGATCAGAAATCATGTAAGCCTATGTTGACCATAAACCCGTATTAATTATAATTAGGTATGAATGCCAGCAGGTAAGTATAGCCGCATAGAAAACTGTTCGTATCAAAGCCACATGATGCACTCTACCATCACTAACCGCTTAATCTTTGCAAAATTATACCCACTGTACAGTCTCCCAGAAAAGTATTCACTAACAAATTATATTTCAGCAGTTATTTTATCTTACACTACTTATAATGATGCTTGGCCGTTTCGCGGAATACGAATTGGTCATCAAAAATATACTTGTAACTTTACGTTCATCTGATTTCTTAATACTTTTCCAATTGTGAAATGTTTTCTGATATCTGTAATACATAAGATACAAATATTTAAATTATAAGTTCAGACTCGTATTTATAACATTGTAGTGGTGTTCAGAATATGTTATGTCAAAAAGATTTATTCCCTTATTCTTATAGCAAAGTTTAAATTTAATTCTATAAATACGCGCTAAGTCTCAAAACTTTTGCAACCAACTATATTGAAATAATATCGTAATGCTTTTAACGATTCCATTTAAACATACGTAAAGATATGCAAAAACGTAAGCTGAGTGCCAGCGCTAAGCTTTCATATTGCCTTAGTAAATTGTATATGGGACGACACTATACGAAAATGAAGATATTTTCCAGATTTTATTGCCAGTTGCCATCTATGGATTACACATCGGTATATACCATGATCGCATTTAGTATTTATCGGTCGACCAATAAAATAACATAATGTTATAGTTACCGACGACCGACATGAATATTTAGCTAAAAGTATAAGTAGATACAATGTTGAAGTTTGTTCTATGAAATTTTTGTGAACGGCTAAAATGAGGTTAACAAACATATGATAGTATCAACACTCCATATATAGTAGATCATAATAATATTATTATTACAATTGATACTAAAACTAATAAATCGATTTTTAGTTATACTATGTAGAAAAAAACTTTTTAAAAATATCCGGCCTACCAGGCCTTAAGGAATGGTATGTCTGGCAAAAAGATGTTTAATCAACAAACAAAGAGATTGATTGTGAAAAAAGGATAATGAATAGATACAACAAGTATTACTTACTAAGATATTCTGTAACATCGTTACATGCAAGCGCGACATTATTGATTTGCTGCCCTACAAGTGGACAGCACTTTCTGTTCTCAATGAAAACTATCGTTACAAATCCACCGCGCACAATAATTTAATTCACCTAGATATAAGACTTCAACAGCCACGCATTGTATATCAGATTTTTATAAAAAATACAATATACTTTGACCTTGTTTGCATTTTAAACAGATTTTGACTGAAAAACAAAAAGATTTGCTGCAGTCTATATACACACATATGGCCAAAAATCTTATCATCGACTTGATTTCAATTGAATTTCACACAACTGGATAAATACGTGATACAATAGTGTGTAATTGGCATGTCTTTTATCTTTAATATGAGATTTAATTTGTATAGTAATTAGTATCGTTTTAACTGTCTTCGGAAAATTAAAATACATTAGTTCTACTTCATGTAAGTCATTGACAAAAGTATAAAAAACAAATGACGAGCAAACAAATTGCTACGTTCAAGTTAGGTGAACCGGAGCTTCAATTAAAAAAGAAACATACATTCTTTGTTCATCACAAGCCGTCAACGACATGATAAAGATGTTTTCCGATAAATTGTCGTCCGCCACGGTCGTTGTGTTCAGTTAATTATTGAAAGCCAATCGCAATTACGTGTCGCGGCGACGGCATGTGGAGGCACAACAAAGCCTCAATTAAGTAGGTATGGCCGTGAATTTCATGTGTTATGATTGTGCGACGAGTCGATGTGTCGATCGGAGTAACATCGCCGCCGGTGAACTACCCAGTCCTAGCCACGTCCCGTTGACCAACTTACATCTGCCACTGCGCTCGCCGACAATCTAAGACTACATGTAGGTCTCGATATTGCTGGAACTAATTTTACTACTCACTTGTAAGGCTAATGGTTATTGAGATAAATTGCACTTCACCATAAAATAATGTGATCTCAGATACATCTCATTTATATCACGTTTCTAAATCTATTTAAACATCTACGAGAGTGTTTTTTCTAAAGCAGCTGCTATGTTTAGTCACATCAGCCTATTTTAATTTTAATGCATTTTCCATGTTATATTTGCGATATACGTAAATTATTTTGCAGAGATTCTGTTGAGCTTATATATTTTTATTTAAGTTAATAGCCGCTACTATCAGATACCAAAGCAATTAATAAACGAAAAGAATTATTTAATTTCAATGTAGCTTTGACGGCGACTTCGTCAATGAAGATAAAAATTTTACGATTTCAATTACGTTAAAGTTATAATCTGGAGGCACTCGTAGCAATCAATTGGGTATTTAAAGCCTATATTTTAGTTAAATAACTTTATGGCCGATTATTAAAATTAACCTACGTTTAAAGTACATAAAGTAATAGGAAGGTACTCACAACTGAATTTAATTGAATCGTGACTTTCTTTTACATGATTTCAGATAATTAAATGAACAGGTGTTTGATATGACTGTTCGTTCAAGTTCGGTCTAGTCATTTCATAGCAATTTGGATTCAATATACTGAAATCGTACGTATATCAATTTACATGGTTTGTTCTTCTTTTTTAAATCTTTACAGAGTTGGCGTAATTAACCTTTATATCAGTATGAATATCAATAAAGCCATTTATAAGGTAAGGATTAGATTAAAAACCTAACTACCATAAGAAGAAGTGGGTGGTAGTAGAAAGTGAATAAGTTTTGGTCAAATTACAAGTGGATGTAGCGGGTAATAGCTGAGCTGCGTATGCGGTTATAAATAAAACTTTCGCGCGACGCAAGCGCGTTAAATCGAATCCGACGATGGCTGGAACTCGTCCTCGCGCACCTGCGACAATTTTTATAGTATAAATTTGCATTAATTCATTTAGTCCTGTTTTCAACGCGGCGTATAAATGGGTTAGCCGGTAAGTGGTGGGATCTAGCCGGTGTGCTCGGCGGAGTGGCCGCGAGCCGCGCGCCTCCTCGTCGCGTGTCCCACCCCACCTTTCAAACACAGCCAACTGACAAGTACACTTCTACAGTCCTACCCTATATTTTATAGGAATGTAATGTTTGTTTTGCCCATTATTTCAACTCATTACATGTGGGTAATTTTCCTGAAACTTTGCGTCTCTATCGTAGAGCTTATTCATAATGTATCATTTACGTGTAACTAACGACAGTTTCATTTCCTTTAGAATATTTAAATAAATACTTACGATAAAGTTGAGTCTTGACGCATATTGACTAATGGATAAACAAAACTTCCGGTGTTCTTACTTTCACTCAAAAATATTTTTTGATTAAACTTTGTGCTTTTACAACGATTTAAATACATACATCTAAAGCCCCTAAACGAAATGATACTACCCTTACAAAACTAAAACTTATTAAAAATCGAGTAACATGGCATTGGGTTTTTCTGTGCAAGTCTCACCCACAGCACTACCAGTATATTAACGACGCGTATAGCGCAGTAGTTAAGGTAATTTGCCATACAACTGCGAATGCACATAGTGATGTAGGTTTGATTTCTATACCATGTTAATACTAAATTACACCTTTTTTGTGATTTACATTTAAAGCTCATCTAATATTTAATTAAAGATTAGATAAAGTACAAAATAATATGTCTATCTTTCATACTTATGTATGGTGAAAATGGGGAATATTGTTAGATTAATTTTGGGAAGAAAGAAAATTAGTCAACTTGCTGCTACGATCAATGTCACCTGCGACGAAAGGTCAAGCAAAGTAAGGTAGACTGCATTATCGCGTTAACTCCCGTTTTACGTCAAAAACATAACGCATAGTTTGAATATTATGACGAACTGAATCATAAATCTTTGACTTTGACTCAGCCCTTGACCACGGTCGATGCAATTCGATCGAAACGTCGGGTAATCAAAAAAGGTATCTTAACCTTTAATATTCAATCGCGTTTAAGACCCGTTACATTATATATAATATTATGTGCATAAATCGCGAGAGGTTAAAATCGTTGATAGAAAGAATGAAATGAATTTATATTCAGAACTTAATAATTTTTCACATGAAAATAACCAGTATCATTTACTTTCAATTTCACGTCGCAAACGGGTTTTGTTCACACTCAATTTAGTCGTACGTATAATTTCACACACGTGTTCGTTTACAAGACAATACACTTAAGGCTGTGTTATGGAGGCGCCCACACTGTGACGTCATTACATTAGACGTTACAAGGATCCGGGTTAACCGTCTTTATGATCACACATTTGTACTGTACACATTATTTTATTCCCACGGTTCAATTTGACGTGACTTGTATACGTAAACATACTGATGTAACTGAAATAGGTTTTTTTTTGTAGGTACATGAAAATGTCAAAATACAATGTTTTGAAGAAGATGGGATGTATGATTTTATACTTTGGGTCATATTCGCTTACCAAAACACTGTTTCGAATTAAAGTTTGAATATGTTTCTGACATTCTACATGGATTGCGGTTTTCTGAAAAATTTACAGATTAATTTGGCTGCTTCTTTGGTTCGATGAACGTGACAGAAAACCACAATAAAAAGTGTGGGGTTATGCCAATTTTTACATAGCAGCTAAGAGTTCAGTTTTGTGTCCAGTATATGGTAATACATCATTTTAATTTACCTTAAACCTCAGTCAGACACATATTCGGTAGCTATCTATAAACTTTCAATAAAAAAAAACAGATTTTAATCTGTTTTTTTTTATTGAAAGTTTTATTATTGGAACTTAAAATTTTACGTTTGTTAAAAACATACAATTATACTTTTATACGAAATGCATGTCAAAAAAGATAAAAAAAACTCATATCCATTGTCCAAAGTGGTACAAATCGAAAATCTGTGAATTTCGGTTTACACTAGTACACACCGGGGTCGCTACGGTGAGTTCACTGCAGGCTTTACAAAGCAATTATGTTAAAATGCTCGTATCGTTCATGTTTTTTACTTGATGAGCCTTAACCCGTATTGAATTGTTCCGTGGACAATAATAATGGGATTGCGACGACGATTTATTCGCTGCCACCGAGCACTACGAATATTGCATCGGTAGCCGTTCAATAAAGCTAATATCACATTGTTAAATGCACCTTTACATACTAGTATATAAAAATAAAGGTAATATAAACACTTCCCAAATTACTACAGTATTCGAAACGTTTTGTTTGTGCATATGTATGTGTAGTACAAAAGACATCAACGCTCCAGAATTTAACAGAAATTCTTGAGTAAACATTTTTTATAATGTGTTAGTGGAAACTAGTGATGTTTTATACGTTATTACTATAGTATCGGATATATAGAACAGCTGTAAATTGCTTAAGGTTTTAAATGCGTAAATTAATCGCTGACACAGAAGGAAAAAAATGGCTATCTCCATTTACGAAGTGCTGGTATTACGACATCATATTTTATTTATTTGGAAAAAGAAATGAAATACCAGAGTTCCTTAATACATATTTTATGACGTTTAAAACATATTTTTGTGACATGTTTAGTAGTACTAGTAGTTTAAAATTCATATTATTATGTTGAGTTATCAAAAACACACCAATAAAAATAACTACGCTACAAAATCGAATGCACAGACACAGTATCACAGTTGAAAGATTATTCATTTTTTGCAAACTGATCGACTTATTCATAAGCCCTGTAATGTCATTCTGGATTTTAATGCACATTTGTTCTATCGAAAAAAGTAATCCAAAACCGATGCTGACATTTTAAAAGAAATATTCCAATAAAAACGACGTCTAACAACTCTCTCTACAGAGTCATGTGTAAAACAAAACCGCGACACTTTTTATAAGATGCCTTATGATGTTCTAAAAAATCGAAGTCAGTTTTTCGTTATTCAAAAAACTCAGGGGTCGCAGGCCTATACAATGTTCAGTGTTTCTTTGTTACTAGATGGGGCACGCGACCTTAAAATTAATTCAGTAAATTTTATTTAATCGCCACACCTTTAGTGTTTCAGTAGCGAGCAATAAAACTTAAATTGTTACAAGTCGTTTATTTTTACTAACAGCCTGTTAATTTGTGTAAACTATTTATTTCCCAATAAATATGTTGGATATAAAACTCGTAAATTATAAGTTCGTCTTTAGTACTTACAATGCAATTATGTAAGCAGTATCATAGAGATTTGGATTCTGGTGCGAAAATAATTTATTCCACGTTAACATTTTTATAAGATGAACTAAAAGCTCTAGAATAACACTAGAATTTTATGAATATTAAGGTTTGATTAAGCTATAGCATAGCCTTTACATTAACTATTCGTTGTGGCGTTATATTATAATTATGAGTTAACAGTAATAGAAGCTTTGATATTATTTATAGTATGAATTTTTATTTTCCTAATAATAATTTATGTGCAAGTAAAACATTTATTATTTGAATTGGTGTTTTTTGTATATTTTACTGTTCGGTAGGATAGGTTAAAGCTTTATAAAAACCGGATTAATCGACGTATGCAGGTGCTGTCAGCAATTTTATAGATTTCATTAAATCCTTTGAAGTTTTATGTAACTTATTTTTTCTCTTTGTTGTAGTAAGAGGTCAATATGTGCCTTGCAGAAAACACTAGATGTAAGTATGATTTACCTATGAGATCTTTTTAATCGGCCACGACTCATTAAAAGACGAAATATAAACGGCCTATGATTAGGTCTGCTGATTTGTGGCCAAACTCAAGGCCATTAACATAAAGTTCAGTTAGATGCTGTTGCATACAGTCTGGCACAGAGGATGCAAGGTCTGGAGTCCACAGAATGGAAAAAAATAAATTGTGTTCTCTTTAGTTTACATAGTCTTGTATTTTTAAGTATGTGAATATAATAAAACTTGAGTAAAAAAAATGAGAAATATTTTTGTTTCTTAAATTATGTGTTTAAAATTGCAAGTTGCCTATCCTTTTCCATTATTAAAGTTTCCTTGTTATAAAACATTGTAGCTGTAAGGTTTGGTAGGCATCCCTCGAATCGGCAATGGATTCACGCCATATGGCAATCGACATGCGCCTGCCTCGCTCGTGCGCTCCAAATTGCAGGTTATATCAATTGGTCTCATTGAATGAAGCGAGGGGACCTAGCGTTTGACGTCAAACTCGGTGTTAGGATAATTGTTTGCACTTAAAACAAGGAGTTTATGTACCGTTACAAATGAACACGCGAAGATGTGAGGGTCTCGAATTTATTCAAAGAAATCTGTAGATTTATTTACATTAGATAACCTGTTTAGATGATTGTGGGACTCTGCGAATATGTGCTTGTAGACATATCTATTATCTTAACCGATGATAAAATATTTGCCTCGATGGAATGTAATTTAAGATTGAGCCGCTTATCAATCTCTCTGTATTACATCAACGTCGTGTATATTTCATATAAAACACCGTCTATTTACTATAACTTACGGACGGTTTATGATGCAGCTTAATCGCAACCACGTTAATAAGCTCATTTTTCATTTCTAACAGGGTACAAAGACCAAATCCATTACAAAAGTAAATTAGAAAATCTATCATCATCTCTTTGAACCACCCCTAAACATACTGATGAAAACCATGTCAAATTCGCGAGATAAATTCGTGTGTAACGTGTCGACATTTTAATTGTTACACATTGTTTTAGATTGAGGCAATATGTCGGAGGCGGTGGGCCGTTATCTGATGAAATATGTCCGTTATGATTGGCGAACAAACAGTATGGCGCGCGTCACCATATGTCGCGGCACGTGCGCCTGCGCGGACGCATCGTCGCTGCTCACTCAGGGATGAAACTGTAAACCACAGCGATACAAGCTTTTCAGACAGACTAGTTTTAGTTGAAGTTATAATATGTATTTAAGTTATGATATTACCTTTATTTATCGGTCAGACACATTCAATAGTAAATTTTGGGATCTATCTTAAGAATTTTCTGAAACTGTAGCTTATTCAACGGTCCTGAAAACTACAATTCAATGTTACTTAGTGTTTAAATAAGGTTCTAATTGCAATTTTTCTTATTTGCTATTTGTTAAACTATACATCCAACTTATAAGTGCAACGTCGGCAGACAAACAATGTTATACCCATGAATTAAGGATTCTTCACTAAAGGTCAACATCAGAAAATCCTTTACCACTCGGTGTCAGTAATAATACTTGTAATTAAATTCCAAAATTCGACTTCTGACGACTTATGCGTAAGTTTAGTTCTGACTTCAGTATCGTATTTTCTAAACACGACATTGTAGTAGATTGTAAGCTCTATGGTTAGAGAAGCCAGTGCGCGCGCCACCCATCCGTCAGTGTAATCGTTAGTTAATCATTTTTCGGTTGATGGGGTTCATTGTGCTACCCCACGCGGATTATAACTCATAGCCAATTTTAGGCGTGCAAAATTTTGGTCAAATTAGTTTTTTTGTTGAAAACATTAAATTTTGTCTATGAGTATTGCAGGAGTGTTTGGTTTGTGTAAACAATAACAAAGTGGTTTTGGCGTCAGCAGTCGCCCGTATGGCTCGACCGCGGCGACGACCCGACCACTGACATTGAACTCCACAGCTTGGAGCAAGAGTATTGTTGGCTAAAATAGCACTGCGCTAGATTACCAAAAATGTTATTTCTGAAACTACCTACTTAATAAATTAGGTTGAGGTTTCATTATGACTTTCATAGCCGAACACTATTTTTATTTATTAAAATTACTACAAATACATTGCATAAGTACTTCTACCAGCCAGCATTTGGGTGATGCAGATATTATTTCTATCTACGACTCGAATTTTCTTAAATTTATACCTACCATCCTCCTTCCTTAACTCAGATATCATTCAGAAAATCTTCGATAATGCTGTGCTCTTCATCTTTCTGTAAACAAAAAGGTATATATTCTTATCACAGTAAGGAGTTTTTATGAATCTTTATTTTAACCTAGAGCTTGTAACTTTACAAGTTTATTTCAGAAATGAAGCGTAGGTTTTATTAAACATCATTTTATTATCAACGTTCAATATCTATTACATAAAACACGAAGAATAGTAATTAGACCAAGTTCATCAATCTTATAGTCAAGACTATATTAAATATTTCTAATAGCCAGCTATATAAAGAAATATAAAAGTGTGAAGTTAATCATAAAACCCGTATCTCCCCATTGATGTGCGTGCGGTGAGGCGGCACGGTGAGCCCGCATGCCCCACTGTCCTGCGCTGATTTGCATGCTCCTCCACTCATCGAGCCACGATACCATCCACGATAACTTTAACTGCTTTGACGGTTAAAAATAAAACACATGACGCCGCTAATCATTTGTTCGAATCGACATGGATTTATCGTAGGCAACGTATCATAAACTTTTGTTACGTAAGGCCTCGATCATTGAAAATATTCACTCAGATTTTTACGTTGATTATTATTGATGATCAAGAAAAACTTCGAAATTGCTTGTCTAATAAAATGTCGTCCATTTGATTTACTCGTTGTTATTACTATTTCTGTTACTCTAAGTAGGAGAATTTAGCTAACCGGAGTTAATTTAGTGAAAAAATATGAAACCTCTATTTACTCTGAATCAAACTTTACTTGTTTTGAAACAAAAATTAAAATATAATTATATAGCTCATATCAATTAAGTACTTACTCAGATAGTCCAGAATACAATAATCAAAAATGGAGAACATAATATGCCATAAATAACAAATCCATTAAATCAATAATGATAAATAGCACATCAGATAAGAACTTATTAATCCTCAATTCCCACAGGAAACTATTGTCTTAGCCCATCGGTACCCAATAAACAATGATAACGTTGCAAATGTGTTTCACACAATTAATACACCCTACAAATTAATACATTTCGATATCCCCCTATATTTTTCAATTAAGATAAACAAGTGGCCAAATAAATGAGGGCAATCGAATTTCGCGACGAAGAAAACAATATATTTTAAGTGGTACGCGATTAATGCATAGAATTCTTTCATAGAAAGCGATAAGGACAACAAAACAAATAAATTATTTGTTGCAAAGTGTATCTATTATTAGAGGATAATATTAATGCGCTTACGCACCTGGGCCGTGCAGGTGACTCTTTCAATTTGGGGTCAGCCATGGTTTTTGACACCGATGCAACATTTTAAAGAATTGTGGGAATTGTCACGTATGCCGAAAAAGATACGTTTCGTTTTTTTATTTTATTTTTATAGTTTGTTTAATCGGGACCGTAATACAAATAAAATACGAGGAAATAAAATACAACTTTGTATCCGTCTGACACAACAGTTTTGTTGTTATGAAAATTTGAAGGGTTGTTTGTTTACACAAAAAGAATTATCTTACTAAAAATGTGACACGTATAAAACATTTAAAGTACCTACTACGATAAATGTTTTATACGTAATTGTGAACCAAATAGATATGTTTAATTTATTGAGTTTGGAATACATTATTAGGCGTATGTTAATCCCTAATGAGATAAGCCCTTCGTTACGCGAAGCTTCTGCCTGTATTAAATAACACCTTGAAATCACGTTGTAAATGTGTCCGCGACATTTTAAAATAAAAGTTGCAAATCGTGGTGTCAACTCATTATCTATTTATCTACTACTTTGTTTTACTTTATTTGTACTTACATCTTGATTTGCACGGAATTTTACGTCGTTTGGTTTTATCTTATTCTGAGAACGTTGGAAATACGATACTCGATATAATTAAAATTTAAAACACGATAATCCTTAAGTATTAGTACTCATACGTGAAGGGGAAAGGCGGGATACCTTCTAGGAATTATTCAAAAGTATTATTGTGAATATTGGCTTGGAGGAATGCGAGATTTGGCATAAGTGTCTACTATACAACTTATTGATTGTTTTTAAAAAAGACAACTCTAACAAATAATAATCTTGTGTTCAGAGGGCTTTACAATCATCGAAATGGCAAACACGAAGTTAGATACATATTAGGGAATAAAACATTTCTTTATTTTATTGCGGAAATTGAACACGCGACTACCTAAAACATTTCGCCACGGTCAACATTGCTCACAAGGAATTTCCTTGTAATATTGAAATGAAATTCTATAGGAAGGATACGTTTTCCCGTTAAATACTTCACAATATTTTAGAAGTCCCTATGTAGGTATGTACAATATTGAGTCGAAATAAATATTTACATTCGACTGTTCTCGATTCTAATAGATCAGTTAAAGATCGCAAATAATAACTAACGTTGCTAATTCTATGTTATTTCAAAACCATACATAACCTTTCTTTAAACTTATGTCTTCTCTTCGAAATTTTATGTATCACAACTTAATGAGCCCGGATTGGGGTTCAGTGTATTTTAGCCCAAAGTTAGGTGACAAGCTTCAGGCAAAAATATTTCAACAAAATAATGAGGTAATAGGTATTATAAATGCGAAAGTCTGTGAAGATTGATTTTTCAGTGTACGTTTCTTTTCTCTTTCACGAAAAAAATATTGGGCGGATTTTAGTGTTTGTACACTGATAGTTTATAACCTATATTATCACTCCTTACCCTGGTAAATCTTTTCAAGCGGACGAAGTCGCGGGCATGAGCTAGTAATAACTTAAGTACTTCTGACTAAGTGAGCCAAAAGTACTTACTCTTTGACTTTGCCCGGGCATTGATTCACAACTAGTAATCGCATGTTCGCTATAAAGGTCATACTTATTTTCAATGCATTTTTGTATCGTAAGTTTTAAATTCAGATAGGTAAGCTGTAGCAGGTTGCAGCAACAATGCCCTTAGGCGTCTGGACTTTCAAGCGACATTATTAAACGAGGTTATGCTAATACTACATTAATATTAATGATGGCTTTACTTACATTATAGGATGCTTTTAATCGTAGGTATGTGAGCACTTTAAAACGCCTGTCCTGTAACTATTTTTAACTAAGAATTTATACCGGTTCGGTCTAATTTGAAGTTTAATCCTAATGGACTGCCTCCGTAGCGCAGTGGTTAAGGTCACCACGCCGCTACTATAGCGTCTGGAGGTCGTGGGTTCGATTCCCACACGGAACAATTATTATTTATGCGTTCAACAAATAATTGTTTCGGGTCTGGTTGTGCTTTGTGTTCGTTGTTTGTAGAAATAAAAAAATGTATAATGACACAAGGCCAATTCTTAGTGCAGAAGCTGTCTCTCACAAGAAAAGAAGAAAGAAGAAAAAAATCTGGATTAAGGGCTAAAAGCTGTCTTGCACTTTTTTGAATCTAGAAAAGCTATTGTCTACATATATTATATTTTTTAAAATACTCGTGACTTGTATGCCAAGCTTAATTAGTAGTTCAATGTACTCAAACTTTACCTTCAGTAGGTCCAACTGCATATCAACTTATATTCTATGCGTTTTTAAAGGTAGGTAGGTTAAGAATAAAAGTCAATATAAACACTTTCCCGTTTATTTAGAATATTCAATAATATTTATCACATGTCGGTAAGAGTTAGACAATAAGCACGCCAAGCATTCTTGTTTCTTACCACGAACATCGGTTAACGATCTACACTGCTAGACCAACACCAGTGGGAAACAATATTGAACAAAATAACTAAAGACAAAGTTTATTATTTTGCGTTAACATCTCAAGTAAATACACCCTCCTTTTGCTTTCGCGTAATCAGGACAAAATATGAACTAAAAAAGCTCGCTCCAATCAGCGGTAAACATATTCCCTGTAATTGATAAATTATAACGAAGATCGAAGACAATTTATATTTATTTCATAATCAGTGTTGCCTGGTCAAAATTTTGGAAACAGTCCCACTCTGTCTGATTTATATATATTTATGTCTGATATTAATTCGAAATATTTTAATAATTATCATTTTGTAACTGTATCACTATAATTAAATGACAAAGTATAGTGAGTCAATTAAACATTTTATTAGCGGTTTTTAAAAAGATTTTTTACCGCAGTTGCATACATTAGTCGTTGGTATAATTGCACCGGTGATAAAGGAGCTGGTATTCTCGGTGCTTCAACGAATTTTTCAATTATATTTTACGGTTATTTAACGTCCGCTTTTAACACACTTGTAATGAGTTATAAAATTGTCATAATGCCAGCTTTTAGCAGATTATCAGAATAACATTTGCCAACAGGATGAACACATTGTATAAATGTTGTTGAATGAATAAAAGCAGCTGTATTGAGGTCGTAAAATACTGAGCCTAGGCCTAGTTATTAAGTTCACTGTTTTTTCTACAGCTTTAAGTATTATACTAATGGCCGGGTTCATCACTTCAGAATAAGTATTGACTAACTTATCAGGAGGAATATTAGTATTTTTCATACATTTTATTAATGTTACTGTTATTGTACTTTGTGTTGACAGAAATAATATTGAAAACAGTACTAAAATGTTTAAAGATCGAGAGTGAGAACAGTTTCCATAGATTTTGACCATTCTCCTTTGACGTGCTTCAACATAGGTGATATAAAAATATTTTGCAATAGACATATAGATTACAAGTTGTATAGTGTTCAATAGCTTAACATACGGAATGAAAAATATCCTGTAATTGAGTGCGGCTGGCGCAAAAATCCAACATTTCATAATTGATAGAATAATATCTTCACATGTAAATGTACATTAACCTAGTGAATAATATCAAATAAACAAATGCGTAATTATGTTTTTAGTTACACCATATCGAATTTATAAAAGGAAGGTACATAGTTAACACATAAATGTCTTAGGGCTACACATAATCATACTATCATCTGCATGGGATCTCCACAATGATTAGCATATTTAAAGTTTAATACATCGATTGAAAATACTAGTTTCCGATGAGAATGGTAGCATGAGTGTGCCCGTATGCATGCAAAATATAGGCCTGGTCAGACATATTCGATATCTGCTACCGGTATCGCGACATGTAAGGAAAAACACCGACGGGTATTCCGTTGTTATTCATACTAACTGACTTACCAGTTATGAATACCGGTAAGGGTAGCAAATATCATATTTGTCTGAACTTGCCTTAACTTAGAAATAATCACAAAGTAATATAAAGCTAATAATAATGGTAACTAAATCTAGCACAGCGAAATCCTTGGGCACTGTACGCAATACAGATTCACACCTGGTTGAAAACTTTCTATAATATCAGAGTTAATACAGTGCTCAAGTATATAAAAAAGTAAGAAAAGATACTTAATAGAATAGGTACACAATACTAGGAATAAAACTCGAGATCTCAAGCAGTAAACAATCGAAAAGAGGAATCAAAAACCTATGCGATGAGCTAAATTACGACAAAACAACTTAGTTTATGAAACACGTTTAATTTAGAGGCCTATAATAATATATAATTATAAAAACTGATAACATTGGTGTCTCCCCAGTCAGTACCTATAGTAGTACCATCTTAGCACTGAGTATTTTACTTTTAATATCAAATTTTGGTAATAAATATCATAATTTCTTAAGTTTAATAGACGAGATAACGAAGGAGATCAATAAAAGTGTTTAATAAATCAATCAAAGAAATTAATATCATGGCGTCTGTACTTTGCCAGGGAACATTAATTTGGTTTTCTTTTGGAAAAAATAATAGCAGCCTAAAGTTTGGTTTTGTGCCCGGCAAATAACAATATAGACAGGTAATTTCGTTATTAGACGCACACTGACAGCATCTCGGGAGACAGTACTTTGGTTTTAATTTTTTCAGAACGAAATAAAGTCCGAGATACTTGCCTACGAGCCTTGTAAGTCTATTCTCTCTGTCACCATGCTGCTGACGGTAAAAGAACTGACGCTCGTTAACAAGTGAACGCAAAGGCACACAAACCCAATTTTGAAACACAAAAACATGTTACACGATTTAAGAAAGTCAAAAGTACCTACATTTGGTAAGTTCGAGCAATAGACGAAGGGCGATATAATTACTATGAACCATAATCAGGTTAACGTAGAGTAAGCAGAATACTCAGTACCATGACGGTCGGATTACATAACTAATTAACATTGTAATATGTACGAAGTATAATAATATGTATGTATGTATCACCGACCATTGCTTAGAGCTTAGCGAGATTAAATTATTTGGATAAGGCAAGAAAGAAGACGATCCTTTTATTTATTTACTGATTGCTGGAACTATGTTATATTGATAGATATTACACAACAATTTACCAGTCAACGAACTATATATTTAGTGGAATGCAAACGTGCATAAAGTACTACCTAACAAAATTACATTATATACACATAAACAGGTAACACGATGACTTATTTAAATCTTACTGTTTAATTATTTATACATCGAGACGTGAAAGTCATTCAAAGATTGTTTAAGTTATAAGAAAACGGTTCCGACACAATACTATGAGGTTACAACATCGCTTTTTAGAACATCTTTAATATTGGGACGTCGTTTTACTCTACACTGTGCAGTCATGAGTCGGTACCTCTTACCTAGGTATCGAGAATGATAGATACTCGGACCTTTACTGTAGCAATTACTCGTTTCAAACCACTCCAAGTTGTAAATAGGTTTAAAGATACCTACTGATTTCATATCCTAAGACCGTAGTCAAAGTTATACTGTACTTATCAAGGACGAGTGCGAATAGATACTTGAATAAGGAAATCGATCATAAGACCTAATTTTTTTTACGCGGAAGATATCCTCGAATGAATTTAACATTACAATAATCTGAAATATTAATTATGAACACATCCAAAATGTTTACATCCAAAATACATTTAATAAACCTGTTCCAAACACTATTTAAAATTCAACATCCAAAAATTTCAAAGTATCAATCTGATAAAGTACTTACTAATTAGTACTTATTTATTTAATATTTACAGTAGCACGATTCTCTACAGTCGGTACTACCGAGTATCGAGAGTTTGACATTTTAAATGTACTGCGAAAATAGTTCTTACGACGTCCATTAGAGGCGCTGATCCGATTTTCATGCAAAATTTCTCGATAGCTAGTCGGTTGTCGATACTGGTAGAGAATCGCGCTACAGAAAATCATCTGACAAGTGAGAAAGATTGAATTTGAATGAACATACGAAGTTGTTAGGTAGTAAATTACAAAGCTTGTGATGACATGATCACGGCTAATGCGCAATTTGCATTCCTTTAGTATTTAGTATGTAAACTACGTTGATTACGACAAGCGTCCGATAAGATCGCGCAGATCACCGATCGACGGCATGTGCACTCTACATGCCTACCTGTATAGTGTATATACTGTGAGTATACTAGTTTATAAAAACTGTCTATGCCTTCGATATGAAGCGATTATGTTCATTAAGTACCGATTCAATATTTGAATTACACATTTAATATCTTCGTATAGCCGTAGGAAAACTTTATTAGCAATCCACAGCCTTTAAAACGATGAAATAACTTACTTGTGTTATTCTACACGTTATCGTTTTAATGATATTTGATATAATATAGAAATACTGCATAATAAATAAATCTCTCGACTTATATATAGAACTTTGGAAAACATTTCTACAGGAACAAAAACTGAATAATACTGAACTTATTCTCAATTATAATTTAAATATAATCATAGTTGAATTGAAAATCTTTATAATTTCATGTTGACCATCCTCTTGTTATAAATTAATTTATGCCGATGGAAAACACACGTCCATGTCGTTTCTTCAAACTCACCTCGAAGGCATACACGCATATAATATATTTATCGATAGATAACAATGAGCACTATTATGAAAAAATATTTTTTCTAATCTGCGAATAATTGTAAAATATAATATTTAGGTGGGCTAATATGTATCTATTTAAAGCGGACATGTATAATCTGAATATACAGCGGATCCGATATACACATTTTGATATAAATAATGGGAAGTGTGACGGAGTTACTTCACTAATGAGAGAACCGTATATACAAATATAATGCAACAACACCTGTTGCGGAATACCATGCATTGTAAATAATGGGGCCGAGGCGACGACGACGACGTAGCGACGCGGCGATGTGGCTAATCGTATGCAAACTCTTTATCTCTCACTTTTCCGTTGAATATTCTATTTTACTTCAGCTTTCACTTTCTACGAATATGAGATGGTCAAAGTAAGGACGGATTATACCTCCCGGATATTATGAATTACGTTAATCTTAGTAGCCGAAGTAAATTGTACCAACAACAGTAAGAGCTCAATCTTTTTATTTAATTAGGAAATGTATGAATAAAATTGCATTAACGTTCAACAACTTGTTTCAAGTGTACCATACAATAGCTGCATTGATCAAATAATCGATATTTCCATACGCTGCCACTTCACTCGCCGGGAAGGTCGCGGCCCTGAACATTTAGACTAACACTGCCGTCACATAATGACATTACTGGGTATATGTTTAGGAATATCATTTCCAGTGCGAAGATAGATGTACAATTGTGAACTAATAACTAAAATATCATTTGTCGCCTCAGTATACAATTTAGTCACTGGAACATTACATATTTACTACACAAATTAGACTGCCTTTAACTTTAGATATTAAGTGCTATATGGCCATTCAATCATAGTATTCTATCGAGGCTACACAATTCGTGAGTCTCGAATATTACTAGAATCTTCTAAACAAGAATTAACACAATAAATACCATGATCGGCACACACGCATATTCGCAAAATAATTCGATACACACGACCTTTTTACATTTAAAAATTATATTTGAATTATAATGACACTCAATTAGTTGCACTTATAAAAAGTCACGTGCATATCGAATTGTTGTTTTGCACACTTTCATGTGAACATCAAAGCTTTAAAAGGCGACTCTGTACAGCTTGTCCTTGCTTGTTCCATCTATCTATCGCACTGTTCAATGTCTTAAAGTGACCACCATTGCATGTTACTAATAAGATAAATCGCAGTTTATAAATAAGCCTAATATTAAAATATTGTGTACTTATTTGTGCACTAAAGATGTGAGCCTCTTCATTCCCGTTTTGTTAGTAGTGCCTTTGGTTTTCTTAGTCTGCTCTTTCACGCCCCTGAAATATGAAAGACATAATCAAATAAATATGCGAGAATTATCACAGTTATCTTACTTATCGACAAAGAACAATAATGATAAAAGATCGTGTTAATCACAAATGAATGATGCAATTAATAATCGTGACAATACGAATACAATGCGTCTTAATCTCTATAATATAGTTGGGTATGGTTTAAGTAAGTGTATAACATACATAGTATATTTTAATGCACGATTACTCTAGTAGTGATTTATGATAAAGTAACGTAAGCTATCGAAAATAACAATAATAAAATTGTAATGAACATAATTTATAAAAAAATAATCAAAATGAAGTATACGATTATATCAATATACTATTACTATTATTATACTGATCATAGCTATTATAATTGTATTTTTATACCGGTATAATAAAATTAAATATGAAATTTTATTACGTTTCCTTCTAGATCAGTGTCCGATATTTCGTAATCTTCCTCCCACGGGTGACACAACTTCCAATTCGCTTTTCTATTGCAAAATAACATTAGGGCCACTTACGCACTAGCGATTAATCGTTGCCGCGGTAACAGTTTCATATGCAACCGTCTGAGAACCGTTTCTTAACCGCCATGGCAGTTGCAAACTAAACTGTAACCGCGCGGCCAGGCGCGGTTAACCACTAGTGCGTAAGGGAGCTAAACAAAAATGAATCAAATCTTTCTTACTTTGTTAAGGTATGGTTAGTGGGCAACCTAGTGACAAAGTTGTACAAGCCGCCACAAGGCTTTACGCGGCTTAACGATTGTCGTCTTAATTGACAACATCCGCGATTTACTACGTGCCCTCTGAAGCACGGAGACGCTTAGTTCATATACCACTTTGCGGCCACCCATCTATGTAATGACGCGCCAAAGGTTGCTTAACTCACAGATAATTTACCCAACGGTGAGCGCAATTGGCTATCGGCGCCTCAATAAACCAAATAAGTACAAAGTGTATAAAAACAAAACGGTCTAGTTTCAAGTCCCTGACATTTTGCTAAAACTGTTATAATATGTAAATTGTGATGTCATTGTCTGCGGTTATTTCGCATGACCATTATTTGTGTTTATAAAACTGAGTGAATGTAGAAGGGAAACTACGTGTTTTCGTAACTTCACAAAATGTGTGACGCATATTAAATAACGAACAAAGGATAGCATAATTATGGAAAAGTTTGGAGAATCAAAAACATACTTGTAACAAAACGCAGACTTAACAAGATGATTTCAATGCCAACATGTGCAATCTTAGATATTAACGTTAATTTTTAGAATAAAACACTTTTTAACGCCCAATACCTTATAGTATATATGGTTCAGTGTTTAAAAAGAAGAAATTTATACACAGATGCATAATTAAACATAAGAAAAACGCGCCCTCCCCACGTTCCTACTTCCTTAGCCAGTCATTAAAACACAAGGCTGTTATCTAACTACAGTCACAGATAAGTAACAACTCACAGATAGCGCGTAAGGTCTTCAATGTCAACCAGCATGGAGTCTTGTCCCATGTGGAGCTCGTCGCGCGCCATCAGCAGCTTCACCAACGTGTCGTTCAGAGACTCGATTTGAGAGTGCAACTCGTTCACTATCACCTGGAATCATAAAAAAATTATATATACTACAAACTCTTCAGCTTTATAATATATAAAGCTGAAGAGTTTGTTTGTTTGTTTGTCGCGCTAATCTCAGGAGCTACTGGTCCGATTTGAAAAATTCTTTCAGTGTTAGATAGCCCATTTATCGAGGAAGGCTATAGGCTATATATCATCACGCTACGACCGAGCAGAGTACCAGTAAGAAATGATACAAAAACGGGGAAATTTTTGACCCATTCTCTCTTATGTGACGCAAGCGAAGTTGCGCGGGTCAGCTAGTTGTAATATAAATCACAATTTGCCTTTCGAGGCCTTTGTTCAGCAGTGGGGTTCTCAAACAGGGTATGAAAAAGAAACCAGATTAAAATATAGCTAATTTTTTAATTTCTGAAGCACTGAGTAGTGTGAGAATCGATGTATTTTCTATTGTGTAAGAGGTTAAAAGCCGAAAACCTGGTTCTTGAAATGTGTATTTAAAAACGATTTTTAGGCAGACAACAGAAGTAATGACTCTGTGCCTAACTGGCGACTTTATTGTACGTAGACTTACGCATACAAAGTTTGGAATATTTTGTTTTCCTTACTGTTTGTAAAATGTAACGTAATTCATCTTTCGAAAGTCACAGTTTTATTGCTAAAATCTAATAATAAAGCCGCTGAAAACGCAAATCTTAAGACGTTTATTAGATTTCATTCTACGTCGTTTAACCTTGATTTATCTGTAAATAGTTTTTTTTTATAACCGTTGAGAATGCAGCATTTAATTAGCAGGTAGTTTATTACTAAAAAATCTTAATTATTTCGATATCTCTGACGCGAAACTGGAAGCTGTCTTATTTTAAAACTTGGTTTTGAAGTAAACGCTGTACATTGTCTGATAATTATTTCAAAACAACACTTTTTGTTAGACGTCGAAAACTAATCGAGGCGTTAAGAAAATGACTACCAGTTATTTTGTCTTTCGGTTGTTTTTGCCGTACATATTCATGGTTTCGTTCCGCACAACGTAAAATTCACCTTATAATTAAGAAGTTAAAGTCTATAATGCAGTAACTAGAGTAAACATTTTACGATTTCTTAGTGTCAATTAGTTTAAAGTAATTACGCAACAGCCGTAACAGCGGCGTATACATAAAATATGCAGAGAGAAAAAACTAACAAAAAACTCTTGCACAATAGTCATTGTGGTGGAATAAATTCATTGTATGAATGGTCTTTGTGCATGACTCAATTGAACGCAGAACTGATCTTGCATACAAGGTCACGAGGCGTGGTAAAAAGGAGCAATATTATACTGCATGTTTACTTATAAATATTCGAATTATACTGCGCCGCTGGACACGAAACCTTGGCCATTCCAGGTTTTTGTATTCTAGGACCTGATACGAATAAAAGAGAGCACGTTTCTTCAAATATATCACCTTAAATTCCAGATCCCCGGTGTGAAATACCAAATAAGTACGTGGTGAATTCAATATACGGTTGCACAGCACTTTTTACTGCGTTTTTGGCTTTAGCGCAGTTATTTGGTGCCAAGAAGTAAACAACTATCAATTCAAATGTCAGAGGTAAACAGACCGTATGAATCATTCCTGCAATAAGGCAATGCGCTCAAAATATTAGGTGTGGGAGCTAAGCCATTGTTATTGATCGCGGAATGTAATTTCATAACTTAGATGAACTCGGGTATTGCCACATTATCAAGTCAAGGCGACTTAAAAAAACTGTTTACTTCAATTCTTTACACTAATTATTGTACCTAAAATTTTACAGTTATGCGAGGAACGCATGTTTTCTACTGAACATAGATTCCTTAGAGTCTATTTGTTATACAAAATTTTTGAATCATGTGTCGTAACGAGTAATCTCTGGGTATTCCAGTCCAGTCGGATTTCACCGTCTCGGAGAATCCCGATTTTGCAATCAAGGCGGAATGGTACTAAAACATTATTTTTAATCCAGGTTCCGGTTAGTGTTAGATGTTAGGGTTACCAATATAACAGAGAGGCATCCACAGCCAATTTACACCTAATGCTATAACACCTATGTCTATATTAAAATCAGCCTCCTTTCGGCTATGCCACGCGACCTCTTTCTATATCATTGTCCGCAAGCCTATCTTTAATTGAATGAAGCTATTACTCGTATATGAAAGTGTCGTAACTGTTAGACTACTCTAACTGGTGCAATACTAAGGTGTAAGGTGATATGTACCTGCAACTGTGCAATGTTCATGTCGGTGAGCAGTTGACGCGACACGCGGCGGCGGTCGGGCGCGAGGGGCGCGTTGGCTTTCTCCATGCTGCGCTGCAGCATCTCCGTCACTGGCGACACCGCCCTACTGCGGCGCTCGCGCTAGTATACAAACGTAATGTTATTATCACACATACGTACATACTATGACAAAAGTCATTGGACATAATAATACTTAGTAAGAATTTTAATATACTGTATAAAAAATGAGTATAAAAAGTATAAAGGTTGATTAAGATTGCAATTCACTATCACAACAACACAACTATCGCTGATTTTTTAAATAAAATTCAGGGATCACATTAATAGAAGAGTTTTTATTTGTGCCATCACCTCTGTCGCCGACTGTACATTCTACTTCGCATTGTTTACAAAACTATGATTCGTAAACCATGCAAATTAAATCGGAATTACAAAAATGTAATTGCATTATAACATTGGTATCTAATCAGCGCAACTCAACACATCATGTTTTATACGCAAAAAGTAAAAAATGTAACCAGATTGATTTGATGCAATCCATACACATACGAGATAAAAAAAACATAAAGTGAAAACAGTAAATGGCCTGGCTGTAGAGAATTGAAAAAATAATCTATACTAATATTTAAAAGCTTAAGGGTTTGTTTGTTTGTTTGAACGCGCTAATTTCAGGAACTACTGGTGCGAATTGAAGAATTACTTTACTGTTGGATAGCTTATTAATTGAGGAAGGCTAGGCTTGTCATCACGCTACGACCAATAGGTGCAGAGTACCAGGGAAAAATGTTACAAAAACTGGGAAAATTATGAACTATTCTCTCTTATGTGAGGCAAGCGAAATTGCGCGGATCATATAATAGTCAATAAATACTATAAAAATAAACACTTAAGTTATCCGTGTTACTCACCTCCATTTGTATACGAGCCATTTCCTTAGCCTGTGCCAGTGCAATCCTGGCCTCAGTCTGTAAGGTGGCTTGTAGAACATAGAAGTCAGATTCCTTTATTTCAATGTGTCCCAAAGAATGTGACGATCTTGATTTTGTCGTCTTTAACGTTAACGAAGACGGACGCAGTTTTGCCCCTAAAAAGTATAGATAATAAACTACTGTTTACATCCTTTAAATGGTAGTTTCATACTTTTTTGTAATAATACTACCAAAAACTCTGACGTTAACAAAGAAGGATGCAATTTTGCAACAAAATGCATAGCTAATAAATAAATAAGTGGTTCACAAACTTTTCGTAATTGCTTCCTTCAATTTTTTTTTGCAATATTTCTAGACATTTTGACTTAAACATTTTGGAAACAGGTAACATAAGGAATTGAGGAAGATGGACCCTTTTTAAGAAACTAGATCCTCTATATTTTCCCCATTGTATTATAGTCAACAACATTTTTGGAAAATGCAATATGTTTGTACTATTATATCTTATGTAGCAAGGAAAATTCAGTTTAATTTTCAATACCATCTGTTCTGTTGCTTGCTTAATGTCAATACAAAAAATATATTGCACAAGGTCATGAAAAAAGTCAGACACTAAAAACTATTAGGAAGCCATTAATTATGTACTTAACAGGGTGTTATAAAAAGTACTTTGTTTCTTCAGTCAGTTTAGTTTTTACAAAACTTTTTAATGTTAGGTGTTTGTTTCAAAAGGAGAATACTATACATAAGTTGCACTAAATGTGTTACGAAAGTACACTTATTACTTCCTGAAATGTTCAATTAATAAAGGGCATTACAATAAATAATTAGTTAACCCATTACCCAACATAATGATACCAACACCACACACTACTATACATTAACGCGAAATACAAACAACAATGAATTTTGGAACCGCAAAAGAGAAACCCTTTAGTACCATTAATCAATTTCCCACACCAAATGACAGTAAACAATAGACAGGATGTACTTACCACTCTGTACGGTGCTTATTTTGTCATGTTTTGTGATGTTTACTGATAGAGGCCTCGTCTGATACGGGTGATTGTAGTTAGACTTGCTAAAAATGCTTGAACGTGATAAACTTTTTGCGTTATTGTAATTTTTTTCTAATTCTGATGCTTGAGATTCATTGTCAGAGGCTGTTTCGTTCATGAAACATATTTGTAGGTTCATCCCTGTACCGCACACCACAACACATTTAATATGAGAACATCACAAAATGGTTATGAGACACAGTACATTGATACAATCTGTATTAAGAAGCTCCTTTATTTAGTAAACAAAAATATCTTCTTTAGAGTAAAATACAGATTGTACCATTGTCATAAATGTAATGTACTTATATTAAATCCCAAAGCTTTACAAAAGAAAATGTACAACTCAACAGTTAGTCACATACCCAATAGCCCAAATTATATATATTTACACAAAATAGTAAGTCTTTAATCTATATACCTAGCTATAATGTATCTATCTCTACGATAGAATCGATTTATAATCCATATCAAAGGCTTTCAAACACATTTTAAATTCCTCATCACTTAGGAAAACCCAAGCTAAGAATAAAATACCTCAGAAATACATTGAAACAAAGTAGTAACCCATTAAGTAATAGCACTGATAGCTAATTAGTGTTGTATAAACATAACACAAATAGCTGTAATGATTGTTTACATGACTTAATCTATGTTAGCTATTTCATAACCATCCCACATAATATAGGTAATGAGCATCTACTAATACATACCACTTTGTAGTCTTGAATGTAGACTAGGTTTCTTTCCCGGTCTGTCTGTGTGCCCCATACTATAGTATTCTTCTGCGTCAGCACCCATTGCCAGACGTCTCCTGATTTCTTCCCTGTCATTGCGTTTCTGCAGATATAAACAAAGTTTTATATAATAACAGTTGTGTTATTTTACAGAACTAAATAATAAGATATTTAAAGTTCTACCTTCAAGGATTGATCCTTGAAGATTGAACTTACACATATCTTTTGTTTTGATGAAGTAAATAATTCACAGTCTTACGTTCTTGTCATACGGCTCGGTAACGCTAACAATTCGTGTGAATTTTTCTAAAATGTTAGGGTTATTATCAGCTAGATTTGGCCATGCAATTTCTGTCAAAGCGCATTCAGCTGAACCAATAGCTCGAGGACTTAAAACACTATCGTCACAATTCTCTGGAGCAATATTGATATTATTAACACTATCACTTTTAAGAAACTTCGCCTTGAGCAGATGCAAACTTCTTTTGAATCCAGATTTTTCTATTGTTACAACATCTGGGTTCACGCTATCGCGAATTTCGTCTGAAGGTTTGCTAAATTTCCTTCGAATATTCGTAACTATATTTTCAAACATATTTAAAACTAATCAGTCTTCTTTAATTTGGCAATAATATGGCACGGTTGGTTTTTTGTACAAAGTTAACTGTAAAACGTATGAAGTAAACAAAAAATATGGATGGATGTCCTGTCATTTTGACATTTAGGGCAAGGTCAAGATGTGTTCCATTTAATTCTTACCCTAAATATTATGCGTTCGTAGATAAATGAAAAAAAAACTTACGAGGCAACAAACGTTGTCCACAGATTCGTGGTTATCATATGTAATTGTGTATAAATCCAACAAAAAACGTGTATCCTTTTTATAATGTCTTTGTTCTGTATTGACAAAATATGGCATTGACGCCATCACTTCGGTAGATGATTGAATTTAAATGATTAAAACACTTGCAGCGTAAGCACTACCCGCACAACAAACGATTGAGCCGATATTTAGCACGACACTGGCAGCTTGCTGCGCCGCTGAATCACCTTAGAAAGCTGAACGTACTACCTATTGATAATTAACTGTTACACATGGCTGCGGCAGACGTGGATCAAACGTGAATGTGCGGTTACCGTTAACTTCACAGCGCGGAATTCAAATGAATGGTTATGTTCATCGGTTATAATAATGTACAGACCTACGTTGAGATTGTCTATCAAATAAATATTAATTGTATATTTATATCTATTGTCTGGCGCAAGGTACTCTATGACGCTGCCTGACGTTGGTGTTTGAGACTTTGGAGAATTGCTAATTGTTTTAACATTCGATAGTTTATCTGATAGAATATTGACAGATATTTCACAGGTTTACTGTCACTTTATCTATTAGATAGGTTATCTTACACTTATCCATAAAATGTGAAACTGTTCCCCTGAATGGCAAGTGTGAGGTAATCAATTCGTCGTTGAAGCAAAAAACGGGTAAATTATTAGTTACTGACTGTTACCATAACAATCGAACTATATGATACTATGATATCGATTATCGGAAGAATGGACGTCCATAAATAATATTAATATAGGTACTAACGTGTAGATCAATGGCCACATTAATCGTCCATATATCTACTACCTACTTTCGCTTATAATTGGCTTTTCTAATATAATTTAACTCGCATACTTAATTTTGTTAGTAAGTACTCGTCAAATTTAGTTGTTCGACCGTGGTATTTGATTTGTCTCGTATAGTAACGACAATAATTATAGTAGGTAGTTACTAACTTAGTATCAAAATGTATGCACTAACTAACTGGCTGCGGTAGAGGCTTTTTATCTTATACATTTCTTTGTAAACGGCCCCTTATACAGTTTGTGAAAATGCGTCAGATAACCAATCTGTAAGATAAAGTGACAGTAAACATGAAATCCGCTGCCAAATTTCATGTGACTTAGCTATCTAATATTGATCCAAAAGTGGTGAAACGGGGCCTTAATATTGTTTTTTTTAAAAAACGCTCTGTAATAATGGTGTTACATTCAACTTACCCGCCTCTCAGCTTCTTTTGCTGCTTTCAAATGATTTTCAATTGCATCCAAGTCTAATTTAGGTAGAGCTGTTTCTATGTTGTAAACATCGAAACTCCCTGAAAAATGCAAAAATATACATCACGTTAATTTGTATGCCATCAAAAACATTCTATAAAAACCTCAAGTCTCGCCGTAAAAAGTGGTGAGATCTATATAATACCAAGTCGATTAATCTATTTAGTCTCTACTTAAAGGACCTTCTGTCTTAAGTTATTACGTATGTTATTATCATGCCAATTTTTAAAAAAATACCTTTAAAACAAATAGACCGACCTGGCCATCGCATGATTTAATTATTAGTATGTATCACACTACACAACACTACGAGAAGTTAATGCTCCTGAAATGTTAATGGCGAATTTGTGTTTTCTTGCGATGACCAAGTCGATCTATTTGTTTTAAAGGTATTTTTTTTTAAATTGGCGTGATAATAACATACGTAATAACTTAAGACAGAAGGTCCTTTAAGTAGAGACTAAATAGATTAATCGACTTGGTATTATATAGATCTCACCACTTTTTACGGCGAGACTTGAGGTTTTTATAGAATGTTTTTGATGGCATCTCACTTCTTTTTGTAGAGCGAACATAAGTCCAATTTGTATGGAAAGACGTTTTTTTTTCATAATTCAACATATTTTCCTATGGGAATGTTGTTCAGTTTCATGGGCTACACACCCTTACCCACCCTATACCCCCTCCCGTTACGCCTCATATAGTAGGTACCTATTTACACCTATTTATTTTATTTTCTACAGTAATAATAATTCATTAACTGCAAATGTAACCTTGTAATCTTATACATTTATATGGGATTACAAAGTTATTGTTGCAGTTGGTGTATTTAGAAAACTGGACCGAAATTAGAAAATATTAAATTTTTCCCATGATTAAGACACTAAACCCTATTTGTATCCTAAATTTTAAGCTTCTAAGTCTGCTAGAAGTACCTTAGACTTTTGATGATCGGTGAGTCAGTGAGTCAGTGAATCAGTGAGTGACAAAATTCAAAATTTTAACAAGTTGTCATTCTTAAACTACTGGTTCAAATTGACTGAAATTTTAAATATACCGTGTTTATACAATTACTAATTAGTTGCTGAAAATCCAGGCTTCTTGTTTTATTCACAACGAAATTATAGGGGTGTCAAAAATAGCCCGAATTGCTTCGAGAAAAGGATGTTACGGCCGTGCCGCTTTTTTTTGCTCGACTTGCGGGGGCACTTCCGTGCCCCCAGATAACTCTAGAAACGTAACTCTATAAAGACAATCATTGATATATTATACAAGCAATTAAAATAACTACTTAGTAATCTTTTTGTGACTTTGTCGTCGAAATCTGAAGTTCGAATTGACTATTTGGATTACGCATCATTTGAGTATTGTACCAAGGCTCAGAGTTGTATGTTACTCAATAGTATGATGTGTAGAAAACGTGTCCTACTTTGCGTTTATAGAGATGGGTGAGAGTTGCTTAGATATAAAGGCAAAGCAACTAACAATCAAAATTAAGTTATGAACTGTAATACGTTTCAGAATGCTTTTAGATCGGTGGTAGGTACTTACTACCTACATTACCCTATATCAATACATATATAGGCTTTAATAAGAAGACTAGTAGCTCTCACACATACATACACCAATCTAATAAGCTCTAGTACGTAGGTAACTACCATTCACTCCTATTTACTCTAGTAATCAACAACAAAATTAAGAAGATCAAAATCTTTATTTTATTCAGTTTGATTTATAAGACACCATAAAAATACGGTGTCGAGGGAAACGTTTATCTAAACGACCATCATCTTATCTAAGAAACAAGTAAAAGTAAAAACAAATTAAGTAAAATAATTAACTTACCCAAATCCAAATCTTTTGCGTTATCATTTTTACGGACGGATGTTTTATTTTGAGCACTGCGGTAAGAGTTTTTACTTGGAGATATTTCTTTTTGTTTGTTTCTTGTTGTCTTGGAATCACTGAAGTATGAAAACATTTCTATTAAGTAATCGTAGATTACCTATGTATACAAGCAATTGGATAATTGCAATTTATAATACTATTATGTACCACGCCTCATTTGCGTATGAGTTCACTTACAACACATACTAACAAAATGAAGTGAACATAAGGAAGTTTGGATATCTTACGCGTTCAGTCCCTACATAATTTGCCTGCGTAATACAAAATGCGTCAAGTCTATTTTAAACATTATTACCTATCCGGCGTACCTATACGTATGCGTTAACGAATTTCTAGTTGTAAAGTAAATTATAATTATTTGAATAACCGTGTACCTAAGTGTGCCAAGTTAGATAATTAGGTATCCAAAAAACAAAGCAACTTACTTTTGAGGATTCGCGGAATAATTTTTACCACTAATATAATTATCATTACGTTTGCTGGTTTTAACAGCATCAGGCTTATCTTGACTGTGACTGTTACTTAAACTATAAACTTTAGAAGCATTTGCTATTTCATTTGAATTTCCATCTATTATAATCGAATCTCGTTTGCATTCCGCCCACAGCCTATCACGTTCTCGCATTTCGTCTAATTTTGGAATAATTTTTCGCAATTCAGTGCTCAGCTGTTTAATCGTGTTCTCGACATTGAGACTCAACTTTTCCGTGTCGTATTCATTAATATTTATCTCGTCCTTCCCGTCTGAAAGGAAAGCATCTGTTATCTTACCATCGGTGTTATTGTCTATTAGTAAAAACGTAGGCCTACTTAGACTCATTTCTGTTCGAGTATTTTTCTCATTTTCTTTATTTATTTTATTAATTTCTTGATCCACTTGCTGTTCTTCCGTCAGATTTTCTTTCAGTTCCTCGTTTTCATCAGCACCATCACTTTGCGTTTCCACTAATTTCTTAATAACATGATTCACAACGTCACTTATATTATTTATTGTATTCTCAATAGGTTTCGCGAACGTGTCTTTTATATCTTTGCGTAATTCTTCTAAATCGTCTTGAATATTGATATTGTAATTCAATAACTGTTTAATTTCGTCTTCAATTTCTTTATTAAAGTCACCAATGATATCCTTAGTGTGAAAGTTATTTTCTATATCGGCGTCTGTACAGTTGATGTCATAGTGGAACGAGTCTTCATTGTTATTATTATTTTTAGACACGGTTTTTATAAGATCCGGTATATCATTTTGTATTTGACTATCTACAATTTTTGTTTGAGAGTACGATTTGTTTCGCGGCGACAACAGTGATGATTTTATTAATTCCTTTTTTACCGTGTTATTGTTATTGATATTCTTATATTCAGTTCCATTCTGATTAGGTTCAGGTTCGTAAGCTAAATCTGTAATTTCTACATCCACGTCATCATCAGTCATTTCATTTTCTGAATGATAGAAATTTTCAATATTTGATGAATAATCCTGAAAACAGAAAACATACCAATATGCTTAATTTTAAACACTTACTGACACCGAGCCTGTAAATAAAAATAACCGGCTCGTTTCCTAACCCAGTACTGTTTTGTAACAAGTGGGGCTTCTTTTGTGTCACTGTAATGAGGAAAGTTTAAACACTTCCAAGGTTTCTTTTTGTAAGTGAAACTTTACCTGTAATGTGTGCGCTAAATGCTGGAAGCCGGGATAATTTGGATTTACAATTCCCCTCGGCACAGGATGAATGCCGTTTTCAGACATTTCATCTGTATCAGAATGCTCAAATGCTCTTTCCTCGTCGATAGGTGTCGTGTCGGCATATACATTAGTAGTACCTGAAATCAAGAGTTATTGTGTCTGAACGAGTTGTAGGTCCAGTTATTTTAACTGGGCAGCCGTTGGATAGAATAGAACTGACTGGTATAAACGAAACGAGGATTTAACCCTGTGCTAAAGAAAATCTGAGGATAATGGTAATAAATGTCTTAACCTAAGTGATAGGAAGGTATGTGAATCCGTGAACGTTGTAAATAATATATTTTACTGCCATTGGATACTAGAAACTTCGCTTACATAATCGTATAACACAAATAAACAAGGTGCATAATGAAACAGGAAAACTTGGGTAGCTCAAAACAACTGCTTAACGCAAACTGGCACTGATAAGACTTATACGTCAATTAATTATCCTTGAATAATATTTATGGTACGCTTATGAACCACGCGTACATGCGTGGTTAATTAACAGTGTATTAAAAATGTAGAGACAAATATGAAGTTACCTATAAAGTTCTCACACGAAGCATGGACAGTTTCAGTGGTTCCCTCCAGATTGTCTTTCTCAGGGTTATCGCACGATCGTACGGTATTTACGTTCCTAGAGTTGATCCGGTATTGTCTGTTGCATACCAGCTCTGTGCCCAATATTGACGGATCAGTCTCACCGACAATTTCTGTCCCCGTCGTGTAATTCTCCAACGTCCCGGAATTCCTTCTAGAGTTATAAATAGTGTTACAATTCGTCACTTGCGTGTAATCAGTTGTGTTATCAGCTATATTAGACTCCGTATTGTTAGAATTTAGCCAGCTCCTGTTATCAGGATTTCTGCGCGATATTACGTCCTGTCGGTTGTACACGGCGACGTTACCGTTCTCTGTTTTGATCCTCATGATTACCTGTGAAAAACAATGTTCATTATCTAACAGCTTTTTTATAGTTAAAAGAAAGGTCTTTATTCTGAGCCTCATGAATATTAATTTTATTTTACGGTAAATAAATTCACAAAATAATTATCGCTGTACAAAGTTAGCTACAAATAAACCATACATAACAACGTAAATACCCATTAGCGGTGGGACACGCATAATAAACTTTGTTCGCCTAACTACATTTACTTAGAAATAGGTTTACCATTTTCCTACAAAACACCTGAGGCAATGTACCTACATCTATTTGAAGCTTTCACGCGAAATAAAATATGATTGGCTGTTTTTTTTTTGTAAAACATATCACGGAGGGGTGTCTAGATAAAGCCTTTAAGGTTATATTATAATCATTGAATTTTATGTCCTAAATCCATATAAGGCGATATTGCGGATCAGTACCGGATATTGTAAGCGGGTGCCTTCTCGTCCTTCCGGCAAGGATGCGAGGGCGAGAGGGGGGGAGGCAGAGCACGGCGTGTCTCGAAGTTCGACCCCATCCCCGCACGCACCCACTTAATAAACCGACCGACCTCACCCGTATTTACTAAAGATAACATTACTAAAAAAGCCACAGAGCACACAGTTTTCTTACATTTCCCACGCGCTTTTAAATAACAAGAAAACAGTCGAGTCCTTTACGCAACCCGTCGAGGAAAAACTACATATAAAATTCATGGATATGCTAATTTTGCAATATTAAAGGAAGTAGGTATATCGAATAAGTATAGGGTTGCCCAATGATGTAGCTACAATATTATGTATATAGATAAAGGATACGATTCTTGACGCGATAAACAATAAAATCACTTTTATGTTCACTCATGCTTTATTAAATCAATAAGTCTTAGTCCTATTCAAACCCTCCTAGGTTTAAAATGCTAGTTTATCGAAGATAATCCTTACGAATGCTTTTTAATTTTGTGATGCTGTACGATTTGAGTAACTACTTTTTAATCGTGGATATATTTTTAAGATATAGCTAGATATGGTGTTAACTTACATTTACACACTTGGAAAGTATGTATCAATACATATATTCTTATTAATAGGACGTAAATAATTGATTAAGTACGATTTATTAATTGGCGGAGATTTAGTATAATTAGGGAAAAATTGTTTATTATTAAGTTTACCTATCTCACCTTTAATAAATACCTACTGAAATTTAAACCAATAAATGTACCTAAGCTTGAATAACTTATAATTCAGAGCTTTCATATTTACGCAGAACCTAATCCGATATCAAATAAATTATAATTTTAATATAACCGAACTTCATTGCAAATTTATTTAAATTTAATTTACGAAACCTTCAAAGTATGCATTAAATAAAATTTATCGAGACACTATCGTGCTGCTCATTGGTTCTGAAAGAAAACTTGGAATTTTAGTGCCTCTTTCAACGAACTCCATAGATAAGTAAGAGATTTAATTAAATTTAACTTCGCCACCAACTCGTGGTATCTAATGGCACTTACGAATTTCACAGAGAGATATAAACACGATCTTATTTTCCTTAACGGCCTCCTAATCTCGCCTTCCCATTCCATTCCGACTAAAAACAATGAAATCGAATGTTCAGATTAGTTTTACAAGGAACATATTACATTTAATGACAGACATAGACGATACAATGTGTGTTAACATAGTTTATTAATTCGTTACAATTACGTATATAGTTATAGCGTACATTACGATAGCATTGTTTGAATATAGTCGTGAAATTCAGTTGTAGCGACCATTCAATCATTTATCGACAATAGACTATAGTCGATTGACGACGAGGATTGTAAACTATTATAGAATATTGTGCCGAGTAGCTCAGACGTACAGGCGATGGCTGGATGCCAGGAAATTGATTTCCTGCGTACTACCGGAAACTAATCTCATTAAGGAGAAAACTTCAGGCCCTTCGAACTAATTGTTTACACTTCAAATTACGTGGATAAAAGACGAAATGAAGCGCATTTTTGTCGCTCGAACGGGAGTAGAATGGCTTTTGTGTTCCCTAACAATCTCGTTAAGATGCCTAAATAAAGCGATTCAGCTTTATAATTGTTAATTTCTGTGCTGTTACGATCTTTGTTTAGGATAATTCAGCGCAGACGGAGCCGCTTGTCCCGCATCTCCCGGTACAATGTATATTTACAATTAACTAAGTAGCCACATTCACTCATGTTATTAGGGTAAAGTGCCGCAACTGTGTTGTTTTAAATCTACTTAACCAGCGTCGAATGATAAATAAAATACAAGCTATTTTGATCTGATTATGTACACGCTACAATAACTTGGTCTTGCCATAAAGTTAGTAATACTTAGCTTATATAAGAGATTATAGTTAATTAAATACAAGTATTGCTTTGCACGAAAGCTTAATGTTTAATAATAAATTTTATCACAATTATTATAATCAAATTAATACCACAACAAAAGTGATTACAATTACAAATAATACCGACTGCCAAATCAGCGCTTATTATAGTAGGTACTGTTGCTGAAAATCTATCCATATTTACAATTAAATAGTTCGTTGTGCCTCGCTTTTGCTAACGGAATTCGTTTAACTAAAATCACAGCACCTTGAAGCTTTAACTGCTTTAGCAAGGAAGGTGAAAACTTCTGTTCACTCCACTGCCACAAACTTATACAAAAAGGGCCCAGACGTTAAGATAACGCTGACTGCTGAGAAGCAGGAAACTTTGTCAAGAATCATTTACATTTCTATACAAAGGTTGAGAGTTTACCTCCTAAGGTAAGGGACTCCTTGTTATGTCCAAGTTTCCTTAGAATAAATGACATACGCCTAAACGGAAACAAAAAGCAAAACACAAGGCCGACGTAAACCCAATGGGTCGAATCGCTTGCTATCTACAAAAATAATCTATTATTCAAACGACCTTTCTCACGAGCAGTCTTTAAATTGAAGGTAATTCATTTACCTAATCTGTAAAGCTATTAGACTAGAAAGTGTTTACTCATTTCGTTTCGTTATCAAATAGGCGGTTCGAGGTATTTAATGAAACATCAACATGATTTTATTAAAACACCGTGATTCAGCGCTTTTAATATCAAGCAATTTCGTGTTTACTTCAATTATTCAGGATTTTAAGAACATTCACACACAGAAAACGCTTATTTTACTATTTTTAACGCTAGAACAAGTAACGGGGATCACAGTTTCTAATGACACATAATTAGTCCTTTCACTACAGCCCACGACTGCATGACTACGCATTCGACACACAATAACAGAGTTTTTATAGACCCAACAACAAGCAGATAACAATCCATTGAAAAAGCCTTCTTCAATACTGAAATACCGTATGATTTTGTATGGAGCTGGAAGGGGAATGAAGGTATTTCATTTTGTTTATTATTGACGCGTAAACTGTGCGTTTAGACCCTAATACACTCTCGGGGATGCGAATACCTCAGAGCGTGAACATTATTTGGTGTTATTAGAATGTATGGGACGAGATAGTGACACATATGCGTTGTGGACTATCGATTCTCACGGTTTCGCCTCGCACTGGCGTGAGGAGGCAACGCCGCATCTAATATTTATAGCGCGGCGTTACAACGTGCGAGCGGTCGCAGTCCCGCTGCCTGAACCCGACCGTCATCAATTGCTGCGAGCATCAAGGACCAAAATAAATAAAATTACATAGCCATATTTTCGACTCCGGACTTCATACATCACGGAACGGGGCAAGTTTATTTCACAAAAGGTCCCTTTCGCCTATTCTAGACGAGTTACGCCTCGAATTCAAACTTCAAACCTAATAACGCTTATTGTAGCTATTATAGCCTTAAACTTAAGTCTCCATTCAGAATTCGGGAGTGAGCCAATTGCCACGAGAAACAGTCCCTCGAGGATGGTAACGAAAATTATTTTCTGCTCAATGGGCCATTTTAAAAAAATATTCAATATAAAAGTCCATGTCGAATGAAAGATAAATATGGGTGTAAAATGTCAGTTGCGGTTTTCCCAGAATAAATTGGCTCAAATGTTTGGGTTATAGGTAGGCAGTTAACCCTCGGGGATTGTTCATATCTAATGTGAAATCAAGGCGCCAAAATTTAATTACTTTTCACCTCTCCACATATTTTAAAATGTGGCAGGCCGAGGCTTAATGTATTTCAGTGTAACCGTTTGTGGAGGAAATATTGTTGGCTAAATGTAAACAGTCCCTGGTGATAATTTGTGACCGCACCCTAGCACCCAACAAGCTGTGGCCGTTTTAAACTATGTAAGTAATGTATTACATTCATAGAGCAGTTCAAATAGATTAAACTATTTGTTTCTAATTTTGTCACCATATCGTTGCATAAATAGCACTGGATTAAACAGCATTGGTGGATGGATTATGGTTGACTAAAGGGAAAAAGTTTCGGAATCAACTATAAGAAACAAAAAAATGTGGCATAAAGCAAGTGTGGCACATGGAAAGCTTTCATTGTATGTGAGTCTATTCTGCCGCCTGAATTCTGTATATTAAGTTAAGTAAGCTACGTTTTGTGTGAGTCGTATCGGCTGAACTCTGGTACGTGGCGTGACCCGGCGCGCCCTCAGCCTTCGCCCTACGCGCTAATGGGCCACGAAATGATGGATAGCACAAGTACCGCACGACACAATCGCGGTCTGACACCCAAGGGCCCTTATTTATGGACTGGACGGCTAAATAAATATTAATTATTATTTAAATTGAATGCGACACTACGTTTTCCGGAAGGGTTGTACAAAATATTACTGCGGAATCCTAAACGCTTATTAATATAAAAAGTGGTTCAGTGACGTCACCGACTGGCAACAGTTAAGTAAATTATATTATCCTACAGAGTTTAGGATTTTCAGAGAAAAAAGATTGCGGGGAAATGAAGATGATAATCAATCAAATTACTACCACTTTTTGCTATCGACAATAATTTGTTGTTTATAGATTTTCTAAACGGCATGTTCATTTTATCGTTGACAATGCCTAAACTTTCAGTTGGCCTGAAACGACCCTCGGGACGTAATCGAAGTTGACCGAAATTAGTTTAACATCTTCATTGGTATCAAGTATCAATTGATATTACCGTTCAACCAATATTGATAATGCCTTCTTTGGTCAATATTTCGTTGAAACGAATTCTTTGGTACAATAATTCTAACCAAAAAACCGAATTTAACGCAAAATCGTAAACATCATACGAAGCTACGTAATTTTTAGGATTTGACAAAAACTACTCGTGATTTTTTTTCCATAAAAGGAGGGAACAGGTTTTAAATACAAAAGATCATTAAAATCGGTTCACCCCGCAAAAATTTATGAGGCAACACATATTAAAAAAAATACAGACGCCTTGAGAACCTCCTCCTTTGAAGTCGGTTAAAAAGAAACATCGATACATTTTAAAGGTCAGTGACAGTTTATAGAGTTTTGTTTTCAGACTTGAAATCTAATGAAGCGTAGAGAAATCGTTACAGTTGAATGCGGATTGACACGATCTATCCATTAGGCATGTAAATGTTCGACAAACAGGTGCTATTGAACTGATTGTATGTGTACTTTGTGTGGGCTTATTTAGTTAAGACACATCTCGGATCACAAGTCATGGAAGTGTAAAGCCTAATCTATTAAGTACAAAATAGTATCTTTACTTTTCATCTTCCACGAAACCAGTAGCGCAATTCTTTACCACTATCAAAATCGAAAAAACAAAATGAAAATCAGATTAGCGCCTCTAGCGAAAGCCGTAGTAACTATTTTTGCTGTAAGTACATTTTAAGTGTCAAAAACTCGATATTTGAAAGTACCAACTGCGGAGAATTGCAGCCCAATATACAGATATCATAATGGATAACAAAGTTAAAACTTTTAACTTAAAAAATCTGATATTTTTCGCCATTCATCTGCAAAAGAAGTGACGTAAGTGGCGACAAGAAAGATTGATGCGAGGCGACGAAAGCTTAATCGGAAACTCTGCCAACATGTCATACGTTCACTCATGCTCCAGTTGTTGCTTTATGTCCTACAACATGTTATTATAAACTTTGAACGTGCGCTTCCAGGAATAATCGAACGGTAAAGCCATTAGCTCACTCTGTCAATAGAGTAGCTGAGCTAAATTGTCCGGTTTATTGACTATCTATAGTGTTCCCTTGTCGTAACTAGTGACTGTGTGTATACGAAGATATGACCTTTTGACAGCTTACACTATACGTGTGAGTTTCTAACTAAAGTACCTACCTAAAATCAAGAAATATTTTGTGTGAACTGTAGCTCAATTCTCTATTACTATCGACTACCGACAACCGGCTAGCTATCGAAATTTGACATTTAGAATGTACTGCCAAAACGTTTCCTAGGACACCCGTCAGAGCCGCTGATTAGATTTTCATACAAAATTTCTCGATGACAGTTCGGTTTTCGGTAGTCGATAGTAGTAGAGAATCGAGCTACTGAGTGTAGTCTTTATAAAATAGCAACACAAAATAACAAATTCTGTGATGATATTTGAAATGCAGAGAACCGCAAAACAAAGGAACTACTGAGATCTTAATAACATAACCCTCGTCAGCATTTGCAATTCCAGTCTTGTTTATTTCTAGGAAGATGATTAGTAATAAAGAATTCAACCTTGCTCGGCAATGAAAATAAGGGGCGGAACTTACAATGGAATAAAATATTTTCTTTTCAAAATTAGGTAGTATAAAAGAATTTATGAGTTGTTTCTTATCTAATCATGCTCAACTGAGGGAGACGGCTATGATTGTCATGATATTGTTGGGTGATGAGATTACAATCTTTCCCGCGTACACACAAAGAGAGCTTGAGGTAATTCCCTTAATAGGTACCGCTCGGGAATCAGTGATTGTGAGTATCTAAGTGAAATTAAAAATGTAGATATCGTAAAAAAGATTTCCTGTATATACTTGTACGTTCTTTAATGTGAAAGGCAGGAAAGTGTTCTTAAGCGTACTTACATGTCGTAGTTGAGAGTAGAAAAAGTAAAAGTAGCTTGATGTGGTTTTGCCTTGTACTTTCGGATGTTTTAAAAATATTCTAGAGTTAATTTAATGTTGTGCTTTACACAGATTAACGCAGATATGACATATAATTTAGGGATACTAAGTTATTCGTGCATAAAAACCCGCACTGATATATGCACCAGAGAATGTCAATACTGAATGTTAAGTAAATTAAAATTAAAAATAAATATTCTCTGGTGCATGAAAATAAAAACTACAGAATATCCTCTCCAGCCTTTGAAATTCCAAGTGTCTCATAACAATTTAATATGAGTGTGTGCTTAATTGAAAGTAACGACAAATAAAACTGGTACTGTGAAACGCTGAACCGAGCATTGCACAATGGTTAGGATAAAAGCATTTACAACTCATTGTTTCTCACTTCATCCACTGTACTAATAACAAAGTTACTACGTACCCGTTTTCACATAGAACTTGTTATTTATAAACTTTTTGAACGTTAAAAAAAACATTGTCGCGCAGTTTGGAAAAGCAAGCGTCGCTTCTGTAACGAAACACAATATTTGCACAATGTACGGTGTTGTTGGCGTGGAGTCAACCTCTGTCTACTCTGTAAAGCTTCAGAGCTGTCTAGGCTAAAATCACGGCTACCTACAATATTCAGTGTTTATCATAGCGAATTTATCTGTCTAGAAAGTTCATTAGATTCTTATTACGATAGGTTTAATTTAACATTCAGTAAGTAGCGACGAATAATTCGTTGTAAATAAGGTAACTCAGTTGTGATTAAGATTTACATTTTAAAAGCGTGTTTATAATGCTAGCAATATTTTTATGAACAGTAATGGTTTATTTTCCAAAAGTCAACTAAGTGTTAAAGGGTCATGTAGCATGAGAGTCACTTCATATTAAAATTTTCATCTAATTAGGATAAACAAAATCGTAAACTAATGTGTCTAAATATCAGTGCTTTATTTATTTAGCCTCTTAATGTCCTAAATACAGGGCAAAGACCTCTAATATTTTTACACATTTCGACCCCGTCTGCCAGAAACTACGCCATTTTTTAAAAATAAAAATCGTCCAACTGAGGCTACAGCTAAGTTTCACTATCATTTTAATCCTTGGTGTCACGCTGTTCTAAAAATAATCTGTAAGTTGTCGTGTAAAAGTGTCTACTAGTGTCTAGTGTCGCGACTCTGAGCCAGACGCTTTCAAAGCCCGTCTACGAGACGCCAAGCACAGTTGCGTCTCGCCATACTCTCTATATAATATACCTATGTGATAAATGCACAGACGATAATAGGTAGACTCAGTGACAGCATAAAATTTGTTGTCTGTTTTATTTTGTTCGGAAGATTTATAGGATCTTTCCTTGCCTTTAGGTTTGTATGTAGTTTTTTATGTACTCGTTCACCCTTTAACAACTTTTGATAAAAAAGGAATCGAAATGGGATAATAGACTATCTTTTTTTGTAAAGTCCACTTATTAGGGCATCGTCTGATATACAAAGGATAAGAATGATTGAATTTCAAATATAAAAGCTCTGATAAAACCGAATGAATTTTTCGAAAACATTGAATGTAACCTTGATTAAAAAAATAAATAAAAATGATAGCGTCGCCTCAGTTCATTTTAATACGTAATGGCAAATTAAATTAATTCTACGTACAACAAATAGGGGCTTGCACGTTGCGATATCAAAGATAATTACAAAAATAAAGCCTGTAAAGGCTCATCTCATTTTAAGTTAATTGTCTCATAAATTGTCGTAGTACGACACCGTGTATAGACTGTATAGTGCGAATAATCTACTGCGAACACGCCGCCATTATATGCCGTAACTACTGCCTTTACAGTTACAAACTATTATTATTTTAATTAACGTTTTTTTAAACTATCGACCTATTACATTTTGACGGTGGGCGTGCGTCTCCTTTTAGAATAAAGGAGGATTGAGGTTGATGGTTGCTACGCTGAATAAAATGTAGCCACTCTACGGCTCAGAAAACTTTTGATAATCTTGAGATATAACTATCCTATAAATATTTAAAAAGATGTTTAATAAATGTATGGGTAGTTTGCGTTCATGTTTCCATAGTTATTGTCCCTACTAACCCATATCCTAGATTTCGTTAGATTACTAGCAAAAGGGTTAATCTATGTAGAGATATATAATTGTGACTTAAACCCTACGCGGTAACACTCTACTCTACTCTACTTTTATTCCACACACATCGTACATATCTTTATGAACATACACTTCTAAATCTGACCTAAGAAATCAATAAACCCATTATCTAGTAACTATCTGCGTCACGACTGTTAAAGTTATGACGCACTTAGTTTAAGCCTCCCATTATAAAATAAGCCTGTATAAATTATATTGTGGCCACGTTTTAACTTGTAACTATAAGTTTGCTCTGAAACGTGAAAATGGAACACGAAAGCAAAAGAGCAATGGTTCGTAAGCTATGTGAATACACAAATAATAGCTCTCCGTGCTAGTGCCAAGAGGATTACATGTGACAGCATCTGCTGAAATTCCGTAGATAAGTGCAAATCTCTGTGAGGGTAAATCCACACATGTACAAACATTTGCATATTTATTTGATAATCGGAGCAGGTCAAAACGATAACTCGATAATAGTACAGCAAAAAAGACTTAGCATAAATTGACATAACCTTTTTAGGCACAAAAGAATATCAAAATCTTCCAAAGTTATTATATTTTCTTTTGGCACCGATGCTGGAAAACATTGTGTTAATATTCCGAAAGAAGAGAATTCATTTTTTCTACAAAAGAATTAACGATTCTTTTTAAAATTAACCGCGTTTGCTAATTAAATAAAAAATATAGTTTGCGGAACTACGATTTCATTATGTGCTTTCCAAGTTTCTCTATATGAACGTTAGTAGTAGTATTTTCCTTTTCAAAGTTCTTGGTAGTGACATTTTAAGTTATCTTCAAGGATGCATATTTTTTTATGTTATGTTACGAATAAATAAATATCAATTGTAATTAGAATGAATGTAATTGATATTTTTCTGAAGTATTACTCTGTTTTCGAGGGATAAAGCAAAGACATGAATATTTATTTTCAAAGAGCATGGCCTTCCCCGTGTAAAGTTTGAGTTATTATGAAATTGTTTTACAGAAAAGTTTTTTAACGTTCGCCCATTCTTGGCATTGGACTTGAAACTCGTGATTTTACCTAAACCTGGGACCACCAAGGCTGGCAATGTTGCCAATTGTAGCATATTTACACCGACCTTGTGTGCAAGCACTTATATAGCGTATACAAGCAAAAATATGTTTACAGTGCCACATATTTCATTGTACTTATGTATTGAAATATCAATTGTGTTTGTATTTCATCCACAATTAATACAGGTGTTTGTAAAAAAAGTTTGAAGCTACAAAATAGTTGTGAATATAAAATTTTCAATGATAAAAATGCTATCGTAAATGTGACATTGTATAGAGGTATATAGTTTTTTTTCATAGCTTTTCACTATACGTGATATAAAAGTCACTATGGTACGTTAAGGCCAGAAGTTAATTTATCATAGCGGCCAAATGGCGCTGGGTGTAAAAACGAGGAAATACAAACAAAAATATTTATGTTATTTGTTTCTTGTGAAACGAAACCAGTGACCGACTTCTGAGAACAAAAGCAACCACAGTCCTCTTTATTGTCGTTTCAGCCAAAAGCAAGCTTTTGTTCAAAAGACACATAAAACTATTCTTGAACAAAAGCTTAATCAACAACTTCGAAGTTTTACTAGTTTAATCTCGAAATTAGGTACCATATATTTACAACTATAATAGTAATAAATGGTATTCGCAGCCTTAAGGCGATCTGCCCCCTTGCTCTGGTAAAATATTGGTTAGTTCCGCGATGTAAAAATACATACATATCCGCCAACTTTATGAACGCAGTGAAATAAATCACTTTGTAAATCTTTATTTTAATAGAATAATCTCACATTTAATAAATACAGCCCGCGGAGGCGTCAGGACGCTGCATTACCAAGTGAAATTCAAATTGAAATTCCGCAACTGTAGATGACACATAGCTTTAGAACACTTCGTAAATAATTGCTACATAGTATATACCTACGTAAGCACAATACATTCGCGTATGTACGAATTGTGCTTTTCCGTGTCGTACAAAGCGAGAATAGGTTTCGTGCCAAAAAGGGAGATGCACAACACAGCTATCTATTGAAAACGATTTTGCTGACAGACAAATTGCTCTGTTTTACGTTATGGATTTTTATTGTAACAAAAAATGTGTTATGTCGATGTAACTTTAGTACATAAAAATGCTTTTAAGGTTTAATCCAAAACACAGACAATTTACTATCTATTCTCGTTTTTACGTTACGTATTTAAAAATATAGTTATCCTGAACTTTATACAACGGTTTATAATATATAAATACAGATTCGACCATTCAATAGTCGGAACACAACCGAGTAACAGACATACATACATACATAAATACATACAGGTCAAACACAAGCCCTCGGGATTCGCCGCAGTCAGGTATAAAGTCTGTGCATTGTATAAAAGGTATTAGCTACCCGCGCTGCCATAAAAATATCTATGAATACGCGACGAACAGTACGAAGTCTGAAAAAGTGTAATAACTGGGGTAACCTGAGATTACCGATTTTCCGTATATAGGGTTGTGAAGGTCAGACAAAAGTATCTTCGTGAGATTCCGAAAGTATGTGGGAAAATAGTTTCTATACGATTGGATATTCTTCTATCCGTGTGATTAAATATTTTTATATGTGCTAAGGTTTCTATTCTAGGTCGAAAAAATATCTTTAGTAAGAACAAATAAGATCAGCACTTTACTTTTGGTTACTTCCATACTAATATTATAAATGCGAAAGTAGCTCTGTCTGTCTGTCTGTCTGTCTGTCTGTCTGTCTGTCTGTCTGCTACTCAATCACGCCTAAACTACTGAACCAATTTGCATGAAATTTGGTATGGAGATATTTTAATGCCCGAGAAAGGACATAGGCTACTTTTTACCCCGGGAAAATGACACATTTCCCGGGAAAATTCGAAGTCGCGAGTAATCAATATTATAATGACAATTGAATTAACAAAATTCCGTTGTCATGGCAACTGTTTAAATGGCGGTTATGCCCTAGCGCTTCGTTATATTAAGAGATATAAATAATTTTGAGAATATTTTTCGCGAAAAAAAATCATATTTTATATCATCACGCTACGACCAATAGGAGCAGAGTAACAGTAAAAAGTGTTACAAAAACGTGGAAAATTCTGACCCGTTCTCTCTTATGTGACGCAAGCGAAGTTGCGCGGGTCAGCTAGTTCTTAATAAATGTAATAAGTGACCGAAGTCGTGACAGGAAATGTGTTATTTGTTCTTTGTATCCTTCTCAACGTCATTATTTATTATGGTATCCAAGTATTCTTTTTGCGGGGCAATAAAAATGTCTCATTCAGTATAATATAATAACACCAACATAAATTGCACGCTTAAATGTGATCTTGCAACGCAAATCATATTTGAAGCTACACGTTTGCTGCTAAATTAAAACGTGCCGCTGGGAATTATACATTTCTGATTAGTTTGCATTCTCAATACAGCTCTGAAAGTCATGTAATATGCATGTTTGCGATATAATTTACCGAATATCGATATTGGCAGTCTCTAGGGTAACTGCGAATTGATCTAGTATGCGAATTTATTTTGGAGACGCTTTTTACGTCCTCTTTTGAGTATAAAAATGGACGAGGGTTAACCAAATATAGCCTAACTTTGAAAATATATTTTAAATTTTGTTTAAAATGAATGATTTTGGTCACATGATGCACTCATGAATTATTTAGGTCTCAACACTTGACCTGTGTTCTAGAGATAAGTAAGACGCCTGCTGCGACAAATGTAGGCCGTCCACAATTTCCAACGAAATAAAAATGCAAATGTGTTTATCATTTTCTTTGTGTGAAGAAACATTTTGTTTTTCTTCTACAAACTAGTTGAAACAGTCGTTAGCTTCGTGGTAATGTATATTTGTGGATATTATGAACTTTTTATTTGTTTCATTTAAGCTTTGTGATGTCAAAACACTATAATGTACTCTGCAACATTCACAGAAGACTTGTAATTTAGGTTAAAGTTTGTATAATATAATTATAAATTAATTTCATTTTAATAATCAAGATCACTAAGAATATAAATACAATATTGAAATAGGTTTTGTAACAAAGGCAATATCTTGCAATTTTCATAAAAGTAATATTTTTAGAATCATCGAGCAGCAAGTAATTGACGTATAACAAGCAATATATTTTTTTCAATAACCGTGAATAAGCTTGACTCCATTTTTTATCGAACAAAGCTCTTAACACCATCACTCCAAACACGATAATAGGTGTTAAGCCTCAAGCTCTTGCCCTAGTTTAATACCTTCGAAGGCTTTATTGTGGCTTACGAACTCACACCTTGCGATTATTGGGACCTACTTTTCAACTCTCTTTACGTATACAAAGTATTACAAGTATGGAATTGTGGATATTAATCATTTCAGTATTCGTTTGAAACCAAAGTTTCTTCACCGCCTAAAACGCGAGTTCTAGCGATTCAATCGCGACGACCCCGCTAATATCATAACTGTAAGTCAAAAATAATATCAGTCTATACTGTAGTTGTGAAAACTTTTAGCTTCGAAGAATAGAAGCTCCATCGACTATCTAAGTTTGTTAAGACTTATAATTGGATACAAAGAGAATGTATTGTGAGGCTGAATTACTATCGATTTTGTGTTATAAGCCAACGCTGCAACAGCACAATGGTATTGTGTATGACATTGTCGACGTAGCAACGTTTCGACTCCGTGACCTTAAAGAAAGGCTTATTTATTTCAACAGACACAGAAAGCACGCTATTCTGAGGCTTTTTCTTTTGGTAAAAAATGTCATTTTAAATATAAACTGGCTAGTTTACCACAGATAGCTAACGATTAGGTTAACGAATGATAATGGCTGCTTTTCTATAGGTTCAAACTAAATAGGTTAGTGATATCTATAGGCCCTTTGAAAGAATTAAGAGCTAGTAAATTATTGGATATTATTGGTTTAAGTTTTGTGGATTGTCAAATCAATAACTGTAAAGTTTTAAAGCATATGAGCCTGTAACCACTTTGCTTATTCGTCATTAAAATGTAGCCGGAGCCGTCTACTTAATTCCACAGTAATGTATTTCTATGTAAAGTAGTTAGATCGTGACGTGACTCATTACTATTAATTCGGAGAAGTAAATCTAGTGACACAAATCATACAGCCAGGTATAATCATGTGTACTTAATTCGGAGAAGTAAATCTAGTGACACAAATCATACAGCCAGGTATAATCATGTGTACTAATGAAATATGTATGTGGCGCAACGAGGTCACATAGGTCTACTGTAAACAGCGGATTGGAACTGTAATAACGTTAGCTAAGTATATTAATTAAATCGATGGGGTATATAGAATTGATTGCTGTTACTGGTGTAGGTATTCATATTACATGGGAATTTACATGATTACACATTTACCTTGGACTGCTTTACATTTTAGCGCAGGTTATTCTGGCCATGACTGGGATTGATTGACAAAATTATTATACAAAAGTTTAACATTAGTTAGGCATAGTTATAACATATATTCCGAGAAAAATATGATACTCGTCTGATAAAATGTTACAGGGATCCCCCGGCCAAATGTTGACTAAGTATCAAGTACTTAATCTGTTTGGACTATCACAAACATATGACACTGAACAAAATACACAACGGTAAAGCAGATTATTCTCGAAGCTAAACTAACTAGTCAGTGGTGTTCTCTATCTGGAATCCAGTTACTTCGCAGAACACAGACGTAATGTAATCTGCCACATCAGCTTACACTAAAAGCTATCTTCAAGATTTCTAGGAAAACACTGATATTGTTTATAAAACAGTAAACACTACACTAAGCTTGTAAAAAGACACAAATGTCTAAACAATGTTCTAAAGTTAAGACGTAACATAAGCCTACGAAACCTTATCGCCATCTACACAGTTGGCACTTTGTTGGGTTTATTTTCGAATATACTTTACAAGCAGCAAAATATACGTAATGCAGTTATAAACCTTTCTTTGTTCGTCAAAAAGGAACACCTTGTACTTGGAACATAAAATAACTTTATGTGACGTCAATACTTCATGTAATCACGAAGCTAATACGAATAAGTATGTAAACAGCGCTCGGGTAAGGCTTTTATTTTTTCCAGTCAGGCTATACAATGTTCGCTTCTAACGAAAGAAATATCGAGTGGCGTAATGTAAATAACGTTTCTCTATTACATTTGGAGCCGATGCCATTAATCGTTTGGCACGACTAGCAGCAAACTGCTAACCGAGATCTATAAATTGTTCTAAAAGGAATAACAAACACTAGGACAATATTTACATAATACAAATAAATGGTTACACTTTTATGTGACTATTAAAATCGTCTGCGATGTCTGTGTTGGGAGTCTGATGGAAATCGCCGACGTCGCGGCGCGCCGGACGTCGCGTCGGCTTAAAACGATGCCATGTGAGTAATTATGAAGTATCCGAATGCATAATATTTTACTGTATGATATAAAGTTATGGAGGTAAACATAATGTTTGAAACATAATATTATACTTGTTCTATCACATTATAAATTCTAAGAAAAGACGGTTGACATTCTGGGGTGGATACACACGAGTGTGACCGATTCTTCTCGTTGACTGGTCACCTGGCCTACTGGTCTTAGTATAGGTATGTTGAGCGCATCATTCACGTAAATGTCATCAGATAATAGGTATATTTGGTGGTTGTATTTTTAACCAACATTTCTTCGTAAGAGAGTAAGTGAGGGGTCGAACTTTTTTCTTGTTATTAGACATTGTTCACTTCAATAAAATTGTCTTCGTACATAAATACAGTACAATTATAGCCAAGTGAAATAAATACTCGTTTCCTTTCACTAAATGGCCCCAATTCCATCGGCCCATAAATAATAAAAGCAATCAATACATCATCAATGAACCATGAATGTATTTAATGCAGTGTTAAGCAGCAACCTCAACCTTTCGTTTCCATTAAATCATGTCATATCGGGTTTAATATCAGCCGTTATTGTTGCGGGCCACGTCTCGATGTGCATTAAGTAAAGTTCACGCCAGCAATAAAGTGACCGACGGTAAATGAACCGTTCGCGCCGTAAATAGCGCTTACGACCGCCACTGGCCCTTTCCACACTACTCGCTGTTCCACCAATCGTTTTAGTACTTCACTACTAGAACTACTGTGTACTGCTGTTACGGGAATTGGGATATTGGTTATGTCTTTTCACTGCTCTACGGCTTGAAGGACATTCACCTAATCAAATCTTCATTCCTAATAACTTTCGAAGCTACTTGTGTCAAAGAAATATACTCGATTTGATTTTTAGAACGGCAAATATTTTCACAAATACCAGCGGAAAAAATATAACATACAAAACAAGAAAATCAAGATAGAGTTAACCTCGTTTTGAAAGCGCTTCAGTTTTCAGTTCATTTCACCAATTGCGCTAGTATTTCCACATAAAGCAAACGCCGCGTTTCAAAGCACGCCAGGAATAAAAATAGCCGAAAAGAAGTGCGCACGTCGGAAAATGCAGTCAGGTACAGACTGCGATTCATTCACAGTGATACCGCATTTTGACCCTTAAGCGCTAATCTGTTTTGACTACGTAAATAAACGATTAATATTTAATTAAGTACTTAAAGAAGACAATAGCGCGTGCCGATTTCTGTACAAGTTTGACAATTGTGCACTTGAAATAATAAACATTTTTTGTTTGGGAAAAACTAATACCCCATAGAAAAAACATACCTGAATAGGGCGCCATCCTGGCTATGTGTTTCAGCGCAGCCACTGAATAATAAATGCAGCGAACAAGGTTATCTTTTATTTGTCCGTACACTACAATCCAATGCAACGATACCACGCTGTCCTCAATACAGTACGTACTCATTCACTGCGCGTCTATATGAAGGCTTTACGTCACTTAGACTAACGAGGTTGTAGTATAAGAAACGGTATGAGGGTGGCGCGGGCGGACGTTTTTCTTCGACGTGCACCCCGCCCGCCTCTCGGTGCAAAATGATCGCGTGGCGAACTGAGGGCGGCCGTACGCACCCCCGCGCCGGCTGCCTCCGCGCCCGCCGGTTGCAGGCTCGGCCGGCTCGTGCATAGTAAATACTATGATTTCAGATAAAATGACCATTATTGTTTTTATTAGCAACTTCATGCCATATATATGGAGCATATGCTATCCAGAAAATACTGCAAAAATTCAAATTTTTTGATTGAAATATCCCTATTACTGGAAACTAAAGTCAGTCATACATACGTGATGTTTGTACCTATTTTGCGCCTTTTTGCCATTCATATTCTTTAAATATTCTAGAGCTTTCTGTAATTTTGTCTAGTTCTATAAATAAAACGTGGTCTATTTTAGTATTGCATTCGCGGCCTAGGTCACAGCGCGCAGGTCTTTGTAGAGCCCGCAAAGAATTTTAAGGAACTCTTTATCTAGTGTTCTTAAAAATACGTTTAATTACGGTTGGAAAAGATTTTATCGTTTTTCATAAAGTTATTCTCATTTTCTTGCGCTATTTGGTTTCAGCAACATACTTTGTTGATAAAGATATAAACTTAGTGACATAACAACGGAAACAAAACTTGTAAGAAATAGACAGGTACCAGTTTTTCGTATTGTTTTATTAAAAGTTCGCATCGTATTTTATTTACAATATGACCTTGCCGTTGGACGAAACGTTTAAAGGGCTTTATGGCTGTGTAAGTATATTCACTCATAGGAAATAACCATAGCAACCCTTAAAATGATCGTAAAATTGATTTGATGACGGTGTTTTCTACACAAAGTAGTAAAATTTTTATACGTTCCACAATGCGAACGGAATTCGTACCGGTCGTTACATTTGCGGTTCATTCATAGCAAGTGCTTACATAGATAAGAAGTGGTGGAAAAGCCCTCTGGCCTCCTTTGTGAACCCTATCGTACGACACGTACTTTTCATAGACGGCTTTCAAAGGAACGCATGAATGAAGTGACTATGAAAACAGCACAGATGGCGCTCTGTTCGATTTTCAGGTAGTTTGTTTTGAAACCGAAACTAGGTGGCCGACGGTAGCAAGGTTACGAGATGTCACACGCAACCCCCCAATAGATGGCGCTAGTCACAATCTGTTCCTATTTTAGTACAAAGCGCGGATTTGTAACTTCACCCGCCCTTCAACAGATGGCGTGAATACCAGCTGCAAAGCCTCATAATTGACTAGAGGGTGCAGTTTTCCCTTGTGCTTATTTACACCTCATAAATATGCAAATCTCACCTTTTAAATTACGTTAAATTTATGAAAATAGCATCAACATTGAGTACGGCAATCGATAACGACACTTTGTTACGTTGCTACTTAGGAAAGGTCCAATGTTTTTGAAAGTAATATTTATTTGTTTGTGTTCATCCATCATTTGACAATAAAATAAAAGATTTTTTCCATTGTACTTTTATCAATTCAGTAGTAAAGTAAGTATGAATGAAATTGTAAATCAGAAATAGAGCACTAGGTCAACATTGAATAATATTTACACATAAAGCAAAAATAGTTTATCTCATAAAAACATCGCTATAAAGCTGCAATCGTCCATGCTGTCAGGTTATAAAAACGAGAATCAATGGTTCCGTGGGGACATTTCGCGAGTTGTAACCGTTCGACACATTGCCACCGCGAACGTTGAGGTATGAAACGGTGTGTAAAATATGAGCAAGTAACTTATCAAAAATAAAATATGTAATTCTACACATCAGAGGAGCGATCTCCTTCTACTATTGACGACATTTACTGTCTATAAATAAATTGTTTGAAAATTGAATCAGCGCCTGTATGAAGCACTATATGAACTATTTTTGCAAGTACATTTTAATTCTTAAATCTCTCAGATATTCGAAAGTACCCATTGTAGAAATTCGGCCTATATACTGGACAAAGTAACTGTAGAAGTGGTAAGGTTTAGTGACTTCATAAAAAGTCACTGTATACAAGAAAACTACTCAGAATTATTCTTACGTCATAGGACTTTCACAAAGAAAAAAGGCACTGAATGATGACAATAAAAAACGTAGATACGGAGCAGACACTAAGAACACATCGTACGTGCTCTTCATATAATCAGCGTTTAACACGAAAAGTAATCGTGTTTTATAAGACAACAAGTTAAAACGTGTACCTAATTGAAACCAAGCAATCTCACGGGTTACCCTCATATTTAACATTAGAGAGTTTACACTGAAGCACGTTTACATAATAACAACGATCTCTACACAACTTTATTTGCAAGAATAAAGTGGCCTTTTCACAGTTTCATCCAGGGAATTTCTTTATTCCTAATACCATCTCCAAGGTTGACACTTTCAACGAGACAGTTATTACAGTTGGCAATTTTGCCGAGGAAACATTCCAGCTTTAAAACACAAACGATTTACATGCAAATGAATTGGACTTACGTGTGTGTCAATAGCCTCGTATAATGTTAAAACGTACAGGTTCAAGGAAATGCTTTGTGTACATGTTCGCTCTTACTGATAACTGTGTTTCATTGCAGTAGGGCAAGCTCTTGGCAATATCTTAAAGAGTTTGGTCACAACTTTAGTATTTGAGGAGAATAAATTGCCGTGAAGAAAACGTGCTAGTGATTTTAAACTCTCTATCTATATACTCTGAACACTGAGAATTTTCCTCATATGCTACCTAGAAAGAACTAGGTGTGTGTACAGCTGTGACAAAGTGTTCTGGAGAGGCCACGACCCCCGTCCTTGGGGAGAAAGTCTCGAGATAGAGGTGGTTGATTTCTATCTAGATAAACCCAATTCCAAAGCTTTCGAAATATTCCATCAGAAAATTCTACTTTATTCGCCCCAAACCGTTTACAATCCAAAACTTTTATCAAGAATTGTAAAATCACCATTGAAATGGATTTTCAAGTTTGCCGCAAACATACAAAAGTTTTGCATTAATAGGTTAGTACCCTCGATTCAATCTTGAATCGATTTTATTCAATTGTGGCCATCTGAATTGTAAAACGACATTCAAATAATCATCAACTGCCGTTAGTAAGGTTGAGTGGTCCCAGTTAATTGAGTTGAGTATGCCAGAGAAAAGGGCATTGGGAGCTGACTGTACATTTTATAACTACGAGTAAAATAAATTGAATCTGAAAGGCAATTGGGCAATTTGTCTACCCAAATCAAGTGCCTTATTGTAAACATTGATCAATTGTAACCAATAATAAGAAGTGATGCGACGATTAATATCCGTGTACCACTGTGACACAAACCGAGTATCCTTATTTGAGAAAGTGTTGGGAAAATCGAAGCTATTTAGAAACGTTATTGATGACATTATTAATTGTCTTAAAGAAAAATAATAATAAGATTTAAACTATTGTTGAACTAAAGGGTTGAAGAGGTCGTGCAGCAAGAATGTCACGAGGATTTTCAAGATTCCTCTTAAGTGTTTAGTTGTGACTGCAGCGACCAAACTCGTTGTAGTTCGCAAACAAGCAAACTATAACATCGCGTCTCAGAGGAAACTTTACAATTCGTAAATAAAGTGTGCTCTGCTATGGCTCTACTCTAGGACAATGTTGCCAGATGTTTGTTCCCGGTGACACTAAAAGTTCGTGTGTTGTTTCTACTCCAGGGAAAAATTAAACAAATAGAAAACCAACATAATACCTATTATACTTTTTAACGGGCGATAACAAAAGTCCATGACAAAACCTTGGAGTATAAAGTATACCAATATTTCAGTAGTGGCCAATTAAACTTCTTTTGTTTGTTCTTAGTTCAAAACTCAATACGAAAACAAAGTAAGCACGCCTGGCTTGTTTTGTAAAATAACATAGCAACAGTTATCACAGTATAAACAAGTCATAATAGTTATTATAGTCAAGTATAAATAAATAAGATGAAAGTTAATGAATAATTTATAAGGTGACTTGAGATTGCCGCCCCAGCACAATAAATGAACACTGTTTTCTTTTACTTCTAAGAAGTACTGAAGATTGAAGTATTGTGGATCTGAAAATCTACTGTGAACTTTCCTAAAATAGTGACCTAACTAAAAGAGGCCAGACAAGGGCCAGTTTACAAATCAATGCCCGCTCGATTTAATTTTATACAATATTTTGCTTCACCTTTGAGTCTCGTAGCTAACCGCCTACGGCGTAGACCGTGCTACAACGTAGGCGTCATATTTTATAATGATGTTAGTTTTCCACGTGGATATTGTTAGGTTGGATAATTATATTTCTTTGTTAACCTTCAGTAAGGTAAGTAAAATAATCTAAAGAATAAAAATTCCCAAACTAAGTATGTTCAATTTATTTATTCGATATCTTGAGCACCATTTTGGGAGTCAATATTACTCAATTTGTCAACGTCGATAAAATGTTAATCAATAAGACAAGGTAGAAACTAAAAATAGAATATTAGAGTAGCCGATAGTATTGCGAAAATAGATCAATATTCATCTACACCAAGAAGTGCTATAAAAAGAACATCTATTTTTAATACAATGCAGGAACGTGGAATGGTGGTCTCTTGGTGGTTTCAGCGTTAATAGAAGATATTTCTAGCCTCAAACATCTTGCCGTTACTAAATGAGGATATCCTTTTAGTTTAAGGACTAACTCATTAATTAGTTTGTTACTTACAAAGGATTAGTATCGAACAAAACGTTGAATCCTATTTACATTTCTGGAGTTTTGATGGGCAGAATTTTGCATGTGGTACATTAACAGCCTAGAGCATTATGTCAAGTACAATGATTGAGTTATAACCTAATAAATTGTCCCTATCAGTCTCAATAGACTAAGATATAAGATATAATATACTAGTTAGTGTACACAATTTCATAATTTTAATTCTCGTATAGCATCGCATAGCGTAGAATCTCGTAGTGTAGCAAACGAGAATAATACAATAAATTATTATATTATTTTGGTATATCCTTGATATAACGTAATACATTTTTGATCCATGACAATATGTATTATATCTTTAACTGCTCGTTTAGCGCAGTGGTTGAAGTAGTTACCTCTAGTAATAACCGTAGCGATGCATGTTCAAATCCCACTCGGAACAAATCTTTGTGTGATGAGCACGATTATTTGTGCCTGAGTCTGGTTGTAAATTTGTCTATATAAGTATGTATTTAAAAGTATATAAATATGTTTATCAGTTGTTTGGTTACCATAGTACAAGCTCTGCTTAGTTTGGAACCAAATACACGTGTGTGAATTGTCCAATGATATTTATGTATACAGTCCATTTATTTTACATTAATTAAAAACGTGAAATAACAAACCCTGGACATAGGATCACAATGATTGCGTTCGATGGTGCGCGTATAGTTATGTTGTGGCGCATAGGGGCGGAACACAGCAATAAAAGGCAATGCGGGCAACAACTTGTATTATAGTTAGTTTCTGCCCGCGGCTTTGTCCGTGATGAAAGATTTTTCACGAAGTAAATATCCTATGTGGTAGTCCAGGTTATAAAATATCTGTACATCAAATTTTATGAAAATATTTTCAATAAGATTTTGGTGATAGAGTAACAAGCATATATGCATACATACATTTACGAATAATGGTGTTTAAATGTTAAATATATCCTTTGTGTTTATCAAATTTTTAATTTCTGTTGTAACAAGTTATCTTCAAATCTGGTCATTAGTTTTTGCGTGAGAGAGGAATAATACATTAGGTTAATTTGCATGAAATAATTACTAATATACAATTTCCCCCACAAAACATATTAGTACGATAGATTGCAAACGAACAAATACATATTCCTATAACTACATATAAATACATACTGGCGCACTCATTATCTTTGTAGAGATTTAATTAATGAAGCCAGGCTGCAGTAGTTCACTGTACTAGTGCACTATTTAGATTATTTTGCAGCGTGTACCGCTGAACAGTATAAAGTATACTTTGTGTTGCTTATCTTCTGAATAGAAAAGTTCTTTCTCGATCTACTTTAGAACTGGGATTAACTTTTTATTTAAATAGGTTATTCAGGATGCTTGCATCGCAACTTTGTCAGTGTAATGTAAAAGTTATGTTGATTTTCCTCCTATTGCCCGGCTAAGAGCAATCGGCGTAGAGTTGATTTTAAAGTTTAGTTTAGTTGAAATAGTAAATCTAAAACATATTTATACTCTAGGTCGACAACCTAGTAGAGAGTCTTAGCGTGTAGAATTTATCTAGATTATAACACACGTTTCTGCTTCGAATTTTATTGTAACAACATGCTATGGTAGCACCTTAACCATTGTGATCATGGAAACAATATTATTAACAAAATCGCGACTTGCTGGTAAAAACACAAATTTTATGTATAATCAGGTCATACAGCTACGCTTTAGTGATTCTCGATAATCGTTCAAATGAACTAAAATCGAGTGTTAACAATAAAGTCCAATTAGTTTAATTAAACATTAAACAGAAGTAAACTTCGCATTGTTAGTAACAGACTGGCTCTCTGCCTACAGGCCTAGTCCCCGGGCAGTGCTTACAACTTGTACTATAACGAAACAAATTAATTTATCCACCATGTCAAACCTTCTAAGTGGTCCAGGAGTTTACAATACAAACATTTGACAGTTCGGTAGGTCACTCAGTGACTACTGCAGTTTCAATGTCCAAATTATAAAAAAAATGTCATTAATTTTTTCTCGGACTGTAGTAGTGTAGTATGAGTTATGACAGTGTATATGAAACAGAACAAATAAATAATTATTCTATTCTTTTCTAATTATGAAGCAATGCGCAAACTGGTGCATAATAGCTTATGCGGCTACTTCAAACAATTACCTGACAGAAGTCCACTACATTACATTACATAGGTACATATTATTATATACATACACATATTCTTTTCATATAGAATAATTGTTTACCGAAAAATCTTATCTCCTGTTTTATAAAGACCTCTGAAGTTGAGTTAAGAGTTATACCTACTCTTCAAAATGAAGGGACTATTAAAAAGAATATTATTAAATCAATTTTTTCCCATCATTTATTACAAAATATTATTTCAGAAACAGAACAATATTCTAGAAACAGTTTCTAGAATCCAACAATTACCTAGAATGTTCAATTTGAAATTCAATTAACCAACAAATTGTACAGAAGTCACGAATAAATTAAAGCATTAAAACAAATATTTGCTCTGAAATTACATTTGTAATTTGGCTAGTAACAAATTGGACTGCTCTAAAGCTAAAGATATTACAGCTGGTTCCTTTCGGCATATTTCAGTACACACCCTATCTCCCGTACGTGAAGGTATAATAATACTTCAACGTTTCCCCATAGGTACCTCTGAGTCTATTTGTCATCAACTTATAGCTCCCAAGATATAAGTAGGGCCTATCAACGTAAAAAATGTTCAAGCAATGCAAAATAATAACACAACAGAGATAATAAAGTTTACGAATAAAATGTTTTCAAAGGGAGCGTATAAAGCCGAGTTTTGTTTCTTATGTAATACTTGGGTTTCAGGGCGTACTTGAAGTCTAGAAACATGAATATTTGCGATTATTGTTTACTCACCACACAGAATACCGCAAGCCATTACTGGGTTTACATACAAAATACGATCAAAATACTTTCCTTCTTAATTTGTCGTGGGGTATACAAATCGTATTCTCATATTATTATGTTGCTATGTTGTTTGATATATAACACAGAGAAAAATTCAATATGAATAAACAATAAAATAGAAATAAAAACAACGCCGCCGACTCTAGGTTTAACCTAGAAACAAAACAGCAAAAAAGCGAATTACTGAAGGAAGCGAACATAAACATGAGTGTCGTGAGGCCACGATGTAAGTTCAAACAAACGCTATAACCATGAACAACGCTTAAATCTTTTATCACGACTGACAAACAGTACAAAGAGTATAGGTTCCTTTGCGAAAAATCGTGAGGAAACTCATGTGGTTAATAATAAATTCTGTGAGCGTCGCGGTATGAACGCGGCGATAGGAAGCGCCACTTGTCGACCGCCATGAAATAACGTGCTACAAGAATACACGGGTGCATTTACGCGACGCGAACTGTTACCTAATGAGGCTAATATTACAGCACATTCTGATGTTCAACTAAATATACATAACAACCTTTGCTCTCGGTTCCATTTACTCGGCTCTTCTTCTGAAAATCGTAGCTCATATTATTTTGCAAGGTTGTATCGAGTTAGATTATTTGGATATCGAAAGGTACATGTATAAGCCATCACCTCGGAGGAGGAGGAGGAGGAGCAGTAAAACTGTAAAAATAAAACAGCAGACTATTTGCCACATTCTTTGTAATAATAATGTAATATAACACTTACTTGTAACATTAATAAAACCACATTTAGAAAAGAATAAACCTTTATTTCTATCAATTCATAATTTCATTTTGTAAAAATAGCTCGTTCATTTTATTCTAATCCCGCTAAATTAATTACTCGCTGTCATCGATAACATTTAGCATTTTGAAGTCCAGTGGAAAATTGTCACGAAAGAGACACAGAGATCACGACAAAGACAAATAGGACAATGAACAGCTGCCATTAGCTATAATAGCCGTACTCAACCTACGCTCCGTCAAGCTTTTGTTAGTATCTTGATGGCATTATAAGCGATACTATGAACCGCATAAAAAGATAACTATATCAAAGGCTCATTACACTTCTTATGTCTTATCGTAATTTATAAAAAAAGATTATGTTGAAAAATGTTATGAGTAAGATTATGTTTAAATAATTACTGTACTGTGCCTGAAATAAACTCTCGCACAGGTGAAACGCGAAGGAAAACTGACAAAGACACCCCTAACTCTTCGGTTAATTGTTAGAGCCTAATATCATTCACACCGTACCTAATGAGTCTGGATAATCATATTTAACATGAGCCGTAAAGTAGCACGGTGTGCGATTCTCTATACTATTGACAACCTATCTATCGAAAAAATCCTGCTTAGCGCCTCTAGCGATCGCCGTAGAATTTTGTTTTTTGAGGCATGTTTTAAATGTCAAACTTCCGAAACTCGATGGTACCGATTCTGCAGAATCGCACTACAATATCTCACCGCAAGCCAATGAAAAAAATGTTTGATATTCCTCGTAAGTGGCAATAAACTTGCCACTTACCCCCTAATTTGTGGCAAGATAAGGTTTGCTCCCCCTCTATAAGGACCGGTGAAAAATATAAAATTAAAATTGCCGTATAATTATTGGGGTTAAAGTACGATTATATAAAGTGTTCGATTTCAGTGTTATTACCCGTCCACTAGTGAAGCCTTACGTAGCAACATATTGTATCAACATCGATTTTGTAATTTGAACTCTCCCCCTCTGAACTGAACGTAACGGGACGTGTGTTATACACTTTATTTTTACACCGAATGTTCAACATACCTGTGCCATACCTTCGTAGTACTTCCATAAATTCATAAGATAATATACTTTAAAGCTAGATTTATTTTACGTACACCTTTGACACCGATTCGTATATTTTTATAATATCGCCTTTTTCCCCAAAGGGGTGAGTCGAGGTGTATTTCTTTACAAACATTTCACCGTGCTTTTTCAGTTTCCATCCACTTTCCTTAACCAATCCATATTTTTATAAAACTCCAAGAACAACGCAAATTGACAGAAAATGGTCTGAGCCATGAAACATGCTGCAACTTTATGTAGAAAACTTGATATAAATTAGTTGTGTTTACTAGATTGGCCTAAAAAGGAGTTCTATTTAAGTATTATAAACAGTTCCTAAAGTAACAAATGAGAGGACTACGAAATAAAGCGTGTTGATAAATTCGTAGCACGTCTACGAAACCGTAGCCAGCCGTAGCCGTTGATTTTTGCAGGATGGTATTTTTAATTAGGGCTTAAGTCTTATGTTTATTTGTGTGATGATGACAATGAATCCCACGATCTTAACAATTAAAACTTCTTTATAGTCCAAAGAAATAAGGTCTAATTACCAGCATCTTACTTATTGTTTAATTCATTTAGACAAGTTTTTAAAAGAAATAAAGTTTTGTAACAATTTAAACACTGGAAAATGTTCAATGTCAAAGATTTTAAGGACTCGAACCTATTACCATTGTATAAAATACAATTATGTATAAAATAGGCTCATTTACCTTCTTTTAAACAAATAAATTGTCCTTTATTATTCAAAAGACTCAGTAAAGCGTGCCCAACACAAACGGCTTTGGGAGTTACAAAAGAGTTTCTCAAACCGACGAAATGAACGAAAGTGGAGGGAAACGCTACTTTATAATAATTTCTCGGTACATTTGAGATACTGAACGTATTCAGTGTTGTTGAAGAGCTCTCGAGTTAGCAGTAAACGGGGACAATTCTTCGGAAAACGTAAAGGCTTTTCTGCTAGTTTCGTTCGCTTTCTATAGTGTCCTACTGCTGAGTAAAGGCGTCCTCTTTATTCTCTTAAACTTCTGTCTGTATCTATACTAAGCGGCCTATTTCTATCAAGGCCCAACGAAAAGGGCTGGGTCGTCATGCCATCTGTGTTGTGGTTGCCCTCGATTTCGCTGTCCGTCTTTCGACGTTCAATCCGTCACTCGTTTTGCCCATCCATCGTTTTGAGTAAGGCCACAATTCACATCTGTACGAACTACGTAGACTTTCTTGTAACACTGTTTATTACAACAATTTTGCCCTTTGTTATCATTCTGTTCTGAAAAGGGATTACAAACGAAATTCGCCCTCAAGAATTATACTCCGGACAGCGGAATAATAAATTTACCAAAAATGAAACCGTATTCTTTACGAGTTTCTGATATTACGAACTGAATATCTGGAGAAAAAATCTTGTCGTGGGACCAACCGCTGCCCGAATATAGGACCTCGTTATCTTTTAAAAATATTGTTTTTTTTTTTACATTGAACAGACTATGTGGTCCGAGCGGTAGTGAATACGACTACCAATCAAACAGATCCCAGGTTTTGATGTCCGATTAAAAGTAATTAGTTTGGTTTTATTTATTCTCAATTTCAGCCCGGAGTTATGTAATGTTCGTTTTATGCAGCAATAGATAAGCCATCCTGAATAATGGAACAGAAATTTAAACGGTGAAAAATATCGTATTTAATATTTCTGGAAACAAATTCGGAGAATATGTGCGAAATGACGTCAATAAAATTATTAATTGAATAACATTTTAAATATTTTCTATGTTTAAATATACAATTAATAACTCAACTATGTGTAACGAATTGATCAAAGCAGCCATTCCCGCCGTGTTTAATGAACTACGTACAGCAATTAGCTTTATGTATATGTACTTGTAATGCTGTTAACACAACATCAATCCTATGTTATTTCACATGAGAATTAACAGAGAGCAATATTTGAATACTAAACATATATTTAAAGTTGTATTAAATATATATTAACTGCCTCTGTGGCGCGGTCGGTAGTATATGAGGCTGCCGTGCGAGAGGTCTCGGGTTCGAATCCTGGGTCGGGCCAAAAAGTCTTTTCTGAGATTTTCTGTTAAGAATTTCTTATAGATTGCCCGGAGTTGGGAAGTTGAGGTCGAAGACCTCCGTGCCTCGGAGAACACGTAAAGCCGTCGGTCCTGCGCCTGACCTCTCACTGGTCGTGTCGGTTATCCGTCCCACCAAACTATGAGAGTGATGGAATAGAGAGTGTACATGTGTATTGTGCACACACTTGGACACTACAAACAAAGTCCTGCACAGATGGCCAGTTTCAATGAAACTGACCGCCGTAGCCGTATCGGCTAGGAGGACATTATTATATAAGCACCTTTTGTTTGTCATTTCTTATATACATACACATATGTATATGTTATAGAGCCTGCTCCTGAACATACTTTCGGGTCATAGGAAATACAATTTATGTTCAACCGACACAAAGTACCACAGAATTCAAAACAAGTATTAATCGAATTAAATAGTTTATAACTGGAATCGGACCTACCACAGTCTTCTACTTAGTCTACGTCTTATAGATTACATTCTGAATCTATAACACGGAGACTTCTTATAATGTCAATGATACAGTAAAGCAAGGTTTTTTGAATGCTTATATTAGTAATTCTCTATAGTAGCCCAGAATTACAAATAGTCACCATTTACCGACTCGCTCTCTATTTCGTGAGTCCGAAAACGTACGTAATTAGCTAAATGTGGGTGCTAATATACCGCTATCTTACCATCTAACCTTTTCAGGAAAACCCAAAAAACATTATTTTTCCAAACCAAGAAACCTCTGATAACAAACAATCAGAATTATAATTAGGTTTAATTTTATACAGATTAATGAAAATTATATTTTTTCTATTTTTCGCTACTTATTAGTTCACATTAAACATTATGAAATATTATGAACACTTCAAGGGGTGTCCTTACAAGTAACCAGTTTGATAGACGCTAAGCCCTAACCCTCTTCATTCTATAAGGAGCCCGTTTCCCCATCAATATACAAGGTTTACAGCCTGTCTAAGACGATAGGCCCCTTTATAAGTCCTAACATAATATGTTTATTACTTTTTTACGGTCATATTAATACGTAAATACGAACAACGTTACAATTTTACTTCTACATAAGTCTGTTTAATTAATTAAAGGCTCCAAAAAGCTCACCTACTTTTATTTAATACCAAAATGTAAATAAATCGAGGCCTGTTTTCGTCGTTTCGGCTGGCTTTATAAGCAGTTGTTGTTTTTGTTAAAAAGTTTTCTTTGTTCTTCGGAATGATCTGTCATTTCCATATTTTTGCGACGATACGTCCTGTGTGAAAACAGTTTTGTTTTGTTTGTCTTGTGATACCGACTGAGTACACTGACTATCTAGTGAATGTGTAACCTTCCCAGAATGATATCATTTGTATGTCCGACCCATTCATAGCGCTGTAGAGGGACGTGCAGTGTGATTTGTATGAGGGTAGCTGAGCTTTGACCGTGCATATTTACCCTAACGTATTCCGTAAGTTTGAGACCTTACGGAATACGCTTTGCTGAAAGATTTACACTGTGTATTTCTGTGTAAAAACCAAAATGTGGTTCCACGCTCCAATGATAAAGATCTCAATCCGCCCAAATAGCGTTCGTAACATTGAGCCAGTTGAATCATAGTTTACGCTGGAAGAAAAGAAAGTATAAATCACAAAAGAAAAACAGATTCATTGTGTGTACAACTCATTCATCGTTATAAGGCTGTATTTGTCAATCGATAAGGACTCTTGGAGTAAATGACGTGGTCGGGGCAGACTGAGCGGCGCGCCGGCGACGCTACCTAGCCGCAAGACCGCAGGCCTAACGATGAGCTGTACGTATGTATTACACCACCCGAGAAAACGAGCGACATCGTAATCTACGGCAATGTCTGCAGATGTGATACCGATAACGATAATATTCTGGCATGCATTAACTAATATATTAGCTTTACACCGCCTGAAGCTATGTATTTAAACGTCGTTGGCAATAACTCTAATGTCCTCTGTAACCCGCTGATATAATTTTTATCTGTCGAAAATTATAACTATAAAAATAAAATTATAACTAAAATAAAGATATGGCAACATGATATTTAGAAACAAATAAGCTTGGTTAAAATATTATCTTTGAGAGCACGTTATTTCCGCAACGTTCGGTTTTAACTACAGCTTCGGACTAATTGAATAATATTTCATACGAAATTGTCGAAACAAGACATCTGTTTTGTCTTAAGAGTTACTGCCCTGTAGTATTCCAAACTTCGAAAATAAAGATGAAAGTTAGTATAATCACAGAGAATATTTCAATTTCTAACGATGATACTAAATTGCCAGCAAGGCACACTCGTGTTAGACATTCCCTAAATCCAGCCCTAAAATAATATTGATGAAAAACGTGTATTCCGTGTAATTTTATGGTAATATCTTACAATATACTGTTGTTTCTAAGTAAAATATTCGTGTAGGTAAATACCACATCGCGAGATTACTCACGGGGAAACATCTAACGTTATTGATGTTGATCCATTACGTGCGTGAAATTGAATCACAAGTTAGCGTGTCAAAATTTATGAAGATATATCTTTTTACTCGGGAGTACACGTTACAGCTATTCTTCTTTGTGAACCCTCGCACCTACGTAATCCTAACGAATCCCGACTCTGAAACATGTTATGTTCTCTACAGCGACACGACCCACTGAATTTTATCAGCTGCTAATCAAAATTCGAAACTTTCTTCAGAAAATTGTAGATATCATCAAAGATAATAAAATGTTATTTGAACATGAAACCGTGGGTTGACATTTGAGAAGTTTGTAAGATCCATCTAGCCGTCAGCGAAATCAGCAAAGGTAAGGGATCGTTTTCCTTAGGAGGCAGGTATTACCCAATCTGCCTTCAGGCTGAACGAAACGACCGTTCCGACAAGGTCGTGAGCGGGCTATAACTTTAAAATATGATCTATAAATGCGGGATTCTACAACCACGAAATCAGTACTAAAAGCTCGCTTAAGCCAACCATTACAAACAAAATAATATTAAATGCAGAACATTTATTTTATAGACCGCACTCGTTTCGTTTAATGTCAATATTTGTTAACGTTATGATACTTCAAAGGTACGTTATGTATGTTCAGTAAGTATGAGTTTGATTATTTGAAATATCATTTAAACAGGCATTACTTTGACCGATCACTCAGTTGTGTTATTATATCAAAGTGTATTGTAGTCGTTTCTTTGACCTAGTTATTGGCTGTAGATTTTTTTTCAATTATAGCTCAGAGCTGAAGTTGTCTCTAGATAATTGTGATAAGCTAGCTCTCATTGGATAAAATACCGTTATCGTTGAATCATAACTGCAAGATATCGTTGCCCTAATTTAATCTTCAATGGAATGATTAGGAAAATTACTGCTATTATTCGCTTGTAATATGATTAGCTTGAAAAAGACTTGTTCAAATGTGTATTTAACATTTACGTTATGATATTTATTAAGTTATACATGATTAAGTACATACTCTAATTTATCAATGGGTATTAAGACATTGAATTCCTTTTTTTTAAATAACTCTACGATGTTTTTTAATTCTTTATAATCAAAAACATGTAATATCAAATGATAATAAACCAAAAAACCGTAACTGCAATTAACGGAGAAATCAATGAAGCAAGATATATATACGTAAATATTTGTTTAAACCCCAAGATTATGTGAATAAAATTCTTCCCTATACCGTGCAGGATACAAGTTATTCAATACTAAACGTTTTATAAATATAAAAAGGCGCTATTTTTTCAAGACATAAAGGAACAGAACTTTTCCCTTTGTTACATTAGCATAACTTTTGTATTTTTCACGGTAAATAGGTACAAGTAGGTCTAGGAAACGGAACCTTACGTCACTAGCTCTTAGAGAATTCCTTAGAGGCTCGGCTCGTGGGGTTCTAAACATATTACCTGGGTATTTGACACTACTAGGTTTCTGAAACCAACCTCAGGGTAAAAACATTGTTTATGTTTCTTTCAAACTACACCGGACATGTCGTCACGATCTCAAAGGACATAAATAAGGTCATTACTGACGACTAGTTTACTTTTTGTGTTGTATAAAATAAAACGTGCTTTTTTAAATCGTAATTCGTGAGGTCTCTATTTAAAATAAAACCGAATTTATGTCTTTTCACATCAAAAACCTAACAATTATACGTGTATGTGTTTAAATAGTAATGCATAAATGACATTTCATCTACAAGCATTTATTAATAAAACATACATATATCACGTGTATAAGAATATATTTGTAGTATATATGGCTTGATATTTACACGTCATAACTACTATTAACACCGAAGTGGGTGTTAATGTCAGAGGTCTGTATATTCACCGCCCACGAGGTTCACTCCTAGCGTTCAGAAAGTTAGATATCGAAAAAGAAAACAAGAATAATATATTCTCTTTTACATGGAGGAACATTCGTTTCATGTAGAGCAGGTAGTATTTTAAAATAGATGGAGCGGAAGCGCACGTCACTGGCTTCCATTCATATTACGTAACAGAGGCTGAGGCAGTGTGACACTGTGACTATTGTGTGTCGCCCGCCGAGTGCGCAGTCACAGTCGCAACTGCCACTGTGGAAACTGACATCGCGACTAATTGGGCCAAGGTCCCATCTCCACTAACGGTAAACAAATAAAGCCTGTCTAGAGACTGTATAATGACTCGGTTTGAAACTTCGTATAACTTATTAAAGTTATTATTCTCGTAATTATGGGGTAACCTCCCCCTGGACGCTCATTCCGACAGGCCATGACGTAATAAAACGGCAGTTTGGACTTTATCACTTCGAAATTTGTATAATAACCAGATATGTAATTATAGAAATGAATTTCATAGTTTTATCGGTAAAAGTAAATGACCGTTGTGTATTCGATAGAAACTCGAATAGTTGTAAATGATAGCCAAATTAAATTGTACATACAATGCTGTTCGAACGTTAACAGAGACTAGCTATAAATCAAGATATAATTTTTTATTCAAGGAATGTAGTACAATGATTTTAATATCTACATCCTATTCATCGGTGGGCTTTTAAGGGCTGGTCGTCAACATCAAACTGGTTTACATCTACTTGTCCTAAGGACTGGTCATAAAAATATTTTGAGGGGGCACTGAATGTGGACAATACCTAAGCGTGTTGGCAAGAGCGCGTTTACTAGGCAATCACACTGGAGGCGTTTTCATAACAAACAATGGGCTCTTAGCGTCGGTCTCCAATACAGACGGGAGTGGATTGCTCTCCACAACGTCAAGTTTGGAAACAAATACTACGAATATAGAACGCTTATTGCGGCGAAATGAGATAAAATATCTAAATGAGTTTTCACCGCAAACCAGGAGCTTGCGGGCTGCAATTAAAATTATTGCTGGTCTAAACTATGACGTAGTTGAAAATGTATGTAGCTCTTTGCTATGTTTTTTAAATTAGATTTTTTATAAGTATCGTGTATCCGAGCTACGACCAGTCAAACCAGTCAAGATTTAAACTCATTAGTTGAAAATGTCATCTTGTTTTCAACTTAAACATTTCTTTTACAGTTTCTCCGATAAAAGGAGTTTCAGTTTCTATTAAACCTGTAAATATCATTAAGTTCGACTTTCTATGAATACACATGTCTAATAATAATCAATAAAATGTTGATATGTATACAAGTTGTTTACTCAAACAAAACCAAATAGCAGAAGTTGTGATGCAGTTCAATGCCACGAACAATATTAAATGTTCTCCATATCCACTTGAACAGGCAAAGTTTTCCTATATGCGCGTTATCTGCGAATTGAACTGAGAAAAGTTTCAATATAGCATTGGAAAATATATAAAATGAGGTAGAATATTGAGTTTTAGACAATGTAGAGCCAAAAAAATACCAATAAATAAAGAAAACTGACCATTATGTTCCTAAAATATTGTAATTTTTTAATAAAATAACAATATATGTTTGATATTTTTTTAAACTTGGCCTCGATGCTTAACATGGCTCTGATTTGACTGCTTAAACTTATTCAACAACGTTACCATTTTACCATTTGGAGTTAAGTTAAATGTCGCATTACTGAACTATCTGCTCTATGGAGAACATTAAACCCGGACTATCAAATTGTTGGATCCTCCAAAATACTAAATTAGGTACCCAGTGAGCGCCATCAAACTAAAACTCATTAGAGAAATACAGTGACCTAAAAACCTCTACCAAACAATCATTAGAAAAAATACAGATCTCTGAAAATACAAGTAATCAGTCGGTCCAGGTACGGTTGGGACCAATCCCGAACGCCAGTGATTAACTATGTAGGTCGACCAAAAATGTCTACATTAAACTTGTACGTATTTCCAACGAACAATTGCTTCCCGACAAATTTCCCTCTCGCAGACTGACGGGTACTTCACCTGTTAAGATACTGCAAACGATTTAATGTTAAGCCATTTTCTTTTACTCCCTCTTAACTTTTAACTCAGATAAAAACGTTGTAAAAGTTCATTGTCTGAGAGATATGAGGATTATGAGGGAAGAGAGGTAATTATTCTGGCTAAATACAGAAAAGTGGCGTATTACTGGATAGGCATAAAAAGTCTTGTAAAACTAGGGCATATCATTTCGTAAAATGAGAAAATAACTGACTTAAGACTGATTCGAAATATCATAAATAAATATCATTGGACAACTCATACACGGTCATTTGCAATTTCAAACTAAGCAGAGATTGTACTATGCTAACCAAATAACTGATAAACATAAATACATACTTATATAATTTGTGATAAAACTCATCATTACAAAAGATTTAGAGCCGTAAAAACCTTGGTATCTATTTACACTTGGCACCTACGCATGTATCGATAAATAAGTAATCTGAGTAATACCACCTTACTATTCCAGTAACCGCCTGTAATAGCATTTCCGAAAACACGTTTCGTCGTGTTGTTCTTGTCGCTTTATCGCGGAAAATCTCTAACTGCGGGATTTTCATTTGTGTAAAAACAGCTCGCTTGTTTTGTTATTATAAAACCGCGATTATTTTCACAGCGGACATAAAACTGCCCGTAGCTGTGAAGTAAACTACTATAATAGCATGGTGACGATTTCTGTACTCATTTAGTATCTACCTATTGTAATACCTACTTCACAGAGATATGAGAATTCGTGACGGTATAATCTGGTGACGTCATGGCCATATACTCAACTTTATTTATATCATAATTATGAAGGCTTAACAGGCTCACACATTCCGTAACGACAAACTTCAGTTAGGTCGAACAACTTAACGGACCAAGTTGCACTTCGAGCACGAAGAAAGTTGATTACGTAAGTTGGCACCCCTCCAGCTATTGTTCATATCACTTCAAGTAATACTTGTTCCCATCGATTATATGAAACATTATGTGAATTTAAACATACTCTATATGAATTACATTATAGTATATCTTATCTCTCATTGTTTTAGTATACTTTTACCGTTTTGAAACAGAATATTTAAATAAAAAACTTTGAATTCTCTGCGTAGCTTTTACACATTTCGTGGAAAACCAAAATTTTCCGTATTTACAGTCCCAAAATAACTTGACGTCATTTAATAATCATAACGAAAAATATGTTTACTCAGCGACTGTATTTGATGAATTATTTCTTACTAAGAAGTACAAGCAATGTTTTACTTTAACAAACATAATTTTGTGGTTCTGCGTCAATCATGTAAAATTTACATTTAGTTTGAAATAGAGAATTACTAAGCAAGTAACGAACTAACTATCCCTGTTATCTGTACAGAGTAATTATATTATTATTAGATTGCGACATCGTCGAGAAAATTACAGATATCCTTGACTATGTTCCCGGTGACATTTCAGGGTTAGTGGTGAACATAGTTGCGAGAATACTTAATGAATCTTTAGCTAACCTTGTAGCGAGAATAAACCTGTATATGAACCTGTATGAATTTATCTATTCCTGGAACATGAAACTGTTTATATTAGAAACGTTTAAACTAAATACTAAATCTTTAGATTCCTTGATATTCACTAGGTAGTAGTAGTTTTATTTTTAAAGGATAACTACCTACGTGTTAAAATATAACCTCTCACTTATTGATATTTTCCTATTTGAAATATTCGAATACGAAAAGTAGTAACACTGAATTTAAGAAGATTTTACATAATCTCTTTATTCCATTTTTCAGAATAAACTAACGAATGAATTAAATCAGCTTTCGACAAAAACACTAAAAGCAACAAGTTTTTATATTGCACTACTAGAGAGCGTTGATTACCAATATTGTTTGAATGAATACAGTTATTGGTTTCAATACATTTATTCATACACATATAATAGCTGTACATGTATTATAGTTCATATTCTCTGTTCGATTTTATCCTTAACCCCGATCCAGTGCTCATGCACTCGGACGGTGCAAGGACTCGCATGCAATATTATATAAATAGAAAAAGAATTATTTATTGATGGTAATGTACAGAAATTTATTACAATAAAACTTAACTATAAGTAACTTTTAAAAACTAAACTAAACTAGAAATAATTTAAAAAAAACAAAATATTTACATACTTACAATTATACAATATATTTACAATATAAAATATGGATACAAAAGGAGTGCGTCACGCGTCGTAGAATTTCTCCTCACCATCGTCGACTGGTAACGTACCCAGAATGCTGGCAGCATTGCCACGTTGGATGGCAATGCTAATTCTTTGACCAAAGTAAAGGCCAGCATTCTGGTCACGCGTAGCATCGACGAGACGCTTCGCAATCTCTCGGTAGAGACTACGAGCACTCGGGCCCCACGGTCCCAAGGTTTCAACCCCAAACGGCACAAATACGTAATTACCAATAATGTTACTATATTTGCGCCGCTTGAGGTTTTCTGCTGATGCGGCAGCAGCGCCCGCAACGCCCACCGTACCTGGAATATGGGAAGGCGCCAAGGTGTCGACACAGGTTGCATCCCAAACCAAGGGCCTGCCCATACTCCAAGGCAACAACGACATACCGTCCGGCCTCTTCCCATCGTCGCGCGCCAGCCCATTGGGTTCTAATAGAGCTGGAACACCCGCGGTGGCAAGAGACCGGCGAATTATGTCGTTTAGGTGGGCGTGACGCGGGAAACGACCCGCACTCTTATTACATGATAGACCATGGTGCCCGAGCTCGCCGACAGCTTCCCCGCAGTGACAACGATGCGGAGAAACACACGAGGCTCCTAAACGAAGACATGTGGCGATGCGGAACGTGGTATCATCGAGCATGGTACCTACGTTAAATGAAGGGAGAGCCTGAAGCCAAAGCCCCGATTCCCATTCTCCCACAGCCAGAAGGCGAGCACGCTCAGCAGAAGTGGAAGATGTTAATAAAATATTTTCCTTAATCAAACTGCTGAGCGGCGCGTCCCACTGTCTCTGAGAGAACAAGTTTCGAGGTAAATCCGTGTTTGGAGCGGCCATTTTCCAGGCGTTCATGGCATCGGTCTTACACGACACTTCAGAATTAACCAGTGTAGGAGCTAAAATTTTCCTGGTCAATTCTTCAATATTATTATATTAAACTTCGCAATAACAATTTCATTTGTATATTATTTCAGCGAAGGTACATAGACTAGCTTATATGATAGTAATAAATATAATCTTATTAAATCTAACGTTCCCTATATTTCCCTAAAGGTTTGGACTGAAGATTTGTACACCTACGTTTCGCTAATTACGTTTGCTTGCAAGTAGGAGGTAGTAAGAAGTAGTGCGTATATATAATGTTTATTCTAAGTATGTATATCACTTATTCTGGGATACATAATATTTTACGTAGGCACATGGGTATCAGCGCGACTTTATCAGAACTGTGTTGAACTAAAATACTGAAAACTACTAATAAAATAAAGAATATTATGAACAAAATTCTAAAAGTTTTCTACATTTAAAACGCCTTTGATGTCATAGTTTATCTTTTGACCAGCTTTATTTACTAGCTTGTTTTATCTGTATAGTGCTTTTTACGTGTAACATTTTGTAGTAAAAAAAAAAATATTTTACTAATATTCACATTTATTTATGTTAATTTAGTCTTTATCTTTGTAATTTTATGTGTCCAACTGTTTGAAATAGATTTTATGGACCTACAATCATATTTTTGTCAACTTGTTCTACTGCCACATAAATAAGAACTCGGCGTAGTGTTACTTCACTTTATTCTCAGTGAGGACTCTTAAGTTGATAGGCATGACCGACCGCACATTTGTCTGAAACCACAAGTGGTTTTCAATGGCTCCTTCAGGCGTAAGCAACTTGCGATATTGAAAAGCTCACGACCACTGGTGCGGAAAAGATGAGTGAGTTTCATGAATACCGCCTTAAACTTCAAACCAAAATCTTTGTGGCGTAAACAACGATGTAATAACATACCACCGTTGACGAAAGAAGCTATAACTTTGAAGGCCCGTTTCACGGATAACCTTTCTGATAGATAAAGTGACCGTTAATGTATTAAAACAATAGTCAAAATTTCACCTGATGTCCTCACCATAATTAAGTGGCGAAATCGGGGCATGGTACAAAATGGTTTCGTGTATATAATGGTATAAAACGTGTCGGTAATTTTCTTTCTTTCTTCAAATTTAACTTGACCTAATCTCAAATATCCAATAATTGGAATAGATCTATACGTTATTCGCTATAATATTTCATAAAAGTTCAGAAAATGTAATTTCGTGTTCCAGATTTTTATTAAACTTTTTCTGCGAAAACTAAAGTAACTGCTCTTTTAAATTGAATTATAGCCTGCTCTGAGAACGTTTCTTACCGTATAGTTTCTTATTTAATGTATCAGTAGCTTTTTTTTCTAAATAAATGCCTGAAAATAATATTAAAGATTAATAACAATTTACTCAACTACAAATCTGTTCAAAACAATCATTCAGAATTTAAAAAATAACCAAATACAATTTGATTACCAGTAACAATGTACTTAGTAAAACGACCTTTAGAAAGTTTCTCTCCATCATGAAATCCTTTCGACATTGTAGTAACGTATTTGAATTAGAAATTACATATTCCCGGCGTTCGTTCAAGTACCTAGTAGTTAACATCGCAACGCAAACTAATCTGAACATGACATCAAGGAAAACATGTTTAATTAAGTTGTTAACATACAACAAGCACTACAACCTTCGTTTTACCTAAGTTTAACAAGGAGGTGATATACACACACATATCTTACTTAGAACATGTAATGTAAAATAAACATAGTTATAATCAGCGCATTTCTATACTAATATTATAAAGCTGAAGAGTTTGTTTGTTTGTTTGTTTATTTGTTTGTTTGTTTGTTTGAACGCGCTTATCTCAGGAACTACTGGTCCGATTTGAAAAAGTTAGATAGCCCATTTATTGAGGCAGGTTATATGCTATATATCATCACGCTACGACCAATAGGAGCAGAGTACCAGTAAAAAATGTTACAAAAACAGGGAAAATTTTGACCCATTCGCTCTTATGTGACGCAAGCGAAGTTGCGCGGGTCAGCTATCATAAATATGTTGCAATTTAGTTATTTGCTATATGTTTTATTTCGGTTTTTTAATTGAATGAAACGAAATTATTTTACTAAATACTTATCGAGCCCTGAAACTAAAAAAATATTGCTATTGAAAACTTGTTTGGTTTGAAAACCTAACAAACACAGAATAGCGTACAAAGCTGTTTTAGAATTATATCTGTACAATATTTTAAATAAAGTGGGTAAATAACAAGGCACTTTTATCCCATCTGTTTCAATTTTCCGGACCAGACAATTGTACTTATGTACTTCGTACCTCATCATTGGCTATTCGTACGGGCGGAGAGAATATTTGCTCCGGCCCCAATAAACGAAAACTCGTATTGGAATTTTGAAGTACGCCAATGCGAAAAATATCCAGATATTGTTCCAAGCCTGACTCAGTTAGACAAATATTTTTGTTTGTGTAATAGTAGTTCACATAAAAAGGTTATAGTACAGACGATAAGGTGCGTCACCGTACCACATTTACATGAATTGTCTTTTGGAATCTTGCCCCTTCAGTGGATCGATGGCGTAGGGCGCGCGGCGGTCGCCCATTCATCATCCAACCCGAACCAAACACCTTTTATTCACATTAATTTGAAACATCACCCGAACCTTACCATAACTTTTTAGTTTTCACCATATACTTGATAGTCACAACTATGATATGATCTATAGAAAAAGCTATATGAAGGTGTCACGATTTATTGTAAGGGACTTCACGTAACTTTGTTTTCTTTGTAAGCAACGTGTAAAAATGGGGAAACTTTTCCTATAACTATCTACAAGGTCTTAGCTCTACGCAGGTGCCCAGAAAGGAATTTCTCAGTCCAGTAAGTTTCGCAATATCCATTTTACAGTAGAGATATGGGCACTTATGTAATTAAACATTCCTAGTTAGTACAGAGAGAAATTTAAACACGAACCTAATTAACAATGGACATTTTGAGGTCCCAAAAAGTTCTAAATATTAAAAAATAAGGTGTTGTTACATTCAGCGATATGTTTTAAAGTGTTACTCTATAGAGATCGCTTTCTGTATTCATTTAAATAAGTATAAATTTCTTTTAGACTGCTTGTTTAACTTTTTGTTCTGAGTTGGTACCCACTCAATTATGGTTAATACAGATTTAATTTAATATTCCTTGTTCAGTGTCGTTTTCAATAATTATTTCCAATAGAGATAGAGTACAAAAAGTAACAATATCGGGAAAATAGTTTTTTACCGTCGAAGCCAACCAATGTGTTTGACAAAATATAGATAATTTCCAAAGCCAAGGGGGCTCAAAGCAAGTCCATACAGATGAATGTCTACTAATCCTACCGTCCCCAATAACGATATTAGAGCCCAATGTGCGGGGGCAATTCTACCGGATAGGGTGCAAGGGGTGTTCTGTTTCCGAGCAATAGAGCCGTCCGATTTATCTAACAGGCTCTCATCCGACGCGTATATATAAAACTAAAGTTACGCATAAAATCCTAAGTACTTGTATTTTCACAGTTTCCCCGCAGCGCTATAAAGCCGCTACTATCGCAACTATAATAACTTAACTTAAGAGGTAATTACCCAACCTATTAAAGAGGTATATTACCGTTGAATCTGGAAATCAGCTTGAAAGAGAGTGGAGTGTAATAGCTACTAAGATTACTTACTACTCAGTGCACGTATAAAGTGCCAATAGAGGTAACGGATAACCGCGTTGTTCAGAGTCAACGATTTTGTTACGAACTTGCCTAAAATGGTGTGATTTTACTAAACAAGGCTTCTTGAAACATTCTCAGTGCCAGTGCCTACAAACAAATGTAATAATGTCACTTCGAGTTAGAATCACCCCTTAAGTGAAAAGGATTTGTAAGTATGTGTGTGTACGTGCAGTTGTTACGAGTATGTAAGTATGTGTGCGTTCGTCTTAGCCGTGGGTGTTAGGAGCGTGCAAAGTTGGCACTTAGGGACGTCAATTACTATCTCTTTCTTCTTTCTTATAATGCGGAAATGCACTCTCTCATCTTTCTAGTATGGTGACAAATAAAGAATAGTAATAGATTCTTTGAACAATACCTAGTTGAGCGCTGTATTGATTCATATAAACTTCAAAATCAAGACTTGGTTTGAAACACTAACAGAGTTCAACATTGATTCAGTTTTAAAATAGAAACACTTTGTAATATAAACAATGGGTAATATACGAAGTGCTTTTTATGGTTTCCCAAATTACTTCTCCCGGCTATGGTAGAAATATGAATATAAGTCGTTGCGTGACAGAACTGTATCAATAAAGTGGGGTGATATAGGCTGCGTGTGGACGAATACACAAAATATAACCAACTTTGTGGTATACCACTGTGCTCCTCTAATTTAGGAGTTCGAGAACGATCGGCTTTAATGGCCTTTACGATGTATAAAGCGCCAAAAGCGGAAATAGGAACATATCATTACGATTATTCACACGTTTGATCTAAATGCGCATATCGAAGGTTTTATGATTTTTTAGTTTAATATCTAAACTAATATTGTAAAGCTGAATAATTTGTATGTTTGTTTGTTTGAACGCGCTAATCTCAGGAATAGACCATTTATCGAGTAAGGCTTTAGGCTATATAACATCACGCTACGGCCATTAGGAGTGGAGTAGCAACGAAAAATGTTATAAAAACGGGAAAAAATTATGACCTGTTCTCTTTTATGTGACGCAAGCGAAGTTGCGCGGGTCGGCTAGTCTCTTATAAAACTTCTGATCGAGTGTTCAATTTCTATTCGTGAATAGAATGAGTTGCCGTAGTACGTGCACATTGATTTCAGTTAGTTCGTTATCACTAATGAGACACGTAGAGGCGCAAACAACGAAGGACAAGTTCGTTTATTAGTCCGTGAGATTTACCAAGGCCTTGTTGCGCTCCTGGTAGTACGACTGTTATACAAATAATCCTCTATACATATTTTACTTAAAACTTGTTTTAAAGATTTGTTTTTCTTTATAACTTTTTGAAAAACTACTTAGACGACAATAACTAATGTATTTAAAGAGTTAATCCCTGTGGGCTAAAGTTAATTTACTTGTTGTTTCTTAAACTCTTATACGTCTCATATAATTTAACTTGTACAAATTACTTATAATCTTACATTACTTTTATAAAATTATCTTCAACCAGTTGAGTACTACCTACACAAAATGTTATTCCCGAAAATATTCTGAAAGGATGGCAAAAAGAGGGTAGGGAATGAAAAGATCTCAATCATGTGAATGTATGAAGAATAATGCAGTAAGAAAGCTACGCACTTTTGTTAGATTGTAAATTATACGTACACGATGGAGATTCTTATGAGCTTTAACTTTGTATCTTTGCTTGGCCGGTAATAACAGCTAGACATGTAGGTAGCTAACAAGGATCATGGAAAGACGATATTATTGTTATTGAAAAATAAATGTAAGTCTGCACAAGAAATAATTAACAAGATTGATCTCAATCTACAAACTAAAACCAAGAATACCTCAATCTACAATAATAAAATGCCCTATAAAAATAAACAAAAACGGACTTTTCCAGATTGAGTACAAAATATAGACAGCGACTAAAGCGAATATATCAAATAGAAATTAAAGTTTAAAAGCGGTTTAAGCCAAAAATGTTGAAAATCGTCTGTCATGCTGACGAGAAAAGCTTAAACTTTTTAACTAGCCATATAGATGGCAAAGCGTTTCCACGCGGTGCTACTAATTGTGAATGCTGCGTTGTCCGGGACGACGAGGTCAAACCAAAGTGAAATACGGGTCGCCATCATTAATCTTATCTCTATACACTTATACAGATTTATAAAACTGCTTTTTACCACAAAAGGACGGTGTTGTTTCAAATTATTAAAGGCAAAGAAAATAAATACTTGCATTCAGTTTCACAACTCGGCGAAGTGTCAGACAATCTATTTGTTAGATAAAGGGACGGCAAGCAAATGTAAGAAAATGAATGTCAAAATTATATGTGACCTTTACTGCGTATAATAAATATTGCAGACATCAAAAGTATTGGAAATTTAAATGTAATCCTATATTATTGGATCACTCGAGGAGTTTAACAAGTTAAGTTAGTGTTAAGTTAATCTACTTAAACGGTTTATTCTAAGGTTTCTTGGATTGTAATTTAAATCTTAATCAAAGTAGCTATCGCACTACAATATCCTTAATAATAACCTTTCTAATCCTTGCAATAAAAAATGCACATGAGCACTGTGGACTAGGCTGTTAAAAGGTATTTTTGTACAATTTCACAGCAAAAAAATGAGGGTTAGTCTTTTACCTCTCGAAGTGTAGGTATTGGTTGTTCCCCCAGAATACATTGGTATAAATTATTATACTTAGTCTAAGTTATAAGTGGCGTACACGAGCAACTGCCAAAAGACTCCGCGAGGGTTGTTCCCCAAAGGCAAAATACCCGCAATAAAAAACAAGATAAACGGCTACAAATTGTAGCTACTTTCGTAAATACTTAAACATATACTTAAGTGCACCCGTAAGTTGTTTATCTTTTGTAGAGTCAATAATGGCCAATTAGATAGTCGATATATGGCCTTCGAGGCTTGATATAGGGTGACTAAGACCTCAAGGAAAGATATATTTATAACTACTGGCTACTCAGTAAATCTTTCTCCGCGCACGCTAGCAACAGCAGGAATTGGCAGCTTCCGCGAGTCTTTATGATTAAATATGATAGGCAACGACTTTTATGGCATAGTCTCCCAAAATTACTTCTCATACTAGTATTACATTCCTACATAATATAAAGTATGGAGTTCAACCATCATAGCATCACATAAACTCTATCTTACTAACTATAGCGACGATATAAAAAAGGTCATATGCGCCAAGTGTATGCATCTTCAGATAATGCGATATTAAATCTTGATTTAGTACGACGGTGGATCCATTGTAGCTCTCGAAGGGATGTCTGGGGATGGTACGCAGTTTATAGATTATTGGGAATCCCTAGAGGATTCATCCCCTTGAGTCAATCGTGGCTATCTCGAGAATAAAGCAGTAGGCTTCAAATCAAATCAAAGAAGTATATGTGCCCGTTATGAGCTAGTTATAGCTACAAATATAACATAAGATTATAATACTGCGTTTCTTATAAAGCGTTTCAAAATTTATATGATTGCTTTCTTATTATAAGTATGTTTAAAATGCTCCAAAAGGTATTTCTCAGTGCACCGATATAAAGTTAGATAAGCTCGCTCTGTCCCTGACTATAACATATCTGATCAAAGACTGTATTAAATTTTATTATTTCATTTCCCTTTATTTCAATAGTACCATACCTAAACTTTGTGAAACCAAGTCTGATATCAAATAGTGACGTAACCATAAACCAAAAACACTGAATGTTGCAATGTAGTATGAAGCCAAATAAAATCGTTAATGTACGTAGCTTTGCGTATTGCTATAAATAAACTTATATCCTGTAAAATTAATAAAAATGTATCAAGTATTCAAGTATTAAAATATAATAAAATCAGCCCGTTATTTCAGAGACCATTATTAATGTTCTTGTGTACTGTTTACTTCGTTACTGCATATTTACACGATATCAAATAAATAAGTTTGCTTAAGCAGTGCTATTCAAAACCAATAAACCATTGATATATTCTGCAAAAAGATCAGTCCTTTTCTCGTTTTCATAAAAGAGCGCGATTTACATTTGGTATTTTACGAGTGTGCCGACTTTGCCGAGGCCCTGGTTCCTACTTAACGCAAAAACGGCATTATAAAATCAAATTCCCAGCAATAATACCCTTAGTTATGCTTATGTCCTAGATTTATGCTAATATACCTAGGTCGTAACTTGCGCTCCTCTTACCTACATAGGGAGATTTAGATTTAAATTTATAATTGCGAGGGGGAGCGAAAGTAGCCGAATAAATTTTATTCCACTTCCAGATGCTTATCGTTTCCAACTTTTTAATGGTATAAGTTCAATACAAACAAAGTTTATGTGAGTAATTGATATTTATGTTTAGAATAGAGCACAACATTTCTTCACAAACACAAAGTTAAACTTTCAATTAACAGAAAAGCAAAAATTGTAAACCACATTTTTTGTATTATTTTTAAATAATGTAATAAATACAAATAAGAAAATGACTTACTTATTCAAGTAAAATCCGTTGTATGTACACAAGAATCACGTGAACGTTCACTTCGAGTTGTTATGCGAGTGGAAGGCCCGCGGAGCGTCGCAGGGCGGGCGGGCGCATTACGTAGCCAATGCGCCCCGACTGACGGTGACGTTGCCCGGCCGCCCCGCCCGCATACACCACTTCCTAGCCTGCCAACTACGTACCGACAACACGGACTATGGAACCAGACCAGCTTTTTAATAAAGCACATAAAACACATCGCCGATTTATGTGTTTATTGCTTATACGTGTTTGCACTCTATTTAATATCGTTACTCTTATTATGTGAGAAACTGTATGTACTGTACTTAAGCGGTTATTTGGCTAGCTCACTGAGATAAAATTAAGTAAAACTAAGTTAAGATATAACTTATAATGAAACCATGGATATATTTTTATCAGTTTGTGTCCAATACACAACTTGGCGTGACCGTTTGGAGCGACTGAAAACAACCCTTTTTTACGTCTCTGCCCAATTTCAAGGAAGCGGACGCCGGACGGGCAACAATTTAATTAAAGTGCGGTAACTGTCTAAGAAAATATAAATCAGGTAATAGAACCTCTTTTTTATTTTAAAACGATTTTAACTCAGAAACCATTCAAATGGTTTTCTCACTAATTCACCATCAAAAGCTATTTGGCCGGAAACTCGAATAAGCTCTCGATGTTGGATTAAAGTCTTCAGAGGTTAATACGATGATCGCGGCTTTATCTAGAGTTATTCTCGCGTTGGCTTACGAGATTATTGTGTGTGACAGTCGAGTTATAAAGCACATTTCATCAGATGCATATCTCAATTTAAGCACCTTTAGGCGCCAGAAGATTAATGATAATTAGATCTTTGTCGGGTTCATTACGCTCAGAATGAACGTTATAGCTAGATATAGATACGTGGAGCACCAGTCATTAACCATGTTTGAGGGAACTCGTAAAATGTATAGGTTTTATACATTTATTTTAGACTTGCATAGTTAAAATTAAATAAAAAATTAGCCATACCTACTTGCACTTGTCTTACCTATTATATAAATGAAGTAAACCTATACAAAATAATATACGATGGTAAGTATATTAGTAATATAATCATCAATGCAAGATGAGTAGTTGTTTTATTACTAAAGAAGCTTCTATATCTGAGGAATAACGTAAAATTTCTGCTTCGCATTTATGTATGTATTTAAAAAAAATTTAGAACTCTGGATATTACCTACCCACGCATTTCATTTGGCACCTACTTATATTATCTTTGTTTTATATGAATAAGAATACTTTTGAATAAATTAAAACATAACATTCATATACTTATGTAAGTACTAATGTCAATAAATTATGCATTATGTGATAATAATATGATGTTAGTAACTAGATATTATTTTTAAAGCAGTCACCATTAGGTATTATAAAAAAGCAATTTTTTTAAGGATGGATGTTTGTACCTATGTGTGTTTGGTACTCATACACTCAAAACGTAAACTCTGAACGGAATTTATTGAAATTGGGCACACAGATATTATAACTGACTAACTACTAATACAATGTTAGTAGTTAGTTATAATACAAATGTATTATCACGATAATAACGGACGACGTCGCGGGCTAAAACTAATCGAGTTGTTCATATTACCTGACCCACTATATTTCAAGGAATCAATCATACTGTGTTAGGCTCTTATGGGTGTAGGTAACTTCCTGCTAAATGAGGTTACTCCTACATACTTTCATTAAATGTAATAAGGCTGTGGTAATAGGAAGAAAGTAGATGTGTTCCGAGAATCTCAATTCTCACTAAACACTTATTATACGTTACGTTTAATGTCAAAGTTTTTTCATATTACGTGACTTTCTAGTTACTAATACACTGGTATCCTTTTACTGAGAAACTTTTTGAACGTAAGTACATAAGGATTTCATAGAACGTTGCTCTAAACATAGTTAGTTCCTACATTTACATAATTTGAATGGCTTTTTGACCCAATTTTAGTAAAATTACGGTAAAGTTTTGGTTTTCTATGGTAAAGTTATTTTCAAACCTTTTAAAAAGTTACATAGGACATTTTAACTTACCCTCAACAATGCAGCTAATACCTAGGAAGGCCTAAAACGACGACTTTAAATAAATTAACTAGCTACTTACTGGCGATCCCTTTTCGGTATCCCATCAACAATGAACTCTACATGAAGGTAGCTAGATCTCTTAGGCACTACACTACATCTGGAGAAACCTGATTAGGTTTTTTGTTAAAATAACTGAAAATTCTAAAGTTGATGTATAAAAAACGAGGCAGTGATATTGCCTAGTAAAAATCTAAACGGAGTCGTAGAATTTATAAATAATACGTAGGTGGTATTTGTTTTTTTCATTTGGGTGCGTATTGTGCATAATTATTACAAACTTGCATTTTTTATCTTATTATCCCAAGATTTAGTAAGAAGCACATAATTTTTTTATAAAGCTTTCTCTTTTAAAAACTCAAAGTGCTATTACCCGAGTACGCAGAAAATGCGCTTGCCTTTGCAATTTTTTTTTCGACCCCGAAGTAAAGCTGTTTTTTCTTTTAAAATTCAAGAAATAGTCAGTTAAAACTTAAAATTGCGGCCCATAAAATACTCTCGTTCATAAATATTTCCCCTAAAACGAAGGGGAAAAGTCCCGAACCGACAAAAAGTGATTGTGAACAGGAGGGCTGGAGGAAATGGAGGCACAGAACGTACAGCGCGGCTGTTCGTTAATTTCCTTTTACGTTTTCACGCACATGGTTTCACTAAGGGGTAACACAAACGACAGACAATACCGGGCGCACTTTTTGTTTGTGGCGACGAGTTAAAACGAGCAAAAAGAAATGTTTGTGAGTCTCCCAGACTACCTACAACGACACGCGTGTCTTTAGTGCGCCGTGGTCTAGACAGTTGCATGGACTAATCGTCTACGTTAGTCGTATGCCGTAAAATTAAAGGGGAGCCCCGGGAAAGTACCTACTTAATTCGATAAAGTATTAAACCACTTGAATTGTAGAACTTAACAGGTATGAATCGGTTAACTTAATTCCTATATTATTATCGCAGACTCATTGTATAAACATTCGAGTCAGACGTTGGGGAATCGAACCTTCGCATCGCACACCTACCGTCAGTAGATATCGTAAGTCATAACGTCAGAACACTCAAAACTATTAATTTTATGCCGTACGAATATCTAAGCACATCAAACAATAGTTGTACTTATGTAGTCTTACATTCGTATGACTGTAAGAACCTAACTTTATACTTTCTAATTTCCATTTCAATCCTATTTTCTAATGAAACATGAGCTTTACCGAATATGCAAATTACTTTACCCTTGGTACTAATACTGCCTTTAGCTTCATTCGAAGTCAGGGCATATTTTTACCTTTTTTCATGAAAATTCCTTCCAATTAATTAGACAGTGTGTTAATCTGTTGGAATTTAATTACGTCTTTCATTTGTAGCGTAACGAACTTTGCAAAAAACCGCTATAAGTACCTACCTACCTATTCTTTTTAATTCGCCGTTATATTAGTATAGATGTAAAATTTAACAACGCCTCGCAATTCAAAGGAACTATTTCAGTTTTTATGAAGCGCTTGTGTTGCCAAATGTGTTAACATTTACTAATAAGGAGATATATTAATGCCGACTCCGATGCCCTGGATTGATTGCCAGACAGAAAGATGTGGTTGGGTTATTGTCTATTAGACTATTGGCAACGTGCCCGGTTTGAAGTAATAGAATTTAAAAACAAATTAATCTTAAAATGTGGTGGTCTTGAATTGATAAATATTTATTTATAGTAAGTAGGTACCTGGGTCAAATACAGCTAGCTGAAAAATATGGTCACATACCATTATTCGAACCGTCATTCGGCGACTGACAGAGCGTTGGAAGGGTTGGCATCTATACCTACCGTTCAGATACATGCGACCCCAGTGACAATTTATGGTCACGTTACAATATTTCGTGTTTTAATAATGGTATGTGGCCATATTTTTCGGCTGGCCATATTTGACCCAGGTACTTATTAAGTAGCAGCATGAACATTTATAGGAAGGCTCGAGAATGATATCGTAGATCACTAAAACGCATAATATCGTGCATATATTTTAATGTTGGTTTGGAAGATAATAACTATGCCAAATTACACTCTTTTTTCTTCCATTAGAAGCCAGACAGTTAATAAAACCAATAATTCCAACTATAAAAAATATATTTCTTTTACTTAAGATTCAAAATCGTTTATTTACAAATTACAATTATTCACGTAGTTATCGATGCGACCACACACGTCGGCTGGTAATATCCGTCGGGGCCCATAGAATGCCGTTGCGATAGATGGATATCATTAAACTCCATTACTCCAAAGTCGAAATCGGCGAATTTCTTCAAAACTTGGCTTCCATCAAAAGTTTCTCGCGGCTGTCTGGAGTTCCTTGACGAGCCATCATCAGCATTTACGTTTGCTGAACGATTTCTATACTTAGAGTTGAGTAATGTGACGTGTAGTTTCACGTTGTTCCTGCCGTGTTCTCTCTCCATATAACCTGGAAGAAATGTTTGTCAAATAGATTAATTTAACGGAATTATTAGGGTTAAAAGGGTTGTTTAAAGACGCTCTTCGTCTTAGTTTTACTTAGATCATCGATAACTATAAACGGTGAAATATACAGTCTTAGTTGTCGATATGGTACCTACTGTTTTACTAATGACTTCTGTCATGAGCAATAAATTGGAATATACGCATTATTTGATTATATGAAAAGCATTTTCAGATAGGCAATTTATATTTATACGCATTCTAAAGAATGTTTTTGCGTGTATTCCTTTTTGCATGCGTGCCTCTTGTGCGCATGTAAAATCTTACAATTTCAGAATGTTTTCTAATCTGTTATTACCTGCCGCATAGAAATGATCGACTAAACCGTCCGCAACTTGTTGTATCAAGCCTTTAGCATCTCCCTCCTCTTCAACAGTGCCGTACAAAACGTTTATGTTGCTTGGATCATCGTTCATGTAGGAAAGACCTTTGAGCCTGATCTTTAATGGTAGATGACCACGCAATAATGGCCTGAAAATAAAACAGATTTTTATTAACATAATAAAATATTAGGTCGGGAAAAAGGTCTTTTAGCATTATAGGATGTATGAACTTGTAATAAAATCTTTTCTCTACACAAAAAAGCTCGATATTTGGGTACCTCACGAGCTCACTGAAAGAAACCTAATGAACCGTGTACTCATTTGTGATTCTTGAAGCCAAAGAGATTTTGTTACAAGTTCATACATACTATAATGCGAAAAGACTTTTTCCCCGACCTAATATAAACATAGGTACTTATTAATTACTTATATCAATCCAGTTAAACAAGCTACCACTCTCAAACCACTGGATAAGCTTGGTCAAGGCCATAACATTAATTTCAGTAAGGGCACTGCATATCTAGATTTTAGATAGAAGTAATAAAATTAACTAGTAACGAAACTATCGTAGTTATGTATCTCCATGTGAAGGTACAATATAGAAACTGGGCGATGTTAACTCAGTGGATAGAACGACCAAGCTGTGCTATGACAACATAAGTTTTGCATTGCAGCAATATAATAATACATTTTTTTTACTAAATAATTATTTACAAAAAACAATGCTTACTCAAGAACTTTATCCTTAGCTTCAGTGAGTAACTTAGAAGCAACTAATCTTTCTTCATTGTCCATCAAACACATGACTCCGAGTGTTAGATGTAGTTTAGAAGCCTTAATAAATAACGACTCCTCCAGACCTCGACTACTGGCACAATCGCGTAAAACACTGGCCTGTGAAAAATAAAAAATATTAATTGAATATATTATTGAGAAAAGGGCTTATGTCTCATGTTTTTGCAATTTGAGATGTGTCCTTATCGAAATTGCACTTGGTAGGTTATTAACACTGGCTTCAATTGTGCTACAAACAAATGACTTACTACAAAAGTAGTAGGTAGCACAGTATATTATTATGACTAAGGGCTAGTTTAAACAGATGTATGTAAATAACTGCCAAAATTCCACCTTATAAGCGTAGAATTAAAATATTAAAACCGAGACTAAGAATTAAACTGCCTCTGTGGCGCAGTGGTTTAGGTCGCCACGCCGCTACCATTGCAAGGAGAGGTTGTGGGTTCGATTCACACACGGAACAATTATTTGTGCAATCCACAATCATTGTTTCGGGTCTGGTTGTACTTTGTGTCCGTTGTTTGTATGTTTGTAAAACGCCCCGCGATACAAGAGCAATTCGTAATAGAATAAGAGGTGTTTTTGAAAAAAAAAAAGAAAAATTATTCTTGTTCCAACTTGTTTTAAAGCAATCTGATTACCTTAAACTCTTCAAATCTTTTCATAATATCTGGATGGTTCATTGGTATTGATAAGAAATGTGTTGACCTCATCTTCAGTCTAGAAGATATCACTATAATGTTGATTCTTCTTCTTGCTGCTTTCACAGCCTGAAATATAAATAAATAAGTGGAGCACATAAATCTTAACAAATTACAAAATTTATATTTAATAATATGTATTTCAAACATTCATTCGTTTTTAAACTAATTGCACGCTTTCATAAAAAAATAAAATAAATTTAACCCATTACTATCCCACTAATGAGCAAGTGTCTTATCCTAGATTGAGGCAGGGGGTAAAACAATTTACCCCTCTGGCCAAATTCAATGATTAGACCTACAAATATACTTTAATACAATTTTTGAATCCCATGTAACAATTAGAATGAACTTAACAATTTTATTGTTGTTCGAGTCAATTACAAACTTACAGCAGCTGTGGCTCCTAGTATAGTAATATCTCCTTCCTGGCCTTGTCTTGGAATTTTTATTTCTGTTCTTGTGTCCCTCTCTATTCTACTCTTGATTGAACCTTTTTTTCCTATTATTGATCCCAAGTAGTGCCTGTAAATCAAATAAATTTCATTAGACAATTGAAATGATTTCATAAGCACAATAATACATAAGACCTAACCCTGCTAAATTCCCTATGCGTTTTGTCATATTTCACAAAAAACTAATATTTAAAAGAAATTAGTTTAAAATAATATTAAATTGGCCTGTTTTCTGTAAAGTGCTAATAGAGTTACAATAATAATTATATTATGTTATTTATTACATAATTCAGTTTCATAATATTATGATACAAGTCATCCTAATGACCTACAAGTTATATAAACAATAACAGTCCTGACATTTAGATTGCTGCAGATTTACAAACAGTTAATCAAGCAGATTGATAGGTGAGGCTTCTTCAACCTTTTGATTATCACTCCAGCAGCAAATTTGTAGTAGATACTGACCAAATGTTTCGCCCTAAATGATAGATTTCCATCAATATACACACAAATCATTGCTATAAAACAAAAGGGCCACAAATGAAATTTTTAAAAACCCTTTTCCTTTAATAAAAAGGAATTTGGATTTTTTTATCTGTGGTCCTTTACATACATACAACATAATATCAAGCATTTTTCCCATAAGGGTAGGCAGATTTCAAATACATGTAAATTTGAATTTTATACATCTGATTTGGAGTTCAGGCTCTGCCTCTTCCACTAACAAATAAAATTGTTTTTTGTTTTTTTTTTTTGTTTTTTTCCATAGACTAATAATATCACCGACTTACTTGAATATACAGTACTTACTTAGAAACATGTAAACTTGTCTTGAATCTGGAATTATCAACCATGATTACTTCAAACTCATCATCCTCATCACCTTCATCCAGGTCGTACTTGTATCCAACATCTATAAGCGCATATTTAACATATAAACTGTCTTAACTTCAATTATATGTGGAGCAAAAGCGAGGATTAACTATGATTTTTAATTAAATTTATATAAAATACTCAGGTTACTCAGTGATGTGATGAAATAGTGATAGGTACTTGTTCCTCTGTTGCAAGTTATCAAGGGTACATACTTAAGGCAGCACCCCAAAGATCAATTTTGAGAGTTGCCTTAACTGTAATGAAATACCTTGTGATTCCACAATAATTCTGTATTCATAATTTGGCCAGTACAGAAGACGCGGGGCACAAAACCTCTCTCATTGTGTCAAAATGTGTTTTATATCTTTAAGTTTAGTCTTTACAAGTTTATGCCAATGATCAAGAATTGATTGTACACCTACCATTTTCATATAAGTCGTGTTCCTGCAGTGCAGTAACTTCTGTGGTCGGATCATTAACCCTGTAACATCTTCCTTCAATCCATATTACTTCGGGTTTTAATATATCTGCCATTCTTACAGACTTGCTCAATGTTTATTACAGTTCCGCTGCTATTTAGAAACTTTGATATAAATAAATAAATAAATTGACTCAGTTCATCCACGGTTTCACTACTTACATACTTTAACGAATATTATTTAATAAAAGTTAAAGAGTGTAAACAATAAGAGGTTTCTTGACTTTAGAGAAAAATAATAATATGTGATATGTCAAATTGTCAAATAGTGACAATTATTGTCACGGAACATTTTGACATCATGTGTCGCTCGCTTGTCAAAAGAACTAGGTACGACCGCTTAACCTCTCAAGCGCCCGGCCACCGTGTCACGGTTGAATGTGCTACCCCCGTCAAGCGCCCCGCCACCGTGGTACGGCAAAACGATCTTACATTAAAAAAACGTAGAAATTAAATGCTAAAACTATGTTTATCCCTTTCAAACATATTTGACATTGAAGCTGATGAAACGAGACGACGATCTAATGCACACACTTGAATAAGTGGTTGATATAGGCCAGAGAGCACCTTAAACAACATCTGACCCAACGACATGTTCCTTTATGACCAATATTGTAAATACTTTTTTTAACTAATTTTAAAGATTTGAGTATATTTTACAGTTGGATTTTAATGTCATTATTCATTAACTACACGATAAAACCTTCCGTCATATTATTTTTTATGCCTAAAAATATTTTTTAGACTTTCTTCAAACACATGCCTAAAGCACACAATATTCAGATTAAACCGACTATTGTACCACCACTATCAAATATTATTTGTGGTTTATTTTTTTAATATATAGCAAATTTTATGTAGATTTCAAATATATAAGGTATGACTAGGGTGTTAGTATCAAAATATGACGGAATCGGCGCTTAAACGCCAACCGCCAATTCAATTTCGCGCGCCATTTTTGGCCTGGACGCTTAACGGTATATTTGAATTTTGACGTTGGGCGCTCGAGAGGTTAATAACAGATATCAAAAATATAGCAGCTTATAAGCTATCAGATAAATGTCGGATTTAAAAAAGATGTCTGTCTGCATAGAGAGTAATGACAAATCTTTTCACAAAAATTAATGGTGCATGCATCAGGATCGACGGACGATCGTAGTCTTTTTATCCTAGGTCGGGTGGACTAATTTAGCGATTTTTACATATTTACTCAAACTTATATAATTGCATAAACCTAGGTACCACATTATTTTAAAGTGTAAGATTTAAAAAAGTTCTTAAAGATGATTGAATTCATTCAATTAAACAGTGGCAGAAGTCAAGTCGTACGCTGGTTTACTGGTTATGTTAGCCTTACGATAAGATGAGTACATAGTACTTATACACTAAGGTATACCTATATTATAACTCATCGCTTTCACTACAGAAAATATATATAGAAAATATTTTCATAGATGAAGACACCGTTATAAGATAAGAAAACTAAAATTAAATCGTTTATAATACCGACACCCGTAGTAAAATAATATAAGTAGGTATTTGTAAGTAATTGTAGGTCATAATTTCGTCATAAATACGCAGAACTAACATAATTATTATTATCATTTGTATTGTAGAGTGAATTAGTTTTATTACTCTCGCAGTACCTATAATAAATGCATGCTTGGTTATACGATAATCCCTGATAAAATAGAGATAATCAAAACATTTGCCTTTAACATGTAGTATTTTCTATATTACATGGTATTCAAAAGACTAGGTAGGTAGTAAGTAGGTCTTAATTCTCCAAAAGAAGGTAGAAGTCAGAAAATAATTGCATTCAAAGGTTTTTATTAAAAATGCTCATATGATCGGGAATACGTTAATTTAGAATTCAAGTAAAATATCCTAAGAAGATCAAGTGATATATTTATTTCATATTATTTTGGTTTGACTTCACTGTAGGTATAGACTGATTTTAAATCATATTTTAAGAATGGTTAAGCAGTGCTGAACAGTAGTTCGCGTTAGCCTTTTAGGCCGGTAGGTACCTAAAAATAAGCGGTAGGCCCTTAATCGCGAAAAGTTAAAGTAAACATAATAACTTTGCTATTTATTTTTTTAGTTTGATTTTACAAATAAACGAAAGTTTGTCAGTGGATACATATGGTTAAATAACAAGTCAATATACATAGATTGCTTATGAAATTTTCGCTACGCAATAGCTAATTTCAGTGCAAATTAAAACGCAAACACGGTAACTTTGTCCAATCATAGAGGCCATAGTGGCCTTTACCTATAGCTGTGTTATTAATAGGTTCATCAGATTTTTTCGTTCATACTGTACACCTACATAAGACCTAACATGAGTTCACCCGGTACACACTGACAATAGTTTCGTCACATACCTTTCACTGCATATTATATACTTAAAAACAACCTTACCTAATAAACAAAAATTAGTTAGGTAGTCACACTCTTGTAGGAGGATGGTTTATGTTATTAATTTAGTAAAATAAACTCGTACCTGTAGCCAAAAAGTAGAAATTAAAACGGACCATGTTTACATTATGGGTACTTTATCTACTTACGTAAATATTAAATTATCTGCGTATAACAACGCAGTCTTTTTTTGCATTTTCCTCGAGATTTGTTTACTAATTATGTATGTAAATGAGTTTCGGCTAGCAGTTCAATTTTTTTCTTGTTATTATCGATATGTGTTATGAAATTGACATTGAAGCAGGCATCAATATTTATTTAAACATAAGTGGCGACATCACGAGACAAGGCGAGCAAGTATTATAATATTCCGACGGAATCGTAGACCAGAAGACGTTACAAGGTAGAGCTGATAATGCCGTTTGATAAGCTTATCTTTTAACCCATTACACTGGTAGTATTTACATTTTTGTATACATGTAAGTAATATAGATAAATGGCATTGCAGCGTCAATACGTGTGAGTTAAGTGTTTTTATTGTGGAAACAAATTAATAGAATAATGCATAAACCGGTGCCAAGACATGTTAATACGTCTTATTACAATACAAACTATCAGTATGCAACAGTTAACAAAGAAGGTACGTATACTTTAACATCATTAAATTAGTAGTGTTTGCATCAGCATCTGTGTACATGTTTTCTTTACGAATTTATTACAAAGCCATTAAGATGACTAACTGTAAATAAGAACAATATAAAACTCATAAAATTTACGTACCTACCTATAAAGTTCTGTTAAGTTCTGATAAATTTTATGCCAGTTCTTAATTTACCTCTAACTTACTAACTGTACTTAGTATATTAAGAATCTTTTGAATAATATGATACTGTGCTTTTTAAATTTGAGTAGTATTTGTCGTCATACGATAAGGAGAAACAGCTAAATTATGTTTTATCGCAATTAAATTAGCTGTTATAAAAACTTTCCATGACTTGCATAGGTACCCTACTTACTTAGCAATACGTAAAATGCACTTACTCATCAGAAATTCAACCATTAAAAGATTATTTTTCGTTGCTGTATTACCTGAGGCAACTCACTTTATTCTATAAAATATTGTCTTAACATTGTGTAGGTAGCTATACTGCAGCACTTTTATTTTTAATTTATAACATCAGAACTTACTTCTTAGTGACTATAGTATAGGATTCTGGATTGTAATTCCAAATTTTATCAAAACTACGTAGGTACCAATTAAATGGTGACAATTTTATTGCAAGTCTACTCACATAAAGCAAATAGCTGTTCTAAGAACTCTGTAGAATGGCAATGTTTGCAACTATCAAAATATATATTTCCTTAGGCAATTTGTTGGAGAATTTATACTCATTTTTTTCGTAAACTTTCGATTTAATTTTAACCATGATTATAGGAAAGAAAATATTATGAAATCTGAAATGATTTGTTTAACAAAAAAAGTTGAGTAAAAAATGCAAAATTATGTTGAACCATACCATTATTAATGAGCAAAAACCAATAGGTATAATTTTGATACTTACCGCTGCGAATTATTTCTTCAAGACTTAAGTTAACACTGTATGTAGCCAAGTAAAGCAGATTATTTTATTATCACTGAAACAAATTATATTAAAAATAAGTTAAAAAAAATTGTTCCCTAGGAATATAATTCCAATAAAAAATACTAATTTGGAACTTTTTTATCGAAGTTCTTCTATTATTCATGTGAGCTTTTATATACCACGCCTTTATCGTAAATGTTTTCTTACGTCTTAAGATTCGGCAGATCGAACAGTTGGGATAGCTGTTGTAAGCAGATCTCCCAACACTAAACCACTTTGACAGGTTGTGTCACCCACCGTCAATAGAAATGGGTGTCACAAAAAGTCAGATTGATAATATTGATCTTTGATTATATCGTAAACATAAACACAGAATTATTTTAATGCTTATTAATATTGTGCGCGGCTTTCGACGTAAAGTTTTCTAATTAACGTGTGATACAATTTTTTTTCTGTGATAATTTTGCAATATTGCTGATGTGATCGAAAATCTGCATTCTTATGAGTGGGTTGTAACAAAAATAATGGTTTTAGCTCACTGGAATTTAACATATTGGGTGTAAAAGTGGACACCATGCATCTTCCTTAACGAATAATCGTTTAGTAATTCTATTAGGGTATCATTTAGGTAATATTTGATTATGTTTTTCGTATTGTGTTATGTTACCTGACATGATTAGAAAGTGAATCAGTTGCCAAACATTCTTGAACCATCATACCATTTACAATCATGTACTGCTTGTCAACTGCAGCAGTTTATCATAATTTGCCTATAAAAACTTAGTTATCATCGAGATATTAGAAATTCTTCTTACTGCTGTAAGATTACTCAATGCTAATTAGTATACTTTGTGATTAGTATTCTAATTTTAATAACTTGTTTTCCTTCTTTCAGATGGCAGTAAAATGCATGGATCTCGGAGAGTTATAACATTTTGCCTTTTAACAACAGTTCTGCCCACCATACTCATTGTGTTGCCATTATATCTGAGAAACATTAAATATGCAGACGTCATGTACAAAATATCGGATTCGGATGTTATTCAGATACATAAAGGACAATCATCTGTGTTTTGCCAAAAGCACTCACTAAAAATGAACTCAACATTCAGTGCATTCCAAATGAAGGGAACTCCAGAAATATCAGACAAAAGAAAACATATAAAATTAAAGAAGTCAATGACTCTACCAGATGACACCTTGGAATATTGGGGCTTCTATTTGTTAATAGGTGCTACTGTAGAATTAAAAGCTTGTTCAAGACATAAAGGTTCTAAGATTTTAGTTGTAAAAGGTGATAGAATATTAGATACATGTGGTATATTAGAGGGATATAAACATAAAAAGAAACTCCCACGTGTGGAGAATAATGGCCTACTAGTCACATTAGAAAAACCGAGAGAAACAAACAAAATTAATATTAGCAACATTATATCTGACATGGATGACAGTCAGGATAATTCAAGTGAATCTATAGAAGATACCAAAGATAATAACCATTCACTTGAAAACACAGACAGATCAAAAAGGGATATAAAAAATTTACCTCTTCATAATCCAAACACTATACTGGACACTGGTGTACATCATGGTGGGAATGCTATAAATAGCACCATGAAACCACAAGAACCTATTTCCAGTTTTGAGAACAGTTTACATGAATGTTATCATGACAAAATATTAATAAATCACTTATTTCCATACTCAATACAATGTAACAGTACAGATTACTTAGAAAAAACTACAATACTCAAAGTGATTCATGAAGTTCTTGATGATGGATATTATTATTACATATTTTATGGTGATCAGAGAGTCAATGATATTTATGCTATTTTTGATATTTATAAACCAACATTCCAGTATGTTAATAACTCTGAGTCAAAAGTGTGTTTTAATAAAACTGAGTGTGAATTCAATATAGATTTTTTTAGTGATGAACTGGTTATAGTAGAGAAGCCTACAAAAGAAGGATTGCAAAATGAAGAAAGTGATTCATCCATTCTGATATCAGTCTGTCATCCTAGAGTATCCATTTACATAATATTTCCTATTTCTGTTCTTTTGTTAATTCTTCTGTTTGCGTTTTTATGATATTTATTTAAGGTCTTATTCCATTTTATGATTGTTAACATGAACATTACCAGAAGTGTGATATTAATTTATTAAGGTTTTTAAAGTTTATTAAAGTTGAGATAGATATTATGTATATTTGATGTAATTGTGGAGTATATACTCAATGAGCAAATTATACTATTGTATGTTCAGCTACCTACTGTTTTATTATTTTTAAATGAAAATGTCAACAAGTTCCAGTAAACACATGCATAATGTATAAAAAAATAATGAGTAGATATAATGGGCACCACATACATAATATCTCCTTGATATTGCTAACAGGTATATCAACAAGTATGCCTGTTGTAGCTACACAAAATATTTGTTCATTGCATATTCACGTACGGCAGCACTGGTGTGACATTAAAAGTTTTCGAAGGTACAAACACACAAGCTTAACACTGCCATGACGCTTTATTAGGTACCGGTGGGAGCGGTGTTGGAGCAGAGTCGTGATAATGTGCTTTGACCTCCAGAGCTCTCAGAATGAAATCAATTAGGTACCAAGCCTTTGTATGTTTGAGTCAGTATCTACTAAGTCACGCCAACATACGGTACAGATTATTGTTACTGGTGTATTTTTTCATTTATTAACTGTTAAAAATGTTAGAATAACACCGTACGGCTTGCTTCACATTTAAAAGCGCCTAGTAGTAAACTTGTAGCAACGATACTTCTAACCTGTTTCGTTCAAATTCCTATTTTTGATTTTTATGTGACCAGTGACCCGCCCAGGAAAATCAATTATACATTAAAACCTGACGCGTGAGACAATACCAATTAGTAAAACTGGAAATCGTATGAGATCCGTTCAATAGGTTTGGAGTTTATCATGAACAAACATACAGACGAAGCGAGGCTACTTCATTTTATAATGTGATCACATTTCCTCTGTTCATGAGCAAGTCTACCTCTGCGACACCTTGATAGTATATATTGTACTGTCATATAAAAATCTCGGGGTTCGAATCCCGGATCGATAAAAAAAGTTATTCTTGGGAGATTTCTTGGCATAAAAAATGCCAATCAGTAAGGGCGCGTTCCCACTATGTCGTAACGATAAATTTATCGTTGGACGACTGTCGTCTCTAGCTGTTTCCATTGTAACGATTGCTTGTCGTCAAAAAATGTTATTGTTTATAATATATCCCTACGTCCTAGTCCCCACTGCTACGATAATCTGTCGTCACTACAAAAAATGTCGTAGACGACAGTAAGTCGTGTCGTTCTATATGTGAACACCTCCATTAAATATATAAGCCACGACACTTAAAACTACACGATTATCTGTCGTCACGACATAGTGGGAACGCGCCCTAACTGCCCGGAGTTGAGGTCGCAATGTCTGTTCTTAGTGCCTCAGTATTGATTTAAGCACGTACATTGATGATGCAATTGCAGATTAGTTACTTTCTGTTTTGAGACGTTCAATAAATTATTGATGTTGAACTGTTTTACTTAGTAATGAGTTCAAAGATTGGCAATCTTTGAACTCATTACTGCAATTTGCATGCTGTCGATAGGTACACAAAACATATTGATAGGTATTGGAGAATATTAGGATTTGTGAAAGTTTATAACAACTAACATAACTTCAGCAAATAAGTAGTACTGTTTAAGACAGGCAGACTATGCTTCAAGTAGGTACATCATTTTAATTTAGTCTAAACTCATGTGATAAAAATTTTCAAATGATATAATTTACGTGGTTGCACAATTATTTTTGTCGCTCCTTTCCAAGTTTTTTAAATGTACTGCATCGGAGGTACTTACAGTTACCATATTAAGTACGAGTAGTCATTATGGTGGACATTTAAACTACGATCTACCGGATAAAATACGTGTGGATTAAATTACGTAGGTCAGCAAGAATGTGGAAGACATTCCGTACAGATAAACCGTATGTAGGTACTATAAAAGAATTGATTTTCGATCTAGCTCCAGTCAAATTTAAAATCTGCAGTCTGCTCCCACGTGATCGACCTGCGCAGGTAAACTTCTGTGATAGACCATTGCGTGTGTGGCTGAGTCCAAACAATCTAACTGGCAAAAATGTCTGATTGTATAAGTCAATACTTTAGGGCGCATTCAAATCTAGACGACGATTTGAACGTTACTTCGTCGCTTCTTACTCCTCCAACTAAAGGCGCCCTTAGTAGAGTATCTAGCAGCAACCTAATTGATGCCAAAATAAAAAAGTGTATCGATGTATGATGAAATGATTAATCTACAGTTCCAGTAAGGCAAAGCCTTTCAGATTGATTGCTATTTTAACGCGTGAGGCGTAATAATATGGAGTATTGGTGGGTGCCGACAGTGTTGATGTTCAAAGTTAAGACACATTGAATTTGTCATGCATTTATATCTGAATATTGATCGTCACAAAGCGTACATAAGCTAAAATTAACATATCATATTATTATTAATCAAATCGTATTTGGAATTAATCCTTTAAAAGTACTTATATAAAAATATTATGTAAGCATAGGAACCTTAATTATCATTCTCGTCAAAAGTCGCTAATACTTCGAACAAAATTTATTCCAAAAATATAAATAATTCGAAATGAACATAAAAACCATGTAGAAAACAATCTTTTAAAAAGTAAAATGCAAAAGCAAATGTAAATGGGAATACAGGATACAATAAGGACCTGTCAAATTAAAGTAATGAACATATTGAGGAAATTTTGATTTATTATTTCCACATAGTTGTGTCCAAAGTGCGTTTCACAGGCTCAGGTAGTTTTTCTGTAAAACAAAATTTACACAATTCAATACAATGGTTCAGAGAAATTAAGGTTCCGATCGGGAATGGAGCGCTACAATTCCAAAATAATGTCAATAACAATACAGATGAGATATTTCATTATATTTATTAGGGTATTACAAAAACAGTTACCATATTATGTACAACTGGAAAAAAAGTTACAATATAATGGTTTCCTTCTAGAACTTTTGTGATTGAAATAGCCTCTCCAGTACCCGATGAGACCTCTGTGCAAGGGGCAGAGAGGCCTGCGCGGAACGGGGGCCATCCGGCCGAGCCGGCTTACTCCTAACTATGTATATTAAACTTATATTGATACGTCTATTATAGTATAATGTAACCATTAATTAAACTAAAACGATTATATCGGTCCGAACGAAATGAGTTCCAATGAAAAATTCGGCACAGTGGTTATTAGAAGGCGCCTCCTAATACACACACCTTATAAATATCGCAATAGAACGCAGGACACAAAGTATAAACCAGGAAAGCGTAGGCCCCTCAGATGAGGTTGGCCACATCGCTGGGCATTTCCGAGATACTTGTATGGTAGAATTCCTCAATATCCTTGAGTGCTCTCCTGTCTGCTTCGGTTACAAAGTTGATGGCGATACCCTTACGGCCGAAACGTCCACCCCTTCCAATTCTGAAAGTTGAAAGTGGTATTTCAGACACTATATTTACAATATAAGAGATAGTAAGTATAGTAATTAATGATCCAGGCTATCAGCCATTAAGTTAATACATTCATGTAAACAAGTCAGGATGCAAGACTGATACAGGATTGGACAAAATGTGTACAGACGTTTGTACATCTGTTTCAATAGATTTTAATAGTGTAAGACATAATTATGCAAGCAAGTCCATTCAAGTACACAAGTCCTAATAATTAATTTAATTTAATGCTAATTCCACAGAACAATATCAGTTCAATTTAAGGCATAATTTTATTATAGCTGATGTTTAAAACCATACACTTACCGGTGAATGTAATTTTCACGGTTAGTGGGCAGATCATAATTGATGACGCAAGAGACTTGCTGCACGTCAATACCGCGCGCCAGTAAATCGGTAGTGATCAGTACACGAGACGATCCCGTACGGAACTGCCTCATAATGACTTCACGCTCACGCTGGTCCATATCACCGTGCATAGCAGACACGGTGAAGTCACGCTCATGCATGGATTCGGTCAGCCAGTCCACCTAGAATTACAAATTGAATTATGAATATTAAAATCTTTCGACTTTGGATCCCCAATAAGTACCTAACCTAACAAATTCGATAGAAATTAATATGCTCCAACTTAAAAGCTATAGCAGTATACAAGTCAATTTATTTAGCTAATATTATTAAAGATAACATCTAGGTAGACATCTGATATAGAACCAAGACTATTCATTCAATGTACCCCTAACCACTGAAAGTTTTAAGATGCATGTTGACAATTTAGAAAACAAAAACTTAAATGCCTAGAATATTATCCATTTTCAAAGTAAACAAAACAGTAAATAATAATATATAATATTTACCTTGCGACGGGTGTTACAGAAGATGACAGCCTGGGCAATTGAGAGAGTGTCGTACAAATCACAGAGGGTCTCCAGTTTCCATTCTTCTAGTTCGATGGCAATGTAGAACTGTTTAATACCTTCCAAGGTGAGCTGTAAGAATTATAATAAATCATGGATATTAAACAAGGTTATAGCTATAGAATACATGATACTAACTTACAAATATCTACAAACAATAATAGCCAACGCAAATTGTATTAACAATTTATTGATCATAGGTATAAGTACTTTCTTTACTGACTAAACCAAATTTATGGAGTCAGTTTTATCACTACACTAGAATAAAAAAATCAAAACTTGTATAGAACATTATACTACACATGTGTAATTAGTGTTCGTTCACCAGCTTATGTGTACTTAATTTAACACATTCATGCCCAGTGGATTTTAGTGGCATCTAGTTGTTGCATTATGAAACGCACAGATGCATCAGGGGCAGCGAATGTGTTAAACATAATATGTTATATGAATATGATTACCTCCTCCTTCTGCACAAGGATCCTCACAGGTTCTCTCATGAAGCAGCGAGACACCTCAAGCACATCATCAGGCATAGTAGCAGACAGTAAAATAACTTGAACATCGGCAGACAACATCTTGAATACATCATGAATTTGATCTTTGAATCTGAAACATGATTAAATTAACATAAGAATTATAAATGCAGGGAATATTTTGTACACTCCAAGAAACTAGCTGATCAGACATATCAATACAACAATAGTTGCATCATCAGTTGACTCATAACAACCAAATTGTGAACTAATCATAAGTGAATGTGCACTAATAGTAGTAAATTGTTAGGTTACTCACCCTCTAGACAACATCTCATCAGCCTCATCAAGAACAAAGAGCTTGATGGTATTAGCGCGCAGTGCACGGCGGGTGATCATGTCGTATACGCGGCCAGGCGTGCCCACCACCACATGTACACCGCTCTCCAGTTGACGTACATCCTCACGCACATTGGTGCCACCAATGCAGGCATGGCATTTAGCATTCAAGTGATCACCAAGAGCTATCACCACCTAAAAATACCACACTGTTAGCTTCCAAACTTCAAGCGTTAATCACCAAACACAACACAAAAACACCACTGCGTCCGTACCTTCTGAATTTGTTGGGCCAACTCTCTGGTCGGGGCCAGAATAAGAGCTTGGCATTCACGAATACTAGTGTCAATTTGTTGAAGAATTGAGATTGAGAAAGTAGCGGTTTTGCCAGTTCCAGACTGAGCTTGAGCTATGACATCGCGCCCCTGAATGCACGGCATGATGGCGCGTTGCTGGATGGCCGATGGCTTTTCGAAACCATAGGCATAGATTCCTCTCAGCAATTCTTCTTTCAAATTCATGTCATCAAAGCTTTCCACGACTTGATGCCAGTTAGTATCCAGTGCTCCCTCCGGATCCGTAGGGTTTCCTTCATAACTTCCTTGGTCTTTTGCTGGCCCATTTTTGGAGTCCTCCGGCCAATCTTCTGATCTGCGAATCGATACAATCCAATTATTTAACTTAGCTACAGCTGTAGAATTTCATTACATGTGAAATTCTTACGAAACGTGTATGAACAGATTACAATGAATTAGCTTTAACTCAATTGTCGCACCGGGGAATCCTTTGAATAGGCGTATCAGGATCGAATACTTTTCAGCAAAAAAGTAAGGCATTGCGTCAACAGCAGTACATAAAAATCTATATGCTGTTCTTACCAAAATTATGATTATAAATGCTAGCTACAATGTAAAACACGTGCGTCAAATCGACTTGTAATAATCTGCTCCTACCAGCGCCATGTTGGCAATCGGCGACAGGGACATTGAAATTATCTCACAATTTATGGAAAATGATATGTTATAACTAAGCCATATTGAAATATGGTCTTTTTCATGTTTTGTGTATCATATGGACTAACAAATATAACGATTTTAAGGCGTAATAACACAACTTACCTTCTTTCAGATGAATAAGACATGTTCCAATCGCGGTAGCTGAACGGAAAAGAACTAGCAAAGCATAAGCAAGGTCAAGTTAAGTTAACAGAAGCTTTTTTTATAGGGTTTTTGAAACGGTTTATTTTCGGACACTATTTGTACAACGATAATTTTATTATATTTTTTTATGAATTATAACGTTAAAATCTGATCAATACACGAGCTCTAGTAACAGAAAGTGAATAATGTTATAATATTGGGAAATAAAAGAGCGGAAGTAGGTCTCGATAGTTTATGGAAAGCAGGACCTCTACAGACGAATTTCAATATTGTATCGATTTGTTAGTCTATTGCTAGAAATACGTTTCTATTTTTTTTTTGTGTTTAATAAATCGGTGTGATTGACAAAAATAATGCCTACTAAATATTAATATGAATAAAATTTAAGTAATAAGTAGAGGTACGGACAGTACACGATATGACGACACACGTCTTTCTTTGAGATTGGGCTAGCTAAATCTGGGTAACTTTGTACGAAAGCGTGACATTAACTTATTTTGTAGGTACCTACCTACCTATTTACCCACTATTACTGACATTTCATGTAGGTAGGTAATTTAAAACATTCCTGGTTGATCACTTAGTTACTAATGGCCTTCTTGCCATTTTAGTCAAATAAGTATGTATTTCACAAAAAATATTTATTACAATAATTTCCTCTGGAACTTTTATTTTTATCGCTATAAAATAATAACTTTGATATATACATTTATGAATTAAATAATTTATTGTAGGTATCATTAAAACAATATGCCAATAGAGTGAGGTTGCCAGAGGTAACTGATTGTTTATGACCTGACCAAAAACAATATTATAATTTGTTATGTTGGCAGTAGTGTTCTTCCGGTCGTGTCTATGACTACGCTGCCATTTTGGTGATTTTGGGACGGCAGTGCTTTTTGTTCGTGTGAAGCGCTTGCTCGTTGTGAAGAGTAAATTGTGTTTTAGTCAAGTGTAGTTTTATTTTTAGTCGAACTCAATCAAAATGAGCTGGCAAGATTATGTCGATAAACAGTTAATGGCATCCAGATGTGTTACAAAAGCTGCGATTGCCGGTCACGATGGGAATGTCTGGGCCAAGTCGGAAGGCTTCGAAGTAAGTTATATCCTCTTGTCAAGTTGTACCGCGATCAGTGATTTGCAAATTTTGCTTATGCTGTGATTAACTAGTGATAGACTTTGGTGGTGAAGTGCTGTTCATTGTAGGTCCAATGGATGACGAATTCTTTATCCGGCGAGTTTGACAAGATGGCGACATGTGGTGGGAGCCAGCGATTCGAATTAGTTTTCAATTTCGTTGTTACGAACAAATATTCTGATCAGAATCTTTGTATCTCAACAACGAATGAATCACTTTTAAGTTTTAAAAGTTCCATACAATCGTATTAGATGCTCTATCATGTTTGCCGGCCGGTATTTTTCTGAAGATTAGCTATACATGCATTTGTAATCAGAATGCCGATCGATTACATCTCCAGATTGCAAAATTATGTAGTATTTGTTTCAGCTTATAAATTACAGATGTTACATTGCCAAATGTTCAGGATATAATGCACAGAAACAAACCTACATACTGTCTTAGATTTTGATCGAAATACTATTAGTCTTGAATTATTCTAATTGGCCATTATTTCTTTACATAGTATTTGGATGCACGGTGAATATTTTCGCCAATCCTGCAACAGTTTTATGCACCAAAAATGTTAACTTACTTATTAGTTTTTAACACAAAACGTGTTTTAGTATTTCATGTAATACATTAATATCAAGTCAAAGTTGGAGTTAATAACATCAGGGAAAGAATTACAATTATTTGTAAAAACATTCATAAATTAATTAAATCAGTCATAAATGTGTAGGAAATACCGTTTTTATAATTACAATGTTGACGTAGACGTTAAAATTGTATGGACCAAAAGGTTGTCACGATTCCACTGTCTGTGAACTGAGTGTCATGGGTTCGATTACCGCTCGGCTCTGAAAAATCATTTTTCCGCTATTGAAAATATTAGTTACTGGATCTACTTATTTATGCATCCACCCATGATATGATGAGACTTCGCTACACTAGATCGATTCTTATTGCGAAAATTGTCTTCTAAACCTAAAACCTGTACAATGTGAACTAATTGATTAGGGCGTAATTTTATTAATGAGTAGGATCTTAAACTCGATCAGACTTGCTCTTATGATTTTGGCTTAATTTGAATTTCCTTAACAAGTTCCTCATATCTTATTCTAATAAGTTAACTTTTGATACAGATATCAAAAGATGAAGTCGCGAAGATAGTGGCTGGTTTCGACAATGAATCACTGTTAACAAGTGGCGGCCTGACGATAGCAGGCACGCGGTACATCTACCTCAGTGGCACAGACCGCATCATACGCGCAAAACTCGGCAAGGTCGGCGTGCACTGCATGAAGACACAACAAGGTATGTGAATTTAATATTGTCACCTAGAATTCTGATATCCATTGAGCTTAGTCTAACTTTTATAATTTTGGGCACTTTATGACAAAGAAGCTAAATTAAAATATGAGTGCATAATGTAAATAACGCAAACTCCAATAGGTATGTCGACGCAAATAGACACGTACGTCAATCATTTCCTAACGTTACACGTATGTATCCAAGTGTATGTCACGATACACATATTTTATATTTAATCACACATGATTTAATGGAATAATAAACGACACTATTAGCGAAAAGGCAATCAAACGCAAGACCGAGCTTTGAGTGCTATTTGATGAGAGGCATTGTAGATCTTTAAATTTGGCAAAAAGCCTTCTTATGATTTACGTCGCCGAATCAAAATGTAGGATAGCCTCAATTCTAATGAAGATTATGATAATATTATGGCGTACATATTGTTGCTGTATTAGCCTATGGTAGTCAACTATCTTAGTATTGAATTTCGCATTTGGTGACTAAGTACGTACCAATATAGGTACATTTATTAATTTATGTTTTTGTAAAGACACTAATAAGTGCAGTAGTGTTTGTTATATCTTGTGGTTGCATATTTTCCTGTTATGGGTTTATAAATTTTAGTTTATATGTAACTTTAACGTTATAATCACAAAATTAGCTGTTCAATATCAATCCATTTTAGTATAAGTAGTTAAAATGGTCAAATTCGAACCCGCGTCGTCGTGGTTGCAGGCTCAAACAACCATTTTCTTACTGATGCACTCTTAGTGCCATAGCTACGTTTAGCCTTTCTAGAAACTTCTGATCATTATGCATTTTAATGCGACCAAACTCTTAAGAAGGTGTAATTATCTTAAACGTTACTTCCACTAAATTCAAACGTTGTTGTTAAGGGTCAGATCCTATGAGGTCGTAACCCGTAAACCTCTGTTAACATTAAATCTGTTGGTATTATCATTGCTTCAGACGTTCTCTTATCTTACTGTACAGAAACACCTTGTTTCCTTTTTCGAAAGCGACATTATAAATGAAAATCATCGTCACTGATCAGGAGGACGCTTAAGCGTTTTCAGTGATGAAAATCTTCAGCATTTACGATTGCCGAGGCGGATAGCCTCACTGTGTTTCAGTGTCTTAATACTTCGTAACTTGTGCGATATCGCTTACGTATAAAATTTTCGTTAATAACAGGAAAGTATTGTACACACGTTTATTGATCTGGGGAAATAAAATTAAGAGATAGGCGTTAATTAATAAACGTGTGACGGTTAGTTCATTGTAGTGTTTTGTTTCAGCCGTCGTAATTTCTCTGTACGAAGAACCCATCCAACCCCAGCAAGCTGCATCCGTAGTGGAGAAGTTAGGAGACTATTTAATTACCTGTGGTTATTAGAGGTAAGTTTCACCTAAAAATCCGGCTAGTTTAGCTGCCAGAATAAGTATGGTTTTTTGAGTGTTAGCGTTCGATTGCCTCAACCAGTTGTTTTTGTTCTTTACAGATCGAAGCGCGCCGTGATCTAAGAGTACTATAAGATAATATTTTTTCCACAGGGAAATAAGTAACTGCATTTTGTATATTCTATAAAGTGATAAGGACCGTTCATTTGTTTTGATATTCGATAAATTATGGCGTCATCAGTGTGTGATGCGTTTAGAAACTGCGCAGATGCAATTACTTTGCGGATTTTGGATCCTTTTTATACGCTCACCGCTTCCATGAAGTAATTGTAAACTGCTATGGTTTAAAATGTATTTTAAAGTTTGCTTTTATTGACCAGTATAGTAAAGCGTCTTTAGCTTTGCAAGCAGGTCTCAAAGCATGATGTATAGAGATTTTTTTTAGGTTTCTTATCAAGCATTCTGGTACTTTATCTGGCGAAAAGCATCATCTAAATTATAAAACTACTTATTATCGAGATAGACTCGTAAAGCGTTACTAGCCATCTTAACGAAAATGCCCGCGTACAGATGCTTGAAGAGAAGTTATAATAACCACGTAATGAAATTACTGTAACAACATTATACAACTTATATATATATATTATTATAAATAGCATTTGTGTAAGGGCTTGTTACAAATTGAAAGACACTGTAACCCAAGTATTACGATTTTAATTGAAGATCTCTAGTCCCACTGGAACCATCGTGTGAGTAATATCCGACACATCAGTGCGTGGCGGCGGCCGAAGTCCGCGCCGCGACGCGCCGCGGTCGCGGGCTCGACATGGCCCGCTGTTACAGTTTTCTGCTATGCTTTCTTTTTAATTGTGCCGCATTTATAATCTTGTGTAGTAGGTAATAAAACATTTGCATTCTGTTCTATTCTATCTCTTAGCTGCGAAAATAGAAGCGCTCAATTACCCTGTATCCTCAAACAAGGCTTGCAGTAAACGAAGGGTGCATATTGTTTATATTTGATATTACTACTATAGCTTTGTACATTGTTTCTGATAAGCGATGGGAACTGTGTCTATCTAATAATAAAATGATTTGTATTATAATATTTTGTTTATTTTATATCTCTACCTTAACAAAGCCCACTTGAAAATCAAGGTAAAATTAAAAGTCTTGAAATATTGCTAATGAACATAATTTATTTTTCCTTTGACAAAATCTACAGTAATAAGAATTAAGTACACTAGGATTGGTATAAAATGTTAAACAGCAATTTTGGTTCTTTAAAGTTACAGCACACCAGGGTAGTTCTCTAAATTTATGTCGTAAATTATTAAAAAAGTCGAGATTACATGGTATATAGTATATACCTTTTTTTAAATTCTCTTGATGAACAATACAAATCGCCGTCGATTAGTCATTTCTAATTGCCAAGAGCATAAACAAAAAATAAACTTGTTTGTATTACTTGCTAATGTGGTTATCTACATTTCTACAATTCTATTTATATACCAAAAGTAAGTATTTAGTTGTATGAATAAAATACGCACTTAGATAAATAAATTATGCGTTGATAATAAGCATTAATAGACAAATTAATACACAATGTATATACTGCTATACATTTGATTTAAAAATATAATACTCGAATCCCATAAGCCAGCACACCTTATAATCTAAGCATTCCTTATTTCGTTTCTGCAACCCATCATCATGTAGGTCTGTTCTCATCTTTCGTATCATCTAATTTTCTTGTAGTAAGTTATTAACATCATGTAATTGAACAAGATGGGTGTGAACACTGCTAAAATATTTTTGAATATGTTCATACGAAAAGACAGTATTTTCTCATTAATATGTTTTTTTATGCTATGGCCTAATACGCTAAATTATTCTTGTTAAAAGTTACTTCATCGCATAATGCGTTAATACAGGTAAATCGAAAGATTTCCGAATTTTCATTTCAAGGGTGCTCTAAGGAGTAGTGGCGAGACTTTTTCCAGAGGCTTCTGAAGAATCCTTTGCGTTGCTTCTGACCTGGGTGATCCTCTCCTGTTAACAAAAAAGTAATCATTAAGTATTTATTTTAAAAAACTAAATATGTTATTATACACCAATTATATCCCAAGAACGGCTAAATTTAATTGATATTTTACTTGATTTTGACGCCGCCTAGAATAAAACAGATTAATTGCAAGGGTATAAAGATTGATTTTAAAAGGACTGCACAGAAAAAATCCATACAAATTGCTAATAATGAAACAGACTAGTTTTTGATTTATTTTATTAATGGAATTAATCAACCGTTTTTACTACCAACTAGTTACAAAAGATAACTATTGTTCTTTAATTTTAGCGCAGTTTTATCATCAAACATAACTATGTAGATAAATTAATAATATTTAGAACGCGCGTGGGAGCAGGATCGTAAAATTTAACATTTAGGGTCGTGCACCCTCTGCTGGGGGACGCGAATGTCAAGTGTACGAGCGGCCGGCTCCGTTGATGTCTCGGCAAGCCGGTCGATAAAGGGTCGCGCGCGGGCAAGAGCGCTCCCAAACCGATGCGCATTCCCCACCTCTAGCGAACGTACGTAGTACGTAATATGTACAGCCAGTAAACCACCCGTATTTTAATCTGTTGTAATAGGCACATAGTTGTAAATGAATCGCGAGTTAATAAAGCTATCCCCTATAGGTATGAAATGAATATTTTAAAATGTCATAATTACATATTATTATGAATACTACTTGCTATTGCACGCCACGTTTGCTTGTGGGATAAAAGTATTAATGAAGAAAAATGTACACGTAATATTGATTTACCGTTAGATGGACTGTAAACCGAGACGTTACGTTAGGCGAAAAACGTTAACTTTATTCTTTCACACTTGCGCAGGCGTGTTCAGCCAAACCTAATTAACTGCACTTTTTTACTTAGATGCTCTGGATAGACTTGAATTAATTTAGAGTTCAAGAGACCGTGAATTATTTCACTTGAAGCTCAATAATCTGCTAGATGTAAGTTATAGTAAAACGTCGAAGATACATAGAAGAAAAAAAATAAAGTATTACATCTCGAAATCTGTTAGGAACTGATATTTGTTACACGTTACAGCCGTTTGTAGGGCAAACTAAAATAAACCGGGATAAGTAGGCAGTTTCCAGCACGCGTCCCAAATGCCATGCACGCTGCCTAAAATAGTCGTGGGCTGTGGCACGTGAGATGCCGCACCCGACATTCGACTCCGCTGCCATGCCGTAACTATGAATTAAACCATTTGAGTTCATATATTTTTTATTGTAGTGGTCAATGGCAAAGCTGGTATTTTCATGACAAATAAAAAAATGTTACTAAAAAGCTGTTACTAATGCGGAATTATATTATAGATATTAAAGAACTAGAACCGAATCCGTACTCGAAGATGTAATTATATTGTTATCTGCTCTAAGGTTTAATTGAACTGTTAATTAATGTTCATTATTAAAAAAAACAACACGCTCGTAACCCATCTCAAAGGTGTCTGTCATCGAACCTATTTATAGTAGTAGTTCGTGCAGTGGAGGTCTATCTCAAGTTCATTGGCTAGACTCCCCGCAAAGATACGTCACTTGAAGTGGATTTTTGTTTATCTAATGATAACGACAATTTTTAAAGGTAATTTGCCGAGTTAAAACTTGATAAACTCAGGGCAATGGAAACGCATGATTTATCCAAACCGATGCTTGAGGACGCGGCTGATGCTGACAGAATATTAACGAAGAGGGAATCGATCCGTATTTTTTTTAAAGAGCTACTGCCGGATGTTCAAACTAGATGCGCCATCTAGATAGCTGCGGAAGTTACGATTATAGAAATGGTCCACGCAATCGTGTTCCGTGTTCGTCAGGATATATGATTTGTTTGTTTTATACGTAATGATGCATACACACGACGAATCTGTGAATAAGCTCAAATCGGTTTTTGCAAAATTTGATGGTTTTAAGTTTTGTACAATCAAGTTAAATAGAAAAAAAAATCGTGCCTGAAAAAAATCTGTATGGGTACTAAAACCTGTAATTTTTTGTTGAAATAAACTTTTGTAGACTAATAAAGATGAAGTGACAATTTAAACTAATCGGGTCACTAAGATCAGGCCGAAGAAGTGTGAAGGGCTGATACGAGGGTTGAACGGCGCGTGGTTTGCGGGGAAGTGCGCGGGGTCCTGGGGTCGTCGACACTTCGGTGAAGGGCAGCGAGGTCGGTGCGTTCGCTTTCGTAGGCGCGCGGCGGGCGGCGCGCGGCGGTGCGGCGGCGACGGCTGCGTATTGATCGCAGCTTCACAGCCTCCCGCACTTGGTCCGCGCTACATCTCTACTTGATTTCCTTAACGTTTATTGTTATGAGAATAAATTCGGAATATGATACCGAGAACACGCGGCAACACCTAAGCATTACAAAGGTAAAAAAAAAACGAAAAAATCCAGATTCTTAAAACCTGGAAAAGCACGTGGTGTTTCTATAAAATCTATCTTTAGCTACTCTTGAGTATTTTTTTAGGTTCTGAAAATGTTGTTTATATAAATTATGCCTATTTGATGTATTGATAAATTTTCTTTAGTAAAAAATATACCTAGAAATGAAACACTGCCTACCTAGGTGGGTACGAACTTGTTAAACATTTCAGTACAGTTCTTGTAAGAAAATTTCAGGCAGGTTGTTTAGATTGTAATGAAACAATTCACGGTCTCGTGAATTATGTATGTAATTAATTCCTTAATAAATTAAGAGGTAATTAGCTATATTTTAGTTAGGCACTGAAACGTTTTAAAATTTAGAAGATACCTACCTGTCTATTTCCAAAATATTGCTCGTCTAAATTGCAATTGGTTAGAAAAGCTAGCAAGATGGACGTATTGTTTCATTACGATAGCCCTAGAGATGTAATGTAAGTACATAATGTAAGTGAGCTACTTTGCCGCAGTGACCGCGGCTGCCGCGGCGCCGGCTTTTGTTTCTGCAACATGATCATGATCACTCATGCTGCGCTTGTGCTGTGCACACACATTACGTACTTATCCTACTTACTACCTTTTTATATCAAACAATATGATCACTATCATTTTAAAATAAAACAAAATAACCAATAATCCTTCCATATTATAATTATTATTATTATAATAACTGACTGGGATTTATTTATAAGTACTCAAGTGTGTTCGTGCAATTTCTTCCTTATTCCGATCATTGAACTTCTGATAAACGAGCTCTTGACCTTTTATCACTTCGCGTCCAATGTTTTATTAATTTGCTCTATTAATACAAAAATAAGTTTTATTGTGTTTTATTATGTGTATAATATTTTTATTATATCGCCGGTAGGTAACCGCGGTATGCACTAGTGGAGACGCTTTCGAACCATAAGCAATTTTAATGTAATAGCTCGAGTGCACTAATTAACCAACGAAAGGCGAACGTATCGTGGTAACAATATTTACCGTTTGTGCAAAATGCAAAACTAATTGGAGTTTTGCAAAGAGTGAGTGTATATTATCCAAGAAGATATTTAGCTAAACAAAACTTTACAATTACCAGGAAAAATATAGTTAAAATCAAAATCATGATGTTTATACATACTTTTAAGGTAGCATGCAGGTCAGTAGTATGGCAGAGTTATAATGAATGTGTAAAGTAGTGTAAACCTTATTATCTACACTTTCTCTGAGCAATAGAGTTGTCTGACGAGTGGGATACATCCGAGGTCGTGAGTTGACATACTTTGCCAAACTTAATAACTAACCTGTACTGTCTTGAAAGCTTATAATATTTATTTACTTACTAAAATATTTTTGTCTCTTTTGTATTAAAATAATCTGCTATTATTATCAGTATCAATATCAAATAGTAACACCTGCCTGATAATCTAAGAACACTTATGTACATTTTATTCTTCTTGTATTTGTTAGCTGTAAGCTGACAGACATACCTATTTAAATAGAGAGATTCTGGGGAAGCAATATTTGATAGTTATTTTTTTTATAATGGATTTCAATGTATTATTTAAAATTTACACTGACGATCTTAAAATATTTTATTGTTCATTCGAATATGTTACTGAATTTGTTTTTAAATTCGTACTAGAGTGCGATTAAGATATTCAACTATGACGTAAGCACATGAAAATGGTGTCAATAAAGCTCGAATATTAGCTATTAAAATATACGCGAACCATGGACAATATTCCAGTTACATCCCTCGTATTTAGTAACAATCGGGTTGTTATTGTTTATGACAATAATTTCAATCAATTTCCCCGCCAGAATGATTTTAGGATCTTTTTTCGTCTAATAGGTAGTAAAAGAATATAAAAAAAAAAATACGTGTTATGTTGAAAGTTCTGGGAGAGGTACATAATGGTCGTTGTAGTAAGTCACTTTCTTCCGTTTAACAATGGTAATCTGTGCCACAGAGCGGATCTGCGTTACCTAACCTCTATGCCATGGGGAAAAGTGTAAAGAATGAAGTAACAATTACTAGAATATTTAATTAGTTATGTTGCGCGCTGTGTTGCCTTGTTTCTATGATAATGATGATATTTTATTGTAACTGATGATTCACATACATTTAAACAAATAATATCATTTAGTAATTTGCGAAGATCAGATCAGACATTTTTGTAGCTTAGACATGATCTGTATGTCGTATTTTATCCAGAACCCAGATAATTAATTTACACGCCGAATGATTCAACGTATGAATATCGCGAAAAAAAACGCTCGCCAAATGTGTTCGCGACTTCGCGGTCAGCCGCCATTACAACATGAATTATTAATTGTAGACAAACGTTAGGCATGTATGTTCAGTGCGAGTTCATTAACCCCACTACCAACTATGACACCGACAGAAAGCCTGCGCGCGCTCTCCTAAATTAAGTTATGACGCTCGGAAATCAATTAGCATTTTTTCTAATTTTTTACGCTTCCGAATGAGTTCAAAACTCTAGAAAGCAGAGAGAAAACTGCGCAGTTGTTATAAGGTTATGTTAACATTATCAATTAACTGCTGTTGTAATCGATAGTTGTTTTCAATATAAAAAATGTCGAATAGCTGAAAATATTGCTCATTTATATTTTTCATCGATTCGATGACTAATTTATTTAGATAGGTAGATATTTGAATTTATTATATAATGAAATGTTTAATGTGTAAGTCAGTAGCTACATATTCATAGAATAAAAAAAAATGTTGTTCATTGATGAAATACTACTTGATTTCTAAGTCGCTTTGGCAAATAAGTATATGGTTGTACTTATGTGACGATGTACATAGGTACCTAAACTAAAAACTAGTTGACTACTTGTGACGAACCTAATATGAATGAAATCAAAAACTGCTGGAAAAACATTTAGAGAGTATCTCTACGTAGGTATTTTATATATCATGTTGTATTTAACACTGGAACCGATCCAAATTGTGAAAATGACGTGTATGTTTATCAGCAGCTGTGGCTACGAATAAACGTGTATGTGTGTGTGTTTGTTCGTTAATGGGTAAAAATACCTTCGCGTTCGCGTGTTTTAAATATATTGATAGAGCCAATTTTAGTTATTCGCTATTTACTTCAAAACACACAGGTTAGACATTCCGTAGAACATTCTATAGAGTGCGTACACCAAGTGCAATTTAAAATTATAAATATCACTGATAGACAACGAATATGACGGTCAGGAATAATTACGGTTACCTACAATGATAGATGCAAACAGCTAGGTAATGAACACAGAACTAACAACACAAGTGGTCAACAAAAGATATACATTATAGTGTTATCTAAGTGACTGATAATGAAAGCGCGTCAGAACAACAATTAACGAATACCCCGACACTTGGCTCACCCGAGTCACTTGTAATGGACGGGAAGATTCTAACCAATTAACTAATCGTTTATCCCCAGTTCAAAGATAGCTTTACTTTCTTGACGTCATACATACTACTTTCGATAAAAACTGTCACAAATGTTGAGGAACCGATAAATAATCAAGCTATCCTAAGCACCTTCTACTTTCCTATCGACATAACCATGTTCGCTTGTTTGTTTGTGTAGACATCATGTATTATTATTTTTGTCTTGTAAGCTTTTTTTCATATTTCATGACATCATCAAAAAAGTTATGGTAGAGTCAACGCTAATGTGGTAAAATCTGCGTCAAAAACAGCTTCTTCAACTAATAGTCTCATTCCATTGTTATAAATACCGTTTGCTACTATGCGTGACATAAACGTGTTTCAGAATACATGTCGCAATGTGCATTATCTTACAACATTATTGTATTTTGAAAACGTAATGGCTGTAGGCAGGCACGAAAGACGGATGTCCTTTTATCTCGCATTTTGTCCCATTGATATGTCACGTCTAATGACACTCTGACATTGTGTTTCAACGTTCTACTATCATATCAGCACTCGGCAGGGTGCTGGGATGCCTTTGTAACTGCGACAATAATTATTATAATATACTTACTTACCTATGTAAACGATACCGAGACTACGTTATGTTAGTCAGTACATGTACTATGCAATGTAAACTTATATCAAGTTCATTGTTTTGTCTCGCACCGAGGCGACGACGATTATATTATTATTATTGTCATAATTGATCGGACGAGCTGTTATTCCAACATAAATATAATCTAACTTGGTATTCATTAGGTATTAATATTATCACAGTATGACTCATTATAGTTTATGTTGTTTTAATGATAAATGTAAACTGCAGAATACATATATTATTTATTATTGTGTAGTTTCGGCGATATGGAACGAAAACTTATATGCGAATAAGATGGAGTCAAATATCTAGGAGTTTCCAATTTCCGCAAAAATGTTATAGGATGGGGTGTCCCGAGCCGTCGCCCCTGCAGAGCGGGGAAAGAGGCGCGGGCGGGGGTGACGGGGGTGACCGGGGTGAGGGCGGGTGTGCGGGCGCGGGGCACACAGGGGTGGCGGCTGCGGCTGCGCGGTCCGCGCCGCAGCCCCCGGGGACGCAGCATGTGCGCACCGTCTAACCCTCCCCGACCCTTTGCGACGCAAAACCCGGGGTGCTCCCTCCCTTCTCGATTGAAAGCTCGATTATTAAGCACTCATTCAAGCTTTAATACGCGATTATCACCATAGTAACTCGGTATGCACTGAATGCGATGCTGTGAATGGGATTATGCTCCATCGAGAATAACGTTATATTTCATATCATAAATAATATTGAAGATAATACTGACCATTTGCAGAACGTGCTGCTGGAGATGTGGCTTCCTTGCTTCGAGAATTTTCTTTCTCTTTCCCGTTGTTCCCTATAACAAAAATATAAGTATTTTGAGAATTCAAAAAAAACACATGGACCATTACAGTTTTCAAACTCAATCGATGTCCTATCTAAATTAGCTACAGTGTGGCATTAGTGCTTACAGCAAACATAACGCGGTACAAACAGAATTTTCCGCGGATAACCATCCTTTATCGGTTTGTTAGTAGACACCTACACTATGGTTTATAAAAGTTGTTAGAGCCCACATCGGCATTCTGTAATTAGAATAAAGTTTAAGTCCAGAAAATAAATGTGTTGTGCTTTTTGATGACTCTACCTAGAGTTTGTTTTCTTTTATTTTTTTAGGCAAATAATAGTTTTCATAAGCAATAACACATCATCGCTATATTATTCTCTATTTACGTACTTTACATTTACAATGAAGTTTCAAAAGAGTAATAACTGTAGCTAGACAAAGTGATGTAACAAAGTAAAACATATTAACATCGGTGTCAGGCTGATAAAGTGCATGATAGCGCTGAGTTCAGATCAACTTGCGGAATTTTATACCGACTTATCGTAATCGATAAATTATCAGTTATACGTGGGACTCTTACATACATATAAAATTCTTCGTACCAAGTGGGATTTCCTTGAAAATCAGCACACAAACTGATAGAGTAGGAGTACTAGGAATAACCGAATAATGAACACTTTATACCTTTGCCTATTGTGATCAACAAATGCAGGAAAATCGCTGTAGAGGTAAATGATGTTTATTGAATTTTTGTAAATTATTTTGTGTCTACATTATGTTTAGTATGTATTCGTGTGCTATCAAGTATCCTGTCAGCAATTTCCTCTAACTAGCAGCGTTCGATAACGTCGGTGTTGTGGTGCTGTGAGATTTGAATATAAGCCGGAAATATCTGGGCGTAGATAACAGAGTGAGGGAGTAGTGGCGGCGTGGTCGGTGCGCACCGCACGGCACCGGCGCGTCGCGGCGCGGCACATTCCCGGGAGGATCCTTTTTGCCTCCGTTGCCTGTCAGACCGGTTCTATTGCGATCGTTCACCCGAGCACACTCGCTCGCAAATTTACATTGCACGGCTTTCCTCTACAATGTTACGAACCGTAAATGAGAATAATTCGATAGTCGTGTTATTATCGATTCCGCTACGTCATCCTTATACGTGCGTACTATTCTAGAAATCAATAAGTTCTTAGAATACGCGACATGTAGAGGATGTGTAGAGGTAACTCTTTGGCTGTCTTCGCAGATACGTTTTATTATACTATAAAACTTGCAGACAAATAACGACAGTCACTTTAAGTAGGTAAACTTCTCTATCCACTATCCAGTTAATACATTTGATGTCTAGGCCTCCTTTATCAGAGCACTGAGTTTAAAAAAATAATTAGGATATCTTTTAAGAGCCCGTTTTAAGTTTCGTTACAGTCAGTTTCCTATTTAAACAGCACCCTGTACATATTCTATAGCATGACGCTATTGGAATATCCAAAGGGTATTATTTCAATGATACTTTCAACGGTAAATATAGGGGATCACAAAGGATTTGCGCACCCTAAAGAGGTATCTTTTGAACTTTTCAAAATGTTATTTGAGAAATATCAAACCCCTGTATTTTGAACTGTACCTACGTAGAAAATCTTGATTCATCACAATTAAATTATGTCGTAGAACATGTATAATATAATGCATGCCATATTGCGCAGTTGGTTCAATGGAAACATAATACAGAACTACAGACTAGTCACCAGCTAGACGAACGACTTTGTCCGCGCACTAAAATATTTATTTACCCACGTAACTGATGCGAGCCGCGCAACAGCTGCAAGAATAAGTTAATGTTTGTCTGACATGCACTTGGTAGGGCTTAAATCACATCGATATTACAATTTCTGGAGTAGGATAAGTAAACTACAAATGTCGTTAATGTTTTTGTATTTACCCAGTAACGATTAATGTTGAGGATAAAGATCAGTCCATTGCACTAAATCTAAGTAACGATTGTTTGAAGTGGAGGCGGGCGAAGCGACCTTGGCAGTGGCGTTGACTCGCGCGGCCTCAAATCGCAACCAACCGTCGCGCCATAGATTTAACACATGAGCCACACATAAGCATTATAGCTTAAAGCATCTGCACTCAATATGTCTTACTAATACTATCTATTAAATTAACTTCACTGACAAACAATCGTAAACTTCATATAGAAAAGTTCTTTACCTAATCCAACTAAAACATACAAATGCACTAAAACATGAGTTGTGCTGTTAGTTAATATGACCGCAATTAAAAGAATAATTACTCAAAGATAAGTCGATACACGGTTAGGTAAACGGTAAGTATAAAAAATAACATTCCATGAAACTTGTAGGTACTTTATATTATTGTAAATTCACCTGTGCAGGGCATAATATGAACTCAAGCTGTAATAAATTAACGTATTATCCTCAACAATAACAAGTGCAACGCTTTAATTAACAGTATCAATATACAGCGGTACAATTTTAGCATAGGCATTCGTATTTGTTATATTGTTATTTCCAATATTGCAAGTGATTTCCTTCCTTGCGGGGAATATTATATAAGGTTGAATACCGATGGAATATTGTGGTCATAGCAGAAACCGTTGCTGGGTTTATAAGGACTATAAATACCTAATATAGAGTTATTTAAATCGGAAAACCTAAAATTTTGCAATAGTGGATAAATTAACTTTTTCATGGCGAGGAGCGACCACAACTATATTATTATTCCGAGTAATCAAGTTTAAAACGAACAGGAAAAGCGTATTGTACGTACGAACATAGCACGAACACAGCCTGTACAATTTGTTAAAGATAACTTCATTACTAGAAACAAATAAACATAGTCGTTTAATTGCCGAAGAGGAAACATATAAATACATAGTTAATGTATTGTGGAACACAATCTACATTATGTATTATTTTTCCTTTAAATTGTAGATAATTTTAATTGAGGATACTTTGCATTTCAAATTTTGCTATTCAATTTAGGTTAGCGTATATCACTCGGTGACATACGGGTTTCGAAAGTATTGTTCAATTTTATCTATACGTGCTCGTTTTTATGTCGAAATAATTATAAAACAATAGTTATTTCTTGGGCCTTAAGAACACTTACTTTTACAAACTTAGACGATCCGGAACACCCGTTCAGGCTTATAACGCTAATTTATAACCGTAAGTTAAGTAATAAAATCCACTTGCAAGATCAATACAGTAGCGAGAACGTGCGTTTCAGTAACAGTAAAATTGCATAGGTAAGTGGCGACATGTGTGCACAGGTGTACCAACTAGGCATGTGGTATGTGGGTGATGGTCGGACACTCGCGAGGACCGACCGCCACGTCTGGAGACAAGTTTAAAAATAAAACAACTTATTTATTCGTTTCTCGCCATGAAAATAACAGATTTGTATCGTTACGGTTGTTATTTGTAATAAACTGGCTGTTTATCAAATAGTTATACTGCTATAAAGAGTTCTATATTGTTTCAGTTCTTAGCTGTATAATTATGTTTACCATAATGATTACTAATAAGAAATGATTGTAACATATCACAAAAGAGTAATCACATCGTAAGTCGAGCGTGGCGCCTTGCCATATTGGATTACCACGAGGTCGTGGTCGAGCGTATGATACGAAAGGATACCACTAAGGTTAAGCTTCGTAATGTCACGCACAATCGCTTTAAGCGGATTGCACAGAATGAACAAGCTCTCATGTCTACAATGATTCGAAATATCTCAATATTTACTGAAGCAAAAACGTGCAAATCGATTGATATTAATGTTGACGCAAGTGACTCATCATGTTGAAGGAAAGTTTTGTTGTTGTAGAGTAGTTACTGTCTTATCGATCGTTGTTTACTTCACAGAGTAAAATAATATTAAAACTAAAAACCTCATATTTCTTTTAAACTCCACCCGAAATCGTGTTGTTTTGGGACTAATTTAAACTTGGGTTTCGTTAATACCGGTCAGCATATCGAAGGTGAGTTAAAGTAATTAAGGGAAATATGCAATGTAATACATACGTTTTGTTTTACTTGAACATGCATATCACAAAACCTATTCTAAATTTTTCTCGAAATCCTTTTAACATCATGCACAATCTAATTTGTAATTGATTTTCTCTCGACTGTACAGTGCCATATGGCAGTGGCGGTTGTCGACGAAGTCATACCCATAAAAAGGTTTATGAAGCTTTTAGGTTACACGCCGGCAAAGGTCGTACATGATCAACTTATACACAGTGAATAACGTTATTCTTTTTAGGTACTGTTTAGAGACTGGGAACATGCCTCATCACAATATGTGTTTTTCAAGGAGGCTCAAACAGATATCTATTCATGTCTTAAAGATAAACATGTCGAGAATATGTGAGTAAATTACAAGCCCCGGCAATGCCACGTAGGCCCTTGTTGTTTTATTGAGTAGCTGAATACAAATTGTTAGATGTATAAACAATTCTGAAAACGTCTCCAGGCGAGACATGGATAATTATAAATAACCAATAGCACTACAGAACGTCTGCACTTGTGTATAAGCTCGTGTGTTGCGTGCCACGACGATGTTTATTAACGTTTTTAATAAAGATTTATTTGCTAACTACTGGCTTGGCGGTCGTTTAACTTTTGCTCAAATTAGATGTGGCAACATGAGTCGGGGAAAGGATGAGGAGATATTGATGATCGAGTATACGTGTCTATTAGCGGACGTTGCGTAATGAACGAGGGGTACATACACTCTAGCAAGCACGTGGGCCTCCAAGGTTAAGGTCAGGCGCGAAGCCGTCGGACAATTGAGATTCTACAGATACTTATTCCAAACACACACCATCGAGGTTGGCAAAGCTTACTCACTTACGAACGCCACACTTATATTTACCTGTGCCCTAAACTCACGAAATTGCTTTATCTCCAGTCCGTCAATTCAATGACTCTGCTACAGGCTTTTCAATAAACCCTATAATCATAATATTATCTCAAATTCAAATAAAGACTCGACAAACTATGAATGACAAATTTTAATATGAATGTCTTTTCGGCCGTTAAATAATTAATCTGAACGAAATTCTCGAGAGATTCTCTAACGAAATCTTTAAAAACCTGTATGTGTACCAGTTCTTAAATTGTTATTTTCTAATACCTTATAATGGTTAGGATTATATGAGATATTTGAAAGTTTAGTATCAAGTTTCTTAGTTCCGGAGATGGAAAATCTACTAATTGGTGTCAAACAAGTAATTGGATTATGTAGATGGTAGAGTGAGTTGATATATAATACATATTATATTAACTGAACGTCAAACTACAGCTACAAAGAAAACGAAGCTTTCTATTCTCATTTACTAAAAACAAATATTTCTTAAAACTTTTGTTGATTAAAAGTTCCCCTTTTCTAAACTCAAAACTCCTTCAGGCGAGACTTTCAGTTTTTTCAGTGAGTTACCGTAACGAAACGACTGTAACTAGGAGAATTTAATTATTTTTGTAATGCACTCGTTAATTAATTAATTAAGATAAAATTTTATGAACCAAATATAAAATTGGATTTAAAACATATTATTATAGTTGAATATAATTGGTATGATCTTGTGATTACAGAAGCTGTAGGTAGCTTTGTGAAGGAACTAACCAGAACTCAGTGGAAAGATTTTCTTTATGACTATGAATATTAAGAAGGCCTTACTACACACCGGATATATTATTCGTTGGAGACGGATGTGGCGTCATTTGCATTCGAGTCGCGGACATGTGACAATGCGGCATGCATTGTACAGAGCTCCCGAAACAATCTATACCGACAGAATACATTATTTAATGAAAACGCAAAGTATTACTGTGTAAAAATCTAAGAATGCGTTGAGAGATAGAACGTTTTTTGTGTGAATTTAGAAATTAAATTTCACGCAAACTTATGAGGTCTTAAACTCAACAATGGGTGTTTAATGGTTTCAAACGTTGTTGATGAATTGTGCCGTTACTTTAAAGCGCACGCACAACTCTAAATAGTAATAAAATGTTCGCTACTGTAAAGCTTTGTTATTGGGTGATTACCTATGACGTCAAGAGGCCTGTGAAACGACGTTAATGAAACAGAACTCAGATGTAACTGAACGATGGTCTAACAAGAACATGTGGTGGACATCCCACTATGATAAACAAATACGGATGCGAAATTATTGTTAAGTATTGTATTTGTAATTATTGCAACTCCATCAAGAGTAAACTATATAAGCCTCTGCTCACACACTTTCTGAGGTAAAAAGTAAAATATATTTCACTCCAGGTTATAAACTAGATATCTGTCAAATTTCATCGTAATCCATTTCGTAGTTATTGCGAAATCATCCCTAATTATATCCTCTCAAACTCTCGCATCTATATGAAGTCTAAAGATGATAGTACAATCTGTTTATATTATTGTATTTTTCTTGGTAGACGAATCTGGAAACTAATCTATTTATTAAAATTTTCCTTTCCTCTGTTATAAGTGTCATTCACCATGACTTCATAATTACGAAGAAATGTTTCTTATCGGTCGCCCACTAATGTAAGTATTGGACTTATGATATTGATTTGCATCGATAGTAAATATCCGCGAAGTACACTCATGATATAGTCGATTAAGATGTCAAATTCGTCGGTACCCTGTTATCGATGATAGGGCGCCCTATCAGATTGCGTTATCACGCTTATCAATATTGGATACGGGTACAAGATAGCAAACGCAAGTTGAAGGCGGTTGACTTTGTCACAATGCAACTGGTGATTGGTGAAATTTTATCATTACGTGTATTTAACGATAAGCGTGAGCAATTCGAGTGAGGGTTTAAAAAGTAAAATATGGGGTCAGATAAACGTTTGGCAAGATTTAGGATTACTAAAGGTTTTAAGAACAGTCAAGTTTTAATAATGTAGAAAATGTGTAAATGTGACAACACAACAAAATTGGACGACATCCAAAGTATTTCGAAAGCAAACACTTTTTACAGTTTTTGGTTCACAACGCTACACACAATTCATAATATAATACATACACCTACTTATGTGATGAGAGATATAATTGAATGAGCTAAAAATAGTTGGAAAATTGTCAACAAATATACGTAACATTCTAAAAGTTGGGAGGTAGGTATTTGATTTCTGAAACTACTTATGCGATTTCGGTTAGTGGTTTAACTCGGATATAATAAAAGTCAATGCTCACAGCCCACTAATTGCAAAAAAATGTGACAATGTATCGGAAGAGTTGATATTATTTTTAGAGTGAAGCATGCGAAGTTAGTGGTCAGGCTTTATGTAGGGCATAGTAGAGTGCGCGCGACACCGCGCACCCGGCCCGCTGTTACAGCTACGATCTTGGCCTCAAAGCCTGACCGGTTACCTTCTTTGGTACACCGACCGGTTTAACAGACTTCTTTGTAGGTAACAGTTTACTCTCTAACTCTAATATTTGCATTAATGTTCCTATTCGGACGCATAGCTCGCGCTATCAGTGTTCGCAGCGGATGTGAGAACAATTGCACCGATGATTCCTGACTTTCTGAGAAATAATTATTTATGAGCAGTAAGCAATAAATTATATTTGAGTCAGGCATTATCTACTTTCACGTCTGTATTAATCACGGAGCATGGGTGTATCGGCACGTTGGCACCGTGGTGGCGGTGGCGGGTGCGACGACGGCGAGTGAGGCGAGTGAGTCACTGTCCGGGGCTCGACACTCATGCAGGGTGATCGCGCGACGAACTCTGAATCACTGGTGACTGAGTGCACCGCGCCAGGCCTCGCCATACTATTATGCACATATTGATGTCGCAGGTAACAGAATCGCCATTGTATGCTATTCACTATTGTGCAGCCGAACTTTTTAGGTCCCCGTAAGCGATTGTTAACGCCTTATTGTTACATGGTTGGAATATGTCGGTTTATTTAGATTGGAATAATAACAGGATTCTAAGCCCACAGACCAGTTCCATTCAATTTGTTATGTTTATGTATAACGTATATACTTATACATATTCATGTGTTGAGTCATGCTAGCGTTGTGTCAATTATATGTTTTAATTGTCTAAGATGGTAGTGCCGGTAGAGCAACGTTGCTTCATTGTCTCTCGTGTTATGTTTCTCGATGCACACTGCACGGCGTGCACTAATATAATAACCTGACACGTGGGACACCAAACAACTAATTGTGCAATAACCTAGGCTATGTGTGAAACACTGCAAGTACGTAGTAATAGGTAATTAGATCGTCACTTTGATAACAGTAAAACCTGCATAGTCGTTATTTTTATAGGAGCGGCATGAATTGATAAGCCAGTCAGTTGTTATGTACTAAAATCCATAAGTTTAGATACCTACTAATTAAATTGCTTTTATTCACAGTCGAGTAGATAACTAAGTTATTGTGCTCTAACACGCAGATGTTCTATACTTAAGTGCGTAAAATATTGTAAAACACAGTTCAAATACGCACATCAATTGTACAGGTACACGAGGCACTTAGGCTAATTAATTGTTTGTATTAATTACGTTTTGACTTGATGATCACGAAGCGTGTGGAACAAGAATCCTTTAAGTATAGATAAAATAACGTGTTATATGTAATGAAAAACAAATATTTACGTTTCAGGTACGTAAATCTTAAGGTTTCTTGTTTTATTTCTTAATTTGTCGTTTGCCTCATAAAGTAAACAGCTATTTAGACACGTTAGTTGTTTGTGCCGCGCGGTGAATTAGTCACACACACAAAAATATTATCAGCCACATCGCTACTACTAACGCCATCTGTTGGCGTTTGGCCACAACTTATACGAAAAATAACGGTTACATAAATTAAATTTAACTACAATTTTGGTTTCAAAATAAGACTGATGTAAGCATTAAATTTATTGTGGTTTTAAGAAATTATTAATATGTTTTCATGTGTTTTTCTACATTAATAGGTAATTAATATTTCTAATGAAAAGGCATGATGTTTGATGATCAATCATTTATAATAAATAACCTTGAGCGTGACCTAGAGAGTGAAAATAGTTCCCAAATCCTTAAATATAATTATATCATGATTGATGATGATAACAAAATGTTTTATGAGAGGAGAGGACGTTTTAGATCAATGCAGATTTTAATTGTACATCTTGGAAATATATTTGGCAGATATCCAAATAGGTTTGATCTCAACGTTATGTAATTTTCTCTTTTATCGTTTTGCTGTAGTATCTAGATATAAGGTTAATGGCACCTTATTATAGTCGTTGTAAATGATGTCATGAATGGAATTCTTATGGCAGGCGTGGTCATGAAATTCTTTTGGGTCAGAAATGTTCGGGATTGTATAATAGAGCTGTTTAGATATTTTTTTTTCCACATTAAAATGTGTTTTACGGGTTTAATATCCAATCTCGGGATATTTCTTGACATTTTATTCCGAAGTAAAACAGCGTAAGTTGAACTGTAATTAATTAAAATATCAATTCATTCAGATTTCGTGAAGACTGGTCGGTAATGAGGTCGAGGTTCATAAACAATTTGAGTACTACGCACTCGGCAACAGTATAAGTATTGTAAGGTTACAAACAGTAGAGAAACTGGCTAAGGGTTTGAGCAGATACGTACTAAAGACCAAAAGTACGTGTTTTTTAATACAATATGACTAATATGCACTCATCGCTTGTTAAGTAATAATTAGAATACTTTAGCACCCTTTTCACCACATGTAAATAAGTATTAGTTAGGTAATAAGGTGGAATTTGAATAAGTTTTATTCATACTTTTCTTGTCATTTTATCTATCGGGGAGGTAACTTGAGTCTAGAAAGAGAGGAAGGAACCAGGCTTTGTGTCGTCACGATAAGCACATCAGCATGACAATTGTAGGTAAGTTAATAAAATAATACAACTCTCTTCCTTATTTTTTGTTTTCAATGTAATTTATCATGTAGATAAACTATTTGCGTATCGTTTAAGTTTCATTTCACCTTCAACTTCCGAGAAGACTACACGTCCTACTAAACAATTAGTCAGAACGCTGCGATGACTAATCACTTGGCAATTCTTTGAATTTCATTTATGTTTGATTAATCAGTGAGACTAAATATAGAGTTATGATGAAGCGTCATCAAATCATGATACATAAGACTATACGTTCCTTAGTATGATTAGTTCTATCCAAAGAAATTGGACTAATAACGGCTTGAATCCTTCTCCACTACCTTTAATGAATCAAACTTAAATGAAGTGCAGGAAAATGGATGCATGCGTAAGTGGCGTTCACAAAATTGAAATAACAATTTCCATAAAAAGTATTTTGTTTACTTATTGCACTCCATAAATGACATTTATGGCTATTACCAATACTTAGTTACATAGAAGTGGTTTGCCTTATTTATTAGTGAATCACTGAATTTAACCCGTTCAATTATTTTTTTTAATAACGAACATTTTATAAAAATAAAATCAAAACATCTAACCAATTAAACGCTTTACGATTTATATGTTTACAATATAGTGATGGGGGAAACACAGTCATCATACTCATTTAATTTGCTGTACGTATTTGCCTAATATTATTTAACAGGATATTTTCCGAGTTCCGTATTTAATTAGTAGTTGTTTATATATAAGTCCACTTTACTCACCGTTATCTCAAAGTTATTTGGTCTTCACAGGTATACACTATATGCCACTTAGTAGCTAATTAGTAATAGGTATCGTACAACTAATTATCACTGTGCAATTACGAAGTTTCGGTACTAACGTGTGCCTTCGTATCGAGCGTTTGACATTTGAAATTACGTGAAAAAAGTATTGCAAACGCTTCAGACACTGATCAATTACTGATAAAATCTAGATAGCTACTGTATCATCGATTGTGTTTTGAAATCGTCGCTCGGTTTTTCTTGTGTGAAAAGTTATAATTAGTCCTTCGAGCGCTTATTTTAATGATGCTAAAAGTGTAAGGCTTGCTACACGCATGTTTGGTTCGGCAATATTTATCGAACAACAAAATCAATTCGACTCACTTGTGCGGCTTGTACCGATCGGGTTCATCTACACATATTCGGTTTTGCTGCCCGGCTAGGCCGATTAGTGCCGAACCGAATCTGTGTTTAGCTAGTCTAATAAATACAAATCGAGTTCTATATCCTGAAAACTGTTACGTAAAAGCAATGTATACTGACCTTTTCTTATTAGTAAGCTGGTTACCCTGCGAAGCGCTTCTCTGGGGGATTTTTGGAAGAACTTGGGCGTCAAGTTAGGCGGCAACGTGAGGGGTTTGCGGGCACCAGTGCCTCCTTCCCATGGCACGGGATTCTCCACCGCTATCTTTGACGACGCTGTTAGTCTGTCCAAATGCTCCGTTGAAGCGGGCCTGTTAAGCATACAAGCATGATTAGGGGAAATTCTGTATTAATATACGTTAGGTACATTATTATATTTCCTTCACGTTATAACTGTATTAGAATATCCCTTGATTGTTATGTGTTATTTATTTGTTTAACAAGTAAGTAATGGTTTTCCGGAATATCCTATTTGAGCTGTAGTGCCTAATCAGCCTTATTTACCCGTTCCATGTTATTGTATGACAGAAGAATGACATGCTCAAACCTACTACGGTTGCTGGTACATAAGGGACATTGCATTCCCTTGAAAAAATGTTCTGTCTGTGTGTCTCTACATTTAGTCTGAGCTATTTTTATTAGGTCCTGATATACTCGTCCCATTGAAAAAACAATAGTGTATTTATGTTTAGAGTCGTATTTATAACACCTTAAGAATGAAGTGAATATTTTTCTTCTATTTAAGTATATTTACAACGATAATATGACTAACGCATTTTTGATCCAGATTTCACAACGGTTTACCTGTTTTATTGTGACTTGCATCTATATGTAGGTTAATTATACCTAATTACTCTATTTAGAATACCTTAATGTACATACCTAACTAAAAAAACTCCATTACCAGGCAGACATACTAAAATACCCATTGTCCTGTTTATTTATGGAATACATGGAATAATTTATCCTTAATGAGAATCAGCATATACCATTTACTTGATTCAGTTACGAATTTCCTTCCTTCGTACCTTCAGCGTCGAATGATTGGAAATCATATAACTACAGTAAATGTAATTAAATGTTTTTATGTGAATAATTGGTTTCATTAGGCAGATAATTTCTGTAAGAGGCACATTTTCTTGCATTAGTTTTGTGTGCTGAATCAGTCTTATCATTACGCAAGTGATAGACATTTCGTATATTTTGAAAATGAAACCAATCTTTTATAGATCTCTAAAAGCTTTATGATTTTTACCGACTATTTTTTGTCTTTGTACCACTAATACGAGTCTCCGAGCATGCAAGGGATTTGGCTGGAGGTAAAAAGCCGCATGTTTTAAAGACAGGAGGTATAGAGCAACTGCAGTGACTGGAGGTAATCTTCGGGAACTGAGTCTGAGGATAAACGATTACATTCCCGTCTGTGCAAAGCATTCCGCTTTCTTCATACTTACATTATTTTTATCCGTTTATCGCAGATTTATGACACCATACCTAACGAGTCAGGTAGAGGTTTACCAAAGTAGTTACTCACCGGTGTCTCTGCCGTGGATACCAGCCTCTGGGCGGTCCACCGAGTCGCAGCAGGTCAGCCCCAGTACATACTCCTGTGGCACCCATCACTGAACCACGTCCGTAGCCGCCCAGAGTCGCTGAACTCCCTGTTTTAAAAGCCAAACATTAATACATCGTTGCTATTGTTTTTAGTTAAGACATACACTTTAGAAGTAGTATTAACATATACTTATTTTATTTATTGAGTTTAGTTTCGTGTGTACTACAAATCCTAAGGTATATAACTAACGAGGCTTCTCAGTTTTTGATCGACAGTGACTTATAATTTCCATAGCTAAAAATAAGACCTTGTGTTTATCCACATACCAATGTAACATCTAGTTCGGTGTAATGGAGTTGTTAAGTAGAAGTTGAGGATTTTAAGAAATTTAATTAAACGATTACTTAATTTTGTTGAACCTTTTGCGGCAAAAGTAGGACAAATAGTATGTAGGTATAACATGTTCTTAGGTATTATTAAAAGTTAAAACATTAACTCTGTTTGCTTTATCCTTGGTTTCACACCACACACGCTACTTACGTCGTTAATAACGTCATTGATCGCAATCATAACATTGATACCATTATCTGTGATAAATAAAAATTGTGAGTGGCGTGCGCATCTTGAGCGGTTGAACTTAGGGTTGCCAACTTTTTTTACAAGAAATAAAGTATATTTAGGTCTGAGAAGGAAAGTAAACAGTATTTTAGAAAAATTAACAGTATTTTATTTTTTTATTGTTTTAAAGACATACTTTTTAGTGCTTCTCGCACAACTTATCAATTTAGAATCATTTTTAAAAGCTTCGTAGGCCTCACGACAATCAAAACTAAAATTAAAATAAATGAGGAGCTCATTTTTAATTAAATTTAATGATGATCTATTTCTGTCTTCCCGCCACTTTGCATTCATTACAGAAAAAACTCTTTCTGTAAATGCTGAGGTAGCGGGAACAGAAAGTAGATATGAGACAATTTTAGTAATATTTTTAAATTCTTCTGAAGTGTTTACTAATAAATGACTCCACTTTTGGCCAGTACTCATTTCGAGAAAATCTTTGTCTTCTAATAATTTTTCATAAATTACTTTGAACTTTGTTAATTCTGAATATAAATCATCCATAGCAATAGCTTTCCATCTTTTGTGCACTAAAAACAATACTACACAACAAAATCACGTAATCACTTTAATTAAACTTGAATATTTGACATTGACAGATTCGTTCTGAAACTCCATTATTGTGATTTGCGGCTGCGCTGCACTGAGCGCCCCCTGACTAAATTAAAAAAAAATATGTGTGAGCGTCTAACATTTAACACTGTGTAGTGTTAAGCATTTTGAAAACAGTATTTTGTATACTTTATTATTGTTCAACAGTAAAAAGTATAATTTAGTGAAAAACAGTATAATACTGTTTTTAACAGTATAGTTGGGAACCCTAGTTGAACTACAAACATCAAAATGTCGCATTTATAGTATTAGAAGGAAGTAAGATTATGAACCTGCCAATGTTATTCTTAATGTTAAGTCTCGAATTTTAAAGTCATCTAGGGTACTGTTAAAGCACCTAGTTATATTTGCAGTCTTTATTTAAACCACTAGGTACGTCAGAAAATTCTAGTTGGTTGCTATAAGCTCCCCGAAGAGTAATTTATAGTTGAATTGTCCAGTAAATTACGGAAAGAAGATAAAGGTGACCGGTACTAAGATCTTAAAAGTTCATGCCAAGTAAGTACAATCCCTGCTTCTAACCCACGAAAATTACTTCTTATTTAAGTAATAGTGAACGAGATGTTACGAGTGCCTTCCATCTTATTGACTGACTCTCAGACTGTACTTAGTCTACAATTGTTTCAGACATATATCGCATATTAATAATGAAAATATTATGTTGTAATAGATTCATGTCTATTATTAGTATTATTATATCACGAATCGGATACCTTTGCCACTTGCGCGTAAGTACTAGATAACCTATCAAATAGATAAATGGAAACACTTTAGTCAGATTAACTTCAATGCGGATTGATTTTAATATATCGTGATAGAGGTAAGGTGTCTCTGTGGAGCTAACATTTTTTTTCCAGCATTTTGACATTTTAATTAAAGTGCGAAAAAATACGTCAGTGAAATCTCAATTTACTAACTTTCACAGTTTACTGGTGATAAACAAACAGCTTATATAGTCTAAGTAATAGACTTTATATTTTATAGGGTTGCAGTTTTACCCTTTGGGTATAAACGCTTAAACACAACACATTTTTGGGTTCTAAAACAAGTGAACGAGGGCATAGCGTATCTGATACAAATAACACGAAATTTTTTATTGAAAACCCTGGTATTAAGCGACCATACAAACAACGCTGGTCACTATGTAAAATAATATCATTTAATTAAATATTTCCTCCGGGATTCATTTATAACAAAGGTTATTTACCTGTAACTAGAACGTTATGTACAATGACATCAGAGGAATATTATTATTTATTTATTCCTTTATTGTTGGTTTTTATGCTTCTATGTATTTATTTTTATTTTGTTACTAATCCGGATGATCTAAAATCAGAATACGCCGCTAAGCAATGAATTTCCAAATTATACCATAACAGTGAGTGTAATAAATAAATGTTTTAGCAATATACGAATGTAATCAGATTCGGGTAGACTAATGCAAAGACTGTAATACTGTAATGGGTAGGTAGGTACAAATGTACATCGTAGAAGTTGTCAAAACATCGTTTCAACTTGTGGTTATCATAAATATCCCTGGTGAAGGAAAAGGCGACAATAATGCAGGTCTGAACCGAAAAAAGAAGAATAAGTCGAATTAACACGAAAGGGTTATCAATGTTCAATAATTCATTTGTTTCCGAATAGACAATGATAATTTTAAGGACAAGGATTATAAGCATAACTTTGTCACATGAAAATGTACTAAGTAACTGTATTTTCATCTGTTATGTATTAATGATGAGCCCATAATCAAACGTGATTACCGTCAAGAAAAAGACAACCTGCTTGTGAATAGAGTATCACCCAAAAGTATGTAGGTACATATGTAGTAATATGGGTTTTCCTTAAATAGCAAATGCTAACCTATTGACTGTATCGAAGTCATGGTGTTATTCCTAGGTGGTCCAGTGGAATTCCTCGGTGGGGTGCGCGGCACGTCACAGCCGCGGGCGAACACTGGCGTCTCGGGTAAGCTCGCAGAGGTCTGCAGAGGGCCTCGACCGGCCGCCGCCGCCTCTCGGCTCTGACGCTGCAGGGTTCGACGACGGGCTCCACTTGCTCCAATGTCTTAAATGAAAAAAAATTACGTGATGAGCATTTAAAAAAAATGTATTTGTGTAAATAATTTCTCGTTTTTATTTTGCTAGCGACTGGTACAATTGTGAATCGACTTTAAATAAATATATTTAACCAAGCATTGAATTTAGAGTTGACTATGTATGAATTAAACTAAATTTTAATACAATAGTAAGTCTTCCAAGGAGCAATTAGATATTTATAATCGTCTATAATTTTCTGTCAAGCTCTTAACATGCCGTCGGTTTTCTTTTAAACTATATTGTTTTGCCTGTATTGTATTTTACCTGTAGGTAAAGTTCGTCTGTCTGTTGATCCACTCTTGAAGTTACTGCTACTTCGCCTGTTTTTGTTGTAGCTGGTCTCCATCGATCGCGTCTTAAGACTATTGGTAGTGTCGCGATGTGGCGGCACCGCCGGGGGTTCTGATGGCCTGCAGAGAGAAAATTATTATACAAAAGTTCTAATATTTCTAAAAATAAAAATATATCTAGTGTACTTTGGAAGTATTGGAAATATAAAGTACCTTCTTCTAGACTCCAGTGTTGGTGTCGGCAAAGTATCAGCTTTCTTCAGGTGTCTCTTCTCCGAAGGTTGCATGATTTCTGTGTACTCGTCCTCAACCTCTTGAACGGGTGAAGGAGGCAAAGGAGGGAACTTGGGTGATTCAGGGGTTTGTGGCAGAGGTCCCATTTCGTGGCCGAGAATTGGCGACGGGGGAAGTGGAGGGTGTCTGTATGAATGCTCTACTATCTGAACATTTAATGGGAAGTCTCCGCCGCTCGACACGGCCGAGTCTGATGAAGACGGCTGACGCATCAAACTAACCGGTACATCTTTGGCGCTGGTAGATTTATGCATACTGTTCGATCGCTTAGAACGGTCACGTCTGTCGATCGATCGTTGATTCTGTATTTCATTGTGACTCGATGATTTCTGAATATCGTGTCTCTTTTGCCTCTCTCTAGAACTATACCGGAAATTGTTTTCTAATATATCTTTAGATACGTCATCACAGTATTCATCCTTATGGATATTCCAGTCTTTAGGTATATATGGGGTAAAATGTTTTTGGTCCCGACCTTGACTTAATATAGCACTAATATTGTTTTCAATTTTGCGAAGAGGCGAGGTATCGCCGCTGGAACCTGGCTCGCCGCTCTCCTGGTCCTCTTCCTCCTCGACCGTGGTAATAAGTGCTTGGCGACTCGCGCTGTTGCTCTCACCGTCCGCTCCGAGGCTCGGCAATGAAACTACTCTTACGATGTTAGGAGGCACAGTGGTCAGTTCATTAACGGTTTCGTTGCATTCCGTCTGGGGTGTCTCCTCGACTTTGCCTTCTTTTATTAAAGACTGAAAATTATCAAAAGTTGACGAATACTTCTTAAAATCGGTAAATCTATTTTGTGGTGAGAGTTTGTTCTGAACTTTTGATGTATATGCGGTTTTGTCATTGTGCGATTTTCTACTCTTAGGGCTATGACCGAAGTACTCCTGGGCGATATATCTATCTTGACCGTTGTTGAGATCTAAACTAAGTCTAGATTTTGGCGACGTTATTTCTTTGCTCAATCTGGAATTTGGTGTGCAGAGATCTATACTATATCTAGAGTTGGGTGTGTTGAGCTCACGACTCAGTCGCGAGTTTAAGTCGACGCTGTAGCGGGATTGTGGTAAACTTAAGTCAGAGCTCGGTCTGGAGTTGTATGAACCCACTGATCCGGACCCACTGATTGATATGCTCGAGCCATCTATCGACTTGTCAGTATCCATACTTCTATTTAAACTGTGACTGTGAATTAGGTTGCTGGTGGGTGATTTACTGGCTGCGTTTTTGTTGAAACTTGGTAACTGTTTTCGATTTTTGCCTTTACGAATAACGTATGTACCGGAGGCGAGGTCTTGTACCCGGCGGCTATCGGCCTCCGCGTCAGAGGTGGGTGACGCGAGAGATTCGCAGTGCGTGATAGGCGGCGGAGGCGGCCAGTATTCATCCCCCCAGTCGTCGTCTACCCTTTGTGGTATGGAGCTTGTACTCGAATGTGATTGATCACCTGATTTTCTTCTTCGTCGACCGATAACCTGAAAAATACACAGTGAAATTAGAAAGACGTTGTAATAAATATTTCGATGGTATATATTTTCTGATGATAAGTAATTAAATTAAGCTTCGTGGCCAATTAGGGTTGCGTAACTTATCCAAAAAGAATACTTTGGCTGGTTTTGTCAGATGCAAAACGGTATTTCAATTAAATTAGAAGCGCTACTAAATGTACTTATGTCATGATGTCTGACCTTTGTGCTCCCTGGGGTAAGAAGTGGATCATCACCATCGAGTGACACTTCCCAAGCTATGGAATTGCGTTTCGAAGGTGTTGTAACTGCTGGCGGCGGCGGCGGGAACGACTCCTCCAGTGAATCGTCCGAAAAATGCTCTTCATCGTTACTTTTACTCGAACTTCGCCTCTTGCAACTGCCCACCACGTCCTCCGAAGATCCTCTACACACTTCTCTATGTCTCTCCATAGAACCGGCGAGAGTTCGCGGAGGTATTTTACCTTTGGGTGACAACATTTCGCCGTCGGACCTACTATCACGTTTCATACTATTTTTCTTTTCTGAACTCTTAGTATTCGAGGGTGATACTTTTTGTAAGTTATACGTAGGCGAATGTGATTGCTTATTGTATTGTATATTCGGTCCCGGATAAATGGTGACGGGGTGTTCATTGTACGGTTTGTCGGGGAATTCGGCCGAAAAACCCATAAAGGGGAACACCGGTGGATTTTCTATGCTCGGTGACTTTTTGAGGTTGGTGGGTGGTGCGTTGTGTCGTGGTGGCAGCCATGTGAGGGCTGAGTCAGGCTGCGGCGGGCGGGCTCCGTGTTGCAATGACGCGAATCTGTATGGAGGCACCGGCGGCTGCTGCAATTGGAAGCCGTTTCCTTCACTCTCTTTATCCCAACCGTAGGGACGCTGGTGCCTTGTCTTTGGCTGAAATTAAAATATGATTTAAGTTAACATTTCATCAATCTGGTGAAGTATTCCGCGATAATAGGTATTTAAAACATAATTACTATAAATATTTAATTTCAATCAAAATTTAAAGTTATGATTACGTATGTTGACATACATAAATAAATTCAGGTATGGTACGATTACAATCCATTTATATTCCAACGTCATGATAAATTGGTAACAAAAGATAAACTTTGTAAGTCAGCTGTTTAAATTCCCGCGGTAGTCGTAAAAGTATACAACACCCTTTCCCTTTAGTTGAAGGGTCAGTGTAGTATTTGTGGGGCAATGACCTGACATCCTTTCACGTTATCAAGTTAATTCCACCATGAGTAAAAGTGTTAATTATACCTATTTGCATTTTGATTGTATACAGTGATTTGCATAATTATAGGTGTCAATTAAAATGATTATAAATTGTCATGTAACTTTTTGTTGTATCCACCTCAATTTCGTATTGCCAACAGTTTGGGAAATTGTAGGTGATGTCGTTAGATTTTGGCTTTGGACTTCATTGAAAAGATGAATGACAACTGATATTTTAGTGACAGATCAATCTTTACTCCTATATGGGATGATTTGATGGAACCGTTCGCCTTAACACCTATAAGTAGATATATATTATACGCTTCTTTTTCCAGAATTTTTAATTTTACTATACCTTTGTTTGGGTTATAACGAAAATGAGAAAATTGAACAGAGATGTTTAGAGACGCGCTTAATATTTTTGGTATTAATTTTTAATTCTATATGTATCTAAGGTACTAACGAAAGTGGTCTGTGTAGCAGTCGTGATTCCATTAACACTGATGATGGAGTCCAGTCTCTCTTCAGCTTCCCGCTGCTCTACCGATGTCATTCGCTTCGCTGAATTAGCTGGCGATACCCTGTAATTTATATGAATAATTTATTTATCAATTCTTGTGTTAGTATCAAAATTGTTTAAGTCACCCGAAGGACTTTGATATTTAAATTAACGACCAACTTCGATCTGTCCTCAAAACCACAGATGCGCTCATGTCGAACACCACTGTGCAGCCACCCATCTATAGGATGGTCTGCGCTAAGGTTGCTTAACACACTAATGAGTGAGCCTGACTAGCTACGAGCTCTTTATGTAAATAATAACTTTAAATAATTAATTGCCTAAATATTTTAAAATTCAAGCGGATTAAATAATTTCTGTATGGATTTATATCTATGCATGAGTTATTTATACGAAATCAAATATCGCTAAAATTATAGATATAAATGTAGCTTGTCTTTAATTATATTATTAATCAGTGGATATTTTGGATATTGAAAACGATCGCTAGTCCATATCAAATAACTGCTTGGAAAAGTTTTTTGTTTCTATAATTATGTGGATTCGATTGCTTACTTCGGCAGCAGTGTAGAGATGATTCTCTCAGCCTCTTCGGGCGGCGGCGGCGAGTGCGGCGACGGCGGGTCCGGGGGCGAAGGCTCCTCGCGCTCCTCCGTCGGACGGAAACCCAACGCGAACTTCGCTCTGAAACATTTGAACATCAATTTGAGTAAAGTATAATGGTTGACTTTGATCCTCTTGAGAAAACTTACGCGTTTTATTATTTAAGAAACTTATTACCGTCCCACTGGTAGGGACTGTACTTTTTCATAAGCGAAATGCGTTTTTCTGCCAAACCGGATAAGAATGGGCTAGGAAACTGGCACACTTTAAGTGTTAAAACTGTGAGCCTGCAATTTTTTTCGAAGTTACCTAATTATTTTCTAGTACAGGTATAAATTCGAATAAAGACCTTAAACCTTAAGCTTCGAGCCCGTAATTCCCTGCGTGGGACGCCCAAAGCCGTACAACCTACTCGACTATCACTGCCTATATATTTTGTAAATGGTATTAATCAAGCATACGTCATCAAACGCGAACCTTCTTCATAAAGACGGCTCATTTAATGCCACTATATTGTGCTAGTGATTCTGTTTTCTGACCTCAAAAGCGATAACTTTCTAAAGGAAACGACGCACATTGTCCCAAACCTTTGTCACTTGATACTACCGAGTTCCGTCCTAATTACTACAAGACCTACCTAATGGTTTCGGGACGTGACATATACGCTTCTTAGAACAAGAATTTATTATAAACGTGTATCTACAGTCAGCTAGGAGAAAAATGGTTCTTCATCTAGACATGTCGCAAGAAACGCGATCATAAACCTTAGGCACAATGGAGAATGTTAACAAATTTGGATTATTAGCTCTCCATATTCTCTGTTAAAAATAAAAAATACTAGTGAAAGAATTACTTTGATACGTCAATTAGTTTCCGATTTATAAGTAAAACAAGTTGTAACCGCGCGAGTCGGTGTGACGTCATTGTACATTACGCTAAGTATTGCTCACATAGTCTTTTTTAGTAATATTTACTATTATTACACTTTAAATGTAATAAGCAGACGAAAAAACAACAAAATACTGCATAAGCTATTACATCTACGGCTGGAGACTTGATATTAAGCGGGACGCGGCCCGCGCGGCATGGTGTACTATGACGTCACGCTTTTAGCGGGACTCGATATTTTTTGAAACTTTGAATGCTTGTAAAATCCAAACTACTTGGTATTTTTGACTGAAACAAAAACTAGTTTGCATGTACATGTACAGGCTTTACTGAGTCAAATTTTCAAGCGATTTGGCATACCTAGTAACATTCTCCATACTGTTGAATGAGATTTGCAATCACTTTTTTAGGCTACATTTAATAGAGTCAGCTTTATTGACTGTTGCTGATAGTTTTTGTATTTGTTGCTCCTAGCTGTTTTGACTATACCTACATGATTCACATGTGATTTCAGGGGTAAGCAACACCGTTATTTTATGCTGTCCCATTATACAATGGACAAGGAATCCTAGTCCTGGATTTTTTGTTCCATATGCTTCTTGATCTGGTTATTAAAATTTTTCTTACCTCCTGCCGTTCATGCTCATGTATCCATCGTCTTCGGAGGTATGTCCGGCGAGAGGCGAGTCGTCGTCGGTGGCGGGCGTGGCGGGGGTCGCGGGGGTGGCCGGCGTGGGCGGCGCACGCGCCTCCAGAGATCGCGGCTCGCCCTCGTCGTACTCGCTCAGCACTTGGTCCAGCAGCTCCAACGACCGCTGCACGTCGTCGCACCCGCTGGAAACATCATTCAATGTTTTAAGGATATGATAAGGACTTTGTGTTTTGTTATATCTAGGCAACAAGATGGTGCTACTCTTAGTAAATGCTTCTTCGAGATGAGAACTACTATCCGATTAATTAAGATAAAGATTATTAATCTAGTAAATTAATTATAGTATTATGTCTGATCTCTATTTCTTAGATCCTTTTCGTAGAGTATCAAGAAAAACACAGTTGTTTAATGAGCAATCCGAAAACCACGTTATACAAACTTTTATTAAACTCAATTTTTCTTTATTAGGAAGTCTCTTGATGGGTGAATTGTAGGTTCTTCTATTTTTATCAGGGCCCATAAATAAATAAACACAGACAGCACTGCGATAAGAGTACGTCTACCACTCCATATTGATTTTTGAAATATAAATAAAAACATCTCTTTATAGGCGCGCCTCTAAACCTCGACGCTCCATAAAATCGAATTCAATAACTCCGAGTCACAGTAGCAGAGCGAGCCCAATTTGCAACCGTGCAATTTCCGTGATGGTTTTCTAGTTGGATTGTCATACTAAATAAGTCAGTATAACAAGTAGCGGCGAGCGAGGTCGCACCAGTCAATTCCCCGAGATAATGGTAAATTGAACTCATTTCCTTCACGAGCTACGGGCCCGTCTCTGGCCGCTTCCCTAACTATACCATTAGATCCGAATTACGAGTAGACGACCACGACATACTTACATCCTTATATCAATCAACTGTGACGTTACATAATTCTATTATGCTTATTCTATTACTAGACGAGACAACAAGAAGGAGCGCTGTCTCAATTTACTTATCTGACATTGGAATTTATTCTTTCGTCTGGAAAATATATGTTTGTTATCATGAAAAATAATATTCTATTTATTCTAGCAATGAAAATATTTTTGTTCTGAAAGGTATAATTCATCTTGACATTTACTTTAGGTGGGCGCTGTCATTTCATCCCTTACCTGCCTATCGGTCTATGCCTGTATTGTTCTAAAGGTCAAGGAAACGTGTAGTAATGCTCTGTCCAGGGACGTGCGTGTCGTAGCTAAATAGTTTTCTGCGTACGAATACACTACATAGGCAACTTTTATATACGAACTGTCAGCCTATTAACCAAATTTATATAATATCTTAAAGCTAGCATGTCTTCGGCGCTGCAAAGTGGTTCTAGTGGGAGGCACAAAGCAACCCTTTTGAAAGAAGAGCGCTCTTTCGCCATCTCTCGATAAGCCCTCGCCGAGTGCCGGGGGACGGCGTGCTCTTATATTTGCTCAATAAACTGCACTACACTGTTTAAAATGCAAGGATCGTCTTTGGAAAATTTCCAACACCATTAATCAGTTTTATATTTAGTGGAAACAAATAGAGAATGTGTGGTACAGAATAAAATATCGGTTACGCAATACAAAGATAACGTAGCCGATCTTGTACTTATTTACTAAATAAACATTCAGTGCAAAAGCTATTAGGTGAAGTGGGTAAAATGCTTGAGGTAGTTTTTGCAGAGTTCTTGTTATGAATTCTTGACACGGAAAATCCAATATTTCGTGGAGTCGCCGCTATCGCGATGGACCGGCTTGTCTCCTCCGGCGATCTCTGTCCCCGATCGAGAGGTTCATTAGTGTTCACCTCACTAATGATCTCCGCTGCACGGTCGACCGTAAGGACACCAACAATCAAGTAGAATTACATTTTTGAAACAATTCACTGGTTCAATTTAATTTACTTTGTGATCCGTTTTATAGGTGGTCACTGGGTAGGTTTCGTTTTTATTACGATCTAGTTTTGCTGAAAGCTACACCCGAATGAACTTTGTACAAAAAACGGTCTAGCATTGTATTCTATTGCACATTGCGCACAAATGTTCAAATACATAAAATATTTGAATCGACAAATTCTAAAATTGGAATTGATTGCCATCGAATGGCATAAAACAGTGAGATAGAGTAACAACAACCGATGTTTAAACTAAAACTAGCTCTTCAGTTTGAAACAAGTTTGGTATCGATATTGCAGACATTCGGTATGGGTTTAGAAGTATGTGTGTACGAACGTAAAGAGGTACATTTTCCAGGTAACACAATATCGGCTCCGTATTCGATGTGTGGAAGCCTACTTGCGAGTGCTCAGCAGACTTACGCCTTGGTGGTGTGCGTGTATGTATCGCGTATTGCATTGTATCGCCCAGGCTGCCACAAAGCAGAGCACTCAGCATGAGTGCCGCGCCGGGCGCGTGCCTGCCTTTGTTTTATTTCACCCACACTCCTGCGCTTTCAAAACTTTTAAGGGGAACTTCAAATTGCGTTTCTCCTTTTAACTGAAGCTGGTTTGCGCTGATTAGTTGGATGTAGGCGGTGTAGTTTGTAATTTATTTTGTTAGTGGTCACGATCTTTTGATATTTTGGGGCATTGCTTATGTGATGTTGTAGACCCAAGCTAAATAGAAAAATAGGAAGCTGAATGAGAGCTTAATTAACTATCTAGAAGATTGTGTGAGAGATATGGGTGTTTTAGTTTGTCAACGATAGGCCTACATCTTGATACCGTGAGGCAGGTACTATTTATGCGGAAATGAGTGCAGCGAGGCGGAAGTGCAAAGCAACCCCGTGGCGCACCCCCCGCGCCTATATCGCGGCACCCTCGGGCGTCGACCTCGCGTTCGTACGCCGTGCCTTGCCACACACAATAACAAGTCAATGGCGACGTCCTCTCGACAACCTGGTCCCGCTATGGAAAATCTCTCAAAGATCAATCAAACTTCAGTGTACGATACGCTATCGATGAATGACGCAATGAAATCCAGTGATCTAACTGCGTGCACGGTCCGCATGGAGCACAGTGGAATCTGGCAAAATGATTACCGGTCCATTCCTAGACTGGATATTTCGGTATAAGTATGTAGATTGTATACCGTGTTTACAATGGATATTTTTTAATATCGAAAGTATTGTTTTACGATATGCTTTATGTTATGTCCAATTAGTCTCAAAAAGTATATTCTGATAATAAAATCAAGATGCGGAATTCACGTAAACAATCAAATACATAAAAAGTTACAAAATAATCTAAGAAATTAGTTGTAGTTCGGTTCCTAACCCGATAAAATCCTTAAAGTGTTGTTTAAGACGGGGAAATTCGAATAGTTTAAACTTAAAACTTTTTCAACCCGGACATAATTGATCTAGTTAAAGTGCGCAGAACCTGGCCAATTAGTTGGTTAAAACTTTACTTGGTAAAGTTACCTGCGGGTAAACACGCAGAGCTTCTTAAAATAGAAGACTTGGGTCAAACACTAAAATATAATTAAGTCGGGAGAGGTAATCATGAACAATTTGGAATGGGCTTGCTAACTCATTTTATATTACATCACTGTCACGTCGTAGCGCTGTACCTAAAAAAATATTTCAACAATATCGTCTAACGAAATAGGTCGGTGTGTTATGATAGTGTAGGTGGCTGTAAAACCCTTTTTGTCCGCCAATTATTCGCCGGTGATAGCTTGTGTAAAATAAATCCATGGTATATCGTAAAACGGCATGTTACGTGACTAAAATACAAGCGATCGGCTCGTCTGCCGATTTTCCGGAAAGCGCTTTCACTAAAATGAAAACTGGTTGTCGTCTGTGAATAAGTGTCGGCATTGACGACGTCCGAAGAAATTTTATCGACACGTTTTTTTCCAAGGAAAAAAAATGTTTATCAAACCTTAAAGTAAAATGAGAAAAACCGCCATGATGCCGTTTGTTTTTAGGTTTATCTGCTTATGAAGTAGAAATAATGAAGACCAATAAAAACGAATGGACATCGGGCCGGAGCTTCGAGTGCGTCTCTACCATGCACAAACTACGGTTCCAATTTCGAGGCACTTGCGAATCGGAAAAGCTTTACCCGCCGATGTTTTTCTAAAATCAATCACAATTTTTCAGATTTCAACGTTTGACTTTCATTACGTATTTGGTATGCATTTCCACGACAAGAATGTGGTATCTTTTTACAAGTTTTATGTCAATTTCTATGTAATTCTGACATTCACATAAGTAATATGATATTCAAAGTTGTAGGTAAAATACAATCGATTCGAAAACAACAGTTTTAAATAAAAAAATAAATATCAAAGCCCTTAAAATACTTCTGTAGAAGTAGATTCGATAAACACTGTCAAAACGATTGCACAACGACTCCATCTCTGTAAAGACGTACCGACAGTAAATGATGCTATTAATAAATTCGCGAAGAACGTAACGCTATCTAAATATTATTGGACGGTTGACTTGTAGCGGAAAATCCTCGCCATCGTCGTTGTCGGAAGGAAGCTTTGAGGACATGCCAATAAGCGCGGCGAGCGCACCAACACCTCGCTCAAACAAGGCCCGGAAGCAATTCCACTTCTCCGCGCGTGCTATAAGGTTGACATTCCAAATAAGCTTTTACTATTATCGGCTGCACCGACTTAAAGCAATTTTGTGAGTCAATATTGAACTTTTCAACTCATGGGAACGATGTGCCCCGTGTACACTGGTTTACTCACTAAAACCACTTACGCATCTAAGTGTGGAGCTCTTTAAAGTAGTTTCTTGGATTTTAAATTATTTCACTTCGAATAGCTTATCAGATTTTTGTGATTGTGACTTGTGTGTGTGAATATAACTTCCCTAAATGTGTTACACATTCCATTAATTATTGTAGGTAGTGCAGTGTTAGATGGATCTCGTTTGGTGTCCAACTTTTCAGACATCACGTTTGAATAATTTAATTTCGAAACGTACGCTTCCAATTTGTAAACAGCCATACATGTAGTCCACGCGCTTGTATAACTTTCCGAGCGGTTAAAGTTCAATAGTTCACTAATAGACGCTAGTATGATACAGCAGATCTATCAAAGCAAGGGTGGATAATCGCGAGCGGCGTCGGATTGCGGTGTTAATTAAGCAATTAGGTCTCGTCAGACGCCGCAACGTACTCGCCGCGCTGCCACGGTCGCTCTCGTTAAGGTATTAAGACGACCAACAGCCTCCTGCCAGCTTATTATTAAGCTTAAAGGCCGGGGAGGATGAGTAAAAAGTTAATGAAACTACGCCATCCCTTACAAGTCCTGACAGCTTCATAGAAACGAGATATAAGTATCTTACGCAAAAGTAAGTTATAGTGCCATATTTTATTTGACCCAGTACGTATTTTTTCTAATTGAGGCTCATGAAGTAGGGACCTTTTAAATATGTGTACATGTTTTGTGTTGCCGTAAATCATTTCCAGTAATGTAGGTAATGTATCGAGCTTGTAGCAATCTGCGGCCCCGGTGACATTTCCACCCTAAATCACGCGTGAGCATTTCATCTAAACATCGTGTGGTACATATTACGCGGGGCTCTGGGGCGTGGGAATGTGGTACATAGCATTTTCATTTTAATTCGGGGTGGTCGAGTAATATTTCAGCGAAATAAACGTTCTCCTCGTTGTAATTTACGGTACGAGCGCGAAGATTAGTATTTATGGATTTTACTGCTGTAGCGTAATTAGTGGTTATCAAATTAGTGCAACGGAACCCGTTTTTACGGTAAACGTTGCAGCCTGAGGTTTCGGGAACCCTTTTAGGGGCTTTGCGCTGTAATTTCGTCAATTGCGTGTTGTGGGGAATTCCATGCTTCAATTTTGAGATGGCGTGCTCGATATTATGTAGCAGTAGTAGCAAACACGATGAAGAAGTAAACTGAACTTAATGATTAAATCAATATTCAAAATAAAGTTCATGAAGCCCTGTAGTTCTACTTGCAGTGTAAATGAATGCAGCAAATTCACTGTAGATAAAACGAACTGTTAAACTTAGTTTATTTCCTCATACTCATATTGGCATACCTGCTATAAGGCTCCCAGGTTTATTTTAAGTGAATCTTTTCAGTGACATATTTAATGCATAGTGGTGGTAGATAAAGCTCGAGAAGTGAGTTTAACGGAGTCTTCGCTCGCGTGTTCTGTGTGTAGCGCTGTGGTAACGGTTGTAAAAATGTGTCAAGTATGTGTTTAAACGCTCATAAAAGTAGGGCTGTGCTGCTCTGGTTTTATATTAAATTACTCGTACATTTGTATTCCACATGTAAAATTCTTTAATCTGTAACATGCTCGCTTGATGTTCTTTCGAGGAGCCAATTGTTGGGGCTCTCATATTGTTCTTATTAGCCTCAATTTTCTTATGATGCTTATGAATGTTTGAATTCAGTAGCTTTGTACGTACTAATGATACTACCAAATTAAATGTAAATATAAGTTCTACCGTCTTCTTAAGGAAAGAGTCACAATAGGAACTTTTTAATAAAGTAAGTAAGTTAAGTGGCGTGTCCATTTATGTTGTCTAGTTCTAAAATATCCGACAGTCTCTGGATTAAACATATTATTATGTACGCTTCCAAATCTACTTTTCGCCGCAGGCACTCTTGATAAAAGTTTCAACGAGTACAAACCGGGACTGCGGCCAAAGTAGTTTAACAACGATCATTTGGAATTAATGATAGCTATCGTACGAACCAAGTAACTGTACTGTTACGTTTAAAATGCTACTTACATATACTGCAACAATTTGAAAGATGAATACTCACCAGAAACCGGTCAAAGAAAACTGTATTTTAAACCCATTGGAACTTCTTTATTTACTACCATAGTTTAAAACTTTAACTATTTTCTGTTTAAAGTGATGCCAAGTTATACATCAGATATTGAAAACATTAGTCAAGTTAAGACAGTGGCAGTTAAGATTGTGTCTGGAGAGTTGCAGCGACTATCGATTTCTGGCCGCGGCCAGACGGACGACGCGCCAATGAAAAACTATGCTTTTTGTTAGCCCAACTCCCGTACAACTCGTTCGCATTTGTAAATTGACAAACTTTATGATACATACATATCTGTTATAGAGTTTGCAGCCGCTAACTATCTAGACTGAAATTTAAATAGGTATCTGATTTTATAATGTCGTGTAAACGAAACCTTTTTGCGTTCGTCGTTTTTTTATAGAGATTTTGCCGGATAAAGTTCTCACGTGGAAGTTTCTACAGAAGTCTTTAGTTACCTTCGAAGATATACGCGTGGGTAAGTATGCTACTGAGCTTTAATACTCAATGTAATACAGCTAAGAACGTCCCTTGCATTATTTGCTCATAATTCTATTTTGATATTGAACAGTTTAAATAAGGTTGTTGTCATTTTGCAAATTAAATTGCGCCAATGATTTGATCGAAATTAGCAAATGCATTTCGAAAATGTTATCGTATCTAAATTGCATTTAACTAAATAAGTTTCGAAAAGATTCGTACTTCTCTTCCTAAAGGAAGGAAAATAATCAATAAACAGTAATTTAACTTTACTTTATAAATCAGCATCGGTACCTACATAAGAGTTTATAATGTCCTTAAGACTTAAGTTGATTAGCATAGTAGCTCCAGAACGGATTTAATTTCTGCATTCGTGAAAGCCTCTCTCGTACACTCATTATCTTTTTGGTTGCCCGCCATAAGCCTATAAAACGGTTTACAAAAGCGTTGCAACATAATACGAGCTAAGAGAATGATGGTAATAATACCATCGAGGGTTCCACGCTTCATAAATACTTACACAAACCCTCGTAGATTCATAAAAAGGATGCGCAATTCTTACAATTTGAGAACTTTGCCAGTTACTGTTTATGTTTGCTCTTACGTATATTTTCCTTCAACTTTTTATATGAGATATAACAAAGGATCGTCTCAAATTGGTGTTTTTATAATGTTATTGAAGCATTTTGGAAAATGGACGTTATTTTAATTGAGTAAGTACATTTATATTACATTAAATTAACTTATTAACAATTAACATACGGTTAAATTTATTTTTAGTAATAGAGACGTAAAATTTGATAATTAGGGCTAACAGTTTCTGTAGATGGTTTGGCCATGAAATCAAAATTTGTTCGTTCCGAAGAAATACAATAATAGTAAATTTAAAATATTGCATAAAATTAGACACAATGTTTGTTGGAAAAGCTTTTAATACATACTTCAGAAAACTTAAACAATATAAAACGTACAATAATTTATAAACGAAATTACAGAGTTGGGTAGGTAGCTCACTTACTTTACGAATTAATTTTAAATTATGGACACATAAATTATAAACGGGAAATCTCTGCTTGAAGCACAGCTCTATTTATGGCAGAGCATCCTCTTCCCGAGCGTAAACAAACGAAATTGCGCAGGAAAGTAATTTTTACGAATTAATAAATTGTCGCCTCCCTCGGCGTTTGTAAAGACGAGGCACGGCGAGGGTGCCGCGGCGCGCTGCTGCCGTCACCGCGTCGCTGCGAGCACCAACATAAGCAAATGTCGCCGCCGCGACTCCACAATAAGCGGAGACGCGCCGGATGCTGCAGCATTAGCTACGTGATTTATACGTCTGGCGTCGCCACTAGCTGGATCGCGTTAATTCCACAAACAATACAGGGGTTCTACATACAATCAATGAACATTCTTTCCGACACACACATGAACAAAACATTATCCGTAACGCTATAAACATGCAAATTAAGTATAGGACAACGCATTGAACGAGATTACCGAAGGTATTTGAATATGAAAAGGTGACTACTGCAAGAGCGTCATAGAAGCGGCTTAACATAATGCATTTTGTAACACGTTGAATGGTCAAACTGTAATATAACGCCGAACTATTACCAACAGACAAAAAGATTAGTACGTTTGAATCTAAGTATCTCGCTATATAAGTTAAAATCCAATGACAAACCTACTTTTACTTAAGACTTTTACAAACATCAAATAATTAAAATCAGTTAAGCTACATTTTGAAGGGTTGAAAGAGATGTCATTTTAAAAATCAATATAATCACGGTCGTTTACCTAGCCAGTGCCACCCTAACAAATTGTTCCAACCCCATCAGTCGGCCGCGGTGCCACAGCGGTGCACTCGAGGCCGGCTCCACTCTTTAAAACTTGTGGGTAAAATTTGATCCCATACCCTTACGCTGCGGGGTACCCGGACTACCTATCTGCAGTTAATTATCTGCGTGCAGAGGGGACGAAAGGGGGAAGACATCGCAAAATGCCAATTTCTCCCCTAGTTACCATTCGGGCCCAAGATTCACGTCGAACCATCGGAACGATAAGCCTCTGTAATTAGTTTTAATTAAAACCATCAGAAGATAAATGGTTGATCGATATCGAAATGGTATTTTGGTACTAAAACCCATTTTCGTATTTTATCGCCTTGCGCGTTGAGTATAAAGCAAAAACATCAGATTAAAATTCACTGAATATTCAGACCGTTCCCGACTTTAGCAATAAACCCATTCGTTATAATGAATACATAATAATGTCAGTGTTGAAGTGGGCGAGAACATTAAAATCCGAGAAAAAGAGTTGAACCATTAATATGTTTTAAGTGGTGAAAGTAAGTGAAGAAGACAAGCCGTCAGCGAGGGCTGTATGACGTTAAGCACATCTGAAAGACGCCTACATTTGTCTCGGGAGTGTAATTACCAGCTCAAAACAGATAAATTAGATTAATCTCACTTGCCTTGATAGCCAGGTGCTAATGGAAAGTCGCGTTACGACCTCTAAAATATTAAAGATGACGTGCTTCACTAGCGGCTCGTAAAACGTTATACTTTGTTACATTGCACTTTGTCACTGCAATTTCGTAATCATAACAACTACGCAACAAAAGTAGTAGCTAATAGCCAGCTTAATGTTTAAGAAACATATCAGATTTTGATAAAGATAAATCGCTGTATTAAAAATTGACGATTGCAATTGCATATTTTGCGGTCCCCTAAACAGTGTTGACTGACAATTAAATGTAAGCAGTATATTCTGAATGGGGTTGTACGCGGCAGTGTGTGGTAGTAAAGAGGAGGTGAGCGTTCTGCCTCCCCAGTAATTAGCCATGAGCACAAAGTGACGCGGCGTCCGACATGTTTCCCGACGTTGTTTGCTAACATCACTTCACTCCCAACCATTCATAAAAAGCATTTAAGAATAGCTATTTTCACATAGTACATACATATCTATGCATGTAGAGTATATTCACAACAAAGGCTTAAGTGGCTATAAATAACATGCATTATATCCCTGAAACTCTACTAAGATTTGTATGTTACGCGATATTACTGCTATATTTTTTTCGTTTAGGATTGTTCTGTTTGCCACTTTGTATGAGATTTTCCCTTTATTTTAATTTGGAACCGAGACTTTGATATACAGTACGATATTTTATATTCATAAATTTCTATAAAACTTTACTCAGGCAGGTATGTATACGAAGTGAAAATAACAATGTGGCACAGAGTAACGCCTAGGCGAGAGGGTGCGGAAACTGCGTACAGCTTAGCTCGCCCGCTGTTTTACACGCAACATAAACAATGTGCTTACAAATCTCACAATATCATCTAGTCTGGAGGAATGCTGTGTACGAGAGCCGCTTCACTTGAGTGCCTGCTCGTTAGTGAGAGAGCTTAAATTACGCCACAACTGTATGGCGCACTTACATGCGTAACTTACTTAAAATACGTCAGACGCAACACTTAAAAATGTTTCACTTAAATATCAGCCGCCCTAACGATGTTTTGCGATAAGCAACCCGCCTGAGACAAGAAATATCGAAGTGTTCCAAGTTTTGTGTTATTATTATATCTTGCGAATTGTTTGTTCTCTAGAGTAAAGGAAACGTTATTATTTTTATTCTACACTTGAGCACAAAGGTTCTATTCTGATCAATAAGTCTCAAATAGTGAAGTGTTGAAAAAAGCACTAGGTACAACAAATGTTTTGGGTGAGTAGGTTTTTTTTTGTGAACCTAGTGTTCCAACTACAAGTAAATGTTTTGGGTGAGTAGGTTATTGGTTTTTTGAACACTAGTCCTGGGTGTATAATTACTTTGACTGGTACAAGTTTTTACCAACATGGTATAAGAGCATTTAAAGAGAAACAGCAGTATAATTATATATTAAAAGAGATATATTTATGTATACATAAGTAACATGTCTTGTCTATCCTTTAACTAAAAGTTTCTACAACATAATACATTTTCACAAACTATTCGCATACTGTGAGCCGTAATTTTCTCATAACAATATTATGTAAAAGTTTTCTCTCAAGTACTTGGCGTCTGTGCTCCTCCGGGAGCGTGCATCAGCGGGGGTGAGGGGGGGACGGGACGGAGGGCGCACCTTCACTTTCGTTCCTCCAGCTCTCCCCGACCTTCCCGACTGCACAACTTTCCCAATCCATTCTGTTAAGCCTTTCGTAAACTCAGTTATCATAATAATATAATAAGAATTTGTGGCTTATCGCAATGTTTATTGATGTTTCGTGACGATATTTCAACACCTTGTTACCAACTCAGTTTGTATAGACACCGAATGTAACCAAAATTGCATTATTTGTCCAATTTGCGGCAACACTGTTGTATTACAATTATAAACATTATTTTATAAAAAATACGAATTTATTTGTTTCAACAAACTGAATTATAACTCTAAAGACCCACTTAGAAACGTAATTAGTCAACTAAGAAGCAGCTGTATTGTCTAATTAAAAGGAAATATGAAATTAGCTTGGTCGGCAAAGAAAAACAATAATGAAAGGGAAAAAACGACAAGAGGAACTAGTTGGCGATACATTGAAGTGCGACAAAGTACATTACACTTTAGTCTTGCATGAGTGCTGTAAAGCGGTCGATAAGACGGGAAATGTAAAAAGTTCAACAAACCGCGATCCGGAAAAAACTAGCGAGTACGTGGTAAAGGAAATAGAAACTTAAGAATCGATTCTGTTGTGTTTATAAACAACCTGGAAGGTATACTTTATAATTATAAAGTAACTGTCTTACTAATCAACGTCGTATAAGCACTGTTTCAAACTACACGAGTAGGTACCTATGAGTGTTCAAGACAAAACACTGTATAACTAATCAGAGCTTACACGACGATTCTATTAGTATTTTTAAGAAACAATGTTCTTAACGATTTCATAACAGTCTGTAAATTGTGTACACACATACAAAAAGGCATAGTACATTGCCGTCTACTTTCACTAGTTGTGTTTCTTAATCAATACAAATAAGGGATATGATTGCAAATTAATGTAATGTCACATTACGCTTACAAAATCGTTAATTAATTTATATTTAACCCTTTGTATTGGTATCTATGTATGTGGGGCGTATTCATTTGCTGAATGGTTTTATCGAACAAGCTTTACAATAGGCTTATTCGGGATATTGTGTAATAACAGCTGGCCGGCGAAAGTCCGACATCATTCCATTATGGAAATTGACAGGTAGGGGATGGGTGCCTAGACTAGCCATGTTGTAGGGATGTGCTACTGTACGATATAGTTTAATAGATTTAGTCCGGTGCGCTGCCACTGGATATCCTATTAAAATAACTGTATAATTTATATCTACGGTCGTTTTAATAATTGTAATGTATCTCGTTTAGGATGTTTTAAAAACTCTAAAATGCAATGTGAATTGAATAAACCGTTTGCTTTCTTATTGACTTTACTGTACCTTGTTATCTTCAGTAAAGAGTTTAATGGTAAAGGCATCGCTAACGATACTTTTTCATAAAAAAATAAAGCCATAATTTCAATTCTAATGTTATCTGCAACAAACATATTCAAATTAATACAAATGATTGAACATCGGAGCGTTTGAATATAATATCTATTGCATGAAATGTTTTGTATAATCGTGAGGGTAATCGTAACGCATGATTAAATTGGCTTGCGGCTTCATCAGTGAATGGACGATATATCAAACACACTGAATTTTGATAAAGACTGAATATCCAGGTCGAATACAGCACAAATCACTTATGTATGAGTACATATTCATGGCTGCCGACTAAATAAAACGAGGGAACATACATAAAATCCTATTTCCCATGAGGGTAGGCAGAGACTAGTGAGCGTCACGTACTACGATCCCTTTACACTTCTTTTACTTCTTACACGTACATTCTACATCTTGTGATGTATGCTTGTCGTTTACCAACATTATGCAACTTTAGCGATCGTGAACTTTCAACACAATAGCACCGAGGTCGTCAAAATGTCAAATACGCGTTTTTGACATTTAGAGGTCTAATAAAAAATTATAAAAATTCTCGGTAACTATATCACAACAGATTTGCTTGTGATCTTTCCTCGTTTGTCCGATCTGTATGTCGTGGAAATAGCATTAAAATATATTAAAGTTTCTACTACTGCGTAGATAAATACGTGCTATTTTGGGGCAAGTATCTTATTTAACTATCAACTAGATTAATGTGATTGGATTTTACCCATCCCTTTGATAGGATCCCATATTTTAAATATGTATGTGAAACTATAACGGGGCATTAAATCTGAGCCATAACACTTTCTCTGATTAAAGGAAGTAGCCGGTAAATCATAGCTCACCCTAAAATATGCTCAGGGCGTGGTTAGAATTTATAACAAGTATAACTAATATGAATGTTTAGCTTTAAGACATTTCACATTTCAGTAAGAAATTATAGAAAACATCCCTGTATTTCCCTGAAGATGTTGAATAGAATTGTAGAGCGCTCTCATTTCCGCGAAGGTAATTTCCGTGTAAGGTGGCACAATACTTTATTTAGAAAATAAAATAAATACCAACATTCCATAATACTTTTTACGAATTACACTACTTACACTAGTATTCCATTCCTTGTATAAATAACGAGGTTAGTTAGAAGTGCTTAGAACTAAATTACACTGCTTAGTCTTGTAAAGAAGGCTTCACTGCTTCGGACAGCTGGGATACAGCCAATTGATAAATTTTATTAGAAACTAGTTTGTACAAAGTTTGCAATGTACAGTGTAAGCTAACCTCTTTACAAACAGGCAGCTGCTTGAAGACAGATAAGACTGACGAGACATGAAAAAGGAACTACAATGATAATATTCGTAAACATGTTACAAGGTTTACAATCGTAGATTGAATTCCATGCAAATAAAGTTTCTATTGAGAAAAAGAATTGAGAAAAGGAACAGCGTTGCATCAATAGAGGCGACGAGTCCTAAACAAATTGACCGACCGTTTGTCGCCGGCGAGTATTAACACTTGTATTGGCCTTTTTACTAAGAAAACTCAACTTTTCTTCTCGTATATGCTCCCAACTCGTAATCCGTTCTCGAACACAAACTAGAAAAAGACCAATGGTTGCAGCGCAAAAACTGCTTCCAACTTAGTACACTTACAAAACAAAAGTTAAGTCCATTTTATTTTAAAAGAATAACACCAGCTACCAAAGTTTAAAGAGTACCAATATTTGAACTCGGTGTTACTTGAGGATATTAAATTTTACTTTAAATGTTTACGTAAGACACGTAAAATTAGAGACACGTCTGTATTACAAATTACAAATGTACCGCGTCTCCAATCATAGACGTGTTACTTAATCTTTCATCTCGAATAACAGAATATTTTGATATTTCGTATATTTACCCTTATAAACGCTAACTCGAATTGCCATCAGACATCGGAAATCGGTTATACACGTATGTAATCGACGAAATCGAAAACGTTCGGAAACTGTGATTCCGGGCAATTACAGATTTTATGCTCCATTTTCTAGTGGAATACTCTCAGTCAATATCATTTAGCCATGTGATAATTGATTTTGTCAATCGTGTATGTACTTGGAAGAACTGCACGGCTAAAGTGAATCTCGTAAATGTTCGGACGCTCCCAATTCGTGCAGACCTTATTATTTCCAAGTACACCAGGGTCACTTTCTATTCTAACCCAATATTTTCATTATTAGTTTTCTACATTGCAGCTGTTATTTGACTTCAGAACCGAAAAAGGAAAATGGAAAAACGTGGTCTGTTTTTGTCAGGTCATTTGCTGCATTGCATTCCATTGTTATGTACATAATGAGAAAATATTATATTTATTTATATATTCTATTTTTTCCATTATGTTCCATTCGATTAAAATGATTTTTTTTTGTGTAGAGCTCCACAATAACATGTTTAATGAAAGTTTATTTACATGATATTGTTTACTTTCAATTTCATTACACCGAAATAATTTTACAAGCACTGTCTAATAAGCACGTTCAAGAACAAATATCACTTTCATAAAAGAGCACGTATGTCGTGTAGGTGTTCGATGTAGTGAGTTTGTTTGTTCACTAGTATGAGGTCTATATATCGCGTACAGTTCTACATATAGGTACATATATGTCCAGGCGAATAGCAGCGATCACGAACACAATACAGAGAGTCCTAAGCAAATTGTTGAAATGGGTCCTGTGCGCGTATTATTTACTTTTATCACAGTATTGCGAACATTGGACGCGGACACTTTTATGCCGCAGTGAAAGAGTTTGTAGCGTTTGTCTGCATTGGGGCCAATATTCGTCTACTATTTGAACATTCTATGTATAAAATCTTGAAGTATATAGCATAATAGTATGTAGTATATAAAATAATAGTTTGATCACACATAAAACAGTGTCTGTTAAAAAGTCATTAGTCGTTTATTGAGCAGCATGCCTTTTATGTTTAAATTATCGTCGTTTTAAGGCCAAAAGCGAGTCAAGTTAATCATCACGCCCACAATGTGATAATAATTACATAAGAATATCCTTGAATAACAGATTTATTTAAAGAAGTTTACCGTTTGATGAATATAGAGATGCTATTAAAAATAGAATAAATATGAAAGGTAAATTTGAAGTGAATACAATTTAATAGTGGAAGCAAGTTTATAGCATCTCTTATCTGTGTTGACGGTTGATTTATGCTCTAATGGTTAAGAGCCGATAAGTTGTGACAGACTGCTGACTAGTGGTATATATCTCAAACATTTTTGTCGGAACTTTTAATTAAATTCGTGTTTTTTTTGCGTAGCAAATATTGTTATAGTTAAATCACGAGCGTATCCTCCATTTCTAATCGAATTAAAATTTAGTCTGCCTCTTTAAGGAAGTATCTTGGCGTCGTTATTGAATATTCCGTGATGTTGTGTGGAGCTTGTTAATATGAATCGCTCTGTGTAGTGTGTATATATCTGTGTTCCATTGATTTATGGTAAGCAGTGCAGAAGAACGAGCGGCAGCTTAGACTCGGTAATTGCTTTCCGGGTGAGTCGACAGAATTTGCATCTCGCGGCGCGCGCGGCTCCATCGCTCCGAGATGACAGATATCCATCACTTTCATTGTATCGCTTTGTAAATACATACATAAATACATATCATACACAAGTTTGTATCGCTTAACGCATCCCTTGTGAATCTGCATTCATTTATGTAGCCTAACGTTTACTTAATATCTAGAATCTAATATATTGTAACAAACATTATTCGAGAACTAAAATGCTCTACGTACATGATGTGGTACGGTTTCGTGAACTTTGTATGCTTCGGTCATTTCAACGGTAGACTTCGTGAATCCTTTTGAAATTAATGTGTGACTAATTAAAGTGTGAATTATGCACTTGGTGCTGGCGATGCACTACGTGCTAGGATTACATTTGTTCTAGGGGTTCGTCTTAAACCGCGGTGCGAGTGGTGCGACCGCGCCGCCTCGTGGCTGATGTTAATAGCGGGCAAACACTGAAAATAATTATGCAGACACCCAGCCGGCGCGGTGGCTGAGAGCATCCAACTCGATGCAAACAAGATTATACTAAAACCGTAAGTCTTTGCTCACCGCGACGTCTAGCGACATTCGTGTCAAGTGATGCTCAAAATTAGAGGCCGTTCATAGTGTATGCGGATATGCCGCAGCGAGGGGATAAAACAAACGCATGATTTTCAGAGAGTCTCGTGAATTGTAGGGTCATCGTGTGGAGAGCCGGTAGCTTTGATCGGCTGCGGTAATGGGGATGGCGGACCACATTCGCGGAAACTTTTACGGGACACTGACCCACTTCTAAACGACAGTAAAAGTAATCTATAATGCGGCCTTCTTTTAAGAATTTTCTCCCTAACAACAACTCATAAAAAAGGAACAAATACCGAGGGTTCATTGTGATGTAAATAAAATAAACGTCGAATTGTAATAGCTATTTATTATGATAAGCAGTTGGTTTCTTTATCTACATAATATAATCGGGTTGTTGTGATATAGTCGTAGTTATGGTAACCATCGGCAGGCATTTATTTATATCAGATATTTGCACAACATTTTGGGGCATAGAAGGATAATACGTATTCTAAATAACGCTGTAACGTACCTAATTGTAATTCATTGGTTTGATGAAGTCGTTCATATTTTTTGTAAAATATTATTACATACATCACTTTTTTGAACACTTGAGTACCTTGTACAGTACAATACAATATGTTCACGGTTGGTTCCAACATGTATGAACAATGCAGATATTCGAGCGCCGCATTGACCCACAATTGGACGCCGAGCGAAGGTGAGACCTTGCAAGTCGAAGAGGCCAATCAATGTTATGAGCTATTTCCTTACCACATAAAAGTGAGATACTGATTTATAACCAGCCTCCTGCGACGTAAATAATACAAACTGCAATATTATTAAACTTAACACTCAGTACTTTACAAATAATGTTTATAGAGATAGCTGTATATTTGTTCAGTACAAAAAATCATTACCTATCTTCTTATTTAGTTCGTCGTTGAAATAGTGCTCTATCTAAGAGATACTCCGCAACGCTGTCGTGTCTGTAGGCAATTCACAAGGCATTGTGCTACAAGTATTATACCTTATAACGTTGTGTATAAATCAGTTTATTATATGTAATACTAATAACACATATAAAATAACACACCATAAAAGCTGTGAAAATACGCCGCTACGCTGTTTGCGGCGTTATACCTGAGTTGTAAGTAGTAACGTATTATTATAAGGCACGTGAAGGCGGAGGCCTTGTGCGTGACGGATCACCGGCGGAGATGAAATCAAATATCGCGTTCCCGCCGCGCCGCGCCGCGCCGGGACCGGCACCTAACAAACTGTGTTTATGTACAACACCCCACCAAAATACATCGTTTTGAACAATTTCATTTTTCATTAAAATTCCATATTCTCCGATGATTCAAATGCGAGTTCTGGTTTCAATCCTCTTTATGTTCCGAGCTTCTAATGCTCATTATATTCTAAAATAGATGCAGAGTAGGTTAACTAAACATTGCCAGTAATCCACTTCCTTTCATAAACACACATACAGCAACAGTTATTGAAATACACGAACTGCAAATTCAATTAGCTTGCTATAACAATATTGAATCTTTTAATTAATGTTACTCGAAATTGTCATCAAAAGGTATGCAGTGTACAAATAAAGTTCACCGGCGTGAGAAGTAAAGTTGCAGCTAACAATTTAAAGTTAGCCTAGGCGGATGAGTACGAACTGAGGTGAGAAAATGTGGGGAGACAGGAATCGTTAGTGGGGTGAAGGGTGGCGCACCGGACATCAGCTCTGCTAGCGTTTCCAGCATTGATAAAGTTGCAGCGAAACCAGAGGTAAGTAACTTAACCGACGCGACCGTCCAACTGCAGTTAGCCTCTAACATTGAATGCCTCGAAAATGTCGTGGACTGAATAACTGGACTGGAATTTCGGCTAAAGCTGTATTAGGAATTAAATTGTATTAGGGAATTACAATTAAGGATTGCGAAGTATTCGACGGAAGATCCACAGCGGCGGCGGCGGCTAGATATTTCAGTTAATAAAACATCGTCTCATCGTCTGCCGACCCGAGTATCGCAATGCTAAAATCCCTAATTAACGTGAACCACATCAAAGGAACGTGGGGAATATTCACCGGGGACCCGTCTGCGAACTTCGACTTGAGGCGACAAGACGGATAGCGCGCCGCTCTAAATAGCGTGCATCGCTAACCAACTTATATCTGCCATTGTTTGCCACTATACGATACCTACATGAACGAGTGCGTCAAGGACAGACTTTCATTGCTTTTTGTATTGTAAAGCTTTTTAAATGAAGAAAATAAAAACATTTTAATCATCCGGTTGACATAATAATGTAATTGTTCACCGCTGAACCTTTAGATTCAAACGCTACGAAGAATATGAATGACAGAGAAAAGGGCGCGTGTTTTTGTGAGCTGTTAATAATATCTACAGAAAATTATATTTTTCATGACCTGTTTCTTTGTAGCACCTGAATAATAACAACAACTTTATCAGAGGGTGAAAAGAGCCGGATGCCTTCAGAGACCGGCATTAAAAATATTAAAATAAGTAATTGCTCTATCAGGCCTGCACCTGACGCCCGCCCAGGCGTACCCTACCTCCCGCCCTTGCCGCCACGCCCTTAAGTACTTTGTGATAAGGGCAATCGTGCGAGCTCCTCTGTGTCATTTATGTATATTTATGCGGTTCTATTTATAGTGAGGGCAAAATAAACCCTTCACGACACGTGTCTCTGTGATTTGTATAAACAAACACACAGAGCTATTAGGTAAAACACAGATTAGAGGAAAGTAAAAGTGTACATCTAAGCGTTGGAGCGACGGATGTGTAGTATTAACTAAGAGCGTATATCATGTGTCAATTACGTTAAGTGCTAAATCATGTCTGGCAAAGAAAGTCATGTGAATGTAGGTCGGCAATTTCGAAGAATAAGCCCTTATAGGGACGATATAGAGTGCCAGCCATTAAGAAAACAAATGAATATTGTTCATATAATGATCATGAAACTCTTGTACCATCACTATAGCATAATATCTAAGAAAATAACAGCCACTATACACTTTTGTATTTAAAATGTAACTATTGAATACACCCATTACACAATCTTTTTAGTGTTCCGTACCAAATTTCCAAAACGGAACATCATTTCTTTTTTGGGGTAAAGGAAGCTCCTAATAGGTTTCGATAAGAATCGTTGCGGAATATTGATTTGTATTTAGTAGTGCGAACGTATCGGAGCCCCGCCGATATATATTGCGGAGGTCGGTGCCGCGGCGGCGGGAGAGATGTGTTGATAATGATGTGTTAATAGTAGTAGTTACATTAATACTCACTCGGCTCCATTTTTTCCTCCCCTGTGCAGCATGCCCGCGCGTGCCATCTCACGCCCAGGGCCTGCAAAAAACGTACCATCCATTAACGTCAAGTCGTTCACGAGCCTTTTCCGCATCTTTACGCTCACTAAATACAGTTTAGGGCTCGTCTTAATTTATTATTAGTCGGATGATACACCAAATTATGCCGGCCGTCCGTTCTCTCAACTTAATTTTTGTCTACATAAATAATGTATTTTCTTTCTCCCAGTCAACCGGTGAGATTGCGGGTTCTCCAGCCTGTTATATTTTGAATATTGTTTCAATATTTTGTTAAAACATTTTTTTTTCATTTTCTTTTTCTCATAGAAGGGGGATAAATGAGATTCAAGATAGGGTTGGCACATTAAACGTACTAGTAAGATGAATAATATCTTGGTTATCTAGGAATGTTATTGACGTCGTCACTAGCCTGTGTAATAGTTGTGCAATAGCTAGTCTAAGGATTGGTCCATATTATGTGGGTGTACTAAGTGTTCTTATTGTTGGTATCGCACGTTATGTAAAAAGCACATATTGCAAAACTCGATAGAACTACGTGTTAGCTCGAGGGACTTTAGCTTATAGCATTTGATACAGTTATAGTTTAACTGAAAAAGAGTTGTAAGAGTTGAAACTGTTCAATCAGGAACCTTAAAGTAATAACTTCTATAACTTTTGGTGAATTATGTGAATGAATAATATATTTTTATATCCACAAGTGATCAATCAATTGAACAATCTGGATAAAATGTATTACAAAATAAATCCAGATAAATACTTTGAATGCCAGTAAGGCCAACCTGACAACCGACGGGGGAATAAATGCAGTAATTTAGCAATTTAATCAACGATCTATTTGGGAAAGAACTTGATTGATGGGCAGTCGCAAATATTTCAGCGTCGGCGCGTGTTGCTAAGCTTCTAAATTGCGACATCAACGACGATAGGTAGACAATGAGCTGCCGTGGAAATTTATGAGACTCGAACAAGAAGAATATACTCGACCCAGCGACGTGAATGCCGGAAAATAGTTGAAGTTTCCTCAGACAAACTGTCAGCCATAATTATCTCGCGCTCATTGATCTCCTTCAGACTTGTCCTTGAGCCTGTTTCATGACTGTTGTTTTAACAATTCTCTGTGTATTCTTTGGCAAGGCATTTGTTTAGGATTCTGTTAGAATAAATTAAGAGCTTGGTTCATTTTCCATAATGTTATTAATGTAGTGGTTAACTAATTTATTACTTAGGGTAATGAAACTTCAAATTTAATTAAAATGTGTAATAAATTCCTATCAATTCTTTGTTATTTACCATTTTTATAACTTACTACAATGCCTATACATATACACCTCTATCCTTCTTTTCCACCTATAATCACACAATATAATAAAATGGCGTTTAATAAAAAGGCTTCATACCGACGACGTGGTAAAAGTTCATTTACCGATATGATTTTTTGTTTACAGGGAACTATTTTTATGTAAAGCAGGTATTAGTACATATTTGACATAACTTATTTAACAAGCCTATCGTATATCCTTGTCGTCGCCTTTGATGATCAGTGCTTATTTGTTGCCATCATGTTTTATAGTTGACGTAAGTATTGTTCCCAGGGTGTAATGTTTACATTCCTATTTTTGCAAGGGCAACATAAGAAATGAGTCGCAAACATAGTTTTCAATTACATTAACTGTGTCATGTTGCTAAATATATTCATTCATTCACAAAGTTAGCATGACTGCCTCGTGTTACGTACGAAGGGGCAGTAATATGAACTTTTAAGTGGATTACAAGCGATATTAGTCGTGAGCTTTCACTTTGGTATGTAATATGGCGTAAAACGCGAGTGATAATTCGGACGGACACGCGATGCGAACATTACAGCCGTTGCACTCGCCGATACACCCTGTATTGCGTATTGTTGAATCGTAAGACTGTGATTGAACATGTGTTTGTATGTTGGGATATGATGTAGAGTCTGCCGACAATCATAAATCTGTACTTACTTGTAGACATAAATCGTGTTCAAGCACATACAGGTTTACGATTTAGTTATTATATGTAAGTGTGTTAAGTAAGTAAATAGTATTCATAAACATTTGTAAGCTACCGACAGAAATTAGGACAAACTCGTACGATTGCTCTATATTCAGTGATGCCGAACACAAGAGTTACCACATAATATTAAACACACTACTCTATGTTTCATAAACAAAGTTACGCACAAGCGACTATATCTAACTATGTAGCTTTGTGCCTGTTCGTCGTGCCCGACGCCCGTTGTCGACAGTAAACACGACTTATTTGCAAAGTCTTCGCCTAACACGGAAATTGATTTCCAAATTGGTACTCTAACACAGGTAATATTTTTACATCATTTTCCACGAAATATCCGCAACTGTAACAACATTTTGATCGGAACACTGTCGTCAATTTACTCCGACAACTGTAAAATACGCAATGAAAATTGATTTTCGATAGTATTTATTATTAAATTTTCATCATAATAAAGTTTAAAACAAATATTATCGCGTGCCACATTCGCTACGGGATATTTTATGATACAGTTTATTACTGCGCTAGTTTCGGATAGTAATATAACTTCGAGTTTCGGCGATAACGAAACATGTATTCACAAAGCGTATTCTATTTCGTCGAGAGAATACATAAAGACTAGTGATATGAAACGAAAAAATAAAAGCGCTTATGCATAAAGCGTAAGTAAGTCGTAAAATGGTGATTTCGTTTGTGTATGCGGAATAAAATTGCAAAAATCCTATGCAAATGCGTCTACGGTGAGTGTCGTAGGCCTCGCTTGTCAGCTCTGATATCGCATCTCGTAAAGGTAGTGGCGATAAGCGTAGGTACCCTTAAACTTTGCCCATTTTATTACGACTTTATGTGGGTACGTACGCGTCGGGTTAGTAGATCGGCTTATTTAATTTCACACTCAATATCAGTTGTGTTATATTGCGTTACTGTAACCGAATCGCGTAGCAACTATGACACAGTAGTAACAAGCAGTTTTGTGAGAAAATATTGAATGACAACTTTACTTACCTAGACATTCGATCGGGGGGCTTGAAGTGCTGTCTTTTAGTCTGGATCATTCCAGTTACCTGGAAAATAACGAACCATTTATTAATCAATATTGAACGATGTTATATTCTTATCTAAGTAGTTAGTGTTGATATTCCGTTGACCTATTTTTGTGAGATAGCACAACGGAAATGTTAGGAAATCGTTTTTATACCGGGAATAAGTGATTTTACTCTGGAACATTGTTCGTTGCTTGTGTTAAAAAAGCCTTCGCTATATTCGGAGAACTTCCTACGCATATACTTTTCGCTTTAAGCTGGAGGTATTTTTTTCATTATTTGTGCCTTCAACCTGCGCCTGCTAAAGTGAAATTGGCCGTAAGATATTTTCATACTGCTCTTTCGACAGGAACAACATTTGCGGTACCAGCAAATACCTAGTCAGATTTATATACAATATTTGTTAGCGCTATGCTTATATTATCTACTCGCTTCATTTATTATTGAACATAATTTATTAGATTGTGTAGAGCACAGATTTGTGCCATCAACATATTTTGTGGTTAATTATATTATTACTATAAATACATGAAACCTAACACCGCGCGAGTCATGTGGTAAAATATCAGAATGTTCGGAGCCTCAATATTCAAGGCGTGGAGTGACAAATAAAATTAAACTGATATTGAGAACATGGTCTTAAGTGTGTGAGGATCATAATTAAATATTACTGACTAACTAATCTTTGTGTTTGTTTGTGACTGTGATGCTAACATTCATAGATTCTAGTATTTAACTATTACTCAGGATAAAATGTAGCTAAAATTTATCAAGGATTTCATAACCGCTTGTGAGGTGGAATAACTACAGCATATTTGAAGCTGTGCTCTGGAATTTATCTCTGAATTATAATAAAAGATATGAGAGAAAAACAAGCATCAAGTATGGTCTTAAATGTTAAAAATTAAAAAGTACTCCCACTCCAACAGTTTAAGTGTTTTTACATGAGTTCACATAAACTTTGTCTTAAGACTAAGTATAAGTAGCAGAAGAAGCCTTGACTTTTAACCAAAATGTTAGACGAGTATAAAATGTAGAGTGTTTTATACTCAAAGATAGTATCTAACAATAAAATAATATCTTAAGCTTTAATTTAAAAAACACAATATAAATCGTAAATAATAATGGATGTTAAAGTGAAGCCATCTACTAAAACGATTACATCGTAAATTCGTACTGAGTTCTCAATATTCGTTCAAATTCGTAGTTCATACATGTATGGATAGACCTGTCATCTGAGAAGCTCATAAAGTCTCAGATTTCTCGTAGCGTGCCTGCCGTCGAAATGAACGGCCCGTCTATTTGCCGTTAGGGTTATTTGTATGTAGATGGCCAAAGGATGCTCTATTAGAACGATATTGCGGACGAGTGCGCTCGACCTGAACTATGGCCCGCTAACACCGATCCAGATGACCCAAATGGCACTCCGCCCCGTTTGCGGATCACTAAACTAACTCTTCTAACTACACGAAATAAACTTAACGAGCTGCCAGTGTGCGCGCTGACACATATACCTTTATTGCTCTGTGGAGTCAAATAACAAGACATGTTTCTATCTGTATGCAAGTTTTTTCTTGATATTGTATTTAAACACCATCAATAAATATGTCAGTGACGCTTCAATGCCATATTTCTGTTATTATTTAAAAACAAAATGATCTCTTTTATTATGTTTCGGTCTAAAGGGATCAACAAACTCAATTGTACAATTAAGCCGTGTATCATGTGCCCTGTCCAGCGATCCCGTACCATAAAAATCCTATTTGTCGTCATCGTCAACCGCGGTTTTTCACGTCGCACCTGTGGCTGCAGTAAAATATTTTATTGGCCACAAAATACGCCGCGCAAAGTTTGGAACGTTCTGGTTTGTCAGACATAACATACAGTTCCGTGTACATCCTAGTTATAAAATGAATTTCCACATCGCTCAAAGTAGTTACGGAAATTTGTATAAAGCAATCAAAATTATCCATGCATTACTTATTAAAATTAAATGAAACGTTTACATATTTGGTTATTTGCACAAATATTTATTTAAAAACACTCTTACATAAATAGTAGGCATGAAAGCCAATTATTAAAATTAAATAAGCGCCGTAAATGTTGAGCATTAAAGTTGGAAAATTTAATTTCAGCTCTTTATAAAAGAGAAAATCTGGCGAGGCGTGGGAACCTCCATGAAGCGATATCTACATTAACGTAGCTGTGAAATTGGTAATTTCAGTCGACACGATTGTAGGTAGACTCGTTAATTGTTACGTATAGGCACGGGACTCAAACGAGAAATCCAATAAAGCTTGTGCAAAAAACGGTCACCTTTTCCGTTTTATTGTGAGACGTACATTCTGTTTCGATACAGAGTTATGAAGGAGAACGGAATGTAGATAATTTACAGCGGTAGTCGGAACAAAGGCATCCCCGGCACGCGACCTACATCCTGTAGCACAATTCGATATCAACTTACTCTAAAGTAACATCGCAACCACACAAGCGAGCAGATACGAAATTGATTATATTCCCTTAGCCATATGTAATAACTTTTTGAAATGCAACGACTACTGTAATTTCATATCGAGTACAATGAACCTATTTCTACTAATTGCTAAGGCAAGGCAAGGAGTCGAACATTAAGACAGACCTCTTCAGATATAGGTACATAGGTTATTAAAACAATTTTCAGTGCAATGTAAAGCACAAAGTTGCAGTAGATAGTGCGTGGTGACGTCACGTCATTGTATAGGCCGCAGTTTGCAGTGCACGACAGTATTAACCCGCGCCACATCCTACATTATATCCTGCTGTGCAGTGCCCCAGTTAGCCACCGACAATGGAGAGAGCTATTAGAACCGTCCATGTGTGTTAACCAGTTTAGTTCCTCTTGCTTGTTTTTAAACGTTGAATGGGCTGAAAAACAGAATGAAACCGGCAATCGCGCTCGCTTCAATAAAGCCATGTTCAGAAACTGACGTTTATGTAACCGCCCGCTGGGCTATTTTGTGGTGTCGGATAATATGTCGATACTGCATTGTAATTAACTTAATTAGTAGCCACACTGAAATAGCTTATTTAAAATACTTCGTCGGTTGAAAGTGCCTATTTCATTTGTTGTTGTCAGTGCTGTTGAGGTTTTTAAATATTCAAGGATATTGATTTCGACATGATTACGCCATGCAAAGGGGATAATGTTGATTGAAATAACCATTGTACTTTACTTTGTGTTTTAGTTTGCTTAATATGTGTCTTTGATTGAGAATAAGTACTATTAGGTCCTTAATATAAGCACATTTTAGCTGATACTGACATTGAACGTAAAATACTTTACAAAGGAATGCGTTAAATGTATTTGCACTTTTGGTCAAGATGTTTTTTACATTTCATCTCTGTTTTTGTAATTACAATATCCATTTGCCAATACCGTGAAGGCACACTTGTTTATTGATTGACGTGTTTAATAGGATTAGGTTGCTGCTCATTAAACGATTACTACAATGCATTAACACAGTTAAAAGTGATATTTCACAATGAAAATGTTACATTGTAGGTCGACGATGTGATTTATTAGACACGGTCTCGCTTGCATGCCTTTTAGATATTATTTATGACGCAGAAACCTCAGAGTGTTAAACTTAATTGTTTCAATTATGATTAAATAACTTTGTACAGTATAAGCAACAACAAAATACTCGGTCGACGAGTTTACTGGAATAGCACACGTTTAATCATCCGAACAAAAGAGACAAAGTTAATGACACCGAACCCTCAGTGCGCGAGTCAAACTCGCACTTAACCCGTTTTTTGTTTTAAAGGGAGGGGACGAAATATAACATTTTACACGCCACTTTTCCCTCGCATATTTATTACGGAGTCTGATGAATCGTTCATAACCACCCTTAAATTAATTTCAGTTGAAAAATCTGCATGTACAATTCCATACGTTTTTCCGTTTTCCCATTTTTAACAATGGCCTCAGACCGTTTGTTTCGTATCTCATTATCAAGGTGGTATTGTTGGTATCGTGTTAACTGCAAAGGACAAATTTTATTTTTAGTATATTTCTGGTTGTGGCGGTTGCATAAAGTGCATCGTTTATAAAATGTAACAATGAACAATATTCAGGAGGCTGGGGCTGGGAGCCTCTTATCGAGGCGGGCCCGCAGGCGCGCCGCTCGCCTCGCGCCCACAATCTGATTGCGCCTTGTGTCAACACTACTGAAATAACTGCCACCATTTTGCAAATCATCTCAAGACTCTTTAAGAAAAATTTAAACTAGCACAAAAATATAAAATGCTAAAGATATCTAGTCAATTGGCAACTTGAATAACAGTAATGTTTATATCATAAGGGTACTTCATGCTGCTTTTGATTAAAGGGAGATAAAATAAATGTTACATTGTGAACGTTTTTGCGACAGTGCTCGTAATGTTCCGGCAAGGATTGCTATATAACGTATGTGTGTCATTAGGAAAGATCTCACTAAAGTTTTATCGCAAATGTAAAATGTGGTTGCACCAAGTCGGCGAGTTTTATCTGATCGTGGACCGCCGTTACCGACTCAAAAACTTATTTGCCTTGGCTGAGGAACGAGTTTCTTATTCCTCTGACTTCCATTTCGATAAAGAGGAAATTTAATTTTCGTAAAGCGATAAAAACGTCCGAATAGTTTATCAACACTGCCACGTCTAAGAGAAAACTGGGTACAAAGTTAATATTACGCAGTTCTGTTGAATTTGACGAGATTACATTTCTTTTGAAAATAAGCCTACACTGTTCGGTCATAAAGTAGGTCATTTGTTTCAAAGAAGGCACGTAAAATGTGATAGTAAAAGTTTTTTATGGCTCGATTACTGAGTAGAGGCAGTGTGCGGCACGCTGCTCGGTTTCACTGTCGATAGTGCGTGCTGTTTACAATTTCAGCATTGAACTGCGTACTAACCTAATCAAACGTAATAGTACCTTTCATTGTTAATCGCATCACGGTTATTATTCAAATAGGTTATTTCTTTTACCCGTTACAAACGGACCTGCACTCGTATTCCATTCATTTTTGAATAGAGCTGCAGTTGTTTTTGTAGGAAGGATTTTTACTAAATCGCGCAACTAACTTTTGTACATCTCGTTAAAAAGTCCATTTTTGACGGGAGAGCAAAGTTGTTTCAGGAGCGAAGGTAAACAGTGGCATTGTGTCGCTCGAAAAGCAGACATCAAAAGGCGTGTATCAAAGACGAGTGTTGCCACATAGAGGGATGCGCGTCAGGGTGGCCCCCTTCAATATGTGAGGGTGCTGCCAGCTAGTTCGAATTTTACATGTAAACTACTCTACGGGAGACGGAATGGGAAAGCCTGTTTTTGTAACAAACATGCTTCCAAAATATATTATGTAGCTTTACTTGAAGCTCCACGCCGTTGCCTCCACAGATATTATCTGGAATGCAAAAGCAAATATCGCAGTTGCTTCGCCGTGCAAGAGGCATTCACATATAAGTTGCTGTTTATTTCTATCTGTCGTTGTTTATCTTATTTTTTAAATAATTAGTAGTGGTTCCATGTTGACAAAAATGTGACGAAATATGTTGACGTTACAATCACAATAAACATATTACATATTGATCCTCTTGACACCACACGCAACAAATTCTGGATAAAAGTGACAGGAACGAGGATAAGTTCTTGTTTTCAAAATAATGTTACCTACTAACAAACAAAAAGTCACTTGAGGTCTTCATGTAGACTGTAGAGGTATAGACGACTTACGGCAAAGTTCGTCTATTGGTTACCTTCAATATTGTTGTTCAGTTAGTAACGGGCAATCTCGGGCAGGGCACGTAGGGCTTTGGCATGTAAACACTCGGCAGCTCGTCAAGTCGTCACCCTACTCAACTAGTGATCGACTGGGCTCCTCGGTGCTTACGTTGATAGATCGAACGGTGTTCCAACTATTTAGCACTAGTTGAAAGCTTGTAATTTTTTCTAATTATTCACGCTTATTTCAGGCTTCCATACATAAAAATACATAATGTGTATCAAAATGAAACATTGTAAACAAGCCGTATGATGATCGGGAAATTAATCATGCTCCAGTTATTGCGTGGGCCCGATTTATACTTGATCGAATTTTCTTATTGTACTTTTTACTCGAGCCGATTAGACATACCTACGTAAAGGGATCGCAACTAAGGCAACTACGTGTCTGTAATAGTTTCGCTCGGCTACGGAACCTCAAAAACTTTCTTCTTTTATAGAAAGGAAAGTTTCTTGTTAGCATGATGAATGGTAATAAATTTTATGCGATTCATCGTATCAGCTGCAAATGCACTGGAGACGATGTCGAAGACAAAGAAAGGAAGTCCCCTAGCGACTTATCGCTGGAATGCTCAACTATAAGTTCTGCGGAACACAAGATGAAATGCGGAATGCTTGTAAGAAGTTTCGCGAACGCAAGTGATCGAGACCTTTTAAGAGAATTAACACGGGAGTCTTATTCGTATTAATGAAAGCGAGATACGGAGGAAGTAACCACATAAATTAACGCGAGTGAATATCTAAGTGATAGATAACATTTAGTGATTCGGCAGTAGGGAGAGCCCGACCCGAAGGTACGGAACGAGGTATATATCTCCGAAACGGTCCTCGTACAAAATAATAAAAGTCATTTAATTAAAGGCAAACTTTTCCCAGTGCGCATTATCTACGAGCGTGTAGGAATTATTGGACTTAAATAAGTCGTATTGAATAAATAAAAGGGCTTGAGAGCTCCATTGGGGAAAAAAATGTAGAAGTCGAGTAATTTACTGTGAATAATAAACGAAGAATTTCCCCTAACTTGGCGGAAGCGGATATGTCGAGTCGAGGGCCCCATTAGACTTATGGGAATATAAAATATATCAATTAAGGCTCTTCTGCGGATAGAATAGTGAAGGGTCTCGAGTTATACGAGCGAGGAAAATGTACGCATGTGTATTAGATGAAGCAGATAATGCTGGAGAAGTACGAGTTGACTATTCTTACACAACATGTGAAACGTTAACAAAAGCTTTCCGATACAGATCAAGTTTGTTTTCAAATCGCCAACGCAAAAGAAAGTCCGTTTCTCAGTGAAAGCGGTCGACAAATAAATCTTGTCTCAGGAAACAATGCATGCATTGTTCGTTGTAAATTGGTTCAAATAATTTACCTATAACACACTTTGAACTTTGCCACGGTAGAGATAAAATTCATAAAATTACTCACTCCATATACAGAACATTATCGTGAAAAACTTTCTTCGTGTTTCCCGAAACAATTTGTATTCATAGTCGTCCATTTATTTAATACCTTCCGTGTACGTAGAAGTACATTTATGTTTTGTGAAATTCGTTCCACATGACGTTATAAATTGGAATTCGGAGATCAAAATAAAATTTTCGAACAAAATAATGTGTGATGCCGTGTTTAAGAATGGGTTACTGTCTTAATAAATATAAATAAATAATATTACTGTTATTAAGACATATTTTCGCTGTAAGTTTCGTAAAACATTAAGAACGCAACTGAACAAATGTCGGTATTATCTAAATTGAAGATCTTTCAGAGAACACAATACGAAATAATGACATTAAACGAAAACGTAAACCACCAATGAATAAACCAACGAGCGAAGCGAATATTGAAAATAAATGATTAGAATTGTGTCTCAATACTCTCGATAGACGAAGTGTATAATATAATAGCAATCACAATAAGCTACAAAATGCATGGTAACAATGAACGAAAGACTAACAGCTCAGTAGGTACTGGTATTGTCAACATATTGATTGTACAATAAGCCGAGACTGCTGCCTGACCTAGATATAACACAAGCGACCCACTATGAAAGGGTGTTAATGCTATTAGACAGATCCAGGATGCAACATGTCTGTTGTGAATAAAGCCTGAATTCAGATGCACAACAAAGCAAATTGCAGTCTATATTCCAACGCGTATTTCACTCATTAGTGTGTTTCGTTTGTATTATGACTTCTGACAATGGAAACATGGATCCTTAACTTAAAGTTGGTAGGTATAATGATGTAATTACAATGCTTATCATAATTAGACTGAAGATAAAATGGTAATAAAAATAACGATATTTGATTCGACCCTTATATATTAAAGAAGATTTAGTATGTGTCTAAAGATAATGTCACTAGTTTAGGTAATCCTTTCACTAAGTGTGCAAAGCTCTTCGTGATCGAGTGGTGTTAGCACCGCACGTACAATATTATTACACACCACATACGAGTAAGTGTGAATAAGCGGTTACAGGTCGCTTACACCGTGAATAATAGCACCTTTACATACAGTACTTAAGCGAAACAACACTTAGTTATATAGTCGCTAAACAAACCTTTGCCGTTTGCTTTTGTAATTGGCATACACGGAAACGACTGCGTGATCAAATGTTACCGACGCAACTACTGTTTTCAAACTCGACTAAATGAAATTATCTCGTTATACGTACCGAAATTAGGTTTAACTTTATGATCATTTGAATATAACGGATAACGGGGTATTCTCCTCACGAAACTAAAACTGTGTTGGGTGATGCTCGTAAACTTTCTATGTGCATAAAATAAAACGTTTCGTATTAATGAAACTCATGGACAGCTAAACCTGAGCATAAACGATGCGCTACCCCGTCACTTTACGATAATTTTATTGGCAATACGAAACATGTGTTGCTAAATTGATGTTTCGAAATACGACTAGACAAGTTTGTTTTATTACTAAATACGAATATTTAAACATATTTTATTAATATGTAGTCAGATGTTTAGAAGCTCCTTTTGATAAAAATCTAAAAATATTTAAAGGACGTTTTTTATTCAGGTCTAATCACCAAACATGATTTGCCAGAGCATCGATCACGTTCATCGGATAAACAAATATAAAAGAAGACGGTTCCACATTCGACAGTTTCCTAGAACTATCTAATATTGATATACAAGGTCTTCATGAGACAGTTTCTTGCTAGTAACAAAATTTGGCGAATGTGCGAACAAAAACTATTGACATTATATACCTACAGTATATAGTGTTATGAACGTAGATATGTTTAATTAGCTCCACATAAAACGAAGGTTAAACATTTTATTAGTTTTAAGTTCCAAATAAATATGAAATATCTTTCCTTGAATATAGAGTTTATTTCATAAAGCATACCTGGAAATACTGGATGCGGATGTTTCTCTACAATTACAACGGAATGTAACCTGAAACAAAACAAAATTTAATTAAGCAAATTATTGACGAGCACAATTCATAGTAAGATATTTAATTTGTTTCGCAGTTTAATTTAAATCTTTCGCAATTTTACTGTTTAAATATCAACTCGGAAATAACAAATATTTTCATTTGGTTACAGATAAAAATCGTGACTACTCCTTACGTGTTAGCAAAAAACAAGCGGCGATTGAAACACTTCACCTCACTAATTAATTAATTGTGTTTTTTTAAAACCTTGCAGTTAAAAGCTGTAAGATAGATATTGTTACATTGTACCTATTGGTCTAACTGACAGTTCAATGACTCTATTATGACTGTTAGCTTTCAAGTCTATTATTATCAGTCAGCGTCCAAATTATTGATCGACTAGTCATTTTATCTGAATCGATCATTATCTACTGATATACTCGGTCGTGATCGTACCTTTTTGCTTTCATTCCGAGCTCTCTGGCCTATTAATTTTATATGACGAAGCCGAATAATATATGGACGCGAGGTAGGGGAACTAACATGACCCAAATAAAATAACGTTAATAATTTTCACGAATTGCTTTTCACGTGCATTTGTTTACGTGCCATATGTTTATTTTTATTTGTTTATATTTATGAATAACAATGAACACTTTTGATGAAAAACGTAAGTTTTTTCGTACACTGGAGCTGGATGGCTCGTTACGATAACATGAACTACAAATATAATTTAATAGTGTTTTTAAATTTCCTCCTTTATTTAGCGTGAGACTAAATTAAGTTGCAACTTAATTCAAACTCTTACAGGAATTCTCGGGTATATTTTATTTAGTTTAGCATTCGATAAAGAAAGAAAAATGTAGCAAGCCGTTGGAATTATTGACCTAATTTTGATAGCGCGTAAAAAAGTTAATCGTTTTTGTTCGGATCGGTGCCAACACCAACAGACATCAACATAAACAAACAAACACAACTTTCGTATTCGGGTGAAAAACTCGGCCAAAGGGTTCAGTGACAGCCTCATATTGAGTGTACAGGAACAAATTAGCATTTCACAGAGACGCTACAAAATGCCTCGGTGTTCAGCCGAGTTAATGAACGCGGAACATCGTCATTAAACGCCTCGGAGATGTAAACGCACCTTTACGTATACCTTAGCCTAAATTTAGCAATTAGGGGTGCAACTACACTCTCCTACCTCTTAGAGGCTCGTGTGCCTCCAACGGGGATCGATTAAATCAAGCACCTACAGAGTTACAGGTTTCGGGATTAATGTGGTGCAGCGCTTCTCGATCCGCAAACTTAATCGAAGAAGTTCATAGCTAATGAACACAGTATTAATTGGAATAAAGTTGCATTTGTTGTTGAAATGCCTTCCCAAAAAACTTTAGATACCACAGACGGAAAGTATATAATTTATTTCATAATAGTTTGATGAATAATTGGAATCTATTAAAAGCAACCTTCTGTTAGCGGCCTTCGGTGTGAATGGACGGAACCTATTACTAAACCTGTCGTGGTGGGACGTGCCATGATACGCAATTTGACTGCATAGTCTAAGTTTACCCGCACGCGCGCTCTGCGGCCTGAGCTACTTTATAAGTAAAACAAAATGAAAACGCCAAGTATAAAACAAGTTTAGAACGCAATTTCATAGTTTAACTCGGTATCAGTCAGCGAAGGAGCGTCTAACTCCTACTTCATAAAAACTAATGGCGACCCATTTAACGCCCTGTCTACGGATTGCTTTGAGCTTTTTGCTCAATTGTTATGAACATTTATAATTTATCCCATAACATAAATAATTTCAGTTTGTTTGTTATTTTGTAATTTGATCTTGATCTGGAGCCCGTTTGATCTTACTGAGGGGTGTCACAATGAAAACGAAATTAAACGATCCAAAAGCAACAAAATGAATAATGATCACGTCACACTTTCAGAACCCAAACCATACGATCTACAGGATTAAAACGTAGGCTAAAATCCTCTACACTTTACAGAACAATGTAAAACAATAAATTCACTATTACAGCATAAATAGCATGAAATGTGTCATAGGGAGATAAAAGTAAAACACACGAGACAATAGGTGTGTTTGTAAAATTATGATAAAAGCTGGGAGCGCGCTGAGGGGATACCTGAGTGTCGACAGCTTAGGATCCAAACAGACATGAGAAGCTTCGCGATGACAGCGCGCTATAAATACAATAAACAAACTTTCTTATTTGTGCGAAAACTACTCTAACCGACAAATAAATAAACATACTTACGACGCTGATGTTTACGTAAAATTGTACTACTGTATTCTGTCGCCGTGCCCCAGAATACTTCAATGACATTTTGTCATGCTCATTGATTTTCTTAGCACGGACTCTTTTATAAGCAAAGGAATGTCGTGTAAATTATCGTATGATATTTTATCCCAAATTTATTTGGATGATCTAATAGAAGTAGATACTTATGTACATATAAATAAAGTTCAGTGATAAAGCGGGTGGTATCAAAATGTTCTGACTCCGCGCCAGGACCGGCTTCCGGCTGGCGATGTGCCAACTTCCTACACCAAGTCTTACGCTAGAGTCTTCCACTAGTAAAAATCTCCATGAAGTAAATGTCGCGGTTTGATCGTAACAAACACAAACCACTATCAACATAATTATATTCTGCAACGAGAGGCCCAATACTAAACCTTACTATTATTACCCAAATATCTGATAAAAGGCTCACGTTACGATGCCTTCATCTGTATATTTAGGTTAATGTTTACATTGCCAACGATGTCTATGATGAGTAATTTTGAATTAGACATATTTCGTGTTGGCTTTGAAATCGTAAAGTTTGGTATACCATGAACTAGCTTTTATCATAAGTGCCGGGGGCTAGAGCGGAGAACGGAAAGGGGATCGGAGAAATATACATTGATATTTCCAGGGTCCTTTACCGGGTGTTGCGATCGCGGCTCGAGCCACTCGGGAGTTTCGAGCCTCTTCAAACCACCACCGAGAGGCAGATTGTAATCCTGCTTTGTCAGTATCCACCGCGGAGACAGGAAGTGGTCGAGTACCGTTCACAGAAAAACGGGTGGCACAATGCGCTGGTGGCAGCAATGATTTCCATTGCTTGCTTCCGAGTAAAGTGTCTTTCTTATTGTAATAGTTGTGCCAAATTATATTTGAAGTCCTAATAAAAATAAGTCAATCAAAAACACTTTTTAATTGGCCCTCGGCCGAGACTGAACCAACTCGCCAATTACTTCGTTTTTGCTATATTGAAAAATATTGGAAGCCGTTTCATACGGTACAGATATTATGTCGGTATCATGAAAAGCATTTTCCAATAATATTTCACGAACGTGTGACAGATATTTTACAGGAAAATTTATACGAAAAATATTTCAACCGACTCGAAAACATACATATATCATCTAACAAGTTTTGATCAGTGGCAATTTTTGTGGAGGCGTATTGATAAAATATGAACAACGCGACAAAAACACACAGTAGCCGAATATAGCTTTGTATTTGTCCACAAATAAGCAATACAAACAACGGTAGAGTTAATATTATTATAAAGCCTCGGCCACAAGTTAGAATAGAAACGAGATGAACGGACATGTCAGTTTTATTTGTCTCTGCGGTAATGGAGCGAAATAAGCTAAAGTGACGTTCGTAACAATCATATTATTTACTTAGCGAGTATTCATTTTACATGGGAAAATGTGCGAATGTTGCGTATGTATCTGCATTTTAGCGACAAATGATAACACTATAAACTCTTGAAATTTGTAAAGATTTACCTGGAATTGTGCAGGATTCATGAGAAATCTATACTAATATAATAAAGCTGAAGAGTTTGTTTGTTTGTTTGATTGTTTGTTTGTTTGTTTGTTTGTTTGAACGCGCTAATCTCAGGAACTACTGGTCCGATTCGAAAAATTCTTTCAGTGTTAGATAGCCTATTTATCAAGGAAGGCTATATAACATCACGCTACGGTCATTAGGAGCGGAGTTGCAACGAAAAATGTTAAAAAAACGGGGAAAATTTTGACCCATTCTCTTAGGTGACGCAAGCGAAGTTGCGCGGGTCAGCTAGTGAGCTTATAAGCGTGAACTTTAAAAAAAGTTCTTTCGTAGTGAAAACGAGCAAAAGGATTTTATACCATGGTTTTCAAGGTAACGAACAGAACTAGGAGTAATATGTGCTTCATTCGTGATTTCTCTATTAGTCTCCTAAAAATAATTGCTGAAATTCACTTAGTAATGTATTTGGATTTTACTTGCCATGCATGGTGGAACTTCATCAGTGTTTAAACTATTAACAGTTACTGTGACTCTATAGCCCATGATGCTCAGTCTGTAATTATATAACTTTCCCTCTCAAGGCTCTATGTATGAATAGTAAATAAACTACCATGTTTTAGATAACCACATCGTACCTTCACGACGACAAAATGTTATAACATATGTAGGTAGGTAATGCGCATGTAAATATGTAAAATATCACGTTAATATTCTAAAAGTAATTGCCAATTGTCAAAACTAACAATGTTATTTAATATTATCAAATTTTACGACTCGCTGTTTTACTTTCGAAAGCAATTTGAATTGCTTTATTTTACTTCGCCGATGCTATAGTCTGACAACTTAGTGGAGAGTCTTGGATGCAAAGTTCGCGGCTGGCAGAGGAATTCAAAATATAAAATTTCAGCATCAGTGACTCGCAGGCCTATGCAGTTGACGGTGGCTGATTCAATACAGCTATTTTATGTAGGAAATGTACACATTTATTAATTATACAATCTATGTCAAACGCCCATCCCAAGGCTTTCTATTAAGTTGTCAGACTACAGTGCAACGCTTCGCTCTATGGTCAAAAGTTTTTGATTTATTGCTTCTTCAAGTTCAAATGATTCTGTTGTTTATTTTTGCGGGTAATTGTTGATATTCAATCGAGCATTCTCATGCTACATGAAAGTACTACCTAACCTCATTTTTTAACTAATATTTTAATAACTTTCTAATCATCTGGCTTTGTTTAGTCATTCATCAATTATTTGCATTCCGGCGTTTTATTTTGTTAATAAAGTTCTAGTTTTATTGGCCTGTTTATATGGTTATTAAACGACAGTGTTCAATCACATAAAAATTATAATTATAAAATAGGTACTTTTCTAATCTTCTGTTGATACTTTTGAAGAAACTAAATATATGTAAAAGCAATTTAAATTAAACAGATGGGATAAAGTGTTTTTGTGATGTTTTTCGCTATTTATTCAGCGTTATCTAATTAACGAATTCATGGATATTGTGACGAGATCGTAGAATTAAGCGTACTTTCCAATAACTTTCCATAAAATCTTTACAGACAGCAGCATTCACCGATGTCGTAAGACTAAGTATTAATAGAATACTCATGAATTTGTATCCAATATATTAAGTCAGATTTGCATACATTTATCGGTCTTTGTTATGTCAATGACCGTTTTATTGCTCTAGTTTTTATGCATTTTAAGCGCCACCAGTGTTAATAAAAAAACGTAAAGTAACAACTTGAATTAAGTTATGGTACTATAATTTATAGTAAACTATTGCTAGGCTACTGTTATTTATACTGAAATATGGCCAGCCAAGGAACGTTTTTCCTAAATGATTTCAATGGAAGCACAATTCTGTACAGTCAGTACCATCGAGTATCGAGAGGTTGACATTTAAAATGTACTGCCAAAATAGTTCTTACGGGGCCCGGTAGAGGCGCTGATCAGATTTTCATACAAAATTTCTCGATGACAGGTCGGTTGCCGGTAGTCGACAGTAATAGAGAATTGAGCTACAGGTAATATAAAAATGTCACAGAAATAGTTTTTACAGCGTCGTGAAATTGTAAAGGAAATCCTGTATAGTTGTGCGATAATCTGTTAGCTTGTGATCGGTGACGTCAGTGGGCCGGACGCAGCTGTCGGCGCGAGCGCAGCCCTAGCCTGGGAAAGCGTCGCCCTCGCGCGCTCTCACTGCGACGACTCGCCGACTCGCCGTCTGCCGGGAACCACCGCGACATTCAACTCAACGTCAATTATTATGAACTTGACTCACTTTTTATTTGCAAACAGTTATGTGAATGTCAAAACAACAAGTTGCTCCATTGATAGCCGTCATAACAAATTATGTTCGCTGTTTAATTGTAAATGTGGTCGTATTTTTTTAATGCAAATAATATTTTAGATGCGGTGTGAAATCAACAACTCTGAAATAATTTACATTATGAAATTTAAAAATTAATATTTACTTTCTAACTTATGTTTGTATTTAAATTCATATCTCAAATGTAAAAACTTTAGTCATATTTATCAGTAATGAAAACAAGAAAATAGTCTCAGAGTATCTCACTATAACCTTTCTAGGAGTCAAGTCCTCGCAAAAATAATGTCAAAAGGAAAGCGTGTCACGCATAAGCGCCATGACTTTTTACAACGAAAGGGAACTGCACTTAATTTTCAGGATCAATTTAAGTAGTTACGGCAAAAATAACAGTAGATTGCAATTATAAGATTAGGTCCCAAGGTAACATCTTTACTGTACGTAATTTTAACTAGTCATATATACATATTTTTAATAAGGCTAGATGTTTTACAACACGGTATTGTTTAGCAATACTTACATATATGGGTAGAATTACAACATATTATAATGGATTTAAGTGGATTATTGTTGCTTAACGCTGGCAACCCACGTTTATGCGTATTCAGTCTTATTAGGGTATAAGGAAACAGCGGTTTACCTTTCTCTTTTCACGTCATCATACTGATAAAGTCGTGGACCCTGGGTTTTGCGTCAAAAGTAAGGTATTACAGGGTCAAACCAATTTAAATACACTCTTATTTATCGCCGACCGATCGTTATCGTTTAATCTTACTATTTTTTTTTGATAACTGTTTGAGTAAACAATAATAAACATCAAATACGGGTTGAATAAATTATGACTTAATACTTTCAGCAAACTTTCCGATTTTGTTTCTTCAAGGACAATAAGGCTGCTTTAAAGTAAATAAATGTAAAACACTGCAACGTTTAGCGAATGTAACACGAACATTTACATAAATAGTGGGCGGCTGGTGTTACGCTAAATATGTCTTAATTAAAGTATTTGCACTAACCAGATGGAACACAATGTTTAGGTAACAAGCATTCTATTCAGGTAGAAGAGATACTCTTTTTATATGTACTTTTTATAATAACTCCCGCACTAAGAATTGCTCTTGTGTCGCGGGGACTTTTACAAACATACAAACAACGGACACAAGGCACAACCAGACCCGAAACTACTATTTGTAAATCGCACAAATAATTATTCCTTGTGTTGTTTTAACTATACGCATTTTGCAAAATTCGCCAGAAGTTGTGTGTAAGTGGGCAATGATGCAGTTGGTGCCTGCAGTAGTCGGGCCTTGACTAACACCAACGATTTATTAGAACAGCCTTGAAACTTCGACTACACAGTTAAACCTGCGGCATGCTATAGACCGAAAACTAAGTAGAGAGCCTCGGCATGCACGACTTATCCACAATATGAATCATAATTCTATGTATTTCTAAAGTGTAGTCGCTGTGTTAAACAAACCACCGTCAGATGGATAAGCCCGCGGTTCACTTATGTACCAAATCCAGAATTTTGTACATCTCCAGCCATGAACCTTGCACACAAGGCTCTTTACTATGTCGTTGGTCTATACTTCTAACTTAAACAGTAAAATTTTATGATTAATGTACGTTAAGTAATTAATTTCTAGCCACGTTTAATATAAATAGCGTCCTTAGCGGATACAGAGCCATTTTCAGATGCATATTACATGAACTACATTAAAGTTGGCATGCTTAATGCTTATGTGATATTCGCTTAATGCCCTCGGGTAATTTGGTAACGTCTCATATTTGATATTGTTTGTATAACTGCTTACTTCTGTTACATAGAAACTTTATATATGTTGGAAAGTATCGTAAAGTTGCAAAATGAAACAAACGCTTTAAAAAAACAAGAAAGAAATTATTACTTATTATGAGTAACAAAGTTTATCTTTTATATTCCCAAATAAGGGTATAGTAATATAATCTTAGGTTAAAAATAAATTAATCCTGTACAAATTAACTAAATTGATTGCGTGACATGAATTGATGTGACACTACCCTTTTTGCCTCTGATCCGCCGATCATTGCCGATATATCTTTTAAATGCATTTAACTTTGTTTCCAAACGATAAATTTCGTGAATATAGAGAGGTTTTGCACAATTCCATCAATGTTCGTGACGGCGTAAAGGTGAGGGGTAGGAAATAGGACAAGGCATTGATAGCGATTGTTCCAGTTCACAGCATTCTACAATACACAATATTGTATTGAATTTTATTCGAGTATTTCAATATTCTAGCAGTTATTTAATTAAAAGCTTTAACCTTTTTTTTATAATTTAACTATACGCCGCATTTCATTACACTCCGAGTCGAGGCGCCCATAGCCCGTTGCGCTCACCGGTCGGGTAACGATCTGTGGGTTAAGCAACCCTTGGCGCGGTCATTCTATGGATGGGTGACCGCATAGTGGTATTTGAGCTGGGCGTCTCCGTGCTTCGGAGGGCACGTAAAAAGTCGGTCCCGGTCGTTGTCAATTAAGATAACAGTCGTTAAGCCATGTCAAAGGCCTTCGGGCGGCTTGAACAACTTTGATACTAGGTTGACCACTAACCATACGACAAACAACAACAAACAACATTATACTACGTTATTCTTAACCTCTCATCAAATGAAAATATAAATATAAATACTTATTTCACTACAATGCAGGGTCTACGCTACTATTATATGGAGCTTAACGCGATTTGAGTAGTCACGGCTTACGACTACGGCTTCGCAACCTAGCTGAAACGTTAACCAAAGCTAAGTAAATAATGCACGTTAATCTCCTTATACTGATAATTTCAGTAATTATCTGCATTTATTAATGTCTTTACTATCTACACCCTGATTTAATAAAGTTAGTAACTAAAGAGGTAAGCTAATGCCTAATAGTGATGATAGTGATTATAATGAATAATTATATCTACTACAATTATGTTATAGTATGTAAGCACAACCCGACTTACTATAAATATGTATCCTACCGTTCAGAAATGCCAATAACACCCTCACCGGTGATCGATAGCAAAGCTATCGCAAAAATGCAATAATATGATAGTATCGGATGCCCCGGAGACCGCATGTCTATCCGCGCCCGTATATGCCTGGATTTTACTAAGCCACTGTGAGCCGCTTTACGACCAACAAGAAGCTTGTGGATTTCAATTCTCTTTGTCAAGTGGACTGAGACGTCGGGAATGCGTTTACAGGCAAGAGCACTTTCGGCGACCGATATCCTCAACTACGCTCAAGTTTGTTGCAACTTTACCGACACAAAACTCAAGGGCTTTTACTTTGTTACACAAGTCTATTTTCTTAAAGAGCTGTTTGTAGATCTCATTTGATAAATTCAGTTTAAAGATGCTGACATTTTACATTTTAAGTTTCTGGCTCTTGTTTTATATCTATGTTTGCAAAGTTAGCTACTGTGTTCCGTTTGTAATTATTGGAGTTGGGTTTCGTGCTAATGAGGATGTCAGTGAGAACTAATACATGTTCGACGTAAGATCATCTCACGTGTGTACAGCTTCACAGGGTATTGTGCACATGAGTTCAACACACACGCTACGATAAATATCTCCACAGAACTGTATTGAAGCGTATCTTAGTGTGTTCCTGGTGTATGTTGGAACCTCGCTCCGTGCAACAGTAAGCGAAGGCGTGTGTAATGGCTCATTGTTTTTGCCGTAAGTGGCCTGAGATTACACAAATTGATGCCTGTATGTTTCAAGTGAAAGGAAGTGTTCTGTTCTAGATAATGGTCTCGCTTGTTTTGTTTTTAACAATGAATCGGTTTTTGATATGGGCTCATGGACTCATATGGGGAAGTTTCATCATTGGAGAGGCTATTGTGCCACGTCAATATCGTCAAATAGCCATTTGGATTTACCTATTTCGTACATGTTACAAATGGACTCGTGTAACAACTTGTGATGCTACGCTCTCATATAGTTACTTATGCTAAGAAAATCTCAGTGTGCCTACAATATCTTTTTATGATAAAAAATATTTTAAATATTTTGTAGCAGATGGTTTAGGTAGCTATGGACATTATGATCGTTCGATACATAAAGGTGACTTCACGTTAAGGTCATTCTCGGCCAAGCGAGAGGCTCTAATGAATTCAGTTAGCTTTACTACATGTAAAGGTTACATGACAAATACTTTGTTGACGATTACTTCATACTGACTTTTAAATAAATACGAGAACTCGCAAATCAATGTCAACAACTATGATTTCATCGTGTTTATATGACTATTGCTATATTTGAAATTCAAATAGTCTGTCAGGATCTACGATGATATTTCACGCATCATATGCAAGTGATCGCTTTTCAGTGGAAGGGGTGTCAATCTACTTTAGATGTAAGATGCGCCCTTGTGCTGCGAGGCGTGTCGCGAGCCTATCGTCTCGTTGTGGTCGCTTCAATCGAAAATCACACCTTAGCCACATTACCATCTGCACTCTTAAATCGGATTTGTCGACGGATCGGTCCGGAAGCGACGGCGGCACTTGGCGGGTAGTAGAGTAGTTGTAAAACAAGTCTAGCGCTTTTGTCGCGTCTAGACGGCGAGAGTCGGATCCCTATCGGCTGCCGTAAAATTATGTGACGTGGGCGGGCGATGTACCGTTCTGGGATATCCGGTCGAATTCGATCTTTATTCACTTATTTAATTTACTACAATCTTGCATCTTTGTTGTCGGACTCGTTTAAGCCTTCTATGTTGTTTTCAACTTTAAGACAAAGATAGCCTACCTTATTGTTTCAAACGGCGGTTAAAAATGTATTTTGATTAGATATACTTATTAGGTATTAGGAAGAATTAGGTATACTTTAGCGCTTTTTAAATCGAACTAATCGTATTCACAGCTAATTTGAATATAATAGTTACATTACGAAATACTAGAGTTCATTTGAACGACTCTCATGGTTACTGTACATTTATCGTCGGTGTTCCGAGTTGAGTACGATTGACGTAGTTAGTGGAGTGCGGAGTCCGGGCACGTCGGGCGGCGAGAGGCGCGGGGCGAACCTCGTGCAACCACTGCGTTTCACCACTGATCGGCCACATACTAGATTTTACTTCATTTTACCCGCATATTCTGAAAGCCTGAATAGACCGTAACACTGCCGATTTTTTTATATTTATTTTTCCTACTTTCTCTATTTGAAAAAATAGATCTAAAATCTCGGAAAAATGAAATTGATGCGAGACGACTTGAACGTGAGGAGATATTTTAATTTAGTCCATATTATGCTGAGACAACATAGGTCATAAAATAGTCTTTTAAAAGACGATTTTATAAACGGAATTTCTCCCGAAACCAATACTTCTAAGTCAAACGGTCTAGTCCACGTGTAGCGTCGCGTCGCCCTATGCGGTACCTACGTATTTGCATCACAGATGCGATGTGAAATAGATCGCTTCACCATTTCACAATAGTCTATCGAGATAGCCCATTCTAACTATATAAAGTAAATGTAACAAGCGGGCAACAAAGAAATCTAGATCAAACGGGCAGTACAGTCTTTACGAAACTCGTTAGCAATTTGTGAGGTGTTAGTAACTTTTCTCTGTGGTGAGAGTCGTGTTAAGTGGCGAAACTGTTGGCTTTACAATGGAACAAACGTTTGCTACTGGGACGCGGGGCGCGCGGCGGTGATGCGGCGTAAGCGCATATCTGTTTCGGGTCATCGCGCCGCAACCTTTCACTAGCGCCTGGTGATGGCTGCACACCTGCCGGGCCGCCTCACCTCTCCTAGCTGACAACTCGTTCGACTGACACCTCACGTGTTCACAATCTAGATCTTCACCTACCAACATATACACAACGACATCCACTCTCATTTCTACCAAATTAGACTCTATACTCTATGATGTCGACGTCTCTATTTTAAATAGGCTATGAATATGAAATTAAATAGGTCCAAAATAATCACGGAGTTTTTCGAAAAGGATATTCCTATCAATATTCGTATCACTTCTCACAAACATAATACCGATGCATGCCCGATGGCTGAAGGAACGATCCCCTACTACTATCGACTGTCGACAACCTGCTAGCTATTCAGAAATTTTGTACGAAAAGGTGATCGTTGCCCATCCACTGACCAACCTCGGCAAACGTATCTTATCATTAATTCCATAGTAGTCTTCCTAGATCGATATTTTACTTGATTTCTACTTTCATTTTATTGTTACGGCCCAAATCTGGTGTATCAAAATGATAGTCTTTCAAAACTTGAAATAGTTTCCGCTGCAGGAACCCCTGCTGTGAACAATTTAAAAAGTGTTTGTCGTGACCACTAAATCTATTTTTGATATCTAAACGTGTCCATAGTCGTGCCTTTAGGAATATCGATGTTTGAACAATAAAGTCATTCGATAAGTTTAGTATTACTTGTACTATCAGTCGCGCAACGCAAAACTAGCGAAGCGAAAGCTGATAAACCATGCGCATTTCACGGTAACTGCAATTTCATTAAATAGATGTAATTACTTCAGAAGAATTATTGTTTTTTGCCCTCAACATATGTCGACTTTCATACGATGTGATACCATGTGGAATACAAATATATGGTCATTCTTAGTATTCCTACAAATATTTGCTCTGGTAAGATAGTTTCACTAAATCAAAATGTAAAATATTGAAAATAAATTTCAACACAGTTCATTAATCTAATTTACTTAGGTTACTACAGAGCCACGGATTAATTCAGGTTGGTTTAAAAAATAAATCTTATGTCTACCACATTATAACGTTTGTCGTATATTCAGGAAATTACAATTAATATGAGTGCTTTTTAGGTAAAAATGTCAAAAATCTGCACGAAAAAGTTCGCACTGACCCAACAAAGCACAAGGGAGGAGCACTCCGCTCTGATGGTGTCAATGAAAGTGGAATAAGTGGTGAAATTTATAATGATGGGTTAAGTGACGAAGAATATGACAAACTCTCGGATGCTGGAGGCGATGATGACGATGACGACGATGATGACGATGATGACGAGGGGGGCGGCGGTGGCGGTGGAGGTGGTGATGATGACGACGACGACGATGATGACGAGGGTGGTGGGGGTGGTGATAACGATGATGATGATGATGATGATGATGACGGTGGTGGCGACGATGATGATAAAGAAAATGGTAAGTAATAAAAATACGCAAATGATTAACAAACTTAACAAAATATGCTTCTTATATAGTAGCGCGATTTTCTACAGTCTATTCTATCGACTAAAATGTTTGACAATTAAAATTACTTGAAGAAAATAGTTTGTGGGGTGTACTCTAGACGCGCTAATCAGTTTTTAATACAGTCAGAAGTAGATAGAGGTAGGAAGTCCTCCCCGCACTGATGCGTTGACATTAAACAGAGTAAATAAAATTGTTACGGTTCGTAGCATTCGTTGAAACTTATTAACTAAAGCGTTATTTTGTATTTAATTAAGTAGAGTGAAAGTAAAGTATCATCGCGTCAGTTTAAAAGCGACACTGCGAAAATGAATTCTCGTCATCATTTTAAACGGTTCATACTTTATCTGCGTTGGACGTTGCAAGTCAGTAACGTCCCTACTCTACTCTTATATTCTGCATACTTTTAATCGGTAAAAAATGATGTCAAATATATTTATTATACTTTGAGTTATATTACTATCGGTGTAAGTTGATTCTTCTTCTTATCGTATGGTTAGTGGTCAACCTAGAGTCAAAGTTGTTCAAGCCGCCCGAGAGGCCTTTGACATGGCTTAACGTCTGTTATCTTAATTGACAACAACCGGGACCGACTTTTTAGGTGCCCTCCGAAGCACGGAGACGCCCAGTTCAAATACCACTATGCGGCCACCCATCTATGGAATATTATTATTACAGGTGTAAAATGCCAGTCCGTCAGTCTACCAACCGTTTGACATTTAGACGATAGGATCTCGATACGATTCGAAATTTCGTGATTGTAAACTGCATATAATACCGGTCAAGTCTTGTTAATATTTTAAAATGTTTTTTTTTCAGATGGGAGCGGGTTCTCGGCTGGTAAACACTTAGTTTACAATACTTTGTAATCGCGTTTGAAAACATCAATTTAAAAAACTAAATCACAATGACTTTGGTTTAGCTCTATTCATTTGAAAGAAATTGTATAAAAAAATGTTTTATTTTCAGGTGATACTTTTACTCCTCTAGAACTAATACCACTCACAAAGAAATTTAAATCTAAACGTAAGTATGCACGTAACTTGCCATCGATTCTATAAATAAGGAAACTTTTGAATACCACTGGATGCACTGTCCCGCAGTAATGGAGGGTTCGATTCTCTGTAGCGCATTTTTTACACTCTGAATGATTAAGTTGCGATCGAAGATTTTAGGAATTTCTTGTAATAGTGGCTTTCTCCAGAACATGTGGACACAACACGGTAGTCGACGTCGCCACTCTCATTTTTAAATTCACACATATTATCAATCTAGAATTTTGTAATTTGGAATACTTGATAATGTGAGTGTATTATATTACAGTGCAGACGCCGATGGGACGCAAGTATACATTAATAATTTAATCATTATTTTTCATGACTCTCCCACTGATGCGTAGTGGCCTCCTTTCAGAATGAGAAAGGGCATAGGCATTGAGTCCACTACGGTGGTCCATGGTCAATACGCGTTGGGGTTTAAATATAATTTGCTTATTTAAAATATAATTGGTTAATATTTTTAATTTTATTCCAGAGGGTCAAGGAATTATCAGTAAAAGTAAATCGCTACAAGACATGGCGGATTCTATCTTTTCTGCATACTGTACGTATAAAAATAATATTATACTCAGTCATAAAAAAACAAACAAAGTCCTTTCTATTAGTCATTAAACACTATACAAATTAAAAAATAATCGCAAAATTTTTAAGATTAAAGAAATGAAGACTATAAGTGATAATTATTTCTAATACACACATTAATTCGAAAAGTCATTGCTTTGGGTTCGCACCTGCAACCACGAAATATATAAGTTCTGCACATATGCAACACCGTACAAGAGAAGTTTTAATTAATTTCATTTCTTTTCAGTTTTTACTACGAAAAGGATAGTAATCTTACGAGGTACTTACAAGGTTATCATTAATTTATGAAACTATTTTTGACTGCATTATTTATTGTTTTATTATTTGCTTGTAGACGAGGATATCCCAGGTTTGGACGCACTCCAAGCTTTGGCTTTAAACGGCGAAGGTATACAGTTAAAATACAAATAAATAATGTAGTATAGTGTTTAATACATATTTAATACCAAACTGATATTATTAACTCGACAGTAGCTGATCGCAGGTACCTAGTGAGGTTTATAATGAGGACACAGCCACGTGAAACAGGTGAAGAAGGTATGGTATTTATTTCATAAATATCGCTTATAGAGATAGTACTAATATTATTTATTCAAGATTTTTTTAACTGTTAATGTAATTTGTGGTATGACAGGTAAAGTTAGTAATTGGCTCCGATCACCTAGAAAATGCCGATATAAATGTAAGTAAAGAGAAGTTAGCTTTTTATACATTTCTATAGTGCAATTCTGTACAGTCGGTACTATCAAGTTTGACACATAAATCATACTGAAAAATAGAACTTTCAGTGCCCACTTGAGGCGCTGATCAGAGTTTTATACAAAATTTCTCAATAGCTAGACAGTTGTTGATAGTCGATTGTGGTAGATCGCGATACAGGTACACTTGTATAAACTTAAACAAAAGGTAAAATTATAAGATTTTAATTAGGTTGATTGTCTACATGAATTGTATGTAATCGCCAACATTTTTAACTTGCAGTGCTAAGGAAGAACGAAAGTAAAAGGCAACAGAAAAAGAGACTGAAAAGGGAGAAAATCAGGAGAAGACAAATAAGTAAATAATTAATTACCTATACTTTTGTTACTTTTACAACATTTAATTACTATGTTAATTAAATTCCAATTTTATAGTGCAAAAGATAAAAAAGAAAATGGCGAAGAATCGGCATTTAATTGTTAATTCTGGACTGAAAAATAAACATGGTGTTCAAGTAAGAAAAAAACCTAAAAACAGGAAGAGGGCCAGACGCTCACGTAAAAAAGACGCTAAACGAGAAAAGAATAAGAAAATGAGAAAGAACTTTTCAAGAAGAGGTAAATTAAACTACATTTTTGAAAATTAATTATCAATTCTTATCAAAATACAATTAAAATATTTTTGTGTCACATGTTTAATTGTACTTTTTTGGATGAAATGTAAAGTCAAATGTATTTATTAAACCGATAAATTATATTATAAACGTTATCAAAATGTTATAGAATGTTTGTTTACAGTTAGCATCGGTAATATGCATTCACTGTAACATTTTCACCTTTTGTATGATAATATAAATGCTTTTGATCAACAGACAATACGCAGTGGTTGTAAAATTACTTTCATATTAATTTACAGTCATAATTTAACTATTTTCATTAATAAACTAAAATTAAAACGCGGTAGTGTAAATATATTTTTGATGTCGCTTGTACAATGTACAGTGTTATGACAATTGACTTTTGCGATTTCCTGGGTTATATAAAGGCCCTAAAAAACAGTGTTAAAATTAAGGGCCTGTTTTAATTTCAGATGCAAACAAAACCAAGTGCACGTGGGAATATGAATGTAAAGATCCGCATGATATGGACACTTGTTTCTTAAATGCGCCATGTTTGAACGATACTAACAGGATCATTAAAGCATTTGAAGGTGAGTTGTGAATTATTGAAAAAATATATTAATTTATATACAACCAAAATCCTTAAGGTGCATTTTAACTGTAGGTATGTTCGCTAATATGCTGTTTTTGTACATTAGCTAGCATAAGCCATAGGCACCAAATGCGTTCTTAAGCGAACTATCATTGTACCGGTTTTTTTTATCCAAATCGGTTAAGCCGTTTCTATGTGATTCGTAGAAGAGTAAAAAAAAATTTACCAACATATTATTAAAATTTACGGCAGGGGGGTGACTGTCACGAATAAATATGATTATTCCACAAAATGCAAAATTCATTTAATTTACTTTACAGAATTTGTTCCAACTACTGATAAACCGGAACCTATGCCTCAAAATCTCCGAAGGATGTGTAAGATTAAACAATCTATTATAAACACCAATGCTTCATTAACTATTATATATAACGTAGCGATAATAAGTTTATTAAAAACACATGATATTCTAACAGCTGTACGTAAACAAAAGAATGTGTATTGGACTCTACAGAATATGTAAATTTTTTATTAATTTAGTAAGCCACGTATTACGTCATCTACAAAGGCCTTCGGGCGGCTTGAACAACTCTGCCACTAGGTTGACCACTAACCATATGATAAGAAAAATAACTAATTTATTCGTTACGTCCACAGTGGGAATTGACCCAATAGACGAAGATGTTGAGAGAATAAGTAAGTAGCATTTAATTATTTAACCTCTCTGAAATATTAATATTATTATGGTTACTACGTATATGTGAGCGGGTATTGTCGAAAAATATAATAATGCCTTCTTTTTGCATAAAGTACTAAGTTGGTACTTTTAAAGTAGCTTATCACTTAATGGTGATTATTATTATATCACGTCTGATTTTTTTCTAACAAACCCTAAGAAAGATACTCGGATGATGCTGGCAATAGTTAATCAGAGAGAGAAAACTTTTGCCCAGCAGTGTGACAATAAAAACTGAAGTGTTATTATTTGAACAACTAATTAATTATATTTTATCGTTTATCACAGTCAAAAACCACATGTTACTAGTTAAACCAGAAAACGTCGTCCAAGGTAACCTTTGTTTATATTTTCGTATGAAGCAATAGCATTATATTGTAAAAGTACTCGAAATTGTTTTTGTGATCTTATAGGAAAAAGTAGAAACATAGAAAATTTGGAAGAATACTTTAATAGTATTCTGCTTTATCAAGATCCATTGAGTGAGTATAAAATTATTTCTTTTTCTTTTAACACATTTTTAAAAACACAACTTATATTTGCTTTTATCCACGGTCAGCTGAATAAAAAGACAAGTTTTAATTTTCCGAGCAACTGTTCTACACAATACGCCAGTTTTCTTTCTTCTGTAAGCTTACGTCTTAATATGTATCATGAAAAACAAACTTCATCGATTCTTAATTTTTTAGAGTTTACAAAACCTTTGCGGCCCGTCACGGAATCAATTTCAGCGTCGGGTAGTGCGTCCGGTAGTGGTTCCGATGATGAAGGAAAAACAACATCTGTAGAAGGAAAGGACCCAAGTGATGAAGACAAAGCAAAGAGCTCGTCAGAGAAACAACATGGTGCCTACTACGATGAAAGTTCCAGAGAAGATGGTAAACAGGTATTTAATACTTAATCTTTTTTATTTGTTTTTCGGACGATTATACTATAGGTCGGGGAAAAAGTCTTTTCGCATTATAGTACCTATGTATGAACTTGTAATAAAATCTCTTTGGCTTCAAGAATCACAAATGAGTACACGGTTCATTAGGTTTCTTTCAGTGAGCTCGTGAGGTACCCAAATATCGAGCTTTTTGTGTAGAGAAAAGATTTTATACAATTCATACATACAATAATGCGAAAAGACTTTTTCCCCGACCTAACATATTGAAAAACTTTGTACAAAATAAATAAAAATAGCCAAGATTAGGATACCTATTTCATACATCATTAAAATAAAACCTCAAAAATATTTTCGACACACCAGCTTATTTAACACGATTCTCTAAATTATCTTAAAACAATCCTTATATTTGAAATTTTTTTCATTAAAGTATTTAAAATGTTTAATCAACCAAGGTTAATTTTTTGTACCTATATAACTTAATTTCCAAATGCCTTGACGTGCATTGATGTTCAATAGCATTTTGTCATTCATCTTTAGTCCTATTTTTGAACTATCTTTAGTCCTATTATGATTTACCGGACACATTACCAAACATTGGGTTGAAACGTACTTCTGAGAATTTTCATCTGATAAATCTCGAATCTTTGCCCGACTAAGTCGATCCCAAGACCTCATGATCCATAGTTGCTTACACTAGCATTTAGACCGCGGATAAATTTACATACTCCGTAATACGATTCTTTATACTCCTCTTTTTCTAACCAGAAGATGTGTAAACAGGTCAAATGAAAAGTTAAAACGTAAAAATCTTGATAAAGAAAATTAACACGTTGACTTACTACTCTGGCCAGTTGTAAAAATGTTACGACATAATAATATTTCAAATTAATCTAATGTAATATGCTTATTTAGTAGTGTACTTTATGATCGACTTCGCATTTTTTTAATAATATTGAAAACTGATATTATTTTTTTATTTAGGGCTCAGAGAAGCTCGCATTTAGACCATACGTCAGCCAGTTAAAGGAATTGGATTCAGAGGTTTGTAATGTTCTTATAATAATTTCAATTGTAACTTTTTTGCACTATAGCATGAACTCTTTTTAGCCCACTCGAAAATGATGAGCAATTTTTTTGTCATTATAAAGCGGGATAAAGGAACGTTTGATAAATGACTGTTTATTTATCAGAAGATTTAAAATAATCGTGCGAGAATATTAATTTAAAAATAGTATGAATATTCCAGTCCGGGCGAGAAGCATTTAAAAAAATTGCTGACTCGAAGATCAGAAGACAGGCAGCACCACGGAAAATAACGCCGCATATAGTCAAGTTAAAGGGCTAACATCACTAAATAAAACGATCTACTTCAGTAGGAACATAAATGTTTCAAAACTCGTTCGTATTTTCTTTCAATGACCTGTCAAGACCCAAAACTATTTCAAACTAAAATACTATTTCTTCAAAGGAACACTGAATAAATATTAAACAGGTAACAATATAAAATAGGTATAGTTTTTAGTTATATCTTTCGCAAATATCGTGGGTCTTCTAGGGGTAATATTTGTATGTGTAATAAATAATAAAAGGTGAAAGGTTACACGCGCCGGCCGACTCCCGGCCCATATACTTGGAGTTGTAGTATCGCTTTGAAGTCGGACAAGGCCACCACCCACAGGCTGCAGATGTCCCGGAAATGAATGACAACGATCGGAATCGCACCACACCATTCAATACCCATTAATGTTTAAAATACCCTTATTATAAAGAAGGTTGAATGCAAACAAGAGAACGAATAAATAGACCTTATTTTTACCAATGAAAATGCAGACAAAGCTCCATGTTTCAGTAATAGAAGTTAAATTGCTGACCTCTATATTATTCTTGTCAGGACATGCAATAATGCTAAAACCTGTTCTACATTTAAGTAAATTTGACCTGTACCAAATACGTGTTGTAAAGACAAATAACCGTATTCTGTCGATTTTCGTAAATAATGTTACCAAATTTATCAGAAACTCTATTCTTTTTACACATAACTCATAAAACTTTCCTTAGTGTAAATCCTGTTTGATTGAACAGAGCAACAGTGCATAAGCAAACACAAGCGTTTGATCTGAAGCCTAATAACTGGTAGCCGCGTCAATCCGGTTACCGAGGTAATGCTGTAATCGCGTCGAGTAATACCACTAGTTTGCATCTCATCAAACTAGAGATGATATGATACACTAACGTTTCACCAGTGATCGTCATTACACATCTACTATTACTTAATTACCTAGTAATTGTCCTGGATTTACTAGTTATCGTATTTGTGTAAATTACTGTATTTCTTTATTGAAAACTTCAAACACTTAAAGAATGTACTAGGCGGTCTTAATGCCTAAGGCGTTCTCTTAGTCTACCTAAGGGTTATCCAGAGACACAAAAAGAAGTTGGCTATAATCGCCAATAACCAGTAACTATTTTGGTATCAGTGCTCCTACAGTTACCTACAGTTAATTTAACTTTAAACATTTCTCACTTTTGTTACTTAGATTTTTCTGCTTGACAGGGTTTATATAGGACTACACTTTTTTCTCGACCCTAATTTCGGAATCAATATATTATATTTCACGCTGTATAGTTCGCTAAAAGCCAATAAAAGTTGCAAAATATTTGACACAAATTGAATTGGAGTTAAGAGTAACAATTAAGTGCAAGCGAATGATGCTGTCCTGAAACAAACGGAGCAACATGGTGGATTACAAATAAGCTAACAGTCGCAGACGTGTACGTTACGATACGTGAATATTTGGAAGGCTGACATTTCAATTTGACTTTGTAACGCTCGGTTAGCAACAGCTGTGAATCGTGAGCGAGTTTTGATAGGTCCAAGCATGCGAGTGACAGTACAAGCTGTACCAAATGTTAACTGCATACTGATAGTTTTTGACTGGAAGGATCGATAAGTAATAAAATTAAGTATTTCTATCAAATGGTTTAGTGTGACAAAATATTTAATTCCGTAGCTCGATTTTCTTTTACTATTGACTACCGGCAACCGCCTAGCTATCAAGAAAATTTACACGATAATCTGTTTAGCGCCTTTACAAGGCTCCGTAAGAACTATTTTGTCAATACCTACATTTTATATGTCAAACTCTCGATACTCGACAGTACCGACTGTAAATAATTGCGGTACAGATACTTTGTCTGGAAATTAAGACAGGCTGTCAATAGTAATTTGTGTTATCTTATATTAAATACCGTTGTTAACTAAACATTTTTCTGAAAAAATAGCTAAATAACTATTAAATAGTTCAACAAACCAGTAAATTCGTGGTCATTAAACGATTTTAATTTTGAAAGTGTTATTAATATGAAGGTATTTTTTACATTCATAGCTGTCCCATTGAATTTCACGGCTGATATGATGACCCAAAAATGCTTTATTAAAAATATAATCCATTTAACCCGTGGCATGCATACATACAAATCGTCAAACCATTGTGTAAACGGCACACTCGTTTAATTACTTATTCCCCCTGACCCCTTTTGTATTTTTTGTCAGTTCAGTGTACAGGCATACACACATTATATCACATGAAACAAGGTATGTTGCATTAGTCTAATAAAAAATATCTAAAATGTCATCGTCGCAAACCGTTACTCTTTAACCTTTAATTAAACTGCTAAGTTAAACTAGCTGCTGCTTCTCTGTCCCCTATTATAACAAGCATTTGATATAAAAAAAGAATTTTCTGATCGTATTTATTCCTAACATACCTATGGTCCAGTGAACTTGTAACTGGGCAATCAATATCTCGTAATCATTGATGAGGAATCAACGAAGCAACAGCCTCATCTATTACAAATCCATCTCAAGCTAAATCAATTTTATCGACATTTGAGATGACACGGGATATCATGTGATGACAGTTTCGACGTTGTATCTAAACATGTTGTCCTAGCTTCATATTTCAGAAATTGATTCTAATAGGTGTGCGGTGCGACAGGTGAGCACACCCAATTACATTTCGATCAGGGCAGCGCCGGCGGCGCGTGCGGTCGCCCTAACCGGATTATTGGCCAGCGGCGCGGTGCGGCGGCGGCGCGGTGGCAGGACGGCGCGGGCGCGGCGCCGGGGCCGACGACCTCGCATTATAATTCGATATAGATTCATCAACAACTTAACAACATTCACCTAGCTCCACGACTGAGATTAGAGACCTTTGACCGGTGAACTTTACGCAAGTTTGTTTTACTAATAAACCAGTTTGGAACATTCAGTTCTTACTAAGTGGCTGCTATTGTTTCCAGTCGAGTGTCTAGTTGGAATCTATTGATTACATTGTTTATTTGTAGTGCCAATTAGAAATAAGCAAATTACTAATTGATTCCATTAAATACCGTCCATAGACGACGACCCTTTTGGCAAAGCTGACTAAAAATAGTTTTAGGAATGTTCACAACATAGCTGCCTGTATGAGAAATCACTCGACAACTCCACCCGGACAACAAAGAAAAACGAGAAAAATGATGTTGTCTAGTGCCTAGTTTACAACAAGCAAAAAAATATTGCACCAGTATGCATCGAGGCGGAAACTGATAGAACGTAGACAAACATTGAAATGTGATACACTACTGTGCTTTTCATACAGAAATAGTAAAATGAAAAATAAACTAGAACACATATTGCGCTGACACGATTGGTTGAAAACACAGTAAAGCACAATGCGGTTAAATATTTTGATAGTGAATTGATGAATTTACGATGTTTATCTTTCATCTATGAGTTTGTATATAACAATGCGTTACATTGTTACATGACAGCGCACTTTCAATTAATAGGGTACCGTATCGATTGGTACCTAAGTAACTTCAAAGGATTCCGATGACCCAAATATGTCAGTATATCAAAAAGGTCGTAATCTGATTACGTCGTTGATTCCCGGCTCGTTTTCTTTTCGTATTCACGAAACGTCTATTCAACTTTAATTCTTTTAAGGCTTCCATCGCCTAATTATTTAACGGGAAGAGTTTTGTTTCATTAACAAATTATGTCATACTTTTGTATTGTAGTTTTTTTCGTAGTCTACTTTATTATGGGTAGGTAAGTATTTTAAAAATCTTTGTCCCAGTTTCAGTCCTACCCAGTATTGCTACTGTCCATATTATGTAAATAGGTAAGAGAATAAAAAACATAGTAAATAAGAAAATCTAAATATTAGTAAACAACCGAAAATAAACATGTGTATGACTTGAAGAGTTTATAGATATGCTTTAAAACGTAACATAATCCACAACCATACAAACTTGCTTATAAAAACTTTACAGCAAGAAAAGGAAAATCACAATCTGTATCTAAAAGATGCTTTCTTCGTATGCTGGATTCTTTGAAATGTCAAAACTTAATGCTATTTATAAATTATCATAATACTGCTTTACACTCATGTGGAACTAAGATCGCTCACAATTATTGCCATCGGGGCATTGCTGTCTGTCACACTATCTACAATGATAATAAGAGAAAAACAAACTGTTTGACGCAACTAATTACAGTGCGATACAAGTGCATTATTCTCTTCGCAATGTCTCATGCATCGACGATTACGAATTCTCACAGCAAAAAACAAGTTCGCTGTACTAATAAAAGAGTAATACGAAGTTAATTAAAAACTGAATCAGATAAAGCGCAAATTCTATTTAGCTGAACGTGGAGATTCCACTCGTCCATTATGAATAGCGATCTCACTATTTACTTAACCTGTTTCAGAGAAAGAGACAAAACCCGCACTCGTTTCACGTGGATTCTGCACCGACACGAGCACAAAGGAAATAAATGACTGTCACTGCGGAAATAGAATTGACCTATCCCATTGCACAATCTTTTATCTAACCTTTTTACGTAACAGACGCTTTCTTTGAAATTATTATTTGCACTTAACTCTGGGAAACGTGTTTCAATTACCTCCCTTGAAAGCATGTGAGGCAATTGCTTGGAAGTCCCATAAAGGGACACACCTTAGCGAAGTTACGCCACTTCTAAAATATTCAAATCTCGGGGGCGACTTTCCCCGTGCTCCAGTAAAATGCAAAACAAGGAAAGTTTCCCCCTAAATCAGCGGAGTCAGCAGAACGGCTCCCAGCGAGCGCGCGACAAGCACGCGGACAACAAACAAACTTTCATTTAGCTACAGCGGTCGCGTTACTCCAATTTCTGCTAAAAGATGCTTTATTTCAGTTAGATAAATAACTCAGCGTCATGCCATAGGCTTACTTATAATTAGTTTGTCGAAGGGGTTTGTCATTCAGTATTCATGATAAAGATATAATTAAATCACTAGTTGCCATGGAATGCTGGGATACGATTTTAAACTAGACATAAAGAAGAACTTATGTGTTACACTAAACATATTTTCACGAAAAACCGAAATTGAAATAGTCATTTCTTGTTTGATTAATGGAAACTCACATCAATAACAGAGCCCAAAACTAATGAGTGTGTAGTCTGAGTGCAGATGGAACACTGTTACGTAACGGGCTCCTGCTCACATTGTAATCTTGTTATTCACACACGTAGCATTTGTTATGAAACGGATGTTTGAACTAGTTACCGATACGAGTGCACGGATAGTTATCCATAGCCGGATATTTTCATTGAAATTTTTGTTTACGGACATTCACAGTGAATTGCGGACACAGAGAGGCAATAACAGAACGCTGAACAACTCCCAGTGAAAACGCCAAACATTGTTCACCTATTAACTTCGAGAAGTTTTTTCAATAAAATATAGTCCGTAACAGCGCTGCTGAGAATGCAAACAATGGAGGAAAACAAACGAGATGGGCAGCTATTATCTCACTATAACCCAGTTTTGCATGGTGAGCGGGATAAACGAAACGAGGCTAAATTGCTTACCAGTTGTTTTTTAAATGATCCCAAACTGTGAAAATACGCTGCTTCAGTTACTATCGCAAAAGTTTAAACAATTTTTCAGTGGAAATATGTATTCAATTTTCCTTTTCTCTCACAACTACTAACGTCTATTACAAAATTAGACTGTGCTTACCTTGAAAATCAACGTTTACAATCTGGATTGGAAACGTAGTGTATCTGAAACAAAAAAATACGTTATTAGCACATTTTTTATGTGATCGAGTGCAGGGTGTGAAAACTAAAAACAAATGCTCACGTGTAGCTTGGTTTTTTATAATATATGCAACTTAAGTATTTACACCTAACATCTATATAGTTTAGGAGTATATGTCACTCAACTGTTTATATTGTTCTAATGTATGTAATTATAATCTAATTATCCAACCTAACACACACATAGATGGGTTATAACACTATTGTTTATTAATTTGTATAGTAGTCTTTTGTTTTGCGTTGCGCAATAAAGAATGTAAGTACGGGTTGGGTCTCGGTGGTATATAATTAACATTGGCCTAGCAGGGCCGCAGGGGTAGCACATCCGCTGAGGATTGCGATCGGATCGCAGCACGCACTCTGGCCCCAACAGGCACTCGAGCCGCCTTCACTTTTTCACCTAGTCAAGTGATCTGAATAATAAAACTGTGTGCAATTCTTTAGCCTCTCGGCGGTGTCCTGAACAGAGCCATTGTGTCGCGTCCGTGTTCAAGAGCTTCGGGTGGCTTTAATTGTTTCATTATTACCCTTTCAACTTTTGCGTGCTCCACTTCCAAGTGTTACATTTTCGCTGACATTAAATTGTTTTAAGATTCTTCAATCAAGTTTTCTAAGTGTATTGTTTACTTCGTTTAATATTTAGATACACATCAACTTATCCCTCTCTACATCTTGCCTGTATACCTACGTATAAAGAGACCATTAATTTCAATTGTATAGCTATCCTACGTTTATTGAGCTGCCAAATAAATAAAAGTTCCTGCACATTAGCTCAGCCGCCATACGATAATAACCGACAAATATGACAAGGGAGCCTGTGAGTAACATCGGACCCATCAATATCTGTCATCAGTCACCGAGTAGAGTAGCCAAATAAAAATACACGCTCGGCCTCCATGACTTGATGCGAGGGTTCCTGTTTCGCTCTCATATTACATGAGATGACCTAATTCGATGGAAATATTTCCCGTATCATCGGGGAGTTGAACTCTATTGACCAATAATTATGTTATTCATATTCCAATTTTCGTACATCTCGGTACAGAATTAAGCAAACCAGATCATAGAAATTGTTTGCATAAAATATATTTAGGTGTGAACCAGATGAATAACAACTATGTCAAGGATGATAAGCAGAAAATTTCCTTTGAAAGCGCGGAATAAGTCAACTTTAATAGTGAAGCGAGGACGCTCGGTGTTCGGCGCGGCCGTGGGCACGGTACTCGTCAACCGTGCTCTCCGCCGCCGCCGGTGCCTTTGAATAAATGGACATCTCTTTAGCACAAGAATTTCCGAGAGACGGGTAGTTAGCGAAATTAATTGTCGTTAACTTTTATTATTTGCCATTCTCGAGAAACGAATAATGTTTTATCCGCTCTACAATTCATAAAAGTTTTAAAAATACATAAAATGTTGATTAGATTAAACTGGCATGCAGCCAGCGATAATCTGACAGCTGCATTGATGGGGCAGCAGTTGCACATGGCCATACAATCTGTTAGTTCACTTTTATGTATGTACAGTCTAATTACGAAAACATTTATGACTCAGAAATAGAGCCGTTATCTTGTACAGCTGTGATATAAGCTGATAAAAATAATATGAAAAGAAAGTCTTATAGTAGAGGTAAGGTCATTTTACATGTAAAATATGCTTTACAAATAAATAAAAGCAATAACGCAGATTCCAATTTTTGTCAATTGTCAACAAAACCATTAATAAAATTTCTACATGAACTTTCAGTCGTCTTAATCAAGAAAGTGTAGAGTCCACTGAAATTCGTAATTTAATTTCGCAGCAGTTTAATTTTGCAGCATTTCAAATTTTGATATTTTGGACGTGTCAGACAAACAGTCCCTTGAATGGACAAAGCATAATATAAACACGTACATGTTTAATTTAATAAAAGCCATTTTATGATATAATGTGTGTTACCAAAAATTAAAGCAGCGCGCACGTGTTGAGGTAAGGGTCGGTCAATGACCTCAAAATTCATGATAGGTACCGTTAATTACTTTCGCAAGGGAAGAATGTAGCACGCTACAGTAATTTACAAACAAATCGACATATCGATTAACTGCAATGTAATCTGATTGAGATTAAAATCAATACTACGAACTTGAAAGTATATTTTCATATGTTTCGTTAAAGCCTATGATTAAATATTTTTTAACAACCGTCTTTTTTAAGTTATTTATACTAGTTTATAAAATAGATGTGATGTGATTTGATGGTGTTGAATTGATTCCAATTATTGTAGATCTAGTTTCACGAAATGTGTCTGTTATATAAAAATTAGAGAGTCACCCTCGTTGGACTATTCTTTAGCGCAACTGTTAATAGTTAATTGAAAGGTTTAGATTCCTGAAATACTGTAGAATATTTCTATAGGTTAATTGTAGGTATAAGCTGGAGGTTGAAATTGCGTTCGGCAGGTGCTATTCAAAATGTATTTCTAGTCCAAAGTCGGTGCACGTCATCAACAAATCTTTAGTTAAGGTAGTTACAATACTTCGTGATTTAAGGAAACTGCAACTTTGTCAAAACTACAAACTTTCGATGATACAAGCAACTGAATTACTTTAATTCAAATTACGAAGACGCTTTCGAGAAGTCATTTGTTTTATGACAACAGAATTACGACATAAATGTAAAGGATTACAGCTTTGGGTGGTATTAGTACCTAAACATTCAATTGCACGTGTATGAATCAGATAAATGCATTATAAAATACATAGAATACTAATGTGGTTGCGTTGTAAACAAGAGGCATGTATTCATCGCCAGGCAGTCCGTCACGTGGCGCGAACGTGGCATCCACAGGTCCTGATTGTACTCATCATAAAAACTCGTCACGTCTACCCCTCACCCCTTCACCCCTCCCCCACCTCACCTGAAGAAAGCCTCCCCCGACAACGGGAAATTCAGAAACGCCTGGGGTGAGAGCGAAGCGTCTGGACAGATTTGTACCTAACCACAGGTATTACTGAAACGTATGGTTAGAAAGGTAATGTGATGGCTTAAACATATCATATTATTATATAGAAGTAAGTCTAAGTACCTTCTGTTGTTATACCCAAGTTTAAAAATGTTAACTCGTTAAAATGCTTTGCTGTTGAAAAGTTAAAATAATACTGAACAATGTCTATAAATCTTCATCTCGAAGCATAAATGTCATAAACGTGAAAGAAATATGAGCAATTTAAAAGAGAATCGATTGTAAATAACCATTTGTTTTTATGCATCTAGAGAGAACTACTTTTAAAACCTATTCCTGAGTCGTTTATTTAAAAATGCATCAACTTAAGCTCATCATATACATCGTGTTTCCGCTCGTGTAAAATACATAATCCGTACACATACATACTACCTACGTACAAGTAACGTTACGACGTTTTCGCACCTTCTGCGGCTTGAGTGGTATAACGCGGTTGACAAGCATACTAAATGCGAGCGTGGAGAAGGCCGAACAGACTTACACATGAACTAATACACCACTTAATATTAACACATTTACCACACCATGTAACATTAAAATAACAAATACAAACTACATACTTCTGTAATGATAACGATAACTGCCACCACTATGTTAATTCTAGTCTTTGAATACCAAATACTAGTTATGCGCGATCGTTCAGGCTTTTGTCTGAATACGACTCGTTCTTCAAGAATGTTAAAACCTTTTATGACCATAATGATGGCTCTATCTGAATAGCGACTGCTATTATATTTTGAAGCCAAAACCGCAAGTAGCAAGCTTACCTTGGTATTACGGAAAATAACCGTGGTTTCCGGTGAATCTTAAATATATTTGCAGAGATAAAACAGAATGGTACCGCAGCAGGTGGATGCCACATTGTTCCCCGTCCCGACCTCCAACCTTAAATGTATGACGCCAACAGAAGCAATGTATAGCCGGCAACTTTTCCTAACAACCGGGACACACAGCGTACGATTTATTGTTTTGATTTTCACGGATCTCTGTTTTTCAGCCTTTGAATACCTTTATGCTTTTTATAAGAAGTTCTGGTGATATAAAAAAATACACCTTGTTGATATCAATTTTGTACCTAATTGTCATTATTTTCATTTCCACAGTATAATGAGTGGTTGTGTCACCATCGATAAACATTACTGAGTTTAATCCCAGCTAATTGAATCCTATTCTCCATTCTCACGGTTAAGTACTGTTTACAATGCGCTTAAATCTCTTATAAACCGTAATGCCTTAAGCGTCAAACCAATTAGTGCCAAAATACACTGCAAGCCACGTTTGGCACAAACTGGCGGGTTAAGAGTTCATAGTAATGTCTATTGTTCGAGTGCAATGACCGCATGAATTAGCACATGTTACGACACTCGGTTTTTGTATGAAGGACAAACGCTGCATGTAATTTTGCTTTTTGAAATATTTGCTCATAATTAAAACTCTAGCTCTTATACAATTAGGTAATAATACTAATAACTGTGTCATGTAGGTCGCTTATTTTTATAAATTGTTCAAAGCATGTTTGTTAAAAATAAATCGTTTATAAGAAATTAGAATTATAACATTACTCTTCTTGATATTATTTAACCTAAAGTGACAGTGACAGTTGTATTTCTCTTATCGCAGCGGATTAAAAGTAATGTCAAAAATCCGCATTCTTATCTCGTTGCAGGTACTCTCACTGCCGTAATAACTAAGTTAGAAGTGGACTTTTAAATTTGGGCAGCTCCTGAGCCGAACATTAATGACCTACGCCGCCATTTTGAAGGGCTGTTTTAAGGAAAACCCCCCGGTCGCCCTCACTGGGGAAGTAATGCATTTTCCTTTATCATGGTGCGGACAGTTTGCGCACTTCTCGGCGAGGGGACCGGCTTTTACGATTATTGTGCTCACATCGTTACAACATGAGATCTGCAATAAAAAAACACTGGATTCGATCTCGCACACCGTAAATGGCAGCGGTGACGTCGCTCAGGCGATCTATTCAGAAACTATTACTGGCTATTTGATTTTAGTCACGAAATAAGTCCCTACGATAAGATAAACTCAATCCAAGATTGATCCTAAAAGAGTGCTTCTAATTTTTGCTGTGTAATGTTTGTCGAGTTAAAAAGTTGAATGAACTTTTGACTTATATTTCGGCACGTTTTAACCCAACGACTTTCTATAAAAGGATTAGGTTAAGTTACAATACCAACAGTGTTACGACACGCATCAACGCGCTGCATTTCAAAGCGGCGTGTTGCAAGCCTCAAGCGAGATCTAAAAATGTCAAAAACGTGTAGACATTTTGCCTTGGGAAGTGCTGCGTCTGGTTCGTACGTCGACGCAGGCGATGCATCGCACACCGGAACACTGTCGGCCACGTCGAGCGTGAAATAATGCACCACATGTTGAATAACATCGTTAATTAATAGCGCCCAGCGAAAGCGCAAGTGTTCACATGCTACTTGAACATAAAACTTGACTTATTAGACAATAAATAACGAACACAGATATTATAATGCAGTAGCATGAAATTACTGTTATTATGCATGTTACCGGGGGAAGTATGCACGCTTCCCTAACGACGGACCCACATGACGGTGACGGCAGATTCGTAACGGATAAACATCTCCGAGAATTAACAATGGACTTATAGATATATGATATTATGCAATATCCACCGCCATGAACATGTAAAACTATATATACTAACTATCAAATTTCTCACCTGAGTTCATCGACCTCTCAGAATTATTTGCCTTTAAAGATATAACTGTCGCGGTCGTGTCAACCGTGTCTAACAACAAACACAGAGTTATTATAGTCCACGCTTGTCCATGTTTAGAGCACATCGACGGCCGCCACGATAAATTTACACGTCAACGTTTCCTGGGAATATTTTTGTAAAGTGGAGTGTATATTTATATTAAGCTTTGTCGCCATTTGATCGTTTATTTATGACAACGTAACCATGTAAAATGGAATTCAAATGCAATCTTATTTGCATCACAAAGACGCAGTTTTGGGCTTCTTCGAGTGTTTTGGCGTTCCGGTTTTGTTGAGTGTTTTATTACGGTGTTGCCACATAAAGTCGTTTTGGTTTTTGTATCAAATACCATCTGTAAGTACGTATTTATATATTTTTTCTGTGGTTAAATATCTGCATCAAAGAAGATCTAATAAACTAAGACTAGTGCGCATACATGATTTCAATTCTGTCACCTAGACATTGCTAACAAAATAATCCCGACCCTGTCAAGACAGCAGTTGCTGCTGTTACTTTAAATTAAATTAATGAAAGTGTGATTTGTCGAAGCACAATATAGGGCAATCGTGCAGGAGAAAGTGCGGGCGCCCGCGCAGCCGTGAGAGAGCCTGGACGTGCAAACATTGCAACTCGGCCACTCACCTATTATCAGAAACTACATTATTCACGGTTCATATTTTAGGGAGCTTTACGTATATCACGCAGATAATACCATTGCTTTATTGTATGTTGATTTGTTAAGGAAGGTCGTAAACTCTATCGCTGAGTTTAACAATGATATTGTTATCTTATTGTAGATTATATATTAGCGAGTGTTTGCGACGTAACAGTCTGTGGTAATAAACACACATTACTTATTGTCGCCATAAATTACAAGCAGCCATCCCTGTGCGTTATACAATACCGTTGGTACGTACATAATATCATCTTTCTCTATTCAAATTGTAGATCAGAATTCATAGAGGCACATCAAAACACAACTTCAGCGCGTATCACAGCGAGGTCACGGAGTGGACGTGGCGCGTCGACTTCCTCTTCTAAGAGGATTTCACTAGAAAGCCTTCGATGACACCAGACACCGCCGCTAACACAACTTGAGGCTGTAAATCTCGTCCGAGTGGAAAGTAAACGCTTTCCAACACGCACTACTTCAGCACATGCCCAATAGAAGTCTTTGTGCTCTCCGATGGCCTCCGATTAATTGGATCGACTATCTACATACATACACTTTAAGCGCATCTTATCGTGCTTACTTTAACGATCGCTGTGTAAGAAGGCCGCTCATAACAACTGCTCATTCCTTGGCATGTTTGACAAGTCATGCTATGGATAGAGCAGAATATAAATAGAATAGTAGAAACATCCGCCGGAGGAGGCAATAAACAATCGAAGACCCTTCCTTGCAGCGCACAACGGTATAATTACAGACCAGTGTGATTTTTTTCTTTGTGTCTTTAACGATGAATGCAGCACTCACTACAATGTATCCCACCAGAGGAGAAGAGAAATAAAATGTTGAAGATATTTAACAATTGAACAATTAGTGACTCATTTACTCAGATGATATCTTTTTTACTGACGAGTTTTTTATGGTATGTAAATAAACAATTAGACATGCATATTTTAGTAACAAAAATAGAAACTAGCTAAAAATGGCGTCAGGAAAGTAAGTAAAAAGCTAGCGGATATATTTTAGCAAATAGCACTCTCATTATAAATAATGAAGCTAAATAGCTCCATTCTCACCTTTTGAAAGTTGATTTCAAACCACAGAACGAGATTACAACAACATTATTATTTTATCATTAAAAACTCTGCTACTCGCGGTATAATTTACTTGGTTCACTTCTATATTTAGTAACTTAGGTCTGTAATCATAATGCGATCTGTTAATAGCACTTATTAGCGTTAACTCGTCGATATAATGATTACCAATCAATACATACAAAACTGTCCCGTTACTGAGTGACTGAATTACTGATGGACAACGCACAACTGAAACTACTGAGCGTAGAAATTTGAAATTTGGTATGAGGATTCCTTAGGAAGTGTAAAGGACCACTAAGAAAGGATTTTTGGAAATTCCGTTCCGAAGGGAGTGAAGTTCCACGCGGGCTAAACCGCGTACGAAAAACTAGTCTAAATATATTAATTATTATTCATATAATTAGTTATATTAGGATAATTGAATAGCGAGCTACACATTTTATTGTTTAAAACAGATTTTACAAACCGAATGGGGAAGTCCCTTTAGTTTACCTGCTGTAGGCTATCATGTAAACAATAGGGTGACATCACGATTGTTTAACTCCAAGGTTAAATTATTTATAAACAAAGTATCATTTACGATACAACATACCTCCTATAAGTAACTAAAAATAACCGTATCATATTCCTATCTAGGTTATTATGGTAATACTAATACGATTTCGTAAGTTAGGCTAATTTGTACAAATGCAGCTTTAAATTGCCTGTTACAAATGGAGAACGATGTTTTCAATAACCAAGATTTCTATAAATGCAAACTCATGAAATGATCACTCTCTCTATAGTAATAGTACAGGAGTATAAAATAGAAGCTTTCTTTCGATTGAAATAATGTCTCTATTAAATATTTACGACATGATTACGTGTAACATAATTTATAGGTACTAAACGTTATTCTAAAGCGAAGTCTTAAAAATAATAATTCTGGTTTTATGGTGTTGTATAACATAATAATAATATAATAAGCACTCAGGTGGCTAATGGTTGCGAGCCTCCCCTGAACGAGTAGGATTAAGATATCATTCTGACCAAATGCGGGTTGGCAGATCCCGTGAATTCCCCTGCACCTTAGACTGTTTTTTGGATTCCCTATGGACCCGCAAAATCGGAGGTATTTTGTTTTATTAGAGACTAGCTCTTTCCCGAAACTCCGTCCGTGTATGTATGGCGTCTGTCTATGAGGCTTATATATTATTTCATGGGTAAAATCATAGGCAAAAGCTATTATTTATGTATTTAAGTGTTATTTTGGTACATAAGCAACAAAACTGCCTAGTTTCATCAATACACTAATACATTCATACCCCGATACTTTCGCATTTCGATAGGATTTGCTTCAAAACATAGACAGTTATAACAACAATAGTTATAGGTAACATCAAAATGTAACGTTACAAGTGATATTTATAGTTGCTATATGTAAATTATTATAATTTTATTAGACACGTACAAAGATTTTCATATTGCAGTGTGCCATTTACGTGGTCCGGGCATCGAACTGGTGCGCAAGCGACGATGCGGACGTGACCTCCGCCCGATATGCACAACGGGACCCTTTATTATTCAGCCCGTGAACCCTTGCCCTTATGTGTACGATATGCAATTGCGTTCTGTAAATCAAAAGAAATTAGCCAGCTACTTAGATTTACTTACTTTTTATTTTTTTGTTTGTTCACAATTGCTCTAAAAGTCTAAATAAATGTGTTAATACAGTAATATATTTTATTCAAATTAATTTGCGTCTCCTTCATTTTTATAGCTTCCCGTATAATTTGAAGTTCAAGTAAATAAATTATACATATAAAACTATTATTTTGCACCGCAGAATATATTTACATTTCAGCACATTCTACTTAGTTGAGAAGTTACTTTATTTATTTAATGGTTTTTGTCTATGAGCAAGCAGGTCACCAGTAGGGGAAAGCTACAAAAACTTATCCCAAATACAATTATTATAAAAACCAAATATTTCCACTGGGTAAAAACATGCAAATTCGTCAAACCGAATCGTTTTTGAGGACATCGAACTACTTTGTTAGGGCTTCGGTAATTATTTGTATAGCTATTGTATACGTTAGCTTATTCAAAATACACAATAACAATACACAACATCCTTTAAACCAAACTACTGTAAAATAAGTACATTCAAGGACTAAAAACTACCAATATTTCACATTATTTGCAAGACCGACATTGTCCAATGACTAAATAGCTGATATAACACTGCATAAAACACTATAACGATATCGACAACGGTTGTCAGGCGACGATTCGTTTCGGCTTGTGCAACGGCGCCAATCACACGAGTAAACGATCCGTGATCACTCAATAATAGTCTCAAATAATAACTAATAGCTCTAACAATCTAATGCATGCTGCAACACACTGGGAAAGTTGTGAACTCAGCTTTTAATAGACTTGAGGCAACGAGATTATAGTCATTACGTCACCGTCTTCGGACACACATGAGTTACCACGTATGTACAATCGCACTCACTTCGCAAATAGCACAATTAGGTAATAACACCTCTGTAGATAAAATGAGCAGTCCTGAAAACGAGTTTCACCTTGAATTATATTGTTCATAAAATCGGTGTGCAAGTTTATGACTGTCTGGATGTCATACTAATAAAAAATACGACTTGGAATTTATTAAAGTTAGCAGAGAAGAAAATGCTTAGCGACCGTGTTTTTAACAATATTTTAAGCTTACGAATAATAAACTCTACCTATCAGAAGATTCGAAAGACAGTTATAAATATATCTTTCTAAATTCATTACATATATTTTTACATTAAATGATTTAAAATGTAATTTTTTAAAGTTCAATAAGTCAATGTAAATATTAAAAAGTATTTCATATCAATTCCATACAGTCCAATCTATGAAAAATAATAAACATAATTGCCCTTGTTAACAAATTGATCATTACTTTTGACACAAACGTCAACAAATATCGTGCGATACCGTATGTGGTTGAGTCCCTTGTGGCCAAAACAAACCTTTCGCAATTATAGTCCAGAATGATAAATTACCGTAATCGCTGATCATAAATGATATATTAGTGAGTATTACTGTCCATGTACGTAGGAACTATTATATACATCTACATAAATATGTAGATTCAAACTCTGGAACATTACGTACTGCCAAACAAATTGCCTTTTAAAGCTGTTGAGATACTCGAAAAGGGATTATCCCTTGAGTGTGCTCTTAAATGTGATCCTTTAACCGATGAACGTCTGAATTTCCTAAAACCGCTTTATAATCAGAATAATATTTAGAAAAGAGGCGTCAGGTGGAAGAGTATCTTAAATTGTAAGAAAAATAAAGGACAGTTTATGCTATAGACATACCTAGCTACCTACATTTATTGTTATAATTTCCAGTAAATCAAAATAAAATCACGGCGTCAACGCGAACGCATTCCAATCTAGGTATACAATATGAATGAATAATTGTGCGAAGAAAAGGTTGACGTTATAATGATATGACGATCTATTCATAGTTAAGTCCACACGGAAATATATAATATAATGACAGGTAGGAGCATAAAAACTAAGAGGTGAGATCATATAACGTTTTTGCGAAGCAGAAATAAACGTGCAGAATTAACACCACTGATAAAGTGAGAGATAAAAGTATTTGTTACATCTAGAAAGAATTGAGCGCAGTCAATGACATAGTTTATGTATTTTGTTTTGATTCTACATCCTACAATAGTTGTATTTTGTTTCACAGTTTTGCGTAGTGAGATTGAGATTATTTTGCCATGCATTCTATTAAAAAATGTTACTTAGATCAAAATTGGAGCAAAGAAGAAAGTACTGCGGATGTTTTAATAAAAACTGATAATTCACATTAATGAATTAGTTGCGTCTCACTAGGGGCTCAGCAATTAGTACATGCATCTATGCTCAGTCAGCCAAGTCCCGATTTATCATCCACATATTAGGAATTCGCTTTAAAATACACAGACAGCCAAAAGTTTACGTCGACATTTCAGTGACTACTGTTACCGGTATTCGACCGGTAAAAGTTGAATTGCGAAAGTCAGACTGCAACTTCATTTAAAATTCACTATTTTAATTCAGTCGTACGAGGAAAGGATGTCTGTGCATTAGGAAATATTTATAAAGTTTATTGTATCACACCTAATAGGAAATCGTCAATATATTTCACGCGCAATTGATCTAAGGAAGTGATGACAACGCAATGACTTCTGAAGTTCTACTAATGACAGTTTTTAGTCTATTAATTTATTCCGATTTTCACACAACCGGTTCTACTTTAGACTGTTTTTAATGAACGTTAATTTTTGTTGCTGAAACACGCGACGAATTATTTATTTACACTTCTTCTTTTGTTTAATTACTTTGTAAATTAGGCGTAACAATAGAATTAGGCGCTATTTAGAATTCAAAAGTTAATAGAATATGACAAACTCATCAAAGTCATGCTCAAGATAATGCCAAAGATTCAGTGTCGTAAAATGTATCCCATAAAATAAGTAAGGTCACAGGAACTTTAGAGCCCACAGAAAGGGCCATAACAGCCCAACCATTTCCATGTTCATTTATTTAACAAATTAATTAACGGTTCGAAGAGGATATTGGCAATGTTATTAACTTGGCTTCATCGTCCCTCGATTGTATTATATGATCATCTGTAGAAATGGCGCATAGGATAATATAATGTACTTACTCAATGAAACCGTTCATAGGTATATAAAGCTATATAAAAAAACGTGTAAACTGAACACAATAAAGTTATAAAGGTATAACCAATGCTACATAACGCCAGAGCCGATTTACGTGAGCCGACTAAGAAAACATTAATGCTTATTGGCGTTGTAGATTTTAATATAGATAAAAATATTAACGTCGTTCAGTATGTATTAAAGAAAATGTGTAAAAGGAAATGAGGCGCGCGGCGCGGGTCGCGGCCAGGGGTTAATCATTGTTGCCAACGTGACGAGCTCCATCACCCCAGGGATCAGCGGCAATTTGTCAATCACCACGTGAATGCCCTTCACTAAAGCTTTCAATAAACGCGTACCCTACCAATATAATCAATATTCAATAAATTGTCCAACAGATTTTATTACCTACTCATTTACGAGGACGAACAAATTATATCGAACAATAGACAGACGTAGCTGATTTATGCGTCTTCGCGATACTTTGATCCCTCATATAAACTACTGGAAGCCAAGAAAAAGGTTTCAAGTAAACCGGATAATGTCAACATGAAGAGTATCGTAATTAATATTGTTACTGCAGTCGACTTTTGACGTAACATCCGTATTCCGTTTCCTGAATTGTAATCATCGTAAAACCGCAAAAACTGTACAAGCGAACATGTCATGAGAAGCGGCATTCTAGGCGGTAACAGTAATTTCATAATTTTTCCATAAATTACGGCGATTATGTTAAATGGCAATGTTATAAAACAATAAGTTATGCGAGGTACACGTCATTACGATTTCTACGCTTGATCGGATTACGATAGCCCGTCGACAGCATGATATCATAGTATCATACTACTAGCGAACCTTGCCACTCCTTATATGTACACGCTTTACAATATTGTAAGTTCATATTCAAGTTAAACAATATTGTAGTTCATTAAATCAGTCAACAAAAATTATTCATGATGCTAGTATAATGTGAGTATTTAATCCTTTTTAAATCTGAAGATAAATTATGTTTACTAACTGCTTGCGTGCAATTGTAAACATTATGACTACTATAGGACCTATTGCCTATTCAAATTCGTCTGGTTCCAATTTGTTCGATGAAGATATCGCATGTCGTCGAATCGATATTAATTAAAAGCGCTCAAACAATGCTGTCATTATTCGCTCCGGCAAAGCCGAGGACCGATTGTCTCTCAGTCCTCGCGCCAAAGGAGAGCGCTTGCCACCACCATTTCAGAGGCGCATATCTTATCTGTTCGTGGTTTTCATCTATTATTTGTCTGATATTTCTCACCCTCTGACGACTATAACTATAAATGACTCTACATTTTCGCAACAACAACGTTGTAACTGGGTACGTTTACCTATTGATTGAGTATTCATTTTCTTAAGTAAGTGGATGAAGATTTCATCAAACAATAATGACAGTCACGATAATAATCAGTAGCACGACACATGAATGCATGCACTCACTCGCTGTCCCGTTAGTTCAAAGACCCAAATAACAATCATCATTGCAAAGGAACGTGAAACTTTTTAATCTAATCGATTACACACACTCAATCGTAACGCGCTCCACGTAACACAACATAGAAAAACTTAATATGTGCAGTTTGCTTATTCTTTCTCGCGTGACAGTAATGGCGGAAAGTTGATTTGCTCGAAATGTTTCTCACGGTGCTCACGAGCGAGTCAAGACATTACTGCGCTAGACATAATCGCAGCCGACCCATGAGTTACTTGCTATTGCTGCAGTGAGATTAAGTGGTTATTACCACGCCCATGTTTACGGTATAATGCAGGTAACCATACAACGGGGAAAAAATAAACTAGGACTGCGAATAAGTAGTTGGATATGTTTATTGTATCATGCGGGCAGTATCAACGTATGGTGATCAGCTGTAATGGCATCAATTATATCTGTGCGAATTAGTTGTCACTTAGCAAGATTAGAGAGCTAATTAAGTCACGGTAAGGCTGCGACACCTACTCGCGCTGGAGACGTGACTCACTGAACATCTGGCGTGTTGTAAGAGACAACAAGTCAATACGAAACACAATCGAAAGCTAGCTCACGTCACTTAGTGGATCTATTGTTATTGACAAACGCACGTGGACCTGTCCAACACAAACGTAAAGGTCAATTAGGAAACCAACCAGCTTTGTACTTCTATACATATACTTATGAACTATTTACATATCTCTATTTTTACTTTACATACCTATATTATCTTACCGAATATGGTTTTGCAGCTGTTATCAATAATTTATTTAACTGTATTAAAAACATTTTCCTGCTTTGTTGGATTCAGGGAACTTTGTTCCATAAATAACATTTCGTTTAAAGAATAAAAAATATAGCTCTTTTAAATTTGAAAGAGCAATAACTTATGTAATAAATTTTGAACTTTATCCGTCGCAGTATTTGCCGCACTGAAATAATGAAACATGAAAATGCCAAGACCTTAATAGAATACAAATACCAGCGGCGTGTTCTATTTGTAACGATTGTTTTGATCCATAAATACTGCATTCATAGAGCCGCGATGGTGCGGCGAGAGCAAAGCGACTACGACTAACTAAAGCGAGCTTGTTCGTTGCGATTGGCAACGAGCGTGAAATGTGGGGCGACGCAGCTGAGCCGCTCACCAGATCGATACTTGATACGCACACCGCGCTCTGAATGTCGTCGTGACCGGATTCGATGATTTATCCATGAGAGGCCAATTTTCTAAAAATAAAGAAAACTGCAATCGCCACTCAGACTCTACAGCTCAAAACAAACGGTACTAACACTGGCTATACATATACATGTTGCTATAAACAGTGATGACGACGAAGCCGGTTTCCAACAACCATTCAAGTAGTAATAAATTATGCTTCGATGACTCACGTGTTGCCTCTGTACATCTACAATAAATTTATCTTGTAAATATTGAAAACCCAAATCAGCAGTAGTAGTCGAGTTATTTGTAGTAAACGTCACAATGAAAGTTAGAACTAAGATTTGTGCTAAAACCAGAAAGGATTTGTATCAATAGCAACCGAAATTGTCAATGGAAAAATGAAATAAGCTTGTATCATAACAAACCAAACAGATTTAGTAAACATCACATGAACCGTCTTACATAAAAGGTGGTAAAAAGAGATGTGACGTGATAATATAAACACGTAGAACATTTAAAATAATACCAAGTTCGAGGTCGGCTACTTTATCATTGTTAACAAGGCGCCCGGCTGTGACGTGATCTGGATTCCCTAGCCATTTTATGGTGCGCGTCGCCGGCACTGGCCCGTACTGCCTACAAACAACAACGCCGGGCCCAACATAACAAACCGTCCACCTGCACTTTCACTTGTTTGTTTTCATTGTATTTAATCATTTACTAAAAAGCGGTTATGGGAAATTCGTACATTAACTCAATTGAGGAAGTGTAATTTTGACCAGATACTATGTTTAAATCGCATGTCTAACAAGCATTTTCTCTCGAAAAATAACCAAGAGCTAACAAAAAAGAAAGAATATTTCGTAGTTCATCGCGTAATACCCGTGATTTGAAACAATCTTATTTTTTTGCAGAGAAATTTCGCCACAATCATCAGCAGTCACGCGAGTACACACAATTTTCTTACTTCAGATTGTTTAATTTAACCATTTTTATTAATGGCAAAGATTAAAACGTAATAGGTCCTGGCAATAAGAGGAAATGATTCAATTAGTTCAGGTCATCAAGTGGCATTTGATGACGGAACAGAGCGGTCACTTAGTAAGATTTGTCTGATGAGGCGTGACAGCCTGCGGCCATTATAATAAATAGTTGCACTGAGAAGCCGGCTCTAGTCCGTTATCCGTCACGCTTCGAACCACAATCCGAACGGCAATAAATCAGTTTCGGTTTTTACTTCGCGAGAAAATAATATCCGTTTCATATGTTACAAATATCTTCATATTGTACGTGTCATCATAACTATTTAGTTATCGTTCCATTTCGCCGATGTTATTGCTATTATGTAATTAATTGTTAGAAAGTCGATTAATTATCTGTCGTTTTTCTTACTAATTAATCATGGACGATACATGGTTCCAAATACCGAGAAGTCCTTGTAGAGACTACTCTACAATATAGATTAATTGATATGAATTAAATATCAGACATTGGATACCCTTTTGATTGCAACAGAAATACATATTATATTATAGGGTGGCATGATCTAGCTATAACCATTTACATTCCAAAATCCGTTTGCAACTAATTATACTCGTACTTAACAATTAATCTAAAATCAGCATTTAGATCCAAATTATGGGTCATGCAACATGCTGTAAAATACATGCTTAGTTTCAAAATATAAAGTTAAGGAAGCAGAAATGATACCGAGCGCATGTCGAACAAAGTCAGAGAAATATGCAAAATTGTAGGAGAAAGCATCATTAGTAAGGGCAGTTTATCTCATGATTCACTTGGTTTAATTATTTCATAGCCTGTTATATCAAGAATGTTGTATTGCTCTTATGAGCGATCTAAACATTCTCATATTATTCTATCAACATTGTTCATCTGATGCAGCAAAGAAGTTATGAATAATAAGTACGTATGATGCATGTGTTTTGTGGTTAATTTAGTTGAATTATGAAGGCGTGTGCCGACCTTGAGCGAGGCTCGCTTCGTTGCACCCGCCAGTTCCGGCCTGCCTCGTCTCGGTCCAAATATACTACCACTAACAGATATATTTATTCAACGTTACTCAAATAATTACATAACTTTTAAGCTCATAAAACATACGATAGATCTAAAGTATCCATTTAGCCTGTAATTGCATTATATAACGCGTACGGAAGCTCCACTCATGGACCATTAAATGATGTCGTTTACTTCATGGAGTTGAATTTACACTCATTAATCTCTCTCGTACTTTAAAGAAGTCTGAGTGACAGTTTAAACGAAAGTTGGAGATGTTACTTTGTATATTAAATGCTATATCATAAATTGGTGAAAAATCCTCTTCGGCAATCAATTACCCTTAACAGATAGGGGCACGTAAGAATGGTGCTGTCTGAGATTTTAGTGTTGTCGTGCTCATTATAATAAAAACAATTGTGTAAACATAGTAGTGTATCTAATATATAATATAAAATTATTCATGGGATGTACCGGAGCACACATTAATGAGACTAACCAGTATGACCTCGACCCCAGGGCCGGCGTCAAACCTGCGCTAAGAGAATGAAGTCGCGTGAAAACTAATTAAACTTTGACCTGCCTACTTTAGAATTATCTCCGACAAGCATCTTGATATTGAATAAACAGCTATTAATAACATTAAAGTCTTTGGGGGTTCAGATGAGTAGAAAACTTGCTAAGGTGAGGAAAAATGTATTTTTATGGAAGACTTACCAAAAGGGAGGCTGTGAACCATAAATAATGAGATAGATGTAAGCGACGGAGGGTCATCTTTTTATCTCGCTACTTTACGACGCCGAATGCGTCACAAACACCCGTTCAGAGGCACCGACGTTTAATATATTGAAAGTATTTCTAGTTAAAGTTATCGAACTTATTAATAGAAAAAAGTCTTTAAGAAAATCTCGTGACGACTACGCGTTTTTTCACGGATCATGCTATGAATAATAGATCGAGCAATGATCGCGCGCCGGGTAATATTATATCATTACACAATCGTTAGAACACGATGAATAGATAAAGAAACATTTAATTGTAAATTATTATGCGTAATCTAAGCATCAAATTGTCTTAAACGTACAATTTTCCTTGCCTGCGTGATTATAAATCAATCAAATGTCAATTATTTCTTTTAGTAGCATTTAAACGACTGAAAGTTTCTGTACTGTTCTTTAACTAGTGTTGAAGAAACGTGCACACGTACGACTCAGGCGTAGGGCATGGTTCCCAAGGGATTGGGAATGTGGGGCGTATGTGCTCTTTACATTCAACACGCATTAGCAGGAACTCACAACCAACGTGCCGGGGACGTCGACAGAAATTAATGTACAACTTAATTATGGCGGGTAATTCACAACCGACCTTTTAATACCGCGTGTCAAGCTATGCAGCTATTGTAAAGTGAATAGAACTGCGCATTATTTCTGTAATGATGGCGTCATTCGGACCCGAGTTGATGGCATCATGTACCTACTGACTCACGATTCAATTTACGTTCCGCATGACATCTAAGCGTATTACCATCTGTGTTTGTTTGTAAACACTACTATCTTTCAGTATGTTCCACGCCTCAGTTTTGTAATCTTATCTAACGATATTTTACCTAACTTCAAAGCTAAATAGATACATAATCTACAGAAATCAAGCACAACTACGATCGTGTATATCATCCATGAGGTGAGCAAAAATATCTTCCACGTTAGTAGAGACGCCAATCTAATTTTCTTCGTATGTGCCTGAAGCTCATGTAAATGCCGTACGAACTTTTAGAGGCGAACACGTAACGTTACAGTTAAGCCATGTAATTTATTTTAATTTCCCCGGAGACTAATGATATCCTTAAAAGCTATTTCGGTTCCTGGCACAGTATCGTATTTCTTGAGTAATTCCAACTTTTGAATCTATTTTTAAAAGTGTTAATTTGATTTCGCATTGATTTATTATAGAACTCGGAGAGAATATTAAGCATAATTTGTGAAATAATTTTGTTTGGAAGTGCTGCTATTGAGTCGGGGCGGGTGGAATTAATACTCACCTAACGAATTCTAATTTAAGGAATAAGATAAGTTTATTTGTAGTGAGAGTTCTAATAATTTAAAGGATCGTGTTCTTTCGAGCACTATCGTAGACCTTATGGCTCACCAAATGTATTATGTTTGAATGTGATAGGGGTGAAACTGTAGCCGTTTATCGGACACAGTTCTAGTCCGGAGCATAATAAATGCGAATCCTTAGCGGGAACATATCGACGCTACGGAGCTGGGCTTAGATGGTTCTTCGTTCTCAAGGAAATACCGGACGTGCCCAGTGATAAGGAAACAGTAACTTATTATATAATGCATTATGTAAATAATTACATATGTATTTCTATTTATGTAGTGTTAAACAAAAACTGCAAAGGAGTCGGTAAAAATATAAATAAGGATGTAATTTATTAATCTTCAAATAATGTGTCCGCCTAAATTCGTCGTTTATGATCACGAGACGTCGTGTGCCTATTATTCAACTTTTATTCCAAGTATTTTAAATATCTGAGCTTCAAAACTCGTCCATTGCTATTCATAAAAGGCACGAAGTGAAGATGGTTACAGTAATTCAAATAAGAAATTAATCAAAATCTGTCAAAATAAGGTACCACGTCTTTCACCTGGCAATAAAGAGATAAAGGAAATTCGGTTAGGCAAGTTCTATTCTAGTCTCCAACACCTACAATAGATTTTAATATATTTTTATTGTCAGAGTTCTGAGCTTTACGAAACGAAAAACCTTTATCTATAGAAAAGCTTTTTGCGAAAGATTCACAGTTCGTTTTATTAATACCATTGTTATCGAGTCTAAAGTATGAAGCGTAGTTTTAAATTGGTTATGATTTTCATGAATCATTCGTAGAGGCAATTTTGTAGAGTTACAATGGGTTACGCAGACAAGCGAAGTTAAACAGCTTATTCGTAAAAAAGAAATTGTTTTCTTTTCTTATAAGGCAGTAACAAGACCCGCGTAGACATCCAGTTTCCGAACCCTTAAAACAAGTTGAAACAAAGCAATATCCGTAGACTTCAGAACTACATCCGTCGTAACATATACCTAAACATTATATTAACCTTTTATTCGACAGACAGTCAATATGCGTATAGTAACTAGGCTCTACATTGTGTCAGATTTCAACCAAATCCATTCAGGCGTTCTGAGGTAGATATCCATTCACACGCATTAGTAATATGACAGCTATCTGTCTGTATTACAATACAGTCATGTCTACTTTAAATTGTATGATATTTCCTGCTTTGTTAGTGATCAACCTAGAGTTTAAGAGGTATCTTTTATTTACTTCAAATATTTCGATCGCGATGGCAACGTCCACCGTCTCCTGGCTCCGTCAAAATATGACGCTAATATCAATTAGTCTTTTTAAAAAAGAGTGCCGTGATCGTAATAAACATTAAGGACCTTTTCTTTGCTTGTTCACGTTTGTTCGCTTGTACACGTTTCTCGTGTACAAGCGAAACTAAAAAAAATCCTAGGCTATTTTATGAATTCTTCACGTATACAATCATAAATATGACGGTCGTAAACTTTGAAACCTGTTGAAGAGCTGCAATATACTGGAATAGGTAGTAAGCATAGTCGTATAATGGGGAAGGCAAAGGCGAGCCTGTCCGCCAGACGACCTCATCCCGTCGCTATTGTAACAGCGCCTGCCGCTCATCAAATATGTACTGCATCGCCTGAAAGAACGCACAGTGCACTCTATCTTTAAGCCTGTCTCTCACCATCAACACGCCTCACCTTATCATCACCGATAACTGATAGTTTTTGCGCAGACATCGCACTTATTAATAGCTAACGGCCCGTAACGGTTCTCAACTTTCATGCTTTCTCACATAATTTTGTAAAACCTGTTTTCATTGTGTAATTGCTGTTTCTGAACCGGTCAGGATCGTGCAAAAGGGGTTCATGGTAACAAAAACCTGTACGATCTGTCTCTACAACGTTTAGATGCAGAGATTTATCGAAGGTGAATAGGGTAGAGTCGCTTACGTACAATGCATAACCTGCTGTTGCGAGTTGTTCTAACATACAACAGATTACATCGGCGGTACTCTTTTCTTCTTTATTATATTGAGTCTCTTTTATAGCTGAATATATTAAATATCCAGCGCAGTAAATGTTATCGCGATACAACACCGCAAATCGATCTTTAGAAAGCTTTCATTATCTAATCAGATTCATTATCATAAATTTACAAATATTATGTGCTTAATATTTAGCATAATCATGTATAAATTATGCTGTCTGAAAGTTATGCAATTTATAGGTGATTATAGAAATCAGATTTATTCTAATTCTTGGCGATATAGATACAATACGGAGATATTTATTCGTAAAGCCTTGTCTGAACGTTTAAAGAATAAAACATAATAAATCCATAACATTTTTTCAAGGTTTGCTTCTTAAAAGATATTTAAATAGTATCTATAAATGTACGCAAAAGCCTTTTTGGTTTTACGAGCATTATCCATTTTCGTACTTACGAGCGCATTCATCCCACGCTTTAGAAATTTCGCTACCGTCTAAAAGGAAACCTTTCTTTAAGGTTCTAAAGTCATCCAAATTAAAACGCTTTCGAAATAATATTATTAGAAGCCACAAAATAAAAACTTTGTTTACTTCCTGATAGTTAACTAAACGTGATACTGCAGGAAGTTTACCCTTTTTTATTTAACTACAATACGCTACATTTCTACTCTACTTAATAAATCGCTACTGACTGCAGGAAGGAAAATAAAAGAGAAAAAAATATCATAAACAATAAACATACAAACGAAATCGTGTATCAAATAATAGGGTCTTTATCGAAAAAAGTTCACTTACCCATACTATTTTTTCATCCGGAAAATAGTTGGAGGATGATAAGATCAGATAGCGCACATCGAGCAGTCACCACAGTGCATATTCCCAAGGTAAACAAAGATTACGTAAACGCAATCCCACGCACGCACGTCACCCGATCGATTTTCAAACTTTCGAATACGCCCACTTACATTTTAAAGAATTACTTAGTAAGACCTGCTCCCACAGCTCAACACCACATCCACAACACAATCTAACCAAAGTCTTTTGTGCCCTTGAAATCGTACAGGTTATGTTATCGATAAAGCACAACACGCGCACTGACAGTTCGAGCAAACAATCACAGGTCAAGTTCGGAGCCGGTCTCTACAATTGTAAATGAAAGAGCCTGTCTTTTGGTTAAAGTTAATGAATGCTATTGATAACAGGTCGCGTGAATGGTGAATTGCACGGCTGCGACGTGTTTCGGAGGTCGGCGAAGCAGTCGTCGTATGGCGAGGTCGGCAGCGACGCTCGTCCCCCCGTGGTCAGGCGCCGACTGAGTGAGCCGCGAGGGCGCCGCGGACCGAGTGCCGAGGACGAAGCCCCGCGCTCCGCCGCCGACGCGCCGTGCCGTCGAGTGCGCGCGCCTATCCGCGCCACCATAACATCCCAAATTATTTATTTTGATACAACATCACTGACTAATAATAGTATTCTTTGCCCTTTTGTTTAGGTGTAATCAGAACAGCCGGAGATTCACATGTAACTTAAATATAACTTAACATGAACTTGATTAAAGAAGCTAATGCTAGTGACTGTAGCTAGAACACTGGAGTATAATCAACATTTAATTATGCGTTAATAAATTCGGTACAATAATATAGGAAGTACTAAGCTACTTTTGGCTTCACGATATGTTAACTTATTGTTAACACCTATACCTATTCGATACTTCTAATAAGAGATTAATGATATAATTTAGAAGCTAGTTTCAGCTATAAGTTCAAATGGACATCAGATCGTCTATATAATAATTATCATTCAACATAATAATATTAACTTATTGGGTTTCTACGAGGAAATAGTTATAATTGTGATATATCACAATGCCAAAACTGAATACCTGAAAAAGTTCTGATTTTATTGAATATAAATTAAACATTTCATTTGAAAAATGAAGTTTCACACTTTGATAAATTAAAAAAGACGCGCTTAATATCATATAATAGAAAATGCATAACACCACGACGCAATACTTTTTAAGCCACAAATATAAATTTTCCTTTGCCTATAAAAATCAGGATTGGCTCTGAAGCTTATCGACACCACGCACTCTTGCATAATAATAGATGATAAATAATATTTGTTAGGAATTTTCTTCGATACATGAGAGGGAGGAAAAGAGTCACTGGGTTCTGTCAGGCTCAGGGGCAGGTGATTGAGTCTTTATCGCCGCCGACGGGGCCCGAGGGTGCAGCCTGCGTCCATGTCACTCTTACTTCCCCATTCATTTATCATAAAGCCAGTTATCGAGAGTTTCCTCCAACACACTCTTTACAAGAAGCAATGGGGAAACAGTTAAGTAGCCATTTTATGCGATCCGATTACAATTATATTACAATGTATAAAAACATTAAATAAATAAATATCAGAAACAATAAAAATCCTTCACCATACATCTAGAACAATAGAACACTTAAAACAAAACTGCTCTACCTTCTGACTCTCATAAAATTTCACGTTGGTGTTTTGTGTTTGTTGTACCGAAGAATAATGTTCGTTGGTTAATGGCAGGTAAGGTAAGAGGGAGGCAGGTAGTCGAGCGAGGATGCTGTCTCACAGTCTCACAGGGTAGCCCACTAACCTGAGTGTTCCAAGAACCGGCCGCTCTCCGCCGACTGCGCGCCGGCGAGACTTTAACTTGATAAACGCACAAATAATAAGCGGCATCTGGCTTATAGGGCACCGTTGCATGCCCTATAAGCCAGATAGCCAACAGTACCACTTACCATACTCCACTTGCTTCTACACAAACGTATTAAACTTTACCATCAGGCTTTCATTACATATCAACGCACAAAAACTAACTCTACAATCTCAATAAACATACACATATTATTTAAATAAGATCAGAATGAACATACATTACGATAGATTTTTACAGTAAGCACTAAACAGGCAAGAATATCGTGAATCAAATTATTACATCGACTAGTAGTCTTGCGTCGTGCTTATAAACATACAGATTTTCACAAAGCTATAAATATCATCCGCGTGTCAGTTTTCAACAAAGTATATTTTCATAAAATATGAATTTCCCCTGCCCCTTTAGGGGCCATGCAATAGATCGCGAATAAAGGGGCCCAGACTCCCTCAATCATCTCATACCCAATATGTAGATACATTTAAAAATGTTGGTCTTTTCACAATCAACCATGCAAATTTAACATATTTAGAGATATACCAGGATTCATGTACTGGAAATACATACAGATCTGTTTGATAAATCAACACAAGAGACTTTACTGAGGTACAGAAATATGTGTAACTACTATCTACAATCTATGCGGCACTTTAATGTCCAAAATGTATTAAAGAATATATCCGTAATGGACTCATAAAATATATCGAGTTTATAGCAAATCAATAAGCAGTATAGTGAATTACAAACACAGCTAAAGCGCCAAAGCTAACGGTAGAGCTCATCTGCTGGTCATTTCCTGTTCAGACGCGGTTCAGACGCCGCGTATCCCTAAATATAGACCTAATATTGCAAATCGATAGCACGGAAACTATGTGGCTCCGTACGCTAGCAGGTTCTATCGTACGAAACGTCAGATAAATAGATTAAACGCTCATTCAACTATACTTATGTAATAATCTCATTCAACCCGTAGACGCAGCTCGTGTTTGTAAACATTGCAATGTAGATAAAACTCAGACTGTTTACATTCGCTCAACAGGAATAAGTTGTTCTAAACTGTTGTTGCATTGTGAGTGTGCGGCTCTTATTCATCTTAAACCTTTTCAGATGCAGGGTTTAATTCTCGCCAGACGAATGCAGCGGCGCGCCGCCGGCCGCCGCCCGCCGCGCTGGGAGACATAAAAACGTTCATTTGCATTGGTGCTCCCGCCGCGGAGCCGGTATTTATCCAGTGTTACAATACCGCATAATAAGAGAACCCCGTAAGCTTTGACGTCTGACGCAAACCCATTTAAAAATCCTTTAAATATATACGCGAGCACTCACGGGACTAACTAATTAGCTGATTATGTTAACTGACGTTACTAAAACCAATATAGACATGCAACGTTTTACACATGCGTATAAATTATGTCTAAATGTTTGATACCGGAGTCGGCAATTAAATGGACAGTAAATTGCTACCGACTGTAACTGGGACATGACACGCTCCTAATATTACGTTGTATGAACGTATCACACATGCAACATAACCAGATTACGAGATTAGTGTAGTAATACTTAACAATTTACAATACTTGTTACTACAGAGTGTTACTGTATGAACGTGATACTACATTGTTGCAGGATCAAAACAATAAAAAAATAAAAATAGCATGGGCTCAATCAACATCATAATTTACGTACTAGAGATTGGGTATGTGATAAATTACCCAGGCGTTACAGTGCCGTTATTTAAATTAGTAATGCTGTAAACACATTAAATAAAAACCTGAAACGCTACCTACAACAGTAAGCTGAAGTATTCGAGTAACGTAGCAAGTTTCGTCCAATGTCCGGCGGTTGCACTTTTCCGCATTCCACTGCGCCATAACCAAAACATTTTATTGTTGTTTCTGTAGCACATGTCCTGCGATCGCCGTTACTTACAGACATTAAGTGTCCGCTCCATGACTCCCCTTGCCCATGAGCCCAAGGTAACATAACAAACAGTAATAACAACTTATCTTCATCGCCTGTTTCATTTCCGTGTCCAACTTATCGCCACATTTCAGGGCACTATGTACCCTCCTTTGTTGTAATACATATGCCACCATAAACTTGCCCACGTTACTGCGATACACTCAAATATTAATCTTGTTCTTTATTTTGATAGGGACAGTTGTAAAATAACCAACAATTTATTGCAGCACTTCGGGAATATATTACGCATTTGTAGGTAATATAATGTTCTCCCAAGTGGTTGGTTTTCGTCCTACCAAAATGTACTGTTAATATAATACTGAAGCCCTAATGTTATTTGTCGCTTAAATAATAAGTATGTAGGAATAGCCTTGATTTAGGTCTAGAATTGCTCACAACATATACACATTAAGAACAATACTTCGTAATGCTATATGCTTACTTTCTTTATGACCAATTAATGTTGTAAACTGCAGTGCAGAAAAATGAAAATGCGTAAATTGTAGAATGGTGTTGAAGAATCCCGTGCTGAAGATGTAAGTCTATTAACTAGTATATAAGAAACGGCTTTATACCTTAGAACGTTACGTGACATCGTTGTCGGCGCTATCTCCCTTATCGCTGTAGTGGTTATAGTCGGGGAGATCGCCTCAAGTGCCGGTCGTGATTTAGTGGCCATTTTTCATGTGTTTCATTGCACGTGGCCCAACCTGAGCGCCTGCCGTGCTCTGCGCCGCTCCAAGCCCCGGCTCTCCACCGCAATCAATTGAACTACTGTTTTTATTGCGCACTCCAACATATACAAAACTATTGTTCTGTTTTTCTTTTATGTACACGTTTGATCTCGATAGCTATTGGATTTTTGCAGGTTTTTATTACGAAATAAACTGTATTTAAGTCTCAGCCCAAGCGATAAAACAATTTGTCAATTTTAGAGGCAGCCACCTGAAACAGTATGCTAGCTAAAGGTTAACCCGCGCCAGGTATGAGTAATTGAGTGCCTAATGACCACGAAATTCCTGCGTTTGTCACGTACCAACCCCTAAAATCTATTTTAAATACTTGGATAGTTAACGCGACAATCTTTAATGAAGTATTTTTCGATTATATTGTACATTTCGGGTAACAATGTTGTATTGTTGCACATGAGTGGTACCAATATTACGGAACAAGCCATTAGAAAACCAATGCAAACATATCTGTACTACAACATCCCGAAGATACTAACATATGAGAGGCCCACATCAAAGGCCCCCATAATATGTATTAATAAAAAACTAATGCTACGTTATTAGATTAGGAAGAAACAAACATGGTTTACACAGATCTACTTTTATCCTCGATGCCCGAATTTCTGAAAAGGGATCTGTTTGAATAATGTACAACTTTGAAAGGGAATTGTGGAAAATGCACAAGCGAAATTCATTTTAGCGCGGGAAATGAAAAAATTGCGTCTGTTTCTGGAACGGGCCGGGATGGGCTGGGCCGGGAAGGCTCCTTAATGGCGGACCTAAATGCCAATTATATCAATTAAATACGATTGCGGTGAGCGTGGGTCTTTTTGACGCTTTTTGTGAATTTATATATTTTTAATGTCCATACAGACGAGTATTTTGGTTGGGCCGGCTCAGACTGCGGCAGGACAAACCAAATACGTGGCTAATTTCTGAAAATTTACCTGAAATGGACAGTAAAAATAAATGTGTTTGTAATTTAGACAAAAATGGGTTTAGAATCGTTGTAATGTTTTTTTTGTATAAGGTTGGAGTTGTCATGCCTATTATTTTCGATGATACAACTCGAAATAGCAGCACAAAATCTAAATGACTTGGTCCTGTGTTGGCCTCAAATGCTAATTATTCACTTGCAGCATTTTATTTTAAAATTGTAAAGGCTTTTTTTCTAATATAGTTAAGGATAATTCTTAACAGGAAACATTAATGATAAAGCGACTGCAACTTCGGCACATAATATTATATCAAAATCGGCATACTTCTAAGCGTATCTTTCACAAACAAAAAAGCCAGTCAACACAAATTTTTGCCACCAAGAAAATTAGCTCTATACCAATAAATAATACATTAAAATATTATAACATTAAGTCGACTCGTGGATTTCAGCTTAACAGCTCTCTAACTTGGCTAATATAATAGATTTCAACAAAAAAACGAGAATTATTCTTTACAACGTATCTAAAAATTGTTGAGAGCCATAATTATTGCGTTTCCTTAATGGTTTCAATGAAAAGAACTTAAGTTGGCTAAATGGTGGCCGACATTGTGGAGGGTCGGCTAAAGTATTTAATTACGAAGAGATTCTCGACTAAGCCTCGTTTGTTTCGGTACAATCTTGGCCGTTTGCTGTTAGTAGATATGCCTTTTCCTTAGTACTCATTATTATTTATTAGCATACATAACTATGAAATCTTATTACGTAAGTTATTCCCGAAGTCCCGACCTTATCGCCGATATTAAATTGAATAGAAGTTATAGTAAATTCGTATGTATACAAACTGCAAACTGTGTACTTAAATGTATACTGATGCCTACAAATTGACTTTGAATCAAGTTTGATTTTAATACGCACTCGATTTATTTTCCAATCCTATCGGCCTCTAAATATTTTAGTTATAATAATGACATACGGCTTAACGAATCCTTGAGACTGGTTGAATATTCCGATATTCATATTTTCTCCCACAGCCGCTCAAGTATACAACGCCTACTCAAATATTATTATAACTACAAACAGTAATATAATATAGAGTGAATGATGTCGTGAGTTCAGAGGATAGCACTGGGCTGTGCTTAAGCGGCCGCAAACTGACGCTACACGCTGAAGCGAGCACAACTAAACTGATTTTCATCATTAAGGTGCTGCAATATACCAGTGCGATGCCGGCCGCACTCTCGCCGACCTAAATATACACACTTACAGGATTAACTTATCAGATTAAAGTGATTATGTAGTAACCTACTCGTTAATGTATTAAATCCCAAGGATATATTTTACTAGCTGTGAGAGATTTTTAAAATTGTATAAATTTAAACTAAATGATTAAATCTTTAGTAATAATCGTATCGTTAAAAATGGTTTTCCACAAGTTTTCACAATTACATGTACGAAAATGTATAGCAAGTCTCAATACTAGAGAAATTATGCAGTGTTCTAAAAGTTTAAGTGTACTTATTCATATACATTTATTAAAACAACATTAGAAAGATACATTTTTTTTAATACGCTAAAATTAAATAGTATACCCAAAAAATACGTCAAGAAGAACGAATACTTTTCAAAAAGATACAATGCTTATTCATTATGTTGAAGGCTACGAGACGCTACAACTAGTTATTTTGCTGAAAACATGGTAATCTCACGTCTTTATGTGTGCCCATTGTAAATAAATAAGAAGCGCGAACAAAGAGCGTCGGATAGCAAGTACTAGTTGCTTTGAACTGATGTCGGGGATCACACCAACGCTCGTTACGTGGTGAATGCCGCGTAATTGAGTCGTCCTTCATCCTCGCTCCTTCATGAAACTACACTCTTTTGCTGACCACCGTAAATAGAACGACGTATCTTTGAATCATTTTAAAAATAAAAAGACTCAGTAATGCTCGCCGTAAGTCTAAAAATTCCCAAGATCCTGGAGCACTATGTATTATTCAAGTGGAAATCTCGTTCCTTGTGTAAGAATGAAAAATGATGAACTTTGCTACACTGCTATAAATGAGCAAAAATGTAGTAATGCTACTTTTAGATATTTTTCTAACTAGACTGAAAATAATGGTTAATACACCAAGATTTATTTATGAAATGCTTTTAAAATGCAGCATTTAAAAATATTGCACGTAGACAACGTTCAGGTTTAAAAATAAAGCGAATAATTTCACATATTGCCGCGGCGCTCGGTGCTAAGCTGCGCTTACATACATGTCACTTCACAAAAGCAACTTGTCATAAGGTATTATGATTTATTACCTTTAAAAGCGCTAAGGTGTGGGCTTACGTATGAATAAGAGTAGGTACACTATGTAATTTAAGACGTCATCGCATAAGGTTGGTTTAAGGATAGTGAATAAAAATGAGAAGACGAGATTACACATGAAATTGCAAAAACATAACAATAGTCGCATATTCAGCAAGACGACGACGTAGCACATTTTGTGTAGCGTACGCCCGCCAGCCGTATAGTGTCCGAAAAGAAAAATGTGGGGCGGGGGACCCGGAATAGTGCGCGAGGTCGACGACCCCGCTGGGCGGGAGCCGTCCGTCTGCACAGCCTTCAGCGCCTTCAGCATTCTTACATTATTTAGCGCGATCTATGATAACTAACGGTACATTCTCGCTTTATTATCACTGTAAGGGACTAGGGAGTAGAAATCGCACAAGGAGGGTACGGAATGCGCTACACGAGGGTGTTCCCCGAACTACACGATATAACGCAACAAAACTTTATTTTTAAACTCCACGGAAATAATGGCACTTGTTCCAATATGAGTGGACCATAAATCGGTCCCAGGGGACTTCTTGCCGGCTGCTATCTTTTATTCAGATGGACAGGCGGCGTCGCGCGGCGCACCTATGACAAATGATGAGCGTCGGGGAGAATGAAAGGCAAGGAGTACGATGTTGTAATGGATAAACAGTGACAAATGTAACTTGTTTGTTTCCAAGAGAAAGTTTTTGCTTCGATAACAATAACGTAACGCATTATGCTATATTAGCGTAACTTATACGTACTTATTACAGCTGAATAGTTAGAAGCGAGCGGAACGAATGTCTGAGGAACATAATTAATTCACGTTAGTTAGTTAGTTTCAGTTAATTCAGGACTCTACCTCTAAGGATGTAGTCTAATTAATGGTACTTACTTGTGGCAGCGATGTATACCCATAGGTATATACACATATACCTAAGCTTATAGAACACGCTTGTATGTAATTTCAGGGTTCAGATGAATTTGTTATAAAAGTAAGGATTCGTCCAAAATCTAATTATACTGCTTTTAATCACTATACTACTATACACATCAGATAAACCTATTAAAAATAACATAGTATTATAACAGTTTATTTCAAATGTGGACGACTTAAAAATGTTATTTAATATCCAAGTCAAAACTCTGAAAGTGGATTAACTTTTTCGTTTCTGAAAACAATAACCCTCGTCAGCCGTTTACTACATAACAAGAAATTTAATTACTTTCAACTTACTCAAACACATACGTATGAAATATGTATAAAACAATGTCTGGCAGAAATTTGCGAGCTCTTAAAAGTATAATACAACCTACATAGTGTTTTCCTTGAAAATAATTTCATGAATGTCGTTGACCGTTGTGTAAGTATGTTACACTGTATATTATAGAACGTAAATTTGAGTTGTGATAACTTGAACTCATAAATGTGTACTTTACTAACGTAACTTACTCGTTTGTATGTGTAAGTTTTCCTTGTATGATAAAAGTATTGTGGGCAAATGGTCACGATAATGTCACTAAAGATAAGCAAACGAGTATTATTACACAATTTAAATAAATTACCCGGAATTTTGTCAATACAATTCAATAACTAAAACATCAATCTTTCATGAACATTATAAATCAAGAAATTAAACAACGTAATCTTTTTATAATCGATAAATAACAATAGTTTGTAAAATTACCTTCACCGACTCTAGGGGTAGATCAAACGATCCAAACAGTGTGACTATTACAGATAGATACGAGTATATTATAAATTGTAGGTTCTGTTTACTGCCCATGTACTGCATATTTTGTGATAAGAAATAGTTGTGGGAAGCAAGACGTGACAAAGATCGAGGAAGGTGTGTTCCGAGGTCCACCGGCCGTCCGTGTGGAAATGACGAATAAAGCAGAGAGATTTTGTTGAACGATGTCTTATTTACAACCACGTGTTTAGTGCCTTCTTTAAGTATTTAAAATGAACAGAAAACATTTCTGAACAATGCTTATATTCAGACTACAAATCAATGGTAACAATAAAATAGGGTTGAAAAGTTGATCCATTTTTTGTATCATTATCTTTTAGAGCTGTTTTTAACATCACAATCTTTCTAAGTATCTACGCAAGTTACCCTTTAGATAAGACCTCTTAGGAAGAGCCACATATTTGTAAATATTTATTCACATTTAGGCGCACCGAACCTTTTACCCTAAGCTTTTACCTTTACACAGATTAGCCTAAATAACAACAAAAGAACGTTGGAATTTTACAAGAATATTCTTCTGAAAGCCTATCGAGATTCGAGATTCACTAGTAATTGGTGCGGCGCAGTAAAGTGATTTTCCGAGACAAAAGGTATAGTTACTTAATTAACGGTCACCCAACTAGGGACTAGTAAACAATGTCTCCACTCTCCGATTCGATTAGTATACCATACCATTTTATCTAAATCGAAGTGGTTTTCTTTTAGCAAGGATGAAGATTACTACATAATTATTCCACAGCAAGCAACATATTAATTCTAAGCACGAACGCAAATTGATTTCGGTCTATAATCACCACAGGGGAGTAATTGTGTCAATTTTCTATATTTGTGTTGACAAAGAGGGTTCGCACACAAAGCCTTTAGCTTTCTTTCTTTCATTAAAAACATTGTGATTTTCAAGAAGAATACAATGAGCGGACGTTACAGATTATGCCGTCCGCATTTACATTTTAATTTTCAGGACCTTACACTTTTTTTGTCCTTATCGTATAATAAACAATACCTAATGTCACATCATTTTATATTTATGTATATAAATAATTATACAATGAAATACTAAATGGTCATTTGATTAAAACAACTCGCCCGTTCTTTCATTAAACGTTTGTGAAAAAATAAGAAAGGGAGAAATTTACCTGATGGCGTTCTAATATTTTGTCACAAAATATATCTTTAAAGTCGACTTTAGGAAGTACTTACAGGAACAATGCACGTCTTAAATAAGTCCCCTTCCTACTTTATGACACGTGATATAAAATATTATATTACTTTGACAAAAAATTGCGCGTTCTATGAAAACATTTTTTCCTTTCCGGAATTATATTGCTCCTGTGATCGTTATAATTTTCATTGAAAGTACCTACTTAATAAGGGTTTACGACAGAATATGTGTTTACGAGGCCTCGCTCAACAGAATAAGTTATTTTTCGCTGTCCTTAGAATTTTTCCAAAATAATTTCATTTTTCTTTACTCGGCAATTTTGAATTTTTAAACGTATTGCACCAATCTTCATTGTTATAACTAAAATCTTTGAATTCAAGCTCTAAATTGCGTATGATATTCTCTCCCTTCATTTGCATTTCATTTAAATGTAGCCGAAGATATAAAAAATGACTTAATATTCTAACTTCTTTGGCCAAGCGAATTAGCCACGTACCCCACGTCATTCTGCTACAATCCAATACACAGTCACTATTTTCAGTTTTATTTGACAGCTGTCAAGGTGCCCATATCGGGAATAGGGGAAACTATAAACTTTTATCGTTATCATGCAAACAACCCAACAATAACTAGATTGACGTGTGTACAATCAGTCGCCGACCCTCACATAACGCAGGGCATCTTTTTTAACGTAGGTACCTAATTTTTTCTTCATTATTTTCAATATTTTTTCTTAATATTGTTCTATGGAATGTTAATAATAAGTTTCCTTCCTATTTAGCCTATACTCGATTGTCTTCAAACACGCCTAAATAAAAAGCCGTTGACTTTCTCACAAATGAATTCTGAAAATTCTTTTGAAAAAAGTATAAGCAGATGAGAAAAATGCATAAAATGTTTTATAAACTGGCATATCACCTTCTTCGATCATAAGCACCCCACACGCAAGGTATACGCGAATCACGCTCGACTTTTTCTTATAAAATGTACATTTTTCACGAGAATACGCTCAGTCGTCGCCTTGTCTCGCTCGGTCGCTCCCCTCGCCCTCATACCAACGCTTTCCAATTACATACATCTAACAAGAAAATTTCAAATTAATTGCCTCGCATGTTTTTAACACTACGTCGATATAGTGTTTGAAGTTACATATTCGCTTATTTGATCTATACTTATTAATACTTTTATAAAAAGAACGCGGGAATTTTGCAAGATTGTGTAAATTATTTGATGTAACTTGATTAATCCTGCTAAAACAATCCGAAATCTGTATTTAGCCTAGTTATTCAAAGCTGCGGTAAAATCTAGATACATAATAATTCGGGGCTTTCGTTCCTGTAGACAGCTATAATCCCCTCTAGGATAATATCCCATCGGAAATCTTTTGATACGGGATACCTAAGTATTAGGTACAAATCCCCAAAGGATTCGTTACCTCAAAATACGTAGCGAGAAACATTATGTACGCAAATAAGACAATATTCTATTATCATAAACTGAGAAACTTAAACTAGCAAATAAAGATAACATCAAATACTAAATGCCTAAATCTTAGAAAGCAATAGCTTTGTTTGAAAACAAGTATGAATAGCTTGTAGTTTTTCTCCAGTTTTCTCTGAACTGAAACTCAACAAATACTCAGCATTTAACAGATTGTATTCAAGCGATATTGAATTACGTTACGTTCTACACAACACCAATAGAACATTTGAATGTGCTTGCCAAGTTATGACCCAGTTCTACTGGAGTTACCGTATAAACTTCCTTTTACATTTTTTTCTCCCTTTTCAGTTTTATACCAACTTTCAATACGAACATATTATGCACCTGAAAAATACCCACTTTTGAGTCAGTAAGCCATGTAGAAACATGCTTTTAAACAGTAGTCTTTTTTTAAAGTAAATATAGCATTTTTGTGCTTCAAAACAATGAAACAATGAGATATTATTATGAATAGAATTAAATTAAGCAATCTAACTTCCAAAAGTCTCTTAATTACACTGTTCGAAGTCAATTGACGGCTGACCTAAATCTGCATCTGAATGAGAGCCGGGCTCAAGTCTTCAGACAAGTTTAGTACAATCACAGCTTGATCTTAATAATTCCAATCTCGCAGTTTGAATGTAAACACTGCTGCACTATAAGGATTAGAGTGGTGATTTGACAAAGTTTCCGTATTTGGCACCATCACTGGATTTGACAATGCCCGCGCTACTACACTTTGATACGATCTTTAATGTTTATTTCTGTCTTCGTTTATAATGGGGCATTAAGTAAGTAAATTAACTGGGTGTCTTGAACTTTATTTATAAGTACTTACATATAATTTATTTAAAATCGGCATCTCATTTTAAATATTTGTTAATTTTAACAGTTCCTTAATAGCGTGACGTCAGACTCCTAATAAAATAAAATATTTAAGAAATGTCTGACTTCGCTTTCCGAGTCGTAGACATTCATGTAATAAGATGACTAACACGGCATTTGTAACAAAATTAAATGGTTTTGACACAGTTCTGTTTCGATACATTTCGTGCGACCTATTCGTCACGTTAAGATATTTACACAACTTGGAAAATATTTCCTCAAATAGTATATTCCGCAACCAATGAAAGTCCCTTCAAATGACACAATCTTGAATAGGCAATAATGCATTCCGATCCCTGATCTATCTCATCCGAGTCATAAAACTTTCCAAGAGGAGAGAAAGACTCGGCTTTAACCAACTTTTACTAAGAATAGGATCCGCGGCCTAGTTTCATTTCATCGTACGTTACTGAGTTTAGTTTTTGTGTTCCATTGTCCATCTCAAAAGAAAATCACAATAGGATCTCTGTTTTTTGCTCAGATACACGGGAAATTCAATTGTTGCTTTGGCTTACTTAAAGGTATCAATGAGATCTATTTTGTGACGTCTATTCTAGCTTATCATAATTATTGATTAATATTTTTAAAACATGTATGCTATTTAATAGCATTTATTTAAGAAAAAAATCGCGGCTGAAAATCGCTGACCGACAATAAATAACATATTTGAGATACTTGTTAATACTGCAACTACGAATAGAAAATCTAATGCAGTTCTATTTAGGTTACTGAGATCTTTTTAAAAATTCAATGCTTTCGACCACTGAGAAATCTCTCTCACATAAATTCATTTAAACAATAGTGGGAATTTCTACGCTCTTTTAATTCAATGAAAGAAATGCTTGGCTCATTCACGCCTTCGTCCATCTCGTTAACCCTATTACCGAGTGAGTCCTGTGTGAGCCGCTCACTCCATTCGAATACAGACCTTATTGCATACATTTTTTTTTCCATGACCAGTGACCTACATTAAAATTATGAACTGCAGTTCTTATGAAAGAAATATGAAGGCCTTTTTAAAGTTAGTAAAACCAAAATAAATTTATGGAGTGGTGGAGAACGAAAGATTGCTCGTTCAAGTAAGCTACTAAAGCTACCTAATTAATTGAAAAGTTAATATTAAGTCTATCACAGGTATACATTGAGAACTCAGGATCATTCCCTGAATTGATAAAGCAATTGACGATAATATAATATTACGATATGAGACTTTGTTATATTTTATTATAACTAAGTCTCACATAGTATTTAATTCTGTACATAAAAAGGTTCTAAGCATAACAATGAATCACAAGGTTTGAAGTGGATGACCCATCAATCGGTCCGTTAAAATCAGAAGCTCTTGAATGTGCGGGATCAGCTACATAATTGTACCTAATTATTGTGAAGAGGCAATTATCCTCAAGGCTATAGCGACGGCCTCGCTCCAATAGATACTACACAATCATATTTTGTATCCCCTATTGTTCCTTTGGGATTATCTGACAAATTACAATTGTTTGTTATTCGACGTATGTACCTAGTTACCGTGTAATATGCTTTACAAAACATGATAGACCCAAACAGATATAGCGATGTTTTACACCTTATTTTTATACTTTAAAATGTTTTCATTAATTTATCTTTTTAAACATAGACTGTGAGCAAGGAAGGCTTCTTTGTTTTGAGTTTTAAATAATCTATAAAATCGTTTTTAGTATAATTGAAATCATTTCTGTATTGGAGTAGGTAATGCTTTATTTTATAAGTGTACAAGATATTGAACACCATATAAAAAAAGTTAATGACTGAGGGTCTTCAACAATATTTCTTCCCCTCGCACCTACCTCCCTTTGAGTAATGAAAATGAAGATTTATAGGGGGAAGCGAAATTTTGACACCTGCCTTCAGTAAAGCAAAAAACGTCGATGAAAAATTATGTGCAATTTTGTAATTGTTTGAAAAGTTAAACGTTATTTATAATTCGGAATGTTTGGAGGGGTTTTTGGGTAACACTGACTGATATATTGTTATTTCTCATTACTCCATTTGCAAATACAAACAAACCGGTGAGTATTATGTAAATAGCGTGGTATTCATTCATTCATATCGTATGGTTAGTGGTCACCCTAGTGTCAAAGTTGTTCAAGCCGCCCGTAAGGCCTTTGACATGGCTTAACGACTGTTATCTTATTGACAACAACCGGGACCGACTTTTTACGTGCCCTCCGAAGCACGGAGACGCCCAGCTCTAATACCACTATGCGGTCACCCATCTATAGAATGACCGCGCCAACGCTTGCTTCACCCACAGATCTATGTCAGACCGGTGAGCGCAACTGGCTACGGGCGCCCTCGGTATAATAACGCATCACCAAAATGTATAAAGAGCAATTAGTTTTATAAAAACACTTGATATTCTCGATTCTTTATTTTTAGATATTATTATGTTAAGAGTCTTCATATTGTATTATTTTAATTCATCATTGTTTACACAATACTATGACATTCTCGGTTGCGCTGTTTGTTATACAGTTATTACACAAAATGCAGCTTGTAACATAATTTTAGCTGCGATATTATAAACTTTCTTGCGCAATTAAGGAAATAATTTTATAATTAGGACGCGAAGCCACAGACGCTTTAATTTATTCTTTACACCTTATATTCTTCACGAATTAGCCGCGAATACCAATTAAAAGTTTAATTTTCTTTGTTTAACTAATGGAATCGCGATTCCATAACAACAAAAATGCATAATAATACAAAGCGAAACGGGCCTTATGTACGGTGACACCGATATTTTCAAGTTACATCGACTAATAAATCGGTCGAAATTCGGGTAATCAACGCTGTACATAGGATAATTTTTTACGGCGTCGACCAGACCACAATAAATAGTAATATTTTATTATATATTTATTTCTTATAAAAATATGTGAATAGGTAGGTATAATTTGTCGATATAATACTGACGGGGACATATGAGAGAGCTAGACGGGGTGACATCTAATTCAGTTAACTTAGTCTGTTTGTTAGGAAACACGATCGATCACCAAGTCACGACTGCAGATACCGAAATCTCCCTCACTATTTCGAGTCCACGGCCATAATATAATATGTATAGCTATGAATTTGTTCTATTTAGGTAAAACAAAATACTACAGTTTATTTTGTTACAAATATTCACAAATAGTCCATTGAAATGTTACAATTTGAGGGCCGAATATTGCATTTCTTAGAGGACGCAATTTTATTTTTGGGACATGTAGGGGGGGTCAATAGAAGCTTAACTTGAAGTTTGTGGGGTCGCCACCCTTGTCCCCCGGCCGCCATCTTGGAAAAGGGGTGGAAACACTTTTTTCGCTTTATCTTGGAAACTATGCGTCTTATAATAAAATTGTAAAAGCATAATTTGTAGCAAATTATTTTGTCTACAAATATGTTGAATAACTTTTTGTCCTAAATTAACAATTAAAGAAGTTATAAGCAAAATAGTGATTTTTTTTTTACAAAAATTTTCTTTCCGAATCCGGTATATTTCGGAGCGCTGTTACTGAGTTTCTAATTAATGAAATAAAAAAAAATATAGGGCTAAATTTTCCTCGCAAAATTCTCTACAAGATTGGTCCGAGTTAATTTTTTTAAATATATTCATATCAGTTTAGCCTTTTTTCCAAACTATGTTGGAGTCGGCTTCCAGTTTCACCAGATGCAGCTGAATACCAGTGTTTTACTTGGAGTGACTGCCTGTCTGACCTCCACAACCCATTTACCTGGGATATAAAACGATACCCCTCGTTAAGACTGGTTGCCAGACTTTCAAGCTTCTGAGTACTGTTGACGACTGTCAAATATCTTCGAAAATGACAGCTGGGACCCACAATTTAACGTCCCTTCCGAAATAGGGAGGAACTCGATATGTGTAAGATGGTCACCCATCCACCAAACAACCTCGGCAAGCGTAGCTTAACCTCAGAGACCCATCCGCGCGGCTGTCGCTAAAAAAAGTTATAGAGCAATAAAGAAAATAACTATAAAAAAAATTGCACTTTTCGGCTTATAACTTCTTTAATTGTTAATTTAGGACAAAAAGTTATTCAACATATTTGTAGACAAAATAATTTGCTACAAATTATGCTTTTACAATTTTATTGTAAGACGCATAGTTTCCGAGATATAGCGAAAAAAGCGTTTCCACCCCCTTTTCCAAGATGGCGGCCGGGGGACAAGGGTGGCGACCCCACAAACTTCAAGTTAAGCTTCTATTGACCTCCCCTACATGTTCCAAAAATAAAATTGCGTCCTCTAATAAATGTAAATCTCATGTAACATTTCAATGGACTAAAAGCAGGTTTATTCTATGTACAAAATACTAGCAAAGAAAGCACAATTTCGAACCTTGTGTTGTACTGGCACATTGAAGGACATCGAAAGTGAGGTGTGTCCTTGGTGATAATTTACTGGCGATCCCCCAGGGATCATCCGGATAAACGCCGCCTATAAATCTCTAAGCATTTTTATTGTTTACTCAATAGCAAAATAATATTTTATTCGAAGCTAAATACCAACCATAATATATCGTTACCCTTCGCTCTGCCATTTACGACAGCTGCTATCTAGGATTAGCGGATATTAAGTCACTTTTCGGTTTTTGATAAATTGTGCTATTAGACTAGTTTTCTAAGTAAATAAAATCAATTTGATGCGAAACGAATAATCAGACGTACACTGAACTATGGATGTAATCTATCAGAATTAATTCCAATAAATTAATAAAACATGTTGTCGAAGGGTGATCAGTCATCGTTAGAGGACGCCGATCAGTAATGTCCGGAACTTTGCTCCAGATTAGATTGTCTTCCGCACTTGCCAACTAACAAGTAGTTTGCAGCAAACTGTCCGAACTCCCGTCGCAACTGAATGGATGCCCCGTGTATTAATATCCCGTTTTAATGGTAACACTCAACTCAGTCACTTCAAGTCCTCGTAGATACCTGAACAGGCCACTCTATTTATACACCGAACAAGAGTCATGAATCATTGAACCTTTCGATTATTGTTTTTACATATATTATGAGCTATGTGGCGGAACTGGTGCCTTCATAACGGCTGAAATCAATAAATAAAATAAGTATTCCGAAATAAACACGTTCATTTTCGTTCGAAAAAAACACGTATTTTTTATTTTACGCCAGCAACCGCCGTAGCGACGGCGGAATCATTGTTCGCGTGAAATTTTAATTGATACTAGGAACATTATTTATTGAACCAGGCTTGAAGTGCCTAACACGTTTATGGTAAACAACATATTATTTCAAATACCTCAAAATATTATAAGGTGCGATTTACGAGTGTTTCTTTTAATCGAAACACTATCAATCCCATTTAAAACTAACACTATAGTATGAAACAACAGAAAATCGATATCTCTGGTGCACGTCTCTAGCAATAAGCTACATTTTTAAATTGCTTCAAAGGATTACGGGATTATATCTTGAGTAGATTCATTGTACCGCCAATAGTAAATGTATGGCCCAAGAATATTACATCTCACGCTGGGAATATTGTACATCGAGATAAAGACAAAGCAGCACTCGTGTTAGGTACGTACACGTCGCACACCTACGCATCTAATTAATCAATCTACTAAGAACTGTACCTAATAATAGCAGTTTTCTCAGACATTCAAACTTCAAGGTTCCTTCGTCAGATAGTTCTAACAGATGTCTCATTATTTTAACGTCTAGTTGCATAAAATAAGATAGAGCAGCCTGAAAAATCCTTTTTGTTTGAAAACAATCTGTAACTATTTAAAATGATAATTATACAATTGTAACTGTGTGTTTGTATTTGATGCTAGATTTTTTTTTGTGAATTTCGGCGATGGTACATATTTGGAAAATTATTGCCGATGTGCATAAGTGAAAACAACGAACTATAAATTCAATTCAGAATCTGTCACCTTTGTATTTCTACATAATTATGCTGAATTAATACAGATTTTAAGGATACTGTACAAATATAATCAAAAGTACTAAAACATTTTATACTATGTTCCACAATCCAAATAAAACGTTTTATCAACAGTTATAAACGCGTTAATTACAGTTCATCTTGCAGTTTTATGAGGTGGGGAACTGACATAAAAACGTAAATATAACAAAATATTTTAATGACGTTATATTTTATGTCAGCTTAGGCTTTTATTTCATGAACCCTTGCTTTCGTTTCAGAGATAACAAGTCGTAGTCGACGACGTGCGCGCCATCGGGGCGCGCAAATATCCATCTCGGATGTAATTGGAAAGCTCGCTACAATAAAAGGCAGGGGGTGACGCGGGACGATTTGGCGGCATACAGATGTGCCTACATTCACGTGATGATGTCAAGAGCCCGCGATTCTTTTGTACAATTTGAGTTAATATAACTTGCACCTTTTTATTTATGCGTTTCATATTTACTGCTTCTAAAATTAATAAACTTCTAACTATTTGTCTTAATAAACTTCCGGCAATTACACAGCAACGATTAAAAGTTGCGTTTAAGCAAGAACATGCTATTTGCATTTTTTTAGTATCATATGGTATCATAAAATGGGAGAGTTGTTCCACCCATGGAGGAAAATAAGGGAATTTATAGTTTGCTGACAAAGTTGTCAGCAGATCCTACGCAGTGCGCGGTATGATAAAATGTTTTAATAGAAACAGATGAAATATTACATGAAATCCACTCCCGTCCCGCTGGATAATCGAAAGGTACGTAGGGCGGAAGAGAGGATCAGTCGCAGGTACGGCTATGGATGGAAAAAATGAACGCAACGTTTGATGAAAAACAGCTACGCATGTGATTCTCGCGTCACTGACTCCACGAATGCTCGTACATTTTCGTAGGTAGCGACTTTGCGGGCGGTTGCTCGTTGTAGTTTGTAAATTAAAACTCCTTTTTGAGATTGCAAATATTAAAACACTTGAAATTTATGCTACCAAACATGGTTAATTACGACCATTTGTTTTGACACGTAAACGTTCATAGGCTTTTTTTAAAATTCATCTACTAAATGAGTACCTAGGCTAAATTTTATAAAGATTGTATCGTAACTTTGGACACAAAATAAATGTATTGTAACATAAATTCCCCTGAAATTCGTCCGTACTCATCTGATGGGTGCACAGGCGGCTTAACTCGTGTTAACTAGGTTGCAAGCATGTAACAAAGCAACTAAATTTTAGACAATACAGGGGCAGGAAAGCAGCTTATCTTTCACAGGCAGGCAGAACTGGGACGACAAAGTCTTGCCATTTACGTCATAACTCTGACTTCGGTAACCTTCCCTTGAATAATTTCATAATAATATTTATATAAACAATAATTTTGCGATTCGGGTCGACGCGACTAGGTAAAATGTTTACTCTAGCCATTTACGTAGTCAATCAATTAGAGAGAGGTTATCAAACTGAGTAAGTATCTATTATGTAAGTCATTTTGTGGCGTATTCGCTTTCGTTTAATTCCTATCTAATTTGAGAACAAACGGAACCGTTATAATAAGCAATGTGTAATAGTCAATGTTTCCGTATCGTAACGATAAATCGATCGTAATATATGTAAATATCGAATTCGCATTTGATCTGGATCAACTCAGTCTCCATCGGCCGTAAACGTCATCTTCACAATGATAAATCGTTGCTCTGACCTGCTTACAAATGTAGCCAATATTCCTCCTTGTATTCCTCCTCCTATCTAATATGACAAAAAACACATTACAGAAATCCCCATTCGATATTACTCATATCACGATATAGCTAAGCTTTAACAAATATATTTTAGCATTCATCAATCAATAACCAATTCTGTCGAATTAAAAACGTTTTAAACCGTGTCCTCATTCATAACAATAGAATTATAATTCAATCAACAAATTTCAAAATGTCAACACTAATCCTTCTTGTTACAAACAAATTTGAAAATTACGAAACGTAAATGCTATTTTTCGTTCGAGCGGCTTTCGACTCGTCACTCGATTAGGGAAGTGTTCATTAAATTACGCGATTGCCGGCGTCCAGTTTGTCGAGCAGATTGCACTGACGATAGGAATTCCTACAAAATCAGCAAAAATCTACCAGCCAACGCTATTCGCCTTTTTGCTGAAGTTAATTGAAAATAAACGTTAAAAATAAGTATCGATAAAATGTTCTGCTTTGCTTTTGCAACTAATACAATAAAATACTGGCATCCTCGAACTACCTACTCGTATAAAACTACCAGCAAACGACAAAGAGGTTTCACGTGTCTTTTTACCGGCGAAATGAAATAGACTAAAATAATGAGTGATGTCAATATTGTCAATACAGAATTTATCTTTATCGTTATTATTATTTATCGTTGCTGACCTCGCGGCTTGGAGAGTTATTTTCTAAGAAAGCTTTCATCACGAACGTAAAATCAACAATAACACGTCTATCGGCGCAATATTTTTCTGTACTTATGAAAGGGCCTCAAGTTCACGTATCAGAAGGCTATGATATAAAATTGATATAATAATGTTCCATAAGTTTCTTGTCTAGGTCGCCTTGATCGTGTTGAAACTGGCAATGCTCCAAGTCGTCTTCGAAACCTTTGATTTATACCACTACTACTACTACTAGTAATACCGTTTTGATATATTGCTTTATAAATACTTTTTGTGTAGATAATACGTTTGATAGAGTTACAAAAAGTTATGTCAGTAATAAATCGTTCCAAAATGATGTTTAATTGCTGCCTTTAATATTTTTTTATAATACAGCGATAATAATTATTCGGAAATCTTAGTTGCCTCAGTGCATGAAATGTCCCATGCATAATCATCGATCGTTCACCATAAAATATCTTCATCAAGATGTTTTGAAGTAACGTACCTACGTTAATATTATTCACTAGTAAATACTAGTACCTACCTATATACTAGTACTTAACATATACTATAATATTATTAAGCAGGTATAGTAGGGATACGTCTTACTATGTGCCTAAATCTAATTAGAAATGGTCATAAGTAGAGTTCGTAAACCTAGTTCGCAAGTTGTAAGCAAATCCTGGTGTCGAATGGTAGGCCAATAACATTCCTGTCTCTTCGATTTTCATTAATTAGTTTGTATCCAACAAACAAATGTAAACAATACTCAGATTGAAACCTTAAGTAATGAGTATCACGAATCATTAATAAATATTGTCTAATGAAAAGTATCTAATCCAGACTAAAAGCTAAGTGCATTTTTCAATTATATTAAAACTCTTCAACGATTAGAGGTAAAGTACAAAGAGGTATTAAGGAAGAGCAAAAATAAACCATAATAAAATAAATCTTATGTATATATTCGATAACGACAACGACAAGGTTGCCGCAGCTATTTGCGACGCAGGATCCGTCTACGGTCGCACATTATCCCGCAATTCGATCCTCTGCTTAAAATATATGATGTTTCCAAGGGATTTCTGCTGAAAATCATGGGTTTGATCAAATTTTGATTATTAATCCTGGCACCTACCTATCTATGTATAGCTTTTACTCGTAAGAAAAATCGTTCTATATAAAAATAGAGTTTATTAATGATGTTAATGCGTTAACTTACCCATACTTAAGCTACGGCCTAAAATTCAAAGATATAATTATCTAAAAAGAAATACCAACCCCATGCATCGAATGTTGAAGATAACGTACCAATAGAAATCTACTACACTATCGTTCTATAATTTTCAGGTTTCAGGTAATATTCTTAATGCAATTAGAATAAAAAGAGACAATTATATTTCTACTTTAAATAACTTTCGTTACAACGTTTGCAAAAGCACGGTAAACAGTAAATACTCGATGGACGGACGCCAATATCCGCCTTAGTTTCGGCTCCAATCCATTTATCCAGTGAAAGTATCAACCCAAGATTGATGGGGTGGATATTCAGCAGCGACAAACCGAGTACTCGAATTGATTATACACATATGTACTTACATATAGCGCTACAATATTTGAAATGGAATTGTCCGGTCTACAGAAATAAAAATGTCATCATATCAATGTATGTATGCTTATTCGTTTGTATTGTTTTTACATCCAATCAAATCTAATTACTTTTTACTTAAAGTCGTTTAAAGGTTAAGTTCTTACATTATCTGGCTCTAGAATTAAATAATAAGGTAGGCAGAAAATTATTTCAGTGATAAGTAAAACACAATATTTTCTCTGAACTCAAAAGATTATCAATGTTTGTGTATTTCTTTACTGTGTATGTGTTCGTCGTTTCGTCCCCGTTCGTTTTATTTCCTGATGGCAGAAAGCCGTGGAATTTTGAAACGAAAGGAATCAGCTTACGTGACGCGAGCGCAAATGGGCACCGCAGTAGCGAAACGAGAATCAAATTTACAGGAAATCTCATGCCCCAATTAATATTGCGCTACTTTAGTACTGACTGAAACGTTGGAGCAAAAAATAGAGAGCAATTTATAATAAACAAATAATTATTTATAGCTGTACAACATTTTTATGTATGAGATTTTATAAATAAAACGTGACGAGATCATAACAACTATTAGATGTGCTTTAAGTTTGTGGTAGATACAAACTTAAAGCATGTTGACATTCAAAATTAAACTGGAAATGTTTAATATTATATTGCATGTTAGTAAACTTAGGCATTCGAGGTACTCTCTAAAATTGGTTGCAGCGTTAGACCTCCCTGGAGAACTGTAAATACCCATTACAAGTTTCAGAAACTGGTTAAGAGGCTATAGTTAGCCGATAACATAGCCGTTTGTTTCCAAACGTACAATGTAACACCAACATAATATATTATTATGTTGCTCTAAAGTTAATTATCTGAACAATCTACTTATTTGCTAGATTTATTTGCATTGGCTAGTTGTAACGGCTTACTGGCTATTTAATTATTATTAGCACAGATCAGTCAATATTGTGATTGTATTTCATCTTCGCATTGAATAGATCATATTGACCTTTCAATTGTGTAATTAACTATAATTATTCATAAGCTACATTCAAACTTAATTATTCCATTTGTATATTTACGTTACATACATAAACGTTATTCAACCACAAATACATATTATATCAAAATTGCAGTAATTGTTTACACTGTCGAATTGATAAGCCAAGCATAAATTAAGCTTTATTTGGTTGTGCAGGCTAATCATTCAAGAGAATCGTAAGGTTAATCTATTACCTTCTAAAGTTTAGTGAAGTGATAACAGGTAAGGTCGCAGGGTAGCTTCAAGCGGTGGTAGTAGACGGTTGTGTGAGAGAAGCGGGGGCTGACAATTAGTGCACTGCAAGCGTCCTCAGACGGCTCTCCGCCGACTTTCACAGAGTTGAAACTAAACGTGACAGAATCACTCTCAACAAACTCGACACTCTTAAAACGCGCCCGCTAGTTACAAATGCTGCAATTTTAATGTACCAACGACAAAAAATACGACGGCTAACGATAAAACTACAAAACTGCAAACTACATTGTTCCAAACAGCTTTTGTACTAACGATATTTTTGACTATCAATAGAATGTACGACTATTTTGTTCTGTTTTACTTAGGACGCGTTTATATAGCTAGTGTTATTTTCTACTTAGGTATAATTAGATTAGGGCTTGGTCGCGTTGCTAACTTGGCACAGGATATACCTACTGATTAAATTTCTAAAATTTTGTCCCTAATTATATCATCACCCAGGCAGGTACCTACTACACTTACCTTTAATATTCTACAAGCTTTGTTCCAACAATAGCTCTCGCCGTCTACAACCGCTCCGTTAATTTCTCCAACCTGACCTCAGGATACCTAAATAAAACTGAATACATCCCCAAAATCTATACCTAAAAAAAACAGATAATTAGAAAGCGAAATATAACAATCCCGTTCAAACACAAGGTCAAAAAATTCTAAAACAATGTTTATTGTTGGCTAAAAATTTTAATCAGTGTCTCGACATCGCATATTAAAAAAAAATGTCTATGATTTACACCACTAATTAATTATTACTCCTAATATCTATTACGCAACGACGAAAGTTTGATCAGTAAAAAATGTTACTAAATAAGGAAATATAATATTTTAATTAATTAATTATATAAAATAAATTCGAGTCCCAGACTCCGGCGATATTGCGTATAAACTTAATGTTCTATTATTACATACTTATAAGTTCCAACAGTTTGGGTATAAACCCGTTGTTCCAAAGTTAGCCAACCGATCAATAACAAAAGATTTGAGTGCTGTGCCACTTTCAAAATCAAAGGATATTTCGTCGTTATTCGGAACAGCTATTTCTGAATGGAATGAATATTTGATTTGGATACAACTCGGAAGCGGAAGCTCGGAAGTAAGAAGGCAGGATCTAAATCGAGCAAATCGGACGGAAACTACATCTGCTGCCTAATTGGACAGGAACGATGCTTAGTTCGTCCAAAATAAATCCCATTTTATAAACTTATATTTATCATGATTCATGAAGATGTTTGTTCCTAATGAAAATTTTAGATGCAGGTAACAGTGGCTTCAGGCACTAAGGATACTAGTAATTAATCTAAAGCTTCCAAATTTTCGAATTGGTACATTTTTCAATGAACACTGTGCTTGAGCTCATCACACCTACCTATTTATAAAATTTTAATGAATGCAATATGTAATACCAATATATTTTTTTAATAGTTTGGTACTTGGAGTAACATTTAACTGTAGCATTGAGCAAGTAAAGAGTTGTTACAAATTTTCCCACGACAGGTGAGCGAAGTCTTACTTAATTCTGTTATTCAGTCCTTGGAAACTTTGTTGTATGCAGGAAAAAACTTTTACTTAGCAATAGCGGCAATATTTACGTACTTGATGGATATGTGCGTTTAAAGGTATATGTGGATTGTGTAAAGACTTCATAAAACAAAGAAAAGGTTCAATATTTATAAATTCGAACGGAAAACAACGACTTACACTACATTGATCTTGAATTTTCCGTCTACTTTACGAGATAAGAATCATTTCAACATCTACGAATATCTGCACAGGTATTCGTGTATTCTTAAGCATGTTTCAGAAAGGATTGGAGATGCCATTTCACGCGCGGTCGCTCTCAATCATACCCATATCAAAACTTTCGTAAGATTGCAAAATAAGAAAAAATGAAATATTTGACAAAATTATTTATGTATCTATTATGAACTATTCTTCAAAATAAACAAACACTAGTACCTTTAATAACCCAAATTTGTATAATGTGAAATTAACTATGCGATTATTAGTGTGAATTTCTTTGTTCAAAATAACAGTTAAAAATTAATCTAGATTGGAAGAATTTAGTATTTAATATCAATTATTATAAAGCTTAATATATTTGATATTAAATCACTGTAATGCATCGTGTCTTCTACGAAAAAATAATCCATTTCGCTCGCAAAATTGCGGAGAATCAAATTTTGTGAAAAATCTCGTTACCCCGTCGTTTTGCTACATAATGTACATGTAGAGATAGAGATTTATACGCATATGATGTGGGAATGAAAGAGTAATTTTCTACCCTGCCTCACGTAACCGAATGTAATCTCATTACTATTTATGTAAATGTGATGCGTAATTTTACAAAGCGTGTGGCTTTGAGACGGTTATCACAATCACATGGAGACTTTACTTCAACACGGCGTTTACGATACGAGGGCAAGAAGTCGGATATTTAACCTAACCACCGCAGCAGATTACGTTGAAAATAATTTTTTTATCTTCAACGTAATCTGATTTTTGATATTTAATATCAAATATAAAGACTATAACAGTTGGTTGGTTGGCAACTTTTGTTGCAAATAGGGTTATTTATTATTATTTGAATTATATTTAAATACTTTGCAACTTTATTACAAGACAGGACGTGACAAAATTAATTCTAATAACTTGAGCTATGAAGGAAGAAGATGCTCGGTTCGTTGTAGACAGCGGGTTGCATTAGCAAGTGTCACCCTCGCCCCATAACAGACGTCGACAGCATTATACACACAAAGTAGCTGAGACGGTTGATATTACCTATTTTGAATCTAATCAGGGCTGAAGCTACGAAACGTAGAGTAACTGTCACACAAGTTACTACAGGATGTATTGATTGCGCTTATATAAAACAATGTATTTAAAACTATGTACAGATTGTTTGTTTTAGAACTGCTGCTTATTGAAAAAAACCTAAAAGTCTTATTTCATCAAATATCCAGATTACATACCATTCTTACACAAGCATTCGATAACTAAGCTAAATAAATAACGTTAATTTTGCAGCGCAGTAGGTATAATAGCAGTTAATTCATCGTTTAATCCATGTTTAATCTTAACATAATCCAGGACTAGTGCTGCGGAGGGTATTGTTTTGTTATTCATGGAAGACGAGATTAGAGACGTCCTTTCAGTTGTCGGTTAGCAAGAATACCGACATCTACACTTAGACATGAAATTGAATACTTTTAGTAACGGAATGGAATAGAAGACATGTGATGCGATAAAATACTTTAAACACATGACTTTTTTACTTTACATTAACATAGCTGAAGTTGAAGTCCGAGGCTATAGCTCTATGTACTTAGAACAATATGTAGATACTTGTATAATAATATTAATAACAAATACCCAATGTATAAAAAAAATAAACATACAAAGACCAACTCACATATTGAAAGTAAAGTAATAGTCGTACAAACTAGTTTCTCACACATCAATATTACGGTCATGAATATATGAACAATTTGAACGTGGCCCAGACTTTGGGTGTCAAACTGTTACTGTAGTTGCGCAACATAATCCTTCTTGCAATGGAATTAATCAGTGTATGTGACCTGTTTCGCAGGAACAGTCAACTAGGCTAACTACATCTACCGTCATCGCCCTACTGAACCTCTGGATATCGACACATCCAATCAACGTCCGATCAAATTATTCAATCTGTTGACTGAAAACAAATGCGGGCTGCATAACTTGGTATATGAAATCCAATTGACTGCTGACGTCCAAGTAATGTGAAGGCGCTGCGCACCACGTAGGTACCTGTTGGAATAATCGTCACTTATTATTTTTTTTTTATTAATCCTATTTATTCTTTTTTTATACGGTGTTTTTAGAATATTTTTAATGATTCCGTCAACGAGAAAGCCTACCTGCTTTATAAGACAAGATCCGAATTGATTGTGTCTGTGGTCTGAGTGGTTTAGTGTATGCGGATGCCGATCACAAGGTCACGGGTTCGATCCGGGACTGGCAAATTGCAGTTTGGCTTTTCTAAAGTGTTAGCATGTTTTTAGTAGAAACCCGGAGTTTGGTAACGTGTCCCGGGTTACGGCAAAATCTTGGGCCCCGTTGGGAAAAAGCCTTTTGCAACTTGCCATATAATATATCGACCCGAAGGCTTAAATAGGCTAAAGTTTAAACAACAACTATGATAGTTATGTTTTGTAATGTTTAGAGATGAGGGGATGGGTATTTATTTTTTTAATCGATAAGACTAAGACTAAGCGTTTTTCCAACGGCCTAGGTTTAAAGACAATAAATCAGCGGTAGTGGTACGAACCATTAATCTACCTACTACCACCATAGATACATGGTAGAAAATAAAGTCGCCGTTGTCCTCTGGTTAAAAATAAAAAATGCTCAAAGAAAAGAGTACCTATCTTATTTGTTACTTAACCCCGAAAATAAAAATAATATGCAATCAGTGAGATAGGCGAGAATTCTAAATATGCAGCCTTTTTTAAATTTGCAACTGGTTGTTATTTATTTATCTGTGTTCGTTTCCTTGATTTTGACAGTTCGCAGCTGGTGCTGTTGGATTGTTTCTGTTATGGATTTTTGAGACATAAAAACGTAGATAATACTTAAATAATAACAAGAAACAAATAAGGTTGTCTAAATTTAATATATTTTAAACCGTTTGTCTGATATTTTCTTCACTTGGCACGATGTATAAGGTAAATACGTTGTTTTCATACTTACTCTATACGCAGAAAAAGCTGATTGTATACAACATTTCGTGCAATCCATAGGAAATTATAAATAAATAAATGGGTGCGTGAGATTATGTATGGTTTAGGGGGCATATTTTACGTAAATTGTTTGATGAAATAACCATGTTGTCAATTTTCAACATGGCTCACTCCGGTCTCTTGGTGTGGTAGGTACTTTTATGTATAAACGTGATACATATGTACGTGACAGACGACACTCTAATCAACTTTAGTTGCAATGTAATAAGAAATTTGCAATTACTATGTTTCCTAACATGTTACATAAGACGTTTTATTGTCAGGACGAATAGGCGTAAGTGCCAGGCAAATTAATGTTTACATGTGTATATTTTCATCACAAAGAAGCATTCTAAAAAGCTTATCTTTTCAGATTGACTACACACAGTTTAATTCGATGATCACTTAATTAAACAGGTAAGTAATTGATAAATAACCTACCCTACACTTGTTTATATTTCTATCTTCATAATCACTGATTACTAAAAACTATAAATTAATCGCCCTCACATCCTGCAGTGCTTCTACTTCTAGGTCACTCTTTGATAAATGAGCATAGAAACCACCTTTAAATTTATGACAATAAAAATGCATAGTGAAAATTTACTGTTAACAATATAGCTTTGACTAAACATTATACCTGATCAGAATACTCATTGTCAGCCCCTTCAAGGGTCTGACAGGGGCAAGAAAAAACCCATTTATCCTAGCACTGAGGGTTTGTTTAATTCACTCAGATATTAAATTGACCTATACAGTTTATTACTTTAAAATATTTTTTTCTCATAAATATACTTAAGAAACATAAATACCTACTGTAAGATTGAAACTTCATCAGTACAATATTGTTGCCAAAATTGTGTTAACTTTGCCTTCACATAGCAGGTATTGTTCCTCGTATTTGTATTGTGATTGATGAGATTATTTTTCTAATATAAAACCTATTGATAAATCAACAAAAAGACAATATATCTAGATTCGGTGTCATTACAAACTTTTCATATTTATTTTATTTCATAAGTATTTAAGAACAGACACTTCCTAGTCTAAATGTTATTAAGTGTTTGTTAACTTTGCAATAAAATACAAATGTTTTATTTTAGGGCAATGGACCCAGTCATAGACAATGAATGGCTTGGATGCAAGAATGAACCAATTGACGACATGCAGAATGTGGGCAATATTGCTCGAAGCTGGCAGTGGAGGGAGAGGGGCATCAACCCTCCCAATTACCCAAGCAACAAGACTGTACTGGAAAACACTGCAGAGGACATACTTGTGCAGAAACCACTACAAATAAGAGTATGACTTATGTTCTTAAAGGATTATTGTAAAAACAAAGTCTAGTGCAGTACGATGATGTATAATATTTTCTGTTTTCAGAGCTGTGATCTACCTGGTTATCCAAGATCTACATTTTTAATGGTGTTTAGTCCTGATGGGTAAGATCTTGACTTGACTTGAATATTGTTAAAGAAACATACATTGTAATGATCGCAATTATTTAGTAGATACTAGTGAATCTAGCAGAGATGGTTTTAACTAAACTCAAGCATTTTTTAATTTATTTAGTAATCACTATTATGTTTAAACAAATTTACACAGTTTGACTAGATCTATATATTGAAACTTTCTTCCGTAATTACTCTTTGGTTTCTATTAGGACTTTGTTGTATAATAATTATGTAGTGACTCACATTTTCTTATTGTCTTCTGTTTGTATCACTTTAGGACTAAAGTGGCATCAACCCATGGAAACCACAATGTTTATGTTTCTGAGCTGGCTAGTGGCAAGCATGTGCGTATATTGAAAGGACACCCGCGCACACCGTGGTGCATCGCCTTCCACCCTTCACACCCACTGCTGATTGGATCAGGATGTCTCGGCGGTCAAGTTAGAGTGTGGGATATTGCCAGTGTGAGTGTCATATGTTTACAGTGGTAATTGATATTTCATTTTTAGTAGTATTCCTATTACAATACTAGAACTCGAAACAGAACAGCTACTCGGCCCAAACGCAGGACACAACTTTCTAACTGATTATATAAATCTCTGCACTATCACCCTACAATGTGTGATGTATCAATATGTACAATTTCATAAATTATTTGTGATTTAGGTGAAACCTATAATCTAAAATAGTGGGTATATTATAATGTATTAGACCATGCTAGGGGATTGTTATATCATGAGGTATAAAGTACTGAAAAATAAGTCAATACTCTTATCACCATGTCATGCCACTATGTTTACACATGCATGACCTTTTTGATCTTGTCAAGATCTCAACTGAGAATAACTATCCCAATCCCTAAATTGATATACATTTATTGCTAAACATAGAAAACCATTGTTTGAACAATAAAAGGACTCAGATGAATAACCTTGAATCAAATCCATATTAAACTAGAGCATATTTTTGTTAGAATATCACTGTTTTATGTAGTGTGTATGTTTATATTCTTTCATATATGGTTTGTATTTATATTGTAGGGTGGCAGCGAGGTGTGGAATGTTCGCCATGAAACTGTAATCGCATCGATAGCTTTCCACCCGCGCGAGCAACTGTTAGTGATAGCGACGTACAATGAACTTTATTTTTGGGATTGGAGCCAGCCCGCACCTTTCACCAAAGTCTCCACAAATAATGTTAATGAAAAAGTGAGGTATGAGACCTAAACAACTTACTGCATTCCAATCTGATTGAACTTACACACTTTTAGTTAGTTTACTCATATTTCATCAGCTTCTATTTTGACTTCTGTTCACTATATTTGTGTTGACCACTCTCTTTGGCCTTTAGCCAATTAAAGTTTATTTGCCTTTGTTCAGTGCACTTACAAACATAATATATTTTTCCCAAAAATATCTTATTGATGCACTATCCAATTTATTATAGCAATTTGTATAAGACTGGTAATATATACGTATGTTTTGCTTCAGGAATAACTCCATTTAATCAGAATGACAAAATTACAAGTATTTACACCTGATTACATGTTTATATATCATATTGAAGTACCTGATTATTTGATTGTTACTATAAATATTATGCATTCTTCTTAGTTTACGTATTTCAGATATGTGGCTTTCGATGCTCTGGGCTACAAACTAATAACGGGAATATCGCTATGGGCGTGTCCTGTGGGGCCCTCAAATAACTCCCTACTGCAACAGAATTCTACGATGGGGCCGCAAAGTAATCAGAACAACAACCCGCGACGAGATGACTCTGACGACAGTCCGGGAAGTAGTCGCCAGCAGGAGAGCCCTGGCTCTGGTTTTGCTCAAGACATGATTGTTAATTCTTATCAGAATTTAGTACAGAGATATGATAGTTTGGTGAGGAATTATCAGAGGCTATTCATGGTGCGTCATCGACTTACGAACACTCCACCGCCTCCAAGCACGGTAATATAATGCATATTGTATCATCAAATACTATTTCTAGAACAGTTCGTAATAAAATTATTATTATGCTTCAGATTGACCGTGGTACGGATCCTATGGAGACAGATGTAACAGCGACGGCGAGTACCTCAGGGTGGACACGTTCAGCGCGCACGTTCACACCCTCCACGCTAGACGAAGGTTGCTGCTTTTATACATTTGCCAAGTTTTTGTGATAACTTTACCGGTGGTAGCTATTGTGAATGGTCCAATTAATATTCTTTCAGCAGTATATAATAGGGTACGGGAATTTACGCGAACTCGCATTTTACCTTGAAATGCATAATGTGGCGACTACGGCGAGTGCAACCTGCGCCGTAACGTTAGGCATTTCAAGGTAAATGCGTGCTCACGTTAATTCCCGTACCCTATTATATTATTTAATCATGCAACGCGAAAGTTTAAAAGTTACGATTCTTTCAGCAAATCCGACTCCTAGCACGTCTTCAGCATCCAGTCGTCAAGACCCGGCTGATAATGGCGACGGTGAAAGTAGTAGCAGCCGTCTGCTGAACTTAGATGTTTTGTCTATTGATAGCAACCCTACAAGGTCTGTGAACCATACAACTTTTCTTTTTAATTTATCAATATTTTACTTTTTCTTTATTCTCTTTACCCACTTGCTATTTTATTTTCAGAACGAATACTTCTTCAAGTCTAGAGCGTTCACTTTTCGGATCACGCTCCTCGGCCTTCCAGCCACTGACGGGATCAGAACGTACATTTAGAACAGTCGATCAAAACGAACGCACAACAAGGCTACTACCGAATCCATTCTCGTCCTCTAATGTGTCTCATAGGCAGAACCGTGTGTCCTTCTCAGAGAACACTCCCGGAGCCAACAGTTCAGCGAACACTTCGCGCACCAGCATATTTACTTCATCCAGAGGATCATCCCTAGGACGAGATTTTTCACTTCGCCGCAGAAACTTTTCGCCATTACAACACAATAACGATCCTCTGCTATCTTCGGCCAACACCGACGTGCCGCTGTTACCGCGGCGCTCGTTCCGCACCCACATGTCTCCGGACAGCTTTCCGTCCACATCTACTTCCACGCAGCGACCCACGATGACCAACTCGTCTACACAGATGAGTCCCGTGACGGCGCCTGTCGACGCGCAAACTATTAACGAAAGTCTCGACTTGATCCGTGATATACTCCGAGATTCCGGTACGCGACTATTAAATTTGATTACAAATATGTCTCTGTCGACACTAGCCAGCGTGGAGCGCAGCATCCCTCGGCGTGGCGGTTCTCGCACTCACTCTGATGAGAGTGAAGGTGGCGGGCGGCTGCGCGGAGGTCGGCCCCGCGTTCGCCTTTTTAGTTCTTCTTGGCGCCGTGATTTCCTCTCCTCGAGTTCTGATTCAGACAGTGACCAATCCCCTGAAGTGAACATATTCAGAACGAGAAATACCACGTTCCGCGAAGAGGAAGCCAGAGATAACGATCGGGCCTCCGCTTCGACGTCTACCGAGAGACCTCCACATCCCACCGATAGGTTGGTGTTTGAATTAAACGAATGGGACAGAGAGGGTGAACCGCCGGTTCCAGGTACAATAAATGTCTCGCTGTCTAATGACAGGTTTCGAGTCCGAACACAAAGTGATACGACGACCGGCGATAATGCCACTTCGGCGCCCGCAGACGAAGATAGGACGACGGAGAGACCGACGCAAGAGACACCTGAGTTTAATCCCGATAGACCCTCTACTAGTAGAGATGATTTCTGGAACAGAGGTAGCGTAGTTCCTCCCGAAGAGGCGTACAGAAAAGTAAGGAGCGGTGTTAGTGCACTACAAAAGCACACAGTACAATTGACAAATTTGTGGCTGCGAGGAAATCGCACGACCATGAGGGAATTACGTGGTATGTGGGAAAACTTACGACGACGTATACTTACATTACACAGAGAAACTGGAAGGCAAGATGTGCCTAGTTATTATACTAGACCTTTGCTAGACAGATGTATGATGTTGACTGAGATGACTGAAGGCATCGCTCGAGCTGGAAGAAATTCAAGAACTAATCCAAGAAACGAAGAAAGTGATAGACAATCGACCGGACGTACCGCACCTGTAAACTCTAACAATTCGTACTCCAATGCCAGAGAGAGTGAACCCAATGCGACTACTGACAATGCAAGCGATAACAGACCGGCACAAGGTAGATCATCGCAAGTGAGATCTTCCCCGAATGTTCGATCGTCTCCTTCGTTCAGGAGAAGACTACAGGCGAGCTATCGCTGGCGACCAGAAGATGAGCTCCGGAGGCGATCTCGAAACCCCACAGCAAACCGTTTAGCACCTCGCTACACTAATAGATCCCGTAGAGATTTCGCTCGTGCTATCGAAATCAGTACCACCAGACATGAAATACGCATGCGAGCTATGCAGGTACTATCAGTTATGTTCAACATGATGATGATGTGTCTCGAAGAACGAGGTCTAAGTCAATTGATCATCACTATGTTAAGAACACTGAAAAGGGCTCTGGCTTTGACTTGCTTAATAGTAATGTCGAATAGAAATAATGGGCGAGCTGCTAATAATCCGCCTGCTGCGGCGCAACGTGTGGAATCCTTAGATGTTGTCCGTATTCAGAATGTTGACCATAACGTCGATGTAAATGTTGACGGCCCTGACGAACTTGTACCACCAAGTCATTCCCGAGAACCTCCTCACACACGAGAATCGATTCGTCTAAGAGAAAGACGCTCGCGATTACCAGTAGTTTCGTTCGAAGCTATTCCGCTGCCATATTACGACACGAAAGAAAAAACTGACAAAGCCGCAACGACTGTTACCAGCAATAACGAACAAGAGGCGCCAACGCCCTCAACTTCCGGCAGTGCCTCGACAAGATGGAGTAATCGTTTGGCGGTGCAAATTGCTGCAGCTAATAGAAACAATTCTGCAACGGCCAGGAATAGAAGGGATTTGTACTTAGAGAGTAGACGTCAAAAAGCTTTGCATAGAACAAATCCTACAGCTCATCCTCTCATTAGAAAGAGAGCCCTACCTCCAGTATCCAACTACAGGATACCGGCACTTCGGTGTTTGCCTACCAGAACTCACGTGCCGAAGTTACGCAGTCCAAGAGTCGAAGCGCAGAACAGTGAGCCCGTGGCCGGCCCGTCTAACGCTCCTCACAACGATAACGCAAACGGTCAAGACCCGCCCTCCAGCGAAGTTATGAACGAGTTCGAGCACCGGGTGAATTTCATTCGAATAGCTCACATGCAGGCCGTCAGATTGAGGAACGCGGCTCGAAACAGGTTCCGCCGCCTGCAAACGATCCGGTTGTACACTCCGTCTTCCGTCCGAGAAATGTTCACTCTCCACGCGAACAACGGGGACAGTCCACCGGATAATCGTTCGCCAGGGAGAGGCGGTCCCGAGGGCGGGCGACACCCGCTGGCGATGTTCCGGCCGCACATTCTGACCCCGCGGGCGGCCGAGGGCGGCGCCAGGGACGAGCCGGGCCAGTTCCACACCGTGCTCAACAACGTGGCCATGCCGCTCATGCAGATGCAGAACGAGGCGGTCCCCGGCACCGACGCCGCGGCCGCCCAGCAGCAGCGCCTGCCGAGGATACACGAGTATCTTCAGCCCATTATTCTCGCGCAGGTAAGCGATCGATTCGATCGAACCGTTATGTACTATTCACAATTATTTTTATCGCACCATTTAATCGTAGAACGCGATGGTCCTCGACGACGAGCTCGGCGTCGGGGACGGTGCCGGTGGCGGCGGCGGCGGGGGCGGAGGTAGCGGCGGGGGCGGCGGCGGTGGAGGAGGGGGCGGAGGCGGCGGCGTGGGGCTGCCGTCGGGCGCGCGGCGCATCGGCGGCATGGCGGGGCTGCTGGACGCCGGGATCATCTCCGAAGCGCTGCCGGCGCCCTCGCACCGCGTACAGGCCTGGGACTTCACTACCGGCAACGCGCCGGAAATATCTGACAGTACTGAAATCGTATTATCTATTGGGTTTTCCTTGCCGAATTCTTATAATTCGCGTCGTGGGATCGAATTTTGATGCTCTGTCTGTCGCTTATGATTTTGAACGATTTCAGGTACGAAAAATGTGGTAGTGCCTAAATGCAGGATTCACAACGACGCCAGTATCGACATCTCTAAAGATGGCAGACTCCTCGTGGCGTTATTACCGGTGCCTAGATTGAGAAACGCGAATCATTGGCTCGGTGAGATAATATGTTTATTATAATAAGCTTCAACCTGTGACTTTGACCGTTATCCTATCCCACTATGATACAATTATAGTGTACGAATCCAGAATTTAGTACGTTCCTCGTGATTAGTGTGAGAGTGATAATACTTAGTTATAAAACAGTAATATTGTTCGATCACGATATCCTAGTTTCTGGTTCTTAGATCATGAGGACGAACAAAAATGCATTTATTTAATTACGTATTGAGAATCTACAGCCCACAGAATTGTAGGTGTGTGCCTGTTAGTTCGGATTTATGAAGAAAGCGATAATATAGTGTTGATTCGATGACTGTGACATCCACAGGTGTATATTCGTTAGAGTGGGCGCGGCTGGGGCAATGCTTGCATACTGCAATATTAGAACAGAGTGCAGTGTCCGTGGCGTTGTCACCCACCGCCCGCCATCTTGCCGTTGGCCTCGGCTCACGTCGCTTCACCACAGCCCCACATGGAAGGAATAATGTTTTCGCCTTGCTTTATAAACTTCAAGGTAATATTAATGTTTGCCATAAAACATCTAAGGTCATAATTCCAAAGTGTAGGCACAGCTTGCGTTTTGTTGTTATCGTGAAGTTTTCAAAGTGCCATTGGTATTTTCTATACTACCCTGTAGTTTGGGAACGTGACCGACATATAGCAAAAATATATAGTAAAAAGCTTATAGGTAGAGAAGGACCTACTCCCTAGAACTGCCTAGATATACTTACTACAGAATATAGCCACTATATTCATGAGCCATACTTAGTACCATATTCATGAGCATCAGTGCAGATGTTGAAAAGAAAACAAATGCAAGTATTAAGATGTGTATGCTATTGTTACTGATCAGATAGTCTTGGCCCGAAAAAAAAACTCGAATAATGTTAGTGACGTGCTTTCAAAATTACATATAAATATGTCGAGTTGAGATCTTTACAGGAACATATGCTTACCCTCACGGGAATGACATTATTTAATGTTCACATTTGCTTTTCCAGAAAGTTCCAGTCGCACGGGACTCTCACCTATCAAAGAGTTGGAACAAAACTGGGAGCATGGTTTCACTAGCTTGAACTGCCTGCGCTGGGCCCCTCAACCTGGCCAGGGTCTTGTATATGCCAATAATACAGGACAACTCATTATTATGAGCTAAGTGGGCACATATTGGTTTGTAGTAAAACCATGGACGCTATATGTCACTGCCGCATCGACTGCCCTCTGTTTGTCATTGAAACTTGTTTTTCCGCAAGTGTGGCATGTTCTTGATAGATTCATGTTTATAACTACTGTAAACAATCTGTTCATGTCTATTTGTACTTCATTATATAATGAGTGTCAAGTTTTTACTATTTAACTATATCATAATACTATAATATTAAGAAGGACTAATCACCGATTGTCTGCTTAAAAGTCAATCCGATTTTAATATAATATATTATAGTTTGTAATATCCAATACCAATGTTCTATAAATTGTAATTGATCTCTTGAATTGATGGGTTGGAGCTGATTGTGGATGTATTCTATTAACGGAAACACTTTTTTATGGTTATAGTTCCCAATCAAGTTTAAACTTTTATTCATGTATTATCATTAAGAAAAAATATCAGATTGCATCATTGCCTAGTACATGTAATAATACATGAATGAAAGAGAAGTAGACATAAATGCCCATATTTATTCTTAGTCATAATCAGAATTTGAAAAATATTGATAGTAGGCTTAATATTATGTTCTTTGAGTTTCTTGTATACATTATACTTAAATTATTCGCTTGTATTCTCATGTGATAATACATTGCCTACCAAATAAATATATAAATTCGTTATTTCTTTAAATGATCCAGTGATATTTACACATTGTTCTAAATTATTTTGTTCGTTTGTTTATATTTTCATTCTTTTGCGAAGGCAATGTAACTTAAGTTCTTCCATATAATTACAATTTTGGCAACAGCAATATACCGCCATTATTTTTGGGTTCTTTCTTTTTTAAATGTATTTATTTAATTAAAAAATGTTGGTACTAAATTTTGTAATTTGGCTTGGGCGAGACAACTCTGATATTCAATTCGATGAACTAGATAGTAAAATAAGCATGTATGGAAATAACTGAATTAAAACAAGTGGGAAGATATTACATCTTTGTTTTCAGGCAATCTTGCAGATTAATGTCGTCCAAGCTTGTTGGCGCATTTATTATGACGCTGTTTTTCGTGTTATTTGCGAAGCTCACACAACTGGGAACTCGCGACGCAATATCTATAGTGCAAATAAACGTAGACGCCGTTCGTGCAGCAATGATCGTGTCTCCTCAAATACACTTAAGTATCGATAAACTCCGAGACATTCTTCGAGCCAGAAGTGCGCTTTCGCAAAACACTTAAAATAGCTTCTCCATAAACGTGCCTTTGACTGATTTTTTCCGCGTTTATATAGACTGATAATAGATTCAATCAGGGTACGATGGATAGTTATCTGGAAAGGTTATGTAAACGCTCGATCGGGGAGATAGATAATAAAATTATTTATGGTAAAATTCTAACGTGTAATTATTATCAAATATGTTACTAGAAAAGTTAGGGACAATTTTGATGCGTGTTAACCACGATTTCTCACAATACCTACTCGAAAGTACGTAACGAACTTAGACCACATATTATTTAGTTGACCGATTTTGTTTTGAAAAATGGATCAATACGAAACACTCGTTTCACCCGAAACAACATACAACTTTTGTACAGGATATTACATCCAATTTAATTTTAATCCAAAGTTTGAAAAGGCTGCGACAGTACCTTGACAGTAAATAATTATATTATTATTATCGCCAAAACAATGAATTGCCTAACAATTTAAATTACACACCATCACCATACTGATCTTTTTGATGTCGTGGTAAAAAATGGGCATTATAATATAAATCAGTGTCACTATAGCTGTTTAAAAGAGATCGCATCTAAAATACAATAAAAAATCTTAAAACTGTTATCACATTTGTTACCTTTAGGTAATCACAAAAAAATCTTGACAAAAACAAACAAAAAGTTTGTGTCAAGCTATAAGCCGACGAATTATTAGCAAAATGCCTACTATGCTATATTGATTATTGTCTTACATTATTACATTTGAAAATTACAATGAACTGTACCTACAGAAATCTGTGTTAAAGCCTCGTATGAAATTAATATAGCAATATTACAGAACTGTGGATTTTATACAAAGAAAAAATAATTTGGTTAGTACTATGATTCACATCCTAGTTCATGAAGTCCGCCGTAATAATTAATTTAACTGCGTAAATTATGTTAGACCCCTAACTATTTCGGTAATCATATTCCCTTTCAACTTAATGATATATAGTCAAGTCTTTAGATATTTTCTTACTATATATAATTCCATCATTTCTATACTATATAGAAGTAAGATATTTCGTCATTTATTTTACTATTTTCACAATAAAAGCTTTATCACTCTAGCGGTGGATTGGCCGAGACTTTCAGCTTGTTGTACATACGTCGTTGTATTAATCGACGTATTGCTATTATAATACCTGTTCATTTAAGGTTGACACTTACCGCGTCTTTACATGTAGAAGCTCTAAAATCATTTTATCCGCAATATATTTCAATAATAAATATGTAAAAAATATTCCTGCATTACATACTATATAATATTATTATGTATTTCTACATCATATTTCGTTTACGACCATATGATTGTTATTTATGAGTAAACAGTGTGTATGTTTATTTTATATTATTTACGTATTTACATTATTATCTTTAGCCTGAATAAATAAATCGAATTAATTAAAATTGTTTTGAAAGCGTACATCCCACAAAAGGGCTTTATTATTTTTAAATATAGTGCGGAATAAACAATAATTTTACTTGTGTAAATATTTTCCTTCAAATATTTGTGATAATCATAAGAGTAGTTAAAATAACTGTACAGTTTTATGAATAAGATTCTGTGACCTGTGTACAGATTCATCCTTGTGTCTAATAAAATCCTAATAGATGGGATGAGTGTTTTATTATATCACAACCTACTTACATAATACTGGCAAGTCGCGTGTCGCGTGGGGAAAGAAAATACAGAAAAAATAAATGAAAATGATATAAATATTGTATTTATTCTGTTTCTATAGAATGTAATTGCATTATGATGCTGACAAAATAATCAATCAATTAAACATTAAATATTATACAGCAATTTTGAAAACTTATAGGTACTATCTAAAAATATTAATTTAATAAAAAAATACCTGTGTAGATTTTGCAAATATGAATGTATTATAAAAACATTTGAGTAACTACTAAGCGTGTAACAAAATGTTTACGATATCAAAGTATTGTTTGTGTTGAAGGTACATAAAGATATTACTCTCTTGATGTAATAAAACCAATACTGATAAGAATCATATACATATACAATATAAAATATACTTTCCATCATGTTCAACAATTTATACTTCTGATATTGATTTAGAATACAAAAAATAAACATTACAAAACGCTCCAATTAAAAATCGTCATATATATACAAAGCTCCTTCAAATATCTCGTTTACCTGTTATTTAGTCATTTCCAAAGTAAATAATTGCTTAGGGAACTTGCAGACTAATGTGACAAAGTATATTGATAAATATTTCGATTGTGACTCCGAGGCTGTCACTAAACACGTCATAAAAACTAAAAATGGTTTTAACAACTTACAAAAGATATAAGTCAAACCATAAGTAACACTAATTCCTACAATTGTTTATTAAAAATGTTAATTTGCTCGTAGCACAAATATACTTTCCTGACTCATCACAGACCAAATGTAAAATCTATTTAGATTTCCAATATTTATTACTGAACCTTGTGTCTTTGCGGCGCCGCACAACACCCTCTGGTGACTTAGAAGCATTTAAATATAATAGCATCTATAACTAACTTCTTTTTGAGGAGGAAGTGGCGATTTAATGAAATGCAATAAATGTTAGTGTTCCGAGGGCTTGAGTTCTTTAATTTGCTTTATAAGATAAGCCTTCTCATCATTGAACTGCTCATCCTCGGAACGGTCTGTGTGGAACTTAGTGAGGAAGTCTACCAGTTTATCTTGATTCCTTAGCAAGATGTCCAATATTGGTTTTGGTTTATTTGGATTGGCTACAAATACCTGAAACACATGGTTTTGATGAATATAATTACATATTACTTTTAAGTTCCAACAAAACTTATACAAATACAATTCTTCATTTACCTTAAAAACATGGAAAGCTTCAAATTGTATATTACGTGACTTCTCTTTAAGCATATTCATCATAAGCTTAAGGTTATCAGGGTTGGTGATGTAACGTGTCATGATGGAGAAGTTGTGACGGTCCAGTAACAACTCTCCCAGCAGCTTCAAGCTCTGCCGTCGAGTCACATAGTTCTCAGAGTTGAGCAGCCGCTGATAGTGACTAAACACCTTATCATAGTTTGTTTCTAAAAACTCAGCACACAACATTTTATGTCGTGTTAGCAATTCCTGAAACAACAAATAATAGGTAAATAGAGTACAGTCACAATAATAACATTTATGATTTTTTCAACTCAATTTATATTTGTGTTGCATTCATTATCCTAGCATTATTTTGGTTAAAGCAATGCATAACACCATCATTGATAAATAATATGCATACAAACCTTAAAAGTAGAAAAGGCATCTGAGGCAATATCAAAAGTGGAAACTTCTACATAACGGAAGAAATTGTAAAAATCATCTGAATACAACATTATTTTAGCCAAAGCCTCATATCTAGCACATTCCCGGAGCATAGTGCCACAGTTAGATGCTATCTCCTGATGTTCATATCTGAAAACACACATAACAATATATACCCACTTCAATGTTTGTCAAAATAGTTATGATAGTCCAAGCTAAAAAAGCATATTATGACATTATATTAGGTACTAGGTAGGTATTTCACAATAAACCTTACAGGATATCAGGATGTTATGTTAACTGCCAACATTTACTTTGAGGTAAAGTAAAACCATTATATTAAAAGTATTGTTCTATGTACAGAATAAAGGAAAATATATTACCCAGACATCAAAGTAAAGAGTATCTCCGGCTTGGTGCATATGTACTCAACTGTGGGTGATCTGGTGCCAATCTGACGTCTGAGAACATTGTTAAATACCTGGGCAACATCTTTTTTGCCTTCAAAATCAATGCGGTTTAAATTCTGAAAAACATATAACAATAAATCAGTATGTATGTTAAGAAAGATATGGTTTAATACTCCACAAAAACGAATATGAAATACCTGAATAAGAAGCAGAAGCAAGTTGGTGTTATACAGCTCCTGAGCCAACTGTGCTACTATAATATCCGTTTGAGGTTCTGCGTCGGATGTTCCATAAAGCATGTTCTTTATCAAAACCTATTGACACAAAATCAACAATAAAATTTGACCACTTAATATCAATAGAAGTACTGACCTCTATTTATTTTCGTACACTAATATACGCACCAAATTTTTGCTCACATCTTCCTGAGCTTTTTCGGCTTTCTTATCACCCCTTTCTAAAGCAGTGACTGCATCTTTCAATGATCTCACAAGCTCCGCTGGGCTCTTTTGAGACTTACCAAAAAGAGGCATAGTATTTCGATAAATTAGACAGATGATCTAAGCAATACTGTCTACATAAGATTGTACCTGTAAATAACAGACAAGTGCGTATAAACTTAGCTCAAAATCTAGTGTTAGAAGCGTTTGTCTGGATAATCCACTAGAATGCAGGAGAAACGAAATTTGTCAAATTTATAAAACCATTGCCGACCTGGCTTGAATTCACTGAACTTTGTAACAATGTTGAGTTTATTATTGGTATTCTTAAATATACGATAAATCCACAAATAATACTGAAAAAACTCACTTTTAGATTAATTATTACAATTTTCCCTAGCAAGACAGACCACACGAAACGAACAGCTGTGATGTCAATAGAAGCTTGTATTGCCAGTGATAAAATATCCTTACTCAAACTGGCGTTTATATGTAGACAATAAGACAATCATACAATGTACTGATACCTAGGTATAGGTAGGTAGGTCGACTCCGTAAGCTGTTTAAACGTAAAAAAGAAACATTAAACTCTGCCTCATCCGCCTTATGCAAAAAATGCAAAACTATTTTCTATGCTACACTATATTTTACATTGATTCGCGCGTTGATATCATCGCTAAAAACAAGGAAATTGTTACGATCAATTAACGAAAACCTAGGTTCCTAACATACTCCTATTATTCAGCAAAAAATCTTCTTCATATAACACAAGATGCCCACAAAGGTCAGTATTATTATATAAAATACGGATACTATCATATTATATAAAAACAAACCCTAAAAGTAAGACAAAGTTCCTAAAAAGTCTAAGAGGATAAGGAATCAAAAGTAAACCAAATGTAATTTTATTTTATGGGCATTGGTGGTATTTATACGTGCATGTAATACAACGGATAATGAAAACAGTGTTGCCAAACTTGTCTCTTAGATCTTGTATTTTTATCCATACTAATATTATAAATGCGAAAGTAACTCTGTCTGTCTGTCTATCTGTCTGTCTGTCTGTCTGTCTGTCTGTCTGTCTGTCTGTCTGCTACATAATCACGCCTAAACTACTGAACCAATTTGCATGAAATTTGGTATGGAGATATTTTGATACTCGAGAAAGGACATAGGCTACTTTTTATCCCGGGAAAATGACGCATTTCCCGGGAAAATTCAGGTGGCTAACGAAGTCTCGAATAATCAATATTATAATGACATTGAATTAACAAAAATCCGTTGTCATGGCAACTGGTTTAATGACGGATATGCCTTAGCGCAACTTCGTTACATATATTAAGAGATATAAATAATTTTGAGAATTTTTTCGTGTAAAAAAAGCATATTTTGTATCATCGCGCTACGACCAATAGGAGCAGAGTAACAGTAAAAAGTGTTACAAAAACTTGGAAAACTCTGACCCATTCTCTCTTATGTGACGCAAGCGAAGTTGCGCGGGTCAGCTAGTTGTGAATAAATGGCAAAACATGTTCTGTGACATATAAATGTATTTATGTATGGCATATAATATGCCTACACGCCTCATAACTTTGTGTGTCTGAAAACGAGACGCTGCGCAGAGAAAGAAAAATAAATACAAAAGACGTTGATCTTACGGACGGGTGTCAGAATTAAAAAACGCAGGTCGCTGTCGTTACTTCGATTAATTCGGTTGCACGATTCGTCTCTCAAAGCGTAATAATTAAGCTGTCATTTTTAAGTAATCTTTTTCTGGCCAAATCTATGTTTGGCACATTTTGGTATCAACTAATGGGTAAAAGAGTTTGGATGCTGCCAACACTTGCTAAAACTAAAGCGATGGAGTGATGGAAGACTATTCTGAGTTGGTTGGTTGGCTGGCTGGTTGGTTGGATGGTAGCTTAATAATTTATACTCTGTGGGCTGTGCAGAATAACGTGTCACCTGTCAGTCAATATCTTGTGAATATTGTAGGTTAGAAATACTTCGCGAATAGATTTCCGAAATATTTTCTATAAGTCATGGCTGAAACTTCTGGTGAAAAATTATCTAAGAAGTGAGTATTGTGTCAAACATAATGTACACCTTGAGGAGCATATGTACCCTGTCTTCTATAAATAATAGTGTTTTGAGACGATGTGCGAATTTGTCTTCGGCGGTTAGCAAACGGTTGGTTGTATTTTTTATTATATCTATTATGTATAATACTTAAATGTTATGAATTATTTTCGTTGTAGCGAACTGAAACGCCGGCTGAAAGCTGAGCAAAAACTAAAGGAGAAAGCCGAAAAAGTAGCACAGCTTCCAACTCCTGTAGCAGCTGAGAAGAAACCATCTAAAGCTAACGAAGAAGAAATTAGCCCCAATGAGTATTACAAATTACGAACCGCTGCAGTTGCGGCGCTCAAAGAAGGCACTAAGGAAGACCACCCATACCCTCACAAATTCACAGTTTCTATTGCCCTAGAGGAATTCATCGAAAAGTACAATAACTTAAATAGTGGAGACGTTCTCGAAAATGTTACGGTATCGGTGGCAGGCAGAGTACACTCTATTAGAGAATCTGGAGCCAAACTCATATTTTATGACTTGAGAGGTGAAGGTGTCAAGCTACAGGTAATGTGTTTGAACAAATTTGTGTCATATTTATTTAGTTACAAACATTTTGCTTAGAAAAGACATGTAAGTAGTTTATTACAGCTACACAACATTAACTATATATTTTATTTAAGGTGATGGCAAATGCTAAAATGTATGAGTCTGAAGAAAAGTTTGCTGCTGATACTGACAAGCTAAGAAGAGGTGATGTGATTGGTTGTGTTGGACACCCGGGCAAGACCAAGAAGGGAGAGTTATCCATCATACCCAAAACTATCAAACTATTGTCACCCTGTCTTCATATGCTGCCCCACCTCCACTTTGGTCTTAAGGATAAAGAGACCAGGTTCAGGAAGAGATATTTAGATCTTATTTTAAATGATAGAGTAAGTTTAAAGAGTTCTTTATACCTTCATTCAATGAAATTTTTTCACAAGAGTGAAAGTCTACAAAATCCTTTCACTTTTCCACAGAAACTGTTTAATATCTTTTTATTGTTACTTATCATAAAATGTTTTAATCTACAGGTAAGACAAACCTTTTACACTAGAGCAAGAATAATATCCTATGTAAGAAGATTCTTGGATAATATGGGTTTCCTGGAGATTGAAACTCCCATGATGAACATGATACCTGGTGGAGCTACAGCCAAACCTTTCATCACCCACCACAATGATCTCAACATGGATCTGTACATGAGAATAGCACCAGAACTGTACCACAAGATGCTAGTTGTGGGAGGATTAGACCGTGTCTATGAGATCGGCAGACAGTTCAGAAATGAGGGCATTGATTTGACCCATAACCCAGAGTTTACTACTTGTGAGTTTTATATGGCTTATGCTGATTATAACGATCTCATTAGTATCACGGAGACAATGCTGTCTGGTATGGTGAAAAGTATTCATGGCACTTATAAGGTAAGACAAAATGCACTTATATTACACAACATTTAGTGATAATAAATAATTGTGAATGTGTTTTCATCATATGCATATTAAATCACTAGTAACCTTTGACCTTTTTTTGATTTAAAACAATGGTTTATCTACACTTGATAACCGTTAATGAGTAAAATAGTGTCTGTTATTCTTACTTAATTGGATTAGTTATGAATGAAAGGAAATCATTGTAACAACTTTCTGAACATAATGTCGCTTAGGTAACAATACCGCGCAAGTTAAATTTGACATGTTTCCAGGAGAGATAAAAAACTGATTATTATCTTTGAAATACTTCTGACATGTGTACTGAATACATAAATAGGTAGATATTAAGTTCGTTCAAGATTGGACAATTTCAAAAAAAATCTAACATCATTCGATGCGCGCTGACAAAATCTATCCAATGAAGTATAAAACGTTATATGACCAATTTTCGACTTACGCGGTATTGTTACCTAAGCGACGATAATGAAAGTATTATACTAAGATAATGTAATGAACATAAACTATACTATATTATTATTTTTAGGTGAAATACCAACCAGATGGTCTTGAAGGTGAAGAAGTAGAAATTGACTTTACACCTCCATTTGCAAGAGTTCCCATGATTGCTACTTTAGAAAAAACATTGAATGTCAAATTTCCACCAGCTGATAAATTGGATACCAATGAAGCTAATCAATTTTTGAGTCAGTTGTGTGAAAAACATGAGGTAAAGACCTCAAAGGCTATATTATATAATAAATTTTGTTAACTGTAGTTGTGATGTAAAACTGAATGTTAAATGTTTTCATAGGTTGAATGCCCACCACCCAGAACAACAGCTAGGCTTCTTGATAAATTGGTTGGAGAATTCCTTGAGGAGAAATGCATCAATCCTACCTTTATACTGGATCACCCACAAATTATGAGTCCCTTATCTAAGTATCACAGGGACATTCCAGGATTAACTGAAAGGTAAAAACACAATGCAATAACACAATATATACTTCACAGTCAGGAAATAACAACTATAGCTTTGTTGAATTTGGTTAATATTGTTGAAGTGTTTTGAAGTGATCTTTCTAAATACCAAGTAATGATAAGAAATTATGACTAAACTTCAATTAATTCAAGTATTCATAAGCTATATTATTATACTATCTATGATAGTTAAGTATTGTAATAATTGTTTTTTGTTGTATGTAGTACTAAAACATTTCAAATACTACAGGTTTGAACTTTTTGTAATGAAGAAAGAAATCTGCAATGCCTACACGGAGTTGAATGACCCAGCCACTCAAAGGGAGAGGTTTGAGCAACAAGCCAAAGATCGTGCGGCTGGTGATGATGAAGCACCACCCACTGATGAAGCTTTCTGCACTGCCCTCGAATATGGACTTCCACCTACTGCTGGCTGGGGACTGGGTGTAGATCGCCTTACTATGTTCCTCACTAACTCGAATAACATCAAGGTGATCTGTCATTCATTGTCAACTATTATTGTCTATGTCTCATTATAATAATTCTTGCAATCAATGAATATCCGTCTATTCATTGTTTCAGGAGGTCCTGCTGTTCCCTGCAATGAAGCCTGATGATCCCAACAAGCACAATGTAGAGGGTGAAAATGCATCAAATGAACCAGTACAGAATGGAGCATAATTTACATTTATTTTATAAATTGTTTGAAAGTTACAATATACTAACTCTCTTATTACAAATAAATTATTGCTTATGTTGTGATTATTATAAAGTATGTATTAAAAGATAACTAATAGAAGTGTGCAAGTTGACAATGTTTGTATTTACATGTTTTATTTGAAATTCTACTTAGCAATTACCAGTGCAAAGCCCCTACAACATATGTATTGATACATAGTATTATTACAACATAACAATTTATTATAATGCCACCTAAATGTTTGAATACAAACTGTGTATGAATCTAGTTGTTTTCTTCACCATGAACTTGAACTGTAGAATTGTAATGTTCACCTAATCTATACATGTGCCTATGATATGTTATATTTAGAGCTGGGCCTTCAAATTCTACTCCCTGTTCTATTGCTTCAGGTCCAGTAGCCTGTATAATGGTGATCGGACACTTCAAACAATTGGATAATGCTCTAATCTCCAGTTGACCACCCCATACTTTAGTATTTTCTATTTTGTCACAATATTCTTGAAATTCATCATCTGTTAACATTTCGAATGTGTCGGGATTACTCATGAATGGAATGAAATCATCTTTATTTAATCTGATATAGTCAGCAACACTTTTTCTTAAATTATCTACTGATATTTCTTGTTGCCTCCTTATTGCCATTTGGTGAGCGATAGCTTTATACAGACAGTCTCCATCTGAAGGGATTGTGAATATTCTTAAACCCTTTCCTTTCAGTCTAGCATTTATAGCTTGTTGCTCAATGTTCCTGGGACCATGTCGATTTTCTTGCTCTTGTTGTTTTATTTGATTTTCTCTTTCTTTGTCCTGTTGTGACTTCTTTTCTCTACGTTTCTGTGCCTTGGACACTTTTTGTTTAGTTGACTCCGTTTCATCAGTTACCGGTTGTTCGGTAACTTCTACCGGATCTTTCTGTATGGCTTGAATGGCTTCGATTTCTTGCTTATGCCGAATATCCATTTCGTTTTCTAACCTGGCTATTTCGGTGGTGAGCTCCTTTTTTTTTGTTTTGTCATTTTTCGCGGTCTTTTTCATGGCTTGTATCTGAGCTTGCAGTTCCTTTTTTTCTTTTCGATGTCTTGTTTCTAATACTGCTAAATCATCTGTATCGTTATCCATTTTAATTTAAAAACCCCAGTGGAACTAAATTGTTAACCAACGTTGCGGCTAGTGGCTACTCGGCAGTACTCAGCTACGTGACAGCTGTTATGACATTTGACTACTTACTTGACAGTTTGGCACTGATAATGTACTTTCGTTTAGTGCTGCCTCTACACATTCATCTAACAGTCCAACATCCAAATATTTGTTGTCCAACTCACGGTCGACAAAAATATTAGCCATTATTAGCCATCATCCAACATACACGAACTAACTCTTCTCTTAGCTAAGGTTGCACGAATATGTAGAGCTTGACAGACACAGCTGACCTTTTTATCTACCCTGTGGGAAAAATCTAATTTATAACGTTTGAAATATATTTTATATCGGCGCAATACTCCTGGCGGTGACAAATCACACTTATGAAGTATGAACAGATTTTTTGCATACTTGTATTGGAAAACGGCGCCTTTAGAATGCCTTTTTCCTGCTCGAGCTTCTGATTATCCAAGTGTATCATGCACCAACTACCTACATGTTCGTCCAATCGCTCCACACGCGGTAGTCCAACAAATCGCACAAAGTGTAATTAAGCAAAATATGCTTGAACAAAAATAGTAGGTGTGTAAGTATAGAATCATATGCATATAGACATTATAAGAGGAACAATATCTCTCATTATTTTTTTCTTTTTTTAATCCAATAAAAACAGCTAGCAAGTGTTTCGCAGTGCAGACTAGGCCTTATTTAGAAAATAAGACATTTGACAGAGAAGTGACGGCCACCAACAACCTAACAGAAACCGCCAAGTTATTTTCTTCATCGTTTTCGTTGATGTGGTAATAAAATAAGTCAATTTTTACTGTAAATTATTAATGTGATATATTTTTTTGTACCATCGTTAGGAAAGAATGAATCCTTGTTCAGTAGCCACCCCTCAGCAGGACACTGAAGGAGATGGAAGGTGGAATAGTATTGTAAGTTATCAATTAAAATATTAATTCCTATGTAACACGCATAGCTTAAGCCATAGCTCATATTTTAATATTCGGTTCCGTTTGTGTGAGATTTCGAGTATTATTGATCAAGTGTAACAAACAGATAAATTAACTAGAATTTATTAAAATTATAATTATTTGCATTAGAAATATAATTTCACTTGAACATCATGTTATAATGATAAATTGAAGTAATATATTTTTGTTTCAGCATAACAGATTTTTGTCTGATGCAAAAGGAAAAGATGGTGAAGTAATTTTTATAGGTGATTCTATTTTGCAAGCTTTGGAACACACTGAAGTTTGGAACCAATGGTTTGCTCCACTCCACTGCCTTAACTTTAGTATTCACAAGGATCAAACTCAGAATGTCTTGTGGCGTATCAAAAATGGAGAACTTGATCATGTTGACCCCAAAGTAAGTTATCAATGTGAAAGCAATAAACTTGTAGTTTTAACTCAATTGTTAATTGGCTATGAAACTGAAAATATATTATAATTTATTCAAAAACAAAAAAAAGGATAGAATACTCTAGCTTAATGTCAGATGTGGCTAATGTTGAATAGATAATTATTAATATTTAATGAGGGTTTAGGGTAACTGATAAAACTTTGTACAACATTACCTCTGCTCTCAAAACCCATATAATTTGAAAACATATTCAGCAAAATTTCATAGAGAATATTTAAAATTATTTATGTCATTGTTTTTTTACTGCAATAAAAGCAACCTTCCCCAGGAAATAATCTACTTGCACACCAAATATAGTAATATCTTAATTGGATCAGCTGTTTTCAGATCATTTGAAAACTCAATTAGTATTAGAATGTTTTTGGTATAGTGTTATCTTATTGACCATTTCCCTAATGTTTTCATATAAGTAGCCAATCAAATAGATAATCATGCTGAATAATATGTTTATTTTTTAATAGTTATTTGATTGTTCTGTTGTAGGTGATAGTTGTGCATGTTGGAACAAATAATGTTGAGTTTACTCCAGAGCAAGTTTGTGAAGGAATCCTAGAAATTATTAGAACAATCAGGGAGAAACACCCAAGTGCTTATATTGTATTGCCTGTGAGTATTCATGTCTTAACATACATAATATATGTTATACTTACATATATTGAAAATATTTATTATATTGTTATATGACATTTGCAGAGTCTGCTGCCTCGTGGTCAACATCCTAATGCTTTAAGAGAGAAAAATTCAAAAATAAACCAGCTGTTACGTGAAAAAGTAGCAAATATGAATAAAGTTGAAATGGTGACTATAGACAAGGGTTTTATACAAACCGATGGCACCATAAGTCATCATGATATGCATGATTACCTCATTCCTACTAATGCAGCTTGCAGAAAAGCATTTGAACCTATTTATGATCTCCTCCAACAAATTTTGTCAGAGGGTGAACCTGAAAAAGACCTAACTCCCTCTGAATAATAATCATACTATTTTAATCTATGGCAGCTTTTTTATTGTGCAGCAAGCTCATTGTGATGGAAACAGTAGTACTTATAATTAATTAGCTTTTTTATATTAAGCATAAGTGTCAGACATTATAAAATGTATTCAACATTCCAAATTAGCATTATCATGTTTTAATCGGCTGTGTTTATTTAATCACTACATTTGATGTATAATTTATAAATGCTTATTATGTATAAAAGCTTCCTTAACTTATAAGATTATGCATTTTTATTGTGCCCAGTTATTTTTAAACAGGGTTTAGTACTTATTTTGTATTTATTTTTCACACGTCCATGAAATGATTTAATGTGATTTGAAACAATGTCAAAAAGTATTATCTTTTCTATTGTTATTTTTAGGACCTCTTTTATGTAGTTTTGTTACAAAGCTTAGCAATATTGTTAATTTAATTTTAAATTATTCTTCTTAGAAGTACTCACATAAGAAAGTACATTAGTGTTGTATAAAACTTTGCACATCACAGTAATGGAATTGTCTGTAACCAAAGATCTTTGAACATTTCTTAACCAAAGTTATAACAGTATGATATATGAATTGCATTGAATAATATTACATGCAGTTCTATTTTTGATATCGAACTACATTTTAAAAATGAAATACAATATCATAATGAATAAGTGCATGTAGTAGTCAACACATAACTGTTACAAATGTATACCCAACTTGCACAAAATGTGCATAGTTTAACACATGAGGATAATCTTAAATATCACTGTAGATGTATTTAGTGACTATTTACTGGTAAGGTACTCAAGTTGCCAAACAAGTTTGCTTGAATCTCCAATTGTTACGTAATATTTATTTGCATGATGAAGCTTGAAAGTAAACAGTGCAATTATTTCTATAAAATCAAATGTTGTTTTAATTAAATACCCTTTGGAACCCTATTAATACTAAACTGTTATTAAATCAAACAATGTTTTTAACAAATAATTTATTGAACGAATACTAGATCTACATTTCTATTTAAGATTTATTTAGTTGGAAACTAAAATCTATTGAATATTCTATTATAATATAAACTGAAGGGTAACATTGGGTTACCCCGTTGTAATGACTTGTCAAACACATCAAAGTTACATTTCTGTAGTTTGGTTAGATATTGCTCTACTGCCACTGCTGGTAAAAATATCTGTTTCGCACTTTTTGGTACATCAATACTCTTTGCCTGAAAACAATAACATAAACTTTTAGCTGTTATAAGTATAGGTATTAGAGTTGGATAACATGCCCAGTATATGACAATATGCTCTCCCCCTATAGGACATTGTTAATGGCCATACATGGATACTTTTCATACACCTCTGCCCTACACCTTCAAGTCTAGCAGACATGATGAAATTATTATTATGTATGTATGTATTTATGATTATGGTGCACATACACATAAGGTAATGCTAGTAAATCCAGATCAGACATTTTAATTGGCCTTTATGTATTTATCTTTAAATGAGATATTCACCTTTTGTAAATGACTATTAGCTCTGCTTGCAACTTCAAAGGCAACATTCCTCATATTTTCACTATCTGTGCCTCTAAGGACATTTTCTTGACTTATTTGATATTTCATTAGTATATCCATTGGCAAGGAGACCATTTTATGTAAGCTGGATACATGGACAGATCTAAAACAGTAAATTTATTTATGAATTTAATTCATTCCTTAGGGTTAACTTCAAAATTCCAAAGTCTTCCTCATCATACAACTTTTTCTTTCAGATTGCTGTGATAAAATGTATTCAAATGCTCAGCTGATGATTGACTATCAATAAAGCATGCAAACAATATCACCCCAACCTCAATATATTTGCTATTCCTTGAGCTTTCCCCAGGTGGGATGCAACATGGTCTGCATGGACATTAGCAACACCTGCTACATTTAAAATTAGATGGTATATTGTAGACACAGAATCATCAGCATATTTCTCAATGTCTTCTAAGCTTCTGAAATGTTTAGTTTTTAATAAGTTGCTTCGCGATGTTATTAGTTTTTCTAGCTGCCTTTTTTGAAGACCATAACAGCAACAGACCTAAAATAACATAATTTTAAAGATAACTGTACTGTGATTAAATAAGGTACAGGTTCACAAAAAAAAATCTAAAAGCAACATATGCAAGTAGGGACCTACCTTAAATAATTCCTGTGCTATGGGATTTGCAGGGATTTTTTCTAAGGTTTGTTCACTTTTATACATAGTTTTGAGAGTGTCATTCCAAAATTGTAATCTGAATGCTGCTGTTTGTGAATCGGTGGTTTGATCTTGAATACGAGCAATTTCAACGTTGAAAGCTCTCACTACGAAAGCTGGTGAACGAAGAGACTTCGTCATAAGTAGAGTCGCCAAGAAGTTCTCATAATCATGCTGTCTATCTGTAAAATATATGCAGAGTACCAGAATATGCTTTACATTAATAAATCTGTATTAGAAATAAATACGTATTTTTAATTTACTTTACGATACTAGCGCAATAATCCAACGCTGTTTCGTTCGAGGTAGTTTCTCTAGTTAACGTCCTGGATATTACTGCAGCGCGTCTAGACGTTCTAAATAAATTTGAAAACATGATTGTGTTTGTTAGGTATGGAGTAATTGATTACTACAGACTATAAGATAACTGGAGATATAGGATAGGATTCTTCTAGCTAGATGCTAGATAGAAGAACCATGAAGCGTTTCATTGATTTGACTTGACAGTTGACAATGACACTGACATTTTGAGTGGTGTTGTCAACTGTTTAATTAATTATTCAGTTGGCACCGCGTATTTGTACCAAAAATCTATACGAATATTTAAGACCTGCAACTGCGTAAAGTGGATGCTCGCGCGCTCTTATACAACAGTGCTCCGCTACGGACACTCGCGCGGGCGAGTAACCGCGACCCGCGATCGTGCACCGGTGCCCGCCTCCGCGGTACTTGAACTAAAGAGGAACACTGGGTAATACCTGAATCCCCGCGACGGGCTGTATTTGCGGTCCCACAGAAACCATACACGTGCACCCGTACGGGCATTTGTTATTACAGTTTCGGGCCTTAGAACAAGCTGGGATAATGTACAAATATGCTCAGATATCTAGGCCTTAATCTCATTCGCTAACTGGAGCGGTATACCGCGATCTCAGTATTGAGTGTAACAAAAAAAAAAGCATTAGTAGAGTAACTGCTCATTTTATATCTTATTTTAATAAATCTTACATTTTTATGCGACAGCCTGAATATCATTATCATAAAAATTTTAAAAATAATATAAAAAATTATGAATATAATAGGCATATAATGAGTTACTTTTGCCAGAACATACCTAATAACAATAATAATAATTTGTGGTATGTACCTATGCTAGTTGCTGACTGGCAATTCAATAGATAGCTAGTTCCCACCTGCGACTTCGCGTGAAAGGTTTGCCTTAGTAAAAAGGTTAATTATCTAGGTTAAAAACTATCTGTATAACATTTAAACCATTTGTGTATCATAATTAAATCAGTTTCGTTAGTAGTTTATAAATGAGAGAGTAACAGACATACACACATACATCCCTCCTCACGAATTTTTGTATTTGTAATATGAGCAGGGGTAGGATAGAAAGGTACTCATTTCCAAAAACATGGCAGTGGTGGTGTAGTGTGAGCTGTTAAAAGTCCCGGCGCGGGCGCCCACGGAAGCTGAGCGTACCTACTCAACCGTGGACGGTAGCTCACCTACCTATAGATTAGGGAAAAACTTACACTGGTATCTTATAATCCTATGTAGACATTTGCGACTGCCGCGCAAGAGGTCTCTGGCTCGAATCCCGGGTCGGGCCAAAAAGTCTTAGGAGATTTTCTGTTTAAAAATTCTCGGAGATTGCCCGGAGTTAGAAAGTTGAGGTCCTTAGACCTCCGTGTCTCGGAGAGCACGAAAAGCCGTCGTTCCTGCGTCTGACCTCTCTCTGGTCGTGTCTGTTTAGCCCCACCGTTAAGGAACAGAGAGTGTACCTGTGTATTGCGCACACACTTGGCCACTATAAATAAAGTCCTGCACAGCTGGCTGGTCAATGAAACTGGCCGCCGTAGCCGAAATCGGCCAGGACGACGTCATAATCCTACCTCTTTTGTCGCGACTCAGATAGTCGGAGTCAGGTGTCGGCAGACAGGGCTGCAGGGATCGCTAGAAAATGTTGCTACGTCGCTGCTGTGGCGGACTGAAATCGGTCAAGGAGGCCCTGGGTGAAAAACTTTAATATGAGACTTCAGTCAAATAAACCGAAACAAATACCTACTCGGTATCAGAACAACAGTTAAACTAATGCATAGTTTCGTTACTGATTTTTTTTTGCTATAATTGCCTCTCGAGGGCACAGAATATCCAGAATCGCCAGAATCGCCTAGGGCGATTAAAAGGATTCAAATTATTAGGATTACTTAGGTATCTACTTATTATGCGTCATAACAAAGTAGTAGAAAATATAAATGTCAATTCATGATTTTAAAAATTAATGTATGATTGGGTTGATATGAATATTATATGAAACTAGTTTTGCCAGTGATTCCTATGCGACGTGCATTGATCTGGGTTTTAGAGTCGGTATCTATAATTTAGTAGGTACCGGAATTTCATCACGATCTGATCAATTAATTTGAGCTGCTGCCGATGCATGTAACCGACTTCCTCTGCGCGAAAGATTTCCCTGGGCAAAAGTGCTCAATAATGTTATTATTATGTTAATTCTGTTGTGTTGTAACGATTAACAGTCCACGGATAGATTGAATATATCTATGGATAAGTTTACCTGAATATTTTCTTAGAATATCTAAATAATTAGATTAGGTATTATTATTAGGTTTAGATTAATTCCTAAAAGTTAAACTGACTACTCTTTTAAAGAATGAATGGGCTGGTAATATTATTTTATACGTAGGTAAGGTCGGCTAACTATATGTTATATTATATTCTTCCGATATTGTGCAATTATCATGCAATTTTGGTAGAAAAAAATATTTAATGATCTTACTTCGAGGTAATATCTAAGTAATTATAGGTGTCTAAGTTCAGTCTATGCTTGGCGCGCGAATATAATTTAGCGGCACGTGCTCCCTGAGACACATTTTTTGATAATGACCTAATCTGCATTTCTAGTTTGTCTGCTCACATGGTACATAAGTGGCATGTAACGAAAAACGATCATTTTCATCGTTCTCTCGCTTCGAACGATGTCGCGTCATTTACCGAGTCGCCGAGAATGGGACGTTCGCGCCTCAAAGTTGTCTTTAACCACATATAATCCTATAAGGGAGGTCGTGGAAAATCTTAAAATCAAACCAAACCCCAGCAAAAAATACATCCCGCTTTCTGTAGGTGAGTGCGTTTGTTTATTTGGAGGATATCTATGTTTATTAATCTACATATCTGAATATTTATCTAAGATTGAAATCAGGATACATATGTTATTATACCTACCAACCGATAGGTACCTTTCAGCAGAATGTGATTCTTTCTATGTATTCGCATACAAGGAAATTATTGTATTAAGTAGTAATTTTCAGAAAAGCACAAAATATTGCAACGATTTAAATTTATTGAATTTTATCAAAAGATTTCTATAATACATTTTTAATTTATTGTTCTTAGAGGATCATCAAAGAGCTAGAGCTGAGCCTTCGCGGAGTTCAAATAATAGAACTTGAGTGGTTGTGCTTGTGGTCTAATTAACATGCAGCTATTGCAAGTAGCTACTGCATTATGCTTGAGGACCGCAAAAGTAAAAAAGCTTTAATTATTTTTATTTATAAAATTTTTAAATCTTGTGGCATAAATGAAGTCAATCCTATAATCAATATCTTATTGCCGGCATACATTATATTATTCGTCACCGTCACTGCAAAGAAAATTGCTTAGATACTTAGTCGGTTCCATGCATCTTTCATTCTCGTTTTTAAGTAAAACTAACACTCTAACGTTTAAATTTAATAATCATCTTAATTACGAATAGGTACGGTTAAGGGCCTTAAAGTGTAAATCATAACGAATTAGCGTTGCATTTAAAAAGTAAAGACAATCAAATTGAAGTCTGCTTACTTAATAAATAAAATAGCGAAGTCTCTAAATAAAAATTAGCTATTACTTATTATTAGCAGACTCACAGATTTACATAGCGATTGTCATTAAAAAAATATTAATTCGATGCCAATTAAAATGTAAATGTGACTTCACATCTATGAATATCGCAAATCCATTTATGTTTCAAGTTTCATAAATTAAAAAATTAAAAATTCTAAATGGGTCTTTGACCTGCGAGCCGTTTTTGGCGTCCAATTTGTTGTATGGCAGTCTAATGGCGTAGCGCCTAAGTCTATCCATTTGAGTAGAAGACAAACGCAGGTATCATTTGCTGCAAAGTTACAGAATTCCTTTAAAAAAAAAAATTAAAATCTTTATGGCAAAGTAGTTTCTTAAAATATCACTGCCCGATTGATTTTCTATAGAAATTCTTAGGATTTACCATAGATCAGGCTTTTGTAGTATAAGCAGATGTTTAGTTAACGAGACAATAGCCATTTTCAATATGTAATAAATAATAACTATGAGACCATTTGATCTAGCCTTTTGATTAAATAATAATAAGAACAACATGGACGCAATCTGCAAGAGGGTTGAATTCCCAAGAGGGGTTGACGTCGTGCAAGTGGCCAATTGTAAAAACATCAGCCAAACCCCCTTAACATCATTTTTCGGTAGAAAATTTGTGCCCACTCCACATAACGGGGGACAAGACAAAAAATCATGGACGCAACTAACATATTGCAGATTTTCTCGATTATTTTTCTAATTTATTTTTATTCGCAGGGGTGGATTTCTGAAATTAATCCCATGCTGAATCCACTGTTTAATAAGACGTTGATTTACGAATAAATAACTATCGGTTTATCCATTGAAGTATAAAAGTTGAACTGAATTACTATCGCGTTAATATTAAAGTGTATATAACTAAACATTTTAGTAAGTATTTATAACTATTAAAAGTAACACCCAGCCCTCATATTTTTTTATAAAAATCCAAGACTCCGGATTTTCCTCAAATAAAAAAAAACTGCATGAATTTTTGATCATTAAACTCGACTTTATCTTAAAACAAGTATTTTAATAAGGCTGTTAAAATCAAAGAAATAGCTACTTACTCTTTTGATTTGCATAAACTTGTTTTTTTACTCCAGACAAAATCAACAACTGTGTTGTCGCTTTATTCCGATTCTTAACTCGAGTATAAAGGTCACAAAATAATATGGTACAATTTACATTTATTTCCAGGCGATCCAACGGCTTTTGGGAACCTTAAACCATCCGAACATATAATTAACGTGATATGCGACACTGTAAAAAAAAGCGAGAGTAGAAATTATGGTCCCACCATTGGTCACGAGGAGGCTAGACGAGCGGTTGCAGAGTACAGTGCCCACCAGGGTCACGTCACAGCCGATGACGTCATACTCTGCAGTGGCTGCTCACATGCCATCGAAATTACCCTCGCCTCTATCGCGGATGCAGGACAAAATATACTCATCCCAAGACCTGGCTATTTGATACATAAGACTCTTGGTGAAGGACTTGGAATTGTTGTAAAATACTACAATTTGCTGGTAAGTATTTAAATTTATTCATATTTTTGTGGTTAAAAAGAGCAGAGCAGAAAGGTAAGATAATAGCAAAACGGAATGTACTTTAGTCAAGGTTTAATAGAGGGTCGATAATTAAATGAATGTATTGTAATTTACAGCCTGCCAGAAACTTTGAAGTGGATCTCAAGAGTCTTGAAAATCAGATAGATGAGAAGACAGCAGCGATCGTAGTAAACAATCCATCGAACCCGTGCGGTTCTGTTTACTCGAAGAAACATTTGAAAGAAATAATCGATATAGCGTACAAATATCGCGTGCCGATAATAGCAGACGAAATTTACGAACATTTCGTTTTCTCTGATCAAGAATTCACATCGATATCGTCTTTATCTAAAGATGTGCCGGTGTTAACATGCAGCGGCATCACGAAAAGATTTCTACTTCCTGGCTGGAGATTAGGCTGGGTGATCATCCACGACCGACACAATATTATTAGCAGAGAAGTTCGCAGGGGCATGTCAAACATGTCGACTAGAATATTGGGCCCAAATACGCTAGTTCAAAAGGCTTTGCCGAGAATACTGAAAGAAACACCACAATCGTTTTTTAAAGAAACAATGTGTTTTATTGAGGTAAAAAATAAAGTTTATACTTCAGGATTCATGATTCGTTTTAACGATCTTTCACTACTAACAAAAAAAAATACATATTGTAATTTCAGAGTCAAGCTAAGCTAGCATGTCGTGAATTGCATAAAGCTCCTGGACTGCATCCTATTATGCCGCAAGGATCCATGTATATGATGGTGGAAATTAAGATGTCTATGTTCCCGAAATTCGCAGATGAGTTACAGTTTGTGAAAATGTTATGCAACGAGCAATCTGTACTTTGCATACCGGGACAGGTGGGTCCATGATGACTTTTAGTTTTTTGCTATATTACATAAATAGACAGCATATATATAAACCGAGACAGAAAACAATATTATTCGTCCTTGACTTTTGGAGTCACAAGTTAGGAAATTGTAAATATATATATAAATTGTTTTGCATACCTATCTGGTCAGACCAGAGTGCGCAAAAATTTACCTTTTTTCGTTTGGAAAATTTTGATCCGCTTACTTACTCCTAATTTGGAAATAAGCAAGTAAAAGTCAAAGGTGAAAATAATACAAATGACCTAGCAATGACAATCAAGTTTTTGAATTATAGGTAGCAAGTTGACCCTCGTAAGATATACCATAGTTGTTTGTTCATTTTTCTTTTGTAATAACATAAGTTTATAGTCTTCATATATTTAAAAAGAAAAAACTGGCAAGGCCGGTAAACAATTTCTGGACACGCTTAAAGCATAGGTACTCTGCGTCCCACATCAACAGTTATTTTAACTCACCCCTTCCGCCTTACTAAAATTAACCAATTAAAGTTCAGGGTTCAAATAAATAGCACCAATGTAGATTGCATCTAGTCAAAGGTCAAGTCTGATTTTAAACTGATTATTCAGATTAAGCTAAACTCAGGTTTATCGATCAACGTAACGACTAGTTAATAATGAACCTGCACTGTTGCATAATAATATAAATAAATAATAAGGCTATGAATGTCAGTCAACTCAAGTTAAAATATAATACGATATTTATGTAGCTGCAACAAACGAGGCATTCTTTAATCACCAATTAATTTGAAAATTGTTCTGAATGAAGAAGTAATATTTATTTTTTTGATCTACTTATTTAAGTGGTTCTTCATTTGTCGACGTGATAAGGCAGCTTCAAATTAAGTAAACGTTTCACACACGCATTTGAGTAATTTTATAGCATCGCGATGATGTTTTTATATAAACCTGCATCTGTGGCCTGTTTAGTTGTGGTAGAAATGCAAGTGGTCACAGTGTCTCGGGTTTGATACCGGAGTCTTCTAAACTAGTATCAGGGTTTTCCAATTATTGTTGGAGTGTTTTCTTAATGTAATGTTTCCCGGAGCTTTGTAGCATGTATGTGGAGGCTCTCTGGAGAAAACAGAGAAACTTGGGTGTAGGTGTTTAGTGTTAAATAGAGATACAACACGCGCGAAATTATAAAATGAGTCACTATTGTTCGATTACTGACCCCTGCTGAGTCTCCTACCGGAATGAGGGAGGGCAAGGTAAATTTTGTGTTTCTTTTTCATCATAAAATAATCTTGTTTTTCAGTGCTTTAACTATCCAAACTTCATGCGGATTGTGCTAACAGTGCCTAAAGAAATACTGTTAGAAGCCTGTCAGAGAATGATTACGTTCTGCGAGGACCACATGGCTTCCAGCGACAGAATCTTGGACATCGAGAAGAATCCCATGTCCATCTACGAACAATCTAAACAGCGTAGATTTGAGAAAATAGCTTAAGAATCTAAAATTTAGAATAACTTGCGACATTATAACCACCATACATTTTTCATTTATTTTTAAGTAATATTGGGCTCAAGAGGGTATCCATGTTCTAAGAATTGCTATTATTACATTATATTTCTATTTTCTAAATTAATTTTAAGTTAACTTTTGTATTGGTTATAAAATCACGATCATTTCAAATAAACATAGTAATATTGTATGCTCTTTGTATTATGGCAGGCGTTCAAATAAATTGAAATATTAACATCTAATTAAGCACCTATGTGACAAGGTGGCAATCATAGAGTCGATAAATGGTCTTCTCTATAATGGCAATCCATTTAATAAAGGAATAACAATATTAAAGTACAATTAAATAATTCCCCAACCTAATAATATAATTTTGCAAATGCTTGCCAACTTTATTCACTTACCTTAACAGCTCATAAACGTATCCCAGTTTTTGTGCATGTGATCGCCAACATGTCATGTGTTGTGGTTTTCAAGGCGTAACCTCACTCTCATTCCCGAAGGACGGCAATGACAGATCAGCAATGGCGCATCGAGGAGTCATATGCACTTTCCCTAAGTATAACTCATAGCTACGAGTAGGTATATGTGATAGGTATGCTATGTGAATTCATTTTCCACCCTTTATGATGGATCTCTCACGTCCGAACCGATTCGCATCTGAGCTTTGGCCGGAATTCTGCAGAGCAAATAAGCACTCGCACACTGTAGAGACATACGAATTGGTGGAGGGGAAAATATTTCTGTGTGCTGATTTCATTACATTACGTTTTTATTAAATTCGTATGGTCCTGACTGTGGTATTTCAATCGTGACTATGGAAGAAGGTGCCAAGCAATTCAGCGAATATTTTTAATAAACCATACCTACTATAGATTTCGGTAGTAGGTACATCCTTTTTTGAGTAATTTCTAGTTGGTAGATACGTGGAGGAAGAATCGTGGAGTAGTTGTCTAGCTTAAACTTTTTTGAGAATTATGCCTACCTATATTTCTCAATAAAGGTTATGGTAATTGAAAATGAAGGTTGTTGCAAAAGCCTCTCAATGACTAAGACTTTGTTATTGTTTACAGTTTTTGCCTCTGTTTACATTCCAAGGATTGTATCGTAGTATTGACAACAACATGGTTGATTACGCGAGTTGTTATCTATAGGTATTTTGAATACCTTGTACTTTTCTGCAACGTAGAATATCCATCCGTTTTTATGTTTTGGGGGTAAACAGAGTAACATACTAAACCGTTAAAGGTTCTCCATGAATACAAAAATTGATCATACAATGGTAATTGTATGTTCTCGATTACGGCGTCGTTCGTATGATTTAAGTCTTTAGGGTGACACTTCACTAAAACTGTTCAATCAAGTTCAATATTGATCTATAATTTTTATAAGTTTACAAAAATTAATTTGTCCTGTATAACCAGACCTATGGCTGTGAATGAAGCAAGGGAAGTTTGTACCTAAGGATCGTGGGAAATGGCGTTCTTCCGTTTTTGCCTAACCTACCCCTATGGGAAAAGGGCGTTATTTTATAAATTATTTTAATAATAATCTAGGTACATGTCCATTATATAAAGGACGGACAAAACGTTACAAATTATTATTTATAAATAGTTTTTTTGCGGTTTGTCATGGCACCACGCGGATTAAGTTTTTTCCAGGAAGACTTGGTTTCTATATACATAGGGTAAACTTAAAGTGAGGGTAAACTCAGTTTAATTTCACAAGTATTTCTACAAATAGCTACTAACATACAATACGTAGGTAAGAACAGACATCATAATAAGATAACCTACAATGCCTATACATTCTATATCAAGGCAGTTTGCTATTGACCGTGGATATTATGGTCATCCTACAATCGAGCTTAGGACTATAGACACTAGTAGTACTAAGTATCTTTAGGTCTTTAAGTTGTTTACTTCATTCTAGGTACCTATGTGTGAGTTTGTTTATCGTGCTAGTAGATCGATAGTTGTAATGTTATTGACTGGTCACCACGTCACAGAATGATGACGGTAAACAACTTGTGGCGTAATGAGGTAACTAACCAAAACAACGCAATGTTTACGAGAAAATACTATTACTATTCAGGAAAAGCTTATACTTACAGCCATTTTATATTTATCTTTTTGTAACGGTTCATTTGAGTAGGAAAATCTAAATTGTCTAAGTTTGCAAATGAACTGAAAGCTTGCACTTTTAATTTTATTATATTTCTTTGAAAGTTACATAAATAAATATATGGTGGTAGTAGTGGTATAAATATTAGACACATCGGGTTAGTGAAACTCCTATGGGCCACCCAAATCGGAACAGTCTGGCACTTGAGGACGAAAGGACTTGGACTTGGACTATGGTCAAGTGCAAAATGGGGTTAATTATCCCGCCCTACCTACCTATAGAACTTCGACGTTCCATAAAAATCGGGGAGCAAGTATTGAAGATGAATGTGTTAAACATGATTCTTCACTACATCTCGGTCATAAGTGCCCCTAGGATTTTTTTATCTAGATCGATTTTACCTCCATAATGTACCTTTAGCGTACTTTTGTACTTTAACTGTACTTACTGTTGTTCATGAAGTAGACGTACTAAGTATTTGTATGTACGGAGTCATGTTCCGTGTTGGATATAGCTTACAAGCGTTACCGACATGACATTATTATCACATTTTATGAATTCACAATCTACATAATTTAAGATGGAACGCAAAATGCTATAAATAAATATTCGCGACACCAAGGTCACAAAATATAACGTGTACAAAATGAAACCGGTATGATTCTTGATTTATTCGAACCATGGACCATGTTTGTAAAATTGACAGGGTGTTCATTTACCCTTATTATTCCGTTGTACCCTCTGATAAGTACGAACACTTACTCTACAACTTAGGTGTTACCTCTGGAAAGAGTCACTGCCCTCCAAATAACACAGGGAAGTAAAAATGTCGTATTACGCCAACTTGTGCAATCAATAGATTTATGTAAATCTGAAAGACAAAATCAAAATTATTTGTGGATGGACCATAGAAAATAACAGGTCTTCGGTTTAATGAGGACTAATCACAAATTGCATAAATCCTTATAGACATACAACTTTAGAGTCCCCTGTTCCCCTGAAACATATAGGTAACTCTAATATTTATCACTGATGTATCCAAATAAAAATATAAGTATCTGGTCAAATACCTACCTTATCAGTAATCACAAAAAGTCCTCCAGTCAACGACATTTTATTGGTTCCAGTCCCATGGCTGGACTTTGACTTCTGCGCAGCAGTAAATATTTATAACGAAAATTTGGGTCTAAGGTCTACGCCTGTAAATTATGACTTAACTTTTCGAGGACATTTTTTTAATTTAAAGATCAATAAAAAAGAATGGAGATATTTAAACTTGTATTGTTATCATTTCACTTAAAGGATGTTATTGTTTACGGCATACAATACTCTTGACAAGAAACCTAAAGGTTAAGCAAACCAGTTTACAAATTCATCAGGTATCAGTAAACATGACATATATTTTATAAAGGTACTTGCAGGTATAAAGTAACTATAACTACGTCTAACAATTGTCATATATAATCGTACCAGTTTTATCATGCTTTCCATTGTTTTTTAGCTGTGATTCCAGTAGTAAAAACAGGATAAGCTCCAAAAAATAATCTGAAATGGACCCTAGATGAACCTCAAAATACTTCATCAGACTTAATAAGTCTCTATTACTATGTCCTTTTTTATTCTCCTATCATTTAGGTCTTATAACATGATAAGGATCTCGGCGTAGAAAATCAAATGAACTAATTCTAGTAATATCTTTTGGTCCTGATTTCGTGCTTGAGGTTCTGGAGTTCCCAATTTTTCTCTAGAGCACTGACCCTCTACTTCTCTATTCCCAAAGAATCTTAATCTGCACCGGAAAACATTTTTTTTCATACACATTTCGGCATTGCGTCAATGTGTATGCACTTTAATTATAATTTTAAGTACCTGAATGAGACGTAAATAAAGTTTTTCATTCATTGATAAAGTATCTGCAATTATTCAATTAAAACATTTGTGGTACAGTTTCGAGCCGCGCGTCATTATTCACTACGCATATATTTACTTCATTCATTTGTAAAAGTTCTTAGTTGTTTTGACTTGTCTAATGTTTATAGGTAAGTTTTCTGTTTACATATCCTGCATCATGTTTTATGCTGGTTATGCTCATGCAACTCCTGCGTGGCTATATTGCCTGCGTCAAGATGCATCTAAATTAAGACGTTTACATTAACAAGTTTGATAAGTACAAAGGGTTAAAGCTCCATTTCCTTAATAATATTATTCACTGTAATATAGGCGGGCATAGGCGAAGCAGAAGCATCAGATCCGCCTGCATCAAACTGGACTTCTTTTACGAAGCAGCCACTAGAACTCTGCATGCACCGGTATCTGTTTTTAAAGGTTATGGAAAGTTATTTATTTTATTTTTTGTTTTGCGCAGTGAAGCAACTTTGCCGAGGCCATGTTTTGGTTAGATGGCTCCATTTTGCATTTCGAGAACCTGCTGCGATTCGAAGAAGACGCATTTGGCCCTGGCTATCTCGCAAACATCTATAATGGTCTCTGCAGGTCAGTAAAATTTTCCACAGATACTTTAAGCTCAAACGAACATTCGAGTACCTTTCCATGATTCGAAGTTGCGAGAGAAACTCGTAGGGCTCGGCGTTCCAGAAATGTGTACATGCAACTTTTATGAATAACGGTAGATACTTCAAGTTTGAACGACGCAAATTGCAAAAAATCTGGTACTAGATATTTTTACAGAACTGTTTTCTTTGAGTTTGTTCGTATGTAAAAATTTCGGGAAAGCTTATTTTAGCCATGTTTGGTAACGCTGCAAATTAAAAGGTCTGGGTATTGTGAGTTTAAAGAACAAATTTATGAATTACTTGAGCTTAGAAGCTCAAATAATTAATCCATACTAATATTATAAATGCGAAAGTAATTCTGTCTGTCTGTCTGTCTGTCTGCTACTTAATCACGCCTAAACTACTGAACCAATTTGCATGAAATTTGGTATGGAGATATTTTGATACCCGAGAAAGGACATAGGCTATATATCATCACGCTACGACCAAAAGGAGCAGAGTACCAGTAATTAACGTTACAAAAACGGGGAAAAATTTCACCCATTCTCTCTTATTGGACGCAAGCGAAGTTGCGCGGGTCAGCTAGTTTAATATGAATGTGGTATAACTCTGGAATATTCGATGGATAAAATCTTTGTACTGAGCTTTCTAAATGCAATTTCCTAATTTTCCTCATTCGCAATTAAGTTGACTAAGTAAGCAAGTGCTATACGTGTTAGTAGTGGCAAATATGTGGCTGGTGGAATAAATAAGCAACCTGATTCTATTGCCGTCATCACATCTACATTTTCAAACCAGTTCCACGACTCGAGAGCCTGTGCTTGTCAAACGCCACTGTTCCGATACAAAACTGAGTTGTATCGAAATGCGAGCAATATTCTCCATTCAAGTTTAAGTGTCGCCACAGCTTTCAGTATCCCGCAAGTTTAGTGCCGATGTCGCGACGGTCACGAGGCAGCAACACATGGGAGGTGCGTGCATCGACGTTGGCTCGCAATACCCATAACTTGATACGAGACATCGTCGAGAACCTTCAGGTCGAGCCCAATCCTAACAAGCCCTTAATTGCGCTTTCCGTGGGTTAGTGATATTTTGTATTAATTCTATATGCAATCTTAAGTTTTTTTTTATTCTAAGGATATTAACTGGACTATAATAATACGTGGTTTGTTGCTGCAGTAACGTCTGTGTGTTTTGGGGTAAGTGAAAACGTCTAACAGAACAGTGCTTACTGTAAAGAAGTTTTGCAACGTAATATTAATTTGATTTTTGTTTCGAAGATTTTTTCTATGCTACAGCATATTTTAATATAAACAACAAAACCTTCAATCGATGGCAATAAAAGTGCATGTATTTATCAAATTAGGCATACAACAGCATAACTACTATGCCTGATTTTTTGTTCTGCGTAAATGGTACGAACGCTGACTTTCTTACTCGTCGATTTTTGTTTATATTTTTCCTGTTGATTGCATTGTAAGTAAGTTTCTCGGATAAACAGCTAGAGAAAACTGCTTTAAATAACTCGGCTAAGATGGTTGGAAGAAAAAAAATATATTAAACTTGTTCCAGAATTAGGTCAGGCCATATTTTAAATTCAAAGGTTAGCAGGATTTCGGTTACACAATATAAGAAAATTTTGTAAATTTTCATTATTATTATTTATGTTTATCCCAGGTGACCCAACAACTTTTGGTAATCTGAACCCTCCAGAACAAGTGATACAAGCTGTTCGAGACAGCATTGAATGGTTAAGCAGTCGGAGCTATGGTCCTGCTAAGGGACACTTGGAAGCCAGGCAAGCGGTAGCGCAGTACAGCGCACATCAGGGACCTATTGCTCCCGATGACGTCATCCTCTGCAGTGGATGCTCTCATGCCATAGAGCTCGCTATCACTGCGATTGCAGATTCAGGACAAAATGTACTCGCCCCGCGTCCAGGTTTTATGATATACAAGACGGTGTCTGAAGGACTAGGCATCAATGTCAAGTATTACAATTTACTGGTAAGTCCACTGACGATAAATGTTAATTATTTTATGTTTGGTATACTTTCACACTAAATTACTTTTCATAATATATTTCCTTAAACTAAAATCACATTATTTTGCTGGTTTGACCAACTCCACCATAATGGTATATTAATTTACTGCGTAAAATAAATTGAAGTCAGATGTTGTATGAGGAAATGTGCAAAAACTAGGGGCATAGTTGCGGCAGTAGCGGGAGCAACTCGTAATATCAGGTGATGTTAAACGAGTTTCTAGAAACATAACAAGTTTCTTGTTGAAAGAATTTGCATATTGCTCATTTACGCTTTATTTTATTTATAACTGCGTAAATCCTTGATTAAAGGTTACTTATTAGAGAGACAGTAACTATATGTACCTACCTATGTTTTCTTGCAGCCAGACCAACAATGGAAGATAGACTTAGAAGATCTAGAAAGCCAAATAGATGATGATACCGCCGCTATCATTATTACCAACCCGTCAAATCCATGCGGATCAGTTTATAGCAAGGAACACCTGTGCGAAATATTAGAAGTAGCCGCTAGGAACCGCGTGCCTATCATCGCTGATGAAATATATGAACATTTTGTGTTTTCTAATCATGAATTCACTGCACTATCGGCTCTTTCCAAAGATGTCCCGATACTCACGTGCAGTGGTCTCACCAAAAGGTTCTTGGTTCCTGGCTGGCGTATGGGATGGGTGATCATTCATGATAGACACAACATATTTGGGCATGAAGTCCGGAAAGGCATGGCGAATTTAGCGACTAGAATTCTAGGGCCAAATACATTAATACAGAGAGCTTTACCGGCGATACTGTCATGTACGCCGCAAAGCTTCTTTGACGATGTTGTGTTATTTATAGAGGTGAGTGGAAAATGTTTAAATATTTATGATACCACGTTGTATAACATGTTGTTAATGATAAACATAACGATTAACAATATCGACATACAAATGTTAATATTTGCTTGAATTGCAGTCCGTGTTTTGTCATGTGTTTCGCATTATATTGGTACTTTGGTCTAAAGCCGTTCTGATCCTTAATGAATTTTAAAATAACTGCTTTTTTTGTACATAAACCGCCACCCCTTATTTGAAATTCAAATAAGTTGATAGTTTTTTTATGGTAATCGTTTTTAATATACTCTTTTATATCTCTTTTAATACCCGGAAATGTTTTAATTTTAACCCATTATTATTTACAGAATCAGGCTAAACTGGCATTTGAGGAGTTACGATGTGCTCCTGGATTGCGCCCAATGATGCCACAGGGAGCTATGTACATGATGGTGGAAATCAAAATGTCCTTGTTTCCAAAGTTTAAAAACGAATTACAATTCGTAGAAAAGATGGTCGCGGAACAATCTGTTTTCTGCCTCCCAGGACAGGTAAACTGTAATAATTTTTTACGCTACTCTTATAATAGGTAGGTTACAGGTACAAATCAAATCAAAATAATTTTTCCGTGAATTTGACGTATTTAATGCGCGTGAGAGCAATGAAAAATAGCTAGAAAAATTAAACTAAGTAATTTAACTTAAGGGACATTCAACTAAATTAGGTTACGGAAACATCGAGAGAACAGCCACTTTAGCTAGTCCCTACCTAGGTAAGCTTTCACTTGCTTTGAGATTATGCGCAGCTCCAATATTGCAACGTCACAACTTATGTGCAAAGAGTTAAGTAATTAATAAAAACAGTGTAAAAAGGTTTATACCTAACTAGTTTATTGATATCGACAACTTATCGAATATAAGAATCGCAAACATCAATTAAAAAACTTTCTGAAAAAAGATGCTCCTTTATCTCCAACACACATGTGTGTAAATTCTAGTAACGAAATATTTTTTAAACGATACTTACAGTGTTTTCTTTCATTTCCAGTGTTTCATGTATCCTAACTACATGCGGATCGTCTTAACCGTGCCAGAAGACATCATGCGTGAAGCTTGCAAACGTATCACAATATTTTGTAAAGACCACATCGTGTCCCGGGAAAGTCTGAAAGAGATAGACAGCAACTTGGTCAACGTGTCAAGTGAAGCCGAAGTCATTTGTGCCAGTAAATGTTAATTCTATTAGTTATCTATTTGCTTTGATAGAAAATATATTACTTGTATCATTTAATGTAATAAATGGTATCAGTGCATAAGTTGCAGAAATGTCTTTATTTTTAAATACCGTACCAATATGTTACAACTAAGGTGCCTTGACTAGTGTCTGAATCACATAATTATCTGAAATCATAACATAGTATTTATTTGTAATATACCTACCTACAATCTAAACTTAAGTACCTACTAAGATAATTTTGACCCTTTTGTTATGTTTCGTCAATTTTATAAGCCATTTATCGTGATTTTAGATCTTACTTTTAGTTTCTATTGAATTTTAACGATTCGTTATCGATGGCGTTTAAGATTTAAGTCGAACCTGCCCATAACGCTTTTAATTGCATACATATGTATCTACCTACTAATACCTACTTCCTCGTCATTTTCGATAGGTACGATATCTTGACGTCTACAACTCGCATTGTATCTGCATAGCGATATTGCAATCCCCTTGGTACTACGCGCCATTCTGATATGCATTTCAAATAATATCACTCATGTGCTACGTGTTTTGTATTGCAGAAATTTTCCGCCTGATTACGTAGACACTTTGATTACATTACTTATCAAATTAAAGCACTACGACATTATAATAAATTCAGAGATGCATAATTTGTTCTCAGACCGGTATGTTACGTGTGCAATTGAATGAGTTGACCATTAATGTAGGTATCTACGCCAGTTAAGTAGTAGACCAATAATTATTTTATTTAAAGTTTAAATTAACATTTGTTTATTTTAATCAGCTTTCCAACTAAAGTATGTAGGTACCTACGCTGAATACTTTGAATACAGAAACGTGAAAATTAAAAAGCTTGAAATTGCCTCTAAGCTGAAGTCATATGTCGTTCTCTCATAGCTCAATATAATTCCGCCGTAGTTTACCGAGTTCATTTTTGCATGCTAAATTCCAGGTAGAGAGTAGAATGAATAGTTTTTAGATATTTTTAACGACTAAAGACTAGTAAAGAGTACTTTACTGTAACAAACTGTAGTCTATAACATGCTGTAATACACGATAGAGTTCTAAGTCTAATTTACAAAATTAAAAAAAATACGCAATTAGTAGGATATTATTCAAATCTAAAATGAAACAACGCAGCTAGAGCGCATTGAACAATAGTTTTAGTTAGTAGCAACACTGAGCATCGATATGTCAAATGGCTATTTTCAGTGTTCATCGTTCATTCTCCGCGTTCCAGGCACCTTAGTAATCAATATTGTCAAATATTTAACATTATGTTTTCACTATTTCCTTTTTTCACTCTACAACTCATATCTTGGCATTTCATATTAGTGCAATGTTACCTTAGCTAGATAAGAACGAGGCTTATTCTGACAGATATCACTTGCTGACTGACTGAATACGATTGCATTGGATCTATGTACTGTATTTCAGGAAACATTCTAGCGGATATTGTTAATTAATAACCTATATTCTACTGCAGACTTAATATTATTGAGTATACACAGTATCATTACAGTTTGATAAAGTTGCCAAAATGTCTCAAGTAAAATCAAACAAGAAATTCAAATGGGCTTTGGATTTTAATCAAAAGTACGTACCTAGTTTTAAAATTAAACTATGCAGTGTTCTATGTTTATTCGGTTCTTTGACTATGTTATGTTTGTAGGTCTCGCACAACGGCAACGGAGCTACCATCTCCACCAGGCTACAGCCAGTCTGCTAATGCAAATTACACAGAGTCCTCTAAAGATACTGATTCTAATCTACTTTTAATCAAGAAGCTTTGGGATGTTGCTTTGGGCCCACTGAAGCAGGTGCCAATGAATCTGTTTATCATGTATATGGCTGGTAATTCCATATCCATCTTCCCTATCATGATGGTAGGCATGTTGATTGTTCGTCCAGTGAAGGCATTGTTTGCTACTCAAAGCACATTTAAAATGGTTGAAGGAACTCAAGCAACAGGACAGAAATTTGTTTATTTTATTGGAAACATTGTTAACATCTTATTAGCACTTTATAAATGTCAAAGTATGGGGCTGTTGCCAACACATTCCAGTGACTGGTTAGCATTTGAAGAACCTCAGACCAGAGTAGAACACATTGGTGGTGGTATGTCTCTAATTTAGAGCAATTACATGTTATGTATGATGGCTATAGGAATAAGGTGTGGTGTTATGTTTGTTAGAACACAAAGAACAATGTATGTATTGCTAATTTTATTTAGAGTATCACTGTATAGAACTATCTAAATTATTTACAATAAACTTAAACCGGCTCATGGATATTTCTTAATACAAAGCTTGTTTCATCATTTGTCTCCTTTTTTTCCATCAAATTCGTCGATTTTCGTCTTGATGAAGGTTTGTGCCTTTTCAAATAATATCTTTGGATCCTCAACTTTGTCGATCTGTTATAAAACAAAATTTAACAAAATATTAGTGTATTCTATAATTATAGTTGTTGCAGATTATTTACACTCTTTAAAAATTTTGTGGGTATGAATCTAAACATTCCTGGTTCAAGAATAAATAAAAAACAAGTAAGCTAACCAGTCTTTCTAGGGTTTCTTGTCACATTGCTCCTTTGCTTTTTTACAAATTTCATCCATGATACCAGCCTGTGTTGAGAAAAAATATGTAAGAAAATAGAAATTATTTGAGAGAACAAAAGAGGTCATACACTCTTTTAGATAATTTGAACCAGGAATTGTGTAAAAGTATGGATCAATGATTTGATTGCATTATGCTTTATTTCCTGCAGACCTCCTTTGCAAAAATGAGTTACATTGAGAAATCATTTACAACTAATAATGATTAACAAAAAACCAGTCACCTTATAATTTTGGGCTATGTAGACGCCAGTGTAGACTCCAGCACCAAATATTATCTAGAAATAATATTGCCATTAACATTTATCTTCAATCAGTAACAATCATGAAGTGGTATTTCATTATGTATAGTGGTATATCATATTATCAACTAAGTTATATGTCTGTGGTTAAATTACTTTAAGGTTGTTAACCTTACAAAGTTGGAAACAGTTATTACATATTTTAGATCATCTTGATCAATAAAATTTAAAAATGCACTTTTAGATGTTTTTGATCACAATAAAATTATTGCAAGGTTCATGTGACAGCATATACATGTCATGCTGATAACTGTTCATAGGTATATCACTTGGAAGAAATACAAAGTGAACAGCAATTTCCTGTTCTAATTTTACACCTTAATAAAATTATTATCAAAGCTGAGCACTTACACCAGTTTTAAAGACAGAAAATAAAAATCCCATCTTTCTAGCTGGTCGGTTTATATTTGGGCTGGGCCTACATTTCTGAACATATGGTTTACATTTCATTTATACCAAATTTGTATATGTATTTTATTGGATGTTGAAGAGCACATTGTAATAAGTTATAATAAAATAAAATTAAAAATACAATAACATTGTAGTGCACACAAATTGTCAGAGTGACATTCTAATTTTAAACTTTATTGCTCTATCTAATTGGCAATGGTTGTGTACAAAGAGTATATAATATTTGCAAAGACAATTACATCTAAAAAGTTTTTGATGCAATGAAAACTTCACAGGCATATGAATAGGAACAGATCACAACAAAGTTATAGAGGTATACAGATAATGAAACTGTTGATATGTAATATAGAGGAATCTATTATTGGCAGAGTTAAAGCTGAGGATTAGTAGCCAGGTTAGTACTTATAAGGATAATGACATAAGGTGTCCACTTAGTGCTTATTTCCAGAAAGACATCAATGTATAGTTTCAATAAGTCTGGTGTCCAATTAAGAACATCTTTGGCTACATTTAATAACAGACAAGTTCTTATTGTGCACTTAAACAAAATTACTCACATTAAGTAAGTTTTGGTCAGACCATTGTTTATTAAGTCATACATACTTATAAAAATGGTGTAAGTGCTAAGCTGGAACAACAAAGAAAAGAGACATAATACTTTGAAAAATGTTTTTATTTTAGAGCATCTATTATTTTAATATTATATCCAGACCAAGACCATTTTAAGCCAATAGAGCAGTTACTTAGTTGCTACATAACTTAAAAGTAATGATTTCTCTGCGTCATTGTTGACAAAAGATTTATTTTTAACTTTGCCTAAAATATAAATTACAAAAAATAATGTTTTGAAATAAATGTATGAACTTACTATTGCTTTAATCATTTTTGACATCGATTGAAGTAAAACTTCTTCTTTGTATAAACTGATTTACGGTGCTTTTCGAGGTCTCGGAGATTTCAATGATTTTTCTTACACAGAAAGAAATCTTTTTGCGAAATGCAAATCGTAATTTGACAGTCGGTACAGCTGACACGGCTGACACTGACACTGTTGACAGTACTGTCATGTATTTTGTGATTACCATAAACAACGGCAAGTTACGTTTCATTTTTCGCTATAAAATTGTATTTTGTAGCGAAAAAGGTAGTTAAGGAAAAGGAAAAATTTAATAAATATTATTTTCTTTCTTCTGTATTCATGTACCTGCTGTCAGATATACTTCTCTTATTTATTACGATTCTGCCAAATTAAGCAATAAACGTTGTTAGCCTATCTGTATCTTTCGTAGTGTGAGTCAGCAAAAGCCACTATCTACCAGCCTACCGACTGGGCGTTCGTGAGACCAATTCTCATCTTAACCATACAGGTGTATGAGTGAAGATGTTTTTGTTTCCAGTTCAATTGAACAACTAACATACTATTCTAGTAAGATAAGTTTTCTCTCATACAACAGATCAAGTAATAACATTGAATTTGGCATAAGTTATAATAATAAGTATATGCCTCTATTTTTACTGTCATGTTATTTAATTATTTTTGTTCATCCCTGTGGCAGTATTTTTTTGCTGAGGGGGCTACTTAAACTAGCTACTTACTTACTTTACTTACTACTAGGTACTTTTAGGTGTTTTCTTTACAACTTATATAATTGCGTCGTAGGTAGGTATTAAAATAAAAGTAAAACAAAAAGGTAAAATATTTTATTATGCCATGAATTTTAAAATAAAAATATTTACAAAAGAAATTAACAGTTCATTACAATGAATTATTGTGTTTGATTAAAATAAATACCTACTCATACGGTACGGATTACTTAAAATACCTATCTTATAATTTATTAGGCAATATATATTGAATTAATTAATTAAATTTATAAAGTTTTAGACAAACGTATTCCAAATTCATCCTGATTATAATAAAATTAGGATTTTAGGGCTATATAAAGTTATTTTAAGGCTACAAAATCATTGACATATTTTTTTTATCAGTCAATAGCTACTGGAACTTTTATTAAAAATAGTCGCATCTAGAAGAGAAATATTTTAGCACACAATTCACTAATTAGAAAAAAAATCAGTTTGACTACTCGTAGAATAGAAAGGTAAGTGTTTCAGTAAATATTATGACCTAGGTACCTACATAACATTTCGGGACTTTAGACCCATTCATGTCTACTCGCGCTTATCTGTATAAATTATTAGCCCTAAAATACCTGTTAACATAACTATTAGCCTAAACATCAGTTCACAAGTAATAATATCAACGCAAAATATTACAAATATTGCTTAAACTAAGTTGAGGAACGTTCGAAGTATTAGTTACAATAGTATTAACTTAATAAATACTATTATTATTGGTTACTTAATTCTAGGGTTTTATTACCCATATTGATAGATGGGTACTTATTGCTGAATATTTTTGTTTTGTAACTTTAACAAAACACCACTAACATTACCCAAATAAACAGGTGACACAACTAAATTACGGTCTACGTTATATAAAAAAAAATATCGTGACGAATTGAGGACCTCCTCCTTTTTTTGAAGTCGGTTAAAAACGATGTTCTCCTGTAACCATTTGATAAAAGTCACGCGCGAACAATACATCGTTTTACATGACTCGCCTGTGACTTGCTGTGATAACACTAATAAACTTAGTTTTTTTTTTCTTCACCGTAATTTCATAAAACTCATGAAAAATTAATGATCAAGAAAATTTTACGAAGTAAGTTCGCGTTTATGCTGCTAATGACTCGCAATTGGTTACCCGTATTTTTTTATTACCTGTGTGGTACACCATGCCAGCACGGATTAGCTTGAATCATTATAGAAAACTATTTAAGTAATTATAATAATTAGGTACATTGTCAGCTAATGGTGTTTTGTCAACTCATATGTTGTTGATATGACTTAAATCGCTTATGGAATTAGTTAATGACGGCAGTTTAATTCACGTTACATTTTTTACAAATGGAAGGTACCTTTTTTTTAAACACGGCCATGACACTACTATTATTCTATTTTCTTTTAACCAGTTTTATTGCTTTAAGAAATGGAACAGATTGTCCTGGGGTAGGTACAAACTCTGTAAAAAAATTAATAGGTACTTTTTGAAGTGATAACGTTAAATATGGAGGGTACCGGTCTTTATACTTAGCCTTTTGTAAAGCTTGTGTAAGTGAATCGTTTCTAAAATGATAGTGTTATAATATTATTTATTTACAGGCAACTATAATGTAATTTTTATTTTGACTACCCTATAGTTACATTTAGCTAAGATTTTAAGATTAATGTCACTAGCTGCACGTATACCTCTCGAAATAACTGTCTGCCTATCTACTTACACACTTTGAAAACTACACATTTAATTAATCGACTATTCTAGTAAACAACCATGAGTACGTTTATCACATTACATGTACTGTAATAAATTGTTTTTAACAATTAACATTCGTGACAAAAAAATGTGACATTTACAGGCACTATCCTTACTTCCTTACTTTACACATTCATGCTCACTTAATTACTCGCATTAAAAAAAGTTTATATCTAATTTATTGTTTTAACACGCATTTTTGAAAGCTTTTCATGCAGTCTCAATTTTTATTAAACAGAAATTATGGAAACGTGGATGTCCATTTATGATTTTCAAAACATGTTTATCTGTATGTTTTTTTTCTGTTCAGTTCAACGTCTTTAGGTGAATTCCTGGTTTAATTTCAAAACTTTTACACAAGTAGATTCTTAACCTAAATTATTGTTCTGCACTTCTAAACAGATATTGAATCGAGTCTTCGTGTAGGGCTATCATTAACATAATAATACCACCAGAAAGAATACCTAAGATAGCAAGCAGTAAGTTAATACTCTTGCCATGATTATTCTCATTTATTTCTGGAACTAAATCGGCAAGAGCTATATAGAAGAATGTTCCCGCCGTGGCTGCGTAAATCCACTGGGATGCAGACTCATGGTCTTCAGCGAGCCAAATTCCACCCGCCATTCCCATGAAACTGAGCACCGACGAAAGTACATTATAGTACAAAGCGCGCCTGATGCTCATACCTGATCGTAATAGCACTGCGAAGTCTCCTAACTCGTGAGGGAGCTCATGACAAAATACAGCTAGAGCCGTTGCAAAACCAGTGACCGGATCTCCACTAAATGCCGCTCCAATTGCCAGTCCATCTGTCAAATTGTGAAGCCCGTCTCCTACTATCACCATGAGTGCTGTTGACGTCATCGGACGTTCTACTGGCGGCGGCGGTGAGCCCGGCATCATTGCGCCCAGCTCTATGGGCTCTATTTGTTTGGCAGCATCAGATTTTAAGTCTGAGCTAGGCATTGACGCGTCATGCGAATGAGAATGACCGCCATTTAACGTTTGCATGATAGCTTCGACGCTGTAGAATAGTAATATCGTTAGAAAGGTAACGCTACATTTCAATACAACTTCTGTCTCCTCTTGTGGTGCTGCAGATGGGCCGTGAGATTTGAGAGCATGAGGCAGCAGATGGAGCAGAGCATCGCCACACAGAGTGCCAACAGCAACAGCTACCAGGAAATGTAACACGTGGCTGAAAATTACAGACTTCAGCAGGGGAACTATTGCCACTCCAACCAAACCTGTAGCACTTATCACCAGGATACTCAACGTTGCGTAGATCCATGCTGAAAAGAAACAATAATAAATTGTAGTGCACCGAAAAGTACTACATATAAAAAATATAATTTTAGTATGTTGTCACTTGTAATATAAAAGGAAAGTAATTTTTAATTTTAGCTTTAAGATTTAGGCAAGATAAACCATAAGCGGAGTAGGTACTTACTCCAAAATCTGTCAAGTTTTGGTGCGGGTGCTTCTGTTTTGTAGCAAGACCGTTGATCCAGCTGGTACACGAGGGCGGGGCACATTTCTAAAAATGTCTTCGGTTTGATAGTGATGACACCCGGCTCGTTCTCCATGCCATACACTTCTAAGATTTCTCTCGGTGACAGGCATGATTTTTGCAAAATCGGTTCCGCTGAAATAATAAAAATAAAGTATTTTTTAACTGACCCTAATCGACTTTATAACACTTCTACCTATAATAGTGTAGCCTCCATACTAGGCAATAGTCCTAATAGAATTACGAGTCTAACAATAGTGAATAAAAGAGCCAAAGTTGACCTGACCATGAAAGGTTATTAGGTCAAATTGTAATCCTCTTGACTTTTGATCCATGAAGCGATTGTGGATCAGATCCAAACAAGTTTCGCTTACCTTATTAAGAGGTTAATAGGCAAGATTACCAATGAGTACTACTGAGTACCTGTGATAGGCCTATCGTATGCAAGTAATGTATACGTTTTAAATAACATATTTAAACGTGATCTTGGTAACTCGATAGATACTCGTGTTATGAAAGTACACTGGGAGAGTATCCGCTGATGATTATGTGAAAGCAATTTCCTCCACTAATACATATTCTGCTATTATGTTTATCTGCTATTATGAAATAAAAAAAATGTCTTTGATTAAACGGCACGATTTTTCTTGATGCACATGTAAGTATGACCGCTTTTTCCTATTATCATATCTATCAGTAAATAAATAAACGTTCTCCTACCCTAATTATAGTTAACTGATTTGGGGCATAGATAGCTGAAGACCGGTTGCTTTTTTCATTATTACAATATAGAAAATGCAGCACATTATTAATGGAATAGTCTTGTTGAGATTAAAAGCCAACGATGTCCAAAGGTAACCAACTAAAGGTGTATTATTTAAAAAGTGTGTATGTAACCGGCTTTATATGTGTTAATTTTAGTATAATGCATATTAGTTTGAAATAATGAAGATGCAAATAATATATTTGAAATTGAAATAAGTATAAAAAAACAAACTGCAGTCTGGTTCATGAGTGTGTGGGTGGACAATAATAAAACCACAATCATTTGACATCGAGTCTCATTCATGGATTTATGAGACAGATCCTTGGCTGGGGTCAGGCAACTGCCCAAGAGCAGTCAGTAATAGGATAATCGCGATTATAAAGGACAATTCTCAGTCCATTCGCCGCTATGAGACGCATATTTTAGCAGCCGGAGACGCACAATATGGGAGCTAAAACGTTTGACTTTTGTCAAATTGTTACAATACAATAAAAGAGTTAAAACGCGCAGTTTAGAGGTTACTGTTTTAACTACCTATAACACTTGCCTGTGATTGGAGGATTTATTCCGTCTAAAATAAGAGATCTCCCTGCAAGAGCATTTGGATAAGTATATATTTTTTACAAAATACCAAGAGCATATTATTTAACATAAGGGCATGGACTGATTGCTAATGCTGTCGCAACAAATGAGAAAGCAGTGAAACCATCAGTAGCGCTTTCTACAAAACGCAGTACATGTTAACATGTCATACCGGATTTTAAAACTGTTGTTTATGATCTTTCTTATCAGCATTAATCCAATCAGATGTAGTTAATAACGCACTAAAAGTAGATAAAAAAGGAAGTGTCTCTCGTTGAACACATTGCGCAGTTACCCTAAACGAATATTTATCATGTAGTAGCTAGACTAGCGAAAACATACAATGGGGATCAAATTATAAAACGCAATTTACTAAGATTGGTCACAGCTCAGAAAGTACCTTGCTTACCTTTGATCAGGTAAAAAATCGTGACTGTCACTAGTCCAGGAAATAAAACGAATACAACGTTCATTGCAATAACAACAGTTTTTGCCTATGTTTAAAATATTATTGCAGAGTTACAAGAAATTCGTCGTGAGCTATTTGGCAATAAATACCCCATAGAAAAAGATGTAGCAAAGCAAAAACGACTACTTTTTATGGGCATTTGAATTCGCTGGACCAACATTCATGGTATTCATGGTATACAAACGACATAGACATACAACTTCAATCTTACCTCAAACTCCTCATATCGTGTTATATTAGAGAAACACGAATGTTATCGTGTATTTTATTAGATTTTACAAAGACGGTTTATGTTCAAGGACGTGTAAAACTAGTTAAACATGTACGTTTTCTCCATGAAAATTGATTAATTGTACACACTTCCTCCTTTCCTTCTAACTAGCAGATACTAGTCATTCAAGGTCTCATTACTCATTATTGCTTGGTTACCATTTTTATGGGCACCAATTGTGGTTTTTCAATTTATTGTTTATAGAAAATAGATACGGACCTATATATTTTTATTTATAAGTATGTAATTATTTCAAACCTGTGAATGAATACCATATTATTTCTTTAATAGACATATCAACAGCAGCTATTTAGCTAAGCTATCCCACATTTTTTTTGCCGATATTATTCCAATGGCCCGGAAACTAAAAAACTTTTGTCATTATAAATTCCAAGCTCACTGCACTTGCTTTTGCGTACCTAGATAAGCGAATTTTATTATTCTTATTAACTTAGGTAATATAGTAGGTAATATCTTAAGCCCTAGATCTTTAGTTAAGACCCCTAGTAAGTATTTAATTCTACATAATTATTCGGTAATTCTAAGTCAAATTAGAAGTGTCATACTCGCGACTTACTTAAGCTGTCATTTGTCGAGGTGGTTGTTTGCACACTCACGTGTCCGTGTAACCGGCAATTTCACCTATTATATGTCAGCTGTGGCAAATGGCAACGTCCTTTTTCCTTACAAAAGACTTCATTATATTTAATCATCATCATTTAAACTTAATTTACTACGAAACGAACTCTGTATCTAGGTCTAAATTCTATAATGTTGCGTTTCTAGAGAAGCTATTTCCAACGCCAGATAACTTTGTTGAACATAACTGAAGCTTGAGAAGCTTCATAAAGTTATGCATTGGAGGATGCTGGAGGACCTACCACAAGTAAATGTGTAATGAAGATCAGACAAATAACTTTTTCTTTTATAAAACTTGAATTATTTTGTTTAAAGTATCTAGTTAGTTTTGTAAACTTACGAGGTGTAGGAGATCTTCGGTGCCTATGTTGCTGGTCGTGCAGTTGCCGGAAGGTGCCGTTTATTCGATGGATGGCCAGGTCATGTGGTGACGTGAACACTCTCCCGCCGAGGGCTCCAAGTCCTAGGCTGTCTAGAAGATGTTCGAAACCCTGCAAAAAGATAAATATTATCTCGTTAGTTTTTATCTTCGGATTATTTTTTATAGAAATGAGAACTAGGACTATGTGCATTATTTTATTGATCTGCTTCTAGACTCTTACAAGATATTGACAGCATATCGTCCGTCGCTTAGGAAATTAAAAATTCAATTGTATGTTTACATGCGGTTGGTTACAAGATTTTATACATCCATTCTTATTTATCAGCAAACCGAAATCATACAAAATTAATCAATTAGTAAACAAGGCATTTGTACTGCCCATTAATTTTCCAAACAGACAAGTCAAGTTGAAGGGCGAACGTGTACAGTTTTGATAAATATTGATAATGCAATGCCTAATCTGTATAGGTAGTTCGCTGAAATTTTGCTAATGATCCACGTATATTTCTAGTCATAAAAAGATTATAAATCGTAAAGATATGATTATTATAATATGTGACAGTCGATAGAATGCGACAAAAGTATAGATGGAAAATATAATTTGGTAAAACGTGGTTTTTAGAGCTGATTGTGTATTCCACTCACCTACTCCCATTTTTATTTGAAGTACACAACACAACTTGAGTATAAAGAGATAAACTACTGGTCACATAACACACTGCTGAATGATTAAATCAGCTTTCCCAAGGACAATAAATTACTCGATATTTGTATTACAAAAAAGTTATCTTGACATTCCCTTCTAATTTAAGATCCTCAAAAAAATGTGTCTCAGAAATATTTTCTCAGCTAAAAGAAAAACTCAGGAAATTAAGTTGGTGCCTTAATTTTGTCGTTTTATTTAAATTGTTTGCCTTAACAATAGTTGTTAGTAATTGTTTTTTAATTAAATAGTTACCGAATGATTAAGAACCTATTAATGTTTTCCTTAAAAAAGTAAAACACAAAACACAGCGATAAGGGTCTACACAATTTCAAGGTAACTTACTATAATGGATAGATATATTTTAATGACTCACGAAATCATTGTTAAATTTATAAAAAACATTATCAGTCTCCCAGCTAGGTGTATCGTATTGCTCACGAATATGGTAAGTCTAATTTTTAACATTGTGTACCTAGTGCAAGTACTACCGATGACGATGGAATGCGCATGATGACAGGCGTTTGATGGATATTTTTACATTCCTGACAATGTAAACACTAAAAAGTATTGATAACTAGGCTTTTCATTTTTGATAATCTAATTAATCAATTGGTGTAAGTAATTTTAGCCTGAAAACTTTATTACCTTTATCTAACGTCGCAGAAAAGTTGCAAGTAGTCTGACGTGTCTGTGACTCGCTATGCACGCATGGTTGCTACTGCCTATGTTCTATGTAAGTGCAACTTGTCATAGGCCTTATAGGCTCTAACTAGTGGATACGTTATTTTTTCATGACAGTCTCTTAAGACCACACGCTAGTTACATTTGACATCGGCAAGCTACCACATCCGGCTGTTTTCGGCTTATTTCCTTTTGATTATAATGTTTTTATAGATATCTATCGCTAACACTATCTGTATAATATTTTAATTGGTGACGTTGCATAATGTACTCGCTAACACACTATAACGTGGAGCCATGTTTTAGAAGAGCGTAGACCACTGTTGTTCCGTGGCGTAGAAGATAATAAAAATAGGAGAGAGTTTCAGAGTTTTTATTTATTTAAAACCGATCTTTTGATTTACAAATTTGTAATATCTTCGACATGTTTAATATTTTTTAACGATGAATCGAAAGTATAGACACCTAATTTGTTGTCAGTAACTGTCAAACGCATGGTTAGCTGTGACTGTATCGATTGTGACATAAATATAGTTATATCATTTGTCTTCTTTAGCTTCCTGACATTATAATCTAATAATTATTTGATAAGATAATATGTACAATGTCCTTATCTTTCTATTGTGAAAATTAGTTAAATAGGAAGAGAAGCGCGATTGATGTAAACATATGCAATGAATACTGTTACAATACATAACATTATAAATATTTACAAATAACTGTTTGTTTATAAAATACTTTCGGGAAGCATTTCCATTGCGATAGCGACAATTTACAAGGGAAAGATTCTCTGTCATACGTGCAGCCTACATACTTCTATCAAAAATAAAGTCACTAACATTTGATCGAAAAAACACATCGAATGCAACACCAACAAAAGTCAGAGGTGATGTATAATCGGAACATAGTTCCTCAATTACAAATTATCTTATTTTAATTAAGGACAATTTACCATTATTATTTATTATTTACGGCCGACTATCGAGAAATTTTGTATTGACATCTAATCCGCGCCTCTGAAGGACGTCTTAAAAACTATTTTGGCAGTACATTTTAAATGTCAAACTTTCGATAGTCGACAGCACCAACTGTAGAGATATGGAGCTACTGTTTTCATATTTTACTATGTTGTTTATAGTATGTACTATGTCAATCTGTTTTGAGACTATATTAATAGCGGTTATGACGAATCCCTCTAGCCTTGTTTATTAAGTGCCTTCATAACAGTGAGAGTACCCTTAGAAGGCAAAAAGAAGTTGGCTGATTTGATGTTTCCGGCAATGTGTCATTATAATTTAGCCTTGAGAACAAAGGTACTTTGAATATTGTGGCCACTAGAATTACTCAACTATAAGAGGTTTATATGTTTAATACTGATATACAAATTACCAAATACTCGATAAGTAATCGTTTGGTATCATATACATCCATACTATTCTATACTGCAAAAGTCTGTTTGTTTGGCTGCCGGCAATGCTTTCGCTGAATTGAATTTGAGGAAATTTTGCGAAAATTTATGCTACATGGGCATTAGCATAAATTTAAGGCCTGTGATCAAACTAAGGGAAACGTTTTTTAAAAATCAACATTAGGTGTTGATATTTGCGGCTGAAATAAATAGGTATACCTTATGCCTAGCCGCGCAGGTCAGACAGTAACTGTAAAATATAATAAACTCGTAGCAATAAGAAGGCTTTAAGAAAAACTTTTTTTGTGAAGAAGCATTGCCACTTATTACAAGCCGTAGCCCGGAGAAAGAAAACAAATTTTTAATGCGAACATTTTTTTTTGCACATTTAAGAAGACTACCGTCAGTCTGATTTACTTATTGCATATTGTTCGATTGATGTCATCGAGTAAATATCCAAGTAATTGACACAAGAAAGTTAGATATCTTGTGGCGATATAAGTCGATCGAGACATATTTAAGTATCGGTCTTTGAACTACTATATCTAAGATATCGACGGAAACATATTTTAATCGATGTTCATATAAAATCTCGTGTAACTAACTTACTTCTACGGTTATTGGAAGTGAAGTAAACCATATTCCTTAATAAGTTGTATAATACAACTTGACTGACCTAAATAAGGATAACTAGATCGTTTGTGTTTCTAGCATAGATATCTGAATAATCTGATTTATGAGGTTACAAGGCCTGTTATTTCTATCTAAGAACACATATATCTCTTACTTATTAAAGCAAAGTTTTCCGGCGGGAAAAAAGCACTCATAACGTAATTACTTTGTGAAAACAAAAGTGTTTAAATTTATTCAAAGTACCCGCAGATATCACTGCACTCAATTTCCTCATTACCTGCTTCGGATCTAATAATTAACAAATCGCAATTATACTACGAGTTTTAGCAATAAAATGGTATCGACCACGTGCGGAAGCTACGTAACAACTAACAAGCAATGCCTGAATACCGTCGTGTGTTTACGTCAGTATTGGTTCAGAGGCAACGGACCGGAGGACAGGAACTACGTTTGTTGACAATTCCAAGCATTGATTGCATCGAAAGAATGCTGAATGCTGTCAAACATTTGGTTACGTCATTGAAGAATTTCGTCAGTGGAAAGTAGTGAAAACTATCTATTGGATAGTAATTTTTTAAATGAAATTTTACTTTTTTCACATAATCTCCACATCTAAATTATGATTTACGTATACCTACTACGGTCTGAACTTGTTCCTGAACTTTCAAAAATATCCGGCACTAGATAATAGCAAAAATTAGATAGTTGTATGTTATAGTTATAAGTTCTATTATCTATTCTTCCTCTCCTGGGTCTAAATTATTATCTTAGAGATACAATTAATAAATATCTTAATTAAATAAAAAGAGGTGGAGTAAATGACCAGTTAGCTAATATATTATGTAATCAGAATCTTGTTCCTTGTCTTCATTTATGGAGACGTCCATGTTTTGCTGCTAGCGATCATTTTATGGCGTGATCCGGCGTTAATATTCATGTAAACTGTTTTTAACGTCACTGAATTAAGCCATAGATTACTACATACTCAATATATTTATGCACAATTAAGAAAACCATTGCCGTAAAGACAGAATTGATGTGGTGTGGATGAACACATTATCAAACAGAGATGAGTTGCAGCAAAATGCATCCTGTGCTACGAAGAAAAACATAACAGTCCGAGATAAAAGATGAATGAGAATCTCAAACTCATATTGTATATGTTACTGTAAAAGCCCGGACTGTGGTAAATCCTAAGATTTTCCGGTATATCCTAAGATTTACCAACTCTCAATGGTAAAAGTCCGAACAATCCTTTTATTTCGAACTTTTACCCCTATTCACTTGGTAAATCTTAGGATATACCTCAAGGGCAGGTAAATGTAGGTAATATAAAATAATTTTATAGTTATAAAGAAGGAGTTTTGGGCAAACCGACAAGGGTAGGTTAGGTTAGAAGGCTGAGGTGGGAGCGAGCGAAGCGAAGCTCCCACCTCAGCCTTCGTGGTTATTTTTTTTAAACCACCCAGAAGGAGGAGCCCCGCGAAGCGGGGCTCCGGCGACATCTTCAAACTCTCATTATAACTATATTACGGCATATAATTATATCCCTAGCAATATCATTATATTACGGCTCAAACACATGATAATCAACTTTTACCGTGTCGTTATGTAAATCCTAAGATTTGCCAATTAAATGGTGGTAAAAGTTCGAAATAAAAGAACGTTCGGACTTTTACCATTGAGAGTTGGTAAATCTTAGGTTTTACCGGAAAATCTTAGGATATACCACAGTTCGGGCTTTTACAGTAACATATACAATCTTGGGAATTCACGCATGTCACAGATATTAGACAAAACGTATTTTTATGAAATTTGACAATGATCCACCTCACATAGTACCTACGTTCTTCAAAACATCTGTTAGCGTTCATGCTATGTGTTTATCTTTTGAGTGGGAGAACAATACCCGCAGGCGTAATTTTTCGCAGTTTTATGTACTCGACAAATTAAGAAATAAAAGTCGAGAGTGCCATAATTATGTATGGCCTGTACGCAACTTGTATGCGCTTATGCAGTGATTGAAACTCATACAATACGATTAATTGTGACTTTCGTCGTAGTGCATTGTTCTGCCCAGCCACCTGATGGACTATTTGATTTGATCTAATAATCGTGGAACGTGTTTCATTATCCTCTCACGGTAATCGACTTTAGTGTTTGCTATTTAATGTTTATGTGAATGATAATAATGCATGCCGCTGTTGTTCAACCTTTCTTTTCTTACTCCTATGTTTGTATAATAAAATGGCGTCACTCATATTCAGTCCATCACATGTCAACATACTTACACCTGTCAAAATAATTAATGTGTAGGTCATATTTTATTTATAGTTCCGGGTATCGAACCACAAATCTATCGATGGCTCTTTACAACTGTGCCATAAGAGTCAGTCGTAAATGATTATGAGTCAGGTTATGTTATAACCGAAACCATAGACGACAATAGGATCATATTAACGATTTTATTCTGATTGAATAATATAAAAACTCAGTGTAAACAAAGTAATTAAGTAAGCACATACATTTACTTAAGGCTTCAACAAACAATAGCTTAAGTAATATTATGATTTTAATGAATTATAATGAGGTGTGTTTAATAAAGAAATAATAAACATTTCAATACTTAGTGATTCTATCCAAAATGATTATTTAAGTAAAGACAATGTCCTATATATATTCTGCGCACTTATCAAGTGATTTAATCCCCAAAGGGATATGAATCTAGGACTTCCTTTTCCGCAATTACGAGCATATTCCCAGTCGAAGAAGGCGTCCAGTTTATAAGACAAATATACGTTATAAATGACACAAAGTCGATGTGTAAAATGTATATTTAATACGACGATTAATAATACCACGAGTCACCATACATAGTAATGCATTCAAACAAACTATTCAAACAATAAGATGACTGATGTTTTGAGACAACGCTTAGCGCTGAGAACTAGATACAAAATAATAATATGCCACAAGTAGTCGGATTCATTTCCAAATTTAGTTCAAATTAGCAGCTATCAATAAAGCGGTGGATTTAACTAAATATTGATAAGAGCGATAAGGAAACCTGTAATGCCAAATACAAATAGTGAAGTTGAATTTAAGTTCGATGAACTTCCGTTTACGAAACTGGGAAAGATGTCCAGGAACATGAAAATTTACACAGCTATAAATCAGCAACATGTTTCTTCGTCGTGTGTGTTCAATGAGAAAGTCAACAAAAGCATCACAATTGTATCTAGTAAAGTAAATACAAACGTACCAATATCGAAACATATTAATTAAATAGCCATTTTTTTATTCCACCTCATAATGTTAAACCGGTGGTGGTCGTACACGCGAAGTAGCACGTTGATATTTACTGTAAACCTCGTTGAAAAAGAAAATAATGGACTTACCTCGAATGTGATGACGCCTTTATCTCCGTATTTATTGAATATCTTGTCAATGAAGTACTGTTCGGCGGGCAGGGTATTGTTCAGCTCGTTGTCGATCGTTTGGATAGTTTGGATGTCTACGGCGCTGGCGAGCGTCGCCGCCAGGACTACGACGGCGCACGGTGTCAACATGGTCGCGACTGAGTGTCCGCGCCTGCGCCCGAGAGCGGTGCGCCGGCGGCTGTCCCGCGCCTCCGCACCACACTATCAGCCGATCAGACTCAACACCGCTCCGTGCGACGTGATAATGTGACGCGTCGGGTGGCGCTCGCGCTTCCACACACACGCCGCTCTTTTGTTTATAAATTTGTTTGAAAATAGCAATAATATAATCGCGGATAAAATTAAATGCTTGACGACGCCGAGGGAACGTGTTTGTCACTTGAGGTCAGGTATGCGTCTGCGACTCTGCGCTGACTTTCACCCGTCGCTCTCTGGAGGCTCTGAGGCCGGTTGTGGACACCGTTACTGATAATAAGGTGTATTTACGTACTGACTGGTATCGAGAAAATCTTACTATTATAGTATTGAATGGCGGAGAGGTAGACTGTTATCAGAGTCTGTCCTTGCCGGGTGATCCCCGTGACGTGGAAAACTGGATACGGTTTAGTGGTTGCAGTGAATGGAGCGCTGCTCGACTACTTACTGCTGAAAAATAAACCTCAAGTACGAATTTATACATCAACTTATTTACTAATCATATCTAAAAGATATTTTAACATGTAAGCAGTAGTATCGTGGAAGTCAACAAATAAACGTAAATTGTTGTGTTAGTAGTACTCGTTCATTCATAACTTATTTTATCGTTTGTACATAAGGGTTTGGTTTTATTTCGCAGATACTGTTCATTATGTATACGAAAACACTTGCTGAGTTAATAAATACATTCATTAGATAAACTTCCTTCTTACGTCGCGCGTAGATGCGAAACGGTGTCTTTTGTTTTTGCGAAGATGAATGTCAATTTTCGGTCGCACTATGCCATTGTCACACCGGTCACGCGTCACTTACGCATCGCGATTGTTAATCATATCTAGGCAGTGTTCCTAGATTCTTACAAAGGTTTAATGCGACAAAGAAGCGAGTATTATGTAGATTCATTGAGTTATTATGTAAGTTTTGTTGTAAAATAATAGTATTACATAATATTGTAGGTCAAGCACTCGAGGAGACAGTGGCGATCGGTTACGGCAAGTAAACAAAGGTAGAGTGGTTTCAGTAACTTACTGTAAGAACTCTCACTGTAGATAAAAAGTATAAAGATTTATTAACGTGCCAGTACCTTGATATCGTGCTGGTACAAGTGTACGAAGGTAATTAGAAAGTCAGTCACAGATCAATGGTTAAATTTGCCGACGCGACGTGTTATAGGTAATGAGGCATTTAGGCCAAAAATCTTTATTGAAACTTTGAGAGAGGTTCCTGTATAGATAGACTAAATTATTTTTTTACTTACGTCTTTATTAGGTATATACAGGGTGTGGCGTAAATAATGGATAATCCTTTACCAGCGGATGGGCGACCACCCAAATGATCTAAATATCAAAATTTACCTCTGGCACAAGTATCATAGTTTTTGAGATTATGACCATTTTGTGTGTTTTTTAAGAAAGCGATTTAGGCTCGTTCTTTTTAATGCTGTGATCACAATTTGAGGCTTTTTTTAAATCGGTTTTTTGCAAATAAATCCTGAATAGATGTGCTATTGAATCTACAATCTTGTTTTGTTATTAGTACTTGTTTTTTATTTTAATTATGCATTCAAAGTTGAATTTTATAATCTTTCACAACATTTGTGCAACTTTGAGCACTTGTGGTGAAAAAAAAATGTATGGTGGCTTTACTGCCCACGCCATAAATAATTTCTAAATTTTATTAGAATTCTAAATTGGTATAACATGCAGCATTAATACCGATTATTGTCAAAATATTACAAAGAACTTAAATTATTAACACTTTTGCCGGTCGACTAATTTTATTTTATCAGCGCGTTTAAGCTAAGTTTGCTTTCAAATATTCATGTTTATAGGGTTATTACACTATTAAAGATTATTTAGATGATAAAAAAGCTTGGAACTGTGCTGCTTCTACCAAGTCTATTTCAAAATAATGTATAACAATTTGATGAAAAATGATTTTTTTGTCAACAGAGTAGTTCTCTTTAGATTTCTAATTATCTTTATTATTTGAATAGTATTTGTGTTTTGTATTTCTTTTTTTTTTCAACACTGCACACAAGTGTTCAAAGTTGCACAAAAGTGTTGAAAAAGTATAAAATTTAACTTTGAATGCATAGTTTAAATAAAAGACAAGTAGTAATAACAAAAAAAGATATTAGGTTCAATAGCACATCAATTTAGGATTTATTTCCAAAAAATTTTAGCCATTATGTGTGTTTAAGAAAGCAATTTACGCTCGTACTTTTTGGTGCTGTGATCACAAATTAAGACTTTTTTTAAATCCGTGTTTTGCAATTAAATCCTGAATAGATGTGCTTAGTGTGAAAAAATAAAATTAGTCGACTGGCAAAAGTGTTAATAATTTAAGTTCTTTGTAATATTTTGACAATAATCGGTATTAATGCTGCATGTTATACCAATTTAGAATTCTAATAAAATTTAGAAATTATTTATGGCGTGGGCAGTAAAGCCACCATACATTTTTTTTTCACCACAAGTGCTCAAAGTTGCACAAATGTTGTGAAAGATTATAAAATTCAACTTTGAATGCATAATTAAAATAAAAAACAAGTAGTAATAACAAAACAAGATTGTAGATTCAATAGCACATCTATTCAGGATTTATTTGCAAAAAACCGATTTAAAAAAAGCCTCAAATTGTGATCACAGCATTAAAAAGAACGAGCTTAAATCGCTTTCTTAAAAAACACACAAAATGGCCAAAATCTCAAAAACTATGATACTTGTGCCAGAGGTAAATTTTGATATTTAGATCAGTTGGGTTGTCGCCCATCCGCTGGTAAAGGATTATCCATTATTTACGCCACACCCTGTATATGTACAATTGTACATGACTTATACCACTTTAAACTAAATGCTGGTTGGTTGATTCCTCATTACCAGTGTATTACTATTCATAGTGTTGTGGAGTATGATCAACATTTTCAGTTTCGGAAAATTTCAGGAACCGCGCGGGTGTGGAACGTACTCTCTGCATCGTATCTGATGCGTCGGAAAAACGTATTCGTTCAATTGGCCTGTTAGGACACATCAGTGTACTGATTTGAATATTATAAACATTACACGATATAAAAATACTACGTATTTACTATAGATAGCATTAGGTAAGTGTTTAGTGTTATTGCTATTGTTCTAACATCCAATGATAAGAAAATCGAAAGAGTAATCCTTCCTTGATCATTATTTGTAAAATTCGCTGATAAGCAATGTTTTCTACAGTGTACTAAACAAATAATGTAAACACTTAAATTGAGATGTTAATTACTTAATTGCGAAACCTACTAGGTAAATCGATTTTAATGAGATTCGGCAGTCATTAAAACATTTTTTTCCGGAAAATATTATCAGGTTTATGAAAAGAAGTTAGTTATATTTAAATTGTTTTCTTTTCAGTTAATACCTAGCGACTATATTATTATACAGGGTGTGTGGTATGTAGCAAATATTAAACACCTAGGTTAGATCACATTTATTACAATGAAACGTGTTATTTTATTTAATCTAAGTTATGAACACCATTTAAACACTATTAAGTAACGAATAGAGGGTTTCTTTAAATATTTAGATAAGAAGCTTACTAAATTTATGATATCAGATAGGCTTATTCCATTTATATTTATTTTAAAGACTAGATAGATAAGTAATCTATACTTATAATAAATCTGTAGAGAGGTCAATTCTGTACATTGAATATATTTAAAAAAAAACCAATGGGGGATGTTTAGTAACGGATACTGATACCGAATCTGCAATTTATAATTTTCTTTTCTGTCTGTCTGTCTGTCTGTCCTCCGTCTGTATGTGTCGCTATCACGTAAAAACTACCGGATAGAATGCACTGAAATTTAGTATATGCATAGAATAAGTAGTGGAGCAATTTCTAGGATACTTTTTATAGCATAAAATTTCAAAGATTTTTAGAAAATTGAAAAAAATACGTAGAAATCGTTTGAACCTGCGTTTCCCTATAGAGACCATAGATGGCGTTACAATCCATTTCACAACATTCGCATAGTTAACGCGGCGCCTGCCGTATCGATACCTGTTGTTCGATTTATTTTGATGGCTTTATTGTAAAAAAATACCTTTGAAACATGCTATACATTTATAAGATTTTTAAACATAAATGTTGTATGATATATTACACAAAATTGGTTTACCTGGGTCCGGTGCGATCGGGATATCCTAGATGGCAAACCGAGTAATTTCGTTTGTTGTCGTTGTTCGCCGCAACTGACAGATGGCGTTGTTGTTCGAATCACATAATATTTAATAACCAAATTAATTGGTTGCATTAAGGAAATAAATTGGATAGCTATGAAACAGACTATGTGGTAAGTTTTAAAAAATAAACAACGGATGATATAAGTATAAAAAATAATTACGGGTTACGCGGTTTCGGACGTATCATCGCAAGTATACATTATTACGCGTCTGAAAAGCTCCGGCGCAGATAGGACCTATAATAATATTCTGAATCCAGACGGGTAAGCAATGGTCAGTCTATTATAAGGTATTATATTTTACACTGTAAACTGCTACGGATACAGACGAGAGCGGAAAAGAAGGTAACCACAGGAAATCAGGCCTGCCTGAGCCTGTGTCACATTGTGTGCCTTTCGGGTCCCTTTCGTAAATAACCATTAGATGACAAAAGAGTTGTTAACATTTTTATGTGTAGGTGTATCGAGTGCTTCGCAATTCGCGTGCTCAAACGAATAAGCAACAGTACGAAATTCACGCGAGCGGAGCCGCACGGGTCAGCTAGTTATAATATACATAGGTGTGTGTTAGAGATGTCACCACCAGGCTAATGGATAATTTATTTCGATTACTCGATTACTTTATACTAACTCTTACTTAAATATTAATGGAACTTAAATATAATTAAGGAATTATAAAACGATCGAATAAAAAAAATCTTAACGACTGATGATGACATACTGTTTTAATAACTTGAGCAGTATGAATTTGAGTAAGCGAAAAATTAACCAAAGTAACTACAAATATTGATTAATAATAAATTCTAGAAAGAGATTACAAAAAGTGGGTTGTGATTAATCCATTTCAGAAATTAAAATTCTGTTCTTGCAACTACATTACTAAGTGAGCGACTAGAAATACAGAGAGGGCAACTTCAATATTAAAATAGATTCGATTTTTCCAATTAAAAGGAGTTTTTGGCAAACCGACATGGGTAGGTTAGGTTAGACCTTCGTGGTTATTTTTTTTTAAACCACCCAGAAGGAGGAGCCCCGCGAAGCGGGGCTCCGGCGACCTGATGTAATATCAAAAGAGACGAATTTATATATAGCTTATCATACTCTGCTCATTATAGTATTTTTCAAAGTGGTTTTTGTATTCGAAACACTTCATTTAAGATGAAATACCGCTCAGTATAAAAAAAACAATTGCCAAATATTGAAAAAAAAAATAGGTCGCTCAAATATTATGAAGCTTCTCATTTTGAATTTTAATAAGTAACTCAAATTAATGTTTGTAAGTTGCTGTTCTGCTAATATCTCGTCGCTCGCAGTTAGTCGCTCACTTAGTAATACTATACCGTAAATTAATTATTTTTAACACTTAAAACTTTAATTTACAGTCACTCGTTTAAATACTACCCAATATTAATTAACCTACATGTCTACAACCTATATACAAAATATTACTATCAGTAAATAGTCCATTAATCCCTATTGCTTTAAGCTTCTTTTGAGCCCTACACGTTAAAAAAATAGAATTGCCTATTCGATGGACTTTAACAAAGGTATTAGTAGTTATAAATAGACTACAATTCTTTTTTGTGTTTTTTCAGTAGAAGCTTAAGTTCAAGTGGGGTCACCACCCTTGTCCCCCGGCCGTTATTTTGGAAAAAAGCTTCGGGGCCAGGAGACAAGGATACGTTACTTTGTTAATTCCCATTTCCACAGAGTATTGTCGATCATATTCTAGTCTGACTGACCTGACGTGCACTAAGAAAACTTAAATCTATACTTATATTATAAAGCTGAAGAGTTCGTTTGTTTGTTTGTTCGAACGCGCTAATCTCAGGAACTACTGGTCCGATTTGAAAAAATCTTTCAATGTTAGATAGCCCATTAATCGATATAACATCACGCTACGACCAACAGGAGCAGAGTACCAGTAAAAATCTTACAAAAACGGGGAAAGTTTTGGCCCATTCTCTCTTATGTGACGCAAGCGAAGTTGCGCGGGTCAGCTAGTACTTTATATACAAAATACTTAGTACATTTTAATAATGCCACGATGATTAGAAAATTGACTAGTAATGAACTGTTGTCGATATCATTGTGTCCTTAATTTTATCGGCGGTATCAATTACCTGGGATTAAATAAATATTACGTTCAATACTCGTGTACATTACCCGAGTGTATCCTACACGATACACTGTAAGTGTCAATGTTAAATGTCTTCGAAGGTTAACAGTTGCAACATTGTTTATGTAATATTTATGTAAAAATATATACAAATTATGGGGATATGGAGAGCTATATTTACCCTTTTTAGTCCTACAACTGGGCAACGGTCTCCTCCCGAGTGATAGAGGGGTTAAGGCTTTGAGTGCACCAAGCTGGCCATGGGCGGGTTGAAAAAGAAGACGACTCAAGAAATATATCAAAAAATTATTGCAATTACAAGAAATTTTATTCATATTACTAAGTAACTCGATTGTGTTTCAATTCAATGTCGGATGGTTACGAAAATAATCTTATGGGTATATTTATATTTACATATCAGTTAAATATACAATAACGATATAGAAGTCCTTATCCGTTATTGAACTATTTATCAAATAATACCGTTCGCTTCTGTTATCCATTATCCTGGCATTGATACAATGTATTAGATATTAGTACTTTGCTAGTACGTATTACAACATTTGTTACTTAAGTTATCATTACCAGTAGGAACTAGGTTCTTAATTACATACCCGAAGGTGCAGGCTTTTCACATTATAGTATGTATGAACTTGTAATAAAATCTTTTTTCTACACAAAGCTCTATATTTGGGTAGGTACCCCACGAGCTCACTGAGCAGCTGCTGGGTACCATTGTTTTACATGGAGCGACTGCCTATCTGACCTCCACAACCCAATACCTGGGTTACAACACGATAACCTTCGGTAAGACTGGTTGTCAGACTTTCAAGCTTCTGACTACTGTTAACGCCTATCAAAGATCTTCGAAAATGACAGCCGGGACCCACAATTTAACGTGCCTTCCCAAACACGGAGAAACTCGATATGTATAAGATGGTCACCCATCCACAGAACCAACTCAGCAAGCATAGCTTAACCTCAGAGATCGATCTGCGCGGCTGTTGTTAACTAAACCACGAGCTCCTCAAACCAAACTCCAGGCTACTATTAAGAAATATTCTATATCCATTTTGAAAAGACCAATTGCATTTTACCTGGCCCGGAGACCTGGTGATCAGCAGTCGGATATACTACCGACCGTGCCACAGAGGACATAAAGTACAACTTTCCTTTTTAAGATGTAATGATGTTATTTTTTAGAACTTTGTACGGGCATTTTTATCATTACAACTAAGCATTATAGAGAGATTAGCTTTGTAGAGTCTGATAATATTAATGATTAGCTAAATTTAGGAACAACTTAATAATAGAATACTACAGGCTCGTAAGTAAAAACTTTACATTTATAGTACCTGCTCTATTATTTCATATAAAGACTCAAGTGGTGTAATTAAAATGTTCTCAATAAATAAATAAATATCATTGGACAACTCACACACGGTCATTTGATTCCAAACTAAGCAGAGCTTGTACTATGGTAACCAAATAACTGATAAACATACTTATATATTTTTAAATACATACTTATATAGATAAATTGACATCAATAAACAATGATAATTATTTAAAAGAACATAAAACATGTTGCTTGGTTCCTGTTACTTCGAAGTAGGTAAAAAGGTTGAAACGAACATCAAATATTTGGTCAGTACAGTGGTCATGATAATCTGTTGCTTGTTATATAACTGTGCTATTAAAACGACACGGTACATGACTCTACCATACATTATGTACTATGTAGAGTATGTCACTCTGTTGTATTCCTAACTATAAACCGGAAAATATTTGCAAAAACAGATCAAATGGTTGAATTTTAAATAATATCTATTTATGGTCAGAATAGCAATTGTTCAGTGTTTTTTTTTTATTAAATTATATATCATGTGCGCCTGTTAGCAGGCAGAGGTGTACGAAATACATCGACATTTCACCATTTACAGTGTTAGTCCTATGTAATAGAGGCCAAGCCTATTGTCATGTACCGGACCCGTAACCAAACTCCTGGCTAATATTGAAAATAGTCTAATCGACTAGTATAGTTTTTAAAAGCCGGGAATCGAACCCGAAACCGTGGTCAGCGAATGTCTACCACCGCTCAGGAGAAACTGACAGACAGTCGGTTTGTATAATTATATTTGCCAATTTGAGTACGTAGCTTTAAAGTTTTTACATTTAACGAATACCTATTATCAAAATAGATTGGTACGTTCTTCCGTTACTTTTACTTACTTCGCCGAGTTTCGTTCAGCGCATTGTTAGCAAAGTTCGACGGCATCGTTGAAAATAGTGTCCGGTTGTAAATTGTAAGTTGAGAAAAATAGTTTTAGCGCCATTATTTTTGGAATCAAGCGTTTTTTTGTTTAGTCGACGGAGAGCGAATGAACTTAATTTGTGCTAATCAGTTTTATCCTCGAAACTATGTATTTGACTACGGGAGTTTACAAGATTCAAAGATTTAAGGCAGAAGAACTTTGATAATATAATTTAATTACTACTGAGACAAAATGTCTATGATGCGATCTTTACAAGTTATATTTCTGAAAATGACTTTTACTACTGAATATTACACAGCTATAATTCTTATGAATAGTTCACTTCACCAGTTATTGAATTGTGAATAAAACCATTATATGCCTGCCAAACCTAGAGATCCCTACGTGTGATGGCCATCCCCACACATTCATCAAGTCTTTAAATACACAGCTTATACCTATAAGTAGTTTGTGGAAAAAACACTCTTGACAGGACACCGACAATGAGCTCTTCGTCCTTTGGGACGTCTGATACTCTGCGAGTTGAACCCAAGATCTTGAAGGCAAGATGACCTCGCAGTCATGAGGGCATCGAGGACGTAATTGTCCACGTTAACTACACGAGTATTTACACCACTCATTGTTCAATGACTCAATCGCTTTCTTAACGTATTTACATTTAAAACTCCTATGCTATCTGTTTACTGACTGAAGTCGTCGATGTGTGAGGTTGAAGATACTACTGTTTGTTGGTGTGTTTGCCCGACTGCGCCAAAGTAAACATTCCCATCCACCGGACAGATAGTCAATGTCAATAAGTTCTAATCGATTATATCAATATCAATTAATATTGGCCAAGTGTGTGCTGTGACATGCACGCTGCAGGTTTACAATTATTTATTTCATACAGTTTAATTAACCTGTATCTTTGATCAGTGAAGTTTTTCAGCGTTCCTTTTTTCTAGTTTACACATTATATGTGGGTCTTTGTAGTTTATGTCTACCGTAAAAGAGAATGGAGGAACTAATTTCTTGTAGAGATAAAGGGCCTTGATTTCGCATTTTCTATTCCTCAAATTTTTATATCAAACATCTGAATATTTACCTAAGTGTTGTTAAGATTCCACCTACTTTCGCAGGCCCATAAAGACGGTGCATTTTCAGTCTATCATCTTGCTTTACGGAACCCTAAAATGCCAAATTGTAAAATTTGAAAACATGCGAGCACTGAATGTTTGATTCAACAGTGGTTAGAATACCGAGTGACTTTGCATTTTGAGTAAATAGATTTTTTATGCGTATTTGGAATTTCGGTGGAAGACGACAATAATTTACTATTTAGTATGGTTCAAGGAGTTCAAGGCAAAAATGTTTTTTGCCCGTTTGGCGCTTAGTATAACATTGCAGTCGTTTTGAAAACTAAAAATAGATACCAAAAATCTTATAGGTAGTCGTGATAAGCCGAAATTTATGGAAATACATAGCCGCTTACAAAAATATGATATGTTTTTCTTATTTTCTAGATAATTCACAGCTTTCAGCCTTCGGTTGAACAAAGGTACAATTATATTTTTTAATAATTAATTTATAAAATATTCAAGGGATCGTAGCGTAAAATCGTAGTATCATACTTCTTTGTTACGAGTATGAAGAGTATATATTATCTATGAAGAGAATATCTATGAAGCCTATTTTAAGATTCCTCGGTTGCCTACTTCTGCACGTTTAGTTCAATTAAAAACATAGGTATATTGTAAATTGGAATAAACCAATTAAAAGTGGCTTTATTCTAGAATTAAATTATTAATAACAAATATAAAGTATTACCTAATAACATAATTCTACACACTCAGTAATAAATAATAAACAATTTGAGTGCGTATATAGATTGAGTTACCTAACTGACAATAATATTTATGATAAAGATTGAAAAGGCAGTTTTTCCCAGAACAATATTATAAAAGGTTTGAATATAATAAAATAATTTATTGTCAAGATTTCCACGATGATGTAAATGTTTTCATTGCCGTCTACAACTATCATGAAGTAGTTTGTTTTAATTCTCTGTAAATTATATTATTATTTGATTAACATTAAACTATAAATATCATAATAACTAACGTCTATGTTTAAAAGACCACGGTGGCTACTAGTAAACAAGGTTTTATAGCAAAGATAGGTATTATGTAATAAGATTATTTTGCCGTCGACAAAGATGGTTCTTCAAAACGGTTACATATTTTTAAAAGCTACATCATTAGTGTCAACTCTTACGTATAAATAATGCACGTACTAAAAGGTAATAAAATGAGTGTAATTGAAAGTGGTCGAGTCAAAGCTTCGTGATTATAGGTCGTTGTTAATTATCTAGTGTGGAATTTTCTCAATATGCATATACGAGCTTTACAAGTTTTCTGGCCACGATTTTCCGGAAAAAGTTCTGCTTCGTGCTAAACGCATGTTTCCAACTATCAAGAGCAGAATAACTCATGAGAAGTCCAGTCAACGATGTCAATCAAAATCAATCTTTGAGAATCTGGGGTCTTAGCTTCTAAATTGATCAACGTCAGACGCTCAGTTAGAAAAATCGAGTTATAACAGGTGGTGTACCTGTTGTCTGTCGTAATCTAGGCGTCATCGACTGACGATAGCGCGATATTCGGTCCCTCCTGTAGACAGCTTTACTACGCAATAACCCACATCCGTCCATATTACTGGCACGGGAAGATAAGTAACGGAAGAGGGAAGACATATCTACATGTAATCGTTTCCTTACTTAGATATGAAGTATTCGGCAGGTTACAACTTTTAAGTTAACGGGTGCAATGGTGCTACTAGATAAGTCACTTGTGTCTGATTACCTGGCTTGTAGTTTAGTCTTGATAAATAAGCTTTTCGTTATGCGATGCTTAGCTACAATAAAATTCGACAAATATGTTTGAACGAAAATAATAAATTCTTTGTCAATATTATTTTCGGAAATACCTTGTACAAACGGATATTTGATGTAGGAAGTCCTGAAAATACTATTTTATCTTTGCAAAATGTGTATTGAATCAGTCGGCACGTTTTATAGGCTTCCGTAACGGTTACGAAACTTTAATTTGGCCAATTTCCACGGTAAGCATACAATAGAGACGTCGCGACTAGCTCATAACACCGGCTATAGGTACGTGATGCTCGGACCGAGCACGACACTATTTATGCTTCGCTAAACATGGCTCTGATCAAAAAACCAGCTTAAACGCAGATAAATGTACACCTACTTGAATAATTTAAACACTAGTTTTTTGTAGTCACGTATTTAAATTGAAAATTAGTTGTAAACGCTCATTACAGCCACTTGTTAAAACTGTTGTTTTCGGACAAAAAACAAATGCCGAAGTAATTTTTTTTCTATGTGCACAAAGCACCTGTCACATGTTATTGTGCCTTAAATCAAAATTGTCAATGAAGACACTAGTTTAATCAGTTAATTTGAGGTTACAGATTCTTGAATAGTAAAGACAGCTTAGCAATAATTATTTTGAGTCACCATATATGTCTCGTATATCGACTATCAAAAATAATATCTGCCATGAAAGGGACTGCATAATATCTTACTATACGTTGCGTCGTAACAAATTCAGTACAATGTAGAATACTAATAGTATGATTGCTATTTAATACTATGAAGTTTTGTCGCGCAGTTCAATGTCATATATTAAAATTTAGCGAAACCTCCTTGCACAGGTATATCTTTTATTTAAAGGGAGGTTTTTATGTAAGATTTACTGTAAAAGTGTTAGAAGTCACTGAAAAAAACTACTATTGATATATTTTTTTAAAATAACCTCTGTTCTTAGTTTTCCTGGGCTGAATTGGCTAGCTAAAATAGCTATGCGGGTAACATAAGGTCTTCTAAAACTTCTTTCAGGGTTAAAACGTCCCTGGGTGTATACTACAATATACATGCATTATGCAAAGTGTACTTGATAGTTACACCTTGATGATGAATTAAACGATTCGCAGTAGATGAGCAGCACAATGGCAGGAAATTATCAAGGTAGGCAACTTTTGACAGGGACGTTAGAGATACTACCATAGAATTTTATGTGTCATGTTCATTATGTTCCCAAAAATGTAGAATCACTTTAGTATGGGTGTGTATCCATTAATTAAAATCATTATTATAACGTTAGTACTGTGTAGTAAGAGTCAAGTCTGGTCCTATTCCTGAGTCCATATATCGGGCATATAAAACTTCCCGAATACAATCTTGCATAATCGAGAAGCAATAAAAAGGGCCCATAAGTTTACCTTACTTTACTTAAAACAAAAATCGACACCGAGATCTTTTGATCAGGATCCCAACCCAATTGACTACCACACAGACTGCACTAGAGCCACTAGGCACTCCTAGGCATTATGTTTTTATTATTAGCCGCTTACATAAGTTTCTGTTCTTCCAACTCATAAGTTCAGAACCGTAATACTCTACATTCGGTACTATCGAGTATCGAGAGTTTGACATTTAAAATGTACTGCGAAAAAAGTTCCTACAGCGTCCGCTAGAGGCGCTGCTCAGAATTTCATGCAACATTTTTCAATAGCTAGCTGGTTCTATAAAGTAAGTAGTAGAAAATCACGCGACAGGTTACGGGTAATGCAAAACTCAACTCGGTTAAATTGTCAGCGTACTGTTCTGTAAAGCCCTTCTCCCATTACGATACGCCCACGCGACTCTAGTCTCGGAGACTAGTCGCCACGAAGTATCTCACATACATTTGTATGGAGACTACCAGTATCGTAATGTGAGAGTCTCCATACAAATGTATGTGAGATACTTCGTGGCGACTAGTCTCCGAGACTAGAGTCGCGCGGGCGTATCGTAATGGGAGAAGGGCTTTAGACACGGATATTATATTTTACGTTACCATATGAATCAAATATTTACTCTCTTTCTAAACACATTTATTTTATTGTTTTGAAAACAAAAGAGTATTATTACATCTTAATAAATGCAGATCAATATTGAGTCACCATGGAGGTAACTGTGTAATGAGTTTTAAAGTTTGAAAACTGAGATATACACTCGTAGCCAGGCGAAGCGCCTGCGCTATTAATATAAACTATGTTATGTTTTACGTGTTGCGCTGCGAAAACTGTAAGTACTGCGTTAGCTAGAAATAGAGCTATACTATTCACTGCTTGCCTACGTTTTAATTATTTAGGTACTTTTGAAATAATATTATTAATGCGGATTCGTCGACTTATCTACTCAGTAATTCAAATGAGAAGCTTAGAAAATAGGTAATTCGGGATCGATGTTCAGGTACTTAGTGTTTTTTTGTTTTCTCAGTGTACATTTTTTAGATATCGCCCGAGGTGCGCTTGCTCAGTTAATTTCAAAAGGGCCAGAAAGGCTCAGTACTTATGGTAATGATAGCACAGTGCACACGATATTGTGTGTTAAGTGGACTTTAGACTAAATAAACGCCAAGGATCCATATCGACGGTCATAACCTCGCTCTAAATCGGCTTAAGAGCTAAGGTATCAGAGGCTTAAGTTAAGCCTACAATACCTAACTAACTAAATTTATATCGTTTTAGACCTATCTGCATGTGAAAGCAGTAACATGAAAAGAAACGTGTGTCATAGTTTGCACACAGAATTTGTAGATTAACCGAGAAACAAAGTCTGGTGTAAGGCACTTGAATAAATAACGCAACATTATTAACAATGTATTTTATTATCATACGAAATTGTCATAAATTTATACTTATCGTCTAATCACATATAGATACTTAGCCTATAATTGCATAGGAATCAGCTTAACTAAATATAATTACATCCGCAGTCAGTATTATGCGAATTGACTCATGTATGTACTCATCCTAATAATAATAATGTAAAAATACCAAAAATATCAGTTGCACATTCTAAATAAAAATACTGGATGTAGAGGATCATAAATCTTTGAAGTTCTCTGGTAGGCACATGAATAGTTTGGAGCAAGTGAGGTTGAACGCGTCACATGACGATTGCATCCACTGTGGTTTGTGCTTCCATAGGATAAAGACGAAGTATACTGGGACGCCGAGAGCGACGATTGCCATGCCGATTCCTACTTCTTTGGGATGCGTGAAGCAGGAGAACACGACGAGGAATGTACAGATGATGAGGAAGGAGACAGGCAAGATGATGCTGACTCGAATAGGCCGCAGTAGATGTGGCCGAGTGTAGCGCATCCAGAGCAGGCCGGCGACCGAGGCCAGCGTGAACAGCGCCTCCACGGCTGTCACGTACACGATCAGTGACTCCACGTTGGTGGATAACAGGAGCACCAGCGTCGCTAAACACTGGAAACACAAAAATAATTTTATTAATATTGCGCTTGTACAAAAATCTATACATATTATCTATAATATATATTATTGGGACTTCAAACCCTTCTACGGAGTACTTGACAATTTGTAAGTTTAAGAAACGTTTAGTTAACCTCTAAGGTTTACTGTTCTTTTCGTGTTAGTATCTAAGTCTTTTCCCTAATCCCAATAAATAGGTAACAGGTATTTTTCACACGGCATATAAGTTTAGTATAACTAGTATTTTATAGGCAATTAGTGTAGGCACCAATGGATAACATACGAAGAAAACAAGAAAGCGCGAAACTATGTCAATCATTATTGGGAGCGAAAGTTCTCATCATGCCGCATTACATTTAAAAATAGATCATCAGCCGAGAATAGATTTCAACCTTAATACAAGTTTACAACCTTACATTGTAGACACTTAAACGAAATAATAGTCAAACCATTTACAAGACGGATTTTATGCGTCCATGTTAATATGTATTTTTGTACCCAGTTACCTAGTTATGTATTGTATTTAAATCTACATTTCGTGACCGACTAATTGCCAGAGAACGGTTAAGCTACTGACGTTAAAAATATGACTTTATGATAAGCAACGGGAAAATAGTGGACACGAAATGTTAGCGTCAGCTAAGCACATACTATCGGGTCAGTCAATAGGTCATTAATATGAATTTGGATATTTTGAGCTAATATTCAGCCATGAATTATAATGTAGGAAACGTAATAATTATATTCATGGTACAATCTGGTACATGCTTCAAAATATTGTCCCCTATGGTGATTTTATTACGTGATGTGGATACCATAGATTTAGAAATAGATTTCAAGACCTATACATAATTATGAACAAATCATTGCACAGCAACCGATACAGGAAGATCTCTTTTTAAATATTTATGGCTGATAAAGCGTGTAATATTTATAAGCGTTCAAACGTTTGTTCAAAGGAATCTAAAAATAACTGTTATTTAAACGGCTCACTTCCGAATAATCCTTGAATAACATGACGGTTAAACATGGCTTTTCAGTACAAAGTAGCAATAGGTACTAATATAAACGTACAACATGCAGCAACTTTGTATTAGGATTCGGTACAATTCTTATAATGCCCTATTATTTTTGTCAAAATCTTAGAAAAAAGTGTGAAGCATTAATCTATTGGCGTTCGCTATCTTTGTTATGGGATAAGTTACTGCAAACGACGATAATATACTGGTACGTGTAGTTACAGGTATATCTTTGTATATTATATTTCTAATGGCGTTCTCTGGTCTTTGCCTAGCCTTATGGGAAGAAGGCGTCATTTCAGGTATGTATGCATGTATGTATGTAAGTTTGTAATTATAGTGAAATGTTAATAGTGTTGCAGCGCTAACTAGATTTTTTAATGAGCACAGATTATTAAAGATCTTATCACTTTCTAGACTGGGATTAGCTTCGCGTCAATTAACTTTCTCTTTGTATCGCAGATGTCACTGCCATTACTGTAATGTTTAATGACAAGAAATCAATCAGTAATGCAATCATAAGTACGTGTATAGATTATGCAGATTGCTCTATTGATAATTTAACATGATGATGATAACAATGGTAATCAAATCTTATAAGTTAATTTATGCTTAAGTGTTTTACTAATGATATGAAGCATTTTTGTGAATGCTTTCGAAATAAAAAAATCTATATAGAATTTATTGAAGTGGTTACTATAAGTCAAGAAAAAATTGAGTGACTTAAAATTTAAAGTTATAGCAAGAGAGCTTAGAATGTCAGCTACAAAATTCTACAGTATTATGAAGAATCTCACCAAAAATATTAACGAAGGCACTGGAGTGAGTCTTTTGACGTCGATCAACGATATCGCTAAAGGCAGGTGTCCATTCCTGGCTCCGACGAAGAACAGGCGAGATGAGGCATAGATGGCTCCGTTCAGAGAGCCGAAAGTGCATAGAGCGACGAACAAAGGCATTGTCCATGACATCATGCCGAGGATCTTTTCACTGAAGGTGACGGCTACGGCCTGTGATGCGTGGATCTCATCGTTGGATAACACGGCGAAGTAAGCCACGTTTGTTAACGCGTACACCAGGGTTACTACTGGCATGGAGATACAGATGGCTCGGGGCAGGTTCCTGAAATCATACAAATGTGCAATGTTAGTTTTGTTGTGGTAGAGTCATTTATAAGATGGGTGATTTTTTAACTTTTGCAAGTTGAGATGTTCAAAAATAGCTTGACCATGCAGAGGCATCGAGTATGAAAATGGCAGGCAATTAAATTCCGAGAGTTATTTTTAAATAAAATTAAAATTCTAACTGAATTGTAAATAATTACGATAACTATGTTGAAAAATACATATTATGACTTTTAAGTTATTTCACATGTGCTAATGCTATGGCAATATATTACATGAGACATTTGCAACATATTTGATTTAACAGCAGCTGCACAAAGATAATAAATAAGAACACTTCACATGGTGGGTGTAGCGCCACTAGCTCTGAGATTGTTTTGTTTACGTCGTCTTGTAAACTATTTATAAGCTTAAGACAATATGCCAACGATTAAGTAATTATACTCTGCTTTATACTGACTATGTTTATGTAAATGAGATTTCATAATGAGGTTGAAATGTATTTAGATCAAGTTTTCTTCAGCAACAATGCGATGCTTGTATACTATACTATACAACAAAGTATTTATAAAAATACTAGCTGACTCGCGCAACTTCGCTTGCGTCACATAATAGAGAATGGGTCAAAATTTCCCTTCTCGATAAATGGGCTATCTAACACTGAAATATTTTTTCAAATCGCACCAGTAGTTTTTGAGATTAGCGCGTTCAAACAAACAAACTCTTCAGCATTATAATATTAGTATAGATTTCAGTTAACTCTCTGTGATTACCGAAATAGCATTGTTTTTTAGATTAGTTACCGTATGTAAAGAATAATGAAACTCACTTGTAAGGTTCCTGCAACTCCTCTGTAACAAAGTTCAAGTAGTTCCATCCGGAATACGAGAAGAGGCCCGTGTAAAATGCTATGGCGATCTCTCCAGGTTTCGTGATGGTACCTTGCATTATGTTTTCCAAGTTCTCCGTATGTCCAGAGAATAAGTACCACAAGCTGGCGAAGAACGTCACCAACAACGCAAGAATCTTCGCCGCAGTGAAGGAATCTTGAACTCGCGTCACCCATTTTACGTTATAACAGTTGATAACTGTGAGGAAACCTGGAATGAGGGAGCCGCATTATAATAAGTTATTATTGCATGCAGAATCATTTGTCTCGTTGAATCACTGAGTAAAGCAGAGAGCAGATTGTTTCAGGGTCTCCGATGCAGAACGGATTTGCTGTAGCGGATGAACATGCCTTTTTTATGATATCATTTGTTTCGATGTAATCACACCTCCGTCAGCTTATAACTGTATAGCTACATAATTCGGATGGTTCGTATTCTGTGAGAAGCAAATTATACGAATTCGGGATTAATCGGGACAAATAAACCTGCAGCTACTTATATTCGTTTCATAACAATCCCACCTTGGGTCTGTCGGGAGAGTAAATCGTTACGGACATCATTATTTACAAATGGCAAAGGCAAATCCGCGTCGGGCTATTAAGTGCCCTTACGTTATGTACACAGAGCGTGATAATTCCGCACAAGAGTGTGTGTCAGCGCGATGCGGGAGGAAGCCCTCATTATCCTGTCAGGAGCAATCAGCACAGGCGACCGCGCCACAGTACACCTATATACCTACCGGGAATAAAGACGCGGACACAGTCGCCCTATTGAAGTGACAGCCTGAGGCCTCAAGTACGATAAATCGCTTATCCGTCACACTCCGTCGTACGTCTTGTTGTGCTATCTTCCGACACTGAGGGCTGTCGTAACATGTGACCATTACCACCTACTCGTATGACATTGATATCGTTTCCACGTTATTACAACAGGATGAATGTTAATACTAGAGATATTCTGAAGTAGAGCACGATGAAAGATAATTTGAAGCAATTTGGCAAGTCAATGATCCAGACATGTCAGTTCAATGTGAGAGGTAATGACTGCACCATTAACACTGTGAATACTTTTGGCGGCTATTGTATTTACAACAAGAACTTTAAACTAAAAAGTTGACCAGTTCTCCATGTTCAAGATTCTGTACCGTAAAAGGTACAAAGAAATCGCCAAAACTTGGTTCAAGAGAAAAAAAACCGGTTCCCAACAGGGGGTGATGATAATGCTCTGTGAGCGAAAAATTACTCATTATTTATGAGCGCTGAATATAATACGAGTAATTGTGCGCAACCCGTGAGAGAATTCTTCAATCTTTGAGCAGGTTTCTTGGAAGGATGTGTGCTTACTTACTTTATTCCCAACGTGTCATAGTACTTTTTTTACTTTGATTTTCATAAAATAGTTGACGACGAGCAAGGGTTCAATTAAAAATTAAATATTCGTGAGTTTTTTTCACTTAGTAACTATAGATCAAGATTCTTGATAAAATTTGGAAGAAATATTGATTCGAGTCACGTGCAATCTCCATCGACGTAACAGGCCGAAGGCCATATTGAGAGTATGAATAAAATTATGGACACAAAAATGTGTAGGACTGCGGCTAACAATAGTAATAGCCGACGAAGAAGCCTAATGGGCGCCATCCTCGTTATAAATGACCTAATCTTGTAATGGTAAGATGAAAATAACAGTCAATTTTAGTGCCATGATTGTGACCGATCGTTAGCCAGATGTGTTACCACGTGTGCTACTCGTTTCATTCTTATCTTTATCTCATTAATCTGACGAAATCTCATGTGAGATTGTCTAGTAATGAATTAAGAAGATTAGGCCACGGTGCGATGTACTTTACCTACGCGTTTAGATGACACGGCTTTTTATAAGACCACCTATGGTCTCACAATCACTTTAATATCATATCAAGCATTGTTGTCCTTGGTAACAAATGACGAAACACTTACAAATTTCTACATTGAGTTAAAGCAAATTTTTGTTAATCTTCATTAAAATACAATTCACATAAAGATCAAGGTGTCTAATTATGTAAATTGGGTGAAGATACATAATGAACTTATATCGCTGCGACGGTTTATTGTATTATTTACCAAAAAACGGTATTTTTCAAGAGGACAATTATAACATAACGCTTTACTCGCTGAAAATGAACATCGGAACGAGTTGAATATCGGAGAGTTGACTTGGCATGGAAAGTCAGAGATGGAGGTTGAGCGACGTATGAAATATTGGTACTTACAAGTAATGCTGGCTGCAATAAGGTTGACTGCAGCGGACGGCGGAGAGCACGCTGGCCATAGAGGTTTGAGGATGTTCTCTGCAAATGTGAGTGCAGTGATGGCATTGCCGGTGGGCACTAAGATGAATAGTGCCACCCACAAGTACAAGAATGCTGGGAGCGGTCCAAACGCCTCACCGATGTACGCGTAGTCACCACCCGACTTTGGTATCATTGTACCTGAAATGGAACACGTCAAAACGCTTTTTTATGGTACTTCTAAATACATTTCTAGGTGTATAGTATTAGCGATGTCAATAATTATTTCTTTCGATTTCTGGTAAGGCTCTATAAACCAAACTGTCTAAGTTACTGCAGTTTTAAAAAGCTGATTCGTGTATCTCTTTTGGTCACCCCCTGAATCTTTGCACGGAAACTTAAGAGATAGTGAGAGATCCAAAAACTTAGAAATTTCGAAAATCGTGAGGAGATTTACAATATATTGAATCCGAGTTTATGGATTAATCCATTAAGTGTAACAAACATAATATCTATATGTTTCAATTCGCCTGTTCAAGTTAAAGTAAACTGCATTTCTTCGTTTATGTAATAACTACTTCTGACGCTGCTTTTCAATTGGAAACCGGTTTATGTTGAGTCGGACGTGTTTCGCACGTAACTTAAAAAATTGCTAGCACGCATGGCTGTCGTGCATCTTGAGACTGACTTGAAAAAACCAACCCATTTACATAATACTTATTTATTTTTAAACCTATTAAATTAAACAAAAGATTAGTCATCCAGCCGCAATAGCCACTGATACTGGGCCGAAACGTCAAGAAAACAAGGTAACTAAGCGTCGCGATAATCCAATTTAATAGATAGAAAAGTCATTTTAATACAAATTGATTAAAACCCCTTTGCTGTTTGAACCAGTATTATTTTTGCTAAGCGTATTTATGTATTGAATATTATTCATAGCAGATGTAAGGGGGAACGTTGTGAGTCGTTTCACCCTCGTGGTGGCGACACGGAATGGTTATTTGGCCTTATTTGGGTCGCTGCGTCAGAACTAATTATCTGCGTATAATTCATATTTTGCGAGACCATAACCGTTATTTGCGGTAAAATGTAAAAATCGGTAAGTACCTATATTGAACCACACTCTATGGGGTAGGATTTTTAAATATTTTGTTGAGAACATTATAGCACTTCTGTTCTATACACGATTTAGACGTTGATCACAAATTAGGAATATTTTCTTCATAGATCAATTAACGGTTCATTAGGGTTCCATTCCCAGTGCCATTTATTTTTTAAATAATAATTGTAAATTATCCTATTATATATTATTACAAGATAGTGAAGGTATCTTCGGCCTCGCAATATATGCACAAGTGTATTTTCAATGATACACTGCTTCAGTAATCCATTTGTATGTATTCGAAGTCCGAAATCAGCTTTTCACAAGATTTTTGCTCAAATCCCAAAAATCCTTAAGGTCTTCATTATGTTGAAAATGCTAATGGTTATTTTTTATTGCTGTTTAAATGCTCACTGGGTTTGATTCAGACTGTTTACACACAGTAAAACGTAGAGCATCGTAGTAAAGCGCCGATCATAGTAACGCTCGATTGTGTTAATTGAATCAAGGAATTTTTACACAATTCTGTTTTACCATGTGGTAGTACAGTTTTCCTCCGTGAAAGTCTATCCAGTCTTATAATGAAAGTAAGGAGAAATGGTATACTTTTAAACCATATAAACACTGCGTATAAAGCTCACAGTATCGGAAATGTGCGATAAGTCTCGTTCTGACCCGAAATATTAACCTTGTCACGAGGTCAAAAGATTATGTGCTTTACAAAAATAGATAACTATACAAATTCTCACATATTTTTAGAATGAACTTGATTTTTTCAAAGCTAACGTTTAGGAAAACAATGTTTTGTTCTATTTAACATGTTTTATAAGACTTTTAATCAAAACTTGCGTAGAATTTCTGTACCTACATATACCTGTTTATGTATATGGGTCAGATCGACACACTTATTAGTTGCCTGTTAGTTTTGAGCTGATTATAATGTAACAGGATCGTTACTGGCAACTTATTTGGGAAATGTTTATTTATTGGTACGTATTTACGATATAGAAATATTAAAAAAAAAACTAATGCTGCATTTCTACACATTAGCTCAGAGCGCAATTGTATCGCCTCTACATTTTGATTTTTACGAATTAGTCCTAAATAGTTTCTTTAGATTGTTTTGCTGGATAAGTAATTTTAATTACTGAAAGTGTTATTACCTAATAAGCTCTAGAGCTGAGTCATTGCTGAACTTTTTATTTGTCTCGACAACTCGTTAAATTGTAAGTACAGAAATATTGATTTCGTGAGACGTCTGGCGACAGTGGTTGGTGCAGTGTTAGCTAACATGCTGTTTTCATATTTATATCTGCAGTGCGCTACTTTAGCACTTATATACTTTTATTTATTTAACTAACACAACCACCGTACTACGTAACGTCCTCGATGAAAGATTAATTCGCGCGGGAAACGGAAAAAATATCCCGAAATTATTTCTCCGATAGTTCTACTATAAAAACTTAATATCAATTATTTTTATACTATTCGAATTTTAAAAATAACTACTGTTTAATAATTATGTTCGTTATATTCAGGTTTCCGTAAGTATAAAATGATAACAATTTACCTACTGTACATTTACATGAATTTACCACAAAAACATAACACGTGTCGCATTATATGCAAATACAAATTATTTCTTTAGAATGAGGTACTTTAGTCAATATATATTTTTATATAATTACCTATTGCCAATCGCCACAGGTTTGTTATCGACTAACATTTCGGGATGTGGTTTAAATATCATATTTGATATCAATAAATAACTAGACTCTACCAAACTTTTAATTAATACCTAGGTATATCAAATCGAATTTGACATCCAATATGATTCTAAATAGATATTCTAACGCGATGAAATTGATAATTCCTCACACATTTCAGTACTGAAATAGAAAGTGACTACATCGAGATAGACACACGTTGAATGATAGAAGTAGACGAGCAACACAGTTCGTTACTCTAAATCCGTGATAAAATTATTAAAGTTCTTAGTTACTCATTAACATCTGTGATGTAGGCAAAGCGTTACCTGATAATTAAATTGTCTTACCTAATTCTGCATAGCACAAGGCCCCTATCATAGAGAGGAAGCCGGAGAGCACCCACACGATCAGCGCCATGCCTTTAGAGCCCGCATACTTGAGCGCCAGGCTCGGAGACACGAAGATCCCAGAGCCGATGATCACTCCCACGATGATAGCGACACCGTTCAGCAAACTTAGCTCCTTCTTCAACCGAACTCCTTGGCTTGATTCTTTATCACCACTGTCATTACTTTCTAAGCCTGTGTCCATCGCTTTCGGCGGCAGCACATCAATATCACTCACTTTTGCCATGTTCGATGTTTTAAATATTGTCCTTCGTCAATATCTTCAAGGAAACAGTTAACTTTAATACAAATTTAACAAGGCACACTTTAACACATGGTCTATCAATACAAAACACCGTCACAGTCGAATTCTGAGACTCCCTCGCGCAAATATTGCATCACACTGCGGACTGAGCTGCGGCGGGAAATACCACGTGCGATGCCCAACACCATGGAACAGCCATGGACTGATAAACGTGTATGTGGTTCACGCTACTTATTAGCCGGCGGGAGCTGATAACGCGAACTAATAGTAAATACTACCGTAAAACAGTTCCACATGTGAGTGACATTAGGTTAAAATATTCAGAAGTAGAGCCGCACAGTAAATTATATTTAAATATACAATTAGTTTTATTTTCCCGTAAAAATGTGTATGTTATTTAAGTGGTAATTAATTCGCCGGTAACGCGTTTTCCGTGCCACTATCGTATCCATATGCTACGAGAGATATGTGTCCGTCATGACGTGCGCTTACTTTAATAGTCAGTCCGCTACTTTGCAAGTTAACTACGAACACAGCCGTCTGCGTCCGCACGTATGACTCAGGCCCAAAATGGCATCGGTGTGAAGCCATATCGAGTCAATATCGACTTTAACTCTCGCGCTTTTGAGTATATTTTAATTTTATGGGCGGCCACATAGATTCACTGCCAAGTTCGTACAACTGGTTTTTTAGCTATCTCGTTCTCACCGTCCTAAACAGTACACGTGGTCTATGACACAGTTATCTTTTAGAACCCTAATTTTCAAAACAAGCGACACGAATAAATCGCTACGTTAAGCGATGGGCACATTGACCGGTTGTATGAGGAATAGGTTCTTCACGTAAGCAGGATATGAGCAATTCATTTATAGCATGTTCGTTGCAAAGAGGTCAATGACAGTGTGGAGATACGAGATATCAATCTGTATGGTGAAAGCAACGAATTGTTTCCTATAGAAAAAAATGATTTGTTTACATGATGATTATAGCTGCTCTTTAACCTTCGGATTGTTGTAGCAAATAACATCCAAAGGCATAATTTAATACCTTCTCTTTTGAACACTCCAGATATTTTTAAATTCTTATTTGCGGCGGCTTTTTTTCAGATAAATATACCGCAAGATAACAACATCTAAGGCGCAATTTAGGAGAAGCAGGTATGAGCGCAAAGAATAAATACTGAAAACATTGGTAAAAAAAATATTAAAATCTGTATTTTTTTTTGGTTTTATGTTAGCTATCGCGGGATGTACAGGCCAGTTCACAAAATATTGAGATGGGAAATACCCGACAATTATGTATTTTTACGGTCACCAAGTTATATCTTATCTACTGCTTGGATGTTATCCATAAGCTTGTCGATATTTAAAGACTACCAAATATTGGTACGATAAAACGCCTCTGACGTAAAATAAGCGTAAAAAACTTGCCCACTATTATTCGAAAAAGGTGTACCCCAGGGTAGATTGCTATCACCCACCCTGATTACGTTTATCATTAATGACTTTCAATGAGTAAAGAATTCGCTTGTTTCAATTATTTGTTGCATTGCAATCTTGTGTGTGTACTATTTTGGTTAAAAGTCACGATGCAATTAAGCAGTTTTGTGTTTTCCGTCTTTTCTCATGGATGCTTTTTATAACGAGATATCAAATGCATAATACCTAGTATGCAACCGTTTTTATTACGAACAATACTAGGTTTACATAGAAGGCACCGATGACTTTATCTCTGCATTAAAATGATTTGTAATGGCAATTATGCAAGCATTGTGATGTTTGCATTACGGATTAAGCTATTAGAGAACAAATATGTTTGCGTACATTGCAAGGTAATTACCTGCGCATTGTGATAACCTGGTTGACGCCTACTCAATATAGGGTAAGTAAATCTTGTCAGAATTAGTTATTTGTTTCTAAACATATATTTTAGTAAGTACTTAAGGTAGGTAATCCCCAAAGAAAGTTCCTATTGTAGTTTTCAGGTCAACTAGCTTATGTATTTAGGTAGGTTTCATTGTTAGTTCAGTATTGGGTTGGCCGACTTCGCGATAATTAATAAAAGATGCTAGACTAAGAGTTTAGAACACCACGCCGATAAGACATTTTGTATAGAGAAAATACTTTTGCGCACAAGCGATTTAATCTTCGCATTATCAATAACTAAAAAGCATTGAGGTACTTTATGTAGGATTAAAAATATTTAACTTATATTTATTAAGTGTCAGTCAGTTCTTTTTCGTTTGGCAACACTGAATGTTCTACTCGAAAACATAACACTGGCAACACTCAAGATATAGAAATGAACCCCTTATGTCCTGTATGATACTACTACTTTAACAACTGCGCTATGAACGTCATTAATAATACGAATATTGGATATCGCTAAATCAAATGGCAATAAGTAGGTAAACTAGGTAAAATACACAATTTTCATACCTCGTTATAAGAAGACTTAGAAAGAAATGTGGGTTCGGTGAATATAATAAAAATCCCGTATTTTAGGCATTTTATATTTTTGCAATACAAATATAAACCTAATTTAACATTGTAAAAATAGAGTAACATTAAATAAGCATAAAAATATCATCAAATGGTTAATCATTCAAAATGAAATTCAATCGTTGTCTGTTTTTTCTTCATATTTGAATATTCTTGCGGTACCGTCGTCAGACGTGGTGAGAATGACACTTTGTTTCGCGTTGTAACATAGATCTAGTACTTCGGACCTATGGCCTGTGAGCATTTGACTGCGTTCTCCACTCTTGCCTTCGTAAACCCTGATAGAGCCGTCGAGACACCCAGTTACTAAATGATTCTTTATCCAGATCATCTTGGTGACACCTCCAACATCCTCGTCAGATTTCGCGCACTGATGACGTAACATTTGTCTCGCTACATCCCATATACTGACTGCTCCTGTTAGTGTTCCTGTAAATGAGAAATACTGATTTGGAACTGAACTGATTAAGGCATGAATTAATACAGTATGTAACGGCGAGTGAGTCACGTAAAGGTGGGATTTCGCAAGCAACTACGGCCTAGATAGAAAGTCGTATTTTCAATAAAATTTATATAAGACAGATATCTTCATATTATGGCAACAGTAGGATAGTAGAAAATTAAGTATCATATGCCGTTGCGAAATCTCTCGCAAAAAGCAAAAAGCTCTCGCAAGTTATGATTGACGTATGCGACACACATCAGAGTAAAATGGATTCTGCACTCATATTGACCAATATCATGCTATCAAGCAGTCATTTTTAGAATCATATAAATATAAATCAAATATTATTGTTCTTTCCTATATTATTCTTACCTAAAGCAAGTAGTCCATGTTGTGGTTCAGGAGCAAAAGCCACTGTTTCCAAATCATTGTCTATTTCCAACTGTCCCACTACTTTGCCATTGGTTGGTGTGGTCAGCACTACTTTACCTGTAATTATAACACAATGATAATATTAAAACACATTAATATTAAATATGCAGTATTTTAATATAAGGGATTTTGATAAAACAGTTATTTTAGGTCACTTTCTAGATAAGATTTAATTTTGCACACTTGTTTGTCATAAATTCAACACAATGATTTGCAAAAATTTTCTACATTAGTAGTTGTCATTTATGTATCAGTTTTTATTGCTCAGTCATTTGGTAATATGGTGCAATACAATTTATCAGTTAAGATTTTATTAAATTGCCTGATTTTCTGCTGTTAGAAAATAAAGTTTAAATAAAAATATATTCAGAAAAAAGATTGACATTTTGAAATTATATTAACATAATCTGGCAACACAGAAAAAAAGTAAAAAAAAAGTTATTTATTAAAGAAAATTATGCCTTAAAAAACAGATGTTCTTACCATCTGTAGATATAGATGCCATGAGATTATCCTCAGGGTGTGTGTCAACTGCTGTGACTCTGATCTCATGCACAGAGGCAGGCAGGGTGTGTATCACTGCTGAAGTCTTCAAGTCCCAGATCTTCACTGTGCCATCCTCGTAGCCTGCTGCTAATCTCACTCCATCATTAAATAGCTACAATATTACATATTACAATTTGTAATTTATAAACTGGCATTTTAAAGTTATTAGAAATTTATTACTGTTGTTTTATGTAATTTTTGTATTATTTTCAACATTCTTTAGGTCTTCAAATAAACTTTTGTAGTGAAAATAAATGGTAATCGCAAATAAATTTTTAAATGGTGGTTTTGATTGTTATTGTTTTTTATTAACTTTAATTTTTAAATATCAATTTTTCAATACTTATAAGATGCTTACCTTTCCACATTCCACTTTGACATTATGTCCTTGCAAGACCTTTGTGTCTCCTGATGGTACTTTAAAAACATAAATATCTCCTGAGACAGCTCCAACAATAAGTACTCTTGCTCCAAAGTGCCACTGACCCCAGGTCAGGTCATCAGCTTCATATTCAAAGGCGACTGTCCACGGCTCTTGTTGATTCTCATCAGTATTGCACTTCCATACTTTGATCAAACCACACATGTCTGCTGTAGCTAAGTAGGCACCATCATGACTGAACCCAACGAATATGACAGAGTCTTTGTGGCCAACACAGTCCATGACTAACTGTCCCGTCTCCACCGACCACACGTAAGCCTTGTCGTCTTCACCCCCAGTAACCGCCAATTTACCATCAGGATGCAAGTCACAACAAAATACGGAACCAATGTGCTTACTAAAAACAAATGAAGCGTGATCTTCTGGCGGCTCCATATCTGCATCCTCTTCTTCTTGATCAGCTACTTCATCCATCAAGTTTTCATCATCCAAATCTATTTCTTCAACTTCTTCTAAGTAAAACATACCTTCCTCGTCCATGCCTGTAATTTCGTCGCCGTTTACAGACGACGGCGGTGTATCCCCCTGTCCTTGCATTATCTAAAAACCCAAAACAAGAATATCAGAACCATTTCTCAGCAGTAAAAAAAAAAACATTAGTGCGCACAAGTATTAGAAAAACTAACCTCTTTCATGAGTTGTCCGGTAAATTAAATGTCACAAGAAACTATCAATACCTCAATATTTATGTTATAAATATTAATATGTATATTCTTTTCTAACAACGTTTGTTAGTAATATAATAATCTGAACAAGTTGAGTGAAACACGCCGCGTTCAATTTTATACGTCGAGGTTTGATTTAATGTCAATATATAAACGTCACTTTGTCAAAACTGTCATACTCACATGGCCGGTCGTCTGCCAACTAGAGATGTGATTTGATTAACAAAGATCGATTTTGTGAATCACATAGTACTTGTTAGTCCTCTGATCTAGTTCCAGTTATGGCTATATGATTAAGGTTTACAAGGAGTCGCTCGTGAATAATTTATTTTGATAAATGACTTCCTCTCTATCTTAATATTGACTAAGGAGCAAGCTGGCATAAGCGCCGTGAAAAAAAATTGTAGATGCCATTAAAAATAAAAATAAAACATTTTTTTTTCTTTTGTTATATAATATGGCTATCAAAAGTTTTCTTTTGGGAATTGCAACCAGTGACATTCGGCTAGAGAAACCCTCATATTTCAAATCAAAGCTAGAATCCAAAAAGCTTCTTAGTCAAATATAAAAACAAAAACGAAAATTGACAATTGAATTGACATTTTATTTTTAGGTTAAATATTGGAAAACAAAATAACCAATTTGCTAGGTTTTGACTCGTATATCTTGAATTAACAGGTGTACGACAAAACAAATACATTGCCAAAATGGCTTCTCTTAACAAAGGTACTCTTTGATGGCAAGATGAAGCGCTGACGTTGGTCGTGTACATTTTTTTGATTGCACTATGTAACATGGTATTCTTATTATTTTCAGTATTGCTATCTGCACAGACTCCGTTTCTAATAGCTAAACGATTTCGTGGAAAGATCAACATTCAAAAACCGAGGAAGCCTCACTATGAGAGACAACTTTTGATAGATTTGTCTAAGCCTGTATACGGTACTCCTAAACACAAGATACCTGATGCTGCTCTATGTGACAGAGGAGAGAAGAGCTTTGTAAAGGACGTTGATAATCCCTTTGAGAGAATTTTAGCTAACGAGTGCCTCAACTGGTTCAATACATCGAAAATGGTGGTATTTGTGCATTTAAATTCTATATCGATGGAGGATAAGATGCCTGTGTTTGCTACTTTAGCTAAAAACAACATGCATATGAGGCGATATGGTAAGAAAATAGTGAGTATGGCGACTAAAGGCACAAGATATGAGGCTGTGAATCACTTGTTTACATCACACCAAGAAATTATATTTGGACAGCCAAATAATGCTGCTAAACTGTTCAAAATATTGAAGAAAACTCCCCAATTAGTTGTCATGGGTTAGTATCTCTATATTCATCTCATTAAGCTTTGATTTTGTCTACATATTGTCATTAATTTAGTCAATTATTATTATGTCCATATTAATTTATTATTATAAGGGTTGTATAGCCAAAGTGTGAAAGAGGAACTCTGTTAAGACTAAGACTAGTACTAAGACTTTGCTGTGTCTGTTTGTTTGTTTGTCGCTAGGTTGTATCTCATCAACCATGAACAGTTAAATGATGATATGATTTCATTTCTGTTGGCACTTCAACAACAAAAACTAAATACCAGAAAAAAATAAATATTTGTCATTTTATTTCAGCTGGAATAATTCAAGACAGATTGATGTCAAAGAATGAGTTGGTAGAATTTAGTCAAATGCCAAACTTAGATGCGGCCAGGAGTCAACTTTGTCAAGTCCTGGATAGTGCCGGCTCACTCTTAGTACAACAACTCAATCAGAGCCAGCAGACCTTTGTAGGGTATTTGGACAAACATGTAGAGTTGAAGGCCAGTGAGAGCAAAGAACCTCAAGAGAGTAAAGAAAGCAAGAGTGAACCAGAAAGTACAGCCTAGTGTTAGTGAAATAAAATGTTGTTAATTTGATAGTATAAGCCTTAGAAGATTATATGCAGTTTTTTTTATGAATTTCTCATTGATGGGAATCCCTAATGTATTTTAATGATTATTTTTAAAATTATTATAAGTTAAGTTTATAATAAAGACAAAGGTTCTATCTTATGATTTTTACCTGATATGAATCAGTGAGCAACACACCACAACAAATAAAAATATTGTAGCATAGTATCTGGATTAGAGAATGTAACTTCTGAAGTCTATATTTGTTGTATTGATTAGTGCTTTTTGTAAATAATTTGTGTTAGTAATTGAGTGAAAAGTAAAAATGCAAAAATGTCTAATATTAACAAAATTTAATTTTAATCTTGAAACACAATCTTTGGTTGGAGTTACAACTTATAACTACTTAGTCCAATAGAGATCAAAAAGTTAATGACTATATAAAGCAGCACTGCTTGTATGAGAACCTTACTTTAAATAATACTTGAGCAACACTGATTTCATTGGCATTACGTAACAGTAAATTTTATTTACGTAGCAAACTAAACTTAATTAAAAATACAAACAATAATGGCAGTTACTCTGTTACAACGAGTATTGTTATAGAAAAAGGCACTTGATCACAAACACTCTGGGCGCGGTACATCACGGTGTGATGACTCGGCCGGTCGCAGTCGCGAGTGCTGTGAGTGCGACGGCAGCCTCCACCTCATCTCTGTCGTGACGTGTCAGCGTATTTATTGTTATCCTTTGTATCTTGGCGTCAGGCTTCCGACGCTTGCCGTCTCCCCACCACGAGTAGTTACACTCGCTCGGTTGAAATCTAGCTGCGCTCTCCAACCACTTGCTTAACAACATTGGACTTGTTATTGTTTTAGTTTGTTCCATACCGTTGTCGTTAGGCTCCACTTTATAGGAGTTATTGTTGAAATTCACGCATTTATCTTTGTTGACTGACGATGCATCAGAATCTTCTTGATTATATTCAGTGATGGTTTCGGGGCTTCCAGTCATTTCACCGTCGTTGTCTAACATTTCGTCGTGGTTGGTGGGGTCCGACTCGCTCCAGATGCTATCGTCAGAGCAGATGCTGAATTGCTCTACATTGCCCTGCGCACGGTCGTTGTAAGTGCGTATGAGGTGACCCCATGTTTGTTGATTTCTATCTATGTTAACATTTTTCAGTTTTCTCCGCCAGTTTGCAAACCAGTTGCAAATCTGTAAAATAATAGCATCTTCATAAATAATCATATGGGACAGACAATATAATACAAAACACGTGCAAGAACCGTAATAGCCCGAGCATGTGTGTGGAATTTGATAGGTTTGGTGTTAGGCAAAATTTAAAATAAAAAAAAAATTCTGCGACAGCAAACGACAAAACCCTATATTTTAGTACCCAAATAAAGGGTGCCAATGTAGTTTTAAATCGTGGAGTGTTTTAATAATGTCTTAACATAAGTGTACCAATAGCCCGACTCGAGCAAGTTATCAAGTGACAATAATTTCTATAAACTGTAATATTGATATCATTCATAAATTCATCCTTAGCTGCATTCGATCAGTCTAGTTTTCACTTAACGTTAAACGTTGCACACTAGTTAACAAAGCAGAGACAAAAATAGTGCCTATTTATGTACAAATAGCAATTTCTGGCATCGATCCAATTAGGTTGCTGTTAGGCACAAACATGATACCTACGTTTAAAAATCGAAAAACAATGACGCGTTTACAATGTTATTAGGTACAGTTTGTAATAGTTGAAACTTACTTGAATGTAAGTGAGGCCTGTTTCACGAGATAAATATTTTTTTTCTTCTCTGTTCGGGTACGGGTTATCTCTTCGTCGTACTAGCCAGTCTTTTAGATATCGCTTTATTTCTGGTGTGAATAGCCTTTTTTGCGGACGCTGGCCCGCTACTAAACTCCTCCTGTAAACAACGAAAACATTATTCTACTGAAAAAATAATAAGTGCCTCTATCACCATTTTCCATAGATAAAATGTCAGAAAACAAAACAAAAATCTCCGCTTGTTACCTTTATTTATCCAGAAGTGGTGAAACGTAACATAAAATAATGTATTAAGTATCATAAATTACACTTATTGCACGTCTCAAGGTTCTATGTAATTATAAATTTCTCAATAAAGGGAATTAAGTATTTAGGTGATTTGTGTGACGCACAAAGAAAATGATTCTGAATACTGAAAGTAATGAGTCATGCATGTCAATCTTTGTAGTGGAGTAGGTACTGACCGTGTGTATCGCCTGTTTCTGACAGGCCTCGAGGATTTCCCGAGGTCTTGTTTGCTCGTAGTCTCATTCATGGTGGCTTCTTTCCCCTCGACCGTCGTTTGGATGAGTGTCATCTGATCTTGTATAACTTGAGTTGTACTTAAAAATATTGTTAGAATTTGTGTAACCTTTTAGAGCGATACGTAACGAGTCGACAGCACGTGCAAGGGCACCACGGCTTGCGACACGACTCGTGTCTCGCAACACTGCCGCTGCGGGGGATGCTTACTGATCTATTAAAAAAATAAGGACATGATGACATAAATAGATTGTCTTTCGAACAGTACACTGATTAATTATGAGCAGCAGTTCGATAGGTAACCGTATGTTGTCGTGGTTGCGTTGATGTAACCGAAACATGACCGTCACATTCCTCGATCCACTTTTATATGTTATTTATTCGCGGTACCCTCCGCAACTAGTGATTTACCTTTTAATAATGATTTATTCACATTCGTGAAGTGCACTTTAACGGGGAGTTGTGTTAGAACGTTTTTGAATTCAGTAATTACCACAAAGAACAAAAAACATGTTAACTATTACGTGTGCTCGAGGGTCAATGTTCTTGTTTTTAAACGGCACAATAAAATGTAGAGTTAATTAGATGATTTCCTGAACGCGGACAGACGCACTGATTTATAATATGAAAGTGTGTATATTTTTTATTGTTTCACTAATAAGTTATTGTCACAATAAGAAAACTGAGGTACGTACCTGTGTGCGGGAAAGCTCGGGGATTGTGTGAAAATGGCGTCGGATAAGCGCGCGACGGCAGCGCCGCGGCGCGGGCGCATCGCTGCTGCAAATACGTGTTATTTCAGGATGTCTCCCGCGATGTCTTCAAAAACATGATTACAATGAATACTACTATACATTAACTGTGACGGTGAGTACATCAATCTGTTCTCTATGGTACATTGTTCTTGATTATCTTAGTGTTATTATGCAGCGTTCAACAGTATGTTACATTCTAATAATATCTTACTGAAGCCAAAACAGATACAGTCCACTGCATTATTTTCAGGTTTCCCTTACTTTATTTTTACAGCGGTGAGAATTATTTTTAAGCTATGTTTTCCTACTAACTTTACAATAGATAAAACTTGTACTAAGGTGTAAAACTTGAGGTGTCTAACTGTCTACCAATATTTTTTTTAAATTAGGTATCCGCTCTACAATTTTAATATACTTACTTAGGTACTCATGCCTCAGTTTTGCATCGTTTTAAATTGTTTCATCTCTAAAATTATAACAAAATCCTGATTTCGCATTTAATTTCTTATGTTTAAACGTTATTTAGGGAACATAATTTGTATTGATATAACATTTAGGCAAATGTATAATATTTAAATTAAGTAAGTAAGTGCAAAGTAGTAACATAATAGTATAATGCCACTGATTGAAGTTTGATAATACAATAGGGCAAATAGAGTGATTTTATAACCCACAGTTGCACAGTGTTTCACAGTGCCCCACACGCGCTGACTGGTGAAGGGTCCCATGTTCAAATTCGACTCAGCATATTATTTTTGTTGGGGAGCTTTTTAATAAAAACACATGCTCTTCATGTTTGTTATGTTGTTTTACTGACTACGTTGACAAAGTTGTGTAGGTATTCTAAAGTATTCTATTATGATACTGTGATAGTTGCATGGTTTTTTCCCATTACTGTCCCAGTGTCGGGTAACCTTAGATTTAGAGGGATTAGGCCCTGAGTCCACTACGCTGCCCAAGTGCGGGTTGGGGAATTTGCAAGCCCTTAAGAAATGCATAAAAAAAAAATTTAAGCGTGCAAGGTTTATCAAGATGTACCTATTTCTTTATCGTTATATTGTGTTAAATGCCTTCTCGATGTAGTCGTATCGTGACGTAGAGATCTACAGCCACTGAACTTGATGACGTAGAGATTTGAATGCAATAGGCAAAAATATTTCATGACGCTTATCAATTTTCAATGTCGTAAAATTTCAGTTACGGGTGTTGATAATAATCAATTACTGAAGTAATAGTGAATAGTTAGAAATAGTGTGATTGTTGATAGCTCCTACATGGAACAAATATCGGTACTTAGTCGGGATCTTTATTTTTTCTTTACGTTTTCTTGGAAATTTGATGTATTGTATTCATTTAAAACTTTTCGCGTGATTTCCCCCACAATTGTTATATAAATGCATGGGGCATTTGTAGAACTTCTGTTAAAATATGATGCAACTACTTCATAATATGTCGTCACGAAACTATCAACTGTAATCAACGATCGATTGGCAAATTACCAGTTAATTTACCGCGATACTAATATAACTATCTATTACTATCCTCGCACTTCCTTGTCCCATTAAACAATGAATAACAACAAAATAGTTGTTCAAATATTGCCGGCTGCGTGAGTTTGACACCGGCTACTGAACACGTTCTCTATCCTTGTCGGGAGTGCCCGCGAGTGATGGCGGCGTCCCTGTCTGGTGCGCATTTGTTCCGGTGCGCATGGTGCTCGGCGAGTTCCGCTCGTCCCCACATGCGCGGCGGCGACTACTCCGAGTGGTCGGCGCGTTGTAAATACACCGCATCTGACGTCACCACTATATCGTCTATTCCAGTTTCGCAGACCATAAAATGGTAACAGAAAGTGAGTCAGTCGTGTGAGATATTCGGTGGCGGCGAGTCGGTCGATGGTCGAGTGATAGCGCGGTAGAGCGGCGTGGAGAGCGGTATCGGTCCACGTGCGTTTCGTTTGCCGGTGTACGCGATTGATTTTTTTACGGAATGGGTGAAGAATCTCAGGCCGGTGATGGCAAAGTGGTTTTAAAACGAAAAATAACATTGTTTAATGGAGTCGGAATCATTATCGGGACAATTATCGGTTCCGGTATCTTTATATCTCCGGCAGGAGTGTTCCTGTACACCAAGTAAGCAGTATTCAAGTTTCCCGCCTTCTCAATATGTTGTTCAGCCACTTGTTGCTATATTTGCAAACTTCTTGCACTTTTTAGACCACTCAATTTATTTTTACAGCGATACTCTTTTCATGTTTATGCTGATGTAGTAAAATAATAGTAGAAATGTAAGTAGGTAGGCAGTGCTAATTCATTGACTAGATATATTAATGATGATTTACGATTTGAATTATTAATATTTAAAAGACTCGTTTTTATTCTCGAACTGTTTAGCAAAATTTTTATATTTATTTAAATTTAAGCGTATCCTGTGAATAAGTAGAGCTAACAGCGTAGTAGAAGTCTTACTACTTACGATGTTATCTGATACAGGTGGTTTCGAATGAACCGATACTGTTGCAAAATGTAACATAACACTTAGTAGGTAGGTAGGTACGTTACGGACGAAACTTTACTACCTATCCATGTTTGTTATTGTATGATCGATTTTTCCTTTCTGGTCATTGACTTTACTAACTTTGGAAACTTTTATCAATGACGGTATTGTGTGTGACCACCTGTGACTTGTGAATAAGGCTTTAATGTTTTGAAACACGATCCCAATGTTTAATAGTTCTAACGAGAGTGGAATGGTGAACGGTATCAGTAGGAATTTGCAATACGGTCAAGGCTATTTGCCGTCAATTAAAAAACATAACATGTGGTTTACCGTTGCCATGGAGACGACGAGCAATGATATAATCAAAATTGTTTAGTTATCAATTAGGGATGACGCATTCGTTTTTTGGTTTAATGTTTTACATTAGGGAAGATTAAAAATTTTACGCGTATACTGCTTAAATACATTAAGTAAATATAGATAGGTAAGGCTAAAATTTTATCCTGTCCTGTCAAGTGTCAATACAGTCAGGCAACTATCTATCTATCTACATCGAGATTGATTTTCTGCAATCGTTGAAGTTCGTAACAGTTTAAAGATGGTTTGGTAGTTAATAGAGTCATCAATTAACGATATTTATTTAGAATTTGAGGCTACGGCTAATCTTTCGTAATGTTTGTTAATGTAAAGTACCTACCTATAAATAAACTGTGTAGTAAAGTACAATCTTTTAGTGGTTAGGCCTAAGGTCCTGGGTGGCAAAATCGGCCGCTGTTCCTACATTTCATGGTTTTTCATGGTGTACTCAACTTAAAAGTCATGAAAATGGTTTTAATATTTGTAATATCTAGTGTCGTACTGGTCAAGAAAAGTAGACTTCGAATAGCAGAAGGCTTTTTATTAAAAAATCGATCCCTGTTAAGAAGTTATTATTCTGGTCCATCTTGTTAGTTTGTCAAATTTATTTTGGAGCGACAAACCACTTAGTTACCTACTCTAAAATTCTTAAATATAAAGGTACGCTTATAACTAAGCCGTTTAGGAAGAGCAAATTCATAGATAGTGACTTACGTTTCAGCTATTAAATAACAACGTAATCGCTGGTGTATTTCAATATAACTTAGTCACGTCGCTGCAGGCTCCCACGGTGTTTTTCAAATGGCGTTTATCACGATTGTCTAGATTCATTCATAACTTATAAACTAGTAGACCGTGGCCCTAAAACCTATAGATTGCGCAAAAAGGCTGTATGTAATACTTCAGCAATAAATAACTTTGTATCAGCTACACTTGTTCGAGTTGCTACCTATTTAGAGCTAAGACAGCAACTTTAAGTGACCTAGAATGGATAATCTTTGCTGTTTATCATACAATGCATGAAGGTGCAAAGGTGTTTGTACCTTATTTGTAGCACCGAAACAGTATAATATTGTTTAAAAAGTATTGATGATTAATAAATTATACCTATAACAACATGTTGCTTATAAATCTTGGTAAATAATGGAAATGACCAGGAATAAAATATACCTCGGGTTCTATTAGAAAAATAAGAATAACTGTTGTGATGTATTAATTTTCCTTGAACCTTTTACTACGAGGAATTCTGTAAAGTATTAAACTACAAAACAATAAAACAATTTTATTTGGTTATAAGTTTTATGTCATCAGTTTCCTGCCTTTGTCCTAGGTACTATTCAGTAACAAATTACCGCATAAGAATTGCTGAATATTTTTCATTTCGCTTACTTGGCAACGTACCGAATGTTCTTTTAATCATACCTAAAGTAGACTGGCAGAAAATGCCCCTGGCTTTAAGTCCGCCTTTATACAGAGTTGTATATTAAATATTAAGTTTCAATTAAATAAATATTCTTTGTTGCAGTTCCGTCGCCGCCTCTCTAATAATATGGCTAGTGAGTGGTCTGCTATCCACATTCGGTGCTCTCTGCTACGCCGAGTTAGGGACTTCGATCACAAGGTCTGGCGGTGACTATGCCTACATCTACACGGCCTTCGGTCCTCTGCCAGCTTTCCTCCGCATGTGGATCGCGCTGCTCATCATCAGGCCGACGACACAAGCCATCGTGGCTTTAACCTTCGGACATTATGTCGTGAAGCCATTCTTCCCTGAATGTGATCCGCCTCAGAATGCTGTCAAACTCCTGGCTGCCGTTTGTTTATGTAAGTGGCTATTGTTTTATGTCAATGTAAGATTGAAGCTTGGGAGACGTCAGGCGTCTGTCGTCCACCCCCCAGATTCAGGGTTACACGATGCAGGTACCAAAAAGTATGTACTGTGCAAGCGACATCATCTCTTTTTCCTGCGAATCACAAATTACGCTGCAAATATATTTTTTGAACATTTAAAATAACGAATACTTTCATCCTGTGTAAACCTATGGGGGGCTGGGGCACATGGAACATAGTCTGACAACTGTGTTCCTAGTAAAGTTAGTCGGAAGTAGGTTAGACTAGTTATTCAGACTATTCAAACAACATAAAGCAAGCAATATATTTGTCATACACAGATCGATCTATTGTTGGAGTCGTATGAATCGACATTGCAATTCACAATTGTGTCCGCGAATATATTTGTCGCGAATTGATTTATTCCGACAGATCGTCCTCGAGTTCAGTCTATTTATTAATGTCTAGACCGTTTTCTAGAATGCATATTTTTAGGTACTTTCTAGGCATTTATAGAGTTCTATTGGTTTGGTAGAACTCGCATATCTCCCAAACTACCTGGTTTGATTTAGAAACTAAGAAGATGCCTACCTATTACTCTGAAAAGAGAGCCATTGTGTGTAAAATAATGTAATCTTTACCAAAAAGTGTAGACTCTCTTCAATAACTAGACCAATGAATGTCTTAACATAAATTGATCGATCTATTTTTAACGCTTCGAACTGATTTTCGTTTGTGTCTAATACATTTGATCTTCGGCAATGACTTCGCGCATAATGTCAATCTTAATAGACATAATAAGAAATGATTTCCTTTAACTCTTCATAACTGATAGAACATTTAATAATGGCAAATCAGAATTAAATTGACAGTCTGAATTGGTACAAATTGAAGATGAAAGATGAGCTAAGATCTAGAAAAAACAAAACGTCGAACTCGAGGTTAAATTAAAGTTATTTAATTGTGAAAATATACACTAATCAGACAATATTGAAAGGAACAAAAGACAAATAGAGGATAGAAAGTGCGTCGTAGTAATTCTCTACATCGCTGTCCATCGGGAACGTTCCCAGAATGCTTGCAGAATGCATCATCGATACATTGAAAAGTAATGCTAAATCTCTGTGCTTAGTAAATGCCATTTCATTGTTATGCATTTTCCAACGGTTTACTTAACAATTATTTTAAAAGTTTTCGAAAGTTAACTGCAATAAAGTGTTATAAATATGTATTGCTCGTTATAACGTTCCAATTTCACTAAGCTTATCGTTACTTTCTAATTATATAATAGGCCCTCAAACGAGTTTTTATAGAGTACGCGCCCTTAACAACACTGCATAAAAAGTGTATTAATCAAAGAGTTATTAAAAAAACTTACTACCTATAGATCATAGAAAAACCATGGAGTATTGATTGAATAGTTACATGCTTGGTGTTTGCAAATCTTCTAAATATTGATTGTCGTATAATACTGAAATCAGCAATAAGTAAAGCAGAAATATAACAGTATTTATTTTAAGTAATAATAAATTATATCAGCGCGATATTATTGTATAGTACATACCAAGTATGTAGGTATTAAATAATAGTAACTAGAATTTGTTGAAATTATTGACCTTTATTTTATTATCCCCGACATTAAATTTTTGGATGACCTTCCATCAAAGTTCACTATACTCAGCCAATACATTTAATCATTATAATTACCTAATTAGCTATTAAAATTAATAGAGCTTAACACCTTCAATTCAGAATGGAATCAAACTGCCGGAGATAGGTTACAGTGAAAACTATGGAGGAGGTCTTTGTCCAGCAGTGGGACTATACAGACTCATAATAAAGATAAACCCCCGGTCTCTGAGGTACATTTAGCCGTAGTTTATCTGTTCAATAGCGTTTAAACTCATATGAAAAACGCTATTGAATAGATAAACTACCGCTAAATGTACTGAGAAACTGAGGGTGAGCAACTCTCATAGATAATTCCGCACCCCTTTTATAGTCAAAAGAAATAATGAATTTGCAAACACAAACATATCGCTCTAACTTCACGATCCTTTAATTTTGAGTGACATTAACAAAGACTAGACAATCATTAGGGACATGCTGCGTCCCTAAAGTAGCCAAGTCATTAACAGCAGACGCCGAGTATTTGAAATGTAATTGCTAAATATGCAGACTGTGAACACATTGACTTTTGACTTCGATGCTTAATGAAGGAACACAGCCGTCTCGCTTCCCGGTACGAATATGTACAGACATAAGCTAAATTATGATTGTATAGTACTAACACTGTTACATACTGTTGAAAACAGCATTTTTATCAATAATAGTAGTATAAATGGTGCTGTTTATTAACAGTAAAGTTATTTTACAATCACTGTGTAGGTACTTATTGTTGATCAAAAGTAATGTCTTCGTGCAAACAAGTTACCCTTAAAAGTATAGGTTGGTACGGTCAGCGTCAAAGATACACTCTCACATTTTTAAAAGGAATTTTATTAATGAAAATACAGCAATAAATGTTGTATAGGTATAAACTTCTAAGTAATCTCACATTCACTATATTGTTGATGTTGACTAATAGCAATTTTCCATTGATAATTTTGTACGAAGAAGTACGATTTGAAAATGTAACAGCGATTAGATATTTTCATGCGTACGCTTCGTATACAGTTACAGTACGACCTTATACGCAAGTTTACGTAGTCACGTAGTATTTCATTAGAAAACTATCAATGTTGTTTACTGTCCGTTGGGAACGTCTTCGATCCCCGGTCACAACTCATGTGACCACATTGTTTGCGCAAACAATCATCGACTTCTCGTAGTGAAAGCGGAATTGCACAGAGTACTACGCTCAACTAAAGTAACACATACAATCAATGTGCAATTTCTAAAAGGGCACAAGTCTTACCTACTGAATGTGAGATATGCCTTTTTAAACTTGTAGGTAATTCATTCAAGTTGCTCGCACTTTTCTTACGAGAGGTCATCGAGTGTTATCGCAAGTAATTAAGAGAGTTTTTTCTAAACACATTAATTTTAATTTTTACTGCGATAATATATTAGATAAGGATACTACGCATATTTTATGTTCATTCATTTATTAGTCATCTCTAAACTATTATTCTTTGAAACGGTGCTCGAATTGGGATAATTTTGTAACATGATACACTTATCTACTAATACTCAAAACATTTGACAAATCTACTCTTGTGCTATTAATTCGTTGATATCGTTTTATCTATTTTTAAGATACCGGTTTTATTTCAAACAAGTACTTTTTGAATGTAGAGCCACACAGTTGACACACACCTGTAACATTATTTTATTATTATGTTTAATTTGCAGCTACACCGGGATTTTCTTGTTATAAAATTCACTTTATTTAGCATCCACAACGGTAAAATTGGTCCTACAAATTGTTCTTACCAGCTTATGTGCTAGGTAAAACGTTATCTGGTAAAGGTTGATCTGTATAGTCCGTCAACGTAATAGAGAGCCTTGGCATGCACGAATGACATTCTCCAAACTGCATAAGCCCGCGGGTCACCGATGCAAACCAAGAATCGAGGCTCTCTACTATGTTGCTGGACTATAATTATGGTAGTATTTTTGTATTTACGCGTAAAAATACAGTGCTGATAACATGGCTTAATGGCCAGTTCATTACGTGTGAAGAGAATGTATGTCAACGTAACTTGCGGCCCGCTGCAGTGATTAACGTACCCGTGCATTATTCATTAGAACCAACATACTGTATGAATAAACCAGTATTTTTATTTTCAATGTTGTTACAATGTCAGGAACCGGTGTATTGAAAACAAGAGCCGTGATTTAAAATCAATGCACAAAGAGAGTAAAAAGTCCGAATGAGAAATGATGGAGGTTTATTCTGAATTGATAAATAATTATTTGGCGGATGAACTCGAGTAACTTATTACGCGATATGATATACAAAACTGTCGGTCATTATCTGGGGTTTTGACCTTTTTAAAATATAAAAACTATTTAAAATAATATTAAGTGTTTAATTATTCTGTTAAAGAAGTTATTGGCAGAGTATAAAAGCATCAGTACCAATGTACTAGTGAATGGTCGACATCGTAGACAAGGTGACTTAGAACGTAAAAAATAGCTTTGAGTAACCATCATTCCTTATTATGATAACGAATGCTTGTTAATCAAAGCTATTTTGCACTCTATTTTTCTCACTAGCTAACAACTTGTTTATTTATGTAGGAAATAATTCTGTCCGCGAGTGGCTACATGAGGTGTCAAAAAAAAAAATTAAAAGAAATCTATTAACTTTTGCGTTAACTTGCATATATTATTATGTTTTCATGCAGTTTTACCAAAGTACTAAATTAGTTTCTTAGAATAATAATACGTCTAAATGATAATAGCACTTAAATTAAAGACGTTAGTAATGATTAGAACTTACTTAATGATTAAGCATTCCGTACGGTGATTATCTTGAACTAAATAAAACATAGCTAACTAGACTAATGTGAAATTGATTACCAACCCTTTAACCCTGTTTCCTAATGATTGAATGAATGATTAACCCTTTTTCATTACTATTTTAGATAAATGCAACGTACGTGCAATTTGTAAACTAACGGTAGAAGTCCCTACTTACATTATACAGGGTTAATAGGTACAGCCCTGTGGTGTACCTGAATAATATACTAGTGCATTGCCGCGGAACTTATTAATGCCTAGTTTTAAATAATAAAAAAAAAACGCTCCCCCGGTTTCTGAGGTACATTTATCGGTAGTTTATCTATTCAATAGCGTTTAAACTCATATAAAAAAACGCTATTGAATGAATAAACTACCGCTAAATGTACTGAGAAACCGGGGGTAAGTAAAGTACATTGGTGTAGGTACGGTTTGAGTTAGTTTATCAGTCTAATAGAAATACGCATTGGAATATAGGTAACGAGTTATATAATCACGTGCACCGGTGTATCGGAAAATACAACTAATCGTAAACCCATAAAATATTTTCCTCAATGAAGTTCCATGTGAAGTGTTTATTCGATGTAGGCTTTTTAGTATGCACCGAAGAACCCGGCATTAATCATAATTTATAACATTCTTTATAAAACGCAAGGGCCTGGGGATTCCCGAGTAATTTATGTAAACACAAACATGTTTTTATTGTTATAATTGCTTATAGGCGCCATTTATTCTCTCATTTCTTTTCTGTTTCATAAATAAACGGGTAAAGATATTAAAAAATGGGATAAATGATTGCTTGAGAATAAAAGTGATTTTGATCAAAAGATAACAGACGTCTATCGGGGATAATAAAGCCAATGAAAAGTCAATAGAAAAGCCTTTAATTCTTTGATTGCGTCGCGCCTGAGGCGCTTGCCGGCTTCACTTCAGAAACTTCACTTAACCCAATTACTTGTGACAGACGCGATTGAAAATGAACTGCTTTCTCGAATCTGCGAGAGATGTTCGAGTAAATTAGTTATTAGTGTTGATAAATTTGATATATGCTGAGAATATCAAACCTACGAGTAAAATAATCAGATCAAGTTCGCCGAGAGTTAGACGACTCTCTTATTTATTACGTTTATTTATTTCCTAAATTTTAGTAATAAAGCTGAAAAGGTCCAAATTTTTGAGAAAACTACAAAAGAACAAGTCCATGATTAAACTTACTAATGAAATTATCAACTTTCCCACTATTAAATGAATCTAATATCGCACGCATATTAATATTTGTTGAAGAAAATCTGCAACTACAGTTAAACAACTACAGAGGTAAAATATAACATAAACATAGCCATAAAGTTGGACATTTTACCTTGAAACTATCGTAAAGTTGCTTAGCTTCTTGTAAGTAGATTCTAATAACTTGTTTACTTGACGAATCCCAATTATCATTAACATTTTCAAGCTGATATCTACAACACCATTATTAATAGGCCTGGTAGACACAAGAATTAACGTTTTAATTGCCAATTAAAATATTTACATAAGTTTCTTAGCATAAAAATAACTGTCATCAAACATCCTTTAAATTAAATTAAATTAATAATATATAATCCGTGTATTATTTTTTATATGTCACTTATTGATTAAAATACAAATATGTATTAAATAGAGCAGCATTTTGATTTTGCATTCATTAAGATTCTATCTTTCCGATCATAATCTACAGATTCCTGAAGAACTGGTTCCGCGTGACTCTTTGGCCAATAAATTGCAATTTGCATTGAGTTTAAGTAATGAGACTTTGCGTACTTAATAAGCCTTAAAAAAGTTGAATTTATTATTACGAACTAATTAAATCTTTACTCTTAAGGATTGCGTGATAAGAAACACAAAGCACTAAGGTAGAGTTCAAATAATTGGGAAAATTGATATACGGTTGCAACTAAATAGACTGCTTAGGTTTGCTTAGTTGATTGACGTAGACAACTTTGCATAACATTTGCATAAGCATAAAATGTAACAAAACACGAGTAGTCAAGAACTAGATTTTATTTCAAGATACAAATAGAATTTTGTTAGATCGAGTATGTAGATAATATTTTATACTGATAAAATAAGTCTGACTAAAGTTCGAAATAAATTTATATGATTCAAAAGTGAGAGTATCGTTATCTTGATTTTAATCAGAACATAGATAAAGACCCGTTCTATCCACATTATGTTTGAATTTTCGGGGAAGCCTTGCCTTTGTCGATTTATTTTATTGGTATTTTATTCACTTATAAACTGTACTAGCTGACCCGCGCAACTTCGCTTGCGTCACATAAGAGAGAATGGGTCAGAATTTTCCACGTTTTTGTAACACTTTTTACTGTTACTCTGCTCCTATTGGTCGTAGCGTGGTGATATAAAATATGCTTTTTTTTCCACGAAAAATATTCTCAAAATTATATATGTCGTAATATAACGAAGTCGCGCTAAGGCATATCCGCCATTAAAACAGTTGCCATGACAACGGAATTTTGTTAATTCAATGTCATTATAATATTTATTATTCGCGACTTCATTCGCCACCTGAATTTTCCCGGGAAATGCGTCATTTTCCCGGGGTAAAAAGTAGCCTATGTTCTTTTTCGGGTATCAAAATATCTCCATACCAAATTTCATGCAACTGCTACTGAACCAATAGTTCAGTAGTTTAGACGTGAAAGAGTAGCAGACAGACAGACAGACAGACAGACAGACAGATAGACAGACAGACAGACAGACAGAGTTACTTTCGCATTTATAATATTAGTATGGATTTAATACATATTTAAATTTTCGTTAATTTTTTTTGCTCAGCAAATTACGCTGACATTATGGCAGGCAAGTAGTCTATGTGTAAATGTACTATTATCAAATATTCTGACTTAAATAAAGAAACACTATCTATTTTTACAATAAGCAGCTTAATTTAATCTCGTTCTCGTCTGGATGTGGGATGGGTGTCAGATAACGTGAATCTCGAGACAGAGTTTATCTTTCAGCAAATATTTGTCGATGCCTAAATGCCGAAACAACTTTGCACCATTTGTCCGTCTGCAAGAAAGATGAACCATTAAAAATAAACGATCAGTTGAAAGCGAAATCAGTACAGATGTTATATAAAGCCATTGTTTTACAACTCAATACAATTCTCGGTTTTTCTTGGACAGCACTCCAGTCCACACGTTACAAAAGATTATCTGCAATAGTCTGGACATTTTTCTATTTATACTTTAATGTTTTCAACTATTTTCTGATCCTACATTTTAAATTATAATCCTTCTGCTAGCAAAACAACGTTTGCGTGTAGTACATGTGCCTGATTTGAATTTTATTTACAAAACAACCTTCGCAACACCTCATCTCTTTACAGACCCGCAGTGACTTCCATTCGTTGTTATTATTCTGATCTTTTTTATTGACATACACTGCTTTTTTATTTATCCTAGAAGTGTTTAAAGTAAAGTTATTTTTTTTTATCTACTTATCTATACTAATATTATAAAGCTGAAGAGTTTGTTTGTTTGTTTGAACGCGTTAATCTCAGGAACTACTGGTCCGATTTGAAAAATTCTTCAGTGTTAGATAGTCCATTTATCGAGGAAATCTACTACCAATAGGAGCAGAGTACCACTGATAAATGTTACAAAAACGGGGAAAATTTTTAACGCTTATGTAACGCAAGCGAAGTTGCGCGGGTCAGCTAGTAACTATTATAAAACGTGTCAGGATAATTACAGAATTTGCATTCTTAGAGCAGAATAAAAAAAATGCTGTTTATATCTGTAATGTTATGCAATATCATTATGTATAGAAAAATTTGCTCAAACGAGTTACCCTGATTAATATGTTAATTATAATAAGAAATAAAAAATAAAATAAATTAAAAATTGCGTGAGAACTTTGTGTTATGATCAGCAGCGTTTTATAGTCAGTCGCGCTCACCGGTCTTTGAACGAACTTTGGGTTAAGCAACCCATGGTGTGGGCACCCCATGCATGGGTGGCCGCTCAGTTTTTCCACTCTTGAGATCTTTGTAAACGTCAATTCCGGCTGTTATCTATTAAGGCAAGAGTTGTTAAGCCATGTTTGGCCGGCTTGTGCATCTTTGACAGCAGGCTGATCATCTATAAGTACTAATATTATATCTATACTAATATTATATCTATACTAATATTATAAACAGGAAACAGGAACTACTAGTCCGATTTGAAAAATCATTTCAGTGTTAGATAGTCCATTTATCGAGGAAGGCTATAGGCTATATATCATCACGCTACGAGCAATAGGAGCAGAGTACCAGTAAAAATTGTTACAAAAACGGGGAAAATTTTTACCCATTCTCTTATGGGATGCAAGCGAAGTTGCGCGAGTCAGCTAGTTATCTATGTAATACCTAGTAGTAATATAGTGTATGTTTTCAGGTTTGCTAACTGCTATCAACTGCATCAGCGTCCGGTGGACTATGAGGATTCAGGATGTGTTCACGTCGTCCAAACTGTTGGCGCTCGTCGTCATCATTATCTCTGGCATCTGCTACATCTGCATGGGTAAGTTAGGAAACTTAAGTAAACTCATTAGAATTCATTATAGTATTTATTATTTTTAAATCATTTGATATGAAAGAATTTACATAAGGGCTTGTTTAAAAGCTTGTAAGTAAGTGTTAGATAACCTGTCTGCTAGTTAAAGTGTCAAAAATTTATGAAAACGACTGCCAAAATTCACTCTGATAAACTGTGTGCTGACCATCTATCCAGAAGTAGAGAAACCGGCAATTTAAGTAAAGCTGAGACTAAACTTGAAAGTATGTTTCTAGCTTTGTTTAAAGTTATGCAAATGCATGCGCATACGCTTTGACATAAATTACCATTTAATCAATAATGCTTACTAAGGAATGATAATGACATAAGATAATTAATCGAAATAAAGAATCTTTATAACGTTTATTTAAATATAAAAATTGAATTCTTAAACCGCGGAAGTTGTGTATCTATTAACATTGAAGCAGGAAGATTGCAGCGATAAGAAGGAGAAACTCGTGTATCGGTCGAGTCTTTAGATATACCATTGGTAGGTCAACTGATAGAATGATTGATGTACGAAGGTTGCTCATAATCAGTCCTTTGTGTACTATGTCAGCTATGTCTCCAACATCATTATGGGATAATTAATGTACCGAGAAACTTGAGAATCATGCCTCTTTGAATTAAACGTTATCATCTGATGAATGTGTTGTATAGTATAATATCATGATGAATTAATGAAATGGAAGACTGAAATGGAACATTTATTATGAGATCGAAAAATAAAGGGCTCGTTAAAAAACTAAGTAAAAGTATAAACCAGCCTAGAACCAAATAAGTAATTGATATTTATAGAGTTTCGAATCAATTGATCTGTAGCTAATAATTGATATATCTGAAAAACTTTTTTTGAGGATGAGGAACAATTTCTTATTTTTACCTTTGAAAAGTTTTTATGTTTTTTTTTAAATTGTCACAGTCCGATGACATTTATATAAAAATAATCACAGTACTTACTTAGTTCCTATTAAACCCTTCTTATCTACATATTGTATCAGCTAAACGACATTCAACACATTCGACAGTTAATGGCGTTGATTTATTTTTAGAATCGGCATTCCTCGTAACTGTGCTGGAGCCCTTTTTCTGAGAACTTCTAGGTAACTCTTTGGTTCAAAAATGGACGACGAATAACATCACGATTTGGCCCCCTTTTTTGTCGATACCTTTTTGAGTAATAAACAACTTTTTGCTAAATTTTGTATAAGAATGTTAACAGATGTTTTGAAATTATCCATAGTTATTCCGGCTAATAAAATTGTAAGACATGGTATGTATGTTTTGGCATAAGTGCAAGATGTCCACGTGTCGGGATATTAAATTCAATGAGTGCGTTAAAGGATGTGGGCGAGGACTGACTAATCAGCATTTAGTTACAACATTAAACTATTAGCGAAGTATTTGTGTATCTAAGTATATTTTGCTTCTATAGTCATTGGCTCTTTCAATCCCTACTAATAGTATATGTATATCAAAAGTAACTTTGCCTGTTTGTCTACTTCGTGTTTGTGTCTAAACTACGGAAAAAATTTCGATGAAATTTTGTACTAAGACGATATGAAACTCTAGATGAAACATTGGATAGTTTATATCCCGCTAAATCACATGGAAAAGGGAACTATGCGGGTAATACACCATATAACTTTAGACCACGCGGACGGAGTCGGGCGTTATACACTTATCTACATGTTGATAGTAGGTAGATACTTGTACTCAATTTTCTGTCAATTTATGTTATATCGTAGAAGATGAACTGATGCATGTAGAAAGTCGTAGAAAGCTCTAAGGTAATATTTACATTCCTTTCCAATAGGTAAGTTAATTAATTGAAGGTGATACTGTAGTCAATACTAAACCTCTTATGAAGGCATGTTGCTGAACGTAACATTTATTAAACCTTACTTTACCTACACTAAGATGAAGTATATTGCAATTTAAATTTAATTGAAAAAACTTATTTAAGAATTAAACGTGTTAAAATCATTGTTTCATTGTCTGATTTCATTCAAGGGGATGGTTTATGTGTAAAAAATTTAAATATTATTTATAAAATAACTTCTTGAACCGGGCAAAGCCTTAAGGCTTTAAGCCGGCAGTATGTTATAATTATTGTTAAAAATTATTGCATATAAATAAAAAAGAAAAACTACACAACCCACAAAGTGATCCACAGATTATATTCTGAAGTTGTTATCATTTGAGTTTGGGATGTTCAAAGACCTTCTGTTTTAAAATCTCCTCATGATAACCGATGACAACCGGTCATTTATCGTCACTGTCATCGGCTAATTTATAGCGAACGTATCAATGAATGCTTGCATACAGTCTTACATTATGATTTATGTATCGAAAGCTCGGCGTTTCTTATATTATGTATACGCAATAAATTACTGATACATCAACACTGACGTTGATAGAAGTCTGAAAGTCTGATTCTCATTCCATATTTATGGCATTAGCAAGTAAAATGCTTTGATACCTTAATGTCCATTATCATACCTCTATTAATGTACGTATTACTAGGTATTATTGTCTTATTGTTAGGCTGTGATTCAGGAGTTATAGTCCAAGAACTTAGTAGAGAGCTTTGTTTGCTGAGTTCGCTGTTATTGGAGGTATACAACGCCCAGAATTGAGAACGTTAGTGGCTCAAAGGCTTTGATACACCAAATTATTACCTTTAATCTTAATAGATCGTGCATTAGGTTCTATACTAAGTTGTCGGACTACAGTAGTTGCTCGATATCAGGATGTGTAGCCAATTTATCGATTGCGAACATCGTCAACAGTTTAAACTGTGACCACGGTAATATGGATTGGAATAACCTTGAATCAGAAAGATGCGGTTTGTCTTTACTAGATACGACACAAAAATAATAAAGTCCATACTAAATATTATAAATGCGAAAGTAACTCTGTCTGTCTGTTACTCAATCACGCCTAAACTACTGAACCAATTTGCATGAAATTTGGTATGGAGATATTTTGATACCCGAGAAAGGACATAGGCTACTTCTTACCCCGGGAAAATGACGCATTCCCATGGGAAAATTCAGCCGACGAAATCGCGGGTAAAAGCTAGTTATTATAATATGAGAAAGAAAACTGAAAAGTTTAATTGTTATGACCAACCTGATAATATTATCACAATTTGGGTTCAAGTATAATCAGTCAAAATTGCCTACATCGTAACACTATGACAACTGGTGACAAATTGAATGAGTCAATAACTGTAGTTTTAAACATTTTCTACTTTATTTTAATTAAGATAAGACATTTTGAACGATAAGAAAGGTCAAAGGTCAGAGGTCAAACTCGTAAGTTGATAACTACACCGTCATTAATAATTGTTAGGTAATTCGAATCTACGTATAAATAGGTAGGCAATTATTTTTTATGTAGGTAACTGATTTGTTTTTCTTGTTCTAGGACATACGGAAAATTTCGAAAATGCATTTGCAGGAGACTACAATGCTGAGAATATAGCTCTTGCATTTTATTCTGGGCTGTTTGCGTTTGGAGGATGGAACTATCTCAATTTTGTCACTGAAGAACTACAGGATCCATACAAGTAAGTCGAAGTTTTTGAGGAAACTTTACGGTTTTGGTTGATTCCACTATACTTCTAGGTATCACGACTATCTTATAGAATAAGGTAAGGTAATAATAACATTTTTTTCGGTAGGTTCAAAAACTTAAGTATTTCGTTGAAGATGAAGCATTCTACGTTAATAAATGGTTGCAGATATCATATAGATCTCGTAAAGCGCAATACATAACACCAACAATAAAAGCTTGAAGCAAGATAATCGAACTTTTCTCTTAACTAGCATGATTTGTAAGGAAACACGTGCGCTACGTATACCTTGTAAATCTTTCTCCCTGTAACTCGTCTAGATAAATAACAAGAATCGTGCCATACCGAAGGACATAGTGACTAACTATTTTTTTACACATACGTTTTGTTTTACGTAGTCTGTGCAATACACGTACGGGTTGCGTCATTTATGTGGAGCAAATAGAGGATTGGTGTCAAGATCGACAATTTGGTATTGTAATGGCGTAGATTTGCACTTCGGATCTAGGATCCTTTAGAAGTGGCCTTCTAGAGTGTTCTTCAAACACCCCTATTGTTTGACGTCCGGGCTTTGCAGTAGGGTGGCAAGGCATCATCGCTGGAGAACGCGATAAGAGTTTCAATGTACCATATTTTCCAGTTGGTTAGTTTACAAATTGAAAAAGTTAAAGCACCGTACACTTGGCCAGCATTTTATCTGGATTGCAAGTGAACACTCTCCTTATTACATGTTTTATTCATGGGCATTAGTCCGCACTTCGCACTGATGTGGGTTGACGGCGATCTGATAAGTCGATTCTATTCTTTGCTGCTACAAGCCGTGTTATCACAATACGGCTTTCTTTCTCATATTATGATACACTTATATTTTCGGGAAAATTGGTTTAAAAGTTAAAAATATTGACACTTAAGACCAGGGAAAATATAGGACTTTACCATGTCAAAACACATATTTGTTTCGTTTGACGTATAGGTTCGCATTAACCTGCGCTATAAATATAGGTACACAACGCTTAAACTTTGCCTCGAAAATATTTAAACTTTGAATAATTATTTAAACTAGGCATCTCTCAAAACACGTTTTTCACTCAGTTGTAAAGTTAAATGGAAAATGTAAACATTACTCTCATTCCGTGACTACACGCACTACTACAAACCTCGCGCGTATTATAATATTTTCAGGTAATATTGGATTTAGTTTGTAATTGGATTTACATTTCTCACATTAGTTTAAATTACGAAATAATAACGTGTACAATATTGTTTGTACGCCTTTTCATAAAACATGTAGGAACTCTACCATTCTCATAATATTATAAATGCGAAAGATTTTGAGGATAAATGTGTGTACATATGTTTGTTAATACGCCAAAACTACTAAAACATATTACACATTAGTACAAAGATAATTTAATTTTAAAGCCTGGACTATCACATAGGATACTTTTTACTGTCGCAAATCTTTTTACGAACGGAGTTGCGATCAGAAGCTAGTTGTTCTAAGAGATGTTAGTACTGCGGTGACTAACAAATGTATTATTTTACGAACAGTTCCCGGATAAGTTGCGAATTACATTAATATAAGTTTTATGGCAGCTGGCTTTCATCCAATATCCGTCGTTTTCATTGCGTTGCATGCGTTTTATCATTTTCTAAATCAGTAGTGACTGTGACCTGTTTTTTAACAATTTTAAACTACCTAAGTATGTACCTGCCTGCTACGTACCAAAAACTTTTTGGTTAGATTTTGTTGACAAAGAAATTTCTGTTCTCTCCACTCTGCTGGAAAACAAAACTGACTGATAAAAACGTAGCTTTAGTGTTTCGTATAAGTGGTTCAGTAAAGTAGTTCCTAGTTGTTTGTCTCAATGGATTTTACGAAAATGGAAAAGTTATTATAAGTTACTTTATAGGGAATATAAATAGGTAAATCATTAGCATTGAGTACGAGTAGGTCCTCCGAAAAAATCTTTGACAGACTTTTTTTTGGTTCGGTTCGAAAAATTAGGTTTCGTCGACAAAGTATAAAGTGTAGTTTATTAAATTTATTTTAATAATCATTGGATTTAATAGACGCGCTATTATAACTTTAGTGGGTGATAAAAATAAAATGCGTAATATGTCGTAATGTGTGGTATTTCAGGAACTTGCCTCGCGCGATATGGATAGCCATGCCGATGGTGACTATTATCTACGTGATGGCGAACTTGGCCTACTTCGCTGTCGTCACCAAGATGGAAATGGGGTCGAACCCAGCTGTAGCCGCGGTAAGTCATACACAACTTACTTAATGATTTGTTGATGAAAAAGAGATAAACAAAGCCAAAACGTGATTAACAATGGCTTTATGCAAAGACGCTAAAGCTTTTGTGTCTCTTCTTTGTTGTTATTAGTAAGAACGTTTAAATTTTTAGGCTGACATGCTGACTGATCATTTATACACTCTATATATATGTCGCAGTAAGATAGATAAAGCCGTAACAGCCGTATCCCTAGGGATATAATTATATACCGTAATATAGTTATAAAGAAGAAGTTTTGGGCAAACCGACATGGGTAGGTTAGGTTAGAAGGCTGAGGTGGGAGCGAGCGAACACACTATATGAGTCCACTATACCTACCATTTACTAATTGGTTAATTAATAATTTAAATGTTTATCTGTTGCCTGCGGAAACAAATGCGTCGTGCATTTATCATGTTTACGGGGATTAAATAATTAGCCATAACAACGATACGAAAAATATGATATTCTTTTTGAAAACACGCCTAGTATCTGTAGAACCGTGGTAGTCACATGACACTGTCATCATTGTTTAACTTTTGTTTTAACGGAAACTAACGAAGGTTATCACTGAGGTGTTTAGGCTTGCTTCACACATTCGGGTAGGCATTATTCAGGCTAGCTGGGAGGCAAGATGAAATATATGTAGGTGAATGTTTGGGGAAAATGCCGCTCGACATCGCCGCATCTGAATGTTTAAACCGAATTATGACGACTGGAACGACCCGATTGGCATAAGCCGATCAAGTGCAGTAATTGCTTCGAGTAGCTTTTGTTGTTCGACAAATACTGCCGAACTGAATATCGGCACATTCGGTTTGGCAATATTTGTCGAATATATGTGTAGCAAGCCTTACACGACATTGTGCCTAGTAATAAAACGTACACAAGTATGGAATGCTAATATAACTAACTAGTAAGTACCCTGACATTTGCGACACCAGTCATCGTTACTAACTTTGTTGTAGCAATAACTGCATATTTATTTAATCTATTTACGGAACCTCTCGTTTCCTTTAAAGATAAACGTCGGACAATGTTAACGTCATTGATATTATAATTTATAAACAGATCTAATAACACCTTATTTATCGTTGAAAAATTAGCACAAGACTATAAGTCTAAAGTTTCATAGAAACAAGTGTTTTACCAGCCTTAAGAACTTTTAAAGGTTAAACTTTTGTCATAAGAATAAAATATTTATATTCTGTGGTATTATATATCATTATGGTTGAAGATTACTCCTGAATTTTGGATGAATCTATAAATATTTTTTAATAGGTAAACTTAGTCATCTTGTAGGTACATTTCCGGTATTTACCGGTCAAGTTAATAAATATTCCATCTAAACTTCCAAGCTTATGGAATTTCAAGTGACCACAAGAGCAGGAAAATTGCAATAAAATGAATATTGCGCGTGTCGTGAGTTCAATAGGTACCTACCTAGGTATTAGTGTCGTTATGTAATTAGATGTTTATTACGAGGTAAGGCAATACGGTCTTACTATGTTACGTTAGGTCACGGATTAATTGATCATAGATACTGATATCCCTTCGAAATTACTTTTATAGAGTAAGTACATAATATAAACTTAAAAGCGCGGGATGTACTGAAGGTGCACACTGCATTGAAAAAGGTACCATAGAGCACAGTCTTTTTTTAGTTTTATTCGTTTGGGGGGACTCGGGCTTTACGTCAAATTACGCAAAAATACAATATTAATAAAAATCATAATTTGACTGTTACCATATTGATACTTGAAACAAAAGTTTAGAACACAGTTTGTAGAGCGTAGATGCAGGGAAAGATAAATCTATGGAAAAATCTTGTGAAAAAAAATATCGGAATTGCGAACTTATCTGCAGGGGTTTTGCAAATGAAGTCCGTTCTACTATTTTCGTACATATCTAATTGACAACAAGTCTAATATATTATGAAACAGTGATTTATGTCCCGCAGTGTTATGTGTCCGATAATAGACGTGTAGTTGACAGAATGCAACAATGTGACATTATCTGTTGCTTGAGACTGGAATATTCCTGTCTACCAGTTAAGTTCGATGGGTCATCATAGTCATATACTTATTAACTCCTTTGATTTGTCCCAAGAAATTTTCAATGGCTTTGATAGTGATACGTGAATTAGAGATCCTTAGGTAGTATTGAAATTGTAAGGGCGCCAGCGGTCCCATACTCATAACTCATAAGTGAAATGAATTTCTAAAAATATGATATCATAAAAAAATTAGAGTATTTTTATTTTTCATTCCAACGATTTGATTATCCTAAAACATATGTTGCTTTCGTTACAATATTTTTTTTAAAGTTCGTAACTTTACAATAATGAACATCGCATTGTTTTTATTTTTTTCTAGAATATTAAATTGTTAGCTAACTTAAATCAGCTTACTTCTAGGTTGATACCTACGCCGATATTATGTAAATAGGCTCCCTTATGTGCTCTAGACTTCCTTATCTCAGTTAGTGCCTATTCCGATAAATGTTAAGGAAGCTAGGTACTCATATCTATTTAATTATTATTTCGTTTCATAAAATTAATCATCTTCACTACACTAGCTAAAATATTACTTTACTATGCTATCACGCACACGATCTCATATGACAAGTATTTTTATGATCTCATTTGCAGCGGCTCTCATTACATATTGAGAATGTTTTATTTTATTAGATCGTCATATCATCATATGCAGCTTCTATCGTTTGCTACCTTCGCCAATAATCCTTAATTTCAGCACTAATCTTTCTTATTAACGATCTGTTCAAGTGTAGTATATTTAGGCATATCAGGCAGATACTTATCGCAGTAATCTATTGATATCTGTTCATTAAAGCCATGCCCTTTAATTAAGGTACTTTTTGGGCTAACCAAATACAAAAATAGACACAAAGATAGGTAAAATAGGGACAGTTTGTTGTGTTGTAATAATGTAGGTACTTAATATGATAAATGGGAACTTACTAGACGAGAAATAGGGTGCTCCGCCGACCTCATCTCGTTTGATAAAGTTGTAAATTGTTTGTGCTGTTAACATACATATTACTTATCAGGAAGATTTACCTACATGACCTTGTTAACGTGCTATTTCTGGATAGACACGAATTTAATAGATATTGTTGCGTGTTAATAAGGTCCTTAAGTAACTAGATAAGTACTTCGTAACATTACTTACCATGAAATAAAGCATGCAAATGCTTTGTCCGCATTTTAGTCGCCCATTGAGATAGCTTTAATTCGTCGCTTAGGGAGGACCCAAAAGGCGAAAACTGTTTTACAAAAAAAAAATAGCACAGTTTTCGCTAAACTACTAGCCCTTCATGTATAAATCTAAGTATTTCGTTTATTATTATAGTACTTTAATTAACGCGTTTTTATAATTTCTCAGGTGTTCGGTGACCGTCTGTTCGGTGTCTGGAGCTGGGTGATCCCAGTGTTCGTGGCGCTGTCAACCTTCGGTGGAGTCAACGGTGTACTGTTCACTTCGGCGCGACTCTTCGCCACCGGCGCTCAGGAGGGACATATGCCGCAGTTCTTCTCACTGTTCCATATCAAGAAACAAACACCCATTCCTTCCCTCATATTCACGGTTAGTATTTTTTACTCATATCTCTGTCTTCTCTACTAAGATTAACGTACAAGCTATTTTAACACACAGAAAATACCTAGTCATCGATGGCGTAAAGATCATATAATGACTAAAAAAAACTAAAGCAAAGCTGGCTGCAAAGTTTTCTGGGTCTGCTACAAGATATTTGTTGATTAAAATATTGAATTGGGTGATATAAATATTTCTTTTATTTATTTGCAGTGCCTCTTCTCACTCCTTATGCTGACAACGAGCAACGTATTCGATCTCATCAACTACTTCTCTCAAACGTTGTGGCTGTCCGTGGGGGCCTCGGTAGTTGGCATGCTGTGGCTGCGTCGAGCTAAGCCGGACATCCCTCGACCAATCAGGGTCAACGTCATCATTCCATACTTGTTCCTCATCGCTATCGGATTCTTAGTCATTATTCCAGCCATCACTAGACCAAAAGATACCGCCATAGGTATTGCCATCCTCCTATCCGGTATTCCCGTCTACTACCTTTGCGTCAAATGGAAGGGTAAACCAGCAATGTACCACACATTCTCTACCCACGTTCTAAGGTTCCTACAAAAACTGTGTTCTTGCATTTACGTAGACTCGTCAGAAAAATTGTCTAATTGAAGAGATTTATATATTTTACCGACTTATATTGTGACAGAGTACGGGTGGTAATGTGGAACGTATTTATTCAAATGTGTAGATCTTTTTACAGTAAGTACCTAATTTAGTTGAAAGCCAATGATATTATATACCTGGAATATGGGACCGTTCCTGTGAATTTGAGCATTTCGCGTAGCTAAAAATATATATTACTAGCGATAGATATTGAAATGTAACTTAGCTAAATATGAGAAATAAATACTGGAGCTTAAAAAATATATCAATCATGTTCATTATGTTCAACAACATAGAGTACATTTATGAATGACCAACTTTTTTGGATATGTCTTTATTTTTATGAGTCTTTTTTGAGAAAAGTAGAGAAATATGAATATAATATTTAAACTTATATACCTAAATATAAATTGTAAAGCATCTGAATAATAATACCAGTTCAGTATTCATTGATACTTATCATCGAATGTGCTTAATTGAATGTGAAAATTGCGGTCGGTTTTTAAATCCAAAGATACATGCATACATATCTATTTGCTCGACGAAAAGATTTTGACACATTCTTTTACTTTATACTCATATCTTCCAGAGTTCTGTAATTTTATCTGTGAGTTTAAGACCGACCGTTAGTTTTTATATATTTTAATTGCAAACACAGAATAGCAAACAACTTGTTACGCGGCGACCAAGTGACAATAAACTTAGATTATATTAAATTAGTGTAATTAAAGGCATTAATTTATTAAATATATTTACAGTGTATTTATAAAGACAATGTTATAGGTATACGGGCTTACCATAGATATCGGGGCTTCACATTAAAATAAGTTATTTATATCTAGCATGTCCAGTGACAACAAGTTGTGTATAAGTATCAGATAACTGATAAGATGAATCTTTAACGCACTTTATGTTTAAAATGGCTGCCGGTAGTTCTGTGGCACGGTGGTCAGTAGTTTATGCGAATGCCACGCAGAGGTCTCGGATTCGAATCTCAAAAAGTATTTTTTGAGTTTTCCTATTAGGAATTTCTCTCAGATTACTCGAGTATTTTTTGAGTTAGAAAGCTGATCGTAGACCTCCGTGCCTCGAAGAACTAGTAGCGCCGTCGGTCCTAGACCTGACCCCTCACTGGTCTTGTTGGTTATCCGTCCCACCGGGCTATACGAGAGAAGTTATAGTGAGTGTATCATACACACACTTGGACGCTATAAACAAAGTTCCGCGCCGTTGTAGTCGGTTACAAAGAAAATTGGCCGGATATCGGCTAGGTGGATAATATCTAACAAATAGGTTATCCGACACTTATTCATAAGCTGTGAAACTGGCCTGCAGTCTTGCTGGTGTTCATGAACGATGTGGTTAAAGTTTACGGCTAAGAGTCAGGGGTACTTAGTGATTGCTCTCTAAATATGTAATCTTGTTGCACATTTAGATTTAAGCGCGTATTTATATTTTATTGTTAACAAACGAACATTCCTACCAAGCACTGTATTCATAGGCCTTTAATATTTAGGTGATACTTGTTAGTTTTGCTACATTGTTTTTTATTTTTACAACAAATTTGAGATTGTACTCGACAGTTTACACATTTTGTATTCATATATTTTTTACGTATTTATGTATGAAGATACGTCTATAATACAAGGGTATCTAGAAATAAGTTGATTAATGTGACTGAGAGTGTCTTAACGTAACAGAATCATTTCTTAAATATTTAATCAGAATATATCGTATATTTACCTAATATATTTATTATTACTTAATATTTATTTATTGCTTTTACGCTGTGTTATTTTTGTAAGTATAGATGTTATAATATTATGTTGGCGTTTGCTCACATAAACCGCATTAAAAAACGAGTAATCTGGAACTCTGGATGAAACAGTTTCGGATTTATGCGATCTTGCGCCGACATCGATGTATTTATACATTAAAGTGTTAGTATACCTAGTGTATAATTGATATTGCTATACCTATTACGTAGGTACCTGTCTAGTGTCTATGTATAAAACAATTCCGGCAAGAATAAAGTAAATAAAAGCCATAATCGAATAAGTCTTGAGCTTTTTTTGTAGTAATCACCACAGATCGGAAATTATATATCTTTGACATCATCCATTGCTCTGCTCGTGTAATCGCTATCACTTTCGCTCCTGCTATCGACCCCGCTCCCGCTCTCGCTTCCGCTTGCGTCTTAGCATCTCTAGCAAGTAAGTTATCAAGTAAGCAAATTATACAAATTAAATAATAATCTTAGAAAACCTAAAAATGAAGTTTCATACTGAGATTAATTTAAGAAAAAAATTGTGAAGGGAGTCTTCATCAATCCCAATACTAAACTGAATCAAGATTGGTTTTGCAGTTAAGACTTGAAAAGATACACCTATGTAGACAGGTGGACTTTCAAATAAGAAAACATTGTTCAATAATAATTAACCTACTTATAATAAAAAGGTCGCTTAAATATGAGGTTAAAATTATTTTATTTTGGAAAACCAAAGTGACGTCATTTTCTTTCAAAAAAACACAAGTCACAACCTTGATTGACGCGTCAGTTTTTATGTCAATATACAATTTTAGGACAATTACAACTTATATAAAATGCTGTACAATACAAAACATTTGAAATTGTATAATACTATCAAACTTGTGCGGCAGTTCACTGTACAGACGCCTTTGCGGGGGCACCGTTGGTACCCAGATGCAACATACGTGAAGGAATTTACTGGCGTAGCCATGTACCCCACACCGGAGGCTAACAAATATTACAAATTAATTTATCATTCACGGCTCAAGCCTGTGGAACGTAAACTTCAGAACATGTGGATTAATTTTGGTCCCCAACACCCTGCCGCTCACGGTGTTCTTCGCCTAATATTGGAGCTAGACGGTGAAACAGTCCTTCGAGCTGATCCTCACATAGGATTTTTGCACAGGGCTACCGAGAAATTGATGGAATATAAACATTATAATCAAAGTCTTCCATATATGGATCGTTTGGATTATGTCTCCACTTTAAATAATGAAACAACTTACTGTTTGGCAATTGAGAAACTTCTCAACATAGAGGTGCCACCAAGAGCAAAAGCAATACGCGTTCTCGTCGCAGAATTGTGTCGCATAGCAAATCATTTACTTAATGTATCGGGAACCATACTTGACGCTGGTGGTATAACACCTTTCTTTTGGATGTGCGAGGAACGAGAAAAGCTTTACGAGATGTTCGAGAGGCTTTGTGGTGCCAGAATACACTGCGCCTACGTCCGACCCGGTGGAGTGTCTCAGGATATTCCGATTGGTTACCTTGACGATGTTTATGAGCTGTGTAGTAAATTGAGAGATCGTTACGATGAAACGGAAGATATAGCCACGACAAATAGATTGTATTATGCTAGATGTGCGGGTATCGGCTTTGTAACTGCTCATGAAGCAATCAGCCTGGGATTTACTGGCCCAATGCTTCGTGCATGCGGAGTTAAGTGGGACATAAGAATATCTGAGCCATATGATGGATATGATTTGTATGACTTTGATGGAGTTATTGGTACCTTTGGTGACACATATGATCGTTATTTGGTTCGTTATGAAGAAATGCGCCAGTCGTTGCGTATTGTCGACCAAGTTATAAACACAATGCCGGAAGGTGAGTATAAGACAGACGATTCTAAAATTTGTATGCCATCTAGAAGGGAGATGAAAACTTCCATGGAATCTTTGATACACCATTTCAAGCTATGTACTGAGGGATATCCTGTTCCACCTGGGTGCACGTATGTCGCAACTGAAAATCCTAAAGGCGAATTCGGCATATACCTTGTTGCTGATGGCACTTCTAAGCCATATAGAGCTTACATTAGGCCTAGCTCATACACACATCTTTTAGCGTTGGATGTATTGTGTAAAAGTCTAATGATTGCTGATGTCACAATGCTTGTCGCGTCAATAGACGTCGTGTTTGGAGACGTTGATCGTTAATTTGAGTGTAAACATTTACATATTTATACCTAGTGACATTGTTGAGTAAATAACAGGAAATATATAATTTTTATGTAAAAACAATCCGCTACTTTTGTTTTGTTATTGTAAAGTAAGTACAATATTATTGGTCTTCCTTTTCTTTACACGGATGGAGCCAACACACAACCATTATTACTGTAGGTACCTAGTGCATAAAAACTACGGGTCTTTGCCTTTCTTTTATTTTGATGTTGCAATTGTTGTATGTTGGCCAGCTACTCTTCTTAGCGGTTTAGTGGGCAGAAAACCTATGTCAACATCCGTCGCAAATAAGTTATTTATATGTATCAAACGTATCAAATGTTGATTAAAGTTAGTACTCAGTACCTACTTACTAGTTGACAGATAGCCTCTCAATATAGCCTTTTAATCCCATGCATCAAAACAAATAATTCCTAATGCGAAGCCTAGGCTGCGCAGCAGTTTAAGACTGCCATCCCAGAATTTGTAATCGACTAAACTTATATTTGGCATATCTCTAAATTCTCATAATCTATGATGGCACAGCAAGTTTTGACATTTGACATCTATCATTGTCAATAATGTCAAAAATTCGGTATTCTGTCAAGTCCATCAAACGAAATGACATTCTGAATTTATTGCGCTATCGAACGATTGTTCATTGTCAATTTTTCGTAAATAATAAACTAGACTAGACATCAAAACAAAGATTTTGTAATATATAAAGAAGATATCATGGTGAAATTTGAAATAGTGTCTTCAAGGACTGTTGAAGCTTTTGAAAAAGAGAAGAAATTTGTTGCTTATATGTTACAAGCAAGACAGGAGTCGACAGAATCAAGGGTGTTTGATCCAGACCCAGCGAACGTTGAGAGAAGATACACCCATTTTCTTGACTTGTACAATGGGTTGAAAAAAGAATTTCCTGCTTTGTTGAACAATGTGCAGTTTCCGAGAAAGGTAAACAGATGTAGTAATTTAGTTCTTTGTTATTGTTATGAGTCATTAGTTCGTTTACTAGTTCTTGTTAACATGCAATTTTGCTTACTTATGTTTTATTTTATCAACCTTGTTGAAAGTCGAAGTTTGTAGATATCTATATTTTGTAACTAAAGTGTATTTTTCAGTGTCAAATCAATTAGCAACTGGTTGTAAATTTATTATAATTTGTCAGGTACCTCAATGATTCTCATTCAATACTTAAGTAGGTTCAGAAATCTAGTCACATGACACAAGTCTTACATTTTATCAAATTTCGTCAACTAGATATAGTTATTGATTAACTCTTAAAAGACTCATTGATTGTTTGATACTCTACAAGAAATGAATGATTTTATTCTAAATCTGTCTATGACATCACACACCATCAATTTCATAAATGAAATGCCTTGGTAACTAACAAACTAAGAAAACCAAATTGTTATGCTGCAACTACAAATTCAAAGAATTCTTAGAAACTTATGTCAGCATTTTAAAAATGTGTTGTTGAAGTTATTTTAAAATACAGCAACTTTCTCTCACAACTAGTTCTAAGTCGATGATTCATCTTGTAGACATTTAGAGCAACTCTCATGTGATAATACTATACATAATGTATTTACTTGTATCTAGGACACTAGCTATAAGGTGATGAAACAACTATTTTATGAATATGTATCAGCATTCATTTATGCATTCTAATGTATTAATTTTGAAGTTTTCTAGACTAGACTGTTTCTGGTTATCTTTATTTAAAAGACAGTGAAGTAATCAGCAGGGACATAAGTAATTAGAGAATGTAGACTATGGCTTCCTATTTAAAGAAGGCATACTTTGGCATGATATATTTATGGAGTGAAAAGTATACAAATTGTTCTCTTTGTCTTATATATGAAGATTTCATTCTTATTTACATTTATAGAAAACTAGCTGACCCGCGCAACTTCGCTTGCGTCACATAAGAGAGAATGGGTCAGAATTTTCCATGTTTTTGTAGCACTTTTCTACTGTTACTCTGCTCCTATTGTTCGTAGCGTGATGATATAAAATATGTTTTTTTTTTCATGAAATATATTCTCAAAATTATTTATATTTCTTAATATAACGAAGTCGCGCTAAGGCATATCTGCCATTAAAACAGTTGCCTTGACAACGGAATTTTGTTATTTCAATGTCATTATAATATTGATTATTCGCGACTTCGTTCGTTACTTGAATTTTCCCGGGAAATGCGTAATTTTCCCGGGAAATGCGTAATTTTCCCGGGGTAAAAAGTAGCCTATGTCCTTTCTCAGGTATCAAAATATCTCCATACCAAATTTCATGCAAATTGGTTCAGTAGTTTAGGCGTGATTGAGTAGCAGACAGACAGACAGACAGAGTTACTTTCGCATTTATAATATTAGTATGGATAGCCACTCATAGATATTGTTTCTTTTTTGCAATTATAATAAATGAAATATATGTATTTAATACATTCTTATTCTAATTTACATTTTTGTCACATCATTTAGATAGTGGTGGGGAATTTTGATCCAAACCTCATCACAACCCGGTGTACAGCATTTGAGGCACTGTTGGAGCTGATAGCAAATGACTCACGCCTGCGGGACTCCCCACCGGCTATCACGTTCTTCCAGGACATTGAGCTAAATGACGCAAGGAGACTCATTAATGAGGGGAAGTTTGACCAAGCATTATCAGTTCTGGAAACAAGCTTTAAATTGTTAAATAAGGTAATTTTATTTTCTGCGATATATTCTTGTTAATAATAAATTATTGTTATGTCATTCAGTTCTTATTAACATGTGTAGCAAAGAGTAACATTCTGTGCAAATCTGCTTTATCACATAGAAATAAATACATACAATTACGCCTTCTTACCATGATCTCAATAATAAAAGTTAACTGTGAACAAAAACAGTTTAAGATTGATAAAACAATTAAGTATGCAGTTTATATTCTGCTTTAAACTTCTCTTTTATTAGTAGTAATATGTAGATTAATTATGTTCCAGGTATACACAGACAGATCTCGAGTGGTCCTTAGTGCTCTGTGTCGCATAGTGGCGTGCGCAGGCGCCAGTGACGGCACACTGGCGGGCCCTGTCGAGCGCTGGGCGCAACTCGCTCTCAAGCGGTACGAGGCGGTCAGTGATTACGACCTGCTGCTCATTTACATACCATTACTACACACTTGCATCTCTATATGGTAAGTGTACATAAAATACATTACGCTTTGTACATAAAATTACGCTTTTTGTCATAGAGTTAGGCAGATATCAGAGATCGTCACTTGTTTTGATTCTTACAAACAGCCTTGCTGTGTTCATATCCATATATCTTGACATACAGGGCCACTGGTTACGAGTACTACGCACTAGAATTGTTTGTTGTACTTATCTAAATGACATAGTAACTATCACTACTTCAATCGTTGATAATTCAATTACAGTAGATATAGTAGGAGCCCTTGAGTAACTTATAATTCAGGCCTTCAGCGCAAAAGTGGTCTAACCCTGAAGTACGCAGTCAAAAATGGTCTGAAAACTAGGCCAGTTTTGAATTATTAGCAAAGGAAAAGAAGAAACAATTTTTTTGCAACGTCATTTACTTTTGTTGAAACAAGTGATGATCCACCTTTGCTTTTGATTAATGCATGTTTTAAATACTCTTAAATGAATATGATTTTTTAGAATTTTTATTAAAAAAAATTATAAAAAAAATTTGCGCTGACAGCCTCAAATAAGCCCAATGTACTGCCTTATAGAAATATATCTTCTAAAACCAGTCACATCAATCAATGAAAGACACGTAAAAATCTGTTCAGTCGATTTTGAGTTTATTGCAAATAAACAGATCAAGTTTCAAGGGTACTTTATTTTGAATAAGTAGCTATGATATTAAAAATGTTTCTAAGAAAACGTTAAAATGATGTTTAATAACAATACATCCTGTTATCTCTTGCTATTGTTTGTCCAGATTAATATTTTATGACATGTTTATCATTATTAAGTTTTGGCACAAACAACAAATAGAGGTTGTTTAGATAATTACTGACACTTTGTTTATGTACTCACGCTTACATCTAAAACAATATGTTTTTATTTACTTGAGCCTTTATAAACTATAGCGCGATACTCTTACACTGTCGACTATCGATAACCGGCTATACAGAGCTGGTGTTGAATGAAAATCTGATCAGCGCCTCTAACGGGCACCGTAGGAACTATTGTTGAAGTACATTTTAAATGTCAAACTCTCGTTACTTGATAGTAGTTGAAAGTATCAACTGTCGAGAATTGCGCTACTCGTTTTGAGTAATTACAAGCAAATACATTGTTTTATTCTAGATTTTGTATCAAACTGTGTCATAATTTGTAAACATGACACAAATGGGACATTACTAAGTAGTTGTAGTTATTACATTGTATGAATACAAACTACTGATAAGCAATTATTTATCTTTAATTAACACCAGAGCTCTTTCTAGTTCACAATAGATTTACTTACTATATTCCCAACTTACAGAATGATAATATTTGGTGCACACTTTATTTTAGTTTCTTTTTTATGAAAGGTTGCTTAGAAAATAACATAACCAGTGAGTTAAAAATTTTAAAATTATTACTGGGCTACGGTTTAAATGATGAATCAGAAATGTTTAAACATTAGGTATGAGGTATCAATGATTACTTTTATAATTATTCATAGCTGCTAAAGTGGCACTGAATTTTCCTCGTAATTCGCAATGCTGCAATACGGTCAGCTGATTCATGTTTACAAAGTGGAATGTGTGTCAAAACGCCATAAGTAATTATACCACACATTGTATGATGATCTAACTACAAGTTACGTTATTTATTTCTTTTATTATGAATACATTGGTGACTATAATTTTCGTAGTGACTAAGCACTTGTAAGTAAATTAAAAGTGTTTGAATTCAAAAATTCTTCAACTTATTTTATTTAAGATTTATTTATATTTTCAGGGAGGCGCTAGGCAGAGATAAGTCGAAGCTGGTAGAAGAACTGAACGATCTCCGCAGACGTGGAATGAAAGTGGACTCGGTGCCCAGCCTCATGGAAGCCGTCGACGGTCTAAGTACCACAATTTAGACAATATTTACTACGCATTCGGACTGCTATTTATTTGACTCGACATTCGAAAGTATGTTTTGCAAAACTCGGACCAAAAATAATTTACCGTAACGGAAAATCTATAGGCTTTCTTCTTCGTCTTCTATGCAAAATAAACGGCTTATAAAATACGATTTTAAAATCTCGTATTACTAGTCTCAAGTTAAACTTTGCCATTCATTAGGCCCAGTAGCTAATTGATCTAAAAATTTAGAAGTCTAAAGAGCCATTTAAATCTTCAAAGTTATGTCACAAAAGTGTGAAAATATTTCTCAAATAACAGAAAGATATTCTTTATTTGTTTGTTATTCAAAATAAATATTTCAATTTTTCCCGCGGCAACTAAGTAGTAAAGTTAGATGGTGTTGCGGTAGCCTTCTCTTTATTAGTTTAGTTAGTTCACAATAAACACGATAGGTGGCGTTGCTAATACTATACTCATAAAAAAGTTTGAGCGTTTTTTCATTGGCTAAATTAATATGATGTAGAACTATTGAAGCGTGATTTTTACAATTGGAGTTATCGGCAAGCGAGCGTTTGACATAAAAAATGCCTCAAGTAAATAGTTCTTGCCAAGTTCGCTAGGGGCGCTGATTAGTTTTTCCATAGAGACATTGTTGAATGTTAGCTAGAATTTACCACTCCTGAAATTGTGTGGAATCATTATTTTAATGGGACTTCGTATTTATTTGGGCAATGCAAAAAACGTTCTCACGTCTTCGTATCTCTGTAGTGATTCTCAATTCTTTTAGTTATTATTGTATTGAAATACTTTAAAATACTTGTATTGGTATGTATCTCGTTAGATTCTAAGTAAAGCTATTTGATATGTGATTTATTTATATTTAATCAATATTTTATTGTATAAAAGGTTATATTTAAATAAAAAATACGATAGAACGTTTAATTTTTATGTATGTATATGTGAAACACAATCGTAGAGAAGCAATTGGATTGTGCCTCGGCTAAAGTCGAATTTGGATTTTAAAATTTCGTTCCTATTCTTAGAAAATTTAATGAGCGTAATTGTGAATTTATGATAATAATATCTTGTAGTCAAAATTTGAATTGTTTAAACAAAACTGCAATTACTGGTTGCATTTTAAATGAAGTTTTAAATCGTGTTTTAATATAACTTGTCAATTTTACAACTACAGTGAGATAGTAAAAGCTAGATAAACGTAGGAAAGTATTGAATATCCAAAGGTCATTTAACGATCCAGAAATGTATTGAATGTACGCATGTGACATGCGAGCGTGGTTAGCGCAGACTGATTTTACCACCTGATTTAAACACCCTTCGTTGATACACGTGTTGTTATTTGGCTGTTTAAGTTCTGTATACAGCTGCAACAGTTTTGCTCGACTTAATAACTAATATTACATTGCGGTCAAGCATATTTAAGTCAACTTTTGCTTGACGTTTCGGCGCACGTAACACGGCCCATATTGCAAGGTAAAATTAGTTATGCAACACGGATGTGTAAAAATTATGATTCTACAATAAATTAAAACTTCAGCTTTAATTGCTCAACCCATCATATCCAGTATTCTAAGAAACAAAGTATATTGTCAAAAATGAGTCTGCGTCAGTCTATGGTCTAGTCTTATTGGGAATAAAAGCGATATCTATGAATTAGCTTTAGATATGCACAGCGTAAATAATTATTACATCTTTAAGAAATTTAATTATTGCTTAGTATTATAATCAAATGTGTACGTAAGGTTTCCTTTCCTCTTACGCTATAGCGGTCGTGTACGTCGATCGAGGGCACCGTCGGTTGAAAAATCTGCCGTACACGTCAACATAACGGCAGTATTCCTACAACATTTCGTATATTCGTACCCTCGACCGACGTACGTCACCGACGTCAGCGTAAGAAAAAAGGAAGCCTAAGAAGTATGTCGTATGTCGACGGGCATTATACCTACAATAATCTGTTCGGTGAAAATGTATGTGGCGAGGTGCAATATATGAATAATAAGGCATAATAATATTACGTATAGAAATACTAACTATTCAATTTGTAGATCGCTAACGTAGACAACTAGATTATTGTTTTATTCTATTGATATTAATACCCGCGTAACAGTTTTAATCGAGAGCTTCTAGATATTTACTATGATATTGTTTATAAATATTGCTAATGGTAAGATGACTGATATTTTATACATTTGTAGCCATTATAGGGTGTAATAAAATATATACTTATTTCTCATTGTGTGTTTATTTCTGATACGACCTCAGCTTTATAACCCAATAGCCACCTTGAAACACATAACTCTATCGCGCATGAAACAACAATCGCGTGTAAAGAGCGCGCGTGCAAAGGGAAAGGAAAGACAAAGCGCCGCGATCATCTGTCAAGCCCGCGAAGAAAATCGCGAGCGAAGACCGCGCCGCTTTCCCACGCGTAATCCTGCACGCTCCTAGGAACGTGCGATAGAGTGGGTGTGTAAAGGTGGCTTTTGACTGAAAAGTTAAGAGAAAAATGAGCTCAACCAGAATTTCAGACCATAAACCTCTGCGTGGTCATATCAGCGTCAGTGTAACTGTACTTAGAACACTAAAATTTCTAGTCCATTTCAAAGAGAAAAAAGTTGATGAAAAGTAGAGGCATTGAATATTTTGAAAAAAAAGTTCACAAAATATGACTTGCATAAGAACTAAGCTTTTTTTAACGACGTCCTAGGCGCTGTCTGAGCTGGAAAACATTTTAAATTCATTCGAGGAGTCGATCTTATAATCTATCGTTTTTAGTTATACAAAGTTGTTATGTCTAAGATAGAGCTTAAAAAGCTCTACATCATACATAAGTACACCTACGGAAGTACCTACCTGAAGTCAATCCACTGTTAAAAACATATTTTATTAGTACGGCCATAGAAGAAGTTTCCTCACTAAGAATCGCAATAATCCGTTTAATCATATTAGGTTCTTTGTAATAAGGAGGTACCTATCCTCAAAAACATTTTACAAGAATCAAGCCCGCTTTTTGTACCCAACGTAATAATAATGCACGGTGCCGCTTTGTCATGAAACAGTACGTAATATACCTAATCAATTTGGTAAATTGATTGGGGATTCACCAAAACAATTTGCCCTTCATAAAGGTAAATTAATTCCGTTCCAATTATTGGAAGGGCCCTCGAACGCGGTGGAGCAATTCGTTCATTATTGGTTGGTAGTTACATTCACTGTTTGCTGTCGAGCGTTTGCTAAGGTTCTCATGCCATTCTTGTCAATTATTATAATATGCCATAGGCCCTTTTGGTATGATATTTACTCACCTTTTCGCGAAATCGGTAAGTATACCTACAGTTACTGTGTTAGATAGGCAGTACTTAGGTACCTACTTATATCCAGAACACGGCTGATCTGATTCGGCGATTTAGTAAAGAAGTAAAGGTGATACGAAAACGCGACATAGGTAGGTAATCGATCTCTAATTCGTGGTTAGGATTTCATGTTACTCTTGTTTTGTTATAGAACAATGTTGGTTCCAATGTATTTTAAATATGACTCGCATACTCTCTTTCTTTCAAAACATAACGAGCGACAAATGGGTTTTCCATTTACGTATGAATGCATAACCATTATTGACCATCGACGGCTACTTTTCCCGAAGACTCGAGATGAGCGAGATGATACGCAAAAAGAAAAATCAATCAGTGTCCATTTTATTGAAAAGGGTCTTTTAGAGATTACTGCCTAGGTATTTAAGTACTAAAGTCTTTATTAAGTAGATACAGAGCTAATTTCATAACGAATGTCATAACGTTATACTTTGTAACCAAGGCAGTTTATAGTATTTAACTAAAATAAGTTGAGACCCATTAAAGCCTAATAGCCAATCAATAATTTTATAGACGGAATAATATTTTTTATTGCACTATCTATTGGCTCTAAGTAGTTTTTGTTCAAACCCGATTCACGTCAGGATCATTAGTTTTTACAGCGTTTTTACTGGTAGGGTTTTGTCACGCGAAGCCGCAACCCTCGAATCACCTAATTGATTCGCGTGGCCTGTCTGCTCAGACATGGCGAGCACTTCGTATTCCTCGGGGAGTTGTTTGCGATCCTGTCAGTCCCAACCTTGTTAATTCCTTGACGAAGTTTTTAGTGACACGCGATCACAACCCACTTGTCTACATTGTTAATTTATTAAGTACATACTTGTTATATACTTAGATACTTGTCTTAACCCTAACTCTGGTTTGTGTCTACGTTTATCTTGATTTCGGAAATGGTACAAGTAAAAATGTACAGAGAGTACACGTTATTGTGCTAATGCACACGCTCGTTGGTCACCTACAAGCACTACTACGTCATAAGTTAGGAAAAAGCTGCAATTTTCTTGTAAAATTAAACACGTTTAATATTAGATCAAGGGGGCTCTACTAAACCTGTGTGATCGGGATAATAAGGCAAAATACGCAGAAGATATACTTATTAAATAAATTCAAATGGGCTTTTATCACAATTTTTCAGCTAGTTCAGTTTCAGGTGTTTCCAATTGCCCCTGCAAATCTTGTAACATTATATTATACTTAGAGGCAAGCATTAATATTTCTGGTACAATCTTCGGCGTACGATTTCTTCCTGCGTTTTGCTACATGACAATCTGTAAAGGTTTTTTTCATTACAGCGTACAGCGGTACCTATAAGGAAGCAATAGATAGGTAAAGAAGTCCTTTAAGGAGCAACTTTGTTTTAAACGCGGCTTGTAACCGCCATAAATCAGCCGTTCAGAATTTACGAGGGCCCTCCGCAAATCGGTTTATATTTTCGATAAATAAAATTGGCGCGGGTTTTGCGAGGTAAGCAGAGGCCGTTAGGAGCGCGTCGCCGCTCGGCGCCGGTGCCGCCAGCTGCCGCGTGCACATAAACCCGACTACCCTCGCGTTTTCTTGCTGACAATTTTTTCCTGCTCCGGTCATTACGCAGCTGGGCCCCGAGACAAAACGGCGAATCGTTTAAGCCCTCTCCGGAGACCGTCCAATTTTATTGTGTGTACCTAGTCGAAATTGATATGCCGCGCGAGCGGCGCGTCGTCGGCTCGCTCCATATGACGGACACAGGTTTCGCGCGGGACCATTTGCTGCCTCGCGAATTTTGGACAGTAAACCTTACAAATGACCTTTAGGTACTGCTTTGATGTTCTGCTGTAATGCGGAAAAGATTCTTTGTCAATAAACCAAAATAAAGGAACATTGACATACGCTTTCAAATAGATTATTTGTAGTAAATCCCTGGCGTAAAAATTGTAGATTGAATAAGATTTTTCAATTTCGATTATTCGTACCAAATTGTCAAGGACCAAACTACTTCAATATTTCAAGGATTAATATAACCATAAAGCACTTCCATCTCCAATCTACTCTTTATTTGTGGAAAATGTCAAGCACAACAAAATTTGACAGTTTCGGTTTCGAACAAAATGTTGTTGTTTTTATCCAAGAGTGATGTCTGATAAGAGTGAGTGGGATGTATCGGTGGTGGTGGGGGTGTTGATCGTGTTCTCCCTGCCGCTGACGCTGCTTGTGCCTAACTTTTCTATATGGCAGGTGGTGCCGAAGGTGCAAGTGGTACGGTACCACATCATCTCACAAGAACTCTCCTGGCATCAAATCAATTCCGCGGTCGTGACTCTACTGGTGTTGTTTTTCTGTCTGTATCTTGAAATGCGGAAGCGAAAGTAAGTATGTATGTACTGCATTATGCTATTTTGTCGTCATCCTTATCTGCCTTTCACAGGTCATCTATCTTGATGATACAAATTATTACAATTATATTCAAGTAGAACCAAGTCTATCATTAATATTTTTTAAGCCGTTATACTACGAGATAAAACATTCTACAGGAGCTTTTTTACAACTAATGCGATAAAATTTAATTACAAATTAGGATACTTTAACGCTTATTTTTGTCTTTCAGATTAGACGATATGGTAGAGAAAGTATTGGCTGTGAATCAAGCGACGGATGAGACTATGGAGGTGGAGCATGGTCGGCAGACGGCTGCAGTTCGAGTGTGCGTGGAGCTGCTGGACGCCTCCGTCGACCACTACGAGAACTTGGTGCTGCTGCGCGGGGAACTCCGCAAGAGAGAGAAGACCAAGAAACAGTACCCACCTGTCGTAGACCTCAGTGACTGTCTCCTTTAAAATACTTACATTATTTTGTGTATTCTTGATGCTTCGTATTGTTGCGTTTGTTAATAAACTGTTTACCGGTATTACTTCCGAATGCTTTCGTAACTTATGATGTTAAAGGCTTGTTAAAATATCCAAAATTGGTGCATGAAAAGTCGCCATCGTTCTGAAAATTCTCTTACGAAGTGACTCCACGCTCATAACTTTCTTCGAAATCCACGTTGTTTTGGAAAGTAAATTATAGGTAAACGTATAATTTTATGAAATATAAGTAGTATTTGAAATAATGTGCTGCCGTTTTTGGGTTCATTACCGTTTTAATTATGACTGTTCGCCAACATCTTCACAACGTTTTATCTGTGCAACAGTCTGACACAGCTTTGCTGCAAGTATTTTCATCCTAACGGCGTAATTTTCAGTGCTCCTATTTAATATGTCAAAAGGCCTGTAGGTATGAATACAAACTTGCATAAAACCAACTTTTGGAGACGACAATACCCATTTCCTTTTAAACGCTTCAGCCAATTGTATAATGTAGCTATTTACAAAAGAAAACTCGGATGACCGCCGTGAAAATAAGATTTTTATTCAAGTGTCTCAGTGCTAGAAGTGTTCATTAAAGCAAGGCAATGTCCTGGGGCTCTCGCGGGACGTTGCCGACGCGAAAAAACCAATCTGGAGCTAGCAATTATGGCAAATGACCTAATTAGACCCCACCGGTGCGCCTGGCCTGTCTCGCCACCGCAAGATTTTTCACCTCCCCGTTGTTTGCGGTCTCCCAGAGAATTGGCTTTTAATAAGTGTCGAATTACACTGTTTTGTACGGCATCCCATGAACAGATTACTTAAATGGAATTCTTAGATCAGAGGTGTAATGGAAACATGTTATGTTTGTTATTATAACTTTGACCACGATAATGTTAATTATTTGAATAGAGGAACGTAACTGTTTTGAATCTGAGTGGGTTTAGATATGGTATTATGAATTTTAGTTAAATCTATTTAAGGTTCGTAGATTTAATATTTTTAATCCAGGGCATAATTTAATTGATAGTATGTCCCAACAAGTCGCAATGTGTTTTGGTTTACGACACACGAACCCCGTTTTACGAGAGTTGTGGTCGTTAATCGCGACTAAATAAACTCGTGTTCCATGTCTTCGTGCAACTTTGTCGCAATTTTGTAACTGTCTGCTTTAAGAAGACATTAACAAAAGTTTTGCATGACGGATCGTCTGAAATCCGAGCTTCAAACGAAGTTTAGCGACGTCGCAATCGTGGTACTTTTGTCAAGACATGAGGGAGCTTAAATAATTAATTATTAGCTAGTATTGAGGAGGTAGGTGAGTGCCGCGAGTAGTGAGTGCGGCGGGCGCGAGCTCAATCCTCGCTAGTCGCTCGGAGACACATTTGTCTGAGGCGCGTCGGCGTCCCCGCTGCGGAGTTAGCGGGCATGAGCGTCTTCCTCTATTTTCATTAGACGGATCCGCCGGGAGCGGATCAGCCGCTCGCAAAAATAAATAAAACTGTTATTGAGATAAGCATCTGCGCGGCGAGGCTTTTCGCTAAGTCCCGTTGTGTCGCGCTGAGCAATGTACCGAGATATGTTCGGATTACGGCGCGCCGCAGCTCCGTGCGCTTTCCTTCATATCTACCGCTTTTCTTCGGTGTTTTGCAGCTGGAACCCATTTAAAAAAATGTCTTTCGTGTTTCTTAGGTATTTTGAATCGCTGTAAACTTGGTAACTTATTATAAAAACAAATGTAGGCTAAAACCTGGAATACTTTAGCCCTTATGAATGTTATTTAAGTCAGAGCAATTATAAAAGTGTACTTAAGTGGGGAAACTGAAAATATAAAGTGGTTTAGGTGGCGTATGCGTGGAGACGTAGACGCACGGATTAGGCGTTGCTCTCATGAAGGCGATGTCGCGGCGCGGGCGGCTTATTGCTGCGGCAAATTGGCCGCGCACCGCACCTGCGGCTACACCTGCCCACCCCCGGATTAATTTCTCATCACACCGCCCGTCTTCCCGGGAAATAATGAACACGACATCCTCCGAGAAAAATGCCACTAAGCCCAGAGATGTCGCTCTACTTGATTAATAAACTCCGTATAGCCGTACCCAGTTGTGCTTCATATTTTTATGAAGCCTTTGTGATGAAATTGAATAAAACCTTAAAAAACCATTGAAAATGTTTTAGTAAAGATGTTCGACGTACGTTTATAAAAATAATTCTAAAAGCGATTATAGAATATCGCAAATAGGTGACAGTACGTAGCTACCCACTTAACAGTGTTCGCGACGCAGATGGCAATTTCACGGTTCACAACTCCTTGCCTTGTATCCCATATTGTTTTTTATAACTCTTAAAAAGTATTTTGTTATCTTCATGTGAAGGTATGGAAATTAAATGCGTGCTATGAATTAAAAATGTTCGGAAATTACTAGTCTGATAAAAGTCTAAGTGACATTGTCGCAGAACCGTTTATAATTAGAAGATTGGCCAATTTAGTAAAACTGTACTCAATTCGATTACATGTTACGCCGTTGTCGCATTATTTATGCCGCTCCGACAGCTTTCAGTAGTTATGAACAATTTTGGTGACATTACATTGCCGAAATGTGATTGTAAACAGCGACATTGTGACCGCAGAGTCACGAACGCGTCATGCGAGACTTTTGTCGCGGTCGCAGGATGGCCGCGAGCATCTGTCGGTTTGTCGCTCTTTCTTTACAAATAACCGTTTTCTTGATACAATTATTACCAGGTTGTTATTATTGCGGTTCACTACGTTCATACGAACACTTTGTGTAATTTAAAAAATGAACAACATAAAATACCAAGCAGTAATACTGACACTGGTGTGTAATAAAACACACGTATTATTAAAAAAACAATTGTACTTTTTATTATTGTCGTATGTCGTATGCACTGACAGTTGTTTCGATTCTAATTATTTGTGTAAACATCACTGGCTTAATAAGGCGTTGAGAAAGCTGAAACTGAAATGTTTTCCCTCTAATTGAAATAACTGGGTACTTGCTTAGATGGAGTAAAGTTTCTTATGATAATATTGCACTAGACTCTACTAGACTAGTTTTCACACAACATAAAACATTACATATATAAATTCGTCATTTCATTTATCAGGCAGTTGGTCAGTTTGGATTGTTAAGTTATTACACAGTTTCATGCTGTATAATTATTATCTTATACTAGCTGACGCGCGCAACTTCGCTTGCGTCACATAAGAGAGAATGGGTCAAAATTGTCCCCGTTTTTGTAACATTTTTCACCCATACTCTGCTCCTATTGGTAGTAGCGTGATGATAATATATAACCTATAACCTTCCTCGATAAATGGGCTAACTAACAATGAAAGAATTTTTCAAATCGGCCCAGCAGTTCCTGAGATTAGCGCGTTCAAACAAACAAACAAACAATCAAACAAACAAACAAACTCTTCAGCTTTATAATATTAGTATAGATTTTTCACCCATACTCTGCTCCTATTGGTAGTAGCGTGATGATAATATATAACCTATAACCTTCCTCGATAAATGGGCTAACTAACAATGAAAGAATTTTTCAAATCGGACCAGCAGTTCCTGAGATTAGCGCGTTCAAACAAACAAACAAACAAACAAACAATCAAACAAACAAACAAACTCTTCAGCTTTATAATATTAGTATAGATTATTAGACGGAAATGAACTCGTTACTTATTACACGAGTGTATAATAAACATGATGTGCTTGACATGGCGCAGGTTACAATTGCTTTAGTTGCAGGCTGAGTAGTCAGCACTCCTAGTGAAATGCATAATCGCGTGAATACTCTAGTAATATTAAATAGCGATTCGTGTTGCGTGGACTCTATGGAAATATACTCTTTAGATCAGATACCTATGGGGAATGTCGTAACTAGAATATTATCCTTTGACGTCAGCACGATGATAGATGTACAACATCGCAACTAAACTCTCAAATGATATAACCGTAGACGGTAATAAAGATTTATTTAGAGTCTCGTTAATAGCTATAATATAATAAGTTCCATGAGTTTTAAATGCACAAATCATTCGTTTTGAACGGCTAGTTGCTCCTTAAAGACAGTAGAGTGCATGTACATAAATTTAAATTGTCTTCTGTGGCTTCTCCCGGGATATTTATGTCAGTATTTATTGTATTAACATAAATTGGACATGAGTTATTTTATTGGCCCGAATGCGTCGTGAATGCGCTGGACAAAGGTTATGATTGTAATTCAGATTTGTCATAGCTCGTAAATGCAACGTTTGTTTATTTTATATACGACTAGCTGACCCGCGCAACTTCGCTTGCGTCACATAAGAGAGAATGGGTCAGAATTTTCCATGTTTTTGTAACACTTTTTACTGTTACCTACTCTGCTCCTATTGGTCGTAGCGTGATGATATAAAATATGCTTTCTTTTTCACGAAAAATATTCTCAAAATTATTTATATCTCTTAGTATAACGAAGTCGCGCTAAGACATATCCGCCATTAAAACAGTTGCCATGGCAACGGAATTTTGTTAATTCAATGTCATTATAATATTGATTTTTCGCGACTTCGTTGAATTTTCTGAATTTTCCCGGGAAATGCGTCATTTTCCCGGAGTAAAAAGTAGCCTATGTCCTTTCTCGGGTATCAAAATATCTCCATACCAAATTTCATGCAAATTGGTTCAGTAGTTTAGACGTGATTGAGTAGCAGACAGACAGACAGACAGACAGACAGAGTTACTTTCGCATTTATAATATTAGTATAGATAGTAATGATTCGTGTCTTATGATTCGAGTAGTGGAAATCAAAAGTTTTATGGCTATTTATAATGTGTCCAATTGATATCACGAATATCCTGGTTCCTGTTATTGAAGATGTATGTCAAACGAAGTGGCTCTACGACGTTTATATTATAAATTACTTGGTTACACTCCACAAGTAGGTATAAGGAGTAGGTCAAGGTATTATATAAAGATCAATATCAACTAAAATAATAACATGACTATCACGTCAATAGACGGAACTGATATTTCAGTTCCACTAACTGAAATGAAAATTTTAACCACCATAGTTCTAATAAAATATGTTAGGCATTCTACCAAATAAAGACTGCTTGAAAAAAAAGCATTTAAGTAAGATAAACTCCCATTTATATAAGAGTTTCATTAACAATTTTACATGCATTTTAAGTAAAATATAAAAAATCTGTACTTGTTGTAAATGTTACATAGCATCCGCGGAATATAGAGTCTATTTATAATTTAAGAGATTAACATATTTTTTTAATTCTTTCCAATGACAAAACCAATATAAATAAAGCTCTTCCAACTACTGGCCGTAGTAGGAAGTTTTTAGTTGTTTTCAAGTTAGTTTTCATTGTGAAAATTGAGTGTAGCGTTTGTTTGTTACACGTATCTAGTGTCAAGAAATTAATATTATTTATTGCTAACTAATTTTAATATTATTTGACGGTCCCTTCTTCATTCGGATTTGTATTTACTTTTTCACGTCCCCAAATTAAAGTAGATCAAACTCCCACTAAGCATTATTCAATGACAGCAGAATTGAACTGTGCAACAGATTTTTAAATACGATATTATGTTAAACATTTGGCCGCGAATTGAACGGTATGTGGCACTCGATCATTCCTGTCCAAACACAGAATATCGAGAGCATTCATATCCTCGTATAAAATCTGTGTAGTGGAGCGTTTTGTGGCCGTGCACTGCAGGGGTCCTACATTCAACGCCAGCCCTTACTTTAATTCAATAATCGCGTATAGGGAACAACACTCAAATAGTTTTGACTTACTAACGATTATACGACAGATTACTGAGCTCCGTTTGATGACTTATCGCTAGACGTAGAGCGCATTAGTACAGAGATTATACAAATGTTATAGCTTGCATATTTGTCAGTATCGATTAGCGATGCTTTTTCGTATAAATGTTTGTATATCAAAGTAGTTTATTTTTAGATAGTCTTTGTCTAGAATGAAACTACGTCATAGGTTTCTTGTTAATTAGTTTTGTGTAATTTGTATTAAAGCGTGTGATAGAGTAGTTAGTTCAGATATAAATGAATATTTCACAATCGTTTATCTAAGTTAAATAGGAGACAATTTTACTTCCCAGATGTTATCGTATTTCGTAATAGTTGGTCAGTTTACTCTGTGAATACTTTAGCGTAATGGGGTATTGTTAGAGCGGCTGGCGCCGGGCGCGGACGAACTAACGTCTTTCAGTCACATTACTGTAATGTCCTCCCACTCGGTGACGTCGGGCTCGCCGCTCCCTGCTGCTACGACATCCATCGATACACATACAAATATCATCTACGTATACAACTATTTACAATTATGTGCACGTTCAACAAGAAAGGGTAACAACAGGGTTTTAAATTGTAGTTTCATTTTATGCGTTTGAGCCTCTATTGTAATTCTTATTTTCGGGCAATAAAAATCGTCACATAACGTTGAACTGACCAGTCATAAACAGAAAAGAAACGTTAATCATATCGAAATATCTCTATGGAGTACCCTCATTTTATTTGATATGTTAACGATATAGCACCAACAATCTCACATTAAGCCTTTTCATCTGTCAAGTCTTAACAACCATGGAATTGGGTTGTAATTTACGATTTTATCTCGCCGGGCACCCCGCATAGGGGCAGCGGTCAGTGTGGCCGACGAAAAAAACTTGCAGCAGGGTAACACCGGGAGAATGGTCATCGGGTCCGGCCGCCACGCCCGGCCTGTTGTGACTTGCCAAAATAGAGTCGTAATAATGAAAGATGGCCCGCGTAAGTTGCGCGTAATTTAGTGCGATCTGGTAACGAGCGCTGGGGGCCGTTTGTAGCTGTTTGTCCGGTGCGCGCCTCTCTTGTTGTATTAAGTGGTCGGGGGTGATTCAGTTTCACTTTTGTTGGTCACTTTATGTCCGTTTAGTATTTATTGCCGACATCGGCAATGGATAACGTTTTCACTGTTAATAATAGCGAGCCAATCGAATATTGTGGCGTTCTGTGTCGGGATGATAAATGAGACACGCAACCGAGTCGTCAAGGATCGAGGTCGCGTTAAGCCAGCACTCGAGATTGATGCTGGTCGCCGCTAGTCTCTGACAAATAGTTGGTCCAACGGAGGCATCGCAGGGCGTCTTGCCATAAATAAGGATTACGTTGGTGACCACGCAGTCTTGTGGAGTGGACGCAGAACACCCTCTGTGACGGCAGCTGGCGCCGCACGAGACTCATGTCAAACGTCTCTGTCGTCCGCATCGTTTGTTACTCGACCTCCTTGAGAAATCCACCAGCCGTTGAATAAATTGTATCGCCTTAATTTACAAAGTCTTTTCGTGTTTGACTCGCGACAGTCGCGAATTTGCGTTACTTCGGCGCGTAAGTCCCGAATCACAAGTTAGAAGACGGCTATCAAGTTTGGCGCGTGAAGCGCTAAGCCTCGGCTGTTTCAGGCTCGGCGGGGATGTTTCAATCGTAAGTGCGCCGCGGCTTAGGAGCTCACGCCGACGTCGGGATGCGTCAAAATGCGCGTCAAACCTCCATTTCGCTTATCCCCATTTCCCCGTCTTTACAGCCTATTTTACTTCAACAACTGAACTTGCTATATGCTGATTACAATAATCCGTTTATATTTGATCGCTACCAGCAGGTACATCTTTTATTTTGTTAGCCGATGTGCTTGATTCGCTGCATAATTAGTTAGTTATCTATTAATTATTTTTACTACTTGATTACAATAATTGTGTCAACATTATCTCGCGTTATTAACTTTCTCCAAGGTTACATTGATTGTTTCTATCGTGCAGTTGTTAAGTAGATTGTATATTAACACGCTCGATAAATCTGAATAGTCAGAGTTTGGAGAAAGGGCTTAAGTTAGTAAAGATAATCTCTTTGATAGCTGAGGGTTAGTGTGATCATTGTCTTACCTAAGACGAACAGTTTAAACTTGTTTTAATTTTCTTCTTTATTGGATCTTGTTAAAGCAAAATAATACTGAAAGGCAATTAGCACAAAGTTTACTGCGCCAAATTATTTAATTGTACACGTAAATATTGTTTGCTTTAAAATCGGTGATGTTTTACTTGTATTATGATGGGTGTGTTGTATATAGTACTTATAGTGAGTTGTATTAAGTTAAACTGTAATACAGTAGATAACAGGAAGTCGTAACATTTCATCTTACCTCCGGTACGTGTGCACCCCATTTCATAATTAGGGGTCATAGTGTTATCTCGTGAAATCTCCAATTACATAGATGTGTATGGGCAGTGGGTCCGGCGCGGGCGGCTGGCGGCGGGCGGACAAGGTCCAGCCTCCGAGGATTAGCCGATGGTTAGTCTTCTCACGTCGTGGCCGAGCCGGGGTTTCAATTAGTGCGACCCGCCCGGCCGCGCGCCCGTCGCCCGCACAAATGACAATATTGGTTTATTATAGCCTCCCATGAATATGTAACATAACTTTGTTATGAGTCAATATCGTAAACGTGTATGTACGTAACAAACCTTCCAGATAATACCTCTTTATGCGGCACAAATATAAAAAAGTTAACGGCGTAGGTCATAGATGGGGCGACCCACCTTTTACGTATGACATTATAACGCGTTGAATTAAAGGGTTGTTGCGCCACCGCCACCGCCGCGCCGCGCAGCCACGTACAGTATACACTCTTACACTCGTACGCTGTCTGCGTATGTTTTAACGTTTTAATCACGGATCTACATAATAATGTGGAGCGGGACTTCCTGTCCATCTGACAACTTGATTGATGTGCCTTGCTAGATTTATACGCCCAAAAAGTAACACGCTACACGTCCGCAAAGCTTTTACCACACAAATATGGCATCCGTAATACCTTTGTTTTATTTTTAAATACGACCCTTTCATAATTAGCGTAATAAATTATAAAATGATAATAATGCGAGGGCCATCTTGTGAAACGCTTTAATACTGCGCGTCGGGGGGCGCCGCCGGCGACCGCATGTCAATCACTCTCCCGAATGTAGAACAATTCTTATTTCGAAAAAGAATAAAAAATGAGTATCACTTTTATTTTGTGTCCCGCTCGGGTGAGTGGAGGTGCTTTTCGCGCGAGAGGGACACCGTATGAAATCGGTCTTGTGGTAACATCTGTGCTTTATAATAGACGCTTACGTAGGCTTCTTTTCGGGGATCGGTGCGAGCCCGGTGGGATCGCTTTAACATGATTGATCTGTTTATTTTACATTTTAAAGGAGCATTTTTACGGTTGCTTGTCAACTTAATAACAAAGTGTTTTATTTCGGTATACGTTAAGTTCAGTTTTATTGATAGGTTTCTTTTAACATTATTCATTATTATTTATTCCTCGCGGTGCTACGTGATATATCAAATTTACTTCTGTCGTCTATTGGCATTGATTTAAATGATCTTGAGGGATTACGAGACGCGGGAGATGAATTACATAGAAGTATAATGCGAAATGTATTGTTAAGCGGCGCTTATGAATTGTAAGTGGCTTTTGAAAATATTTAGTATCTATATTTTTTGTAGGCTTAGAGTGAAGTGTGGCAGTAGGCGCCAGGGGTTAAAGAGAGTGCTACTGTGTGTGGAGAGTTAACGAGTGGTGGTGGAGTGAGTGGGCTCTTGACGTCGCCGTCGGCGTCTGCGGCCTCTACGTAGAGTCGTAGAGCCGTCAGTACACAAGCGCCGCTATCGCTATCACCAGACCGACAGGTGCCGAACTACTTAATACGTGTTTTGAGAACTACCAATGACTGTATTAGAGTGGTACTACAAACAACTTTCAAAATTGAGTAGCAGAGCCATTACACTTAATTAATTCTTACGTTATGCTTGAATAGATTTTCTTTGGTTTTAGAGATAGATAAGGAATATAATATACGTATTGTAGATTTTTTTTGCCTTATTTTACCTATATGTATTTTGTCTTCAAATATTAGGAATTTTTGCTATTCAAAAACGACCTTCCTGAAAAATATTCTAAAACTCGTCGTGTTACAATCATTGTGTTATTTACGATTCGCGAACATGGACGTTATGTTCAATTAAATATATCCGATTGTCCTTCTGAAATTCGACGTCATTCGTGAACACGGACTTGAACAATAGTTCAATTAAGTACACACAATTGTTCTTCTAATATTCGACAAAATATCACGAACAAAGCTATAAATTAATTGTTGGAAGAGTTTAAGACAGTGTTTGTATTGCGCGCGCTCGTTAAAAGGGCAAAAAAACGTGTGCGCGGGCGCAGGCGAGCCGCCTTATCGGAAGCAATTACATGTTGTTCACTTTATTAATTTCCATAACTACCCTCGCGACATCAAAGCGAGCCGCGCGCTCGCGTGCGCCGCCCTCGCCACCGCTCACAAGCTATGAGACATTAGCGAGCAATTGATTAATGTAATTTGTCTCGTTTTTCTCGGTATTTAAGTTTGACAAGTACAATACTAGGTATTCTACAAGTTTTCTAAATATAATTGTGATTTCTTATGTGTTGCCATAAAAGTCACAGTGTATAGCACTAATAAGTATAAAAGCGCTTTTTAAATCTAGATCTTAACTTCCATACGTTTACCATCAAATCATTAAGCCGGAGAGTTTTCGGACGTGCAAATTTTACAAGACATTATAATGCTAGTTACAGTTAAGTAATCAGCTATAGGATGTACATATTTAGAATCATTATTACAATTTGATAGTTCGGAAGCCGGGTTTTAACGTCTTATTCTTATTTAGTTGACGTTAGAATATTATATTTATGCCAACAACATTTCCTATAATGTGATGTAGACGCTGTGTTTCATAGTTTGCGCCAGCGTGCGTGCTACTGTTTACCGCTCTGAAACCCTTGAAGACGTTTTAACAACGCTCTCGCCCGGCACATACACTCTTTGATGTTTAGCGACACTTCACATTAAAATGTTCTGTGCTCTTCAAAACATATCCATCCTTTGAAAATTTGTATTATGAAGATAAGCAATGATCAAGACGAGATAATAAACTCGCTACCAATATTTTATTCACAAGCCGAAAGTCCAATATGTAAAGTAGCTAAAATAAAAGACAAGCGAATCAGGGGATACAATAAATCAGTATTCCAAAACAAAAATTTCCATGCATCGCGAGAGGTGAACAGTGGAACAGAGGAGAGACTTATCTCGCTAAAACGATTCCCACATAAATAAAGCTCATCGGATATGAAACCGTATTTACATAAGAAAAATATAAAGAGGCCTAAACGATAGGTCCATAAGGGCGTCGTATCGGGCGGACCGCCGCTCGGGACTCCGCTCACGTCTGCGGGGAGCGCTGCGCCTTTAATAACAATACGAAATATCAGTTCGTTCCTCCGATCGCAAATCTACGTCAATAACATATCCAATAGTAGCGCTCAATTCATTTCGACATAATCTAATATAGCGGGGCACGTTTCCCGCCTAAATCTCCCGCCACATGTCGCCAAGATGGCCGACCGGGCGAAACGCGAAACTAAACAAAAAGGAGATCACGAATCGGTAATATCTTTCGAGTCCATAAAGTTAAACGTTTATTTGCAGCGATATTTTGTCCTTTTGTGGATATTGCTTTACTATGTATTGGACGAGGACGTGGGTCCGCTTCCGTTGATATTTGTGGAAAATTGCCATGAAAGAATTAAACTCATCCACCAGCGCACTTTTCCTTGTTACGTAAATAAACAAATTCAGTTAGCATTTAGAGGGATTTTGCAGTTTGTTCAACAAAATTACTGGCAATTTTCTTCAAAGAGTTATTTTGTAATGACTTGGATTGGTTAATTGGACCACTTTGTGGTAGTTAACCGAAACCTAGGATTAACTTAAATGACTAAATCAAAGCCCATTTATCATTCACTTGTAATTGGGCTGTTTTATTGAATACGAGGAAAGGTTAGTACAATTTTCTAAAGAAGTAGTTACAATTAAAAAATGTACATTCTACAATACGTTTCAGTTGATTATAACATAAACATTTGCAAGAAAAAAGGTAACAGATTAAGACGCGAGTTAGTTTTTTTTAATTTGTATTATTGATCAGACGATCAATACTTAATTAAAATATTACTTTTATGCCTTGACAACAGTTTTTCGGACGCAAGTTTCAGAAGAAGCCGAGTAGACGATGAAATTAAAATATTATCTTACGTTTGCGTCTGATACACATAGTTTTAGTTACTGATAGGTCTATGGCTCCAAAATAAATAAATTCAATCTGGATAAAAAAATAAAAGAACCTACCTTTCGTAGTAACAAACATAAATAATTTCCAAAGAGCCGCTGTAAAGCCTACATTAACGTAATTCCCCGTCGTCAGTACAAACAGAGGTCGGAATAGCCGCAATTAAGCCGGCCTTTCTAATGCATTGATTGATCAATCATCGAACGACAATCGAAGGAAGTGATGCTTTGTCTGCGGCCCGCATTGTGCGGACGTGCCACCCTGAACTGATGTATACACTGGATACAAACCAACGCTGTATTAATGCCTAATGCCGGTTTCTCGTGACTAGTTTTGGACTAAAAGAAGGTGCTTCCATAGAAGTTATTGTTTTCTGTTTGACCTTTCAAACAATTTGTCAGTTAGTTTGCATCGGAGTGTAATGTTGTTGATTTGATTATTTCGTACTTATTTCAGTATGCTTTAAAAAACTAGTAAAGCTACTTAAACTTACTTTCCGGTTTCTTGTATATTTATTACCACGAAAGCAAGCATTTTCAGTGACCGCTGAAACAAATTTCTTTTCGAATTGTATACATTACCAATAAAGTATTTGTCTTAAAAAGCATCATGTCTGTGTATTTAATCTATGCCTACAATAGCGGCCAATTTCAATTGATCCATCATTGTGTTGGAGAATAGTGATTTCAGGGATTGTTCTATCGGACTCCTGTACTATACAGGTGGGTAGGTAGGTACCAACTACTGATACAATTATAATGTAATCATTTAAATAAATCTAAAATACTCTTAAATATAGCAAATCGAAGCCTGCATGTGCCTTCGTAATTTTTCATATCGTATTGTTCTGAATGTTAACAATATGATATATGATTTGGCACTAATTACTTTATGTATATTCAATTCAGACGGCGTTCTTTATATTTTTGCAAAACTTACGTGGTCGTTTATCACGTGAAAGCTCAAATAATGAATTTAGTCTATAATAATCATAATCCATTGGGTAGAAACCCAACAATTTTCTTGCTTTATGTGGCGAGTTTTCCGAGCTTTTCCTTAAATTCGAGCAACTGATACAACAGTAGAAGTACTCACCGGTAAAAGCGGAGTTGCGCGCTGGCCGAGCCGTGCGTTTTCTATTAAGAACATGATCTGTCACGAACTATACTACATTGTTCGGAGTGATGTCGGCTGTCGGCGAGATGTAAGGGTCGTCGGTCACGTGCGGCGATTGCTATTGATTTCCATTTAATTCGGCGCGTGCTCCCACTGGCCTGCCTACAGAGGCCATCAACGACAAATTGCTGCTCTGCTCCTACCTCAGCTGCCTTCATTTCCACTGATTGAAGGATGCATGCTGTTGGTTTCCGATCCGCGGGTTTTGTTTTCTTGATCGTGTACGTTTTACTTAGCTGTCGTAAAGTTGTACAGCTTGGATGTTCTTAAACATTAGGTTGTTTGATTCAATATTATAGGGATACGGGTGTTTGCTCTTAAAGTAATCAGTTTAAACCGAATTTTGAATCACTGTTTCTCTATTTGATCTTTGTTTATTATGCGTGGTCGATTTCGTTAGATGAAGTTCTTATGAGCAGAACTTGCTGTCTGTCGTCTGATGAAACCGATACAACAATGTAGCAAGTAATGACAGTGGAATAATCTAGTAGTTATTTCAGTAGTAAGTAGTAATCGTATATGCACAAATTATTGTATTAGATGAAATAGTCTGTCCTCGGTGCTCGAGACAATAGCGCGCGTGACTCCATCTCGATGCGTCCGCGCACCATCGCCGCCGCACCGTGCCTCCGCGCGCCACCGATCATCGCCGATGATTGCACTGAATTTTCTATAAACAATGATATTATATTAGAAGACCTACTCCTTGATTGCCATTGTATTTTCCAGCTACCCAGAAAATTGTGTAACAACCACATAAAAAATACGTAAATTGAAAAAGTTTGCTAAATGTAAACCTTTATTTGATCAATTACTTTTTGATACCCTTTTTTTGGTAGAAATTGTTTTTTTATTGAGCCCAGTAAATTTCGAGACGGCTTACGCCGCCCAAAAATTAATTGATCGGATCTCGTTTCTCAGAGGAAACAGCGCGGAAGAGTTTTAATTAGCGAGAAAAAAAGCACCACAAAACTTCCGACGTAAAAAAGCGGGAGACAAGGGTGGGCGTAGCGAGGAATAAAAATCTCCCGCTCGTAATGCGGGCAACATTTGTGTGAGGAAGACGCTCAGTAATGGAAGACAAATTTCAATATAATTTGCAATACATAAGCGTGTTACTTTAATAGCCCAGAACCACCCTTCAAATTAAACGGGGCTTAAGTTTTATTTTATTTTTTCCTCCTCTGTTCGATCGTGTTGTGGGCGCGTAAGCAAGGCACGGGGAGAGTCGCGCGACGCGCACAGGCCGCCCCGAGAAAAAAATATAATCCGACCAAATTAATTGCTCCTACAGGCAATAGTGGCGCGGCCGCGATGCCGCCAAATCAAATTAAGGACGCGCTATAAAAACCAAATTAGTGCCCGCTTTAACCGTGAGAGGGTATTTAGTTACAAGACGTTAGTTCAAATCCCGCCATTTTCATTAACAATAAATATCCCCTTGCAGCCGCACGGAATCCTTATTGTTTTACTTTTTACACCCTTGTGTCCCGAGTGGGATATAGCGCGCGGACGACGCCAACGTCTTGTACTGAGGCCGGCTAATTTGTTCTTTTTGTTTACTTACCGGGCGAAGGTAATAAAAATTTGTGTTGCGCGAATTGTATGGACTTTAAATTTTATATAGCCGCCGGTGCCGGGCCGAGTTTTGCATTTAATTGGGAAAAATTTAGGGTCGGCGAAGCGCTTCTGTGCGGATTCTTAAACTAATTGGATGGCCGTTACAACTTTTTTGTCTTAAACTTTTACGCAATTGAAGTAGGGGTGAAAAAGAACATTAGAAAAAACCTTTTACTTTTCTCTAACATTCATATAGCTCGCAAATGTTCCAAAGATGCTTTACGCAATCTTAATCTTAATATAATATAAAAGCATACAAAATTAGGACCCACTATTTAATTAGCGATACAATAATTCGTTTACACCAAATAAAATGGGTATTCATAGACTTAACACCGCAGCTATAATCTTGTGCAGACATTAAGAACATTTTTGGGATAGAGCTCAAGCACATTCCGTTTGACCGTTATTTCGGTCGTCCCATATTTCATACAAATGCGATTATCACAAAGGGGTGAATTCGTAGTTTTTGTAGTTCGGCGAAGCTTAATTACAGGCGATATAGTGAATTAGAGGGCGGCAGTGATCTAAAACAATAAGCTTACACCGTCATTAACGTGACCCGTCGCAGATTGCCGCACCTCCCTAATGTGACGACATTTATTTTCTTCATATAATTTAGTATTAATATGCCCGGACACCTACCTGTGAAACATAATTGTATTATTAATTTGAAAGAGAAACTCAATTTTTTGTTGCAATTTATTGAGCCGTTATAATGGACATAATTTTCCATTTTAATGTATACGTAGGGACCTTTATAAAGATTTGTAATAAGTACTTTCGGAAGATTGCCAGTAAATTTTCATGGACTTGTTATTCAAGGTTAAAAAGCTGAAAAATCAATCGGGTTCTCGTTTTATTCGCAAGATCAAAGTGTAACGAGAATGTGCAAATATTGATAAATTTATAAAAAAGCAAGAAAATATTGAGTACTCAGAATCCTGCGGGTTTCTGTTTTTCTTTCAATGGACGGTGGACGCAGATGCCGAAAGGGAATAATCTCAGAATAATCTACTTTATTTGTGTTTGCGTCAACGCTGAGAACACTTTTATTTGACTGATTAGAATATGTGAGTATTTTCGATATTCACTTGATGGATTCTATGAACTGATAATAAATAGTTTAAATTAACAATAACTAAGTATTGTCTACTTTAATAGCATTCTTATTAGTTATGCCGCACCCTTGGGAACGAGACGTGATATTACTTATTATTTTGCAAAAAGGTATGTCTTAAAAGGTCTTCATTATAATAACATTTATCATTTCTTGCAAGGCATTAAATATTAACAAAATTTCTTGAACAACTCAACCTTTTAATCAGTTTGTAGACAGTAACAAAATACTTCCGAAACCATAATTAAACGTGAAATGGATGCGAGTAGGAAATTAAATTCCGTATTAATTTGATCTATTAAGTAAATGGCTTGGCTTGAAAAACTTAACGAATGCGGGACGGTGCAAATTACGGTATAATTTATGTGCTTTAGTGCGATATCAAACTTGTAGTTACATGAGTTTATGTTGTACGTCATGCCATAGTTGGATACTATGTATTACAGAAAGGCTCAACTGCTTAGTAGCTAGCTTTTTAATATGACATCAGAACCTAAGCCACCACAATGATAGAGTAGAGGATAGTGTTTTCATTTTTTAGACAAGAACTTGATTTTTCTTTTAAAAAGTTAAATGTCTTGGTTAAGTAAATATCACCAGCCTGTATGCTATATACTGATTTATATGTGTATTGTGTATAAAAATAACGAAATGACCTCTGATTACATAAAATGTTCAGGGTTTGCCAAATAAATGTCGGTATTTATTTAAAGCATATCACGTTGAGTCGTATTTTCTAAACAATTGACGTTCATAGGTAATTTAACGTAGACATGAAAAACATAACAATCAATTGTGACCCCGGGCTTTATTCCAGATGAATCAGAAACACCCAAATTACACGATCAATGTAATACATGTATGTTTAAGCATAATAACAGTTCGGTGTGATGTATATTAAATACATTGTGTGCTATCATTACAGGGTTGAAAAGCCGACATACGAATATCGTAATTATATTATCAAAATTACCACGACGATTGCAGGAAACGTGTTATTTAACGTTGAACCGATAAGATCTTATCGCGGCGAGATCCTAATACTCAACGTGTGTATATTATCGTGCTACCTGACGAAATCGCCCGGATATTCACTGTATATTCGACACATGCCCCTGTATTTTGTATACAGGCTGTGTTATACTTTACGCTTTTCTTTTTTTCAGGTTTTCATCAACTGTCATCAACTTTCTACTTTAAAAATATTTGTTAAGATTGAAATACAAGTTATTAAAAGAAGCAATGTAGGAATATTAGCTAATAAAAATAGTGCTAATGTAATGTGTTGTTAAAATCACAATTACACGCGTCGGTTATAATTCATTCTGTGCAAAATATTGACGGATTTGAGGCGAGTTTAATTTTCTTACAAATGATACGATATCAACAATGAAACTTGCCAAGTGGTTAAGTGAGCGATGTTTTAAAACCACAACGATACTTTTCGCAGCGGATTGCTTAATCATTGCTTGCGTAGGCGCTGTAATCAGTAGTTAACAACTTCCTTCATACAAACGTAGATGTGCACATAGTTTGTAGCCTTCCCAGACTATTAAACAATAATATAATGTTAATGGTCGCGTGATACCTTAATTAGGTTATACCAATTGTTTGTTTTCACCATATTTACACAATGCAGGCTGTCCTAGGTCGAGTAGTTAACAACAACTCATAAATCGTTTTTTTACTGGGCGATGATTAGATTCGAAAACCCCAATGAATTCATGAGATTCAGGAATAAAATTAATAAAATAGAATGAAGTTTATGAAAATGATGCATTAAAATTGTCATTAGATTGCCAGTCGTTTACGTAACCAGTACGATGTAGCGACTAGTAGAGCACGCCGTATAAAGCGTTATTACGAGACAATGCAGTCTGTTTGTCTATCACGATAATCTGTGGACTGCTCATTTCAATTCCGTGTTGTGTAAACGCCCTAATGGACTCTAGTAATGTGACACGCTTGACGATTTTACTCACAAATTGTTGTACGAAACTCTATTACAATCTAATGACAGCCACCGTCTAATTGCAAGGTTATTACGTTTTGTTGTGCACGCGGCTTAATGATAGCACCGGGTAATTATTGGGCGAGGTGAAACCCTGAAGATGTGTCGAATTGAATCGTTGGCTGCGTAATGATGGGGTTCCGCCGCGGAGACTCTACTCCGGATGCGCGCCGTCCTATTAACCAACTACCAATGGCCGCATAAGATTAATTTTTAATTGTCTTTACCTCCGGGCTACGTTTAAACTCGATATTCATTCTTCATAAACACAAATTGCAGTATATATTGTATATTTAATAAGCATCTCAGTGATTGATATTTATTTGCGACTGTGTATCCTTGTAGCGTGTAATTATTTAGTGAATGAAGCCTTCCAGGTATCAATTACGGTACAGAACTATTGATTGATTGATACATTTAGTGACCATGTTGAATATATTAAAAGTACTTAATTTCTTTGAAAATGATTAATTTCTTTCAGAAAATAAATTTATTTTCTCGAATGTCGCCATTAAAAGTTTAATGAAAGATTGTAGATATTTTTTTGTAATAATAATTATTACTACTTATTACAACATGATTACTGTTTATGAATAAAATAATAATCGGTGGGCCGGTATTAAAACTAAAGTCGTCCAAAACGTGAAGGTTTATTTTTAAAACATAAAGCGTCGTCATTAAGCACGTGTAAGTGGAACAAAAAGTCGATACAGGGCTGTCACGACTGTCATCAGCCGGCTTCACCGCCATAAAATATGGAAACGCATGTAATTCACCATATCGGTACAATCTCGTCCAAGATCTGGAGCGACGAATAGATTTCGTGAATAATTTACCAGACAATGGACTGTCAACTCTTTTATTCTATTATTTCGGTATTGTCGTGTTGAACGTCACGAGAAAGTGGCATTTGGTCGGTAATTGCGTTTAAATACGTTTGCGTAAGCATTGTGAAAGCGTAATGACTGGCAAAAATAATAGCGGAGTTGATCGACGGATATTTTCTGAGGACAAAGTGAATGTCGAGCTCCGAGCTTTGGATCGCCCTTATTTATTCACTGAGTAAGATAATTCTGGATAGACTTTCTATCTATTCGATTAACTTGAATATTTTACTTGACTTAAAAAAACATGTTTTAAAATATGGCCAAAGCGTTGACTGTGTTGTCTTTACTTAAAACTTCACTATCAAGATTGCACATTTGCAAGATAAAAAACGTCAGTGAAATGTGTTGGGAAGCGGATTTGTTTGTCGCGTGGTGCGGTGGCAAAACCCGGGCGACCTCTTATTTTTGCCGCGTCGCCTGAGACGGACCCGGATTGATTTATCGTAGCGAGTGAGTCGCCCCAACCCGACCCCGGCTTACTCCTAACTAAGCTTTATTCCGGGATTACGCAAAACACACGCCACCGATCGCTGTGACGTGTGCCGAATTGAGAACAGCTTCTTGCAAACGATATACTTTTGATAATGTACATATAACGGTTGATTTCACTAGCAGGAAATATGTTTGAAGATTTCCAACATTGTATCAAACTACTAAATAAACCTAGTTGTTTCTTAAATTTAACAACATCGTAAAGTTTACATTCGTGTTATAACTTTGTTAATGACCAATGTTTTATTTCAGACAGTTATCGAAAAGGCAAATGAATTAATATTTATTAAAAAAAAACATAAAGTCGTTTATGGTGCAATTTAAGACACTTTCGAAAACACATCGATTGGTCAGATCGGGCGAAACTTGAATAAATCTCGGTTTTCTGTTTAAGTTATTACACCTATTAAAGGCAAAGTAAGAAGACACGTTCCGCCATTAAGGCAGTCTCGAGCTTGCGGGCCGGCTGAAGCGCGGGATATTATCGCGCCGCTTGTTGCCCGCGTAAAATAATAATGGCCGAACTTCCGGTGCCGGCGGCGCGGAAAACTTAAGCGAAAAAGGCGGGAAACGCCCCCGGCCGTCGCCGCTAACTTTGTTAACCGCTCGGATGTGACGTCACTTAATTTATTAACACATCCCTACCTCCGCCGAGGGGTAATTCTTGGTTTTTACGACACTTTTCCACTTCTCACTCAACGTGCTACAATTTCGTAGCGCCGCCGCAGGCGAATAGTTTTTGATGACATCAATGTTTTTAAACAGGTGAACTTTTGTTGAGTCTGGATGATAATGCTCCGTCTCTTACAAATCAGTGATTTAGTTATTGTACGTACTCACTGGCAAATGATTGATAACCTTACATTTTCAGGAGCTACGTTGCTACAGCCACATAACTAATAACTAAGGAGTTATTGCATGATGAGACGATAAATAGCACGTTATAAACCTTAATTTGACAGAACCATAAGCAAGACTATATGAATATGTTAAGGGATTAAAATGATTTAGAGTCATCAAATAGAATATATTATTGACACTCAGTGAATTAAATTTTCAGGACTTCCAGTTTGTGGCTCGGCATAAAATAGTTATATAAAGTTTTCATTTGAGCATTTTGTATTTTGCTCGAGTTCCGCAACAGCAAGCAGTGACGGTCGAGTACACTCTGTGACAAGTGAAACTTAAAAACAACGCTCCGGTAAAAACAAACACAAGCCGACGGAAAATCAATAATCGAAACCGCACAGAGAGCACACGAATAAATACACACCGACTATCCAATAAAACACGTGAATCGTTTACAATTAAAGCTTTAAATCGGCAATAGGTGTTGCCATAAATTGGACGAGAAAACAATCAGCGAGCGCGCGTCGCTCGCAATTAGCGCTGCGCGGCTCGATAAATTTGCATTAATGCTCTCGAAAAATCCGAGCGGCAATAATTTTCACGTGCCATGTGTTGTATAGTGCGCCTGCCGCTTGTATGCCGCCCTGACGCCCCGTGACTACCTACTTTTTCACTGCGGCCGATGCCAAACGGACTTACTTTTTTCTGCTATCGGATCTACTTTGTTCACCTGTAGGTACTGATTCGATTTGGATTCGGTGCTGGTAAATGTTATTTTATCCAACCTCACACGAATTTTTCTTTATAGTTTACTTGTGTCTTTGTTGCATTAGATGATGATTATAAGATATCATTACAGATGATGGGTGTAATGGTGCTATGCTCAATGAAAAGAAAATATTTTCACTTCATGAATATAGGGTACAAAGTTCAACATAGAATTAGAATTAGAAAGCAAATGATTAGTTTCATGAAATTCGGAAACGACTTTTTAATTTATCAAATAAGATTAAACTACCAATATTTATATGACATACCTTTCAATAAAGTACCTGACTCTACATAGTTGAATATGGACAGAAGCCGGGAGTGCGCGGTATATTTGGGCTGGCGTCACATTCTCGGATGGGCATATTTTCACGTTGGCAATTCACGCGTATCCGCGCTTGATTTACGCAACGCCCCCCGCCTCACTGCATTTTACACTTTTGCAGCTCCGCGCGCACCAACGCCTATTAATTGATATTCGCCGCGACACTCCACACATTTTTATACAGCTTTTCCGATACACCGTTTTAGTTGGAAACGCTACACTAGCCCGGCGAGTTAGACTCGTTTCGGCTCCTCTTTGATATACATGCGATCAATTAATTTATGCTAATAGAGTTTCTAAAAGTCCTACTACCGACACAATTAGTACATTTTAAGTAAGCCATTATAATAAACGACGTTTTTATCGATTTGTTTGTTTTTTTAACGACCAAAGCTATTGGATTTGTGGTGTTCGATGTTACGTAGGCGGCGAAATTAATTTAGCATGCTAATAAGCGAGTCCCCTGGAGAGATAATGAGTCTTATAAGTCTGTCGCGCCCACCTCTTAGTGCGCACATCACTTGGGAAGCTTAACCGGTTTTCAATAATCATAGCTTGCCGATAAATACTCCATGAATCTAACGCGAAACTCACGGATTACATAAAACGGACGATTTGTACGTCTAGTGCTGTACTTTATGACTTTTTAATAGTCTATTTATTTAAAGTGGATTTTTTTATAGATTTGTTTTAAGTTAATGACCGACCGATTGGTGCAGGAGCGTGGTTGTCACGCTGGGCGCTATGTGCGATATATCTCTATGTTTATGTCTTATGTTCCAACAACCTCTACCTCGACTGGTAGGGCTATGAAAAACAATCGATTCGATTGAATCGTTCAAGTGCTTTATAGTAAAAAAACAGAACGGTAGGGTACGGCTTGTAGGGTTTCTCATTGATAGCTACACCCACCATTCCATTTAATTCACCGTGGACGAAGTGATGCGATGTATGCAATACAAATTGAAATATATTTATTCTATTGCCTATTTGTCGACTTCATTTGAATACGAAATTAATTCGTTGACCAAATTATCGTCGGATTTTATAGAGCTCCGTTGCATATTTCGGCCATTGTATGTATTCCATTTCATCATTGAAGCGATAAAAACTTTCGATCTCTTTTATGTCCACGTTACGTCCGGTGGAGGGCTCGTATTTATTCTCTGTTTGTTATGTATTGAATATTTATAACATACAATAAACTCGAATGACAACTGTGCATAGTGCACGGTGCAGGAAACATACTAAAACATTTTTCAAATTTTGTGGAGACGTTAACAGCGATATTAAATAACATCTCTATTCACAATAAAATGTGTCATAAAAATGTTTAGGTTGGATAGACAGGACGACGACCAGCAAGCGGAAGAGTCTCGCCACGGGGGCAGCCAGCTCTCCAGCCTAATATATGAAAATATTCAATTTTATAACATTCTGTACCGATAACATCTTCCTGTCGATTTGATATTTTCGGCGGTAAGGTAATATTATACGTTGGTCAGTGAATGGAGGACGGTGCCACGCTGCGCGCGCGCCTGCGAACATCGTAACTTAACACTTAATCATTTATCCGGACACTTTATAGTCTCGTCCAGGGCTGGAGCCCCGCCACAATCACACCTCGCCTGATGTATCGAGGCTCAAAACGATGCTGTTTACTCACCACGCAATCTGAATACATAACTGTCTATTTTAAGCATTCTGACTTCAACTCTGTAAAAAAAATAATTTGAAGCGAATTAAAAGTCTCCTATTGTTGAGTGGTAGTGTTTAATAGGGTTAATAGAATATAACGTGACATTTGAGGTAGGAAGTATATGGATATTCGCATAAAAGACCAGAGTCTCAAGATGTCGTAAGTCAGGCTCGAGTGAGACAATAAGTTAACAGTGGCATTGCCTCCGTGGTATCACGTTCAACGTCCGGCGGCTCCAGCGTGGTGCGGCGTGGTGAGGCGTGGGCGACGGACGCGACGGTAGCCGACACCATAATCCTGCTCGTTTCATTTCGTATCGTGTTACAGTTTTGCATACAACGTGCCATTTTCTATACATTTCTATGACGAGGCTACCTCAAGACCAAATATGAGACCTTTGCCGTGATCCGAAGATTATAATCATTAAGAATATATTAAATAATAAAGAATTGTTTTATAGTAGTATCTCAATAGAAGCATAAAATTACATTTAACTTATTTAAATAACATCAATTTATTACGCAGTGCTATAGTTATGTATAGACAGGACGAATACTAATAAAATACACATACACAAACATATAAATGTCGTTTGAGAAGAAGTTTATTTTTATTCAAGCTGTGTCCCAATGAATATATGTTGGAGTGCATCGATATCAATGAGAGTGAGTCAGGGGCTGGTGGCCGGTGCCAAACTGCGCGAACAATAACAAACAAGCGAGCTTGCACTGACTCCGAGTTATGGGTGCGAGTACAAAACGGTCGTTAGTCAACGGAGTGCTACCTACCACACCAGCCCATAACACAGTTCATTATTTATATTAACAGTTTAGCAGTCAGTGGGCAGCTCTTTCGATCCCGACTTATAGCCGCGTGAATATGCGTGGGCATTATTTGTACCCTTGTTAAGCGCTGAGGATATTATAAAAATGATTCCTTTATCCGCGCTGTGACACTCGCTGGAAATTGGTCGTTTAATTTATGATCATCATAAAAAAGGATTCGAACCCGTGCAGGTTGGAATTTCATTCATAAGAACGCAGAGGCGTTTGGGTCTTTATGGATGGATGTTTTCATTAATTTAACGCGGATCCGGGGAATGCCACCGAGGTGTCAGGTGTCAGGTGACGGCGACACCAGATCCTGCGATAGCCTCGCTCGTGCTGCGACTACCGTTCATCCCTGTTGGACATTTGTCTCGTGTGCCTCACCCGTCTCTCACTTCATCGACATTTATATCGTATTTCAATCCTTAGTAAATCAACTATCAATTCAGTATGATTGCTCACCCTAGATAACTACCGATCTATCTTTGATACGAAGAAGTGCAACTCATGGTCAAGTCGTGTTATGCTTATTTACATATTAAATCAAGCATTCCTTGGGAGTCGAGCGCGTGACTTAATTTATTGCCGCGATCAATGTAGAATAATTCTTAGAGATCACAGTAGATCAGTCATTAGTCACGATAGAATGGTGGATGATGGTATGGGGGAGTTCGTCATAGGTTTCCGTGGTTCGCTGGCACCGAGTGGCGAGGTGTACCGGTGGCGAGGCGCGGTGGGGAGGCGATGCGCGCGGGCACATCATCAGATAAGCGACAATAACTCGATGCGCGTTCCAAATAAGCTCAGGAGCGCATTAGTTACCGCGGTGACCGACACCGACAGTTCGCCTAATCCACTCAAAACATTCGGAGACATTTGTCGGCTCGCGGCAGGGATCGGGTGATCGATAGCGCGACTCGCCACAAAACGATAGATAAAAGCCGATAAGTCAGAAGAAATATGACGCGAACAAAATCGGGAGATGTACGTAATAAGATAAAAGTCAAACAATGATTCGACCGCGGATTCGCCGCGGCATAATTTATGTGACAACGCGTGATGGACGAGCGGCGACTTTCGGTAAACTATTTACATACGGCGGCGGCCGCGCTGTCGGATTGGGTTCTGCTTGTGACAGAGGGTGGGGCTTAGTACCGAAAACAAATGTCACTGTTATTTATTAGGTTACGCTACTATTAAGCCTAAGACGGGAATTATGGTTTAGGGATAGCTGTGAAACGCTTGGCTAGCACCTAATCTAGGAGAAAATTTGCGGCAGGATATTTTTTTGTTGTTGCTTATCTTAGACATGCAAAAGTATGTATGAAGTATTTGGGTTACAGTGATATATTCTTATTTAATATCTGACTTAAAAAATAACTCCAACGCTTTGTCAATCCCAAGGTAGTTAATATAGAAAAATACACTATCAATGTAAGTAAATAACGTGATTAATATTCAGAAATGTGTCAGCTTAACAATCTTGTCAAAATGTGAATTGAATTGGCCTGTATTTAAAATACCTACCTTCTTTGTGCAAATAAATACTTATAGCCCTACAATATGCAGGTACAACAATGGTTCCTCGCTTGTTCAAAATGATGAGTATAGTTACAGAGTTCCATTGGCTAAGTACCACAAGTACCAAGTTATAAGTGTACAGACGAACTGGATGAGGGGAGTGAAGTCCCTCGGCGATCTTTGTAATTGAATCAAAAGCTCGCGGTCTCGCGCTTTAGACGGAAACTATCTTAGCACGTCCACTGAGATTACTTGAATCTCCGACGTATAATATTATGTGCGTATGTCTAATACATGGGTATATGGATAATACGTTGATAGTTTAGAGAACATGAAAGTAGTTGACGATCTTCCGTAACGTGCAACCTCGTGTTCAAACCACTGTATTTTTTTGTTTACAAGAATGTTGCAACGGAAAATGTGTTGGAAAGTCACTGATAGTTGACAACTTCGAGCGGTTCCCCTGAATATTTTTATGGACTGTGTTAGAATTTCGAGTTAAGAAGTGTAACTTATCAGAAATAATATAAGTATAATCCACAAAGCCATAATGATAGTTTTATATTTAGATAATTTGACTATTGGTATCGTCATATTGATGTCTTTGTGTATTTGTGGGGTGAGGGGTGTTAGTTGGCGTGTCGGGTCACAAATAGCGTTGTTAGGCAGAGAGCAAGGCGCAGAGGACGCTCGTAGGTGAAAACGTTAGGCTGGCGACAATCCCCGCGGAGACAGCTCCGAGGCTCGCGTTTTTATCTCGCACTCGGAGCTCGGCACGGTGGCGCTCGGCGCACTCGCTCGACCATGTAATTGGATGAGAACGGCGCGATCCCAATAGCGCGCTCTTATCTGTTCGCGGCAAATCCACCCCCACGCCGCCCTGGGGCCCGCTTCACCCCCGCGACGCTCCGACAATAAGTTTTTAGTGAGTAATTCAAGATAACCCCTTGATGTTGTTCATTTTCACACTTCCTTTCGCGAGAACAGCTCTTTATTGCGTAATATGTAACTGTCTCGTCGCCGACGGGTGTCCCGGGGGCGCGTATACAAACTTCGCCCCTTTTATGATGTTAATGCGATCGCCTCCGACCCTCCTATCTGGATAATGATAATTGCTTTTTCCGAAATTATTGTTTGATGTTGTCGCTCGATGTAATTTCTGAGTCTCTCCAAATGGAGTCTTGACTTTTTGACGTTAACAGGTAATTTGTTTAAAATAAAATTTAAATGCTCAATTTGTTTAATTATTGTATTTATGAATAACGACGCGCATTGCTGACTTCATCTTTAAAGTTTATATATATATTTTAGTGTCGAAACGTGTGTGGGCCAATTTCGTACTAATGTTACGACACTAAATAATTGGTAGGAAATGGGCCAATTATCCTGGATTATAGTGGTTACACACAAAACAATATTCTTTAACAATTGTTTAAAAAATACAAAAAAATGCCGAGCGACATTTCGTAGCATTATTTCGTAGCAAGCACATCGTACTGCGTAAGTTCACAAACGCCGTACGTATCTCTACTCATTGAGAAACGTGTGTTTTCAGAATGACTATAAGTAGTTAGTACCGATACAGAGTGCAGGGTATATTTATCTGGTATTGTCGTCGTATTACGTCGGTCTTGAGCGCAGGCTAGCCGGAGTAGCCGGTGCTACGCCGCGACATTTTCCCGGCTCTACTCTGTCTAGCCACCGGGCTTTCCAGTTGCTTGAGTTTAGTCCAGGTGTTTAAATTGTATAACCAACTTATTAACTAGTTTTCATTAAATACATAAATATGATTATATAACTATTATGTTTGGAGCACATTTAGCGTTATATATTGTGTTTTTTTAAATTTAATTAAAAACTTTCACAACATTGAAAACGAAATACTTTTTAAACTCTATTTCTTTGTATTTAAAAAATCAGTTGTTAGAACTTAGATAATGTTAATTTATTTAACTCTAAAGTGTATCAAAACCAAACAAAATCTCTTTGCAAAATTTAAACAGCGGTTAACATAATTTATAAAATCCCCGTACATGTCGCAGAGTAAGTAATGGGAACGTATAGAGATATGAGAGCGTACGTCCATAGGTGTTATTGCATAACTCTAGTCGTAAAAGTTGTCAAAACGCGGCACATTTTGCGTAATGCAGTACGGGGGTTTATCTGTATCGTTCTCGAGTGATACGGAGTATACGGGGTGATACGGGGTGATACGGGTCTCGGCGGCCGGGAGCTTGCGAACTGTCGTCGTATACAGGCGGTATCTGATCGCCTCTCCTGGGACCCGCTATCTCTTAGCCTAACCGCCTAACCGTCTAACCGCCTCGCCGCCTCGCCGTCTAACCACCGACCGCACTCGCTCTAACAAATATACCACATGTTTGCTACATTTTATAATGTTAGATAATTTTAATTGTTAGCTTTAAAGATAAGTCAGAGTTATGTTTATTTCACCTACTACAGTAACATAAACATATGAGCCCAGAACAAAAAATATTATTTGAATGGGCAAGTTAATAAAAATCACGCCCTTTTTCCATAAGGGTAATCAGAGAACACCACTTGGTATGGTCCTTACAAATTTCCCTAATGGGCAAACTAACGTTTTGTTATTATCAGCAAATTAGTTGGATTTCCACAATGGTTCTTTGAACACAAATAAAGTAATGTGTCTAATAATAAACTATAACGTGTCAAGTATTATATTGTAATATGCTATTAGGACAGTTTGTGTAAAATGATGGTAAAATTCCTTATAACTCTTAGGGGCATAATTGTTCAATCAGCACATTTTGCTTTATGACATTCATTGAATTAAAAATAAAGATAAAGACAAAATTATTGTGTTATTAAAAATACCTTGTCAAAAGGTTTCGTAGAAATCATTTACATAAGTTGTTAGGAAGTTAAAGGTCACAAATTAGTTTAAAAAGTTAATTAACCCTTACCCTTTCATGACATTCACTGCAGATATTTATAAAATATAAGATTTAAATCACACATTGAATATATTAACATAAGTGATAAATTTAAATAATGTCTTAATAAACTTTTAAAATTGATTGAAATAATCCAGAATTCGCAATTAATAATACATTTATGTTACATACTTTTATAGTGCTACGAACTGATCACATCAAACTGAAATGAAGTTTCACTGTTACTTTGTTACGATAAACTCAATTTTCGCTTCTCTGCTCACTTGTTCAGGAGTCGAAAATTAGAGGGTTAGTATGTTAATAAGCGTATTACTTACATGTAATGATCGACAAACTATAATCTTATACGATCCATTCATAACGCAAAAGCAATTTGGAAGTTCGTAGAACAATTTCGTCAGATCAGCGCACGATTGAAGTTCATATTGGCAGGGATCAACACGAGAGGCACCGAGCACTGCCGTGCAGCACTCGCGGCTCACGTCGCCAGCTCTCATTTAAGGATCCGCCGAAAACTTATTTTTTACTGTGTTCATTATTTTGAGTGAAATTGCGAGAGCATTAAGATGAGTATAGGGTGGGACGCGACGGGCCTATTACCGGCCGCCTTGTAATCAGTGCAGCGCCGTCCGCTCCGCGCCAACACAACACTCGAAACACATATCATTAATTTGTTAGCGATTTCTTGGACTGTTCCACGAATTGCCGAGAAGTGACACACCATGTTACTGTTATTACCCTTTATAACAGAGCTGAGTTCACAACGGTTATTTTATACTTACCCTCTGTTATAGTATACCTTAAGATATTATGTAGAGCTAAATCTTATAGGTCAGCGACTAACTGAACATATTTTTTTATTCGGGATAACGGAGATATTTTGATATACAACGTCTCGTAGTTAATATATTCGCATAATTTTACACTTGGATGTTACAATTTAACATAGAGTCGGTATTGGCGGGCGGCGGCGGCCGACAGACAGCGCGGCCCGTGGCAACGCATCATAAACGTGCCATCGGCGCGCCAGCCCTATAATTTCCGCCCTAATTTTCCCATTTTAAAGCTGTGATCCAAATTAGGATTTGCATAAAATTGTTAATGACAGTTAACGCAATATTCGACGTGTCAAAATTGGCGTCTACCTATTCCAGTTTTATTATGGACTATATTATCGCCGAGATCGACTTAAATTGGGTTCGAGCGGGTAATTTGGCTTAAACATTTGGTTGAGCAGAAGCTAAAAAAGTTAATGTGAACGATATTAGAATCGCTTTTTATAATGCCGTGCACGTAAGCTTTATAATGTCTGCTGAGTGTCGCTCACAATGGGAACATTCTGCTCGAATTACTGTCGTGAAACGGACAACGCGACGGTGACCGCAGATTACTGGTGTTCCGGAATCGTAGAGTCTTGGGTGGCAATAATTACTTATTCTAACACTTTATTACGACTAAATAATGATTATAAGTGAGTAAGAGAGCTCTGCCGGTGGCGTGTCTCCTGTAGCCTGTAATCTCGAGCCGGCCCTCAATCACGCATTTCTCACCCGGGCGCGTTGAAAAAATAATACCTCGAGAGATTTGTCTATAATTTGTCGGATGCCGCACGTCCGCCGAGGCCGCCGCGCGTACGGAACCGACGCACACCCGAAACGTAGCAGCTGAATCGTTTTCCATTCCATTGTTATTTTATTTAGACAGTAGCTTTCTAATATATCTACACTATAATTTTCGGTAGATAATACAGTGGTGTAATTGACTTCTGTGGGGTTTTAATATTACACTTTGAGGTGGCCACGGTATTGAAGTAATCATGAAATGGCTACATCGACATAAATATTATGTATCACCAAAATAATGTATGATCAAGCAAATTCTTTGCGGATAATTTTTTTTCAGTAGTATTGTACGTATTGCATTGCATGTATTTACATCAGAAAGTTAAACACAAAAGCGTTTATCCTGTCATACTTTCTATTGATTCGACACGTGTGATGTTGTGACCGCACCAAAATCCACCATGTTATGGGAAATTAGCCGACAACTTATATTGTTCGGTGATATTTGGACAGTTGACTGACAGATGCTTTCGATGAAGAATTATGCGTGACCGACAAGTGACGGAAAACCGAGATAATGTAATAAAAATGCTTTTATTTCCCAAGCAGTCTGTCAAAACAGCCAGCGGCATTATAACAATGTAGAGTGTAACAAAAAACGCTATGTTTAGTGAACAAGCTCGCGAACAATGTAGTGTCTATACTTATGCAGGTAATTATTTTTTTATGTTAATAAGTACTCGTTAGACCGCATAGTATTAGCACTATTATTAGTACGTTACTTCCATGCGTATTTAAATTGTATGCAATGTTGAAAGATTTCCCGTGACCGGTCTACTACAATTTATAATATCAGAGAATGTAAGTTCCTTATAGTGTTTTCAGTTTCGATTATTAAGCATTTTAAAATCCAGTTACAGACTACTCCTACTATTTACAGATATTCTGTATACCTAATTATAGTTTATTTCTTTTTGACGCATTACCTGATTAGTATTATCGCGGTCATTTCATTTAGAATTTAGTAGGCTGTTAGGTATTTTATTGAAAGAAAAACAAAATATTCTGGGAAGTTCGATACAATCGAGAACAGAGCGTTTGGTTGGCCACAGCGAGTGTCACTCCGGCCACACAGCTTGCCTGTCAGCCAACATGAACGATTGCTTTTTGAACGCTACCTACATTTGTACCGAGTGAAGAGACTACGTGTACTCCCTGTCCCGTGCCGCAACTCATCCACACAATGTCCATTCATGTAAGACAAGTTCGTGTTGGGATGCCACAAAATCGATGTTTATCTTGTTTTTGTATCTTTACGCTTTTTATATTTGCAACTGTCAGAATTTCAGCTTTAAATACCTTTCTATAACTGTAGCACGGAAATTCACAATGTGATACAATTTAAGCGTAATTGAAAATCGATTACGTCTTTATAATTTCCTTATGTTTGATTTAGAATTGAAATCATTAAAAGCGATTTGGTCAACATGTGAAAGTTGTAAAGGAAATTATTTTTCCACCACTTCCGAACGAAATGAGGAAAAGCGCTAAGAATATCGTGTATGGTACTTTATAATTTAGTTGAATCTATGAATACGTGGTGATTTTCGTAATATTTCCTGTTAGATGGACAGGCAGTGGCGGCAGGTGAGAGGGCGATCGACATCGATAAATTGGATTGACAGCTGGTGTGTAAGTTGCGCAAGAGTTGCTGCCGAGCGCGCGCCACTCTCGTGTCAGACTTGTTTAAGTTTCACAACTTTCTGATAATCGCATACAATCTTCTACATTTAACCTATTGTGTTACTAATTTACCTACTGTTCTCATTGTAATTGCTGTTACGTTCGCAAACAGGTGGAGGTTATTAAGAGAGGGAACCAACCGAAAATCATTATGAGCGATAATAGCCCGACGCCGACGGCTAAACGTGTTGACTGAACCGACGCTGATGGACTTGAGCTCACTTCAGATCCAGACCACCAAGGTGCACATTCACGGAGATATTCGACAGAGCATCAAATCGTTACGATTGACAGATGGATGTGTTGTCCCCACTTGCGATCTTTCGCCTTCCTTTTTTTTTAATTTAGTTAGGATGAGGTTTAAAATAATGATTATTAAGCAGAGATCCTAATTCGCGATCATTATTTATAAATCTTAAATTATTTTAATATATCTTTTCGCGTTAAGAAATAAGAGGAAAAATAAATCTTTCAATACAGTGCAGTTTGTATGAAACTATAAGTTTTAAACAATATCGTGGTACTGGTAGTAGAGCAGTGATGTGCGGTGCAGCATGTCCCGGCTCGCTCGTAATGTCCCATTGTGCGGCGGCCCGGTGTCGCTTAGTGACGGATTACCGAGCTCTTTAGCCGCTTATTGATACATGTGGCTTTGTATCCATTACCTTTGCCTGCGACCGCCGCTTTGTGCCATACATATTGTACAACGATAGGGATTGAGGAAGCCCTATGGGAGTTTAGTTTTTTACGCGGTTTTTCAAACGGATTTATTGTAATTATCTTGTAGTTTTTTAGTACTTCAATTAGGCGTTTCATGCAGGAAAAGTCGTATTTGTTACAGTAAGTGCAAGTAATTATATGCATTTGAATAATATACTTTAAGAAAGTTATCCACACGGAAAATGAAATAAAAGAGCATTTTTTCAGAAAATTCGCTCGTTTGGAGAGTTAGGTTTAAATACTTACTCAAAACTTATAATCAGTTTCACAGCACAATTAATCCAAATATCAATTGGGTAGACATCAACGTCTTACGGTGCACGTAATTAAAGGAAGTCACGTATCATTTAAGCGTAGATTAAGGGTGTACTCCAATGACCCTTGCGATTAGTAGCCGAGCTAGGCAGGGCGGTGGCTTGTGGAACGCAAAGCCGGCGGTAATTGCGGCTTCGACGCCAGCCCGGCAATCCCTAACTTATCCCCGAGGATGTTCGTTAGTGATGCCCACTCACTCACCCGTGTACGAAACACTTTCGAAACAATTGCCAACTGATTTTGTTCGACACAACACCGACACTGAACAGATATTGCAGAATGAAAATGTTTGATGTGCGTGCGAATATCGTTACTCATTTATATATTATCTGTAGATAGGTATATTGTTTTGTAACATATTATCTTGATATACATAAATCACGAAAAATTATGTAATTTCGCGTAATTTATTTGCACTTGTTTTTATGAGCGGCTAAGCCGGCGTGAAAATCTTTCTACTTTATCTATGGCTCGTTTAAAAAAGTCATCATTAATTTTATCATTATATTCGTTAAGTCGTTATCAAAGAAAAAATCTTTTGCGATAATCATCATTTGAACAAAAAATAGTTCTCTCCTGTTTAAAGTTAAGTAGATCGATTAATACTTGTCTACTCATCGAGTTAGCAGTCGGCTCGACTCCATGCCTACTTGGCACATTTTTCACATTTCAAAAGATCAATGACATAAACAATCACACTGATAAATTACCGTCGGAGTTAACTAACTGAAGGCAAATGTTAGTGATTTCTTTCACCGCGGCTGCCGCCCGCGCGGGTGCGCACGCGCAAGTCATCCAGGCATCTCGGCAGCGATCACAAATTACAAACAAAAAGCTAGGAGCGTCCTAATCTGACGTCGCATCACGTTCGATCATCGACTGATCATGATTTACGAACACGCTGAACGGTGATAGGTGATCAGACTGATCAGCTCTCTAACAATTGATTCTCGTTTGTTGAACTTGTGTGCGCACTCCATCCATTTCTGTTTATTGTACTTAGTCATTGAACGCTCCGTACGCTATGTATACTCAAGAAATCTTCACAATAGAACCTCTCTAAAAGCGTAACACGCTTGCAGTTAGTTCTCGTATCAGAGAACGAGTCAATTTCGCAATAGGTCACTAGGCTTACTAAGCCTCTAATGAATTGTGATTTATGAGTTCGGTTTAATTCTTTGTTCACTTTTTCATATTTGGTAAGTAGGTTGACGTTATCGATGATGTCTGACTGTACACATCGTTTATCTAGATAAAATACACAAGTAATTAGATGGGAAAAATCTATTACGACGGACTAAGAGTGTTTTTTATAAAAAATCTGATTGATCATCAGATTCACCTGTAAGGAATTTTAAAAATGTAACCAAAGTGAAGAAGTTAAAAATATCGATCGATCACAACACGAGTGTTGTTCTGCGCGAGGTGGCACGCCGGGCCGCGGCTGAGCCGGGCGCGAGACGAGCCCCACGTCAGCCCACCTGTCCGATTAGCATCACCTCCTTTATACGGGTCACTCACTGACGGCATACCGCGCCACGAATTGAAATCTGTTTCGTTATGCCGTGTCAAAGGATCTAGCTGACGCGGAGAAACGCCGCTGGATTAGACGATGACTAATAGCGCGAGCATCGCATTCCCCAACTTTATAACTGTTGCGTGTTTCTAAAACCAATCAACGTTATGTCGGCACTCAACGATATCAAAGTTCCATTACTGTGCAATATCAATAGACTAACAATCGTCTGCTTAATTGATTACAAAAACAATGTTGAGCGGTGTGGTGCGGGGTGGTGCGGAGCGGATACGTCGGTTACTTCCTCGGTCGTTGCATATATTAATCCGAATTAAAAGCAGCGACGGGAACCAAACGTCGAGCATTAACCGGCCGGCCCTAGAGACTCCATTACGGGCAATAAAATGCCTATTATTATCGAGGGCCGAAAAGCTGATGCACGCGATGCAATTACTTGATTGGCGGTGTTCTGGCCTGCTCCGGCTGAACCGTGATTGATGGTGTACATAATTAGAAAACACTTCAGCGTGTGTCTTCATCGACGCAATCTTAATTGCGGCCAGCACTTACCTCGCTGAGTCAAACAGCACGTGCCACAGAATCACTTTACCGCCGCGCACTCGATAATAATTTGATACTGTCCGAAAAACATTCACGTTTGATGAACGGCACGGCTGCACCGAAAGCGTTTTAAACGTTGCTTTATGTGCCACTGATAGCGGCTGAAATCACATTTCAAAAGATCTGAAAGAAATTCTTTGAAACATTATCAGCCGTGCTGTTTGTGTTCAATGAAATTGGCTCTTGAATATCATCTGGTGTATTTGTTGCACCTCACAACCTTACCGTTAGATAGAACTTATCTCAACTATCCCTTAAAACTGAATGCTAATCAAATGACTGGCAACTTAATTTATCATGAGAACTGGCGCAGTTCATTTTGTTTGCTTTTATTTTTTTTCAGCGTTTCTCATCTGAAAATGGAAATACTGAAACAATAAAGATTTTACATTTTCGAGTGAGAATTATATTGTTAATTAATTTGATCAATTCTGTAATCCACGTCTGTAGTTATCATTTGAGTATTTTTGACAGCCAGCATGATTAATTCTACAGCATATTATTATGGGCATGTAACCTTAGAACAAGCAAACAAAGTGAATCACGTACCGAATCCTTTCTGACATTAATTTATAATCTCCAGCGTTTTCCTTCGATGTAAGACGCAGGTACTCAAAATACTTCCTAAGCTGCTTTGCAAATGATACAAACCATCAGGCGGAGAGTGAGCGGCCGATAGTGGCCGACACCTCGCAGATTTATGCCTGAGCAGATATCGACGCTATTTCCGGACTATATCGATATGTTCAACTCGCTACGAGGCTATTAGCTCCCGACAGTCCCGACGCGCTAAAGTACTTCACCAAGTGAAATCACCGAACCCAGTCAATAACATAGGATAATAATAATGAACTACGTATAACGTAAGAAAACTCAGACGGATTTCAATAGACGCTTTCCCCAATGCGTAACTACTAGTTCTTGGACAGTATTAAGGTGGCACGTTCTGAAGACTGATTCGTTATCCAACTATCACTGTTGTTAGCTCTACTAGCAATTACAAGCAACAGAGAATTGTATTTACCAACGAATGCACATTATAATACAGTAAACATATAAGATGTGATGCAGAACAAAGTAGCTGGAGCTCAGATTGCCGTTACAGTCAGAGGGTTGGCGCGCTACATTTTATTATTTACCATGGCTTTGTCGGAAGTGCATGCAATTGAAACTACTTTAGAGTCGCAAAGCTTTTCTTAGGTCGGTTGCATAAGTCGAGATCTGTGAGGCGGATGCAGATCGGCGGCCGCGCCCGCTCGGTCCGCAAGTAATCAACCTATTAATAAGGGGCTCAGCTCTAATGCGACCAATTAAAACGGTGACTCCCGTCTTGAGACGCCCACAGTTTTTGGGCTCGTTCCAGCCGGATTAGGATTGCTTCGACGAACTTACTGTGTGTTTTATGTGCTCCACCGCCAGTGCTTCGCGCGATTGTGTTTTATATCGGTTTCATGTGAATTTTATGTAAATTGGAGATATTAATATTCAATTGTCGATAGCACTCATCGCTCGTAATTTCAGCCGGGGGCGAACATTAAGTATGGACCGTGACCGCGTTGACAGGGCGGGAGGAGGGCAGCGGCGGCGTCTTTGTCGGCGTCGGTCTTTGATGCGCGGTGCGCGGGCGCCAGTAGCGACGGGATCGAGTGCCAGTTTACGACCACCGACGCGTTTTATTGCCTTCTGCTTCAATCAATAAGCGCGAACGGCCATTAGTCAACCTACAAGATGCCGTACCCACAGTCTGAATTTCACACGGCTGCTCTCAATGCAATGCTTTTCCACGAAAAATTGATTCATGACACGTTTTCCGGGAACAAGTTGGTCGTGATTAAATAATGTTGAATGTTAAAGTAATAAGTCGTAATCAGATAAGCGCGCATTTATTTCACGTGTAAAAAAAAGTTGCTTAAAGTTACGGATTCTTATAAGTTACAATAATAATACGGTTGAACAAGTGTTTAAGTGCATACATACAGGCGTATTATTTTGTAAACTTTTATAAATTCCCAAAATGTATCATTTAATGACTTATATAAATAACTTTCAAAATTTAACCTTTACCTTAAAAGATAACATTTTCCAAAAAGGAAGTTATGAGTACCAGCCAAAAAATAAACTAGAATTAATAGAACTATCAATATCATGTACATATTTTTTTTTTGTAAACGCAAACGATTACTAAAAATGAATACTGCAGGCGATGATTTAAACTAAGTAATAATTTCTTAAAAGCGTCTCGGACGGTTTATCTTATAAATTAAACACAGCCAACGTTCATGCTGTCATGTTATCGTTGTAGTAATTGCGCGTATCGTATAATGCAATTAATCGGTATCTGGGTGCGTGCTACCGTCGGCGCGGAGTCACTCGACTACCGTGCGGGGATATTCTCGCGGACAATGTATTTAACATCATTTAGTAGTACCGATACGATACGTTTATGCGCTATTAGGCGAGTACCGCGAATCTTGCGCAAAAACCTTGTTTCATCAACACCAACTCAGTATCCGAAGGTAATTAGCTTCCATCGACAAGAATAATGTTTTATGCAACATGGAACCATTTTTATATTGAGTTTTTGCGGATACATATATAGCTAGCTTTCAACGTTATTAATGGTGAAATTATGTAATACTAAATTTAATTTCAACATTTAAGAGGTATGAACACAAAAAAGTGATATTTGTTCGGCTGCTGTTGATGTTCTATTGCTGAAATAGAACGGAATAGAAGTTTATCTTTGCAATACCGTTTAAGCTTGAATAGATAAACTACCGCTAAATGTGCCCGAGAAACCGGGCATAAATGTTGTTTTTGTTCTAAACTAAAAGTAACTCGTATTCCTTTAAGAACTTATTCCTACTTTAGAATATTAATTATTGCATAATTATTGGCAATATATTAGAGTGAAAAACAGTAGCAAAAATCTTTGCTTTTCATGTATAAAGTTTATTTAAATCTATTTTTTTTACGTTATTTAATCTTGGCTCATTACTGGTTATGATCGTCCATGCAATAAAATGATATCGTTACAGCATAAGGGCTGCAGTAATAGGTGATGCCGGGCCGCGGCCGAATTTGCAAAAAACGCGTCTCAGCAAACTGTGATGTACTTGCATTAAGTACCGTCAGAATATTCGAAATATAAAATATCAATAATCTTAAAATTTAACTAGGTGATATAATCATTTCAAACGAGAAGAAGAACACACAAGAAGTAATGAACACATACATACATAGAATCACGCTTTTTTCCCATAGGGGTAGGCAGAGACCAAAGAACACCATTTGGAACGATCCTTACAAACTTACCTTGCCTTATTATTGACCCCATAATATAGATTTAGAAGACAACGACAGTACTACTGAATAGGAACCGTTATCTTAATTGTGTGATCAAATTTTCTTAGAGTCTACTATTATCTGTGAATTAACGCATTTTACAGCAGAATTACTAAAATATCCCTAAAAGTTGTAGACTTAACCCGGGGTTCGAATCCAAATTCAGCCTACAACAGTCGGATTTACAACCGCTGCGCCATTTGTTGTAACACAAGTACTACGAATTACGTAATCATATACCATGTAGAAGATGCAGCTTATGAACCTAATTTTTACATTCAATATTACTTTATTGTGGTACAATTATCTTTATATAGGTACTGTAAATTGTAATAAAGTTGCGTGATATGCCACGGTAACTAGCACTAAATGTTTTAAGTAATGTTTCCTTTTAAAAAACCACTGAAGGTGTCATATTACATATTTGAACGTACTTGCGTTGCATTTTTGTATGAAAATTGTATAAAATTATATATTGTATTTATTTTCCATGGGTTTAATGATAGGAACACAAAACATATAAATTCAAAGAAGTGTAAGTAGATATATGTACTTTTTTTTTAAGATACGTTTTACTTAGTGGGATAAACTTACTCTATTCAAACTACAAAGTAACTTTACAAAATAACATTTGTCTTTTATAATTTAATGTAACAGGTATAAGAAAATTAATGTCCCTACTGATTGAGGTTACAAACTTCAGGTTGCAACCAAATTGGACCAATTTGTGAATAAAACCCACGGCCTGGATAAACAGTTGCAACAAACTATAATCCATACACACAAAATTATAATAACATGTGCTGCAAATTTTTCTAAAGAGAAAATTTACGTTACAAACCCCCGGTTTCTGAGATACGTTTAGCGGTAGTTTATTCATTCAATAGCGTTTAAATTCATACAAAAAAACGCTATTGAATAGATAAACTACCGCTTAATGTTCTCAGAAACCGGGGGTAAAATTTCTAGTGTTTGTTTGTCGACGGTACTCGTGAGAGAGCGGGCGGCACAAAGAGGTAGCTCCGGTCAGCTTACAGGTGCTTAAATCGCGATCAAACATAATCGAGACGAGCAGCTTTCTACCTCACTAGCGAGCATAAATAATCAACCTCTCCACACATTATAACTTATACTATACGCTATCGGTAGCTGAAACTATAGTTTTATGGACAGACGATGAGGAATATATTAAGGAAAATATTAAGATTTACACTCAACCAATGCTACGACCTACTTGGGCTGATTTCGGAAAATGTTTGTTCTAAAACACAGTTAGTTGAAAAACACAAAATTGGAAATTAAGAAATACGAGTAGAAAAAAAATTAAAAACTTACAGAATGATTTTTGAAAATCTTTTTACGCAGGCAGAAACTATACAAATAGGTATAATTTGTTATAAGGTATTAAACTTATTCAGAAAGTTTGTTGAAAAACGTAAAATTGCAGACGAAGAAATAAAAAAATACTTAAGTACAGAATGATTTTTGAAAATCTTTAGCATAAGCTTCTTATAATATTATTTTCTAGCTTGTTATATAAAAGCGGATGCCAGAACTCAAAGAAGATTTCTTTAACACATCCACAGAGAGCTCTTAAGCGCAATAGCTGGTATCGAATGTCTGGCGCCAGGACTCAAAGTGAACGTGCCATACGTGGTTAATCTCTTACAGAGCCGCCGAATCCATCACTCTTGAACAACTATAAATAGAGGAGAGAAAAAATGCATGTGCCCTAGTTATCTGCATCGCTGTGCGCCACTGTACTTGTTATCTGTCTAATGGAGCTTTTTCTTAGCCGTTTGTTGGTGCAACCCAACTTTACAACGCAAGGAAGCCGATGGCAATATCAGATCTTGAAGAATTCTACTTTTTATTCAGCTTATTAGAACTTGTTGCACTGAATCTTGTGTACGGAAAATCTGTTTATTTTTGCTATAATTTACCATCGACCATTCGTATCTGAACATCGAGTATACGTTTAAAAATGTTTAGGAAGACTAAAAAATATGTTTAAATACAAAACTTATTTAGAGACTAAATAATGTATTGTAAAAAATTACTGAAAGTGAACTCTTCTTTCAATACTTTGTTTACGTTTCAAACATTATTAAGACATCTGTTAGGAAAACATCTCTCTTCACCCGAATGATGGAAGATCACAATTGTCGCCAATTAACAGGGTGTGTGGGACGCAAAAAACGACCACCATAGTGGAAACACCTTGGTTAATGTGCCAGTTGACAAACCCAGATAGAGGGCGTGAAAAAAACATAGTTTTGCGAAACCACAGGGGTGCCAACTTAGTGGCCGAGTTGTCCAAACATGGACAGACCTACCTCAGTGAAGCTTTTGATACGATTTTAATGAACTTACAATTGCCTTCCCTATTATTATTTTATAGAGGGCGCTTTGTGATTAAGAAATGACTCTATTATGAACGACAACCGTACCTAGGTGGCCTGTTTTGTTTTTTATTTAATCACCAAGTGCAATTGAAATGTAAGGAACATGGTGTCGGATAAGCATCAAGACCTACTAAATATCTATATTAATTGCATTTCAATTTGCTCGGCTTGGGGCGGTACGTAAGTTGGTAGCTTCTACATTTTATATCGTAAAATTATTTTATGGTCGTTGTATTGAAAGGAACAAGAATTATTTTCACTTTATCCTGGTGCCATTGCGAATGACTCAATCCAAAACATAAATATCACCAAATCATTCACCTACAATAAAGTCCTTGAACTCATATAAAAAGAGGTAATTTTTCACAAGTCATTGGACGGGGCCACACGGCGAGTGAGCCGAGTGACCGCAAATATGGCGTTCATTGTGGGTAACCAGCGTTTAGTTTGTACTAGTCGACGCCCACTATTACTCACAACACAATGGAGCATTCTGAAAACGTCTTAATATTGTTAATATTGTCGTGAATGTGTATCGAGTGAGTTCTCTTGATGAATAGCGTCGTGGGGGCTAACGAGCGTCGTATAACGTCGCAGATGTCATCCTACCTTGTGGTTAGGGTTGCTTACACAAGGGTAGCACGTAAACATTTATTATGTTCTTAAAATATTGAACAGAAATATACTGCAAATAAAAACGTATAACAAGAAACAAAACAAAACCGAATCGCCCAACGAACAAACTTAAAGCCTATGAGTGTTTAAATAACAAGTCGATTTCCACGCCTACTAAACGGCTAACGGAAATTATGTAGCACTCGGTTTCCTTTCATTCAAAAGGGTTTTCAAGTCACACGAATACGAAGTTCCCTGTCCTTTACTTCCTAATTACTAAAACATTAATACTGTATAAAGACTTTTTCTTACAATATATCCAGAGCCCTTGATTCACGACGTGTGATCAATATAGCATTATATTTTTTTTTATATTTGTCACACCGCAGCAATACATTTAGACAATCGTATTCTCAAATAAGGGTACTTGAGATATTGAATGAGTATTCATAGTAGAAGGAAGAATAGAGTCACAATACATGGTCATTTATATGAAAAAGTGATCACACCTGGTGATGCATGCTGTGCTATTGGCTAAATAGAGTCATCTTTAACTGATTGTATAAATAGTATTGTTTGGAAATGTAAGAGATTGACATTATTATGGTTATGGATGTATGATTCGAGGCGTTTATACGTATAAAGCAATAATATGCCCATGATGTCAAAACACGTGTTTCATTGTAAGAAATATAGGAGTATGGAGATTTTATTGCAGATCTAAACGTTTATTAAATTGATTCATTTGATAAAGTAATATTTTATGAATCAAATGAAACTATCTGTGTACTTAGGTATCCATATGCGATTTATTTTTGCTTTGACTACGTACCTAAGTAGGTACTAATTCATGTGATGGAGAATTTTTATAAGAATCGTTTTTTTATGTTGACACAAAGTAAGCAAACAATACTCTAACAACAGTAAAAACAACATAATTAAATAAAAAAAACTCGTTCTCAACTCTGATAAGTTGTCCAAACCTGTGTTTATTTAAGTACTCGCCTTATACAAAGTTAACATTACTCAAATCATTCACTATGTTAAATCAGAAGCTTTCTTTCATTCTATAAGAACATACTAAGGAAATAACAATGCAAAATACCTGTGTTTTGTTACGCATGCACTCAGTAGGGGGAAGCAGTCAATTTAATGGCCATAAGCAAACAAACTGTTACAATTTGTGGCAATTTCTATCATGACTTGTACATATACGGATGTTTTTCTTGATGTATAAGACTCGTTTTACTGACATCATTTCTGAGTCTCATATTTGTTATGGAATTAAAACGATATATATAACAATTCGTAGACTACATGTTAACTAACACTATTATAAAATTTGCCATCTTAAGTTTGGACAGTGTCTGTATATCTTCGTATCCGTCCGATTTTAAAGTCAGTTTAATGAAAAAAGGACAATATTATTCTACTTTTTAAATTAGTTTTGACTGTGACCCATGTAACTGAATTCTGGGCAAAGTTACTGTTATCGTGATGAAATCCCAAAACCTGATATATTTGTGCATACTTCGCAGTAGACACTGTTCCCCACTTAAGGAAAAAGTGTCAGTTGGTAATGCTGATTGATATTTAACTTGTAGTTTATGTACTTACAAAATTATATTAAAACAAGGCGGAATGCGCGTCGTGTCGAGTGAAGGCAGCGAGCGACCAGGCTAGATATGTCTTCGTCACAATTTACATAAATGATATATGCGATCCGCCTAATGCTGCGCACTGGTCATTTATTAAGCAGTTACGAGTATGAGGCGCTCAGGCCGGCCGCATAGCGCGCGTGCCACTCGCGCGCGCCGACAGCGCCACGACGCAGGACCACACTGAACACGAGCCCGACCACGCCACCAAATACCATGTTCGCTTTTGGGTCAACCTTGTTGACGTATGTAAATGGGGTGATTGTTATCTACAGATAAGAAACTCCAAACAAGATTTGTCTCCCGAGAGAGTGCTCTCTTTAACTCCAGCACACATCGGCCCATGATGTAATATTTTTTGCAAATGTGTCATTTGTAGTTTGACAAAAACTAGGAAATTGTCGAAACTATTTGTGTTCATCGACGTGTGAGCGCACACGCCCTCGGGCGGGCGGTGGTCGAGCGCGGGTGGTCTGCGCGCGCGCCGCCCGCCACTCGCCTTCACACGTCTACTACACACGTTTCTACTGCGTGCCACGCACTACACACAAATAGTCCTACGGCTTGCCCCACAAGATACAATTTCCATCAATATGAAAAAAGCACCATGTTACTTTTTGAAGATCACTGGTGCACGTAGTAACTCATTAAACATGATAGTGGGTCTACCGAAAGTAAAGATTTGGACGTAATAACAGATGGGTGTTAATTGCTATCATGAGGCGTCAATAATTGTTTTTTTAGCCACTAATGGCAATGGAAGTTCCGGGTTATGAAAGTTTTTGTAGGGTGTAATCAAGCCGTAATCAGCGGTTTGGCTAGAGCGTGTGAGTTACTCCGCGGCCTCACCTCTCGGTGCGAGGAAATTATTAGTTTGGTGGATGTATTCCGGCGCTAGTTTCGTGTTGAGGCGTTTGTGAGTGCCGTATGAAGACATTAGTGCGATCTTTATGATCCGTTGCGTGCGCTGCTCGTGCACTCATGGCGCAATCACATATCCGTGCCTCTACAATTGCAGCTAAACATCAGTTGTAACACCATTGAATCATGATTACTCATTTTTTGCTGACAGAGGGACGTGTAGAGACGTATACCGGTTATTATCAGCCTCATCCGGAACTCTAGCACGTCATTAACCAGAAGCAATAAATAAGACAAACATCGGGTTCAGAAAACAATTTGTAACGCCTTACTGTGATCATAAATCAAAGTTGTGCATCTTGTTTCACAGAAAAGGCGCATTGCCGAAATATTTGAAATCGCTTCTGTCATCTCACGGGTTAGTTTTTGTGGGTGTGGGTTTTTGTGCGCGCTACCGCCGCGTGCTAATGAGATGAGACTGATGAAAGTTAGCAGACCTCTATGCCATGATAATACTGTTCAACATTACTGCATTTAACAATGTAGCAATAAATGTTTTTTTCTTACATAGTTGTGTAATAAAACAAAAACATTATATTTGTCACCTGCTTATTTTTTACTATTTATTGACTTTAAAACGTACTAGCGTAAAAAGCATGAACGGTCAATATAAAATCAGCCCCTACTTAGTGTTACATTGTCAGAAATATCGTTTACTAAGGTCAATAAGTTTTGTTATTAAGTATCAGTTAGAGAGTGCGGATATAATAACTGTACAATAATTAACAAGTTGTGTACTTTAAATGGAGGTCGGTCGTGAACCTAGACGACGACCACCCACGACGCGTTTCATACAAAAGCACGGAAATCGTCCGTGACGTACTATGTGGAACATTTCATGTTTTTGAAAAGCGTTGCTGTTTATAATATCATAATATATGGCGACCTCGGCAACTTATCCGATTCTTGTCTCCTATCCCAAATTGTCATCTTAATAAAAACAAATATCGCGCCACGTCCCTACGCTAAGGCGTCACAACCACGGTTTCCTCTTTATGTAAAAAAATACAATCAGTGTAACATAAAACATGACTGACAAGAAAACTATCTTGCAAATAAAATTTTCTATACAACAAGCCGGGATCCGACAGATCCTATCGCAAAACCCACTATTTTCCATCGGAGTCGGCCATATTTTTGTCAATTTTTCGTCTGACGTATCCCATTTCCTATTCAGAAAAAAACATGGAGCAGACGTGAAGTTGGAAAACAAGGGAACGGAAAAAAGAGCGTCTCGTTTGAAACGACAGATAATCGTGTTAGCCGGCCGCACCGGCGAATAACTGATGCGAGCCGCCCGCGCCCGGTGCACCCGACACAATGAGATTGCGGTGTTTTTTCCGCCGACGCTCCACTGAGACAAACAAGGGATGCAAATTCGTGTTGACACCGCGATCCATCTTGTTCGCCTCTCTCGAGACCAGTTCCTGAATAAATAGTACCGTGATTGAGACGTCCCAGCGGTTTATTTGTACGTAACACGATTTGAGATGTTTTTCTTTGGCGTCGCGTCGCATCGAAAAATAAGTCCATTTTGCCGTGCCGGTGCAATAAATAAACGTGAGGTCAGTGAGTAGTGGATGCCAGCAGTTTAGTTTCGCTTAATCTTGAAAACAAAACTGGCGGTGTATCGTAAAACAGAAGCAGCGCGACAGAGCGGCTGCACTACAAACTGTGACCTTACTGGAATGAAGAACGACGCCCGCCCCGCGCGCAGACACAGACTAACGCCCTGCACTGAATATTTAAACCAGCTTTGTTTCTTTTTATCTTTCAGCGTGCACCTACTTCTTATGGGTGAATCTTTTTGTGTTCTCTTTGTGACAGTGGTTATGGGAATTGATATTGATATGTGATTCGGTAACATTTTATTGTTTGAAAAGCTTGACTAATAATATAATTAAAACTAAGTTAAATAATATTTGTCAGCATTAAGTCTTAAAAAAAATCGTGTGAACGTATTCTCTGTCACGTTAGCCTCTTCGCGATTGTTGTGTATGTCGAGTGGCTGGTCGCAAAGTGTGACAACGTAAGGGTACAGTCGCGCAGAGAATAGATCATCCGCCGGATCGGGCCGCGCCGCGCACTGTCCAATAAATATATTGTTTCGCGCACAGCCAGCGCAGATAAAGCAAGCTCGCGCCTCGCTGCCTCCGAGTGCGGCTCCACTGACGGCGGCTATTATTTCTTTATCTTAACTTCTTTTTAATTCACTTGAAAACGTTTATATAAATAATTATCTTTGTTACTCATTGAGTGATTGAGTCGCAGAACAGAGAATAAGTAGATTAATGACATTCAAGTAATATCGAGAATTCGGAAGCAATAATAATTGTCTGACCCCGACGAAAACCTGCTGACGGCAAAATGAAAAGTTCACAGAAGAATGAAGGCTTCGAGCAATTATAGTAATGTAACCACCTACTTAACGACAAAATTATGTAGAAGCACTTAAGCAGAAGACAAAATCTATGCCTTTCTTTTTAATATGTTAACACAAGTATAAAATGTAAAGCTACGACGGCAACAACAATAGTCGCTATTACTGGAGCGGTACCCGAGCTCCTATGCCCGGAACAGTGTCAGCCAAACGCGGAGAGCTTGGCGTTTGCACATTATGACTAGCGGAGGGTGTGTTATATTATCCTTGTTTATCATTTTACTGTTTTACTACCGAAATACTGCGGTTTAAGTATCAAATGCATAACAGAATTGGAGCGGAAAGTTTTGCAAGACTACTTTTGGAGCGATATTGTCAACCATACACTTGTGAATAAATGGCTCTTCTTTTTTCTTTTATTTTATAGTTTTTTTATAAATCTTGTTCTTTTGTATATTTAGTTTGAGATTTAATTCACAAAATCTCGTAATCAAACTTTACCCTCAAAAGAGGGATGGAGCTGACACAGTGCCAGACTATAATCGTTATGTGATTATTGATATCTGATGAGAGCATTAATTTCTTCACATGCAGTTAGCTGTATTATGACTATTTTGTTGGACAAAATGAAACAAATGAAAGAGGGCATTATCAGAAGTAACAAACTGCTCTGCACATAATGCCGCAACAAATCCAACCAATAACCCATTTCCCCAGAATATTCACAGGCGGATGATTCAAGAGTGCTATCACACGGAGCTCTGCGCCACCCGCTGCAAAAGGAAAGCGAGCAAATAAACAAAAGTGGAGAGAAACCAATACGATTTAGCGAGTCCCGGGAGAGGCTCGCGTGTCCGCCGACCGGGGCACATTGTCACTGGAAGTACCAACATACACTCCTACACCTATGTAACACCGCATTTACAATTTCCACGGAGATGTAGGGTTAGGGACGGATTCAATTGTTCCTTGTCATACTTTGGGGAAAACCAGTTAAATTGATATTTCTGGAGTTTTCTATTGGACTTGAGATATACGTGACTTTCTATAAAGTTTTTTATTGACATACAAACTTCAGAGTTTCACTCTACCATAAAACAATAGATAAATTAGTTATCCTACCTCCTGATAATGTGATTTGTGACAGAATACAATTTCTGATGAATGCTGCATTTACAAACTTCTGTTACTGGATGTCTTATATTGACAATTCAAAATAACGTTAACCTTAGGCGCCGAATGGTTTCTCATGATATACAATTTAAACAGCAATCAAATCACAAATTTTCTCAGTTTCTCCATCCAATCTTCTAAGTTTAATATTTCACACAAAGACTAATCTCTCTCCTATAAACAGTCTATTTACAGCGGGAATCTACTTAAAGCTGGCCACAGGAGGCTCTTAATCACGATAAAAGTAGTAGAAGCATGTGTCGCACATTAATTAAGATCGGACCTTCCTAATTTATTCAGGTGACAGGGAGCGACACGGGCCGACGTTTTGTCGCTGTCGTTGTGTCGTGTCGCGACGCCGCAACAATCGCAAGCTGCCACATACCACCCTGGTGCTTGCAGGATGTGCTGCACAGAATTAACAAAGGTTTCTTTTTACCAAAGCTTTTATATTTTATTAAGGTATTTGAAAAGAAAATATCATAATAGGATGCTAGATAATTAATTATTAGGTACTTCGTCCATTTAAAGTTGTTTATTGGAAACTATGCGACGATTGTCAAATATTTATGATAATCACTCATTTTCATTAGATTCCACGTTTTATCAAAAGAGCACAGGACGAGTTCAGTATATTAGATAAGTAGAAGTAAGTGGTATATTACTTGGTTTTATAAACAACAGAATTGCACAGTGGAATACTTACTGTAGAACATGCACGATTTTCGCATCATATTACAACTCTATTTTTTATTAAATTATGATTGTTGTTAAGTGGGTGTAGGACGTAAGTGTTTAATCCTTAAAGCACCCTACCTATATGAATCACATAATTAACGACAACAAGCCACTCAACAAGGCTATTGAAAAACACTACTAAAGTATAATAATAGTTGAAATGTCTTTAATTACAACTTGTACGTTATATTTTCGATAATGATACAAAATAATCAACGATAATTATGTCAACTGTATTACGTAGATTGCTGGTTACCTGTGTAATTAAATAGCTGAAAAAGGGTTTTTCAAGGTAAAGTACGAACTACGAAGGTGGACTGCTCTACAATAATAAATGTAGGAATATTTATTTTTTATGAAATTGATACTTATTACTTTAAAAAATATTTCTTTGGAATCAATTTTAAAGACATGAGAAGCGATTTCCTTAAAATGCTTATTTTTACAAACCTTCTGGGTTTGTTAAAGAAATACTTTTTTAAAATTTCTTAAAACTTCTTCTTTCTTATCTATTTGGTCAGTGGTCACATTTTTTCGTGGTTTGATGACAGTTGTGAAGAGTGAGAGAAGTGTCCCTCGAAACAGGAAACTAAGTAGTGACTAAGTAGCTCCTGTTGCAATAGCATTTTGTACATAGGGAAATCTTTATTGATTCAGCGTCACTATTCATGTAAAAAAACTAATTTGTTATGGTTTGTGACCAGCGATCCTACCAAAGACCCTACCTCTAAAGAGCTTACCTACGGTTGAGTACTAAGTAAGTCATATACACATTAATTATAGAAAAACTATAATAATGATCTATTTTGCTACCCATCTTTAGAATGCCCGAGGTTGCTGGCCTACAAGATGTTATAGAAGCGTTATATTTTTTTATTATCAGAAGCAGTTTCTGGCGGCTTTTAGTTTTCCACGGTTACATATTTTTTTAAGTAGGTCTTATTTTGGCTTTTCTTCGAAAAATTGATTACGGCTGAGTACTGATCCTTCATCCAAGTATGGGTAATGCTAATAAAACTCGAACTCAAACATAATTAGCAAAACAAGATTTTCAGCGAGACTTAAAGAAATTGACTTTTTACTAGTATTTAGAATTTGATAACTCGTCGCTTTTCTTAACTCACTAATACTCTGTCCAGTGACCTATGTTATATATTAGAGCTTACAAATAAACAATTTATCAAGTATTTTTTTGCTTAAAACGCTACTTGCTAACAATTTGATTATAATAACACGGTTTAAATTCATTATACGTTGTTTTTATCATAGTAACCTAGTAACCATACATGTTTTAATAGTTTTTGTTCAGTTTTTATCCGTTTACTCTCACCCAGTGTTTCTTATAAGAGGTTAGTAATTAACTACTTAACATACCTGCTTTTAAAGATACACAGTTTACGACCATATTATGAATTTGCTTGATAAAAAGTTTCATCGAAGTATTCTTTTTAATACAGGGAAGATAGTTATACAGGTTTTTGGACAACGAAACCGAATGCATTTCTAAAATAATGTAGATGTATTCGTGTCTTAAGTATAAAATCGAATAATATACAACTAAACTGTTACTACCTAACTAATTGTTTTGTAGTAAGTATGTATGCATAATTTGGTTTTAAGATAAGTTATAAACTATTTATAGAACTTACATTGTCAATCATGGCCTAAAGTCCCATAAAATTAATCATAGAAAAATGCATCTGAGTCAGAAGTCACACTCACTCGTCAGAGTCTATTTATCGTTTTATTTCGACATCCATGGAGAGGAGTACTACGGTGCATTATGTGCTTTCCTTCGTCTTTCATAATTACCTATACTTTTGTAGACTTCAGCCTAGTTTAAACATTTTTAATTCCGTACAATTGTAACACCAATGTTCGTCTTGATTTATTTCGTATAGCACACATTTTTACATTCAAATGCAATCCGAGCACCGAATATTCTTTCGAATTCTTCTCCGTAACTGCGCCACGATATCACGGAAAGTTCGTTATTGTGAACAGAACTATCCAATATAACATTAGTTATATAATATATATACAAAACTAGTGTGTTGCTCGTGCATTATGCGGGTGGATATTGCACTGTATGATTTAACTGTTTCAATAACGCAACGGTGCTAAAATTTTATCGTTGTAGAAAGCGGGGTATAGCAGCTGCGTACCCATCTATTGGCTGGACGTGTGCTTAGCTTAGAACTAGTGTAATATATTGTATGTATTAAGAAACGTATTGGGGAAATAAATAGTTTGTAGTTTCTTGTAAGTTAGTTTAAAAGAAGCGAGGACTTGATTAATATGAAGAGTATCAATCTTTGTCACGTATTTTAGAAGATTCACATAACATTAAAATGTGATAACTTTATATACTACTTACTAGCTGACCAGCTTTACTTCGCTTGCGTCACATAAGCGAGAATGGAGAATATTACTTTTTTTTTTTGCTTCTCCGCTCCTAATGTTTGTAGCGTAATTTTTTACAGCCTTCCTCAAAAAACAGGCTATCCAACAGTAAAATAATTTGTCAATTCGCACCAGCAGTTCAAACAAACAAACTCTACAATTTTATAAAATTTATAGATATAGAATAGATTATGAAGTTCTAAATGACGAGGTTTTTATTTCTATTATTACTTAAGAAAAGTGTTGTTTTTTCTCTAACAAAACTCTCTCTTCTTAAATGATACCAATAGTAAAGAGGATATCAAAGAAAGGAGTGTCTTATATTTGCAGAGTTATATTAAGAATTAAATTGAACAAAGTGTGACACAAATCTCATACTAAATCAATTAACAATAAAACAGTTTTTTAAAGAAACCTGTAAATTGCGTAAAATGTTAAAGGATAGTTCTCAACTACTCTACCTAATATCATTGATCACTATGATCAGTCAGTCATATTTTTTGTTTGGTAACTAATAAAAAAACAGAATAAAAACGATATTACAGTAAAGTGAGAACTTAATACGAACGTTTTCTATTTAAATTTATTTAACTGGCGTTTATTTTCAGTTATGAGTTATACAAAACTATTTAGGACAAAATTAAATTCAGCATTCGGATCCAAAAATCAATCAGGTTTAAAAATATATTTAATAATCAAATGGTATTTTCTGGAAACGTCTTTTGAAACGATCATGAGACTTGCCGGTGAAAAAAGCGAAGCATGTCGCGTACTCGGACGATACTTAGCAAAGAATTGCCTCACTCCCACACTGACTTGCACTGGATGCACACAAATTCAAACAGGACAAAAATCAACAGTATTAACATAAGAATAGAGTATAATATCGCTTGTGTTTCAGACGTCCCGCCTACAAGGGGCGTCTGTTCCCCCTCTTTAGTCGTCGACGCCGAGTGCGTTCACACGAGTGACTACTTTTAAATTTTAATCACAACTTGCACGTTGATTTGGACAAAAAGTGAAATGGACGTCTCGTGACAACTGGAATGTTTGCACTGAACCGTTTGTATGTATTGCACTGATATATTCCACGTATGTACGATAATTGAATTTTTTATTTCCCCATGAATCACTGGGTTTACTGATGAGTCTACTTGATAATGACCTGACCTTTACGTACACACCACACTAACTGTTCGTTTCGAAACTTGGCCATGATTCAATACTGCTGAATTTCAGTGTTAATTATTCAGTAATGAAATAATGCTTTCTCAAAAATAGGTGTTTTGAAAAGTTCTTAATATTTAAACATATCTATAAAACAACATGTTTTTCCAATTTCATTTCATAAACAATAACTAATTTAGGTTCCATATCTACTACAAAATTTATTACGTTTTTTTAAACTAAATATAAACACCTAAAGTACACAAATATAGAGCTCTACATATTCGTATTACCATAGACTTCCAAACAATCTGAGTAACTTTATGGGGGTTTGAAATCTTAAGGACTTCTTGTAAAATTGTACATTATAAGTTGTAAGTAGGTACCGCTTACCAACTTTCTTTTAAGAATTTTCTCTTAAAATAATAAAAAATATATGTCTTATAATTTGTTAATTACTTACTGTTTAAAATGAACTTCCATGCTTTTTTCCACTCTTGTCCCCATAATGCTATTGCAAAGTTTTAAATATTGATCCACTATTGACTACCTAACAGATATCACTTTATTTTATTAATTGTTTTACATTCATATTATCACGTCTGGTATACCCAAAGGTGCCGCTAGAGGTGTATGAAACACTGGGTGTATTTCACACACCTATAGCGGCGTTTCACTGTTAGTCCCATATAATAGGGGCGAGCTTATTGCATTATACCGGGCATGTTACCAAACTGCGGGTTATTATTGAGAAATATTCTAAATTAAATTAAAAAATACCAAAAGCACAGCCCAATCCAGAAATCGAACCCTCTCGACTCTTGATCAGCAGTCGAAGACACTACCCATCGCGACCAGACACATTTATTTTTTTATTAATTGTATTTTATTACCATCAAGCAATCGCTATTCATTTGTTTATAGGCAGAAGTGTATTTCTCAAACTTTCAGGTCTAAAATTATATCTTGAAGTCTCCAATTAAAGCTGGTGCAAAATAAAGGTAATGATTGTTATTTTATATTCATGATTTATTATACTTATTATTGATCATGCCATGAAGCAGTGTGACTTTTATACATTACTCTTCTAGTTAAAATTAACCAAGTCTTTTATGGATAGTGTTTAAGTCGATAGCAGTTTAATAATAGACATCTATTTCTTTATCGTATGACACATGACATATATTTTTTATCACATAAACGTCTTTCGCTTCATTCATCTTAATTTAAATGTATAAGCAATTTTCTGAATAATACCATGGCTATTCAAAATTAACGAATAATAACAGTTATTATCGTTGGCTTACATGGAAATCAACAAAATAATTAATGCGATTCGTCACAATTCGCATATCGGCGGCTATTTGTGCCGCTATTACCGGTTCAACTTCGATAAGCTTTATTGCCTAACGACATGGTTAGTTTGAGTTCCTCGCACGTAATAAATTATTATAAACACAAAACTAGGAGAAAGTCTGTGGCTTTAATTTTCCGCAAATTTGATCTAACGCTATAAAGGTGGTTGCAATCTCGCGGCTCTACGTCGCGTTCATTACGCATTACCAGTGTTTACTCAGCCTCGGTGTGACTCCACTCACTGCCATCTCGCGCCTAATCACCTTCATGAACTCGCTCTAATTGAACGCTTACTGCTCACCTTCAGTCAGGTAAGATTACAACAACATTTCCCAAAGAAAAAGTAATAGGGCCGAAAAGTTCTCGAGTGCACTTTGCGAGTTTCGCAAACTCTCCGATTCAACAGCGTTTGTTACCAATTCGTTTGGTTCAAATGAGGATAAAATTTTATTTTTAAACAATAAGGTTTTGTAAACGAATATAAGGTTTCTAATTTAAATTACTTTTTCAATTGGAGGTTTACGTTTTGTTCCTGTCTTTTCGTCCGATTGATTTCAGTGGTACGTTGTTGGATAGAAAAGTAAAACATTAGGTACAATTTAAAAAGGTGACCTTTGTTAAATGAATTATCCATGGATTATAAAAATGAAGTCGATCGCATAAACACTCAGTATACCTACCTAGTTATTTATTAATAATCGACATTCTTTGTTTATTCATTTTGGTACCTACCTTAATAAAAAATGAGTCTGTACTTTACGTTTAAATTATCGGTTTATATTGCTTTCCCTGTCGTTTATAAAGAATTGGAAGGCGTATACCCATACTTATTAAAATCTATGTAAATGTGCATACAGCTCCCATCTGCTTGGAAGCTATTTGCGTCACGTAATAAAGTAAGGGCTTATTTATTCACGATATAACCGCCAATATTGTGAGGCGGTAATCGGCGCGCGGGCACGCCGGCACAGCCCCATCGATGGCGGCGACTCTCACAGTGCATAAATAGTGATGCGAAGCGTCGGCGCACCGAGTAATTCGAATAAATACCTCGATACGATCGGCTCACCGTTTAACGAGAGAGCCTTTTCCGCGCCGCGGTGAGCCGTTTAGCGAATTTCAATAGTTATCACGCGGAGAAAAACTCGCTCGCCGAGAGGGACGGGCGCGAGCGGCGAGGCCAGCGCGAGCGGGACGGACTTAATAAGAAAGAAGTAATAAAAAAGCGGTTGTGTGTGCGTGGTCGGAGTGTGGTGGCATAGGGCGGCGATGCAGGCCCCTCCCTGTGGCGCGCCGCCTCGCGCCTCGCCGCCGCCTCAGTCGAGTCGACAACGCGCCGAGCCGCACCGGTCCGCTCTACCCGCGTCGAGAGCGCGCGTAAAAAGTTTCTGCCACAACACGAAACTTGCACTCCGTGATTACGATACTTACGATACCAGCACACGTTGCGATCTCTATTCTAAGCGTTGTTCTGCGACAGACTTACTCTCAAGTTCGTGTTTATCGGTTTATTTAGTAAAACTGTGATATTTGCGATTCCTGTAAATCAGAGAAACTATTATTTATCAAGTATAAATAAACTTGGTTTCATTTCTAAATCACCTCTATTATTTAGAATCGATGGTAGAATTAATCTAGAGACGGGAATCTGAGAAAAGCATCAGTAAAAAAGTGAAACAGCAGGTTTTTCTTATTCGAAGTTGCAAAGATTATGTTGTGCAACATCGATGGGATGTTCGGACGGTGACAGCGCGTGGTCAGCGGGAGGCAGGCTGGGCTCGCAGGCGGTCAACTTGATGCTGCTGCAGGGCGAGGGTCGGGAGAGGCAGGGGCCCGCCATGGAGGAGGACTGCTCCGCGCGGCCCTGCGCCACCGACTTCTCTATCGCTGCCATCATGGCCAGAGACAGGCAGGAGAGGCGAGAGAGGCGAAGGCACAGAGATCCCAGGGAGGACACGTTGATGCCCCTAGGTAAGTTCAACACTTGAACATTGAAAATTATTTTGTACACTTCCTATTCAAATGCCTGAAAGAGTCACCGTGTCTCAGAACACATTCATTGCAAATTTTAAAAAAGGTGTATTATGTTAAGTTTTTATATTTGATCATAAAAGCGTTACAAAAACTTCCTACAAAATTCTTCAACAATAAATAAGACTCTCCTAAACTCTACAATCAAAAACACCGTAATGCACGAAAACATAAACTCTGTAAAAACTTTATTATTATCATAACAAAAGTGAAGTAGAAGAAGTAAACGATGTTTCAGAAGTATTTACTGTCAAGGTTAAGGGCGCTATGAAATTCAGGACACACGGAATATTTTTTTTAAAGTTATAATCCAAACATTTATTCATTTCATTACAAATTATAAAGAGTTATAAGTACTTAAATTGTATTATAAAATTTGTAGTCAACAGTTTTAATTATAAAATGTATCATTCGTTGAAAATGTAGAGATAGTTGTAAATAGCAAGAAACTCTAGGCTCTATTTAAACTAAAGTCATTGATAGTATTATTTTGAAAGAAATCAGTAAAAAGTTCATATCATTAATGTCTGTTAGAATTAAATTATAAATATGTAAATACATATATACAATCGATGATCTATGTATTAAAGTTCCTTAATCAGATTAATTCATATTAATAAAAGCATTAAGGTCATGAGTTCAGCATAATTTAAAACTAACATTTTTAGTCAAATTAATTTGCTCCGAGTTTGTCAATCTCTCATTTTAAAAAACGATTGGTATATTGACATTGACCAAAACATTGACGCCCAATTCTCTACATTAAAAATTTAGTTCTGCAAAAAGAAGAATAAAAATATATTGATACAGTCATCATTCCTTCGACATCATTTTTGGGTTACGTCCGGTTAACCCTTTTATTGAAATTTTATTTAATCCCCATTCAAATATCGTCCTAACAAACTAATCAATTTGTTTTTCTAAAAGTTTTGACCACATTTTGGCTTACGTAGGCCTAGGGACTTATTTGCATAAAAAACGTAAGTTGCAAAATATTGTACCAAAGGAACAAAACTATAGAAAATTATTAAATACCAATACCTGTCAGTAACTCTTTCGCCAGATTGATATGGATTTATAGTTTTCGAAATAGAAAACTAAAATGACATAAAATGAAAAACCGAAATGATAAAAGAAAATGTAGAAAATTCGTCACAAAAGTACATAAAACTGTGTAGAATAAATTTCCCTAATCTAAAGCTATTGATTCGCCATGGTTGGTGAAATGAAAACATTCCAGTTATTTATTGCCGTGACTTCTTATCGCAAATAAATGTTAATGTAACCTATCAGCAATGTATTTCATATAAAATTTACGTTTATATAATTACCCGCTTTTTACATTTATATTATAATAAGCCTAAATATACAAAACCACGTGGAATATATTCGAGAAACATTTGTATTTTTATGTTGTTTAGAAAAACATACATTTTTTAACAATGGTTGACGATAAAATATTCGATCTTTTTGTAATGGCGGCCATAATTTACGATACTACCTTTTAGTTACAGTAAACTTTGATAGTGTCATAAAATTAAAAATGGAAACTAAGTTTTATATCTTTAGCAAGAAAACGTTTTGAAATGAAACTGCATCATATATTTTGACCATTATTTATCAGGTGGCTAAAGTATTTTTATTGATTTAAATTTTGGGTCCCTTCCGTCTAAAAGTGTGGTGTAGTATGCGAATAATCGTCAGAAGCTCTTCACATCACAAGTTATTATATTCTTTGGGCATAATACTTGTGTAAATTATCTTCATTGTTTATTGCAATATTCTGTAGTCACTATAAAATCAGGCATTAATTAGTAATTACCCAAAAACAAATCTGTTTTATTTTTAATCAGCCTAGAAGTACACTGCGAAAAGAAGCTGTTAGCAGGCATTCCTATTAATGGGAATAAAAAACTTGAGCATTATTTTAGAATTAGCATAAAACATTTAAATTTCCTTTAAAATAAATATATACTTAGTCATTATTGCAGTATTTATAAAGGTAAAAAAAAACTAAATAATCGACTAAAAACTTTTAAAACTAATATAACAATTAGATTTTTCGTTGCTCTTATTTTCCAGTTCGTTTAAAAGGACCATGTAAAATGAAGAATGAAGATTTAAAAATATAGTTATTAGGTACTAAAATTGGTCTTAAGTAATACCTTCGTTTAAATTTGAAGAACCTACCAGGTTATAATAAGAATGATGATTATAATGATTTATGTTTAATCGTCAAAAGTTAGAAAACTTACATATTATTTTTTTAAGTTCCGTCGAATGTCAACCCGTACGCAATATTTTTGGTTTTCATTTTTCTCGTTCATAATTTCCTATCGTTGTGTTTGATTAAGCAATAATTCGTTTATTTATTATAATACATAATATAAGTAATAAACCAATCAGTATATTGTTAAATAATAGTTTTAAACTTTACGTAGAAAAATCAAAATTTAATATGTTTACCCAACTACGTGCAGAATGTAGAAATATTTAGTATGTCCTTATTTGACTATTTAGTGGTCATTAAATTCTGAAAATAATAAAATGCGTAACTTTGTGAGGATCTATGTAAGTTTGTCCTCCTTCTCACAAAAACTACTTACCGGATTTTGGTGAAATTTGGTTCACAGATAGTTTTTAAATTGTATGAACACATAGGATACATTTTCTCCTGAGAAATCCGTTCACGCGGACGATGCAAAAGCTACTTGTAAATAATTTAGGGAGACATAAAGCTTCAAACTAATTCTATGATATAACAAGTATTAGAAGTAGTTCTTCGATAAGCTGTAACGAAAAAAACCTTAAATTAAAAATACTATTCCACCGAGAGCGTTTTGTTTTGCGGAGACAAAATATTAAAAGTTGTCACCGTACCGTTGTACCGATTGGTGGTGGGTTCGATTCCCAAACGGATATGTCGCAGTAAGATAGATAAAGCCGTAACATAGTTATATCCCTAGGGATATAATTATATGCCGTAACATAGTTATAATGAGAGTTTGAAGATGTCGCCGGAGCCCCGCTTCGCGGGGCTCCTCCTTCTGGGTGGTTTAAAAAAAAATAACCACGAAGGCCTTCTAACCTAACCTACCCATGTCGGTTTACCCAAAACTTCTTCTTTATAACTATATTACGGTATATAATTATATCTCTAGGGATATAACTATGTTACGGCTTTATCTATCTTACTGCGACAGATACATTAATACATACTATTTATGCGTTGGTAATTAAAGTGTAGGATTTGTATGTTTTTAGTGTTCTTTGTAACACAAAATTTTGTTTCTTATAAGTTTAAAAGGTGAGAAAGAGTTCGTATTTTATTAATAATATTTGACATAGGAAGGGCTAATTTAATGATAAAGCTGTCAGTAGTTTTCTTTTATAATTTAGTTTAGTATTATTTAGTAGAACTGTAAAGATGATGACAAATTTATTTTTCTGTAAAGCTTCATCGAGTTGTGTGGCACCTAAGTAATATTTTACATCGTAGGCAGTTGTCCATCAGTCAATTAATTGAGTGCGACATTGAGCACGACGGAAAATATTACACCAATATTTGTTACAACTATGTGATAAAGAAATTAGGGATGTGTCAAATTGTATTCACGCCGCCGCTTATAAAACCTAGACTCGAAATGTCCCCATAACGCTGACAGGTATCTTCGCATCAAAGCAAAAAATGTTTTAGTAGCTTGTTAACTAAATATACACTCTAATGACGTACCCATATTTCCGTCTGAATAAAGTGGGTTGATGTCGTATTTATTAAGCTTTTATAGCGGTAATAATAATTTGTTCTTACAGAAAAATTCGTGGATGCGACCGCTTCGGCATCGGGATCTCCCTCGCCGCCTCTCGCGGAGTACGAGCGAGACTCTCCCGTGGATGTGTCGTCGACGTCCGAGGCGGGCTCCGCCAGCGGCGCCCCCAGCGGCTCCAGGCCTCTGTCTCCTCCTCCCAGGAACCCTCAGCTCGCGGAGCGATGGTCCAGCGAGGAGATGAGACACATACAGTGCCACCTTGAGACTAAAGAGCTATGGGACAAGTTTAATGAATTAGGAACAGAAATGATCATAACTAAGACTGGAAGGTGAGTGTTTATCTTCAATAAGTGCGAATAACCATTTAAATAACGGATGTATATTTGCAAACGATTTCCGCTATACTGCTTAGAATATATTTATGGTCGAGAGCAGTAGTTGTTACGCAGCAATTAATATTTCGTTTATACTAACAAGAATCGGATACACAACAAACAGAAGGCACTGACGTAAAACACGCGTTATTAACCGTATAAATGACGAAACGGATTGCTTTTAGACTCTCGTCTTGAACTTGACGAGAAATTAAAAACTCTGTGGTAGGTGGGTAATCGAATCGCGATTGTTGGTTAACGAGATCAAGGCAATATCGACGGCGCGTTTCAGAGGCGATAAGGTAGGTGGCACAGTGCACGGGAGCGGCGGAGCGAGGCGTGTCGGTCGCGGCGCGGTGTCGAACAATGGGCAATCGACCGCCACCGCGTCGACCGCGCCGCGTCCTACCGTCTGCGCCCGACCGCTACTCGCACATAAAACAATCATACATTCCCAATCAAAAATGCTGCGTAACTATCAAAATCACGACGTCAATAAAATGAAATAACCATCGCAACTTTCGAAACACGCGTTTCACGTAGCGGATGCTTACTTTTAAGGTACGCGGAAAAATTTCAGGACCTAAAGCAATATTTTCTATATAACGCGTAAATATACATAAAACCTAATGAATTATCTGAAGGTGAATATGGTTAGTTATGTTTTGATTTTTAACAACACAAACGGACACAAATACCTTGAATCACTTAGGTAATAAATAGGCATAGTGTGCAGGTGAGCATGATTTGTGTGTGAATGTTATCGAGGTACCTACCTACAACAGGAGGTAGCGTCGCGCACCGGCGACGCTTATCGACGCCAGCGTAAATCAACGCGCGACAGCTCACCGATCGTAACAAATTCGCAAACCTAATCTTTTGATAACGCTTCTAGCTAACTCCGACCAACCACTAAATATAAATTTTTACTCAAAACTATACTGCCATAACTGATAAAATCGCACAGATGCAGAAAAATCTAAACCTAAACAGATTCCAAGTTCCTAGCTGCACGATACTTGAGCCTAATTAGAATGTGTAGCCTATTTCACAGCTTCGCCTTGGATTATATTTAATGCTAAATACATCGTCTTCATCACACAAATAAATGTGAACAAAGGCCGGGTATAATGTACAAAACAATGAAGGCTTTTTCACGGACTATAAAGCTGTATTAATACCTCACTTATTTATTCCTTATAATGTTCTCGAGTTAACGACGCTTCGGGCGTCCAGTTTTTCTACCACGCACCATAAAATACGACATCTGGAAATGTATTCAAGTCGCAGTTGTTTCCGAATTTAGCATCACTGAACATAATTATAGCAGTGTTGACTTGTTATAATATCCATTCGCAAAATTCGTCGCCATGTTTTCTTTTTACGGCGTTGTTTAGACGCCATAGATCTTCAGAATTAGACGTTATATCTTCTCCCCCATAATCGATGCTTTATGCGAACATATAGAGATAATAAAAGATTTAATGCGATAGCAACCGTTACAAAGAGCTTTGGGAAGTCGCAATGGGAGACAATTTGCCACACCGTCACGCGAGCTTATCCGAGTCGGCCCCGTCGATTAGCATAAATCTCACCAACTAACCGTCACAAATGAACGGCGGGCGCGGGACGCGGGACACCGGGGCAACAGCTAAACAAAGTGACGCGAGCGACGATGCGATCGCGCGACATTCGCATGTCGCGGCGACGATGCGCGACGAATCACGACCGTCGCCCGCCCGCATAAATCAGCATTATCTCGCGAGATAGCCGCGCGCCTGGACCCACCCCGCCGTATCACGCGGAGCCCCGTGTCGTTCGAAAAAATTAATGACTTGGAAAAACGATTCGCTTATGAGGGATCTTTCACTGTAATTGAATTGCCCCACAGAGATCGGCCGAATTGTCGCGTGATATGTCGTCTACGTGATGCCAAATCAGGTGCACCACCAGTTACCAACCGTGGCCACGATTGATTGAAATTTCACCATTTAAACTTCAAAATATGTAAAAACATTATATTTGTAACTTCATAGTTGTGAATCCACGTCATTCGCCACCGTGAAAGCTTTCTTGTGACTTCTATATCAGCACCGTAACTTTATTCTTCTGTGTGCTTTGCAGCTTTTCATTGTCGAAACCACAAAGCCACATTCAGCAAACGTAATAAGTGTCAAATTGTTTAAATTAAACTCCCATTAGATTAATATTTCACGCACCATAAAGAATGAAAGACAAATCTGCAGCAAAATTAAATCCCCACACATTATCTGCGTTCACCCCAAAAAAAGATAATCGTGGCATGCGTAATAGAATAATGTAAATATGTGTGTCCGTCGCTAGTTGGCATGCTAATCGCGTTCAGTTAACTCGGTAAGCTCCATTTTAAAACCTGCCGCTTTGTGAGCCGCTCTTTTAGTTTATTCAACGGGGACCCATTTTTCATCCGCTCGGCAAATATTTTGATGTTTGTCGATTACACAGCTTTGTGTGCAAAAGCTTTCATAAACGTTGATTCCATCTGCTGCTCTTGTTTATTGTGTTCAACAAATTAGGAGAGTATTATTTATTTGCAGATAATGGATATTGATAGTTCTATGTTCCTACAAACGTATTTAAATAATTGTTTCTGCCTGCATAGTTAAAAAAATGTCTCAGAATTTTCCTTATAAACATAAATATTACTTTGACATAATAAGACATGGTTCCTTTTACATTTGGCGATTTTCTGTCCCTTTTGAACTTGTGATAATGATAAAAAAGAACAAAGTACAAATCGTTTAAATTATATCGTATCCTAAAAGATTTGCTTAATTATATGCATTGGTGGAGTACAATTTAGCGCATTTAATCATTTGAAATACGTATTCCCATGGGCTACGGCATTATCACATATAACATGTGACATAAGTTTGCTATAGAGATATATAGAGTTATACGGTACATATACATCGATGTATTCGCACTATATTTTACAAGCACGCAGTACTCGCAAAGTTCGCTAACAGATTTAAATTAACATGTTTTACTAATACACAATGCGATGTATCGCCGATAGCACATAGCTCGCTGAAGATGTTTTCGCCGGGCGTCGTTGCCAACACTCTAATCGTTAGAGCACACAGTTGGCAGCCTCCGAGCTCTTTGATTTACTTCTCACCAGCATCTAACTATCGTAAATCTCCCACATATCACATATAAATACTTTTATCTAGCGTGTATGTGTTCAGAATTATTTTAACTTAACAAAACATCATATAACATCTAAATCAAGATTGTTCTCCTTTATAAATTACTCGTCGACTCTTTTTGAAGTCAAATTGTAGAAACTGCGGTATTTAGTTAAATTTATTATGTTTTTCATGATATTTACTCGAACCTCATAAGTTTTTAGCATCATGGAAAATTATGTAGGATTTTTTAAGAATTTTGTCATTTTCAATTCTTGTTGTGATTTAACAACCTGTCACGCACTTTAATGTGAATAAATTAAATTAAATAAACTGTTGTAAGCGATTTACAAGTTTGAATGTGAACTTTATAAACATACCTCTTTATATGCGACAAAGTATTATAGGCTTGCTACTTACACATAATTAACTTTTACTAACGAATTAATCATATTTCCAACTGTTTATTTAACATAGTCAGGAATATAACAAAAACATCAGTTAAGGGCTGAAAGTTAATCAAATGACTACTGTAGATATTTGGACTACAAACAACTCTATAATTTATTGTAATTAGTTCCTAAAGTCATTTAAGAGAGTAGATTGAATGAAAATACAGATAGTTATATTAATTAGGTGTCACAAATCGAATAGTAACAAATAAGAACAACAAACGTATAAAACTAACGTAAGTATAAGTTAGTTTCATACATTTGTCGTCCCATCAGCTAAACTATGAAATTGGACCTAAGTCTTGAAAACAAGAAAGTTTCATTCGTAAACGAAAAATTGCTTGGTATTTACCTTGTTGAAAATACAGAGTTCATGTTTATGTAAATATAAGTGAAGTTTATCAAAGTGGCAGTATATATTTTTCCGGTAACAGGGCATCGCGTAACGAATTCCCACAACTAGGGCCGTGGCGATTTATCGAACGATATTGTAGCGCCGTGCGTGTGTACTACGTATTCGTGTTTGTTAAAAGTGCAACTTCGATGAGGAAATATTGGATGCGTTACTTTTTATCATTGTACCTACATAAATATTGTTGTGCAAGGCAACATTAATTGGGTAACAACTAAGGAAATAGTTGTTGTCAAAAGCTAATGTTAAAACAATGTTAGTCTTTTTTTATATTTAAAGTTTATTAAAACCGATTAAAATATAAAGTTGCTTGGTTTTACCCGTGTCTTTTTGGTGTGAATATTAGCCTATATCATTTCCCGGGAAATAGTTTTTCACCCTACCCAATTTTATCATACACAATTTTAACATTGAAAAATACGAACAAATCCATAATATTAAATACGAATATCAAAATGAGTTCTCAAAAACCACTAAAATAACATCGCCATCAAAGTCTGTGTAGAGTCTGAGGGGATGAAAATGTTCCAATGTTTCTGCTATCTCACACGAGATGGCGTTGCAAGTATTAAACTTGTTTGATACCATCGACATTACTTCTATCTCACTCCATATTTTAGTGATGCACAAGTTTTTTTATCGTTGCATTTATGCATTAACTAATAAATATTATATTTCGAAGCGATTATAAGTTATAAGCGTGTTAAGTGTCCGTGATTAGTGGTTGATTAACGTGAGCAGTTTTTTGTCATAGATAAGAACTAATAACAAGTTTATGGTAATTTATCTTAGATATTTTTACTGTAAATCTGATATCGAAAGTATCTCAAGATTCTTTTATAATGTTAGTGATGGATTGCAGTGGAAGACCCATTCAATATTTATTTTACTTATTAAGGTTTTCCTACAGGTCGGGTAGAAATATAATTTCTTGAAAAATATTCGTATTTAGACGCATCCACGGTTGGAAAATATTAGTAGTGTTGAGATGAGGGCGAGCGCACACCGCGCTTACACGTGCACGAGGCTGGTCCGCCATTTGTCGCACTCGCGCGATAATTGTTGATATACGATCGCGATCCGACACCGTAATTGTCAACGCTTAATCTTCTAATTGGCTCGCATTTACCAATGCCAACGTGTCGCGACCCCGCTCACATCGATAGTTCGCTCACAAAAAATGCACAAATTATTCGTTACAATCGTTTAACATAACCGACTCCTATAAAAGCGCGGATCGAGCGGAGTTGAAAAACAATTCGCAACGCCAATTTCAAGAACAGTAAAAAGTGCGATTCACAAGTGCAACTTGAAACGGCGTTTAAGAGCGAACCGAGGGCGGCGCCCACCGGGGGCGAGAAAACAATTTGGAATTTTATCGGTGCGAGGAGGGGGCGCGGGTGGCGCGTTACCTCTGATTTATGTTCGACATTAGACGCGAGGTGGGCACCGGCACGACGCGCGAAATGCACACGCGCCGCGCCGACCATTGCCACTCTCTCGCGTCTTCACCGCTCTACTCCGCGCGACTCCGCTCACCTCCGCTCAAGTGCCCACCTACATCACGCTATTTACAAAGCGCACCTGTGTCGCTAAACTCGCTACAGTCGCCACCTTACGTAGGTTAAACAACATGTCAATTGACTGCATATAATGTTTAGTTTAATCGTGCTGGACATAGCATTTATTTATCCAAGGTAGGCATTTCAAAAAGTTCATCAAAAGCTTTCAGCATTTAAAATGTTATTAAAAAGGAGAATTAATGAAACCTTAATACAGCTTAAACTTTACCAACTGATACCGTGGATATTTCAGTGTCATTCCAATTCAAAAGCTAATTTCACTAAAACCTTAAATGAATCGAGTTGGTCGGAGCTCGCACATTATTTAACTTGTTCCAAGTTTAAATTGAAAACGCCACCAAACTCTTTGCGGAGTCAGAGTCAAATTTTGAACTTTGCCGCTGAATCGGAAATTTCTTTATAAATATCTTATTAAGCTTAAATTCAGTTGGTGTCACGCTGCCGACACTAATTTTATTCGTGAAAGACGGCGACTGAGCGACGGCGAGACGCGCTCGCGTGGGGAGCTCTGAAAATGTATGCAAACGGGAAACGCGATATTTGACGGAGCTGAAAACGACAAAAGAATTAAGGAGGATGCGCCCGACGCCCCTCGCTCCAGCCGCCTCGCCGCGAGCCTCCGCGCGACGGCGACGACACTCGCGACCGACCGCCCGCCACCCCGCCAGCTACTCTGTCACATTGCGAATTCACTTTACTTTGTGTCTTATTAGGAGATTAGCTGTCATTCATCGCGATCACCCTTTCATTTGAAAACAATGTATGGATTATAAAGAATTTCTAATAGCTTTCCGTACTATAATGGCCGGTTGACTGCTTCGTATTGAAATATGTCACGGAAACGACTGATACGTTGCCTATAATTAAGGTACAAATCGATATACCCACTAATTTTTCTATGATTCTAATGAAAAGAAATGGAAATTTTAATTTAGGGGCATTACTTATTCAAACATTCAACCCTATCTGTTGTTATTTAGGTTATGTGAAGTGAACACATGCAGCCTATTTGAATACGCGTGTAATAGATGTGTGATTCATGTAAATGTACCCTTAGCAAGTGTATCGCGGGCTAATCTGCCGCCGCGCGCCCCCGCGCCCTCGCCCGCGGCAATATGCCGCGCGGTAGGGGTGGCGGGGTGCCGAGAAAACGTGTAAACTAATTATGTACATTTTCGTAGCCACTTATTTACATAACCACGGCCTGAGCCCCGCTTTCACCGTGAATATTTCATTCGTAATCTTTACTTTGACGGTTTAATATGACAGCTGTTGTTTTGTTTTGGAGGAAACTTTTAATTTTTGTCGTTTTCTTCCGGTGCCACCACCCTTTGTGTGCGCGTTAGGCCGACGCCTCCCGTAATGATAGGTGATTGTCGAACAACTTTTTTTAATACTGGTAAACGTCTGGGAAACTTGGTGAGGTGTAATTTGGAATTTTCGCCGCGACGCGTCGCTTGTTGTAGTTGTTGTCTGACAATCGGGAAGGTGCTTATTATTTTGATAAGCGTTTGTGTACACGACTGGGGTTACATTATATCAATTGACAGTGTCGGATTTAGTTATAGATAGTTATTAAGGGCTGCGACGTATACAGACTTGGGAATGGGTAGTACAATAAAATGATTCATGAGTCGTCAACATGGTGAGTTGTTGTGAAGTGTACAGGAAGCCGATAAGTAAAACTATTAGTAGGTAATGAGCGAGTGGTGCAACGTTTCGCGGGTATTTATACCGCGCCTTCGCGGGAACTAATTTATGGAAGTAAGTACGCGGAAAATGTTTATGTACGTACTTCGGCTCTCCCGCCCTACGCCGTTGACATCCGGTGCCTTCGCTACTCGCTTCTGCTCTGCACAAATCATATAATTATAATCATAAGTTGGGTAAATAGCTCGTTATGAGATTTATCTACGTAATAGTACTGATGCTAATTGTTAAGGTTTATAATTAGATAAGAAGGTTCTTTTATGTTTTGTAAATATAGGTTCGGCAAGTTTCTTGGAAAGAAATAACAAGATGTCGTTGTAAGCGGTAGTTAGTTATTTAGTAGAGACCACCCTGTCTGGCGGGCGGCCGGTACGTTTGATGGCTCGCGAGGAGGAACAAGCGGCGATAGATGCGTTTCATGTCGCTATTAATGACGGCCACTGACTTTGTCTCATTGACTTACTAACGACACTTCGTAGAATGTGCTACCGAAGACTAGGTTATGTGTTTGTGTGAGAGCAAAACGAAAGCCAGCATTAAAATTATTGCATCTTTACATGATGCTATCGTTCCGGTGACGCGGTTTTAGGTATTTCGAATTGAAAGTGTACTTGTGTGAAGTGAGATTAATAAAAGGATAAAAACTGCAATTATCATTTTCCTTGAAGCTGTGATAGGAGTACCTCACATATCTTATCTCATCAAACACTTTTTGTGCCAGCTTATCTTAGTACGAAAAGTGTTTGGAACCTGGCTGTAGTTGTAATTCAGTTCCGCTATTCGCAATGTGCTGCAGAATATGCAAATTATACTCAGCTCTAGGACTTGAGAAGTTTCTTGTAAAATAGTATTTTTATATTTTTAATCCGATTATATTTCCACTAAGTCTCATATTAGAAACGAAACTATTCCATTATTTATTCATAATCTCAAATATAATCAATAGGAATGTATTACAGTCGTACAATCTCACCTTTACATCACTTAATTTTGTCTGTCTACCCGCAAAGGTCCTCACAAGGAGAAAAGTAATTCCGAACAACTTGTAACACTTGATTCCACTCCAAGTAACATTAAAACAAATTTGGCGTTTATAGCCACGAACTTACTAATAAAGTGAAGCGAGTGGTAACTATTTGGGAGCTCACAAGTAGTCACAAGCTATCATATAGGTCACGACATTATCGCGGTGCCTCCATCGCCGCGATTACAGGCTGAGACGAGGCTCCACCCGCTCCCCGTTGACATGTAGCGTTTTAACAGTCAGTACGTGCTTCTGCCCCCTCTTACGTCCCCCTCCCCCTCGCCCCACCCCCCCACGACCCCTGAAACTGACGACATTAGCAGCCGCAGACATAGGGCACGTCCCGGCCAGACGTTGACATAGGTACCTAAAGTTAAATTTGCTTTGAGCTTCACGTAATGTTTTTGAGCGAGAACTTATTGTATTAAATGACTTTTATCGGTGTGTAGTTTTATGACATTATTTGATGTAAGCATTGCTGATAATTGTTTGGTTAAAATTTGTTAGCACCTTAGGAGAATGTTCTGTCTTCTCGTAACCAAACTTTGTACAAATGTCCTTCTTAATATATGGAATGAGTTACAACAAAAATCCTCAATTAAAAATGTGATATCTTGATTTATTATAACCCTGAACATGTCATGTGACGTTTAAGTAAAAAAAATTCCGGTCTACGGACGGTCTTATTGACCTGGAAGAGTCACTACATGGTGTGATGGGTGACTCTACCAAATTAAAATTTGTATGCGAGATTACATTATTGAACAGAACTCTTCGCGTCATTAACATTATCCACTGCGGTATCAATTTATGAAAAATATTCACATGTAAATAAAATAAATGGAACGATGTTAGAAAAGACGTGGTGACGTTTAAGTAATTTCAATTTGCAGTCTAAACAATAGCTATTAAGTTAGCAATTAAATATAAATAACTTCTGTGTGCAATAACATAAGATTACGTCTGAAAATAATTAAAAAAGCTTGTTAAAATACAAACAGTCGACAGTCGTAATAACAAAACAATTCACACTTAAATCCTCTTTGTCTTTATGAAATTTTCATTCATTCCCCTGTTTTACAATCAGTAAAGACTTGTGTAGACATAAAAATATATGAGTCTGACCGCAATCGCATGTCATCATTGCACATAGGAACAACTGCAGGCAATTTTATACAATAGTGGGTTAGAATTAAAGGCTATAGTGGTGTATACATGTGCTAGATGACATAACAAACTGCCAACCGTATAGTGAGTTTACGCTCCCGTCGCAATGGCTCCCTCTTTATAGAAATGAAAACAACCTAACTATAGCCGTCTCTACTCTCTACCCTTGTGTTTATTATTTAAAATATAAGCAAATATACTCGTGCATATTTGCACATGTTTCACTATATTATATACCAAAGGATATAAAATAAAATAAATGTTCTATCTACCTATCTAAAAAAAAAATGTAAATAAGTTTTGTATATTGACGTAGATGACGGATTGGTACCTAGTTCTATATTTTGTTCTTATGGGTAGTTAATCGTGCTTTTCCAATTGGCTGAGATATAGTTTTTAATAAAAGCGTGTGCTATAGTTAGTTCAATTAACAAGTTTTACCTACTAATTATTTTCAATGATCTTACATGTTGCAAACTACTGTAACGTTTTTAGGTAAATACACTTTTATTAATTTGTTGCCAATTTAGTGTAAAGTTTGATACTAATTGTAAAGTCGTGCATGCACACAAGATGCTCTTAACATGGAGCCTGCAATAAAGAACAAGGGAGGCAGACAACGGCGGCGAAGCGCGGAGCGTGCAGGCGACAGTTTTCGCAATATTGTCGCCAAACTTCCCAATTTCGGTGTCGACTTGCGAAACTCCTCGCGTTCTGTGAACCTCACAGGTGTGAGTACCTACAGCTGTATGTAGCGTGCCATGAACGTGACTCCAAATTGTGGGCTTTGCGGGAATTAGCGGCGGATTTGCAAGGAATAATTCCTACGAGCTCCGCGCTTACCTACGTGGAACGATTCTGTTTAGCGTTTCGTGCTTCGTGCATCTACTAACGACGCGGTTGGAGCTTTATTTGAAACGGGAGACATTCTACGTACCTATATTAGTGTTACCCGCGTACTCGAACCTGTAATAACCGTTGTGGTAGAGCAGCTCTTACAAATCCGAAACGCGAACGACAAACAAAAATATGACATGTAGGAAGGGTCGAACCTCCTACTTCTAGTCGACGTTATTATTCATTCTCTAAAAATTTACTAACGACCGAAATAAGCGGGCAACAAGAGAAGTGCGAGCGTGTTCTGACATCGTTCGGTGTGCAATGTGACACCATTAGTGAAGCAAAACGCGCAAACAATAGAAACAAAACGAGGTGTTGGAATTTCGCGCGGCGGCGGCGGCGCGGATACCGAACGCGCCGTCTCCGCCTCCAGTTTCTGTCCTATACTGAAACACGCAACTTTCTTACATCTATGTATATTATATAGATACCAACTCATGAGACAGCCATCCAGCCCCATAATATTTTTATTTATTTCACCGTTATCATCACGTCATCCACATACATCATATTTTCTAAAGTGGCTACTATGACAAAACTGTTGGTAACCTGATATCGTACAACAATAAAATAAATGTAAAAAATCATAATCGTTTCCATAAATCATGAGTGTTTCTGTCAGTTAACACGTTTTTCAGAACTCCTACACGAGTGTGTGTTTCGCCACTCTCTCATATTATAAAGTGAATTGATAATGGCCGGATAGAGCGACGTTAGCGGACAGAGCTACTTGTCGGGTGCTTCCTTCACTGGGTGACATATAGTGCGCGTAGGTGCACCATGCGTCTCTGCGAGTGACACATTCCACGCTAAATTCCACGCACTCTTACATCCGTACGGGCCGCCTCCACACGCTCCTGGCATTTCATTGCGAACTAACGAACTCGAAGAATGTTAACTACTTTCGTATTAGTTTTGTCAAAACCAAGTTTGACATCTAATTAATATTATTAGTGACGACTGAATACGTACCGTAGAGTTGTTTGAAAACGTGAAAAGGCAAAAAGGTTGTGTTTCCGGTACGAGTGGGTAGTGGCTAGTGCGGCGACCGCAACACGCGCTCTGCACAATGAAGGCAGGTAATACACCGGTGTGTCATTACCTCGGTGCGCCGCAATTAAAATTGTACGCATAAGTAATATTTGTTTAAATTCACTAATTATGTTGCCGCTAATAAATACTTACACGCAACATCTGCTGCGCACTAATGGTTGGCGTAGTGTATTGTAGAAATGTTTTATTTGGTACGTGCGGCCGCCGCCCGACGCCCGCGCCGCCTGCACCGCCCGCCCGTCTATGCCCAACCTTGTAATTTTCTGTTTGTGAACACTTTTACGCCGGTATTTAGACTGGAATATGACATGCAAAATCAATGTCGTGAAACGCTACTGTGACATTAGAAAGTATGTCATGCATACTGGAGTTATGGGCACAACACGCTCACTTCAACTTACTTTACAATAGATAGTCAGTACCGTGTATACAACAGTATACATGTATGTATTTAACCAATTTTTTCATATCAAAAACATTTTAAATTATATTTATATACAAAAAACATGCGGATAAACTAACGAGCCCATCACGTTACAAGTTCAAAGTAAGAATGACGGATGATTTATTTCATACATATTTTGATACGGCAATTGAAGCTTATTAATAAATGAACCGTCTCAAATATTTTCACGGGCATTAAGTTGAGCGCGTCGCAGGCGCTGTGTGACCGCTGTGACGGCACCACACTGAGCGGCTCACTTATCTGACATCTCGCAGCGCCTATGCTACACCAAGATATTAATCAACGGGATTGACAAAATCGTGCGAGTGTCGAAAATTTGACGCGGATTCGTACCCGGACCTCCCAGGACGAACGATATATCACGTGGTGCGCCACTAACGCCGCCCAGCCACGCCCCCCTGCTCATTAACTATCTCTAATGTGTATCAATGACTTACCCTCTGAAAAATGTTGAAGGAGTTTTTTTCAGTGACGCCTCGACACCAGTACACGTGTATGTGGTGTATGTGTGCGATCATAGATCAGTTTGATACCACACATGCTGACAAAACAGCGGCATCTTAATACGATATTGATGATAGCCTCGTCAAATAACCTATTCTAATGTTGTTGATATAAGCGGACAGGCTGATGGACATAATAATTAATTAGCGCCGGGGAAAAAAACTATGTAGCATAATGAGATGTTGGATCGGTACAGACGTTCCTTGGTTCATGTAATGATCCCGGCCGCGCGGTCATTTGTCATCGCGTCACTCAACCGTCAGCGCCGCTGATACGCCCTTTTCCTTTATAATCGCAAATTGAGATTGTATGAAAAAGTTAATAAATAAAGTATACGTGAAAGGCAACGTTGAGTCACGACCAATCAACATTGTTGTTCACGTATCATCGGGATAATACCACTTTCCCACATAATGAAAACCATTGTGTAGTTTTTAATAGACTTGTTACTGAAGTTTAAAGATTTTTCTGTTCATTAGTATTTGGTCGTCGTTTTATAATTCACGTTCACGGTGCCATAAAATAGTCTTTCAAATAAACATTCAATATCGGAAGGAGGTTATTTATTCTCATGCCCTACAAGAAGGTTACAATGAAATGTCACGGACTTAGTTTGATAGTTCAGCGCATGATTTGAGATTAGAGATAGCGCAAGTGTAAAACTTTGATTAATTTTAAGTGCCGAAACCGATGACTAACGCGATAAGAACACTATGTACTTTATAATGTTTGCTTTGTTTATAAACTTTAAACTTCTTTTAAAATAACAGTTCTAAGCTACTTAGTTTGTAAATACCACATTATTACCCGGCTGGACTTCCATCAAAATAATAATATAGTATTTTTTTGCATATAATATGAGGTGTGGTAATGTCTTTATACTAAGTAGAGTTTAGATTGGATAATATTTCAGGATTTTTATTGATTTCAACAAATAGTTGCGCGTTTCAGTTGGTAGTAGATAATGCATAAGATAATGCTTGGCGTGATGGCTGACGGGCTGCGTTTTGTCTAGTCTTTTTTAACCATTGGAGCATAAATTTAACATTTATATTCAAAGCACTGCCGGTGCTAAAATCGCCTCTCCTTATGACTTATCCCCCTGCATAGAGCATAACTTTCGTTTGACTATATCTCCTCAATCATTACTCAGCGAGTGTAATGTTTCAAAAAGACGTCGGATGGAGGCGACGAGTCGTGACCACGTCAGAATGGCCGGAGTCGTCAGTCGTCTGCACATGACACTGCGTATCAATCCGTCATGACTTGACGGCCATGACGAACTCTACACTTGCCTGACTGTCGCGCACTATGTGGACCGTGAATTGAACTACCAACATCTGTATTTGCAAATCGTAATGACATTATTTCACATTCGAAGAATTCTGTTTATGTAACGTTTGTAAAATGATTCAATGTGACTGCACATTGTAATATGAATAAATAGTGTACAGTACCTAAGCAATTTAAATATTATTAGTTGACTTACGTAAACGAGACTTTAAAAAGTAATTAATGTTTCACCACTTACAACAAAGAGATCTTAAATTTATATCAGAAAATCATGTGGTTTGTGTCTAGGCTATTGTGTTGAATCATAACAATGAATGTAATTAAATGTTCTGTTAAAAGTTTCGTAAGCTTAGACATATACGCAATACATTTCATAAAAAGCTTCACACTGAAACAAGTTAAGATGTTAAACCAAAATGAATCGTGTAACTCGGTACCCCGGACAGTTGATCATTCAAATTCTCCACCTCCATACAATAGTCATCCAAACGTTTTGACGAGATTATCCGAAGTTAGCCGAGCGGTACTCGCGGCGTTGTTTATCATCGGCTAACTGCACAATCGGCTATAAGTAGGCCTATTATCCGACATGAAATATTCATTGGCCACCGACACAGATTGTTGTCACTGGTATTATACGGCAGAAATCACTTAAGGCTTACTATACAGTGCACTATTAGCGGTAATTCGCCGTAATAGCAGCCGAGAGCATGTTTACTGTGTTCGACAGGACATGCCACCGCTTGTAATATACGCTAAACTACCAACAGTTGATACACGTGACAATCGTTGAAAATTTGTCATAAAATTGTGATACTTTATAACAGATTTTCTACAATTTGTTGCGGATATAATGTACGAAAATGAACTCTATTGTTCCGATGTACAATGGGTGTAATTTAAGTGAAGGAATATAACTGCCGTATTTGCTATAATACTGCGCATAAGTTCATCGTTCAGTTGCTATTTGATTATATGTATAGAGTTAGCATAACTAAGTACTCTGTAGGTTGTCAACTCGTGCCTCATTAAAAGTGCCAAATGCAAATATTAGCTTTCCTTTTTCAAAAAACTTTTCTTTACAAATAAATTATCCACATCAAAAATACGTAGATATTCCAAGCTCTATATCAGCGCAATTAAATGTAGAGTAGTTCGACCATAAATGGAAAATTGTATTATCAATTAACTAAGAAAAACACGAGAACATGTGCATTAATGACCGAATTAATCATAAAATTGTTATATTTCAATATGTAATGACCATGTTGTACGTGCTACGTCTAATAGGGCCTTAAACACTTCCAGGTATCATATTAACTTATTATCTTTATTATTTAAACATCCTTTTATACATTTAAAAACTTTGATAAACTTTTCTATTTTATATTAATTGTATTAAGTTTGCCAAAAACGCTATATTTTCCGACTTTTATATTGACATAGCTGACTTGCGCATTCCCCCCGTTTTCATAACATTTTTTACTGGTACTCTGCTCCTATTGGTCGTAGCGTGATGATACATAGCCTTCCTCGATAAATGGGCTATCTAACACTGAAATATTTTTTCCAATCGGATCAGTAGTTCCTGAGATTAGCGCGTTCAGACAAACAAACAAACAATCTCTTCAGCCTTATAATATTAGAATAGATGAAGGAACAATATTATTTTGTAAAATCTATTTAATTTTGTAGATGACCATTTATTGTATTCAATCTGATTTCGCGAAAAAATCGTTTGTTTAACACTGCTCTATGCCTCTATAGAACTTAAATGCAAAGCCTCATAGAGTAAAGGTATTATATTTGCATTCAAACCAATTCTCCCCGTCCATTACTATCGGCGATTCAATATCTGTACAGCGCAGAATCTGTACAAACTAATGAAACGTTTAATATAAACACTGCAGTACGTTATTTGTTTATATATGAATAGCAGTTAACTCCCATCATTCTGTAAAATTGTAAGTCATAATTCTCACCGAAGTGACAATACAATTCTATTTTTTCATCTAATATACAAAATTCTCGCGTCACAGTTTTCGTTGCCATACTCCTCCGAAACGGCTTGACTGATTCTCATGAAATTTTGTGAGCATATTGCCTAGGCCTGAGAATCGGCCAACATCTATTTTTGATACACCTAAGTGACACAATTTTTTTTTATATGGCATAGCAAAGTTTGCCGGTTCAGCTAGTATTCCTATAAGCTACTCGTTATCCCACATGTTTCACAAACAATGTAGTGACGGAGCGGTATTTATATAAACAACAAAGTAAACAGTGACGCTGTATCGCCAACAAATTAACAACTATTACCATTAATAATATTAGTAGAGTTATCGAGTGGTCGAAACCTCGCTAATGAGTGTTCGGCATTCGCAATCTCGCGCCATCTGTCTCTAATCAACGAATCGAGTTAATTAAAACGCTTGGCAATATGGCGGCGGGGTGTAATTGCTATTAATAAAGCGCTTTCCTGTATAATTAGACGGCTGCGCGCGCGGATTGGCTGCTCGGCGGGCCCTAATCACGACGTGATAACATAGCGCTAATGGTGTGCATAGCTTTCTATTGCATAATCAAGCCGCGACTACTGTTCACCACACTCACTGCCGTCAGAGTGCCGCTACATTCTAACATTCTATGTCATTGTGTCCGCTTTTGTTTGTATTGTTCTCCATGTATTATGTTAACGTTTAACAATAATTACCTATAGGTGTCTTTCAAGCTTTTATACTTAGTTAATCAAGTACTTAGATCTTCTGCAAATTACACTTGTTTACATGAAAATGGGCATCTATAAAAAAAATAATGAAAGCACGAAAACACGCAATTAGTAGAACATTTATATCAGAATTTATGTTGTTATTATAAGAAAATCTCTGAAGGATTCACGGGTCATATAATTCCAAATGTCCGTAGTAGAGATTCATCAAATGAGACGGCGAAGGAAACAATGATTGACGAGTTCGCACCTCGCCTCGTGCCTTTCTAATTAAGACGACATGCGTGCGCGCACTGTTGCAACTCTTCGCGCTCATTTAACTCACTACACACACGCGGTATGTCCTACGACTCTTGCCTTCTCCGATTAATTATTACTTACAAAAGTTTACCAAATCATCTAAATATTGGCCTCAAAATCGTTGCCAAATAAATTGCTATAAACGTTACCCATAGGTTATAACTAAACATTTCCGTTTGCATATAAAATATAAGTACTCCTAGTGCCACTTATAGCTGAACGACATTTTCATCCGAACAATACTAATCTATTACAGTGGCTGGTAATTTATGGCACACGTGTAAATTTCAATCATAGAAATGTATTTTAACAATGTCATAACGATAAAAGCGCGCTGTAAACGGGCGCCTCTTATTTCTGTCTTCGGTACATGCTCATTAAAGCGACTCATGCGCGCGGCTCTGCGTTCTTTTGCTCTCGCTCGCTTTTCCGCTAACTTTTGGGTGGTAGGATGATGGACGACGTCGTTGCTCATATATCATTGCGGTAATATATCGCGCGGTGCGCCGAGTGTCGCCATTAACGCATGCGCGCAATTGCCCGTGCTCGAGCGCTTGCAAGTGCACGTACCATCGCGACTGCTATAAGAAGAGTCCAACAAATCGACGCGCGCGACCGCGGCTAAACGTGCATAAATCTTATTAATGGCATTCTTATTTTCGTCTTCTCACTCGATCTTGTAAAATCATTAGAATGAATAGCACGACTCTAACGTCGTATCGTCTTTGTTAAACTTCTCAGACATTATGGACACTAATAAAATTTGCTATGAAGGTACCTAATCAAAACGATATAGTAAATGTTATGCGAGTGCACAATGATGACGACGAGCTGGGTGGTCGATAGTCATCAGTAACGAATGTTTTTGTAGTTGGCGGGTCAAAAGCCGCATACCGTTTGCGTAAGTTCGATAGCGAATTGTCAAGCGGTCCTCGCGCATCGCTGAACGCCCGGCATTGTCGACAAAAAGTGAGAGGCCGATAGACGAAGCCGCATCTCAACTTACAACTAAAGATTTGTTGTTTCCGTTCTCGCCGCCTCAATGACTACCATTTTATGTCGATTAGGAGATAGTGTTTCACGCGCCCGCTACCGACACCAGTTTTTGTGACACTCCTTTCTGCTTACAACGAGTTTATTATCGCTGATCAGTTGCTGTCGGTTGTTTTTTATGAGTTCTACTTCAGTGTTTAGTTGTTCAACTTCTTTTTATACAGTTCGTGCCAAATATTAAGTGAAGTTCCCCTCTTCAAATTAGAAATGACAACAGGAAACCGTTGTGACATAAAAGAATGCAATAGGAGCTATTACGTCGACCAACCGCAAGCATTTCCACTCAGTGAACAAAAACATACAACTATACAAAAATGTGTAGCCATTCATCTTTCTCCAACGGAGACATTAAAGAATGTCTCCGTTAAAGAGGGGAAGGGGACGACAGCCTAGTATCAAAGTCGCGTGAAACGATTCACGGCGAACCTCCATTTTGCCTTGTCGCGCTACAATATAATGTTTGACTTTGAGCTCTATGGTCGTTAAGCATTAAGCTTTTTTATACTTTTATAGTAAATATTTATTATTGCTGACAACGTATCTGCGGTGGGGAGGAGGTACCTACCCAAATATAGACAGGCCGACCCTCTTAACTAGGGTCTTCATTTATCGAGGGATCGTTGTACTGATGCTGGGAAAACATGAAGTCGAATTTCCCCGGCTTTCCTTTCAAATAGCATTAAAACTTTTAAACATCGCTTTTATTTACTCGCTCTTTATAATTGGATAAACTTCTGTTATGAATAAGTTTCACGAGGAACAGATGTATTAACAGCAGCTGTCACGTTAATAACAGTACATTATTGTTTTTGTATGATTTATATTTTATTTTGGTGGCGTACCGAGGTCGAGTAACAATTACATGCGATAATTTGCGATACGATAACGCCAGCTTTTAATGAGCGAAAGTAGATTTGTGTCGGTCTCAGTGAGCGATAATTTCTGTTCGACCGAGTAATTGTCGAATAATTGCGCTAATGTGAAAATATACGGTTTAACATAACAATGGGACGAGGAAGTCGATAATATACAAATATGTATTGTTATACTGTTAGCTTTGCTTTGTGACGACAGTTTTCTTTTTGTTATTTATTTTTATGTTAACCTCAAACTTGTAGTAAAAAATATTAAATTAGTACTAATATTCGACAGTATCCTAGCATTAACTTCTATAATAATATGATATCATAAGGTGTCAATCCTAATGATATGTAATTTAAGAGACGTAATGAAAGCCTACAAAATCTTGAGATGAAGATATTAACAAATATATCTTATATTGAGCTCTTCGTGCATCTTCTCACAAGCTTTAACTCTACCACATTGGCCAGGTGCTAGTTGATAGCTTTGAAATCTATATTTTACTCCGTCAATAGTTCATAAAGTTAAAACCATGTCTGTCTATATCAAAGTGAAGTTTATGTTTTTGTTTTTTAGACGTATGTTTCCGACGGTGCGCGTGTCGTTCGCGGGGTGCCGCGCGGAGGCGCGCTACGCGGTGCTGCTGGACGTGGTGCCGGTGGACGGCAAGCGCTACCGCTACGCCTACCACCGCAGCTCGTGGCTGGTGGCGGGCAAGGCGGACCCGCCCGCGCCCGCGCGCCTCTACCCGCACCCCGACTCGCCCTTCTCCGGCGACCAGCTGCGCAAGCAGGTCGTCTCCTTCGAGAAGGTCAAGCTCACCAACAACGAGATGGACAAAAACGGACAGGTCAGTTACAGTTTGACAAAAAACCAAACAAGATGATTCTGTAAGAGTACGAGCGTTGAACGTTGATTTTGTCTTGTATCACAGTTGGTCCTGAATTCAATGCACAAGTATCAACCACGGATTCACCTGGTGCTGCGAAGAGAAGGCGCTATTAACGCGCCCATCACCGACCTCGAGCAAGAGGAGTTCAAGACGTTTATATTTCCCGAGTGTGTGTTCACAGCCGTCACCGCGTATCAGAATCAACTCGTAAGTACCGCACCGTAACCGATTTGGCACACCTTATTACTATTGATATCCATTTGCCACGTATGCCGTTTATTTGGCATCAGATATCCTCCTCTTATTTTGATCATTTGATTTCTAAAATAGATCAGAGAGACAAGCGTTTGAAATCGCATAGCGCCGAACGACAGAGTATCGACGAATGCTATTTGAGTCGCACTAATTGCATCTCGCTGAAAGGTATGTCCAGCCTGAACAAAGGGAGGTGGCACATCATTTTTTGTGTATCGGCGGCCACACGCGTGCGACGCCGACGACGGACGGATAGTGCGGCTGACGCGTGCTCCGCGGTGACGATTAAAGTTTTCACCCGAGCTAAATATAAGCCCTAGTCGATGCTCGTGTCGATTGTGTCCAGCGACGTCTTGGCTATTATTGCCAGTGCTTTTTCCATGTATAATTTGCTCACTCAATACTTCGAAGAATCGTCCGCTAAATTATGTCAACTTTCGAGTTAAACGTTCTCTGAAACACACGTGCCAATTTCGATCAGCAACGGTAAAACATCCGTGACTCATGCGGTTGTTGTGAAAATAAGCTTCATCAGTTTCTCGCACGTTAAGTATTTACCGAGTATTCGAAATGTGTATCGGCTGCTGACACATTCGTACACTATGAATACGCGTTGCTTGGCCTCAAATTAGTTCTGTTGTGTATCGAAGGTTATGGGTAGCGAGTGTTAGCGGTTCCCGCTCCGCTCCGCTCGGCGCGGGGCGGCGGCGTGGATCGCGGACGGTGGCACTGCACCCTCAGCCGGCAGCGCATATGTCGCCACGCGCAATTAATTCTCTGTCACAAGAGCGTTTGGGCGTCTCTGAGTTCCTCGTTTTGTATCATCCCGCGTAGTAAAATAATTAGGACGTTTTGAGGTTCATAAAGGAAGCGTTACTTTATATCGACAACGCGCCACATAAATCTTCATTCGTTCGTTAATTAGCTGTTACGGGGAGGTTTAGTATTACCATTTGTAGATATTTTGTATCTCAAACAGTGATTGTTACAGCTCTTAATAAAAGTACTAATTAGTAGGTAGGTATATTTTTAGACTAAGTTTAAAACGTAAATATAAATGATATTAATATATAGGTAGATACACTACTACATCATTATATTTATAAACTTAAACTAAAAATAAAGTTCAAGAACAACTCGTCCTAATATAATAGCGCGTGGTAGAGTCAAGTATTAAGTATAGCCGGTATACGGAGGCTGTACCTTCGCAGTAGGCTTCGAACGACTCCCCAGGGTCGTCGATTATTGATTTTCATTGATTCTAACGCGTTCCTAGATTTACTGCCAGCGCCTAGTGACAGTGCCATCGATTACATATACGAAGTAGTTATGCAGCCTGCCTACTGTAGATAAATCGTGAGATAAGTGCGCACTTGAGCTACGCATTACGTTTATTTACTTAAACACTTTCAAAGATCAATATTTTTATCATGGTAAGGATAGTAGCAAGTAGGTCTTTCTAATAAGAATCGAAAGTGACATATCATAGCATTAGCATTTAGTTAAAATATCACAGACAGATAGCTGTAGCTAGTCGACGAGGTAAAAAGTGCGCTATCAACACGTTCGATCACAAGTGTCCGGATGGCGGGCGCGGCGGCTGCGCAGGCGCGGCGCTGCCTCGATTTGGCTGACGTCACAACTCTGACAGCTAAAACATTTGTCGAACAGCAGAGATAGTGTCAATGATAACTCAATCCCTTATAACAATAAGAACACACTTAGCATGTTTGCACCTGCACGCCAACCGAGATCGATCGGTGCCCGCATAACTTATACCATACAAAAAAGGTAGTTATACACTTAATAAAAAACAAATAATCCAAACTCTAATAAGATAAGGGAATGTGAATATTTTAAGGGTTATCTACGCTTATGAAAAAAGTGTCACCGAAATTTAATGCGCGCACGACGTTTTGTTAAATCGTCTCGAAATGAAACATCATTATTGGTGCTTTATCATATTGGAACGTTGATATAAGTGAAGATAAAACCTTGTACAAAAAATGTAAGCTGTGTTTTTTGTGTGTGTATCGCGGTGTGAGACGTAGCGTCGCCGTGGCGCGGCGGAGCGCGCGCGCCGCGGGGCGGTTTCCCGGGAAAGCGCCGAGGGCTCGACCCGCTTCAATATTTAACATTTTACACCCACCACACCATTGTCATGGTGCTCGTTTTCTGTAGAATCCTTTGTCTGAAATTGGACTCGCATCGAGGTGACAATGTTTGTTAGACTTTACGCATCTTCAATACATACAATGCATTTTTTTATTAGCCGATGACTTGTGAATTTGTTATGATCGATTGCCTCCAGAGGATAAACGTCAGGCAAAAACTTGCGGATAGCAACCTGCGAGTATGTTTAAACGTTTCCAATAAACAAGTTTATTATATTTGAGTAAAGGGGCTAAATACGATTCTTTTTATAACGGTTTCTATTGTATTTTGTTGAAAGATGTTTGGCACTTTGCTAGTTGTTGTTTTATATGAAATTAGTTATGTTAATGAAAAATCCTTACATATTGCGAAAACTTGGAATAAGATCTTACTTATCAAAGTGTATCCGAGCAACTCTACAATAAACGCTTAGAGTACAACGGTCTTCTCAACAACGTACAGACAAAAACACAAACAAGTGTAGTAGTTACAATGTAACAAATGAATACTTGCACCGCTCGTTTGACAAATACAAAACGCGTAACAAAATAAACTATTAGAGAAATCGTGTCAGTAGTTGTATTGCTCGCGCTGCATCACACTATTACGCGGCTTGAGGAGATAATCACGAAAATAACTGCGCCCGCTCTCTCACATGGAGAGATGCAAACACGCTCAATACGCGCTTAATTGAAATTTATATCTCATTTCTCAGTATCAACAATCAATATTCTAAAATCTCCGAAGCTATTCTCACATTGAGCATCCACAAACGAGTTCTACGAGAGTATAATCGAACAATATAATGAAGGAGTAAAGGCAAACACAATTTCAATAACAAAGGGCAACCATGACAAATAAACATATTTCACGGGCCAAAATGGCTGCGGTCAGGTGTCACGAGGTGTCCCCCCCTCCCCCCCACCGCTCTCGTGCCTCCCCCGCACACCGCGTTCTTTTTCTTCACCAATAATCGATTCATTCTTTTCAATGCGATCCTTTTATATTTGTTAACTTATTGCCCGTTTGTACAAGTCGTTTTGTTAAAATATTTTTTATCCTGTCATTAGTTTCCTGTGTCAATAAACAAGCTATTATAAATATTTCTATTTCAAGTTTGATGATGGGATATTTACAACTTGTAAAATACCACACTGGGCAGATAGGGTAGAAATAGAGTTGCTAATTTAATTTTTAAATACACCCATCCTTCGTAAAGCAAGCTGTAGGCGCTATCAACTAAGTAAGCATTAAGTAGGTAGCTAAAGTAAATATAAAAGTATTCTGGTATTTAGGAAAATTTTATAAGGAAATGATTTTATGCAGATGAAATTTTATATTGAACTAGCTGATTCCCGAAGGTAAACTTTCTTTCGAAATCCATTCTCTAAGGTTATAAAAGCCATTGGTTGCTAAATTTTCATATTTATAAGTCAAAGGGTTCTGGCCACAGAAAGATAAAAAAAAATAAAGATACGTCATATTATTATGTGCTTTCAAATTCATCGACTTACTATTGATTGTATTTTAAACTAAATAACAGCAGTGTAATAAAAAAACATTTGTTAGGAAAAATAACAATTTGTAGCACCGCTGTTTAAAATATACGGATTAGATGTAGCAAAGAGAAATTAAAATAAAGATCATAAAATCATCAATGTTCCTGCATCAGTTCATTATTCAATAAATACCTAATACGAGTCGATAACACGAAACGCACATAAGTCAAAAATACAAGAAGTCAACGTACTTGCTTAAGAGTGGATTTAAAATAATTTAAGATGAAATTATTTATTGGGTTTCTATCCCTCTCTGGCTTGTTGCAAGTAGCCAGTTGAGTTATATGGTGTTCTCTGTCGCTCCTACCATCGATCACCCGAGGTGTGACGTCACGCAGAGCCGTCGTGTGCGGCCCGACTGAATTTATTGCGTCTGCGCACCGAGCCACTACAGAAAAACTAAACATTTGTTTGGTCTTTAATTAATTTTACAAATAATATACTGTTAAATTCATTGATATTGAATAATAACATGTCACAACAAAGGTTAATGGTGTGATTTAAAAGATTATTAAGCAATAATTCAACTATTTAGCATTATGTTTATTAAAAACTATCTAAGCCTAGATAGTTTTGGTATTCAGTATTAATATACTTGCAACTCTCATTGTTTCTCCCTGTCGTTCTTATACCTACTCTTTTACTAAAATAATTGTGATTATGCTTTCATGAAAAAAGCCTCTTCTCATATACATAAGAAACCTAAACTCCTTTCCATCGCATGTATAAATTCAACCTTGTAAAAATGACAAAAAACTAAACATCACATTATTGTTCCAGTTTGACACATGTCAAACTCACTCTGGATAATATTTTCAAAAATATTGATGGTTCAAACAAATTAACTGCGCTCTGAGATGTGGCAGATTGCCTATTCATTGATATTTCGAGTGTACAGCCGTAACTACGGGCACGAGTGTAAAGTGGACCTTATACTTACAGTAGGACCCATACAAGACTTGCTTATTCGTCTGAACAGAGACGCGAACGACCGGTTATCATACTAGTACTGCTAACAGACTTCCTTGCATAGCAAAATAATGAAATTATATAGGGTAAATCTCAAGTATAAAAGACGGCAGCTGAAATGTGGATGTGTAGAATGCTAATAAAGGTTGTGACAGAAATTGCCGACGATCTGTACAACCTTCACACGGTGTCGTTCATCATATCGGTGGGGACAGTATCAGAGAGTCTGCAGCTCATTGAAGTATTAGACGAAGACGAAGGTTTCGGAAATTAAATGTTTAAAAGTAATAAAACTTAGATAATAGCATATCTTTTTGTTTTCATTTATCTGGACTGAATGGTTCACTTGAATGTTGTGGTTTCTCCAAAATTAGCTGAAGAGATAGGTATGGTGTTCAGTTTGTTTCGATGCCTTATAGTACAATAAAATTCAATTGTAAGCGTTAATACTTGGGAAATAGACGTTTTCCACATCGTTTAAATATTGATGCTATATAGATATAATTACGAATGTCATGGTGTTTACAATGCACTAAACAAATGAGAAAGTACAAAAAATTCACACTCATACCCATACGTTTTCTGAGAATATTATCACAGTGGTCCGGTTATACTTCGATGCCACATGCAGTGTTCGTTATTTTAGTGTATTCACGAATTACTGTCAATAAACCATCGATTCTCGGGAATGCCCCGTTGCAGAACGGAGCCGTAGGAATCGTGAAAATTATCAATAAATACTCTCTGATGGCGATACCACCAGGCTTTGTGCAACACTCATTAACGGTTTTACATAAATACATCCATTAAAAAACCATATTATTCAGAGGCCCATGACCTTCACGAATTAACGAACAAGTAAATTAAGAGGAACAGCTGTTAGCCTGTTATTCGCAGTACTCATGACTTAGCACTAAAATGTTAGGCGGTTATAAATTTGTACGAACACTCTTTAGTCATGTTTTATTTCCCTACGAACACTGTCATTTCTTTCAAACAATAGAATATTAAAATCACATTAGAAACAAATTTTGCAAATGATTAAAGAAAATGTGAAGTTTTATATTTTGTTAAAACCTATAGGTATAACATTTTTATTGGCGAGATTTACATGCCTCGTAGATATGTCAGGTGAGGAGGAGACGGTTGTGTCTAAATGTGCCGTTGAACTGGCTAGTAATATATCAGTAGCAGATCGCTGAGTCGTCGTTCGTCGCTACACTGCATCAATCAATGAGATATGTAGGCAGAAAGGAGCGCGCGCGCACGCTAACGTGACATTTATTTATTCTTCACAATGTTCCTGTCGTGTCCCGATCGTCGCTCACGTCTCCCTTTACAAGATGTTTCTTATGAACTATGACTATACGTTTTAATATATGCATGCGTCTCACAGCGCCAGCTTCGCGCATATTTTAGTTAAATTAATCTAACAACACTCAAACAAATGTCTTATATCTTCGTATGTAAATGTTAAATGCCTAAAGTAAGACATAAATTCTCCTTAAGTCGGCAGTTTCATTTATAAGCGCACGTGCAAGACATCTGTGGACAAGTTTCACGTTCAAATCGCAGTACGATTGGTGGCGTATAAGAGCGGTACTTCCATAAACAATACATCACCACCCCAATAATTAGAGCATCGTTTGCAACGCGCTGTGCAGAGTACGCGGCTCGCGGTGGCGGACCCGACGGCGACGCGTCGCTTGTCTTTCTCTCCTTGACGCCTTTTTGTGAGATTTTTTTGTTTCCCGCCCGGGAATAATGTCATTATGGCGCCTTTAATGTTGTCAGTGAACGGGAGCGCGCCGCCACCGCCCAAGGCGAACGTTTGTTGATACTTAAATTAGGTTGTTTTGACACGCCTCGTTCTTATGTTTGTACTAAATCTAATAAACGTCAGTAGCGAGAAAGCGTCTCATTCATTATTCCGGTGTTCTCTCTTGGCGATAATATATTTTAAGTAGTTTTGTATAATTGAATTCTGCGGTACACTTTACGGAGTGCTCGCTCGCCAATGGTCGGGGAGAGGATGTCGTTTAAGTAAGCGCAATTCATAAAAACAAACACGAAGCATCGAAAACAATTACGGGCGGTGGGACAGTACGGCATACATAATGTATAATACGTCAATATTGTCAGCTACTACTCGCATTGTGAGCGCACTCATTACGTGAGGCGCAGGCGCGACGTGCGAGCACGGCCATTGTAGTCAATGGCGCTCGCCAGGTGGGTGTGCAAGCGTAAGTAGGTGCCGAGACATACCGGTGACCCTAGGCTCTCGCGCGCCCCTCCGCCACGAGCGTGCCTAGCCATCACTACCCAGTACCCGTCCCTACCCGTCACATCACACTGGTATTGAGACCAAACGCTCGGGGTGTAAGTTACAGGTGTGAAAAAACCTTTTCTAATAATTTCCTTTATAAATGAAATGTTTGTTCTAATTCAATGAAGTACCTCACTGTAGTTTCTCTCGGCATTATTAGTCCCCGAGCAGCAGAGATTAGATAACGCTAAATAGAAGAAGACTAACGCATATTTTTAGAAGATATAATGTTAAATGGGCCACGAGTGGTAACAAATGTTCTTTGTCTAGTTTCCCTGTAACTATTTTCGAAATCATTAGTCTCTGAGTGACACGCCGCTCGTGGAATTACTCACCGCAAAACCGAACACTTGACGTGGACCGCTCAATATTTTGTACTGTTTATTATTTTGCTTTGATCCGGAACAATGAGACAGAGACATTTGTCAGAGCGCTTCATAGATTCACGCGCCTTTGGTGAAACACATCAAACGGATGCATAAATATCTTTAACGAAAATTAAAAAGTTAATTGTCGCTACAGCGGAATGTCCGGCTGTAATAAAGTAAATGCTTTATAATGTAGCGCACTAATCATTAAATTACACGGAATAACTTTATTCTTTTTTGTATTTTTCAATTCGGTTTGAAGTCACTAGTTTCAAAGAAACTAATTAATTATCAGAAGTTCATGTTCAGAAATTGATCTTCACCCCGAAATACATTCACGCAGTCACATCGCGATCGGTAATTAGAAAACAAACCGAAACCAAGACATTTCTAATTTCACGGCATTTTCGTCAATTTAACACGTCTTGTCTGGTGGCATAGTGTTACAATTTTCTGTCATTTAGTGGAAGTTCATCGTCCTAAAATACATGTGAGAACAATGTACAATTAGGCGTCGCGTGGGCGTGTCGGCACTGCCAGCACGCGGCAGCGCGGCACACGTGCGGCAGACGCGCGGCAGGAATGCGGCGGCTGAGCGGCGCGGCCAGCGGTCGAGCGGCTCAATCGCCAGATAATTACCGTCGCCGACTGGACACGCTGAAAGATTGACACCACCACGCCGACTCTCGATGACTTGTTTATTGCTCGCCATTAAAAAATACTACATTTTTTCTCACCTCGAGGTCATAAAACTGCCAAGAATATGCTAAAATTAGTACCGATATTGGTTTAATCCGCTCGGATATTAGGCGAGCAGCCGCTATTTAATGATAACAGGTTTCTGTGGAAGGTTTTATCGTAAATATTATTCACAAATTGTGTGGAGCCGCAGCGGGAGCGCCACTCAGCGAGGGGGCGATTTTTCATCGACGTGCCTCTGCCCTGCCATACACATTTTTTAACACCTCGCCCGAACTTAAATTAAACATTTGCTTTATGAGGACTTCGACTTAATTCACTTATTATTCTTGCAATAAGTAAACACTTCATACAAATGATGAGCTACCACGTCATTTATTTATCTCGCGTTGTTCAATTTGCACAGACTACTGCGATGCTACTTGACAATTCTTTTTATACTTTATATCGCTTGTAAAGTATGCGACTGTGTAGAAAACAAAATTAAAATCAACATCTACATAAATGCACTACGAGCGCAGTAACGTTACGTGGTACATTTAAAATGCGCACGGTATTGTAACAGCGAGGTAGTCAACTAAAGTGATAAACCGATGTGGCATGTCGTCAATAAGTTAACCTTATTAGTTGGTGTTTGCTGAACTCCGCGGGTGGTGGCCGCTCGTTCCCGTTCACACTGAGATATTGAGAACCTTTACTGACCCATTATAATATAAACGGCTGCATAATGAAATTAGCTCGCCCGGTCTGAACAGGTCCTTACAATAACCGTAGAACCTCGTTTTATTACACGTGTGAAATTGAAATTGTTCGAAGTTTACCGATATAATATAGCATTATCATTCGTGATGTCAGAATAGAGTCAAATGTGAATGTTAGCAGACAAATCATTGTGTTTCTTTTGTTTCAGATCACAAAACTGAAAATCGACAGTAATCCATTCGCAAAAGGGTTCCGTGACTCTTCACGTCTCACTGAATTCGAAAGGTAACTATCATATAACGTTTGTTTGTAGAACATGGAAGTATCTGTATTGCTTGGTATAAAGAGTTTTACACGGTGACCTGAGAATATTAAAAAAGTTACAGTAGGTAATAATGACTAATTGTCGATAGGAAATTAGATCGAATACACTTACTACATTGAAGAGCTTTCATTGAGCCGCATTAACTTGCGACACACATTCGGTTAGTTATCAAATAGATGATGCATTAGACACGCTTTAAGAAACAAACATAACTGTCTGATGCTGATTGATATCTATACATAGCTCGCTATTATGTCCCTGTATTTATTGCCCCAGTCGATCGATGTATTTAATAGCAGGTGAAGTCGATATAAAGTTTCCATCCGTGTAATTTATAATCTAACATTTCTCTCACTACATTCGCTTGCAAATTTTATCTTCTACCGCTCGCTTTCGCATTTCTAATACCACTCTGATCTGTATTCTCTTGATTATCGGGTGTTTTATTTTCTTTTTTGTTTGTCTGTTGAGATACTATATCACGGGGGAGCACGAAAGAACGTCAGTCTTCCCTGATGACGCGCGCTTCAGCGCCGCCAGTCATAGGTAGATACGATCATACAATCATATGACATAACTGCTTGTACTGAGTGATCAACTTTCACCTTCTAAAGTTTGTTTCTTTGCCGTTTCAGGGAGACAATGGAATCTATGCTCGCAGAACAACATTTCCTACGGTCACCGTTACGACCTTTCGATTTGGATCAGCACAATAATAACTTAACTCTGGAGGAGAAGGCAATACTGGCCGCGCGGTCGCAACTGTTTCTTCGAGCGGCGTATCCTCTGTATGGTGTTCCGGCGGCCGCACTGTGGGGACAGTGGGCATGTCTGGCGCCGCAACTGCTGGCTCAGCAACACCTCGCCGCGTCGGGCTCGGGGCTGCAGCTGCCGCGCCCCGTGTACCCGGGCGCGCTGGGCCCGTCGGCGGTGGGCGCGCCGGCGCTGGCGCAGCACCGGTTCTCGCCGTACCCGGCGCGGCGCGCGTCGCCGGGCTCGTCGCCGGACTCGCTGCGCGACGCGTCGCCGCACCCCGCGCCGCTGCCGCCGCACACGCCCCACACACCGCACACGCCGCACCCGCCCCACAGCCCCACATAGTGATAAAACGCCGAATAAAAACCTCCCCGAGATCTCCCTGTAATAATATGCGATATTGTATGAGAGTCTTTATATGGAATGTTTTCTGGAACACAAAAGGAAATTTCGAAGTGCGTCGGTGTATCGTTGCGAAACGGGACGCGGCGTCGTGAGCTTCGATAATGTTATGCGTCGAGAAATGAATAAACTGAGTGCGAGTGTATGCCGGAACATTTTTAAGTGCGTTTTGAGTCGTGAAATGTCTGAGCGCCGCAGTGACTCTATCGTTACTTACACAGTGAGAAAGTTGTATTATATTGTAAAATATTATTTAATTATTGTATCTATTTAAAATGTAATTATTGTTATATGTTCCTAATAGTTTTGTCTCGTAGTGATGGTTTCTGCTACATTCATGTTATAGCGAGGTAGAGTTATTTGCATCAAGTGAAAGCATTCGATTTTTGTGTACGTTATTTTCATATGTTTCAAACTAACGCTAAATAGTGATATTGAAAAACTTTTGATTGAAATCTAAGAGAAAAATAAAGAAAATTGTTGGATAATCTATTATTTCAGGATGATTTCACCTCGTTTAGGTAAAATGTGCAATACAACAGAAAAAAAGATGTTTTAGTGAAACTTAGAGGTTTAGTAAGATAGAAATATTGATATAATTAAATAGTAGAAATTATATTGCTGTCTATGTTTACGATTAATTCTCGCATCCGATCACAAGTGGATGATAGCTGTACCTACACGGTTACTTTGTAGTTAAATTATACTTATTATAAATAATATATTGCTAAAGAATAAAAATTAAATGTTTGTTAACATAATGTCGTGTTTCCTTTTTACCTTTTACTATTCCAGTTTCAACGGACATGAAAAATAACATAATGTATCTAGTAATTAAGGATAATCTAGATCTGATTTCTAATCCCGTCTATTTGAAAAATACACGATTTGTATCGGGTTCGAGTCCCACCCGAAAAAGTATCAAGCTGAATTTAAAAAATTATTATTAATAGCAATTTCAAACCTAGTTTTCTTTTTTATTTAGCTGTTGGTCCACGACTGAGCAAAGGCCTCCCTATTTTTTACAACTGCGCCTATCGAGTAATTAATTTCTGAAATAAAAACAAAAAATCTATTTGGTCATCTACATCGACATAAAAAGTACTCGAATCTTAAGCCTGTAAGCATCATCGAAGATATACAATAACTTTTTCAAAAATGCTTCTCAAAAACATTTACTTATTTTATCTTTCGTAAATCTGATCTAAAATGCTTAAAAGATCCAACCCCAAAGTTTCATGAGCATTACAAACATTTTCATTGAATTTCTATAAAAATAGATTAAACAACATCAAGTTCACAGTAATTTGTCTGTACTTTCCAACGTTGCCGTTAGATGGCGGTACTGGTCACGTAAACTTTATATACAGTAGCGAATGAAGCCAGCTCTACGTTCGTTGCATTACTACGTTTTTGTTTATATTTTACGTTTGATTGCATAATGTTACACGTTGTTTGAAAATAGATATAAACTTTACCAAAACGATACTTTATACGTCTAAAAATGTTAAATATAAGTTAATCCTTCAAAGAAATCAAACAAAACATCTTTACCCGCCACTAGTTATTTCAATTAGCACTGTGAATCTCTCGCTTAGTAGTAAAGTGTGACAGATTGCGATATTGTTACAAATTAGAGCTCCGGCGGGCAATTATGCAAAGCGGCTATAAAGTTATCTTTAGGAAAACAACGGCGTCACCCTCGCAACTATTCAATTAAAATGAAGCAGTGTTGGAGGCATTCGAGTCACATAGAGCAAGGGTCGACTACATCGAATTAGTTCCGCGCGTGGCTACATTACTGGGACAAATTTCTCGTCCCAAGGGGCGTCGTCATCGCGCCGGCCCTCCGGCCGGGGATGCAACGCTAATCTAATCACGATTGAAGCTAATAAATGTTGTAGCCGACGCCACCAACAATTTATTGCTTGTAAAAGTGTTTCCAATCGCAGATATTGTTCGGATGACGCTCCTTTTTGATAAGCTCCGATTGAATTTAACGTTTGACTGAATATTTATTTCATTGGTTTTAGTGTCGGCTGTAATGTTGTTCTGTTAATTAAATAACAAGGGGATAGTCTTGACGAGGGAGATTATTTATGTAAAGGAATTCGAATTGAGACATAGTATCGTTATTGATTATCATAAACTGTAAGTGTGTAGCCCGTGCTAGTAGTATTTTTATGAATATAAAATACTTTAGATGCAATACAAACGCAGACCACCACGTTGGAACGCGTTGTGAGTGTTACGTACTTGTAGACGTAGGTAAGTAGAGACAAAGCCTTATTCAGTGTGGATTATCGGCAGGGCCGGGGCAGGCGTAATGCCTTGTTATTGGCCACTCGGCTCATAATCCGCTTTTAACTGCGGAGCGGGAGCCGCGCGGACGTGCTCTGAATCCACATGAACGGTTTCTTCTGTTCGTGAACATTCGCACTCCTTAGCTTTGATGTAGACGACCGCCGATATTTTGACGTAAGCTGTGATGGAATAAAATTGATAGCAAATGCAAACAGCAATTGTATTAAACGACACGGTACGTTACTTATAATATTGACTTGACTCGTTTAGACAAATTGTGTGGAGAGATAGGTATGCGCTAACGTTCCGTTTTAAAAAAACTCAGACAAGTTATGAATCTTCTCTTTTCTTCTCTTTTTATTCTATGAAATGCTCAATGCAGACCTTTACTTTAAGGGTTTCACATAAAAATCGTAGTCATAATATTTTGTAAAACGTCTTATAAAAATATGTCTCAATCAAACGTTGTACAAGTTTGATGTCTCTAAACAGGTATACCTTCTGTTCTCAACGTTCGGTTGTAAAGAACAATGTTCTATATAATTTACATAAAGCTTGATTTAATACACGAACAGGAACAAAGGCGCGGGTACTGCTGGTAGGCAGGGAGGAGCAGCCGGCGCTAATGTCGTGCCCACACATCTCCACATTTCAGTAAAACTGCAAACGTAACGGGCTAATAAATTCACCTTTATTACCGCAAATATATGTAGGACTGTAGGTACTCTACCCCGCCAGTCGCTGCCGGAACAAATCGTGGGTCTGCCGTTTACGCGGAATATGCGAAACGTGCGTTATGAAATATTAACGTAAACGCGCGCGTTTGCTGAAACAATGCATATAGAGTAGGTGAGCAGGCCTTCATCGCTAAGGTGGCCACATTATCAGAATGGTGCGCTAATGGAATTGAGCGTTTTTATTTATTGCCGTGTGTTCATTGGTGTGTAGCGTTTATGCGTGCTCTACCATAACTCACTATTTATGATTATTTTATGAACTTTTTATGTTTCGCTATCTGCCATACAATACAGCCTTATTTCAATTGCACTGTTTAACTTTAATTCGTTTAAAATGACGCTTATTACTTTTTACTGCGTTTAGATACCTACTGTTAAACTCGTTATCTCTCATAAAGGGCTGACATTGTAATTGAGTTAAATTGATGATTGTAGATTAAAAAAACATACAACAGGAATCATAAAAATACCCTTTAATGATTGCATACAACGCATAGTAGGGATGTTTATTATTAATAGGTGTCTATATTTTGCTGTGTATCTTAAAATTCAAATTAATTTAGTTATAAAATTAATGGTAAGCATGCCTGAGAGTTAACAAGTAAAGTTTCTGAAAGAATGCAGTGTCCCCAGTTTGGGCAGCTTGGTAGTTGAGTAGCCTGGTAGACTCAACATTAACCCTAGCTCATGCCGGTAGTACACCCTTGCCCAGTAGTAGGACAGTAATGGGCGTTTTTTATCAGTCTAATCAAACTATTCATTAAAACGTACCGACCAAAATAGTCCAAATATATATTATGAAAGCTTAGGGTTTAATGAAAACCGCGATAAGAGTTCTTATTTTCTTGTGTTTAGTAAAATATCCGGGTATGCAAAATGTGATGCGAGATGCAAATATTTGTGATATTCTGAACGTATTCATAGAAAATTATCATAAGTCAGTGTGCAAAAACAAATAGCACAGTGCAGTTGAACTGAAGTGTAATGCAGTTTACCAGCTCGGAGCGCATATTGCAACTCGATAAAGTTATTCGCGTTCAATAACGCGAATGATCTGACTTTTCCGTTTTTCCTCTACGAGTGGCTACTCCCTCCTCCCTGCTCATACCTACAACTCCCACCCGCCCCTTGCGGTGCAAAGTTGAGGGCATTAGCGTGTTATCGGCGGAAGCCGCGTGAAGAAGGCTCCCACCTGAACCTTTACCAAAGTACTCGGCACGACACCTAAAATTACGGTTGCTACAAAATTTAAAACACACATTGCGGCTTTCGTACGCTCTTTACATGAAAGCTTACAAACAAAACTGGTAGTGTATTGCAAACTCTGCTACACGTTCCGAAGCTCTAACGTCCCTAATAGGTGTAACAGATAGTATCTATAAGCGTTGAGATGTGGGGATAGGTGGGAAGCGTGAACGTGTTTTGCAAACCAGCCGAGGAAATAAGGTGTCCCCAATTTTACTTTGTCGACCGCCACTGATAGCAGATAATGTAGTGTTACGAGGGAACTTTGTAAATGGAACCTTTTTCGTTATGTTTTATTCCACGAATGTTATGGTAATTTCGCCAACAGACCTCTGGGAAAAGAGCAAAACATTTTTTAAATTGTTTATATTTACCAAAGTAAAATACTAAGAGGTACCTTCTGTTAGCAAGTAGATGAAGATTTGTGCTTTTAATCATATTATGAAAGTTCATTCCTTAATCTTTAATGTAGCATGTCATTATGTAAGCTGAAACACTGCTTTCTCTGCCCACGAACAGATTACTTTTACTACTGCTTCTTTGTACTTCGTCGTAGGTACAGCATAAGTAATGCAAAACTTTTGCAAGAGAATATTAATAGAGATTTTCTCTGTCAAAGTTTCGCACGCCTATCGTAATGCATTCCTAATCAAATCTATGCGGTCACCGATAAACGCAAGTATCAAGTATACAGGGGCAGAGGTCCCCGCGGGCCGCGAAACCATTGACAGGTTATTGATACAAATAGTCCTGGCTCCCTCCCCCCGCGCGCCGCACCCACCCCTCCCCGCTGCCCCGCACCCGCCCCGACAACACCAATAAAACCTGATTGATATTGTGTAAGTGCGCCCGGAAAATGTGGGAACTCGATTGATGTTACAGCCAAATTCGATTGGAGGAAAATTGAAAAGAACCGCACTTACAAAGAAACTTTTGTTTTATTTCAATGATATAGAGTCGAAAGTCGGCTAGGGGAGGATACACTAATGTTGTTTTTGTATTGAAAGAGGTGTATTGATAGTAGTCGGAGGCGTGAATAGTGTTGTCTAATGGTGGAGCTACACGTGCTAGTTAAAACACACGTATATGCGTATCGGTAGTCGGTAGCGAGCTCAACTATTTGTAATTATTGGTTTCGATCAATTGACGTCACATATTCTATATGTTGACATACATCCGCGCCTCGCTGTGTTATTACACGATAGAAAGCTATGAACTCAAGGAAAAGCAGCTGAATTATTGAATACAAACGCTAGAGCAATCGTGCTAATAGAAATTCATAAACAAGTAGATGAATTTTGACTCTATTTTTCTTACCATAGTAATATAACGTTATAACACTTTGAAACTAAAACAAATATTTGATAACGAAAATTTTCTTTGTTGTTTAGTTAAGCAATTCTGCACGCAGCCTAACATACAGCGTTGGAAACAATGCGTAGTTTCCGTGTGGGTGGTATTGATAGCGATAGCCGATACTTTATCCTAAATAGTAGCCGCGGCACGGTTATGCAAATATCTTGACAGGACAGTGGCGACCTCTGGCGGACGTAGGCGGCAATTAACAGGTGATAGGCGTCACTTGTAAGACAAGTTGACATGTAGAGCTGTGCCAACTGTTTATCGACGAGGCTATCACATAACAGGTATTTCCATATTTTTTGACAGTTCCTCATATATGACAGCGTCGAACAGTGCACGAATGATGGCTCCATTATTACGACACAAATAAAAAATGTACATATAACTTTAACTTAGATCATAGCCATTTATATAAATATGGCAATAGTACTTCAATTCACCGGCAAAATCAATTTGATAGAATGCAATAACACTAACATTTAATTTACATTTAATGTTTTAAGCTGTCACGTACAAAAAGAGAAACGGCCCACATTCAATAAATCATCAAACAAAGCGATTGAAAGTCCCACAATAATTGAGACAAGCAAACAATTTTGCTTAGTGAGCTCTCAGAGTGGCGACCAAATGGAATTTATGCTATTCCGATCAGTACCGTTTTTACGGCACACTCGAGGGTTAACGGGTGTGAATGGCCACCCCATTGTGGGAAAATATCTATTAAATATTTATGAACCTTATATTGAGCTCTGAATATTACTTGTATCGGCAAAATGTAATGTTTATAGTAATGTGCTGTGGGAGTGTTTTTATAGGTCATAACACTTGAGTAAAAATTGATACTTAGCTCGTAACGTTAAAAAATGTAGTACATAAGTTTATGGAGGGTTAGTAGGTATTTGAGGTGGAAAACATACATCTTTATTATGAATATTAGCAGTTGCACTTATATCATTTTTGTGTACCTACAGAGAAAATCTATCAATTAAATTCACCACCGTGTAAGTAATTTCTAATGTAATTCAATTATAGCAAGTGTAATAAAGATCACAAACCATAACTATCGGTGAACAAATTGGTGAATTCCCCCATCGCTAACAATCGCAGGACGCAATAAGAATAGTGCGGGGCGCATTACGGGCGTAGAATAAATCAATTATCGACACCCGCCGCGACAATTACACTTGTAAACTTGTTTGGTGGTGATTTACCCACGCACACACCCCCGCAGTAATCCCTACACACGCACACACACTCGCCCTGACCCCTGACGTTTCAGTAATAAGAGTATCAGTGTCGCTGTCTGTTTCAAACTACACTCACAAGCTTATGATACCCCAATCAGGAGACCCTCTGATTTGAGAGAACGATACCTACCCTCTCGCAACCGAAATTATACTCTAAAACTTCACAAGTAGAATATATATTTGTTAGGTGTAAATCTGAAGGAAGAGTTTTCACAAATAAAGCAACGGATTCTGCTGTACAGCAATTTTATTATTATGAAATGAGTGAGTGTAGAGGCGTAAAATTAACTTGTCGGCGTCGGGCTGAGGGAACCTTTACATTGCGGAATGTTTCCGGCGAGATGTTATAGGTCGGATAAATGAAACATTATACAGCTGTTGTGCCATTAAGTAGGGGATAAGTTTCGGATATTGTCGCTCATTAACTCTGATTGAACGTTATGATAACTTCTGACATGTTTTATGGTTTATTGTATTTTGGATTAAGTTCAAGTTTTTATAAAAAATATATATATGATATTAAGAATTTATAAGTATCAACTTACCTTGCTACCTAGTCATTCCAATTTATTGTTCTCGGAAACCAAGAATTTGTTGATAATTTACTAAAGTTACAGTACAGTTTAGATCTCTTTTTTGCTATTGATTAATTCGAACATTTTGTATTCTTAGCCAATTTAGCTTCATAAACACCTTGCATAGATATCCTTCCACGTGTTTAATGATGTTTAAATATTGCATAAAGTGCAAAGGATTAATGACCTGAGATGTTGTTAGGTGTCGCAGTACCTGTTAGCTATCGGTTATATAATCTTCCTAGAACATCTAGTAATAAAAGTAAAGACAAAGTGCGCTGTACTAACACACTTTGTTGTTCACTATTTATTGCTTTTTAATACGTATCATGTTTCATTGCGTCACTGATCGCAGTGTGTTGAATATTCAGAAAAGATAACTAAGAATAAGTTGATTTTTCGCTTTTACTCTTTTTCACATCTTGCTTGGCTGAACAAAACTAAGTTCAACGATATTTTATTGTCCCCATTTCAAGTAGTTGTGCTAGCCAGTAGTAGATACAACTATTACATTGTTTTTCGTTTCATCGTAATAACGTACCACTAAAATATTTGTTAATTCTGCTGTGATAGTATGCAACTAGTGGTATTGAACAGAAGCTATTACATTTTAAACGTGATATTAAACAATATATAAATAATACATTTTTGTCAATATTTAAACCTTAAAACAAAGCGTGCCGTATACAATGTGCTCTACAAATTGCCATGATCGACGCGCGACGTTGCGCGGCGCTCGTAAAATCTGATCCACCTCTAGAATGTGGGCAGAATCTACTGGCGATGTGTCTGAATAATAAGCTCTCTTTATGACCTCATAGATCGGTTACAGGTTATGGCTGAAATACGGAAAAATATAAACGACAATGTTTATGTCATACTTAGAAGTAGCGAACATTTTATAATTATTTCAAAATGTGTGTCCAAAAGCAATAATTTTACAATTATTATATATGCAATCAACACTATAATTATCATGATATAATAAATTTTATTCAACTAATCAAATTTTAAACCTTTCATGCATATTATCAACAACTAAAGAAAAAAATCCGTAAAACAAAAACGTTGACTTACAATAATGACACGGAACCCACGAAGTTGCACATTGCTGTAACATAAAAAGTAAATTATAACTTCATCATAGATAATGTTTTATTTTTATTTGCGATTATCGCAATTTTATTATTCCACCTTTTATAAACTGGCACAGCTATTTACAGAACAATACATTTGTGTCTGCAGAGTGTAGAGGTGGGGCCCAAAAATTAATGACATTAAATTATATCTACCAACGAACTTTACTAAAGAACTAATTACGTTTATAATTAAACGAATGTCATTGTTAATTGGAACGGGCCGATGAAAAAGTGGGTGCTAGCGTGTTGATAAATTTAATGCAAATATTGGATTGCGTTTCTCTACCCGTGGAATTGATGTAATATATAACGTCCACTCGCAATCGTTTCATTCCAACTTCCGATTACCGTTTTAATTATTGTAAGGTTATGTTTTTATGCGTCTATAAATTGAAATTAATTACAATAATATCTTTGAATTATTATAAAGGGCACGAACACAGTTAAATGTATACAAACTCAGTATTTATAACTAATTGTCACTAATTGTTAGTCACGACACTAATTGCGCATAACAATGGCGCTAATTTTGATGATCAGCATTATCACCGCCATATTTTATAAGAATTAACGATGTGAAATGGCAAAATGTACGGAGCATTTTATAGAAAAAAATAACTACCGTAGCTGCGTACAGTATAAGACGAACGTAAATGGTTAGATATTAAATACCACTCTTTTTAAATTAAGACACTTAATGGATTAGAGAACGAAAATAAAACTATACTAACTAAACTCAAAACAGAAAGCACTACGATCACCGATACATCATCAAAGAAAAAAACTGTTTTGTTATTCCGTGTCATATTGAAATCCTGCGTAATATTTCGATTGTGAACTCAGGTGACTCCGGTTCACTTTGAAGGTTTTCTTCGAGGCGGCTTCGTGTGGAGGATTTGTGCATGATGGATGGGTGGAAGCCGCCGTGGGAGTCGTCACAATGGTACTTATGGTGTTAGGAGATCGTCGACTGATAGGTTTCGGCAAACGAGCGACGTCACCGCGCGGAGATGGTATCACACACGCCGCATAATGTCACAAGTCACTACGCATCCTCCAGTGACGGTGTCGAGGACATATTGTGTTTAGTAACAAATATTTTACCAGATTAAGATAATGTACTATATTGGTATTTTGTCCAGGTATTTGCGCAGTCATTTCACTGTTTTATAATCGACTAAAAAAGCAGGAGAATGATACAAAATTTGTCTTCAAATACTGCTTTGATGGTACAAGTGCTAGGTTTATTAAATATATTTCTATTGATGAAATAAAGTCAGACGTAAATTTTATTACGCGATAGCGGAATAGTAAAGTATTGATGGCGTAATAACCTTTTGTTTTATCCAAGTTTTTCTTTTTCGTTTTCCGCAGGTCGTTGTTTCCACCCTTCATAATATATACCATCGTATTTCCAAACTCTAACTGCACTTAGTGCACTTACGACATTTTAAAGGTAAATACAAAGCAATTCGAGTCTTCGCTTCTAAATAACATCACTGTATTTCAGTGTACCAAAGCATTCCGTATAACAACAATGAAAAACTTATTCATGTGATGTTTTAGGAATGTTGCAATTAATAAAACGTGTTAAAACTATGAATTGTTGTATGCTTGATTTATAATCTTTTTATAAAGTTAACGTGTGTACGACCCATAAAAATAAAATTACGACCATTAAAAGGTTAGCTTTTGTGAATACTTCAATTTATTTTTATAAAGACAATGAAACAATTTATCGAATATAATATGTCAAACTATAATTACAAAACTCAATGAACCGACACCTCTGTCGAAATCTGTTAACAAAATAACACCCGTTCATTTAACATCACATAACGGGCACTTACCAACGAATTCTTGACAAATGTTCTCATTAGTTTAGGTACATTACACACAGACTTATTAAAATATGTTGTCAAAGTATGAGAGGTAGATCGCCACATCAAAGGTTCGTGAGTAAAGCCGACTCTACACAGTGTAGTGTTCACCGGATGCGCCAATTAAACTATCACATTATTCATTACTTTATTACTGTACGTCCCCTCATCGCACCTCAATTATATGATCGTAAAACTTCAGACATACTCAGTATACGTTTTGTACTTCTGATGAACTCACGTATTAATGACATAGTTCATTCCGTGAAGGCTTTCATATATTACTTGGAGACGTCTAGGACGAGAACGTTTTATCATATAATAATTATGTCATACATTTCATGCAATTTCCTCTCACGGTACTAGTACATAACTTAAAGGGAACTTCAAGAATTCAACGCTATAAAAATATTTCAAAGAAGCAGTTTCTGACAATCAACGTAACCTAGCCATTAGGACACGAAACAAGGTCTTGAGTCTATATCATAAAAGCCACTAAAATATAAAAAAATCTACATAATCTGAGTCCATACTCTTGTCAGAAATTTACCGACTATTCATATGCCTACGTTCCTTTACTTTAAATTATACAAATTGAAATTACCTTGTTACTACACGTATGATAGATGACATGTCTACTGACACACTGATGAAGACATATCAATATTTTCTCATAAGTGTTTAAACTAACGTGATGAAAATCCATTACCCGTAGTTTGCAGGTAACATACTAATGGATAATAATCGTATATCGCTACATTGTAGTAGTGTTTTGTAACTGTTTACAACATCTTAGTAATGTACGCGTATTGTAAGACCAGGGGTGTCGCATTCGCATCTGCAAACGCGGAACATCCGCATCAATTCAGATAGACGGATCCGGATTCATAACCGCGGATGTTTTGGATAAATCTCCGCTTCGGCATCCGCATCTGTCAATTTCTACAATATGGCATCCGCAACAGCCCTACTTTCTTTTTTTTTAAAGACAACTCCCGCACTAAGAATTGCTCTTGTGGCGCGGGGACTTTTACAACCATACAAACAACGGACAAAAAGCACAACCAGACCCGAAACAATTATCGCACAAATAATTGTCCCGTGTGGGATAATCGAATCCACGACCTCTCGACACAGTGGTATCGGCGTGGCGACCTAAACCACTGCGCCACGGAGGCAGTCAAGACATATAGGTAAGACAAGATACTTGTATTTGTTAGTGGAATGTTAATCAGGCAATACTCGTTAATACGAATATGATATGTAGTGTGTACATTGCAAATGTAATAAATTGTTGTAATTTTATTATAGTGGTTATGATGATAAGTTTACCGTGTTTGTTTATTTAGTTTTATCTATAACCGGTGAATTATTCATTTGTTTTTCTTAGCAAGCAGTTTATGCTGTATATGTGCAGGTGCTTCTATTCTACAGTTTGACCAGAGACTAATAATAAACACTAATAAACAGTAATATTAGGTAGTTTTCTGTATCATAATGACGTTTGGTCTACATCGATAGTCCTTTGTAACTCCTGGCATGACAAACGATTGAATCACGTTGTAAATCATTTAGCGATTAAAAAGAGTGGTCTTGAGAATTTTGCTCATTGAGACTCTACCCTTTTCTAATCAACTAGTAGATTCAGTAATCGTAACGACTATTATAAATATCAATATTCGACCTAGAGGACTAAATAATTTGATGTTGATTTATAAGTATGAAACTGCAACCAGTAAGAGAAATGTTGTAAGGCAGTAACAAGTCTATGTTCAGCACACTGGCAAGGAGCTTAATTGCAGAAAGGCCTTCTAAACCAAAACTTTTATTGAAGCGAGTTTGTTAAGTTGTTGTTATTCTATTCCATAGCTACATACCTGTTAATGTTGATATTGATAACTTCTATCGCCTTAATTCACAGAAAGCAGTAAAACTTTGATAGCGCCGTCTCATGTGGCGTAACCTTAATGTGTTAAAGACAATAATTTCTAAAAGTTCACTTCACTAATCGCCAATATAACGGCAATTGTACATAAATGAAAATTGTTATAATGTTGACATTGTGTACTGGACGTTGACAGAGTAACATCTGCTTACTTCAATGAGCTACAATGCTTATCGATTATAATTATCTTCGTACTATTTGATGACTATTTATTTCCTCGCAAATGAAACTTTGTAGGCAATTTGTTCATGTACGTGACCTGTTTAATTGTTCTGCTTCCTACTTATAAGCTCTCTTTGTTACGATCAGATATTAATTATTGTAAGTTGTCTAAAAATATTTATTTCGATGAAGTGAATACTCTACAATAGAAAATTTATTTCGTAAGAGAAACTACAACTGTAAAACAAAAGCAAAAAGATACGAGTAAATTATGTGATTAGGTACCAAGTCTGACTTTTATAGATATTTTATGACTGTGTATATCTAAATAAAACATCAAAAAATTAGTTTTAGTCTATTCAAATATGTAACATTGGAGGTAAGCATAACGCGATGTACAGGGTTACGATCGGAACGGCCGTTTTAATATTTTCCGGCCACGGTTCGTAAATCGCGCACAATTAACAACATTGTTGTTGAGTTGCGTCGATCGACGATGGGCTTGTAATGGACGCAATTATTCTAATACATGAATAATTTGTCTACAATTACTGCTTGATACTTGATACCCGTACAAATTCACTGAGTCAAGCAGCAAGATAAATAAAAGCCTCCGGCTCTCTTCCAACTTGTTTACTTAGTTCTTATAATAAAGGTAACTACTTTTATTCATTCTTATTAATTTTACAGCAATATAAGTAAGTACGTAAGCAAAAAGTTTTTTTATCAGTGTATCATATAATGATAATTAATCCGTTTTAGGACCTGTAAGAGAAGTTCTACACTTCACGTATAAAATGTCAGACATAATTCTAAGACTACACACATTGTTTACATTATAGATCGAAATAAGTAAAGTCAAACAACTTAGTAGAGAGCCTTGTAGGCAAGGGTCTGCGGCTATCAGATCTACACAAAATTCGGAATATAGAACATCAGTGATCCCTAGACTTATGCAGCTGACGTTGGCCTGTTTGATACGGCAACTTTGTTTTGGATTTACACAGAATTCATATTTATAATCTACATAAATCGTGCTTGCCAAGATCCTCTACTAACTTGTCAGACTATAATAATGATGTTATACTTGGACCTACGAAATCTTGAGTTAAATAGATGAAACACTTGATATATTTAGCGTAATCTTATATTGAGTATTTCACTAGAATAACTTACTCACTTGGATAAAATATTAGCTATATAAGACCGTTGCAAGTTAACCGTGTAACAGCCAATACCATAATTACCAGTTTACCACCCATGCAACGTGAGTGTTGTGAATAACCGCAGAATAATTTGCTACATCATCGACATTGCGAACAAACGAACATCAGTAATAACTTCCTTTTGATATCATTCCATTTTTTCTTTGTCTGGGAAAAACTACTTCTCATTAAAACGCATTAAGACGTAATAAATACTGTCTACGCTCAGCATTAAAGGTTGAGCCGAAGAAAAGCAGTAGAAATGTTCAAAGTAAACTTTAGAATCGTCTTATACGTAGTTGTGCTTTGTTTTTAACTTATTGTTGAACAACGCAGTGAACTTATAACCAATATGAGAGAATTCTCAGGTAAACATGCTATAATTCCGAGAATTCTGACATACTAAAACAGAATATTGTAACAAAATCGAGAGTAGGTAATTGCACAACTGCAGTAATCATCCCATATATATATATATATCGCCTGATAATTACCCCAATAATAGTATAAGTCTTGTAACTTTTTCTTTAAGACACCGTATGTAAAAGTACTCGACGTATTTGTAGCCAGTCGTCCTTACCGAATGGTAAACGATCTGTTGGTTAGGCAACCCTTGGCGCGGTCATTCCATAGATTGGTGACCAGTAGGATAGTGAAATTTAAACTAAGTGTCTCCGTGCTTCGGATGGCTTATTTAAAGTCCATCCCAATAGGTGTTTTTTAAGATAACAGTTGGTGATCCATGTCAAAGGCATTTCAGGCGGCTTATACAACATTGACAAGGTTGACCACTAACCTGAATCTTACTGACCATAAACAAAATAAAAAGTACAAGATTGTATAAAATAGTACAAATAACATTGAAACGTGTACCTTGGGATGCGAGTATAAACAGAATCGTGGCATGTTTCCGTGCTCAACCACTCAAACGCAATAAACTCGTAAATTAAATATTCTTAGTTTTAATTGCGGCAAAAAATTATAATGCCTAAGAAAACGTGATAGCATCAACAATAAAGCGTTAATGCAACACTTTATCGTTATAACAGTTGAAACATGTTTAGGAAACAACAGTAGAACAAGCCAAAATAATACGTGTAATTTGTTACTTTCATGTAGGTTAGATATAGGTTTCCGTACCTACAACTTACTGCTTTTCATGGTACATAATCTCTCTACAAATTCTAATGCTGTGATATAGAGAAGAGTGAGAAATTCAGTTAGAACCTGTTAATAATGAGAGGTTTATTAGGATTGCTTGGAGTGTTAGGAGGTAAAAGATATCATTTTTTTTTTGTTGTAGAGATATATTATATAAGATGCATCATGCAGGTTATTTGGTATTATCGTATCTTTTAGTTCAAACGCTATTTATAAGTGTGATTGAATAATTACAGTACCTAGTATGGAAGTAAATTAAAATGCTTCATTAATGTTTAGCAGCAAACAGGCTGGTTTTAAAAGGTATATCTAAAATATTATCAGAATGTTGTAATATCTGTAACGAGAGAGCGCAACATGAGAGAGGCAGTCCTCATTGAGCCCGATGCCAACTGATATTAGTGTTTATGAGCAGCTCGCATTTGTTGTAGCATCGGTGTAATCTCCACAGGTCGCGTCCGAGGCGTGGTCGCAAGATGTTATCGCACCCATTAGCGAGCGCCGCGCCCAGCCACTATCTGCCTCATCGCGCGCACCACCACTGCTATCAAACATCATAATTCACGCACAACGCACACTAAACTTGACTCAAATATCCTCCTGCACGGTCCATATTCCTACGTCACTCATGAGACGTTACTATAACCTAGACACACGACTCATCTCTCTCTATTTTGTAATATTCCCCGTGATTTTTTCCGCGTTAGATTTTCGTTAATATTGATGTGTATCACATTCGTAATTTGCGTGATTCGGCCGTTTTCGACGATGATAGCTTTACGGCCCTCGTCAAACGTCATTATGTTGGATATGACAGGTATTCGGGGAATGTCTCACCCACGCACACAGACTGGAAGGTGCCTAATGCGTTTAGTATTGAATACTGTCTGATATTGATCTTGTTCGTAGAATTGGACGGCGTTGTCGTAAGAAAAATTAATGTCATAAATAATAGATCAGCTTGTAACATGTTGTAGCGTGGCTTTTATTGATATTTTTTCTTAATTTATTTCTAGAACGCCTCAAAACGATTTTTCAAATCTTTGAACATTTATTAATCCAATAAATTTGAATATGCATAAATAAATAAAGCGATGCGGGAGAAATAACTAGGAGTGAACTTAGCAGAAACAACTGCAACCGCAAACATTAATACGCGGTTATCAGTTTATGCATCGCACAAAGTAGAGACCTATCAAATTGGCGAAATGTAGAAACATGAAGTTTTTGTTGTTATACAATGTTATACAGCGTTGTTAGATATTTTCATAATAAGTAGTAGTTACACGGAGGCGAGCAAGCATGATAATTGTTGGCTAATCATCATCGTCCGAAACATCTGCGCTACTCGATTGCACTCAACGCCTTCTTACCATGCACCGTGCCAATGTTTTTTTTAATTACTTTTTATTGCGCTGCGGAAACCGCAAGACAATTACTTGCAATTATCGATGTAATCGATTTTAAAAGCGATTTCATAATTATTTCATTGGAATATAATGCAACGTAAATCAAAGGTATCGTAACGAATACGTTGAATAAATAAGCAGGTACGTAGACGTGGGGAAGCTAGGTTTGTAAACAGTACGAAGAGTTTGCATGTTTGAGTATAAAGTAGGTACCTATATGCAAGAAATATTGCAGTCACTGACTAATACGCTTTTTAAATGTTGAAATACTGGGTAAAAGTTAGAGTCCGCTGAACTAATTTACTTGTTGTCCAATCTTTCATGTGTTTTCCGGTTATCATTTACCTATCTAGTCATCGGCCAGATTAACAGTTGAAAGGTCCTGTTACATATTACGGCACGTCTGAAGACTGACTTATTCAACTTATAGATATATATAGCTTGCATCCATACGTAACTTACAATTGTTAGATACACTTAAAGGATATCAAAAGCGCCACGATTCACTGCACAAAATACATACATCATTAGTTAATGCGCCTGTAATGTAAGAATACTGTGTAATTTACGATGCTATTGCACTTCCTTCCTACGTAGCGATATCATTGAACAAAGATCGATATCACCAATACTGGGTACGTCAAATAGCAACAATTTATGATTCGCGTAGCATACTCGGAGCTGCGCAGGCGTCGTGACCGGCCGCGGGCGAGCCTGCCGCGGGCGGGGCGCGAGGGGGGAGTGTTGTCGGCGAGAACAAAGAGCGGCAGTTCAAACGTGCCGCCGCTATGCCCGCTAATAAGCAATAAACAAGGGGGCGGAGTCGGGGGGCGCACCTGAGGAATCACCTCGCCGCGCGATACCAGCACCTCGCGAGCTGCGCCCGCGCAACCACAACCACACGCTTCATGACTGATTTCATATGAACTTTATCATTTTGATATTAGTAAAGGGCTCGATTTTAAAAAATCCAAGGTATTGGTGGTGATTTGAAGCCGTTTAAAAATAAGGTGTCAAAATAATAAAGTCCCAGTTGCCGCTTCACTTATCTTGTAATTATCCGGTTCGTATTAGCCTTAGAGACTTTGATTAAAACTGAATCATTCAATGAACAAGTTTATCCAACCGTCACTGCGCTACTTTCAGTGCAATTAAAAAGCAGTAAAACACAAATATCAATATAAATTGTTGACGCTGCGAACCTTTGTGTTGATAGCGATAAAAAATCTCACGCTTCGGACTGCTGATGTCTAATGAAAACTTACATGAAAGGTCATGATGAAATAAACATAGTAAACGCTTCATTATGAAGCAGTTAATTGCTCAGTTAATTATTTAATTTGTCAGTATAAATCCTTTAAGTAATATTATATTTATTATTATACAACAAAATGCAATTTATTCTCTCTCTCTCTCTCTCTGAATTATACAATCAATCATTCTCTACTATTAAATTAACTAAGGGACTAAAAGTACCTAAATCTTACCATATTAGTCTTGCAAAAGAAATTATAAATTCAAGGCTTTGTCTGCTCTTTATTCGCTTGATAAAATTTCCCGTGATAAAATCTATCAGTAAATCTACCACTACTATCTACTAGCGTGCAAAATTTCACGAAAATTAGTTACAATCATCAATCCAAACATTTAAAATGTCGCATTTATAATATTACTATAGAATATATAAATATAAACTAAACTGGTGATTTAAATGACATTCTCACGTCAACACATCAGAAGCAGGTCGGTACAGGTTTCCCGAGATTATTCTAAGTACACGGTATTTCTTGCCACATATTGAATTGAAGTGCGCGGACCACCTCGCCACGCACTTGATGGGTTTCATAGAATACGTCGAGTGCCCTGTTTTTATCACTACATAACTACTGCCTATTTTAAAATTTTGCAATATGGAATATACTATGGAGTCATGTTGACATCTCTCTGGTGGTTGTCGATTGTTGATTGTAAGTCGTAACTACGTAAGTTAGAACTCATTGCAGCTTCAATCATTGTGTGATATTTTGTTACTCCGTGACGAAAAACTATTAAGAAATCATAAAAAGGAATGATACATGTTCATTTTCTTTTTCACTCCTGACGCATTGCAAAAACGTCTGTTCGCTATAATTGTATTAAAACTTAAGTCGTTTATAACAAGTTGAGTTTGTATATTTTGTTATTTTCTCTACTCTTACAGTGTGGTGATAACCATTGAAAAGTTAGATTGATATTAGGGAGTACTGTTATCAATTACAAAACTAATAAATATTATTGCGTTGATGACTCTGTGTGTACGTTTGCTGCGCTTTTACGACTAAATTCGTTTCGATATTATTGAAACAGAAAACGGCTATAAAGCTACCCATTATAACGCTCTAGGTAGAGCAAAAACTCGTGAAAGGACGTAAGAAATAAATTATAAAAACAGTAATACATGGACAAAACCAAAGTAGATTCTAGATCAATCTACGAAGGACAATATGTATTCCCAATAATTGAGAATATACTTCAAAAATGTATTCAGTACGTGGTACGTATACGTTAGTTGGATGTGAGTCCTCGGAGCGGCTCGGTGCTCAACAGTCCAACGCAGTGAAATGGGCCGTGATGGCCACGATCCCGCTATTATCGTTATTATCGAGCGCTCGTTCAAGTCTGTCCGTCTGTCTGAATCTTGCGATCGCCCTAAGCACCTTCTATTCGCAGCTACGTTAATGTGATACAAAAATTCGTTTAGCTGTCTTGTGTTTGATAGGTAAAAATTATTTATTTATACATAAATATCATTTATCCAATAAAAAAGTAGAATTTTGGATCAACATTTTGCAAAATGATGATCAAATGATGATGAATAATGACCATCTCGACGATCGACAATTCTCTGTCAGTTAAGAATATTACGGCCTGCGTATCTAAGTATAATAAACAACCAAGATTTTGTAGACTTTATAGAGTTAAATATTTGTTTAAACGGAGTTAGTCCTGAGAATACTCTTCTATTCACTTTAAGGTTGAGCCAAGAGACGTTGCATAAGTTGAACTAATGTTATACAATTTTTAACAGTTTATCATTATGTATGTTCGGAATAGTATCAATTTAGCGTGTATCAAAGTTCGCACGTTGTTATCAGAACTAACAACGCAGTTACCTAACCCTATGGCAGTGAGCAGTTAGGCTGTCTGCTGTCTATCACAGCGCACTTAACGACGTCTCCTCTCCGCGCCTCGCCGTGCTCGGTGCCACTCACAACAACACTCCTCAATAATCATGCTACTTTGCACCAACTACCCTGTCAATCAATACTCTAACTGTGCCTACCATCTAAGCCTACAAACAGATGCAAATTATTTGTTTCATCGTATTTCCTTTTCAACAACAAACGTTGTCTTGGTTTTTAACATTCACACAGGTGCCACACCACTTCAATCACTGTGATAGAGTAGATATCTATCGCCAATAACAAAGCAATTGTTGGGAACACCGTGACGGAGTAATTCGTCGTTTCCCTTGCTGGACGCGACGATTAGCCCACCTCTATTTACTTGTCTATCGGATCGCCAGAGCTGGCAGCTGACGCCGGACGCGGCCGACAGACGGACACCGTTACAACATTGACTTAGAAAAACGTTTGCCACGGACAACCGTTGTGCTAGCCTGAACGAGCGACACAAACATCTGAACCGTTTTACGATTGATAGGTGCGGTACCTCGGTAATATTTTCGATCTTGTTTCTCATGATCTGCTGCTACAAAAACTTCAATCGATTGGCATTCGAGGACCGACACTTCAGTGGATTTCTTCATATCTCAGCAATAGACAACAATGTGTTACAATCAATAAAATGAACGAAAATCGAGATATGGTACCATATTCATCTGAATTTCAATGCAATAAATATGGCGTTCCGCAAGGAAGTGTCCTTGGACCTATACTTTTTATTCTATATATTAATGATATTGTTAATATTACTGGTCATAAATGTGTCTTGTTTGCCGATGACATCTCTATAGTTGTTTCCTCAGATAAAAAATGTAACACAATTCATGATCACGAAGATGAAATTAACAACACTATTGACAAATTGATACACTGGCTAGACTCAAATCACTTAAAAATTAATCTTGATAAATCCGTATATATACAATTCAATAAATCAAATAATACTAAACATAACTTAAAGCTAAACATACCAAAAATTAAAGAAGTAGCACATGTAAAATTTCTTGGAATACATATTGATGAAAACCTAAATTGGAAAGCACAAATAGACAGTGTGTGTAGCAGGATAAATAAATTTGTTTATGCGTTAAAAAAGGTAAAAAATGTAACAAACATAAAAACAGCAGTAACATCTTACCATGCCTATGTTGAGTCCTTACTGCGATATGGACTTATGATGTGGGGTAATAGCGTGGATATTAAAAGAGCATTCATCGCGCAAAAAAAGTGTATTCGGGCATTATATGGCTTGCAACCGGATGAGTCCTGCGAGCCGGTATTTCGTAAGCTTGGTTTGTTACCACTACCATCGCTCTACATCTATGAATGTGCTATGTTTGTACATAAAAATAAAGCATTGTTCAAAACCGCCTCTTCGGTTAATTCTAGGAATAGGAGATATCCAAATATGTTAATTTTAAATGAAATACCCAGATTAACAAAATATAATAAAAGTTGCATAGCCATGTCAGTAAAATTGTACAATAAATTACCTACTTGTTTAAAATCTTTAAATTCAATGGCATTTAAGAAAAAATTGTATAATTGGTTACTTAGCAACAACTTTTATGATGTTAAAAGTTTCCTAGAGTTTAAGACATCGAACTAAAATGTTAGTCTTTAAGTTTTTGCATGCCAATAATGGCAAAATGTGATTGTTCTTTGAGATAATTAACACCTGTATACCTGTATACCACCACATTTTTTGCAAATAAAATATATTATTATTATTATTATTTTTAGTTTTTACTTATTGTAACTCGGCTGACGCCGGTAATTTTAGAGAGAACACGGGCCGAAGCCAAGTGTTAACCCTGGGAATGTGAGTGGAGTGATGAATGTATGAGAGATTATAATGGTAGTGATTATGTGTGCGTAGTAGCTGATCTATTTGTTTGACTGTCTGTTTGAAGGAATTTTCTGACTATCCTACATGTGTTAAGGATAGCTGCTTTTTGTAGCATTTTGTATATGTACGGGGGGAGGTCCAGAGATTTTATTGATTGGTGGAGTTGTTTAGGTATAACTCCAGTGGTGGAAATAACTATTGGTATTATTGAAACATTATTAAGTTGCCACATTCTAGATATTTCAATTTTTAGATCAATGTACTTTGAGAGTTTCTCTGCTATGGTGTTCTGCAAGTTATGAGTATTAGGTACAGCTATGTCGATGAGTTGGGCAGTTTTGTTGATTTTGTCTATTAGGGTAATGTCTGGCCTATTGTAATGGGTGGTTTTGTCGGTTAGTATAGCTCGGTCAAAATATAGCTTATGTGTATTGTTCTCGAGGATTGTTTCTGGTGTGTACTTATAGTATGGTATCAACGGTGCAGTTATAAATTTATACTTTAATGCTAATCTTTGGTGTATTATATTGGCTATCTGGTCGTGTCTGTGTTTGTAATCGGTCTGCACTATTGCTTTACAGGCCCCTGTAATATGTTGGATGGTCTCTGAAGCACCATTGCAACGTCTGCAGCTATCTGTTGTAATTGGAGTTCGTATTATATGTTTTTGGAAATTTCGGGTCTCTACTACTTGATCTTGTATTGCTATTATAAATCCTTCGGTTTCAGGAAACAGGTGTCCGTCAGTGAGCCACTCGTTCGACGCTTTCATGTCGACGTTCAGTTGACTTAGATCCTGGCGGTGCCTGCCATGTAACGCCTTCTGGCCCCATTCTTCTATTTTAGTTTGACTGCTTTTCTGCTTTTCATTATTTTGTACGGTTTTGTCTGACATATTTAACGGTGTGAATTTGTTATCAGTATAGACTATTGCTTTATGTAGATTTGAAAGTGTAGATTTATAATGGAAGTAATTTCTTAAGACTGTTATTTGTTTATTGTGTAGATTTGTTATGTCAATAATTCCTCTGCCACCCTCCTCTCTTGGTAGTGTTTGCCTCTGAACGCAAGCTCTAGGGTGATGTTTTCTATGCTTGGTCATAGTCGTGTTAATGATGCGTTGTATGTTTTTGAGTTCTGTGTTAGACCATTTAATTATACCAAAAGAGTAGGTTAGGATAGGGATAGCGTATGTATTGACAGCTTTGATAGTGTTTCGTGAGTTGAGTTGGGTGCTGAAGATAGAATTTAATCTGTGCTTGAATTGGTGGGTTAGTGACGCTTTTATTTGTTTGTGGTGAATTTGTTGAGATTGGACATAGCCTAGATATTTGTATGTTTCATTTTCGTTTAGTGAATTTATAGTTTCTCCTGTTTGTACCTCATATGAATGCCGATAAGGCTGTCCGGATCTAAATGAATTGATCTTGCACTTGTCGATGCCAAACTCCATTACTATATCACTTGAAACCTGTTCTGTAAAATTTGCTAATTTGAGTAGATCGGTGGGGGTTGTTGCATATAGCTTAATGTCATCCATATAAAGCAGATGGTTAATTTTCAATTTTTGTCTGTCAATTAGTCCATCAGTCAGTGTGTCATCATAATCTAATAAATAACCGGGTTCTAATAAATTTAACTGTTTTGATAGGGGATTTAAAGCTAAACAAAACCATAAGGGACTAAGGGAATCTCCTTGAAATATGCCGCGTTGGATTTTAATAGGTTCTGTTTCTATATTTCCTGTGGAGGTGGTTAGCCGGAGTCTTGTTGTCCAATTACTCATAATCTTTTTAAGAAAGGAAATGATTTGTGGGTTTATTTTATATATTTCTAGCACTTCTTGAAGCCACGTATGAGGAACAGAATCATATGCTTTCTTATAGTCTATGTACATAGTATATAGCTCTGCTTTGCTTTGATGTACTTTTTTGTGTATAACAGCGTCAATTGTTAACTGTTCCTTGCACCCTTGGCTATGCTTTTTACATCCCTTCTGCTCTTCTGTTAAAACTTTATTGGTTTCCAAATATTTGTAAATCATAAGTGCAATGCATGATGTTATAATTTTGTACAACGTTTGTAAGCAGGTAATCGGTCTATATTTAGCTGGGTTAGTGGTATCATTGGGATCTTTAGATAACATATATGTAATTCCTTGTGTAATGAATTCAGGCATTGTTTCAGGTTCTTTAATAAAATGGTTTATGTAGTTATAAATGTATGGGTGAGCGTAAGTGAACTTTTTGTACCAGTAGTTGTGAATAAAATCCGAACCGGGTGCTTTCCAGTTATGCAGCTTGTTTAACACTTCTTGAAAAACTTCTAATGGTATGTGGTCGAATTGCATCTGTTCTGTATTCAAGTGGTTTTCTTTCTCTGTTTTTATCCATTGAGCTTCTGTATTGTGTTCTATTGAGTTCTCCCAGATCCCTGACCAAAACCGGTGTATTTCATCAACTGGCGGAGTGATACTATTTCTATTGCTGGCTGTGGTTTGGTTAGTCGTAGCTGTTTTTAACGTTCTATAGAAAAGCTTTTCATTGTGATTGAATGTGTTATTCTGTGTCTTCCGAAATGTGCATTTATTGTACCTATTTAATCTACTTGTTACTACCATCAGTTTTTGTTTTAGTGTGTCCATAAAGTGTGTTAATTGTGTGTTAGGATCCTCGTGAGATGTGTGTATTTTATAATTTTCTTTTATTTTATCTACTTCTTTAACCAGTTGCCTATTTCTGTTTCCCTGTATGAATTGAGTTAGTCTTCCAATTTTCACTCGTAGGTCGTCACGTCTCTTTTCCAGCCTTCTCTGCCATTTAGGTTTAACTTCTCCCCTTGATCTATTACATGGTGACGTGATTGAAATTTTAGCTCCGTTCATCTTAGCGGCTGTCCATGCAGCACTATATATAACTGTGTGTAATGTGTGAAAATCTGTGTCGATATGGATGTTTTCGGGTAGTAAAACCTTGTTTATATAATTAACTATTGTGGCCAACTTCTTAGAAGGCCTCTGTTTGGGTATAAATTGTCTTTGTGTAGGATGTGTATTTGTGTAGTGTTGTACTGTTTGTCTGAATATTTCGTCTATCTCTATATTTCTTTCCTGATTTACTCCTTCACCTGTATTTGTATGATGTGTGTCAGAATCTATTATATTTTCTACATCTATACTTGCTAAAAAGCAAGGTATCTGCTCTTCCCCTTGTTGAGTCTGTACTGGCTCTCTAAAAGTGTTATATGTGTCTTCAAGTGTGGGTGTTGTTATATTTAATTCTTCTGCTACTTGACTCTTGATTTCTTTCAACCTAGCATCACTAACATACTTATTATTTATTATGAGCCTTCTTTGGTCTGCAACTCTTTGCTCAGTAACATGAGAAAAATCAGGAAACAAACTTATAAATTCTTGATGTAAATGCTTTCTGTAAACAGTTTTATTGGTTTCAAGTTGAGTGATTCTAAAATAAATTTTCATGATTGCCTCATTCTGCTCATTTGTCCATCTAAGTCGTTGATCTGGTTGTGTGTTATTGTTTTGTGTTGAGTGTCGTACTATTTGGTTTTGAACAACTTGTAATTCGTCTCTCACTTCATCGTAAATTCTATCTATAGTGTTTTGACATAGTAATTTTTGTCTGATAATAGCTCGTCGCTGGTCTCCTATCCTTTGTCGACTAACTTCCATTGTAGGAAACTTTTCTAAAAACTTTGTGTGTAGGGGTTGAAGGTATGCGTTTTTATCTGTTTCAATATTTGTTAGATAGAGGTAGGTTCGTAGTATGAATTCATTCATTTCAGTTGACCACTTTCTACGAATTCCTAAAGAGCTGGTGGTGGGCACAGGTTCATTGACAATTTCTGTCTCCTGTGCAACATTCACCAGCTGTGCGGATTGAATGGAAGATGAAGTTTCTATAAAACTAGGTGATTGAGATTTACAATAAGAAGGAGCCGTTGAAGGAATTGAAGGAAACAATGAAGAGTCTGATGATGAAATGGATGTTTGTTCGACTGCTGCTAGATTATTAACAGTCTGTTTCCTACTATTATTACGAACATTATCACTAGATGAACCCCGGCGACCCCCGGGCAGCGACCTAAGATTATATTTTCTTGTTATATTATTATTCATCCTATTCCCACGAGAAGCTAGGGACAAACGGTCCGCTGTGGCAGAGCCCCGCCTTCACCACAGTAAGGGTTATTAAAACTGAATTTCCCCTGGTCTACAGAGTCCGCATACTAGAGACTAGGCTCCCCCCTAGCCACGCAGCCCTCGGCGTATGCTGTTCCACCTTGGCTTGGGTTCCCCTATCTTCCTATCTTCCTACCTCCCTATCTCCCTATCTATAGCTCGAGTTTTCCAGCCACACGCCCGCCATTGCCGAAATCCCCAATACATTTAGTAGTTAAACGCATTGAAGACACGACGACAGACGCATAACTAGAAAACCCGAGCTACACCAGTGCCACGTTAGCCACGCCAGTAAGTTCTCATTCGTGTGTCCGCCCCCCACGTGATCAGATGGTCGATCAGGACGTGTGGTTGGGTTTTAAGGGGCTTATTATTATTATTATTAATAGTCCGTGGATTGTCTCACCTGATGTTTACTTGTCTCTCAATTCCCATTTGATCGAATTAGATAGAACGAGTCACGCCCGACGTCTCGGAACCGTAAGCAGCATCGTATTATCCAGTACTTTGGGCAGATCTTATAGTTAAATGTTCCCACAGGCGCAATATGAGCAGATCGCGATCTCGTACGGGGCACGACCGGGCACAGGGCCCGCACGTGGGGCCCAGAACGTCTATCGTGCTAAATCACTGATAAATCTGCTTTACCGCGGGAACAATGCCACTATGGCGCCCGACAAATGAGCTCAATTAATGCCAATAATTTCAAACGTACCGCCGAACATAAAACTTGGCTCAAACAGTACATTCATAACTTGCTTAAGTACGTCGGCTTTCCGATTCCTTTAATCCGTGTCAGAATCTAAAATTAGTTTCCTTTCTGTGATGTTATTTTGCACGTGAATAGCACGAGCATCTTTTCTGTTAACAATACCCATTTGAGCATTTCTCTGACAGCACATTAAATCCTCAAGACCTTTCTTCGAACTAGTGTTTCCCTTGAAAACTAATCAGCGCCCGCCATTATGGGATCAGACTCGGACTTTACGTACACCAATATATCTCGCACGCTCCTCGGGCGAGGAGAGCGCTTGTCCCTGAGGAATTAGCTCCGACACCGCCACAATAGTCCATAATTATGAAATGTGTTGTGATTCCAAAAGGATTTGCAATTTTTCTCAGGCGCCGAACAATGCGAGACGGTAATGAAAGGAGTCAATCAGTCGATGTCTGCGAAATACGCCCGTGCTAATTTATGCATCGGCCGGCGCGGGCACCGTCGCCTCTCAGTTATTCTGCGCTTCTTTTAATGTTCGCAGCCAGACAAAGGGCGACGAAACTTGTGCACGTATTGAAACTAAAGCAAGTACGCACGTAGCTTAGGGGAACCTGTTGTACCTTGGCACTATGTGTACCTAGGCCACTGGGCTCGTTTTCAAATATTCGCGCGATACTAAATTCTACTGTTTACGGTATTCGATACGTCACTACAGACTATTCAATGTGCAGTTAGTCGCATGCCGCCATTAAGCCGGTGTTTGGTGTTATCGACGCTGAAACTTTTTTGTGTGAAAAAGTAAGTATTTCTAATATATTTTGAAGTCTAATAGTTTTAAAAGTTTTTTAATAGTCACTTAACTGTTATATGCTATCGGTTCTTTGATTTTACAAGTCTCAACACAATAAAAAACTTACGAGATACTTAAATTCTAAACTATAAAAAATCACCGTTTTAGTGAAGTTGGAGTAGTGTTGTACCTCGGTCACTGTCGATCAGCTGTACCTTGGCCACTGGCCAAGGTACAACCTGGATGTTATACTTTGGCCAGGAGAATGTTTTATTAAATTATTTCACATTTACGTAATAATATTCCTAATTAAATATCTTTATTATTTCAGAAATCGATGCAAAAATCACTTTAAGAGATTAAAACCCCGCAAAAAGTTAACAAGAACAGAGAAATTTATTATGTTCCAGAGATACATAAGTACTGGGATTTCTACTAAATGCTTAAGGCTGAATAATATATCTACATTATTGATAGTGTTTTTATAATAGCTAGTCCAAATGACTGATTAGAATATAAGAGAAAAATAATAATTTATATATAGGTAAAGATAATCTATACTAATATTATAAAGCTGAAGAGTTTGTTTGTTTGTTTGAACGCGCTAATCTCAGGAACTACTGATCCGATTTGAAAAATTCTTTCAGTTTTAGATAGCCCATTTATCGAGGAAGGCTATATCATCACGCTATGACCAATAGGAACAGAGTACCAGTAAAAAATGTTACAAAAACGGGGAAAATTATGACCCATTCTTTCTTATGTGACGCAAGGGAAGTTGCGCGGGTCAGCTAGTTGTTTCAATATTTTGTTTTCCTTTGATATGCTATATAGGTATATTCATTTGTTATATTATATTATGTGATATCGTCGCTGCGCCTGCCATGTTCCACATGTGTCTTTTGTGAGATTTTGGGAAAAAAAAAATTATTTGGGACACAATATTCATTTTTTTTAACATCAAAATACACATTTGGAGTTTGGCAGGCGCAGCGATGTGATGTAACGAAACGGTGGCCAAAGTTAGTTGTTTTTGTTTAAATATTTTGTTTGAAAAGCATAAAAAAAGCTATGAAAATTATTTTAATTATTATCATTTTTAAATTTTGATCATTTGAGAATTTTTTAAATGTTTTGTTAAATACTGTATACTGTAATAATACTGTGTACTGTAATAAATCAAATAAAATGATTTTAGTTAACAAAACTTGATAATTTGCTTAAATTACCCCCAAATTTCAATGTGGCCTAGGTACAACGTACTACTGGCCTAGGTACATAGGGTATGTTGTACCTTGGCCACATTTCCCATTTTTTTTTTATTGAAAAATATTATGTAAATATTAAATATACATTTCTGATATTTTTTTGGTGAGTACCCAAATAATTGACATTTCAAACTATGCAAATATGATTTGTGTGCTGCACGTCAAATCACAATAAAAAATATATTTCTAAAAAACCGGCCTAGGTACAACAGGTTCCCTTACTAATAGAGTGCCAATTCAGGTAATAAAGTTCAAAAGTAACGTCGGTATCGCGATCATGTGTGTCGTCCACGCACGCCACGTGAGACGTATACTTATATCCTAGCCTGGTATGAATTTATAGCGAACGCTGTATTATTTACTAGCATTATACGCACAATTTGCGAAGCTGTCGCAAGGGCCAGCTATAATTTCCCGATGGCAGCAGATCCATCAATACACGCCTCAGGCCGCGGCCGCTTTCAATTTGTAGGCCGCTTACATCGCCGGCAATTACCGTCCGGACGGAAGGCCGATCATCATCGATATACGCGCTTAATAATGCCTAATGACACTTAATAAAGACAGAAAATAAAAGTGTGACGATTATTTATTATCGTTCTCATAAATAGTAACGGTTTTATGGTGGGCAGGAAATATTAAGTTTAAGGTAAAAGCTGATAAACTGTGCGGTGCATTAGTAACGCATCCTCTTGGGATTTATGAAGTTGTAATTATGCATTTGTTTATTTTGCTGTGTATGTATATTGACTTCGATAAATGTAGCATAAGGTTGGTAAGGTGGTATCTTCAATATAGATTTCAATATATACTTACGAGTATGGTATAGGCAAAGTATTAGGTTTACTTACATATAAAGCCTTAATAAAAAACATTTGAAGTCAAGTAGATGCAAATTTAGAAACGAACCGTCTCTATTTTAGTCATCGGCAATGGTTTTAAACTTAATCGAGCGTGACAAAGTGGCGTACTATGAACATGTCTGGAACCATGTTATACCTTCTTTGTACTAAAACTCGCTTATTGATTGTCCATTCAAATTCATTTACATTTTGCGTTTTGGTATCTCAAATGCTTAGAATATTGTAAACTTGAAAGGATTTGTGAGATACCGACTTAAGATATTGTCTACAAGAGGTTTGAAGAATCTGTTTAATACTCCTGTATGTGAAAATGCTGGTAAAGCATGTAAAATGTATACTGCTTTGAGTATACTGTATACTTTCATAGCACTGGGTAGGTGAAATAAATCCAGAATACCTCTAAATTGAGATACGAATGTATAACATAATAGATGAAGATTTGAAGAATAAGTTAGTATGAGTCTACTCTTTGACAGCAGAAATTGGCATGCTTGTATTTCTTAAAAGAAATCAAACTGGTAGACTGTGTTTTTGTAATCACATTCGTTCAAGGATAAAGTAAAACAACAATTATATTTCATTTCAGTTTATTAACACAAAGGGCCAAACCCTGATATGTGTCGCTACTCTCGCGTTCTGCTCACATTCCCTACAAACATTCATTCACATACTAAAAATATAATAAACAAATTACTAAGGTAGCATATTCAGAGATGATATCAATACTAATAGTTTTTGAGTTTGTTTGTTTGAACGCGCTAATCTCAGGATCTACAGGTACGGTTTGAAAAAATATTTCGGTGTTAGATAACGGTGATTTATCGAGGAAGGCTATAGGCTATATAACATCACGCTAGGGTCATTAGGAGCGGAGTAGGAACGAAAAATGTTACAAAAACGGGGAAAATGACCCATTCTCTTTTATGTCAGCTAGTACATTATAAACGAAACATAGTTGAGCTAGCTGTTACTAAGTATTATGATTACGTCATTGTACTACTAAAATTGAAATACTACGCAATTAAGTAAATTAGTAGAACTAGGTGAACAAAGAATCTAGCTCGAGTGTAATAAATTATGTTTTACAGGAAACTAATTGACCACTGAAGGTTAACACTTTAGATTATGATTCATGTTTGATTGAAAAATATTGAACCTTGTTTGTCTTATATTGATTATAAAATGTTTCACAATAATTGCATTTTAAATTGTCTGTTATAGTGTTCAATTAGCCAATATGCAGACATAGGATAATTTATCACACATTTTAAATGTTGTTCCTAAAACATTTCTTTACGAAAAGACATATCTAACTAAGTATTGTTTTTTTCTATTATTAGATTTTGATTTCCTGTTTTATAATTAGAAAAGACAATACTTATATTGCGGTTATCGGTTCAATCATATTGATGTTTAAAACAAATTGTAATACCAGTTGTAAATTTAATATGGTAGTGCAAATTCCATCAACATTATTATTGGGGACCCTCTCCCTAAAGCGTCTCTACTATTTCACGTGAGGGGAGAGCTTGATCTACTCAGCTTTATATTGTTTGCAACAAATGTAATGTGAAATTGAAGTGCTTATTTTGCGATTGAATTTAAGTATATCATTGAATAAAATTAAAATGTATAATTTTAACTCTTTATAATATAGGATAAAACAGGTTTAAAATGATGTTATAATACATATTAGATATTATTAAATGTGTACGAGAAAGTGAGCAGATAACGCGACATAATTTTCTACTAAGACAATACTTCATCAAAACTCCTTATTTGATATAAACATCTAGGTGACCCATTATTTACAGTGCTTATCCTACAAAAATAATTTAGTCAACCACTATACAGTACATACATTTTCATATATATCTTAGAGCTACAAGTAGAATATAAATAGGCTTAACGAGTAACAATGTACACACAGATACACATAAGTACATTACATGTAGAAATACATCACGGTTATTGGAATACGTCGTGTGACGTCACTATTGACAAGTTTAGGAAGTCCGCTCACAGTAACTGTTAGATAAACATAAAGCATCTCTTATATTAATTAGTAGTTTACGATATTTACGGTATTTGTGTGTGTCGTTGAGCGATGCGCCGACACATCACACAGTATGACAGTACACATAATCATAGTCATAGTGTAACATAATATATTCCGATCGTGTGTTGTAGCGTGTCGTTACTCACGTATATTATATTAATTTATCTTCAGTTTCAATTCTTTTACAAAGTATAATACAGTTTCTGGAATGTTTAATTAATGAAGTCAACGAATAAAAATAAAAATAGATACATTTTCAGCCGGTTTTCATGTTTTCCTTTCTTTGGTTTACAACATTTATTCAATTTTAAGAATGCCTTATATCAGAAAGATTATATTCCTCACGAGTGTTTGAACAAAACGCTAAATACAAAAAAGTAAAACTAATATGTGCAGGTAACTATTGATACATTTATATTCAATTCGAGTCTACATTACATTATTTATAATATTATACTTTCGGGTAGGAACCTTGAAATTATGTTATATATAAAGTACATGCTGCCCGTCGACAACTTCTTATTTCTACTCAGTTACATAGGTACAATCGTCTAGTAAGGTACTAATTTGAAACTCACTTCAAATAAAATAAAGTCTTTTAACAAGCGAGCATCCTCACTCGTGATCCACGAGTCACCCGTAAGCGACGCATGAGCTCTTCAACATGTCGCTTCAAGTGCGGTCATATCTCTCTCAATTTTCGAATGTTTGTACACAAGTGCCCTAACGTCGAGCGGGTCGGTCGATCACAGGGGATAGTCCACGAAGCAGTCGAAGCGGCGGTCAGTTCACAGTGGATGTCGAGGTGAGGGAGAGTGATCAGCGCGCTGCGGGTGCGAGGGCGGCGCGGCGGGGTGCGCGGGGGGCGGGTACGGGCAGTATCTCATCGGCGCTTGAGGCTTCTGCAGCCAGAGGTCGGGCGGCAGCGCGAGCGGCTGCGGCCACGCCGAGGGCCAGGCGCGGCCGCCGAGCGCCAGCAGCTGCAGCGCGGGCGGCGTGCGCGCCCACGCCGCGCGCTTCTCGGCCTCCTCGTCCGCGCTCCCCGCGCCGCCCGCGTACAGCCGCAGCGGCGACCGCAGCAGCTGCTGCTCCATCAGCATCAGCTCCATCGGGTCTCTGCGGAGAAACGAATAGACATCGTTACGACATTTGCATAGTAGTGTACTGCTAGAGCAGAGGAGATATAATGGCGTTCATAATCAAGTTTTCTTGTAAACGAATTATGTTACCTAAGGAGGCACATATTATATTAAGTATATGTAATCCGGAAGCCGTCGTGTAGAGTTGATTAGATTAAGATATAGCCGGTGGCTAAATCGAGGTACAAAAATATTGCAAAATATAAATGATTTCGGTATCCAGTCACAGTGAGTCCTATTTTGGTAAAGTCGGCGCATGGAGAGCACGAACGTAGTTAATTCTGCGAACTTGAGCATTTTGCGAGTGGAACTGTTCGTTGAGTTTCATCGGTCCATAGTCAATAAAACCGAGTTCGGGGAACGACACCGGCCACCGGCGGCCACGTGGCGACTTCGAATCTCATAAAACGTTAGTAACGTCACACTAGAAGCTGTGTTATGTAAAATTCAGCTTCGATGAAATACGACGTGGTCAGATTTGTTTACGACTTGTACATTCAAATTTGATTTACAATGCCGATATAAGTTTAGCGTACGCTATAGGCTGTTCTTTCTATAACACCGTTCACATGTTTGAATCGTTTGAGCAACCGTTTTTAATACATTGACTTAATATAAAATGACGTTGAAAGTATTAAGCATGGAGCGCATCGCTAGCGATTGTTTCGTCGAAGCATGTTTACGAGTAGTCTCGCGGTTAACGAGGCGCGCAGTTCTCTCGGCGCGTCCCGTAAGTGCGCGCGAGTGTATGATGCCCTTTATCGGTTCCTGGAGGTTGTCGCGACCGCCACCGATCACGCTTCCCGTTAACTCGCTATTTTCGCATCTCTACGAAACTATTGCCCCTTATATGTATGCAATAATGCGTCTTTCACGCCTAGTCAATAGAAATGTGGTTAGTGCCTCGGCTCCTTCCAGGTCGCTATAGCTGGCTACATAGGTTTGTAGCACGCGTAACGTTGAATAGATATTTATTAATAATGGTCTACGTCTTGAGATACGAGCGTTGGTATGAGAGCGGCAAATGAGCGTGACGACACGGCGTGCTCGAAGTAAGCCTCAAAATTGGCATGACATCACGAGGTGCCGTGTCGAATTTAATCTATCACCGGCGCGAAGGCCCCGGGCGCCGGTGTGCTCTCCCCGGGAATTAAATACAGGTAGTGCCCACACACGCTAACACATATTATAGATTTTTTATTGACCTGCCTAATTTCTATAGAAACGTATATTAACCGGTATTTTTATTACAATATAATCGAAACTTTACCACAACGTCCAATAATTTCACACAATCAAAACACGCGATAATGTCCTGGGTTTTTTTGCACAAAAGGAAAAATAATATTACAACTATTATAAAAAAATAATAGAAGCAGTTTATTGGACTTAATGCGAGCAAATTTTAAATTTATGGGTTAGGTTAGTAGTATTTTACTCTACATGTAATTACATATTAAGTAATAGATTCATCAACTTAATATTAATGTACGAAATTAAGCATTTCCACAGAGTTTTTCATTGACTTTAAGTTTTAACAGGTATTCGTACTGAACATTACATGCAACGGATATAATTATATCCAATTAGAGCTGAGTGTAAGATTTTGAACTAACACGTTCCACTGCTTTAATATGTTAAAATTGACACGTAGAGTTTGAATGAACAGAAGGTAGTAAGCGGCGGTGTGTTGTGCCTGTTCGAGCGGGTGGTTATGTCGTTTCGGGTGCTGTGGGGGCGTTAATGGCGTATTTATTATGATCTCGGTATCAGCAGTAATAGCCAACACTCTCCGCCGGCAAATTACAGGGCGGCGGCTCTAAGAGCCCGCCGATAGGCCCGGCCGTGCTCGCCACACTCTTATCGATATCTTACCGCCGACCGTTTATCGATATTTGCCCGCAAATGCATAATGTGTCTATCTGATAAAAATGAAATATTATTTCCTTTACTCGATATATTTTGTTTAATGTTACATTATAAGTGCACAGATTTATTAAGCGCTTCCTTTGAATTCAGACGCACTTCAATATAAATATTTTCATAGTTTTACATCTTGCGGGTTTTTTATGCGCTGCTCTTAAACTTTTTCAATAATTGTCAGTTTTTGACTGTATAAAAAGATAGTCAGTTTCATAACTGGTTGCACAATAAGTCACATACAAGGCAAACTCATTAGGTCGATTTAAATAAATCATGATTGTTATGCTATTGTCTACTTGAATAACTTGTAATTACGACTGATAGATGTTTGATATTTAAAAAATGGTTAATGTAACGTAACTGTGAAACACGCACCGGCCGGAGGGCAGCACGCGGTTGTCGTTAAAGTTATTTCTAGCTCGTAAGTGAATCGCATGCAATTAACGAAGAGGTGCGTCGGAGCATAAATATAACTTCTCGCCTGCTAAATATCGGCTCTGATTGAGCGAGGGGCGTATCTTATTAATTAATGGACGAAAAGCCGCCTCGACCACCACGCCAAATAACTCCACCGCCCGATTCTCACACAATGGCAATTCATCATACTTATTGTCTGACGATTTCGGACGTCAGCGAAGGAAGTCATTAAGGCTGAGAGCCGTTATGCGTTGTTTTAAATATTTATATTTACGACGGTGTGAATTTAGCAATCAGAGTAGAAAGTATCTTAAACGACTAATCGCACCGTAAAGAACAATGTAAACGGAAGTGCTCAGACAGCTTTTAATATTAATCCTCAGTCATCAAATGAACGGGTACGAGTGACAGACAGCGAAGTGGCAATTCGCATTGAGATTTTATCGATAAATCTACGCGTTGAACTGAATTAACCGCTGGAGCGATGGAACGGTAGAGCTATGAGCGCCGGCGCACAGTAGCTGCCGCGCCGCGCCGCCTGACACCAATCAACGGAGCACGCGATATGCGAAACCTCTAATTATTCAACTTTTCATTCCGTTATTTTCGAGCCGAATTTACAGCTGAGTGAGAGCGACAGGAAACGTCACGTACTATTTAAATGTAACACGTTACTTCTCAGGTTAAAAATGATTTAAGTAGGTATGTTGGTATGTGTCAATGGTTTGTGGAGCATGAAAGATGGCAACCACGACGTGAATGTGGAAGTTAACAGATAGCTGTTTATATTATTCGGTGGGGTTCTTATTATTCCCAGAAAAGGTGTATATTATGTCTGACATAATTCAACATTTTTATCTGTTACGAATAATGAATAAGTCGGAATTACTTCCAAGTACCATTTAATTTGTCAGATGAAGGCAGAAGTGATGTGTAAGCGACACGAACGCATCAGCGGAGCGGGCGCGGCTGAGGAAGCGCAGTAATTGCGTCGATAACATCTCGAATCAGCCGTCAATCACTAGTGGTGAACTATCATCGCACCGATGCTATATCAATTAATACAAATCGGTAGCTGCGCACTGACGCGTACAACGATTAGATTATTAATAGGTTCGGTAATTCAGCTAGTCATGCTACTACTGTTCGATAAAAAATTAAGAGCTCAAGCGTGATTTTTGAGGAAGGAAGGTGCTAAATGTATACTTAAGTAAACATTTTATAGTATCAATGGTAATGGAACACCATTATAAGCCCAGTACTGGCCAGTACTCGTGCCTCAAAGATATAAAAAACTGTTTAGGTAAGGGTTCTAGCGTAATATTGATTAAAGAAATACTAAACTCTATACAGATATAAACGACCGATTCAACCTTGTACCGTATCCGGCGAGTGAACGTCAAATTGCTTTCAATAAACTTTAAAGGTGAATCGGTAATTGTTTATGCATAGTCAATTCAGCAGGTTGTTGCTAAAGCGTATAAACACATGAGGCGCGAGAAGTCGGCCCGGACGGCCGCGGGTGAACCGGTCCTGGCATCACACCAATGGAAGATGGAGGGATAATAGAAATGCGCTTTAATTTGTCGTTTAGGGCATAATGAGGAGCGAGCCCTGTGATTACCGCGCCGCCGCCGCCGGCTCGGCCGCCGTTGACGTGAGCTGTTTCCACACCGCACCCCGCCCTCACGCTCGCAACCACGCAACCTCGAATGTGTTAACACGAAACTTTATCTACACATTTAATACGTTCTAACAGCAACAACCTTCTGAGAAATCAAAAACCATTTGAATCCAGTATCACATCGCCTTAAACGGCACGCATACTTGCCTAAAGGTGTTTATTGCCAGTTTGTCTATCATTAAGGAATTAAACATGATTTAATCTGATTCAAGTTCTAACTGTTTTATTAATAACTTCTTGATTGCAGTACTTACTATTGATTTTAAACTATTATATTAATAGAATTAAGAACGTAACGGCGGTTAGAATTTATTGCTTATTTTTACAAATGCTTAGGTACAATGATTTTGACGATGTGTTTATAATACATCCTGTTATGTATTGATTTAGTCTAAGGCATAATTAAATTGAATAGATGCAATGGTGTATGTAAGTAAATTGTTGACAGAATATGCGGCACTTCGCCCCAGTGCAGTGTAAAGATCGTGAGCCAGGAGTAGTGGTCGGTTCATGGGAACGCCCGCGCGTTCCTCGCGGCGCATTCCCGCAGACCTCGCACCGCCATTCGACCAACACCTCACACTTAATGAGCGAAACACGCTTTTAGTCAAAATACTTGTTCATGGTTTTACATCCATGTACGAGTATAATAACATCTAGATTGTATCTTTGAGTCTGATATCGTCTACTTCATTATGAATATCATATTATGACTTGCTGCTCCTATCCTATGCTTAAATTGATAATATTAAGTATGTACATATATTATATAATTTATATTTCAAAAATAATATGATTGTCTTTTCTTTTATCCTAATATAGTTTCCATGTTTTCTAAAACAACCGGATATAAGATTTGTGTAATTTCTTTGAATTTAAGTATGGTTCTAGAAGAACATCAAAAGGTTCTTGGCTTTACTTTAAAGTTCAAGTTTATTGCACTCGGTCCACGCGAGGGAATTGTGCGGATAAAGTTAGTGTTATTACTTTCCCACGTCTATCGTAAAACATTCGATTGTTCTGGCGTAGTGAAAACTCTCCAGTCTTCACATACTGACACCACTCACAAAAACATCTAATATTGTGCAAGGGAAAGTGTGTAATTCAGTGTCGTAACGGGAGCATCAAGTTTCTGTAAAGTCTAATGAGTTATGCTTTATTTATGCACGGAGGAGGTAGCAAGCAAGTATAATATTCCCCGCGGGCCAGTATTTAACTGTGTACAAATCAGACTAATAAAATTGCACATTTTAAACGTTAAAATGTATCATTACCTATAAAAAAATGTAGAGTTAAAGGAACGGCAAAAGTGTTGAAATAATTTTCACGTGTAGAGGGGACAATAAAAGATAATAATATGTCACGAATGCTTTCAAAACTAATATCTCGTAATTAATAAAACGGTCATAGAGTTTGTATAATAATATTTTCGTGTCATGAAACTCATAAACAATTTACATAGTTCGTGCATAGAAGGTAATGTTGCACGAACAGATTTTATGGTTTTTGTTAATAACATCGCATAAAATGTTACACTCAAGCTAACAATAAAAGTGATCGGTATCGTGACATCACTATTTAACACGAACGTCTCCGCACCTATTAACATTGAGCAACACTTAACACATTAATAACCTACATTATTTATGTATACATTTCAGTTCTGTTTTATGCCTGATTTTATAATATTGCTCAGAATATAACTATTTTTATATAAGTATAAATAGTAGAAGTATACTTCTTTTTAATTATTTCTAGAATGATGCTACTAAAATACAGTTTTATAAATTAATAACCCACTTAAATAGGTTTATGTCGTTATAAAACTGTACGACAGTTAAGTCATAAAATATATCTGAACATTTCCAAGTGAACATACTTAGAAGTCTATTAGTATTCTTTGCTGCGCTACGGATACACCGGTGAGCGTCCTCGATACACCCTTAATATTATTTTTATTATCATAATCTCATTCGCCAAGTCGATTAAGCCGATAAGGCGGATAACAACAGGGCCTCCTCCCTAAATCTGGGTTCCGATCAGCATTCAACCGATATCGGGCGCAATCAGGCAGAGAGCGCGTTTTTAATCTTTTATTCATGTAAAACCGATCGCGCAAATTGCAGGGCGGCACACCTAATGCCTTTCAACTGTTGCTAATAACCTGTCAATTTATCAAAATTCGTTCGCAATACGCCGACGCGCAGTCCTGGACCACTTTAGCACAAATAAAACTAAACGTGCCGGATGTGTTCGTCACTGACTTTGAAGTCTTTCACTGTTTAAAATATGGGCTGTAAAAATTGTGTATCGAGCGAGAGTTATGAATCGAGTACTATCACAGCATTAATTAGTAGTACTAAGTCTTTCGCTGTGTTATTGTATCAGAATCTAAATTCTCTGTTTAAACTTATTATTATAATAGTTACTAACAATATTCTGTGCACTCAAGTGCGTTCATACATGTGGTTTAAAAATAAGAAATATGAAACTCACCTATCGAAATCAGTTAGTCTTGAGGAATCTCTGAAACCCTTGGCGAAAGGGTTAGAGTCTATCTTCAGCTTCGTGATGAGTTGATTCTGGTAGGCGGTGACGGCTGTGAACACCGTCTCCGGGAAGACGAAAGTGCGGTGCTGCTCTCTTGACAGATCTGTGATGGGCCCCCCTCCGTCTCGGACTTTCACGAGGTGGATGCGAGGCTGATACCGGTGCATCGAGTTCAACACGATCTGCGGGAAACAGTTATGATATTTTAGTTGAAAGTGACATGCTATAAAGAATATTTTTTTGGATAATAAATATGTATATTTAGGTTAAGGTATAGTATTTTATCAGGGGAGCAGCCTAAAACAAATGGTAGGTATTGATAAAATTTTGGATTTGATATTAAATAAATCTGAATTAGGTATGTCGATAATGGCCAGGTAGAGCTAATAGGAGCTCATAAATATCTATAAACTATACCAAAAGACACAAAGCCTCCTATTCATGAAAGAAGCATGAAAGGCATTTAATGCAAATCTGAAAACGGTTGCTTAAGCAACTAGCCGACAAGCTAGGTAATCCTATTAATGCTAATTGTCCATATTTTAAATTTAAGCCAGATTTTCCCCAAATTATTATATATTTTATTTGAAATATAATAAGTATTTTTATGACCATGAAATAACAGTAAACGAAATAAAGATTATTATAACGCTAATTTTAACAGATTTTTTCGCTACTGTACGTAATCAAAGTTACGAATGGATAGGTAAATAGCATAAGATTGAATATGCAGGCCATAGTCTAATATGCTAGACAAACGCGGGATGGGGACTTTGCATTGTATCAGGCATTGTTACTGAATTGCCTTTGAGCATGCACAAGATATGCTCTATGTTATGTTTCAATTTAGCTTTCATCATCATCATCTCAGCCGGGAATCGTCCACTGCTGGACAAAGGCCTCCCCCATCGAGCGCCAATAGGACCGGTCCTGGGCCGCCCTCATCCATCGGACTCCGGCAACCCTTACCAGGTCGTCGGTCCATCTTGTGGGGGACCTGCCAACACTACGTTTCCCGGTTCGTGGTCGCCACTCCAGAACCTTTCTGCCCCAACGGCCGCCGGTTCTGCGAGCTATGTGCCCTGCCCACTGCCACTTGAGGTTCGCAACTCTTAGGGAGGAACTCTTTACTCAACATCAAAGCTTTAGTTTACAGTTATATTATCAGTCACATATTATTATGTAGAAGGCAGATAGTGGAGACCCATTAATCACTTAATTTGCTTTTATACCGTTATTCGCATCGCAGCTCTACATAAATATTCGTATATCGTTATTCTATAAACTTAACCTGTAAGTGTCTCTACCTCGAGCTGGGCGTAAGGGCCGATCTTAATACAGTTAACCACTTAAATCTATCCATCCACTCAGACATTAATTAGTAAACATCACGTTATCTATTCCATAATAACAATGTCGGTGATTTCTCATAACGCAACGTAGCATCATAATTAATTGGGCTATGTCTCGGAGCGATGTGACGAGCCGATAAGCCCGCCGCCGCAAACTGCCCAGGCTTTTACTGCCATGATGAGATAATTAAACTCTGTAAATTAATTAATTTCACTGCCTAGTTATTTTTATTGCGGCATCGTGTTAATTGTGGACGCAAAGGCGCCGATTCGTTTTGAATGTTAGGTTATTAACGTGACTGTGCCTTCTTTATGGTACGTATAATTACTGCATTATCCAAACTATGTAGTTTGTTTGAACATATCTCAATTTATAAATTGTTAAAATTCTATGTCTGTGTAGTGTAGATGTGTTTATATTTGTAGATATTTATGTAGAGAACAGATTGATAGTCAAGTGTGGAAAGCGTAAGTAGGTTGTAAAATGTACCGTTCTGACCACCAGTAGAAATCGTAAGTTTAGTTGTAAAATATATGTCGTCTTGACTATAAAATGCAGCCACTTTCTGTTCGTGCTATTTCGAGATTACAAGGTTTTCACATTTTGTTTTTAGATTTGGCAGATGTACCTATTACCTAGATCATGTAGGTACGTATTTACTTACCTACCTATATGAAGTCATATTGTGCTTTAGTAGGAAGTCTTACATAAAGATATAACGCAAGAGCATGGTAAAGACAAAAGACGATTTTCATTGTCACAGCATACAAAAGTTTAATATCAGAGTTGCAAGTTATTCAAGCTAACGTCAACATCGAATCACTAGCTCTACATAACTCAGTATCTTAATAACGAACACACAGGTGGTATCTAAGCTTAATTACCAAACTTTGCCACAAAATATTATTGAGTGTAATAAAAAGAGAAGGTGCGATGGCTCGGAGGGCGTGGTGGTCATCATTACTGCGCCTGTAATTTGCCCAGCGCCTAATGAATTATCGCCCCCGCCCCGGACCAGCCACAATATTCACTTAAACTTATAATTACTAGGATCTATAGACGATTAGCTTCACACGTTATTAACACAGAGAAGAACTAGAAGAAAAATTGACAATTAAATATGATATTATTAATTCGAACTCATTTGCCTAACGCTCTGAAAGGCAGTTTCCAACTTCTATCGACTATCGAAATCCAACTAGCTATCAACAAATTCCGTCGTAAATCTGATCAGTGACTCTAGTATGCGCCGTGGAAACTATTTTACAGTACATTTTAAAAGTCAATCTCTCGATACTCGATAGTACCGACTGTAGAGTTGAGCTACTGCTCATTAACAATCATCGATTTCCTAGTACTTTTTACTATCGGATAACTATAGACAACGTCGTATGTAAAAAAATTGTTCTTGATCAATACGCTAGGGGCCTTCCTTAACGTACCTATTAAGTCCTGTACCCACCCGAATTCTCTACCACTATCGACTATCGACAAACGGCGAGCTGTCGAAAAATGTTGTATGACTCACGATAATAGATAGTTCAAATTGTAGAGATTAGTCCATTATTTCAGTTCATTAGCTCTCTTAAAGATTCCAATAGTATACAATTCCAGCGTGTCATTCATCTAACTATTAACTAAAAAATAATACCCATGTAATCTTCAAGCATAGGTATGTAGATATTTCTGTCAAACAGATATCTATTAGGATTTTTTTATGATAAAAAAATTTCAACAAGCACATGAAAAGGAAAAGAATAAATTAACATCTATTACGTACTAAAATAATTATTGAGTATGCAAAACATTATCTACTTCAAGATCATTAGAATACACACGCAGTAGCTGTAACGGTATCTCTATGAACTCGACTTACAGATAGTTTCCATGTTAATATGATAACTAGGTACTACAACAATAATGCATTCAATAAAATGGCAGGGAGAGCTGCCGATACGAAGGTATTACAATAATTATACAACACGGTGATGTCACGTAGTACGTAGGCGACGACACGGCGCGCACTGAAGGGATGCGGCACACCCACAGCGCTCCCCTCCACGTGCATGCCGAGGGATATTAATCTTTATTATTGGTAAGGTAAGATGCGGTTTAGGTTAGCAGTGGTCGTGGCGGCTGGCTATAATTGCGGTGGGAGGCGTTGGGAGGGTCATAGGGAGGAGTGGAACATGGCCGACGGTGGGGGACAGATGGCTGCAGACCGTCGGGCGCGCTACATGTGTCCGTGCTACGGACCCATGCTGCTGTTATAAGTCTTATTAGAAAACTATCTGCCTTTAACAGGGCTAACATTATATTGGTAATACTTTACTCATTTAATTTTACTAATGATTATATTCGAATAATGGTTTGTACATGGTAGGTTTGAATGAAAGAAAACAAAAATAAACATTTATTAACAGTTAACGTCTATGAATAAAATTAAATTATGTTAAAAGTAATAAGGATGGGAATAAAATGCTTATTTAAGTGTAAAAGGTTAATTGTAGTTTTACCTTTAAGTTTCCTCGTTAAAATTGGTATAATTAATTATATTCATACGAAAATTGAATAAACTTTCGTAAGCCGAAACTCGATCTACCCGATCAACGGTGAAATGTGAACGAATTAATAATAATTTAATTCAGTCATTCGGGTTCAGAGTGAGCTGGATGCGGGGTGCGTCGGGTCGGCATCGGGCCCGACTCGTCAATAAGCGAGTACGTCGATATTTCGATTAGCGCGCGAGCCCGCGGATTACGGCGGATTTTCGCCTCCACACCGGCAACGCCGACAAATGGGCCCATTTGTACCTTCCACCGAGCTCTCGTGACACAACCTACATTACGACCTGCTACGTCTAAATATTCGATGCCATCACCACCTCACCGCTCAAAAAACCTAACATACCTACCCAGATTAAAATATCGAATGACAGACAATACAGAGGTAGAATACCTAATAGGTAAGTAATAAGGTATTTAGATAGGTATGATTATTTTATCGTGTTCATTGAGTTTAATAGCGTCAAAATAGATTGTGACTTTAACCAGTTGTCATTTTAAAATACCTGGCTTAAGTAAATGCTTGGCCGATAAACAAATTTGAAATGAAGTATCTGCTTGTAATGACAAAATGACTGCCTTCGGCTAATTAAATATACTACCCACTTAAGTTTATAATATTTACTTACACTGAAAGATAACTGATGTTATAAGGCATTTTAACTTAGAAAATATAATTACCTACACTTCAAATAAAATTAAACAACGAAAAAATTTGCTCAACATGCTTTAACGAATTAACCATAGTGATTTTATTGGATCGATTTAAACCTATTTGGCAAACACCTGCGTATTCCTTCATCAATTAACTTGATAATTAATTGAACCAATTAAAACATAAAATTATAATTACACGCCGTCGAGTTTCCAATAATAATAACTGTTAATTATATGATGTTTGTAACAAATAAAGTTAATAATTGTATAAAAAACGCGAGATAGGAATAAGTATATTGATACACAAACGACGCTCATTAAGCTTTAGAACATAAAATTGACTTCAAACTGCCGGCTTTAGATTACGTTAAAATAATGAATTTATTTAAACCAGCACGTGTTCATTCAATATGAGATGTCAACAGATTGAATCGAGATGGGCCCGTGGGCGGGCACACTCGCGCACACAACTCTAAACTTAGTTTTTATGAATATTAGAAATATATACGAGCGAAGACAGATAACCCGTTTATGGCAGGTGAAGTGTCTACTGGAACTATATCAATATCTTTGAACAAATTCTAAGAATAATAGATTTTACGAGTTTCAGGATCACGACATATTATCTTCATAAAATTGCTTGTTTAACTAATTTCATTGTAAATTTCGATGCGATATTTTAAGGTTTTATTTCTTGCACTCAAATTTTATTTCATCTTATACACATCTGTCTCACAAAAAAGGCGTTTTAAAAGGCGGTTTTTAGGATTTAGTTTTTGCACATGAACGACGCTTTAACAGTTGTTGTGCTTTGCCAAAAGAAATGACTCTCTAAAGTAAGGATTTCTTTAAATCAAGGCTTATCAAGCATCAGGTTAACCGAGGTTGTTTGGACCTAATCCACATATTAGCATAAACTTGTCACTATAATATTTCCTGAAACTACCAAGTCTACCTACATATGCGTAGATATACTTAACAACTTAATTTAAATACACTTATGGGTATTTGATGATGAAAATATGACAGATGAATAGACAATTATACAAGTAGAATTATCTAATTAGCTAACAGCTGCCATCGGAAAACTAAAATACGGAAACCGTTAATTAGTTGTGAGATACTATTTAATTGTTAACAGTGTTTATTTCATATGTGTGGCAGACTTCACAGGGTCGTTTATATAAACTACTCACTTAAATGTTCATATTTATTACCATCTTGTAAATAATGTTCATGAACAAAACCAAACTTTACGTTTAATACCGACCAACAATCAAACAAATGCCTACAATAATGTTTAAACTTTATACCTTAATCAATTTCATCTTTTATTGGCCGTAGCGTCTCAAGTTCACAAATTCATATGGAACATTAAAATAACTCAAAGGTACGTAAACGTTCATCATAACATCGGTGGCAGTAAAATATCTCCAAATAAAATACTCGCTCGTAAAGAGACTGACATCGGGAGTCGAATGAAATACTGGTAAATCGTCATTTAACTAGAGAGGCGCGTCGCGTCGCCGTCACCCGGGGAGTCACGATAAACGTCACCTCGGAATGAAAAAAATATAAAAGTTATATTAAAAAACGACCTCCGATTGAAATGAAGTGAGACGATGGAAACAGAAAAACAAATAAGACTACAAATTGAAGTGAGAAATGTGATGTCGCTGCGGACGCCCCCCGCGAGGCAGCTCCACTTGCGTTATGGTCTCGAGGGCTTCAAGAAGCTATCGTTACAACGAGTGATTAATACAGCGAACCTTTTCAATGACACAGTGTCATTTCAACATGTGACGACGATAAATCTGCCAAATGAGAGCAACTCCTCACGGTGGCGCCGAGCACATTTGCATACAATGCCTGGTGCAACCTGCCCCACGCTTTGAACAACATTCCATCATATTGCATGCGATGAATAGACACAAACACAAATAGTTTACCGAGTTCCTACCCAAAATGATAATTGTTCACCTAACAATACCATCAGTAAGATACAACAATTATACTTAACACTCAAAAACGTCTTTCGCTTCTAAAATACATATTTTTCGTTTAGAAACAGATATAGTCGATAGTGATTACTGTGAAAGAGTGATTTATGTGTCGAACTTAAGTTGCTAAATAGCGATACAAAACATTTCCCCGGAGTGCGCATAAAATCTGAAATTTAGCGAGTGCGTGCCGACAACAGAGGTGACAACATACTGGATCGTAAACATGCAGACGCTCCGCTCAAACAAACAAACAAATAAAGAGTAAATCAACTACTTAGCAGCAAAGAAACTATCATATCATCTTTTAGATATATAACACAATGTTTAATATTAATACTATATTAAACGTTTAATTGGGTAAATAACCAAACGTCTAAACATTAAAAGCTAAAAACCATGCTGTGGTATTTGGCACACCTCAAAATAGATTTTAGTATAAATTAACAATACCCATAAAAATCGTTATTAAAATACCATTTCCTTGTAAATCTTTAAGTATTTATGACTTACTTTAAAGTCACATATAAAGGAGGGCTGTATCAAGTTCAACGAGATTCAAGATCTGGTTGCAAATAAACGATTGTATTGTATGTAACAATTTTACTGCGTATAATTCGATCATTCTGGTGGAATATACTGAGTGCAAATATGTCGGCCAGTATGAAACTTGAAGGCAATAGCGACCGCTTCCGGCGTCGCGCCTTCACTCGCGCCTTTATTTCAATTGCCCTTATTATGACATAAAAATAATTCGCGATACTCTCTGTTTACATCGCATCGCCACAAAGTATTTATAAACCGTTAACTATATTTGAGTTAACTTTGTAATATTCATTGCAAACTTTGGACTTCTGTGTAATTACAATTTTTATTGCATTCAATATTAATCGTTATAAAGGGGAGTTTGTTTGTTAAGTTTATACTTATTGAATCCTTATATTTGTAATCTAATAACAAAGGAAACATATTTTCGCGCCGTAAGGATATTAAATTGTGGCGCAGAGTTCAGAAACCGGCTCTAAAATATTTTATGCTTTACATCCTGAACTTAAACGCAGTGATTATTATAATCACAGCGTTTAACAAGACCAGCTTTTGAAGTAAGTGTTTTCTACTTTGCCAGATTCTCATTACGGTTAGTTTCAATTTCTTTTTTAACTAAACAAACCCGGTTTTACATTTTAACATCATATTTTTTTTATGATGAATACAGATCTTGATAAGATAGTTTCTTTTTATTGCAAATGTCGACAAAATAAAAATAATAATAAAAGAAATGACAATTTGCGTTTACAGGCTTACTCTCTTCAGTATCTGTAATTAACGACGACGTCGTTGATATGTAATGTGGAACTAAGTAGAATTTCAGATAATAATGTGGTATATTCTGTCTCTGATACAGGCAGCGGAAGTCAGCAAGAAATGGCTGAATATTTCAGGTACACAAAGTTCATTTAGTTTATCGCTGTCGCTACTTTACAGGATATTTATATTATTATGATGTGTTTAATTAGGCAAATTACGAAATGCCAGTAACATGTAGATGGGATATGATTAAAATATTAATAATGGTAAAATTAGTCGCAGTGTTTAACGAGTGAGTGCGGGTGCAGAGACGGTTAGTGGGCCCAAGGTGTATAATAATTACCGGTGTAAGGGTATACACACTATACACAGGTCGGAGCGCGCGCCGCGCCGCGGGAGTCCCGCCGACGCCGAATAACTTATTAATTTATATTACACCTAAACTCATATTCACTGCCTACTCGAGTCACCTGTCTAGCTTGTTTGTTTTATAATCGTCTTATTTCAAAATATGTTAACGACGTGAAAATATCAACAGTAATTAAAAAACGCAAATTATCGTCGAGAATTGATGTTTGTCGTTGTTCATTAAGACGAACAGTCGGACGGCGTGGTGAGCGTTTTATTAAATTTTATTGGCTTGTATATTCATGCAACGGCTCGAACGCCGCTATAAATTAAACAGAGGTTATTAATGAAAGTATTTCGCGGATATCTGTGCGATACGCGGCCGGCGTGCGACGCATGGTGTGCGACCAGTTCGACATCAGTGTCGGACGCTTCGGCTCTCGCGATCGTAAAGCACGGCGACAACCCCGTTAATGACGCCGGCTTTTTGGCTAATGACCGCCATTATAGTCTCGCTGTCTCTAGCTGAAAAGTGAAATAAAACGCCCACTGGTGTCGATACTCGTAATCACCTCGTTTTGTGTGAAAAAGTGGGTGATAAACGAGATAAACACCGTTATGTACACACCTTAAGTGCATTTTAATTGGTTGGCCTACTTGAGTCGAATCTTGCATAAAATAAATCAGTAGTGAAGCTAACGACATAATTCTGATTCTATAAAGTGATATAAATGGTCAGTGTTTATGTGAGCGAGGTGTGTGTCGGCACAGACAGCGGCGGGTGCAGTATGGGTGCACGGGTGCACTACTGCTAATAACACAAGTGCCGCAGGCGGTGACAATCACAACTGGTAAAGACCAGTATTTAGGTGCTATAAATAACTTTTAAAACATTAACATTTTACCTACCTCTTATCAATAATTATCTCAAGAAACACTGAAACGAATTCAATGTTAGCCAACATTCATTCTTAATGATTTTCATAATATAAGTAACCAGTTATGTATACTTAATGCCATCAAAAACATTCTGTAAAAACCTCAAGTCTCGCCGTAAAAAGTTGTGAGATCTATATAATACCAAGTCGATTAATCTATTTAGTCTCTACTTAAAGGACCTTCTGCCTTAAGTTATTACGTATGTTATTATCATGCCAATTAAAAAAAAATACCTTTAAAACAAATAGACCGACCTGGCCATCGCATGATTTAATTATTAGTATGTATCACACTACACAGCACGACGAGAAGTTAATGCTCCTGAAATGTTAATGGCAATTTGTGTTTTCTTGCGATGACCAAGTCGATCTATTTGTTTTAAAGGTATTTTTTTTTAAATTGGCATGATAATTACATACGTAATAACTTAAGACAGAAGGTCCTTTAAGTAGAGACTATATAGATTAATCGACTTGGTATTATATAGATCTCACAACTTTTTACGGCGAGACTTGAGGTTTTTACAGAATGTTTTTGATGGCATCTCACTTCTTTTTGTAGAGCGAACATAAGTCCAATTTGTATGGAAAGACGTTTTTTTTTCATAATTCAACATATTTTCCTATGGGAATGTTGTTAAGTTTCATGGGCTAAACACCCTTACCCACCCTTTACCCCCTCCCGTTATGCCTCATATAGTAGGTACCTATTTACACCTATTTATTTTATTTTCTACAGTAATAATAATTCATTAACTGCAAATGTAACCTTGTAATCTTATACATTTATATGGGATTACAAAGTTATTGTTGCAGTTGGTGTATTTAGAAAACTGGACCGAAATTAGAAAATATTAAATTTTTCCCATGATTGAGACGCTAAACCCTATTTGTATTCTAAATTTTAAGCTTCTAAGTCTGCTAGAAGTACCTTAGACTTTTGATGATCGGTGAGTCAGTGAGTCAGTGAGTCAGTGAATCAGTGAGTGACAAAATTCAAAATTTCAACAAGTTGTCATTCTTAAACGACTGGTTCAAATTGACTGAAATTTTAAATATACCGTGTTTATACAATGACTGATTAGTTGCTGAAAATCCAGGCTTCTTGTTTTATCCACAACGAAATTATAGGGGTGTCAAAAATAGCCCGAATTGCTTCGAGAAAAGGATGTTACGGCCGTGCCGCTTTTTTTTGCTCGACTTGCGGGGGCACTTCCGTGCCCCCAGATATAAATTCAACCGTTTTAGTTGTTTAATGTAGAGCTATAATCTCATTATTTAAGTAAACGCCTCAAAAGCTTTTCATTAATCATCACGTTCACGTTTAGTGGGGAACTGAAAGGGACCGACAATTTACATATTTTCATTAATTACCAGTTTGTTTGCTACAATTAGCCTTGAGCTCTTTATAATACTATTATTTAAAATGTATGAAAGACTCCATATAATCATATTATATAATCCTAAGATATAATTATAGGTACCTAACCAGTTCGTGCGAATGTAACAAAAATATTAAGGCGTAATGTAAAGTTTATAATTAAGGGTTAAATTATAGTTTAAAACTGATTATTATTTACATTTAACACAACTCATACAGTTTCATAACAAATTTGGAAAATCTTGTTAAACAACATATAAAAGGAAACCATAACTATGCAGCTTATATCTATTCAAGCTTTCAAAAATGTAGATAAACGTATGAGAAACTAAATACATTACATCAAGATTTACGGATTTAACCCGCCAGTGTCGTTGGGAGGTCTTTGTGACCGGGGGCATATCGGCTCGGCCAAGCCTCGTACTCGTACAATCGCGATCCGTCATCGCCACGCTTTCGTGTGACCGTTCTCATGAATTCTAATAATCTGACCTCAATTCCAACACACGATTATATTAAACGTTTTAAATAAGCCCTCCAAAAGTTAACAAAGGCTTCTTCTACAATAAAAGTTGATAATGCTGAAGGCACGATTTTGTATGAATGGCAAATTGTGATCAGTTGTTCTTTAAATCAATCACATTAGTGAAATGAACGCCGTACGACATTCATTTTACTATGTAAACGTTTAAAATATAATTATTTATTTTTAAGCTACATAAAGCAATTTGTTTTTCGAACAAACAAATTTCTACAAACTAAAGGAATGCGTAAGGTCACATAGTTACAATTAATACGGTTAATGCAGCAGTCGTTTTATTATTTAATATATACCGCAGTTAAGTGGGTGGTGGATGATTAATTTGTCGGTTTCATGAAGTTTTTGTTGAACAATTAGGCGATAGAGTAGCGAGGTCCAGGGTGACACGCGCGCCGAGTGGCCGCCCGCGCCGCGCCACTGCGGTGTCGAGTCGCGTGGTCTCTACATTGTTACCGATGTTAACGACTCACCAATTCCAGTTCCGTTTTTGATAAAATATTGCTAATGAGAAATTGTATTTATAAAAAGTTATTAAGCTGTATTTTGAAGCGAAATAGCGTGTTAAGATTTATTGAGGTAGAAATATATTTATTTTTATGCTGCAAGTCAGTTTGCTAATAATTTACTATTATGTAAGTATCTGTTCTGTACTGACACAATAAGTAGGTATCTTATTGTGTAATATTGTATATAAGAAACCCTCGACTACAGACACACATTTACACATTTTTAATGTGGAAATTGCAAGTACAGAAATACTTTAGATAGGCTCTGGTAGCTAAAATGTTTTTCAAAAACCTCTATGATCATGTAACTCATTAATATTCATAGTCAAAAGTATACTGATCTTCAAAGAGGTTCTGAGACATCATAGTTACTCAAAACTTGAGCGATGGACCATGGTTAGTCATTATCAAAAGATCTAAGAAGCAGTATTAAAACAGAAGAATAAATTCAAATGGCGTGTTATACCTAACATAATATTATTATTATTTAATTAAGGCTACACAATGGACGCGGCGTCGGGATGTACTAGGTGCTCAAAGGTATGGGAAAGCCAATTAGGTGAGTTTTGGAGAGAGTCGGCTCCATCCATCATCGCGCCACGCCCTCCACGTTCCGTTTCGTTGAACTCTACTACAAACGACGTGTGCGTAACCTAACACAGTTATGATATTACAAAAACATTTTATTACATTATGGTAATTTTAACACTTAAAGGTTAAGTAAACCCAAGCCTCCGTTGCTCTACGATGACGAAACAGTGGGAGAAAAGTTCTATAATAAACAAAAAAAAACCCCTATTAAGTATGGCTTTCATTGATTTATAGGCAAGAACATAAACTATTACAAAATAAAAAATATTATGTTGATTTACACCTGCTTTGCTGTTATGTGATTACAAGCTCTTAACAAAAACTTACCCCATAATCACTTATTTAAACACGATCAACCAAAAAGATATTACTATGACAATAACAAACAAGAAATTTAAAGTTCACTCTCATCAGTAGAAAATCAATTTACAATCGCGATGCTATCGGCGTTGTATCGCGTTCTTCATAACTGTCATAATGCAGAGCAAGCCATGTTTAAGTAAACATTTCAACCAGTAAACAAAAGCTAGCCGGCGTGTTGCTCCAGGCTGAGGGGCAGGTCTCGCGAGTGTGGTCGTGTTGTGTGACATTTGCCTGTGCGGGGCTCGCACCTGCGCCGCGGAGGTAAGTAGCCGTGAGGTGCCGGCTGACGCGGCACGACATGTGCGGCTAATTTGTTGCCAGCAACGCACTCATTACACTGTTCCCGACGACGCCCGAGGTGTCGCCGACACTAGCAATTTTACTGTAATTCTATAAATTGCCACATGCACCAGGAAGTAGTCCACGTGACACAAACTCATCTCGAAGGACGTGCAAGCAAGAAGTTTCTGTATAGAATTCGGAGTCGTCATTTTTTTTATGAAAATTACTTGGCTTTGCTCCGTAACGAATGTAACGATGTTATCGTGCTCTTTATTAAAGTAAACCCATTTTTCACGTTTCATAGTTATTCACATTAATCACTCCGATTTCATATTAATTGATATGACCGAAATGTACACATACAATTCAAACGAACATATCGTGAAAGGAATCTTTACATTGAGTGGCAAAGGTGGTCAATGTGTAATTAAATGTTGACGGATAATTTATAAACGTCGATTTGCGGAGCACGCACTCGACCCGTACTCACGTCAAGGAGCTACAACTACCATTAGCTATTTTCTAGAGCAGAACCGACTCGACTCTATGTGTGCAGTTGAACAGGATTACCAATGTATAGTATAATACACTATAATATTGGTGTAATTACAATGACTTGTATATTATATTATATGAGTAGTCAAACATGAATAGTAGGTAGACGGCGCTCGTTAGCTGCTAGCGACACCCGGAGCGAACCGTAAATCAACCGTTTTACGTCAGCACTTTATAGCTCATTCAGGCTCGGTCGCTTTATCACCTTGTTCTTAACGCTGCAATAACCTCCACGCTGTTCTCACACACAGCATATACCTTACACTTTGTTGTTTATTTATATCTACCAGTTAATAAAGTATTGATTAAATAATAATCATTATCGGTAGCCACCGAAACGAACATCATTAATCACTTATTTTATGTGTAATAGGTAGCCAACGTCTATATTGGCCTTTTGTCACGGTTAACAAATTAATTATGGTGTGACATATCAATGTAACTGACCTGTCCGTTTTTGTCCATCTCGTTGTTGGTGAGCTTGACCTTCTCGAAGGAGACGACCTGCTTGCGCAGCTGGTCGCCGGAGAAGGGCGAGTCGGGGTGCGGGTAGAGGCGCGCGGGCGCGGGCGGGTCCGCCTTGCCCGCCACCAGCCACGAGCTGCGGTGGTAGGCGTAGCGGTAGCGCTTGCCGTCCACCGGCACCACGTCCAGCAGCACCGCGTAGCGCGCCTCCGCGCGGCACCCCGCGAACGACACGCGCACCGTCGGAAACATACGTCTAAAACATAAGACAAACTTCATTTCAATCATTCGTTCTCAGTTACAAATCAATACCGTCTAATTAAAATTATTAGTACTTAAAAATAAATAAGTTTCTAATATTGTAACGAATTAAATGCTAAAAAAAATTTTTCAACTATAAATATCAAAGAAATTCTTGACGACTTGGACCTCACCGCACTAATGACCTCATAAGAACCGACCGAAAACTAAATTAGACATTAAGAATACAAAAAGCTTATAATCCCCGAAAGTGTTTTACGAGACCAAAACACATGCTCGCAATAAAAAAAGATGATTAATGCATCTTAACAAAAAACACCAGAGATCCGGCCACGGACGGTGACTTGTATAATTACGGGGTGAAACGCGAACTAGGAAATCAAACAAATATGATGTATTCGATTTTAATGCACCCCTAAATGGGCCGAAGCGCTTCCTGCCGGCCAAGCACCGATAACATCTCAACATCATTTATTTATGAGGTAGGCTTTCTTAATATATTTTTTATCAATTTTAAACGGCAGTTTTGTTATTCCTATGCTTAACAAGTGGTCAAAAGCCTGTCAGATTACAGAACTGTCATATCATAATTTATCTGTCAATCATGAGACGATATACCTATTCTTGTTTTAGCGGTTTTTACAATATTTTATTCAGTTCAAGAGGGCACCATCGAAATAATCGAAGCGAAAGGTATATTGCATCTGGAATAATATCAGCAGGCACCAGAATGCACTTTATCTGTCGAAGATTCTAGTACAACTTCTTAATCGAATACAATAAAACAATATTAATATTACTAACTAGGTTGCCAGTTATAATAAATAGCAAAACAATTTCACTGCCGGTCAGATATCGAATGTGAAGGATCAGTAGGTTGGACAATGAATGGACGCGATGGGTACGACAAAGCGACGACAAGACGACATTGGAGCCACCCAGCGCGCCGCAGTAATGAGCTACATCCATCACGGATAACAATCGATCCTGGACAACAATTGTCGTGCGTGCACCAACACTGCTAAAAGATTTATTTGCTTTCATGAATCATTTTAAGAAACGTACTAGCAAACTACTAACTGTTTAATGCATAAGTAAACCTGCGAAAACATAAGCATTACTTAAATACCTCCTAATTAAAATTGATCGTTATTTACGATGGTAATCGTCTGAATCCTAGGGAAATATATATTTTATAGTAACTGTTCATTAAATTTAGTTATCCAAATCCACTTAGCAGTTAAGCACAATATACCTGTACTTATTTTATAATAATATACTTAAGATAGTGCGATCATTTTTGATTGCCTTTGTTACAAAAATACAAAAAAATAAGAGTATGAAGTCTTAATCTCTAAGTTATGAATATATACTAAAGCAAATAACAATTGAGGGTCTGCAGAAACGGAGGTAACGATCTATATTAATAGCGCATTTTGCTAGTAATAAAGTCGGTTGAGTCGTCCGCAAACGTCGGTCGGTCGCATTTACATAATTCATTAATAAACGTCGGGCCGCGATGCCCTCGGATAAGCTTAACAAAATACCCAATTGAACGGATGTCTACAGACTAATGCGAGAACTTTTAACAATTGCCAAGTACATTGAGCTGCTAAACGGCAAATATTGAGAAAAATAGAATTATATGCTTTTGCTAGCACTTTAATTTGTTATTCCATGTTCGAGCAATGTGTAAAGGGTCAAATATACTAGACAAAGATAAACTAACTACAATGTGGTACTTTAATAACCATGCTTTAGGCGACTACACTGGTTAATCTACTAAACTGTGATGCAAAAACTACTTCTATACAACATCTCTTGCTAATTAGTTTTAATGTTGGGTAAGGATTAATAAGGTACAGCTACATAATAAAATCAAGAGCCTGTCTACTTTCATATTCTCTAGTAATTTAGCAGCACCAACATATTAGAGACATTCGAACGAGATACATCGTTGTTACTTGTGGAGATAAGTCAGTAAAACACAAAATTAAATATTATAATCCTGCACTGTATTTCATTTTAATATCAGGTATTTGGAAACTTGATGCGGTATAAAACCACAGCCTCGCGACAAGTTCACAATACGCATGAAAGAAGCCTAATTTAAGTTGATTGAGTGCTACAATTATGGACTACCGCATCCGGTGCGAGGCGCAAATAATGTCCTCCTTTCATTCACTTATTATTTGTTTGATAAAACCGTATAAACTTCATTTTGGTATGCTGGTAATACAAAGGACAGCACTGAATGCGGACAAGTTTAATATAACTAATTTGATAGGACAGTTTCCCAACAAATTCAGAATTTATCTTGCATAGATTTGAGAATTTATTGAAAATGAGTAAAAGCACTAGTGATGTCACTTCAGTTTCCTTCAAAGTGTTATAATGTTGATATGAAACAACATAAAAAAAGTACCGCTAACTAATAACATGACAATTCATATTACTAGTTAGTAAAGAGGGGATAATTAAGTCATAGGACAAACTATGTTATTACAACGTGCAAACTGTGCACTTATTAATCAGATAAATGTGTAATTTATAATGTTCGTGACCTTTGTGCAATTGTCCAGTAAATAAATACTATTCTAGTAATAAGCATTTACATCATCCCATCTTTAATTGTCCATACTCGTTTCATTTTAATTCCTTCAATGTATTGCGTGAGCAATATTTTTGACGTTTATCTTCAGTTTTAAGCATTTTATTGAGACTAAAACTCTTTATAGTAGGTAATATATAATAAATTATCTTTTTTTCTGACAAAAGTAAATCAACCGTCTTATATGTAAGTAACAATTTATTGCTTTTTATTATAATCTACTCACACTACGCTAGTTTGTATTTGAACATTAGTATCACTCGAGTACTTTCATAACGTTCAACGTAATGGTATATTTTACCGATGCAAATTAAAAAACAAGTTACAAATTAAGTTGTTTATATTTATGGTCAGCTAATGCATTAAGCTATTCTTCTTTTTGTGCCTATAAACGCGCTCATCTGTCCTATTTAACGCCTTATTAATTATTTCTCAATACTGCGCTATAAAAAATAATGGTGTTGGTTCTCGGAACACGTAATACTATGCTAGTCGTGCAAATAGGTACCTGTTCACAGCTTCAGGGACACTTGAAAGCGTTATAAGTTGGCAATTTTAGATACGAATTGGAAATAATAGTATTGTAGTCTATATAAACGCTAACCCCGGCGGTTGAAAAAATTGAAACTTTCTTAAAGTAACTCATCTATCTAATGCACATATTTTCTTAGTTTGAAATGTATCGTGTGATCGTGTTCTATGCGACAACCAATGGCGACAACTATATAATATGATGTCGTCGGTTAATGGATAGTTTATCTATCCATACGTTGTTTGCACATTACGTAATCCATCCACACTGTCTGCTTGAATTCTCACGCCGACATCTATGACAGTGTTTACACACAGTCTTAACCCGAGGTTACAGGTATTCTATTAGTTAAGTCACGTGGGTCAGCTATCGGTCGACCCAAGTAAATTCAACCGGTGCCTCAGGTTATACAAGCAAATCTTCAACGATTTGAGAAAGGCTAAATGTTACACGTACTCATCATAAAAATAAATATAACAGATTCAATGGACGAAATTTAAATATTTGTTTAGGTATAATATTACCAAAAATTATGTGACGCTTTATGGTTATCGCTTACCTTAACAAATTCTACTTTCACTCTTAAGGGCCCGTCGAAGAGCTTAAATATTTTATAAGTAATATGCACGTACTCGTACATATTTTGGGACGGACTGCCTGCGTGCAAGTATCTTAGTTAGTATAGAAATGTAGATAGTACGAGTCTCTTTTATAATTATACAGACGCATTTTTTTTTTACCTTATTAACGTTCATACTTTACTTATTACTAAGGTTGAACTTCTATATGTACGCTATCTGTCTGCAATTGGATTCATAATTGATATTTATTTAAAAAATAATCTCTCTCGAAACCTTTATGTCATTATTTTACAGCTATAAATACCTCACAATGTGTATTTAGATTAAATGTCACAACATACATAAGTTAAAGTGAAATTCCGATCAAATATCACGTTTCTATGCCATCGAGATAACATTTCTTTCATTTAGAGAATCCAGTGGTTCCGTTACGAACAGATATCATATGGTTGTTATTCCACTAAACGTTATTCCAAGTTCGAAGCAGTAGGTGGTATACATAAAGTGGGTAATATTAGTTTAACACAATCATTTGACAGTTCTTTACGAGATAAAAAGTGTGTTTAATAAATGTCGAGATATTTGTGTAACAATGAATATTGACAATCCGGTTACAATCATAATAATAATTTGGTTTTTAAATCGAATTTTAAGCTGATCTTGTGTGGCTTTGTTCCTTCATACGTGAACACAAGTTTTGTCTGTAACGATTTTAGTCCACTCTGACAGACTATGGAGCAGAAATACATATAATCGAAGAAACATAGGCGCATTAAGAATGAATATCAAATCAATCTCGGATCTTAAAAATAAAGTAACGCTAATACATTCACCGTATGTAGAGATAAACATTGAAAATCAATAAAAAAATATTCTAATTGACGATCATATATATTAAAGACTGATAACTTCTAACTGTTAATTGCCCAATTTTTGTATCAAAGGTAGAATAAAAATGTCACATTGTGAAAACTAAAGCTTGTACGCACCTGTGGTTTACATGATCTCTATGTCTGTACCTAACAATAAAACGAGATTATCCATTCTGTGATTTAGCTTCGTAAATGTTATTAAACTATTTTGTAAAGATATTAACATTGCATTGAATACCCATATCTCCGTTGTCACTAAATAAACAATCACCATTGTGGAAAATTAGATAATAATGAAATACGACATCATTTATAACTGTCATATTCAATCAAGTAAACTATTAATAAGACATGAATACTAGCATTGAGCAAGTAACAAATATCTAATAGATCTTATTTACAAACGGCGCAGGTATTGCGTAGGTAATTTATATCTATCCAATATCTAATCATTTACAATAAGTTGTTAGATATGTATGTATTTATGACTTGAATAGAAACATGACTGGTTTTCATGAAATGTCATCCACTCACACAGAGCGCGTTTGCACGCAACGAGGGTCGACGACACCGTATTTATATGTTTATTTCTACTTTCAGTTTTTATTTCTTTGTTATCATGTGATTTTGAAGCATTATAGGTACATAGATAGGTCGCTTTCCCGATAACTATAATATTTTATTAAAACAATATACTTAGTCTGATGATTATGTTTTGAAATAAGTTAACACTGACTAGCCCTCTAGTAGCCCTGAATATTGATATAATGTGTGTAGGTACCTACCTAATAATTTAATAAGAACTCTATTGATTTGATTGCTGGCGTGTAATACGAATTGCACTAACGATTTCTGGAACTACATTTGCGTAATGAAGGTACAAATCGTAGGCGAGGTGTTATGTTACATTACGAGTGTATTGTAACATAAAACCTGGCAGCAACTAGTGTATTACAGCGATATGTTATGTCGGATTGTCGGCAATGTGGAGTGCGCGCGCGTGCCGCGTGTCAGCTGTCTGTCGTTTACGCGTCTCGTTACGTCGCGCGTCATCGCCGTCACGCCACGCGGCACGTCGAAACGCTAATCTCGCTATTCAAAACAAAATATCCAGTTACTACAGACAGCCTCGTGTGAAAACGAAAAAAGAAATCTATCTAAAAAATCAACAGGTCCGCTGGAAATCCCCAAGCATCATCAACGACTAGGAATTGAGAGGCAGCAAGGAGCACGTGAACTGTCATCTGTCACTTCACCATTTTAATCCTGTGTAAATTATATAAATTGACACTTGACATGTTTTGTCGTCTCCCGGGTAATCGTACAAAATGGAACTCTCGTTTTATTACTTTTGTAAAGTGGCGGGAGGACTGTCAACTTGCTGGCTCGTCATATTGCTTCATGACTCTGTTTTGTTAGGATTTAACCCTTTAGATACGCACCCACAAAATACACAATTGTAAAAATCTGGCAAATGGGATTGAAGAGCTTTATCAATCGAAATTCTAAATGAACAAGTATTTGATAGTCAGGTTAAGTATATTTAATCGCAGAAACTTTATGATGTCGTTGTACATGAAAAATAATGGAGACATAAATATAGTGAAAAGTGACGTTTTGTTAACGAGCACAAAGCAATGTGTATAAAGTAGCCGCGCGGCGGGGCGCCGCACTACAGGGAAACGCTTTGCTAATTAAAAATTCTTCTTTGTTTTTGCGTCGAGATTGTAGTTATGCGAGAAATGTTTTATTGTTTAACACACGATAATTTACAATAAGTAACATTAAGTGGAAGCGTGAAATTCTTAAATAAACTGTAATAACATGTGTAAATCAAGTTCACGCCGTGCGTACGTATTTTAATGCTCCACACTACATAAATCATAGGTAGAGAGTAGATTGTTTTATACCTCAACAACCAAACAATATATCAATATTTTTATACATTTATTTATTATTACATTCTTCGAACTACCTAATAAAAAATATATCTCATACGCCTTGCGAGCATAAGATGTATAGTATTTGTTCAGAATACACAAGAGCGAACCTATAATACCTTACCTATATGTTATTGCGTCTTTTTACTGTTTCATACATAATTTTTAGTTTCCCACTTTGATTAATTTCAAAACCACAATTTTCGAGAAATTGAATTGATTGTAAGAGTTTTCTCAAAATAAAATGACTCCGACTTTCTTACACAACGCAAGGTGTTCGTGGGCATGTAAGAAATCATCATTAATTTTATTACTTCTTGGCTTGTTCAGCTGGCAACAGCTTATTTTATTGAAAGACTCCAACGAAAATCCTTGATGCAACAATGTTTAGCTTTCGAAATATAATATCCATGCTTCAATATTTACTGTTATCAATTTTAATATATTTCCACGATTGTAGTTCCTAAATTGTATGTAAATTATTAAAAGTGTAGTTCAGTTCATTGGAATTTATTAAAAAAGATATGTCGTGACAAACTGTGTGTTAAAACATAGAAAGGCTTTATTAACACCTAGGATTTATCGGTTATGTAGAATACAATATTGCCGACTTGATGTACGATATAAAACTAGAACTATAAAAATGGTGTGACAAAAGGAAGGGGCGCACGACTCCTGTGACGTTGTAAGTCCAGTACCAATATAAAACTAATTAATATCAGGCGGCAATTATAGACCAGTTAACATTAACAAGGTGGCCTTTAATTATTATCGTTGGAATCTGACTATGATGTCGGTTTTATGACACTTCCGGCGGAACACCCGACTCGCCATAAAGCTGACCACACAATCGTTGATGTGCAACATTCGCCCTCGTAAACAACGCCACTCGTGTACAAATCCACCGGTGTGACTCCCGACAAAATATTAAAACACCGAATGACCCCATATAACTTTATAGCATCCATAAAAACTTGAAATAGGTTAGTGTTATTTCGTATGCAACAACACTTAACAAACCATAGATTTATGCTTTTATAACAGTTGCAAGATTAGATTATTCATAACTCTATAAATCGATCTCGGTGTAGTCGTAACGACACGCCGCATGATAAACGATGCGATGAGCAATTTCTAAGGCACATAAAATGAATTTCACATACCTACGTACCTTCGCAAAAACGTGAAATTACAATCAAGACATAGTTCAGGTATATGCAATGGGAATTCAACGAGATGAACTAACTATTGTAGATACGGCGATAAATCAGCGTTTAATGTACAATTAAACAATTTCTCATGCTCAACACGATCGTCTTGCGTGTCATGTAGTTACATACATAGGTACATATACAACTGCACAGGGTACAAATTTATGTTTACTGCTTGTCTGTTCGTAGTAATTTCTGTAGCAATTATTTGATAAGTAGTTAGTTCGATATGTACGGTGTATGTAGACGCTGAGTCGCCGCAGTCGGCGAACTCCGCATTAAATACGTGCGCTAACCGAACTCTCCATCGAGTACGTGATAGGTCGACTGTCATTATCAATACCTCAGTACAACTCGCCAGCCATAATAATAATTTTCTAAACTCAATGCAATTATAAAGTGCATGTTAAACTCTACTTTATAATCTAAATTTATAACTTATAACCATCCGTCATAATAAGTACAAGCGCAGTACTTCTACAAGCACAACCAATGTAATATATCTTTCTTAGTAGTTTTTCTTCCTTGAATCAGATTATTATAATTGCCGCAATAATTCTATTTGTGTGGCCTAACAATAGTTATCACTTCCTACTTCATTCAACATAATGTAATTAACACAATAAATTTCAAAGAAAACAGTATTAAGTAACATAGTTACGTGTTCATATAACCAGTATTACAATTTAAGATGTTAAGAACAAAATATGCAGCCCTCAGACGTAGTGGGCGACTGGCAAGGGAGTATAGACACTGTCATAATGATGGGGAAGTATCTCCTGCTACCTCGCCTGGGTACGGCTCGGCTTGGTTTAGCTCGGCTTAAGATTACGCCTCGTAATTAACTATTTTACACGCTCCTAATAGCTTCATTTTGCTAATGACCGCCTCAACACTTATTTATATACAGACTCGTTTGTACCTTTCACTGAAGCTCTAAACTTTTAAATCTGATTGCCCTCTATTACCATTTATTGAGGAAATCTCCTTTCTGTTTATTTGCAATTGTAAAATTAAGTTTCACTTAGACTTTACAAGTACAACTAATGAAGCCATAACTCCATTTAAATCGAACGTTTATGATTTAATAGTTTATTGGCAGCAATTGATTAAATGTCGTCCGTTTTCAATAAAAATTCCAATTTATTACTTAAGTATATTTACTCAACGGATTAGAATGATAATATTATTGATTTAGATAATATATATTCGATCTGTCAGTATATTAAATAAGATATATATTTTACTGCTCATATTTCCGGGATTTTCCCACCAAATACTTGCTATAATAAAATGCATGTATGTTTAGATAGAAAAACTGTTGTTGTTAACAGAACATTTATAACGTGGGCCGCATTTTGCTATCCTGTATAATTATCATAAATATACGAGTGCAGGTTACTTACGAAGCTCACATACGTATCTCTTTAACCACCGCATCGTAATGCTTGGATGTATAATTTGTAAGTACTTTACCAATGCAAATGCGCTTATGAGTACCTAATAGCATTCGCAGTGGTAAAGTGGCCTTCTTGCTGTCAACAGGCGTTCAATTATCTCATCACAGTAATGGACCCGTTGATATCTTGCACAATCATTACCACATTAAAATGTGCCATGATCAAGCTGGCCTGCTGGATGTATATCTTCCTGCTGATTTATTATAACTGATACTTGTGTCTTCTATGCTCTTATTATATGCACATACCTAGGTTTAAATATATAATTTATACAAATATGCGAATATAATTTTAACATTTTGGATACTAATCTCGAAGGTTAATGGGTAATCAAGATTATTAAATATTTATTGTTAACCATGTGCAAAACAACATCCTTTGTGTAAAACGTTAGGAACAACAAAAAACCATAATTACTAGCATGAGAAATATGAATGAAGTATTATAGCTAATTTCTGAGATTACGATCTAAAAGTCAAAATTCAGCATCAAAAATGTACAAAATGTATGATGCATCCAGAATTAAATGGCAAAATGTTATAATAGGTGTGAAATTAAATGGTAGCAAAAACGACATGAGCCACAACAATTCACAATACATTATCCGCTATCAGTATCCTAATCGACAAATTGCCATGCAAACGACGCGTCCGACAGTGTACCCTCACTATTATACAGATAAAACTAACTATTCACATTACACGAGTACTTTTTATTATAGCATATCAGCTCGATATCGATAAATGTAGATTTAACATAACTAATAGCTTAATAACAATATAAACAGCTAATCTGTTGGTTTTCTATGCTGTACACTACGAGCTCGTCTATGGACACACATGAATATGAACGAGATAATAATTTTGATGGAATCAGAGTTTAATTCATAAATGTCCACGTTATTTTAAATGTTTGTCATAATAAGAAGTTATGTTATAACTACTTTTACTCAGAACATTTTTGCTATTTAAACTATAATAAACTGTGCATAGCGACTAAACATTTTTTGTGCGATTGTTTATTTGACTTATTCTACTACATCCTTCTAATATTATAATTTAATGCGAATGTAACTAACTAACTAAAATATTTGTCTGTCTATTACGATAAACCACTGACTGCACTGACTTTAATGAAATTTGGTTCAGAAATAGAGTTGGCCTTAAGAAAAAAACATAAGCTTATGATAAGCTTAACTTTACTTTTATTAACTTTTGATCGCAATATTGGGGTACAAGGGGTGAGAAGAGGGGATGTTTGTATGAAAATTTTAAAAACTAAATATAAATAAGCATCGAAATTTTCTTATAACATACGATACTTATAAGAATGTAGGTTTTAATAACTAAAACAGCTACTTGTAAGGTGTAAATGACATAAATTATATCAACCAGTCGCTGTGAAATGAATATAATTGCAGTTGACTCTGTTTAACGTAGTATGTAATCTACTGTTATTAAGTTTACGCCAAGGTACTTATACAGACACGGGATTAAGTGCCAATTAACGGATAATATTCACTTCATCTTCTGATGAAATTATTCTTATATTACACATAATTGCAAACTGAAAATCATTCGCCAGTGTAATACTGTAACAAAAAGAATGTGTCAAAATCAATTTTCCTACTTTATTATCGTTCGTAAAAAAATATAGCCAAGGTTATGCATATATTCACAAAATAATGAACTGAGTATTCGAAATCAGTCATGCAACACAGGTCGTGTTCTTAATCAGTGAATTCAAAAGCTTCAAAGCATGGGTAGACACGTCGACGTAACTGTACCATTGGTAGAGACGTCTTTACACTGATAGACATATCCACATCGACGTTAAATGAACCGTTGAACGCCTATAAAGGCCAATAAAGCGTAACGCAGGTGCTACTGAGCCACTCTGAGACCGGTACAGAAAGTATCTCTAGATTAATAAACATGTAGAGCCATTCTAACACTCTACACCTAATAAACTCGTATCGGTCTATGACATTGCTGCGTAATATCAAAGCATATAACAAGATTTTAAACGTAATTATTGATGTTTGAAAGCGAATAATATAAATTTAAAAGGTACTTTATGCCTGTGTATAAAAAGTTAACTAAATTCAGGGTATAATATAGCAAGTGTAACCGTTTTTGAGCATGAAACTACATAATGTAATTTGTAAAAATATTTGTAGAATATCGAAAACTAGTTAATAGAGTCTAATAAACGAATCCCAACCAAATAAGAAGGAAATGTATCTAACTGAAAATATTGAGAACGCTACACATTTAACACATTACACATACATATCTATATAATAACCTATATCAGGCGTCAGACAGATATAAAGTTAATAACATTATGCTAATTACTGAGTGCATTGTAGCGGTCTCGAATCTTTCCGCCAATTACATGTATAAAAACGAGTATTTTGTTCAAGCAGTGTAACATGTTCCCACATGTGCTCAGCTCAAGATTGATATCGGCACTTAACCGAAGTCAGCTGCTGATGTAATTAGCGATGCGACTTGCGACCCACTCCACGAATTTATCTTGCACTCCTTATATCTCAACGGGCAGGTTTTACTCGCCTTAACTAATTGAAACTGGTGAAAAATTGCGACCACATACCGAGCAATTTAATGTCGTTGCCTCCAGGTACTCGTGTAATTCAAATGTTGCGATGTTTACTTTTAATCGTTAATGCTCACAGGATCCTTAATAACCATAACTTGACCGACTGCAATAAACTAGTCTTTTAAAACAACATTCGTAATGAACGAGACATCCTTATTGATGTTGGTAGAAAGGTAAACTTTAAAAGCATGTTAATTGCGTCGAAAAGTTTTTGCAATAAACATGTCTAGATAGGGAAGTATTTAAGTTTTCTTGTCAAAGGAAAACTGATTGTGGACTAAGTATCATAGAGGAATACAATACGAGACAGACGAGCTACTTGTGAGATTGATGCGAGGTGTCAAATCACAGTTAATAGTGTAGAGAGTGTAATTCACTAGCTTGTGTATTGTGTAGGTATATGTGCGGGGTCGCGAGCGCACGGTGTTGGAGCCGCGGCCGTGCTGCGCCGCGTGACGGACAGAGGGCACGGTCGTTAGTGTGACCGCACCATTATCGATGATGGATGACCACCGCCGGCGCCATCGCGCCATACCGACACCCGACAAATTTAATTTAGACCACTAATGTTGTATGTTGTTGCCTACAAATAAAGCGATTATAACTTCAACAGACATATCCAAATAATTTAAGTACATAATAATTATGGATTCGTAATCAACTTGTTAAAAATGTAGGTACTAAACGTAAGAATTGCAATACGATCAATTTACCTATACAATCGTCTATCCTTAAATGACTTACATACTCAGTTTTAATAATTACTTGAACGCTCAAACGTGACTACGACGTACGCACTTAAACTTTATAACGTAATTCACGTTTAATGAGCACAAAATAACATTTACAGGTCGCTCGCGAAGAGATGTAAACTGTTTTAATTACAACTTTAGCGAACGAGCACCGTAGTCAATACAAACATCAAATCAACACCTTACGTTCTAACTGGTATCTTCGTAATCACGAAAAAAGGTCGACACATTATAATCTAGTTCTAGTTTGTAGTTGATCAAATAAATAGAGTGGTCGGTGTTAGCTAAAATACAAAGATGTTGAGAGTGGAAGCAGACAGTGACGGTAGACAGGTAGGTCGTGTAGTATGTACGTAGTATGACTAGGGAGGCGGGTGGTAAATGCAGTCGGTCGGGGCGCTAACGCGCGCGGGGTGGCGGCGCGCGGGGCGGGGGGGATGCCAGGGGTGCTGGGGAGCAGACGTCGTCGAGGAGCGTCGGAGGCTGCGATCGATGAAGCGCGGACACGCCTCGCGCACGCCACCGCAGCCCGCAACTTACACTCATTGTTGATTCAACCACGTTCTTCCCACTTATACTATTTTTACAAGAACACAAACTAAGCTAGCTCAGTGAAGAGGATATTTATGATTATTATGTAATAAAAGAACAACCTTTTAGACCCTAAAGTCAAAGTGTACCCCTCAGGATGTCTGGAAGCATCAAACCTCATTTTGTAGTTGATACATATGAGCTGTCAGAAGATCTTCCAAATGCGATGAGCGTGTTAAACGACTGTATTGTGATGCGCTGTCACTGCAGAGGCCGGTGCCTTTGGCTGAACGCAACACCACGTCAATATTATCTCACCTCACGGACTAGGAAGCCACTCGCTTCTTTAAACTAAGACAGTTACAAAAAAGGCGACTTAATCCGACATACCTATATCAGATTTAGTAATCTTCTTTACTACTATATTGCTTTCGTTTTATAACTGTTTGTTAAAAATGTTGAATAACATTAGAAACTAATAGTAAGTTATAGTTTTTTTGTACCATCTATAAAGAAATAACATCACTCAATTTGCCACCATAGGCTTTTAGCGATCGTTTATCATTTTTTACTAGAACGTACAAATTAAAAACTCGAAAGAGGTGTATATCTTTATCAATATTATTTAATAAAACATAAAATTTACACAGACTGGCCACTAAAAATGTTTAATGCGAACATTCAAACCCCTATCGAAAAATAAAACTGTAGCACCTTATCGCTACATCAGAAATCTTGTCAAAACGGTTAGTTAAGCGCGGGATCAGGCGACGAGTACAAAACGAGTGACATGTCGATGTCGAGGCGGACCGCCGCCGCGCCGCGAGCGACGAGCACCCGCCGCACCCGACAACACACACCACACACAAATCATCTTAAATGTCACACACTATAAGGTCTATTTTCCTGAACAGTGAAATAATTCAAATTTAAGAATACAATTTTCAAGTGACGATCAATTCGAATTCCTCGGGACACAGATCCGTCACCGATAAAACACTCCAACACCATTGGGTGACAAGTCAGTTGTGGACTTGTAATCCGGGAGATTAAAACGTCTCCATTAATAGTCCGATCTGACAAAGCACTCCGACGATTGATGAAACCGACTCGATTTTTTTAAATTGCTTCTTACACGCAGCTAATTGCTTTATATACCCACTAATACACCGTTAATTTTGCCATAATAGCGCTGACGGAGGCAAATTATGAATATTATATCTATAAATTCTTTTATCTTCGGACCGCTCCTCCATAATTTACAATCATAAAATAATAACCACGAGAGTTAAGCAGGTTTAATGAGGCATGAGCCAAAATTACCACGCTTTGTACAGCGCTACCAATGTAAGCGTAAACAGTCGTCTCAAATGGTCAAACGTTATGATGTAGATGTGCCTACCTATGTATGGTTACACATTTATTAACGCTATGTAGTGTTCCAGTCGAGTTGGCAACAAGGGTTGCTCACGAGGGAGTGAACTTAGGTGTGTTTATATTGTAGTGAGTCGCGTTGCGTGTGTGTGACAACAGTTACAAGAATGATTCGGATCTCGCATCCTGAGCGGCTTTATTTACGAACTCGGCTGCATACACAAATCTAGTTTCACGAAACCGCAGCCTGCTGTAGTACAGGGAGTACCTACGCATACCTAGTTATAGTGCTGTTGAGGATATGACCGGATTTGCGCACAAACTATCGTAAGTCACGCAACATCAAGACAATAAAAACTTATCAAGCCTCTTATAGCTAATTAGGCCTACGCTTATTGTTATTTATACGCTACACGATAGGCATTTACAAGTCAACGGTGTCACAGAGTTCATGACAGCACGAAAATGCTACAAATATATTCATAGACTCAGTCCATTAGCATTGTTGCATGTAATCAACGACACATACAACTTTATACGCATTTTTGAACCTTGACCTGGCTTTAAATATTGATATACAGTTTTCCGCCTAAGTGACGGTTTACAAATACTTAGAGTAAGTATCTGAACTGTGTGATTATTTAAGAGATAGTGTCATAGCGTGATCGGAGGCCGCGTTCGACGAGACAGCTTGCACCTGGACACACAGATCGGCGAACTAATTCGTCCTAATGTTAATATCAGTGGCGGGTCTCAGCGGCAGCATGTCAGCGTTCACCATTGACCAGTGTCTGCGTAACCCGACGCTACACCTGTCTCGATACGAAATAATTTTTATTTACAGAGCCCTCCGAAGATTATGAATATTTCGTTGTGCTATCGCACCCGACATCGGACCGCATATTATGTTACCTCGCAGAGTAACCTATGACGATCCATAATTTACGCGTTGGACGCTCCTTCGCTTTGTTAAAGGTTTTTTATTTTTTATATGACACCTTCCCTAGTAGTCGCCTTACAATGTTTGTTTGTAATTTTGTAAATTGAAACATAGAGATTAATAAAACAGAAAAGTTGTAAGTATGTTGAGAAATTGTAAACGATAGCCATTTGTATTATATTCTGAACAGAATACCCAACAAAGACATTCAATATTCATAAAATTGGATGTTTACTCGTGGTTTTATTATTATTGTGTGTGGTATTGGGATTATAATATGATGCAACTTCCTTTTTCAACAAGCTACGCTCAGCTTAAGCACATATTTTATTTGTAAACTGCAATCCACACTATTATTAATAAGTATTATAAATGCGAAAGTTAGTCTGTTTGCCTAACAGTACGTAGTAATGAAAAGTAAATAACATATGTAATGAACATTAAATTTAATATCCGCAAAGTAGAAAACATGATCGAAGTAGATCACTCGAATAGATAGATTTAGGCGTTTTCAGATCTCTTACAATTGGATGTTTATCTTGTATGTAAATAGGGGAACGAGTTAAATACAAGCAACTGCAACTCTTAGGCTATTTATTTACTTCATTACAAGGGAGACTTGTAACTACATATATGTTAAAATGTTGCAAAAAATTGCATAATGATGAGTTGTTCGCTCGAGTGGAGACCTGTATCGTGTGTAGTTAGTGCGCTCAGAAGGTACGTGCGAGTCATCAATCATGAGGCGAGCCGCCCTGTGACGAATGCCAAGCCAAACACCATTGTGACCAATGCCACCCACACGCAGAACAACCGTGGAATCTTGCTGTTCGCACTGACACACGTGACGTCACTACTTTTTCCCGTGTAACTATAGCGGTATAATACATTTAACTCGGAAAAAAAATATAAAATATTATATTTACAGACATTACTATAGACTATCTTAATAAAAAGACTGGAATTAATAAAATGCCTTGTATGTATTGATTTTAACGTTTTGTAGTCTTATTAAAGGTGGACCAATATATTCATTGCGAAATAGTGTATTGTGGGTTCACAAGCAGTCTTTTTTGATAGTCCGCGACAATACGTTTGTTTGTAATTAATGGTGCACCTTACTCAAAAGGGTCTTTCCTAGAACCACCTCCCCTGTAGAGAGCTACTATCGACCAGGTTGTAAATGGTCGATATTATCCATTCGATGTTTACCGCACACGATGAATAAATTTAAATTGCTTGAAGGTTTACACAACAAATGGCCCTGCCAATGAGAAAAAAGAGTAATACCGATTAGATCCGTTCTTTAAGCAAAACGCAGAACAAACACGCGGCAAAAAGTACCTACTATGTAAAAGAAAATCTAACTACTTTATCAATACGGTCAGTTGTATGATGATTATTTATTCACGCATTGGTTATATTTGCGGGAATGTAGGTACTTGGTACACCCACATTCAACTAGGCAGGCATATATTCATAACGTCCGATTTAATCGGCCACAGTTCACCTCGGGGAATGTATCGGCCGCATGTGCAATTAATTGGCTTATCGTGAGTTTATTGATTCGGTAAGGCGATCCGTTTTAATTACCGCCATCGCTCATTTGCCGCTGATTGGTTCCCAACATACCTTTCGATAGCACCAGCTCCTAATGAAACTCGACTAATTTCAGAAAAGCTCTCAAGTAAAACTATACCCACCCTGGGCAAATCTGGCCGACTGCGATGAATATTTTGTTCTAATTAACTACTGTTGTATTACAGTAAATTGATGATTATGATGAGAATGCAGACTATAAAGATAATAACCAAATTAACCATGTTTATTATTGGGATTCAGTTCCACAGATGGAACCTATTAAGAAATTGAATATAAAATACGCTGTATAGCAGAAGGTAGAGATGCGAGTTTAATATTCACGCTATTTATTACTTAACTCAGCCGTATTGTACTTAACAAGGAGGGACAGACGTTTGTTTAAAATTATCTTTTCTACTTTCTAGCTGAATGGTGTAAAAATACAGCTTAAGGCTATATCAGTTGTATAATTTTGTATCGTAAAAGGGGTAACAAATATAAAGTTGGTCGTTGAGCATATGTCGCGGCGCGTGGAGTCTGCTATTAGAGCTAATTGACAGTCCGTACACGAGCTCTCCGACTACTATATTTGTCACTTCCCCTCGACTAATAACATGTTACGCAGCTACAACTGAAAGAAACTTTGCAAAATAAATAAATACTTTAATTTTTGTTCCAAGTCTTTAAAATGCTGTGAAGCGGAATACTTAGCACTAATTTACGAATAATGAAGTTAAAACGTATTGAAAATTCTGAATAACGTAAATTAGTTCGTCGACTCGTGACAGTTTAAGACACATTTAACTTATAATTGACTTAAACAAAAAGGTAGTCACTGCTCATCAATAATATAATCAGATGCTCAGTGGTATTAGCCCTCGCGTCAAAATAATGCAGCAAACAAAGTTATCAATAATCACGATTCGGGTAATGGCCCGGGGCGGACGACGAGTTCCAGTACAACGGACTCATAATAAAGATATAATATCACTGGCGGCGTACTCTCCCGAGGGTGACGAATTGCTCGTACGATTAACTCTTAAACGACAAATAGAGGAACTCCCTTCCCGCAACTCTCCCGCTTGGGGGTAAACTAAGCCACGACTTCCGCTAATTATTCGGGGGAGCGGCTCCGGCAACATCGCTGTCCCCCTCGCACTCTGCGAGCCGATGCACATCTCCGCAAAAACTCTCTGAAAACCAAAATTTCCCTTCTCCCGACGGGCGGTCATATTTCTTCCCTCTCACTCCCATTAAACACGCCGTAAACGCTTTCCTTTTTTCACGCCCTCGCTCTAATAGAAAGGCAAATTACGAGCTTACGGGCGCGGACGGGTGGCGATGTACGAAACCGCCGCGACCGTGCCTCTTGCGTCCCGTTTTCACCCGTAGACGCTCATATTTCCATGCTCCTCGGGAAAACAGGGGTCGACTACGCTACGTGAACTTTCACGTCATATGTTTATACTCGTATCTATCATGATACCACAACACGACTCTCAATGTATACACGTCTTGTTTCTTTGATGCCGTTTCCAGAATTTACCAGGAGTATTTGTAAGCACTAGGAAACAAATATCTTGTGAAACAATTATTGATTCTGTATCTAAATAAGTGTAATGATTTTAAACAACAGTTTGTTGATTGACGCTTCCATACATAGTATACATCATACACATTACACATAACTTTGGATCTTCTTCTTACATTGATTTGTACTTAATAGATGTCTCGATAAAAAAGTTCTGTGATGTTCTCCACGAGGAATCCGTTCGGGTGTATCCAATTACCTAAAAGTGGCTTACTTTTTACGAATGCTCCTGACAGGACCCAAATAACTGGTGGCGCTATCTCATTTGAGGACTTGGCATTCTAAGCAGAGACATTTTATTTCGAACTATCAAGTTATTAGGCATTCTTAATACTTCTTGGTGAACATAATACTTCGAATAAAAGTTCACTCATTGTAAAGTGTTCACCCTTTAATATACAGAATTGTTTTGTAATAGTAAACTTTACTAGCTTCTGATGTTCTAACCACTACTTGTTCCACGTGAAAAGTTTTTTTTTAACGTTTTGCCGTTAACATACAAACTAGCAATAATAAGTAAAAAATATATTTGAGAACTCAATATACTCGGTGGTCGTTCACAGGTATCAGATATAAATCGGTGACAAATAAAGTTAAGATATCGAACAATCATACAGCAATAACAATTACGCTATGAAAGCATACAGCGTACCCCGAGTGAGTTGTTGTACCCTAATATAAACATGTCGCGACCGAGCTGATGACCAACTTGCGTGACGTCACACATACCACATTGTCCAAGCTACCCTTGCTACCCAGCACTCCCTCAAGTCTACATTAAGATCTTTTTTTATATTTCATAGGCTACTCCTTCAAGCTGAGTGAAAACATTTAATGGACCCGAATATTAGAGGCCAGTGTAAATGTAAATACAAATATAAGGTTATTTTAACGTTGTGGAGTCATTTAAATTACTGAAACTTTTAAACTTGTCTTTAGCTAAAAATATCCGACTTATAATCAACATTTAATTTCACTAACACAGCTTCTAGCTATATAAAACCTGTAGGCACTCTCTTGTACACTGTTGCGTATCGATATTTATATTCTGAATAACAAATCTAACAATCACCGTCGACAACCTTTATTTCCATGATTCGGTAATGAGCAGGTGCCGTCAGATTGTGGGTGTTGTGGGCTTGTTCATACAAATGGCAGTCATTTTCGAGTTATCGACTTAACACCGCCACGGAAATGGAAAATAATAACTTCATCGCAGGGCGGCGACACGTACGGATATAATTTGGGCACATTAGGCGTCATTTGTAGGAAAACTTATGCCACACTTCGAGGCCAAATCATTTTATACCGCTCTATTTTTACCCCTCTATTCATGAAACGCAATTTTATTCTCACAGAATATAGATACTGAATCAAGAAATTTTATAGAGTCAACTTTCCTGAAGTGAAAATTTTCTTAAATTGATTAATCAAACCCTTTTAGTAACATTACGGTTATGCATTAATGATTTAGTGACACTTATCCGATACGTGACTTAGGAAGCCTTTAAAATCTTAAGTAGCATCTGTGTAGTAATGACACCGAAACGTTGAAACCAACCCTTACTTCCGTGACATGAGCTACGATTACGTTTTTGTTACATCGACGCGTTCGCCCACCCTGAATCCACATAAAAATAATTTATTCCTACCGAGGGGTAGCCGTGAAAATTTAACGCTCTACTTGAAAAAACTAACACCACATGACGATTTTGAATTCGACTGCTATCCTTTACTCTCTAAAAATGTGTAAAAGAGACAAGGAACTTCTCTATTTTTTAGCTTACAGCCTGAAGCGTTGATTATGATTTCAAAGTTCACGGTGCAACTGGCGCATAAATCAAAGAGCTTCCTTATGTCGAGTGGTGATCGACTCTATTTTAACGACCTCATTTAGTTACTAACTAACTAGACAGATGACACTGACTATCGATGACTCGTTTCCATTGCTATTGCAAATAAAATAAACTCTTTATTATATCAATCAAGTTGTCTTCAGAATTAAACAACATTTTCTTCCTTGTTACTCGACTTTTTTATAAATAAGACACAAATAATCACATGTCGATGTGATTCAATCAGGTAGGTGTCACTAGTAAGCGTTAACAAGGCCCACGTTACTGTAAGTAATGCCTTCTAAGCAACCAAAAAGAGCGCAGTCGGTTGCAGAGTATTTCAATGAGGTCGCTATGGCAGTGGTAACGAGAAGCGGGTCGGGGGTCGCAGTCGCGGTCGCCGATGGCTCACAATGGCTCGTTTGGAGGCACAATGCCGCCCCCTCGCGGCCCACTTCATTACGCGTGTATTGTGCCACACACAGGCACGCGCACCTAGACCTGTGTGACTCCTGTGACCCACCATCGCCGGTGGCCTGCCAAGCCAATCCACATTAACAACGCCTTTTGTTTATAGCACTGAAATAATAGCATTCATACAGCTACCTGCCTTAAAATAACAATATGGTTAAATTTCTTTATCATTGAGTTGGTTTTTGAAAAAAAAAGATATTATTCCTTAGTCCAACTATTTTATAACAGTTCAATCTGAATAATAAATCCACGCATTAATTCATAACGAAGCTTCTGGCGTTACGTCGATTTTAATAAGCGAATTAAAGCAATCAATCATAATGAATCGACGCGCAATACGCTATACCGACGGAATATTAAATCATTATCTATTTAAGCATCGAGTGTTCGGCTAATAATAGACAAGATAATATCTCATTGAGCGGAGTGAGTGGAATGGCAATGCGCGCGCGATTGAAGGCATCACAATGGGCGTAGGAGTAAAACCAACACGCGCCCGCGCCCGCGCACACCGCACAGGCGTACAATACCGATATCACAATGGAGGGCTAATTGTGCGTCGACAGCCAGATACCACCTCATTGTTACTAACGCTGAGACTGAGACTCGATGTTGTTATTATGTTGAACTAGTTTTTAGGTCGCTTCCGTGCAATCAAACGTGCTTTCCAAATACAAAACACCTCTATTGACCTCTGGCTACGTTAATCGACGCGTAAAATTAACTTCGAAATTCGATTATGAGGGTTCAGTCGAAATCTCACATCAAGAACATCTTCAATGTAACGTCAACGAGCCGTGAGATGAATGATGATTACTCTCTATGAGATTCCCGAAATCGCCGGCCGTTGTCCATGATTACGTAATCAATCTCCGTCGGTGTCTGCCGTCGGCCTTTCATCGACCTGCGCGGGCGCATCACTCTTACCTGTATTCAAGCGCTTTTTACACCTTTTTTCGTAATTATTTAAACTCGCTATTATGTTTTAGGCGTTAATGCCTGTTAAATGACCACCCTTTTAATGATGTTGCTCTCGGCTCGATCTCGTTTTAAGTAACGTACTTGAGAATATCATCAAATCGACTTATAAGGTGAGAATGATGATAAAAAATTACCGTTTTCGTCGAAATACTTAAATGCATTCATTCTTGTAGAATCTACTATACCGGGAACGAGTGTTCACTTGTTAAGGAATAAATAAAGAAATGTGAGTGGCAACGTTTAAACACTGGTACCTATATGTACCTACATGGCAGTACAGTGTTAAGTGTACTGCGCAGACGCGCACAGTAGCTGACAGTTCACAGCGGCGCGAATCGCGAGGTGCGTGGGCGAATGCTCATTGTGCGCACATCTCATTTTCTCGCATTGAAATCACTGCAACCAGTAGCTAATACTTTCAACATTAATCATTGAGAAATTGCAATATTCTCACTAAGTTACCTTTGGTATTCACATTTAGGAGATCATTTAATAAGAGGTACTAAGAAGAAACAATATTATACAGTAGTAGTAGAGCCTATGATGTATAGTGTATGGTAGCTACATATATATAATCCATTATAGCAAACGAAATCAAATTTTAAAAAACTGAGTTCATCTAACGCAACTCCGAAAAGAAATTAAACCTACAAAGAATAATATATTATTCTGAGCATGGGTTCAATTAAAAAAAAGCGTGTGATGAACATAATTGCGTTTTATTGCAACGCGTTGGCAGCGCGACTTGATCGAGCTATCGATCGAGACGCGTGCAGACCACATGTGCAGGCACCGCCGGTTTACCAATTAGGTTCAAACTACAAGCTACGTTGATAAAGTACGACTAGTTTACGTGCTAACTACAAATTTAATATCGTCTTCATTGGCTGACTCTTAATTAAGTTCTAGTTAGTAGCATAATAAAAGTTATTAGGACAACATACCATTTCAAGCAACCACCCCAGTAACCTTTAATACGGAGCATTTTTATTTACAGAATAAACTCACGCATTTTTTTAAGGAAGTGCGTGTCTATATATATTCGAATAATTAAAAATATATCTAATGAAAGTGAGAATATAAAACTATATTTTAATCGTTATAACGGCAGTCATAAACAATAACCCGCGGACGTTGAACTCTTTTCAACGTGGATTACAGGAGAGTTCGCGAACGTGTCAAATTGAAAGGTGCATTAGTGCAAAATAACATGTAGCCACGAAAATTTCAATTAAGTTTAATGCACATGTCGGCGCGGCGCAGGTCCCCGCCACCCGCGCCCTACAACCACGTACTCGATTTATTAAAAACGATTACGAAGCGAGCTAACCCGATGCGCGATTGACTTTGCACTTGCTTTATCGTTGCCGATACATTTGATCCCCTAAATTATGATAACGATATCCCCATCCGCAGCTTTATTGTAGTAAAACAGGTGATGTAATGTTCGTTTTATTTAAATGGGCTCAAGATGAATGATGGTATTTACGGTCGCGGAAAATAAAATATTTCATAATAAAATGCGGTCTTGTCAATCGTAAATGTCTTTTTATGTGATAAGAAACTTAATTGGCAGTAGTTTAATTTTATATTTGAAATAGTCCATGCTGGTAAATAAAATTTTCCCTGCTGTAATTATGGTATAACTACAAATATTTTCGTCCTAGGCAATGTGTGCCGACATTTTTTTTATTCTAACCGCTTAGGAAAAATATATTTTTACTTGATAAAGACATAAAACGGATAGAATCTCGAGCTATGTATATCAAATGCCGAATATAAGATCGATATCTTCAACATTAGCCCGCCGAGCCTTATAATTTCCAGTTGAATAAGTCTTTAATTTGTCTGAAAGTAGTCACCTGTTGGGGGCTACCCCAGCAAAAACTGTATTATAACCACTCATAATCAACAATAATCATTGACTACAATAACTGTCAAAACGGCACTAAATATTGTTTGTTAAATGCCATAAGTTTTGTATTTTTTTCAACGGTCCACACCTTTGGAGCCGCACAAAGGAGTAGGTGCTGATCAAAAGGTGTGCCAGGTGCTAAAGGTTAACTGACGTTAATATGCTGCATACTTAATATTCAAGCAAATATTGTGTACTTCAGTATGTTTTAGATTAAATATGTTTTATTCACTTACACTTACATTAAACATAGCAGGTTTGACGTGAATACAAAATAGTTTTACGCCAGCATCAATTGAATATTTAAATTTTCAAAATATTATTTAATATTTTACCCTTTCGTAACATTTATCTATGTGGGAGAAAATCTGTTTACTTAAAATAGAAGATATGTCTGAAATCATAAGGTACAAATGTATTATCAGTTTTACTATAGAATGAGATATCAGGGGTAAAAAACTGCAACTGGCATTTAGATTAATCAATTCAGGTCATGATAGTTAGAGTCAATAGAAAACATTATTCGCCCTGGTTTAGACACGCACATATTTTAAGCATAACCGTCACGTCCGCCGACACCGTTGCCCGGTGGATAGGTAATTGTCGATGTATTAAAAGCCGATAAAAACTATTAATACGACGGGTGATCACTCATATTGCGGATACAGGTAATTTACGTAGTACGACGCAGTGTAAGTAGAAGACGCGCCTCCTTGCTATTCGCCTCAGCTCGAGCATGCAAATAATGCCATTCTTAATTCATTGCTGTGTAATAAATAAGTAACCTGTATTAACTAAATCATATCATTATCATTTATTATTTGTTATCGTTTACTATCATTTATCTTACGTACAAAATATAATCATGTGGAAAAACATGTGATGATACGGTTTCCAACTGAACAAGCATAGAGCTAATGAGAATGTATTTATTTCTAAGCAGAGCGTTGTCTGCACATTTTTAATTTCGCGGTAGAGCGGTCAGACGTTGCAATTTCAACACTGTTTTATTGTATAGGTTCACCGATGACTTACGACGTTCAAGTCAACCGCGACAGATATTGCAATAACGTTGTTAACGTATAAACAGTCAGACATAAAAAGGCCATGTTATGACCTAACGTTCAAATATTTTGGATAAACTCATTGTCAGGAGAGGTCCGGTGAACATAAATTGTGTACCAGTTAGGTCCCCCTAACAAAGTCCACTCGGCAGTAAAGTGGCCGCTTGTAAATCAAAACGACGAATCGAAAAAATGAAAAAAGTAAATAAATCGAGACAGAGCGACGTTTCTCGTAAGCCACGCAAAGCTAGTGATGCGCCACTTACTTGTGTGAAACATTATCGATAAAATATATTATGCCTCGAGCCGTATTAAATATCTTAAATATGAAACATAAGTACCTTACGTGTATAAAAACGAGCAAGTTATAAAAATATCCTCTATTTTAACAAGTTTGCTAGTCATATTAAAAATAATATAGAAGCTATCCAAGAATAAGATATTAATATTATGTTAAAATACTGTATCCATATTCAGTTACATAAAACATTACATTCAAAGCTTGTGATATTTAATGGAATTAGAAAAAACCTAATAATATAGTAAGATATTTGGTGGTCCCGGACGGATCGTATCGATGTAGAAGGGAACGGATTGTGCATCGCAATAAAAAAAGATAAAGCGTATTACGGGATGTCCGGAGATAAGGGCCATTTTATGTTTTCATATTAAGTTTGACATAAAAATGAACGCAGTAACACATTTTACTGGTATTGGTCGCCTTTGTTAGTGTTATATTCATCGTGGAACACTGTCTTGCCACTGAATCACTTATATCCTAAAGCATTTATTTGATGAAATTTTAAATCAAAGACATTAGAATATTTTTAAAGCATAGTAAGAAATGACTTTTTTTTCATTTAGAATTCCGATTTAACAAAATATAGCGTATATGAAAGTATCTACGTAATAATAAAAAGCATAAAATGAAGATAAAAGAAGTAGAAAATATTGCAGACAGTGGCGATGAAATTAATAGAGAAGGCATTGTAAAGCAATTTGAAAACACGCTTCGCCACCCTCCCCTTGTAAAATTTGTCCCTGATATTCCGTTTTGATTGGACCAGTTGATTTATCTCTTGTTTAAGAGTATATGTTAGGATTAATCATTTTTGATACTTGATAAAAAATAAGTCATTTTTCTATATGATAAAAAAGCTAATTTGACTAAACTAAACCACATTACCAAAAAAATAAAAGGGAACTATGCGTCAAATTAAGATTTATTCTAAAGCATTTTTGAAAATTCTTAATCCTTCAAGTACGTTGTTCGCTTTAATACTGTTTACAGATTTTAAAAATACATATATTGTTTATCAGTTTTGACACAATTGTTAACCTTTCTTGATAAAAATTTAATTTGTTACTTTCAAGAAGTTAATGTAATATTGATTGGACTAGTTACTTTTATTTTAAAACCCAAATGTTTAATTTAGATGTCAGCTTCAAGTATCAAAATTCAGTGATCACGTGTATTGTGCACGTTGTGTGTGTTACAATAGGATCCTTTCCCCGGAGATTGAAACGCTCTCCGGGCTACTGCCGGCTACAGTGATTTAGACTAACTGCACTTGTTGCGATACGGGGGACCCACCCTATTGCAGATAACATATGACAAGCGGCTAATACGAGGATTATACTCATTCGGTACACTTGTTCCGACAAGTTATTTCAGTGTAACTACGCTACAGAGCCAAGACAACCTACCGTCAACTAATAGCACAAAATTACAGTTATTCGCCTTTATTTACTAGGCAGAATTCTCATTTTATCATGCACTGCTGAAAAAGACGCAACGTCATGGCATTATGATATTTTGCTGCAATCTGGAGGTAGTGGATTTTAGATTAACTTGACACGGTATACTTTTAGTTTTATTTAAGTATTAAGTATCGTGTAATCTAAACGGGGATACATTTTTGTCGCGTCAATATGGCACGCGCGCCTCTCGGGAGAGCAGTATGTCAGAGCGCGACAGTGTTCCCGGGGCGACCGGAGCACGGAGTACACAATGCCAATTTTCCGCTCACCGCCACCGACTACGCAATTATTTAGATAAACCTCTCGGCGTGACTATAAAAACATCTTCCCCTCCCCCACGCAACGCTGTTTGTTGTCTTTGGGGCTTTGTGAATTTATAGCCCAGCATTACGCCGACGGTTAGGAAAAAATGTACTTTTAATTTATCTCGTTAAAGGGTTGAAGGACGGCCGGGTTCGCGAAGTAATTATTCCGGAATTGGCCACTTTAGCTGATGAATCCATTCCGTTGTACCCTTTATTGGGGGGTGATTGTGGAGTGAATTAATTTGTTTTTGACTCCAATTTCAACGGAGTGAAAGATTACATTATACCAATGAGTGAAGCGATTAAATAATTAAGATGAGAAATCTGTTTTCTTAATGTCTTGTTTTACAGTTTTTGGGTGTGAACAGAAAACGTAAGATCAGTAGTTATTAACTTTAAACACAATAAAGAAGAGTAGCTCAGTGACATCTATTTCTATCTTTGTTCGGGTTCCCTAAATATAATAATGCTTGAAACTTTATGTGACTTTTATTGTAGCAACTGTTTGAACTCGAATGGAGTTAGAGTCTCTACGTCTAAGTAAGAAGTCTACATAAAGGTGATTAAAGTCTTTGCAGAAGCATTTCAAGCCATTAATGCTACTTTTTGATCATTATTGATTGCCTTTCATTAACGCAGTGTACCTATCAAAGAGATTATGATAATACCTACGTTAACAATATACTAATGTACCGTAAGCTGTACAAAATGTACTCAATTCGTCTTACCTGCCACTTTTAGTGATGATCATCTCAGTGCCGAGGTCGTGGAACTTGTCCCACAGCTCCTTGGTCTCCAGCTGGCAGTCGACCGAGAGCAACTCCTCGCAGTTGCACGAGGTGGCCGGGGGCAGCGGCCGCGCGGGCGACGGTGTGTCCCGCTCACCTAGTTCTGTACATTACATACAAGTGAGTTATAATCCGGTATATAAATAGAAATAACGCGATCATGCTTTATCGACTTAACTTTAGTTTGCTAGTAGTTACTTGTAACTTGCAACCACGGCTAATGCTACTTGGCCGAAACGTCAAGAAAACCAAGATAAATATTGCACAATCTCCGTGTGATATCGAAAATTTAAAAGTACTGATACAAGTATCAATAGGTTTAACTCGAACAAACAAACTTTTCAACTTTAGTAAAATGTAACATGTGTATTTGCGAAAAAAAAATAGCCCTGAATCAGCTTCTTTAGTTTGATTAACACCGTAATAACAATAAATAACTTAATTAATGCAGTTTGCACAATTATAATAACGACGTCAATTCAAACCTTACCTACAAGGAAAACCTGTGGCTACATTATACTTAGTTTTCTACACGCATTAAATCACGCTACTTACTTTGCTAGAAGTGTGAGAACCGAATTGTAGTATGAGAAAGTTTGTTTATAACATTAATAACACTTGTCTAATAACACCTTCAATTACTTTTTGTTGTGGGCACAGCAATGGCGTGGAGCTGCAGTAAATTGCTGTCGGTTTTTTCATAGACATCACATTAGTTATAGAACACACAACAAAATCTAATATTAAAACAGTTCCGACTGTATATTGATTTCAAACTGTTTAATCTCTATTTTATTGAGAAGGTATATATATTAAATTAAATGTTTTATTGTTGCGTGACTCAGAGACAATATAATTTTAAATTCGAATAGATCAACTACTAGTGTCTACTGGTTGTTTTATAATTTCATTGATTCTGATTTCTATAGAAAAATCGCGAAGTTAGGTGTGTTTTACGCTGACGTCATAATCTTTTTACAGAACGATTAATTAAATACTTTTTCACATTTCTATAGAGTACATCTCACACACTCAGATAAAAGTGAAAAAAAACTTAACATTTATTTTTAAACAGGAAACAATACTAGAGCTTTTACTCGACGTCGTAAAGGCGCAAGTTGTTAATCATTTCAATACGATCATTACGCACTGGCCTCTCTTTCAATGATCAATGAACATGAGCCGAGTAACATTACAAGCGAAGTTTATAAGCCTCTTGTTTTCTCCGAACATGTTTTACACTTTAACTAACATAATATTGACACAAACTTACGGTTTTCATAACAATGGCGCACAGGTTTGAAAATAAACCTTGAATTTTAATATTTGTAAAAATAATTTACACGTGGTTTCAGCGGTGTATTTCTATGCATATAAACCTGTCAGCTAAATACAGTAGTAACTTATTTTAAATTCAGCAAAAAAAATTGCGGTTCCGTTCAAGGTATGTGATTACAATCAATTTAAAATTGCTTATTAACTAACTTTAATTTGTAATCATTATTAGGCTAACCAACAGATCGATTTTATTTTAGGTATCAAAATAATAAGTTCTTAACTAAGAAACTGTACGAGTTTGTAAGTTTTTTCTCAGATCCAATCTGAGAAAAAACTAACAATCTCGATAGTCGATAACTATCATATTATGCCTAAGTTTTTTTTCAGAAATTATGGCACGAGTTACTTTAGAAAATTCTAAGACAAACATACTTCGTTCAGAAGAAGTTCCAAAACAAATAAAATAATGGTAGGAAACACCCGAAAAATCGTGCGAAGTTTAGTTTTCGTTGAATTTAAAGTGAGTTCATAGAAACTAACCTGAGGAAGGTGCAGGCGAGGGCGCCGCGTTGTCTGACGCGTCTCTCTCGCCGTCAGAGCATTGCTCTACATCGACCTCTACATCTTCATCGGGCAATGGCGACCGACAGCTGGACGCTGGCGAGCTGAGCGACGCCGGCGAGCTCTGGCGCGACACCGACCCTGACAAACAGAAAAAGGATTCTAAAACTATGCTACATGACACTATAAGACTATAATATCCTATACATGTGGTCATGTAGCTACTCATCCAATAGTAAAGAATAAATTAATATACTCATAATAATATGTCGATAATACACCAGCCGTAATGCAATAAACGCCTGTTAGTAATGACTATGTTCAATATTTATTTTTTATAAAAAAATATAAAGCAATTACCAACCGTTCAAAACAATGTGAAGATTCTTCATTTCAAATTATATTAAATTTCTCAATTCTAAATATAATAATTTAATAAATTTTCAGTTAAATAAATTCAACAAAATAAAAACGTCTAAATAATTAAGAAAAAATATGCGCCTAAATTCATTTAAAAAAAGAATAACTGTTTAAAGCACATTAGTGGAATACGGCCAGTGCGTTTATCCGCAGAGGTTTTAAAACGCCATTAAAATAATAAAACCTTTTGTCTCTTATAATATATGTATTTTGATTATAGTCGATTTTTACTAGCTGCTAATGCAATTATAAATATTCTTTACAATTAAAAGACTTAAGTAGTTACTACTATACTGTAGTTATTGCAGAAATTAAAAGTAATGTATACGGCCGCACATAAAATAAATATGTTTTATGGAAAAAAAGTTGGAGTAAGTTATTTTTCGTAATTTAAAACAATTTCTCTACAATTAAAAAGCAATAAACTGAAACTGGGCGGTCGACCGTTATCTGACTTAAACAAAAAAGCTTTTACGTTATTTCATTTTAAACTTGTAATTTGCAACTAAAATAACGCCATAAAGTTTTCGCTTCTCTCTTACTTTTTTAAACGGCCAAGATTATTTTGTGCTGCAGAGCCTCAGAACCTAATTTATAATCAATATCTTTTTAATTGAGAGCTGTTTACAGATAAGATAAAAGGACATTACGAATTGAGACAACATTTATTTAGTCTTTAATACAAAGAGCCGCCAAATTGGGACGTAAACATACAATATATTTTAAACCATGATTCTTTTGTCCAAAAATCAATCTAGCTAATTGTAATTCCGAAAGATCGTGAATCAATTCACAAATCAAAAATAATGGAATGTTACTTAAAACGATATAACCTTACTGGTTTATGCGTTTTCCCGTAATAAAAATATTACCTCAAATCTGTTCGTGTCGAATACCTACATAATTTTAATATTCACAGTTGCGGTAATATCCTGCGCTTTTTCACATTACGATCTAAAAACCAGTTACAAGTTCCTCGAATGATTTCAAAACAAACTACGGTGTGAAACGTCTGTCCGTATTCCGCTGGACTGCCATCACTTGCGTGATAATGTGTTTTTCTTCCTTATTAAAAATTGTTAGGAAGAAGGAAATATCTTGTTCTTGTATAATCTATAAGCATATACGTAATTAATAAAATGTATGTATATTTATGTAATTAAAATAAGTTTTTACACGATTGTTCTTGCGAAGACTACGCAAATGGTAAGTGGAGATTCAGATAGAGTTATTTTATATAGCGATTTAAAGTACATACATTTAACTTGATTTATTTCAGTTAAGACTTGATACAATTTGTTATTTTTTAAAACAAAACTATGACGTCGACGGAATATAAATCAGTCATAGAAAAAGATAGATTTTGATGAGATTTGAACATACATTAACAAAAAAAGTAAATCTTCTGCTAGACTAACGATTTCTTTCGAGATTTTCTATGCATCAAAGTAGGAGAAGAAATAAATATGTCTTAAAAAAACATATTTAGTTAATCATGTTTAAACCAATTAGACAAAATTTTATTTCACCTTAAACTTTAAAAGTTATTACTAGCCTTATCTGATTAGGAAAAAGGAACTGCCCGACTAATTGGCACTTTTGGAAATATAATCCGTGACTCTACTTACTTACTATTTCAAGTTCAGCCGCCTTTGCTTATATTAACAGTTCTAAGTAGCCATATTATTATTTTATTTTGACTTTATGCTTAATTAAGTGTCGATAAGAACTGTACCACTTACACGTTGGAGGTATTCTAGCAATTTCTACTAAGTGTAAAGTAAGCTATTTTATAGGAATACCTTAGTTTTAGTGGCGGTGAGCACGCTTTGAAAGGCCTAGAGTTACTTGCTTAAAGAACATTGGTAAATTATATTAATGAAGTTGTAGTAACTACAATAAATCGAAGGCTTCTGATTCATTGTGCCTGGTTTTAAAGCTAAATATGCCATCAATACCTACACCGTCTCACTGAATTATTAAACCTTCTGAAACTTACTATCTTTTTTTACTTTAAAGTCTCTTCGTACTTTGTTCTAGTCTGTTTCAAAGACTGGAATAGATTTATTAAGCTTCATAAATACGTATAATTATAAATTAAATAGCTAATAGCAAGTTACTAACTTCCTCCTCGTTAATCTTGTAACAATATGATCGGTAAATAATAAAGATGAAACAGGCAGATTACAGACCCTTGTCTAAAAAATTGCTAAGAACCCCTATTACAAGCATTATTTAGATTGATGGACAGATAGTCGAACATGAGCTGTGTTAGACACAAGAAGTTGTACAGACCACTATAGTAAAACGATATAGAAGAGAGTCTTATATGCAAGGTTCGCGGCTAGTATAGATACACAAAATTTAGAACACTGATGTTCTAAATTTTGTGTATCTATACTAGCCTAGCTAGAGTATATACTACCTACAGGCTTATGCAACTGATAGTGGGCGGTGTGATACAGCTACTGTGTCTTAGAAATACACAGAACTATGAATAATTAATAAAAACAACCCATTAATGTCCCACTGCTAGACAAGTCTCTCCTCTCGGAGTGAGGGAGGGGATCAGGCCTTGAGACCTATGGATTATAATATAAATAATAACGCATGCAAAGGTTTTCCGTAAAGTTGTTGAACTATAACAATCCTGGGTAAACGCTAAGGTGAACACATTATGCCTTTGTGTAGATTTATGTGAAAATAAAAATAATAATGGTAATATTTGTGTCGAGTTGCGTGTCCCAGTGTGGTGGTTGTGTTAGGGCGCTGTCGGCCGATGTCGGCCGCGTTCGGTTCCACACAATTAATCTGAAATAACGAACTGACCCGTAACACGACGCCTGCGCATGCCTCCACAACACCAATTAGCATTAAACCCTTTTTTAAACATGGACCTGGCTTTATAGGTTTTGAGCTAATGTTCGTTTGTGAGTGTCGCGTTCGACGAGCTGTAAATGCTTGAGTAATTGCTGTTGATATTATTATTCGAAAACTAGTTCTATTTTATGTGTACAATTTTGTATTGGATTTAGTAATTCTATATTAGAGACGTATTAGAGACTCCTCAATGCTAATTAGATAAATTTATGACAAAATTACGCAAGTATTCGATCATTACATTACTTAACGTCCACTAGATGACTGAAAATGATTAACATGGTGATCTTTTTATCTTTGCCCGCTAATGGAGCATATAAAGACTTTCATAATAAAAATAGAATTCCTTTTACTACTGATCGCAATGTCTAGTGTTCAATTCCCGGATCCAGCAAGTTGTTTTTGATTAATTTATACTTAATTTTATTAGATTGTTTTAAAAGCCCGAAGTTTTGTAACCTGTCCTGTAATGGCAATAGCCCCCGTTTACTAGGCACTAACATTGTAAACAGCGAAACGCGGGTGTATTTCATACACCTCTGCCTATACAATTGGGTTTAAAAGGCGTGATGTTACGGACTTATGTTATAAAACGAATGTAAATAAAAGCGCGGAATTTTTCATGTAAGAGACTATTCAAAACTGTTTATTCCAATTGGAAGAAGCGACTTACCCGAGTCTCATTTATTTACTACGCGTAATGGCGTTTAAATAATACCTACCAAGGTAGGTATGAAAAAATGAAGTACCGACCTAAAATTACGTACTATTAAGAAATTTTGTTTATCATACAGGCTTATCTGTAGGTAGGTAAGATTTTAAAGAAATGGGTTGATTTACAAATTACAAGCGGGAGAAATGAATTCTTACGTATATTTTAATAATTATAATTTTCCAACCAGCCAAACTAACAAACGCTAATAAAACATAAGAACACATTTTGAGTAGGTAACTTATTTATACCTACAATAACAATTTTCTTTTAAATTGACTCCTACTATAATAATACAATAACGGATTATAACCTCCTGTAAATTCGTATTGAAGCCTTCCAACAACTTTGAATTTGCGTCATGAAAATACACTACTAAAATTTTTCTCACAAAATGATTTTCATAAAATGAAAGCGAATAAGTACGCATACATTTACTCTACTATAAAATTACGCGCTCTACTAAAACTAAACCATTCCGATGTTAGTTTTTATGACTCTATCTCTACATCTCATAAAAAATAGATAGATCCCTTTAAAGATCACTCACTTGTCCGACTGTCCGTCCGTCTGTGACAGCCGTTTAATTAACATTTAATTTTACACGCTTTTCACTGTCGCACCTTTGACTGAAGCTATAAATACTTTATCTAATTAAATATTTACTTTCAAAGAGTCTAAGGAAGAAATTAATTAATGAAACACTGTTAAATAACTAGCATATTTGCAGATCTTGATAGAAACACTTACACAATATTTGCTTATTAAGCCGTGACTCTACATTACCACTAGCGGATAATCAACAAAATACTTGAAGGTAATGCTATTTATTGTTTAAAATGAATATAGCCTGCTATTATAACAAATGCTTAATAAGAGAATGTAATAAATATATTAATTAGGCCTAATATACCGGTGAGTGGCGGTGATCTTGCGACGGGGCTGCGCGGCTCCGCGGCGCGGGCCATGATCGCCGCGATGGAGAAGTCCGTGGCCCTCGTCTTGCTCTCCTCGGCCACCATCCTGTCCCGGGCGGGCCAGCACTCCGCGCTCTCCACATCCATCAAACGACCCTCAGTACCTCAGTCCACACAAACCACCCGACATCTCACCGACTACGTCCAAAACATTGTTTCCGTTTATGCATTTTAAAACACCGATTACAAAACTGACGCCGTTATAAAATATTACGCATTTCAAATTGGTCTTAATGAAAACGAGCACTTTCAAAAATTGTAACGCTTATTGCACAGTAACGAATCAATTACCAGTGGTGGCTAACGTTAAACGCGTATTTAAATAGCAGTTGATAGAGTCCGTGGTACGCAGGCGAAAGCGGTACGGCGGCTGAGCGCGGACTGAGCGCGCGGGAGCGGCGGCGCGCGGGGCGGGGCGGGCGGGCGTGCCGCCTCCCCAGACCAACCACTGGCCGCTCTACCCGCTGTCACACATACCTCCCCTCCTCTATACCCCTCTACCCCCTACGCTAAGCTTTTCAATAACAATAAAAATAATAATACTAATTCATATCTTATTCCATATTTGTTCAACGCCATTGTGACTCTACACCGATAGGTGAAATAAATTTCTCTTTTTATAGTCGACTATCAATCAATAAAAAGTTAATTACCGACCTACACCTGAGCGTTTTATGATCTAACTCTAAATTTTCTTATCTAGCAGTAAGTTTATCGCTGTTGAAAACGTTGAAAAACTGACCACAAACCGATGTAAATATTTTTCATGAAAATGGTATCAGTGAAAACGCGCGCGCAATCACCGAGCGAGTGCGCCGCCCATAAAAACAGATCAGTAGATTAGAGCGGGACAACAATAGACAAAAGCGGTCGCGCGCATGCGTTAGAGAGAGCCGTAAGTATATATAGCATGCAACGGAATACATTCAAAGACGTAACTTTATCAATATTTAACACCAACACTAACTTTACTCGCAGACCAATATTTTTGTGATTTTTTCCAACTTTTTTGCATTTCTCTTACATTTTAACAAAAACGTACCATAGAGTTCTCGTAATTTAAAAGATTGTGTCTATTATTAGACTAAATTAGGTATACCATCTTCGTTTTTTGTCTTAGTTATTTTAGAATAAAAAAAGTACGTAGTTTTATAATAATATGTTAAACTAATTAAAGTTAAACTATACCTATTTATAAAATGCATAATTAATATTACAATTAGTCATGTACTTTTGTATGTGAGTTTGTTAACGTATAAAATAGTTTGTTTATAAAATACCTGCCTCGTTAAAATTATAATTATTATGTAACTAAAACAGAAGAAAATTAATAAAAATCTGTATTGTAATTTTATTGGTTAATTAAAGAGTTTGCATTTGCATTGCATTGAATTAGAGACTTTTCAAATAGATTTTTAATTGCGGAGTAAACCATCATCCACAATGATAATAACTTGATACAATTTCAAATGTCAAATTAATTCATTAAAAAAAAATCTCATCAATACTTTTATACAAGTACCGTAGAAGAAAAATAATAGAGCCACTTTCGCAATAACAAACTCTACATTTTCAAGCAAAACTTAAACGACAACAAACAAAATATAATTGAACTGTCAAACTCTATAAACAGTCTCCCAGTTGGATGTTGGAGGGAACTACTGACCTATTTACATCGAACAATTAACATCGATAACTTAGATCTGAGTATCTAAAACAACTGGCAATTCTCTAAAGTCGATCCTACTAAATATCGAGTTTTGTTTGACATTTAAAATGTACTGCAAAAATTGTTCCTACGGCACCCGCTAGAGGCACTGATCAGATTTACACAAAAATTTTCTCGATATCCAGCCGGTTGTCAATAGTCGATAGTAGTAGAGAATTGCTCTACACAAAAGTAATGACTACTGACCCCCGGTTTCTGAGTACACTTAGCGGTAGTTTATCTATTCAATTGTGTCAAAACTCATATAAAAAAACGCTATTGAATAGATAAACTACCGCTAAATGTAACTCAGAAACCGGGGGTGAGTGGCCTAATCAAGTGCATTTATGTATAACTACAAGCAGTAATACTTAGGACATTATTGCTTATAGTCGTAATATCTATAATTGTTACCCCACATTTTATTTACTACTAGCTGACCCGCGCAACTTCGCTTGCGTCAAAATTTTCCCCGTTTTTGTAACATTTTTCGTTGCTACTCCGCTCCTAATGACCGTAGCGTGATGTTATATAGCCTATAGCCTTCCTCGATAAATGGGCTATCTAACACTGAAAGAATTTTTCAAATCGGACCAGTAGTTCCTGAGATTAGCGCGTTCAAGCAAACAAACAAACAATCAAACAAACAAACTCTTCAGCTTTATTATATTAGTATAGATTATTATATTAGTATAGATTTCCACCTTACCCTAAACATCTCCTGATACTATAGTTAACAGTTATGTGTTTAATTTCTTATGTTTTAATGACGATAAGTCATTAGCAGAGGAACAACTGTTGCTTAGATAATATCGACATTAATTTTGAGGTGAATTAAGAAAGGGTTTTTATTTTAAAGTAATCTGTGTGAGCCTTTCTACTAGATTTAGGGCATTTTATAGTGTAAGAACTTACAGCTACAACTTACTTATCTAAAAGATAAGCGACAGATAAAGATAATGCTTGAATACAATAATTAGAATACCTTCTGGATGATATATTTAGAGAAGATTTGATCATGTCTAAATAATGATTTGACCAATTAATGATTTGTTCAAAAATATATGGGCAGTATTATTAGAATAACAAATGTCGTTGGAAACAATCTCTATGAAATGTATAGTCCTAAGTCCTAGCCCTGTGGTGGACTAAAACTCTTTGGGCCTTATTGAGAGAAGTCCCATACTCAGCATTAAGACAATATATATCTCCAGACTTCTACGATCATATGATGCCCTCTACAACATCCAAAAATAAGTGTCGTTGAAAACAATATCTATGAAATGTGCAGTTGTAAATTTTAGTCCTGTGATGGACTGAACTGTAACGGACCTATTTAGAGAAGTTATAATAATATAGTCATCACATTAACAATATTGAGTTAAATATTGATCATAGACTTGTACATACATCACATATGAAGCCCTCTATAACAAGTACTGAATAATTCAGATGTTTTATGCGAAATGAGAGGTCCTCAAGGGTTTGTTTCGTATATGTGGAGTGAAATATTACCCTCCTCATCGCGTCAAGTGAGGAAAGTGAATACTGTTTGTATTACAGGGTTGTCGGTACTAGACACAAGCGTTACATATATATACCTGCATAAAGGTAAAATATTTAGAATTTAATTTCATTTAAATTTGGTTAAAACTGAACAGAAGCTAATCTCATCCTATTAATTTTACTAGTAATATAAAATAACATAAATGCAAAAGGTTGTTAGGAATCAATCCTTTGTATGTTTGTTAGTTACTCGTACACCATAAATTACTTGCTAAACTAATTTTAATAAAAGTTTATACACAAATAATTTATAGATTTTTAACACATGTTGTACTTTTTACTACGGGAAAACTATTCGCACATAAAAAATCGCAGACATAGGCTAGTGAGTAAGGTTAAATATGTTTGATTAATTTTATTTGGCTTATATTGTACCGAGCTAGACTTCACTTCGATCTGATGCATCACTGGTTCAACAACATTGAAATACGTATTTTAGCAAATTCTGATTTAATTGTGCCAATGATTTCTGTTTTTAAAATTCCCATGATTTTAAAGAGGCAAAGGTTTTTTATTACAGATATATCTACCTCGTAGATTCTTTCACGTTTACAAATCTAATTATATAATTATCTACTATTAACGCAAATAAAACTACACTCATTAAAAGTTATTAAAAAAAACATATTTATTTAATTTGTACAAATCTTAATTATATAATTATCTTCTATTAACGCAAATAAAAAGTGACTCATTGAAAGATATTTTAAAAAATATAAAAGTTTTTGTAGGTTTCAATGGTAATTTTAAATGGCATTAATACATGCTTATGTACTGGTTAAGTTAAATGTTCAGTGTAAATCATCCCTTGTGCATGGCAGCTGCAATAAGCCAGTAATTACAAATACGTTTGTTACATACAAACAAGAAGTTTGCAATGAGTTTACCATTATTACTTTCTTTGTAGAAGTAGTTCGCTACAATTGCCTTACAAAGTTATTGATTGTTGGACTGTTAGTAATAAAAGGCCACGGAATGTAATATTTGCACTTGAATTGAAACTAATTAGTGTTCCTTTGATAGCCTCTCCTTTCCGCATTAGTGTGAATACACGACTTATAGCAAATGTAGATATTCTACTCTTTATTTTTGCCGAGTTTCTTTTGTTCATCAAATCAAATAATTTATTCTAAGCTACTGCTCATAGATAGATACTTTAACCTAAGAATACATATATTATACATGTCTGACAATTAAGCATCTAACGCAATCGCACTCATCATGGCCTCTGATTCACACATAGCGCCTTAGAAAACCACACTGACTGCAACTATTGAAGTTAATTCTAGCTTTCATAGTTCATATTTAATTTTATGTAAAAAAATGTAAAGATTACTCTGTTTGCCTGTCAATAACGGTTTTATAACTAATCTGCTTAATCGTTTTAAGATACATTTTATAACTTTCCTTCCATGGGTTATAAGTAAATCACAACAAGTACCAGTTTTCATTACAGAGGCGATAGCAGAAGCTAGTCTAATCATAGCTGATAATTTAGTTATACATCACGTAGTAAATGTCACTTTTATACCTATTACTATTCTATAAACTATATAATAAGGTAGATAACGCGTAAATAATGGTAATATTATCGCGATCACTATCTATTATGGTGACATTAAGTGTTTCCCGACACATTTTAATTATACTGACATTTTATCAGACGGATCTAATCTATTCAAACGATATTATTCTGCCGATCACAAAATCCTGGGTTCAATACTCGGCTTGACAGTTTTCATAGGCAGATAGATAGATAGACAGATAGATAAGTCCTTTTTCTTTGTTCACAAAGTATCGTACAATAATATATCTAAGGAATAGTGAATGCAATCCCGATCTCGCGGGATCCCGATCTCGCGAGATCCCGTGTATTTTTTCGGGATCAATCCCGAAGCATAATATGACGAGATCCCGTTCGGGATTGTCGGAGAGGGTATTTTCAGCAGCTGGCTACATTGCAATAGACTTAAGATGCTGATTAGAAGATCGTACTATTGATACACTTTGTTTTTAAGAGGCTACTTTCAAAATGCCATGTGATTACTTTTTATTTTGATTTCCTGAAGCTACACCTACTTTTTGATTATGTTCATGTTATTACACCTGTTAATTATATTACGTTGTTAGTAATATTCAAAATAAAGGCTTTTATTTTCTTTTAAATAATAATTTATTGCATTCACCACACTATCACACACATATTACATTAAACAAGCCGTTTTAATCATATTATTTTTACTAACTGGACGGGATCCCGAAAATCTCGGGATCCCGCGGGATTGATATTTCTGATCGCGAGGGATCTCGAGTTGACGATCTCGAGTCGGGATTGCATTCCCTAATAAGGAATGAATGGAGGAATTTACGTTCGATACCAATTACAATACCGTTTTTCTAGAAAATTGGAAGAAAATATTAAAATAATTGAAATAGGCGTGACACTAAAGAAATACAATAATAAAGTTACATGCCAATTACTATAGCTAGTAATTATTAAGTTATATGACATATTCAGTGGGCGTGTTTGGCGGCAACCCTCAAAAGCTACGGAACAAAACGTATAGCACCCACAAGTAAGAATGAAACAGTCGCATAGTACTCGCTGCGAACACTTGCGTTATTTGCGAAAATATGAAAAATACTACGTACTTAAGGGGCTATAACTCTCACGGTGAGGCATTAAGAGGTATTATGAGGCACTCGGATGTTTTTCAATTTGCTAGAATGGGTGCGGTGTTCATCTTTATGACAATATGTGCCTAAGTTGAATGTGAAGCGCAGCGCTTGAGAGCCGCTGTAACGACGCCGACTTTTGTTATAACCTTTCGTACATCTTGGCACATCTGTACTCATCACAAAAAGGCTTTTTAGAACGGCTGAAATATTGTTGAATGAAAATGTGTATGTAATAAAGACAAGATAGTAAAGATTGACACATTGTTTCTAACATGAATACATTCAGTGAAGCTGAACGTAAGATCCTTGCCTCATATCTACTTAGCTATAACGATTCCTTCATATCAGCCACTATCTATAGTTTATGATTATGCATTTTATTCACGTAGTAGGTAGAAGCAAATGCAACTAATAAGCTTTTAACTATGTGTCTGTTCTTAGGGCAGTAAATATTCAAGTTACGTACGTTTATAAATAGCAGTATCGGATGATTATAATTTCCGCCTGACTCTACAACGCAGTACTTTGGCATCAAATCGCAATAAAAACACACATGCTTAGAGATATCTCTCTTGTAACCTTTTGTTTCTGAAAACTGATAATTCACATTCCCTAAAGTAGTGTTTTTCGTTACACAATTTAGCAATTGTTAGCTCTACCATATATTCAAAGTTGTTTTATATTTATATTAATGACTAACAAATGCCTTACAGTCACAACACAACATTGTGTAACGTAGAAACTCATAATTCATTCAAAAAGTCAACACTACTGACAAGCTGATAGAAAAAATAGGAAATAGTGTAAAAATAAGCTTCATGGAGCGAAACACAATGCGAAACCATTGTATTATATTGCGTAAACCGAACTGCGAGGTAAAAGGCGCTCTCGGCGCCCATTTTTACAAAACGAAATTCGAATGTCAAAACGTCAGTAAGCCTATGAAAGCAACGAAATATTTGGTTGTTGGGTCGGAACACACACGCGGCTGTGGCCACACAGGAAGCCAGGTTGCAGCATTAGAAAACGATAAGTTATGAGTTTTCGCGTAAAAACTCAACGCAATCAAATCGACAACATGTCGGTCACACAACACACGTCAACCGTGAAATGAAATGTGCACTCATCGGAGTTCGTGGGTATTGGTTTTATGCATGTTCTAATAATGAGTTGCTTGTTTCTATCAGGAAGCTAGGTATTTTATTTAATTATAAAAATATGTTATACTTCGACGTAACAATATACTAACACAACCCAAACAGTATTATTACAATACATTGGAGTCTATCTAACAAGAAATTTAGACAAAGCTTTTCGCAAAATGTTTGTCGTTACATTTTTTCACGCAAATACACTAGCTATCATTTCGTGGAGCTAAATAGCACTTGTAAAAAAGTGGATATTACACACAACCTTGATATACCGTCGTTGTCAGTTTGATACATTGTATAATGAAACATGCAATGCTTTCATATCATCTCGCAAAATAAACTGAAGATTCACCCCGTGACACTCACAAAAAACAACTGTTATACGACAAACTGATGCCATAAAATGTCATAAAAAATATTGCGCACCTCGCTTTAAATATTTAAATAAAGAATAAGTGAACATAAAAAGGCTGTATAGTGGTGCGGAGGTGAGAGGGGTAAGTGTGGGGAGGGGAGGGTTGCATTCGAGGTGAGGAGCAACAAATCGCGCGCATTATAAATGACAAATGTAAGCTGCGCGCACGCGGTGTCGGGTTGCGCCCACCCGCGCGCCGGATTAGTTTCAGCTTAGGTACGATTCAGACCAACCGGCTAGCGTCGGGCCGGGCCGGGCGGCATTTTACAATGCGGTAAAGAACATTTCCGCTGCGCTCCCTGTTCCTTACACCGAAATAGCTTTTGCCCTCTGCCCTTGACGCCTGACGACGATATCAATACTAGTGATTAAAATAAAAAAATAACTATTTGTAATTGGCTGATCTCTTTTCATAATCTTACCTTCTACAAATACTTTGAAGATAAATTGGTACTATACTAATATTGATTTAGGCTTGTAATGGGTGTTATGAATGATTTGTTAGATAAAACTTTACATGAAGTGTTTATAATATTCTAATATCTATTAGCATTTTTTTGGTTACGGTACTACCGTTGTCATTCAGCGCCTCTATAACTTGTGTAGTAAAAGAGTGTCAGAGATGTCATGACGTAAATCCCGTAATGAGCATGCGCGCCGCACGAGGCGCGAGGCGCACGAGAAAGCGACGGTGCGCCCGCGCCTCCGTGTTGCCGTCACAATGACTGCTCTACGCTCGCAACTAAACCTATTGAATAATTCTCACTTGAGAGTATTTAAGCTTTTATCGAGGAGAAGCCATAAATCGGTGCGCAGACGCGCGTAATCCCCGCCCCCGCTGCGCCCGCGCCCCGCCGCTAGCTATAAACAGAAGTCAACGTGTTGGACTTATAAATCGTGCTCTTAACTATTGTATCTCACGCCACAATAATGAAGTTAGCTCGTTCAGGAAGAAATACGGGCACCACGTGGGTGGCCGACTCTCTTGGAATAAATCCCAACAGATTATTGCATACGAATGCCTTTAAATGGTTTTTTGTGTGTAAGGTGATGTTGCGTCGACACCCGAAACTGTACAACGGGTGAAAGGGTCCCTGAAAAAACAAACGCTAACCGAGCCGTCGCCGCGGCACCCGACGATAACGTGTGGAGTAGTGTCGACGACTGGCCCACTAACCGACAGCTTCTCTTAATTTAACGACGTCTTCAATAATCGTAAAATACTGTCTAATGACTCTATCTTCATCGAAATAATTTGATAAAGATTATTGTAACTCTCCAATAAACTTTTCCATCAGCACATAAATGTAATAATTGTTAATTGCCGTATCGGGTGATCCAAAGTAGCAATTGTTAGAAATAATTTGCAGGTCACTTGTCCTAAACCAACTAATGTGATTTGCGTATTTTCATAAAATCGCTATAATATGAACAAATTCTCCTTGAATTTGAAAAACACATAGCAAGGAGCTTAATAACTAATGAAATAACACCTTATTAATAAACGTACTATCACAGCACACATCATCGTAAAGCTGTCAAGTCAGTGCAAAGAATCATGTGTACTAAAACAACAATCACTTTTATCAAAACTACAAATACGCATAATTATGAACATAGTAAACAAATATAAGTCTCAAGTTATAATAAACTGGCAAGCGTGTTCGAGCCGACGAGCCATGACTTAGAAAGGTCGTGACGAATGTTCGTCATTGATCGCCGAACAGAATGCGCGTGAAAAGGCGTGCGTAATCGCCCTTATAAACAAACACTCGCGCTCAACACTAAAACTGATATATTTCACCAAACTTTTATATTCGTTCGCTCCAACTTAAAATATATTACTTTTTCTTTAGCACCTTTTGTATCTTTTAGTGCGTTGTGTCCCCGCTTTTATGGGTGCAGGCGGTTCGTAAATCATTGTAGTAGAAGTGGTACACTCGTAAACAATAACGCTTACCGCGGGGCGGCCGCTCCTCGCGGACGTGCTCGATGGCCGCCTCAGGTGACGACATCCATGTATCTATACCGTACGATTTACGTGATTTGTACTTATGCACTACTAAACTTCTAAATTTTGCTGTTGATGTTTCCGCAATGTCTATGCCATCCAAAGCATTTCGATTACAATTGCCCTGTACTAGCTAAAAGTAAACACCTTCCAGTGCTCAATGCTCATATCTCTCATAAAATGAAATGCATGCTCGAAATTACAACAAAATATTAAGCAATTTAATATAATATTTTGACAAATAAAACCCTTCTCACATCATTGGAGTCATTGTGGACATTACATTCCCAATAACCGTTAATCCAGAGACGTGGCACAGTTGTAAATTAAACTTTATATCATTTTTAATGACCGCCACGAATGGTGTTTTGATTGCGGCCGGCTGGAGGCGTCGACAACTCGACACGATGATAAGACGACAGTTAACGCGTCTCACAAAAAACGCACATTTAATGGCCAAAAACCGACTCTCACAACTCCAGCACAAGACTCTACCCGCGTCCACCTTCATCTCCACGACAATATAACCTCTCTTTTATGTAGATTCCTATACCACAACACATCTCAGTTTTACGAGAATCTATCAAGGTGTTAGAAAACACCAATAAATATTGTTTAAGTACATTCCTCATAGTTATTTTGTATCGCATTATGGATTTTAGTCGACAACCATGACACAACCGCGCATTAAAATAACTGAACTTTTTTCAGCAGTAAACAGCAATTAAATTTTCGAAATGCGGTTTTTGTTTGACTTTAGTGTGCATATCGTTGTAATTTAACGCTTATTGGTGTTTAAACAGCTAAATAAACCGTGAAACGAGACCACAAAACGCGTATCTAAAGACCATCGAACGATAACAAAAAGAGCGCCATTAATCTCTCATTGTGTGACGTCGGTGAAACGTCCCGTTTTGTTTGCGGACTCGTCCCGATTTATACTAACATCACTCGTTTACAGTTCACCATTGTCCTTAAACTGACTGGGTGTGATCATACACAATGAAACTTACAAATGGGGCGAAAATAACTGTCCATACATCAAAACTGAGCACACAAATCGTAAATTAATTCTGAATGTGTGGCAAAAAACTAACGTTTCTGAAATTATAATTCATGTTCAATCAGGTAACATTAATCACTTTTAAATGTATCAAGTGAGGATAAATGAGTGCATTAATTAATATCTGCAAAACTTCTCGTTTGTAAATCATAGAACAACTTCACTGAACTATTTATCTAACTCATACTTATTGCTGTCTGAAACTCCCGCAACAAACCGCAATTTCTTTACTTACTTCAGAATGGCATGCACCAAGGGACCGTTTACTCATCTGCTAAACATCGTTAGGAATTTGTTAGTATATGATTATTCTTTTGTGAGTAGTGTGTGGGTCCCACGAGGCGATACTTCCCTAGGGCCCGCCGCCCGCTTCTCATGCTTCGATTGACAGGGCCCGACATATGACGGCCATTGTCACACTGACATGTTGACACTGTCAAACTTGACTTCTGTCCGGATTCCGCATGTAAATTGTAAATACGGAAACATTACCCGCTTGACTCGACGCACAATGTAACGACAAATTAAATAATAGAATAATGTTGTTAGACTTTGCCGCGCACAGCTGCCGTTTTGTTGCCGACTTCTGATGATTATTGACGTCAACGCGAAATTATAAAAAAGTGTAGTCCACTAAACTTGTAGAACTAGATTTTACTGAAAGAAAGTGTCATCTATTCATAAACCGTCATTTTGACGATATATTTGTAACTTTTAGTCATAAGTTTGTAATTGTGACGATAGCCATCCAACATATTTATCTCGATATTGATGAATGATTTGATTGATTAAGCATTTGTTTTCTGGATCTCGGTAGTAGCATTAAACATATATCTAGTGTTAATCTTAGCTTAAAACACGAAAGATATTCAATAAAAAAGTTGTATGATTAGCTCTTCTCTGACACTTTGCACTAAGCAACGTATACTAACACAAACTTTACTGGATACTAAAACACAACAAAGATGCGTTCATCAGAGTTAACATTTTAGAAATTCGAAACTACGCTATGAAAGAAAACATACATAAGTTTTAAAATGAGCAAATGAGTGCTCGCCCCCCGCGGTCACTACCCTGGCCGTCTCGTCTCCTGCCGCGCGCCATTCTCCAAGCCCTGGTGACAAACTGACAATTTAACTATTCACCTCTAATGTTGTTTAGGGAATATTCAATGGCCCAACAATCTGTTTTATTTATGGCCATGTTGTGCGCCCACAATACAAGGCTCGTCTTAAATTCTTTTTAAGCTGTTTCATTTCCGGACACAAAAACAAATCAGGTTCCAAGTGTTTTGCTTAATTTTTTTTAAGGTTTGCATGTTTGGGTTGTGTATGGGATTAAAATTGTGTTTAGTTACAGTCTTATTCAGTTAAATAGATGAGTCTTCAAGGTACTTAATTTTGTCTATTTTGTAGTCGTCTAGGTTGGTCGCAATGGCTTGGACAAGCTTTAAGAAATAAAACAGAATGTTATTTTGAAAACAGACAACATCATCAAGTACAGTATCCCAAAGTTTTCTGTTTCTAAATTCGTGTCGTCAATCGAATTTTCAACACACGATCACTATGATTGGTCCTCAAGATACAATTTGCCATGTCACGGCAAAACCGTGACCGAATATCGACCCTTAAGTCAAAAATAAGTCACTAGTAAGGAGTTTCAAAAACATTTATCCCCAGTAATCTGTGTGTAGTTACACAAAGATTGCGCATCTATATCTATTGGGGAGAGCGCAGCCGCCCCTCCTATTAGCCTCACTTTATCTATTCCTATTCTCCCCTCGTCTTTGTCCGCCGCTAATCCGCCAGGGAAGTGGCTAAATATCTTGTGCAAATAAACATTTCGCTTGTTCCATTGTCAGGGGATGAGCATTGAGCGGAGCTGTAACAAATCGGATTATGCGGCGCAAGGTGACGGTATCATGCTACTGTAATTAGTTTGCACTTAAGCTGGATTTATTGTTTTGGACGAATGTTTTTGTTTTCTATTTTATTATTTCTATAGTTCCGTTAAATGTCACAAATCGTGTACTATCTAATCGTCCATTTGTAAGCATACAATTGACACAATCATTGTATAATAAGATGGACAAGCTAGAAGTACAATCATACCAATACGTGCATGTATTTTAAAAGACGCGTTCTTTCACATTAATAACTCATATTCAATACATGAAACTAGCATATTATAATAAAAACTACCGAAAACAAACAAGGTGAGACGGCTAACGCTTGACACAGTAACAATGGTAAAGCTATATCATTGTGGCTGAGCAGCGAGGAGACACGAGACAGGTCTCCGCCCAGCACAGCCACTCGCCTTGCCAGACTTGCCAGCCACCCGCCACTTATATGTAAATATCAACGGAATAACTTTACTTACACTTCAAAACATTGCTTAGAAATAGCTGTCTCATTACACGACCATTGATACTTTCCATCTGTATTATTTACAATACTGAGTACCTACTGTTCCAATGTGACAGTAGAGTGACATCGAAGAAAAGAAAATATAAAGTTCTAATGTTCTCTGTACACACGGGAATTAATTTAAGTGATATAATTCTAAGAAATAGGTCGATAAAATCTTATCAGTTTTAATCAATTCGTATAAGAATTTGCCAAATATAAACAAAACGATTAAACTATTGGCCTGTGCAGCCTGTGCTCAGAGGAAGGTGAACGATAAATTTGCATATAATATCGTAGCGAAGCCAAATCTGAGTTTAGTGTTGCGTCGGGGACGATGACGCTGCACATAGCGAGGAAGGCCGGGGCAGGGCGCGCGCCGCATGCCTATTCATGAACAGCGACGGCTGCGCTCCCGCCCGCTCGCCTTCACCTCGCTCCCCACCGCATTTGAATATATACAATTATCTTGTTTGTTTTATCCAGCCTGTTACGCCCCTGCTTTGTACAGTGACCTGACCTTCCGGCGACCGTCACATTCCTCACCCTCATTCTACACGTAAAGCACCTTCGTCTGATTCAGAGTGAACTCGAAGCGACGGTGGCGGTCTTTGATGAAATTGAAAACTATTTCGCTCAGGGATAATATTCAAATTGCAGCTAATGGTGATATTCGGCAGCGGGCGAGTCAAAGGCGAGTGCTTGCCGCGGTACTCTGCACTGTTATTATCTCAACACCATCGCGCTCTCACCTAACCCATTCCTTTTTTAGCAGACGCCTCCGTCTTCTTCGTTCCCTCGCGAAACGAGAGGGACTTCCAGTCGTTTATACTAAACTCGACTCGGAGGCGTACCTCTGATATAATTTATCATTTAGCGTTGCCTACAGACATTATTTGAAACGCATTAAAATCGCGGTTGTGGAAAATTTGTCGGCATCGAAATTAGTACTCCTCTCGAAGTGCATAATTTATCGCTTAAGCCGCATCCGGCGCAGGCTGCGATATTTCTAATTAGAAATTCATTGACGTTGATGATCTCAAACTCTAATGTTATAGTGGTATCGACCAGATGCCACCTGTTCATTTAATTAATTATTTATTAAAACTTATGTCTGCTTTCGCTAAATGTTCAATTATGCAGTCATCGCCTGTTATAAAATATTATTTATGATTATGTAGATATTAAAAGTAATTGATACGATGCGTAAAATTAATAACCAGATTTCCTTTAATAAAAAAATAATAATTACTTTTTACTTTTTTTTAACGATTCCCGATAAAGCTAGCAAGCCTATGAATATTAAATATAAATATTTTTTTTATATATTTTAAGATTTGCTAATTAAGATTTCATGATGCTTCGTAGAAGTTATATACGGTATACCTGAAAATATATATAGGATTTGTAGTTAGGTTCGTTAGTCTCAAATAGAATTATCTTAATAATTTCGAATTCTTCTTTTAATTAATTTGATATTAAAGCAAAAAGAAACTAAACTTCGTGCAAAGATAAGGAAAGAAAGCGATGGTCGGTGTGGAGCGATCCGCGAGGAGCCGCCGGAGCCGGCCGCTGCCCTGAGGAAGCTGTCACGCGCGGCGCGAACACGTGATGAATATGTATCGGCAGGCCGTAGCGGCGCCTTGTAATTTGAGACTCGCCGGTAATTATTTACGTGAGAATGGGCCAGGACCGGCCCTCGCCCCGCACCGCAGCTCGGCCCCTCTCACCGGAACGAATCGTTGATTGCGCGCGAGTTGAGATGCCGCCGCCAGATTGCTGCTCACGCTCCAGTGCTTAGTGCTGCGACCGCGCAGACGCGCCGACTGCTCCGACAACACTCGACACTGCTCGACATTTGTTTTATATTCGTACATCTTGTCCACTCATCAAGACTCAGACTTACATAACACTCAGTCAAAACCAATTCCTTAAAAAAAACAAAACTGCTACTGCTTACGTAAGCAACTGGTTTCGAAGCTGCCGGGAACGCACGGCTTAAACAATAAAAAATGATATAATAATTTATATTATAATGCCGTTCTTAAATTACCCAGATAAGTAGAGCTAAAAGAAAACTCGTTCGTAAAGTATCAAAAATGACTCATTTAAAACAGATAAATCACTTCACATTAGCACGGCGATTTAACACGATACGACAAAATATAAGCGGAACAGTGATCTCTCATAAAGATTATGTTTTTTCTTTAATTTTTAAGAAACCTCTGTTGGAGTGATGACGGTTGTTTTGACTGGTCCCGACATTTGCGTGTTCCTCGCAGCGGTGCCGACTCTGTCGAGGCCCAACCGACCGAGAAAATATAACCTAAATTAATTGGCGAAACGACTACCTGTGTTGATCACCTGGAATTATAATAAAGAAACCTCCTCAGATTACTCTACTATACTAAATAATATTATGAATTTGGTAGAGCAGAAACATACTATAGATTTACCTGAACTCATGTAATTGTAAGCAGATCGCATAAAACGTTAATTTATACATAGGTAAGTAGGTAGTTTGGTTCTTTACTACTATTCAAAATTGTTTAAAATTAATAAATTGAAAGGTCCATTTAGACCGTTTGTGTTTGTTTAAACAACAAAACGTTAAATTGACTGCTTTCAATAAGTGTGTTGGTCGGGCGGAGTGCGGCTGGTGCGGCGGCGCCCCGCCGCGCGCTGCCTAAACACACACAGACCGCGGGGCGCCGCACCCTGCCCGCGGAGCCCTGCACACTAATAACACGCTCTTTCCCTCTGTCATGCCTTATTTCATCCGAACGTCTCTTGTTTTTTCCATACTGACATTTTTTCGAACTGTGAGCCCACTTGGAAATTAACAATAAAACGAGTTCCTGATGATAGTAATCCTTCATCTTCATTGTCTTTTGGCAGTTTCGTAGAATAATATATGTTCTGCTCTCGCGACTTGATATCTGAACGTCATATTATAAATGGCGTCGTTTAAAATATTTTAATACCCTCTACATCACGGCGATATTAATTTAGTACGCTTGAGTTGAGCGCTTGTGGTGCCACTGCTGGAATGTTAAATGACGGATTACCGACCACCGAGATTGAAAGATAACCACCCGTTCAAAATGATGTAGATTCTATCATTGCCACTTCTTTTAAGACTTTTTGTGTAATACTGATTTACTGAACGTTCTGACTTCACTTTAGCTTCAAAACTCAGCATAGAAATGCGCCGGCATAAAAACTCATACTTTGCTACTACAGAGGAAAATATTGATTAATCGAATCACCCGTAACCAAGCAACGGTTGTCATGATCTTTGTGTTAGTGCTGGTAATATCCTAATGTCACACAGCAAATAACAAAGATATTTTATTGACGTCGAAATATAATTAAAAAAATGGTGCGTATAACAGTGGATATGGTGCGTAAAAAGGCTGAACATCATGAGTGTTTGCTAGCGCCGCTGGAGGAGATCGCGCTCCATCAAGAAAACATTGAAAAAATAGAATACTTACAAGACTGGTGTCCGAAGCTGAAGATTCTTCTTATGCAAAGTAACCTCATAGCCAAAATTGAAAATCTACATAAATTAAAACACCTTGTTTATCTAAACTTGGCATTGAACAATATAGAAAGGATTGAAAATTTAGAACGATGTGAATCATTAGAAAAATTAGACCTTACGCTCAATTTTATTGGAGAAATAGTAAGCTTGGAAAATTTGGTAAACAACTACAGATTGCAAAAATTGTATTTGACTGGAAATCCTTGTTCAGATTATGAAAACTACAGAGAGTTCGTGATTGGAACTTTACCACAGCTTGCTTATCTTGATGGCACTGATATTGAAAGATCTGATCGAATCAAAGCACTTCAGAACTTACCCGTGATAAGATCTGATATATTATTTGAACAGCAAACCTATAAGGGCCAGAGAATGAAGCAAAAAACTCGATTGGAAAGAGAAATACGCGAAAAGTGGGAAAATGAATACAAAGATATGGATCCTGATGAACGGAATAAGAAATTTTGGCAAGAAAAATGCGAACATTCGCCTGAAGTTCGTTATGAAATTGAGAAAATGCGACAACTTAAACTAAAAAGCTATGAAACTGTTGACAAGAAGGTTGAGGAGAAGCGTGTGTACAAGTTCTTTGCTCCAGATGGGAGACCTTTTAATATAAATCAAGCCAAAATAAACTTTCTTTTTAATGATACTGATCCAGAAAAATATGTATTAGATTTGGCAGTATATAAGTATTTGGACACAAATCTTGTGGATGTGGATGTGCAGCCTAACTACGTACGAGTTACTGTTAGAGACAAGATATTCCAGCTCCATCTACCGGAAGAGGTTGATATTAGCAACTCTACTGCCCTACGATCGCAGATCACGGGACATCTAGTGGTTACGATGCCAAAGTTTAATGCTGTTATTAAAAAGCCCGTCAGCTCTACAAACAAGGATACTGTGAAAAATGCACAGTTGTATACTGACCACAAAGTAGAGGATTGCAGCGGCCGCACAGGACAAAGTACGAGGGAATATCTAGAAATAGGACCAGCTGACGATGTATTAGATTTTTCCAAAATGACTCTACCAAAATCCAAGCCTAGTTACATTGAGCCAAGAATTAAACTTGGTGAAAAGGCACCTTCCCCGGGTTTTGTGGACAACCCTGAAGTGCCTGAACTTATATAATTGTAGAAATATAAAGGTAAAGACAGAATAAAACACAGAGTAAAATTGTATTTTCTTATTTGACTTATAACATTTTTTTTTACAACTTGTCATACTAATCTTATTTTATTATGTACTTGTAACTCTACATCATTATGACGCTTTCTTTTAAGTAGCGAATAATTTAATACTAGTTTGGTACTAGACTTGTATGTTTGAACCTTTCAGCAATGGCTACGTAACGCCATCTATTTGGTGTTTTTGTAAACATGTACTCCATAAATAAAACAAGGTGAATGTTTGTCTTTGTGTACGTATTTTATAAACAAAATATTTATTACAGCTAATGCTGTTAACATTTTATTAAGTTAATTGCTAATTTTATTAACCTTTATTCTTGCTATTTTATAAACGTGTAGATCTTATAAAAACACTAACAGAACTTTGCATTAGTTGCTAGTTGTAAATTACACAACAGAAACTTAATAACAATAAATAAGTTAACATCAATAATATATTGAGACAATACAAACACGATGGTAAAGGCATGGTTATATAGAAATAAAGAGATTCCAAAAAAGAGAGGCATTTTTTCTTGGAATTATTTTAATTAGCTTTTCTAAGTATTTAAGATTTAGTTTTCAGGTCTTGGCTTATTTTCCTTATACTAATAGTTATTAAATATTATACATAAATTATTCCGGCGTCTATCTCATAATGACCACATAATTTGATATTAATGGCCTAGAAGCATATAGTATATAACAAAAGATAAAGTACGTAGTAAAAGTATAAAGTAACCTAATAATAATGACTATTAGCCGAATCACACATATTCTCAATTATTATAAATAATCTGTTGTTTTGTAAAAAAATATATTAGATGGCATTTAATAGCCACCATTGGTTTCATGAGGCATAGCAACCAAGAATGATAGGAACCCGTCAACGTCGTGGATTTCTTCAGACTTGAACTTCGCTGAAATCTGGTGTCTACCGGCCCACGGTGGCGTCAGCTTGAACTGAGCTGTCGCGAAGTCACCTGGGGCAACATTCTGAAACACACAAACAAAAATACCATATCAGAATAGGCCGTTTATACCCCTTATTAATAAATATTTGTTAGTTTATAATATCGAATGGTACCTATGTGTTAAACAATGGTTTTAATTAATTTGCTGTCACTTCATCTATCTGATAGATAAGCTGATACTTCTTACTAAACTGTGAAACATAAAAAACTGGCTCCTTCTTCGGTTTGTTCTGTAGCAGCTAACTAACAATTACAACCTAAGTAACAAGCCTCTTTTCAAGTCTGTCGTTGTACTACCTAGTTCGGAAATAACTCAATAGATGGCGCTACTTGTAGAATCGTCTCTATTTTTTGGTAAAGTTATAGAACAATACAAGGCCAATACGTGAATAAGGGATAAATATATTTTTAATTTAATGTAATTAAATGGGATCCTAAATTTGCAGCTAAGCTAATTGAAATAAATAAATCGTTTTTATCACTCACCTGGTCTAATTGAATCTTAAGCTGCTCGTCAAGTCCAGCACCTTGAACGTAGAACTTGGCCTTAGTGAGTGGGATGGGCAAAGAATTTTCTACTTTCAAATTGACAGTAAACGGTTGGTGGGAAACAGGTTTGCCATCAATACTGATCTTGATGTCGGGATTTCTGACTCTGAAGTCATCTTGCGCGAAGTAATCGAACTGACGCTCCATGATCGACGCTATACAGGAAATGTTGAATGAAGCCTGTGGAAATATAAATTTATTAATTCATGGCATATACTACACATTCATTAAAGTTATCGTCACGCAATAACAACTCCAAAATTCGATTTCTGTCCAATATCTACGAGTAAATATTTCATGTATTATACGAAACCACGTAAGAATGCAAAATAGGGTTCGTGTTTTTAATAACAAATATTATAAAGAAAAAAGGCTAGGCTTATAAAGAGTTTTGTTTCTTTCACTCCTTAGCTAAATGAAAAAGAGAAAACATTATATATTATAGTAGTTTTTTAACTAAAATATATTGGTTTATAGTGTGTTTATGAATAAGAGGGTAAATAAATAAGCAATCATTCATTATTATCATTTTCTATTTAAAGCGTACGTACCTGGTCAATCAGCTTCTTAAAGTATTCATTGAATGTGACTTTCATTCGTACAACTTCCTTGGCTTCGGGACCGACCTTCAGATCGAACTTGTGTTTCTTGACCGCGTCTCCTACCACTCCTCGGTACGTCACGGTGTCCACACGCAAGATACCCTTCACGTGGTGGGATTCCAACAGGGAACGGTTTTTGATGTGGAGAACCTGAAATTAGTTTACATTGATAATGCACTTTTAATTAGGCAATGAGGCCTAAGTAGTACCTATTTGAATTTCTTTTGGTGATGAGATTGCGTTTGAGTAAACTTAACTACTTCTAGCATTTGCGGTCTTCATGGCGTGAAGACACTTTCCATTCTTCTGTTTTTTTATATCTTTACAACTTAAAACAATTTGGACCCGCTATCTATATTTGTATGTGAAGAGATCCCCCTAATTATCTAAATAATTTTAAATGCAAAAAAAAAATTGTAAAGCAATAAAAGTTCTTGTTCGTGCTACTGATTTAGTGATGGACAACTGTTAAATACGTACCACATTAAAATCTTCTCCAATTTTAATATTATCGAGCAGTTCGAAGTTGAAAGTAACATCGTTGAAGACTTCGTTTAAATAATATCGTGCGAATATGCTTTTAGATTGTCTCAGAGCCTTCTCCATGGTCGTACGCTCTTCTTTAGATTGTTCCGGGTACTTGTATGCGCTCGTAATATCCTGAAATAGATATTAAACAATGTAAAATTTAGTTTTTGATATTTGTGTTCGATTATAATGTTTCACTGAAAAATATTAGGAAACGAAGATGTAACATTGTGTGTGTTTCTCATCGTGTCATTGCATCTGTAGCCCTATATAAGACTGGCGCGCAAGAGGTCTCGGGCTTGAATACGGTGTCGGGCCAGAAAGTTTTTTCTGAGTGTTCTGTGATGACTATGAGAGTAAAGGAATAAAGAGTGTTCCTGCGTATTGTTCACACACGTGGCCACTATAAACAAAATCCTGTACTGTTGACTGGTTTCAATGAAACTGACCGCCGTAGCCAAAACCGGCCACGACTATGTAATGTATGTATAATCGTACATACCTCTCTTTCCATTTTGCCAATTGCTTTAGTTGAAATAAACTGTCCAATTGAAACTGAGTCACGCGCCATCATCTTAAGGGGTTGAATTTCACCAGAATATTTCCACATCACCTAAAACACAGGAATAATAATAAAAACCAAAATATAATTATTTTATTATATTTTTGTCATCTTATTCCATTTGTAAATTGTATTTTGTATATGTATATTTTTGTTTAGTTGTACTACTAAATAGATTGAATATTTTTTTCATTAATACAGATTCCAAATATTCTAAAATAAAGAGCATTTATACTAAACACAAATATTTCAAGCTAGTATTGTATTTCTTACCTTATCTGCATTGACTTGGGCGAAAACATAGGACACATCGTAGGGTCTCTGCACTTCTCCCTCGCGGACAGCTTTCAGTGAGGCTGGGCCACATCGGTACACGTCCTCAGAGGTCTCTTGCGGTGTTGCGTCTATAGCCTGCCAGCCACCGTAACCGTTGCCAAGGTCGGGACGCTCCATCCAGACCTGGAAATTTAAAAACGTTTATTTTTTAACCTGTCTTTATGCGTATGAGGGATTCTGCTGTTATGACGAATATCCAGTAGATATTCATTAAGATCAATAAATTATTGATCAAGGCCTTGAGGGTCGACTGTCAGAAATATTTTTAGCAAAAATTAATACGTTACAGCAGCAAAAAAGCTTATAATTATAAACTTCTGTTTCAGAACTTAATAGCGATTAGGTGATCCTTCCTAGTAAAAGTTTGTTACGAAAAACGATTTGAGCAACACACGTGGTATATTGGTCTGGATCGTGATAATCCAATCTTAGGTGAGAGGTTAGGTAATCTGGGTTAAGTTATTTAAGAACACGAAGTGAATCAGCCATCGTGCGTTGGGAACAGAAACATTGGACTATATTTAGACTCGATAATATGATTGATCACATACCAGGAACACCCACAAAAAAAACTTATAGCGTCGAAACGTTATGCTTCATGCCAGAATACTTAAATTGTACTCTATTATACGTCCCTGAACAATAAATTATATATTAATGTATGTACTTTATTTGCTATGCTAAATCCAGATATTAATCTGAATGTTTTTTGATGTCCTATGAAGAATTTAAAATCACCACAATCAAACACACGCGATTATTAGGTCAAAATATTTTCGGCAGAGTGCATTAAGCCATAAACATTGAATTGCTTCACCAGTAGTAAAGAAATTAAGTGTATCGTAAAGTAAATACGCAATCTAACCTCATTCCAAACGTGGTAGTTCCAAATTAAGTCTTTAGTGTAGTCTTCGAGAATGTTGCCCTCTTCGTCAGCGATGATGTCGATGGTAAGGCTGCCTTGGGTGTCGTGGGCGGCATCAAACCCTGACACAGGTCGGCAAGGAATACCGAGAGCTCGGCATACTGAAAAATAATTTATAAGGTTAGAACACTGGAGGAACTAAAAATACTATTCTTTAGCTATTTGTACTTGCTGCAAGAGGAGTGCAATTAATTCATGGGATTCAAAAGTAACACATTTTTATACTAAATATTTGTTAAATACTAACAAACTGGCAGTCCTGAACAAGATGTATGGAAAGGAAGTTTGTAATCTATGGGAAGAAGGCGATTTGAAGTATGTATGTATACATTTGTTAAATATTTAAATACCTGAAGTTAGAACTCCAGCGAAGACCCAACACTGTCCGTATTTAACTGGCTTCTTCGTCTCGTAATATTTCTGAAGGATGTTCATGGAGCCGACCCACTTGAGTGGATGAGTGCCACCGCCGTAGTCCTTTGGGTCCGGTGCCCAGTTTCCAAACAGCACACCATTGTCGTCCTGAACGTTTACTGCTGCAGACAACGCTCGTGATGTCCGAATGGGATCACTCCTGGCAATGCCTTTTACCTATAAAACATTGAGGAAATGATTTCATGGAAGGATCTGATCTCACCTTGAGACTATGGCTCGATTAAAGGATAAGAAAAAAATATGAATTTGTAGCGATTGAAGAGCGATGATTTTTTTACCTTGCCTATTTCACTCACTAAGTACAGCGCACAGTCTAGAATATCTCTGTCATACTGCGCATAGTTCCATGGAGAAGGTTTGATTCGATTGTACACTCCTCTAAACATAAGACCTCCATCCTCCAACACGTATTCCTCGCGATGACTTTGCTCTGGAATAAAAGAAACAGATAATTCAAGTTCAATTATCACATGAATCATTGCAGTATGCAGTAATCGTTATTGTCTACTATTGTACAAATCTTTTGCATTTCAAGGTTCCATGGCTGATGTGGGTGGATGGTTATTAATAGTTAGACTTTAGTTCTTAAACGTTAATCGGTTTTTCCTTGAGTTATATCTGGACAGTCTGAAATATGTACTTAATATTCTAAAACATGGTTCACGTACCTGGCATATAGACGCTGTCTTTTGGGCACCATGGGTTAAACAGCACATAAATAGGTAAGGCATGTCTGTAGCTCAACGAGCTGCCGTCACTGATCCTAGTATCCACATCCAGTTTCCATGCAGCGACGATACAGTCTGGTGCTGGAGTCACAGCCACCATCAGGTGGTTGTCCACTTGGCCCTCGTAAGTGGCGGTCCAGGCACCGAAGGATTCGGCACCTTTCTCCAATAAAGGCACAGCGGCTGAGGTATTGTCGGAAGGTCCTCGGCTTCTTACATCTGAATTTGAAAAAGTATTTACTGTTTCACCTCTAACTAAACTTAATTATCATATTCTTAATTATTCCATCTTAGAACTGAAGGTAAATATAAACATGTAAGGTACCTGCGGGTATTAAGGCCTGTCGGGTAATAAGGCCTAATTCACAAAAAACGTACGAAATACAGTAGTTGACGATCAAGATTACTGTCACACAAGCTCAGAGCGTATACAAGTCGCTGCAAAGTGGCGGACGCACTCTAGCACTTCTCCTTTCGCAAATATCGTCGAAATCATTCAGAAGTGCGGTTCAGCAGCACGAATTATAAAAATTGACTCTAGTAAAACGTAAGTTGTTTAGAAAATATCATATTTACAAACCTGTATTGACTGTCCGCTTATTAATTAATGTATGCTTGTCCGTAAATTACCGTTTTAAGAGACTTGTAGTTATAAAAATTATATTATTATTCTTTTCTGTAAATAGGTGGTTGGCGGATATTAAGGCCTATAAAATTTTACAATAGGCCTTATTATACTCCTATTTTTTTAACTGCTATATAAGTAGGAGCGTGTTTTTAAAATGTTTTTTAGTGGTAGTATATACGTAGTTTATATTTTCAATTTATATATTATTGTTTTTAGTGCTTACAGTCACGATGCCTCCCAAACGAGCATTGTGGTCAGAAGGCGATCTGACAAAAATAAATCACAAAAAAAAAATTATCGGTACTGTCATGCTTGCAAATAAGATAGAATGGATGATGCTATGAGGCAATGTTCGCGATGCTCTAAGTGGTACCACGAAGAATGTGTCGGTTTGACTGCAGAATATACTGATGATTTTCAATGTCCTGATGGATGCGAATAAGGACATTTTTTTAATTTATTAAGACTACTATGCTTTCTATTGCCTTATGTTAATGATTATTGATGTCAAGAATACTAATTTACTTAGTTTAAGTTGATTTTTGAATAGTTTATAGTATAGGCCTTTTTACCCTACCCTATTATAATAAGGCCTAAAGACAGCGTTTTTTTAAAAGTGATATAATGTTTTAGTTTTACGCTTTAGAAGCTATTTTTTGTTTAAACTCGGTAGTAATATAAGTACACGACTGATTATTATAAAAACTGGTTGATTATATTGGATATTCTTCATTTTATTACAAATCTCCCTTAGCTAGGCCTTAATACCCGCGGGTACCTTATACAGTAAAAAATAGCGTCTTGATGTTCATAACATCGGTTCAAGACGGCATTTTTTACTTTATTATTTTTCTGAGTAAAGGCTTATCGTAACAAAACCTGTTATGATTTTTATTTATATTTTTTGTGTGTGATTCTGATTGTATGTAGTTAGTTAAAAGATCCGTAAAGTCTACCCTTCTCTTCTAAAAATCTAATCTTAAATCCTCATCACCTTTGTTAGTGTCACACGGAATCGAGCCCAGTATATAGTATATGGTAAAATCACAAGGCAGTAGAAACATATCAATGAATTTCTGTGTTAAATACAATATAAACAGTCCAAGGCTAATTCAGCACCAGATAAAACCCAAATAAGCTTAAATAGACGAAAACTTTAGGTACGTCATGTCAACCATACAAACCTGATACATAGAAGATAAACGAGACAGCATCTTTAGCCGCATCGTACGGCCTATTCAGCAATAGGTCTAGTTTGAAGGACTGCCCTCGTCTCACTACCAGGCACTTGTCTTTCGGCCTTGCCATCAGGTTGAACTTGCTCGTGTGGTGGCTCTCGCCGTTCGTGTCGGTGCAGAAGTCAATTCCCTGCACGTTGAGCACGCCTCGCCGCTCGGCGTCGACGACATCTGAATAAATATTACGAAAATTAGGTTAAACGCAAACGCATCATTGTCTGTCATTGAATAATGTCTCCTATGAGTACCAGACTATGTGTTTAAATGATTTGATATAAATATTTATTTAGCTTAGTTCTTAAGTAAGATCTAGTAGGTATAGGATTAGATAGATTATAATGCGGATAGCATGGTCTAGATGGGATTAAAAGTCCCTAAATAAAAAATAAAGAATTAAAGAAAATGTCTTTAAAATTATTATTAATCTCAACCATATTTATTTACTTATACTTGATTAGTTTGATCATTATTTTCGCAATAACACTGGTAATATAATTGGCCTTGGAATAATTATTTTATTATCAGTAACACCGAGACAATATGGGCTATTAATATGAATATTAATAACAATGGGTGTAAAATTATATTGTAAAGTACCTACTGATTTATTAATATCGCGTAATAATATCAAATTTATCATTAAACCATGTTAATTATATTATTACTCAGCTAAATTATTTTTGCCTTAAATGCCAAATAAATTAATTTGTGTTACTCAGCATTTGTATTTTATTGTTTATCGTCGTTTTACGCGTATAATTTTGTTTTTATGAATGAGTAATTCATATCGAAGTCCGCTATTTTTTTCCTTCTTAAATGAAGATTTAATATCTCCTTGGGACGTCATCGACAAAAATGTTTGTGTTTGGATACAAGCCAAAATGTCAATCTCACTATTTTATTGGTTTTATCTATTCATATAACGCATTGTACGAGAATACTCATAATATAATCCATAATTTTACATTTGTTTACAAATATCAATATCTGTGTCATTTATGTTTAAAAACAACTTGCAGAAAACTTATGTGATATGAACTAAATAGTGTATAATTAATAGTAGTAACTCTACGAGCATTCATTAAGATTTATAATTGTTCATTACGAAATTATAAGAAATTCTGTACCATAATTTTGCACGTACAATTTGTCGCGGTATTAACGAATTTCTATCAATTTTTCGAGCATAAAGAAGGCAGTGCTAAATTGTGTTATTTTAGATAAAAGAACAATGAGCATGTTAAAAAATTATAGCCCAAAAACATATAAATACCTGGCTGGAATGGTATAATAATATGTGTCGTCCGTTTCCCAAACCAACGATGCCATAAATTTTTAAAATACTCCATGCTAGAGGTACACATTGAGTCGAACTATTAACATAACAGAATCACTACACAGTCACTGAATGTTAACAAAACTCATAGATTTCGTTGGAAATCCACAATAGTAAGACGCTAATTATTTGAGCAAACGTGTGGTTTGCAATACATGCCCTCATTGACTGTGGGACTGAGAGCTCCAGCGCACATCTCAAGACTATACTCCTTCCAAGACGCTCGATGATGTCATGACCAATAAGGACTCAAAAACTTACTCTTAGAACCGTCTGTTCATTGATAAAATAAGCACTAATCTATATTACTCATGTCGCCCTAACAAAAGCCTACCCAAGGTGAGATGATATCATGACAACTATTGAGACATTTATTTAATTAAACGTAAATCAATTTTGTCATAGCCGTGAATAAATTAAGCCTATAACAGTAAATCAATTATTAAGAGCAAAGTCATGAAGATAATATTAGGTATTATGTTGTTTCTATTAGTTATTTGTCATACGAACTCTATGAAGTCATCTATGAAATTCAATATAACATTTTAGCTAATAGACCGACAGATTACTACCGCCCCTTGATAGATTCAAGGTAAACTTACAAACAGTTTATTTTAAAATGAATTAAATTGGACTAATGTGTTCTATACAGACTAATTCTGTACTGTATTGGAGTAGACAAGCGTATAGTCGTTTGTAAATAACATCTTCAGTAATATGAAAGAACAGTTTATTGGATCTTTTTGGCTTCGATGTCAGCCAAGATACTTAGTAATACGAGTCGATCCCAGCCAAAGTATTCTTACTTTATACACAACTATTTCCTTAGCTGACTAGTCCAAAATCATCAATGAATTATTTATTCTTAAGTTACTAAAATAATTTCCAGGATAGTTCTGTTGATTATAAATAATTTTATTGTTTTGATTAAGTTTAATGATCGGTGTATTTATATTGTCCTCTATAATCATTTTAAATACATTTAATTAAGTACATGATTGTCCGTAAACAATGCTTACCTATCTACAGTGTCATTATGCTATCTATCTCATGAATCAAATTAATTAACACCGAGTTCTCGACCCTTCGCTGTATCTAATGAGGGTCAATTGAAGTCATTCGTTCCTATATCTCGGTTTGATTACCAATTTATATTTGTAAAGTCGAATAGACCACTGAAGTCGACAATTTTTCCTGATAATTATTATGATATTTTCATCAAAACGTAACTTTTATCATTAATTTTCACTATGAATTATTTTTGAATCAATCCAGACGAATGAACTATGAACAACGAATGAATTTTCTAGGAAATAAAGAGATAGAAGAGCTCAAAGTGGACTGCAAAACATATAGCATAACATACAGCTATGCTAATTAGTCAGACATAGTTTATCTCTATACCACGACGATAGCATAAAAGCTAGACAAAATATATCTATCAGTTTCCTAAGCAACAAGCTATATACGTATTAGTGAAACACGGCAAGGCCGGTCTCTTTCATCGGCTGTCTCATAAATGACTTATTTGGTATTAATTACGAGTGTAGGAGGGTGAACCAGCTATACAGGGATTTGCCGGCCTTGGAATAATCAGCGTGCATTATATGTTCCCACACACGGATATTGTGTAGGCAACTGTTCTATGTAATTGCGTAAAAAGTTACGTATATGATGCACTACTATTTTTTTCCCCATCTTCTCTTATCTCTACCAAATACAATACAATTTAAAGACTGTATGCCGGTTTAGTCCAGCGCTATGGTCGAGGGATATATAACTAAACTAGTCCCAAAAATTAAGGGATATAAAAAAAGAATCCAAATTTTTGGGTGATTTTCAACAAGCTGTAACTCCGAGGAAAATGGTCGTACAGAAAAAATAAAAAAAACAAATTGTAGCTTCAAGTGTCTAATTTTTAGATATGACCATGAAAATTTTTTGTCACGGCCAGGTCTGGAGAAATCCAACGAAAACTACCAAAAAAAAATTTTTCAAAATTTTTTCCCTCCTAAAAAAAGGTCCACGGGCTTCAAAAATTTTTTTTTGATTCTTTCGTTCTAAATTTCTTTAGAAAATTTAATCCTCTTTAATTTGCCGTATTCAAAAAGCCTGTACGACGATTTGCCACGGAGTTATCGTCAATCAAAGCAAAAAAGTTATTTTTGACTTTGATATTCAATAACTCCGGAAATAATGATCGTACAGGAAATCAAAGGAGGGTTTTGAAAACTGCACAATATTCTCTATAAGAAAATGTAAACATCTTCTAAGAAAAAATTTTTTTTTGAATTGAAACCTCGGACTGAAAAAAAGACAAAAATTCGCGAAATTAAGGATATTTGGATAACTTGGTATAACTTTGGATAAAATCGATGAACGAAGAATATAATCGGTAATTTTTCAACCTCAAAGTGTCCCCTAATATCCCTCAAAAATTCAAAGCGCTGCGATTTTTTTTTCATTGTGCCCCGAAGCTTCAAATTCTTTGTTGTTGCAAAAATCACCATTGTGAGCAATTTTGTGATTTTTATTCATTTTTTTAATAAACATTTTTTTTTCTCTCTAAAATCTTTATTTTTTCGATTAAAAATCAAATCGCGTGCCTATGCTCACTCCACGACATCGTCGAGCCCGATTGGCTTATGCGCATGACCATCACGATTGGGGTCGTAGACAGTGGACCAGTGTCTTATGGACTGACGAATCTCGATTTTGACTTCATGGCAGCGATAGACGATCTCTCGTTTTGCGATTTGCTTTTTAATCGAAAAAATAAAGATTTTAGAGAGAAAAAAAAATGTTTATTAAAAAAATGAATAAAAATCACAAAATTGCTCACAAAGGTGATTTTTGCAACAACAAAGAATTTGAAGCTTCGGGGCACAATGAAAAAAAAATCGCAGCGCTTTGAATTTTTGAGGGATATTAGGGGACACTTTGAGGTTGAAAAATTACCGATTATATTCTTCGTTCATCGATTTTATCCAAAGTTATACCAAGTTATCCAAATATCCTTAATTTCGCGAATTTTTGTCTTTTTTTCAGTCCGAGGTTTCAATTCAAAAAAAAATTTTTTCTTAGAAGATGTTTACATTTTCTTATAGAGAATATTGTGCAGTTTTCAAAACCCTCCTTTGATTTCCTGTACGATCATTATTTCCGGAGTTATTGAATATCAAAGTCAAAAATAACTTTTTTGCTTTGATTGACGATAACTCCGTGGCAAATCGTCGTACAGGCTTTTTGAATACGGCAAATTAAAGAGGATTAAATTTTCTAAAGAAATTTAGAACGAAAGAATCAAAAAAAATTTTTGAAGCCCGTGGACCTTTTTTTAGGAGGGAAAAAATTTTGAAAAATTTTTTTTTGGTAGTTTTCGTTGGATTTCTCCAGACCTGGCCGTGACAAAAAATTTTCATGGTCATATCTAAAAATTAGACACTTGAAGCTACAATTTGTTTTTTTTATTTTTTCTGTACGACCATTTTCCTCGGAGTTACAGCTTGTTGAAAATCACCCAAAAATTTGGATTCTTTTTTTATATCCCTTAATTTTTGGGACTAGTGTAATAACTAGCCCCTATTGAGAACCAAGCAGATACTTCGTCGGAGACCGACTGATTGAAAGGCTTTAAATGAAGAATACATAGAAAATAACTGGCGCAATAAATCAGTAACTTTCAATATGGCAAGAAAACAAACAACCGCCAATAAAAATACCATATAAATAACTATTTGGCATTGAAAATAGCAAAAAAAAATGTGATATTTTTGACGAGAAAGGTTGAAAAAGTGACATATCGGTCACAGGCAACCTGTTCGTATTGGCCACAGCACTCATCAAATTCAATCACTATTTTTAATCTCACAGCCTTCTTCTTTTATATGGCCCATAAATTACCCCGAACACTTCAAAGTGGACTAATTCTTCGTATAAAGTGTACAAATGTAGAGCGTAAATTTTATCTTTACTACAACTTGTGACATTATTGTCTTCTCTATCCGGATCTGAGAGTAATTTAAAATAAAACATATGGTTTACTATATACCAAGTGATTGTAGTCTCTTAGCGCATATAATGAATGAAAAACCAGTTGTATTGAGCACATTGGAAAAGCGGACCTTGATCAAAGAGAAAACTTTCGAATCGAGGTCCAAGACTAGGTCTTTGTAAAAGACTTACTTGCGACAGATGTTATAGTTCCTGGTTAAAAATGTATTTATAGGTAGCCTTTAAAACAAAAAAGTGATTTATAAATTACAAAATCGATTACATCCAAAACAAAGGATGGTAGAGTTTTACTTAGTCATATTTAAGGAGTCTAAAATTATCATTTCATAATTGTACTTTAAAACTATTTATACAATGTTATAAATAACGCACTAATCTACAATTAAATTAGGTACAAATAATTTGAAAAATGCTCAAATTAACCTTCATTTATTTCAAAATCCAACATCAACAACTGCCAACAATAACTGCGTTACGAGCATGAATTATGATCGCGCTTTGAAACTAGTATTGTATTTACTTTTTAATTATTTCCACGTCTATTTCGGCACTGAAATATCAGTTACATTTGTGAGTCACTTCCCAAAAACGTTACGTAAGTAGTACGGAAGATGAAACACATTTATTGTTTACCCACATCTAAGTGTGATGTGTTTATCTTTACCATAAGAACCCCGGCGTCCTGTTTGCTTGGAAATAAAATATTGACATTGACCAATGTGTGAAATTTACGCAATACGCAAAGACGCGCGTGCTGATTACTAGTACTACATATTTATTCGTACCAGTAGCTGTTTCTATACGACCTCGAGTCTGTCATTTAATTAGTAAGAATCGGTAACCTACAGTCAAACTATTTATTCAAGTTGTTATAGATAATTACTGTCGCGAGGAAAAACACAGGCTCGTTTAAAAATATGTAGGTATTTAGGTATAAGAAAATGCAGAATCAACTAGTTTCAAACATATATCTCGAACAAAATATTGAATTTTCAAAGATGTTTTATTAATTACAGCAATATGTTAATGTTGCGAATTCGATATGTCTACCTCATCGACAAATTACGCATGTCACGTATAGTTTAATATAAATTTTAATATTTATTATTATAAAATATCTGACGTCCATTTTATTTTTAGCGTTGTTTTCATGCATATCTTATTATCAGATAATGTGATGTTAATCGAGCTGAATGGAACAAGACGGAATAAAGACGATCATGTTTTAAAATACAGGTTGCGCGGGTCGTGGTCGTACACATACTGGTTTTAGTGGTTATTCAAGTTGTACGTTTAACCATTCAACAAGAAAGTAAAAGTAAGTACTTAATCAAAATTAAAGAAATTCTCCATTTATGCCTTATAAGGATGCAATATTAATTCAACGTTTACATTTTATTGTTAATACATAGACCATAGACTCTATAACTGATTAAATTGATTTATTGGTTTATGTTATTTACCTTACTACTTTAATGGCTATACCCTTGCACAATACGTTCTTTGTAATTTATCTCAACTATAACAATCAAACAGTTTCCAATGATTTAAAAAGTACTAATAATAAACTGTTCTATTTTTTTCTTTTTAAACTATCATTGACGGTCGAAAATCATTACAGACATAATTATCGTTGTCACTCTTCTGTTTTTAACCGACTTCAAAAAAGGAGGAGGTTCTCAATTCGACTGTATGTTTTTTTTATCAAAACGAAATATGTTTATAAAACGAATACATGTGTAAAACTATCAGTCATCGTATACTTTTTGTTGACGACGCAGCAAAATTGTAGAGCGAGCCTTCGCCAGTTCACCTTGGAATTGCTTGACATGACATAAGCGTACAGCCTCCAGTCTGTACTGTAGCTCAAACAGCAAATCTTAAGCAAAACTTAAGAAAAATCTTATCACGAATATATAAAAACAATAGTAGGTATAATGTTTAAAAGTCTTGTTAATAATAAATAGGTACAAAAGTTTGTGAGGATGGATGAAAATCTACTGTCCGGATTTTAATGAATTTTTATACACATATTCATAACCTAGGTTAACACAGGAAATTTTGTACCACTGCAGATCTTTTCACATGGACGAAGTCACAGGCAATTCTAGTATACTATATTTTATCCAGTCAGGTATAACGTCATTGCAGTTTTATTATAAAAAGTATTTTAAACGATAATCTAAGTGCTGATATCGCCCGTACAACTTTGACATTAAACTACGAACAAGGAAGATTTGTGAAATAACTACCTATGTAAGTAATTTTCCTACAATGTATCACATAGTTACCTGTACAAGTGTACAATCATTGTGATCTATGATTAATGATTATCCTTGTTATTCGTCGCGCTTATTAAAGTACACATTTAAATAATAATAATTTCAGTAAATCCTATTATATTATTAAGAGGTAAAGTAATCCATGCAAATAGCATGGATTACTTTACCTCTTAATAAATGGAGATCATCAAACTTCCCGCGATCAAATTCCTGATCGAAACTTCGTAAGTGTATTGTAAACAGAATTTATAGTGTATTAACTGTGAATAAGGTTGCCAGGCGTATGGATAAAGCCAAACATACTACATAGTTAGGTTTTTTTTTGACTGCCTTTCTGGCCAAAATTAACGAAGAAGAGCCAGTCTGGCTTTTGTTGGGCTTTTTATATATTTCGAGATTCGCGTCGGTCACTCTCGTAATTTTGTCATAAGTAATTAAAATGCATCGTTTTACATTAATTATTTTATACATAGGGTATCTGGCCATATTACCAAAATTTTAGGCTCAACCCGCAGATCTGTCCGGCCATTAGGTATAGATATTAGGCGACCTGGCAGCCCTAACTGTGTCCATAAAACTTTTATAACTGCATCTACATTTTGATAGCGTTTAGTTAGTAGGTAATTCTATAGGCAAATGTGTTAAACAACTTGCGGTTTTAATAAATGTCTGTGTCTGTAGACTGCTATTTATTATGACTAATTTTAAATGCAATTAATAAGCAATGTTACGAAATATTTTATTTACTCTTCATAGTCTGTAGCCGCTTCTAAGTATTTAAATAAAAGATAATAATAAAAAATATAAATACAGTAGGTAAATAGGTACACATTACGTATGGTGCACACCTTTCTTTATCTTTTTATTAACTCACTTACTACTACTAACTTCTTCAACTAACGCTACCTTTCCTCAGAAAACAGGGGGTTTTCTGAGGTAAGGTAGCGTTATCTATTCAAGAGCGTTTATTTTTATATGAGTTTAAATGCTATTGAATAGATAAACTAGCGCTAAATGTACTCAGAAACCGGGCAATAGTAATTAATAATTTTTATCTTCAAACACTTTTTACAAAAGCTCTTTGATGCGAACGAATTGGCGAAACTTTTTACTAAATCTAATTTAAGAATAAAACCTAGCGTGACTTTGACTTCACCCTGTATGTCATTGACTACGGTTATTACACATCATTTCATAAGAATGTTGTCCTCATTGAATAAACTAATGAATAATGGGTTAGTACGGCGAAGGAAAAAACGTAGGCGCCCAATGACGTATCTGTTTATATTTTTTTTTTCTTAATTAACTGTAATTATTCGGTATGTGTGTTGCATTATTGTATGTAAATTTATATGACATGATTATCTCAATTTGCTTCAATCATTTGACATCTATTTGACTGAAAATATTTTATTTCATCCATTTTGGAACTCTACCAAAGCACTAGTAAAAATAATATAATATAATTATAATAAACAATTAAATTACGAGTAGACTTAGTAAAAATATATTCGTATATATATGTACATTAAATAGTATCAATAATATAAGTATGTGAAGTGTAAACCTGTTTTAAAACAGTAGCGATTAGTTAGACCTCGAGTGACTGGTCAAATATAAGGCAGTCAATTTGAATACCCATATGCAAGCCTCAAATCAACTCAATTCTTAAACCAGCTGCGGCGAAAACCCAAGCGTTCTATTTTTAAACCCACTTCAAAACGAAAGAAAGCAATAAATAAAACAGTGTTTACAGACACTGTTTATGTTCCTGTCATTATTTAAATTTCGAACGGCACTGACAGTTTCGAATAAAAAAGCTTTGTTATAATTTTCTTAACTGCCTGTCTCTTTATTATAATAAAAGTAGAGTTCATAAAAATATGGCTCTCCGGTTTGACATCCAATAAAAACACAAAATGAAAATTTTGAGAGTAATTATAGGCAAAACCCATGCTTAGCAATATCAGTTTAACAAACGATATTATTTATTTGCTTTACAATACCGTGACTGTCTCTAACACTTTCATTCATTCCCGTGTCTTCGTATGACTAATTTACCATGCATCTTGCACAACACGTAAACGGGTATTATAATAAGATTCCAAGTATTTAGTCACATATAGACTCGCATGGTCAAGGTACACATTTATTGGAAACTGCAATGACAAATTAACGTACTTAGTCTATATTAGTATCTATCCTCAACTTAAGTACGGTGACTGACGTAAATATAAAACCTTTTTTGGAATATTGTAACACAAATCTAATAGTTATCGATAACTTATAGTATCATTAGTTGTCTTATTGTTATTTAATGGTTTTTCACATTCTAAATGTAATTAAAATAGATTATTATTCTACTCGTCTCACTCTTAAACCACGAACTAGTATCCTAATATAACCAAACGACTAACTTTTATTTTTCTGTCAACCTGTGTTTCAGTAAAAAGCAAACACCTGCACCTTTCCCTCCAAAAAAACTAAAGCCCATAGTTAAAAATAGTTAGAAAAAGAAATTGCGATAACATTGTCCGTGAAATCAGGTTCAGTTATGTCAGTGTTAATCTTATGTTATCTATTACAAAACAAGAGATAACATATACGAAAGTGTACACAGTAAAATCTCTTAGCATACCTATGAAGAATCGTTCATTACTCGTAAAAAATTGAGATAGAATAAATTGATTCACAAAATCTGAACATATATAATTTGACCTTGACCTACCCTCATCGGAGCCAGATACCGGAGGTCGGGGAAGCTCTTTGAGATCGTAGGAATCTGTTTTGATGGCTCCACAAAGACACTGAGGAGGGCAACAATGTGCCAGCTTACTCTTCACAGCACCCATTTCACAATCAACAATCACATTAACGACCACATAAAACCAATGATCTCTTTTACTCTCCACAAACCACTTAGATATCGATTAACAATAAAAAAAACGTGATTAGATCATAGCCGCTTTTAACCCTTTCTACACAAGTTTGTACAGTTGCCACAATGTAAACAAATCAGCTGCTCACTATTCAGTCTATAGATACTCTTGTTGTTTATACGGGCACTTTGGAAACACGTTTTTGAGTTATAATTCAATGGAATCGTATAATATGTACACTTTGTTGGCACGAGCGCGTGCGCACGTCTTCACGCGATCACTTCGTCTGAGCTTCGTGTCTGCTCTTCATCCTCAATACATAGACTGCCGTGACCTCTTATCAGTTAAGTTCTTACTCAAAACCACATGTTTCAAGGAATGTACCGCTAACCGTATTGAATGGTCGTCACTATTTTATGTAAGTCATCCTTATGAATCAAAATAATAACCTAAATTAATCACTGTTGACGTGACACGTAAAGTACAAAATCCTTACGTTTTAAGGAAAATATGTAGCTACCTAAAGTACGCAATATGTACCTTCTTCGAAGCACGTAACGTAAGTTCTACCTACTAGCCTAAATTTTTTTAACAAAGGTATTTGAAAGCTAATAGTAACAAAAAACTTAATTACAGGAATAAGTTATATCTTGATCATACTATACAGTATCCAGCAAGAAAATAGTTAAAATATTTTATTATTTTTCTTTTGGCTTCGACCAAACTTTTACTGTGAAACCGGATCTGCCGGAATAAAAAGGAAAAAGAAGTTTTTACATTCCCATTTTCTTTTTACAGTCGCTGTATCTATTATTATTTAAAAGATCTCATAAAATACATATTTTTATAACACAAAGTAATTAATCGTTTAATCAAATGTAACTTTCTCTCTAAATAAAACTTCGTAAAAAATGTAACGTTAACCACTATAACGAGAACCAGTTTCGAGTAAAAATTTAATAATTTGATCACACGTCGAGAAACGGTCCGCATACGCACTCATATTTTAAAGCTAAACAAACAAAACAACCGTAAATATTTAACATATTATTATAGTAACACGATTATGTTAATTTAGTAGATGACATCACCGATAGTCGCTCGAGGTTCTAACATGAGATGGAAATCTTTGACTAACATTGCCGGAATTTCCCTTTTCTTTCTAACATTCCTAGTTCTTAATGAGAAAATAACTACGTCATGTTCCAGGAAAGTTAATTACGCTAGCGGTCAGAGGTGTCCTCAATGGTGTCAAGGTATCAACATTTCAGGAAAAAAATATGAATATTCCTCAATTAGGTAGCACCATGATTAAGCCTTAACCAATAAATGACTGTTGTATGACAACACACGCCATAAATCAAAGCGGAGTTTGCCGTTTAGCGGAGTAAGGAGATAATTTAAGACATGAAAGGCATCGTATAGATAAGGCTCTAGACACGTAACCTTGTGGTACAGGTAGGTATTCGATCAGCTGCTACGGAGCAAAGTACCTACTTGCATACACGTGCGCGGTTCAACGTAATGTATTTAAATTGATACGATATAATTGTACAATGTTTTTATAAGATTGTTTATAGTTTAATATAATATCTGCTCTGTTTAATATCTATCCCAGAGAGCTATATAAGATTCATATATGGTTTTCAATTTGTTTATTGTTAAAAACATTGTAAATAATGAACACACAATATGGTAGTTGATTCAAATTCAAATTATTAAACTTGGAGTCAAAAAGATTCATCCAATAGTTTCATTAATAATGTTAAAAAATTAAATTATTCGTCAGAATAAATATACTAGCCACTCATTTGATCACTAAAGCTACGGGCTTGTGACGTCACTACGTCGTATTTATCTACCAAAATATGTTTTTGACACTACATAAAAAGTAGTTGATTTGATTGGTCAATTACCATATATTTTGTTTCGTATGACAATCAAACACAAGACTTACTACCTACAGATTACGCTGTGGTTACCGCTAATTACCTGTAGGTACTACAAATTAAATTTATAAAAGTAAATTTAACAATGCCTAAGTAATTAAATAATTGAGGAAAAATTGGAGGAAACCATACATACCTACACCTAGTAGGTACCTGTAGGTACATCTTTACTACTTAATGTTAAAAAGTTAAAGGAAAATAATTGATTACACATACATACATAATATATGTACATAATATCACGCCTTATACCTGAAAGTGTATGAGGTGAATTAAATACACCCTAGTTTCACGATTAACAATGTAAGTACTGTGTAATTAGGGGCGAGCCTATTAACATTTACTGGGCACATTACCAAAGTCTAGTGTAATATTAAGAAATATCCAAATATAACTAAATTAGGAAGGACCTATAGTACTTTGCCCGACCCGGGAACCTCACGATCTGCAGACGGTTACACTTAAGGCAGCGCCACAGAGGCAGTCAATAACATTGGTCAATAAATGATTGTTTGTTTGTATAATAAATCAGAAAATGAACAAAACAATTAAAAAAGTATTTTACTACTGCAGTAGAACTGAATATTCACGCAAGCTAAACTAATGGCTTATTTTAATCTTGGAGAAACACCTGGTAATTTATAAACCATTGTTAGTTACCATGAGAGCATAAACCAAAACAATTTTCGACGACGGAACGGAACGACGCTGGCCGAAGCACGTTTCAGTGAAACTATGTAAACGAAGAAGTCAGGAGAGAGAGTAAATAGATATAGAAGTCTCTATTCTTATGATGCGAGCTAATTTTAGACTCAGGATTAGCTTCGTAGCTGTATATCCGAGTAAGTATTGTAATTATAAAATTGCGAATTTTGGAGGGAAAAGTAAGGCGGTTGACTATTACGAGACATACAAAGGGTTAGAAAAAGGAAAAGAAAAAATCAATACTATTTTTGTAGGATGAAATCAGATGAAAATGACGTTTTACACGATTTTAAAACGTAACATGTTGATATTTTAATTAATTATACGCGATAAAGCGTATTAATATATAAAGCGCGTTTAATATAAAGTGTAACTACGCCTATTTATAGATATACCTAATTAATACACAAGTATCTACAAATATTTTCAGAAAAAGTAGAAGCGTTTTGATTCGCATCGGTCATGCAAGACGCGAGATGTTGATTTCCTTGCATCTCAATATTTGCTCTCGATTGCATTATTATCTTATTGTTTTTGATTAGATAATGAGATTCTAATACTTTGATAGCGCTCTAATTACGAACTTCCTTATTATTGTCATGCATCTCTCACAATGACATATTAGGTATAATAGAACAGTTATCCTTATTAATGCTAATGTTGGAAGATAATTAAATCAAAGAGAGTTTTTTTATCTAGTAGTAACTGTGGGAATTCAAACTCGATGACATGTGTGGATTATGGTAGGATATAAGCTAATTACAAGTCATTAATAGAATCCTTTTCATAGCATTTTGTCTAACACAATATTAACTAGGTACTACTTGGGTATACGAGTAACATATGTACGACTTCCAAACTTCCAGAAAAGATAGACTTCAAAATTTTTGAAAAATAGTAATAAGATCGACATTTTTTTTTATTAAAAATACATAATATGTATATAATAATTATGTTGTGAATCCATACTTTATAATATGATAAATGCGAATGCGTCTGTCTGTCTGTTACTCAATCACGCCTAAAGTACTAAACCAATTTGCCTGAAATTTGGTATAGAGATATTTTGATACCCCAGAAACCTTTTACCCCGGGGAAATAACGCATTCTCATGGAAAAATTCGGGTGGCGGACGAAGTCGCGGGTAAAATCTAGTCTAAAATAAATATCAAGTGTACGTACCTCCTCCCCAGGTCCAGTATCCTGCAAACATTGTCGCTTCGAAAACTTGGGGTGAATCGAGCAATATAATGTTCTCACTGTCAGGATCGATGTGGGAATGCCATTAATTATTTAAATTCAATGTTATATACATATATTTCATAGGTACTAAATACGAGCGATAATGATACAATTTTCCCGTTTAACAACAATTATTAACTACACCACCCATTAATTTAAAGAGGAAAGTATTGTTTTTTTGGGAAATCCCTTTATGGTTTGATCCACCTGTAAATATACCTTTATACCTTTAGGCACAACTTGAACAATTGAAACAAAATGTAGGCGGAATAATGAATGTAAACAAGCATCATAAGTAGGGATTCATTTTTCATTAGTAGAATTATATTTACGTATTATTATTGTGACTAACAGAATATACACTAAATAGAAATTCCCCAAATTGTTATAGGTGATTTTGGTTAGTAATACAGCTTCGACGATCGTTGGAGTACGTAGTGTTTCTAAACCTCGAAATCATAGTTAATATCCTTATATCTAAGATATCTTTCGATACTTTTCAAACATAATTCGAATGATAGGTACTATGTACACTTACAAACTTATTTCTTGAAACTTGAATATATAAAAATATTTGTAGATAAATAAACCTAGTCAACAAGATTTCTGATACACCTCATTATTGAGAGCTATTTACCTCCCACTCACATGATTGAGATACAAACTTAAGTTCATATTAAGAGATTTTAGAATATAGTTATGACCACTTTTGTGAATAGCTATCGTACACCTACATAATAGATAAAAAAATCGTACTAAGTCTTTTAGGGCTTTAAAATCCTTAAAGTTAAATTATAAGGTTATTGCAGCCCTTAAACTTAAACTAAGAATTTTGCTATCAAACTCTTCGTGAAACGTTCATTAATGTTTTCAGTGGAAATTCCAGCATGTTCATTTTTGCCCGAACAAATTGGGCTAACAAAATATTTATATCTTCATAATCAACATGTGCTGTGTGGCGGAAATATTACCGTTTTACATTGAACACACATTTTCGTGCAACTCATAATACAGGGTGTTAGGCACGTAGTTGTCCGAATGAAACAGAAATCTGGTATGCACTGCTGCCGACACGGCGTTAGAGCAGCTCGAAAGTCACTTTAACTCGAATCAGCTATTTCATGGTAAACAGTATGGTTTCACAAAGGGTAGGTCAACGATCGATGCAGGTATTTCGCTCGTCAAGCATATCTACGATGCTTGGGAGACATCCCAGGACGCCATTGGGGTGTTCTGCGATCTCTCCAAAGCATTTGACTGTGTCCAACATAATACGCTCCTTAGGAAACTAAACCACTATGGAATTAGGGATACAGCGCTCGATTTACTTGCGTCATATTTGAGTAATAGGATTCAACGAGTAGATATCAATGGTGTAAGGTCTTTAGGTTCTGCTGTTTCTCTCGGCGTGCCTCAGGGTTCGATACTCGGTCCGTTTCTTTTTCTCGTATATATAAACGATCTCCCCTTTCAGGTGCAGGACTTATGTGATATTATATTATTTGCAGATGACACTTCACTCATTTTTAAAGTAGATCGTTCGAAGTCTTGTTTTATTGATATCAATAGTATTCTTGAACAGGTCCACAATTGGTTCACTTGTAATAATCTGTTATTAAATTCTGACAAAACTAAGTGCATTAGGTTCACTATGCCCAACGCGAGGAATTTAGGTACTAACATAGTCGTAAATGGGCAAACTATCGATTTGGTAGATTCGGCAACTTTTTTAGGTATCAGTCTGGATAGCAAGCTCCAATGGGGCACTCAGATAGCGCATCTCTCGGGGAGACTCAGCTCCGCCGCGTACGCAATCAGAAAAGTAAGACAGTTTGCTGGTGTGGATGCGGCAAGACTGGTTTACTTTAGTTATTTTCACAGCGTCATGTCTTACGGTATATTACTGTGGGGTAAGGCTGCTGATATAGATGTTATTTTTGTCCTTCAAAAAAGAGCTATCCGTGCAATTTATAGTTTAGGAGCGCGAGACTCCTTGAGAGAGCTTTTTGGGCAGATAGGGATACTGACGGTGTCATCACAGTATGTGCTTGCAAACTTGTTGTATATAAAACAAAATTTAGGGACTTTCGCAACAAATAGCGATAGACACAATTACAACACTAGAAACAGACACAAATTAGTAGGTCCCCATCATCGTTTACACAAGGTGCACAATTCGTTTGTAGGTCTCGGCATTCGTTTCTTCAACAAGCTTCCAAAGCACATCATGGATTTACCCCTGCCAAAATTCAAAGTTGCTGTTAAGGAACATCTCGTTAGGAAAGCTTATTACAGAATTGATGAGTATCTAAACGACAATAGCTCTTGGGATTAGTCGCTCGCTTGATGAGGATTCTTTGAAATTAGGGAACTTTGCTATAAATTGTATAAACTCAGTAGCAGTAGGTCTAAATATTGTAAAATATGGGCAATTAATGATGCAAATAGGTGATGTTACGTACAATTTGATGTTATTCATAAAACTGTCACTTTTTTCTTTTATAATGTTCACAACCAGAGTGCTCACTTGCTGCCCATATTCTTATTATCACATGCTAGTAGGTGCTCCCAACATACGGTATGATCAGAGACTAATAAATAACCTAGCTATGTTCATTTAACTTAATTGACGTTCAGTCTATATCGCTGATTGTTGGCAGCTCCTCGCATGATCAATTATTGTATCAACCACATTGTAAAACTTTTTGGCGATTGAAAAGAGTGGCCGTGAGTTTCTCGCTAGCTCTTCTCATAAGGCTCTACCCCCTTTCCGAGCTAGTGGTAGATTCAGTAATTGTAACGACTATCATAAGTGTCAATATTTGACCTAAATGAATAAATGATTTGATTTTGATTTTGATTTTGGTGGTATTAACTTAAATTTATATTTGCCGTTTCAGAGTATAAAGGTTTAAAACCCTAAACTTTAGCTTTTTTTTCTAGGCCCGAGTTGACCAGTTACGAACGATTGGTGATTTTCACTTATTTTTTCTAACTTTTGTAATACCTATTGTGTGTGTTGTGCATCATTTAATGGGATTGAATCTTAGGAAGTGTTTATTGTTATTGTATTTCGGATACATACGGGAATTAACGCGAACACGACTTTTACCTTGGAATGCCCGGCGTTTTGGCTGGCAGGTTTAAAAGTTATGAAGAGTTTAAAGGTTTCCTAGTGCAAAATATGTAGAGCAGCTAAACCAACCAACAACATTACCTGTGTATAGGAAAAGCAAGTTAAAAGGAATACTAATAAATAATAATCATACCAACAATAATGAATATAAAATTAACTAACGGCTTGGTACCTCCATTTAACCTGTTTACAACAATCAGTAGCTTTAATTAGGGATAGAAGTGATTGGATATAATATGTAGCGTCACATTTATCATATCTATTATTAGTTTTAAGGTAAAATAATAATCAGTTATCAAATATTCATATGTATTTACCTTTTTCATTAAAATAGATTTGTTAAATGTACTTCATGAAATATGGAGTTTCCATATTGTTTGTTTTTGTGTTCATATTTGTGGTTTTGTGACGTTTACCTTTACTAACCTACGCAAGAGGGTGGCGTTATAACACGAGGAAAAAAATTTTTTTTGAACGCCATGCCTTTAGAAACTTGTCCCTAAATAATTATGTTATAAGTATATATAGGAAGTACTATTTATTTATCTTGATGTTGATGATTGAAAAACGGATATAACTATAACCATTTTACATTTTGTAATAAACCTGTCAAATGGAAGGGTATCTTTCTTTCTATCATAACCTATCAACCTCCTCTGCACAAAGGATGATCAGGCGAATTTGCAAATTTGTTTTTTTGCTGATCTTAATATGGTATTAATAATTTCAATCTTATAAACTCAGTATATCGTGTTTTGTTTCTCTCTATTTTGCTTAGTTAGATATTCACTTAACTTGTAATCATAAAATTGCAATTAAATATTTTAAAGTATAAAATAAAATTGCTTACAGTCAGTTCGGTTTCGGAAAATAAAAGATAAAATTGCAGTGAATGCTCTTTATTTTTGAGATCCCAAAAACACACAAACACGGTGCAAATTGTAATATTTTCGTGAGAGTATTTTGTTATATTGAATACATCAGTTAAATAAAACTTATAAAAATATTCAATAGATAGTATATAATATATAAAAAGTTAAACTTAAAATCATCAATACATACATATTATATTATAATTTCTTAACACTAAGGCTCTTTCGCAAAGAGTTATTCATCATATTCAAAACAATGGCACATGAAGCATCGGTTTCCTTAAAGTTAACAAATACATTTAAGTAAATAATATTTATTACCACGCGGTGAAATAATAAGTGAATCAATGTAAAAGTATTTTTTTATATTTTTTCTATTTCAAAGTGCTGGTGATACAAACGGTATAACATCAGTGAGTAAATAATAATATTCTATATCCTAGTCAATCCATTTAAACTTGCCATGTCGTCGGTAGTATTATCGTTGTACGTTAGTATAATAAAGTACATAAATTCTAGATTCAACAATCGTACATTCAACAAGAGAACTCACGAAAAACAGTTCTGTCATAAATAAACAATAATTATAATAGCCAAGTTTGCAAATGGCGTAGCGGACGATTAGGAGGTGGTCTTTATGATGACGACCTCCTCCTCTTGAACATACAAGTGTTGTTCCGGCGCTACGTACGACACATAGGATCGATCCATCTGCAGCGCGGGAGGAGACGACGGCCCCGGCGAGGTGCGCGGCGAGGGCGCGCGGGGCCCGGGGGCTAGCTAGCCGCGCACGTTCACCGTGGTGCAGCCGAAGATCTCGTCGAGCTGCCGCGACGAGAACGTCACCACGATGCGCCGCTCGCCATGTCGCCGCGGCACGAACTTGTCCTGGTAGTTCACGAACTCGCCAGGCTTCACGTCGCGGAATCGTATCTGAAACGAACGGTCGTCATGGTCAAGTCTTTTCTCTGGGAAAACAATATATCAATATAGTCTGCCGAGTTTCAGAGATTATTACTGTACCTGTCTAGGTCTCTGTACTCCAGGCCCTTCAAAGGTGAAGTAGCAATCAGTCAAGTGTACATTCAACGGGTTCTGGAAGCTGAATGTCACAGCGCATTCCTGTCCTATGCATGGCTGGCTTCTCACCTAAACAAAAAAAATATTTAGAAGCAGTTCAAAACAAAATTTGGATTGTAACCAAAAATGTTTTATGTTTACCTGGACTTGCATCCTTGGCTTGTGTAGTGGGAAATCGTCTTCATCCGACCAGGCTTGTCGTGTCTGCTTAACGTAGGCCATAGCGTGAACCTTCACCATCGAGTGATCAACCAGCTTGTCCATGTATTCTTGTGGTGTGACATGCAGTTTAAGTACTTCACGCTGTCCAGCGCGTACAATGAATTCTCCCTGAGCCCTTCGCAGACGCGAAGCAATGGCGCCAGTATAGTAGCAGGAAGAAGCTGTGAGTACGCACCAGATGGTACGGTCTTCGTGTGATTTGTTCTGCAAAATTATTGGAGTGGTAGCGAACACGTAAAAGTAAATTTATAAATTGAAATATTTTTTTCATCTGAAACAAATTCAACCAAATCTACCTGTATATTCATCGTGCAGTCGAATGGTTGACCGTATGGGACAATATCAATGTCCATAAGATCGAAGTAAACATCTTCAAAGTTGCGGTCAGGATATTCATAATACTGTTGGAGGCGTTGGTAGCCGCGGCAAGAAGCGATAACGGCAAGGCGTTCTGGCGACGAACTGTCCACCGTTTTATACTCGTGGGTAATCTCCAACATGTCACTGTCGCCCTCGTCGTCGTCGCGGTTCGGATTCTTGGTAAGGATCTTGCGTCCAACTCTGTTTATCAATTACACAAACGTTATACAAATGAACACGAAGGCAAAATTAACTTAGACCATTTCAAAATAAACTTACTGGTATTGGTTAGAAGCCATCCTAATGAAACCCCATTCAGAGTTTTCTTCTTCTTGGAAGTGACAAAGCTCCGCATTGAGCTGGCAGAACATGAAGGGTGTATCATACTGGAAGCCTACTTCACCACGGCGAACAGCTTCAACGCTGGCCGGGCCGCAGTGGTACACAGATTCTGATTCTTCTTGAGGAGTAGAGTCAATAATCTGCCAGCCGCTGTATCCTGATGATAATTACAATAGGATGGTTAGGTATTGCCGTGTTCCTAGTATTTACTGCGAGTAGCCTCAAAGTGTTGCATTTTAAAATACCTTGTGGCAAATCAGGTCTCTGCATCCATACATCGTTCCAAACATGGAAGTTCCAGCATGAGTCGTAGCAATCTTCATCAGGTCCGTTAGGCACTTCATTGCCATCACGATCGAAATATTTGTCTACAGTGAATGTACGATTTGTATCATGAGCTGACACGTAGTTAGTAACTGATCGGCAAGGTATACCTGAAAGAAAAATATTGCTTTAGTCTACCTTCCTATCTTCGACAAGTGAATTATGCATTGTTGATCTAAATAAATACCAAGTGCTCTGCAGATGGTGGTCACAAGGCCAGAGTATACCCAGCATTGTCCATATTCAACAGGTCTTCCACCATCAGTGAGGTATCTTTCAAGGATAGCCACGGAACCAGTCCAAGCGTGGGGCGCTACACCATCCTTATATTCACCGTCATAGCGACCCACCATCAGCCCGTCGTCGTCATGGTTTGCATTGATCTGAAATTGATTGTTTATGAGGAAATTGTTTTAACAAACTTTCGGTTCAGGCGTTGCTAAATAGATCCTGCCGGTATACTCACCATGGATGATATGGCTCTGCAGACACGAATTGGATTACCGCGTTCTGAATGCTCCAGGCCACTACGTTCCAACAAGTACATGCAAGCTGGCAACACCACATCATCAAATTGTCCGTAAATCCACTTGCGACCCTTGGGTTGGCGCCAAGTGCCACACCAAATTTTTCCTTGCTCATTGTGGACATATTCTTTCCTGGATGATTCGTTATCCATGTATACGGGGTCCTCGCGACACCAAGGATTGAATAGAATGTAGATGTCCTCGTCGCATTTGTAGTCGTGGCGATTATCGCGCTGGCCAAAGCGGTTGGTCTGTACCCAGCAGTTCCATACACCAACAGGAGCTGTAGCCGGCACATGAACTTGGAATGTGATTGTGTTACCATCTTGACGTTGGATACTAATATCCCATCTGTCCATGTCATGAGCCAGAGAGGCCAAGTTTTGCATAGATCCATGACGTGACCCATAACCGCGACCGAATGTAGAGTGCTGTGTTGTTCCACCGTAACGGTCCATCATAGGACGGTCCATAGGTCCATGTGGGCTTAGAGGGCTATGCTGCAGAGGCAATGGTTCGTTGCTGAACGAACTGCGACGCACGCCATAAGTTGTAGTCTCGCGCATGCCGCTCATTGGTCCCATTGAGCTCATTGTTCCCATGGTGCCCATAGTTCCCATAGTACCCATAGTGCCCATCGTACCCATTGTCCCCATCGTTCCCATTGAGCCCATGGTCGCCATACCAGTCCCAGTATCCTGCATGCGAGACATTCCCATCCCCATGCCCATGCCCATCATATCACGGGAGTGCTGGAACACGCCTTGCTGGTTGCTCCAGTTCACAGGGAGTACGACACGAGTGCCCTTCGTTACGCTAGGCTTAGGACCTGTGTAGTAAAACGTTAGTATTAATAATACCTACGTAAGTATTAATAAAACCAATTCTTAAAACATTTACCTCCGAAATATTAATCGTTATATTTATTATCAAAGTACATATTTTGTTTATAACTTACCGAAGCAGAAAACGACGCGAATCATATCCTGTTGTTTGTCATAAGTCCTGTCAAAGCGTACGGCAAAGAAGAAGTTCTGACCGCGTCTTAGAACAGGATTTGGAAGAATGTTATCATTCACCAGATCATACTGCTCGGTATGATGATCTTTGGAGTTATCTCGAGAATAAAACTCAGTCAGCTCAACCTTTAGCGGCTGCTGAGAGTAGTAGCTTTGTGGTATCATCTCCATGGTATCCTGGCGACGTCTACGTTCGTTTTGATCCGCCATCTTACAAATCAAGTTGTGGGTGTACTGCGTATTCGGGCTGTTCCTCATGGAATACTTCATGCGATGCAGCGAGCCAGTGCTGTGAGAACGACCCGGGCGATGCTGAGCAGTGGGCCCAGCACGTTGCATTGGCCAACGGCGAGTTTGTCCGGGGCGCTGACAAAAGCTGGAGATGTTGTAATAGGCAGATAGCCCTGGAACATAGTTCGAAGGCATGCCGCCAATGGTCATCTGCTGCTCCCTCATGCAGCTGAGAGTGCTCATTCCCGATGTCAGACCAGTTATTCCACCCAAACCCATTCCAGTCATGCTGGAAGTCATGCTAGAGGACATTCTGTCCATACTAGATCTTCTGACCATAGACATCCTGGCGGAGTAGCTGTAAGTGTACCCAAGTAATCCAAGTCCCGATACAGGACCTCACTGTGCTCAGGGATGACACCCGAGCGAATGATGTCGTTGAGAAGATTCGGCAGGTTTATATAGGGCCACCCGGTGCAAAGGATCGTTCAGTGCCCTTAGGTGTCAGTTGTCATAGCAGGCGCCGTAGTAACTAGTTACTATGAAGTAAAGGACTATTGTTCGTGTTCACTGACTCGTAGTTAAAACAAGTACACTGCTCTTAAATAGAACTAGTTACTGTTAAAACAGTCTTGTTGAGTAGTACAATCGTGCACAACACCGATCAGCGTTAGGTACATTTGTTTTCTCTTAGGTAGACAATGTTGTTACATATTTTTTTTTTTTTTTTAATGTCCGAGTGTTAAACTCTTCATTAGATTAAGTATTTTATTTATTATTATAATGATGTACTTAAAAGGCGACTGACTTTTGAAAATCAAACGTCTGGGCCAAATTAAACATTACTCAAAAGATCAATAGGTACAACTTACCGGTAAGGAGCCATTATCGAAATCAGTGGCTAACCCAGCCATATTGCTATATGAATTTTGATAGGCGTGACACCTAAGTAATTAGTAAAACATGTGTAGATGCTATCATCCTACGCAGTGGTCGTTATAATTTTTATTTCAGACTCATTTGGTTTGCACTGTAATTTTTTTGTCTAATTTCATGCGCATGCTTATGCAACTAATTTAAAGATATAACTTACTTATTCCCTTTTCCAATTTTTTTACTTAACACAACGCTCACATTTTCAGAGCGCTCTTACTTTTCCTAGTGAAAGTACACAATCCTTTCAAACGATACATAGATACAATATGAGTGTAATAAAATACAACATGCTGCTCCACGTTGCCTCCGTAAACCCTATTGTTTAAAACAACAACGGTAACGGACACAGAGACTGTATACACGCTAGACGACAGAATTAAAAAAAATATTTGGTATTTCTAAACAGCTGGGATATTTTTGGTCTACTTCTTTATTTCGTTATTTTTTTATTTATTTATGTATCTAGGTACTTGCATCTTTAACCATTAACCATGTTCCTAGACACCGACACGAGGAAAGACAATCAATAATGATCGAGAGGACAAACACGGAGTGCAGCAAGTAGAAGACACGTCTTCATCATCACAATATGATTGTCGTCTAAGACTAGTAAAGAAATCTGGAAGCAATATCATTTCATCGTCATCTTATTAAAGAGGTAAGCTGACATAAAAACTGTGACTGCTGTGTTAAAGGCATAATAAAATAATGTAGTTAGTCTATAATATTAAGGGATTTAAAAAGGTAGTAAGGTACCTATGTAGCTATACAAGTTGTGTTAAGTATGCGGTATCTAAGTATGATTAAATGGATGATTATTGGTTCTTATAAATACATTTTAAAATTAGGTAAATTCTTTGAGGGGTGGTCATCGTTTTTTCATTAACATCTATAACATGCACTCATGTAGATGTAAATGAAAAACCTATGACCACCCCTCAAAAAAAATCATTTCAAAATGCTAAACTTTTGATAGAGAAACAAACTACCTCTAGTTCTCGCTCAGCTTTTAAATAATTTAAAAAATATACACAAGCTTCAAATAAATAAAAATGGAATAAATAATATTATAGGAGGTAGTAAGATTTTTTACTTTTTTGCTGTAGTAACATCTGTTGCTAAGCAACAAATTGTTATTGATTTGTTTATAACAGAAACGTCATTCTTCTCTGTGATATATCCCTAATCGAGTTATAGATCACTTTTCCAACTTTAACATTTTAGAGTCCGTAAATGGATAAGAAATGGGTCTCTATAAATTATTTAGTTATAACGTGGAAGTTCAATATAAGAGTGGTTTCTTATCGAAAGCTATGTTATTTACCATGATAACTACAGTGCTCAACCTAGCCTTGCCTTTCTTCATAGCATACAGAAGTAGAGGTGGGTTTTATTTTTTTTTTCTATACTAAATTCGTAGCATAGGTACAATAGAGTGACTATACTTGTTATTTTGCAGGATTTTGGTTAAGAACTCACAGTTTTTATGAACAGCCAATCGTTCATTTCACGTACGATTACCTTGTAGTAGCCGAATCAGATGATCCTAGCAGGCCAATAGTGTGTGGTGAAACCAGTGAATTACATGGCACTACTATTAAAAACGAAGAAGATTGTGTAGAATTCCAAGTAGGTGTTATTCCAAAAATATTTTTTATTTCTCTCAGCCTTATTTATCTATTAAGCTTTGAACAGGTCACTCAGGTCTGTATACCTATGTATGTTTTCATGTACCTACATACTCACTAAGATTAATGCAATTTCCAGATACAAGAATATGACTACAATGGTGATGGCAAAAATGATATTTTAGATTTCAAGATAAATCTTAACATACCTCACCAACAAACAATAACAAGTGTTGTGTTAATATTCATGTTGGACTTCCAATTAAAGGTAATAAAAGATCCCATGCATGATTATAATGGTTTTATAGAACAATATATATTACGTACCTAATCACTTGAGTTTCAAACTATGATTATTTTCAGACTGTATGTCCCTTGCATATGCAAAGTTTAGCTGTGATACACAAAGACTTTGCACAGCCTCCCTCAGGGTTCAAGTACTATGGAGACCTCCACTTTTACCAGACATCACATTTGCCTTGCAAACACAACCTCATAGACACTAGATACAACATTTCCTCTTTTGATTTTAAGAAAAACAGTCATGACAGTATAATAGACTTCATACTGCAGAATTATTTTATGAGAGAAGGTAAGAATTATATCTGCTTCCCTATCAATTAATTAATGTCCAACTTTTTTAAATAACTGCATACTGTGTTGTTTACAGTTACTACAGATACCAAAGCCTTTTATGCAAGAAGTCAAAATGGACATACAGGCTCTATGCAAATGCATGTTCGTCTCAGAGTGCCAGAAATGGAGATTAGATATATACCAAGCTTAATGCAGGAACTTAAGTGGGCCTGGCCGCAATATCTTTCATTAGTTATTGTATTCTACTGGATATTTAATCAACTCAAAAAGTTTGTATTCAATCACAGACTGCTTATGGCCTGGGAAGTGGTACCATGGAAGAAACATCATTGACTGTAATATGCTGGAGAATCTAGCTCAAAATGTGAATATTCCCCCAAATAATGTTAGTTGAATGAAAAATGCATATAAATAGAAAAAAATATAACAGTATCTGCTATTAGGTAAATAAATAAAATGTATGTTTTCAATTTTAATTTTATTAAAACATTTCAACAATGACTACTTAGCTATCTAAACATAATTATAAGTATTTTACAATTTACATTTTTTGTTTTTTTTTTGGCCCATTAGAATTTTATTATTCTTTATTGATTGCTGACAATTGCAGTGCTGGGAACTGGCCAAAATCTTGACCCTGTACCTTTTTGTCCAATTCAGCTCTATTGTCTTCAACTATGAAGGTCTTCCCACTGAAGTCATCCAACTGAACCAATAAATATCGGCACAGGTAGTTTCCATATTCATTCTGTAATAGAAAAAATATCATATTTTATCATACAAAGACATTATTTGGAAAAATGCTCCAAGTAAAATAATAACTTAAATATAAAAAAACACATTTGCATTATGATTAAGTTTCTCTACTTTGCAACTCTGAAAGCTATGGAAAATGCTTCCAACTCAGTATCAATCCACATTTGATGGTTGTATATTAAAAAAGAAAACATCTAGTTTAGTACTTGTAAAGAGTAGATGCCTATTCCAAAATATGGAAATTATTATTATTATATTATTAAAATTTATTAGCACAGGTTTTATTAGCAAAACAGTAAAAATTCATATGTGAACTACAAGACATATTTATGATACACAGTAAAGTTGATTAAACCTTTCTGCCAACCAAATCAACATGTGAAAACAGACTATAGTATTTCTGAATCCTTGCATTGTCACTTTGCTGAGATAAAATATTTATTTTGAAATTAAAATTAACCTGTTTCATATCCAGCTCCACAACACCCTTATTTCTGATTCCTTTGATGTAAAACCTCATCCTCATGTGCTTGACCCCATCCTTCTCATAGACAGCATGGCTGACATGAGTCCTCCTCCTCCTTACAGTCTCTTCACCATAACCCTTGATTGGAGCACCCAGAGCATCTTCTATTCTTGGATCCTGAAATATAAATTATCAACTTAAATAACAACATAGATAAACTTTTGCTCTGACACAAAGATAACTTATCATGATTGATGCTTTAGCTTTCTACATAAATGTAAATATGAAACATGCTTCATTATTAAGACATTAAAACTTACTTACATTCTTACATTTTTCGAGAGCCTCTGAGTAAATGCTGTTTGCACTGTTGCTAGAGAATAGTTCTCTAAATACATAGAAGAATATAACGCCAGTGACACCGACGCCCAACAAAATTACTCCTGTGTACGACGCAGTTTTGGTCGTCTCTTTGATTTTCTCACCTAAAGGACGAACATCGGTAGTTACTTCAGCTTTTTCTTGACTTCTTGCTAATCCGCTTTCTTTTCTTTGAGTTGAATAGTGGTGAGAATTTATGAAATGCGAGCTCGGAAGAAGTGCAGAAAAACATTCTAGTTTATGACTAGTACGTAAAGCTGTACACAATTTAGATATTATAGGCATATTTTATTAGTGTAGACCAGAACTTATTAGTTTAATCGGTTAATCCCGATTATATGAGGTTATGATAACTATTTTTGTTAATGTCAATTGTCAGATAACGTAACAGTTTAGCAAACTGTAAACATACGTGCCAAAAGCAGCTGATATATGTCAATACAACAATTTATCGCTTAGCCCGCTAAAATATTAATTTGTTGTTTACAACATAGTATTTACTAATTAGTATATATTTTTATAGAAATGCCAATGAAATTCATACTTTGTGGCTATTTTAAATACCGAACGAATTATTTTATGTCTTGCTTCGTAAATTTGACGCTTTTTTGACAGTGCAGAGTAGTTAACGATGTGCGGTATCGATTATTAATAATCGATTAATCGATTATAAGAATAATTTTTTACAATCGATTGATTTATAGGTAATCGATTGTAATCGATTTTTGGAAGAAATCTTTTAACCCCTTACCGCATACCAATCCTTATGTATGATTATGTTTTTTTTTGTAGTTAAACAACAATGATTAACACAAAAAATTGATTTGCATGGAATAAAGAACACTGTCGTGTATTGGTACGTAATTAATTTGTCTGTGGTAACTGTCACCTGTTAAATATAAGTTATGGTATTTCTATTTGCTAAGGGAATCCCCGCTTCTATAGGTAGTAAACGGTTGTAGTACAGGGTAAAAGTTAAAACTTTTTAAATCACTAAGTGATTATGTTACGTTTGATTTTCAGTTTAAATATTGTTTTTGTTTTTAAAAAAGAAGTGAGTATGTTCTATTTGAGTTTTATTTTCTAAAAATGTGATTGTTGTGTTGCTTGTTTCATTTAAATAATCTTGATTTAAGACATTTAGACGACACTTTAAATTTCAGTCTAATAATCGATTATTAATCGATTAACAATCGATAATATAAGATTACATAATCGATTAATCGATTATTCAAATAATCGAATCGGCACATCATTAAGAGTAGTTTACATTTCAACAGGAAATCTTCCGTTCCATTCCACACAAGACTACACCCATTACAATATACCTACATAAAATGAAATATAACCCTACATTATTATTTTTTAGCAAAATACCACCGTCCAACATAGTTGGTTTAGACTGGTGGGAACTTTTTACGTTTGTAAAGGTTAAAAATTAATTTATTGGATGCGAAAAGGTGAACGCTGTGTGTTGGTCTGTGGACAGCCAACTGATAGAAAAATAACAGTAGCGGTGTTAATTACCTCAACTAAGTTTTACTTAGTTACACACATGATTCAGCGAACTCACGACACAGTTTGCATATAGGCTCAGATTGTATTAAATTGCAGTTTTTTGTCGGTGTCAAAACGTCTTGCTCATGCGCGGACCCTTGTTTTTAATTTGTCAAACTCTGTCAGGCGCGTAAACCAAGCTTTCATGCAGGATGCTAAGTTGTCCTACTTTATCTGCCCGTGTATCGCATGCTTTATTATATAATGAAAATTGAAGTGTCACAATCTGGGTACTGATATTAGTGATATTGGGGCATTTGATAGGGATTGTTTCATTCACTTCCACTGACGATCGATGTGCGTTGTAGGCGCTAATTTTGTCTATTCATAGTCATTGATGAATATAATTTATGTAAATTTTACGTAAATATGAAGTATGTGATTCATGTGCATTGTACTCAAGACATTGAAGTAACAGTTGGGTAATTGGACGTTCAAAGATATAAAAATCTCGTAAACAATGGATTGGATAATTTCTGATGAGTTGGGGCTGACGGTGGGCCATCTGGTGGGCTGGGGAGCAGCTGGTGCAATGATAGTAGGTGGTGTAGCTCCATACATTCCTCAGTACAGACAAATCAAGAGGACTCAGGATGCTGAAGGATTTTCATTATATGTTTGTTTAGCTCTTCTCATAGCAAATACCTTGAGGATATTGTTTTGGTATGTATCACAAAAACATTTTATATTTTAAGTAGTTTTATACCTATAGGATCTATCTATTATATTAATGCAACGAATCTTATCTATTCATATCTTAAAACAAATCTTTGGTAGGTATAATACATAACATCTCATTGTTTAATTATATTTTGTTATTTGAACATTTAAACAAGTAGTTGAGCTAATTGCTGATGTCAAAGGTGTATCAAACAGATAACATCACTGCAGCAGATGAAATGAGTGGAACATTGCCAAAATCTTTATTTCCTCAACTTAATTTAAGAACAAATCATTCATGTCTCTTTGTTACACTCTCGTTCAACAAAACCATAAATAATAGTGATGTTTGCCGCTGTGTGAGATGCGTGAACTCTTTAAATTGATACAGCATTTAAGCCCTAACTATTTGCATTTTAGTAATTAACTAATATATAAAATTCTCGTGTCATAATGTTCAACTTTCAACCTTACTCCTCTAAAACTGATTATTTACCAAATATTTATTTACCATATTTTATATCCATATTCAGTAAACCTGAGAATCAGCTACTATCTATTTGATAATGGTTACCCACCCCTTAATATTTGTATTAAATTTATATGGCAAAACAATCTTTGCCGGGTCAGCTAGTACATATAATAAAAGCTAACTAAAAGTTATCCATTACATATTTTAGGTGTATCAATTCTTGTGTTCTTATGTTAAAGGTATAGCAATAAATTTATTGTATGCCCTTGTTATGTTGTTACTCTTTTACAGGTTTGGTAAACGCTATGAGTTACCATTATTAATTCAAAGCATTGTAATGAATATAACAATGTTTGTCATGATTCATCTCTGTGTGACGGTTCGAAAAAAGAATCAAATTATAAGAGCGAGGGAGAGAATATTTACAGGTTGGTATTAGTGAACTCAAACAAGTAGTTACCCCTGTTAATTAATCATTTAACAATTAATTATTATTTCAAAGAGCACTGTAAATACTTATGCACTGCAAATAATTTATTATTATTTTGTTGTATATTATTTTATGCTTTCTCTACACTTTCTACCTATTTTATCCTATACACACACAATGAGAATAGATATTTTAGTTTGGCTTCGTATTTTATCTTCCCGTCTAGCATGTCTAGTGACATGTTAGACAGTATTATTTCTTAACACACTAACTTTACTTTTATTTTGCGGTATTATTTTTTAACATTATTTTATGTTCTGTTTGGTGGTTGGTGTGATTGATGGTGCGATTAGGTGCAATATTCATGTTATATATACTATTGTGTTGTGTGAACGGCTCAGCCCAGCCAGATGAAACGGCACGCTGGCTGGATCAGCGCAGCGGCATCGCGGGCGGTGAGAAGCCACATCGCTTCTATGGTGAGTGTCAGCTGTCATTGGAACCTAGGTTAATGGTTTGCTGCAATTTGTGCTACATACAAGTCATCATTATTTGTTTTTGTTTCAGCAACCCCATGCTTTGACAATATAATTTGGAGTGTACAGTGTATTTGTTACATTATGTGGGATATTAAACTTTCTATTTCATTGTCATCTTGCTTTTATTTGTTTTCCATTGCATGTTTGTTGTACTCTGTGAAATGAATGGACATGGTATATTTAATAAACATTAAGTTGGGTAGTATGGTTGGTAGTATTTTTTTATCATGAGGTCACACCACTTTGTATACTTGATTATTATATAAATACTAACTCGGTTCAATGCTCTTATAATCACACCAGTTGTTTGGTATCAAAAGGAGTCATGACTGGGTCAAATTCGTGTCAGATACCTTATCTATCTATTGATGTCATACACAGCATGATTTCCTACTTCATTGTAAGGCATAGTGATATTGGTATTTATAAATGTATTAGTGAATGATGCTATTAACTATTCTAACAGCATTTATGTTAATGTGCATAATTAATATGGTATGGTTAAATAGATACTTAAATGATGTTTGCCTTTACATGATAAGAAAGTAAATAACACACAGGTATATTTATTGCAGATATGGAGAGGAAGTATTTCTGGGCTTGGACTGACTTCCAAAGCTATGTAGACTGTATGTTGGTGTTCTCTGTGCTTGGAGCCGCGATTACGTATTTGCTAATCGAGTTCTCGCCTTTCGTGGAGCTGATCGGGTTCCTAGCTCTATTCACAGAGGCCATGCTTGGTGCTCCTCAAATTGCCAAAAACCATCAAAATAAAAGTACTGAAGGCATGAGGTAATTTATATTACTTAAGAAAGACATATTTGATTTACGATTTATATAAAAGTCTAACTTTCATTCTGTTTTATTTTCAGCGTAAGCATGGTTATCATGTGGACATGTGGTGATGTGTTTAAGACTGCATACTTCGTGTTAAGAGAAGCGCCGCCGCAGTTCTGGGTGTGTGGCAGCCTTCAAGTCTCCCTAGATGTCGTGATTCTTTTGCAAGTGAGTATTTAGTTAAAATTGCGAGTGTAATGGTAAAGTTTCGTAATGTGCCTTATCATAACAACATAACAAATATTAATCGCACCTTATCTTTCGTATTCCGGAAGACATTGGGTGGAGTATTATAGTTATTTGTAGGCAAATAGTCAGCAAATAAAGTGACTGAACGTATTTTATTTGATCTTTAACTGTTCAACATTGATAACTTGTAACAAATGTTGTATAATACGCGGTAACGTCACAGGGTATTCAGGTCATTACATATACACCTCTCCTAATGGGCCCCTGACTTGAGACATTTTCGTAAAATAAACTTTGTTATAGGTATTATAGTTTTGCAAATCTATCCTTTACACCTAAACGCAGGATTTTCAATTTTAGTTTTAAAACGTACGCCTAGTGTTGAATGACGCGGTGGTTATGTTCGCAGGTGTGGCTGTACCGGCACAACACTGCGGCGGCGCGGCGGCTGCGTCGCGGCGACTAGCAATGGACCGAGACCGCCTTATAGCAGTCGCTGGCGGGCGCCACCGAGCTGCGCGAGCTGCGGGCCTCGCGCGCCGTGTGCGCCTCCATCGCGGCGTGCGCGCCGTGCTCCGTGCACCTGGTGTGCATCCCCTACATCTTATGACGATACTCCTCCGCCACTTGTGTGGATTGTATGGCCACCACGCATATGTTTATTTAAATAGACCCTCCATGTTCACGCCCTTCACGGCTCGGCCCAACCGGCGTGTGGATACAGAGCACGGGTTAGATACTTTCGATGAACTGGGCGTATTAATTTGAGGGAATTATGAGATGAGCAGATTTTGCAATTTAATGTGCGATACGATCGCTATGAATTTTCTCGGACCCATCAATACGCTGTAAGTCGTTCGACGCTCTTTTCTGAAGGAGCCAGTTGTTATAATTTGTGGCGGTCGCAGTGACTCCCTGGGATGACGGTGCTATAGGTTTGTGCCTAAATGAATATCAACGAGGTTCATGGAATACAAAGTGATGACGATTGATCTATAGTTGTTATGATATAATGTAAGCATCATATTTATAACATTATTAGAGTGACCAAAAAAAGTTTTCCTCTCTTTTTAAGATGTTTTTACTAGTCATAACATTTAGAGGCATTGTAAGTCAGAAATGCTTGTAGCTAAATGATATGAAATATATTATACACAACGTTGTCGTGAATTGTTTGTGAATAGTGAACGATGCATACAAGTGCAGGTATTTACGAATTGTGAAAAGCATTAGTTAGTACAATGTATAGCTTTTAGAAGAGTTTAAAGGACAGCAATAATTCTTCTTTCTTCTTGTATAGAAAGTACAATTTATGTATTTATGTATTATTTATAAAAAATATATATCAAATGCTTCTAGAGAATTGTTTAGTTAAGTACATTGATATTTGTGTATATTGTACATAAGATGTGCCCCAACCCAAACAAAGTAGAAATAGTACATTATATACTTTTGTGTGGAGTATTATTATATAATCTTGTAAATATTATATACAATAGATTATTTCAAGACTTGCAGCTGTGAAATGCATTGATAGTTATAATTTTGTCTTTTATAATAATGCCAATTTTGGTGAAAAGTACGAAGTATTTTATTTAACCTCATAAAAAGTAATTTTATAAACTAATAATAATGTTGCTATCTGTCTTGACTGTTTTTTCACGATAAACTTTTATATTTTTATTAAAATAATACAATCTTGTCTTAGTCATAATGAATACATTCCATAGGTTGTATAGGATGTCTGGTTGGTTTGTATTTAATCTTTATACCAAATAAAATATCGGTTCGTTTTTTATTAGATAGATGTTTACAGTGTTCAAATGAAATATATTAATGTGTATCGGTTTTATGAACTTATATTTTTACTATGTAAATAACCATGACTTAACGTATAATGAAATCTTCCTAAATTGTGTGTAGCTTATCAATCAAGTGTGTTTTATTATATGGACAACGTTACAAGTAGCTTATTGGAAAATTAAGGCTAAAAATATTCATATTATTAAAAAAAATACCCATAAAAACATTTAATAAGTCTAATAGGTATTTTTCACCCAATATTCCAGTAGCGCCATCTATGTTGGGTTTCCCAAACTAATTAACAGAATTGGGAAGTTCCACTTCTATTCAAAGACAGTAATATTTCTAATAGAATAAATGTTATACTGTAAATCCAAACCATAAACCAGTTGTGTAATTATATTACACTATATAAGTATTATCGCCAATTCAGCTAGTTTAGTAATACAGTCATTTATGTCACCATTATGTACAAACGAATATGTTTAGATGATATATAAAATATTATAATTATACCTCGTAAACTTAGTTTTTAAATAAATTGTATATAAATAAATACATTTTATCATATAGAAGCGAAAAAGAGGCTTTCTACGGAAGTTGAAATGCACTTGTTATTCCATTTGTGTGCGATAACTCGCCGCATGAAATTCAAGAAATATTTATTGCTCTCGTACTCTATAGTATAAGTATGTGTTACCAATAATACAAGTTTTCCACTGGTGTAACAATTTTTATGAAAAAATATGTATTATTAACAATAAGTACTGATTCCGTAGGTATATAACATTCATATATTAGTGTTTACGCGTAACTAGTTTTCTATTAATCTAATCTATCACGAATTCCTCATTGGATCTTCCCAAATCACTATATCTATGCGAAACTAATGCCATAACTTTATAATAGATAACGATGTATGTTAATGGCACTCTAAGTCTGATATAACATTCTTCCACATACCGAAATAATATAATAAATGTACATTATTAATGTACAATAATATTATGTGCACTTCGACAATTGTCTGTCTGTCTGCGTGTCTGGTGCATCGCCAGTACATAACACCTTGTAAATATATACTAATTGTATTCATATATTACATTTATTCGCTTCCGCTTTATTGTTATTGGAAACTGTATTTATTTGAAAGTATTCTCGATTATACTTTGTGTTGTCTTCCTCATAATGTACCCAATAAGTGGAGATCCTTTTATACATATTTAAATAATATTACACTATAAAACAGATATAAAGTTTATATTAATATACGAAGTCGAGAGATAACTATATATATAAATGTGATGGAACATATCATATTTATAACGATATATACATATTATGATTTCTGTTGTATAAATATGAATATATTTGTCAATTAATATTAGGTAGAAATTATAAATGGATGAAATGTAGCTTAACCAACGTATGTTGTGATGACAAATTAATGTACATGTATATGTTGTGATTTTATGAGTTAAACATTTTCTTAAACGAAATAAAGTTATATTATTTGTTATAATATTTAATTTTCATTTCAATTGAGTTTCATTCCCTGAAGTTTTCATTCACATAATATGTTCGTTTACACAAAACCGATTTATACACGACTGTACCAGTCATAAAATATTCACACAAGTATCGAGTGTAATTACAAGTGAAATGCTGCAGTCCAAACAATGGCAGAGTTGAATAAGTAATCCGACGGTCGTGTCGCTATTAAACACGTTGTTAAGAAAATAAAGCTGTGCAATCAACACATTGAGTATACGTACGTCATAGCGAGTTTGGGGCTTAATTGCGTCTCATTCGGAACTTTATGTCGTAGGCGATAGCGCTACAGCGTGTAGGGATGCGTCAGTGTCATGAAGGGTGGATCGATGGGCGCGGGAGGTGAGCCTCGGCGAGCGCGCCCTCTGGTGGCGAGCCGAGGCCGCGGTTAGTTCGCAAGGCTGGCGGGCGGCGTCCGGGCGTGCCGTCGTCTCCGCACCCGGACCCATTTTCGAGGTGAGTGCATACTGCGTATCACCCATACTCGATTATGTCTGGAGCCCGCACATGATGTTTCACTTCTCACAGTAATAAAACGTTATTATAATAATGAAGTTATCAATATTCGAGTACATTTTAACAAGTGCGTAAATCTATGGGCTACTTTTTGTATCATACCCAAATATTCAGTTAAATTTGGCTCCTTTCTTTTCCATTCAAATTGTACGGTAGTTAATATTATATTTTCTTTAAGAAAATGCTAATTTTCATAAACCTTGGAGTCTTTTGTAATGACTAGGCTCATTACAAATGTCTCAAACCATGTAGGTTCACTTAAATATGCTTTTTTCGACTATGCGCTAAGCGCTAAGGTGCTTATATACCAACAAATTTTATCTTTGTATGAATGCAAATATTATTGGTAAACACATGACAGCGTCACTAATTATAATGTTTATCCAAAAAAGTAAATGAGGTGTGAATAATTAATAAAATGTTCCTGGCTATTACTTACTTGAGTTTCAAATCTGTACAATCTCGTGAAGCGCGATAAGTGGGGTTATTTCGTGTATTTATGGAGAGTTACCAGGTACTTTGTGTTTTTACTGTTATAGTAACCATGGGGATTTTATGAGTTCGATATTGTTTGCTTCCTGTGGCTTCGATAAGGATGAATGGAAACATGGGCGAAATTTAAAAATTTCAACTTATTAACTTGTGTTCACAGTTGTTATTAGTGTCTGGTCAAAGCTTTATTTAGACGGCTAATACTTACTCCTATCACTGGTTTATTTAGTTTATCGTAGTTACGTAATCGTAACGACAATATAAACATTGAACGTGAGCTAAGCGCGGATGACGCAGTCCAGTCAGCCTACAGATTTTCCTAGATTTTCTTACCAGCCAATCCCAATGCATACCTAATAACCATATTTATTTTATAAATGATCTTAACTACTACTACTTCTAATGAATTCGAGATAAATAAATACAAGTTAAATTATTCTTTTTTATGATTTTCTTTCTTACGTTCTTATGTACCTACATATACATACTTACCTAAATAACAGATATTTACCTAATAAAACATACTAAGGTATTTATAGGCAAGTAGTTAGTACTTACCTTCTGATTCGGGACGACTTAGCTTGGTTTCGTAACTGAAAAAAATATCAAAGCTTGATAAAAACAATACAATTTTCAATGTCGCCTGATGGCCCAATAAATTAAAACCATTAAATGAAGAATTTTAGATAAGTAAGGGCTATAATAATATCGGTTCTTAATAGAATTCATCTCGTCTTCAGAACAAAAAAGTACTTATAAATATTTGCGCCAAATACGGTTAAAGCATCGCTAGAGATTTATTAACAAACAGTAGATATTACAGCATGAGTCAGAAGCATCGTCGGAAATACTTAGGAATAAGAAGAATCCATCCGCCTTTTAAAAAGTTTCCCTTTATGGCAAGATGTCATGTGCATTCAATGATTTTGTCCTTCGCTTCACCGCATGATACTTATAAATATGTAATAATTAAAAAAGAACTATTAGCTTGTCCATATGAGGTAGACATCAGCGATTTTATGGCTACATACATAGTCAAAGGGATCGGAAGCGTAGTGTGAACTTGCTTCTTGAACATGATACGAAATGCGACAACACTCTCAAGGTGATAATGCGACACAAACATTGCAATTTATGGAAAAACTTCCTTTGTGACATTTTCTTTGTTATTTTATTTGCAAACTAACGTAACTACTACCACTATAATTCAAATCATAGTAAAATCTAGTGTCATGTTAGTCTTAGATGTCTCTATTTTCATAGGATTAGTGGTACCTACAGCCGGCAATCCCTAATGTCGTAATGTGGCTAAAGGACGTACCTAATGAATACTAACTAGAACAGTCCAAAACCGCCTTGTTATATGCTCTCAACTCAAATAGGTGCCTGTAGAGAAAGGATCAGCCGTCAACAGATTGACCGCGGTAAAAGTTGGCATTGCCAGAACTGTACGTTTTTAATAGTTAGGTAGGTATATTAGCAAGACCGTATAATATAAATATAATATAATATAAAGACCGTAGTTAGGTATATTAGCAAGACCGTATCAAATAAATGACAAACAAGACTGATAAGATTTTAATTTAAATCCATTAATTAAACATTGTTTTAAAAGAGAAACTATGTTTCTCCGATCATCGCGTATTGTCAAGGTCATATCTACTTAAGTAGTCAGGAGCACAGTGCATTATGAGTAATAACATATCGATTCATCGGCTTTCACCTAAAGGTAAAGGTTAGCGGTTTATGTGACGTATGTACCTACATACCTACCTACTTATAATATAGTAGGTAGGTATCTCTCTCCATCATTTACAGTCAGACAACAGATAATATACCTCCCTAATGCATTTAAGTCGTGTGCATTGCCGAATATTCGTAGACAGGGCCGCGGAGTAATTGCTCTTTCGGCACTAATTTTAAACTAACACCTAAAAGCCAAATTGATATGAAATCGGGAATGTTTTTTTGAACTGAACTAAAATCAGCTTAAAAGCCTTATAACAACTAGGACACGACTGTTTCATTGGCTCCATGACAGGGTTTCCACTTGAATTCAAGGCAAAGTCTTGTAAGTTTTGAGATCTGTTGAGAGCCCGAGAACAAAAAGAATGGTTTATTATGAGTACCTACTTGACTGGTGGGATAGAGTTTTATACACCTACTTTTTTTACGTTTTATACACTTACAAACCTACTTTTGATTACTTACTTATTGTTACGTACTTAATGTGATTGGCACTTAATACGGGGCTGTTACACACTCGCAACTGTGAATCTTTAAACCCGTGTAACTACGTCTGCTCTGAAACAATTTTAATTAAAAATTAGCATGAGAGGAATTTAATGAATGTGGTTCTAGCCTTATAAGAACATAGGCCACGACTTGCATTACTTAATTGACTTCATTGTGTACATTAAAATACATTCACTCTTTTATAGCTTCTTTAGTTTGACTCTTACAAATTTATTTTGTTTTCCTTTTCAATTTATATAGTGTCTTGTGTACTTAAGCTAAAAAAAACGACGCACTTCGTTACTTGCTGCGCACATACTGAAAATAGTTATAAGTTATTAAAATTTTAGTTGAACACGTCCTAACCAAGGTCGACGGATATATCAAGTGAATAGTAATTGCTTATTACAAGTGTATAACGAAATAACGTATTTTGTTTTGTACCTTTATAAAGAACAAAGTATGCCTACCTACCTACCTCTTCTCTTCGCAATAAATGATTAGGAGTTTTCATTTTTCGGCTAGAACTTTAACCGCGTTAAAGATTTCCCGAGAAAAAATCTCTACGTAAATTTTATTGATCAAAGATTTTGTAAGCTATTGTAGAAACAAAAGCATTTTGTTTTAAACGTAATAGTAGCGTGTAGGTTATATTGGTTATAAATCAAATAAGAGGCATCTCAACATACTAAATCCCGCTGTAAAAGACAACACTATGCCAAAGACATTAATATCATCACCATAAGCAAACTTTGAATCTTAACCAGCAGGTTCACCCCTTAGTTATTTATCTATCTATGAACAATTTAGTCAAAATGTCTAGAAGCCTGGCATACCTTATAGGTGACCTCCAAACGATGATTTTTTATTAAAATAGGTTGGCAGTAAAATAAAATGTAGGTACCAGGCACTAGAGTCTAGCTCGAATGACACCAATAAATCTGAGCTATTGGAACAGTCTGCTGAATTATGACTTACTTGGCCTACAGGCTAAACAACTACAGGTTTTAAGTTTCATAAGGTACTGTTGAAAATACGCGATTAATAATAATATAGGTACTTGGTATTAAATCCGAAGTGGTGAAGCAGAACATAGAGCTTAACGGTTAAAGATAATCTATTAGAAAACGATGAATTTATTGTTAGATATAAGGAAAATTAAGTAAGTTCTGCTTCAAACAAGTAAGTAATTAGGTACTACATATACTACCTACATACTGCTTAATTAAATCATTAGTAGGTAGGTATAGTTTGAAGTAGCCTTCGATGTACACAAAGGCTGTTAACACGCTAGATAAAAATCTTTGTATCTTTGAATGAACAGAATTACAGAACCAACGAAACAGCATAATCATCATCTATTATAAAGGTCTAACGCACGTTAGTTAAACAATAATCGTCAAAGAGCTCCTCTTTGTGTAGTCATAATAAATATCATTAAGCGAAACAGCCACGTTATGTTAGAAATTCTCATTTCGCTAAGGGACAAGCGGGTGCGGCGTAGAAGGACGAAATAAAATCTGCTCAAAGGCCTTTGAAATCATTGTTGTCTTTGAAACGAACCCTGCCAAGGTATTTATATCATAAAAATAGAAGAACCTCCAATAAAGCTGTTATAGTAGAAGCTATGAGATTTATTCTGAAAGTAGCATTCCTATTTTGATCACGGTCAAATCGATTTTATCAAACATTTTATTGCTTAGTACGAGCTACGAATAACAAGAGTTTATTTATTTACTTGCATATTTTAAAAATACACACATACAATCCGTATGTATTTCGCAGCATAGTCTACAGAGCGCTGTCTACACATAGTGGAAGTGCAGAAACTTTTCCTTGCTATCTAACTACTAAATTAAGCTAGTGTCAGTCTTCATACTGCAGTCCAAAGTTTAGTTTTTCATGAAAATTATAACAAAGAAAACTGTGCGCATATACCTGGTTAACTTTTACAAGGTTTTATCTAGATACGTTATTTTTCTCTGTCTGGATAATAAGCAGATGTCTGTCGTTCAAGTATAAACGTTCTTTGATTAAATTTAAGACTCTCATACGTATGTACCTTGAGCGTTCATTCCATATCTTTCATCTCAAAATGAGTAGGTACCCCTCTGCTGTATTTGTATGAAAATCACGTCTAACTTTCTGCTAATTTTACGTTATAAGGTTGAAGGCAGATACCGCATAGAATATGATATAAAGATGAGATAATAAAGTGAACACCAGTTGCTAAATAACATCAGCAGACTATGAGCCGTTGAAAAGAAAATCATGTAAACAACCATTTTCTTTTTAATCACTTCTGAGTTCTGGCATAAAAAGTAAGCTTTTACTGTTCAAAAGCTAAAAGTCTGTTAACCGTGTTGCCGCAGCAATTTCCATCCTGTTTAAGTATTTGATTAATTACCTCGTATAAAGGAACCAATTAATATGCAAACGAACGAGATGACACGTTGTAAAAGTAAATATATATAGAGTCGTATCTCATTCCGTCTGCGTTGTGGAGTGGTGTCAGAGGGTGGCACTCGTCCCCGACACCCCCGCCATAACATCACGCACGGCGCCGGGTGACCCTTCCCCTCGCCACATTTGTGCCGGACCACGTTTCCACAGGATTTTCCGACCAACGCATTTTTTTTATTTCCACAATCGCGTCGGTTATAGCTCGCCGTACCAGATCAAATATCACCCTGCATTATGAGCATCACGTGTGGCTGACTCCCGAATATATGAATACGTTATATGACTGTACCTGACCACAATGTTAGACGAAAGTTATTCGATTATATCAATAAAAAGTTGTGCTTGTTGAATCGACCTTTATAAAAGTTTGATTATCTGTGCATTAACACGAATAAAATTCTTACATTTTCTAGAGAGAAAATATTACTACATATATTATATTGCTTTACTGAAGTCTCTTATTAGATTGAAGTCGAGCACTTACTTGGATTTCCATAAAGAGAAATAAGATAAAGATAACTTCCTTACAGGAACTTAAAAGTTCTTTATCACCGACGCTTTGCGAATATCTTAAAGCGTAGGTATCGTCGTACAAACAGTACAAAGAGCTTTACTCAAAGCCGGGCTCACGATCTTGTCTCTCAACGAGACGTAAATTCTGCTCTACACTTGCAGTGACTCGCACCCTATCCGGTTTCCAGCGAACGACGTAAAAGCTCCCTTTGGTCACAAAACGGCATGACGGAACATAAAACCGTCTATATTGCAGAAACTTTCCGAACATGCATGCAATAACCTGTTAACCATTTTATACTGTAGTAATAAACGTATAATATTCTGGATCATCTACTATTTCTAATACATATCTTGAAAGTTGAAAATGACACAAGGGCGTTAATTTTATTTCTGACATTTAAATTTAAATGCTCTGCCAAAAATTTACATTTGTATAAACATTCTCCTGAAAATAATTTCCATCATTAGCTAGCATGACTTCTTGTTTCACTCGTACGTATATTAATAACTGTCAGTTATGACACTAATTGAAATCTTAGATTACATTTTATAGAGCTTGTTATCCTCGAAAATATAAGCAACTAAGTATATGAATCTGAGTGGCGTTATATACGCGTTGGTGGAGCGCTGACGTCATTCACGGAGATGGAGGCCACACGCCCCCTCCCCCTCGCTGCTCGTATAAACCCACCCCTCTGAACTACCCTCTCGCATCTCTTGAACCTAGTGCTGTTATCGGAGACTGGTTAATGAATTCTCATTAATTGCTGTCCCCATTACCCGTTATTGAAAACCTTTGACATTTACCTTGTGACATGAGGCTTTTATGAAACCTCATTTAGCTATCAGGGGTTGTGATATTTTGAGTCGTAAACAAGAGATTCTCATTTGATATTGATATTCTCGGTGCAGTGAAAAATTCTTAAGCAATAACGTGTTGAGCATAACATATAAACATACACTTGATATTGAGTGAATAACTTGTGACCGGCATTCTTTAGCAGCGGTATGTACTGAGAATTCTCATAAAGTTATATTAAACTCTCAGGGTGCTTTATTTAAAAATAGTTCTTTTGTTATCCAAACAAGACATGACGGTGTTGTTTATTGATGGTGGCTAAATCGTGACAGCAGACTCATCGATGCGAATTCAACATAACTTATACGATAGGTACCTAAGTTACATTGATTTCAACGACGATCTATTTATTATATAAATTTAATGAATATAAAATAAACAATGCATTATTTAAAATGTAATGAGAAAGTAAAGAAAATAATGCATTGGGTTCAGTCAACTATAATCTGTCCTTTGCGTTTTTAATGTCAAGGCAATCACAAGACTGGAGATAATATCGAATCCAGATCATCTGATTACTTTCACTGCCGTAAGCTTGGCATTTGCGAGGAATTTACAGTTTGCAAAACCTGCAACATTTAGATATACGAGGTCACAAAGACTTAATGCATTATATAAAGAAGAAAAACCAAACACCCAGAAATATTCTTTTGAGAGGATAGAGCTTAAGACGTTTTCAAACAGAGATAATTTGGGTTGCTACTAGACACTTACAAATACTTTCTAAGTTTTCCACGGATATTAATCATTTTCTTTGTTTGGGTTACTATTAATTTCGATATTGATGAATCAAAAGCAACTGCTTAGAAAGTATCTAATCGTTCAACTGCTTTTCAATAATACACGGCCACCACCGTGATGTTTAAATTAGATTTTCATTTTCACTGTGTAAGTAGAACTTCTATCTTGGAACGCAATATCATTGTAAAGTACCTATTAAGCCTTAATAAAACTCGATTCTGTTCGAATTGCTTTTTAATTTCTTTTCATCGGTCGCTAAACCCGGTTTTATCGAATCTCGTTCAATTTTATAGGGACGATTTTTGTCTTTATTTATATTGTTTTGCGAAGAAAAGCACGAACTAAATTGCGTAATTCGGCGTATAGATAGTATCAGAAAGTTGGGCATTGATGTGAGTTGCAGTGGGGCAAGAGGGTGCGAAGATATACTTACCAAGTAACATTTCTACAAGGGGTGATACGCTTGAAGAGCTGCCTAATCGGCTGATTTTATTGAGATTCATTAGAGAGGGTCGCTTTTACTTGGCTTGTTGCTAATACACTGGAATACTGGAAGGTCGAGCCGATACAAAAATGTCTTTTACTGTCCTTGATTAATTAAAAATAGACATTATACTATCTTTAAAATGGTTAAGTAATGAAACTCATAAAGTATTTCAGTCATTAGATACCTACTGTATGTTTTATTTGCATATTATGTACTGAATGAAAGTAGTAATATGTTAATGTTCGAGTAGAACTCGTTACTACCCGGCTATAAACATGTTGTATTCGTCACTAAACGGCCACTACCGCATTCATGTGTTGATTAATTTAATAATGTGATCATATACAAATAATATTTACTTTAACTACCATTATAATAGAAAGAATACTTAAACAAGAACACCTCGTCTGAGTTTTCGCTTTGTAATGGAAACTACAATCGTGTTTTTCATTTACTCAACGAATCATCATTAATGCATCTGCGTATGGCGTTCACTATGTTTATTATCCGAATATTTAAACATATACGCTGCAGTGCCTGCAATGGTATACTGTAAATATTCGCATGTCAACCTGAAATAAGTTGAACGAGCTAAGAATTGTGTTGGTCGAGACAGTAAATCAGTAAGCCAGTATAATAAAAAAGTAGAATATACTTAAAATTAAACCCATTTAGCTGAAATGTACAGTTTAGTTAGAGCAACAGCTTTACGTAACAGCATGCCTAAGTAAAACAGTTTGTAGAACGATATAGCAGTAGACACTTAGCAGTAGTCACGTATTGATCGAGAGGATTTATTCGCCACCTCCACAATGAGCCTTTTAGTCCTAAGGGACATAATCATATCGGGCAACTTGCCAATAACTTCGTAGGCTCCGGTTATTGGACGTCCTCACTCGATGCCAAGGGCACCACAAGGACGCCACACACCGAAAATGCCAACCAGAGTATATTTATTTATAAGAATCTACTTTTACATTTTCGTTTGAAAACGTGGTTTATATTTAAGTGTTATGTAAGAGCTACACGCTTACTTAACAAAAATTTTATAAGCTGAAACTATACATATTTTTAAGTCATCTATTCATTTCAATCTGGCTTAGGACAGAACATGCAAATTTAGCACTAAATTCTAGAACTTAAGTACTGTAGAGACAGTTCCTTTTAAGAGAGACCTTTAGACAGAGACAACTGGGTTATAAGCCGGTATAGAAACAGGACAAACGTGTTAATGAATGCGCCTACAATCGATTTTGCGATTTATTACTATGATAGAGCACTCTAGCTATTAATGTAGATCAAAATGATCAATCAAACTAATGGACCTGTATTCTGTAGTAGTCATTTACCATTATAGTAAGTATTATCGTATTCGACAAAGTACCTAGGAACTAATGATTGTAATACAAAGACTCGTTATTTTCAAACACGGCATTACAAGTATTATGTAAACTTAACGCGTCCCAACTGCAACGTTGATGTAGAGACTTGCTAGAGTAAGTAACAGTATGTACAGTACATCTCGGGACGATCCACAATAGTGATAATGGTTATGCTCAGTCACATTGTATTTTCAACTGTTTTGAATTAATTGTGCAGAACATAATATTTAAAATAAAGTTAGTATCACCCAAAACGTCGTAATTATTTGTTTTAGTTGTTAAAATTCTTACTCATCTAATGAGCTAATGAGCGCCTACCTATCAATTATCATAATTCCATTTATGTAAATACAAAAGCTTACAAACGCAAACAATAGACGTCGACTAATCGACTGTCGTCATAGCTATCGTGATAAAGAGATTTTCATCTAACGAGTCATTCACTTCTCGACTTGTTTTCACCTTTTGCAGTGAGAGACTTGCGGTGATGACGAGCTTTTGAGGAATTACGAGGTGGGGCAACTGGATCAGCGAGAAGTGGACAGAGTGGACCGGTGCAGTGTGAAGTTCCTGGTGCGCGTGGTGGTCGTGCGTGCGGCCGCGACAAGTTCGTTCACACAGCGCACTCAGCGCGCGCAGCGTCGGCCGGCCGGTCGTGCGTGACATGCGCCGACGCACTGTGACACACTTGCGCCCGCTCCACTACGCATCCGTTGAGGTGCGATAACCGACCTCCTCCTGCGTGCCAAGTTTCGATTTCATCGACGCGGTCTGTAGTCGCACGTGGGCTGCAAGACGCCGCACATCTCGGACCCTCGCAGTGGTACAAGCGAGACTCCGCGCCTGATGTAACACATGCAAAACGATCGATCGTGGTTTCCTTCAACACTGGCTGCATACTTCACACCGACACACCAGAGACCAGATTCGATCGAATAATTTGACGTTTAGTGACATGTCGCGTAGACGTGCGCTAGACGTACGAATATAAAATAAACATTTTGTGAAAGTTGAATAAATCAATTCGTCGAGTTCAGTGCAGCGTAGAGAGTGTAGTTTGATAAGTGCAACATGACGTCGCGATCTAAGGAGAAGGTGGCAGCCGCCTTCCGTAAGCTGTTCCGATCCCCCGAAAAGTTGGACAACGATGGTGCAGGGCCGAGCGGCTCACCGGCCAGGCGAGGGATCCTCCGCAGGCACAGGTAACATTATACTTTACTAAGTTTAATAAAGCTATCTACCTTCAGTAGAGTAAGAAGCACATCACAATCATGACTACTAGCGCGGCGGATAGCTGGTTCGCACTCATAATGCAAAAATGCTTTAGGGCCAAATTCTCGGAATCAGCGTTTCATCATAAACAAATAACTGAGTAACACTAAGGTGAGTCAGTAACATGATTATGGCGAACGTCTGTTGTAACACCAGCTTGAGGTAAATGTTTGATAACAAACGATCGGTCACGTAGCCACTCATTCACTTGATCAATCACAATCTTCTACTGCTGTTATCCAATCGACTTCCAAAACACAGATCTTGAACCAAGTTTATAATTGGTCATTTCTCGGTTATTTAATTCAAACAGAACAGGAAAACAGCACTTAGGAGACTTAATTTATTTGTTTACTGTGGTAATTATTCAAGTAGTGAATAACTTGTTCAGGAATACACAACGATGTGTAGAGTGCAATTTCCTTATTTGTATAATTGGTCTTTATTTATTATGTTATCGTTATCGGTATCATTTTATAAACATTGACCTATGTATTTAGAAAATCATCGCAAGACATTTTGTAAGCTTCCGCCGTCGCATAAACTCTACATACTACAAATTATTATTTTGCTGAAATTATTATTGTAAAAGACAAAACTGTTAAAGTCAATATCGTATAAGTAAATTGTAACGCAGTTCACAAAAAGTGGGACACTCTAGTTTATAAAAATATATATATTTAGTCTGATGCGTCGACCTACTCTACATTATAGTTGATAATTACAAACAGCGTTATCTCTACTCTACAGCAAAGCACATATAAAATAAATAGTTTTAAATACTCGAGAGTAGATAAAGTCGTTGTAAGGTTCCTGTATAGTGTATAGTAAACACGGTTTTAAGATCAAGGCGTTTTATAAAACACGCGAACATTAATTACAGTTTTCAGTTAAGGTCAATATTAACAGGGCAGATGTCTACACGGCTGACTAACGACCAAGTCTTCAAACAAATATAACACGTCAATGCCGCATAAACTTGGCAAGCTGCACTTGTTCGATAAATATTTGAAAGGTCTGCATAGGCGAAGGTCACTAATAAAGCCGATGGCAAAGTATTTAGCTCGTATGACGAAAATGCAGAAGAATCTGTACAACTTGCCATTGAGTAAACAATACTCGCTCATTTCACTTTTAGTTTCATTATAGTAACAATAGATAATAACGTGAACGGCTCTTGGAAGTGCGAAACTGATTCTACGTCATATCTTGTCTCCTGTAGCCGACAAACAAAGGCATTGTTTACATGCAGAAGCTCACGGACACCGCTAGTATATTGATACAATGACTGACGTATCAATGCGGAATATTGCAACAAAGAAGCACTAAGCAAAACTACACGCAACGTCGATGTGTTTATTCAACCATTGTTAGTTATGACATAAAATATTAGAGCAGCATAAGCACAACACTAACGATCCATTAGTTGCATGTCATCTGATTAGATAGAGTCAGTTATTAATAGTTTAACGTAATCAGTCATTCACTTAGCAGTGACACGCAGCCGCGCTGATGAGATTATTCTGTTAGAATTTAGTTTTAGACGTTCACACGGTTGATCTTTAAATAGAATAATAATATATAAATAAACTAAGATTTATTTATGTTTAACTTGCTAGTGACCAGACCGCAGACACGTGTTGCTGTGTGGTGTGGACATCAAGGCGTTGTCATAGTTATGCCTGCGTACAACAATACACAATACGCATGCATTTCAAATACTCAATACTTTCGTCTCTTATGGCATTGTGCGTTATGTAAATTTGATCAGCGTTAAATTGCCTTTTTAAGATTATGTATGTGTATCCAGATGAAATAGTGAGGAAACACTAGCCCAAATCAAACCTAAACTGTATAAAACTTTTGCACCATATGAAAGTTGTTAGACAAAGATTACAAAATATAAACTCGTAGACTAATAAAACGGCTAAACTGCATGTTTAGAATGTTTAGCATTAACCTCAACATTTGTATTGAGGCGGTCTAATTTTATTCATTTTGAGTTACACTTTAATTTACTGATCTTTTGCCGATACAGCCGAGTAATTCTGAAAACTGGTTTACGACATACTCGGTACAAGCATCCATCAAATGAATTATGTTTCTCAATGACAGGTCTTCGATGTAACTACCAACTGATGTCGATTTGTAACGGGTTAGACTTGAAGTGCCCACCTTCTTGAAGCACAGCAAAATATATCAAAACATATAATTTCATTAATGTCTCAACATGCGAGATATTATACTGTAGTTGTAGACCTCAATAACTTTATATTCCTTTTATATTGCTATCAGTAATCACGGATGGTAAACAAGCAATTATATTATTGCGGAAAAAGGGCAATAACATGAGACTGCCGAGGCGTTCAGCCTCTTCACCTCAATAGTAGATAATTTTAGCATATATTAAGTTTTATTCTTAGATTGTATAAAACGTGTTTAGAAACCTTACTTGTGTTCGATAACGACATTTAGTTGGACTTAACGATACGACCAAGGCCTAGATGCAGTTTCACTTTCTTTTCTAAATATAAACTTGCACTCAGACTTGAACAACCTTTAGCTAGTTTATCTATCTAAGAGTTTTTGTTGGTTTTCTTTTTGGTGAGACTTATATTACGTACCTATAGTTAATAGTATAAATATGTCGATTTATTTTATCCAACTGCTGGCTGCCAGTTTGATAAAATTGTTTTGTTTTTAAATCATAAGATAGTCATCTCTATCTTTCTGTGAGAAGCCTTAAAGTCTACATATTTTGAAATTATCATAATGGCTCACAGCTTCCATTGATTACCTTTCAAATATAACCTGCTGAGTGGGCGATAAGTTCTTGGTAAATTCCTACTTTGACAACTTAGAATAGCTCAATAACTTCTATGAAATCCTCAAGTTATCTTTGTAAATAGGTAAATATAATGTTTGTGGACTTTATGTACAAAGCTTTTGTTGTTATTAACCTTTGCTTTTGTTGTGCGGTGTTTCGGAGCTATTTATACCTAATTACTTAACATTTTGCTTATGTTTATATTATAATTTGTTGTACATAGCCCCAAGACACTACATTTAGTTATGTTATGTTGATTGAGAACTTAATACCCCCGTATTAAGTTCTTAATCAAAAATAAATCCTTAATTCCTCCATTTGTTAGTTTTGGTACGAAATAGCTATTAAAAACGACAGTATAATTATGTTGGATATTAGTAAACAAATAACGTTACGGTCATTAGAGTTTATGCGAGTAATATGTTAATTTAACGTAATGGTACGCAAACTGTCAGCTACGACTATTACACTGATGGCATAATTAATAAGTCCACGCCTTATTGCCACCAACACATCTACTGTGCATTTTGAATCAGAACTCTTCTGTATCATACCGAGTTACCGACCATAATGTACGAACACAGAGTGTATTTTTAGAAATTTAAGTTCAAAAATACCTGCTTATCCGTCGGCTGGAAATTGTTTGTTTACGTAATATACGATACTTTGCATAAAACTGGAAGTGAATGACCCGACCAAAGTGCATTACACTATACAACACCTGTTTCATTTTACATTGGATTACATCCAAACTGACGGCTGACACTTTTTAAAATGATGTTTTTACGTCTTGTGGTGTGAAACATCGATAACAATTTATCAAAATCCTACGATGTACCGCTTCAAGACAAAGAAAACCCTGAAAATTGCATTTGCTGAGTTTTCGGGTCGGGGACGGACTTAATTAATGTGCCACCGACGATTTGTTCGACACTGACTCAAAAAGGTGCAAGATGGAATGCAGTACCAAACATAAATTACTTTGTTAGCTGACTTTTCCAATCGCGATAAAACAAAAAAAATATTGTTTAGTTTATAGGAAGGAAGTCTTAATATGTAGGTTACCTTTTTGGCAGGGTCGTAAATAGGTTACAAGTTTTAATTTAATAGTCCGACTAATGATTAATGAGAACAAGCAAACATCATTAGTATAAACCACAAATGGGGCAGTGTAATTGTTTCACATATTTTTAAAAATCTATTTCTGTAAACACAATTTTATTTTAGGAATAGGAAATTTGATCCCCTGCAAACTTACATAGAATCGTAAGTGTATGTTGATGGGATTTTAAATATTAAGCTTTGTCGTACTTCTTTATTTACACGTTTATAAGTAAAGGTACCCGGACTATTTTGTTGATAAATAAATAGTATATTATCGCTTGTTTTATTATTCTTATATTATAAACCGATGAAACCTGAGACGCGACAGCATCCGCCCGTGAGAATTACAGGCCGACTGCATTCCATACCTATGTACGAGTATATGCACGGACGGATCAAATGCGAGCATACCTTACTCGTTCGCACACAAACAATCTAGGGCATTCATTGAATTGAATTTGCATGATTTCTGAAGTTCTTTGTTTTAATGAGATAAACATAGAGGTCTTGGAATTCTATGATGTGCTTTGAGTGCGTGATTAAGATTACCTCATTCGTATTACGATTGCTTACTTATAGGCGCGTGTGGCACAATGGTAAGGTAAACGCCATGCCATACTATTGCTGTTTTACTCAACCTTGTGGGATATTTTTTTCTTTAAGCGGTAATTATAGTATGTATTTGGTGCTTTACAAGTTAAAATATTTAGTAGGTAATGAATCAGAGGCTTATTTATAGCAATGATTGAGAAATGTTCGGAATCCGGCACATTAAGCTGTCATTATTAAACACGAACGCAGAATTCCAGAATAATGTCGGAGTTCCCGCTCATATGGCTATCCTGAGTGACCACCTACTAATGCTAAACATTCCGTAAACATATCGGACGAATTATAAAATATTTTAACGGTTACCTATAACATGAATATCCAAACATACTTGAGACTGCGTCCACATGACACGAGTACGATAAGTTTACAAAGTGCTCATCTGTCTATCGATGGAGTAAGCAAATAGGTAAGGCCTACATCTTTTATATATACCTATATAGAATGTGCATGTAGGTCAATGATATCTATAAATACACCGCATATTATGCGATGCTGAATGATTATTTTCATGCCTGATCGCAATCAGTTATTTACTAGTGCGTAGGTTGGTTTATGTATTTAAATGCCGGAATAAGCCAGTCGATGACGGACTGCATGTCGTGCAAGGAGACTAAAGAAATTAGAAACTTTAAACTGCGGCACGAAAGATGGGTAAAGCACTAATTTAGTACGTGTACCAAACTACATTTTTCAAGCGATTATAATCGTTTGTGAATGTAACGAATCAGTTACCAATAGTTTAATTTGGCATTTATGTTTCAGAGATGGTGTTAGTCCGGCAGAGGCGGCAGCGGCAAGCCTGCCTGCAAGCCCTGCTGCGTCAACTCTGGTCAAGAAGAAGGCAGGCGGAGCTAACGAAGCGAGAGAGCGAGCGGCCGCAGTCCGGACGCGCAGACTGATGAAAGAATTGAAAGAAATACAGCGGCTACAGAACAGCCGGCCTGATCCCCTCTTTACGGTGAGGCATTGGTTACTATTACTATTAGGTAGACATTGTTTTTAATTTAGAGCATTCAAATTCTCACGAAAGAATGAAGAGGAAGGAACTCACCCTATGAATGACACCTGCCGGTAGATCAATGTTCAACAATCATAGATGTTTACATTTAACAATAATAATTGATCTAGCTAGCGACTAGCTCTCTTGAGAGTCATTAGGTAACCTCAAACCAATCATTTCGTATGATTACTTATACGTGAATTACGTAAATCGTTTGAAGCACTATTTTATGGATTCATTCTGTTAATTAAATTAATAGCTAAACAGTTTCAATAGTTACGTTAGTAGGTAGATGTTAGTGTTTAGTTTATAATTGGCGAACGCTACATAAAAATATACAGATGCCTAGGTTCTTAAGGTTCATTGAATCGCCAAACAATATCTTAACAGGTTTATAGTTATTTATCAGTAGAAAGATTAGTTGATTAACTAAGAATCTTTTTTTAGTAGTTAACTATGTAGATACCTACCTATATAATAAAAGCGGACAGGTAGTATCTCTTGAATAAATAATGTAGGTACTAACAAAACATTGAGTTTCGACGCAGAACTCGTATAAACTTCCGATAACGAGCAAAAACAAAATAGTGGTACGTATCTACAAGACATACCTACTTACTTACCTACTATAAATATCAAATACAAAGTTCAATTTATTATGTTTTCATACAACTTGATTGGTTTTCGTGGTATTCGGGCCGTGTTGAATAAATAATTTGTAAACTCAATCAAATAAGTAGACTTTCGATTAAATTTTCAGGTGGAGCTTGTTAACGACAACCTATTCGAATGGCACGTTCGGCTACATCAAATAGACCCGGAAAGCGAGTTGGCGAGTGACCTGCGCGAGCTACACATTCCCCACATACTCTTGCATCTCGTTTTCCCGGAGAACTTCCCATTCGCACCACCTTTCATGCGGGTCATTGAACCTAGAATAGAGAAAGGATTCGTAATGGAAGGTGAGTAAATAGAAAATAAAGCAATAAGCATTTCTCAAGTTTATTTTGAGCAAAACAATCTGAAATTGATAGAGTACCTGCCCCTATCCACCAATTTTTTTTACAAAAGCAATTACTTATATCAAGTTTTTTGACCCTAGAATCAAACTCAGAACGACAATAACAATATAAAAGCACTGTTTGTTACTTAATCTTATCAGATCTATAAACAAGTATTTTACCGTTGTTGAGTCGACAGACGATCACGCCTGCCTTGATTGATGATATCTAACGATAACGAAATGATTGGTAATTGTTGCGGGTACAAAAGACCCATTGAATATCATCCTTCAGTGCGATCATAGCGGGAAGTGACGGTTGCCCATTCAACTCTATTCTTAGGTAAGTAAGAACATTTACTAACCTAAGAATAGACCTAACGATGCCTGAAAATTTGAACCTTGAATGTTTACTATTTCTAAATGAAGTAATGAAAGACTGAGAGAGTAAGAAAAGTAAAAGGTGTCATCCAATTAACAATCTCCCCGAATTGAAATCGACAAATCATTTTGCTATAAACTTTAATCCATACGTAGCAAAGAGAAGTGTCCATTACTGTTAGGGTAATTGGTGGCTATTGTATGATCCAGGAGGTGCGATCTGTATGGAACTGTTGACACCACGCGGCTGGGCTTCCGCGTACACAGTAGAGGCAGTAGTGATGCAGTTCGCAGCGTCCGTGGTGAAGGGGCAGGGTCGCGTGGCGCGGGCGCCTCCGCGGCCCTCCTGCGAGTTCAGCCGCCGGCGCGCTGAGGAAGCATTCCGCTCCGTCGTCAAAACACACGACAAGTACGGATGGGTGACGCCGGCACTCTCCGATGGTTGAGGTACTACAGCTTTATCTTACTCATTTACATTTATAATCTTAGTAGATGATACCCATCCTTACCCCCCAAAGTTCTAATGTAGATAAGTGATCGAAGAATTAGTTCTTAACATTGACCGAAATGCCACATGTCCTTGCATTGAATGATAGAATGACCACGAGATATATTTCGTAAGAGCATCATTTATCAATTGAGACGATGAAGCTGGTCAATTGTAGGATAGCCGCTCGTATCACTTCACTAAATATAGTATGTGACGTTTGAATCCTACCGAAATCCTATCTATTTATTTGTTTACAACACTGTGTCTGGCGTTAAATATATTCACTTATAATGTTCCTATATTTTTTCAGTTTCGCTGATCAACCATATAATGCAGAAAGGATCTCCTTTAGTTATTCTTCAAGAACAATTTTTAGTGATAATTAGTGCAAATTTTGATAATGCTCTGCTCTGTGTAATTAGTTTATATCAACTTGTTTAAGATCAGTGGAGTGTTTTATTGGAATATCGAAAAATAGAAATTACTTTATATGTATAACATTAGAGTGTATTTTGGGTGATGCAATTTTAACAAAACCTATTTCGTCGACCCACGTTGTCGTCATCCTCTGGTTACACAAGCACCAAAATGTGAACGCTAAACGTCTTCAGTATTCTCGAAGCGTGTGGTGATTAACTAACTAGCGGAAACAAGGTCACGGTTACCTGGTGAGCCGTGAACCGTGAGTCGTGACGCATTGCCTACGTTACGAAGCTGACTGCAACATCTTGAGAGCAAGGAATTAATGAGCGATAGATGTGGTTAACGCAGCATCTGTAGATTAATAAATGTACCTTTTATAATAATAATATGTCGTCTCTCCATGCATTCTCCGTCTAAGTGTAACTAGTTATGTTGTGCCAAACTTAATGCTCATCGCCTACATCGTAACGCTCAATTTATTCGAAAGTTCCCATTGATTCGTTGAAAAATACTTAATATTTCCGTAAGTGCTCGATTAAAGTTTTAAATAAATATAAAATAAAATTACTTACTAACATATATTTTGCAGAATAAAATATTAATGTTTTAAAAGGAAATGTTTCCGTCCCGAAGTCATTTAATCATTTTGATAACATTATAGATTCGTAGTGTTTGAAATTCCACCAAAACGATTCTAAAGTAGTTTGTCATTTCATCTTTGATCTATTCTTTGTATTTGTACCTATACAATATGTGAGATAAGTGTCATTTTATGTACCTAATACTTATTGAAACAATCTAGGCTCTGCATGCTTGTGTAAAACTGTAGTGCCAACACTGCAGTCCTTTTATGAGTAGTGGAATGCTCAAATTAGTTAATAATTTTAAATTGTGAAATGAAAGGCTTGTGGTAAAATTAATGTAAATTAGGAAAAAATAGAAAATTGATGTTGTTAATTTGTGTGGTGAACCAAAGATGTTTTATTTTTATGTAAACTTCATTCAGCGCAAATGTGTATAAATTTGACTATATGTACAATGTTAAAGGTGTAATAATAAATACCTGCTCAAACGAGAACAAGCTTATTACTAATTCCTATAACCCTGATCCAACATATTCCTGTAAATATTGATGTAGATAATAGCACACTTCACATTTAACTACTCCCATGTCTAAAACTAGGCTGGGAGTGTACCTTGGGCTTCTTGGCAAAACATCTGACCAGGTATGCAGTGGGTTATGTATAAGTATGACAACATGACTCACACAATCAATGCATTGAACATGATCTAACTGGGACCCACCCTACATTTCGGAACTATGCAACATATTAGCAAATACAGACCAAAAAACAAACAGTAATTTTATAAAATAAAGAAGAGTAATAAAATGTTTGGCTAACTGAGGGAACCCATCCACTTTTTATTGGTGACTCATCTAATATGCTAATACAATTACAAGGTGGCCCTTAACTTTTAGGTACTGTAGGCAACATTACGCATATAACAACTTCTTGTTCTTCTGTAATGTCAGACTCACTTCAACATTACCCGTGACTATACAATTGTTGACCAGAACTTGGTAACATGATATTAGTATCACCAGTGTTGAAGACCAAACAGATTAATCAGAACAAGTTTGTTGTGGAGGGTGATATTAAAAATATAACAAATACCATTATAACTGGCCAGGTCTTGAAACACTACACTCATAGACCAAAACCAATGCTTTCTAAACTTGGTTGTGTTCATACAGTGACTTCAATATTGGTTAGATTAGTAGCAATGAAAAGATGGAATACATTGTAATCACTTTATACAAGAAATGAAAAATAAAATTAATGTTATAAATATAAGTGCAAACTATCACAAGCCAGATCAACGTCCTCCTCGCAGCGCCAGCACCAAGTGAAGTACTGACCCACCCTGAACTTTGTAGTCCTGTGCCGTTTTCTCGTCGTTCCTGAAAAAGCAAGTATAAATAGCTTTTATAAACCTGTAAGAACAAATGTCTTTTTGCTAGAAGATTTTAAAGAAATTGATGATTTTGAATGACTTCAAAGTAGTTTTGTGAATAAGTGAACATATGAGCCACAAGCTATAAAGTTATTTCAACTTGTTGTTGCAATAAATAAGTTACTGAACTCGAACATAAGAAGATGGGAAAACCATCAACACTTACATTTGCTTTCCCGAAAATATAAGACGCTGTTGTTGAGGTGGAATGCCTTCTTTCTCTTCAACTCTTTCTTTGATTCTTTCCACTTTATCTGTAGGTTCTATGTCGATCTCAATCTCCTTTCCTGTAAGCGTCTGTAAAATAAACGAGGTTAACGAAAAAAAATACATTAAATTGATAGTACAATCAATTTCATCTAGACTTACCTTTACTTTAATCAACATATTGATAAATTTACTTAAGAATTATCAACAACTAAACTACAATAATTACAAAGGCTTAGCAAAATGCGCCGCTATATTTCTATACGGTAGAATTTTTGTCACTTTTTGCCTGTTCATTTGACAATTGACATCTTGTTTGAGAGAGACGTGAATGTCTCGGTTGCAGTTACAGTGAATCTAGACTCTATGGTTAGTCGAATAATTTGATATCATAATTTTTTTTTCATAGTCAAAATCCATCTGAATATTATATTATTTTCACTTTAAAACAGATGATACTGCGATTCTATAAATTGATGCTGCTAGAACAACGATCTCAGTGTAACAAGTAAGTATATAAAATTTTTTAATTTGGTATACAATAAAACATTTTCATATTCATGAATATAATTTTAGGACGTTTCTGTTAATGACATAACTGTCAATCAGAGTAAATACAAATATAACCTAAAAATAAGTTAAAACTAAGAACTTTTTAAGCAAAATACTGTTATACCTATTAATAATTTTTGCTAAAGTGAATAAAATTGAAGCATAAAATGTCACAAATTAATATGATCTTTAATCGGATTGAAAATCTCACGGACACAGGTAAAGGAATTTATTTACTTGGCTTTAAATAATTCTTTTGTTTGCTGATATTTAATTATCGGTGTCTGTATTTTTTAGAGGGCCAGTGTGTATTTATTTCCGTTCTCAAAGATGTAATCGTTAATGAAAACCAATTGATGGCGAAAGAAACATTTGAGTCGTTAAAATCTTTTCTTCAAAAAATATTTGATGCTATTGATGAACTAGCTGCGAAAATAAAGAATGATGACACCATACTCATCAGTGTGAAGAATCAGAAGCTACTTCGATCGTGTTTCCAGATGATAGTTTCACTAGGAGTGTCACCCAGCTTGATACCTGGGCTTGGAATAAACTTGACTAAAAGATCACAGATTGCATCCAAACTTCCTCGTCTCACTTTGAGTGATGAACAAAAATATGAAATGCTTATAAACTGTACAGACTTCTTCACAAGAAGCTACAGTGTGCCTGTTCTTAAAAACATAATAATAAGTTTACATTTATCAGATTATTTGGCATCCTTGATACAATTGTCATTTGCACCATTTAAAAAACCAGGAACATATAACAACTTTGTTATGACCCAAGAAATGTATGACAAGCTGACTTTAGACAGGCAGAAATATATTGAGGTTTACAATCATCTCACAAGCAATTGTTTTCAACCAATACTTATGAAGGAGTTGTTGGTACTGCAAAGTGGAAACGAGCCTGTACCACCAATGTTTGTCAAGAGAATTGTCTCAAAGGAGCTCAGTCAGAGACTGCTGACTCCAGGAGGTTTGCTGAGCTTAATCAGATGTTTCATAGAAAGCTATGACATAGACACTGGATTTGAATGGAGAAAGATTGATATGATCTGTAGAATAGTCTCTGCTAAACATGGCACCTCTTCAGAGAGTGATTACTTGACTAACATCTGCTCACAATTAAAACAGATATTGTGTTTAAACAACACACATTATTTAACAACTGCCGTGGCTTGCATCTTGAGTTTAAATGACAAATATTCTCAGGCAGAACCTGTGCAGTCATTAGTCAAAGAAATATTCAAAGCTTTTGATTATGATTACCTTGTCACTAATTATAACTTACCAGGGACTATAGTATTGTCTCCACAGGAGGTGGAACATAAAGTTAATATTCTCCATGCTTGTGTGTGTTATACAAAGTTGGACTGGCCGGTCACTTTGTTAACACCCAATTTGTTTATGATCTTTTTAATAGGCAGTAAAAGTACAAAGAATGAGGAATTAAAGATCAAACTGAAAGACATTGTTATAAAAACTTTAGAGAAACTTAGTAAAGAAGATTTATGTGAGATATTGAAAACATTTTTGTTTGGTAAGAATGTTTCAAACTCAACAGATATTCTTGTTGAAGAGTATGATGCTGGTATAGCTCTAAAATGTGTTACAAGTACAGAACAATACTCTAAAGATCAAGCATTGCTCTTCTTCATGGATTTATTTAAAGCAGTGACAGATGAACAAGTAATTGTAAACATATTTGAGTTATCTTTGAAGATACTTACTGAACTGAGTAGCAAAAGACAAATGAAATATAACAAGGACCTACTTGTGAATGAAGATGATGCAGAATTGATTGATGATATTGACCAACAGTATGCAATAGTTCTACATTTATTATCACAGATATCTACATCACCTAAAATAATATCTTCTTTAAAGAAAAATCCATTAATTGTGTCAGATTTCATAGAATATTTTATTTTGAAAGATAATTCTGGATCAAATGGGGAATGTACCAGCATTGCTCTTGTGTTGCTAAATACCATTTTGTCTAATTCAGATAAGTCAATAGACTTTGAGAGAAAGTTTATTAATTTGGTGCCAGTGTTAAGAAGGATGTGTGATAGTGATTCAAACTTGAATAGTATTCTATGTCAGGAAGCTTTGTCTTTGATAAGTTCAGGCAATTCTCAGAAGAAAGACACACCTTGTGAGAGAGCTATAACTGATGTGTTTGATGACCTGTTGCCTGTGAGAGCACATGGAGTCATACAACTAACTAAACTAATAGATGAAGGAGATCCAGAAACTATTTCGAAGAAGCATTATATATTTTGCATATTCCAGGTAAATATTGTTGTATATTTAATCAACAATAATTTGAATTGCTAAGATCTGCAGGTTATATTAATTTTAGCATATTTCAAAGACAAACTGGGTGTGTCTGCCTTTTTGGCGCGGTCTGTAGAGTAAACGACTACTGATCTCGATGTTTCGGGTTCGATTTCCGGGCCAGACTAAGTGCTTGTGGTATTTTCTAATTTTAATTTAATTATTTTCAATAGTAGCTTTAAAACGTGCCTGGTATGTAGCAGTAAAATCGCTACCCATTACATGAGACTAACACAATAAATGGCGAAACGGTGTATATTATTCACCTCTGCATACATCTTTGAATTAAACAGGCGTGATTAATGTATGTATGTATTTCAGGAACAACTAAAACATCCAGACTCTTACTTGTATCTAGCTGCTGTAAATGGTCTGGCCTCATTATGTCTGCATTGTACAGAAGATGTACTGCATGTTTTATGTAAAGAGTTCCTAGAAGCGTCCTCGCAGAAGACAGACATCGAGACTAAAGAAAGTCAGAACAGAACAGCAGAATTGAAGATGAAAATTGGAGACGTTGTTGTTAAAGTTACTAGGAAACTAGGTAAGTGATAAAAAAAAATAGCGAATATTAAGTTTCACCATGTATTACAAGAATATTTAATTCAGTCATATTTATTTTCGCGAAGATATTTGACAGTACCAGTAGTCAGAAGCTTTAAAGTCTGACAACCAGTCTTACCGAGGAGTATCGTGTTATAAGTCAGGTAACTGTGTTGTGGAGGTCCGTCATGGAGTCAGGCAGTCGCTCCATGTAAAATATTAGTATTCATCCGGCGAAACTGGAAGCCGACTCGAACTTAGTTTCAAGAAATTGGCTGATTAATTATTTTTGCGAAGACATTTACCTACCCACTTGTTTTTTTCTGATCAATTAAATATATCTGGGTATTGAAGATAGCATAAATCAAATAATATTCAAAACCTCTCCTGTTACAAATATCGCTATTCAATATGAAATTTCAGGAGAAATGGCAAGTGTTCATAAGGCAACTCTTCTCAACACGATGCTCTGTGCATGTCGAGACGAAGACCCTCTCATAAGAACATCAGCTTTATCTAACTTGGCGGAGATCGCGCTAGTGCTGCATTATAAAATGGGAACTATCATCTATGAGGTATGCTCACTACGTCCTATTCATATAAGTATCTTTTGTTTCAACATGGTTGCTTAGCAGTCGAAAAATGCGGCCTTAAAATATCATATTAGATTTTCTTTTCTATTACTGTGTTAGGCCTAACCCCCTCCCCCTCGTTTGGGAGGAAACCCTTGCCCTGCAGTGGGACAGTATAACGGGTTAAAAAAATACTGTGTTATTGCCACCAAGCTAAACAAAAAAATAATAATAATCGTAAATTTTATAAACTCTGACTTAATTTTAGGTGTTACTTTGCATTTGGAGTATAATAGAAACGGACAAAGCGGTGGAATGCCGAAGAGCAGCGGTCATGGTGATAACAAGTTTAATCAAAGGTTTGGGCAAAGAAACCTTGCTCGAACTAAAGGAGAATTTACTACCTATATACAGAACGTTAAAGAACCTCTACAGAGATAATAATGAGGACTCGGTTGTTAGGCTTCACGCACAACTAGCGCTAGAAGAACTAAACGATGTTGTCAACCAGTTTCTATTTCCAGACTTGAAGATGGAAAAACAAATATTTGTACTGGACAAACCTCAAGATGTATTCAAATAAAAGCCAGGTACATTCGTTTTAATCACACTCATTGTTTTATTTGTGTTTACTTAAAATTAAGTTCAACTCAAGTGGTCATACAAGCAAACATGGAGTTCCTTTACCTACATACATATCTTTATACTCAATATTTTTACCGTGAGCTTAACACCAACGCTTTTTATGACCACTTGACACTAGTCTTACATAAAATAACATCGCTAATAATCTATGGCAATCATATTATTGATGTTTAGTGTCCAAGTGCATCACAAATAAAATTGTACTGGCCACATTAAATTTTACAACATGCCAATGGTTATTCTCGACACTTAATAAATTAAATATATTCTTACTTAATAGAAAGTCAGTATCTATCTGCTCCACATTTCCATTATTTGTTTCTTCATATTTACATTGGTCAATTCGTCTGACTTTCTTCTTCAGTTCGATTAATGTCAATTTGTCGTACAACAGCGTGACAAAATGTGCATTTATACGTATAATTAAATTATTCAATCACAATTGTATTCAAAACATTCACGCTTCGGACGTGTTGTCGCCCTCGTCGGGTTTTTTAACAGTTACATCTTTTTCTGATAACGTAATAGAATACACTGAACTTTGGTCGGAGAACTTGTCTCTGTTCCGTCTGCTGAATATGCCACTGCGCGCCAAGGACGAGACCGTCGCGATGGATATGTTGTCTCTTTCAGCTTGTGGCACCACCTTCCATATCAATAGAGCAATACCGCCAAACGCCGCAACCACCAAAAACATCACCAGTGAGACTTCACCGTAAACACCTGTAACAATTAAGTACGTAAAATTAATAAGCTTAACTATTTTCTTAATGATACAAGATGCATCACTTTATACAAACTTTGTTGTGTCTCTTCTTTCCTAGCTTCTAATCTTGCAGGCTGTAGTTCATTGTAGTCCATATCTTGGTTCTCGTATGGTTCAACAGATCCACTCGAAGGTTTGCTTTGCTGCAGCACGTCGCCAGGATTAGATTTCGGTAAATTAATGCCGGCTCTCACTGTTAGTGTCTCTGGCTTGTAAGTACACAATACTAGGAAACTGAAACAATAATGACATGTGTTAGATGCGATTCTCCTACAAACCAAGTGCTCATATACGTTTAAGCATTAAAACAATTTAACTATTTGAATAGACATAGATCAATAATTACCGGCGAGTACTATGTGTCAGTATGGGTAGATTTTCTTGGACGATAACGTATGTAGCGACTGTGGTGTCATTTACTTCTGAGCCGCATTCATCATGGTGTATTCTTAATATGTACGCATCTTGGGCGCTATTGGGATTGCCCTGAATCGAGCAACGTTCAGGTCCACCGTCAGCTGCTTCTACCGCAATACGTCCTCCGAAGTAAGGACCCGTCGAAACTTCTACTTCACTTGCATGTGGCAGACACTGAGTCGCGCGTGCCGAAACTGAAAAGTTAATAAATTTTCTTGATATCGTGCTTTCCAATATATGTATAAAATGTTTGAGTATTTACGTATTTGAGAGTGCTTACATCCTTTTGTAGGAACTATGATAATTTTGGAGCCAATAGATTGCGGGTCAGCCAGGTCTCGAGCATCTCGTCGCACAGGACGTACTTCGAACGAGTAAGTGGTGGCCATACGCAGGCCAATGATCCTTGTGCTGTACATGCGCCCTCGCCGGGTCGCTGTGGGTTGGCTAGTAGTCGTCGAAGCCTCAGTTGTACTTGATAATCTACTCGCTTTATCTTCTTCTAACGTGTCTATTACCTGCAATCGATGGTGTAAATAAAGTGTATCTAACGTCAATAAAAGAGAAAGGCGTTACAAATACAAGCAGTGCCATATTAACACGTAAATACAGTAATGACTGGTGCTGGGCATGTTCCTTGTCGCAGTCACGCCGCAGTCACGCTCAGCGCGCAAACCCCGGCCCATTATCTCCCGTTTCGGAGAGCAAATTATTGTTGATAAAATGTTGTGGATCGTCATCGTTTTTAATAATTTTAATTCACACCGGTGTGCCCTTTTCAATCGATATTGCTTATCGCATAAAAAAATACCTAACAATATAAAAAAATAAAGTGTTGTTTGGACCCCAAATATAGGGCTAATAGATTACCTTAGTCCTGCAGCGGTACTGTCCCCACGCTTGTAGCTCGCAGTAATGCACTTGAAAAGCTAACAGCTTCGGACGATCGTCTTCATCAGGCTTGCCGTACTCCCATCGGAGTCTGACATCACGGAAATCTGGCTCTCCAATAAGATGCAAGACTTCTGAAAACCGCAATAGAAAAAAATATTTAGAAATTGTACATTTATGCAAATAGGGATGTTGAGCGTTACGCTCGAGTGCATAACCAATGCAGCGATCCGGGCGTGCCATTAACCCAATGACTTGCTCACTGAGCCGTTGTTGCTTCCAATAATTATAGTATCATCGATGTAATAGGATCTGCCTTGCGCTCGTTTTACTTGTGCGTAGCTAGTCGTCGTAAGGTCGACTTGATCACATTTAGGCTGAAGGCGTGGCCGCGCGCATTACGCATTTATGTAGTTCAGCTGGTACTTCGCACTTGACGAGAGCGCAGATAAGCTCGCGCCAGATAACATGTTAATAATTTCTATGTCTTGTCTACTTTGACTGATCACATAGTTATGTGACTTGATAGCAGTTTTTTAAGACTCACATTATCCCTGATAATTGATTTTAACGGACACTTAACTCATTTATTTAATGTAAAGATACCTAAAGCATACTGGGGTTATTGATCAAAATAAAATTACATCGATAATATTTCATCGAAGCGCTAAAGATAATTAATTAATCTTGGAATAAATGACTCGCGTCAGTAGGTTAATGGTTACATGGGATGTCCGTACTCCTACGAACCAACAATTTTTATCTTAATCCTACTGTCCTACTAATATTAATGTGAAAGTTTGTATATTTGGATGTTTGGATCAATGTATGCGAAGATTAAATGGATGAAGTCGCGTGCAGAATCTAATAATGTCTTGAAATAAATCACTGCTGTTCATTTACTTTTGCTGAAGGTCGACTCTATTACTTTCACTAATACGTTACTCTTAAAATCCTAATATCATCGTCATAGCTCCGACCCGCGTCTTTTTGGATTTTTGGATTTCTCTCTACTGGCATATGTTAGTAGAGTCAGTCTTCCTCCTTATAATATTTTCCCTCTTCTTTGTCCTATTCATCATAACTAAATTTTTGGCATTCCCGCCTTATTCAATCTCATAGCATTTATCTCGTCTTAGTGCAAAATTTTTTATTATTAATTTGCAATTAACATCGAGCGTTATAGTAGCTGTTCTTACAATCAATTCTGAATAATTTATCATTAAAGACCTTTTTATGAGAAACATAAGCAAATATCTATTGACTTTCTTCTCCATATCTTTAACACGAATGTAAGTAAAAGTTGTTTGAAAGTCAATGTTAATACTATCATTAGGGCCCACCTAGTAGTAATAATAATCATAATACATAATCAACATACTATTTGCTTCATAGCCATTAAAAAATACCGACTGAGTGTTGGTATGCGTGTGTTTGGAGTCGTAGCATACTCTTTATCAGGCTGTATCGTTCATTTTACATTTTATAGGGCTGAGAAAGACTTTTGCGGTCGCTTGCTATAAAGAGCTGACCTGTAGAGCATCGTAAAATGAAATGTAGGTTCACCGTTACAGTTTTTTTGTATTTTTATGTTTGAGCAAAATGCAGCGACATGACAAAAAAGTATAAACCTAATGGGTGATAAATATTCCGTTAATGGCAACTGCGAAATAATTATAAACTTAAATAAACTTTTGCAACATTCCTTGGGTACGTTTATTTTTTAGATAGCGCGATTTTTTAGCTGAAAAGTAAGCGTTGAATATAACCGATTTCTGAAACATCAAGTTCCAATGAATAACCAGTGAAATGGTTGCCGTGCGCGGTGACCTCACAAAGCCATCCGTTATGACAGTTCACAAACATCGCATGCATTTGCACATACGTCTCAATTAAAGTAAGTACTGTAGCACTTTTATTTCTTTTATAAACTGTTACAAAAAGCGGTGTTGTTACATAAAATAGACGAAAATGTTATTTATTATTTAATCTTAGGGATTTTCTGTAATAATGTAAAAAGAAGGTCAACTTCAAATGTAGGTATATTGGTGGACTCCAAAATGTTATCAGTAGGTATAATCTACCAACGGCCGTAAAAGGAAACAATATTCTTTGTACAAAACAAAGTGGTAAAAAATTATGAATATAAAATATTATATCCATTTAAGTACTGCGGCGTCCTCGATTTGAGTAACAAAACCAGAAATTACTTGAGCCTCGAAATGGTTTGCAGTATCATTAACATTTTTACCACGGTACTGGACGTTTGAAAACGGATGTGACCTCGCGGACGCTCGGAGAGGAAGCTCGCAGTACCTCTGTAACACATCTGAATATAGGTATACCTACACACTATTCATGGCGCCATCATACAAACGGCTGCAAAGTAGGGCTATTTGCGTTGAGCATGCAGTTTACGTTTATTTGTGTGCCTAAGCATTTCCAACTGCTAACATCTTTCATCCTAAAACACGTTTACATTTTTCTGTCTGCACGACTATACGAATAAATTTAATTAAACGTCTAATGATTATTCAACCAGAGTTTTTCAAAACGAACAAGTCAACCGTTTTTGCATTATGCGTGAACATTATACTGCATTGCTGCAAGCGACATCAAGATAACTCGCTAGAAATAGTTTAATTCACAAAGCAGAGCAAGCGGGAACGCAAAAACAAGTGATTGATGCTCGGACATCTAGTTAACTAGCAACAAACCAGTAAGAATATAAATATCCCTCGTATCGATAAAGCATTTCTTTATTTGTGTTAAGTATAAATGATAAGCAAAAATTGATTTAATTTGCTACCATGGATTTCCTTTCGCAATAAAAACCAAGTTTGTTGGAAACTAATATGCCATCTATACACTTTATGAGTAGGTATACTCGTGTAATGTATGGTTATATAGATTATGTACTATTTTAAAGTGTCGTTATGTGTACATACATCATCATATAAAATCGTTATGGGTCGAGTTTAATGGCACAGATTTGACGGTATGACGGATGCGCAGGCATGACCTGCCGACTGGACCAGAACGTCCATTGTTGCTGTACAATACCTAGCTATCTACAACGACGTAAACACTCATTTGTTTTTATACAATCATTGTTTTTTTTGTTCAAATCAGACCAATCTGTGAAGGGAAAAATGGGCATTGAGATATTAGAGAATATTAAATTTAATAGTCATGATGATAACTTGTTTTGTAAAGCGCCTTGGCGACTCCTATTGATTGCATATGATTCGATTTTTATGTTGGTACTGTCTGTTTTCCTTTTAAATTGCCTAATTTGATTCTGCTTAATAGACGAATTAAATGATTATAACGAATTTTAAATGTTCCTGTGATCCTGTGAAATTTTAATATTTAAGACAACAGTTATTTACGTTCTTCTTAAAATGGCGCCACAGCGCCGGCGTCCCAAATCTAGAAAAGCTGTATCACTAAGCCACATGACTCAGCTTAACAAACATTTATATAAACAATAAAATTCTAAATGAATATTTCTTTAATGTATAAATTATGCTGATCGATTCTAAACAAGGTGTAGCACCATTTATAAATGTTATCTAGGTAACTGTTGCTTTTTATGACTACCTAATAAATATAACAATAAACCCTATTTACAGTTCGCGGCGCAACAAACTTTTAAGGTTTTTAATAACTATGATAGTAGAGAAACGAAAGTAAACTCTGATATGTTAGTAACTGAGTAATTAGCTACTCGCAGCGGCTTTCTTCCGAAAGCGGTAGTAATCATCTCACCACTTTTTTGCCATACGTATTCAATGCATATCAGTCACTCAACTCATTAATGTATTGCCTATCAGCACGACAGTTCTCATACACCCACGTAAGAGAACTATGCGCTCTCATACAACTATGTTTACTGTTTTTACACGTTTCTTCTATGCATAGGAAGTGCGTTAAATAGTGTTCATTATATAAGTCCTTAAAGTTGATGTAATCGCAGCAACAATGGTAACATTCCGACTTCCCCTACAAGTTTTCCGCTACAGTAACGTAACTTTTCCAAGCGGGAAGGTAGGCGAATCGTGCGTTGTGTTTTTCTTTTGTTCTAGCACGAATTGTCATTAATTTTCATCAAAAATCTACAGTGGTTTGATATGTTGATGAATTCGTAACAGCGTCATTGTAACGAGCGACTGGCGCGAAACGGCACTAACCGAACAATACGCGTTTCACGCGTGATGCTCTTCCTGCCCAGTTTATGAGGCCATCTAACTCCATAGTGTCAACTCAATGAGTATCGCTCTGCTGCCGTCACAGCCAGCTATTTATTTATTTAGCTATAAAGCTAACACTTACAAATATTATATAGGTAGCCTATTTAATTCTAGATATTTTTCTTTATGCACTGCAAATTATTATTACTATTGCATTACAAACTCTGCTTGGATAGAGTAAAGCTCGCAGAAGCGTCTTCCGGCTTTTCCAGAATAAATCTTCTGTAATGACCGTTGAAAGTGTTATGTTATGGTGTAAACTGTTAACACATACTTGTTTCTATAGAAGCAATAAAAACATCATGGTCAATGATATGCATCAACGCGCCTACGTTAAAGAATTCCGATATCCGATTCGATTCCGATTGTTTTTAGCTCACGATGCAACGGCGCGGACGCAATACTGCGACATTTTTTTACTTTCATCAATTCAAAAATAACCTCAGTTTACTGTACCCATTAACTTAAAAGGACTCATATAATATCAAGCGGCCTCTGCAAATAGTCCTCTTCTTTTAGATATTTATAGCCAATAGCCATGGATTTTTTACCCTGGTACGCAGATAAAGCCTTACAATGTAGGTGTAATATAACGTTATTTCAACTTTGTCTGGTATCTTAAGTTTAAATCTCCACAAATCATGTCGACGACATTACTTGTAACTATTCCTCCGCCGAGATTCCAGCCGCTGGGCGTTATTTAAGGCGCTTGTAAATATGCCGGCTATCTGAAGGATCTCCGGCATTAACTGCGTCGCGTTCTACTGCCCATAAGTACATAAGTGTATAATTTAGGTTTCGTAGTAATTGCTTCATATTACAGCATAACAATATTTTACCAAGCAATGTAAAAATAGAATACTTGTTATATTACTATGAGTTTGTGATACAATATACAAGAATGTATGGTCGATCGACACATTTAACGGCGGAGAAACGATGGAAATCTATATTCCATTGTTGGCCGTGCGTGTATAATCACCGTTTTTACCGATTTCAATTAAAAGTGACCCACTGCCGAAGTCTCGCGTACAGAACAAAACAGACGATGTACTTGGTACTTCGCAGACAAAACATAACAAGCCCGAAACTTTGTCACAATGGTGTGTAGAGCTACTACCTACTACCTACTGACAAATTGAGGGCAAACGAAACGGAGACACGCCAGGAAAGATTAATTTTGGATGGCAATTACCTAACTGTAACAGTATTAAGTGGTTTCTTGTAATTTGTGTGCAGCTTATAAGTAGAAGTAACAGCCTAAAAGTTTTTTCTCTCTTAATTGTAATGCTTACGCTATTTGAGTAGCCTGAAATTGAGGTGACGAAGTCTTTTACAAAGTCGTCGGCGAGTTTCAACGGACATAAGTAGTGCATTTGATGTTTTATTTTTATTTTATCGCCTAATTACTTGTTTGTTCAGAATAAAACTTTATAATTACTTAATGGCGGACGCATTACGCGAGAACGAGCGTGAAGAGTCTGTTGTGGAATTAGAGCGTCGGTAAATAAGACGTCTTAGGTGTACTGAGCAGTTGTATCACGTTCTTTATTCTATGAACATTGTGCAGCCTGGCAAGGGGTCGCCGTTTGACAGTTGGCATTTCAACAGCCGTGTCCGTTAGGTTTGCTCAATTACTGAATGTGACTGCTGAGTTTCGTGCCCTTTGCTGACCCTGCGTAATACCTATAATCCACTTACAAGATAAAACAACGAGACATGTACTTAACTATGTCGTTTAATGCGAACGTGTATTCCGGTTGAATTGTAGGTATTTAGTGTGCTTGTTTATTTGTTTTCTAAAAACTCGCACCAGGCAGTATTCTATACGTTTTGGTGTTAAGACAACAAACATAAAGTAAGACGGAAAACTTTATTAAACAAATCTCAAGACATGCCTCAAGAACGTTTGCGCATACAAGTTACCGACTACGACTATAATATGATGTATCTAGCTACAGGCGCCACTGAGAAATGGCCACGGGTAACGGCCACTCGATCGCCAATAAAATGAATAACCGTTTATGGGTTTGCAACTGGAAGGCATGAAGTGCTCGCCGCCCATTCCCAATACTTTTATGGACAACCACGAGCTTACAGAAGCTATGTAGGTACTTAAATCCTTGTGGTCATGAAAAGCCGCAACTCTATAACGGATCTCTTCTAAATATAATGACTAAAATCTAGTTTGAGTTTTTATACACCCGAGTAAATATCTAATTAGTAAGATCTAAACGTTGACTCACAATCCGCTCAGAAAGGCAATTTAAGTGGGTAAGGTAATCGAAAATGGCAAACTTTAATAAGGCCGAAGAGCCGTTATCGATCGCAAATCGGTATTCCACACGATGACGAAGAGGAACCTAAATTAACTTAATGTGGCAGACGAATGTGGGTAGAGATTCTTTGTTTTGGATATAACAAGTCCCAACGACGTTGTTTATAGGGGGAGACCCACGCGCTCGAGAGTTAAGAGTTTGTAATATTGACGCATTTACTGCTGCTACTTTTTCAGTGCTTATACATGCAATATCCCGATCTCTTCGAAAATGTCAGCAACATCCATTCAACTGTATGAAATAGTATCCCAGTGTAAATGCCAGAAGGTAAAGGGGTAATTAATGAAATTGTTTACCAAGTTTTATAGAAATATTCTGTTTTTAGCCGTAATTACTAATGAAGTAACTAACATGGTCCTGAAGGTCGGTTAAGTACTTGTTCTTGTGTACAGTATAGAATATTGAAAGCAGAAGAATATTATGATTAAAACTTAATTCGCGTTCCTACTAAGTATTTTGTGCTTTATCCGTCAGTCATTCCACACTTTTGTTCTTTATTATACGTTTCTAATTACTGGTCTCTATTGATAACGTGACTATAGCGTACAATTAATTTAATTAGTCAATTAAATTATACATATGAAAGGTCTGCCTGTCTCAGCTTGCGTAGACATTTTTTGAGCAGCCTTTGTCCTTTTCAGATGTAATGATGCATTAACTTTCTCATTAACTTAACTGTGATATCGTAACAGTACTAACAGTTAATCAGGGTTACTTTCGCTTGTAGTATAGATTTAATATAACAGCCACCTATTTATATTATTAATCGATGGCAGCTTTATTCCTCGTTCCCTCTAAACATTGTAACAATAAGTAGCGTGCTAGCTGCCTAGAACGTTGTAGATGGGTAGAAATATTTCACTTACAATTTCGTTAAGAAAATATTGTGAAATATGTACCAGCGCTGAATCGTGTTCCTAGGCCATTGCCTTCAGGAAAATAGATACTGTCGCGCACGATTTTATAAAATTGAATAACTGGAAAACTCTTTGTATGCACAATCAGGTAGAGCAGACCAATCTTTTTATTTGTACCATATTGCAATTAATATATTGCAAAACTAGAATTTGGCCGACTTAGCGACATTCAGACCACATGTGAAATCAGAAACATTCCATCTATTAAGTGATAACCAGTCGTGTTAGTACACTCATCATAATAAGCTAGTGCGAAGTGTGAACAACTTACTATAAACAAGAATTTGCAAGTCGTCGAAGAACCAGAACGGCACTCTTAATTTTAATGTCTTATGACAAACATTATCAATTAATCTAAAGAAATTATCAGTTAATTAGCGTGACGTGCGGCCAAACACGTTCAGTGAAAGCAGTTTCACACATGATGGCCCATTTAGCGGGTCACAAAACAAGAGTAAAACGATCCGACGGTTCGGTGCGACATTTCACTCGTTAGACCATATTGATCTAAAAAGTTGATTCGTGTGTTACGTCGAATGTGGAGAGGTTATTAGAGCGGCTTCTCAGCGGGTCGGGGTTGGCGCCGCCGGTCGCACGCTACCGTTATCGCATGCTAATGCCGACCGCGAAATATTCTGCCGATGTAATGACATGCACACTATGGAGCCGCTGCGCCACTCGCTGCTCACCCACACTCACGTGTAGCGTTACCGTACCATGACGGTACGCCAAAATCGATTGACCGGCAAAAATTGCTCTGGCAAAATTTTTGATGACTATCGTCGGAAATAACTCCGCTGAATGTGTAGTGCCGGTGGACCATTATCTATTGTGGTAATATCCGAACATTTTTTGACCACGCTACATTTCTAACTATAAAAGGTCTTACAAATTACCAAAATAAAATTAAATAGTAAGTCTTAAATCTCCTCATAAATTATAATAATTATAATTCTTAACTCACATAACAACACTCCAAGCTACAAGCCTACCCAGATTCTAGTTTACATGGTTACAAATGAGAACAAGAAATGTCATGGAAATCACAGAATTGCTCTTTTTGCTGCAGCTTGCACTGGACACGGGTAATCCATCATCGTGCCAGTTTACGATCACTAGCTAACATGCACTAGCTGACTGCGGCCGGACGGGACTATGATTGGCCTCGCCGTGAACGCACTGCCCGCGGCAACAGTCTCTTGTTATCACAAAGTACCAGTCTGTTACTCGTCAAAATGCAACATAACTCTTAAGTAGGTGGTATCTTTCTCTTCCATATTGTACGTACCTACTTATTAAACGGAAAAAAGGTTTTTAAAGACTTCAATTCGTTCCGAGTCATCTGTCATTGTCCACGACCCAGATACGACTGTTCGATGATTTGGTAACTATCTAAGGAATCGATCCATGTCATGTAAACAATAGAAATAATATAAGTAGATAACCGATAAGAGAGGCATAATCAGAACTAGCTACAGCAATATTGTACTGGAACCGATTGTTCTGCAGTGCAGTTAATTTGAACGAGGCAATCTCGTAGATGGTGAGATAAGCTGTGCAGATGGGCTGGCGTTCCCGCTGCGGCTCCGATCTGTGACATAGATAACATTAGACGAACGTTTCCTGCCAGGTTTGAATATGTCTCAAGCACACATGGGTACGGTTACATTGCATTGTAATCATGAACACGAGTACGGTGCAGCCGTGCAGTTTGCACTCGAAACCGTTACTGCATAAACCCTTTACATTTTGAGGCTCAGTTAATACAATAGTCTCTTAGGTAAAGTATACAGTTATGAGTTAAATGTATTCACAAAGAATATCGACGGAGGGTATCCCGTATCACACGTTCATCTCCGCGGCTGACGTGAATTACATGAATGCCGTTAAGGTTATGGCTGCAATAATGTGGGAAAAGTGTGAAACATCGATAGTTTGCGGTAAGTGAACATCGTTGTAGCTGTATCAAGCCCATGTTGCGTAAGTAAGCGACACTTACGTGGACTAGACTTAACAATACAGCGTTGCTATTTTGTTCACATATATGTTACTGTAAAAGCCCGAACGGTGGTAAATCCTAAGATTTTCCGGTATTACCTAAGATTTACCAACTCGCAATGGTAAAAGTCCGAACAATTCTTTTATTTGGAACTTTTAACTATATTCACTTGATGATGTCGAGATATCGCCGGAGCCCCGCTTCGCGGGGCTCCTCCTTCTGGGTGGTTAAAAAAAAATAACCACGAAGGCTAAGGTGGGAGCTTCGCTTCGCTCGCTCCCACCTTAGCCTTCTAACCTAACCTACCCATGTCGCTTTGCCCAAAACTCCTTCTTTATAACTATGTCACGGTATATAATTATACCGTGAAATAGTTATAAACATAGTTATGAAGGAGGATTTTTTTATATATCGTAACATAGTTTATAAACTCTGGCTTCTTCGGACTTTTACCATTGAGAGTTGGTAAATCTTAGGTTTTACCGGAAAATCTTAGGATTTACCACAGGTCGGGCTTTTACAGTAACATATACATAGAGTAGAGGCATAGCTATGATTACGCTGTTATGGTAAATAGGAGCATCCGATTTAATGTTTCTAAATTAGCCCTAAAACAGAAACGAGTTACTTTGAAACAGAAAATAGTTTTAATAACGAACTTTCGTCTCAGAGCATATCAATAAATCAATCAAATTATATTGCGGTCGGCTTTCAATTTCTCCTGATGTGACACATAACCAATTTTTTGTCAAGCACCACTTGCACAGAGGTAAAAAAAACTCTGATGACTGATTACAGCCAAAAGACCTTTGACCCCCAATTATTAAGGACAGTCGTTAAGGATATAATATCGGTGATAATTTTCAATAAGGATTTGAAATAGGCTGAAATGTAGAAAAAAAATACGGTAGGCTACCGTAGGCGTAGTACAAAGCCGAGACCTAGGATTAGAACCTAGAACGCAGATAATATCTAAGGTGAATCAATAAATTACTGGACAGACATCGCTTAATACCGTTAAACGTAACACCTAATAAGTTAATAATGACTTTGGTACGTAGGTTCTAAAATAGGAACAGACTATTCCTCTATATCCAATTACTCGTGGGATATCTTAGACTTTTGTTATGTGCCTTTATGTTACTTTTACATTCGAACATCTATTTTCTATTCAGAATTTTCTAAATGGAGTGTGATGAAATGAGAATGCAAATTAAAAGTAGGTAGGTAGGTTGTACCAGCGGTAAACACGCAAAGTTAAAAAATTTCGACACTTTAATTCTTTAAACGTGAGTTCTGACAATTCAGTCACTGGGTCGCTTTTCTCGATCACAATAAAACTTTAGATTTGAAAAATGACTTTCGACAGTTACAACAAAGGTATAGTTAGAACTCCTTACTTCCTTAATTAAGTTTATGATAAAAAACTACAGGAATATACTGTTTGCAACGTTACAGTTGTGTCGCTTTTTCAAGAGGAAATTATACGCTTTCGAACCTCATTGCGATCTAGACTTTTTCTTCCTATTACTTAGTCTTACAATAATGTTATAAACATACCTAGTTGGTACCTAACCGGTACAATGATTCACAGGAACTGAAATTGTTTTAGCCAATCGTTCACGACTAGAAAATTACGTCCCTTATTAATTCTGGAATTCCTGACTTCTTTCACCTAATTAAAAAACAAAGAGTAACGAGTTAAAATAACTAAAATTCTTTATTACATACCTACATTCATTGAATGGCAAAAGAAATACCAAACTTTTGTATCTAACACATTTTAATTGCATAGAAAAACGGCTATTTTTACCAGACTCTCATTAGTAAAATGGCCATAGTAACTAGTACTTGGTGTTAGACAGTGTTAGTACTTAATTGTTTTACGAAAAACGTTTGCCTATAGTTCGTTTATTTTCGTAAAACGTAACGGACAAACAGATGTTTGCTTTTTTGTACTGATATTGTAAGTTTCATTGAAACTTATAAACAGTCTGTGATTTCATAAGACGCTTCCGCGAGTTTCATAGCTCAATTTCTACAAAACAAAAAAGTCTATTCAGGTTCGTTCGTAGGTACAAAAATAAGAACCTAGAACCTGAGTTTATTAGCGAGAAAGTCTTAGTATTTTATTTCGCAATATTATATTAATCGTTTTATTGGTTTAGTGGTAGCGAGAGTTGTAACCGCTAATAGATATTTAAGTTACTCGCCCCTAGACACGGGTCAGACTACAATAATAGAATTTCTAATGCAATCTCAAAACCTTCGTTTACTCGTTTTCTTTTAATTTTATGTATGTTATACACGAAGGTGCAGACAGGGCGTTTGAAATGTGACATTCGCTATGTTAGTCCCAAGTAATAGGGAGCGAGCCTGTTAATAAATTCGAAAAATCCCATACCACTTTGTCCGACCTAGGAATTGAACCCGAGACCTCATGGTTAGCCGTCGTAAAGGTCTAGTCTTTTAATTTTTATATTATTCTGCTATTCACTTAATTATTAAAGTCTTGTTTTAATGAGAGCCCTGAAGCATACCAAGGGCTGCCCGTATCTGGCGGCTCTTGGTATAATTGCTAAATACCACTACAAACTTAAACGTTACAAAAAAGTATATATACCTAGGATAGAAGTAAATATTTTGATCTATACTCTATTGCTATGTTATCAAACGCTAATTAATACATTATGATAGCTGCTCACGATTTATTGACCACCGGGAAATAACACTTTAAAATATAATAAGTATTGATAATATGATGTCGGATAAAATTGTTAAACATTTTGACTCGTTATTTTAATACTCCTTTGTAGAGACGTACGCTCCCTTATCATAATCTTTTTGGTTAAATAAATTTTATCATAATAACTTCTGAATTGTAATGATTAGTATTATAATATGAACTTAACAATTTTAATCGTACTTATTATGTTTCTTTTTAACGGAAACGAAAGCATAGCATTTTACGGAATTATGGCTATTAATATCAAGATTAGTCCCAAAATTATTAGAGTTCAAGATAAATAAATATCTTACCCATAAAAAGGAGAACACCTTACATTATTATAGCAAATATAATTAAACTATTTATAACGATTAATTGGTTTAGGTACTTAAAATTTAAATGCTCATACCTAATGCATGTAATGGATTATGTCATTGTTTATGTTACTACAAACTCTATCAGACCGAGGTTTATGAAATATGAATGTATCACCGCTTTTTAATTATATTTAGGTTTACTTTTTATATAAAAAGAAGAGTAAACAACCGTTTCTAAATATAAATACATTCTCACCTTCATTGGCATCTACTTCAGCGATGGGAGCCACGGAAGAAATTTGGAAAAATATTAATCCAATCAGACAAAAATGGATATGATAAACCATCATGTTCCGATATATTTGAAGAAGCACATGAATAATTATTTTTTATTCAACAAAGCTGTTTAAAACTATTGCGTTCGCGGTTACGTGTTCAATATCGCGATGTTGAAGCGGCAAGTTGGGAGCTCTAGCATGCGCTTGCGCTGCAACGGACACCGAGCGACTAACTAATGAAATAGTCGAGACCAGCTTCGCTCTTTTGGATGTACACAGTTACTCGCGACCTCCGTGCTTGAAAGGATTTGAAGTTCAAAACATAACGTATTAAGTGCAAGCATTTACATCACATCATTATTATACTCGGAACATTATTATACATCCAATAAAATGAATTCTTTATCTAATTTGAATTATAGGTTAATGTTCCAGTTTCCACAGTCCAGTGCTAGATTTTGATATCCTTCCAGAATTTAAGAGTCTGACTCTATTCGCGGATTCTCTGTATTAAGAAAACGAATCTTTTTCTTAAACAAATAGATTAAATAAACAAAAAAGTTATAGCTTGATAAGGATCACGAAAAGACTCCTGTAGGATATAGGTACCTACCTACCTACAAGTAGCTCTACAATATTAAATGTATTTACAAACAAACTAGGACGCCAATTTTGTTACGCATGCGCAAAGCTTCCCTTCCCTGGCCGGGGGCAATCATTGCTCAGTAGTGTCTCCAACAACGTAAATATGGTTCACAAAAACTGACTGAATTGCTCTGTATTTAGTAGCAGAAGTTTATTAAAACAAAATGGGTAACCAATTTAAAAACGTGGCAGTGATAGCTTGTCTCAAGACATTCCTTTTCGTTTTCAACATCGTGTTTTGGGTAAGCTTCATGTTGTATTTTCTCTTTATATTTTATTATTTTCCTGGTAAAATTGCTCAAAGTAAAATATTGATACATAAATATTATATAGCTTCATAATAACGCTGTAGTAAAATCAATTGTACCTACTTATTTACGGCGTTTTTTACCATGGGCGTTCAACAGCTGTTATGCGTAAAGTTAAATAAAGCTTGTTTTGAATCATTTAAAACACTCAACTCTTTTGCAATAATTAGGGTTAACAAGGAGGATCCAAGGCACAAATAGATAATCATAGGAATAAGGACGGTACGTTCTGTTATTTTTTCGTCATAATAAGTATTATTAGGTGCTACCTCTGGTTCATTATATTTCCATGAATACTAGTCTATCTAATTACCTGCATACAAATTTCCAGATAGACGTTTTATCCTTACCTTACCATTTTACCTTTTTTGAGAGTAAGTTATATACATATAACGTATAGAGATATAAATAAAGGTGCCCGTTCGCTTAAAATTCACTTTTATTCAATAGAAACTTAAGTGAAACTATCTTGTAGGTAGTAGGTGCGTTAAACGTGAATTAAATATTAATGCCCTAATGTGCCACCAAAGTTTGTACTTAGGAGCAATGTTTTACTCCATTTTTTTATTTCCAGCTGACGGGATTGCTTCTTCTAATCGTGGGATTATGGGCTGAGTTTGATCTGCACAAGTACATGGAGTTATCACCAGAATTTTCGGGAACGGCGCCGCATGTAATGATCGGTATCGCTTGCCTCATTGTGCTCGTCAGTTCCATAGCTTTCTCCTGTATCATCAAGGGACAACCGGTGCTTCTTTACATAGTAAGATTTGTGATTAATTACTTATAATCTAATTGATTACGTACTTATACGATTTGCCCCGTTTTCCAACAGTGTGACGAGTAGCCAAAATAACCTGTATTCACCGAACCGGGAATCATCGGAATATCAATAGCTATCATTAATGAATGCTTATGTTTCCAGTATGGTGGTTTCTTGGCATGTATCTTCATGATGGACGCTGGCGTGGGCGCCGCAGTGGCCTGTTACCGGGACACCTTTGCCAAGAGCCTCCGCGACGGACTCACGCAGACCATCTCCACAAACAGTATGCACAAAACAAACTTTGACTTCGCACAAGAAACTGTAAGCACCTCTCTTAGTTAAACATGAGTCACCATCTGAGATACGTGATACGCATACAAGAGCTTTAATGAGTTTGTCTCGTATCCCAACGGCATAGATATCTATATCTATACATTATTATCTTTTCAGTCCCGAATTTGGACTCAATCAGTCTAGTAGGTGCAGGCAGTCTTATAAATAGACGTTCCCAAAATTTGAGACTGTCTGCACCTGCTACTCTCAATAGTCCTTACGGCCCAAAAATAAAACAGAGTCTCTCACACTCTGAATTTAGTAGCCTCGAAATATTGTCTTAAACAGATTAAGTTAAGTTAAGTTAAACTACTTATTAGTATAATGGCAAGCAATTAATAAATAGTGGTCACGCGTGTGTGTAACAGTTGCACTGCTGTGGCGTATCTAACTACACGGACTGGATGCGACTGTCACCGCAAAAGGTGATCCCTATCTCGTGCTGCCATGAGTCGAAGAACTGCGTCACGGCTAATTACAGCGAGGTCTACCAACGCGTAAGTTTAATTATACTGTGTACTCGTAAATTCTTAGTCACTGTTTATCTAGATAGTTCATAGACATTCCAAGGGTCAATGAAAAAGGTGGGTACCTTCCACATTACCGTGTACGAGACCCACAAACCAGCCCTGGCGCTGATACGTGTATGTTATGTAAAATTGGATGCGCCTAATCCGTCGAGATCGCGCCCCCCATCAAGTTAGTTGTCCCGCAGGACGGTCTTACTTAACACAAATATAATACTATGCTTTATCATCTCGTCGTAGCGCGTCTTCTTCTCTTTCGAAACCAAGAGCCTAAATGAAAATACGTTTTAAGTTAAAATATTTTCTTACAGGGCTGCTATGAGGTGATTTCGGAATATTTGGAGAACAACATAGACATACTGGTTGGGATAGCGATTGGCACAGCATTCCTTCCGCTCGTCGGCACAGTGTTGTCTTGTTTCCTCGCCAGCTACATCAAGAAATCTAAATACGACGCCGTCAACTAACAACCTGAGAACGACTGATCTGCTCATACGTATTTGAATCTCCAATTTATCTGTACCTTTCGACTGACGCTATTCCTATTGGACTTGCATTATACCTATCGATGTTTAAATATTTCAATTATTATAATTATTAAATTAAAAGAAAATTATATCAAGTAACTATGTATTCTTTATAAAAAGACATAGCAATATTTTATTTAAATGTTATTAAACTTGAAGCAAGGACCTTATATTTCATTTATTGGTTACTAGCTGACCCGCGCAACTTCGCTTGCATCACCTAAGAGAATGGGTAATAATTTTCCCCGTTTTTGTAACATTTTTCGTTACTACTCCGCTCCTAATGATCGTAGCGTGATAATATATAGCCTATAGCCTTCCTCGATAAATGGGCTATCTAGCAGTGAAAGAATTTTTCAAATCGGACCAGTAGTTCCTGAGATTAGCGCGTTCAAACAAACAAACAAACAAACAAACAAACAAACAATCAAACAAACAAACTCTTCAGCTTTATAATATTAGTATAGATCTGCAATTCATCAAAATTAACACGACACTGCTATAGGTACCCTAACTAGTAGTAACTAGGTACTTATGTATTTTCTAATACGATTTTCTCCTTTAGTCACAGTATTTTTCTCAGGTTCGCAATTTAGAGTGAAATTATAAATGAAATGATTTCTAAAAGACGAGATAAAATATTAAAACGACCTATAAAAAAATCGTAACCTTTTAAAGAAAACAATGCAAGAGGTAATTTTTAGGTAGGAACTTTAATTTTAATGATACATAAATAAAAACAATTAGGTACTGATAGGCGAGTCAATTTCTACCATGACTGACTCTCCATCAGAACTATTATTGTCAACCTTTGATTCAGCTGTTTGATCTTTTTTATGTTGTCTGTATTCTGGCTTCAGTACCCACATGTTTTTGTGAGGATTCTTCAAGTTAAAATTACACACTTCTTTCAAAATCTCTTTGAGGTAAAAAATTGGTTGCCTTGTGATCTGAAACATTTTTTCATTAAAGTTTTTTTTTTGTTATTTTATACCAACGACCACAGATGTGAACCTACTACCTTTTGTAAATCTTTGATGTTATAACACTGATGTTTCTGAAACGCAGCAAACAACATATTCCGTATTGCCTCCTTGTCGTATCTGGACCTTATGTCCGTGGCAGTCTTCCTATACCCAGAGGCACCAAGCTATAAAAATACAATAGTTGTTCTATAAACTTTGTAAAAATGTTAAAAACGAATGTTATAACATGCTGTATCAATATCCCACTGATAGATTGATTAAGAAGGTATTGCTGGCAATTGCCCACTGGCGGATGGAAGTACGATCAAATAGTCATGAGTTCGAATCCCGCCGACATAAGCTTTTAAAAAAGTTGCACTTAAATATAAAGCACAATATCATTCATTTTATTGACCATAGATTTTAATCCGTCACTTACAGAACAGCTGATGATTGTGTTTAAACTACGAGAACGGGGCAGTTTCGGCACTTGTGGAGATGAATCCACGTCTTTAATGGTCTCTGATTTTAAGTTATTATATTTTGTGTCTTCCTTTACTCTACATTCTAGTTTCCGTATAATCCCTCCCTCCATATAGAGCTTCCCAGATTTAGGTACTTCAGCTTCGATACTGGAAGGTGTACCTAATAAAAGGATTTTTTTAATAAGTTAGTCTGATTCATACAATATGTTTTTATCTAGTTTAGTATGTTATTCAACTAAGACCATAAAGTGTCTAAACAAAGAAGTAATAATAGCATTAAAAGCACGTATTTTTACGCTTTTTTCTTGTTAATACTTAAATGGTTTGATATTGATCTGTTCGGATTAAGTATAATTTGTAATTTGTTTATTTTTTTATGTTGGAAATAGCCGATGAAACGATTAAACTTTATGAATAAAACTCAAATCACGGGCACTACACAGGATGGCACCACCGCTGCAACGCCAGTACAGAATAAGTGTAGGAATTATGATTTTATCACAGTCAATTAAACTGGCTAATTTAATGTGATAAATGCGAAAGTTTTACATATAATATCTATCCTAAATAAATCATTACTAATAAGAAAAGTCAAAAGCACAGCCGCGAGAAAGACAAGGAAGTTACGTACTGATCACTTGTGAAAATACTCCTAAGGATTGCTTGGAAACATTGGTCACATCAAGATGGTGTTCCTTCGGTATGTTCTGCTCCCCTGCGTCTTTCAGACACAGCACAGCCTCCGACAGCGACAGCTGCACCTGCGCACGCTGTCCCGGCGCGCGTGATATCTTCAACTTGCCCACTTCGATGTTCCCCTGTGCCTTCTCCCATTTATTTGCTATATACTTAGGCACTTTCACAAGCCAAGCTCCTCTCCCAGTATTGGACAAATCCAACTCACGGTCGATGTGTGGTGCTCGGTTATTAGAATCACTCATTTTTATTCACTACGAGATTTTTTTTTTAACTTGAGCTCTTTTTGATCGCTAATTAAATAATAATGGCTTTCTGATATGTAGGTACTCGTAGATACACAGTGAATTAGAAAGTATTTTTCGGAAATTAAATATAGCTTTAAATCATAGTTCGTGTTAACAGGACGACTGATATAACTTTACTAACACTAGTGATAGACAAAAAACTTGCCACACAATCAAAACACAACAAGGCGTGTTATGACATGAAGAGACTAGTAGAATTCGAATAAAACAATGACTAGTTATCTTATCCTTATCCACTTATCACATGATTCACATATTGATGCTTAATTCTGTACTAATAGCTAAAGTAATTCTGTCTACCTGTATCTATCGTACTCGCGTAATAACATTTGCAGGCTACCTGTTTAATCATACAACCATCAGCACTATTGTAATGGTTTCAAAATAAATAAAATAATTTACTTCAAATATTTTTATTATCTGATAAAAGTAAGTGTCAGAATATACAGTTCTATTATGTATATTTACAATGAGATTAACTTAATTAACAATCGGAAACTAACAAATTAATGGGGATCTAAGAAAATAAAAGGTTTGGGCTTCTTGCAATAACAAATATAATTAATTATTCTTAGAAAAAGACCCATTTTAATTTCATTGTCCTAACAAATTGTTCAACCCTGTTGTCTTCAGTCACTATCTGAACTATTTTTGTCATCTTTTGATTCAGCTGTTTGTTCTTGTTTATAATGTCTGTATTCTGGCTTCAGTTCCCACATGTTCTTGTGAGGATTCTTCAAGTTATAATTACACACTTCTTTCAAAATCTCTTTGAGATAAACAATTGGTTGTTTGGTGATCTGAAACAAAATAATCAATGAGTATTTTTCACGAAAATATCTTTGAATAACTCACACTGCCATCTTTATATAAAGGAAACAGAGTCTGTTCTATAATACGTACATGTATATACACTTTTGAACATGATTCATGAAATATTCAAGTTGACATACCTTATTTGTTTACAATTAACTAATCTATGTTAAAAGTAATAATAAAACAAGGACTACTTCTAAAAGGCAAAAGAAATTATCTATCTTCCCCCCAATAAGTATTTTTGGGCTACATTCATTTATATGAAATTTTATAATGATTTACTTTCATTTAAGTTAGTCTAGAACCCAACATTTTTTTATTTAATCCAACACAGATATATGTTTCTAAACTATTACCTTTTGTAAGTCTTTGATGTTATAATACTGATGTTTTTCAAAGGCAGCAAACAACATATTGAGGACAGCCTCCTTGTCATCTCTGGCTTTCTTACCCTCTGCTGTCTTCTTCTTGAGATAGTCAATCTGTAACATATAATAATGTTATGATATGATTGTATTATAGTTAAAAATATCAAACAGCATAACTAAGTACAACAATCTTTAAAATAGGTTTCCAAAGAGGGTGATACTGCCCCCTAGTGGGTGTTGACGCATTTTGTAAAGGGTGGTAGTGGGCCCAAAGACAAATGATAAATAACAAAAACACATAAACTTTACCTACAGAAGTATAGAGTACAAGGGGGCACTGAATCTATTTTATATACAAAAGGGGGCAGGTGTCCAAAAAGGGGGGCTTCCTTTATGTGGCCAAGCTGAATTAGTCATATTCTCAAGCTAACTAGGTATATACTGATAATTTAACATGGCCTAAATACATCCAAATCCTAAATCACCCTAAAGTTATAGTCTTGTACGCAAGGTTTGCGGCTACAAAATTTAGAACATCAATATCCCATATGCTTATGCAGCTGGTAGTGGCTTGTTTAACAGATCTTTTATCTTGGAAAAGCATAAAAGTTTTAATTATAATCTAGATAAATTGTGCATGCCAAGGCTCTCAAATTTGTCAGAAATGTTTATTTATTAATTATTTAAATGTTTGATTGATCAAGAAGTCACAAAACTTATTAATAGATCATGACTTACATTGTTCTTATGATCAGATACAGGCTTGAAGTTCTGCACTATTCTGTCCAGTTGCTGCACTTGTCTTTGAGGCATGGATGCTTTTCTTATAGACTCAGATTTCAATTTGTAGTATGTAGTGTCTGCATATGGTCTGCATTCTAGTTTCTGTACAATCCTTCCTTCCATAAACAGCTTCTCAGACTCAGGTATAACAGCATCAGAATTATTAGCTGTAAAAAAATTAATTGTTATTAATTATTTGGTTAAAGAGGAGCTCGTGGCTTAGTTCACAACAGCCGCGCGGATCGATCTCTGAGGTTAAGCTACGCTTGCCGAGGTTGTTCCGTGGATGGGTGACCATCTAAGACATATCGAGTTCCTCCGTGTTTCGGAAGGCACGTTAAATTGTGGGTCCCGGCTGTCATTTCGAAGATCTTTGACAGTCGTTAACAGTAATCAGAAGCTTGAAAGTCTGACAAACAGTCTTACCGAAGGGTATCGTGTTAATACCTAAGTATCTGGGTTGTGGAGGTCAGATAGGCAGTCGCTCCATGTAAAACACTGGTATCCAGCTGCATCCGTTGAGACTGGAAGCCGACTCCAACATAGTTTGGAACAAAGGCTAAGCGAATATATATATAATTATTTGGTTAAAGTTTAGAATATATAATATATAAACAATAATGATAAGGACATACGGATCGCATGAGAGAAGACTCCTAAGGACTGCCTGGTGACATTGGATACGTCCAGACGGTGTTCCTTCGGTATGTTCTGTTCCCCTGCGTCTTTGAGACACAGCACGGCCTCCGACAGCGACAGCTGCACCTGCGCACGCTGTCCCGGCGCGCGAGATATCTTCAACTTGCCCACTTCGATGTTTCCCTGTGCCTTCTCCCATTTATTAGCTATATACTTAGGCACTTTCACAAGCCAAACTCCTCTCCCGGTATTGGACAAATCCAACTCACGGTCGATGTGTGGTGCTGGGTTACTTGGAGCACTCATTTTGATCCACTAAACGATTTCTTTTTTTATTAATATTAATCTAGCGAATAGTTTTTAAGTTCTAAATTCAATTTCACTTCTCAGCAAACGTGTATGTAATAGCAATTTATGAATAAATAAGGTTGATAACAGTTAAAATAACGTAGTAGTAAATACTGTCATGTCACAAAAATAAAATAAAAAATGGACAAACAGAAAAACTTTCTGACACATGCTGATGTCTGAGTCTGACATTAATGACATTAAATGATAATAATTGCCAAGAGATATAAGACAGTGTTGGTACTTGCAGACTAATGCAGACGAATAATGATAGTTTGGTGGATGAAAGGATAATAGGTACTTTTTTACTTTACTCTATTCATATTCAAGCTTTGCCATGCATGCATCCTCGGTTATGAGAGATCGTCACCAGAGAGAGCACTAATAAAAAAAACTAAAACTATTTTTACTTTTAGTACTTTGTCGATGATAAAATATTTAAAGTTCAGAAATCGGCCCAATCATAAATCCTTTGTCAATGTTTTTGTAAATGCCACTCTTGTCAAGTTAGAGTTTTGTTAGAAAGTGTTTCAGTTTCGTTCAATTTAGATTAATTTGTCGTTCTCAGTGTATATTCAAGATGTTCAACAGTTATTATTGCATTTCATAACAAAATTCATCGAATAAAGTAACAGAGTAATGAGAAATCATGTTCGGCTACAGCAAAGAGGCAGTTAGAGTGAAAGTCAAGGTTCGTATTGTGTTGGTCAATTATTTTTCTGAATAAGCTTGAAACATCTGTTCGACTGAATAAAAACGTCATTTTTAAATTGTTACCTACTGCCGTTGAATGATTTTTGAATGAATAAAATAGTTTACAATAGGAGTTTCATATTTACATCTGTATCAGTAATCAATACTAGGGATTTCCACTAAGAATATGTAAGTATGTCACAAAAGCTCACTGTATGGAACCGAATTACGGAATGTTTTATGGAAAGCAACATTAACTGTAAATTTACTTTCAGTAACTGTAAAGTCTGGTCGTTCTCATTATAATAAATTATTTTTTTGTAGATATTTCTAGAGGTTCTCACAAGATACCCTATTTTTTTTTTAGAAATGTGAAGGCAAGCTGCAGCCAGAATTAAGGAAGTTTTCAGTGGATCCTCAGATAACTTCTTTGGAAGTATTGCAAAGCATTTTAGTGAAAGCATTTGACATAAAATCTGACTTTACACTCTCATACAGGAGTGTCGATGAATATGGACAAGAAATCTACTTACCTTTGTTATCTGACTGGGACTTGGATGCTGCTTTTCTTAAGTGAGTTTATTTGTATGATAAAATGTTTTATTTGAAATTTCAAATACATAGGTATTACACCTTTATACCAAAAAGTTTGTGGCAGGGGTGTATTGAAAATACCCTACATATGGCCATCTATCAGCTAGCCTATTGCTATTTATCAGGCACATTGCCAAACTCTGGGCTGCTATTGATAAATATTGTAATATCAATTGTGAAAGACTAATAGAACTTTACCCAACCCAGGAATCGAAACTAAAACCACATGATTACTAGTCTATTACATTTGCTTTTTCTTCTAGGGCACATAATATAGCTCTAACACAGAGATCAGAGCCATGTGTGCAGTTGAAGGTGGATATGAAGCCTTTTGCGGAAGCATCAGAAGATTGGGAGCCACCGAGTGTGAGCCCCACAACTCCTTTAGTGAACCAAAATTACAAAGAACCAACTGTAGCCCCTGCACAACAACAGCTTGAGAAACAAGAGACACAGACTGGACTCCAAGGAATGATCATGAACCAGGTAATTTAAGTTTTATATATCAACATCGCTGGTATTTAAAAAAAAATAACTGTTGTGGCATCTACACATAATACTAAAATACATAATAGATCTTATGCAATTCAATCAAAATGTCAGTAAAATAATATATTGTGACCTTAAAAATTTTGACTGTCCATAATACACATTGTGCATCTTAGTATTATCTTTACTCTAGCATCATACAGCTTGGTCTTATTTCCACGTAATATATGTATGTATGTTGTACATATTATAGTCTATCTAGACCCATCTGATATAAAAAAATAACTTTGCAATTAGTAAAGCTACATAATAATTTTCACAATCGAAAAATTCATTCTTGCTCTCTCTTTACAGAATAGATTAATGCATAAACATAATATGATTGTATGATTCACTGATTTACCTCAGTATAAATAACACTAAACACTTTCGTTTTAATTTGTGAAGGCTAAATTACTACAAGAATTTGTTGTTTCTTTGTATTTGCTAAGGTCATAGACAATCTATCTTTGTATTTCGTTTCCTATTTAGCTAACTAAAGCGTTGCGTCCACTACGTTGGCATCGGAGCGTACTGACCATAAGGATCTGATCTTTTGTATTAATTTCTAGGACGCCTAACTTCCGATTCAGCGGATGCAGTACCATAGAAATTAATACAAAGTAAAAAAAAACGGTTTGTACGCTCCCATTCCGTCGCAGTGGACGCGCAGCTTACAGCTTCAAAGTCCAAGGCATGGCTAATATAAAGAGAAGGAGTATTACTTTTTCTGATATATAGTAAATAACTCAATTATTACATGATTATCATCAATGTTTTACATAGAACCCAGTACAATATTTTTCTCAAATGTTTGTGTTAACTGATAACATTTAACATCCCTTCCGGTCTGATACATATTAATAATAAACCAAGGGTATAAAATTATGAATGAATAACTTTTATATGTTGTAATGATAACATGATTATTTTGTTTCAAGGTTGAAAAAACATTTAACATGGTATCAAGAGCATTGAACCTGTATGAGGACCCAAACACGGCGCCGCGCCCGCCACTCAGTGACATTGAGTTTAGAGCATTCCTGGATACTGTTGGACAAATCACTAACACCTCCAAACTGAGAGAAGTCATCTATTGTGGGGGAATTGATCCAAGCCTGAGGTTTGTATGATACATAGATTATTTTTTTATGAGTATACAGTAAATATACTTAATAGATTCCTTAATTTAACATCATATGAATTTAATCATAGACTTCTTTACTTCAACGTAATAAATGACATAATAACTTAGTTTTGTTATAGTTTGATGTATTTTTCACTGTCGAATATTTCGCAGATATAATAGAAAGGTAAAACTAATAGTTTGGCAGAAAATATATTCATGTTGCTCTATTTCTAGGAAAGTTGTTTGGAAGCACATACTAAATGTATACCCTGATGGTATGACAGGCAAGGAAAGGATGGACTATATCAAAAAGAAGGCAAATGAATATTATGGGCTTAGAGCTCGGTGGAAAGATTGTATTCAGAAGGGAATGGTGGGTACATACTTATTTTATAACATCATTTCAATACCTCCCTTAGACAGTTGAGGAATAGTATAACAATCAATGATCTTATTTACAGGTAAATCCTGACTTAGCCTATGTGACGGGCATGGTTCGGAAAGATGTGTTAAGAACTGACAGGCATCATAATTTCTATGCGGGCAGTGACGACAATCAGAACATCGCATCTCTCTTCAATATATTAACGACGTAAGTTGCTTTGACACAGTAATATTACTCTAATAAAGTCTTTATTGCGTTACTTTACTTTATGGAGATTAGTACCTACTAATTGGGGTGTCTTGTTTGTTCAGGTACGCATTAAATCATCCGACTGTAAGTTATTGCCAGGGCATGTCCGACTTAGCGTCCCCGCTATTAGTGACGATGGGTGACGAGGCTCACGCGTACATTTGTCTCTGTGCTCTAATGACACGTTTATATCCCAATTTTCTGCTTGACGGTGAAGCTATGACGCTCAAATTTTCACATCTCACCGAATCCCTTCAAGTTTATGACCCGGACTTCTACAACTATCTTAAATCACAACAAGCTGACGATTTACTTTTCTGCTATCGATGGTTACTGCTAGAAATGAAACGCGAATTCGCATTCGACGACGCTCTTAGGATGCTCGAGGTTCTATGGGCGTCGTTACCGCAAAAGACTCCTACAATAGAACTGTCTTTAAAAGAAAAAGAATTCGATCCGTCTATAGAAGTAGACGACGATCCTCCGCCATTGAGTCCACTGATTAAAGCGCCGCGGGAGAATGCTTACACTAAAGTATGTGCGATAAGACGACAGAGTTCAAGTTTCAGTCTGGCACACGTAAAGGCACCCAAACTTGGTACCTGCAAACCGATGAACCATAGCCTCGACGAAAATGCAACACGTAAAGTTGTAACTAATTCTTCTCTTCGACATTCCAAGGAATTTCAGAGTTTAGATGATGCCGCTCTGCAGCTACAAAAACATAAGTTAGATAGATATGAGACCGACAAGAATAAAGAAAATAGTATTTCACCTAAAGAATCTAAATTTCACCGAGGAAGAAGTATGAAAAGTGTGCCGGAACATGAGAAAGCACAACAAACTCAGGACACGCACGGAGCGTGGTCCAGCACTGGTAATTTGATGAACGGAACATCGCACGGTGATGCTAAAGACACACCTCTAGGCAATCAAATAAGACTATTAAGAGACAAGATCTCTGTACACAACAATAAATTCTTCTCTTCTCTGGATAAACTCGACGACACTGTTAGTATAGACTCCACCAGCAAACCTAAAGTTAAAATGATCAAAAACTTGAACGAGTTCTTAAATTTTGCGACAGGAAGTAAAGTAGGTGCCGTTACTCAAGAAAAATTACAAAGAACCCATTCTGTTATGGAGAAAACCTCTCCAAAGGAATGTCCAAGAATAACTCTCACCAAAACATCAATGGACGATGTAAATTTACACAATACCAAGACTGATAAAGCAAATAAACTGAACAAGAACATTTATTCGGACACAAACGACGGAAGCAGTCCTGATGACTCACAGGAGTACTATCCCATGACGACGTCTATGACGAGAGAACTAAGACTTGAACTGGAACATTTAGATCGCCAAGTTTTTGGGCCATCGTATATAAACAGGTGTAGCATGATGTGTGACTCGCCCTCAGACTCAACTAGTACTGATGACAAACCGACGCATGACTGTACTGAAATTAAGCAGGATATCACGGAAGTACGACCATCGGTACCAGAGTTTTTAGAAACTGTAAAGAAGTCGCCTTTACTTGAGACCGGCAGGTCGAACGCAAGAAGCGCTGAAGATATCTATTTATGGGAGAATCCGTTGCATAGAAATACACCCACGACGCGAACCACCGCCAGCTGCCCCCAGACGCCCGATGAACAGGCCGAATTAGATTTCGATGGGGATACCGGGGAAATATTTGAGGAGCATTCGGGAAAAAAGTCTGTCACTCCGATAAGACTGTTGAGAAAAAATCAATCACTAGAACCCCAGGAATTATACCGAGATACTAAACAATCTAATACACATTCCAGTGAATCAGAATCTTCGGAAAAAGATGTACTGGATCCAAACTTGCAAAATACGAAAAATAATATGGGACAGAACAATAACACTTCAAGGTCTCAAAAATTCTTCTCTAGCATGTCACAGGAATTAGAAAACGCAAAAAGAAATTGTGAGTCTCTTCTAAATGCCAAACAATCAAATTTACACAGTGTTGCGTCAACTATAAACAGTTTTCAGAAGAAATACGAAGCATTCAAACCCCCAATTCAAAAAACTGCAAGTGTATCATCGGTGACGAGCGAGGGGTCGACCAAGAGCAGCGTGACCAGTCTCCCACCACCCACTGTGTTCGGTGGCGGCAATCCTTTCTTGATGTTCCTATGTTTGACTGTTTTACTACAACATAGAGACTACATCATGAGAAATCGTATGGATTATAACGAACTCGCGATGCATTTTGACAAAATGGTTCGCAAACACAATGTGAACAGGGTATTGAACCAGGCGCGACAAATGTATGCGATTTATTTGAAGCAGCAAGCACATAAGACTGGCGATGTTACTACTTAATACTATGACGGGAAGATCTCTTATAATAATTATATTGCTCATAAGTTATAATTTTGGTCATTATAATATTATGTATTAAAACACCAGTAGCATAAGTATTACTATGTTAGTAACAAGATATTTAATCCCAATTTTCTGTAAGGTATCTATAATGTCTAATAATTTTAATCTCGCGTCCAGCTTTATTGAGTAGCAAGTATATCACAGTTGGACAGTACTTTGTGACTGAACCAGGTTACACAATAAATAATTTGAAGAGCTGCTATTAATTTGTGCTGACTGTACTGCACTGTATTAAATTTATCGACTATAATGCAAAATTTCAAACTTGTAATATCTTCTATTCATTATATTTATATTCTTCTCTATCAAACAGTTTATCAAGCAAGTTAAATATTTTGTGTATCTATGTGTATGTGTAGTTCTTAATATTGTATATTTTAATGACAATTCCAAAGAGCCTTTATTTGATAAATGATTGTGATATTTTATTTTTCTTATTGCTTATTTTATGACAATAAATTAAAGATTTTACATTATTTTTAGCTTATATTTATTAACTTTTTTATTTCTTAATGGTATTATTGTTGCATCCATGCTCTGATGTATGAAAGAATTCTAGTCTTTTTAATAAAATGCAATATTGAATTTGCTTTCCGGCCTATGCATTTATACTTGTACTTATTATTGTTATAACCAATAAACTCGTCTCCATTATGCAATTCATTGAATACAGTTTGTGGAATGCTACGATTTAGTATTGTAAATAAACAATCATTCAGACTAGTCAATAATGTCGTTATTTTCCCTTTTCTAATACTGTAAGACTTGGTAATTAGCTAGTAATAAATAATCGTAAACTTTAAACACATGTAGCGGATATTGCAGATCGTATATTTCTCGATTGTACAGTCTGCTTAGAAATCTGTATAGAGAAATTTTCAATTTTGCTTTTTATGAAAACATCAATTTAGTAACTGCTATTAGTCCACAAACAATGAGTCATGGTCACTTAGGAGTTCATTTGACTATTGTCTTTGATAAACTCAAAAATGTGAGAATGTATGTACATACTTTCAAATGAATTAGAAAACACATTTCAACTGTGCAAGCTTGGCTCTAGGTCTTCTTTTCATTCATGTTGAAAGACGGGTTGTCCACAGGGAAAATAAAAGACAAATTGTCTCTAAATACTGGTTAATTTATTGACGCCTTATGTCTACATTTCACTATCTTACTGACTAAACAACAAATATCACATTCTTTGAGTGTCTTTCGTCTCAGTCGAAGATATCGAGATTTTCAATGGTGTCTACTTTACACTTTTTAATTTAGTTTTCTTAACCACTGCTTGTTTTGGTTACTGGTTTACTTTCTCTTGTTACCACCACCTCCAGACAGGATCATAGCCATTCGCATGAAGATGTTCAGGATGTCCAGGTACACCGAAATAGCTCTGCAATTATATATTGTTACTTACTATTTTATATTATCTGTTGCTTGCTAGTATTTATATAAAAATAAGAATAATTATTCCACAAAAACATTTAAGAAGATAATAAGTGGTCCAGTCATACAAATCTATTTAATCTAAAAATAGTTTTATAGCAGTAGATTCTTAGATCCATTATAATGTGATAATATCACATTGATTACTTACGAGTCAATCGGATCGTAAGGCCTTACTCCATACGCGGGATGCATCTCTGCGCGTCTGATGATCGCTTGTGTGTCGTACAGGAGGAAACCGCTGAAGATTATAAGACCACCATACATGCTGAAGGAATACAATCCTGAAAAACATAAAAAGATTAGTTAAAGGATGGTAGCCTATCATTACGGATCTATCAACAATTATAATAAAGATTGGTTCTTTAATCTCTGCCTACCCATGTAGGAAGAAGGCGTGATTTTATGTATCTAAGTATGTAGTAAAGACTCAATTTAATTGCTATACCTGCTCCAAGTGCAGTGGTAGGAGGTAGGAACATGCCGGCGAGAGAGGCAGCGAAAACAGCGCCCAAGCCCATCGCAAGTGGCGCGCGCATATTCAAGAATTCACCCGACGGAGCGCAGATCGCAATGGTACTCAGACCTCCAACAACGCCTGCTGTGTACCTGAACAACAAAAATAACTAGTATAGCAGCTTTCTAATAATATTCTTACGCAGTAACCACTTGAACTTATCAGTGCTATGAGCTTCAACTGGGCACTATGTATAAGTAAATAACTGGGTTCCATGTAGAAGTGACTGCTCCCTTAATATATTTACAGAAATTCAAGTCAGTGTTGTTTAAGTATTTGAACCTAATGTTGTATATAAAGTTGTATTTATTTATAGTTAAAGTTACATCAATATGAGTGACAACATGGGTTGATTGAGCATCAGGGGGGCTATCACGTATCTCAGTTGTCAAATATTTGAAAGACACTACCCTGTACATTGTTTTCTCCCTTAGAATACTGTTATTAGCATGTTACGTCAAAGCAGCAATGTACTGAATAATGACCATCAATTTGACATACACTAGCTGTCGACTGAGATACGTGATAAGCCCGCTGGACTGTGTCTGTGTCAAGACTGAAATAAACATTGTCCTATGTGAAGTTTTCATTTAAGTACATACCATGCGGCACGTGTCAATACTGGTCCACCAAGGAAGCAGATTGGTGCAATGACAGCTCCCATGATTCCAGTGTGTACAATCCATGCCAGTTGTTTAGCTCCTAGGCCAGGTTTATAGTCCATACTGCGAACCACCATGCCAGAGCCTATCATCAGGCCCAGTGTCATTAGAATAGACTGAAAGAAGAAGACATTTTTAATTAGTTATGTTGCTAGAATATTATTACTATATTGGAAATCTTATCAGGTCGACATTTCAAGGTCATTAATGAAAATGAATAATAATAATAATCTAATATGTACTTTCGATTATCTATTGCAATTCATCATTCTGATAAATTTAATAAATAGGAATTATTATGCATGTAACATGGTCCAGACTACTCCATATAGCATGGAGTTTACTGTTCAGAACACATGGCAACTTAATATTCAGCAGTATGGTATTAATCACTTTAATTGAACATCCATTAGTTATGTATTAATTTACCATCCATCCATTTCTTGCTACGAGGTTGAGCAGTGCAGGAGTTCTGAATACAGTGACAGCACTACCAGCAGTGATGACCAGAGAACCAGCAATATATGCGTAGGTAGTCCTGATGCGGTCCTTCACATATTGTGGCCAGAGGCTGAAACATAAGTCATAAAATGTGTTTACGAGGAGTAACAAAATACAAATAATAATAACTGTGTCTATTGAGAGTAACTGGCAATAATTTATTTTCTTAGAATTAGAAGTGGGGTGTTAAAATTGTCAGTCTTGGTAGTTGGATTTGTTTATTAACTTACTGTGATTCTGCTAATGTGCCAGGTTTTGCAGATGTACCATAGTAGCAGAGTGCTACAAGTCCCACTGCCGAAGCTCCAGCCAGAGCACCCTTTCCTAAGCTAAAAGCTGAAAAATTCACAAGTAGGTTAAACATCAAAATCTGTAGATAATACCTACCTATAATAGGTTTTTTTTGGTTAGGATAGAATAATATTGGAAGGAAAACAATAAGAAAAACACCGGCATACCGTTTGGTCCAGCAGGCGCCATAAGCCTCTCCCATAATGTAGGTGAGGGGCGAGTTCCGACGCGTGTACGAGGCTCTCGAGCATAGTTTCTGACGGCATAATTTTTAGGTACGAATCTTTGCGGCACTGGAGCCCTCAGAGTTTGAGAAATGTTGAACGCAGAACGCGCTACGCACATACGGGACAGCATGATGCAATCTACAACGAAATAAATGTAATACTGAATAAGTGTTTATGTTTACATATTACTGCAAAACTCAAATGATTATGAAAACAAAGTCTTAGGAGAATTACTTTTATTTATATTCCCATACAATGTAAAATTGAATACATACTTACATTTGACGTTACGATTACTGTAATATCACTTAGAAATAGAAGCCAAATGTATGGAAAATGTTAAATGAAACTGCGTTTTAAATATCAATAATCACCGGTAGCAATGGGTGCGATGACGAAAACGAATGAAATCTCCTGCACTGCACTGTATTTTGCTTGAGGTTGGATTTTCTACAGTTTTCTGGAAATTAAAAATCAATTTTTAGCCTGTGGGATATAGTGTGACCAGAACAATACTTCAGAAATATTTAAATTTCTAATAGCTGTATTTAAATAATGAACAATTTAGATTACGTTACAAATAACTTGCAAATCAATCAATTCATTAATTTAAATATATTTATTATACCCGTATACTTACTCAACTCATCTATTTTTGAATTTCTGTTTTTGTTTAATGCACTGACAAGTACCTATCTATCAATTTTACATCTGTCAAGTGTCAACTGCCAAACCAATTGTCATGTGTCGTAAACAAATCGCACAAGTTCAAAAGCACGTGGGGTGCTAAAACTGATTAAGTTCGTTGCATTTATTGTTAATTGCTAATACAATATGACAACCAAAATGAAGAGGAATAAAGCTCCGGTGGAAACTCCAGAAAACTCAGGTTAGTTTACCGAAATACCGATTGCCGATATTTGAAATTTTATTAGCACGATTCTTAGTAAATGTATGTCTCCTGTTTTATTTTACACTTAACAAAGATTCTATACAACCAAATTAAAGGTTTATATTTAGTTCATCAGCGTTTCGCAACAAAGAGATTGCTTAGGTCTAAAATTTTCATATTTTGATTTTGAGAGTTAGGCTATCAATAACCATCAATCAATGTTCTTTTTAACTACATACAAAACTCAGAATACATATTTATTTTGATAAAATTGTTACAGATTCAGAAGAGGAGCTAGATGCAGAAACTCACAAAAAATCTTTAGAAAAGCTCAAAAAGATTGATCCAGACTTCTACACGTTTTTAGAGGAAAATGATGAGAACTTACTGAATTTTGATGTTGAATCTGGTGATGAAGCGTCGGGTAAAGAAGATGATGATGATGAAGAAGATGATAAAGTGCACAAGCCTGGCTCCCTCCAGGGTGACAGTGATGAGAGTGATTTTGAGGTTAGTTGCACCTGCAGCACAGAAAGGCTCGGGTTCGAATCCTGGGTTGGGGCAATAAGTCTTTTGAGTTTTTCCGTTAAGAATTTTTAAAGATTGCTCAGAGTCAGGAAGTTGTGATTGTAGATCTCTGTGCCTCTGAGCCTGACCTATCACTGGTTGGAGGACATTATTGTTCATGTCCACTAATGTTAGTACCATAACCTTTTTTTTTAATAAATTTATATTTCAGGATGAAGATGCCAAACCAGTTCATGGAAAGATTACTCTCAAAATGGTGGCTCAATGGCAGGCCGAGCTTCAGAGTGAATCTAAAGTGAAACTTTCCACACTAAGCACAGTTATTAAAGCTTTTAATGCTGCTATGTTGAGAGCCACAAGTGAAGATGGAGCCACTACTGAGGGAGAATATAAAGTTGAAGGTGAGAAATTGCATTTAAAATTATACAATGTATGTACCTTTTGTTATCACTTAATTTTATATCTATCTATATATATAAAAATGAATTGCTGTTTCGTTAGTCTCTCTAAAACTCGAGAACGGCTGGCCCTATGTAGCTAATTTTAGTCTTGAATTATTTGTGGAAGTCGAGAGAAGGTGTAAAAATGTGCAGTATTAATTAAAAACAAGAAAGCGTGAGCGGAGCTGCACAGGTCAACTAGTTACACATAAGTATCATGATGCCTTGTCTCTTTGAGCATCGTTTAAAATTGAGTATTGTTTGAATATTCTGCCATTAGCATATCTTTCCCATGTTTAATATCCTAATCACCTATCATACACCCTACTACTATTTTATCAATCATTGAAACCACAGAGATGTCAATGAATTCTTGAATCTGTATATCTAACATTGTTTCAGGTTCATCTGTCTTTAATGCTGTAATTCAGATGTGTGTTCTGTACTTGCCTGGTGCTATTCGAAAATATTTAGGCATTGAACAGTCTGGCAAAGACCCTCAGAAGTGCAAGCATTTCATTAAAATCAAGCCACAGTTAATAGCTTACCTTAGTGACTTACTTAAGCTTTTGAGTGGAGTGACGTCAGAGAATATTTTAACAGTGCTGCTCAAACATTTGCATCAAATGTCTATTTATGTTGCTTGCTTTATAAGAATAGCAAAGCAAGCTCTGAAGAAACTGCTCACATTCTGGAGCACCGGTGAAGAAACTGTGAGAGTACTGGCCTTCTTGTGTATACTGAGGATAACCAGGAATCAGCAATCCGCTCTTCTTGATCTGGTATTAAAGGCCATGTACTTGACCTATGTTAAAAACTGCAAATTTGTCAGCCCTTCTACATGGCCTGGGATCAATTTCATGAGAAGATCACTGGTGGAAATGTTTACATTAGACCTTAATGTTTCATATCAGCATGTGTTCTTGTACATTAGACAGTTGGCTATTCATTTGAGGAATGCTATTGTTGTGCAGAAAATTGAGAACAGACAAGCTGTTTACAACTGGCAGTTTGTGAATTCACTACATTTATGGGCTGATTTATTAGGAAGTACGTCAAACAAGCCTCAACTGCAGCCACTGGTGTATCCTCTAGTGATGATCATCACTAACACAATAAAGTTGGTGCCAACACATCAGTACTACCCATTGAGATTCCACTGTGTTGAGATATTAATAAATCTATCAAAAGAGTCCAACACCTTTGTACCTGTGTTACCATTCCTTACAGAGGTAAATATAACATTTTTTATGCATTAAAATTAGATTATTCAATAGAGAGAGTGGAAAGTAATTACTTGTTTATAATTTTTAGGTTTTAACAAAATATGACTTCAACAAGAAGCATAAGAAGGTTTCTATGAAGCCATTGGATTTCTCTTGTATTCTGCGATTGGCTAAGTCTCAGCTGATGGAAAATGGCTTTAAAGACTCCGTCATAGAGAGACTTTATGGATTACTGTTGGAATATACAGCAAATGAGTCACACACCATTGCTTTTCCAGATATTGCACTTTTGGCTGTCATCCAAGTATGTAACATATTATGTACTTCTTATTTTTTTTTTATAATACCTACAGAATGATATATTATTCCTGTTAGTTTTATAATTCTGGTCTAAGAAAAAGTATTGACAAATGACCTGACCAAATCTTAAATTTAATTGAAGTCCCAATTGGCAACACTTAGATTTAGTTATTAGAACAGTTAAAATTTACCTTGTTTACTTTAGCCAAATAACAACTACAATAATTAACTGTGGAAGTTTGGAAATCAACTTGTCAAAAAAGTGTTTTTGACGACATTTTGTCAAACCGCTGGTCGCACGTAATTTACATAAATATTTAACTAAGACGAAGACTTAACATCGTTGTGCGAAACGGTAAACTAACTATATAATAATATCTAAGGTCCTTATTACTAACATAATTTACTAAAACCATACGAAAGTTATCCTGACAAAAGAATTCAATTATTGCAGCTAAAACAATTCATGAAAACATGTTCAGTTTCGAACTACACCAAAAAAATGCGTCAATTGCTCGATAAAATTGAAGAAAATTCAAAATTCATTGAACGTGAAAGAGCCAAAGTAAGCTTTTCTTTGGGCGAGGACAAAATGATTGCAGCGTGGGAGACGAGTATTAAGACGAAAGGCACTCCTCTATTAACGTTCTACGAGAACTGGAGTAAGATAAACAAGATACAAAAACGTAAGAAGGTCACCAAGAATGACGAGATAGCTGGAGAGCTGCCCAAGATTAAGAGACCTAAGATATCGGACGACGCTGATGGCGCCAAACCTGTGAACAAGGGACCAATGGTGCTGTTCCCCTCAGACGACGAAGATGAAAATGATCACTTTAAAATGGACGAGGACGACGACACTCCCGCACCGAAGGTCAAAAAGCCTAAGAAGAAAGAGAAGAAAAAGGTGATCAAAAAGAAGGTAACTGAACACGATGACAGTGTTATAGAGGATAAGGATGATATTGTACAAGAATTAAGTGTCAATGACTGGTAATAAAATACATTGAGTATCAAAATATCTTTCATTAATATATTCCAAATAAAAATATCATTAAATTAAGTTAACAGGAATCAGTTAACATTTGGGAATAAGAAAATTAATACTAGTAAAAATAGTAATTCATGGAACGCCTTGCAGGAAGTAAGTCCAGCTCACTTTAGGCAGTGATGGTTCATATGTCTCAATAGTGAGAGTACCTGTAGGCATTTCAACCCACATATCGGTCGGGTCTATCATATATACGCATATTTTCATTTCCTGTAAAGTAAATTAGAAGACTAAATACTTACTAATTAACTAATCTACGAATTTCCTGGTTTACTTACCTTTTTTGATCTAATGGTTTCAAACATTGACTTGACGTAAAACTCGTGCCTGTCCACATTTATTTGGAACGTGGCATTCTCGTTAAACACATTCTTGAACGGAATATAAACAAATCCTCCAGATTTTATTTCGTAGGGTCCTTGTGGTTTTGGTCGTTTACCTTTTCCATGTATATTAAATCTGCTCATAAAACAGATTAATTTATCATATCTAGTCTATTTACTGATAATACTTAATAGAAAGTTAGATGAACTTACACAAATTCTCCAGCTACGAGAGAATTAAAGGAAACTTTACTAATTTGAACGCCAAGCTGCGTAGGTTCAAACCATACAAGGAACTTTCCCTTCTCGAAAGGACCCAATGAATAATCCGTGTCGGCTTGTATAGAATCATGAGATACCTGTGAAACATACATCCATGGTAAATAAAAGCGGACTAACAATAGGAGAACAAAGAAAACTGACACAAAACTGCAGTTTCCGTGGTAGGTTATCTATGTGATTACAGATACAGATGTGAAGACCTTTGTTAAATACCCCATGTCCGGATATGTTTATTAGGAATTTCTGTTAAAAAAAAAATACAGGGTAAATAATCTTGCCCATGTTATTTAAAGAAATGTGGATATATGTATAACCCCCCCACCCTCATTAAGAAAGATGATACTCAAGAATCAGGATGTTAGAAAACGTAGAAAGAACTACCAGAAATTGCAAAAGCCAAGATTGGAGCTTGTCCTAAATTTCTGAGAAACTGTAGGTAAATGAACAATAATTTACACGACCGTTTGCCAAACCAATAAGTAGTATACATAAAACACGAATTACAAGTAGGTACCTAAAGTTAGAGGTAAAAGTACCTACCTCGCAAATGAATTCTGTTCTATTTTCAGTCTTATTTTGAACTCGAAGACGTATCGGAATAATAGTTCCAAGTGCAGTAGTGAACTCCAAAACCTTTTCTTTGGCAGGCAAACACTTCATTACTATTTTGTACAAATAGGTGCCCACTAGGTAATTGGTTACCTCCAAATATTCTTCAGTTTCGCCGACCACGAGAGGTGAATATGTCATGTTTAAGACTGCCTGTAATCAACAAATAATTTGGTTGAAAAATATCCCTTTCATTGAACGACGCCACTTTTGAGTAGAGATATTATGATTCAAACAGCCTAGCCTTTCTTTTTACTATGTTGGAGTCGACTTCTAGTCTCACCGGATGCAGCTTGATACCAATGACAAAGATTTTCGAAAATGTCAGCCGGGACCCACAATCGAACAAAAACACTGAAGACACATGATCGAATAACATGGCCACCCATCCACAAAACAACCTCGACAAGCGTAGCTTAACCTCAAAGATTGGTCCGTGCGGCTATTGTTACTTAACCACAAAAAATAAACAATAATTACCTCTGACTTTCTATTAATCTTTAGCATATCGGGACTCTGCAGCTGTTCGCATTTGATATAGAACTCAGAATCCTGAGAGAGTGGGTTTTTAACAACTAGTTCCTTCTGCACAGACTCGCGAGCGCGCGATACGAACGTCAATGTAGCTACGATAGGACTTGCTGTTACCGTCACTTCTATATTGTAGAATTGGTATTCGCGACTCACTTCGTTTATAAACATTACCTGTAAAGTGAAGGATAAAATTATGCTATTATCCTCTGGACTGCAATGTCTCAGAAGCAAGGCGCGAGCAGTTACTGCATTAACCACGGTAAAAAAGGGCTGTTAATAGTCAGTTGCGCTCTCTCAGTTCATTAAATGTTTTGTACGAACATACTATTCCTATATCACCCAGTCTCTTCGCCGTGCACGAAAAATTCAAATAAGACAAGAATAAAAATAAATAGAACACCTAAGTATCTATTAGGTAGATCCCGCATGGCAGTTTTGACTTAGATGTTAAGAATTAAAATACGTACTACATACCTAGTACTCAAAAGTAAATTAGATTTACTAACTTTCAAATGCATTTCGCATTCTTCGTAACATACATAAGTCCATCGACATGTGGCAGCTGCCTCACCCCAAGTCTTTATCGTTTCAGGGAACATTATCTCGTAATAACTCTCGAATTTGTCGGGAACAGACCTTACCAACTCCGTTATCACTATGTAAGATTCAGGGTTCTGGAAAACAAAACGGATCGAATACAAATAACTCACAACAAAATGATTAACTTCAGGTGTACCTTTTAGTTCTAAAAGACGGATTCATTATTTTAATTTGCATAATTTAACAAAGAATGCTCATACATTTTATATCCAACTTTAAAATAGGCTTTGGGGAGGGTAAAGAGGTCTTGCAGTGATGAGAGAATTTTACTCGAAATATCTATTGCTAATTTTAAGTTTCTAATTTGTTATGAATAGATCACCCTCTACCATTCTTACAAACTTTCTATCATCTTCCTATATCGAATGATATATAGTTATTTATCGAACCTCAGTAATATTATACACGAGCAATTCCTTGGTATACGTATCCTTTGCTGCTACTTCGATCTTAATGTTGCCATTGGGGTTTGGATGCTGGGCCACTCCAATGACTGTCACAAATAGAGCACTTTCTCCGAGAGGAGAATAGAGTACTTGGGTCTGCAAACACATTCATTAGTACCTACTATTTAATATGTGAATATAGTTTTATAAGTAATGTTTATCTACCTTACGAGAAATAAAAAAAAGCGTATTCACATAACCATAGTAGATAATTATATAATTTCGTGTATTTAAATAAGAGTAGGTAAGTCTAACTATTTAAGTACATAGATATATATCTTGTAACGAGATTTACGGGGTTCAAACCCACAACTCTATACTCTATCTGGATACCATACATGGTTGAATGGATGTTAAATTTAAAATCAGATTTACCTCATGTTGACCTATAGTCTTAGGTTTGAAATGTACAGGGATATCAAACGTTGAATTTGGTTCAACGTTGAACTCTTTCAAGGTATCAAAAGGCCCACCAGACACTTCTGATAAAACGAGCCACAATTCGTCTGTACTGAAATAGTTTGAAATTATGCTATTAATTCGACGTAACGATTAATGAGGAAAGTTCATCAATTCGTTATACGTTTTGTCTAGGTTTTCAGAAAATATATGATAACATAACTATATGATAATAATTTGTTGAATCATGGTGAGCTTCATGTTCAGGAAAATCCTTTGCCTTCTAAATAGATAGTGTCTATGTAGCTTATGAAGTATTGTTGTACTTACGGATTAGTAACCACAATATAATCGGTTTGAACTTCCCGGACAGGGCATTCTAAATACATTGTTTTATTTTGGACGCTTCCAATATCAACACATGTCGCGTATAATGCAAGCTCAAGCGGCGGATAGTTTTCTATGTTACAACTCGCCTAAAATCAAGCATAATATACAAGTTAGACATACTTTTACTAAGTACCTAGTAGTACAACTGAGGTAGAGGCAATATTTTAATGGCTACTTCATAATTATATAGAAGATTTATCGAAATAATTCATTAGACGTAGAATTGTAGAGCGTGGACTTGGGAGCGCAGTACTATTCTTATTTAGTGGTACTCAAACCACTAACTTAACATTTTCAAATCATTAATGCATCAGTTACTTACCCAAACTTTAATAAAAGGATTATGGTTGATTGGTCTGAATGTAATAGTAAACGTAACATTGGTCTGCGCGGCAACTGTGCCCTGTTGAGGAGATATCGTGAACTCCTTGGATTTAAGAGGTTGCCACCAGAACCTGAGGTTAAGGAAAGTTATTTAATTATAAATTCTCACAAAGAAACAATGAATGCATTGATTACTAAAGACATTTAAGAAAACTAACAGGGATATAACACTGACTAACTGTAACAATTTTCGGCTCACAATACTCTGTACTTATCTAGGTTAGACCTTTTATTAATAAAGTTTAATGCATAAAATATGTACAATCTATTGAAAAAAAGCAAAATAATACTCACCTTGCACCAAAGTTGCCTTTGTTCTGCAACATAACTTTCAATATTTTGCAGCCGCGTTTACGCACTCGTCCAAATTGCAACGAGTTCTGACTGAAACAGAGGCTCATGCCTGTTGCACATCCACTCAGTTTCACCAATGGCCTCTCGAATTCAAACACTTTCATATTGAGCTGCAATGTTATCCACAAAATTACAATTAAATAAAAGAGGGGCAAATAGGTATGTGATTAGACCTAACATTTTCTTTATAGTTCACAAGATGACCCCGTAACATTTAGGAAAACCCCAGCCTCGTTAAATCTTACTCGAATTTCATCGTTTCCCGACTTTCGACTATCCCAATTGCAGTAAAGTTTGTATCACACGAACCTGAACATTAAGCGTGCTAATCATGCCCACTGGTTTAAATTGAATCTTGAGCGGCACTTTTCTGTAAGGCTTTATAGTGCACTTGTTTGGAACCACCTTCAGTGATGATAATGCATTCTCAATGTCCATTGCGATTTGAGCTCGTATCTTATCATCTTTATATTTTTGTAGCATTTGAGCTCTGAAAAACCATAGCAGAAAGTTGCAGTTAGATCTATGCAGGCTATATCTTCTATAGCATTTTTTTTCTTTCATCGTGTCTAAACAACCACTGCGTTGCGGTTCGTTTAGCCGTAACGTGCAATTCTTTAAGATCAAATTTAACACGAAAAATAAAGTTACATTCTTAGATAGAAAGTGAGAGATCTTCTTCTTATCGTATGCTTAGTGGTCAACCTAATTGCGAAGTTGCCTTATAATTAAACTATTATGTAAATAAATGATTAAATTAATTAAATTGTACCTGGAGGGTCCTTGGTCGGCAGGCATGTTAATAGCGCTGGGATTAAGGCATACGCTAGTAGCATCGGACGGCGTGGCGTCTTCAACCTCGGGGTACATATCTCTAAATATATAAGTAGCGTCGATCGGCATTTTGCTGTGATTCATCACCTCTATTGTTCGAATGATTTTTTCACCGACTTTCACATGACCTAAGTCGAAGCTCTTCTGACAACCCTCGTACAAATCGAATAGGAGAGGAATACCTGCAGGAAACATACACTTGAAATCATTTATTGGTCGTCTCTATCAAATAAAAATATGAGAGAGATAATCATTTTCAATGAGATTAAGAAATAATAATTTGCTCAGAAGAGCGATCTCTTTTAAACGAAAAGATACAAACCTTCTCCAGTAATCGTAATAATCTCTTTACATAAAGAGTTCACCCAAAACTCTAACTTGAATTCGTATTCCTTCACTTGTTTCGGACGGAAGTATATCGCTATTTTTTGACGTTTGCCAGGCTCTATACTTGGTACCTTTTTGTAATCTACGAATAATTCGGGCAAATTCGTAAAGTTCAAGTCGACGCTGAAAGATAAAACCATGACAAATGTGTGAGAATATGAATATTATTTTGCAAAAACATCTATTATTATTGTAGTCTTAAAACTTAGTAGAGAGTCTTGCATGCAAGGTTTGCGGCTGGTGGAGGAATACAAAATTCTGCATTTAGAACATCATTGACCCGCAGGCTTATGCAGCTAACGGTAGCTTGTTTCATACAACTATTTTACTTAGAAAAACGTGAAATTACTTATTATAAACTAGCTTTTACCCGCGACTTCGTCCGCCATTTTCCCGGGGTAAAAAGTAGCCTATGTCCTTTCTCGGGTATCAAAATATGTCCATACCAAATTTCATGCAAATTGGATCAGTAGTTTATTCGTGATTGAATAACAGACAGACAGACACAGACAGAGTTACTTTCGCGTTTATAATATTAGTATGGATAATTATAATCTAGATTATCGGACAATAAGTAATAAACAGCTTACAGCACTGGAACTTTGTCGTCATTGCTAAATGCAATCGTCTTCTTGTACGTTGCATCAGGCGCGTTAATAAAACATTTTCCAAAATTGTAGTCCATACATGAGAAATTATATGCGGGCTTTTCTATCTCTGCGTAGAGCAATATGTTGTACTCTGGACCATCTGAGATCTACACGGTAACGAGATTAGCATTAGGTTATTAGCTATAACTATGGATATTGTCAATATCTAAGTTTACAGTCTAACGTCTTAAAATCTACTAAATGAATTCTCATGCGAGGTTTTAGTGTTTAATTTGTAAAAGCTCAGTCTGTGTAACCCGAGCGAAGCCAAGGCGGGCTGGTATTTAAATACCATGAATTTCATTGAATGCTTTTCACATTCATAAAAAAGTCCTTACCATTAAATTAACCGGGAACCCTTGAACAGGTATCTGTTTGAGGGTAAAGAACAGAGTGCACTCCACTTCACAGCCGGGTGTGACGTGGCCGCTCCTCGGTTCAATGTGCACCTGCAGGTACTTCTTCACAGACGCAGTGTTGTACTGCCAGTCGTAGAAGAACGTTGCTGAGCCGTTGTTCTTTATGGTGAATGGTATTGTTCTCTCGTAAGTTGATGCAGTCTATAAAGTAAATCGTGGTTAGGAATATTTTTGGAGAGGCGATAAATCGTATATCAATTCAACTGAGTTAAAATAAAGAAATAAAAATCGCGCAACTGGTTATATGAACCAGTTGCGCGATTTTTAACAGTCGGTACCCAGTGTCGACAAGCATGCTGTTGACATTTAAAATTACTCGAAGAAAAAAGTTCTTGCCCCTAGTGTATATCTCAAGAACTGTTAATTGACGAGTCAGCTTTCCGGAAGAAATCTAGAATTTAAAGAATTTAAAATATTACCTGATCTAAATGAATATTAGTTTGTAGTTCACTGCTTAGAGTGTGTTCATTTCCGATTAAATAGTAGGTTACTTTTGGTTTAATAGAGTAACTCAGAGCGTTGACACACAACGTTAAATACTTCGTCAAGTATGTAATGCTGCAGAATATTTTGAACGACAATGGACCGTCTTCAATTGGCGTGTATATGATTCTGGAACGACAGATATTATAATATTAACAATTATTCTACGTTTTGTTTATTATTTCTACATTTCGCTATAAAAACGAGTTAGCTGACGGTTAATCAATTAATATTGAATAGATAAACCAGTCTGAATACACTTTTAAATTTTAATTGATTACCGACAGTTGAGAAATTGATGACAACAATAAAATCTGCACAATGTTGCCAATTTATTAAGTTTAACAAAAAGTTAGATTTGAAGGAATTAAAAAGAAGAATACAGGACTGTTTGAATAGAGAATATACATTAAAGTTTTTGTAAAATAAGACAATGTACTAAGGCAATGTAAATCTTACCTAATGGGTGTTTCAGAGCGAGGTTTCAATATACCTTGGTTAGGTTCCACAATAACCGGCGTTTTGCCAGACTCATTACACATTGAATTCCCTTTGAATTCGAACTTGAGAGCTTCCATTTCGTTGTTCTTCAACATAACATCGTTTGTGGTAGTGAAGCTCACCAGAGAGTTTCGTATTATGAGAATAGTGGGGACGAACACCACGTCTGGCTCTCTTACCAAGCCTACCACTAGGAGGTTCATCACAAGAGTATAAATGGGTATCATAAACTTCCATTGTGATTCGTACACCTGTAAAATTTACTTGTGATATGAACACACTTACACTTACGACGACGACGACGACTATAGTTTGACTAGTAAGTAGAGAGCCGTGAGTGTTCAATTTACGAGCTTAAATTGATATTTCTTAAGTAGCCGTAGCAAACAGGCAATCATAAGCGACATAGGTCTACGGGTAATGTCCGGTTACCGTGAAACATTTAGTGGTAGTTTATCTATTCAATAGCGTTTTTTTATATGAGTTTAAACGCTATTGAATAATAAACTACCGGTAAATGTACCTCAGTAACCGGGGGTAAGTGTTGTTCTTAATTATAAATGTTGTATGCCTTTGTCACTCTCGAACTTTGCATACAAGGCTGATCAAGGTTTTCTGCTTAGTCTACGTAATAATGTGGTTTTATCATACCCCTGGCGCTGTGGGCGAAAATGTAAATGTGACTTCGGTAGAAGTGCCTCCTTCCACGTATCCTTTCAACATATTGCAATGAACTGGCATGAGCTCAGGATTGTCAGACAGTGTCATTTCGAATATAAACTCGTACGGCTCGCTTGTTGGGTTTATAACGTTAAATGTTCTGAAATCGTTATCGAACACTTAATAATTCGCCTAATCTAATTTAATACTTATTATTCTATCAGTTTTCTAAAACGAAAGACAATATAAGGGACTCGTTTTATGACAGAAAAAGTGGCAACAAATATAAGAAAATTTTGTCCGTTTCCATTTGATAAGCATGTCGATACATAAGTTACATAAAATGTTTAAACATAGGTACTAAAACTGGCCACTACTCTACCATCTTTTTATTCTTATGTTGCCAATAGATACCAACTTTTTATAACATCCCGAGCCTAAAACGTTAAATTCCAGAACAGTCATATGAGGAGGAAGAGCCACTCCGACCACCTTCCTTCTGCCTGACGTCAAATAGTCGCTTTCTTCTATATCAAGGTGGACGTATGGGATCAACGACCTCGCAGTCAGCTTGCACGATATATTCTGATCGTACGGGTCCAAGTTATCTGCACATTTTATTAGTTAGTATTTTTATTAGTCACAAAAATGTACTTTATTAGTTAATATATTTATTAGTCACAAAAACGAGGCGCTCATATTCTGTTGCGCTCACCGCTCGGTAAACGATCAGTGGGTTAAGTAATCCTTGGCGCGGTCAACCTATAGATGGGTGACCGCATAGTGGTATTTGAACTGCGTCTCCCTGCTTTGGAGGGCACGTAAATAGTCGGTCCCGGTTGTTGTCTACTAAGATAAGTCGTTAAGCCATGTCAAAGGCCTTCGAGCGGCTCGAACAACTTTGACACCAGGTTGACCACTATAGGTACTATAGGATACGATAGAATAGAAAGAATAATCACAAAAATTTACTAAATTAATAATGTATCTGTTACCTATATTGCTTTTCAGTCTCACTTTAAAATCGAAAGCGTCTAAAGGTGAGAACGTCACAACAAAATTAGTTGTCTGTCCAGGCTTGAGGCAACCTTTGACTGGCTCTATTTGGAAAGGCAGGTCAACCTCAAACCACGTGTCGACGCTCTGTCTATCCAAACTGCCACTGAATAACGTCACTTTACTAGGATCTGAAACTTACAATGATTAGTATCTTACACTTTACTAAACCATTTTACAATTTTACTATTTGTTTCCAGTGAAATTACGAAAATAATTAAAATTAGACTTTAAAATCATAAGCGATGGAATCTTTTATATTAATATTTCATTTAGTGTACCTATGTGTTTTTTAACGACTAGTTTTTAATTAATCTAGCGTCAATGACTCTAAAATAAAGTTAGCAATATTAAACAAATGCAATGCAAACAAGGCAATACTTCACCATTTTCAACCGGTTGAGTTGATTGATAGTCAACAACACTGTTATAGCTGTCACCCACCGAGGATATGTGTGGCCCATCATCATCAGTCTCCTGTACAAAAACTTAAAAAATTAATAGTACCCATAAAATTTCCCGTTCTTTTTTACTCTAACCCTCTTATTCATAAAAATATATGAAGTTATGAAAGGCTTATAAAGAGTTTTGTTTCTTTAACTTAGCGAAATGAAAAAGAGAAAACATATTATAGTAGTTGTTTAACTAAAATAGGTTTATATCTGAATCAGTATTTACAGAATGCCAGGAAATTTTGCAATCAACAAGTGATAAGCATACCTCTACTTTGTTTTTGTTGTGTTTATCAGTTCTCGCCGGGTATTCATCGTCGATAACAAAATTCCACACTATCTTCATTGGTACATTACCCACATTTTCTACAGTAAAGTTGAAGTTCCTTGTCTGCAAAACGTTAAAAAAGAAGGCGTAAATAAGTTACATAACGTAAGCATTTTCATTTAGTAATATGCAAGTAAACCGAAGGTACAAAACGCAACACTATTTATGTATATGTATTTATATGATCTACACTAAACAGTATATCTAAAGCAGTTTACATACCAAACCCGCCTATTAGATTTTATTTCTGGTCGGTGGGTCGGGTGCATATATTCCTTAATAGTATAACGAAGTTTTAAACAACCATCAATGAACGGTACCCACTTGGTAAATGAATGTATCCTTCAATTTCTTTGTCTCAGGCAACGTACACTTATATTTCGTGTATTCAGTCGTCGCAGAATATACGAGAACCATTTGTAATGATCCTAAGAAAGGCTCCGATACTGGAATGGTTTGTTCATCAATCACCACTTCATCTCTTTGATTGAGGCCTATATCCCTACAAAAATACGTGTAATATAAAACCACTGCCATGCACAACGAAAAATGCAGCATACTGTTTATTTTTATAACTTACTGATTGCGTTCAAACATTGTGACTATTTGTCGATTGTCCCAGGTAGTGCCTTTCATGTCCAGTGTCAGTGAATCATCACTCACGGCTGTTAGCATACACATCAGAAACTCCTGTAAATTGTGATTCGTAGTTTTACCAATGATGCTAAATACGAAGGTATACTTTCGAGAGCTAGCCATCCTAAATATTATTAAATGCGTTATGGCTTATTTTAAAATATCTCCATAACTTTAGTAAATAATACAAGGGTAGATTTGCGAGTAAAAAATATGTTTATCTTACCCTTAGCAGCACGACAGGCTGAGCAGAATAAAACATTATTTCTAAATCTTTCTCTTCACCCGGAGAAATATAGCCAATTGATGGTCTTATCACCAGCTGCTCTATATTAGCCCAGCTAAATTTATATACTTTTTCAGAATTGTTAACCATCACTAACGACCTTCTTTGCATACAGCACAATTCACATCCACCTTAAAAACATTAAATCGAATTCATAAAGGTTAATATTTTAGGTTATTTCTTATAATCTCAGTAATAAAACTGTTATCTTACCAAAATCTAAGACATATTTTAGTTGAGCAGGCGATCCACTACTAGTGTTTACAGAAGTACGAGATGTCTTCTTTACATTCTTCTTGATTTCGTCTTGATTCACTTTAGTAGACCTTCGTCTGTCGAGTTTCATTTTCCTTTTACTATCTTCTGTAGATACTGTAGAAGGGGCCCCGATACTTCTAATGCTATAGTAAAGTGCTTAAGAATGAGTTATTGACGTAAAACTGCCGGTTAACATATAAAGTAATAAGTAAAAACTTGCCAGTCAGGAGATATTTTATAAGCGTCGAGATCGGTTTCCATTGGAAGCATTTTAAGACCCATCAATATGACATCTTCCATGAACGCTTCACCCTCGCATGTTACCTAAAAATCAACTAAGACTGTACAACACAAATCATTCTTAACGAGAACATATTTCCATTGTATTATTAGGAACAGAAAAAAAATACTGGCAGCATAATTGAAAAAATATTTTCAGATAAGAAAAATCTTACTGAAAAATACTCGTAGGGGTTCTCAACAATGGTCAGTTTGACTTCACAGTTGGTACGACCCTTCCTAATCGGGTTGTAATTGATCAATATGGTAGCTATTTCATCTGGCTGTAGTATTGTCTTTAATGTTATGTTGATTTCATCTTCAATGTTGAAATTTATCGTGCTAGGATCTGTAAATTGTAAAGACAAACAATATTGGGAACTATTATAACATTCGAAACTTGTCTATGTTATTTTTATAGAGAAGTGATGACTTAAATTAGAGGACGATAGCATAGTTACTAAATTAATGAGTGTTTAATTTGTATGAGTGGGTGGAACACCGTGATCAATATACTAGAAAAAAGATGAAAGAAATAAGCAAATTTATAACGTAACATCAACATTTATTATGTAAAGTCATTATAAAGTAAATTCATAATAAATAAAAAAGTACCTTTATTATTGGCCATGATCATATGCTTGCTGTTCGGAGCTGGAGTCAACCAGAACACAGGTCGTTTTTCATGACTGGCCTTCGTCACGTCTACTATCACCAAACTCTTCACAGAACTTATGTTTTTGAAGCGAATAGGTTTCTGGCTAATGGAGCCGAGGCATGTGACCGGCAAGAATACGTACGTAGGACCTTCATGTCTTAGTCTGGGTTGTACCATTTCTATTCTAGGTATTACACCTTCACCGATTAAACAAATTTTGTACGATTGCTCTTGATTATCTAACAGCTTCAATTTTATTTCTAAGACAGCTCTGTATTCCTGAAAATTATGATTTTTCCGCTAGTACATATTTTTGCAAAAAGTACTGGCAATAATACGTATTTATAATTTTATAGTAAAATATATTTTTTAATTAATTAAGGACTCGACGTATGTATTAACCTTACCGTAAGTGCTTTTGGAGTAAATATAATTCCAAGATTCTTGTGCATTAATGGTTCTATATGTGTTTCATATTTGTCTAATGAGAATATATCGGCATTGGTATTCGACTGATAATGTAATTTCATTGTTATGGCACATGCAACAAGCCCATTGTTGTAAAGATCTATAGAGCCAGTGAAACGAGTCTTTACAGTGACGCAGAAGAAATGTAAGGTCACTGAATTTTCGGCAAATACGCAATGTGGAGACGACTGAAAGGACGAATAGAAGTGGTGTAAAAAATTTATAAACTGTAGATTTACTTAGGCTAACTTTCCCACACTGCATGACGTCGATGGCGGACGACGGTCGAGCGTGCGTGCGCAAAATGCGTGTGATTTACACAATGCTATATGTGACACTGACTTGTGCGGCAGATACTATGTAATACGCAACCGGATGACGAGAGAGAGCGAAGAGCTCGACTGAGGTTCGTGACCGATTCAGCGGAGGCGGAAAGATAGCTTCAGATATGGGCCTATTAATTATACCTCAGGTACTTTATACTCAGAAAGATGTTTGACAATCAGATGTTCTCTGAATGTAGTCTCAATGTTCCATAGATCTAATGTCGGCATAGCGCCAGTTCCGACCAGCCTCAGTGGTACTCCTTGTGCTTCAGCCGGGCACGTGTCACTTATCACAAAGTTTATAGTTTCCTCAAACTTGCGTGATGCGGTCGCGAAGAACTGTATTTGTATGGTGCGACTTGTTCCCGGAGCGAGGAGATTATCTTCGTTCATTATCAAGAAATTGCCGCATTTCAATGGAGGATTCTTGATCCTGTGTAATAAATCAAAGTTAATAATATTGTCTTTCAAGCAAAAATATTTATTTTGTTAATTTTGATTGCCGGTGAACTATTTAAGCCATAGAGTAAAACTTTTGCAATATTATGTCGAATAAGGTCTTAATTTTATCTATGGTCAATAATATGAACCACGAAATGAATGTTTTACTTGTTATCCTTTGTCTTCGGAGCCACGATAGGAGCGTTGGGGTCTGGTTGATACTTCTCAGGTAGTATTATTTCGTAAGTGACCGGACATTTGCTTGTATTGTTCAATATAACATCTCTCATAATCGCAGTGCCCACCGGTATTATGTGGAAATTCAATTCACCCAGCGGGAATAATGTAAACCTTAAAAATTAGAAAGGAATTTATATTTCATAACCTACTAATAAAATAATGCAATTTAACATTATTTATTTAATAAGTAAAATGGGCCAATACTAAAAAGCGATAATTAAATTATAATCAAAATTATTATAATGTAGGTACGACTGCGCAACGCGGTTGCGTAGCAAAAAATCGTAGCGGTGCTGGCTGCGTAGCTCGGTTGCGTAGATGAAACCGTAGAGGTGCCAGTTGCGTAGCACGTTTCGTAGCAATATCCGTAGAGGGCCTGCCTGCGTAGCTCGACTTTCAGGAATGTATTCTCAAATTTTAGTTGATTTTTATTTTATATCTCATTCCACAATTAAATATAAATAAAACCCACATTGTTTCCTAAACAAATTTTGTTTAGTAAAAAGCGTAATGCCTTCAATGTGGTATGCGTATTTAACTGAAGGGTTTTTGAATACTTACGTGTTATAAAACGATGCAATAGTGACACACACGGGGAACTTAGCCACAACTACTTGGTCCTTACTGCCATCCAACAAGGAACAGATATACGCCGGTACATTCTGAAGGTTCATGGACGTTGTGGGCGTGCACTCGAAGTCGATTGACAGAAGCTTTACAGAAGCAGGTATCATGCCGCTCTCCGGCACTGCTTCAAACGATTTCAACAACGACGGCTCGGGAAAATTTTTCACCTTTTTTAATCTTAAATGCGGATTATAAAAGACTTAAATTAGTTTCGTAGAGGAAGGTAATCCAAATATTTGAGGACATAAACCGACCGAAATAATAGTAATACAAAATAATACTATAGTATTTCTAAGTCTAAAGGATCTAGAGATATAGCCGAATTATGTACTCACTTGAAATATATATTGTATTTGCCTCGATTTAACAAGTACATCTCGCGAAATACGGTAGAATTAACTTTAACATTCCCATAGTTAAGGTAAGTCTCACTAGGATTCTCGTAAGCACATTCCACCATGACGTCATAGCATTCCGCTGATAAAAGTAGACTATCTATCACCATCGGATCCCCGCGCCCTTCCGCATCATAAATCTGAAAATATATTTTATACCAATTAACTAATGTATGTAATATTCAGCGCCAAAATTGTTTGAGGATTATTTCGTGACGTTTTAGATTAATATAAATGCTCGGTGCTCTCCCATAGTTTTACACGATCGATCCGTGAATTTTACTCGAACTAATGGCTTGATCGAGTGAAATTCTTTACGATGCCGACGGGCATTCAGGTTTCGCGAGCCACACATTGAGTTTTACTCGCAATCAAGTAAACCATACCATGTACATTGTACACATCGTTGAAAAAAGAAATAGGAGAAGAAGGCAAAAAGGATATCAAACGTACATCAATAACTAGAATCCTGTTATTGATCACACCAACTCTACACGCAATATAAGTGACTGGAACAACTTGATTGTCATGTCGCGCCACAATGCCTGACGTAGTTGATATTATGAAGTCTTCAGCGAAGTCGTGCGGGTTTCTGATCTTCCACATGACAGGTAGTATTGAATCGTTCTTGACGATGAATCTGTCGTCTTCCCGACGGTATAGCAGCAGCTTTCCGTAATCTAAATATAATATTTATAAATTTATTTAAACATTTTTCGTTATTGTTAAATGTTAGTGTCGATAGTTATTGATTTCGATTCAACCTTTAAATAAAATTGTGCCCTCGATTAGTTACTCGGCAGGCATCTTGCTATTTCTAAAGAAATCCGAAAAATCTCTTTTATCGTTCGTAATTCCTAACACGATATTCATGCTAATTATTTTTTGCGGTAAGGTCAAAACAGCAGCAATATACTCAACAATTTTCATACCCCTACGTATATAAGTAAATGTAATAAATATGTTGTAATAGTTACCAATGGTCTTAGTGAGAGGTAGTATTTCCACAATGGGTTTTACACCACTACACGCGATGTTAACAACTACTATTTCCGGATTGTCTTTAACACAGAACAGCAGTGCGCTCGTGTGCACGCCTTCGTCTGCTGGAGCGGCAGATATCGTCAACTTGTCACGGCATCCCGGCTGCGTGGTAACATATTAATACGATTATTATCCAACTGTCGTAAGATAATAATGATTACAATTATTTATACAGTGGCTTTAAGCATAGCTTAAAATCAATGTTATGTTGAAAACAACATAACAAACTGGGTTTTGCTATATGATTAAAGAATCACATAGTAAAACCCAGTTAAGAGCAGTTTTTTTTTAGTTGGACTTTAGTTGTTTTTTTTTCTATTTCTGTTTTAGGGTTCTTTTGCTTATGTATTATCTCTACTTTTAATGTGATTTGGTGTTTACTGGCTGCGTAATTTAACACGCTTATTCGTTGTTACTTACTTCTAACCTAATAAACGTTTTATCTATCTGAAATATCGTAGTGTCTTCAAGAAATTCTATCACAACATCTGCAGTTATTAGAGATGAGTTTTTCAAATCGATTGTGTATTCTTCCTCGTATATCCTGTTAGGTCCTACAAATATTGGACCAAACTCAAATAGTTTGAGATCATCTAAATATGTTATCTTGTAGACGAAATCTTCGATGGTTCTTCGAACAAAATTCTCAAACATCTTTTTAGGCCGGCTGTCTAATCTGTAGCAATATGAAAAATGAAAAACACATTTATTGAGTTTCTTACCTTAGGTAAGTAGAAAAAAAAAATGCTTAGTGATGATGATGATGATAATACCTTGGTAGGTCACAAATGCCATTAATATTGATGTCTATTCTTGAGTCCGGCCATCCACTTACTTCGACAAATCGTTTGACACTAAAGTTACCTTCCTCTTGTGGACTGAAGGAATATTTACATCTGACCAAGTCACCAGGTTGTAAAACCAGGCGCGCACCAGGACCTAAAGAATATTATGATAGTGAAAATATCGTAAAAACATTGTAACAAAGAAGATTGAACATTTAAATAAATTTGAACTGTAATGTTCTTTTACTGGTTCTTTTAATTACAGTAATCTAGTTTTGGAGTATAAATTTAACCCATTTATGTCCCACTCTTGGGCTAGGGTGTCCTCCTGGAATGAGGGAGAGATATTATATAGTTTAAGGTAATTACTTTGCATGGATTTAACAGTGTGCAATGGTGGTGGGAACCCTTCGTCACTCGTATCTTCTCCAACCATTTTCTCGACCGTGGACGGAAGCTCACTAGTCGATGTTTGAGATGAAGTCATCTGAAATTGCCATTGAGTAATGATTGCAGTGTTGCTGCTATGCCAACAATAATAGATTCTTAAAATACGTTAGAGTACCTTTTTACCGCAAATGCAGTGCCATTTAGAAAGAATGTTTAGTACGTTGTCTTGAGTAGAGTCATCCAACAGATTGAGATCGGTTAATTGGTTGCATTCACATTTTTTTATCTGCAATATATGTAGAGTTAAAATGTTTTGACACATTTTAGTGAGTTATAAATTGTACCTACTACTAAAATGTTTTCGTTTAACTCGTAATAAAGCGATCTATTAATATCTATTTTTTTCTTGTTTACACCAGATTGCACTAAATAGTTCACTTGACATCAACATAGATCAAAGTATTACCGGCACTTCGTCTAAATATCTCCACTTTAGAGGTGGTTCGTAATGCAATGTTGGGAAAATTTTCGGCAGTAGAACTGTGTATTCACATCTATTGACTGGGCTTTTAAGAATATCATATGTTTCTTCTTCTTTGAGTGCCGCTCGCACTACCGGTGAAGTCTTCAACATATTAAGTACGGCTGCCGTATAGTTCAGGCAGGGACAATTTACAAGAGTCAATGGAAATCCCCGGTCGGCGAGATTAACTTCGGATATCTGTAATAGCAATGGGCAGGATTTTAAGAAAATACTCTTATTTATCAAAATGCTCATCTTCCTGTGGAGTGAGTTGTGATTGAGTTTGCAAATACAAAGGTAAGCGGTTATAAATACCTGTAAGTGTACTTCAGATTTTTTCTTAGCTTTCTTTAAAGCTGCTCCTGCGACCTGACCATTGAGGTTGTATAATGGATATCCTACATCACATTCTTCGAAGATCCAATTATTGGCAATACTTATCAGATTTTCGTAAGTAGTTTTTGTATATTCGTTGTATTTCATATTCATTGTAGTAAACTCACTTGTAGGCTTTCCTAAAAAGTGCAAGTAATTTAGCAAGCATTTTTTATTTTTAGCACAACCTCATGTTTTAGTTACTTTTAACTAAAAGATCAGGGAAATCACAGACACATTAATTCAAGTTTATAAGAAGCGAGAGCTAGTTCGACAAATGGCTATATTTCAAATAATTTAATTTCTGATAATCCATATTTACCTTTGGGTTCTTCCTTCTTAATTTTTTTCTTCGATTCTGACCCTTCAACTACGAGTAATGACTTGCTGCGCTGTTCTAGACATTAAACACAATCATATTATTAATGAAATATTTTAGTTATATGTTTTTTCGTTTTTCTAAGTTCATTCTAATAGTTTCACTAGAATATAGGCCGGGCATGGACCACGGATAAAAGATGTTGCCTCGAAAATAAAAAGATCTTGTGAATCTTGACTTGCCCTTACAATCTCAATAACAAAATTTCAAAGTAAAACAATATAATGTTTTCGGAAATGTTAAACATGAGTTATTAATAAATTATGATTTTGTACCTTTTCCTTTTTCCCGCATAGTACTAATAGGTGATAATGGGCTGGAACAAGTAACATATCGTTAGAAGAAACGTACAATTTTATTATTAAACTAGCGGACTCGACAGACGTTCTCCTGTCTAATAAATTAAAAATTAATTGAAAAAACATTGTCCAGCGGACAAAATTGTGAATCAAAACCAAATCTAACCAATCTAAATCTAAATCCATCAAAATCGGTCCAGTCGTTTAAGAGAAGTTCAGTGACATACACACTTACAGAAGAATTATATATATAAAGATAAGTAATAAGTACGAATGCACAACGTACTTTTGGTCCATTATTTTTTCTAAATATTTAGTTCTTCGAAGTTCCAAACCATATGTGATATAAATAGTTTTCAGTTCAGGAGGAGCGTTTTCATATTCCTCTTCATCCATATCTTGGAAACGTGTCACAATTTCCTGTATTTCATTTTCATCATACACTTTAACAACGGGCCTAAAAAAATAATACGCATGTTAATAGGTATATAGATTACTCTATACCCGCACTTGCCTAGCGTCGTATATTTAGGGCCTAACTCTTCTGGTTCGAGAGGAGACCTTTGCCCAGCAGTGGCACAGTAATGGATTTAAAAAACATAAATTAATAAGATAGATATATCTTTATAAGAAATTGCAGCACAATGTTTATTAAAATTCCAGAAAAGAATATCAATTACTCCCGTTGAATTAGCGTATGCCGCGGATAAACGTACATTGTGCGATTATTCGATGGAAAGTGTCTGTTTCCGTTGCATAGTAGTATATATTTTAATAAGAAATATTAATTAATCTTTTTAAGAGACTCCAAATATAGTTCTACATATATTGTACAGTAATATGTAAGGTATTTATACGTACTCAATTATAAGGTCGGCAGACTTATGAGTCTCTTCATAAGTGTGTGCCCACTTAAGAAAGTCTGACTGGCACAAAATTAAATGAGCATTCCAGATATTGCTTTTACATTTAAGTGCTGTAGTCAGTACTAAACCAGGGTTCTTTAGTACTATGCTTGTTAACGACTCGAGCACAAACCCTCGGTTAAATTTGGGCAGATTAAAGAAATCAGTAAGGAGTTCTTGAACTAAATCCTGTAAAGTGTGACAAATGATAATTATTATAAGGTATAAGTACTATTAGTTAAAAATATATCCATAGATTTATTTTACTCAGACTTGCTAGTCCTCTACTACCCCAGGCTAACCAACTATCGAAAAATATACTCGTACTAATATAAATGAGAAAAGACCAATAGTAATTTGCCCGATTTGAATCTAATCCGTCACCTCAAGACCAGTAGTCGGATGCACTTCCGACCGCGCCACAGAGGTAGTAAAATCAAAAAATTAATATGTATACAACCATTTGAAACAGTGTAGTTGATCCGAAGGCTGCTACAGCCGTATGAGAAATGACTGATGTCGCTGATTTCTTTTTCTTCTTGTCGCTAGCTTTCGAACGCGGCGTCGGCACATTTCTGTTGTTTGCTAAACATACTATTTTCTTCATAAGTATTTCGTATTCATCTTGAGTGGCATCAAAGTCATCTAAACAAGATAGTTTGATTTTACAGTATTTAGATTGAACATATATATCATTACGCCATTTATACGGGAAGATGCAGACAGAGGTGTTTGAAGTATTCCTGCGTTTTGCCATTATACATGTCAGCAGCCGTATATTTTCACCAAACGTGTCACAGAGGCAGTCAAGTTGAGGATGTGTATAAAATAAAAACTCGATAATTACTATTATATTCTCAATAAATACTGGGCCATTAAGTCTATTGTATTTTTATGTGATTCAGAAAAAGTTGAAGTGGATGTAGAACCATTGTATTTTATTTTCGTTTATGCGGTACATAAAAACTGTTTACGTTCAGTAAAATATCTCGTGTGCTATAATCCACAACTCTTGATCGATAAAATTGATTTACTATCTAACCTTCTAGAGGTTCATCGTCTGAATCGGTCCTCATGTTCCTTCTCGCTCCTTCATAATTATCGTGAATGGCAGAAAGAAGAATTTCTTTCGTCTGACTCTCTGAGTCATGAAGTAAAGCTTCAACTATGCATTGATCCAAATTGATGACGGGAAGATTGAGCGTTTTACCAATGGAGTAACCTATTTCTTGACACTGCATTTCTAAAAAACACGGACCATAATTAACTTTCATATAAAAATACATTTGATTACAATAATATATAAATTACTAGCTTCTGATCACGAGTTCACCAGCGCTTTTCCCGGGATAAAGACATGCTATGAGTGTGCCAGGCTGTAAACCATCTGTCTACCAAATCTTATCATAATCCGCTGTTATTTTTTCGTGGAGAAGTAACAATCACACATGCATGCAAATATTAATCCGCACAAACTTACGCAATTATAATATCAGTAGAGCAGTTGGATTGGTTAAGTATATTCACCTTCACAGGGAGAGCCATGAACAAATACTAGAAGGCCTTTCAAATGCTTGTCGGTATCTGAGTCTGTTTCCGTCTCGTCGGGAACGCTTAAACATGCCTTTAAAGGATCTACGCCTTTATCTTTCATTAATTTTATCTCATCTGAAAGACATTAATTCATAAGAATTACGACTTTCGAACTAATCCAAGAAATTGCGCTTAATATACTACGTATTGGACATCGCGCGACTTATGTCTTGAGCGCAGGCGAGGCGTTAAAACATTGCAGGAATACATTTGCAGTCGCGGGGACACGATGTGTTGTGGGACATTAGTCTCTTATTAATGGTAAAATGGTTATAAAATGATTTTCTAGATACCTGCTATAATCTCAGCTTCAGTTCGAAACCTGAGCGGTACAGACGCGCTATCTTTGGCTGATGCTGCAGACTTTGCACTTTGTTTCGGTGTCGGCTTTGCTTTCCTGTGAAGTGTATGGCAACAATCGAATGTACAGTGAAATATAACCAGTAACTTTATTAACATCAATTATCAAACATGATTAAAGCAACACGTACTTTGGTGCGACGGACGGCTTTGGCGTTACAGATTTGGCGCTTGCTATGGCTTCTTCATCCCTTATTCTAAAACAGAAATTGGACAATTGTTCTTAAATCTATAGATTATAACACAGGATAAATAACTTTGCTGTTCAATTTACGTACTTCTTAACACGTTCGTTGAAATTTTTGTAAAAGTCCACGATTTCCCGTGGAAATCCCTCTCCGGGCTTTATGGCAGGGACCAACATCTCGTCCGGTTTGTTGTAGTATTTGTACAGTAACTGAAGTATTTCCTCCTCTTCTTTCCATTTACTAAAGTTAAGTCAACAGTAAGTAAGGAAGAATCTGTCTCCAAAAATAAAATATGAGAAAATCTTCAAATTATATCTTACTCGTCACTATGAGCTATTATTAACTCAATGGGAAACGGACAAGGGTTTGTTAGTCCGAAGTAAATGTACGACGTTTCTGCCCACGGCAGCGTTGGCGGGAAGTTCACGTTAGGCCCAATTACATGCACGTGAGGCAGAATACCATGACCTCTCACAGGTATTGTCATGCGATTCGGGTTCATATGAAATCGAAATATGAGTAATCCCTCGTACACCATCTGTAGTGAACATGTAAAACGTAAAATATGTTTGGAAAATGAAGTGAAGTCTGAAATACCAATAGTATCGACTACAAGGAGAATCAACTTAATATGGCGTTCTGATCTTTGGAGCTTATTTTAGCTTGGAAGAGATACTAGCATTATGCAGTTCCTTGCTACACATATTCGGATCATCTACATATATTCGGTTTTGCCGACCGGCTTGGCCGATTAATGCCGAACCGAATATGTGTGTAGCAAGCTTTATGCTAGAAAAAAAAACTAGGACTTGAACCGATGATATCAGTAAAATAAAAAACCATAAAGCGTATGCAATTGCAATAGAATGAATATTAATAAAAGCGACTAACTTCCATAGTTGGCTTGAAGGCTACGCTGAGCCAACCTCCTTCGCCTGGTTCATATTTACCGGAGCTATCCATTACTACCATGGGAGGTGGACCTGGAGCTTTTAATCTCAGTGTCACGTACCAAATACACGTCGGTTTGCCTCTATAATTAAAAACAAAGTTATATATTATTATTGTATTAAGTACATGCCAGATAGGTAAGACGATAACGGTGCCTTATGTTTCTTTATTAAGTAGCAAAATTATTTTTAAGAAAAGACAAGTTAATAAATAATATCTCAAACCCTGAACTAAACACAATACTACTTTAAAAACTTCTGCAATATATATATATTTTTTTAATGTATATTATACTCACACATTTTTCAAAGGAATTGAGCTGACGATCTTATCTCCGCATCTTACAGATCCGAAATCAATGGTTTGAACATTAGATGCTAAATATGGCACAGCGCAAAGGGCTCTGATGTGTATTGGAATTGTCACACCGTAGGGTACCTTTATGAAACAAAACGCCGTATAAAAAAAAAATATAAACTATACTTTACTGGACTTAACCCCTGTAAAGGCGACTAGTTGAGATGCCATTAAATACAAGTAATTTTTAAGCGATCAAGAATAAATAAACCGCGAATTCGTACTTCTATGTTAAAAGAAGTTTCAACATCCTGTTCCAAGTTCGTGAAATCAGCAGACGTAGGCGAGAAAGTGACTTCAAGCCTGCCTGTCTCCCCTGGGTTCAACTTGCCACACAACTTCATACCCAACCAAGTAGGGACGTTGGTCCCCTTTGCAAAATGCAGCTTTGTTATTATTGGTCCGTAATTTATTACTTCTGCTATGCATTGTACCTGTTGATAAAAGACTTATGACACACACACACACATGGTGTAACAATAAAGCGGGTCCAAACATTTCGGAGCGCAAGTTCTCTAATCGAGACAATTAAAATACAATAAATATAGTTTCACTTACTGAACTGTCCGTGATTACTACGCCATAATCAATAACATAAGGTATGGTGGAAAATCCTGGTATAGGTCCCGTCTTAGTTCCAGAAGCATAAACATTTAGTAACTCTGGTTTTTGTTTGATATGTTTAATCACCAACAGTCTTTCTAAAGCTAAGTCTATGTCCATTGTAGATGGACAGCCATCCTAAAACATCAAACACGTAGTAAAACAACGTGAACTAATAAAAACAATATTAGCACGAGCGATTTGGGACAATATTATTCCGTAGCGCGAGTTAGTCGGGTGACTGCATAAATTCCGTTTATAGTTTAGTGGTATAGGTAAACGAATACATACCCACGAAGAACAAATATGCCAATCCTTTTGAAAATCTGGATCTTCGAAACATTTTTCAGTTAAAGGTGAATTTAAATGCTCAGGTCTATTTCTAGCGAAAATTTCACTGACAGCTTGCAAATATTCATTAGTCAGCATTGGAATAGCTTGATACCCCAACTTGGGATCCAGCTGAAGAAACAGTTTATCTAAATTAGTGTTTAGTAGCATTTATTTTAAGAATGTATTTCATATCCATGCAATCTTGGCATTGTGATCTAGTTATCATAGCCAAATAACGCGATACATAGTTAGGTACTTATATAATTAAATATAATACGATGCAGTACTGTAGTATAGTTCATGATAACTTGTTTAAATGCGTGGACATACAATACCTGAGACATAATGGACCTGTAAGTTAAAAAACAAAACACTAGGAATGACACATTTCCAATTTCGGATACACAAGACGCAAATAAGGTTGGCCCTTATTCTAGTCGCTCGTTCGTTCCGTTTGCAACGTCGCATTCCTCGGCCACGTAGGACAGCTATAAGAATTCACTACGCTCCTTTTTTTTTCTACATCTAGCCGGCGACCTCCTAGTCCTTACTTCGTCAAAATCCGTTAAGTATTAAGGAATAACAAACATCCACACACTTTTTGCTTTCATTATAATACGGAGGATATTTACTGTTAACTTACTTCAGCTCCTTCTTTCGACCGGGGTAGAGTCAAATAAACTTGAGGTATAACGCCCCATCCAAACACTTCTACCGGTATGTGTGGTAGATAGCCGATCTCCAATAGAAAAACTCTTTGGAAATAGCCCACTATTCCAGGTTTTACTACAATTTGCATATCAATTTCTTCTTCGGGCTCCAAAACTTTCTCTGGAGGTAACAATTCCAGAATATCGCCTTCCATTTCGTTTTTATTTTTGATTTTCGTTAAGTAAGTTGTGTACTCAAAACTCAACTGCGCTATATTAGTTATCAATAACTCTTCAATGGCGAGCTCATGAAAAGATCGTATTTTGAAATTTAGTCTTTGAGTGTTTATTTTATATCTTAAATCTGAACTGCGACCTGTCACTAAGATGGTTTCTGGTGGTCCACCCAAAATTTCACATTCTAGGATTGCGCGGACATTTATATTCGGTTTCGGTTCAAATATCACTTGCACATACTGTATCTCATCAGGTTTAAGCAGTCCTCGATGTGGAACTAGACGGAAGACTCCATTGATATCTATTTTATTACTCTTATTGATCCTAGCGAACTTATGTATCCATTCAAACTCAGGATCGTATTCGCCGTCTATCATGGGCGCAACTTTTTTCATAATTCTCCTTTTCATAGTGTCCATATCCATAGGCGCTTCAATCTCAGATATACTGTTTTCAATCAAATCATGTATTGGTGAATTGTGGTGCATCTGAGATATTTCTAGAACACGAGTCATTTCTTTGCGAATACCATCATCTTCAACGCATTTTTCATGTTCTGACACCGAAGCAGGACCTGGCATAATTTCGCGTAAACCGCTAGCTGAAATTAGTAGAATATTTCTATGTAACTGTCGTTGCCCCGGACATATGTAGCTGTGTATACTTATATTTATACATGCAGTCCATGTCTTGTATTTTGATGGATCTACAAACAAAGCTAAACAACTTACTAGTCGTTGTATGAGACTTCATATCGCTGGATACACTTACTTCTTCTTTTTTTGGATATTCTTGATAATCAGGCTGCGGAAAATTACAAAACGTACATCAATCTCGAAAGGAAAGAAAAAACACCGAAGTGTGTACAATCACCAGCAATAATATGTAGCTCTCTATATCGACTATATCGTTGCATAAATTTTAATTGTGAACACTATTGGCTCATAATTTGTCGAAAAATAATACGTTAAATTGTAAACTATTGGTCCAGCTCATAGATTTTTACAAATCTTCGTATTGTTTTAAAACAGATTTTACAAAACAAGCCGCTAACAATATGAAAACTGTCCCTGATTAGTTGGTCGAATCTTGGCGTTGAGCTTAGCCGTACCGTTTCCAGAGTTAGAAACCAAACATATACACTACCGCATTTTCAAACATATGTTTATGAGTAAAAATAACTTTGAACCATGAGATTCTTGTTAGTCGAATATTTGCTCACACTTTTTAAAATCACTGTAAAATTTCACTGTAAAATCATACTTACTAAAGGTATTTTAGTGATTATACACTTCTTCCATTGAAACCTATAGCAAACAAGGAGGGGAGTCACGTTTTGTATCTTCACTGTCTTGCTTTCCACACTTCCGTTCTGAATGCATTGAAAATCTATTCGCGGCGACAGAACTAATAGGTTCGGATAGTTGATCTGTCCGATTAATTTTATTGCATCCTGGAAAGGAAATACGTTCAACAAACGTTAATAACCAAAATAATATAATCATTTCAATCCACTTATAAAGTAAGTAGAATACCACATACTTTATTCTTGTGTCCCTTGAATTTAATCCTCATCACATCACAAAACACTTTCGATTTTAAGCTCACATGTTTAGTTGTATCGAAAAGTATTTGTAACTTCATGACATCCCGATCTTCTAAGCGTTCTTCGACTAAGTGCGTCAGATTAAACGCTAATTTTATTTTATTAATATCTCGAAAAAAGTGTAAAGATCCCTTTCGTTGCGGCTCAACGGGCTGCGACGTCAAATAGTCAATGAATACTCGAGACTCATGTGGTCCTAAATCTTTTAGAAGGTTAATTATATCTAAATCTGATTCCCTGTACCGTATACAGCAACACATTTTTTCTTCGTCAGGAGGTATTATGTACGTGTCATGTCTCTGAATAATTGCAAACGGTGGTTTAACGCTAATTTCGAGATCGAGTGGCAACTTTGATACATTTTTTATGGTCACAATATCTGAAAACATAGATGTTATTTGGTAGGACCTGTTAGTATTTTCTACTTGGGCAACAAAACAGATACACAACATGGACTTAAATTAGCTATGGTCTCAGAAGTTGCAAGGCTTTGCTGACTCGTTCAGATGCTAATATATTAAAATAGACCCGACTCAAAACATTATCTAGATTTTGCTACTACTGGTTCAGTTAAACTTACCTGTTAATTTATAATATTCGCTGTAAGGTCCGTAGTCATATTGAAAATCTAACACCGAGGATGACACTTCAATTTTAGGATCAACAAACTCAGCGACGATTTGACATTCTAATAGCAGCTCTTTTTTGTTGATGCCTTCGACACTGCCCACTAAATACCACATTTCCTTAACGTTGCCGACTTTGTGTGAAATCCCTGTAATTAATAAATCTAACTTTTCTCCCGCGGCCATTTTGAATACTCTGGGTTCTAAGTTAAAGAAACCTCTGAAAGGAAAAAATAAATTAAACAACAATAACTAAATAAACGAAATACTTATTGTCTTGCTAATAAATGTCATAAACTTTAATGAGTTATACGGTGTTTTGCCACTTTCAATCAATTTTGAAACTGTAATTGAGGGAAAATGACAAAAGATTTTAACTTATCAGTGCCTACACTGTCTTTATTGGTAAAACAGCTAAAATTGTATACTCACGATGTCTGTTGTTTGGTTTTAGGAGCCTTATAATGTTCACTCCATTCTAATGCGTGCATCCGAGTGCCGCGGTTCTCCATAGTGACTTTGTAGTTCAAAGGTATTCTGGTGAAATGACGTCCAAGAGCGATCCTGTCGCGAAGTTCTCCGACCAATATACTTGTCCCCACACCAGTAGCAGATAGAGGTACCAACTAGAAGTAAACATTAGACTTAGCTGGTGCACAATACACACCAAAATCGCCAAACCGACACAGCCCGCTGAAACAACTTAGCGGCTTGTGTACGTAGACCGCCGACATGCGACATATGTCGGCGGTCTACGTACACAAGAGTTCAGTAGACCAACTAGCTCGCCGACATAGGTATACTCCTATGATGGCCGGCTAGTTGGCGGCAACTGTGCATTGTTTTACTTCAAAGGCTAAACTACTATTTAACGCGTTTTGTGGACTGTAATAATCTGCAGACTTAATATTCCATAACAATAAAATAGTTGTTTAACTTTTTTGTGAAAAGCCTATTTCAGACCCAAGAGGGTTAGAACATAACCAACTTTGTGGAATAAATTAATGGCATAGATATTATTTCAATGATGTTAAAGATCCCGCACTTACAATATCTTTTACTTTTTCCAATTGTATAACTGCTTTATTCGTGTAACTGTTGGCATCAATCAAGTACAATGTAAATATTAAATCTGTTTCAGATTCAGGCTCTATAAAACCATCAGTAGGATCGATTTGCCATCTCCCGTCTTTATTCAGCTGAAATAGTTAAGAAAAATAATGATATTCAATAGTTACATTTCTGTTACATGGTTTTTAAAGCAAGTCTCGATTATGTTTAGTGAATGAATTTTCTCAATGTATTAATATTGCAAAAGTTATTAAAGATATATGAATATTATGAATTAAAACTTTAAACCTATTAAATTTTCTATTGTTTTATACTTAAAATCTAAATTAAATTAAATTATAGATTAATAAAAATAAACTTCTTACTTTAATGAGGTATATACATGAATCGTGGTCTTACCAAGGATGCCTTGAAGTTGACGACAACAGGAGAATCATTGCAAAGCGTTAAAGTTTTCTGTGAAGTACTTAACAGCTTCACTTGGCCCCAATGTAGCGCTATGGGTGTGCAGGTCACGATAGGACGTACACCACAGCCCGTGATATGGCATATCTCAAAAGGCTTCGACAGCCCAAACAGGTTCATCCTTTAAGTTTAATATTAATTTATTAAAGTCTTCAATTTGTATCGTTAAATGTAGTATTTAAAGAAACAAATTGAAAACTTCATATTTACCTTAGGACTTTAGGAAAAAGTTGTTTTCTCACCTGACTTTTCTGAATCTGGTACTTTTATATGATCTGGATAAAACTTGACATGTAATTTTTTTATGAAGTTTTAAAGTCTGTAAATAAATACCTGACGGAATAATCCTGCATACCCAATACGCTAGTCTTTACCGTGATGGGTATACATAGTGTACTGTTAGGTTCTATATACCCTTCCTTGACGCCAGTCTTGATATCCAAAGATGTCTCTTCCTAAAATATATAGAAATTGCGAGATGTGATTTTCCTTAATAAAATTATATTGAAAAAATGTGGAGAAAAAACGTATGTTGTATCTTTCAATGGATGACTAAACGACTACGTATTTCCACTTCGTAATTTTTTTACGCAAAAGTTACTATATAAATAAATATTCGTTACCTCAATGTTAGTTTCTTCCAAGGTAAAGTATCCCCAAAATTCGTTAGATGTGACAATAATATCATTTTCATATGGAAAGTCTAAGAAACAAGCTCTTAATTTAATCTCTGGTGCTAGCGAGACCTTGGGCACTAGCGCATTGAATATAACAGGAAGGACAATTGGCGGGCTGTCAGACTTTTCCAGTTCCAGTTCTAGCGAGGTCTGATTAGCTCTGACTAAGTTAGCTATCAGAGTAACCTTTAATGCTATTCTCGATTGAGGCTCTATGTCAACCTTGCACGGTTCAATATTGAATTCCCTAGGCCATTGAGGTATTTTTGGTTTGGGTGTTTCCGCGACAGCATAATCTTGTAACGTAATGCTGCTGATCTCCGGACCATCGGATGATATCTTCACAGATCCAACTATACTTACGACAGATTCATTTATAACTTCCACCTCTAGAGTTTTTGGTACCCCTGTTTGAACATTTTAATTGTTAGTTTTAAATGATGAATTTTCACGTATTTTAATGCAATTGCTATGAATAACCCGGTACATACCTACGCTAACCTTTCCAAAATCTAAACACGGAACACTAAAACTCAGAGATGGATATATAACTTCGCCTCTGAAATTTTAAAACAAAATATTATTGAAGTATTTAATAACTAACATAAGTTGCTGCTAAATGCGTATAACGCCAGAAAAATATACATAGTTTAAACTAACTTGAGGTATAGCTTTAATATAACATCTGTATCGCGAATGCTGAAATTAATTTCTTCAAAGAATGGCCCTTGATTTGAATTGCAGAAAGAAATTACAAAAATCTCTTTGACTCCTGGTTTCAAACAATGCATTTCTGGAAGACATGAAATTGTACTCCCAAAGAGAGTGGGCACCTCTTTGTACACGATTACTCCATTTATATGCCCTGAAACGGCAAAACTATTAACGCCTGTAAAACTTTTGTGATAATGAGAATATTAAAAAAGACAGGTTTCTTCATGGTACCTTTATTAATAGCTATAACTTCATAATTATATGGCTTGTTGATATAAACACAGTCCACGTCGAGGGTCTCAATGTTTAGTTGTATAGACGGCGGAATAGACAAACCAATCATATTCAAGGGAACACGACTTATCACACCGTCAATATCTAGATACGCTGTTGTTTGAAACTCTCCTATCTCTTTCGGGGCAAATGTTATTGTCAATTCCGTGGGTTTGTTGGGCCACAAGTTTCCTTTCTGAAAGGGAAAAAGGTAGAGTATTTTGTACTTCAAAACACACGTTGACAATAACGACGCCTACCATGTTCTGCGTTGTTTGTAGGTACATAAGTTACTTACAATAGGACTTATAGAGAAGTGCATGTTTTGAAATAGCAGTGTTTCGTCAGCTACAAGGGATTGTATTTCATCATAAAATATCCTTGTGTACACTCGTTCGTGTTCGTCGCTACTGAGCACGTCGTAGTGCACCAACTTCTCATTCTTTGCTGACTCGCTTTCTTTTACGTTGTAAAATATTGTTGCTAGTTTTAATTTCTCTTTGAAGTCTGGAACATGAACGTATTCAAGGTAATTAATCATGTATATTTTTGTTTATAAACAAAAAAACACATTGTTATTTACTTTTATCTTACCGTAATACACGCAGTCATTTTTCATACACATATAAGTCAATAAATGATCCGATTTATTGACTATTTTAAAGGTTTGCTGACGCATCATAGTATTGAAGGTGTCAAAAAACCTGACGACCTGTCTTTCTAGTTCCACACTCACAGTATGTGTCGATCCTGTTAATTGTATTCTAAAATTCTCTCCTGAAATAACAGTTTATATTATACAGTTTCATTATTTTAAAATAATGATTGTAAATGCTACTTCTACTAGGTACCTACCTGTCTCCAGAACAGCATATAATAACCCGTTTATTTCTCCCAGATTCATTGTCTTGAAATTCACTTTAATATTAACTAGGTCATTAGGTTGCAAATAAGCGGACTTTGGTTGAACAGAAAACGGGCTGTGAATGTAAATTAGTAGAATTGTATTATTCATTAGGGTTTTTAAACATTTGAAAGATAGAGGCTTGTGCAACCTGGCTGGAACCAAAGGAAACCAGTGGCCCCATTAAACCCTTTTAGGCCATCGGGTTAATCGGTGAACGTCAAATTAAGAAGAAAACGCACAGCAGTAAGAAATTAAAATTTTACACAACATTATCATTAGTATCTTGCATAAGAGCCACTAGTTTCATAAATTAACAAATATTAAATGATTAATACCATCGAGTTGTTAATGTAAAGCCAGCTGGAATTAGTCCAATGTTGTGAACGGTCATCAAGACGTGGTTCTCAACTTTTAATGGAGTCTTAGGAATGACAATTTTATCGGGAAAATCAAATATCGGTCTTGGCCCAATAGCTGAAACAATTACTTCCAGTGAAACGCATAAAATCAGCGACGAATTTAACTAGTAGGTAACCTAGTTTACATTGCATTTATGTCAGTCGTTGGAAACTTACGGCTCGCAGTCGAGCTAATAAACGGAGGGGAAAGACTAAACAAAGCAGAATAGAAAAAGCGCATTTTTTCAACTCGCCTTACGTGACATAAATTATTGTTCTAATTATAATTTTGGTCTGTTTTTGACTTAGTATCTTCTGCCCGCGATGTCGTATTCGAGAATGGATCTTACGGATCAAAAAGCTGTGTTTAGTAGTAATTCAAAATTCTAACTATCTTTTTAGTAGTTATTGCTTTAAAGAGTCTTTTAAAAATCCTTATAAACTTTCGTAATATAACTAACAGCAGGCAGCTGTCGCCGACGCATTAGATCTTCAATATGGCAACATGATTGCCAACTGCAGATCTCTCTTTCAATTAGGCAACATTTTGATTACTTATGTGTGAAGACTTTATTAACGTGACATTTTATTCAAATGCCAATTAGGAAGGATAATATAAATCTTACCGATTAAAGCCAAGACGTACTGATCAGTATCCGTGTAAAATGATACTCGATGAGTGTAGTCCTCATACTGCAAAGGCGTGAATGTAACAGCAAAAGTGATACTAATTCCTGGCGCCAAACGCGATAGTAAATGTCCACCGCAGGGCTTGATATTGAATTGTGAAGACTCTTTATTTACCATGTTTATAAACGTTGGAGCCTAGAGAAAGAAAATTGACTTAGAAAACCCGTATAAAAATGGATTATTCTTAATAGCGTAAGATCCCAGAGCCTACTAATTTATGAAATTTAAAGCGTCTGTGAGTAATTATGGCCCGCAGAAACGGTCTGTCCGCAATATTTATTTTAATAGCCTAGGCAAGCTAGCGAGTATGCACTCACTCTTAAACAGATATAAGTGTTTATACCGTAAAATTCGTTTCTTCGAAAATAAGTAGCATCTGGGGGCCCTGGGGTCTTAGACTATAAGAGGTTTGAACATATATACCTTGCTTATATTTTTAACAGAAAACTTAGCCGTCAATTTGTCATTTGGTTTATAGTTTTGGAACACCAGTAGTCTAGGTGTAAACGATAACACCACTTTCCGTGGTTTGTTCCCAATGCATACTATGTTGTCCACCTCCATGTGATTTAAGTTCTGCAGCCGCTGCTGCGTGGTCAGTTTCATTTCTTTCTCATATTCTGACGGAAGAATCTGTAAAAGTGTTCCGATTATTTTATACAAATGGCGATGCTTGTTGCTTATCTACGGTAGCATTAGCTGGTGTTTATACGAGATTGGTCTGTGTACTTGTACAGGTGAATTAATGTTAGGTAGTTAGGTACTACCCACTCGAATTACAGTTAGGTACTACAAAACATAAAATCAGCCGCCCACCAGCTGATCATCAGTTTGCTGATAGATTTGAAAGCGGTTGTGGTAGGAAATTAAACTCAGGGCCAGTTTCACAGCTTATAAGTTTGTATGTGTTAGATAATATCTATCTGCTGAAAAAAGTAAAGTGATGCAAATGTATGCAAATAACTGTTTTAATTCTGTCTGATAAGCTATCGGCTAAGTGGTGAAACCTGGCCTTTGTGTCAAATAGTGCATAAAATTGATTGATAGAGTTCTCTGGTCTCTGCCTACCTTATAGGGCGTGATATTACTTGGCGTGACATAAGTGTCAATATTATTATTATATTGTTGAGCTAAACACTACTGCACGTCCCGCAACGGGATGATTAAAAAAAGATAATATAGATGTCCTATTCTATCTACACTTAGTTATATTGTTCTATGTCTTTCCCATGTTTTCTACAACTAACAATATGAAGTATTCTAAGAAATATGGTAATTTTTGGCCATCGCATCGTTCTTACATCAGTCGACGGATCAAGGTATTTCTTCTTAGCAAGTAAATGATATAACTGCGAGGTGAAGTATCCATTTTGTTTGAATTCCTGCAATATTTCCATATTGCTCTATATTTATTTACACAGCGCTATTTACACTGTTCTCACACATTATCTGTTCACCTGACAGTTTATATTGTTTACCAAGAAACGGTTGCTATAGGGATAATTTGAAATGATTGTTGGACCTCATTAGAATTGATGAGGATTTAAAAAATCACAATGAATGCCGCAGGAAGAGATGGCTTTACTTTATATCCTTAATGTGGGTGGTATTAAATAACTTTATTAGTAAACAACGGGGCGTTTGTGCAGGCCAGTCACTACACAATAATATTAAACCCTTAGTCGCCTCTTGTGACGCCCACGGAACGTGATGAGATGGTCTATTCATAGGCGACGCCAGACGTACGAAATTAATAATTGCTCTCAGATGATTATAAAACTACTTACTCAGATTTTAAATACGAAGCAAATGCATTATTGAAAATAATGAATATGAGTACCTACTTAATACCCTTGATAGACAAAAAATAATGGTATCAGAGGATAAACATTTCACCGTAGCTGTTTAAAAAAAACATTTTGATCTTTTGCATTCAAAGCTGATTGCCGAAAGTGTAAAATAACAATTTCGCAAGGTATTTGACTCCGGCGCAAGAGGGCAATGGGATGAGTGCGGAAATAGCAGCGCGTCGTAATTTTAGTAGAATCGGGGCAACGCGGCCGCGGACAGAAATAGAGGCGGCAGCACACGCGTCTTCCCGCTGTCAATTTCGTCCGCTTAGGGAGCACGATTAGCAACCACCGGCCACTCGATCAGTGAAGTAAGTGTGGCTCGACGTCGCACACCGCCCGCCTGCTGGACCGCCAGCTCGCCGCGGCTGCGCGAGTGCAGTGGAACTGTGCCTAGTTGCATAATTATCATGTGAAACCAGCTTGTGAATTCTAGTGCTTCCACAAATAAAGTTTGGATTCCTGGAATACTTACACAATACACTGATTAAGGTAGGGAACACAACATATCGATGTAATGCTAAGGCATCTCAAACTGGAAAAGGACTTGTCTAGTTACAGACGTGAATATACACATATTATTATTTACATAGACAACGTACTTTCGATATTTTGGGATATGTGTGGCGGAATATAGGTCGACAAGGCGTCGACGACGCGGCAACGCCCGCTCTATCCCGGTCACAGCTGCCGCTTGCAAATGTTAATAATATCGTTATAATTACTATCAAACCCAGCAATTTCAAGTCTCACAGGTGCAAAATATTCAGAACATAACACTACAACGGTACAGCGATCAGATATAATTAAAACAACAAAGTATTTAGTATATAACGGTCAAAAGATAGATCACATGATTCACTCAGGCGAAAAATAAATATTGGCTAGTAGTGTCTGGTAGCACAATATCAAGTGTTCATTACATTCTTAACTTGCTGGAAGTGACAGAAAAATTCATCCGGTTCATTATTTATTCAATCTTCACGAACATAATTGTGTATAAAAGGTAAAATTTTAATAATAAGCACCAACGTTTAAATCTATAAGTCATCTATATTCTTCCAATACTAATTCCAATTATAAGTTTTATTTGTTTTGCATGATGTAGTCTCCCGTAATTAAGGGAGCATTAAGACTGAAACATAGTTAATGTAACAAATAATTGTACAGTGTATCCTTTGTTGAAGAGCCAAATAAATAAATACTGTCGTCAATCGTGATTACCTGTGTAACTGTGTACTAGATAAAAATCTCATCAAACATCTCTGTATTTAGAGATGCTGAAGGGCCGGGGTCGTGATCCCCGCAGCGCGGGCATGACGCCGCCGCCGCCGGCGCACCTGCATGCCGTGCTGCGGCCGCCGGCGCTACCCCACGCGTCCATGCGCCCGCCCACTCCGTCCATGCAGCGTGCGGCGCCTGCACCCAGACCTGAGCCAGACTACGAGGTCGTCGAGTTCCCCAGTGAACAATATGTCAACGCCAAACTGCAGCCACCTCCACCGCCGCCGCCAAGACCTCCAACTGGTAAAAAACCACTAGTTAGCTTTAAATCACAATGATTATTACTTTAATTTAAAAAGAATACAGTGACATTAAAGGCTTTTACGCGATCTAACATTGTTTACCTAATTTGTCGACAAGTTGTCGTGGTCAGAAGGTGCTACCTTGGGATCTTCACCAGTCTATTTTGACTGCAAATTAATAACATTGTTGCATAATGAGACCTGTGAAATAACTGAATATATAAGAGTATACCATACAGTTTCCAGATTTATTCACCTTATGCGATTTTTGTCTACTCTACACTATTGTTCATAAAAATATCTATGCATTACACACGCCCTCTATTAAGCAGTTCAGAACTTGCACGTGGCACTAAATAATGCGTTGTATTTTATTTATTTGTAATCTACTCTTACGCTTTGGCAAACCCCAACTTCTTCTTATGAAACACATACCTTGTTTATGGAACGTTTTACCTATATTTGAAAGATTTAATATTTATATTATTATGTTTAAATATTTGTGTATTATCATACAGGATGAATATTTTATTAATTATTATTGTGCCAATGCTGGGCAAGGGTATCCAGTCATGATGAGGGATTATGTCTTGAATCTTCCAGGCTCGTCAGGTGTGGGTAGAATGATGATTGTTTTCACCAAAAATGTTTTAAACAACGCTCAAACAAGTAAGGTTTTAGACGTTGTCTAGCATCTGATAATTTACTTACATTGAATAGATACAAGAACTTCGAGAAGTGATTGTTGTTCGTTCAAGAGATACTCTTAGTGCGGTAGTGGTCTTAAAAAAATAAAAAACATATTCCGTAGCAGTTTTTTGAAAACTCGACCACCTATGTGAAAGGCGAATGGTTAGAAATAATATCATATGCGAAAAAGGATAGGATTTATTTTGTAAGAAGACATGTAAATGGTATTTGATAACGTGATCGACAGGTCATCCTGCAGATGCTGGTGCATCGTGTGGTCTGTGCGGGGGCGGCGGGGCGCGCGTGCGCTGCGCTGAGTGCGGCCGTCGCGCCCTCTGCGCCTCTTGTGATGACATGTATCACAGACACCCTAAACGAAGACATCACCAACGACAGGTCCGTAATGATTCATGGCCTAGAAATCCGTCAAGCCCTCAATACACGGAGTTAACGTGATATTCATTAATTAAAATAATTACAGGCTCTATCACAGTCACAATTGCGAGATGAGAGACCTCCACTACCGCCAAAAGCTGCGCCTCCTGTGCCTCCGCCGCGAAGACACAAGGTATATAATAATAAGACAAAATAGCATCAAGGTGTCATGTTATTAAATCTCGTAATAATAAATGTTAATTCAATAAATTCTAGATTGGCGGCGACCGAATGAGCGCCAGCCCAAGACCACCTGGAATAGATCAGCGACCAACCAACATAGATCAACGGCGAGCAACACTTAATCATGTGTCGATGATGATGGGACCAAACAGCCAGAACACAGTGCCCTCACCGGTGAATCATCACGCTAACCCTCAACATGTGTCCCAGCAGATGCCTCTACACCTTCAAACTAAAATAACGTCTACCCCGACACCGAGTCATCTCGGTAGTATGCCTTATCTGCCTACTAATATGCATTTCGCTTCTTCACCTGTTGCGCCACCCCAAGGACAAGCAAATACTTTATCGCATATGGGTTGGAATAGACAACGAGGATCGCTGCAGGGATTTGGAATGCATCCAAACATGGTAAATATAAAAATGTTTTTGTAATACCAAAATAGAATAGTATGAAAGCATTACTTGTTACTTTGATGAACGTTACTTTTTAAAAGTCATAACACTCAATCGAATACCATTTATTTCCAGCACCAGCAGCAGTCTGAGCCCTGGGATAACACTGAAAATATGGCGCCAGCGGTTCAAAGTTGGGGTCGACCTCTGCGAAAAGGAGCATCAGTACTAGAATTAAGTGGTGGTGCAGCTTCAGCATGTGCTGGATGCGCACATTGTGGACCTGTGCCCTGGCGGTACGGTAGCTGCGCCAGCCTTGATCATCCCTGGGGCGCTGCTGCTCCAAATTGGCCAGCTGCATGTTGTACACCACCGCACCCGGCTCATAATCCGCATATGTACCCACATCAGCACATGCATCCACCTCAAACACCGCAGCCATACAGGAGAGGTAAGTAATAACAGTTGTTGTTTAAGAACGTGTAATTGTGTTGAGCAAATTCAGAAATACACTTTTTCAGCTGAAAGCCGTGCGGTTTCTCGAGCCGCATCGCGTGCTGGATCCCGCGCCGCGTCACCCGCTATGAGCGTACGCTCACGCACTTCACGGCGTCATAAACATCGCACGCCGTCACCGCCGCTACCATCTAGCGATGCAGATTCGGAGAGCGAAAGTGAGAGCGATCACGGCCCACGACCGCGTGACCATGAACCTCCAAGTAAAACAAAGGAGAAAGATGAAGAATCTCTAGGACCAGCACCACCTCCACCCAACTCATCATGGCAATGCGAACATTGTACTTTTGTTAATGAGCCTGGCGTGCGTGTGTGCGTTGTCTGCTGCCGTACACCAACAACCGTTCCAAAACCTATACAAGATATCGGCGAAAATATTGAAAGACTGAAAATCGCTACGAAACAATCTCCTTCACCAGCACGGGTCCCAGAGGAACCCCGCGTTGAACGAGGTTCGTTACTTATTATACTTAATTGTATGCATATTTAAATGTTTTACAACAAGATAAATTCTCATCTTTCATATTAACTTTATTTAACTATTTGGTTAGGTAATAGGTACTTATGAAATAATTGTTGATAATTAAACCTATACTATTTATATGTACTTTCTCACTATACATTTGTTTATATTGGGTATTCGCATTGTTTACAGTTATAGAAAAAACAACCACGAAACCGAAAAAAGAGCGTATGTCTACAGGTTGCGGACCATCTCCTCCTCGAGAAACAGCATTAAAAAAACCAGTGAACCGACTCGTTACACCCACACGAGAACCGAGTGTCCACAATCGGCAAGATTTACATGAGAGACACGACATGGCTGTCGGGCCCTCTCCGCCCCGGGAGATTCAGAACGGTGTCCGGACTAAACGAGACATGAGTACTGATATATCTCCCCCGCGTGATACTAATAGAACTATGAGAGTTTCTCCGTATAAAGAGACTCGTGAGTCTCCTAGACCCGAAATTCCAAAGCGCCACAGTATATCCGTTGGTCCCTCACCGCCACGTGAGAATTCTGTTAGTAGAACACAAAGTAATTCTAAAACACCTGTTCAAAAAAAGTCCACTGGAACGTCGCCTCCACGCGACGCCGTTGTTGATCGACGCTCTACCGTAACTGCCAGCCGAACGAACGTATCAAATACTGGCACATCGCCTCCTCCGCAGAGTATATCTACACAGGTAAGGGTATAATACATTACATAGTATTAGCAACGTATCGAGTGTGATTTGTTTAGTGAATAATATTACCTTTTGCACTATTTCAGACTTATGAAGTTCCGAACTCATGGGAACGTGCCCCGTCAGTATCACGGTCTCGACCACGAAGACGTTTTCGAGACGACGCCAGGCGAGAGCGGTCTCACAGCAGACATTCTTTATCGAGCGACACCCGTGTAAGTAGCACCTTATCAAAAAGTAGCTATGTCAACATTTTTTATTTTTAACAATAAACATTCTAATGCTGTCGCTTGATTTAAAGAAGAACAAGGATTAAATTTAATCTTTACTAGCATTTATTAAGAAGGTTTATGATTTCGTACAATATAATTATAGGAAAGTGACCGAAGTGTCCGTACAGCTGGTCCGAGCAGTCGGTGGGAATGGCGTGAACGTGACAGCAGCCCAGGAGGCGACTGGGGAGATGGCTATAATAACAGACTGTCTCGTCGTGCCTCTCATTTAGATCTTCGCCGCACTCGATCCACTCGTCGTTCCAGTTACTATGGCTCTGAGGTAAAAAAAAATAACAATCATTGCAAAATACCTAGATTTTAATACAATAGTTTTATGTAAATGTCGTCTAATGACAATGTAATGTCTAAAACATGTACTTCAAATATAAAACCTATAGTACGATGGACTCCCGCGATTAGTCGATTTCTTCACAGGCTGCGTCTCCAGAACGTCAGTCTTCAGGTCGCGCAATCTCGCTAGAAGCTCTGGCTGGAACCGGCGCTAGACGTGAGGCAGAACGTGGAATTGAACTGGCCCAGTTGATGGGTGAAGCAGAAAGACTAGGCTTTAGTGCAGCAGAGGTACAAGCAGCTTTGATTCAAAGTCCAACGGCACCATTAGCTTGGCTACGAGAACGATGGCCTAGTTTGTGCGCAGGTGTGCGAGCTGCAGCTGCACGTCTCGCACCTACTGCAGCAATCACTGAGCTAGAGGCAAGAGCAGCTCTTGCTCGACATCGAGGCGCCATGTGGCCGGCCGTAACAGAATGCGTCGAAAGACATCGGCGACAGGTAATTGGGATCTTGTAAATATTTAAACATTAGAGCCATCAGCCACCCTTACGGATCGAGGATTTCAATGCTTAATTTTTCAGACCGAGGTCACAGGAGTTGGAGAGGAAAGAAGACTCCGCGGGCATGTCTGGGGTTCCCCCGTGGGCGCTGACGACGACGCAGCACCTCCTCGGTCCTCATCCCGCCAATCTCACCGCATGCGCGGTAATCTCAAACGAACCACAAACCAATAACATAAAGTTACATTACAAGATCACATCATCATCGTACCACGTCATAACCTTCACTTTACATTTCAGCAGAAGATAGTTCTGATGAGTTTGAAGCACCAACGCCACCTAAATTCCAAGACGACGACTGGATGTATTTACCATTAAATGTGAACATCGATGACTATGAAAGAGAGGCAAATCTGGTGGAAGCCAAGTATACTGAAGACAAGGCCAGTAATGATAGTAAGGAGGATGTCGCAAAAAAATTAAGGAAACTGCTTGAAGAAGCTGGAGTTCCTACCATTGATGAAAATTTGTTACTAAAAGGATTACTCTCTGGTAATCCAATATTTGGACAAGGAGCTGACTCACAAACTAGTGTAAAATCGCAACAGATTGATTTAATACAGTCCGAAAATGACTTCATTGATGCTTATAATGCTCTTACAAGATCTAGTCCATTACCAAATATCAATGGAAACCACAACAGAACTACCGAATCCGTCGTAGAGAATGATAATAAATCAATTACCCAAAATGGGTCACATACTTTAAATAATAACGAAACTTTAAAAAATAACAAATATGATTCTGTTCACGAAATACAAGACAAGAAAAATAATAATTCAATGGCAGGATCGCAGACAAACAATGAACAGGGCAATCAGACAAACAATGAACGATTCACTAATGAACCGTCTATATCTAATGATAACAAAGTTCAGCCAAAAATTGACTTACAATCAGATAATAAAATCAACTCCAACGGTAATATGACTCCAATGGAAACCATTACTAAAGGGGAAGTTACTACTCACGATAAATCAAACTTGCCTAACAATAAGAGTAAACCAACTCCAGTAATAGTATTGATTGAAGACCAAGAGAGTCATTCACTATCTAGCTCAGATAGTAACAGGTCTACTTCACGATTAGCGTCACAACAAGCTCAGAAATTAACTAATTCAAATAAAAAAATGTCGCCTAAACGCGCACAAGCGAATTCAAACGAGACGAAGTCTCACAATGAGCATATTCCAAAAGCCAATATAAATGATAATCAGAATACTACTGCTCCAGTAATGACTAAATATTTACCAAATATTATGCCTACAAATTCGGAAATTGTTACACTACCGGAACAGAATCATTTAGCACGTGAAACTGAAAGGCAGACAGAAGATAAATCGAAAAATCTGTCCGATATGGTCGACAATACTCAACGACTCATACAACAAATGAAAGAAGAAATTAACTCAGATATAAATTCTATTGATGGTAGAACTGTTTCTCAAAGTGAAAACGAAACAAGTTCAGAGGAAAGCAATGACGAACAAGAATCGAGTTACAGTGACACTGAGGAAAGAACAGATAACATTACATCCGATGAAAAAGAAGTAACTAGTTCTGAGGATGAATATTCTGAGGAAGAACAGTATGACAACAAACAGCCTGATACACAATACAGAGCAAGCTCTGAGGATAATGAAGATTTCGAAGAAGCGTTAGATCACGTAGAGAGTCAGCTAGAAGATTTCAAACATGCGAATATAGAAATGCTCGATTCTATAACACGTACTTTACAGGAAGAACATACATTAACAGTTGAAATGAATGAGCCCGAAACTGAAAAAGTAACAGTGCCCTCGAGAAAACAAGATATGAATAATAACTTGTTTGTAGCTGTTAACAGTTTTGAAGAAATATATGAGGAATTAAGTACAAATATTGCTGTAACCAACAATATACCAGAACCACCTCAAAATGTTCAGGATAAGGGTGTACCGAAAAATGAAGTAAAAATATTTACAAAGGAAGCAATCGTATATTCGCAATTTCAAAGTGTTACTCCTTCTCGATTTGTGATTACAGAAAACTTTGTGCCAGCACTAAATGCAGAGCTTGAAAATATTGAATTAGAACAAGATGATACTGCTAACACAATACAGTTGGTAAATACGACCACACAAGATGTGGAAAGCAACAGTAGTGACACCGAAGATACAAATGATGAATTAGAAAATAGTGAAGAATATAAAAACGAGGATGATACCACAGATTTAACAAATGATAATTTAAATACGACAAATACAAATAATTCTAATTTTGAAACAGAAGTAAAACTGGCAATATTCAACGACAATGGTGTTGATCAATCTTCATCGCAATCTGGTTTACCTCAACCTAACGAAATGATACAAATTTTACCATTAGAAATAAAAGAGCAGGAACAAAGTAATGAAAACCCACCTCAGCAAAGTTTCAACAACAAAGAACAATCACCTAGTACTCGCCAGAAAAGTAAGACGCCTGAGAAAAATAATACCGAGAAAACAAGTGAGAATAATAATAGTAAAATCTCGGTCTCTAACAAATCTAGTATCCCAAAACTTATAAAATTATTGCCTAATAATAAAACTAAAACGGATAAAAACTCTCCAAAACTAATCGTTTCCAAAGTACCAATACGCCGTACTTCAATCAAACAATATCCTGCACCCGCTCCTCCAAAAACACACTTTGGTAACATTCAAAGTGGCCATGTAAAGCAGTTGCAAACTAGGCTTTTTAATAATAAAGTATCACCTCCTAAACTTGCTTCCGTACCACTTGAAACTATAGAAGTCAAAGCATCAACTTCAACTTTGAATAAGAAAAAACAAGCGCCGCCTCCACCAATCCAGCCTCAAGATCAGAAAAAAGTGTCACCTCCTAAAATATCAACGCCACCAAAACAGAAAAAACAATATTTCCGAGAAACTTGTCGCACCGAGGATGAGTGGACCGATAGTGATTCCGAAGATTCACAAATACAATTAACAAAACCTTCTGAAGATACCAATTACTCGCCGCCGTCTCCACCACCACCTCTCACTCTGCGGCGTGTGTCTGGTCAACTTATAGACCTGGCAAAAATTCGACTTCCAGAAGGTTCTCCAGAGGTACGTTTTTATTCAATCTTTGGGCTAAAAAGACTGACTTATTTAAAGTAAACATTTTAAACGTAATTTTCAGAGGCAAGCTCGCATGCTACTTGCTGAAGGTGCGACAGAGACCTGGGATCAGGCTCAGCTCGCTGTAGACTTAATATCTCGGGGAGCAGAACCACCGGCTGCACTGTTAGCTGCGCTTGAATGCACGGATCTCGCCTCCGCGCTGGCATATTTATATCAAGACTGTGAACTTTGCGCATCTCGTCTTCCTGAGCACGAAGTAAGTATAAAAGCACCTCAAGCTCAAAATATTAGTCTACGTTTCCGGTGGAAATATGGAAAGTTTTGTGTCAAAGGTCCCAGAGAAACAAAACCATTTAGTATTTTTTACCGAATTCTATAAAATAATATTTGTTTACAGATGGTGTCGATGTTACGTTGCACTCACCGATGTTGTCGTGAATGCGCTCATCTTTATTTCACAGTACAAATAACAGAGCGAAGTATTGCTGATTGTGTATGTCCTTACTGCAAACTTCCAGAACTGGAGAGTTTACCTGAAGATGCTTGGCTCGAGTACTTTGCACATCTGGATATATTATTAAAAACTCTACTAGAAACTGATGTCCACGAATTATTCCAGAGAAAAGTAAGTCATCATCTGTTTAAGTTATTATTATTCAATTCAATCGTTAACAGGCTCTCCGGCGACTAGATACATAATCTTAAATGTAATTTAAGTAATCAATAGCGATGCAGTTTAATTAAGTAGTTTAAACAATAAATACGTTCTGCCCAAGTAATTTACCTTAAAAACAAAAGCGCTTTTGTGTTATTTCTGTATAGATAAATGTTGATAAAAAATATTTTGTTATAGTTACGAGATCGAACTTTGGCTCGAGATCCGAACTTCAGGTGGTGCATGGAATGTTCATCAGGCTTCTTCGTTCATCCAAAACAAAAGAAAATACGTTGCCCTGAATGTAGATCTATAAGCTGCGCTACATGCAGGAAACCAGTAAGTTGAAATATATTAATACTAGCGGACCCGGCTAACGTTGTCCTGTCTAATAAATTAAAAATTAATTAAAAAAACATTGTCCAGCGTACAAAGTGTGAATCTAAACCATTCTCAGATCCCCTTGAACACACACAAAAAATTTCATCAAAATCGGTCCAGTCGTTTAAGACAGTTCAGTGACATACACACTTACACATAATATAAACATACAATGATTACTACTATTTTTCTACACTCGGAGTACTCAGACAGTGATCGAATAATCAACTTATTTTTTCTTTAAACTAACAACGACTTATTTCTTAATGTATGTGAATTTTATTAATTACAGTGGACCGCCAATCACGAAGGGTTAACTTGTGAACAATACACAGCCTGGCTGGAGGACAATGACCCTGAACGGTCAGTTACTGCAATACAACAACATTTACGGGATAACGGCTTAGAGTGCCCTCGATGCCACTTTAAGTATTCTCTGTCCAGGTAAATCCTCATACTTATTATAAAATCATTTCATATCATCAGTCATCAGATATTATCCAGACTAGGAATCAAAATTAAAGCGATGAAACCAATAAAGTTCGAAGCCCATCAACTATAATCGTTGTCATCTATACTAATATTATAAAGCTGATGAGTTTGTTTGTTTGTTTGTTTGTTTGTTTGTTTGAACGCGCTAATCTCGGGAACTACTGGTCCGATTTGAAAAATTCTTTCAGTGTTAGATAGCCCATTTATCGAGGAAGGCTATATATCATCACGCTACAACCAATAGGAGCAGAGTACCAGTGAAAAATGTTACAAAAACGGGGAAACTTATGATTCTCTTATGTGACGCAAGCGAAGTTGCGCGGGTCAGCTAGTGTAATATACAATAGATAATTTAAATATATTAACATAATAATTATTATTAATATTATAAGAAAATAATTATTATAAGAAAAATTATTTCAGTGTTAGATAGCCCATTTATCGAGGAAGGCTATATATCATCACGCTACAACCAATAGGAGCAGAGTACCAGTGAAAAATGTTACAAAAACGGGGAAACTTATGATTCTCTTATGTGACGCAAGCGAAGTTGCGCGGGTCAGCTAGTGTAATATACAATAGATAATTTAAATATATTAACATAATAATATATGCTTATTCTTTCAATTTAGTATAAGAAAATACTCCGTATTGCCTTCAGGATAAGTTATTAGATCCCTACCAAAGTTCTTCTGAATTACAAAGTCCGTTCAGGCTCATATCTAGATTATGAGATCTGTTTTAATGACTTACCGATACAATTTACAATTATTTATTTCTTATAACTTTCAGGGGCGGTTGTATGCATTTTACGTGCACTCAATGCAAATACGAATTTTGCTACGGTTGTGGCAAGCCGTTTACTATGGGCGCCAGGTGCGGGCTAAGCGAATACTGCGCTAAATTAGGATTACATGCACATCATCCACGGAACTGTTTGTTTTACTTGCGTGACAAAGAGCCACATGAGTTACAAACTTTACTACAGGTATGTTAAAGGCCGAATAAAACATTAATTAAACAATTTAAATGACAATCATGTTTATACCAGTGTATGCAGGTACCTAATCTTAAATAACAGACTGCATCATTTAGAGATGTTACAGTATTCGGTGGCAACTATGATCAAGCTAAATTCATTCATATTTTTTTTAAAGACCGTCTTTTGAGGGAAGTCTCAAGTATGTCTAATTCGATATTGTACCAGTAACTCCTAAAACGTCAATATTTTTCAGATGAATAATGTAAACTACGAAACAGAGGCTGCAGAAGGTAGTACTGGTCGGTGCCCAGTACAACTGCAACGAGAAACTCCTACTGGACTCATAGACGGCACATGCGGAAGTGACGCACCTGCCAACTATGCAGGCCTTTGCAAGTAAGCTACCGTCTTCCAGAAACACAAAAAGTATAAATAATAAAAAATAAACATCACCTTTTTCCTACTTATCTACTCTCAGCTATCAACAAGATAGCTGAATATTGTTAAACTTCAATTTAATTGATAAATTAGCTAATTAGGTATATCAACAGGCAGTACTTACCTACCTACTTATCTATTTAATTAATTACATAGAGCTACCTAGTACTGTGACCACGGTGATGTGAGTGGACAATTACTGAGAAATCATGATTTTTTTGTTATTTTGGATAGCATGCCAACATTTTAAAAACTTAGGTAACCAACCAATGTCGTCAACAAGCTACACGACTGTTTTTCTTAATTAATTTCACTCTAGTTACTTTTACACTCAAGATACTTAATAAACAGTTACTAGTTAGTTAACAGTTACTTAGGTACTATGACAATATAGAAGTTAATGATTGTATCAACCAAAGCAATCAACAAAATAGGCCGAGTACATGAACCGACCTTCGATGGCATCGAACGATTATATAGGTACATTATCAATGACTGTCAATGAGTAATGCGACGGTGGAGGCGAGCGCGGCGTGAGTGAGGCATGTGCTTGCAGGAACCATTACCTGGAATACCTGAGTCGGTTGGTTCGTCGCTGTAGCGTGGACCCGCTACCGATCCTGGGCGTGGACGACCTGGAGACGCTGGTGCGGCGCGCCGCGCTCCGGCCGCCGCCGCGACCCTACGGCTCGCTAGACGGCCTCTACAAGCGGGGCCTCATCGAGGTGTGTTGACACACGCTCTACTTGCAGGGGTCACTACGTCGAGTACCTGGCGGGACTGGCGCGCGGCCTCGACCCTATTCCCATCATGGACGTGACGGAACTCGTGGCTGAGCTCCGTCGCCGCGCACTCCCCCTCCCTGAGCGCGGCCCCTGGGACACAGACCCCATCTATGCCGGGATGTGTGCGGAGGTACAGGCACTCAGTGCCTTTGTGGCCATGGACATGCATGATTACTAAATTATCTACTTCAATGTTTAAATTTAAACGGTTCAACGTTTAATTATACTCTATTATCATACACTTATTATAACCACGGGGATTATTATAGGAATTATTATTGTGCCAGCTGCTATTGACAGTTTTCAGCGTGTTTTAGAGGAAACACTTTAACAACTAGAAGTTTTTTATAAAAATAGAATCATGTAATCGTATGTAGCTCAGATCCTTCAGAGTCAAACGTGCTGATCACGTTATTGTAACTATTTTTATTTGTCACTAGCTGACCCACGAAACTTTGCTTGCGTCGCATACAAGAGAATGGGTCATAATTTTCCCCGGTTTTGTAACATTTTTTACTGGGAATCTGCTCCTATTAGTCGTAGCGTGATGTTATGTAGCCTATAGCCTTCCTCAATAAATAGGCTATCCAACACTTAAATATTTTTATAACTCGCACCAGTAGTTATGAGATTAGCTCGGCGACCTTTCGAAATAGTAACATAAGAAATTTATTTCTCCTCAAAAGCAGCCAACATGGAATTTTGATAGTATAATTTGACGAACTGGTGCCTTTCGCAAGTCCCCATGGCATAGTAATATTGTACCTAACATAGATATATCTATCCAATATTTGGACATTTCATAATTCTGTCTAAATTTATTAAACAATTTTTTTTTCTAAATTATGATTTAAAAAATTACTCCGTATGTCCTTTATGACCTAATGGTTTATTATTTTTACAGATAGTCAAAGAGAAAATCCCATTGGAGTGACCGCTTCATCCAGGGTGAAAACAGATACCTACGTCGTCGATAGCTTCAAAATATTAAATTATAATTATAATTATTAAGTATACTATTTATTACTCGTAATGAACTATTATTAAATATTCACATGAAATAAAACACTATGTACGAATTCAAGACGATTTATTATATTTTTCTTAAAAGTGAGTTACATAATAAATTATTTGATTACCGGCGAGCAAAGTTCTCATTCATGTGTCGTTTGTCGCGCTGTATATAATGTCGGGTTGAATGTATGCGACTCTCGAGCGAGTCGGGCAGGGCGCGGGCCTCGTGGCGCGCGGCGGAGCGCGGCGCCGGGCCCGCGCGCGCCGCCGCCGCGTCCTGCGCGCGCTGCTCGGCCACGCGCCGCCCGCGCTGCTCCTCGCGCTCGGCTCCCGCGGCCGCCATCTCCGCCAATCTAGCAGCTTTTTCTTCTTCACTCAGGCCGCCTCGTCTCTTAGAGTCCCTGTGATCTGAATCCGCTCGCCGATTAGTCTCTCTAGGTGGGGTATATGAGCGTGAGCCGTATTTACCGCTGACGTCTTTGTAATATTTACTTGTACTTGATGAGTCATATTTGTCTCGTTTATAATCTGAAGTTTCTTTTCTGTAATGTTCAGTTCTGTCCGAACTCCTTGAACGCCTGCGACCTGCAGGGCTTGTCCTTTTCCGTGAATCCTTTTCATTTTTATAGTATTTATCTCTTCTATGATCAGACCCTTTGTTTTCAGATTTTTGTTCCCGGTGCTGCGTTTCTTCATACGTCTGAGTCGAACTATCAGATTCATCGTCACTCGAGGAATGTTTGCGTTTCTTCTTTTTTTTGGACTTCTCCTTATCCCGTTTATTTTTCTTTTTCTTTGGTTTGTCGTCATCAGAGTCAGATGACGATTCATCAGATACTAACAAAGTTGCTAAATCTATAGCTTTTCGTCCCCTTAATGCATTTAGTTTCTCCGCCAACATGTCATCTAGATCCTTGTCTTTCTTTTTAGGTTTTGATTTAGATGATTCTTTCCTTTGATCCTACAAAAATAATCTTTCATAAATAATTGATTCAGATGCAGTTGCAATGGAATTAGACAAACAAAATAGATACTTACTTGTTCTTTCCTTAACAATTCCGTTAGTCGGCGACGTTGCAGTGGATTATTAAGAAGTGCAGCACGTGCAGCTCGTTCTCGCTCTTTTATTAGGAGTAAAGGATCCTCACGAATTTTACGAGATATGTCAACCTGTGCATCTCCACCTGCAGCTAACATACTGGATCCAACCACTCGCCTAGACACAGCTGGTATGGCATCTGGCTCGGCTTGTTCAGCACGCTCTGAATTCTTGTCTAAAGCTTTGCCAAGCAGATAAGCCTCTTGTTCCACTTTCTTATCTGGTTTCTGTAAAGAAAATGTTGTGCATTATACTATTTATATCACTTATATAATGCAAATATGGCAAATGTCAGGTGGAATTTTCATACTGAGGAGGGAATGTAAGTAAAAATTACATATGTACTGCAGATAGTCACTTATTAGTGACTCTAAATACAATTTAATATTATGCTTTGGGTTATGATAAGGGTTTCCTTAAAGAAGCATAGTTGTGCTTGTAGCCAGTGGGCCAAAAAAGATCCATACCTAGGTAGAGAAAGGATTTAGGTCTTAAATTTGCCATCGTCACTTGGTTTGTATTGGGGACTAGGCATCTCATCAGAACAATATTAACAGGTTCCCTGTCCCCATACAATCCACTTTTTTCTATCGTATATGTCCCACTCTTTTTTTGTAGTAAATTGTTAAAATAATTTGATAAATCACTGTGGTTTTATTTAATTTGCTAATCAAGAGGATGTACTCCATACGTCCCAATATTAAAAATGTGCATTAACCTGCTACGTCCATTTAAAAAAAGGGGCATTAAGTTGGCTCTAAATTTGATCATATGTGATTCATGAACGTACAATCCTTGTTACAAAATATGTCCCATGAATCACATATGATTCATGGGACAGGGAACCTGTTAAAGAAGTCGCAGATATTATTATACTTGACTATTAAAGCACGACAAATATCAAAATTACCAAAATTCATTTACGGCACAATGTGAACTGTGTGTAGTAGTAGTACTAGTCTAGTAAATTACATTTTTGTGGCCAGCCATTAGACAGTAATTACAAGAAATTATATAAAGCTGATGAAAGTGTTGCTTAGGCAAAATCTAAAGTAAACTATCAAACCTGTGCTTAATATGTATGTAAATATGTACATCATATAACACCTTTTTCCCATAGGGGAAGGCACAGGCCAAAGAACACCAGATTGTATGATCCTTACAAACCTTTCAAACCACAAGAATCTCTTATTATGTTATTTATTCCTCAATTTGTCATTCAAAGTCACACCACACATACTACATAATTAAGCTTCATGTGTAGTAAGAAAATGTATACCTACATCATACATCCATGACAGGCGATTATCACTAGCCGAGGCAGCTTTGTTGCTGCTCATTATACTGTTGAGTTCAGCTCTATCTCGCTCCTCAGCCCTTTCCCTTTGCAACTCTATCATGCGCTTTTTCTCCTCTGCAGCAGCTTGTTCCGCCTTCCATACACGCTCCTGGTTTTTCATAGTGTTTGGATGCCATGATTTCTTCGAATTCTAGAAATAGACAGTTGAAAAGTAGACACATTTTACTAACATTATTAATTACTTTGACATACGTACACACAAAATTGTAAAGCAAAGGTCTTACCAAGTCTCCGCCTCCCATTTTGAATGCTGTGCAGGCAGATTCTGAAGATGATGCAGCCGTGAGAGACTATACAACGTAGGTACTACATTTCAAGATTCAACTTCCATGACTGACGATAGGTAGTCCGGCTGTCATTATTGAATGCACCAAAATGGTAGCAATGTTATATGATTAGGTTGCAGGATTCCAATCAGCCAGAAGAGAAACAAACATAAATTATCATACAGAAGCACACTGTACAAATATAACAATTTACACCCAAGAGAAATGACAATTGACAACTATGACATTATAAACAAGATGAAGACTAAACTGTCAGTGACTAGGGATAGGACGCTATTTTCGATACTTAAATCGATATATACTAATACTAAAATCGATAATTATGGTGTCGATAGCTGATACTGAGTACAAGATACCATAATTAAATACTATTGCAAGTACTCAACAAATCACCTAGTACTTAACTATATCTTAAAATCGGAATTTTGGTACCTCCTACTTGACCACGAGTGTAGGTTTATTTCGTATTACGACACTAAAACAGCTATGGTTTAGTTTACATTTTTGAAAGTTGTATTGTTGTAGTGTATTTTCAGTTATGTGTACATAAACATGTTCACACAATGAAAGCTGCGTTTTAAAATACTGAAGTCCTCTGAGAACATAATGATATCAAATACAAAAAAACATGTCATCAAACATTGTTTCATTTGCTTACATCTCATCGTAACTATTACGTTTTAAGTCTTATCAAAGAATTCCCGTAGGTACTCAATACTGAGTATAAATAATTTATTGATAGTTTATAAATTCTGCTTTTTAGGAATCGATACCCGTCCTTCGATACCCCATTTGTACTCGGTATCGATACACGAGGGAGATACTTCCAACCCTATTTATGACAACTTACTGACAAGTCCATTGCTCTTTCTTTTTAAATTTTTGTCCTCCTTGTGCTCAAGTAGGCAATGGAAACTAGGTCCATACAACCTAACTTCTAAAAAGATCGAAATTGCGGGCTGATGTTAAACTTGCTCAAATTATTGGTGGGGCGATGGGTCGACGATACACGTTTAAAAAATATTGATATATAAATATTCTGCTGCCAATTTCGTAAGAGACAATGTATTTTTCTTATATAATTTATATTTTCTTCGCAAAGTTTTTAGTTTAAGGCTGACAAATTAGCCAAATTATGTAGTTAGCTACCTACTTAGAGTTGCTTAGAATGACTTCTCTAACCTATTATTATCTCTATCGTATAGCAATATTATAACATAAAAGGTAGGTATTTTGCAGTTTTTTTTGTATGTTTTGTTTCCGTAAGATAGTAAAAAGTGTATTTCGATTAATCTCATGTCAGTAATAAAACTTTATAAAATGTAACTTATGGTTACAGCGGTGGGTTCGAATTCGAATCCCATCTGGGACAAATATTCATGTGATGAGCTCGAGTACTCTTCTAATATTAGTTGTTAATTTATCTACATAAATAGATATGTATTTAAGGAGTCTATAAGAAGTATGTTTATCAGTTAATTGGTTACCATAGTACAAGCTCTGCTTGGTTTGATATCAAATGATCTTGTGTGAGTAATTCAATTATATTAGGTAATTTATTTAAAAAATATATATCGGGGATCCGCACATACTGGGATCCCGCAGGATTTAATATTTTTAATCCCGCATAACCGAGATTGAATTGGAAAGGAAGGATTGGAAACCTATGGATATCCAGGGTTCAGCCCAGGATAATTATTTAATACAGAATAGTGACTTTTAAGAAAATAAAAATTACTAAGATGTTCTGACGTCTGACTATACATTTATGTGTATGTGAATAACACACGGGCTACAGAAAAGACTAGCGTTTGTTTGTGTAAGCCATATAGCATATACTGCATATAGCATACGCTATATGTATAGTCCACTCGGAAGGAGTCGCAGGCAAATGCTAAAACCTACTTATCTGTTTGTTTCTAGTTTGATTTCCCACCTCAACCATCAGTATTGATTATAGGGTCACTAGAACTTCACCATATTTTTTTGGCGGGACTATTCCGCTCTCGGACATAATATGCCCAGTTTTCGCCGGCGACTAGCGAAAGTAATTACCTAATTATGTCCAACTTAAATTAATGTAATTCTAATTACCTACTTATGTCCTGCTTTATTATAGCTATGGCCCATATTCGAGGATTCTTTCTGGTTTTTTATTGAATTATAGCAATTTTTTTTGGTAATCCATTTTTTTTTAATTAGGCCTTTTTTCGAGTGATGGTGCTTTAATTTTATTCTCTCTTGTACAAGTCAACGTTTTGAAGTACCTACATAGGTAGGTACTTATTCAATTCAACTCTAAAACTGGCTTACGTATGGCTACTGGCTGGCTAATTACGTATTTCATTGTGTTTTGTTGTTAGTTGGGAGGCTGGTATGATTAATTTCAGAACTAGGACTACCGAGATAGTTTTCAGATATTTCTAAAGGCACAACATGACGAAATGTACGAAGGAAGTTTTCAAGATAATACAAGTATATCTACATACCTATCACCTGTATTATGTTTATAAGTGAAGCGGACATGTACATAATATGAAACGAAAGAATAAGCGCAGGCGAGGCGGGGCGGGCGACGCGGCGGCGGAGGCGAGGTGAGGGGAGCGGGCCGCGGCGCGGGTCAGTTGCGGTCGCGTTGAGGAAGGTTGAATCGGGCGCACGAGCCGCGCGGCCTCAGCACCGCGGTTCCAAACGTTCGGTGACCGTGCAGCGCGTGTCGGTTCCTCGTCCCGCCCGCCGCTCCGCACCGCACCTCGCCTTACTCGCCTCTTGCTCGAGCCCTCCTCACTCGTTACTTTGTGAACTAGGAGCCTTTGTACCTTTCCTCTGACACAGTGCGAATTTAATCCTACCTACCTACAAATCTACCTGCTTATACGTAGGTTTTCATACAAACCTTAGCCCTCTATAGAATACTGTACGAATTAGGTATTCGCTAGGTGCCTAGTAAAAAATACGTCATTTCCTACACTTACTACCTATTTTTTTTTTATTAAACTATAACTTTTTGCAGATAAGAAATAAATAATATTGGTATTTTTGTATCGATCTTCATGACACAAATAACAATTTAATTCGTTATTCCTTCTTGACAGATAATAGCCAATAGATCCCATAAGGGTTTCGTTTCTTATTTTATTAACTACTTAAATACGTACCTACATCAATTAGGTATTTCGTACGTACTCAATACTAGTATCTTTTTAATTTCAATAAACATAAGCTAATTTGTCATCAGGATTGGTCTGCATCAAATTAACCATACCTAGCATTTAATTTATTTGTCTCCATCGCCGATAGATGATAGTACCTACTACGTACCGTATCATACAATAGGTACCTATTTGTTTATGTACTTTTAATGGTAGGTATGTTACTGACCACAGAAATACGTAGTTCTGGCTTATACTGACCGTGACCGTATCTAATAAAACTTATTAATAAAATGTTTAGAAAATTGATAACAATCTGCACTATTTTTAGCACGGACTTGAACAAAAGTACCTATACCTACTACTTTGTATCAAGATTAAATTGTAAATAATCTGATAAATTACTAGGTATAACATTGTGCCTCAAATCAGCGTTTTAGCCAGCATGAGTTATATTCTTGCATTCATAATAATATAGCGCTGAGGTCGGATTCCGGGTTCAACAATAGTTTCGGGGCTCACTTGTAATAAATTTGTAAGTCATACAACAACCTCGAAATTGTAACAAGATAAATACTACAAATACAAATTCACCTACATATAATAGTTGTATACTTAATTTGTTCCAAAAACGGACCGTGAAATAATATACCTAATCTAATATCTTTATAAGTATAACAATCTTCATGCAATCATTAACGATTAAATGCTTGCAAAAAATAATAGTACAAAACCAAATCCTTAAAACCAGTTTGATAAAAATAGATTTTTACTTTAATGGTTTACCTAATGAACAATATTCTAGTATTATAATCTATTATGGCTTACATCCATACATATTTTTTTTAAAGTAGGTAGGTACCTACCTGTCCTTCCAAGATTACTGCTCTGGTATAAAATCTATCATAAATAACAATGGGAAAATTTATCAAAGTCAGATAAGGCATTTTAAGGTTATACCAATTACAGATTAATAACAAAAATAAATATCTGTAATATGTGTAAATGCCTAAATTATTTATAGGTGCTTAGTATGGATTTTCACGAACACGCGCACTTTGTCACGCTTGGTTTCCACGGAATAGATCACGAAATAAACATTCTTAATGTAAATATTTTTATTTAGCGCGTCAAGGAAGTGCCCTTGCGCCATGCCTGTTTCAAATTTCGTGAAAACAAAAACGTTTTGCGCAACTTGAAACCCTTTTGCTTGGCTTCACCCGAATAATAAAAAGTGGCGCAACTCGGATGATTTTTGCACGTGCCCTCCTGCCACCCCCCGAAAAAACAAACAAAATGTGTTCTCAACTTCACTGAAATTCTGAAAGGGAGAACACGTTTAAGGCAGACTTAGGTTAAAGTAGTTCACAGAGGTTAAAGATACTCATGTCATAGTGCTTTAAATTAAATCTTAATAGATTAATAATTACACCTAACTTAGCATTTCTCATGAAAATGCTCGTGAATCATAATGTCTATTGGAGAAACGACATAAAAATTCATCCAGTGGTTTTTTTATGTACATTTCGAACAGGCGGACAAACGTGGCAGGGAGCATATTTCGTAATATCAATCATTTTAAATATCAATAATTATTAACAATCATCGGATGTTTATAGTTCGTTCAAGATAATAGGATATATATTTTGTAGGTAGGTATAGCCGGTTTACTGCCCTCCTGAAGCTTCTTAAGACCGCAAGTCTCCCTTCCATGTTCTCTTTCGGGTATTGATTGTCAATATTCTTCACATAGATAGATAGGTACTGTATAGTACCGAATTTTACAGATTGCCGGAGGTAACCTATATTGTAAATAAATATAATGTTAAGCAGGTTGCTCTACAGTAACCCGCTCTATAGTTATTTCTAAAAAATCCAGTGAATCCTATGATTTTCTTAGTCCTGGTGGTAAAGAGATAGGTCTGTCATCGTCATGCTATTTTTCGAATAAAGTTACAGTACAGCCAACATAGAGAAGACACTGTCCTATAACTGCTAAAGTAGTAGGTAGGTACCTACTGTAGGCAGCTCGTCTAGATAATTAATTGTTTTCTATCGAGGTACACATAATTATGTAAGTACTGTAGGTATTATAGTATAGGTTACCTATTAAAAGATATCTTTACTATATCTCACTAGATGAGAAATGTGGCAATTGATAAATATTTTGTCATAAGAACATTGATTATTAAATTGATGTTAAACAGATACATATAGGTATTAAAAAGTAGGTAGGTAAATAATAACGTGAGTAATTTGGGAGATGATTGCACGGGTTACATACAAGACCCACATAACATAGTTCGCGTTATGTTGTTGTCCTAGACAGACAGACTGATAAGTGGAATCGGAGAGGGAGAGTGCGCAGCGAGGGACGGGGTTCGAGGGGGTCGGGGTGTTACGCACGCGCACTGTTGCCGAGAGTTCACACGCGCATTTCGAAACCGCGGTGGGCCTCCACGTGTACGCTAGCACCCCCTTCACCCGCTTACCGCGCTTCCCCGCACGGGTCGGACATTCCAACCAACCTTCAACAAACGCGCGCGCCGTCTATCGTGTGGTAGGTATATGATACGACTTTACAGCGTTTTTATCCATAAGAGTTGCAAGTTTATACTTACACTAAAAATATGATTATTCAACATTATATAGAAGTAAAATAAGCTTACTTAAATAGAAGTAAATGATTTTTTTTTTTACCAAAAAACTGGTACTTATATTAATTATTAACACGAGCTGTACAATATATACACGAAAACATACTTTACGAAAGATTTAATATCGAACAATTTATCCGTATGACGTTTACCACATAGTTTTAGCATTCGTGAAGATGTTTCGTTTTATTAGCACCGTGTGCTTGCTTATGTGACTTATGTCCCTATGGGCGAAGAAGAACGAATACATTGGAAAGAGTCGAAGGAGCTTCAGCACCAACATAACATTGATGAAACGGTCGTATTGAGCAGCGTCATTTACACAAGTCGCTATCGCTTGTGTTTCGCAACGCATCCAATTCCGCTGTGAGTGAGTCGGTGCGCGGCACCGCATTCGACCGCCAACGTCGGTCGAGTGAGTGTGTCATCATTGTTGCTCACTGTTGGACCATTGTGCACAACCTACGTCAACATTAACTATATTGAACCGTGATTGAAAAATCAACATCATTTCATAACATGATAGGTAAGGATTTTACTGTATACTTAACATAAGTTACCTCTAAAAAGCTCTCATTTCCCAACATTAATTATGTACTTCTTGTATATTATGTAGGTATATGGAATCTAATTTTGACTGCTATATATACTATAGGTACTGAAATTGCATGCTCACTTATCCCAATCAAGTCGTCCCGATTAAATTCTTAACTTAGGTCTATAAATAATAGGTGTTAAGTTCTGAACGGTACGGTTACATCTCATTCTGTCCGTACCTGCTTGTTTATTATTACGGTTGAACATCACTGTATCATTTATACCTAACTCTGTTGTGCTAATTCAACGGTCCCAAACCTTATACTCGCCTTCACAAACATGCGATTTAATGTTTGACCATGGATGCAATGTTCCAGGGGCACTGTACTTAACTACCTAACTATATTTTTATATTATGTAGATTTTTGTTACCCGGTTTTACTTTAATTTCATTATTTTTAACGATATTTTCTAATACCTATTCGAATGTTTGTTGAAGTTTACTAGGCATATAAATATTTATTGAATTTAATAATAAGAAAATTAAACGAAATACATACGCTTGTAAATAGGGCGGGGTGGAACAAGCGGTAAGAGGGGGATACTTACTTTGAGTGCGGGCTGCGGGGTCGGCGGCCCAAACACGTGGAGGCCTGCACCGCGGCGCTATCGCGTCGAAACCGCGGTGCAGGCCTCCACGTGCTGTCAGAGGACATTCACTCGGCTTTGCTCCGCTCCCCCTTACCGCGCGCGCCCCTGCGTGGCCGTATTATGTTGGTGCATCCTGATATTCCTGATCGCTGCATGCCATACACAACAGACACTGTACTGTGAACGGTCGTCGCGCTTTAAACGGAGCACCAATAAATACGGTCGACGTTTATTATAATGGAATCTTTAGAGAGTATTCAAGTGAAACATTATCGTTCGACAGGTGAGGAGGAACGAGTACATCAATGTGGCGAATGCGGGCTAACGCTCTCCACTCGCAGCGCACTAACAGCTCACGCACGCTCTCACCGTGCCACCGCAGATGCACATCGTTGCGACGTTTGTAACAAAACTTTCGCCGTGCCTGCAAGACTAGTGCGCCATTATCGGACCCACACCGGCGAACGGCCCTTTGAATGTGAATACTGCCACAAGATGTTCAGTGTCAAGGAGAACCTGCAAGTTCATCGCCGCATACATACCAAGGAAAGACCATATCGATGCGGTGTATGTGATGCTGCTTTCGAACACTCCGGCAAACTGCATCGCCATGCTAGAATCCACACAGGGGAACGTCCACATGCCTGTCCCCACTGTCACAAAACTTTTATTCAATCTGGACAACTTGTGATCCACCTCCGAACTCATACTGGGGAGAAACCATACCGCTGTCCAGCTCCTGGGTGCGGGAAAGGATTCACCTGCTCGAAGCAGCTCAAGGTGCACTCGCGTACACACACCGGCGAACGACCTTACACCTGCGATATATGTCTCCGCGATTTCGGCTATAATCACGTGTTGAAGTTGCATCGTTTCCAACATTATGGTGAACGTTGTTATCGTTGTACCGTTTGTGATGGCACTTTCAACACTAAAAAACAAATGGAAGCCCATATTTATAAAGAACACGGTGCGGACACTCCACGGACCCAGCAGTTGCCGTCTACGGGATCTCTTGTAGTTAATGGCAATGTCATGTGCGATTTAGTGGAAGCCGCGTTACAACAACTACCCCCAACGCCACCCAGCTCCCCGCCCTCGCCGCAGTGCCCGCCGGTGCCGTCTACTTCCGCTCCAGCATCTTCTCCTCCACCATCATGTTCACCGCCACCCGCACCCACGATGCAATACACCCTCGTACCGTCGTCGCTGCCGCCACGGAAGCGGAAACTTATTCCACAGCCGGATACTGAAATACCAGTAGTCCGACACACTTCGGTCATCCAGTTTGCACCTGCTGCGGTATCTGAATCATAGTGTGTCTGTATTGATTACTTAATTCACTGTAACATTTGTGGTATTTATCGTAATATACTAGGCTTTCCTTAATTTTAACGGCAGTATATATTATGATTATGTTTGAGATTGTAGTGCTAATGTAAGGTGATTTGAGCATGCGTAGACTAGATTCACAGGCAGTTATATGAAAGCTGAATTAAGAATACTTGTAATCTGAATGGGAATGTGGAATTGTAATATAAGAGTTGAGAAAAAGACTAATAACTACCTATTAAGTGCATTTGTGCCGTTATTACTAGCCAAATAAGTTTTTATATATTTATCATTTATTGTAAGTTTTAAATCTAGTAAGAATAAAGTACAACAATGTAATAAATTTTATGACTTTAATTTACCTTTCGCGCTCTAGTTATGGATAAAACTAATTACAGACTTAATTCAAGTCTATATTTTCGAAGTTTCAAAATTCTTCATATACTTAACTAAAAGTTGGACCACTAAGTCTGGACTTAGGCCTATCTCATTTGTAGTTATTGTTGAGTGTTAGACAGGCGGTTACCTAAACGAAGCTGACCTGCAAGCCTGGTCGAAACACGCACAAATCAATCAGCTTAACTTGAACTTCATCGCTTCGAATCTGACTTGCAATAAAATTAATTGAGCTTTTTTTGGACCACTATGTAAGTTTAATAAAAATAAACTGTAGTTACTAGTTATCATCCTGAAAATTTAAAAATCTAAAAGATATTTTGACTTCCGCGGACCACTTGTGAGAGAAGACAATATGAGCTTCACATGAGGTTCACCCCCAAGTAGCCAGACGTCCCGATTTTCGTGGGATGTCCAATACTCTGCAGTCTAAAATCCTTCCCTTCCATTCTTCGGAACTTGATATATTTTCGTTTTGTTTAGTCAAAAACGTAAGTAGTCGAGGCTTTTTAAGACATGTTCGAGAACGAGGATTTAAAACCTAGCCATGTTTTCCAAATTATCGACCAACTTAAGAATTGATTGGTCCAAAAAAAACTGGCAGCATTGAGTTTGCTCCATTGGTTAAATTGTTTTCAATTCGTGGTTAGCAATTCAATATAAGTATAATATAATAATATTATGTACATGTTATAAATATAATTAGGTAGGTATATCTTCAAGTGCAAGCCAATGATAGCCGAGTTAAATATTATAGGCTGATAGAATAAGTTGGTACCTACCTCCTACGCAAGCGGTTGCAGGTTCGAACCCGAGGCAACACACAATGACTTTTCGAAGTTACGTGTGTATCAGAAATAATGATTACTTGTTCCAACGGTAAAGAAAACATCCTGATGCGACCTTGCTTGTCTGAGAGTTCTTTAGCGCTTGAAGATATGCAAAGCCCCAGCCCGCCAGCGTGGTGGACTCAAGACCTAACCCCTCCTTCATTACGGAAGGACACTCTTGCCCAGCAGTGGGATAGTAAGGGTAAAATTTATTTATCTACAAGTTGTTAGTACCTATTTGAAAGAGTGTTTCGGCAGAGCGGAGTGGGCCGTCAATGGGCCAATGCAGTTCAATACTCTCGACCAAACAGTGCTCAAAATCTTCGCTCTACGTCCGTGATAGCTGGTAGAAACATCGTCATTGCTCCAGTCGCGGTTCCATTAATTATTGTATACGCATTATGCTGATACCTTCTCCGCTAGGCACCGCTTACTGCACCGAGGCCGCTTTCGCCCTTTTGGTCTGGCCAAGGAAAGATGAATCCACCAAAACGTGGCAAATTTTATGAATATTGGTTGTATAAAGGATTCTTTATTTATAAAAAAAAAGATGCTGTGCTAGTAACCTGCTAACTCTCGCTATCCAAATGTGTTTTATGGTGATAAAGTATTTATTTTTGAACATAAATTAGTATAGTATTAGATATTCAGCAAGTACCTAAATAAAACCGGCTAAATAAAAGTTGGACTCGCGAACGAAGGGTTCCGTGCCATTATTTATAAAATTAGCAAAAAAACCCGTCTGTTGTATTGGAGCGTAAATATTTATAGTATTGTTTATTTGTATTTGTTGCTGATCATCGCTGCAGACTGTAATGCACACCATCCTCTGTGGGGAAGTAAGGATACCAACAAAAGAGGTGAGTCATTAGCCGAATACCTATTTCAAACAAACCTAAACATTATAAATAGGGGCACTGAACCCACTTTTGTAAGCTCAAGGTATCAAACCATTATAGACATCACCTTGGCAACACACGCGGCTGCAAATCTGATTGCGGGCTGGCACGTATCAAACGAGCCATCACTGGCAGACCACCGCCGCGTGTGCTTTCAAATTCAACACAAGCAAAAAGACCCTGACCTATATCGCAACCCCCGAAAAACAGATATATCAAGGTACACAAACTTACTTACTAAAGCACTAAGTGACGGACCAGTAACTGACGTCACTCTCAGTACTAATAATATAGATTTAAACGTAGCACTTTTAACCAAAAGCATGCTGAATAGCTATCATTCCGCATGCCCCACTTCAATATCCAAAGACCCCGGGAAAAGTTCATGGTGGGGGCCGGAACTTGAACGCCTACGTAAGGGTCTCAGGACACTTTTTAACCATGCAAAAAACACCAGAACTACTGAGGCCTGGGACAAATACAAAATTGCACAAAAACACTATAAGAAGCGCATCAGATTTCGAAGAACGGAATCTTGGCACAACTTCTGTAGCAACATAGACTCGACAAACCAAGCCGCAAGAATAAAGAAAATACTTTCCAAAGGGAACCCGAATCTTCTGGGCACTCTTAAGAAAGCAGACGGCACCTACACAAATAACGACAAAGAAACGTGTGAAATACTGCTGGAAACACATTTTCCAGGCTGTCTGATGACATCAGGCCTTGACTGGTCAGACGAGCACCACAACACACCAACAACCCTAGACTGGGAAATCGCCAACAAAATAGTAACCGCGGATAGGATGGCATGGGCCATAAAAAGCTTCCAGCCATTCAAATCAGCGGGGCTAGACATGATTTTCCCGGCGCTACTACAATGGCAAAAAGACGAGACGACAAAACACCTATTACCAATCTACAGAGCCTGTATAGCTTTCAAATACATACCCAAATTGTGGAGAGAAGCAAAGGTAGTTTTCCTCCCCAAACCAGGTAAGGAGGACTACACTCATGCCAAAGCTTTCAGGCCAATCAGTCTTACATCATTCCTTTTAAAAACACTGGAAAGACTTGTAGACATATACCTAAGGGATGGAGTACTAAAGAACAACCCACTACATCCCCAACAACATGCGTATAGAAAAGGCAAATCAACAGAGTCGGCACTGCACAAGGTTGTGCACAAAATAGAATCGGCCTTTACAAACAAAGCCTCAACACTAGCCTCCTTCATAGACATAGAAGGAGCCTTTGACAAAACCATGCACAACAGCATTAAACATGCCCTACAAAGACTTAAAGTAGAACCAGTCCTAACTGGATGGATCACTGAACTAGTCAGCAAAAGGGCGGTACAGATAGTGGCAAACACCACAATAAGAGCAAAAGTGGTCAGAGGATGCCCCCAGGGAGGCGTCCTTTCACCGCTTCTATGGAACATAGTAGTTGATAGCCTCCTAACTAGTCTAAACAAAAAAGGGTACACTACTATTGGATATGCAGATGACCTAGCAATACTGATAAATGGGACAGCTGAAAACGTACTATGCAAAATAATGCGCTCAGCTTTTCAGATTATAGAAAACTGGTGTGAAGAACACCAACTATCAGTAAACCCCAAAAAAACAGAACTTATCCTTTTCACCAACAAAAGGAAGTTACCGGACCTCGAACTACCAAAACTATTTAACACCAAACTCACCCTGTCAACTCAAGTGAAATATCTGGGCATGGTTCTTGACAACAAGTTGAATTGGGCGAGTCATATTGAAGCAAAAACTAGGAAGGCCTGCATAGCGTTCGGCCAGTGTAGAAGAATGGTTGGTAACAAATGGGGTCTCAACCCAAACATAACACTCTGGCTATACACATCAGTTATCAGACCTTCTATCACCTACGGAGCAGTTGTATGGTGGCCCAGAACACAACTGACAACGGTAAAAACAAAACTCCAGAGCACACAACGCCTAGCATGTGTAGCCACCACTGGATGCATGAAAACCACTCCATCAAATGCACTTGAGTACCTCCTAAACCTCAGGCCCTTAGATTTGGTTATACAGGAGGAGGCACAAGCGGCTGCCTTAAGACTAAAAGCAAACGGGCTATGGCAGCAGAACCCAGAAACAACACACACCAAAATTCTGCAATGTATCTTGAAGGAAATACCACTTCTCGATGCACCTACAGATAAAACGCCATGTCACCACGTTTTTGACAGAAGATACAATATCCAACTCAAAGAGGAATCTAAAGATGACTCTGGCATCAACGAAGTTAGGATATACACTGACGGATCCAAAACCGCATTTGGTACAGGAGCCGGCGTCTTCTCGAACGATCTAAATATCAAAATATCAGCCACCCTAGACAAACTAAATACAATCTTCCAAGCAGAATGTATAGGAATCACTAAGGCAGCACAAGCAGTCGCAGCCAGAGATGTCAGAGACTTTAAAATAAAAATTGTCTCGGACAGTGCATCCATGCTACAAGCCTTACAAAATAACGTTATAACATCTGCCCTTGTTCTGGAATGCCATAATGCGCTCCAGGCTATTGCACGTACGAACACAGTTACCCTGCAATGGATCAAAGGGCACAGCAATTCAATGGGAAACGATGCAGCTGATGAACTAGCTAAAAGGGGATCAAATGGAACAGTACTTGGACCGGAACCACTACTGCCTATCCCCCAAGCACAAATTAAATCTTGGCTGAACAGAAACACCGAAGCGAAACACCTAAAAGAATGGAACAACAGCAAAGGTTGCAGGCAAACTAAGGCTGCAGTTCCGGTGGCACCTAAGAATCTTGCCCGCAACCTTATCAGTCTAAAAAGGGACAAAATACGCAAGGTAATAGGAATCCTAACCGGCCATTGTCCCCTAAACAAACATCTATGTACAATAGGCGTGACGGACAGCCCTCTGTGCAGAGGATGCATGGAGGCAGAGGAAACACCACAACATGTACTAGTGGAATGCAACAGCGTGGCGGACCAACGAGCGCGAACAAAAATATTGACAACAACACTCCAGGAAGCCTGCAGCAACTTGAAAAAGCTACTGAAGTTCTGGGAAGAACTAGGATGGCTGGAGTGAGGGCGAATCAACGCAACAATGAGAGAGGGTAGATACACGCACAAAGGCCCATTTAAGAGGCTAAGTGCGGAAAAAGCCCAGGAAACCTAACCTAACCTAACCTTGTATTTGTTGCAGCAGAAATACGTCATCATCTTTGAAAATTTTAGCTGTCTAACAACCATGGTTTATGAAATCATAAGATACGGCCTGTAATAGGGTTCTGTTTTACCCTTTGGGTAGGGAACCCTAACAAAGATAATAGTTTCTCCTTTCCTTTTTGTGTGTTTTCTCAGACTGGTCAATAACTAGTAATTTTTGTACATTGCCTTTAATCGATTTATTCATGAATGTGAAAAAAATATTGAAATTACATGTTTGTATATATAGGTAATGATTTTGTCAGTTTAATAAATTGTAAACAACTACGAACAACCAGAGACAACTTGACAAGTTAGGCCATTGGGACCTGTTGCCAGTATAAAAAATACGAGGTCCCGATTCGTTGGGCAGCCCGGCAGGCTTCAAAGGCAGCGAAGTAGAGCTTCCAATCACAATATGTTGTAATCTCGGATTTGCGGGATCCAGCATCGTTTTAATTACAATCTCGCGTGTCCCAGGATTATGGATACAACATCCATGAGATTTGTGGGGCTGGAAAAGAACTTGTACACGACATATTATTTAATACTAGCTGACCTGCGCAACTTCGCTTGCGTCACCTAAGAGAATGGGTAAAAAATTTCCCCGTTTTTGTAATATTTTTCGTTGCTACTCCGCTCCTAATGACCGTAGCGTGATGTTATATAGCCTAAAGCCTTCCTCGATAAATGGGCTATCTAACACTGAAAGAATTTTTCAAATCGGACCCGTAGTTCCTGAGATTAGCGCGTTCAAACAAACAAACAAACAAACAAACAAACTCTTCAGCTTTATAATATTAGTATAGATATAGATGAGAGTACCCTTGCGATAGGATTGTTAAAAATATAGACTTGTCCAAAATGCATGTACATTTTACAATAAAAATATTTTATACTAGCTGACCCGCGCAACTTCGCTTGCGTCACCTAAGAGAATGGGTCAAAATTTTCCCCGTTTTTGTAACAATTTTCGTTGCTGCTCCGCTCCTAATGACCGTAGCGTGATGTTATATAGCCTATAGCCTTCCTCGATAAATGGGCTATCTAACACTGAAAGAATTTTTCAAATCGAATCAGTAGTTCCTGAGATTAGCGCGTTCAAACAAACAAACAAACAATCAAACAAACAAACAAACTCTTCAGCTTTATTATATTAGTATAGATTCACAGAAATAAGTTAGGTACACAACAGTTGCAGTTGTTACACTAATTCGATAAGTTTGGTTTCCGTTTTCTGAGATTAAGGTACAGTTATGTTGATATTAATTGATTTGTATGCCTCGTATAAAGGATCACGAAATTACTGGAATCACACATATCGAGATTGTATTTTGAGTGCGTTATTGGAAGCCTCTCCAGTCTCTACACCTAGAAGATTGAATGAACAGTTGGGACTTTTGGAAGAATGATTTGGAAAAGCATCCATTTTATTATTACTACAAAATCATTACCCAATAAATAATGCATTCTAGATAAAATTGCACTTTATGACTATGTAAATAGGTTCCAGACTCGGCACTTTGAGTGGGAAAAATATTTGACTTTTTTTGATGTGGAAACACTAATATTTTGGGAGACGCTATTATTGTTTATACTTGTCATTTCTTGTCTGTGGTAAAATAATGTTTATGGTGTAATAGTAAAGAATTTTTTGATATGTCGGATTTGGCGGTGTAAAAAAGAATAGATTTTCATCCAAACTAAGCTATTTAATCAACCTATCAAAATGGTATGTGTAAACACTTTCAGTATGCGTTAAAACTGTAATTTCTACAACATTATGTATTTCTGTGAATAAGTTTTTAGTTGCTGATTTTAAGTTACCGGGTAAACCGGTGAATTTGTCAGGTTACATTATTTTCATCCAGTTAATTTTACAACATGATTGTTTTCAGACGATCGGAAAGAATAATAAAATGCAGCAGCATATTAACTACCGAGTCCGAGTTGTACTACAGGACTCGCGTACGTTTATTGGAACATTCAAGGCATTTGACAAACACATGAACCTAATATTAGGAGATTGCGAAGAATTCAGGAAAATCAAGTCTAAGAATAGTAAAACAGCTGACAGAGAAGAAAAACGAACCCTAGGATTTGTTTTACTTCGTGGAGAAAATATCGTTTCGTTAACGATAGAGGGGCCACCTCCACCTGAAGAAGGTTTACCTCGGGTACCGTTGCCTGGTGCAATTGGTGGTCCTGGCGGTGGTCGTGCTGCTGGTCGTGGTGCTGGTCCATCTGGAGCTCCTCCAGGACTACAAGGCCCTGCTAGAGGCGTCGGAGGACCATCGCAGCAACATATGGCCCCAGGCTCTCGGGGGCAGTTATCGGCGCCCCCACAAATGCGTGGAGGACCAATGATGGGTGGCCCACCTCCTGGAATGATGGGAGCTCCTCCAGGCATGGGTCGTGGTGGGCCAGGAGGTCGAGGGCCGCCAGGAATGCGACGTTATTAGAATATTACGTTAGTGAAGTTGTTTGTGATGTATCTGTACATTAAGTTGTATGATTTGTGGAACAAGTGCCCAACCTTACTATTGTGTTTTAAATAATATTATTGTGTGTAGAAATGGGTTGACAGTAAGCAAAGATTTTAAATGTTTTATTGATATCATCATAAGGTATGTAAAAGTGCCAAAATCATTTCATTAATTCAACTTGTTTTGCAATTAGTTTACTCAACAATATTGGTTTTCCATATTTTGAATAACTTTAGTTAGTTATTCTGGCTAATGAATAGCATCATGTTCATAGCTAGGCTGAAAATGTAAATATAATAATAAACAAAATATTTTTTTACTAACATAGTTTTGGTTCTAATAGACCCTCTTATTATATTTATTTATCCCTTTTTAACCCTCTACTGTATGGGCCCATATGGTATTGCACTTTTTGATGTCATATTATTTGTAAACAAATTATAATGAAACAATTAAATCCTATTTTTCACAATACCTTATATGGGCTCACATGCAGTAGACGGTTAGGTTGGAGAAAAGAAAGGAATTAATTACATACCAAATAGACTGGGTTATTGAACTAAAGACCTATGTTATGCACCATTTAACATGTTGAAATATAGAAACAAGGGAGTGTAGAGAAGTATAAACAAAAGACAGACAAGATTTGTGGTTCATGAAGACTTGTAAGGACATCATCCTTCCTTGTCTATTTGATATTTGTTACTTTCTATGCAACGGTTTTCTATATTCAGTTGATTTTATAGAGCTTACTGTACTGTTAATATGACAACTGAAGATTATGCGGTTGATCACAGCTCTATTGAGAGAGATGGCTTTAAGACCTTGTGATGTTTAAATAAATATGACACAATTGTAAAGTGTTGGCATGAGTATTTTTGTGTGTGAAGAGAATTCTTAGATATGCATAAGATGTAATACTGTAAACTAAGGATTTAATTATAATAGCTGTAAGTTATATCTGTAGTTTCTTTTTAGTACAAGTGATTTAGTTATAATTTAATATGCAAGTACATCTAATTCAGACATAAATTTTCAAACACCTAAAGGGGACAAGCCTATTGCTTTAATCTGGGCACATTACTAAACTTTTGGCTGATACTGAAAATATATATATGAATAAATTAAATTGGACCGAAAACGGGAATCGAACCCGGTAACAGTCGAATACACTATTGACACCATACCACAAAAGCAGTTAATGATAGTTACCTTGGTAATGAAACCTTAACAAATAACAGTCACATATAATGTATAATGTCACGAATTTTATTATTTTAAATACATAGTACATTTACAGAAAACAATATTTATAACAGAATGAAAAACTGACATTGTAATTTTTAAACAGAAATATAATCCATAAATTATGTGCAAACACTATAAGTGACCATGATACCTACAAACCTACATAAATTATTTTATTTACTTGGTAATTATAATTGAATACATTCTAGCACGTTCCCTGCCCGCGACGCGTATGTGCGTTCTACAAAACGCACATACGCGTCAGGGGCAGCGAACGTGCTAGACAAAGCACAACAAGTCATTCTGCTAACCAAACGTCTAATAATAATGACGAGAGGTTTTGTTCTGTAGACACTCGATCAGTTTTGTAAAAGGAACTACATAATGTACATTCAAGCCCTAATGACAATATCCACAAGATGGATGGCACCTCTTGCCATCCACCCCACACCGACAGCCGCCACTGGTGTCACCTTTACCTCCGGGACCCCAACGTCTGCCGCGCGTTACCCAACATATCTCTGTTTTACAAGCAGAGCACTTGACCCAATCGCAACCCCACTTTTTAGTTATAATAGCACTGCATTCTGGACATTCAAGAGCTTCACCTTTAGCGATTAATGAATTGAGTAAGGTTCGAGTTCCATCGTCAGTTTCACTGGGATTTGCGGATTTCCCTGCAACTTGTGCTGCTTGCTTAATTTTAGCACGATGCTGCTCACAGGTTTCACCGCCATGTATAGCCTTAAATCAGAAAATACACAGAGATGAATGTCGAACTAGCCAGAGTTGTATTGAATCAACTTATTAAAATGCTCTATTTAAAAAAATCTGCACTTCTTTAATCCGAAGACAAGGCAGGTACCTCTTATGAAATTCTACACAAACAATTCAGCGTTGACAAAGAAACCTCAAAGCGATACATCTAAGAAAAGAGTTTTCCTATTATCTTACAAAAGAACTGGCCTACGCTTTGGAAGAGAATATTTTGTAACCTACCTGACATGGTACGCAGTTGATATGCTTACATACAGGGCACGGAAATCTTTGAACCCCTGGCTCGCAAAGAGCCCATCCTTTACAATCACGCGTACGGCAATGAAATGCATTCCGAGTGCCACTTTCTGCTGCAGCAAGACCTCGTGCCAACCAACGCTCGTAATCTTGTGGACTCACCAATGCACGGATTTCGCGTTCTTGTAACATTCCCCGGCAACCCATGGCTGGACATGGGACATCTGGCTCTTCACAGTGCCGGACTACGTCCGATAGACAACCCCTACAGAAAATATGCACACATTCCCGTAATACTACCCCCTGACCAGGCGGGTATTCCTCCATACAAACTCCACACTCAAAAGTTTCTGCATTAGGAACGAGTGCTTGTTGCTCCAGTTGCATGAGCTCCGTATAAACATTATTATTTACATTCGCCTTGGTTTCTGGGTTGCTTTTATCATTTATTAACTTCTCTACAACTTTTGTATTGGGCGGAGGTTCAGTTTTCGTTTCTGAAAATAATAATAAGGTATGATCTTTATTCACATTTATATCGGCTTAAATGTATATGGGCGCAACACAGCATATAGGTACCTAATAGTTAAAAAAATATTACGTATTCGAACTGTGAATTTAGTCCAGCAGCATGATCAAAAGGGGTTAAATTAATCTAGGTACTGTTAGCATAATGCAATGTCCTATTCTACCTCGTGATGTATCTATAACTATAACCCAGCCTAATTTATCTCAATCAAATAAAATTCTGTCGTTATGACGAGAAAAAGAGAACTTTGTCGTTTTTACGTTAATATTACCAGGCAGGTACGGATTTATGGCTCAATATCATGAGGGGGCGGCGACCCCGCTGCCATAATAGCGGACCCGTGTCATGCCGAAGTAAGTTCTACTAACAAATGTTCTCGCTCCTTGCCTAGATTTCAACTACCACGAGTATGGTCGCTGATCAGCGTCTGGCACGTTTCAATATTCAGTCAGACATACAAATTTATATGCTGCATCAGTGCATGCAACGATAAAGTAATTTGCCTGACTCCAAATTCGAGTTAGTACGAGAACGTCGAAGTTACGGTCATACCCTGTCATCTATTCTATGGTATTGGGAAAACAATCAAAATACTTACAAACATATTTTCTTTTACACATAGAAGAAACTGTGGACTTCTTAATCAGAGTAATAAATTATACTTACACTGAGTCGTCTTTAAGTAATCTCAAGTGTTTGAATGAATTGATTACTAGGTATTTTAAGACATTTAAATAATTATATTTAAAAGTAAAAATACCTACCTACCTGACTCTACTACCCAGAGATAAAAAGGTGCACTGAAATCCGGCCCAGCCAGCGAAATTATCGGAGTGTCGTCATTAACACATAAAACTCGTCCAATAATCCACCTCTGCAGGTTGATAGCCAAACCTAATGATGTCTCAGCTTCACGACGTAGGTCTCTCATTAAGGCCTGTCGTCTTACACGCAAATGAACGGGGCCTCTCGTGGCTTCTCTATCTTCTACCAATACGGCAATTCTGAAATGATAATATATTATTTCAATAACATTAAGCACTGTATAATTCCCTACATTAAATTAAGTATTCAGGTCATAATAAAAAAATTAAAATGAACTTACGTTATCAAATTATCATTGATTTGAGTTATATTATCTTTTTTAGATTCCGGAACGGGTTTTTGAGCCACTTCATTATGTTTCTGTTGCAGTGGTTTATCTTTTGGTGGGTCAGCCTTTGGTGCTGCAGTTGAAGTAGAACTCGTTTTTTCTACACTCTTATTTGACGTGACCTTAGGGACTGCTTTTTCTATGGCCGTGTTTGGAAGCGCAGCATTTGATTCCTTCTTCGTGTTTTCGCCAATTTTTTTAGTAGACTCTTTTTGTAAAACTTCCTCCTTTACTGGCACAATTCTAGTACCAGCTGCTGATGTTGACGGTTGAGACAATATTTGTGATGAAAAAGATAACACTGAACAGGACAACCGCAACTGTGCCAATTTAACTGCTGCTTCGGCCGCTGCACCCTCATCTCCTTTGGCAATAGACTGTTCCAGTTGATGTATCAAGTCTCTTCGCCGTGAATGCTGGTCATTGGTGTTTTTTAATGTTATCTGTTGAGCATTGTCTTTCTTTTGCGTAGGTGGCGTTGGCGTCTTTTTAACTTGAATATTTACTTCAAGCTGCTTGTCTTTTTTACCAGCGGGTTCAGCCGCCGGCATCGGTGGCAAGTGTTGACTTTGTGCGGATGCAAGAGGTTCTGTAGAGCGTTTCTCCACTTCAGTGTGAGGCTTAGCTTCGGCTTTGATAACGCTAATAGGCAACCTGCTTATGTGAGACATCGAAGGACCAGCTAAAGCATCTTTAGAAGTTGTAGCATGAATTGGATTAGCTTCAACTAATTTTGTTTTGGGCTCAGTTTTTATGGCACTTATCATCTGCGGTTTACTAGTTATTACGCTCTTTGGAACATAGACTGGATTTAACAAGGACGATATTTTTAACGGCGTGTTTAAATCGTTTTTAGCTTTGTATTGTTGAGATATATCCACGGGTGATGCTTCTGGTGGTTTTACAATTTTAACTTGTGTGACCTCTGCCTTGCTTTTAAGATTTACATCATTCTTAATATGGTTATTAATGTTAACGTTTTTATTTATTTCTGGCATAATCTGTACGACTGGCGCATGTTGTATTGTTAATGGTAAATGTTTTTGAGATAAAGGTCTAGCTTCTGGCGCTTCAGATTTAACAAGAACGTTTGTAACCAGAGGTTGTGCTCTTGAAGGCGCTCCCCCTTCGTTACAAACTGTAGACCCGACGCGAAGAGTTGGCGTTTCCGTCGAATAAGAACTTGCTCCAGAATTAAGGGCAGCTTTTGTTTTATTATTAACGTCATGCTTTGGTCTTTTTGGCAGAGAATCTTTCATTTCTTTTAACATTTCTTTCAGCTTTTGTTTTTCTTGTGCTATCTTCTGATCTGTCGCCACTGCATTAGGCACTCCTTTTTCTGTTTGTGTGTAGCTGTTAGACGCTTGAATTCCAGAAGTTTTGTCAGAATGCTTTTGATTTGGCAAGCAATATAAGCAGTGAGTATTCATAGAATTATATTTTCTCAAGCAAGTCACACATATCCACGATTCTGGTTCTGGTCGATTAGAACTTTGGGGCAGTTTTTTGTCCAATACTAAATTCTTAACATTATTATTGTGCTCCGACGCATTTAATTTACAAGATTCAATAATTTCTGCAGCTTGTTTATCTAACTCACTAATGCTGGGAAGAAACTTTACTGAAGATATGTCTATTCCTGAATTTCTTTTCTTGCTATCAAATATTTGCTTCAAAAAGCTTTTTTCAGGTTTAGCTCTAGTTTCTTTACATCCTTCTTTTTTACTGTACTTTTCTGGCTTGCAACCCATTGTCACATCATTATTGCATTGTTTTTGTTTCTCTCCAAGCGAGTGAGGGTTCATTTGTGTGACAATTCTATCGACTTCCACGTTTTTTATATTTTCCTTATTTTTCTCAATTTGTTTGACAGGAGGTTGCGGTGCACGCCTCTTTCGAGTACTACGCCGTGTAAGAGATGTGGTAAGAGCAATAGGTGTGGTGGACACTGGCGGCAGTGGCGCTCGGCGTTTACCGGGAACATGCGCTAGTCGCCTTTGATAACACTCACTTGTCGCTCTTCTATCGCGGTCCCATCTACCGTTGGAATCACTGGTTATTCGCCGCGCCGGTGGTAAGCTTAATGCATCATAACCGCAGGAACTTTCACCACTTTTAAATAATCCGTATTTTCGGTGTAAAGTTATATCTCTATCATACTGGCGACGAAGATTTCTGTCGTGAACTCTCTTTTTGTAGGAGTCGGTAGGTGGTCCCGGTGGTGGGAGGACAATTGGAACCTTTGCAGGGGTGTAGTGCGCCGGCGTCAAAAAGGCAAAGCTTGCAACGGTGCGATCAGAGCCAGCGCTAGAGAGACTGTCGCTGGAATCGGAGCGGTCGTCACGACGAAGCCACGAGAACAACGTCCATAAACCCGTGGACAACGGACGAGGGCGACCCTCCACCTCTGTGTCGTTGTTCATCACCCCTGAAATAATACGCATAGCTCATTAAGAAACTTAAGCAATATCACTACAATTCAAAAATCAACTAGGTACTAACTACTTACAGTACAAATCTACCTACTTACATAATGAATTTTTAAATCGGGAATCACTAAAGTGGTTCTACCTAGTACCTATATATTTTTATTTTTTATTACCGTCCACATACAACAACAGAAAATTAAAAATTATAACAGCTGATGTCTATTTATTTTCCAACAATCTTGATACTATACCTACTAATTATTTTGGTATATTTTAATCCTTTTAGGTTCCTATATTTCCACTTACCTACTAGGGTAGCATTGAAATATAGAGCAGATCAAAATTGTATTGACAATACCTCCTTCGCAAGAAACACTCTTTATTCAGAACAAGGAAATCACAATCACACGGAGGTATTAACACAGGAGAACTCTACATAAAACCAAATGCAAACAAAGTGATCAAGTCCACATTTTTAGATCGCTAGACGGGTTAACTAAATATATACATAAACAATTCAACACGAATTAGATATAAGAAGTGGTTACTTACGGAGTGGTGACCCGAACTGGATTAACAATTTTCGCGTCTGCTTTAAACTAGAACATATTAACCTCGATTTAGCACTTTACGATGCAAAAGCACATTGAATCATAGTTCAATAATACAATTTACAGAAATTAGTCATTAGCGAGTTTAGCTACCACATCAATAGACTGATAGGAGTTAATTTAATCGGAAGGAATTGCAGTGATTTATGTAGTAGATGTATAAACAACACAGGGCGCGCGTTCGTGATTGTGAACAAAGCGAGGTCGATCTCGGGCACTGACGATTAGCTGCGGCTGCGTCGCACTCCGCCCGCCCAGCTAAATTTAGCGGAACTTCGCGACTTCGTTTTTGCTATTTTCATTTCATTCTTGAAACACTGTAGTGTTCCATCCTCACTTCTTTTCAATTACATTCCTCTTGGCCATGATCTAAGGTAATTTTAGAGTAAGTAGGTAGGTATTCATTGATTAGGTTACCTATCGAGAGCGTATCAGACTTTATTTAATAAATTGGGTCACTTTAATTTCAACTGCGGCGAGTGACCTATGACAATCCTTTTAGATTGAGACTAAAATTGTGAACAATCATTATAACAATGACTAATACTGAAGTGGGTAACGTAAGGTCCAACAAAAAGTGTATTCTTCTCTTTCAGACACATCTGTTGTGCTCAATATTATCAAATTGAAAGTGAAAAAGATATATAAAATAATAAATTATTATACTAGCTGGTCCTACGGACTTCTTATCGCCTCCTAACAGCGATTCTTTTTTTTCTCCCCGTAAGAACTCTCTTACTTATACTTCAAGGAATGTTACAAAAAAGCGAAATCAAAATTTATAAAATTGCACCAATTCTTAGTGAGTAACTCGTATGTAAGTACTATCCATCGGGAATTCCAAGATGGTTTGACGTCACTTGGAAAAAACACTGACGAAGAAATTCAGATGTAGTCGTTATGTATAAAGAACTGGCACCTAGATATTACGTTGCAGATCAAAACAAATCATAGGCAGGATAGATTAAATTAAACTGTAATTAAATAAATCTATTATATTTATTGAATTATGGTTATAATTCATTGGCTTTGTTCTTCGGCGGTCGCTTTCGCTTTAGCTGAATGTTTTTCGACAGAACTGTGAATGACTAACAAAGAAGCGGCCACACGCGACGTTAGTTCAGCTTGATTTAACTCGTGGGCCCACGGCACTCGCCCCCAGCGCATTAACTGCAATAGAACAAAAATATCATAGATATAATAATAATATTACCAGAATAAACAGTTGGCGCCGTTGGATAAATTAAATTAAATTATAAAATATTAAATAGAGCGATACGAACGCAAATATTATTATCACTTGCTCAAACAATGAACGAAAATGTTTCGAGCCGCATAGTTTTAGAAAATCATTAGATAGAGGGTTAAAATAAGGGATGAATGAAAAAATGCGACTTCGTTCATTCTTAAAGATAGAAGTGTGAAACTTTGTTTAAATGTCTTTAATTAGAAATGAAAAATACAGGTTCAAGTGATTTCAGAAAAGTCATCGCCTAATGGGTTAAAATCGGGGTTGAAAGTTTGAATGGGATTTCGTTTATTTTTGGAGTTAGAAACATGAAAATTCAGGACTAAACTAGAAGCAACTATTTTGCCCGGGGTTAGAACCGGAGTCCTGTGCGCGGCAGTTAGTTGCAGGACTAACAGGAAGTGATGTGGAATCTAAATAACTATTTTTAATTATTACCAGTCTATGATTGAGAAATATTATACCCACCTGAATGGTGCTATAACTTAGAAATTAAAGACAATCATGGAAAATTCCAGACTTCTGCCAACAAGGGTTAATAAATCTTACATTAAAATCTTCATATTTACTGCATTTCAGGTTTTTACAGTAACATTAAGATTATAAAATAACACAAACCTGATATTCTTCTTCTAGTCTCGCTAAGAGAACAGCATCTTTGGGCTCGATGTGTCGCTCTACACAGGCCAACATGAGGATTGGTGATTTAAGAGCTTCTACTCCAAATGACATTGCTGTATACAAAACATCAGATATTAATAAACTACCCATTTTATTAAGCAGATAAACGACAACCATAATAAATTATTGATGATTGTTGGTGACCTGCAATATCTTTTTCTATTTTACCCTTTCATGGGATAATCAGAATTTCAGAATGATATTTTGTATAACTATAATACCAAAGTACACTGTTCTAAGTTTGTAAGTGTTGTCTGTTTTACTAGTTGTTTATCATCAAAGCTGCTTTTGATGTTATTCATTACTGGGTTACCTAATTGACTAAGTAAACAATAAAAAAATCGATCTGCTTACCACTGAGTGCTGTAAAGTTATAGGATAGAAGGTATCTTGCTAGAACTGCTCGGGTGTCATTAGTAACTGGTGGTGGAAGCAAACCTGTAGCCACCTCTTGTTTGACATTGAATCTCTTTTCAAACCAGTCTAAGACAGGTGTCCATTTTTTTTCTTGCAATACTTGTAACTCCCGTTCATCCTGTTGAAGAAGATTGGAGTATTAATTCAATCTTTTTTTTCACATATAGTTGTGGTCAATCAAGTAGCAGTTGTTTAAACCAGCTGAAGGCCTTTGAAGTGGCTTTACAACTGCTGTCTTAAAAGTTTATTGAAAATTAGCATTATGTAATACTTATAACAAAAGCAAGGGGAAATTCAACTCACCTCAGAATAGAATAAAAGTGTGTCTGTCGAAAAGTAGTCCAGTAGATAAGTTGCAATGTCATGTGATGTTAACTTGCCGGGGTTATCCAGTGCTGTGTTGCAGAGTGCAGTCTGAGATCAAATAATTATGTTTTTAGAACCACAATTTAAAATTTCAACTCTTTATGACATAAACTCTGAAGCTTTTCTAGTCTCCCTTAAAAAAATTAAATCTTCCCATCAACTACTTAAATTTACCTACATGTGTTCTATCCAGACAAAATTAAATTACTTGTTAAATACAATATTGAGTTTGTTTAGCTTTTATCATATTATCATGTTAATCAGGACAATTAGTATATTTTAAAGAAGAAGAAAATTATAAATCCGTTCTTTATTGACATATACAAAAGGTTTTCTAAATACTTTTCTTGAGTCCAACTCACTATGTCACATCCTAGTACATAGAAGTACTACATGATAGGTAATTTGGTCATTATAGTACTTAACAATTAAGCTACTATACAACTTTATATTAGTTACCAACCAGATGCATTGTAGGCTGTGCAATATGTTCAGTTTGGGCATCCCACTCGGCGGCAATGGCTCGTGCCAGGGGCTCACTGTCCACTGCCAAGGTGCGACCGTTTGGAGTCTTCAAGCGACGATGATCCAATGTTATCTCCCATTTGTTATCACTTTGTATGACACTGGTACCGCGATAAAATCGTTTGCGAGTAGCTGCAATAAAGAAGATATACATGAAAAAACACACAATATAGAACCAAGTTTTGGTTGCGGCAATATGGTTAACCAGATATTTAATAAGTCTACAAGTAATAAATTCCTACTTTTTTAAGTAATCTCTTATAATTTACAAGTTTATGTAATATCATAAAAGTGCACTTACCATAACTTTGAAACCGGTTACAACTAGGACAGGTAGTCCTTAATAATCTAGTAAAGGCTATCGATATTGATAACATTTTATTTAGAGAAAATAAATATTTATATGCACTTATAAGTTTTATTTTTATTTAAAATTTAATCTAAGATAGGTTTTTACCTAGAGAGGTTATATTATTATCACTAAATGGGTGACAGTATTGACACTCTTGACATTAGACAAGTTTAGTGTTGTGATTTGAGTTGATTCGTCTGTTTTGAGACCATCCAGTATCAGCCTTTTGTGAGTTCGTAGCATTGTCATAGGGATATTAAACATATGCTTCACTTATCAATCGTAATTAAGGCAAATGTTTGATAATTTGATGAGTTAAATAAAATAAATTAGATAGCAATAAAAATACAAATATGCATATAAATATAATCGACTTAGTCTATGGTATCTAACGTCTTCCTTCGCCTGTCTAGTGTTTATAATCAAAAAGTAGATGTTTATTCATCTCTGGTCTGTCCGCCATTGTTGCCATTGATTATTGAAGTATTGTCGTAACAAAGATTTTAGAAATATAGTAAAACATTTTGCAGATAAACCACCTTAATTATAAGTTATCGTATCTTTGTGTTGTTTGTAGTTATTTGTGACCATGTCTTCTATGGATACTGATCTGTAATTGTTACGAGTGTGATAATACTATTTTTGTGGGACAACAAGTGAAGTGACGCGTTCTCCATATACTAGGGCAAAACAAGCTAAAAATAATTTGCTACCGTACAGCAATTTGGAAAATCTACTTTTTCTTCTTATTTGTGATGTTCCCGCATTCCATCAGCGCGGAAGAAGAACAGAAGACGAAACTGATTCCGAGTGTAAATCTACTACACTCCAAGAGAAAAGGAATATTCATACACCCCACGGCTATGTACAGAAATAGTGCACCGTGCTACACAAATATAAGGGCACTGTTTACAATAAGCAGTTTGAGAGGGTAAGAGAAATAAACTAAAAGTAGAGAAAATGAAACTTTTAGAGAGTGGCCGCTTGGAGGCACTGAGCAGAGCTCTTTCGATACTGAATGGAGACAGTGCTGTACAGGGCCGAGTTGAGAGCTACAGCTGCAAAATGGCTGGTGCTGAAAAAGCTTTTTATAAGCGATTCACAGCAGATGGTGAAACAACTCACAACTTACAGGCTTTGTCACCACCGGAAGGAATCATGTACAGGTAAATTTTTGCCTATTGTGATTGACTTCTACAATAATGTAATTTATTAACATGATTTATTATTAATTCTAGTCGAAGTTTATCTGGTGATGAAGATGGTGTGCTCTGTGACACCATATCCCGGAAAACTTTATTTTACTTGATTGCTACACTGAATGCTGCCTTTCCAGATTATGATTTTTCAATGGCCAAAGTAAGTTATAATTTCTGTTCAGAATTCTGTTCTTTTTTTATCTTCATATTATGGTCCTGGCCCTGTGGTCAATGTAATTAATTAAAATATTTTTTTTTACCAATAGAGCAGTGAATTCAGTGCAGAACCCTCATTGAGCTGGGTGCAAAGTGCTGTAGATGCTGCTTTGTCTGCTGTGGGCGGTGCTCGGTGGAGGCAGCTGCGCCCGGCCTTATGGACTGCGGTCGATGAAGAAGTGACATTACCTGAATGTCGCATATACAGCTACAATCCAGACTTGGCCAGTGACCCCTTTGGTGAACCAGGGTGTCTATGGGCATTCAACTACTTTTTCTACAACAGAAAATTAAAAAGGATAGTCTTCTTTACATGCAGAGCTATGAGGTACGTTGAAATGATTTATTAGAGCTATATATATTTTTGACATCATTAAGTAATGCTACAAGAATCCTTCATGAGACACTATCATAACAAAATTTTGTTCTAACTGTAAAAAAAATATCTATGTTAGATTCTTAGGATAAGATTAAACTAATTTATGGACTTTGTTATTTCTCCAGTCCGGTGTGTGCTGTTGACTCGGGTGTAGATTTTGCAATGGATGAAGATGAAGAATACAACTAAACAATGGAAATGGATGTTATACTTATTTCACTCCAACATTGAATAAACATACTAATGAATAGTTGATATTGATCTATTAAGTCATTGAGAAATGATAAACTTATAAGTACCTAATTGTAACCAACAGAATTATTAGAAAAATCTACATATGTTGTAATTGTTAAACTAATTTCCACATTGTATACTTGTAAGTATGGGTAAATTATTTTAAAAGTTTTAGGTGCACTTCAAATTTATAAATGTCTTCAGTAAATCTGATGTAATTATGATAATGTAGATCTTAATAATTCAATATATTTGAATTACATAAAATACTAGAAAACTTGAAAGATTATTAAAATGGATACTTATTAATTTTGTGCTTTACCATATTTGGATCTTAGTTTTATGTGTTATTTTAGGCTTCTTTCATTTGGATCATATTTTGTATAGTTATTTGACCTGAATGGGTAATTCCTGTTTGCCTCATGCAAACTCAAGAGTAACTTTTTGATCCAATTCGAAAATAAAAATGAAACTGCTGCACAAAGAGGCAGATCATTAGAACTGTATACTTACCCCAAGATATCTATCTGTGACCAATATACGACAATTTCATCAATCCACAAGAAGGAAGTCTCCAAATTACCAACTATGTTTATGTACTAACTTCTAAATGTTGCTAACCAATATTTTTTTAAATAGAATTTAATTTAAAATATTGTAATTATTTTTTAGTTTGGCTAATATTGGAAATAGTCTATGTTCTGCAACTAATTGTATACTTGTGCTGTAGGAAGTTGATAAATGTATAGTTTTAATTATGTTAGGCCGCATTCATAAAACTAATACGATGCTACGTAATCTGACCCCATCTAGCCCTGTATTGATTTTAATGGGCTAAGATTGGACAAGTAGTTCTGCAAGACATCTTGTTAATTTCCCATATTTTTTAAGCTGTTTCTTTCCATTGAGACACAAAGTGCGCCAAATTTAAAAGCCGGTGCAGGATCCACTAAATATGCTTCGATCTCGCCGGTATTTAGTAGGATATTTATTCAGATTTATACTGATAACAGATAAAGATCTCAGTTTTAAAACGCCAAAAGCACTAATTGCCAAGTAACAAGTCTTCTGTCATTAACCTACTAAAAATCCATAAAGACTATCTTTGACTTATAAAATAGTAATACTAGCTTTACACTTTTCTGTGCACTTATTAATACATACTAATTAATTGTGCTATACACTCGGGCAAGTTAATAAGCTATGAAGAGTTTACTGAAAGCTATAACTTTAAATCTAATTACAAAGTGTAAATGTTGAAGTAACAGGTCGTGTTTATAATATTATAATTGTGTGCATACTGCATAGTATATTAACAAAATATTTGAAAAATACCTGAAGGATTGTTCGTCTAGTAAAAAAGAGATTGTTTGAAGAACTTGTGGTTAAGAAATTAACCAAAATTAGTACCTGTTTGCTAAATAATTTTCTTGTAAACATACTGTTATGAGTTAAGGAATTACATTAATGTAGTAATAAGTTATGTGGAGAAATAACACATCTGCTGGACACATGCTCACTGTGTGTACAAATATTCCAGACCAATCCATTATTAATTTTATAATAATTATATGTCACAGTCAAGCAATAACTGTAAAAGTCAATCAAATGTTTTAGGGCTTAGGCATTAGTTTATTTTGGCAGTCAAATGGAACACACCTACGAATTGTTTTGACTTAAAATTTCATATGTATGAATATTTTTTAGATTGTATTTGCGGAAATAAATGGAATATTATATTTGAAATGCCATTTATCAGCATCCACTATTCCCCTTCCTTTCCGCTTTTGTCCACAGAAGTATTGATGAAAAAAAAATGCTCTTTACTTATATTATAATTACATCATCTGAACGATTCCATTGTTCTAAACAATAAAGGATACCGCTCATCAACAACATGCAGTCCTGTGATCAATACATTTATTGCATGACTGTCTCTTCCGTAAAAACCAATTCCGAAATCTTGCCGAAACTACTGAACGGATTTTGATGACTTGGGTAAGTGTAATTGTTACCTGGATTAAAGCACGGGATACTTTAAATATTTTAGTGTTAAAGAAAAGAAATAAGAAGTTTTAAAAACTAGCCAACAATATACTTCTATTATTTACATTGCGTCCAAATACGTTTCTACCCTATGAAGGATTCTCGCCCCGATCGCCACGGATCCGTGCGTAAACCTAGACGCGGCAATGGAGACACTGGAGTGCCGCATGTGCGACGTTCGCGCGTAAAATTTAGCCAATAATAATATATTTACAATTAATTGAGCCATGCTCATTGCATGCAAGTGAACGCAGCAGCATCTGGATGGGATTTACGTTGCTCCGTTAACTCGAAACTGGACTGGACTCGTGCCCATAATATATTGCCTCAACTAGATAAAATCCGGCTATACATTGTCTTACATCCCACACATTTTGTGTACGAGTATGATGCATAATGATGATTGGGTCATTACCAACTGAATAGAAAATAAAACAATCTTTTTTTTTTCAGAAAATATAATAAACAATCAAAACGTAATAAACTTTATCGAACTATACAACAGAGAAGGGAGATAAAAAAAAGATACCCTACGTATCACTCCTAAATCTAACTATGTATATAATTATGTATATGTATGTACATGATTTATCACTATATACAAATGTAAAGATGTCCCCACAATCCAGAACTACCGATTAATAACTTTCCGAAATATGAGAACAGTATCTTATCAGACGGCCACTTGTTGCAGTTCATTGAGAGAGTTCATTCACTTATGCCACCAAAAATTGATCAAAATATTACGAACTTCGCTACAAAACATAGCTTAGCCATCGAAACACTCTTAACTCTATGACAAACACGGTCTTCTTATCGATAACCAGACGTCTATAACGTTTCACGGTGCTTATTCTCGACAGCTGCCGAAACACACTTTCGAAAGTATCTCGTATTCTCGAAAGTTAGGGCACGACGGTTGTCACGGACTACCATCTGTCGACTGTGTATCGTTACATACGTCTGTCGAGCGTTCGCAATGACCACCCAAAGTGTTACAACCTAACGCTTTCTTTAAAGTGTGATTCGGAAAACCTAAAAATCGACAGCGACACGGATCACCTAGCTTCCGATAGGACCGATCGCAAAAATTACCCGCAGTCACCGAGCGACGGCGACCGCGAAGAGTCCACAGTATAAGGCATAATGCACAGAACCGGTGCGGCGCCTAGCGCTTCTCGAGGGCGGCGGGCGCGGGCTCGGGCTCGTGCGGCGCGGCGGCGGCGGGCGGCTCGGGGCGCTTGGCGCGCGGCCGCCACGCGTCCAGCAGCGCCTCCACGCGGTCCTCGGTGGGCCCCCAGCGCGCGAACCCCGCGGCGTTCTGCAGCCACACCACCACCGTGCCCGAGCTCCACCGGAAGTACAGCTCGGACCTGTAACGTGCCAGCGAGCTCACTATGCGGTCCGTCACTCGCGGATTTACTGTTTTTGTCTGATTCCAAAAAAGTTTAATTTTAATATATTACCAGAGAAGGGGAAGGCCATGGCGATTATGCGATTTTTTGTGTTTTTACCTCTTGTCTGCGGTCTCTGTAGCTCTTGCCCCTTCCGAAGATATCAACGAGACAAGAACATTTTAACAAACTCTTTGTGTGCTCAAATTAAATTCAAATTCAATAATACTACTATTATAACTGCTCGCTATACTTATATTTATATATTATACTAGTTTTATATATAAGATTTTTTTGTGATATTTACTCAAATACTCACTTGTTTATAGCATGCTGAAATCCGTGACGATATTCATGTTCAAAACCTGGGATGACCACCTGAAATAAAGCAAATGAATCTTTAAGGGTGTAAGTTCCATACAAACATACGCGAAAAAATTGAAGATTGGGTAATTTAAACTTTCTTCAAAGACGATTGACGACACTTGTCTTATCCCAAGGTTATTATCTATGTATATGGCATTCAACATCGAAAAATCATCATTTTTGGGGTAGTACATGACTTAGACGCTGACTGAACCTAAGGGATCAAAAATATCAATGAACTTTGAGCGAATGTGTAGACATAATATTGCCGGGATTGGTAAAACATAAATGGTAACTTCTATTCAGACATAAATGTATTCTTTTCTCCCTGTATCCCCGCGTATTTAAAAGCGTAAGGATTATTCTCTTGTTATTTTGGATTTATTACGAACTAAAGGCAATGCAGCCATGGAAAGAAATAAAACAGACCTGTTTTCTTTTGAAGTGACTTGCTTGTAGCTTGTGTAAAGCGTGTGTAGTTTTTTCAGGCCACTCTGGCAATATCACCACGAAACTGAGGGGCTCAGCAGAATCTTGAAGTAATCGCTCCATGTGACGTAGTGCTGCTTCTAATAACTCCTCACAATAAGGCGGGTGTGCTACCATCGATCCGGACACAGGACGTAATTCCAAAAACGGCCTGCACAGATAACATTTATTTTAATTACTGGTGTGTCTTTAGCTTAATTTTACTCGCTAAACACTTAATCCTGATCTTAAGTATCAATGTAATGACTTATTTTTTTAATAATGCTAGGATTTATATTTACGTTTTTTTTTTGACACTGGTCGTAGAGATTTATTTTTAAAGGTCTAGAATAATGCACACATTGAATTTACACTTACCCTCGGGAACCGAAATAGGAGTCGGTATCGGCGAAGGCGGAACAATATTGTCTAAAGTAGCAATCTAGCGGACTGGCGAAGCATTCGAAGGTGACGCCGAAGCAGCGGTGCAGGCACTCGAGCACGGTCACCGGCAGTGCCATCTGCGTGTAGTGCGACTCGGGGGACGGGCCCACCCACGCCGAGTAGCGCCGCATCAGGCACCACACCCGCGACAGGAACTGCTCGAACTTCTTGTCGTCGAAGCAGCTGTAGCGGTACAGGCACTCCTGGGGACAAACCAGACGGAAGGAACTTGAGATCCCGTTTATATTTAAATGCGACCTGTATAACCTCTAGTCTGTCACAAAAACAAATACTTGCAAGCATACTTGTTTATCTGATGACTGAAGGGCCCACTATAGACAGTCCACACATTTACGTCTTATATTACTAATACTGACTGCCTGTGTGCCTCTGTGGCGCGGGCGGTAGTGTACGCCACTGTCGCGCAGAGGTCTCGGGTTCGAACCACGGACTGGGCCGAAATGTCTTAACTAAATTTTTCTGTTTACAATTTCTCATAATTGCCTAGTGTTAGAAATTCGACACTGTAGACATCCATCCCTATAACGATAAAGAGAAATAAGGCAGAAACTAACCAGTTTTTGTAGATAAATTGCATGAAGCGATTGTGTTTCACCAAGATAACGCAAATGAGTTTGATCCCGGTCAATGAAGTGCTCCACGAGTGGTGGTCGTGGCGCGGGCACTGCAAACTGCACAGGATAACACCACACCTTGCGCAATGCTGCTTGCTGTAATGGCGCCGGTAGTTCCTGAAAAAATATATATTATCAGTAATTGTCGAGGCACAGATGGGCTGTACTTATCTGAAGCTTATCTGTAAGGCTCAGCTGGTAAGGTGTAACAAACTAACAGACAAACTCATTTATAGTATACAAGCATTTATATGATACATCTTGTACGTATCTATATATTCATTTCATTAAGCATGTGTGACAATATGGGCTGATAATAATAATAATAATGTGTGCCATCTCATCAAGATTTTATAAGTTGTTTTTTAGTTAATATGAAACAAACATACATCCCGTCTGACAAAGGCTTGCATAAATAGTAATTATTTATTAGACTGTTATTTTTAAAATTATTATTTTTACCTGTATTCCATTTTCTTTAAGTAATGCACTATGTTTTTCCCTTATTTTGCGAGCATATTCAGCAGATAAATGATAAATCTTAAGACAGATTCCTTCGACAGAAGCTTTTACGGTTTCGGCTAAGTGTGGTTGACATTGTCTCTGAAATAAAAATATTTCCATTATGGCACGGTGTAAAATGTATTAAATGTCTTTGTTCATTACCTAGTACTTTGTGAATTAGTGATTCCAGATATTTATTGTTAAGTTCTATAATCAAAAATGTCATGTAAGTATTCTAATTTTATCTTTAATCAAAGATAAATTAGTTATGTATTACTTGTAGAAATAATTTTAATAATATACCTAATATTTATTTCTTACAAAACCTGGGTATAATAAAATTTTATTTTAAAGATACATTAAAGTAGCTGCCATGACTTACATGAATATTGTTATATTACAGATATTATTTGGGGTGACCTAACGCATACTTTCTATATAAAGTAAAGATTTCAAGTAACTATACCATTTAAATATTGTTTATTATTTTAATAAAATATGTTTTTTTAACAACCAACCCTTAAATGTGCCAGTCTATCTTGAAAGTCATCATAGGTAGCTCCCACAGTACGTCGTAGCCACTGAAAGGTATCTTCAGCATTCCACTTCACGACTTTCCGACTCTCTGGTGAAGCATTTCTTGACTCGATCATCTTTTTAGCTGCCTCTGCATATCTTGAGAGTTGCTTCCTAGCATCTCCAGTGAACTTAGGGTGTGCTAACTTTATAGGAATGTCATTCATAATTTCTTCATACATTGAATGAGAAATTTCAGGGAAACAATGACTTGGCAGCAATGGATCAGAACCACCCTGGTCATTGACTTTCCTCTCCATCAACCATCTATTAAATGAATCTTTGGGAGCATCAATACCTTCTCGTGTATGACACAGTTCTTGATAACATTGTCTTAGTTTATTTGCCAAAGTAAATCTAAAGCCTTCAATATCAGGGTGTGGATGAGGACAAATGGTAGGTGGACGCTCATATATAACCACATTTGTAGGGACCTCAATATCCCAAGGGCCGGCCAACACAAACTTCTTTGGAGGAGGACCACTATCCTCAGATGGACGTCGTTTACTTGCTCCTGGAGTCATATTGCCTGCATTCGGAGGCCCAGTGTGACATATACCCAGGGGGTCTGTTATGGGATCAAAATCTCTTTTAACTGCAGGCAATTCCCACATAGATTCACCAGATAACTTATTCCAAAAGTAGGGTCTGTTTTCTCTTTTAGACCAATACTTTCTCCAGCCTTGTTGTATTAAATCTGGATGTAAGTCCGCAGCAAGATGTGGCGCGAGCGGCACCGGTGCGCCCGGCGTCTGTGGCGTCTCTCCGCTGGCACTCGGAGACGACTGGATTTCTGGTGAGGAGTCGCTCTGAATAACGTGACTCTCCCACGTCGAGGAACCGGCGACAACTTTGTCGCGAACATCATTCATATTGGCTTGGTGTTGACAATCACACAATATTTATTTCTTGTAAAAAATGTAAATAATTCTGTATAAATAATCTTTCTAAGTTGATTTTCAATATATTAAATTGATTTATGGGCTAATAAGGTTCCAATAAGTATTTATTTTTTTAGTAATCACAATATTGATAGCACCAAGCAACAAAAGCAAAAAAACACTGTAATTTATAATGTTACACATGATAACACATACTTGATGATAATAAAAGTAAAATTATATAAACTAAATAAAAATATTATAATCAAAACTAAGAAAACTCCGCGTCGTATGTTGTAATAAAGTAGCGTAACTCCCCAAGCGCCGCCATCACAAAATGACAACTGATTCAGTGTTGTGTGTGCTTACTGTTTGATAATAATTTTATTTTTTTGGTATGTTTGTCATTTTTGTACCATTCCGTTCATAAATCATTAAGCTAGTTTTTGTAAATAAATTTCTAAAAATACTGGCTTTTCTATATGCATAAAGTTTTGTGGATTTTTGTTTTGATTCCTTTTTTTGTTATTGTGACTGTGTTGCCAATTACTGATAGTAAATTCTATCATTGGAATTCATTGGATTTCGAATTCATATTAGAGTAGGTACCTACCTACCTAGTACGTCCCTACCTATTTAATGGCAAGAACTACATTAACATATAGGTACTTACTTATGTGTATTAGATATGTTATTATATATTTTATCGTACGTAAATCGATCAAAGTAGGTACCTTTGCTTCAAATGAAGCCCATAAAATTGATGATGAGATGGTCTCTTTCCATCCAAATTTGCTGCTGCCTTAATTAGAGCTTTTGGAAAAGATTTGTTCATAAATCCTCCAAACTCGAAAAACCATCTCCTTTCAAGGCACTGGGATGATATAGTATGAAAAGAAAAAAAAATGGTGTAATAAAAAAATATTAAGCGAGCAGAGCCGCGCGGGTTGGTCAATAAGTTCAAATTCTATTTCAATGAAAAAAATAGAATTATCGTTAACTCTCTATAATTGAAATTTAATTTACTACAATTTCGTTACTAAATAAGCGCGCATTGTTGGGACACTTGGGACTGTGTGACAGCGCGGAGTGGCATTCCGAAAAACAACTTTGCCCAAGCCATCGTCATCGGATCTGTGTTACCAGTATCTTGTGGGCGTAACATCCTAAAAATCTCAAATAAAAATCTTAAAAGATAGAATAAAGGGATTTTAACATTTCAAACCAATAACAACTATGACACGACCTTTAACTTTAAATAAAAATATACCTACTTAACAACTAAAATTAGATTATCACTGTGAATGGTATGTTGAATGCATGAAAAGTTTATATTTGAATTTAATTAATTCCCTAAATTTGAGTATGATTTAGTAGTGGCAACTGGATAATTACGTTGCTTAGTAAGACTACGGTAGTACTATTACTTATTCTGTGGTAAGACTCCCGGAAAGTGGAGGAGTTTGATTCGGCGGAAAACGTATTGTTTTCTTGAATGACTTTGATGACATTATGGTAATAAAATTGGTAAGCTAGTTTGAAGTTTGGAATTTGACCGTAGGTGCACTTTAGTATTGTAACAATATATCATAGCATAACACATCGGTAAGTACCTACTACCTATTTCGGCCAGAATCTACGGTCAGACTACTTTGCTATTAATTATCTTCTTTGCAGGTAGATACTGATTATCCAAAGGAAAATATAGTTAACTTTAACAATCGTTTTGTTAAAATCTCTTAGCATTTTGAGTGGCATAATAAAATTAAATGCAAGATCATACTTAATTTAAAATTAAGATTCATGATTTAATTTTGTTGGCTATTCTTTTTCATTTCAACTAAAACCATTTAGGTACCTAATGTTTTCACCTCCGAAACGTGCCTCCTTTCTATAGGTAGGTATGTAGGTACATGCCTATATTATTTTATTCTTTATTGAGTCACCCATTTAAAGAGACCCTGGCCCAGCAAAATGACATATAATATAATGGGTGAAAGATATTCACAAAATATATAGGTAGTTATAGTAGTGTAAAAAAACAACTGGTCACGAGGTCACGGGTTCGATTCCCGGGTCGAGCAAAGTACCTATACCTACCTATATTGTTTTTTCTTATGTCATACGGCTTAAATCTGATTATTTCGTTGTATTACGTATCAATTGATCTCTAGATATTGCATTAATTGATATGAAAACTAAATCTAGAAATCACGATAATATAAAAAAATAAGTAAATGAAAATAAAAACATTTTGTTTTTTCAGTGTAACAAAGCGATGGCACTCAAAGGGATCAAAGTTGTGGAAATGATGGGGCTAGCCCCAGGACCACTTTGTGGAACGATTCTTGCGGATTTCGGAGCCACAGTAACAGTAGTACAAAAGGTAATACATCTGGCTGAAAATTTTCATCAACACTCGTAAAAAAATACAAACATAAATAGGGTAAAATAAAAACCTACCTAAATACAATAACTAATTACATACCTAAATAATATCTTCGCAAGGGTTGAAATTATTGTTTTACGAAAAAAGTTTATTATTCATTAATATTTAATTAACTTACAGATGGAACCCAATCCATTTGACGTAATGTCTAATGGTAAAAGAATGATATCAGTCAACTTAAAAAGCAAAGAAGGTGTTGATGTAGTTAAGAACCTATGCGCTTCTTCAGATGTTCTTATTGACACTTTTCGCCCAGGTGTTATGGAAAAACTAGGCTTAGGGCCAGAAATACTTATGAAGAAAAATTCGCGTCTAGTATATGCAAGACTGACGGGATATGGACAGAGCGGGTTTTATAGAAATAAAGCGGGGCATGATATAAATTACGTTGCAATGTCAGGAATACTTTCCATGCTCAGCAAAGATAAACAGCCGCCACAACCACCTGTTAATCTTTTGAGTGACTTTGCTGGTGGTGGTGTCTTATGTGCCTTGGGGATAATATTAGCGTTATTTGAACGAACGAGTTCAGGAAAGGGTCAAATAGTTGATTCTAGTATGACAGAAGGTGCAGCCTATGTTGGAACATGGTTATTTAAATCAAAAAAATTACCCATTTGGTCTGGTGAACCAGGAACGAATGCTATAGATGGCGGACTCGCTTGTTATACAACATATAAGACAAAAGATGGGAAATTTATGGCAGTAGGTGCACTGGAACCACAATTCTACACTAACTTCTTAAAAGGTTTGGAGTTGTCTGAAGATGAATATCCTCAGATGGGTGACACAGACTCTTGTAAAACTAAATTTCAGGAAATATTTTTATCAAAAACTCAAGAAGAATGGTGTAACATATTTGATAAAATAGATGCGTGTGTCACGCCAGTTTTAGATATGGATTTAGTTGACAAACATAAATATCGCGCATCAGACGAATCCTTTTACAGAAATGAAAATTTGGTTATACCAGAACCGGCTCCAAAACTATCTCGCACTCCAGGCGTATCTACCGGCAACAAATCCTCTCCAGCGCCTGGACAGCACACAATAGAAGTACTAAAAGAGATAGGTTATACAAAACATTCAATAGAACAATTAATCAAGAATGGTAGTGTGTATGCAATGAGACAATCAAATCTATAACTATTATTTATTAATGGCATTTTTCTGTAATTTCATGTTTTATTTTTATTATGTCTTCTGTTATTGAGGGTAATATATTTTGTTTATTTAAAAATATGGGATGTGTGGTGATTGACTCCATTACTTTTAATATATGTATCAAATCAAATTTGATTGTGTCAATACCTAAGATATATTTACTCAAGCCCATTCTTGACTTTCCTTCTAATTGATTTAACCTTTTCTTGGCAATATAGCACAAGAAACTAATAAAATCTTTGAAATCCATGCCAAAAAGTGATTTCAAAATAAGTTGGCACTGTGAAGAATATTCTGGAGAGTCTTTAAACTCTTCAATTTGATGTTCAACCATAGTCAAATTAGTTTGTAATGCTGTCCAAACTATATGTACATTACATGCATTTATCCAGTTATGATTTACAGATATGGTATTTAGTTCATTTGCCACCTGATGATGCCATCCAGAAGGAACAAATATGGCATCACCTTTTTCTTGTATTATTTCATAGTATTTCACATTAGTATGTTTCTCTGCCTCAAATAATAAGGGTAAGTTTCCAAAGGAATCTTTCAATTTGTCTTCCTCACCAGGTGGAAATAAAATCCATTTCTTTCTACCTACTATATTCACAGACCAGCTGTATGAACAATAAACATCTTCATGCAATGGTGTCCTGAAATGTTAAAATATTATTATAATGTTTAGTTACTAGCTGACTAACAGTTTTATATCATGTGTAAAAGTTTGTAAATAAATACACAAAATGTAGGATGAATGTTAATGGAATGCATAAATTATACATGGCTTGGCCTTCACTATAATTAATTCTTAAATTTTTTGGAAATGAAAGGCTAATATTTCTTGATACAGTTTTACAGCTTTCAGTGCGAGCGCAACATAATGTTGTGTTCAGGAACATAGCTACAAGGCAGTGCAACTAAATATAAAAACAAGGCATTTGAGAGAAGAGTTTAGGTAATGGAATGGATGATGGTGATAGTTCAAAATTCTGACCCTGAAAATAAAGAGATGAAATCAATAAAGCAGGTTGAGTTCTGTATCAGCTCTGCACATGCAGTTGCCATATTTAGGCTGATTTGCTAAATTTTAATACAATTTTTTTTGTTATTTCAAAATGCACCATACTGTAAAACTGTTGTGTGATTTCTCCAATACTAAAGGGGTACTGTTTAATTTCATTAAAACATTTATTTGATGACTTACAGAGACTGAGACTTAAACAATTTTTTTCTCCTGTAAAATATTTAAAACCAGCAAATTATGTATCGAGGCGGATCTGAGGGAGCTTCAAGCCGGTGATTGGCAAGAAGTGGCCAAAGATCGGGCAAAGTGGCGTTCTCTCGTGTCGGAGGCCAAGACACATTTTGGGTTGTTGAGCCAACGGAGTAAGAAAATTATGTATCGACGATACATTGAAATTGAAACAAGCACAAATGCAATCAGCAATTTTAAATATAAGCTATAACGTCAGTCACTCTATGTATAAGTGATTGTGAAAATGAATTCTGGGGCAGGTACTCACCAAGACCCTTTGGGCCCAATGTACACAAACATAAAATCATCTTCATTATTATCCATAGCAAATTCATTGAGCCAGTCAAGTGCAAAAAATATAGGAATTTCATAAAAATTGTCATCTGGTTTATTTCGTCTGAGATGCCAATCTTTTAAGTACAACAGTCTATTGTCTTTATGGTGTTTCATATAATCCATGTACTCAGTTACTTTCATATCAATTTTACAATGAGAGTTATACTGTATATTGTTACAATCTGCTACAGGAGCTTCAAGATTTCCATATTTATCTTTGAGGTAATCATAGTTGATTTCGTTATTGCAAACCCACTTCTTCGTACATTCCCATTCAGAAGCTATATTTCTGATTATGCAAGGTGTATTTTTAATCATAAAATTGGAAAAAAAATCTAGAAAAGATAATTCGCTGCACTCCAAACTTGAACTAACAACACTCCAGCAATTGTAGTTATATTCAGGAATATCTATTAATGGACATTCGATTTTATTAATAGACATAGTGAATTCAAATAACTTAGTTTTTTTATAATTATTAAGCTTAATTATTCATTATAATTTTAATTCAACATTACATTTATCAAACATTATTCTTATAGCGCCTAACTATAAATATATAATATGCCAAATGACAAAATTATTTAAAATCTAGTGTCTTGTGAAGTCTTGTCATTCAAGACGACGACAGTGACATTTCACCATAGAGTAATAAAAATATAAATAAATAAATAAAACGAAAATTAAAAATTTAATAACATCATTATTATTCCGAGATAGAAAATCAAAACGACGTAGTTTATTTATACCGAAATTAAAAGACGTTTTGAAAAGAAACAGGAATCGATGTTTAATCAAACCATAAACAAATCGAAGATATTCTAGTCAGATCAATTAATAACTCGAAATGTAACCAAAAATCGCATATTTTGGATAAAATAAGCTAAGGCAGAGTAAATACAAACTAAAGACTGCTGACTGAGCCATTGCCATTGTAAGCCTTAAATCGTAAAAGTGATGTAGCGATTCCAGCAACAATTATAACTAATGTCAATTACTCTTACTGGGTACATCCCTACAGCGTGCATTGTTTTGTGTTGTCTGTGTGTCGTTGGACTCAATAATCTGTTCAGTTCTATGTCAGTTTATTTCCTAACGAATTACAGACAATATCGAAACGTAAACTAAGTAATTCTTCATATTTGCATTTGTATGATAAGTACGTGATTTAGTAGAACACTATGTCTGTAGCTTTTGCAGCACGAGGCAATCGGCCTCCGTTGAACCCGGCACAGATCCAAAAAATGTTAGACGAAAACGCTCATTTGATACAAACTATTCAAGAATATCAAGCGAAAGGGCAACTTATGGAGTGTCATCAGTACCAGCAAGTTTTACACCGAAATTTAGTTTATTTAGCATCTGTAGCTGACGCTAACCAAAATATACAGAACCTTTTACCTGTAAGTATTACATTCACGTTTTTTTGGTCTTGTTGTAACATTCTAAATTTAGGATATATTGACAGTGAATAATTCTGATGATCTATTTGCAATCCTTTACCATTTGGTCAAATTTATGTCAAGTTTCATACTGTACACTCATAGTTCATAAACATTATGTAAATCTTCAGTAAAAGGTAATAATAAGTGTATCTTGTAATATTAATGATTGTTGCAGCCTCCTCATCAGTTAGCTGCTGGAAATGTGGCAATACCACAGGCTCCACCAATAAACTCACCATCACCAAGTGGTGGTGATGTGTCTGGCTCTGCTCAACAATCATACAGACCTGCAGGTGTTTCAACAACGCCAACAAGACCTACTCAATCTTATGGACAGCGACCATATCCTCAGAATCAATATCAAGCACAGTACCAGGGAGCACCAGGTGTTTACCCTCCTCAACCTAACTATGGACCACCCAGCCAAGGATATGGACCACCTAATCCTTCTCAACAACCTCAGGGGTATCCACCCAATTCTAACTATGGCCCACCCATTACTACTTCACCAAGTAACTACCCTCCGTCAACCCATCCAGGACCTGGCTATCCTCCATCATCTGGACAGCAACCATATGCTCCACCACCAGGCAGTCCAGCTGCTGCTGGGACTCCATATCCTGTAAGGGGAGCGTCTCAACCAGCTTACACTGGTAATTCTGTTTATCCGCCATCTCAAACAGGTTCTAATTATCCCAATGTAGGTGTTAGTACTTACAATAATTCGACTGGTTCCCAACCTCAACCATATCAATCCCAACCCTTCCCTAATACAACCCCTACATCAGCATACAGTTCAACTCCTACATCTCAGCCAAACAGGTCTCCTCAACCTCCACCTAGTGGTTATTCATCTCAGAATCCTCCCAGTTCTGGATATGGCTCTCCTTCAGCTCAATCGCCCACATACAACTCTAGTTCACATGGTAATAATCCTCCTCCTGCAACTGTTGCATCTGGAGCAACGGCATCAAGTGGTCCACCTGGTCAACAGTATCCTCCTCCGGGACAAGCTTCTCCTTACCCTCCTTCCACCCAGCCTCCATATTCTAATCCCTCTTCACAACCTGGAAGCCCTGCACCCTCGGTATCAACAGCACCACCACCACAAACATCATACCCACAGAACCCTCAAAATTACCCACCAGCTGGAGGTGGTTATCCCCCTCATGCGTATCAACAAGGCTATCCTCCAGCTCAATATCCTCCCTCACCTTATCCATATGCTCGTGCTCCTACTCCAGGAGCTCCTCCACCTGGCGGCCCACAGCCATATCCTGGCTATGGATTCCAACCTCCTACTCAACAGTAAATTAAGTTATATGCAGTAAACTTGTAAATTATAAATAATGATAAACAATTCAGTCCACAAAATCTGGCCCTTGTGTGTGTGCGCGTGTGTGTGTTAAAATAAGATAATGTTATTTGTAAATGACTTACCCCTGGTTTCTGAGGTGCATTTAGTGGTAGTTTATCTATTCTATTGTGTTTAAATTCATACAAAAAGCATGTTATAGAGTAGATAAACTACTGCTAAATGAACTCATAAATTAGGGATAATGCTGCAGATTGTTTTCTCTAGTTAGACTATTACGTATTTTTTACTGCAATACAGTAGCATATAAGACAGTTTTTGCAACAGTGAAAACAATTCTTATTTTTCTATTTGTTTAAAGTGTTTAATTTTCCATTATGTATTCTTTGTACCTATAGAAATAGAATAAATAAATTTTCATTTTAAATACCCCACTTAAGTTTCAACTAGCTAAACCATGATCTAATTAGTAGCTAGTTTATTTATGATTTTTGCAGTGTAATATTTGTTATTGATAATGATAATGTCTTTTATGTTTAATGTAATTATTTAAATATACTATTTTTAATATACAAGTTTTCAATTTTGTATATGTCTTTAGAATAAAACCAGACAATCCAGTGACAGAGGTCATGTATTTAGACAGCTAAATCTATACTAATATTATAAAGCTGAAGAGTTTGTTTGTTTGATTGTTTGTTTGAACGCGCTAATCTTGGGAACTACTGGTCCGATTTGAAAAATTATTTCAGTGTTAGATAGCCCATTTATCGAGGAAGGCTATAGGCTATATATCATCACGCTACGACCAATAGGAGCGGAGTAGCAATGAGAAATGTTACAAAAACGGGGAAAATCATGACGCATTCTCCCTTATGTGACGCAGACGAAGTTGCGCGAGTCAGCTAGTTATCTATACTAATATTATAAAGCTGAAGAGTTTGTTTGTTTGTTTGAACGCGCTAATCTTGGGAACTACTGGTCCGATTTGAAAAATTCTTTCAGTGTTAGATAGCCCATTTATCGAGGAAGGCTATAGGCTATATATCATCACGCTACGACCAATAGGAGCGGAGTAGCAATGAGAAATGTTACAAAAACGGGGAAAATCATGACGCATTCTCCCTTATGCGACGCAAACGAAGTTGCGCGAGTCAGCTAGTTATTAAGAAAAAGAAGGTGTTACTATGGATATGAGATTTTGAAAGAGTGACACAGATTCGAAGCTGGGGAACAAAAATTGAACTTAGACGTGTTTTGAGTATACTGTAAAGAGCTATCATCACATTCGGTGCCTAACTTGCTATGAAATTCATTTCTAAATTTTAAAATGTGGCAAGTAACTAAAGTATTTGGGGGAAATGTAAAAAATGTTTAGATTATCAATTTAGACTCCACTCTTAATATAAAATTTTCCGAAACTTATATAATATCAGTTGGTTTTAGAGAGGTTTTTACCTTCTGATATCAGTTTCGGTTACGGTTACAATGCTCTATTACATCCCTGCTTAAAATTACGCGACAGACCGTATATTACTACCATTTGAAAGTTCCTAACACATTGCTGCAATTCGATACTAATCCAAAACTCGAGCTATATGGTATCAACGAGTCGGCCGCTAGTGGTCAACAAGCTTCGTGTCTATCCCTATTCAATTTTTTATCTAGAGCTGGAAGTTAGCAACGCATTTTCAACTTGTCTGCAACTCGTCGACAACGAGGGATACCGTGTCCGTTCTAGTCGATAGGAGAACTACAAGACCGCGCGTTTTTTATTTCTTTTCAACTCACTTGTTGAAGTGTCACTCTCACTTAACACTTAAGTTTAGATAACGAACGTGTTTGACCACAACTATTCTACTCGAATGAAACTTTCTCTAAATACGACGCGGCGGGTCATCTGAAGTGACCAAAGTTTGAATGAAACACTATCGATTTAGAATTGAATTCTGTTGGGAGTAATGAGTTTAATGTGTGTAATCTCTTTGAAATTTTGTATATAGACATGCTTTCTGTACAGAAAAGTATGAAGTACACCTTGTACACAAGTACTTCATACTTTTCTTACTTACTTATATACCCTGATGAAAGACAAACTAGGTAAAGATTGTGTGGCCCAACCAGCCAGTTGTAGTGGAAACAATTCAAAATAATACTAAAGATATTTTTCTTAATAAGTTTTCTTTTCACTAATGACTAAATACATAATCTAGGTATCAATAGTTTATAAAAGCTATGTTTCTTCAAATGTTATTGATGACTCATCAAATGGTTGAACAGATTCATCATAGTATTCAAGCGGCAAGTCATCCACTAGTGGTTGTGTTGGAAAAGGTGGTGAGGTCTTATGTTTCCTCAAAGGTAAGACGGTATCAAATAAATAGCACATAGCTCCAGTTTCACCAGGAATAGCAACACCTAATGTCCAGATAACATTGTGTTTTGTATTTATGCGAAGAATTTTTACACCACGTAGGGTTCTCCATCTAGAAATCAAGCAAGTTATTAGTTATTACTATGATCATTTTTACAAACACTCACATTTTCAGCATTGTACAATAAGTATACCTGTTTCCCATATGTCCTGGCATTTTAGTTCCTGGCCATACTCTTGCCTTTTCACCTCCAGCTCCTATGTTACCAGGTCGCCTGTGAGTTTTCGTCACACCATGTGATGCTGGCATACCCTTAAATCCCCAACGTTTAATAACACCTTGGAATCCACGATCCATTCTGAAAGGAAGATATAAGTTAGTAACCTTTGCCATTTTAATAATATTTTTTTTACGATAATTGTCAATACTCACGTTTTGGCCCTTACATCTATGTAGTCCCCAGGCCTGAAGTGTGTAGCATATAAAGGTGTGCCTGGCGGTATGTAGGCATTCGGTGAAACCATGAATCTACACAGATGTTGTTTCGGTAGCATGCCAGCTCTATCAAACTGGCCGCAATACTCTCTTGTGACTGTACTGGGGTCTATAGTCTCAGCACCTACCAGCAGACATCCCAGTGTTTTCTTTTCTTTCCATACAACTTTTGTAGTCTTCATCGGATTAAATTCTTCAGGAGGAATATATTTAATAACATGATTGTCCACAACCTAGTGGTGTTAAAAACATTTGTGTTTTTAATAAATACATTTAATTAAAGCAAAGTATAAATTAAATTTGGTGACTTCCTTTCTGATTGAAATAAATGTAATGCATAAAAGTAAAGTTATCAAACAAAACTTACCTGCAATAAGGTTGTTTGCATCTTTGTTCCATCTTTTGACCACAGTGGATAATTTCCTATTTTGCGAGCTATCAGCCCCACTCTGCGAGTGAACGGATTCCACTGAGCAGTTTGATGGGTATCAACATTGGCAAGAGGAGATTCTAACACAGCCTGTTTCTGTTTTCTCTCTTGTAAAACCTCCTCAATGAACTGTTTATTTTCCGAAGTTATGAAATCATCTGACCCCTGTAATCATAAGTATATGGTGGTTATATGTTTGTATACCATTGTTTACTGTCGTATATGAAAAAAATCATACCTTTCTTTCTTTAGATGTATACCAGTATGGTGGTCGATATCTAGGTGACTGAAGAGATCGGGAACTTAAGTGATCAATTCTGAAATTAATATGATCCAAAATATTATACTGCTATTAGTCTACACAAATAACTACACAATTATTGAATTCTAACCTCAATCGACTTAGAGCTTTTTGCAAGATATTTAGGTTGCAGGTACTCATGTTTGTATGTGTTCGCAATTAATATGTTCACTTAATTTGTTACAGCTATAAACTTCCGACCATACATTTATTTATTTTTAAACTTCATCAATAGCAAAACTTTACAGTACCTACATTAGGTGCTGTAATCTACTGTGTGCACTGATTTGACACTGATGACAGATGACAATAAGTTAGACCACTCAAATGCTCAGCAAGTAGGTGCCTACTAGCTACTACGAGTTAATTAAAAGTAAAAATAAACTAAAACATATGGCATTCTTCTCAAGTTATATAATTATCTAAATGATTGCCTTTCTGCATATACCTAATATATCTACTTTTTAAAATATGCTAATCGTAAACAATATATCGCACTCCCGGTGCAACACTGTCACTTTTGTAAAAAAAAAACAAATCTATAGATATCTTACAAAGTCATTGTTGTGTGAAGTGTCAACGTTTTAAATGCTTCTTCTGAAAAACTACATTTTTGCATAAGTGACAGTATTGCACCGGGGATGCGATATATTAGATTAAAAATATGTGTCCCATCTGTCAAGTGTCAAATATGTCATTTAGTAGAATATACTAAGGTACTTGTTTGTTTTGAACAGGTGCTACTTCCTTTACAATGGTTTTAAAAATATTGTTAATAGTTTTATGTGTATGTGTGTTATCTCAATCTCAAAAAGATGGCATAGTTATAACAGGACCTGGATTAACACCTCAATCTATTGTAATGCCGGCGAGATATTTCTTTATCAATTTTACATCTATCAATGAACAGTCGTAAGTAGTTATTTACTTAACGTGCCTTGCCGGTTTCACTACTTACAGACAAACTATTGGACTAAAGACTGGGAGATTCAAGATATGAGAAACCCGATATAAATTAGTTTTGTTGTGCTAAACCGGTAGCCGATTTTTGTTCAGAGGCGGTGAAACTAGGAATAATAAAAAGAAGTTCAAAACTTTGGTAGTCTCTATGAACCTACATACTACAGATTATTTTACTAAATCTGGTAATAGTAATCAGTTGGATGCTTGTGATGATAAATCATGAAAACCTCTATACATGTTACTTAAACTTCTTTTAATCAACAGAATAAGAGTACAATGCAATGAATATAGACTAAAAAAATAACTTTAATCTAGGAAACAAAAGTAAAATATGAGTGATATTGTTGCTAGTCAGGCTGTAGCTCACCTTTTATGATCAAACTGATGGACAGAGCTTGATATTTTTTTAGCTAGTGTTCATCTTTCTTACTCATATAAAATTATCTTACTCGTATAAGTATTGGTGATGTAATCATAAAGCATTTTAAAGAAAATGTTTATTATTTTTGGTATCCAAAACTAATTCATATGCTTTCAGGTACACTCCAACATTAGCTAAAGATTTAGTTGTGGATATAGAAGGTAGATCCAGTTCAAGCAAGCATTGTAGAGTTTGGGTCAACAAATTGGATAGAAAAGATGGCACATTTATAGTTCGTTACAAACTATATGAAACATGCCTCCATTTATCAATCCATGTTTATTATAAAAAGAAAGATGTCAGCGGTTCACCATTTACTTTTAAAGGTATTTATGTATTTCATTGTATATAGTCTTAATTACGAAATCAAACCTTTTCACCTCCTGCACCAACTAAGGTGTCTTTAGTGTAGGTGTAGTTTTGTGTAGATATGATACCAACTTATTTTGTGAAGGATTGATTTTAATTAAAAGTGAACAAGTTATATTTTTTAGGTGTAGCACACAATAAATATGTATGCGCAAAAGTATTGGAAAAATATAGAAGGAAGATGAATTTTATTTGCCCCATCCAACTTAATGGTTGGTTATAAACTACTAGTAGTATATCTTTATAAAGTAGTATCTATTTTCTAAATTATATTAGAATATTGCTCAATAGTAGCCCAGAGTTTGGTTATATTTATTTAATTTATTATTTTTTACAGGACCCATCTATCCTGACCAATGTGATTGTCCTAAGACTGATTTTAAACAGTGGTTTGCTGATTATGGTTGTAACCAAGAATATGATCAAATTCAACAAGATCTTAAACCATTTAAGGATTTAGATATGAAACAACAAGTAAAAGAGATAATTAAAAAATATCATCATCCTGAAAGTACCAGCTTTTGTCATTACATCATTAAAGATAATGAGTTATATAGAAACTGTTATGGAAAGCATGTTGGTTTTAACATGTTTTCTGATAATATCTTATTATCTCTTACAAGAAAAGTAAAGTTGCCAAATATAGAATTAATCATTAACCTTGGGGACTGGCCTCTTGTGCACAAACATGATGATGTTCTGCCCATATTCTCATGGTGTGGCAATGGTGATTACTTTGATATAGTCATGCCAACATATGACTTGACAGAATCTACTCTAGAAAATATGGGAAGGTAAGAACAAGAACAATCAATATTTTTTACAAGAAGTGAACAAAAATCATTACTTCTTCAAAAATACTTTTGTGTCATGGTCTGTTTGTTTTACATTGCAGAGTAACTTTAGACACTTTGTCAGTGCAAGGTGGTGCAGAACTGGCATGGTCGAAGCGTGAGCCTCGAGCAGTATGGCGCGGTCGCGACTCGCGCGCTGAACGTTTGAAGCTGATTGATATCGCAAAAGCTAATCCCGATTTGTTTAATGCATCCCTTACAAACTTCTTCTTCTTCAGGGACAAAGAGCAACAATATGGACCAAAGCAACCTCACATTTCGTTCTTTAAGTTCTTTGATGTAAGCATATTTTTTTTTATATAGTATAGACTAGAAAGAAACTACATTATTTAAATTGGTGATGTACATGATATTTACAATGCAGGCACCTTTTCACTATGGACATCTGATAAGATCCTTTTCTATTTTTTCATAAACTGACTGACTGACTTTCATAGCATTAGAAATAATACATAATTTCACAATCTTTTTATAATCCTTTGTATTTAAGATTGCTATTTTCTTTTTAGTATAAATATCAGATAAATATTGACGGGACGGTAGCAGCGTATCGAATGCCGTACTTACTGGCGGGCGGCGGAATGGTTCTTAAACAAGACTCGCCATATTATGAACACTTCTACAGTCAACTTACTGCTTGGGAACATTACGTGCCAATAGCCAGAGATTTATCAGATCTAGTTGATAGAGTCAAATGGGCTCGGGACAACGATGATAAAGCGCAACAAATAGCAATTAATGCGAAGAATTATGCTAACCAATATTTGCTGCCACAGCACGTGATTTGTTATCACGCGGCACTATTTTGGGTATGTTTATTTTTATTATGGTTCATAGAACATCTTGCAAAAAAAGAGAAAATCATCTTGTTCATTAAAATATTAAGTATGTTAAATCAGTTACGACTTACGAAACTAACAGTCATACAGTTAACATCTCGGACACTTTTTAGGCTTTATAAGGTACAAGTATTCCACTTAACCTATATTGTACTGTTTATAAGCTGTTTGTTTCCCAAAGAATAATTAAACAAACAGTAATTTGTTAGCCTATATTCTCTCTCCAATAATTTAAAATAATAAAAGTTGTTTATTTAAATCGTTTTCAGGAATGGAGTAAGCGGATTAAAAGTGAGGTAGAAGTTGAAGAAGGAATGACGCATGTTCCACAACCTTCCTTCGAATGTAACTGTGATTCTATAGAGCGTAAGATTCGCGATGATTTGTAACTATGGTGGCCATACAAAAGCCAAAATTAATCTGTCTGACAGATTTACTGCTAAATATACGTAACATATCGTCAAAGACGTTAGTCAACTGTTAATAATATACTTTTATAATCTCATTACAATCTCAGTTAAAAGTTTTTGTAAAAATATTTAAAATGTGTTCTTGATCAAATTAGCATATTAAATAATTATTTAAGTGATTGTTTTAACAGTTAGTACAACTAATAGATTTGTAAAATAAAGATTTATTAACAATTTCGATATTTTTTTTTTTTTGTAACATATTATAATCTCTGTGGTATACTTAATTACAATAACAAAACCTTGAATGTCATTTACGTTGTTGGAATGCATTTATGTTGTTGGATGAAGACCTATCTAGGGACTAGTATGAGGATAATATGAGAATCAATATATTAGTGCCAGTTCCAATGTTATCTAGATAAGCTTATACTTATGTAGACAGAAATAGATGTTACCATGAAACCTATAATAGGATTATTTATCCTAATCTGAAGATATGATATTGGAACCAACGATCAGTGTCTTTACATTGGGCGTAACTAGTCTTGAAAAAAAAAACTTTCCATTTCATACAGAAAATGGTACTGGCAATTACGCTCCTATGTAGCTGTATGTGTTTAAAACTCCAAACAATCGCCCACGGTTAATGAAATACACCCAATAATTATTTATATGTAGGTAGATAATTAAATATAATATATTTAAATAACGCGTATGATAACAAAGCAAGGCGCACGCGCGCTAGCGGTACATGGCGACGTCGGGGCTGCGGTAGAAGCACATGTAGGCGTCGGCCAGCAGGCGCCGGGCGTGCGCGGGCGGCGGGCGCTCCGGCGCCGCGCCCTCGCTCAGCCACGCGCCCAGCTCCTCCATGCACACGATCTCCGGGATGTTGTAGCCGTTGCGCTCGCCTGCACCACACCACATGTGTATATAAGATTACGAGGAGTAGTTAAGTAGTCTCCGACGTATATTTTTTTATCTTGGACATTGAATTTAATTTAATATGTAAATTAGTTCTATTGGAAATGTAAACTAACGCATAAGGGGCAAAGGCTAGACGAAGAAGAGAGTACAATGATGATATAAAAAATACAACTAACCTTTCCTATCGGCCATGGAATCGAAGAAGCACCAGGGCGCGTCGGTTCCGACTCCCGCTTTGACGAAGGCCACGTAATGGCTCGTCTCGATACACAGCACGGCGAACAGTTCCATGTACACGCGGGGAACGGGACACGACTCCAAAATGTTGACGAACTCCTCGCAAACCGTTAGAGGGGTAGCCTGTTCGAAACGGTAAAAATGTAGTAAAGCATATTAACTAGAGTAACGGTATTGATGTGACTCATATGTTTCTTTGTATACCTTATGGTGCGGGCGGGTGGCGTGCGCCAGACGCAGGCAGGTGCCGCAGAGCGCGCCGGCCTCGAGCGCGGCGCCGCCGCACGCCGCGCACTCCCAGCGCGCCAGCGTGCCGCACACCGTGCACTGCCGCGGTACTGCCCACATACAACACACCTTACATTTCACCAGTAAACAATTTATAAAGAAAAATATCATTTAACACAATTTCTTCGTAATTTGTGCATAGTTACAGCTGAAGTTATAAAAAGAAAAATTGTTATTTCGAGACCATTATTTAGTGAGTTATGTCAATGATCTATAGCGATATAGAAGTGATGCTCAAGTTACGGGTATACTTACAGCCTTCGATTAAATCCGTCACGTCCAGTAGAGGCGACGGCAGAACTTTCTGATACAATTTGTATTGTTTGCCGAACCGAGGCATTTGAATTATAAATGCCGCTGGGACCTGTAAAGTAATATTTTATTATTGTAAAGCTATTTTCGATGATTGTCGAGATTAAAATGGCGTAAATGTAAATAGGGTTACCTCACTAAGTTTGACACCAGAAGTGGTGAACGACTGCTCCAGAAGTTGTTGCACGCTGGGCACAGACACGTGCTCGTCTTTCTCAACGAAGAGCTGATAACAAAATGCCTCTTGTCCCGACGATAACTTAAGAAAAGGTTCCGCTCGTAATAGCTGTGCTACTAATCCGTTTAAGAATTCTTCAGGATCCTAATAAACAACAATTATCTGTTATAGTCCGGAAACTTGATAGAGAGCCTTTACATGCATAATTTACTTTTTTTTTTTTTTTTTTAATAACCCATATCTGTCCCACTGCAGGGCAAGGGTCTCCTCCCAAACTAGGGGGAGGGGTTAGGCCTTGAGTCCACCACGCTGGCCAAGTGCGGGTTGGGGACTTTGCATGCCCTCAATAAATGTATTAAACAAATTTTAGGCATGCAAGGTTTCCTCACGATGTTTTCCTTCACCGTTAGAGCAAGTGATAATTATTTCTAATACACACATAACTTCGAAAAGTCATTGGTGTGTTGCCTCGGATTCGAACCTGCGACCACTAGCGTGGGAGGTGCCAACTTAAACCACTCGGCTATCACTGCCTTAATTTACTTAGTTTGTAGTTAATACTTCTGTATACTTCCATAAAAAGTAGCTGTAACAAACAGGTCACTGTCATCTACATTAGACTACATTTTTTCTAAGTTCTGAATTTTGTACACTTCCTCCAGCTGCGAAAATGATGTACAAGGCTCTTTACTAAGATGGACTATAGGTACATTAGGTACCTACATATATGGGTTATATTTTAAAAAAACATCCACTTACCTTTACCCATATCATTATAATAGTAAATAGCCTAGCTTATACCTTTTCTTCAGACGTCAGTCCTGGCACGTCAGACAGTCGCTCGAGCAGTGTGCGCAGTTTCATAACTCTGTCGGCGCGCACGTAGCCGTGTCTGCGGAGGGGATTTACGATCTCTTCACGAAGAACACGCTGTACTTCCAAGTAGTGCGGGGAATCCTGAAGATACGAATCATAATTAAAATGCAAATAGAAGACAAAGGCTGTATATTTGAATTTTATAATGTCTGGTTTCACCACGTCTGGATAACTATCGATTAGCTGTTAGGTGCAGGAATTCTTAGGATTTTTTCATACACATGTAATTTTTCTATGATAGGTTATCTGGCACATTCATAAGCTGTTAAACTACCCCTAGGACTATACTTATCTATTACTTAGCATAACATACTTTTATTACGGGGACGAAGCGAGTAGAAGCTAGTAGTTAATAGGTTTAGGTACCTCTGGTTCTGGTGGGCGATATAAAAGCGCGTCAAACACGCTAGTGAATGTAAACATGGCGAACAGCGTGGCGTCGAGGTAACACGAGTTGTGGTGCCCTTGGATGCCGCGGTTCTTGCCGGCCAGCTCCCCCAGCGAACTTAGCGGCGCTACCACTCCAGGCACTACTGGACAGTCCGGCTAAAAATATGACAAACAAAAAATTTTAATGTCTTTGAGTCTAATTTCCGTTAAAAATGGCCAATTTATGTTGCTAGATGCTAGAACTTTGCTGTTTGTTCCGGTCCTATACTAATTTTAGTGCCCCTTGATGGGTATCAGTAGGAATTCTACCTAAAAATCGAATTTTGGTCAGAGAAAGCAGTAAAAAAATATGAATTGAAAGTGCATAAACAACTGAGGTGTATTTTCCTCAAGTACCTAGTTGTGTTTTTTAAACAGCCAACGTTAAAATCAATAAAGATAACATCTACGATAACTAGTATTTTTGACACAAAAACACTCATAAGCATTGTTGGTTTCGAGATCTAAGTGATGTAATCCTTTAATCTCGACCACCAACATATTTGACGAGTTGAACAACCAATAGTTTAAGATAAAAAACACTCACGCGAAGATAATCTTGAGTATAGATTGATGGATTCTGACTATATATACTGGTACTAGCAGCATCATTTCGAGTGGTATCTGCGAATCGCCAATTCGCTACCACAATGATGTTGCGGTTTCTCACATTATTGTAAGTACAAATATAAAATCATTCGAGTATTTTTCAGACTCATATATTTGTTGTTTATATTTATTTGTATTATATTTCAGTGCCTTAATATTCTGCATATCTGTTACCGAAAGTCATAAAATAAAAAGCGCTCGACACGATGTAAGAAATTTTCCAGAAGGATTCCTTTTTGGAACTGCAACAGCTTCTTACCAAGTTGAAGGCGCGTGGGATGTAGATGGTGCGTATTTTTATTTTATGATATCAATAATAATTACTTTAATAGATTTCTAAATCTAATACAATATTCAATTTCAGGCAAGGCGCCGAATATTTGGGATCATATGACCCACAACGACCCGTGCCTTATTAAGGATTGTTCCAATGGAGATATTGCCGATAATTCTTATTACTTGTACAAGCGAGATGTCGAAATGATGAGGGAATTAGGAATCAAATTCTACAGGTTCTCGTTATCATGGCCGCGTATTCTGCCTACCAGCTTCCCTGATGAAATAAATGAAGCCGGTGTGCAGTATTACAATAATTTAATAGACGAATTGCTGAAATATAACATTGAACCTATGATCACATTATATCATTGGGATTTGCCGCAAAAACTTCAAGAGTTGGGAGGTTGGACCAACCCTTTCATTGTGGATTGGTTCGGTGACTATGCGCGGATCGCTTACAGGCTCTTCGGCGATAGAGTCAAATACTGGATGACAATCAATGAGCCATACCAGGTCTGCTATCAGGGGTACGGAGATGTAACTAAAGCGCCCCGTCTCAACATGAAGGGTATAGCAGAATATATGTGTGGCAAAAATTTACTTATGGCCCACGCAAGGGCTTACCACATTTACGATGATGAATTCCGTTCATCTCAAAATGGTGTTGTCTTCATAGCATACAGTGCTCAGTGGTACGAGCCAGAATCTGAGAATGAAATCCAGGCAGCCGAAGAATGTAACCAGTTTATGGTAAGTTTGTGACAATTACGTTTAAATAATAGTTTCTAGTCATTAATGTTTTTTTTTTCTAATTCACACCGTAATATTTTTGGCTTAGTGCATGTGGCTGTGTCGAGGCTGCCTTAATGATTTTGACATTTATCATCCATACCTACTTACTGCCAATGGTTTCTGTACTATGCATGATATAATCAGTTAATCACATTTCTCTTAATTGTGAACATTTATTTCAGTGGGCCTTCTACGTTCATCCAATATTCTCTGAAACCGGAGATTATCCTCCAATTGTTAAAGAGAGGGTGGCTGCAAAGAGTGCTGAGCAAGGCTTCGCTAGGTCCAGACTGATTGAATTCACCCCTGAAGAAGTAGACTACGTGCGAGACACCGCTGATATATTCGGACTTAATCACTACTCGACTAACTTTGTATACAGAAATGATTCTGTAAATGGATATTATGAATCTCCTTCATTTTACGATGACATGGGCGTTATTATGTATCAAACCGACGAATACAAAATTGGCGAATCTGATTTTACGAAGGTAACTTTATATTTGTATAATTTAAACAATTTTCTTTATTTAAACATGATATGAAAAACGACAAAATTTTGCAAAAACTGCTAACAGTGATATTTAATTTTCAGTCAATACCCTGGGGTTTCTATAAACTTCTAACTAAAATCAGGGAAGACTACAACAATCCTACAGTGTTTATCTGTGAGAACGGCTTCGCTACCCACGGTGGTCTGAACGACGACGACCGCGTTCAGAACATGAGGACTTATCTCTCTGCCATGTTAGACGCTATAGAGGAAGGCTCCGATGTTAGAGCTTACGCGTTCTGGAGCCTCATGGATAACTTCGAATGGATGCAAGGATATATGTAAGTCTTTGCAGATTTATAGCACCATACTATCTAAGCAAAGATTATGCTCATGGTACGGGATTTTTTTTATAGCGTCCAGAATTTTTTAACTTATGTTTATTTGAATTTCACAGTGAGCGGTTTGGACTCTACGAGGTCGATTACGAAGATCCCGAGCGCACACGCACGCCGCGTAAATCTGCGTTCGTCTACAAGGAAATTGTCAAGACACACTCGTTGGACTTCCACTACGAACCCACCGATACCGTTATGACCATCGACGAACTGTGATTTATTGTAAAATAAACTCTATCACTATACTACATTCTGTATCGATTTATCAAACCCACAAAATCAGTTTTGCTCTATCAAAATATACTCGAATAGGGTGACCGATATATTTTGACTCCTACGAAATTCGACACCTTAAGTGATTTGTTTATGCCATTTTTTTTTTTAAAGACAACTCCCGCATTACGAATTGCTCTTATTTTGCGAGGACTTTTACAAACATACAAACAACGGACACAAAGTACAACTAGACCCGTAACATTTTTTTGTGGATCGCACAAATTATTGTTCTGTGTAGGAATCAAACGACCTCCCGACGCAATGGCAGCTAGGCGACCTAAGCCACTGCACCACGGGGGCAGTCATCATTGTGATCACCGAAGCGGTTGTGGTCACCTTATATGGGTCGGGGTGCCGGTTAATGTTTGGCTGACACTTCGACCATTCCTGATCCATTGTGTCATCCCATCCTTCGCTACTCTAAACTTTAAAGTTTTGCTATGCAGTAGTAACCTGTAGTCTTCCGGTTTAGGGTAACTGGATCCTAGAAGAACACTTATTTTCCTTCCCAAAGCATCACAATCGCATAGTATATGCTGACCTGATCGGAGCGGTGCGCGTCGTGCAGGTCGGCGCGGTCGGGCGGCGGCGTGTCGCGGAAGCGCGCGTCGCGGCGGCACAGCGGCAGCGGCACGAACAGCGCGCGGCCCGGCGCGCACGAGAACAGGCGCGCGCCGCCCCGCGCGCCGTCGCCCAGCCCGCACACGCTCTGCTCCAGCTCCACGCCCGCCGTCGCCGTGTCTGAACCGAAGGACACTCTCATTAGCCTTAACTTACTTTATGAGTTTGAAATGCTAAATAGACGCGTTTCGTAGGAGGGTAACTGTGATTTCTTAGGAGAAAAACTCCTTCGAAGCTCACTCGTCATAAGATATTATAGGTGTAAGCGAAACACAGTCCCGAATTCCAAAACTGTATCATAGTAATATTACCTGTATGATAAACTAACCGTCGCCGACGCTTACAACTGGAGGGGATAAGATAGGCCATTTATCTTTCTATTTTTATTATAATCAGAGGTCTTTAATATCAAACACTTACCATCAATGACTCCTATCCACCTAACGACTCCATAGTAATGTTGATCGACATCTGTGGCGACTTCTACCAAAGAACCGACTCCGATGTCTTCTGGAACATGTACCGGGGAAGGTTTGGACGGCGGAGGAGCCGCTCGCGGCGAGCCCAATGCCGGCGAGTCGTAGAGCTCATCAGGACCCGCGACATCACTGTTACATATATCTGAAAACATATCACAGATTCATTATAATAATCGGTATTACAAAAAATAGGTATATAAGAAAGTTTGAAGTTAACAAAAAAGTACAAGCGCGGTCGGTAGTGTATGCAACTGTCTCGGGTTCAAAGCCTAGGTGGGGCAAAAAAAAAGTTGCTTCCTAGTTTTTCTGTTAAGAATTTCTCAGAAATTTCCCGGAGTTAGAAGAGTGGTATGGTATGCCTCGGAGATCGCGATCGACCTCTCACTGGTCCTGTCGGTTACCCATCTCACTGAGCTTTGAGAATGTATTTATTTGTGTATTGTACACACATTTGGACACTATTAACCAAAGTCCTCCACAGTTGGCTGGTTTTAATGAAATTGGCAGTCGCCGTAGCCCTATATCGGCCATATATCTTTAAGACGTATTTTAGCCATATATTATAACGACCGTACTTATATGTTTGTCGTAATATAGCAAATTTACAGTAGGTGGACATATTATTATCATTCCAGGATCCCTTTAAACATGCTGATTATATTATTATTAAACTGGTAAGAAGTTAAATCCTATTAATAGCGCCAAAATGTCCACGTTTTGTTTTGAATACAGAGCAATAAACTCCTATCCGGAAGTAAATGTACCGCGTCTTCCAATTGAGGTCTACCGACAGTTCAATGGAGGATTTTCTTGCAGCTATTATAAGCAGAAAAATGAACGTACACTCTTCACATTCGAGAACACAAAGCGGTATTTCGTCGATAGGTAAATCACGTAAATAGTACGACATTTTGTTAAACAAGCGGACACGCTAGCAAGCCGGCCGTACCGCGCTTCTACTGAAAACTAAAATTAGAAACTAGAGGAACTGAAATAAAACCACAGATACAGGCAAGGTTTACATACAATGTGCGTGTTTATGTGCTTGGTGATAGTAAATAAATATGTGAAATCATTAAACATATTATAATGATGACTATCAATATAAATCTTTAATTACTTTGTACCAAAAATCGACGTTAGGTAACATCGGCGCAAAGACTATGAATGCTACAAATAGAAGAGAAAAGAAAGAAAAATGTATATTACTTTTTATAGTTTGAGTTATGTAGTGTTTCCATAAAGTCGAAGAACTGGTCAAGATCATGTGGTAACTTATATCTTTAATTGTAGAGTTCAGTGTGTTCACTAATATGCTAATACAATTTCGATATTCTCAAATTAACTGTCTGTCTGTCTGTAAATAAAGAAGAAAACATTGTCAAATATATAAATTGTATATTAGGTATACTGAATTTTCCTGGCAGTACTGATAAAATCTGGTCACCTAATTTTACTTTTTTATTTTATAGAACATCCTTCTCATTACTTGGTAAGATTTTTTTTTTGTTAGTTGTTATTATTTTGTCTTTGCCTCTGCTACTGCTCCCCACAAATGGCTCTGGCACCCCCTAGGGAGCATTATTACTCATGTTCTGAACCCCTGGGCTTTAAATAAACAATTCCCCAAATAAATAAACCATATAGTCAATAGCTTGCCACTACTTTCATTTCGAACAGACATTATGTATAATATTTTTTATAGCATTCCAATGAACAAGGATATACCTTTTTCTGTAGGGTACATGCATATGTCCTCTTCGGTTTATTCTATAAAATAGAAAGAAGAGCATACTTACCAACTAGGATTCCAGTTTCAATTTTTTTGGTATCATGGACCATCTTTTGTCGTGATTCTTCAATGCCAGTGGATGGCTGTACGTTGTTACTTGGTTTGACACGTCGTCTTTCTGGTGCTAAATGAGCCAGCAAATTTACTGATTTGACTCGCTCATTTTGTGAAGAACGATGCATAGTGTGTTTGTAGTTGCGGGGCACTGACCCATACTCACTGCGCACAGGGCCTTGTGGGGCTGGAGGCCAGCTTCCTCCGATTAGATTAAATAGATCAATCTGGATATCAAAAGAGTATTGTTAGACAAAAATATTTCATTAACCGGACTGAACAGTTAACTTTATTTTGAAACTTTGCACATCACAAATTAGCATGCAAAAGTATGAAACATACATACCTAATACCTGTATTATTAAAATTTATGTAGTAAACGGTTAGAAAATTGTATTAAATTAATCAAACATGGAGTTAATTGACTAGAAATCCAAATCAATTAGTCAAACATGTTTGTAAAAAGCAACTTAATGTGATATACCAGTTAGCTATTAGTATTAATAGGAACTCATACCATATTAGACCACAACACAAGTTAGCATTAATTTGTTAATGTTGTATAAATTAAAGTGGTGCTCCAATCTGTATTTGTTGTGACAAAAACCAAAAACTTGCAAATAAATATGAATATATTAGAAACCTGCTGGGTGTCTCTGGTGTGATCTACATTATTGTTTTCTGAAGGATTTTCACTTGAACCATTATTCATTCTCGAACGCGAAGAATAAGGGAAAATTCTAATAAGAATATACAATTAATTATTTCTTGACCTCAAACAACACTACATATTTCTTGGTGGTAAATAACTAACCTGTTATAGTAGCAGTCATAAATAAAGTTAAAGTATAAACTGACAAGCTTTGGTATTTTATTGTTCCAACTATGTAGTATACTTTACAACAAAATACAATACGTTATTGGAAAAAAGTAAACAAATAAAATTCAACTCTGTTGTACTGACTGTCAATGCAACGTCAACTCAGCTGCAGAGTGTCCATAGATAATAATATATCGATAAGATATAATACTGTTGCGGTCATTAAAAAAAAAATCGACTGAAGCAATACTATCTATATAGTAATGACTACCTACTATAACTTTTGCCTCCACTTTCCGATTAATATACACGTATAAGAGTCATAATTTATACATATTTTTGAGATTAACCAGTAGGTAAGAGCATAAGGCACTTTCCTATCTAAATAATAACGGGTAAAAAATGGAAAGAGAAAACACAATTCGAGTAAGATTAAGTTTTATTTTTAGGTGTAACTACATAGGTACCCATTATAGATTTATAAATTCAATACACTCATATTGAATTTATATAGCGCAGTCGGTTATGTTGATCATAAGGTCTCAGAATGGATTCCCGGGTCAGACAAAGTGCTATTGTTATTTTCTAATAAAATATTTCTTAATAGTAGCTCGGATTTTAGTATCGCGGCCGGCTATTACATTGATTGATACTGTTAATGGCGTAACATAATGGGTGTAAGTCACACCTCTGCCACACCTTCGGCTATAACAGGCGAGATAGTATGCATACCAAGCCCAATGTTATGATTGGATTCACTGATTCAAGTATGTCTTTAATGCGTTAAGTGGTTATTGTAGTAGGTACATACTGTTACATACATAGTATGTGTATTTATGTAATTCAATAACCAATGACAATAACAAATCAAATAACTTGTCGAATTAACTCCAACCACGCGCGACTACTAGACTGAAGTGTATGCGTATATATGCAATTTTAGACAGGATGCATGCCGCATGAGCCGCATTAAAATCTGAAAAACAGGGTGACACATTCTTACATAATATTAAATACACATACGGCTTTGCACCTGACACAAGTTATTTTTTAAATAAGGCTAACAATTTGTTCCGTTGACTTTTATCAGGTTTTTAGTCATGTTAATTCTTACAATAACGTTATGATATGTTTTAATTTATTTTCAGTTTTCATCGTGATATTATGCAGTCGTGCCAGCCAGTCGGTCGCCCTCCACAATCATTGGTCTAAAATTAGATTCAAGAATTAAATTAAGACAACAGAAAGATAGTAGAGTGTTGTGCTCAGTGCTAACGTAATACTGTATTTTGTGTTTGTCAATAAAACTGTGGTAGCTTTCAACAATGAATTCACCGGTTAGTACATAATTTAATTTACGTTTGTTGCTATATAGATTAGGAGTTTAATAAGGCTATAATACAGGGCAAAATATAAAACATTGCACCAAATCCCACTGTTCTCTCAAAGACTAGTCAAGTGCGCCGATAAAATATTAAAATATAGATTTAAAAGCTCATTATTTCACAGGTCTTTGAAAGTGATAATAATAGTTATTCCACAATAGAAAGAAAATATGCTGATCAATTATACATATTTTCGCACATCAGTCACAGCTTCGAGGAGTCATTGTCAAAACCATCTTATAATCTTACGTCTATAAATGAAACCAAAAGCCTTTAAACTGGTTGTCGTGCCATAAGTGACTGTTGGGTACCTAGGTACCTACATGGCGATTGGTGAATCGCCATGTAGGTACCTAGATGTGAATGATTAACAGTGGGACTTGATAAAGCGCCTTATATGTGGTTATTATGCGTATAACTAGTGCGGAGGATCACTAAGTTGTAGCGAAATGTTTCAAAACATAACAGAAGTGGCCATTCTGTACCTCCTCCTCTATCTGACTTCGACAATATTATCTGAAAAAACGAAGATTTGCAATATGACTTCAATGTTAATAGCGACAAATACAAAAATAAATAGAACAATTTCGAGACCCTGGAAGAACTTTAAAATTGAAATTAACAGAAGTATTTTGAAATAGTTTAGTCGAGTAACATTGATATTAAATTGAGTGCGCAGGTCAGTTTTTATAACTAAAAAAACTACAACCAGTGGCAACCACAAATCCTGAAATGTATCTGGATCTGTCATCTCAATGTCAAACAGTGGTCAATTTCTAAAATGATTACGGAAAAACTCTAATTACCATTAATTATTGCAAATATGATTTGAGACAGAGAATTAAGCGAATCGTTACATCGTATGCATTTGATTTAATCAGAATTCACCCTATACTTTACTACAGTCATTAATCACTGTAGTTTTGCCAGTGCTTAAAAGTTTGTTTACAAGTGGGGTTCAATGTTGGTCAAAGGTAAAATAATATTTAATTGAAAATGTTATCATATATTGTCGTGATCTAGCATAAAGTACATATTCTTATGTTGTCGCAGATGTTATAAGGTAGTTAAAATTCATTATATCACCGAATAAAAATAAAGTGATAAAAAATTAACTTTCAGCCTAACCCAGACAGTATGATCCGCCAAGGGAGCATAGACGACATAAATGCACAGCAATTTATGAAAATATCCAACTATGAAGACACTGTGCGTCAATTGGATATATATTATGCCATAGGTTTGTATACATCTTCTATATGGTTCTAATAAAGCTGTTGATTTCATATTTGTATACAGAAATTACTGGCCACTAGATTGTAGATTCGTTTTTCCATCAAGCGATTTTCAACATATGTACTTAATTTAGGAAATCCAGTTGAAGTGCCAATTCTGAAGTGCAAAATGATATATTTTCAGTTAAGAGACAATTACTGCGATTTCAAAGCCCCATCACTGGTCTGTTTCCTGTAGTCTCATCAGATTTACACATAGGCAGTGTGAGAGACAGTATTTACTGTGCATCAGCAGTGTGGGGACTGTATCAAGCATACAGGTATGTTAGTTGTTTTTTTATAATAGCCTATTTAATCCAAGTCTAAGTCAAATTTTATCTGATGTAATTCTACAGTTTAGACCTGAATATCAATATTGTAGGTTTCATAAAAAAACATAATTATACATTTTTCATATGTAATATTTTTTTCCAGACGTATTGATGATGATCGTGGCAAGTCTCATGAACTTGGCCAAAGCACTGTAAAATGTATGCGCGGCATTCTCGAGTGTTGGGTGAAGCAGTCGGCGCGGGTGGAGGCCTTCAAAACACGGCAGAGTGCAGCACATGCCTTACATGTAAAATTCCACCTCACTACTGGGGAACCAGTCCTTACAGATGATCAGTATCACCATCTCCAAATAGATGTTGTTTCACTCTATTTACTGTTCCTAGTGCAAATGATTACTTCAGGATTACAAATTGTTTACACACAGGTAGTTATTTCTTCTACAGATAAGTTTGTAAATTTTTAATTCAGACCCTTTAAATGGTACTTTAAATTGAGCTATAGTTAAGTATAAATATATATATTAAATAATACATTTTTGTTCACTAGTTAATTCTTTATTTCAGGATGAAGTGGCATTTGTTCAAAATTTGGTATATTATGTGGAGCGTGCATACAGAACACCTGATTATGGCATGTGGGAACGTGGATCTAAGTACAATGATGGCAAACCTGAGATTCATGCTTCTTCCATTGGTATAGTATATTTGTTTATCTGACCTGATTTTTATTTATGTTTAGTATTATTAACAGCCTATATTAGTGTAATAAAAATAAAAAAAGTACATGGTTTATGTTACTGCTTAAGGAAATAAATTCTATCATTTGTATTTTCCAGGTATGGCCAAAGCAGCCCTAGAAGCGATAAATGGATGCAACTTATTTGGTGATAAAGGAGCGTCATGGAGTGTAGTCTATGTAGATATTGACGCGCACAATCGCAACAGAAGTATATTTGAAACAATGCTACCACGTGAATCTAGTTCCAAGGTAATATGAACATCTTTACTGAACGTCGCGTATTACCGAGGTAGGTGGCGGGCGAGGATTTTCGCTAGCGTTTGAAATTGCAAAATCGTAGTACCTGCGCACATTTTTTATTATTATTTCTCGTAAAATATCATATTTATAAAAAAACACCAATTGTTTTTAATTCAAAATATTCACAGTGGAATCTTCACCCAGTAATAATTGTCAATAAGTAAGAACAAGTTCAATTTTATGTCTACTGTTTCCAAACAGGATTTCAGTACTTTTACAAACTCACTCTTTTAAATGTTACATGTGATAAATTTAATCAATCCCGCGAGCACATATTTATTATTGTTACATAGGTAGATAATTATAACATTACATTGTCATTTTCTGTGTTTTAGATGTTATTCTTTTATATTTCAGGGTGTTGATGCCGCCTTGTTGCCAACGATATCATTCCCAGCATTCGCCACTCACGAAGAACACTTAGTCCAGTTAACTAAATCTAACATATTGCGACGTTTACAAGGAAAATGTGGGTTCAAAAGATTCAGTCGCGACGGCTACAAATGTGTGCTTGAAGACCCTAACAGAAGGTTCTATCGCGAAGGTGAATTGAAGGAGTTCGATGGCATTGAGTCAGAGTGGCCCCTGTTCTATGTGATGATGATAATTGATGGTGTGTTCCGTACACTGCCTGACCAAGTAGAAGAATATCAGAAACTATTGAAAGCAAGAATATACATGGATGAATATGGCGGTACGTATTAAGTAAATTATTTATTGAAAAAGTCACTTTTTATTTCAGACGTCTCGCTTGTCTGTAACGGTGTTTTTAGGCTGCAAAAAGCAACAAAATCGTGATAATTATGGTGTTTTCTTTGTTGCGGCTTTTTGCGTTTATACCTTCCTTATATTTTATTTCAGATCCTGTAATACCGTGGTACTATTACGTACCGCGCGAAGGCATTGAGAATGAGCGTAGTGAGCCTAATTCAGTCCGTAGATTACCAGCCAGTAAGTTATTCAATTAATTGAAATACAGATTTTAATTCAAATAATATAATAATATTCTAAACATAATGACGGAAGTATAACATAAGATATCTCATCAGGGTGTCTTTTAATTTGGAATAATTACCATATTGATCTTTCACATTTATGTTCTACACCATATATTACCATTTATCAAAATTTCAAAAAGGACAATTATATTTACAGACCACCCCGGTGACAATAACGAAAAAGGTAACAATGTAATCGCATTGAGAATGATACTGTGTTTCTTGCTTTTAACTTCTTTTCGTTTTTTCTGAATAATACCTACTTATTAACATTGGTAATTATGGTTTACCTTATTTTTAGTAGTTTTATAGAAACCTCTATGATTTTGTGAAACATTTTTTTCAAGTGTTTCATCATCTTATAATGGTAGAAGGTTGCTAACATTGCCAACTTTTGTGCTAACATAGTTTTTATAAATAGTGACTAATACAGCATTTTATTTTGTACCTAATTACCTTCTATTTAAGCAGAACTGTAGAAGCTTAATAATTTACAAAACTTAACAATATACCAAATAATTATAGTAAGAATTAATGTTTTATAAATAGATAGAGTTTTTTTCCAGCAATTTACATTCCAACCAGATATTTGTTATGATTGATTGTGTTGGTATTGGTGAAGGGATTGGTTGAGAGGTGAAGGGTTATGGTGGGAAGCACCTACACGTTCAATAAGTATTGTGATTTGCCGATATTAGTACAAATCATATTGCAATCTATACTTATAATAATATAATATATAATATAATATAATAATATATAATATAATATATAATATAATATGATATATAATATAATATATAATTATATAATATATAATATAATATATAATAATATTATAAAGCTGAAGAGTTTGTTTGTTTGTTTGTTTGTTTGAACGCGCTAATCTCAGAAACTACTGGTCCGATATGAAAAAATCTTTCAGTGTTAGATAGCCTATTTATCGACGAAGGTTATAGGCTATACATCATCACGCTACGACCAGTAGGAGCAGAGTAACAGTAAGAAATGTTACAAAAACGGGGAAAAATTTTATCAATTCTCTCTTAAGTGACGCAAGCGAAGTTGCGCGGGACAGCTAGTATAATATATTTACACTATGTATTGAACTATCAAATTTATTATCAGATCTTAAATCGCAATAAATATTGTATTGACGTGTTCCACGGCTTCCAGTAGTTTTTTTTTTGTGAAGTATGTTACTTTGTCTCATTAGCTACACCCTCCTACAGTTATGTGAAGTTACCCTTCCAGCTAAACTCATAAAGTCGTGTTAGGTGGAGACTGTAGGTCTATTTGTAGATTATGTAGGAATGAGTAATATTATTATATGAACAATTTTCCACTGTGAGAATTAAAATAACCAGCTTTCTTTCTATTGTAGGTACTATATTAGAGATTCACATGTCAGTCTTATGAAAAACTTTTAGCGCTGACCGTGCTAAAAGTTTTTCATACTTAAATTAATTTCATTGACGAGCTGTCCTGCGCGGATACGCGCTTTTTTTAGATTTTCTAATAAGTGATTAAAAAATCTTATCATAAAAGATCCGACTGGTTATTTGGGAATTCATTTCTTTTTATAGAATTATATAAGACTAGAAATAATAATAATACTTTATAATAGACTAAAAAGTATTTTAGTACATTGCTTAGGTAACAATATAACTTGTATATTATATTCAGACACAGGTGGTTTGTTCCTGTGGGCACAGTCGTTGTTCGTGCTGGCGCAGCTGTTGACGGGCGGACTGCTGCACGTCAATGAGCTGGACCCCATCCGCAGGTACCTGCCCTCGTACAACAGACCCCGCCGGGCTGGACGATACTCCGCCTTCCAGGTTAGTAAATACTCATTTGTATTTGGTGCATTCGATTAATTACATTATGTACATTATTCAGCTTAGAATTTAAATGACATTTTTACATCCCAATACATGCCATACCAGTATGTGAAGTAGGTAGTTTTTTCAATGTTGATTGTTGGTTTATGAGTAGTATCATCGACCTACCATTTGTCCTTCTAATTGTAGATACATAGGTGGTTATTTTTTTAAGTGTATGATTCATATTATTACATATCGCTAAGCTATTTGATAGTGTCATTGCGCACTGTCGACGAGTCACTGGTCGCTCAGCTGACTTACTGACTATTTCTAACATTGCAGCAATATGTCTTTAACGGCTGAACAGCCTTAATTTTTCTCATTATGTCAGTGTTTCAGGAAACAAGTGTACGAATTTAGGCATTTTTTAATTGGATATTAAATTCTAAATTATTTTATTTTCATGCAAAACTTGCAGGCCAAGCCCGCATTTGTAAGTATTAGGAATTGACGATGTAAGCATGCAATGCTACAGCTGTAATCTTACATACTATATATTAATTATTATTATATGTGCAAGCATATTGCGTCTGCATGAAGCTGCTACATGATCGATACTTATTTTCAGTTGTTTTCATTCTTACTTGTTTAAGCATAAATGTACGCAGATTCTAAATGTTATTAGGTCTTAGCTTTACAATGGGAAAGTAATAAGTTTCTGTACACGTCAAATGTATAACTATAACATGTTTCGAATGAGCCCTGTAACGCTTCATTGTGTCTAAATAAATGTGCACAACAGCTATTAATGTTGCAAGTATTCTTGCAATGCTTTTCTTGTATGTGATTTTGTTGTTAGAGCAAATTTGTTCGAAATAGGCCCTCTACTTAATATTAAATTGCGATTCAGTTCTCTCTGTTATATACAAACTGTTAGACCTTGAGGACATTTTTTTTTAGATATAATTCGATAAATAATTTTCAACTATAGTAAAATGTTTAAGTCTTTTTACTCTTTAACTGATTTACACTACTTTTAAATTAAGGGGCATAATTTTAATTACTGATTTTTTAAATATTATTTATTAAGTTACAAACACGGTAGGATATCAAACACGACACGGCATAAAACCTGATTTAAATAACATACATATAATATTTTAAATAATGTGTTTAATATTGTAGGGCATAGCGACCGACCTGGTGGTCCAGGTGGTGTTGATAGCGGAGTCGATGCGGCTGCAGGCCATGATGGGCACCTACGGCATACAGACACAAACGCCGCACGAAGTTGAACCCGTACAGGTAAGGTATGCTCCTGCACGTATTGTCGATATATTCCCAGTACTCCCCTCGTCAATACGAGGGGATAAATTTATTACAATTCGTTTAGTCAAATTTATATATATTTAGCTGGCTGTACTAAATACAGTACATAAAATATATAAATACATAAATCTGAGTCACTGAAATGCATCTATAGGTGTCGAACAACTAAACTAATTGGATTTTTTAAAATATGTTTGTCATTTTCCGGATAACCCTGGTATCAAAATTCCCTTGGTACTGGAATCAACGGGTATAAAATTATACTAAGTATACCTACCCGTATGAAGTCGTTCCAGTTTGCTAGTTTAAAATGTTTTAATCATCTTAAAAAAGGAGTAGTTTGTTACCGCCTATCTTTAATTTGGGTAACCCTATTTTGACATTTATATTTTTAAGCTTCTTTGATACAGGATCCCACGAGTAAGTAGTTATGGAGATATAATGCGTTACTATATGTTCATATTTTAGGTGTGCAGTTCAACACAGTTGGTCCACGTGTACAGAGAACTGGGTGTTTGTCCTAAACTGAAGCTTACGGGACGGCCCATCAGACCTGTGGGCTCACTCGGTACTAGTAAAGTAAGTTAATACATTTACTATAGAATTTTATTCTATTATTATGATGAATCCATGCACTTTTATCGAGCAACAAAGAGAAACACAATAACATCCTTAACCGTTTGTGATTGTATTATTGTTTATTGAATGGACGCGGCAACACACATAAGTGCCTACTATACTTAGGCCATTACAAAATTACGAACTACGTCGTCTCATTTTATCGGACTCTCTCTCACACTTACACATTGTCACATTACTATGATCATTTTTTAATAACGTAGTTCGGACGATTGCAATAGCCTGGGTGTAACAAAAAATACAGGGTGTTGCTCTAGGAAGCTTGGGAATGTTGCTCAACAAAGACTAAATGCTTTCTTTATGATCTTTTACTAATGTACCAATAGTACAGTGTTTAATCTAAATCAATTGTTTTAGATCTACCGAGTATGTGGCATGACCGTGTTGTGTTACCCTCTGATATTCGAAGTGTCGGAGTTCTACTTGTACAGAGACATGGCTCTGTTGATCGACGACATCAAGACTGAACTACAGTTCGTTGGCAAGTAAGACAATTGTTCTTTAAACACTTTTTTTTAAAGACAACTTTCGCCCTAAGAATAATTGCTCTTATTTCGCGGGAACTTTTACAAACATGGAACTCAATGTAATTCCCATCAGATCCGAAACAATTATTTGTGGATCGCACAAATATTTGTTCCGTATGGGAATCGAACCCGCGACCTCCCTACGCACTAGTAGTGGCGTGGCGATAATTTAACGATTGCGCACAGAGTTGTTTGATCGAATAATATTAGCATGACTGCCTGAATTGAGAATAAAACTTGCTATTTTTAATTAATTGATTAATAGTTTTACCTTTTCGTAAAAATATGTTCTACGAATGTTATGTTTTTATCTCCTATCTGACACAAATATTAAATAAATAAATGTTGTGGTTAGATACTGGAGGTTGTCGGGTCGTCCGACAGTGTGTCTGCTAGTCCGTGAGGAACACATGCGTGACCCGCACTTCAAGCACATGCTGGATCTCTTCGCCATGCTCAAGAAGGGACACTGCGACGGCGTCAAGGTGCGCCTCGGACGACTGCAGAACTTAATCTCTAGCTCTTGTATGGGTAAGTACATATACAATAATTTACAATTAAAAATTGAATTACTTGTGTCATGTTATAATATCGATATAATCGCTTTCGAATTTGTCCAAGATTACAATAAGGTCCAGTCAAATCAGCTACTCTATGAAATGTTAAAAACACATTTTAGTATAAAAATACGACATAGTGACGTCATAGTGTCTTATTTCCTTGTTAATCAAACGTGTGCGTAATAATATGTCAGTCTGCAATAACAACAATTTTAACATTATTTAGGAAAGAAATTACACAGCGTGAGAATTTTGGATAAACTTTTTATGACTACAAGTTAAATAATTTTTTGTTAACTCAGTCAACTACCCAATTGCTACAAAAGATACGTAAGCTTATTCTTTAATAACTTGCAGTACTAGTAATAACATACAGTTTGTTATCGATCGCTAACGTTGTTATCGTCGGACAGAGCACCTGGACTTCATGAGCCAGGGCTCGTTCCCGGCGGAGATGTTCACGCAGTTCCGGCAGCTGGAGCACGAGTACATCGGCTACCAGTCTCTGACGGACGTGCCGCGCACGCTCACGTACCGCGAGGAGGCGCAGTGCCGGGCGCAGTACCGCAGCGCTTCCACGCCCGACGTGGTGGCGGCGCTGCGGGACACCGACAACGTGTTCGCGCAGTGCCAGCTGTGGGGCATCCTGCTGGAGCGGGAGGGACCCATGTTCGAGGTACGCGCCTACCTGTGAATACATTAACCTTCCTGTTGTAACACAGCGCCGCCACGCCCGACGTGGTGGCGGCGCTGCGGGACACCGACAACGTGTTCGCGCAGTGCCAGCTGTGGGGCATCCTGCTGGAGCGGGAGGGACCCATGTTCGAGGTACGCGCCTACCTGTGAATACATTAACCTTCCTGTTGTAACACAGCGCCGCCACGCCCGACGTGGTGGCGGCGCTGCGGGACACCGACAACGTGTTCGCGCAGTGCCAGCTGTGGGGCATCCTGCTGGAGCGGGAGGGACCCATGTTCGAGGTACGCGCCTACCTGTGAATACATTAACCTTCCTGTTGTAACACAGCGCCGCCACGCCCGACGTGGTGGCGGCGCTGCGGGACACCGACAACGTGTTCGCGCAGTGCCAGCTGTGGGGCATCCTGCTGGAGCGGGAGGGACCCATGTTCGAGGTACGCGCCTACCTGTGAATACATTAACCTTCCTGTTGTAACACAGCGCCGCCACGCCCGACGTGGTGGCGGCGCTGCGGGACACCGACAACGTGTTCGCGCAGTGCCAGCTGTGGGGCATCCTGCTGGAGCGGGAGGGACCCATGTTCGAGGTACGCGCCTACCTGTGAATACATTAACCTTCCTGTTGTAACACAGCGCCGCCACGCCCGACGTGGTGGCGGCGCTGCGGGACACCGACAACGTGTTCGCGCAGTGCCAGCTGTGGGGCATCCTGCTGGAGCGGGAGGGACCCATGTTCGAGGTACGCGCCTACCTGTGAATACATTAACCTTCCTGTTGTAACACAGCGCCGCCACGCCCGACGTGGTGGCGGCGCTGCGGGACACCGACAACGTGTTCGCGCAGTGCCAGCTGTGGGGCATCCTGCTGGAGCGGGAGGGACCCATGTTCGAGGTACGCGCCTACCTGTGAATACATTAACCTTCCTGTTGTAACACAGCGCCGCCACGCCCGACGTGGTGGCGGCGCTGCGGGACACCGACAACGTGTTCGCGCAGTGCCAGCTGTGGGGCATCCTGCTGGAGCGGGAGGGACCCATGTTCGAGGTACGCGCCTACATCATACTACATGCATCCTTCTGAGGATAGAAGCCTTGGCGTATTATGTGAAACCGAAAGTTAATTCAAACGTATGCTTAAACGGTAACGGTTGCAGCAAGAAATTCGATTTCGTAACCGATGATCAAATAATTTGTATATCGACAAAATTGACCGAGGATTCAAAAAATCTTAATAGATTCTGATACAATAATCCTGATGACCGATAACTTCTCTAAACAAACCAATTAATCTCTTAGTTTATTCACGCTTCAACGCAAAATTTATCCTGACTTTTTATCAATGATGTGTATACTGTATACGAATGTTAGGTGAACGGCACGAACGCGCTGGAGTCGTTGAAGTCCCTGTACCACAGCGCGGGCGTGCTGCGGCACTGGCGCGCGGTGCGCTACTGCTCCTCGCTGCTCAACCACACCGTCGACTCCATCAGCCCCTTCATCACCACCGTGCTCGTCAACGGGAAACAGGTATAAATACTTAACATCAATTATTTTATCAACCACATTGTAAATCTTTTGGGGATTGAAAAGTTAGTTTTGTGCTAGCTCTGCTCATAAGGCTCTACCCCCTTTCGGAGCTGGTGGTGGAATAAGTAATAGTAACGACTATAGTGTCAATATTTAACCTAAATGAAAAATATATATATATATTGATTCTGATCGGAATAAAATATACAACATGAGATTCGGAATTGTTTGAATAGTTAAATGATGGAATAAAAATTCTACAGTTAATGAATGTAATTATGTTGTTTGCAGTTAACAGTCGGTGTAATCGGTCAAAAGGAGACAGTGTTCGACAAGCCCATGACGCCGGGCGAAATACAGTCCGTCATGTATTCAACCATTCAGCCGTATGACGTCATCGGCGCTGTCTTACAACAGGCAAGATTTTACTTGTTTATGTGCTGCTAGCTAACTAGTAACAACTAACTGCTAGAGTCCATGTAAAGCGTACCTATACACAAATCACGGGCGTTTTTGGAATCGCTTATCCTTCAATCGTTACAATAGAATTATCCTCTTATTCATAAAAATATATGAAGTTATGAAAGGCTTATAAAGTGTTTTGTTTCTTTCACTCCTTAGCGAAATAGAAAAGGGAAAACATATTATAGTAGTATAGCTTTTTAACTAAAATAGGTTCATAGTGTGTTTATGAATGAGAGGGTTAGTTTATGCCATTTTTTTATTAGTCCCCGAATACGATTTCTAGAATTACATATCACAAAATTTGACAGGAGATAGTGTTGTACTGCGGTCGCCTGATAGGCACGAACCCGGACATGTTCCGTGGTATCCTGAAGATCCGCGTGGGCTGGGTGCTGGAGGCCATCCGCATCTACCTGCAGCTGTTCCCGGCGGAGAAGCGAGCTGATGGTACGCTCGAGAGCCTGTCGCCCTACAAGCTGAGGACTCTGCTGCAACGCGTACTCACCGTGTCCGACTGGGCTGACGAACAAGGGTACGTAGAATATTATTATATTATAGATATAAAATAAGAGACCCGGATTTGGAGATGGGTTTATCATTAACATTATAACTATTTCGACACGGATATTCAGAAGCAATGACGTCGGATTGTCGTTGAAAATAATTTAAAGTTTCCTGAATTCCTGTATGTACTACTGTACAATTTGAATTGCATTCGCAAGGTCTCTTTATTGAAATCGTTACAGTGTATAAAATAGACGAGCTGACAATTGTAAGTTTCTAATGAGATTGTGTGTTATCAGATTGACGCCGTTACAACGCCGCCAGCTAGAAGGTTGCTTGTGTCGTGTGCCCAAACACTTTTACATACAAGTGTGGGACATTCTACTACGAACCCCGAAAGGAATTATCATACAGGTAGATAATATTATAATTTTACTAGCTCGAAACACAAACTAAATATGTCTGATGTTATTACTCCGTATTTAATCATTTCCATAACTCCATGTATAAAATCGATATCTAACGAATCAATTACGCGGTCGAGCGATAACAGAAAACTATACAATTACCTCTATGTACGTACATTATGTACATGTTCAATGGTTTCATGTGTTTTTTATGGTTTACAAACGATATCAAATCACCGAGGCGGCATATGGTTCAGTAATTACTTGTTACGGAATGTCGTCGCAATGAATATTTATGGTAGGTACTTTAAAAAAGATTGTGAAGCGAACGAGTAATTTAATTTGATTCAATATGGATTCTGTGACTTTATTCTTTGCTTTCTTATCTTCAAGTTTAGTCCCAAGGGCTTCCTCCTCGCAAGGAATCCTACGTTAAATAAAATGAAAAAAAAACTGTCAATCTATACTAATATTATAAAGCTGAAGAGTTTGTTTGTTTGTTTGTTTGTTTGAACGCGCTAATCTCGGGAACTACTGGCCCGATTTGAAAAATTCTTTCAGTGTTAGATAGCCCATTTATCGAGGAAGGCTATAGGCTATATATCATTACGCTACAACCAATAGGAGCAGAGAAACAGTGAAAAATGTTACAAAAACGGGGAAAATTATGATTATCTTAAGTGACGCAAGCGAAGTTGCGCGGGTCAGCTAGTCTAAAATACTTGTAGTTAAGTTAATGAATCAAATATGTTCGTCAGGGTCACTCGATCCCGGCGGACCCGACGTTGGTGAACATGTCGCGGTCGGAGCTGTCGTTCGCGCTGCTGGTGGAGGAGGCGCTGGTGCGCGTGGAGTCGGCGTCGCGGCGCCAGCTGTGCGTGGAGCTGCTGTGCGTGCTCGCCACCATCCTGCGCCGCAACCCCGAGCTGTTCCTGCAGCAACCGCTGCATGTCGACAAACTGGTCGACGACGCGCAGTACACCTATGCTAAGGTAACAGTCTCGCTTTTACTAAGCTATTTTAAACATATAAAAATGGGTCAGGAAAAACTAGAGCAAACGGAACGAGATAACTATGAACACAAATTCCGTTTTTAGTACAATTGTCTATTTTACATTTACACAAGCTAACCACAGAATTTAATTAGATCTTAAAGACACAGCACATCTTCGGAATACGGCCATGAGAGCCAGAAGCGAGTTGTAGGATTAGAGTCGGAGATATAATCGTGATATTATGATCCGCAGGACAGTGGGCTGACTGACAGCGATGCGCTGAGCGCGGCGCCGCCCGCCGTGTCGGTGGGGTACCTGGCGCGCGCCGTCGTCAACAGCGTGCTGCAGGGGGCCGCCGCGCCCGACCTCGTGCCCGCCGCGCAGCCCTCCTGCCTCGTGTCCTGAGTACTACAATCTATCACTCGTACTACCTACCTACGGCTAATACGGAATTAAACACACAACCAATGAACAACTCATGCTATATCTGTTATGCGGAATATAGCTTACATCCGAACATGAAACGTGTAATTTTAAGATTCATTTGCGTATTGTTGCATAGAAAATTAAAATTATCGGCCGTATACATGCCTATTGTCAGGAATTTTATAGCCGCATTCTGTCAATCTGTTACTGAATGAACCAATCTGACAAACAATGTCGTCTAGAGTTAATCGAGTTTGAAAAATTCCATTCATAACCTTTTTTTTGGTTGCCACATGTGTACTGGTGTGTGATGATGACGACGGTACTAGTTCCTTAGACGAACATGTCAGGCCATTTTTGTTAGTGATCAGTAAGACATTATAATATAGCCATATTAATTAGTCCTAAGAAATGTTAAGTAGGTTTAAGATAATATTCATGTAGTTATGATTTTCAGTCAGATTATTGTCATTGTTGTGTTACAATAATGTTATTTTACTTTTATAGATTGCATATACTTAGTGTACAATAATGAATTAGACAAGTCTATTGAACTGTCAGCATTCCTGTAATTGGTTAAATATAGGATTATCCTGATCAAATAGAATGGTTTTAAACAATATAGTCGCTGACTACAACATCAAACTAGCGCGTTTTCCTGAAAATTTGTTGCAAGATCAGAAAATGTATATTATGGAATTCTATATGAATTTGTATGGTACAATATTAATCTAAGCACAAAATTGTCTATCTCTTGTTATGTTTATTTGTAATTTATTAATAATTGTCGTCCAATTCATGCTGTGTTATAGAGAAACATTCATACTATTATGTAAAAAAAATATATTATCATTTTGTAGAGCCAATATTTTTATCAAATATATATTTTTGAAATAAAATTATGAACATACATAACAGCTTGTTTCTTTTACATTATCTAGAGGGTTACTATGGGACCTAGAGTATTGTAAGTAGCTTACAGGAATGCTGGGGCATAGATTACCAATGATTATAAACATTTTCTACAATTAAGATGTTTTATTATATAAAAACAATCACATGTATTCACAGGTAACCCAAAATCGTTCACACAAGACAGACTTTGTTCATACCGTTGCACTCATTTCACTACTTAAATAAATTAAATTGGCAATATGGCTACTATAGTCCATTGTATACTTTGTTATTTGGTGTTTGTTTAAGTATTTTTCGTAGTGCTGAAACAAAGATAATGCAGTTAGAAAACCTCATCAATCATGGTAAATAATAACAATAAGTGAATGTAATGTCAGCTATTAAAAGTTCAGGGTACTTATTATTGTAGTATACTATCTAACAACTAAACTAATATGTATGTACAAGGTAATCAAAAACAATGGAAAATAATTTACCTTCCTTCTCGTCATCGGTAAAGTCTTGCTTAGGGAAATCAATGTCAAATGTGATATAAAGATTTCCATGTAGATTGTTGTTATCAAAGTTGGGCATTCCTTCACCCTTCTTGCGGACACGGGCTCCAGCCCAAGTCACCTTGTCACGGGACACAGAAACTTTATGACCATCCAGATGTACCAAGTCCATTGTGAAACCTGTCAATGCATCCTAAAACAACACACAAGATATAAAATTCTGTTTATTCCATAATTACACTGACAATAAAAAACTACAACATTTTTAAACATCACTTAATATTTTGTGCAAGCACTTCAGTCATAATTAAATTTCACAACGAATTGTGTTTTTGAGAATATTTGCTCTTTTAATAAATATAGGAATTTCAGATCATCCCTATTCAATCTATTGGTTTTTTTAAATTAAGGATAAACAATACATACCTGTAATGATATTGTAACATTTGTGTACAGGTCATCTCCCTTGCGTGTGAATTGTGGGTGTTTCTCCGTATTGAACACAAATATCAGGTCTCCCGGGTCTCCATCCATATGAGGTTCACCCTCACCTCTTAGTCTAAACTTGTGACCATCTTTGGCACCAACCTCTACCTACAATATAACATGAATTAATATTTTTGTTGGAATGTTCAATAGATAATTAAAATAGAACTCGAAAATTAATGATACATTGTTATCATACAATGGAGATTAATTGGATCAAATAAAATTTAGGCATATCACATGTATGGGTTTAAATTATCATCAAAATATATCAGTTGTTCAAAGTTTATCAGTGTTTTGTTTATCTAGACAGACAAATGTAGCATAAAATAATTATGTACTGATTTACATAAAATGTTATAGTTCTTACCAATTAAGAAATAGGTTAATTAACTATTTATATAATGTTGTGTCCTGACTATAATATACAGATATTTCTAGGTATATATTTACAAGCATTATAGAGCAAATAGAAATGGGTACCACAAAATTACTGTCCAAAAGACAATATTAATAAGAATGGATTTTCTAATTACCTCAATCTCCAGTAGTCTCTCTTCATTGACAAGCTTGACATTGGGACATTCATCACATACAGTCTGCTGCATCATCTGGAAGCGTCCTGGGCCCAAGTTCCTAGTTACCATCTCTTGCCTGCAGTTGCACTTACGTGTCCCTGACGCGGGTTTGATCACGGGCTTATTACGTGTTATCTACAATCAAATCAAGGTTATAGTAAACTTATCCATGCACATTTATTACAATAATAATAACAATGACACGTAAATTGTAATGTTAGACATTCCTATTATATAGTTATTACCTCTATGAAATTTCCGTTATAGAGTTCCTCCAGAGTAACTGTAAGCTCCATGACGATATCAGCGCCGCGTGGTGTTTCGTGGTGTTGTTGTTCACCGCCGAAGTGGAAGCCGAAATCACCAAAAAAACTCGCAAATGGATCATTGTTATTCATCATACCATCTTTTTTCAGACAGTCTTCACCACAGCGATCATACAATTCTCGTTTTTCAGGATCCGAGAGAGCCTCATATGCTGCACCAAGATCTTGAAATTTCTGAGAGGCATCAGGATCATCTTGATTCTTATCTGGATGTAATGCTTTTGCTAGTTTTCTGTAAGCTTTCTTGATTTCATTTGTGGTCGCAGAACGAGATACACCTAGAATTTGATAAAAGTCCCGACCGGCCAACGTCAACACTAAGGCCGATGTTAAATAAATTAAACATATATAGGCAGTATTACTATACATATTGCTAAATTTAAGCCTAAGAAATAATTTAGAATCTAAGTTTTATCGAGTTCACGTAAAAATCTGTAATAATGTTTAACACATTTTCGCCTTTTGACAACACGGTACTACTTTGACAAACTGGCATATGAAGGCAATTCGTCCAGCCATCATTGGCTCGTGTTTTTCATCAAGATAGAAAGATTGTATGTGTTTTATATTTTTCACCAGTTTTCACCCTTATGACCAGCTATTAGAGTTCAAATTGAATCACAAAATTTTAACAATGTAATATCCAATCACCTACGGCCTCGTATACTCTGTGTTTCTACATAGAAAAATTGGTTTCTGACAAAAAGCGAACTGTAATATACGAGATATTATTTAGTCGAGTATCAACGGAGTATGTACAACAATAATTGCAAATCGAATAACTTTTTTTAATCTATATCAATCTTTTTGAAAAGTCATCATTGTTCGTCTGACAGTGACATTTACAAGCATTGCTTGCAGAAATATACAGATCGGCTTTTTCTTCATAAAAACCTTGCAATACAATTACTAACTGATTCTTAAGTATTCGAATTCGAAAATAAGTAAATATGGCCTCTATTTTGTTACCAGAGGTACCTGCTCCTGGTTTCTCCTTTGAGAACAGCCAACGGTAAGCGATGACACTACAAGTTTTATTGTAATGCTCATAAATTGAGCTATTGGGTGTATATACTTTGTTTTTGTTTCCAGTAATGCTTTCTTGGCGCAAAAAGGATTCCCTGCTCCTAAGGCCACTAAAACCGGCACTACTATTGTTGGCATAATTTATGCCGATGGCGTTATACTTGGCGCTGATACGCGGGCTACTGAAAACACCGTAGTATCGGATAAAAACTGCCAGAAGATCCATTACCTGGCTAGTAACATGTACTGCTGCGGTGCAGGTACCGCGGCAGACACAGAGATGACAACACAAACAGTATCTTCCCAATTGGAGTTGCAGAGACTGCATACAGGTCGCACGGTGCCGGTGGAGACTGCAGCTACCTTGTTGAAGCGCATGCTGTTCCGTTATCAGGGTTATATCGGTGCTGCCTTGGTACTCGGTGGTGTAGATAGAACTGGGCCACACATCTATTGCATTTACCCCCATGGTTCTGTTGATAAGCTGCCCTATGCCACCATGGGTAAGATTAAACCTGTACTGTACATGATCTCTGCTAAATTTTGAATATATTTAGTTAATAAAAGACATTTTCTGCAGGTTCTGGATCTCTTGCTGCTATGGCAGTGTTTGAATCTGGTTGGAAACCAAACATGAGTGAGGAGGAAGGCAAGAAGCTTGTCCGTGACGCCATTGCTGCTGGTATCTTCAATGACTTGGGATCTGGTTCTAATGTAGACTTGTGTGTTATTCGTAACTCTGGACCTGCCCAATACCTAAGAACTTATGAGGAAGCTAATGTTAAGGTAATATCACTTTCTCCATATGTATATTTTCCTGTGTTAACAATGCAGACTACCTAACAAATGCAGAGATATGCTGTGCTGCAGCAATGTCTTATTCTATACTGTTTTTATGCTGACTGAGTGTGAGATATATTGTAGAATTGTTCTTTCTATTCTTGACTTCCTATAAGACAAACTAACTTAAGGGAGTAACAGGTCTTAATATTGATGTTAAAGAAACTCTTGATAATTTCTATTTCAGGGCAAGAAGCAAGGATCGTACAGATATCCTCTAGGCACTACAGCTGTGCTGAAGCAACGAGTCATCCCCCTGGAGGTAACATCCGTGACGGTCACTCAGAGCCCACAGCCCATGGAAGTGGAGCCTTCACACAGTCGCCGTTAATTATAACATTTGCATATTTGAATGAATATAAATAAATGTAACTTTTTCACATTGATCTGTATTATTTACCAATCAGTCAAATATTAAGCAAACATGGTCAAGTATTTCCTTTTTGTGCAAAGTCATAAAAAATTGCTTTAATCCTTAAAACTTTTTGGTTTCAGAAATAAAATTAGAATGATTTGTAAATAAATAATTTATTAAAATTTTAATACACAATATAAAAAGATAGGTACTAATTTGGACGGAATGGGTCATTGAGTAAGATAAGAAATGTTCCTTATAAAATAAACTCTTAAATAATTTAGAATACTAGTGCACAGTCAAAATTTTTGAGTAACTAAGGTACACAAGTCGTGTTCCTTGAAAAAATAAATTTTACGAACTGGGGAATAGTTGTGAAGAAAGCATTTACATCATAAATATTTGCTTTAAAAGATTGCCAAATATAAAATATAGTATATTCGGCAGTTAAGGAAAATGGCGTATAAAAAAACATCTAGTTGCGAAAACTGAACGTCAAATAAAAATAAGCTTCTTATAATGCGGCAGTCTGGGTTGTACAGTAAAAGCAGTCACAAAGAAAAAATTAAAGCTACGTCATATTATGTTCCATTGATAATAATAATCAATTCGTTTTTGATTCACTGGTAACTAAGAGGCCGGTAGTACATAAAGTTTATGCGAATGAGCAATAGCATAGCATGTTTTTTATTCACTTACTTAAAAGCAACAGATTTTTGAAAATGAACGCAATAGGCATGTGCTGTTTAAGTTTCTTAATGACAGGCTTTACAAACGATTGTAAGATGATACTCAGATCTTAGGTTAAAATATTACAGTATTTTCAATAGAAAACCAACTTAGTTGTTCACATATTAAAGCAATGCCTTTTTTACAAACACTAGAGTACATAGCATGTAATAAAAACATTGACATAAATTAAAACTATTACTAATAGACAAAACATTGTACATTTGTATATTATTATGTAATTTCGAAACGGACGTTAACTAATTAATGATGACCTATGATGACATATTTGCATAGGCAGGCTCCGTAAAGCGGCTAATCTGCTACGGAAAATATTCAGATTATATGTCCCTTTCGAAATTACATTATAGTATAATCATATTTATTTTGATTGTTCTCTTAAACTAATACACACATTATTATTTCTGTTAAACATCTAATTATTATGAACAGCATAAATCATAAAAATATTTCATAAAACACACAACTAAAACAATAAAATAAATAGTATCTGACAAGATCTTTGAAATGGCAGCTAAAATAAACATTGAGGTCAGTGATATCAGTCATCCTTTCTTATGAAGTATGAAGTCCCAGGTGTCCTTCCACCTGAGACTCAGCAGGTCATGTTCAGTCAGATCAACGTTCCCATAATTAAGAACACTAAATTTCTTAAAAGTAATTACTACATATGCTAACCACACTACAATACATAAAATAAACACATTTGTCATGGGACGAATTCTTTCTCGAGACTGTATTATGAAGTACATATGATCTATAATGTAACATAATAATAAAATTTTGAAGATATATGCTGGTAAGTAGTGATGGAGGAAAAGCGTTCGATCCATAAAGAAGTAAGGAAGATAATGGATCCAATAACCTAAAAATAGAATGTAGCCGGCTTCATAGAAGTTCTGTAATGCCGATGGCGGCAAGTCTTCACAGCCGCGACGTTGTCGTACAGCATACAGTGCGAGGGCGGCGCCGTACACTAACACTGATATAAACCCACTATACCAAGTTATGAGATTACCAATCAAATGTATTTGAGCCTGAAAAAAATCATGAACAGGTTAGTATATAATCATTTAATTTAACATCAAATTATATAATTATTGTATGTGTATTATACTGTGTAAAAATATAACGTACATTGGAATTAGGTGACAGCCAATATGCGATAGAGCGCACTAGTAGTGGCCACTCCGAAGGTTCGCTGGCGAACATGTGTCCTGTGGGCGCGTCGGGAGCGTGCGCGACCATCTTGTACTGCAGCTCCATGAACTTCTCCCAAAACGTTAACTCTGTCACCGTCGTCGGTATCATTTCAGCAGTAACAAGTTCTCTTTCCCGCTCCTTTCTGTCCTCAGCTAACAAAGAAACATTAAGAATTAGTTTAAATTAAACTCAGTCATTAGTGATGGTTCCTCTGTACAAGTAGGTACGTACCTTTGGTGTATCGATGTTCTTCAACGTTCCATACAGTGTCCTGGTGAGTGAGCACTTTGTCGGCTACGACCTCGTGCTGGTGGAAGCCCCAGGCGGGCAACTGTCGACCACTGAACCGCAGCGCAGTGCCAGAGTCGACGTGGATCAGTCGCACCATCGATCGAATCCCGTCCCAAGTGGCGTCCTCACTGTCACGGTTCACGATGTCCACGCGCCACAGATTTTGAGCAGACATCGACACGTTGTAGTCGATGTAGCAAGAAACCTCCTGAAATTGTGTAACAGGTTTATGATACATAAATATTGATTATGTATTTCGCATAGATCATTGTTTCTTTGACTTGGTACACAGAATAAATAAGGATAATAAGCCTATGTGAAGTCTGAGGATAGTAGGTATAGGTCGTACCTGCGACTGAGGGGAAGCAGGTGCGGCAACATCATGTGAATTCAAGGCGCGACTAGTGATGCCGTGCAGCAGCTGCACCACGTCTCCGTGGCGGATGGCGTCGGGCGGGCGCGACACGGCCAGCGACGGCTGGTCGGGGCGCTTCACGATCCACCAGTTGTTGACGTCCTTGAAGCTGTAGCACGTGACCTGCTGCTGGTGCGACGAGCCGCGCCCGTCGTCGTAGCGCACCGGGTACACGTGCGCGTGCGAGTGCAGCCAGCACGTGCGACCGTGCGTGTGCCTGACGGACATCACTCATTCAACATTTGTACTTTCAACTGCGTACATTTCTACTATATTATGCATGGCCGTATGCCTCGAGTTGAAGCATGCGTGACGCTTTAAATAAATGGCTGCCCGAAGCCTCAAAGAAACGTCGCGACCACATAACATTTGAAACAAGTGAAATGTAAACTTTATATTATAACCAGTTAATCAAACAATAAAATAATAGGTAAGTACATAGTTAATTACACAAAAGACTAAGTTGTTTTCACGTAAGCAAGGAGAACCTATTCATTATCGCCCTTCAAGTAGGTTATAGGTATGTTATTGTTATTTCTTATTTACCTTAGTAACACATGATAGCCTTTATGTATGTGCCACGTCAATAAAGTACATTGTTTTAATATTGCAACATTGATGCTCTACAAAACATTTTTTTAAACCCATCTCTGTCCTCCTGAACAAGGTGAAGCTTAGAATCCACCACGCTGGCCAAGTGAGGGTTGGGGCTTTGAATGTCTTTAAGAAATGCTTTGAAGAAGCTTTAGGCATGCATTTCATAATACAGTTACCTGAGTGTTATCTGTGATCCGTGAGCTACGTGTAATGGTTGTCCCCGCGTTATACTCGCCAAACCTCCCTTCAGAGAGGCTTGGAACGCGCTCGTCATTACACTGTCGTGTGGTCCAGCATTGGGCAACATCGCCAGGTGGGCATAGAACACCCCCACGTAAACCGAAAACGGAATAGCCACGAGTATCAACATCCTCCATAGTGCCGATAACGCTAAGCGCAATCCAGATTCTTTACGACCAATACGAAGCCAGATCTGTCGCCCCACCAAGAATATGGCGAGAAGGTATGAATAAAGACCAGAGTATTTCACCCTGAAACCAAAAATATATCAGTTAAATTATATCTGTCTGTTATATCTTATATCTGTATTTCGTCAAAAAAGTGAAAGTATGTCTTATACCTATTTTGGTAATTTAACACATTTGTTTAAATAAAAATCCATTAGCTATTATTAAAGTAATATTCGTAATTTCGTAATGAATCCCGAGTTTATATATGAACTATATTACACAGTAATAGCATTGATATACTCACGAAAAGCAACAACCAAGTGAAAGAGCAGCAGTGCAAAGCCATACAACACTCGCAAGGCCATTCCGGCGAGTGCTTTTTATAGCACACAATATTCCACATAGGCCAAACAGTATCTGTATACTTTCTAGCAACATAAACCTTGACTGTGCCAAAAAACAGTTCTCTGAAACATGCAATTATTATTAATATGCAATATGAACACAATTTTAACATTTATCAGCTTTAATGTCATTGCATAAGAACCTAGGTAAGAAGCTCTGATCGCCGGATAAGAAAAGCGATTATAGCAATCTGATCTGTGTTCACAATGGTAGTTAATGAGATTGAAAGTACGTGAAGACAAACAGGCACTACTTGATTAGTAAAATTTTGACATCGTGATAAGCGTGTGGTGGCTTAAAGTTTAGTTATTACTTACCAAATAGAACAAGGAGTCCTGCTAGGATAGCGGTCCAATGATACAAAGACACTTCTAGCATTAATTGATAAGTGACTGCTACTAAGAAGCTCCCGGCTATCGCGGGAACTAAACGTAGAGCCGTTACAGGCACGTTATCAGAATATGGTGTGCCGATTCGGTCAAAAGTAAAATTCCCGTCGTATCCAGCAACTTTACCAGCTAAATACAGTAGCTGTTTTCCAAGCGGTGGATGAGCGTCAAAAAAGAAAACTCCTTTTGTATACAATGACACATATCGCCCGTAATGTAGTTCATCAAATCTGCAAATAGTTACATAATTCAGTTTAGTTACTTAAAATAATTTTCAATTTGCGATTTAAATCGAATGTTATTTTTTTCATTGTAGGTAATAATGTATGTACAAATATTTGTTAATTTGTATTTATTCAGCTTTTTGAAAAGCATTGATGCCATTAAATATGTAATTTCAGCTCTATGTACTTACACAACATAGCGAGGTTCATCAAGATGGGGCAGTCGGGAACTAAGTGCCAAAACTAGTAGCCCTACAAACACCAGATTTATTTCGAATCGTAGATATATTCCTGAAGGAACCTTTTCTCTTAGATCTCCATCTTGTTTAATTTCTTTCGTTTTTGGAATATCTTGTGAGGATTCCATTTTATCATCTGATGGTGCACCATCACCCTGTATAAGAGAATAACAATTCAAAGGTTTGAACAATAAGTCACAATCAAACTTCGACAGACTTAAATTAGATTGAATAATATACCAGATAATTTCCAAGTTAAAAAGTAAGCTGCAGTTTTATTTATTGCCAAATAGATAGTGCTATATAATAAAAATATTTTTTTGGTTGAGGTTTATTTGATTTGTATGTGGTTATTTTTGAAGAAAAATAAGCATTAATATTACAATTATGTTTACTTAATACCTTCCTACCCTTAGCAAAGTGGATGATTAACCATAAGAAAAATAAGGGCCCAAATTATAATAAGTCAACAAATAATTAGTAAACCGACTAACAAAATAATTTGAAGGTGCATCCAGTGACACAACAAGGTGAAAATGTTATCTAGTGTTACAGCTGTGAACTGTAGCAAGGTGAAGTTCACTTCAAACAATTGTCAACAAAGTTAAAATAACAGAAACATGGAATAAACAAACACTCATTATTTATTACTTTTTTAACCTACAGTGTTACCAAGCTTGTGACACAACAGTGTTACCAAGGGTTATCATATTAAGCTCATGTAATAGGGCTGTAGAGGCCTGATAGGTAGTCACCCTATCGTCGGGGATAGTGCAAAGCTGCGTATCTAGCATTGGATAATACCGCATATCTGAATTTGATCTAATTCCGCACGAGGAAGTTAAAACCTTTTAATATATTTCAATGGGCTATATGCAGCTTTGCACTATCCCTGACGCTATGTAAAATACAGAGATTCAGCTGCACCCAATGAGACTGGAAGCTAACTCAAACATTGTTGGACGAAATGCTAAGTTGATGATGAGAAGCTTGTGACACTATATTATTTTATGTAATTAACTATTTTTTATACTTAAATGTGCAAATGCCCCCTTTTACAATAGGTAGAAAGTAGAGTGTCATGTTGCTGGCTAGCATGCAGCTAGTGCTTTGTATTACTATACAATTCAGTTCTAAAATTTAATAACTATAACATCTAACTCTTTTAACTCTCAAATATAACTCTTTTAAAATACTACATATGAACCAAATCAAAACCAATCATTTTAGAAATATTTTACAATTACAAAACTCTATTTAGGTAAATCAATAAATTTGCAAAACTTATGTACTGTTTTGAATAAACAATTATTCTATTTCAGATGTTTTTTTTTATTAATAAATTTTGGGTTTAATCCATTTTAGTTTAATCCAATCCATCCATTGTCACAAATCAAAATATATTTATTAGAGCAAAACGTACGGGTTTCGTAGTGACTTTAATTAGTTTTACAACCATTTAATTAAAAAATTCTACATCCTGACCTGAATCAACGGTGGCAGAAGCCTGACTAGATGTTTGCCCGTAAATTTATAAATTTTAAGCATAACAAGTTACAGAGCTAACCAGATGAATACTCAAAAAATAATCTATACTAATATTATAAAGCTGAAGAGTTTGTTTGTTTGTTTGTTTGAACACGCTAATCTCAGGAACTACTGATCCGATTTGAAAAATTCTTTCAGTGTTAGATAGCCCATTTATCGAGGAAGGTTATAGGCTATATATCATCACGCTACGACCAATAGGAGCAGGGAACGAGTAAAAAATGTTACAAAAACGGGGAAAAATTTCACCATTCTATCTTATGTGACGCAAGCGAAGTTGCGCGGGTCAGCTAGTTTAAAAATAAGATATATTTTGATTGTTTTTTATATACTTACAACTTCTCTTTCGGAATGTATGGACTTTTCTGTATAACTGTCTGTGTCAGGTTCGCTGACCTCTTTATTATGTTTCTTTTTAATACGTTTCTTAACACCTTCAGATTGATCCATGTCTGAATTCTATGACATAATAGCGCTCTCTAAAATTAATTTTAATTTAAATGATGAAAGTTATTTCTCGACTTTATAACTTTATCGTTTGAATGCACACACACACACAACACTGACAACAGTCGACGAATGAAAATACTGGGCGAGTGACGGACCAACAAAGCACTCCCTTTCAAAGCTTTCAATGTCACAAATGTCAATTATGACGTTTCGTTTAATTATTACAAATTGCTTTGAACAATTATTATATAGGTTCTGGTTGGTTCTTCTTCCGAGACAGGTAGCCCTTGCTCCTAAAATAAATTACGAATGTTACGCATATTTATTAATAAACGCATTGTATGCATTTTTATTAATTACCGACAGATAATTTTTTTTAACCACATTCTTGATATCAATATTCAAAATTCTTAATTTGGTAATTTCCTAATGAGGGACTGGGTAATGGGTTGTTCATCACTGTAATTTTTGCACAAAATGATATAGACTTCTTTTTCATTCATAAAACAGCCTTTCAAAATCTTTGTAGTTTGTATTTTTTTTAACTTTTGTGTCGAATTTCTGCGAATCTAGCTCGCGTAATGCGCGGGAATTCCAATGTCAAGTCAAAGCAGTCTACCCCCTACAGTACTGGCAGATCACAAGTAGGGATTGGGATTCTTATCGATAAAAGATCGATTCTTAAATAGATTCAAATCGTTATATTATGATACGGCAAGTGAGAGTGACCGCTTAAACCACTGCGTCAAACGTGCAGTTTAAAATATAATTGTATAGTTTATACGAAAACAGAAAAACCTGATATCGATACTCTTATACAATAACATATCGATTAATAAAATTGTTTTTGTTGATATATCGATTTTTCAGTTTATCGATTTCATATCGTCATCCTTAGTTATCAGGTGTTCAAAACACTTCAAAACAGAACAATTTAAATTTTAAATAAACTTTTCAAGTCATATTAAGTTTAACTTACTCTTGTCTTTCGTACAATATAATTGTTTATGTGAGATGGCTACGAAAAGTGAGGGTGGTAAAAGTAATACTTCAGAGCCAATACCATGCCCGGTTTGTAATAAGAACTTTGACAAAAATAGTATCGAGGAACATGTTAACAAATGTTTATTCTTAAATACATCAGAAGAGAACAAAAATCGAACTGAAATATCTAGCGGCAAGAGAAGTAGTTCACATTTGAATAATTCGGCTTCACATGAAAAGCGCTCAAGAATGAGTACCAGTCCTAGCGCTTCTCACACCATGGTAATAACATTATGGCTTTGTACAATGAGTGTTTTTGTGGTGATAATGTTTTTTAAATATCGGCTATGCTTTCAGAAAACACAATCTGCAATTGTGTCCAAGACACAAACAAAAGATACTTCTTCTAACTTGCCACTCGCTGAAAAGATGAGACCAGTCAGTCTACAAGATATTGTTGGACACACACAGGCATTTGGACCTGGATCTATGATAAGATCATTATTAGAGCAAAAGAAAATACCAAATATGATATTATGGGGACCACCGGGATGTGGAAAAGTAATTAAATATTTACCTATATTGACTGCTTACATTATTTTTAACTGTTCCGTTTGGTAGTTGTTGGAGGATATAGACTTCAATCTCATAATTTTTAATAATTAATTAATACATAAGCATACAATTTTTTACATTCTAAATACTTTTGATCTATACTATTATATAATACCAAGAGATTTCCTATAATATAATTGTAGATGATTGTTTAAGACCTTACCCTAATTTATTTTGATGCAGAGTAGGCAGTATCAGATAAGCATGCCTTATATTCTAATACCATAGTTTGACTGAAATGTTTAACAAAGAATTATTAGTTTTGATTGATTTTATACCATAATGGGTGAAATTTATTTCATAATAATATGTGTTTCAGAATAAATCTATATGAAATTATAAAAATTAGATTATATTAGTAGCAGTAGTATGCAACTAGGGATCATGACTGTTGTTCTGTATTTGTTTCCAAAATTGGGAAATGGATTTTGGTCTAATTTTATTTGAGTTTCACAGCAACAGCTGAAAATAAGCTTGGAGAAATGTATAGACATTTTTAGATTGACCTACCAATAAAATAATAAAATGGGTTTCAGACTTCCATGGCTAATGTAATAGCCCACATTTGTAAGCAACAAAACAACATGCGGTTTGTAAAACTGTCTGCTACAATGTCAGGAATAAATGATGTGAAGGAAGTGGTTAAAGTTGCCAAAAATGAACTGCAATTTAAAAGACAAACTGTACTCTTTATGGATGAAATTCACAGGTTTGAAATTCATCATTTGACTCCTAACTTTATTAACCAAATTATATATTTACTTGGGTCATAGAAATTGTATTAATAGAATAACTTCTAATAACCCTGGGGAAAATTAATTTGCTCCTGGTGATGATAGGAAAATTCAGATGTCATCAAGAATATTCTGAATGTTGCAGGTTTAACAAACTTCAGCAAGACACATTTTTACCTCATGTGGAAAATGGAACTATCATTCTTGTAGGGGCTACAACTGAAAACCCTTCATTTAGTTTAAACAATGCACTCTTAAGTCGCTGCAGAGTTGTAGTTATGGAAAAACTAGGTGTTGATGATGTTCTGAAGATTTTAAAGAATGCTATCAAAAAAAGTGGAAAAGCAGTCATACAAAATGTTAAGGATGATTTAGACAACATTGTAGAAACCACTTTACCTAAGTAAGAATTTCATGTCGTTTTTTTGATAATTGTTACTTAGTACTTCTGTGTTACTTATGTTGTAAAGCCTGAGAAGATCCATTGCTTAGAATGTGTTTATCTGCTGTAGGTAGTAGAGGTGGTTTTCACGAGCGTAGCATAGGCTTGTTACTTATGTTACGATCAAATCTGGTTTGAAGATGGTATGCAATGCAAGTGTGTTTAGCAGTGCCTGACATGCATATTCTAATATTATAATGCAACGGGTCTTATACGCGATTGAAAATTTAAAGGTTTGGATACCTTATTTGCTGCCCGACGTTTCGATCGCATTACAACGACCGTGGTCACGAGCTGACTGATGTGGCTGCTAAGCGTCGTCTTCTTGTGGCGCGAGTTTCGACGCCTACCCTCACTTGGTTGTCACTTAGTGTACATTGTTCGGAATTGTCGGTACTTCGACACACAACACTAACGACGTCTTTACACTGGCGCGTTACGTCATGCCGGCGACGGCTGCACTTGCTGATGACAGGATTCCACGTAGATGATAAACGGTATCCCTCTTCACGGTTGAAATTGGTATGTTTTTTGATTTCAACCGCTTCTCGTACTATCCTGGAGTAATAGTGACGATCTGTGGAGAGGACCCGGGGTTGATGTAGCTCGATCCAGTGATTGGTTCCTGCTTCCAACAAGTGCTCAGCTATCGCGGATTTGTTGACTTGCCGGTTCTTGACAGCTGCGATATGTTCCTTGACCCTTTCAGCTATTGTTCTTTTGGTCTGTCCGATGTATGAACTACCGCAGCTACAATCCACCTTGTAAACGCCAGGTGTCTGAAGAGGAATTACATCCTTTGGCGTGCGCAAATGGTTAGCTACTTTGGAGAACGGACTATATACAGTCTTTATGGAGTATTTCTTCAGTACTGTTCCAACTTTATCCGTTACTCCTTTTATGTAGGGCATAAAAGCTGGTACTCTGCTAACACCAGTCTGACATTCTTGCCTCTTCAGACGTCGTTCGGTTCTCCTGTATCCGTTTCGCTTAAGTACCTCCTGAACGTGTGAGAGTTCACCGTCTAGGTGTTCAGGGTCACAAAGGTCGTATGCTCTAGTTGTCAGCGAAGCCACCACGGATTGCAGGTGTCGCGGATGATGATGCGAATTCGCGTGGAGATACCTATCGGTGTGTGTCGGTTTTCGGTAAACAGTGTGGCCCAAGGTACCATCTGTTCTCACCTTTACTTCGACATCGAGAAAGGCCAACGATCTGTCTGTCTCCATTTCATATGTGAAGTTGATGTTAGTATGAATGGAGTTCAGGGTGTTCAACAGCCGTTCTACGTTCTGTTTATCTCCTCTCATGATACAATACACATCGTCGACATATCTTTTCCATAGCTTCACGTTTGATGCCTGCATATCTATGGATTGCTCAAAATGTTCCATCCAGATGTTGGCCATAACCGGTGCCACTGGGCTACCCATGGCCACTCCGTCGATCTGGAGGTAGTATTGTCCACGATAGAGAAAGTAGTTACCTTCTAAACAGTTCTTCAGTAAAACGACGTACTCACTAGACAGACCGTTTTCCCTCAACTTCATCTCGACGACATCAAGACAGTCCTGTATGGGAACGTTGGTGAACAGTGACTCCACATCAAAACTCACCATAACCTCATCCGGTTCCACTCTCATGGTCTTGATGATATCGACAAAGTGACGAGAGCCGCATGCATATTCTAATAAAATAACTTAAAAGTATATTTACAATAGTATTTGATGACACTTAAATATTTTAAGTTGCATTGTGGAAGAAGGATCCTTGCAGTGGCTAGCGGAGGTGTGTGATGGTGATGCAAGGGTGGCATTAGCTGCATTAGAACTTGCGTTAGCCGCGAGGGATCCTGGTACCGATATTCATGAGACAGGACCTGCCATACTTAGTCTTGATGATATAAAGAATGGAATTAAAGTAAGCAGTTGTACACAATTTTTTTATTACATCAATTTATTGAAAAACTTGTTTTTATCACCATCAATATTGTATTGTAGAGATCACACATGATATATGACAGACAGGGAGAGGAGCATTACAATACTATATCAGCTTTGCACAAGTCAATTCGTGCCAGTGATGACAATGCGTCTCTGTACTGGATCACGCGTGCGATGCACGGAGGCGAGGATCCGATGTACATTGCACGTCGACTTGTGAGGATGGCCTGCGAAGATATAGGTAAAATTGTATTTCCATGTGCTTTCTCTGATTTTAAGACTTTTTTGAGCATCAAAATGAATGTTATCAGTTTATTAATATCGCCCCATATTTAAATCCTCTTTCCAATGTTAAACTCTTAAGTTAATTTGACCTATTGTTTGTTTTGATGTGCATTGAATGTAATATATTCGATGAGCCTTTTATATGTTTCAGGCTTAGCTGATAAAAATGCCATAGTAGAAGCTGTTGCATGCCTGCAAGGCTGCCAGCTTATAGGTATGCCTGAATGTGACGTTCTACTTGCGCAATGTGCAGTAAGGCTTGCTAGGGCACCTAAAAGCAGAGAAGTATATTCCGCCATGAAGAGATGTCAGCAGTCCTTAGCTGAGGCCAAAGGACCTCTGCCACCAGTGCCTCTACATCTTCGTAATGCTCCAACTAAACTAATGAAACAAATAGGTAATTTTAATGCGCGACTTTTAAGCAAGTTTTCTCTTTTAAAAAGACAACGCCCGCACTAAGAATTGCTCTTGTGTCGCGGGGACTTTTACAAACATACTAACAACAATTATTTGTGGATCGCACAAATAATTGCTCCGTGTGGGAATCGAACCCACGACCTCCCAACGCAATGGTTTCGGCGTGGCGACCTAAACCATTGCGTTCAGTTTTGAAAACATTATGTACTAACTAATGATGATTTTGAATAGTGACAGCACTACTTTTACCTACTATTGTAATGATGTTAAAGTAAAATAGCAAAATACATACTGTTATCACTTGTTATCTGTTAGTTAAACTTATGTCGAGGCACTAGATACTTCTTTACTTTATTTTTGTCCCAATCCTATCTCATTACGTAATTATCACTGCATTGCTGCTATACTTACGCTTCTTACTGGGCGAAACCGCGGTTGTATCATCACCTTTGTCCACACCTTTCGATGTAACTGGCGTGGTGTTATAAAAAGTAGTTCCGTTAACTATATCTAGCATATAATTTTATCTTTCAGGATATGGCAAAGGATATAATCTTTCACACAAAGATGAGTCTGGATTGAGTTATATGCCTGAAGGATTAGAAGACTGTGATTACTTTCGCTAGAGTTATGGTGGATAGTTGTTAAGAAATTATATTTTTAAAATAAAAAGCAAAATCCTAGTGTCAATGTTTTATTTATTTGGGATAATCTCATTTCACAATTGTATGACATGGTAAAAATTTACTATATACAAGACGCACACATAAACATATGTATGTAAATTATGTAATATTACAAATTTACCTATAACATTGTACCTTTCGTAACATTGACGGCGGTTGCCACGATTTCCGATCCTAATTTTATAAAAATAAAATAACATTATTTCTTACTTTACAACATTTGCTACTGCACATTGTGCACAATTTACATTACTTCTGATGCAGCTGTATTCTATCTGTATTTTAAGTTTTGTTTGCAAATACGCACGTATTTAGAAGTAACTTTGTTTTAGATTAACGGTTAATTATTGCAAGATTTAAGTAGATGTTATTGTTCAAATACGTCCTATGAGCCTCACTTGAATATACAGATAAATAGGTTTTTAACTGCATGCGCACGCATCTACAGATATTGGAAATCGATTACCAAGCATCTGTTTTACAAGTTTCGTTACCGCAATAAAAGAAAGCTATTTTCATGTACGGAAAGACAGTGGATACAAATCACTTTCATGATTCATTTATACAATACATATTTAAAGTTTTCGGATTATTAGCAATCAGCTACATACGAAAAAATCATAAGGTGAAGAAAAGATTGCAAATCTATACAAGAAAATCCTAAACTCTTTTAACACTAATCCTTAGCCTATAACTAATTATGCTAAAGAGAACATTGTAACTAAATAATAATAAATTAGAATCAGACTTCTAATTTGGATCCTAATCTTGAGAGGAACAATATTCCGTTTGGGTCCAAATGTTTATTTTTTATCAATACTTAATCACTGAATAATTTTTTTTAGTCAGAATTCATAAAACAAATTCCATATAAAAACATGAAGTGGAACGTTTTTAGATTTAACAAAAGTTATATAATAAAATATAGTTATAGCTAATGCTAATATTGACCTTAGAAGACGTACTCCGGACCGGCCATATCGATCGCCCAGCGGAATTTATCGCGTTGAGTTTTATTATAGATTTTTTCAATGGGAACACCATGTTTTTTGCACCTGTAATAAAGTGAAATTATTTGTAGTAATAAAAAATCGGCAAAACATAATTAAAGCAACTTAATAATGCTATTTACTTACCAAGCAACTGAGATACGTGGGTCAAGATAGTTCAATTTAGAAGTACCAAGGGCGATGGTTTTATTTTCATCGCGATCTGTTTCCTGTAATTCTAGTTTCTTAAGTTGATCTCTCAAACGTTCTAGCGCCTTCTTTTTCTTATCACAATTAAGTTTTTCTTTGACTGAGCCGCGTTTAGCGGCCTTTGTCGCTTGTCTTAAATCTTCCTCAGCTTCATCAACTTGGTCTCGTTTTGCTTGAATCTTTTCCTTCAAAGCCTCCATAGATTTTGAATGGCCTAGAAATATATATTACACATAAGAATACAATAATTTAATGTTACCTCAAAACTATAGACCAATCAACTTGTTACTAGTTTGATTGTCACTGATTTATCTCGTGGTTTTTACAATGATACAAAATTTGTAGTAATAAATTTAATAACAAAACCTATAAGGATAACCTCATCTTTACATTAGTTACAATAATAAAACTAGGATGGATTGGATTTTTTCTATCATCTACAATGGATAAAAAGCTAACTCACCCTTAGGCACAGCACGTTGATGGTTACAGAGAACAGCTACTGCACGGTTTGCCCGATTGTAAGCCAAAATTTTCTCTGGGACAGTTGCATCTGCATCTGTGAGTTCATCTAATTGCCTTTGTAATGTTATAGAAGCATTGTATGTACGAAATACCTTGGCAGTTAATCCAGGCATAAGATCTTTCAAATGCTCATTAAGTGTCTGTGTGTTAAGTCTATCAAACAGGTCATCGCTATCCTTTTTATTCTCCATAAACAACTCGAGATTCTTGAATACACGTTTCTCAACTGGTACCTCATTGTAATATCTAATAGAATCTTTACCAAGGAAATCAAAGACAACAACATATTCTTTGCCATCTTTTTCCCTGTGTAATGCTATGTGTTCAGTCCGCAGTGAACAACAACCTACTGTATCAGCTTGATCATCATCTTTTTCATTACCTGCTCTCAACGCAAGGCGATCAATAAAGTATAGAGCGACAGCACGTTGACGAACACGCATTTCCTTAGCTTTCCAATCAGCACGGTAATTTTCTCTTATTTTGTCTATACACTTATGAAGCTTTCTAGCAGTTTCATACTTTTGCCAATCTTTTTCGCCTTTAAGTTTAGAACTAGGATTTAACATGACATATTTAGCTTGACCTTGTACATTTTCTGTCCAAGAAGCTAGCCATGTCACTGTATTGTCATGTCTAACTTCTTTCCATTTGTGACCAGGCGGTGGCTTAGGAATTTTACTATCTTTAGAACAATTAATGAGCACATCTTCAGGCATTACGCGTCGTTTTAGCATACCCATTTTGGGATGTTCACCACGACCTCTAAATAAACCAGGAGGTTCTATTCTAAAGTTTCCTATTTTTTCTTTATGACCATCTATGGTACAAAAACCATATTCTTTTTGAATCTCTTCATTCTTAGCTTTCAAAGCAGCTTTTTCTTCTTTAGTTCGATTTCTATTTTTTTCTGAGACACTTAGAAAATATGCATGCATTTCCTTAAAATTGCATTTTGATAAATCTTTGATGATCTTTTTTTCTTCATGAGTCATAACTTTATGCCAGTCAGCAAAAAAGTTATTGTTAAATGTAGATTTAGTTGTATAGTCATGATCCAACATGCGAGCATAGAAACCTGCTACTTCTTCAGCATCTTGAGATAGTCTCATCTCTTTGCCATCATAGAAGAACCTAACATTATTAGGTAATGGCTCATAAGGTGGTGCAAATACAGGTCCTTTGTGCTCCAAGTATGTCCATTTAGTACCATCATCTTTCTTTTCTTCCTCCCACCTATAAAAGAAAGATAAAATAAGTATATAACACTTTCCAGCTACATAAGATCACATGAGATGCTTTGTCACACACTTTGGCCTGAAATATCGCAACTGTCTGAACACAATACTTATAGATTTTGCATTGAAAAATGGTTTTGTATCCAATATTTTCATGTACACATTTCTAATGAACATTTTTTTGACATAACCTGATATAACCTCAAAGTTGTGTCACATTGCGAAACTACAACGCCATCTATCGGTAACCTGTAAAACTATTAACAAAGCTGGAGTTTTTTTGGTAGAGGTGGTAATAATATGGAATCAACTCTGTAATGTCATAGTTTATTGACCCCAGCTTAGAATTAGCCTATATTGTAATGAAATAGCTCACCACTTCCAAACTTCCTGGTCCTCTTCAGTTTTCTTTTTACGTTTGGTTGGACTGACATTATCATCAGGCTCTGATTTAACCTTTGTTGGTTTAGATTTTTCTACCTTAGACTTTTTCTTTTTAGGTTTTTCTTCTTCTTCGTCGTCATCATCATCATCATAGGTGGGTTCTGAAATGCGAAAACAAATACAAGATTTACAACAACTTAAAACACTAGTATAGCAATTTGAAAAAGAGACTTATCTGAATACAGACCTTTCTTGACTTTTTTCTTAGATTTCTTGCGTTGTAGCAATGGAATGTCTTCTTCACTCACACTAGGCGCCCGGCGTTTGTGGCCTATACGCTCAGACTGCACAGAGGACAATATATAAAGTTAACATTTAATCAAAGAATCTATTACAGTAATAACAACACAACATAATATTATAAAATTAATTACCGGTGAGTCTTCTTCACTATCATCTTCAGGTGGCAGTTCTGAGAGTGGCTCATCCTTGAATTGTGAGAGAGAATAGTCACATGATGAAGCAGTAGTATTTAGTCCTGTGTAGTCATTGCTCTCATCATGCATTTCTTGCTTCACATCTTCATCAATCTAAACCGAATATTTATATTAGTGCATAGAAAAAATATCAGTATAACAGATACTGCAATTTGTCAGCTATTTTAATTTATAGCTTGTTCATATATTTCTGTATATGTTTAATTTAAGTAATGCAATTCATCCATACCTGCATGGGTTCATCCTTGGGTGAGTCTTGAGAGTCAGATTCAGATTTGATTTTGTCATGTTTATCACTGCTACTCTTCTCTTTGCTTTTGCTAGAGCTAAAGATAAAACATTTTGAATGTTAGAAAATTAATTTCTCACAAAGATGGATATCTATTTTCTAGTATGTTGAATAAAATCTACAGAGATAAATGGATACATAAGACTATGAAGTTGTGTATCTATTTATTCCTGTACATATGAATAATACAGCAAATTGTTTTCAGTATTTATTGTACAATTGTTGATGTGGTGGGAAAGTGTTTCCAAAAAATTTTGAAATGTGTGCATTTCAGAAACAATTTTATTCAAAATCATATGTGACAAAATAATGATAACTCAAAAAATGACTTATGTTTGACATGTGTTATGTCAAAGATAATAAAAGTATAAGTTTTTAATGAAGAGAGCAGTTTGTATGATATTATTTATGATGATCATTGCTCACCTGTGTTTATCTTTTGAACTTGAGTGTTTCTCTTTGTCGCTGCGATGTTTGTCACTTCTATGTCTGTCTTTTTCGCGCTCTCTATCCTTATCCTTTGACTTGTGGTCTTTAGATGAGCTCTTGTGGTCACGATCCTTGTCCCTCGAAGATGACGATTTCTTTTCATCACTGCTGCTCTTGTGCTTATCCCTGTCACGGTCACTCCTGTCCTTTTCCTTGTGCTTGTCTCTGTCACTGCGGTGCTTGTCTTTGTCGCGATCTTTGTCTTTACTGCTGTGTTCACGATCACGCTCCTTCTCGCTGCGCTCTTTGTCCTTGCTCGAAGACTTGTGTGAGCTGCTGTGATTTTTACTACTTGAATGTTTGTCCTTATCTTTATCTCTATAAATTAAAGATATAAATAACATACTTCATAGATAAAGAAGACATGTTCACGCGGAACCTTCTGGAAAACTAACCTGCTGTGTTTGGAGGAGCTCTTCTGGTCCCGCTCTTTGTCGCGGTGCTTATCCTTACTAGATGACTTGTGGCTTGATTTATGCTTGTCGGAACTGCTGTATCCATTGTGAACGCCGTTCACGTGTTCATTTCTATTGCCATTTACCTTTCCCTGCGAACAATAAAACCGCACAATTGAAATCTGTGTAAATTGACATACATTTTCAACACGAAATAAAATATTTAAACCGTTATTTTAGAAGACCTCGATAAGTGTGTCAAATTATTTTCTCGAAGCTTTCAAAACCGACGCTTAGCTTCGGTCTGTTCGAACACTGTGGTTGACGCCATATTGGGACTTAGAAAATTTTCGCTTCGTGGAGACTTGTATTCATCAGTAAACAGCGATACTCTAATTTTCATGACACGTTATTGCAGTATAAAATGATAGATTGTGGATTAACAAATTAATTTGACCACTTACGGATTCACAATCATTATCGCTGGCTGGGTTTTCGACACTCATTTTGCCTACGTATTACCGACGTTAGGGCAAGTGAATTACATGAGGCCGGTCGGGCGAGCGCAAATTCTAAGTGCCGAGAGGTGACGAATGCGCATGCGCCGTTCCTACCGAGATTACTTACAACTTCAGGTGAATTAGTTCAACGATCTCAAGCGTACGATGTTCACACTATCATCTAATGTTGCTAGTCTCAAACAATACATAATTATTATTAAAATTGTTTTAATCGAAGTTTTGGTTTTCAGCTGGTTCCTATCTACAGAAAATGTCTACTGGCATTATTAAATATTTTGTTGAATACGTACGAATAAGGAAATATTAGTATAAATAAAAAGGAAATATTAGTATAAATAAATATTAACATTAACGTTTCGTTGACATTTAATATTCGAGAAAAGTGTAGTTCACGTGTATTTAAATTAACAAATTCTTAAAACAGGAGTTTGTTTCACCACTATAAGAGAAGACACATAAATTGGAAAGTAGGTATTAAGTAGATATTTGCTTTCAGTGAATTAGGATATCTTCAAAACTAAATAAATAGTGGTTCTCCATTGAGATTTTTAGGAAGTGTTAGGGGAGTTCTTTCGTTTTTGGATCTAGAATAATGTAATTTTTTTGAAGGACTTTGAATATATTAAAAATAATAGAAATTATATATGCTCTTACGTATAGTGCTCAACGTAATTTAGCTGTTATATAGTAACAATAAATATTTAGGATAGGTAGGTACGTAGATTTACGTCAATGTCTAAAAAAAAAAAAAAGAAGGCAAGCCAACTATAATACCTACATAGAGGGTGCAAAATTTCTTTTTGAGATATTTTTTATAGGTATTATGATGTGATTAGTAGAATAGATTCGCATCAGTATGTTATACAAAAACAACATTAAAGTAAGTAGGTATAAATTGGTGTACATCCGAAATTTGCCTTGAGCTACTCAGTTAGTTTACTGTCGATTTTTCCTGCACTTATAATACATAGACGAAAAGACGTATGACAATGGATAGCTAAATTACTAAATTTTAGTGGAGTACCTATACACATAAGGGACATATTATTTTAATAGTACCTACTTAATTGAAATTATGCACCGTCTTTTTACGTACAGAGCTCGCGGCACCGCATGAGGCGGGAATTAGGTATTTTCGTAAAACGTTATTCTGATGCGTAAGTTGCTTTTATAATTTACCAACAAAGAAAGTTTTATCTAAATCTTTCCAGTAGTTTTTGGATGAAAGAGTAACAAGCATTTCCACAAACGTTTGCATTTATTTATATAATAAATTATAAGAATTCTAGGACATGAAAGTATACAGTCCAGGAGTTCGGTAATCTATACTAATATTGTAAAGCTGAAGAGTTTGTTTGTTTGTTTGAACGCGCTAATCTCAAGAACTACTGGTCCGATTTGAAAAATTCTTTCAGTGTTAGATAGTCCATTTATCGAGGAAGGCTATAGGCTATATATCATACCGCTACGACCAATAGGAGCAGAGAAGCAATAAAAAATGTAACAAAAACGGGGAAAATCTTGACCCATTCTCTCTTATGTGACGCAAGCGAAGTTGCGCGGGTCAGCTAGTAATAAATATACTCACCTACCAACACCACCTAATAGCATTTTATGCTGTTTTATTTTACTGTAACTTTATGATGTTTCTTTCTTGTGTGGTTCTTACTTTATGCTTAAGCCACGGTGACAGATCAAGACGTGGATTGATGACCAAAACTAGGTGCCTATTATGTACATAGTACCTTCATAAGTAAACAAAGGCAGATAGTTGACACGCACAACGCCTGATGGGCGAAAGAGGTACGCAGAAAGCGGCAGCAATTATTTACTTCATCTATACCATGTTGTACACAACCGCGGGTGCCGAGTACCTACTGTCCTGTAAGGCATCATCTCTACGAAAGAAGTCATGTACCTACCTTTTTTTTTTTTTTATTTGGTTAATGCGTGAAATTGCATCCCCTACGCCCGGGGGAGCGCTGGGGTATGCGAGGCTCTCCGAACCAGAAGGGCAAGGCCTACCCACTAAACCACCAAGGTGTTGCCTCCTCCTCGCCGCATAGGGCCGAGGCCACGGGAACGCCTTTAGGCATGTACCTACCTACCCTTACAATATCCGTACCTCAAAGAGTAAATTAAATCGTGTTATTTTCTTTAGTCGGGGTTTTTTGGTTCATCTTTCGCTGGCCAGTGGTCAAAATCTAGCAACACTGTTTTTGCAGTGGGACTCCGGACTAAAATGTAGTCCGACTGCACAGATTCATTTTGGAGCATAGGCAAAAACAAGAAAATTAATGACATACAATAGTTTTTCACGGTTCCGTACCCAAATGGTAAAAACGGGACCCTGTTACTGAGACTTCTTGGTCGGTCTGTCACCAGGCTGGATCTCATGATATGAACCGTGATAGTTAGACAGTAGAAAATTCCATAGACGATGTATTTTTTTCTTTTTTGCTATATCGACAAATCAATATAAACTAGAATAGAATAAATAGTTATGAGGTCACCCATATAACCAACGTCATCTTTGGCGTGTTTTGGTCGATGTTGATAACCAGTTAATAACGACAACAGGCGGATGGTCGAAATATTTACTGAATATGCATTTGCATAACAGCAACAAATAGGCCTTTGAAATATTGACAGATTATCTATTAATTATTATATGAACTATAAAGATATGTTTCATACGGAACCTTCCGTGCGCGAGTCCGAATCGCACTTGGTCGATTTATTTAAGCATGGTAATTTCTGGGCCTAAGCAGGTACATTTCGTGGTATAATGAGTCCTTGGAGTTCAGTAATAGATCAAAGTATAATTAGGGTAATAAGTGACATAACATGACTCCTGTGGAAATAAATACAATGCAATAAGTAGAAACATTTATTTTTTATTAAAATATTATTAATTTTACACAACCTTCAAGCCAAACAGTAGTTATTTGTAATTTATTTGTAATTTATTAGTAGTATATTGGTACCTAAGTACCAATATTTGTCACAAATACTATCTTGATTAATAGAATAATAATAATCATCAATAAAATTAACATTATTATGCATTTATTATGGTAAAGAGTCTGTCATTTTTTAAAATTTAGCATATAATGCTGGAATATTCTGCTAATATTATTGGTAATAAGTGCCTATTGAACCATAATATAACTATGTACCATTGTTTGCTTGAGGGTGGTGTAAAAGACAAACTTGAACTTCACACACTTGAACTTGTTAGTTATCCAGTTGAAATAAACATTTTAATCTTATAGTAATTATAAATATTGATAGTTATCAATTAGATCAGTTCAGTCAGATGGAGCCAGCATCAGTATGCTGACACACATCTCAATATTGTATTGTCTTTCAGTTATTTAATTGGTTGTGAATTGTTTACTGAATGAGGGGTAACCCAAATGAACCTTTCTGATAACAGTATTTAGATTTTTATGGGAAGTTTAGTATTATCTATCTAATGAACACCTTAACATAACCTTACAAATCGTAATACAACTTTAAGAACATTTTTAACTGAAGATACTGGAAAAAGTAGATATAATACATTGTCTTCTGCGGGCAATTGTATTCTTTGTCCATAACTACTATGTTGCTTGCTTACTATGACCTTTGTCACTGGATTTTGTGTACAGTGGCTTTCCATTGGTGTCCCAGGAATCAGGTGGAAGTTTTTTGAAGGCAAAAGCCATATACACCGCTAAATAATAAACAAAATGTAATTAAACACTGAAAATTTTAAAAATTTACACATTTTTCAATCAATAAGTAGGTACTATACTTACTTGCAACCTCCCATTCACTTGAACTCATTGTTCCAACTTGATCTTTCTCAGTCTTGTTTTCTTTATTTTCCCAAAACTGTTTTGCATGTGCATACTCATCTTCATCAGCCATCAGTTCTTTACCTGGAGGTGGTGGATAAACTTCAAAGCATCTTATTTTCTGCAACAGCTGTTTATATTTTTCAGAGTGATCTTTATAGAATTTTGAAAATGGTGCTTTGTACATCAATTCTAAACCATACTCTTCTGCAAGTATAGTAAGCAATTTAAAATTAACCAAAAATTCAGGACAATCAACAACTCCTTCAAGGTGAAAATCATATTTTCCACCAAACAGTGGATACCCCTTTTCCACATCGAAAAGTAATTTGATGTTATATATTCTATTGCCAAAAGTACCATGAGGTGATTTTTTCCCGCGAGATACAATTTCATAGGCATTGGGAATTGTTCCAAAAAAGTAGCCTCCTGGTTTTAAACATTCTGATATATTTGTCAGCATTCTTTTTGCTTGACCTAAGCTTTCGAAACTATAATGCAAACCAAATTGACAGCTCACTATGTCAAAGTTAATGGAAGGATCCTGGTATTTATCTCTAAGAGTTTCTTTACTACAATCAGCTGCAATAAATTCTGCAGAGAAGAGACGTCCACAACGCGAGCGCAGCTCTTCATATCGGTTCTGGCACTGTTGAACTGATACCTCAGCTATGTCAGCAAAAACAACGTGTTCTACTCTAGCCTTTTGCCATTTACTTAAGTCGCCGCCTTTACCACAGCATACATCTAGGACTCTTAGTGACCTGCCATAATCTTTTTCTCGAATTTTGTCACTGTATTCTTGTATAAGTACACTTTTGACCCAGTTGTTAAAATTTCTGAGATAAAATATTGGTGAATTAAATCTTTCCCTTAAACCTTTCTCTTCTAAATGATTGTAGTGTGCTGCCACAACTGAGCTATGTTCTTCACTCGTTTTCATTACTTTCTTAGGCAGTTCATCTTCATCTTGAGAATTACGTCTTCTCAAGTTGCGTTCCCCGTTATGCGAAGTCTTTTCTGTATCGTCTGAGGTTTTTTCATCATGATTATTAGAACTCGACATTTTCTTTGTCAAAATACTATACATGCATTATATCTTACAATTGGAATGTAAAATATCTGTTTATTTTTGTGTTGATTAAAACCGAACAAACATTGCTATTCGCTTTCACGTTTGTCACGTCATGCGATTTTCTTAACTGTCACTTCAATAAACTCAGTTTGATGTAGAACGAACGAACAAAGTTTGATTTTGACAAATAGTGAACGAGATGACCAACAAATATATTTTTAAGCTTGACATTCTCGTTACTCGTTATCACCGTTTATTAGATGAGGTGCCCTGCAATTGAAATTATCTCCAAAAGAAGGTATAATTCAGCACTGTACATTAAATTATAACATTGATATCTTAGTGCACTCAATTTAAAAATGTGCCTACATAACGAAGTTAAGCTACGAACCCTTAAATAATGAATTAGCATATGCTACTAACTATACATTTAATTTTTTTAAGAAAAATGAATCACAGATATGACATGATATTAATGGGATTGATGGGATTGAAATTCAAGTGGAATGGAAACAACGGTATAAAATTGTAGGTACCGGTACCAGACAAAGTTGGGCCAGTCCGCTGGTATAAATGATTATTAAGGCGAGCTGTAATGTTTTGGAAACAAATAATTGTATAACCATCCATAATCTATATTTTCTTTGGAGTCCCTCTCACATTCTAAAATTTAAATAGCTGGGCTACCACCAAAGACTTTTAAAGAAGACTCGTATACGTGCCAAATAACTTTGTGTGTCTGAATGTAGTAACAATAAAAATAAGAGTTGTACCTATGGTGTGGTTGCGTCTCGGATGATGAAGAAGGAACAATGATGAACGACAGCGGTAATTACCAAGAGCTATAGAAGTTGTATGTTTACTATATCTTCTTGAGTACCAGTTATGTATTAACCGTAATAGAAACAATAATGGTACAAAATTGAGGATGGGATATATAGAAAAACTATTATGTCCTGTACCCATACCTCTAAATAAGTAGGTTTTCGATATCTTATCAGAACGAATTTTGACAGTTGATTTAATACGCTGGCTTAGCTACCGATTATGTTATTCGATACTTATCCATAGAGTGTCAAAGTGGCCCTTGGTACCTATCTATAAATTTAAGATTTATTACTTTTTATATTTTTTCTTCTTTATTTTTTTTTAGTACCTATCCTACATTTTATAACTAAAGGATTCTGTTGAAGATGTTCGTCTCAACATTTCGGTAAGTATATTCGCACCATAAGATGGGTATAAAGAATATTACCTATGATACTGAATACCGGATTTTTTCTCCTATCAAAATAGATAAACACCCTAGATGTATTATGCACTTACTTCACTTTTTATGAGTTACAGACAGATGAAAGATTTTGAGGGACATCTTTGCCCAACAATGGGACGGCATAGGTTAAACTGTAGTAATATCATTATTATAATGCTTTCTGGGAATTCTTCGTCCCCTAAATAATAGTCGGTATATAAGAAAACAGTATTTATTGTCGTCGTGCCAATAAACTGTTTTCTTATGTAGTTACAATTACTCTAAACTTACAATGAGCTTTTGCTATAAGATCCTAGAAAAGACAATAACAGTATCGTTCCATTTTTGTATACAATTTTTATACACTGTACCCAGTTTATTATAAGTTAATTTGAATCAAAACAATTGCACAGGTAGATTACTAGTAAGTGGTTAACTAGTATCTACCTACTTTTATATAGGTAAGCGTGGATTTTACTGATCAGCTAGGTAATCGTTGATTATATAGATGAGGATAGTACCATGTATGTTACGCTATTAGGTATGCAGGCAATAGGCAGACAGGGCAGTCCGAGGGAGCCGCGGCCGCAGAGGCGGAGGCGCGCGCGGCGGCGGGGGCTCTGTGCCGTTACGTGGTGCGCGCGCGACGGCAGCGGTGCCACGACGCGGACGTGCTTCACTCAGTTCGTGCGCGAAAGTCGTTACCTGCGTCACACGATAGCACTTCCCCACACGCAAACAGTAATCCTAGAGCACGCCAAAGCGAAACCAATCGATTCATGAAGTGTCCGAGTATCTTTGTTTGATATTTGTGTGCTAGTCTACAGGAGCAACAGGCTCCTAATGTATTTCAACTTTGTGAAGTTGTGAGAAAGCGCGTGACGTCAGAGAGACCGGCCGCCGCGATCATATGTTGGACGCGGATGCAGTGATGGAATGTGGCGTGTTGTTATGGTGACGTGCGATGGTGCAGTGCCTTGGATTACCTGGTTTCTAGCAGCAACGCCGCCAGAGCGCGGTTCCTCCACGGGAACCATGCGTAGAAAAAGATGAGCCAGGATGCTGAGAGCTTGGTAATATCATTTTGTAATCAAAGTTCTTATCTACCACACTAATCTGACGTAATTCACAAAAAGTCTAAAATATCTAAACACATAATATTGTATGAACAATACTGTGACTTCTTTTAAAATTGCAAGGAAGACGAATTGATCGAAGAGATGTCTAACGATAACTGACAACATTCCTATTAGATCACTATCGAGAAAATTGCGGAGGCGATTACAGTTTGGCTATTTATAATGATGATGATATAAAGAGTAAATGTATTTGCATCGAGTTGGTGACGTTCAAGGCTAGTGATACTTCTAATGTTCATGTTAACATAATAAAGCTAACTTGTATCCTTACATTCTTGTTTGAACAATAACACATACCTACCAGCTAAAATTGGCAGCGTGATCTAACGATAGCTTTAAATTAATTAAGCAACAGGGAAAATATGATACTGTTATTGATTAACAATAAACCCTGTTGTTTACCTTAGTCATATGTAACATGTCTGTTTCCGTAGAAATATAAAACTGCAAAGTACTTATATTAACCAAAAACAAAAAAGTGGTTAAAGTTTGAGATACCTCGAGAAGCTTTTTGGGTATTTTTTTTTTTACGCAAGGAACAGTTAGTTATGTGTATTGATCTTTACGTTGAAAACTAATATTTACTATGCTGGCTCGCTATGTATTATTTATACAAAATTATATTTTTTCTACTAATATTTCTATTAATCTAAAATATTGCATCAAGTCCACTTAAAGCAATATTTTTTGTGATGATTCAATCAGTGTGGGTGCTTATTTCGCCTACATAACTGTACGAGTAGGTATATTAAGTAGAATGGATCGATACACCTAATAAAAACAACATAACAAGACAAGGTTATTGACTTGTTCTGCTGACTAATGAAGAGTTGTTCATTTTGAAAAGAACATGTTGATGATCACATGTGATTTAAATGTTCATCGTAACCTTACACAAACCCGACGAACAATTTAAATAAATAAAGTTTTTTTTTATTATAATAATAAGCATTTTTAAATACCCACAATTTTAAATCACTGTATGCGTTTCATATAAGTAATACACGTTGTTACATACTTAAAACTGAAATAATTTTTATACATAAAACTTCATAAAAGTAAGGCACAGAGGTCGATTGCAACATTAGTTTAGTTAGTCTAGCAATAAGGCAGAATGTCGAAAGTGTTCGTGGGACCAGTGGCTTGCCACACGCGCACTCGCTCCAGTTTCTGCACCATTGTTAACTTTCAGATTTCCTTCTGTTCTATCATAACTGATGTATAAGGTGAAACGAGCATTTGTAAGAAAACAAGTATTATACCTCTAACGGTTTTCATCTGAGGCCTCGTCACAATGTAATGCTCATGTTTCTCTGTATCAGCACTACCAAGGTTAGATTTGCACATCACGAGTCAATGAAATGTTTGCAGGTGGTACAATTGTGCATTTCACTGGTTATTATTTAAGTATTAACTCCTTATTATTGCATTTAATCTAAATTATCGTTTCGGACAATGCGTACCTATATAATAATATATCGGCTTGTAGGCTTGGTTCAGCCAGTACTATTTCCCCAGAAACAATTTAGTACGCCGTGTTATCATATTTTATCATTTCCGCATGATTTCTAGTAATGAAGATCGGTGTGCGCACATTTCGACAATCGCATTTTTTTGTAGAAAGTGAAACGGCCCGGACCTTCGACTAACACTTTCACGTTACATTGCGTTCTATAGAATTTTTAAGTAACAGCACCTCGCGTAACACGAGGCACTCGACAAGCTATATTTACAGGAACGAGGCACTGGTTTCAATGTTTTAATATATGTTGCAAGAGAATTCAGTTATTAGTCGAAAGTTATACTTACATATATTTATAGTATCGCGCGTTGATATCTTTTACACCGAAAACGGTCTAAATCATAGGTTTGTGACGTGACACTACAGTATGGTTTTTATACGATGGATAACGTACTTATGCACCAATAAACCAAGTGTTATTATATTTTGTTTAATGGATTTTTCAATTCATTATTCATTCGTGTTCGTTCTTGGAGTGCATTTGTAGTTGACGTTATGCATTGTTATGGCACGCACCAATTAACTTTCTGTGACTGCATAGCTGCAAGCCATTGCGAAGAAGTAAAATAATTAAATCAAATATTTAGGGGAAGGGTGAACGTGGCTGAGACGTAACAACGACCGAGTGCCTAGCTGTTCTGTTTTAATGTTAGTTTCAAAGCAGTGTTAATAGGCAAAGTGCCTATTTGATTTTAATACAGTTTGACATGGTAAAGATTCTTAGTTCAAAGCACAATAGATTTAATTTTCTGCAACTGCGTACAGTGCCCACTTTTCGCGCCTCAATGATGCAAACGTTCTATGTGAACGATGTTCAAGTATGATATAATAAGATATTTGGAGGGTTTTTTTTTGCTAATCTGAGTTATAGTACAATACCAACAATAGGCACTTGTCATAGATGAGATACGGCGATATATAACGATGTACTTATTATCATTCTTGCCGAATGCTAAACCTTTTGAGATAAATACATAAGTATATTCAGAGCATAATACGCCGATATTGCCGGGTTCGACAATTTTTACGAAAATTGTTAACCAATAGATGAAATGGCAAAGAAAGTATTCAAATTCGACTCCTTAAGTTACTATTTATCCAGAGGTGGTAAAACTCCGAAATACGTCTTAGGAGACCAAAATGTGCCGATATTCATTTGAATAAAATCTTATATTATAATAAAATTATTATTATAGATAACAGAGCGATTAAAACTGAAATTAAAAGTATTCGTGCATGTTTATCCGCTCCACATAATACCGCATATACTAATGAACTACACACAATCTTTCATATAGTGTAAGGTTAGGTATTTGTATATTGTTTTTGTCATTGGTTGCATGTAATTTAGTGGGTACTAAATTATCCTCGTTATGAGGACAAAATGACATAAATACATGTAAACAATGTAATTGGTAAAGTTATAAATAGTTTGAAATAAGCAGTATTTCAGGTTTAAGCTGTCAAAAATTTGTAGCTACGAAAATTATTTAACTGAATTCTCTAGTACTTCTGCAAACGGACGCATAACACAATTAAAGAAGACAACATCTCTACTTACAATATTTGGTTTTAGAGCTCATCCATTATTTATAGGGAGAAATTTTCTCACTATGCTTATATTTTGGCGACATTATTACCTATGTTGTATAGAAACAGCATGTTATACATGGCATGGATACTTGCTGCTGCATGTTATATGTAACGCCATCTAGTGTTACTTTTCGTAAAATCAACTATATTGTGATAATGTAATGAATAATTTCAATTGCATTAAATACAATTATTAATATTCTAAAAGTCGACATTGTATAGTCAATATTACACTACTTATACAATAAACAAGGACAAAAGGGTGTTACCATGACCGTTTATCGGTCAGTCCGCGGTTTAGCTCAGACAATTAATATAGGGGATTTTGTTGTCTAATTATGGTTGCAACGAAGTTTCAAAATAAGGGCGAAAAATGGAAAGGTTTTAGGGAACTTTCTCAGTAGCATGGGTTGTATCATGTAGCATGTTGTTGGAAAGAATTGGAGTTTGTGAAAATTCAAAGCCCTTTGTTGATTAAGGGGTTGTAAACTTTCGTATAACTTCTTCTTCCGTAACTATAATGCAAATGCGAAACTTTTTAACAATGCATGTTTATTTGAAACCTTCCTCGCAAAGACTGTACACAGAATTTCTTATCTATTTGCCAAAATATTATTGTTATGCGGATGTCAGGGACAATCGATTATATTATAAAAAAAAAATAGTGGCTGTGTGAAGCAAGTTTTCTTACATCTCCTGGTAAATCAAACAAATTGGTAAGGCGCTGATTAAAATTTTGATATAGTCTAGTTAGGTATTATTGAAACGAAACTAAATGATAAGAATTTTACGGATTTACAGAATGACGCAACTTGTTGTGTAGAGATTATGAGGAAGTACTGTGGATGATTTATTGAGTATGATTCAGATGACATCCGGTGACACGTACTTATTATTTATGTATTGTTTTTGTAACTAGAGTACATACAAATTCTGCAATTTATTTCATTGTATTTATGTTATTAACTGAACTCCGCGTACAAACCTTCATCCCAAATTTTGCCTTTCGGGTTGGTATAGATTTTTTGAATACTTTAATTATTGCAGCGTGAATAAAGTCAGATAAATAGCCGATCACCGTTATTTTAAACCATATACATATATAGAGCAACAAAAAGATAACAAACAGATAAGTTTATATTTTTTTATCTCTATAATAGTTCAAGTTAACAAAACTTAACACTGAGACTATAGAGACACAGAATAGAACACATATTTAGAGGTACAATACAACGACTATAACCATTAGTCACTAAATATCGTATAAGTAAACTAAAAAAAAAACGTTAAGAAGACAAACTTACGCTTAAGCACTGAAGATGAAACTTTTACACGTCCAATATTTATAACATTTTATAAACAGTACGTCATACGAAAGGTCTAACGGATTCATACCAACAAGTGAATTAAGGATATTTCTTTCAATTTATTTTGATTTGGTGACGTAGTGTGACGTCACGGTTGTAGCGCGTCGGAAAAACTGAGATAATCCTGCACATGCGTGGTTTCCTTGTCGCGTCAGTCCTCGAGCCGTGCGATGGAGCTCAGACGACGCGCGCCGGGCGTCGAGTGCGGAAGGGCATCACTTGTCAACCTCTTTGCGTTTAGTTTACATCCAGTGTCACTTATTCTTATACTTTTAGTGAATTAAACTTACTAAAAACTTATTACTTAAGAAGCCGATTCGTTTTTCTGTTACGTTCTGTGGTGATTGTGAAAAGTGATGGTACATTTTTTGTGTTTTTACAAGACCGAGTTTGGAGTTTATGTGTAATTTGCATGGTAATTAGTGATTGTTGTACCTATTAGTTTGTTATCAGGTATGTGTTTAATGCCAAGTTGAAAGAGATCTTTTGTGTCTTCACCTGTAGTCTTTGTCAAGAATAAATTTCGCATTATCAGCTGTGCAGGTAATGCAACTGAGGTTACATTCAAAGGAAACTTAATTACTTGTTGTGAGCAATCTGTAGTACAAAGATCTTCATTAAGCATCAAGTATGACTAACAAAGATTTCCAACTATTACATCTGACTTATGTTTATGACGCTATTATCGTTGGTCCGAGAGCTAAGGTTGATGACATTTTTGTATGCGGTTTGGCTTAATTTGATGTGATAAATTAAGTACCTACATATGGTTCTATAAAAACAATCGTAATTAATAAATGCTTAAAATATTTCGCATATATTTGTATAATGAAGTCAGTGGACGTATTTTTCACATGACTGTCATTGTAATTTAAGTGGTGTAGCCTCATGCGTAACATATAGGTACTCGTTTTCATTTAGTAAACCTAATATTCTAATACGAAGTTTATCATCCAAAAGATTAACTTATCCAAAACTTATTTTATTAGCATTTTCTCCAACTTCCAGTTCAAAATAACCTAATACTTACATACTTAATATTTTTATATATTCTTAATCGATATAGATGTAGGTTTTGTACATGTGAAAATGTAGCACAACAAAGTCCTTTACACTAAGTTTGTTCGATACTACACGGTAACGTAATTTCCTCATTCAGTGATAATAGGCTCCAAGCCTACTAAGTACGAGCTAGATAATCACTATGAACACAAAGCGGTTTGAAGTTGCACTGTACATACATTATATGAATACACGATCGAGTGTGGCAGGCACCGCACCGCAACCAGGTAGAGTCCTAACAAATCTTTTGTATTTTTTGTACGAAGTGCACGGTGCACCTGACGCGACTGCTGTTTCCTCACCTGTCGTTTTCGGCTTGATTCCGTACGCCTGCTTGAAATTTCGTTAAACCTTTGTATCACACATACCTAAATTTAAAACACCTGCTGTCGAACACCTTGTGTTTAAAATGTTTAACTTTGTAAAATATAAATACGTTATACTTGCAATGTTTTTAAATATATAAAGCAGCGAAAAACTAAATAGAGATAACATTTACATAAGTAATAAATGATTATATTATCTATAATTCTGGGTGCTTCGATATAAAGTGCCAGTGAATAAATAAAAATACATTCGAGAGCCAAAGTATTTAAAAATAATTCTCTTACACATACAGTATGCGTTCTCGAATTACTTAGAAATCGTTCCGACGAACTACTTTTAAATGTTGCAATATTGCGATTTCAACATTTTTAAACATGGACAAGTTTTTTATATCTATGTTACAAGCAGTAAGTAAACGTAAGAATTTATATGACGTTTAAACGAATGTTGTCATAGGTGCAGCATATTTGACTTGTTTCTATACTCCGTCATTTCGCTTCCTCACTTCAAACCGAAGTCTCATTCATTACACCTATAAAAATACAATAATAACAACATTGTTTTAACTTGGGAAAAATAATAAGCATACTAGATTAATTTTTCAGATATTCGTCAAACATCTTAAAGTTTAATAGTGACAGCAAAGCATAAACTGGTATTATAAATTCATCTTTGAAATGGTAGAGATTTTGCATTCCACATCGTTAGCAAATCTCTAAATGTTACATTTGCTATGCAATTCTGTGCAACATGTGATATTTTAGTGAAAGACATTAAACGCAAGTTGTGTCTAGTTCTCGTCGGCAGCCGCTCCCTTCCTCAATTATCCAATTTCCTCGTCAGATATCGACCTAGTCTACATATACTCTACTACCAACTACAGCGCTAATACCCCAGTTATTTAGAACATAGTGTTTCGTAACTAACTGCACATTTTTATAGTTGTTAATGTTGAAAAATTTATTGAAAGTTACGTATGAGACAGGTATAGAGCAATCTATACTTCTATACTAATATAATAAAGCTGAAGAGTTTGTTTGTTTGTTTGTTTGAACGCGCTAATCTCAGGAAGTACTGGTCCGATTTGAAAAATTCTTTCAGTGTTAGATAGCCCATTTATCGAGGAAGGCTATAGGCTATATAACATCACGCGGTCACTAGGAGCGGAGTAGCAACTAAAAATGTTACAAAAACGGGGAAAATTTTGACCCATCCTCTTAGGTGACGCAAGCGAAGTTGCGCGGGTCAGCTAGTCATAAATAAAATATATTGTAGAAACTTAAATTTCATTGCTACATAAAAGTATGTTTAATATGTATTTCACTTAATATTTTTGAGTAATTAGTAGGGTTCATTTTGATATATGGGCGTTAATTAAAGTTTAAACTTTGATTATATTCGCGGAACGGTTGCGGCTTCTGTGGTAATCTCAATATAATTATCATGATGCTCATAAAAGCCTTTTATGAGTGCTCTCATGTTATTTATAGTTCGTATTAATGAAGTTATACATAATAATATGGGTAATAATTATAATTAATTTAAAATGTGTCTCTACTATCAGTAGGTATCACTCACGACTTCTATAAATAACACGGGAATGTCCACACTCCAGCTACTAATACATAAGTAGGCGTATCTACGTTACGCTATTTTACAATAAAGTAACATTTTAAAATAGAAACAATACTTATTACATATTATCACAGTTTTAATGCAGATTGCATTATGGCGGCTCTGTACCTATTGTTATTAACACTCGTGTAGGTTAAATCTATTATTAAAATGATACACAATTAAGATTCCCAATGACCTTTTAACGAACGTCATTGTAAGTCAAATTATACTGGCACGATGCCTACTCACAAACTTGTGATTAGATTACACTTCGATATGAACAAATGAGTAAGTTAAACTTAAGTTTTATGATACACTGGTAGTTCAGAGGCGAGCTCTGCATTGCGACTGTTATCATTTTAAACTAACACGCAAACTGGCAAGTGCCTTAGCAACCCCAGTCAGTGCACATTTGATAAGCCTTTGCTACAGATTCTATAGTACTATTTAAAGTAACTACTACCGTAATATAATCAAGTTAAAAATGTAATGATTACATCATTTAAAAAACGCTGTTGAAGACAAACTACCGTTAAATGTGCTCAGAGACCGGGGGTTAGTAAATGTTTGGTTTTAGTACTTTGATGATGTTGATATTTACACATTGTTATATAAATGAAAACCATCAACTTTAATGTGGTAGTAACAGTAAAGTAAAGTAATGGGCCAACAGTAAACAATGTGTAGCATAACACTAAACAATGTCGGTCACAACTTGCCACGCTGAGGAACAATGAGGATGTCCTATATCTGTCGTCTTCATGTCGTCCCATTTCTATAATGAAGTTGCTTCACGTGCTTGTGAATAAATACATTTGGTGTATAATGATTCAAATATAATTTTATATAATGTAGTGTTAAAGGAAAGACTCTACCTTTTTAGTTTTACGTACGAGCACCAATATTTCTGTCATCATTACCCCTTACGCATCTATCCAAACAGAATTCCAATAAAGATTTGATAAATAAAACAATGATTCATAAAATTTGTCAGCCGGGAAGCGTTCCGTTTACTCACAACGAATGATAAATAGCTTGTTAGTTGCGCGACCTTATCAACCAACCTAGACCTTGATGCCTCATCTCGTTCATCTAATCTAAAATAGCTTCAATCTGTATTTATTTTTAGATACACAATACATTTGTGGTTTAGGCTTCAAAGTCGTCTTAGCTCTCGTGTTATCAACAATTTTATCACCTGGCATTGAACACATTTCTGTATTGTTATTTTTCTAACCCGTAAAGATTACTATAACTTGGTTTCTTTTGATTAGGGACAATCAGAAATGAGCACTTAAGATTTGAGTGAGAGAGTCGCGATGAGTGTTACTGCGAACGGTAGTGGCAAGGTGGAGCAGGTGGAAGTCGGTTGAGAATGTTAGTGCGGGGGTGTGTGGGGGGCGAGCTGCGGCACTCGTTGGCGGAGCGCACCAAGGCGCTGGCGGCGCAGTGCCACGCGCTGCGGTCGCCGGCGCGCGCTGAACGCAGTTGCGAACGTCGACGTCCTAGGCACAGAAAATCACAGACGCGGTGGTATGTCAAAGTAAGTTCAGCTCTTGGGTGACACATAACTATAAAACATAATTTTTATACTTTACTTTTCAATAAAACTGTTTTTCCTCAAGATTAATAAGGTTGATGAGTCAAACGTCGTTTACTGCGTAAATCGCCGGCTTTTTTGTAAGTAGAAAGGCATTTTGATATCTTCGTGGAAAACTGTTTTCATCCTTATTTGTCTAAACTTCTTATAACTGCCTCGAACTTATGAACCGATGATAAATTGTAATTTTCAGACTCAATAAATGACTTAAGAGTTGTGAAGCTCTACAGTATTCAATTTATTTTTTCTTTAAAAAAGAAAAATTCAATTTATTAATAAAATGTAAACCTTAAATATACCAGTAATCACCGGATATTGACAATTGTGACAAATCATCTCATGGCATGATTCAATTGGTTTACTGTTAACATGACAATTTATTGTGACTCACGCGTATGTAGAGACGCGTCACTGAAGAAATAAGAACTTATTTCTCGCTATAGATTAAGGTGTTATACATTTGTCATTTTGTCCAATTGTTAAACAATACGGCGTTATGGATGAATAATTGCATACCTAATTCTGTACGGTGCTTACTAATTTATCTCTCAGTTTCAAGATCTTTGTTAGGTTAAACAACAAATCTTTTTCTGTAGTATGATTTCGGCTACACGCTTGATAATATTTATTTAGATAATAAGGGAACAATATTGACGTGAAATCAATGGTTCTTGGCTGTACATATTGACTTTATCTATTACTATTTGTATGACATGTTCTTTAATCAATTCATTATCACCCATTTTATGGTATCATATCGAACCAGTTTGAGATGATTGTTTTATTGAATCTGATGACGTAAAGTTACCTTAGTATTATACCAGTACGTTTACCTGTTTCGTGTTCATTATGATGCCGTGACGTCATTGTTTTTTAGTCTTGATTCATTTGCAATTACGAATCAAACGTTAACGTGTTTTACAAGAAGTCATTCGCCCGACATTCGTGCTAGAGTTTAAAACATCTTTTCGACCGTTTATATTCCTCGAGTATAGTTCTTTCGTGTTCAAATTACGTGTGTGTTTAAAAAAGACGTGGATTTAGCAATGAAATGCGAGTAAATGTGTTTAAAGTTTAGTTAGTTTTGCAAACAGTGTCAGTGAATCGCCTTATCGGGTACGTCTGCAGGCTTCGTTAGCAATGCAGGTCAAGGCTTAAGTTATGTGTCGGTGACGGCGCACGCGCATAGGAATGCACACGGCTTGTGTACAACTATGCGGGCTGAGGCTGTCGTGCGGCCCCCGGACACGTCCATCTATTTATTTGGTAAATATTTAACAGTGCGTATGTATGGACTCACCTGTCATATAAAACCATTCCACTTCTATTCTTCTATATTTCACACTTGTTACTTAATCGCCTTTGTTTTTTCATAAAGGTAAAACGCCTTCGTTTTTGTGTTGCCTTGAATGTGTTCATTATTGTACCGTAACCAAAATTATTATGTCTGCTATAAGGTCTATGTTATGTAAAATAGACGAACGACACAAATATATTCATGGGGATTTACATATTCATACTCGAAACTCTTGAAATTATTTTGTGTACATACCTACAATATAAGTCAGAATTCGTATGACTACTGGGAAATTTGATTCAATACATGATAATGCCAGTCGCAATGATATGTATAGGTACCTAATAATTGTGAAATGAGGTGAATTGGGTCACCGGGTGGGCAAAAATTGGATAGATTGCTCCCCTCGAAAGACGTCCCTGTGATAAGAGCGTCTTATAACCTTGTCATCAAATGAAAGATTTCAATATCCGATAAATGGATGGCGTTTAAGAAATGCGGAAGTGACAAAATTGAATTAGGTATTTTGATTGTAGGATTAGAGAGAAGTCTTTTTATATGTACGTAATAAATTGTATAGTCACAAGCAGTTTAAAACTGGTGTTTAACTTTAACCATTGACATCATTCCAAACGATAACAAAATCCATCAAGCGGAATTTTGGTAGATATTTACATAAAAAAATAGTTTTTCCGTTAGCAGTGGTGTATAGGGCACTAAAAGTGGGTATTATGATTCATTATACGATGTCATTTTTGTACATTTGTTTGTTACACTAATGAATTGAACAAGAACGTCTTTGTACGTAACTTGTTTATGGTGCGAGTACTTTAGCCGCAGTTGATATGAGGTATGACCGTATGAATCATTAGTGACGAATCGTTTGCTCGGACAAAGGTGATCGAATTAGTACCACCAAGCTAAGAACTTAGTAGCTAATACGGAATTCAGTGAAAAGTGCGGCAATCATAATAAATATCTTAAATGTAACTTTACAAACTTATGAAGCTACTTTACGTTTGTGACAACTGGAAAACTTATTTTTGTTTTTTTTTATTTCGACTTGGAGAATGGTGTCTAGCACCTAATGCCTAATTTATAAGTTTTAGAATAAACTTCTTATCTCCGCTTATATTCTTAAGATAACTTTTTTTGGACAAAGCAAATCACATTGTAGCCAGGACCGAGATGTTCTCTTAATTAACAATTCATTCAAGTTATACGGCAATCCTCGAGTGAAATAGAACAGTATTCTATTTCCGTGCCGAGTGATAAGAGAAACAAGTAAAATGGGTCAGCATGGCTTTATATAGAGACGTCGAGGATGCTTCAGCGCTAACGTAAGCTAACAAAGTCCCTGCAATCTACCCGACATACCTACTGTTTGCTAACTATTGCGGTTTCAAAACCAGCATTGTAAATTATTTCACTGGTTAGGGTAATTGTGTCATCATATTGCTATTTAATACCAAATAATGTCCCCGCTATAACGTCTGTAATTTATAAGGATTATGACTAAATTATTATTTTATGTATAAAATAGAAACCATGTCGCTTGTTAACGGATTTCCCCGTTTATAGTAATTCCCGTTAAAAAAACAGTATGACTGATCGGACTTTACGTTTTCTTGTTGTTTTATCATTTGTAACATATGCTGCTGTGTGCTATAAGTTACTGTCTACAGCAATACTACTAACAGTAATAGATAAATCTCAGCTGCAAATAAGTTTAATCGGAAAACACAAATGGTATTTTTTTGTAGTGATGCAAAAAGCTTAAGATTTTTTGTGAAAATAGTGCGGTATTTATGGTTAATGATGAATAATGCAAATTTTAGCATGTTCTGAAGTTATTGAAGCAGTGCAGTGTTTAGTTGTATTGTGTGGCTAACTAGCTAGTAGGTCACCAAGTGTCTGAGGTCGTTGTCGCCGTGACTATTCGCTCCGATGCTCGATACGTATCGATTGCTGAGGTGCCGACGAACCCAGCCACAGTTACCTAGACATTTTTTTATTTTGATATAAATTTAAAGAGATAGAACCATATTATTAATCCACGTAGGTTATTGAGGTTCTAAATAATACTCGAGCAACACTACGATAGGGTACAGCATAAAAAGTCACTACTTTACTAGAAACGCCGTCTAGTAAGTAGAGAAATTGAGTAAAAAGTACGTGTGTAAAATGCCTCTTCCAAGATTTCACCATAAAAGTAGTTGCTTGTTGCCACTCAGTATGTAAACTGTAGTGTTGACGCTGAGACGAGCGTGGAAAGCCAGAAAATGTGTGCAGCGTTGTTTTCAAATAAGGAGTAGAGCGAGCATATGCCTTTACATCGCTGTCTCTGTGGTTTACGGTGCAAAATGAATGACCGACATTCTGTGTCATCTTTTGCTTGGGAGAGCTGTTCCTTGAGGTATTCAGTTGTCTTTCATCGCATTGAACACATGCCAGGCCTTACATGATGAGTGTGCCTTAAAGTAGAGCATATGGGCTTTGCATAAGTAATGATGGCATCGTCTTGCCCAATAGTTATTGGGTGTTTGTTCCGGGTAGCATCGCAGTCGCGGCGAGGGCGCGCCGGCGGCCAAGCGCGTCCGTCACGCTTGCCAGGTCGCACAATGCCCTCCGACTTCACCGATGTCCTTTGTTTAACAACAGTTTTCTAATAACCACCAACTTTTTTTGTTTGTGGGTTCGGTGGTTTCTTATAAAACTCTTTTTACGGTCTTGTCCATTATTTCGCGGTAAGGTATCAGTCACGCTATGAATTGGACAGATAAGTATAACATTTCAATGGAGGCCGTTTAATCGAGTGTGGTATTGTTTAGGTAGAGACCGTATCCTGTAAATACAAATAAAAGATCGCAAGACTGACGTTTCTTGTGTAACTAAATATCGCTAACACCAATTAGAAAACGCAAGGTTGTGTTTGCGTGTAAATTCTAAAAGATTGCCATACTTTGCATATTGATTCCAGAATATGTTATTATTCATACTACATATTCATTTACATCATTATAGCTCTTATAAGCGCGCTGCTCTCCGGCAGATTCTGAAATGTCACGTCAGTCGATCGTATAGCTCTCGATATAGATAGCTCCAAATCAAAGTAAGTGCACTCACCGCGACGTACTCAGGGTGTTGAGGCGGCGGCGCGACGTGCGTACTCGTCGTACGACGGCGGCGTAAAGAGAAACGCTGCCAGAACTAACATTTACTGAGCTATACCTTGTTTAATATTTGCATTTAGAATCTCCTCTGGAGAATGAATGGTTACTTTTAAAAGTTTTCATTTTTCACCTAGGTGTCGTTTACTACGGTGGAAAATTACAAACCCCTTATTCGTAAAATTAAAGGGATTAAGGATGACAAGTTTGTTGTTTCAAAAGGGTAGTGGAGTATGTGACATGGGTATCGTGCATCCAGGGGAGCAGACGTGACGTCACTTCATTATATGAGAGTGCGTCACACTCACGTAGGAGCGGAGGAGCGGAGGAGGGCCGCTCACCCGTGTCTGGTGTCCGCTTCAACTGATATTCTATTTTAGGCGCGAAAGCATATTACCACTAGACGTATCCCGAGGTTTTATGATACGCGCATAACAAGACGCGTCATATACTAAGTGGGAAAATGGACGGTAAAAATAAGGAGTTTCCTCGTATTTGCGCTTTATCTTGCTAAAGAATGTGATCTGTCAATATTGTTTTGATAAATGACATCCGTCAATGACTAATCTATCGTTATCGCTTGCACAAGTTTTTTACATGTTAAGAAATTCACTAAATATTAATTAAAATCTTGAACAAGTGCAAATCTAATTAATTTAATTTAAACTAAGACCGTATTTGTCATAATAGGAATCAACTTAGAAATATGATCAATTGTTTATCACCAGCATATGTTTGTGTAAACAGTTCATTTTCTTTGGTCCACGCATGTGAAATATCAGCCCGTACGCATGTGAAATATCAGCACATAGTGGGAAAATATTCCCATGTCCATTAGAATGTCCGTGAGAAATTCTATTAGTATTGCGCAGGCAGCAGCTGTCACGTGGAGGCTGACATGACAGTTGGCGGTAATTGTACCATCCGTGGAGGTGCACGGGGTGGCGGCAAGCGGTAGCCTTCTCGTGTCATTTGCTATATTTAGCCTACCTACTGCTATTGCATGCCGATCGATAAAAGTACTTTCTGTTAACTTTCTAACAACTGCTTTGACTAATAGCTAGATACCACCCATCTTGGTACCGGGAACTGGTAAAACTGGTAGGCCGTTTTAATAATTGAAGCAGTTAGCTACATTGACAGCGACAAACACTTCGTGATGACTGCGCACAAATTCCATGCTACATTTTAGAATTTTATTTGTAAGTGGGTTAAGTCGATTTTATCCATGTATCAGTGTCATGTTACTAACGTGCGTCGTAGTGATGTCGTAGTAGCTATGCCATTGAAGCGTCGTTGCGTCGTAAACAGTTATAACTAGCCTAAAGTCTCGAAGTATTTCATATTGTGTGATTTTTATAACTCATAATTATTTCTTTGTGCTTGTAAAAATACCAAACATTCACGTATCTTCCCACACTTTTGCGTTTATATCAATAGGATACGACAGGATTGCACTTCTGTCTTTTGGGCTTTTGCCAGTTCTATTTTAAAACAATAATTTGGCCGATTGAAGTGTTATTAGTAAGTATATTAAAAACCATCGTTTCTACACAATCCTTGCATGCGTACATAAGCTTGTTAAACTGTTGAAAAGTAAAAACATTTGTAGGGTTTCCATAACCAATACGGCAATAACTTAGAACAAAATTATAGTCACGTTTTGTGAATACTTATTGGATTAATAACTAGGACATGACATGTCCTTTCAAAAGGATTATAGTAATTTTTCAAATTATTGAACACTTATGGAGGGCTACGATAAGTGTAACAATATACGCGTAGGAGGGCGAACTACCACGAACAATTGACTATTGTTGCTGGGCCTATCGACCGGAGGAACGTTCTACAAAGAATTGATCAATAGATAGCTACGAGTTCCTCGGCTGCTCGTTATCTATTTCACCTTAATTTTATACAGGAGTTTGTTATGATAATAAATTATTGTCTGTGAAATTTGGTGTTCATGGGCATAGTATCGCCTTCCTTCAGCAATTTCTTGCTCTGGGGGTCGTGGTATCAGTATCCAGTAGAGGGCGCCAGAAACAGGGTTATTAAGTTTTTTAAACTTTTTATAAAACTTATAATTTGTGTGTAGACCTTCGAAGAAAACATGTCGACGATAAGTCAGTGTTCTTAAATAAATAAAGAAGTATAAGTTAGCAACAGTGGGTATTTTTCGAGGAAAACTGTTTACTTAGAGATAAATATCAACATTATAATACAAGGCATGTTATTAAACTGAGGAAAGAAAGGTCAGAGGAGGTCAGCAGGCGCCAGTCTGGCTCTTGGCGCGTTGTCAACGCTCGTACCACCGCACTTTTTGTTCATCTTATGTTACCCGTCCGTGAAACACAATTACATTTTACAAGAGCTTCAAAGAACACTTGCTGTTACAATTTTAAGCAATAAAAATGGATTAAATTTTTTGTCCAAATTCACTACTAGAAGTCTATTCTTAACTCTAAGTATATTATGAACCTACATTAAAGATGATTCATTGTATTTTGTCTTGTTTCTCATCAAGCTAATAAAAATAAACTAATAGGATTTGATTGTATTACGCAAGTTAACAAAGTTTGCAAACATTATGCGAGATTCCAGTTTAACAACAGCTTATTTATACGAATTTCACATTTTATCAGCGAATCTTTATCTTGTCTCTGTGTTATTTAAACGAATGACTGTGCCTCAGTAAAATCCGGCTTGATAGTGGGTTTATTCCCATGTATCATTATTATTTTTATATGTAGGGGAACCTGTTGTACCTTGGCACTATGTGTACCTAGGCCACTGGGCTCGTTTTCATATATTCGCGCGATACTAAATTCTACTGTTTATGGTATTCGATACGTCACTATAGACTATTCAATGTGTAGTTAGTCGCAAACCACCATTAAGTCGGTGTTTGGTGTTATCGACGCTGAAACTTTTTTGTGTGAAAAAGTAAGTATTTCTAATATATTTTGAAGTCTAATAGTTTTAAAAGTTTTCTAATAGTCACTTAACTGTTATATGCTATCGGTTCTTTGATTTTATAAGTCTCAACACAATAAAAAACTTACGAGATACTTAACTCTAAACTATATAAAATCCACCGTTTTAGTGAAGTTGGAGTAGTGTTGTACCTCGGTCACTGTCGATCAGCTGTACCTTGGCCAGTGGCCAAGGTACAACCTGGATGTTGTACTTTGGCCAGGAGAATATTTTATTAAATTATTTCACATTTACGTAATAATAATCCTAATTAAATATCTTTATTATTTCAGAAATCGATGCAAAAATCACTTAAAAACTGGAAATGGCCTGAAAAAGAGGATTTAAATCTGTACCCGATGAGTGACATTGTCGAAAAAATTAATACCCCGCAAAAAGTTAACAAGAACAGAGAAATTTATTATGTTTCAGAGATACAGAAGTACTGGGATTTCTACTAAATGCTTAAGGCTGAATAATATATCTACATTATTGATAGTGTTTTTATAATAGCTAGTCCAAATGACTGATAAAAATTTAAGAGAGAAATAATAATTTATATATAGGTAAAGATAATTGTTTCAATATTTTGTTTTCCATTTGCTATGCTATATAAGTATATTGATTTGCTATAGGTATTATATTATGTGATGTCGTCACTGCGCCTGCCAAGTTCCACATGTGTCTTTTGTGAGATTTTGGAAAACTTTGCTTTTATTTGGGACACAATATTCATTTTTTTTAACATCAAAATACACATATGGAGTTTGGCAGGCGCAGCGATGTGATGTAACGAAACGGTGGCAAAAAGTTAGTTGTTTTTGTTTAAATATTTTGTTTGAAAAGCATAAAAATAGCTATGAATATTATTTTAATTTTGATCATTTCTAAATGTTGATCATTTGAGAATTTTTAAAATGTTTAGTTAAATACTGTATACTGTAATAATACTGTGTACTGTAATAATACTGTGTACCTACTGTAATAAATCAAATAAAATGATTTTAGTTAACAAAACTTGATAATTTGCTTAAATTACCCCCAAATTTCAATGTGTCCTAGGTACAACGTACTACTGGCCTAGGTACATAGGGTATGTTGTACCTTGGCCTCATTTCCCATTTTTTTCTAAATTTAAAAATATGATGTAAGTATTAAATATACATTTCTGATATTTTTTTGGTGAGTACCCAAATAATTGACATTTCAAAATATGCAAATATGGTTTGTGTGCTGCACGGCAAATCACAATAAAAAATATATTTCTAAAAAACCGGCCTAGGTACAACAGGTTCCCTTACTTAATAATTGAAAACTGCTACTTGTAGCCTCGTCTGTTCTCAGCACTGATTCGAAGACGACTTAAATTGCTATTTGTAGTTTCACTCGTTAGACTTTTTTATTCATTGCCTCAGAAAAAAACATCTTGATGACTTATTCAGTACATGTGCAACATAATGATTTCTTGGTGTTCATTTCAAATTTCAATTGATCGCAGCAACTTGGTAGTTGAACGAGCGTGATATTAATCGCTCCATTGGGTGCGCGCGGGCATATCGTTTCTCGTTGACCAGTCGATTCGATAATACTACAGCTCATTTAATTACTGTTAACGACTGTCTGCCTTGCGGTCTTGATGGTAAACGACAAGACCTCGACCTCTTATAAAGAGTTTGTTTACTTTTAACTAAGATCCAATCATCAACCTTAAGCGTATGGTCCTTAATTCTATTTGTTAAATCTACGCACATATAATATTTTCCCTGTTTATAAATGGAAACAATATCTGTTTTAATAATCAATAACATAAGGCGACATAGAGGATAATTCAATAGTCACTTTTTTTAAACCCATTACTTTCCCACTGCTGGGCAAGGGTCTCCTCGATCGAGGAAGGTCTTGAGTCCTCCACGCTGACTAAGTGCGGGTTGTGGACTTTGCATGCCTTCAAGAAATGTCTTAAACTCATTTTAAGCATTAAAAATTATTTAATATTTTGTAATTATTGATAATTATGTAAAATAAATAAGAATTTTTATGCTCACAAAATTGAATTAAAAATCGAGAGTCAATTACGATTCTGTATTACTATATCGTGAGTCACTGTAAATTCCATGAATGATGTTGCTAATTTGCCGACCACGAATATGAAAATATTACTACAAATAACTTGAAATTACGTTTTTTTAACGTATATTCGTAGTTTCTCGTTGCTCTAGCCTAATGTTTGGATATATTATAGCGTGACAGCGGAATATAGATTCTAGGGAATTACAAACAGCAGTTTTTTATCCATATGATGTAACAATAAGCCTGATTCAATAATTTGACTCTCCATTGGATAGATGATAAGTGAGTACTCAATTAGTTGTAACATATTGTATATTTATGCGAGATGGTCATGCGGTACATGTTTATTAAACACAATTCCCATATATGCATGCACGTGTTGTCGTGTTATGAAGTTAGCGCCTGCCGTACACTGAACAACGCCGAGCCGTCATTGACGTGCTCTATCGGAGTTTTTCACGCGATCTCTCCATGAAGAGAGCAGTCGCCGTGCGCCCGCGCTGCAACGCCAGCGCCTCTATGTTGTCGACATATATAATAACTTTTTAATATTTCTATTAAATTGATTGTGATTGTCACGTGCAGCTTACCATTATGCAATTTTTCAAAACCGACTAGAAATCCGGACGCCACATTCTGAGAAAATATAACCGTGTGAAAGTTTTCGATAAATTGCTTTGCAGCTATGCGATGTCCAATGTAATATGCAAATAGATGGTTTCATAACATTGTAGTAAAAAGTGATGATAATTAGAAAAGTTGATAGACCGTGCCGCGGTAGAAAACTTGTTGTTGTCGAGGGAGAGTTCGCCGTGGATCATTAAACGAGTGCCTGTGATTAAAAGGTGACAGTCGAGTTTATTTCTGCGAAGCAATTAAGAGTTTCGAAGTGTCGAGGTTGAGCCGGATACCAGCGTGGACAAGTGTGCCGTCGTCCGAGCCGCAGCGATTTCACCCGCGTCACGCACGTCCGCGCTGCTCGCATACTCGCTCGCCTCTCGCCGCTGATTGATCCAATTACTGAATAGCTAGATTTGCATGTGAGTGTAGTGTACCGCTACGGTGCAGCAGGTAGTGAAAGTGAGCGTGATGCGGGAGGCGCTCAGCTGAGCTGAGGTGACGTCGCGCGTGACGTCGCGGACATGGGCCATGTGGAGGATATGCGGCGTCAGTAAGGCCGAGCCCGTGCTGTTCGCCCGTACCGTTGATGATGATTATGTAAGCACTCGACTGTTACCGACACCGACGTTACACTTATAGTAATACCAATCATTATGACACACTCCTTATCTTTCCAGCTAAAGGCGCTTTTGTAATCCGCGTACATTATGTACGTACATAATAGGCGTGATACTATTTGACGAGTCAATAAACAAACGGAATGTCGTTCACCTCACAACACTTAGTTCTAAAGAAATTTAGTATCCATTCATCACTTACGTCATTGAATTTAGGCGGAGCAAATATTACAAATGTCAGGAATTTCTTCGATGTCTTAAAAGCAGAGAAATACGTTTATCTCGGTGATACAGGGGAGGTTGTAATAGTGTTGATGTAATGTAGATAAGATGTGATATGTGTTTCTGTGGACTATTATGTTGACCTATTGGTGGTGTGTTCCAGCAGCCGACATGGCGGTTGTGGGGCGAGGAGCGCGTCGACGGCGCCATCTACACCGTCTACCTCAAGAAAGTTCGCTACCACCGACCTACGCGGAGTGCTTCTAGTGTGAGTATCATTACACTATCAATGCTATTTCATCAGTCTTATGTCGGCCATACACACTCCGGTCTACTGGAGAAGTTACCTGTCTTGCAAATCGGAAAACTGTACAGGTTTAATACAACACCCGATCCGGTCATCTTGCATAAGGATACCTGAGCATGTAGACCTCTTCGTTAGCCGTAGCGTGTGTGACCGCTATTGTCCTGACTCATATAAATATATAGTATACTTAGCGACAAACATTATGTTCAGCAAATCGATAGACTTGTATCATTCAAATAAATACTTTAACACATAAAAAAAGAAAATATTATTAAGTAAGCGCAAGTAGTGGTGATGTTTTAAATGTCGGTATGCTGTATGATTCTTACTGTATGTGTAATCATAATCAGAATTACGTAATGTATCCGCAACAACAAGCTATTTTGATGAGTATACAATATACATAGATTGTTCTCGGACCTCCATAAAATGTCCTTTGTTTATAAACAATTACATTTTAAATGTCATTTGTTTCTTTTCCATTGTATTTGTATACGTAGTAGCTATTTTACCGTTTCGGTTTACGATTTGCGATAACATATACTAACAAAATGGTCATAAAACTCGTAAATCACTGGAGATGACTACTATGAGTGGAACGATATGTAGGCAGATGAATCTAGATAAGCAATGTTTGTGTTAATCTCCCAAAAAAGGAATATTTATAGCAAATATCATAACAATTATTCACTACAACAATAAAATTGTTTTTCTGCTCAAATTTAGTCTTAGTATAGCACTGAAATACGTTGCGTAAAAGACGCCATATACAACTTACTGTTATCACTAATCAGAGTCATTTGTTACTTTTCGATTCTTAATTTTAAATATTCAATTTAAATAAAAATAAGTAGTAAAATTTTAAAAAAGCTTATTAGTTTCATAGATTTTTTTTCTGACAATTTTCTTTTTAATCCTTTCTTTACTGAACAATAATCCAAGATAATTAGCTAATACATTCGTACATGTATTGTACACGTTTGCGAGTTGTTATGTAACGTTCTCTTAACAGTGCTATTAACATCCCGGATGAGGGACAATACAGTGCAAGGTTAAACGACAATTACTGATCGTCATTTTTGTTTATAACATACAATTTGAGTGCTACATCACTCTGTATCCTAATTAATATACAGCTCACCTACATTATCTAAACATCCCAGTATTATGAATTTGACTTTTAACTATAAATAAATAATTCTAGAAAAGTTACCGAATTTATACATATTTTCTGCACGAGTTACACTGTAAACGGCGATACTCGTAGATTGTCAATTCAGTCAGCTGCCCGTTATTACAATAGTATTGATTTTTTAGCATTGTATTCCAATTCCAACGCGATGTTGTTTCAACGTCACCGAGATTGCAATCAAAATAGTGTACACAAGTGTTCAAGTGATGACAAACAATGATATGTGCACTGTAAATATCGTGAATCATTACACGAACATTTGTATTAGTTGCCACCACTTGTCAATACTCCTGCCAACATTCTTAGGAGGTCGTTGTGTAGATAACAGCAATATGTATTACGTAAAAACATTATGTAAACAATGCCTGAATGAATGAGCTAAGTACCAGGTACTTTTTCATTTGCTGTAATTATTTCATTCAGCATTTCGTTACATAAGACGGTTACAAGTAGTTTGGGTAGTAACGAAGGTTTTCGTGGTAAATTGCTTGCTTACGTTTCTTGTAAGGTAACTTTATATAAATAAAATAACTTTACATGATGTAAGAAACTTTTCTCAAAAGTTGAAGAAACAATATAGATAGACACTGGTTAAAGACAATACTCATTAAGGTGATACAATGTGCGAGAGTACGATCACAGTATAGTGGCGAGCGTGGTGTGGGAACCTCTGTGTTCTGTAGTCATTCAGCTTTGTTCACCACCGCTTTAGAGCCACAATAGGTTGACGTGTAAATTGCATGAAATTACATACTTACTTAAAACAGTGTGTTATTATGTCTCGAGTGTATTTGTGCTTTGTTCTCAGCGTTTCATTCAAGTTTAATAATGGTTTTGCTCGATAGTATCCATGTAGCTGGTAGAGATAATGTATGTTCGATTGTTGAAGTTGGGACTTCTACATTATTGTTTATGTAATATTTTATCCAAATGATATTACATAGAAAACTCTACGTTACGTAATATTTATAAGTGTATTCATCAGTAGATGTGAATATTTAAAATGTAGAGAACTGCAAATAAAAGGAAAGTTATCGTAAAGCTATCTCCTTGAACTGCTCTTAAATAGTAGCAGTAGATTAGGTATTATTATACAGTACATGTCATTGCTAGAGGTTAAACATTTGTATGTAGCGGTGTAGGACATTATCAATTTGTGTACAGGTACTTACAGAGGCGACGTATTTTATTCTCGACTAGCTGACCCGCGCAACTTCGCTTGCGTCACATAAGAGAGAATGGGTCAAAATTTTCCCCGTTTTTGTAACATTTTTTACTGCTGCTCTGCTTCTATTGGTCATAGCGTGATGATATATAGCCTATAACCTTCCTCGATAAATGGGCTATCTAACACTGAAAGAATTTTTCAAATCAGACCCGTAGTTCCTGAGATTAGCGCGTTCAAACAAACAAACAAACAATCAAACAAACAAACAAACTCTTCAGCTTTATAATATTAGTATAGATAAATCTATAAGTGAAGCATGGAGCTCTCTTTTAATCTGTAGTTTACTTTAGTTTGTATACCTAAATACATGTTTACTCTTTACTAAACTCGTATTTTGTGGTCATTTTACTAAGAAACCCATGAATCGTTATTGTATTGTTTCTTCCAGGTTTTACTCAGACGACTATTGTTCCGATTGACTCATAATTGTGAAAGACCACAAACTCACATACGTAAAATAATAACATGATTTTATTTTGTGACGCCAGAACGGGCAATTTTTGTTCATCCTTGTACGCGTTATTATGTCCACGCATTTTGAACAGTGCGTCACTAACTTACGTTTTTGGTGGGATTTCCTTAACATGACTATGTTATTGAATACCTATTTTCTGTCGCAAAGACGTTTGATTTTGTGCAAAAAAAAAAATAAGAATATGAAGATTAAATCTTTTTTGGTTTTGGTTTAACGTCCTACTTAATCGAAATAAAAAAATACGGGAATTAACTCGTATTACATGCATTTTATCTACTAGTTTGTTTAACGTTTCAGCTAAGTATAACATCTACACCTGGGTGGCACGTTAACTAAAGAATTCGTATAATTTTACAGGAATCAGATGACGAGATCTCCCACTTGGAATGGGAGACGGTGCGCGTGCGCTTCGTGAAGGCCGGCACCGTCGAGCGGCTGGTCGAGGCGCTCGCCACGGACGATGGCGAGCTCGAGTCCACATACGTTAACGTTTTCCTCGCTACATATCGGTATGTAATATGCTGTAATAAACTTACCAGTAACAGTTTTCTTATGCCTTTCTGAGGCACATTTAGCGGTAGTTTATCTATTCAAACTGTCATTTTTGTATAAGCTTAAACGCTATTTAATATAATTGATAAACTAAAAATTATAAACTACCGCTAAATGTGCCTCGGAAACCGGGGGTAAGTCGATTATGTCTTACGAGTCATTCTACGAAGCTTAAAACTGGTTTTGATGACTTAATATTTGGTCAGCACGTCTTAACTTACCCCATCTCACGATAAAGGGCAGAAGTGGGACAGAATGTTAAATTTAATAATGTCTCTCTAAAAATGTATCTATTAATATGAATACTAAAATAGTTGTCTACATAATGTCTTGTTTATATATTTCCAGATCGTTTGCGGAGTGCAGCAGAGTGTTGGACCTTCTTCTGCGGCGATATGAAGCGTTAGCGGCGGAGGAGGTGCTTCCAACTGCAGTCGACACCTCGCAGCAACATCGGAAGTAAGTTAATTAATTTATTAATTAATATCAGTACTTACTGACCCACTGCTGGGCTAGTGCCTTCTCCCGGAGTGAGAAAGGGGCCTTGAGTCCACCAGGCTGGGGGTGTGCAGAGGACTTTGCATACCTTAATAAACAGTGTTAAAGATCTCTCAGGCATACGTTTACATAAGTTTTCAATACGATATTTTTCCTAATCGATAGAAAAAATAGTAATTATTTTTAATACACATATAAATTCTTTAAGTTATTGGCGAGTTGGGTTCGAAACCTCGACCATTTGCGTGGGAGGATGATTAGAACTTTAGATTATTGCTCATCGAATACTTGGTTCAGTTAAACACCACATTTTGGCCCCATGTTGCATCACGGTTATTAAAGCCTCGTATCCACTAGGCAACATTTGGCGCGCGACACGTGAATCTCAACATGTACGGCAACGCTGCACAACAGCGCGCGACGTTGCCAGCTACCGCGCAACGTGACGCGCGGCTTGTTGTTTGTTTAAAGTGCATCGTTAGTTGAGCATCAATTGTTGTCGAGTGGAGACGTGACGCACAACAATCTTCTTTTTGATTTCGATAAAATTATAACCACTGCCGCTGAAATCAACACAAGTTCCTCTGGCGACATGTTGTCGACGACTGAAGAATGTGTGGACAGACAACGTTGTTAAACAAATGTTCCGCGTCAACATTCAACAAGTTGCGAAACATGTTGAGCAACATGTCGCGCGTCAAATGTTGCCTAGTGGATACGAGGCTTAATGTACGTACCTTCACACTTTGTAACAACATATTGCGAAATATTTAACAATATGGTTGGTATTATATACGGCTCTTATAGCTTGACCATGCCTAATATTTCTTTCACGCTAATTTGGATGTAAATAAAGGCTAAGCGCATAATGTGGCACATTTACGAAACTAGACATTTAATAGTAGTATTCTATCCGAGGTAAAGCTATAAGTAATAATTGCTACAGTGTTTAATATGTAAGTACATGCTATATACATGGCTACATGGTGTTGAATAAGAGAGAGTTTATGTAAATTTTCGATATGGGTTTTATGTAACACCGTCTAGTCGTCTAGACATATTCATAAACAAAGTGATACATAACTATGCTAGTGTTGTTTTTAGAGAAAATAAGAATATTACGAGAAAGTCTCAAATATCCAAAAACTTTCTACATTATTTTAAACAATATGATTGGTACGCAGGACTCTGGTGGCGTGTCTCCACGTGTGGCTGGACACCTACCCGGAGGACTTCCGACAACCTCCGCACCACCCCGCACTGCAACAGCTACTCGCCTTCACACAAGTTCATCTGCCTGGTACTGAACTACACTCGAAGGTACTTATTTCACTTGTCTACATGAACATACCTTATTAATAACGACCTATTTAATTATGTAATATTTCAATTATGTTTGTTTTATTACTTCAGGTATTACAGAAGTTAGCTTTATTCAGTGCGGAGCGAAATGGTGGGTCGGGCATCGGCGGCGCGGGCATGTGCCTGGCGCCCGGCATGCGGCTGTCGGCGCACCACACCAGCACGTACCGCCTGCCGCACGTCCCCCACCGACACTTTGCCGAACAACTCACTAGAATGGACATGGAGCTGTTCAAGAAACTCGTTCCTCATCAGTGCCTCGGAGCCGTTTGGTCGAGGAGAGACAAAGATCGCTCCCATGACGCAGCCACCGTCTTGGCGACTGTCAACCAATTCAATGCAGTATCGTTTAGGGTTATTTCGACGGTCCTTGTTGAACCTAACCTCAGGCCGCTCGAACGCGCCGACATATTAGCGGCTTGGCTCGACATCGCTAGAGAATTGAGAGTTCTTAAAAACTTCTCATCATTAAAAGCGATTATATCCGGACTGCAAAGTAATCCCGTTTATAGACTTCGAAAAACTTGGGCTTTACTCAATAAAGAGAAATCAGAACTGTTCGATGAACTTGCGCGCATTTTTAGCGAAGACAATAACCGCTGGGCTCAGCGAGAACTTCTGATGCGCGAGGGAACGGCTAAGTTCGCCGACACCGTCGGGGAGAACGATCGCCAGCTTCAGAAGCTGTTGCATGAGAGGGGATCTCCTGGAGTCAGTCATGGCACCATTCCCTACTTAGGTACTTTTTTAACTGATCTCACGATGATCGATACCGCTATCCCTGACACGGTGGCGGATGGTTTGATTAATTTTGATAAGCGCCGGAAGGAATTTGAAGTTCTCGCTCAAATAAAATTGCTACAGGGTGCAGCGAATGCATACCACTTGCCCTCAGACTCCATGTTTGATAGATGGTTTGATTCAGTCATTATTCTAGACGATAGAGAAGCGTATCAATTGTCTTGTCAAATTGAACCGCAACCGCCAACTAATCCTCCTAAAGAGAGACGACAGAAGAAAAACGACGTAAACAATCACGGCCATCGGAAGAATGACTCTATTGCCAGTACGAGCTCGAGTAACAGTTCGCAATTCTATTGTGAGACCGACGGCACGGCGACAGCCTGGAAGAGAGACAGCTTGGAGAGGCGGACGTCACCGACGCGACTGTCGCATGGTTCGTCATCGTCGTCGTTGCCTTCGTTAGACGTTTCACTGTCGAGTGCCAACAGTGGACAGAAGACAGCAAACGGAAAAGCCGGTGGAGTCAGTCCAGCAGTACGCTCTGGACCAGACTTCTACATAATTCGCGTTACCTACGAGTCCGACTGTGTCGAGACTGAGGGTGTGGTGCTCTACAAGTCTATAATGTTATCTAACAACGAGCGCACACCTCAGGTCATCCGGAACGCTATGCTCAAGCTTAACCTCGATGGCGATCCTGACGGATATACCCTGGCACAAGTCTTACCCGATAAAGGTATGTAATTAACACAGTCTACATAAGCATTTGAATGAGTTTAGAAACTTTAGTCTTAAAATAAATTTAATAAATTCAACCCATTAACGTCCTGCTGCTAGACAAGGATGTCCCAAAACGAAAAACAAAATTGTTGTGTTGAATCCACCGTGATGGCCCGGAGTGTTCTTGAATATTAAACGAAAGTTTCATTACATTCTTGAATAATTAACAAACAAACATTCTTGGAACATCTCCTCATAAACATAGAATATAATTAAAATTAACGATATATTAAATTGTTTCAGAAATGGTGCTCCCTGCAAACGCAAACGTGTACTATGCCGTGAATACGGCATACAACCTGAATTTCATCCTGAGACCGCGCAAGTCACAGCCGGTCGAGCCACTCGTTAATGGAAAATCGCGCGGCAAACGACCATGACTATAAACCTAGTGAATAAGTGACGTGTTAAAAAGTGTGTTCTTAAAAACTGCTTAAATAATAAATGGGCGACGCATTAGTGCTGCTGCCTCACCCATCGACTAAAATTAATACAGCTATTATGAAATCTTTTAATTGACAGCGATACGCGTTGTAACTACGTTTTGGGAAGATGTTCAGACGAGAATACACATACAGATACTTAATTCTTACCGTACGTGAGTCAAATGATTAACATAAAAAATAACGTGAATATTTGTTAAATATCAAATAAAGACCATCACATCGCCGCGGTCGCCCATGAATAGGTAAAACTCGCTTTGAATTTATCTAGCCTTGTACAAATTATTTTCCTTAGGTTACTCATTTCCTTAAATTTCTTGTGCATATCACTGTGCACTGGCGCCTATAACAACGCTCTCATCAATGTTTAGTGTGCAAATGTGCATTCCTCGGTGACTACAGTATATATCGTAATGTACTCGTGTAAATAATTTGATCGTATGCCACCTTTAGTTTAGCTAGCATTGTGAATTTATCGCTCTTTGTATATGTGAATTGTTATTTGTATATAATGTTTTGTAAATAAGAATCTCATGTTTAATTGTTGTAGGGTAATAATACTGAGCCAAAGGCAATATATGTACGTCTAATAGCAAGGTGCTGTACCATTTTGTATAACGTTTTAGAAGCTTTAATATGAATGTTTTGATAAACTGAATTTCATATTGTATTAAATTCTATGTGTTTAAATACTTATATAGAAGGGTATTAGCGGGATCAAAGAGAGCTATGACCGGAGTTGAAAAGATTGTATTCAAAAGTTGTTCATTAGATCTGTCTTGTTAGTAATGTTTTTGAAAATTGTATGTAAATATGATGACATCTAAGAATGATAGTCTGTTTTCAAAGATCTGAGTATTGATATTGGTACATTTAATAGTAGATTTTTTTCTTCTAAATGAAGTTTAGACTGAATGTTTTTTAGAATGGAATGTTGTGCTAACTGCAGTTGGCAGCTAACTTTCAATAGTTCACACGCTCTTGGCAAGCCGCGTTAAATATGTTTATAATACGTGTATGTAGATATTACTAGCATTTACCAATATATGTATTGTACGTGTAACGTGTAGTTTCAGTGTTGTAGGAGAGTTCTCAGTGTTCATCGGTAGTAGCATGCAGATTATTGTATTGTTCATAAAATATAGCTTTACTTTGACTTTCAATCCAAGATTTCAAGTACGTAGGTTCTAAATCAGATGTACTTACAGCCATACAAACCGAACTGATAGAAAAGTCCTCATTGGACACAAATTTCCGCCGTGGCATTTACTCATAAATAATTCTCATAACGTGACCATACAACATAATAAGATTCACGGTGTGCCTAATATAAATTATTATTTTTAAATATTTTATTTATCGTAATATATTTAACGCATAACTTAGCGTATTCTACTGAATAAAATATGACATGTGTATGATATGTTACCTACCCTACATAATAAGCGCTCAGTATGACAAACGTATTACATACCTATTTGTAAATATCTGTATCTAAATAAAGTGTAATTTTGTAGTTTTCCACCAGTGTCGCTGTAACATGTTTATATTTCGTATAATAAAAAAGTTAACGAAACCTTTTACAAACGTTTTTATTAATAATCCTTTTGGCTTTTAATGGCGAAAATTAACATAACAACATTGTATATAATTTCAAATTCAAAATAATCCCGTTTTGATTTGACTAGCTACTCTCTTAATAGTAAGTTTCGCATAGAATCTGTTTTAAAGGTTACCGGGTCAATAAACCACCGTAATCTTGTAATGGCACAGTCAGTGGTGCCACCTAGCGCTCGCAGCTGTGAACTTGTTCAGACTCGAATGTCAAAGTGACCACCCCTCGCGTTGTATGAAATTATGCAACATGGACTTACTTTAACAGAAATTAACAGATAGCATTGAAGTCCTTACAGTTACTTGAACTAAGTTAAGTACTTTAAAAACAAGTATGCAATATACTTCAGACAAAAGTTTAAAAGTATATACAAGTATTTACTTAAAATATTATTCAATTTACTTAAAATATATTGACAAAAAATGACACATTTAAATATATCAGTAATTTTTAAAATAATATAATCATAATTTTGAGGAATAAGACAAACTTTCTATTGAAGTACTCCTGTAAGCCGTGTCATTAATAAACCGGGACTCGTGTGGTAGAGCATATCATGTAAGAGATGGGTTGTAAGATATGATGGTGTGGTGTGGTGCGTGGTGGTGGCGCGCGGCACCTGCGTGCCGCCACCGGTTGACAGCGACTCGGCTGAAAATTTCATGGCCAGCGTATCGAGCGGGAGGCGGCGCGCAGTCGCGCCGCGCCGCCCGCCCGAGCGCCTCGCACGCCTCGCGCTCCGCCAGCAGCACGCCGACACTCCGACACACTCGCTCGGTGACAAGCAGCGGTACCGACACCGTCGACAACAACAACACACGCGCGACCTCCGCACTACCGCCTCTCTCGGAGCGACGATCCTCGCGTGCCGGTGCGAGTGCAGTGGTCGTGCCACGTGAGCTAGGTCCGGGCCCGCACCCGACATGTGAAAAACAAAGCCTTTGTGACAGCGCCGGCAGCGGCATGTGGTGCCGTGGAGATACGCGCAAAATGAAATAATAAGGTGAGCTTTAAAAGCGCTCTTACTGACAGAATGCTTACTTGAAAAGCTTTTTGCTCTTACAAATTCAAATTTGAAGTACAGTCTAATTGAATAAATGACGTTTCTGTTGAACCTAGATTCGCAATGATAACATTTACATCTTTTGATAACTTTTATTTATGACAGAGAATATAATGCAGAAGAAAGCATATTGTATGCGCAAAAAATATTTCTAAAATAGTGGTCTCTAGAATAGATTAATGTCATTGATTCACCTGAAAGCCTATGTTATTGAGCTAGTTTGTGTGGTGGGAGCGGCCGAAGTCCGTTCGTAGAGCGAAGCCTTACGACTGCCGCAATCTGATTATGGCACACCCACTAAGCTACAAGATATTTACACAATGATATTTAGTAACAGACATTGTGGCTAAGACATAGAGCCAAGAATAACATCAGTTAGTTTTATTAATATTCACAATTTAAAGTTTTAAAAAGTCTCGTAGCATAGTCGTAGCAATTCGTAGCACTGTTTTGTTTATCATATCAGTTGCACTTACGAATCTCTCTTTCTTTTTACTTGTCTATTTGATACCTGAATATATTATACTTTTTTATTTTAAACATATCACGAAGTAGATAATCCATAAGAATAGTTATTTATGGTATAATTATTAAACATAAGAAACGATTTTAAACAAAATTTTAAATATACACAACTCTCGTTCTAAAGGAAGCCGTTAATAAAATAACAAACTAATAAAGCAAAAGCTATTACCCTGATTAAAAACAAAGCGCTTTGACTATTTATACAGGTCAGAATACGAAAGGTCAACATTCTAATATTGATCTGGTGGTTGTTAACATACATTTGAAGCAAATCGTGAATATATGTTTTTAACAAGCTTATTATTTTATCTGTATTAGATATCGTTTGTCGTGAGGTAGGGTCGCGTGCGAGCGGGGCGCGGTGTGCACGCAACCCCCTCCGACGATGCAATAACTCAGTCCTTCCACATCGTGTCCCCATCCAATTCACCAGACATCGCTTATTGACGAAATATCAATCAGAAAATTAACCAATTGTGCCTCTCCGAAGAAACACTGCTACGATGGTTATTAAAAAAAAAAAAGAAAATACCTTCCACATTATCTAGGAACTATGATATTGCATCTCGACTTAATGAAGTGTTAATTAAGTTGTATTATTTAGAATGACTATTAATTGTATGAATTATCCAAACTCCAATGATGGTATTTAGGAGCGCACGGCGCGTAACTCTCAATACGCTGTTTACTTGTGGAATTAAGTTTGCTCGAGTCAAGTAAATAGGGAGAATCTTTGAAAGTTGTGTAATTCGGTTGTAAGCCACTTCTCTATGAATTATGAAATACAGTCGTAGTTGGGTAATTTCATTAAAAGGTTAACTTAAGTTACACTGAAGTTCGTGTAGTATTAAAATGTTTAAAGAAGGCATTCAAAGTATTAATGATCGGCCAGTAGGTAGCATTTAACTATGAAATTTACTCACATTAATACAAGCTTTCAAGTGCTATCTTCTCTTGCTCTATCTGCCGCATAGGTACCGTTTTAGAAAAAGTCTATGGCAAAGTTTGCGAGCTAATATGTTTAGACGTAATTTTTTTTCTGATATGGATGCAAAAGCCGTGTCTAATAATATAAAAACACACAAACCCCTTAGTCATGACTTCCTACTCTTAAAATAGAAAAAATAAACTTCTTAAGTATTTAAGCAACTGTAATTTCTATCTTCTTTATCGTCAATTGTGGACCGATATGATTGATTAATTACTTCTATTAAATACCTATACACAGTTTTCGGGCATAAAATGTTGGGCATATTTATCGCGACGCAGACAATTAATTACGGTAACGATGGATTTTTATGATTCGTCATGATCATTAGCAGCCAGTAAACGTTTACTGCAGAACAGTTCCGCCTTATCGTGTACTATAGAGGTTTTGCCTCAATTGCTCTAATTTCGATCGTTACTTATTTATTCACGCATTCGAGCTGCAAGCTATAATTGAGCTAATTTATGAAAACTAGAGAGTTAATATTATTACTGTGTTGTTTGTGGCCCTATTCATGTAATCATAGTATAGTCGAAACAGTATAGTAAATACATTATTTAACGTAGTAAGTATAGTAAGTGTATTCTAGTAATATATTTCAAAATTTTCCGGGATCTATAAATCTTAAGAAATACTTACGTTCTTTATTATTAACCACTCCATGGTAATTATTCTGTGAATTTGAGACACAATGCTTGAACTTCAATACTGAAAAGATCGTGTATGTTTCATTGTATTAATAAAATAGTGTAATAAATTAAGCCCTGCTTCATTCGAGTGTGATAAATAATATCTAAAGGCTTTTAATTGCAATCTCTATACGTAAGAAAATTATGGTTAAATCAATGCATTCACTTAAAATAAATGAATAAGAAAAATCTTCATTTGTTCCACTTAAGAAAATGAAAGTAAATATTTTAAAGGATTAGCGTCCAAATAAAATAAGCAAGTGCAATGTTGCATTTGTACTCAAAGTAATAAAATAACAGACCGAGCAGTCATTTCTTAGCATCCTACAGCGCTTACATACAAAATGCATTTTCTCAGAGACGATTTCAACAAGTTTCAAGGAAGGTAAAAACATAATATTCCATAATTTTCTTACGCCAGCTGAATACGAAATACACTTCTGAATAACAATGTTATTAAGAAGAAATGAGACATATTTAGTGGAAACCCAATGCACTCTCTTGCAATTGAATTCTAGATGCGCATTATTATTATGAATAAACCTGGATGGATTCTAATGCAAAAAGGCAAGTTGAGTGTTGCAACGATTAATAGTACATATTTTGTACATAGGTTGTCAATATTAATGGAAATATTTATCATGTATTTAAAATACTGGCAGGCTGTGATACATCCACGTCATATACAAGGCCTTTTCATGCCTGGTCGTGTCATGGGCCGGATCATTGCGGTTACATAAATGCCCCAGGTTGTGATAAACTGTAGCGTGAACATCCTTAAACATATTCCATTTCAACAAGTCATAAATATTATAATGCGTAAGCAAAACTACCGGTGTCTACGAATTGATACATTATGTATACAGCCGTATGATTTATGATCTCTCACGAATAAATAACGATGCTGCAGGCTGAAAAAAATAATGGAATTTCTAAGAAAATACATTGTATCATACGTTTGAATTTGATGCATGAAATTGTGCTGAAACATTAAACGATGAAAGGAAAGAAATTAACATTTACGGCCTGGAGTGTTTTATAGCTAATACTTTATTGAAGACGGATTTATCTGACCAAGTTCTTTGATTACAGTTTCTGGGTCTCTACTTAAATATTAAGGCGTGCGGTGCCTACGAGAGTCAATTTTAGTGTCGGTTCAAGTTGTCACGCGAGTTTCTATGTCAGCCGTTACAGACAGTCTCACCCAGAGCCTGCCCCTAAACCTATTAGATAGGCTACAGAGGTCAAACCCCGACTCCGCTCAATAAATATATTTATTTATGATCTAAAATTGTATGTAACTCTTGCGATTCTATTTCGACTTGATATTGGTATTGTTACATTAGTGAAGCTGTGCCGAGATTTTTGAATGAATTGACGAAGCAAAACAATTATTATTGTAGCAAATCACGTTGTTTCGTTTATACGTGCCTGCCTTCATAGGAACAAGGCATGTATTTATGCTTATATCTATAAACGTATATTGTACAAGCTATTATTTTTCTTTAACGAGGAATAAAATGCTACGCACCACGTAGTTTTCGTAACGACCACCATATAACTCCCCTTGGGTGTCATAACAGTCGATTAAGCTGTATGTGCATGAAGGGGTAGTGTGTAATCCGACAATGTTCACAACAAAAACTGAAAATTCGGAACGGTAGAAGTAGGTCAAAGGAAAATTATATTAACAAACAGTACTTTTTACTCTGAATAAAATATTTTAAAAATTAAATATTCCAACAATACTGATGTTTGCGAAACCATTTTAAAATGCAGAGCGCTTGGTTTTCTAGATACAGATACAAATTTAATGCATAAATTACGTTGGTAATTGAAAATCTATTTTATGCTATCTGCAGAAACAATACGCATCTAACATAATTTGTGATGAAAGTAAGATAAAAAAAGTAAAAGATTTTTTTACATGCATAAATTGATGAAGAACTTTCATATTACAAGATATATAATAGAAATATTGGGAGGACCGTGCACAAAGTATCAGGCAGAAGGTAATATAATCCAGAGCTGACGTAACATTATTTATGGAGAGATCTATGACTAAGAGAATTTTAGATGTTATTACAGACAGTGTCTAGTTCTGTCTTCGACAGTCGCCACTTTTACAACTTTGTCTAACTGTATGTTTGCATGGCTCTGAAAATGTAATTTATAAAATTCGTACAACATCGTGATTAAGTATTTAACAAGGTAACCTTCTTCAAAACGTACAAGCTTCTCATGTTTTTTCTGCATTTCTAAGGTAGAATCATATTGACGTACACTTAGACCTTTTATAGGTTTAAGACATTTTTACACATTTTAGAATAAAATTACTTTCACATTCAGTCAACATGAATCCGGTGACCAGTATTCGCTTCCTCCTGGGCTACCCTATTTATTAGTTTGATACATGGTAGGCCAATTTTCGCCGGTCAAAAGGCCGCAGCAAACTTCAGGTTTCGATATTTATATCCGTAATTACTTTTCTTCCTGGTACAGGTTACTAAAACACAGGTATCATTGTTTAACCATAAATCGAAACAAAATTAGTTTCTAGTGTAATTTCTTAGACCATAAACTATCCAGACGGCCTTATTTGACTTTTTTATGCGATTTGTGTTGAAGTTGTAAAAATTTACTGGCCATTACCCTCAGGCTCCTTTACGATAGCTCGGGAATGTGCACCCGTTGTAAACCGGGACACATTCTCCTGCTGAGCACCAAAGAGGATTTTCGTGTTCACTCAAGGGTTCTTCAAAGAGCTCCTATCACCAGACATATTATTAGAAAATACAAAAGAATAAATATATTATTATTGCACATATTAAATACTTTTTACCATCGTGCTGAAAAAAAAGCGGTTCTAAACTAAAATTTTTATAGAAGGGGAAAGGTGAAAATGAGAAAAGTTTTGTTATTTGTCTGAAAATTGTGATTATTGCAAATAGTTTTCGACTGTGAATTGATCGACAAGCTAATAAAAGTTAGGTTTTGTTAAGCCATATCTGTTAAAGTTACTCTCATAAGTAATTTTACATTTAATATTTAAGTATCCACCCTTGCAATAAAAACTGAATTTAAACGGTAATATTTAAAGAACTTTTGGCACGCAACCTCATTTTGCATTCAGCTTTGAGTCGGTTAAAGAAATCAATATTTATGCAGTGAATATTAAGAAATTGTTACCTTATTACAATAAGTTATTTAAAAAGCATGTAGACACTTCCATAAGGATGATATTTAAATACTTACACACTTCAATAGATTGTCTCTCTGAAAAGTATTCTATTGATTCTGAGGGAACAAAAACCTTCTGAGACTCACTGCAGCTAAAATATATGAGGTATTTGGCATTCCTTAGTGGTCCAGTGTGCCCGTAAGTGAATTCAGCACGGAATGTTTGATTGTGAAAAGAATACCAATGAGCTTCCCAGATAAAGATAATGCAACTTCAATGGGAAATTACGTTCCGTTCCCGAATTTAAGCGAAGATTAATGACTGTGTAGCATTACCGTATTTATTGGGTATAGTATAGGTAGATAATATTATACCTATAGGTACTGATAAATAATGGTTTATAACATCCTAAGCGTGACAGAATGAGCGATTTAACCTGATAAATAAAGCAAACGTCTAAAATACGGACGTCTAAGTTGTTATGTTATATTGTTTATACACAGAGACTTCCGCAGTTGTAGGTAACCTTGCCCTCGCTCTCACTGTCAAGAAAGTAGCGTAGCTGTACTTTAAGCTGAAAATAGAACTCAAACAATGTAGCCACGTCTATTCTGACAAGAACTGTTAAATCTTTAACGCGCACCTAATTGAATAAACAATAGCTTTTCACTGAAGGGTTTGAGTCGTAAATCACAGTAAACACGCTTATTTGAAATAAAGCCTTTGTGCCCTCCATAAACCGAAAATAACCTACATTCAGTTTGTATCAAAAACCATTGGCATGCTTTTGTTCCATTATATTCGAGGCTCTAGGAAATATTAAAAATAAAAGAATAATGGCTTTTTTGTTTTATAAAAAGTAATCACTGTTTAAATCGAGCGGATACAAGTACCTAGTATTGTGAATTGATTTATAATTCAGTCATTTGTTTAGGCAATACGCAATAACATTCGATTAAATATTGTTTTGCCTTATATTATAATGCCATTTCAAAAATCAATATTGCTATAATTAAATAATAAAATCTTAGCCTACATAAAAAAAAATCAAATACAATAAACTATGGTGCACTGCATAAGTATTATTCACATGTTAACGACTACTTGAAACTTAGTGGTAATCTATGAAAAGTCCGACACGTCATCCTTTAGATTTGTTGTTTCAGTGAATCCAAGTAGGTTCCGCACTACAGGACAGTACGTGACTACGTGACGGACTCAACTGTTTCAGTTCAGGATTATATTGTGAGGGTATCTGTCGTATACGTTACTATATACTCGACTAGTCAGCGAGCATTGAATAGAACAGGAAATTAGAAATTAAACGAGTTGCGCCAGGAAACGTGTGTGTGTTCCGATCGGCCCATATGTGAGCTGAACGCCGTCTCTTGACGAATGTGAAGCGATGACGGAGGGCGTTTAACGCCCACTGACAATGCCAGCACTACGCTTAAAGGAAATTCTCGCTCAACTTCACTTGTTTGCTGTCAGTTTCCGCCCACTCTCGTTCCAGTTTTCATTGAAATGTTGTTTTTTACTCTTTAACTATAAACTAAATTGAGGGACTTACTTATTTGCACAGCACTCTAAAGTTGTGAAAACGATGAATAGATAAATTATCTCTTCTCCTTTTTAGCAGGCCGATCTTTGTCAAAAGCATTCTCAACGAATAATAGCAAACGAATATTTGATTCAAAGTTCACTTTGGTTAACTTTTCTGATCATAAAAAAGAAGAAAGCTGATTTTAAAAGCGGTAATTAACGGAAAACCTGTGTGATTAGAGATAATTTCGGCTGCGGCAGACGGCCAGAATATTTCCATTTTTATGTGAGCATATCGCCGCCTCCCTATGTCTGTGTCACGTCCTACCTCCCTGAAACAAAATTGTTCGATTATTTTCGGTTGTTCCATCGGCTTGAAACAAATTAGTCCATTTGTATGCTAACGGACTTTCCGATTCGGATGTGAATATGGCTAAAAGAGTATTTATTACTACCGGCTTTTTTGTGTGAAACAGTAAGTCTTTATCGAGCTTTGTAACGTAAACTACGTATTTAAATCCAATCTACGGCGGTAGCTATTTCATGACTACAAAACGGAACTTCGACAAATTCTTGTACGACACTACTCTACTCCGACAAAATGGCACTCCGATGCGTTTTAATTTAGACAATACTAGAGTTCGATATACCTAGTCTCAGACACTATTGTACACCGACAAACCGTTTCTTCGACATAACTTTAATAAGAAACAATGCGACTTCGACGACATACTCCTCCGAAAATAATGCTAGGTCGACAGCAGTAAACTTCGAAGTACTCTTCTCAGGCATGTTGTACTTCGACAATATCGTAAATCGACGTGACACATCTAAGCCACCAATGTATATCAATGTTTTTTTAAAAGTATTTTAATGAACTATTTTTACTTTTTTTTTTTATTTTCATAGCAGTGATAGCCGAGTGGTAGGGTAAGGATGCCTATTATGAGATACCATTTTTATTTTTGTTTGAAGCTTCCAAAGATATAGTTTTGGATAGGAAATTTAATGCACTTTAAATGTGTAGTAACCATTTAGTGCTAAATAAAATATATTTCTTGCTGGGTTTTCACCGTTGGAGCATGTGATAATTATTTCTAATACACACATAACTTCAAAAAGTCATTGGTGTGTTGCCTCGGATTTTAACCAGCGACCACTTGCGTGGGAGGTGCCAACTTATATACCCCTCGGCTATCACTGCTATTTAAATTAAAAAATATGAATTAAAAATAGTTCATTAAAATACATTCAAAAAAAATTTGAAATACATTGGTGGCTTAGATGTGTCACGTCGATTTACGATATTGTCGAAGTACAACATGCCTGAGAAGAGTACTTCGAAGTTTACTGCTGTCGACCTAGCATTATTTTCGGAGGAGTATGTCGTCGAAGTCGCATTGTTTCTTATTAAAGTTATGTCGAAGAAACGATTTGTCGGTGTACAATAGTGTCTGAGACTAGGTATATCGAACTCTAGTATTGTCTAAATTAAAACGTATCGGAGTGCCATTTTGTCGGAGTAGGGTAGTGTCGTACAAGAATTTGTCGAAGTTCCGTTTTGTAGTCCTATTTCATAATTAAAAGTGAACCTTAGCTTATGAAAGAATCTCAATAATTTACTTTTGTATGAATGTTTCAACTATTGAACATGCATATTTGCTGTTTTGTTTATCCTAGGCTAGTCAGGCTGGCATATCAATGTAAAATATATTTCATGATAATACAACTTCTATCTTCTATTTATGAGTACGCACTATTGACATGCCTTCAATACATTCAATATAGAGTATGTCGGTATTTCTTTAAATGCACTTTCGTCGGGATAATAGTTATTTAATAAAAGAGCAATGAACCTTTTTTTCAAAGATAAAGTCGCAAACATAGCATCGCATAGATAAACTCTAGCGTAAGGGCAATTGCTGTCCGTTATACTCATTGTCCCAATAATATGTACAATTGTACAACAGTGGCCGCAAAGGACCGACTATACTCGTAACACAGATGTGATTAGATTACCTCGGGGCCGTACAAATATATATTACTATGTATTGTGGTGTGGGCTCCTTGGTTAACATAATGAGACTGATTGGGAGCTTAATACGAACTGATTAACGCCACTCTCAGGTGAGGATTCGGCATATTTACAAATCTAGTCGTTTTTACATTTCCAGACGTAGTGGGAATCTATACATCGAATCTAGTATTTTTCTTAGATAATAGAATAATACATATATATGATGTCACAAGTTCTTGATAGTTCTTGCCAATTTCTCATTTTCATGACCACATAAAGCTCGGCTAATAAAACATTTAAATTGGCCTGTATTAAGCGCTATAATGAAATTTTCTTATCAACAAAGTAAAATCTAGATAGAGAACCATATTACTGATTAAGGTATTGTTTTTAATTAGACATTTATGTGTCTACAATACAAGTCATATTGAGACAGTATTGGTGTTCCAAAGAAAAGTGTAAGAGTAATAAAAAGCTACAGGGACAGTCGTACAAATTCTCGCTTTAGGTAGACGATATCTGTCATCAGCATTCGTATAACATGTTCGTTTGACAGGATTTTTTTGGTTTAGGTATTTTAGATAGAAAGTCAAGTCGTTAAATGACAGCCTTGAGCGTCCTATCTCCATCTGTCTCTGCTGAAAGTGTTCATGTTTAGTAATCCGCAGTAAAACCCTGTGGTAGACGCAAATTGTAAGAAAATACATAAAACCTTGAATCTATAAATAGCCGAACGCTATCTTCTTCCGTAATAAAAGGCTTCTCATCCAGTCACAAGGAAAAGTAGTTCTTGTGAAAAATGTTCGCTATTTATTCACAATATTATTTTATGATAGAAACGGAGTATTATGGAATAAATTTGTTGTAATAAAAGTATTTACTTAATGCTATGCTATAATTATGCTTAATACATATTACAATTATGTCAGAATGCTATGATATTTTTCTATCTATCAGTATGTCCCTAGGTATCTAGTAATCGTGTTGAAAACTCTTTAAGTTAAGAATTTAGATGAATACTAAACTGTTGATTTGAATATTTCTCTCGGGTTCATAGTCCTTTATAAACTTTCGTGTTTCATCAGGTTTATTATGACTGGTGAAATTGCATGAAAAAGGCGGGTCACTGGTTTACCTCAAATAATAACATGTTTTGTGAAAATAATCTGACACGCTAGCGGAAGATCACGCGTCGATTAGGCGCACAACAATAGCTCTGGGTTAAAGCTCACCTACATATTTTCATAACCCACTGCTACGTTTTGATTATTCAGTATAATTTATATGTAATTTAACCGTCACTTTAAAGTCGCCGTTAAAAACTACGAATTATTGCCTTTTAATTGTATAATTCTCTCCGCTACAGCTAAATCTATTCGCTAATCTAATTATTTATACACGAATTCCTTAAACTCTATATACAAATACTTATTACACTTCTTTTTTTGTTATTCGGTTCAAAGCTTCATTATACGATTTTCTCTTTGTTTTTATTTGCTACAGTACTGTGACTCGTATAAATTGAGCGTAGATTCTTTCACAAAGCATTCTTGTACTAATTGAACGGATCTTTTGATGTCTCGGGTTACGACCAGCTCGCGGCCAGGTGGAAAATGTTCACAGATTATGCGGTGGAGCGGATAATTTTCCAGATCTTGAGCGTAGGTTCTAGGTACCTAATTAATTATGTACTCTTTAGTAAATAAGGTTCTTAATTATACATCATATTTTAGCGTTCTATGGAGCACTTTACCCGACTGGGTTGTTTATTTAACGCTTTCTAAGCGATTACCTAATTCAATAAAACCTTACCACATTGAGTATAGTATAACGATTATCTAAACTCGTTCTACAGGGTTGTTACATACGTATATGAAAGTGCTGCTTATTCAGGTTTCAAAGTTAGTTAATAATCTTGTAACGGCTGGGATCAAAAGGCTTTTACAGATATAATGAATCTATAATCGTTGTTTATATCTCCATTGTTGTCTATAATGTTTAGTTAAGGTTTACAGTAATATGTAACTGTTCATTGGCTTCAATGGCATGACAAAACCAATCGGGAAGTAAGTCGTCCGTGAGCCAGTGTACGTAGTAAATCCGGTAGCCCAACTTCGTCCGTGTCCCATTGACCTACATTCGCGCCCTTGAACCTACCCCCGCCATCCCCGCTATCCGCACGTTCCCGTGACGTCATAAATGCCCTCCACTACCATTTTCTTTGAAGTATATTGTTTTGGCCCAAAAGGACAATGTAATTTGTATAAAATAAGCTCGTTTTTATATCGCGGGTAATGGTTTAAACAGAAATTCAGGCTTAACTTTGGAATCGATTTTATTTTTTTTTAAAACTATAATAACACCATTTCGGATTATTGTTTTTCTTAATACGCTATGCTTTTAACTTGATGTATTTTATTGATACAACTTGAGCTATAGCAACCAATAAACAAATTATAGCTACCTACGTAAATTGCATGTTTGCACTTCAGCGAACGACAGCCATTTATAGCGAATGCTGTGTAAACAGCTGCCTTTTGCTTTATCCATTTATGTGCTAAGTTTCAAATGAAAGATTAAACAAGCACTTCAACTTTGTAAATAGTGAGGCACTTAAAATAAAATACAAGGAGAAGATGGCAGCTCGAGGTCTTCATTAAAAATGTATGCAATAAGCAAAGGACTGAACGGGTCAGATAGAAAAAAGGTTTTCATCACGTGGTGAATAAAATTCCTCCTGACTCGATTAATAAGATGTATTTTCACGGGCTTCTTTATTATAGACCTGTATAAATTAGTTAGCCAGTGTCTTCAATATATTCCTTGTGAACTGATAATGTATTCACGCCTAATCTTTGAACCGGAATGTACGACATTGGGAGTACGCGAAAATGCGCGATGCGTACGTGTGAATGTCAAACGTCTCTCAATAACTACTTAAGCAAATTCTAACGCTCCCTTTATTACTTTTATACGCTCCATTAGGAAATGGCTTTCTTTTGTGCTCTGTTTGGCAAAAATTGATTAAATGACATCCTATCCCGACCCGTCTTATATTGCCAAAATATATTATAGAGTTATAGCCCGTATAACTATTCAATGTTGTAAAAACAACCATAAAAGTATCGTCCAAAAACAAAGGAATAATTTAGTCGCAAATATCGGCTAGTAGCTCAATTCAGTTCACTGGAGCCGCGTGCTAGTTGTAGGCAAATTTTCCATTTGGTTGTCTGTGGTTCGCGCTCGTTTTCCAAACCAATGGTTCGTTCAAATCTATTGCCGAGAAGAAACATATTACTGAATATTTCTATGCAAGTAATTTATAGCAAGTAATTTCGCTAAAATATTTTTATCATGTAAATTATTATTGGCTATAGCAATACTGTCAGCTGCGATTAAAATATACAATGTTCTTAAAGTTTTAAATGCACATAATTAAGCCTGAAAAGTCTCATTAGTAGTCATTGGTGCTAGTTATACAACAGGTGCTGTTTACCTTCCTATACATTTATAATCTCCATCTAATATTCTTTGCACACGTGTCCAAGGTATCGACACAAACAAGGTGTGATGGAGTGGTTTAATATGCTAAGTAGTTGGGCTATTATGCTATACGATCTTTGCTCAGATTGCTTTCTTAGTTAAGATAACGGGCATAAATTATAAAGCTTCGACATCCACTTTGCATACACTTATTGTTGCTGAACGACGCTGATAAAACTTGTTTAATGTATAATTTATATTTAACGATGATAAAGTTTAGAAATCCGAACGCTAAATGTTGAAGATAGAACTGCGGGTAGGACGTTTCGGATGATAATCCGATATCATTGTACGTTTGTGCTACTCTCCCAGAAATAGGGCTTGATATTTCTAATATTTAGCGTTTATTAGGGTACGTACTCTCGAGGGTGCCATTTAGGGATGTTTCGGGACCATTTGTCGCTCATTTCAGAATGCTGCGGCGTGCCAGAAAATGTGCTTTTTCGTGCCAAACACTTTTTATGTTTCAATTAGTGAACTCACACATTTTATATAAACACAAATGAAGGAATCCGAACATTATGTTCCATCTTCCTCGAATATGTTATATGCAGTATTTTATTCATAAAAAGAATCATTAAGGGCCGTTTTCACGGATTCTGGATAAGTGTCGGATAACCTATCCTTTATATGTATAAAGAGACAGCAATAATATAACACTTATCCTTGCAAGGATAGATGTTGATAACGCGATTAACGAATTTAAATAGAGTTTCTTGTGGCACACAGAAAATTATTAACCTGGAGAAATATAAAGTATTTTTAACCCTAGAAAACAACCACGCAAGAAGTAACACCAAAAACCCTCTCAAACACACGAAACAAACGACAATATTTTCTGAAAAAAATAATGGACAGCATTTCATGCAATGAAAACATGCGTTTTTATTCCCTGCCAAAATTTACGTATGCGGCAGGTAACATTTTTGTAATATCAAAGTCTAGATAGTGTTTCGTTGTAAAATGTTTGACATTTTACCGCAAACATTCATGCCACGGTTAGAATTGAGGGAAATTACATGAAGTTATGTATTTTTCTGGCTGATTGCAACACTTTGGAATTACTGTTTAACTTATAGGGTAAAATTTTGTCAGTATTATTTATACGTCTGCTGTCAATTCATATTCCATATTGATTATCTCTTACCATATGCATATGCTGTGAAACTAGTCTTTATACTAGTCTTTATACTAGTCTTAATTTAAATCGCAAAAAGTGTCGATATAATTTTAGAGCACGTAGATATCTACTCTGCTATTCATACATGGTTATTTATTACGTAAAAGCTAGTGGTGTGTATATTGTTATTAGTTCACAAGTATCGTCCCATCTCTAAATTATCCCTCAGTCACCGCTTATAGTTCTCGTGGGAGCCCCTGTAACCAGACACACCAACAACGTGAAACACGCTCATCCTGATAATGGTCACGGAATTTATGTGTTTATGACCAGAGAAAAACAGTTACCGTGTAACCCAATTCTCTATCACTATCGACTATCGACAACTGGCTAGCTATCAAGAAATGTAATATGAAAATGTGATCAGCGCCTCTAGCGGGCGTCGCAGAATCTATTTTGGCAATATATTTTAAATATCAAACTCTCGATATTCGCTAGGACCGACTGAAGAGAATTCGGTAAGAGTTCGGTACTAATTTTATTTATGATAATTTTATTTAGCAGCCTGTGTGATTTAAATGCAATGTAATACATTAATTATTTGTAATTTATACCATTACTCTTGGGCAAAGGTCTCTTCCCGGAATTAGGAAACTATCCACTACGCCGGCAATGTGCATGGTTGGGGGATTAAATCAGCATTTATTTTTAAACTAGCTGACCCGCGCAACTTCGCTTGCGTCACCTAAGAGAATGGGTCAAAATTTTCCCCGTTTTTGTAACATATTTCGTTGCTACTCCGCTCCTAATGACCGTAGCGTGATGTTATATAGCCTATAGCCTTCCTCGATAAATGGGCTATCTAACACTGAAATAATTTTTCAAATCGGACCAGTAGTTCCTGAGATTAGCGCGTTCAAACAAACAAACAAACAAACTCTTCAGCTTTGTTATATTAGTGTAGATGTATATGCTATTCACGGATATATACATCTAATTACTTAGTTATATAAAAACATGGAGGAGATTAGTACAAATATAATTCTAGATAACATACACTAAGAACTTGGAATTGAAGCATAAAGTTTGTAAGACTTCCTCACAACATCGTCTCGAGATAAAACTTTTTGGGATAATATCCCTTTTCCTCTTAAAGCTTTTGATGCTTCTTGATAAACTTCTAGATGAATACTCGTATAATAATCATTACATAACATAGATGGATTAGAAAAGTTTATGTAATACTACTAATCCCAATAGTGTGGTATCAAATAATGCTTACACAAAAGAATGAGATAGGTAGTAGGTATTATGAGAGCAGATTTATTCAGCTCTATTGTTGCTGCTTTTAAATATTTTGTGTTTAAAATCATAAAGCTGTTTTCTAACCGTCATGGTTTTATTTCTCTCTGTTCTATTCAATGAAAACTAATAAACACGTATTAAACAGTTCTATCTTTATTTCACCAGTTTATTTTATTATTAGGTAAACTGGAAAACCCACAAGAGTTTCTTGGGGCAAACGAAAGAAAAATTAAATTTATTAAGTAAAAGTAGACAGTAACCCCCAAAAGAGAGGGTGAAGTTCGTTCTTAAAAAAAGTGGATTTTACGGCAGCACTTTCGACAGGTCTAAAAGGTTTTTTATTAAGTTACGGGCGCATAGACGCAATTAAGGCGTTGTACGCCCGCTCTTACCGACTGCCGTGAATTGATTGTACATGTGCGGCTTTTCATCTGAACGTATTATTCAGCCCCGGTGCCGTACTCGGGAAGTAATAATTAATTTACGACTTCCATACCAAACACACTAAACATTTTGTACTCTCGACTGATTCATTAACTAATGAATAACACAATCCACTTGAAAGGGGTTTCATTACGAAATAGCGTAAATTCTCGATACATAGGATATTTTTTTATAAATGTCTACATAATAGTTATAAATACTTTTAATAGCTACAGATACAGGTATACAAAAATACAAGAACACAAACTACACATGAATTACACACTCTGTAGCCTAAAATATCTTGATATCTTGCAAGTAATATTGTTGAGTTATGAAGTAGGTAGGAAAAATTGGAAGATGCGATATTTTGTGGGATGCGAGAGAGTTCAGTGTCGGTAGGCAGTGCCGAGATGTCGGGGGCTGGCTGGCAGCCTGCCAGAGCCTCATCCGTTTATCCTATGAGCTTGTCGGGATGAATTATCACAAACAAATTGGATCCGTTTGGTCAATTTCTTTCAATAATAGTAGAAGACGATTTTTAATGCTTTTGTCAACTGTTGCATTAATTTCCATTAGATCTTACGCAGGTTCGTAAAAAAAGTGTACGCAGCAGAAGCGCAATATGTCCCATATATTCCGAAACATCTTAATTCGTTTGGTTTCTTTTCGGAAATCTTCAGGAGTAGATTGCTACTCTACGCCACTCAATGGTCCATGTACCTACTTTATAATATAAACATAGAACGTGCTTGATTATAACTTGAATTACCTTGATATTTATTAAAAACCACCGAAACACACATTCGCAATCGAAATCATAGAACATCTTTTGAAATACGAATTACGGATTCAATTAACTGAATGAAACGATTGAGGAAAAAAGTCGTATTAATGAAAGTAGAGCCCCCGGCGATGGGTAGCTGTACTACTTACACGATATTGTAATTTTCCAACACGCTAGACACGTCGGCTACCACCCACTACTGTGGAAATGGGAATGACAACACGTACAAACGTGCATATTGTCTTATTTAATTAGATATGGCTGGTGACCGCAGTGCAGGAGTTACGCAATCATTATGAAGTTAACATTTCATCAGCTGCAATGTGGTCTGTGTTTTGGCCACACGTTATGCATTTCAGATTGAGTATAGACGATTGACAATGCTATTATAACTATGATTTAAAGCAAAAAGCGTTAAAGGATGTATTCAGATAGCTCTGTGTTTTATTTTGTGTTATCTCATTCTTGCTTACATAGATGGCGTTCTTTGCTCTTAAAAAATCTTGCCCCTAAAAAAGGCGTTATGTTATGTATAATTTCTAATTACATCAATATTTTCAATAGAAGTAGATATCCTGTAATTCCTTGTGTGTTATTTCAGTTAACGTTCATATTACTTTATTCGCAAGCTAAAAAACTACATAGATAGTTGTAATAATTGCTTTACTTAATTACCTTGTTTTTACACATCGTAAAGTTTCCAATCAAAACCAAATAACGTTCAAACTAGCGCAAGAAGTGTGTGCCAAGTTTTTGGCATAATTTGAAACTGCATTATTAATTAGTAACATGAAGCGGTAATTTGTGCGAGCAAACTTGTGATTTAATTACATGTTACAGTTCTGTACGGGAAATAATATATTTACTGAAATATATGTAGAATTAGAGCTCACAGTTTCATTCAGGTTACCAACAGTATTTTTACTGACACAATAGTAGTTATTTCGGCAAGTAAATGGACCTGTTACCGCGTGTAATTAATGCCACACTCACCTTAATAAACGGTAGTAACGCGGTCAAAGACACCTCAATAAATCAGTACCTTTAGGGTCATGACATTTATCAAGCCCTTGTCGCATCGTGATAGAGGAAATTAAGATTGCAAATAAGGAATTGTATCTATTATTATTTAAATAGGTACGCTTTTAATAATGGGTAATTATTAGTAGACTAGCCGACACGCGCGAAGAATGGGTCTTCTCTTATTAATTTTCCCCGTTTTTGTATTTTTTTTACTGGTACTGTGCTCCTATTGGTCGTAGCGTGATGATATATAGCCTATAAGCCTCTTCAATAAATAAGCTATCCAACAGTTAAATAATTCCTCATTCGCACTAGCAGTTTCTGAGATTAGCGCGTTCAAACAAACAAATTCTACAACTTTATAAAATTGTAAAAGGTTCCAGAATAATATAATAATAGCAGGTATTTTCAATAAATGAAGTAAAATATTTACTAATCATATTTTCTGTTTTGTGCGACATTAGTTTTTCTTTTTCTATCATTAAATCGTAATAGATAGTGACAGAGGCAGTAAACCGAGGCAGAAAGGCCGCGGTGACCGGATGGCGGGCGCCTCTGATGGGCCCGCCACCGGACATCGCGCCCGATGCTCGGAAGCTTATTTTGTACTTAGGCCCTCATTACGAGCTTCATGACAGCTCACCACAAGATATATTTAGCTATCCACAAATATATTTTATTAAATGAACAACTTGCTTTATTAAAACAATATTTCTGCAATTACTCTTAACTTTTTAATGGGTCTCAACTGGCAATTACATCTTTTCTACTTTTATCATTCTTCTTGAGATATTTATTCGTAATGTTAATTAGTAGTAAAGTTCAACCACGAACTCTTAATTAGATTTTGGGTAAAGAGTTACGCAAAAAGATATTAGTTACTGCTTTACGATGTGCGGTTTCATAGCTGTTTATTCCGTCAACTTTGTCTATAAAACACAGAACTATCTTGGCAATGGTTGGTGAATAATTTAAAACAATGAATGGCTGGAGCGTCTATAACAAAATATATATCGTGGTTCACGATCGAAACTCGAGTCGACGTTCCCATAAATTGGACCGCGCCCAGGTGCTACGCTTACGACTTCCTTCGCTAAATTGCCTAGCAGAGAGCGGTGGTAGCGCTTAAACAGCGAATTACGTTCGCTACCTTCCACTTTTTGCACCTTTAGAAAAACTTTCCTGGAATCCGCGAACTCTTTTAACTACAAATTTTTAGTAGGTTTTGTCTCTGAAGTGGCGAAGTAATATTTTATCGCAGCGCTGTGAACTTTACGAGCCAAGGTATTTTATTGTTAGCCACTGAGAACTTCAAGTTTATATTCTTTTGTTTATAAATAATGTTTGTAAAAGGTTATTTATTTATAGCTCAAATGCTGTAGTCCTACATAATTTATGTGTGCCTGGAATCGTTACAAATTATAGGTTTTTCCTGGAAATGGTATGCGATGTTAACCAAGTGTTGTATTTTTATCAGAAAGCATCGTGACCCCCGGCATGAGGTCGGGGGAGGCGGGGGAGGGTTCGGAGCTGGCGGAGTTCGGCGCGCGCTGGCCGCCGCCCTACAGCCAGAGCTACGGCTGGACGCGCTCCGCCACGCCTCAGCACCCGCCCGCGCATCACCTCGCCAGGCACTCCAGATCACATCAGGTACGAGGACGATCCAACTTCTAACTTCTGGAAAAGCCTTGATCGACGTTAAGCCGATCACGCCGTAACTCAAAAACTTTGCTTCATGTTTTGACGCAGGTTGATAGTCGACTGACCGTGCACGTTCAAATATCTGGTTATGTATGTTAGCATATACAGCTATTGAGAGACACGGAAGATTTCTAGTTAGCACTATAGAAAAATACATATTTAGCAGTAACATCGCTCTAGAACTCCAAGAACTTGCATGGAGCTATTTAATGACAGTTAAGTGTGAAGGTTATGTTTGACGCAACCAGTGGTTGCAGGACAACCGGCACACGAGTTACGAGGCGGAGGACGCGCGGGGCCGCGCTCGCGGTGGTGTCTACTACTCGCCGCCAGGCACTTCCTACACCATCGTCGAGCGGCCGGCCTCCTCGCACGGCCACCATACCTCCTACTCCCATCACTACGCAGGCAAGCTCTCCCGCGCGCCTTACCTTGGCTCCACTAATATTGCGAATAGTGCAGGTTAGTGCTACCCCTCGCTACACGCTCAGCTACTTTAATTATGCTTTATTAAAATAATGCCTTGAGATTTAAAATATAACTATTTTTTATCAAGTAGAGTAGAGAGTAGTAAGCCTAGTGTTTGTAATAGTATTTTTTAATAGCCTGCTGGTTTCTTAGGGTAGACTTATGATGAATGCTTATATTGTTCTTAATATGTACAGCCGGGGCAACAAGTTTGAGAAACAGCACGAATCACTTGAGCGCGGCGAACGGCAAGAAACGGCCGATCTCGCCGGAGCAGGTGCTGCGGCTGTTCGGTCAGGGCGGTGCCGCGGCGCTAGGCAAAGCGCTGCCGCCCTCGCACCCGCACCACGCTCACACCGCGCCCCTCCCCGCGCCTGCAGCCCTGCCTGCGCGGAGGCACTCACCCGCCAGCAGCCCTAGTAGCACTACGCATCATGTAAGTGCCTCTAATGCAATACCTAATTGCATTTATCAGATGCGACGTCACAGAGGAGCAGAGTTCATTACCTGATTACACTCACCTGGCCCTTCTCAAGTTTTGCGGTGGTATCTATAAAGGTTGAACATGATTTTATTAGAGAGCATTCAATGTTTACGGAAAGTAGATTAAGCTAACTACGGGAAGATGTAAAAAATACTTTATCAGGGCCATATGCATGTGTCATACTTACCAATGTATGTCAAGTTCCAATCGCCGCAGCTGATGGAATCGCGATGCAGTAATTAATAAATCAATAACGCGATATTAAGGATGACACTGAGTGTAGTTCCCAAAATAGCTGTATACGAGGCAAACACCGCGGGGTGGGGGGTACGAGGGTGTCATATGTGTAAATTATTCCAGGGTGAGGCCGCACACGCCAGTCGATACCACTACTTTATTCATGACCACCGCGGCGACCGTTTAGGTTTCGACAATATGGACATGACCACAATACAATGAACCAGTTATGCCACGCTCGCATTTGTTCATTGGACATTTGCCTATCGATAATTTTATGCAATTCACATTCTTGGCATCATTATGATGTTTTGGCGCCAGATAAAGATTTTGAAAACCTTAAAAATATAAAAGTATCTGCACTAACAATGCGTGTTATAGAGTCGGCACATCCACATAAAGTTTACCGTGTCATGGTCAGCGGTGGAGGTGGCTGTCATCGTCACGTTCAGTCGACGTCAGGTGACAGTCCAGTTTACAGTGTATTTAAGTGTAAATTTGTGTAAACGCGTACTAATAACGTGAATTCTTGATTTTATGTTACATAGTTTTGAGAAATGTCTCGTATTTTTTATATTTGCGTGGTGTGGTGACGTATGACCCAATTACACAGTTTTTCCAAGCACGGTGTGACGGCAAATATTTCAATTTGTGGACGACTTTGGGCCAGAGACGCCGACGTCGCTATAATTCTCCCGTACTTAACCGATAAAATTTTATGAAAAGTATTGTACCTTAACGTTTTAAAATGAAAATGCGATTTAAATAAATAATAGGGCGCGATTCGTATTCAAATAGAATTCAATGAATAAAAAGTGGTTCTTCTTGTAAATGAGACAAAGTGTATCCACAAAATGAATGTATAAAGTTTTACAATAATACGTAATGGTTTTAAGTGTAAAGTGGTTTAGTGACAGCCTCTATCTAACACTAGTTTCAAATTGGATTCCGTCGAGAACCATGAGGTTAGTATATTGTATGTTATTCAATATCTCTCTCTACATCGATTCAAGAATCGTAAAACGTTTCAAAATAAAATCCTCGAGCACCGCAAACGTGGAGGAAGACTTGAGTTACGCCTTTGTTTTTGTAAAGTTGAAGCGTTAATCAATTTACGAGTGTAACTACTTAGGCTCTATTAGGCGGTAACAAGCGGAAAGTAAATGGTTAATCACAGTCGGAAAGTGTTGGGTGTATCCTTCAGTAAAGTTGTATGAGCTGTCAGTATTCCCGCTAGAATACTTCGTGACTGATTACGGCGAGGAAGCACTTGTTGATGTAACGTGCAGGTGATAGATAAGTGGTGCTTGTCTGCGAATATAAACGAGTGAGACGTTTTAAAGTGAAACGAGAACCAGACAGTTAGTTAACCAAGATTTTGTAGGTTTCTGTTGTTATATCAAAAATCCTTTTTAAAAACAAAAAGAGATGTGAAAATGAATTCTTGTTTTACCGCATAAGACCTTCTTATTTATTTAATTGTTACTAGTACCCACTTATTATAATCAAGTCATTTTGTTTAATAACAACTATTATAATCAGGGTTGAAAATGTTCTAGTCCAATGAAATGCATAAAGTTTGTAGGTAACGTAAAAGTATTTGAAGCACAGTTTACAAGCAAATCTCGAGGCGGAGTCGATGAAAATATTTGACGTTCCGAGAGCTTGAGCGGGCGGACGCTCTGCCGCCCCACGCCTCGCGCCGCGCCGTGCCCGCCCGCCTCAGGGGCGACCGGCTTGTACAACTTCTTTGAGATGTTAAACGTTCGCCTCGAGAAACATTGTTTACGCAAAAGAGGGGCTCGCGTTTTATTGCTTATGAACGCCGCGGCGCTTCGCGTTTCGTGAACAATATTGAGGAAAACAACTCTTTACATACTCACTGACGCTTCCAGAAATCGTTTCTTTTCCTTGTTTTGGATCAAACTATTCTCACATATTGCACCTTATTCGAGTATAAGGATTAGAACGTTATTACTGGTATACACGCAGGTAATATGTGTTGGTGTAGGTATAATAACGGAAAACGCCAGTAAACATGCTAGGTCACGTTGTAATGTAAAGGAAACACGTTACTCACTGAAAAATTAATAAATACGGAAGGCAACTGTAGCTCAATAAAGTTGGCTACGTGTATTTTTTAAGGTTAGCTACACGTACCGCAAACATGGAATGAAAATAACTGTGCCTTTTCAGATACCACCTTTACGATTTCTTAGAGGAATAGGATCTCAAATGGAACAGCATGCCAAAAAATATATCCTTGCTAAAATTCACAGATTTTGAACATCCATAATTCTGTACCAATACTTATAATAACTACAAAGTCTATCTGCCTGTTTGATTTGATGTATAGCACAGAATATAGGTAGGTATATTAAGTTTTGATATTTACAAGAACATAGTCACTGGCACGATCTTGAAAAAGTTTCTAGTCCCTTCGTCTTCAGAGCAATTTGTAAAATAAAGGAACGGACTGTTAAAGGTGTTTGTTCTGGTAATTTAATTAGGTGTTTGTTTGACAGGCGATATATCGCGGGGGCGAGCGCGAGCGGGAGCGGCCGTACTCGTCGGGCGGGGCGCCGCCGCCGCCGTCGGAGCCCGCCACCAGGACCGTCACTATGAGCCGGGACCCCGCTGACTCTCATGGCTTCGGAATTTGTGTCAAAGGCGGGAAAGAGGCAGGTAAGAAAAATAACAAAACTTCTTTTATCTTTACTAAAAGACCTACTCATTCATCTATTTACTCTCTCTCTCTAATCTTTAGGGTTAGGTCGCCTAAATTTCAGAACGTCACTATAATCTTACAACATAGTAGTACTTAGTAACAGAACAATTCGCATGCTTTCACGAGAGTCCGGCCGTGCCCGTAATCTAGAAACGGACGGCGCTATCTTATCGATTATGAGTTCACGTGGGAGGCCTCTAAATAGCCCTGAGGCCGGTCACTGCCTAAACAATGACACTAGCCTACTTGTAATACATATTTTATATGTGTATTATGTTCTATCGTAACAATATTTTTTATCGACAAACTTTTGTTTTGCGCACAATGTTATCATGACTCATTGATTTGTAATCTTTCGTTATGAATGACTTTTTCTACATTATCTGCTTCAACAAAGAGAGCCATTAATCGTATGTTATGGTTTTGTACCCCTTCACATACCAAGGACGATATATACTTACAATAACATATTCAAGTAGAATATGACGATGTAGATTGTAAATCATTAAATCCTTAGATTGACTTGCATGCATTAAATATCCGAATATGAATACTTATTGATGTAGTCAATAGAGAGAAACGCATTCTTGAATGAAAGATTTATATACATGATAGTCGAAGCCTTTTTTATGTGACATAATACGGCTAGGCAGCAAACTTGTACAAGCATATTTGGCAAGATAGACGGTCGTCTGTGGCAAGTTTAAATGTTAATCCAGCTTTACTGAACCAACTGACGACTGTATATTTAAATTGCACAAATTCTCTTATAAAAAACTGCGCCTATTACGAGGCGTACTGGAAAATACTTTCGTAATACGAAAAGTTTCAGTGGCGGGGAAATGTAAAGACTTTATTTTTTCAACTGTTGTTTATGAGTACCTCATGAACAGAAGTGTAATTGTAGAAACATGGACTTGTTAGTAGTCTGGTGTTAGTGATGGATCATTTAATGCCCACGACAAAATTACGTACCCTTGCACATAAAGATGTTTTCATGTTATCACATTTGTAATGGTTTGTTAAACCCATAAAGTAACTGAAGAGGTCTGAAAATAAGTGTAAATTGCCTACGTGGTTATATTTCCAATTAAATTTTAGGGTAGCAGTTCAAAAAAAACTACGCGGAGTTTTAATATCCAGCTACAAAGACAAGATAAGGTTTATATTGCATAAAGCCCCCATTGTGCAGGTTACATTGTTGCCACGTTTTCAAATTATGCGAGTTTCATATCCGGATTTGTACAGGCTTAATATGCTGTTAAGCTATGTTAAGCCGCTTTTTAATTTTTATTGCAGAGATGCACAATAATTGATTGCAAAGAAAATTTGGAGACGTGCCAAGACAGCCAATTTTCCTGTTTCTGACAGAATAAAGTTGCATTGGAACATGAAGCTGCCAAATATTTTTATTTATTCGATTTTGATTTATCTTGCGTTCTGGTTCTATTTAATCTATGTTTCTACGTTATATTTTAATGCTCATACATCTTGATAATGGTTTACAAACAAAACAAACTTATAGACAAGTCTATAAAACAATAGATAAATAACCATGTCGTTTAAAAGAAGGTTGGGCATAAACTCTAAAATCGCAAAAAAATCATTTATGAAAGAAACTTAAAAAGTTTGCATTAGAATTACTGGCAATCACAATAAAAAAATAGACTTTGATGCCATACATAAAAAAATAAATTACTTTTGTCTTTTTTTATTTTTCGAACGGTTATATGTAGTTTTTTGTTTTTATTTTTAAATAATTTGATTTATTTTAATTTATTGCGAGAAATTTAAACATAAGTGAGTCACAGATGTGCTATTTTCATAGTACTACAGGTAAACTTAAAATAGGTCGGCACTTAGATTCGGTCAGTTGAAGGTCCCATGTTAGTTTTAACATAGTTGTGTTTTAGTTAATGTAATAATATTTAGGCGTAGGTGTGTACATATCGAGAGTGGAAGAAGGCTCGGTGGCGGAGCGAGCGGGCCTGCGTCCTGGGGACTCCATCCTTCAGGTCAACGGCACTCCGTTCTCCGGCATCTCGCACGAAGATGCTCTTAAGGTAATAGCGTATTTTTTTATTTCTGTATAACCAAAAATTATAACAGTGTGGTATTGAAACTGTATGTAACACAAAAACACTGTTATTATTATAATACAACGGGTCTTAAACGCGATTGAAAATTGAGTATTGAGTCAGTTTTTAGGATATTTAGTTTAAGACTCGTTGCATTATAATATTCTGTGTATCTACAAGTCGCGAGAGTTTAAATTCGTCTAAAAACCGATTTCTGAACCATTATTAATTACTTAACAACATTTTCATAAGAAATGATCTGTTCTGCTAGATTTTGTGGCAATACTCTTATCTGTGCTCCAATGCGCCATACATTTAGAGTTTAGATAACACAGTTGAATCCATAAATCTGTCTGTTGGTAATCCTCTACATTGGCACTCGTCCCAGTTTGAGAAAGTCTGTTTTAGACAAACACCTCGAAAGCCAGTAATGAGCAGCAATAGCATTTGTGTTAGCTTTAATATTATACTTCTATAATAGGTTGAAGTATTTACACTTGCATTATGAATGAATATAACGTACGTATTCGGTACTTGTTGATCCTGGCAGATAGTTCTGACCGTGGGCCAAACGACTGCCGCAATAGTGTGCTGAGTTGCGCCAAACCGCCTTCGCTACCGTTTAGGAGGTGGAGCTGTTTAAAATTATTTACTTCTGTACACCTGCCAAATATGGTTCGAACTATAGTTGTGCGGCTGTATTGTTCAGAATAAATCATATTATTAACCCTAATTACAGTAGGTTGAAAAAGTATTTTTAGGAAAATATTATTATTAGTGTGAATTGGTCAACAGTCCAATTTATACTATCTACATTTCTTATATATTTTAATAAACTAAAAGACTATAGGGGATTAGACTAAGTACGCGAGCGGAAACGTATGCTATTATAAACTTAGCGACAATAACGAAAGTGATAATTAAATACCTAATATTCTAATGATGCACTGGAAAACGATATTGAAAGTCTGACTCATGGGTTTAATATAAAGCTTATTAATCTTAGTTCCTGTTTCATCTATCACAGTCAAGTTAAATCGGATGTGATCGACTTTGCAGTCGGCGACATCGGGAAATATGTACAGCTCACATTTCTTATGCACGATATTAACTATTCTTGCCAGTTTCGTAATAAAATCTCCACTAGATCTTTTTAAATTCTTTAGCGATCGTAACTTACAGACACTTTTCTTTGTAATTATGTTATAAATAAATCCAAATTTAGGTTTAAATAAATGTAAATATTATTATTTTGAGTCCAGCTTAAGCAGAGAGCGTAATGCATCTCATGAATCACACGAATTATCCAAGTTTAAAAAGTATCTGAATAATAATGTACTTAACATGTTAGAGGGGTCGTTTGGGAGCATGAAGCATGCGCCTACTTTGTGAATACTAAAGAGTTTAATGGCGATATCATTATTGTTTACTGTCCCTATTTGTCTCTTATATGATACAGTTTTGTTATATTTTCACATTGGCTGTTATTTGTGTTTTTTTTATTTAATCGTGGCATAAAAATGGTTATACTCAATTAAAGTTCTCCTTGGTCAAATAACTGCAATCTTAATTAATAAGACTTAATGATGGTGTGAATATAGATGCATTAAGAACTTTTTCCAAGTGACATTTATTAAGCTTATTTTCACCTGAGCATTTGACAAGCAGCAAGCTTCACAGTCGGCTTGTGAGTGACAGGCGGACAGAAGAGAGACATTTTCTATTTCCGTGTATGTGTCGGGCACCCACGCATTCAATTACAATCTATTTTATAAAAACGGTATTTATAACTGTTACTTATTTCCGATACAAACGAATTTCTGACGATAGGTATCTTACCCCGCACGATCGTTAAATCATGAACACTCCAGTTTTTTGATAATAATTCTGTCTCATTGCAAATGTAGCTGAAGGGTTTTAGGTTTTTGAATACTGTTAAATGCGACACTTTGTTGTATGGCCAAATACCAATTTGTTTAGGTAGCCAATCTCGTATTTAGGCATATCGTGTGCGAACAACGTTAAAGCTAACAAGCATCAAACGGCGTTTTTCCGTTTCATGTTTGTTTTTTATTTGAAAGTTAATGACAGTTGGCACTCCTTATACGTTTGATAGGCATTTTGGAAAACTTAACAACTTGAACATTAATCTTTACGATTCCCGTTTTCGTAGTTTCTACATTGCGAGATATTAATTTATCGAAGATATGACATGGCATTAATCAGCACAAAATTCAGTTATAGTGTGCTTGCATAGTTATGGGAAATTCAAATGAAAAATTGCTTTGAGTCGTACAGTTGTGCGATTTATATACTTAATTTTAGTATTCACCGACTGTTTTCATTGCGATATTCTGAAAGCAACTTAAACTACTAATATTAGTCTAATTAATATTTCAAAGGGGAAAGTCGAATACGTAAGCAAAGCAATATTGACTTTACTACAACAAAGATCCGCACCTCATATTCATTGCTTAGGAACCGAGCAGAAGTTGGAAGGTCTACACCAAGTTTTATTTTCATTTCGCAAAAGTTTGTTCTACCTTTGTTTTCTTAGTAGGTTCAACTTGATGTTAGACGTGGGATGATATTGATTGCCTTTAATAATATTGTTTCACCATGGCGAGTTTTTATAGTTCTCATTAACTAAGTGCCAATATATCATAGTCACTGCAGATCCTGTTTACTGCGAACACGAAGTTTATTGGGAACAGACAGACAGACACAGCGAGAGAGTTTTAATTTTAAACATGTAGTGATCATAAATGTGCAAAGTATACGTATATTGGCCAATTTTTATATTGTATTTTTATCTAAAATAGACTACCGGTGGTGTTGGTGTATAGTGAGCGGGTCAAGCTAGAGCTACTATTTTTGCAGACGTTGTTGGACTTTTCCTTCCGCACTTCACGATATCGCTTGATTTACGATGTTACTTCCTGACATTTACTCAGACCTTTTTGCTGCACAACTTAGTTCTTCCGCTAAGAGGTGCATGGTATATGACAATTGCATTGTAAAACCGTTGAATTATTTAACCCAAATGTTGGCCACGTTACATTATTAGTTCGATGTAATCTAAGCACTCCGGTATAGTCTTTTTCTTCCTTTTTATTATTTTTGTAAGAATAATTTGTAATACTATTTATCCTTCTGTATTTTGTAGCTATATTATATACCTAAGCAAGATACGCTGCAGATAGGGCTAATACGGAAATAAAATATCTTGACACACGGGCAGCCGCAGAACAACGTGATCCTTTAAATAAATATATAAGGATTCGGATTTTTCTATTATGAGGTTCGGAACTTCGGAACGCAAAAAATAATTTTACCATCCCGGGTTATATGAATCGATGCATACTCTGGTATCTTTGCAATGTTGGGTCGTCTCCTTTAAAACAAAGGAAACGGTTTGAGTTTAATTGTAGTTCTTACTTTTTAATACTATTACGGTTTGCGGGAATACTGAATACGCCATGCCGTCTAGTATTGATGAAGAAGCGGAATTTTAAGTGTTATGTGATCTGTTTGTTCATGGAAATACTTCGATTTCGGCACCTAAGCCTTGATTATGACCCGTTCGGGCATTGCAAATATTGATTAGGGAGCGTCAGTACAGATTACTAAATGCTCTTCCATCTATAAAGAAAATGTTAACAGCGAACTTACAACTAATTATTATATTTATGTGTTTCATGATTACGGTTAACTTTTTTCCCCATCGAATATAATGTGTGTCATAGATACAAAGTATAAGTCGTAAGTAAGATAAGCACAGGGCAGTGAGAGCGCCGCGCCGGCTGGCCGGTCGTCGGCGTCGTCGCCAGGGTGACCCGACAATGTCTCCCCTCGCCGCTGCTCGTCAGCTGACATGGTTTTATCACATGCTAGTAAAATACTTCGCAAACATTGGGATGACCCTATATCTATAGCATTCGATGTGTTTGTGAAATTTGTACTCGGCTTACATTTTTATTTTAGCCGATAAACAACAATAGAAGGCCTCCAAATGTTTTATGTCGTCTCTATCCCTTTGTTGCAGCCTAGCAAGGGCGGATTTATGTCCCCTTTTCAGCAATAAGAACAGACTTAAGACATTCTTTGCGTTAGACATAATTATGCTACTAAAAATTTTGATCGTCAACTAATTTCGTGTCCTTGTGTTAGATGCTGAAGTCGTGTCGTCAGTTAACGATGACGGTGCGAACAGCGGGTGCGCTGGTTGGGCGCGCCTCGTGTTCGTGGATGGACCGGTACGGGCGGCCCGCATCGCCGCCGCCTCTGCGACCTCCTCGCTCCGCTAGCAAAGACCGCTCTATACGCAGGGTGAGCTTTCACTTAACTACAAACAACTTTCCTTCCTCATCAGCTACTTTTTTGAACAAGCGCCAACATGTTATTGGCAGCATTAAAGAGTTTACAGAATACACGCATATTGAGCGGTTTACTCTATGATATGTACCCGAAAAATAGAATGGTTGCAGTTTTTTACGACAAACTCAAATGAATTTATGCCATCATAATATTTAAGTGTCCAATTCCTTCGTCGTAAATATTTTATGCTCTTACGTATTAAGGGGGAGTTCTGAGATCATTGTGGTATGCGTATAGTAGTGAACCATGAGTTGTCAAAATGTTTGGATAACTCCCCCATGTCCCTTTATATGAAAACACCATAATAGAGCATATTTAGCGCAGTAAGCTATTCTTGAGATGTTGTGAGCGCATATTACGGAATCCGCAACCGTTCTCCTATGACCGGTTCGCCATTACGAGAATATGAGCTTACCATAAGTTTAATAATCACGATGCATGACGAGCGTACACATTTCACTAACGTTCGAACGATGCGAATATCCCGTCATTATGAATACGCCCCCTGTGTCTGACATTCTTCTTGATTAATCTGCGTGATGTACTGATTTAGATGACGAGACACTATTCGGAAATGTTCTCAGTGCTAATCGTTTGATGTTCCTGTGCAGGTCGACCTTTGTATAGAGCCGGGACAGTCATTAGGACTAATGATAAGGGGCGGCTTGGAATACAACCTCGGCATCTATATCACAGGCGTCGACAAAGATTCCGTAGCAGATAGAGCTGGACTCATGGTAATTATACTTTAAGTTTTTTCATAAAGAGCTTATTTATTAGACTTATATTTTATAGGGGTAGAAGTACTCGTAATATTGTTTGAAGAATGAAACGTTAGTATCGTTTTAACATGAGTACCTTACGGGTAGGCACTTACATTGCGCTACTTTATTATCATTATAGGACATAAAATGGATACGGTCTAATAACTCTTAAGATATACAGGTACTGTGAATATTGGTGGCTTTCTTAAACAGTAAAAACGGCGTAATGGTAGAAATATAATGTATTCTTCATATATTTATGTAGGCAATACAGTGCTTTACCGAAATATATTGAAAGTATGGATGCAGCTATAAATCTGAATCAGTCACGAATAAAATAGGTTTAATTATAAATACGCGTTAATGTGAGGAGAAAAGAGTACATATAAATTAAATTTAACTGCACTTAGTTGAATGCAATTCATTGTAAATTAATGCGACATCCAACTCTCGGGAAACTTGTGAGGCGGCGGGCAAGAGGCCTTGCGCGACGAAATTGCATCCAAGTTTATACCAGCCGGGGGTGCCGCTTCATAGCCTGTTTAATTGCTGGTTTATTTTCCATTAAACTTGCTGTATGTTGTAGGAATTATATTATACTGTTTGAATATTTACATTTGCTTCCTCTATAAATTCGTTACAGCTAGTTATACGGACCTTTACTCAACTGTAAATGATTTTCTTTAAGTGCCTTTTCGATAAAGTAATATTAACTGAATGTGGCGAGCAATATTTAATTGTGTTATCGCAAGTGGTGGTGGCGAGGAGTGGTGAAGAATTTATAGTGTTTAAGCTTGAGACTCGCCCCGCCCAGTACTTTCTGCACGCTATATCCGAGTATCGTAACTCGCATTTAAACCTCATACCTAACTCCTTTTAAACATTACATTTTGTATATATGACGGGTTTTAATTATTGAAAGCGAAATACTATTTCAGTAATAAAATCAAACTTTGTTTGTCCCCAGAACGTTACAATAATAAAAAAATATCGTGCAGGTATAATATGTTGGACATGTTGGTCTCTAACTTCACATTTGTAACATTTTCTGGTAGGTTGGTGATCAGATCCTGGAGGTAAATGGTCAGTCTTTCGTAGACGTGACGCACGACGAAGCGGTCGCGCAACTCAAGTATCATAAACGAATGTCGTTGTTGGTACGAGACGTAGGGAAGGTTCCCCACGCATGTACAGCGTATGGGGAACGCGACGCCGCGCCGAGGTAATGTCTCATATTCTATATCACACTTTACAAACAGATTAAGCTTTGTTACTTAATACACCTAAATGTATGGAGCATAGAGCTATGAACTTATTGGTTGCCTAGTCACACTAGGTTTAAAACGCACTACTGATATTTAAGAAGAAAAGTTTTGCAATCATAAAATGCTATTAACGTACTTTACACCCACACGAAGCTTTTAAGTAAACTCTTTGGCAACAACTGGCAATCATACAAAGCATACAAGCTATCACATAGAAATCTACATAAACATTTGCCTTCCCACTTGACTGATCTCACAATCGCATATTAAATCAACTCCCAACTATCATCCGCTGAAGCTGAAGTCAAAAATAATTTAATAAATTAATTTATAGACAGTTGTAGATGTATCTGCTTGTTATTTTTATTTACGCTGGAACTAACGTGTAATATAGAATAAGCGGGTGGGGCAGGCGGCGTGGAGCGGCGGCGACGGCGGTGGAGCAGAAGGCACGCTCGCTGCTGCCGCAGTGCGACCTGCCCGCCATCGCCTACTACATGGAGGAGTACGCCGCGCGGAGGCTCACGCCTGACTCCTTCCTCACCGTCATCAGGGACCTCCTCGACACGCCACAGAAGGTAATCCTAACACACAACGTTTTACCCACCAGTGCCATTAAAGTGAACACTTTAATTTAGAGCTCCAAAACGGAAGTAAATCTCAAAGAATCAATAACCTAGTATATTATTGCTCTGATTAAAGAAGGGGCGAATTTCCATTCACAGATTTGTTGCAATAGACATAAATAATGAGAGTGACAGCTACGATCGCTATTATGTTCGATTGTTCCGAAAGGTTTATGAAAATTGTTTTATTTTGTTAAATCTGGTTGAAAAACTATACTATAACTTGAAAACCAATATTCTACATATACAATTTTACACACACACCTGAAACCGATAGAGGGTAACGGGTTGTTTATTTTAGTCAATCCGTTCTGTGGGTTGCCGAAGTATTTTTATTAGTTTCTAAAATAAATTCTATTTGCGTTCGTATTCTAATTTAGATACATTTTTGCGCAGCTTTTGAAATGTTAATTTTACCAATCACAAAAATATTTATTGAAAAAATGTTGTACTCACACCATGTTCTTCGTACGAACAATTATTTGCAATTACGTTAACATATACTTTAATATAAAGAATCTAAGAGTTTTAAACTTACGTGCAAATATCTTCTGATACATAATAATGTTTGCACCTAAAATACGTCTTTAATAAAACCTTGGAAGAGTCATGACTCTATTCAATATGTACTTATACGGCGGTTGTAATTTAACAGGGCGATGATATATCCGACGATTTTCGTGATGTTGAATTTAATTTTATTATAATAATTGTGGTTAGAAGTAAAAAAGTTACTGATGAAATTAAAATTTATCAATCATGAACTGTGCAAGTAAAATAAATTATTCTTCAAATATTACCGATGATTTGATTTCTGACGACAGAACAGTTGTATTTCCAAATAAATCCTAAAGAGAAAAACTTCTATTATTAAACAAAATAGTCACAAGTTTCAGACTTAATCTTAATTGGATTTCAATCTGTAAAAGGAAAAATATCGTACATTTAAGCCATTTCGCACGTGATCCGACCTTCATCTAGTTGGAATATGACATCGGTTCCCGCGTGTTAAATGTGTATTTCTTTGCAGTACACGCTTCTGACGGAAATAAGAGAATTCATGTTACCGGAGGACAGGGCAAGATTCGACGAGCTTGTGTACAGGCGAGGCGAGGAGCCCACCGTCGAACATCATCTCAATAAGGTTTGTTATAATACAAAGTTATTGCACTAACACTATTTTACTATTTTAATTAACGTTTTGATATGTTATTGATTATTGGATATGATGACAGAGAAAATCAAACATTCTTACACGAAATATATCTGTAAAAGTAATAAGTCCAACATATAAAATTTTACACTTAAAAATTAAAAGTCAACCATGAAGTATTTATTCATGACTGATTTAAAAGTAAACCTTATTTTAAGCGAGAAATAGAAGTGAGAAAGACGTTCCGTGAAGTTTATTAAGCGACTCTCGACTTACAATGTTGTAATCTGTACTCAACCTGGAGGCACCTAATTACAATTTCGTTCTCCAGTCAGATTGCTCCGGCGACTTAATTTAACGCTGTTTTCTTAACTATTTGTTCATCTTTATTAATAAACGATTCCTCTATATCTGACGATGTTACAATAAGCTAGGTTTCTACTTGCGATTATGTTATTATGCCACATATTTCTACTTTTATATCTAAGACTAAGGCTACATACATTTGTCAGTTACACAATTAGATATCAATTTACATAAAATAATGATGGCTATTCATTCAGCAAAAACATAAGTAACTATGACACACACGCGGCACTATAAAACATACACAAAACATTACACCATCATATCACTTAGACCACACACATGATTCAATCCAGTGCAAAATCATTTGCACGTACGTTAGTTGATGCTTACAATTTGTTGGTAGCGCGGCCCCGAGCGACACATGCTACCCTCCTCGACGATGCATGAGTTGCACGACCCGGTAAGTGCACACGCTTATTTACTTGCTTAAATACACAAGGACGTACGCAGATGCTCTAAAATGTTATCTCAGAGCAGCCCATTTAAGGCTTCTTAAATATTCATACATGATTGAGGGTCGCTGTGTACGCCCCTGTCGTTGCATGTTTCATCGGTGTCATAGTTTGATTGCTTTCTGGTAGATCGAGCTTTGTTTATTATAAATGGTTTATAAATGTATTAATTAAAAACCCGTAGGCGTCATACCCCATCAACTATCATGTCTAGCCTGTGAAATGTTAAACCCTTTAGAAGTGACTGTATTGTTTCTTTAAACACTGTGCCAACGCGGAGTCAATGAACGGAATAGTTCTTCAATATATCTCGCGCTAATTTGTTACTAAGTATTATTAGTAACAATAAACATTAATCTTTATACATTTTAGAATATAATTATATTTAATAATTAGATGTATTTATTTAGGAAAAGAAGCTGGTATAATTAAATATGAGAAATGTTGGGAATTGTTCCGCGCCCGTTACGTGACAAGTGGTTGAAGTGTTGGGGCTGTCGGGTCAGGTTGAGGGTTATTGTTATAGGAGGGACCGGCGGAAGCACCCCTCGTTGCCGACCATCGCTCGCCCTCCGAGGATTCCGGCCTGGGCCTGCCACCGCATGACCATGCTTACAGGTGATGTCACAATATGACTGACCACACTTACATTCCATTCAATTTCTGTAAAGCTTTGTTCTATAGATAACAATTGTTTAATTCTCTTCGAATACGAGAAACATTAATAATAGGACATGAGTCAAACGAAACAGTTTAGGATCAGGCATAGTGGTGCGCTCCAAGCACACCTCTCTAATGAGCGAGGCGTAAATCCCTCATAGCCGGCGGGCCTCTTGTAAAGGCGCTTAAACGGTAAAGTACCATTAAAGTGCGAAAGCAAAGGCTGAGTCCTCGTCGAGCGTTCGCTTTCGTCCGCTCTTTTACATCTCACTGCGAAAATAACCCACAGTTTTCCACAAGCCCTTGTCTCAGCGCTCACTCTTGCGAACCGAGCATCTCATTGGCCGGTCGCCAAACACTTCCACTTTTATTTAGTATCCGAATCGATTGTTTTATGACAGCATAAACGTTCACATTTATTGTTACCGGAGGTTTACCGCCATCGTCATGCATCTGACGGTTATATTAAATTTACCGCTGATAAAATCCCGCAATCGATGTGGATATACATAGGTTTTCTAATAGCGTAGCCCAGTATTTTTTATCAATAATTTGAACACTAGATATTTCGGCCATTCGCTTTTCGACGTGAAGTTTATATATAATACCTTAGAGTGTAGCTAATTCAAGATAAAAAAATGTTCTATCATTCCCATTTAACTTGCAGCAAAGTTTTTATTGTTTCACGCAAAAATCAACAAAAGATTAAGCGTTAGATTTAGGTCTGTGTAATTTTTTTAACGGAAACTATTGGGAATATATATTTTCCTTTCTAAACAAATATGGTGCTGACTGTGGGTCATAATAAGTTTAAATCTCGCGTCTAGTAAATAGCTCAAGTTCCAACTTTAAACATTCAGCTTAAAGAAAATACCTATCTAGCGGAGGTGTACAATGTATTTGGATTAGAATGATATGTGAATTGGTAGAGTTATCGTGTAGATGTGAGTTGGAGGCAGTTGTTGACGGTGGTGTTGTGTGGGGCAGGAGCGGGCGGCAGTGGCGGGCGCCCACCGACGCGCCGCCGCCGGATGACGACCTGGAGCCACCACACGAGGTGATTTTGCCAGAATTACCTTCTACACTTATCAATCTATTGTCGACCACATTCACCTCTCTACGCCTTGTCTATAGCAGTGTCCTGGGTGTCACTCGCGTACTCATTCACTGGTATCATTCACTATAGACATTTCAGCTCGACCTACAGCAGCCGTAGACCTTGCTACCTCCACTTGCAGCTTTCCTTTCTTCTTTAATAATAATATTATTACTGACTCTACTAACTCTATTGTAAATGTACAAGCGGGTGAAATGACGTCGCTTTCATTTCCATTTATTTATTTAATTGCTGGAATTAAAATCGTATTTATAGTCTTTTCAAGTTAATAAATTAATTTAGTAGTTTAGTTGGAGTGGCACCTCGGCACTACCACTACGTATTTCACTTTTTCTTGCATGAGTCGATAACGGCTAGCGAGTAGAACTGACACAGCTCACAAATTATGGCCGTTATTTCCTGAATTTTGTACTTGACGGGTAAATCTGGCAAAATTGTGTAACACTTATTACTATCATCTCGCAAAGTGGTTGGTGGGAATATTGGCATTTTGTGTACAATTTATACGTTTTTGGTAATAGCGGCCAGTTGTAATTTTTCGATCCTATTAGTATAGACTAGATTGAAGTAGCGTTCTTCTTTTGGAGAATATATTTTCATGCCGTGTGAAGCTTCAATAGTTTTGTGTGATCGATAAGTATTTTACGAGAATGGAAGGAATTAGCGTGTCCGTATTTATAAAACAATCTTATACAAATGTATATATACCATGTGAAATTCTTTATGAAAAGTCTAGGCGAGTATAATATAGTAATATAATGACGTCATAATGATAACACAGTCGTTGCACGTCGGTTTAGACAAGTATTTTCGTTCTTAGTAATATCGGCTCGTTGGTCTAGGGGTATGATTCTCGCTTCGGGTGCGAGAGGTCCCGGGTTCAAATCCCGGACGAGCCCAATGTCACACTTTTTGATACTTTTCCCTATAATCTTCAAAGTTATGTTATAGATGATCAAAGGTAAATAAAGGCATTATATTTGTGCATATCAGGAAAACAAATCCTATAAATTAAGGGAAGATGAGGAGTAGGTGCTAGAGGAACGACGTTCTATTAGTTCCGACGTAAACTTATATTTAAGTTATAATATGGACTAGAAATAAGTAAAAAAATATAAATAAATAGATGATTCCTACTGAGAAACATTAATAAAATTTCTGTAATAAATTACCTAGTATTAGTTAGTATTAATTTACATTAATTCTGATGGACCACCGATTTTTATTTCGTAAATAACAAAGTGGCTTATGAAGTATATTCCTGTTGACCACTATCGGACCCCTCCCCATTGTCCAAAAGGGGGAGACAGTTTCGTCATCTTTAAAATTAGTTTCTACTGTACCCCGGAGAGCGGCCAGCAAGAACTGTTTATAAATAAATTAATAAAACATTTTTTGAAAATAATATGATAAAGCCAAGTTTTGCAACAATAAACAAATAAAGAGCAGAAACAAAACAAACAATTATGCGTTAAACAAAGGTACGAGTAAATTACATATTTTTCTCAGGAGAATTAACTTTGTTTTTATTACTCTCTTATTTATTTTTATCGCATTTACCTTGTCGCCGTGCTCGTGTTAGCTTTGCTCAGCACTTATTGCCTGTTTTCATCGACAAAGAAATCGATCATCCTGGAAAGATAAAACAATGAAAATTTCGTAACAATTCAAAAAGTATTTTATTTTAACTAAATATTTCATAATGCCTTTGTTGATTGTAATCACATGCACCACGTCTTAAAATATCTCTAAAATCCTCATAGCTTTTAGCTCAAAACTTTTTCATTTGTTGCCTTTTGCACTCGATTGCCTAAAGAAAATTTTATAAAAGTCAAAGCAAAGGTCATTCGATGGTAAACAAGGTTGATCTTACGATCCAATGGATTTATTTACTGTGGCAATCAATCGTCTTTCCACTTATTATAAGATATTTATTATCCATACCGAATAATAAAACTCGTGTGAATTTTATACACATCTAAACGAGATAAGCCTAAAAGTTTAAAATAGCTTATTATTATTTTAAACCTGTGTCGTCCCACTTCTGGGTAAAGGCCTCCCCCATAGGTTTCCACTGTCATCTAATAACTTAGTTACACAAAAACATTTCTAAGGCTACAAGTTAACTAATTCTATTAATGTCAATTTATCGCAGTGCCGGGGTTAAAAGCGGGTGTTTATGGGTGCACTGTGGCCCGCACACATCCGGTTTTTACCCCACATGGGTTGACATGTTCGCCGATAAATGGCCCCTTTACAGCAAACATAGCTGGTTTAAGCGGCGTAATTTTATTAAGCTTAACAAACATTACATTATTGATTATCTTCGCGCCTGGCGTATCGTCGAAAAGGCTCAATCCTCGTGTAAGCAACATTTTCAGTTTGCTTTCTTACCGTAATTTAAATTTATTTTACCGTTTTAAAATATTTGGATAAATAAGCAGTGAAAAATTTATTTTTTACCTATAATAAATTGGTTTTCGTTCTTGTTTTTAAAACACATTATTAGATAAAACTTACATACTGGTTGAGGGTATAACATTTTATAAAATAATAAAAATATGAAAATATGGGTGAAGAAGGCTTGGATTTCATTTAATTAATAACAGTTACCAAGAAATCCAATAGATTTTTAATACAGTATTGGTTTTTAATAACCTTAATTAACCTTCAGAGGGTTTAGAATCGATTCGGTGAAAAGGCTATATTTCATTACGCCGTTACTTGTTCAAAATTAATGAGCTATTATGGTTTACAATCCAAGCCACCTGGATTGATGACGTGAGAAATTCACAGTAGGTAAGCTCTATTATTATGGTTTGACGTCATAAACGTAGTCTGGTGTATTTATGCTTAAACAATTACTTGGATTTAAACAAATACCTTGCGCCGTGCTAAACTCTAATCGCAGGAAATTTAATTATTACGATCGAAGCGAATAATCAAGAAAGCGTTATTCATAATAAATATAGGACATCTTTTAATAAACGAACCTCAATAAGAGCGGGGGAAGTAAGAAAGACGGCGGCTTTGATGAAAATGAGCTTTATCCTGCCACAATATAATTAATTAGGAAATGTAACTAAGTATACGAACAATAATAGAGGTTTCTGAGTCAAATGAGTCCGATGGGACTTTGTTATGGGAATATGCTTTGTTTGTCATCCCTCGTTAAACAATACCCTGTACACATAAATAAACAAGTACTTATTATTCTCCCTGCTCCAAATATACAAGGATAAATGGACGTTTGTTCCTTTGTACTGTCTGTTTTGATGTTATATGAAATAAGTCGTCAAATTATTCTCGCGAAACACACAAATCCTACACAGCTGAAGAATTGTACAGCTTTGGAGGAAGTTATAACAAAACACTTGAACTTTTTGTTTTTTTTAGTGAGATATATTATAAATCTAATACAAATTTGTCATAATGCACACCTACTATGATATCGAAAAATCTTAGTTCCTAAGACTACGACAATCGTCCGAGAAGGTAATAAATGTGACACTCACTGACCGTGGTAATATCTTGTGTAGACGAGATTTCTTAAAAATATTTCCTACGCGTATTTGCCGCGGGTGCGTCATAAAACCTGAAGTTAAACTGGGAGCCTCTTAAACAAACCGTGGAGCTACACCGGGCGGTAGGGCGGGCGCGTCCCAAGGGCGGTTTAGGGCGGTTGCAGGCGGCTTGTGAAAATGATATCAGTGCACGCCGCGCCGGCCGGACGACATGACGTCGCGCCGGCGGCGCCGCGTCGCCTTCCGCGACTACGTGCCCATGGACGTGCGCGCTATGGCCAAGGTACACTCTCATATCAACATCTACCTGTGAATTCTTATTCAAACTTTACAAACCTAGGTGTAGTTATATATAACCCCGACATTTAACACAACGGTTTGTTAATCAGCTTCATTGTTAGTCAACAATCGTTGCGCTTCCATTATGATAAAGAAACGGAAGTATAATTATACATCTATTTACAAACCTTTAACAAATGTTCCTTTTAAGATAATTCTATAGTGTAGCCAATTTAACAAATTGCGATTGTCTGTATACAGTGATTTTGTGCTTATAGCTTTTCGCGCCTTTTGTACTAAACAGGAACTTCCATATTCATTTTCATAACATTGCTTAAAATAATGTAGTTATAATAATTATGTCTGTATGCCTCATCTTTATAGTAGAATTTGTGTTTGCTACACTGAATAAGCGCCTGGCATTTTAAAGCCGCAATGATTGTGAATGTAGGCGCAACCTCTACTACTCACTTTAATCTGTTCGTAGGTACCATTACTAATTTGTTTACTAGGCATTTATCCAAAATAGATTCTTTAACGTTTTAGATGACAAACACAAACACGGAATTCTTTCAACGATTTCGTGAGGATAACGGTCGCGTTAGATCCCACAGTGATATGTAAATGTTCTAGTATAGCTTTTATTCACAAAGATGCAACTTCGAAACAAGCTCTCGGTTATCCTGCATAATTGATAGATAGGTTCAAACGACCCGGCTTACCCTTAACTTGTATTATAAAGTTTTGTCACAGAGGAGGAAGGGCCGATATTAAAGTTTATTTAAATACAGTATAATAGCACTTTATTACGCAAACAACAGATTAAGCAAGAAAAATTAAGCATTTCACAACTTGTCAAAGGTGCTAGTTTATTTGAGGGCAATTTAATAATCATATATCAGATATGTCATTAATAATGAAGCATACTTAAAATATAATAATAAAAACAGGTTAGTCATTCCCACGGCCTTTTTCTCTTGGAGTGAAAACCGTTACCGCATATTCAATTATTAACACATTTTAAAACGCACTCACGCTTAATGTCATGTAGAGAATGTGATGTAATACTATAGCGTAGTGAATTTATTAAAAAATATATTCAGACATAGACGCTTTCGTAAACCAAGATAAATATAGAGCAGTCAGGTGCGGCTTAAAAGATAACAATCGTGCTTAAGAGATGTCTCTCCGCTGTCTAAGAACACTATGGGCTATTTTCTTCAGTGCATGCTTATGGTTTTCGTGATGAAAGCGGTAGGTGCTACTGCTAGGCTTAATTATGAGTACAGTGCGGTTCTGATATGACGTACACGAAAGAGAGACAGTGGCATTTTGAAAATTTTTGCAGTCATATTTCATGTATTATTAAGTTCAAAAAAATATAATTGGTTGAGAGTAAATTCCAAGAAAAAGACTAATAGTACATCTAGCTGGCTTGTCATATGGAGTTTTCTTATAATAATTTACTGTAAAAATCAAGATATATGTGCAACTACACTAAATATAATTAACTTGTTTATTTCATAAGTTCTTTGCATCTATTAATAACAGTTTTTAAGGATATAAGGTTGTTTTATAGAATTGCTCCGAGGACTAACCGCATTGTGTTAGTTTAAAAGTGAACGTTAACTATCTGATAATACGTACCACGAAGAATGTGTTTACAGTTTAGAACAGCTAAGATTACGGAACAGTTTAAAATATTGTTCATTAAAGTCTTTTCTCATACGTAATGTTTATTACTCTCGGGTATTAAACAGGGTTACGTAATAGGGTTTATTTATGCCTTTGCTAACTTTTTATCTAAATTAATTTAAGTGTAAGTAATTTAATGTAAGTTCCAATAACTGCTCAATAATCCTGAAAATGATTTTGTAGTTTATTAATCATCTACTTTTAAACAATCATCAAGGAACTGTCATCTTTTATTTTAGTTATAGAATCAGAGTAAACTGAAGTTGTTTTTAATTTTGTTCAAATTGCGTATTGTTGCCAGCTAAAGAAAACCTTTTCCAAAATGGTGGACTAATGTGTAAGATTTGCATATGTGAAAATTCTTCAACGCATTGTGAGTTGTGGGATAGATTTTCGCTAGCGATCGCGAATAGGGTATTTGAGCATATTTTTTTTATGTATGACTTAAACTCGAAACTATCTTGTGCTTATACACATTATTTAGGGTTTGCTTTTGTTTGTTCATTATATTATGACGAAATACAACAAACGTGCGTTAACACGAGCTTTTCCTACTTTTTCGTCTAACTTTTCATTTTTATCAATTGCGTGACCAGTTATTATGGAGGTCAATATAAAACTCAAGCGTTCAATGACTCGCTGTGATGTTAGTGCGTCCCTAAAGGTGGCACGCAAGTGTCCATCCACGCACCTTACAAATACATTGTTTTAATCTTTTATGATATTTATTGTAGAAAAGGCGTTGGTATTTATCATTACGACTATTTACTCGCAATGCAATCATTTTTCGTACCTATCGCATTGTTTGTAAAAATTGTTGTGTCACGTATAAAATCTTCCTCTTGCATCAAAGGAAAACAAAACATGCCTTTGTTTTTGGTACCTACTGTTTAGATTTATAAGGTAGTTGTCATAGCGAGGCACTATTTCGAACATTTAAAGATCACACCTGTGCTTTGCATGCTTTTGATTATACAATTACATAGATTTCTATTTGGTATGTTCTTAAGTACGGATTGAATTTGTTACATCTTTTAGGATAATGTAACATTATCTTTTAACTTATACAATTAAAGTTAAGGGTCTAATGAATCAAAAAATTATCTACCCTGTTGCAGGAACGTATCGGCTTCAGTACCTTTACAATAATCATTTTTAATAGGTTCTGAGTAGTGACTGAGCGGCTAGTAGAGTTGACTGAAATGGGACTTAATTAAAGATCTGTTTGTTTTATTAGACATCATTTGAAGGTGTTAATGAAATATACAGATAACAACCCCCGTACGGTATCGGCGCTACTCGAAACTGTGCCAACATGCAAAAATAGCTGGAAAATCAATTGCAACGGCCAGACAGTTGGTTATTCCTCGCTCTGCAGTTTGACCGCGAGTCTTCTGTGTTTCACATCACCGTGCCTGCGTTTTGTTCTAGCATTTTTTTTAACCAATAACAACTTGCATTGATAGTTTTCTGTAGTCTAGATATAACTTTATCGTGTGCATTTCATAGTTTGGACGCTTATCTATATCTTTCTTGCGTGTAAAGTGTGATGCATGTTTTGACTTGTGAGTTTGTGGCATCTTGTGTATTGTATTTAGCGTAATCTGAATCTTATAAGAACTGCATATGACTGGTCTGTAAGAAACCAATATCTTAGGTATATTGCCTTTAATATGTAAAGAATAAATATATACAATATATGTGTGCAGGAGTACGAGGAGGAAGGTCGGCGGTCACGGCGCCACTCTTCCCCGTGCAACTCACGAGAGGGCAGCACCACAGCGTTACACACGCAGCACTACGATGATTCTGTAAGTTCTAAACTAAATATTTTTACACTAAGTAGTTTAAGTTATTATCTAGCAATTTGTTTTAGGTAAAACGTTGCGGACGCTTTATTATCGAGCTAATTAAGGGTTGCTGAAATAAACTTAGGAATGAGCTATGACTGTTTATAAAACCATCGATAAAAACTATAGGTAATATTTATTTTTAACAAGTGTCTTACAAGAGATAAGAATGGATACGCTACAAATAGGTAGGTGAATACTGAAGTTTTTTACCCAAAGATTAGTTTTCCTACTTCGTTGAATTTTATGTTTTCTTAGGAACATGAAAGAAGGGAAGATACATTTTCATTTCATAGGGTTAAACAAATGCTTTGGTTACTGACGAAAAAACATAGAAAATAATATCTACGGAATTCATATATTTTTATGCATTAATTTATCTACGTTCTTAACTACTTGAATATTGGTGTTACCTATTCTACTCTGACTTTTTGCCAGTCTGAGTGTTCATTAGCCTTACTTGCGAAGTAAAGACCTTAACCGCAATGTTGAAGATTTAATACACAAATCGCACAAACGTTACGTTCCAATATACATTAACTAATGTATTGTATATTTTTGCTTGAATAAGCAAACGTCCATGTTTATATGTATGTTTGGCGGTATACAGTCAGTACCACCAAAACTCATTCGTAACTGAATAGTTTGGCTCAAAGCCAACACTCTGACACAGCCATCTTGATCTCATAGGTCCATCTAAACACTGCTGTTTGAAATATGACTGGCATACTTACACGACATTACTTTATATCTATTCTACGTATTAGATTCCATTGATCCGAAGAACTGTTATAACTGGAAATCAGCAATCTACGTTATTACATAACAGAAAACAAAGGTTAACGATAAATCATTTTTTATTAATAAAGTATTTTATACTTATCGAGATTCAATAAAACTTAATCTACAATTATGTCAGTCTAATATACTACGTTTCAGTGTAGTTAACAATTCGTTTTGTAACTTAAGAGTCGGCGACGAGGAATTACATTGACATTTTTCACTTCGGCAATTGAAGTGAAATTAACAAGCCTAGGTATGTAAATTAATACTGACAACCTTTTCGTAATAGTCCACCTTACTTACATTGTATAACATACATACAAACTAAAATGTAACATATTTATCTCAACCACCTTCCCTTCTGTATATGCCATAGGCAATTGACATCTACCATGGACAACGTTAAATGTCTACTATCTCAGTTTTTAAATCTTTTGATAAAGACACCATTAAAGGTCAGTATTTTTAATATTTTTTTTAAATAGCTTTAATTAGGTAGGTACCTGATGGTGATACGTAGATCATAGTTAGCGATATAGAACATTTCAGAGGATCAACGCGGGTTCCAACTGACACGGCTCCACAACACAACACAATGTGCGTCCTAAAATTTTGCTCAAGTTCTTTATATAACTATTTATAATCTGGCGCGTAGGGGTCGTTATGCCATTGGCTAAGTTAAAGCTAAATTAGAGCTACTGCCATGTAGGGAGGGAGGTCATAGTTTCTCTTGCAGTGTTCGACGAAGTTCCTCTGTAGCCTTCGTAAGGTCCTTGTCGTGGCGACGTTGCTTCCCGAGGTCTCCTCCGCACTCCTCTAAATAATCTTTAGGCGGTTCCACAGGATATTTTGTGCCGAATTTGGGGCGAGGAATCCTCACGCGCTTGATGTCATCCAACCAACTCTCCATTTTGTTTATTGTTGTGATCTGGAAATAAACGTTTCATTCACTTAATATTTTGTACCTTCATGAGGAAGTTTAAAATTTTCGAATCGTTTAACGGAATTCACTTGGCTGATAGTAAATCTATTGTATTACATCAACAAGGAAACTGTTGCTAGTTGTTAATTGAAATAGACTCTGTTATATCTGATCTGGCAGACCGTACAGTCCGTGCTAAAAGTAGCAACACGCACCACTTTAAACGCGCAGTTGGTCAATAGTTGTGTAAGTAATAGGTAGATGGTCATTGGGTGGTGAAACCTTGCTAAATAAGCACAGTTTCATCTCGGTGCCAGTTGTGGGTGCCCCTCTTAGGTATCGACCAATTTATTCCAACACAACATTTTGAAATCGTTACACAAGCAGTATTACCACCTAATCTTAAGGAAATCGATATTTTTACCAATCCGTGATATTTGATAAAGATTTGGCAATGAAGTACGAGTAACATTGTTTATTGAGGTTATAATATAATTAATAAGGCGTACATGTGGTCGATACATCACCGTGACTGCTATTAGTGCTATTGTTTATATCGTGGTAACAAATACACTCATAGAACCAGCATCCCAACAAGTAGATCACTTCACCGATATTGTATTGTATGGTAATCATACCTCTCGTGGAGCGTTTGAGTTGTAAAAAAAGTGATTAATAACTAGTCTGTCGTTGCGCGCATCTCAAACGGTAAGACAAAGATATTTTATTGCACGAATGGCTTTCTCTAGCGAAAGTGTTGCTAAACGCGGTGGCATTATTTCAGTGTGACGCTTTCAAATACGATTTGCGTAGTTATTAATAGGTTTCTGATTTATTTTAATAGCATCGTGACAATATTCGGACACGACAACAAGATAGCATCTATCTTGGAATTACTTACTGCTAATAAAATACTGAACACCAATGGAAAAACACTTTAGTTTTAATTTGTTTTGACGGAGATTTTGCTTGATTTAGTATAACAGTTATGAAATTAAATGAGAATATCGCAATTCTGAGAGTAACAGAGAAAGTGAACTGGCTGACAATAATAAGTATAAAAGATCCGGTGCAGTGGGCACAAATCGTGACTCAGGGTCGTGGGTGATATCCGAGACGATGGCTAACTCCTTAAGCGTTTCTGAGAACCACCGTGACTCAGCAAAATCAGTGGATAGTATTGTCCAGATAGCTTAATTATACGAACACTATGTTCACACATTTAAATATATTAAGACTCAACAAGCAAATACTATTCTAAGAATTAAGTTATAATAAGTGCTTACACATATTCGACAATAGCTAGTGCATCGAAAAACTTTTTATGGCTGAAATGAAATGCCCGACCCCGTATAGATTTTACAGGTTATATATTAAAGTATATCCAACATTCTAACAAGCAATAAGACAGCTTCTTAGGAGTGGTATTTGGAAGAACTACGAGTGTTTTTTAAGTTTTTTATTTTTCGAGTGAGTCTATTTCTCCTCTTCTTTATTAGATATATCAGTAGGTATGTTTATATATCCTACGCTACTTTAGTAAGGCAATAACTGGAAGTCTGAGTCAGACACCAACACCCGATTATGTGTCACGCTTCCAATATTTTTCTACCTATAGAACCTGTTAATGCAATTCTGTATTCTGGATCCATAACAATTTCAGGTCTGCTTTAGGTTCGGCGATCATTAGTTTAGAAGACACTGACTAATATGTTTTTTCCAATATTCATTACATCTGTAAAATTATTGAGGTCTCTACTACGAGAAAAAATGTGCGATATACAACGAATATAGACTACTTCATAGTTTAACAAGCAGTAAGATGTAATTTTGTAACATAACCAAGGTACGTTGTTAACAATATGAATAAATGATGCGCTTGAGGGGAGCACAGTCTTGCCGGAAGTGGACCGTCGCGTGCGCATCGCCCACACCTTTGTCGTGTGTCCATATTAATTGTACTTACATATAAATACACGAAACTACATAACAAACAAGTTTGGTAAACAAAATTATATTTCTCTGGTTTACTTACACTTTATTTTGACCCAAACATACACTTTTTATTTCGTGGTCTTAAAACAAATTAGGATAATATTATGGCAGTGTCTCCAAGGAATAGTAACTCAAAGTCGTGTATGTAATGGTGAGATAGTAACACATTCACAAGTATGTTCTAAATTACTTAAGTACGTGACTTAAGCAACTCATGGGGCCTATAGTGTTATGGCACTTTCTCTTTCCACTGTAAAGCACGCTCGGATTGATTCTAGATTTCGTTGGTCGTATTACATGCCCTACATTTTTTGTTAACGACACATCACTAATATAAAAAAAACTATGTTGTAATATAAGTAACGAGTAGATATCCACTATTTTGTTACTACTGTTTGTAAGATATTTATGTATGTTGAGGTGTCACGACGCCGACAGACTAAACTTTCGCTATAAAATTGTTCACGACTAGAAATGAAACGATACCAACATCGTACATTTAGGTAAGTATGTTAGATTTATCTGTGGCAATGCACGTAATGTACTTGTCATGACAATTTAATACCGTTACCCTAGCGATATTAGTGATAATAAATGAACGTCCCACTTGGCAATTCCTTAACGTTCATGCATCTGAGTAGGTGGCACGACGCGCGCACTCGCTCAATGCTCAGCTAAGCATTTCTCTTGTCAAGTCACTTAGTAACTTCATACAGTGTGACCTGTGTAAACATGGATTTAGGTGATCATTGTCACCCTTCACGAATATTAACTATCTATCTATTTACAAACAATTATCTCCGTTATAATATTTGTAGTGACACTTTCATTCCACGCCATGTATACGGATACATGATGTAGGTAAATGTAAACAAATACACGTAATTAATTCTCAACGTAATCTTAAACACACAATGAGATGTGAAATCTTAAACAATCCTGCATTCATACGAGACTCACAAAATTATTAAAACAATTATGCAGTTTGCAAAAAGTGTATTATATAACATAAAAGTGGTGCTCTCGTGCTTATTATTATAAGTAATTCAACTGAAGAAATATGAATAAAAACTGTACAGCGGAAGAATTACATTGTAGACCTAATTTCCATTATGTTAACCAATTATTCGCCGGAAGGTGAAAAGATCGTGATTCTAAACAGGAAGACCAGGGTGTACTTGTATGGTCTGACCCAATATTTCCTGCAATTACACACCGTTTCCCGTAAACAAGTCGTGCCACTTTCTACTTCACGATTCTGGAAATGTTACGTTGCAGGGCTACCAGTTATCATTTCAATGCTTTCAAATAAGTTCACTTGAAAGTTTAGTATTGATATACTTAGGTAGTTTTTAATTCTTATTTAAGTAAGTACATCATATATTTTTCTCAAGAAGTATCGTTATTAATCGAAACCAAGCTCATTATTTCACAGTATTCGGAATTTATTTTTAGCATTAGGTTACTTTACTGATTAGCCTTGATCTTATTATAAATCTTTAAACAACGGGTATTTGTTTCGAGTGTTGGTATCAATGTCAGTTATGTACAGTAGGGGTTGTGTGGGCCATCAGCCGGTGAACGTCCGCTTTGTTTGGCTAGCGGGACCCGAGACGTTATGTGTTATCACGACCGCTCTCCCACGCCACGCCACGCCACAAGCCACCACGCTAGACGCTAATTGCCAACCTTGTTTGTTAGTGGACCCACTCGCAGCTTTACATGCTTGCCCGTCTATAGTACTTGCCTATTTATTATCTCCGCCATCGTGTAATTTACGAGTATATTGTACTTAACCACGTCATGGAAATAATAATTTATGAACTGGATTCATTTACAGTTTAAACCACTTGAACTTCGAGCATTAAACTATACTATTTCTTGAATCGTGATGGGGAAATAATACATTTCACAGTGCACCAGATTGTGCTATAATTTTATAACACAGTATATATTAAACGTCTCTATTACAGTCACTAATATATTATAGTTTCGTCTATGGGCATTTTCTTATACATCGAGAAACGGCATCAAACTCATTAAAAATATTTTTTTAGACACTATTCGGATAAAGATTAACTAGCTCTTGCAATTGTAGTAAATGAGAATCGTTATTGCAACAACTAATATATACAGAGTGGGTATCCACTAAATATGTTACGGAGTGAAATCCAATGTATTTGTGCAAATGGTTTGACTTACAATATGCTAATATATACCAAGTATAGAGAAGAAACGGTTCTTTTTCAAAGGGCCGGAAAGTTATCGGTACGTCGCCGTCGTCCCAGACAAGCTGTATAAGGAAGGTGTACTGTAACATTAACCCCCTTGCAAGCTACAGCTCCGGCTCGTGATCTCCACGATATTTCTCATGTACCACTACGTCGTGAGTGGCGTCACAATAAACTTTAAAGTCTATCTTTTTCTATAACGGGAGAAGTGGTATATTGATTTGTTAATCCATTATTCTTAAGGCAACGCAATGAGACAATATTTTAAGAAGAACAGATACAATTTTAAAACTATTTAGTATTTCTTTGGAACCTTTGAAGTACGTTATTTATATTACATTATGTAATACACTGTTTCTGAGTACTGTTTGGTGGTTTTATATCAATAGCAGAACTTTATGGCAAACTGTTTAACACACTACTAGTTCCAAAACTCTGCTAGAAAATATTGTGCGTTGGAAGTAGTCTTTCATTTATTCCATTCCAATCGTAGAAAGCGTGTCATGGAGCTTCACCGGTTGTGGTGTTGTTGTATAAAAAAGTGCATATTTTACAGTAACACAATAGCAAATAGACATCTCTTGAAGGCCTTCTTTGTCGAGCTGTGTCCTTGTTGTATTCAACTAGCCAGTCACGCGTGGCGCCATAAAGAAAAAAATATTTTACGTAAGATGAAATTGGAGCTCGTTAGCAGATTTTTTTTTTGTATTCGTAATTTTATTTGTCGTTAGTAATTGCTTTTTTTTGAAGGTTTTATTCATTTATTGATAAAATATAAGTTTACAGATTATCACCAAATCACTTATATCTATACTAATTGTACAAAAGAATTTGAATCATTAAGAACGTTTCATAGGAAGTTTTTATACCAGTATTGTATTGAAAATGTTATTTGTATCTAATCCGTCAAATTGAAATTTATTGTGAAAATGTAAGCATACGTTTATCGTATGCGTTAGAAAAATATACAAAAAACATAATACTCGAATTATAATAACATTCGTTGGTTAATATTATGTATTAATATAATAAAATCCTAACTAAGTACAAATTGACCTCCATTCAGATACTTACATGGTATCATGAAATTTAATTGTTTCAATTTATTTTAATTGCAATAATAAAATTATGCTGAATATGGCCTAAAGGTCAAGGAAATTCAGACATGAGCCTTTGGCATAAAATGGCTCAGCTTTGTCTGTTTTTTAGAAACAGGTAAACATACATTATAAAAATTGTCGTAAAACGTACCTACTTTATTTTCTAGTGTACGCTAAACTAAGGAGATTTTTATTACTGCCCATGGCCCAAAAAAAAACCGGACCAATGCAAGTTAAACCTGCTTTGATGTATGAGGTATGAATAACGCATTCAGTCAAACCACATGACTGTTCTTCTCATGCAAGCCTGTCTTCATAATACGTTACGCAAGATAATACACAAAAGCACATCATGGCACACAGACTGTATACAATACAGAATGTCTGCTACTATTTACCTACCTAAACGTTACGAGATTACAATTAGTCATAATAATATCCGAAAATTGAATATGCCATATTTTTTAGGCCTATGGGAAAATGGTGAAAACACTGAGTCTCAAGTTACGCAAATAACCTTACATTTATAACACGCAGTACCTGTACCAGTATACTCGTATAATAATAGCCAAAAACAAGAGCTGACTACCATTGCATTGTTTTGTTTACACCGTACAACAGCGGACTCATTTTGCGATCGGGTTGTCTTCCACACATGATACACTGCAATTGACACACTGGCCTCGATAATATATTTAACTTACCTGTCACGGTTATCCTGTTGACGGCTTGATTGCACTACCTTCTATTTGTAAACAAGTTTGATGTCTTAAAATTAGTACAACGTGCACATGCGTCGGCGCTTGAAGCGAAACTGACCGTCGCCGCACCGAAGCAGAGCGAGGGCCCGCGCCGTCGCTGCCGCGTAGTTTACTCTGTGTGCGAATCGAGTTCACTTGCTACTTAACCAGCTACACGAGATGAAAATTAGTTGTATACCACATGCACAGGCAAAGTACGGACCAACCACCCACGCACACCATCTTCGATCTGGGGGCACGGAAGTGCCCCCGCAAGTCGAGCAAAAAAAAGCGGCACGGCCGTAACATCCTTTTCTCGAAGCAATTCGGGCTATTTTTGACACCCCTATAATTTCGTTGTGGATAAAACAAGAAGCCTGGATTTTCAGCAACTAATCAGTCATTGTATAAACACTGTATATTTCAAATTTCAGTCAATTTGAACCAGTAGTTTAGGAATGACAACTTGTTAAAATTTTGAATTTTGTCACTCACTGATTCACTGACTCACTGACTCACCGATCATCAAAAGTCTAAGGTACTTCTAGCAGACTTAGAAGCTTAGAATTTAGAATACAAATAGGGTTTAGTGTCTTAATCATGGGAAAAATTTAATATTTTCTAATTTCGGTCCAGTTTTCTAAATATACCAACTGCAACAATAACTTTGTAATCCCATATAAATGTATAAGATTACAAGGTTACATTTGCAGTTAATGAATTATTATTACTGTAGAAAATAAAATAAATAGGTGTAAATAGGTACCTACTATATGAGGCATAACGGGAGGGGGTAAAGGGTGGGTAAGGGTGTTTAGCCCATGAAACTGAACAACATTCCCATAAGAAAATATGTTGAATTATGAAAAAAAAAACGTCTTTCCATACAAATTGGACTTATGTTCGCTCTACAAAAAGAAGTGAGATGCCATCAAAAACATTATGTAAAAACCTCAAGTCTCGCCGTAAAAAGTTGTGAGATCTATATAATACCAAGTCGATTAATCTATTTAGTCTCTACTTAAAGGACCTTCTGTCTTAAGTTATTACGTATGTTATTATCATGCCAATTTAAAAAAAATACCTTTAAAACAAATAGATCGACTTGGTCATCGCAAGAAAACACAAATTCGCCATTATTAACATTTCAGGAGCATTAACTTCTTGTCGTGCTATGTAGTGTGATACATACTAATAATCAAATCATGCGATGGCCAGGTCGGTCTATTTGTTTTAGAGGTATTTTTTTTAAAATTGGCATGATAATAACATACGTAATAACTTAAGACAGAAGGTCCTTTAAGTAGAGACTAAATAGATTAATCGACTTGGTATTATATAGATCTCACAACTTTTTACGGCGAGACTTGAGGATTTTACATAATGTTTTTGATGGCATTTGTATTACTGACATCATATGTTCTCAAATATAACAATCGCTGCAGGCTAAGTGTAAATAAACAAATGGTTTCTTATTAATTCGCTGCAGATATCTGCCGCACGCCGGATTTATGGATGACGTTGCCGTTTGGTGTGAAAGCGATCATTATGTAAACGACCTGCTTCCAAAAGGCAAGAAGCAATTACCTGGAGCCGAAAGTTAATAGAATATAATTTAACTAGCTGACCCGCGCAACTTCGTTTGCGTGTATCCCGCTACTTCGACAAATACAGTCAACGCACCAACACATATTGGATACTAATTTTCAATTCACAATAACTTCTCTTTCCCTTAACCGCGTTTAAAATATTAAAATGTTTTTTGGTTTCTGTGACTCTTCTTTGATCGCCCCCCCTATCAGTTTTTGGAAAAAATATTTAAGTAATTATAGGGACGCTGCCCCCGCCGCCGCGGCCGGCCCGTACCGTGCCGCAATACTAATATCGTGATATCTCCTAAACTATATGTCTAAATAACACACTGTAAACTGCAAAAATAATCTAAATTAAATGCTCGTGATGATGAACTTACTTATTTTGATAAGGATATATGTATTATTGGTTATATCACCAGTTAAACATCACCCAACGAATTAAATGTTTTTTTAATACAGAAAAGTAGTTTTTGTGACTTAAATAAAAAAGCTGGATATATGTCATTGCGGACTTTTTTGTAGAACTAATAAAGACCAATGTTTTTGCTATACATTGTTCTTACTTGTATCCAACGGTATAAGCGGCGCACGCACAAATGCAATCTTCAATTAGATTTTTTTTCTGACTTCTTGGACATAAATCGCTATAACTCAGCTAATATAGTTTCAATGTATTTCAATTATATATAAAAACCTGTCGGAGAAAATACTCTTTCTATTAGTGAAAACCGCATCAAAATCCGTTGCGTAGTTTTAAAGTTTTATGCATACGAAGGGACTACAGACAAAATGGGCGACTTTGTTTTATACTATGTAGTGATATTGCAAGTATAAACAATAGACGCGATATGAATATGTAATGATAATTTGTACCTTATCTAAACATCGCAGATATAACAAGGGAGAAATCGGAGGCTTAATGTTTATTTTTAGTAGTAGATATTTATAATCTGTTCAGGGAAGAGAGTCATTCGAGACTAAACACAATTTTATAGACCAATGGAAAGAACAATTCATACTTTTAATACTTAAAGTATTTAAACACTTTTATTATAAACTTATTTTTGCTTATATACTAACAAGATAAGTAATGGTTGGTTTACAATTATTATGAAATACAGTGATAAATGAACAAATCGTCTTAACATTAACACCTTACACCGCTAGTTCCCACGCGGACATCAGTCCAAAAACTGGACAAACCGGAAATAATCAAGCCAACCACCTGCGATTCCCATGTCTCGTGGAGACTATTTATTTTTTATAACTTCAATCACGCCGCTTGCCTGGTAAACCTTAATTATGTTTTTTGTGTGCCAACAGACCAAAATTGAACAAACGGGAATACTTGCACAACATGATAAATCAAGTCATGGTAGATACACGTACGGCTTCGGTTTGCGTTTAACCGATATGATATGTTAGTTGCATTCGATACACCTTCATCATTAGATGTAACAATAAATTGCTTCCTGGATTTAAATGTATGCCTATGTATGTGTTATTCTTAGTGTTTACGTTAATAAAATACAACCTGTATTATCTTACCAAGTCAATACCGGTCGATATCTGTTTAAATTTAGTGTTAAAGTAGTATTAAAATTAACGCAATTGACCTTTCAATATACCTATTTGCAATAATAGGTAGGTCATGAACGAAACTACCACACCGACATTAAGGAAACGGTAAATCATAAAGGCAAAACGTGGTTACCTTTTTTCTAGTTCACAATATAGCTATCCATCTTCCTCCTTTTCGTATTACCAAGAATGTACCCCGTCAACTAGTCACTTACATACCAAAAAGCATGCATTAATTGATCGAATATCTTTATGCAAATGTGACTATTAAAAAATATTGTAAAATATCATCGTGCATTGAACATAACAAAACTGAAAACAATTACATTTTCTTCACCTAGTTGTTTTAAACTCTCTCTATTATGTAGGTACGTGTTATAAAGTAGATTTGCATTTCGAAGAAGTATTTTTCATCGAAAGTTAATAGTATTGCGTGCTCTACTATTGTAATACCGGCACTACGTGTTCTAGTTTCCGATTGTATTGTCTAAAATTTCTTTATCACACCGTTTGTCGCTCTTATTTCCAAAATACAATCGATTTTCAAATCGATTTTCTATAAATAGCTGTTGGTGTCGTAGAGCCGTGAGACGAACCCCTGCGGTTTGTTAAGTATTTTATAGTAAGCCGCGTGTCTCTATATTTATAGCCCAGAGCCTGCTGATAATTTTGCAGAACTCGCAAAAGCATTTTGCCGTAAATATTCGTGTAGTGCTTATACGTCGACAAATGCCACACACGTGCTCAAGACGCAGGCAGGTATTATATTTCATGAACAGAAAGTCTGTAATTCAATCAATCGAGCTGTTTATAGCGATTAATGAAGCATACACCGTGCTCGGTAAAAGTGAAATTAATGTCGGTTTTGTTCGACACTGTATCGAAGCAAGTTTCACTAATAGGGCGTGTCATTGTCTTTCACGTTTTCACTTAACTATAAAATAGCTCAATAATAAAAATACGTTTAGATAAGTCAGAAATTTATTATGCAAGGCTTTAAATCATGAAGTAGACATTATAATGATTCTACTAATATTATATATACTTAAGTTTGCGAAGATGTTTGGCTAAAATTTAACACGTCGATACTTTATAATTTGGAATAACACATGGGATATAATGATCTTTCCACGCAGATGAAAGATGAAGCTAGGGGGTAAATAAACATTAGAAAATAGGCCGCAGATCTAAGTCTACATGTGAAAAAGCAAAATATGTATGTGTAAAGCGCTTTTACAAAACTTTTCCCACGAGCTTTAACTATTATAAAATTTCTATTGTTACAATCTGCAACTAACTACACATTTACTACCGAAGTATAAGAAGTGTGATCGAAACACTTTCGTTTTGTTCACATTATTGTTAAGATTAGGTAAAACAACATAATCAAGTTAAGCAACTTTCTGGTATCCCGAGTGTTGACTGTAACGGTACTGAGGTTACGATATTAACTATTTATAAGCAAAATATAATCGCATTCATAAACAAGTCGTCAAAGGTTTATTATCAGATATCCTCAACGCACCTAACGGATAATTATGTGATTTAGGCTACAGATATAGACGTTTCAGTTATAATTACAACAAAGAATGTCTGCGCATCGTTATAAGATCATAGAGAAGATAAGTAAGGTTATCTTTTGAATTTATAAGTTAACGGTTTTTGAAGTTTAACTCAGTAAATCTTCTATTGTTGCGAAAACGGGAACAGTGTTGGTTTGTTTGTCCGGAGAGACTTTGTTTGAAATATTTGCGACTTGCAGAAAACACACCATAGAATCGTACTACATAGCATAAGAAGCGTTTGTAAACGGGTTCGTAAGACCAACAGCTGGCTGACACAAGTTTACTTAATAACACCAAAAGAGCCGTAAACGTCACGTCCTAAAAACTTGCAACTTGTAATCAGTGTGCAGCCTCCAATGTAACGGACTTTATACATTTACTACGTATGTATGTTACGTATGATTACAAGTACAGAGTGTGCGTTAGCGATGTATGTATTTATAATATTTATCATAATGCAATGCAACTAAAAATGTACTACTTATTTCATTCATGTAGTAACGACATTTGAAATAACCGTAAAAATTATGAAAAATCATAATTAAAATACATTATTCATTAAATTTGTGCAATGTTAGTTATTAATATTTATTTTTATTCAATTTTAATTATATACATAACCGCAGCAAAAACAAACCTGTGTCGCATACACATATATGTATTAACAAACGTAACAACAAACACAACTAACAGCTAGACTCTAAAGAGCTCGAAACATAGATATATTAGTTCTGTTTATTTTTATATTGGAAATTTGTATTATTGAAAATTTATCACGATATACATATTAAATGAAAATATAATTACACAAATATGTAGATCAAAAAGTGTATGATGTATGGTTTCGTTGTTTTTTTGTGTTCGCGCTGATGGAATAGGGTTAAAATGTGTCATAATAAGATATACCTGATATCAGTTGGTCAGTGTTGGTCAGTGTGGATGGTTATGTTTGTTGGTGAACAGCCGGCGGCTGAGGCAACGTCGTACATCGCGGATCGGAACGGGCGCGTGTCGGACGACATCTACCGATGTTATCTCATTATTTATAGAAGACGCTAACGAGACGCACCATGTCGCGCCCGCTCCCAGATACGGCTCTTAGATACTAGCTAGATTTGTGAGAAATAATCTTGTTATGGTAAAACGAACACTTCATATTGCAATACAATAAACCGTGATGCAAAACGATTATCTTCAAACAATAACACTACGTGAGTTACAAATCCCACTAAACAAAAAAACTGTTTCTTTATTATATGCTGAGCATTTCTAGCAAATGGATATTTTGGCGACAAATTCGTAAGACATCACAATTGATGGAAAGTTAACGCGACCACGAGATACACAATATAAACACAATAGGACGAAATTGTTGCATGACTTGAAAGTTAGCAACTTACTGCGTTCGTGTTCGACTTGGAGCAGAACGAAGAATGACAGAATATGTATTTTGTTTCATGCTTTCTTACGAATTTCCTGTTTAGGACCAGGTATGTACATTTATGTTTGTATAGTTAAAAGGTTTTATATTAAGTATTATTCTTTATCGAACAGCGTGCGGATATAAAATACCCTGTTACAGTAAAAACGAATCACAATAAGGGGTTAGTAAATAATATTAATTAAGGCTTGGCAAATTTTCACTTTTACGTAAGTAATATTTTGTAGATGGCTAGCAACCGTAGATTTGCTATTTTTCTAGTATCTGTCTACCCATTTTGTACTTAAGAATTACTTAAATCTAGATCTTATTACCCAACACTATGTATGCAGATTACGTGATGTGTAAAATTACTTCGTAGAGTTCTTGCATCTGACTGAATTGGATCTGTTAAGTAGGGTATGTCCTATGTCTATAATAGCGTACCTGACTACAGCTAGATTTATGCTAGATGCTTAACAGTCACAATAACATTGAACATGACAAAGAACACAAGCGGCTTGCTGTGTGGCAAACGTAGGGAGGTTAGGTGTCGCGACCTACTCGCCTGTGCTGCACTGTACTGCACTGATAGTGCACGATAGTGTATCATAGTGTACGATAGTGCACAGGTATCGGAGGGTGAACGATCTGGTCCTGAGTGAGTGTGATGTTTCAGTGCGGCTATCTCGAGGGGCTGCGCTCATCACTCGGTGGCTGGACGCAGAAAGTAAAATCATGGTACTGGGGACGACCTCTAGTAAGTGGCCCGGCCTCTCGCCGCCGGAATGACCAGCGAACTGTCCTAGCACATTGACGATTCTTACATTTGCACGAAATTAAAAAAAATCTTAAATTTTTATTGGAAGTTCTTGCTTCGAGTCCGAAACGATTGCTTGGTGTTAGAAAGTTATTCGATTATTGTATGTTTTCACTTCTTATTATATCGTTGCACTTCATTTCGGTGTTAATTTTATTAGTACCAACTTATACATTTTATTTTGACCCATAAATTTATTTTAAAGTAGTGACGCACATCTCAATGATTTGATTTATCATATCGGTTGAATCATTAGCCTGTAGAGGTACTTCTATTGTCTTGAATGGATCGAGCTAATAATGTGCTGCATGAAAATTTAGTATAAATTGATAATCATTTATCACTCCTTAATTTGAAAACAGTTTCTGAATAGTGTGTAAATTTTTAAAAAATATTTATTTTACAAACATAAAACAAAAACATTTAGTTTTATTTTATTTAGAGCATGGTGGCGCGCAAAATATTTCTGAACCAATATGCGTTGAAGTCTTTTATTCAGATTTTCTGTTGTAGGTTCTTGTATGTATTTTTTGCATTTATTATTATTTAATTTTCGTTCTCTGCTATAAATCTTGCTATCATTGCCTACTCAGGTAGGTAAACGGGATAAGAACTCTCTCCATGAATACATTTGAACACTGTAAAATATACCCACTTTGAACCACGCCACCGAGTGATCGAAACGCATGAATCCAAGCCTCTAGCACACATCTCACTTACAGCTTCTCAATACATTCGACGTATAATACTCACTGTACATTTTTGTAACTGAGAGGCACAAGGTCGTAAATCAAGTTAACCTGTATGTATGTGTACGAAGGTTCGCCTCGCACCGGTGCCATGCGCCTGCCTCGCCATGTGCCAGCGTCACTGAGTTACTGCCCTCTGCCGCCCAGCTACACGTCTCCTCAATATTCTTAGAGCACTAACTTGTACTTAGAGGCTGAATTAAATTTGCTATTTATTAGCATTGTAGAGTAACAATTATTAGTGTGGATGTGTACAATTAGTTAATAGGATTTAGGCATCTACAAATCAGTATTTTCTATTCACGTTTCTGGTGTAAATATGTATAAATTATTATACAAATTGCGATGATATATTACAGTTATAAAAATTAAGAACAAATCAATGGGTATAAGTTAGGTGATATATTAAGAACGTGTGATTTTTATAGGAGTTAGCGCACAACTTGTCGCGTAGTTTTGACATGAAGGAAGATAGTGGAGCGTTGTTAGAGGAGCGGGGCGGCATCCGGCGCCACCAGTCGATGCAGAGGCTCGGCCACGAGCCGCCGCTGGACGAGGCGCGCGCCGCACGCGTCGTGCCCGACCACCACGGCAACCTGCACATCACCGTCAAAAAAACTAAGCCTATACTTGGTATAGCGATCGAAGGAGGCGCTAACACCAAGCATCCGCTGCCTAGAATAATAAACATACATGTGAGTTCCTACGATTGAACATATAAGAACTGGCCAAACCGTATATAATACAAAATGAGCGTTATACCTTCCCTCTACACCTTATTTATTCTTTGTTAAACAGCCGCGCCTTCTCCCCAAAGCTATCCGAGTTGGTCACTTTATATTAAAGAGGAGGGAGAAATAACTTTATTTAACTATATTGTAATGAATGTTTGTGATAAATTCTCAGATTTTGCGAATATATGGCTGTATAGTTTCGTTCGTACCTTCACCAACATGGAATTGGTGGACCATAAGATTTACCGCAATTCTGGCTTTTACAGTAACATACTTACATATTTCTTATGTTTATATGTTTCCAGGAGCATGGAGCTGCTTACGAAGCAGGAGGATTAGAAGTAGGCCAGCTCATATTGGCGGTGGACGGACACCGAGTGGAAGGCATGCAGCACCAAGACGTTGCGCGGTTGATCGCCGAGTCTTTCGCACAGAGAGACAAACCGGTAAGTCATCTCGCTGCCCAATACTCTTGCGCGTTATCCATACTAATATTATAAATGCGAAAGTAACTCTCTCTGTTTGTCTGTCTGTCTGTCTGTCTGTCTGTCTGTCTGTCTGTCTGTCTGTCTGCTACTCAATCACGTCTAAACTACTGAACCAATTTGCATGAAATTTGGTATGGAGATATTTTGATACCCGAGAAAGGACATAGGCTACTTTTTACCCCGGGAAAATGACGCATTTCCCGGAAAAATTCAGAAAATTCAACGAAGTCGCGAAAAATCAATATTATAATGACATTGAATTAACAAAATTCCGTTGCCATGGCAACTGTTTCAATGGCGGATATGCCTTAGCGCAACTTCGTTATACTACGAGATATAAATAACTAGCTGACCCGCGCAACTTCGCTTGCGTCACATAAGAGAGAATGGGTCAGAATTTTCCACGTTTTTGTAACACTTTTTACTGTTACTCTGCTCCTATTGGTCGTAGCGTGATGATACAAAATATGCTTTTATTTTTCACGAAAAATATTCTCAAAATTATTTATATCTCTTAATATATGTAACGAAGTTGCGCCATGGCATATCCGTCATTAAAACAGTTGCCATGACAACGGAATTTTGTTAATTCAATGTCATTATAATATTGATTATTCGGGACTTCGTTCGCCACCTGAATTTTCCCGGGAAATGCGTCATTTTCCCGGGATAAAAAGTAGCCTATGTCCTTTCTCGAGTATCAAAATATCTCCATACCAAATTTCATGCAAATTGGTTCAGTAGTTTAGGCGTGATTGAGTAGCAGACAGACAGACAGACAGACAGACAGAGTTACTTTCGCATTTATAATATTAGTATGGATTTTGAAAATATTTTCATGAAAAAAAAAAGCATATTTTATATCATCACGCTACGACCAATAGGAGCAGAGTAGGTAACAGTAAAAAGTGTTACAAAAACATGGAAAATTCTGACCCATTCTCTCTTATGTGACGCAAGCGAAGTTGCGCGGGTCAGCTAGTATACTCTATTTTAGATTATGCAGTATTATACTAAAGGGTGTAGTGCTTAAAGTATATTTAAGTATGAAAAGTATGCAATTGTAGTCATACCTAATGTCGCATTAGACATTTTAAAGAATAAAACAATTTAATTGAAAACGATGACTAAATAAATAAAAAAACTTCATGCTTTACAATCTAAAAGTGTTTTTAGAACTAGGGATTAGATAACTATGCTAAACCAACACTTTAATATTCACAGGAGATAGAGTTCCTAGTGGTTGAAGCAAAGAAGTCAAATCTGGAACCAAAGCCAACCGCGCTAATTTTCTTGGAGGCCTAACATCTACTGTCCCTCCCCGCCAGCGACCCGCCGGTCGCGCTGGGCAGCGCGACTCCGCGGGTCGACCTCACCGCGCACACCACGGAATAGCCAACTCCAACCTGCGCTGTCACATGCTCTTCTGAGCGCTACCACCACAGATATATAGACAATAGTAGACAACGCAACGTTACAACTTCCGAATCAACCCACGTTGAATCCTGTTGATCCAACACGTGTTGTGTTCTCTACTAAGTCTGTGGTAACGACGTACCGGCTATACTAACCGCGTGCGACCAGCCGCTCAATCGGCGAACCGAAGCAGGTAACCAGTAGGCTATGCGAATCTATTGGCACAGGGAGGCGATCTATTTTTTACAAACTGACGAGTCCGAAGCGACGAAAGATTAGTTACGATGCACTCAGCCCGACGGGTTTGGACGAAACCTGATGAAACCTCACGTGACTAGGTATCGGTCCCGTCTCTGCGATGGGACCAATCGGGTAGGCTGAAATTTTGTAAATCGTTTTCTAGGAATGTAGCTATTAATCCGATTTTACCAGTAGGCAGCGACTGAATTTTATAAAAAAGAATCTCCTACTTTTACCGTTTACTATAAGTTCATCTTAAAATTCACAATTTAACGATCACGATTTATTAAGGAGGTAGAGAGATTGATCAATTCCGTAACTAATTTAAATAGAGCTAGAGTTGTAAAGAGATGACGATAACATAGATCTTACGATGTTCATTTTCGAGTCGAGTAAAGTTCAATCGGCAAGGTGCTAAGAGAAGATATCATGTTCAGTAACGTATCGTCCTCGAGTCATGTTCACATCAGTAGTTGTCACTAGTGGATAGAGAGCTTCCGGTCGGCGCCGGTCGAACGTCCGGCGACATCGCACGGCGCATGCATCACGCGACACGCGGCTCCTGAGCAAGCTGACTCTTACGTCGCCTCGTTCACGGCTTGTGATTACATATATCCTTCTGTTCGCCTTTATATTTATCATAATACATCTATCAAGTCATGTAACTCAACATTCCTTTTTACTTTGTTTATATTTCAAACAATATTGTAAAATATACCTAAATCAAACAAAATCATTTTAAATTTTGAGTCTTTCGAAACATCAAGTGGTATGTTGAGTTGGTCCTCGGTATAGCTTCGATTAGTTTGCTTAGCGAGATTGCATAGAAGGTGCGTCAAACATGTCATTCCATCTGGTAGTTAAGCGGTGAGTTTACGAAATTATGGCGGAGAGGGATTTTAGCCCACTCTTTAATTTATATATACGTAGACTATAAGTGAATGTGTGCAATATATAATCCAATGTTAGATGTTAGAATCAAAACAGTCTTTGGCGTTTATGTATATGGAATCACATGGTGTCCTCTCTTACGAATAAACTAAAATGCATATTAATGTTTGCATTAACAAGGTTAACAACAAGTTGCGGTTGATGTGAGAGAGGAGGCTGCGTGAGGTCCACGCTCCTGTACAAATTGTACTTACTCCGGTGTATCGATGTGAGTGTTGCTAGAGCTTTATTATAACGTACAGCTGTAGATATTGTACACGTTCCGACACTTGTAATAACCACATGTATTGTATAAATGTAACATGCTATTATTGAACCTCATTACCCCTTATTATCTCAAGCAAGTGACCGTTGTAAATATACTATATATATCTGTATCTACTCATAAGCTGTAAATATCAAATTTGAATGTATTGTAATATAAAAATATTATATTAAAAATATTTATTAAAGTTAGTGCCAAAAGCATTTTACAATTCCAGAATAGGCGTGTACAGTTCTAAATATATAGCAGAGGCATCGGTACAGCATCGGTGACGCCAACTCTGCACACATCGACAGTGTCTAATGTCTAGTCATTTCTACAGTTTATCCATTGCTAATCACACAATACGCTTCTAATATTAGGATTCGATCATTGACATTTACATTTTGATTGTATTATTGCAAAACATATTTAAATAGAGACATATTCAAATATATTTCACGTTGTTCACGATGGCATTTTGGATATTACTTATAATTGAGTTCAATTTGAGGGCATTGTGAATACCTAGTTTAAAATTGTATCACTTATAGACTTCCGCCTTTCCAGAAATTACTGTTTTAACCACTAAATACATAACAAGAACAGAATGTGCACTGAAACAAATATATTTTGTACGAGTAATTATAGTTAATTTTAAAACTTATACCTAATTGTATTTAAAAGTAACCTATAAGTTTTTATGATTACACTTAAGCGGACATGTATGTAATGCAGGGTCGGTAGACTCAGCCGCCCTTCTATTTGAGTCAATTCATCATTTATGTACGTATTAAACACGTCAAACCAAAAGCAATTTAAACGTAGAGGATAAGAAATTATTTTAGCTACAAATTATTTTAGGTTACCTACCTGAAAGTTTAATAATGTCATGATTTTGCAGACCTGCTTGTTTATTTACGTCACAGATTTGTTTACCAACAGCTTGCTAGTAGATTGTTTAGATCGCGTTTACAATACGTACTACGGTTGCCTTCCAATCCACAGCGCATATATCTAATGGTATTATTGGCAACATACTATATTATATCCTAATTATTGTAAGCCGTCCATTTGTGTTGCAATTAGTTTGTCCTCGAAAGCTGTGAGGTTTACTGAATTATTATCTATATAATCGATATTAGCTAGTCTCAATGTGTTGGTAAACATTTCACAAATATTTAGGTAATGTTTAAACTTCGCGCAGGTGTTTCGTTGAGAAGATCTATGTTGTAGTCTGTTGTTAAGTTTGTCGTTGATGACAAAAATATATTGTTATCTAGATAATTACTATTTGTTTTATTTCATTCATGCGCCTGACAAGACAGCGAATGCAAGCTTTCGCATGCTACACTTTTACCGATACGCATTACATCGAGTCCGTCGAGGTAATGACTGTACCATACTTTACTACTCAGCGGTAGTGAATACTAATGATGTGACAACTTAAGGTGGAGATGGCTACACTCGTCACAGGTCACGTCACACACACTACCAAGGTTGCGAACAATCCGATCGCTGGGAAATATCTCATGGATCAAGCAATACCAAATTTCACCAAATATAAAAAGGAGCTGGCATCGTACAAGTTGAAATACTCTAAAACGTTAATCTTTTTCGCGGAATTAAAAACGGATAAGGTACAGTGATACAGATATTCAAGAGCGTTTTGCTGGTTGAGTAATGTTTTGTTCCAAAATAAATAATCAACATTTTGTTTGATTGTCATGTCATGTTAAAAAAACATAATTTAACGATGACGTTTTAACCGATCCCTACTTGCTTTTGTTATATTCTAATACGGCATAAAGTAACGGTAAACATAAATCTTACTACATGCCTATAATACGCAAATTGTTAAACAATGCAATGCAATGTTATTACAATAGGTAGAGGCAGTATGACGCCAATGCGATAACCACTTCAATTAAATAACATAACGCACTTTCGTTTTTAAATAAACAGATACTGTTTACATAATATTTTTTATGTATCCTGCATGGAAAGATACATTTATGATAATGAGTGCTTGGGTAAATAAGCATGATAGTACCATGCAAAAAAATTGGTAAAGTATAAATGGAAGCCATTAATTTCACCGATAATTCTTTACAAAATGTTTTTACGACTTGAACAATTCAAAATCACGCTACAGTTGTTTTTGTTTTTCACTAAAAGATTTAGTTACCATGGAAACATAACAATTAAATAAGAACAATGTTTATCAGTGGGTTATCACCTACAAGCTGTAAGTTTAATTGGAGTAGGTAACTTTATTGTTCTGTCATTATGAATCAGGGGTTCTCGCACAACAACCTTAATCTTTGCGAATATTATCATTTAGTAATTTTATAACTGTATTAACTTTTGGCATTGTATTATTTAAACTTAGCGACTGTTATGAAATACATTCTATACTTAGGTTACAGCTTAAGGTAAGAGTTTTCTTATTTGTTCAAACGTATCTAAAGATGTTTCACAGGACAGGATTCTGCAACGAAGGCGTGCTCAAACATAAGTGGCTACGACATCGTTTCGATTTCGGGGTGGCTGTAATCAAAGCGGGCGCCCGTACGTGTGTCCTGATTAGCCATAAAACCACCAACTTAATTTTTCGGTTAAACAGTCATTGCTTGTCTATTCCCGTCATACATTATTATACTTTAACATGCAAATAACAAGATTAATCAGATTGTTGAGTGAATTGACGCAAATATGTAGATAAAGCTGTCTTGTTGTATCTTATAAACATTCCAATAGTATTATTAACGAAAACATCTCATATATACTGACCGATAAAATTTAATTTTATAAACACTATTTGTTTTATGAACACTATAATATCATTTTTTTTCTAGAGTTCAATAACAACGAACAAAACATATTCAAGATTAACACGCGAGAAATTTCTTAAAAAGTATAAAAACTGGAATAGTAAACTTAAATTCGTACAACTTTAGGTGAGACTATCATTAACATTTTAATCTGGGCTGAAACTTTGCAATGCAGCTCACAAATGTATTTTTTTTTTAAATCAATATAGTAAATACATACTTTTTTCGAAATCTATCTGAAAGCATTGGATCTTATTCTCTACGATCTACACTGAAAATCACTATAGTTTATAGGTAAGTATGGTACCATAAGAAGATATCTTAGTGTCGAAAATTTTATTTTAACCAAATAAAATGTTGTAGCAGAATAGGTTCACTTTAGTTAAAATGTTATTAACTTAGCAATGACAAAGCTAAAATTCTGTATTATCTACCCCCAAGTGAGGCCTCGATTGACCTTACAAATGACGTCACTACAGAAGGTTCTGGCATCAAGCACAATGCAAATAACTTGTTGTATCAAATAAATATTACAAGAGCATAATAAATTGACGATATATCACTATTGCTTTTAAATGATAAGTGGACGTATAGATTCAATCAGGCGCTTCGAATGTATATAGTAGGTAGATAAGTATAATAACTGATAGAGATGTGTTATAATAATAATAAAAACATTGCTTCTAGAAATCCAATGTAAGATTGAATTGTTAAGATAAAACAAGGGTAAGGCAAACCAAATCTACTAATTGTTTTTAATGAAAGCTCTACTAATTCTATTAATTAAAACACAAAGTTAATAACAGGACATAAGTGCTATAAAACGATGAAAAGTGCGTCGATCTATTTGATGACGACTTGTAGTCAGGGAAAATCCCGTCGCCCCTCTCCAGTTACATATCTATATCGTAGTCTTTGAAATCAAAACATAACACACAACGCCCTATCAAACACAAAATCGATAAGAATAGCCTAATAGTAGATTGAAATCGTAACAACTAATTATTTTACCAGATTGGATGTAACGAACAGGGGTCAATAGATATCTGTGAAACAATAAAAAGCTTTTTACTTTAGTGCTTTACATAACGTAGACGCAATGTTTAATTGTTTACGGGTATGGTTGAATGATAGTCAGTAAACTAATTGGTTGACAACAAGTTAATTTCAGTGTATCTTAGGTAGTTACGGCTACATAATGGTAATTACACGTTACGTATATTAACCGCTACACAATTATAACATAGTCTTATGTTTTGGCTTCACAATAACAGATAGCAACGTTATCGCTTACGATTAAATTCGTCATGTGCCGTAACCGCGAAATGTTTAATTGTAAACAATAGTGATCTCACTTTATGTCGCTGTCGAATTATTAATACAGTCAATCGATTAAATCTCCAGAGTTAAAGTTTAAAATCTGATAATTTTGGTCTATTGATGGGCCAGATATAGTCTTATCAAGCTAGTTTAACGATGTCAAAAGATTAAGTGTGGTAGCGTGATTATCTACTGTCGGTACTATCGAGTAGCAAGAGTTTGACATTTCAAATATACTGCAAAAATAGTTTCTACGACGCCCACTAGGAGCGCTGATAAGATTTTCATACAAAACATTTCGATAGCTAGCCGGATGTCAATATTCGATATCGGTAGAGAATCGTTTTTAGTGTAACTGCCAAATCGGATAACTTTAAAAGTTCACAATTTAATAAGATGACAGTGACTTAAATTTTATCTATCATACGATGCGATTCGAGACAAGTATCAAAAACAATTAAACCTTACCAATTGATAAACTTGGGGTAGTTACAGTATAAGTTATCCTTATATTGAAAATCTATTTACATTGGTGACAGTTTAAATGAGTTTTCTATAAACATTTACATTGTACAGTGGTAACTTACACCTAACTTACTGTGAAAACACAGATATCTTAAAGAGTAGAAAACTGTTTTAATTAATTATGATAGTATGATGATAACTTTCTTTATAGTTTATATAAGACGATAAATGAACATAAAGTAGCACTTGTGTGCAGATAATTATACATCCCTTTATTCGAATATTAGCGGTCTTTATTAAAACTCAGCTTATTCATCCTTGAAGACCACTGAAAAGTCATTGTTCAGGCAGAATTATCGTTAAGACCCTAGACTGCCCTAGAGTATAGTATAACCAATATCTTGAATGGCATGGCTTCATAAATAATTAAAACGAAAATAAAAGAAAAATAGATAAGTAGGTACCTCAGGAATAAAATCAGAACGTGATCAGCGAGGCATAAACTAACAAACAAATAACTTAAGGGTTATCTGAATCCTTGGTTTATTGTTTATAAATGTAGTATTAATTATACCTAAGATATCATAAAGGTCTCGCAATATTTACAATTTATATAAATACATGTAACCTGCACGTACTTCTCTATCAAGTAATTAAGATCGATACTTTTGCTAACTAAACAGTGATGAGATGAGTGAAAAATTAAAGAGTAAAATAACACACACTACTATCCCTCTGCTGAGAGTATCCTCCCGGAATGGAGGATACGTTAGGCCTTGAGTCCACCAAGCTAGCCAAGTTCGGGTTGGAGACTTTGATATCTAGAACAACTATAGACATGCAAGACAAGGTTTCACTTCAACTATGGCTGATCTTATTTTAAATTATAATTAAGTTTGACTGATCATAATATTTGCTTGTATTCAAAATTTCAAGAGCGTATTAAAAAGAGTAGCTTATCGCATAAGGAAATACTAATATGGGCAAAAATACATAAAGTACCTATTTGTAATGTGATATCTATTCAAATCTATCTATCTCAATGTTACTATCGGTAAGAATGTTCTTTGTTGTAACGTGTCATATCTAACGCTGATGCTCTATCTGCTTTACGTGTATCCGGAGTCGAGGGTAATCAAGTTTACCGCCAAATAACACTATACTTAATGTCACTGTATAACAAAGACTAAACACAAATATACTAGCAATATCTTCTAAAAGCAAGTGGGATTTTTTTCCGAATATCTATCTACTTTTCTCATATCTTAACAAATAATAAAAATAAAAAGCCAACGAACCGATGAAACTTGCTCGTGCGTGGCATTTAAGTTTAAAATCAAATAATATCCTGATACAAGGCCTGCGAACGTTAATGTGTTGGTTTACAAATAATATGAATAGCGGTCAACTCTAAGTCGGATATAACCAGATATTCACGTTATCAAGACTAGAAATGAAGACAGTTACATTGAATTTATATTATAATAAACATAGACTTTTACTATCTAGTTTTAAATAAAATAACGTTTCCAGATGGTACCGTTATCTTCACAACGTAAAACCTGAAAATTAAGTAAATGACGTTTAATGGTTAAAACGCCTTCATCTCCTTGTTAACACCCCTGTTTCTATAAATTCATAAAAGGCATTATCTTTCTAAATTACAACGAATACATCGAATTTTAAATTATTGATACACACTAATGATATTCACAACTATATCTACAAAAAACATGAATTTCTAGTCACATTTTATTGCACGCCACGCGCCACCTCAAAACATAGTTTTTCAACTCAAACTAATCTGGTTTTAAGTTGTTTTTAAACACGCTCCTGTGTTCGGTAGGCAATGACCAAATCTAAGATAAATTGTGTTTCTTAAACAAATATAGATTTACATATAAAATACCTAATCTTTAATTAGATACTAATTCTGGCCAAAAGAATAAAAAAGCGCTTTTAAAATGATAAAATAACTTCAGAAGATGCTAATAATTTACTTAAATTATATTTTAACAATAATTTTACTGAAGTTGATCTGGTTATTGATTATCACATGATACCTACTTTGTGCGTAAATCATCGTTTGTTTGAAATACATCTGAAGACGTCTGTTACCAGATAAAATGAGGCGATTATTTTTTCAGCAACTTTAACTGGGTCGAATTGAAACTGACTTTGTTCAAGGTTATTGATAATAATAAATCGGTCAAGTGCAAGTAAAAATTGCGCAACAGGCAATGCAAAAAAATATATGCAAATACCTTTTAAATAAATTATATCTTAATTATATATTCATCCATCCATCCATCATCAAGTTGCTTTGCAAAAATCTCATATTTTTACCAGTTAATGATAAATTAATGTCTATTTTACTAGGTTATATTGAAATGTATTGTTGTATTAATTGTTTAAAATAATTCAATTAAGAATAAGTATGCTTTACTACTTATACTATAGTATTTTTAACACGATAAGAAAGCAGTTAACTTGATATTTAAGGTTAATAAGACTAGTCGGTCCATCACCGTCCACGGTGGCTGCAACCTGAACACACCAAGCAAGCAAGCCAAAGTATTTTATACATACAGGTTCGTGTTATCCCCCATCTCGTACGATTATATATTAAAAAATATACCTATACAAAAATCAATGCCGGTTTTTATATCTTAAGCAAACAAGATACCATCCCGACCTTTGCCAATTAATTAATTAATTAAAGAAGTTATGAAATTACTCGCTTAGGTATACTTATAATGGTAAATAACAGTTTATACTTTACATATACTTGTATACTTCCATTTTACAGACTATTTGAGTACAGAAATACATACAAAGAACTTAAGAATTACAACTATATATGATGTATTCGTTTGTTAAAACACTAATACAAATCCAATAAGGCTTGGTAATCTAAAACAATGGTCCCTGCTTCTTCTTATATTGAAAAATAGTACAAGGCCGTGTCACTAATGTGATGTGAGATAGTTATAAAGTGAAATATAATGCTTATGCACTTTAGAGACACTGTTTAGTCATCTATATTATGTTCAACATTAAACGGACTGAGAAAGTCCTATAAAAACACATTCATCTAATGTCTATTTTCGAGTCTTGTCAAAAAAGATTCAGGCTCTACTTTACATGTTTTTTCCACAAATTAATAAATAGTTACTCTTTGTCAGCGTGAGTCGGCATACTAGGGTGTAATTTCATGACAAAAATAATATATGTATATATATATCAGCTTAGCCTTCCTTCCAAGCAATGTTGGAGTCGGCTTCCAGTCCCACCGGATGCAGCTGAATACCAGTGTTTTACATGGAGCGACTGCCTACCTGACCCCCACAACCCAGTTATTTGGGATAACACGATACCCTTCAGTAAGACTGGTTGTCAGACTTTCAAGCTTCTGACTACTGTTAACGACTGTCAAAGATCTTCGAAAATGACAGCCGGGACCCACAATTTAACGTGCCTTCCGAAACACGGATTATTTTTGTTCATGACAAAAATAATATTAGTCTTAAATACCGCTGCCATTTTTTAAGGTTATGTTCACATCCGAATAACCAGATTTCGATTACATAAGAAGTCGATAGAACAATTAAACACCGGTTCTAACATGATTTGTTATAAATTATACTATTAATTTCAGAAATAGATTTTACACGGATGTTATTACGTAATATTACGAAATAGTTATTATTATGTGATTTTCAGCAGTTTTGTATGGATCCATTGTGTAAATACGAGTAGGAAGGTAAACAATAATAAATGACATTTCCTTCAAAAGTTTATAATTATCCTGAATACAATTCAGTTCAGTCTGAATACAGTTTCAGTCACCTGTATATAATTTTCATAATACTCTTAATAAGATCATGATGATCTTTGAAAAAGAAAGACGGATATTTTAATTTAATAACCGTCATAAAAGCTTATACAGATAATACTCAATTTGAGCATGTTTTGTGAAGTCTAGTCTTTACTCTTGCACCGGATTATTTTCGAACGTTTCTTGATTGAACATTAGTTTTAGTGATTACTGATTAGACTTAATAGGTTTATTAAAGCGTAAGTACGTCCCGCTTACAATTATTTTATTGATTATCGCATTCACTGAATTAATACCCCAATTAATTATGCGCACGAAATGACTATACATTCTACAGTACGGAGAATCTGTAATCTGAACACAGTATGAAATTATCAAATTTATCGAATGTCTTTCTACATCTGAAGAGATAATATTCATTTTTACGCATTCACAATTCCCGGAACCAAAAGGTTTGGGTTTTAACCAAAGACCTCTGACTTAACTTATATCAATTTACAACTCATTATCAAAAATGTCGCATAAAAATGAACTTACCGTCGATAATTTCATACTTTTTACGCAAATTAATTAAAAAGTCATGTAAGTATTTGTCCGGCGGGTGTGCTACACGATATTTCTGAAACGGTGATAGTGGTGCACGCGTGAAATCTGTCTGATGTAACTATTCGTAGAGTAGTATCATCCTATAGACGCATGCTTCTAACGTGTGAACGAAGAACGCGTAAGTAAACACAAACCGTGTATGATTCGCCAAATATATCTTTGTAATTATAAAAATATAAACCTTCTTTGTTAGGAATCATCTCCGAAACCTTCGAACCGTAGCAAAAGTAGGTATCTTAAATTCTGGGAATCCGCACTATCGTTTTGTAAAATACTTGACCACACCTTTAAGTAAAAACAAAGACTTGTATTATAAACCTGTTTAGTGTCAATAATCTAATCAAACAATAAAAGATTATATATTTTTAAGCCTAGAGATGCTTTAAATACCTCCAAACTTTTATCATAATGGCTAATTGAAAAATGTCCGTACTTATTTAAAGTTGCCTACTTAAATTTAACTTTACTCTTATTAGGATCATAAACGATTGTTCATTCATTAGTCGTCTTTGCTTGACCTCCATTACAGTTAACTAGATTGACCCAAAGACCTGCCAATCATTAAAAATGACTTCTGCTACGACGTATTAAAAAGAATTCATTAATTTCAAAAGCAATAAAGTATCATTTAGCATATTATGTTAATGTAAAACAGTTAGCTTGCTTCTTTCCAATAACGCCGAATACGCATTATAAGTAGGTGGAAGTGGAACTGATGCAACTAAAAGACGGTTGGTATCATACATAGTTGCGAGAATGTGTGAATGGAGGCGCGGGCACCCCCCGCGACGCTGTGCGGGCGTGAGGCCAACACACACGCGGTGACGCTCGGCCGCGGCCCGGCGCCCGCGCACGCAGGTAGCCGCCACTAGTCGCCACACTCGCCACTAGCCGCGCCGCGTGCCAACCTCGCGATACAAACGTGCTAACTTGCATCAGCCAACTTTTACACGTGTTATTATTTTCTAAATGTTATACAACCTTTAACGTACCTATGTGTACATTTTTATTATATGCGATAGATTGATTTATGCGAAATAAACTCTACTTACAGAAATATTTTTACCTTTTCACAATGTAAAAAGTATGTTTATTCTATACGGAAAAAAGCAATTTTGCGATGAAAGCCTCCAAAATCTAACTGCTTCCAAATATTTTTAATGACTCCTACTTAGAGCAGCAAACATTTTTTTGGAGTTCGATGTTGGCTCTTGGAATAAGTTGTCCTAAAAATTCATTTTAAATGCATACTTTATTTATTTTGTTAGTAGAACAATAATGGGTTAGTTTTGTATCTCGAAAAATATTACGGCGGGCTATAATTTAAAAATAGCCTTTAAAGAATTACTTAACTATAAATGGCAGTATCTACATAAGTAGATACATTTATAAATCTAAATTGACATAATAATATTCAAGTCTGAAGTCTCTCAATCGGATATTACAAAGTTCAAATACAATTGCTCAGTAGCAAAATTGTTCTATATCTACTGATATGCCCACAAAGTATTAATAATCTCTATAAATATATTTTCTTAGCAGACGCTACGAAGATAATGGCTTTGTTTAGAGGCACATACGCAAAATAATTGCGGAGATTGATACGGTCAATTCATGTAGTTGTCTCATCTTACGTCACAGTGAGATAATAGTAAATGTTGTTATTTCCTGCTTCAATTTATGAAAGATGAAAAACTGTTTTCTTGCCTATAGCAAACCCAAAATGAAATTTTAGTACTTTGAACAAAAATCATTTGATTTATCTAAAGTCTGTGCTAATAAAAGAAAAATGGCATCCAAATGATATTTATAATCTAGTCATTCACGAAATTATTGGTGGTAAAGTCATCATAATTAAGGTCGACCCACAAGTGAACGTAAAATTTTGCAGAACATCCATCCAGATGTTATACGCTCTGATACCTGAGAAGATATAAGAAAAAGTCGCGCGGGATGATATTGCTGGCGAAGAGTCGTTTTAGATAAATAACCATTCATCGTATATCCTAGGGAAGAAGAACAAGCTTCTTGCTATCTAAGATCTAGGTCCCTAAGTGAACCTTGGCTGCAATCTACTAATATTATAAATGCGAAAGTTTATGATGATGGATGTATTTTTTTGCTGATTCGCGTAAAAACTACTTAATGTATTTTAATGAAAATTAGTTTACACACAGGGAGTTTATAACCTGACTTATACATAGGATACTTTGCACCCTGAGAAATCATTTCCTTATTCGTTTAAGACTACCCGCTAATCTTTCCTAACACTACATCCTGTTTGTAGTAAACATAAGATCATTATAAAATCAAATGCGGCTTTCTGTAATATCGATGAGTATGTCAACATATATTAACTGGTTTTACATAATGGCAAATGATTGAGATTTTGTTTGTCATCAAAACTTGTAAATATATGACATTGAATGAAAACATTACATCAGCCGGTGTCCGAGGCCTTTGATTAGGTAGCGATTGAATTTGTGCACGTGTGCAACTTGTGGGAACTATTACACTATACACAGTACAACATAAGAAAATACTTAGCATGTGTATTTTACAACAGGTAATTAGATCGTGGACATTGTCCCATACTTTCTTCGTAAGTTAATTGCTTGGCAACAGCTTCTTTTCACCCGGCTGCGTCGGAAAATATGCCAATGTGTTTATTCAACCGTGGGTTACCTAGATGAAACGTTACTAGTAAGAAAGTTTTATAATTATTCAAACTCAATATTGATTTAACGATTTTTTTTCTCACACATGTTATTTAGTGATCAATAGGTACTTACATATTATATTATCATTGTTGAAATCCCCATTTAACTATTAATTTTATTACTGTAATTAAATGAAAATTCATTGTACCTATCGTAAATTACCCTGGTATTTCCGATATTATGAATAATCCTGTAATTAAACAAGAAAATTAAGTAAGAAATCTGAGTATAACTAAACTGTTTGTTTTGAGGAACGAATAAAACTATACATGTATCAGGCCCTAGAGGCAGCCAAAACGAAGAAATGTTTAACACAAAAAACAATTAACGTGCTTAAGCATTGCAAATTACAATATTTAGGAACAGACTATTGGTATAATTTTGCAAGTGGGTTTTCACTATATTGTCTTTTCATGAAACATGTAATACCTATTTGTAAAAGACGTTAAATTTTAGTAATTAATAATTATTATTATGTCTAGAAAAAACAGAAAATTCTATTAAAATAAATTAACATAATTGGTAGGCCATTGAACTATACCTACATAAAAAAAACACCACTATGCGACCACTTTTTTAATATCACTTAATTCTTTTTAGAAAATTTACCGGAAAGCGGAATTTATACCTATCGTAATATACATTCTAATAATAGACAATACAACCAAATGTGTAGATAACATTAAGATTAGGTGTGATGACTTTAGTATGTGCATGTACCGAATCCGTATTCTGGTGGTTTTTTTTTTTTATTTGACCACACCTTATTTATTGTACAAAAATATTGATAAACTAACGTTCCTATCCATATAGGTCCTGATCCTACGATCAGGCGAAACGAATTGTCAAAAAGAAGAAAGGTGATCTAGTCTGAGTGAGACAATTTTAGGTTCTGTTCTTTTCTTAGAATTATGGAGACTATGGAGTGCATTATCAAAGTTTGAAATTTTGCGAAAGACGTGCAGCTAATAATGTTAATATAGAATAGGTATTCAAGAATCAGTAAGACGTAGAAAAATGTCGATATCTCCCACGTAGTCACGGTCCCGATGTATGGCCGACACCATCTGACTCCTGACCTGTGATATTTGCTCCAATTCCATCCGGATTGCGCTTGATTGTTGGATTGCCGATTGGCCGCAACTATCAGACAATAAGTATGTGCAATATTGGAAAGATATAGGGTCGTCTTACATAATATGCCACGAGACACATAGTAGTTTATTATATTGCCCGTAGAAATTGCTAGATTAAGCCCGATATGTAAAGATACGTAAAATAAGTTCAAAGCACGTGAACATCTAACCAGCCCACAAGACATGAAATAAATGAATGAAAAATTACAGTTATCTTATTAAAAAACAATGACCATGAACTACTGACAATGAATTTACAAAAATAGGAAATTGCTAATACATTTTGAATTCCAAATTCATCTGTTGCTAATGATTATTTAATCTATTCTTAAATGCAACGAAAACTAGTTTTCTAGAATTGCAAGAGTATTGCACAATGTTGATGGTACGATAAATTCACAAAAAATAATCAGATACTGCCTATTAAAAAAGATGACACTAATAGTAGTACGTGTCTTATCAAGTGCGTATCGAGTCGACTGCCATTGAGCAAAATTGGCGCCGCATCGATAAGGGGGAGGTTGTTAGCGTTGATCTTCAACCTTCCCCACAACGGGAAGGGTGTAACTTGAAATTTTACAAGCCTTGCCTTTAGCTAGATAGCAATTTCCTTCAAATGTAAGATAAGCCCCTAACCTAATGTATAATGTTAAGTCAATAATGATTGACTTGAATGATTAACTCTCAGGAGAAAGCAAACTGAAAAGCTGCATATTATTATGCTGGAAAACCGGTTAAATTTTCGAAGCTCTTGCCGAATTACACTGGCATATTAAAAATATGCATTTAGCAATACGTTTAGTTTGTCTTTAATGTAATTAACCATTGGTACTCTACGGGAAATAGTTTTTGCAAGTGCTTAACAACGAGTTATCGAACCTTTACATCCAAACCATACTTCGTAGATCCACCTTATCACTTTTTAAGAAGGTAAATGATTTTGCAATAACAATGTCATTAATAATGCGTATTTTCATCTATACGTAACTTTTTTAAGACGTAGACATGTTACGAGCAAAACATTCAAGTCGCAAGTTCATGGTGCATTACATCATAACGCGAGCGGGAAAAGCCTGTTATTTCCAAGAAACGTGACGTCGCCGTTATGCGTATGAAAAATAATAACAAACACTGACGTAGTCATTCCATTCATTTCTTATCAGTGACAACTACAAACTATTGTAGTATCGGTAGTTGAATCATACTATGCATGCCTTCGTCGTACGGCTTGACATGTCTTCCGTAATTTAAGATAAGTAACGATCACACCCACTTTTGCCGGCTGACAGTAATTATGGGATAGTTAATGTGACAGCCATGAAATGTTTGCAGGTTACAGCCCTTAATTAAGCCTGCAAGGAATTATTACATTTGTCACCTATGAATATTGGTACAGAGACGCGTATAAACAGATGTTGAAAAATTCAACTAATTTCATTACTGCTCCTTTCCTAACGTAAGACTCGGAGTGGTAATAGTTGATTACTCAGAAATCTAAGAAAAACTTTATAATAGAAAGCATGAGCCATAGAAATAACAACTTTAAGTTATGTACATTTCATTAAGCAAACTTACTTCAGCTTTTGTATTTACCAAAATAGAATTCATAATCAGGTGGTAACAAGTGACAGTTCATCACTAATCAAGATGAGACTTTGTACATTTTATGTTCATGTATCACGGTATATTTACATTACTTTACAGTGATAGATAGTGTTTCACTTTTAACTGGTTAATTAACTAGTGAGGTTCCAGAGGTCAAATTACAGTCGCTGCGTGCATTTCAGATGTGAAGTTATTAGAACTAATATCAGAAACAGGAAAACTGCATTATAATGATGTTATAGAAATAGAACTTTCATCATTATTTCACCTTAACCTTTTTACAGCAACATGTGTTATTCATTTTTGTGCACACGACGCCCCATCGTAAATGTATAAAAACAAAACAATGGTCAGCCGATACGATAATAAAGCAAACTCATAAAAGTATGGAAGATATGCATACACCAGAGCTGCAATTATTGATTAAGTAAATAATTACATAGAGCATTGTGAGACAGGTGTGACAGCAAAACCAAGCACAAATTATAAACAAAATAAGGAGTCGGTCTAAGTAAAGATTCGTTGTTTAAGGCGTTCATAACCCACGCAAAATTTAAAGCAATATAGGGATTGGTAATAAGCGAGCTATAAATATAAGACAAGACTTACCGTATTCTAAGGGGCATGTTTTGTTGTCATCAATCGATAAACACCACCATTTTTTTAAAGTGTAATGTAAGTCACAGTAGAAGTTGCCTGAGACGCGGCTGTTCGCGCAGAGTTGAAAAAGTTGTGTTGATTCAAATTTGTTTTCATACAGCATCAGGGTTATTTTCTCTTTCGTCATAATTACCGATAACTGGGCAAAGCAGAGTGATACAAACAGTATTGAAATATAAACATTGATATTAGCCTTGATCTTGGAACAATCGTGACAAAAACATCACACCATCGCAGTTCAATGTATTCTAGAACTGAAACATGACTTGTCAAGTTTTATTTACCTACTGTCCAATATCTTGTCCTCAACTACAAATACGTACTGGAAGAAATCGAGAGAGATATTTCTGAACTACTTGCTTTTAGTTCTCAAAGACAATGGTGTTACAAATATAGTAACTCGACAATTTTGCAATATTTTCCCGGGACCTCAAAAGGCTATTCTTGTGTTTAGATTATGACAATACTTAGAACTTTTAAATAAAAGGAAGTTTTCATACATTACAGAAAATGCATCAAATTTTCAGTAGGCTCTACAGTTCATTGCGTGAGTGCCGCGTCACGTCTTATACCTTTAGGTAGAGGCGGATTAGAAATACATATGTGTTTATTAATTTGCAAAACACTGATCACAGCCTGATAACGAACATAGTTACTGCTATGTGACGATGACGAATGCTTGGATAGGTTAGGTCAGGAAGGTATCGATACTTCATAATAGCTATTAACTTTATTTACAAACAGGAGACTTGTCGTCGACTGCGATAAATAGAGTTTCTCCACCTTTGAATGTCGGCTCTGCTTTCTATTGACTTGGTTTAACAAATAAGAATATATTTACATTAAGATATGCCCTGCAATTTATCTTCTAAGTAGCGGATTTTCAGAACGACTTATTTTGCAAACGAAAAATGTCGAAATTTTACATAAATCTTCAGTAATAAACCAGTAAATGATACTGACACCTTTATTTTCTGCTGCTTAAACTATAATAAGTAACATCTTCATTTCATATTGTCTTTATTGTAAAGCGTACAACAGCGACCGTGATTATTTCATGCGAAATTATAAGATACTTGTATATAATTTTTTCCGAAAATTATACATCACAATCAGGAGTTTATTTACACAAGAAATCAAAGATGTAAAAACAGTTGTGACGTAGATGTTTTGATACGATCATAATATAACATTGCATACGTCATACAAAATACATAATATATTATGCTGGATCCATCTAACTGAAAAACATGACGGTAATGACGATTTGAAATAAATAAGGCGTGTGCACTACGAATATTGCAACATATTTTATTTGTTGTAAAAATAATGGAAAATTATTACATACTATTGTAGTAATTTTAGGTATACAAAAGGCGATAATTTCAAGATAATTTATGAAAGGGTCACTGACTAAGTTATTCATACTTGGAATTTTAGTGGAAAAAAGTTAAATAACAGAGGTATCTCAAGTCACACCCTCTAGAATGATGACCGTCAAATCTACATCGGGGAACTTTCCGTACAGAGCACAACATAATAAATCTTGATGGATGAAGAATTGAAGATACGCCTGCGTCTACGTCACATATTGTGGACATATTTTTTATAAAAGTTAATTATAATACGATTGTTTTTTAACTTTTCTTTTCGTGAATTATAGACGTAAAAGCGCTTCACGGCTAAGACTTTTTGTTAATTTAGTTTCATAGAAAACATTCAAATCTATGTAAATAATGGATGAAAGTCTCTACGACAATAAAAAAAACATTATTTCAATCACGCTTATGTTCTCATAATATTTTTATATTGATAAATATTTTTCGCAAACAATGTCGCTATTGCCATAACAATTTTTGGCACAAATCTGGAGGAATCATCTTAACTTGATTTAATACCTACAATAAACCAAAACCAACTTCTACATAGATGATGCAGAATGAGAGCTTATTATGCTTCTAATTTTGTTTGGATGTTTATTACTCGATTACGCCAAAACCACTACACGGATTTTGATGAAATATGTTACACAGATAATTCGAAACCTGCATTACACACCCTTCTTTTTGTCCCGAGAAATCTTTTCACGCAGACGAAGTCGTGAACGGAAGCTAGCTCTAGTAGTTACCTGAATATAATTGAAGCACTACAGAGAATTTTGAAATGAATGTGACTAATCTATGATTGTCATACTTGTTTATAAAGTTCAAAAACAAATCATTAAAGAAAGCTCTTTGAGCTAAAGACTCGACCTTAAGCATGACCGTGACTTATTACTGCAGGCAACAAACAAAATTATCTAGTTCCTCTTTGCATATCTCTTATGCAACTAATAAAATAATTAGTCTGTTTTTGTTATTTAATTAAGCTGTTATAAAGTGTTGGTTAAAAATATGTTTTTAAAAACGCAACGCCTTTTTGGGAAAGGTATAACTTTAGGCTTCGTCCTTTTTTTTATTTTTAACTTCCTTTGACACTCGTCGATTACTTGATTCCGGGTTTTTCTATTTAAAGCGAACACTTAAAAGTTTTTATCGAACACACGCTGAAACACGTGCCTCTTATTGGTTTCTAAACCGAGTGATACCAACTCATTAGTCAAGCTATTTTATTTTCTATGAATGTATTAAAACCAATTGAATGATATTAACCCCTAGACTTGTATTTTGTGTTAAAGTCCCCGCAGTAGATACAAATATTTTTTTGAATGGACCAAACGCAAAGATCCTTTTAATAGAAAAGGACTTCTAAAAAAGAAGGCAAACTTTAATTAGGAGACATTTTAACAGCAGTATGTTCATAGAATGAGTTGCTAAATAAATATAGAATACTAATTTCTTCTACCTATGTCGTTACATACATGCTAGGCTAGCGAATATTTCTTCTGAGCCGACCAGTTTGTTGAATAAATAAACAGGCAAAATAGCATAAAAAGTACATTTAAATACCTCTTCTTTACTAATTTAATATTTATATGCTATGAAAAAAATATCCGAGCGACTTAGTGTCTGTGGTATAAGTATCGCGGGTTCCGTAAAATGCAAGCATATCAATTTCTCTTACTAGAAAAGATGCCTCTACGGAGGCTACAATATAGTTTTTTTTATAAATATTTACATATATTTAAAGTAAACAAACTCTCGGCACGGTTGATCGTACGGGTCATCGTCCCAACCTCATATCCTTAGTAACTTGGAAATCTCTTGAAAACTAACAAAGAACAAACCGTCTCTATAACAAATATTTTTATGTACTATTTACATACACATTTATATACATAGCTATAATATACAAACCACATACTTATTGTTTTACAGTAAATGTTATGTTTCAGATGGTCGATTCAATAAAGCACCTGCGCGACTATTGCCGCGAGGGATCAAACTACCAAGGCAACTCAATAGAATATTGCATCATTGTTAGTAAACATTCAAATCAATTCGCTCACATAATATTATTAACAGGAAGGTGATGTTTTCGTGTGTTTCACTACTCGCAATTACGAACACTTTTTTCATCAGACTATATAATATTTATATGATTAAAAACATTTACCTACCTACGTACACATTTTACTATTTTGTCTATTGATATACCTTAGGTAGACCCTTGTCTTTTAGCAGTTTTGTGGGTCAAAATACGTCATCAAAATAATTGTTGAAAGAAATAACAAAGAACCACTATGTAATCTATAATAATGATAACATTTATAATTTAAGATGTAACGCGTTCAATAATTCTAAGGAAACCAGGTCAAATATTTGTTTGGAGAAACAAAAATCTGCAATAACTAACAATAGATAACAAATGACGTGAATTGGATTGCTTGTTTGTGGGGCTCGTACGATGTGACGGAGGTTCGTTCACCCATACGTCATCTAAACATGATTCCTTTCAAATTATTAGATTAAATGAATAGAAATAAATTAGGGATAAGTTTGTTTAATATCTAAAAATACGTTTATACAATGAAAGCCCACGTTTATGGTGATAATTTATTATGAGGGTTGAAAACTGAAACACTAGACCAAGAATTAGAGTTTTTAAAACTTTTCAATTCGCAAAAACAAAAATCGTTCCAATGGTGCTATTTAGTGGTTTGTTTATAAAAGATGTATAATAATTAAAGGTCATACATGGTCAGTATTGATAGCTTGTGATTAAGGTAGTGGTCCGGGTTACAAGACGTGCGGTCGGCGGGCCGCGTCGGCCGCGTGCTGGGCGCGCGCCGCAAGATAACAGCCGATTACATCAGATGGCGCGTGCGCCCGCCTATATAAGCAACCGTACTCGCCAACGCTACTCATTCCCAAATCACAAGTGATAGATGACAAGACGATATTAGTTTGTGGCAATGTTCTACGCTCTCATGCATTATCCTGTAATCGTGAATAATAAACTGAAATACGAACAACTGTGGCATAGTGACAATTGGTGTGATAGTCATTCTCCGAGATTCGAGCATCAACAAAGATAGCAAGAGCCCTTCAACTCAAGTGCATTGATTAAAAGGTAAATATTATTTGTTTTGAAAACCTCTCATCACATGCATAACTGATTTAAAGATACTTAAGAATAACCAGTTCTAATAAGCGTGCTAATTAATTAACTTGTAGTTAATTTAATGTACTGCCGATATTGTAACAATGAATGATCGTCTGTCTGATTATCAGAATCTTAAACTTTTACAAAGGTCATCGGCTGTTATATTTTTTTATCAATGAACTTTTCATTTACGTCAAAAACAGTGATAACTGATGTTCTAGAGGATTGTTTCGCCAAACTTTTTGCGATATTTTTTTTTCTGTGATATATTTAAATATTGTAAGGGGTCACAGCACCCATATGAATGAATGTTGTAGCGATGACCAGTACTTATATAGGAAAGTGTTGCTAACTCTTAGGTAGTGGTTGGTCTAGACTAGACGTAACCCGATCTAAGTTAACAGTATCGTATTTTAACTGTTCACGCTCTAATGCTTTCGTTCAGGGCTGTCGCTTGATTATTACTAGTTTTATAACTGTCTAATATGTCTCAGAATAACTTCTATAATGTGTCAGTAGTAAAAGAAAGCTCAGATAGCTGATTTTATCATTTTTATAATAATCAATATATTTATTTACTACAATCATGCCACTCACAACCCTATAAGCAAGTGAAATGTGGACACTAATATGGTTTCATAATTCCTTTACAGTGTGAGTAAAGAGACAAGCAGCCGATCAGTCAATCGTGTTTGATCTACGCAAGAGATCGGAGCGACGTGTTAGCAAGGAGATCTGAAGCTTGAAAGAAGTTTTGTGAAGTTTGAAGTTGAAGTAAAGACAATCGAGATGGCAACCGTACAGACCCCTCCCGAGATGAACCTTTCGGCGCCCCTGCCCGTTCAGCAGGAACAATCTGAGATCGACCTGATGGCGCTAACGATGGCAGCGCTGCGATTCGTGAACCCGTGGTCGGTGGACCCCAAGCCCAGCCAGTGGCAAGCTCAAATTGTGCCTGGCTCTCCTGAAGCCAAAGAACGCATTATAACTCTGGCCGAAGTAAGCCGTCATGATTCACCACAAGACTGCTGGGTGGTCATTTATGATCGCGTATATGATATCACTACGTTCTTTGATGAGGTGAGTTGAGCTTTTCTTTTTAAGTTTTTATATTAAGTAAATACCTAAAATCATTAGTCACCTATACTTCTTTTCCTATTTTATCTACATTGCAGAAATAATTAAACGTTATTTTCTTATTTGTTATAGCACCCTGGTGGAGCCGACATCATGTTTGAATACGCTGGTACCGACGCGAGCACGGCCTTCCGTAGCTCGGGACACTCTCGCATGGCCACCAAAGCTTTGGAGCGATTCCTCGTCGGTGAGCTGCCCATGCAAGAGCGCATGTACCGATTACCCGGCGGTATTCGCCTCAGCGATATACCTGAGTGACTGCCCATCGAACGAAAAACCCCACTGTTAAGATAATTAATTTAAGTACTTAATAATCACTGCCTCTACAATAACGCATCATAATTAAAATTAAAGCACGTTAGTGTAATTAAGTTTACCAGCAACTGCATTTTAACGGTAGTACCTAAGGAGTACCTACTTGTCAAAGTTTGTTGTCACAATAAAAGTTTCTTAAACTGAGATAAGTAGCGTAGGCATTATGATAAAGTGATTCGCTAGCCATGACTTGCTTATCCGAGAATTTGTACTTTAAAATTATTGTTAGTGTTAACCTCAGACGGTGATGTCAGGATGAGTGATAAGCGGTCGTGTGAAAACGTACTTAACAACGTGTACTTTTTGCACTATTTATAGGTAAATATCTGTTGCTATGTAGTGGATGTTTAGTATTGTATTTGCATTTATATATAAGTAGATATTAGTCATTTTGCGAGACAGATAGGACACATTGGTCCAGAAAATACAATTAGATATTCGTCAGCCGTTACTATATGATATATTATAACCAATTTCGTTAATGTTCTTGTATCTTGTAAAATAGCGAACGATGTCGTGTTTTAGAAAGCTAATCTGTTCTTTATTTGTATCGTACCTTTAGATTTAACAGTATTAATTTTAAACGGCCAAGTGTTTTAAACATGCCCCTCACGTTCCTATTATTTTTAGTTTGTAGAATAACCTGCTTTTATACTAAGTTGAAATATAAATAAATGAAATGATAACTTACAATTGTATTTAATTTTCCTCATTTCTAAACTGTTACCAAGTATGAGTGAATATCGTTACTTACCTACTTGCACTGCGGGAATACCCGTACATTCAAAGTTCAAGTTTAGTAGAACTGCTTATTTAAATGTAAATAATCATATTTAACTACCTAGGATGTGCATTGGGATAACCCCATAAAGAGTCCGGACTAAGTTAATTATTACCCTTTTTCTTTTATCGACCAAAAGCGCCTATCGTTTTGCTTTTATTTACCTAGTGACCATTACAAGACAATAAAAGGCGCTAAGATATTGTTTCAGTTTCTACTAATATGATTCTAATTACCTATTATTGATTTTTTAATTGAGGATTCGGCCTATATTTTACTAGGTACCCGAACTTATGGATCGGTTACCCACGTGTATACAATCAATTAAATAGGTAGGTATATCAAATTTATTTTGGGGAAAGAGTATGTGCCATCTATACCTATATCATATTATATCTAGTTCTTTACTCTACATTAGTCTAATTTGTTATCCAACTGGTGGTGAAATGATTGATTACGTACGAAATTATAGAAAACCAAAAACGAAAATTGATATCGTTTAGTGTCAAACATACTGTCAATGTGCTATTTTTACAGTCTACGTAATAAAAACCTTCAAAGGATGTATAAGTTTATCACTATAGCCCTGAAAACTACAATAAACCAACTACGGCTCCAGACTTTACTTCCGACTTCCACAACGATAAATAAAATAATAAATACAAGTGTACAATTTATTATTGCTTTTAATTACTTTTATATCATTGTACATTTAACACGACATACGAGATTCAGGCAGTGAGCATACTGGACATTCAACGCAAATCAATATTGTTTAATAATATCTCCATAGTTCCATACCTTTTTGGTGAGGTCATACTTTCTTGCCAGATCTGAAAACAATAAAATGTATAAGTATGTGATATCGAGCGTATGATACTAACTCTTTCCTTGGAGATCACGATATGTGAGCCTTTTTTATAAGCAAGGATACTGGCATTTTTCTTAAATCTATACTTTAGTACCAAAAGCGTTCAATAGTATAATTACTCTGGTTTTTTTTTAATATACACTAAATTAGTCAATCAGCCTAGCCTATCTTATATATTTTTAAGTTGGAGTCGGCTTCCAGTCTCACCAGATGCAGCTGAATAGGTACTTTATTTATATGGAGCGACTGCCTATCAGACCTACACAACACAGTTACCTGGGATATGTCACGATAAGAGTGGTTGTCAGACTTTCAAGCTTCTGACTACTGGTAACGACTGTCAAACGATCTTTGAAAATTACAGCCGGTACCCACAACTTACGTGCCTTCCGAAATACGGAGGAACTCGGTACATTTATGGTCCCCATCTATAGAATTACCTCAGAGATCGATCTGTGTGGCTATTGTTACTTAGAGCCACTAGACTTTAAATTAGTATAGAGATACATACAAGTACTTGTAGCTTTGACTCGACGTGTTGACACTACAGCCGAAGTACTTCAAGTAGACCAGCAGAGCTATGATCATGAGGATGGCTGTTATCTGCATGGTCCACTCACGAGGCATGCCGCATTTAGACACTTTCACCTCGTCCGGAGTTATAGTTAACTGAAAGATAATAACAAAGTTATATTTGTTTGAGTATTTAGCTAGCATTAGCAAAATGTGACTAGCATTAAGTACCTTTGTAATTTTCCTGACTATAATATTAGACTTTAATAATACAATCGCGTGGAAAATATAGATAGACAGCATTCAGGTCCTAAGGCATACAATATCAATAAATAAATCTATTTTCGTATTTTATGCGTACAATTGAACAGGAACTTACCAAATAATACTTGGGATCCAATCTATTCCTCCACGAAAACGATGGTACAGTGTATTCAACAAATTCTATTTTATGATTGGAAGTTGGTACAAAGCTGTGTCGTACAACACAACTATGATGTGTGTGTCCTCCGAAGGCGGCGCGAGGGTGGAGGCTCTCTACCAGGTACTCCGTCGACTCTTTAGACAAACAGTCCCATCGCTCCTCAAACATTTCATTTCTCTCTGGGAGTGGAGCAGCATCAGGCTCAGTGCACATACTGTCTGATTCTCTATATAGAGGGTAATGCTGAAATGTTATACGTTCCTTTAATTAAACTGGTAGATGCTGATGATGCCTACCAATCTTCCTAATTTCATAAATTCGAAGTTTGCGTGGATGTGTGTTAATTTTAACACAAAACTGCTGAATCTTTTGCTGAATGGAGTAAGATGAAACTTTGCAGTAATATTAATTCTAATTAGATTTACACATGGGCTATTTTTTTCGTATTCGACTCCAATTTCGTTTTATCGTTTATTTTACCCTACGCAAGTCATCTACGCAAGAGTATCATGCAAAATTACTTAAGATTTATATTAGTAAAAAGTAGTTATTAAACTTACTTGCATAATGATTGGTCTACTATATCTTTGCAACTTTGTTTTTCCTTTACACAAGCTTGATCCACTGCTACACTTCAATATATCTGAAAAAAAAAAATAGTCTTAGGAATTTACTCATTGATATAATTATTGCACTGGACTTGACTCTGATTGGATAAATTTAGTAATCATCATTTAAATGCCTTTACTTAAGATTCAACAGCCACATTGACTTTGTAAATGGTGAATGTTTTTCATACACCACTATCTACACCTTTGAGTATAGCATGTGTAATGTTGTGTATTTAATTATTCATAGTACTTACTTGATATTCTATCAATCTCTGCAACAGCCCGTGAACACAAGGAGCACCCATCTCCTTCCATTGCCATAGAGTTAATAAGTATAAAGTGGTTTCCTCTAATGCTGACTAGCTCCACCGGAGGTGACTTCAAACCACTCTCAAAACGATTCACTAGGTGTGGTGTTATCCTTTGAACATACTAAAGTTAGTTTAAATAATGAATAGCTAAAAACTTTTCAAATTCTGGTAAAATCATTTTTAATGAAGAAACATTCAAAAATAATGAAGTTATTAATTTCTTGCAACATTAACTAAGCATAATTTTAATTACAAGAGTTAACAAGCTTTTCACTGTGAACACTTTCTTAAGGGTAAATCATTTTCCTACATTCTGTTGCTTCACAGAATAAAATGTGGCTTACATTTAGCATCAGCATGTGCAAAGCCAATCAGATTTAAACCCTGAGCAGAGAGTATTATTAGATTTTTACCCTATTTCTCTTGGACTGCTCTAAGTAACCTATTAAAGTAACTATAAAGCAGGAATCTGTGTGCCCACACACAATAGGATCTCTCCTACAACATCTATTAACACAGTTTATATGATTATATTTCTACTTTTTAACTCACAAATAATCATTATATTCAGTACCTGTAATGATATCCGATGTCATGGTTTCCTACAATAGAATACATAGCTATACTCTCAGGAACATGGAACATCTTGTTATATCTCTCGACATAGTCATTGAACTCTTTTTCAGAACACCACTTGCCTTCATCAAACAGATCACCTGAAAAAAAATAGAGCAATAAATACCTAATACAGCCTAATTCTTGCCTACTCATTGGATCAAGGCATAATAATGCAAATTTGTATTATCTCATATAAATTAAATAAGTTACCTAAAACAAAAACTACATCTGGCCTATGAAGAGTAATAGCAGTTTGGAAAGCTCTGTGCATCTGCCACTCTCTTCTCCACTTGTCCAACCAATCTCCATTCCGAGATCCTAGTAGATGGGTGTCAGCAATAACTAACGCGTAAACAGGTTCGACTCCATCAATAGGCTCCTTACTTAATGACGACCATGCACACTGAAAAAAAATACCTTCATAGATTTCCTATTTCAAAATCACTTAACATTGCAATGTCGAAGCCCACTGAGTTTTAACTAGAAATGTAATTGATGAAAAGGACCTCATAGGACTAGTTAAAGCAGAGGTTCAAGTTCTTGATGATGCTGGATTCCAACTCGTCATATGATTGATAAAAATCGAAAAATGATTACATTTATTTACATTCACTAACATTACAACTATTAGAATAATTTACCTGTGCTTGTGTAACGTAATAAATTAAATATTCACAGTAAACATAAATAAACACTAGGCCGAAAAATAAACGTAGAAAGAAATTACTAAAATGTTGTCGGAGTTTTCGCATTATTACACACATGACATTAGTTCCAAAATATTCATAATGTACCTAGTCAGATTTTACTACGGAATAAATTATAGAATTTGTAGGACGCGCGCGGGACTTATTTGTGTGGCACCAGATTGATTTTTCAATATTGACAGAAGTTATGTTCGCTTCACTTCACTGTATATGTAAAAGAAAACACATTAAAATAATACTTTTCAAACCGTAATTTATTTTATTGGACTATTTATCAGAATAGGGCATAAATTAATGTATAAATTACCTACTTCTGTTAGTAAAATTTAGTTTAATACAAAAACGTTACATCTGTGAGGAGGTAGAACAAAACGCAGTTATCAGTCTAACAACACACAGCTGATTGTCATCTGTCAAACAATCGAAAATAAGAAAATGTTTTTATCACGTTTTATAAATTAATAGAGATAATGCTTTTAAAAAACTGGAGTTCCGAAACAATGAAATGGGAATATCGCGATTTGCAAGCAACGGCTATGTCCGTAGACTATTCTGGTAACAATGTGTTATTGGCAGGACGGAGATGGCTTGCTATTAAACAGATCACGCAGGATGACGATTCCGGTGATATTGTGAAAAAGTATCCTCGACATAGTAAATATGATGCTGCTGGCGCTGAGTGGTGTCAAACTTACCATGGACAAAACCTGTGCGCTATAGCGGTTAGTGGGAAAACTGAACTTTTCGTACTAATCTAAAATAATACATATTTTCTTTCCTTATATTTAAATTGTATATATAAAACATTTGTAATTTCAGAGTAATCAACGCGTAGATGTATATGAGTGGCGTGCAGGTAATGACTTGACATGTATCTGCTCCCTCCGTGGTCATACTCGTGTGGTTAGTGACACACACTTCCACCGCCAAGACCATAATCTAATTGCTACATGCTCTATTGATACATTCACACACCTGTGGGATCTGCGAGATGCCAGAAAACCTGTTCTATCATTGTGTGCAGTCGGTTAGTCCCGTTATAAATTACACCTTTGGTTGTAAAACAGTGACTAAATATTGCTCATTTAATCATTTAATAAAAATGTAATGTTTAATTTCAGCTGGAGCTTCACAAGTACAATGGAATAAAGTAGCTTCACACATAGTAGCAACTGCACATGATGGAGATATCAAAATTTGGGACTACAGAAAACACTCAACTCCAATTCATTACATATCTGCACATCTATGTAAGATCCATGGTGTTGATTGGAGTCCTCATCATGAATATCAATTAGTAACGTCAAGTCATGATGGTAGCATTAAGTATTTTGATATAAACAATGCAAGGAGACCTGAGAATGTGATTACAACAAACTTCCCAGTTTGGCGAGCAATATATACTCCATTTGGTAGCGGCCTGCTGACAATAGGTGTTGGTTGGGGAGGAATGCCTCGTGTAGAGCAGCCTGGAGTTATTGGTATCTGGGTGGGGGGAGCACTGACACATAGACTTGTAGGACATACTGACACTGTTCAAACAATGGTTTGGAGGCCCAACACATCACCATCAAACTATCAGCTAGTGACATGGGCTAGGGATCAGTCCCTAAGGGTTTGGACAATGCATCCAACACTGTTGAAAATGTGCAACCACTACTTACCTGATGATGGAGACAATGATGATGATAACAACAGTGACAGTAAGTGTAATAAAAATGCTGCTATCTGAGTAATTCTGTGTGCGCAATTAACATATTGGTGAACCATTTGATCTATAAGTTACCTAGTGACATGAATAAGTAGAATACTTACCATATCATACTTAATTTTTTTTTATAGACGTGAGTTATGCATCAACCGCTGGATCTACAAATGATATATCAGGTGGTGACAGTAAAGGTCAAGATATTGTATTGGTAAGGGTTTACTGTATCTATGCTCTATTAACTTTGTACTTATAAATATTGTGTCTACTTCCAAAGTTACTTACCTAAAATTTTTCTGTCTTCTAGAATAAACTTCCACACAAGACAAATACATCAATTGATGAGGAATTCGAATCGATCCGTGAGATGGCTAACATTGAAGTGACAGATATGAACATAGAAACACGAACATGTCAGATACACTCTGAGCGTAATGGTTATGTTGCCAACCTACAAGTGACTTTCCCTAGAAACATCACTGAACAAGCATCTTCAAAGTTCTCCTCCATGTCCTCGACGAATGTGACTGAACACACTATACCAAAATTCTCCTGGCTTTCGGGAACTAATGTCGATAGTCCTACTACTATCAAAATATTACAAGCTATTAACAGAACTACTTACAGGAAGAAGAAAGAAGGACACAGATTTTTGTTGCACTGTCTCAAAACATTAGCAACATCTATTGATGAAGTAAGTAACAAATGCTTGTATTATTTGATTCTTTTGTGTTTTTAGATATATTTATAGTAGTCAATCAAACAAAACTGCTCATCTAAATTGGCAAATTGCTTTTCCAGATACCAGTAAAATCCAATGACGATACAGACTCAATGAAGTCTAGTCAGAGAAGTCAATCGGAGAGTGAAAACGCTGGTGACTCATGCATTCCTTTTCCGCGAACTTGTGGGGCTAAGTGGTGTGGCGTCAGCACCTTGGTCGTATTTAACCGACCGCCAAATGCTAGAAGATTATCACTGAAACACGAGACAGGAACCCCTCGGTCCATGTCCTCGTTGTCTTTGACGCCAGGCCTCTTCGGAACAGGGTACAACTCGGTATCCCCTCATGCGACAACGACTCCGTCCCCGACCAATGCAAGCGGTTTCCCACAGCTACACCACCGACACCAGTCTAATTCAATTACTACTTTTTACTTCCAAGATAGATGGGTAAGTTTACTTCTATTCTAGTGAGAATAATGGAATTTGAAGAGATAGTGCTTTAGGGAGTTTAATATTAAAACATAATTGTTACTTGTTTAGAAAGCGCAAGGTCGGCGCGCGGGTAGCATGCGCAGTCGCGGCAGTATATCAGGTTGCGTGGCGCCGCGTGTGGTTCTGTATGCTGCTCCAAATCTGTTCCCACTCAGTCGCGAACTAGCTGAGAAGTATCTCATCAATGCTGACGATCCTGTTGGTACGTACTTATACAAATGAGTGATTCGTTTAGTGACTTCGGTCATTGTAATTAACTAAAGATCATTTTACTTTTAATATTCAGTACCCGTAGTCATTCTTTATCCATACTAATATTATAAATGTGAAAGTAACTCTGTCTGTCTGTCTGTCTGTCTGTCTGTCTGTCTGTCTGCTACTCAATCACGTCCAAACTACTGAACCAATTTGCATGAAATTTGGTATGGAGATATTTTGATACCCGAGAAAGGACATAGGCTACTTTTTACCCCGGGAAAATGACGCATTTCCCGGGAAAATTCAGAAAATTCAACGAAGTCGCGAAAAATCAATATTATAATGACATTGAATTAACAAAATTCCGTTGCCATGGCAACTGTTTTAATGGCGGATATGCCTTAGCGCGACTTCGTTATACTAAGAGATATAAATAATTTTGAGAATATTTTTCGTGAAAAAAAAGCATATTTTATATCATCACGCTACGACCAATAGGAGCAGAGTAGGTAACAGTAAAAAGTATTACAAAAATATGGAAAATTTTGACCCATTCTCTCTTATATGACGCAAGCGAAGTTGCGCGGGTCAGCTAGTACCCTATACCTTGATCGAAAACTTGGACAGCGTGGGTTAAACATCAGCAATGTCTTTACATTGGACAGGTCCGATAAGATAGATCAGAATCAATTGACGAAACAAGACTTCCACATACTATTATTTGCGTGTTCTTAAAGGATTTGCTAAACAAAACTCCCATTAGAGCACAGCTATTATAAGCATTTAATTGTGCTTATTGAGGCATTCTTAAATAGAGGCACCATGAATGATACAGACGATTATTCTTAGGTTCATAGTATATTTAGCTTAGTACTCTACCTATAAAGATTACTGAGTAATAACAATAATATAATACGTGTAAAAATATATTATCAAAATGTATTTAATTTATTCCCTAAGTACATAATACGTGTTTACCTTATATTTACTGGCTGACATTGCTCATGCGTGATTGCAACAATTAACTGGTGTCTCCGTCTTGTGACTAAGTACAAGGAGACGAGTAAGAGTGCTAGAAAAGTTAGGCATTTCTTTTTTATTCCTACTTGACGGATCAACTGTGTCCGATTCATAGTGTACTGCAACTTTGTGATTAACGAGAGTCAACACATTCAATATATCTGTATCGTGTGCACGTTCAGCTAGTTTTTCACACAAAGATTGGATGAACCAACTGCCATTTTCACTGTTTCTCCAAGAGTAATATCCAGCGACTGTAGATAATGCTAGAAGTATGTCAGGATAGGTAGGATTTCTACTCAGAGCAGACTCTTCATTCATCTGCGTTGCGGTATTAATATTGCTGTCAAATTGATTGGTTGTGGTATCGTCGTCTGTCACTTTTTTATTTAATTGAATACCGTTGTCAAATTTCGCACCACGGCAAGCTTGAACGAAGAATATCTTCGGTTTCCCCGCTAGCGTAGGACAGCGTTTAGCGGTAAATTCGCGCCACAGTATGTCCAAACCATAATGGGTGTCCTTTGCGTACAACATTCCCAAATCTCCATGTGTTAATACACTTATGATTAAACAATCATTCTGTGAGTGATCCATTCTCGCTACTTCTTGAATAGTGTTATAGACTTCTTCAAAGTTCAAATCATTTTTGACGACTACTTTAAACCCCAAGTTGGTTAAAACTCTTTGAAGGGCATCTTTATCTCTTTCTGTTCCGTACCGGACGGGCATGTCTTTGTCATCATAATACTTATGGTTGAGAATAAGTGCTAGACCGCGATGTGCATGATTCATGTTGTAATACATATCTTCAGGAGCAATAATAAATGGTTTATTAATTGGGCGGGCTTCTATTTTATTCCCGCCTACAGTGGCTGGCTTGATTTGAGGCATCTTTTAATTGGTAAATGGCCAAACCTGAAATGAAAGAAGAAAAATTTTACGAAATAGTGTCAGCAGTAAATTGTTAAATCTGCAAATCGTAGAATAGTAGGTAAAATAAATATCACATATCAACCTCGCTTTACTTGAATCAAATCAAACGGTTACCTTATAATTAGGTCTCTACATTACGAACCAAACATTCAATAAATAAATTGGCTGCAAAAATGCTACATGTTATATCTGCGTCTTTCACAAAATATGTTAAGTGACCAATAATATTCACTTGGCAATTGTAATGTAAGCATATTATGTACTAAGTACGTTGTTGTAGATTGGTCCAAACAACAACATTGGGCAAAACAACTTTTCGAAAAAAGCTAAAACTGACGCTCCCACGTTGTCATATACCGGCCAATAGTAATTGGCCCAACCAGAGAATCAAACCCGAGACCTAATTAGTACGAAAATAAATAAAAACTGCCTTACAGTCAACTATGATTATTTTTTCATATGAAACCAACACAATTGATAAAAGTTTGCAAAACTAAAATGAATCTTTATCAATTGTGTTGGTTTCCTACGAAAAAATAATCGATACTAGTTCCAATTCCCACGTTCAATGTTACCCAAATGATTCAAAGTTACCCAAGTTGACTATCGTGTTACCAATGATTTAAGACTAAACTTGTACGCGTCGCCATCTCGGGTATTCCCCAGTTTTGTACATACGATAACATTGCGCAATATAGACATGTAGTATGTCATTTTACCTTATAAATCGTCGTTAATTATACAACGTTTTCAGACAGTAGCATTTACTTAAAAAAAAATGTTAACATCCTTGCTCGAGCAAGATGAAAGAATAAATAAAAATGAAGGTCGAATTCGCAATCAGCTGTTTGTTTGTTAGGTTGACACTCCCATTGAAACCATTATATTAGTCACTTATACAAAATTTATCTATGCTTAAGATTTTGGTTAATGAAATGGTAGGTCATAACATAAAATGTAGAAGTAATAAATAAATCAACGATATCTCAAAATAACTGAAAACCGGTAGACAAATCTTGGGCGTAACCCTAAGACAGAAAGTATAAATATTTTAGTCACTACTTACCGTAAAATATATTGTAGTTATAGTATTTGGTCAATATTAAGCTTATATGTTTAATAAACTTTAAGTTCTGTTCATTAGCGTAACACTTTCGCGTTCATTTACACTTGTCTTGACAAGTCAGCCAATCAGCTGATAATACTTTTTTGTCTGTTTCGTATTTCATCATTGTTACCAATTTTACGTTTCATTCTACACAGAAATACATTTTGTTTAATAAAATAACAAAAATAAAATTACAATTAAATAAAGGTGTTATCGTTAGGACTGAGGAAATAATAATGGTTAATGTGTGTGTGCGTCACGTTGTTAAATCACTTGCTATTTATAGCGCGCGATTATTATATGCATGTGCCAACATGCCGATCGTAATCATGTTTTTTCCCTAACCGTCTGTCTCATTTATGAAGGTTAACAAATTACCATGACTCAACCCATCACAGATTTATAAAGACTTTTTACAACATCAAGCAGTGATAGTTGTCTCATTGAAATAATTAAATCTAATTATGAATTGCCCCAGTATATCTCGATGCGACCAATCCAATTACAGACTCACGATAGCTCTATCGAATAAATAATGTTCTAAGCCGCCAGCTTACATAAGATCATTGAGTTAAAACTATAAAATACATAACTGCCGATTGACATACCTAAGTGATTTTATATGGTATATACCTAATGTGGATTTCTGTAGCGCGATTTCCTTCTTACGCCTACCGTCAACCGGCTAACTATCGACAAATTTAGGGAAAATACCGAATCAGCGCCACTAGCGGGTGTCGTGGGAACTGATATTTATTATACATTTTAAATGTCAAACTCTCGATACCCGAATGTAGATGATTTTCTCTGATCTGCTACTTATTATTGTAAATTTATATTTATGTATTTTTCCACTCATAGTGATGTGTGAGAAAAACGCCAAAGCGGCATTGGAAGAAGGCGAGACAGAGCTTGCTCACGCGTGGAACTTGGCAGCTCTGACCGCGCGTTCACTGCGCGCGCGCATTTCTGACCACCTCGCCTCTAGCGAAGAAACCATGGGCTGGGTCGGACATCCGCTGTGTTGCAGTTTGCTACAGTCTTTGTAAGTATAATATGTGTTAGTATATACTTACCTTCGTTATACGTATAAAATTTCTTAGTTTACGGCATTGTGTAGTTGACTTCTCGCTATAATTTCGCTTAAATAGAACATACATTAATCTGGTTACTATTATTCTGCAATGTTTATTTTCCAGAATATCACATTATGCCAAAGCATCAAACCTCCAAATGGCGGCGATGTTAGCATGTGCTTTCTCTGTGTTCAACAACACGAGCAATTCTAGTTCACAATCAACGATCAGCACATCCAGTTATGTAAGTTTATTTTGTTCTTTTAATTATTCACCGCCTTTGCTCCAGCGACATTTTATAGGACTGTAGATTTCTAGACCGCAAGTACGGTTCTTGGGTCGAACATGGCTGCTATTACGTGTTCTGAAGCAGACCGACGTTTCGTTTGTCCGTAATGTTCTTATTTTATAAATATCCGATTAATGATTTCAGGGTAACGGCACATCACCGTATAGCACAGTAAATCAATACAGTGAAATAAGCGCTGACGGTTGGACCCCCGTAGACGCGTCGGTATTCCGAAGTAATTCGTGTTCCGAAGCAGAAAATTTCTACACCGACTCCACCGTGTCAAAATCTGAACGAACTTCGTCCTGCGTGCTCGACGAAGCGACCGTGCACCTCTACCACTGCTTCAAGAGGGTTTACGCTGATATTCTACATCGATGGCAGCTGATCTACAAGAAAACTGAGGTAAACGAATATCTGGCGCGGTTATCTTAGTTGTCCTTTTTCTGTCCGCTGTCCCATGACAAATCTGTACAAAAAGTTTTTCTTTCTTTCGGTTATCACAATAATATGCAATTTTAACATTTCCTTGCTGCATGACGATCCCTAGAAGAACGCTTTACGATAGACTTCCATCCGGCAGGTTCTAAAGCTGGTGGTGGGCGCCGGCAGCACGACGCGCGGCGCCGGCCCCGAGCTGGCGGCCGAGTGCGCGCGCTGCGGGGGCGTGGCGCGGGGCGCGGCGTGCGGGGCGTGCGGCCGCGCCGCGCTGCGCTGCGCCGTGTGCCGCCGCGCGGTGCGGGGGCTCGCCACCGCCTGCCACTACTGCGCGCACGCCGGACACGCGCTGCACATGCTGCACTGGTCAGTTCTACCCTCCTTCCATCACACGTGCCGCACTAGCTCGCCACGCCTGTTGCAACATTGCAAGAGATTCATAAATGCAGAGTCTTTTACATTCGTTATTAAAATTCCAAGTTAAGGCCCAGTGGCACGAGTCCCTAAAAGGATCAACTATCGACAAGATATCGAGAATTATTTTCAAAATATCTTAATCTAAGACCATGCCTTGAAGTCCATAAATATTTATCAAATAAAGTATTGTTTTTGGCAGGTTCTCTCAGCACGACACGTGTCCGACGGGTTGCGGGTGCAAGTGCGTCATGGAAGGCAACGCTGTTTGGAAAGGCGTCAAATACGTATGAACATCGACAAGAAAAATCGACGTTTGAATTTAAATGTATGTAGGAATACAATATCTATACATTAGCAATTGGCAATCTATTAATTTATAGGCCTCAAATAACGTAAAAGTTAATAAAATAGACATAATATAAGAATGTGGTGTATTTTGGATTCATTCAATGTTGCTCTCTAAAAATACATATAAAATGATTTGAATATGTATATTTTCGGTTACTCTTTGAACATGAACAGAGGTGTATGCATTTAAAGGCATGTAGTCTATTTCGTGGGCCGAGCAACAATGACTGGGATGTCTCGATATTCACATATGTTTTTCAAATGCCCACAACATTGCAAAATGACGAACATGCTCAAATTGCTAAAATAAAATATTTTTAATATTGTCATAGGATTTTAAGACATATTATAAGCATTTTAAATACTTGTGGTATCAAATAGATACGTACTTATAATATAATATATGTTTAATATATAAAATAATGTAAAGACTGTCGGTTTTATATCGCAATAAATAAGCACACGAGTTTTATCAAGAATTTTATTTAACAAACTTTTTTTATATTACAAATATTTAAAACAATCAAACAAAAAGGTGCTCTCAATTATATTAAAATTAGTGAGTTTTATATTAAAAGTATTACGTTGGTTGTACGTTATAAGAATGCTTTACTTCAGTCTCCTTCAAGCATTTACTTATGCGAAGATTAAAAGCAGTTATAATACAGTTATTATTTAATTATTACAGTAGCTAGTGTTAACATACGTATATAATTACACACAAATTAATTATAAAATAAGATTATGAGCATTATTGCTGGTCACGAGGTCATTAACCTACTGGAGTATTCACACTAAACGAACTCAAAGTTAACTAAATCAGTTCAGGCAGCTATACATCGTAACCGTAAACAAATAAGTTAACTCATTAAACACTTTGTAATACACAATAATACTTCCTCACGATTATTCAAGATCTGATCGTGTATTTCATTTACATGTACAAAACTGTAGGTACTGATGACAATGAAATACCGAAATTGTTTTATGATAGTGTTACAGCTGCCTAAACTTCACAACGTTTAGACATTACAATGGTAAACAAGGAGTATGTTCGCATCTGACCTAATGCGTAGGTTGTCTGGAGAAGTTCTCACTATTAGCCATACTATAATAAAAAACTGGGCACAAAAATATAGGTAATAAATGAATAGCCTTATCCACTTTTGATTTCTATTAAAAATATGGAAATATAACTCTCATTGCTTATGATACGATTTGTTAGCATCCATCAAGAGTACAAAGACAAGATAGAGTATCTCGGATTTAATATAATTAGCTATTTCTTTAGGTTCGTAATCAAGGTAGGTACTATGTACAACTATTTAGCAAATTAATACATTTCCTAATTGCTCGTTTTAGCGATCGTAGTACCAGACTGTCTCATTAAAATAATATCAATGTACAAAAGACTATTAATTAGGCATCTCGTGAGCTGAAGTGTAACATGACTGTATCAAAATAACATTTCTTTGAACTTACTCTGTCACATAACTATGAGTACTTAACATATATAAAAACACAACGCGGCTGTTATGTACAATGTCTCTTATAGCGATATATAACTACCTAAAATTGAGAAAGGATACTTACAAGTCAATACTTTATAAAATAAAAACAAATACGTTTAGGCACCGATTGTCAAAAGCGTACTACATCTAAAATATATCAAAATGTCAACTAAAAACAAAACAATATCACATTATTAATATCAAACAAGGAATTATTTTGATTACTGATATCTAAATATCTACTTTATTAAAATTTGTGAAAATATTTTTTAAATTGTATTAAGATTCTGGACCTTATATCTGTTTACATTAAAAATTGTGAGGAGTTACTTGACATTTTGTAATAATGATTCTATAGACAGGTACTTTATATTAAACCGCCCCTCAATAAGACGTGGAGTAGAAAGCAGAACATACGTTGTTTGTTAGCTTATTCGTAGTTTATTTTAAATCTTTATATCCAATACAACTTGGTTACATTTGGTAGTTATATCATTGATTTTAACGTACTTTGAAAATAGGTCCAATAAATAGGAAGACTTTGAATTCAAAATAAGGCAGGACTACCTTTGTCTACGTATTCATTCCACGTCTTATCGAGAGTCTAATGAGGATGCATACAATTAATATTTTCCATCGATATAAGGAACAGAACACGTGTCAATTGTTTTTCTATAATAATAATGTCTTGAAGTTGCCACTAAATCTAAATATTAAATCTACTTGTAGTGGTACAAAGTACGCATGCGCGACGCAATGGCATAGATGCGGGTCTCATAGGCGAGTCGTTCTATTGTAGCAGCTAAAACAATAAACCTTTATTAGTAAAACCTTCGCCCACTTTTAATCGAGGAATATCTCCGTTACCTCGACTTGTATTCTTAAGCTTACACGATTTGCTTAGCACAATAATATAAGTTTTAAAAATACTCGAATTCCCGGCCTCGTTTTGTTGATAAAGATCGGGTTTAAATACAAACATTAACTAAAATGGTTATGGATTGAATTCATCCACTTAAAATGAACCCATTAAAATGGGGAATCTAGTTTCAAAATAGGTTTCGATCTACGGTATGATTGGTATGGATTAATTAAGCGGCATTTCATACGCAACTCGAATTATGATCAAATATAACTTTAACTTTATCTGCGTTGAATACCGCTTAATTAACTGTTGTTATCGGAAAATGGTATGTCTAATGTGACAAATCGACAGACGGTGCAATTAAAATCCCGCTAATAAGAGTGAGATAAAATCTATCTATCACACGTGTAACTAATGCATTATCTATGTCAAATCCGTAAAAAATACTCTTAAGATTATTTTTCTGAAAAGCTTCCGAGCTGAATGTAGTGTTATATTGTTTTTCGAAAAACGGAATTGATACCTAATGGATAAAATATCTTCGCATTATTAACATAAATTTTGATATGTAAGTATTATATTATAAACATGTTAATTTTTTTATTGATGCGATTTCAATAAGCTTTCTTCTATATGTTACATGTAGGGTTAGTCACTAGGCATCGACTGTAATTTAAACAAGAGCAGGAAACTATCCCATAAGAGGCCTATCCGTCTCCTAGTGTAGTCGAGAAGGTATTCGCGCGTCAGTCTACTCTGGTCTGCCTGATGAAGGGCGTGAGAACGATGAGCGTGAGCGAGTTAGAGTCGTACCTCTCGAGCAGGCGGCGCTTGAGCTCGGGCGGGTAGGTGACGTAGATGTAGTGGTCGTCGTGCTCGGCGTCGTCCAGCAGCGCGTCGTCGGGCGCCAGGCAGCCCGCGCGCGCCGGCGACGACGTGCTCGTCAGCGACACCGACGCGCTGCCCGCCACGCTGCCCTCCTCCGAGCTACACACCAAGCACGCCACGGGACACATTACACACAGATTTACACACTTTGTATTTTATTAAAGTATCAGGTGATACTTTTATTTATAAACAAACGTCTGACAACGACGATGTGGCCGATAGAGTTTAGATAATCTAAAAAACTCTTCTCAATCTTGAATTTACAAATTTGTACTGTTAAGTGTAGGTATGGAACTTACTCGAACACGATCCAGATGATATAATAACACATGCAGAGTGCGAGAGCGAGGCCCGTGGCCAAGGCGAGTAGGAGCGGCCACGGGAACGCCCTGGCGGTAGGCGCCGTGTCCTCCCAGTAGCGGTCACAGCTCAGGTACCAACACACGGCGCGTTGCATTTCCTCTGGCGAACATACAACAATTAGCTGACTTTATAAGTACGGTCACTTTTCGCGCGTTCTCTGGCGTTCTCAACAGCACCCAGGATTTCGCGGATGACTGTTTAGATCGAGCGCAGAACGCGCGATCTTTAGACACACGCTGCTTCCACAAGATTTATGTTATCACTCTTGATGCAGTCACGGTATAAAGTTGACTATAAGTCAACTTAATTCGTTAATTGTAAAAGGTAATCAATTCATATGACGACACAACGAGAAAGATCGCATCATTTATGTAAAGAATATTGTAAAGAGATCCTTGTCAATTTGTTTGCAGATGTAAACAGTAATGTTACCTTCTAGCTCGGTGAACTGATGCTGGGTAAGGTGCAGTAATAGCGTTGCTATACAGGAGTGGACTATCCTCTCGCAGCGGACCTGCAAGTGTTAGTACGAGATCCGACCGCGTGATTTATACATTCACCTGTTTGATTGATGAAATATAATTTTTATCGATATTTATAACTAAACCAATGCAGATCCGCAAAGGTGGCCATCCAAATTTGGCCGCAATTAATTTTAATTAAAATGTAATTAATTATTTATTGTTGAACAATTACGTTCACTTGTTATTGTTAAAAAATATATTTCATTAGAAAGAAATATACCTGAGATACCGAGAAAGGTCAAGGTGCCATCCCTCACTTGGCCGCAACCTAATGTCAGCCAGGTGTAAACAGGTATAATTTCGTTAAATATATACGTTCATAATGTATTATCATGTTATACATACCAAATTGAAGATTAATTCTTTCCCTACATGATGAGATATAGGTGCCTATGCAAAAATGCCCGCAAATAGTGACTGCCAACGATTAAAGATAAATAAAAGCGAGAGAAACTTAAGATAAACACCGCATGTCGAATAAAGATAGAGCATGCCAGCTGCTTGTCATTTTCATGCTACTGCGCATGCGTCCATAGATAAGACTAAATACCGTACTGAATATTGCAATCACGTGTTTTTGACAGTCTTATGCGCCACGTTGTGTTTTTTCAAGTCCAAAATTATAAAACTTTGTTAATATTAATATTGATATATTTCATTCTTAACGTTATTAAAACGTAAGAATAAAATGAAGAAGTGTTTTTTGTTGTGTTACGAAAAGACTACAAAACTGAACTTCGACAAATTCTTGTACGACACTACTCTACTCCGACAAAATGGCACTCCGATGCGTTTTAATTTAGACAATACTAGAGTTGACACCTCCCACGCAAGTGATCGCATGTATGTATGTATTTTGTATGAAGGCATCGCCTATATTATGTTCATTAAAAAGAAATAAGATTTATCTTCACCGTTTCACCGTTGGAGCATGTGATAATTATTTCTAATACACACATAAGTTCGAAAAGTCATTGGTGTGTTGCCTCGGATTCGAACCTTCGTCAACTTATATACCACTCGGCTATCACTGCTCAAAAATAATATGCTGGAAAAATAGTTCATTAAAACACATTTTTTTTTAAATTTAATATACATTGGTGGCTTAGATGTGTCACGTCGATTCACGATATTGTCGAAGCATAACATTTCTGAGAAGAGTACTTCGAAGTTTACTGCTATCGACCTAGCATTATTGTCGAAGGAGTATGTCGTCGAAGTCGTATTGTTTCTTATTTAAGTTATGTCGAAGAAATGGTTTGTCGGTGTACAATAGTGTCTGAGACTAGGTATATCGAACTCTAGTATTGTCTAAATTAAAACGCATCGGAGTGCCATTTTGTCGGAGTAGAGTAGTGTCGTACAAGAATTTGTCGAAGTTCAGTTTTGTAGTCTTTTCGTAACACAAAAAAAAACACTTCTTCATTTTATTCTTACGTTTTAATAACGTTAAGAATGAAATATATCAATATTAATATTAACAAAGTTTTATAATTTTGGACTTGAAAAAACACAACGTGGCGCATAAGACTGTCAAAAACACGTGATTGCAATATTCAGTACGGTATTTAGTCTTATCTATGGACGCATGTGCAGTAGCATGAAAACGACAAGCAGCTGGCATGCTCTATCTTTATTCGACATGCGGTGTTTATCTTAAGTTTCTCTCGCTTTTATTTATCTTTAATCGTTGGCAGACACTATTTGCGGGCATTTTTGCATAGGCACCTATATCTCATCATGTAGGGAAAGAATTAATCTTCAATTTGGTATGTATAACATGATAATACATTATGAACGTATATATTTAACGAAATTATACCTGTTTACACCTGGCTGACATTAGGTTGCGGCCAAGTGAGGGATGGCACCTTGATCTTTCTCGGTATCTCAGGTATATTTCTTTCTAATGAAATATATTTTTTAACAATAACAAGTGAACGTAATTGTTCAACAATAAATAATTAATTACATTTTAATTAAAATTAATTGCGGCCAAATTTGGATGGCCACCTTTGCGGATCTGCATTGGTTTAGTTATGAATATCGATAAAAATTATATTTCATCAATCAAACAGGTGAATGTATAAATCACGCGGTCGGATCTTAGACTATGTTACAAAGTGTTTGTTGTAAAAGATGTAGGTGGCATCACATATACATACAATACGATACATTTCTTATACATTAGACAGTCCGTAATCACTATTCTTGTTAAAAATACGCGCTATTACTGAACCAAGTCACCTGAATTCTAAGTTTGGTTTTCCACTCGTCATTTCCCTGAATCAATATTTCATATCATCTTTACCTTCACACGTCAGCGTCACATTTTGGGTGCCATAATATTTATACACTTTCATGATACGAGCTACTGCTTCCTTAAGTACCCAATATAATCAGGTACCTTCCTAAATATCTGCGATTGGTAACCTGATGTCGAAATACAGACCTTTAATGTTTGTAGTCGCGTAGGATCGCAGGCGGCTCGCTCGGCCTGCAGGTCCGCCAGTCGTTTCTGTCGGCTGTCGGGCGGTAGAGACGACTCCACGGTGTCAGCGTCGCATAGCTCCGATGTCTGGTTAGCGTCACCTTCACTGTCTTCCGTCCTTTTCTCTTCAGGCTCTGAAAACACATGAAATTCATTTTAAACTTCTCTTAATAGGTTAAAAAGTTAAACCCTTTGTTAGTTTTTGTTGCATCTACTTTTGTAACTGTACAACTGACTGGTAAATTATAATTAAAAAGCTAATAAACTGTTCGTAATAATATCAATATAACTTTTGTAATTAAATTAACTTTAAAACCAAAACAAGGTAGAAATTTTAAACAAATTTAAAGAATTTAAAAATCCTATGAGTATTTATATGACACAATAGCAAAATAAATATTTACTTGCATTGCATATACAGTCTTTAAACAAAGGATAGGTAATTCTTAGCATACTTTTATTAACGGAATGCCCTTACGGAATTCCTATTGAAATCATATAAAATATTTACATCAGTTCTAAACCGGTTCCCAAACTGTCGTGTATGGATTTTATGGCCGTAACTCAATAAGTCAAATAGTTTAGTATTGTTTTGTGGTCAGTTTCACCCATATTCTTGTTGATCGCTTAACTTCCGTAATTCGTAACGTTTTGTTTTAATAGCGTATTACCCACTTATTTAACTAAAGTGGACGTTTCCTACCCTTTAATTCGTATAAAAAAATATCAGCGCCCCTCGCGGATTCATAAAATTTCTTTAATTAATTTTAAATGTCAATCTCTCGCTCGTTGTATACAAAGTTCTAAGTGAGGAAAATTGCGCTACAGTTTCAGAGATTAACGTCACACAAACATAACATATATTCAGCCTCATTAAATAAATATTAGTATAGATAAATGGGTACCTGGTTCTTCACTGTCTGGGTCTGGTTTGGGACAGTCGGTGATGGGCGGTGGAGCCGCAGTCTTGGGCCTGTGTCTCCGGCGGGCACTCACTCGCGCCACACTCCGCGTCGCCGCCGGCGCCAACGCTTTCTTCACTGACTCTACGTCTTGCCATACCTGAGGTAAGAATAGCAGAAGTAATACATATACCTGTAAATATGTACCGTTTAGAGTGACCGTTTCGAATAATGTGAAATCCTTCGGCTTTACATTGTTTTCTCGACAAATCGGCGCGTATTTTAGTAACTACTTCGATTTTTTCTGCCCGGATTTACGTTATTATCAGCAGTTAATAAAATAACCACCTAAGTAACGATTGTCTTGATACCAGGGAATACTGAATTTTTAAAAGCAACTCGACCTCCTTGCTTCTCCCAAAAAAATAGATAATATTTTGACGACAAGGGACCTGCGGGGACGTAGGTCGATATAAAAACTCTTCAAATGAATTTAAATAGAATTAAAAATAATATAGCATTAAGTTAAAGTTCAAAATTAACTTGAAGGTCTCACCTCGATATCGGTGCCGGGCCCGCCAGCTCCACTGAGTAGGCCGTGAGCTACCAACACCTGACACCGCATTATATCGCAGTAGTCCGCAAGACATACCGCGTCTTCCGCCTGTATATCACACTTATAATTAATTCAAATATATCCATATAAAACATAATAATATTTTTGTTATGATAGGTATGCTGTACCGTTGAACACAGAAACTTTTTTAAAAAGGTGAAACTCTAGTCTCTACCAGTTTAAAAAAATATAAATATAGACAGATGTTTCTTTACAATAGGAGCCCGAGGAGGTCTATGTAATTGAAATACAGACGGTAGTAGGTACCTTATACCCAGAATAGCACTTTGTCTACCAATTTCGCTCTTTACAGTTTTAGACCCATTAACAAAACTAAAGTCGCTAGAGATTCGTGATCGATGCTCTTGTTTCAAGAACGGTTGAACTGTATTAAAGTCTTGTTAGTGTAAGAATAAAAGTTAACTTACTTTGTTAATCTGGTTCTTGTGTCGGTGGTCGAAATGCGTGTCGAGGTGTCGCTCCTCGTAGAAGGACTTGCCACAGAAGGCGCACGTCCACTGGGACGGCCGGTGTTGGAGCTTGGCCGCGTGTTGTGGCGCGAAAATGTCGCGCGCGGGGTGGAATGGACACTCCAGTGGTAGTTTGACCTATAACATTATGACAATAGCGTTAAAAATAAGTACTGAAAACTGTTCCGCGCGTTAATCGAGCAATGCAGTTAAATTCAAATTCACCTTTACTTTTCTCTGCTGCAACTCAATCTGCCTCTCCTTTTTCCGCCTTTGTGCAATCTGTACCGTCGTATCTATAAATACTTCTTTTTCTTCTTATCGTATGGTTAATGGTCAACCTAGTTTCAAAGTTGTTCAAGCCGCCCGAAGGCCTTTGACGTGGCATAACGACTGTTATCTTAATTGACAACAACCGGGACCGACTTTTTACGCGCCCTCCGAAGCACGGAGCCGCCCAGTTCAAATACCACTATGCACCCATCTATCGAAAAATCGCGCCAAAGTTTGCTTAACCCGCAGATCGTTTACCGATCAGTGAGTGCAACTGGCTATGGGCGCTACTATTTCCAGTTCTTACCATTAACTTTTCTTAACTTAATAAAAAAACAACTTACGTACCTGAAATCTCTCCAATACAGGTAGCCATTTGTTTTGTATAACTTTCCTTACAATTTTGGAGTTGTCACGTGAACAGGTGATTTTGAATACTGATGGCCCCGGCCAAGGGATCAGTGTGAGGAAGAGTAGGGCCAGGACCTGTCAACATTTATACAAATAAATATGAAATAATTCTTCGAGTTTTAGGTATTTATTCAGAAATTTATATTCGTATGTCCAATCTTAATTTTGACATGTCATCTGAAGGCCTTGAAACCGGACAGTTGGTAGTATTTTCATATAAGTATTCTATAATAATTTAGTACATAGATCAGATGGTGAAATATACCCTCTGCTATGTATCTTGTAAGCAAAATGTTAAACTACTCCCATGGTAAGCGCCTCTCATATTGCTAGGCAATAAATTCATTTGTTATTCACCGTGCACGGTCGGTGTATCCGTTGTGTGTACAAGAATAAATTACAACCTTTCACATAGTATATCGCACAATAGTAGGTAACACTCAAATCTTGATTGTAACACTCGAATAATCACAAAATTACCAGAAAAATTAGGTTATGCTTGTGTTATTTAACTATCGATTTTCTGGGAGCGCAGTCCTAACCTTACACTAAAGGTTCACATGGCGGCTTACCTCGAGGGAAAACGACGTGGTCCTCATTCATATCTCTTATGCGGCAAATGTTCAATAAAACTTTGTATATAATTTCCTGATATACTAGATTATTACATAAAGAAACGGAGCCTGTATGTGCGTTGCCATCACCGGCTCTTCCCGCGCATGCGTACTGGAGGTCCGCTCTCCCCCTCTCATTACTACTGAGAATTGTGATCACCGCGACCTTACTAAAGTTGTTAACATTACGGTAATGCTGTAATAGGTACTAGGCACCCGCTTCCTAATGATACGCTTCTCCATTAGGTGTAGCTCAACTATTCTTCTTTAAACTTGAAATTGACTCACTTAATTATTATTTGCATCTGTTATCTCTAAGTTTAAGAAAAATGACTTACATAAGTACTTATTTGCAAGAACAATTAAATCAAGACTTTAAAAACTTAACTTAAACACACAGTATTAGCGTTTATGATAAAAATTAAACTGCTACATTAGATAACTATACACCTTCTCTTAGTAAAGAACCATCTGTATCTCTCACCTTCAATTTCCTTTAACTTAGATAGTTTTCTATATTTCCGGACCTTCATTTAATCAGAATTGCCTGTATTTTAGGACTCATTTGTTCAATTAAATCAAGGCACATAAATAAAACTGCCAATGCACACGCGACTCCACTTATAAAACATACTTTATAATAATAACCTGCTCAGTATGGTAGTGCTATCGATGTCACACTCGCGAATACTTGCACTCAATGACCATGTGTTATTCTTGTGTACCTAAGTTTCTAAAGGCCTTCGTGATATAAAATTATCTAACTTGTGTCGTCGTCTTCAAAAATAAGTTATACTACTAACCAACTATGAAAACGTGTGGCATAAGTGTGTTTTCACGTTATCTCCTGATTCCAACCCCTGGTAAAGTTTCACCTGTATTGAGTTTAGAAATAATTTCAAATTAAATTTGAAAAAATATTTATTCTTCAATTAAAAAATTCAAACGCTTTGCATATTTTATAGAGCCGTACAGCATGTGATAAAAGAGGCCTGAACTCTCCTGCATATTGATGCTTGACCCGCTCGCTTCAAATGTTTAAGAGCTCTCTGAAATAGCGCGCGCATCCACTTCATCTACGAGTTCAGATATCTACATAATGTGTACGTATAAATATATCACAATAAATAGAATTAACGACGGCGTCCACACCACGAATATTTTCTATGTCGTAGGATTACGGGCCAGAGAAACTCTATCAATTGAGAATCAAACTTTTCTAGATTGGTATGATATTATTATATAGGTATAATATGTCATGCCTTCTGTTGCGAATTTTTATAAAGAACATTGATAAGGTATCAATTTTCCGTTCTTACTGTATTGTTATACTGTTGTAGTTGCAATAGAGTAGAAAATTCAATTCGTCATAATATAATGGAGAAAATAAATTGATGTAAATAGTTAAGTGAGCATGACCCAATTACCGCATAAAACACGCGCTGCCGTCATGCCAAGTCAAAGTTGATTGGATGGCTTTCGTGTACTCTAAGGTTGTAGGTACTTGAGGCTTGCAGCTTATCAGAAAAAAGGTAAAAATAGCATAAACTACTTCCGAGTGCAGGCGGTCGGCAATGCAATCAATTGTGTGGTTAACGTTAGTTTAAAAAACGCTTTCATGGGCCTTGTGCAGTTCTCACACTAACAAACCGATAAAATGGCAATTTGCTGATCAAATAAAGTGTTGTTTGATAACAATTGTTTGACAGACGCACGCCGCCGGCCACTGCCGCCGTCCACCGCTCACCACACTGTTTAAATGAGAACACGTCTCACGTAGACAGGTCAGTATCTGATCTAATATTTAGGCCTTACACTTATTATTTAGATAGATAGCCGGATTTACGTAAGTCCCAATAGTGCTTCCGTTATTTATGTTTAGGGCACCCTTTCAATTACCAACATTTTTCAGCTAGTTTCATAATTTAATAATAATATTATAGCTGCATGACCTAAATATTGTTTATAGAACTAATTTAATACCAATTTGGTTTGGTATATAAAAGTGTAGCAAATGTATTTCACTACGCACATTAATGAAAGATTCACTATGTTAGTATAATATTTATGACTGTTCCTTTGCTAATCTTTTGCCTTAAACTATTTTCAGTATATTTATCAATTAAATAATTTAAGGTAACTCGGTTCTGCTTACGACTTCGTCCGCGTGAATAGATCTCCCGGCGTGAAAAGTGTGATATGTGATAACCCGGGTTATAAACTATCTGTGTACCAAATTTTGGCGTGATTGAGTAGATAATAAACAATTATAAATACATTCGCATTTATAATATTCAAAGTTAAAACAAACATCGTGATAAAATCCTGTATGCCTATATAAGCTCTTTATAACACTTTTCTTGAGAGCACCGACACTATGCCAGCCTGGTGGACTCAAGGCCTAACCTCTTCCACGTTCGGAAAGAGACTCTTGCGCAATAGTAATTAAAAAAATAATTTAAAAAAATTTCATCATTAGATTTTTAAGGTACATACGTTAAATTTAATTGTACTGCATCCATTTTTTATCGAACATACGGATTCCTATAAAACTAGGTAGTTATGCACCGATATTTCTGTTTTCGTCGGAAACGTGAGACTTTATAAAGCATGTTTTTCAACAGTTGATATTGTTTTCAAATATTAGACGGGTACTTGCGGCTGCCGTTGACGTTTAAATTCAGAAATCTATCGTATTGTGTAAGAATAGGAAGTGAATAGTCATTGACAAGAAATATTATCAAACATGAGCTATCAAACTGTACTCAGTGAGCAAATACGTATTGACTGTGTCCTATTCATAATGAAAGTAATTGGAGCTTTTATTGTAGCCTTCGTACCCGGCTCTCATCCAGTGTCCGTCAAAGAACCGTACCAGGCAGTTAAAATAATCGCCGATAACAACACTGATAATAGATTCACCATCAACAGTGAAGGCTGTACTATCCCATATGTGGATCTGAATGAAATATCAATAAGAAACCTTATAAACTCCGCCGCGATCTCGCCTTCCTCGTGTCCAAGTTACAAACACTCATTACTCGCTGAAAATGGAACTCACATAACGACAGTAACGGAACATTTTAAATTATTCAAGATTGTTAACGAATCAAACTTAAAGTGCTGTTATAGATCGTTCTACCGGGCATCATTTGGGGCTTCGAAAAATACTTTCACAAGGATCAAGTTTTCAAAATGCAGACTGTTTCAAAGTACTACAAAAGTGAATGATGAATTTGTTAAAGTTAATTGTTATTACAACGGAAAGGAAATTTATAAACGGCTTTTTTTATTTACGCCGAAAAAACCTTTTACTACAGCTAGAAAAGAACCATTTACTAGTGAAAGATCAATGTACAATATAATAATAATGGGATTAGGATCCATGTCTAGGCACAACTTTTACAGAACTATGTATAAAACTTGGAACTTTATGAAACAATATGAGGCAGTGGAGTTAAAGGGATATAATACTGTAGCGGCAGATTCATTTCAAAACTTGATCGCCGTTCTTTTAGGCTTAAACAAGTTGCAGCTTCACAACATATGCTCGCCGGGCCAGCCTGGGACTTTAGACAACTGCCCTTTTATATGGGAGAGATTTAAAGATGTTGGATATTATACGGCTTTTGCAGAGGATAGTGGAAAATTTGGGGTATTTAATAAAGAAAATCTTGATTTCAAAGATAACCCTACAGACTACTACATTCACCCCTTTGTCAAACAATTTGAAACGTTTATGAAAAATCGTCAGAAACCGCAAAAACACAATAAGTATCAAGACTCAGTTGCTGTTACCTCATGTATAGGAGACAAGCATAATTTTCAAGTACTTTTGGATTATATCGATAGTCTTGTAACGACACTGGACCAGTCAAAATTATTTGGACTGTTCTGGGAAACGACTATGAGTCACGACAATTTAAACTATCCTTTGCAGATGGATGACGCATATGCTTTGATTATCAAGAAACTAAAATTATCTGGTTATTTGAATAACACGATACTGATACTGATGAGTGATCATGGAATCAATTCTGGCGGTATACAGTTTACTAAACAAGGTCAGTTAGAAGTAAGACTACCGTTACTCTACATTTTAATCCCAAAGTTGTTCCGAAACGAATTTAAGTTAGCTTATCAAAACTTACTTATGAACCAGCAACGTTTAACGACGCCATATGATGTGCATACAACGTTGATCGACTTGCTCGGCTTAAGTGATCTTTCTGATGAAGAAATACGGCGAAGAAGCACAGAACCTTACAGTCATAATAGAGGTATTAGCCTTTTCTTACCTATCCCTGGAAACAGAACATGTCAAATGGCTGAAATTGATCAAGAATGGTGCAGTTGTCATAAGTTGGTCAAGTTTCCCATTAGTAACGCATTAATCAAGTCAGCAAGTCGTTATTTGACGCAACGTTTAAACGAGAAGATAAAATTATACCCGCAGTGTATGGGACTGGCTGTGGCCAAGGTGATAGAAGTTCATGAAATAATACCTGTGTATGAAAGAAACGTGGAGTGGCGAGACTTTCAAGTGAGAGTAAGTACAGCACCCGGCGGCGGAAATTTCGAAGCCGTTCTACGACATCACAAAGGTTGGACACTTGTGGACGACATCAAACGAATGGACGATACTTACAAACACTCTTGTACTAGAGATGACTATGTCAATGGTTATTGTTACTGTGGATGACATAAAATGTACCACCAATAAAATATAATAATATGCTGTATGTACTTGTTTTAAAATAATATCGGTCAAGTGTGTCAAGTTCCATAGAATCATATGGTATTACAAAGTTTTGGGTTGTAGGTACGTACATACATCAAATAGTGTTACTCCTAAACATAACTATTTGATGTATAATGTGTCGAGTGGCACGTGAGCCGGGACCGTAAAGAGATGCACAGCTCTCCCCCGGGCCGCGGACGCATGCGCGCAGCCTCCACCCGACCCCAGTCTTCCTTCTCACTGCGAGATTCCCGCTAATAGTAGTGCTGTCTTGCTTACATGTTTCATAAGCTCACCAAATAGACGAACTTCATACTGAGCTATCTTCTGATGGTTTAGTATTGAATCCGGGCACAACAAGGCCTGCAAAGAATCACGATTACTTAGTGTATTTACCCGGCCTCCACATATCACAAACTATAAATTAATACCTAAATAATGTATACGGTTACCGAGTCTCTGTCGCCAGATAATTATTTGCCATATCAAATTCAATAAAAGTGAATGTGTTTCATAATAAATATAAACAAAATGTTCGACATGGTACTTAAATGTCTTTGCATCTTCAATAACTATAGTTCTTGGCACATAGTATTCATTGGACGTTAAACCCACAACTTTTAAGGTAAGTTCATACTTTTTTCTTTAATTTATATTATGTTATTCAGTTTTAAACTTCACTTGACACTTGATGTGCTAACATACACAACACAAGTTACCTATTATCTAACAAAACAATTACTTGTACCTATCTGCCACTATAATTCTGCACAACTATTTAAATTAACTTTGTACAACACTTTACATAAGTGGACGTAGCATACACCTAGATTCTATTTTGCTATTGTCTTTAATGATTATGTTTAAAAATTTGCACGAATTATGGTCACATTATACTCTTAATGTACCTAATTAATAACACTCCTAGGTACAATAACAAATGTTTCAAAAGTTATTAAGTTACAGTTGCCTTGTTAATTGTATTTATTTTTTAGGAATATATACGATAGGAAAAGTTACACCTTTACTTTCTAACTTCTTTATAGCTACTTATTATTTACATAAGTTACACTCGCGATATTATTAAAAGTTGTAAACATTACGTGTACAATTAATATAAATAAAGTATAAGTAGTTTTAGTTCGGGATAGCGATACATTTGTCCATAACAAAATAGTTTGAATATATTTGGTAACAAATATTAACCCTCTGACAATCATCGCAAGATTTTTTAAAACACATTCAGTTGGCATAGGTTTAACTACTTCGTGGTTCTTTATAATCATATATTTTTGTACCAATTAAACTCAATTTTTAAAAGGTTGTTTTATAATTATAATAATACTTATTCTTACAACACATAAAACACATCGAAAGACAAACTTTACTTTGATTTAAAAATGTATATTTTTATTCGTTACAATTTATATTGACAAGCAACTGTATGCATTGTTTACAGTATGGCACAGCTGGTGAAGAGCGGCGCGCGGCTTCGCTCTGTTCCTGTGCGCTTCAGATACTTGTTCCTGCTCGCCACGGTATTCGGAAGTAGCTTCCTTATTATTTCAATCACCAATCGCACTGAAATATTGTTCGTAAACAACGACCAAGCCTTATCCACCTTGGAATTTCAACGTTACGAAATTCAGCCGGAAGCAAGATATACAATTAATACCGAAGGCTGCACTATTCCCGGATTACTGCCCTTAGATGACGCCGTAAAACCGTTCAATCAACCCCCAACTGAACTTAAAAGTTGCCCCAACGCCAACTACTCTCTACTACAACATAACGAAACTCATATATGGGTAGACACGGACATGTTAGAATATTACAATGTCCCCAGAGAAGGAAATATATCTTGTTGTTACAAGTCATTCTACAGACCGTCAGCGATCAGGGATATATTTTCGGATAGTGTTGACGACAGAGTACAATACGAACCTTGTGTTGATTTCACAAATTATGTTGAGACAGCGCATGAATTTGTTAAAGTTACATGTGATTTTGAACAGAAAACTATTTACGAAGAATTTTTTTTATTTGCTCGGAAGAAGATGCGTTCATTTAACCGAAACATGAACACTCATAGGAATGAGTCTACACCAGCGACACATTACAACGTAATCGTGATGGGGATCGATGCTATCTCCAGGTTAAATTTTTATAGAACGATGCCAAAAACATTGGCTTATTTGAAAAAGAAAGGTGCTATAGAATTATTAGGTTACAACAAAGTGGGCGACAATACATTTCCCAACTTGACACCGATGTTACTTGGTATAAAAGAAAGTGATCTAAAGAGAACGTGCTGGCCCGACCACAGTGCCAACTTTGACAACTGTCCCTTCATATGGCAGTGGTTCAAGGAAGCGGGGTTTTATACTGCGCTCGGTGAGGACAGCGCGCATCTAGGCACATTTAACTTTGCAAAATTCGGTTTCATAAAATCACCTACTGATTACTATATCCGTACATTTATACATGAAGCGGAAGTCAACGCTGGCAATACTAAAGATTTCAATTCGTATATTTGTATGGGAAATAAATATTTCTATAAGGTACTGTTAGACTACATCGAACATTTGACGTCCACCCTGAGGCTCTCCAAGCTTTTTGGGTTCTTTTGGGAAGTAACCATGAGTCATGATTATTTAAATTATCCCATGGCGATGGATGATAGCTACGAAGCATTCTTAGAAAGACTCGATAGTAATAATTATTTAGATAATACTATTTTATTATTGTTAAGTGATCACGGTATAAGGTGGGGTGCGATCAGACTAACTAAACAAGGACGGTTAGAAGAACGATTGCCTTTCGTTCATATATTACTACCGCCATCGTTTCAAGTTAATTACAACCAGGCGTATCAAAATTTAAAGCAAAACAGTAAAAGGCTTACAACACCTTTCGACATATACGCGACGCTGTCCGATTTAATCAAGTTAGAAGTAATAAGCGATACAAATATTAAACAGCGATCAAAAAGGCCTTATGGCCACAGTAGAAGTATTAGTCTGTTTTTACCCATACCCAAAAATAGAACGTGTAAAATGGCCGACATCGACGACCACTGGTGCACTTGTCACAAAAGTGTGAAGATGAACTCAAGAAGCTACGCAGCTCATAATGTTGCACAGCAGCTGGTGAATCATTTAAATATGATTGTGAGAGAGTATCCGCAATGCGCCGAGTTATCCCTCGCAGATGTACTGGAGGTGACCGAGATGCTGGTGGGCAAGCCTAGGAAAGATGAAGTGGGGTGGCGCGAGTTTATGGCGGTGGTGAAAACGTCGCCGGGGGACGGCGTGTTTGAGGGCACCCTGCGACATCAGGACGACAAGTGGAGCCTCGCCGGTACCATCAGCCGCCTCAACCTGTACGGTGGTCAAAGTAGATGCGTGGAACACTACCAGCTCAAACTATATTGTTATTGCCAGTAACGATTGCGATGCACATAGTGTTAAATAGCTGTGATATTACGAAGCGTTGATTGTGCGATATATAGGTAAAATGTAGCTCTGTAACATATTAAGGATTTACGATATGTAGGAATCTGTCTGAAAAGATGGACGCAGGCCTAATCCGTAACATTTTTTTGGTGATTTTTTGTAGAATGATGCGAATACTAAAACATATTATTTAAACATAGTACTCGTAACCGGCGATCCTGTATGTCAAAGTGTATGGATGTGAGTGAGGCAAAGGAAGTCTGTAAGGATCGTACCAAGTGGCGTTGAAAATGTATGCGTGATATTATGTATGTATGTCATTGTATGTATTATTAAAACAGGACATGTTATCTATTTAGTGCCGCTATAGATTCTACTTAGTAATGTATCATGTCGATTAAAATATGCATGCGAGTAGCAAAAGACAAAGGTACAGTAACATATCCTATACAGTTTCACTTCGAAGATATCAAATAATTTACCTGTCCTAGTGACCTTATATCTTATATCATATACGAGTAGATAATCAATCATTGACACATATCTTTTGACTAGAAAACTAACGGTCTACATATCTATTTAAATAATTATATAATTATGTTTATGCCCAGTGTTGTTTGAAGTGGTCACTTTATACATAATATACATTCGGTTATGGTACATATGATTCTATCCCCATGTAATATAATACCTAATTGATTTCCATAAGAGGTTGCCAATATGACCTCCTCAAAGAGGCATTTAAAACAAAGTTTTATTCATAACGTTGAAAAATAAGAATCTAGTTTAATTTTTATAGCTCAATGTGTTTGTTATTCGTCCAATATTATACAGAAAATAAGGGTAGATTATTACATTGTGTCGTATATTTGAGAATGTAACATATCACAACGATATATTTATTATACTTATTTATGTTTAGTTTATATTACCAAAGTTTGTTGATGCAGTATAAGTACACACGGCAGTACCGTCGTATTATCAACATTATTCCCGTAAAAAAAACGACGATTGAGAATTGGACAAGAGTGTAAATAACAAAACTTTATTTAGGTATAGAATTCAGTTTTTTGTAAATAATTTTAATCCGTAGTATGTACTAGTATACGTAAAAATATTTAGTTTGTAAGAAAAAAGCTTATTTTTTTCTAATAAAAATAAAACGTTGTTGTTGTTTATATTTTACTTTCCTATTAAAAAATTCTTCATACTAGGTATTAATTAAATAAATAAATAAATATTTTTGGACAACTCACACACGGTCATCTGATTCCAAACTAAGCAGAGCTTGTACTATGGTAACCAGACAACTGATAAACATACTTATATACTTCTAAATTTAACATCCAGGCTCAGAACAAATACTCGTGCTCATCACACAAATATTTGTCCCAGGTGGGATTCGAACCCGCCACACGTATATAAAAAATAATAATAAAAAAATAATTATATAAAATTACGTAGTCTTAATGATAGCTTAGTACAGCCTTCTCTTGTTATGTAGGTATTAGCTTGGCGCAAAACAAGCGTACTTCATTTCAAGCACTAGCCGATCAACTATACCATAATTACAAACAAGCCAAGTTTTTAACCTAAGGAGGATCCCCAAATGAAGGTAGCATAAATATTAGTTTAATAAAAAATGACTAGCATGTCTCATTAAAAGTAAAACCTTTTGCACTGATTGTTTCTTAAGAGACTATTCACATACAAATCACGGATATACTTGATAACGAAGATACAACAAGAACCAATTTGTAATTTCAAATTGTTTTGTAATAGGTGTAGCATATATGATAAGAGCGTATCTCGCCGTTAAACATATGTTTGGCGAGTTTAATATGTAAGTATTTAGTTTTAAGCTACTTTTAAATAAATAAAATCATAAAATATAAAAAAAACCTTACAAAAAATACATCACATAGATATTTGTACCGTCACAAATCACGTCCATTTACCTTAGAGTATAATTACTTCTACAATACGATTGTAAGTACCGGATACCTTGTTAGAAATAAAGAGGAAAGGAAAATTTAATAAGTTCCTTTCTAAATGTTAACTTAATGCCTTACTAATTTAAAAGCAATAATATGTGAAACTGCAATACCTTTAAATATGTTATTTTTCGAAATAACAGCTTTCTTTAATGTTATATTTTTTTCTTGTTGTTGCGTTGAACTCTTTATTTAAGTCTACGGAAGGTCTACGGCGTAGACGGTGCTGTCGTAGCAGGACCCTAGCACAATAGTGTCGTAATATACCTTTAAAAGGTTGTTGTGTCATAGAATAATTATTTAATTTTAATGAATGTACTTAATTGGTACATTATGAACAAGTAAATAAATTTAAATGCCCTTTTTTATTAGTGCCGTAAAAGTGGCTTTAGTCAAATAAATGAATCTGGAAAATTAAAAGGAATGTTTTAACAAAAATACTTAGGTACCACTATTGTATTGTCATAGTATTAGATATACTGACTCTATAAATTGTTCTTTTTTTTCAGTATGAGTTCCACCTTTTTGGACTTCCAGAATTCGCTGAGCTTTAGAATTAGACATTGGTTCCTCGTGACTATCGTCTGCGGCACCAGTTTTGTCATCCTACTTGTGTATAGAAGTTCTGACATCATATTCTTTAAGAAAGAAGAGCTCGGCTCATCGCGGGAACATCCCACACCCGACCTTGACGATCGTTACACTATCAAAACAAATGGCTGTACCATACCATATCTGAATTATTTAGATGACAGTATCAAAATGTTTGTGAATTATCCTGAAAATATACCACCGTGTCGTAATAGGAAGAAAGCCTTATTAGAATATAAGGGGTCGAGAATTATGGTTAAACTAGAAAATGCACGTTATTATGGCGTAAAAAAGTTGGCTGACTTATTTTGTTGCTACAGAGCATTTTATAGACCCGTAACTATTGTAAATGTAATGTCCTACGGCGTGGATGATCGCGTTAAATACAAACATTGCATCTATTTTAGAGATTTAGTTATAGTCAATGATGAGTTTGTTAGAGTTACCTGCATTAATGATGGTAAAGTTATTTATGAACAATTTTTTCTGTCCGCTACAAGAAAGACGTTTGTATCTCACAACGGTTATCTTGAAATACCGAAAAATAAAAGTGCGTACAATGTTTTAATATTAGGTGTTGATTCTGTG